>NC_064646.1:278228753-283104416 GCF_023864345.2 Schistocerca serialis cubense | reverse complement strand
TATAGGTTAGACCGTATCACCCAGTTCTAGTGTTAAGAGATTTCACACAAAAAATCCAGAGGCATTACTTTTCAGCATCCCCTCATATTTTGTGTCTCTAATTAAGCAGAAATCTGTTTCTATAGGAATGCAGAAATCATTTCTTTGTGTGCTGTCATAAAGCATCAACTACACACCAGCCAGTACAGTGCCATGAAGTGTCATCAAGAAGGCGTTGACACACGCACCAATGGAAATAGCACCACATCTCCAGCAAGACAGAGTTCAGCAGCACCTGTCAATGCTGACTTAACCAGCCGCATATAGCTGGTTGGGCCCAAGTTCGGTCACAGACTTCGAGAGCATCAGTAGTGAGTAATAGTGAGATGATACATTCTGCAGATAGTAGTAGTGTACAAATGTAATTGGATGTAGAAGGCCCAAGATGCACCTCAAGCCACCTCATAACCAAAAGTTAATTATGTTTCTTTCCCTTTAGAAATAAAGTATCCTATTAATTAGAAAGCTTAATGTACAGATCATTTTGGATTTCTGCCACCAGCCATCACAACCTTTCTCCTTCCTTGTTTGTTTTAGTGCTGACTCCCACAGTCGCTGACACAATATCTGGTGCCACAGATTCCAGAACAAACAGTGCCTTTATTCTTTACTGCTCTGTCACAGCATGTCACAAATATTTCTCTCTTTTCTTTCAAAGGAGCATTGTTACTAATTGTGTTCTTTTTTGTGGACTAGCCATGATACTTCCACTTTTTGTATCTTTACATTGCTAATTATTTTGTTGTCATGCTCCTCTAATTAAAATGGCCCCCAACTCATCTCCTAGACCAACTGCGCCTGTGCCTCAGATTGCTGCAGGCTTTGATCTAATGCGGTTTACTCAGTTTCAGAACTACCAAATGTCACAGTTGATGACAGAAGTCCAGCAGCTCATTAATACACAAGCCATTGCTGCACCATCTGCACTACAACAGCCAGCTACATCCACATCACCATCTCCGTGGATTCCACTGTTTTGAGCTTTTAATGAACAACAAAAAGAATGGAATGAGTGGTATGTTCAGTTCAATGCTCATTGTTGTGCACATCAAATGCAAGATACTATGAAATTTTCTTATTTCGTGTCGAAGGCCGGCACAGGAGTTTACTGCCTTGCTCAGAAATTATTCCTGACTAGTAGGCCAGAGTTGCTAGTTTTTGAAGATTTGGTTTCACCTCTCACTAAGTATTATGAGGTTCAGGTTCAGGTTGCTGCAGCTCATTACAAGTTCTTTTGATTGCAGGAAAAGCCAGAACAGACATACTGTCAGTGGGTCACTGAATTTCAGGGTTTGACATGACGGTGTTGTTTTCATTGCAGCTGTGGTCAGTGCTATAGTGATGCAATGATTCATGATGCAATTATGTACAATGTGCCAGACAGTAGGATTCATTAACAAATTCTGACCCTACTTTGAAACAAGTTGTACAAATTATTGGACATTGGGACTCTTGCGACAGTACCTTGGGAAACTTTGAGATAGCTTCCATTTGCTGTGTAACGCAAGTGACAAACAGGTATGGCCTTTCAGCTGACCACTGTGTGCATACAGGCCACTGTGCCATGAATAGAGTAAACAAGTGTCAGTGCATCTGTCTGCTGTGAAATGATGCCTCTTTAGCTTTCCCATGCATAAACGACAAAATTGCCCTTCTCGGAATGCAACTTGCCTTGCTTCTGGAAAGCCAGGTCATGTACAGTCTGTGTGCTTGGAACAGAAAAAGAACATTCACTCTTGTAAGTGTGGAGCATCTTATCACCCAGTGAATATAATTTTTCCAAAACCAGCTAGTCGTACTACGAGGGTCACTCCAAAAGAAATGTACACTATTTTTTTAAATCCATCTTTTATTCTACATGTTTGAAAGTTGTACAGTGTGTAGATACATCCTTTAGGAACAATATTTTCATTTCTCCACATAATTTCCATCCCTCTCAACTGCCTTATGCCATCTTGGAACCAGCACCTGTATACCCGCACAGTAAAATTCTCAACCAACCTGTTGGAGCCACTGTTTGGCAGCATGCACAAGGGAGTCATCATGTTCAAACCTTGTTCCACAAAGAAAGTCTTTCAGTTTCCCAAGGAGATGATAGTCACATGGAGCCAGGTCAGGACTGTAAGGCGGGTGTTTCAGTGTTGTCCATCTGACTTTTGTGATCGCTTCCATGGTTTTTTGACTGACATGTGGCCGTGCATTGTCGTGAAACAGCAAAACATCCTGCTTTTGCCGATGTGGTCAAACACGACTCAGTCGAGCTTGAAATTTCTTCATTGTCATCACATATGCATCAGAATTTATGGTGGTTCCACTTGGCATGATGTCCACAAGCAAGAGTCCTTCGGAATTGAAAAACACCATAGCCATAACTTTTCCAGCAGAAGGTATGGTTTTGAATTTTGTTTTCTTGAGTGAATTTGCATGATGCCACTCCATTTATTGCCTCTTTGTCTCTGGTGAAAAATGATGGTGCCATGTTTCATCATGTCACAATTCTTCCAAGAAATTCATCTCCACCATTCCTGTACTGTTCCAAAAGTTCGCTGCATACCGTTTTTCTTGTCTCTTTGTGAGCCACTGTCAACATCCAGGGAACCCACTTGGCATAAATCTTTTTTAACGCCAGCACTTTCAGTATTCTGCTAAGACTTCCTTCCCCTATCCCAACGTAGCATGACAATTTGTTCACTGTGATGCATCTGTCAGCAGTCACCAATTCATTAACTCTCTGCACATTGTCTGGAGTGTGTACAGTATGAGGCCTGCCGCTGCGAGGACAATCCTCAATATTGCTGTGCCCAGTTTTATCACGCAGCCTGCTTGCCCACCAACTAACTGTACTGCGATCGACAGCAGCATCTCCATACACATTTTTCAGCCTCTTGTGGATGTTTACCACTGTCTCGTTTTCACAGCACAGGAATTCTATGACAGCAGGTTGCTTCTGACGAACGTCAAGTGTAGCAGCCATCTTGGAGACATGCTGTGATGGCGCCACTCACGGGAACGGGTTGAACTAAGTTTGAAAACAAGCAGGAAGGATGTATCTACACACTGTAAAACTTTCACACATCCAGAGTGAAAACTGTATTTTTACAAAAATAGTGTGCATTTCTTTTGGAGTGACCCTCGTAGTAATGACCAAATTCAGGATGTGCCTTCACCTCAACTAAGTGCTGTGCAATGACAGTCTAACAAACTGTTTGTGAACTTAGTCATTGCTGGATGCTTCAGTTGGGCACTGGCACTTCCATTTCATTGCTTTATTGTGCCACTTGTGAACAGCTGGGCTCACCACAGTTAACAAAATCTTGCATGCAAGTTACTGCATATAATGGTCTGAACATTCCAGTGCTTGGTACATGTAGTTTGTCTGACAGATTCCAGTCTCAAACCAGAACAGTGTTCATGAGGCTGTGAAAATATTTTTGGGTTAGATTCTTTTGATTTATTTGGTCTCCCTAATCAGGACAGTGTACTTTCTGTTTCTGCTTTCAATGCACAATTGATTGTGGAATTTCCTGATTTATTTTCTGAAGGACTTGGCAGAGCAAATAATTTTATGGCACACGTTGAAGTGAAGGACAATGCACAACCTAAGTTTTTTCGGGCACATCCCATCCCTCATGCAGTTAGAGACAAAGTTGCAAGTGAACTTAAAGAATGGCAAGACAGTTGTGTTATTGCTCATATCCAGGCTGCCGCACCCCGAGGAATTAATGGATAGGCTTGGTGCAGGCCACTATTTTTAAAAAATTGACTTACGTGGCCTATTTGCAAATTCCTCTCTCAGAAAGTGTTGGTGGTCAACACACATTTAGGGTTGTTCAAATTTTTGTGCTTACCCTTTGGCAGCACTTTCACATCTGCCATATTCCAAAGCTACCAAGAACAGTTTATGCAAAAGTTTCATTCTATTCAAATTACTTGGCTGATATTGTAGTGTCAGAATATAAACTGGAGGAACATATTAATAACCTTCGTACACTTTTTCAAGTCTTTTCAGCAGCAGGTTTGAAGTGTTGCCTGGACAAATGTGCCTTTTTTTGGGACTGAAATTCAGTACTTAGTCCATGTTCTTAATAGCCAAGATATTCATCCCCTTCAATCACACTTGCTCGCCATCTGGGACCACCCTGCCCCATGGAACATGATGGAATTACAGTCAGTTCTGGGGAAGTTGACATATTATATACAGTTTGTACCAAAAACAGTCCAGATCGTGGCTCTATTGTATCGTTTTCACTGGAAGAATGTGCCTTTTGTCTGGGCCAAAGACTGTCAGGATGCATTCCAGAAACTTAAAAATACCTTGTTGAGTGATGGGTGCTATGTTTATATCAATCCTACTAAGCCTCTGGTTTTGGCAGTGGACGCTTCTAAATACAGAATCAGAACTGTGCTCTCACACCAATTTGGTTTACAGGACAGGTTGACTGATTTTGCTTCTGAGATATTGACCATGACTCAGTGTAACCATTCCCAAACTGAGAAGGAAGTGCTTGCTATTATCTACGGCATGACAAAGTTTCCCATTATCTGTTTTGTCAGAAGTTTTACCTAGTGATGGACTGTAAGCCACTTCAGTCTGTTTCATCCATCCAAACCTGTTCAACCATGGATGGCTCAGAAGCTGCAACATTGGACTTTGTTATTGTCACGGTATCTGTATGAAAAATTTTACCAGTCCATGTCGAAGCACGCAAATTCTGATGCCCTTTCTTACCTTCCTGTTTGTCCTGATTCTGAACTTGGTGCTACTACCACATCTTGTTGTCTGATCTATGTGCAAGACACTGAAATTCTACAGACTTTTCCACTGCTCTATAGGAAAATTGTGTAGGCCACAGAAGCAGTTCTTGAACTGAACCTTCGGTTGCACTACATCCGTACTGCTCGCCCTCATTCAGTGAAAAACATTCAGAATTCTTTTGTGTGCTGATATTTTGCTCATCGGCATAGACTTTCCATCCAGCATGGTGTGATTTTAAAGCAAAATGACTCTGGACGTTCACAAGTGCTTATTCCTAAAGTGTTGTAAAAAGATATGTTGTGATTGCTCCAACAAGGACATTAGGGAATTGTATGCACAAAACAGTTAATGCATTGGCACTGTACTTGGCCGGATGCTCACACTGAACAGATGAGGTCACAGTGTCATGCTTGTGCTGAAAATCTATCTGCCTCACTGCAAACATTTTCATCTTGGCCAAAGTCTCAATCGCTCTGTCAACAAGTGCATATTGACTTTACTGGTCCATTTTGGAACACTTGTTGGCTTATTATTGTGCACTCTTTTAGCAAATATCCATTTGCAATGCCTGTGAACTACTGAACTATTTTTTTGTTTTGAAGTTAGTCTAAAGTATATGGCTCAGGATTTCGAGCAGTTTTGTACAGCCAATAGTGCCACTGAGCTTACCAGTGCTCCATTTCATCCTCAGTTGAACAGAAACACTGAATGATTAATGCGCGCATTCATTCATGCAATGGATGAACAAACTACGTGCCTCCTACTCATGCACTCACGGGCACAAGCACTGCTGCTCTTCCCCTCAATGGGCAGCTCCCAGCCCTGCAATGGTACATTGCCCGTGCAGCTTCTACATGGCCGGCGCCACCACATGCTGCTCCAATAGCTGCACCCACCACAGCGCACAGTATGTCGCATGCTCTGCAAGTATCACTTTGCACATATGGTCCTATACATTTCAGAGTTTTTTGTCATACCAGGTGCTGGGAGAGTGGAATGATTCTTCAAAATTTGGGCACTTGCATGTATTTTCAAGGTCCTGATGGGTTGCTGCACTGCCATCAGAATCAGATTTGTGCTTGTCAATTGCAAGATTTTTCCACAGGCTTTCTGCCCACAGATTCACATCCTATTGGGGTCATGTGGCTAGTATGGCTGCCCACAGGTGCTGCCTCAGCACCACCTGCAGAACCGATGGAGCTGGACCCATCACCCTTGCTGCTGCAGCAGTTCAACTTAGCTCTGTTGTCATCACCACCCTCTCTGTTTTTCATCAAACAGGCTCAGGAAGAGGGTGAGCACCCTTTCGGGTTTTTTTGTGATCATCATTCCCTTCGGAGTGCAGGATGGATGTCGGAGCTTGGCTGGATGTTTGATGTCAGTTCCAGTTGCAGCTCCCAGCTCCTCAAGCCACCCAACTTCCAGCCACCCGTCTCTCCCATTGTCATAAGATGGCTCCGTACATGACAACAGTGTGTTACTTGGGGGGGGGGGGGGGGGGGAGTATTGTGCAGTCATGAAGCACTGAGTGAACACCGACCAGTACAGTGCCACAAAATGGCATCAAGAAGGTGCCGACCCACACACCAATGGAAAAAGTGAGCAGCGCCACACCTCCAGGAAGACAGAGTTCAGCGTTCCCTGTCAACATTGACTTAACCAGCCACCCATTGCTGGTTAGTCCCAAGTTCGATCACAGATTTCAAGAGCATCAGTACTGAGTAATAGGAACATGATACTTAGCCTGCATTCTGCGAGTAGTAGTAGTGTACAAACATAATTGCATTTAGGAGGCACAAGATGCACCTCAAGCAACCTCATAACAAGAAGCTAATCATGTTTCTTGTCCTTTAGAAATAAAGTGTCCTGCTAATTAGAAAGTCTAATGTACAGATCATTTTGGATTCCTGCCACTGGCTGTTGCAACTTCTCTCCTTCCTCGTTTGTGTTGGTGCTGAATTGCACAGTAGCCAACACAACTCTTTGCACTAGAGATTTTTATATCAGCTGTAATCTACCTTTTGTTTCCAAATGGTTTTAATCTATGCTGCTTAATTGGGAAAACTGTTGAAATAAACTTTGTGTGGAAGTTATTGAACATTCTATTGACATCTCTTTTCTTGAACATTACATCCCATGTTTCTCTGCTTAGTAGGTAGCAGAAATTTAATGATCTTACATCAATAGCATTATCAGATGCTAAGTTTGTTTTGTTAGCAGAGTATATAAACATTGTGATAAACCAGCAAATTGAGTGGAGTTTCAGAAAGAGCTGTTAATCAAATTTTCTTGGTTTATAATATGCACATACAAAAAAGTTTTGCATCACCTCCATTCTGAGAGATCTGGAACCTGTACAGGAAACTGGAATAGGGATCAACATCATTTCTGCCCTTTTATTGCTCATGAAATCCACACATTGTGTGTTGTACCACTATACAGCGAGACACTGAGAGGTAGTGGTCCAGATTGCTGTACACACCAGTACCTGTAATACCCAGTAGTATGTCCTTTTGCATTGATGCATGCCTGTATCCACAAGTTCATCAAGGAACTGTTGGTCCAGATTGTCCCACTCCTCAACAGCGATTCGGAGTAGATCCCTCACAGTGGTTGGTGGGTCACGTCATCCATAAACAGGCCTTTTCAATCTATCCCAAGCATGTTCAATAGGGTTCATGTCTGGAGAACATGCTGACCACTCTAGTCGAGCTATGTTGTTATCCAGAAGGAAGTCATTCACAAGATGAACGCCGTGGGGGTGCAAATTGTCGTCCATGAAGACGAAAGCCTCACCAATATGCTGCCGATATGGTTGCACTATCTGTCAGAAGATGGCATTCGTATGGTGGCATACGTTGGCCCCACATAATACCACCCCAAAACAGCAGGGAACCTCCATCTTGCTGCACTCACTGGACAGTGTGTCTAAGGCGTTCAGCTTGACTGGGTTGCCTCCATTGTCTGGTTGAAGGCATATGCAACACTCATTGGTGAAGAGAATGTGATGCCAATCCTGAGCGGTCCATTCGGCATGTTTTTGGGCCTATCTGTACTGCACTGCATGGTGTCATGGTTGCAAAGATGGACCTCGTCATGGACATGAGGAGTGAAGTTGTGCATCGTGCAGCCCATTGCGCACAGTTTGAGTCATAACACGACATCCTGTGGCTGCACAAAAAGCATTATTCAACATGGTGGCATTGCTGTCAGGGTTCCTACGAGCCATAATCCGTAGCAACAGTCATCCACTGCAGTATTAGCTCTTGGGCAGCCTGAGCGAGGCATGCCATCGACAGTTCCTGCCGCTCTGTATCTCCCCCATGTCTGAACAACATCGCTTTGGTTCACTCCGAGACACCTGGACACTTCGCTTGTTGAGAGCCCTTCCTGGCGCAAAATGACAATGTGGACGTGATCGAAGTGCAGTATTGACTGTCTAGGCATGGTTGAACTACAGAGAACAGGAGCCGTGTACCTCCTTCCTGATGGAATGACTGGAACTGATTGGTTGTCAGACCCCCTCCGTCTAATAGGCGCTGCTCATGCATGGTTGTTTAGTGACGTCTCTTAACAGTCAAAGGGACTGTGTCTGTGATGCAGTATCCACAGTCAACGTGCATCTTCAGGAGTTCTGGGAAATGGGGTGATTTAAAACTTTTTTTGATGTGTGTAAATGGTTTCTAGGCCATTCTTTGTCACTAAACTTTGAGAAGACACGCCATATACAGCTAAGAATTTGCAAGAGGTGTCCACCCACCATAAGTCTAAAATATGATGCCACCCAAACTGAAGAGATTCAAACAAAAAAAGTCCTAAAGATATGGAGGAAATAAAAAATACTTGAAACATTTTTCCATTTTACTTCTGCAGATTGAACCACTGCACTGAAGAATTTAGGTTGGATTTTAGGTAATACTCACATTAGTTGATATTTTTACTAGTCAATCTGTTCTATTAAAAAACTAACCAGTGGGGTAAAATAAGTTGGGTGCATCTAAATGTTTTATAAGTAGCTAAACTTTTCATCATTGAAAATGTGTGTTCCTTGATAATGTTACCTTGTGGTGCGAGTTTAATCCTTTGGATTTCAGCTTGGCAGTAAATTCAGGTGGGGGACTTTGGTTCAGAAAGGTAACATTATCAAAGAATGCACATTTTCAATGATAAAAAGTTTAGCTATTTATAAAACATTTAGATGTGCCCAACTTCTTTTACCTCACTGGTTAGTTTCTTAATAGAACAGATTGATATATACTAGTAAAAAAATAAAGTAATGTGAGTATTACTTAAAATCCAACCTAAACTCTTCAGTGCAGTAGTGCAATCTGCACAAGTAAAATGGAAATGTGTTTCAAGTATTTTTTATTTACTCCACATCTTTAGGACATTTTTGGTTAGAATCTGGGGAGGAAACTTAAGCATATCTCATCTTTTGTAAATATGCTTTAAATGTTTGTTTTTATGACAAGTTCTACATCCATCTCCAGCCATCAGGATTTATATTTTTTATGCTATCCCTAAATCGCTCCAGGCAAAAGTCGGTATGATTCCTTTGAAAAGGCATGTCTGAGTTTCTTATCCATCCTTGAAACATTCCAATCTTGTGCTCTGTGTATCATGACCTCGATGTTGATGGACATTAAACCATAATCTTCCTTGCTTCCTTCCTCATTATGGAATTGTGGAATTAAAAGTACAGTGACACCCTGTTATTACATTCCCACATTTTATATTTTCCTGCTTATTATGTTCACTTTTATTGCTCCCAGCAGAAGTCCATTTTCTCAGTACAATGCTTTCCCATCATTAACAATTCTGTATTAGAACATTTCCCACATTTTAACTTTTCTTTGTGTTATCATGGCCTTTGACATTGATTTTCACACAGATTTATGCAAAAAGTGCATTGTTGTTGTTGTTGTGGTCTTCAGTCTTGAGACTGGTTTGATGCAGCTCTCCATGCTACTCTATCTTGTGCAAGCTTCTTCATCTCCCAGTACGTACTGCAACCTACATCCTTCTGAATCTGCTTAGTGTATTCATCTCTTGGTCTCCCTCTACAATTTTTACCCTCCACGCTGCCCTCCAGTGCTAAATGCGTGTTCCCTTAATGCCTCAGAACATGTCCTACCAACTGGTCCCTTCTGCTTGTCAAGTTGTGCCACAAACTCCTCTTCTCCCCTATTCTTTTCAATACCTCCTCATTAGTTACGTGATCTACCCATCTAATCTTCAGCATTCTTCTGTAGCACCACATTTCCTGCTCAAAGTCAGCCTTGAAACAATGCAGAAAATGTAGACTATATGCAAAATTATTGATCATGTAATATAGTGTTAGCATGGTCATTTTCGGTGTGTCAGGTCATGGCCACCTGTATTATAGGTTTGCAGTGCTTGGAAGGGTGGGAAAGTGTGCTGAATCCCTACCTTAATGATAATCATGATCTGGTGATAGCAACTCTAGTAACAACCTTCCTTTTGCTGCTTGTGTTATTTGCAACAGCTATAATTTAATTTCTCAGTCATTTATACAAATAAACACCATTTTCGAAGATGGCTGTCTCTATCATGAGCTTTCGTGAATCATTGTTACTTCCACATGAAATATGCCAATTGGTACATCCTGAAGTTAGACAAAAACATTTCTCCTCAAGATGCTCTGTAACAGGATGACAGTTTCTGCCATGTTTTTCAACCATGATGTCCCTAAACTGAGCATCCTCCTTGTCAGCAGCAGACTGTAGATTTTGTGGCTATTGTTCCCTGTTTATGAAGCCTGTCAACTTTATTATTTTAACAAATATTGTGATACAAGTTTTATTTACTGTAGTTTTTTACAAACATCAGTAATAAGCCTCACATCAGAACATGAATATCTTTTTAATGTGGTTTCATGAAAGACTTTTGCTTCCATGTTTTATTTACATCATCGGACATGATTGGAATGAAGAGGGGAACCCAAGTGTGTGTGTGTGTGTGTGTGTGTGTGTGTGTGTGTGTGTGTGTGTGTGTGTGTGTCAGCACTCATCCACTGCCTTTGTGATTGTCATGAAGTCATTGGCTGAGTGCTAACACACACAAACATGTGTTTCCTTTTTCATTCCAACCATATCCTACGGTGTAAATAAAACATGGAAGCGAAAGTCTTCCATGAAACCACATTAAAAAGATATTCATGTTCTAATGTGAGACATACTATTGACAATCATTATAAAATTACATTAAATAAAACTTTCAACACGATATTGATTAAATTGCTACAGTTGGCAGTCTTCATAAACAGAGATCACTAGGCACAAAATCTACAGCTTGTTGTTTCCTATGCTTTCCTGTATTTTACACTTTCCTGAATTTTACACTTTTTTTGAGTCTGACAGCTAGAAAGTGTAAAAGGGGTTGTTTTACTGTATATCTGTCTAGAGAGAGAATCATATATTTGCAGAGCACTTTACATGATATAGACCAGTTGCGCTTGACGAGGAACCTATTCAGCTAACAAGGTGAAAATATGAATCTGTCAATGACTGAATAGTGACATTCTTGCACATACACCAATCAGCCAGAACGCTATGACCACCTGCATAATAGCTGGTATGTCCACCTATGGCATGGATATCAGTGGCAATATGTCATGATACGAGACCTTAGTAGGTTGCTGGAGGGACTTGGCACCACAACTTCATACACAATTCATCTAAATCCAATAAATCCCAGGAAGGTGTGCAGTCACCTCCAAGATGTGTTCAGTCAGATTAAGATCTGTGAGTTGGTGGGTCAGCACATCAATTGGAACTCATCACTGGGTTCCTTGAACCATGTTAGCACACGCCTCTCCTTGTGACATGGCGTATTATCTTGATGAAAAATGCCACTGCTGTCAGGAAATAAGATCTTTTTGAAGGGTGTACAGGGTCTGCAACCAGTGTATGATACTCTTTGGCTGTAATGGTGCCTTACATGACCTCCACTGGACCCATGAATGCCAACATTAATGTTCTCCAGAGCATAATGGAGCCACCACAAGCCTGTCTCCGTCCTGCAGTACAGGTATCAAGGAGCTGTTCCCCTGCAAGATGACAGAGTCATGCTCTCCCATCCACATGGTGAAGAAAGTGTCAAGATTCACCAAACCATGCAATGCTCTGCCACTGCACCAACATCCAGTGCCAACGGTCACATGTCCATTTCAGTCGTAGTTGCCGATGTTGTGGTGTTAACATTGCCATATGCATGGGTCGTCAGGTGTGGAGGCCCGTCATTAGGAGTGTTTGTTGCATTGTGTGTTCAGACACACTTGAACTCTGCCCAGAATTAAAGTCTGATGTTAGTTTCACCACAGTTTTCCGCTTGTTCTGTTTTACCAGTGTGTCCAGCCTATGACATCTGACATCTGTAATGAGTGGCTGCCCAACTCCATGATGTCTGGACATGATTTCACCTTGGTTTTGCCATGTGTTGAAGACATTAACCACAGCACTCCTTGAATACCTGACAAATCATGCTGTTTCTGAAATGCTCATGATGAGCATCAGAGCCATCACAGTCTGTCCTCGGTGAAATTCAGATAGATAGCGTGACTTCCCCATTCTACACATAGACAGCACACTCACTGATACTTCATGTACTGTGCATGTGTCTGACTAGCAGACATCCCTCACTGGATGCTGCTGCCATCTGATGGGCTTATATCAGTAGTAGGATGGTGGTCATAATGTTTTTGTTGATCAGTGTATTTCACTCCTTTATAAAGTCACATAAAACAATTTGATAGAAACAAGCTCAAAACTCAGTCTATTATTGCTCATTGTGGCTAATAAAGTGGGCTACCAAAATGAACAGTGTGCTATTGAAAATGTGGTGTTCATCAGACAGACACACAGTAAATGTCTGTTAAGCCTTTCAAATTCGAATGCACAATTTCTAATGAAATTATGAAAATCGTCTGTCACCTACATCATTAAAATGTTTGGATATAGTACCATATTGAATAAGGTATTAAATTCACTTGCAGTCTGCACCAATGACAAATGACTGCTCTATAGTATGAGTGAGAGGGCAGCAGCTATTTTGAAAGTTGTCTTGATTCATTCCATATCCCTGATGTTCTCCTTCTTGAAAGAATCGACAGAACACAGTAAATGAATGAATGAATGAACAATGTATTTTGCTATCTGTTTAATTGAACAACAAATTAAAAACAGGAAGAGTTAGTATTTCATTGAGTTAGTGTTAGCTGAAAAGCTATTTACATTTTCGTGGGACTATTTGAGCAGTTGTATTGGTAATTGTTCTCAAATATGTTATACTGTGTATTTTGTATGATGATTAAAATACATGCAAAGCCATCACTACAACACATTTTATGGGTAATTGTTCATGTGTATTAGTCTTTGAATAACAAAATGTTACGGAAACTAGATAACCATTTTCCATATGTCAACAAGGGAGTGAAATATAGAGCAATTACCATATGTAAGTATAATTCTGGACTTTCCATTGTTTGATTTAATAAAAGTAGTAATTTGTCTGATATTGCTATTAAGTACTCTTCAACAGCTTGTTAGAATTAATGTTTTGTTCTGCTCAATTTACAGTGTTATTTTCCAGTCAGGGCCTTCCCCCATTATAGCATGTGGTTGCTGTTGTCTATTAGTGATTATTACATATATCTCTATATACCTGTAACTAATCAGGAATTATATTTGAAATTAAAGTAAAATATGAATTTAAAACATTGTATGCATATGAGTTATCAGTTCTGAGTGCTTCAATTTATCTTCCACTGTGTGACTGCAAGAAGCAGTCAGCAGTTGTCACTTGATGAGTCTTCCTTCAATATATTAGATGAATTTATGTTTGTTTTATTACCTCAGTCTTAGGGACTAATGATGCTTGTCATTTAAATTACAGAAGTCTTGTTAAAATTGTGTCAGATGAAATTATGTATCTGTATAAGTATGGACCACTACTCACCAAAATGAAGCGATGTTGAGTAGCAGACAGCTTGGTGCGCATGTTCGATTATTATCTCCCAAAAGAAGGCCTTGTGTGCATGTGTGCATATGTATGTTTGTTAGTTCTCTTAAGAAGGACATTGTGTGGAAGCTTACATACTAATCTCTCTCTGTCTCTTGTGTTTGTGTGTGTGTGTGTGTGTGTGTGTGTGTGTGTGTGTGTGTGTATTTGTGTGTGTGTGAGTATTTGTTTGTAACTTCTTTGGAAGAGGACTTTGCACGAAAGCTTAGCAGTTCATTGTCCTTTGGTATATATCTGTCTACTGCTCAGGCCTGCTAAACACTTGTTCTTTTAGTATGAACACTTTTAGCATCTTTCATCAGTTGTCAGCGTCTTGTGAAGATGTTACTGTCTTGTACAGCATACTATTTTGAACTCTGGGGTGGCATACAGACTCAATGTGCATTAACTTTAGTTTTTGGTGAGACAGTTTCTTTGGTTTATGACTACAAACAATGTTAGAAATCAGAAATATTTTAGGGCATGTAGTGCTGAAATGTTTATGTAAGAAAATGTAGATCTTTGAAGAAGCACTTCACTAGATCTACAAGTTGAACCATCCAATTCAGTCACATACAGACCTTAATACAGCATAGCATCTCATCATAATATCAACAACAAGTACATAAATACCAACTGAAACTGGTTTATTCAAAAATTCACTTTGTGATTTAGGTCTGTGGCCTGAACATTTCTCATTATTTAATTTGTTTCAAAGTCACAACCATGTGCATAAAATCCAGAAAAAGAAAACAAGTTTATTGCTGCACTGATTATATATTTCACAACAGCAAATCACTGATGGCCAATGCCATAAACACTTTTTTTATTGTGAATACATGGGAGTACTTGCCTAAAAAGGTAGAAAACTTGAACATACTTTTACAAAATGCATACTTAAAATAATATTATCTGTTTTACATTAATAACTAACATGATAAAATAACTTGTAAATGTTCAGATGATTAATGATCAGTAAACTGTAAAGCCATACCAAATACATAGCATCACTCAGCAGCTAGAAAATAACCTTCATTTTCATACTCTGTTTTTAGGTTGTCTGATGAGCATTGGAAAAAGTGCTAAGATTTATCATAGACTATAGTACAAATAGAGCACTTTTTATTTCAATTAGAAACATGTCTCCATGTTTTGCAGATTTGCTTCTTTTGATCTACAGCAAGAAAAAGTCAAGTTGAGAAATGAATTGAAAATAAAGAAAATGAAAAATTATTAATAAAACAAAACCAGCAGACAGAGAAATAGTACCTACTTCTGCATCTGAATATCGAAAATACACAGAATTTCAAACTGTAGCTCAGTAAAAGAGTTGATCTGTGTCATAATTTTAACTTTAGAAATAACCAGTCTTTAAGAATAATCAAGTATGGCTATTCATAAAGATCATTAATCCTTATATTATAAAACAAACTAAAATTACTGCAAAAGTATTGCACATTCCCATTGCTTTGGTTCAGAGTATAGATTATGATAACATTATAACACCATTGACATATAACACTAGAATGATATTTTGTGTTTATAAGTTCTGAGTCTTGCTTTCCTTAATGCTGCTCCAGATATGTGCCAACATTATGACTAGGAAAATTCCATTTTGATGTATAAGAAGCTATGTTCTGCAGATGAATAAGAAGATTTATTGCTATACAGATTAAATACAATATTGAGTAACATATTTGGTATGTTATTTGTTTTTATAAAATTCTTTGTCACTAGAGACTTGCAGGTTCAAAACTGAGACAGTAAACTTCATTATAATCAACATAATAACAATATGTTACATTAATAACACTGCTGACAGTTGCCAATTACACACGTCAGCAAACACAAATCTAAAATGTACAGCACACTACCATATTACTATGGCCTATGAACTTATAGAAGAGTAAAAAGTAAGTGAGTAGGCCTATATAATATATACACATGAAATCAAGTATATTGTAGTGGAATTGTGACACCTGTGGGGTGACTATTCACTTTAAACATTGTCATTTTACGCAGTTGGATAATTCACAAAGTCAGTAGTATATGTAACATAAGATATGGAAAATGGCGTATAACATTCAGTTGGTGGGAGTGTCAGGAAAAGTGAAAGTACTGTTCAATGCCAAAAATGTGACACAAAATTGGTAATATGCAAGGACTAGAAGAATTTTTCAATCGAGAGAAAGCTGTTGAAGAGAATTAGTGTCACTGCCCCAGAAGATCTGCCACCAACTTTGTTTTGGAGGACGCTTACTTTCATCCACACGCAGAACTTCTTCTTCCATTAAAAATGATCTGTAACTTGTCCGCAGCAAGGTGCGATATTTATCTGTAATTTCAAGTAATCAAATTGAGAAGAGAGAAATTTTATTTAGTTCAAAATTAGTATGTAACTAAGAATGGAGACAATGGAGACAAGAAACATGGTTAGAGGACAAAAAGCAATAAAAACTAAAAATGAAGAATAAAACACACACACACACACACACACACACACACACACACACACACAGAGAGAGAGAGAGAGAGAGAGAGAGAGAGAGAGAGAGAGAGAAGAGGAATCAAAGACACAAATGATGGTAAGGCTTCTCTTTATATGGGAAAGGATTTGTGTGATTTTTGAGAAGTATAATAAATTCACATCATATCAGAAACATTTTTTCTTCATTAATGGAGATCAGAATATTCCTTTAGTAATTATCATATTATTCATTTTAGTCATGAAGAATAATGACAAAGAATAAAAAGAAATTGTTTTACTATGAGCAATTGAACTGTTCTGTTTTTCCTTGTTAATTATTTGTAGAGATTTTGTGAACCACTAATATACTTTGATTTGAACCTGAAAGTTTACACATTACAGCAAAACAAATAAGCATATTGCAACTGAGATGTGTCATATGCACAAGAATACTATGAACACATGCAAAGATCTAATAAAATACAGTTCAGTGTTTAAAACCTTTCAAAGGTCAGTGTGTAAATAAACTTGCTGCTTCATTTAAAAGGTGAGCTCTGTATAATTAGCTCACAAAATCAATTATTAATGAACAGTTGTAAGAATCTGTAACACAGGGACTTTTGTTCAACAGTAGATAACAATTCCTATCCTGATTGATGAAATTTCCATTCCATTTCTTTTTTCAGCTATGTTCTATTGACAATTGCAAATCTTATGTACTAAAAGAGAGCCTTTAGGATTGGTGTATTGTACTGTGTGAAGTGATCGTATGGCATTGTTGGCCGGGAGGCCCCATGCGGGGAAGTTCGGCCGCCGTATTGCAAGTCCTTTTTAGTTGACGCCACTTCGGCGACTTGTGAGTCAATGATGAAATGATAATCAAGAACACACAACACCCAGTCATCACGAGGTTGAGAAAATCCCTGACCCCGCTGGGAATCGAACCCGGGACCTCATGTGCAGGAAGCGAGAACACTACCACAAGACCACGAGCTGCGGACGATGTATTGTACTTATTTCAGGTTTCATTATTCATGTTTTGGGAATTGATTTTTGTCTTTGATTTTAAAGAAATTAATAATCCTGTAGATTCCCTTTGCTTCTTTCTTATATAACTGGCAAATATTCTAGATTTTGTGGTATTTGGTCATGAAAATTCCATTTCTATAAATTTTATTTGTGTCCAAAGTCATGTTTTCATGGGAAATATTAACTTGAGCAGGAAGAAAAAATATATACAAGATTTAATTTACTCATTTGTCAGTTTTGGAAAGATTGAGATTTTCATGCTATAAAATTATGTTGTTGGTGTTACAGACCAAAGAGTTAATCGACAGAAATAATCAATTTTTGAACATGTAATGTAATTGGATAGACAGTCATTTATTACTCAGTATTATCGTGGCCTTGACTGTATTAAGCAGCTACTTTGACAAGGCTATGACTTCCTAAAATCATGCTCTAAAATGAGGTCCTTTCTGTCCAACATTTTGCCCACCACACTTAGAATTGCTTTTCACCACTCTCCTAATCTCCACAATATCTTTGTCAGACCCTATGCTCCTTCTGCTACATGGCTCCTACACCTGCTATCATCCCTACTCTAAGACTTCCTCCTACCATCACCTATACCAGCCCTGTAACTGGCAAAAAATATACTATCGAAGGGAGAGCCACCAGTGAAATGACACATTGTATACCAGTTGATACATCAGAATGACCAGCACCAAGTTATCAGTCAGGATGAATGGATGTAGGCAGAGGGTGTATACTGGCAACACAAAATATCCTGTTGAAGAGCATGCTCTACACCATGACAGTCATGACTTCAGTTCCTGTTTCATCAGACCTGCCATCTGAATTGTTCCCTCAGACACCAGTTTCTCAGAACTCCACAGGTGGGAACTAGTATTGCAACATATCCTTGTTTCTCGTCATGCAACTGGCCCTAATTTACATTAATTTCTTTGGTTGAGTAACTATTTCTTTCTTCACTCCCTTTATGTTTCTGCGTCTTTCATTTCCAGACCTGTTCTCTTTTCACCCTCTCCCTCCCATCTCTTATCACATATAATGCATTTAGCTTTTTGCTCTAACTAACTGGTGCACAGTGCTTTGGCAGTAATCTCTGCCTTGTGCATTATGCTGTCTTCCACTTTTGAGCTCTCAGGTTTTCAAATATCATCTGATGCAATTCCCAACAAGCAATCTTCCCTTCTCATCCCGTCTGGTAAGTCTCCCCTGACCTGGGGTTCAGGGTGACTTTTCCAAACTCTACCCCTTTTTCTAAACCTCATCAGTCCTTTTCCTTCACACCTCTTCCTTCTCCTTCAACCTTTTGCCAGAAGAAGTAGCCACTGGACCTGAAAGCTTGCAAACTTTAATATCTTTTATATGTGCATTCTCCTGCTGCTGCTTGGTGAGTAGATTTTTTACCTATTCAATTACATTACACCAAAGAGCTAGACAGTCTTTGATTAATTTTCAGGGAGAGTAGTGTTGATTTGGAACTGGAGCAGAACAACTATGTGATTGCTTTAGAGTGAAGCTGCATTCTTTGTCTGAATATTGAGAACTAAGTCTTTATCATGTACAGCATTTTTATTTAATCTTGTGACTACTAAAGGGCTATGGAAGTGAAGTGCAGTTCCATCTCATTAATTTACAAACAGTGAATTTTATATAGAAACCCAAATGACTCCCTGCAGCAAAGTTCATAAAGCTGAAAATGTGAAGTTGAACTGTTGAAACTGGAAATATATCATGAGTCTTACAGTGTGAATTAAAACCTTCACAGAAACTTTAGAAACCTCTGCCTGAAAATCTTACCCAAGAAATATGAAGTCAACAAGCTGAGCCATAGATATTTCTGTAGATCAAAATGAGAATAAAAGTTGTTTTGGTAATTCAACAACCATTATTAAACTCAGAATCTATACTACTGTTTCCCTCACATTAAGCTTAGCATTTACAAATCAGATAGTCCTGATAAAGAAATACAAATACATCATTTATTATATTACAACAAAGACTTGTTGATTGGACTTTGATAATGGCACTGATTAGACAGTCTACAAGAAACAATTATTAATAAATTGTAATAAATGTTTTCTGCTAAGATTTCCCCTGAAACTTTTGATTACTGTCACCACATTTGTAAAAGAGTGCAAATGTTCATGTTACACATTAGAGTTACTATGAGTATACCTATTCTTGAACTTAGCAGCTGACGGGACTTGAGTGTCTAACCTGAGCACCAGTTTGCCATTTGCCCAAGGATCTTCCCTACACCATTTGTGCAACTTAATGGCTTCCCTGATTTCGGGAGAGGTGTTAATACCACATCCTTCCAAGAGTTAGGAAAGTCTCTTGTCTTTAATATGTGATTGAATAGAGTAGGGAGGACTTTCTATAAGGTACTTAATACTATGTAATGGGTTTTGTCATGATTAGTTGTTGCATCAGATGCCTTGAAAAATGCCAGATCCAGCTTTCAAATGGAGAACGGACATTTGTAAATATTATTTTTACTGGAATCTAAGTCCCCGTTGCTTCTCTCTGTTCTGTGTCATGGTGGAAGTCTTGATGCTGTCTTGTTGTGATTGTCACTCCCTAGAAATGTTTCACTACTTTCAGTACTATATTCTCTGGTTGGTCATAAGATTACCATGTTTTTTTTTTTTTTTTTTACAAAAGAAAAGCATAATCTTGTGTATTGTGTGTGCAGTGTATTGTAAAACATACACAGTATTGTGCTTTTCATTTACAATTATGAACTTGCCCTTCAAGAGGTGACAACATTATGATTTATTATTATTCTAGTGACTGGGTATCTTCCACCTCATCCAAAAATTTTCCAGTAGGACTCTTTACTAATGTGGGATTTCTGCAACTGCTTATGAGATTGAAGACAATCTCATCTCCCTCTCCATATTATGATGAAAATACATAACGTTTCCCACTTGAAAGGCTGCTAGGCTATCTGCAGTGGTCGGGACTTAGAGCACTGCAGATCCTGATTTTAGTGTCGCCTTTTCACTCCACTATGGGGCAGGCAGCTTCTGCTGGCTTCCTGAAGATTTTAGAATGTATGCACCAGTGGATTTGTGAATCATGTTATAAAGTGATCCCTCCATCTTAACCCTGTTGCAGTGTTCAAAGACAGCCAGGTAGTCATACAAATCTAGTCTGCTTTTCTGAAAATCTACTGTGATGGCTTTCTCTCTGGCACTTTTACACCTGCTGTTCATATCCAGATAGGGGAGGGGTCAGTAAATAGGGAATCATTGAATCCTTCAGTTTGTCTGAGGGCAAGACATCATGTTGGCAGATCAGTAACAGATAACGGCTTGGTTACAGTAGTCAAATACATGCTCATCTTGTATTCAGGACACATAAAATTTCTGATTTAGTAAGTGAGTCCAATGGCACATATAAGCATTGAAGAAGAGAGATGTGCAATGAGATTAGTTAGAACTTCTAGGTTTAAATCTTCATTACATATAGTACTATATATGACTTACACTCTATTACAATACCAATTTATAGATGACAATGAGGGAAAGAGGTAAAGTATGGATTTTCATTGTCAGCGAGTATGACACACAACCTTTAGCCATCCCCATACTAATGCTGGAGGCTGAAACCCTTGAACACAGAGGTATGCAACTGTTTTAGAGATGTCTCTTGAAGACAAAAGCATGTTGATCTTCCCTGTGCTAAGAGTCTAAGTTCCTCTGCATGAATTTAGGAACCATTTACATCCCACTGGATTATATGAGCAATTTTATTAGTGAGGTCTTACATCTGACCCATTACCTGTCTGTAGAGATTGTAAGTGTGTGGCAGTTGTGGATTTAGAGATGAGAGTGTTTGATTATAGCAGACTTCATAGTCAATTGCTTTCACAGCAGATTTGATTCTAGACTGTTCTGTTAGCACCAATGAAACTTGGTCAGATGCTTTTGGACTGACTTTGTTTGGTTTTTTGATCATTCAGTCATTATTTTCACTTCAGAAGAAGTATTAATGGCATTGATCATTTTGGTACACTTCAGGCCATACTTTTGCCACTTTCTGTTTCACTGCTGCCATCAGCTTTTTGGTACTTCAGTGCTAGATAGAAATGAACTACTTATCAAGAAGTGTCTGTGTGCTTTTACAGTTTAATCATAAATTTCTAGAGCATTTGTGTTGTGTAGTTTTCCATTGTCTTTAGTATGTATAGGAACTGTGAATCCTATGTTTGGATGCGAGCTGAGTTGGTGACCTTCACTCATATCTCCACAGAGGTGCTGGCTTCAGTCTCATTGCTTGAAGCTGTTACCAATAGGCAACACTGTGGGGTTCCAAGGGATGTCCAGAACCCCACATGTCCCACCAATAGACTTGCTACTGTGGTTGGTCCAGTTACTGCCCACATTGAAGTGTGGCTGGTAAAGATTCTTAGCCTGGTACAGTTGCCTGCAATGTTTGGGCACTCGCAGAAGGTATGATTATTAGTTGTTGGGAGCTCCAATGTTAGGAATGTGATGGATCCTCTTAGGCTTATAGCAGCCGAGGAGGGTGCAGTGTATACTCTTTGCACATTCTGGGGAACAAGTTCTTCCAGATATCACAACAGGCGCAGTGTGCAGCCAACTGCAACTGGCGGCTCATGTCAGTACTAGTGATGTGCATCAGTTTGGACCTGAAGTATTCTCTCTGGATTCTGCCGGCTATTTGAGAGGAAAAGACAGCCACTATTACTTGTGAGATGAAGACAGAGCTCACCATCACTAGCATTGTTTACAGGACCGTCAGAACCTCAGAGGGCTCTGAAACTGTATAGGCTGCAGATTCAGATTCGTTAACTTGAATCATAGAGTGGAGGGATGTCAGGATGCATATAATATGTCATGGGTCAATTACACACAGGAGGTGCTTACACGGGTAGTGGGGACAGTGTGAAAAAGACTGGATGATTTCTAAGTTTGAAGTTTGTGAAAGTGTAAAAATATGGGTTCAGTCTCAAGGGGTGCATGTCACACATGAGATGAGGGTAGACCTAAGAAACATTAGTATTATAGTTGTAGATTGTCATAACTGTAATGGAAAAGAATCAAAGCCCCAAGTGTTCATAAGAAGCACTGAAGTAAACATTGTTATAGAAGCTGAAAGCTGGATTTTAGTTCAGCTGAAGTATTTACCAAGGACATAATGGTGTTCACAAAGGATAGCATGTTTGTTGTTGTTAGTAGTTCCTTTTGTAGTGGAATTGAAGTAGATAATTGTTGTGTTTTAGTGTGGTTAGAAGCTATACTCAACAGCCAGAACAAATTAATAATAGATTCATTCTCTGTTGCTTCCAAACTAGGTAAGTGTAAACCTGTAAACCAGACTGAGATGTGGCAAGTTGGAAACTCTCAATCCGTTATGCTTCCTACTCCCATCAATAACCTGATTTTTGATTCTAATTTTAATACAGTTGCAAATGAAATATGTAATATGCACATGACTATTTCAGAACATCAATTTGGCAAATTTCCATTTAAATTAATTATTCAGGTGATTAATTTGGATATACATATTCAAGTAAGAAGAATAGTTTTTGTTAGAGGATCATTAATTGAAAGTTACTGCTTATTGAAAGTTCTACAACAATACACAATGGAAAAACTACATTTTAAAGAGTGAATTTTGCCTCTGTGATATTGCATATGTGATTATTAGATTCTGAAATTTGGCGCTCTAATTATATTAATATATTTGTTCTGAATCACACGACAGTCCTCAATAATTAATTAAATTTTGCATAAGTTATCATAATATAAAATTATGTTCAAGATGGATGCCATACCTGTAAGTTAGGTATTTTCAAATGGAAGCATAAGATGGTTCTGTATACTGTATTCTAGCCTTCAACATTTTTCATAAAACTGAAAACAATAAAGTCTTGTAGTCCATCCAAAATAGCAAGCTTTAACCTACCTAATTTTCAAAATATTATGTAGTTTCTGAGATCAACAAATATCTGCATGCCAATCTTTAAATAGCCCATGCCACCCCAAAATTTCCAGTCTGAGTCCAATGTTCAACTCATACCACCTATGTATATAAAAGTTGTGACCTCGAAGCTTACAGGCAGCAACTGTGTCTACTGAGGTTCACATCTATGTGAAATCAGTGTGTAAAACATACCAGCTGCTAGTAATTATATTGGTTGATATGAAAGAATCTGTAGGATCCAGTCTGGGCTTGGATAGCAAAAGTTGTTTTGCTCACTTGTAAAAGCCTGCAACTGACAAATAACCATGTAAAATTTACATATCTTTAAATCTCAGGTATGATTGTAAACATCCAATATCAAAAAGTGACTATTTCATAAAAGTTGCTTATTAGAATTTCAAAAAATTATGTGGTTGACTTTCTACATGAAAACAACATGTACACTGTGTGTTATCATGTGTTGCCACTGTGTCAAGTTTTTATTGTGATGTCCAGAGAATAGTTAAGTCACTGAGCCAAGGTATAGTATTGTGCACAAGTTTATGAAAGGAGATGAGCAGTTCTCTTTATGTATGAAAACTGCATATTGTATGACAGGAACTGGCTACTGAAATTTTGCAAGTGAAGTGAAAAGGAATTACTTATATTCAAATAATGTGTGCAGTGAATCATTTGGCACTATCCTTTCTAAAGTCAGTCTTCAGGATATTATTTCAAAAACATCAGGATATGAGACTTCAAGTCAATGAGAAATGAGTGCAAAATAGGAAAGGGATTATGCCACAAGATGTGGCTTAAATTCAGAGAAATAGTAATGACAGCAGTTGAGAGATTTATACCAAATAAACTGCTAAGAGTTAGAACAGTTCCTACATGGAACACAAAGCAGGTCAGAGCACTCTTGTAGAAGAAAACTCTCTCTCGAAGTCTGGCAGGCAATCCATAGATATTCTGGCCATATTTAAAGTGCGCCAGCACCAATCAATACCTTCACTGTGTGATAGAAATGGTAATATTACTGATGATAATGCCACTAAAATGGAGTTACTAAACATGGTTGTCCGACATTGCTTCACCAAAGAACATGAAGAAAATATTCCAGAATCGAAATCAAGAACAGCTGCTTACATGAGCACCTCAGAAGTAGATTCTCTTAGTGTAGCGAAGCAACTTAACAGTAGAATGCTGGTGGAGGTCAACTGACCATTTTTTATCTTAAGATGCAAATCTCTTTGGTGTATAAAATAGACTGTTCCTGTGATTTTATAGTTTAATCATTTTAGAGGAGTTTTAATTTGCCTTAATTTGTTTGCTTTGCAATTAAATTGTTTTAAGATAACCTTTGGTTCCTGGTGCTGTCAACTGATCACTTCTCACAGATTTATTTGGCTGTTTCCTTAGCCACAACAGTGAACTTTGTGCAATGTTGTGTGGAACAGTTTTTGTGCATTTGGCTGTTCTCACTAACAGTTCAGCTGTTGGACCATAATGGATCATTATTGTAGTCGCATCTCTTCTGAAGCCGAAATTATAGAAATTATTTGGATGTCTCTAACTCAGTCAGAAGCACAAGGGTTACAGGGAGAGCACAATGAAAATTGTGCATTAGGCAATGAATACAATCCTTCATGCTGGAAGGAAAAGTCCGCACAATGTTATTTGAGAGACTCTGTGATCTATAGGGCACGCAAAGTTAGGGAAGAATCCTTGCCTAGTGCATTTTGCCAAGCCATTCATGAAAATATGTTGTGCCTGGTGAAAAATGCACTGAAACAGAAGCACATATTGTACTCAATGGAGCTATCCTTGATTTTGGAGGTGTGACTAGCGCCTCCTTTTGGGTAGATCGTTCGCCAGGTGCAAGTCTTTCGATGGAGGTGCTGGAAGCATTATTATGCAAGAAAAAATACTAAAAGCAATATTAAAGACAGTAAATATGAATAACATAACATTTTGTAATAAAAAAGTGTAAAATCCAATAAGAACCTCAAGGGGCAGTTGACCTCCACTGTGTATTCTAAGGAATGATTCAAAGCTTGGTGTTCTAGTGTTAAATCACTTAATAAAGACAAGTCTTCCAGCCCAGACTGTACACCAGTCAGGGTCCTTTCAGACTATGCTGATGTAATAGATGCATACTTAGCAATCATATGCGGCCACTCGGTTGATGAAAGATCTGTACCTAAGGACTGGAACATTGCACAGATCACACCAATACACAAGAATGAAAATGGAAGTAATCCACTGATTGCAGACCTATATCACTGACATCAATTTGCAATGGGGTTTTGGAATGTATACTATGTGAATACCAGGGTCATCCACAAAGTAAGTTCCGTTTCTATTTTTATCCGCGGCAGCGCTACGATTGCAGTTCCGAGCATGCGTGGCAGTTACGCCGACTCAAGGAGAAGACATGTATGCCATTTTCAGATTGCTGCTGACGACATGTGCTTTGCAGTCCTTCTTTATAATGTCAGCCATAATTGAAAATGCCGCTGCGTGTAAAATCAGATTTGTGATTCGTTTTCTAAATGCAAAGACAGTTAAATCAAAGGAAATTCATTGGCAAATCTGCGACATTTACGGGTGAAATGCTATGAGTGATTCAATGGTTAGAAGATGGGTCAGACTGTTCAATGAAGGACGTGATCAAGTGCACGATGAATGTGACCAAACAACTCTTACGGGAATTTCACTGGGACGCGTTTGATCATCCTCTGTGCAGCCCGGATCTTGCACCTAGTGACTTTCATCTCTTCTTACACCTAAAATCTGTCCTTGGTGGTCAACACTTCAACAATGATGATGAGCTGAAAGAACATGTTACCACATGGTTGAATACCCTGGCATCAACCTTCTATGATGAAGGCATACAAAAACTTGTGCCACGCTGTGACAAGTGCCTACAAAATTTCAGAAGCTATGTAGAAAGGTAGTTTAACAGTTGTACAATAAATATTTTTTCTGTATCTTTACATGTTTGTTTTATATAACCAAATGGAACTTACATAGTGGACATACCTCATATTATGAATTATCTCAAAGAAAATGATCTACTGACACATAGTCAGCATGGATTAAGAAAATATCATATTTGTGATACACAACTGGCCCTTTATTCACATGAAGTGCTGTTGGCAGGGGATCTCAAATTTATTCTGTATTTCCAGAAGGCTTTTGATGCCATTCCTCAGAAGCAGCTTCTAATCAAATTACATGCCTATGGCGTTGTGTGACTGGATTTTTTATTTTCTGTCGGAAAGATCACAGTTTGTAGTATCTGATGGAAAGTCATCAAGTAAAACAAAAGTGTTATCTGGCATTCTCTAAGGAAGTGTTATAGACCTTTTGCTCTCCTTAATCTATATAAACAATTTAGGAGACAATCTGAGTGACCCTCTTAGATTGTTTGCAGATAATGACATTGTTTACCATCTCGTTAAGTGATCAGAAGATCAAAACCAATTGCAAACTGGTTTGAACAAGACATATGTATGATGAAAAAGCTGCAAAGTGACTCTAAGCAATAAAAAGGGCGAGGTCATCCACATGAGTACCAAAAGGAATCCTTTAAATTTTGGTTATATGATAAATCACACAAATTTAAAGATGTCAATTGAACAAAATACCTAAGAATTGCAACAATTATGAACAACTAAAGCTGAAATGATAACAGATAATATTGGGGGGGGGGGGGGGGAGGGGGATAAACCAAGAACTGTATTTTACTGCCAGAATACTTGGAGATGCAAGAGGTTTCCTACACTAGGCTTGTCTGTCCATTTCTGGTGTAGTGCTGCACTGAGTGGGGTCATGACTCGGTAGAATTAACAGGGGACACTGAAAAAGTTCATAGAAAGGCAGTTTGTTTTGTTTATAATGGAATAAGGCAGAGTGTGTGATGAATATGATACAAAAATTGGGATGGCAATTATTAAAACAAAGCATTTTTGCTGCAAGGTCTTTTCACCATATTTCTGCCACGAACTTTCTGTTCCAAACATGAAAATATTTTGTTGTTACTTACCAACATAGAGAGCAATTATCGTTGTGATACAGTATAAGAAATCAGAGCTTGAACGAAAAGATTGAAATGTTTTTTCTCTTTCTCATGCTTGTCTGAAGGAGATCCGATGATCCCTCTGCCAAGCCCTGAAGTGTCACTTGCAGGTAGTCATGTAGATGTAGATGCTTATATCAAGGCTCCTTATGTATGAAAGAAAAGTTTCATAATTCCACTAGCATTAACACACATTTGTGTTCATGTTGATAGTCTGTCTCTGTGTCAGCTTTTGTCATAAATTTCTGCACTTCTGGCATGAAAGACAAGAGAGATGATGATCTACATTAGTGAACTGAGTACCTTCTCTGAATCCCTGTAAGACATTTTATGGTAGTTTTTATTTCTTGCATCTTTTTCTCCCTTCATTCTCACAAGTGGGTCACTCTCAGTCTGAGAGTTCCGTATCGTGTCTCTCACTCCCAGCCTTCCAAAACCTATCCCTCTTTCCTCTGTGAGGAAGGAACTAACAGTTCCAATAATTACTAACAATTTTTTGGCATTTGAGTGTGTCTCTTAGCAGCATTGGAATTTCATCCTATGAAGGTAAAAACTGGCCAGCTATTTAGTCTCACTCTAAATAATTATGTAATTGATTTTTTTTTTAAAACAAGAGACTTTTCTGTGTTGCCTGTTTAGCTCTCTTGGATTACTCATAACTCTTTTCCTCTGATTCATGTAAACTGTTCTCCTGGGTCCAGAGAATTTTTATCTGTCTTCAACTCAGCATGTGATGTATTTATGATAATCAATATGCAATTAATATCAAAATAATAAATAAAAGGAGAATTAATTTTCAAAATAAAATGATTACATGATTAAAGAAAATAAAAGATAAAACAACAAATAATCTACTAATACTGCTACTTAATTTTGTTCATTATAATAAATGTTTTTGGAAAGCCTGGTGTAACTGGTGCTGTTTTTCATCATTTAAAACAATACTGCAACTACTAAACAACCACCAGTTTTTATTATAAAATAAAACATAGAGTGGAACTTGGTATGCTGGACCGAGACTCAAACTAGGTATGTTTGCCGTTCATGGGCAAGCACTCTACTGACTGAGCTACTCAAGCACGACTTACGACCCCCTGTCACCAATTTGCTTCCACCAGTACCTCATCTCCTACCTTTCAAACTTCACAGAAGCTCTCTGCTGCAGAGTGAAAATTTCATTCTGGAAACATCCCCCAGGCTGTGGCTAAGCCAAATCTCCACAATATCCTTCCTTTGAGGAGTGCTAGTCTTGCAAGGTTTTCAGGAGAGCTTCTGTGAAGTTTGTAAGGTAGGAGATGAGGTACTGACAGTAGTAAAGCTGGGAGGAGGGGTCATGAGTCATGCTGGGGTAGTTCAGTTGATGGAGCACTTGCCTGTGAAAGGCAAAGGTCCCGAGTTTGAGGCTTGGTCCAGCACTTAGTTTTAATCCGCCAGGAAGCTTTATATCAGTGCACACTCCACTGCAGAGTGAAAATTTCATTCTGGAAACAACCCATAAGCTGTGGCTAAGCCCTGTTTCTGCATTATCCTTTTTTCCAGGGGTGCTAGTGTTAAAAGGTATGCAGTGGAGCTTCTGTGAAGTTCGGAAAGTAGGAGATGGGGTGCTGGTGGAAATACAGCTGTGAGGAGGAGACATGAGTTGTGCTTCAGTAACTCAATTGGTAGAACACTTGCCTGTGAAGGTAAAGCTCCTGAGTTCAAGTCTTGGTCCTGCACACAGTTTTAATCTAACAGGAAGTATTATATCAATGTAAATTCTGCTGCAGAGTGAAAATTTCATTCTGAAAATATAAAGTCTTTTTCTAATCTATTTTTCCACACTTGTGGTGAACCCTGCTGGTTGCATTTGTTTCTAGGAATGGAAATTTAATTCAAGAGACAGTCAGCCAATCCCAAATGGAAAATGTTCATTTTACCATGTATGTTGTTGGTGAGACCTCTTTCTTCAGGTTCTGTGTGTAGAATTCCAGGACCACCCACCCACAGTACCTTCTGAGACCATGGTCATTAGGTATGTTGCTCTAAGGTCTTGTGCTGAGAGCCTCACTAAAGCCAGTGAGAATCACTAGTCTCAAAAATCCTCACACAGTGTCCTCTTTGTGTAGGCCTCCTTCTATTTCTCAGCCAAACCTATAGCTGTTTTACTCTCTGTCTGATCTTCCCATTCTCTAATTCATGTTGTTATGACCAGCATCTCTGATGTGTCTGCACAGGTTTTTGACATGACTGCTCAAGCTCTTCTTCCCTTGTGTATATTTCTAAGTCTTTCAAGGAAACTTCTTAGATTTGTTAGCCTTTCTCCTCTCAGTATTATAGAAATTGTTGGATTCTGAAAGAAATTTCCATTGTCATCAGACACTACTAACTGTTTATTAAACTGCCATACCCCATGGGCAACCCCACTCACATGCATTGATTAGTCTTAATTTTATTCTTTTCAGATAGCCTGGGTATGTTCAGTATCCAATAGAGTGATGACTTATCCTCCTGGAGGGCTACATGTATTTTAAACTGAGCTGCTGACACAGACTTGAAAGGGAAACAAACACACTTTGCTGTTGGTGCTGTTTCCTAGGAAAGCTTGCGTACTTGCAGGAGTTATACATTATTTTCTTCTTTTGTTGAAACAAGTTACATGAATACAGGAAAAATCATGATTTTGTGCTGTCTGAATATTGGAACCACTCATATAGACTTGTGGAAATGTTTATGGGCTGCCAAGTGCACAAGAATAGTGTGTCCATACAAATGATGCTTTAAACTCCATAGGGGGTTTGGGATGTATGACTACATTTTGAAATGGAGGTCAGTGTCATTCATCAGATAATTCATATTTCAATTCATTTATTATCAATTCTCATTATACCACTTCTTGAGACAACACATTTTCTGTCAGTAATTGTGCATGTAAGTGCTCCTGCCAAATAATACAAGTTTGAAATCTGTACTGTAGTGTTGTGCACTTTGTTTATGTGTGCTTGTCTGCTACTCAAAAGCACTTGCTAGCTGTGAGTTGATACTGATATTAGTTCGTTGCTCATGCCCATCAGACAGTGTGTAAAACTGCCTTTGTGCTAGTGCACAAGCAAACTTTATTATTCTGTAACTTATTATCATGTAGTATGGTAATTAAGGCTCAAAATTCCTAAGATAACAGAAACAAAAGCCAAAGAAATATTAATATATATTAAACTGTAAATTTTGTTGCCATAGCAAGACCATCAGGAATTAAACAGAGCTGGCAACGTCCTCCAGGACCTATATATACATACCAGCAAGTTCCTGACATTTCCCTCCTGTTCCACCATATTCTTCAGGTAATATATCAAGTGGTAAAAATTTTCCTAATGATGTTACTGGGCCATGGAAGTGAAGCTAAAAAAAAAGAACAAAGTCTAGTGGTTTACACATAACCATATTTGCACAAGCTACATATGTGACAGTGTGTTGAAGCTATAAAGAAGGAAATATTCTTAACCAATTATTGTTGACCACAATACATTGGCAGGATTTCAGCTGTAAATTTTGGTCACAAAATGTTGAAAAAAGAGTTGAAAAATGAAGCAGTATGTAACAATTCTGTAGTGTGCCACATTCAGAGAGAAGAGCCAGTAAAATAAAATTTTAGTGGCTCATTATCCTGACAGTAATATGCAAAAGAAGATTGTTACAGACATTGCACGGTTTGTATTTCCATTTTAATTCTGAGACAAATCAAGGTAGAATCCTACAAAATACCACCTCCTTGAGACAAAAAATACATGTTACATTAAAAACATTGTCTTTTCACTGCTGCAGAGATGACATGTCATAAACTGATCATCTTTGAATGATTGTATGGCTTATATGTGATTGAATGTCATTTTCCTGGAATACAAACTGTCAGGAAATAACTGTTTTTGAAAGCTCAGATTACTCATATTATGGGGTACTATTTGCTGCTAGTAAAGTTTTTCTAATTTCAAAACCACATAGCTTGGTTAACATACATCATACTCAATACAACATGCTTCCTGAAAGTTTAAAATCAAATAAAGCACAATTAATGAAAAGTGAAAATGTTGCTTCAGAAGATCTGCTTGTGTACAGTAGAACAATTTGTGAATATCACTCTAAAATAACAAAGTTAAATATTTTCTTATGTACCATAAGCTTATAGCTGGTTAGTTCATTCTTCAGATCAAACAATTCTGTTGGAGGAACATCTGCAACTGCGCATTAAACCTGAGGTTGAAAATCCGGCTACAGTTGTAAGGTTCTTTTATATAGAACGCAACAAAAGAACCTTACAACTGCAGCGAGATTTTCAACCTCTGGAATTCTTCTGATGCTATTTTTCTTCTGAATAACCAAGTGAAATCTTTTCTTAAGTACAAGTTTTCACCTGATTTATTTCATTCTACAGATGTGACTGTCGTTTTTTAATTAAGAGTTCCTAATAATATTTATATAAATTGTAATTGCAATTTGTCCCATATCCACTGTTTTTTGTATCATTAGTTAATTATAGTTTTATACAAATTCAGATTATCATTTATCCCATATCCACATGTAACAACATACAACATGATTTATGAGATCAATATAATTTAATTTTTAAAAAATGACTAGGTTTAGCTTCAGCATATTTAATCTTTCAGCCTAGTGTTGAATACAGGGTGAAGTGTCACTTACTTCTGCAGGTTGTAGTATGGGTCAAAATAAGAAGAAAAGTTCCTACAGTATTATGTCTGCAAACCAATACTTGTTGAGAAATGAGCTGTTGAAGATCGCAGTTCACAGCCTTAAGTTTGTTTACAGATAAGGCATGGTTCACAAGAGATGGCATAGTAAATTACTTCAAAATGTACGTGGGGACAAATGTGAATCCTCAAGCAGTTATGCAGGTGAAGTATTAAGATCACTTCAATATCAATGTATGGGCAGGAACTGTAGTTGACAGACTCATTTGGTGTTTTTTTTTCTTTCTTCTCTCTTCCCCCCCCCCCCCCCCCCCCTCCCCCGATCAGTCTACTGACGGATTTGATGCGGCCCGCCACGAATTCCGGAATTCCTTTCCTGTGCTAACCTCTTCATCTCAGAGTAGCACTTGCAACCTACGTCCTCAATTATTTGCTTGACGTATTCCAATCTCTGTCTTCCTCTACAGTTTTTGCCCTCTACAGCTCCCTCTAGTACCATGGAAGTCATTCCCTCGTGTCTTAGCAGATGTCCTGTCATCCTGTCTCTTCTCCTTATCAGTGTTTTCCACATATTCCTTTCCTCTCCGATTCTGCGTAGAACCTCCTCATTCCTTACCTTATCAGTCCACCTAATTTTCAACGTTCGTCTATAGCACCACATCTCAAATGCTTTGATTCTCTTCTGTTCCGGTTTTCCCACAGTCCATGTTTCACTACCATACAATGCTGTACTCCAGACATACATCCTTCCTCAAATTAAGGCCGGTATTTGATATTAGTAGACTTCTCTTGGCCAGAAATGGCTTTTTTGCCATAGCGAGTCTGCTTTTGATGTCCTCCTTGCTCCGTCCATCATTGGTTATTTTACTGCCTAGGTAGCAGAATTCCTTAACTTCATTGACTTCATGAACATCAACCCTGATAAGTTTCTCACTGTTCTCATTTCTACTACTTCTCATTACCTTCGTCTTTCTCTGATTTACTCTCAAAACATACTGTGTACTCATTAGACTGTTGATTCCGTTCAGCAGATCATTTAATTCTTCTTCACTTTCACTCAGGATAGCAATGTCATCAGCGAATCGTATCATTGATATCCTTTCACCTTGTATTTTAATTCCACTCCTGAACCTTTCTTTTATTTCCATCATTGCTTCCTCGATGTACAGATTGAAGAGTAGGGGCGAAAGGCTACAGCCTTGTCTTACACCCTTCTTAATACGAGCACTTCGTTCTTGATCGTCCACTCTTATTATTCCCTCTTGGTTGTTGTACATATTGTATATGACCTGTCTCTCCCTATAGCTTACCCCTACTTTTTTCAGAATCTCGAACAGCTTGCACCATTTTATATTGTCGAACATTTTTTCCAGGTCGACAAATCCTATGAAAGTGTCTTTATTTTTCTTTAGCCTTGCTTCCATTATTAGCCGTAACGTCAGAATTGCTTCTCTTGTCCCTTTACTTTTCCTAAAGCCAAACTGATCATCACCTAGCGCATTCTCAATTTTCTTTTCCATTCTTCTGTATATTATTCTTGTAAGCAGCTTCGATGCATGAGCTGTTAAGCTGAGTGTGCGATAATTCTCGCACTTGTCAGCTCTTGCCGTCTTCGGAATTGTGTGGATGATGCTTTTCCGAAAGTCAGATGGTATGTCGCCAGACTCATATATTCTACACACCAACATGAATAATCGTTTTGTTGCCACTTCCCCCAATGATTTTAGAAATTCTTATGGAATGTTATCCATCCCTTCTGCCTTATTTGACCGTAAGTCCTCCGAAGCTCTTTTAAATTCCGATTCTAATACTGGATCCCCCATCTCTTCTAAATCGACTCCTGTTTTTTCTTCTATCACATCAGACAAATCTTCACCCTCATAGAGGCTTTCAATGTATTCTTTCCACCTATCTGCTCTCTCCTCTGCGTTTAACAGTGGAATTCTCATTGCACTCTTAATGTTACCACCCTTGCTTTTAATGTCACCAAAGGTTGTTTTGACTTTCCTGTATGCTGAGTCTGTCCTTCCGACAATCATATGTTTTTCTATGTTTTCACATTTTTGCTGCAGCCATTTCGTCTTAGCTTCCCTGCACTTCCTGTTTATTTCATTCCTCAGCGACTTGTATTTCTGTATTCCTGATTTTCCCGGAACATGTTTGTACTTCCTCCTTTCATCAATCAACTGAAGTATTTCTTCTGTTACCCATGGTTTCTTCGCAGCTACCTTCTTTATACCTATGTTTACCTTCCCAACTTCTGTGATGGCCCTTTTTAGAGATGTCCATTCCTCTTCAACTGTACTGCCTACAGCGCGATTTCTTATTGCTGTATCTATAGTGTTAGAGAACTTCAAATGTATCTCGTCAGTCCTTAGTACTTCCGTATCCCACTTCTTTGCATATTGATTCTTCCTGACTAATGTCTTGAACTTCAGCCTACTCTTCATCACTACTTTATTGTGATCTGAGACTATATCTGCTCCTGGGTACGCCTTACAATCCAGTATCTGATTTCGGAATCTCTGTCTGACCATGATGTAATGTAATTGAAATCTTCCCGTATCTCCCGGCCTTTTCCAAGTATACCTCCTCCTCTTGTGATTCTTGAACAGGGTATTTGCTATTACTAGCTGAAACTTGTTACAGAACTCAATTAGTCTTTCTCCTCTTTCATTCCTTGTCCCAAGCCCATATTCTCCTGTAACCTTTTCTTGTACTCCTTCCCCTACAACTGCATTCCAGTCGCCCATGACTATTAGATTTTCGTCCCCCTTTACATACTTCATTACCCTTTCAATATCCTAATACACTTTCTCTATCTGTTCATCTTCAGCTTGCAACGTCGGCATGTATACCTGAACTATCGTTGTCGGTGTTGGTCTGCTGTCGATTCTGATTAGAACAACCCGGTCACTGAACTGTTCACAGTAACACACCCTCTGCCCTACCTTCCTATTCATAACGAATCCTACACCTGTTATACCATTTTCTGCTGCTGTTGATATTACCCGATACTCATCTGACCAGAAATCCTTGTCTTCCTTCCACTTCACTTCACTGACCCCTACTATATCTAGATTGAGCCTTTGCATTTCCCTTTTCAGATTTTCTAGTTTCCCTACCACGTTCAAGCTTCTGACATTCCACGCCCCAACTCGTAGAACGTTATCCTTTCCTTGGTTATTCAATCTTTTTCTCATGGTAACCTCCCCCTTGGCAGTCCCCTCCCGGAGATCCGAATGGGGGACTATTCCGGAATCTTTTGCCAATGGAGAGATCATCATGATACTTCTTCAATTACAGGCCACATGTCCTGTGGATACACGTTACGTGTCTTTAATGCAGTGGGTTCCATTGCCTTCTGCATCCTCATGTCGTTGATCATTGCTGATTCTTCCGCCTTTAGGGGCAATTTCCCACCCCTAGGACAAGAGAGTGCCCTGAACCTCTATCCACTCCTCCGCCCTCTTTGACAAGGCTGTTGGCAGAATGAGGCTGACTTCTTATGCCGGAAGTCTTCGGCCGCCAATGCTGATTATTTATCAAAATTTAGGCAGTGGCGGAGATCAAACCCGGGACTGACGACGTTTTGATTATGAATCAAAGACGCTACCCCTAGACCACGGGTCATACTTTTACCAAATGGATTAATAGGAGCTATGTATCACCGATTTCTGTATAATGCATAACCAGCAGCACTGGATAACATTGCCCTTGCAAAAAGACAATGACTGTGGTTTATGCATGAAGGGACGTCTCCCCATTTTCTATGTATCATGTGACAGTACCTCATTGCCACATTTCATCATTAATGGATTGGTTGAGGAGGTCTGATAGCATGGGCTAACCATTCACGGGATCAGAATCTGTGGACTACTTGGCTATGAAGATATTTAAAGGTATTGGTGCGTACTCTACCCACTGAAATGTGCAAAAGTTATGAGTGTGTGACCAATGCCTGTGATGCAGTTTGAATGAAGCCAGATGTGTCTGAAAGAGTGCATGACTCACTTTGAAGAAGGGCAGAAGGATGTGTGAAAATATGTGGTAACCATATGCAGCAGTGCATATAGTGCCTACTTCTATGCAAGAGAGATGGGTATGAGAGGAATGATTGAGCCACATGTTATGAGGTACTGGGCTATGGGACATATCATTATAGGAACATTTCTTCTAGTTTTGACCAATGGTGCCTTCTGTAGGAATAAGTGTCATTTTTTAAAACACCCTGTGTGTGAATTAGAAGGGAGTGGTTTTTTTAAATGTCTGTACAGTGGAACTTGACATAGTGAGTGTAATTCATTTCAGAATGTTATGCTGTGAAACATTCGTTAAGTGAAACAGTTTATCCTGTATAAATTAATGTAAAATGCAATAATGTGTTCCACGCAGAAAAAGTACTAAAAGTTTTATCTTATTGATGATATTTATTCAAAGAAAATTGTACATACAGTATTATGTACTTAAATATTTACAGTGCATAACTAATTCTTTTTCACTAGGAAGCTATCTATAGTCATTTCTTTCTGCCAATGCTTCAACACCTGGTGAAAATACGACACAGCATTGTTGACAAATAAATTTGTAGCGTGCATAGTCACTGTTTTATTGAAGTGATGACTTTCCATGTATGATGCAACCAATTCCCATGCTTTCAGCATTCCTCTTATTGCACCAGAAGATTACTGCTTTGGAGTTACCACCACCACCTCCTCCTCCTCCTCCTTCTCCTCTGAAAAACTTCTCTCCACAACCTCCTGCTGTGAAACACACTACAACTCCATAAGCTCTTAGGTGGTCATTTTTTGGCCATAACCTTCCACAAGCTCATCGATATCATTGTTATCCACTTCTAGTTTCATGCTCTTGGCCAAAGACACAATCTCGTTGACAACAAGCTCCACAGGTACTGACTCAAATGCCTCAGAGTCACATTCGGCAATGCACTCTGGCCAAATCTTCTTCCAAGCAGAAGTGTGAGTTCTCTTGGTAACCCCTTCCCTTGCCTATATGATGATATTGATGCAGGCAACAATGTTGAAGTGATATTTCCAAAACACTCTGAGAGTAAGACTGGTAGCTTCAGTCAACTCAAGGAAATGCAAAAGAGTTCTTTAGTGTACCATTTCTTAAAATTAGAAATAATCTGCTGGTCGATAGGTTGGAGTAACGCAAGTGGTGCTGAGAGGCAGAAATTGGATTTTGATGAATTGAAATTCTTCAAGGAGGTGGTCTTTTACGCCTGGAGAATGGGCAGCAGCATTGAGTGGCAGATTCATCTCAAGCAAATATTTATTCACTGAAGGACCAAACGCTTCACTGATCCAGTCACAAAAAAGATCACATGTACCCAAGCCTTGTGTTGGACCTCCAACTCACATTTAACCTGCTCTTCTGGACTTCACACATCTTGAAGACTCATAGAGTTTCTGGATGGTAAACAAGCAGTGGTTTAATTTTCCAACTGCCACTTGCATTAGCACAGCATAGCAGTGTGAGAAAGTCTTTCACTGGCTTGTGGCGGGGGAATGTATTCTCCTCTGGTGCTATAAAGGTACGCTTCAGCATCTTTTTCCAGAATAGACCTGGCTCATCACAATTACAACTCCATTGCAGCAAATAACCTTCAGAACCTACGAACATCTTGAAGTTGCTGATGAAGTTCTCTGCTGCCTTTGTGTGAGAGCTGGTTGCTTCGCTGTGCCTCACAATGCTGTAGATGCCGGTTCTTCTCTTAAACTTCTCAAATCATTCATGGGTTCCCTTAAACATGTTTTTTTTTTTTTTTTTTGGCTGCTGATGATCCTGGCATCTTATTAATGAGGTCAGCAAAAAATTATTCTCGCCTTCTCATGAATGATGTTTTCTCTAATAGTGTTGCCTTGCAATTGCTTTTCACTTATCCATATAAGGAGCAACATTTCAACAGCATCCAGAATATGAAACTATTGTTTAGATGCCCTTGCCACTTCCTTTGAAGCATTTGTCTCCTCAGTTTTGTTCTTGTTCTTGAGGATTGTGCACATAGTTGATGTAGACAAATTGTATGTGTGTGCTAAATCAGCAACACTCTTACCATGTTCGCATTTTTCAACAATTTTAAGCTCCATATCTGAGGTCATTTTCTTTCTCTTGTGGTTATCTTCGTGTGGCTTTATCTTCAGGGACATTTCTACAATGGTTATTAAAATTTGCACACAAGAAACACTGCGTGAACGCTAGTTGAGAAAAATGTGTGATCACAAGCTTCACAATGATGGTAGCAGAAAGAGCGCTAAATCGAGACTGCAGTATGTACTAAAGTCATTGTTCATATGCTGCTGCCAACAATGAAAGGTGTTCATATTGTTGAATGTTTTCCTGCTGCATGTGAGCAGCTGGTAACATCACATTAAATTATTGTCACTCGTTATGTGAAACATTGCTCATTAAGTGAATATTTTTTTGCAATTTGTTTAGCTCATTATGTGAATTGTGCGTTACAGTAGGCGCTCATTAAGCCAGTTGCCATTGTAATGTAAAAATTAAATTACTATTCAATTTTGTACAGCAACTGTTTTTTTAGTGTGTAATAGCTATACAAAGTGTATGGTACCCTTAAAAAATAAATAAAATAGGTTGTAGATAATTACATTAAATGGAGCTAAATAAAAATATAATGAAGTCTCACCAGTTTTATGATTTCACTTTTTAGGAAGGGTTTCACAAGTGCTAACACTTTGTCAATGAAACCGACTGTGTTGATGACGTGAACCCCTTTCAGTCGGACAGGATGGCAGTCCTGTAAAAGAATAATCACCTTTTTATTGTGTTTCATTTAATTGCTGTCTTCACAATATTCTAAGTGAGATAGGTTTTTCTATTTAAATAATGTGATGAATAAGCATTCCTGAAATAGATTACATGTGGAAAATGGAACATAAGCCATGATTGTACCAAACTAAAAAACGAATGGAAGCTGGAAGATGAAATTTTTCAAAACTCATAATGATTAATATTACAGTCTATCTAAATGACAGTGGTCTGTTTCTGATGAAATAAAAGCAACGAAGAAACACAATAAATGCTCAAGTACAAAAAGTATGACCCAACCCACATAGAACAAATAATCTTTGCAAACTGGACCTGCATCCTGCCTGCCAAATAAACAGAGATAAGGAATGTATAAGGGTTGCACTAGAAAGTAATGCCTTTGAATTTTTAAAACTTTAGAAAATAAAACAAATGTTATTAATATTCTACATTTTATTCTTGATGCCTATATATTTGCAGTCTTCTGTCACTAGAGGACTCTGAACTGTGTTGTGTAATGTGGCAATGTCTAATGTAATTATTTTAGTGCATGGGAAACAATAGGCCATAATAAAGTTTTGAATTCAAAGAGTTCATCCACATGGAGCACCCTCTCCTTCAAGATGATAATGTCAGATTACACATGAATGCATTGACATCTGCAACAATCTGACACTCTGGATGGACTGTCATTGATCATACAGTCCTGATTTGGCCCATACAATATTTGTCTGTTTCCAAATCATCAAGAACACATTCCAAGACTTCACTTTGACAGTGATGAAGCAGTGCAAGCAGAGGTGGGGTTGTGGCTCCATCGACAAAGTTAAACATTCTAGAGTGATGATACTGATAAACTGTGGGTGTAACCAGTACTATATTATTGGGAAGAGGGGAAGGGGAAGGTGGGTACAACTCACAAGGGAACCTCCTCATTGCACCCCCCTCAGATTTAGTTATAAGTTGGCACAGTGGATAGGCCTTGAAACACTGAACACAGATCAAACGAGAAAACAGGAAGAAGTTATGTGGAACTATGGAAAAAAAAATAAGCAAAATATGCAAACTGAATAGTCCATGGGCAAGATAGGCAACATCAAGGACAGCCTCAGCTTACGAGCGCTGCAGTCGCGTGGTTAGCGTGAGCAGCTGCGGAACGAGAGGTCCATGGTTCAAGTCTTCCCTTGAGTGAAAAGTTTTCTTTCTTTATTTTTGCAAAGTTATGATCTGTCCGTTCGTTCATTGACATCTCTGTTAACTGTAATAAGTTTAGTGTCTGTGTTTTGCGACCACACCGCAAAACCGTGTGATTAGTGGACGAAAGGACATACCTCTCCAACGGGAACCGAAAACATTTGATCGCAAGGTCATAGGTCAACCGATTCCTCCACAGGAAAACACGTCTGATATATTCTATACGACACTGGTGATGGCATGTGCGTCACATGACAGGAATATGTTGTTGACCCACCTAACTTGTACACTTGGCGAATGGGTAAAAAGATTATTGTACCTTGCCCGATTTAGGTTTTCTTGTGGATGTGATAATCACTCCCAAAAAAGTGATGAAAACATAAGAGTTTGTCACATAAACTGAAAATAAAAAATTAAACTTTTCACTCGAGGGTAGACGTGAACTAAGGACCTCTCGTCCTGCAGTTGCTCACGCTAACCACGGGACCACGGCGCTCAGGCGTTCATAGTGTCCTTGATGTTGCCTATCTTACGCGTCAACTACTCAGTTTGTATATTTTGCTTATTTTTTTCATAGTTCCACACAACTTCTTCCTGTTTTCTCGATTGATATGTGTTCAGTTTTTCAAGGCCTATCCACTGTGCCAACTTATAACTAAATCTGATGGGGGTGCGATGGGGAGGTTCCCTTGTCAGTAGATAGGGTACACAAGACTGTCTAAATGGGAGACTCCCTTGTAAAAATCTGGAAAAAATTAGGACCTAAAACCAATCTTTGGAACATTTTTGATGCCTCAGACCACATATTTCAATGGAACTTAAAACTCGTAAAGGATGCCATTTTTAGCCTGGATTAAAATGTATTTTGCAAATACTGAATATAAAAATGTTATATAGTGTTAACATTTAAATTTATCGACAGTATGTGCGCAATTATTATGGAAACTGTTTCAAAGTGAATAGTTTTTCAAACTAAAGTATGCTTGAATTATCACTCATTATTGTATCTACAAAGATAATTAAAACTTGGAATGCTGGCGCATTAGTAAATGCCACAAACCATTAATTCTTACAGCATAAGAACTTTTAATATGTGTAATTGTTAAGCTTGGATGAGAATGCTGTGTTGTTTTTTGTCAACTAAGACTCAAAAATTGAAACTGCTTCTCAAAAAATATTGGGGGTGGGCGGCAGGGGAGAGGGTGAACACATCCCCACTGTCCCCCCTGGTGGTGATGCCCATGCAATAAACTGGTTTCTTGTTGGGAGAAATGTGTTCATTGCAAGGGTGACAATGTTCAGAAATAAATATGCAGACATGAAGAATAAAGATGTAGAATTTTAGTAAATTTTATTTTTATTTGAAATGCTTTAAGAATTTTCACATAAAAATTGGAGTCAGTAATTTTCAGCATGGCCTCATAAGCTTCATCTAAAAAGCAATTCAATTAGCAAGATATAGTTCCTCATCGACAGTACATAATTTTTGCTAAAAATGCACTTAACTATTTCAGTGCTGATCACTTCTGTGAAAACTAAAGACACAACAACTTTTCTGCCAACTTAATTGATTTTGGCAAAACAAAGTGGTGAAGTGTTTGTGACAAAGTTGTTTTATTCTCTGGCAGCTGAAATAAAATTCCTGACAGAGAAATGTTGACTTAAAAACAAAATGACAATATTTAATCTTGAAAACTCTTTCTACTATTTTTTTTGCTGTGAACTCATAAACACATATATTGTAAAAAAATACAAACTAAACTAACTTTTTCGTTCTGTTGTATACATAATGAAATATGGTAATATGTACTCGTATACAATAATTAGTTACATTAAGAGCTTGTAATCTGATCTATTCCACATTTTTATGTCTTGAGAAATGATGCATGGAACAGATAACTGGTGAACTAACCTAAAATTTGACATGCAATCAAAATTTCAGTGGTATTTGGCCACAAATTGTGAGGCTTTTAACAATTAGCAACTGAAATTTATATTTTCATTGGTTAAAAGTTCATCTTATTGCTGTGGTGCTCTAGACAGCAGGTACTGATGACACTACACACAATATATACAACATGAGGGTGCTGCAAGCTCAGCCTCTACAGTTTAAAATACCATGGGATTTTGCAACCCCGTAATTCTGCAGCCAGGCCACGAGGTGGCGTACACAGTGATGCTAGAGCTCACTGACAAAAACGAAGCTCTTCATTCATCCACTGTGTCTCATAGGCCCATAAGTATCCATTTATGAGAAAGCTATTTAGGTTAGTACACGAGCTTCAGAAAGCAGGTCTGTTGGAGCCAGCAACTAGAACACCTTCACCTGTGCCATGGCAAGGAATCAGTTTGGACAGCACACCACCTTTACGACCATGCAACTCTAAGTGTTCAACAAGGTGCTGGCTGGGACATGGTATAATCTGGGACATGGTATAATTTGTACTGTTGTTCTACTGACCAACAAGATAGTGTCAGACTTAAAGTTTTGTTGTGCTTATAAATTTTTGTTGGGCTCTTGATACTTCAGTATGTGAAGTACCTATATACAGTATTATTCCAATTTTATATTGCAAACAAGCTTCAGACTTCGCACAATGTTACTACTGGTGTATGGGGAGTGATAAACAGTTTTAAATCAATCAGAGACAAATCCTGTATGGACTTTCTTATTGACCACAGTATGATGGTAGTAAAAGATCACCTGGAAATTGCTAATATATTCAATGAATATTTTTCTTCAGTAGGGCAAGCTATCAATGACAACCAAAACAACTTGCAGTATATTTTTAAACGCAATCCATTTGAGCATAGCATATATCTAGCCCCCACAAATTGCTAAGAAATCATTAACATCATTAGCTCTCTAAAATTGTCCAGTTCCACAGGGCAAAATGGCCTAATTATTAATATATTAAAAGTGTGTAGACAAAATGTCTCTGTACCTCTGTCTGTGGCAAGAAATAATGTAATAGAATCAGGCACCTCCCAAGATACACTAAAAATAGCTCATGTAACACCAATCTTAAAAAAAGGTGAAAAACTCAAGATTCAAAACCACAGACAAATCTCAATACTTCCTGTCTTTTGCAGAATAGTTGAAAAGTCATATATAACAGAATTATAAACTTTCTCCTGATGCACAACGTAATGTTTGAAAATCAAAATGGGTTCTTAAAATGTAATTCAACTAGCACAACAGCTGCTCAGTTAACTGAAGAGACAACAAATGGCATCCAGAACAAGCGACATATTGCATGTATAAAGCTTGACCTTGAGAAAGCCTCTGACTGTGTGAATGCCACCATCTTATTAGATAAGCTATGGAACATTTGCATCAAAGAGACTGCTCATGACCTAATAAAATCTTACATGAGTAACCAAAAACAGTTTGTACTGCTTGAAACTGGAAGTTGTGTTCACAAATCCAAAATCACGATAAAAAATATGGAGTGCCCAAGGGCTCAGTATTGGGTCCTCTTCTGTTTTTGATTTATGCAAATGACATAAGATATTGCACTCAAAGTTCCAAAATAGTTCTGTATGCAGATGATACATCCATTGTGTGTAAAAATAAAACATCATTTAATGAACTAGAGACCCACTGTGATAATGCGACAAATGAAATTGCACAATACTTTAATGAAAGCCACTTAAAGGTAAGCAGAAGTAAAACATGTCTCATGGAGTTTAACAAAGTAGTTTTAGTGATGAAATTAAACTATACATAGGCAATGAAGTAGGAAAAAAAGAGTTTGGTGTAATATACCTCAGTTTAACAATTCAAGAAATCTAAAATGGGACACACATGTTGACACTCTAGCATATAAGTTGTTTAAGAATACATTTGCAATTAATATGATTAGCTAGTTCTGCAAAGACACTGTTGTCCTAAAGACTGCATGGCATGCTCTGTTTTCCTCTCACCTGAATTACAGAATAGAAATTTTGGGAATACTACCAAAGCATATCTGAATAAGCTATTGCTACTTCAGAAAAGAGCTACAAGAATTATCTGTAGAGCAAACTGTAAGGAATCATTCTGTGACTTGTTTCAAAAAACTGATGAGCTAACTATAGTAAACATGTACATTTTAAAAGCCATATTATTTGTTAAAAGATTGCAGCCCAACATTTGCTCTGATTTGTATCAGTACAACACCAGAAATAAAGAAAAATTGTACATCAGCAGACACAAAACAGCAGTCTATGAAATGGGTTCACAATATACAGGTTTAAAGTTAGCCAGTGCACTGCCTAATATAGTTATGATCCTGCCCACAATGAAACTTAAATTTCAGCTAAAATAATTCCTGTTACAAAATCCCTTATACACCTTAGAAGGCTACCATACTTACATGCAGAAAATGAGGTGCTTCAAAAAATATGTAAAAAGTGTTTAACAAACCATTTTATTTGCATTTTGATCATATTGTTTATCAGTTAGTGTGCTATGCACTAAGAATTTTAGACTGTTTTATAGATATGCAATGAATCGCTCACCGTTGAATAAAGTATTATTATTATTATTATTGTTGTAATTTTACGAAGCAGACACTTATGTCACACATACGCTTTGTTACATTTAACATGTTTCACTTGAATTTGTGTACATATTTTATCTGTATCTCTAGCAACTATTGCCCTGCAGCTTTATCTGAATTCTGAGGAAACTTGTAATCCTGCAAGCAACTTGTTGTCATTTTGGAGAACATGACTGTCACTGCAACTGTGTGTTTACACCATGTGTACTGCATCTAAAAGATGCCAAGGTATTGGGTTCGCAATTGGCTAATGTTCATGGCATCATAGTGCAACTTAATTTGAGCATGAAACTCCACAGCAGTCAGATGCCATACTGAATTTCATCATATTTCATTGTGTTTGTGTTATAAGTTGTGTGTTATGTCAGTATGCTGGTTCAAGGCAATGGCGCAAACACAGAACTCATAGTATAACTTGTTATAATTAAATGTCAGTTAATAACATATCAGTTGTATAAGACTTCAGAATATCGTAAGATGAAAGATAATGCCTGAAGTTGCACGAGTTCAGTGAGACATGATGAACAGGTTCATGAAGTTATGGAGTCAATGGAACTAGTTTTTCATATTGCTATATGCTAATTTTTTTCACGTTCTCTACATTTGTTACAGATTTTGGGATATTGTTATTAATGTAATACAAGTTTGTTTTGCAAGATTTGTTGTTATTTACGTATGAGAGTATGCTCTCTCAGGAATAGTGGGTACAGAAAGGTAGCTGAAACCTGAAATTGATAGCAACGAGTTTTTTGGGGCAAATTTAACTGTATATCAAAAGGATAGGGTAATGGAAAATGGAGGTGATGTATTTGTCAAAGCAGACAAACTCAAATTCACCAAAATATTAACCGAAAGTGTATATGAGATTGTTTGGGCAAGATTCATTATCAGGGGTGGGCCTAAAATGCTAACTGGATCCTTCTATCATCAAGCAGACTTATTTCCCGATATAACCAATGACTTTAGAGGAAACCTCAGTCCACATTTACCTAAGCTACCCAATCATACGGTAATCATAGGTGGAGACTTTAACCATCCAACAATCAACTGGAAAAATCACGGATTTGTTAATGGTGGGCATGCCAAGACATCCTTTGCTACATTACTGTAAACTACCTAGAACAAATAGTTTGGAACCCCATTCATGATGGATATATATTGGATCTAATAGCAATAAATAGGCCTGACTTCTTTGATGATGTCCATTTTGAAACTGATAACAGTGACCATGATGCAGTTGTGCCAACAATGATTAACAAAGTACAAATTCCAACTAAAACAAGCAAAAAGATTTATATGTTCAATAAACTAGATAAAAAATCAGTAGTGTCATATCTCAACAAGGAACAACATTTTCAGCACTGGGCACTAGCATGTACAGGAACTACAGCTCAAGTTTAAAAGAATAGTTGACCACGCACTGGATAGATGTGTACCCAGTGGAACAGTTCACAATGGGAGGGACCGTCCATGGTATATAGTCAGTGTAAAGAAACAAAGACTACTGTATAATAGGTGTAAAACAAAACAATGGACTATGGATAGGGAGATGCTGAAAGAAACATGTTTGGCTGTGTGCAGCCATCAGTGACTTCTATAGCAGTATGTTGTCAAATGATCTTCCACACAACCAACAGAAATTCTCGTCTTATACAAAGGCTGTTGGGGGCACCAAAGTTAGTGTCCAGTTCCTAGCAAACGAAACGGGAAACAAAAGTGAGGGTAGCAGAGCAAAAGCTGAAATCCTTAACTCTGTTTTCAAATGTTCCTTTACAAAGCAAAACCCAGGAGAAATGTCCTTTTACCACTGAAAAGATGAGTGAAATCAGTATTAGTGTCAGTGGTGGTGAGAAACAGCTGAAATTGTTGAAACTGAACAATGCTCTGGGATCTGATGGAGTCCCTGTCAGGCTCTATACTGAATTTGCAGCTGGGTTAGCCCCTCTTCTAACTATAATCTATTGTAGATTCCTTGAACAGAAAACCATGCCCATTAGTTGGAAGAGAGCACATGTCACACACATCTGTAAGAAGGGTGCTAGAAGTAGTATCTTAGAACGTGTTCTGATCTTAAACATAATGAGGTATCTTTAACAGAATGACTTCATCCATGTCAACCAGCATGGATTCTGAAAACGTCGGTCATGTAAAGTTCAACTTGTACTTTTGTCACTTGACATACTAAAAGCTTTCAATCAACACAGTCAGGTAGATGCAGTATTTCTTGACTTCCAAAAAATTTTTGACTCAGCATCATGCCTATGCGTATTGTCAAAAGTCCCATCATGTGGGGTATCAAGTGAAATTAGTGACTGGATGAGGATTTTTTGCCAGGGAGGACATAGCATGTTATTGTGGATGGAGAGTCATCATCAGATGTAGAAGTAACTTCGGGTGTGCTCCAGGGGAATATGTTGGAACCCTTGCTGTTCATGCTGTATATTAATGGCCTTGCAGACTGTTTGCAGATGATGCAGTTATCTACAGTGAATGACTGTCTGAAAGAGACTGCATAAATACTCAGTCAGATCTTGATAGGATTTCAAAGTGGTGCAAAGATTGGCAACTTGCCGTAAATGTACAGAAATATAAAACTGCGCACTTTGCAAAATGAGAAAATGTTGTATCCTATGACTATAATATCAATGAGTCACAGTTGAAACAAACTCACACAAATACCTGGGTGTAACACTTTGTAGGGATATGAAATGAAGTGATCATATAATCTCCACTGTGGGTGAAGCAGCTGGTAGGCTTTGATTCATTGGGGGAATACTGGAGAAGTGCAATCACTACAAAGGAGAATGCTTACAGTCATTCACATTGCCCAAGTGTGTGGGACCTGTACCAAACAGGACTAACAAAGTGTCACAGATATGCTGAAGAAATTAACTTGCAGACTCTTGAAGGCACACGTAAACTATCCCAAGAAAGCCTACTAACTATGTTTCAAGAACCAGATTTGAATGATGTTTCTACAAATATACTACAGCCACCTTCATATCACTCGCATAGGGACTGTGAGTATAAGATTAGGATAATTACAACAGGCACAAAGGTATTCAAACAATCATTCTTCCTGCACTCCATACATGAATGGAATGGGAAGAAACCCTAATAGCTGGTACATTGGGACATACCCTCCGCCATGCACTTCCCAGTGGTTTTCAGAATACAGATGTAGATGTAGATGTAGAATGAGTTTCTTCAATCTTGCAACTTCAGTGTGATTAAAAAACAGAAGATTTTCATTGCTGCTTGTACCAATTTCCAATGGTGTAGTTAGGCTGAAACCTAAGAGACAGATTAAATGTCAGTAGAGCTATTCTGAGGCCAATACATCAGGCGGCACTGTTACAGACTTTCTGGATTCCTTATGATGACATGAACAATAGCCAGTCAGCAATCAATACTCCTGGCAGCTGTGAGAGGCAGATCATCATGTTACTCAAGAGAGGACATTAAATTGTTTGTGCTGTTGAGCCATGTGGCATTATCTTTGGCCATGAAACGTGATGTCATTGATGCACTGAACAATACGAAATAGAGCCAATTGTGATTCATACATTTGAGAATAACAGTGACTTACATACCTACAACGCTAGAGGGAAAAATTGCCTGTTATTTCAAAATTTTTGATCATTTGCCCAATAATATAAAATTTCAAGCAAAGCAAGTTTTAAGTCTACTTCAATGTCATTTCTCGTGGATAACTCCTTCTATACCATTGATGAATTTCTGCTTAAAAATTGGTATCCAGTAACAAAAATAAATAAGTAAATAAATAAATAAATGAAAATAAGTCTAGTCAGATAAGTAGGACTAAAAAGTGTTAATTAATGTAAATACTAATCAGGTATACATATCCTGTAAACTGACCCATTTGATGTCATTTCAATAAAAGAATTGTTCAGATGATGTACAGAACTTGTAACATATATTCCAAGTCAACTAAATCAATAAATTTCACAGGTAATTTTTGGACATTGCTACACATTACTCCCTCTCATTGTCACTCCCACACTAGTGATAGATACCAAATTTGGTTGCAATTGCTTCAGGCATTCCTGAGTTACTGGTAAGCTTATGTTATATGCCCTTTTAATCCCAAATCCACTGCCTTAGGGGTCACACATTGTCACAGTAAATTTTTCCAGACGGCAAGTTATGTGTGTGCCAATATTGGCACAGAGATATGGTGATATGTCGCCTGCCCTTTCCCCAACTCGAGGGGTGAAACATCATTGTGACTGTCATCAATAAATCTAGTGGCCCTGAAAAATATAGATTTAGTGTTAATATTGGGCATTATCAAATACTTTTACATGTCATGTTTGCTCACCCCAACCTCCACATCTCTAGGAGTGAATGGGGTATAAATCCCATAATATGTTTATCCAAATAATGAGTCATGTATATACAGAATTTGACTGAAACTGCTCCAGACGTTCCTGAGTTAAGCTCCTATGTAACATCCTTTTCACCTCCATGCCTATGGATAGCCTGTTCTCACTCCAAAGAAACCTTCGCAGGCATGAGCCAACAACTCACCAAAGTTTCATCATAATCGAACGAATGGTATATGAATGCATAGAAGACAAACAAATGAATATTCATTTTTATATACACTAAAACAAAAAATGCGCACCACAAAATAATTATCAGAATAGGATGGAAACCAATAGAGGTGATGAACATGTACAGCCAAACAAATAATTTCAATTTCAGAAAAAAATGTATGATTTTGTTAAGAGAAAGAGCTTCATAAATTGAGCAAGTCAGTAACACATTGGCGTGATTGACAGAGTTGTTAGATGCCCTCGTGAGGGATATTGTACTAAATTCTGTCCAAATGGCACGTTAGATCATCAAACTCCTGAGATGATTGGAGGCCCTACCCATAATGCCCAAATTTTTTCGATTGATCAGAGGTCCAGCAACCTTGCTGGCCGAGAGCAGGCATTATCTTGCTGAAATATAAGCCAAGGATGGCTTACCATTAACGGCAATGAAATGGTTCATAGAATATAGTTAACATTCCGCTGTGCTATAAGGGTGCCATGGATGACAACGGAAAGGGGGCTTGCTACGAAAAGAAATGGCAACCCCCACCATCACTCTCGGTTGTTGGACCATATGGTGACCAACAGTCAGGTTGGTACCTCACTGCTGGCAGGGGCGTTTCCGCACATTTCTTCGGCCTGGTATCTCATTGATTGGAGCAGGATTGTCTTCAGTAATGAGTCCCGCTTCTGAGCGGCGATGACCAGCAACGACGTGTCTGGAGACGCAACAGACAGCAGTGGGATACCAACCTGACTGTCACTTGCTTTATGGCCAGACAACCAACAGTGATGGTCTGGGGTGCTATTTCTATTCATAGCAGAACCCCTTTGGTCATCATCTGTGACAGCCTTACAGCAGAGCGGAACGTCGAAGATATTCTGTGCTCTGTTTTGTTGCCCTTCATGGCAAGCCATTCTGGGCTTACGTTTCAGCAAGATAATGCCCACCTGCATGCGGTGAGAGTCATCATGCATGCCAAATCCTACTTTGGCGTTATGGGCAGGGCCCTCCAAGCATCTCAGGCTCTGAATATCTTAGAATATAGTTAACATATCACTGTATCCCTCGGAGGACAGCCAGCAACACTATCAATCAATGTCAATCCAAATAATTGCTTGCGTAAGGGCCAGAGGTGGACCAGTGCGTTACTAACTTGCTCAATCTGTGAAGCTCATTCTCGTGAATAGATGATCCAGTTTTTCTAAAATTGCAATCATTTGTTTGTGTGTACATTTAAACGTATGAGATGAACAGCAAGGTTCCCATCACTCGACTCTGGGTCACATCCTGAAGTTACTTCTACAACTGTCAAAGCTACTTCGACAATTGTCAATGACTCTCTGTCTGCAATAACATATTACATCCTCCATACCAAGAAATTCTTAGTCCAGTCACAAATTTCGCTTTATATTCTCACACGATCGTACTTTCGATAATAAGTGTATGTGTGGTACTGAGTCAAATGCATAGTAAAGTAATAACTCCAATCATGGTTATGTGAAGGTCAGCTATTGTTTAATGCGTCCAGCCTCTCATGCTTCAACTGTGTGTTTTGGGTCGACTGTTGATTTGATAAGCCTATAAGAGGAGAGAGAGAGATAAAATTTGTGGAAGTTGCCACGGATTTGATCTATTCACTGATCTGGGTAATGTGCATTATGTTCGCTCAGCCATACACACTGAAAACGTGCGGGAGCACCAATGGTGGTTAACCTTTCAAGCATAGGCATGGGCTCTGCAGTACCAGAGTCTCTGCAACCTCATTGCCCAAATTCCCGGGAGACATTTCACTGTTAGCAGGTTTGAATGGAAATTAATGATACTGTTTATGATTGCTGATGCATAATGTAATCGTACAGCGCAACACGCAGCGTACTAACTTTTGAATTAGGGAGGTGAGCTGGAACCTGATCGAATCTGTGTACCAGACTAACGATGATGGACTGGTCCACTGGCCAGCTTGAGCGTGGGTTTTAGGCTGTTTTCAATGCTCGTTTAGGCAAAAGCTATGTTGGTCTCCGGATTTCGTCTCGACGAATACGATACAAAACAGTTAAAAAACGACAACACAGAACGTAGTTTACACTATTCACAGACAGGTGGCGCACACGATTTCCCCTCCAAGTTACCTTGACGAGTCCAGCGTCAAGACAAGCATCCGGCCAATTAAATGAAATATGACAAATCCTCAAAAGGTGAACCCTATACTAGAAAGGATAAAAACTAAGGAAAAGGAGCTGATTATGTATGCTTAACTGTGTGGTAAAGTACACGTGTTCCCGCCAGTCATCATGTGAGCTTATGCAGTGGGCGCAGGAACACTGTCGAACGTGATCAGTTTGGTGGTTATGTCGTGGGGAGGCCTAATACTGCCTGGGTGTACTTGCTCCAAACCATTCAATGAGGTACTCTGACTGGTCAACGTTACTGTGATGCTGTACTCGTTCCCGATTTGCATCTTTTCAGGGGTGCATTCAGCCCTGACTTAATATTTATCAATTATCACACAGAACCGCGCAGGAAGAGGTGCTCTTGGAACGAGAGGATATTCGACAGACGGACTGGCCTGTCCGTTCTCCCGACTTAAATCCCATTGTACACTTGTGGGATGCACTGAGGAGACCTATTGCAACACATCCACTTGTACCAATGATCATCCGGCAATTTTCAACCACACCGGTAGAGGAATAGAACGCCCAATCACAAGAACTCCTTACCTACATTGTGGTCTGCATGAGAACACGTTACAGAGCTTGCACTGCCATCTCATGTGATTACACACCCTGTTAAGAACCAAGTACTGGCTTTTGTAATGTCCAGCGGGCCATCATAAACCACCGTGACCTCAGTTTAATTGTTGTCTTTCAATAAAAGTGCCATATCTGTTCGTCTCATGGCGTATTCCTTTCAATTACCTCCTGTACTACTCTATGAATGGTCCATGTTTCATGAAGTTACATTACTTGGCAGTGACACACGATGTAAAAGTTACTTTTCCTTAAGGTTTGCTCGCCAATGTAGTTATCATAATATGGCCCCACATTTGCTGTGATGGAAATATGTGCCAGTAGGTACATACTATGATCACATGTAATTCACAAAGAAGGAAGAAAGGAAGATTCAGTTTAACTTGCCATCGACGTCGAGATCATTAGAGATGGACCACAAGCTCGTATTGACAAGGGTGGGAAGGAAATTGGCCGCGCCCTTTCAAAGGAATCACCCCAGCATTCGCCTGTAGCGATTTAGGAAAATCACGGAAAATCTAAATCTGGATGGCCAGATGCGGGTTTGAACTGTCGTTCTCCCAAATGCGAGTACAGTGTGTAAACCACTGCGCCATTTCGCTCGGTACATGTAATTCACATAGCCAGTAATGTGGACACGTTGCTGCATTTCTGACGGCTTAAGGTCGGTTGCTGCATCCTATCTTTGAAGTTTCTGTGATATCGTCTTTCAACAAGATAATGCAAGACGGTTTGTTGTCCGTGATGTCCTAATCTAACTCGACACACAACTGTTTTACTGCTAACATGGCCAGTATATTCCCCAGACTGCTGGCCCGCTGAAAACATGCCACGGATTTCCGAGAGACTGACGCACCATCATTCAGCCGCCACTACGATTGACAAACTATGTCATTCATTTGAAGCAGCGTGAAATGGAATACCCACATCTGTCATGATGCCCGGGCGTTTAGGGCATTTGTTGCTGTTAGAGCTGGCTGCTCTGTATACCAAGTATCACGCCCTGTGCACCCCCAAAACTCCTACAAATTTAATTGTGTAGCAGGTGGTTATAATTAAACTTTCCCAATATAACACGTCATAACACGGAAACTAATTACCGTAGACGTACTAAACTTGGCAGCATTAATGTCCATAGTATGCGGTATGCGGCGCATGATTTCCATGCGTCACAGCGCCACTGTCCGGTTCCAACTATGGCCACCAGGTGCCCTGATCAGTCATCGTGATTCATAGTCTCGCACACCTAATCAGTCGCAGTGCATTTCTTGACGTGTCGATATGAGCTTGGACAAAGGAAGCAGGTCATTATTGGTGAAGCTCTATTATCAAAACAACAGTAATGCTGCAGCTCCACTTCGAGAATATCGCCGGCTGAAAGGATTATGCAAAGATTCTCTTTCACCGCCTGCTGTGCGGAGCATGAAAAAGAAGTTCGAAATAACTGGAAAACCGGGCGTCGTTTCGGGAAGAGGCCGACGACCGGTTGCACCACAGGTGGTTGATGAAATCGCTGTTCATAAGTCAGAAAATGCTGCGCGCAGTTTCCGTTCGTCAGGCTCCGCACGTGCTGTGTGTCACCGCAGTTGAAAATTCTGGGATTCAGTGTATGAAAGGTCCTTCGAACTATTCTCAAATAATATCTCTACAAGATCCATATCGTACAACAGCTTGCACTATAGGACACACAACGACGTGATGACTTGGCTCTCCACTTTCTCGCAAAGAATGAAGTTGACGAGGGCTGGCCCTGGACCATCCTATGGACAGATGAAGCTCATTTGTCTCTGATGGGTGAGGTGACCACACAGAATTACCGATTGTGGGGATCTCCACCTCCAGTCACTGTGCATGAATTTCCTCTATATGGTGAACGTGTCACGCCTACGTTCGTCATTGGTCCTTTCTTTTTTGAGCAGATTGGCGCTCAATGACCAAAGACGTGCAGTGTCACTGGCCAGCGCTACTGCGATATGTTTGCCAGCATGTCATACCCGGCCTACAGGAAAATGACCCATTGAACTCAACAGTTTTCACACAAGATGGGGTCCCAACGTACGTCGCTCGTGATGTTCACCTGCTTCTCCGAAACACATTTGGAAACGATAGAATTATCAACCGATCGTTTCCAAATGCTTGGCCGACACGATCACCTGATCTCGCTACCTGTAATTTCTGGTTGCGGGGTGACCTGAAGGACAGGGTTTACCAGGGGAACATTCACACATGTGCTGATATGAAGTGCAGCATATCAAGAGAGGTAGCCAGCATACCTACGGACATGCTTCGTTCTGCTGTGCAGGAGGCAGTCCTACGCTTTCAGTCTCTTTTGGACACTGATGGGCATCATATCGAGCCCCTTTTGTAGCAGCAATGGTACCGATATGTAATGAATGGTATGATGCACCGTAGCAGCACATTAAAAATATTTCAGCTGAACTGATTCAGCATGATTTCTCTTCCCCACGTCCTTGACATTAATGTTACCAAGGTTGGTACGCGTACGGTAACTAGTTTGCGTGTTATAATGTGTTAAAGCGGGAAAGTTTAATTATAACAACCCGGTATTGTTCCTACATTACTGTATAGACACGATAAGTTATTTGCTATCCTACAACGTACAGAAATTTTAATGATTCAAATGTGGGACTTAACATCTGAGGTCATCAGTCCCCTAGAACTTAGAACTACTTAAACCTAACTAACCTAAGGACATAACACACATCCATGCCCGAGGCAGGATTCGAACCTGCGACCGTAGCGGTCGCGCGGTTCCACATTGTAGCGCCTAGAAACGCTCGGCCACCCTGGCAGGCGAAATTTTAATGAGCAGCACATACTGATCCATAGAAAATAAAAATTATTAAAGCAGAAAAACCGGTGAGTATATGCCTATAGCCTACGTTGTTCCTCATTCTACTTCGCGGACGGTCAGGTGTAAACGCTACCGGCAGCTGAGTGTTCTCACCGGCCTGTGGAACACTGCACCGCACGGAACGCAACGAGGGTGACCTGACCAAGGCCACGTTTCCGCTGTTTTGTGCTTTGGGGAAGTCAGCACCTCGGGGAGTGACGCTCCAGCGAACCTGAGTTCAATGCCATCCAGATGTGTGGCGTAGCGGAACCACGACCAAGGTCAGTAATACATTGTCAGATGGCGTAGGTGGAGCAGACTCGCGGAAGCCGTGTCTGAGGAGTGCGCGAGGACAAGCTACTGCCAACTCCTCTCGCGACAAGGGTATCCATGCCCGGAAGAAATATTGTATAGAACAAGGGAAGAACCGTTGCTTAATGACAGTGGTGTACTGGCTTGCTAGTATCGTGGGCTGGAAACCCCTCCGCAAGACTACGTGAGGGTCGCAGAAAAAAAATTAGGTCACATTATTTGTTTCACAAACATTCATTTTTTTGTAAAGCCCCGACGCCCGTTTTGTAAAGATTGCGCCGATACTGCTGTGGAGGTCGAGATGCCACTGTTAAGGTAGGCCGAGTTTGTGAGTTCGTGAAACGGCTTCTGGTGCAGTACACCGCTAAGGCAATTTCTCTCTCCCACTATCACACAGCTATGCCCCAGGGTCAGGTAACAGGACTGGAGAACAAAGGCTCTACACAACTCCAACAAATTAGTAACAAACTCACACAAATGAGTTAAAAGGCTTACTTATCTTTGTGACTAGTTGAAATATGAAGTCTGCAAACTGCTTGTCATGTAACACAAAAACAGCCCCTCAATGGCTAAGTGCAAATAGTCGTAGGTAAACTTCACAGTACATAGCAAATGCTATTACAACAACTGTCTGGTGAGTTCTAAGAGTTCACTAACGACGTTCCCCGTCTAATTCTGCCCTGGATGATGATCTATAACGAAGTGGGCGAGTGCTGCTCTTTTATCTTCCGAATAGGCTTCTGTCCGTTGTCGTCCAGTCATTGGCGGATTGTTCTCGGCTGGCAATTGGCCGAGGTGAAGTCGATATCTTCATCCTCAGCGCCGCCCGGGGCGCTGATGGAACTCGGGCAAGTGGCTAGTCTCTATGGCCCTCACACCAACTCGCATTTTAGCGCCTGTTGTGCTTTTGCCCCGGCTGTGTCCTGTTCGGACGACACATCACATTTATTTTAAATTTCATACCTTTCTTGTATCATTATTAACCTAAGGTCGTGGACTAAATTCTTACTGTTTCACATAAATACATAACTTATTGCTTACCTTCGTCCCAAAATGTCCAACGCACTAGTGAGTAGGATGATAAAGCTCACTGACGCAGCGGTGTTCTTTAAATTAGCACTGGAGACTAAAAAATGTCGTTCCCTGCAGGTCCACGTGGAGCTCATGTTGCCGTGAGATAAGTTACTATTTTAAATTGGGATCCCCCGAACCCCATTTCCAGTTAGTCTAGCGTGGCTCAAAATAACTAACTTTACAAGGGTCCTCCCTTCCCTTTCCGGAAGGGAATGAAAGATGAGAAAAAAATTAAAAAGGAAAAGAATTACACTATCAGTCTTGCCCTCCTTCTTGTCAGTGTTTTTCATATATTCCTCTCTTCGCTGGTTCTGCGAAGAACTCTCAACAGTCCACATCATCAACGAGCTCTATAGCACCACACACCCAACGCTTCTACTTGACTCTTTTCCGGTTCTCCACAATCTTTGATTAGCGTTCATACAATGCTATGCTCCAAACGTACATTCTTGTAAATACCTTCCTCAGATAGGAGGATCTTTGACGCTAGAAGACTTCTTTTGGCCAGAAAGGCCCTCTTCGCCTGTGTTAATCTGCTTTCTGTCTTCCTCGCTCAGTCGGTCACGTGTTATTTTGCTTCCAAGGCAGCAGAATTCCACAACTTCGTGGCCCCCAAGTTTGATGTTAAGTTTATGGCTAATCTCAACACTTCCGTCTTTCTTCGGTTTACTCTCAATCTAAGGTAAGGGGACAACAGACAATTCAGCCCATTCAGCAGATCATGTTCAAATGGTTCCAATGGCTCTGAGCACAATGGGACTTAACATCTGAGGTCATCAGTCCCCTAGAACTTAGAACTACTGAAACCTAACTAACCTAAGGACATCACACACATCCGTGCCCGAGGCAGGATTCGAACCTGCGACCGTAGCAACAGCGCGGTTCCAGACTGAAGCGCCTAGAACCGCTCGGCAACAACGTCCGGCGCAGATCATGTAGTTCGTCTTCACTTTCACAGAGGATAGCATTGTCACCAGTGAATATCATCATTGATATCCTTTCTCCCTGAATTTTAATCCCATTCCTGAAACTTTTTTTTAAAAATTTCCATTATCGCGTCTTCAATGGATAGACTGAACAATAGGGGCGAAAGACTACACCCCTGTATTATTATATTCTTTGTAATTCGATCGCTGCGTTCTTAGCTTTTCATTCTTGTCTTTCTCTTGCTCCTCGTACAAACTGTGTTTCAGCTGTCTTTCTTTACAGCTTACATCTATTTTCTCAGAATTTCGGACGCTTTTTCCATGCTGGCAAATCGTCTGAAGGTGTCTTGACTTTTTTTCAGGTCTTGATTCCATTATCATTCGTTACGTCAGAGCTGCCTCTCTGGCGCCTTACCTTTCCTAAAGCCAGACTAATTGTCATCTAACAGATTCTCAGTTTTGTGTATGGAACGGTTTAAAGTAGAATGACCATATTAAAATAATAGTAGGAAACGCAGAAGCCAGACTGAGATTCACTGCAAGAACACCTCAGAAAGGGTGGTCCTTCCACGAAGGAGCTAGCTTACAAAACACTCATTCGACCGCTACTTTTAATATTGTTCGTCAGTTTGCGACCCTTGGCACGTAGGATTCATAAATACTTAAGATCCAAAGAAGGGCAACGCGTTTCGTCACAGCTTTGTATAGTAATCAAGAAAGCCTCATATAAGTCCAACAGGAGGCGCTACAGAGCGTAGCCTTGCAAACGTCACGAGTTCGAGTCTTGGTCCGGCACACAGTTTTAATCTGCTTGGAAATTTCATATCAGCGCACACTCCGCTGCAGAGTGAAGATTTCAGTCTGGAAACTATATTTTGTTTAATGAGGACTTTTTCACAATTAGTCTCGTTGAAAACTACATTACTGTATCTTCAACACCTGAAGTGAACAGCTTAGCTGAATCCCCCGTGTTCTGATTAAATTTGATCATTAGTAGACGTATGCATAGTCCTGACCTCTTGAAACCTAACACACCTCATTTCGTCCGCTTACAGTAAATGGAAGACTCAGAATAAGGATGTTCGCAAGAGGAAACATTATATTCCAAGTGAATATTAAATACGCGGTAATCTCCACTGAAGATACTGAAGTAATTCTTCGAAACGTGTCTGAAAATTTAAATAAGTAAAAATGGAGGTCTGTGTGTAGGCTGCTATTTCTTCAACAAGCTTGGTATACACACTTACTACCTCGTAAAAATGCTGTGGAGCTAAGAAATCTCTTGGCCCCCTGTACAGGGATGAGATGGCGGTGAGAAGTCTATAGCCCTTCCAAAAAGTTTCAACCAAGGTTGATACACCCTCGATTTGCTAACAGACAAAGGAAGTATTGTAGATGTAAATTCCCCCTTTGATACAGGATAGGTGTATGAATGAGTGTGTGTGGGGTGGGGTGGGGTGGGGGGAAAGGGGGAGGGAGGGGTGCTGCATGGGGATGGACGGGAGGCTGTGGCATGTAAAAATGATGTTGTTTTGAAGTTCAGTTGAACAGAAGTCTGCGGAATCTTTTGCAAGGTCTACGGAGGCTGGGAATCATATTCCCACTGTTTCATATTCTGTGTGTGTTTGTGTGTGTTGTACAAGAGGACGGTGTGCTGTTCTGAAATAGTAAGGAAAATCTAAATCAGGATGGCCCCCTTCAAGATTTAAATAGGAAATTTCTCAGTAGGGAGACCAGGAGGAAAGTTCGTATTTATTGATTGGTACATACCTAGGAGAGTAGGAGAGAATAGTACAGTTGCAAATAAGACCGAGTTCAAGATCGGCGTGTGACATCTTTTTGAATAGTGCTCGAATGTTTGTCATCGTCAATGGCTGAGTCAAAGAAAAGACTCAAATGAATTCAGACTTATGCTGCTAGGTTTGTAATATACCGGTGCAATCGGTGCATGAGTGCTACGGTTGCTACGTTTGTACAGAAAATATCTGTATCCAAACTGTGGCTCCAGTGCGGGATGCACGATGTGGGTAGCGTGGGACGCATGATGTGAATGGTGTCAGACAGAGTATATCATTTGCATGGGCTTTAGCAAAATTCTGTTGAGAAAGTTTTTAGAGCTTGTATTACGGGCGGACTGTAAAACGATTCTACCATGCGCGTCGTATATCACGCCTGAAGGGCCAAAAAATCGAGATAAGACATATCAGAATATGTTCCAACGGCCCATAGGCATCTTTTCAGCGCTCCATTCGCGAATGGAACAGGCCTTGAAGTAACACACTACTGGCCATTAAAGTTGCTACACCACGAAGATGACGTGCTACAGACGTTAAAATTAACCGACTGGAAGAAGATGCTGTGATATGCACATGATTAGCTTTTCAGAGTATTCACATAATGTTGGCGCCGGCGGCGACACCTACAACGTGCTGACAGGAGGAAAGTTTCCAACCGATTTCTCATACACAAACAGCAGTTGACCGGCGTTGCCTCGTGAAACGTTGTTGTGATGCCTCTGTAAGGAGGAGAAATGCGTACCATTACGTTTCTGAATTTGATAAAGGTCGGATTGTAGCCCATCACGATTGCGGTTTATCGTATCGCGACATTGCTATTCGCGTTGGTCGAGATCCAATTACTGTTAGCAGTATATGGAATGGGTGGTTTCAAGAGGGTAATACGCAATGCCGTGATGGATCCCAACGGCATCGTATCACTAGCAGTCGAGATGACAGGGATCTTATCCGCATGGCTGTAACGGATCGTGCAGCCACGTCTCGATGCCTGAGTCAACAGATAGGGACGTTTGCAAGACAACAACCATCTGCTCGAACAGTTCGACGACGTTTGCAGCAGCATGGACTATCAGCTCGGAGACCATAGCTACGGTTACCCTAGACGCTGCATCACAGACAGGAGCGCCTACGATGGTGTACTCAACGACGAACTTGGGTGCACGAATGCAGAACGTCATTTTTTCGGATGAATCCAGGTTCTGTTTACAGCATCATGATGGTTGCATCCGTGTTTGGCGACATTGCGGTGAACGCACATTGGAAGCGTGTATTCGTCATCGCCATACTGGCGTATCACCCGGCGTGACGGTATGGGGTCTCATTGGTTACACGTCTCGGTCACCTCTTGTTCGCATTGACGGCACTTTGAACAGTTGACGTTACATTTCAGATGTGTTACGACCCGTGGCTCTACCCTTCATTTGACCCTTCGAAACCCTACATTTCAGCAGGATAATACACGACCGCATGTTGCAGGTCCTGTACGGGCCTTTCTGGATACAGAAAATGTTCGACTGCTGCCTTGGCCAGCACATTCTCCAGATATCTCACCAATTGAAAACGTCTGGTCAATGGTGGCCGAGCAACTGGCTCGTCACAATACTCCCGTCAATACTCTTGATGAACTGCAGCATCGTCTTGAAGCTGCATGGGCAGCTGTACCTGTACACGCCATCCAAGCTCTGTTTGACTCAATGTCCAGGCGTATCAAGGCCGTTATTACGGCCAGAAGTGGTTCTGGGTACTGATTTCTCAGGATCTATGCACCCAAATTGCGTGAAAATGTAAAATCACATGTCAGTTCTAGTATAATATATTTGCCCAATGAATACCCGTTTATCATCTGCATTTCTTCTTGGTATAGCAATTTTAATGGCCAGTTGTGTATGATGCAAAGCGGAATAGTTACGTAGATATAGATGCGGAGGACAACCTAGAAATCGATACAACATTACCAGCTTATTCACGTAGATACAAATCTAGACGATGACCCAGCCACTCAGTTAATATAACTCCTTCCACATCTACATCTTCATCCACATACATACTCCACAAGCCAGGTACCACGGCTGGAGTGGCCGTCACGTACACACCCCATGGTCACACCCGCTGCCCGCTGCCCGCTGCCCGCCAGCGCTAAGCGCTCTGTTGCTGCATGTATACGGTTAATTAAGGCTGTTGACAAAATATCGATATATCGATATGTTTTCCAAAGTGTATCTGTATACACCGGCAATATTTTTATCCCCGGTATAGCATTATCGAAATGACAATAACGAGTGCCGATATTTTTATTTTATATTTCTTTCTCAACTTCTGGGAAATATATGAAATTGTCCTTTTGAAGTTGTAGTAGAACATAATTTTACTTTCACTGTGTGAAGGAGTTTTACTACTTTTTGAGCTGCAATCACGTCCAGTCTTTTTCTGTGACTGTGTGAAGCAAGTATAGGTGGCTCAAACAAGAAGTCCTATTGCACAGGGGCTGGCGGTGTGAACGGAATAACAAGACATCCGATGTGGAGAAATAGCACACCAGTTGCGTTCAAAACCAATTTTAACGCAACTAGTGTGTTGTCTCTTCACGTTGGCGTCCTTCAGAAAACAGATGCTGAAAAAGATGAGCATAATCTAAATGACAAGGTTAGATCTTGCGATGGGCGGAGACTTGTGAGGGGATGTGTCAATTGTTCCCACACGAGCACGAAGAAGTGCCGCAACACGACGTGGCATGGACTCGACTAATGTCTGAAATAGTGCTGGAAGGAACTGATACCAAGAATCCTGCAGGTCTACATATAAATCCATAAGAGTACGAGGCGATGGAAAGCTCTTCTGAACAGCACGTCGCTAGGCATCCCAGCCGATGCTCAATAATGTTCATGTCTGCGGAGTTTGGTGGCCAGCGGAAGTGTTTAAACTCAGAAGAGTGTTCTTGGAGCTGCTCTGTAGCAATTCTGAACGTGTGGGGTGTCGCATTGTCCTAAGTCCGTCGGAATGCACAATGGACATGAATGGATGCAGATGGTTAGACAGGATGCTTACGAACGTGCCACCTGTCAGAGTCGTATCTAGATGTGTCAGGGGTCCCATATTACTCCAACTGCACACGCCCCACAGCATTACACAGCCTCCACCAGCTTGAACAGTCCCCTGTTGATAGTCAGGGTCCATGGATTCATGAGGTTGTCTCCGTACCCGTACACGTCCATCCTCTCGATACAACGTGAAACGAGACTCGTCCGACCAGGCAACATGTTTCCAGTCATCAACAGTCCAATGACGGTGTTGACGGGTCCAGGCGAGGCGTAAGGCTTTGTGTCCTGCAGACATCACGCTCCGAAAGCCCATATCGATGATGTTTCGTTGAATGGTTTAACACGCTGACACGTGTTGATAGCACAGCATTGAAATCTGGAGCAATTTGTGGAAGGGCTGCACTTCTGTCAAGTTGAACGACTGTCTTCAATAATCGTTGGTCCCGTTCTTTTAGGATCTTTTTCCGGCAGCAGCGATGTCGGACATTTGATACTTTAGCGGATTCCTGATATTCACGGTACACCCGTGAAATGGCCGTAGGGAAAAATCCCCACTTTATCGCTACCTCGGAGATGCTGTGTCACATCGCCGACTATAACATCACGTTCAAACTCACTTAAATCTTGATAACAAGCCATTGTAGCAGCAGTAGCAGATTTAACAACTGCGCAAGACACTTGTCATGTATACAGGCGTTGCCGACAGTAGCGACGCATTCTGCCTGTTTAAATATATCTGTATTTGAGTACACATGCCTATACCAGTTTCTTTGGCTCTTCAGTGTATAAGAAGTTGTCAAATGAAAACCGACCACACCGGGACTATGGAATGGTTCTATTCCAAAGTGATCAGAATACGTGTTATGACATTTACCCCGATGGGAGACGAGACGATCAATTCCTGTTCCGTAGAACGCGGATGGCCGCCGACGGATCCACAACCACACCCCATTCTCGCACTTTCTCGTCCGTCTTAAACCGACGTCCACGCTTGTTCTTCTTCAGGTCGCCAAGGATGTGAAAATCACGCGGTGAGAGATCCAGGCTGTACGGAGATTGCTGCAGTGTTTCAAAACCAAATCGCTGAAGCATGGCTTTCGAACGATTGACAGTGTAGGGGCGACCGTTATCGTACCACAGAATGATTACTTCCGACAGCTTCCGTGGGTTTTTCGCTTTATGACACGTCGCAATAATTGCAAAGTGTTTTCATAGCGCTGTGCATTGATTATGGTTTGACGCTTGACAAATTCGATGAGCGGAGGGTCCCAGCAGTCGAAGAAGAAAAACATCATGAACTTACCGGAACTAGTGCGAACAGCTTTGGATTTCTTTGGCGGGGGAGGTGTGAGATGTTTCCACTGTTGACTTTGCAGTTTACCCACGGGCTGTCTGAATGCTGTCGGACAGAATCACCCCGTTGTACAATAAGGCCCCCCTCCATCCCCCTCCCGCGCGACACTACCAATGAGGCTACGCTTCAACGATTTGGTTGGGAAACACTGCAACATCCTCTGTACGGCACGGATCCCTCATCGAGTGATTTTCACGTCTTCGGCGGCCTGAAGAAAGACGTGCGTAGACGTCGGTTTTGGTTGGACGACGGAGTGTGAGAGTAAGCGCGGTTGTGGAAACGTCGCCAGCCGATCGAGTTCTACGAAACAGGAATTGTTCGTCTCGTCATCAAAAAATGTTCAAATGTGTATGAAATCTTATGGGACTTAACTGATAAGGTCATCAGGCCGTAAGCTTACACACTACTTAACCTAAATTATCCTAAGGTCAAACACACACACCCATGCCCGAGGGAGGACTCGAACCTCCGCCGGGGCCAGCCGCACTGTCCATGACTGCAGCGTCTCAGACCGCTCGGCTAATCCCGCGCGGCCGTCTCCTCACCCAGTGGGATAAATGTGTTAACGGGTGTGATGATTACTTTTCAATGAAATCATTCCATGGCGGGTATTCGGTTTTCATTTGACTGCCAATAACAGTAGTACTTATAGCATCATCGAATACAAGTGACACCATGGCCGTTGCAAGAACTACATAACTTGGGTTTACTTGCCTGTCAAGCTGTTCCCTGTAAAATATGCCCATCTCTTATCGCAGTAACGGTTTTCGTCCTTTTTTGTCATTAAGGATGTGAAACGTCACAGAAAATTGATGAAATACGATTCACGGTGTCACATCTGTCGATCCCTCGAGTATTCCTTATCAAGCTGCAGAGAGGGACAGTTCAACACCCAGCACAAAGCAAACGTGTATCCAGCTGCCCTCTCATTTCTGCACAACTTAATCATAACCGTAGTTTACCATTCGTCTATGGAGAAAGACGAATAATCAAGGCATGCTGAGACTAAATTGACAGCAGAGCGATTGTATAAGGGGCAGTCAAATGAGAACAAGACGGTAAAAGGAAGTGCTTATTATTTAAAAAGTAATAGCCACAACTGTTAATATATTTATCCCACTGTGAGACTATAGTCCGATCCACGAACGATGGCGGTTCGCGCAGATCTAGACTAGAACGGGGATTGCATTGTTGATGATTCCAAGCAAAAGTTGCGGTACGCGCATGCGCCTGCTTTCCTCTTGAAGAAATCGTATATCCTGCAAATTATGTCTCTCGCTTGATTAGGTAGAATTTATCACTTAGCACCACAATCAACGATGACAACTCGCAACAAATGGAAACGAAATTCACCAAACAACTCTGCTAGGAACACGTTTAATGCTCACATTAGTTACGGCTTTTACAGCGCCCAGAACACTACTGAGCGCTTATTGGCTATCGGAGAATACGTGACGTAATTGCGCAGAACAAGCCTAAAATTGATAGCCATCGTTCGTGACTCCAACTATAGAAGGTTCAATGCTTTTATGGAAAAATGTTTGTGGTTGCCTACAGAACCCAGGCATACACCTCCTTCTCCGAAGCAACTCGACGGCCAGGAATTTCTTTCCTCAGGCTCAAAAAACATGGATCGAGATTGTATGGAGGATGATTGGGGGCTTCCCTGCGGAACTTTAGCAGCGATGGTGAAACAACCTTGGCAACATGTGCTCCAGTCCATGACTGTTCTGCAGATGTTTCGCTGGGAGAGTGTTACACACCCTTCATACGTCCCGCTCTCTCTCCATGCGATTTCCATATTTTGGAGCCATGAAGAAAGACATTTGTGGCCACTGATTTGCTTCGGACGAAGAGGTGCACGCTTGGGAACACTCGTCATTCCACAGGCAACCGAAAACATTTTTCCAGAAGGCAGCGACAGTCTAGTCTTACAGTGGGATAAATGTACTAACAGCTAGGGCGATTACTTTTGAAATAATAAGCAGTTTACGTACTTTTTTCCATCTGTCTCGTTTCCATTTGACTCCGTCTTGTAGAAGACTCTGGAGGACATCGATGTGTTATAGTGTAGATGCCATTGCCAAAATATTATCGATAGACCCAAGTAAATCATTGAAAAGAAGAAATACCACAGCCTGCGATATAAGAGAGAGAAAAAACAGTGTGAAACTTCAAGGCTGGGAAGATGACATCTGTAGGACTTTGGAACCTTCCGACAAAGTATGGGTTGCAGCGAAGTGCAACATGCAGCTATATGTTTATGAATTCTTCAGTCCAGCTGGCATGGCTTCAAAATATCTAGGTGGTGAGTACCACCTTAGTTTATGTTTAGGCTGGTTCTAGCGGTCAATTTGAAGCTTATTTTAATCTCGTCGAATGCTGGCCCAGAACTACATTCTAACCAAGCAAAGTAAAAAGAAGTAGCTTTCACAACATTTATTGGGCAAATTTTATCATACCCATCGACATTAAGAAATAAAAGACATGAAAATAATGTATCAATCAAATATTAACTTTTGTGAAAAGAAAAATGTGCTACAGATGGCATACACGTTTTTTAAAGTTAGCTATTTCTCCACTCTAAGTGGTATTCATAAGTGGCATTTTTCGGGTTATTTTTGTCAGTATCTAAGAGAATTTCATTAGTCAAACATTTAAAAAAAATTCTGATGTTTAATTTTCATTATGAGCACGACGTTATTAGTTTGTGAATAAAAATAGCTTTCTTGAATATGTTCTATTTCCTATCTAGTTGGATACGCTGAGAATGTTTTCGATTGTTAATTCAAAAAGGTGGCATCCAAATTCTTATTAATAATATAGGAAACTTATACGTTACATGCGCTAGTGAAACACGAGGGTGTGCTGAAAAGCAATGCCTCCGAATTTTCTACGTGAAAGGTCATGAAGCTTTTTAAATAAAACTAGCTCTGAGGGATGAAGTAGTGAAGGCAGCAGAGGATTAAGTAGGTAAAAAGACGAGGGCTAGTAGCAATCCTTGGGTAACAGAATAAATATTGAATTTAATTGATGAAAGGAAAAAATATAAAAATGCAGTAAATGAAGCAGGCCAAAAGGAATACAAACATCTCAGAAATGAGATCGACAGGAAGTGCAAAATGGCTAAGCAGGGATGGCTACAGAGCAAATGTAAGGATGTAGAGGCTTATCTCACTAGGGGTAAGATAGATACCGCCTACAGGAAAATTAAAGAGAGCTTTGGAGAAAAGAGAGCCACTTGTATGAATATCAAGAGCTCAGATGGAATCCCAGTTCTAATCAAAGAAGGGAAAGCAGAAAGGTGGAAGGAGTATATAGAGGGTCCATACGATGGCGATGTACTTGAGGACAATATTATGGAAATGGAAGAGGACGTAGATGAAGATGAAATGGGAGATACGATACTGTGTGAAGAGTTTGACAGAGCACTGAAAGACCTGAGTCGAAACAAGGCCCTGGGAGTAGACAACATTCCATTAGAACTACTGATAGACTTGGGAGAGCCAGCCCTGACAAAATTCCAATCCCAAAGAAAGCAGGTGTTGACAGATGTGAAAATTACCGAACTATCAGTTTAATAAGTCACAGCTGCAAAATACTCACGCGAATTCTTTACAGACGAATGGAAAAACTGGTAGAAGCCGACCTCGGGGAAGATCAGTTTGGATTCCGCAAAAATGTTGGAACACGTGAGGCAATACTGACCTTACGACTTACCTTAGAAGAAAGATTAAGGAAAGGGAAACCTACGTTTCTAGCATTTGTAGACTTAGAGAAAGCTTTTGACAATGTTGACTGGAATACTCTCTTTCAAATTCTAAAGGTGGCAGGGGTAAAGTACAGGGAGCGGAAGGCTATTTACAATTTGTACAGAAACCAGATGGCAGTTATAAGAGTCGAGGGGCATGAAAGGGAAGCAGTGGTTGGGAAGGGAGTGAGACAGGGTTGTAGCCTGTCCCAGATGCTATTCAATCTGTATATTGAGCAAGCAGTAAAGGAAACAAAAGAAAAATTCGGAGTAGGTAGTAAAATCCATGGAGAAGAAATAAAAACTTTGAGGTTCGCCGATGACATTGTAATTCTGTCACCGGCCGGCGTGGCCGAGCGGTTCTAGTCGCTTCAGTCTGGAACCGCGCGACCGCTACGGTCGCAGGTTCGAATCCTGCATAGGGCATGGATGTGTGTGATGTCCTTAGGTTAGTTAGGTTTAAGTAGTCCTAAGTTCTAGGGTACTGATGACCTCAGATGTTAAGTCCCATAGCCGGCCGGTGTGGCCGTGCGGTTCTAGGCTCTTCAGTCTGGAACCGCGTGACTGCTACGGTCGCAGGTTCGAATCCTGCCTTGGGCATGGATGTGTGTGATGTCCTTAGGTTAGTTAGGTTTAAGTTCTAGGGGACTGATGACCACAAATGTTAAGTCCCATAGTGCTCAGAGCCATTTGAACCATTTTTTTTGTTAAGTCTCATAGTGCTCAGAGTCATTTGTAATTCTGTCAGAGACAGCAAAGGACTTGGAAGAGCAGTTGAGCGGAATGGACAGTGTCTTGAAAGGAGGATATAAACACTTAACGCTATACTCGATGTTAACAAATTTCGATTCTTCAGAAACGCTTTCCTTGGCATTGCCAATCTGCATTTTATATCTTCTCTACTTCGATCATCATGAGTTATTTTGCTCTCCAAATAGCAAAACTGCTTTACTACTTTAAGTGTCTCACTTTCTAATCTAATTCCCTCAGCACCACCCACCTTAATTCGACTACATTCCGTTATCCTCGTTTCGCTTTTGTTGATGTTCATCTTATATCCTCCTTTCAAGACACTGTCCATTCCGTTCAACTGCTCTTCCAAGTCCTTTGCTGTATCCGACAGAATTACAATGTCATCGGCGAACCTCAAAGTTTTTATTTCTTCTCCATGGATTTTAATACCTACTCCGGATTTTTCTTTTGTTTATTATGTTGAGAAATAAATACTTAGACATGAAGAATAAAGATGTAGAATGTTAATAACATCTGATTCTTATAAGAAGCTATAAGAGGTTTCACATAAGAAATTCGAGGCATTACATTTCAGCACGTCTTCGTGCGTTAGGTTCTTAAGAATCTAATTAATCTATATCACAAAAACATTGGACAACTATTAACGTTTGATAATTTATTGTACCTGCAGTTAAATTTAGTTGCTGGAGACGATACGTTCTCAAGCTCATCGGATCACACAAGTAGAATAATGGCAGTTTTGAAATTTTGGCCGCTATTTGATAAATTTCTGCGTACGCTCTAGTTGATATCGATTTATAGCATTGTCCTGCTTGTTTTGTCCTCAACTGGTTCTACTTCGTTCCATTTAATATCGCCGCAATCGTTATTTGCAGGTTTGAATGACCTGATTTGCTCTTTTTCTAGGCTGTATTCTTTGAAGATGGGAGAGTCAGTAACTCGAAACAATAGTCTATTCGGTACACGGAGAAAGATCACCTCACAACGACGCTGTGGTTTCCTGTCCCGCTGTGTGCACGAGACCGTAATTCGGCCATTTTTATGACCTGCCCCGTGCGTCCGGGAGCAGGAGCTTCTCGGGGAAAGCGTTTCCTCCGTGGTAAAGAGGTCACTGCTAGGTGCTCGCCGTCTGGCGGGAAACGCAACACAACGCGCGCGCTAGCTGCACAGCTATCTGGGTCACCAGGCGTCCGTGCGGTTGACGCGGTCGCCGGCAGATCGCAGCACGTGCACTGCTACCGCTACAACAGGTGCGGGTGCAGATCGCGCGCGCGTCTGCGGCAGCAGCGGGACATTCGTAGTTCGTACAGCTGCAGCACCTGCCGACTTTGAAGTCTGTGGTCGTCAGTCCGAAGACTGGTTTGATGCGGCGTTCCTCGTTACTCTCTCCTGTGCAGTTTTCTTCTCTACATAACCACTGAAACCTAATCAGTTTGAACCTTCGTTTTTGGTATTCATCCCTTGGTCTCCCCCTCCCCACACCGACACACAAACACACTGACACTTCTCTCCTTTACCAGACTGACGATTCGTTGATGCCTCAGGATTATTCCCCAATTCGATTCACTAGCTCTACATTAGTTATTCGGTCTACCGGCCCAATCTTCAGCACTGTTCTGGAGCACCGCATTTGAATAACTTATATTCTCTTCTTGTCCAAGCTGTTTATTGTCCATGTTTCACTTCCATACATGGCTACATTCCATACAAATACTTTCAGAAAAGACTTCCTAACATTTAAATCTATATTCGATGTAAATTTCTTTTCTTCAGAAACGCTTTTTTGCCATTGCAAGTCTACATTTTATATCCTCTGTTCTTCGCAATCATCAGTTATGTTGCCGCCCGAACAGCTAAAGTCCTTTGCTACTTTTAGTGTCTTATTTCCTCCTCTAGTTCTTCAGTATCGCCTTCATTTCATTCAGCTTTTTTAGTTGATGTTGAATGTTCATCTTATAACCTCTTTTCACGACACTGTCATTCTGTTCAACTTTTCTTTCAAGTCCTTTGCGTCGCTTACAGGATTACTCTTTCATGGCCAAATCTCAAAAAGTTTGAATTTCTTGTCCTTGAATTTATTTCCAAATTTTTCCTTTGTTTCCTTTACTACTTGTTCATGATCCCACAACAGCAACAACTCGAAAACCCAACTGTTAACAGACGAAACTTTATATGCTATTTTATAAACATACCATCTAGATCACGTATTTTCATTGCAGACAATATTGCCTTACCGTAAATTTGTGCCTTGTCGGGCACTTGAAGATCCGGTGATGTTCGAATACAGCGTTAAATGTGTGCTTCTTGACAGTCAGGTGCAATAGATATCTAGGTGTACCGTTGCAAAGCGGTATTAAATGAAACTAGCCTGTAATGATTGTAATGGGGAAGGCGAATGGTCGACTTCAATTTACTGGGAGAATTTTAGGAAGGCGTGGTTCATCTGTTACGTGACTGCGTATAGAACACTAGCGCGACCCACTCTTGAGTATTGCTTGAGTGTCTGGGACCCCAGCAGATCGAATTCAAGTAATAATTTGAAGCATTCAAATGTGGTTTGCTAGATTTGCTATCGGTAGGTTCGACCAACACGCAAGTATTACGGAGTCGATTCGGGAACGCAAATGGAATCATTGGAGGGAAGGCGGTTTTCTTTTCCGAGGAACACTGTTGGGAAAATTTAGAGAACCTGCACTTGAAGCTGACGGTAGAGCGATCGTACTGCCGTCAACGTACATTTCGTCTAAGGAGCATCAACATAATGGAAATTAGTGCTCGTAAGGAGGCATACAGATAGTTGTTTTTCTCTTGCTCTATACTAGAAGAGGAAGCGAAATGATAGTGGTTCAACGTACCCTCCGCTGCGCATCGTACAGGGGCTTTGTTAATAATAGGTTCATGGGCTAGTGAGAAGGAATTTTTTTGCTGAATGTGCCAGTAATATCATATTCCGAAATACATTTTCCGCTGTCCAGAGATATCAATAAATGTTAGTGTGTTATTGTGTATGCTATATTATTTAAATAGATATGCAAATAATTAAATTATTTAAATACAAACAATGCCGCATCCAGAGTGGTGCACAGTAACATAAATTAATCTTCTGGGAAGGGGCCGCAATATTTCGGAACGTAACCTCACTGGAACACCCAAGAAATTAATAAATAGATATTTTAGCGTTTCACAGGAATATGTAATTAACAATAATCGTGACTGAAGTTGAAAAGGTCTTATTTTAACAGTTTTGTAATACAATCGCAGATCTCAGACAATTCCAAAAAAATAGCTCAAATGACTCTGAGCACTATGGGACATCTGAGGTCATCAGTCGCCTAGACTTAGAACTACTTAAACCTAACTAACTTAAGGACATCATACATATCTATGCCCGAGGCAGGATTTCAACCTACGACCGTAGCAGCAGCGCGGTTCCGGACTGAAGCGCCTAGAACCGCTCGGTCACATCGGCCGGCTAGACAATTCCATCCAACATGGACAAATTTAGGTAAAACAACAACAACAGTTACAAAATCAACATTAATAATAATAATTCCGTGTAGCTCAAAGACTAGGTGCGGGTCTTTGAGTTCGTCGCCCGTTCGGAGGTGTGTGGTCTCAAGCCAAGTAAGCCTGTCAGGGAAAGGGATCCTACAGTTTAATATGGAATCCGAACGACGTGACTCTCCTGGCGAATCTTTACATCATTGAGAAGTGAAAGCTAGGTTAAAAGGAGGCGGGAAATTTCGTAGTCAGACCCGGAAACGACCTGGCGACCTTTCGGCTGACTGGCATGCGCATTACCACTGGGCCACCCGGTAGGAAACAAAACTAATACAGCCGCTAGTTTAGAACGGCAATCGTATCAAAAGCAAAGAGCCGTAGCATCCGTTCTGAGAATAACCTGTAGACGTATAACCTCAGAGAACTCCAGCGTGTAAACAACACACGTGTTCAGCTCAGCCGAAGGCGGCAGCCAAGTGAGACGCCGGTGGGCCGGAAACAGGCATCGTTGCCTCCAAGACGAGCGCAGTTTGCTACCTGCTGCAGCGTTCAGATCTCTTAGTGGCCACAAACCCGCCTCTCTCCAGTGCGCTGGCCGAATCCTCCGCACAACCAGACTGAGGGGCCAACTGGTTTTTGATTCCCTTGTAGCCATCTGTCTGATGTATTACTATACCTGTTGTGCATGCGACCTAAAGTACGCAAATTGGGCTTAAAGCTAGAACGAGAAAGCCCGCATGGGATTAGCCGAGCGGTCTTAGGGCCGACACGGTAGCTCAGCGTGTTCTGTCAGAGAGCTAGTTGGCCTCTGTAATAAAAAAAAAAAAAAAACTGAGTGGAAGGATCAACAAACGAGCTTGAACCGATGTCATGTGACGTCCGCAACGACCAAACACAACGATCATCAACGAACAAACCGAAAAAAAAGAAAAAAAAGGCGCTGCTGTCATGGACTGTGCGGCTGGTCCTGGTGGAGGTTCGAGTCCTCCCTCGGGCATGGGTGTGTGTGTTTGTCCTTAGGATAATTTAGGGTAAGTAGTGTGTAAACTTAGGGACTGATGACCTTAGCAGTTAAGTCCCATAAGATTTCACACACATTTTTTACTTTTTTAGAACGAGAAGGAAATTAATGCATTTTGTCGAATACTGTCGATTACCCCAACACAGTGCGATTGCGAGTGCCAAACTAATTAATAACTGAGCCGCAATGGATTTTGCGACTTTACCTGACAAGGGAAGCATCCCCCGCCGAACGGCAAAAACCAAATAATAATGATTTTAAAGTTTTATAGAGATGAGTCTGTTCTGCTGTCTATCACGGTCATTTATCTGGGAAGCTCACAATCGGTGTTTGAATGTTAACGACTCTAACAGGAACATCACGAACAGCACATTATTGACAGTTCAGATGGCTATAAGCACTATGGGAATTAACATCTGAGGTCATCAGTCCCCTAGAACTTAGAACTACTTAAACCTAACTAACCTATGGACATCACACACATCCATGCCCGAGGTAGGATTCGAAAATGCGGCCGTAGCAGCAGTGCTGTTCTAGACTGAAGCGTCTACAACTTCTCGGCCACAGCGGCCGGCCTATCGACAGTCATAAATCAAGTATTATTTGGCTAAAAATTAAACATTGCCTGAAACGGTATGCACACTTGTAGAGTCAAATTTTCTAAAATAGAAGTTGCTGTGCATTTCTTAATATTACCCCTAAATGTCATGTACTCAACATGTTCACCACCAATCTAATAATTGAATACTATCGGGTTCCTTCTGCTTGTATGGACATTGTCATACATTCATCCACATCCAAGAAAATGTGGCACTCATTGCACCAAGCAGAATTTTTGCCCTGTTCTTTCTGCAATTCCTTACAATCGTCCAACGACGATACTGCCTTTCCCGAACATAACTGCATCGTCAGCAGACAATCTTGTGGTGCTGCTGACCCTGTCTGATACACAGTTTATGCATATTAAGAACATTACGGGTACTATACCGAAATCGCTACAAAGAGGGCCAAGTGTTTTAAGTCTTATCTATCTGAACTGTACCTACATTGAGTCCAAAAAGTATTCGTCTAATTGTAATTTTTTTAAAAAGCTAAGTATACGTCACGTGAAAGTAAGGGAACATTAAATGCATACATCCAGTCATATGCAACGAACCTTAGTAAGTCATTTTTATTGATGGACAAGGAAATAAATACATCCATAGCGATAAAAAATTTGACAAAAAAAATGTTCAAATGTGTGTGAAATCTTATGGGACTTAACTGCTAAGGTCATCAGTGCCTAAGCTTACACACTACTTAACCTAAATTATCCTAAAGACAAACACACACACCCATGCCCTAGGGAGGACTCGAACCTCCGCCGGGACCAGCCACACAGTCCGTGACTCCAGCGCCCAAGACCGCTCGGCTAATCCCGCACGGCAAAAATTTGACAAAATGGAGAATTTATTCAAGGGCTGCTTCAAAAAGCATTCGTCCACTCATATTTTTTTCAAAACTTACAATCTGAAAATATGATTTCAGTCACAAAAGTTAATTGTTAGTGGGGTTTCCGTTTGCAGCTATTACTGCTTGTAGTCGTCTGGGAATCGACTTGACCAAGTTTGCCGTCAGAGAGTCTGGAATTTTGTCCCATTCGTCTTGAAGTGCTCCTTTTAGGTCTCTATTGTTAGAAATGTGTCTTCTGCTGATGCTATCTTCCAGTACTTTCCAAATGTGTTCAATAGGATTAATGCCTGGGCTCTGAGGACGGGTGTTAAGTTGTTTTGGGGTGTTCTACTGGAACCACAGCCTTGTATATAGAGCCGTATGCTTTGGGTCGTTATCTTGTTGAAAAATGTAATTTCCTTGCAGACCTAATTTTTCGGCGCAGGGATTCAGATTGTCCTTTAAAATGTTGATATACACATGGTGATCCATTGTACCTTATATGAAATGCAATTTTCCAACACCTGAAGCACTCATGCAGCCCCACACCATCAGGGAGCCACCCCGGTGTTTAACTGTTGGCACAAGATTGCGTGGTAACAACTCCGCAATCTTCTTACGCCACACCATTCGCCTGCCATCCGGCCCGAATACGTTATATTTACTCTCGTCAGAAAATATTTCTCTATTCCAGAAGTCTTCCATCTTGAATCTATGTTCCATCGCAAAATGAAGACGTTTCTTTCGATTCTGTTCACTGATCCAAAATTTCTTGCGCGCTACTCGGCCGTGATACCCATACGTTTTGAAGGTATTTCTAAATGTGTTGGCACATACCTTCTTTCGCCTAGACTATTGTACAGGAGCCACAGGGGCGCTGATTTTAGATTTCTCCTTCATTTCCCTCATGATAAATCGCACATCTACATCAGTCAAAGTGTGAGGGCGTCCGGTACGTGGATGGTTTCTTAATGATTTTGTTGCGCAGAATCGGTCTATAACCAACGACCGTCGATCTAGGTCTACCGACTACGTTAGCAATCTCGTAAGCAGATCTGCACTCATTATGTAAGCGCAGAATAAGTTTTCTTTCGGTCAGCGTCGTCTCACTACCCTTACGGCTCATGGCGCTAATTGTACTGTATCGGCGCCGTCCAGGCGATTGAGTGGGACCGCGCACGGTTGACTCTTAGTGTGTACCGTGGGTTAGCGTTGTAGTTTAATCACTGCGCACAGAATTTCGGCATGTTCAGATGGTGGACGAATACTTTATGAACTAGCTCTTGTATTACATCTTCTAATTTTGTTAACCATGCTGTCGATTTGAATGTATTTCCTTCCTTCCTGTCTGTACGGTAGCTTCCTTTCAAAATGGTTCAAATGGCTCTGCGCACTATGCGACTTAACATCTTAGGTCATCAGTCCCCTAGAACTTAGAACTACTTAAACCTAACTAACCTAAGGACAGCACACAACACCCAGCCATCACGAGGCAGAGAAAATCCCTGACCCCGCCGGGAATCGAACCCGGGAACCCGGGCGTGGGAAGCGAGAACGCTACCGCACGACCACGAGATGCAGGCTTCACTGTTGAACATCATTTCAAAAGTAATGAATCTGTTATCACCGTTCAACGGCTTTTCCGTACACAGCTGAATTTTGAGCGTAATGGTTCGATACCTGATCACAACACAATACTTTGCTGGGTTAACACTTTTCGCACAACTGGATCCGTTGCGAAGAAGTAGTCGACTGCTTGTTCTCGTACGGCGCGAACTCCAGAAAAAAGAAAATGTAGACACCCGAAAGGGTAAACAGTGTATTCTTCAAAGTCCTCGTCGCTCCACTATAGTGGAGTCGGCGTTAAGTTGATCCCTGACGGTTGGCAGCGCTGTTGCCAGCTTTCAACTACGAAGCGCAAACGACTGCGGGCGAAAACAGTAACCGTGTGTAGAGCTGCGGCAACACTGAGACTTTACAGCGTCTCGACTAACATGCGGCGTAATCCGAGTTTGGGCATGTCCCGTCGCTCGCTACAGAGCATTCTAATTACTACGGCTGCCAGTTCTTCGATGTTGCTTCAAAAGCGCGGTAAGGTTGCAAGCGTTTCCATCTCGTTCGTACCTTCCTAGCTTTAGAGACTGATTGATGTGCTTATGGCTGCCAAGAAGAAGCTCCACACAGTGCTTGGAAAACAGTGGCAGCTTTTCTGAAGGTCGTAATTTTTACAATCGTTTGTAACTTCGTTACATCTTACAAGGTCAGCAATACTCACAATATGGGTTTATTATTACTTTTAAGCATGATCCTAGCTTTGTTTACTGAGATAATAATACGAGCATTTATAAACTCAGTCTATTACTATCTCGTATTTTATTTCAGATGTCAGATTTAATAAAGGCAAATCTGGGAGATAAGATAATGAAATTACTTGATGAGCTGGAGCAAGAGGAGAATGACAGTAACAGCTACGACTCGACAAGTGAAGATGAAACCCATAACGTTGAAGAGGATGATAATGATCCTACAGATGGCGAGAGTGAAGAACGCCAAATTACAATCGTTGGTGCAGACCCCCCAATTTCTGGCGGAAAAGAAAGCGACCCAGTATCGTTTCTTCATCGTCCTCGTCATCACTCTCACCCGTCATTTCAGACTCAGGTAAAAGTGTTTCTTCATCTTTCGATGGTGAGGACTACATCATTCGGCCTCGAAAGATCCCTCTGCAGGATAAAGATGGACGTCGCTGGTCATCTGGAGCTCCTAAGAAAAGAGACAGCGCCTACAGCTCAAAGAAATACGATTCAACATATTCAGTCCCCTAAACAATGGCGCTAGAAATGCCGCTACGCGCCGGCCGGAGTGGCCGAGCGATTTTAGGCGCTACAGTCTGGAACCGCGCGACCGCTACGGTCGCAGGTTCGAATCCTGGCTCGGGCATGGATGTGTGTGATGTCCTTAGGTTAGTTAGGTTTAAGTAGTTCTAAGTTCTAGGGGACTGATGATCACAACAGTTGAGTCCCATAGTGCTCAGAGCCATTTGAACCATTTTTTTTTTTTTTTTTTTTTTTTTTTTTTTTTTTTTTTTTTTTTTTTGCTGCTACGCCATTAGAAATATTTTTTTTCATTTTTCACAGATGACATGTTACATCATCATCATCATCAGTTATCTGCTATATTAGCAGGTCCTTTGCCTCTCCATTTTCTGCGATCCTTTGCTTCCTTCTTAAGGCTGCTGTATGTTGTACCGTCCATCATGTCATCCAGTATCTGGAATCTCTTCCTTCCTCGCTTCCTTTTCCCTTCTACATAATCTTCTATAACTGTTTTTATCAGTCCGTCATTCTTTCTTAATATATGCCCAATCCAATTTCTTTTTCTTCTCTTTATTACATCTAGTAACTGCCTTTTCTCTCCCACTCTTCTCAGTACTTCTTCATTTTTTACTCTGTCCATCCAACTTATTCTTTCCATCTTCCGCCATGTCCAGATCTCAAAAGCCTCCAGCCTTTCTCTGTCTTTTTTCCTCATAGTCCATGTTTCAGCGCCATATAGAAGAACACTCCGTACAAGACATTTTATGAGTCTCTTTCTGAGTTCTCTGTCCAGACCACTGCAGAAGATTCTCCTTTTCTTATAAAACGCCTCTTTTGCCATTGCTATCCTTGTTTTAATTTCTGTGGTGCAGTTCCAGTCGGTGTCTATCCTGCTTCCAAGATACTTAAAATTTTGCACCTGTTCTAGTGTTTCTCCATTCAGCACAATTTTTATTTCCTTATTTCCTCCTATTGCCAATACTTTTGTTTTATTTGTGTTAATTTTCATTCCATATTTTTTCCGTTAGTTGCTATGGTGTCCACTAAATCCTGTAATTCTTTTTCCCCTGTGGCTAGAAGGACCATGTCATCAGCAAATCTCAAGCACCCTACTCTTCTTCCTCCAATTTCTACTCCTTTGTCATCTAATGAGCATTGGTCAATCATATTTTCCAAGTACAAGTTGAAAAGAGTAGGTGATAAACAGCATCCTTGTCTTACTCCTTTCCCTAGTCTGATCCAGTTTGTACTTTCTCCTCTCACTTTAACTGAAACTTTTTGATTAAGGTACAATGAGTTTATAAGTCTTCTGGTTTTCCAGTCCACTCTCTTTTCCCTCATAAAATTTGTCAAATGCCTTTTCTAAATCGATGAAGCACATATATAGGTCTCTTCCTTTTTCAATAAACCTTTCTCCCAAGATTCGTAGGAGCCCTATTGCATCTCTGGTGCCCGTATTCCGTCTAATGCCAAACTGCTCCTCGCCGAGATTCTCCTCTATTACTTTTTCAAGTCTTGTATTAATTATTCTTAACATCACTTTGGCTGCATGTGAAATGAGGCTGATTGTCCTGTGCTCGCTGCATTTCTTGGTTCCTTGTTTTTTCGGTAATGGAATCATTACTGTTGTCAAAAAGTCCTCAGGCCATTCACCACTGTCATATATTTTATTACATAACCTCAATATTTCTCTTATTCCATTGTGGTTCAAGCATTTTAGTATTTCTCCCAGTATTGTATCTGTACCTTCTGCTTTGCCATTTTTCATTGCAGCAATGGCAAACTTTACTTCTGCCATTATGATGGTCGGTCCTTTCTCTTCATCACTTACACTGTTGTGTGATTCAAGTTCCAGAGTTTCTGGTTTGCTATTTGTGTCATATATCTCTTTTATATATTCTTCCCATCTCTGGAGGACATCGTCACGATCTTTGTACACTACCTCTTCGTCTTTACTCAAAATTTCCATAGTAGCACTTCCTGCTCTGTTTTGTTCCCATGTCATAGTCTTTACTCTGTTGTATAGTAAGTCGTATCTTCCCTTCCTGTCCAGTTCTTCAATTTCATCACATTCCTCTTTTAGCCATTTTTTCCTAGCCTGCTCTGTTTCTCTTCGCAGTTCGTTATTTAACCTTCGGTATATCTTTCTTGCATCTTCAGTGTTCTTGTTTTTCAATTTTCTTCTCTCCTCCATCTTGGAATTCATTTCTTGTGTGACCCATGGTTTTTTTTTTTGACCTTTTCCCTTTTACATATCCTGTTACAGTTAATATCATGTTACAGTTAATAGTAAATCACACGAACGAGGAGGTAATGAGGGAAATATCAAAATCCAAAGAGCACTCAGAGTACAACTTCCACTGAAGAATTAAAAGCTTTAATTGGCACACTGATTTTGACAGCAACTTTGAAGAATAACCATTTATCAACTCGTGAATTATTTGACAGTAATTTATGAAGCCCTAGACATAAAGCAGACACGAGCTCCGAGTGATCTGAGTTTTTAATGTCTTATCTGAGTTTTGATGATAAGTCGACTCGTGAGGAACGAATGCAGTACGTTCCATTTGCAGCTATCAGGGAATTATGGGATGAATTTGTTATCAATTGCCGTAGCTATTACAGACCAGGCGCATTCATCACTGTGGACGAATAACACCTTGCTTTTCGGGGTGGATGTCCGTTTCGTATGTTCATAGTCAACAAGTCCGCTAAATATGGGATTGAAATTGTAATAGCATGTGAAGCAGGAACAAAATATATGGTAGATGCTTCCCCATATCTCAGCAAAGGCACAGATACTAACGGTCTGCCACTTGGAGAATACTACACGAAGGAGCTCACAAAAACAATGAGAGGATCTAAATGGTTCAAATGGCTCTGAGCACTATGAGACTTAACTTCTGAGGTCATCAGTCCCCTAGAACTTAGAACTACTTAAACCTAACTAACCTAAGGACATCACACACATCCATGCCCGAGGCAGGATTCGAACCTGCGACCGTAGCGGTCGCGCGGTTCCAGACTGTAGCGCCTAGAACCGCTTGGTTACCCCGGTCGGCGAGAGGATCTAACCGAAATGTTATAGTTGATAACTGGTTCACATCTATCAAGTTAGCCGACGATCTGCTATAGGAAGAACTCACTCTCGTTGGCACTTTGAGATGCCACAACTTCTTGGGGCTTTAGCACTCTCTGTACCAGGCCTATTTTATGCACCCGTCCCTAGAAACCGGGCAATTTTACCAATATTAAAAAAATTACTGCATCAAATCTACTGTTTGGATTGTGGCAAATTTGGTACCATCTTGAAGCTGCACATTTCTACTTTAATTCTGAGTGAAAGAAACTACTTTACAATGCACAGCTTTAAGGTACAGTTATAGAAATCACTTAGATGTTTTAAGAATTTAGAAAAAGTCATACGAATAAGGGAATACAATTGTGATTTATTTTTAACCAAAATTGTGGCACTACATTACATGTTTCTGATAGTATACAGTATTACATATAAATTTCACACAGAATCATATTGTTTTTTAGTGTGGAAAATTTTAAAGCAAGGTTCCAGGCAGAGTGCAACGCCACACTGTTCACATTCGTATCGTGTCTCTTTGCGAGAAGCCTTGCCACTCTGTTTCTTGCTCCTGGAACTGCACACGTGACACACACGAGCAGCATACTTCTTAGTAGTTGCAGGTATGTGCTGCAAAAAATGTCTCTTTGTTAGCCGACCTACAGTTCCTTCATTTCTTGGAATGAATTCAAGTGTGTCGTCTTCAACAAGCTGAACTGCAAGCACTGTTATAAAGTCTGTTATTGTAATTTTCTTCCTGTGCACTGCATTGTACAGCCAAAATGCATTTGATACTCCCATAAGCAGCAAATGGAAATATAATTTTCGCCACCATTTCACAGTTCTGTGCTGGAACGGATTGTACTGCAGGCGTTGGTCTCCAATATCCACTCCAATTTTATTGAGGTTGTAATCAAGTACCTGAAGTGGTTTCAATACTACAGACCCATTTCTCTTAGTATGCGTACCAAATGTTGCTTGATGCCTTGTAGACAATGTATACACATCTCTCTTATCTTTCCACTTCATTGCCAATACATTATCTTTACGCCGAAAAGACATTTCGCCCTTTTTCAGCTTAGCAGATACTAAATCTTTAGGCAATCCTTTCCTGGATTTGTTCACAGTACCAACAGCTCCAGTGCCTTTCTCTGCCAGTTGCTGAAATAGCTCTGGACTGGAATAAAATCGATCTAAATACACAGTGTGGCCTTTGTTCAGCAAGCTGCTGTCAGACAACAATCGCAAAATAACCGCAGACGAAGAATTGTCAACAATATGCTTACCAGCATAAACTTCAAAATTTACAACATAGCCACTACTGGCTTCAGCAACAGCATATACTTTCAGTCCATACTTATGAGGCTTATTTTGCATGTAAACACGGAAACTCACACGACCTCGAAATGGGCAAATTCCTTCATCAATTGTCACTTTTTCTGAGGGACGATATGCCTGGATACATCGCTCCTTCAAATTATTATAATATGGCAAAACTCTGTAAAGTGGATGAAATCCATCTTCGCCTGGTTTTTTCTGATTTGAATTGTCAACAAGATGCAAGCATGACAGTATCTGAGTGAAACGCAAACGGCTCATGACATGGGGACAAAAGTTACAACTAAGAACAGGATTAGTGCTCCAATGGTCCGCAATTTTTGGCTTTTTCGAAACACACATGTGGAAAATAATACCCAAGAAACGCCTCATCTCACTTATAGTCACTGGCTTCCACGAACTCAAAACTGAATGGGGCTTCAGATTATTTCCTCTTCTTTTCTTCTGTATTGTCTGTGATGCATACAAATTTGTCTGTCTCTTGAGTTCATTTACGTCACTGTCAGTAAGGAACACTTTACTGCAATCCAGTACAGAACTCGACTCATCAATATCCACTAGTATCTGCCTGGGTGTCGTGTTGACAGGCAGAGGTCGGTAGGTGTCAACTGCAGTCCACTCACTGTCTTTCGGATACGGCACAGCTGCTGGATTTGAAGCAACACCTTCAACATCATTCTCGTCTTCATCTGAAGACAAACTGTCATCAATCTCGTCTTCTAAAAAGAATATCACATTATGTGTAACTACATACATCGTTTACACATGTTCAACAGATATGTGCGTACTGCACAATTACGTGGAAAATTCGGAAATACGTACCTTCAAACACACCATTGCATTCAGAATCGTCTGAATCACTCTCTACATTATCCAGAGTGTCGCTATGATTGATCAAATCCGCAATTTCTGCGTCTGATAAACCGCGCCGAAACATGATGACAAACAACTGAATGATATACAGACTGAGAACGCAAAGATAAGTTTTAACATGAATTACAGCGCTGCCGTGACATCTATGGACGCATTTTGTTAATAAACATCTGAAAAACGTATAGCGCTGGCCAAACCCGTAGAAATAACGTTGCAGTGTTTTGAATGAAATTAAATGTAGCGGCCCGTAAATTTTACGGGCTTGGTGATTTTCGCGCGATCCCAGGCCCGTAAATTTTACGGGCTTGGCGCTTAGAGTGTTAGGGATCAACATGGCAGATATGTGGTTCCAACAAGATGGAGCCACAGCCAACACGGCTAATGCATCCACGGCAGTTGTTCGAGAAATGTTTCCTCAACACTTGATTCCACGTTTATGCGATCTGCACTGGCCTTCACGTTCCCCGGAGTATTAGAGTATATTAGTTAGAGGACCGCCTTCTGCCGTCCTCGTGTTTGAAAGAGTTTATTTGTGGCTGGAGTTCTTTAATCGTCGCAGACGAGTACGAGAACCATCACTTCGACGCACCGGACGCAGTACATACAGTGATATCGCAAATTGCTTCGGCTTATTAGGGCTATACAGCTAAACAGCTGTGATCACGTTAGTTTATTTCCACTGAGGTTCCACACCACCGTAGATCATCTTTGAAAGCAGTGTCTTCTAGTGTTCAGTACGTAGATGATGTCAGTCATTTCGCGTTAGTGATATTAGACCGCGCAGTCAAAATAAGGGGCATAGTTCGGCATTTGATTGATGATTTTAGTTAGGAAATATAGACAATTGTACTCAAAGGGTTGATTTTAATCTATAATAAATATATATTGAACAACAACGTTTATCATTTAGTAGTATTAGCTGCCTTCATCATTCATTTATGATTAAATTGTAATTTATATGTAAAAAAGAGCATTAACACTTCCTAAGATCTGGTTCAGGGGGTAGTCAGACAGGGCCAAATCATCATTTTAGTGTTTATTATTTTCCGCTGCGCACACGCATTTTACACCCGCCTGGAGCAGCATCTTGGACTTTAAAAATAGCTTTTAATGTGCGTGCGGGAAGAAAGACGCCATCTTTCCGAAGTTATTTTCAAAAAATAATTGCAATTCTTAAGCTGGGCAACTTGCAGGCTGCATTGGTGTACATGCATTTTATATGTGGTCAAAATTAATCTAATCCCAGTAGATTGAAATCCATTCCTTCTTTTGAGACACGTGGTACATCTATACACCGCAAGCCACCTCACTGTGTGTGGCGGAGGGTACTTTGTGCCTCAATGTTACATCACCCCTTTCCTGTTCCAGTCGTGTATAGCTCGTGGCTGGAACAGAAAAACAAGGAAGTGACACTTCCACAGGGAATTGCCAATCTGAAGGGAGCCTAATAAACCATTCCATAAATGTAACAACTTTCTCAATCTCCTACTCCGTAGTCCTATAGAGAACGGAGGATGCCTGCCGCAACATAGCAACAATTTAGAAAGGCTTGGGCGGTGTAGTACGGACTGACACCGGTGATCGATCTTATATCAATTCTCTGGACTTATTTCACTAGGCCTCCTTCAGCACAGAACATCAATTTATCCTATCCATAAGTTGAGTCCGCCCCCGGTAGCTGAATGGTCAGCGCGACAGAGTATCAATCCCGGGTTCGATTCCCGGCGGCGTCGAGATTTTTTCTGCTCAGGGAATGGGTGTTGGGTTGCCCTAATCATCATCATTTCATCCCCATCGACGCACAAGTCGCCGAAGTGGCGTCAAATCGAAAGACTTGCACCCGGTCAACGGTCTACCCCACGGGAGGCCCAAGTCATACGACATTTATTTAGCCACAGGTGGAAAGGGGAGAAAGAGAGATAAAGAGATGTATTTTACTCAGTCGTATAATATCTTAGAATATTTTGAACAATATGAAACTTTCAAATTTTGTCTGTCTGTTCTCTCCAGCATAGAGCTTGCAGTTCGTGTTATCAAGCACTGTGTCTGATTAATCTGTTCGATCGAAGCATACAGTAGGTGTTAAGCAGCATATTACGTGTCCTTCACGTTCTTACGTAGGAACTACGGGAAATTTGCTGAGGCTACTATGAGTTTAAGGACAGCGCGGCTCTAATGGGCTTTTGAGTGCTCATTAGCACATACGTGTTTGTCTCGCGTCATATTCGCGGGCAAAGTCCCAGGATCAAGGGCGCTTCGTAATTTTAACTGCCTTTCTTGCAGTTACAACGTCACTTGCCGTAACTCGAGGCCCACGAGAAAGACAGGCCGCGGCGCGAACGAAGGCCTGAACTCGCTCGCTTGCTCAGCTCAGCAGACAAAATGCGTTTCTGAACCAGATAACTCACAGCTGGGCGTGTACGTACTGCCGAGAATTGCATCTTCTCCTGCAATCTGCTATATGAAGTCTTACTGATTAACAGTACTACTACGAAATTTAATTTAAGATCAATATTTCGTATAAATACACTACTGGTCATTAAAATTGCTACACCACGAAGATGACGTGCTACAGACGCGAAATTTAACCTACAGGAAGAAGATGCTGTGATATGCAAATGGTTAGCTTTTCAGAGCATTCAGACAGGTGTGGCACCAGTGGCGACACCTACAACGTGCTGACGTCAGGAGAGTTTCCAACCGATTTCTCAGCAGTTGACCGGCGTTGCCTGGTGAAACGTTGTTGTGATGCCTCGTGTAAGGAGGAGAAATGCGTACCATCACGTTTCCGACTTTGATAAAGGTCGGATTGCAGCCTATCGCGATTGCGGTTTATCGTATCGCGACGTTGCTGCTCGCGTTGGTCGAGATACAAAGCGCCTGCGATGCTGTACTCAACGATGAACCTGGGTGCACGAAACGCAAAACGTTATTTTTTCAGATGAATCCAGGTTCTGTTTACAGCATCATGATGGTCGCATTCATGTTTGGCGACATCGCGGTGAACGCACATTGCAAGAGTGTATTCCTCATCGCCTTACTGGCGTATCGCCCGGCGTGATGGTATGGGTTGCCATTGGTTACACGTCTCGGTCACTTCTTGTTCGCATTGAAGGCACTTTGAACAGTGGACGTTACATTTCAGATGTGTTACGACCCGCCGGCCATGGTGGCCGAGCGGTTCTAGGCGCTCAGTCCGGAACCGCGCGACTGCTACGGTCGCAGATTCGAATCCTGCCTTGGGTATGGATGTGTGTGACGTCCTTAGGTTAGTTAGGTTTAAGTAGTTCTAAGGCCTAAGGGACTGATCACCACAGATGTTACCTCCCATAGTGCTCAGAGCCATTTGAACCATTTTGTTACGAACCGTGCCTCTCCCCTTCATTCGATCCTTGCGAAACCCTACTTTCCAGCAGGATAACGCACGACCGCATGTTGCAGGTCCTGTACAGGCCTTTCTGGATACAGAAAATGTTCGACTGCTGCCCTGGCCAGCACATTCTCCAGATCTCTCACCAACTGAAAACGTCTAGTCAATGGTGGCCGAGCAACTGGATCGTCACGATCACTACTCTTGATGAACTATGGTATCGTGTTGAAGCTGCATGGGGAGCTGTACCTGTACACGCCATCCAAGCTATGTTTGAATCAATGCTCAGGCGCATCAAGGCCGTTATTACGACCAGAGGTGGTTGTTCTGGGTACTGATTTCTCAGGATCTATGCACCCAAATTACGTGAAAATGTAATCAGATGTCAGTTCCAGTATATTTGCCCAATGAATACCTGTTTATCATGTCCATTTCTTCTTGGTGTAGCAGTTTTAATGGCCAGTAGTGTATGTGCTGAATTGCTTCCGTGTTAGGAGGCTGATCATTACAATTTTTGTCGAACACCATCACAGGCTATGAAACATGGGGCCATCACTTCGAATCGGAAGCAAAACGGCAGTCCAAGAGTGGCACTACATCTCCTGTCCTCACAAGAAAAAGTTCAAAGCCGTATTCTCTGCCGGTAAAGTAAACGCGACAGTCTTCTGGGACTCTGAAGGGACTATTCTGTTTGATGACATCCCTAATGTTGCAACGATCAACTGTGAAGTGTGTTGTGCTACCCTTAGGAAACTGAAGAAACGACTTCAGCGTATTTGTCGCCACAAAAGGCAATCGAGCTCCTCCTCTCCATGACAACGCAAGGTGTCACAAATGTCTGCACACCCCAGAGGAGCTCACGAAACTTCATTTGACTGCTCCCACTCGACCACTTTACAGCCCTGATCTCGCACCTTCCGACTTCCATCTGTTTAGTCCAGTGAAGGAGGCACTTCTTGTGGAACACAACTAGCTCTTTATACTGATGAAGTAATGAGAGCTATCGACAGGGGATGTCAAATTGATTCCATATTTTTAGATTTCCAGAAGGCTTTCGACACCGTTCCCCACAAGCGTCTTCTAACCGAACTGCGTGCCTATGGAATATCGCCTCAGTTGTGCGACTGCATTCGTGATTTCCTGTCAGAAAGGTCACAGTTCGTAGTAACAGACGGAAAGTCATCGAGTAAAACAGAAGTAATATACGGCGTTCCCTAAGGAAGTGTTATAGGCCCTCTATTGTTCCTGATCTATATTAACGACATAGGAGACAATCTGAGTAGTCATCTTAGATTGTTTGCAGATGATGCTGTCATTTACCGTCTTGTAAATTAATCAGATGATCAAAACCACTTGCAAAATGATTTAGATAAGATATATGCATGGTGCGAAAAGTGGCAATTGACCCTGAATAAAGAAAAGTGTGAAGTTATTCACATGAGTACTAAAAGAAATCAGCTAAATTTCGATTAAGCGATAAGTCACACAAATCTGAACACTGTAAATTCAACTAAACACATAGGGGTTACAATTACAAATAACCTAAATTGGAAAGATCACATAGATAATATTGTGGGTAGAACAAACCAAAGACTGCGATTCATTGTGTAACATCCACGAGATAAGTTTTAGCTACACTGCGACGAGAGGAACTTATGCCTCTAACAGTTATAAACATTATCTATCGGACATATGAAAGAATAGTGAAGGGAAACGATAATAAATATTATTTATTTATATAATGTTTTATGATGTAATTGGACAAATCGATGTGTATCATACAAAGACAATGATAATTGTAAATTCCTTTTATGATCTGCGTTTGTCTTCCTTTGTTTTTACCTTTTGTTGGTTGGCTTTTGTAGGTTGCAGACGCAAGACGTATACCAAACTGAGGTCTGTTAAGAAATTGTAATTATTTGTTAATTCTTACTTGAGAATAGAGTTCATTATTATTATAAATATGAGTGAATAATTATGTTTAACTTTAATTCCTCTCTCAATAAGCATTATCTGTGTTAATTATTTCTTTCCGCTGCAAGGAGCGCAGCCATTGATGATAGCGATTTGTATCGCGTTTTTATCTGTGTTTCAAAGGTATCAAAGGTTTGCTTTATGAAAATTAGTCTAACTAGTGCACAATATGAAAGCAAAGTTTAATAAGCATTTCAAATACTTATCCTGTTAAGAGAAAATTTGATCTAACAGTAGAAAGTCTCTATCAATTGCTGCCGCCATCTTAACAACTTATCAGCGGCAAATTCAAATTACGCAACTCTGCAGACATAAATGCCGAAGGTAATAAAAATGTGTAAAAATAAATGTGCAGCGGTAGTCCCGAACTCATTTTAATGAAAATAATTCGAATCAGATTGGTTCTTTAAAAAGCTGTGCTCATAGCACGATCCATATAACAAATTTTTCTTGCTGATGTATGGAGCCGAAATTAGTTACGCACGAGTTGCGAAGAATATTGCTTCAGGTAACATACGTCAGTGTTGTGCGCGGCTGATATTCGATGGTTTTAATGATCATTTTGCTGAACATAACTATTTCCATCATAATCAATAGTTGTATAGAATCTATTCTGTGAACTGTGATTTAGTGACACTTACACAACTTACAGACAACACTTCAACACAACGTCAACTTGGAGTTCTTTAGCAACTTGACCAAATCTTTAGCCGGGAGAAAAATTATTTAGTAATTACTCACTGTAATAAAATAAGATTATCATTTTCATTTACAAATTAGTTAAATACCAGACCACTGAATAGCACAGAGAACGCCACAATTGGCAGAACACTTAGAAGGTGCAACAGGTCTACTAAAGAGACTGCTTACACCACGCTTGTCCGCCCTATTCTGGAGTATTGCTGTGCGGTGTGGGATCCGCATCAGGTGGGACTGACGGATGGCATCGAAAAAGTACAAAGAAGGGCGGCTCGTTTTGTATTATCGCGAAATAGGGGAGATAGTGTCACAGACATGATACGTGAGTTGGAGTGGCAATCATTAAAACAAAGGCGTTTTTCGTTGCGACGGGATCTTCTCATGAAATTTCAATCCCCAGTTTTCTCCTCCGATTGCGAAAACATTCTGTTGGCACCCACCTACATAGGGATAAATGATCATCACGATAAAATAAGAGAAATCAGGACTCGCACAGAAAAATTTAAGTGCTCGTTTTTCCCATGTGTCGTTCGAGAGTGGAACGATAGAGAGACAGCTTGAAGGTGGTTCATTGAACCCTCTGCCAGGCACTTTATTGTGAATAGCAGAGTAACCACATAGATGTAGATGTAGATGCACCCCGCGGGAAGCAGAGCGTTGATGATGGCAAGATTATAGTTGTAGTAAGATGTTAGCTCCACCGTCCATCAGTAGGATGGTACTAGGCGGGCATACAGGTCCTCGCAGGAAGGTGGCGTGAGGCCGTCACGTTGAACTGAGACTAGCCTACTTTGAAAAATAGGGTTTTATAGCCAAAATGAGTGGGGAATAATATGATGTATTGGAATCCTGAATAAAACCAACCTGCTTTCAGGAACAAATGAGTTTTGCATTATTAATGAATGTCCCTTGTATTAAACTTACAAGCCAATTTAGAGACAACTGTATTTTTTTAATGTATCAATCCTGTACGATTTCTCCAGGTCTCTGTCTCTCATAGGTTCATCCATTATTGTGATAGCGTTCGAAGTTATTCTGAGAACTGTGTTGTCACAGTGCTACGTAAAGTAATTCTAGATATCCTTTATAGCATAAAAACGTTTGCCATGGGGGAACAAAGCAACTGGGAGCCCGAGAACTTGTTCTCGCTGGAAATTCATAACGCAGATGACCACAATTCGTGGTTTAGCGGTTCGATCAAATGATTGGCTCCTGTAATAAAAAACTGACTGATGTTTTCATCAACGTAGTTTGAGACAAAAAATGGTTCAAATGGCTCTGAGCACTATGCGACTTAACTTCTGAGGTCATCAGTCGCCTAGAACTTAGAACTAATTAAACCTAAGGACATCACACACATCCATGCCCGAGGCAGGATTCGAACCTGCGACCGTAGCGGTCACGCGGTTCCAGACTGAAGCGCCTTTAACCGCACGGCCACACCGGCCGGCATAGTTTGAGACATGTTGTGTGACATCCGTACAGAAATACTGAAGAAAACGGCGAAGAAACAGGTAGAAACAAAGAAGAGAGTACTTGTTAGCGTCGCTGCCCATAAATCTATAGGTCCCCGTTTCGATCCCGGACGGGTCGGATATTTTCTTTGCTAGGGGACTGGGTGTTTGCGTTATCCTCATCATCTATTCTCTTCTTCATCGACGTACTAGTCGCAGAAATGGCGTCAAATAAACTTCCACCAGGGCGGCAAACTACTCCACATTGTATTTCCCGGCCAATAATGCTCCACAATCATTTCATTTTATAACGCAGATTAGCATAACATTACGACGATCGGAGACAAACTGGAGGCTCGGAACATTCACAAAGTTGTTATTGTACAAGGACGAAACAAAAGTCAACGTATATCCGTCGCAGATAACTCACAAGACAATCTTCAGATATGAAGGTTTATATCGACGTGTTCACATTCATCGAATATCGAAACTCGACGACTCGCATGCGGCCTTTTCTTCGAGGACAGACGTTAAAAAAATATGCTCACATCCGGCGAGTATGATGGATGTCAGAAGATGTCCCAATGCTGTCTAGCCACAAGCTGAATCATTGTTTCATCAGCGTGACGTCAAGCATTGTCATGCAAGATGATTAGTGTCGGGATCTACAAGAAGTGCGGACGCTTTATACTCGTATCTGATCTCAAGTTATCCTCCAGCGAATCTTCCCTGGATACTTCGTACGCCATTTCACACGCAGGTACCGTATGGCTTAGGCCACTACCTCGTGATCACGTTTCAAAATGGTCACGATCTTCACCCAAATGTACAAGGGCATCAAATTTTCGATTAGTGCTCTAGAACAGGTTTCACTGGATTCCGGTGTGCAGATTCCCAAACACAGTCATTACTCTGTCGCCGAATCGTCACAGAAAAAATTGAGTTATACTTTCGAGTTCGTTTATTGTTCCATTTCATATATTTAAATGTATTCTCCCGAAGTACTTAACACAAGTTATACACGAGGGCTAGAACATGTTGAAAGTATGTGCAAAAACCTCACTCTGGACTAAAACGACAACAAGGAGAACGTCGGCTGTAGCCTAACAACGATTAAAAAAGAGGCAGGTCTGCTGATTTATGGAACGTGAATATTTCAGTACCACTCAGAAGCAAAACATCAATAGGTGCTGTAAAAAATACGGCAGTTGGGCTGTGTATATCGTTTGAGCTCCCTGGCCAAATCTTCATTACGGATGAATTGTTGCCAGTACTCCAATTTTTGATTGTCAACCAAGCGATAGAAGTTTATACACCTTTTCGAATGGAGTCTCGCGCCGTGCAAGAGAAATCGTACAGTTTGAAATGCGAATCGATACTTGTGGTTTTATGTATCGTTAAGCTTGTACTTGGTTCAACTAATTTTTTTGCACCAGCGAAATGTTCACGCTAGTTCTAAAACTATTTTGATTACTTGTCCTTATACGAGCGAAATACTGGAAGCTCTCGATGAATCATACAAAATAATGGAATGGAAAAAAGTTTCAAGGTTCCTCGAGAACATCATTCTAAGAACATATGTTAAAAATTTCGACGATCTGCCATGAACAGAGATTATTGATGTGACCATCCCCACAACTGCTGCTTCTGGTACCAAAGAATCATGGTTTTTTGGATGTATCTTTTTAACATTTTAAGATTTTCGGAAACAGGATAAGGGAAAACATTTTCTAAATGAATGTCTAAGGAATGTACAGTTAAAATGTGAGCGATCTGCTGCGGTTAGTTATTTAGATAATTGCGGCAAATGGAGTGAAATCGGCTAAAAATCGGTTTTCTGCGTAAGTAAGGTAACTTTGAACCCCTTCATCTCGGTAATGGATAATGATATCGAAACAAGTTTCGGAGTCCCCTGGGAATATAATGTTAAGGACATATGGTAAAATTTTCGACGATCTGCCACGAATGGAAATTACACTCCTCGAAATTGAAATAAGAACACCGTGAATTCATTGTCCCAGGAAGGGGAAACTTTATTGACACATTCCTGGGGTCAGATACATCACATGATCACACTGACAGAACCACAGGCACATAGACACAGGCAACAGAGCATGCACAATGTCGGCACTAGTACAGTGTATATCCACCTTTCGCAGCAATGCAGGCTGCTATTCTCCCATGGAGACGATCGTAGAGATGCTGGATGTAGTCCTGTGGAACGGCTTGCCATGCCATTTCCACCTGGCTCCTCAGTTGGACCAGCGTTCGTGCTGGACGTGCAGACCGCGTGAGACGACGCTTCATCCAGTCCCAAACATGCTCAATGGGGGACAGATCCGGAGATCTTGCTGGCCAGGGTAGTTGACTTACACCTTCTAGAGCACGTTGGGTGGTACGGGATACATGCGGACGTGCATTGTCCTGTTGGAACAGCAAGTTCCCTTGCCGGTCTAGGAATGGTAGAACGATGGGTTCGATGACGGTTTGGATGTACCGTGCACTATTCAGTGTCCCCTCGACGATCACCAGTGGTGTACGGCCAGTGTAGGAGATCGCTCCCCACACCATGATGCCGGGTGTTGGCCCTGTGTGCCTCGGTCGTATGCAGTCCTGATTGTGGCGCTCACCTGCACGGCGCCAAACACGCATACGACCATCATTGGCACCAAGGCAGAAGCGACTCTCATCGCTGAAGACGACACGTCTCCATTCGTCCCTCCATTCACGCCTGTCGCGACACCACTGGAGGCGGGCTGCACGATGTTGGGGCGTGAGTGGCAGACGGCCTAACGGTGTGCGGGACCGTAGCCCAGCTTCATGGAGACGGTTGCGAATGGTCCTCGCCGATACCCCAGGAGCAACAGTGTCCCTAATTTGCTGGGAAGTGGCGGTGCGGTCCCCTACGGCACTGCGTAGGATCCTACGGTCTTGGCGTGCATCCGTGCGTCGCTGCGGTCCGGTCCCAGGTCGACGGGCACGTGCACCTTCCGCCGACCACTGGCGACAACATCGATGTACTGTGGAGACCTCACGCCCCACGTGTTGAGCAATTCGGCGGTACGTCCACCCGGCCTCCCGCATTCCCACTATACGCCCTCGCTCAAAGTCCGTCAACTGCACATACGGTTCACGTCCACGCTGTCGCGGCATGCTACCAGTGTTAAAGACCGCGATGGAGCTCCGTATGCCACGGCAAACTGGCTGACACTGACGGCGGCGGTGCACAAATGCTGCGCAGCTAGCGCCATTCGACGGCCAACACCGCGGTTCCTGGTGTGTCCGCTGTGCCGTGCGTGTGATCATTGCTTGTACAGCCCTCTCGCAGTGTCCGGAGCAAGTATGGTGGGTCTGACACACCGGTGTCAATGTGTTCTTTTTTCCATTTCCAGGAGTGTATATATGGGGTCATACCCACAACTGGAACCTTTTCATGGTTTTCTCAGGAAAACCATGTCTTGTGACAGCCAGAGCGAGAGCACCAGCAGCAGCGAGTACTGTTTGTATAAAGCGTTTATTTTGCATTTTGTTTACGACCTTCCACTAAGGAAGGGATTCTATTTGTGTTTATCTGCTCTGCATAGTAACTAACAGTTCTTGATAAAACTTTACGTAGTTTTCGTGTTAGATTTCTTAGTGTTTTCTTGATCGTTAGAACAGAAAGCGCCCTAAAACCGTCTTTTGTTTGTTTCGCGGCCGTTAGCCACTAGTCACTTGAATCAGCAGTTGTCTTGTGACAGCCAGAGCGAGAGCACCAGCAGCAGCGAGTACTGTTTGTATAAAGCGTTTTTGTACTTATTTGCTGCGCTTAGCTTTTAAATAGTTTTTCTGGGAAAACCTAGCGTAGTTTTCGCGTCTCGTATTTCAGTGAGTGTTTCTTGATTATCAGAGTAGCCCATCAGAAGATTATCTTGGGAATTTGTCACCGTATAGAGTAGGGTAAACATAGTCATGTGTAGGGACTGTGGTTGTTGTGAGCGGACGCAAGGAGAATTGGCCACTCTTCGGGGGCAGGTGGAGGCTTTGTCTGTTAGGCTCATCGAGCTCGAGGCGCAGGCGTCGGCTCGTAGTGGCGTTGGGGCAACTGTGGTGAGACCTATGCCTACTTCGGTGGCCTTGGAATCACATGGAACCCCTGATGTCGCTGCGTCTTCCGGCAGTGAGCATCTTACCGGTCAGCCATCACTCCAGGGTGAATGGCGGACAGTGGTGGGCTCGCGCGTGCCTGGCCGAAAGGCGAAGGTGAGATCTGGCCGCGTGGCAGCTGCCTTACCCCTTTCCAACAGGTACGGGGTGCTTCCTAGTGGTGATGACATCGTTTCCGAGCCACCACAGGATGCCTCGCCTGTTGGGCCAGTGGCCGATTCTCCGGCAAGGTCCCGACAGTCACAGAGGGCGGGCCTATTAGTTATAGGGAGCTCCAACGTTAGGCGGGTTATGGAGCCCCTTAGGAAAATAGCGGGTAGGTCGGGGAAGAATGCCAGTGTGCACTCGGTGTGCTTGCCGGGGGGTCTCGTCCGTAATGTGGAGGAGGCCCTTCCGGCAGCTATTGAACGCACTGGGTGTGACCGGCTGCAGATAGTAGCACATGTCGGAACGAATGACGCCTGCCGCTTGGGTTCTGAGGCCATCCTTGGTTCCTTCCGGCGGCTGGCTGGTTTGGTGAAGACAACCAGCATCGCACGCGGAGTGCAAGCTGAGCTTAATATCTGCAGCATAGTGCCCAGAGTCGATCGCGGTCCTCTGGTTTGGAGCCGTGTGGAGGGTCTAAACCAGAGGCTCAGACGACTCTGCGACTATAATGGTTGCAAATTCATCGACCTCCGTTATTGGGTGGAGAACTGTAGGGCCCCCCTAGACAGGTCAGGCGTGCACTACACACCGGAAGCAGCTACTAGGGTAGCAGAGTACGTGTGGCGTGCACACGGGGGTTTTTTAGGTTAGAGGGACCCCCCCTTGGGCGAAACGATAAAATACCTGACGGCTTACCAGAGAGGACATTATCATCGTTGATAAAGAACGTCCGTCCTCAGAGACCAAAAACGGGAAAAGTTAACGTAATATTGGCAAACTGCAGGAGTATCCAGGGCAAGGTTCCTGAATTAGTATCTCTTATTGAAGGAAATAGTGCGCATATAGTATTAGGAACGGAAAGTTGGTTAAAACCGGAAGTGAACAGTAACGAAATCCTAGACACAGAATGGAATATATACCGCAAGGATAGGATAAACGCCAGTGGTGGAGGAGTATTTATAGCAGTAAAGAATTCAATAATATCCAGTGAAGTTATTAGCGAATGCGAATGTGAAATAATCTGGGTTAAGTTAAGTATCAAAGGTGGGTCAGATATGATAGTCGGATGCTTCTATAGACCACCTGCATCAGCAACCGTAGTAGTTGAGCGCCTCAGAGAGAACCTGCAGAACGTCGTGAAGAAGTTTCGTGATCATACTATTGTAATAGGGGGAGACTTCAATCTACCAGGTATAGAATGGGATAGTCACACAATCAGAACTGGAGCCAGGGACAGAGACTCTTGTGACATTATCCTGACTGCCTTGTCCGAGAATTACTTCGAGCAGATAGTTAGAGAACCAACTCGTGAAGCTAACGTTTTAGACCTCATAGCAACAAATAGACCGGAACTTTTCGACTCCGTGAATGTAGAAGAGGGTATCAGTGATCATAAGTCAGTGGTTGCATCAATGACTACAAGTGTAATAAGAAATGCCAAGAAAGGAAGGAAAATATATTTGCTTAACAAGAGTGATAGGGCACAAATCGCAGAATATCTGAGTGACCACCATCAAACGTTCATTTCTGAGGAAGAGGATGTGGAACAAAAATGGAAAAAATTCAGAAACATCGTCCAGTACGCCTTAGATAAGTTCGTACCGACTAAGGTCCAAAGCGAGGGGAAAGATCCGCCGTGGTATAACAATCATGTACGAAAGGTACTACGGAAACAAAGAAAGCTTCATCATAGGTTTAAGAGTAGTCGAATCATAGCTGATAAGGAAAAGCTGAACGAAGCGAAAAAGAGCGTAAAGAGAGCAATGAGAGAAGCATTCAACGAATTCGAACATAAAACATTGGCAAACAATCTAAACAAGAACCCTAAAAAGTTTTGGTCATATGTAAAATCGGTAAGCGGATATAAATCCCCTATTCAGTCACTCGTTGACCACGATGGCACCGAAACAGAGGACGACCGAAGAAAGGCAGAAATACTGAATTCAGTGTTCCGAAACTGTTTCACTGCGGAAAATCGTAACACGGTCCCTGACTTCAGCCGTCGCACGGACGCCAAAATGGAAAATATTGAAATAAACGATATCGGAATTGAAAAACAACTGCTATCACTTAGTAGCGGAAAAGCATCCGGACCAGACGAGATACCCTTAAGATTCTACAGTGATTATGCTAAAGAACTTGCCCCCTTTCTATCAGCAATTTATCGTAGATCGCTGGAAGAACGTAAAGTACCTAGCGACTGGAAGAAAGCGCACGTAGTTCCCATTTTCAAGAAGGGTCATAAATCAGATGCGAATAATTATAGGCCTATTTCGCTTACGTCAATCTGTTGTAGAATAATGGAACATGTTTTGTGTTCTCGTATTATGACGTTCTTAGATAATACAAATCTCCTTCATCATAACCAACATGGATTCCGCAAACAGAGATCATGTGAAACTCAGCTCGCCCTATTTGCCCAAGAAATTCACAGTGCCGTAGACACTGGCGAGCAGATTGATGCCGTATTCCTGGACTTCAGGAAGGCATTTGATACGGTTCCGCACTTACGTTTAGTGAAAAAAATACGAGCTTACGGAATATCGGACCAGGTTTGTGATTGGATTCAGGATTTCCTAGAAGAAAGAACACAACATGTCATTCTTAACGGTTCAAAATCTGCAGATGTAGAGGTAATTTCGGGAGTACCGCAGGGAAGCGTGATAGGACCTTTATTGTTTACAATATACATAAATGACTTAGTTGACAACATCGGTAGCTCCGTGAGGCTATTTGCAGATGACACGGTTGTCTACAAGAAAGTAGCAACATCAGAAGACTCGTACGTACTCCAGGAGGACCTGCAGAGGATTAATGCATGGTGCGACAGCTGGCAGCTTTCCCTAAACGTAGATAAATGTAATATAATGCGCATACATAGGGGCAGAAATCCATTCCAGTACGATTATGCCATAGGTGGTAAATCATTGGAAGCGGTAACGACCGTAAAATACTTAGGAGTTACTATCCGGAGCGATCTGAAGTGGAATGATCACATAAAAGAAATAGTGGGAAAAGCAGGCGCCAGGTTGAGATTCATAGGAAGAATTCTAAGAAAATGTGACTCATCGACGAAAGAAGTAGCTTACAAAACGCTTGTTCGTCCGATTCTTGAGTATTGCTCATCAGTATGGGACCCTTACCAGGTTGGATTAATAGAAGAGATAGACATGATCCAGCGAAAAGCAGCGCGATTCGTCATGGGGACATTTAGTCAGCGCGAGAGCGTTACGGAGATGCTGAACAAGCTCCAGTGGCGGACACTTCAAGAAAGGCGTTACGCAATACGGAGAGGTTTATTATCGAAATTACGAGAGAGCACATTCCGGGAAGAGATGGGCAACATATTACTACCGCCCACATATATCTCGCGTAATGATCACAACGAAAAGATCCGAGAAATTAGAGCAAATACGGAGACTTACAAGCAGTCGTTCTTCCCACGCACAATTCGTGAATGGAACAGGGAAGGGGGGATCAGATAGTGGTACAATAAGTACCCTCCGCCACACACCGTAAGGTGGCTCGCGGAGTATAGATGTAGATGTAGATGTAGAACAGTCCATGAGCAATCCGCTTAAGGCCAACCATAGACTACACTTAGCAGTAAAGGACCAACTGATTTTCTCAATTTGTGTGGGCTGGAGAAAGTGTGTGACGTTTACATTTTGACCATGTACTGCAAGACAGCTATAGTATGCCATTTCTTCTGTTAGGGATGGTATTGGTCGATAAGTCAAGGGCTGTCAAAAACACTTGAGCTCTTATCTCTGTCATCAATTCAACTCTGGGCGCCGGCCGGTGTGGCCGAGCGGTTCTAGGTGCTTCAGTCTGGAACCGTGCGACCGCTACGGTCGCAGGTTCGAATCCTGCCTCGGGCATGGATGTGTGTGAAGTCCTTAGGTTAGTTAGGTTTAAGTAGTTCTAAGTTCTAGGGGACTGATGACCTCAGCAGTTAAGTCCCATAGTGCTCAGAGCCATTTGAACCAGCCAACTCTGGGCACGACTCCCTGAGCAAATGCCGGGATGGTTCCTTTGAAAGGGCACGGCCGACTTCCTTTCCCGTCCTTCCCTAATCCGATGAGACCGATGACCTCGCTGTCTGGTCTCCTCTTCCAAACAACCTAACCTAATCTAACCAAACCTAACGACTCCCTGAAAAACAGCATTTTCGCCTGCGACTTTTCGGAACACTGTCGTGCACGGACCGATACCAAAAGAACACCGAAAAGGAGTTAGATACTGCAAGCACGACGATCATATTGCACAAATTATTCCGTGAAGTTAATTTCCGATCAGGAGTTTGGATGACAATACGTACAGAGGAACAGTGTTCAATATTCGATGGACCAAGTTGCGTACCTCCTAGAGCGCAGACGCAACTATTGATAATCTAAGTTATTCCTTTGCTTTAAATTAGTATATCGCGTTGCATGCTAGAGTAAACGTAGAAGATTCTAAGTACGTAAAAGAAATATACGTAATGTCATTACTGGTAAACAGGAGCGTAACGGCCACTGTGGATATGAATAAGGTACGTCTATTATCCATGGAATGGAATGCTCTAGATGCACCGGTAAAATTTCGGACGTTTTTCAAGTATATGTTCTGAATATTTCGACATAAAGGACCTCGGTCTCCAGTGACTCGATACAGAGAAATTACGTTTCGTTTCAGTTATTAGACTCATTTTTCTTTGTGTCTGTACTGCAGTGAGTATATCTGCGAAACAGCACAAATTTCAACAGTGTGCGCTGTATGTCCCGATTGAACGCAAACCTGTTCCATTCCCTCACGGCACTTGCTGTTGACATCAGTAATGCTCTTCACTCTTAAGGTTAGCATTCAGTACTGGTCAGACTTCAGTACATACGGTATGTAGAGGGATGTGCATAAAACAGTATGCTAAAAGTGAAAGGAATTAGACGAGAAGGTTCATAGAGTGAAAGGTAGTAGCACGCATCGGTTCGGAGCCGTCGCGGAGCCGAGGGCCTATCGGAGTTCGGATACTTAACTGTAGTATCCTCTCCCTCTTTAAGAACTTAAAACGTGGTCGGTTAGCAGCTGAGGCAGTGTCCCCCCTGTCTCAGTTTACGTTGTAGGACAGCTGGAAGCAGTAAACCCCGATTCTTTGAAGAGTCGAACTCCCTTGTGTACCACAAAAAAAAAAAAAAAAAAAAAAAAAAAAAAAAGTGCTCTGAGCACTATGGGACTTAACATCTGAGGTCATCAGTCCTCTAGAACTTAGAACTACTTAAACCTAACTAACCTAAGGACATCACACACATCCATGCCCGAGGCAGGATTCGACGCGCGGTTCCAGAATGAAGCGCCTAGAACCGCTCGGCCACCACGGCCGGCACCACAGAACAGCTTCAACGTCTAATTAATTTGCAAATGAGTTAATGTGTTAAATATCTAAAGCTAAGCATGCACAAGAGAAAAAGTTTAGATAAAGTTTGAAGCAACGCTTCAAGTTTGTTGGAAGTTGCTAAGTGCTCACATTATGAAACATTGGATGAATATAGTCACAGCAATTTACGCTCTATTTTAAGTTAAGTTTTTCGCTCATCATATGTCCTGAACTATGTGTCGTACAATGATATAATTTTGTAAGTGCATTCAGTAACGTACGCAGGCACTGTCTGCAAAGTGCGTTGCGAATAGGGTTAGTAAGTAATAAATTAAGACGTAATGCTTCATGTTGAAGTTTCACTTCGCGCCATTTTAAGCACAAGCTCGTTTTTTTTCGCATACTGATTTAATTTTGCAGGCATGAAATGTGGCTACACTGAGTCTCAGCGCCAGACATTGCGCCAAAGATTATTATTCCGCCGCCTCCACTGAGCAGTAGTAGTTCAGAGGATGTCGAGGGAGTTGTTGTTCTGTTGGGCGAGAGAGTAGACGCTGTTCATGGAAGAAGTTGCAATTGTCAGAATATATTTGAGAAAGCAGATGGGCTTTTGATTTATGATGCTGGTGTAATGGAATATTTTTGTCAATATATTATTAGGTAAAAAGGTATTACAGTTTTCTTTAATGACAAGCTCTCTTGCTCACAGGTACAGTCAACAAAGCATCTGGCTCGTGTTCATTTATTAGACTTGTAAGTCCGGTTTCTATGTGCAATTATAGTAATTTTGGTTTTTCAATTAGTTCATTGTAAGTGGTGTTTAAAATATTTTGTCGTATTGAGAAAGAACCGAGCCAGATACATGTACGTTGAGTCACACTACCACACACAGAACAGTTACACTTGTGCTTTGTTGTTTCGTAGCTTTTATAGTTGCAGGGGACTTAATTAATCAATTGTGTTAATGGAAATTCCTTGTCATTCTTTATTTTTTTATTTAATGCAGTCAAACTGCGTGCTAATACTAGTCAGGGCCAACCGGTTACGAGACTTCGTAACCGGTCACACAGCTACTAAAATTATTGGATTTATTCATTGATATTAGTCTTTTCTTTTCAATTAAGCCCCTATGCAGGCACATTCAGTGGTAAATGTGGCTACTCTCTGCAATCTGTGTTGTGAATAGAGCTGGTGGTAAAGAAGCAATAAATCAAAACACCATATGTGATGCTGAAGTCTTACTGCAAGAACAGCGAAAATGTGGTAGCGATAACCATTTACCCTCTCATCATTTTGTGGGAGGTGTCAGCGAGAAAACTTCCGTTAAGGCGTGAAATTACGAGTGAACTTTGCTGGAAGAGTGCTGTCATTCTCAAACACTGGATGGTTCAAATGGCTCTGAGCACTATGCGACTTAACTTCTGAGGTCATCAGTCGCCTAGAACTTAGAACTAATTAAACCTAACTAACCTAAGGACATCACACACATCCATGCCCGAGGCAGGATTCGAACCTGCGACCGTAGCTGTCACGCGGTTTCAGACTGAAGCGCCTTTAACCGCACGGCCACAACGGCCGGCAAAACACTGGATGAATAAAGTCAGAGTAATTGCGCGCCGCCAGTTACGCTGCCTCAAGTCGGACAAACAGCTTCTCACTGTAACACTTCCCTTATTGCGTTAAACTTTTAACAACAGATTATACGTCTTAATGAGCAGATTATGACCGCATTTTACATTTTAAAATTCAGTCAATAACTATGCGAAACTATGAAAATCAAATTTTTTGTAGCCCCCTGATAGACCCGTTATATAGTCAATCTGCAACTGATAATGGATTTCCGGATAACAGTTTAGTAATGTAACGTTGGATTAAAATGAATACCTGCATCTCAAGGATAAAACAAAAAATATCTTATTAGGTGGAAAACACCGTATCTCAAGTAGTAGTAAGCCAATGAGGGGCAATGACCTATGTACCCTGTCCTAGTGAGGATAAAAAGACACCACATATGTTGTTAGATAACCATACCGAGGAAACCACGCATAACTTTTCTGAGACACGAGGTTTTATTATAAGCCTATGATAAATAGCGCACTCTTTGAGTCACCGTCATGTTCCCCGTGCTTGCTGTAGGATGGGGTGTCGTGGAGAGTCGAGGGGATAAGATCAGGGGTAGTCTTGTTGCAAGAGATAATCGTGTGTGAGTTTTTGAGGAAAAAGTACGTAAACGGCGTAAGACGACTCTTTTTTTTTTAATTCTTAAGGTACCCAACTGCTGAGGTCATCGCTCCCTACATTTACACATGACTTAAACTAACTTATGCTAAGAACAACACACACACACCGACGCCCCAGGGAGGACTCAAAGCTCCGACGGGAGGCGCCGCAGACGACTGTTATTCGCGAGAGGCCTGGAGTGAAATTCGCTGCTCTTTATTAGTCTCTTTGATCGTTAGATGTTTGCTGGTATTTTCAGTATTTTGGCATTCTCCTATCTCCTCAAGATATGGTGCCTGAGATGTGACCGAAAGCCAGTGCATGGGACTCTAGGTTGTAACGTATCCGTTGCGGTTGCGTTTTTGTCGGCAAGCTGATTGCTTGGAATACTCACGTGACTCGGTGTCGAAAGAAAAGTTATGGAGATTCCTGGTCTTCGGAGGTCGTATGACAGGTAGTGAATGTCATAGACCGACACGTTATGTGGGTAGCATTGGTTTCCCGTTCGCAGTCCACTCAAGGTGACACGACATACGAGGAAGTTCAGGTTTGGGAAACTTCAGATAAGTTGGAGAGCACGAAACAGGGCTGTCAGTTTTGCAGTGAATATCCTGCACAAATTCGACAGAGGGCGTTTCCCATAACCTCTCGCACAGAGATAGACGTAATTATAGGACAAAATATTGAAACAATGACGGTCAGAAGCGTATCTGAGACGAGAGTGTGCAGTGAAAAGTATCTGCAAGCCGTAGCAACGTAGTAGCATTCACAACTCACGAAGGAGTACACCAAAACATAAGTAAGCGCTTTTAAAAATCCGCAACAGTATCTACACTCCTGGAAATGGAAAAAAGAACACATTGACACCGGTGTGTCAGACCCACCATACTTGCTCCGGACACTGCGAGAGGGCTGTACAAGCAATGATCACACGCACGGCACAGCGGACACACCAGGAACCGCGGTGTTGGCCGTCGAATGGCGCTAGCTGCGCAGCATTTGTGCACCGCCGCCGTCAGTGTCAGCCAGTTTGCCGTGGCATACGGAGCTCTATCGCAGTCTTTAACACTGGTAGCATGCCGCGACAGCGTGGACGTGAACCGTATGTGCAGTTGACGGACTTTGAGCGAGGGCGTATAGTGGGCATGCGGGAGGCCGGGTGGACGTACCGCCGAATTGCTCAACACGTGGGGCGTGAGGTCTCCACAGTACATCGATGTTGTCGCCAGTGGTCGGCGGAAGGTGCACGTGCCCGTCGACCAGGGACCGGACCGCAGCGACGCACGGATGCACGCCAAGACCGTAGGATCCTACGCAGTGCCGTAGGGGACCGCACCGCCACTTCCCAGCAAATTAGGGACACTGTTGCTCCTGGGGTATCGGCGAGGACCATTCGCAACCGTCTCCATGAAGCTGGGCTACGGTCCCGCACACCGTTAGGCCGTCTTCCGCTCACGCCCCAACATCGTGTAGCCCGCCTCCAGTGGTGTGGCGACAGGCGTGAATGGAGGGACGAATGGAGACGTGTCGTCTTCAGCGATGAGAGCCGCTTCTGCCTTGGTGCCAATGATGGTCGTATGCGTGTTTGGCGCCGTGCAGGTGAGCGCCACAATCAGGACTGCATACGACCGAGGCACACAGGGCCAACACCCGGCATCATGGTATGGGGAGCGATCTCCTACACTGGCCGTACACCACTGGTGATCGTCGAGGGGACACTGAATAGTGCACGGTACATCCAAACCGTCATCGAACCCATTGTTCTACCATTCCTAGACCGGCAAGGGAACTTGCTGTTCCAACAGGACAATGCACGTCCGCATGTATCCCGTGCCACCCAACGTGCTCTATAAGGTGTAAGTCAACTACCCTGGCCAGCAAGATCTCCGGATCTGTCCCCCATTGAGCATGTTTGGGACTGGATGAAGCGTCGTCTCACGCAGTCTGCACGTCCAGCACGAACGCTGGTCCAACTGAGGCGCCAGGTGGAAATGGCATGGCAAGCCGTTCCACAGGACTACATCCAGCATCTCTACGATCGTCTCCATGGGAGAATAGCAGCCTGCATTGCTGCGAAAGGTGGATATACACTGTACTAGTGCCGACATTGTGCATGCTCTGTTGCCTGTGTCTATGTGCCTGTGGTTCTGTCAGTGTGATCATGTGATGTATTTGACCCCAGGAATGTGTCAATAAAGTTTCCCCTTCCTGGGACAATGAATTCACGGTGTTCTTATTTCAATTTCCAGGAGTGTATAAATAGCAAACCGCACCAAACAGTTTTCCAACCTAAAACCTCACGGAAGATTACCGATGACCAAAGCTCACTTTAAGCATAAAATCAATAACAACAATACATTTAGCAGACGAGTAATAACCAAGTACAGCTCAGGTAGGCCAAGCACACTACTGTATTACGGGAACACATAATTTGTAGAGCCGGCCGAAGTGGCCGTGCGGTTAAAGGCGCTGCAGTCTGGAACCGCAAGACCGCTAAGGTCGCAGGTTCGAATCCTGCCTCGGGCATGGATGTTTGTGATGTCCTTAGGTTAGTTAGGTTTAACTAGTTCTAAGTTCTAGGGGACTAATGACCTCAGAAGTTGAGTCCCATAGTGCTCAGAGCCATTTGAACCATTTTTAATTTGTAGATTATATTCTAAAAACAATACCAGACAAACGTTGCCCTAATGTACCTATGTTTCAGATGAGATGCGGTGTTAATATATACTTGTGGAGGATTTTTACACACACTATCCAAAAGAGATTAAGTATATATAAAATCTAAACAATAAAATATGATGTCAAAATACTTCTAGCCTGCATAAAATTTGGGTACATATGCGCTCTAAGACAAAAAAGGAATGATCTGAATGGAGCAGGATTGGGCAAATGATCACAATTTCAGAAAAATTTGGTGATTAATTCAAAAGAAAGAGCGTCATAAATCTAGCACGTCAATAAGGCGTTGATCCATCACTGCCCCTTATGCAAATTCGGGTTGGCACTGTTGTGTTCGCTGGTTATCGGCGCTGATTTCGAAGCGAGACTGTTCACTGAAGGCAATTCTGTTCCAGTCAATGGGATTATAGACCGAAGACGTGCCTGGATGCCCCACCATCAGGAATGATAATCTGTGGTGCAATTTCTTTTCATACCAGGATCATTTTGGTTGTCATCCTTACAGTACAGTGGTACGCCGTCGACATTCTATGCCTCGTTTTGTTGCCCTTCATGGCAAGCCCTCCTGGGCTTACACTTCAGCAAGACAATGCACACTCGCACACGAGATTTTTTACTGCTTGTCTTCGTGTTTGCCAAACTCTACATCTACGTCAACATAAACATAAATACTCCGCAAGCCACCAAACGATGCTTGGCGGAGGGTACCCTACAATACTACTTGTCATTTCCTTTCCTGTTCCACACGCAAATAGAGAGAGGCAGAAACTACTATCTATATGCTTCCGTATGAGCCCTAATTTCACGTATCTTGTCTTTAGGGTACTTACGAGCAATGTAGACACATCAAAAAAAGTTTTGCATCAACTCGGTTCCGCGAGATCTCGAACCTGTACAGAAAATTGGAATAGAGATTAACATAATCATTATTTCCGCCTTTTTTATTGCTCATGAAAACCACACATTGCATGTTGTACCACCACACAGCGAGACCTTCAGAGGAGGTGGTCCAGACTGCTGTACACACCGGTACCTGTAATACCCAGTAGCACGTCCTCTTGCATTGATGCATGCCTCTATTCGTTGTGGCATACTATCCAGAAGTTCATCAAGGCACTGTTGGTCCAGATTGTCTCACTCCTCAACAGCGATACAGAGTAAATCCCTCAGAGTGTTTGGTGGGTCACGTCATCCATAAACAGGCCTTTTCAATCTATTCCAGGCTTGTTCGATAGGGTTCATGTCTGGAGAACATGCTGGCCACTCTAGTCGAACAGCTGGCCGAAGTGGACGAGCGGTTCTAGGCGCTTCAGTCTGGAACCGCGCGACCGCTGCGGTCGCAGGTTCGAATCCTGCTTCGGGCACGGATGTGTGTGATGTCCTCAGGTTAGTTAGGTTTAAGTAGTTCTAAGTTCTAGGGAACTGATGACCTAAGATGTTAAGTCCCATAGTCCTCAGTGCCATTTGAACCATTTGATCTAGTCGAGCAGTGTCGTTATCCTGGAGGAAGTCATTCACAAGATATGCACCATAGGGGCGCGAATTATTGTCCATGAAGATGAAAGCCTCGCCAATACGCTGCCGATATGGTTGCACTACCTATCAGAGGATGGCATTCATGTATCGTACAGCCATTACGGCGCCTTCCATGATCACCAGTGGCATACGTTGGCCCCACGTAATGCCACCCCAAAACAGCAGCGAACCTCCACCTTACTGCACTCACTGGACAGTGTGTCCAAGGCGTTCAGCCCGACTGAGTGGCCTCCAAACACGTCTCTGACGATTGTCTGGTTGAAGGCATATGCGACACTCATCAGTGAAGAGAAACTGATTCCACTCCTGAGCCAGCCATTCGGCATGTTGTTGGGCCCATCTCTACCGCACAGCAAGGTGTCGTGGTTGCAAAGATGTACCTCACCATGGATGTCGGGAGTGAAGTTCCGCATTATGCAGCCCATTGCGCACAGTTTGAGTCGTAACATGACGTCCTGTGGCTGCACGAAAGGCATTATTCAACATAGTGGCGTTGCTGTCAGGGTTCCTCCGAGCGATAATCCGTAGGTAGCGGTCATCCACTGCGGCAGCAGTCCTTGGGCGGCCTGAGTGACGCATGTCGTCGACAGTTTCTGTCTCTCTGTATCTCCTCCATGTCCGAACAACATCGCTTTGGTTTACTCCGAGACACCTGGACACTTCCCTTGTTGAGAGCCATTCCTGGCACATTGACCGTCAGAGCATGGTTGAACTACAGACATCACGAGGCATGTACCTCCTTCCTGGGGAAATGACTGGAACTGATCGGCTGTCGGACCCCCTCCGTGTAATAGGCGGTGCTCGTGCATGGTTGTTTTCATCTTTGGGTAGGTCTAGTGACAGTCAAAGGGGCTGTGTCTGTGATACATTATCTACAATTAATGTCTATCTTCAGGAGTTCTGGGAACTGGGGTGATGCAAAACTTTTTTTGATGTGTGTATGATGGCGGCAGTAGAATCTTCCGGCAGTCAGCTTAAAACGTCGGTTCTCTAAATTTCCTCAACATTGTTTCTCGGAAAGAACGTCGCCTTCCATGCAGGGGTTCCTGTTGTGTCTAGACAAGACAGCCTAGACACAATGCGAGGAAGCCGAAAGGCACGCGCGAAGTTAAAGCAAGGTGCGTGAGGTCTGAAACAGGATACGTAATGAATGCTATAAAGAAAAGTACGTAGCTTCTGGAATACTTAACTTTAATCCATCCTTTTGGTACATGTGGAGATTGTGGCGATACAAGTGAGACTCTTTAGATACATGCAATGTTACTAATGGCGCCTTGCTAGGTCGTAGCCATGGACTTAGCTGAAGGCTATTCTAACTATTGGCTCGGCAAAGGAGCGAGGCTTCGTCAGCGTAGTCGCTAGCTACGTCGTCCGTACAACTGGGGCGAGTGCTAGTCCGTATCTCGAGACCTGCCTTGTGGTGGCGCTCGGTCTGCGATCACACAGTGGCGACGCGCGGGTCCGACATGTACTAATGGACCGCGGCCGATTTAAAGCTACCACCTAGCAAGTGTGGTGTCTGGCGGTGACACCACAGATCCCATTTGAGCTCCCGAAGCATCTCCGTAACACTTACGTGTTGTTCGAACCTACCGGTAGCAAATCTCTGAACTGCGTCGATGTCTTGCTTCAATCTGACCTAGGACAGCTCCCACACACGCGAGCAGAACTCAAGAATACGTCTCACCAGGATCCTATATGCGGTCTCCTTTACAGGTGAACCACTATTTCCTAAAATTCTCCCAAAAAACCTAAGTCGACCATTCGCATTCCCTACCACAGTTCTCACGTGCTCGTTCGACCTCATATCACTTTGCAACGTCACGGCCAGATATTTAGACCACCCGACTGTGTCAGGCAGAACACTAGTAACACTACATCCCAACATTCATCATACCAGCTGGAAATTTTATGAAAGTCGTTTTGTATCTTCCTACAATCACTCAACTTTTCCACCTTACCGTACACCTCGGCATCATCACCAAACAACCGCCGATTGCTGCCCATACTGTCCGCCAAATCATTTATACGTATAGAGAACATAAGCAGTCGTATCACTCTATTTTGATCGGCAAGGTTGCCGGGTCTCTCTCCAATTTAGAACGTTTGGAGCATTATGGGCAGGGCCGTCCAACCAGCTCGGGATTTTGACGATCTCTAGTTGAGCAGAATTTGGCACGATATCCCTCTGGAGGACATCCAGCAATTCTGTCAATAAATACCAGGACGAATAACTGCTTGCGTAAGGGCCGGAGGCGGCCCGGCGAGTCATTGACTTGCTCAATTTGGGGAGCTGATTGTCTTGATAATCATCCAATTTTACTGAAATTGTAATCGTTCCTTCTTTTATTTGTCTGTGCACGTACATCTGTACATCTACCGATTTCCGTCTCATTCGGATAATTCCTTTGTGGTGCGTCCTCCATTTTTTTGGTTCTTAGAATATTTCGATGGCTCAACATGGGAACACAGGATCACACCATATGGGTCTTGTGTTGTGGAGCCCCTGCGCTGCACATTATATTCCGAAACACTGCCTGAAACAGCATTGTAGCCTGTCGTCAGGTGTGCAGGGATCGCAGCTTTACTTCACAGACTGGGCAAGCGCCCGACCTCTGCGTTCTGTGATGAGGTGTTGACGTCACATCTTGTCGCCAATTCATGGTTTCACTGTTCTTTATCTACTCCTCACAGGTGCTCAAGAAAGTGGCACGCAAACGCCGGCTAACTTCGCCTTTTACGAGATGCTCGATCACAGGCGCTGGGCATTAACTGTCTGCCCCCCTGTGAAACTTACTTATATCAGTGGATTTTCCCGTTTGCGGCCGGTATCGTCGCAAGCAGTATCCTCCACTCGCTTCTGCTCTGCTTATATACAAGATGGTTGTAATTAAACTTTCCCTATTTAACACTTTATAACATAGAAACTAATCATCGTACGAGTACCAAACTTGGTAGCAATAATGTCCAGAGTAAGGGGTGCATAATTTCCATGCGCCACACTGCCACCGTCCAGTCCCAACTATGGCCACCAGGTGCCGCGATCAGTCATCGTGATTCATAGTCTCGCACACCTAACCAGTAGCCGGCCGGCGTGGCCGAGCGGTTCTAGGAGCTACAGTCTGGAACCGCACGACCGCTACGGTCGCAGATTCGAATCCTGCCTCGGGCATGGATGTGTGTGATGTCCTTAGGTTGGTTAGGTTTAAGTAGTTCTAAGTTCTAGGGGACTGATCACCTCAGAAGTTAAGTCCCATAGTTCTCAGAGCCATTTGAACCACTTTTTTAAACCTAACCAGTCACAGTGCACTTGTTTACGTGTCAACATGAGCTTGGACAAAAGGAGCAGGGCATTATTGGTGAAGCTCTGTTATCAAAACAACAGTAATACTGCAGCTGCACTTCGGGGATATCATCAGCAGAAAGGATTACGGAAAGGTCCTCTTTCTCTACTTGCTGTGCGGTGCATGATGAAAAAGTTCGAATCAACTGGAGAACTGGGCGTCGCTCCGGGAAGAGGCCGACAGCTGGTTGCACCACAGGTGGTTGATAAAATCGCTGTCTGTATGGCGGACAACGCTGTGCACAATTCCCGATCGTCAGGCAGTGCGCGTGCTGTGTCACGATAGTTGAACATCCCGTGTCCACTGTACGGAAGGCGCTTCGAACCATTCTCAAATGACATCCGTACAAGATCCATGTCGTATACCACCTTGCACCAGGGGACTCACAAAGACATGTTGACTTCGTTCTCCACTTTCTCGCAAGGGTTGAAGTTGAAGTCTGGACCACCCCATGGACAGACGAAGCTCATTTTTCTCTGACGGGTGAAGTGAACACACAGAATTGCCGAGTGTGTGGATATTCACCTCTAGTCACTGTGCATGAAGTTCATCCATATGGTGAACGTGTCACCGTATGATGTGACTTCACGGCTACGTTCATCATTGGCCCATTCATTTTTGAACATGTTGGCGCTCAAGGACCAAAGACGTCCAGTGTGACTGGCCAGCGTTACTGCGATATGCTGCGCCAGCATGTCATACCCGCCCTACAGGGGAGAGACGCACTGAACTCAGCAGTTTTCATGCAGAATGGGGCCGCACCGCACATCGCTCATGAAGTTCAACCGCTTCTCCGAAACACATTTGGAAAGATTGAATTATCAGCCGATCGTTTCCAAATGTGTGGCCGGGACGATCACCTGATCTCACTCCCTGTAATTTCTGGTTGTGGGGTGACCTGAAGGATAGGGTTTACCAGGGAATATTCATAAATGTGCTGAACTGGAGCGCAGCGTATCAAGAGAGGTAGTCAGCATACCTACGGCCATGCTTTGTTCTGCTGTGTAGAAGGCAATGCTGCGCTTTCAGGCTCTTCTGGACACTGATGGGCGCCATATTGAGCTCCTTTTGTAGCAGTAATGGTACCGATAAGTAACGGTATGATATACCGTAGGATCTCGTTAAAAGTGTTTCAATTGAATTCATTCTGCATTATTTCTCTTCGCCATGTGCTTGACATTAATGCTACCAAGTTTGGCCCTTGTACGGTAATTAGTTTCCGTGTTACAAAGTGTTAAATAGGGAAAGTTTAATTATAATGACTCGATCCTTTTCTTGCCGCATTACGTGCCCGATACGCCATCGAGCATCATTCAGTATCACGGTGGGAAGTCGTCATAATGCTTTGGATCATCGGTGTATTTAAACAGCGCGTAGAGCTTAACTGTCGACAACTTCAGTTGCCCCAGTATCATGTATCACCGTATACAGAAAGCTTCAGAAAATGAGAAGGGGTACCGTGTGATAATTAAAATTCAGTTGCTCAAGGGGGTCCATTGTGGGTTGTAATTACCGTACGACAGCGAAACTTGGTAGCTAGATATGCTAATGCGTTAATGCGGAACCGATTTACGCAGGAAAACAATAGTTTTGCGGCCAACGTGTGCGACTCTGGCGCTGTACACTGTTTCTATCAGGATATGACATTAACGCTGTCATTTGACACAACGTGAGTAAACAGTATGGCTATCGAGAAGAGAAACGGCGCGCTGTTAGTGAAACTGCTTTATGTGGAGGGTAGCAATTACAGTGGTGCGTCGAAAGAGTATCGCCGATTGAAAGGTCTCAGAAGATGCTAATGAAATTTGAAAACATGTGGGAGCTGCGTGTGGTACCTGGAAGAGGAAGGTGTCATATCCCGGTGTAAGTTATTGACGAGGTTGCTGTCGCCTTGACTGGCAGTGGAGCAGGTTCCCCGGATAGTGTTAGTGTTTGTGTAGTGTCACAAGAACTGTCCATTCCTTAGTCAACAGTATGGAGAGTACACAGAACTGTCGAATTCGGGGCACTGATGAACCGCGTGTTGTGGACGAAGAGCCAGAGCACTCGCCGAATGTGACTGTGAGACGTGGATTTACAAGTACCATTGTTCTCGGTCTGTTCTTCTTTGAAGACAATACACCCAGGGGCCCTGTCAGCTGTGTCGTGACGTCTGCATGTTATCGAGGCCTCCTAGCACAGCACGTGTTACCTGCTTTGGGAGAGCGCAGCTGTGAGGAAACCACCGTTTCCATGCAGGACCGTGTAATACCTACAGTCGCTAGCCCAGTGAAAGATCTGCTTAATGTAACCTTCCAGAAACCTGTTATCTTCAGAGGTTTTCCAGGTGCATGACCGCCAAGATCAGCTGGTGCGTATGACCCTAGTTGTTTTTGCGTCCTAAAACAAACAAAGATCACCTGATCTGAATCCATGTGACTTTTAGCTCTGGGGATATCCAGCAGAACGAACTGAAGGCCAGTACATGGAACAAGTTGTTCAGATCCCATTGGGACTGCTGCGAGCAACTGTTGACCACGTCGCTTTACGGATGCAGCATCTTGTCGGCGTCTTCGGTGCTCGTATTGAACAATCTGTGTACGCGTTGGTTAATAATAAAATCAGAATTACGCCTTTCTCACTTGTTTGACCTTTTCTGTCCACGTACCTTTCCTAATTCATTAAAAATGGAAACATTTATATACGTCTTTCCTGGATTCACAGCGCCACACTTGCACCTAGTGGCCAAAATTGGAACCAGTCCTTTTTAAGCGTATATCGGTTCCGCATTAACACATTAGCACATCTACCGAGTTTCGCTGCCGTACGATAATTAAAGCGCACACTGGACCTCCGTGAATAGCTGCACTTAAATTATAGCCATTCGGTGTAAACGCGTAGCATTTTAAATATGTGAAATGGAGAGAACTTTCTGCGCGGCTCTTAGTCATTCTCGCACACGTCTCATGAGTAAACAAGTTATCTGACCATTTACATTCCAACACACTCCAGCCTTTTCTCGCTGAAGGCCTCGACATCAGGTTTAGAAACCAGAACGCTCCAATCTAGCTGCGGAATGCTTCTGAGAATGTAGCAAGTGACATCGCGTGAAATGGCAACGATGATTTACGGCCTCAGCAGTGCATGCCGCCGCTGTTTCTACTGCGACTATTTTCATTATCTTTGCTTTTTACTTCCCGTACACGGTTTTATCTTTCCAAGCTATGAGCTTGCTTTCGTTGTGAAAACTCCTTTCACTGCTCTAAGTCGATGCAGGACAGAATATTTTTAAAATCCAGTTTTTGCGAGTAATTTCAAACTGACTTCTGATGAGCTACAGACTTGAAACTTTCAACGTCACTCAGAACTGAATGACAGTGCAATAGTACCTCGCTTTCTTGTGTGTGGCGGAGGATACTTCGTGCACCACTGCTATTTCCCCCTTTTCCTGTAGTAGTCGCGAATTTTACGCGGTAGCAACAACCGCAGGTAAGCCTCCGTGTAAGCTGGAATCTCTTATTTTTACCTTCACGGTCTTTCCGCGAGATGTACATAGGAGGAAGCAATATACTGGCTGACTCAGGAGGAGAGAAACTTAATTAAACATGAAATTTACCGTACATCTCTGTAATTTCATCAGAATATTTGAAATCGATTGAAAGTCTAAAAAGCATAAAATGATTATTTAAATAAAAAACTTTTTAATGAAACACCTTTTTGAAACGGAGTTCTCAGGGAACTACATTTTACGTCGAGAAATCAGGGAAAATTTGTACTTGTGGTGTTTTAATACCTAAGGCAATACTTGTAAAACTTAAAACGAAAAACGTGCGGCGCATGTAGTGGATAATAATGAGGAGTGTAGAGAATAGCTGTCGTTACGAGAAATCTCAAAACAGTTCATATCTTTTGCAGCGCAATACAATTTTTAGTGACTTTCAGGCGAACTATCCATGCATCAATTATCTATTTCTCTCGGCTCACGTTTTTCATTTCGAATTTTATAAGTATTGTTCATAGCTATTAAAAAATCACAAGCACAAATTGACAGGAGTATCAGTGTAGGGTTAGGAGAAATCATTTTGTACTTTTATGTCTGTTTTAAAAGCTTGTTATGTTAAAAAGTCTGTTTATTTAAATATTTATTTTTTATAGACAGCTGTACAGGAAACATGCCTGTAGTCCATCAAAGCCTAGTTTAGGTACTACAATCAGATTATATAAGAAACTATGAGAAACCTGATGATGATCGCTCAACTGCGCGGTTATCAGCGCCCGTACCAATTCCCAAACTTTGCTCAGTCCAATCTCGCCACTTTCATGAATGATGATGAAATGACGAGAACAACACTAACACCCAGTCATCTCGAGGCAGGTGAAAATCCCTAACCCCGCCGGGAATCGAGAACGCGACCGTGAGACCATGAGCTAAACTTGTGATAAACATACTAACCATGATGTACAGGAATAAACTTGTCCTACGAAGTCTCTTTATCGCGATGAGAAAACTTTTTGCCTTTTATTTTCGTTAACGACAATGATGTAATTCTGGCTTTCACAAGAATACTCGAATATGCCGAGAAAATATCAGGGGAAAGACAAAGTTAAACGTTTGCTGTGTACTAGCTTATGACCACGGTGACTGAATCCTCTGCGATCAGTGAGTTTTGAGGCTTTGAAAAAGAACAGAGCATTGGCAGGAGGGTCATGGGAGCATCACAAAGACAGGTTGCACAGGAAGCTGGTTGCAGTGCAGTGACGGCACAGCGAATACTGACGTAATGGACTTAAGGGCAACGTGTGGCAAGGGAGAGCAGCCACGGGTCCTTCCAGAAGGGTTACACGGCGAGAAGGTGGTAGGACTAGCCGGCCCTGTGACCAAGCGGTTCTAGGCGCTTCAGTCCGGAACCGCGCTGCTGGTACGGTAGCAGGTTCGAATCCTGCCTCGGGCATGGATGTATGTGATGTCCTTAGGTTAGTTAGGTTTCAGAAGTTCTAAGTCTAGGGGACTGATGACCTCAGAAGTTGACTCCCATAGTGCTTAGAGCCACTTGAACCATTTTTGGTGGGAGGACTGTTCGACTAGCTCTGACGAATAGACTGGTGACAATAGCTGGATTCCAGATAGAGGTTACGGAGAGAGTGTCACCACACGCAGCACTGGTTGATTAGACAGGCAAAAAAAAGACCTTTTCGAAATATATTAAATTGTTTTGCATGTTGAAGATATGCGACTAACTTAATAGAATTCCATTTTCATGTATCATATCAGGATTCTTAAATATTGTACGTAATACAGAACTTTACAATATGGTTTAAAAATTGCAATACTTTATTCGTATTTCCAGGGTGGCGATTCTTCTGGAAAACCTGGAATTTTCAGGGAACTACATTTTTACCTCGAAAAATCGGGGAAATCTCGGGGAATTTCAGGAATTTCATAAAATCCCAGGGAATTCTGCGTTTTTAACCTTGCTTCGAAATTGAGTTTTATAAATCACAGATTTTAAAGTATTTAATATAAGTGTACTAATTATATGAATATTGTTCCATATAAATAGCCAACGGCCTCACTGCCGTGGTAACACCGGTTCCCGTCAGATCACCAAAGTTAAGCGCTGTCGGGCTGGGCTAGCAGTTGGGCGGGTCACCGACCGGGTCTGCCGAGTGCTGTTGGCAAGTGTGGTGCACTCAGCCCTTGTGTGACCAATTGAGGAGCTGCATGACTGAGAAGTAGCGGCACCGGTCATGGAAACTGACAACGGCCGGGAGAGCAGTGTGCTGACCTCATCTGCACTGAGTGGCGCCTGAGGGCTGAGCATGAAAAGGCGACCTGTCGGTACCGTTGGGCCTTCAAGGTATGTTCAGATGGAGTTTGTCTGTTTATTCTATATAAATGAATTATCGATGTTTAAAAACTGCCGCTAAACTATTGCTTATGGCTCGTATATAGCTCAGCTCAGAGGAAAGAGAAGTCATTATAGTGGTACGCAGCCCCTTCCAGCTCACCATTAATTTATCAGGAACTTCTTGACACCATCTTCCTCCTCTGACCGAGCTGTTCTAGGCGCTAAAGTCTGGAACCGCGCGACCGCTACGGTCGCAGGTTCGAATCCTGCCCCGGGCATGGATGTGTGTGATGTCCTTAGGTTATGGTTCAAATGGCTCTGAGCACTATGGGACTTAACATCTAAGGTCATCAGTCCCCTAGAACTTAGAACTACTTAAACCTAACTAACCTAAGGACATCACATACATCCATGCCCGAGGCAGGATTCGAACCTGCGACCGTAGCGGTTTCGCGGTTCCGGACTGAAGCGCTTAGAACCGCTCGGCCACCGCGGCCGGCTGTCCTTAGGTTAGTTAGGTTTAAGCAGTTCTAAGTTCTAGGGGACTGTTGTTGATAATTCTTCCGGGTTATATGGCCGTGGTCCATGGAATTCTTCTATTCAGTCGGCGGGACTCAGCAGGACCAGCCATACCTCTGAGGATGTCCAACGTCGTATTGGACGAAATGTTAGGAATAAAAGAATTCCATGGTCCACGGCCATATAACCCGGAAGAATTATCAACAACAGTACCATCCGGTCGTGAAAACCTTCATTGTATGATTCTAGGGGACTTATGACCTCAGAAGTTAAGTCCCATAGTTCTCAGAGCCATTTGAACCATTTTGAATCTTCCTCCTCATGCCTCGAATTCTCAGTAACCCTGGTTTCGTATACGATCCAAGACCAGTATAATGTACTAAACATGAATTAAACACATATTCTATCGTACTACTTTCATAGAAGAGAGAGAATTTAGTGCACAACAATAAAAAAGCACCTATTTAAAATTTACAATAAAAAACCGCCAAATTCAGTTCTTTTGTTCACTTGCGTGAGCAGGTAAATAGTAACGATGAAAAAACATGTTCTATTTTGTTGTGCAGGACTATCCCGTTGCAGCAACCAGTAGTAGTTGGCCATTACGGATGTACTCCACCGACCCTGATACCTGCAGTCCATCTCCTTAACGCCTTGATGAAATCTCTTACCCTCATCTTCATTCACTGACCCGCACTGTGAGTGAAGGAAGAGTACCTTGTCTCATGTTGCGTCCTTAGACTTTACATTTATCCTGAATTTTGTTCACGTATTCCACCCAGTTTGACTCTTTCGTATTTTCCAAGAACTTCTGAACCACTTCTTTGGACACAAGCTTTCTTTTCTTGAGGAGTCATACATCCTTCGAAACTTTTATCCTTACTTAGTCTCCCGATCTATAGCCCTGCAAATAAACCATCTCTGACTTTTGCCTCTGAGAGGACAACAGCCGCGCGGATTAGCTGAGCGGTCTATGGCGCTGCAGTCGTGGACTGTGCGGCTGGTCCCGGCGGAGATTCGAGTCCTCCCTCGGGCGTGGGTGTGTGTGTTTGTCCTTAGGATAATTTAGGTTAAGTAGTGCGTAAGCTTAGGGTCTGATGACCTTAGCAGTTAAGTCCCATAAGATTTCACACACATTTGAACATTTTTTGAGGACAGCAAACTTATTGGTACGGTTTTAACACAGTTGCCATTCTTATCCAGTGCCTTTGTAAACTGCTTCATTATCCTTAATTTAATGTGGAAGGAGGGGGGGGGGAGGGCACGAGATAATAGAACTTTCTGAGGATGTACTAAGCTTTTTCCTTTTTCTGACGATGTTCTTGTATCCTATAATCACGATAAATCGTTCCTGTTTTGCTTTCCCTATTCAAGGCGCTTACTTTACAAATGCAGAGGTAACAATTATCAAGGTGGTTATTTGGTGCACGTCACAGCATTAGAACTCCAAAAACATGGGACTTCAGCTTTCCCTTTGACCACTCTCTTAATCTGCAACACAAACGTTATACACTCTATGAGAAGCCCAAGATTTATCCTTATGCCCTGCTTTCACTCACTTTTAACAAACGAGGCTATATTCCATCTGTCTTTGGTGATCCTAGAACGCCACAAATATAACAGAATGTATCTGGATTGTCCAAATACTTTTTCCTCTGCGTTGTTGCAACTCAACAAATCAAGTAAAACAAAATATTCAAATAAAACATTCTTCTAAGTACTCTTGCTCAGAAGTAGTTGAGTAACTTGTATATGATTTCCGCTATTACAAAAGTGCAAAGTGCTGCCATTTGCTAATACATCCTGTACAAAACATAGTAATTCAGACTTACTTACTTCGAAATGGCCGTTACTTTTAAATACGTAATTGTTTGTACTTCTCTTTCATTGGGCATACTGCGTTTTTAATGACATTTTAATTATAAGTAATCAACTTATAAAACTGTATGTCATACGATGAAAATAACGTAACCTAGGTTGAGACTTCTAGCTGCTGTGCTTCGTTTACCGCCGTTGCCATGCGACAGAAACACACAGTTGCTTGGTCTACGGCCAGAGTCAACTTGATGTTTATGTAACATTCTTCGGTGTTCAGTGATCAGTCTCGTTTCTGTCTGCAGTGGTCAGATCGACGCAAACGTGTTCGTAAACGATACGGTGAAAGGTCACAGGAAGCAGCGATTCCCGAGCCTCTGGAAATTCGATTATTGTGGTGTGGTACGTAGTGACAGGACTGATTTGGTAATCGTTGAACGACGGCTGGGCACACGCCAGTATGTGGCAAGAATGTGAAACGCAGTTCTCATACCCTTCGTTACCAGGATACTAAATTCACTTTCCAGCAGGATAATGCAAGACCCCACACTGCAGTTCGCAACACAAAAGCGTTAAGAAATGTACGGGTCATGGATTGGTGTGTTTCGTCCCCTGACTTGTCACCATAGAACATAACTGGGGTGTGGTGGGAAGACGTATACTTTGCTATTAGTAATCAATCTTCATGAACTGGCACAGCAAGCGTTTCAGATGACATTCGTAGGCTGACTGCTTCCACGCCAAAACGAATACGAGGATTTATTCGTGCCTGTGGTGGGTCACACCCGCTAGCGACACTGACAATGGACATCAAGTTCGTAAGGAAATGAAAATTTTGTTATTTACACTACTGGCCATTAAAATTGCTACACCAAGACGAAATGCAGATGATAAACGGGTATTCATTGGACAAATATATTATACTAGAACTGACATGTGATTACATTATCACGCAATTTGGGTGGATAGATCCTGCGAAATCAGTACCCACAACAACCACCTCTGGCCGTAATAACGGCCTTGATACGTCTGTGCATTGAGTCAAACAAAGCTTGGATGGCGATCACAGGTACAGCTGCATATGCAGCTTCAACACGATACCACAGTTCATCAAGAGTAGTGACTGGCGTATTGTGACGAGCCAGTTGCTCGGCAACCATCGACCAGAAGTTTTCAGTTGGTGAGAGATTTGGAGAATGTGCTGGCCAGGGCAGCAATTGAACATTTTCTGTATCCAGAAAGGCTCGTACAGGACCTGCAACATGCGGTCGTGCATTATCCTGCTAAAATGTAGGGTTTCGCAGGGATCGAATGAAGGGTAGAGCCACGAGTCGTAACACATCTCAAATGTAGCGTCCACTGTTCAAAGTGCCGTCAATGCGAACAGGAGGTGACCGAGACGTGTAACTAATGGCACCCCATACCATCACGCCGGGTGATACGCCAGTATGGCGATGACGAATACACGCTTCCAATGTGCGTTCACCGCGATGTCGCCAAACCCGGATGCGACCTTCATGATGCTGTAAACAGAACCTGGATTCATCCGAAAAAATGACGTTTTGCGATTCGTGCACCAGGTTCGTCGTTGAGTACACCATCGCAGGCGCTCCTGGTTGTGATGCAGCGTCAGGGGTAACCGCAGCCATGGTCTCCGAGCTGATACTCCATGCTGCTGCAAACGTCGTCGAACTGTTGGTGCAGATGGTTGTTGTCTTGCAAACGTCCCCATCTGTTGACTCAGGGATCGAGACGTGGCTGCACGATCCGTTACAGCAATGCGGATAAGATGAGTCTCATCTCGACTGCTAGTGATACGAGGCCGTTGGGATCCAGCACGGCGTTCCGTATTACCCTCCTGAACGCACCGATTCCATATTCTGCTGACAGTCATTGGATCTCGACCAACACGTGCAACAGTGTCGCGATACGATAAACCGCAATCGCGATAGGCTACAATCCGACCTTTATCAAAGTCCGAAACGTGATGGTAAGCATTTATCCTCCTTACACGAGGTATCACAACAACGTTTCACCCGGCAACGCCGGTCAACTGCTGTTTGTGTATGAGAAATCGGTTGGAAACTTTCCTCATGTCAGCACGTTGTAGATGTCGCCACCGGCGCCAACCTTGTGTGTATGCTCTGAAAAGCTAATCATTTACATATCACAGCATCTTCTTCCTGTCGGTTAAATTTCGCGTTGTAGCACGTCATCTTCGTGGTGTAGCAGTTTTAATGGCCAGTAGTGTAAATCCATACAAATGACGAATCAGTAGATAGGACACATTCTGAGATAGCAAGGAATCGTCATCTTAGCAAAAAAATGGTTCAAATGGCTCTGAGCACTATGGGACTCAACTGCTGAGGTCATTAGTCCCCTAGAACTTAGAACTAGTTAAACCTAACTAACCTAAGGACATCACAAACATCCATGCCCGAGGCAGGATTCGAACCTGCGACCGTAGCGGTCTTGCGGTTCCAGACTGCAGCGCCTTTAACCGCACGGCCACTTCGGCCGGCCGTCAGCTTAGCAGCGGAGGGAAGTGTGGGTGGTTAAAAATCCTAGAGGGAGACGAAGAGACGAGTAGAGTGAGCAGATTCAGATGGACGTGGGTAGCAGTAGTCATTCAGAGATGAAGAGGCTCACACAGGATAAATTAACCAGCAGAGCTGTGTCGAAACAGTCTTCGGACTGAAGACCACAACAACAATATCTGATCAAAATCTCCACAAAGCTTGTGTATTGTGTATTAAAATCGGGGACATAGAAACGACGTATAGGCTTCTTCCCGCCGTAGCCCTCAGTGGGCCGGCCGCGGTGGTCTAGCGGTTCTAGGCGCTCAGTCCGGAACCGCGTGACTGCTACGGTCGCAGGTTCGAATCCTGCCTCGGACATGGATGTGTGTGATTTCCTTAGGTTAGTTAGATTTAAGTAGTTCTAAGTTCTAGGGGACTGATGACCACAGATGTTAAGTCCCATCGTGCTCAGAGCCATTTGAACCCTCAGTGGTTCACAACCCCACAACAGGCCACAGCAGTCCACCCACTCCACCGCCACCCCACACCGAACGCAGATTTATTGTGCGGTTCGGTCCCCATCAATGGACGAGGCCACGGTTTCCAGTCGTCTAGGATCAACCAATAGGAGCTGCAGGCGATGTCGTACTGTTATCAAAGGCACTCGCGTCGGTTGTCTGCTGCCACATCCCTGCCTATGCTAACGGGTACGTTCGCCGTATATCCCACACTGATTTCTGCTGTTATTTCACGCTGTGTAGCTTGTCTCTTAGCACAGATAACTCTACCCAAACGCGCTGCTCTAGGTTGTTAAGTGAAGGCCATCGACCACTGCATTGTCCGTCCTACGGGTAATGCCTGAAATTTGTTATTCTGGGCACACTCTTGACACTGTGGATATTGGGATATTGAATTCCCTTTCTGTTTCCGAAATGGGATGTCTCATCCGTCTAGCTCCAACAACCATTCCTATTAATTTCCGTCGTGCGGCCATAATCACAACGGAATCCTTTCCACATGGATCACTTGAGTACAAATGACAGTTTCGCCAGTGCAATGTCCTTTTATACCATGACTTTTGTGACTTCAGAGTAGGTACGCCAGTATTCAGACACATTCGTATAGGAGGTACATAGTGGCATACATTTATAGACTGGTCGTTCCACATCCTGCTGAGAAGCACGTGGGAATTTAGTCAGTTAATTGTGCTTTGGTCTTCCTCCTAGCATCCTAATTACCAAAAGCATTAGATTAGCAGTGCACCAACCGGGATCTTGGCACTGTTGACCAACTCGTACAGTATTTTACACATTGCTACATCGTTGGATGCCAACGGCCTTGCTGCAGTAACACCTGTTCCAGTCAGATTACGGAAGTTAAGCGCTGTCGGGCTGGGCTAACACTTGGATGGGTGACCATCCGGTCTGTCCAGCGCTGTTGGCAAGCGGGGTGCACTCCACTCTTGTGAGGCAAACTGAGGAGCTGCTTGATTGAGAAGTAGCGGTTCCGGTCACGGAAACTGACATATTGCCAGGAGAGCGGTGTGCTGACCACATGCCCCTCCATATCCGCATCCAGTGATACCTGTGGTCTGAGGATGACACGACGGCCGGTCGGTACCGTTCGGCCTTCATGGCATGTTCGGACGGAGCTTACATCGTTGGATGCTAAGAAGGTTTGGGGGTTGCCTGGGAACTGATTAAGAAGAGCCTGAAGATTACTTGCAAGTATGTTTATGTGATATGTGATCCGAGGACATCGTAGGAATGTATGGTTTGGATCTTCTTCCCCTCCGCAAACACATAGAGGGGTGGCGCTTTTGTTGTGCGGATAGAGATCTTTGTTGAACTTCTAATGATTAAATTTCACGCGTGCTATAAATGCCGTGAAGCCATTCGATGTCTTTCTCTTATTATACTATGGTACTCTCGGAATTGTGGGATGAATTAGTGCGTAGTGACTGCCTTTGATTTTAGATGTCCGTGACCATTCCTCCCGCCTGCCCAATGACAACTGCTTTCTGCAACATGTGATTTGCTGTTGAAGAGTGTCCAGGTAGGCTCATTGCTTGCAGTCCTCTTCTCCATCCCCTTCCCTGTAAGGGACCTCTTTATGAGGATTGTTGCAAGCAGAGTTTTTACACAATCCAAGATATTGGAACGAGTGGATGTAACATCATATCAGTTACAAATATAATACTGGAAAAGTTAAAGCAAACTTCTTAGAAATATCTTAAGCACTCCGTCTTCAGGCCACGAGTGGCCTACCAGGACCATCCGACCGCCGTGTCATCCTCAGTGGAGGATGCGGATAGGAGGGACGTGTGGTCAGCAGACCGCTCTCCCGGTCGTTATGATGGTATTCTTGACCGAAGCCGCTACTATTCGGTCCAGTAGCTCCTCAGTTGGCATCACGAGGCTGAGTGCACCCCGAAAAATGGCAACAGCGCATGGCGACCTGGATGGTCACCCATCCAAGTGCCGACCACACCCGACAGCTCTTAACTTCGGTGATCTCACGGGAACCGGTGTATCCACCGCGGCAAGGCCGTTGCCCAGAAATATCTTAAAATGTACCCTTTTTTATTATTTCTCTACATAATCAGCATTCAGATTTAAGCATTTCTCGTGTCTCCCCCTCTGTATTTCTGTTGGCTGAGACTACAGCCAACGCGTGGCACATTTCAACTGGTTCATCTGAACAAAAGCGGTGGGAGATAAGCCACTGGTCTGAGAATTTCTAGGTAGAACGGACGCAACATGTTATTTTGGGTAGAGAGCCATCGGCAGATGTACAAGTAATTTCAGGTGTGTCCCAGGGAATTGTGTTGAAACCCGTGCTGGTCATAATGCATGCTAACGACCTTGCAGATAATGTTAATAGTGACCTCAAACTTTCCTCGCATGAAGCAGTCACTAAAATGATGTACTGCACAAATATTCTTTCTGATCATAATGAGATTTCAAAGCAGTGCGATGACAGAAACTTACTTTAAATGTTCAGAAATGTAAAATTGTGTTTTTTACAAAACGAAGAAAAGTGTTATCTCTTGTGTAGAGTGCCAACTAGTTACAATTATACTCGGTCAACTCATACAAATACTTGCGAACAGAAATTTGTGGGGACAGCAACTGAAATGGTCACATCGGCTCAGTCGTAGGTAAGGCAGGTGGCAGACTTCGGTTCATTGGTAGAATATTTTGAAATGCAGTCAGACATTTATCACTTTTGACAGTACTCCTATCTCGTCAGCAAACCCTAACGTTTCTATTTCTTCACTCTGAACTTTAAATGCCTTTCTAAATTTCTGTTTGGCTTGTTACTTTAGTGCTCGTTCAACGTACAGACTGAATAACAACGGGGAGACGCTACAATCCTGTCTCACACCCTTTTCAATCACTGCTTCCCTTCCATTTATTACGATTCTCATGAATGCATTCTGGCTTCTGCACATGTTGTAAATAGCCTATTGCTAATTATATTTTATCCCTCCTACCTTCAAAATTTCTAAGAATGTAGTGGGGACAACGCTGAGAAAAGAATTAATCTTCAAATGCTACAAACGGAGGTTTGGCTTTCTGCAACTTATCTTCTAAGATACGTCTTAGGGTCAATATTGCCTAAGGTGTTCCTACATTTCTCCGGAACCTAAATTGATCGTCACGTAATTCGGTTTCTACCAGTTTTATAAAATATTGTAAGTTTTCTTTTTTATTTAGATTACGACTCTTACAATATTGATACTACGTGAAATAGTTTGCTGAGTTAACAGAGTGCAACTTATCTTACAGGGTACGTCTTACGGTCAGTACTGCGTTGTCTGTTCCTACATTTCTCCAGAACTCAAACTGATCTTCCTCGAGGTCAGTTGCTATCGTTATTTTCCCCATTCTTCCGTAAATAATTTGTATAAATATTCTGCATGCATAGCTTTTTAAAATGGTAATTCGATAAAATTTACACTTTCTATCTTCTGATTAGGAATTATTACATTATTCATGAAGTCTGAGGGTTTCCACCTCACTCATATTTTTGGACACCATGTGGAATAGTTTTGTCATGGCTGCCTCTCTCAATAATTCTGAGGGAATGTCGTCTACTTCTTACCAGTTAGCTCTGCCAGTGCCCTGTCAAATTATTCTCGCAGGATCATATCTCCCATCTCATCTTCATTTACTTCCACTTCGATTTCAATGTTATCTTCCAATTTAGTACCCTATACCTCCTTTCTGTAGATTGATTCCACGTTTCATCTTTCCCTTCATTGCTTAGTACTGGGTTGCTATTTGAGTTCTTAATATTCATACAGCTGCTTCTCCTTTCTACAAAGGTTTCTTTACTTTTCCTATAAGCGGCATCTGGCTTTACCTTGGTCGAGCAGCCTTCTACAAAGTTTCATTTGTTCTCTAGACACTGCTGCTTAGTCATTTTGCATTTTCTGCCAATCTCATTTTTACAGAGTGCGTTTCATAAGTAATGCGACCAATTTTTTTCTGACGCAACGGTGCACCACAGCGTGTTGTAACCGGCTGGGCTAAGTGGAGGGAGGTGTTAGCTTCAAAACGCTCTTTGTCTCATTCGGCTGCGTTTGTCTCATTCGGCTGCGAGCTGCCAGAGAGTCAGGACTTGCGTTTCCGTCAACCCCGTTTTGAGTTTATGTAACACGGCACAATGAATCATACTGTAGAGCAACGGTACGCTATTAAATTTTGCGTTAAACTTGGGAAGTCCGCCGCAGAAACGTTTCCATTACTTCAGCATGCCTTTAGGACTGATTGCTTCTCCAAATCACAAGTTTTCCGATGGCACAAGTCGTTCATGGAGGGCCGAGAGGAGATCACCGACGAACCTCGCAGTGGACGGTCATCAACCGCACGAGTCGACGAAAATGTGACCCGTATGCGAGATTGTTTGAACTCTAACAGACGGCTTAGCCTTCAATTGATAGCACAAACGCTAAACATGTCAAAAACAACCGTTTTCCTCATTGTGACCGAAGATTTGAACATGAGAAAGGTGTGTGGCAAACTCTTCCCAAAAGTGTTGAGCGACGAACACAAGCACATGCGAGAAATGTTGGAAATGTGTGAAAATGATCCTCATTTTTTAAAACTCAGTTATCACTGGTGATGAATCGTGGACTTTTGAGTACGACCCTGAGACATAAATGCAGAGTTCAGAGTGGGACACCCCATCGTCGCCCTGTCCCAAGAAGGCACGTATGAGCAAGTCCAGGATCAAAACCATGCTCATTGTCTTCTTTGACGTCAGAGGCATTGTCCACCACGAATTCGTACCTACCGGGACTACAGTGAACTCAGCTTTCTACTTGGAAGTGCTGAAAAGACTGAAAAGGAGGGTCTCGCTCTGCCGAAGCGACATTCAGAGACACGTGGAAAGTTCACCACGACAATGCGCCGAGTCACAGCGCCTTAATTATCAACGACCTCCTGGCCAGGACCAAGACCCCATTGATTCCCCATCCTCCCTACAGTCCTGACCTGGCTCCCGCTGACTTTTTTTTTGTTTCCTCGGTTAAAAGGAGTCATGAAAGGAAAACAACGGGACACAATTGAAAGCATCCAGGTGCATGTTACATCAGCTCTAAAGGACATTCCGGAAAAGGCATTCCAGGATGCCTTCCAGGCATGGAAACATCGCCTTCAGAAGTGTATCAACGCAAGAGGGCGCTATTTTGAAAATTTTTGATCATTTCTACGAATATATTCAATAAATGATTTTTTATGAATTTGGTCGCATTACTTATGGAACGCACCTTGTAGACATCTCTGTGTCCTTTAGCCTGCCTCATTTGCTACAGTTTTAAATTTTCCTCTTTCATCAGTTAAATGTATTTTCTCATATGTTATTCAGCGGTTTCTATTGGCTCTTGTCTTTGTGTCCATTTGATCCTCTGCTGCCTTCACTACGTCTTTCAAAGCTACCCATTCTTCTGCTGTATTCCTCTCTCTTGTTTCTGTCAAACGTTGCCTAATCCTCCCTCTAAAACTCTCAGTAATTTCTAGCCCCTTCAACTTATTCTACTGCCTTAATTTCCTACCTTTTTATAATTTCGTACCTGTTTGAATTCCTACAGTGTATTTATTCTTGGTATGGATGTCATGACTATGTCGAACCTTAAAGGAATTCCAAATTGCGAAAAAGGACAACCTACAGCTGTAGAAGGGAATGACGACAATGAAAATTTGTGCCGGACTGGGACTGAAATCCGAATTTCCCGCTTATCGCGAGTGGTCGCCATATTATTTGGCTATCCGTGCACGATTCACCGCCAGACCCAAACTTCCACATGTCGTCAACCATGCGTCTACGACCTGTACTCGTACATCCATAATGTATATTTCCGTAAAGGTCGAACGTTGTACTTGAAAGTCGCTTGGCAATATCGTCGCTTGGCAATATCGTATTTTTAAACCTGTCTCACGGGTCAAAACGACGCTAGCGACAGTATTTCGAGCGATTTTATGGTGCGCCAGTTACGAGAAGTACTACGGGTTTGCTTATAAACGCTTCAGAGTGTTGTTGGGAAGCTGTGTTGGCAAGAAACTGGTGATCAGTGCAGAATAAGAGCGAAAATTGCATGTAACGGTAACTGAACTGTCTGGGACAGTATCTCAGATAGGGGGGCGGAGAGGGGGGGAGGGGAGGCTCACACCACCAGCCGCACGCCTTTATAGAAGGACAACAGCATAACGAGACGAGGAGGTCGGTCAGAAACTGGCCAGTCTCGTTACTTGCGAACAGGGCCAACGGGCCTGGCAAGTGGAGCTTCTTGTAGACTTGTCAGTTTTCAAAATCCTGTTGTGAAAGCTTCCCTCGCGCCGAGTACGGTGAATGAAGTTTCTCCTTGTACAATCGTCTCTTTCTCTGTGTCACTGACTATCGCAAATCATGCAGATGCATATCTATACTCCACATACCTTCCTATGGTGTGTGATGGAGAATACTTTCTGTACCACTGTCACTTGTCCCCTTTCGTGATCCAGTCTCAAATGATTTACGGGAAGAATGATGTTGGTATGCCTCCGTGTGTACTCCAGTCTTTCTAATTTTGCCTCCATGGGCTTTTCGTCACCAATACGCACGATGAAGCAATACAATGGTTGACTCATCTAGGAACTTACGGCCTCGGAATTTTGCAGTAAACGACACTACGATGCATAAAGCCTGTCTTGTAACGTTCTCCACTACAGCTGGATGAGCTTCTTTGCGACGCTTTCGAGCTTATTAAAAGAACCCCAACGTAAAGTCCCGAGCGAATGGAAAAAAGCGCAGGTGACGCCTGTATATAAGAAGGGTAGAAGGACGGATCCTCAAAATTACAGACCAATATCCTTAACATCGGTTTGTTGCAGGATTCTCGAATATATTCTCAGTTCGAATATAATGAATTTCCTTGAGACAGAGAAGTTGATGTTCATGCATCAGCACGGCTTTAGAAAGCATCGCTCCTGCGAAACGCAACTCGGCCTTTTTTGACATGATATCTTGCGAACTATGGATGAAGGGTATCAGACGGATGCCATATTCCTTGACTTCCGGAAAGCGTTTGACTCGGTGCCGCACTGCAGACTCCTAACTAAGGTACGAGCATATGGGATTGGTTCCCAAATATGTGAGTGGCTCGAAGACTTCTTAAGTAATAGAACGCAGTACGTTGTCCTCGATGGTGAGTGTTCATCGGAGGTGAGGGTATCATCTGGAGTGCCCCAGGGAAGAGTGGTAGGTACGTTGTTGTTTTCTATCTACATAAATGAATCTTTAGGATAGCGTGGATAGCAATGTGCGGCTGTTTGCTGATGATGCTGTGGTGTACGGGAAGGTGTCGTCGTTGAGTGATTATAGGAGGATACAAGATGACTTGGACAGGATTTGTGATTGGTGTAAAGAATGGCAGCTAACTCTAAATATAGATAAATGTAAATTAATGCAGATGAATAGGAAAAAGAATCCCGTAATGTTTGAATATTCCATTATTAGTGTAGCGCTTGACACAGTCACGTTGATTAAATACTTGGGGGTAACACTGCAGAGCTATATGAAGTGGGACAAGCATGTAATGGCAGTTGTGGGGAAGGCGGATAGTCGTCTTCGGTTCATTGGTAGAATTTTGGGAAGATGTGGTTCATCTGTAAAGGAGACCGCTTATAAAACACTAATACGACCTATTCGTGAATACTGCTCGAGCGTTTGGGATCCCTATCAGGTCAGATTGAGGGAGGACATAGTAGTAATTCAGAGGCGGGCTGCTAGTTTGTTACTGGTAGGTTTGATCATCACGCGAGTGTTACGGAAACGCTTCAGGAACTCGGGTGGGAGTCTCTAGAGGAAAGGAGGCGTTCTTTTCGTGAATCGCTACTGAAGAAATTTAGAGAACTAGCATTTGAGGCTGACTGCAGTACAATTTTACTGCCGCCAACTTATATTTCGCGGAAAGACCCCCAAGTTAAGATACGAGAGATTAAGGCTCGTACAGAGGCACATAGGCAGTCATTTTTCCCTCGTTCTGTTTGGGAGTGGAACAGGGAGAGAAGATGCTAGTTGTGGCACAAGGTACCCTTCGCCACGCACCGCATGGTGGATTGCGGAGTATGTATGTAGATGTAGATGTAGAACCTGTCGCGAAATGCGCTGTTCTTCTTGGATTTTCTTCTTTTCTTTATTCATCCTATTTGGTTTTGGCCTCAGACTGACAAGGATTACTTGGATATTAATCGAATGAGGGTGTTGTAAGCTACATATTTTGAGGCTGGACTACACGTCGTCCTGAGGATGCTTCCAGTCAAATTCAGTCTCGTAACTCCCTTCCTTGCGATTGGTTAACTGTGGTCGTTCCACTTTAAATTGCTCCGTATACATACTCATAGATGTTTAACCGGTGTGACTGCTTCTGGTGATGTTCTGCAATCGTGTAATAGTGCAATAATGGCGTCATGCTGTACCGTTGAACTGTAATTTGTGGACGATAATTTAAGAGCGCGACAGTCTCCTTGTGTTACTTACATACTTTATGTCCTGTACTTTCTTCATTGTCTCTGTGTTATTATCACGTCGCTCTCCTTCATCTATGTGACTATATGTGAGCTCGTATTCTCCGGAGACAGCCGCAGGGACGGATGGAGAAAAATATTTTTCCTTGTGGTGTTAAACGTCATACTGTGTCGTAAAACCAACGCGCAACCTTCGTCACTTTTTGTCAGGAAGAGTCATAATTTGAAAGACAACATACCTCGTCGATAACCGTGTTATCCACCTCACTTTATCTGGAGTTTCACAACTTGCATAAAAACAGATCGTGCCTACTAAAGGCGTAGAAACGAGAAGCAGTAGATCATTTCTCTTTCGGATGACCGTTCTCTTTGGATTTCGCAGTCCATTAATTGACGTTGCTTTTTCCAGGATTTCCGAAATAAACACGAGCTTCAACGTCAATGTGTGCAAGACATTGTCTTTTATTACAGTGACACAGTAAAGTTTCAAACTTTGATAGCTGCACTCATCCGTCTCTCTTTGTGTTGATCTGCAAGCATCTCTGAGCATTCATACCTCGCGGAATCACCAAAACCTTCTTGCACAAAATCAATATCCTTAACGCCGATTTTCTGCACAATTCTTGACCGTACTCTAAGTTCGAATATAATAGCTTTTGCTTGATACAGGAAAGCTTCTGTTCATAAACTGGGTGATTACAACTGTGTGTAAAGAGTTGTTAGTTAATGTTAACTGATTGCGTCGCTGCTTGGTAGGACAACTTCATATTGATGAATTAAAAGCACAAAGTTGGGGATGTTACAGTGTAGAACTTCCAAAACTTTGGTTTTTTCATTTATAACAAGATAATTAACTTTTCAAAACATCCAAAGTCATGTACCTCATAGGTCTTGGTACACTTTTGGATACCCCATACGCTCAGTCATGTTTATCACAATTTTCTTCTTTTACTATGAGTTTTTAAGTGGTTTATTTTATTGTACGATTTATTTGCAAGGAAGCTCAATTAGGATGTTTTAAATTACGTCAAAGTGAGTATCATATTGAGCGAGTGCAATCAATATGCTCAGTAGTGTCACAGAGAATAATAGCAGTACAGTTTCTTTTATGATAGCGTTGCTGTTTCGTGGGATTCTTATGGTAGAACGTGTAGGAAACGGACAGACTCGATGAGTGCTCTAGCTGAAGGCATTTTTTTAAGAGAGTCTACATTTTATATCCTCCCTAATCGACCATCAGCCGGCCGCGGTGCCCGAGCGGTTCTCGGCGCTTCAGTCCGGATCCACGCGGCTGCTACGGTCGCAGGTTCGAATCACGCCTCCGGTATGGATGTGTGTGATGTCCTTAGGTTAGTTAGGTTTAAGTAGTTCTGAGTCTAGGGAACTGATGACCTCAGATGTTAAGTCCCACAGTGCTTAGAGCCATTTGAACCTAATCGACCATCATCAGTTATTTTGATTCCCAAATAGTGAAACTCATCTACTGCTTTAAGTTTCACATTTCCTAATCTAATTCCTTCAGAATCATCTGATTTGACTACATTCCATTATCGTCGCTTTGCTTTTGTTGATGCTCATCTTATATCCTTCTTTCAAGATACTGTCCATTCCGCTCAACTATTCTTCCAAGTTCTTTGCTGTCTCTGACAGAATTACAATGCCATCGGCAATCCTCAGAGAGTTTATTTCTTCTCATGGACTTTAATTCCTACGCCAAATTTTTCTTTTGTTTCCTTCACTGCTTGCTCAGTATACAGATTGCTTCGCTTTTTGCACCCCAGTTCTTATAAGTGGCATGATGTCGCTTAATTGTGTAAGTCAAAAGGGTGACGCAAAACACTTTTTTAAGCAATTTACGCTGCCCGTCCAAAAAGCTCTGAGACTGATTTTATTCCTGACTCGTGACGTCGCTTATGTGTCAGGAATGAAATCAGTCTCGGAACTTTTTGGACGGGCAGTGTAAATTGTTAAAAAAATGTTTTGCACCGCCCTTTTGACTTGCACAATTTGTGCCTTTTTTTTTTAAAAAAAAAGAATCTCGCTTTCATTTGTACACTCACTAGTGTAATGGAGGTGAAAGTAAACCAGTATTCTGAGTGCAATTTAAGAGAGAACGCTGTGTCTCTGACCGTTGAACGGTACAATGTGAACTGTCTGCACCATTGTGATTATGGTTATTTGAGACTTAGCCCGTGCGCGCATTTGCCTTTACCTCAAAAAGGATTGTCAGCGCTGGCAGTTGCCCGCCAGCCGATCTGGCGTACACCACAGCGACACCATTCGAACATTCAGCCGCTATTGTGAGACACATTCAGCCGCTATTGTGAGACACAAGACATCGGAGATTTGGCTAGTAGTGGTCGCTCGCGGATAACGATTATGAGCCGACAATCGCGACTCGTAACTTACTATGTCTACGTACCCCGAGCGGAACGCCTTAGCAATGCGCGCTGCGTTCTTGGAGGCGAATGGATGGTCTGTGCCACCCCAGCCACTACGCAGCCGTGTCCACGCGATCAGTCTGGCCTATTGTCATGTGTTTTTACGAACGACAGTACAAGCGCCGCAGCAGCGTGGTACGCCTGGAGTGGGACCTAGATCGATGGCGTCCTACTCTCTTCATCAATGAGTGCAGGATTTTACTGATGCCTGATGATCGTCGAAACAAGGCCCCGGGAGTAGACAATATTCCATTAGAACTACTGACAGCCTTGGGAGAGCCAGTCCTGACAAAACTCTACCACCTGGTGAGCAAGATGTGTGAGACAGGCGAAATACCTTCAGACTTCAAGAAGAATATAATAATTCCAATCCCAAAGAAAGCAGGTGTTGACAGATGTGAAAATTATCGAACTATCAGTTTAATAAGTCACAGCTGCAAAATACTAACGCGAATTCTTTACAGACGAATGGAAAAACTGGTAGAAGCCGACCTTGTGGAAGGTCAGTTTGGATTCCGCAGAAATATTGGTACACGTGAGGCAATACTGACCCTACGACTTATCTTAGAAGAAAGATTAAGGAAAGGCAAACCTACGTTCCTAGCATTTGTGGACTTAGAGAAAGCTTTTGACAATGTTGACTGGAATACTATCTTTCAAATTCTGAAGTTGGCAGGGGTAAAATAAAGGGAGCGAAAGGCTATTTACAATTTGTACAGAAACCAGATGGCAGTTATAAGAGTTGAAGGGCACGAAAGGGAAGCAGTGATTGGGAAGGGAGTGAGACAGGGTTGTAGCCTCTCCCCGATGTTATTCAATCTGTATATTGAGCAAGCAGTAAAGGAAACAAAAGTAAAATTCGGAGTGGGTATTTGGCTTAAGTATATCTCTCATCGCGGTGTTGCTCTCCGAGGTTCTATTTATGACTTCCAGATTTTTTCTTCTCCAGTTCTGGATTCAAATTTTTTCGTGATTACATCTAGAGTTTCCACCAGTTGCTAGGAATCACACCATCTAGTGAGCCTGTGCCTTATTTTACAGAGCTTAACAGCTGTGAGAATCTTCTCATTAACCACGTCATACAAAAGAGAGATTATATTTGAACGTGAGGTAGGGTGACTGATATTTTGCCATACCTTCACCCAGTTTTTTTCTTTGTACTTCATCTTAGTTGTATACCTGGAGTGGCCCTTCGTAAGTCTACAGTATAATATATGAGTATTAAGTTTTTAAAAAATGGTTCAAATGGCTCTGAGCACTATGGGACTTAACATCTGAGGTCATCAGTCCCCTAGAACTTAGAAGTGCTTAAACCTAACTAACCTAAGGACATCATACACATCCATGCCAGAGACGGGATTCGAACTTGCGCCCGTAGCAGTCGCGCGATTCCAGACTGAAGCGCCTAGAACCGCTCGACCACCGCGGCCGGCATTAAGTTTTTGAACATTTTCTTGTGCATCATTGCGTTTGACATAATATTTTCGAACAAAGTCCAATGCTGGATTGATTAGTCCAACATGTATTAAATCGCATCGATCATTAGCGTCAAAAGCGATAATTAGGTTTTTTGATGTGCTGACCAAATTGCAGTGCAATATTTTGGAAGCGCTATTGAGAAACATTGCCGTACATTGGGATCGGATATCTTTGATACTCTGTTCAGTCCAGGCAACATGGCAGTTTGAAACGATACTTTGAAGAAATTTCCCCTGGAAGAACACCAGCACGCAACTGCCCGAATTTTTTGCTCGACTGCATTGGGGATTGGTAGCACAGCAGTAACGTGGTAGATCTTGTTGATTACAAACCAGTTGACGAACAGAAACCTCTGCAGTCCGTCTAATGACCTCATGTTATTCAGTTTCTGCTAGCAATGTAAATGACACAATATCCTCGGGTTCGGCGTAACATCATACCTACGTCGTGAATCGCGTCAGTTTTCTAGAGCCACGAGGTTTTCATATATTGGGCACAGTGTTATGAGGCATTATTTTATGCTTTTATGGATTAAGCCTAGCGCCACAGAGGTCAGCATAGCGGATTACGATCTCATCCTAATTCTTGTGTATTCGTCTGCCTGTTGGCAATAACTCTAACGCCGTCAGCGTATGCGTGATTTGCTGTGTGAGTTGGAATTACAAAACTACACATCACTGATGCACGTGTCCAGATCAGGAAAACTTGTGCCGAAGCCATAAAACATGGAGTACTGAGCAATGGAAGGAAGTCATTTGGTTGGGTGACTCTTATCATACACAGTTTCCAACTTCTGGCCGAGTTTACGTTCCAAGAATGAAACGTGGCTGGCTTTCCGTGACAATTCAGGCAGCCGTATCGCAGTATTCCATGGGTCCCATGGTTACTGTGCGAGGTCGCATTACTGCCAAGAATTATGTGACCAGTTTGGCTTTCAGACCCGTCTCATGGTACAATGATTGCTCCCCAATATTGATGCTGCGCTCCAAGATGACAGTCCCACTGTTCACACAGCTCGCATCGTGTAAGACTGCTTCTGCGAGCGCGTGGGTGTATTGTCGCATACTCGCTGGTCAGCACATTCTCCAAATCTCAGTATTATTGAGACTTTTTTGTCTTGATTGGAGGGACAGAAGATTAATCTGGAACCTGTGTAAAAGGCAGGAAGCAGAGATAGAAGTGAATGGTCTGAAGAAGAAAGCAAAAGTAAGGAGGGGAGTAAGGCAAGGATGCCCATTATCACCATATTTGTTCAACTTATTTATTGAAAAAACCACTGAAAAATTGAGAAGAATAACGAAAGGAATCAAAATTAACGTTTTGCAGATGATATAGTAGTACTTGCTGACTCAGTAAAGGAAATGGAGTTTATGTTGGTAAAATTTGCCAAAATCCTAAGAGAATTTAATATAAAAATAAATAAGAAGAAAACAAAAACTATGGTAGTAGGAAAGACAAAAGATATGGCAAAGTTAATATTAAACTAGAAGATTATGTTCTAGAGCAGGTTGAGAACTTCTGTTATTGGGGGAGCACAATCACTGACAACAATAAATGTATCACAGATATAAAGAGAAGAATACCCTTGGCAAAGCAAGCTTTCCAAAATAAAAGGAATTTACTAACAGAAAATCATATAAGCTTAGAAAGCAGGAAAAAATTTGCCAAAACTTTTGTCTGGAGTGTCTTAACATACGGATGTGAAGCGTGGACTCTGGGAAAGGCAGAGAAAAAGAGGCTGGAAGTAATGGAAATGTGGATATGGAGAAGAATGACGAAAACAAGCTGGGTAGATAGAAAAAGTAATGAACAGGTCTTAAGAGAAGTGAATGAGAGCAGAAAGCTGCTAAATTATATAGGAAGAACATAATCAAAAATGATAGAGCACATGATGAGACACAACCAGTTCCTAAAGAATGTATTTGAAGGGAAATTTTTAGGGAAAAAACCAAGAGGTAGGCCAAGAGCAACGTATTTTAATAACATCAAAGAAGATAAGGGGATAAAATCGTATGACGAACTGAAGAGGACGACAATGGAGAAGAGGGACGTGGCTAAATCGACAAGGCATAGCCTTTACGATGATGATTTTGTCTGCTTTGGAGAGAAGGGTATGCGATTTGTATCCACCTCCACCATCGTTATCTGAACTTGCCACTATTTTGCCGGAAGAATGGTATAAGGTTCCCATGAAAACCGTACAGGACCCTTACTTATCCATTCCGAGGCGAGTGGAAGCTATTCTGAATGACAACGGTTTTCCTACACTGTATTAGGCACGGTAATTAGTTGTATTATTGGTATTTCCGTACTTTTGTGCACCCCTGCATCAGTGTCCCTATGCACAAATTCGACACGCGGGCTTGCGGCTTTAATGTGGTCACGGGAGCCACAAACTACACACGTACGTGTCTACCCGTCAGATGCAACAAGGACTTTGACGCTATGGACCATTATATGCAAAGAATGTGCTTTCGTAATGCGATTTTCACATTTTCAACACCGTTGTCAACATTGAAGTGCTTAAGGCCACTCCATTTTTCACCACAGATCTGTCGCACTGCGTGATGTGCAGAAACCGACCGCTTTGCCCGTGCAAGGTCGATTTCAGAAATCAAGTTGAATATAGACTTCGTCGCTACAAGAACACCGCAAAAAAAATCTTCATTACATGAGTCAAATCTCACTAATTTTTGTTTCATAAAAAGAAATATGAAAAAGAAAATTTTTTATTTGCACTAGCTTCTGTGCTACAGAATAGGTTGAAGTATTTTATTTTAACGGTTAATGAGAAAACGATCCATTTTAATTCCATACGCCGACGACATTGAAATTGAATTTCATATTTTTTAATGACAGTTTAATTCTAAGGCTCCAAATTGATAGAAGACTGACTGGGAGTTGGTTGGGTCTAAAGAGCACTATGTGGTGGCTTTATAAGATCGTTGTCTTTTGGCTACTGTTCCGGAGCGCCACCAATACACACCTTTCAAACTAAGCTTTATGAAGTCTATAACAGCCTTCGGTCAGTTGGATCATAATTTAGACGCAAATAGTTCACACGCCATTAGCGTCGCAAGAAATAACAAAATTGTTTTCCTTCTCAAAAGAGGGATGCCGATGCCTATTCTGTGAGAATCTGACATCCATTGGAAGAGATTCCATTCCTGTCGTTTGACCCTAAAAGTTTTCTTTCTCCTTTGACAAATAAAAGTCTCGTCCGAGATCACACAATTCCGCTTGACGCATACTGTGAAGTTTATCACCTTTTTCGTCGAAATCCCATACATGGGATGTGGAAGGCTTGTCGGGTTTTTCTTTTTCTGCACTGTCTCCATCATCCGCTTTAAGCTCACAGCTTTGGCGTGGAGTAGGCACTGGTAAAATATCTAAACGGCTGCCGTTTTTTCTTCATTGACGGTACTGCCTTCATAGGCGGAGTCAGACAGAAATAGCAGCTACCTGTATGGTCTGTAGTTTCCCGCCAAACCATAGGCACAGGAAATGCCACAGATGGTTCATTTTCATTTCTCAGGCATTCTTGTGGTATAAATAATCATTAGTTGCAACATATATGCGGAATCCTTACCTTCGTATCACATAATGCCGACTCGACAGGCAGTCTTCACGAGTGGCATCAGACTGCGTTACTGTGACGAAAATGTTATTTCACCACAAATGTTACAAAACTTTTTGCTGAATTTCGTGGAGGTTTGTTTCAACAAATTTTACACTTCGAAAGCACTCGAAAACCGAAAATTGTGCACTAATTACAATACAAACGCTGTGCAATACACAGTAATAATATTTACAACCTACAAAGAGCTGGGGAACCATATGTTTTGTTATTAGTAGGTGTAACAACTCCAAAAAAGTAGTTACCCGCAAATCAGAAATGTAGATATGGAAAAAAGACATCTCATTGTACCACCAAAGCAGGAGCTAACTGGTCATTTACATGGTGATCTTTGAATTCAGCAGGTGGAAATACACGAGAATAAGTTATATTTGAGACCGAAACATTTTGTCGTTGGGCAATGTAATTGAAATAGGCGTCGCTACTAGCTTTAGCCATGGCACTAAGACATGTTTCGTCGTCTAGCAGTCTGACGTAAACGCAGTTTCCAAGGAAATCGTACTGTATTCCGAAAACTTCTTCGTCTTTTGGAGCAATGTTATCGAATCGAAAATCAACAACTTGTAATATTTTAGGCCTCTCAGACCCGTAGGGGAACGCGATTTTCATCATACGTTTCCTTAACTCGGCTTCCGTTACGCAAACAGTAAGTCAGTACTCACAAAGTTGCACCAGGCTGCAGACAAACGGCAATCGCGCGCGGTCCGAGAAGAGCTGTCACACAACCGAACTCTTCAGCTGCGGCGACGGAACTGTCGAGCGTGCCGGCTGAGCTACCCAAACGCGACTCACAAGTCACGCCCTGACAGCTTTACTTCCTTCAGTATCTCGTCCTCTACCTTTCAAGCTTCACATAAATTCTCCTTCATACATTGCGGGACTAACACTCCTAGAAGAAAGGATATGACGGACACATGGGTTCGTCACAGCCTGTTTACTAATTATTACTACGAGGTTTGCCCAGAAAGTAATGCACGGAATTTTTTTTTGTCAGCCGAAAACAATGCTACGAATGCGAAACGTTACGTATGTATTTTTTGAAGTCTCCTGACTTTCCGTCACTTCCGACCTGTAGCGTAGCTGCAGGACATTTTCAAAATGGTATCTGTAGGTGATGTACGTTACAAGCAACGTGCCGTCACTGAATTTCTCACTGCAGAGAAAGAAACTGTGGGGGATATTCACAAACCATTGTGCAAAGACTATGGAGCATCTGCTGACGACAGAAGTACAGTTAGTCGCTGGACACGGAGGGTGAGGTCATCAGAAGGCAGTTTGGCGGAGCTTCACGATCTGCAGAGGTGCGTGAGGCCTTCCACGGTTGTCACACCTGACATGTCGCAGCCAGTTGATGTTGTCATTCGCGAGGACAGACCCATTACGTCTCGGCTGCATATCAATCGGTAAAGGAAGTGTGGATGCAGTTATCCGCACTCTTGGATATTAAAAAATGTGTGCAAGATGGGTCCCGCAGTGTCTAACGGTGGATCACAAATCGCACGGAAAAAAAATAAAATTGTCTTGATTTGTAGCACCGTTTTGAAACTGAGGGGGAGGCCTTCTCGTCCCGGATTGCGACAGGTTATGAAACCCGGGTTCACCATTTTGAGCCCGAAACAAAACGGGGAAGACATTTTTAGGACGATGAGGATGTGATTCACACAGTGAAGCACTGGCTCCGCCACCAGGACTAGGATTGGTATCGACGGGGCATACATGCCCTTGTTTCACGCTGGGGGAAGGCCGTAGAACGGGCTGGAGATTACGTGGAAAAATAGCGTGTGTAGATAAAACACCATTCTCTCGTGTGTGTAATTCTCATTGTGTTCAATAAAGAATTGTTGAAGAAAAAAAATGCGGTGCGTTACTTTCTGGGCAACCCTCGTAAATGGCGATTTTCATTAAAATTAAGACTTTGCGGGAACTTGAACGCCTTCACACACAGTGAGACTTCTGCAGAGTAAATATGAGCGTTGGGTGACGCAAATCTCAGCTGGACGATAGCAGATACCAGTGTCTGAAAACTTAACATCGCGGAATTATCCTTCCACAATTGCTGCAGAAGACAGCCGTAAAGAGCGGTGCCACTTTGATCTGTCGATTGTTTGCTTTTGCGAGCCGAAGTTTTATATAGCTCGTAAAGCGACCAGTCACTGTCATTTTTTCAACTGCCGCGCACAAGTCAGCAGGCGTTCCCGCGTTTACATGCATAGACGGTCTCCGAGCGACACGGACCAACAGCAGTACAACTGATAGGGAGTCGCCACCAGCTCGGCCTCACGTTTTAAGAAGAAAAAAACCCACTTGCAAGATATCAGCCCCAACAATCGCTCCTGTGCGAAAGTTTGGACCATAATTCTGACAGTACACAGTTATGGCCTTCTCAGTCTACCTACAGCTTTTAAACTTTTGCGCGGATTGGTTGTTAGGAGCGGTTATTTTTCGCACGCTCCGCCCCACTGCAGCCGTCTAATGGCCAAACGCGAGATACTACACAGTGGACTGAGTAATCGGTAATGTACTTGAAAATGGACTTGTAAGCCGAAACCTAGGTTGTGGTGTAACATTAATAATAAAATTGTGAAACAACGCAAAAAACAGTGTTTGTTTAGTTAATTTACAATGTTTCACCAAATGTTTGATTCAATTAAAATGAAGCAATTAGTATCGTTTGGCTTAGCGACGAAGACCACTTTCATTTGGATGGGTTCGTCAATAACAAAAATTGGCCCATTTGGGGGACTGCGAATCCGCATTTTGCGATCAAGACGGGTATCTGTGAGGTGCGCAGTGTCCGGTCACGGAATAATATTCCTTGATGACATGGTGATTACCGAACGGTAGGTGAAGCTTTTGGAAGATGATTTCATCGCCATTGCCCCAAGTGACCTTGATTTCTACAAGATATGGTTCATGCAAGACGGAGCTCGACCTCATCGAGGTAGGAGAGTGTTTGATGCCCTGGAGCAGCACTCTGGGGGGACCGCTTTCTGGCTCTGGGGTACCCAGAGGCCACTGGCATGGGCCTCGATTGTCGCCATATTCTCCGGATCTGATCACATGTGACTCCTTTTTGTGGGGCTGTATTAAAGATAAGGTGTACAGCAATAACCCCAAAACCATTGTTGAGCTGAAAACAACCATTCAGGAGGTCATCGACAACATCGATATTCCGACATTTCAGCGGATCACGCAGAATTTCGCTATTCATTAGCGCCACATCATCGCCAATGATGGCAGCCATTTCTAACATGCCATAACCTAAATCCGAATATCTGTAGCCACGTTTAAATGTTGACTGAAGAGTGTACATGTGGTAGTTTCTAACTAGTTTACGTTTTTTTCTTATGTTCAACAATTGTTACCCTGCGCGTCACAAGAAAAAGAACTTTGTGAAATGTGCTTCTTCTACCAGTCCAGGATTAGGCCTTATGGTCCCCTCCCAGCCTCGCCTTATCATCTGTTCCTCGGCCTTCTCACACTTCTTCTTGTATCACACTGCTTGTCAAGGGACTCTCTTAGATGACATACGCAATAAATGCTCTTTCCAATCCCGCTTTCGTTGGATTACATTTTCAATTAACGGCTGTACTCTCATTTCTTTCGGTGTTTCCTCTTTCCTTATTTTGTCTTGTCTTGTGCAGCCTTTGACAGTACTAAGGAACTTCATTTTCTGACGTTTCAAGTCTTTTGTTCTTAATGGTAGAACTTTCTACTCAGTATAGTACTGTTGGTGGTGCCAAGACTTTATGAAATTTGATTTAGATTTATCTTCCCACTTTACCCTTCAGTTGTTCTTATTGTGTCATACATATGCTGGTTGTTGTTGTTGTGGTCTTCAGTCCTGGGACTGGTTTGATGCAGCTCTCCATGCTACTCTATCCTGTGCAAGCTTCTTCATCTCCCAGTACCTACTGCAACCTACATCCTTCTGAATCTACTTAGTGTATTCATCTCTTGGTCTCTCTCTACGATTCTTACCCTCCACGCTGCCCTCGAATGCTAAATTTGTGATCCCTTGATGCCTCAGAACATGTCCTACCAACGGGTCTCTTCTTCTTGTCAAGTTGTGCCACAAACTCCTCTTCTGCTCAATTCTATTCAATACCTCCCCATTAATTATGTGACCTACCCACCTAATTTCAGCATTCTTCTGTAGCACCACATTTCGAAAGCTTCTATTCTCTTCTTGTCCAAACTATTTATCACCATGTTTCACTTCCATACATGGCTACACTCCATACAAATACTTTCAGAAACGACTTCCTGACACTTAAATCTATACTCGATGTTAACAAATTTCTCTTCTTCAGAAATGCTTTCCTTGCCATTTCCAGTCTACATTTTATATCCTCTCTACTTCAACCATCATCAGTTATTTTGCTCCCCAAATAGCAAAACTTTTACTACTTTAAGTGTCTCATTTCCTAATCTAATTCCCTCAGCATCACCCGACTTAATTCGACTACATTCCATTATCCTCGTTTAGTTTCTGTTGATGTTCATCTTATATCCTCCTTTCAAGACACTGTCCATTCCATTCAACTGATCTTGCAAGTCCTTTGCTGTCTCTGATAGAATTACAATGTCATCGGCGAACCTCAAAGTTTTTATTTCTTCTCTATGGATTTTAATACCTACTCGGAATTTTTCTTTTGTTTCCTTTACTGTTTGCTCAATATACAGATTGAATAACATCGGGGAGAGGTTACAACCTGCCTCACTCCCTTCCCAACCACTGCTTCCCTTTCATGCCCCTCGACTCTTATATAACTGCGATCTGGTTTCTGTATAAATTGTAAATAGCCTTTCGCTCCCTGTATTTTACCCCTGCCACCTTTAGAATTTGAAAGAGAGCATTCCAGTCAACATTGTCAAAAGCTTTCTCTAAGTCTACAAATGATAGAAACGTAGGTTAATTTTCTTATTTATATCTTCGCCAAAAGTTGTATCAATCCGAGATACTGGAAATGGGACAGCACTTGTATTATTGCGTTACCGATGATTATCTTGGTCCTTACGGGGTATTTTCCAAAAAAGACGATTGTTTTCGGCTTGGTATTTGATGTCTTTAGATTATGATGTAGGCGTATATTGTTTAATCTATGTACCGCTACTTGTAATTTGTCGTCGTTTTTCCCTTGTTGTTATAATTTAGGCTTATATTGCTTAACCTATGAACACTATTTCTAGTTTGTCTTCACTGTCCTGTGTTTTACCTGGTTGTCGGCAAAGGGCACTGTATTGAGAGGTTTCTTTCTCATACCTTTACGTATTCTGTCCGTCAACCATTCCCTATGACTGGGACGTCGATGTAGATGTTGACCAGTGTAGATGAAATTCTCGGACCTTGCCTTTGACTTACTGCCTGGTATATCTGTATTACTGGAGTCAGTTGTTTAGCAGCATCTAGTCTTATTTTTCTGTTTTTATGTAAAGCTTAGCATACTTTTGTCAGATGCCTGGGAAAACCTCTTTTCACCTTTACTGACCAGAGTTATTTTCTGTGGATACGGACAAATTAATTCTTAAAATAACTGAAAAGCCACGATCGCTTCAATCGTTTATTACATGACCGGTTTCAACACTCTGAAGGTGCCATCATCAGATCTGAAACGTGGATTAACATTTATAAAACCACATGGACATCATGGCATATGAGGCAGACCATCTGATAAAATCATAGTCACAACCAATAAAAAATAATAAAAACTGCTCTCGTGGTCGTTCTTTCCATAAAATATAAAACTGAAGTCACCATATGAAACTGCCACTGCTTGCCTAACACGGTCGGCATGGGCCTCGATTGCCACCATATTCTCCGGAGTGATGATGCCGACCGTGTTAGGCAAGCAGTGGCAGTTTCATATGGTGACTTCAGTTTTATATTTTATGGAAAGAACGACCATGAGAGCAGTTTTTTATTATTTTTTTATTGGTTGTGACAATGATTTTATCAGATGGTCTGCCTCATATGTCATGATGTCCACACGGTTTTATAAATGTTAATACACTTTTCAGATCTGATGATGGCACCTTCAGAGTGCTGAAATCTGTCATCTAATAAACGACTGAAGCGATCGTGGCATTTCAGTTATTTTAAAAACAGAGTGATCGCCCCACGACACACCATGTGTCCACTGCAAAATGAATTTTTATTTTGCGTCAAACGCCAAGTGTGCTTCTTTGCAGTGTTATCTACTACTAGGAACTTCAGCAATGAAGAATATTCAAAGTACAATTTGTCTTAAGAAATTACTGGTGAGTATAAATACGTACATAAGAGCCTGTGATGATAACGGGCGCTGCCGTGCATAGCGCCGTATCGTGCCCAACACGCAGGCCACTGCCAAGTGGAGCGTCTCGGTCCCACACAGACGTCCGTACTGTTACTGTGCACTCAGCGGTGAAAGGGTTTATCTAGAAGCGAAGGTTAATTGCTGCTGCAACTAGAAGAGTTACAGCCAAACTCAAGATAGGAAGCTGTAGATCATGTGGAAATTTTAGCAAGACCAGACGGCAGTAGGGGGAGGAGGGGAGGGTCAGACCAGCTCCGGATCTACGATATTTCCAAACCGGGGCAAAAACTTTATAGTGTCTCCCCCCCATCCCACTAGAATGTTTGAAATACGACGTAAAATATTTAAAAAACGGATTTTTCAAAAATTGTTATTTTTTATCGCACTTTTTTCTAAAGAGCTTGCTATATAAAATACATATGTTCGAAGAAATGTAAGACTTATTATTTGGCCTTAAGTGGGTCAAAGTGCATTCTTCTATCGAACGTCACTGTATTTCGCTCTGTGGAAACTTCCAGTTGGCCGGTTTGTCATCCTGCCCCTCTTTAAAAAGACTTACAATTAATACTGGGTGGGATTATATGTGACCGAGAGAATAAGAACTCTTCAGAAAATTTGCACTCTTTACTACCTATTAGCTAATAACTTTCTCTTTTGTCTAACATAAAATTAAATATAGGAAACGTAAAAGCAGTAAAGGCAAGAGACGAGCAAGACCATACACATTTCTTCAGTCCTTAGGTTCCAGCATATTTTTTTCTCTAATTTTGCTGCAGCTTTACACGTCATTCTTCTCTTTCTGCGAAAGAATCTATTAACTAATCAAAGTTCGTCAAACGTTTTGCTACATAAAGAATCAAAATGTCGTTGTCTAATACTAAAAAAAGCTGTTAATACGAATAGTGCCCAAGAGTGGGTGGTTTCTCGACTTGATTACGTCTGTTTTGCCACCGTCTACTAGATAAAACGAAATAAGCCTGTCTAATATTGCAGCAATTGTAAAACACGCCCAAGAAGCGAGACTTTTTGCACAAATGGTCATTTTTATCTATTTCATTTACATAAATAATATGACAGATATGATAAACGAGGTACCAATATCAAACGCCGATTAGGGCTATTACAAACAAAAAGTATTGTGTTAGGAAATAGTTTCACATTTCATTTGTATGCTCCAGTTTCTCAAGCATGAGATCGAAAAGTAGTGGTAGTACGGAATTTTTATATAAATGTAGAATCGTCATGTTTCCCCATATGATTTGTGTGGTGTCCCCGTTTCTTTTCCTTACTCGTTCTAAAAAAACGGTCTTGTCATCACTAAGTCTGTAACTGTTCCTGCCACTGACAAAACTTATTCTCCGGTTAACTTGACTAGCCCTGCCAGAATCACCGGTTCAGTTATCCCGCGTTTATTCTCCGGTTAGGCGTTATTATGTGTTCGAACAATGCGTTTTCCACCTTATTCCGAGAATAGATCTTAAGCGGCTGCCAACCGGGCACTGTAATCGTGTACATAAAGTCCGGGAACACTTTCAATTATTTATTGCACAAGAACTAAACATTGTACCGATGTCATACATATAGCATTTTGCAGAGATACTCTGAAAGCTTTTTTTTTTTACAAACATTCGATATCCGAAACATGAATGACCTGGCAGACGTCAATACGGTAACCGAGTTCTTGCCACACCCGTCCCATCGTCGACTGTGGCAGTCGCTTCCCTTATTCTCTCCTGCAGCTCTGCTACATCACGTGGCAGAGGCCGTATTACACCAGATCTTTAATGTGTCAGCTTGTCGTAGCCGCCGAGCGGTTCTAGTCGCTACAGTCTGGAACCGCGCGACCGCTGCGGTCGCAGGTTCGAATCCTGCCTCGGGCATGGATGTGTGTGATATCCTTAGGTTAGTTAGGTTTAAGTAGTTTTAAGTTCTAGGGGACTGATGACCACAGCAGTTCAGTCCCATAGTGCTCAGAGCCATTTGAACCACTTAATCTGTCCCCACAGAAAAAAGTCACACGGTTTGAGACCTGGTGATCGGAGAGGCCATTTCATGAAACAGCTGTCCCCTTTTGTAGCACGGCCGATCCATCGACGCGGTAGCTCCGTGTTCATGTATCCAAGAACTTCACGATGAAAATGGGATGGAGCACCATCCTGCTGAAAGATGAACGGAGAGTCCGATTCAATTTGAGGCATCAGCCATTGCTGCAACATGTTCAAGTAGGAATATCCAGTGACAGTGCTCTCGCCAAAGAAGAATGGCCTGTACAGTTTTGGACAAGACACAAGAAACATTTACCTTTGTGGAATCACGCTCAAATTCAATGCATTCGTGTGGATGCTTTGTACCCCAGATTCGAGAGTTATGTCTGTCCACTTCCCCATTAGTGTGAAAAGTGGCTTCGTCGTTAAAAATTAAGCGATCAACAATACTATCCCCACCCTCATTCAATTGTTGCAACTGTGAACAGAACTCAAAACGCTTGTCTTTGTCGTCGTCATTGAGCTTCTGCACTAACTCCAATTTAAATGGTTTCATAGACAGCTTCTGTCGCAGTAGCCATTTCGAGTTCACGGGATGCACGACGCACTGATTTCTTTGGACTCCTTATGAATGTCTCTCGTACGCGCTCCACATTCACTTCACTCACACTTGGACGGCCGCTTCTCTTTGACGGGCACAAGCAACCCGTCGTAAAGAATTTGTTGTGCCAGTGGTAAATGGCCTTTCTTGTTGGAGGCTTCTTACTGTACTTGGTTCTAAACATCGGCTGAACAGCTGTAGCACACTTGTTTTTGTCGAACACCAATACACAGAAACCTCGCTCCGCACCTTAACTCGCCATGTTTGCGACTAGCGCCATCGGCAAATTACCAAACTACGCTGTGGCGGTATACATGGGAAAAAAAAAAAACTTTCAGAGTTTCTCTTCAAAATGACATATGTATGATATCTGTACAATGTTTGGTTCTTGTGCAATAAATAATTGAAAGTGTTCCCTGACTTTATGTACACCCAGTGCAACCGACCCTTTTTTTTCCTTCAAGAATATGTATTTGGCGCCCCCTGAAATTGCTGCCCGAGGCAGAGATCCGCTCCCCCCACCCCACTTAGATAAGGGCCTGGGTTAGTCAGGTACTGCAGACAGACGTCACGTCACGTACCTGCGAACCTTGCAGAACTAGCACTCCTGAAAGAAAGGATATTACGGAGACATGGCTTAGCCACAGCCTGGGGGATGTTTCCAGAATGAGATTTTCACTCTGCAGCGGAGTGTGCGCTGATATGAAACTTCCTGGCAGATTAAAACTGTGTGCCGGACCGAGACTCGAACTCGGGACCTTTGCCTTTCGCGGGCAAGTGCTTCTGTAAAGTTTGGAAGGTAGGAGACGAGGTACTGGCAGAAGTAAAGCTGTGAGGACGGGGCCTGAGTCGTGCTTGGGTAGCTCAGTTAGCAGAGCACTTGCCCGTGAAAGGCAAAGGTCCCGAGTTCGAGTCTCGGTCCGGCACACAGTTTTAATCTGCCAGGAAGTTTCATATCAGCGGACACTCCGCTGCAGAGTGAAAATCTCATTCTTTTCTGCTTAGAATGTGTTCAAAAATTTTGAAAACCCAACAGGGACTCGTAAAATCATATGAATAATCTATAGACCAACTATGCGCTTTGTGAAATAAGTTCCCCCCCCCCTTCAAGAATATGTATTTGGCGCCCGCCCCCACTTAGATAAGGGCCTGGGTTAGTCAGGTAGTGCAGACAGACGTCACGTCACGCACCTGTATGTAGATCATGAACTTCCGCACCACTGCCAGGCTGACGCGCGCCAGGTGGCCCAGGTGGACGCCGGCCATGTCGAAGACGACGACATAACCGGGCACGAGGCCGTCCTCGGACAGCTGCATGTCGTTGTACATGCAGAACGCCTTGACGGCGGTGCCGAAGTGCAGCCGCGAAGCGTCCGGGTTGACCAGCCGGTACAGCATGACGCGGTAGCCCTCCGGCGTCGGCTGTGGCAGCTGCATCAGGTGCCTGCAACACCGACTCCAGTACTGCATCACGCTGAAATGCAGCCTCCACGGCGCCGAGACTAACCCACCTAGTACCACTGCGGTCCATATGACCCCATAAGCACATCGGAAAGTTTTTAAGAGCTATGTTATTCAATCTGTATATTGAGCAAACAGTAAAGGAAACAAAAGAAAAGTGTGGAGTAGGTATTAAAATCCATGGAGAAGAAATAAAAACTTTGAGGTTCGCCGATGACATTGTAATTCTGTCAGAGACAGCAAAGGACTTGGAAGAGCAGTTGAACGGAATGGACAGTGTCTTGAAAGGAGGGTATAAGATGAACATCGACAAAAGCAAAATGAGGATAATGGAATGTAGTCGAATGAAGTCGGGTGATGCTGAGGGAATTAGATTAGTAAATGAGACACTTAAAGTAGTAAAGGAGTTTTGCTATTTGGGGAGCAAAATAACTGATGATGGTCGAAGTGGAGAGGATATAAAATGTAGACTGGCAATGGCAAGGAAAGCGTTTCTGAAGAAGAAAAATTTGTTAACATCGGGTATAGATTTAAATGTCAGGAAGTCGTTTCTGAAAGTATTTGTACGGAGTGTAGCCATGTAACGAAGTGAAACGTGGACGATAAATAGTTTACACAAGAAGAGAATAGAAGCTTTCAAAATGTGGTGCTACAGAAGAATGCTGAAGATTAGACGGGTAGATCGCATAACTAATGAGGAGGTACTGAATAGAACTGGAGAGAAGAGGAGTTTGTGGCGCAACTTGACAAGAAGAAGGGATCGGTTGGTAGGACATGTTTTGAGGCATCAAGGGATCACCAATTTGGCATTGGAGGGCAGCATGGAGGGTAAAAATCGTAGAGGGAGACCAAGAGATGAAAACACTAAGCAGATTCAGAAGGATGTAGGTTCCAGTAGGTACTGGGAGATGAAGAAGCTTGCACAGGATAGAGTAGCATGGAGAGCTGCATCAAACCAGTCTCAAGACTGAAGACCACAACAACAATTCGCAATATACGCTAAAGCGCCAAGAAAACTGGTATACGCATGCGTATACAAATACAGGGATATGTAAACAGGCAGAATACGGCGCTACGGTTGGCAACGCCTATGTAAGACAACAAGAGTCTGGCGCAATTGTTATACCAGTTGCTTCTGCTACAATAGCAGGTTATCAAGATTTAAGTGAGTTTGAACGTCGTGTTATGGTCGGCGCACGAGCAATGGGACACAGCATCACCGAGGTAGCGCAGAAGTGGGGATTTTCCCGTACGACCACTTCACGAGTGTACCGTGAATATCAGGAATCCGGTAAAACATCAAATCTCCGACATCGCTGCGACCGGAAAAACATCCTGCGAGAAAGCGACCAACGACGGCTGAAGAGAATCGTTCAACGTGACAGACGTGCACCCTTTCCGCGAATTATTGCAGATTTCAGTGCTGGGTCATCAGCAAGTGTCAGCGTGCCAACCATTGAACGAAACATGGTTGATATGGGATTTCGGAGCCGGAGGCCCACTCGTGTACCCTTGATGGCTGCACGACATAAAGCCTTACGCCTCGCCTGGGCCCATCAACATCGACATTGGACTGTTGATGACTGGAAACATGTTGCCTAGTCGGGCGAGTGTCGTTTCAGATTGTATCGAGAGGATGGACGAGTACGGATTTGGAGACAACCTCATGAATACATGGACCCCTGCATGTCTGCAGCGGACTGTTCAAGCAGGTGGAGGCTGTGTAATGGTGTAGGGCGTGTACAGTTGGAGTGATATGGGACCCCTGATACATCCAGATACCACTCTGACAGGTGACATGCACGTAAGCATCCTCCTCGATCACCTGCATCTATTCGTGTCCATTGTGCATTCTGACGGACTTGGGCAGTTCCTGCAGGACAATGCGACAACCCACATGTCTAGAATTGTTACAGAGTGGCTCCAGGTACACTCTTCCGAGTTTAAACACTTACGTCGGCCACCAAACTCCCCAGACACGAACATTATTGAGCGTATCTGGGATGCCTCTCAACGTGCTATTCAGAAGAGATCTCCACCCCCCTCGTACTATTACGGACTTATGGACAGCCCTGCAGGATTCATGGTGTCAGTTCCCTCCAGCACTACTTCAGACTTTAGTCGAGTCCACGGCACGTCGTTTTACGGCACTTCTGCTTGCTCGCGAGAGCCCTACACGACATTAGGCACGTGTACCAGTTTCTTTGGCTCTTCTATGTATATCACTTCCTCCTTGTCAGCTGTATCCAATAATGTTTCGTTCAATTTTATATACACAGCGCATTAAAACTTATTCATGGTTTTTCCGCTGAGCTCCACTGGCATCGTTATGACGACAAACTAAATTCCTTTTCGTTTCTTGAATGTAACATCTACGAAAATAAAATATTGACAGCTAGTGTGAACTTCTGGAATGTATTTTTTATGTTGGTTCACTAAAATACTGCCAATACATTCTGCGTAAATTATTTGGTGTCTTTATGATCGCAATGGTATGCAATGAAAGAAAAAAAATCGGGGTTGTACGAGTGTTAAATACCCACCTTACATGAGCGACTTTCTCGTCGAAACCGATAAATCGTGGTGCGTGGTGCGTCGCCAGCGGGGCAATAACATCAATGTTCAGTTGACTTAAGGGCCCTACGCAGAGGAATGACGGATTGCTGGCTATATCGCCAGCGATATCACTGCAGTTCCAATCGGTCATTCGCTTCGATCACGCCACACATAAGCGATTTACCAAGCAACTACAAGAACTATAACTAACGTCACTATGTAGTGGAAATGAACTGCTATTTTTAACAGAAGTCGCAGTTGGGAGTCCGGAAATTCCAACAACACATGAAAGAAAAAATTGGAACTGTAGCTTACTTGTGTTGTCAAATGAAGCAATAAGTTTACTGTTGTCAGGCAGTGTTATTTAACTCCAAAGCACATTTCGCAAGTATAAAGCTGCATCATCAGATAGATTTGCAGGGATTGGACAAAAATATGGAAACACCGTGAGAAACGCATGCTTTATCATAAATGCAGACGCTGGCCAAGCCTGCAGCTTGCGCTGTTGTATTTGATAGTGTCCTCCATTAGAGTTGTAAAACTACCGTAAGCTACTGTAGATTATCACAGTAAACGCAAAACTACGGTAGTTTCTCTATTAGCCTTGGTCAGTTAAGCCCCGCGTTACCGGTACGTTAGGTGTGTTGCATACCAATCAGGCGTTACCTCATTTCGATCGCTTTGTTTGCCTAATACGATCAGTGTCTTACTAGATTCACGTAGAAACCGGAAATGATGAACCGTCTAGAAACTCAATGAGGATATATAAAGACTCGCGTAACCTACGGAACATTTCTGTTGTACATTGTTACCCTTCTGTCTGTCTCCTAAAAATAAACGGTATTTAGACCAAAATTGAAATTGTTAATGTTTAATTCAGGTCTTTATTCGAAAATCGTTGATTTCTAAGATGATACACAGAGATGTTGTAGTATAAATAAAAAACAATAGAGATTTATCAATAGCGCTAGAAAATGCAATACGCTAAAAAAAGGAAAATTAAGAAAAAAACGCGAAACAAAAACATATCAAACATCGCGTTAGTACTTCGCCGAGATTATATAAAACATGTATCTGTTAGTTGTGAACAACTTCAAGCTTATCAGTAATAACAGGAAACTCTTGTCTTGCATCATGATGTAGAACATTCTATTGAGTTCAAAATAACAACAATAAATATATAGATTTTTTATGTTTGTGCATGTAAACTGTACTTGCATCAAAAGTAATTGATTTGGTCACATAAAAGCGCACAAGTTACGCGATCAACTAAATGTCATTGCCTTTAAAATGCAATTTACATTTTGTAAGGATATAAAACAGACAATGGACTAAGAAAGAACGATGCACGGTTCTAATTATGTGAAAAACAAATAAACAAAAAACAAACAAAGAGAAGTCCTCGGCTACCAGTTTCTCCCCCACGCATTTATTTATGTTTCTCTCCCTAACAACGCTTCAAATTCAACGACTAATCCTACGTTTTACAACGTCATTTATATACTGTATCAAAACTAACGAACCGTAGTTTTACTACAGCGCAACTCTATCCTCAATACGTTACATATGTCAGCCGTGGTCAGAATAGTGTTTTGTGTAGTTTTTAGTGCAATATACCGCAGCTAAGTGAATTAGAGCGTGCTCATTTTGTTTGTGCTCGTATGGTGGGACATTCGAAAATTTACACCACCATACAATGAAAGTGGAAAAACTTTCGCTGAATCACAACGCGGACGAAAGTGTGTGTTTAGTGATTGCGACGGATGCGCACTGAAGAAAACTGAGACAAAAAATGAGAGCGGCAGCAGCAAAAGTCACTGCAAAACTGAATGTTGCACTCGCGAACACTGTTAGTACCAAAACAACGGGAGCTGGAATTCCAAAACTACATATCATGATGTAAATGCCCGTAATGGGAAAACGTGGTGTCGAAGCCATATAATCTGGACTATGGAGCAATGGAACAATGACACCTGGTCGGATCGGTCTTGTTTCACACTGTTTCCAACTTTTAGCTGAGTTTATGTCCCAAGAGCGGAAAATGGCGAGGGTCCAGTATCGATTCGGACAGCCACATCGTGGTACTGCATAAGAGCCGTAACTACTCTGCAATGACACATTACTGCCAAGAACTAATTGACCATTTTGGATGATCAAACCCATCCCAAGGTACAATATCTGTTTCCCAATGGTAATGCTGTGTTACAAGAGCTGTTTACACAGCTTTCATCGCGCAGGACTGATTTTATGAGCACGATGATGAAACATTCCGTCTACCGTGACCACTAGAGTCAGCAGATCTCGATATTATTGAGCCTTTGAGAGAAAGGATAGATATCCGCCTCCATCGTCGCTACCTGAACTTCCCATTATTTTGCAGGAAGAATGACATAAGGTCCCCTTGAAAAACCTACAGGACTTGTATTCATCCATTCCGAGACGACGGAAAGCTTTCTGAATGTCATCTGTTGTCCTACACCGTATTAGGCACGGTGATGCGTTTTACTTGTGGTGTTTCCATATTTCTGTTCACCCTCTGTATATGTTCTGTTATGATTTTAGACTAACCTTTGACACTCTCTAGAAGAGAAAAACAAATCACTATTTCGAAACTATGAATGTGAAACCAAAATAAAAATAAAAACACTCCACTGGTTTTCGTTCATCCCCCCACAGACCTCCACAAAACTATGAACCATGTTGCGGGATAGTATTTTTTTCCTCTACTAGACATTGCCACTGGTGACTCAGACGTCAGGAGACAACACTTAGACGCCATCGTAATCCACGTAAGGTAGTAGTCCTTACTGTCCTTGTTATGCACCTAATGTAGTTAGTGCTAGTTTGCGCAAGATGATGTTTCTAGCAGCTAATTTTGCTTCGTGTTCATGCAAATTCTCCTGAGCCGAGTGCCTCATCTAATGTGTCACCCCAGTTTTTGGATTGCACAGTGCTCTAGCCGTTTTCCTTCCCATTCTTTGGCCTTGTGCTGTTCAGCTGTGGAGTACGCATGCCCTGTGTGGTATAATTCCAGCCCTGCCAAACATGTGCACCTACGACTCAATGAATCATGCCGCTTTGTCGCAGACCTATCAAGCGATCCCTTCTTATAGTCAGGCTGTGCCACAAATTTCTTTTCTCTCCAGTTCTATTCGGTATCTTCTCATTACTTACGTGATGTACCCATTTAATTTTCGTCTTTCTTCTGTAGCACCACATTTCGAAAGCTTCTTATCTCTTCTTAGCTGCACTGTTTATCGTCCATGTTTTACATCCATACATGGCTAGACTCCAACCAAATATCTTCACAAAAGACTTAAGTGTTAGCACTTAAATCTATATTCGATGTTAACACATTTCTCTTCTTCAGAAATGATTTTCTTGCTGTTCCCAGTCTACATTTCATATACTCCCTACTTGCCCATCATCAGTTATTTTGCTACCCAAATAACGAAACTCATCTCCTGCTTTAAGTGCCTCGTTTCCTAAACTAATTCCCCCAGCATCACTAGATTTAATTCGACTACATTTCATTACTCTTGTTTTGCTTTTGTTGATGTTAATCTCCTCCCCCCATGAACCATGGACCTTGCCGTTGGTGGGGAGGCTTGCGTGCCTCAACGATACAGATAGCCGTACCGAAGGTGCAACCACAACGGAGGGGTATCTGTTGAGAGGCCAGACAAACGTGTGGTTCCCGAAGAGGGGCAGTAGCCTTTTCAGTAGTTGCAGGGGCAACAGTCTGGATGATTGACTGATCTGGCCTTGTAACACTAACCAAAATGGCCTTGCTGTTCTGATACTGCGAACGGCTGAAAGCAAGGGGAAACTACAGCCGTAAATTTTCCCTAAGGGCATGCAGCTTTACCGTATGATTTAATGATGATGGCGTCCTCTTGGGTAAAATATTCCGGAGGTAAAATAGTCCTCCATTCGGATCTCCGGGCGGGGACTACTCAAGAGGATGTCGTTATCAGGAGAAAGAAAACTGGCGTTCTACGGATCGGAGCGTGGAATGTCAGATCCCTTAATCGAGCAGGTAGGTTAGAAAATTTAAAAAGGGAAATGGATAGGTTAAAGTTAGATATAGTGGGAATTAGTGAAGTTCGGTGGCAGGTGGAACAAGACTTTTGGTCAGGTGAATACAGAGTTACAAATACAAAAGCAAATAGGGGTAATGCAGGTGTAGGTTTAATAATGAATAAAAAAATAGGAGTGCGGGTAAGCTACTACAAACAGCATAGTGAACGCATTATTGTGGCCAAGATAGACACATAGCCCACGCGTACTGTAGTAGTATTCTCTGCCTCGTGATGACTGGGTGTTGTGTGATGTCCTTAGGTTAGCTAGGTTTAAGTAGTTCTAAGTTCTAGGGGACTGATGACCATAGATGTTAAGTCCCATAGTGCTCAGAGCCATTTACTACAGTAGTACATGTTTATATGCCAACTAGCTCTGCAGATGATGAAGAAATTGATGAAATGTATGATGAGATAAAAGAAATTATTCAGGTAGTGAAGGGAGACGAAAATTTAAAGGTCATGGGTGACTGGAATTCGTCAGTAGGAAAAGGGAGAGAAGGAAACATAGTAGGTGAATATGGATTGGGGTTAAGAAATGAAAGAGGAAGCCGTCTGGTAGAATTTTGCGCAGAGCATAACTTAATCATAGCTAACACTTCGTTCAAGAATCATGAAAGAAGGTTGTATACATGGAAGTACCCTGGAGATACTAAAAGGTATCAGATAGATTATTTAATGGTAAGATGTAGGAACCAGGTTTTAAATTGTAAGACATTTCCAGGGGCAGATGTGGACTCTGACCACAATCTGTTGGTAATGAACTGTAGATTAAAACTGAAGAAACTGCAAAAAGGTGGGAATTTAAGGAGATGGGACCTGGATAAACTGACTAAACTAGAGGTTGTAGAGAGTTTCAGGGAGAGCATAAGGGAACAATTGACAGGAATGGGGGAAAGAAATACAGTAGAAGAAGAATGGGTAGCATTGAGGGATGAAATAGTGAAGGCAGCAGAGGATCAAATAGGTAGAAAGACGAGGGCTAGTAGAAACCCTTGGGTAACAGAAGAAATATTGAATTTAATTGATGAAAGGAGAAAATATAAAAATGCAGTAAATGAAGCAGGCAAAAAGGAATACAAACGTCTCGAAAATGAGATCGACAGGAAGTGCAAAATGGCTAAGCAGGCATGGCTAGAGGACAAATGTAAGGATGTAGAGGCTTATCTCACTAGGGGTAAAATAGATACTGCTTACAGGAAAATTAAAGAGACCTTTGGAGAAAGGAGAACCACTTGCATGAATATCAAGAGCTTTGATGGAAACCCAGTTCTAAGCAAAGAAAGGAAAGCAGAAAGGTGGAAGGAGTATATAGAGGGTCTATACAAGGGCGACGTACTTGAGGACAATATTATGGAAATGGAAGAGGATGTAGATGAAGATGAAATGGGAGATATGATACTGCGTATAGAGTTTGACAGAGCACTGAAAGACCTGAGTCGAAACAAGGCCCCCGGAGTAGACAACATTCCATTAGAACTACTGACAGCCTTCGGAGAGCCAGTCCTGGCAAAACTCTACCATCTGGTGAGCAAGATGTATGAGACAGGCGAAATACCCTCAGACGTCAAGAAAAATATAATAATTCCAATCCCAAAGAAAGCAGGTGTTGACAGATGGGAAAATTACCGAACTATCAGTTTGATAGGTCACAGCTGCAAAATGCTAACGCGAATTCTTTACAGACGAATGGAAAAACTGGTAGAAGCCGACCTTGGGGAAGATCAGTTTGGATTCCGTAGAAATGTTGGAACACGTGAGGCAATACTGACCCTACGACTTATCTTAGAAGATAGATTAAGGAAAGGCAAACCTACGTTTCTAGCATTTGTAGACTTAGAGAAAGCTTTTGACAATGTTGATTGGAATACTCTCTTTCAAATTCTGAAAGTGGCAGGGGTCAAATACATGTATCGAAAGGCTATTTACAATTTGTACAGAAAGCAGATGGCAGTTATAAGAGTCGAGGGGCATGAAAGGGAAGCAGTGGTTGGGAAGGGAGTGAGACAGGGTTGTAGCCTATCCCTAATGTTATTCAATCTGTATATTGAACAAGCAATAAAGGAAACAAAAGAAAAGTTTGGAGTAGGTATTAAAATCCATGGAGAAGAAATAAAAACTTTGAGGTTCGCCGATGACATTGTAATTCTGTCAGAGACAGCAAAGGACTTGGAAGAGCAGTTGAACGGAATGGACAGTGTCTTGAAAGGAGGGTATAAGATGAACATCAACAAAATCAAAACGAGGATAATGGAATGTAGTCGAATTAAGTCGGGTGATGCTGAGGGAATTAGATTAGGAAATGAGACACTTAAAGTAGTAAAGGAGTTTTGCTATTTGGGGAGCAAAATAACTGACGATGGTCGAAGTAGAGAGGATATAAAATGTAGACTGGCAATGGCAAGGAATGCGTTTCTGAAGAAGAAAAAATTGTTAACATCGTGTATAGATTTAAATGTCAGGAAGTCGTTTCTGAAAGTATTTGTGTGGAGTGTAGCCATGTATGGAAGTGAAACGTGGACGATAAATACTTTAGACAAGAAGAGAATGGAAGCTTTCGAAATGTGGTACTACAGAAGAATGCTGAAGATTAGATGGGTAGATCACATAACTAATGAGGAGGTATTGAATAGAATTGGGGAGAAGAGGAGCTTGTGGCACAACTTGACTAGAAGAAGGGATCGGTTGGTAGGACATGTTCTTAGACATCGAGGGATCACCAATTTAGTGTTGGAGGGCAGCGTGGAGGGTAAAAATCGTAGAGGGAGACCAAGAGATGAATACACTAAGCAGATTCAGAAGTATGTAGGCTGTAGTAGGTACTGGGAGATGAAGAAGCTTGCACGGGATAGAGTAGCATGGAGAGCTGCATCAAACCAGTCTCAGGACTGAAGACCACAACAACAACGACGATGTTAATCTTTTATCCTCCTTTCAGGACGCTGTGGATTACGTTGCACTGCTCTTCCAAGCCCTTTGCTGTCTCTGACAAAATTACTATGCCATCGGCAAACCTCAAAGTTTTTATTTCGTCTCTCAGTTCCTACTTCAAATTGTTCCATAGTTTTTTCTTTACTACTTGCTCAATGTACAGACTGAATTGTATCGGCAATAAGCTATTACCCTGACTCACTTCCTTCTAAACCACTGCTTCCTTTTATACTCCTCGACTTTTATAACTGCCGTCTGGTTTTTGTACAAGTTGTAAATAGTCTTTCGATTCCTGCATTTCACCCCTGTTACCTTCAGAATTTCAAAGAGAGTATTCCTGTCAACATTGTCGAAAACTTCCTATAAGTCTACAAATGGTATAAACGTAGGTTTGCTTTCCTTAACCTATCTTCTATGAGAAGTCGTAGGGTCAGTATTGCTTCTCATGTTCCTACGTTTCTCCGGAATCCAAACTGAACTTCCTCGAGGTCGGCTTCTAGCAGTTTTTCCATTCTTCTGTAAAGAATGAGTGTTACTATTTCGCAACCAAGAGTATTAAACTGATAGTTCGGTAATATTCAAATCTGTCAGCACCTGCTTTTTTTTCGAATTCTTTCTTGAAGTCTTAGGGTATTCCACCTGTTTTGTACATGATGCAGTTACGTAAATAATAAAGTTTTTAGTTTTTTAAAATATAAGTAACTTCACGCTCCGGCGCGGAGGTCCTTGCGATGCCAGTCGGCCACTGTGTCACCATCTGCCTTACGGCGCTGTTTGGAAACGGGATAGAGAGCACCCCGCTCTCCCAAACGCTGGAACTCATATTCCTCATTAAAGCTGCTCCTCAACTGGACTTCATACACCGCTTTCCAGTTCTCCCAGAAAGAAAAACGCCTGAGAAATACAAGGAATCGAACCCTTATTTTCAGGATGGCAGTGAGACACTCTGAACAGTGAAGGAGGCGGTTTTGAATTAAAGAAATATTGGACGATGTGTACTGATCTGCGGGAGACTATGTTTAATAATAAACTGAGTTGTAGCATAAAAATTAATGTAAGAATCCGTTTTATGTCAGTGGCCTTTCGTGTCGTAAGGGTGCTTGCTACTTACGCGAGGTCCATGAGGCATTCTATCTCGGGCAGCAGCGGGTCCCTGTTGGAGAAGAGGTCCGTCCACTGCGTGCGCACCGTGAAGTACATCTCGATGGTCTTCTTGGTGGGCTCCAGGTTTCCATAACAGCTGTGCAGGAACAGGTGCAGGTGCTCGTCTGCAACAAAGAAGAGGGTTATAGATAGAGAGATGGGAAATTGATACGCGTTCGGCTATCAAGAGAGCAATGCGTGAACCCTTGAGCGACTACCACAGCAGAAAATTCTCAGATGATATTTCAGAAAACCCAAAGAAATTCTGGTCGTATATAAAGGCTATTAGTGACATCAAAGTTAGCTTCCAGACACTCGTGAATTAGACAGGAAATAAAGTTCGGGGTAGCAAAATAAAACAAGAAATGCTTAGCTCCGTTTTCAAATATTCCTTTACAAATGAAAGTCCATGAGAATGATCCCAATTTAATCCTCGCATCCCTGGTAAGATGAGTGAAATAGTGTTAGTGTCAGTGAGAAATGCCTGGAATCATTAAAATCGAACGAAGCTCCAGGCTCCACGGAATCCCTATAAGACCATATAACGAATCTGCGACTGAGTTAGTCTCTCTGTTAACTATATTCTTTCGTAGATCGCTCGAACAAAAACCGTGCGCAGTTGTTGGAAGAAAGCACAGGCCACACCTGCCTACAAGAAGGGTAGCTGAAGTAAACCATAAAACTACCGTCTAATATCCTTGACGTCGGTTTGTTGTTAGAACATATTCTGAACATATTCTGAGCTTAAGCATAATGAGGTATCTGGAAAAGAACGACCTCCTCCATGCCAACTTGCGCAAATCCCGAAAACATCGATAATGTGAAACCGAACTCGCTCTTTTCACACGTGACGTACTGAAAACTTTGGATCGAGGCAGTCAAGTAGATGCAATATTTCTCGATTTTCGAAAAGCATTTGAGTTAGCACCACATCTACGATTATTACCAAAAGTATGATCGTATGGAGTATCGTGCGTAGTTTGTGACTGGATGAGTATCTCTTAGTAGGGAGGAAGCAGAACTTGTCTTAACTGGAGTGGGGACCCTTGCTGTTCGTGTTGTATATTAATAATCTTGCGAGAAATATTGCAAATGATGACGTTATATGTAATGAAGGACCGCCTGAAAGACGCTGCATAAATATTCAGTCAGATCTTGATAAGATGTCCAAGTGGTGCAAAAATTGCCAATTTCCTTTAAATGTTTAGAAATGTAAAGTTGTGCACTTCACAAAACAAAAGAACGTAGTACCCTACGACTACAATCAGAGGCGATTCTAGAAGTCGGTCAGGGGGGAGGGATAATTGGGAGAGGGGTTTGGGGGAATGGAATATGGCTTAACAAAGGGACAGTCATCCACCGACAAATTGGTAAAATTTGGTGTTGCTTAAAGTAGATTTTGGTAACTGTTTTGGAGTTCAGGGTAAAGAAAACTTATTTTAACATGGGAGATTTTATAAATTACATAAACCATAAATAGGTCAACTTACAACAAATAAGGTTTTATTAATTTTCTGGATACAGAAGATGACATGAATGTAAAAACTTGAACTTGACATGAATATAAAAAAAATTCTGTTACAAAATTCACTGGTTATTTCCGTCTTCTGCCCAAATTGTCATGCTCATTCGTCTGTGTTTCTTTTTACTAAATATGACAATGATATTTTCAATGTCCATATCTCTTTCTTCCTGGATATTTGCAAGAGCCAACCCATTTAGTCTCACCTGCCCCATTGTGTTACGCAAATAAGTCTTTATTCGTCTCAAAGTAGAGTTTTGTTCAGGAGTGCTTGCAGTGACAGGAATAGTCCCAAATATTTGAAGGGAAACGTATCCGTTTGGGAAAAACTGCTTGTCACAGTTCTTTAAATCTTCAGTTGGTGTCTCAGATCTTTGACTTTCTTCAACTCACCTTTCTTCCGTAGTTTCAGCTCTCCTTCTAAATCTGTTGAAGTAATATATTCGCTGATTTCTGAAGTAATTTTATCCAGTGTAATATGATTATCTATTTTTCCTTGGCATCGTCCCTGACTATAATATCAATGAGTCACAGTTGGAATCGTCCAACCCCTACAGATGATTGGCTGCAGCAATTTGTAGGGATATGAAATGAAATGATCACATAGGCACAGTCGTGGATAAAGCAGGTGGTACAATTTGGTTTATCAGCAGTATACTAGGAAAACGTTATCAGCCTACAAAGTGAACTGCTTACAAATAAATCGTGTCGCCCATGCCAGAGTACTGTTAAAGTTTGTGGGACCCGTGCCAAATGGGAATAACAGGGCATATTGAACATACATGGAGAAGGGCAGCACGAATGGTCCCAGGTTTGTTTGACCCGTGGGGACAGTGTCACAGCGATGCTGAAGAAACTGAACTGGCAGACTATTGAAGATAGAAGTTAACTATCGTCAGAAAGTCTACTTAGAAACTTCCAAGAATCGGCTTTAAATGGTGACTCTAGGAATATGCTACAACCCCCTACATATCTCTCCCGTAGGGATCGTGAGAACAGGATTAGTTTAATTACAGCTCGCACGAGGGCATTCAAACAATCACTCTTCCCGCGCTCCATACGTGATAGGAACGGGATAGAACCCTAATAACTGGTACAATGGGATGTAGCCTCTGGTATGCGCTTCATAGTGGTTTGCGGAGTGTAGATGTAGACACAACAGGGGAATTGTCAGGCATCACCATGACGCCCGTGGCAGAGGACCCTTTGTGCTTTATGCTGTATACGGTTGGATATCTACTCGCCTGTTCACGAATAGAACAAATCAGTAACCCTGCCCACGATTCTCTAAAGAATCAAACTCACACGTGTAAAACAGCTTTAAACGTCTGATTACTTTATAAATCTGTTAATGCGTTAAATGTCTGTAGCAAAGCGTGTAAAACCCTTATGGCTAAGAAGCAAAACCCCAATTATGTTGATTTTATTAGTTCTGAATTATTCACGCGTAGAATAATGAAGAGTCAAACCAAAACCGGTTGAGTGTGCCGGCCGTGGTGGCCGAGCGGTTCTAGACGCTACAGTCTGGAACCGCTAGACCACAACGGTCGCAGGTTCGAATCCTACCTCGGGCATGGATGTGTGTGATGTCCTTAGGTTAGTTAGGTTTAAATAGTTCTAAGTTCTAGGAGACTGATGACCTCAGCAGTTAAGTCCCATAGTGTACAGAGCCATTTTTTTGAACCGGTTGAGTGTAGTCCGCGTAATTTGCGTTTTTAAGAGAAGCTAGTTTTCCACCCGTCTCAATGTTTATGACGTCCTATCTCGTGATATGCATCGTACAATATTATTATTTTTCAGGTACATTCAGTGATATACGTGGACACTGTCTGCGAATTGTGTTGGTAATAGAATTGATAGAGTTCCCATTCTTAAACAGTGAATGAATGTAATGTGGAATTTTGCACGTCGACACTTACGCTGGCTCTTGACACATACGCAGTTTATAACTTTAATACACGTCTTATTGCGTTAAACCTTCAACGTAACGTTATACGTGTTAATGTGTAGATTATGATGCCATTTTAAATTCTTGACTTCGGTCACTAATTATCTGAAACTAGCGAAGGCAGAAATGCTTCGCAGTCACTAAATATATTTGGCAACTGGATATACGATTTACTCTCCACCTCTCTCTCTCTCTCTCCCTCTCTCTCTCTTTCTCTCTGCCCCTCTGTCCCTATCCCCCCCTACCCTTTACCATCTCCTCCTTCTCCCCCCTATTTCTGTCCATCAACTACACCCATCTCCCTGTATATCTCTTATCCCATGCTCTCTCTGTCCTCCTCTCCCTTCTCTCTGATCTTGTCCTTATCGCAAATGGAACCCTGATCGAGAACATAAGTCAAAATGAGTGGATAAATCTGTTGGACTCATTAGTACAGGGCGTATGAGAGAGACCCCTCCAGCTGCTGGATCTGTGAGCATAGTAGTTTGAATGACAATATTTCGCATTGTTTTAATCTGTGAACAGGTAGGACTATATAGTCAGCCATAAACAAAACCTTCCTGTAATCGATTCTTGGATATACACTAGCTGATCAGAAGTATCCAGTTACCACCCCCCCTCCCCCCAAAACATTCGTTTTTCATATTAGGTGCATTGTACTGCCACCTACTGCCAGGTATTGCATATCAGCGCCCTCAGTAGTCATTAGACATCGTGAGAGAGCAGAATGGAGCACTCCGCGGTACTCACGGACGTCGAATGTGGTCAGGTGATCGGGTGTCCACACTCCTAAATGTCCCTAGGTCCACTGTCTCCGTTGTGATAATAAAGTGGAAACGTGAAGGGACATGTACAGCACAAAAGCGTACAGGCCGACCTCGTCTGTTGATAGGCATTGGTTGCCGACAGTTGAAGAGGGCCGTAATGTGTAATAGGAAGACATCTATCCAGACCATCGCACAGGAAGTCCAAACTGCATTAGGATCCACGCAAGTACTATGACAGTTAGGCGGGAGGTGAGAAAACATGGATTTCATGATCGAGCGGCTGCACATAAGCCACACATCACGCCGGTAAATTCCGAACGACGCTTCGTTTGGTGTAAGGAGCGTAAACATTGGGCAATTGAACAGTGGAAAAACGTTGTGTGGAGTGACGAATCACGGTGCACATTGTGGCGATCCGATGGCAGGGTGTGGGTATGGCGAATGCCCGGTGAACGTCATCTGCAGGTGTATGTAGTGCCAACAGTAAAATTCGGAGGCGGTGGTGTTATGGTGTGGTCGTGTTTTTCATGGAAGGGGCTTGCACCCCTTGTTGTTTTGCGTGGCACTATCACAGCACAGGCCTACACTGGAACCGCGCGACTGCTACGGTCGCAGGTTCAAATCCTGCCTCGGGCATGGATGTGTGTGACGTCCTTAGGTTGGTTAGGTTTAAATAGTTCTAAGGTCTAGGGGACTGATGACCTCAGAAGTTATGTCCCATAGCGCTCAGAGCCATTTGAACCATTTGTTATATTGTGGGGTAACCTCATAAACCGAGAGAAAATTTTTACAGTGCAAAAACGTGTAATAATTCTCATTTTGGTGTAAATGCAAAAAGAGCATGCCTAAACCTATTCAAAGCATTGCATATACTGATCACTGCTTCTCAGTATATTTAATCCTTAATGAGGTTTGTTGTAAGTAATATGTCTCTTTTTTTTAACCAAGAGCTCACTACACAGTATCAGCACAAGCTATAAAAACAGTCTATGTAAAGACTTGAAATCACGTACTTTCGTCCAAAAAGGGATCCAATATTCATAAGCTGCCAGCAGTCATTAAGAGCTTAGTTTGAGGCAAAGCACACTTTAAATAGAATTTGGACTTTTTGGAGGCCAGCTTCTTCTATTCCATAGATAAACCAGAATTAACATCTTTCTGTCTTTGTGACTGGAGGCATCGGTTGCTTAGAAAAAAGATTGCTTTGTTTGACTGGGTATTTCAAGACTTCAGTGAAGTTCTGAACACTTCTCGGAGCCAAAACCTTTTTCACAATTGCTTCTGCCTCAGTTCCACCACATGGCATCACTTTAGCCAAATTAGAGTCATGGTAAACATCCTTCGGTTATTTAAATCTACAATCCATACTTCTGTAGCTTATAATATGGTTGAGAGTATGGGCAACTTATTTCTAGTTAACATGAAACGTTTCCACTGTCATTTCTGCCATTAACAAAGTAGTCATTTGGAAACCGGAAATTTGTGGTAAGTTCTATGGGACCAAACTGCTGAGGTCATCGGTCCCGAGGCTTACACACTACTTAATCTAACTTAAACTAATTTACGCTAAGGACGACACACACATCCGTGCCTAAGGGAGGACTCGAACCTCCGACGGGGGGAGCCGCGCGAACCGTGGCAAGGCCCCTAGAACGCACGGCTACCCCGCGCGGCCGCCTTCATTTCTCTTTCGTTCCGCTTATGAACTTCTGTACAAGGATGTTGGTGGCAGTCGGCATTGCCTCTATGGGCGATGCTGTAGTCATGCTTACACAACACACAGTAAGCTAGGTTAACGTTGAAGGTCGTGGGCTTTAACCAAGAATATTGCTCCTACCACTTCTTCAAATAAACAAACGAGTATTTAATATTCTCGCGAGTTCTTGTTACTTCCGTGTGTTATTTATACCGCAGCTGCTGATCGGTGCGAAGCGCATTCGTCGGTTGCTAGTACTGACTGAGAAACAAGTAAACATTCGATCTCTCACGACCGCTGCAGACGCATAAGCTGTCACACTTTCTCTGTTCCTCCCATTCCCTTGAGCCAAACTGTGTTTTTCCGTAAAAACATGGACAGAAAAAAGACTGTATGTCGAGAATAGTCACGATCATTATAGGAAAACTTTTCGAGATCTGTAGTTCAGGGAATCTGAACTACCGATAGTACTCCGCGGAATTTATATTTATGACCGTGATCACTGACGAAATATACGGAAGAAACAGGCGGTCAGTAAAGTAGCCGGGAAAAAAAAATGTTGCTGTAATACGGTAGATACCGGGAAATACGGGAAAGTTGGTCACCCTACTTTAGCCTTTTAATAATATACAGGGTGTTCCAAACAATTCGTCAAATTAATACAGGAGATAGAGAACATCAAAACAAATATATTTCAACAAAGATCATACGGTCTCTAAAGTCAACTTGTAATGTCAGGGTAGACTTCTTTAGTGGTACTGACGTATGCTGCTACGTACACGTCGCTGACTGGGAATGTGTACTGACACTTAAATCTGCTCTGTAGGCGGATTGTTGCCTGTACAGGCTGGATGTTCCCCTGAATGTTAGACAAAGGACTGTCCTTCCAGCACGATGCCCCCCCCCCCCCCTATTTCGCATTGATAACTCCGCCCGAACAGGCCATGAAGGTCCAACGGTACCGACCGGCCGCCGTGTCATCCTCAGTCTACAGGCTCACTGGATGCGGATATAGAGGGGCTTGTGGACAGCACACTGCTCACCCGACCGCATGTCAGTTTACGAGACCGCATTTATGCGAGGAGTCACCTGGGAGCCACCTTCAGGAATCGATGGTTCGGACGAGATGGCCCTGTGGCTTGAACACCCTTACGTGATGAATTCTTCTCGGGTTATCGGCCGAGTGGTAGCGTCGTCTTGTCGCAACGTTTCAATGAGTTTCGTACACATCATCTTCTGGCGAAGAAGAATTCATCAGTGGAATACGCCGAGAAAGACTGAAAGACTGCAATTGGATACACCCTTACGTGTCTTGATTTCTTCCTCTGGGGCTATAAGAAGCAGCTGGTGTATGAAGACATTGTGGAAGCAGAAAAAGCCCTCCTCGCTGTAACTGCCGTCGCTGCTGGCACCATTGTGTGTACTTGTCAGGAATCCTCGAACGGAAACAATAGCCAATGGTTCGACGATGTACTGTATGCATACAGGCCAATGACCGTGCATTTCAGCAGTTCCTGTGAATCCCACTGCTGTAATTAGCATGACAATTACCTTCTGTGTAAACGTTCTTACAATCAGAAATTGCCATCAGGGTCCTTATCTAGCCTATCAGAAGCTTGAATGTGGTAGGGAAACTAGAAAACCTGAAAAGGGAAATGCAAAGGCTCAGTCTAGATATGTGGTCAGTGAAGTGAAGTGGAAAGAAGACAAGGTTCAAAATGGTTCAAATGGCTCTAAGCACTATGGGACTTAATATCTGAGGTCAGCAGTCCCCTAGACTTAGAACTACTTAAACCTAACTAACCTAACGGCGTCATACACATCCATGCCTGAGGCAGGATTCGAACCTGCGACCTTGACAGCAGCGCGGTTCCGGACTGAAGCGCCTAGAACCGCTCGGCCACAGCGGCCGGCGAAGGCAAGGATTTTTGGTCAGATGAGTGTAGGGTAATATCAACAGCAGCAGAAAATGGCATAACGGGAGTAGGATTCGTTATGAATAGGAAAGTAGTGCAGAGAGTGTGTTACTGTGAACAGTTCAGTGATAGGTTTGTTCTGATCAGAATTGACAGCAGACCAACACCGACAACGATAGTTGAGGTATACATGCCGACTTCTCAAGCTGAAGATGAAGAGATAGAGAAAGTGTATGAGGATACTGAAAGGGTAATACAGTATGTTGAAACTTCCCCTTTGAACAATTATACATGACTGTGCTTAAACTGACACACAATATTTTGTTAGCGCAACGCAATCTGACTTTCAAAATTCCCTACAAAAGAATGGCCCTGACTAACATTAAACTATACCTTTCACAAATCACTTACCTCACAAAAATCTTCGCTGCTCAAGCTACTGCAATACAGCGAGCGCCACTACTGCCAGCTAAATAAAAGATTCAAACTATGGAAGGCACTAACTACTGATAGGGATAGTTAGCAAATGAAAGATATTAATAGAGAACAAACAATGTATTTACCTTGATATCATCATATATAAATATAGCAGTTCATGACAAATTTCAAAACTCCGCCATCTCTCTCCCCACATCCACCACTGCTGGCGGCTCACCTCCAACTGCCCAACGCTACGCGCTGTTCACATCCAGCTGCCGCTGCCCAACACTACAATGGCGAGTATTACAACAATGCAAAGCAGCCACAGACTGCACACAGCACAGCCAGTGATGTTCATACAGAGGTGGCGTTACCAATAAAAAAACCTAAACAGCCTACTTACAATGTAAAGGGATATGGAAATCTAATAGTCATGGGAGACTGGAATGCAGTTGTAGAGAAAGGAGTAGAAGAAAAGGTTACAGGAGAATATGGGCTTGGGACAAGGAATGAGAGAGGAGAAAGACTAAATGAGTTCTGTCACATGTTTCAGCTAGTAATAGCGAATACCCTGTTCAAGAATCACAAGAGGAGAAGGTATACTTGGAAAAGGCTGAGTGAGACGGGAAGATTTCAGTTAGATTTCATGATGCTCAGACAGAGATTCCGAAATCAGATACTTGATCGTAAGGCGTACCCAGGAGCAGACATAGATCACAATATAGTAGTGATGAAGAGTAGGTTGAAGTTTAAGATAATATCAATCAGGAAGAATCAATACGCAAAAAAGAACTAAGGAATGATGGGATACGGTTGTTAGCTCAGTAGGCAGTACAGTTGAAGAGGAATGGTCATCTCTAAAAAGAAACTTGGGTAATAGAAGAAATACTTCATTTGATCGATGAAAGGAGGAAGTACAAAAATGTTCCGGGAAACTAAGGAATGCAGAAATGTAAGTCGCTGAGGAATGAAATAAATAGGAAGCGCAGAGAACCTGAGACGAAATGACTGTAGGAAAAATGTGAAGAAATCGAAAAAGAAATTATTGTCGGAAGGACAGACTCAGCATACAGAAGTCAAAACAACCTTCGGTGACATTAAAAGCAAGGGTGACAATATTAAGAGTGGAACGGGATTTCCACTATTAAATGCAGAGGAGAGAGCGGATAGGTGGAAAGAATACATTGAAAGCCTCTATGAGGGGGAAGATTTGTCTGATATGGAAGAATAAGAAACAGAAGTCGATTTAGAAGAGATAGGAGATCCAGTATTAGAATCAGAATTTAAAAGAGCTTTGGAGTACTTAAAATCAAATAAGGCACAAGGTATAAATAACATTGCATCAGAATTTCTAAAATCATTGGGGGAAGTGGCAACAAAATGACTATTCGCGTTGGTGTGTAGAATGTATGAGTCTGGCAACATACCATCTAACATTCAGAAAAGCATCATCCACACAATTTCGAATACCGCAAGACCTGAAAAGTGCGAGGAGTACCGCACAATCAGCTTAACAGCTCATGCGTACAAGTTGCTGAGACGAATAATATACAAAAGAATGGAAGAGAAAATTGAGGATGTGTTACATGACGATCAGTTTCGCTTTAGAAAAGGTAAAGACACGAGAGAGGCAATTCTAACGTAGATATTGATAATGGAAGCAAGACTAAAGAAAAATCAAGACACGTTCCTAGGATTTGTCGACTTGGGAAAAAGCATACGATATTGTAACATGGTGCTAGATGCTCGAAATTTTGAGAAATGTAGGCGTAAGCTATAGGGAGAGACGGGTTATATACAATATGTACAACAGTAAAGAGGGAAGTAATAAGAGTGGATGACCAAGAACGTAGTGACCGTATTAAAAAGGTTGTAAGACAAGGATGTAGCCTTTCGCCCCTACTGTTCAATCTGTACGTTGAGGAAGCAATGATGGAAATAAAAGAAAGTTTCAGGAGTGGAATTAAAATTCAAGGTGAAAGGATACGATTCGCTGATGACATTGCTATCCTGAGTGAAAGTGAAGAAGAATTACATGATCTGCTGAACGGAATGAACAGTCTAATGAGTACAGAGCGTGGATTGAGAGTAAATCGAAGAACGACGAAGGTAATCAGAAGTAGTGGAAATGAGAACAGCGAGAAAATTAACATCAGGATTGATGGTCACGAAGTAGATGAAGTTAAGGAATTCTGCTACCTAACAGTAAAATAACCAATGACGGACGGAGCAAGGAGGACATCGAAAGCGGACTAGCAATGGCATAAAGGGCGTTTCAGGCCAAGAGAAGTCTATTAATATCAAATATCGGCCTTAATTTGAGGAAGAAATTTCTGAGAATGTACGTCTGGAGTACAGCATTGTATGGCAGTGAAACATGGACTGTGAGAAAATCGTAACAGAAGAGAATCCAAGCATTTGAGATGTGGTGCTACAGACAAATGTTGAAAGTTAGGTGGACTGATAAGGTAAGAAATGGGGAGGTTCTGCGCAGATTCGGAGAGGAAAGGAATATGTGGAAAACAATGATAAGGAGAATGGACAGTATGATAGGACGTCTGTTAACACATGAGGGAATGACTTCCATGGTATTAGCTGTAGAGGGCAAAAACTGTAGAGGAAGACAGAGATTGGAATACATCCAGCAAATAATTGAGGACGTAGGTTGCAAGTGCTATTCCGAGATGAAGAGGTTGGCACAGGAGAGGAATTCGGTCACATCAAACCAGTCAGAAGGCTGATGACAAAAAAAAGCCTGTATTAATTTGAACCAATAGTTTCAGAACAGCTTGCTGATAAAAAAAAACAGACAGGTACCTGCATTCTATGCCAGATGATGAAAATACCATCAGTGAACAATTCGAGAATGACAAACCGTTTATGTGTGTTGAGAATATTAGCAGTCTTACTACAGTTGCTTGTAGTCACGTCGGATGTGTCTCAAGCAAGTTTAATAGGACTGATAACGCTGTCAATAATCATAAACGACTTATCGTATAGGATTTACAGCACTCCCGGATTGTTCGCTGGTAATTGTGTAACCGAGAGGTTAGCATCGCTTCAGAACGGTTTAGTACTTACTTTTTGTGTAATTTTTTAAATAGTGGATAGGAGAAAAGCAGGACGGATAACGTAGAGAAAGAAACGGACAGTACTTGGCTATACTATTTGTGGAAAGATTTCGGAGCTTGTCAAAAAAAAAAAAAAAATGGCTCTGAGGATTATGGGACTTAACATCTGAGGTCATCAGTCCCCTAGAACTTAGAACTACTTAAACCTAAGGACAGCACACACATCCATGCCCGAGGCAGCATTCGAACCTGCGACTGTAGCAGTCTCGCGGTTCCAGACTGAAGCGCCTAGAACCGCTCGGCCACCAGGGCCGGCTCGGAGCTTGTCATACCGTATGACTACCCAGGGTATGTAAATGTCTACAAAGTTATATTAGCTGGTATTAATACTTGAAATAAGTAATACGGAACATGAGTGGAGAGTTAAATTTGTTGGGAGGATCCTGAGAAAATTCTACGCATCTGTAAGAAAAACAACGATCTGAAGGGGCTAGGTTCGACGATAATGATGGAAAGGAGCGAGGAACTGTCAAACGCTTCTAACTTCCAGCATCGAATGCTGGTGAGATAGAGTTCCAAATACACTGTCTGGAAGAAAAACAAGGTTCGAGACTACTCTCCTCGTCTTGGGCAACAAAGGCTCGTAATTAGGAATCCTATACGACGTATAAAACCTCTACAGTACCCAACATAGTCTACCAGACACAATATTAGTCAACTGTCTGAGTGCACTTGTCGCTTTGGTGCAATGTAGCTGGTGTGTGAGTTATAACAGCTTGTCTTGTGATTCTCCAGCGCTGACGTAAGTCATGGCAATGAAGTGGTGTGCATGTTTGTGCTTTCTCATGACCACATCGCTAATGAAATGCCCGATTTGTTGATGCATCAACGCTGAATGTCCGACGTGTCTGCAAGTAATGGTGCACCACTCGCAATGCCGTAAGAGCAGTGGTCGTAATAATATCCTCACCGACAGGGACCACAGACGAACGTCACGCCGCGTCAATGACAACTGGTTTCAAAGCCGACAGGAATTGCTGTTGGCAGTGATTGCAACTCCACCTCAACCAGTTTACGAACGAACATTGGGGAGGAAACTGCATGCGTGGCAATATGGGTCGAGTGCCTCCCGAAAGACAATCTGTCCGTGTGGTACAGAATTTGAATCTCGTTAGTGGGCCACACAATACAGAAACTGGACCGTAGCTGAATGGCGGTGTGTGGAGCGGTCAGCGAGTCGCGAATTTGCCTCATTTGAAATGAAGAAAGGCATCGAAAGCTTCGACGGCACAATGACAAGTTTTTAACCCACAGTGTGTGGAGGGAAGAAGAACTAGGCATCATGAGCCCATTTATCGACGTGAGTCAGGCTCCAGCTGTCAGATGAAATACAACAGAGCGATAAGTTATGTGTTCATCTTTTTCTGTGTTTTCCTCTTAGTATATTTATTCTATTTCGTGCGTGTTTTTCTGTTTAAGAGGTTTCAAAAATGGTTCAAATGGCTCTAAGCACTGGGACTTAACATCTGAGGTCATCAGTCCCCTAGACTTAGAACCACTTAAACCTAACTAACCTAAGGTCATCACACACATCCATGCCCGAGGGATGATTCGAACCTGTGACCGTAGCAGCAGCGCTAAGAGCTTTAATCTCGCGTTTTTGCAAGTGCAAATTCATTCAGTCAATAGCGCAATATTTGCTCACTGAACTCCCAAAATTTGATTTCGTAAACCGAATAGCTGCTCATTAACGCATCAGCATCCATCGGTGACTCATCAAGAGGGTAGCAAGTTGTCTGTTTTTATCGTTTACTGCATCAGGTAGTCTTGTTAGGATGGTTAGTACGTGTGCATGCTGTGTGCGGACGCAGGAAAAACTGGCTGCAGTTCGCGAACAGCTGAATGCGCTTTTGGCTACTGTCAGTCACCTTCAGGCTGTTGCCTCGGGGTGTAGCGGTGGCGCGTCGCATGGGAGACCTCAGGTGTCGCTTGTTTTGCCATGGGCTCTGGTTCCATCTCCTAGCACGAGCCCTTAGCTCCAGGATTTCACCCTTACCATGGAGGGGGGTGAATGGGCGGGATCTGTTCCGGGCGAAATCCTGGCGCTAACAATTCTGCCTCCTAGCACGCCCGACATGTTGGATCCGCCCTCACAGCAGGGTGAGTGGCGTGTCTCTCGAGACGGAGGGCCAATGTGGAGACTGGCCGCCAGGCGTCGCCCATTCACTCTGTGGACAGGTGGCTGTCCAGCAGAGTCCGAACAGGCAGGTTTGCTAGATATTGGGAGCTCCAGTAGATAGCGTTCAGGGCTGGAAAGAAAGCCAATGTGCGCTCGGTGTGTCTGTCGGGGGGTCTCATCCGAGATGTGTAGGCAGCCTTACCGGTGGACATCGAGCTCCCAGCGTGCAGTTGTGTGGAAGTAGTGACTCACGTCGGGACCAATGACGCCTATAGCATGGACTCTGCAGCGATTCTCAGTTCGTACAGGCTGGTGGACTCGCGTGCGGGGTGCAAGCAGAGCTCGCAGTTCGCAGGACCGTTCCCAGAGATGATTGAGGTCCTTGGGTTTGGAGCAGAGTGGGGGGTCTCAACCAAATGCTTCATCGCCTCTGTGACGGTCTTGGCTGCAGATTTCTAGACCTGCGCTATCGTGAGGGGCTTTGTAAGACTCCCCTTGATAAGTCAGGGGTGCACTATACAAAGGAAGCAGCTACTCGTGCAGCAGAGTACTTGTGGAGTTCACATGAGGCTTTGTTAGGCTAGGCAGTAGTTTGAGGTGTTCTGATAAACATGCGCCAGTAGATACGCAGCAAGGGAAGTCAAACGGCGTTCAGAATAAAGACACTTCGACTGTCGTAATTTTATCAGTAAGCTATCAAAGTATTCGCAATAAAGTTCCCGAATTTACTGCCCTCCAGGAACATTCTCGCAGTCAAATTATTCTTGGGACCGAGAGCTGGCTGAAATCCGATGTGGAAAATTGTGAGATATTTAGTGAGTGGTGGAACGTATATAGGAAAGACAGATTAAAGGCCATAGAAGGCGGAGTGTTCATTGTCGTTGACAAAATTAACAAAAATATTGTCTCTTCTGAGGTCGAAATTTTTGAAAATTTGTGGTAAGATCTTATGGGACCAAACTGCTTAGGTCATCGGTCGATAAGCGTACACGCTACTTAATCTAACTTAAACTACCTTACGCTAAGGACAACACACACACACCCACGTCCGAGGGAGGACTCGAACCACCGACGGGGGCAGCTGCGCGGACCGTGACAAGACGCCAAGGCCGCGCGGCAACAAGGCGCGGCTTCTGAGGTCGAAGCTGAGTGTGACAGTGAAGTCATCTGGTCGTGTATAACAGGTGCAGGTGAAACCAAGTTAATTGTTTGATTTTTTACCGGCCACCCGATTCTGCTGTGACAGTTCTAGAGTCATTCAAAGAAAATCTACTGTCACTAGCGCGCAAATACCCACACCATGCAATACTAGTTAGAGGCGACTTTCATCTATCGAGTATAGACTGGGGTGTCTACTGAATCATTACGGGGGTGCGGACAGACAGTCATGCGAAATATTTTCAACACATTTTCTGAACACTGTCTTGGGCATCTGGCTCGGCAGCTGACACGCAATGGAAATATCTTAAACCTTGTATCTGTAAATAGGCCGGACCTTATCGACGATGTCAGTATAGAATCGGGGATTAGCGAACATGACGTCATTATAGCAACTATGATTACGAAAGTTAATAAATCAGTCAAGAAGGCTAGGAGAGTGTTTCTACTAGATAGAGCAGATAAGCAGTTATTAGTACCACACTTAGACCGTCAATTCGCATCACTTAGGTCCAGTAAGATGAATACACAGGAATTATGGACAAAGTTTAAGCAGACTGTAAATCGTGATCTGGAGAGTTATATGCCTAGTATGTGGATAAAGGATGGAAAAGACGCACCATGGTTTAACTGCGAAAGTCGGAAGATGCTGAGGAAGCACAGGCTGTTGAACTTTCGGTTCAAAACGGAACGCACAAATAACGACAAGCGAAAGTCAGTCGAGATCCATGCGTTTTTAAAACGAACTATGCGCGAAGTACACAACTACCACCGTTACACCTTAGTAAAAGATCTTGCAGATAACCCGAGAAAACTGTGATCTTACGTAAAATCGCTAAGCTGGTCTAAGTCTTCTATTCAGTCCCTTGCTGACCAGTTTTGTGTAGCAGATGAAGATAGCAAAGCGAAAGTCGAACTTTAAAATTTCGCGTTGCATAAATGGTTCACAAAGGAGAGTCGTACAAAAATACCGTCATTTGACCATCGGACAGACTTCCGTATGTACGACATAGTGATAAGCATCTCTAGCGCAGAGGAACAACTGAAAGATTTGAAATCAAATAAAGCACCAGGTCGGGATGGAATCCCAGTTCGATTTTACTCTACACCATTGACCGCATACCTAGCCTGCATTTATCATGAATCTCTCGCTCAGCACAAAATCCCAAGTGACTGGAAAAAAGTGCAGGTGACTCCAGTATATAAGAAGGGTAAAAGAACGGGCCCGCGAAGTTGCAGACCACCATCACAAACTCCTGTTTACTGCAGAATCCTTGAACATATTCTCAATTCGAATATGATAAACTTTCTTGAAACTGAAAAGTTAATGTCCACGAATCATTAGTTTTAGAAAATATCGCTCGCGCAAATCTCAGTATGCCCTTTTCTCGCATCATATACTGCGAACTATGGATCAAGTGCAACAGGCAGATGCCATATTTCTGGATTTCCGGAAAGCATTTGATACGGTGCCCCATTGCAGGCTGTTAACGAAGGTACGAGCATACGGTATAAGTTAACGGATATGTGAGTGGCTCGAAGACTTCTTATACAATAGAACCCAGTATGTTGCCCTCGACGGCGAGTGTTCATCAGAGACAAGGATATCGTCAGGAGTGCCCCAGGGAAGTGTGACAGGACCGCTGTTGTTTTCTATAAACATAAATGATTTGGCAGACAGGGTGGACAACAATGTGCTGTCGTTTGCTGGTAATGCCGTGGTGTACGGTAAGGTGTCGAAGTTGAGTGACTGTAGGAAGATACGGCTTAGACAAAATTTCCAGTTGGTGTGATGAAAGGCACATAGCTCTAAATGTGGAAAACTGTAAGTTGATGCGGGTGAGTAGAGAGAACAACCTGTGATGTTAGGATACAGTATTACTTGTGTCCTGCTTGACACAGTTAACTCGTTTAAATGTCTGGGCGTAACGTTGCAAAGCGATATGAGATGGAACGAGCACGTGAGAACTGTGGTATGGGAGGCGGATGGTCGACTTCGGTCTATTGGCAGAATTTTAGGAATGAGTGGTTCACCTGTAAAGGACGCTGGTGCGACCTGTTCTTGAGTACTGCTCCAGTGTTTGGGATCTGTACAAGGTCGGACTGAAAGAAGACATCGAAGCAATTCAGAGGCGGGAGGCTAGATTTGTTACCGGTAGGTTCGAACAACACATAAGCGTTTCGGAGATGCTTCGGGAACTGAAACGGCAATCCATGGAGCGAAGGCGACGTTCTTTTCGAGAAAGACTACAGAGAAAATTTAGAGAACCGACATTTGAAGCTGGCTGCCGAACGATTTTACTGCCGCCAACATACATTGCGCGTAGGGACGACGAAGATAAGACACGAGAAATTGGGGCTCATACGGAGGCATATAGATAGTCGTTTTTCCCTCCCTCTGTTTGCGAGTGGAACAGGAAAGGTAATGACAGGTAGTGGTAGAGTGTACCCTCCGCCACGTACGCTACAGTGGCTTACGGAGTATCAATGTATATGCAGATGTCGATGACTTTGTACCCTATCTGGTCTGGATGGATGCACTTATTCGGTTGAGAACGGTGTCATGAAGCCGTTGTATCCTCATAGGACGCTAACTGATCCACAGCTGTTGTAAATGGCCTGTGATATCTTGGATAATGGTACTGGGATGGAGTTGAGAACTGAGCTGGTCCTACACAAGTTCTGTCAGGGACAAATGTACCGGTCTCGGCAGCCACTGGAGCACATCAATATCACGCAGACAGTTCATTGAAAAACGTGTCACGTGTGCATGAGCATTGTTCCGCTGGAAAACTGCACGATGATGTATCGTATGAGAGGTGACACATGACGATCTAGGATGTTCGTGACGTACCGTTGTGATGCCAGAGTTCCCTCAATCGCTACCAGCCGTGACCCTGAAGTAATATGATGGCTCCTCGCGCCATTATTCCATGAGTAAGACAGCCGTGCCTCTCCAGAATGGGACCTCCTCCAGGTCGCCACCATAATCGGCGACGATTCTGATCCAGGGTAGTGGAGAATCGCAGTTCATCGCTGGAAACAAAGCGACTCCATTCATCAGCAGGCCATGCTTCCCGGTCACTACGCCACTCACAACAAAGCCGTGTTGTGCTGTTAATGGTTCAAATGGTTCAAATGGCGCTGACCACTATGGGACTCAACATCTTAGGTCATAAGTCCCCTAGAACTTAGAACTACTTAAACCTAACTAACCTAAGGACATCACACACACCCATGCCCGAGGCAGGATTCGAACCTGCGACCGTAGCAGTCCCGCGGTTCCGGACTGCAGCGCCAGAACCGCTAGACCACCGCGGCCGGCTGTGCTGTTAATGGCAGGGTACGAATGGGACGGCAATTCCCTAGTCCTTCAGCTATTAGTCTCTGGGCAATGGTACGGTATGACACAGAATGTCGCAAGGGTTTCATTGCTTATTTTCGGATGGCAGGCGGAGATGTGAAGGCTTTACCATGTTCTTGGTGCGCAATAGGGCGATCCTCCAATGTGGTGGCGAGACGTGGTCGAGCGGAATCATGTCGAAGATTGTGCCAGCCCTCACGCTCCCATCCAGCCCAGCATCGGATCAGTGTCATATCAAAAAAATGGCTCTGAGCACTATGGGACTCAACTGCTGAGGTCATTAGTCCCCTAGAGCTTAGAACTAGTTAAACCTAACTAACCTAAGGACATCACAAACATCCATGCCCGAGGCAGGATTCGAACCTGCGACCGTAGCAGTGTCATATCCGAATGCCACACAAATCCGTGTATTGCACGATTCGACCAACCGGCCAAACTGAGACGCACAATGAGGTCAATTTCGAGCTCTGTCAAACACTGATAATGCTGTTTCACACGAGTACTTGGCATCTCTGCGTTCTTCAGTGATCACTTAACATCTGACGCTCTTGACTGCCCTTATATACCCTACCATGTAATATAACAACATAATACACTACCAACACTAATGAACGCTGGTGCCCGTTCTACCAGTCACAGAAAATTGCAACTCTGATAATTCACATACCCGCCAATACCCTGTACGTCTACTAATTTACATTGACATCCGACCATGTCTTCTGGTTGCTTCCCCTTTCTGTCAGGCATTGTATAAAAGTATTTATTATCAGATTTGTAGTGCCAACTTATGGAACGTTACTATGTTTACGAAATACATACCAGCTGACAGTATAACACAGCCAATGACTGTGTGTCTTCTCTTTTTTTCTGACATTCTATTAGTTCATAAGCAAATTTATCCTCAGCCTGAAGACTTGTCTGAAGGCTGCAGTGTTGCACAAGGCACGGTTCTATTACGAGGAGGTGTGCAGGTTTCTTCCTCCGACCTGTGAATTAATTTACCCAGCTAGTTGCAGAAGGACATACAGTTTAAAGAGGACTCCGAACCAGGCTGAAACTTGGCATTTATCACGTTCATAAATTATTGTCAGAGCAATAAGCACCCCGTCATCAGGCCACAACTGGCCCATCGGGACCATCCGACCGCCGTGTCATCCTCAGCTGAGGATGCGGATAGGAGGGGCGTGTGGTCAGCACACCGCTCTCCCGCTCGTTACGATGGTTTTCTTTGACCGGAGCCGCTACTATTCGGTCGAGTAGCTCCTCAGTTGGCATCACGAGGCTGAGTGCACCCAGAAAAATGGCAACAGCACATGGCGGCCCGGATGGTCACCCATCCAAGTGCCGGCCACGCCCGACAGCGCTTAACTTCGGTGATCTGACGGGAACCGGTTTATCCACTGCGGCAAGGCCGTTGCCTCAGAGCATTAAGTGACCGAAAATTATGGACCGACTAGCCATTGAGCTCGCGGACTTTCAGGATTGCAGTCTAATCGGTACCAACTGAGCCAAACCAGAGATATCGTGATAATACTAAAGTGGCTAGAGCATTCATAGCCGCGCGGGATTAGCCGAGCGGTCTCAGGCGCTGCAATCATGGACTGTGCGGCTGATCCCGGCGGAGGTTCGAGTCCTCCCTCGGGCATGGGTATGTGTGTGTGTTTGTCCTTAGGATAATTTAGGTTAAGTAATGTGTAAGTTTAGGGACTGATGACCTTGGCAGTTAAGTCCCATGAGATTTCACACACATTTCAACATTTTTTTTTTTGAGCATTCATAAATTTAGATATTTATTTATTTGTCTTTTATTCACTTCATCTTTGCTAAAAAAATGGTTCAAATGGCTCTGAGCACTATGGGACTTAACATCTGTGGTCATCAGTCCCCTAGAACTTAGAACTACTTAAACCTAACTAACCTAAGGACAACACACACATCCATGCCCGAGGCAGGATTCGAACCTGCGACCGTAGCAGTCGCGCGGCTCCGGACTGAGCGCCTAGAACCGCGAGACCACCGCGGCCGGCCAGCTTTGCTACATCAACATGGAACATATCACTACAACAAAAGAATTACCTCTTCTTTGGTATGTATGTCTTACGATACGTATCGACAGTCGGCGGTCTCCACTTCCCTCTACCCTCTGCTTCTTTCTTAATATGCCGTTTTATTTCCGGTTCGAGGTAAGGACCCGAGCTTAATTTCCTGTAACAATGTACGACAAAAAAAACTGTCACGATCAGCTTCGAAACGCGCAGTCAGTACCTAACAGATGGTCCTTCGTTGCTCATTATGGTCTTCCGGTGGGCGACGAGGGACCCAGCGGGCAAACACATTTGAGTTTCCGAACTGGGACCCAGCGGGCAAACACATTTGAGTTTCCCAACTGGTGGACGAGTGTGTCAGCACTTAGAACGGAGGTGTCCAATTGTGCAGCGAAGTGTTTGATTGTGATACGTCCATCACCTCGAACGAGAGCATCCGCGCGTTTCTACAGCTGTGTGAAGCCGGCCGACACGCAGACACTAAGGAGGGTTTGCGCGTTGGGCGAGGTGTCTGTCATCATCGCGATACTCCCGTGCTTTTATTCACTGCCAGCTGTCAGTAGCCATTCTGGAAGCTCCTACGAATATCTACGATGGCTCTGGTTTTCCGCCAAAAGGAATTCGATGACACCTATCGGAACTTCATGAAACTACACTACTGGCCATTAAAATTGCTATACCCAGACGAAATGCAGATGATAAACGGGTATTCATTGGACAAATATATTATTCTAGAACTGACATGTGATTACATTTTCATGCAATTTGGGTTCATCGATCCTGAGAAATCAGTACCCAGAACAAGCACCTCTGGCCGTAATAACGGCCTTGATACGCCTGGGCGTTGAGTCAAACAGAGCTTGGATAGCGTGTACAGGTACAGCTGCCCATGCAGCTTCAACACGATACCACAGTTCATCAAGAGTAGTGACTGGCGTATTGTGACGGGCCAGTTGCTCGGCCACCATTGACTAGACTTTTTCAATTGGTGAGAGATCTGGAGAATGTGCTGGTCAGGCCAGCAGTCGAACATTTTCCGTATCCAGAAAGGCCCGTACAGGACCTGCAACATGCGGTAGGGCATTATCCTGCTGAAATGTAGGGTTTCGCAGGGATCGAATGAAGGGTAGAACCACGGGTCGTAACACATCAGAAATGTAACGTCCACTGTTCAAAGTGCCGTCAATGCGAACAAGAGGTGACCGAGACGTGTAACCAATGGCACCCCATACCATCACGCCGGGTGATACGCCAGTACGGCGATGACGAATACACGCTTCCAATGTGCGTTCACCGCGATGTCGCCAAACCCGGATGCGACCATCATGATGCTGTAAACAGAACCTGGATTCATCCGAAAAAATGACGTTCTGCCATTCGTGCAGCCAGGTTCGTCGTTGAGTACACCATCGCAGGCGCTCCTGTCTGTGATGCAGCGTCAAGGGTAACAGCAGCATGGTCTCCGAGCTGATAGTCTGTGCTGCTGCAAACGTCTTCGAACTGTTCGTGCAGATCGTCGTTGTCTTGCAAACGTCCCCATCTGTTGACTGAGGGATCGAGACGTGGCTGCACGATCCGTTACAGACATGCGGATAAGATGCCTGTCATCTCGACTGCTAGTGATACGAGGCCGTTGGGATCCAGCACGGCGTTCCGTATTACCATTCTGAACCCACAGATTACATTTCTGCTAACAGTCATTGGATCTCGACCAACGCGAGCAGCAATGTCGCGATACGATAAACCGCAATCGCGATAGGCTATAATGCGACCTTTATCAAATTCGGAAACGTGATGGTACGCATTTCTCCTCCTTACACGAGGCATCACAACAACGTTTCACCAGGCAACGCCGGTCAACTGCTGTTTGTGTATGAGAAATCGGTTGGAAACTTTCCTCACGTCAGCATGTTGTAGGTGTCGCCACCGGCGCCAACCTTATGTGAATGCTCTGAAAAGCTAAGCATCTTCTTCCTTTCGGTTAAATTTCGCGTCTGTAGCATGTCATCTTTGTGGTGTAGCAATTTTAATGGCCAGTAGTATACTGGCCGAAGCGAGAATATTCCACGATGCCTCAAAATAAATTGAGCTTTTTTTCAACCGAAAACGTCCGAGAAAAAAATGTTACACTGCTTACCGAACTCCCCTCGTACGTGACACAGTACGGTTCTTGCGCGCAAAACATGTAAACTGAACATAAATTCACGATGAAATTCTAGTGGTGTGCGAATCAAATGCATGTTACGTATAGCCGTAGTGAAATGTTGCCAACAGTTTGACCGAGACCGCACATACTTGAGTGATGCTGATAAGGGAGGAAGGCTATCGGCACCGACTGCAGCCGACAATCTCCAGGCCGTCGAGGAGATGATTCGCATCAATCACAGAGTGGCATCGCGGATATTGTTCAGCAGATGAGCATCTCAATAGGCAGCGCTCATTCCATCATCAGAGGTCGTCTGCAGTATCCGGGATTGTGTGTACGCTGGGTTCCGCAATCACTGTCACCTTCTCACAAAGGCGCAAGGTGTATGGCGTCTCTGGACTTCCTTAGGCGTTACCACGTGAAAGGCAATGGTTTCCTAAACCGTGTCATTAAGTGCGATGAGACGGGTCCATTATTTGACACTTGCAAGAAGCAGAGCGTCTAAGGAATGGAAAAACAACATCTCTTCTTCGTAGAAGGAATGTAAAGTTGCGCCATCAGCAGAGAAGGTCATGGCCAACGTTTACCTTCCACTGCGAAGGACTGTGTACACAGAGTTTACGGCTAACCAATAACGCAGTTTACTACTGTGTAACAATTACACCACTGCGCAATGCGTAAAGGACAAGAGAAATGGAAATTTAAGCAATGGCATTATTCTCCTGCATGTCAATGCTGCACCTCACACGGCGCAAACAACACAAGCGTATCTGCGATGGAAGGTCTGAAAGCATCCACCATACAGTCAGATCGAGAGTTCTTTTTGGCAAGCTGAAAAAGTTGTTGTTGTTGTTGTTGTTGTTGTTGTGGTCTTCAGTGAGAAGACTGGTTTGATGCAGCTCTCCATCCTAATCTAGCCTATGCAAGCCTCTTCATCCCTGAATAACTGCTACAATCTACACCCATCTGAATCGGCTTACTGTATACATATCTTCGTCCCCGTCTGCAATTTTTACCGCCCTCAATTCACTCCAATACTAAACTGGTGATCCCTCGATGTCGCAGGATGTGTCCTATCAACTGAACCCTTCATTTAGTCAAGTTGTGCCACAGATTTCTTCGCTCACCAATTCTATTCAGTACTCCTCATTAGTTGCGCGATCTACCCATAAAATATTCAACGTTCTTCTGTAGCTCTACATTTCAAAAGCTTCTATTCTCTTCTTGTCTTAACTGTTTACTGTCCATGTTTCACTTCCATACATAACTACACTCCGTGTAAATAATTTCAGAAAAGACTTTCTTACACTTCAACCTGTATTCGATAACAACAGATTCCTCTTCTTCAGAAACGCTTTTCTTGGTATTGCCAGTCCACATTTTATATCTTCTCTCCATTTCACCTCTTGATATTCATACCGCTTCTTCTCTTCCCTCCAAAGGCCTCTTTAATTTTCTTGTAGGCGTTATTTACTATTCCCCTAGAGACATACCCTTCTAAACCCTTACATTTGTTCAAATGGTTCAAATGGCTCTAAGCACAATGGGACTTAACATCTGAGGTCATCAGTCCCCTAGACTAAGAACTACGCAAACCTAACTAACATAACACACATTCATGCCTGAGGCAGGATTCGAACCTGCGACCGTAGCAGCCGCGTGGTTCCGGACTGAAGCGCCTAGAACCGCTCGACCACAGCGGCCGGCTCTTACATTTGTCTTCTAGCCATTCCTGGTGCTGAAGGTGTATATGGGGGAAGGAGATTTTCCAACAACGAGGAAATTGATACGGCTCTTCTCGAATGGCGCCGTAACTAAGGAGCGAATCGCTATTATTGCGAAACTGAATGACTGGTAGAACGTTCCAAGTGTTGTATATAGAGATTTAGCGACTATACTGAAAAAATTTGTCATGTGTCTGTCACTTTGCACTGTAGTGCACCGTTCAGTAGAAGTTACTTGACCTGCAATAATAATAGGGAATAGGGAACTGACTGTAAAAGCCTTATATTAGCAAATGTCCCTGCATTCTCCCTGAAAAACTGTGGAAAATCCAAAGCAGCGTGGCTTGCTAGTTAGTAATTCTGAGCTCTCATTTCAGGAGCGGTACTTCTAAATTACTCTCTATTTGCTAAGAGATGATAGTACTTAAATGGATTTTATGCTGTGTATGAAGAGTTAAAGCATTTTGCGGTGAAAAAATGCCTCACTGTAGAGGCAAGTATTACCACGTTCTACAAAAGTAAAGTATCTTGCATTTTCAGTAACTTCAATCCAGCTGAAAACGACAACGTCTATGTACTTCATCATGGCTTAGTCAATAACTGAAATGAAACAGTTTGTTATCGGAGAGTGATCCAGTTTGCAGCCTGTGGAGTCTGTATACAGTGGCTTTCTCTTTAGCACAAGAAACTAAGTAGCTGCTGAGTGCCACATTCACTTTAAGAACCTGATCTGTACGACTAACTTCGTGTTTCCCTTCACAGACCCGTTCACTTCCAGAGAAATGTTTACTCTGACATTTATACATTAATGCTCTATTAATGTCACTGTTAGAAAGTTGTAAGATGTGTCATACTAGTACCGAACGACGTGGCGCAAATGGTTAGCACACTGGACTCGCATGCGGGAGGACTACAGTTCAAATCCGTATGCTGCCATCTAGATTTTCCGCGATTTTCCTAAATCGCTCCCGGCAATTACCATTATGGTTTTTTTTGAAATGGTGCGATCGATTTCCTTCCCCATCCATCCCATTTTCCGAACTTGTGCTCCGATGACCTCGATGTCCACGGGACGTTAAAGCCTAATATTCCTTCCTTCCTTTGTTATGGTGATAATGAAATTTGGGGAAAAAACTATGTTGATTTGAGACGCAAATTACCTGTTTGGTAGTGTAACGATACTAAATTAAACTGCAATGCTAAACAGGTGAGTTAATGATATACAAGGCGAGTCAGCAGCTCCTACCACTGTCGTGTTATGCAACCTGCAATGTTATAGCTGGTCGTAAACCGCACGAAAAACTATGTTGGTTTGAGACGCAAATTACCTGTTTGGTAGTGTAACGATACTAAATTAAACTGCAATGCTAAACAGGTGATTTAATGATATACAAGGCGAGTCAGCAGCTCCTACCACTGTCGTGTTATGCAACCTGCAATGTTATAGCTGGTCGTAAACCGCACGCGAGAGTTTCATATCCTATCGCTCGCTATGTGCAAACTATTAGCCCTACAGAAAAATAGAACGGGATCTTTTTTGTTGAAAATTCAATGTAGTTAAATTTTTCTCTGAAATATGTTTTCACTAGAAGCTGTAGTTTTCGATTTATTCAAGAAAAATGTACAAAGTGGTCCTCAGCCCCCACCAGCCAGGATTTTTAATTTTTTGTACGAATTATTTCCCACATTAAATATTTTTAGGTCTTCACTGACTGTCATTATTATGCCGCCGGCTCAGTCGAGCATCTACAAATTGTAACTTTGACCTTTGTTTAAGTTTTACATAACAGTTTTGTGAATCTCAACAGCATAAAATAAACAATTACATCTTTGTATTCATCGGGACTTCTGACTACGAAACTACTGTGCTTTTAACGGTTAAGTCTGAGTCGAACTGCCAACGTAATTAGTTTTAGCGTAACATTTAAAAAAGTAATTTTTTAAGTTTGTCTCCCTCACGGGCACTTTTGTATTAATAATGTTGACCAAGTAGCCGACTATGCTTGTGATGATAAAATAAAAATGAGTATCAATCAATGCAGGAAACTTATTTCTTTCAAGGAGTTTATCACAGATGGACACTGTGCAACTAAAGTAGTTGGTATTTTATTTTATTGCCTTATTTTCATTAGCAGTTCGTAACGTTAGTTGACAGTCATTGACATTTCACTCATTTAAAGATATTTAGGTACTATTTTATGGCGTTCACGTCCCCAATTTAATGCGTATTCGTACACCATCTTTGTTTTTCGGCGGATGGTTTGCACGTATACTGTTTAATTGTTATGTTTGTGTTGTTGAAGCCAAGACATAAGGCAGAGAATGAAACCCAGTCCCGGGACAAAATTGTGAATTTATCTTAGTTAACTTTTTTGATAACAACAATCGACCGTTACTACTTTGATGTGAATCTTCATGATAATCTGTTCTTTTTCTTTCTTTTTTTAAGTTTAAAGATTGAATTAAGTTTACGGAGTTTATCATAATATTTTCTCCTGATCTGTATTTCTTTCTACTACTATGCTCTGGAACATTGACACGGCTACGTATAAGCTACTCCAACTTTCCTATAGCCTCTCTTTCCACCGAGCGAGGTGGCGCAGTGGTTAGCACACTGGACCTGAATTCGGGAGGACGACGTTTCAATCCCGCGTCCGGCCATCCTGATTTAGGTTTTCCGTGATTTCCCTAAATCGCTCCAGGCAAATGCCAGGATGGTTCCTTTGAAAGGGCACGGCCTACTTCCTTCCCCATCCGTCCCTAATCCGATGAGACCGATGACCTCGCTGTCTGGTCTCCTCCCCCAAAACCACCACCACCTCTCTTTCCACTCTGTCGGGTGTTTCTTAACCGTAACAGAAAAAGCATCATTGCTTTTCGTTATTTCACGTTTTCTTGACTAATTTTACAGTTATCTTGTACCTAATGATACTAATACTTTGCCAACAGCATATTCTGCTACCACACTAACAAACAACGCGACTATTACAAGCATAACATGTCCGCATTTCTACAACCATCACCTTGATTTTTGAACGGCAGCTACTACTTTGGAGGCGTGGCACCTTATATCGCTCATATATAAGATCGACGGTAATGTCATTGACGTCATTGCCGTCAGCTGTCTGGTGTTTGTGTGATTGCGCTTTTACTTAACTTTAAGAGTGTGTTTATGTGCTAAAACAGTAATTTTGTGCTATTCTGCTTTTTTGCGACTACTTTTCTTTGGCACTTTGTAACCGTTGTTGGCTGTATGGTCCTTGTGACCCCGAACCCAAATAAAGGAAATAAAAAAAAATTGGATGGTAGGTAGCAGAGACAACGATGACTAATGGTTCTAGCATGACAGACGTGCTCGATGATCCCGCAGCAGTTCCAAGTAATTACGACTGCCGAAAAAAGGTGTCAGCATCTTACGGACTATAAAATCCAGTAACAAAAACAGTGCATTTAGGAAACAAAACTGTATCTATTGTGGGTATTATGACTTCTATTAATTATTGCTGATTTAATATGTTTAGTTATTAGTGTGAATGAAGGTGTGGGTGCAAAGTAATATAATAAATGATAATTATGTGCCTTAACTGAGTAAATGGTAGTGTGGGAATTGTATCAGTATGCACAGAGTGAATCATACTCTGAGGGCAAATTTGTAGAGTACAACTAGCCGGATTATGTTACTGGGAAAATATGAAACATCTTACAATAATTCAAGTGTTTAAAGAGGGAGTTATTTTGATATTTGTGGGTTTTATAATTTTGTTAATTTAACGAATTCCTCATAGAAATCATTAAGTTCTGACTGGTCAAATGTTAAAGATGCGGGATTGCGCAGTTTAATACTGATATCGGATTGGCTATTATGTGTATCAGCCAATCAGAGGACGGTACTTTCGCACGTATCTTAAGAGCTTTTTGAAGTCTAGGAAAAGTTTGGAGCTCAGCATTGAGCATGTTCGGACGCCGGTGCAAGGGGTTGAGATTATTGCGGTATAATGAGTTACACTTGACCGTGGAGTGTCGCAAAGTGAATGTGAACGAGTGAGAAATACGGACACTCGAAATACCAAATTTTCTGTGAGCTATGATTTACGAAGTAAATAGATTCAGCGTGGTACATTTTGGAAGTCGGGACGTTGCGTAACATTTGAGCTAACATTCTGTCATAGACAATCCGTTTTGTAATCCTTGTGGTAGGTAAAGGTGTTGGTTAAATACTATAAGTTGGCTCTTATGAGTTACTGCGATTTTGTGTGTGTGTGTGTGTGTGTGTGTGTGTGTGTGGAAACTGTATCTTGATATTAGCACAGGCTTGGCAGTGGCTTTGTATCAAGAAAGCGACAGTATAATGAAGTTTTCACTTTCAAACTATCTATGGTTTAACAGCTCTGATAAACTGAGACCAGAAAACATTTGATGCAACCGACGCAGACGTGCTTTGAGGCTAGTTTCCGCTACAGCTTTCTCTCGCCGAAGAACATTATTCATTTTCTAACAGATCAAACGTGTGGACATGACTGCAGAAGACCGAAACGTTAGTGGACTGTTTCGTGTAGGAAGAACACTTAAACTGCGCCGTTGCATACTAATGAAGATTACGTTAGTAGTACTAAAACTAATACTTTTACTACGATTGCTTATGGTTCCACAGTCGAAATGTATCTTGTTTCTCTCTACGTCCTGTAGCAGATCAGCTACCCTTCCGTGTCTAGCAATATTTTGCTGCCTCTAGACAGCATGGCGACGGATGACAGCGCCTCGCTTACCTCACTGACTTCTCGGTCTTCTTAGGTACGCTTGTGGCCACCTCCCTTCACTCTTGTTTTACTGGACCAGGCGGTCGTAGAGCTGTCCGGCTTTGTTATCGTTCCCTGGGGTCGTCTAATGGCCTTAATCTTCTTTTGACTACAGCCAAGCCTCGCTTTTTATGAGACAGCATCAGCTACAAGATTTACGGTTTCAGAATCCCCCTTTACTCTACGTCGTAAAGTCTTACCTCTCAAAGCCTTTCTGGTAGGGAAGAAACGTAGCGTGGCCCTCTCGAATAGCGCCAAGCAGCCTGCACCCTTGCGACGGACGCATCCCCAATAACAGTGTTACGTGCCGTGACTCCACGAGGCAGTCCGGAGAGATTTGGAATTTAATAAAGAATATTGGCACGAAGTTTCTTGACCAAGAAATATACGAAATCGCTTCTCCTCCCTTTGCCGGCCAAAGACTGGCGATGAAAAGCTCTTCCACCCCAGGAGTCGACCAGAACCGCACAAGCGAGTGTTAGCAAGAGGCTCCTTTTCCATTTCTATTCAATTATTTTGAGCCTTCATTCTTCTGACTGGTTGATGCGGCCCGCCAGAATTCCTCTTTCGTGCCAACCTCTTCGTCTCAGTAGCACTTGCAGCCTATGTTATCAGTTAGCGTAGAGTTTTCTTGTTTGGGAAACCAAATAAAAGTGTCATTAATGAATATCTTCATAGTCAGCTCCAAGCATTCTCCGCGGAACACAAAGATATTGAGCAAAATGGTTCAAATGGCTCTGAGCACTATGGGACTTAACATCTGTGGTCATCAGTCCCCTATAACTTAGAATTACTGAAACCTAACTAACCTAAGGACATCACACACATCCATGCCCGAGGCAGGATTCGAACCTGCGACCGTAGCAGTCGCGCGGTTCCGGACTGAGCGCCTGAACCGCTAGACCACCGCGGCCGGCGATATTGAGCATCTTTGGTCGGAATTTAAAGGTATTGTCCACCACGTGCTAGAGAAGCATGTGCCTAGCAAAAGTATATGGGGGGGAAAGGATCCACCTTGGTACAACAAACATATTAGGAAGTTGCTGAGAAAGCAGAGAATTTTGCACAGTCGTTTTAATCGTAGTCACTGCCCCACTGGCAAACAGAAATTACGCGAAATGGAAGCAGAAGGACAATGAAAGACTCTTTTAACGAATTTGGAAGTAATATTTTATCGACAGATTCTAAAAATACCCCCAAAAAATTTTGGTCGTACGTAAAATCTATGAACGCTACAAATAATTCAATACCTTCTCTTGCTGACAGTACGGGTAATGTTACGGTTGATGATAAACAGAAGGCCGAAATTCTAAACCTAGCTTTCAAAAACTCGTTTACGATAGAGGACTGCAGCACCATTCCCCCTTTAAATTATCGAACAAACGAAAGGATGACTGACATAGTGTTTAGTGTATCCGGGATTGTAAAACAGTTAAGTTCCTTAGACGCCAGAAAGGCATCTGGCCCAGACGGTATCCCCGTAAGATTTTATGTTGACTATGCTACAAATATAGCACTATTCTTATCCGTCATCTATCAGAGATTTAACGGCGGAAAGTTCCACGGGACTGGAAGAAGGCCCACGTCATAGCAATCTATAAAAAGGGTAGGACATCGGATGCACATAGTTACCGGCCAATTTTATTGACATCGATTTGTTGTAGAATCATGGAACATCTTTTGTGTTCAGACATAATGACCTTTCTAGACTCTGAGAAGCTCATCTGCAGAAACCAACACGGTTTTAGGAAACAGCGGTCATGCGAGACACAACTGGCCCTATTTGTGCATGATATACAACAGGCTCTAGATATCGGCTCCCAGGTTGATGCCATATTTCTCGACTTTCGGAAGGCGTTCGACTCAGTTCCGCACTGTCGCTTGCTACAAAAAGTGCGCGCTTACGGTCTATCCGATGACATATGCGATTGGATAGAAAGTTTTCTGGCAGATAGGGACCAGTATGTCGTCCTGAACGGGGTAACTTCAACAGAAACAAGAGTAGCTTCAGGTGTGCCCCAGGGCAGCGTAATAGGTCCTCAGCTTTTTACGATTTACATAAACGATCTGGTTGATGGTATTGACAGCTGCCTTAGACTGTTTGCCGATGATGCTGTAGTCTACAGGAAAGTAGTATCACACCAAAGCTGTGAACAAATCAATGAGGATTTGCAGAAAATAAATGCGTGGTGTAATAAATGGCAGTTATCTCTCAATATTAGTAAGTGTAACCCACTGCGTATAACAAGGCGAAAATCCCCATTAATGTATGAGTACAAAATAAATGATCAGTCTTTGGAAGCGGTAACATCAGTCAAGTATCTGGGTGTGACTATTCGAAATGATCTCAAATGGAAAGATCAGATTACACAAGTAACGGGTAAGGCGAACTCTAGATTGCGGTTTATTGGTAGAATCCTGAAGCGATGCAGCCCTTCAACAAAGGAAATTGCTTACAATACGTTAGTTCGTCCAGCCTTGGAGTATTGTTCGTCTGTGTGGGACCCTTGGCAGTTGGGTCTGATACAAGAGATTGAGAAGGACCAAAGAAGAGCGGCGAGATTCGTGGCTGGTACATTTAGCCATCGCGAGAGCGTTACAAATCTCATAGAAAGTTTGAAGTGGGACACACTTGCAGATAGACGACGCGCTAAACAGAAGGGGCTGCTCACTAAATTCCGAAATCCAATCTTCGCCGAGGATGTAGAGCATATATTATTACCACCAACTTTCAAATCGCGCAATGATCATCATTCAAAGATAAGGGAAATAAGAGCTAGTACTGAGGCGTTCAGACAGTCGTTTTTCCCTCGCGCGATCCGCGAGTGGAACAGAAGGGGGAAAATATTACTTTGGCGCGAATAATGCCCTCCGCCACACACCGCTTGGTGGTTAGTGGAGTATATATGTAGATGTAGATGTTGCTGTTGGATGTATTCCAATCTGTCTTCTCCAAAGGTTTTTGGCCTCTACAGCTCCCTCTAGTTATTCGCTGACATTTTAACAGATGTTCTATAATCCCGTCCCTTCTTCTTGTTAGTGTTTATGGTGTATTACATTCTTTGCTGATTCTACAGACAGCCTCCTCATTCCTTATCTTATCAGTCAATCTTATTTTTTATAATCTTGTATAGCACCACATCTGAAACGCTTCTGTTCTCTTCCTCTCAGCTTCCCCCACAGTTCATGTTTTACTATCATACGATGCTGTGCTCCAAACGCACATTCCCAAAAATTTCTTCCTCTCTTTAGGGCCGATGTTTCGTACTAACTCACTTCTCTTAGCCAGGAATATCCTCTTTGCCTACGTTAATCTGCTTTTTTTCTCCTTTTTTTCTTCGTTCGTCATGCGATTTTTTATTTCCAGGGGGCATAATACTTTAACTTTCTCCATTTCGTGATCACCAGGTTTGATATTAAGTTTATCGCACTCTCATCTGTGCTTTTCATTACTTCCCTCTTTCTTCGGTTTTCTCTCAATCCATATTCTGTACTCATTAGACTCCTCAGTCCATTCAATATCTCCTGTAATTGTCCTTCACTTTCGCTATGAACGGATCTTACCAATGATATTCGTTCAAGTTAAATTTAATTCCATTCTTGAACTTTTCTTCGACTGCCTTCATTGCTTCTTCAATGTACAGATTGAACAATAGGGGATAAAAACTAGATCTGTTTTTCGCACCTGTTTCAATCCGAGCATTTCTTTCTTGGTCTTCCATTTTTATTGCTCCCTCTTTGGTCTTGTATATACTCTATTTCATACTTCTTTCTCTATAGCTTATTCCAACTTTTCTCGCAATTAATCCTGCCTCGGGTATGGATGTGTGTGATGTCCTTAGGTTAGTTAGGTTTAATTAGTTCTAAGTTCTAGGCGACTGATGACCACAGAAGTTAAGTCGCATAGTGCTCAGAGCCATTTGAACCATTTTTATTTTCTCGCAATTTCGGACATCGTGCACCATGTACTTTGCCGAGCCCTTCGTCCCAGTCGTCAAGTGGCGTTAACGAGACCAAGAATTAAGAGAATTTCATGTAAATAGATATTCCTCGAGAGCCGTTCTGAGAGATCACCCACTGTTTTCAGTGGTAATATCTCTGGTCAACGTCAACAGCCATCAGTGTTCGTGTAGTTCTCGAAAAAATATTGAAAAGTATAGTCAATTTATTATCTGTATATATATGACTATGGTTCTGTTCTTTCGGACATGTCCGAAGGAACAAATACCATCGGTCACCATGCAGCTCGATAGAATGAAATTACAACGAAATGAATACCCTTAGCTGCATACAAGCGTTGATATAAGTCAACGGGGACAGTTGTGTGCCCCGACCGTGACTCGAACTTGTGATCTCTTGCACACATGGCAGACGCTCTATCCATCTGAGCCACATAGGATAGTGCGACTGCAGGGACTAAAGTCTGGCACACCTCCCATGAGACATGTCCGAAAGAACAGGTACCACCTTCATACATACAGGGTGGTCCATTGATCGTGACCGGGCAAAATATCTCACGAAATAAACGTCAAACGAAAAAACTACAAAGAACGAAACTCGTCTAGCTTGAAGGGGGAAACCAGATGGCGTTATGGTTGTCCCGCTAGATGGTACTGCCATAGGTCAAACGGATATCAACTGCGTTTTTGAAAAATAGGAACAACCAATTTTTATTACATATTCGTGTAGTACGTAAAGAAATATGAATGTTTTAGTTGGACCACTTTTTTCGCTTTGTGATAGATGGCGCTGTAATAGTCACAAACATATTGCTCACAATTTTAAACGAACAGTAGCTAACAGGTAGGATATTTAATTATAATACAGAACGTAGGTACGTTTGAACATTTTATTTCGGTTGTTCCAATGTGATACATGTACCTTTGTGAACTTATCATTTCTGAGAACGCATGCTGTTACAGCGCGATTACCTGTAAATACCACATTAATGCAATAAATGCTCAAAATGATGTCCGTCAACCTCAATGCAATTGGCAATACGTGTAACGACATTCCTCTCAACAGCGAGTAGCTCGCCTTCCGTAATGTTCGCACTTGCATTGACAATGCGCTGACGCATGTTGTCAGGCGTTGTCGGTGGATCACGATAGCAAATATCCTTCAGTTTGCCCCACAGAAAGAAATCCGGGGACGTCAGATCCGGTGAACGTGCTTCGACGACCAATCCACCTGTCATGAAATATGCTATTCAATACCGCTTCAACCGCACGCGAGCTATGTGGCGGACATCCATCATGTTGGAGGTACATCGCCATTCTGTCAAGCAATGAAACATCTTGTAGTAACATCGGTAGAAAATTACGTAGGAAATCAGCGTACATTGCACCATTTAGATTGCCATCAATAAAATGGGGGCCAATTATCCTTCCTCCCATAATGGCGCACCATACGTTAACCCGCCAAGGTCGCTGATGTTCCACTTGTCGCAGCCATCGTGGATTATCGGTTGCCCAATAGTGCATATTATGCCGGTTTACGTTAGCGTTGTTGGTGAATGACGCTTCGTCGCTAAATAGAACGCGTGCAAAAAATCTCTCATCGTCCCGTAATTTCTTTTGTGTCCAGTGACAGAACTGTACACGAAATTCAAAGTCGTCGCCATGCAAATCCTGGTCCGTAAAATATGGTACGGGTGCAATCGATGTTGATGTAGCATTCTCAACACCGACGTCTTTGAGATTCCCAATTCTGGCGCAATTTGTCTGCTACTGATGTGCGGATTAGCCGCGACAGCAGCTAAAACACCTACTTGGTCATCATCATTTGTTGCAGGTCGTGGCTGACGTTTCACATGTGGCTGAACACTTCCTGTTTCCTTAAATATCGTAATTATCCGGTGAACGGTCCGGACATTTGGATGATGTCTCCAGGATACCGAGCAGCATACATAGCACACGCCGGTTGGGCATTTTGATCACAATAGCCATGCATCAACACGATATCGACCTTTTCCGCAATTGGTAAACGGTCCATTGTAACACGGGTAATGTATCACGAAGCAAATACCGTCCGCACTGGCGGAATGTTACGTGATACCACGTACTTATACGTTTGTGACTATTACAGCGCCATCTATCACAAAGCGGAAACAGTGGTCCAACTAAAACATTCATATTTCTTTACGTACTACACGAATATGTAATAAAAATGAGGGGTTTCTATTTAAAGAAAAACGTAGTTGATATCCGTTTGACCTATGGCAGCGCTATCTAGCGGGCCAACCATACCGCCATCTGGTTTCCCCCTTCAAGCTAGACGAGTTTCTGTAGTTTTTTCGTTTGCTGCTTACTTCGTGAGATATTTGGTCCGGTCACTATCAATGGAGCACCCTGTATATAGTTAAGGCTCACCGGCCATTTGACCATCTTCTTCTGATCGGATGCAGAAACAGTTCCCGAACTGTTACGGGAATCGGCAATAAAGCCGCGAGTACTGACTATTATGGGCAGGGGCACTACGAATTTAGTGCGGGACAATAAGTTGCGAATGTGGGTCTCACGGGAGGCGTGCCAGAGATGAGTCCCTGCAGTCGCACTATCCTCTGCGTCCTCGGTGGTTCGGATGTGCTGCTGGCACGGTAACTCATTGTGTTCGGGCAGAGAGCTGGTTGGCCTCTGTAATAAAAGAACTGTGTGGAAGAATCAACAAACGAACTTGAACTGATTTCAGGTTACGTCCGCAACGGCCAAACAGAACGATAAAAAAAAAGAGAGATGGATAGAGAGTCTGCCGGCCGTGGTGGCCGAGCGGTTCTGGCGCTACAGTCTGGAACCGCGCGACCGCTACGGTCGCAGGTTCGAATCCTGCCTCGGGCATGGCTGTGTGTGTTGTCCTTAGGTTAGTTAGGTTTAACTAGTTCTAAGTTCTAGGGGACTTATGACCTCAGCAGTTGAGTCCCATAGTGCTCAGAGCCATTTTTGAACCATAGAGCGTCTGTCATGTTATCAGGAGATCCCGGGTTCGAGTCTCAGTCGGGGCGCGCATTTTCAACTCTCCCCGTTGACGTGTATCAACGCCTGTATGCAGCTAAGGGTATTCATTTCATTGGAATTCAGTTTAGTATCTGTTCATCCCTAAATTGTGTCGCCGTGTGTTTTGAACATGAATATGACGCAACCGCTCCGAAAAGATACTTTGAAGATCACCTTTGATGAACGCTTTGCATGACCTAGAGCATTCGAAGTAGAAGAAGGTCTTGCGCGATGTAGTAAAGCTCAGTTTCACTGATATAATTGGCATATACTTATTAATTGTGACTAACACAGTTTGTGTAAAGATGGTAAATCCTAAATGCTGTGATGCGATTATTGAAGGATGTGGCGGATATTTTAAATTTAATCACTGACGGAAACGTCGGTGATGTCAAAGTAGATCATGCATGTTTCGGGATTAGAATGGTCCGGATTTTTGAACTCCCCTTTAAAATAACTGCGGAACAGATTAATTGCGTCCTTAAAGCATACGGGAAGGCCATTAGTAATGTTGCGGAGAAGTGGACCACCTTTCAAACATTTTCAGTTTTAAATGGTGTCAGGGAAATAAAAATAGATCTTCAGCAGCACATTCCCTCGTATGTTTACGTACGCGGTTGTAAAGCTGTTGAGATGTAGATGGACAGCCGCGTACTTGCTCCGGCTGTGGATTGACTGGACACGTACGTTCAGAATGTATACAGAGGAGAGTGACGCAGGTACCGGTGGGGGAAGCAGTCCCTTCCATGACGATGACGACCTTACCAGTGACATATGCTACGGCCACCCGTGGCCACACTGCTACGACATCGAGTTTCGCAGTGGTGAGCAGTGGCGAGAGAAAAGACGATGACCAAATGTTGTCAGTGACTACTAGCTCTACTAAAGTAACGACTGTCGTTCCGTCGCCTGAAGCGGCGCCCATCACAGAAGCAGGATCTCTTTCCAAAAGTGATGGAACTTTTGAACGAGATGTACAGCGAGACGAGAACGAGAATGCTGCACAAGATCTCAGCACGGCTTCCGAGAACGAGGAGCGACAGAAATCCGGATCTTCTCCCAACAAACATAAAAAACGGAGGATAGCTCCACCTGACGCTCCCCAAAAAGGTATAATCAGTGCGTCATAAGGCACAACAAATCGGTCGCAAAATCAGTGGTATGACACCTGTCAGTTTTTACGTAGACCCACAGACACTGCACAAAGCGGGAAAAGACGACTTCCGAAAAGTGAAAACGCAGACCCAACAGGATGGCTAAACGAAACGGTCCACAAGTAAGGAAACGAAGAACAGGGCTCCATCTCAACGTGGGGGAGGGACAGAGGTGTCTCAACACAGTGATACTAGAAACTGGATAGATGGCATTGAAGAATTTCCCGCAGACGAGGACATGAAGGAAGTGTCACACCTACCAGGAGGAAAGATTCCAGTGCAGAAAGACAAGCAAATGAGGGACGAGACGTCGAGTCGTTCACTACATGGAAAACCTTAGGCTGCAAAGACAGTGGGCCATAACGACTTGTATACTTAATTAATCACGACTTCATTACAAGCTATAGAATCGGGAAGTTGAATCTAAACAAAATCCGTAGCGAATTAAACCTTAAAAACCTGCAAGATACACTCTATGCCGCCGATATTGATGTTATTATGTTACAAGGAGTAACAGATATTGGACTGAATGTCATCACAGATTACAATGCAGTCGTAAATTCAGGGAACGACCGTGACATCGGAACGGCGATACTCACCAAAGAAGGAGTCATCATCAAAGATGTTGAGAAACTGGCAGACGCCAGGGGTCTAGCAGCCACCATTTACAATATGCGTTTTATAAATACAGTACTGGCCATTAAAATTGCTACACTACGAAGATGACGTGCTACAGACACGAAATTTAACCGATAGGAACAAGATGCTGGGATATGCACATGATTAGCTTTTCAGAGCATTCACACAAGGTTGGCGCCGGTGGCGACACCTACAACGTGTTGAATTGAGGGAAGTTTCCAACCGATTTCTCATACACAAACAGCAGTTGACCGGCGTTGCCTGGTGAAACGTTGTTGTGATGCCTCGTGTAAGGAAGAGAAATGCGTACCATCGCGTTTCTGACTTTGATAAAGGTCGGATTGTAGCCTATAGCGATTGCGGTTTATCGTATAGCGACATTGCTACTCGCGTTGGTCGAGATCCAATGACTGTTAACAGAATATGGAATCGGTGGGTTCAGGATGGTAATACGGAACGCCGTGCTGGATCCCAACGGCCTCGTATCACTAGCAGTCGAGATGACAGGCATCTTATCCGCATGGCTGTAACGGATCGTGCAGCCACGTCTCGATTCCTGAGTCAACAGATGGGGACGTTTGCAAGACAACAACCATCAGCACAAACAATTCGACGACGTATGCAGCAGCATGGACTATCAGCTCGGAGACCATGGCTGCGGTTATCCTTGACGCTGCATCACAGAGAGGAGCGCCTGCGATGGTGTACTCAACGACGAACCTGGCTGCACGAATGGCAGAACGTCATTTTTTCGGATGAATCCAGGCTCTGTTTACAGCATCATGATGGTCGCATCCGTTATTGGCGACATCGCGGTGAACAATCATTGGAAGCGTGTATTCGTCATCGCCATACTGGCGTATAACCCGGCGTGATGGTATGGGGTGCCATTGTTTACACGTCTCGGTCACCTCTTGTTCGCATTAACGGCACTTAGAACAGTGGACGCTACATTTCAGACATGTTACGACCCGTGGCTCTATCCTTTATTCGATCCCTGCGAAACCCAACATTTCAGCAGGATAATGCACGACCGCATGTTGCAGGGCCTGTACGGGTCTTTCTGCATACAAAAAATGTTCGACCGCTGCCCTGGCCAGCACATTCTCCAGATCTCTCACGAATTGTAAACGTTTGGTCAATGGTGGCCGAGCAACTGGCTCGTCACAATACGCCAATCACTAATCTTGATGAACTGTGGTATCGTGTTGAAGCTGCATGGGCAGCCGTACCTGTACACGCCATCCAAGCTCTGTTTGACTCAATGCCCAGGCGTATCAAGGCCGTTATTACGGCCAGAGGTGGTTGTTCTGGGTACTGATTTCTCAGGATCTATGCACCCAAATTGCGAGAAAATGTAATCACATGTCAGTTCTAGTATAATTTATTTGTCCAATGAATACCCGTTTATCATCTGCATTTCTTCTTGGTGTACTAATTTTAATGGCCAGTAGTGTATACGTGCACCATCTGGCACCGGGAACAGGAGGCGAAGAGTTGAATTTTATAAAGATGGTGTTCCCTTTTTGGTGGCCGCTACGGGCATATCAGTTTTGGTTGGTTGGTTGGTGTTTGGGGAAGGAGACCAGACAGCGTGGTCATCGGTCTCATCGGATTAGGGAAGGATGGGGAACGAAGTCGGCCGTGCCCTTTCAGAGAAACCATCCCGGCATTTGCCTGGAGTGATTTAGGGAAATCACGGAAAACCTAAATCAGGATGGCCGGACGCGGGATTGAACCGTCGTCCTCCCGAATGCGAGTCCAGTGTCTAACCACTGCGCCACCTCGCTCGGTATCAGTTTTGGAGGTGACTATACTGCGTACCTTGCAGAACTAACACTCCCGGAAGAAAGGATATTGCGGAAACATAACTTAGCCACAGGAGAGCTTCTGCGAAGTTTGGAAGGTAGGAGACGAGGTACTGGCAGAATTAAAGCTGTGAGGACGGGGCGTGAGTCGTGCTTGGATGGCTCAGTGATAGAACACTTGCCCGCGAAAGGCAAAGGTCCCGAGTTCGAGTCTCGGCCCTGCATACAGTTTTAATCTGCCAGGAAGTTTCAATTTCATAATGTAGTTGTAAATACTTCTGAATTAAAAAAAGCAAACAAAGTGGTTTTGCTAAGGAAAGAAGGAAAATGTTTACCGTTCCGTCGACGTCGAGATTGGTAGAGAAGGAGGACTAGCTCGGATGGGGGAGGGACCGGGAAGTAAATCGACCGTGTTCTTTCGGAAAGAACCATCCGGGCATCCGCCTTAAGGGATGCAGGGAAACCACGAGAAATGTAAATCCGGATGACAGATGGCGTCTTGAACCACTGTCTTCCTGACCGCTAGTCCAGTGTCTTACCAAAGCTGTACCTCGCCCGCTAGTCTGCAGTGAATGACCAGAAGTATCACTTCAAAGGATACTGCAAATTCCTACAGATGTACCTCGTATGTTACTTGGAGTGGATACAGTGAGAAATCAAAAGGCAGCTACGTTATGAAGGCCTGTGTCGGAGACGCCTCAGAGATAAAAGAGAAAGTGGCCTGTTACAGCCACAGCACCTGAACAGACAATATGGCGTGCGGACGCAACGAGTGGGAAACCCGCCAGCGCCGTGTTGAGAGGCGGGCTTTAGCCCAGGTCGGGTGGTTTCAGCAAACTTGCAGGCGGTCAGGCGAGCGTGATATAACGGCGCGGGTTTCCCCAGCTTCAGTGGTGCCGGGTGTCCACACGCGGCGGCAGCGCGGGTGTCACATTCCAGTGTCTGCGGCGGATGGAAGGCTCTGGGAGCCGTGTTAAAGGCTGACCGGTCCAAGACTGTGGGGACTGCCGTTGTCAGAGCTAACCACGCTTCACGAATGTCGCATCATCAGCGTCACACCGCAAAAGCTGGATTCCTGCTGTCGATGGGCCCTCTTGGTCCCGTCCCATTATACTGAAAGGGTAAATCGCAACTTTATTTAAAGTCAAATATGTCTGTGTTTTTCTTTAGTTACATCTACATCCATCAGTCCACAAGAACTCTGGCGAAGGATCTTCGGGGACCACTGGTACTCCCAGGTATGCGCGGCTGCCGGGAAGAACGACTATTGGCAAGCCTCCATACGAACTCTGAAGTCTCCATCTTCATGGTCTTTTCGCGAGTTATTCGTAGCAGGAGGTAAAACGCCACTGCCCATCAAAATTGCAAACAACAGGAAGCATAGCAAATAACGAAATTTTTCTTACTGCGCGTTGTCGGTACGTATGTGACAGCATGCACTACCAATATGTTACAAAACGCCACCCACAAAAACGGTATTCTTACGGAATTAATACCGCGGTTGCTGTTGGTGATAGAAAGGTAGGCTCAACTGTTTTGGATAGCCCATAGCAAGTGACCATTTATACAGGGTGGTCCATTGATAGTGACCGGTCCAAATATCTCACGAAATAAGCATCAAACGAAAAAACTACAAAGAACGAAACTCGTCTAGCTTGAAGCGGGAAGTCAGATGGCGCTATGGTTGGCCGCTAGATGGCTCTGCCATAGGTCAAACGGATATCAACTGCGTTTTTTTAAAATAGGAACCCCTTTTTTTATTACATATTCGTGTAGTACGTAAAGAAATATGAATGTTTTAGTTGGGCCACTTTTTTCGCTTTGTGATAGACGGCGCTGTAACTCACAAACATATAAGTACGTGGTATCACGTAACATTCCGCCAGTGCAGACGGTATTTGCTTCGTGATACATTACCTGTGTTAAAATGGACCGTTTACCAATTACAGAAAAGGTCTATATCGTGTTGATGTATGGCTATTGTGATCAAAATGCCTAAACGGCGTGTGCTGAGTATGCTGCTCGGTATCCTGGACGATATCATCCAAGTGTCCAGACCGTTCGACGAATAGTTACGTTATTTAAAGAAACATGATGTTTTCAGCCACATGTGAAACGTCAGCCACGACCTGCAACAAATGATGATGCCCAAGTAGGTGTTTTAGCTGCTGTCGCGGCTAATCCGCACATCAGTAGCAGACAAATAGCGCGAGAATCGCGAATCTCATAAACGTCGGTGTTGAGAATGCTACATCAACATCGATTGCACCCGTACCATATTTCTATGCACCAAGAATTGCATGGCGACGACTTTGAACGTCGTCTACAGTTCTGCCACTGGGCACAAAAGAAGTTACGGGACGATGGTAGATTTTTTGCACGCGTTCTATTTAGCGACGAAGCGTCATTCACCAACAGCGGTAACGTAAACCGGCATAATATGCACTATTGGGCAACCGAAAATCCACGATGGCTGCGACAAGTGGAACATCAGCGACCTTGGAGGGTAAATGTATGGTGCGGCATTATGAGAGGAAGTATAATTGGCCCCCATTTTATTGATGGCAAACTACATGGTGCAATGTATGCTGATTTCTTACGTAAGGTTCTACCGATGTTACTACAAGATGTTTCACTGGGTGTCAGAATGGCGATGTACCTCCAACATGATGGATGTCCGCCACATAGGTCGCGTGCGGTTGAAGCGGTATTGAATAGCATATTTCATGACAGGTGGATTGGTCATTGAAGCACCATACCATGCCCGCGCGTTCACCAGATCTGACGTCCCCGGATTTCTTTCTGTGGGGAAAGTTGTAGGATATTTGCTATTGTGATCCACCGAAAACGCCTGACAACATGCGTCAACGCATGTCAATGCATGTGCGAACATTACGGAAGGCGAACTACTCACTGTTGAGAGGAATGTCGTTACACGTATTGCCAAATGCATTGAGGTTGACGGACATCATTTTGAGGATTTATTGCATTAATGTGATATTTACAGGTTATCATACTGTAATAACATGTGTTCTCAGAAATGATAAGTTCACAAAGGTACATTTATCACATTGGAACAATGTATTTTCATTTAAAAAACCTACCTGTTACCAACTGTTCGTCTAAAATTGTGAGCCATATGTTTGTGACTTTTACAGCGCCATCATCACAAAGCGAAAAAAGTGTTCCGACTAAAACATTCATATTTCTTTCCATACTACACGAAAATGTAATAAAAAATGTGGGTTCCTATTTTAAAAAACGCAGTTGATATCCGTTTGACCTACGGCAGCGCCATCTAGCGGGCCAACCATAGCGCCAACTGGTTTCCACTTTCAAACTAGACAAGTTTCGTTCTTTGTAGTTTTTTCCTTTGACGCTTATTTCGTGAGATATTTGGCCCGGCCACGATCAGTGGACCACCCTGTATATCCAACAGAAGAATCATTTTACTGTAAGTATGCTAGAGTACAGGCTCAAAATTTTAATATTACACACTTCTTCCAGAACAGGCAAATGTAACAAATTGGTTGGTTCGTTTTGCATTAGATCTGGTCTATTACGGGCCTAAAGGAGATTATGGAGGCTCCATTTAGTTCTTGGACGGTCCCTGAGAATACCCAAAAAAAGCGTTTTTCACCATGTTTTCACCGTCAGCAGCAGATATTTAAACAAATAACCATAGCAAATTGCTCAAATTTTGACGGTATATTCTATAGGGATTTATCTAGAAGTGTCATCTGCTCGTTTTCAAAAAACTTTATCCATTATCGAGAAACACCCCGAAAACATGGTTCTTGGGTACTAAAACCGAACTGAGGACTCCAACACAGGTAAGCACATCAAATGGCTGAAGATCTCGATTTCAAGAACCTTGAAAATTTTCTTGATAATATCTTTTATCCGGTTCCTACGTACGGAGGTTCAAAGTTACCCCACTTGTACATGTAAAATACGCATTTAAAATTAGGTGTGAGGCGAAAACGTAATTTATAAAGTGAATTAGTACGGAGAAGTATGCTGTAAAGTGTCTCAGTTATTATTAGAAGGAATCTGGGAACCCCAAGCTGTGGTACTGGAACACACGCAAAATGTTTGCGCGCATAATATCCGATCTGAGGTGTAAAATTTCAATTCCGCTTAAGTATACTATCAACATTTTAATGACCCATAAAGTTCTTTTCATATGAATGACATGCCCTGCTGTAGCTGGGAATAAAAGGAATCAGCGGAAACATACTCTTATCGGAGCACAAAAAAGGCGCATATGGTCCTGCTTAAAAGACTCTGACTGAAAAGTGAGCCTCTAGCTGCTTCATTCTACCCTCCTCAGCACCTTGAAAAATTTTCCCAAAAATTTTGGCTTGTGAAAGTATTCGCATTTTTTTGTGATGGGTGAGAAGGAGACAGTGGCAGTGGAGAAGAGACGGAAAAGTAATAAATACTGGAAGGGAGCAGGCAGTGCTTGTCGTATAGAAAGAGCGAAGGACAGTTGGCAGTGTGAGAGAAAAAGAGGGACGCGGTGTTAGTAGAACATACAGTATGTGATCAGAAGTATCCGGATACCATACTGAAAATGACTTACAAATTTGTGACGCCCTCCGTCGGTAATGCTGGAATTCAATTTGGTGTTGGCCCACCCTTAGCGTTGACGACAGCTTACACTCTCGCAGGCATACGTTCACTCAGGTGCTGGAAGGTTTCTTGGGGAGTGGCAGCCCATTCTTCGCGGTGTGCTGCACTGAGGAGAGATATCGATGGTCGGTGAGGCTTGGCACGAAGTCGGCGTTCCAAAACATCCCAGAGGTTTCGTTTCATCCCAGAGGTGTTCTGTAGGATGCAGGTCAGGACTCTGTGCAGGACAGTCCATTACAGGGATGTTATTATCGTGTAACGACTCCGCCACAGGCAGTGCATTATGAACAGGTGCTCGATGATGTTGAATGATGCAGTCGCCATCCCCAAATTGCTCTTCAGCAGTGGGAAGCAAGAAGGTGCTTAAAACATCAATGTAGGCCTTGATGTGATAGTGTCACGCAAGAAAACAAGTGGTGCAAGCCCCCTCCACGAAATACACGACCACACCATAACACTACCGCCTCCGAATTTTATTGTTGGCATTACACACACTGGCAGATGACGTTCACCGGGCATTCACCACATTCACACGCTGCACCGGATCGCCACATTGTGTACCGTGATTCGTCACTTCACACAACGTTTTTCCTCCGTTCAATCGTCCAATGTTTACGCTCCTTACACCAAGCGAGGCGTCGTCTGGCATTTAGCAGCGTGATGTGTGGCTGATGAGTAGCCGTCGACCAAGAAATCCAAGTTTTCTCACCTCCCGCCTAACTGTCACAGTACTTGCAGTGGATCCTGCTGCAGTTTGGAATTCCTGTGTGACGGTCTGGATAGATGTCTGCCTATTACACATAACGACCCCCTTCAACTGTCGACGGTCTCTATCAGTCAACAGGCGAGGTCGGCTTGTACGCTTTTGTGCTGTTAAGTGTCCCTTCACGTTCCCACTTCACTATCAAATCGAAAACAGTGGACCGGGGGGTGTTCAGGAGTGTGGAAACCTCGCGTGCAGACGTAAGACACAAGTGATATCCAATCATCTGACCACGTTCCAAGTTCGTGAGTTCCGCAGAGCGCCCAGTCTGCTCTCTCACGATGTCTAATTACTACTGAGGTCTCTGATATGGAGTACCTGGCAGTAGGTGGCAGCACAATACGCCTAACAAGATCACATAGTGTAACTGACAGTGACAGAACAATGGTAGAGAAAGAATGAAGTAGATGGTGCTAGTGGGAGAGGAATAACGAGAAGGAGAAATTGGAAGATGGTGAGAGATAATGGTCAGAGTCAATAACAATAGCAACGAGGGAGATATATATATATAACGAGAATGAGAAGAGAGAACAGCAGTGGGAAGGAATAAATGAGATATCAACAATAAGAGTGCAAGAGGGAGACAGTGACAATGATTGGAGATTGTAATAGTTGGACAGAACGATGGACACTGTGGCTGTGAGACAAGAGGCAGTGACGGCTACAGAGACACAATGAGATAATGACAAGTTGCGACGAATGAGTGAGTGAGACTGGACAAGTGGTTGTGGATGGGTATGAGCGATTTACAGCTATGTTTGAGCAAGTTACAGTGGGAGGAGCTTGTGGGAGTGAGCTGCACTTTAAAATGATCACAAATACGTACCCATGTCAAAATATTTGGGAAAATTTATAAGGTGCTGATGAACGTACAATGAGGCAGCTGGTACCCCACTTTTCAGTCATAGTGAAGCAACTGGTATCTCTTTGTTTAGTCAGGAGTCTTTTAAGAAAATGGTTCAGATGGCTCTAAGCACTACGGGCCTTAACATCTGAGGTCATCAGTCCCCTAGACTTAGAACTACTTAAACCTAACTAACCTAAGGACAACACACACATCCATGCGCGAGGCAGGATTCGAACCTGCGACCGTAGCAGCAGCGCGGTTCCGGACAGAAGCGCCTAGAACCGCTCGGTCACAGGAGTCTTTTAAGCGGGAGCACATTCGACTCTTTTGTGCTCTGATAGGACCATTTCTTCACTGGTATAGTTGGCACAAAGAAGAATACACGATTAAACTTGTAGGTGATACATGGTGCAAAACTTTGGACACAGGGCTGTCCCCTCTGGTATAACAACTGTTCTAACCTGTCTAGGCATCAAGCTGGACTAAACTTGGATGAGAGATATGGATACCTTGTGCTGTGCTGCTTACGATCTGGGCAGACAGACAGGCAAACCCCTCCACTCCGCCGGCCGGGGTGGCCGAGCGGTTCTAGGCGCTACAGTCTGGAACCGCGCGACCGCTTCGGCCGTAGGTTCGAATCCTGCCTCAGGCATGGATGTGTGTGATGTCCTTAGGTTAGTTAGGTTTATGTAGTTCTAAGTTCTAGGGGACTGATGACCTCAGAAGTTAAGTCCCATAGTGCTCAGAGCCATTTTTGAACCCTCGACTCCGAATAGATGTAGGTCAGGACAGAGTGGACAAAATGTTGGGCAGGTGTTGTCTCGTCAAAGACAGAGCACAACCACCGGTTTTAACACTTTAGAAACGTTACAGGCTGCTGTTCAGATCGACGGCTGTGTGAACCAGAATTGATGTTGTGTAGTCGATGACAGCTTATACTACCTTGTCAGGAGCTGGACTTGTATAACACTGAGCAATGCGGTCTATCAAAATTCGTTCTCCTCGAAGCCTCCACACAGCGCACCACAATCGGCTAACCTCTCTCTGCTGTGGCGTCAAGGAAACTCGCAACAGTGATCGCCAACTTGGTCCATGGTGGTCCAAATGTCGTCACATTTTCCTTGTATTTCTGCAAGAAAACCTGTTTCCTAGTGAAACGTCCCCTTAGAACAATTATACATGACTGTGCTTAAACTGACACACAATATTTTTAGCGCAACGCAATCTGACTTTCAATAATCCCTACAAAAGAATGGCCCTGACTAACATTAACCTATACCTTTCATAAATCACTTATCACACCAAAAATCTTCGTTACCCGTACTACTGCAATTCAGCGAGCGCCACTACTGCCAGCTAAATAAAAGATTCAAACCACTGAAGGCACTAACTACTAATAGGCATAGTTAGCAAATGAAAGATTTTAATAGAGAACAAACAATGTATTTACCATAATATACATAGCAGTTCATGACATCCAGTCTTACAAATTTCCAAATTCCGCCATTTCTCTCCCCACATCCACCACTGCTGGCGGCTCACCTCCAACTGCGCAACGCTACGCGCTGTTCACATCCAGCTGCCGCTGCCCAACACTACAATGGCAGACAACAATGCAAACTAGCCACAGACTGCACACAGCACAGCCAGTGATTTTCATACAGAGCGCTACGCGGCGTTACCAATATAAAAACCTAAACAGCCTACTTACACTAGGGCGCCCAACATTTGATTATGGTTTTAAGGGAGATGAGCAACATCTGTCATTTAAGGGAGATTCGATAGCAATAAATTTCAGCCGTACGACTACATAGAATTTTCTTAGTACGGGTGATAAAGACAAATACCCATACATTTTCAAGGCTAGCATTTCAGTACCTACATCTAATGCATCACATGCACATTTTATTGCAATATGCAGTGTGTGATCTAAGCGTTTGGTTTCACAAAATGCTTGTCGTCTTCGTCAAGCAGTTCGAACACATAACTATGCTTCCTGTAACTTACATTTATATATAAATTACGAAAATTTAGTGGAGACTTGATCAAGCTGTGCACACCATAAGTTGTCTCATTTGTCTGTTCTATGAAGTCTTTAAGTATTTCTTATTACCGTTTCAGGATCAAAATACCCCCAATTAGAGGGAACATCTGTCTGTTTTTGTGGCTGGAGGCATCGGCTGCAATAGAGAAAAAGCTGCTTGATTTAGCTGGATCTGGTAAGACGTCATTGAAGTTCTGAACACTTCTTGGAGCCAAAGCCTTTTTCACAATTGCTTCTGCCTTAGTTCGACCACATGTCATCATCTTAGTCAAATTAGAACCATGTAAAACTCCTTTGATAATTGTTTTTCCACAATCTATATTTCCATAGCTGATTTTATGTTTAACAGTATGAAAAATTACTTTTAGCTCACCTGCAACGTTTTTAATGACCATGCTGTCATTATCAGACTATTTGAGGATGCCTTCACTTCTTTTTCGTTTCGACTACTAATTTCTATAAAATAACGTTGGTTGCAGTGGCACACAACACACAGTAAGCTTGTGTGAGTCAGTTGAGAAGTAAATAATGTAACGAGTGTGTTTAAACATGAATGTCTCTATAATTCGTTTCCGAGAACCCTTGTTAGTTGTGTACCATATTTACACCACAGTTGCTCAACGGCACGAGGCGAACGCATCCGTTGGTTGCCTGAACTGACGGTAAAGCAGGCAAACATTCCACCTCTCACGACCGCTCTAGACGTGTAAGGTATGACATTCTTTCTCCACTCCTCAACTTGCATTGAACCAAAGTATCCTCATTCCGTAGAAGCACGAACAAAAAAAAAAAAAGATTATATGTCAACAACAGTATCGATTGTTATAGGAAAATGTTTCGAGATTTGACGGCTAGGGATCTTGAACTATCGACGTACTTCGCGGGATTAGCTTTCATACCAGTGATCACTGACGAAATATACGGTAGAAAGAGGCGGTCAATAAGGGAGCCGAGAGGATTAAAGAAAAATTACCTGACTCAAGGCATATAACGAGGTGGTACGATACTGCATAGCCAAGTGAACAGGGTATATCTGTCCTGTCGGACACTAGTCGTTGAGGTCCTGCATAGCGCTGAGCATGTCTAATTCCTCCACCCAAGTCAAGTTTTTGCTCTTGGCTGCACAATGCAAAATTTGGAACGATTATAATATAGGTTCCATGTGTCCATTAGCTTTTAAGTGTTCAGCTAGCGAAGAAGTATTTTTACTTGCGCCTTTTTTAACAATCACATGCACCTGGAATCTCGTTCTTAACATACAGCCAGTCTGTCCATTGTAAGACAGGTCACTGAGCGCATGTTAATTTATAAATTCCGGATTGAGAGAATTTGTCTTTACGTGGCTGATCATTGCGTATAAATGGACCTTTCAACGCTCCACTTGTTACCCCCAAAGTTACTTTTGCATTTGAAGATTTCTCTCCGTTAGGACAACATAATGTTTGATATGAACTCTTCAGTTCTATCTCCAAAATGGTCTGATATTAATTACGCTTGCATTTTATTCATTAGACAATAACGGAGAACTGTATCACATGTCTTTCGGAAGTTAAGGGTGAACAGTTTGACAACCAAAGCAACCTAATTCACTGACTCATAAAGCTACAATATTTTCCGCCGCAGTCAACAATGCTAGATATACGCACAAAGTGAATAACGCAGAATATGAAGCCAAATGGTAGCGCACATCACCATAGGCCAAAGATTGCTGACTTCAGATAAAAACATAATAACGACATAACTGTACCCACAATGGTATAGCTACTACAGATCAAATACCTCAATTTGCATTTGATTCAATAATGTGATCGAGACTACCAGTCTGTGAAATGATCAAATACTAGTCGACAGAACTCAGCATTACCTCATATAAAGTGTACAGCTGATTGTGAGGTGTGAAAAGATTCTGCGTGCTGCAAATGAATTTCATCTGACAGCAAAGGAAACGCGAAAGGCAGACAAAACCAGCCCACAGAAATGCTATGCTCGCTACGGGGTCGTAACTCTTACACGCAACTGAACGGAACTTTTGCACAGTCCAAATATCTTGCCCGTTGTTTCCTGGGAACATTCCCTATAGTTTGTGATCCGTAAAGCGACTTCGCCACCATTGTCGTTCGGGTCGCCAGCAATGGAAAGAAAACTACGCGAACTTCTGTAGCTGTACACTTCCGGGCACTTTGCTACTGCAGGAAGGCTTTTGTCGCACACATGGCGAAAGCTTTAGCCCTGCTACCTGTGGGTGCTTCGAAATCTAGCTAAGGATACAGATACATGTCTGCAATGATTTCAAATTTCATTTCATTGTTGTTCGATTGCTCTACCTGGCCAAAAGTCTTCAGTCATTCCACGAAACTCTTCTGTGTATCCTTAATGTACTCATACGGGCAATTTTCAAAATTACACAAGCGTTCTCGGCCCAATCGCTGTTTCTCATTGTAACAAAGAGCACAGTGCTTATTAGTAACCACAGTTTAAAGGCAGTTGGCAACGAACGAACAGTCTGTCAAACTTCACGTGTCTGTCAAAATATTTGGCAGTGTGCTGCTTTGCTTGACGTTTTAGTCTTGTGGAACGTAGACTGTTTGACGTGTTTGAGAGAAATTCTGATTGGCGCTCGAGTTGACAAATAAACTTCACTGTCTACGTGTGCGTTTGTTAAACAATAGCCAGTTGCTTGCCAGACTGTTATCTATAATTTTGAGATATCTAGCAATAGGAGCAGATTTCGGAGATTGAAAGTTTGTATCCAGGATTGCATCTCGTACATAGCCCACTAGAGTCAAAATACTTTGTGATATGATACACACAGCGTGACAACGGCTTCCAGAGTGAGGTTGAATTTGGCGAACGTGGTTGGTTCGTCTGCGCTCTTGTTTGACAAACCCGTGGATAGCCAACACTGAATCTGACAGACAAGTCTGATTGTTTACAAGGCCTTTACAGGAACGCTTCACTACTACCCAGTTCACCGAACTAACCGGCAATTCGAAATTCCCGTTGTTCACCTACGCAACCGGCGGAGTCCACCGACATCTATTAAAAGTTGACCGCGGTAAATCTGGCATTTAAACCTCTTCAACGCAAAATTCTGGTGCACCGACCACGGTCAGAGGGAAACGAGGACGTTCAACGCGGTTAAATCTGACCATGGCTCACGCCAATTTTCGTCAAATGGCCAGGGTTTTACAAGCGTAAGGTATTAAGGCGGCGGCGCGTTTCGATGCGCTGAGACAGACTCAAGGCGCCGATACCGCACCCCATACGTAAGATGGCCGCAGTAGGTTTATTAATTTATGAATCACATTTATCAGGAATAGGGTTAAATTGTGCCTCTACGTGTGACCACACTGCCTATTTTTCTCTAACAAGGACGCCACACAACAATAGGATTTTTGTAATATTTTTTATATTTACGGTACGTCAAGTTCAAAACTGAAATGTACCTGTCCCGAAGCTGTTCGAATCATCTGTCAAAAAATCTTGAGCAAATACACTTCTAATTTCGCCGACCATGTTTAACATGCTAAAATAAATAACATGTTTTTAAAGTAATGTAGTTCTGTGACAGCGTGATTGCTCGCTGGTTGAGCACCCTGGAATCGAATGCAGGTGGAATGAAATTTTTAAACAAATGACATGTTCTGCTATCGTTTAAAGGAAGTGTAGAACACAAAACGATTTTTAAAAAAATTTAGTTTTTTTAGTTACATCACCTTTATTAACTTTTATAAAAGATCGGTAATTAAGAACTTTGGTTTTCAGTGAAAACTGGATTTTTGTATGTAGTTAGATAGCAGACCACGTATACGTTCATAAAAAATGACAGACGTGTTACTTAGCATATATTTGACGAATTTTATATTTAAATGACGTGGGTATTCGAACCGTACGGAGAAAAACACACACAAAAAAATAATGACCGAAACGGGACACTGTACATCTCTGCTTTTATGCTGCAGCCGTCAGATCTTTTATTTTGAAGAACTGCTTCATTGTCTCGCACCAATTCGAGAAGTTATGTCCATCTTGTACTTTGATAAATGTATTCTTCTTTTGTTTTCAATTCGCCAAACATAAACGAATGGACTAACTGCGAAGTATTTATTTTAAACATACTTCTACTTTTTTGACGAAAGTCACAGCAAATGATAATGACGTCACTCACCAGCGATTGTCTCGAAAACTTATGCATATAGGCAGTCTGGTGCAAATTCATATCTCTGTCAACATCTTTGATCTACAGACTGCCTTCCATAGCGATACACGGAGTTAGCCGCGGGCAAACTCATGGTTGACTGACGTCGGTTTGCTGACCGGCATTTAGCGTTGGTGTACCACAGCGACATTTTATACGAGAGATACTTAAAACCGTGGTCACGGGACCCTGGTTATCTTACTTTTTGACCGAGGTTGGTGCGCTCGGCCAAATGTATCATCGCCTAAGAAAGGAAGCGCCAGACGTTATTAACGTTTTTAAAACAAATGTGCAAATTCTGGGGCGGAATGGGATTAAAACATTGAGTGACAGTTCGAAAATAACTATATGTGGATAGCGAATTTTTTTTCTTGACCTCCAAATATTTAGTCATACTCGCGGCCACAGAAATGTCACTGTTCAGCACAGAGGCAGAGGCCATCATGCAAGCTTTTCAGTTCTTAAAGTCGGCTAAGCTCAGCAAGGTCTTATACGATTCTAGCCTACTGTCAGCTCTCAACAACAGTACTGATGGCTTTCTTTTGTCAGAGCTTACTGTTCATTCAGTAGGTAGAGCGGGCTGTTTTTCGTAATGGCCCATTGGAGAGACAAAAAATTCTCAGTCGAACTGGCAGTGGGGCAAAGGGAGTCACAGTTGAGAATATTTGCGAGGGGTTACCAGTTCCAGCATGTGCCTCGTACCAAGCGAAACCTCCTGTAAAAGTTATACAGAACCGGAGGATGGGAACAATTTTAAATTTTAATTCTGCAACAATATGTCCCACACAAAAATTAAAATACTAGTTTATTTGAAGTTGTATAGAATTTAAAACAATCTTGAATCGCAGAAAAGTTATTTTACAACAGTATTGAACTATGTGAGCAACATGATATACACTCCTGGAAATTGAAATAAGAACACCGTGAATTCATTGTCCCAGGAAGTGGAAACTTTATTGACACAATCCTGGGGTCAGATACATCACATGATCACATTGACAGAACCACAGGCACATAGACACAGGCAACAGAGCATGCACAATGTCGGCACTAGTACAGTGTATATCCACCTTTCGCAGCAATGCAGGCTGCTATTCTCCCATGGAGACGATCGTAGAGATGCTGGATGTAGTCCTGTGGAACGGCTTGCCATGCCATTTCCACCGGGCGCCTCAGTTGGACCAGCGTTCGTGCTGGACGTGCAGACCGCGTGAGACGACGCTTCATCCAGTCCCAAACATGCTCAATGGGGGACAGATCCGGAGATCTTGCTGGCCAGGGTAGTTGACTTACACCTTCTAGAGCACGTTGGGTGGCACGGGATACATGCGGACGTGCATTGTCCTGTTGGAACAGCAAGTTCCCTTGCCGGTCTAGGAATGGTAGAACGATGGGTTCGATGACGGTTTGGATGTACCGTGCACTATTCAGTGTCCCCTCGACGATCACCAGTGGTGTACGGCCAGTGTAGGAGATCGCTCCCCACACCATGATGCCGGGTGTTGGCCCTGTGTGCCTCGGTCGTATGCAGTCTTGATTGTGGCGCTCACCTGCACGGCGCCAAACACGCATACGACCATCATTGGCACCAAGGCAGAAGCGACTCTCATCGCTGACGACGACACGTCTTCATTCGTCCCTCCATTCACGCCTGTCGCGACACCACTGGAGGCGGGCTGCACGATGTTGGGGCGTGAGCGGAAGACGGCCTAACGGTGTGCGGGACCGTAGCCCAGCTTCATGGAGACGGTTGTGAATGGTCCTCGCCGATACCCCAGGAGCAACAGTGTCCCTAATTTGCTGGGAAGTGGCGGTGCGGTCCCCTACGGCACTGCGTAGGATCCTACGGTCTTGGCGTGCATCCGTGCGTCGCTGCGGTCCGGTCCCAGGTCGACGGGCACGTGCACCTTCCGCCGACCACTGGCGACAACATCAATGTACTGTGGAGACCTCACGCCCCACGTGTTGAGCAATTCGGCGGTACGTCCACCCGGCCTCCCGCATGCCCACTATACGCCCTCGCTCAAAGTCCGTCAACTGCACATACGGTTCACGTCCACGCTGTCGCGGCATGCTACCAGTGTTAAAGACTGCGATGGAGCTCCGTATGCCACGGCAAACTGGCTGACACTGACGGCGGCGGTGCACAAATGCTGCGCAGCTAGCGCCATTCGACGGCCAACACCGCGGTTCCTGGTATGTCCGCTGTGCCGTGCGTGTGATCATTGCTTGTACAGCCCTCTCGCAGTGTCCGGAGCAAGTATGGTGGGTCTGACACACCGGTGTCAATGTGTTCTTTTTTCCATTTCCAGGAGTGTATTTGTCTTCTTACATTTGTTTACTAAACATAAAAAAGTTTTAGCGAATACAGCCACCGTCAGAAGATGGATAACATAATATATCCAGTCACCGTCACAGAATATGCCTGATAACAAAAAAGAATCAAGTTTACAAAGAACTCGGCAGTGTAAGCCGACTTCTCAGTACGAAACGTCATCCCGTCTAGTCTGCATAGATGCTCTGATTCGATAGGGAAGAGTGTCATAAAGCCACTGTATCTTATAACCTAAGCAAGCTGGCACAAAGCTGTTGTAAATGGGACTTGATATCCTGAATACTGGCACTAGGAAGTAGTTCCGTTCGAGTCGGCTCCACTACTGGGGACGCAGACAGTTGATACAGACATCTACAATGTGCAAGAGAGCATTGTCCTTTTGAAGACTGCTACCACTATATTGTTGCGTGAGAGGTATCACTTGAGAATACACGATGCCCATAATGTGCCATTATGCAGTCAGAGTTCCCTCAATCACTACCAGATTTGACCTGTAAACTGCACCCGCTAAAATCTGTACCTAATGAAATTTGCAGCCAGAAAAGGGCAGGGGAGAGTCCACTGATCCCCCCGTCCCAACTCCATAACTTGCCTGGCAGTTAGAAGATCCGAGGGCCCTTAACCGGTTGGGCTGATTAACAGGACTGGAGATGCTCGAAGAAGAACTGTAATGTCTATACAATTTTCCTGATTTTCTGTCGGATCCAATAAGTTTCTTTTTGCTTTCGATCACATCTTCAAAAACCAATCGGAAACATTAAAACCGAATTGCAGCCACTTGTTTAAATAGCATCTCTTCTCCTCGATATGGTCTGTTCCTGTGGATCAGCATACTGTACTTGTAATGTACGTAAGATAGATTCTGATTCTAACAAAAAGGCAATTATGCGTGTATATAGGGTGGAGAAGAATTCCACGGACAATATTTCGGAGGCTATTCTCGGGTATTTTCCGAGTATTTTGTTATGAGGAACCCGTGGCCCCCGTTGGTTCATTAAGAAATAATTACATTTCGTTTGATTTCTTGGACGTTGTATCAGTATTGGATTACGAATATATGCACAACAATGAAAATGTCGACGATGTGCGCTCTGTGTATTGTTTGGAAGCAGACCTGTTCCATTCACTCACAGCAATTGCTGTTGACAACAGTTATGCCCACTGTACTTCTGGTCCTCAAGCTTGTATTCATTATTACTCAGTTCTGTCTCGGATTTGTTTTTCTGCGGCTCTTTTAGTTGTACATTAACACTGATACACACCAGTACGGGTAGTTTTACTGAAAGAAACGGCTGATGTGCGTCCCGTCTGTGGTTTAACTGAATGCAATGGAAAAACGCCACAACGACGATATGCTCAGCTGTTCTCGCAGCGACGGCTGTAACATAACAATGGTTTAGCTTTTGTACATATGAACCCCCGAATTTCCGGATCTTTTCGTGCTGCTATGTTTTGAAGATTGTGTATTACAGGCTTTTCCACTGTAATTGACGTATTTTCACAGAAATAGAGATAATTCAGGTAACAACCCAAGTAAATCATACTATAAGAGACTACGGGTCCCTTATAACAAAATACCCAGAAAATATTCCGAACAACCTCCAAAATTTTAGCGGTGGTTTTCGGTCCGGTATAGGTGACATGAGTTGTACGCAGCCTCTTCCACTGCTAGCACTACGTGCACGCGTCCACTATATGTAGCTTAAAATATGAAACAATTTTCTTTATAACAATAATTCTATGTCTACACTAATGCTGTGCAAACTGCTGTGAAGTGCACGACAGAGGGTACTCCAGATTGTAGCAGTTATTAAGGTTTTTTTTTAACGTTTCATCCACTTATCGATCACGGGAAGAATGATCGCTGAAGCGGCTCAGAGGTCGCTGTAATTAGTCTGAACTCGTCCACGCTATCCCTACCGGACCGGTGCGTAGGGTGGGTTTTAGTATATTCTTGGAGTTATTATTTAGAGCTGGTTCTTGAAATTTACGGAGGAGGCTTTCTCAGGATAATTTGCTTGATCTTCGACCGTCTGCTAGTTCAATTTCCTCAGAATCTATATGATATTCTTCCATGGGTCAAACAAACCTGTTACTGTTAGTGTTGCCGTTCTCTGTATGGGTTCAATATCTCCTGTTACTCAATTTGATATGGATCCCACACAATTGAGCAATATTGTAGGACGGGCCACACCATTTTCTTGCAAGCAATGTCCTTTGTAAACGGATTGCATTCCCCTAATATTCTACCTATTAACCAAAGTGTGCAATCTGCTGAATCTATGCGATCGTTACATTTCATATCCCTACAAATTGCTACGCCTAGGTATTTGTATGAGTTGACCAATACCAGTTACGACTCTTTGATATTGTAGTCATAGGATACCAAGTTGTTTTCGATTGTGAAGGCACGATTTTACATTTCAGAACATTTAAAACAAGTTGCCTATCTTTTCATCACTTGGAAATCTTATCAAGTTCTAACGGGATATTTGTGCAGCTTCGTTCTTACCATACTTCATTAGACGTGACTTCACCATCTGCAAAAAGTCTGAGATTATTATTGATATTGTCCTCAAGGTCATTAGTATTCAACGTGAACAGCAAACGACCCAACACACTTTCCTGGGACACACCTGAAGTTACCTCTACATATATCGACGACTCTCTATCCAAGATAAATTGCCGCTTCCTCCCTACCAAAAAACCCCCAATCCAATCACTAATTCCGCTTGATACGATCGTACTTTTGATAGTAATCGCAGATGTGGTACTGAGTCAAATGCTTTTAGGAAATCGAGAAACACTGTATCTCCCTAAGTGCCTTGATCTATGCCTTTCCGGAAGTCATATGAAAAAACTGCATGTTGAGTTCCACATTGGTGATGTTTTCGGAATTCACACTGTTTGACATGAAAAGGTCTTTTTCTTCTACATACCTCACTACGTTTGATCTCAACATGCGTGCTAAGATTCTACAGCAAATGGATCTCAAGGATGTCGTGGTTCACGTCTGTACGCTTCTTGTAGACGGGTGTGACCTGTACTTTCTTCCAATTATTGGGCACTACTTTTCGTCCGAGGAGTCTACGACAAATTATGGTTAAAAGAGGCGCTAACTCAGATGGAAATCTGCTGTAGAATATGATAATGATTCCATCGAGTCCTGAAACTTTGTTGAATTTTAGCGATTTCCGCTGTTTCTCAACACCACTGACACTAATATCTAGATTACTCATCTTTGCAGTGGTGCGAGCATTATGTGAGGCTAACGATAATTCTGCATATAACTGTCGTTATTGCGAAGAGGAAAATACATGAGCACTGTAAAATTGTATATTAAGTAAGATGCACTTTAAAAGAACGGAGTGTTTATCACAACGTACGTAACGTCATAACTTAGTAAAAAAGGAAAAAAAAACCGTTTTAAGCTGACAATGCATAACAATTTCTCTTGTTGGGACAGAGTATGCGACATAAAAGAATGAGAGGTATGATATAAGCTTTAAAACCAGTGCCATATGCTTATGTCAGAGGGAATATCTTAAGCAGACTGTTAGTGGCGCTCTTGTTCTTCTTCCGGCAGTAGAACATTTTGTTTTCATGGTGGCGTCCACACGACTCGAAGAGAAAACAATGCCAATAGTTGGAAGAAAGTACAGGCCATACCCGTTTACAAACGACGTACAGACGTGAACCACAAAATTAACGTCCAGTGTCCTTGAGATCCGTTTGTTGAAGAATCTTAGCATATATTCTGAGCTCAAACGTAATGATGTGTCCAGAAGAAAAACACCTGCTCCATGTCAAACAGTGTGGGTTCCGAAACATCCCACTGTGGGCGTAGGGAGGGAGTGAGCGAGGGCTCGGGGTGGAGATAGGCTGTGACGTAGTGAGCAGGTAGATTCCAGGTATACTGGGTGTAAAATTCACAGATTTCTGGTTGGGTGAAGATTCCACTGCGTGCAGTTTTCACATATTCCTCCCCCACACCATGACGCGTGTTCCTCTCCCAAACAATGGAAGTGTGTGACCTCTGCCCAGGTCCACGCCTGTTTGCCGACTATGGACATCCGGGGTAGTGATGAGCAACGATTAACCGCTGAACACATTGCAACGCCGTTCATCAGCATTCCATGCTTCCCAGTCTTGGCACCATTGCAAAGGCAGCCGTTTGTATTGTGGTGTTAACGGCACCCTACGCACGGGACGGTAATCCGCTAATTTTCTCCTGCTGGTGTGCGATGAATGGCACAGGTTGGAAGACAATGTTTCAGGAAGCCCATTGCTTGTTCTTGAATGACACCCACAGGCGGGAAGGTGTTGCGACGCGCTTGCTGCCCAATACGGTGATCCTCTCTTCCGGTACACAGGCGAGGTCGACCTGAACCATAACGGCGGATATCCCTGGCCTCACATTCACTCACAGTCCAACATCGGGCTGTCGTCACACCATCTGGATAGTTAGACACGAATGACCTCTGGCAACCAGCTATTCGGTTTCGGTTTTTGTGAGCATTGTAACTGTTGCTCTCGTGTTAAATGTAGGAAGGTGGACGATTTCGCGCTCAGTTTAATATTCCTTCTTCTCTTTCGTTGCACAGAGAATCACTCCGTACGTGTTGGTTGACATTTTAAAATGCTAGTGGGAACCTGACAACCTCAGCAGGTTTCAAAAGCTTTTGTATGGGGGCGAATTCAGTTGTGGAAGTAAAATCCGTGGCTAAAATCGCGTTTCCAAACTCGATATCAGAGAGTTTACATGATAAACCAGAAACAGTGTTGGTATATTGTTTTACGATAACAGGATTTCGGAGCCCAGATACAAGCAGTGAGTGATAAGCAAGACGAGCGATAACGCAAGCTCGTGGTAACTAACAGATAATACGGGATAAACAAATTTCACATCCTCGCGGTCGTTTAGTTCAACATAAGCACAGTCGCTTACAAATTTTTCCGATTAAAAAGTGCGAACCTAGAAATTTGAAGAGGAAGTTTGTTGTCCGATGACAGCTCAATACGCATTATTTTCCACAGAGAGGATATTTGATAGGGAATAATCTGTGCTGCAATTGGGGACCCGTGCAAGTTGGATGATCCGTATGTCACGAGACGGGAAAAAATTACACTTTGTAACTGAGATAGACTGGAAAGGGACTATCATAGAGAAGCCTGGTGCAGGCCTTTGCAGATGACCTGGGCGGTTTGCATGGAACGTGTCCCAACTACGTATCTGACTCTAATTGTGTGTGTGTGTGTGTGTGTGTGTGTGTGTAGTTTAGTGTCACGTTCGGCTAATTGATGATCAGGGAAGTGAGAGGATGTAAGCCGATTCCGGTACACAGCCTACGCTTAAGCCATCCTGCCACGCTATGTGGAAATGCACGTGGCCGTCCGCGGTGGCAGTGCGGTTCTGGCGCTGCAGTCCGGAACCGCGGGACTGCTACGGTCGCAGGTTCGAATCCTGCCTCGGGCATGGGTGTGTATGATGTCCTTAGGTTAGTTAGGTTTAAGTAGTTCTGAGTTCTAGGGGACTTATGACCTAAGATGTTGAGTCCCATAGTGCTCAGAGCCATTTTTTTTAAATGCACGTGGATGAGGAGCTCGTGACGTCACAGCATGGAATTCTACGTTCCACTCCAATGCGGAGCGTGACATAAAGAATGTGGCAAGTCCAGCTTGTGTCTCGTGGTGATAAACGTGATCAATGAGATGCGACATCGTTTTACGTCGCAAGCAGAACTCAGGACCCGCCATACCGTGTTGAGCTAAACTATGTATTTGGTGGATTTTCTTTATCAAAGAGTAAGTGATTATGAAGATAAGCTGTTTAAAAGCATTAGAAAATTGAGGGTCTCTCGAAAACGCGCAATTTTAGCTACGATTTTTTTATTATAAATTGACTAGAAACTACATATCGGTAGTTAGGGCTTCCTGTATTCGATGTTTTTAATGTTATAACTTATATGCTATGAAAGTATACCGTTTCAATGCTACGGCACAATGGTGAGCTATCAAATCTCATCCTTTTGATACAGTTTGTCGTAGTTAAATGTCAAATAAAGACATTTGCAGATACAGTCCTTAGACAGTTTATACCATATACAGAGACCTGGCTGCCACGTTCAAGTCATAGGTTAGTTGACAGCGTTGTGAGCTGAGAAGCAAAAAGTAGGAGGTTAGCATCTAAACTTTTATTCTACTTTTGTTTTTTAAAAGATTCTGGGACTTTTTTTATTGATTTCATGCAAGTATTACCTGCAGTAGTCGACGTTACTTACTGTAAATAATGTGTCTGTTGCAATTCTTGATGGAATGTTCCCTCGTGGCCAGAAATCTTTACGTGACTGCCGGTGTATATCAGAAAGTAAACACAAGCTACACACTTATGAAACGTTGTCTAAAATGTTTGGTTGGTTGATTGAGGAGGGGACCAAACGGCGTGGTCGTCATTCCCATTGGATAGGGAAGGAAGTCGGCCGTGCCCTTTCAAAGGAATCATCCTCGCATTTGCCTGAAGTGATTTAGGGAACTCACGGCAAGCCTAAATCAGGATGGCCGGACGCGGGTTTGAAGTCCTCCCGTTTGCGAGTCCAGTGTGCCAACCACTGCGCCACCCCGCTAGGTGCCTTTTTGGTTTTATAGACTGCCTCATATTGGAATCTTATCGGTAAATATCTTTTTTAATTATGGTGCGCAGCTTCGAAAAAATTTCCTCTTCCATTCAAACGAAATTGAGAAACGAAACTCGATCTTGAAATCTACTATTTTACGCGCGTTTGTTTTCGCAAACAAACTTTGTGATTTACGAGCCAGATGCAAGACTTCCACTGGAGGGCGTTGAGGTCGTATATGACGATGAGGAGAACGTTTCAGAGCGTGCAGCAATCACGACTACACCACGTCTGGCGTGCATCACGGAGAGACGCACGTTCCGTGTGAAGACGGCTTTGTCGAACAGTAGCGAGAGTGCCGTCGAGCTCATCGTCCACGTCCGACTGCTGTATTGCCACCAACCGTGCCGCACACCTTCATGCCATTAGCCAAAGTGGAGAGGCTAGGACTTTAATCCAGGACTACACCTATAGCTATGTCTATATGACTACTATGCGATTCACACTTAAGTACCTGGCAGAGGTTTCATCGAACCACCTTTCACGCTCTCTCTCTACCGTTCTACTCTCGAAAAGGGCGTGGAAGAAACGAACACTTCAATATCTTCGTGTGAGCTGTCGTTTCTCTTATTTTATTACGACAATTATTTCTACCTATGTAGTTGGGCGTCAACAAAATATTTTGGCATTCGATGGAGAAAATTGGAGATTGAAATTTCGTGAAAAGATCTCGGAACATCAAAAAACGCCTATGTTTTAGGGGTTGTCACCTCAATTGAGTGTCATATCTGTGACACTCTCTCTTATTTTGTGGCAGTACAAAACGAACCGCCCTTCTTTGAACTTTCACAATGTCCTCCCTCAATCCCATTGGCAAGTATTCCATACTGCACAACAGTACTCTAGCAGAGGACGGTCAAGCGTAGCGCAAGCAGTCCTTTTATTGGACATGTTGAATCTTCTAAGTGTTCTGGTAACAAAATGCAGTCTTCTGTTCGCCTAACCCATAGCGTTCCAGTTTAAGTTGTTCGTATGTGCTATCCCCAGGTATTTGATTGAATTGATAACCTTTAGATTTGTATGATTTATCATGCAACCAAAATTTAATAGATTTCTTTTAGAACTTATTTGGAGACCTCACGCTTTTATTATTTAGAGTCAATTTCTTTCACGCTATACAGATGTCTTGTTTAAATCATTTTGCACTTGGGTTTGATCTTCTGATGACTTTACGAGAAGGTAAATGACTGCACCATCTGTAGACAACCTAAGAGGGCTGCGCAGATTGTCCCTAAATCACTTACATAGATTAGTGGCAGCGGAGCAGGAGAAGGCCCATAACACTTCCTTTGGGAACGCCAGGTATCACTTCCGTCTTACTTCGTGATGTTCAGTGAATTATTACCAACTGTGTTATTTATGACAGGAAATCACCACTGTGACGATACGTCATAGGTACGCTATTTGATCAGAAGCCTCTTATTGGCGTGAAGTCTCGTTATCGGGAGTTTTATCGCCGCATCTCTCTTTCCCTTTTCGACAAAACACTCGAAGAGAAAATTTCCTGCTGACAGTCGACAGCAAAAGTCAGTCGGTTTGCTGGCTAAAACTCTACACGCGTCCAATTTGTCGGCCGGTCAATTGGTGATTGTGTAGGGTTCTTTAGGGTTTCGTATTAATTCGATAGATAAGAATTTTGCTCCATGACAAGGTCCCCGTTTATTCTGGAGAACAGTCACACGTGCTGCTTCTTTGGCATTAAGGGGGGTAGGACGTCATACGGGACGACTTGGAGCAGGAGAGACACCACAGGACATTTTAATTTCCACTGTCTATACTTTTACGAATAAATTCATAAAACTTTGCCAAAATGACCAGAAACGATCCAGGATTTACACTCATAGCAGTGGAAGTTCAAAAATATAAGAAAATAATTTTTTTTTACATTTGAAATTTGACCTTTTTCACTTACCATTGCCTGCATTTGTTGCTATAGGTACACTTTTCTTCATAAGTAAGGGAGATTCTTCGATGAATTTTGCACAGCATACAAACCATTCTTACAGGTGTATGAAACTCTAGAATTTTCCAAATATGTTGAAAACTATGCTAAAAATTGAGATAATTAACTATAAAATTTGAGTTTTTTCTAAACATGAAGTTTAAAATGTAACAGCACCTTCATTTTTTCATAAATTAAATAATTTCTAGAGTTTCATGCACCTGTAAGTATAGTTTTTATGCTGTGCAAAATTCATCGAACAATCTCTCTTACTTATGAAGAAACGTGTACCTACAGCAACAAACGCAGCCAATATTAAGTGAAGAAATGATGAACTTGCACATGTAAAACAAAATTAATTTTGTTATGTTTTTAAACTTCCACTGCTATGAGTGTGAATCCTGAATCCTTCCTGGTCATGCTGACAAAGTTTTGAGAATTTATTCGTAGAAGTATAGACAGTGGGAATTAAAAAGTCCTGTGGTGTCTCTCCTGCTCCAAGACGGCCCGTTTAACGTCCTACCCCCCTTAACAAACCATTCCGTGGCGGCATCTCCAGAGTGACGATGTTGTCGTTCTCGAGGTGGAACGTTTCCTGAACAGCCAAAACTCAGATTCGTACAACCAAGGACTCCGTCAAGTCTACCGTCGCTGAGAACAGTGCCACATTGAAGGGTGAACATTAGGAGAAGGACTTGCACCATCACTAGAATTCATGGTCGCAGTTAGATACATTCGAGGTGTTGATTAACACTTTATGAGTACCCCTCATAAGAGCTTAATTTTCCTGGAGTTGGTCTTTGGTGCGACGTGATTGTTTCTCTGTCAGTGCCTGACTTTGCCACAGGACGTGGGTGGGCGAGGGTACAGACCTGTTAGCGGCGGCAGGTGCGGCTGCGTGCTCAGCCAGCGGCGCAGCTCCTGGACGGCGGGCAGCTGGTTCTCGGGCAGCGGCTCAGGAAGGCCCCTCAGGAATGGCGAGGGCGGCTCCTTCTGGTCCCGCGGAGGCGCTTCCGTCTCTGCCGGCGGAGCTGCGCACACACAAGTAGCAATTGAAGAAACCACCCAAGCTGTAGCCAGTAAACAGTTAACTTAGATGCCAGACAATATTACTCAGTCATTTTAAAGAGTGTTCCGCTCTGTTTGTTGCACTGTATATGCTATACGGTTAGCAGAATCCGTCCAGAATAACGTGACCGCTAGATGCGCAATAGGCTGGGCACGCGTGCGGAGAGCGGCAGCTGTGAGGGTTACACGGCAGGCACTGTAGGGGAAATGCCGAGCGCTGGAGGAAAGTGCCCTTCGAAACTGAAGCCTACACTCATATTTTTATGTAAATATGAGTGTCACTCCAAAAGAAATGCACATTATTTTTTTAAAATCCATCCTTTATTCTACATGTCTGAAAGTTTTACAGTGTGTAGATGCATCCTTTAGGAACAATATTTTTATTTCTCCACATAATTTCCATCCCACTCAACTGCCTCACGCCATCTTGGAACCAGCGCCTGTATACCCGCACAGTTAAATTCTGGACCAACCTGCTGAAGCCACTGTTTGGCAGCGTGCACAAGGGAGTCATCATCTTCAAACCTTGTTCCACGAAGAGAGTCTTTCAGTTTCCCAAAGAGATGATCGTCACATGGAGCCAGGTCAGGACTGTAAGGCGGGTGTTTCAGTGTTGTCCATCCGAGTTTTGTGACCGCTTCCATGGTTTTTTGACTGACATGTGGCCGTGCATTGTAGTGCAACAGCAAAACATCCTGCTTTTGCCGATGTGGTCGAACACGATTTAGTCGAGCTTGAAGTTTCTTCAGTGTCGTCACATATGCATCATAATTTATGGTGATTCCACTTGGCACGATGTCCACAAGCAAGAGTCCTTCAGAATCGAAAAACACCGTAGCCACAACTTTTCCAGCAGAAGGTGTGGTTTTGAATTTTTTTTCCCTTGGGTGAATTTGCATGATGCCACTCCATTGATTGCCTCTTCGTCTCTGGTGAAAAATGATGGAGCCATGTTTCATCACCTGTCACAATTCTTCCAAGAAATTCATCTCGACCATTCTCGTACTGCTCCAAAAGTTCGCTGCATACTGTTTTTCTTGTTTCTTTGTGAGTCACTGTCAACATCCTGGGAACCCACCTGGCACAAACCTTTTTTAACGCCAATACTTTCAGTATTCTGCAAACACTTCCTTCCCCTATCCCAAAGTAGCGTGATAATTCGTTCACTGTGATGCGTCTGTCAGCAGTCACCAATTCGTTAACTCTCTGCACATTGTCTGGTGTGTGTGCAGTACGAGGCCTGCCGCTGCGAGGACAATCCTCAATATTGCCATGCGCGCTTTCATCACGTAACCTGCTTCCCCACCGACTAACTGTACTGCAATCGAGAGCAGCATCTCCATACACCGTTTTCACCCTCTTGTGGATGTTTCCCACCGACTCGTTTTCACAGCACAGGAATTCTGACAGGACGTTGCTTCTGTCGAACGTCAAGTGTAGCAGCCATCTTGAAGACATGCTGTGACGGCGCCAATCAGGGGAACAGGTTGAACTAAGTTTGAAGATTAGATTAGTTGTTTGTTCCATAGATCCAAAAACAAGTGGGAAGGATGTATCTACGCATTGTAACGCCAATCACGGGAACAGGTTGAACTAAGTTTGAAGATTAGATTAGTTTTTTGTTCCATAGATCCAAAAACAAGTGGGAAGGATGTATCTACGCATTGTAAAACTTTCACACATGTAGAATGAAAACTATATTTTTACAAAAGTAGTGTGCATTTCTTTTGGAGTGACTCTCGTATAATGTGGAGACCGTCCACAGTTACACTTGCATGGTGATGGTTCAAATGGCTCCAAGCACCATGGGACAACATCGGAGCTCATCAGTCTCCCAGACTTAGAACTACTTAAACCTAACTAACCTAAGGACATCACACACATCCATGCCCGAGGCAGGATTTGAACCTGCGACCGTAGCAGCAGCGCGGTTCCGGACTGAAGCGCCTAGAACCGCTCGCCACAGAGGCCGGCACTTACATGGCGATTTTTAAAAAAGTTCTACAGTACCTCTAATTTCGTTAGTATCTAAAAAGAATTCCACTAAAAAAAAACAGCGATTTATTTTCGCGTCGGTCGTTAACCATTTGTAACATTCAGAGAAGCGTCGAGAGTAGCGAATTTTGAGTAAAGCCTACATTTGTCTTGCTCTCATGTTAAAATTTGCTTCTTTTACCAAAATACAGCACAGTTTACGCAATGTCACTTCACTAACATGTACAGACGCAACTGCGAGAGAAATCTGAAACAATGTCTTATTCAGAGAGCAACTGAGAAGAAGTCCAATAGCTTATGAAAAAACACGTCATCGATACAAATATAAACGTGTAATGTCTTCACTTATATTGTTCCAAAACCCACAGCACTTCTCGTTTCACCAGCTATCGATGGCTCTTAAAAAAATACATTCCTTCATCGAAAAACTGTTGTTATTTGAATAACACGTGTTAGTAAGCTGTTTAGGTTTTTATGATGGTAACGTTACATAGCGCTCTGTATGAAAATCACTGGCTGTGCTGTGTGCAGTCTGTGGCTGGTTGGCATTGTTGGAATATTCGCTATTGTAGTGTTGGGCAGTTGGATGTGAACAGCGCGTAGCGTTGCGCAGTTGGAGGTGAGCCGCCAGCAGTGATAGATGTGGGGCAGAGATGGCGGAGGTTTGAGAGCGGAAAACGAAATTTGTAAGACCGGTTGTCATGAACCGATGTACACTACCCGCCATTAAAATTGCTACACCACGAAGATGACGTGCTACAGACGCTACATTTAACCGACAGGAAGAAGATGCTGTGATATGCAAATGATTAGCTTTTCAGAGGATTCACACAGGGTTGGCGACGGTGGCGACACCTACAACGTGCTGACATGAGGAAAGTTTCCATCCGATTTTTCATACACAAACAGCAGTTGACCGCCGCTGCCTGCTGAAACGTTGTTGTGATGCCTCGTGTAAGGAGGAGAAATGCGTACCATCACGTTTCCGACTTTGATAAAGGTTGGATTGTAGCCTATCGCGATTGCGGTCTATCGTATCGCGACATTTCTGCTCGCGTTGATCGAGATCCAATGACTGTTAGCAGAATATGGAACCGGTGGGACCAGGAGGGTAATACGGAACGCCGTGCTGGATCCCAAAGTCCTCATATCACTAGCAGTCGAGATGACAGGCATCTTATCCGCATGTATGTAGCAGATCGTGCAGCCACGTCTCGATCCCTGAGTCAACAGATGGGGACGTTTGCAAGACAACAACCATCTGCACGAACAGTTCGAGGACGTTTGCAGTAGCATGGACTATCAGCTCGGAGACCATGGCTGCGGTTACCCTTGACGCTGCATCACAGACAGGAGCGCCTGCGATGGTGTACTCAACGACGAACCTGGGTGCACGAATGGCAAAACGTCATTTTTTCGAATGAATCCAGGTTCTGTTTACAGCATCATGATGGTCGCATCCGTGTTTCGCGACATCGCATTGAACATACATTGGAAGCGTGTATTCGTCATCGCCATACTGTCGTGTCACCCGGCGTGATGGTATGGGGTACCATTGGTTTCACGTCTCGGTCACCTCTTGTTCGCATTGACGGCACTTTGAACAGTACACATTACATTTCTGATGTGTTACGATCCGTGGCTCTACCCTTCATTCGTTCCCTGCGTAACCCTACATTTCAGCAGAATAATGCACGACCGAATGTTGCAGGTCCTGTACGGGCCTTTCTGGATACAGAAAATGTTCGACTGCTGCACTGGCCAGCACATTCTCCAGATGTCTCACCAACTGAAAACGTCTGGTCAATGGTGACCGAGTAACTGGTTCGTCACAATACGCCCGTCACTACTCTTGATGAACTGTGGCATCGTGTTGAAGCTGCATGGGCAGCTGTACCTGTACACGCCATCCAAGCTCTGTTTGACTCAATGCCCAGGCGTATCAAGGCTGTTCTTACGGCCTGGCAGAGCGGTTCTAGGCGCTACAGTCTGGAACCGCGCGACCCCTACGGTCACAGGTTCAAATCCTGCCTCGGGCATAGATGTGTGTGAAGTCCTTAGGTTAGTTAGGTTTAAGTAGTTCTAAGTTCTAGGGGACTGATGACCTCAGCAACTTAGTCCCATAGCGCTCAGAGCCATTTGAACCTTTTTTTGATATTACGGCCAGGGGTCGTTGTTCTGATTTCTCAGGATCTATACGCCGAAATTGCGTGAAAATGTAATCACATGTCAGTTCTAGTATAATATATTTCTCCAATGAATACCCGTTTAGCGTCTGCATTTCTTCTTGGTGTAGCAATTTTAATGGCCAGTAGTGTATAGATTATGACTTTTGAACACTAATAAGGTAAATACATTGTTTGTTCTCCATCAAAATCTTTCATTTGCTAACTATGCCTATTAGTAGTTAGTGCCTTCAGTAGTCAGAATCTTTTATTTAGCTGGCAGTATTGGCGCTCGCTGTATTGCAGTAGTTCGAGTAACGAAAATTTTTGTGAGGTAAGTGATTCATCAAAGGTATAGTTTATTGTTAGTCAGGGCCATTCTTTTGTAGGGATTATTGAAAGTCAGATTGCATTGCGCTAAAAATATTGTGTATGGTCAGAATAAGTAAAGAAAAATTGTCTGAGTACATTGTGTTTTGCTCAGCTGTTCGAAAGTCAAATAACGTAAGAGGTTTACAGTCGTTCGTAATTTTTCTAATGGGAAATTTCATACAGTATGTAATGAAGTTTCGCATGATAAATATATAGCAAAATATTCTCCTCTTCCTGTACTGTCGTTTGCCAAAATTTCATTTCTATATCTCAAACAGTTTATGAAGTATGAGGGACGTTGTGGATATTTCATTCTAGCTTTGCCGCTTTCAAATGCGCTCGCAAATGAGTGTGCTACAACAGATAGGTTTTCTGAAGATTGGTGGCAGATAGAGATCTCCACCCAAGTCTAAAGAAAACTTCAATATGTCAGCTAAATTTCATACGGAGCAACATATTATGTAATATGCACCAAACGCAAAATCATAGCGACACCCATCTTCCATTGGATACTTTTTCGAAATTTGTGCACTTTCTTACTTTACTGCAAACATCACAAAAACTATAACTTTACTGAAGTGATGGCCATGTCATCATGAAGCTGACCTAAAAAGCTATAAGTAGTGCAAAAATGCAATTTTTTATCGAATAATTTCTGTAAAATAGTTTGAGAAAGATTGCAGAACGTGCGCCTAGATTCTGTCACCGCAGCGCGCCGCTGACTGGCCGAGAGCGAGCGATGTTGGCCTCCCCTTCCGGTCAAACGAATGAACTCGTCCAGCGCTTCGGTCGAATATTGGTCACTGCACGTCGGCCACCGTATCGTGCGCGGACTTTACCAGGCGGTCACAGGACGCTCTGCTGGTGAGAAAAGTCATGGCAATGTGTATGTGCCAGTCTGTTGTATGGAACGAGCACACTAAGATGGGCCGACATGGAGGTGTGACAGAGTGGCAGAAAGGAGCTATCGTTTTTGGCCATGCTCATATCGAGAATGAAGTTTCCCGATTTGTTGGTGTACTAACGAGGACTGTCCAGCATATTTACAGGGAGTGGTGTATCTCTCACAGCCATGAACACAGCGGGAGAACAGTGGTCGTAAAAAGGTCCTAACCGATGTTACAATGCTGTGAGATCACTCCGCCGGTTCATGTTTAAACTGGATATTAGATAAACACTCGGGAGCCAGTTTATGCATGGGATAACTTCAATAGGTTCATATACACTATCCATAAACAAAAACAAGAATGAAAGGCATATGATAACTTAGGACTATGTGTTCAGTACGCTTAATGCTTCTATTCAGCAGACGTTGTTCAGACTACGTACGCAGCAAACTTGTATAATTTACATTTTACTTAGTTGTTAATTATACTGTTAAGCTATATTAATGAGACGTATCATTAGGTGGAACATGCCAGGTAAACATAAGTTACACGTCTTCTTTAAAAACATTTGTTACATGGCTACTTATTGTCTATTAGTTATTTCTCTTCAGGAAATATTATGTGAAAAAGAAGAACCATCGAAGACAAATATCTTAAATCTGCGTTTGAAGTTGCTGTCTCTCAGGCTTCACCTCCGTGGGTGGATTGTCGAAGAGGTAGTAGCGTGTTTTTCACTTCCTTCCATATCAGAGTTAAATTCAGTAGTGAATAAAGCAGTTAGTTTCCCTTCTAACACTGTGTTTTTATGGATATTGCTGTTGGGGCCAACATCATAATGATTGTTGGTAAAAAAAATTCTTAGTGAATAAATGAATCTGTTGAGAGGCCAGACAAACGTGTGGTTCATGAAGAGGGGCAGCAGCCTTTTCAGTAGTTGCAGGGGCAACAGTCGGGATGATTGACTGATCTGGCCTTGTAACACTAACCAAAACGGCCTTGCTGTACTGTTACTGCGAACAGCTGAAAGCAAGAGGAAACTACAGCCATAATTTTTCCCGAGGGCATGAAGCTTTACTGCATGATTAAATGATGATGGCGTCCTCCTGGGTAAAATATTCCGGAGGTAAAATAGTCCTCCATTCGGATCTCCGGGCGGGGACTACTCAGGAGGATGTTTTTATCAGGTTACTAAGGCACTTGGTTCAAGAATCATGAAAGAAGGTTACATACATGGAAGAAGCCTGGAGGTACTAAAAGGTTTCAGATAGATTATATAATGGAAAGACAGAGATTTAGGAACCAGGTTTTAAATGTTAAGACATTTCCAGGGGCAGATGTGGAAATGACCACGATCTATTGATTCTGAACTGTAGATTAAAACTGAAGAAACTGCACAAAGGTGGAAATTTAAGGAGATGGGGCCAGGATAAGCTGACAGAACCAGAGGTTGTAGAGAGTTTCAGGGAGAGCATTAGGGTACAATTGACAAGAATGGGGGAAAGAAATACAGTAGAAGAAGAATGGGTAGCTTTGAAATAGTGATGGCAGCAGAGGATCAAGTAGGTAAAAAGACGAAGGCTAATAGAAATTCTTGTGTAACAGAAGAGATACTGAATTTAATTGATGAAAGGAGAAAATACAAAAATGCAGTAAGTGAAGTAGGCAAAAAGGAATACAAACGTCTCAAAAATGAGATCGACAGGTTAAACAGCGATGACTAGAGGACAAATATAAGGATGTAGAGGCCTATATCTCTAGGAGTAAGATAGATACCGCGTACAGGAAAAGTAAAGAGAGCTTTGGAGATAAGAGAACCACTTGCATGAATATCAAGAGCTCAGATGGAAACCCAGTTTTAAACAAAGAAGGGAAAGCAGAAAGGTGGATGGAGTATATTGAGGGTCTACACAAGGGCGATGTTCTTGAGGACAATATTATGGAAACTGGAAGAGGATGTAGATGATGATGAAATGGGATATATGATACTGGGTGATGCGTTTGACAGACCACTGAAAGACCTAAGTCGAAACAAGGCCCCGGGCGTAGACAACAATCGATTAGAACTACTGATAGCCTTGGGAGAGCCAGCCCTGACAAAACTCGACCATCTGGTGAGCAAGATGTATGAGACAGACGAAATACCCTGAGACTTCAAGACGAATATAATAATTCCAATCCCAAAGAATGCAGGTGTTGACAGATGTGAAAATTACCGAACTATCAGTTTAATAAGCCACGGCTGCAAAATACTAATACGAATTCTTTACAGACGAATGGAAAAACTGGTAGAAGCCGACCTCGGGGAAGATCAGTTTGGAATCCGTAAAAGTGTTGGAACACGTAAGGCAATACTGACACTACGACTTATCTTAGAAAATAGATTAAGGAAAGGCAAACTTACGTTTATAGCATTTGTAGACTTAGAGAAAGCTTTTGACAATGTTGACTGGAATATTCTCTTTCAAATTCTGAAGTTGTCAAGGGTAAAATACAGGGAGCGAAAGGCTATTTACAATTTGTACAGAAAGCAGATGGCAGTTATAAGAGTCAAAGGGCATGAAAGGGAAGCAGTGGTTGGGAAGGGAGTGAGACAGGTTTGTAGCCTATCCCCGATGGTATTCAATCTGTATATTGAGTAAGCAGTAAAGGAAACAAAACAAAAAGTCGGGGTAGGAATTAAAATCCATGGAGAAGAAATAAAAACTTTGAGGTTCGTCGATTACATTGTAATTCTGTCAGAGACAGCAAAGGACCTGGAAGAGCATCTGAACGGAATGGACAGTGTCTTGAAAGGAGGATATAAGATGAACATCAACAAAAGCAAAACGAGGATAATGGAATGTAGTCGAATTAAATCGCGTGATGCTGCGGGAATTAGATTAGTAAATGAGACGCTTAAAGAAGTGAGTTTTGCTATTTGGGGAGCAAATTAACTGGTTATGGACGAAGTAGAGAGGATATAAAATGTAGACTGGCAATGGCAAGGAAGGCGTTTCTGAAGAAGAGAAATTTGTTAACATCAAGTGTAGATTTAAGTGTCAGGAAGTCGTTTCTGAAAGTATTTGTATGGAGTGTAGCCATGTATGGAAGTGAAACGTGGACGATAAATAGTTTAGACAAGAAGAGAATAGAAGCTTTCGGAATGTGGTGCTATAGAAGAATGCTGAAGATTAGATGGGTAGATCACAAAACTAATGAGGAAGTATTGAATAGAATTGGGGGGAAGAGAAAGTTGTGGCACAACTTGACTAGAAGAGGGGATCGGTTGGTAGGGCATATTCTGATGCATCAAGGGATCACCAACTTAGTATTGGAGGCCAGCGTGAAGGGAAAAAATCGTAGAGGGAGACCAATAGATGAATACACTAAACAGATTTAGAAGTATTTAGGCTGCAGTAGGTACTGGCAGATGAAGAAGCTTGCACAGGATTGAGTAGCATGGAGAGCTGCATCAAACCAGTCTCTGGACTGAAGGCCACAACAACAAATGTAATTTGAAGCACACGTTGTACACTACTTCGAATATCACACGTTTACACTTCCTGATCATAAGTATTCGGTCACGCCTGTGTAACGAGAAACTGACCACTAGATGTCAGGAGAGACGGACCCGCCAGTGTGAAAGGAGACGGGGAGTGTTGGATTGCCACTGGAGAAGCAGTACAGCGCAATGAGTGGTTCAAGAGAACTCACTAACGTGGGATATCACTGGCGTAGCAAATACACCAGAGATATTTCAGCCCTTCTAAAGCTGACCAAGCGCACTGTTGGTGATATGACGGTGAAGTGCAAACGCGAAGGAAACACAACAGCTGCTAATACAAGACCAGGTAAATGAGCGTTTGGCGTCATGGGCCGGGAGGCCCCTTACGGGGCAGGTCCGGCCGCCTTGCCCCGACCCAGCCGCGAATCGAACCCGGGCCCCTTGGGACGGCAGTCCGTCATGCTGACCATTGAGCTATCGGGGCGGACGGTAGACCAGGTAGACCTAATGCACTGATGGTCAGAAGCCGTCAAGAGCTGTGGGGAGTGGCTGTAAGAAAATCGCATGATAACAGCGGAATTCTAAAGAGCTACCAGCAGTCCAGCTAGCACGATGACTGCCTGTAGGGAATTAAAAAGAATTGGGAACAATGGTCGACCAGCTTCTCATAATCCACACGTTTCTATCGTCAGTGCTAAGCGACGCTTGGGTAGTGTAAACAGCGACGCCAATGGTTAGTGGCTGACTGGAAACGAGTGATTTGGACTGCCTAATAGCATTATACCCCGTGGCAATCCGAGGGATGGGTTTGCATTTCGCGAATGACTGTAGAACGTTACCTGCCCATCAAGTATAGTGCCTGCATTGATACACGGAGGAGGTGGTGTTACGGTATGGGGGTGTTTTTTGTGCTTGGGGTGTGGTCCCCTTAGTGCGCTCAAGTAAACGCTAAATGGAAAAGGCTATGAACACTTTTCACAGCACTGAGTACTCTGAACAGTAGAGGAACAGTTGGGAGACGATTACTGCTCCCTGTCATAAAACAGCATGTGTGAGGCAATGATTTCTGAACATTAACATTCCTGAAATGAACTGGTCTTCCCAGAGTCCCGACATAAACCAAATGGAACACCTTTGGGATGAGTTTGAACGTCGACTTCGTTTCAGATCCAAGTGTCCATCTCTACCTTCTCTGGTTTCGGCTCTTGAGGAAGAATTGGCTGCCATTCCTCCACAAGCATTCAGACACCTTATGGAAAGTGTCCCCAGCATAGTTTAAGCCATCTTAAAGCTGAACGCTGAACACACCTCACAGTAATGGCCACCGGTAAGTGTCCGTATACTTTTGATCAGATAGTGTAGCTGTCGTATAATTTGCACGCTTTGTTCATAATGTATCAATATTGGCATTGATTAGTGGCAGTCCTGTTTATTACATGCTTGTTACGTGTTAAGGAGATGTGATTATTCTTAATTGTAATCCTATACTGAGTAACCGTGTTGTTCTAAAATCAGCTAGTTGCGCAAGTCTCTCACGTACAAAGAGTGGAAATCCCCGAGATAGTTACGAAGTCAACGAGGTGGAGGTTTCTTTCTGCCTTTCCCCTCTTCTTAACTTGTCTCCTTATCGTCTTCGGCTGCTGTGTGAGACAACCGGTTTGTTTGCTTATAAAACCCCAGCAAGGCTGCTGTATGGAAGAAGGTCATGGCTCGTCGTGTTCCAGCTGTTGTGCAAACAACGTCTCGCCATGTGTTCGTCACAAGCTCAACCGCAACTGCGGTTTTGGAAAACCCAGTGATGCATAATATCTAATTAGTCTCTGGTTCAAAAATGGTTCAAATGGCTCTGAGCACTATGGGACTCAACATCTTAGGTCATAAGTCCCATAGAACTTAGGACTACTTAAACCTAACTAACCTAAGGACATCACACACACCCATGCCCGAGGCAGGATTCGAACCTGCGACCGTAGCCGTCCCGCGGTTCCGGACTGCAGCGCCAGAACCGCTAGACCACCGCGGCCGGCTTAGTCTCTGGTCATGCGATCTTGGTTGTTATTGCCTTAGGCAACCTCCGTAGTCCATCGACTAGCACCGCAGTGGCCTAACGATTCTCGATGACAATCTGAGACTTTCCTGAGGGAAGTCTGGATCGGGGTTCATTCAGCACCGGGAGGTCAAATGATAAGCAGCTTGGTAAGACAACTAGCGGCACTGACACTCAAGCAGCTGAACTGGCTTCAAGTCGAAAGGCTTGAACCATGCTACGAGCGATACAACAGTCTTCTTCCTCTTTGGCAGATCTGTATCATGATGGATAACGGCTAGACGCTTAATCTGCTGCTAACTTCATCCTTCTTTAACGTCATCCAGCCTTCCAAATATTCTTCTTCCTCTTCTCTCCTACAATCTTTGCTTCAATATCTATTCCTCCAGGCAATTTCTTTGCAATATGTGTCCCCAGCCAAAAAGTTTAAGGTGGGTATATCCTTTTGATCTTGTAAGTTATCGATGTTCAGGTCAGAGAGAGAGAGAGAGAGCAATTTAGGTTACTGTTAAACAATCTTTGGTCTTTTTGTGGCACACTCTTTGCCTCCGCGCAGTCTGGTACATTCTTAACTGAAATGTTGTGGATGACGCACATATTCAGTAGTGGTATACTGCTTTGTGATTGTATCTTTCACAGAAGAATTATTGTAAAGGATAGCAAGGACGAATATGATGTATATATTGGAAGGCGAAAATAATGTAAATTTTAAAATATTTTTGAAGAGAAGATGTTTGAGGTAAGACTGTAGCATTGCACATCTAGTTTGTCTGAATGATTATTGTCAATAATTAACTTGCTTAGAGCTGAGAGAAAGACCACCCCACTTCCCTGCGTCGTGCATTAAGATGTCAGCTAATTAAGCTGTTTGTTTTTATAGAAATTCTCTGCTATCACTGTATCCTTTTCAAATCATTGTTCACTTTATTAAGCGTAGTATTATTCAGAGCAATGATATGGGTGACGATCACGCGACATTTAACTCTGTCGTTCGAATACATACTTCATTCTAAAATCGTTGTCTTGGAATATCATTTCATAGGAATAGTTGCGGTCCTCATCATATTGTTTGTTGTTGTTGTGGTCTTCAGTCCTGAGACTGGTTTGATGCAGCTCTCCATGCTACTCTATCCTGTGCAAGCTTCTTCATCTGCCAGTACCTACTGCAACCTACATCCTTTTGAATCTGCTTAGTGTATTCATCTCTTGGTCTCCCTCTACGATTTTTACCTTCCACGCTGCCCTCCAATACTAAATTGGTGATCCCTTGATGCCTCAGAACATGTCCTACCAACCGATCCCTTCTTCTAGTCAAGTTGTGCCACAAACTTCTCTTCTCCCCAATCCAATTCAGTACCTCCTCATTAGTTATGTGATCTACCCATCTAATCCTCAGCATTGTTCTGTAGCACCACATTTCGAAAGCTTCTATTCTCTTCTTGTCCAAACTATTTATCGTCCATGTTTCACTTCCATACATGGCCACACTCCATACAAATACTTTCAGAAATGACTTCCTGACACTTAAATCTATATTCGATGTTAACAAATTTCTCTTCTTCAGAAACGCTTTCCTTGCCATTGCCAGTCTACATTTTATATCCTCTCTAATTCGTCCATAATCAGTTAATTTGCTCCCCAAATAGCAAAACTCACTTCTTTAAGCGTCTCATTTCCTAATATAATTCCCGCAGCATCACGCGATTTAATTCGACTACATTCTATTATCCTCGTTTTGCGTTTGTTGATGTTCATCTTATATCCTCCTTTCAAGACACTGTCCATTCCGTTCAGATGCTCTTCCAGGTCCTTTGCTGTCTCTGACAGAATTACAATGTCATCGGCGAACCTCAAAGTTTTTATTTCTTCTCCATGGATTTTAATTCCTACCCCGACTTTTTGTTTTGTTTCCTTTACTGCTTACTCAATATACAGATTGAATAACATCGGGGATAGGCTACAACCCTGTCTCACTCCCTTCCCAACCACTGCTTCCCTTTCATGTCCTTCGACATCATATTGTTTAAAGAAGGTTTATCATTACGCATCACCACTTTGTACCATATGGTACGCATATTGTGTGGAAATTTTATCGAAAAAATAGAAAAGTAGCTTAGCTGCTGCCTGTTTACTGTTTGTTGTGCTTTCGAGAAACCTGCAACAGCCGAGCGGGATTAGCCGAGCGGTCCACAGCCGTGTTAGCGTGCGAAGCTGCTCCGCGTGCTGTCCGACGCTCCGCTCTCGGCGGTGTTTACTTCCGCGTCGCGGTGTTTGTGTCTATCGAGTCCAGTATTAACGTACTCAATGGCGCACTCGTACCGCCGTGCAACGATCAAAGTAACGTTTCAGGCCGAACATCCACGACCCAGAGCTTTCGAAGTCGAACAGTTCATCCGAGAGGATCTACGTTTGAACCCCCGGGACGTAATCGGCATACATTTTTCCATCACTGGAAGTGTTGTCTACATCAAGATGTCGACGGAGGAAATTTGCACTGACATAATTCACCGTCATGCCCCCAGACTAAAATTTAAACACTCTGATGGACATATGGGTGCTGTGACAGTCGCCCATGCTGGATTCGGTCTCCGGACATTGCGGGTGTTTGAGCTCCCGTTCGAGGTGCCTCACGATATGGTCATTGCCGCTTTCCAATCATATGGCACCGTCTTGGGTCACGTCGCGGAGAAGTGGCAAACATTTACCACCTACCCCGCACTAAATGGCGCCCTGCAAATAAAAATTGAGCTGACGAAACATGTCCCATCGTACCTGCTGATTGGCGGTGTGAGGGCTATCGTCATGTAAGGTGGACAGCCACGAACGTGCGCGGGATGTGGCCAGGAGGGACATGTACGTTCCGAATGCTTACACCACCGTTTAATACAGACGCCGTTACGTGAAGAGACCCAGGCTTCGACGGTCACGTCCTTACCCATCACCTACGATGAGGTTGCACAGGACCCCGTCGTGACACTTCCGATTGCGCCAGCAGCATCGTCAACGCCACCCACCGCGGCACAACGCGCCGACGACATAAGCACGGCGTCGCTTCCACTGCTCGCTTCAGGACCGTCCGGGTTGCAGACCGAAACCGATGTTCCTATTGGAACCATGGACGTCGACCTCAGTGTCGTGCCGACGTCTGCCTTTGTCCAGACAGGTTCGGCGTCAGACGACGGGCGACCACATTCTGATTCAGAAGGCCACATCAGAAAACAGCGGTCGCCTCGCAAACACAGGAAACGACGACGAACGCCTTCCGATGACGCCCTTTCTCAGACGGCCCCACGAGATGTCGACCTGATGTCTGACGGTGATCTCCCACATTGCGTCCAGTCACGCAATGCGGCAGGAACAGGCGCCCCTCCTGTGACGCCTCCTCTCCCAGCCAGTCGTGTGGAGTTAGCACCCCTTTTTCAAGAAATATACATTTGTTTCATAGTTCTTGATAGATGTAGCATAGTTCTAGAGTTCTTTGTACAGAATTTGAATAGTTCTGCAGAATTTAGCGACGAAAACAACAATATTCGAAAAAAATTTTCGTATCGAAAACATTCTTTGGCAATTTCCGCAAAATGTAAATAAGTACAAGGGTTCTGAGCACAGTTCTGAACAGAGCTCCAAGAGTTCTTTCGAAAATCCAAGTAACATTTTTTTTGTGCAGCTAATAGTTTACGAGATAATTGCATTTTAATAAGAAAATCTTTTCACTTACTGTGAAGTTGGCACCCTTTTTTTCAGAAATATATATTTTTTTCAGAGTTCTTGATAGATATGGCATAGTTCTAGAGTTCTTTGTACAAAATTTCAATAGTTCTGCAGAATTTAGCGACGAAAACAACAATATTCGAAAAAATTTTCGTATCGAAAACATTTTTTGTCAATTTTCGCAAAAATTAAACTTGTACACCAGTTCTGAGGACAGTTCTGAACAGAACCCCAAGAGCTCTATCGAAAATCCCGACAACATTTTTCTATGGCGCTAATGGTTTGAGATAAATTGATTTAATATGGGACACACTTTCTCTACGGAAAATACAAATATATTCGTACAACAGTTCTGATGACAGTTCTGGACACCACGTGAAGAGTTCTATCGAAAATCCTAGTGAAATTTTTTTGTGCAGGTAATAGTTTAAGAGGTAATTGCAACTTAATTAAGAATTCCATAAGAGCTCCTACTGTGAAGCTGGCACCCCTTTTTTTCAGAAATATATATTTTTTTCAGAGTTCTTGATAGATAAGTCATAGTTCTAGAGTTCTCTGTACAAAATTTCAATAGTTCTGCAGAATTTAGGGAAGAAAACAACAATACTCGAAAAATTTTCGTATCGAAAACGTTCTTTGGCAATTTCCGCAAAATGTAAATAAGTACAAGAGTTCTGAGCACAGTTCTGAACAGAGCTCCAAGAGTTCTTTCGAAAATCCAATTAACATTTTTTTGTGCAGCTAATAGTTTACGAGATAATTGCATTTTAATGAGAAAATCTTTTCACTTACTGTGAAGTTGGCACCCTTTTTTTCAGAAATATATATTTTTTTCAGAGTTCTTGATAGATATGGCATAGTTCTAGAGTTCTTTGTACAAAATTTGAATAGTTCTGCAGAATTTAACGAAGAAAACAACAATACTCGAAAAAAATTTCGTATAGCAAACATTCGTTATTAATTTTCGCAAAAAGTAAATTCGGACAACAGTTCTGAGGGCAGTTCTGAACAGAACCCCAATAGTTCTATCGAATATCCTAATTACAATTTTTTGTGCAGCTAACACGTTCTAGATAATTGCAATTTAAGGAGGGAACCTCTTCACTTACTGTGAAGTTGGAATCCTTTTCTTCAGAAATATGTATTTTTTCAGAGTTCTTGATAGAAATGTCATAGTTCTAGAGTTATTTGTACAAAATTTGAATAGTCCTGCAGATTTAGCGAAAAAAACAACAATACTCGAAAAATTTTTCGTATCGAATACATTCTTTGTCAATTTTCGCAAAAAGAAATTCTTACAACAGTTCTGAACAGAACACCAAGAGCTCTATCGAAAATCCTAATAATATCTTTCTGTGGCGATGATAGTTTATACGGTAACTGCTTTGATGTTAGACCCACTTTCTCGACAGAAAAAGTAAATTCGTTCAACAGTTTTGATGAACAGTTCTGGTTAACACCTCAAGACTTCTATCGACAATCATAATAAAATTTTTTGTGGTTATAATAGTTTGTATGGTAATTGATTAATTGTGGGGCACACTTACCGAAAAAAAAAAAAATTATGTCTGTTCGTATGCTCTGATGCCAGCTCTGGATAGCATTGTAAGAGTTCTATCGAAAATCCTAGTAACATTTTCTGTGCAGGTTGTAAGTAGGCTGTTTAGATTTTTTTATTGGTAACGCCACCTCTGTATGAAAATCACTGGCTGTGCTGTGTGCAGTCTGCGGCTGCTTTGCATTGTTGTAATACTCGCCATTGTAGTGTTAGGCAGCTGGCTGTGAACAGCGCGTAGCGTTGCGCAGTTGGAGGTGAGCCGCCAGCAGTGGTGGATGTGGAGAGAGAGATGGCGGAGTTTTGAAATTTGTCATGAACTGCTATATTTATATATGATGATATCAAGGTAAATACATTGTTTGTTCTCTATTAATATCTTTCATTTGCTAACTATCCCTATCAGTAGTTAGTGCCTTCCATAGTTTGAATCTTTTATTTAGCTGGTAGTAGTGGCGCTCGCTGTATTGCAGTAGCTTGAGCGGCGAAGATTTTTGTGAGGTAAGTGATTTGTGAAAGGTAATAGTTTAATGTTAGTCAGGGCCATTCTTTTGTAGGGAATTTTGAAAGTCAGATTGCGTTGCGCTAACTAAATATTATATGATGATATCAAGGTAAATACATTGTTTGTTCTCTATTAATATCTTTCATTTTCTAACTATCCCTATCAGTAGTTAGTGCCTTCCGTAGTTTGAATCTTTTATTTAGCTGGCAGTAGTGGCACTCGCTGTATTGCAGTAGCTTGAGCAGCGAAGATTTTTGTGAGGTAAGTGATTTGTGAAAGGTATAGTTTAATGTTAGTCAGGGCCATTCTTTTGTAGGGAATTTTGAAAGTCAGATTGCGTTGCGCTAAAAAATATTGTGTGTCAGGTTAAGCACAGTCATGTATAATTGTTCAAAGGGGACATTTCATATGTCGACCCTTAGCCGAGGATACCTCACTGGAATCTTCTGATCTTTTGTTGTAGTTTGTTTAATTAGTGTAGATTTTGTTTATTGCTAGCGCGTAATTGTAGAGAAAATCTCCTTTGTAGTTGCAGTCTTTCATTGTTGTACAGTAAAACAGTTGTGGCATGCATGTAGATTTGCACCAAGTATTTCGCAGCTACAATTAACTAGATATTGTTTTCAGTGTTATGTTAATGTGTTCTCTTATTTTTGCTCTTCAAATTGTGTTTTTCTGTGTTGTCGTGTGAAATACTGTGACAATAATGGCGTGTGAAAAACGTAATACTAGGCTCCAAAGTAAACTGAGAAATGACAGTGAAAATGAAAGCAGTGTGTTAGCGCCACCGAGTAATGAATTAACTGATGTTCAAAGTAGTAATTTGGTAATTGTGCATAGGGAAATGGAGCGGGCGGCAATGGCGTGGACAGTGAAACAATTAGTGAAGAGGGAAGCATTATCGATCGATTGGTCGGCAATAGCTCGCCTCAGGAAGCCGAAATGACACGACACGATCTCGCAAATACTGTAGATTCAGGTTTTGGATCCTCACCGTTTTCTCAAATAAGTCAAGACACATTTTCTGCTTGTCAAAATGTGAATGTTTCCGGTGTAAATTCACTGCCGAAAAGCACTGAGGAACATGTTTCAGACACCAATGCATTGTTATTACAATTAATACAACAAATGGGACAAACACAGCAAAAGCTTCAAAAGTTAGACACAATGGAACAAAATCAGAGACAAACACAGCAAAAGCTTCAAAAGTTAGACACAATGGAACAAAATCTTAAAAACTTAGACTCATTGGAGCAAACTCTTGAACGAACACGTGAGGATTTAACTGCTGAGTTACATCACATTGAATCGAAATGTCAAAAAGTCTGTAATGACGTAAAAACACAAATTTGTGAGCATTTCCAACCTATTTTTTCGCGTCATGAAAATGCACTACAGAATCACGAAGCAGCCATAAAAGAACTGCAAACTATTGTTCATGAAAATCATGAGACCTTGCAAGCAAAATTTGACTCAGTTGCATCTACCAAAACGGTTATGCAACTTGCAAAAACTCAGGAAAACTTAAAGGACACAGTAGATTCGATTTCAACACAAATGGACACTCTGAAACTTGGTTCAGAAAAACACACTGAGGAAATGTGTTCACTATCGGAGAAAGTAGCCGAACTTTCGGATCAGGTTACTAACTTATCTACAAAGGTAGATGATGATCTGAATGACACAAGACCTGTAGCCTTCACTGACACAGAAGAGTATGAACAAATTAGAAAATTCAAACAGAATCAAAATCAAATCAATACACAGTACAAAAGAGAAATCCGGGAACTACAAGATCAGTTGGCACAAGTAGTACAAGAATTACGTATTTCAGAGGACACTCGCGCCCCAATACGGGAAGAGGGACATTCAAATACGGAACAGACACAAAATAACAACACAGGGCACTTCGGAAATTGTGAAAGAAGTTGGCAAGGTACGCCGAATTTTGAGATGGAACCGCCGAAACGACGTAACAATGACCGACATGCGACTTGCCGACATGATGATTTTGACTATAAGCTGTTCATTACTACACGTAAATTCAAAACATTTAAGAATTCTGGCAACGACATTCATCCACAAGCATGGCTCCATCAATTCTCTCATTGTTTTCCTCCCAACTGGTCGTTAGAACACAGATTAGAATTCATGTGTGACTATTTAGAGAATGAACCAGCTGTAAGAATGCGATCGGTCATTCACGATTGCCACAGTGAAGGAGAATTTTACCATGCCTTCCTCTCAGCATATTGGTCTCAAGCCACACAAGACCGAGTAAAACATGGCATCATAATGATGAAACATTTCGAACAATCTGAATTCTCCAGTCTTGTGAAATATTTTGAAGACATGTTGCACAAGAATCAGTACCTGTCAAACCCATACAGCCCCTCAGAACTCATCCGCATTTGCTTAATCAAATTACCTGAACATTTACGACATATTATTTTAGCAGGACGTTGCAAAGAAGACATTGAGGCTTTTCAGGGACTGTTACAAGAACTGGAAATTGACACTGACAATCGGGGGATGCGGATACAGGAGCACAACAATTACAGGTCACATCTGTCACAATTCCGCGATGACAGAAATAATACACGACAAGGCTATTCTTATAACGTGACCAAAACAGACACCACCCGTATGACAACCGTTGGCAGAGTAGTAATAATTACAGGGAAAGATCACCTCTCCGCGGTAATGACTATTACAGAGACAATCAGAGAAACAGACAATATGGGAACCAAAATAATTATTATTACGGGAGACAGAATAACTTTAGACGCAACGGTCCAGGGCGCAGTTACGATTCAGGGAGAAATTCTCCACCACTTAACCGACAAGAAAGAAACTACAGGAACTACCAACATGACGACAGACGATGTGATCGTAACGACAGAGCTGAATTGCATCAGAACTGGTGGGATTCAAACAGGGCAGGGCCTTCTCGTCAGAGTGAATTTGTAGAAGTTAGGTCTCCTAATCCCAATAACGGCGCGCGCCAACAAAGAGACAGACAATGACTTGCACAGCAGGCAGCCGCTTGCGCCCGCTGGCTCCGAGAAAAATAACATAAGACGCTAGCCTTGAGAAAAATTTTAGCATTCTTTACCGGTGTATACAACATGATAATTGCTTTGAAGTTGAAACTCTGTGCACTAGGAAGAGTAAAGGTTTACACCACATTTCACATGTAAAACCGTTTATTGAAAGATAATCTGCTTTTTAACTTTGTCTTTGCCATAAAACTTTTCACTTCACATTTCTAGTATGCTTTGTCAGACTTAAGAATCTGTTAACATACAACAATGTTTGAAGTTAAATATCCAGTCAAGAACCAAGAGAACTTATTGAAACAGAAATTACGAATGCATTGTTATAGTGAACAGACGACACAGTGTTGTATTTGTACATTCTTGCTTGTTAGTTGCACGATTACGTAACGACTATCAGGCTTACATACTTAGGACACATACTGGTACTGCTAATGAGATTTTAATGCAACATTTTGGTTTACTTGAAAATACATTCTGGGTTTAAAGTACTTTCTGTGAGATACCAGACGGCACAGTGGTTAGTTTATGTGACAGCTACACGATTTTATCACGACGCTACTAATGAGTGACAATTTACAATGTTGCTTTTGCAGTGTTTCTGTTTTATATCTGCACAGTTTTCTGTTTTATTCTGGAAAGTAAAACAGGTTTTAGTAGTAACTTTTGTGGTATAGCTACAATGAGACTGCCTTTTCCGTAGCACAACAATACATTACAGCACAGTACTTTCCTCATTACGGCAATAAGCGTAATAACTAAGACATTTATACGCAAAGCATTTCACTTTTGTGTATTATGAGGTAAGTACATTGACTTCTGCTGAACTTAGCTTTCGGAGGACGATAACTACGACACTTCCACAGAGATTATGTTGCAACAAGACGCACATTTAGCGCTACAGGACACGCATTTGAGTGATTAATTTTGTACTTAAAACATTTATTTTTAAAGATATTTGAAGTACAATGATACGAAGTTTTTCCATGATACATTTCATTCCATTGCTGTAATTTGTAACACCTGGGAGTATAATTACATTTATCCTCAGGGGGGTATACGCCTACTTTGTGTACCATGTGTTTGGCAAACACAAGGAGCCCTAGCTAATATGGTATTTGCTTATACAACTTCACACATCGGTACCATATTTCTCTAACACACAAATTACACAGCTATCTGATCATTTAACTGAGAGAGACAAACATTTATTTTACTATATCAGTGACAGATGTTTACGTAATTACACAGTTGGATAACTTCACACTTATGAAACTGTATTTTGTCTGTACTTTGTAAACTGTTCATATTTTTTCGGAATCATTGTGATACTATGAGAGCTTTGAATGATATATTTGGTATGGATTCATGATTTTTAAAGTATGTTTGAGGTAGATGACACTATTGAAATGAGCAGAGAATTTTTTTTAGGTTTTGAAATTATTGGAGGAAGCTACGACGATTTTGAGAATTGACTGAGATGTTATGATATTATTTTTACGATGATGTGTACTATGCTGTTGAGATACGTTTATGATCAATAAGATGATGCTACCGTGTATGAGGAATAAGAAGTATGTTGGAAACCAAGAATCATACTTTAAGAGTTATGAAATGTGCGTAAATGCGTGACTGTATCACAATGCTGACGAATATTTCATTTGGACACTTATATTTATAGGATTTTCTTTCTACAGATTTGCAACGCTAATTCTTGACCTGTGAAATATTTTTATATGAGACTGCCACTGTAGCGGGAACTGTTGTCGTAAATCTTTCCGTAAGAAAATTAAGTGACCACCTGCACGTAATGCGTCGTGGGCACCCAGCTGTGTCAGACGCCTGGAGAAAAAGCCATTAGCGCGTGCCTTTCAGAGCACAGGAAAAAAAAAAAGGGAGGCCATTATCCTGGCCATTGTCATTCCTTTAGAGAAAGCATCGCAAATCCGACACGCTGATTACTTGGAAACATATCGTACTTTCTGATATTTACTGAAATGCCTAATGAAATGACAAGAAATAGTTTGTCTACACACCTGACTATGACTACTGTCTTTCTAGATGAGAGATTTTTTTACTACTTATGAAATGCCACATGACTATTGAACGATGTTCTTATGCTTTGCTTTGTACATAGTTGCTTATTTCATTTGATATCTAGTTTCTAGCTGCACTGCAGCATTGGTTAAAATAAAATTTTATAGATGTACTAATATAAATATTTTCTGTCTACAGATCGAGTAAATAATAATTTTTTTTAAAAAAATGAGAGAGCACAAAATGACATTTACCTTCACAGGAACTTCATTCATAATTTTCTTTTCAAGTAATTGGTAACTTTTTGGTAGAATAACTTCTTGTGGTGCACCACTTTAATTACTTAGACATTAAGATGTGAATATACATTTCCCTTATCTGCATTGTTGTTTTTACTGTAATATTTTTTCTGCTTGAGCTATGTCATGTTTAGATATAAGCTGCTGTTTGCCAGGCATAGTGCTACTGAACTTTAATTTGTGTTACTCTGCTAAGCCAGATTTATTTTTTTGTTGCTGCACATTGGCTCATATTAGTTGTAATGTTGCATTGCTTGGTAATTTAGATTTACTGTAGCTTGCTTTGCAATTTTCCAATTTTTTGGTCATTGCTGTTTGTGTTACTTATTTTGTGCTGCTGCATTGCCTCGTCCCTTAGTTTAGCATCTGAGCTCAGTAGATTTAAGTTAGCTTAAGAGGGGGTAGCCTCTAAGAGAATGAGTTGCGATGAATTGGAAGAAATGCATTGAGAAAACAGGTTTAGGTAGGATTTTCTTGGAAATAAATGTTGAGGTAAGAAATGTGTGAACATATAAATACAGAAAGCATGCTTAGGTAGAATTTTTTTGGTGGAAACAAAGGATGAAATAAGAGGAAAGATATATGAAGTTTTGGGTTGGACTGCAGTACCAAATGTTACACTGAAAACGAACCCTGTCCTTTCCTATTGGTGTTATCCCACTATGTGTTTGTGTACCCTTGTGTATTTGTTTTCTTCCTGTCTCTGTGTAGTTTCATAGAATTTTTTCTTCTTTTAATATTAAGCTACATTCACTATGATGAGGAATACTGTTATCCTCGAATATAATTGGCATTAATAATATGTTATTTACTTTGTAAAGATGTTAGACATTATTAATTCTGTTCTGTTCAATGCTCATGTGTGAAGTTGATGTTTCAAAAGTTATTGTGATCCCTTATGTATGTACTCATGTCATAATTCCACTGATGTATATGTTTATTTCTATTCTTTTGAAAAGCCTGTGTTACTACAAATGTTATCTGTATTGTTATGTTCTTTAATGATGTATTTTGTACCTTTGTAATTGTATTTTCATGTTGTAATTTTATAATTGTACAGACACCAGTTCTTCAAATTAAGTTACATTTCACTGCACACGTTTCTGTTGGTCATAGTATATGGACAATATGTGAGAAGTAGGGACTGTTAGTGTCTGCACGTGTGTTAATAATTCAGCAAGGGACTGGATAACAGCATTGCTGGTTCTAAGGACAATTCCAAACACTTTGTGAGTGCACAAGTGGTGGTTTATGGACTTGCTATATTCTCTGCAAGACTCTTCGATGGTGATTGTGCACCTGCACAGTCGCAACAGATGGCTGCTGGCCATTTCTACAAGGACTACAGTGGGTCTACACCTTTGCTGACTCACCAGTACCATTATTTCTACAAGGCCTGCAGTGGGCCTGCACCTCTGGTGGCCCACCAATACCGTAATCTCTACCAGGACTACAGTGGGTCTGTTCTGTGATGACCTACCTACCAATATTCTTCAAAACGTCGAATGACTCTGCTGTGGGTTTGCTATGTTGCGGCCCATTACCTGTCTGCATGTCAAGAGTCAGCACTGTCTTTCCGTTGGAAGGACCACACTACTTCTTCAAGACTGCATGGAAATCCACTACTTCTATGTGCATTTTCTTTTACTGCTCAGACTTTGAGAAAAACTCTGCATTTTTACTGTGATGAACAATGTGGACTGTCTTTATGGACTGTGAGAAACTTTTAGCTTTTGACCAACATTGTATCAATAAGTGTGTGCATTTGATTTCTTTGTTATTGTAATTATAAAATTTTTTTTTTTCAAATCTGTATTGGCCACTGCCCAATCCAATTTGTAAAAATTTTTGTGGGGAGCATGGGGGCTATGTAAGTAGGCTGTTTAGGTTTTTTTATTGGTAACGCCACCTCTGTATGAAAATCACTGGCTGTGCTGTGTGCAGTCTGTGGCTGCTTTGCATTGTTGTAATACTCGCCATTGTAGTGTTAGGCAGCTGGCTGTGAACAGCGCGTAGCGTTGCGCAGTTGGAGGTGAGCCGCCAACAGTGGTGGATGTGGGGAGAGAGATGGCGGAGTTTTGAAATTTGTCATGAACTGCTATATTTATATATGATGATATCAAGGTAAATACATTGTTTGTTCTCTATTAATATCTTTCATTTGCTAACTATCCCTATCAGTAGTTAGTGCCTTCCGTAGTTTGAATCTTTTAAAACGAACCCTGTCCTTTCCTATTGGTGTTATCCCACTATGTGTTTGTGTACCCTTGTGTAGTTGTTTTCTTCCTGTCTCTGTGTAGTTTCATAGAAATTTTTCCTCTTTTAATATTAAGCTACATTCACTATGATGAGGAATACTGTTATCCTCAAATATAATTGGCATTAATAATATGTTATTTACTTTGTAAAGATGTTAGACATTATTCATTCTGTTTAAATGCTCATGTGTGAAGTTGATGTTTCGCAAGTTATTCTGATCTTCTATGTATGTACTCATGTCATAATTCCTGTAACACTGATGTATATGTCTATTTCTATTCTTTTGTAAAGCCTGTTTTACTACAAATGTTATCTGTATTGTTATGTTTTTAATGCTGTATTTTGTACCTTTGTTATTGTATTCTTATGTTATAAAATTGTAATTGTCACCAGTTCATGATATTATTAACTTGTTAGTTACATTTCACTGCACATGTTTCGGTTGGTCATAGTATATGGACAATATGTGAGAAGTAGGGACTGTTAGTGTTTGCATGTGTGTTAATAATTCAGCAAGGGACTGGAAAACAGCATTGCTGGTTCGAAGGACAATTTCAAAAACTTTGTGAGTGCACAAGTGGTGGTTTATGGACTTGCTATATTGTCCACAAGACTCTTCGATGGTGATTGTGCACCTGCACAGTCGCAACAGATGGCTGCTGGCTATCTCTACAAGGACTACAGTGGGTCTGCATCTTTGATGACTCACCAGTACCATTTTCTCTACAAGGACTACAGTGGGTCTACATCTTTGATGATCCATCAATACCATTATTTCTACAAGGACTGCAGTGGGTCTGCACCTCTGGTGGCCCACCAATACCACAATCTCTACCAGGACTCCAGTGGGTCTGCTCTGTGATGGCCTACCTACCAATATTCTTCAAAACTTCGAATGACTCTGCTGTGGGTTTGCTCCATTGTGGCCCATTACCTGTCAGCATGTCAAGAGTCAGCACTGTCTTTCTGTTGGAAGGACAACACTACTTCTTCAAGACTGTATGGAAACCCACTACTTCTATGTGCAATTTCTTTTACTAATGAGAAACTGTAATTACTATTATGATGAATGATCAGGACTGTCTTTATGGACTGTGAGAAAATTTGAGCTTTTGACCAACATTGTATCAATAAGTGTGTGCATTCTGTGAGAAAATTTGAGCTTTTGACCAACATTGTATCAATAAGTGTGTGCATTTGATTTCTTTGTTATTGTAATTATGAAAAATTTTTTCAAATCTGTATTGGCCACTGCCCAAGCCAATTTGTAAAATTTTTTTGTGGGGAGCATGGGGGCTATGTAAGTAGGCTGTTTAGGTTTTTGTAGGCTGTTTAGGTTTTTTTTTATTGGTAACGCCACCTCTGTATGAAAATCACTGGCTGTGCTGTGTGCAGTCTGTGGCTGCTTTGCATTGTTGTAATACTCGCCATTGTAGTGTTAGGCAGCTGGCTGTGAACAGCGCGTAGCGTTGCGCAGTTGGAGGTGAGCCGCCAGCAGTGGTGGATGTGGGGAGAGAGATGGCGGAATTTTGAAATTTGTCATGAACTGCTGTATTTATATATGATGATATCAAGGTAAATACATTGTTTGTTCTCTATTAATATCTTTCATTTGCTAACTATCCCTATCAGTAGTTAGTGCCTTCCATAGTTTGAATCTTTTATTTAGCTGGCAGTAGTGGCGCTCGCTGTATTGCAGTAGCTTGAGCGGCGAAGATTTTTGTGAGGTAAGTGATTTGTGAAGGGTAATAGTTTAATGTTAGTCAGGGCCATTCTTTTGTAGGGAATTTTGAAAGTCAGATTGCGTTGCGCTAACTAAATATTATATGATGATATCAAGGTAAATACATTGTTTGTTCTCTATTAATATCTTTCATTTTCTAACTATCCCTATCAGTAGTTAGTGCCTTCTGTAGTTTGAATCTTTTATTTAGCTGGCAGTAGTGGCACTCGCTGTATTGCAGTAGCTTGAGCAGCGAAGATTTTTGTGAGGTAAGTGATTTGTGAAAGGTATAGTTTAATGTTAGTCGGGGCCATTCTTTTGTAGGGAATTTTGAAAGTCAGATTGCGTTGCGCTAAAAAATATTGTGTGTCAGGTTAAGCACAGTCATGTATAATTGTTCAAAGGGGACATTTCAAGGTTAATTGTTTACGTAGTAACTGCCTTTATTAAGGAATGCTTATGAGCATTTCCCGTGAAGTTTGAACCCCTTTTACGATAAATATAATTTTTTTTCATAGTTCTTGATATATATGCAATAGTTCTAGATTTCCCTGCTCAAAACACGAATAGTTCTGCAGAATTTCGGGAAGAAAACAATAACTCGGCAAAATTTTGGTATGGTAAAAAATTATTTGTCAGTTTGGAAAAAATAAATTTGTATAACAGTTCTGTTGGCAGTTCTGGATAGCACCGGAAGAGTTGCATTGAAAATGACAAGAACATTTTTGTGGCGATAATAGTTTATACAATAATTGTTTTTATCTGATACTCACTTTATCTAATATAGCAAAATTCGTAGAATAGTTCTGATGACAGTTCTGAATATCACCCACAGAGTTCTACCAAAAACTATAATAACATTATTTGTGACGATGACATTATATGAGATAATTGATGTGGGACTCACTTTTGTCATGTAAAAGTAATAAATTCGTACAAAAGATCTGATGGCATTTCTTAATACGACCCTAAGAGTTCTACCGACAACTGTAAAAACATTTTTTGTGGGGATAACAGTTAATGAGATAATAGCAATTTCGAGAGACCCACTTGGTCTACATTATAATAAATTGGCACAACCCTTTTGCTGACAGTTCTGGATAGCACCGAAAGAGTTCTTTTAAAAACCCTCATAACATTTTTATGGTGCCAGTAGATTATGAAATAGATTGTGTGTTCACTCTGCAGTGGGTGTGCACCGATGTGAAACTTACTGGCAGATAAAAACTGTGTGCCGGACCGGGTCTCTAACCCCAGGCTGTGACGAAAGAATATCGTCACAATATCCTTTCGTCCAGGAGTGCTTCTTCTGCAATTTTCGTAGGACAACTTCTACGAAATTGGGAACGCAGGAGATGAAGTACTACTGGAAGTACAGCTATGAGGACGATGGTAAATTCTCACTTTTATTTTGGAAAACCGAAAATCGAAAACCCGGATGTATATTCTACTAAATGCAAAAAGTCTAAATGTTCAGCACTATACAAATGCCAGTACACCTTCTTGAGACTGACTGTAGTAACTGTAGGTGGAAGCGTGGGATGTGGACGCTTAGATGATTCAAGGAGAGAAGGCTCGTCAGTGCAAAACAAACAGATGGCTGAGAGAGCAGATACATTCACACGCGCCACTAGCCAGATGGTGTCACACCTGTCGAGAATCGCACCAGAGGTACAATGAGCTGTGGTGGAGTGCTGTTGGCGTGGTTACTATGCAACTTACTTGATGGGCATCAATGCACCGTTATATTAATGTACAATACTTGAGAAACAATGTCATTCACACACTCCGAGTTCCTTATCACTCAGTACTAGACTAAATTACCGGCCTAGTGATAAGCGGCCTATGTACCTCACCGACTACACATCTTCGTGTTATAAGAAAAAAGAGAAAAATACCAAGGGACACAAAATATGAATCCGGATAAACCGGAAATCCGGATTACTGAGGACCAAATAAACGAGGTTCTTATTTACAAATTTCGAACTTCTTATTAACTTTAATACTGTATCCCCTCAACATTATAACACCTCTATCAGTCATGTATTGAATTAGGATTTAAACATACTACTTAGTTCGTTTGTACGATATATTCAGTAAATATACTTACATTTCTATACATTGTAAAGACTTTTAAATCTCGTTGTAGTGTAACTCATCAAACTTCCACACTTCCTTTCTAACTAGAACAAATGTTTGCAACAATATTAACGACAGGAATTTCAAATTTATTCGTTACACACAGCACATGTTTTTATGTATCCTAGCGTCTGGTGATGTTGCCACATAACTTTCATCCATGAGGGTCCTGGGCATATTTTTAGCTGTTATTGGGTCCTGGATGTCATGAGAGCTCAAAACAATTACTGTTTTACGTAATAAAATTCATCTGGTTCTTCCTGATTCTAAAAATATACACTTCATGTATGCCTTTCATTGTTGTATGATTCAGTATCGACGCTAATGCTCTCTTGATGAGATATGAGACGATTGCTCGTTTTTATCCACTGTGCCCTTTCGTATTTCATTTCAGCGATTAATTTATTTGTTTATCAACGTAGTAAGTAGTACAAAGCTAATCCAGAATGTAAACTGCACTTAAATTCTGTTTGAACTGTTTAATCGTCAGTGTCCGCTGTCTGAATGTCAAATTTCAGATTAATACACTGCGCCTGGTTGCGTTATTTTATAGGAATTTTATTATTGTAAGTGGGAAGTACTAGATAATGTTGAAGAAATCCAAAGCATATTGTTCGAAGAGCATAATATTATTCGAAATTTACCTGTACCAATAGGTGCAGCCAAAGCAGTATTTGTGATGCTGTAACTACCTCATAGATAACGATATTTGTCTATTGTAGTTTTGTATTCCAATCAGAATTTTGAGAGCATCAAAGCCTCATTTCACCGTGAGAGAGGGGTAAAATCAATAGATGATATTGAATTGAAAGCCATCATCAGTCTCTTGTTTTTAATTGTTGTTAACAAAAGTAACAGATAAAGCCTGGAAGATCTATGTGGAACTGATGGTGATGGCATTGAAAAATTTCACCTCGCAAATGAACATAAAACGTTTCAAATTTATTCTGGAGAGCCTTAGATTTTACAGTCGCGCTATTCGTGATGAAAGGAGACAATTAGACAAGCTAACAGCTATTTGGGAAATATTTACTGTGTTTGTATGCAACTACCACAAATCTTACAGCCTTGGAGAAAATGTTACAGTAGACAAGAAGCTGGAAGGATTCTGTGGAAGGTACAGTTTTCGCCAATATGTATCAATCAAAACAAACGCGTATGGATTCTTAAGTGTGGATTCTTAAGTATTTTACCTGTACAATTTGGAAATATACGCTGTGTTGCAACCAGAAGAATTTACCAACTGAGCAATAAACATTTTGATGTTGTTCTGTGACTGTGTAAACCTATATATCAGTCAGGTCGAAATGTGAAAGCGGACAACTGGTTTTCTAGTACTGGAATGATAATAGAGCTATGAAGGGAGAATTTTTCTTTTGTTGGCATGATGAAGAAAAACAAGCGTGGAGATTTCTCTAGAGTTTGCTATCAGTAAAAGAAGGGCTGCCCACATTTCCTTTTTTGGCTTCCACAAGACTGAACTCTAATTTCCTCCGTACCTAAAAAGGGGAAGTGAGTGATCCAGGCATCACGTTTGCATGAAGATAATTCGATAGATGCTGACATTGTAGATAAACGGAAGCCATCCACCGTAAATTTTACAATAGCGTTAAGTGTGGTATTTTCACAGCGGATAAGCCGAATGCTTTGTACAACGCTGCAAGAAATGTGCGCCGCTGGTCAATGGTTGTATTTTTGTAATGATCAGTACAGTTGGAATCTATGCACAAGTGATATATTGTGGCAACAGTAAGAATTGTATCAGAAGGAAAGGGTTCCTGAATCAGCTATGTTATACAATGTTGTTTCTTCGCTAAATTCTGCAGAACTATTGAAATTTTGTACAGAGAACTCTAGAACTATGACTTATCTATCAAGAACTCTGAAAAAAATATATATTTCTGAAAAAAAGGGCGCCAGTTTCACAGTAGGAGCTCTTATGGGGTTTTTAATTAAGTTGCAATTACCTCTTAAACTATTACCTGCACTAAAAAATTCTACTAGGAATTTCGATAGAACTCTTCACGTGGTGTCCAGAACTGTCATCAGAACTGTTGTACGAATATATTTATATTTTCTGTAGAGAAAGTGTGTCCCACATTAAATCAATTTGTCACAAACTATTATCGCCATAGAAAAATGTTATTAGGATTTTCGATAGAGCTCTTGGGGTTCTGTTCAGAACTATCCTCAAAACTGTTGTACAAGTTTAATTTTTGCGAAAATTGACAAAAAATGTTTTCGATACAAAAAATTTTCGAATATTGTTGTTTTCTTCGCTAAATTCTGCAGAACTATTGAAATTTTGTACAAAGAACTCTAGAACTATGGCATATCTACCAAGAAATCTGAAAAAAGTATACATTTCTGGAAAAAAGGGTGCCAACTTCACAGTAAGTGAAAAGATTTTCTCCTTAAATTGCAGTTGTCTCGTAAGCTGTTAGGTGCACAAAAAAATGTTACTTGGGTTTTCGATAGAACTCTTGGAGTTCTGTTCAGAACTGTGCTCAGAACTGTTGTACTTATTTACAGTTTGCGAAAATTGCCAAAGAATGTTTTCGATACGAAAATTTTTTTCGAATATTGTTGTTTTCGTCGCTAAATTCTGCAGAACTATTCAAATTTTGTACAAAGAACTATAGAACTATGGCATATCTATCAAGAACTCTGAAAATAATATACATTTCTGAAAAAATGGGTGCCAACTTCACAGTAAGTGAAAAGATTTTCTCCTTAAATTGCAATTATCTCGTAAACTATTAGCTGCAGAAAAAAATGTTACTTGGATTTTCGAAAGAACTCTTGGAGCTCTGTTCAGAACTGTGCTCAGAACTCTTGTACTTATTTACATTTCGCGGAAATTGTCAGAGAATGTTTTCGATACGAAAATTTTTTCGAGTATTGTTGTTTTCGTCGTTACATTTTGCAGAACTATTGAAATTTTATGCAAAGAACTCTAGAACTGTGGCACATCTAACAAGAACTGTGAAAAAATGTATATTTTTCGAAAAAGGGGTGCTAACTTCACACGACTCTCCCAGCCTGGGACGCTTCCTCGCCGTTGTCAACGAATGATGACGGCGGTCCCCCTGCCACTCATGTTGCGGAATCCACAACACCCGTTCCGGAAGTATGTGACCGTCACATGACCACGTCGTCGGCTTCCTGGGCCGATGACGTCGAAGAAAAAGTGGAACAGACTGCCAGCGTGTTTGCACAGGAGTCCACCACGGCGACACTGGTGCTGGCGCCCTGCCAGTAACTATCACCACTGCGGCACCACAGGCGGGTCTCCACCTACCGGATACTTCTACCGCACTTTCTGCAAATAGTGAGGATGGCCGTACACAGCATTATCGTATCGCCACGATGAATCTTGCCACCATTCGTGCCCCCCATAAACTGGCCATGTTCCGAGACACTATTTACTCTGCGGGTGTTGATATAGCACTCTTACAAGAGGTGTTTGTGGCTGACTTCCTAGTTCCCACCGGATACAACGCCCATCCTGCTATGCGACGGACTCCCTGCAGAGGACGTCATCTACATCCCCACTGCGCGAGGTATGGCCCTCACGCTGTTCGGCGTGCGTATTATTAATATCTACGCTCCGTCGTCATGACCGACAAACTTTTTTTGCCGAAAGCGTCACACTCCTCTTCACAGGTCCGCAGGACGATTTGGTACTCGGTGGGGATTTTAACTCGACACAAGAGCCCGCGGACCAACTCCCGCGACATTCACCTTGTGCATCTCTCTCAGTGGTCAACCGGGCTATACATTCTACACCTCCCACTCGTCAAGCCGCATAGATCGCATCTACGTTACCCGCTCCCTTGCTGATGGCACACGTCATGCGGAAGTCTGGCCCTTGGCGTTTTCAGACCATGATGCGTACCTCTGTGACTTCACTCTCGCCCGAGAGCGAGTGTGGCATAGTGGTCTGTGGAAACTTAATGTCGCTCACCTGACCTCCTCAGACTGTCGCCGTATGGTCGAAGAAGCACTGGGCACGCTGCCGCCATCGTCGAGAAGCCTATGACTCCACCTTATCATGGTGGCTCTCCTGTGCAAAGCCGACCCTCAGGAAGACACTGATGAGTTATGGGAAGGAATTTAAGGCGTGGCAAACTAATACCTTGCACTTCTACTACACCATACTACGTGACTGTGCGACGATGCCTTTCTCGCCAGCCCGGCAGTCGATGGTCCATCTCACGAAGGCGCAGATCTCCTTGATCATGCGGCGTCACTTGGAAGGAACTGTAGTCCGTTCTCGTGCTTCTAATCGTATCCCTCAAGAACGTCCGTCGATGTGCCACCTCTTTCAGGAAAGACAACGACGACGACGAGCTCTGATCCAAGTACTCACTGATGTGGAAGGGCGCCGGCACGACACCCAACAAAGCATCGGTCGTGCTCTCCATGTTCATTTTGCCGGGCTATACGCAGCCGTACCGCATTCTGCAGCACTGATCACAGAAGTCGCTCAGCTTACTACGAACACACTTCCGGAGGATGCAGTGCACGACCTCCAAGACGACGTAACCACAGATGAAGTGGTAGATGCTATCAAGGCGGGTTCCGATAACGGATCTCCTTACCACTTACACGTTTGTAGCTCACGAAAACAATCTCCGAATTGTTACAACAGTGCCGCCCGTCCAGCCCCATCGAACGTAAGTGTTCACAGTACGTGTGGCGACACATATGGAAGGCGATCCATGCGCGTTTTCTCGAATCAGACGTTCAATCAGCGTGGTACATCACCGTGAATGGCAAACAAGTTAACCGAGATCGTCTACACCGCATCCATCTCGCCGATTCATCCCTCTGCACCCACTGTGGAGTGGATGACACGGATGTCCACCGGTTCCACTGTGGCACAGCGTTCGACGTCTGGACACTTGCGCGGCGAATTTTGGCGTTTCTTACTCGACAGACACCAGCTCAGATCGACGTCCACATGCTTTTGTACCCCGATAAGACTTTCTACCCCTCCGCCAAAACTCACTCTGTGAATTGGATCTGTGGCCACACGATCCGCTATCTTTTTACTTCTGGCGACAAGTCTACGCTAGGATATTGGACTTATCTCAACGAACGACACTGCGTCCTGATACGCAACCCACGCTATAAGCAATATTTTCCCAATTTCTTACGGAACACCTTCGACGACCCACCTCGTAGCTGGAACGTCCAAGCCCTGAGAAGCTGAAAACTGTATTAACAGAACCGAACTGAATAGATCTGCTACCCAGAACCCACGCCTACGCAATGAGAAGACACGTTTGGACGAGCTGGCCTGCTGTAGGCGGAGACACTTCAGGTGCTCCTGTAAGAACTGGTCTTTAACTACAAGCCACACGACAACTTAAACTTTTGCTTATTTATTCCTCATAATTTGTTCTTAAAGGAAAAAGAAATTTGATTTTGGCTTTGAGAAACGTTTTTTGTTCCAAAAGATTGCTTCTTCGCCATCAAGAGGATTGTAGCGAAATGCAGGAAGTTTGAGTACGCGAAAGAACTTGCCCCCCTTCTAACAGCCGTGTACCGCAAGTCTCTAGAGGAACGGAGGGTTCCAAATGATTGGAAAAGAGCACAGGTAGTCCCAGTCTTCAAGAAGGGTCGTCGAGCAGATGCGCAAAACTATAGACCTATATCTCTGACATCGATCTGTTGTAGAATTTTAGAACATGTTTTTTGCTCGAGTATCATGTCGTTTTTGGAAACCCAGAATCTACTATGTAGGAATCAACATGGATTCCGGAAACAGCGATCGTGTGAGACCCAACTCGCGTTATTTGTTCATGAGACCCAGAAAATATTAGATACAGGCTCCCAGGTAGATGCTATTTTTCTTGACTTCCGGAAGGCGTTCGATACAGTTCCGCACTGTGGCCTGATAAACAAAGTAAGAGCCTACGGAATATCAGACCAGCTGTGTGGCTGGATTGAAGAGTTTTTAGCAAACAGAACACAGCGTGTTGTTATCAATGGAGAGACGTCTACAGACGTTAAAGTAACCTCTGGCGTGCCACAGGGGAGTGTTATGGGACCATTGCTTTTCACAATATATATAAATGACCTAGTAGATAGTGTCGTAAGTTCCATGCGGCTTTTCGCGGATGATGCTGTAGTATACAGAGAAGTTGCAGCATTAGAAAATTGTAGCGAAATGCAGGAAGATCTGCAGCGGATAGGCACTTGGTGCAGGGAATGGCAACTGTCCCTTAACATAGACAAATGTAATGTATTGCGAATACATAAAAAGAAGGATCTTTTATTGTATGATTATATGATAGCGGAACAAACACTGGTAGCAGTTCCTTCTGTAAAATATCTGGGAGTATGCGTGCGGAACGATTTGAAGTGGAATGATCATATAAAATTAATTGTTGGTAAGGCGGGTACCAGGTTGAGATTCATTGGGAGAGTCCTTAGAAAATGTAGTCCATCAACAAAGGAGGTGGCTTACAAAACACTCGTTCGACCTATACTTGAGTATTGCTCATCAGTGTGGGATCCGTACCAGATCGGGTTGACAGAGGAGATAGAGAAAATCCAAAGAAGAGCGGCGCGTTTCGTCACAGGGTTATTTGGTAACCGTGATAGCGTTACGGAGATGTTTAATAAACTCAAGTGGCAGACTCTGCAAGAGAGGCGCTCTGCATCGCGGTGTAGCTTGCTCGCCAGGTTTCGAGAGGGTGCGTTTCTGGATGAGGTATCGAATATATTGCTTCCCCCTACTTATACCTCCCGAGGAGATCACGAATGTAAAATTAGAGAGATTAGAGCGCGCACGGAGGCTTTCAGACAGTCGTTCTTCCCGCGAACCATACGCGACTGGAACAGGAAAGGGAGGTAATGACAGTGCCCTGCGCCACACACCGTTGGGTGGCTTGCGGAGTATAAATGTAGATGTAGATGTAGAAGAGGAAGGAGACTAATTTTTGTTTACTGGAAGGAGAAACCGGTATAATTGGCGTATTTGAAAAAAAAAAAAAAAAAGGGACTGATGACCTTAGCAGTTAAGTCCCATAAGATTTCACACACATTTGAATATTTTTGAAACCTGCAACAGCCGGCCGCGGTGGTCTAGCGGTTCTAGGAGCTCAGTCGGGAGCCGCGCGACTGCTACGGTCGCAGGTTCGAATCCTGCCTCCGGCATGGATGTGTGTGATGTCCTTAGGTTAGTTAGGTTTAAGTAGTTCTAAGTTCTAGGGGACTGATGACCATAGATGTTAAGTCCCATAGTGCTCAGAGCCATTTTTTGAAACCTGCAACAATGTTGTCAAGACGCGAAGTAAATGGAAATTTTGGACTACAGCCAGATAATTGTTTTACTTCAGTTGCGCATTTAATATAAAGACAAGATGTATTCAGACCAGTTACAGTGTAATTCGATTTAGGTTCTGCTTAGTGGAAGGTTAGCATACGAGTATTAAAGTGGTAAAGTGGGTAACAGTTTGTGGGTGCCTAGTTTTGGTAATAGGTAGATTTTTCTTTTTTTTTCTTTTTTTTAATAGTGTTGGAGGTAAATTCGGGCTAAATTTCATACAGAAACATATAGTGGGAAGCTTACAAATGTTTCCTCCACTTTTAACATTTTCACTAGATTTTTTCCTCTTCTACTCTTAGAAGTGCTTTTTCATTCGTCATTCTGTCAGACCATTACACTTTAGCATTTTTCTCTACAACCACATTTCAAACCTATCGAAGCATTTTTTTCTCTTACTTTTTGACTGTTCTTGTTTCGCCGCCTTACAATATTTCAATACAGATAAAAGACTTGGAGCATATATTTCTTAATTCTATCGGAATTTTTATTTTCCGGGGCGGTGTGTGGGGGATGTGGGGGGGGGGGGGGGGGTACGCAAGTGCCCCTCCCCCATCCACACTCTCCGATTTCGGACACCTACCCATACGTTGTCCGTCACCAAAATTTTCAGTATGTAAAATTTTACTTTTTCCAAAGTCCAGTCATATTTTGGTGGAACCTTCGTGTTTGGTGATTGTCATCCCTTTAATCTTTCCCACAGTAATCCTCATCTCACACTCATTTCCTGCATTTACTACCCTCTCCCTCATATACTGTAGTTCCTCCTCAGATTCAGCCAATATTGCTTTGGCACTGGCATAGATAATTGTCTTCATGCGTTCATCTCGTGGCGTTATACGTCTTGTTTTTTCCAGTGCTTAATCTGTTTGTTTCTCATCACAAAAATACTGCAAAGCATTAGTGACGCACAACACTCTCTCTGATACTTCTTCCAATATCTGTCTCATGTGTTTTCTCATAGCCAATCCTTACTACCACTTTCCGACTTGTGTAGAATTCCTTTATCAGCCTGTCTTGCCACTCGACACGAACATTTTTTAAGGTTTCCATGAGAATACTCCTGTCCATTATTATTGCAGGACTGCTTTAGCTTTGTACGCGGATTACAGGGAACTTTTTCATACCACATATACAAGTTTACATGCGTTTTCGCATGTGTTATTCCTAACACAATCTTTTTTCACTAATTTAGGGCGAAGAAGATGAAATGTGCTGCGAAAGGACTCTTGGAGCTAGATATAAAGTTCCCCTGCATTTAGCAAGAACTGGGAAGCCATTTACGGAAGGTCCATTACCAAAACATATTTTCTTGGTCATAGTACAAACAATGAAACACACATTAGATCCTACATACAGCATAATATCTCGGCGAATCAGCGATATTGCAAGGAATTTGCATGAATAACTAGGAGCCAAAATTGAAAACCTCCTAGCGTACTCCTTCGGACTTAACGAACCCGTGGATATTAGCGACACAGCTCATTTAGCCATTTTTTGCATGACGCGGACAACGACCTACATGTAATGGAAGAGCTCCTGAATATAATTTTCGGGAAGGACACTGCTACACGGGCAGATAGTTTAGAAGCGGTTGAAACTGCAGCTGAAGGAATAGGACTCACTTGGGAAAATGTGTTTTCCGTAACCAACACACGCGCCAGCAATGGGCGGTAAAGCAAAAAGAAAACAGAGGTCAAGTCTTGCAAAGCAAGTTTTGCAGTAAATTCAATCAGGAAACTAATTAAAATCTAATAGGAAGGAGTGGGAGTGAGTATTACGGTTTTCTTGACGTTTGTCAGTGATCTACCATTAATCATAAAAAATAACACAAAGGAACTCCGTTTTCAACTGACACAATTATCAGTGCGAAAAAATATCGAAAGGAAGGCAAGGGCACCTCCAACAGAACCATGCCTAATAATTTCGATTGAGGCAAGAATTGCCTAATGTCCTATGCTGTTATTTTTTGTTGTAAGTCTAGACATACTCCTAAAATGTACCTAACATGACGCCCATAACGATCTGCGGTATCAATTTAGAAACCCCGTGTTAACAGCTCTACTAGACTGTACCTCAGGGCCTCTCAGGGTGTTTACACCACCGTATCGCGCAGTGCTGAAGACGGCTTCGCTACGTTGACGACATTGCGAACCTCTTCTGCTTAACTTTGCGCAATATCTCTCTCTATCTCCCGACGCTCGTGTGGCTCGCTGCGCCTGTCTCGACATTCTGCAAGACTTGACCCCTGTTTTCTTTTTGCTTTGCCGCGCATTGCTGGCGCCTCTGTGGTTAAGGAAAACACATTTTCCCATGGTTAAATGAGCTGTGACGCTAATATCCACGGGCTCATTAAGTCCGATGGAGTACGCAAGGAGGCTTTAAATTTTGGCTGCTAGTTATACATGCAACTTCCTTGCAATATCGCTGGTTCGCCATGATACTGTCATCCTGGAAACTGGTGCTTTGCTGTATGCGGAAGCTAATTTGTGTTTCATTACTTGTACTATGTCCAACAAAATACTGTTTGTTAATGGTCCTTCCATAAATGGCTTCTCAGCTCTTGCTAAACGCAGAGGAACTTTAGCTCTAAGAGTCGTTTCGCAGCACACTTCATCTTCTTCACCCTAAAATACTGAGAAAGGATTGTGTTAGGAATAATACATGCGAAAACGAAAAGAATGCACATTTGAGAGGTATGCAAACAAACTTCACTTAGTTTCTCAGGACATTTAACCAAAAGAAATATTCTTTAGTTCCCGTACAAACCTCATTTGCGGATAAAGAATTCTGCTCTGAAAGAGTTAGCGACTTCCTTAATTCTTCCCCTCTGGCGTCCCCTATGATTTCACTATACATTTTTGAATGCAATTTACTGTAGTATCTTTCAAAAGACGATTTTCTTACAAACGTAATTACTGTAAGGCGGGTCTGACATTTGGCTTTATCGTCACAGCTAACAAACAAAGTAAGGTTGTTCCCACTCCGGCTTAAATGGACGTTCGGAAATATTTGCTTTTTTCCGAAGCAGGTTGTTCCATTATTCCAATATTTCTTCCCTCATTTATTTCAGTGTTGAAAAACCCATCATCAACGCAGTCCGCAGCGCACTACGGTAGTTGCACCACGCAAGCCGAGTTAAGGCAAATTAAGCCGAGTTGGACCAATGCACCGTGCACACTCTCTGCACATTACTTTGCATGCGCGCGATTTTCCGTGTTTGAGAGGCCATGCTCTAGGTATTGCAACACTACCACCCTAATAAAGGTATTGTGGTTAATGCTGTGGAATAACTCAAAAAGAACTGCAGCATTGTCATAAATATTAATTGTAAAACGAATTGAACTTGGACACTTTCTTGAGCATTGCACAGAAACGCCTGAGTTATTATTCTGGCGCCGGCCGGAGTGGCCGAGCGTTTCTAGGGGCTACAGTCTGGAACCGCGCGACCGCTACGGTCGCAGGTTCGATTCCTGCCTCGAGCATGGGTGTGTGTACTGTCCTTAGGTTAGTTAGGTTTAAGTAGTTCTAAGTTCTAGGGGACTGATGACCTCAGAAGTTCAGTGCCATAGTGCTCAGAGCCATATTAAAATGGCTCTGAGCACTATGGGACTTAACATCTATGGTCATCAGTCCCCTAGAACTTAGAACTACTTAAACCTAACTAACCTAAGGACAGCACACAACACCCAGCCATCACGAGGCAGAGAAAATCCCTGACCCCGCCGGTAATCGAACCCGGGAACCCGGGCAGAGCCATATTATCCTGGCTCCAGTTTCAACAGGCGTCTAACGGCGATTAAAGATGTTGATGATATGTACATGGTGTTTCATAATTAATACTGAAAACTAACACGACTAAAAGTATGTGGTAATAGATGCAAAAACGCTGCACTGTATAGACATGTATCCGCAAACATGAAATGCACAGCACTGTAGTTCATACTGTTGACAAACAGGAGAAGCGAATCACACCACTCTGTCTAGATTTACGAGATAACCCGAAGGTGTTTGAAATTATCTCCCAAACACCTCGTTTGCAGACACATATTTACTGGAATGTTTTTGCTTCTGTTATCACATACACTGACAGGTAAAAAAAATTGAAGCACTCAGAAGAGAAGGAAGAAATAAGATGAAACTTCAAGCTCTGAAAACTTGTACGGTGTTATTTCAGTGATCACAAAATCGAGTCAAATTTAGAAAGAAATTAGCATCATGAGGCTGTCGAGACACATTAATGTGACCACCACCTATGTTCGACGTCAACGGGCAATAACCATCCGCAGAGGACAGGTGGTAGAACTGTAGTTGATTCGGCGGAAGTTGATCTCTGACAGCGGCAGTGGGCCGGACATGGCAACTTCGCAGGGTTACCTCAACCAATAATGTAGCGTGATTTTATAAACGTTTCTGTGGGAATGCCTGAGTATTAACAGAACTCTGGAGACTGATGTTCGCGCTTGCTGCCGTAAGCAATTCGCAACTGAAAACTGGCAACAGCGCGGCGCGCTGTCAGGGATCTTCTTAGTCTTAGACCGTCTACAGTGGAGGGTATATAAAGCGTGTCGAGAAGATTCGGAAAAGAATGCAGCCGTTAGTACAGTCGTTGTCGTAAAGCGTTGAGCGATTTATGTGAGCCGGCCGATGTGGCCGTGCGGTTAAAGGCGCTGCAGTCTGGAACCGCAAGACCGCTACGGTCGCAGGTTCGAATCCTGCCTCGGGCATGGATGTTTGTGATGTCCTTAGGTTAGTTAGGTTTAACTAGTTCTAAGTTCTAGGGGACTAATGACCTCAGCAGTTGAGTCCCATAGTGCTCAGAGCCATTTTTTTTTATTTATGTGATGGAGAAAAAGTGTGTGATCCTTGGCTTTCCAGACAAGGGTGGAAGCATTTACGAAACGGCTAAATATGCAAAATGTTCGTATGCCGCGATGGTTAAACTACCGGGTGATCAAAAAGTCAGTATAAATTTGAAAACTGAATAAATCACGGAATAATGTAGATAGAGAGGTACAAATTGACACACATGCTTGAAATGACATGGGGTTTTATTAGAACCAAAAAAGTACAAAAGTTAAAAAAATGTCCGACAGATGGCGCTTCATCTGATCAGAATAGCAATAATTAGCATAACAAAGTAAGACAAAGCAAAGGTGATGTTCTTTACAGGAAATGCTCAATATGCCCGCCATCATTCCTCAACAATAGCTGGAGTCTAGGAATAATGTTGTGAACAGCATGTCCGGAATTATGGTGAGGCATTGGCGTCGGATGTTGCCTTTCAGCATCCCTAGAGATGTCGGTCGATCACGATACACTTGCGACTTCAGGTAACCACAAAGCCAATAATTGCACGGACTGAGGTCTGGGGACCTGGGAGGCCAAGCGTGACGAAAGTGGCGGCTGAACACACGATCATCACCAAACGACGCGCACAAGAGATCTTTCACGCGTGTAGCAATATGGGGTGGAGCGCCATCCTGCATAAACATCCAGCAGGTGTTTATCAGCCAGGCTGGGGATGATGCGATTCTGTAACATATCGGCGTACCTCTCACCCGTCACGGTAGCAGTTACAAAACCAGAATCACGCATTTCCTCGAAGAAAAAAGGCACGATAACGTTTTTTTTTTGGTTCTGATAAAACCGCATGTCATTCCAAGCATGTGTGTCAATTTTTATCTCTCTATCTACATTATTCCGTGGTTTATTGAGTTTCCAAATTTATACTGACTTTTTGATCACCCGGTATATACCGCGCATATGAAAATGGCTCTATCCAAAATCGGCGCCGAGACAACTGTGGGGTGCCGAGACAACAGCGGCACTACAGACCGTAGGTGATGGCTGTGAACGATCGCTATGGAAATGTGTACAGACGAATAGACGTTGCAGTTGTTGAGCAGCTGACCACCCAGATGATCCAAGGGGCTACCAACCTAACGACTGTTGAGCGAACGTTGCTGCCTCTAAGCCCCTACAGCAGGTGCCTGCTTCATGCACCCATGCTGACTGCTGATCATCGGCGACGAAGACTAAAGTTTGCACGCCAGTACCACAACGGGACGTCCATCGACGGGCGGCAGGTGGCGTTTTCAGCGTTTGACCCACCATTGGACAGATGGCCATTGGCATGTATGGCATGAAACGTCTGAAAGCAAACATCCTGCAACAATCATCGGTTGGTTAAAGGCCAGAGGAGGAGGAATTGTGGTCTGGGGAATGTTTTCATGGCATTGCCTGGGTAATATTATCATTCCGAAAGGCGCAATAGATCACCATAAGTATGCTTCTCTCCTAAGGAACCATGTCCACCCCCACCTGTAGTTTGTTCTTGCTTGGCATGACAGGATCTAAGAGCAGGACAGTGCAACATGTCACACAGCTCGCAGTTCACGTTTGTAATTCGAAGAGCACGAGGATAAGTTTACTGTACTCCCATGGCGACCAAAGTCCACGGATTTAAACCCAATTGAGAATCTGTGGGACCATCTAGATCGGACTGCTCACGCCATCGGTCCTCAACCGCAGATGGCTATGGCACAGGAGTCAGCATGGCTCCACATCGCTGTCAGTACCTTCCAAAACCTATGTGACTCTCTTTGTATATCCCACAGCGGTCCACGCTGTAAAACGAGGTTATTTAGGCCTCTACTCGTGATCTCATTAATGTGACAGGACGTAGCACTGTCGCTGGCTTGGATGCATGCACAGGTTCGATTGGAAAGGCTGTCAAAGGTCGTTGTATCCTCTCCTGAGGCAGCCTGACTCACTGCTGTTATAAATGGACCCTGATATCCTCGATACTGGCGCTGGGAAGGGGTTGACCTCCGAGCTGTTCCCACATACGTTATATTGGGGACAGACTGGGGGTCATGCTGGCTGTGGGAGTACCTCATTGTCACGCAGGCAGTTTGTAGACACACGGACCATGTGCGGACGTGCACTGCCCTGTTGGAAAATGGCATAACGATTCTACACACATCAAAAAAAGTTTTGCATCACCCCGGTTCCCAGAACTCATGAAGATAGACGTTGACTGTGGATATTCTATCAAAGACACAGTCACTTTGATCGTTCAGAGATGTCACTAAACCCGCCCAAACATGTAAACAATCATGCACGCGCAGCGCCTATTAGACGGAAGGGGTCCGACAGCCGATCAGTTCCATTCATTCCACCAGGAAGAAAGTACATAGCTCTTGTTGTTTGTAGTTCAACGATGCCTAGATGCTCAATACCGCGGTTCGATCGCGTCTGCATTGTTACTTCGTGCCAGGAAGAATTCTCAACAAGGGAAGTGTCCAGGCGTCTCGGAGTGAATAAAAGTGATGTTGTTTGGACATGGAGGAGATCAGGAACTGTCGATGCCATGCCTCGCTCAGGCTGCCCAAGGGCTACTACTGCAGTGGATGACCGCTGCCTACGGATTATGGCTCGGAGGAACCCTGACAGGAAAACCACCATGTCGAGTAATGCTTTTCGTGCAGCCACAGTACGTCGTGTTACGACTCAAACTGTGCGCATTAGGCTGCGTGATGCGCAACTTCACTCCCGACGTCCATGGCAAGGTCTATCTTTGCAACCACGACACCATGCAGCGCGGTGAAGATCGGCTCAACAACATGCCGTATGGACCGCTCAGCATTGGCATCACGTTCTCTTCACTGATGAGTGTCGCATATGCCTTCAACCACACAATCTTGGGTGACGAGTTTGGAGGCAACCCGGTCAAGCTGAATGCCTTAGACACACTGTCCAGTGCACCAAGGTGGAGGCTCCCTGCTGTTTTGGGGTGGCATTATGTGGGGCCGACGTACGCCGCTAGTGGTCATACAAGGCGCCGCCACGGCTGTACGATACTTGAATGCCACCCTCCGACCGATAGTGCAACCATGTTGTTGTTGTCGTAGTCTTCAGTCCTGAGACTGGTTTGATGCAGCTCTCCATGCTACTCTATCCTGTGCAAGCTTATTCATCTCCCTGTACCTACTGCAACCTACATCCTTCTGAATCTGCTTAGTGTATTCATCTCTTGGTCTCCCTCTACGATTTTTACCCTCCACGCTGCCCTCTAATGCTAAATTTGTGATCCCCTGATGCCTCAGAACATGTCCTACCAAGCGGTCCCTTCTTCTTGTCAAGTTGTGCCATAAACTCCTCTTCTCCCCAATTCTGTTCAGTACCTCCTCATTAGTTATGTGACCTACCCATCTAATCTTCAGCATTCTTCTGTAGCACCACATTTCGAAAGCTTCTATTCTCTTCTTGTTCAAACTACACTCCTGGAAATTGAAATAAGAACACCGTGAATTCATTGTCCCAGGAAGGGGAAACTTTATTGACACATTCCTGGGGTCAGATACATCACATGATCACACTGACAGAACCACAGGCACATAGACGCAGGCAACAGAGCATGCACAATGTCGGCACTAGTACAGTGTATATCCACCTTTCGCAGCAATGCAGGCTGCTATTCTCCCATGGAGACGATCGTAGAGATGCTGGATGTAGTCCTGTGGAACGGCTTGCCATGCCATTTCCACCTGGCGCCTCAGTTGGACCAGCGTTCGTGCTGGACGTGCAGACCGCGTGAGACGACGCTTCATCCGGTCCCAAACATGCTCAATGGGGGACAGATCCGGAGATCTTGCTGGCCAGGGTAGTTGACTTACACCTTCTAGAGCACGTTGGGTGGCACGATACATGCGGACGTGCATTGTCCTGTTGGAACAGCAAGTTCCCTTGCCGGTCTAGGAATGGTAGAACGATGGGTTCGATGACGGTTTGGATGTACCGTGCACTATTCAGTGTCCCCTCGACGATCACCAGTGGTGTACGGCCAGTGTAGGAGATCGCTCCCCACACCATGATGCCGGGTGTTGGCCCTGTGTGCCTCGGTCGTATGCAGTCCTGATTGTGGCGCTCATCTGCACGGCGCCAAACACGCATACGACCATCATTGGCACCAAGGCAGAAGCGACTCTCATCGCTGAAGACGACACGTCTCCATTCGTCCCTCCATTCACGCCTGTCGCGACACCACTGGAGGCGGGCTGCACGATGTTGGGGCGTGAGCGGAAGACGGCCTAACGGTGTGCGGGACCGTAGACCAGCTTCATGGAGACGGTTGCGAATGGTCCTCGCCGATACCCCAGGAGCAACAGTGTCCCTAATTTGCTGGGAAGTGGCGGTGCGGTCCCCTACGGCACTGCGTAGGATCCTACGGTCTTGGCGTGCATCCGTGCGTCGCTGCGGTCCGGTCCCAGGTCGACGGGCACGTGCACCTTCCGCCGACCACTGGCGACAACATCGATGTACTGTGGAGACCTCACGCCCCACGTGTTGAGCAATTCGGCGGTACGTCCACCCGGCCTCCCACATGCCCACTATACGCCCTCGCTCAAAGTCCGTCAACTGCACATACGGTTCACGTCCACGCTGTCGCGGCATGCTACCAGTGTTAAAGACTGCGATGGAGCTCCGTATGCCACGGCAAACTGGCTGACACTGACGGCGGCGGTGCACAAATGCTGCGCAGCTAGCGCCATTCGACGGCCAACACCGCGGTTCCTGGTGTGTCCGCTGTGCCGTGCGTGTGATCATTGCTTGTACAGCCCTCTCGCAGTGTCCGGAGCAAGTATGGTGGGTCTGACACACCGGTGTCAATGTGTTCTTTTTTCCATTTCCAGGAGTGTATTTATCGTCCATGTTTCACTTCCATACATGGCTACACTCCATACAAATACTTTCAGAAACGACTTCCTGACACTTAAATCTATACTCAATGTTAACAAAGTTCTCTTCTTCAGAAACGCTTTCCTTGCCATTGCCAGTCTACGTTTTATATCCTCTCTACTTCGACCATCATCAGTTATATTACTCCCCAAATAGCAAAATTCCTTTACTACTTTAAGTGTCTCATTTCCTAATCTAATTCCCTCAGCATCACCCGACTTAATTCGACTACATTCCATAATCCTCGTTTTGCTTTTATTGATGTGTCAACTTATATCCTCCTTTCAAGACACTATCCATTCCGTTCAACTGCTCTTCCAAGTCCTTTGCTGTGCAACCATATCGGCAGCGTATTGGCGAGGCATCCGTCTTCATGGACAACAATCCGCGCCCCCATCGTACACGTCTTGGAATGACTTCCTTCACGATAATGACATTGCTCGACTGGAGTGGCCAGCATGTTCTCCAGACATGAACCCTATTGAACATGCCTGGGATACATTGAAAAGGGCTGTTTATGGACGACGTGACCCACCAACTACTCTGAGGGATCTACGCCGAATCGTCGTTGAGGAGTGGGACAATCTGGGACAATCCTGATGAACTTGTGCATAGTATGCCACGACGAATATTGGCATGCATCAGTGCAAGAGGACGTGCTACTGGGTGTCAGAGGTACCGTTGTGTACAGCAATCTGGACCACCACCACTGAAGGTCTCGCTGTATGGTGGTACGACATGCAATGTGTGGTTTTCATGAGCAATAAAAAGGGCGGAAATAATGTTTATATTGATCTCTATTCCAAATTTCTGTACAGGTTCCGGAACTCTCGGAACTGAGGTGATGCAAAACTTTTTTTGATGTGTGTATTTCATGAGAGGTAAGACTTGAGTATTCAATATGTCCTTGACGTATCTTTGTGCCGTGACAGTTCCCTCAATCGAAGCAGCTGTGACCTGAAGTCATATATAATGACTCCCCACACCATGAGGCAAAGAGTAACACAGCTGTGCCTGTCCAAAACGTTTTGAAGAATGGTACGTCTCCCCACTTCAACGCGATACTCGCAGACGTTCGTCATACGGGGTAATGCAGAACTGCGACTCAACAATGAACACAATATGACGCCATTCATCAGTAGTCCATGCTTTCTGGTGACAGCATCACTACGCTCGCAGCCCGTCGGCCGGAATGGCCGTGCGGTTCTAGGCGCTACAGTCTGGAACCGCGCGACCGCTACGGTCGCAGGTTCGAATCCTGCCTCGGGCATGGATGTGTGTGATGTCCTTACATTAGTTAGGTTTAAGTAGTTCTAAGTTCTAGGGGACTGATGACCTCAGAAGTTAAGTCCCATAGTGCTCAGAGCCATTCGAACCATTTGAACCACCCCGGCCGGCGATGCACTAGGAACACGGGTTGCAACCACAAATCACTCTCCAAGACCAGCGAGCAGTTCTCCAGGAAGAATGGGCGTCACTGCCTCGACGTGACACCGATGACTTCATTCACAGCGTGCCCCGTCGTTGTCATACCTTATTGCTACGATAGGTGGTCACACCCCATACTGAGAACAATTATCAGTTGTCGAAATGTGTGTGCAGATCCGTTGAGTTGGAAAAAATGAAGACTATTTTTGCCTACTGTTATGTATGTTGCAGTTGTTTGCGTTATGTATTCTTTACATTATTTTCTACTTTACTATCGCCTGTTTATACTGTTTTGCGGCAAAATAAGCGCAATCTCGAAAAAATTTTCTTTTGTTGCTTTAGTTTTGGACACCAATGTAGTTAAATAGTGAACTTTCCGGAAAAGACGCACTGAGTTCCTCGATTACTGCACGATTATTACAATAATTATATCTGGTCATTAGAATTTTTTTTAAACATTGTCCGAGAGCATACACAAATAAACAACGAACAAGAAACCCTTGAGTGCGAGGTCACAAGTTCAGTCTTTAGTAAGGTTCATTTGAAAGTGTTGTGTTAACAGTTGTGACATGAAAGGTATTAGTTGCTAATGGCTCACCATGAGATAAAGAATGTGTGTCCGAGAGAGACAGAGATCAACCTTCTTTGGGATGAGTGTACTATACTTCACAAAATGGACATCGTCGACATTTAAGAAATGTTCAAAACAAACTATTAACTTGCACCATGAACACCGAATGAAAATGGCGCGCCACAATGATCACAAAGGTTTGCACCATCAAGATCGAAGACGAATTGCTTGAGAGATAGAAACCTTGCCGGACGTTCAACTAGGTACCGACGCTTAAAGAATGCACATCGAATCGTATTGGTGTAACAGGGTAGTGAGAGCTGACGGATTGTGGTGTAAAGCACACGAACACGAAACATTCTGTCGTCGAGTTTATAGTGAAACTGGTTATCCTTTAAGACGTAGCTGCAGATAGTGTGGTAATATGTTTTATAGAGACGAAAAGAACAAATATCCAAAAGCTGAATTTGCTCAGTTGTTCCAGCAGCCATGAATTGCAACGTCTCACACTTTTCAGGAGGGATACTTTGCTCTAAGGTAGTATGATTTTTATACGCAGACTAGGAATCAAGCAAAAGCAAGTTATTTTTTCCAGCTATTGGCCAAAATCAATGCTCAAACCATAGTTATATTACTCTTACGCCCGTTTACCCACTCTTGCCTGCTATCACTAAAATATTCCCTGCAGCCCATGCAAGATCACACACGCGAGAAATAATCATAGGGGGCAGAGCACCTCCAAGTTCTTGCAGCACAAGAAATAACTTTCCAGCCAACTCACCATCCAGATTATCAGTTGGTGTAATTGTATACGAATGCATTAAGGCACCGATGTTAGTTGATCTCGATAAAACTCTCTCGTTACCTCTGAATTCCAGGATTCCTTTCATACGCATTTCATCTTCAAATCCCGATTGGTCAGAGTTGAAAATAAATTCCTTACTGAACGGTAGGATAAGTTTGTTTACCTCATCTATAAATTTTCGGATCGATTCCGCAGTTTGGTGTGGATCGTCAAGTTGACGCTTTGTTTAAAATTTCGTTATTTTGCGTCTTCCAATTCTGTAGCACTGTTTAAGTTATCTAACCATCCACTGCTTTCCTTGAAGTCACTGTAATTTATGTCGCGCGAAATTTGATGTGCATAGCGTAGTAGGTCCCCATTAAGCACATTCTGGAAACTGTATCGAGCACCTCTGAAACTCGCAAACACCAGCTTTGCAACAAGTGCACCTTGTCCTCCCTTGAGTATCTGCGGTTTTTCTTATGAACTACACGGTCATGCTGCTGCAGACGTATTCGATATCTATTCGTAATTCTTTTTAACTATGCTGTGGCTGGTCTTCCTTGTACTTAATTATGTTTAGTATCCGCTCCTTGGACAACGCTTGTCCTTCACTACCTTTCACTGCAGGCGTGTCCGCCCCGATAGTGAGTGCTCAGCGTGACGGCTTGCCGTCCTATGGGCACGAGTTCGATTCCCGGTGCGGTCGGAGATTTTCTCTGCTCATGGACTGGGTGTTGTCTTCATCATCATTTCATCCTCATCCGGTGCGCAGGTCGCCCAATGTGCGTCGAATGTAATCAGACCTGCGCCAAGGCGGCCGGACCTGCCCCGCAAGGCGCCTCCCGGCCAATGACGCCAAACGCTCATTTCCATTTTTACTGGAGACGGGATTTATGGCTCCCTGCCCGACAGGGATGAGGAGCCACATGGCTCGTCAACTGTTTCAATATCACTTTCATTTGTTAAGGACGTATCGTCATCATTGTATTCCTCGTGTACATTATCCGCAAGGTCGAGTGAATACATCACACATTCCACTGACTCGCCTTGCAGAAATGCTAGTATCTCATCTGTCTCTTCTTTCTCACTCTGCGAAATTCCTTGGGTTCGTTTCCGAAGAAATTTTGACATCGGCCACTGTGTTTGTAGGCATAATGTTTTGTATCAACACCAGTAGCACTGGAGCAATGTTGTGAGTCACTCGTCCAGCAAGCAGTTTAACTACGCCCCGTAGCCTCATTATGTACTCACCATTTTATACATCCAGTCCCGCCCCCTGTTGCTATTAACAACCAATTTTGTGGTTGCATAGTAGATAATATGTGGGGCTTCGAAGGCCCTAAACGTCATTAGGCTTTTTCGAATAGTTTCTTGTAATATTTACTGTAATGTGCAGAATTCCTATAACAGCTGTTAGTCAGAATGATATGAAGAAACCGTTGAATTGTGTGGTCAAATTTAAATTCTGCTTTCGCGTACTCTTATGAGTTCTACAATAGTAGCTGTTATAACCTCTTTAGCATTTTCATAATCATCTCGTGTAACCACGGCGGATCGTGACTATCCCTCATACATTTGTGTTTGCATTTTCAGCCAACAAGTGTTGACAATTCCTTTAAAATCACAGTAAAATCCTTGTACAGTTTATCCGTTATTACTGAATGTTTGGAACTGATAATCCACGTAAACCGCGGTTAGTCCTTGATCTGATTTATGTGTAATTGCTATGGACTTGCCGTCATACATTTCAGCTTCCCTAGATTACATGTGCAGCATTAATGCCTAAATTGTTGGTACACAGAATGCCTAGAATCCATGTGATATCTGATTTCACTAAACTTACCTTCTGCAACACGCAATTAATTATCTAATACTGCAATCAGCAACATAGTTGTTGAGTAAAATGCTATATTATATAGGCTGTTAATAAGCTCTATGAATATCTAAGAGGAATTTCAATTACAACTTCAGAGTTTAAGACCTAATGCGCGAGATAGAGAAAAACTGCTCTGTGATTTAAAACTCTCGATCTGCGACCAGGGAGCACGACTGAGGTAGCCGTCCGGTCACAATGATTTTCCGTGTTTTCCACGAAGCAATTCGTGCGAGTGCTGCCATGTTTGCACATGCAGATCACACTTTCTCTATTCTGCAGCGGAGTAGTAATCTGTCCCTAAACCTCCGACGCCAACGAGCTGTTAAGCTCTAAGGTTCATTTCCCTTTAAGATGATGCAAGTAGTCGAGGCATATGGTTTGACGAAACTTTCGTGGGATTCAGTATCACACACGCTTCAGTAGACGCCTGTAATAATGTTAATAGAGATTATGCCACTAGTGGGATTTACATCTGCTAGATTGCCAAACTGTAACTTGAGTTCAGCGTTCGCGTAACCTACCTTAAACTAAATATGACATCACGTAGTGAAACAGGAGGGTCGCTTACAATTTCGCAACTATGGCGCTGCAGCAATTTTCAAAAAACGGTTTATTGTCCGGCACAATCACATTCAATTTTCGGCAAGAAAAATCTGCAAGATAGTCAATAATGCAAAAGAAGTTCAAAAGCTAAAATCTAGCTATAAAAATTTTGTCAAAACTAGAATGTGTAAAACACAGTGGTGCCATACCATAAGAGGTCTGAAAATTAAAATAGGCATACTAGTTTCAGACGTTTTAATGCAGTTTTATGCACGTCTTGATAAAAAACATTTGTGTATGTAATTTTATATTTTGTTTAAACCTGCAATGCATGTGGAACGACACATGCGAATAGTTAAGGTCCACTAGCCTTTATACACCTTTTGACCTGAAGCATCTGGAATCTCTATGTAATGCGGAATTGGCCGGTACACGTCAGGAGAGGTGGACCCGCCAATATAAAAGGAATGAAATTAGAATTATATTAATACCTTCAGATGCTAACGGGCGTTGATATATATCAACGGGGACAGGTGAAAATGTGTGCCCCGGCCGGGACTCGAACCTGGGATCTCCTGCTTCCATGGCAGGCGCTCTATCCATATGAGCCACCGAGGGCACAGAGGATAGTGCGACTGTAGGGACTATCTCGCGCACGCCTCCCGCGAGACTCACATTCTCACCTTGTATGTCCACACACTACATTCCTAATGTCCCACCCCAACACACTCATTACTCGTGGAAGACATTCTTACCAAGTCCCGTAAGAGTTCGGGGAATAAGCGTGCATCCGCACAGAAGAAGCTCATGCAAGAACAGGACCAACGACGACTAAAGAGAATTGTTCAACATAACTGGAGTGCAACCCTTCTGCAAATTGCTGCAAATTTCAATGCTACGTCATCAACAAGTGTCAGTGTGTGAACCATTCAACGAAACATCATCGATATGTGCTTTTAGAGTCGAAAGCCCACTCGTATACCCTTGATGATTGCACGGCACAAATCTTTACACCCCACCTGGGCCCATCAGCACTGACATTGGACTGTTGATGACTGAAAACATGTTGTCGTGCTGAACAAGTCTCTTTTCAAATTGTATCGAGCAGATTGAGTATATGGGTATGGAGACAACTTCATGAATCCATGGACCCCACATGTCGGCAGAAGACTATTAAAGCTGGTGGAGGCTCTGTAATGGTGTGTGGCGTGTGCAGCTGAAGTGATATGGGACCCCTGACACGTCTAGATACGACTCTGACATGTGATATGTAAGCATCCTGTCTGATCACATGCATACATTCATGTCTATTGTGCATTCCGACAAACTTGGACAATTCCAGCAGGATAATGTGACACCCCACACTTCGATAATTGCTACAGAGTGGCTCCACGAACTCTCTTCTGAGTTTAAACACTTCGGTCGGCCAAAAAACTCCCTAGACACGAACATTATTGAGCATATCTGGGATGCCTTACAACATGCTATTCAGAAGAGATCTCCACCCATCGTACTCTCAAGCATTTATGGACAGCGCTGCAGGATTCATGGTGTCAGTTACCTCCGGCACAACTTCATACATTAGTCGAGTCCATGCCACGTCGTGTTGCGCCAGTTCTGCTTGCTCGCGGTGGCCCTATACGAGCCAGTTTCTGTGGCTCATATATAGACACTCCTGGAAATTGAAATAAGAACACCGTGAATTCATTGTCCCAGGAAGGGGAAACTTTATTGACACATTCCTGGGGTCAGATACATCACATGATCACACTGACAGAACCACAGGCACATAGACACAGGCAACAGAGCATGCACAATGTCGGCACTAGTACAGTGTATATCCACCTTTCGCAGCAATGCAGGCTGCTATTCTCCCATGGAGACGATCTTAGAGATGCTGGATGTAGTCCTGTGGAACGGCTTGCCATGCCATTTCCACCTGGCGCCTCAGTTGGACCAGCGTTCGTGCTGGACGTGCAGACCGCGTGAGACGACGCTTCATCCAGTCCCAAACATGCTCAATGGGGGACAGATCCGGAGATCTTGCTGGCCAGGGTAGTTAACTTACACCTTCTAGAGCACGTTGGGTGGCACGGGATACATGGGGACGTGCATTGTCCTGTTGGAACAGCACGTTCCTTTGCCGGTCTAGGAATGGTAGAACGATGGGTTCGATGACGATTTGGATGTACCGTGCACTATTCAGTGTCCCCTCGACGATCACCAGTGGTGTACGGCCAGTGTAGGAGATCGCTCCCCACACCATGATGCCGGGTGTTGGCCCTGTGTGCCTCGGTCGTATGTAGTCCTGATTGTGGCGCTCACCTGCACGGCGCCAAACACGCATACGACCATCATTGGCACCAAGGCAGAAGCGACTCTCATCGCTGAAGACGACACGTCTCCATTCGTCCCTCCATTCACGCCTGTCGCGACACCACTGGAGGCGGGCTGCACGATGTTGGGGCGTGAGCGGAAGACGGCCTAACGGTGTGCGGGACCGTAGCCCAGCTTCATGGAGACGGTTGCGAATGGTCCTCGCCGATACCCCAGGAGCAACAGTGTCCCTAATTTGCTGGGAAGTGGCGGTGCGGTCCCCTACGGCACTGCGTAGGATCCTACGGTCTTGGCGTGCATCCGTGCGTCGCTGCGGTCCGGTCCCAGGTCGACGGGCACGTGCACCTTCCGCCGACCACTGGCGACAACATCGATGTACTGTGGAGACCTCACGCCCCACGTGTTGAGCAATTCGGCGGTACGTCCACCCGGCCTCCCGCATGCCCACTATACGCCCTCGCTCAAAGTCCGTCAACTGCACGTACGGTTCACGTCCACGCTGTCGCGGCATGCTACCAGTGTTAAAGACTGCGATGGAGCTCCGTATGCCACGGCAAACTGGCTGACACTGACAGCGGAGGTGCACAAATGCTGCGCAGCTAGCGCCATTCGACAGCCAACACCGCGGTTCCTGGTGTGTCCTCTGTGCCGTGCGTGTGATCATTGCTTGTACAGCCCTCTCGCAGTGTCCGGAGCAAGTATGGTGGGTCTGACACACCGGTGTCAATATGTTCTTTTTTCCATTTACCAGGAGTGTATATACTACTGGACATTAAAGTTGCTACACCAAGAAGAAATGCAGATGATAAACGGGTATTCGTTGGACAAATATATTATACTAGATCTGACATGTGATTACATTTTCACGCAATTTGGGTGTATAGATCCTGAGAAATCGGTACCCAGAACAACCACCTCTGGCCGTAATAACGGCCTAGATACGCCTGGGCATTGTGTCAAACAGAGCTTGGATGGCGTGTACAGGTACAGCTGCCCATGCAGCTTCAACACGATACCACAGTCCATCAAGCGTAGTGACTGGCGTATTGTGACGAGCCAGTTGCTCGGCCACCATTGACCAGACGTTTTCAGTTGGTGAGAGATCTGGAGAATGTGCTGGCAAGGACACCAGTGGAACATTTTCTGTATCCAAAAAGACCCGTACAGGACCTGCAACATGCGGTCGTGCATTATCCTGTTGAAATGTAGGGTTTCGCAGGGATCGAATGAAGGGTAGAGCCACGGGTCGTAACACATCTGAAATGTAACGTCCACTGTTCAAAGTGCCGTCAATGCGAACAAGAGGTGACCGAGACGTGTAACCAATGGCACCCCATACCATCACGCCGGGTGATACGCCAGTATGGCGATGACGAATACACGCTTCCAATGTGCGTTCACCGCGCTGTCACCTAACACGGATGCGAGCATCATGATGCTGTAAACAGAACCTGGATTCATCCGAAAAAAATGACGTTTTGCCATTCGTGCACCCAGGTTCGTCGTTGAGTACACCATCGCAGGCGCTCCTGTCTGTAATGCAGCGTTAAGGGTAACCGCAGTCATGGTCTCCGAGCTGATAGTCCATGCCGCTGCAAACGACGTCGAACTGCTCGTGAAGATGGTTGTTGTCTTGCAAACGTCCCCATCTGTTGACTCAAGGATCGAGACGTGGCTGCACGATCCGTTACACTCATGCTGATAAGATGCCTGTCATCTCGACTGCTAGTGATGCGAGGCCGTTGGGATCCAGCACGGCGTTTCGTATTACCCTTTTGAACCCACCGATTCCATATTCTGCTAACAGTCATTGGATCTCGACCAACGCGAGCACCAATGTCGCGATACGATATACCGCAATCACGATAGGCTACAATCCGACCTTTATCAAAGTCGGAAACGTGATGGTACGCATTTCTCCTCCTTACACGAGGCATCACAGCAACGTTTCACCAGGCAACGGCGGTCAACTGCTGTTTGTGTATGAGAAGTCGGTTGGAAACTTTCCTCATGTCAGCACGTTGTAGGTGTCGCCACCGGCGCCAACCTTTTGTGAATGCTCTGAGAAGCTAATCATTTGCATATCACGGCATCTTCTTGCTGTCGGTTAAATTTGGCGTCTGTAGCACGTCATCTTCGTGGTGTAGCAATTTTAATGGCCCGTATATATGGGGTGTCTCTTCTAAGAGTCACCAGGCGCATTTTCAGCGGTTTTGGGCAGATATTTGAAATTCCGTTTTTGCAATCTGTAGCTGGAGTCAGCCAAATTAAATAATGCTCATCACGTGTTTCATTCGGCGCACACTTGCGACGGAAAACGTTGACTTTTTTCCGTGACAAATAAAAGGGATTTTTAAAAGCGAAATTTTACATGCTCATTCGATAGAGCTGTTCAGATTAGTCCAGTTCGATACTCTTTTTATCGATATGTCTTAATAGGGACATTAAAACACGAAGAAATGGCAAAACTTTAGCAGCGATAGCACCGCCCTGGCTTGCGCTGGGTGGCACAGTCTGCAAAGTTACGCGTGTGTCGAAGAGCTAATCGGTCGCATGGAAGTGCTACAAGAAGAGATGAATTTGGTGTACGGCTGAGCACTAACGGCCCAGGTCTAAGCGACAGTTCCGGCTTCCGGCTAGGTGACCGCTACGAGTGAGTCCACGTACAAAGGCTAGCAACGTCGCCGGAAATGGGGAAAATCCCGAAGCTGGGAATTTTAGCGGCTGTTACTCGCGTGGTCTTGCAACAGGAGATGCCCCAAGAAATGGCGGACTGTCAGAGAACCTTAAAGATGGCTAAGCCACAGCTCTTTGAGATTCGACAGTAACTCACAGTCAAATATTAGCGCAGTTCTCAAATATGAGGCACTTCCAATGAAACAACAATATTTCAATATCTTTAAAACTACAGAAGGTAATATTTCACAGTGAATTATCATTTTCACAATGAACCTATGAATTAACAAGTCTTAATCGCTTCGCGCGATTTCAGCAAATCGACGACAGCATTGCACGATAGGTATCATTCCTGGAAGCCACTCATCTGGATCTATTTTGTATATTGATTTGACCTTTTTTGTAACAAAAAGTTATGCAAATATTTGTCAGAACATTGTATTCTCCACATTTGCACAGCTAATGAATACAGCATGAATGTCTCATATTTTGTCATACTTGCTTATTTATGTAATTAAGTTTACAGTTTTGCCAGTACCTTTATTTAATTCTTTATTGCTGGTGATATTTAAAAAATTGTGCTATTTTAAAGGTAGTCAGTCGCATGTGTTAGCGCACTCCACAAGCGAACAGAGAATCAAAAGACGCTTCTGTCAAGAAGGTATAAATAATTATTTAAATAATATTTAACGACAATTCGTTGCCATTTAATGTGAGCGCACTCACGAAAGATTACTGACCCATTCACTTATAGACAAACCATTATTTATTATTATTGTAAATTATTGAATATGACAATATTTATGATATTTATTGTTGTAATATATTAGTTTAGCCTGAGAAGTGGTCAAGATGCCTCAAATCATGTCTGCAGCACATCAGAACGACGTGTTTTTGGTGGGAATGACCGTCAGCCAATGGAAAACCAGACAGCAGCGGAACACTACGGGGCTCAGGTGGAGACTGGATTGTTTGAGCGAAGAGCTCAAGGGAGTGATTCGACACTTTGGTGGGGAGTTCTGGAAGAAGTCAGACCTGTCTAGAGTAGCGTGCGCGATTTCGCCTTGTAGGTGATTGTTTCTGGGCGGTGAACGGTCGCTAGAATACTCCGATTTCTGAAGGTACTTTATACGCGTATTTCGAGAGGTCTGAATGTGTTCGAGAGTAGGACTCCTTTAACTTTTGCCGCTTGATTTACGGAACTGAGAATAGACAGCGAATGAGTTACTAGTCTTCGTATTACGTGTGCTAATTTGTGAACTGTCATTTTAAACTCTGAACTATTTTCAGCTGGAGAATGTTTCGTGTATTGTGATAACAAACTGGACTTAGTTTTAGCGAGTCTTTGATCACAATTTAGCTTGGGGATTTTGCTACCATTCTCGTAAAGCTCTCAACGTAACTTTACTGCATTTGATAAGGGTATTTTCTGTCTGTATTTTAACAATATCATAGGACCACTTCCCGTTTATTTGAGGAACCCTTTTTCGAATAAACATTATTTAGCACAATTCTCAGTCGCCTTCATCAATTACGGATGTTAGAATAGAAACTTTTGTATTAAATTATTCGTTTATCTTTTATTTTATATTTCTGTGTGTTTTATTAATTCGCAATTCTAGCCAATGCACAGACTACTTGACTGCAGGATCTTAGCTGTAGGTTATTATCTGCAGCGAATTAGCTGCGGGGCATGAAAGCAGACGTGTGCGACTCGGCCCTACGACTACATCGAACTACTCTTTTTAAACAGAACCCTCCATAACTCTAGTACCTAAAGTGCTAGTAACCGCAGGTAGAGACGCAACTGGTTTGCTCGTGTGGACTGCTAGCAGCTGCACTCAGCTTCGTGTTTCACTGCTTCTCTTAATATCTACCAATAAAACGAATGTCACACTAGACTAATTTGCAGCCGCACAGTCGAATGGATATGTAAAACTAAGCTTTAAAAATACTTTAGATTGTAATGTGAAACAAACCATGTTCGTCGACATTTTGCGTTGCATGGAAGACGCAATGGAGCTCTGTTTGTTTGGACTGACTGCAACTATACACTGCAGAAACGAAAGTGCAAATATCTACCGAAACACTAGAGTAATTGCGTCTGACGGCTGTTAGGAGAGGTCTTAACAAGGGCAGTTAAAACACGATGAGTAGCTCTGCTCCATGGAGGCTGCAGAGAAAGAGAGAGAGAGAGAGAGAGAGAGAGAGAGAGAGAGAGAGAGAGAGCGGTGCGGCTCGGTACACAGGACAGGACAAGTCGGGCAAGGAAGACGTGACGAACAAATGATTACAAATATGAGCGGCGCTATAGGACATTGAAGTAAAATACAGCACGTATTATAATGTTAGCGATCTGGAAAATAGACATTAGACTGTTCTTTAAAAGTATCTTGGAAGTTGTACTGTATGTTTTAAAGTTATGGTTTCGTGGCAACCGGCCGCGGTGGCCGAGCGGTTCTAGGCGCTGCAGTCCGGAACCGCGCAACTGCTACGGTCGCAGGTTCGAATCGTGCCTCGGGCTTGAATGTGTGTGATGTCTTACGTTAGTTAGGTTTAAGTAGTTCTAAGTTCTAGGGGACTGATGACCTCAGATGTTAAGCCCCATAGTGCTCAGAGCCATTTGAACAATTTGTTTCGTGGCTTACTCTCCACCACTCTTAATGTAGTAGGTAATAACAACAGACAACTACATATAGTTAAACATATGTAACTGCCGGAAAAACTGTGAAAACGCGCGTGATAACGCTCATAATGCTTTTCATTTGTATGTGTCGTATTTGGTAAAAACATACGTACTGGGCGCGTACTGTGTCGCTGATTGCAGAGGTGCTAGTCCCTTGTTGAGGAAATGCCTAGTTTCCAAGCATGAAGATGTCTTTATAGTTTGTGAACTGTAGTTGTTATGTCCTTGTTTCGAGCAACTGCACCACTGCATTGCGTGCTGTATGGTATTGTGAAATGGGGACTGTACAGTATGTTCACTCAAGCAGCTCACACTGCAGTTGTCACGCAGAAGGAAGTAACCGTAGTGCACTAGTGCGGACATACCCGTAAGAACAGACACCACTTGTAAATACACTCCTGGAAATGGAAAAAAGAACACATTGACACCGGTGTGTCAGACCCACCATACTTGCTCCGGACACTGCGAGAGGGCTGTACAAGCAATGATCACACGCACGGCACAGCGGACACACCAGGAACCGCGGTGTTGGCCGTCGAATGGCGCTAGCTGCGCAGCATTTGTGCACCGCCGCCGTCAGTGTCAGCCAGTTTGCCGTGGCATACGGAGCTCCATCGCAGTCTTTAACACTGGTAGCATGCCGCGACAGCGTGGACGTGAACCGTATGTGCAGTTGACGGACTTTGAGCGAGGGCGTATAGTGGGCATGCGGGAGGCCGGGTGGACGTACCGCCGAATTGCTCAACACGTGGGGCGTGAGGTCTCCACAGTACATCGATGTTGTCGCCAGTGGTCGGTGGAAGGTGCACGTGCCCGTCGACCTGGGACCGGACCGCAGCGACGCACGGATGCACGCCAAGACCGTAGGATCCTACGCAGTGCCGTAGGGGACCGCACCGCCACTTCCCAGCAAATTAGGGACACTGTTGCTCCTGGGGTATCGGCGAGGACCATTCGCAACCGTCTCCATGAAGCTGGGCTACGGTCCCGCACATCGTTAGGCCGTCTTCCGCTCACGCCCCAACATCGTGCAGCCCGCCTCCAGTGGTGTCGCGACAGGCGTGAATGGAGGGACGAATGGAGACGTGTCGTCTTCAGCGATGAGAGTCGCTTCTGCCTTGGTGCCAATGATGGTCGTATGCGTGTTTGGCGCCGTGCAGGTGAGCGCCACAATCAGGACTGCGTACGACCGAGGCACACAGGGCCAACACCCGGCATCATGGTGTGGGGAGCGATCTCCTACACTGGCCGTACACCACTGGTGATCGTCGAGGGGACACTGAATAGTGCACGGTACATCCAAACCGTCATCGAACCCATCGTTCTACCATTCCTAGACCGGCAAGGGAACTTGCTGTTCCAACAGGACAATGCACGTCCGCATGTATCCCGTGCCACCCAACGTGCTCTAGAAGGTGTAAGTCAACTACCCTGGCCAGCAAGATCTCCGGATCTGTCCCCCATTGAGCATGTTTGGGACTGGAAGAAGCGTCGTCTCACGCGGTCTGCACGTCCAGCACGAACGCTGGTCCAACTGAGGCGCCAGGTGGAAATGGCATGGCAAGCCGTTCCACAGGACTACATCCAGCATCTCTACGATCGTCTCCATGGGAGAATAGCAGCCCGCATTGCTGCGAAAGGTGGATATACACTGTACTAGTGCCGACATTGTGCATGCTCTGTTGCCTGTGTCTATGTGCCTGTGGTTCTGTCAGTGTGATCATGTGATGTATCTGACCCCAGGAATGTGTCAATAAAGTTTCCCCTTCCTGGGACAATGAATTCACGGTGTTCTTATTTCAATTTCCAGGAGTGTAGTTAAGACGAAGACGGCCAATCAGCTCTTCAGTACAAATGCATAACAGGCTCGAACACTTACGAGAATCAGCGAAAAGCCACGAGTAATGAGGACTACGGGCAGGGGCACGACTTACTAGTGTGTGGATAAGTTCACACTTTGGGTCTGACGGGAGGCGCTCTACAGTAGTCAATGCAGTTGCGCTGAGTACTGTGTCCGGATGGCTTAGTTGCGCCATCACGGTAGCTCTGTGTGTGCAGTCAGAGGGCTAGCTGCTGTCTGTTAAAAAAAAAAGCTAAGAGTTTTCACATTAATATAATAAACCTTCGTTTTTCAGCTAGATTGGATTGAAGTGATGCATGCTGCACTTGTTTTCAAGACCAAAATGGATAATTCAGACCAAGAGTGTAACCAATGGCACCCCATACCATCACGCCGGGTGATACGCCAGTATGCCGACGACGAATACACGCTTCCAATGTGCGTTCACCGCGATGTCGCCAAACACGGATGCGACCATCATGATGCTGTAAACAGAACCTGGATTCATCCGAAAAAATGCCGTTTTACCATTCGTGCACCCAGCCGCTCCTGTCTGTGATGCAGCGTCAAGGGTAACCGCAGCCATGGTCTCCGAGCAGATAGTCCATGCTGCTGCAAACGTTGTCGAACTGTTCGTGCAGATGGTTGTTGTCTTGCAAACGTCCCCATCTGTTGACTCAGGGATCGAGACGTGGCTGCACGATCTGCTACAGACATGTGGCTAAGATCCCTGTCATCTCGACTGCTAGTGATACGAGGACTTTGGGATCCAGCACGGCGTTCCGTATTACCTTCCTGATCCCATCGGTTCCATATTCTGCTAACAGTCATTGGATCTCGACGAACGCGAGCAGCAATGTCGCGATACGATAAATCGCAAACGCGATAGGCTACAATCCGACCTTTACAAAGTCGGAAACGTGATGGTACGCATTTGTCCTCCTTACACGAGGCATCACAACAACGTTTCACCATGCAACGGCGGTCAACTGCTGTTTGTGTATGAGAAATCGGTTTGAAACTTTCCTCATGTCAGCACGTTGCAGGTGTCGCCACCGGCGCCAACCTTTTGTGAATGCTCTGAGAAGCTAATCATTTGCATATCACAGCATCTTCTTCCTGTCGGTTAAATGTAGCGTCTGTATCACGTCATCTTCGTGGTGTAGCAATTTTAATGGCCAGTAGTGTAATCATCCCACCGAAGCTTCAAATTAAAAACATTCTTTTGGTAAAACATCGTGTTCGGCTGAGTGAAAAAATTCCGTAACTGCCTGCTGCACAACTTTCTCCGACAGGAATATCGAGAGAGGTGGCGCAGTGGCTAGCACATTAGACTTCGGGAGGACGACGTTCAATCCCGCGTCCAGCCATCCTGACTTAGGTTTTCTGTGATTTCCCTAAATCGCTCGAGACAATTGCCGGGATGGTTCCTTTGAAATGGCACAACCGGTTTCCTTCCATACCTTGACACAATTCGTGCTCGTGCTCCATCTCCAATGACCTCGATGTCTCCCTTCGGTCCGACAGGAATCGTCGGCTCTTGCAGGCGTGCTCAAGTGTCGCCACCTAAGTTGGAGAAACTTTCGCGTTACATTTCCGATCTATGGACGTCTAGACGACTAGAACGGAACTTGGAGCAACATTCCACAACGGCGGTTTTCGACAGACATGCTGCCCGATATACATTCCTCGTTCTCCAATGTATGTCCTGGGCGTTTATCCTACGGCAGCCAAGGGAAAAAATAGCAGCACGCTGGTCCTGTTTTGACGAATTTGGTAAAAAGTCGCCATATTTCACATTTCTGCATTTACCACACGCACGTCGGAAAGACACTTACACCACTCTCATTCCTTTCGTACATATCGGTGCTTAGATACAAGCATTTTAAAATGTGTGACAAAATTTATGATCCGACCAAGTCTGAACTTCGTATGGTTTGTGAGTGAAAGAGACACTCCCCTATCGTAATTTACAGACAGATAACCGAAGTTTATAGAAATGTAATGAATGAAGCTTCAGTTCGAAAATGAAAGATCGTGTTTAATGGCGGACTAATGAAATTCTTGATGAACGATCAGACCGACCTTCAGTAGTGAATGATGAACTGAAAGTTAGGACTGAGAAAAAATTCAGCAGGCGTTTCACGACTGATGGACTGAGCCCCGAGTAATTACCATCTTTTTCTCAAATTGATTTTTTCAGAGGAAAGCGCTATGAGAATGACAACGAAGTGAAAGAGAGCGTTGCTGGTTGGTTTGACATCTTAGTGGAAACTGAGTATGGAGAAGACACAGGAAAACTTGCAGACCTACGACAAATGTTTGAATTTTTACGGCTACTATTTTGAATTCAAATGTCTGAGAAACAAACGTGTTGTACTTTTAGAATATTGCTCGTAATATCGATTGTTGCTCTCTCGAATGATTGATTTTCAAGCTTAAACAGCAAAAATATATGTACAAGACCAGATAAGCGTCATCGTCAGGTGAAACCATGGCCACAGGCAGTTTTGAGTAAGGCCGCGTCCTACGTAAACGACAGAAGCGACCGACAGCGGTTGACAGCTATAAACGACTAACCACCACCGCGGGTACGGTTACTGAATTGTCCTGCGTGGGCGACTTCCGGAGCGCTGGCTGTCCTCTGCTGCAACTAGGGACGTTTGAACTCAAACGTGTTTGAATCTCGCCGCTGCAGCATGCGCGACAGTGAGGGCGACAGCTTTGAGTCTTCTCGGCAAAGCAGTGGAGCGGACGCGCCGGCAGCTATGAAACACTTACCATCCGATTTTAAGAACACTATTCGGTGAAGAAAATTGATTCTTACAGCTTGATATTTTCACTCGATAAAGGTCTGAATTTATTTTTGCCATTCGTCATAGTTATTGTGCTGCTTTAAACTGAGTACATGGCTGCACGAAATTTTTAAGAGTTTGCAGAGGTAAGATCACATTACGTAGATTGTCCGTACAGTTCATTTTAGGCTATACGCTACTGCGTGTGAAATATAACAAATATGTCTAAACTGTATTCAGAGGTGAGAGCGGAATGTTATTCTTTTCATCCTTGAAATACTGGTTCTTACATCAGCGGACGGGTCGCTCGCATTGGGTCCGTATGCTTTTGTGCGCATCAGGACACGTTGGCGTAAGAATCGCCGTACTCATAAGCGGTTCAAGATATCGAAACGACGTTTTTTGGAAAATGACAGCACGCAGAAAGGACTATTTTATTATATGAGTAACACTAGATATGTTTCTGTCAAACGTGTGAGCAGAGCGAAAACAAGTCTCCCTATGGACTACACAATGAGGTTTTCTTCGAATTTTGATAGCAACCTAAGAGAGAGAAATAGTTTAACAGGGTGAGATCTAATTTTGCATGAAAATATTTAATAGTAAATAGAGTAATTAAGTATAGCTTAATTACTGAGTTGAGGAAAAATTAAAATATCTCACGAGAAGCTGCTGCAGGCTACACTATGTGATCAAAAGTATCCGGACACCTGGCTGAAAATGACTTAAAAGTTCGTGGCGCTATCCATCGGTTATGCTGGAATTCAATATGGTGTTGACCCACCCTTAGCCTTAATGACAGCTTCCACTCTCGCAGGCATACGTCCAAGCCCATTCTTCACGGAGAGGTATCGATCTTAGTCGGTGAGGCTTGGCACCCAGTCGGCGTTCCAAGACATCCCAGAGGTGTTCTATAGGATTCAGGTCAGGACTCTGTGGAGGTCAGTCCATTACAGGGATGTTATTGTCATGTAACCACTCCTCCACAGGCAGTGCATTATGAACAGGTGCTCGATCATGTTGAAAGATGCAATCGCCATCCCCAAATTGCCCTTCAACAGTGGGAAGAAAGAAGGTGCTTAAAACATCAGTGCAGGTCTGTGCTGTGATAGTGCCACGCAAAATAACAAGGGGTGCAAGCCCCCTTCATGAAAAACACAACCATACCATAACATAACACCGTCTCCTCCGAATTTTACTGTTGGCACTACACACGCTGGCAGATGACGTTTACCGGGCATTCACCACACCCTAACCCTGCCATCGGATCCCCACATTGTGTACTGTACGTGTCCCTTCACGTTTCCGCTTCATTATCGCATCGGAAACAGTGGACCTAGGGATGTTTAGGAGTGTGGAAAATCTCGCGTACAGACGTATGACACAGGTGACAGCCAATCAATCATCTGACCACGTTCGAAGTCCGTGAGTTTTGCGGATCGCCCCATTCTGCTCTCTTACGATGTGTAATGACTACTGAGATCGCTGATATGGAGTACCTGTCAGTAGGTGCCAGCACAATGCACCTAATATGAAAAACGTATGTTTTTGGGGGTGCTCGGATACCTTTGCTCACATAGTATATGTAAATGAAGTGTCAAAAAGTTCATCTGTTCAAGGCTTAGTTATTGTGCAATAAGAAGATACATTGGAGCGATATTTGAATGACAAAAAGGCTTCCATCGAATCAAGTGCCAAAGTTAGGATCTGCGAGAACAGAATACGTTAGGTAGGCAAACGAGGTGTCGATAAGGTCATGCATTCTGAATAAAACTAGATGAACATTCGACGTGTCTTTGAATGATGCTCGAAATCATGAACAGAAAATAAGGTGCATCAAATGTTTCTCTAATATTTTCATTCCTACTTTTAGACAAATCATTTCACAAAACCTTTGATATCCTTTTCAAAAATATTGTTTGCTGTGTTCATACTGACTATTTAGATTAACTGAATCGCTTGGCCTTAACGTTGACTGCTGATGAAGTGCGTTCGCAATAATCAAATATTAGTAAAATTTCGTGGTAGCTCATTGTATTTTATTAGGAATTTAACGTGTGTGATATTCGGGGACAGGTGTTGTAAGTAGGCTGTTTAGGTTTTTATGTTGGTAACGCGACGTAGCGCTCTGTATGAAAATCACTGTGCGGTGTACAGTCTGTGGCTGGTTTGCATTGTTGGACTTTTTGCTTGTGTAGCGTTGGGCAGTTGGATGTGAACAGCGCGTAGCGTTGCGCAGTTGGAGGTGAGCCGCCAGCAGCGGTGGATGTGGGGAGAGAGATGGCAGACTTTCGAGAGCGGACGATCTGAACGTGTGTCCATCAGAAAGAGTAAATTTGTAATACTGGATATCATGAACTAATATATATATGACGACTTTTGAACATTATTAAGGTAAATAGATTGTTTGTTCTGTATCAAAATCTTTAATTTGCTAACTATGCCTATCAGTAGTTAGTGACTTCAGTAGTTAGAATCTTTTATTTAGCTGGCGGTATTGGCGGTCGCTGTATTGCAGTAGTTCGAGTAACGAAGATTTCTGTGAGGTAAGTGATTCATGAAAGGTATAGGTTATTGTCAGTCAGGGCCATTCTTTTGTAGGGATTATTGAAAGTGAGACTGCGTTGCGCTAAAAATATTGTGTGTCAGTTTAGTGTTGATCAGAATAAGTAAAGAGCGAAATGGATGAGTACGTTCAGTTTTGCTCAGCTGTTTGAATATCAAATAACGTAAGGGGCTCATCACCACAGTCATCAATAAATTTTTCTAAGGGGAGGTTTCAGTGTGTGTACACTTAAAGATCCAGTACTTAGGCAAGAACTTAAAAATATACTTAGCGATGCAGTGTAAACTCGGCCCCTTCCGCCGGTGGTTCGAGTCCTCCCTCAGGCATGGGTGTGTGTTTTGTTCTTAGCATAAGTTAGTTTAACTAGTGTGTAAGTCTAGGTCCCTTAGGAATTCTCCCACATTAGAACATTTGAAATTTGATGCATTGTAAACAGTTATATATAAAACTTAGTATACAGAATTGCAGGTGAGTGAGTTTAGATATAAGAAGTAGCTGGAACAGAACGCACGTCCTTGCAAACCGAGTACGCTACCGTTACATCACAGAGGGCTCTAATGCACCATGTTCAATCTCTTGTATTTAAGGTAGTCAGTCAATCTTCCGCATTTATCGGCTTTTAAAAGTTATTGATGATGTAAAAAACATTGCCTTTAATTTATTGATGAGATAGTCGAATGCTCCGCTGCTCATTCACGTGTATTAGAAGAACTTGTCTGGTGATCTTCGTACTTGATGATGTAAGTCATGAAATTCTGAATGGAGATTCCTCCTTTAGTAAATTTCATGCACAGCACTCCTTTTCGCTTTATTTTCCTAAGTAAAGCTAATTTTGTAGCCTTAGTCTCGAGCTACAGTGATCCGCCAGCGTACCCGAGAGCGCTAATGCGCTGCTTCCTGGACTCGGGTTGGCGCGCCGGTCCCGGATCGAATCCGCCCGGCGAATTAACGACGAGGGCCGCTATGCCGGCCAGCCTGGATGTGGTTTTTGGGCGGTTTTCCACATCCTGCTAGGTGAATACCGGGCTGGTCCCCCAGTTCCGCCTCAGTTACACGACTCACAGACATTTGAAAACGTTCACACTATTTCATGACTTACACCAGACACAGACAGCTGGGGTACCTTACTTCCGTCCTGGAGGGTTCGGGGTGGGATCAGGAAGGGCATTCGGCCAGCCTCTGCAATTAACACTGCCAGATCCGTACTAACAAAGCCGACCCCTCGTTGGAGTGGGACAAAGGCCCCGAGAAAGAATGAAAGAAAGAACTCTCGAGCTACAGTATTCTAGAGTTTAGGGGCGCCGTTTGAGTAAAAGAGTGTTCATTGCACAAAAGTGTGCAATCAGAATAATTGCTGGAGCTTATGTAAGATCATCCTGCAGACAATTTGTAAGTAGGCTGTTTAGGTTTTCTTATTGGCAACGTTACGTAGCGCTCTGTATGAAAATCACTGGCTGTGCTGTGTGCAGTCTGTGGCTAGTTTGCATTGTTGTCTGCCATTGTAGTGTTGGGCAGCTGGATGTGAACAGCGCGTAGCGTTGCGCAGTTGGAGGTGAGCCGCCAGCAGTGGTGGATATGGGGAGAGAAATGGCGGAGTTTTGAAATTTGTAAGACTGGTTGTCATGAACTGCTATATATATTATGACTTTTGAACATTAGTAAGGTAAAGACATTGTTTGTTCTCTATCAAAATCTTTCATTTGCTAACTATGCCTATCAGTAGTTAGTGCCTTTAGTAGTTTGAATCTTTTATTTAGCTGGCAGTAGTGGCGCTCGCTGTATTGCAGTAGTTCGAGTAACGAAGATTTTTGTGAGGTAAGTGATTTGTGAAACGTGTAGGTTAATGTTAGTGAGGGCCATTCTTTCGTAGGGATTATTGAAAGTCAGATTGCGTTGCGCTAAGAATATTGTGTGTCACTTTAGTGAATCTCTGAGTACGTTCAGTTTTGCTCAGCTGTTTGAAAATCAAATAACGTAGGGGTTTATCAGCACAGTAATTCATTAATTTTTCTAAGGGGACGTTACAACTTTTTTAAAGAGCTAGAGGTCTTCACTGTAGCCTCACAATATATATATATATATATATATATATATATATATATATATATATATATATATATATACATATATATATATATATATTCACTTATGAAATTTGTTATTAACAATCCGAAAGAATTCAAAATTAATAGCAGTGTACATGGCTACAATACTAGGAGAAAGGATGATCTTCACTACTCAAGGTTACATCTAACTTTGGCTCACAAGGGAGTAAATTACGCTGCCACAAAAGTCTTTGGTCACTTACCATACAGCATTTAAAAGGAAGTGAAAAGAATTTCTTAATCGCAACTCCTTCTACTCATTAGATGAATTTTTGGATATAGTAAGTGGGTAATTTCCCCAACTCCCACAAAAAACATTAAAAATATTAAGCGTCGTGTAATATTTTGTGTAATGTAATATCTTGTGTAGACACCTTTTATTAACCTGACACGTTCCACAGCAATACGAAGTGTTGTATTCATGATCTATGGAACAAGTACTAATCTAATCTAATCTATAGAAACAGCTGGTCGGCTCTCTTGTAGTGGGAGGTGGTCGCTCGCACGCAGGACACCCGGGCTTTTCGCCGATGCTTCTGCTTGTTGCTGGAGTGTCGCGCATCCAGACGTCGTTCGCTGTCGGTCGCTTCTGACGCTTACGTAGGACACGACCTCAAGGCGTGCTCGTCGGCGCGGCGTTGTGGAAGAGAGCGTTCTTCCGTGCAGCACGGTCTACTGGTCGCAACAGCTGGCGAACCAAAAGAAACTCTTGGTCCCCCCTCTTCCCAGCCACCTGGCTTCGGTTGCTAGGGCAACGTATTTGGTAGCATGACGCTGCCGCTTTCTCATTATGGCGTGATAATTGCCCCTCTCTGGTACCGTTAGTTAGCTGGCGGCTTTGTTATCGACCCGAAAAGCTGACGTCTTCGTCGGGGATTAGTACCAGAGAGGGCTGACCGGAGGAGCACAGTACTCTAGCCGCAGCGGCGAAATGTCTGAGGCAGTTCCCTAAACAGATTGTTCCAACGATCCTTGGAACGCCAGGAGATCAAGAATTCAGGAAAAAAACCTAGTGCTGAAGTAATAGTAGTAGTTGTTGCGGTCGTTAGCCCGAAGACTGGCTTGAGGCTGTCTCATCGCTACTCTATCTCTTCATCTCCGAATAACTACTACAACCCATATCCATTTAAACTGTTTACAGTACTCGTCTGTTGGTCTCCCACTACAGTTTTTTCTCCCCACATTTTCTTCAGCACTAAATTAAAAAATCCTTGACGCTCAGAATATGTCCTTTCAACCGAGCACTTGTTTTAGTCAAGTCATGACACGTACTTTTTTTTCTCCCTAAGTCTGTTCGGTACCTCCTCATTAGTGATGCGATATATTCATTTAATCTGCAGCATTCTTCTGTAGCGCTACTGTTCAAAAGCTTCTATTCAGTTGTTGTCTGAAATGCTTGTCAACCACGGAACAACCTCCGTACAGGGCTACACTCCACACAAATATCTTCAGAAAAGGCTTCCTAGCACATATATCTATATTCGATGTTAACAAATTTCTTCAGAAACGCTTTTCTTGCCATTGCCAGTCTACATTTTATATTCTCCCATCTTCGACGATTATAAGTTGTTTGACGGCTCAAATAGCAAAACTCAGCTACTACTTGTAGTGGTGCGCTTCCTAATCTAATTCTTTCAGCATCGCCACAACTTTCCATTTCTCTTGTTTTGCTTTCTTTTAATGTTCATCTTATATCTTCCTTTCAAGACACCGCTCATTCCGTTCAACTGCGCTTCTAAGTCCTTTGTTGGTTCTGACAGAATTACAATGTCATTGGCAACTCATAATGTTTTTATTTCTTGTCCCTGAACTTCAGGCCTGTTTCCTGATTTCTCCTTGCTTCAATTCACAGCGTGGTACAATATACGGATTGAATAACACTGGAGATAGGCTACAACCCTGTCTTACTCCCTTCTCAACCACTGCTTCCCTTTGACTATTGTAACTGTCTGCCGGTTTCTGTACACGTTCCATAGAACGGTTCGCTACCGGTATTTTACCCCTGCTACCTTCAGAAAATTAAAGAGTGTTCCAATCAACATTGTCAAAATCTTTCTACAAATATTCACTGACGCGAAAAAAAATCGTAACACCAAGAATGAACTGTGCGACATAAACGAAAGTTGGTAGGAGAGTTTCTACATCTGTAAAATGATGTCTATGAAATTTCGCGGTAGTCACGTAAAAGTGGAAAATCAGGTTTCCTTTAAATACACGCTGTAACGGTCTCGAGCGTTAGTTACCTTTGAGACCGGATGCAATGAGCTGATGGTACTGTAATGGTTCTTTATTTACGTGACCATTGCGGTACTCTAACCCAAGTTCTCGATACCAGTAATATCGTACTACGTTTCTGCGAAGTAACAGACATATTCTTGTGACAATATTCACATTTGATTTTATTAATGTATAGCTACTCCGTTGTATCGATATATTACAGTGATATGGTTCCTGTGTGTATTCATTTCTGTGAGACTGTCATAATCTTTGACTTACTTGTAACCGTTTTGGCGCGAATGCGCACAGAGCAGTCTTTGTTTCACTTTGCAGAAGTTAAGTTGTTATTTCGCTTTGTAAAAGAACAGTCAAGTCTTGTGTTTGGTTAAAGTGGAAATTAAATATATGAAGACTGATACAAAACTGTTTTCTTGATGATGTGACAATTAAGAAGAAGTGTATGTGAATTTACAAGAAGTTTAATAAAAATGTGGATCGTGAACACCAAGTCAAAAATTGTTTCTACCATACCATTGTTCTGATCTGGGATTGTTTGATCATTAAGAATTTCCTGAAAAACGCATTTGTTAGGACTTCAAATATCGCTAAAATACAGATCTGGACCTTCTAGCGGTCAAAGTGGAATTACCCTAGACTCAACAAGATGAGCCATAACAACTTCGACGAAATCTACGTGTGAATCCATTCAAGATAAGTGCCAAAATTAATGACTTTTTTACAGCGACTTCATTATTTCCATTCTGACGATACCATCCACAGTCAATAACTTTGTTGTTGCCCGATAAAGCGAACATATGCTGCGTGAGCAACATTATTAATCTGATTTCTAATCTACTTTGCATGTGTTGGTATTGTTAGAATACTTAAGAATGCTTTTAAGGCGACAAAGACGTCATTATCAGTACCTCACTGAGTTTAAACGAGGTCGTGTACTAGGCCTACAAGAAGCTGGCTGCTCCTGGGATGTTAGTTACAAAAAGACCCGGCAGGAATATACCCGCTGAACAAGACTGCTGGCAGCGGTGGTCATGGGAATGTACGGCGGCTACAAGACCGCAACGTTGCACTACCGAGAGGGATGACCATCGTGCTCGGCTCATGGCTCTAGCACGTCGTACTGCATCTGCAGCAGAATGTGAGCAGCAGCTGGCGCCACAGTGACACAACGAAGTGTTGCAAATCAGTTACTTCAAGGAGAGCTCCGAGCCAATCGGCCAGCAGCGTGCGTTCCTCTGGCCCCAAACCACTGCCGTTTGCGACTTCAGTGGCATCAAGCGAGAGCTCATTGTAGGTCAGGGTCGAGGTCTGCTGTGTTTTCTGATGAAGGCTGGTTCTGCCTCAGTGCCAGTAATGGCCGTGTGTTGGTTAGGAGGCCAGTTGAGAGCCTGCAAGCAACCTGTCTGCGTGCTAGACACTCTGGACATACTCCTGCAGTTATGGTCTGGGATTCGATTCTGTACGACAGCTGGACCACTCTCGTTGTTATCCCACGTAACCTGACTTTTAATTTGTACGTCAATCTGATGATAAGACCTGCTGTGCTGCCATTCATGAACTGCACTCCAGGGGATGTTTTCCAACAAAATAACGCTCGTCCACATACCTCTATTGTAACCCAGCATGCTCTACTATTACCTTGAGCTGCTCGATCATCAGATCTGTCTCCAATCAAGCACATATGGGACATCACTGGAAGAAGATTCCAGCATTATCCATAATTATCATCCCTGTACTGACCGACCAAGTGCAACAGGCGTGAAACTCCATCTCGCAAACTGACATCCGGCACCTGCGCAACGCAATGCTTACCTGCGTTTAACATTCAGGGGGCTACAACGGTTCTTAATGTAGCAACATTCCACATCAGCAATGGCTTATCTCGCGCTTACATTAACCTGTAATCTTGCAACGTGAATCACTTAAATGTGTTACTTAGACAAATGTATTCCCGAAATTTCAGTACACTACATCAATTATTTTTTGTTATTGTGACTTTTTCCGTCAGTGTATACAGGGTGTTACAAAAGGGTACGGCCAACCTTTCAGGAAATACAGGGTGTTACAAAAAGGTACGGCCAAACTTTCAGGAAACATTCCTCACACACAAAGAAAGAAAATATGTTATGTGGACATGTGTCCGGAAAAGCTTGCTTTCCATGTTAGAGCTCATTTTATTACTTCTCTTCAAATGACATTAATCATCGAATGGAAACACACAGCATCAGAACGTACCAGCGTGACTTCAAACACTTTGTTACAGGAAATGTTCAAAATGTCCTCCGTTAGCGAGGATACATGCATCCACCCCCGTCGCATGGAATCCCTGATGCGCTGATGCAGCCCTGGATAATGGCGTATTGTATCACAGCCGTCCACAATACGAGCACGAAGAGTCTCTACATTTGGTACCGGGGTTGCGTAGACAAGAGCTTTCAAATGCCCCCATAAATGAAAGTCAGGATGGTTGAGGTCAGGAGAACGTGGAGGCCATGGAATTGGTCCGCCTGTACCAATCCATCGGTCACCGAATCTGTTGTTGAGAAGCGTACGAACACTTCGACTGAAATGTGCAGGAGCTCCATCGTGCGTGAACCACATGTTGTGTCGTTCTTGTAAAGGCACATGTTCTAGCAGCACAGGTAGAGTATCCCGTATGAAATCATGATAACGTGCTCCATTGAGCGTAGGTGGACGAAACTAAAATGAGCTCTAACATGGAAATTAAGCGTTTCCGGACACATGTCCACATAACATCTTTTCTTTCTTTGTGTGTGAGGAATGTTTCCTGAAAGTTTGGCCGTACCTTTTTGTAACACCCTGTATATAAATGCTATACATGTAGGTTAGCCTTGTCTTAACCTATTTTATAAGGTAACTCGTAGGGTCAGTATTACCTCGCATCTTCCAGCATTTCTCCGGAATCCAAAGTAATCCTCCCTGAGGTCGGTTTCTACCAGTTTTTCCATTCTTCTGTAAATAATTTGTGTCAGTATTTTGCAACCATGACTTATTTACCTAATAGTTCGGTAATACCCACACCCGACAACACCTGCTTTCTTTGGAATTGGAATTATTACATTTTTCTTGAAGTCTGAGGGTATTTTCCCTGTCTCCCGTATCTCGCTCACCAGGTAGAATAGTGGACAATGAAGCAAGAGCTAGGATATGGACAAATGAAACAATGATGGAACTGAAGAAAAATCGTTAAACTGGTATAGACACATATTGGGAACGCCATATCATTGCTAGCCAAAGACAGTTTTTAATTGGCAGACCGAAAGAGAGCATACTGCGTTCTTAGAAAGACCGCATCATTAAAATAGTGGAGTACCGCGGTGTATCCAAGGTGGATCCTCTGAATAGTGAGGCATGGCAGAAGGTAACGCGAATGTTGTTATTAAGTGATCTTTGTATTAATCAATCCTGTATAATAATAATAATGTCTGCAATCTGCAGATTTAAGAGGACTGGTACTATTGCTGATGGTATCCTCTTGACTTCTTCGATCACTGCTGTGGCTATCGCCCTCAGTTACAGGGGGACGTATTGTTTCACGTGGAATCCGAAGTATAGTGCAACTTGGCGTATACACGGCCGAGGGACATTAATGTGACCACCGACTATGTTCGACGTCTAACGTGCAATAGATACTCAGAGACGGCAGGTCGTAGCACTAGCAGTGGAGGGTGTATAACGTCTGTCGGGGGCAGGGGGGGGGGGGGGGGGCGGAAAACAGTGCACTCTTTGTCACAATTTGAGAACGGAGGGATTTACCTGACGTAAAAAGGGGATGATCATTGGCTTTCGGGCCAAGGGTGGAAGCATTTCGGGCCAAGGGTGGAAGCATTTCCGAAAGGCCTAAGTTTCTAAACTGTTCGCGTGCCATCGTGTTTAAAGTAAAACGGTGCTATCCAAAACAAGCTGGTGAGGCAACAGTGGTGTTCTACGGCCAGAGATGACAGGGGTGGTCGTTGACTGTGGAGATGTTTATGGGCGAATACACGTCTAACTGTTGAGCAACTGACCGCCCCTGAACCAAGAAGAGGCTACCAACAGCGTTTCCTCACTGACCGTTCCAGATATAGTGTCAGTCACAATAACCTACGAGACATACTCCACACCTGCAGAAAATATCAGTGGACAGTAATTTCTGGCCAATCAATGACACCTCCACCCCTCCAGATACCCCAGCAGCCACTCCAGCGGCGAACAGTAACAAAAAGATCTATGTTAATTTAGTTTAAGACAATTTTTTAAGTAACGAACTCCTGTATACATAAACGTGTGAATGAGAACATGTTAAAAACAGGTTGCGGTATGTTAAATTAAACATGAAAAAAATAAAAGTGACGGGTAGCAGAAAATAAAATCAATAAGGTTTTTCTATGACTTCAGCTATTTATATCGCCTTTTTGCCTGCCTATTTTAAGGATTTATAATGCCGAAAGTTCCCGACTTTGGCAATATCGCTCAGCTAATTCGGCTACTGGTTGCCAGTCAGCTATGGACAACAACTACAATCTGTAACATTCACTGAGGTTACAAAAGTCATGGGATAGCGATATGTACATACACTACTGGTCATTAAAATTGCTACACCAAGAAGAAATGCAGATGATAAACGGGTATTCATTGGACAATTATATTATACTAGAACTGACATGTGATTACATTTTCACGCAATTTGGGTGGATGGATCCAGAGAAATGAGTACCCAGAACAACCACCTCTTGCCGTAATAACGGCCTTGATACGCCTGGCCACTGAGTCAAACAGAACTTGGATGGCGTGTACAGGTACAGCTGCCCATGCAGCTTCAACACGATATCATAGTTCATTAAGAGTAGTGACTGGCGTATTGTGACGAGCCAGTTGCTCGGCCACCATTGACCACACGTTTTCAGTTGGTGAGAGATCTGGAGAATGTGCTGGCAAGGACACCAGTCGAACATTTTCTGTATCCAGAAAGACCCGTGCACGACCTGCAAAATGCGGTCGTGCATTATCCTGTTGAAATGTAGGGTTTCGCAGGGATGGAATGAAGGGTAGAGCCACGGGTCGTAACACATCTGAAATATGACGTCCACTGTTCAAAGTGCCGTCAATGCGAACAAGGGGTGACCTAGACGTGTAACCAATGGCACCCCATACCACCACGCCGGGTGATACGCCAGTATGGCGATGACGAATACACGCTTCCAATGTGCGTTCACCGCGCTGTCGCCTAACACGGATGCGAGCATCATGATGCTGTAAACAAAACCTGAATTCATCCGAAAAAAATGACGTTTTGCCATTCGTGCACCCAGGTTCGTCGTTGAGTACACCATCGCAGGCGCTCCTGTCTGTGATGCAGCGTCAAGGGTAACCGCAGCCATGGTCTCCGAGTCCATGCCGCTGCAAACGTCGTCGAACTGCTCGTGAAGATGGTTGTTGTCTTGCAAACGTCACCATCTGTTGACTCAAGGATCGAGACGTGGCTGCACGATCCGTTACAGCCATGCTGATAAGATGCCTGTCATCTCGACTGCTAGTGATGCGAGGCCGTTGGGATCCAGCACGGCGTTCCGTATTACCCTTTTGAACCCACCGATTCCATATTCTGCTAACAGTCATTGGATCTCCACCAACGCGAGCACCAATGTTGCGATACGATATACCGCAATCGCGATAGGCTACAATCAGACCTTTATCAAAGTCGGAAATGTGATGGTACGCATTTCTCCTCCTTACACGAGGCATCACAACAACGTTTCACCAGGCAACGCCGGTCAACTGCTGTTTGTGTGTCAGAAATCGGTTGGAAACTTTCCTCCTGTCAGCACGTTGTAGGTGTCGCCACCCGCGCCAACGTTGTGTGAATGCTCTGAAAAGCTAATCATTTGCAGATCACAGCATCTTCTTCCTGTCGGTTAAATTTGGCGTCTGTAGCACGTCATCATCGTGGTGTAGTATTGTTAATGGCCAGTAGTGTATTGGAAGGTATCCCATGACTTTTGTCAGCTCAGTGTAATGGCTGAGATTTGTTCTCGGCCGCCAGGGGTAGCCGTGCGGTCTGAGGCAACTTGCCACGGCTCCCCCCCGTCGGAGGTTAGAGTCCTCCCTTGGGCAAGGGTTTTTGTGTTGTCCTTAGCGTAAATTAAGTTAGATTAAGTAGTGTGTAAGCCTAGGGACCGATGGCCTCAGCAATTTCGTCCCATAGGAATTTACCACCACCAAAATCCGCGTACGCTCGTTAATTAGTATGATACGATTCTTTTGTGGAATTTGATAACTGTGAAACTTCTTTGGCTATTGATGAGACTATTAAGATCCTTTAGAGCGAACTCGATAATGCAGGTTAACGGGCAGGAAGACCAGAGTTCGACGTACCGTTGACATCGCGGTCATTAGACACAGCACGTTAACGGGGAACAGGTGAAGGTACTCGGTACGCAACCGCACAGCGACGGCTACCGAACCCGTATTGCGCTTGCGCCTAACGGCGCACCGACATCATTTTCTTCCTTGTCCAACAGTCAATCACTTTGTTTTTCTGATCCAGATGTACTACTATATTTCTCGTTAATATAGGCGGTGGTGAAAATTGAGCCCAATCAGATGGGGCCTTCATCAGGAAGCTTGCATTTCAAATGTAGTTGTATTAACTGGGGCAATATATCATAACGGAGTGAGTGGTAGCCCATAAGCACACAGTCGCAGTTATCTCGCAAACTGCTTGTTTGCGGACTGATCGTTACGAAAGCGCTTTTACTTCTGCTGTGTTGTCGCATACTTTCACCTGCGTCAGTTTTCACTGTTAATCGTAACGTACCTTGTACCGTGATTCCGTTGAATAATGTTTACAAGTAATTGGCAGTTCCTGCAGCCAGACCGGTGGTTATTCATTGTGCTCCGATCACAGTGACACCGATATCATTGGATTCTGCCGACGACCTAAATCGTCTGAAGACGCCAGATCTTTTCGAATCAGGACGCCAGTACGTGTGCGGTCACAAGGTAGCCGATCTCATCGCACGAACGTACAGATCTCAGAAGACACTCGGTAAAATTCAGATCAGTTGCTTTTTCGGTCATAATGGCACACACGACACGAAACATGGACAGCGAGAAACTGATACGTTTACTCAGAGGACTACTTTGTGGCATCCTGAGGATGAAAAATATCATAATTTGGATACAGTTCGCAACCTATGGACTTTTTAAATAAATGTCGTGTGACTAGGGCCTCCCGTCTGGTAGACCGTTCGCCGGGTGCAAGTTTTTCGATTTGACGCCTTTTCGGCGTCTTTCCCGTCGATGGGGATGAAATGATGATGATAACATAACATTGAGTACCTGAGCGGAGAAAATCTCCGACCCAGCCGGAAATCGAACTCGGGCCCTGTCGCGCTGACCACTCAGCTACCGGGGGCGGACATCTATGGACTGAAATCGCTGGTTTATTGGAAACCACAAGTAGGCAAAACCTTTATCGGGAACTTTAAGTGTAGATTGTAACCTGGAAAAATAGTTCGTTCAAATGTTCAAATGCGTGTGAATTCCTATGGGACCAAACTGCTTAGGTCATCGGTCCCTAGACTTACACACTACTTAAACTAACTTATGCTAAGAACAACACACACACCCATGCCCGAGGGAGGACTCGAACCTCCGACGGAAGATTGTTCAAATGACGGGGGGAAGATGCTGTATGATATGTTTAAGGTTACTGTAGCGGGTCTTTTTGGGTTGTGGTAGGTGGACGTTAGCTGCCTACAAAGTTTTATTACTGCTTGCTAGCGTTTTCATGCCAGCAAGCTGGTGATTCTGTTACATGAAGCGGCTTGCGAATGTGGTGCCCTTATGCGTTTACACTTCACAGTGCTTTAGCTATTCAGAGTATCTTATTCCAAACTTCCACACGTATGCTGACTGACAGTCATTGAAGGTAATTAACGCACATCTGCAGAACTTCAAATAAATTTTGCAAAACAGATTTCTAGTGCTTGTAGAGGTGTGATTTGAGCACTGTTAAAAAAATCCGGTTGTCACATTAAGGATGCACTTTGTTATTTGAAATCTGGTGATTACATCTTTCCAATGATTAGGCCTATATCACGTTCTGAAAAGTACCATTTCAAAGTTTTTGTGTGATATGTTGGAAGATATTTACGATGCCCTAAATACTAACTTAAAAGTTAATGTTTTCAGTTTTGCACTCCATATACCACGAAATTTTTAATTTATTCTATCCCGAATTTTGGAGTTATGCTTCGTGCAAGCGCACTAAAAGACACCATAATATAATTGATTTTCTTTATTAAAAGCTATAGTCAATCTTTAATGATATTGGCACCAGAAATCTTGTTACATCCTTTCGCAAATCCACTGGGCAAGTGTTTAAAGAGCAGTGAAGTTTCTTGCACTAGAATGTGATTTACCTTCTGCCAGTATTGCATGTATATTCACCTTTTCTAAATTGAAGTGTGCTGCTGTGAAACAGCAAATCTACCTTTTACTAATAAAATAATACTTGCATAGTTACACACAGATAGTCCGCAGCTCGTGGTCGTGCGGTAGCGTTCTCGCTTCCCGCGTCCGGGTTCCCGGGTTCGATTCCCGGCGGGGTCAGGGATTTTCTCTGCCTCGTGATGACTGGGTGTTGTGTGATGTCCTTAGGTTAGTTAGGTTTAAGTAGTTCTAAGTTCTAGGGGACTGATTATCGTCGATGTTAATTCCCATAGTGCTCATAGCCATTTTTACACACAGATAACACCTACTTTCCCCAAGTAAACTAACCCTTATGTGCTCATAACCTCATTGTCAAAACATTTATACACCGAAGTCGCCACTGTAGCATAACAAACAATAGTCTCAGCAACGTGTTTTGGAGAGTTCCTTAATGAGGTGTATCACTGAAATCACACAAACACGTAAGACACGGTTATTGTCTATTAATTCCAGTAACTGAAGAGAGAGCCTACAGTACTGGTCACTTTCTTTTCGAGACATACACAGCTCATTGGGCATGTTTTTAACAGCGAACGCCGCACTGCAGCACTCGTCTCCAAGCACAGAGACGTCGTGGTAATCACCCCGCCCTTGGAGGTTAATATTTAATGTAATTCATACACAGAACAGATTCTAACCTAACCTAACCTACTCGACCCCGCCAAAAACTGAGGAATGAAATCGGATGCGCGGTGAGGAAGCTATCGTCCGATGTTATCGGGCGACCTCCTGCGACAGTGTCTGACGACTGATGTCGTTGACACTCGCAATGCAGCCTTAAATACTACGAGACCATTAGAACGTTTGACTCTGTGGCTCGGTGGCTCTGTGCTGAAGTGCCGTACTATAAATCCAAAAGTCTCTGGCTCGTTCTGCGTTCGATCCTAGGAGCTTTATCTGTCACTTCTCATTTCTTTGATCTTTGGCGATGTTCGTTGATGTGTCAAAATACCGAGTTGCACCTTGGTTTTGAATTCACGTTTCTTAGGTCACTCAAGTCATGGGATACCTCCTAATACCGTGTCGGACCTCCTTTTGCTCAGCGTAGTGCAGCAGCTCGACATGGCATGGACTCAACAAGTCGTACGAAGTCCCATGCAGAAATATTGAGCCATGCTGCCTCTATAGACGTCCATAATACCGAAAGTGTTGCCGGTGCAGGATTTTGTGCGCGAACTGACCTTTCGAATATGTCTCATAAATGTTCGATGACACTCATGTAGGGCACTCGAATTGTGTAGAATGTTCTTCAAACCATCGCAAACAGCTGTGGCGTAGTGACATGTGCGCATTTTCATCCATACCAGATCTACATCTACATCTACATCCATACTCCGCAAGCCACCTGACGGTGTGTGGTGGAGGGTACCTTTACTACCACTATCAGTTCTCCCTTCTGCTTCAGTCTCGTATTGTTCGTGGAAAGAAGGATTGTCGGTATGCCTCTGTGTGGGCTCTAATCTCTCTGATTTTATCCTCATGGTCTCTTCGCGAGATATACGTAGGAGGGAGCAATATACTGCTTGACTCCTCGGTGAAGGTATGTTCTCGAAACTTCAACAAAAGCCCGTACAGAGCTACTGAGCGTCTCTCTTGCAGAGTCTTCCATTGGAGTTTATGTATCATCTCCGTAACGTTTTCGCGATTACTAAATGATCCTGAAACGAAGCGCGCTGCTCTCCGTTGGATCTTCTCTATCTCTTCTATCAACCCTATCTGGTACGGATCCCACACTGCTGAGCAGTATTCAAGCAGTGGGCGAACAAGCGTACTGTAACCTACTTCCTTTGTTTTCGGATTGCATTTCCTTAGGATTCTTCCAATGAATCTCAGTCTGGCATCTGCTTTACCGACGATCAACTTTATATTATGATTCCATTTTAAATCACTTCTAATGCGTACGCCCAGATAATTTATGGCATTAACTGCTTCCAGTTGCTGCCTACTATATTGTAGCTAAATGATAAGGGATCTTTCTTTCTATGTATTCGCAGCACATCACACTTGTCTGCATTGAGATTCAATTGCCATTCCCTGCACCATGCGTCAATTCGCTGCAGATCCTCCTGCATTTCAGCACAATTTTCCATTGTTACAACCTCTCGATATACCACAGCATCATCCGCAAAAAACCTCAGTGAACTTCCGATGTCATCCACAAGGCCATTTATGTGTATTGTGAATAGCAACGGTCCTAAGACACTCCCCTGCGGCACACCTGAAATCACTCTTACTTCGGAAGACTTCTCTCCATTGAGAATGACATGCTGCGTTCTGTTATCTAGGAACTCTTCAATCCAATCACACAATTGGTCTGATATTCCGTATGCTCTTACTTTGTTCATTAAACGACTGTGGGGAACTGTATCGAACGCCTTGCGGAAGTCAAGAATCAAGGCATCTACCTGAGAACCCGTGTCTATGGCCCTCGGAGTCTCGTGGACGAATAGCGCGAGCTGGGTTTCACACGATCGTCTTTTTCGAAACCCATGCTGACTCCTACAGAGTAGATTTCTAGTCTCCAGAAAAGTCATTATACTCGAACATAATCCATTGTTGTTCAGGAACATCAAATCCATGAATGGGTGCAAATGGTCTCCAAGTAGCCGAACATAACCATTTCCAGTCAATGGTCAGTTGAGTTGAAACAGAGGATTCAGTCCGTTCCATGTAAACTACGCCCACACCATTACGGAGCGACCCCAGTCCGGACAGTGCCTTGTTGACAGCTCGGGTCTGCGCCGCACTCGAGCCCTCCCATCAGCTCTTACCAACCGAAATCGGAACACATTTGACCAGGCCACGGTTTTCCACTCGTCTAGGGTCCAACCGATATGGTCACGAGCGCAGGAGAGGCGCTGCAGGCGCTGTCGTGCTGTTAGCGAAGGCACTCGTGTCGGTCGTCTACTACCGTAGCCCATTAACACCAAATTTCACCGCTCTGTCATAACGGATACGTTCGTTGGACGTCCCACATTGATTCCTGCAGTTATTTCACGCAGTGTTATTTGTATGTTAACACTGACAACTCTACAGAAACACCGCTGTTCTCGGTCGTTTGAAGACCGTCGGTCAATGCGTTGTCCGTGGCGAAAGGTAGTGCTTGAAATTTGGTATTCTCGCACACTCTAGACAGTGTGGGTCTCGGAATATTAAACCCCCTAACGATTTACGAAATGGAGTGTCTAGCTCCAACAACTATTCCGCATTTAGAGGCTGTTAATTCCCTTCTCGCGGCCATAATCACATAGGAAACCTTTTCACATGAGTCACCTGACTACAAATGACAGCTCCATCAATACAATGGCATTTTATACCTTGTGTACGCGATACTACCGCCTTCTGTACATGCGCATATCGCTGTCCCATGACTTTCGTCACCTCAGTGTGTAACTAGCTAGGTAAATCAAGCCGCCCGCGGTGGCCGAGCCGTTCTAGACTCTTCAGTCCGGAACCGCGCAGTTGCTACGGTCGCCGGTTCGAATCCTGCCTTGGGCATGGATGTGTGTGATGTCCTTAGGTTAGTTAGGTTTAAGTAGTTCTAAGTTATATGGGACTGAGGACCTCAGATGTTAAGTCCCATAGTGCTCAGAGCCATTTGAAGCAAATCAGTCCAAAGGTCGAGGGAGGCAAGGGCATACCACCTCCAATAGGACAATGCCGAGTAACGCATGGTGGTTTCGGAACGATCTTTACCTTAAAATGAGCTATTAACGGTAAAGTGTGTCACTGGCGTGGAGATGTAATTTTATTCGATACACAAGTTGTGACGACGGCTACTCATTGGCTGACTTTAGCAGAGTTTCGCGTTATAATTTTACGATTATTTTTTTACTTATGCGTACTGTACTTTTGGATAGCCGCAAGTAGTTTTTAGGATTGCTAATTTGGTTACGCTCAGACCGGAAAGAGCTGTTCCGTTGCAATATCGTGTTGGCGAATCCATCTGACATGCTTCAGTAGGACACTGGAGTGTCACGTATGGCGAGATAGTTGCAAGACTTCAATGAGTAACGATGAGTACCATCGCTTGTCTCACTAGACACAAATTTTAACAGCAAAAACGTGATAGCTAATAAAGTACAAAGTGTACAACTTTGCTTCCGCCGTTTGCCGATAGATGGTGACAACGGTAAGTAACGGTCGAAAGAAACAGATCCCAGACGTCAGGCAGCTAGCTTGGACCTTGGTCAACATAACCTCATTCAAACATTAGTCGATTTGTGTCTGCATCATAAAGTTGTTCTTGATTGAAAATGTCAGTTTACGAGCCTAATTCTCGTCATTTGCAGGAGGTGTTACTGTTTAGGTTCAGTGTGAAGGAAACAGCGGCTATCATCGAATGCTGTCAAGTGCGTATGTTAAGGACACTATTAGAGAAAGAACGTGTCGTGAGTGGTTTCTACGCTTCAAGAACGGTGATTTTAACGTCGTAGACCGGCATAGTGGTAAAAGAGAGAATGTTTTCGAAGATGCAGAATTGGAGACATTGCTGAGTGAAGACTCGCGTCAAACTCAAGAAGAATTGGCACGATTAGTAGGAGTGACACAGCAAGCCATTTCACAACGTCTCAAGGCTATGGGCATGATTCAGAAAGAAGGAACTTGGGTCCCGTGTGAGCTGAAACCACGGAACGTTCAACGGCATTTGTGTGATTGTGATCAGTTGCTTCAGAGGCAAAAACGGAAGGGACTTCTGGATGGCATTGTGACCGGGGACGAAAAATGGGTTCATTGCGATAACCCTAAACGCTAAAAATCATGGGGATATCCCACCCATGCTTCCAAGTCGGCAGCCAAACCGAATATTCACTGCTCCAAGATCATGCTCTACATTTGCTGGGACCAGCTCGGCGTCGTGTACTATGAGGTGTTAAAACCAAGTGAAACAATCACAGGTGCTCATTATCGAACGCAATTAATGCATTTGAGCAGAGCATTAAAAGACAAACGGCCGCAATACAGCCGGAAGCACCATTAAGTGATTTTGCAGCACTACAAAGCTCGACCCCACGTTGCAAAAGAGGTCAAAACGTACTTGGAAACGTGAAAATGGGAAGTCCTACCCACCCGCCGTATTCTCCAGACATTACTCCCTCTGACTATCACCTGTTTAGATCAATGGCGCATGGCCTAGCTGCGCAACACTTCCGATCTCATGAAGAAGTCACAAATTGGATCGATTCGTGGATCGCTTCAAAAGATGAAAAATTTTTTCGACGCGGGATTCGTACACTGCCCGAAAGATGGGAGAAAGTAGTGGCCAGCGATGGAAAATACTTTGAATGATTCATGTGTAACCAGTTTGTTTCATTAAAGCCTCAAATGTTGGGGAAAAAACGGCGGAAGCAAAGTTGTACACCTAATATTTATAGAACGAAATTCTGGAAGGCTGTGGAAGTATAAATACAAATTCAGTTCTAACAGGACAGACAGTAGCAGCCTTGTAGCCATCGAGGATGCAACTAGGCAGCTGCAAAGCACGAGGAACATAAAAGGGTTGTTGAGAAAGCACGTGTACTATATTTTTGTATTTTTTTTTTAGAAAAAAGCAAATTCGAAAAAAAAGTTACAGGATACTGCTGCACTTTTTAACTATTTTTCTACATAATCGCCATCCCCTTCAATACATGTGGTGAGGCATGGCACATGCTTCTCTATGTCCTTCTCGAAGAACTCTTCCGGCAGCTCCTTCCCCCATTTGAGAACCCCATGCTACACCTGCTCGTCTGTTGAAAATTTAATTCCACTTACGTGTGCCTTGAATGAAGGGAAAAGACGATGAACTGAAGGCACCAAGTCAGCGGAATATGGGCGTGCTTCAAAATATCCCAACCAAATGAGCCCAAGAGCGCCCTGGTGAATTAGGCTGTGTGAGGTAGTGCGTTGTCGTGCAGCAAACACACTCCACTCATCAGTATCTCCCTCATTTTGTACTGAAAGCTGATTTTGTGTTCTTGTATGATCTCAAAATAACATTGAGCATGATTTTTTGCCCGAAATCGCCGTTTTGAATTTTTTGGCAGATGGGAAATCGTTGTGACTCCACTGTGACCACTGTCTTTGTGTCTCAGACTAGTAATGTGCCACCTACGTTTCATTTTCAGTCAGAACAGACCTCAGAAAATAGTCACCTTCCAGTTCAAGTCGCTCAAGAAACTTGCGGGCGCTGTTGACCCGATTTTACTCGTGTTGCTCTGTTAACTGTTTTGTGACTCATCTTGGGCACAGTTTCCAGTATCCCAGCGTTTTGTGAGTGTCTCGTATGAGAGAGTTCTGGAGAGCTGTGGAAACATCGCGGAGATTTCCTCTGCTGTCTATCGGCGGGCCTTCACGAACAGTTTCTTCGATTTTTTGCACCAACTTATCAGTTAAAATGAAAGATCTTCCGACTCCTCTGTTCGTCATGAACTCTTGTTCTGCCTCGACTTAACTCCCTACACCACTTTAACACATTCGGTCCTATGCGTAACGCTTTTGTCTTAAACCGTTTTGATCCGCGAAAAAAATTGGGTACGTGTAATTCCTTCCGCGAGTAGAAAGACGATCACAGCACGTGGCTCGCGCCTGGCGGGAGTTCTTACCCAAAATTTCACGTAACTGGACACTACAACGTCTCTTTACGTACTACCGTGTTCCTACGATGCTCGCTCTGGTCAGGGGAACCCCCTCTACGACTGACAACCCTCGAAAAAAAAAATACAGCAAGTTATGGACACAGCACGCTTACTTTATGAACATACTTCTTAAACAACTCCAGGGAGCCACTTGGTTAGCAGAGTAAACACCAATATTTTGCGCCTTACCTGTTTCACGAGAGTACTGCACTACCAGCTGTCAGAAGATTAGCGATAACGACAGCCCGTCCGTACAGCGAGACCAATATGATGCCCATCATTCCAATTTCTCATAAAAGTGCGTGGGCACACACACACTTCGAACCTACAGAATGTATTTTCCCCTGTCTTTTACCCAGTGAATTACTTTCAACTTTTTAGTGAAAGTGTAGTGCTCCTTTTTAACCCTAGGTTAATAAATCCTCGTAAAATTTTCGATTGCAGTAGGGTACAAAACAGGACATTTTGTGCTTAATTTGATACGCAGCATATCATTGGTGATATAATAATTGTAATTAACTAATGCATAACCTATAAATTATGACTTCCTTTGAATAAAATGTGACATAGTAAACTTCACGACAAGTAAGTAGCAATGTAACATTTTTTCCTCTTTAGTGTCCTAGGGTTAACAAACCTGCCGTCTTTTTCAAAGTGTTTTAAGTATCTTTTTAGTCTTTACCTTTCAGTCGTTTTTATTTTAATTTTCGAAGAAACCAAGAAAAAGAACACTGTAATTTTACGTAAATGGGATCAAACATTCATCTGCTTATGAATTGTTAAAAACTTGCATCATTTAATCTTGTTTGTAAGTCTTTATTTATATTGCTAAAGTTCTTGGTTGAAGAGAGTGATGTTGCACCGTTGAAAGTTCCCCCCCCCCCCCCCACCCCCCGCTCCCACCCATTCCTCAAATGGTTCTGAGCACTATGGCATTTAACATCTGAGGTCATCAGTCCCCTAGAACTTAGAACTACTTAAACCTAACTAACCTAATGACATCACACACATCCATGCCCGAGGCAAGATTCGAACCTGCGACCGTAGCAGTCGCGCGGTTCCGGACTGAAGTACCTAGAACCGTTCGACCACCGCGGCCGGCCCCAATTCCTCTCCCGCCCATATGGGGCCAGGGGGATGTAGTAACAATGAAGAGAAGCAAGGTGCCTGCATGCAGAACGTTTTCCAGGGAAGACGTAACCAAATTATGTCACATTTCAAAGATTTGATACCAGTCTTCGTGAAACAGGGTCCTTAATACTAGACCGATGGGACGGGAAACTGGTAGACCTCATCGTGTGCAAACTGTTCGGTTTGAGACACTTTCTTACAGCGAATTGAGGACGCTCTCAGCAGACGAGTCAACGCCAAGTAAGTTAATGCCTCCAACGGTAATTGTGGAAGGTCCTGCACGGGACGGAAATGTATCCATTCAAGTATCAGAAGATACAAGATGTATCAGCTGATGACTTTTCCGCAGCGCGTGCATTTCTGAAAATGGTATCTACACCAAACCGTAAACATCTCAGACTTCTAAAGGTGTGTTTTATATACTAAAAAGGCTGCCTTCACAAGGGAAGAAATACTCAACAGCGACAACAGTTTTGTCTCAGAGTTACACTCTGTCTGCAGATGACCTTGTGGATATATATGGGAGAGATGGTGGCTATGCAGTGGATCCAGATGACCATATTGCAATGTACGTTAATGTTTCTTTCCGTTAAATTATAGGGTGGAATGTGAGAAGGTAGACTGTAGTGCAGAGTTTCCTATATTGTACCGACCTAATTTGTACCGCTGATATGAAATTCGTAGCTCGTGTACTAACCGACAATGAGTGAGGTCAGCGAAATCTATGTGCTTTCTCAGTAATATTTTCGGCCATGAGCTCTGTGTGGTGAGAAACAGATCGTCTGAAGACAACGCTGATTTTTTTTAATAGTTTTCATCTAACGTTTTGTGTACGTGACGAAGAGAACTATTGCTGTAAAGTAAGTGGGAACATAATGTTTTATTTAGGGCTGGCTGCACATGAAATATCTTGGTTTCCAGACAATCGTGATTCTGTACTCGTAGTGACTCGTTTGCAGGAAATCTACAAAGAGAAAATAGCGATGTTGCTCCTACTGCTGATGTTGTACCGGTACAATTTGAGAAATTAACTCGTATAGCGAGCTTTAAAAATACGTTTAGCATTATTAATGCAACATATTGTTTACAAAAAATGTCATGAACTTTCTAATGTGTTCTTTACTCCAAATTATTAATTGAACAGTTATTTTGTGTTACAATATGGGAACAGAAAGGCGTTATGGAAAGTGAGGCGAAGATGAACAGTATATTTAAATGAGGATTATGGATTAAATGATTGTGTACGCGTATAAAATGGGCCTAAGCTAAAAAAAATTAAGAGACATGCTGAAAATAAAAAGGAAAATGGAAACTGGGGTATGAACATTTTTGGCGGTGTTGAAAACCAAGCGGAAGAGCATATTTTACATTTGAAGAGATGACGATCGGTTTAAGCATGTCGAACGTAAGAAAAGTGACCGAAGCAAAGGGGAAGAAATGTAGAACTAGCTATAGGTACAGCTGCCAGTAAGAAGTGGTTTTGAAACTCTGCGAGTAAGCCACCAAAAAAACCCAGTCGTAAAACAGAGAATTGGTGCAGCCAGTTGTGCAAGGAAGACAGAATGGAAGAAATGGCTGGATACATGAAATCAAGAAGGGTGTAATGATGGAGAAAGGAGGGAAAAAGTTATACTGCAATGCCTGAAAATAGCGATGTAAGAATAAAAACATGTAAGGATTCCTTAAACTCACATTTCTTCATGCTCAGGGAGTTAGTTTATACGAGCGGCACGGTTTATGCACCCACTGGTACTAATTAGGAAACGAAATTCCTAATTTATACCACCTGCACATGTTTCGAAGTGTATAGCGTATTTATTTTCCTCACAATTCTTAGTCTTTAAATTAGATACCAAGTACAACGTCCTGCAGCTGAGGATGCCATTGTTTGAGTAATTTTGTAACTTACTGTTTAAGCAATGATAAATGCAATATCAAAAGTCGTACGATTTAGGCAGTTCTCCCCAATGTTCTCTCATACGAGCTATTATACTAACTTCATGTTAACTAATATATCAGTATGAGCCGGACAAAATGATACTTCCAAGTTGATCATTGTTAGTAATAGATACGTAAAATCCGTCCATCCAGTAGGTGATGCGGTATGATAGTGTCAGTTTTAAACATCCTTAACTTTTTTCGGCGTTACTATGGCATTCTCCAGGATGTCAAGCCAGACTTTGACGGATCGCGCTGCGCTTATTTAGAAAGGTTCAGTGCGTCAGTCAATAAAAGGGGATGCAGATTTCTCAATCTCGAGCAGTCATCCAGTGAACATCAATAGGGCTTTACAAGAAATATCTTTCGCAGATAAAATGAGTTTCTCAGCCGTAAACTAGAGATCGCAACGTTGCTGCACTTAACGTGTTGTTCTGGATATTTTTATGAAGCGATACTCACCGGTGCTTAAAGTATACGCTAACTTTCAGACATCTGTCAGGGATTGGCGCCGCCGATTAACCACAGTTGTTGTGTATTTACGAGGGTGGTTTGAAAAGTTTTCGGAATCACCACGAGAGGTCAGCCTAACGCAACTAGTTGTTCACGTGATATTCATTGCACTGTGGCCTGTAAACACGTGCCACGTCAGTGCTCTTGGAAGAGAGCTGTGGCGGTGATGTGGCTCTGTTGTTCTCGCGTAGTGGTTTGCGAAGATGGAAAATATCGAGATTCGAGTAGTGATTAAGTACTTCGTAAAGAAAGGTATGAAAACAAAGGACATTTATGCCGATTTTCAGAATACTCTGGAGGACTCTGATCCATCATATTCAACTGTTGCCAAGTGGACAAATGAGTTTAAATTTGGCCAGGAGAGCTTGGATGATGATGCGCGCAGTGGTCGGCCAAGATGCGTCAATGCTCCAGAAATCATGGCAAAAGTGCACAAAATGCTCACGGAGGATCGCCGATTGAAAGTGCGTGAAATTACTCATGCTTTCCAGATGTTATCTGAAAGGGTATATCACATTTTAACTGAAGAATTAGAAATGAAAACATTATCTGCTGGATCAAACACGCATGAGAATGGACATTTTAGGAGAAACGAACAAGATCTTTTGCGACGGTTTGTGACCACAGCTGGAACTTGGGTGCACTACTGTAGCCCAGTGACAAAACAACAGTAAAAGCAGTGGAAACAAGCTGATTTTCCGCCACCAAAGAAAGCAAAGGCAATTCCTTCGGCGAGAAAGGTCATGGCATGAGTGTTCTGGGATGCAAATGGGATACTGTTTGTAGATTATCTCTCCGCTGGGCAAACAATTACTGGAGAATCTATGCTAACCTTCTGGACTAATTGCAACAAAAGATACGCGAAAAAAAGCCAGGTTTAGCAGGTTTAGCATCTTCCATCAAGACAATCCACGCCCGCACTCATGTGCCGTCGCCATGGCAAAATTACACGAACTAAGGTATGAATTGTTGCCACACCCACCTTGTCCACCTGATACGGCTCTGTCAGACTTGCACCTCTTCCCAAAACTGAAAATTTTTCTTGGTGGACGAAGATTCACTTCAAACGAATAATTGATAGCCAGAGTTTACAACTATTTTGCAGGCCTGGAGGAAACTCATTTTCGAGATGGGATCAAGGCACTGGAACATCGTTGGACCAAGTGCATTAATCTACAAGGAGACTACATTGAAAAATAAAAGACGTTTCAGTGACATAAGTACTTTTTTCTATTCCGTTCCGTGAACTTTTGAAACCACCCTCTTAATACAGCTGATCATTAAAACTGCAGCACTGCGAAGGAGGCACGCAACAGACGTCAAACTGCACATTGTTTACATTCTGTATATGAGGAAGCGTTATGCAGCGGGTTTCTCATTCAGAAATCGCATTTAAACGTTTCGCCTCATGTAAGAAGGAGAAACCTCTACCAACACGTGTCGGAATTCAGCAGCAGAAGGGTGGTCTGTCGAGACAATGGTTTATCGTTCTGCGGTTTCGCTACTTGCATTGTTTTATGCTCGGGTACTACGACATTTCTGTAGTCCGGCAATCTCCTCTTCAGGAATCGACGAGGGTTCCGAAAACGACGGTCGTATCTCACACAGCTCGCCCCGTTCGTCCGCGAAATCAAGAAGACGGTAGATGCAGGCGCCCAAGTAGACGCCTTGTTCCCTGACTTCCGAAAGGGATTCAGTGCAGTTCCGCATTGCCGCCTAATGAAGAAAATACGACTGTAGGGAATATCAGACCAACTATGTGACAGAGTGAAGAGTTTCTAGCAAACATAAGTGCAGTCCACCAGAATGGCTATCTGTAACTAACATCACAAACGAAACCGTCCAGTAATATAAAGATTATGAAGGGAAATTTCACTTCGTCCACCGATAATCAGCGTGGTGAAATGTTATTATTGATCGGCCCCTAGACGGTCAACAATATTGACAGTATTTCCCGGTTGCGCAGTTATTGACTGTCAGGGATTGAGGTTGAGAAGTTGCGCAATAATACTGTGAACATCAAAAACTTTGGAAATATACTGCGCTGCCTCAAAGTGTTGTTGCCATCTGTGCGTAGTATCGACAGTATTCTTGACAGTCTCTCGCGTCCTACACAGAAGAGGGGGCGAGGCTAGTTTAGATTTGTTGTTGTTGCGTTGAAAAATGAGTTCAAAACGAAACGAAAGAGCGTTAATGTTAGGTTGTATCAAAATGTATAAATCATTCCACAAATTGTGGGATATTAGGGTAGATGAGTACAAATGCAGAAATGTTAATGATGTATCGAATGATTTGTTGCTCAGAAAATATAGGGAACTGTCACGAAGGAAGTTGTTTATAAAGGAAATTATTTAATACAAAATTTTGAATTAAAAGGTAGGTAGATATTTATCTCTGTACGTACATTACTTAACCGAATATAATCCTATAGTGCATGTAGAGGGTGACAATTATTGATATATATGAAAAAAACCTAAATTAGTTACAAATCACGGCGTGCACACACTTTATTCAACGCGTAAATGTCACTACAGATATTCGTATTTAAGTTATGACATGTTCGATATGCTATCCATCATTGGCGATGATGTGGCGTAGACGAATAGTGAAATTCTGCATGATCCGTTGAAGTGTCGAAACATTTACGCTGTCGATGACCTCCTGAATGCTGTTTTACTCAGCAACGGTTTTGGGGTTATTGCTGTACACCTTGTCTTTAATATAGCCCCATAAAAAGGAGTCACATGCGTCTGCCGGAGAATATGGTGGCCAATCGATGCCCATGCCAGTGGCCTCTGGGTACCCCAGAGCCAGAATACCGTCCCCAAAGTACTCGCCGACCGGGACATAAGACACTCTCCTGCTACATGTTGTAGAAATCAGGGTCACAAGGGATAATGGGGATGAAATCATCTTCCAAAACCTTCACGTACCGTTCGGTAATCACCATGCCATCAAGGAATATCGCACCGATTATACCGTGACCGGACGTTGGACACCACACAGTCACCAGTGAGGGTGAAGATCGCAAAATGCGGATTCTCAGTCACCTAAATGCGCCAATTTTGCTTATTGAAGAACCCCTCCAAATGGAAGTGGGCTTCGTCGCTAAATCAAACCATTCATCGCATACTAGTTCCCATCATGCCTCGTGGCCAACTGTGCAGTGTGAAAGTCCCAACACAAACAGTTGAAAAGTTATGACGATTTTATTTCATATTAATCGATAACTGTGACCCATTTCCAGAACTATGTCTACAAGTCTTCGAAAGAGTTGCCAGTAGCAAGATAACGTAGCGTAATAGAAAAGTGCTAACTTAGTGGAGCTGCGTCTCACGTTGAATTATTTTGTTTCTCTGATGATGGTGACATTGGCGTACGCTGAAATTTGACAAGGGGAGAGGGGGAGAGGGCAACGCCTATGTATGGAGACGCCAATGTATGGGGAGAACCATTTCCAGTAGTGTGTCAAATATTGGACCATCAAGAAACAAAGCGTTATAACAATATCTTTTTTGTTCATCCTCAATTCTCTCAACAATTTTTCATCAGTGATCATTGACGCCCCTTGGATCCGTTTTCATCCACTTTTTTTCTCTGCTTGCAACAAAGAAAACTAATTATCACATCACCAACACCATTATCGTCCAACATTCCGAAGCAAAGTATTATTGAGCAGTATTATCAACAGTATTATTGAGCAGTCTAGGGAGAACGTCAGTAATATTGTGCAATATTATTGACAGTCTCAGAGCCACTTTTGGGGAGAGAACCATAGCAGTTAATCTCATTTGGTTTGTGAAACTGGGTTCTAAATTCGAGACCTTTTAATGCAAGAGGGTATTCCTCGCTAAAAGGAGACTAATAATATCAACATGGGCCTTATTTTAAATTCTTGAGACTGCACGTCCAGTGCACAGAGGTGAATCATGCATGAGCTTTGAGAAAATCGCGAAGAAGGGGTTGCAGATGGATGCTGAAAATTTTATGTACTGATGAGATAAGAAGTGGGGAGATTTTCCACCAATCGGCGAGGAAAGGAGTATGTGGAGAACACTGATTATAGCAGTGACATGATCGTAGGACAGGTCATGAGACATAACTGCTATAGGTCTAAAGGGAGCTCTATCGTTGAAGGTAAAAAGTGTAGGGGAAAACAGATTTTGCAGTATATCCAACAAGTAATTGAGGTTGTGGAGTGTAAGTTCTGGTCTGAGATGAGATGAAGAGGTTGGCACAGGTGAGGAAGTCGTAGCGGTCCGCATCGAACCATACAGGAGAGTTATTAGTTTGAGAAGAATGAACTTGTGGAGGTCTTGTCCTTTATGAAACTTCGGCGGCTCGTGAATGTCGTTGGTTCCATCTCAAAACCCCCCCTTATTTGGCTTCAGAAAGTTGCGTGAAACGCAACCCTGACATTCTCCTGCCAGAAATGCAGGAATTACCGCCTGGTAATGGAATCCAGATCATTCAGCGCAGTGTCCAAAGACATCTGTCGGTACATACACGCGAGCTCGGTTCTTCGAGCTGCCCATCGGGACGACATTGCTGGGAGTGCCGAGCGGCGGAACGTCCACTAGTCTGTGGCGGAGAAAGTGTACTTGTATGAGGCACAGATTCCATACAAATAGCGCCTGTCCGACGCATAGGCCGCCAGCTGAGCGGCCAGCCCGAGGGAATTTCTCCTATGGAATGCCGGTTACCGGCCATGACAGAAGGCCAGCTAAGGCGAGGCGTTTACTAGCGCACTCCGTCTCGCACGTGGAGCTACTACTGAAGCTCAGACACGGAGACATACGACCGTGTCCAGATAAGGTCTTCTCTGAAATTGCTTCGTCTATTCAAGGAATCGTCGATGCTATATCTTCCTCGTTCTAGGTTAATGCAGACGACCATAGAGTTATTTTTATCCTGTTGGATATCTCAGTACCAACTTCCTTCAAGTTAGTCTTCTCATTACGTAACGATGACCATTTGCTTTTGCCTTTCCTGGGAGGCATCATAGTACTTATAGATCGGACGAGATATTGTAGAGCGTACGAGATGTCGCACGTTTTTGGCCAACTGGTCAGCGTGTCCTTTACCCCTTGTGACGCTACAGTTACACTATCTGGTCGAAAGTATCTGGACATCTGTTAGTGGACATCAAAATGGGGTGGGGCCACCCTGTGTCTTTATGACTGTTGCTAGGACTCAATGTCTGTGGAGGAATGTCAGACTGTTTTTCTCAAAACGCAACTCGCCCTTTTTTCACATGATATCTTGCGAACCATGGATGAAGGGTATCAGACGGATGCCATATTCCTTGACTTCCGGAAAGCGTTTGACTCGGTGCCTCACTGCAGACTCCTAACTAAGGTACGAGCATATGGGATTGGTTCCCAAATACGTGAGTGGCTCGAAGACTTCTTAAGTAATAGAACCCAGTACGTTGTCCTCGATGGTGAGTGATCATCGGACGTGAGGGTATCATCTGGAGTGCCCCAGGGAAGTGTGGTAGGTCCGCTGTTGTTTTCTATCTACATAAATGATCTTTTGGATAAGGTGGATAGCAATGTGCGGCTGTTTGCTGATGATGCTGTGGTGTACGGAAAGGTGTCGTCGTTGAGTGACTGTAGGAGGATACAAGATGACTTGGACAGGATTTGTGGTTGGTGTAAAGAATGGCAGCTAACTCTAAATATAGATAAATGTAAATTAATGCAGATGAATAGGAAAAAGAATCCAGTAATGTTTGAATATTCCATTAGTAGTGTAGCGCTTGACACAGTCACGTCGATTAAACATTTGGGCGTAACATTGCAGAGCGATATGTAAAGGGACAAGCATGTAATGGCAGTTGTGGGGAAGGCGGATAGTCGTCTTCGGTTCATTGGTAGAATTTTGGGAAGATGTGGTTCATCTGTAAAGGAAACCGCTTACAAAATATTAATACGACCTATTCTTGAGTACTGCTCGAGCGTTTGGGATCCCTATCAGGTCGGATTGAGGGAGGACATGGAAGCAATTCAGAGGCGGGCTACTAGATTTGTTACTGGTAGGTTTGATCATCACGCGAGTGTTACGGAAATGCTTCAGGAACTCGGGTGGGAGTCTCTAGAGGAAAGGAGGCGTTCTTGTCGTGAATCTCTACTGAGGAAATTTAGAGAACCAGCATTTGAGGCTGACTGCAGTACAATTTTACTGCCACCAACTTACATTTCGCGGAAAGACAACAAAGATAAGGTAAGAGAGATTAAGGCTCGTACAGAGGCATATAGGCAGTCATTTTTCCCTCGTTCTGTTTGGGAGTGGAACAGGGAGAGAAGATGCTAATTGTGGTACGAGGTACCCTCCGCCACGCACCGTATGGTGGATTGCGGGGTATTTATGTAGATGTAGATGTAGAGCGGAAAACAAGGGAAGATAGTGAAGTTGGACACTACAGTCTGGGAGGAAGTCGACGTTCTACCTCATCCTAGAGGTTTTCCTTTGGGATCTGGTCAGGACTATGTGCATATCAGTCTATTTTACAAATGCTATAATGAAATAGTCGTAAGTCAGATAGAGTTACATAAAGGAGGAACCTTCTTAAATCGTTTACTGCAGTACCTAGCCTACGCTGACGATGTGGCTTTACTCGCACGAAACACTGCTGTACTAGGCGAAACCAATCAACAACTGGAGAAAGGTGCAAGAGAACTTGGCCTGACAGTCAAATTCGAAAAGACCAAGTATATGGCAATGAACAACCAACAAAACGTACCAAATCTCAGAATAGCTGACAGGGAGTTGTGAGACACTTCAACTACATTGGGTCGACTATCACTGAGACAAATGGCTCAAATGGCTCTGAGCACTATGGGACTTAACTGCCGTGGTCATCAGTCCCCTAGAACTTAGAACTACTTAAACCTAACTAACCTAAGGACATAACACACATCCATGCCCGAGGCAGGATTCGAACCTGCGACTGTAGTGGTCGCACGGTTCCGGACTGAAGCGAGTAGAACTGCTCGGCCACCACGGCCGGCGGCAGTGAAGTGAAAGCCAGAATAGCAGCAGGTAACAGATGCTACTTTGCCGCATTACCCATGCTTAGGAGTTCGCTTCTATCACGAAAATCCAAAATCCTCATTTACAAAACAATTATAAGACCAGTCTTATGTATTGTGCCGAAACGTGGACAATGACTATAAATGAGGAGAGGATCATTAGCATTTGGGAGAGAAAGGTGCTACGTAAAATATACGGCCCTATATATGTTCAAGAAAGTTGGCGCATTCGTACGAATGCAGAACTACAACACCTTTTAGAAGAGCCTGACACTGTCACTACCATTAAAATAAGAAGGCTGCGGTGGGCAGTGCACGTGGTCAGAATGGAAGAAGACAGCATGTAAGAGGATTTTTGATGGCAAGGCTGGAGCCAGACTGGCGGAGGGGGCGCCCCAGAAAGAGATGGGTGGACGGAGTTGAAGAAGACATGAAAAAGCTAGGTGTCAGAGGATGGAGACGGAAAGCCATGGACCGGATAGAATGGGAGGATATTGTGATGCAGGCCAAGGCCCTTCAAGGGCTGTAGAGCCGAGGAGTAAGTAAGTAAGTAATGTCCCCGTACCGTTCATCATAGAGGATGCTTTTTGACAGGGTCCATTGTTATCCTGTCCGCCCCCGGTAGCTGAGTGGTGAGCGCGACAAACTGTCAATCCTAAGGGCCTGGGTTCGATTCCCAGCTGGGTCGGAGATTTTCTCCGCTCAGGAACTGGGTGTTGTGTTGTCCTATTCATAATCATTTCATCCCCATCGACACGCAAGTCGCCGAAGTGGCGTCAAATCAAAAGACTTGCACCCGGCGAACAGCCTACCCGACGGGAGGCCCTAGTCACACGACATTATATCGTTACCCTGGCACAAACAATCATCGCCTGCGAACTGTTCCTCCACTGTACGCAGCACAAAATGCTTTGGAATGTGTTCATAAACTTCCACATTCCAGCCACGGAAACCACCCGCAAACCGTAGCGGCACCTCCATCGTAATTCACTGTTGACTATACAAATTATGGCACGTAACGTCGTCAAGATAGTCGCCAAATCCAAACTCTTCCACGGTTTGTCACAGGGTAGAGCGTAATTCATCGCTCAAACTTCTCCTGCCATGCATCCATTGTCCGGAGGCTTCGATCTCAACGCCGCCTCAAGCGTCCCTTAGCACTGGTTTATGAAGAGTTACTCGACCGGTGTACTCCATTCTACTCAACATCCTGTGCACAGTCATTATGATAGTTTCTCTGCTGTTCGCACTTTGTAACTAACGATCGGTATCTTCTACATCTACATGGTTACTCTGCAATTCACACTTAAGTGCCTGGCAGAGGGTTCATCGAACCATTTTCATACTACCTCTCTACCATTCCACTTTCGAATGGCGCGTGGGAAAAAGGAACATCTAAATCTTTCCGTTCGAGCTCTGATTTCTCTTATTTTATTACGATGATCATTTCTCCCTACGTAGGTGGCTGTCAACAAAATATTTTGGCATTTGGAAGAGAAATTTGGTGATTGAAATTTCGTCGAGGCCGCTACGGTCGCAGGTTCGAATCCTGCCTCGGGTATGGATGTGTGTGATGTCCTTAGGTTAGCTAGGTTTAAGTAGTTCTAAGTTCTAGGGGACTGATGACCTCAGAAGTTGAGTCCCATAGTCCTCAGAGCCATTTGAACCATTTTTTTGAAATTCCGTAAATAGATCTCACCGCATAGAAAACTGCCTTTCTTTCAGTGACTGCCACCGCAATTCGCCTATCATATGAGTGACACTCTCACCCCTATTGCGCGATAACACGAAACGAGCTGTCCTTCTTTGCACTTTTTCGATGTTCTTCGTCAATCCTACCTGGTAAGGATCCCACACCGCGCAGCAGTATTCCAGCAGAGGATGGACACGAGTAATGTAGACTGTCTCTTTAGTGGGTTTGTCGCATCTTCTAAGTGTTCTGCCAACAAAGCGCAGTCTTTGTTTCGATTTGGTTCAAATTGGTTCAAATGGCTCTGAGCACTATGGGACTTAACATCTATGGTCATCAGTCCCTTAGAACTTAGAACTACTTAAACCTAACTAACCTAAGGACATCACACAACACCCAGTCATCACGAGGCAGAGAAAATCCCTGACCCCGCCGGGAATCGATCCCAGGAACCCGGGCGCGGGAAGCGAGAACGCTATCGCACGACCACGAGCTGCGGACTTGTTTCGACTTCCCCACAATATTATCTATGTGGTCTTTCCAATTTAATTTGCTCGTAATTGTAATTCCTAGGTATTTTGTCGAATTGACAGCCCTTAGATTTGTGCGATTTATCGTATACCCAAAATTTATCGGATTTCTTTTAGTACCCACGTGGATGAACTCGCACTTTTCTTTGTTTAGTGCCAATTGCCACTTTTCGCACCATACAGAAATTCTCTCTAGATCATTTTGTAATTGGAATTGATCGTCTGATGATTTTACTAGACGGCAAATTACAGCGTCATCTGCAAACAGTCTAAGGGGGCTGCTCAGATTATCACCTATATGATTTATGTAAATCAGGAACTGCAGAGGGCCTATGACACTACCTTGCGGAACGCCAGATACCACTTCTGTTCTACTCGATGATTTACTGTCTATCACTACGAACTGTGACCTCTCTGAGAGGAAATCACGAATCCAGTCACACAACTGAGACGATACTCCATATGCATGCAATCCGATTAATAGTCGCTTGTGAGGAACGGTATCAAAGGCCTTCTGGGAATCTAGGAATATGGAATCGATCTGAGATCCCTTGTCGACGGCACTCATTACTTCATGGGAATAAAGAGCTAGCTGTGTTGCATAAGAACGATATTTTCTGAATCCGTGTTGGTTATGTATCAATAAGTCATTTTCTTCAAGGTGATTCATAGTGTTCGAGTACAGTATGTGCTCCAAAATCCTACTGCAAATTGAGGTCAGTGACATTGATCTGTAATTCAATGGGTTACTCCCATTTCCTTCCATGATTATTGGTGTGACCTGTGCTACATTCCACTCTTTACGAACAGACCTTTCGTCAAGTGAGCGGTTGTATATGATTGCTAAGAAAGGCGCTATTGTGTCTGCATACTCTGAAGGAACCTGATTGGTTTACCATCTGGAACGGAAGACTTGCCATTCTACAGTGATCTGAGTTATTCGCAAAACCTAAGATTTCTACTTTCATTTCACTCATGCTAACAGCTGTTCTGGTTTCGAATTCTGCAATATTTACTTCGTCTTCTTTCGTGAAGAAAATACTGAAAACTGTATTTAGTAACTCCGCTTTAGTGGCACCATCATCGGTAACATTTCCATCCCTATCGCGCAGTGACGATATTGACTGTTTTTTGCCACTGGTGTACTTTACATACGACCAGAATCTCTTTGGGTTTTCTGCCATATTTTGAGAGAATATTTCATTGTGGAAACTATTAAAAGCATCTCGCATTGACGTCCGCACTAAATTTCGAGCTTCCGTGAAACTCAGCCAGTTTTGGGGATTTTGCATTCTTCTTCCTCTCAATTAATGTGATTTCCTACAACCCGCCTCGTCAACGCTCAGCGGTCCCTATCCGTAGGTACATTGCAGTCTGCCTCATCTTGGTTTAACTGCAGTTCTACCGTTGCATTTCCACTTTACAGTCAAATCGCGAGCAGTCAACATGGGCAACTTTAGAAGGGTAGAAATGTCCCTGATGGGTTGATTACTGAAGCGACATGCAGTGGCTACTAGTCCACGCTGGAAGACACTGAACTCTCCTAGCCGACAAATTCTGCTGTTATTACTTCTCTCCGACATCACAATAATGACCGCTTCCTCTTATACAGACGGGTCCGCTTCTAATGGCGTCTAAGAGTCAAATCCAAATTAGATAGGGTGTCCCGATACTTTTTATCACACAGTGTACATCCTTTTTGTTGTTGTTGTTGTTGTTGTTGTCTTTAGTCCAGAGACTGGTCTGATGCAGCTCTCCATGCTACTCTATCCTGTGCATGCTTCTTCACCTCCAAGTACCTACTGCAACCTACATCCTTCTGAATCTGCTTAGTGCATTCATCTCTTAGTCTCCCTCTACGATTTTTACCCTCCACGCTTTCCTCCAATACTAAATTGGTGATCCCTTGATGCCTCAGAACTACCAACCGACCCCTTCTTCTAGTCAAGTTGTGTCGGTACTTCGTTACGTGATCTACCCATCTAATCTTCAGTATTCTTCTGTTGCACTACATTTCGAAAGTTTCTGTTCTCTTCTTGTCTAAACTATTATCGTCCGTGTTTCACTTCCCTGCATGGCTACACATGGCTACACTCCATACAAATACAAGGCCGTTTTGGTGGATGTTACAAAGCCAGGTCAGTCAATCATCCAGACTGTTGCCTCTGCAACTACTGAAAAGGCTGCTGCCCCTTTTCAGGAACCACACGTTTGTCTGTTCTCTCAACAGGTATCCCTCCGTTGTGGTTGCACTTAGGGTTTGTATCGCTGAGGCACGCAAGCCACCGCACCAACGGTCCTTCTAAAATATTAATTCCAAATAAAGAGCTTCGATAGTGAATTCCAAACGTTTGTTGAGTGATGGGAGGAGAGCGGCAAGTGAGAAGAAAATCTTATTATTAACCATTTTGTGAAAATCCGTTGCAAGCAAATAACGTACGAGCCGCCACGCAGTAACACATCCCGTGGGATGGAGTACCCGGAAGTGCTACGCAGATGCGGCTGAAGTGCAAAACAATGGTAATACAATAAGCAGCTGGCTTTTTTCTAATTTTTTTTTTAAACCGGATTGATACTACCGTTGATTTGTGTTCTTTGTGCATTGACCAGATTATCATTGCGCCAGGCCTTTGCTGATCTAACTGAACTACTGAAAGTCAGGCAGGGGTTTAATAATACAAGGCGCATTGCCTGTAGCTTTTATCAAGAATATAGTTGACATTGCTTTCTGCAGACATGAAGCGTAATGTTCCTAACGTAGTCAGATACGTATTCTAGTATCCGAGTCCCGAAATTTGTGCTGTTTTATCAGTATTCTCAGGGAATTTTCGTCTTACATCCTTATTGCTGCTGGTTCACCCCAGATAAACTTTCACTTTTACTATAAGCTTGGAAACTGAAGAGTGAAGTTACTTTCAGGTTAACTCAGTTTTTCATACACCAAATGAACCGCTACACCCTCATTATTTCATCTCATTCTCATCGACACGCAAATCGCCGAACTACCCGAGATGGCGTCTTGCTGTCAGTGACGTCATGCCATTATATCATTTCATTAAATCGATGTGGCCCGGTACCCACCGGAAACATTTCGATTTATGGAGGTCTTTCGATATCGTAAGACGTCTTAGGATTTATTTTTAAATATGTTGCTGCAAGGTCATCATCTTTGGCGATTTATTTCTCTGGCATGTTAGGCAATTTCAAGTTTTTCTCCTTACTTATATTTATACATCTACATTTACGTATATACTCCGCAATCCACCGTACGATGCGTGGTGGAGGGTACTCTACACCAACGCTATAGTGCGAGCCACGAACGATGGCGCTTTGCACAGGTCGAGACAAGGACGGGGATAGCAGTGTTGCCAGTTCCAAGCGGCAGTTGTGGTATGCGGCTAAATATGCTTTGCTCTTGAGGAATGCGCATATCCTGCAAATTATGTCGCTCGCTCGCTTGGCAGAATTTGCCTTTCATCAGCGCCGTCAACCATGATAAATCACACCAAATGTAGTACAAAATCATTAAATAACTCTTTACGATTGCGTACATGCTCACATTGCAGACAACATTCACAGCAGAGCGCTCAGAACACTGCTGAACGCTCATTGGCCGTCGGAGAACTCGTGACGTAGGTGCGCAAAACTAGCCTAAACTCGACCGCCATCGTTCGTGACTGCAACTACAGTCATTTCGTTTCCTATTCCACTCTTGAGATAGAACGCGGGAAACGCAACTGTCTGTGTGCTTCCATACGATCCCTAATTTCTTGTATCTTATCTTCGTGGTCCTTACGTGCACTGTAAGTTGGCAGCAGTGGAATTGTTCGGCAGTCAGCTTCAAATGCCGGTTCTCTAAATTTTCTCATAAGCGTTCCTCGAAAAGGACGCCGCCATCCCTGCAGGGATTCCCACTCGAGTTCCCGAAGCATCTCCGCAACACTTGCGTGTTGTTCGAACTTACCGGTAACAAATCTAGCAGCCCGCTTCTGAATTGCTTTGACGTCTGCCCTCAATCGACCTGGTGCGGTTCCCAAACACTCGCGCAGCACTCAAGAATAGGTCGCACTAGCTTCCTTTACAGATGAACAACACTTTCCCACAGTTCTCGAAATAAACTGAATTCGACCATTCACCATCCTTACTACAATCCTCACATGCTCTTTCCATTTCATATCGCTTTGCAACATTACGCCCAAATATTTAAATCATGTGACCGTGTCAAGTTGCACGTTACTAAAATTACGTTCGAACATTGTGGGTTTGTTTTTCCCACTCACCTGCATTAACTTAAATTTTCCTAATTTTAGAGTTAGCTCCCATTCATCACACCAACTAGAAATTTTGTCTACGTCATTTTGTCTCCTCCTACAGCTACTTTATTTCGACACCTTCCCGTACACCACAGCATCATCAGCAAACAACCGCAGATTGCTGCTTCCCTGTCTGCTAGATTATTTTGTAAATATAAAATAACTACGGTTCTGTCACACTTCTCTGGTGCACTCCTGACGATGTCCTTGTCATTAATGAACACTCGCCATCGAGGACAGCGTACTGGACTGTTACTTAAGAAGTTTGCTAGCTACTAACATATCTGGGAACCTGTTCCCTATACTCGTATCTTCGTTAACAGTCTGCAATGGGACACCGTGTCAAATCCTTTTCTGGAATCTAGGAATATGAAATCTGGCTGTTGCCCTCCATTCAGAATGTCATGTGAGAAAGGGCAAGCTGAGCTTCGCACGAGCTATGTTGTCTATAACCGTCCTGATTCGTGGACAGAAGATTTTCCTTCTCACGGAAACTTATATTCGAACTGAGAATATTTGCAAGAATTGTGTAGCAAGGAAACTAGGGCTCATTTTGTTCTTTGTAGTGGCGAAGGTTCAGTAGACGTCTTAGAATGTCATGTGCTAGACAGTTTAACGTTTTCCTTGAACTGTTATTGTAAGGGATAACAGAATTTCCATGGAATCGGTACGTAACAGGACTCTGTCGATTTTTAACTGTGTTGCATGTAGTATGGCCTGAAAGATAGCGAACAACTGAGCTGTCAGCACCGAAATTTCTACAGGTATCAGGAATGATCGGCCATAACCACACACTTCATCGTAGAATGTATCTCCCGCTGAGATGCCTGTTACCTTCGTTACATCTGTAAGCACTTTTGTGTCAGGCATTACAGAAACAGTTTAGACGGGGTTGAGACCTATAAATCACTCGTAGATACCGTCGCTTTACTAACTCGAAAATCTACCTATACTTATTAAAGTCCCCCGCTGTATGCGAAGGCTAATCTCAGGAACGCTGTAGCTTTACGTCTGTCATGATTATACGCTCTACGAATTTTCTTCAGATGTTCATAGAAGGCAATTCCGTACTGACAGCCGATTTCAACTGGCTATTCTCTTGCATATTCTCCTGTATCTATTTGGATGTAATTTGACAAACTGCTTTATGTAGCAGATATTCAAGTAATATAACGTAACTTAATATTTATACAATTGTTTTATCTGCACACGATTTGTAATAACGCTTTTTACGTCAGTATGCGTGATTGGCTGTTACAGACGAAATGCGAAAAGCGGTGAGCAGAGCATCCATAGCCCCTCTACCCTAAGCAAAAATGTTCAAATGTGTGTGAAATCTTATGGGACTTAACTGCTAAGGTCATCAGTCCATAAGCTTACACACTACTTAACCTAAATTACCCTAAGGACAAACACACACACCCATGCCCGAGGGAGGACGCGAACCTCCATCGGGACCAGCCTCACAGTCCATGACTGCAGCGCCTTAGACCCCTCTACCCTAAGCATCTAGCATATCTGCTCCGTTCCCCGCAACCACCTACCATCATGGGTATAACTTATTTAAATTTTGTATGGACAACCATCAAACGTAGAACGGAATGACGACAGTGAGCATTTCTGTTGGACCAACCCTGATTTCCCACTTATCGCGAGCAGTCGCCTGACCATTTGGCTATCCGTGCACGACTCAGTACAACACACAAATTTCCATATGTCTTCAGCCATTCCATTCTACAACTGACGATTGTCGATATTCACAACGGCGAATACATTTAAAGTATTTCATAATGACTGTTCCTTTGGACATGCATGCATGTACAAAGATACATTGCATTGTAATTAGGAATAATACAGACACTGCAATAGCGTGTTTTACCTTTGGTCATATTTTATGTATCTGACATTAACTGTTATCAGATTTCCCTCTATATTGTACTTAAATTTCAATGCATATGGTCTTAAGACGGGCGCTATTTGGCCGAAACTGGTTTCCATTTTTAATAAATATTGTATTGCGATCAAAACTGCTTTAATTTTAAAATGTTCCATTGAGATTACTGTCTTAACTAGATAAAAATTAAAAAAAAGTGCTATTGTAGAGATTTTGATGTACTTGCACTAATAAAGAGACTCATTCACAAGGAAGGTTTGTATAATTACAATAATGACGAGTATGTAATACATGTATTGTTATCTGTTTAATTGGCATTTGGAAGGACGTCTAGTGGCAATGATGGAAGCTACGGAGCGATCAGCTACCAGAGCGGGCGGTATCTCGTGGAAAAAGCAGTAAAAAGCTGGCGCGGTCGGCGCGTTTGCTTGCCTTGCTGCGGACACGTGTTCGATTCCTTGCTAGGTTGGAGTTTTTCTCCACTCTGGGACTGGGTGTTTTGTTTTCACCATCATCGACACACAAGTCGCCCCGTATGGCGTCGACTGAAAAAACTTGCAACTCGGCGACCGAGCTTAACCAGATGCGGACTCCCGACCTTCAATGCTGTACGATAATTTCGCCGTATCTTGTGGTTTCCTAAAACCGGGCAAAAGAGCAATACAAAAATTGGTCATTGTACGGTAATAAGGATCGACCCCGAGCCACAGGCTGACAGTCTCGTGCGCTGTCATCTATGCTATGAGAACAGCTTGACACATTTTTATTTGGCGGGCCTCTTCAATCTGCGCATACAACGATCTGATTGGCAACTCTCTTCTGATCGCCTTGTATATCTACAAATATTATAAGTTAAAGTTCCCTGCCCGGTTTTGTTGTCTGTATTCGTATGTGAAGGCTAATCTCAGGAGCTACTGTAGCGATTTTGATGCGCTTTTGAGTAATAGATTGACTCACGAGCGAGGTTTGTGTATGTAATTTATTACTGCCAAGACAGACACGTGTTTCGGCTGTAGATACTCAGTGCTACCTGTGCGAAACCGTGGCGGGTCGTCAGTCATATGATGAATAATGAACACGAGGTGGAATATCAGTTGATTGGCAACACATTTCTTTGGTAGACATAATACTAACGTTGGACCGGCAAGAATCCCACGACCTAACTATGCAGTACGGTGTTGACAACGGTAGTTTGCGATTTTCTTGCGATTCTGCACAAGGTGTAGTAATCTGTGTATTTTGAATTGAAAAGAATGATGATGTTCCTCTCAACATTTCGGTCTCGAGTTCTCTGCTTGGCCTCCTTTGTACTATCCCAGAATTTTCTCAACACTTCATAGGCCGCCATTCGACTTTGTTACAATCGATTTCGTGTGTTCGCCTATTAAAATTATTATATGTAATCGACGTGACAGAGTGAGGCATTAAACAACTAACGCTGTATTCAAACACTGCAGAAATGTTTCTCCCATCCGTTCGCGTTTTCTTACAATTGTTAAACATTTTAAGCAACTGCCATGCCTCACGGCAAACAGAAATGAAGTATCAAGTCATCTCGAATCCTTCTACAGTTGGTCGACAACGAAACTTTCCCGTACAGTGTACACAACTGTGTCAAAGCAATATGAGAGAACCAGGACGGCTCTTTCACGCTACCCTGGGACACTCCTGTCGTTTGCAGTGTCTGACGAACCTCTCCGTGAAGGATACAACAGCTCGCGGTCTTGTTATTAGGGTTGCTGACCCTCGATCAGCCCCCCCCCCCCTCCCCTTCCCCGGGTTTCAGTACCTTGTCTGGTTGGGACTTCCATTCGCTCTTGACTGTGTATGTGTTTGTGTGGGAGTGCGTGCGTACGTGCACGTGTGTGTGACTTCATCATCATCTCATCACCATCGACGCGCAAGTCGCCTGAAGTTGAGTCTAATGAAAAGACTTGGACCAGACGACCGAATTCGCCACAATGGGATTCCCGGCCAAATGCGACATACGCGACTACTTCATTGTATCACTCTAAAAGTCTCCGATCCAGCCATATAACTGACATTCTATTGCGTATGCCCGGTCTCCGGACTTTTGTTAAGTCTACAGCGGTGGTACAACATCGAACGGTTTCCGGAAATCTATGAGTATTGAATTTTTCTGTTGCTCTGAATTTATAGTTCTCAGGTCACAGTGTATAGAAAAAGCATATCAAAAGATGGTTTAGTAATGTTTGTGATATTTGTCATAAAAACAATATCAAAGAAGTTACAAAATAACGAAGTATTACACAGTATCTACCAATGGAAAATGCTCCTATCGGAGCACAAAAAAGGCGAATACGTTCCTCTTTGAAAGATTCTGACGGAAAAGAGGCGAACCAACTGCCTGAAACTTCATTCCGCCTTCCTCATCAAAAATTTTGGCATGCCATCATATTCGCGCTGTTTTAACACCGATCATTCTAAATCCTTTTATCCAGTCGCTCTTTGTAATTAAGCCTCAATAGTCGGCACCTCTCTCATAATGCCACTGTCTATATATCTCTCTCCTGCTGTCTCCTTTTTCTCCTTGTATATCCCACTGTCACTTCTCGTCACACACTTACACTGTCTCCATTTGTGTTTCTTTCCCACTGTCACTGTCTCCAGCGTACTTCGGCAGCTCACAATTCGAGGGTCCAATTAATTTTCCTCCTACACCAAGTGTTTAAAATTTAGGTCTAAAATGCGCCCTCCCCTATACCTACGTGTAAACGTTTGCCGATCTGCGAGAATCGAGCCCCCCCCCCCCTCCCCCCCTCCACCTCACCAAAGCCAACGTGTGGCCTCCATTCATCTGTATTTTTCATTTCTACAGTCTCACCTCTCTTTTACCCACACTGCTTTTATTTACACTGTCATTGTCCCTCTGCTATTGCCTTTCAGCACAAAAAAGCGCGAATATGTGCGCATCATCGCATGCCAAAATTTTTGATGAGGAAGGCGGGTTGAGCAGTGATGCAGCTGATTCCTCACTTTTCTGTCAGTCTTTTAAAGAACAACAAATTCGCCTTTTTGTGCTGCGATAGGAGCTTTTTTCCACTGGTTCCATTCTCTTGCTTCCTACACCAGGGTGCACTGCTTATACTCCTATAAGACTAATTTTGTAAACCACTAAACTACTGACAGTTTCTTTATATACTTCGACACATTTATATACTTTGTCCTATACAAACAAATAAGTATGAATAATATGAGATTAACACAAGTCGTTTGCTTTACTTTTTTTCTGGATAGTTCGCTCACCGCTCACAATCGGTCGAAAACGCCCGACTTATGATTTGCGTCACAAGTGTGCAAAAATATTATTCCAATTATTTGAGTGAATTTGACAATCATTTTAAGTTCTTTTCAGGCATGTTAAGACTATTTTAGCCCATGCTTTGTCACTGCTGTAGCACTTTGGGCATACTTGTACAGGCGGGAAGTGCCCATTACACGCTGAGGTGACAAAATTTACGATAAGGGGACAGCGATATGCACATACATAGATAGCGGCAGATAGGAGTACACAAGGTATAAAAGGGCACTGCATTGGCGGAGCTGTCATTTGTAGTCGGGTGATTAACGTGAGAACGTTTACGATGTGATTATGGCCGCACGACCGAAATTAACGGACTTTGATCGCAGAATCGTAGTTGCAGCTAGGCGCATGGGACATTTCATTCCATTTCTCTGGCTCTGAGCATTGTGCGACTTAACTTCTGAGGTCATCAGTCGCCTAGAACTTAGAACTAATTAAACCTAACTAACCTAAGGACATCACACACATCCATGCCCGAGGCAGGATTCGAACCTGCGACCGTAGCGGTTGCTCGGCTCCAGACTGTAGTGCCTAGAACCGCACGGCCACTTCGGCCGGCATTCCATTTCTGAAATCGTTGTTGTTGTTGTTGTGGTCTTCAGTCCTGAAACTGGATTGATGCAGCTCTCCATGCAACCCCATCCTGTGCAAGCTTCTTCATCTCCCAGTACTTGCTGCAACCTACATCCTTCTGAATCTTCTACGTGTATTCATCTCTTCGTCCCCCTCTACGATCTTTACCCTCCACGCTGCCCTCCAATACTAAATTGGTGATCCCTTGATGCCTCAGAACATGTCCTACCAACCGATCCCTGCTTCTAGTCAACTTGTGCCACAAACTCCTCTTCTCCCCAACTCTATTCAGTACCTCCTCATTAGTTATGTGACCTACCCATCTAATCTTCAGCATTCTTTTGTAGCACCACATTTAGAAAGCTTCTATTCTCTTCTTGTCCAAACTATTTATCGTCCATGTTTCACTTCCATACATGGCTACACTCCATACGAATACTTTCAGAAACGACTTCCTGACACTTAAATCTATACTCGATGTTAACAAATTTCTCTTCTTCAGAAACACTTTCCTTGCCATTGCCGGTCTACATTTTATGTCCTCTCTACTTCGACCATCATCGGTTATTTTGCTCCCCAAATAGCATAACTCCTTTACTACTTTAAGTGTCTCATTTCCTAATCTAATTCCCTCAGCATCACCCGACTTAATTCGACTACATTCCATTATCCTCGTTTTGCTTTTGTTAATGTTCATCTTATATCCTCCTTTCAAGACGCTGTCCATTCCATTGAACTACTCTTCCAAGTCCTTTGCTGTCTGTGACAAAATTACAATTTCAACCGTTAGGCAACTCAATATTCCGAGGTACAAAGTATCAAGAACATGCTGACAAGACCGAATTTCAGGCATTACATCTCACCACGGACAACGCAATGGCCGACGGCCTTCGTTTTACGACTGCGAGCAGCGGCGTTTGCGTAGAGTTGTCAGTGCTAACAGATAAGCAACACCGCGGGAAACAGCCGCAGAAATTAAGATGGGACGTCCGACGAAGGTATCCCTTACTACAGTGCGGCGAAATCTGGCGTTAATGGGCTATGGCAGCAGACGACCGGCGCGAGTGCCTTTGCTAACAGCACAACACCTGCAGCGCTTCTGCTGCGCTCGTGTCCGTATCAGTTGAACCCTAGACGACTAGAAACCTTGGCCTGGTCAAATGAGTCCCGATTCCGGCTGGAAAGGGTTGATGGTAGGGTGCGAGTGTATCGCAGACCCCTCGAAGCCGTGGGCGCAAGTTGTGAACAAGGTATTGTGCAAGCTGGTGTGGACTGTTTTTACATGGAGTGGATTGGGTCCTCCGGTCAAACGGAACCGATTACTGAAACGGTTATGTTCGCCTATTTGGAGAGCGTCCACAGCCATTCGTAGACTTCACGTTCCCAAACAACGATGAAATTTCTATCGATGACAATGCGCCATGTAACTAGGCTACAAGCAGTTCCACCTTGGTTTGAAGAACATGATTTGGCGACCCAGATCGCCCTACGTGAATCCCATCGAACATTTATGGGATGTAATCGAGAGATCAGTTCGTGCACAAAATCCTGCACCGGTAACACTTTCATGATTATGGACGGCTGTAGAGGCACCATGGCTCCATATTTCTGCAGGGGACTTCCGTCGACTTGTTGAGTCTATACCACGGCGAGCTGCTGCACTACGCTGAGAAAAAGGAGGTCCGACACGATACTAGGAGGTGTCCCCGGGCTTCTGTCAGGTCAGCATATAGGCACAGTACGTCATAATTATTGGTGAAAAATGTTGACTAAAAACATAGTTTGGTGACCTTAGAATCCTTGCCAGTGTTCACTACGTCAGTTAAAACTACATTTACGCTTCAAACTGGATGAGACGTGCATACACTCCTGGAAATGGAAAAAAGAACACATTGACACCGGTGTGTCAGACCCACCATACTTGCTCCGGACACTGCGAGAGGGCTGTAGAAGCAATGATCACACGCACGGCACAGCGGACACACCAGGAACCGCGGTGTTGGCCGTCGAATGGCGCTAGCTGCGCAGCATTTGTGCACCGCCGCCGTCAGTGTCAGCCAGTTTGCCGTGGCATACGGAGCTCCATCGCAGTCTTTAACACTAGTAGCATGCGGCGACAGCGTGGACGTGAACCGTATGTGCAGTTGACGGACTTTGAGCGAGGGCGTATAGTGGGCATGCGGGAGGCCGGGTGGACGTACCGCCGAATTGCTCAACACGTGGGGCGTGAGGTCTCCACAGTACATCGATGTTGTCGCCAGTGGTCGGCGGAAGGTGCACGTGCCCGTCGACCTGGGACCGGACCGCAGCGACGCACGGATGCACGCCAAGACCGTAGGATCCTACGCAGTGCCGTAGGGGACCGCACCGCCACTTCCCAGCAAATTAGGGATACTGTTGCTCCTGGGGTATCGGCGAGGACCATTCGCAACCGTCTCCATGAAGCTGGGCTACGGTCCCGCACACCGTTAGGCCGTCTTCCGCTCACGCCTCAACATCGTGCCGCCCGCCTCCAGTGGTGTCGCGACAGGCGTGAATGGAGGGACGAATGGAGACGTGTCGTCTTCAGCGATGAGAGTCGCTTCTGCCTTGGTGCCAATGATGGTCGTATGCATGTTTGGCGCCGTGCAGGTGAGCGCCACAATCAGGACTGCATACGACCGAGGCACACAGGGCCAACACCCGGCATCATGGTGTGGGGAGCGATCTCCTACACTGGCCGTACACCACTGGTGATCGTCGAGGGGACACTGAATAGTGCACGGTACATCCAAACCGTCATCGAACCCATCGTTCTACCATTCCTAGACCGGCAAGGGAACTTGCTGTTCCAACAGGACAATGCACGTCCGCATGTATCCCGTGCCACCCAACGTGCTCTAGAAGGTGTAAGTCAACTACCCTGGCCAGCAAGATCTCCGGATCTGTTCCCCATTGAGCATGTTTGGGACTGGATGAAGCGTCGTCTCACGCGGTCTGCACGTCCAGCACGAACGCTGGTCCAACTGAGGCGCCAGGTGGAAATGGCATGGCAAGCCGTTCCACAGGACTACATCCAGCATCTCTACGATCGTCTCCATGGGAGAATAGCAGCCTGCATTGCTGCGAAAGGTGGATATACACTGTACTAGTGCCGACATTGTGCATGCTCTGTTGCCTGTGTCTATGTGCCTGTGGTTCTGTCAGTGTGATCATGTGATGTATCTGACCCCAGGAATGTGTCAATAAAGTTTCCCCTTCCTGGGACAATGAATTCACGGTGTTCTTATTTCAATTTCCAGGAGTGTATTTTATGTGCGTAAATTCGATAACTTTGAACCTAGATCTCGGTAACTGGTGATGATACCGAAAAAAGTTTGAAAGTTGTCTGAGAACATCATCTTAAGAACATGTTGTAAAAGATTCGAATAGAAATTATAGAACTGGTCATCCCCACAACTGGTATTTTTCATGGACAAATATCATTGTTTTTCGGAGTCCTCTCAAAACAGCGCATGAAAAAATGATGGCGTTATAAGCTGCCTGATGCCTAAACCAGACCACACTAAAGACGATAGAACCAACCGAATTGGGCCGGCCGGAGTGGCCGAGCGGTCTAGGCGCTACAGTCTGGAACCGCGCGACCGCTACGTCGCAGGTTCGAATCCTGCCTCGCGCATGGATGCGTGTGATGTCCTTAGCTTAGTTAGATTTAAGTAGTTCTGAGTTCTAGGGACTGATGACCTCAGCAGTTAAGTCCCATAGTGCTCAGTGCCGTTTTTCAACCGAATTCCTAAATTTCCCTGGTCTGGAGGAAACGTCTAATATTTAAATTTTGACCCTGCACTGTGGGATAGCTACGTTCGTGCACAGACTAATGACAGCTAACGACAATAATACAATTGTCAACTAGGCCTCGGATGTTGTTCGAAACTACAGAGGTCAGTTTCACCTCAATTTTATTTCCTCTACTGCCTCACTAGTAAACATGTGGACGCGAATTCCAAGGTTTGATTTTTACAGGAAGTGCAGTAAAGATGAATCCATAGCTTTCTTAGAGGCTATATTTTTGTATTACAATGTATGCGATGTATTGTTTCTTAACCAGAAAAGAGGAAGAAGAAACAGCCATCCATTTCTGCCGGTTTTAAAGCCGTAACCATGGGTAGAAGAAACCGATATGCTAACCAGTAGGCACCAGCTTCAGCAATAACGTGTGTGTGTGTGTGTGTGTGTGTGTGTGTGTGCGTGTGTGTGTGTGTGTGTATGTGTGTGTGAGTGCGTGTGTGTTTAGGGGCGCTCAACGACGGGGTTATCAGCGCCCACCCGAAGATTAGCAGAAATAAATTCGATTAAAATGTCGAATAATGCAATAAAAGAAATAACAATCAACCTGAGATAAAAACGTATGCATACTTTAGTAATAACAATAAAACGCAACGAAAAAAAAAGTTCAAATGTGTGTGAAATCTTACGGGACTTAACTGCTAAGGTCATCAGTCCCTAAGCTTACACACTACTTAACCTAAATTATCCTAAGGTCAAACACACACACCCATGCCCGAGGGAGGACTCGAACCTCCGCCGGGTCCAGCCGCACAGTCCACGACTGCAACCTTAGACCGCTCGCAACGAGAAGTTGCTAGAAATTAGTACTGTCGGAAATGAAAGATTTTGAGATGAAAGCTAAAGTAAATACTCAAGAAAGTGGAAAAACGTATTGTAGTTTTTGTTTTTATGTACGAGGTGCACCCGAATTCAACCGATGGAATTTCGGAGGCTGTCCGGGGGTATTTTAAAAGTATTTTGGCATAAGTCACCCGTGGTATCCAGTGGCTCGTTAGTTCATACTTTATCTTTGTTTCTGTATTACATTAAAAATATCTGCACAAGAATGCAATTTTCAAAGTCTGTGCTGTGCGTCTTGTTTGGAAACAAATTCACGGTACTCGATGTGGGAAATAATAATACTTAATTTACTCTTCGCCCTCAAACTTGTAGACAGTTCTGCTACGTTGTCTCGCGGTTTGGTTTTGCCGGTAATTTAAGTGAGACACCACAAGTTGCCTGACATGTAGCCTACCTCACGTACAGGTTCACACAACAATAGAAGACAGGGTATGCTCAGTTTTTCTGCAGCGACGACAACCACGTTACAGTACTTTTGTATCTCAGGATTGTTCCATTACTCTGTTATTTTGTGTTGTACATTTTAGTGATTTCACATTACAAGCATTTTCACCGTCGTGAAGGTATTTTCACAGAAATAAAGGTGTCTCGGATGACGAACCAAATGAATAATGACTACATTATTACCCTGTACGGTACCGTAGACCACACTGTGTGGAAGACCACGGGTCCCTTATGCTGAAACACTCAGAAATGAACCCTGAACAACTTCTGGTGACGTACGAGTTCATTATGTAAAACACTTTTAATAGCGCTGTAGTTTTGTGATTTCGTGTAGGAAACAGTCTTCTACTAAACTTCGCTACTGGTTTCATGGCCAGAAAAGAAATGCTCACCATGATGTAGGTAAGCAGCTAACAGCATAACACAATTTCCCGAACTTTTCTGGACTCCCATCCAAACTTTGCTACTCCTCGCCTCAGTTTCGCAATTTCCGCTCCCTTAGCGGTTCGCTGCAGTTGGAGTCAGAAATGATGGCGGGCGTGTTTAGACTCGTTCTGCGCACCTACGTCAGACATCCTCCGACGGACGCAGTATCCTGTGTGCTCTGCTGTGAATGTAGCAGCCAGAGTGAGCATCAAACGTGATCGAAGCGAGCTATTTAGTGAATTTTTATTCCATCTGTTGCAAGTTGTTATATCTGGTGATGGTAAGCGACAAATTCTACATAATAATTTGTAGGATACACGCTTTCCTCAAACGAAAACATGTGTATGCGTGCACCGCTACTGTCGCTAGGAACTGGACCGTCCGTGCCTTGACCTGCGCGAAACACCATCGTTTGTCATCGACTATAGTTAACCCGTATGGTGCAACTAACCATGCGGTTCAACTGCATAACCTCCTTGGTGCACTTCACTATGGTGGCCACATCTACAGACTAGTGGTTCCATTACGTTCAATTCCTAGTCAACATTATCATCGAGAGCAACCAGTTGACATTCATTGGCGAATAACAGCGTCATCTACAGTTTTTCCATGTGTTATGATCTTCAACTAAACATATAATTTCTAATAGTAACTACCCACAGTACAAACTTGGTACAGAATGTAATTTAACAGTACCAAACAAAAATCAGTCAATCATTCTATCCTGCCGTCCTTTAGGTCGTCATCTTGCTCTCTCCTCATCTCTTTGGATCTGGCAGAGAGCTTTCTTGGTTCATCTACCATCATCCATTAATCTGGCTTCATGTCCCTACAACTTCCATTTCGTCAACATAAAAATCATAATCACTTCACTTTGGTGTTGTGTACCCTGATTAGTTTTCCAGTCTCTCACACTGGTTTCCAACGTGTATCTCTCCATTTCTCAATGAGCAGCTCACATTGTTTTAATGGTTTTTGCATAAAAAATCTCACTATCATTAGTCAAAGCATGTAACATACCCAAAAAAATTGTGTTCCTCATAATTGTCCAATTTCAGTGTCAAAAATGTGTGGTATTCATAAAGCCTCACAGGTACAATCTGGAGGTTACGTACATAAATTTGCAGCAATGACAGTCACTCTACAACGATTTAGAGTCATGATGATGTATCTATAAAATTCATGTTTTGAGATGAAGGCAAAAGAAATTTTGCAACACTAGAAACACTGTCACTACCACCACAAAATTTAAGTTGTGATAATCATAATACCTCATGCTTACAGTCATTCAACAATTTTCCAGCTTTAACATTAAGACCGTGGTGAAACAGATATGTCAAAATGGCCAATTTTTTAGAAGTGTCATTATGGCTCTCAATCACCACAGCCTATGTGGTAGCAAGTGAAAGATCTGCACAGTAATCAGACAGGTCTACATTTTTCAGTGGTTAATTATTTTATAGACAAACATGGAATCATAGCACAAACAACAAAAAATTGACTACCATATTGATTGGCTTGACGGGTGTGTACTTTCCCTGTTTAGTAACAAGAAGACAAGAAAAGATGCTCTTTGAGTCTAAAGGACTTGGATAAAAAGGAAAGTAGCAGCAAGTTTTCAAATGGCGACAAGTTAGCAGATAAATGAATGAGATTTTCACTCTGCAGCGGAGAGCTTCTGTTAAGTTTGGAAGATAGGAGAAGAGTTACTGGCAGAAGTAAAGCTGTGAGGATGGGCCGTGAGTCATGCTTGGGTAGCTCAGTTGGTAGAGCACTTGCCTGCACTTGGTAGTGCCAAAAATATTTTTTCAAAAAAGGAGCAAGAGAAATTAATTAACTATAGGAACTCAATGAATACACTTTTGAAAAACTGCAGAAATGTCAAGATCTACAGTCATTAAAACCTGAAATAACAAAAGCATCACCTCCCTTAAAAAAGGGAGAAGTGGAATACTGACATATTGAAATGGAGGTTATAATTATGAGTTTTCTAACTTCTGTTCACCAGGACAGGGATCAGATTGTTTAAAATCACACAAAAGTGTGCACAAACATTTCTTCATCTTTGTTCTGATGAAAAATAGAAGCATGAAGGCAAAATACTAGTGTTTTCTGTGTGCAGATGTTAAATGAAATAGACTCACTTTATGTATTTATTTAGAAATTTTTCCTTGTAAGAGATAAATGGGACAAATAAGATGAATGTAAGTGTTTAGGTGACGCTAGTGCTAAATAAATCTTGCGCTAAATCTTCCTCTGTATTAGCTTCTGACAAAATCATTTTATCCCTTTTGTAAGAAATGTTATGCATGGTGGTGCAGTTGACCTTTTTTTGCAGCAGAACAGTCTGTAGTGAAGGAGGAAGTAGATTGCTTGCTATGTGGGGAGAGCACGTGGAGAGAGCTGTCAGTGCATCAGACCATTCAAATAAGTGGGTCACAGGGCTGTCTCAAGACTGCGGTGTCACTACCGTTAAGCAGCCTCTACAGCTGACAGGTCTGCAAAATTGGGTCACTCTGTCCTCTTGTTAGTGAAACTTTCTTTCTTTCATATTTGCTCATTTCATTATCAAATAATAAACAAAAGTGTATTGGTGTTATTATTTATAGATGTCTATTATTACTTCCTGACCAAAAAATTAAGTTGTATTTTTATGTCCCTTATGATCTAATGTGCTAAGAGTTTTATTTAATGAATGATAAACCATTCAAAAACAGAACCATTCAAAAACAGAACTTACAGGACAGATTGATTATTCTATGGCAAGGCTATTAACTTACTGATTCCATTCTTTCATCATTTATTGTGTTCCACAAATTGCATACTGATAGATTACTTTCAGGATGTGGGATTAACAAAAGAGAAGCAACTGTTAAAAAATAAATCTAAGTGCTGTGTTACCAATACACAACCACTGTTTACTGCTACACATTATTTCTGCTTTCACTGGCTAAATTTAACACAATAAGATTAGCAGAAAAGCTGCTACCAGTGCTTCGAGATAAGCTGTTGCTCTCTCTTGTATACCTAATAACTGCTCTTTCCCTATTACATCTGGGTTAACATTTGTATGACTTCACTGTTAATGAACAAATTATGACAGCCATTTACATTGGTGACAGCAGAAACATGATAGCAATGAACATTGTTACTTGTCATGAAGCTAACAAGAATCATCAATCATCATACCTATACAATCAAATAATTTTTTGATTGGTTAATAACAAGTGCACTTCTAAATTTTTTAAGTTGTTTACGCTCCTAATTTTTTTTGTCCCTTTATAGACCAGTTCCATATATTTCTTGATAGCTCAATGCTAGACATTTTAATCATATTTATTTTTGCTGCTAACTGAGATTTTATCTCACAAATATTTCATTTGGATGGAAATACTAAACAAGTGCTGTAATGCAAAACCTCACTGTACATGAGTAAAAATCCACAGTTTTGTGCACTTGAACATATATTATAAAAGGCTTAAATTGCTCCTTTCATTCCATGAAGGAGCAAAATAAGACAAGGAGAAGGGGAAATGATAAGAAATACATTTTTACACTTATGCTTAAAAACTTTCATGCTATTTATAAGATCACATTTTTTCTTATATTGAAATATTGGAATTATGTGCCAGTGAAAGAATGATGAGGGCACATTGTGGCATTTAAACTCATGAGGATGTGTTGTGTACTGGCATCTTCAGTTTCAACTATCATATTGTTACAAGTAAAGGAATATTGTATTGTTTACCTGCTGTGCCGGTCATGATGACTGAGATATCCTGCTGATGCACAGAAAATATATTCCTTTTGTCACTGAGCTAAAATGCACATTTTCAAAACCTAGTGTTAATCAGATACAGTTCCTTATGCAGCTGATACAGGAAGTGCTTCACCAGCTGCACCAAAACATTCTGAACTGTCTCCCCTGACTTTACACACTGACAGCTACTGAGCTCCTCGGATGCCAGGCGTTCTTGCTTGTGTAACATTGCCCACTTCTGTCCTTCTATGTTATACAACTCCAGCTTTCCAGTGCCCCCTCCACATAGAGTGCCAAGCCCCCTTGCCCAGTGCAGGCTACAATACACCTGTCTCTTCTTTCTCCAGTTCCCCCTACCTGTGCTTTCTGCTGCTGCTACTCAACTGGACCTCATTTCTCCCCACTCCTCTTCCTGAGCCACTGCTGGACATCTGGCAAGTGGGCTGGGGAAAGCAGGAAGGGGGAAAGAAAGGGAAGTGGGGACCTGACATAGCATTACATGTTCATGAACTAAGACTAATACATAAAATTGGCCATATTACTTAACAAGGAGTTAGTATATCACCACACTGGTTTTTCAATCAATAAATCAGTCTTAGTGCATTAATATCTTTAGAACATACCCCCTTTCCATTTTATTTCATTTTTATTTGGCCTAGGAATCATTTTTGCAGTGGTGATAAGTCAGTTCAAAGGCAATACACATAAAAAAATTGAGTTAAATTTTATATTAAATGGAGTATCAGACATTTGTTAATACAAGTAAATGACCATAGAAAAATATCAAATTGCACTGATACAAAAATGAAAAAGACAGTCGTGCAATCATCTGACCTACAACATTTGATATAGTATGGGAAATTCTGGTGGTGTAAATACTTTAAGAACAATGCAGACCACTGACCAAATAGCAGAAGTGCGGAGTTGCTGACAGGCACACGCAAAAACACAGGAGCTTTACATTTTCTTTCTTATTTTATTCTGTTTTGGTTTACTAAAGAATCATATTATATATAAAGATTGCAGCTACATGATTGTATACAGAACATAAAGTAAGCACTGAGAAAATATCTGAAGTTCAATAAAAACCTACAATTTTGTAACTAGAAATTCAGCACTTTTAGTGATGTACACAAAATTTTTTCAGTTAAATCATGAATTTCTTGGAGAGCTGGCTGGCTATGTACGTCACAATGTGACTGCATACTTTCATTCCTGTATGTTGAATGAATAAACATAGTTTTCTGTTATATCTTATAATTTGTGATTTGGTTTTACTCATAATTTCATTGGACTCATGATATACATTTTTTGTATAGAGTTGACTGCATACTCTCATTCCTGGATGTTGAATGAATAAACATAATTTTCTGTTATATCTTATAATTTGTGATTTGGTTTTACTCATAATTTCATGGGACTCATGATATACATTTTTTTGTATAGAGCTTTGGTATCATCACAGGTTATATAACTTACAACTTAATGTTTTTGACAGGAGAATACTTGAACAGGCAGTTGCCAGCAGCATTCAGTTCAGTCCAACCAAAGGTATTCCATACCATTGCAGGTACTCCATACCAGTGATTTCCAATGTTCCTGCTTGGTCTTGTTTTAGTGAATTCCTCTGACAGACAGAACTACAAAGCAAATATGCAGTTGAAACAATTATTAAGAAACCAAAATAAAGAACTTGGACCAAAATATAAGAATCTCAAAGAATAACAAGAATGAACTTTTGATATAAGTACAGGAAAATTAAAGGGAACATGGAATATCAGTAGCTGTGTTGTCATTAATTGAACTTCAATTAGAAATCACTGAAATTTAACAGAGCTTGTAGTTATTACATGTTAATATCATAGGATCTGTAAAAATGAGAAGTGGCTTACATGAAACTCTCAGCATCCAAAAGTTCAGGGATTTTGTGTTGAACAAGTCTTCGATTACAATATAACAGTAGTTGATCTGAAAGCACACAAACTGTAAGTACTGACATTTCTCAGACTATCAACAAGACTTGTCTTAACTTTAATCAAGTACTTAGAAAAAGAGGAAGTCAAAACTTTGTCTTTGTGGAGACTTTAATATTATTTCCTGTCTGATCATACTTATTAGTGCAATACAGAGTCATTATTGTCTAGCTTTGAATTACTTCCCAATGCAAAAGCCCTGATATGCATGAAGGACATAGTGCATACAAAAAGTTATTAGACCAAAAAATACCCTCACTTATTAGATGTAAGAGCAATAACAAATGTTTTATCTAGCAATGATGGTCAAATACTGACAATAAAACACACCAGATTGTTAGATTCAGTTATAAAAGTAGTGTCTAGAGAATATCTTGATCATAAAGTTTAGATAAAACTTCTCAGAGAAGTACTGGAAAGTGATTTACAGAGATTAAGTTTGTGTCAAACTGAATTCTTTCTTAAACATATTGCTTCAGCATTTAGAATCCTGTTTTTCTCTGTAACAAATGAGGGTAAAATTAAGAAGAAGAAGGAGAATGGATGGATAAAACATATGATTTAAACTATTTTGTAACAACTAGACTGTACCACAATATTGTTCTGTTCTTTATCAAAACGGCTAAAATATACGTAATCTACATAGGAATAGAACACTGAAATACCAAAGCAAAAACTATGTGTCATTATTACACAGTTGGCAGCAGACATAGCACCTGTTCATAAATAATCAAATTAAACCGTATTAGATTTACTCCAGCACTCACTGTTTTAACCACCAGCATGAATTAGTGTCAGAAATATAGCTTCAAAGAAATTACATAAATTATGTTGTGAAAGCAGTAATTCTTCTTACTTTTACATTTTTTTAAAAAGTGTATTAAAAACTTTTATGCACGTTATGGGATCCTCATTGACCTATATTTGTAACTGCTGCATAGCACAAGGCATATTTACTGAGGGTCTTCAGTATATAAACCAACACATTCCCACAAAAAATGCAGGCAAGCAAATAACCTCTGATTTCAGACTCACCTGCCTCTTCTCAGACTTCTTACAATGTTTTGAGAAAGTGGTGTACAATAGAACACTGACTCATTTTTTGTAGCACAGCACATTAACTGCCTTTCAGTTTGGCTTTTGCAAAGGATTCTCTGAAAAGAAAGCCAAGTATAGTCTCACAAAATCTGGCTCAGATCTCTGCATTCTTTTTAATACTTTTGTTATCTTCTTCAGTTCTAATATATTGTCAACTAGGGGAAGGTGGGATAAAATGACCACTCTAAGTGAAATTGAATATTCTTAAAACCATTGCTATTAACAGAAGTTCGTGGCACATACATCTCATTCTGTAAATGAAGAAATCAACAATTTACTATGGGTTAGTATTCAGTTTAACTCATTCTCAGTTTATCCATTCAGGAACAAAATTAAGTCATATGCAAAACTCGTGTTGTCATCATCCTCATCACATCCAGTGCACAGTTCACAAGCCCCGCATTTACAGCTCTGATGTCTTATCCATCCTTAATTTTATTTAGATCTAGAAAACATTTCCTTGCAGGAAAAGGAGTCTGTCTGGCTGACTTCAAAAGTGGAATTTTCTTCTTCCATTTCTTCTTCAAAAAGTTTCTTTTTAGAAGAACTTGTGTAGCATTTGGTTCCACTTTTAGCTTCTTAGCCACATTTTATGTTGCATTACATTGTAGAATATTGGCCTTATCTGTTTGTTTTTCTACGTACTTCCTATTTTTCATTAAAAGCTCTTCATACTTCATCTTTTAGCTTCAGCCAACACATTGTTATAAAAACTTGGTGTGATTACAGCAGTATTTCCTCTTTCACTCCTAGTTTGTCTTTGATTCACACTTTACTTCTTATGCAAAAGTTTTACATCGGCCGGGGTTGTGCGGGACCCACCTGGTGGGTACTCGGAGAGACGTTCTTCAGTGATCGTACCTTGATGGAAACCTTTTGTTAGAGAAGGCTTATCATCTATATTTTGAAGGCAGCCTGCACTTGAAGACATCCTCATAAGTTGGTTCCTGAAATGAACCAGTAGGTCTATTTGAAGAAGACACAATAGTTTGATGTCCAGAGAACCAGCATTTGCAGAAGACTCAGCAGTTTTGCAATGAGAAGGACCTATATTTGAACAAGGCACAATATTAGTGCCCCGACCAAAAGGAATATCAGTAACCTCAGCTGCAGTGTAGTCTTCATCAGCAAACATGTTAGGATCTGGAGGAAAAATTCCACACTTTCTAAAGCTATTGATTGCTTTCGCTGAAATGGCTGCATGAAGAAACACTTCATCCAAGAGTGCACATATTTGAAACTGTGTAATAGTTCTTCCTGGATTAGTGCAAAGAAATTTTTCACAAGCTTGTATGTAGAAGGTTTTAAAAGGAGACATGAACGCCACATAAAAAGGTTGGTGCTTGTGGCTACAGTGTGGGGCCAAGGACAAAACAGTTGTATGATTTTTCATGGCCTTGTCAATGAAGCCTATGTTCTTAGTATGGGTACAGCGACCATCTAAGATTAGTATAAATAGATCTTGAGCAGTTGATTTTGCTTGTTAAAAAAATGTTCAAAACAATCCAAAAAAATTGCTCTATTCAACCAGCAGCTAGAGTGGCACACAAATTCAGTTCCTGGCTGAGACCCATTTTTAAATTCAACCTTCATTCTTCATCCCAGGGAAGATTACAAAAGGCAGAATGAAATTTCCTCCTGCAGACATGCACTATAAAAGTTGATGCTGAACCTTTATCAGATGATATAACGGCTCTGACTTGTTGTCTTCCTATGAGTGCAAACGCTTTGCTGTCCTTGGGCTGAACTGTCAGAAGAGGCAGATTTTGTCTTCCTAAGTCTAATATTAAGATGCTGTTTTCTAAAGCATACCACCAAATCTTTGCCTGTATTTTGTTACCCTCTGCCAACTTGAATGCTAATTGCCTCAGGTCATTCACTGTTATTCCATAAAATCTCTTTTCCATTTCAAAAAATGTAATTAAGGATTTCTTGCTCTTGTTCGTCACTGGAAACTGCCCTTGAGCTACCTGTAACCTTTTTACTGCCAACTGAATCTCTATTTTTCCCTATAACTCTTTGTTTTAGCGTATTACATGAAACATTGAATGACTTGGCTGCTGCTGAAAAAGACATTATATCACTCTTTATTGCTTCAATTGCCATTTGCATCACAACAAGGTCTCATGTTTGTTCCTCTGTTTTCCAGATGTATTTTGTTGGCATCTTGAAGCTCTTGAAAACCCTTGCAGAAGAACAGGATAACAGATATTAGTTTTATGCATAAAATGTTTTGCAGTGTTTTGAGTTTAGTTGTTATACTGTGCATAAAATATGGAATTAGCTAATTGTCATTGGGATAAACAGGTTAGAAATAATGGCCACCTGTGGTTGCCTTGGCTGCTTTTTCCAATGTGTAGCGTGGGCAGTTTTTCTGATTGAACACCATGTCTGTACCAGTGGTTCACACAGTAAATAGTGCAACCAAAGAAAACAATAGCGTCTTATATTTGTAAGACAAAAGGCATTATGTAAAGTGTGAAATTGCAAAAACCTATTGCTATATATAAAAGTGATGCAACTCAAACAATATAAGTGACTTACCTTACTTTAAATGACCCAAAAACCTAAATGTTTTCAGAGAAAGATAATGAAGAAAGCTTCCTTTGTCAGTATCACTGGTAACACTAATAGTGTTTATTACACCTAGTCTGACCACTTCTTGGTGGGAAGCAGCACTGTTGAAGACATCAAATAAGCAGTGACCACTTTTCTCAACCTGGCAACTTTACCCTTCTTTCTCCTACAGCCTGAATCCTCTTCTGTGTTTCAACTCATGTAACTCAGTCCGTATTTTGAGCAAACTGTGAAGGGACCCATGAAGTAATTATGCAAGGGAATTAAAGTTCAAGGAGAAGAAATATAAACTTTCAAGGTTTCCCAATGAGATTATATTTCTGACAGACTGCAAAGGACTTGGAAGATGAATTTAATTCATTGAAGGCTACAGGATGACCATCAGCAAAAGTAAAGCAAAAATAGTCTAATGTAGTCAAATTAAATCAATGATGTTAAGTGAATTGGATTCAGAAATGAGACACAGAAAGTGGCGGACAAGTTTTTCTATTTGGGTAGCAAAATAGTTGAAGGAAGATTAGGGTTTAGCATTCTGTTGACACTGGAGTCATTAGAGACTTGGAATATTTCAAGGATAGGGAAGGAAGGTAGCCTCTTTCAGAGGATACATCCCAGGAGTTATTTAGCAAAATGACGGAAAACCTAAATCTGGAGGCCAGATGCAGATCTGAACTGTCATCTTCCTGAATGTGAGTCTAGTATGCTAACCAGTGTGCCTCCTTGCTTGATCAAAGTAGTTGAGAACAGCAGAACTATTGATGATACAAAATATAAGTAAACTGACATATTGCAACAGCAAGGAAAGCGTTTCAGAAAAGAAAAACACACTAAATCTCGGTACTAGCAATTTTTTTGTGAAAGTATTTGTCTGGAGTGTAGCCATATACAGAAATGAAACAAATGTGATAAACAATACTGATGGAAATAGAATAGAAATTTTTGAGATGTGGAGCTACAGAAGAATGCTGGAGCTTAGGTGGATAGATCAGATAAGTAACCAAAGAGATACTGAATGAAATAGAGGACAAATAAATTTAGAGCACAACTTGTGCAAAAGAAAGAAACAGCTGGTAGGTCACATCCCGAGGATTAAAATTTTAGTTAATTTGGCATTGAAAAGAAGCATGGGAGATGAAACTTAAATTGGAATATCAAAACTCATCTACAGCAATCAGGTTCAAATAGATGTAAGTTGCAGTATTTATGCCAAGATGAAGTGACATGCTCAAGGTAGACTATCATGAAAATCTACATCAAATTAGTCTTAGGACTAAAGACCACAACAGCCTGAATCCATATTTGCATCTCAGTTCTCTGAATTACACTGCTCTTTTGGGTTTTGTATAAATATGCGAATAATAAGTTCATGATGTCTGCCAGATTGTGATGCTTCTAAAAAATCATCTGTGTAGTTCATGACTGCTATTTTAAGCAAAATATACCCCATGTTTTAGATAAGCACATACATTATGAACCAGACCTGCAGTGATGAAGTTTTGGAGGTTGTTAAAGTTTTTTTGGCTATTTTGATAGAAGAAATGTGTGGTTTCGAGGGGCTCTTTATGGACTAATAATATAATTATTATTTATCCCATTTATTATCCCAGTTATCTTTGTTTTTGTGAAAACACCATTACAACACTGAAATAGCCTATATTATGCAGTCACAAAAATGTAAAACACAAAACATAAAGAAATACAACAACTCTCAGGTAAAACACATACACTTCTATCACAGTTGTTCAGTCTGTTCTATCTATGTACAATACAATATATAACAAATGCAGGATTGTTCACTTACAGGTGTTGTCCAAACTGTTGACCATAATTACCACATGGCGTGTACAGCAATGCATCATTGACTGTCCTACACATTCCAGAATCCCAGGAGTTTGGTGTATTACTTCTGCAGCTGTGATAATCCTAGTAACCAAATCCATTTGAGTATTTTCCAGAGTCTTGTAAACTAGGATCTTCCATGCCCCTGAAGAAGAAATCCATTGGGTATAGCAAATTACAGTATTGTATTACTATTTTGGAGGTATTTTCACAGAAACAAAGTAATTGGGACAGTTAATGAAAAAATCATAGTTGTGTTATTACTCTGTAGTGAGCTATTGGAGACCATGGATTCCTAATGCCCAAATACTCAGAAAATATCCCTGAAGGATATTCAAAATTTTGTTGTTGGACATCTAGTTCAGCCTATATTTGACTACATTGGGAAGTTTACAACAGGCAGACCTGAACCTATTGTTCTGGTTAATAAGTCTCCATCCAGCATAAGCATAATATCAGAAATAACTGAGGGATCTTTGTAAACGATCTGAAGCCAAGATGCTCACACCTATAAATAGCTGATTACACTACTCTTATTGCCAAGGGAAATAATTATACCTGGGTAGATGTGCCATTTCAAAATGAACAAAGAGTGGTTCACTCATTGGCATGCAGCCTCCCAAAAACACATGCCTGGAGAGTGTGGAAACTGTGGAACTTCTCAGCTATGGATCTATTCTGATCTATTGATCACATACTTTAGTGAAACTGATATAATGAGTAGGCCTGTGTGCGCAAGAAATTGTCACGTGTTGTACCTCCTGAAGAGATTGAAAAGACTAATTACAGACTATCTGGTAACTACATATCACACTATATTCCACAGCCGTATTCCATATGGGCTACAAGTGTGGGTCATTACTGTAAAAAAACTAAGTACAAATTATCTTACTAAGTAGTAAGCAAGTGCCCTGCATGGAATAATGACCCTTTATGGCCAGTATATGTTATTGTGCCTTATCAGTTTCACAGGGAACCTAAGTACATTCAGCAATAAGCATAATGTATACAACCTCAATACTTACAACAAAGAGACCATAGATGCAGCAAACTCCCAACCATCTAAAACAAGAGAGAACTTTCTGACAATTGCTCTGAGAATGTTGTTCACTACTCTTGCATATGCAGATCTTACTGCGGGGGAAGCTGTAATTACTACAGGGATTTTTTGTCTCAGATAACAGTGAATGGGTATGACAAACTTTCTCCAAATATTAAATTTATTGATGCAATCTATGTTGATCATAAATGTATTTTAAAATAAAATATATATTTTGTTCAAATTATTTTTAATGTCATACAAATAATACTTGTATTGCAATTCATTAATATTGTAAATAAGATGCAATCTGTCACACCGTGACTGGTGAATTATGCGGATCTGCTAATAAATAGTACCACTAATAGTAATAAATGCAGCAAGAGCGTCAGTGTTCACAACACACGCAGATGGTATATTAGGTAATCTCTTTTGTTCTCTAACATCTCCTGAGGACAATGCTGTTTATGGAACTGCAGAATCCAAGATGATTATTGTGTACCCTAAAAAGATTATTGTGAAATGCAGAAAATTACTGTCCGGTATAGCAATTGGCTGCTGATCACAAATGTAACTATATGTGATGAAATACATATCAATGGGCAAACTGCCATTATAACACTTGATTATAACTTCATAAACATATCAGAGAAGTTAATGACATCTGTGAAATACAAATGTACTTACAAAAGAATTAATCTAAGTAAGGGCAAGCATATACTTCACTTTCCCAAGAGAAAACAAATGGCCTAACTGCTCTATATCCTGTGAATTTGATAGAAGTGCAACTTTTCAACAAATCACAACAAGCTTGTGTCATATTTCTCAAAATTTTATCATCACCATGACAGAACACTTACGTGCTTGAAAAGATTGATATAGAGAGTCTTTGATTCAGAATACATATATTCAGGACAAGAACTTCTGCAGATGTTATTTGAGCCATATCGAAGGCTGCCTATAAATAATTTGCAAGGGGAGGCGTAGACATGGGAAATGGTGTATTTTTAATATTTCGGAAGATGAGTGACAACATGCAAGTAGCCATAAAAATTTTTCAAGTTCAACCATTTTAAAAACCAGAGAAATACGGACTTTTAAGTCATTTTCTTGAATGAAAACACCTAAATACACTGTATTTTTTCCTTTCCCTGAGAACTGGGTGGGGGGAGCGAAGGAGCATGCCCCCCCCTCCCTCCCTTGCTCATAGGTGTGGGTACTCCTGGCCATATCATCATAGTTGACACACTCCAGTATTAAGAGCTTGTTCAAGAAAAGGATACCATGGCACCTGCAGGAAATTGTGCTGCATCTTCGGAGAAGTTTGACATAAATGCTTTGATCGGTTACAAAATAAGCCTTTGCTGACAGTTTTTCGATGCTTTATAAGCACTGTCATGAAGTATTGTGGCTAATAGAGATTGAGGACAAATAATAATATTGTTTTTATATCTTCTGTTTCCCTTTCATAATTATGCCAGTCATCAAACTTTTTGATGTAAGTTGTATTTTACCACATTTTATCATCAGTATTAATACAATAATTTCACAATTTCCAGCTTTATTCAGATAGTACTGAATGTAGTCCTCCTTCAGTAAATATATATATATATATATATATATCTAAAAACAAAGATGATGTGACTTACCAAACGAAAGCGCTGGCAGGTCGATAGACACACAAACAAACACAAACATACACAAAAAATTCAAGCTTTCGCAACAAACTGTTGCCTCATCAGGAAAGAGGGAAGGAGAGGGAAAGCCGAAAGGATGTGGGTTTTAAGGGAGAGGGTAAGGAGTCATTCCACACATGTGTGGATGGATATGTGTGTGTGCGCGAGTGTATACCCGTCCTTTTTTCCCCCTAAGGTAAGTCTTTCCGCTCCCGGGATTGGAATGACTCCTTACCCTCTCCCTTAAAACCCACATCCTTTCGTCTTTCCCTCTCCTTCCCTCTTTCCTGATGAGGCAACAGTTTGTTGTGAAAGCTTGAATTTTGTGTGTATGTTTGTGTGTCTATCGACCTGCCAGCGCTTTCGTTTGGTAAGTCACATCATCTTTGTTTTTAGATATATTTTTCCCACGTGGAATGTTTCCCTCTATATATATATATATATATATATATATATATATATATATATATATAGAAGGAAACATTCCACGTGGGAAAAAATATATCTAAAAAACAAAGATGATGTGACTTACCAAACGAAAGCGCTCACACGTCGATAGACACACAAACATACACACAAAATTCTAGCTTTCACAACCAACGGTTGCCTCGTCAGGAAAGAGGGAAGGAGAGGGAAAGACAAAAGGATTTGGGTTTTAAGGGAGAGGGTAAGGAGTCATTCCAATCCCAGGAGCGGAAAGACTTACCTTAGGGGGAAAAAGGATGGGTATACACTCGCACACACACACATATCCATCCACACATATACAGACACAAGCAGACATATACAGTGATGTACACTCCAAACTATATTCTGTTGACAGAGTGATGAACGGTTGGTCTAGAAATAATTGCTATGTTGAAGATATCTTGGTTCTGTTACTTTGGTGAAAGTAAGTGTTTGAAGTGGAGAGTGACTTGTGCATCATCAGCTAGCCCTCAAGCCAGCAACTGTTAAGTAGATTGAAATATTGTTCCAGACGGGGAGCTGAATATGGGAGCTTTGCCTCTCATGGGTGAAGTGCTCTACTATCTAAGCATGATTCATGACTCTGCCTCACGACTTCGCTTCTGCAGTACATCTCCCAAATTTCACAGAAGCTCTTCTGGTACTAGCACTCCTGGAAGAAAGGGTACTGCAGAGAAATGACAAAGCCACAGCTTGGACAGGGCAGTTTGAGAAAACTTTTCCACCCAAGCAACATATCAATTTGCACCCTCCCCCAATTCCCATAAGAAATTAGTTGCTTTTCCTTGTACACTTTGTAAGAACTTTAAAAATAAATGGACATTCACAATTATTCACAAACAGCTCTTATGCAGACTCATGCTTACTGGAATGTTTTCGTATCCCGTGTCAGTTTTGCTCCTTGTATAGACATGTTGCACTTTGGTGCACGTGGTGACCCTATGGGCTTGACAGCTCAAGTGTCCACTTGTATAGTTTGAATCTAAAAATGGCCCCTGAATCTTGACATACTGTATCATTCTGTGATAATGATACATACACTCAGATTTAATGAAGGGAAGCAAATGTATGGAATTGAAAAAGAGAATGAAAGTCTGATAACAACTAAGTTGAAAGCTATAAAATAGGGAAATTTCAAATTTACTTTTTGTCTGGTGACACAATGATAAAAATTCATGGACGAATCTTATCATAATTATTTTATTTATCTGCATCACTTCCATTAGGTGCTATGTCCACAGCAGTTGCCCGAGTGGTGTACCCTATCCATCCTGGTATGACATCAGAGCACAAAATTCTGTTGTACCTGAATGAGATTTTCACTCTGCAGCGGAGTGTGCACTGATATGAAACTTCCTGGTAGATTAAAACTGTGTGCTGGACCGAGACCCGAACTTTGGACCTTTGCCTTTCCCGGACAAGTGCTCTACCGACTGAGCTACCCAAGCACGACTCACGCCCTGTCCTCACAGCTTCACTTCTGCCAGTACCTTGTCTCCTACCTTCCAAACTTCTGCTCTCCTGCGAACCTTGCAGAACTAGCACTCCTGAAAGAAAGGATATTGCGGAGACATGGCTTAGCCACAGCCTGGGGGATGTTTGCAGAATGAGATTTTCACTCTGCAACGGAGTGTGTGCCGATATGAAACTTCCTGGCAGATTAAAACTGTGTGCCGCACCGAGACTTGAACTTGGGACCTTTGCCTTTTGCGGGCAGGTGCTCTACCAACTGAGCTACCCAAGCATGACTGACACCCCATCCTCACAGCTCCACTTCTGCCAGTACCTCGTCTCCCACCTTCCAAACTTTACAGAAGCTCTCCTGCGAACCTTGCAGAACTAACACTCCTGAAAGAAAGGATATTGCGGAGACATGGCTTAGCCACAGCCTGGGGGGATGTTTCCAGAATGAGATTTTCACTCTGCAGTGGAGTGTGCGCTGATATGAAACTTCCTGGCAGATTAAAACTGTGTGCCGGACTGAGACTCGAACTCGGGTCCTTTGCGCACACTGCGCTGCAGAGTGAAATTCTCATTCTGGAAACTTCCCCCAGTCTGTGGCTAAGCCATGTCTCAGCAATATCCTTTCTTTCAGGAGTGCTAGTTCTGCAAGGTTCGCAGGAGAGCTTCTGTAAAGTTTGGAAGGTAGGAGACAAGGTGCTGGCAGAAGTGAAGCTGTGAGGACAGGGCATGAATCGTGCTTGGGTAGCTCAGTTGGTAGAGCACTTGCCCACGAAAGGCAAAGGTCCCTAGTTCGAGTCTCAGTCCTGCACAGTTTTAATCTGCCAGGAAGTTTCTGTTGGACCTGTTCAAACAATGCTGGTGACTCCATCACGTTACAATCACATAATCTACATGGAGATCAAGTGTCATATCTTCTAATAACATGGATGAGCATGTCTCTGTAGAAAAGCAATTTTTTGGGTCCATTTAATGAAGGAGAAAACAGGTAAGAGCCAATGAACCACTCATTTCTTGTAACTGCACACAAGTTAATAATGGCCTAAGCCTGAAATTGCAGTAGTGGAAATAAAAAGCCTTACAGTCACTGGCATAAACATGATGTCTTTCAAGAAATTTCACATGACTGTGAATCCCAGTTATGAAAAGTTAATTAAATTCATCACTGTTCAAGAGTCCACAGGTATGCTTGTTAAACCACAGGAAGCTAAGTAAACTTAGGCAGAAAGAGAAACACCTACCATCCCACTAAGAAAAAAAATAAGAAAAAAGGAAAAACACAGAGACTGATTTCCAGAATGTAGGTGGAAGAGTCTGAATGAAACAGCAGGTTTCTCCTCATTTACAACTCACGTAGCTGTATTTTGTAGATCTATGATCATAATAGTACTACTGAGTGAAACACTGATCATGGTGAGTGCATACTTTGATTTTATACTTGTAAATTTGGATGTTGTAAAATATGAAAATTTGTTGCTATTAGGACTATAGTTCTTAAATAAGTTGCACACTATATCTACTTCTCACACTATTGGATGTATACCTTACAAATGCTGCAGTTCCATAAAATGGAGTTTTAAGCAAGTTATGCAAAAACAATGTACTGACTGATGTAAACCAAGTTTCATCATGAAAAATATTTTATTGTTATTGTTACTATAATTGTAGGAGTCTATAGCGTGTTAAAGGTAGTAGTGACATCAACTTAGATTTGACAGTGGGAGGAGAGAGATTGCAAGAATCTGTGACTCCCCCTCCCTGCCCATATCACTTGCCTTGTTTCCCTTAACTGCTGAAACAATCTAGGGAACAATTTGTGCACTGGATGCCTCCTTGTGGGTACTTGGCTAAATACAACTTCTCAGCTTTCTTTTTTTGGGCTTTCATTTCGTCAACCATCATGCTTTCGGTTCTTGTGCCAACCTCTTCATCTCAGAGCAGTACTTACAACAAATATCTCAATTATTTGTTGTATATATTGCAGCTTCGATCTTCCCCTACACTGTTTGCTCTTTACAGTTTCCTGTAGTATTGCACAAGCCCTGTCATCTTGTCCCATCATATAGTCCATGTTTTCCACATTTTCAATTCCTCACTGATTCTGCAAAGGACATCCTTCATTCTTATGTTATCAATCAATTTAATTTTCAGCATTTTCCTATAATATCATACTGCAGATGCTTCGAAACTCCTCTATTCAGGTTTTCCAACTGTGTGTCATACACATCCACAAAGCTTTGCTATGATACACATTTGTTTGCCTGTATATGAATATCACACATGCAAGCTATGAACCATTTGCTACAACATACCACTTGGAATGAAGGATTATTGGTACACATGCAATGGCATGTGCTACCTAATAAACTATTAAGAAAAGTCACAACACCAAAAAGATAATTCTTGCGGAGCAACAACATTTTGGGAATACATTTGTCTAGGTACATATTTAAATGATGAACACTGCAAGACCACAGGTTAATTTAAATGCAAGGTAAACCATTGATGTTGTGAAATGTTGGTGCATTGACAATCAGTTTAACCACCAGAATGCTGAATGCAAGCATGCAAAGGTGCATGCATAGTGATGTACAGGTACCAGATGTCAGTTTGCAGGATGAAATTCCATGCCTGTTGCACTTTGTCAGTAAAATGTAAATGTCATGTGACTAGGTCCTCCCATCAGGTAGACCATTCACTGGGTGCAAGCCCTTCGATTTGACACCACTTCGGCGACTTGCACATTGATGGGGATGAAATGATGGTGATTAGGACAACACAACACCCAGTCCCTGAGTGGAGAAAATCTCTGACCCAGCTGGGAATCGAACCCGGGCCCTTAGGATTGACATTGAGTTGCGCTGACTGCTCAGCTAGCGGGGGCGGACACTTTGTCAGTCAGTACGGGGATGGTTAATGTTGTTTGTGGATGGCGCTGGAGTTATCATCCAAAGGTGTATCATATGTGCTCGATTGGAGGGATCTGGTGATCAAGCAGGCCAAGGCAACATATTGACTCTCTGTAGAGCTAGTTGAGCTACAATAGCGGTGTATGGCCAAGCATAAGCCTCTTGGAAAATACCCACTGGAATACTATTCATGAATGGCAGCACAACAGGTCGAATCGCCTGACTGACATACAAATTTGCAGTCAGGGTGCGTGAGATAATCACGAGAATGCTCCTGCTATCATATGAAATTGCGCCCCATACCATAACTCCAGATGTAGGTCCAGTGTCTCCAGCACACAGAAGGGTTCGTTGCAGGCACTCAACTCGCCTTGTCTTAAACAACACACAGCCATCACTGGCACCAAGTCAGAACCAGCTTTTATCACACAACGAGCTCCACACTGCCCTCCAATGAACTCTCGCTTGACGCCACTGAAGTCGCAAATTATAGTGGTTTGGGGTCAGCGGAATGCACGATACAGGGCTTCTGGTTCGGAGCTGTACTTGAAGTAACAGATTTGTAACAGTTCGTTGTGTCATTGTGGTGCCAAATGTTGCTCAAACTGGTGCTGCAGATGCAGCCAATGCACCAGTGTCATATGCCCAACACGGTGGTCTTCCCTCTCAGTAGTACTACCTGGCCATCCAGAGTCCAGTCTTCTCGTGACCGCTGTCAGCAATCGTGTACAGTGGCTACATTTCTGCCAAGTCTTTCTGCAAACGCAGAGGGAACATCCAGCTCCTCGTAGCCCTGTTACGTGACATCGTCCAAACTCAGTCAAGTGTTGATAAAAGCGTCTGAGTCGCCTTAAGGGCAGTCTTAACTAATATCATCTCACCATGTCCAGTCTCAAAGGTAACAAACAAGCTCTGACAACCGTTACAGCATATGTTTAAAGCAAACCTGATTTGCCAGCACGTAGTGGCGTTACTATCGCCACTCTTAAGCGACTAGTGAGAAATCTGTTTCGACATCATCTTTCAGATGTTGAAATACGTTTACCAACTTTCGTTTACGTGGCACAATCCTTCTTGGCGTCCCGATGTTTTGTTATGTCACTGTATGTTCCAAAACGCCGTGCATAAAAGCGGAATTTTTCGAAGGCTCGTACTTCGGGCTTTGTTGGTGGGAGAAAGGCAAGATGAAGTGTTCTGGAGGACACTTGGGAAAGTGACCATTTGAATACCCAACAGAAGGATCGCACCACTGTAACTACCATACTGTACAGGGTCAAAGTTTAAACATTACACACTTCCTCCAGCTTAGGGAAATGGAGCAGATCGGTCGGTTCTCTTTGCATTAGATGTGGTCTATGGTGTGTCTTAAGGGGCCTGTGGAGGCACCATTTAGTTCACAGCCAGGTCCTGAGAAAACATGGAAAACAATACTTTTGGATACCAAAACCGAGCTGCAGATTTCAAGGCGACTATGCGTGCCAAATGGTTGGAAATTGTTACGATACGTTCCTAAGATCACGGTATAGAACCACCTTGAAATTTTTCGTGATGTCCTTATCTGTTTCCGAGATACATAGGTTCAAAATTACCCTACTTGTATACGTAAAATACACAGGTAAAATCTGGTGTGATGCGAGAACATAGTTTCTAAAGTTACGTAGCACGGAGAGATACGGTATGCTGTAAAGTGTCTACATTATCTTCAGGAAGGTTTTGGAAGCCCCATGTTGTTGTAGTACTGAAGCCAGTGGAGGATACAGAAAAACCTCAAGGAGGGGGCGCTAAAGATATCTTGAGCTACCTTTAGTTTTACTGTAATAAAAAATAATCGTCACATTCAGAGTTTAAGAAAGTTTTATTTAAACTGATTAAATACGTACACAAGACAAAGCCATCTTATGATATAAAATGTTAGAATTGTGGTTCTCTTCCTTAAATGATGAATCATATGTGCCTACTCTTCCTGGCAAATTGGTTAATTATATAATAAATAGGACAATAAATGTCAAGGTGAGTGTGCAACAGAGCTAATCCATTAAGTCGGTCCTCCTTTATTGTCGACCTCGAAGGTTCTCTGCGCAAGAAAACAGTAGAATATTCGTGACTTTTCTCGAACAAATGCCAGACAGAATAATGTATCGAGATCACTAGAATGGCCGCGACTTTTCTCTTAGGTATTTGTTATCTGTCTATGTGCCAGACAGAAACGCGGATGCGCATGCTACGTAGGAAAGTACAACTACTCGATAACTTCACTCCAGTCGACTGACGAAAGAAACAAACGAATAGCTTGCGGGCTGACTGGCGGGGGCGGAGATAGTATCAATGCGTTCGGCCCCGAGCGCCCCCCTCCCCCCCATATGCCCATATGCATCCGCCACTGTCTGAAGCTCATTAAAATTTTTGTGCCTGTAAAATCGGGTCTGAAGTGTAAAATTACATTTAAGTTAGTGCAATTCCACGTAAGTATGCTATCAAAATTAACTGGCCCACGAAGTTATTTTCATACCTGTGACATGTCCTGCTGTAGCAGGGAAAAGAAAGGAATCGGCAGAACCGCTTGGCCACAACGGCCGGCGGTAGTTAAAAGAAATGGGATATAATGTTCAAGCAGCTCCTCGTAAACTACACATTCCTGTAGACAGTTATAAGTGATGCTTCAGCTGCTGTAAAGACTGCCGTCACTGGACAGTGGTTGAATGGAAACAAGTGATTTAGAGTGATGAATCACGCTATACGCTGTGGCAATACGATGGAAAAGCCTGAGTTTGGTGAATATCTGGAGAACGTTACCTACCATCGTGTGTAGTACTGACAGTGAAGTAGGGAGGTGGTGGTGTTGTAGAGGAACTGTTCAGAGCCAATGATTGTATCAGAATGACAGTGCACTCTCTCATAAAGCAGTATCTCTGAGGCGATGGTTTTTGGACAATAACCATCTTGAAATGGACTGGCTTGCCCAGGTTAATGACCTGAAACTAGTAGAATGACTTTGAGCTGAGTTAGGTCGTAAACTTCACTCCAGATCGCAGTGCCCAACATCATTACCTACTCTGGTAGTGATGATGATGATGATGTTTGGCTTGTGGGCCGCTCAACTGCGTGGTTATCAGCGCCCATACAAATTCCCAACCTTTGCTCAGTCCAATCTCGCCACTTTCATGAGTGATGATGAAACGATGACAACACAAACACCCAGTCTGGTAGTGATCTCTTGAGAAATAATGGGCAGCCATTCCTTCACAGACATTCAGACATCTCAACCCCCAGCAGAGTTCAAGCCCTAATAAAGACTAAGGTAGATACTCCCCATATTAATGTCCACTAATCAGTATTCATTAATGTTTTGTTCGGATACTGCACACTCCAGTTCGTAAATACAGATTATAGTCTTACAGACCTTTATGAGAGTCCGACTAACCAGTGTCCATATTATGTCATCTGCAGATATAGCATTGTAAAATTATCCGTGGATCAATAATCCAATTACTTACTAGTGACGTTTCCTGTACCTGCCATCTCCCGACCCCCAGACTTCCACCCACCTCCATCCATAAGGACGCCGCCTCAACTTGATGTCACTGGAGGGTTTTACCTACCCCATAACTACAGCACCTACTTAATGAAGTACAGAGCAAAATAACGGTTAGTATGTTATTGTATTGCCTGTCTCTATACGGCCCCTGGCTCAACAGCTGTAGTGGCTGAGCACTTGAAGGATAATTTGGAAAATATTTCGAGTAGATTTCCCCACCATGTTATAGTTCTGGGTGGAGATTTTAATTTGCCGGATATAGACTGGGAGACTCAAACGTTCATAACGGGTGACAGGGACAAAGAATCCAGTGAAACTTTTTTAAGTGCTTTATCTGAAAACTACCTTGAGCAGTTAAACAGAGAAACCGAGTCGTGGCGATAGCATATTGGTGACAAACAGACCCGAACTATTTGAAACAGTTAACGCTGAACAGGGAATCAGCGATCACAAAGCGGTTACTGCATCGATGATTCCAGCCGTAAATAGAAATATTAAAAAAGGTAGGAAGATTTTTCTGTTTAGCAAAAGTGACAAAAAGCAGATTACAGAGTACCTGACGGCTCAACACAAAAGTTTTGTCTCAAGTACAGATAGTGTTGAGGATCAGTGGACAAAATTCAAAACCATCGTACAATATGCGTTAGACGAGTATGTGCCAAGCAAGATCGTAAGAGATGGAAAAGAGCCACCGTGGTACAACAACCGAGTTAGGAAACTGCTGCGGAAGCAAAGGGAACTTCACAGCAAACATAAACATAGCCAAAGCCTTGCAGACAAACAAAAATTACGCGAAGCGAAATGTAGTGTGAGGAGGGCTGTGCGAGAGGCGTTCAATGAATTCGAAAGTTAAGTTCTATGTACTGACTTTGCAGAAAATCCTAAGAAATTTTGGTCTTATGTCAAAGCGGTAGGTGGATCAAAACAAAATGTCCAGACACTCTGTGACCAAAATGGTACTGAAACAGAGGATGACAGACTAAAGGCCGAAAGGAAGACTCCACTCTAGTTCCTTCTCTAGATTGTCGCACAGAAGACAAAATGGTAGATATCGAAATAGACGACAGAGGGATAGAGAAACAATTAAAATCGCTCAAAAGAGGAAAGGCCGCTGGACCTGATGGGATACCAGTTCGATTTAACACAGAGTACGCGAAGGAACTTGCCCCCCTTCTTGCAGCGGTGTACCGTAGGTCCCTAGAAGAGCGTAGCGTTCCAAAGGATTGGAAAAGGGCACAGGTCATCCCAGTTTTCAAGAAGGGGCGTCGAACAGATGTGCAGAACTATAGATCTATATCTCTAACGTCGATCAGTTGTAGAATTTTGGAACACGTTTATGTTCTAGTATAATGACTTTTCTGGAGACCAGAAATCTATTCTGTAGGAATCAGCATGGGTTTCGAAAAAGACGGTCGTGTGAAACCCAGCTCGCGCTATTCGTCCACGAGACTCCGAGGGCCATAGACACGGGTTCTCAGGTAGATGCCGTGTTTCTTGACTTCCCCAAGGCGTTCGATACAGTTCCCCACAGTCGTTTAATGGACAAAGTAAGAGCATATGGACTATCAGACCAATTATGTGATTGTATTGATGAGTTCCTAGATAACAGAACGCAGCATGTCATTCTCAATGGAGAGAAGTCTTCCGAAGTAAGAGTGATTTCAGGTGTGCCGCAGGGGAGTGTCGTAGGACCGTTGCTATTCACAATATACATAAATGACCTGGTGGATGACATCGGAAGTTCACTGAGGCTTTTTGCAGATGATGCTGTGGTGTATCGAGAGGTTGTAACAATAGAAAATTGTACTGAAATGCAGGAGGATCTGCAGCGAATTGACGCATGGTGCAGGGAATGGCAATTCAATCTCAATGTAGACAAGTGTAATGTGCTGCGAATACATAGAAAGATAGATCCCTTATCATTTAGCTTCAAAATAGCAGGTCAGCAACTGGAAGCAGTTAATTCCATAAATTATCTGGGAGTACGCATTAGGAATGATTTAAAATGGAATGATCATATAAAGTTGATCATCTTTAAAGCAGATGCCAGACCGAGATTCATTGGAAGAATCCTAAGGAAATGCAATCCGAAAACAAAGGAAGTAGGTTACAGTATGCTTTTTCGCCCACTGCTTGAATACTGCTCAGCAGTGTGGGATCCGTACCAGACAGGGTTGATAGAAGAGATAGAGAAGATCCAACGGAGAGCAGCGCGCATCGTTACAGGATCATTTAGTAATCGCGAAAGCGTTACGGAGATGATAGATAAACTCCAGTGGAAGACTCTGCAGGAGAGACGCTCAGTAGCTCGGTACGGGCTTTGGTTGAAGTTTCGAGAACATACCTTCACCGAAGAGTCAAGCAGTATATTGCTCCCTCCTACGTATATCTCGCGAAGAGACCATGAGGTTAGGTTAGTTAGGTTAGTGGTGTTTAACGTCCCGTCGACAACGAGGTCATTAGAGACGGATCGCAAGCTCGGGTTAGGGAAGGATGGGGAAGGAAATCGGCCGTGCCCTTTCAAAGGAACCATCCCGGCATTTGCCTGAAACGATTTAGGGAAATCACGGAAAACCTAAATCAGGATGGCTGGAGACGGGATTGAACCGTCGTCCTCCCGAATGCGAGTCCAGTGTGAGACCATGAGGATAAAATCAGAGAGATTAGAGCCCACACAGAAGCATACCGACAATCCTTCTTTCCACGAACAATACGAGACTGGAATAGAAGGGAGAACCGATAGAGGTACTCAAGGTACCCTCCGCCACACACCGTCAGGTGGCTTGCAGAGTATAGATGTAGATGTAGAAAATGATCTTAAAGACCGAACCTGGTTGTAAAATTAAAACAATTCACCCACTAGCTGTCAGGGTGTTTATACAAGATGAATTCCATAAATTACTTATCAGATATGGAGCACCTCTTAGGATACTCTGCATATCTTCAAGCATAATCCACGTGGCAATTTTGATTGTACTTTTTTATACCTCTTTTTTATACTTTCTTTTTTAGTGTTCTACCGAGCGAGGTGGCGCAATGGTTAGCACACTGGACTCGCGTTCGGGAGGACGACGGTTCAATCCCGCGCCCGGCCATCCTGATTTAGGTTTTCCGTGATTTCCCTAAATCGCTTCAGTCAAATGTCGGGATGAATCCTTTGAAAGGGCACGGCCGATGTCCTTCCCCGTCCTGCTCTAGTCCAATGAGACCGACCTCGCTGTTTGGTCTCTTCCATCAAATCAGCCCAACCCCTTTATTGTTTTGCGAGTCATACTTCCAACACATTTTCGTTTTTATTGACTCTGATAGTGTTTCATATTTTTTTGCCGTTTTCCATCCACTCGATGTGTTTGGAAAGTAGTACTATCCCCTCCGTGTTTAGCATTTTACGGCTCCTGAGGTTCAGTTGCACGCTCTTCGCTGCAAACACAGTTCTTGTTTGTTTCTCGCACCTTTTAATGAGTCAGGCTTAGAAGACCGTTGTTGAGTTAGCGCACGCTGAAGATTCCCGTTTGCTACATTGTGTTTGACCCGTTTTCCTGTTGGACTCCGTTCATCTTGTCCGTTCTTCATACATTTCGTTTTAGGTCGCTCGGGATCAGTAACAGTGATGAAAAAGAAGCCGTTATTCACCAATATGTATTCAATTTTTAAAGTATTGTTTAATTATTATGAACGATAAGTTCCTCCATCATAAACTGAAAGAAAATTTTTGGAGCACTACCTTCTTAGGCATTGTATACACTGAAAGTATCGAAATGACCGCGGTTTTCACCCCTTGCATTCATTAAGTCAGAAGAGTAAGGAGTCATTGTTTCACATTGTTACCATCGCTTGAATTACCAGCAAGCAATACCGACAGTTTCCTGCTGTTGCAGGCTTTGACTTGTATACAATGTCTCCCACTGTTTATATTATTACGTCTGTCACCGTCTCCTATGTCTATCTCAGTGGGACAGGTATAGCATTTATCCCAAGCGCTAAATTTGTGAATGAAGTTTGCCTGTATCACTCGATTTGTGTGAATCATCAGTTTCAGCCCTTTCAAGCACAGGGGATACATTTTTCCTTTATAAAAAAAATGCGAAATAAAAAATATCATCTTAGATTTTGTTTTCCAAAGTTACACACTGATGAAGAAAATTGGTTTAACTATTATTTTCCTTGCGTTTCAAGAATGAACATTAACGTACATTTGAGAAGGAATAATATTGTGAATATTTGCTTCCGTCTGTGTTGGTTTATTTTTAATGTGCTGCTGAGTTTTTCAAGAATAATCTACTGGAAGGGGAAAAAATATTTTCAAAATAAGTGTCATACGAGGGCGTGCAGAAAAGTAGTGCCCCTGTGAAAACTCTTAAAGCTTTTTAAATTGAACAAACAATATTAGTATTCTACATTTTTATTTTTCATGTCTACATATTTACTTCTCAGCATAGTCACCCGGGCGACGAACACATTTCTATCAACGAGGGACCGGTTTGTTGATTCCGTTACTGTAGAATGTTTGACTTTGTTGAAAATCTTACCCATGATTACACCGTTTCAGCACTGTCAAAGACAAGTGCTCGAAGGTGTTCTTTATGTTTCGGAAACAGCTGAAAATCTGGTGGGGCCAAGTCGGGACTGCAAAGAGGATGATCGATGACCGTGAACGCAGGGCGTCGGACTGTTGCCGATATCGCGGCACTCGTACGTGGTGTGGCATTGTCGTGCTCAAGGAGAGGATGTATCATGTGCGGACCAGCTCTTCGAATTCGAAAATCGATTACAGCACGCTGTCAAGTTACTCACTACAATTAGGAGCCCTCTGGCGGCATTATAGTTATGTCAGACGTGATCAAAAGTTATCGCTGCCTGCCATTTGACAGCAATAACATACACGACAACATGTGTGCTATGTGATAGGACGGATTTCATATTCTATCGTATTTACTCACACGCCTATCACTGCTATAGAAGGCACGTAGTATGCCACTGAAGATGGGTTGTACAGCCGAGAATGGGTTTGGCAAATTTACTTTTCAAGTGCAGCTCGAGGTGTGTAGAAAATGCTCTTTAATACTATGTGATCAAAAGTATCCGGACATCTGGCTGAAAATGACTTACTAGTTTGTGGCGCCCTCTATCGGTAGTGCTGGAATTCAATATGGTGTTGGCGCACCCTTAGCTGTGATGACAGCTTCCACTCTCGCAGGTATATGTTCACTCAGGTGCTGGAAGGTTTGTTCACGGAATGCTGTACTGAAGAGAGGTATCGATGTAGGTCAGTGAGGCCTGGCACGAAGTCGGCGTTCCAGAACATCCCAAAGGATTCAGATCAGAACTCTGTGTAGGCCAGTCCATTACAGGGTTGTTATTGTCGTGTAACCACTCCGTCACAGGCCGTGCATTATGAACAGGTGCTCGATCGTGTTGAAAGATGCAATCGCCATTCCCGGATTGCTCTTCAGCAGTGGAAAGTAAGAAGGTGCTTAAAACATCATTTTAGGCCTGTGCTGTGATAGTGCCACGCAAAACAAAAGGGGTGCAAGCCCCTTCATGAAAACACGAGCATACCATAACACCACCGCCTCCGAATTTCACTGTTGGCACTATACACGCTGGCAGATGACGTTCACCGAGCATTCGCTATACCCACTCCCTAGCATGGGATCGCCCCATTGTGTACCGTGATTTGTTGCTCCACACAACGTTTTCCCACTGTTCAATCGTCCAATGTTTACGTCCTTACACCAAGCGAGGCGTCGTCTGGCATTTACCGGCGTGATGTGTGGCTTATGAGCAGCCGCTCGACCATGAAATCCAAGTTTTATCACCTCCTGCCTAGCTGTCGTTGTACTAGCAGTGTATCTTGACGCAGTTTGGAATTCCTGTATGATGGACTGGATAGATGTCTGCCTATTACACATTATGACCCTATTCAACTGTTGGCCGTCTCTGTCGGTCAACAGACGAGGTCGGCATGTCCGCTTTTGTGATGTACGTGTCCCTTCACGTTTCCACTTCACTATCACATCGGAAACCGTGGACCTAGGAATGTTTAGGAGCGTGGAAATCTCGCGTACAGACGTGTGACACAAGTGACACCCAATCACCCGACCACGTTCGATGTCCGTGAGTTTCACGGAGTGCCCCATTCTGCTCTCTCACAATGTCTAATGACTACTGAGGTCGCTGATACGGAGTACCTGGCAGTAGATGGCAGCACAATGCCGGATGCTTTTGTTCACATTGTGTATCTTAAAGCTGAACACCAACCATTCCAGATTTTTGGTCTAATCTTATCTCCCCTACCGTACTGCAAAGATACATAGAGGATTGTAGAATATTTCTAGATTCCTCTCTCAAAACTAGTTCATGAAACTTTTAAAGCAGGGGTCGCTCTTCAAGTATCTTACGAGCTCAGGTGTTTCAGCAATCCTGTGACACTTTCCCATAGGTCAAGCAAATCTGTAACCATTCATGTTACCCACCTTTGTGTACTTTTAATATTCGATGTGAGTCCTATTTGGTATGAGTCCTACAAACTTGGGAATATTCTAGGATGGATCGCACCAGTGGTTCGTAGGCAGTCTGATTTGTAGGTTGATTGCATTCTTCCAGTATAGTATCACTGAAACAAAGTTTGCCACCTGTTTTACCCACGACCTAGACTGTGTGACCGTTGCATTTCGTACACCTAGGTATTTGTATGAGTCGACTGAATCAAGTTGTGACTCATTGATATTGCAGTCATAGGAGACTATGTATCTTCCTTTTGTGAAACGCACAATTTTACATCTCTGAACATGTAAAGGGAGTTGACAGTCTTGACACCAGTTTGAGATATTTTGAAGATCTGACTGAGTATTTGTGCAGTTTTTTCAGTCAATACTTCATTATAAATGAGTGCCTTTTCTTCGAAAATTCTGAAGTTACTGTTAATATTATCTGCAAGGCCATTAATAAACAACATGAACAGTAAGGGTCTCAACACATTTCCCTGGGGCACGTCTGAAGTAATTTCAACATCTGTCAATGATTCTCCATCTAAGATAACATACTGCGGTGTCCCTGTCGAGAAATTCTCAAGCCAGTCATGAATTACACTCACGACAATAGCTGCAGTACTAAGTCAAATACGTTTCAGAAATCACAAAATACTGTATCTACCTGACAGTAGCGGGACAACATTGACACCAGAGCGTTTTGTTAGTGTGGGTCACCTAAATCAGGGGTAAGTATACATTCAGGGGAGTATTTATTCTGCTAAGAGGATTATGAGCCCTGGGGACAATCCATCCTTTTCATTGACAAGTCCTTAACATATTGTCCCCCCTCCTCCTCCTCTCCCTCCCCCTTCTCCTCCCTCATCCCTCTGGGAACTACCCTCACTGATACTAGCACACTTCTCCCTCCTCTCCCCACCCAGAAATTGGCAGGATAAAGACTCATTTGATTGGCGATTTGGAGGGAAATCGATTTCGGTGTATGGAATATTGTTTAAACAATTTAGACAATGTGAGGAATATTGTTTATTTAAACAATTTATGGTTTTGCAAGAGTGTGTATGAAAATAGTTAATTTATTTAAAAAATTGATGGGAACTTGATTACGATGTATGGAATGTTGTTTAAACAATTCATACAATATAGTTTATTTATTTATTTAAAGAATTTGGTGGGAAATCGATTGCAGTGTATGGAATATTGTTTGAATAATTTAGATAATGTGTAAAATATTTATTTAAACAATTTATGGATATGAAGCCATGCATGGAATAGTTCCAATCAAAAACAACTACCAAGATGACAGACATAGAAGTAGATATCCTCGGTGTCACAAAGCAGTTTAAATCACTTAATAAAGGCAAGTCTTTGGGTCCAGATTGTATACCAGTCAGGTTCCTCTCAGAGTATGCTGATACAATAGCTCTACATTTAGCAATTATATACAACTGCTCGCTCACAGAAAAATCCGTCCCTAAAGACTGGAAAATTGCTCAAGTCACACCAATACCAAAAAAGGGAAGTAGTAGAAATCCGTTGAATTACAGGCCCACATCACTTGCGTCGATTTGCAGTAGGGTTTTGGAACATATGCTATATTCGAACATTGTGAAGTCCCTCGAAGGAAACAATTTATTGACACATAATCAGCACGGAACACAACTAGCTCTTTGTACTCATGAAATAATGAGTGCTATCGACAGGGGATGTCAAATTGATTCCATATTTTTAGATTTCCAGAAACCTTTGACACCGTTCCTCACAAGCGTCTTCTAACCAAACTGCGTGCCTATGGGATATCGCCTCAGTTGTGCGACTGGATTCGTGATTTCTTGCAGAAAGGACACAGTTTGTAGTAACAGATGGAAAGTCATCGAGTAAAACAGAAGTAATATCCGGCGTTCCCCAAAGGAAGTGTTATAGGCCCTCTATTGCTCCTGATCTATATTCACGATATAGGAGACAATCTTAGTAGCCGTCCTAGATTGTTTGCAGATGATGCTGTCATTTAGCGTCTTAAAAAAAAAAGGCATCAGGTGACCAAAAGGAGTTGCAAAATGATTTAGATAAGATATTTGTATGGTGCGAAAATTGGCAATTGACCCTTAATAAAGAAAAGTATGAAGTTATTCACATGAGTACTAAAAGAAATCCGCTGAATTTCGATTACGCGATAAGTCACACTAATCTGAAGGCTGTAAATTCAACTAAATAGTCACGGCTTACAATTACAAATAACCTAAATTGGAACGATCACGTAGATAATGTTCTGGGTAGAGCAAACCAAAGACTACGACTCATTGGCAGAACACTTAGAAAGTGCAACAGTTCTACTAAAGAGACTGCTTACACCACGCTTACCCGCCATACTGTGGAGTATTGCTGTGCGGTGTGGGATCCGCATCAGGTAGGACTGATGGATGGCATCGAAAAAGTACAAAGAAGGGCGGCTCGCGAAGTAGGGGAGATAGTGCCACAGACACGATACGTGAATTGGAGTGGCAATCATTAAAACAAAGACGTTTGTCGTTGCGACAGGATCTTCTCATGAAATTTCAATCACCAGTTTTCTCCTCCGATTGCGAAAACATTCTGTTGGCACCCACCTACATGAGGAGAAATGATCATCACGATAAAATAAGAGAAATGAGGGCTGGCACAGAAAAATTTAAGTGCTTGTTTTTCCCGCGTGCCGTTCGAGAGTGGAACAGTAGAGAGACAGCTTGAAGGTGGTTCATTGAACCCTGTGCCAGGCACTTTATTGTGAATAGCAGAGTAATCACGTAGATGTAGATGGGTTATTCATTTATTTAAAGAATTTGGTGGAAAATCGATTGCAGTATGTGGAATATTGTTTAAACAATTTAGACAATGTGTGGAATATTGTTTACTTAAACAATTTATGGCATAAAAGGTGATGCATGGAACATTTAAACAATAGCGATGCTCCTTCATTCCCATCGCGTAAGGAAACACCCATTTACACTGTCACAGACTGCTTAAAGATATCTGATAAACTTCCTCGCATCGCACCATGCGCGCAGGGTGCCCGGAGTCGGGACGTACTGGATGGATTTTGGAAACGCCAAAAATCTCGCAACACCGCTGTCGGCTTTCGTCTGCTGTCCCAAGTGGTCTGCATGCGTGAACCAACCTGTCGGATATCAGTGCATGCGAGAGATGCCTTCTTTCCAAAGGAAATACCTGATTGGTAATCGATCCTGAAATACTGCTGAAATTAATAAACAACACAGGTCTGAAAAAATTATAAGTTGCATGATATATTTTTACTGAATAATATGTTTTAGGATGCGCTCATTTCAGAAGTGATGTCCATTTTTTTCTATCAAATAAGGTTTTTTCGCAAATTCAAACACAAAAAATGGGTAAAAGCACTCGTTTGTTCAAAATTATCAAACATATTTTTGTACAACCAATAAAACATTATTTTGAAACATATAGTGAGAATATTACACTTATTCATGTTTTTTATGAAACCTTTTCTTCTTTTCTTTGATACTTCGCCGAGTCCTTTTCCGATTTATATCTTTAGTTTCCCGCTTAAGCATCCAACAGTAGTCAGCAAGCATAGTGACATCCCACCTTCCTTGGTACCGTCTCTTGATATCACGGGCATCCTGGTGAAACTGCTCTCCCTGTTCTTCACTGTAAGCTCCCATGTTTTCAGGAAAACTGTCTGTGTGGGAGTGTAAAAAATGGACTTTCAAGCTCATCTTGCAGCTTTGAGTTTCGTATGCTGTTAACATCCGTTGAACAATGGTTTTGTGGTCAGGATCCTTATTACTTCAAAAAATGGTTCAAATGGCTCTGAGCACTATGGGACTTAACATCTGTGGTCAGCAGTCCCCTAGAACTTAGAACTACTTAAACCTAACTAACCTAAGGACATCACACACACCCATGCCCGAGGCAGGATTCGAACCTGCGACCGTAGCAGTCCCGCGGTTCCGGACTGAGCGCCTGAACCGCTAGACCACCGCGGCCGGCCCTTATTACTTCCCAAAAACTTTCGCACTACATTCTTGAACGATACCCAAGCTTCTTTTTCCTTCTCATTCATACTTTTCACAAAGAGGGTGTCGGTTAAAAGTTTCTTTATGTCGGGGCCAGTGAAAACTCCATCTTTCCACTTTGCTTCTGACAGCTTCGAGAATTTTGTACATAGATATTTAAAACAGTCCCCCTCCTTTTGCAGCGATTTTACAAATTGTTTCACCAGCCCCAATTTGATATGGAGAGGGGGCAATAAAACCTGTTCTGGTGGTACCAAAGTATTATTGATAACATTTTTCTCCGCAGGTTTTAAAGTTTCTCGGGGTGGCCAATCACTTTTAGTCCATTGCTGTTCTCTGGCTCTACTTCCCACAAGCATAAGAAGCATGGGTATTTAGTATAGCCTGCCTACTCACCCAAAAGCATTGTGAGTATTTTGAAGTCCCCACAAACCATCCATTGATGGTCCTGATATTTGATTTTTTCCAGTATAATGGTCAAATCGTTATAGTTTTCGTCCATATGCACAGAATGTCCCATCGGAAGCGATGCAAATTTATTTCCATTGTGCAATAATAATACTTTAAGCCTAGTTTTGGATGAATCAATATATAGGCGCCTTTCAGATCAGTCATACTGCATATCAAAGCAATGCATGAGTCCTTCCACATCATTGCAAAAAACTAAATTTCCTTCTTTTGAGATAAACTGGGTAAATTCTTTTTCTCGGTGTCTGTACCATAAAATGAGGTGTCAGATGATAAAAGGTTTTTATTTTTTAATCTGGAACCTAACAGTTCGGCTGCATCTTTTGAAAGACCTAAATCTCTTACTAGATCATTGAGCTCAGTTTGAGAAAATAGTTGAGGCCTTCCATCTTCGTCTGAAGAAAAATCTGAGCTTGATTCACCCTCAGGAGGTAAGGTAGCTTCGTCCTCCAACTCACTCGGGTATTCATCCAAACCGGAAGGTGGTTGTGGGATAGGTGTTTCAGAGCTATGGGGCACTGGAAGTATAGCTGAGTCAAGGTTAGAATAACTTATACTTCTTTTGTTTTTGAATTGAATCCCTTTACGTCAACTGAGCAGAAGTAGCAATCAGTGGTATGGTTTTTCTGCTCACGCCATATCATAGGAATTCCAAATCGAAATGCATTTTTCTTACGCTTAAACCACAAACGAAGATCTTCTTCACATCTTCTACACACCTTATGCGGGGCCCATGGTTTATCTTGATCACCAAGTTTTAATTTAAAGTAAGCAAAATCACTTATGTTTCTCTATTGACTTTTAATAGTGTATTCACCACAGATATAGCAAAAACTGTTTGGAGAAATAACACAACCTCTTGTAGCCATGACTAGACAGAAACAACAGCACTGTTCACTTGAATAGCAATATGTCTACTGAGAGTTTCTCTTCATTTCTTGCGAGATACAAATCGTCATTTGATTTGTCGCAACACGATAAAACTGAACAATAAGATTGTTTGCATTTGCTCCTGGCGCCCAGGAGTTCACGGTAAAACCTGTAAATGGTAACAAAGAATAGTTAACATTGAAAATTTTTAAATTTAAGTTTATTTTATCAATTATAGTTGATATTTTTAATAATTATTAAATTAAAAAAGACATATGTTTATTACTAATGAAGATAAATACTGCAATATACATAAAAACCTATGTGATAGAATTTTTTGAATATTTTTTCCTTTTTTTTGGAGGTCAAAATCTATAAGAAAATGTTAAAAAATCCTGTGCAGTTTTTTAGTCGCAGACCTGTGTAATTAATCTCCGGTCACATGATTGTGATGTAAAGAATATAAGGCGGACTCGGTAGCTTTTTCACACACTCACAAATTGACCACGTCACAAAAGTAAGAGCAGGCTGACTCAAAATACACTTTAAAGAGAAGGTTGTTGCATACGAAGAGAGAGAGAGAGAGAGAGAGAGAGAGAGAGAGAGAGAGCTGTAGTCTGCTTTGCGGATGACATATGAACTAGCATGGGGTATTTCATTTCGCCGTGGGCTCTAAACTGCCGCAGCCATCCTGGCCCACTTGCTTGTGGTGCATTTCACGAACTGCCTCAGGACTTATTAAATCTGGTGCGGAATACCACATATGGAAGAAGTCAAAAATGTTGCTTCAGAAGATGTGCCAAGGGAAATATTAATTAAATCGTTAATAAAGCATTTAAACAACTTGCAACATACAGTTTAAAACTACTCAAAATAAAAAAAATCGACATTGCACAGTATTTCGCGTGCATAAACAACATTGTTATGTTTTTGATGAGAAATTTCATTAAATAATCCAAACCTATTGTTATTCGACATCAAAGTTGGAAGTGGTGATGTATGAAATTATAGTTCGAATTTCAAATTTCGGCGTAAATTTTTACCATCATGGTTATAGTTCCCGATCTCTACAGGTCTACTAAGTGTATTTTCTTTTTAAAGTGCTAAAGAATTTCTAAGTTGACTGGTTCGCGCCGCTACACCACTACGAAGAAGGAGGGAGAACGGGGGCCACCATTTGATGGGATTGTAGCAACAACAACAAATACCTATGCAAGACAGAGTCCACTGCGATGTTCTGAGAAGCTGTAAACGTGACACGCTTAACCCACGACCCAGTCCGTAGCAGTAGCTGTCATGACCAGATATCGGAGAGCGCTAAAACACCCACACATTCCTCGTGCTCTCGTCCCTATGTCCACACGAAGCGTGCCGCTGGCCCCAACCCTCAGAGGTCGGTGAAATCTACCACCACAGCTGCAGCCACAGCATCGGACGCCTGTGCTTGCCAGAGTGCACCACCCCCGGCCAAGGAGGGCATCTGGGGATGATTGGAGTGGTAGGAATTCAAATTTTATCAATATGTCCAGCGTAAACACATGCCCGTATTGAATCTTCTCTTATGCAACACGCACGTCCGCTTCTGTCACACTCGCCCAGCACACTGATCACTTCGTCAGCCCTTGCTGCCGTGGGCGAGATGAGACAGTTCGGCGCATTCCCTGAACCTATCGCAGGCTGAGCTAATCCTCAACTTCCAGTTGCCGAAGCTTCGTGATCGCCCTTGCAGCCAGCCTTGGTGTACCGTGAATCAAGCAGCTGCAGCTTGGACGTTGTGGTGTTCTTTTTTTTAAAAATATATTTTGATGAAATTATTATTCTCTTGTGAAGATTCAGAAATCTGTTGTGAGTTTTGCACCACTTCTCGGCGGGAAGAGCAAAGACTTTTCAAAAAACTTAAGTACTGTAAGTTATAGTTTATCTATATTTCACCTGAAATCGTTTGCAGAAGGCGTAACGTTCTCAATATCAAGAACAGAGTTCGCATTGCCACTTAATTTATTTGTGTCGTGATCATGTTCGATCACGACCGGATATGGGACATAGCAACTACGAACAGAGAAACCTAACGGACCAGACAGAGCTGCAAATTTTCTTTGCTATACTACACCACACATTAAAAGAAGTTGGATTTAAATCACAAACAAGGTAAATAGCAATGCGCCTTCTGCCTTAACTATGACATTTGTTGACATGCATTCGGTCCCTGGTAGCTGTATGAAACACCATGATTTCTGTTGCCATTAATAGGAGATGGATAGTATAGAAATACTTTCAGTAATAAGCAGGCACTACAGCATTTGAGAGCACAATAACCAATTTAATTACCTTAGTGTGGTGTGCGTACTGTAAGACCTTCGACACACACACCATCAGATTATTTGACTTGTCGCTCTAGCGAAGTAGGCGAGTGTCAGCAATATGTCTCGTGGTCTTATCGTGGCGTGTTTATCTTCTGCCGTTAGGTCAGACGATAGAAGAGCCACTTGCATGCTTAGAGTAGCAGATTGACGGTGACCAACTTTAAACAGAACTTGATTAATTTTCACACACATTTATTAAAATAATAACAATCATAAACCTTACTTAACTTGATTCTAGATGCTATTTACAACTGACAATCTGAAGTTCCTTTGGTCTTGGTACGTTAATCTTATTCTCACACATCTCTGATACTTGACAAAGTATCTATACATTTATCTTCATGGCTATGTACAGGAATATGATAATCCTATTAGGCGCAGACTGAAACTTGACTACAGACTAATACAGACTAATGTAGACTGGCAAATCTGAGGTCTGTACACTCATTATAATACCTCGAGCGTTCAGGTATCACTGCGCGATTGTGATCCGCGAGGAGAAAAGGTTCTACGTTAGCAGCAATCTTATTGGCTGCATTACATATTAATACGCGGATTGGCGGAAGCAGACTTTGGTCCATCTCTTATGCAGCGCCATCTCGTCGTGCGGAGATGGACGTGCGATGCGCCTGTGCTGTTATGCTTAGCAGGGCACGCTCTAGTGGGAAAGTTGTGTATGCGCTGACTACGCAGAACTATGTACACAACACTTAGTCAGTATTTCTAACAATAGGCTCTGTACATTTCAATTTTATATCTTGCTGGCTGTTTCTTTAAATTAAGTACTTCAAAATTTTCGACATTTCATCTTAGCTGCACACATAAATTCTTACATAGCACTTCACAATAGTAATATTTTATAATAACTAATTGGTGATTGCGGACCAAGCCATATATGCGTCCGCTGTCTTTAAAAAATATCACGACTGTGTTAACAGATGAGGGTTACAATTCTTCAGCTGTCAAAAAATAAGAAACACAAAATATCTCTATCGATACAATTTATCAACAATTCGTATTCCGCGCCGTGGTGCGTAAGATATTCTTTGAAATATCAGGTGGTCGCTACTCAGCGACGATATAAGAAATTTTTACACAGATAGGTTTTATGAACCTGCATGGTTAGATTATCGAACCTAAGTTTGTTTAAGCTATCAAAGCAGATACTAATATTACAACGTATACAGTAGTTTGAGGCAGCGATGTTGTTGTCCATACACCTCGAAATTCTCACGTGAAATGCAGACTTCTCTCTTTTATACGAGTTATTTTCGAAGACAGAAGAAATTGAGACATACACTCATTCTCACATCACTGAAGTATCGTTACTTGCGTGAAAATTCTGCTGGCATATGCTACATTTCCTCTAATTTATTTTCTCATCAGGTAGGAAAAAATATTTTCTTATCAGGTACATCAGGCATCACAGAATTAAAATATTAAACTCATTTTTGGAGTGCTAAGATCTACCTCTATCAGAGGACGCCTCCTCACTTTCTAACTCACTTAAAGCACCCAAATGCCTCGCCACATACAAAGTCGCTTAAGTAACAGCGCAGAAAAGTTGTATACATCAGCTTTATGCTAGTTATCACTTTATAAATTCGGCAATACATCTGATTTTATTACAATGGTCGTCACTTCCTGTGTAGGTGAGGGATTGAAACATCGCTAAAACATGTCGCCACAAGGAAAAAAAACGCCAAGTCAAGAATCATATCTGTTTTACCATAGCCATCGCTTCCACCCACCAGGAAGCACATCATTGACATCAAATTTATAGACTAATTAATGAAACTGATCGTGAAAGTCACTTTGCATGGCGAGTAATTTTTTCCAGCAGTCGGATTACACTCACAAAGTAGCTCAAATGGGAATCCCTGGATGGAAGACGATGTTCTTTTCGAGGAACGCTACTGAGAACCGACATTTGAAGCTGACCGCAGAAGGATTCTACTGCTAGCAACATACATTTCGCGTAAGGACTGCACTATTAAAACCATCACAACTTCTGTGTTACTGTCACCCTCCAAAAAAAGCGGTCTTGGTTCTACAGGCTCACGCAAGAGTCGCTGATAGTGTAACACTTTCTGGTAGAAATGCTGTCTGTGATTTGGAATCAAGTTGTTCAACCACATACTTGCCTAAGATATTATGAAGAAATATTTTAATGATTACAGCCACTGGTGAATCATATTCGCGACACGCTCCTATCTCGAAACGTGTCACCTTTTTTTAAATCTATCTGCTACAGCAAAACGCCAGCGTGGTTTTTTTGGACAGTTTCTCTATGTCTTGTAACTGTTACTCAGTCCCTGCCCCGCCATGCGTGCACCTTTGTGCATATGATCCAATTTAAGTCGTAACTGAGCAGAAGTCGGAAAGCACTATATCTAGCATCCCCTGGAGCTGTTGGAGAAAGAGGGTGAACTGAGTCAATGCGAAAGAACCGAAATGGGAACATGTTGTCGTAGCTTCGTCAACCGTGTACAGTGTTTAAAGCCAGCATCAAACAAAACTTTCTCCTGCAATTTCTTATTGGAAAAATTAGCAAGACACTACATCATACAGGAACTGAAAGACAGATGAGGATTTCGCTACTTCATTGCGATGTGTCTCCGAACTACTAGGAGTGTTATTTAAGAAAGATCAGTTTTGTTGTAGACACTAGCAGTTCGTGCGCATACCGCAACGAGCGCGTGCGTCGTGTACCGGCATGCCTCGGGAACAACTGTGCTCAGTTTCAGCTCTGTAGCTAACCTGTGCGGTTCTTTTCTGTGCTTTCAAAATGTTCAACTTGCCCGCCGCGTGTGAGGTTCGCTCTAAGTGATACGGTTTTTGTCAGCAAGGAACCTGTCTGCTCCAGAAGTTCATCGACAGACTTGCGAAGTATACGGTGATACTGTTATGAGTGAAAGCAAAGTGCGTAAATGGGTATGAGAATTCAAAGATGGCTGTGATAATGTCCATGATGAGGACCACTCCGGTTGCCCTTCTTCGATTACAGACGATTTGGTGGCTTCAGTTGAAGCGACGATTCGTGAGAACAGGCGCTTCACAATAACAGGCCTCTGAAACAAATTTCCTGACGTGTCGAGATCAGTGCTTTACAACATTGCTTCTGAACACCTAAAGTTTAGGAAACTGTGCTCCTGTTGGGTCCCGAAACTCCTAAGAGAGGACCACAAAAACCAAAGGTTTGAGTGTGCGATGAAGTTCTTGACTCGTTATCACGTCGAAGGTGACAGCTTCTTGGATCAGATCGTAACTGGAGACGGAACATGGGTTTCGCATATCATGCCAGAATCGAAGCAACAGAGCATGGAATGGAGACACACACACACTCGCCTGTAAAGGTGAAGGCCAAACAGAATTTGTCCCACGGCAAAATCATGGCATCAGTGTTTTGGGGTAGGCAAGATATTTTGTTGGTCGACTTCATGCAATGAGGAACCACTATCAATGCAGAAACAAAAGACGTGGCATGTTGACAAAATGAATTATCCTCCTCCATCACAATGCAAGACCTCACACTGCAGGTCACACCCCTGATTTATTGGACAGTTTTGGCTGGGAAGTTTTAGACCACCCACCCTACAGTCCTGATCTTGCGCCGAGCGATTATCATCTGTTCCTCCACCTCAAACAACACCTCAGCGGCAACCGTTACAATGATGACGATGACATGGAAACGGTAGTGAACTCTTGGTTATCGGAGCAGGCGGCAAGTTTTTATGAAGAAGGTATTTTAAAATTGGTTGAGAGGTATGATACATGTTTCAACAAACTTGGCAACTATGTCGAAAAATAGAGTGAAGTATGTACTTTCTGGAAATAAACTTACTTTTTTGAAATAACCTTTCGTTGTGTACTTATGTTCAAATGGACCTTACTTAAAAAACACGCCTCGTACATACAGATACTGCAGTCCGAAGGAGATCTGCAGCCCCTGAGAGTGCATTCATGTCTGTCAATCAAACATTCTCTTTATCAACGTTATTTTATACCACCCAACAGAGATAAACTACGAACTACACTCCTGGAAATTGAAATAAGAACACCGTGAATTCATTGTCCCAGGAAGGGGAAACTTTATTGACACATTCCTGGGGTCACATACATCACATGATCACACTGACAAAACCACAGGCACATAGACGCAGGCAACAGAGCATGCACAATGTCGGCACTAGTACAGTGTATATCCACCTTTCGCAGCAATGCAGGCTGCTATTCTCCCATGGAGACGATCGTAGAGATGCTGGATGTAGTCCTGTGGAACGGCTTGCCATGCCATTTCCACCTGGCGCCTCGGTTGGACCAGCGTTCGTGCTGGACGTGCAGACCGCGTGAGACGACGCTTCATCCAGTCCCAAACATGCTCAATGGGGGACAGATCCGGAGATCTTGCTGGCCAGGGTAGTTGACTTATACCTTCTAGAGCACGTTGGGTGGCACGGGATACATGCGGACGTGCATTGTCCTGTTGGAACAGCAAGTTCCGTTGCCAGTCTAGGAATGGTAGAACGATGGGTTCGATGACGGTTTGGATGTACCGTGCACTATTCAGTGTCCCCTCGACGATCACCAGTGGTGTACGGCCAGTGTAGGAGATCGCTCCCCACACCATGATGCCGGGTGTTGGCCCTGTGTGCCTCGGTCGTATGCAGTCCTGATTGTGGCGCTCACCTGCACGGCGCCAAACACGCATACGACCATCATTGGCACCAAGGCAGAAGCGACTCTCATCGCTGAAGACGACACGTCTCCATTCGTCCCTCCATTCACGCCTGTCGCGACACCACTGGAGGCGGGCTGCACGATGTTGGGGCGTGAGCGGAAGACGGCCTAACGGTGTGCGGGACCATAGCCCAGCTTCATGGAGACGGTTGCGAATGGTCCTCGCCGATACCCCAGGAGCAACAGTGTCCCTAATTTGCTGGGAAGTGGCGGTGCGGTCCCCTACGGCACTGCGTAGGATCCTACGGTCTTGGCGTGCATCCGTGCGTCGCTGCGGTCCGGTCCCAGGTCGACGGGCACGTGCACCTTCCGCCGACCACTGGCGACAACATCGATGTACTGTGGAGACCTCACGCCCCACGTGTTGAGCAATTCGGCGGTACGTCCACTCGGCCTCCCGCATGCCCACTATACGCCCTCGCTCAAAGTCCGTCAACTGCACATACGGTTCACGTCCACGCTGTCGCGGCATGCTACCAGTGTTAAAGACTGCGATGGAGCTCCGTATGCCACGGCAAACTGGCTGACACTGACGGCGGCGGTGCACAAATGCTGCGCAGCTAGCGCCATTCGACGGCCAACACCGCGGTTCCTGGTGTGTCCGCTGTGCCGTGCGTGTGATCATTGCTTGTACAGCCCTCTCGCAGTGTCCGGAGCAAGTATGGTGGGTCTGACACACCAGTGTCAATGTGTTCTTTTTTCCATTTCCAGGAGTGTATAAAAACTCCGCTAATGTTATCCAATAGAGGACTCTATAAGATGTTACCATATCTGTCTCTTCAGATATATAGAAAACAAATACTGACTTTGAGCACATGTGGCGATCCTATTAAATGTACAGGTATTGGTTCACTGAAGCAGGTCGCCAGCAATTGAAGTGTCTTCTACAGCCTAGGAGGCTGCATTCCACATCTCGTGAAGGAGCAGAGTGAGCTGTGTCCGTAATGGCTGTTCCGCGCCAATCTTACTCATGGCACCCATCCAACAGCACAAGATTTCTCCAGATGCGCGCATGTCAAGGAAGTTAGTACCCCTCATTGGTGTATAACAGATATGAAGGTGTTTTGATGATACAATAGACTGGTAAGATGACAAAATGTGTGGTTTTTATGCATGATGGAGCCTCAGCCAGACGTAGTTTGAAGCATTTTATGTAAATCAACTGTGCTATAAATTCTAAAGTATTGTTCTAGTGTCTGGCGTCAGTGCCAAACAGGTGCTGCTAAGAGAGAAATGATCATGGAACATAAACACATACATTCCTAGGGCTAGACGGTTTTGTACTTAAAACATGCTATAACGCCAAAGTGGTGCAGCTTCTGACCTGTTAGTTGTGAGAAATGGAACGCTGTAATACTCCAGTGTAAAAAATACGCTGAAGCGCAAAAGAAGCTGGTATAAGCATGTGTATTCAAATACAGAGATACATAAACAGGCAAAATATAGCTCTGCGGTCAGCAACGCCTGTCTAAGACACCGCGTGTCTAGCGCACTCGTTAGATTGGTTACTGCTGCTACAATGGCTGGTTATCAAGAGTTAAATGAGTTTGAACGTGGTATTATACGAGGGGGAGTTGGAAAATAAGAATCCCCTGTCGACTGTGGTCAGAGTTGTGTGTGAAAGGAAAAACAAGAGAAAGACATTAAAGATAAGACATATCTTTATTTTTCTACATAATTTCGATGTACATTGAGACATATGTCATACCGCTTTATAAGCTTCGAAAAGCTTTCCAGGAAAAAATCAAGGCTTTTCATATGGAAGAAGCGTTGAACAGCTTGTTTGACGTTAGCATTACTGCCAAAGCGCCTTCGCCGAGAGTCTTCTTCAAAGCAGGAAACAGATGGAAGTCACTTGGTGCGAGATCCGGACTGTAAGGCGGATGGTGTAGGTGCTCCCAGCCAAGAGTTGCAATATGGTTTTGCCTTGTCGTCGCCGTGTGTGGTCTCGCGTTGTTATCCAACAGCAGAACGCCAGATCTGAGAAGGCCAGGCCGCTTTTTCCGAATCACCCCTTTCAATATCGACAGAGTGCCACAGTACCGCGCAGCATTGATGGTAGCATCCTCCAGAAAGTCCAGTAGCAAAACTCCTTTGGCGTCCCAGAAAACGGTGAGTAGCACTTTACCTGCAGTCGGAACGCGTTTGAACTTCTTTCAGACACGTGATGATGGATGTTTCCACCATATGGATGCGGCCTTCCATTCAGGCGTGTAATGGTGGACCCACGTCTCATCCCCCGTCACAACCCGAAGCAGAAGGTCATTGTCAGATTCATGGTAACACACGAGCTGTTCCAGGCTGAACGCCATGCGTTGTTCCACGTGCGTCGGGGTCAGTTGGCGGGGCACCCATCATGCTGACACCTTCCTGAATCGAAGAACGGCGTGGATGATCTTGTGAGCTCGATCATGTCCGATTCCAAGTTCTACCGCTACTCCATCGATGATGATACGCCGGTTCACTTTAATCATGTCATCCACCTTCCTGACAATTGCATCTGTAGTGGCCGTGCGTGTCTGTCCAGGTCTTGGTGTGCCCTGCACTTGCTGACGTCCATCACTGAATTGCTGTCACTATCTCCGCACCATTTGCCTCGATATCACGCCTGACCTATACACCTCAACAAGGCGGATATGAATTTCTGTGCCTGATACTCCACGTGCCCATTCATAGCGGATAACAGATCTCACTTCTGCCTTTGACCACGACTCCACAACGCACCTTCTCTCCATAGCTCCAGAAAAAAATCAGCTGCTGGCCTCCGCTTTGCGCAGGCACTGCGACAGAGCCATCTGCTTGATCACGGTCGACCTCTACCTAATCGTGTATCGGTGTCTTACACGTGCGTGTTCACCTGCCGTGTCGTCTTTCACCCATGTCACACAACTCTGCGCACAGTCGACATGGGAAACTTATTTTCCAACTCCCCTCCTAGTTGGCGCACGAGCGATGGGACACGGCATATCCAAGGTATCGATGAAGTGCGGATTTTCCTGTATGACCATGAAAGGGCACAGTACCGCCCGACATTGAAAATAGGTACAACATACTTCATTATTCTTGTCTGAACAACATATTTTTTCTAATAATAACTCAATTTCAATTAATACAGTGAAGCCGGATACCAGTGTGGGAAAGAATGACAATTTATTTATTTAATTGATCACATGTGCACTCCCTCAAAATAAATCCCCACATCCAGTTTGGTGAGATCTGTGAAATGAATGAATGTATGGTCGTCTGCTAACCGCAGATAGTGGATGTGAATATATGATCATCTTTGAGATGATCCTTTGGTGGGACCAAAGAGATGAAATTTACCTGAGCTTTGAGCGCCTGAAATGTGGCTGACCAATACGGTAGCAAGGTGCTCCCCCACTTCGACAGAGGTGCGAGAGGACCTGAAGAATGGCCATGTTTCAGCACTCTGCCGCTGGATCTTGTGCTGTTAAGACCTGTCTTGGGTGTGCCCCGTAAAGACAAAAGAGTGGAGGCATGGTATGCATGTGGAATATTTAAGAGTAGTTTGAAATAATAATTTCTCTATTTCAGGAACTTTTGTGGGGAGAATTAAATGTCAGGCAGGTAATATTAAAGGGATCGTAGTAATCTTCGGAAGTGACCAACGGTCACAATGAAACCACGTGTAACAATAAGTTGAAATAATTCTGTGTGCTTAAGTTAAGCTGAACTACTAGCGTGTGTACAATAAGTTGAAATATTTAAGAAATAGCGTGTGTACCATAAGTTGAAATATTTAAGAAATGGCGTGTGCAGGACTTGAAATTAGAGACGAGTACTTCCACGTGGTGAGTACTGTGTGAGTCTCAATCTGTGTATGAGACAAAGGATAAAGAGAAGTACTCGTCCATAGTATCAGTTGAGGACTCGCATGTGTGATGAATATGTTCTTAATATTACTTTGCGTGATATTATTCTGTGTGACGCTTGATTCAAACTATAACACTCTGAGAGAGAAACAAGGTGAGTCAGCTGTCTATCCAGCAACGCCACTTGGCTTGCATTGCACAGGAAGCCGTGCATATATCTCCAGAGTTCATAGTAGGAAAGTAGAATTACGAAGTGGGGCAGTGTCGTGTGAAACTGGGATAAATATTAATTGAAGTGGGAAAGCTGAAAGTGATAATTTTGTGACTATTCCCTGTGTAGTATTTCATGTTGTAGTGTGGTGTATGTCATGTAATTTGGGTATGTGTAGTTTGCATGGGAGAGTAGCAAGGTAGTTTCAAAAGATTAGTGGGTTATGCTTGTTCCTTCGGTACCGCTCGGTCTGGAGGAAAGTTTCGTGATGATGATTGTGAGAGTCGAAGTGTGAGGTATAATAAAAGATCCACCATCCTATCCAGAAAGTGCACTGTAGCGTTAAATAATTACGAGACCATATGGTAGAGAATCACCAATGTAAAGCCATGCCCACTGGGCAGAATTTCTCATGTGTTATTGTTGTAGGTTATAGAATTTGTGTGCTTAGGTTATAGAGTTTATCGGAATAAATAAGATAGTGAAAAGAAAAAGATTGGTGGACTTTTCCTTCGAATTCTATGTTGTCATGATATCCCGAATTTATAATGTGTGCGCCATTCATATTCAGTGCTGTGGCCACGTATTGATAAAAGCCGTTAAATAAAAGAAAAAAGAAAATGTGGTATTGCCAGTGCGTAGTGAACAGTCAGAGTTCTGTAAATTACTGATAGTCAGTTGTGCGTTTCCGTTGCGTATTATTCATACAGGAGGTTGTTTAGTGACTTAATTGTGAGTACGAGAGTTCATGTTACTCTATAAATAAGAATGAATCCACTCGCTTGGCAGACCACTCATCTTGCAGGCCTGACTGCTTGATGCCACAGTATGAGCAAGGCACGTAGGTGCCTCTCAACCATTTCACGAGTGTACCGTGAATATCAGGAATCTGGGAAAACATCAAATTCCCGACATCGCTGCAGCCCGAAAAAGATCCTGCAAGAACGGGACCAACGACGACTGAAGATAATTGTTCAACGTGAAAGAAGTGCAGCCCTTCCGCAAATTGCTGGAGATTTCAATGCAGGGCCATCAACAAGTGTCAGTGTGCGAACCATTCAACGAAACATCATCGATATGGGCTTTCGGAGTGGAAGGCCCACTAGTGTACCAGTGATGGCTGCACATCACAAAGCTTTATGCCTCACCTGGGCCCGTCAACATCGACGTTGGACTGTTGATGACTGGAAACTTGCAGCCTGGTCGGACAAGTCTCGTCTCAAGTTGTATCGCGTGGATGGACGTGTACGGATATGGAGACAACCTCATGAATCCAAGGACCCTGCATGTCAGCAGGGTACTGTTCAAGCTGGTGGAGGCTCCGTAATGGTGTAGGCGTGTGCAGTTGGAGTTATATGGGATTCCTGATACGTCTAGATACGAATCTAATAGGCGACACATACGTAAGCAGCCTGTCTGATCACCTGCAGCCATTCATGTGCACTGCGAATTCCGACGGATTTGGCGATCCCAACAGCACAATGCGAGACCCCACACGTCCAGAATTGCTGCAGTGTGGCTCCAAGAACACTATTCTGAGTTTAAGCACTTCCGCTGGCCACCAAACTCCTCAGACACGTACATTATTGAGCATATCTGGGATGCCTTGCAACATGTTGTTCAGAAGAGATCTCCACCCCCTCGTACTCTTAAAGATTTATTGACAGCCCTGCAGGATTCATGGTGTCAGTTCCCTCCAGCACTACTTCAGACATTAGTCGAGAGCATGCCACGTCGTAATGCGGCACTTCTGTGTGTTCGCGGGGGCCCTACACGATGTAAGGCAGGTGTACCAGTTTCTTTGGCTGTTCTGTGTATATCACCAGCGCATGACATACACTTTCCCTGCAAGTTTGTCTACGATAAATTATGATGATAAAATGTAAAGTGATAAAACTACTATCTTGCACACGAAAGAAAACATCGAATCTTTGTGACACAAATACCAAATAGTTTTCCAGAGGTTTATGGTGCCTGCTGTTTAAGAAGTTCAGGCCAGATTACGGTTAGGAAATTATGATATGTTCAAACAGCCCTATAAAATGATTGTCGACAGCCGAAAATACATATGAACAAACTGCGACATATTATAAGGAAATAAACACAATGATCAATAGCCAGGAGAGATATAATAGTCTTACTGCAATTTATCATTGCCCCTGGGTACTTTCCTCTTGCACACAGAAGTCAGGGCCTGACGTTAGGCTATATTACTCATTTGTGGGATAATATTGCCGTTTAGCCTTGACGCCACATCTCTATAATGCCTCCTCTCTTCACTACTAAGGTGTGTATATGTAGCATCAGTGTACTCTCATCTTCCAGAGCATACAATTTTATTGGTTTCGCTCAGTACCGTTTCATGGTATTTGTCTCTAATTTTATGCACTCTGAATCAGTTTCCATAATTTTGCTTTGTTTCGCTATTTTACTTATTTCGTGGTATTTCCCTCAATTTTTACGTATCTCACATCAATTGTTCGTGATTATACCAGGTTTCCTCGAATTTTACTGATTTTTTGTCATTTTTCATTTTTTTCCACAGTTTTCCGTATGGACATGCTCACATTGCTGACGTACCCATATGCTGTTTTGATTTTGTACGAGAATGTTTGAGCATCTTTTACACCAACTTACTGAGACTTGTCCTCTCCCCGATGATCCACTTGCATGCATTTAGGATAGGACGAACATGAAAAGTATAGTAACAGTCACTTCATACCTATATGAAACGGAAGACTCGATTTACATCCAAGATGGGGAGAGAAATGGACTACTTCGTATACATCTTTGTTTTTCTAGAGGAGGGTACTTCAACAAGCTTCCCACCGATGGACATGTTTCATTACACGTGAGCTGGAAGTCCTCTGATCACTGTGGTATGGAGTGGTTTGCTGTTAACGATCACAGGTAGATAGTGCTCCAAGTCACACACAGGACTCAGCAGACATGCAGTAGAGTGTTTTTAGAAAAACCATACAGCAACTGCTTGTCAGCTGACACTTCAACGTTGCGATTGGCGGAGAATACAGAGAAGCACATTGTAAATACAACTTGTTAATTTTTAAAACACGTAAACAGTCCTACACGGGGTCAAACATGCGACCATTCTGTAATTGAACATTGCAGTCACCCCAGCTGGTAACACAACGCTCTTCAGCTAAGGACACTTAATAAAATCTATAAGATAGCTGCTGATAACTTTGGGGTGACACCTGGGCTTGTGATCCGACATATAGTATTTTATTATTTTACATTTGGTGGTCAATCACGTTAAGCATTCCATTCCAACCATTTTATAGCTGCCAACGAAAAAAAAAAGACTAATTCGTTAGTTCCCAGTGCTTCCATGTCAACTTTTGTTTGTATCTCTCTTGCTGTCACGTTCTCGTTTCAAAGTATAAGAATTGTGCTGCACCAAGCAGAAAACATTTAAATACTCCCTCAATTTCCCCACATTTCGACGTATTTTCCCTCAATTTAGACGTATTTTCCGTCATTTTTCGTAATTTTATAAATTTTATGTCACTTCCCCCCCCCCCCCCCCCTCCCCCCCGCCGTGAGCCATGGACCTTGCCGTTGGCGGGGAGGCTTGCGTCTCTTTGCGACACAGATAGCCGTATTATAGGTGCAACCACAACGGAGGGGTATCTGTTGAGAGGTCAGACAAACGTGTGGTTCCTGGGGAGGGGTAACTGCCTTTTCAGTAGTTGCAGGGGCAACAGTCTGGTTGATAGACTGACCTGGCCTTGTAACATTAAGCAAAGCAGCCTTGCTGTGCTGGCACTGCGAACAGCCCTAATTTTTCCCGAGGGCATGCAGCTTTACTGTATGGCTAAATGATGATGGCATCCCCTTGGGTAAAATATTACGGAGGTAAAACAGTACCCCGTTGGGATCTCTGGGCGGGGACTACTCAGGAGGATGTCGTTATCAGGAGAAAGAAAACTGGCGTTCTACGGATCGGAGCGTGGAATGTCAGATCCCTTAATCGGGAAGGTACGTTAGAAAATTTGAAAAGGGAAATGTATAGGTTAAAGTTAGATATAGTGGGAATTAGTGAAGTTCGGTGGCAGGAGGAACAAGACTTCTGGTCAGGTGGATACAGGGTTATAAATACAAAATCAAATAGGGGTAGTGCAGGAGTAGGTTTAATAATGAATAAAAAAATAGGAGCGCGGGTAAGCCACTACGAACAGCATTATTGTAGCCAAGATGGACACGAAGTCCACGCCTACCACAGCAGTACAAGTTTATATGTCAACTAGCTTCGCAGACGATGAAGAAATGTATGATGACAGAAAAGAAATTATTCAGATAGTTAAGGGAGACGAAAATTTAATAGTCATGTGTGACTGTAATTCGAAAGCAGGAAAAGGAAGAGAAGGAAAAGTAGTAGGTGAATATGGAATGTGGGTAAGGAATGAAAGAGGAAACCGCCTGGTAAAATTTTGTACAGAGCATAACTTAATCATAGCTAACACTTGGTTTAAGAATCATGAAAGAAGACTGTATACGCGGAAGAGGCCTAGAGACAGTGGAAGGTTTCAGACAGATTATATAATGGTAATACAGAGATTTAGGAACCAGGTTTTGAACTGTAAGACATTTCCAGGGGCAGATGTGGACTTGACCACAATCTGTTGGTTATGAACTGTAGATTTAAACTGAAGAAACTGCAAAAACTTGGGAATTGAAGGAGGTGGGACATCGATAAACTGAATGAACCAGTGGTTTTAGAGTGTTTCAGAGAGAGCATTAGGGAACGATTCACAAGAACAGGGGAGAGAAATACAGTAGAAGAAGAATGGGTAGCTTTGAGAGATGAAATAGTGAAGGCAGCAGAGGCTCAAGTAGGTAAAAAAGACGAGTGCTAGTAGAAATCCTTGGAGAAATTATAAAAATGCAGTAAATGTAACAGGCTAAAACGAATACAAACGTCTCAAAAATGAGATCGACAGGAAGTGCAAAATGGCTAAGTAGAGATGACTAGAGGACAAATGTAAGGTATAGAGGCGTATATCATTAGGGGTAAGACAGATACTGCATACAGGAAAATTAAAGAGACCTTTCGAGAAAAGAGAAACACCTGTATGAATATCAAAAGCTCAGATGGAAAACCAGTTCTAAGCAAAGAAGGGAAAGCAGAAAGGTGGAATGAGTATGTAGAGGATCTATACAAGGGCGATGTATTTGAGGGCAGTATTATGTAAAAGGAAGAGGACATAGATGAAGATGAAATGGGAGATGATATACTGCGTGAAGAATTTGACACAGCACTGAAAGACCTAAGTCAGAACAAGGCCCCGGGAGTGGACAACATTCCATTAGAACTACTGATAGCGTTATGTGAGCCAACCATGACAAAACTCTTCCATTTGGTGAGCTAAGGTAAAATACAGGAAGCGAAAGGCTATTTACAATTTGTAGAGAAACCAAATGGCAGTTGTAAGAGTCAAGGGGCATGAAAGGGAAGCAGTCGTTGGAAAGGGAGTGAGACGGGGTTGTAACCTATCCCTGATGTTATTGAATCTATATATTGAGCAAACAGTAAAGGACGAAAAAGAAAAATTTGGAGTAGAAATTAAAATCCATGGAAAAGAAACAAAAACTTTGAGGATTGCCGATGACATTGTAATTCTGTCAGACAGCAAAGGCCCTGGAAGAGCAGTAGAACGGAATGGATAGTGTGTTGAAAGGAGGATATAAGATGAACATCAACAAAAGCAAAACGAGGATAATGGAATATAGTCAGATTAAGTCAGGTGATGCTGAGTTGAATTACATTAGGAAATGAGACACTTAAAGTACTAGATGAGTTTTGCTATTTAGGGAGCAAAATAACTGATGATGATCTAAGTAGAGAGGATATAAAATGTAGACTGGCAATGGCAAGAAAAGCGTTTCTGAAGAAGAGAAATTTGTTATCGTCGAGTATAGACTGAAGTGTCAGAAAGTCTTTTCTAAAACTGTTTGTGTGGAGTGTTGCCATGAATGGATGTGAAACATGAACGATAAATAGTTTAGACAAGAAGAGAATAGTAGCTTTCGAAATGTGGTGCTATAGAAGAATGCTGAAAATTAGATGGACAGATCACGTAATTAATGAGGAGGTACTGAATAGAATTGGGGAGAAGAGGAATTTTGGCACAACTTGAATAGAAGAAGGGATCGGTTGGTTGGACATGTTCTGAGGTATCAAGGGATCACCAAGTTAGTATTGGAGGACAGCGTGGAGGGTAAAAATCGTAGAGGGAGACCAAGAGATGAATACACTAAGCAGATTCAGAAGGATGTAGGCTGCAGTAGTTACTTGAAGATGAAGCTTGCACAGGATAGAGTAGCATGGAAAGCTGCATTAAACCAGTCTCCGGACTGAAGGCCACAACAACAACACCAGCGTCACTTCTGCGCATTCATGAGATTATTTCTCACTCCATATTCTAAAACTGCTTGTAAATGCAGTACAGTTGCCAACACCTAGCAACACATGCAAATGCACTACTTTTCTGGTCGGAGTACAGTATAGCATTGTACTGTAACGCGCCCAGTCACCTCCAACCAAATATTCGACAGTTGCAATGCGTTTGCTCTGTTTTCTTCATGTCTGAGTCTGTGCATGTGTTGCGGACAGCTCCCATGGCCCAATCTTCCCAATGGTGGATGCAACTTAGAAAACAGAACGCGTCTCCAGACGTAACGCGTGGTTGATCCACCTTCGAGCCCTATCCAGGACGTGACACTTTGTGGATGCACCACAGAGGAAAAGATAATATACAATATTTGAGTTCAGACTGTGTTCTAAGAGACTACAACAGATGGATGTCAAAAATAATGGACGGTAGTTCGTGGATCACTCCTGCTACTCTTGTTAAAGATGGGTTTCCCATGTGCTTCTCCCAAATACTGAGCAATGTCTTTCGTTACGGTACATTATGGTTGTAAGAAGAGATAACTAAGCTGTCAGTTCTCTTTAGGACCTGATAGGAACTACATTGGATCCTGAAGCCTTGTTTAATTTTAATGATTTCAGGTATTTCCCAATGCCACTGACAATAATATCAACGTACAGGGTGAGTCAAAAAGAACGTTACACACTTGGGATGACATGGAAATTTGTTGAGGTAACTTGAAGAATCGGTAGGTGTGTCATTTTGCAGAAAATAACCTCAAGTTTCTCATAAAAATGTCGAGTGTCATTTTGGTTCGATGTTACTACCATTTTTGATGAGCAAATATTCTACCGGTAGTCAATTTCTACCCACACTCGTTGCAACAAATCGGGCACGCCCGATATAACGGCAGCGTACATTCGATTTTTCAGATCGTCTAAGTGGTTTGGTAGGGGAGAAACCTAACACGGTCTTTAATGAAACCCTAGAGAAAGAAATCCAGCAGCGCAGGGTAGCCGTGCGGTCTGAGGCTCCTTGTCACGGTTCGCGCGGCTGCCCCTGTCGGAGGTTCGAGTCCTCGCTCGGGCGTGAGTGTGTGTGTGTTGTCTTTAGCGTAAGGTCGATTAAGTTAGATTAAGTAGTGTGTAAGCTTGAGGACCGATGACCTTGGCTATTTGGTCCCATGGGACGTACCACAAATTTTCCAAAGAAATCCAGTGGTGTCAAGTCTGGGGAGAGAAGTGGCATGCGACTGGTCCTTCACAGCCAATCCATCGATCTAAGTAGCGATTATTGAGGAAATCTCGAAATTCCGTGAGGAAATGAGTCGCTGCACCGTCTTGTTGGTAGTAAACCATACTGTCTGTGTAAAGCTAAAAATATTTTTTTTTCAAGCATATCGAGATACACAATACTAGCGACAGTTTTCTCCATATAAAAGAAAGGGCCGCACACTTCCAATTTCCTAGGGGCACGGAATACATTAATTTGGGACTGTTACGGACGAGTTCCAGGACTGCATGAGCATTTTCGCTGTCCAATATTCTGCAGTTGTGGGTGTTCATAGTAGCAGTGATATGAAATGCTGACTCATTGCTGAAGATTATTGTGTTGAGGAATGGCTCGTCATCCTCTGTCCGATTCAACATTTCCGTACAGAATTCCCCACGACCAACCAGATCTGCGTCACTAATCTGCTGAATTATTGTGAATCTTTATGGTTTCAAGTGTAAACATCTACGGAGGACTCGCCAAACAGTCTGATGTGGAATGCCAGTCTCGCGAGACGCACGTCGCGTTGATTTTTGTGGGCTGCGGGCAAAGCCCTCCCTAACGTGTTCGACATACTCATGAAAATGCGGGTGAGCTGGTGATTTATCCTGTCGCAGTGAAAAATCCGTCTCAACAAAGTTATTGTGCCAAGAGTAAACTGTACTCCTGCTTTGAAGACCATTAGCGTATTCGATGCGAAATTTAAGCCAAACAGTTGTTGCAGAGTTCGTTTCATGAAACCAAAACGTACAGCTAGCACGGTTCGTACTAGTGAAAGTAGACATTTTAACTTGCAATATGCCGGCGCTCATAGTGCCGGAATGGGGTACAGGTGCACCATGTGAATCAAACTTCAGGTTGTTTACTGCCGGTTCTATAAGTTATCTCAACAAATTTCGATATCATTCCGGAGTTGTAAAGTCCTTTTTGACTCACCTTGTATATCTATATCACTCTTAATTCCATTGGCGTGAGAATTGAACTGGGGCAATTCACCCAGATATTCCTTTCCACATTTAAAACGTTAGGCAGTTCCATTTTTTCTTTGCTACTGAAGATTTCCGTTCCTACGCCCCCTACGAGTATCTGGGTACTTTAACTTTGGTGTCACTGACAGCTTTTAGTACTCGCGACCATAATGGGCCGTCCAGTTTTGTCCTGTGTTGTCTCTCTACACTTGAGCATAGTGACGTGCGTCAACCTTTTCAGCATCAGCGGTTCGACGATTTCTTTTGTTGCGCGTGTCATTCTTCGACGATCAGTAGATGCCACTGTTTCCTCGAATTTTACATTTTTAAGGCAAATCGTCACAAGAATATCTGTAGACCAGGTTTGCCAACTTGCAAATAAAATGCACATGGGTAGATTCACTAGGAAGATATCCAAACCACGATCTATCCCATGTCACGAAGATTACGATGTGTGATGGCAGTGCGTGAGGGCTTGATACCATACTGAAATCTCGAAGTCGGAGATCTGGCGTAGTTCAGCATTCTTAATCATTTGCGTATTATTATGTAAGTAATCTGTAGTACAAAACAGTTTGTAATTACATGTATTCTTCCTGGTGCCGCATTTTCACAAACTTCATTCCATTTCTGGGAGACTGTAACATTGCGCGATAATTTGTGCTTTAGTTTGCAGTCCTTCAGAAGTAACTATATGCCAAGGGATATTAGGTCAGTCTCAGTTAGATCTCTTTTGTCTTTTTTAACTTCCGTGAAGCTTTGTAGCTATTCTCGAGCTACTTCGTTAAGTTTTTCTCCTCGGTGTTGCTGCCTCTGACGTACACTGAATATGTTATATTGCTAGCGAAGGCCGAAATGCACGCTATAAGCTCATGCAGGATGGCTTGAGGTCTGAAACAGGATACGTAATGAATGCTATAAAGAAAAGTACGTGGCTTCTGGAATACTTAACTTTAATCCATCATTTGTATACATCGTTCTTGATGAGACATGCTTCATACGATAACTATCACTTGCTATGGCGCCTTGCTAGGTCGTAGCCATTGACTTCGCTGAAGGCTATTCTAACTATCTTCTCTGCAAATAAACGAGGCTTCGTCAGTGTTGCATCGCTAGCTAAGTCGTCCGTACAACTGGGGCTAGTGCTAGTAAGTCTCTCGAGATCTGCCGTGTGGTGGCGCTCGGTCTGCAATCACTGATAGTGGCGACACGCGGGTCCGACATGTACTAATGGACCGCGGCCGATTTAAAGCTACCACCTAGCAAGTGTGGTGTCTGGCGGTGACACCACAGAATATACATAGAAACTGGTGCAACTGCCTAATACCTTGTAGGGCTCCCGCAATTACGCAGAAGTGCCGCAACACGGAAGTGGCATTGGCTCGACTAATGCCTGAAGTAATGCTGGAGGGCATTGACACCATGAATCCTGCAGGGCTGCCCATAAATCCGTAAGAGTACGAGACGGTGGAGATCTCTTCTGAACAGCGTGTTGCAAGGCATCCCAGATATGCTCAATAATGTTCATGTCTGGGAAGTTTGGTGGTCAGCGGAAGTGTTTAAACTCAGACGAGTGTTCTTAGAGCCACTCTGTAGCAATTCTGGACGTGTGGGGTCTCGAATTGTGCTGCTGGAATCGCCAAGTTCGTCGGAATTCACAATGCATATGAATGGCTGCAGCTGATCAGACAGGATGCTTACGTACGTGTCATCTGTCTGAGTCATATCTAGATGTATCAGGAATCCCACATCATTCCAACGTCACACGCCCCACGCCTTTACAGAGCCTCCACCAGCTTGAACAGTCCCCTGCTGACTTGCAGGGTTCTTGGATTCAGGAGGTTGTCTCCGTACCCGTACACGTCCATCCGCCCGATACAACTTAAAACGAGACTTGTCCGACTAGACCAGATGTTTCGAGTCAACAGTCCGATGTCAGTGTTGATGGGTCCAAGGGAAGTGTAAAGCTTTGTGATGTGCAGTCATCAATGGTACACTAGTGGGCCTTCGGCTCGAAAAGTTCATACCGATGGTGTTTCGTTGAATGGTTCACACGCTGACACTTGTTGCTGGCCCAGCATTGAAATCTGCAGCAATTTGCGGAAAGGTTGCATTTCTGTCACGTTGGACGTGGTCGTTGGTCTCGTTCTTGCAGGATCTTTTTCCGGCCGCAGCGATGTCGGAAATTTGATGTTTTACCGGATTCCTGATATTCACAGTACACTCGTGAAACAGTCATACGGGAAAATCCCCACTTCATCGCTACCTCGGAGATGATGTGTCCCATCGCTCTGGCGTCAACTATAATACCACGTTCAAACTCAATTAACTCTTGATAACCAGCCATTGTAGCAGCAGTAACCAATCTAACAACTGCGCCACACACTTGTTGTGTTATGTAGGAGTTGCTGACCACAGTGCTATATTTTGCCTGTTTACGTAACTCTGTATGTGAATACACATGTTTATACCAGTTTCTTTGGCGCTTTAGTGTATATTATCTGATGAAAAGTATCTGGACAGCCCTAGGTTATGCGGAATTGAGCACTAGATCTCACATGAAGCGGACCTGCCAGTAGAGAAACAGTAGTAGCAGAATGGTCAGGGAGCTTATAGACTTCGAATGCGGATAGTCATTGGATGTTACATGAGTAACAAATCTATCAGGAAAAATCTAGTCTGTTGTTGATGTAACTGTGAAGTGAAAACGCGAAGGAACGAAAATAGCCCAACCAAACCTCATGCACTGACAGAGGAGGACTGTCGTGCAGTCGGAGAGTGGTTGTAAAAAAATGGCATGAAATCAGCAGATTGACTCACTCGTGAGTTCCAGAGTGCTACCAGCAGTCCAAATAGCACAATGACTGTGCGTAGGGAATTACAGAGAATGGAGTACAGTGGTCGAATAGCTACTTATAAGCCACAGCTTTTGCTAGGCAGTGCTGAGCAAAGCTCGTGGTCGTCTAAAGAGCGATGCCATGGGTCAGTGTATGACTGGAACTGAGTGATTTGGAGCGACGACTGATGATCAGCTCAGTGGCACAGATTTGGATTTGGCGAATGCCTGAAGAAGATTACCAGCCATCAGTTGTAGTAGGAACTGTCAGGCATGGAGGAAGTGGTGAATGTGGTGTGTGTGTGTGTGTGTGTGTGTGTGTGTGTGTGAGGGGGGGGGGGTTTCCCTTGTTATGGTATGGTTCCTTCATTTAGCTTAAGAAAACTCTAGATGCGGAAGGGTGTGAGCCCATTTTACACGTACAGTAAAGGAGCAGTCCAAAGACAATCATTATTTGTATCAACTTGATAATACACCCTGTCTTAAAGCATCATCTGTGAGGCAGTGGTTTGTGGACAGTAATGTTGCTGAAATGGACTCATCTGCTGAAGTTCCAATCTGAACCTAACGGTACACCTCTGGTGGAGTTAGAACATCGACTCCGCCACAGACCCCAACGTCCAGCATCACTTCTTTCTCTGGTTTCTGCAGTTAAGGAAGAATGAGCTGCCATTCCTCCACAGACATTCAGACATCTCATCCAAAGTGCCACATCCAGGGTTCAAGCCATCATAAAGGCGTAGAGTGGACACACCCCTTACTAATGTTCACTAATGTGTGTCACGAAACTTTTGATCAGGTAGTGTAGGTGATGTCCCTGTGTGATCAAAAGTTATGGAAAGACAGTGTGTGACTCCTCGGTCGTGTGCTGCTGTTGCCTGTGTGGTCCATATGTCTCAGCACACTCCTGGTAAGAACTGGTTTCCTGAGGCTCCACATTCACATCGGTGGCGATACGACTCTCGGCAGAATGTCGATCGCCCTATAGACTGCAGAGCCAACGTGACATCCGTTCGTGAAACACTCGTAGTCGCCCTGTGCTGATGTTTAAGCGCATGGAATCACTATCGCAGTGATATCTAAGATCTATGCTAAACGTTGTTGATCTCGGAGTTCCGAACCCATGTTTAATGTCCGATACACTATGATCCTTTCATGTTTCATCGATTATCATCCCACATTCAACGAGATGCTGTCATATTCGCTACTCACCTGTCTGTAACAAACTGCTGAGATACAAATATCATGGTTCCATACGCAACATTTACCTGTAACATTCTGACGCCAAACGCTGAGCATCATCATACATGACAACTCTTTCCGTAACTTTTGGCTATCCTCAAGGGGACCGCTCGTACTCGTCATCTCTAATTTCGTCCAAACTTAAGGAATACATTGATAAGCCAAAATATTATGACCACTACCCACCGCGGCGTTGGAAGCCGCCTGGTAGCGTTGACGGCACATGACGCGGTAACAAAAGTATGTAAGCGGAGCAGTTGTGGACGGGGATCATCCTAGCGAAGATATATGCCACAAATAGGGAAATACATGGAGATAAACGACTTTGATAAAGGTTAGACTATTATTACACAGGGCCTGTGAACGAGTATATCGAAAACAGCGAAACTGGTCGAATGTTCACGAGCTACTGTCATGAGCACCTTCAGAAAGAAGTAGGACTGTGAAATTACCACTAAGCGTTAAATGGTATATGACTCTGCACAGAATGTGGGGTTCGGAGGTTTGTGTGCTCTGTAAAGTAGGATAGATGGTGATGTGTGGCATTTCTGTCGAAAGAGTACAATGCAGGTGCATGCACAAGTATTTCAGAGCACACCGTTAGTAGTACACTACTGACCATTAAAATTGCTACACAACGAAGATGACGTGCTACAGACGCGAAATTTAACCGACAGGAACAAGATACTCTGATACGCAAATGATTAGCTTTTCTGAGCATTCACACAAGGTTGGCGCCGGTGGCGACACCTACAACGTGCTGACATGAGGAAAGTTTCCAACCGATTTCTCATACATAAACAGTAGTTGACCGGCGTTGCCTGTTGAAACGTTGTTGTGATGCCTCGTGTAAGGGGGAGAAATGTATACCACCACGTTTCCGACTTTGATAAAGGTCGAATTGTAGACTATCGCGATTGCGGTTTATCGTATCGCGACATTGGTGCTCGCGTTGGTCGTGATCCAATGACTGTTAGCAGAATATGAAATCGGTGGGTTCAGGAGGGTAATACCGAACACCGTGCTGGATCCCAACAGCCTCGTATCACTAGCAGTCGAGATGACAGTCATCTTATCCGCATGGCTGTAACGGATCTCGCAGCCACGTCTCGATCCCTGAGTCAACAGATGGGGACGTTTGCAAGACAACAACCATCTGCACGAACAATTCATCGACGTTTGCAGCAGCGTAGACTATCAGCTCGGAGACCATGGCTGCGGATACCCTTGACGCTGCATCACAGACAGAAGCGCCTGCGATGGTGTACTCAACGACGAACCTGAGTGCACGAATGGCAAAACGTCATCTTTCGGATGAATCCATGTTCAGTTTACAGCATCATGATGGTCTTATCCCTGTTTGGCGACTCGCGGTGAACGCGCATTGGAAGCGTGTATTCGTCATCGCCATACTGGCTTATCACCTGGTGTGATGGTATGGGGTGCCATTGGTTACACGTCTCGGTCACCTCTTGTTCGCACCGACGGCACTTTGAACAGTGGACCTTACGTTTCAGATATGTTACAACCCGTGGCTCTACCCTTCATTCAGTCCCTGCAAAACCCTACAATTCAGCAGGATAATGGACGACCGCGTGTTGCAGGTCCTGTATGGACCTTTCTGGATACAGAAAATGTTCGACTGCTGCCCTAGTCTGCATATTCTCCAGATCTCTCACCAAACGTTTGGTCAATGGTGGCCGAGCAACTGGCTCATCACAATACGTCAGTCACTACTCTTGATGAACTGTGGTATCGTGTTGAAGCTGCATGGGCAGCTGTACCTGTACACGCCATCCTAGCTCTGTTTGACTCAATGCGCAGATGTATCAAGGCCGTTATTACGGCCAGAAGTGCTTGTTCTGGGTACTGATTTCTCAGGATCTATGCACCCAAATTACGTGAAAACGAAATCACATGTCAGTTCTAGTATAATATATTTGTCCAATGAATACCCGTTTATCACCTGCATTTCTTCTTGGTGTAGCAATTTTAATGGCCAGTAGTGTATATTGTTGAACACATAGCTCCAGAGCAGACCACACCTAAGTATTCAGATGTTGACCCAACGGCATTGTCAATAACGATCGCAGTGGGCATGCGACCATCGGGATTCGATCGCCAATCAATGGAAATGTGTCAACTCTTTGGATGAATCACGTTTTTGCTACAACACGTCGATGGTCGTCTCCACAAACACTGCCATCGAGCTGAATCCCAGCTCAAGCGTGCAGCGCCCCACGAATGCAGTCAGGTGGGAGCAGTTTTATGCTATGGGGGACACTCTCCTGCGCTTGCATGGGACTTGTGGTAGTAATTGAAGAGACGTTGACAGCAGCGAACCACCTGCATCCCTTCATGCTTGATGTCTTCCCCGACGTAGATGTCATCTTTCAGCAGTATAATTGTCCGTGTCTCGGAGACAGAACCGTTCTACAGTGGTCTGAGGAGCATTATGGTGAACTCACGTTGGTGTCTCGGCGACCAAATTCGCCTGATGTAGATCATACCTAAGCCATCTGGGTCGCTATCGGGCACCGTCACAGCGTACACAAATCAGCGGCCCGTTATTTACGCGAATTATGTGACCTGTGTTTAGACCTCTAGCGCCACAAAACTGTACAAACCCCTTGTATGCAGAATCAGTGATATATTTCGTTCCAAAGACGGACAAACAAGCTATTAAATAGGTGATCGTAAATTTTTGGGTCGCCAGTGTATCTGGTCTGTGAAAGTGGCAGGAGTGGGCGTTCCAGATGCCAAGCATTTGGAAGAAACACCATTTTTGGCGTGGGTAAGGCGAGACATGAGCGTAGTTTCCAGACAGCGGTTGGCACAGCGGGAAAAGTACAGAAACTGGCAACGTCTTTTTCAATTTTTATGTTACTTCCATTGCAAATAAGCCGAAATAATGCTCAGTACTGGGTGTTTGAAAAAGCTCTCTAGTTCTAAGTATAAATTTAATGCAGAATTTTATGAAAAATTACATCAATGAGTACATATCATGAAAGAGAATTCCTTCAGGTTTTGTTTAATGTTAGTACACGTCAATGTGGGATCCATTTGTCGGCCTGCACACGTCGGGATGATATTCTACTTCTCGGCACTTATTCACCAACATTTCAGGTGTAACTGCCTCAACTGCTGCGACGATTCTCTCCTGTAAATGATTGATGTCTCTGATCTTTTGACTGTAACCAAAATTTTTATGTGGCCCAATAGAAAAAGTCCAGTGGGGTTAAGTCTGCACTTCGTGGTGGCCAAGGTATTAGGCCAGCCCTGCCTAGCCACCTTCCTGGAAAGTGAGTGTCAAGAGCCGCACGCACATGGTTACTGTAATGAGGTGGGGCGCCATCTTGTTGGAAAAAACACACGATGCGCTGTTATAAATGACTCCGTTTTCACAAGCCAAATAACACACTGTGCTTTCTGTTGCGGAGTACACATTGTTGCTGAGTTGCCATGCACTGCACTGCATACACGCCTGGAGTGAACTGAGGGAACAGAGGAAAAAACAGCACTGGTGCCGTCTCAAGGTCAAGCAGACCTGCCAACTGTAGGGGAGCCAAACTTGGAGAGTTGACGAATCAAACAACACAAACTAGAATAGCGTATGTCACTTTGTACAGATTCTAGAACACATTAAAACTAGGGAGTTCTTTTTCAAACGCCCTGTATTTTACTACAAACAATCTTGTTGGAGGAACATCCGCAACTGAGCATTATACCAGAGGTTGAAAATACCGCTTCAGTTCTAAAGTTCTTTTATTATCACACGACCAGTTTTGGGTTCTTGTATACCCATCTTCAGGTGTGTTAACTTGGTGCTGTGACCCCCGAGTGCCGCAGTTGACGTGTACAAGGCGCACTGTGCTACCTACGAGCGCATGCTGTCGTTTCACGTTTATTCGATTTCAATACAGCATTGAGCGCAACGTTTGGCGTCATTCGTATAACCCGCCCTCAGCTTTCCTTTCTGTATACTCTCTATTGTGTGATAGCGGGGTGACGGCAGTGGAGGCAGCCACAAAACAATTGTCAGGTGTCTGGGGATAGTGCCATTGGACAGAGCACGACAAGAAAATGGTTTTCTCGTTTTAAGTAGGATCGTTTTGACATTAGTGACTCACCATGTTCAGGAAGACGTATGAGATATGGAGAACATCGTTTAAACGCTGTAATCCACAATGACCCACGCCATTGTACTCGAGAACTGGCAGATGTGAGAACTGTGGTCATTTCACCATCGTGCGAAATTTGCATACAATGGGGACAATGCAAAAGCTGGGTGTAAGAGTAATGTGTTCTCTAAGCCAAAATCACCAAGTGGACATATCCACATTTCTACTTACTCGTCATCAATTACATTGTGAATAACATGAACCATTCATATCATGCATCGTTATGGTGATGAGAAATAGTGTCCTTATTCTACTATAAGGAAAATAAAGGAATGATTGGGCCCAAACAAAGAAACAACTCCTCGGACAAAGACATGCGTGCATCTAAGAAAGATAGTATTATGTATCTGGTGGAAGAGCAACAGTGTGGTGTACGAATTGTTTCCCCGAGCTGCAACAATCACTGCTGGCAGGTACTGACAACAACTGAGACGTCTTGCAGACACAATCCAAGAACAATGACCAGTGAAGTGATGCATCCACTCACATTCTGCTAGACTGACAAAAAACACTACACAGGAGTCGGGTTGGGAAATCATTCCACACCCACCTTGTTCACCTGGTCTTGCACCCTCAGATTTTCATCTTTTCTGCTCTCTATCGAACAACTATCAAGGAACTTCCTTTCCAGATGAAAATGCTTTCCAAACATGCTCGACGAGTCCTTTGCTTCAAAACCACGTGATTTCTACGGTTGCGGAATCGTAAAGTCACGTAAGCGTTGGCAGACTAGTAAAAAAAAAAAAACTGATCTCTGCCCGAAACAGGCCTTGGAAGGGCCAACGGTACTAACCGGCCGCCAGGTCATCCTCAGCCCACAGGCATCGCTGGGTGCTGATATTGAGGGGGCATGTGGTCAGCACACTTCTCTCGTGGCCATATGTCAGTTTACAAGACCGGAGACGTTACTTCTCAACCAAGTAGCTCCACAGTTTGCCTCACAAGGGCTACGTGCACCCCACTTACCAACAATGCTTGGCGGACCAGGTGGTCACCCATCCGAGTGCTAGCCCAGCCCGACAGAGCTTACCTTCAGTGACCTGATGGGAACCAGTGTTACCACTGTGACAAGGCTGTTGCCCAGACTTGCAAATAGTGAAGAATATATATTATTAATGACTATAATCTCTGTTACGTGTATGTGTCGCGTTTATTAAACTTGCGGAAAAACGCTATGAACTTCTGCAACAACCTAATTGGTCGGTAGTTTGTTGGGGCGAAGCTGGCGCCCAGCGGGAGGGGGGGAGGGCACAGTGGGGGCAGCTGACCCTAGTAAGAATTCGTTTACGTTATGAATATGAAAAAGAGCCTGTAACCGCTGGGGCCAGATTTTTAAGACATAAATTCCTAGAAACTTATCAGTGAAATGAGATGAAAATTTCAATAAAATGATGTAAAACTTACGTAAAACATACTGCGTTGACTGAGTTTTAAAATGGACTAGAGAACAAAGAAAAATCTTACAGGATTCTGGAACTCAAATTACATAAATTGGCACATGTGAGTAGGACATATGCACTGAGGGTACTATATAAACTTAATTTTGTGTATAGAGAGTTCATCCATTCCGGGAATGGAGGATCTTGACGAGTTTTGCATGTTATCTTCATTGATACTGGCAAGATATCGGCCCTAAGGACTCCAAGACTTTCGAGACTGTTTTAATTTCAAGTTTAAGTCAAATTACAAATGACAAAACAAATATGTTTTGGTGTGATATAATTACAAATTAACAATATTCTGATTTTTTTCTCCTGTACTTGTACTGTCAAGCCTTTCTTGCTACCAAATCACATGATTCTACATCAAGGGGAAGTATCCTACAGGTTTTAGTGAGTGAGTCTGCGTATATCAAAATAAAACAAACAAACAAACACTGTCGGAACAGGCCTTGAAGAACCAACAGTACCCACCGGCCACCATGTCATCACCGGAGGCAGATACTGAGTGGCATGTGGTCAGCACTAATCTCCCAGCCGTTGTCAGTTTTCCTGACTGGTGCCACTACTTCTCAACCAACTAGCTCCTCAATTTTCCTCACAAGTGCTGAGTGCACCCCACTTGCCAATAGCACCCGGCATACCCAAACGATGACTCATCCAAGTGCTAACCAATCCTGAAAGCGCTTAACTTTGGTGATCTGATGGGAACCAGTGTTACCACTGTAGCAAGGCCGTTGGCGCGAGTCTCAAAATACACGACGTAAATGGTCATATCGTCTGATTGCATTGGCATAGAAGGTAACATTTTTTCACCAACAAAGGATTTAGCTGAATCTGGTGAGTGACTTATAGGCAGATAGGATGAGATGTAGTGTGCTTTATCAGATATCAGGAAGAGGAAGACTGGACGTTTTTTATTGCTCTGGATAATAAGCTGTGTGGACAATGATACTGTAAAGGCAGGGAAGAGTTTCGTGATAGGCTCCAGGACATTCCTTGAGGTGGCGGTAGTTTATTGTATTGTGATCCGGTGCAGTGTCTCGCTTTTTAGCGAGTTTTTCTGTAATGTCTTTAGCTGTTATTGGGGTGTTTGTTCCTGTTCATGGAGTGCTGTGTAAGAAGTGGAAGTTTGATGTGAGTAGTGGGATAGCTGTGTTGGCACATACACACAAATAGAGATCCACCGAGTAATCAAAGATGGGATTATAAGGGATGCTGAATGTATCTTCCAGGTAGGATGGGAAGTGTTTGGCTTTGGTGAGGTTATCAGGAAATGGTTTGTTGTTATCTAGGATGGGATAGATGGGAGTGGGGTTATTTCTGGAGAGCCTATGAAATGCTTTCCAATACTCTGTAGAGTTTATAAGTGTTTCTTATAGTTTAGTGCATGTCATGTCTTGTCCCGATGTCGTTCAGCTTGTTATAACTGTTGGTGGCAGTCCCAGTCATGAGTACGAAGGAATTCTCTGTAGAAATGGTGGGATTCTGGGAGCAGGGCAAGAGTATGTTGAGGAAGAGTAGAACTACCACAGTAGATGGCTGGGAGTAAGATGTGATTGGAAATTACATCTGTGATGCTGTGTCGTGGGAAATCATCCTCACGTTTTATATAGTCACGATTTTGAAGGCTGAAACTGTGGCTTCGATTACAGTATGGACGTTGACACGGCATACATTATGCATTGCAGTCTGCACAGGGATACTCGTGGATTTGTCACGTATGGTGATTATGAGAGGGATGAGTTGGGTTTGGTGCACAATATGAGAGCTGGAGAAGGACAAGTAAATGATCACTCCCAGTTGCATCTAGGATCAGTTGTGGTACACCTTAAGAAGTTAGGGGAGACAATAATGGAACTGAGCGTAGTATCCGTGTCAGGACGGGCGTCGCCAGAGATGTGAATATCATAGCTATTGAGAAGTTGATATACTGAGCCACAATTGTTTCTTGGCGACTGCGCGGGAGTGAAGGTGGAGGTCAACAGTGAATATGTACGTGGTAAATGTTCAGTCCCCACAAGTTAGGAAATCGTAAGGGGTGGGAGGGTTAGTATGAGTTTTGGTACAAAGATGTTGCTGATGAGGTGCTCAATTGGATCTTTAGGAGTGGCTGGGATGTATAAGAGCTATTTCGAAGATGGGAGATGGCTACTATGTAAGGATATATATATATATATATATATATATATATATATATATATATATATATATATATATATATGAAATGGTGGGGTTGAAGAATGGTTTCGTTGAGGAGGACAGCATGTATTTCATGTTGTCAGAGGGTGTAGATAAGAAGAAATTTATTGGAATGGAGGGTATGGATATCTTGATGCAAGATGTTGTATATCTGCTCTAATCTACATTTACATGGATACTCTGCAAATCAAACTTAAATGCCTGTCAGAATGTTCATCGAACCACTTTCACAATAAATCTTTGTTATTCCACTCTCGAACAGTGCGCTGAAAAACCGAACACCTGTATATTTCCGTGACAGCTCTGATTCCGCTTATTTTATTATGATGATCGTTTCTCCCTGTGTAGGTTCGCATCAACAAAATATTTTCCGATTCGAAGAAGAAGGTTGCTGATTCAAATTTCTTGAGGAGATCCCGCCGCAACGAGAAACGCCTGAGTTTTAATGATGTCCAACCCAAATCCTGTATCATGTCCGTGTCACTCTCCTCCCCTATTTCTCGGTAGTACAAAACGTGCTGCTCTTCTCTGAATATTCTCGATGTACTCCATTAACGCTATCTGGTCAGGATCCCACACCGCAAAGCAATACTCCACAAGTGGACGGACAAGCGTAATGTAGGCAGTCTCCTTAGTAGATCTGTTGCATCTTTTGAAGTGTTCTGCCAATAAAACGCGGTGTTTTGTTCGCCTTCCCCACAACGTTTCTATGTATTCTTTCCAATTTAAGTTGTTCCTAATCGTAATTCCTGGGTATTTAGCTGAATTTGCAGCCTTTAGATTCGATTGATTTATCGTGTAACCAAAGTTTAACGGAATCCTTTTAGCACTCATGTTGATGACCTCACAATTTTCATTATTTAGGGTCAATTGCCAATTTTCGCACCATAAAATTATCTTTTCTGTCTTTTGCAATTTGTTTTGATTTTCGTATGACTTTAGCAGGTGGCAAACGTCGGCGTCTTCTGCAAACAACTTAAGGCCGTTGCTGATTATCTTCTAAATCGTTTATATAGGTAAGGAACAGTAGAGGGCCTATATCAATACCTTGGGGTACGCAAGAAATCACTTATGTTTTACTCGATGACTTTCCGTCAGTTACTACGAACTGTCACCTCTCTGACGGAAAATCACGAGTCCATTCGCATAACCGAAACCATATTCTATAAGCACGCAGTTTGATTACAAGCCACTTGTGAGTTACGGTGTCGAAAGCCTTCTGGAAATCTAGAAATACGGAATCAATTTGTAATCCCTTGTCGATAGCACTCAACACTTCGTGTGAGTACAGATCTAGTTGTGTTTCACAAGAACGATATTTCCTAAATCCGTGTTGACTGTGTGTCAATAGACCGTTCTCTGCGAAGTAATTCATAACGTTCGAACACAAGATTTGTTCCAAAATCCTGCTGCATATCGATGTTGATGATATGAGCCTGTTTTGTGGGTTACTCCTATTGCCTGTCTTGAATACTGGTGTGACCTGTGCAGCTTTCCAATCTTTGGGTACGGATCTTTCATCGAGCGAGCGGTTGTGTATGATTTTTATGTATGGAGTTATTGCATCAGCATACTTTGGAAAGAACCTGATTGGTATAGATTGAGGACCGGAAGACTTGCTTTTATTTAGCGATTTTAAGTTGCTTCACTACTCCGAAGATATCTGCTTCAAGTTACTCATGTTGGCAGCTGTTCTTGATTCGAATTCTGGAATATTCACTTCGTCTTGTTTGGTAAAGTAATTTGCTTTAGCAGCACTGTCATCGTTGGTATTTCTATTGCTATCATGCAGAGAGCACATTGATTGTGTCTTGCCGCTAGCATACTTTACATACGATCAAAATCTCTCTGGACTTTCAGCCAGGTTTCGAGACAAGGTTTCGTTGTGGAAACTATTATAAGCATCGCGCATTGAAGTCCGAGCGAAATTTCGAGCTTCTGTAAAAGATCGCCAGTCTTGAAGATCTTGATCGTTTAAATTTGGCACGCTTTTTTCGTTGTTTATGCAACAGTGTTCTGATGTATTTTGAGTGACATAGGGCATCGTCTCCGGCATTTGTTAATTTGTTTGGTGTAAATCTCTCAATTGCCGTCGATACTATTTCTTTGAATTCAAGCCACATCTGTTCTGCACTACGTTGTTAATTTGTAAGCAGTAGAGATTGTCTCTCAGGTGGGCTCCAAGCGAATTTTTGTGTGCTCTTAGGAATAGAAATATTTTTTGTTTATTTTTGGAGGATTTGAGGGTTGCAGAATTCAGTCTCGCTACGACAAATAGCGTTGTCGTTGTTTACTAATCCCTATATCCGTTTTGATTCTTGTTATTGACTCAGGATTCTTTGTTGCTAAGAGATCAAGTGTGTTTTCACAACCGTTTATTATTCGACTGGGCTCATGAACTAACTCCTCGAAATGATTTTCAGAGAATGCGTTTAGCACAATGTCGGATGACATACCTCCGAACTTGAAGTCACCACCAACTATAATTGTATGAGTCGGGTATGTGTTGAAAATTAGACTGAAATTTTCTTTGAGCCTTTCAGCAAGTTTTATCATTAGAGTTGGGAGGTATTTAATAGTATCCAATTATTATTTTATTACGGTTGCCGAGAATGACCCCAACCCAAACTAACTCATTTGCGCCATTTTCAGGAGAACAAATAGGTGCATGAGTGATAGGTTTAGACTAGAGTTTCGAGACGATCAAAAATGAAATAGGCGCGATTCTGGGAGTAGGTGACATACGTATTGATATGGAAGATGATGCAGGTAGCGAGGGTTCTTTGCTGTAGGATGTGGGATCTTTCAAACGCTTGTATGTTTAGCAGGACTAAGATTATGGAACGGATAATATCTTTAGTGGTGGTGGAGGACGGCAGGTATTGTTTGTGGAGTGGCGGACAGATTGTGCAGATGGGGATGGCGAGTCCAGATTCTTGGGGAGAAGGTTCTGATTTGCACTTGCAGCAGTAGGTAAGGAGAGACTGGACGCAGGATTTTACAGGTAGGTGGGGATTTAATCTCCGGGCATTGTTTGATAGATGGTGTTCCTCGCAATGTTGACAAGTTGGATTTTTTCCAATTTTCAAAAAAATGGCTATGAGCACTGTGGGACATAACATCTGAGGTCATCAGTCCCCTAGACTTAGAACTACTCAAACCTAACTAACCTAAGGACATCACACACACCCATGCCCGAGGCAGAATTCGAAACTGCGACCGTAGCAGCAGCGCGATTCCGGACTGAAGCGCCTAGAACCGCTCGGCCACAACGGCCGGCTTGCAATTTTCTGTCAGGTGATAAAGCTGACAGCAATATGCTTGTGTGGTAAATTAAGGCCCAATTTTTTATTAGTTTGTCAGTAGTGTCGTGATTTAGAGAATACTCCTATTATCACTCCGAATGTGGAGTGCCTTGCATGCATTGATGCCTGGTTGTGAGTTCAGTTCACATTTGGCTGTATTTAAGTTGCCGGCCGCGGTGGCCGAGCGGTTCTAGGCGCTACAGTCTGGAACCGCGCGACCGCTACGGTCGCAGGTTCGAATCCTGCTTCGGGCATGGATGTGTGTGATGTCCTTAGGTTAGTTCGGTTTAAGTAGTTCTAAGTTATAGGGGACTGATGACCTCAGAAGTTAAGTCCCATAGTGCTCAGAGCCATCTGAACCATTTTTTTTTTGTATTTAAGTGGTAATGAGGATAGTTGGTTTTAATGATGACGAAATCTCTCCTAGGGATGAGTTTCTGGATTTGTGTTGCCGGTATGTACTGCTGAATGTGAATGAGGATTGTCTTAGGATTTAGAAATTTGGGGTCATATCTGCTCAGCGTACGGAAGGGGAGTGGATTTGGTTTTGTGGTTCTGGGATGAGATCGACCTGCATATCATCAGTATCTGGAAGCGTTGGCTGGGTCATCCTGACGCTCACTTATACTTCGCCTTTTCGTAGTTTTAGTGATGGGTTTAGGTTGGATGTGGAAGGGATTATATGGGATGATTGGGGGTAGGGAATGTTTGATTCCTGGTGTAACTGTCTACGTCATAGCTGGTGTTGTGGCTGGGGGCACTGGGGCTGTTCCTGCTGATGGCTGCTACTTTTGCTGTTGATGCTGTGGCTAATCATGCTGCTGGCGATAATGTGGTTAGTGCTGTTAGCTAGTGGCGACGGTGCTGGTGCTGTGTCCTAGGGGGCCGGAGGCACTACTGGTGGTACTAAAATGTTGTGAAAAGGTTGTGTGATGGTTCTGCAGGTAGTTGTTGCCCACGTTGTTGGCCAGGTAGTCGGTGGTGCCATGTAGATTGTGGCTGTAGTTACATGCAATGTCCTCATTCTGATGCCTTGGTCATTGTCATATGGTCCAGCAATGGAGATAGTATCCATGTGCGGCAGGAGAAACAGTAGTGTGCAGTACTGCCGTTGCTATCGACCGTTGTATCGACCCTCGTATCGTACAGGCTTTTGTTTGTTTGGTTAGAACAGCTCAGTGTCAGACTATCAGAGAGAGCGGATCGGTAGTTCCTGCTGCTACTAAGGCGAGTACACCGTTCGTTTATTACATCTTTTTACTAGCTTCAAACAGGAGGAGTGCAGTAATAGGTAGGAACTGTGGTTGTTGTGTACAGATGCGAGCTGAACCGGCGACCCTTCACTCACAGCTTCAGGCTGCGTTGGCTTCCGTCACACATCTTGAGGCTGCTGCCAGGGGGCGTCGCTGTGGGAGATCGGACGCGAGGATGCGAGGGACGTCGAGCACGTCCCACGTGTCCTCCGATCGGTCCACTGCTGTGACCTCCCCGGGTACTGCCTGCACTGAGGTTGACCCCTCACCCATGGTCGAGTGGGAGATCATTCCAAAGTCTGGCAGGCAGCGAAAAACTTTCCAAGGGGCCCATCGTAGGGCCTCCCCGGTTCGTTTGGCGAACAGGTTTCAGGCGTTATCTGTGGTTGACGATGTCTCTGAGCCGGATGCAGTCGTCCACCCTGTCCCAGAGGATGCTTCTCGGCCCGCAAGGTCTGGGCATTCACAGAGGGTGGGTCTGCTGGTAGTTGGGAGCTCCAACGTTAGGCGCGTAATGGGGCTCCTTAGGAATATGGCTGACAAGGAGGGGAAGGAAGCCAGTGTGCACTCTGTGTGCATTCCGGGTGGAGTCATTCCGAATGTGGAAAGGGTGCTTCCGGATGCCATGAAGAGTACAGGGTGCAGCCAACTGCAGGTGGTGGCTCACGTCGGTACCAATGACGTGTGTCGCTTTGAATTGGAGCAGATTCTGTCTGGTTTCGGGTGGCTAGCGGAAATGGTACAGACTGCCAGTCTTGCTTCCGAGATTAAGGTGGAGTTCACCATCTGCAGTATCGTCGATAGAACCAACTGTGGTCCTTTGGTGCAGAGCCGAGTGGAGGGTCTGAATCAAAGGCTCAGGCGGTTCTATGACCGTGTAGTCTGTAGATTCCTTTACTTGCGCCATCGGGTGGTGGGTTTCCGGGTTCTGCTTAATACGTCAGGAGCCCACTACACACAGGAGGCGGCTACACGGGCAGCGGGGGCTGTGTGGAAGGGACTGAGCGGTTTTTTAGGTTAGAGGGTATCAGGGAACCACAGAAGGGGCGTCCGTCAGAAAGTGGACAGGTAAAACACAGTAAGGTAGTTGTAGAAACGATTGGTATTGTAGTTGTAAATTGTCGTAACTGTGTTGGGAAAGAACCAGAGCTCCAAGCCCTAATAGAAATCACTGAAGCTCAAATAGTTGTAGGTACAGAGAGCTGGCTAAAGCCGGACATAAGTTCAGCCAAATTTTTTTCAAACGATCTAACAGTGTTCAGAAAGGATAGATTAAATACAGTTGATGGTGGAGTATTTATTGCTGTCAGAGGTAGTTTGCCTTGTAGCGAAATTGAATTAGATAGTTCATGTGAAATAGTATGGGTAGAGGTTATACCTGACAATCGGGACTAAACTATTAATTGGATCGTTTTACCGACCCTCGGACTCAGAAGACATAGTTGCTGAACAGTTCAAAGAAAACTTGAGTCTCATTTCAAATAAGTACCCCGCTCATATAATTATCGTCGGTTGTGACTTCAATCTACCATCGATATGCTGGAAAAATTATACGTTTAAAGCCGGCGGCAGGTATAAAACATCATCCGAAATTGTACTGAATTCTTTCTCAGAAAATTATTTTGAACAATTAGTTCAAGAGCACACTCGAAGCGTAAATGGTTGCGAAAGCATACTTGACTTTCTAGCAACAAATAGTCCTGGACAAATAGTGAGTATTGTGACGAATACAGGGATTAGCGACCACAAGGCAGTTGCTGCTAGGATGAATACCGTAACACCTACAACCATCAAAAAGAAACGCGAAGTATATCTATTTAAAAAATCTGATAAAAATGCCCTTAACGCCTTTTTAAGAGACAGTCTTCACTCCTTCCGATCTGACCATGTAAGTGTAGGAAAGTTGTGGAATGTTTTCAAAGAGATAGTATCAACAGCAATTGAGAGATATATACCACATAAATTAATAAGTGATGGTACTGATCCGCCATGGTACACAAAACGGGTCAGATCGTTGTTGCAGAAGCAACGAAAAAAGCATGCCAAATTTAAAAGAACCCAAAATCCCCAAGATTGGCAAAGTTTTACGGAAGTTCGAAATATGGCACGTACTTCAATGCGAAATGCTTTTAATAATTTCCACAACGAAATTCTGTCTCGAAATCTGGCAGAAAACCCAAACAGTTCTGGTCATACATAAAGCACACCAGTGGCAAGGCGCAGTCAATACCTTCACTAAATTCCAATCAAGAACAACTGCCAAGATGAGAAACATAGAAGTAGATATCCTCGGTGTAACAAAGCAGCTTAAATGACGTAATAAAGGCAAGGCCTCCGGTCCAGATTGTATACCAGTCAGGTTCCTCTCAGAGTATGCTGATAAAATAGATCCATATTTAGCAATTATATACAACTACTTACTCTCAGAAAGATCCGTACCTAAGGACTGGAAAATTGCTCAAGTCACACCAATACCCAAAAAGGGAAGTAGGAGTAATCCACTGAATTACAGGCCTATATCACTAACGTCGATTTGCAGTAGGGTTTTTGAGCATATACTGTATTCGAACATTATGAAGTACCCCGAAGAAACCGATTTATTGGCATATAGTCAGCACGGATTCAGAAAATATCGTTCTTGTGAAACACAAATACTGTTTATACTCATGAAGTAATAAGTGCTATCGACAGGGGATGTCAAATTGATTCCATATTTTTTGATTTTCAGAAGGCTTTCGTCACCGTTCCTAACAAGCGTCTTCTAACCAAACTGTATGTCTACGGAGTATCGCCTCAGTTGTGCGACTGGATTCGTGATTTCCTGTCAGAAAGGTCACATTTCGTAGTAATAGACGGAAAGTCATCGAGTAAAACAGAAGTAATATCCAGCGTTCCCCAAGGAAGTGTTATAGGCACTCTATTGTTCCTGGTCTATATTAACGACATAGGAGACAATCTGAGTAGCCATCTTACAAGGGGAGGCCACCAATTGTGAAATTCAGATTCGATTCATACTGCGCATAATAAAAGCTCATGGCCAGAGGTGTAATGTGGCAAAGCACCAAGATGCACTTCCCAGCCGTTGTCGAGAAAATATACCCTTGTTAGATTGTTTGTGGATGATGCTGTTATTTACCGTCTTGTAAAGTCATCAGATGATCAAAACGACTTGCAAAATGATTTAGATAAGATATCTGTATGGTGCGAAAGTGGCAATTGACCCTGAATAAAGAAAAGTGCGAAATTATTCACATGAGTAATAAAAGTAATCAGATAAATTTCGATTACGCGATAAGTCACACTAATCTGAGGGCTGTAAATTCAACTAAATACTTATGGATTACAATTACAAATAACCTAAATTGGAACGATCACATAGATAAGATTGTGGGTAGAGCAAACCAAAGACTGCGATTTATTGGCAGAAGGTGCAACAGGTCTACCAAAGAGACTGCTTACACTACACTTGTCCGCCCTATTCTGGAGTACTGCTGTGCGGTGTGGGATCCGCATCAGATGGGACTGACGGATGACATCGAAAAAGTGCAAAGGAGGGCAGCTCGTTTTGTATTATCGCGAAATAGGGGAGATAGTGTCACAGACATGATACATGAATTGGAGTGGCAATCATTAAAAAAAAGGCGTTTTTCGTTGAGACGAGATCTTCTCATGAAATTTCAATTGCCAGTTTTCTCCTCAGATTGTGAAAACATTCTGTTGGCACCCAACTATATAGGGAGAAATGATCATCACGATAAAATACGAGAAATCAGGGCTCGCACGGAAAAATTTAAGAGCTCGTTTTTCCCGCGTGCCGTTCGAGAGTGGAACAGTAGAGAGACAGCATGAAGATGGTTCATTGAACCCTCTGCCAGGCACTTTATTGTGAATAGCAGAGTAATCACGTAGATGTAGATGAAGATTGGGTAAGGTGGTGCAAGTGCGTCTCTTAGCCAAAAAGGATTTTTATGTGTCAGTGTTGGCAGTTTTCGTGCATGTTCCACTCCCTTGGAGCTGTGGCAACACTGCAAAGTGGTGCACGCGTAAACAATTAAATTCTGACTCGCGAGGTAACAATTGGCAGTTGACAGTGCGCTTCATAGTGTGACTACGAGTGTGTTACATTTTTTTCGTCGTTCATTACGTCTGTAATTTTGTGGATATTTACTGTGAACACATGTCCTGATAAATATAAATCATTATTACATCATAAATATACCTAATTTTAAGATATACATACGATTTTTGTTTACTAAGGGGGTCGCTCTTGCCTCTCAGAATACACATACGGGGCCCCGTAATGTATATTCTGAGGGACAAGAGCGTGAGCGTAACGCTCTTGCCCCATGATTACTCAGTGTTTAATATTTTTACTCAAAACTTTATTAAATAAAATATTTCTGCGTGAAAAACCTTATTATTACAGGTGCCTCAATATGGTCCGCAATTACGTCAGAAAATGCGATCCAGCTAAATCATACATTGAAGAAACATTACAAAACGTTGTCGCCGAGATAAAAGCTGGAACTCTGACAATAAAAACAGCAAGTAGAATGCACAACATTCGTTTGACAACTCAATTTCATTTGAAAGGGAGAAGAGAAGGAAGAGCTCCACTTTTGGTCGAACACTGGACATGTTTTCTGAAATTGAAACAAGTATTGCCAATACATTTTATACAATGGAAAAATGGGGCTTCAGGTTCAAACACATTGAGTTACTAGATATTGTGGGAGAATTTGTTACAAAGATTGGAATAAAACTTAATTTAAACGTGGCCGACCGGGAAAAGACTGGTTGACAAATTTCATAAAGCGCCAACATTTTTCTATTAAGAAGCCTCAAAATGTAGAAGTGGCTCGAAAGAAAGTATTGGGTCCTTTCATAATTCATGATTATTTCACCCTTCTTGAATCTATTCTTACCAACTTAGAACTTCTTGAATAAACCAGACAAGGTATTCAGTTTTGCTCAAACCCTTCAAAAACAAAAGTAGTAGGAAGAATTGGCAAACCATCTACAAGGACAGTAAGTGGACCAGGACGAGAAAATACAACTGTATTAATGGCTTGTAGTGCTTCCGGGAAAAAGCTTCCCCCTTCAATTGTCTTAAAAGATAAGTGTATGTGGAACGAATGGATTGCACAAGAGGGAACTGGTTATCCAGATTTTTTGTAGTTCAAGTCTGTGGTATTTCTAATGACGGAATTTCCCTGAAGTTCACCAGAAAGAGCTCATTCTTGAAGAACAAACCAGTATTTATATTCGCACCAGCTGAAGATTTGTCCATTGCTCTCAAAAGTAACGTTGTACCTGTTTCACCCATCCCAAACATAGGTCATAGAGGTGAAATAAATTTCAATGTGTCTTTCGATAATTACAATATACAATAAGAAATAAGTCCATGTATTTATTTCTAAGTTTTTACTAACTTACTTGTCATTTTGAAACATTGCTTGAGTTAAATAAGCAGTCTTATGAAACACGCAGTGGTTGTTTTTTAACAAATAAGTGCACACAACCTGCATTATCCATGACATTTGTGTTAAATCAAAACCAAGATCAAGGGAAGGTTGTAGTAAGACGCTCTTGCCCTTTCGTGTCTCACATTGATATTGTATGCCAACTACTACGTGAAGATGCACTTGCACGTCTATGGGGAGGCAAGTGCATTTTGATGATGACTATCATTTAAAAATGCAGAAAATTTTATCATCTAGTAGTGTCACCTACATCCATAAAATCTAATTCAACATGTTTCAAAGGATGTGAAAAAATGATTACATTCTTCCAGATTGCTAAATTAAACAGTTATAAATGTGCTTAAAGCTCTGTTTCTTCATTTCTGGGGTGCACTTGCCTCAGTTTAGCTTAATTGTAGTTCGTTTCATTAGTAAAAACTGTTTCTTTGTTTTTAATTTAGTGAGGCCGTTATCCAAAGTCATTTTTGGAGACTGTAGACATTGCTGGACTAAATTTACCTTCTCCAGTATTGTGTGCCAAAAGATGATGTAGGTCTAAAGGTAATATCACATATAGCTAGGAGGAACAAAGTTGCTGCAGATCTGGTATCAAGGTTTACCTCGGATGGATCTTGCGCATCTTTCAGAGTGCCCACTTCTGCAGGAGTGCTGTGCGGAGACACTTCTACATCACCAAGACGGTGTTGTGGTCCCTGTAGAGCATCTTTGGCACTAATACAACATTTTTAGCAAGTTATTATTTATTCATTCAAATTTACAGCTTTGTGTCTTTCCGTCAGCCTCTGCGGGTGCCATGTACCAGTGCCATTGTGAAATTCTGCTGACTCCTGTTATCAGCTGATAATTTTAATTACTATTGTGTTTATACTGGTTGCTGGTGAGGAGGAAAGTTAGTTATTAGTATTTTATTAATGATCTCATTCATAAGCAGCCATATCACAGTCATCACAGTCGCTCAAGAAAGTTATAATTAAGCTTTATTTGTTTAATCAGAATCGGACGATGACTCTCCTTGTCTGCAGTCTCGATGATTCGAAGCAATCTGTAATCCTTTGTAAATAAAATGTCTTGGTTTTCTTGCGTTGTGTAGTCAGTCAGGAAACCTCAAATCAAGTGGAAAGTTTGCTTTGATAGAGTTTAATCATCCGATGAAATAATGGAGCTCTTGGATCTAATAATTGCAGGTTCATTTCCAATTCATTGGAAGTTCCCTTCTGATTACCTATGAAACGACACCTCCGTGCAAATATCCAATTAGAGAATACATATATAATGAAATTCCTTACACACCTTTGATGTAAACGCTCAGCATATATTTTCTTTAGTAGCATACAATATGTTTTCAATCTCTTTCTTCTAGTAATTTCGATAACAAAATTACAATTATTCAATACGGCTATTTGGCACGGAGAAGATCCTAGAAGTCCCCCCAACACACACCAGAGTGTGCAATTATGTGCTTTATGGAATAGTAATAGTACTGTACTACTTTGCGCATCGATTCTGCGAGTATATAGATGGTTAAGTAGGAAACGTAGTTCACTCACAGAATTGTGCAGGGATAGTTAGTAGATTATAAAGAGATATTAAAAGCTCAGCTGGCAATGTTGCTGCTCCAGCGATCCGGCTAAAGTCTTATGGGTTGCCGTCTGCCAGGTGAAGCTTTAGTGTCATCTAAATTGCATACCTACATTCTGAAGTAAAAATATAGATTTTCATACCATATTCTCACGTATACAAACTTCACTGCCTGGCTACCCATTGACGGGAGACCTTCTCAGAATGGTGTTCACAATATGCACATATCTGCACTCTGATTGTTGGTACTGGGGGTTTAGTTGCCTACATAATAATATAAAGTTGGTAGCTCTTAAATCTCAATATAAGATCAAACATATTCACAATGTAGGACCAATCAAGAGAGAAAGCATCCTGAAAGAGAAACCTATTAAAAATATCTACTGGTGTGGCTGAGTTGCGCACACTAGGAACACGATGGATTTTAGATGACCTTTGTAAAGAGTGTAAATAAAGCTGTCTAGTCTACAATATTGTGATGCACGCCCATTATAATGTGCAGCAGACTATAGTATTACAAAACATTCAAATAAAACACCTTTACCTACTTGCAGTATGCCAAATGTGGTTTTATAAAGTAGAATTATAATGAATGTATTCTTCACAAAATCAAAGGCACACATCATTTTGGTCACCTGTCTAGTTCAGAGTTAACATGTGTAATCCTGAAGTTCACGCTTAGCACAGCCACAGGGAATATCAGACAGAGATGGTGACAGTTATCCAGCAGAAAGAAACAGTCTGCACTGAAGTCAGTGGCAGACATGAGCACTCGTTGCTACATTGGCACCAGTCACTAGGCACAAGTTATACATTCACCAGAACGTCCACTGAGAGAGAGAGAGAGAGAGAGAGAGAGAGAGAGATACATATTCATTGCCGCTCTTAATGCATGTAACAACAGGCTATACCTTGGATGCAGAAATATCCACCAGAGACTTGACAGTACAGTTAAGTCTGTAGCACAATTTTAAGCAAACACAGTGGAACAGGGACTATTGACATTGGTCATTAGGCTCAATGGTGTTTGTACTGAAACACTCACTTGAGTGATTATTACGGTATAGTGACATCTATGTATTAGAAGTTCCAGTTCTTCCAGTGAACATGCTGCTTGTCATTCCCAAGGTGACAACATCCAAGTAACCATGACCTTCTACTCATTGGACATCTCATTGGTTGCCTGCCACATCAGTGGTGGAGAGGATAAGGGCCTTCCAACAACTGTGTATCTCACAGTACTTGTTGCACTGACATCGTCTCTATCGGGCGAGAGACCAGTCTGGTGCCTCTGTTCCTGATTATTGCTGCAGGCACTTCTGGTTGCCAGGGTTTAGGTGTCCAATGGAGCCAGGATTGGACAGCTACATGTCTTCCGACAGGGTAGTACATCCTGATGGGTCATCGCATGTCATTGTCATCTGCCTGCAAACTGACAGATCTCATAAAGTAACATATTAGGGAAACTTCAATCAAAAACCAAGGTTAACTTCTTGTAACTGTGGTTCACAATCATATAAAATTTTTTAAATGATATTGTTGTTGCCATTTGACTGTAAAATTATTTATTGCAAAGTCCAGCAATGGAAAATCCAGGATGGAATGTAACAATACCAGAGAAGAAAAGTTGCTACTCACCGTATAGCGGAGATGATGAGTTGCGATAGGCACAACAAAAAGATTCACACAATTGTAACTTTCAGCCATAAAGGTCTTTGTCTGCAGTAGACACACATACACACACACATGCACGCACACACAAACTCACGGAAACACAACTTGCACACACGTCTACAGTCTCAGAGAGCTGAAACCACATTATGTGAGTGTGTGTGCGCGTATGTGTATTTGTGCCTACTGCAGACAAAGGACTTTATGGCCAAAAGCTACAATTGTGTGAATCTTTTTGTTGTGCCTATCTTGACTCGGCATCTCCGCTATATGGTGAATAGCAACTTTCCTTCTCTGTTATTGTTATTGCAAAGTACAGTATTGTATTTTAGGCCATTTGGCCATTGTGAAGCACAAATAATTGCACCTTAGCACTTGGTTTTAACACATTGTGTTCATAATTATGATGATGTGAATATAAACAATATACTTGTAAAAGATTTAAATTAAACATTTCAATCATGGATTCATAGGAAGGAACAAATGTCCACAGAGTGCTCTGCAATGGAACGAGCTTCTGTTAAGAAACTGAGATGAAGGATTGATAAACTTACAGTGCTCCAGATGGCCTGACAGTGAATGAAGTTCATGTTACCAGAAGTTCCTTTATGAGTTTCACTCCCTGATTAAGAGGCCCCCCACAATCTTTGTTGGGTCATTATGAGTCAAATCCGAAAGTAAAAGATCTGCAATTCTAAGCTGTGAGTGGAAAATGATGGAAAATGTAATAGATTACTGCAAGAAAGAAAAGCAGAAGAAAGGCATACCCAGGTGTAATGCTTCAGTGGTCATAGCTTCAGCACCATGACACATTGCACACTCCTGCAGCCAACATTTATCTTGCAGCTCTTGATATATACACAAAAGCTTCAGGTCCATCTCTGTGTACTTCTTTCCTATGACACTACTTATGGTGAAACAAACAAGTTTCAAATTTGTGCAGTAAATACATGTGCATACTTCCTTCATTGGCTGGTATTTTACCCATTTTGGTTGTAAGAGACCAATTTTTAAATTCCGGTTGTCCTTTTTCATTAAGAGATATGCCACTCTTATTGATCTTGTCATACATTTTCTTAGCTTTTCAACTTTTTCACCATTTTCACTAACAGAGATAACATCAGCCTGGTTAGGACTTTGCCTGTTGCAATCTTTGTCATCACTTAGGTAATATTCCAGAGCAACAGTAAGCATATCATCTTGTAACAGATGTCTTTGGGCATGCCCAAATACTTTTCTCATTCTTTATTTTACGTGATTTTAAAGTCAAATAATGTGAGGAAGTGGGTATGTATTTCTATATCTGCTGCTTAGAGTAGCTATCTGGTATCAGTATCAATAACTGTACTTTCTCAGTACAGATGACTGCTGAGATAGCAGTGTCTAGGTTTTGAAACAGCACACAACATTTCATGCACATATCACTGTCTTCATGTTCATTAGGAACCATTTGAGCTCTGGCATTGGATGTTTGAAGCCGTTGGCAATGTTTGTAGTTTGGGGTGTAAGGATTGGAAGTTTTCAGTGAGTTATCAATTAATTTATTTTTTTTGTTTATGTGTTTTGTATTTTCATTAGGTGATATTGGTTTATTGTTTGTGGTGCTGTAAGATGTTTAATTTATTGTGTGGCTTCTGTTGTTAGGTATGGATGTGGTGATGAAATATAGCAGTACTGTGTTGCATTCAGAGATGGGGGAGGAAATGTTGCTCATTATTAAATTCCTCCAGTTATTTGGACTCATCACTGAGGTTGTGAAGTATGATATTTGCCATGAGAACATGAGGCTGGCCAGAGTTCCGCCATCTCGGATCAGGGACGGTGCACATGGTGGTGGCAGTGTCAGCATGATAATGTCTGGCACTCCATTAGACCTAGTTTGAGAAATCTGGGTTGCCTGTGAGAGAGATTGTTTTGCTAACTTAGGGCCAACTGCACCAATGCCGATTAAAAGTTAACCACAGTCAAGTCAGCATTTAACACTGATTAACTCCATATTTGGCTGCACCAACCTCAATCAAAGTTAATCGAGGGATTTGATCATGACTAAGGGTCTATTATCTCGAATTGATCGCAGTTAACTTATTGTAAACAAGTAACTTGGCAGCACGTTTTGGCGTTTTAGATGGCATAGAAGGCAAAGAAATGCTATATCTTCAACATATAAATCATCACAACCATGTAGGTGTACTTGTGGAAAGGGGAAATCCTTTCAAAGATTACGGTGACCAGAAATTTGAAGAGAGGTTTCATCTTTCTAAAGAAACAGTGTGGTGGTTATTGGATCAAATCTACAATAGGTTAGAATTTCCAACTTACCGAAATAATCCGGTCTCGTCCATGAACACACTTCTGATGACATTAAGGGCATACACAACTGGAGCATTTAATATAGTAATTGGTGACAGTGCTAGAGGTACATTCTACAATGGCACTAAGAATTATAAATGAAGTGTCGGGAATCATAGCAACAATGTCTCGTCAAAACATAAAGTTTTCTTCTCGAGTGGAAGTACGCTCTGTGACAGATGGTTTCAAAACACTGGTTGGATTTCCTGGGGTCGTTGGTACAATGGATTGCACTCACATAAGGATTAAGTCACCTGGGGGACAGAATGCAGAACATTTCTGCGGTAGGAAATCATATTTCTCCTTTAATTATCAAACAATAAGCGACCACAATTTAATAATACGGGACATTGTGGCTTGGTGGCCTGGCTCTGTGCATGATAGTACAATATTTTGTAATCGCGCTTGAAGAGCACAGTTTGAAAATGGTGAAATACCAGTCGGTCACTTACTAGGAGACAATGGCTATGCGTGCAGACCTTGCTATTGACACCACTTTCAAATCCACAGAGTGCAGCAGAGCACCGATATAATAGGTCTCAAATTACCACAAGGAACGCTGTGGAGAGACAATAAGGTTTGTGGAAGAAGAGATTCCCCATTTTATCTATGGGAATGAGGTGTAATCCACAAAAGACAATGGCATTTATAGTGAGTTTGGCTGTCTTGAATAATATTGCAAGGAGCACAAGCAAGGAAGAGCCACCAGAAGATATGGAAATTATGTGGCTGCTGAGGCTATTACATAGCGAGAGGGGCCCTGATATCAACAATAATGAGCCAATACCTCCTGGTTAGCAAATGTATCGTGATGACACATTACTGGGACGAGCAGTTCATCACCCTATAATTGATGAACATTTTCACTGAGGTAAACTGTTACTTAATACATGTAAAATATGTAATTAATTTTATTTGAAATTATTATAGTGCACAAATAACAATTTTTTTTAAACGTTTACATATCATTTGGTAGGATTCTTCTGCTTCCAATATTTTAATTTTTCTTTTAGTGCCAAAATTTTGAGATTCTTTATTCTCATTTCTTTCATATGTTCTCTCTTTATCATTTCCAGCTGCTGCTGGAGTACTTCCACCCTCTTGTGCATCACACTGTCCAGTGCAAAGGAGGAAGTTAAATCAGACATAAGGGGGGGGGGGGGGGGGGGGGTTTAGAGGTGCTCTTCTAACCTACGTCTCATTTAGACGAGTATTACTGGCGGAAGAGCATCCCTGGGGATTATTGTGTTTTCTGTGTTTTTTTAATGCTGTAGGTATGATGTACAGCTCAAGGTTGGTTAGTTGAGAGGGTTTGGTATGTGTGGGAGAGGGGGGAGGCTTGTGGGTAATAGTTGTGGATTTAGGAGGATGGGTTATGGGTGAGGAGAATTGTTTTATGATTATGTTGTAGAGGACCTTTTATGGTGGCCATTGCATTGTTATTGTTTTTCATTTATTTTGTGGTTTTTATTTTTTGGTGGTTTTTTGTTTGGGGGGGGGGTGGGGGTGAGGTAGGTGGTTTGGGGTTGGTAGGGGTTGGTAGGTTGTGGGTTGTTTCAGTTTTGTGTGTGTGTGTGTGTGTGTGTGTGTGTGTGTGTGTGTGTGTGTGTGTTTGTTTGTTTGTTTGTTTGTGTGTGTGTTTCTGTCCGTGTGGTTGGTGTGGCTGTTCTAGTTTGCAGCACCACAGTTTGTTGGTGGTAAGTAATTGTTTTTTTGGGTCAATTCTTCTCGAGTTGTCATGTTTTGTGTATTTATTGTGTATTGATCATGTTTTAATTTATGTCGGGATGTTTACTTTTGGGGTTTTGAGGGTGTTGTGGTTTTGGTTTTATTTTTTGTAGTTGTGGGTGTTGGTTTTTTGGTATCGATAGTTGTGGTTGGGCTATATACGTGAGGGGAAATGTCTGATTGTATGTTTCATACTTGGTGATGTTTGTGTTTTGGTACCAACATCTGTGGTTGAACTGTATAGGTCAAGGGAAATACCCATTTCGAATTTTCATATTGTAGGTGTTGTTTTTGTGATATCAATAGTTGTTGTTGAGCTATATAGGTCAAGAGAAGTGACTGATACCTATGGATTTTTGTTGGTGCAGTGGAATGCTGTAATTTATTTATGTTCATCATTTTATGTGTTTTGGAATCATGGTTTGTTTTCTTTACTGTTATATTTAGTTTGTCCCCAGCCTAAAACCCCCAATTTTCCACAGTTCTGTTAGTATGCTAGTTTGATTGTATTTTTGGAGGGAGATGTAATTGTCTTATTTATATGTATTTTAATGTTTGTTGCCGTGTGTACGTAGTGACTCCTTAGGCACCATATTGGAGAAGCTGAGACTAGCTATTTTTGCCATTTTGATGATGTCATGGGTCTAAGCAGACAGGTGAAATTGGACCCTTCTGCAATCCCCAAAATTAGTAACAAACATGAAACTCTTAATTCTAAATGAAAATTCATTCAGGGAATTCTGTTTAAAAAACAGAGAAGAGTGGTGTGCTATGAAGCCTGTGGTAGGAATACAATCTAGTCACTACCAGGTTGCATCCTGGAGTGACACACACATTGCAAGAATGGTTCTCTACGAAATGCAGCCTGTTAGTGTGTGTGAAATGCAGAGACCATGGTATACATTAAAAGACTTTGTAGTGAGCCACTTCATTTCTTGTGTGTGACAATCAGTAGTGGATGGGACAGATAATACGTGTCCCTCATGAGCTGCAAGACTTCTTTATGACACCTCATGATCCTGCTAATGCTTTCAAATAGTCATCATCAAAAGATCAGTGTGCAGTTTCCATTTCCCAAGTACTGGTCTTCTTGGATCATTCTCGTCCATGTACAAATTCAGTTTGGCTATACAAGTTGAAAGAGAAGCAGATGAAAAAAGCAAATGGACTCTTTTCAACAGTGCAGTGTTGATTGTTACACTGTAGGCAATTTTAATTCATGGAAAGTCATGAAGATGTAAAATTATGACAGAAGGCAATAATAATTTGTGAATAAAATAATAAAAAATGGTTATAAATATTCTATATCTCATCTTTGTTATAAAATGCTTTTGAACAAAATTATGAATTTTTTGCCACTAACTTATAATGTTATGAAATAATTATTTTGGTTCAGAAATACTAGCTTTGCATGACATTTAGTTAAAATCAGCGATCAGTTTAAATATTTAAGTGTCCATGGTTTTTTTTACCATGAGACTTGAGCTATCCGTACCTAAAAAATTTCTCAGATTGTGTACAAATAAGTATTGCCCACTCTGATTGTACATTCCCTAAGTACATGACCAAATAACGTACCATAAAACTGTGCAAACTAAACTTAAAGTAACTGATTTTACCCATCTGGGCACAACTCTAAATGAAGTTGTAAAAGACACAGATCACCAAACAGTCAGATAAATGGACTTCTAAAAGAGTTAGAAGTACTGTTGGATAAGGCTAGCAGGTAATTCTCCTATATAATTGTAGCTCCTGACCTAAATATCAACACACTAAAAGACAGCTGTTACACCATGAGTTTTCAAGATCAGATTAAAACTTATGGCCTTCATTTAGCAGTAGACAATCCCATTAGATACTGTATAAAAACAGAAATATGAATAGATCACGTGATCACTAATGTACAACAGAGCAGGCAGACAGTACAGGTCATAAACATGACCATTACAGACAGACCACTATGGGGTAGTAGTCGAATTAGTAGCCAACATAGGAAAGCAAGAAAAAAAAATATTTAAAGAGTTTAGACAAACAAAACAAACAAACATAGATAGGATACAAAGGCTCTTGGAAAGCAAAAACTTAAGTGAAGTATACTTAACAGAAAACCTAGATAAAAGCTGGGAATCATTCTGTGAAACATTAGGCCATTACATAAATGTTACATGTCCATTAGTACATAGAGAAATAAATAAGAAGAAGAATAAAAATTGGGTCACAGTAGAGGTAAAAAGGGAGAGGGAAGAGGTGAAAAGCAGGTATGAAAAGTGTCAGTTAAGGCCAACCCAAGGAAATAGGGATGCATATAGGGAAAAGAAGAAAACATACACCAAACTGATAAAAGAGACTAAATCGACATATTATGAAAACAAGGTAGCAACCACAACAAATGTCACTAAGACCATATGGTCTCTCATAAATGAAAAGAGGAAAGGTGTAGGTGCGGAAAACACTGATAACATAACACTTGAGGTAAACAGTAGAGAACTGAGGAATGCACAAAATGTCAGCAATACTTTAAACAAACACTATATTGAAGTTGTGGAAAAATTAATAACTCAAAATAATATTTCCAAAATAAACACAATAAAAATTCCATGTGAGACAAAATGCTTATTCCTGACCCCAAATAATGAATCAGAAATTGTAAAAATAATACATAGTCTAAAAACAAAAAACACTGAGGGATTGATGGTATATCCATTAAACTAATTAAATGCTGTTTACAATGGGTAGTAAAGCCATTAGCCTGTCTGATAAACTTATCTATAGAAAAAGGAATATTTCCAATGTACCTGAAAAAGTGTAAAGTAATCCCTATACATAAAGGAGGCTGCAAAAAAGACCCAGGAAACTACAGACCTATAACTATTACATCTGTACTCTCCAAACTAATAGAAACCACAATAAAAGACAGAATATTAAATTTTATACAAACATGCAATATTCAAAACGATGAACAACATGGATTCAGAAAGGGCAAATCTACCAAAACAGCAATAGCTGAATTCGCAACACTGGTAACTAAAGCACTTGATAAGCAAAAGAAAGTCTGTGGTATGCTCCTGGACCTATCTAAAGCATTTGATTGTGTACGTTATGACATCCTATTAGAAAAGCTTCATCTGTGTGGTATAAGGGGAAAAGCAGTAGACATCATTAAATCATTTTTGGAAAATAGAAAGCAGTGTATAGAAATAAAGCAGAAAGTGAGAAATAATGTTACAAGGGTCTTTTCAAATTATGAAATTGTTAAATATGGAGTTCCACAAGGGTCCATCCTTGGTCCACTAATTTTCATTTTCTAAGTCAATGATATGACCAAATCAGTATCCAATGGTGTAGTCATGTATGCAGATGACACTTCAATTGTTGTTACCAGTTCTACAACAGATGACCTGCAAGAGAAGGCTTTGCTAAATATGAAAAGTGGAAACAATTATTTCAGGGAAAACAATCTCTTTATAAATGGAACCAAAACAACATATATACAGATACATGCAAACAAACAACACACTTTGGACAACATCACAGTCAGGCTTGGAGACCTAGAACTAAAGGAGACAGACAGCTATAAATTTCCAGGTGTGACAGTGAATAGGTATACGACATGGTAGAATCACATAAATAACCTGCAGCAAAATAGGTTCAAGCATATTTCTGATGAGAAAAATGCCAAAGTTAATAAACAGACACGCAATACAAACAATGTACTATGGACTAGTCCATTCACACCTCTCATATGGCATCCTGGCATGGGGAAATGCTGCCAATATACACACACAAAGGGTGTTAAGATTACAAAAGAGAGCTGTACAATGCATCGCAAAAGTATCATCTAGAGAACCCTGCAGAAATAAAGCATTGCTAAGCAGAGAATATCAGGAACACAACACAAGAATAAAAACTGACTAGGCTAAAATTAACAGACAAAGAACCTGTGAATGCTGGGCACATACTGTATAAAGATGATAGAAGATATGTCTCTTTTTAAAGGAAAATTAAAAAGACATCTGATCAGTATTTGTCCTTACAGTGTTAAAGAAAATCTTGGAATAAAAATTAAATAGTGTGTATGTATACATTTTTATAATGTACTTTAGTGACATTTTCTGTTAATATTCTATAAAATATATGTATATGTACTACCTTTTTGTAACTAGCTATGTATATGCAAGATTTATGTAAACATGAAAGTATCCAATGTCATTGTAAGAAATGATCCACAGACAAATAAAGAATAAAAACATCGAGTTATCCAGTTTCATAAATGGTTTATAAAACATCCAGCCCAATGTTCAGAAGCCACATGTAAACCTCTTTCATATATAAAAAGTATTAGATTGCTGGCTTGCTCTTCTGACGACAGTGAAAGTGCCAGTACATCTGTTTATGTGTCAGTGCTCATAGCTTATATGATGAGAGGAATACATTCAATTTAAGAATTTGAGTTCTGTTACCTATCTGCTTTGTGCGCCAATTTGCTTCTGCTTTCTCCTACTGTTTTCAGAAGTTGGGCAGCGGGTCATAAGAACAGTTAAACTGGACACAAGATGTTTTCCGATTTTATATTTCCAAAACCATGTCATTTCCTTGTTACTGCTGTAGATCAATCACAATTTAAAAGAAAAAGAAAAGAAGCAGTTCATTATGTAACATTTCCAAGCACCAAAACAAAAGAAACTACTAGCTTCCACCACTGACAGCTCTCTCTGACTGACTTACAAGGCACTTTCCCTTTCTTTGTACACAAAAACAGATGCTTTCTGATATGTGGACAACACCACATTTACTGGTCAGTTCAACAATTTTGTTTTAATGACTTTAATTCTTGGAATTATATAATTGTTTGGTTAGATATATTTAGCTTTTATAATAAAGGACATAACTGAAAACATAAGACGAGTTCGCATTTTTGTGTCTTTGGTTAGCTAGTCAAATTTGGTCATTACACAGTCTTTGAACCAATGTGTAACAGATCTGATTTAGAAAAATAAATACAGTTGTGCAAAAATACCTTTAGTTTGCATACACTAATAAGCATTTAAATAAAGTTATAGCCCATTCTATTTTTCATCCGAAGATAAATACAGCATTTGTAGAGAAATTATTTCACAGAGATATTGCATTTTTCTGTTTTGTTTTACAACTGGTTTAATTAAAGTGTGGATTATATATCCTTGCACTGACAAAGCCGTTAATCTTTGTTTGTATACCTGACTTGGTCTAAACTTGATAACGTAGTCACAGTGTGAAGAAAATGGTGTCATATCAATCTCTTTATTATTTTATATCTAAAAACAAAGATGATGTAACTTACCAAACGAAAGCATTCGTATGTTGATAGAGACACTAACAAACACACACACAAAATTCAAGCTTTCGCAACCCACGGTTGCTTCATCAGGAAAGAGGGAAGGAGAGGGAAAGACGAAAGGATGTGGGTTTTAAGGTAGAGGGTAAGGAGTCATTCCAATCCCGGGAGCGAAATGACTTACCTTAGGGGGAAAAAGGGACAGGTAAACACTCGTACACACACACATATCCATCCGCACATATACAGACACATGTAAAGGCAAAGAGTTTGGGCAGAGATGTCAGTCTGGGCGGAAGTACAGAGGCAAAGATGTTGTTGAATGACAGGTGAGGTATGAGTGGCGGCAACTTGAAATTAGCAGAGGTTGAGGCCTGGTGGGCAACGGGAAGAGAGGATATACTGAAGGGCAAGTTCCCATCTCCGGAGTTCAGACAGGTTGGTGTTAGTGGGAAGTATCCAGATAACCCAGATGGTGTAACACTGTGCCAAGATGTGCTGGCCATGGACCAAGGCATGTTTAGCCACAGGGTGATCCTCATTACCATCAAGCACTGTCTGCCTGTGTCCGTTCATGCGAATGGACAGTTTGTTGCTGGTCATTCCCACATAGAAAGCGTCACAGTGTAGGCAGGTCAGTTGGTAAATCACGTGGGTGCTTTCACACTTGGCTCTGCCTTTGATCGTGTACACCTTCCGGGTTACACCTCCCATACAAAAAACTTGTTTTTAAGTGTAGTTGCATAGTAGCAGTAAGGCCATGGGCATTTAGGAATGTTAGTGTAGAGGAAGGTAGCATCAATAGTGACGAGCAGGGCACCGTGTGGTAAAAGGACAGAAACTGTGGAGAGTCGGTGAAGGAAATGGTTGGTATCTTTTATAAAGAAGGTTAGGTTCCGGTAATATGTTGAAGATGTCTGTCTATGAAAGCAAAGATTCTCTCAGATGGGGGCACAGTAATGGCCACAATGTGGCTTCCTGGGTGGTTAGGTTTATTGACCTTAGGAAGCATGTAGAAGGTAGGAGTGCAGGGAGTGGTGGGGTGATTAGAGAGATGGACTCCGCGGAGAGGTTCTGGGATGGGTCTAAGGATTTGAGTAGTGATTGGACATCCTGCTGGATTACTGGAATGGGGTCACAGTGGCTAGGTTTGTAGATGGAAGTATCTGACAGCTGGTGGAGTCCATACACCAGGTAATCCTTGCAGTTCAAAACAACAGTGGTGGAGCCTTTGTCTGCAGGTAGGATTGTAAGGTCAGGATCAGTTTTTAGACGGTGGACTGCAGTTCTTTCTGTAGATGTAAGATTAGCTTGCATATTGAGGGAATTTGGAGCATGCTGGTGAGGCAAAGTTCAAGGTTAAGAAATTCTGGAAAGTTAACAGGGAGTGGTTTGGGGGCTGTGGTGGTGATCATGGTTGGATGGAGGAGTGAACTGAGTTAGGCAAGGTTCAGTATTGGTCTTTGGTTGAGTCTGATTGATAGGGTTGGTGGCAAAAAAGTGTTCCTACTGTAGGAACCAGGAGAAGGGGAGGTCTTTAACAAATCCTGCATGATTGAATTTGGGAGTGGGGCAGAGGGTGAGGCCTTTGGAAAGGACTGATATTTCTGTGGGACTAAGGCTTCTGGAGGAAAGGTTCATGACTGTGTTGCGGGTCTGTTTAGGCTCTGGATTCTGTGTGATGGTAGGATGAAGTTTTGGAGGGTAGAGTAGGTGTAGTAGGTCTGCGAGATAGGGTTTGTCAGCAGTGAAGGGTTGTGGGGGAGGTTTGGAGGTTGTTGTAGAGGTGGTAGACAGTGGTACTCCAAGGCAGGAGTGGGAAGTGAGCAGGATGGAGAGCTTTTTGAAGTGATGTTGTACATGTTGCTCAGTTTCCTGCAGGGCAAGAGTTTCAATATGTGTTATGGGTTCCAGGGATCTGGGATTGCACAGCAGGGGAATTTTGCAGATGGAGAGAAGGTAGTGCAAGGAGGTTTGGGCTCAGTTGATGTGGTTTCGCAGGACTATGTTGGTGAGGGCTAAGGATTGGTGGACTCTGAACAGGTGGAGGTCATTGTGGAAGGAGGGGTGGCAGACAGAGATTGGTAATTTGATGGTAAGGTCATTAGGGGGGGGATTCCATGAGCCAAGTAACAGCGCAGGGACAGTATGTGAGACTGGGGTCTGGCTAGGAATAAGGAAACTTTTCTGTATTGATGCAGATGGAAGGAAAAGGACCCATGGTGGTGGAAAAATTTAGAATTACATACAAAAATTTATGCAAGAATACACCAAAATTGATGAAGTAATTGTTCTATATGCTGCATGAAAAGAACACATTCCAAGAATAAAGATATTTTTGCCATTGTAGGCCATGAGATGTAGACATAATTTTTGTTGTTAAGGGGGTAGCAATTGCTCATAAGTATTTCAATTAATCAGTGTGACTGAAGCATCTGTATGTAACTGAAATGATGCAGAATGATCACAATTCTGCAAGGGGGGGGGGGGGGCAATGAGTTTGGTTTTTCCCCTGAATCTGACTATCTGTTCTGACTTGTGTAAGACAATCATTGCCAGATTTATATTTGACAAAGTAGTTAGCTTACATCTGTTAGAGGAGAGCTGGTTAGAATGAGGCAAGTTTCACACTGAGAATTTTTCTGTGTGTTTCTGTCACTTACATCTGTGGTTCCTATGTGGATCACCAGAAGGAGTCAACAAGAATCAGAATGGGAGATCATATGTACTTCCATTCTCTCAGTTTGAGATTTGTGTGGAACAGAATTTACTTTATGGTTCCTTTGCATTCACACTTGATGTGTGTGTCTTGATTATGGCAGTGTTGGCATTCTGTATGGTGGAGAAAGCCGTTTTTTCAGTCATGCATTACACAAAATTTCACACAAGACTTCATAAGGTTTGAATTAGCCAAGGAAGTGGTTGGTGGTTGAGCACCTCATGTTGTGTTTATGTCATTGTTTGTGGCAGCAGTTGTTGTGTGCCCTGCAAAATTGGGGCTGCTGTGAGCTGTCTGAGGTTATCATTGCAACAACATGCACACTTAAGTCCAGTTCTATAAAGTCTTTAACTTTCTGAGTTTCAGTTACCTTAAGCATGCCATTGAGACCAGGACTGTGGTGCATCAGAGTTTCAGCCTATATCCTGCTGTCAGCAAGGTTTGGAATAATAGCAATGTGAAGCATTTCATCATGAAATGTGGTTCCACAAGAGCAGATAAATGTACAAATCCTAGTCATGCCCTTGAGTTCAGTAACCTATTTCTTGTGCAACTGCTTATTATGATGATGGGTACAAAAAAATTTGTAACAAGCAGTAGTTACATGAATCTGATCTTTCAAGAGCTTGTCTAATCTAACAATAAAGGATTTTAGTGCCTATTTTGCAAAATACATTACACTTTCTTATGAAGAGTTTATTACAAATCTATCAGAATTGCAGCACATATATTTTGACAACTAGTTTCAAACGAAGTGGTTCATTCTCAAGTCTGACCTACTGAAGCTACAATACAAAAATAGATGTAAGCAAACAGTAAAATACAAATATGGAAAGTAATTAACTATTTTATTAAGTAACACCTGCACTGAAAGTGCCTGAACTTAATTGCAACCATTTAAAATTTCCAATACATGCACCTCACAGAGATGGCAAATAAATGTCACAGTATAGATATGCTCACTATACAATCTAGAATCAAACTGAAGGCAAGCATAGCCAACAACAGTACTGGGAAATGTTCAATGGCATTAGTGTCGTGTCTTATATTCAAGTGCAACTCTGTGGCCAGTGAGTGCATTGGCTTTTAAATTAGAAAGTATCAAAGCATCTTTTTTAATTATTACAGTCAGTATAACAAATGACAATAACAATCATACAATTGTTACACAAATGGGAAAGGTTATGTCATGTAGATTATGGCTATCATCTAAACATTTACATATTTAGTCATATGAAAAACAATAAATATTGTTCATCTCACCATTAAATTAAAACAAGTGACAGTAATACAATATTAATAAGAATAGCATCTTACAGCTCTGAATTAGTACAAATATTTTGCCATGTGCAACCAAATTAGGCTCACCATGTCTGATATTTATTTTACGTGCACATCCATTCCGGTCAAACAACTTACGGTTTTTTACGAAGGACAAAACACAGGAATATGTGTACCTGGGTATTTCATGTAATTATAACAATTTTGCAGTACTGGTCAAATATACTGTGTGATCAAAAAACTTTTCACCATACTGCCTACCAATAAATTATGGCACCTCTCTATATTTTAACACTGTGATCTGACTTACTTTCTAGCTGCATGTGCTCATCTATTGTAGATCACAATCAAATGATATTATATCCCCTAAAATGCACTCTCATACATCAGGCAATATGCCTGGTTTTGGCACTTGACTTTAAAAAGCATTGGACCAAATCTAGCCATTACATCAGGCCTGCGTGTGAGAGCCTTCTACGTGCCATCAATATTTTGTTTTTCAAAACTACTTAAATCATAAACATCAGAGCATGCTCTCTCTCCCTCTCTCTCTCTCTCTCTCCCTCTCTCCCTCTCATATAATGTTCCATAGACCTCAGTGTGTAGGAGACTCATCAGAGATGTGGGAAATACATTTTAAATGTTTCATGGAATAGCTGTAATACACAGTGCTGTCTTATGGACAGATACTTCAGAAAACATTTATTCAGTAACTCTCTTGCAACTGTATTTCAATAGCAACAGTAGAATAATAACCTTTGATACAGATGAAGATAACATGGTATTATCATGTAATCTCTGTGACAGAAAAATATAACACTCAAGCACACTTATCTGTAATCAACCAAGGAAATTTAGATAAACAGTTTTGTTTCTCAGATAACATATATTCATGTATAATATATTACACAAACATTACAGCACTGAGTGAAAACTTTTTCTGAGGAAAAAACAAAACATGTTACTGCAATGAGATAATTCAGGAAACAGGAACACAGAAATGGAGCAGTTATCACAATTTAATAAAGTATTTTTATTCTGAGTGTACCTGTATATATGAAATTTTGAAAAATTATTATTTGAATACTTAGGAATTTTGTGTTAGCTATTTACAAAAACATTCACATTCCTCTGGAATCTTTTTTACTGGTTTTGCTTGCATCTCAGAAGCTAATACAGAGAAACATATAGTAATGGCCATAGGGTACAATGTCTCATTGTTTAATATTGGCCAGAGTTTGCAGACAGCAGTTCACAAACAATTTGTGTGTACTGCAAACAGTATTTTTATTACTTATGTATCTATGTAACTTTTGTATTCACAGTTGGATAGTTAACCATTAGTTTTATGGACTGCAATAATGGAAAAATATGTGTGAAATTGAGAAATTGAATACAAGATTATCATTTCAAGCAACTAGAATGAACACTTTTAGTAGTTCCATATTAATTAAATCTGTAAGCTATCCAAAAGTTATAATTTTAAATGTATTTCTTTTTGAAGTTAACAGTTCATTGGACTTAAAATATTATTATTTAATGCCAGAAAGTCACCTCTTCCTGCTGATACTTCACCCTTTGTTTTGTTGCCTACCCTTATTTCAGTTTACTGACCCTAGTAGTCCTTTGTCTACTGCATTCACCCCCCCCCCCCCCCCCTAAGATTTTTCTGCATTTCATTGGGAGGGAGTTTCACAATAAATCTTTAGCCCAGCTCTGAGATGAGTGATATAAAGTTTTCAATGTCTGCTAGGTTGCCTGACATTGAAATACCCTTAATTTGCACCAAGCACGTACACTGTAACACTACTTTTCAACAGAACTTGTGGAATTGGTAACACATGTCTCATATTGGAGCACTAGTTTCCTATAGCAGCTACACACAAAGAGACAATCTGTTGGTTCATCCAGTTCCTCATAGTTCTCTGCAGCAACTCATTTGTTAAGAAATACTGCACTCATAGATGCTACTTCATGTTATAAAACACAGAAGTCACTCAGTTCAGAGTTCTGTCTGTAAAATCAATTTTCCAGAATCCCATATTCAAAACCGCATATAATGCTTTTATATTTACTAAGATGGTATCTGTTCTTTCGGACATGTCTGAAAGAACAGATACCATCGGTGACCATGTAGCTCGTTAGAATGAAATTACAATGAAATGAACACCCTTAGCTGCTTACAGGCGTTGACCTACGTCAACGGGGACAGATGAAAATGTGTGCCCCGACCGGTCAAGGCACACATTTTCATCTGTCCCCGTCGACATATATCAACGCCTGTAAGCAGCTAAAGGTGTTCATTTCATTGTAATTTTATAACGCTTTTCTTTTCTTTTTTAATTTGGTCACTTCTACAAAGCTAGAGCATGTCCCACAGTTCACAAAAGAATATTACATGTAAGAACTTGTTGTGGAATTATTTTTATAACGAAAGAATTCTTTCACAATATGAGACTGCAGTTATGCGCACTGTAGGGTTTGTGACCTCAAATAGCAAATTCATTTTTCTGTCTGAAGACACAGTAGGCATACATTTTCTGCTGATATGTTTCAACATTATGGATTGTTTAACTAGTGACAATGTGTCACTTGTTTTGATTGTTCTATACTTTCCTCAATGTTGAAAAAGATCCACACCTCATTTAGAATTACAGTGTTGTTCAGGAATTTTTCTCATTCCTTATGCTAGCAATTGAAAAACACCAATGCTTTACATATGCACTATATTTTCTAATGATGACACTACATCTTGTGAACCCACCACACCAATTTTCCAAATTCAAAGTTCTCAGATGGAGTGTGCCACTCGTTTATTCACAGGAAAACTGCTGAACAGCTCAGCAATTGTGATTTGACATAATTCACAAACTATATAGTTTAAACTTATACTGAATTGATATGTCTGCAATTTTAGTGAGGCAGGATGTGAGTTTGATATGTGAAGATATTTTTTAAGAAAAGGGGGAAGGGGGTATAGATGCCCTCCCCTGCCCCTTGTTAGCTGAGCCCTTCCTTCTAATAGCACAAGGTCCAGTGGCACAATAGATTTGTCCCTCTGGCAAACTAGAAAACAGTTGTTGTTACATTGTACTGAGTACTCCTGCACCATTGCTATTCTTAAATTTTACTCATAATCAACACTGTAACTAGGATCCGAGCTATGTGGAGTGGGTAAACTCATGTTAGTTTTGTGGTGACTGAGGTTCCAGGACTTATGGCTCTGAGTACACCTACTATTAGTCAGAATCCATTACACGTTCTCAGTGGCAAGGGGGAGGCTATGGGGGCTACAGAAACTCCCCCCCCCCCTCCCTCAATGGAGTATCATATTATACCAGATAAAATGACTTCAGAAATCAGCGAATATATTATTTCGACAGATTCAATAATTTTTTTATAATTATGTAGCAATATAGTTTGCAATGTATTTCATTATTATTTATTATTATACATTGGATGTATACCAATGTACGAGTATCACTTAAAATAATCAAGAAAGCTAAATATGCCGGGTATGCCTACCAACACTTAAACTGCTGACCCCAAACAAAAACTTCAAAATCGCTGGACATCTGGGTCAAATCGTATTATTTTCTTGAGCACATACTTCTGTAGACACGTTTTTACTCTGAACTCCAAAACACTTACCAAAAACTACTTTAAGCAACACCAAATTTTACCAGTTTGTCAGTGGAGGACCCCAACTCTCCTGCTGTTAAGCGATGTTCCATTCTCTCAAATCCCCCCCCCCCCCCGCCCCCCTCTGCCATTAGCCCCCCCCTCCCCCCCTGACTAACATTTAGAATTGCCACCGCATGTTCTGCATTTCTTCAAACTGATACTGAACTGATATATCTGTCTTTTTGGTGAGGCAGTATATGAGTTTGATGTGTGAAGATTTTTTCCAAGGGGCAAGAGGGGGAGAGGGGGGGGGGGATGACACATGCCCTCGCCTGCTCCTTGCTAGGTAAGCCCTTCTTCCTGATAGTTTTGTCATGCTTTTTACTTGTTTGATGCTGAATTTCAGCTGGATTGTGACACACAACTTGAACAAACTTCATAAATGCACACAACTGACACTTCTTTGAAATTAATTTGGGCAACTCAGACTGAAGAGTGCTGCACATTCTAAGAACAAATTGTGGTGGTGGATGAATTAGTTGTACAAAAGCCTGTCTCTGTGTTAAATCTAGTTTTCTTATTGCACAATTCAAATATAACTGTCTTTTTTACTCAGTGATCAATTTAAATACTGCTTTGTTAACCTTTAAGTAGTGTGTCTATCATATGAAAATCAATCAATCTGTTCTCTCTCTCTCTCTCTCTCTCTCTCTCTCTCTCTCTCTCGCACGCACGCACACACACACACACACACACACACACACACACACACACACACACACACACACAGACAGATATATATATATCTACATGCAGACTATCAAAGAAAAGAGTACCCTCTAAGTAATGGTTTTATGTAATGACTAGAGGGCAAACTACTAAAGACAGGTTACTGCAGATAATCTGGAGTGGTGTGAGTGTTATCTCTGAGACCCACCAAGGAGTGGACACTGCTTAAGAGGTGTGTCTGTGGCTGCAGTTCTGTGTTGTCTGTGCACAAGGAGGAAGCTCTGACAGGTGAGACAAATGTCTGAAGCTGCGAGTTTTTCTGTCAAACACAGTCTGGTATACATGTGTCCATCCCTTTACTCTTACTCATAGTTGAATGTAGCTTTTATATAAATTTGTTCTGAAATAATGCTAGAACAGTTTTTATAACATGCTAGCAAATCATTGATACAGAGTGTTAAATAGATGCCACAATGAGGCAGAGCCTTTGACAATATAGAAGAACACATTTTGATTATGCATTTTGTTATTCACTCATTGTGTTTCAAGGAGCACATTATGAGGGAGAACAGAGTGTGCTGTAGAATTAGTAAAAATATGCATTACCATTTAGGTAGAGCAGTAGTGAACTGCTTTGTACACTATAAAACTGTTAACTCTTTTAATGATGAACTGCTGCTTGTTTTATTTGTCAATGACAATGTTATATTCAATTTGCACTTGGAATGGCAGCAAATTAATATCTTATATAATCACCAGTAAACAAATCACTGCCATGAAACCCTCACATTTAAAATTTACTGTTCAGCTGCATGGTCATATGCTACAAACATACCTAACAATCATATTAGTGAATTGGTCATTCCACAAACAAACATGCTCACAGACACCCACACCCAATCATGCATGCATGTGCGCACACACACACACACACACACACACACACACACACACACAGAGAGAGAGAGAGAGAGAGAGAGAGAGAGAGAGAGAGAGAGATGAATAGATAAGTACATACACCAACTTCAATCAACATTTCACAACCTTTTCTTTGGTTAGATTATCAACCTACTATCTGTCTAAGACTATACTCAGCAAAAGCCATAATGAGTTAGTATTAGTTGGAATCAACATATTCAATACAAGCGTACTCATATAAACGTTTCTTGAGTAGAAATGTTTTTAATCCTGCTGTAAATTTCTTTTTCTCTTCCAGGCTTTTCAGGTAAGGCAGCAATTATGCACTACAAAACAAGTTTACAATGTGGCTTGCATGTCTCTGAGTGCTTTTATTGCCATATTTCTCAGATCAAATTAGTCTGAATTGAATCTTTTGTCAAACCTTAGTTCACAGTCAACTTAGGCTAATGAGAGTCCTTAACCACAGATTGTACTTATTTTTACAGCAAGCATAACATAAATTGTTGGTGGGAATGGGTAATGTTGTATGGACAAGACACTGTTCGTTTCTGCTGTCCTGTTTCCATGTGGTTTAAATCTTCTTCTCTCCTCAGGACCACATATCAATATCAGTTCTTCAACTTTTATTGTTTTCTCTCATTTTCCCTCAAGTATTCCTTCATCCCAACACTGTGTCCTTTTATTTCTCCTCTATCCCTTTTGAGTCTATTTTTTTATTCCTCCTGTTTGGAATTTTCCCATTTGTAACACTTTTGTTCCAAAATCTCTGTGTTGTCCCTTCTTCTCTTGTGTTGTTCCTTTGTAAATCTTTCTTGATCTCTTGAATCCAGCTTGACATTAACTTTTGATGACAAAATTATTTGAAGATCAGTTTGGTTAAACTTTTTCCTGATAATCTTTCTTTCCAATATTATGTATGTGTTGTAAAAATTCCTCATGATGCCACAGGATTTCTCTGTCTTGTGTATCATTCCCTCTAGAGCAGATAATTCTAAATCACAGTCAGGAATTATTTTTATGCATATTTGATTTTCCTATTTGATTAATACACTCCTGGAAATTGAAATAAGAACACCGTGAATTCATTGTCCCAGGAAGGGGAAACTTTATTGACACATTCCTGGGGTCAGATACATCACATGATCACACTGACAGAACCACAGGCACATAGACACAGGCAACAGAGCATGCACAATGTCGGCACTAGTACAGTGTATATCCACCTTTCGCAGCAATGCAGGCAGCTATTCTCCCATGGAGACGATCGTAGAAATGCTGGATGTAGTCCTGTGGAATGGCTTGCCATGCCATTTCCACCTGGCGCCTCAGTTGGACCAGCGTTCGTGCTGGACGTGCAGACCGCGTGAGACGACGCTTTATCCAGTCCCAAACATGCTCAATGGGGGACAGATCCGGAGATCTTGCTGGCCAGGGTAGTTGACTTACACCTTCTAGAGTACGTTGGGTGGCACGGGATACATGCGGACGTGCATTGTCCTGTTGGAACAGCAAGTTCCCTTGCCGGTCTAGGAATGGTAGAACGATGGGTTCGATGACGGTTTGGATGTACCGTGCACTATTCAGTGTCTCCTCAACGATCACCAGTGGTGTACGGCCAGTGTAGGAGATCGCTCCCCACACCATGATGCCAGGTGTTGGCCCTGTGTGCCTCGGTCATATGCAGTCCTGATTGTGGCGCTCACCTGCACGGCGCCAAACACGCATACGACCATCATTGGCACCAAGGCAGAAGCGCCTCTCATCGCTGAAGACGACACGTCTCCATTCGTCCCTCCATTCACGCCTGTCGCGACACCACTGGAGGTGGGCTGCACGATGTTGGGGCGTGAGCGGAAGACGGCCTAACGGTGTGCGGGACCATAGCCCAGCTTCATGGAGACGGTTGCGAATGGTCCTCGCCGATACCCCAGGAGCAACAGTGTCCCTAATTTGCTGGGAAGTGGCGGTGCGGTCCCCTACGGCACTGCATAGGATCCTACGGTCTTGGCGTGCATCCGTGCGTCGCTGCGGTCCGGTCCCAGGTCGGCGGGCACGTGCACCTTCCGCCGACCACTGGCGACAACATCGATGTACTGTGGAGACCTCACGCCCCACGTGTTGAGCAATTCGGCGGTACGTCCACCCGGCCTCCCGCATGCCCACTATACGCCCTCGCTCAAAGTCCGTCAACCGCACATACGGTTCACGTCCACGCTGCCGCGGCATGCTACCAGTGTTAAAGACTGCGATGGAGCTCCGTATGCCACGGCAAACTGGCTGACACTGACGGCGGCGGTGCACAAATGCTGCGCAGCTAGCGCCATTCGACGGCCAACACCACGGTTCCTGGTGTGTCCGCTGTGCCGTGCGTGTGATCATTGCTTGTACAGCCCTCTCGCAGTGTCCGGAGCAAGTATGGTGGGTCTGACACACTGGTGTCAATGTGTTCTTTTTTCCATTTCCAGGAGTGTATATTACTGAATGTTTTGAAATTTTTGTGCCACCATGAATCTATTTTTTTCCACAGAGATTCTTAAACCTGTTTTGGCTACCTCCTTCATGAGATTAACTAGCACAGTTGCATTTGTTCATCTTTCAGAAAATATACTAAGAATCATCATCAAATACCAGAAATTTAATTTCCTACTTTTGTTCTTTCTCCTCAGCATGAATGATGGAATTTAATGCTCTGATGATAATTTTGTTTTATGTTTGTAAATTTAGGATTATATTCAAATCATCAATCTAGGTTATCGAAATTTCTTCTGTTACCAGCAACATTGTCTAAGAGCCAAAAGGCAGAAATGATATTTTTGGTTATCTTTCTTATGGAATGCTGCTTTAGAACTATTGTAGAATGAATTACGGTCCTACTGTCTGAATTATGTAATTGCAGAATAACGTAAGAAATAATGCTGTAATTTGTACTATACTGACACTGTCCATGCTTGTAAAAGTACATGTTGTGAACGTAAAAAAAAAAAAAAGTGAATTTTGATCTGGAATCTTCTGTCTTCCAGAGTTTTTTATAAATTGATTGTAAATCACTTTATAATTTTCAGTTGAGCCATTTTAGAATATTATCTGTTATGTATTTCTTCCCCTTTCATTTTGGTATTTGTAGGGTTTTTCAGTAATTACATTCTTAATGTAATCAAAAGTATCTGCAGAATTTTTTTCTAGATCTTCATTAATCTCTGGAAATTCTAAATTTAGGGTTTAGCTGTAGACATTTTAGAAGTGGATGACATTTGTCATCACTGCTAAGTCATTTCTGCATTTCATCCCTCAATTTCTTGATTACAAAATTTTTGAGAGTTATTTTTTTATGAAGTTGTCTTGCTTTCCTGTGAACATGACTATTTTGGAACTTTTTTCACTCTTCTTAGTGTTCCTTGTGTTGCTCTTTGTAGTTGTTTACTTGTTTAAACTGCTCTCTTTCTGGAGCTTTTCCATGTTTTTGTTATGTTTGTGCTTTCAGTTAATGTTGCACATGTATTCCACTCCAAAGATATTAGTTTTTTTTCCAAAGTATTTTCTTTTCTATGTCATTGATTTTTTCCAATAATTCTTGCCGCTTACCTTTTTCAATAAATAATTGTGATTACATTACATCACATTGAAGTTATAGTCCTTTTGGAGCAATGCCGTTAAGAAGCACAGATATTTTACTCATCACTAAATGAAAAAATCTGATGTGTATGCTTGTCATCTCAAGTCATTTCCTGTCTGTTGGTCAGCGTGGTACACTTCACATGAAAGTTTGATTTGTAAGATGTCTATAATTCTGTGAAGCACATTACTATACTTAAGCAGTCATATCTCCCACTGGGATCTAAGTGGAATATTGAACAGGTAATATTCTTGTGAAGTTATAGTCATAGCAGAATGACCAGTCCACCAATTTTGAACAAAGCTATGCTGAGTGATATCTAATATGTCCTTCTGTATTTTCATAAATACAAGGTTGGAAAGAGAATCCATAGAAAGAACTTTTCCAATTAGAAGATTGTGCAAATAATATTATCTCTAGAACTTTCAGAAATCATAAAAAACCATAGTTTTGGTCATTGTGTAGCTTTCCTCATTTTCTTTTGATGTGAATAAATACAGAAACACATATATTTTGTTTACTGCAGGAGTGTATTTGGTTGGCTCACCTTAAGACTCTGATAGTAAAAGCAACAAAACAAAGATGAGTGAAGTTAAGCAAGAGGATCTGCAAGCAATGCGGGAGTGGCTGAAGAAACAGCCACACCTCCCATCTCTTCCAGGTGAGAGAACCTTGTGTGAATTTTAGTAATACATCTAAATCTTTTATGATGTTCAACTCAGTTGGTGAGACAGGGAACTATACTGTAGTTGTAGCACCTAAATTTAACACAGTTTCATAAAAATACACCGTTATGTTAATCATATCAATCTTTGTGGCACAGCAGTTGCCTAAAAATGTGACACAGCATAAATAAAAACCCATTTTTACTAAATTTTATTTGAAAAATAATAACCATACAAATAACTTAAAGCATGGATTGTACCTCTGAGGAATATGGGAATTCATATTTTGATGTCTTAAGCATTGTGCTCTTTGTTTTACAATTATTTCCAGACAATAAATCACTGTTAAAAGAGTTCTATACATATTTTAAATATGTAGCAAGTGTATTAAAGGGAAAGAGTATAAGAATTTACAGACAACAATTAGTTAAAGAGGCTCCTGCTCAAAGCTAAACAATTCCATATTCACTTTTGGAATAGGCCAACACTACTCTGCTGAGCACTGTTCTTCTGAGTTGTATCTCACGTACTGCTGCTTGTTTTTATATCTGATGCTTATCCCTATTTTCTTTCAAGGAAGGAATTAAGGGTGAGCAATTGATTGCTGAGTATTGGGATCCTATGAACCAAGCAACTCTGTCCTGGACAGTTACCTGCTTCTCTTAGAGCTTGCTAAATAGGTAGACTGGAGATATTCTTTATTTACCCTGTCCACTTGCTTGCTCTCTCTGCCTTTGTCTCAAGCCCCCAATCTTTCCTACTATTATTATTGTCTGTAGATTTCTGTCTATCTCTTCTCACAATATATTCAAGGAACTTGAGAATTTTTTGGATGACATGAGAAGAAAGGTACCTGGAGATATTGAGTTGTTCAGTAATTAGTTCTTCTTTTGGTCAAGAACAGATAGATAACAAACAGCACAAAAATACAGCTTGTTGAAATACTCATGTTTTCTCTCTTCTTCTATGACTGTTTAACATGAACCATTAGGGTCAGACACAAGCAGTGTATGGATACATTTGTGCTTTAGTGCTGGTGCAGGATGGTGCATAAATTGACCAAAAGCAAAGCTAATAAACTGAACATAGTATTTTACTTGGTTATCAGAGACAATAATGATTTACCAAGTGGACTGCAAATGAATATTTTGATCCCTGTTTACATATGAGAATAACACATAAAACAGTTACTATCTTTTAATCAGCTTAAAAACAAGATGGTAACATTCAGCTGAAACAAAGAAGAAAAATAACCCAGAATTAAATGACAAATACACAAACTAAATTATATTAAACTGACTGCAATAGTGATCATGAAAATTTATTATTTTGGTGTGACGCATCATGGAAGCAGTACCAACAGACATCACTAGGTCATGCAATGAGCAAAAGCTTGATAATTGGACGGAAGCATGATTGTGACCTTTTATTTACTTAATAGCTGATGTTCCTACATATGACCTGCTACATAGAAGATACTGCAGTCCAGGTTTCAAAGTTAATTTTATTATTAAAATGCAGTTCTAAGGTATGTCACAGAGACAGTACCAACAAAAAGTCACCAGATTGCATGGTTCTTGAAAGCTCAAGCAAAACTCAAGATCTTCTGACCAGTGATGTAAACTGCTCAAACCATTCTAGTTGTGCTGAAAAGAACTAATAATTCTGAAAGCTAGAGCATTTTCTTCAAGTTTTATGTACATCTATTAGCAGAAGTAAGAATTTTATATCCTGAGGGTAATCACTGACCAGAAATGCTGTGTTACAAGTTTACAGGTTTCTCAATAAATTTTCTCTTTTGTACAGTTAACTGTTTGTTTCTGTTTATTTGTGTTGCTGCTGATATTTTGAGAACAGCTGATTATTGTGAGGGTCATGTCATTAGAAATACATGCAGAGCTAAAAAAGTGGACATACTTCAAATTAAGAAAACAAAGTGTTAAATTTTCAACATAAACTGCTAAAGCAAAGATACATGTTGGAAAGATAATTTTGGTAGCAAAACTGTTTTATCTGATTATTGTGAGGGTCATGTCATTAGAAATACATGCAGAGCTAAAAAAGTGGACATACTTCAAATTAAGAAAACAAAGTGTTAAATTTTCAACATAAACTGCTAAAGCAAAGATACATGTTGGAAAGATAATTTTGGTAGCAAAACTGTTTTATCTGGCCTTGAAAACACCATTTTTATATTACTGTTTAAAATATGGCAATTAAAAAAACTGGTATTTTTTTTCATTTTGTTGCAGATTATCAACTGATAATGTTCTTGCACAGTTGTTATTACAGTCTGGAACGTGCGAAGCAAGCACTTGATGTTTGTTTCACAGTAAGGACACATGCACCTGAAGTTTTTGAAAACAGAGCTCCAGATTCAGCTGATGTCCAGTCAGCTGTGAATGTAATGTGAGCACTCATTTTCAGTTTCCTCTTTTTTGTATACCTTGACTTATTTTCTTTTTTCTTTTTTTTTGTTCACTCAGACAGTTTACACTGTATGGGTGTCAACCAGTATATATGCAATACATACTTATTCATAACATACAAAGTTAAAAACAAGAACACAGTTCTGAATATGGACACAATATTTACTCTACCAGGTGTGTTGACACTAAGGTGAATTATTTAATGAGAGTTCTACAGAACTGTTATGATGTGCCCTTCCCAATAAAACTGACGCCCTTAATGAACAAATACAAAAATGTTACTAGCCACTGGATAGCCCTAAGTGCATATACATTTTGCAAAAATGAGGGGTCACTATACATCAAGGAAAAAACTAACAACAAGATGGAAATGATAGATTACCACTCACCATATAGAGAAGGGATTGAGTCACAGAGTAGAACAATGAAAAAGATTGTTAAAATGTTTAGCTTTTGGACTATGTCGTCCATCAGAAGTAGAAAACTTGTACACATCCACACAAGCAAAGCATGCACAAATGGCCAATGTTGTTTCTGGGCAGTAGGGTCTGAGATAACAGTGGCTGTGTGTGCGTGTGAGCTGTACTCATCACTGACAACCTGCCTACTGGAAGCAGCTATACAACTTGCTTTCCTGCACAGGTGTCATATAGTAGGTATCCTTTCTGACACTGAGGAGGCCTACAGTACTACCAGAAGGCATAACATCTTCAATTAATTTCATGTGTCTGTTTTCTTAGGGATGATTTCCAGTTTTGCTAAGGCCCTTCATATCCCCTCTTTATGTTAAATACAGTCTCAGTAATGTCTTATCAGAGTGTTTTATACAAGAGAAAGGTGTCCCACCAGGTAGTGTTTCAATAGTAGCCATCTTTTTAATGGCCTCTATGGAGCTTCTTATTTGTGGTTGATTTATCAATTTCCTGCTCTTCTTGCAGCCTCCCAGCAACCACACAACAGTTCAATTAACTGTTAAAGGCTGGAGAAATGAGCAGACAATACAGGTTTTAAGTTTTATGCTCAAAAATCTATGTGTGCTCATTTTAATTATTATGTAAGTATCTTTAATCTTCCACAAATTAAAAAGTGGGATATCATTTTAAATTTTGAAAGATTCACAAGGGCCAAATATTTGATGAAAAACTAAATTGTTTGCAGCACCTAAGAGACATGAAAGCAAGTTGTCTCAAAACACTCAGTATTTTAAAATGTGTAAGGCACATGGCTCTGGGAGTGAACAGATCATGCCTACTCCAATTTTATGAACCCTTTGTATGATTCTATGAAGGGAAACAGGCTAGCCACAGAGTATTTAGGACCAGTCCTATCTCCAGCATTTGTGCTGAGATTGGGGAACCAGCCATTAATATCATGTGGCATCTGCTCATGATGCAGCAGGCATATAATATCTATTCCCTACCACAAATACCTGTACATCATATCATCACTGGCCAGTCTGTGTTAGAGCACTGAGGCCCATGGGATTCATATAAAGAGCAACCTTTTAAATGCTAGTGTGGCAAGTAGCAATATTTTCTGCCAGGGTTGGAGGAAAATCACCAGTTTGGCTTATTAAGGGGCCCCTAGTTGTTTTAGGTGTGATGAATTTAAGAAAAATATAGCACCTCTAGTTTCCTTTTGCAAATATTTTTTAGCAATGTTGGAACACATTGACTGGCATGAGGCTGGAGGCACCACAACAGATAGGTCTAGGCGCTGCAGTCTGGAACCACGAGACCGCTACGGTCACAGGTTCGAATCCTGCCTCGGGCATGGATGTGTGTGATGTCCTTAGGTTAGTTAGGTTTAACTAGTTCTAAGTTCTAGGGGACTAATGACCTCAGAAGTTGAGTCCCATAGTGCTCAGAGCCATTTGAACCATTTGAACAGATAGGTCTGCTATGACTGCCACTGGCATCACTGCAGTCAGTGTATTAAAAAAGCTCCACAGTTTTATTCCTGTGTAGACTGATGGGTCTAAATGGGAGGAGTCTCTTAGTTGCACAAAGGTCTTTCATGGTCATGTAAAGTTTATTATTTTATCCTTAATGATTGTGTATAACGTTTTAGACAGATGTTGTACTAGTTATGGGTATGTAAGTTCCAGAGTCTCCTTTATCCATTTTTTTGAGTATTGGTATTATCATGCTACTTTTTGGGCATGTCGGGAGTAATCCTTTCTTTATTACTAGAGTCACCAGAGAGGTCAGGGGTTCTGTAAGGCATTAGCAAATTATTTAACCATTTGTGTTGATATCCCATTCAGTACGTCTGTATTTTTATTTTTTAATGCCTCAATAATCTTCAAAACTTCCAAGCCGTTTGTTGCAAATAGAAATAAGCTCTCAGTCACACTTTTGGCACTTTGTCTGTGGTATTATGTTTTGTTTAAGTAGTTATTCATCTATGTCTATAAAGTGCTGACTGAAGATATTACACAGTTCTAATGGATCTGTTACTTCTTTCCCATTCATTATTAATATTATATTGATACATTTTAAGACATGTAATTCTTTTCTTTTCAAATTTACATAATTACATATTATTTGAGAGATTTTTGAAGACATCTCTATCCTAGTTAGCTTTTGTTTCTCTTATCATTTTAGTATATGCTTTCTTCTTGTTTCTGCAAACCTCATGACTGGTCTGGCCTATCTATATTTCTGGTATTTTGTATACAGGTCTATCAGTTCATTTCAGATGTTTATATTCCATGGTGATCCATTTCATGCTTAATTTACCATTAACAGTTCTGTGAACTTCTGGGCAAACTACACTTATGTGGTATCTTAATATATATCACAGAAGCTTCCCAGCTCTCTCCTACTCTATCCTCTACAGAAATATCACTCCATATTTATATTTTTAGCAAGAATTCTAGGCTAGGAATGAAGTGTGTTAATGAGGTTCATGTGTCTGTACACATTTTTGCATTTCTTACATGGAACTGGAGATTGTAGGTTCCTACAGCATCATGAAAACTTCTTGTACATCCATTGTCTTCCAGGATATCTATCTAAAGTTCGCCTGATATTATTACAAAAGTGAATTTCTTCTTGATTTATACAACAATACATTAAATTCCAATAACAGGCTTCAAGTACTTGAGCATCACAATTGATACATTCCTATAAGAAGACACTTTTCCCTAATAAACTTTATTTTTACTGCTGTTACATCACAGCAGAATTCTGTGCAATTTGAGACCTGTTGTGGAGTGTAGTCTCTAACTTTGCTGGTACATATATTGCTACTCCCATGCTTTTGCAGTTCTTTCTGGGGTAGTATGCTACATTTTTGTAAGTCACTGGATTAAAAAGCATTAATTCACTTTCCTTCAATGCTCTGTCACCATGAAAGTGCCAAGTACAGCAGCAGATAATAATACTTCTAATGTTGCTGCTATATTAGATGATGGGCAATCCAAGAGGGAATGTAACAATATAGTGAAAAGGATAGTTGCTACTCACCATATAGTGGTGATGCTGAGTCACAGAAAAGCACAAAAAAAGACTGTCACACAATTAACTTTTGGCCAACAATGTCTTTGTCAAAATTAGACAACATACACACATGCACACCGTCACACAAACACAACTCACACACGCATGACAACACACACATGACCTCTAGCAGCTGGAGCCAAACCACAAGCAGCAGGGCATTATGGGAGAGGCAGCTGGGTGGGGATAAGGAAGAGGCTGGGGCAGAGAGAGGGAGGGATAGCAGGGTAGGGGTGGGGTATGGTAAAGCAGTAAAGTGCCAGTGGGAGCATGCAGGGCAAGGTGGAGAGTGGGGCAGCTAGGTGCAGTTGGGAGGTTAGACAGAGAGAGGAGGAGAGGGGAGGGTTAATGGAAAAGGAGAGAATTAGAAAGAGTGAGTCCATTGGTGGAATAAAGGACTGCATAATGCTGGAATGGGAACAGGGAAGGACAATGACTAACGAAGGTTGAGACCAGGAGGGTTATGAAAAAAGAGCATATATTGCAGGGAGAGTTCCCAGCTGTGCTGTTCAGAAAAGCTGGTGTTGGTGGGAAGGATCCATATGGCACAGGCTGTAAAGCAGTCATTGAAATGAAGGACATCTTGTTGGGTGGGGTGCTCAGCAACAGGGTGGTCCAGTTGTTTCTTGGCTACAGTTTGTTGGTTGCCATTGATGCAGGCAGACAGCTTGTTGGTCATCATGCCCACATAGAATGCAGTACAGTGGTTGCAGCTTAGCTTGTAGATCACGTGACTGGTTTCACAGGTAGCCCTGCCTTTGATGGGATGGGTGATGTTTGTAACAGGACTTGAGTACATGGTGGTGGGAGGATGTATGGGACAGTTCTTGTATCTAGGTCTATTACAGGGATATGAGATATGAGGCAAGGGGATGGGAGCAGGGTCTTTGTAGTGATGAAAGAGGATATTGTGAAGGTTCAGTGAGCGGTGGGATACCACTGTTAGAGGAATAGGAAGGATAGTGGGCAGGATATTTCTCATTTCAGGGAATGACAAGAGGTAGTCAAAACCCTGGCGGAGAATGTAATTCAGTTGCTCCAGTCCTGGGAGGTAGTGAGTCATGAGGGGAATCCTCCTCTGTGGACAGACGGAGGAGCTTTGGGAGGTGTTGCATGACTGGAAAATAAGGCACGGGAGATCTGTTTTTGTACAAGGTTTGGAGTGTAATTGCAAGTTTAAAGGCCTCAGTGAAACCCTCAGTATATTTTGGGAGGAGCCATTAGTCACTAAGGATGTGACAGCCTTGGGTGTATTGAAGGGGCTTCTTGGTGTGGAAGGGATGGCAGATGTTGAAGTGGAGGTATTGCTGGTGGATAGGTTTGATATGGGCAGAAGTACTGATATAACTATCTTTGAGGTACAGGTCAACATCGAGGAAGGTGGCTTGATGGGTTGAGTAGGACCAGGTGAAGCAAATGGGGGAGAAGGTGTTGAGGTTATAGAGTACTATAGATGGGGTATCCTCACCATTGATCCAAATCATGGTTATGTCATGAATGAATCTGAACCAGGTGAGGGGTTCACGATTCTGGGTGTTTAGGAAGGATTCCTCTAGATGGTCCATGAATAAGTTGGCATAGGATGGTGCCATGCAGGTATCCATAGCCGTACCCTGGATTTGCTTGTAGGTAATACAGCTGCCACCGATTCCATACCAAGAAGTCCCTTCGATACGGCCTAGCTGCCCATGGCTGTCACATCTGTAGTGTCAAGCATTTGCTCTTGAAATATACCATGGTCTCACTGAGGCCTTTACAGATTGTAATTATACTCCAAATCTTATGCAAAAACAGATCTACCATGCCTTATCTTTCCACTCACCTGACACCTATCAAAGCCTCACCATCTGGCCACAGAGTATCACTCCACCACCCAGAATTGGAGCAACTGAATTACATTCTTCGCCAAGGTTTCAACTACCTCTCTTCATGCCCTGAAATGAGAGATGTCCTGCCCCCTATCCTTCCTACTCCCACAATGGTATCCTGCCGCCCACCGAACCTACACAATATCCTCATCCATCTCTACACAACCCCTGCTCCCAACACCTTGCCTCATGGCTTATATCCTTGTAATAGAACTAAATGCAAGACATGTCCCCTACATCCTCCCACCACTACATACTCCAATCCTGTCACAAACATCACCCATCCCATCAAATGCAGGGCTACCTGTGAAACCAGTCATGTGATCTACAAGATAAACTGCAACCACTGTGCTGCATTCTATGTGGGTATGAGACCAACAAGCTGTATGTCCGCAGGCCACTGACAAACTGTGGCCAAGAAACAACTGGACCACCCTGCTGCTGAGCACACCAACCAACACAACGTGCTTCATTTTGATGACTGCTTCACAGCCTGTGCCATCTGAATCCTTCCCGCCAACACCAGCTTTTCTGAATTGTGCAGTCAAAACTCTCCCTGCAATATATACTATGTTCCCTTAACTCTCTTGGTCTCAGCCTTCATTAGTCATTGTCCTTACCCATGTAGCCCCTGTACCCATTCCAACATTACACAGCCCTCTATTTCACCAACACACCCAGTCTTTTCACTTCCCTCCTGTTCCGCTAAACCCCTCTTCTCTTCCCCTCCTTCCATCTAACCTGCCGACTGCACCTAAGCTGCCCCACTCTCCACCTTGTCCCTGCATGCTCTCAGCAGCACTCTTCCGTCACCCACTCCTACCCTGCTATCCTGCCCTCTCCCAAAGGCCTTGTTGGCTGAAAGCCTATTGTGTAACAGTCTCTTTGTGACTCAAGTGTCTCTATATGGTCAGAAGCAATTGGTGTTCAGATCCAGAGAATATGGTTGCTAATCGAGGCTCATGCCAGTGGCCTCTGGGTATCCTCAAGCCATGCAGTCCTCAAAGGGCTCTTCCAGGGATCTAGGATCTCACATGTTGAATGTATTAGATGTATATTGCACATTTTGGTGCAGTGTTTTTAATTTGAAATCATTAGAAACTTTTGTTCTGTTTGTTATATTGATTTTTCTCTTACATCTGGATATGAAAGGATTTGATCTTCTTGTGTAGACTTCTCATTCCTGGCATTTCTTCCCATGGGTCCAGGTGTTGTCTCAACAGCTATTCTGCTGTTTCCAATTCCAATGGATGCTCAGCTATTTTTTTTTTCCCCGGTACTGATTCTGGTGACACATGATGCTTCACCTTCTCCGTGCTCCCTTACTGCTGTGGCACTCACTCTTCACATGCCTCCCATATCCTGGGGAGAACTCAAAGATGCTTCCTCCTAAGATGCTGTGCATGATGATGTGTTTAGTCTTCTTGCTCACATTCTGCTGCTGCTAACTCTTTTTTTTCTTGAACTGTAGTTGGAGATGATTTTTCCTCATATGCTGGTGATGGTTCTTCCTCCTTTTCTTTAGGAGCTGGTGACACAGGAAATGGATCTAGGATCTCACATGTTGAATATATAATTTTCAGAATAGTACTGATTTATTGGCTTGGCTTTGATTTCCTCAACTTTTCCAAGTACATATTTGCTTCATTGAAGTACATTATCTGCATTTCATCCATGGTGAGGAAGGAGGCATAAGTACTGAACTGAAAGAGTTTTTTCGATAACCTGTTTGCCTTTTATGTTTCAATATTTGCACATGAGGACAGTATGAGATTATGACTACGTGGTATGCCTGTAATTCTCATTTTTTGATCCATTATTTTGGGGTGAGGATGTAGCTTAGAATGTGGGTTACCTCAATGAGTTTGTTTCTGTACACATTGTATGCTCTGCCAAATATCACAATATATTGCATTTTTGACACAGTATGACAATTTTCTATGATGTTCTACATACAAGTTCCTGGGTTCTCAAAACTTGAAATACTTGCTTTTATCAATGTTTCTTCAGTTCCTCTGCTGACTATTGCATTTATCTATTTTAAATACTTTATCATGAGATGACATTTTGTTCATGTTTTCACTGTCTTACTGTCTTTTCCCAAATTTTTCATGCTCATGTGGAGTTGTAAATATTCTGTCTTCTGGTAATGGGTGTTGCCCTTGTTATGTTTAATGTTTGTAATATCACTTTCCACCAGGAAGTCTAAAAGTCCATTGATTAATGGCACTGTGTATTTGTCTCTACCGTGATTCGAATGTGAATATTTTTTTTTGAGCTGCTGAATTTAGTGCTGTTTGACTACAAATTAGACAACAACTATTGTTGCTAGGAAATATTAAACCTAGCCAAATAATATTCACTGATTAAACTGTTAATGCTGGACACAACAATTTTAGCTGACTAAATGGGTGGCAAAATTCTGAGGAAACTGCCAACTTATTGAAAATGAAAATCTTTCTGTATGTCCATTACAGATTTTATATGTATATTATAAAAGATTTTATTCATAGAGAGAGTCCAGTAATGTTATCTTCATGAATTATGAATTGTGAAGAAAAATTTTCCACATTTTAAGATTGATTGATTTTGAAAGACAATGTTAACAAACATGAATTATTAATTGTAAAGATTACATTTTCCACATTTTATGATTGATTAATTTCGAATAACAGCCTTGAGGAACCTTTTGCATCTTAATAGAATTGTGGATATCAGTTCAGTCACTACAAAACAATAAAAATAATAAATTTTTGATAGCGTAATGTAATTAGCAAGATAAAAAATTACTCACAAAGCGGTGGCAGGAGTACATACATATAAAAAGGGTTCTACATATGTAAGCTTTCAGGGCCAGTGGCTCCTTCTTCTCACAGAAGGGAGAAGGGAAAGGAAGACAGATAAAGGAAAAGGACTGGAGAGGTTCAGGAAAAGGGGTGGAGTTCAGAAAAGTCACCCAGAACAGAGGGTCAGGGGAGATTTACCAGATGGGATGAAATAGCCACTATGATATTTTGTCATTCTCATTACAATGCATCAAAATGTTTTGTTTCTTATTGTATTTCCTGATTTAATTGTGTTATTTCTATGTGGTGTCAATCCAGCCATTAGTAGCTTTTAAAATATATCACATTTGTGGTTATCACTTTTCCTTTCCATAACAAAGTGCATTTAATAATAAATAATTGAAGAAGTAAAAGTAACAGCTCACAGCATAACTCAGGTGTTGAGAGATACGTAATCAAGGCTGATAATGTTGCTAAGCTTCCTGGTAAACCTTTTTCAGAGCTAACAAAATATGCATTCATAGACATACAGGGTGACAGTTATTGAACTATTTGGAAGAAAGTAAATTAGTTGCAAACTACAGCATGCAGACACTTTATTCAACATGCAAACATCACTACAGATATTTGGATTTAGGTTATGACATGTTCAATATGCCTGCCATCATTGGCGATGATGTGACTGATGCATAGTGAAATTCTGCATGATCTGCTGAAGTGTCAGAATATCAAAGATGTCGATGACCTCCTGAATGGCTGTTTTCAGCTCAGCAATGGTGTGGGGGGTTATTGATGTTCACCTTGTCTTTAATATAGCCCCACAAACAGGAGTAGCATGTGTTCAGATCCAGAGAATATGGTTGCCAATCGAGGCTCATGCCAGTGGCCTCTGGGTATCCTCAAGCCATGCAGTCCTCAAAGGGCTCCTCCAGGGCCAAACATTCTCCTGCTTTGATGGGGTTGATCTCCATCTTGCATGGACCACATCTTGACTTTGGATAATGGGGATAAAATCATCTTCCAAAATCTTCACGTAGAGTTTGGTAGTCACCAACCACCAAGGAATATCACACCGATTATTCCGTGACTGGACATTGCACACCACCCAGTCACCTGTTGAGGGTGTAGAGGCTTCTTGATCACAAAATGTGGATTCTCAGTCCCCCAAATGCGCCAATTTTGCTTATTGATGAACCCATCCCAATGAAAGTGGGCTTCATCGCTAAACCACACCATGTGCATACTAATTCCCATCATGCCCTGCAGCCAATCATGCAGTTTGAATGTCCTAACACAAACCATTCAGAAATTATGATGATTTTATTTCATATAATTCAATAATTGTTACCCTGTACATAAAAATACAAACCTTAATGGCAACATTGTGCCAAGTGACTAAATGTACTGACATTGCTGTTAAAATTAAAGCTCTCAGTTTCAGTTTTATTATCATCTGTCTGTTAAGTATTTATAACATGATTTGTCCCATAACTTCATTGGAATAAAAGGCTACTACTTTCTCATGTTTTTCAAATCTATAAAATTTTGGTACTGATGTATTGCAAAATGTGAAATTTAAACAGCTAATGATCATGCATATCACAGTCTCATTAGATTAAAATGTAGATATGAAAATTATCACTTACATTTTTCTTATGTCTATAGTCATTGTACGTTAATGATTTATTGATACTGGCAATATATTAAATTTCGTAGAATAAAATGATTAAAATTTTGATAACTACAATAAGTTGCAACAATTATTTATGATATAATTTGTGGTTATTTTACAGAGAAGCTTGTACACTGCCACACAAAGATGATAAGGGAAATACTATTATTTTTACTCGTTTGAAGGATACTGATCCATCAAAATTTAACTGTGATAATATTATAAAGGCAGCTCTGTTAGGTCTTGAAGTTCTTTTGAAACAGAATCCTACAGCTCCAGGCTACGTCTTTGTGTTTGATCCAACAGGCTTTGGTCTTCAACATATTTCCAAAGTAACTATAAGCACTATCAGGAAGTTTATGGTGTATGTTCAGGTACGTAAATACATCAACCCTTTTTTTTTATTTGTATTCTATTGAAGAAACACGACATCAAAAATCTCAAAACTGTAGAATTTGATCGCCATTGCAGGTGTATTTACAATTCAGTACATTTTCTTGGTTGAATTACAATAAATTACCTTCTGAACAAGTTTCTTTATGAACTATGGTAGTATCTATGTACGCAAAGAATTTTGTTAACCTGTTTCTTACATGGACTGCTCTTGCATTTTACTTGCATTTTTTTGATAAACAGGAAGGTTTTCCTCTTAGAATGAAGGCTGTGCATGTGCTCAACACAAATGCTATCATTGACAAGGTCATGATGCTTCTCAAACCTTTCCTTGATAAGGAGTTGGCTAGCATTGTAAGTAAATAAAATACACATTTTTTCCATATATGTGTTATAAGTACTGTGTGTCTCTTTTGAGAAATGTATTACATTTTGTGCATAAACAATAGTGTTCTATAAGACTATTTGTAATTGATATTTGTTTTACAGCTCTTCTTCCACACACCACCAAATGATGAATTTTACAAAGTGTATAATAAGGAATGGATGCCAAGCGAGTATGGTGGCAAGGAAAAAACTTTTGCTGAACTAACTGGTATGAATGACAACCATTTTAAAAACTTTTCAGCTGTTAGGTTTCAAATGCGGTATAATATATCTTAGATTACTAATTAATGACATGAGGAATTATACAATGAGTAATTAGCATTCAGAACTGGCCAGAAGTAGCTTTACTAATTTACCATCAAAGAAAGTTCAATCTTTTACATTCATGATCATCCTGTTCTCTGTGAGAAAGTAATATTTAGTTAGAGCACTAGGGATGAATCTCTGGATTTTCTCCCATCACTCTAATCTGTGGGTAACAATATAAAGAAAATATGAAACAGAATGAAAATATAAAATCATCTGTGCAGAGGGCAACTGAACGACTTGCATTTCTCCCTAAAATTCAAGGAATGTACCATCCATCAGCAAAATGAATCATATACAGAAATTATACATGACTTAATCTTGAGTAATGCATACTCATTTGGGAACTTCACATTGATTTCTAGAGGAAAAGGCTGTTTTGTGACTGGTAATGTAGCATATACATACTAATTTGGCAAAAAGAGCATATTTTTTATAGATCCCAAAGATTATAGATTATAAAATTCAGTCTACATAATATATATATCAGAAGTAACGACTATAGCCTCAGTACTACCAGTCAAGTGTTAATTGTATATGGGAATCAAATGTACTTGACATTCTGACTGCATGATGACTGGTTTCCTAGTTGAAGGTATTTGCTGAGGAGTGGATACATCCAAGCTCTTGTGGGCTAACATGCAGGTGATCCCTTACACTGTGTGTGTGTGTGTGTGTGTGTGTGTGTGTGTGTGTGTGTGTGTGTGTGTGTGTGTGTGTTGGGGCGTACGGGCACTCGACGCCGAGGTAATCAGCGCTCGACACACATTAAAAAAAAAAAAAATGTGGACAAATTTAGTAAAATGGAAGCATACATGCAAAGCAAGTGGGAAAAGATGAAAAATGCTGTATAATAAAATAAAACGTGAGGAAAATGAGAAGGGGGCATCAAGGATGCCACAGGAAATTGTCACTGGCTGGCCACTTATGTAAAATATGGGCAGTCCAGTCACCCTGTGAACAATGAGTCTTCCCATGCTTAAGGGTTTGAGTGTCTTTTGAGACTGCTGGTTTAAACTTGACACATGGACTGTAGTTGAAATGCTGTTTATGTTGCTTCAAATATCACATTGTATTATTCATCATAAAGTGATTCTGGAGGTTTCTCGACAACATTATCTGCTTATGTGACTGGATGTTAAGAAAAATGAATGAGCATTGAGTATTGTGTTGTTTCCATGCAAGAATACTTTGCTTTAAGTTATGTGACCACAAGTATTGCACAAAACCTAACATGATGGTGTCATTTCTTGCATCAGGGAAGTTTACACCAAGAAACAGAAGTGTCTGACCATAAACTATTTCAGGTTTTATTACAGTGAAGCCTTCTTTAAAAACTTTTTGTAAGCCCAGTAAGGTTATGTGAAGAGTCTGAGTCAAGTGTTCATAGACATGGCATATGAGTGAGACCTCTATCAATCTACTTGATTCTGGCCATAGGCAAGTATTTTAAGCAGGCATGGTTGAGACTGCATGTCCAGTGTAACATAGTGTGGATTTTTGAAGCAGATGATTCATTCATGGAAGGCAGTCTTAGGAATAGGGTAGGCTGTTGCATTCTCCTAGAAGAATGCTTCAGGGCATTGTGAGATGTGCTCGGTTGCTGTCAGAAATAATCATGCCCTTTGAATTGTGGTAATGGTCACAATATGGCAGTATTCACAATGTTTGAATCATTGATTTGGAGCAACAAAAGTGCAAAATAGTGTTGCAATATGATGAGTCACCTGATTACATCAGCAGGTATCACCCTGATCTATTAAGTACTTGCAGTCTTTCTCTGTATTCATTGAGATTAATGCTTTCTTGACTGACTGCAGAGTGTGATATTGAGACACTGCAATAAAGCTCAGTGTTACAATGTGACATTTGTACATACCAAAGCAACACATCTGCTGGATCTATAAGGAATACCTAAGATTATTGTCTCCCTCCTGTGTATGAATGATGCATTCAAGATAATTGATGAGCAAGTCAGTATGGGAGTGTCGGCCACTTGTGTGTTCCACTAATTGTCAACATAGTTGAGAGCTGTTGTGAACAGTGCATCATAGTCTAAATATCACAACAGTCACAGTTATGCTTTATCTGGCCACTGGAAGGAAATGTTTTTTTATCCATGATAAATATAAGTTGTTGACCTTGGAGAACACTCCACAATTACTTTATCTAAGTGTAGGCTGTATATAGCTCATTATCACATGCAGACCAATTATTTTGAACAGTGATAGCTTTTGGCTAGAGAATAACAAAGGCTGCCATTATTGGTTGATGCAATGTCATAGCACAGCTCCTACAATTATGAGAGTGAGTGATGCTGTAGGAGGAGTGTAAGCCAGTAGAATGATCACTAAGATAGTTGGTGATAGTGGTGTTTGCTTGACTTATATACAGCAATAAGTCTTCTTGTCAATCTCTCAGGAACGTACTGAGAGGTGTGGCCAAAAGTACATGGTAGGAGAAAAAAAAATCTATGATAGAACTTCATTGAGCTCAAGAACCACCACAAGTGACATGCACCACGATGGGTTGTGTGAATTTGTACATAGCCCTTGCACTTTCCAGAAGTAAGTATGTTCCACAGTGAAAGACTTTTTTCCAAATGCTCATGTGGGTGCTTAATCACGAATCCACTGCCTCAGAGTGTGTTGGATACTTCTTGCAGATGTGCAAGATCTTCAGCTTCGGCAGATCACATAATTCTTACCGTACCTCATTGATTTATATGTAGCAGATGCTGAGATCCTGAGTGATCTCACACGTGAAATGCAGAAATATTTTCCATAGCGTTGTATACTCAGGATGGTATTAATTTAAAATGAAATGCAGTGCCAACAGCAGCCTTAGGAATGAGCTTTGTAGCAATAAGATTTTTATGGAAAACACAGATGATCTGTTCCTAGACTAACACAACTGGAAGAGAGGATATTGTGGAGAAATGCCAAAGCTACAGCCTAGCAGAATGTTTCCAGAATGAACATTTCACTCTGCATTGAAGTGTGCACTACTTCTGTGTGTGTTTTTCTTTTCTTTTTTTTTTTCAGTGGACACCACAACACCACAAAGGTGCAGTCCATCATTATTTTTAGACTCTGCGCATAGTTAGTTGAATTAGATTCACTGAAATTAAGTGAATAAATTCATGGGAATAAAAGCAATAAAGATACAGTGATAGAAGATACCAGTGATTACTAGGCAGCTGAAATGTACTTTCATTGTAATGAATATGCCACAACTAAACAAAAATATGTGTCAGGCCAATTTTCAGATGCAGATTACTTCCTTTTCTATCTGAGTAAACCTCCAGGCCTCATTCAGTGCTTCATTGTCATTCATGTTTCCAGGTATCATTTCCAAACACTGCAACTGGCAGTTCTTCTATGCATAATATAGGAAATATGCCACAGGAGGGGGGGGGGGGGGAATTTGCTGTTGGGTTACTCAGCCATGCCAGATGTGTATCAGCTGAATAAGGTTCAGAGAAATTCTTAAATGAAATGACTGTTTTGGTGTGGGTAAAAAAAGTATGATTGGTTCAGAGTCTCTTAAGAGAGGTGTTCAGTCACCTGGTGCACGTTTTTCAAGGGGTTGCCACTTTGGAGACTTGGATGTCACTACCCTACCCAAGTAATACTGGGAGCAAAAAGAGACTTACAGTTTAGCACAGAAGTTGAACTAAATATTGTTCCTGGCGTATATTCACATCACGGAGAGGTGAAAACTTAGGGACAAAGGCAGACTGAAAAATTTCAAGATTTCAGTGGGATTCTGTTGCACAGCCTTTTGGTTTCCAGGTATGAACTTTACCAAGACACCACAAAGCCCACTGATGGAGGTGAAACCAATGTCAGAAATGCTGAACCCACAATGTAACGAAAGCACAAAGAAGCAGGGAATCTAGTGCAAGTCCACATTTGGCAACAATTTTCACTAAACACATATTCAGGACAATGTGGAATGACGAAGCCCAAATTATATCTGAAGGTCAGCAGATCCCAAGCATAAGGTTAAAGAAGAATCCTTGTCTCTTCATTTGAGACTTGAGGCATCTCTTGGGGCAACAGGCATACCAACGCATTGACCAGTGGCCCTGGTTTCCTAGCAGTATGGTGCTTGGTTGAAAGTTTCTTTAATGCTGTGTTAGGCATTGGTTCAGTAACCTCTGGACACTGCAGAAGCAGCTCACTGTATGGAAAATCACCAGCACTCATTCTCAAAAGCAGCATTGTCAATAAGGTGCAAATGCTCATAATTAGCCAACTGGACTATAGAATCAGTTTGACATTGATGCTAGAGGGATGGCTGCAGCCATAGAATAATAAGGAGCATCATTTCCACTGATGGAATAGAGCATGCCGATAACAATGAAGTTCTTCACAAATTCACATCATAGCCAAATATTGGTTGATAGTGAGATGTGACTGTAGGTTTCAATTTTCAACTAATTCATGGGTTACAGGTAATTTCATCACTACTGTGCTTGTGTGATGGCAGAATGTGTATGCAGTTTACAGTCAATGGTTGTTGCTTATAAAATTGCCACCAATACTACGATAAATTTTTCTTATGACATGTGGGGGTAGCTCCATACTTTTTAACATACTGGCACATATTGCCTGTAGATGATCAATGATGACTTTCAGCAGTGGAATGCTACAGTTGTGATGACTGACAAGGACATCACATCTGGAGAACCACTTCTTTAGACACTCAACAATATATTTTTAAACCAGTTCAAGAGTGTTGTCTATCTTTGTAGTCACAGTAGTGATGTTCATAAGTAGATACATTTTCATGATACAATCTGCTTTATGTGGTAAAGTGCTGAGGTTGCTGGCCAGAACGTTAGTAATTTTTTGTATATTTGGGCAGTGTGATAGCAAAGTAAGACTACAGTATGTAAATATTTATGTTGCTGAAAAGCAGTGTTTTAAAAATCAATATCATAGCCCATAATAAAAAGGAAAATGCAGGAATCATGGCAGAAGCTTTCAACAAGCTCTTGAACTGTGTTGAACATGGAAAGCTTTTAACAATAGACGCAAGTGTCCCTGTAAAAACCAAGCCAGAAAATATAAACCCACCTATAGTACAAGAAATAGAAAAAAATTCCTAGAAGATTGGTGCAGAGCTATAATTAACCCACTTTATAAGAAAGGAGACAAAAGTGATCTAGATAACTATAGAGGAATCTTGCACTTGGACTGTATCTGCCAAATTGTTTCCAAGATTTTACACATTAGGATCAAAGAACAGCTGGATAAGGAACAAGGGGAATACAAAGGAGGCTTCAGACCTTGGAGCAGCTGTGCCAAACAAATAATTACTCTGAAATTAATCACGAATTATTAACGCAAACGTTAACAAGCCTCTCTGAATAACATTTGTATATTTTAAGAAAGCATATGATTCTGCCCATAGACCCTCACTGTTAAAAATTTTGACACATTTCAGACTCCACCCAAAATTAATTAAACTGATGCAGCTTGTCTTAACAAATACAAATTCGAAAATTAAGTTCAGAGGGGAATTTTCTGAAACATTCTTGGTAAAAACAGATTTAAGTCAGGAAGATGGCCTGCCACCACTTCGTTTTAATTGTGCTCTTGAATACATAATGAAGGAATGCTACAAGTACAATCCAAAGAACATCAAGATTGGAACACAAAAAGATAACATAAAGTTGAACTGTTTAGGGTTTGCAGATAACCTCCCTCTTCTCACCAGCAACATTCAAGAAACAAACAACAAATACAAACATTACAGGAAATAGCCCACAATATTGGCCTTAAAATACATTTTGAAACAACAGAAATTATGCTAAAAGATCCGCCACTGGCAAACAAAATTAGAATTGGAGAACATAACATCAAGATTGTTGAAAAGTTTGAACACTTGGGAGAAATAATAACACACAATCTGAATGAGAAACCATTGTAGCAGAGTGGAAGAAAAACTGATTAAAACACATCATGTTACCAAGAACACATGTAGCAAAAAATGCCTCTCAATAGCCACAAAATTGAAACACTACAAAATAGTCACACAGCCACAAATAACATATGCTAGCAAAACTATATTTAAAACAACCAATACTGTAGCAATAGACAAATTACTTTAAATAGAAAGAAGGATAGTCAGAACATGTATAAATAAAAAAATACAGAAAAGACAGAGTTTGGAGAATAGCTTCAAATGAAACAGTTTGTAAAGAAATAGAAACAGTGACAAGTACAATAAAAAAGAAAGGGATCTCTTTCCTAGGACATCTGATGAGGACAACAGAATTAGCAGGAAAATAATCGAGAAATTATGGAATAGTAAGAGTCGCATTAGATGGATCACAGAGATCAAGGAGGACATGATAAAATAACAGATTACGATGGAGGATTTGAATGGCAAGACAAATGAACTCAAGGCACATCAGCACAAGTATATCACACTACCAATATATATTAACAAACAGAGAATGAGAAGGGTGATTTCAGATGAGGAGAGAAGGGCACAATCTGAAAGAATGAAAAAGTATTGGATCAACAAGAAGCAGAAGAACCTAGTTCATATTACTGACTAAAGTGGTCCAATGTAGACCATATAATAAATTTAAAAAATCAATATCAAAACAATATTCAATTTTATTTGTCACAGTATGGTACTACATTGCACATATGACCATATGGATAAAGTACATTGAGAAGCTGTTCAGACAAAGAAATGTCACTCACAGCATGCAGCATGCCCTTTTGTTCTAATGATGGTGCTCACTTTTATGTAGGTGTGAATTCCACAGGACACAACAAGTGTTCAAAAGTGATGATGGTGTGAGAATGATAGACAGTTGCAAGTTAAAACTGTGTGCTGGACCGAGACTCGAACTCGGGACCTTTGCCTTTCGCAGGCAAGTGCTCTACTGACAGAGCTACCCAAGCATGACTCACTCCCCGTCCTCACAGCTTTAATTCTGCCAGTACCTCGTCTCCTACCTTCCATTCTAGAAACATCCTCCAGGCTGTGGCTAAGCAAAGTCTCCACAATATCCTTTCTTCCAAGAGTGCTAGTTCTGCAAGGTTCGCAGGAGAGCTTCTGTGAAGTTTGCAAGGTAGAAGACGAGGTACTGGCGGAATTAAAGCTGTGAGGATGGGGCGTGAGTTGTGGTTGGGTAGCTCAGTCGGTAGAGCACTTGCCCGCGAAAGGCAAAGTTCCTGAGTTCGTGTCTTGGTCTGGCACACAGTTTTAATCTCCCAGGAAGTGTCATATCAGTGCACAATCCGCTGTAGAGTGAAAATTTCATTCTAGTTGCAAGTTAGTCAGATAGAACTCTAAAGTAGGCATACTGCTTTTGATAGCATCTTAGACATCATTAATAGGACAGAGAACAGACAACATCAGAGACCAGGCAAATAATTTTGTATCCATGAAGTGTTTGTGGAACCACTTAAACACTGTTTAGATCGAATGTGACAGTGCACTATATCATTATAGGGATATGTTTCTAAGTACATGCTGTGAGGGGTTCAAATGATATCTCAGTAAGTATCTTCTCCTGTGAGGAATAAGACAGGCCTTTGAGTATTTCACATCACTCCACATAAACATTCCCCAAATGAGGATGTCATCATTCACCTGACGCATACTCTAATAGCACGTGAGGACAATTGTCTCATGTGGTGTTTGAATTACCAATGTTCACTGACACTGCAACTCAGTACAGGTGACCATCTTCCAACCTTTGAATGTCCAGTGGTGTTAAGTAACCCATATAATCTTTTTGTTATGTGATACATTGTTAAAAGGTTTACTTCTGTGTGGCAGACAATCTACACTGAATGGAGAAAATGGTAATCATTTTTGCTTGTGTCTGTCAGTGAATTGGCCAATAGATTCTTATGCTATGAACTGTACACACATTGTAGCAATTTCAGTTTGTTGTTACCAATATCATTGAGTCATACATTTTTGACTATTGCAATTTAACTTCTTACTTGCATCTTACTTACGGTTCTAAAAATTCAAGAAACTGACTAAGATATAGCATTTTAAATGCATTTTCCACTGCTGATACACCCATGATCACTCACCATTTGTCATTTCTCTGCACCATTTCTGTGTTTCCATATTATTCAGGGTTGTGCAGTGGTTAAACACAAACTTCTCTTCGCTATCTAGTCAAGCTTACAAAAAAATTACATTTATGACTTATTCTGTACATGTAGAAGCTACATTCTTGTTCTGTTTTCTTTGTGTTCATGTACATACAATGTATTGATTTGTTCTTGTTTTCATTTTACAAAATGGTCTGTGACATGTAAATTTATAATGAAAACATGATTCTACCTACAGTGACATTATAATTTTATTCTGTTTTTGTCTCTATACCTGAACTTATACCTGTTTAAAATCTCCATTCAGAATTTACTCACATAATTTTTATCAATCTTTCTTTTTTATTCTTCCCTGACAAGGCTCACATCAGTATCCTACTGTGCATCTGAAGAGGGAAAAAATATAATGCTGTAATCACAGTATACATTTGGTCTATGTATGAGTACATGCTTCGACATAAGAAGTTTTTTTTTTTTTGGTATAAACTTCTCAATGATGACTACTTTCTAAACACTCTTTTACAGTGCCTAGCCAAACAGAGGTGGCTAGATTATTTTTCTGAGTACGGCAGTTATTTATATGTTTTAATTTTTAATAACTGAGGAGCAACTTTTCAAAATGCATTATGTCCACTGGTGGACAAAATTGAATTTGATATGAAATCATGTATTTTCTGACCCATGCCATAGACTTCTACAAGCAGGTCCCATGAAAATGTGTTTTAAAACCTTCAAGGAGAGCTTTGAAAAGTAGAAAATGCAATATATAGCAAATAGGAATGAATGAAACTGTATGAAGTCCATCAGCTGATTTAATTATTTTCTTATTAAGCAATGTTGCCTACAATGTAAGACTGGTGGATTGATTTGAAACTGTTTAACTGACCAAAATGACCAATTAGTATTTGTTTTCAATATTACAGCAGTGTTGTGTATGTTTCTTTTTCAAGAAACAGATGTAAAAACTTGTCCTGTTAAAATCAGGTATATGATAGAGAGTGGGTGCATATTTTTCATTGATTTCCACCTTTTTTAGTTAGAAGAGTATCTCCAGTGCATGTTACTGACGCACTTCTCTGCTTTCCAATTCAAGAACACTACTTTTTACCTGCTGACTGAGGTTTTGACTGAATTTTTGACTGAGAATAAACAAAAAATTATAAAATTTCAGAAATATTGAATCTGAAAATACCAGGAAGTTTACAGAGAGGTGGGTGAAACACAGATTTTGGGGAAAGATTGGGAAATATTTGACTACAAAGAACTAAGTAAAAATTTGAAACCTGAATGTGACCAGTAATCTGAAACGGTTTCATCTGAAGAAATGCATGATACACAAAAAAGTAATTGATGTGATGATGAAAACTCACCTGCACTACTTTTCTAATAATCCTTCAAAGTGATTTTTGCCATTAGACAAACATGGATACAGCTTTAGAAACATAGCATATAGATCTAAAGTGACATCTCTAAACAGGATTAAACAAGAAAAGAAACATGATGTAATAAACTACTAAGCCTTAGCTTTAGAAGAGATTGGAGAGAAAATTAAGTGTTTAAAATTTTCACCAAAATCATCAGCCTTATATGTAATGAACCAATTGTCCAAGACACTGTTTGGATTGTATAGAAGAGGAGCCTGTTTTGGAAAAATAATGTGGACATTGTAACTAGAAATGAAGTACATTTATGTTTTCATTTATGCTTTACTGAATATTACTGAATATTAAAATGTGGTAAATTTTCAAAAAATATTTTTATGTTATTGAAAACTAATCAAAATGCACGATGTCCAAATTAGCTTACATCAAAAGTCATATTGTCCAATAGAAGACAACAAAAACCATTTAGTCTGTCAAAAAAGTACTTATATCTTGAAGGGAAAAAAATATCCTTGTAATAAACGAATTTTAATCAGCAGCCCTACCTAAGTATTTTGTGTAAAATTAATAAAATACTTTTTGTGGTATAAGTAGTTCACTTCTTCTGAAAATTTTACTTTTTGTGTTATTATACATTTGAAAAAGTTGCTACTCATTGAATTAAGTGCATAAAATATTTGTGGGATCCTTTTCAGTCAGTAACTTGATTACAATTACACAAAAGTGTGCTATATGTTGCAGATGATATGCGGCAGTTGGTTCTCAAGGAAGGGAGTAGTTACGTGGCAGAAGAGGCTAAATGGAGAGTGGATGAGAGTAAGAGACAAGGCAAGCTGAAGACGAAGGTAGACTTGTTTGGAGCTGACGGGTCCTTCAAGAAGTTGTCCATCGACTGAAAAAGCTGCCTGAGATGGAGCACAAGTCTGCAGCCAGTGACATTTTTTGCATGGAGTTAAGCAGATACATGTACTCTCGCAAAACCACAGAAACAACAGGATCCTGTAGTCCATATTCAGAAATGTGTTGTTTTCTTTTGCAGAAAATAAAATAGAAAACATTTACACTGTTAAACATGCAGTAAAATACATTTTGAATGATACAGTGAGCTATTAATTCTTGTTCAAATAACTAATAGTAGCAGAACGAGTACAATACTATCTGTATAATAAGATAAAAAATGTAAGGAATGGTATTGTGTTTTTGCAATAAATGTTATCTGAAAAAATTCACATTGTCTTAAATGCAACCACAAAATTCAGCTTGAGTCTTCCTTCTCTTCCTGTAAACAGTCATGATTATTACCAAGAAAGTAACAACTGCTTGATTCAATTGACAATATAAGGAACATGAAAACTTCCTACATGCAGTCGCAAGATATTACTTATTTCTTTACAGAGTGTTTCAAGAACTAAATTACTTGTCTTCAGTCAATAAAGTAAAAATATTATTTTTCAGGACTGTCATAACTTTGCTTTTACATTTGTGAATCATAAATATTGAAATGGAAAAATAAAACTTACTTATTTAAATTGATTGATTGTAATGTTTATTCATTAAATGACATTGTCTACCACTGTTGTGGAGTTTTAAAAACAATCAGTGTGGAAATAAACATAATGCATATATTAAATTATTTCATTAATTTGTTGTGGTTATGCAGATACATTCTGAGATGTGGAATGAGTTAATAAGTTCATTAATTGAGGTATTTAAGTAATTGATAGTAAAAATGGGTAGTATAAAACTCTAGTAGGTGACATGTAAAACACACAGTTGCTATCCAAGTAGTAATTTCTGTTGTATTGTTAAACTGACAATAATCATTTATTGACTCTTGAATAACTCAACTATATAAAAAAACAAATCTTGGTAGTTCCCGGATTCTGGAAATATTTGTAGTGTGTGTGTGTGGGGGGGGGGGGGGGGGGACAGGGGGGGGGGGGGAATATGGTACCGATGGCACCCAAATGTTAAATAATTACTCTGAACTGCGTATAACATCACATGCAAACTATAATTACATTTGATAAGAAAAACAACAGCAAAATAACAACTATTGCTGTGGATGAAGATAACATATTTATCATGTAATCTCTGGAACAGAAAAATATAACACTCAAGCACAGTTATCTGTAATCAAGAAAGATAAACCTAGATAAAGAATGTTATTTCACAGACAGGTTGGGTTCATGTAGAGGGCTAATCTACATCCTGCTTCTTATGTGCACATTATAGTGTATCGTACAGTTAGAAAAACCTAAGTGTAAACTCCTGAACCATCCCAACAAAAAGAAACGGAGAATTCCAATAATTATCAGAACCACACGAAGAGATAAGTGATTTGAGTAATCAGAAATTTGTGAAAGGAAGAAAGAATACAAAATGGGTGAAAAGGATTAAAGAGTACAATTTAATAAAGCAAAGTTTCATTCCAGTTATATTTGTATGAGTAGATATCTTTTTTTTATTTCTAGCTTTCATAATGACATTCAAATATTCTTTTAAAAATCTTATCAGTGGTTTTTAAGCCAATAAGTAATACAGAAACTAGGAAGAAAAATCTAAAACTTATGATAACAATCACAGGAAGTAACTTCCTTTTGTGTTTTACATGTAAAAAAGTAATGAGTGTTGATTCACAAGCAACTTGTATGCACTTATAAAATTTGTTTAGTTACTTATGTGGCTTTTGAAAGTAACTTAGTTTAATACTGAATGGCTGGTTAATCATAAACTGGTCTGACTTGCTGCAATGTAAAAATATTTGTGTCAGTCAAAAACTGACCTGAAAATTATCTTTTCCAGCAAATGTAAGTAAACACTATCTATACCAATAAGGAAAAAGAAATAGATTGCAGTAGCTTTCTAAACATTACAAATGTTTTCAAATACATTTCTCTTTAAGTCACTAGTAACCAGTAGGAATTAAAGAGCAAAATATTTTGCTTCTTTTTCCAAATTTTATCCACATTTCAACTTAAAGAATTTTGTGAAGTTCTAAGATTAATAATATATGGATATAGGAAGTTCCAAATATCTTACTCAGATATCACTTAACATTCATAGATTCAAGTACCATAATTTAAATCCCCTTCTAATGCAGATTAGGTTGAATAGCCATTAATTTATATAAGAAAGCATTACACATTCTCTCTCTCTGTCTGTCTCTTTTTCTCTTACTTTCTCTTACCTGAATGAAGCTTAGCAAGGACAAGTGTACCCATGAAATAGTAGTTTTACTCAATGACCTGGAGGCAAAGTATTAAAGAGCAGCTAAGCTTACAATCTTGAGAAGTGTGAATCTTATCTCTTGCACCAAGTGAAGAGTGGACTCTGCTTAGCAGGTGAGCCTGTGGCTGCAGTCCTGTTTCAGCTGTGTACAAAGAAGGAGCTCTGACAGGTTAGACAAATAATTGTATCTAATAGCTGCAGGTACATTTACTGATACACATTAAGCAAGTTGATTAGTATATGTCTATCTTTTATAATTATTGGGATATGGTTTTTAATATATTATTTTGGATTTATTCCTAGGACATAAATTTTACATCCTTTTTCACTATGGTCTGCAAATAACTTTATCAGGAAATGAACCTCTTGTAATGGTAGCAAGTTAAACTATACACCCTCACAGAGATTCAGCTATGTTGATTTGCTTTTGTAAATGGTATAAATGTTAGGCAGCTTATGTGACTTGAAATAATACAATAAAAAAGGTTGCAAGCCAGTTTTTCAATACTCAGTAGAAAGATCTAAGAAGCCTTTTCTAATTGTACAATTCAGTTTCTGCATGTCTAGAGTGATGTACAATATTTAATAAATATTTGAGTGCACTGATTATTCCTGAACAGTGATAATAACTACGTGTATGAAAAAATATTTTTATTTAAGAGAGGAACAGAAAGTTTGCCCACACTCAGGGCAGACTCAATGAAGTTTAATGGCATCTTTAATGAAAAAGTATGCCTATTTTCATAGTAATTTTAATACATTTAACTAGATGAACTGATTAGTGTTGTAAAAAAAAAGTATTTCATGCATCAAAAGATGGTTCATTCAATTTTATTCACCCACCAGCTCATATACTTTACAGTACACTTTAGATGGAAGTACATATTACTGATTACTTTTATAGTTCTGTAAAACAATGTATAATATATGTATATAGTACTAAACTCATTGGTAGCAGTTCCCACATTGTCTGACAAACTTTCATTGGGTGATAACCATGCTTGAATATATAAGGGCATACAGGTACTAACATTGGTAAACTACTGTTAATACAGTTGGACATTAGCAGTCAATGGCTGAAGGTTTGTTTTAAGAATGTAATGCCTACTGAAATGCTCTGACCTTTGAACTAATTTATAAAGTTGACTTTAGGAGAACCTGGAATTTAATGTGTAATCTGAAGTACAGTACAACTTAATACTTTTCACATACACAATTGTATCACATCTACAAATCATTAACAGATCTGTATCATCGGAATAAATTGTAGCCATTAAAAAATGGATTAGCAGGATCTTCACATCTGAAGCAAATAAAGTTGAATAGGATACAATCTTTAAGCGACGCAGAATTCTAAGTTATTTTTGAGGAAGAATTGTCCAATAATATTGTTAGTGATTTTGGTTCTGAAGATGACTAGATAAGTAATTGTGATAGCTTGAAAAGTTTTGACCTGAAAAACTTGAAGATGGAAGAATTAACACCTCAGATACCTCCCATATTAGAATAAATAATACAGGTACATTGACTGAGATTTTTTCCATGCATAAAGCCTGAAATTAAAAAAAAAAATCTATTCATAGAACCGTGATTCTATTGAATAAATGTTGCCGACAGATGTAAAGAAAAATCATGAAACGTTTACAATTTTCTTTTGGCAATTACTGTGCAGATATAGAAATTTTCAGTTTGCATAAATTTTAATAAAAAGTTTTTAATGGTTCATTTTTTATGAGATGTTACAACCAGTACACTGAATTTTCCCATCAGAAAAAGATGCATGACATGAAAAAATAGCTACACCTTCATTACTATTAATAATACTACTTATATTGAGAAAATCATATTCAGTGCCTAGGTAAGTACTGCCATATCTGTGACAAAAACATGTTAACAAATTGCATTTTACATTGAAAACTGATACAAATAGACAATGAAAAATATATTCCTGTAAAATTAGTTTGTATAGCAAGTAGGACTATGGAATTATTATTACACTTGCAAATGGTGTTGCTAGTAGTGTAATATGTAAACTAAATTTGTACAGAACTGTGGCACAGGAAGTACAAAATACTTAAGATGTCTTTTGATAAAGACAGGTTTTTGTAACAGAACCCACAAAATGATGATAGGAACTAGAATACTATGCTAATAATATATATAGTACTCATCACAATGGCAATAAAACAGTTACAATGATTTCTTCATAATTTATTATTATATGGGCAATGAAATATTTTTGTTGCAGGTGCACTTCTGGCAAACTTTTTATAACAGTTTCACAGTAAAATCAATAAAACCAAGATGAGTGGAGTTAAAAAAGAGGATATGGAAGCACTTCGGGAATGGCTGAAGAAGCAGCCACACCTTCCATCTCTTCCAGGTGAGCAACATACTGAACTAGTATATATTTCATTGACAGAAAATTATTTAAACATATTTATCTGTGTATAACTGGTCTGATGAATCTATAATTTATGCCACTGAATAAAGAAAATAAATATTTTTATTCTTAATGCTTTAGCTATGTGTGTAAATGAAAGAGAAAAGGTGAGCTTAAAAAAATTCGAATTGGGTAGTTCCTGAAAGATGAAAACATGGAAAACTGAGGAGAATATGCTGGCAAGAAATGTAGGATATCGCAGAAAACAGGCAGTTGAGGGGTGACAGTGTTCATTATAGAGACTTTGGTGATAATGGATGTAGGTAACAGAAAATACTGTGAATCACACATAAAAAAATTACAAGGACAATGCTACAAACTTAATGTTTCACTGGATTGTAACAAAAAAACTGTGACCTCTCAAATGATATAACTAACAGCCAAATGTGAACAAAAGAAATCAGGAAGAATGTGATGAATCTGTTTAATGCATCAGGCTTGTCACGTGGTGTCACTAAGGATCTTGGAATATGAACATCTGTTGAACTGCAAAGCTAAAAGATTCATCCGGCATATAAGGAAGAAAGTCATCTAAGGCCAGTAGTTGTGTAGCACTGACACAATCATGTGCAAGCTGGAAAAATATCTTAAAAGCCTTTGCAGTGAACATTGGAGAACAGCAGACACCTCATTCACACCCTGTTGCATTTGTTCAGCATCTCATTTAATTATGGCTCTAGAATGTTAATGTTATTGTTATTTTTGATACTACTTCCTTCTGTACAAAATTACCACCTTTGAAATCAATGGAACTATTAGGACCAAGTGAGGGCTGCAACAGCATGATATTCGACTCACATCTAGTAGAATGGTAGCTCAAATTGCAATCCATCCATAAATCCATCTATATTTGAGTTTTCCATGGTTTCTGGAAATTGCATAAGGCAGACATTGGAAGCTGTCCAATTTCCTTTCCCATTTCTCCTTAATTCAAGCTAGTGCTCCACCTCTAATGACCTCATCATTGATGGCACTTTATAACTAATAGGTGAAAAGTTCAATTATCATTTGCCAAACTCCTCAGGAACACCACATCCTGGCTAACAGACAATCTTATGCACAAATTAATGAGAGGGCTATCAAGTTATAGCAAACTTATATATGGAACAGTATGAGCGAAGGCACTAGAACCTTAAAGGCAATGTATTTCTCAAATTACCTTCCGTTAGGAAAGTGGAATGCACTCATTGACTGTGATATGACTTTCAAAATGACAGAGAGCAGCAATCAGTCATCATTTCCTTTTTAGCTTTATTAAGCAGAGCCATATTTTGGGTAGTAACTGCCCATTATCAATGCAGTATTTTAGAGTTTTAACACATGGCCTAGCACATCTTCCCCCATATTTTGGGCTCCTGTCACATTTCATTCAAGTCTTGAATGAACTCTAAGAAATATGGCTCTGCTTTAATAAAGCTAGAAAGGAAATGACAGCTGATTGCTGCTCTCTGTCATTTTTAAAGCAATTTATTTCTATCAATATGTGGAAAATATTTGTATGTTGTGACCAAATGGAATGGAAAAACTTTATGATTTCTCAGAATATCTAAAATATATCTATCCCGATATAAAATTTATGATATAACTTAAAAAAAGAGGCAGCTACCTTTTCTTCATGTTTTAGTTAAGGGAAAAGTAAATGGATCCTTTGGCCACAGCGTATCCAGAAAATGAACATACACCAACTTCTGTCACCAAGTCTCAAGCCATCATAATCATCCATCAAAAAGAAATGCCATGCTGAACGTTCCGATCTAGATTTGCAAACTGTCAGAGTAGTAGAGCTCTTTTGAAGGACTGTGATATATGTGAATAATATTTGGGGGAAAGGGTACTCAATGGTGGTACATTGTGAGTGAATTCAACGCTTATGGAAGAGATCAAGTCTGAGAAAGAAAACATACAACAATGTTATTTATCTGCATTATGCTGGTCTAGTCTAAAAATCAGCAATTTTTTTACAAACACAGTGTTCACATTTGATACTCACCACAAGAGATAAAAAAGTCTACATTTTAATGCTAAAAATAACCAAATGGTGGAATGAATGCTGGGTACCAAATTTGGCTTTCAAGTGGATGTTTGGTACCATCCATACCTCAAAATCTTGAAGTCCAAGTAGATTAACTTCGATAATAACATACAGTTACAAAGGTTATGCGACAGAGAATGAGAAACATACATACAATTAATTCAGGATTAATACTCAAAAATATAATATTTTAAATTAAAACATTCAGTGCACACCTCACAACAAAAGTAACATTTGCAAATATCATTTGTACAGCAAAAAGGTCTGGTTGAAACTGATGTTGCAAACATCACCTTTATATCAATAATTAAAAAGTTTACTGTTTGAAAACTGATTTGTACTCTCTATTGCAGATGATCAACTGGTGCTTTTCCTGCACAGCTGTTATTACAGCATCGAACGCGCGAAGCAAGCGCTTGATGTCTGCTACACAGTAAGGACACATGCACCTGAAGTTTTTTCAAACAGAGACCCAAAGTTGCCCAAGGTTCAGGCAGCTATGAATGTCATGTAAGCATTGATTTTTTGTTTTCAGATGTGATAGAACTATTCAAATTGATGAAGTTTTCCGCCAACTATTGCCATGAATGCAACTGTTACAAATATGAACCATTTACTTCAGAATATGTCTCAAAATGGGCCACAGATTGCCAGTAATAATGCTATGCTTTACAATTTGTGAAGAGTATACATATGAATTTTAAAGTTACAGGTGAAATAAGTGTCATCTCCCCATGATTATTTATCATATTTTATATTATGTGGAATATCAACAATGTAGGAAAAAACAAATTGCTATTTACTGTTAAGAAGACACATCAAGTTGCAAACAGGCACAATTAAAAGACACTTCCATAAAGCTTTTGGCCACAGCCTTCATCATTAAAAGAGAGACACAGACCATTCACACATACAAGCAAGCACATGCGCACATGACCACCAGCTCCAGCATCTGGCCTGAGATGCTGGAGTTGGGAGTAATGTGTGCATGAGGTGTGCTTGCTTGAATGTGTGTGAATGGAGTGTGTCTCTCTTTTACTGATGAAGACTGTGATCGACAGCTTTATGTCTTTTAATTGTGCCTGTCTGCTATGTGATGTGTCTTCTTTATGGTAAGTACCAATCTGGAGTTTCCATTGTTTGATGTTATGGGGAGTACACCAATAAGAGGAATACACTCAACAATACTTGGACAGCTAAGACAAGTGTTTTATGCGAATCCCAGCAAAAAACTTCTCTCTCAGTGTCACTATATAATACAAATTAAAACTTATGAGAGTTATTTATTTCTCCTATAAACAGTAAGCCTACCTTTCTTTGCTTACTAGATGAACATGCTAACATTTTTTGCATAACTTCTGTCTTTGCTTTCTTATGAGACAATTTCTGAGGTTATGAGTCTGACTATGAGTTCAGTAAAAATGCTTTTTGTACAAATGAGAATATTGTGTATATTTGTACAATACAACTCAAGGGCTTTTTATTTGTTTTATTTATAATTTTTTCTTACTTTTGTATGAAGAGTAATTTGATTACAGTGTTATTCATTTCAAATATTAGAGCAGTTTGAAGTAAACAACGATAAACTTTACTGCAAGACAGGATATAGGCATTACATACATATGGATTCATGGGTTCTGCATCCTTGTTGAAGATGCAAATTAGCACTTTTATTTCTGATGCCAATATTTTTTGTTTGTCCACAGACCCTACAGGAGACTTATAAATGACAGAATTTTTAAACTAAAATATAACCTGGAGTTAATAGACTCTCCTTTCACAAATTACCATAACATTTTGATTCTGAGTTCAAAAACCCCATTTTACTGTAGAAAAGACTGTAATTAAGCATATACCCATACAACAGACATAACTAAATTTTCTACATTAATAAGTTTTTTTGTGTATGCAATGTACTGGAATGCTTTTGAAGCCCACTGTTATTCATTCCAAAGAGACCAGTTATGTAACTAATACAATATACAAGGTTCTTTTACTACTATCATGATGTTTAATCTTCAGCTTTCAATTAAGTTATGACACACTGATGGTGAAATTTATTTTCATTCTTCCCACTGATATAGTGAATAGATGTTATTGGGTTCTTAGATGAATTAATGGAGTATGTAATAAGTTCCTGAGTTCATAACAAAGATGTTCAACTGGAATCATGTAGAAGCTTTGAACAGAATTATCCAGCAGAGCTACCTGGTTTCATGCAAATGATACTGCAAAGGAACATTTTTAGTGGTTTGAATGGAAACTAATACTTCAGTCTTGGAAGCATGCTATTACCTAAAACTCTTTCATATACACCAGTCCAGTTATTAACACTAAAACTAATATTCAAAGTCTAAAATATTTTATGTTACTATCACATTTCAGTTTCTTTTTTTTAACTATGCTAGCAAAGTTTTCTATTACCTTGGCTTGTCTTAACCATAAGAAATAAAAGATAATGATGATATCAGATCATCAGGCTTACCATTCTGAAACACGTATGTCTGCTTTCTTGGAACAGAACTTGCCTCTTTGTGATCTACACGTGTAATTATCAAAATTAGTGAATTTTATAATAAATCCACCACATTTTATTCTAATTAACTACATTAAAAGGTTAAAGTCTGTGTTTACGAGATTCATATTAGATAATTGTTACTGCCTAGCAACTGTTTTCACTGCATAATATTTATCATATTTGATGGCTTGCTTTTGTCAGTTAAATTTCCTTCATCAAAATTTTGAAATAAGATGTATTAGCTGTTTTATATACAACTGTGAACATGGTTCAAATCACTGGATATACAGGCCTGCTACACATTATAAGACTGTTGCATTTCTTGCCTTAATTTTCTATTGAAATAATGGCTAAAGTCAAACTTTTTGTGATAAATAAAGAGTGGTTTATACAGCTCAGTGTTTTTTATTTTTTCAGATGTTTTTTCTTTCTTGTAGCATTCCACATTGTTTGCTGCATTGAAATCAGATATCATAACTATTTCATCATTTGTTTTCACAATACTGAGTTTCTGTTTTAAAACCTGTTCTTTTCTTTAATAGTCAGTAGTTCCTAGTGCCTATAATTTACAATGTCTGGTGAGTGCTACAAACAATTGACTGAAGAATTATAATGCTAAAATTACGTTACTGTAACTAGATAGATAAAAAATCTACTCACCAAGAGGTGGCAGGGGAACATACATATAAGAAGTAGTACAGTTTGCAAGCTTTCGAAGACAGTGGGTCCTTCTTCTGGTAGAAGGGTTAAAGGGGAAGAGAGAGGGGTGATGGAAAAGGACTGGTGAGGTCTAGGAAAAGGGAGAGAATTTGGAAAAGTTGCCCAGAATGCCGGGTCAGGGAAGACCTACCAGATGGGATAAGAATGAAAAGGACAGTTTACTTTTTCCTTGTCTCATAGTAGTCATTTCAGATTTATTACATATTGAAAATATTAGCTAAAGTTTATACAGCCCCTCCTAAAATGGTAATCCACCAACCACCCAACATACATAATATCCTGGTCTATCGCTATGCCACTTATACTTCAAACCTCTTGCCACAGGGGTCAAATCCCTGCAGAAGAATCAGGTGCAAGATCTGTCCAGTTCATACAGCTAGCATGTAACAAACTTATCCTATCTCTTCAGAGGTAGGACCACCTGTGGTAGCAGCTGAGTCATATACGAGCTCTGTTGCAATTTCTGCACAGTATTTTTACATTGGTGTGACCACCAATCAGTTGCCCACCAGAATGAATGTCACAGTCACACTGTGGACAAGAGGAGAGTTGAACATCCAGTGGTGGAACACGCTGTTGATCATAACAAGCTCAAGTTCAATGGCTGTTTGGTGACACATGCCATCTGGATCCTTCCTACCTGTATCATGTTTTCTGAACTATGTAGATGGCAGTTATCCTTGTTACAGAATGAGATTTTCACTCTGCAGCAGAGTGTGCGCTGATATGAAACTTCCTGGCAGATTAAAACTGTGTGCCCGACCAAGACTCGAACTCGGGACATTTGCCTTTCGCAGGCAAGTGCTCTACCAACTGAGCTACCGAAGCACGACTCACGCCCGGTACTCACAACTTTACTTCTGCCAGTACCTCGTCTCCTACCTTCCAAACTTTACAGACACTCTCCTGCGAACCTTGCAGAACTAGCACTCCTGAAAGAAAGGATATTGCAGAGACATGGCTTAGCCACAGCCTGGGGGATGTTTCCAGAATGAGATTTTCACTCTGCAGCGGAGTGTGCACTGATATGAAACTTCCTGGCAGATTAAAACTGTGTGCCCGACCGAGACTCGAACTAGGGACATTTGCCTTTCGCGGGCAAGTGCTCTACCAACTGAGCTATCGAAGCACGACTCACGCCCGGTACTCACAGCTTTACTTCTGCCAGTACCTCGTCTCCTACCTTCCAAACTTTACAGAAGCTCTCCTGCGAACCTTGCAGAACTAACACTCCTGAAAGAAAGGATATTGCGGAGACATGGCTTAGCCACAGCCTTGTTACATATCCTTCATTCCTGTAATTCTCCTGGCCTAACTATCCACTATCCCATTGCACCCACATCCTCTAGCCAACAGCCCAGCTTCCCAACCACTCAGCATTAAGGGACTATGTATTATATTAATGGAATTTTTTCCTCAAAATTAAATGCTAACATTATTGAACATACATTTTTTATTTCTAATGTAAGCTACAATAATGATTTATGGTGTAATTTGACTTCTTACAGTGAGGCCTGCAAACTGCCACACAAAGATGAGAAGGGAAACACAGTGATTTTGACACGTCTCAAGGATAATGATCCCTCAAAATTTGATTTCGATGAAATTGTAAAGGCAGCTCTGTTGGGTCTTGAAATAATAATAAGGGATGAGCCCACAGCTGAAGGTTATGTCTTCCTGTTTGACCAGACTGGGTTTTCTCTTCAACATATTGCCAGAATATCTGTGAACACAATCAGGAAATTTTTTGTATATGTTCAGGTATATGCTAACATCAATACACTTTACTAACATATCACTTTACAGGTAAATATTAAATTCTAGAAGTTAGCACTTTCTTAATACTAAAAACACTTTGTAAATCAATGAAACAGTTCCTAATTAAACTGTGAGGGACGTTTTATACTCCACAATAATTGTAATAGTCATGTGCAGTGATTGGCTGGGAGTACCTCCCACAAAATTCCATACAAGCTTTAGGTTATGGTTAAGAATTTAGTTATTTCCTTTGGTATATGGTTTTCTTTCAAATTTTCTTTTTCTGTGAATAGGAAGGCTTTCCACTTAGAATGAAAGCTGTACATGTCATCAACACAACATCTGTCATTGACAAGATCATGATGCTTATCAAACCATTCCTTAATAAGGAACTGGCCGCAATAGTAAGTGAAATAAATTTTTTTGCCTTTGCTTTTGATTTTTCAACACTAAGTCACTGTAGGAAATATGTTACACTTTATAAGTACACAAAAGAGATGGGTTGCATTAAGATTAATCTTGTTTTACAGCTTTACTTCCATAAGGCAGATAATGCAGACTTCTACAAGGTGTATAACAAGGAGTGGATGCCAAAGGATTATGGTGGCAAAGAGAAATCTGTTGCTGAATTAAGTGGTATGAGTAACAGTAATTCTGTGACTTCAGTTGCTGAATTAAATTATGTGAATAACTGTAGTTTTGCATTTTTCTGTTATGGAATTGAACCAAGGTTGACAGCTGCAGGACACTGCTTAAACATTTTCATTTGTAAAAAGCTGTAGATGGAGACCATGTTCTGACTGCAGTAAGCAGATTCAAATGTATGTAGGTGCAGCACTCATGCAGATGTGGAAAGACATGCACAAGGCAGAGTAGCATAGAAAGCTGTATCAGACCAATGTCTGAAGAATACAAAAACTACACCATAGAATGGTACCTGTGTGGCTTACAACCTAGCTTTAGGAATTTTAAAGTTTTTCTTTATGAAGTCAGGGAGTTGGGATCATAGTGAATGGATTGGATTGTGAGTCAGCTCTTTTGATTTATAGTTTCTGTGCTCTTTAGATTGATGGTTCACCTAAACTGTCACCAATGCATTTGCTCAGAGTATATTTGCTATGACACACATGATTGTGCTTTAGTGTTGCTACAATATTTGGAAAAACTAGTGTGCTGTGACAGATCACATCTCAGATCAATATCTGCATTTAAATCTGTGCCTACATACATACTTTGCAAGCCATCATATGGTGCATTGTGAAGGGTACCTTTTACTGCTACTAGTCATTCCCTTTTCTGTTCCACTCAAAAATGGAGTGAGGGAAACATAACTGTCTACATGCATCCATACAAGTCCTAATTTCTCATATGTTGTCTTTATGGTCCTTATGTGACACGTTTATTGGTGGCACTAAAATCATTCTGCAATCAGTCACAAATTCTAGTTCTCTAAATTTGATTAATACTCTCTTCCATGCAGGAATTCCTATCTGAGTTCATGAAGCACTTCCATAACACTCATGCATTGATCGAACTGTCTGGTAACAAATCTAGCAGAACACCTCTGAATTGATTTAGTGTCTTCCTTTAACCTGAACTGGTCCGAATCCCAAAAGCTTATGTGCTCATTCTATCTCATATCACTTTGCAATGTTATGTCTAGATATTTAATCAATGTGACTCTGTCAAGCAGCACACGACTAACACTGTATTAAAATATTACTGGATTCTTTTTCAAACTCATCTACATTAACTTACATTTCTCTACATTTAGAGTAAGCTGTCATTCACCATACCAAATATAAATTCTATCTAAGTCATCCCTATCCTCCTACAGTCACACAATGACAAAAATTTTCGTTACACTACAACATCATTAGTTAACAGTCACCGTTTATAAAGAACTAGAGTGGTCCTATCACACATACTTAATTAAATTGGTGACAGTATCATCTGTCTGCACACATGTAATGAAATTGTTAGTGACAGCACCATTTCTCCTTTCTTCTATTGGATATAAGTTGCAAATAAATCAGCTAGAAGGTAGTGATAACTTAACAGTGAATGTCTTGCCAGGATGGCACAAACTTGTCTCCTCATATTGGAGTCATTGGTGGTGTATATTCAACTTCAGGAATCTGTCACTGCAAAACATTAAAACTGACAAAGGCTGTGGCCTGCTGCTGACAAATAAGGTGCAGTATTACATGTACCCCACCGTAGAAATTGCAAACCAGATGGCCAAGCTGCACAAAGACAAATTTGTTGTTTCTATTAATGAGGTTGCCATCAGGTATGAACGACAGTGTGTTTCCACCTCCTAATACAGCCTGTAAGATTGGTTAGCGGTAGCTCCTTCTGGGATCAAATGTAATTTACTAAAGGCTTTAACAGAGCTTCGTATGTCATTCTCAGTGAGTAGAAACTGATAGAGGTGAAAGTATGCGCATGCATGCCACAAGGAAGTGTGATACAATTATTATCGTTCTTTACATGAATTAGTGGTATGGCAGATATCAGCAGTTCTTCGAGACTAGTCAAGGATATTGCAGTAAAAGCAGGAAAGGAGGGATGGGGAGGGGTGGAAGGGGGGTTTTCATTGGAAAACTGTTGTGAAATATGGAAAGACCTGCAGACACTGTTGTTTGCTGCAAATATTGCAAGGTCAACATCATCAGCGACATCCATTTGACATCTGTTGCTGCATATACCCAGGTCTCTTTCAGAATTTTGCATTTTTTTGCATTCTTCAACTACACAGGTCCACATTGCCCCCCAGATGTTTTATAATGCCATCCACTCATTTCCACTAAGTTGTCATTGTATCATTTTCTAATTTCTTGAATTCAAGAAAAGTTTTTCCATTTACTACCTATTTGTATGGCTACATGATCAGCTCACCGCCATTTCATGTTCGTAATTGCCTCTTGCATTCCCTGGCCCATTTGATTGTTTTCCTTCCTCTCCCAGTTATCCTTGACATACGTATCTCCACTACTGATAATGCAGACCAAAAGCAATTTCTGATGTCTGTCTCGTCTTCAGTAGCACTAAGGAAAAGAAAATCATTTTCAGTTTGTTCACTACCCAGTACAGGGTTTTGCAGGTTTCTAGAGGTTGGAGAGGAGACTTAGCAGATGAAGGTTTGGTAAGGAATCCTAGTCTGGAAATGTACCATTTGGATATAAAATAAATTTGAAGTCTGGATTTCTTTCAAATCTCAAACTTCATTGTACACACATAAGCTGAGAAGAGGGCACTGTAGTTCCTGTTGTAATTATGACATCACACAACAGCAGCTGTGAGAAATTGGTACTTTTGAAACTAGGAAGGCTGGCTGTGGTGTTCCACACATGTGCTACAAAGAGACTTTGGAGAGGACATCCTTTGTCACACAGAAGAAATCATGAGGACAAGTACTCAAAATGTTGCCTATCGCACATGCTCCTACAGCACATAGATTGGGGCCCATTGTCTCCACTGTGTGTGTGCTGTGATGAAGGAGATTTGAAGTGTCTCAATCTTCAAACTTACTTTATATCCAAGTGGCACATTTGTGGACATGGCTTCCATATCAAAACTTCATCTACCAAGTCCCCTCTCCAACCCTTAGAAACCTGCAATAGGAATTTTGAGTCACCCTGTATAATTTTTATCATGTTCTAACTCATTTCCAAACCTAGTTTCAAGCTTTGCCTAGTATGTCCTTTCACAAGTGGTTAAATATTATCTATAGTATCAGCAAACAGCAGAATGTCTTCAGCAAAATGAATGTGATTTAATATGTGTATTTACCATGCATTCTTTATTCAATTTCTCAGCTTAAGGAACTGCTGATATGAACTCTTAACATAAGTAAATGGAATGTCATGCATGTTAACAGGCTAATAGGTCCCATTATTGCTCGATTAAACTTCCCTTAAGTAAAAAGGCCTGAAAAATTACCAGTTCATGACACTGATATGGGTGTGCCAACTGTAAAAATTGTTAGTACACCTAAACAGGTAATTCCAAAGGATTTAAGTATACTAAATCTCATGTTACTAAATTGTCGAAATGTCTGTAGCAAGATCCCCGAGTTACTCTCTGAAATAAACAGTAGTAATGCCAATATTGTATTAGGTTCTGAAAGCTGGTTGAAACCAGACATAAATAGCAGTGAAATTTTTAACTAGGATTGGACAATGTTTACGAAGGATAGGACTGATGCTATGGGAGGTGGTGTGTTCATTGCAGTTAAAAGCTGTTTAAATGCAATTGAGATCGATACTGGATGACACTGTGAAAAAGTCTGGATAAATCTATCAATCAGACAATTGTATTAGGATGTTTTTATAGACCACCAGCATCTGCAACAAACATCGCAGAACGTTTCAGGGAAAGTCTTGAGTACTGGTACATAGGAAATAAATATCCAAATTTTCCATTAGGTAGTTATAGTTGGAGGCTTTAATCCGGCATCCATTGACTGGGAAAATTACACGGTTATCACAGGGGCCAGAAGCAAAGACTCGTGTGAAGTTATTCTAGGAGCACTCTCAACATACAACCTTAAGCAATTGATTAGAAAACCAACTCGAGACGGGAACATATTAGATATATTGGTGACACACAGACACGATCTTTTTGAGGAAGTTAATCTAGAAGAAGGTATTAGCGACCATAATGTCGTTGTGGCTTCTATGTCAGTGGAAACGTACAGTTTTCTTGTTTGGGAAAGAAAATAAAAGTGTTGTTAATGAATATCTTCATTGTCAGCTCCAAGCATGCACCGCGGGACGCAAAGGTATTGAGCACCTTTGGTCGGAATTTAAAGGTATTGTCCACAACGTGCTAGAGAAATATGTGCCTAGCAAAAATATAGGGAAGGGAAAGGATCCACCTTGGTTCAACAAACGTATTAGAAAGTTGCTGAGAAAGCACAGAATTTTGCACAGTCGTTTTAAACGTAGTCACTGCCCCGCTGACAAACAGAAATTATGTGAAATGAAAGCAGCTGTCAAAAGGTCAATGAGATATTCTTTTAACGAATTTGAAAGCAATATTTTATCAGATTCTAAAAATAAACCCAATAAATTTTGGTCGTACGTATAATCTATGAACGCTACAAACAATTCAATACCTTCTTTTGCTGATAGTACGGGTAAGGTAACGGATGATGATAAACAGAAGGTCGAAATTGTAAACCTAGCTTTCAAAAACTCGTTTACGGTAGATGACTGCAGCACCATTCCCCCTTTCAAATATCGAACAAACGCAAGGATGAATGACATAGTGTTTAGTGTATCCGGGATTGTAAAACAGTTAAGTTCCTTAGACGCCAAAAGGCATCTGGCCCAGACGGTATCCCCGTAAGATTTTATGTTGACTATGCTACAAATATAGCACTATTCTTATCCGTCATCTATCAGAGATTTAACGGCGGAAAGTTCCACGGGACTGGAAGAAGGCCCACGTCATAGCAATCTATAAAAAGGGTAGGACATCGGATGCACATAGTTACTGGCCAATTTTATTGACATCGATTTGTTGTAGAATCATGGAACATATTTTGTGTTCAGACATAATGACCTTTCTAGACTCTGAGAAGTTCATCTGCAGAAACCAGCACGGTTTTAGGAAACAGCGGTCATGCGAGACACAACTGGCCCTCTTTGTGCATGATATACAACAGGCTCTAGATATCGGCTCCCAGGTTGATGCCATATTTCTCGACTTTCGGAAGGCGTTCGACTCAGTTCCGCACTGTCGCTTGCTACAAAAAGTGCGCGCTTACGGTCTATCCGATGACATATGCGGTTGGATAGAAAGTTTTCTGGCAGATAGGGACCAGTATGTCGTCCTGAACGGGGTAACTTCAACAGAAACAAGAGTAACTTCAGGTGTGCCCCAGGGCAGCGTAATAGGTCCTCAGCTTTTTACGATTTACATAAACGATCTGGTTGATGGCATTAACAGCGACATTAGACTGTTTGCCGATGATGCTGTAGCCCACAGGAAAGTAGTATCACACGAAAGTTGTGAACAAATCAATGACGATTTGCAGACAATAAATGAGTGGTGCAATGACTGACAGTTATCGCTTAATATTAGTAAGTGTAACCTACTGCGTATAACAAAGTGAAAATCCCCATTAATGTACGAGTACAAAATAAGTGCCCAGTCTTTGGAAGCGGTAACATCTGTCAAGTATATGGGTGTGACTATTCGAAATGATCTCAAATGGAATGAACAGATTGCAGAAGTAACGGGTAAGGCGAACTCTAGACTGCGGTTTATTGGTAGCATCCTGAAGCGATGCAGCCCTTCAACAAAGGAAATTGCTTGCAATATTCTAGTTCGTCCAGTCTTAGAGCACTGCTCGTTTGTATGGGACCCTTACCAGTTGGGCCTGACTCAAGAGATTGAGAGGGTCCAAAGAAGAGCGGCAAGATTCGTGACTGGTACATTTAGCCATCGTGAGAGCGTTACAAATCTCATAGAAAGTTTGAAATGGGCCACATTTGCAGATTGACGGCGCGCTAAACGGAAGGGGCTGCTGACTAAATTCCAAAATCCGATCTTCGTCGAGGATGTAGAGCATATATTATTTCCACCAACTTTCAAATCGCGCAATGATCACCATTCAAAGATAAGGGAAATTAGAGCTCGTGCTGAGGCGTTCAGACAGTCGTTTTTCCCTCGCGCGATCCGCGAGTGGAACAGAGGGAGGGAAATACGACTTTGGCGCGAATAATGCCCTCCTCCACACACCGCTTGGTGGCTAGCGGAGAATATATTGTACATGGTCTGGGTTTTCTGTGGATATAATTCTACTGTGGTATGGATAACAGGTGTGTCACAGTGTGGAAGTGAAACTGGAAACTTGCTCCATAGTTGAATATGTCGGACAAAACGATTCTTGTGGGCAAATTGCACACAGATTCACCATGGCATTCTGGTGGGGTATGAACCAAATGCGTCCATCTGTAATGAAATGGTGCCAACAATTTGATCAAGGCCACACCGGAGGGTGATGCTTATCAACAAACAGTGTAGGCCGGTCACTGAAACAATCGCACAACCAGAATACTCACAAAGTAAGAAGCTGTGCCTTGAATTAAGGTTAAAGCTAATCTAGCTCATGTGGTGTTGTTTTTGCGATGATATTTTTACAGTTCTTTCACTAATTTTACCTTCACATGCGGTGAATTTTTGCAGTATGTTTGCTGCCATGCATTGGTAAAGTTTTCATTCCTGTCCAAATTTTTAAATCATTACGATACGCCAATATTCTCACTTTCATCCACCAAATGTTGCAGTGTAGGACTTACAAATTCCACCATTCAATCTGTAGTAAATTAACGTTTCCCAGCTGATGTAACAAAAGATTTTTTCGTAGCTGATGTAAAAAAAAAAAAATTTACTGTCTTCTGTGTGGCACAGAATTATTGTGTGCCTGTTGCAGTTTTTTATATCCTAAAGTTGAAACTCTAAGTTTATAATAAGCTGCAATTTACTTTTTCATGTGAGCTGTAAATGGTAATTTATGATCAATTTTGAGAGAGTCTGCAATGCCGGGCAACAGTCACTTCTACTTGCTGGTCATTCGAGCAATGATAAAAATATGTGACTGTAGTTTCCTTGCTCTGCCCGGTTAGTAAAAGTGAGAGCACTCTGATCACTTGGGTCAGTTTCAGTATGTGCATGGCCTAAGTGAATTGTGATCCAAAGTTTATATTTCAGTTTTACGATTTTTTCTTGGAAACTGTTAAGAGTCAAGTGTGACGGATAGTTTCAGAATCTTAAGTCATAATGATTATGTTGCTTGGATGATGGCTAAAAAATCATGATGTATTGCATATTAGTAACTAAATTAGTCATAAAACATTTCATTAGACGTTACCTTCATACGGAAGAAATATAAGCAAGTAAAATACTATCTAAAAAATGAGTAAGCTGCATATCGCTGAATAGTTGTGTCGCTGATCACGAGTGGTATGGGCTCTCTGTGATTCCTCTGTGCCACATACACTTCACTTCACACTGTCATAACAATAGAGTATGACAAATGACAAAATCATTCAGAAACATGTAACAAGAATATGTAAATGTAAAATTTGTTGCAGGCGAAATGCGAGAGCTGGTGACTAAGACAGGAGGAAGTTATGTGGAGGCAGAGTCGAAATGGAGAGTGGACGAGAGCAAGAGGCAAGGCAAGCTGAAGACGCAGGGAGACCTCTTCGGGGCAGAGGGGTCCTTCAAGAAGCTGTCCATCGACTGAGAAGTCTGCGGGTGCAGAGAATGAGTCAGCAGCCAGTGAGCTCCTGTCCAGACTTCGCAAGATGCGTGCACTCTTTTTATACAACAGGAGCAAGAAAATCTTGCAGGCTGTATTCAGAAATGGGACTGGTATGTCCTATTTCTAATAAAAAATGGGATAACATCTACGATATTCACTATGCAGTCTACATTCACTGTTCAGTCAACTGACAGTAGTGTAAATGAAGTTGCGACACTCTCTGTTTGTAAAGATTACCATGTAAAAGAGCTACCATGATACTAAAATATATAACATATACCTGAAATCATGCTGTGTTGACTTTAAAACGACTAGTCAAATTCACCTTAAGATTTCCTTCTCTCTCACAAACGAAAATGTTTCTCATCGCACTGATAACGATCATTTGGTTCAGTTTCAATAATTAATAGAATTCTGCACTCTCGACACAAATTTACATTTAATTCGCTATGAAGCCCCTTCATCATAAGGGGTAACAGTTTCTGTTAGCCTAGCTTGTTGGCTAGGGGATGTACAGTAAGCTTCGACTGTCCGTGTGTGGATTATCTAGTTGGCAGATTATCCATGCATTTTTGGAAAATTAAATTTAATATTTTCGTTTAGAACACATTGTTCTGTATGTAACTTACGTTTTACAGCAAAATGAGGATGCTTGTCCCTTTGTAATCATCAAATACACTTTGTGTCAAACGTAAATAGGTGGCAGGAAGAGAACCCTTTACCACCGAAAGTAGTTGCTGTTGCCTTGTGGCCTGCTTGCACGTGGTAACTATACAGCCTCGTCACAGGGTTAGGCAAACAAGAAAAACAAAAACAAAAAAAAAAGAAAAACAAAAACAAAAAAGAGAACAATGCTTCCGAATTTTTATATGTGAAAACTCTTAAGGCTTTTTAAATAATACAACGTTATTAACATTCTACATCTTTATTCTTCTTGACTATAAATTTTTAGTTGTCTGTCGCTAGAGGGCTCCGAATTGTAGCACACGTTACACGCCAGTGTGAAACGTAACTACACTAAGGTGACAAAAGTCATAAGATAGCTATAAGCTCATATATAGATGGCGATAGTATCGCGTACAGGTATTAACTGGCAATGCATTGGCGGTGCAGTTAATTGTACTCAGATGCAGTGGCATAGCGTGGTTGTAAAGGTTGGGGAGACTCTGCAGTTATTATAGGGAGACAAAATAGTAGAATAAACAATAATTTAAACAAATGAAACAAAATGCATCAAATGAAACAACTACTACTACCACTACCATTACCACCTCCACTAATAATAATAGTAATAATAACTAACTTGTTCAAGAAACGATGACAAATTTGTAGAACTCCAGCAGCAAGAGAAGAAGCACTTATATTTCCTTGTACACAAGCCCAATGCGCCTGACTTTTCTTTCCACGAATAAGTCTATAACTCGATTTACAAAGATCTGATCAATGGATAGCTCTTCAAGTAGTGTCTTTTCTATTGCTAACGTGCTGAAACACGACAGCCGGATGTTGGACATTGAATTCCGTAAATAATTCTTCACTCGTTTAAGAGAACTCATGCTTCGTTCACTACTTGCTGTAGTTGCGGGTAGGGTCAAAACCAAACGCAGGAGCTTCGTTGTTTCTTCATAAACGGAGTCTAATCATTGTTGATAACGTACTTTAAGAGGATTCTTGGAGATAAGTGTATTTTCTCACCAGCGTATATGTAACACAGTTCATTTTCAAGTTGTTCTTGTTTGAAAAAAGGGCACTGTTCTAATAATTGAAGCAGTTTCAACTTTGGAAATTCTTTTTGTTAGTTTGGGAAACACTTTTCGTTCAAAAGTTCAACAAACTGAATTTGAGGAAAGTCTTCAAACCTTCTTTCCACCTGAACAATTTGCAAATCCAGTATCCCATAAGTTAGTGCCCTGAGAGATGTCTTTTGACTGTCACAGAATGGTAAGTTGCCATTCAAACAGAAAGTGCATTTAAGGCATTCATCAACGAATGTTTCCGTTCTTAATTGTCGTAAGTTTCTCAAAACAGTTCTTATTTCGTCGTGGCAAGCAGTTATACTGACAATTTCGACTGAAGAACGTAAAAGAGATGATCAACATAAACAAAGCACCCTCGGTAGAAGCAAAGCAAGTAGACAAACGTAGGATCATCCATCCGTTGTTTCATTCGCACAGCACAGCTCGAAGATTCTGGGTCCCACTGAGAATCCGTATCATCAAATATATAATTAAAAACACTATATAGCCCTAAAAAATGACTAGATGTTGTTGAAACTGCCCTGGAACGGAAGTTCCAGCGAGTGTTGCTTGCATGTGGCAGTTTAAATCCTTTCTCAGTTAGCAATACAGTTCGTTTTGATGACTTGCTGAAAAAAGAATGGAATACAGTAAGCACACTTACAAACATGCGTACTTGTATGATTTTGGAGGCATGTAACAGTACCAAATTCAGTTGGTGTGCGCAACAATGAACAAACAGCGCATGGGGACAGAACTGCTTCACCGATTGTTGTAGTCCTCTATCTCTGCCCGCCATTACTGAAGCGCCATCATATGTTTGACTAACCACTTTTCCTTCCACATTCCATTCTTTCAATATTGCATGAATAATGTTTGACAAACCTTCAGCAGTTTTATCTCCAGAAACATCGTAAAATCCAACGAATCTTTCCTCAATTTTGTCTGCAATACAATACCTGCATGTTATACTCATTTGACTCTTGCATGACACGTCTAATGTTTCATCAGCCTGAATCGAAATGAAATTGCAGTTCTGAATTTCAGATTTTATTTTCTCATTAACTTGCAGAGTTATCATTTCTATTACATCATTCAGTATATCTGGAGAAGTTCCTTTAAAGGTTGAAGATGATGACACATGGTCTCGGATTAACTGCTTTCCTTGAACTAGTAAATCCAACAATTCCAGATAGTTACCTTTGTTGCTGGAGGATTCGTCTTCTCGATGGCCGCGAAAGGCTGGTTCTTGTTTACAAAGAAATACAATTGCCTGAATAAGACGAGCCAATACTCTCCTGCTGGATGCAACTTGTTCGTCGTATTTTATTGCTGTCAGACGAGCGGCTTCAGAAAGGGCGTGCTCATTCTACTTTTGCTGAATGATTCTTTGTTCTGCAGGTGACATTTTGATGTCTGATGCTTTTGTGCTTTCCTGTCAAAGTTCTTTGGCTGGTTCAAATGGCTCTGGGCACTATGGGACTCAACTTCTGAGGTCATTAGTCCCCTAGAACTTAGAACTAGTTAAACCTAACTAACCTAAGGACATCACACACATCCATGCCCGGGGCAGGAGTCGAAGCTGCGACCGTAGCGGTCTCGCTGTTCCAGACTGCAGCGCCTAGAACCGCACGGCTACTTCGCCGGCTCAAAGTTCTTTATTGTACAAATGCCCTCATTGCATCATTCCATTTCACCACCAAATAGAAGACATATATAACAATATAATCTGTTACTAACTGCATTCGTAGTCAGCCAAGCATACTTTGTGTATCAGGCTGTCTGAAAAGTGCGTTTCAAGAAGAACTGCACCACAAAATGATTAAGTGCGTTTTTGTTTGGCTTCACTTAAAACTACACTGAGTATAGGAGTAGGTCGTTTCTCCTTCAATTCGCACTTTTTTTTTGTACGATAATGTAGAAAAGGGCATTTTTATAAAAGTTCTATAAGGTGTTCAGTTGCTGGCTCACTCATGTTGGCGACACAACGAAAATATGCACTAAAATCAAACAAGAATGACTATGAAAACAAACAGCGCGACTGTTCACTTCCGTGTTAAAAGCCAGCATAGAAGCGGCGGAGACTAGTCTCGATACCTGCTAGCAAGCGCAGCGCACCAGCCTTCGTGCGAGAGGGGAGCCGAGAATGAATGACGGACATTTGCCACGCCGGACATATGCCACACTTGCCCCTTCGCCAGGTAGCTTGAGTAGCGATCCCTCAGGTAAGGGACGCCCTTCCTCGCACTTCTTATGTCCGCTTTCAAACCGCCGTCTCCACATCTTACTCGATACGACCAGTACGTAAGGGACTTTCATCTTGGTGAAATATTGAGCTTCTTTTCCGAAATCGAAATATTTATAACTTTTGGGAAACGAAATCAATACCGACGATTTTGTCAGTCTGTAATTAGTTCTGCCAAGTATAAATATAGATCCCTCTGTCTGTAAGGTAGCTTCCTTTCACGCTTACTGATTGCGATAGAAACAGTCCATCGCCATGGGAGCAACAAGAAAGGAACGATGTAACTAGAATGCGAATGTATACTAATCATTTCTTTTTGATCACTGCATTTGTGCCTACTTTAATTACTACAACTGCATACCCAAAAGACAATAAGGAAAGAATAAATGGGTATGTGAATGTTTGAAAAGAAGAACGACATACGCCATATTAACTTACTCTCTAAAAACATTAGTTAATAAAGTGTAGCGGGTCAATGTTCAAAACATAACTGAAAACATGTTCACTAAATGTAGATAAGAACATCTATGATTGACATGTCATCTGAAGTCAACGTACAATTTTAAAATGTTAGAAATAAGGAAATGAAGTTATACAGAATGCTACGCTTGTAACGTACGTTGTTGTTCTACATTGTTTAGCTCTGGTATTGGCAGGGTCACAGAGAAAGCATCCTAGGTTCTGGAGGAAAAAGCCGTAATTGTAATTATCTGCACTACAACTGAACCAAGAAGGACAACGTAAGGAAAAATAATGTAATTTGTGTTCAAGCTCACAATCGACATTGAAGCAGATAGTTCCTGTGACTTAACATGGGAAGAGGTTATATTCGACAACCGGAATAAATTATTAACGGGCTCCTTTTACCGACACCCTGTCTGAGATGAAACAGTTGCTGTAAAAAGTTCAAAGAAAACTTGAGTCTCCTCACAAATAGTTACCCTACTCATACAATAATGGCAGTGACTTCAATCTACTTTCCGTATGTTGACAAAAATATATTTTCATACCCTACTGTAAATAGAACACAACTTCCGTAATTGTTCTAAATGCTTTTTTTTAAAATTATTTTTAACAATTAGTTGACGAGGGCATTCAAATTGTAAATGGTTACGAAAACATACTTGACCTCTTAGCCACAAATAATCCTGAGCATCACGACTGATACAAGGATTAGTGAACACTAAATCGTAGCGAGGCTCACTTCCGTAACAAAGAAATTAAAAAAAAACTGATCGCGAAATACATCTATTTATAAAAACAGCAGAGATAGTCCCCAATCCTTCCAAACTATGTAAATGAAGACCATATGTGGCTTAAGTTCAAAGAAATAGTATCAACAGCACTCGAGATATTTATACCAAATAAATTAATAAGAGATGGAACTGATACCCCATGTACACAAAACACGACAGAAAGCTGCTGCAGGAGCACCGCAAAAGGCGCGTATAATTTAGACGAACGCAAAATCCCCAAGATTGGTGAAATTTTTCTGAGGCTCGAAATTTGGTGCGGATTTCAATGCGAGATGCATTTAATAGTTTCCACCACGAAACTCGCTCTAGAAATGTGGCGGAAAATCCAAAGAGATTCTGGTCCCATGTTAAGTAAACCAGCGGAAAGCCTCAGTAAGTACCTTCACTGTGCGACAGCGACGGTAATGTTACTGATGACAGTGCCACTAAAGTGGAGTTACTAAATGCATTTTCTGAAATTCCTTCACCAAAGAAGATAAAGTAAATATTCCAGAATTCGAAATGAGAACAGCTGCAAACATAATTTAGAAGTAGATATCCCTGGTGTTGCAAAGCAACTCAAATTACACTGTCAGTGACAGAGGAAATGGTTAAATATCTTTTCAAAAAGTCTCTAATGTATAAGAAAAGTAGGTCTAATACATTTATTTGTGACGTTCTTTAGTAACAATTAATTTTCAGTAGTAAGCTCCTTGCTATTACTGGTCTGTTTAATGATAATCAACAATTTAGTAAGAAATTTTAATTTTTAAAGGAATATATCTAAATGTACTTAAGTAGATTGACATCTTCTATAAATGTTTGCAGCTAAACTTAAATAAAGAATATTGGAGGTGCCAAAATTGTCAACCTTAGGATCAGATCAGTTTTGGGATGACAATTTTAGGTGTAATTCAAAGGTTCAGTTCCCATTTCCTTTTACAAAAGTGTATACTATCAATTTAACAAACCATGATATTTTAGGTGATAGTTGCGACTGTGAAGCTTCAGAAAATAATTTTAGGGCTCACAATTATTTAATAGTATGGCCACAATATTGGAAGGTAGCAAAAGGTTATCTTAACGTGACAACAATAGGGATACTTTTGTGAGGCTTGAAACACTTTTTAATTTTTACATTAAAGGCTGATTCCCATCGCACTTTGCACAGGGTTTGGACCATCAAAATGACAGATGACCATTTACCATTCCGGCGTGTGTAAATTCAGCCTAAACACGCTGAGCTCATGTACACTCTATTTACAATTACAACTTAATATTAGCTCCGATAATGCTGCTTCAGTGTTTTAATAATTTTAACTCAGTAATCTGCGAGGACTCAGTGGTCTTCATAGTTTCTTAATACATTATTTTTAACGTATTTTAGTCCAGTTTATGAATGTGGGCAGTGCACACAGCCTGGTAAGGGAGGGGAAGGGAGGCACAGACTGGGAGCAGTTCAGTCTCAAACAGGCAAAAACACCAATACTCAGGGTGCGGCGGCGCGGTCTACAAAACTGACGTCTTCGCACATTTAGTGCTCTTAGTAGAAAGTTGTTTATTGTTTTGTTATGAATTACTATTGCATCTTTTTTAAGCACGAATACAGGGGAGACTAAGTTTCAAAGTCTCCCCTCACGCTACGCCACTGCAGATGATTCGACACTGAATGCGGAATGGTAGCTGGAGCTAGACGTTTGGAACATTCCATTTCGGAAATCATTAGGGAATTCAGTATCCCACAGTGTCAAGAGTGTGTCCAGAACACCATATTTCAGGTATTACCTCTCACCTCGGACAACGCAGTGGCTGACGGCCTTCCCGTACGACTGAGAAGCAGCGGCGTTTGTGCAGAGCTGTCATTGCTAACAGACAAGCAACACTGCGTGAAATAAACGAAGAAATCACTGTGGGACGTACGAAGAAAGTATCGGTTAGGACAGTGTGGCGAAATCTGGGGTTAATGGGCTATGGCAGCAGAGTGCCTTTGCTAACAGCACGACATCGCCTGCAGTGCCTCTTTGATTTGATTTGATTTTTATTGTTGTAGAGACCTCAGAGATCACCTGAGGCATTTCGAAAGTCAATATTACAAAGTACAAATATTACAAAAATAATTACATAAACAAGAAAAATATTACACAATATAAATATTACACAAATAATTATAGTACCTTCACACAAATACAAAACAGAGAAACTTCTGGTACAAATTGATATTGCATAGTAAATTTAGCCAATTACAGGCTTACTGAGATATAGAAGCATATACAAACTGATCACATAAAGTGTAGTCATACCATATTCTTTGCCACTCTTAAAAATTCATCAGTTTCATTAATGCTGAGCTCAAGAAGAAGTTCTTTTACTTTTTTTTTGAATTGTTGAATTGGAAGATCCTCCCTGATATGTTGGGGTATGGCACTAAAATTTTTATGGACTTGTACAGGAAGCACTTTTGTGTATTTTTGTAGTTATATTGGGAAAGAAACTATGTTCTGCTTGCTTCTTTTGTTATAATTATGTCGCATGTCACACTGTTGATAACTGGAATAGTTTCCCTTAATATGCATTACACACTGTAGTATAAATAGTAGTGGATTGGCGAGCTACTTACAGCGATGGACTAGTGGGTGTGAGTGAGTGACTGTTGGGGGAGCTTGTAGAAGTGACAGACGAGCTGCATGTTAAAAAAGCGCGACTATGTCGCATGCAAAAAGTTTTAAAGGTGCTGAGGGAGGTAGAATGGCGCAGCTGGTACCCCACTTTTCAGTTAGTCTTTTAATAAACAAGAGCATATTCTTCTCTTTTGTCCTCCGATAAGTGCATTTTTCCACCGATACAGAATAGGGATAATATGGGCAACTACTTGACCATCCTATAAAATACGACTTGGTTTCAACATGCAACCACATTAAGTTTATTCCTGTTACAAGCACGGGATTTTGGTCCACTTATTTTGTAGATTAAAGGAAGCAAATGGCGTTACCAGGTTAATTTTTTTTACATACAAATCACTGTTTATAAGGAGTGCTGCTGTCTTTAATGGCAAACGTATCGATATTGTACTGCTTAGTTAATCGCTGGCTTCTGGAACTTTCGCAGCTGAGGGCGCCTTTTATCAGTGAAAGCATTGTCTTGCCTATAATAACAACAATGCCCCAGTGCAGCCCCGGATCTTCCATATTTCCGAATCGGGGCAAAAACTTGATCGTTTTCCCACCCCCCTTCGAGTGTTTGAGACAGAATGTAAAAATTTAAAAAAAAATGATTTTCAAAAATATGTTCATTTTGTAGTCCACATCTTCCTGGGATGGTTCAAATGGCTCTGATCACTATGGGACTCAACATCTGAGGTCATAAGTCCCCTAGAACGTAGAACTACTTAAACCTAACTAACCTAAGGACATCACACATATCCATGCCCGATGCAGGATTCGAACCTGCGGTCGCGCGGTTCCGGACTGAAGTGCCTAGAACCGCTCGGCCACACCGGCCGGCATCTTCCTGAGAGTTTGATGTATAAAACACATACGTTCGAGGAAATGTAAGACATGTTATTAGGTCTTAGATGTGCCAAAGTGCAGTGCCAAGTCTCTTCACAGAGCATTCTTCTAACGCACGTCACTGTATTTCGCTCCGTTCAATTCAGACGTGTGTATTTTGTAATGGAAGCTATGAAACCTATATTCAGGTCAGTGGATATTAAAATGTCCTGTGGTGCCTCACCTGCTCCAAGTCGGCCGGTCTGACATCCTACAACCCTTAAAAAAACTCACAATTAATAGTGGGTGGGATTTTTTGTGACCGGGAGGATAAGAACTCTTCAAAACATTTTCACTCTTTATTGCCTATTAGCTAATAACTCCCTCTTTTGTATGACAAAATTAAATATAGCAAACATAAAACCAGTAAAGACAACAGACAAGCAAGACAGTACCCATTTCTTCAATACTTAGCTCCCCGTCTTCTTTTCTCTCTAATCTCGTTACAGTTTTACACGGCGTGCTTTCCTTTCTGCGAAAGAATCGGTTACTTCATCAAAGTTCGTCAAACGTTTCGTTCCATGAAAAATCAAACTGTCGCTGTCTAAAAGTGAAAAATCTGTTGATACGAAAAGTACCCAAGAGTGATGTAGTTTCTCGATTTTATTATGTCCATTTTGTCACTGTCTGCTAGATAAAACGAAATAGGCCTCTCTAATATTGCAGCAATTGTTGATACATGCCTAATAAGCGAGTATTTACATAAATAACACGACAGAACATAATTCACGAGGTATCAATATCAAATGCCTAACACGCCTACTACAAGCAAAAAGTTTTACGTTAGGAAATAGTTTGACATTTCACTCATACGCTGCAGTTTCTCAAGCTTGAGATCGAAAAGTAGTAGTACGAAAGTTTTATACAAATTTGGAATCGTCATATTCTTCCTTATAATTTATGTGATGTCCCCGTTTCTTCTCCTTCCTCGTTCTAACAAATAACCTTGTCATCACCAACTCTCTAACTATTCCTGCCATTGTCACAACTTATTCTCCAATTAACTTCACTAACCCTGTCAGGATGACACGGTCAGCTATCCCTCTTTTATTCTCCGGTTAGGCGTTCGTACGTGTTCGTGCAACGCGTTCTCCGCGCTGTTCCGAGAATAGAACTAAAAGCGACTGCTAACAGGGCACTGTACCAGCAGTAGTGTAGCGACCTGACAAAAATTTTTTGTCAAAATTTCACTTTCTTGGATACACCGACAAGGCATGTAACCTTTCTTACCTGTTATTCCTATTAGTGGTTTATTTCCACTCTGGAAATCTAAATCTATGGATTTCGCTAATAACTGTAACAACGCTGATCATTCGCACATCCATCCAAACCACATATGCAAACAGCGACTGGCGTTCAAGAGTTCTGGTTTGGTTCAGCTCGTATAGCTCCGTTCCCTTTTGCCTGCGGAAAGTTTTTTATTTCTGGATGCAACGGGGATTCCCCCTAGCAGAGACATCACGTACACTATGCACGCATTCAAAAATCGACTTATGATACGTTCAGAAATCAACTTAGAATGTGTTCAAAAATGTTCAAAAACCAGTTGGGATGCGTTTCAAATCATATGAATAATCGATAGACCAGGCGCTTTGTGAAACAAGGTTTTTTTCTTCATGCATATGAATTTGGTGCCCCGTGAAATTGACGCCCGGGGCAGATACCACGGTTTCACACCCCCCCCCCCCCTCCCCCGCCCTCCCGCCCCCTAGAGCCGGGCCTGCCCCACTGCTAGTGGTCACGTACCGTCTTGGCGTGTAAAGAGAAGTCGGTGTTCAGCTTCTGTACACAACAGTCGCTTAAGTCATGTACAGAATTTGGTAGGAAGTGGAATTAATCGTCTAAAGTGTTTCGTCCGGTTCCTATAAGAAAAGTACTTCAGTTATTTCGCGGAAAGGCGTCCGGGGTTGATTATGAGATTTATGCCTGGTGCAGTGTCGTATTTCAAAATCACTAATTCTCGTTGAGAAGCAACAGTAGAACGTAAATAAATAGGCTTCCGTGATCAGTGGAAACGCAACGTATCAATGGTTGCTTCAGTGTGAATGAGTGACTAACATAACTGTTAAACGAGTCTGGATGAACGTAGACGTCGTCAGGGAAGTGTGTTAGGCGAAACAATGAATTAAACTAACTTAACCTGTACTGCTATTATTACAAACCGACATGTTTCATTCATCGCCTTAGCCACATTGCCAGGTTATTTTTGTGAGGAAGCATGATCTCTGTGTAAAGCTCCCAATACTTGAGTTCGACAGTCCGATAGCCCCAAAAATAAACACAAAAGGCTTTAATAAAGAAAAGATTGAGGAGAATTACATGGTAACCCTCAAATAATTCAATGAAGTTGACAGAATTGGAAGTTAATTGAAGAACCTCTGCATTTGCACACGAACAAAAGTTACTCCCCTGCACAATGTGGTCACTTCTGTGGTGGAGAAAATATAGCGATGTGCCGAAGACAATCGAGATAAGAACGTATCTAGACCACCGGGTTCTTGCCACCTTACTTGTACCTGTGCAAGGCCAGAGGAGCGGCCTACTTCAGTAGAGGAGCAGCTGTCAGGCGATAGCAACTGAAGTACTCGATTACCTCTGAACGAGGGACCTGATACCGTATCCACTCCTGGCAACAAGCTGCTATTTCCTCAACTGCTCAAAAGAAGGCTTTATTGTGCTATACACCTACATTACAAGCAACCTTTTCTCTTCTTTAGGCTTAAACGCTGAGTGACAGAAATTGGAATTCCACTTGGTGGAGAACCATGTTGAGAATTTACATTTATGTAATTGACAAATTTCCGCCTGTTATTTATTTCTTGGCTTGTGTGATGCCTAGGACAGTGTAAATACCTTAACAACAGTAGAAAACCTGAAATTTTGTGACTTATTAGCATCGAAAATGAGTGGCGTGCGTGTCTCGAACCTATTCCAGTTGTCCAACAGAGTAAGATTTAATTTGTGGTAAGGTCCTATGGCACCAAATCGCTGATGTCATCGGTCCCTAGGCTTACTCACTGCGTAATCTAACTTAAACTAACTTACGCTAAGGACAACACACACCCATGCCCGAGGGAGGACTCGAACCTCCGACGGGAGAAGCCGCGCGAACCGTGGCAAGGCTCCAAAGACCGAACGGCTACAACCGCGCGGCCCGGGTGAAGAGGACGTATAGTTAAAACGGAGTCAGAGCCACGTGTCATTTCTGGAGGCTCCTCTCGTCGTTAAGAGGTGGAAGCTAGGTTAAAACGCAAATTGAAAAATCCAGGGTCTGACCAGGATTAGACCCCGCTGGTGCTTTGTTTCCAGTCAAGCGCTAATCGCCTTCCCCCTCCCTCCTCCCCATTTTCTACGTTTTCGTTCTTAGCATTTGGATGTCACGTGATACCTCTTCAGATTCATCGGTGAATATTTCATTCAGTTGTTTTGTTACAGAGGACAGGCAGCCCTCTGACTGCACGCGCAGAGCTACCGTTATGTAGCAGCTAGACCATCAGCCCGAGGAAACACTCCCAGACTTCGAGAAGGCCGTAATAATCCAAATCCCAAGAACATAGGAGCTGACAGGTGTTTATACACTACTGGCCATTAAAATTGCTACACCACGAAGATGACGTGTTACAGGCGCGAAATTTAACCGACAGGAAGAAGATGCTGTGATATGCAAATGATTAGCTTTTCAGAGCATTCACACAAGGTTGGCGCCGGTGGCAACACCTACAACATGCTGACATGAGGAAAGTTTCAAACGATTTCTCATACACAAACAGCAGCTGACCGGCGTTGCCTGGTGAAATGTTGTTGTGATGCCTCGTGTAAGGAGGAGAAATGCGTACCATCAAGTTTCCGACTTTGATAAAGGTCGGATTGTAGCCTATCGCGATTGCGGTTTGTCGTATCGCGACACTGCTTCTCGCATTGGTCGAGATCCAATTACTGTTAGCAGAATATGGAATCGGTAGGTTCAGGAGGATAATACGGAACGCCGTGCTGGATCCCAACGGCCTCGTATCACTAGAAGTCGAGATGACAGGCATCTTATCCGCATGGCTGTAACGGATCGTGCAGCCACGTCTCGATCCCTGAGTCAACAGATGGGGACGTTTGGAAGACAACAACCATCTGCACGAACAGTTCGACGATGTTTGCAGCAGCATGGACTATCAGCTCTGACACCATGGCTGCGGTTACCCTAAACGCTGCACCACGGACAGGAGCGCTAGCGATGGTGTTCTCAATGACGAACCTGGGTGCACGAATGGCAAAACGTCATTTTTTCGGATGAATCCAGGTTCTGTTTACAGCATCATGATGCTCGCATCCGTGTTTGACGACCGCACATTGCAACCGTGTATTCGTCATCGCCATACTGGCGTATCACCCGGCGTGATGGTATGGGGTGCCATTGGATACACGTCTCGGTCACCTCTTGTTCGCATTGACGGCACTTTGAACAGTGGACGTTACATTTCAGATGTGTTACGACCCTTGGCTCTACCCTTCATTCTATTCCTGCGAAACCCTACATTTCAGCAGGGTAATGCGCGACCGCATGTTGCAGGTCCTGTACGGGCCTTTCTGGATATAGAAAATGTTCGACTGCTGCCCTGGCCAGCACATTATCCAGCTCTCTCACCAACTGAAAACGTCTGGTCAATGGTGGCCGAGCAACTGGCTCGTCACAATACGCCAGTCACTATTCTTGATGAACTGTGGTATCGTGTTGAAGCTGCATGGGCAACTGTACCTGTACACGCCATCCAAGCTCTGTTTGGCTCAATGCCCAGGCGTATGGAGGCCGTTATTACGGCCAGACGTGTTGTTCTGGGTACTGATGTCTCAGGATCTATGCACCCAAATTGCGTGAAAACGTAATCACATGTCAGTTCTAGTATAATATATTTGTCCAATGAATATCCGTTTATCATCTGCATTTCTTCCTGGTGTAGCAACTTTAATGTCCAGTGGTGTAGTATAGAACCAGTATTATAATGAACAGTGGTTGCAAAATACTGACATGAGCTATTTACAGAAGGATGGAAAAATGGGTAGAAGTCGACCTCGGGGAAGACCAGTTTGGATTCTGGGGAAATGTAAGTATGTGCGAGGTAATTCTGGCCCTACGATTTGTCTTAAAGGACAGACTGGGGAGAAGTTAACTTATGTTTATAGCAATTTCAGATACAGTAAAAGTTTTTGACAGTGTTGAGTGGAATACAATCTCTGAAATTCTGAAGGTGGAATGGACAAAATACAGGGAGACAAAACCTGCCTGCAATCGCAAGAGCGAAAAGACATGAAAGGAAGCAGTCGTTGATAAGGGAGTGAGACAGGTGTGTAGCCTCTTCCTCCAGTTATTCCCTCTATATCCTAAGGAAGCTGTGGGATAAAGGAAGGAGAAATTTGGCAGAGAAAATAAACGTCAGCGACAAGAAACCAAAACTTTGCGGTTTGTCGAGGACATTGTAGTACGGTCAGATCCGGTAAATCACTTCCAAACCAGTTGAACGGAATAGGTAATGTTTTGAAGAAAGGTTTTAAGACGAACGATTTGGGGGCGAGCTGTTTGATTTGTTACCGGTATGTAAGAACATGCTTCGGGAACTCAAGTGGGAACTCCTTGGAGGGAAGGCGATGTTCTTTTCGAGAATTAATATTGAGGAAATTTAGAGAACAGTCATTTGGAGGTGACTGTCCCGTGACCGGAATGCCGCCAACATACATTGCACTTAAGGACCACAAAGGTAATATACGAGAAATTGGGGCTTATACGGAATCGTTCTATTTGCGATTGGAACAGGAAAGGAAGTTACACATCATACGGTGGCTTGTGGAGTATCTATGTAGATGTAGATGTACCTGCAGAACATCAACAAAAGTAGAAAAAAAGGTAATGGAATGTAATCGAATTAAATCAAGTGATGCTGTAAGAATTATGTTAGGAAAGGGGCAACAAAATAGCGTATCAGTTCTGTTATTAGGAGAGTGAAATAACTGAAGAAGGCTGACTTAAAAGGGTATAAAATGCAGACTAGTAATAGTAATAAAAATGTTTTTGAAGAAGATAAATTTCAAACTACCTCCTAAACCATTTCAACCAAACTGGGTTTACATTTCCCTTCCTGTCAGGCAACAATCATTGTCAGTGTAAGAACCATGTACCTATCATAGTTCAGGAGATATGACACCATAAACACTAGGATGCGTGAAAAAATGCCGCTTCACGCATGAAGTTTTTATACATTTATTCTTTACTACTAAGATACTGCTACAGTCAAAAGCGCTGCCAGATATCAGTGATTTCCGCAAGTCGACTCGACTGTAGCAGTATCAAATTGATTCCGTATTTCTGGATTTCCGGAAGGCTTTTGGCACTTTACCACACAAGCAGCTTGTTGTGAAATTGCATGCTTATGGAATATCGTCTCAGCTATGTTACTGAATTCGTGATTGTCTGTCGGAGAGGTCATAGTTCGTAGTAATTGACGGAAAGTCATCGAGTAAAACAGAAGTGTTTTCTAGCATTTCCGAAGGTAGTGTTATAGGCCCTTTGCTGTTCCTTATCTATGTAAACGATTTGGGAGACAATCTGAGCAGCCGTCTTAGGTTGTTTGCCGGTGTCATTGTCGTTTATCGACTAGTAAAGTCACCAGATGATCAAAACAAATTGCAAATTTAGAAAAGATATTTAAATGGTGTGAAAATTGGCAATTGACCGTGAATAACGAAAAGTGTGAGAAATCCGTTAAACTTCGGTTACACGATAAATCACTGAAATCTAAAGGCCGAAAATTCTGTCAAATACCTAGGAATTAGAATTACGAAAAACTTAAATAGGAAAGCTCACATAGAAAATACTCTCTTTCAAATTCTAAGGGTGGCAGGGGTAAAATACACGGAGCGAAAGGCTATTTACAATTTGTACAGAAACCAGATGCCAGTTATAAGAGTCGAGGGACATGAAAGGGAAGCAGTTGTTGGGAAGGGAGTAAGACAGGGTTGTAGACTCTCCCCGATGTTGTTCAATCTGTATATTGAGCAAGCAATAAAGGAAACAAAAGAAAAATTCGGAGTAGGTATTAAAATCCATGGAGAAGAAATAAAAATTTTGCGGTTCGCCGATGACATTGTAATTCTGTCAGAGACAGCAAAGGACTTCGAAGAGCAGTTGAATGGAATGGATAGCGTCTTGAAAGGAGGATATAAGATGAACATCAACAAAAGCAAAACGAGGATAATGACATGTAGTCGATTTAAGTCGGGTGATGCTGAGGGAATTAGATTAGGAAATGAGACACATAAAGTAGCAAAGGAGTTTTGCTATTTGGCGAGCAAAATAACTGATGATGGGCGAAGTATAGAGGATATAAAATGTAGACTGGCAATGGGAAGGAAAGCGTTTCTGAAGAAGAATAATCTGTTAACATCGAGTATAGATTTAAGTGTCAGGAAGTCATTTCTGAAAGTATTTGTATGGAGTGTAGCCATGTATGGAAGTGATACATGGACGATAAATAGTTTGGACAAGAAGAGAATAGAAGCTTTCGAAATTTGGTGCTACAGAAGAATGCTGAAGATTAGATGGGTAGATCACATAACTAATGAGGAAGTATTGAATAGGATTGGGGAGAAGAGAAGTTTGTGGCACAACTTGACCAGAAGAAGGGATCGGTTGGTAGGACATGTTCTGAGGCATGAAGGGATCACCAATTTAGTATTGGAGGGCAGCGTGGAGGGAAAAATCGTAGAGGGAGACCAAGAGATGAATACACTAAGTAGATTCAGAAGGATGTAGGTCGCAGTAGGTACTGGGAGATGAAGAAGCTGGCACAGGATAGAGTAGCATGGAGAGCTGCATCAAACCAGTCTCAGGACTGAAGACCACAACAACAACAACGTAGAAAATGTTGTGGGGAAGGCTTAGAAAATGTAACAGTGCTACTAAAGAGACACCACGCTTGTCCGTTCTCTTTTAGAATATTGCTACGCAGTTTGGGATCCTTACCAGACAGAACTGACGGAGTACATCGAGAAAGTTTAAAGAAGGGCAGCACGTTTTGTATTATCGCAAAATATGGCATAGAGTGTCACTGAAATAATGCAGGATATGGTGTGGACATCATTAAGACAAAGGCGGTTTTCGTTGCGGAGGAATCTTCTAATGGCGGCCGTTGTGGCCGAGCGGTTCTATGCACTTGAGTCTGGAACCGCGCCGCTGCTATGGTCGCAGGTTCGAATCCTGCTTCGGGCATGGATGTGTGTGATGTCCTTAGGTTAGTTAGGTTTAACTAGTTTCGAAGTCTAGGGGACTGATGACCTCAGATGTTAAGTCCCATAGTGCTTAGAGCCATTTCAATCTTCTCACGAAATTCCAAACACCTGCTTTCTCCTCCGAATGCGAAAATATTTTGTTGACGCCGACCTGCATAGGGAGAAACGATCACCATGATAAAATAAGAGAAATCAGGGTTTTCACGGAAAGATACAGGTATTCGTCCTTTCCGGCCGCTATACGAGACTGGAGTAATACAGATTGTGAAGTCATTCTATGAACCCTCTGCCAGGCACTTAAATGTGATTTGCAGAGTATCCATGTAGATGTAGATGTATCTGTATTTCGTTTTTTGTATAAATCTTGCTATAATACGTATATGACAAATAAATTAACGTTTATGTAAGTAAATGACTCCGTTTACAGCTTTTTTTGCAAATTTACAGCCATGGCATTTACTTTAAACAACTACATCGCTGACTGACAACCTATGAACCTTACTGATTCTTTCTAGTTCACTGCCAATATTACATACGACAGCGACGAATGATTCTCTGACGTTTTGCTGCTGTACACCTGCTAACTGTATTCCTGTCGAGCTCTTGCTACCTGAGTTGTTATTTGTCGTTAGGTACTTCTATTTGCTATTCTAACCAGCGTTTGTTCGCCGCATATCCCTCATACAACGGGAGGAGCTGGACAGGGGAAATAGGGAATCTGATTGACGTATATTACTGGCGTACCGCAAGTGTTCACAACAAGTCTTATCGGCGCTGAATATCAACATAAACTCATTACAATAGTTATCAGACTCTTAACGTGACTCATGTAATATAGGAGTTTCGTGCTATTGCCCCTGACAGAACGCTTATCGCCGTTATACCGATCTGTAAATGTGAACCACATTTGCCCGGAATTCCACACAGAATATTGTAAAAGACAATGTTTTTGAAACACATCACTACTAAAAGGCAAATACCGCCGAAAATGCAAATTCTAGTGGACGGATGCAGCCTGAAAGAGGGACAACTCAATTTCCGACTGGGCATATCATCAAGACGTATGTTTGGAGCATTTTAATTATGTTTGTGAAGGATGGCCTCAGGGTGAACGAGGAAAAAGAAATATTAGAAGCAATGGAGGTGTGAATACGGAGAAGAATCACAAAAATTAACCGGACTTAAAAAAATCAAATGAACAAACACTAAAAGAAATTAAAGAGAAAAGTACGTTGATTCACATGATATAGGGAAGGAGAACGAAATTAACTAGACAGCTAACTCGTCATACCAGCTTCGTATAAATTATTTCGAAGGAAAGATCATGGGGAAAAATATATTACAAAGTGCTATCCGCAGAATCAACTGCTGCAACTACAACCACATGGTAAAGATGGCGAGATTCAGAGAATGATGGCTGCATCTACAAGGAGTTGCCTTCAGTGTCTGATAGTGACAACATAACCACGAGGACCACAAAATCAAATTAAAATACATTAATGATCTCAAGTCCTTCAGAACGGAAATCAGACATTATGTGTTTGTTCTTAGTGATGGGAAATATGAGACACGAAAAGAAGATATCAGATTTGGTGTCGATTCACTGCAGTCGTACTTTCTGTTGGACACAACATCACTAATATTAGCATGTGCCAGTTGATGCGAGAGCCGCATTTAATTGATTCTACTTTTGTTTCTCATGATCCATGATGAAGCCTTTCCAAGTGCAATTTGGACCTAAAGCGGAAGATTTGACAGACAAGAGGCAAGCCGAACGCCACATACGTTGCTAGATTTCTTTGTTGTTGTATTGGAGAACACAAAGCTTTACAAGAAAGGTGTAGAAAACAAGGCAGAGGGTAGGCTACTGTTGGAATGTCCTTAGAGATCAGAGTTATCAGCATTTTGTTGATTATGAAAGTTGGCATTGGAAATGACTGACTGACGTTCGATTGTATTTATTGTTTTTAATTATTCTTCCGTCACTTTGGACGGCACCTCCATCTTCTCATTATTTGTTTATTCATTATGCTTCGTGGGTCACTTGTTTTTGTTGTACAACTGTCGCCGGGTTTTACTTTGGACGGTATCTGAATTTGTATTCAGCATAATTAAGGTCTGGTGGCTTTGGGTTCGATGGAAGTGCTTTCATGCCTTTGCTTTGTTCACAGAAAAACTCTGGTATATTTTTCGTGAGATAGTGAGATACGTCATACTGCTGAAAGTATGGGTACTGTAGCCGAATACAGAATTATAGCCTTTGATAATAGGATAAATTACGGTATTCGGTATTTAAAATTTGGCATCATTGCGTTACAAATTACGCAGAAAAGGTACCCCGCCTGACGAAAAAAGTGAGGCACTTTGAAGACGTGGTCGTATGCCAATGTAACTTGCTCACGTACACACCATCGATGGGTACATAAATGATTATTCACTTGTGTCCAAAATTAAAGCAACGAACCCTATTTCCTCGACTTGTGTCTAATTCACCGTATAATCGTGCAAACTGTCAACAGATGTCATACAATTGTCTTCTGCACGGAAAATGGCATTACGGTCAACAAACAACCACGTCAACGATGACGTGAGAGTACCTATCAAACGTGTTAGTGTTTGCTGGGTAGTCCCACATCCACAATCGCTGTGTACACAGTCACCGACAGTGCAGTATGGCACAAAGAAGGCGCCTGCCAGACTCTCTGCTGTGGAAAGCCATGAGAAGAAAGGAAGCACTGATGAGGCCCGATGGCTTAATGTGAATCGTTCTGTTGTTTCTCGGATGTGGCAACGATTTATAGAGACCGAAACAGTATCCTGAAGAGCAGGACAAGGCCGACCACGTGTGATATCAGAAAGAAAGGGCCGTTATTTGGATGTAAGGGAGGGATGGTACCGCCTTAGCACTGCACAGCAACTGGCGTCTGATCTCACACCATACGCTTGACGTGTTGTATCGAGGCAAACGGTGTACAGAAGGCTTCAGCAGAGTGGCCTTTATTGTTGCAGACGTGCTGTATGTGTACCTCTGATGTGTCTTCACAGAAGGGAACGTCTAGAGTGGAATCGTCAACATGCCACCTGGCGGTCGAACAGTTTGCCAAAGTTCTTTTTACAGATGAGTCCCGAGTTGGTCTGCAGAGTGATTCTCAACGCATTCGCATCTGGAGGAAACGTGGAACACGATTTCAGGACTCAAATATTGTGAAAAGAGACCGACATCGAGGAGGATCCCTAATGTTGTGGGCAGGGATTGTGTTGACCACATGAAAACCTCTTCATGAAATAGTATGGATGAATCAGCACGGTTTAATTGCTGTCAGGTATCGTGACGCGATCTTGGGATCTCATGTGCTGCTGTTGCGAGGCGGTGCGGGCCCAGACTTGTATTGATGGACGATAATGATGGCCCTCTTAGAGCAAGAACGGTTGGCTTTTTCTTGGAAGCGGAAGATATTGCACGTATCGCGTAGCCTGCTCGCTCTCCTGATTTGAATCCCATGAGTGCACTAGGAAGACGAGTTGCATCACGTCAGCATCCATCAACACTTGCGAGCAGCTCTCCAGGAAGAATGGGGTTATTACCTCAACTTGAGATTGGTGATATCATTCACAACATGCTGTATTGCTGCCAGGGCAATACTGAGCACAATAACCAGTTGTCGGAAAGTGTGTACAAATCCGTTAAGCTGGCAAAAACGAAGAACATTTTTGCCTACCGTTATGCATATTGCAGCTGTTTACGCTGTGCATTCTTTACATTTTCTACTTTACTGTCACCTGTTTATACTACTTTGTGACGAAATAAACGGAACCTTGGAAAATTTCCGTTTGTTGCTTTAATTTTTGACACCAGTGTAGTTACAATTTTCTGTGACAGTTCCAACAGTCACTGAAGTGAATTACTGTTCTTCGTGTTTAGTGTTGTTATTAGGCCTGGTAGGGTATATAAGGCGTGTGAAGAGCGGCATATATTGTATGATCTCCCTCAAGGACAAATGTTCGAATGTGTGTGAACTCCTAAGGGACCAAACTGTTGAGGTCATCGATCCCTAGACATACACACTACTTAAACTAACTTAACGCTAAGGACAAGATATACATCCGCGCCCGAGGGAGGACTCGAACCTCCGGCGGGAATGGTCCCACGATTAGTGACATGACGCCTCTAACCGTGCGACCACTCCGCACGGCACCCTCAAGGACACGGAGACATTGCGTTCTCGTGTGAGACAGCGTTATCAGCACCTAAAAGAGTTTGAAAGGGGCCTCATTGTGGGTCTCCTTTTTGCCCACTAGTCAGGTTGTGCACTAATGTCATTTGTGGGCATACGGATGTGACAGTGGTGCCTTGTAGGACTGCATGGGAACATGCGAACAGGCGTACTCGTCTTCATGGCTCCGATCGACGACGACTGACCACCACAAGGGGGAACACTGTGTTGTGCACCAAGCACGTCTTAACCGCTTCTCATCTACGCCTGACATCCCAGAAAAGTTAATGGATTCCCTGTAGTATTCTGTGCCATACCGCACCAGTAATCAGAGAGTAGCGGCAGCAGGACTGGCGAATAACCATTCAATGCGTAGACTGCCACTGACACTACGTAGTAGAACAGCATAAACACCAAAACACAAATGGCTGCATTTGGAGTGGTGCCGTGACCAGGGAAGCACGAAATGCTAACGAATGGCGTCACATTGTGTTAGCGGTGAATCGTGGTTCTGCATACCCCGAATGACCATCATTGCCATATATGGTGGCGATTTGGGGAGAGATCCCATTCTACCGGGAGCCATAGGGTCTGGTCAGGGCTGATAATGATTGAAGGACATCTGACGGCACAACGGTTCATCACAGATATCGTACGTCGTCATATGTTATCTTTCATCGTGGTACCATTTTTCAACAGGACAATGCTAGTCTGCACACGGCATGTGTCTCTATGAACTGTGTGCATGATACTGATGCATTCTCGTGGTCAGGAAGATCTCCAGATCTGTCCCTGATAGCACATACGTGGGAACAACTCGGATGTCAGTTCCATACCAACGCTAGTATCTAGGATATCAAAGGCCACTTACAACGGTTTGAGCCCGCTTGTCTCAAGAGAGAATGTAATTCCAGACCAGAGGGGGTGCAACGTCATAAGGGGGCTCATATTGCCAATTACTTTGTAAATTTGACTCGATTTTGAATTGTTGAAATAATATCACATTTCGTCTCAACCCGTGAAATTTCATTTCGTTTCCTTCTCCCGTTCTGGATTCCTAGCGAGGTGGCGCATTGGTTGGCACACTGGACTCGCATTCGGAACGACGAGCGTTCAAATCCGCTCCCGGCCCTTTCGTTTTAGATTTTACGTGGTTTACCTAAATTACTCCTGGAAATGGCGGGATGCTTCCTTTGAAAAGCCACTGCCGATTTCCTTCCCCATCCTTGAGGCAATCCGAACGTGTGCTCCTCCGCCTGTAATGATCTCGATGTTGACGGAACGTTAACCCTACTCTTACTTCCTTCCCTTCTTGGTGCTTTATTACTTTTTTTTATTAGGCAGTGTAGTATGCAAATTCCTCTTGCATGTTTCAATTGAAGGATTGACATGCAAGAGACATTACTGAAGGTGTGTTTGAACGCTCGGTAGGGTCGTGACAGTATGTCCAGTGACGTGCAGGCACTTTGTTTTATCTAATAATAGCTTCTAATGTGTTGCAACCACGTGGTTTTAAGGGTACGCTGTTTTATCATGAAACGTATTCGCACACTGCGTGTAGGGTGCCACCACAGCTACACAATTTACTGGAAACAAATGAAAATATGTATCGGATTGGGACTCGAATCCCGATTTCCCGCTTTACGCGAGCGGTAACCTTAACCGCTTTGGCTATCTGAACAGTTTCTGGACAGACTCAAACTTCCGCTTGTCCCAGTGTCTGCTTCCCACAGTTCTCGCATAGCGGGAGACTAGTTTTCTCGTCAGGTTGCCTCGGCTTTGGCATGAAATACTTTATTGCGTTGTCTGTATTTGACAGTGTCTATAAAGTTCGATACTATGTTCTTTCGGACACGCATGCATCGAACTTTACACACACACACACACACACACACACACACACACACACACACACAAACACTGAAGACAGACTCTGCACTAATGTACGCAATTTTGGGTATATCTAGGTCCGCATCAATCTCTATACATTAAACTGCCTAACGAAGGTATGTTTTCCTTTATATCACAGTTTCTTCATATCTTATTTGTAGGCGGAGGAAAGGAAGTTCCTGTGCCTGTGTTTGACTTGTTAGTAGTTTTATTTTGTATTATCAGTCCTATACTGGTGTGATACATAGTAGACTTAAGAGTAAGCCCAAAACATTGTTGTGTAAATCGATCGCAATAAAAATTGCACAGGTGTTTAGTAAGTAATGTCATTCGTATACAAATTACTATTTTTAAGATGTTACCGTTTATTCGATCCCTGCTGTTTCCTTTAGCTTGAAATGAGCGTAGCGGTCGCCCTGTTTGGCATTCTACGCATTGTTATTCCTAGACACTTGTCTGACATACCTGACCCCAATTGTGGCCCATTTAATCTGGAGGCAGAGGATACATTTTTTTACGTTTCGTGAAGTAGGATGTAAACGTCTGTTGGCCGGACTGTAAGTAGAAAGCAGCCTTTCTTCCCCACGCACTAGGAGAGGGAGGATGGTGCGACCATGGCCCAGACCACCTTTTGCCCCGGGAACGATCCTCAGCCCTTATCTGACAGCAGACTGAGAGGACCTGTCTCCATCCTGAGAAAATCCCTTCCTCTATCTAGGACTGAACTTGGGACCTGCATGCCTGGAGTTTAGTGCTCTACCTGCTAGACGATAGGGTCACTCCGTAAATTGCACAATTGAAAATTAGCGTAATTGACGAGCTATAAACCTTTGTAGAAACACACTAAGCGGGGTTAAATGACAAGAAGAAGAAGACGGAGATGATGATTATTTTAAGACGTTAGACGGCTTTATTGTCAGCGCACTTACTGAATGTGAATGTGTGCATTTTATGTCGCGGCCAAAGAGGTCTTCCTTTACAAATAATGTTATAGTGGTTAATCCTCGCAATATCAATGTGAGGGGGGGGGAGATACTTTATGCCCACCTTAAAAGTATCGTTCTCTAGTCACTCACTTTATATTTTAAAATTTTGAAAAAAATGTTTATTGTTTTTAATGAATTTTTCTACCAGATTTCATAGATGTTTCAAATTTTTCAGTTAAATCTAATCCAAAAATGTAAATCTTAGTAGTAGATACCACTTTCTCCGATGAATGTTGTATTCAGTATTTTCATGTTCGGGTCATTACTGACACATCAAAATATCTTTAAATAGTTTGTTGTGGCGTAAAGCGAACAGCAATTAACGAAATTTGCATTTGAAAACTTTTTTTAGGTGCCCTTCCTAAGTATTGCTAAGAGTGTGGTTCAAGTGGCTCTGAGCACTATGGGACTTAACTTCTGAGGTCATCAGTCCCCTAGCATTTAGAACTACTTAAACCTAGCTAACCTAAGGACATCACACACATCCATGCCCGAGGCAGGATTCGAACCTGCGACCAGACTGTAGCGCCTAGAACCGCTCGGCTACTCCGGTCGGCTGCTAAGAGTGTGTTGAAAGGTATTTTCAGGTTCTGGATCCTGCTTACACGTCGGTATCTCTTTAAAAAGCATATTGTTCATACAAGTCAACAACAATTAATGAAATTTGCTTTATTGATTTTTTAGGGTTGGAAAGGTACAGCCCAAACCCCTTGGTAACACGGGATATGGAAAATGCATTGGTATTGCTCGGGCTAATATCGTGGAAATAAATAGAGAATTTTTTAACAGAATGCGATAGTGTTAATTTGTACTAGGTTGCTAAGAGCTGGGCCCTCTACAAGACCTGCGAGAAAAGTATAGGCCCTATATCCGCCTTTCTCAAAACAAGACTCATTGCAGCTAATCAGCTTTTCTGTACATTTGGCATGCGCCAAATATCAGTTGAAGAGTGCAAAATGTGCTCATCATCTTCAGCGTTCTGTGTTACAACATTCGGTTGAACGAATGATTATAGCAACTGCACGCAGCTACCCACACGTATTAGATCGCTAAGAAGATACGTACTCAACCGATTACTGTCTCGGCTATAACAGCACACGACGATGGACGAACAACAAATTAATTTCCTCGTCTACAGTTTTAAACTTTCTACATGAGAAGCAGAATAATGCCAAAGGTGGCAATGACGAACCCAGCAACATGGAAAACAGTTTCATCGGAAAGCAGAATCGCATTCAGAATATTATATTCTTCCCTCACCTGTGTGCGCGAGGATACTACGAAGTTCTTCCTGGCGTCGTAGTCCTCCGACAACAATGACTAGACACGACGAGGTTTCCGTGGTAACTGATTTGTGACATTCGCTATCCGCGGTGATGACCCATCGCATGACATCTGGCCTCTCTTCGGAGTTCTTGCAGTTTCCACGAACGATGCGTAAATGGCAAGCTTTCGCTACTTCTGTAAGAAGTGGTGTCGGACTTTGTTCTTCTTGCGGTGAGTATTACGTTAAGGTAAACTTTTAGAAGCTTTTCTCATTTCAATGTCTCCTGACACCGTTGTCCTTTTCCACAATCACGGAACGGTTATTGACGATTGTCACACATTTGTCAGAACGTAACACAAACATTTTATATAAACCGTCAATTAATTATATCGAAAGAAAAACGCAGATATCTTTGCGGGTCCCGCCGTAAATTATAAGAATGGCGGTTAAGGCGGCCACAGATCTAACTGCAAGTTTGATAAGCGTGCATGTGGAAGGCTTTGGGATAGATTTTAGTGTACGATTCCACTCGTCGGCTTTGAGCAAGGACGTGATACCAGAGGCAAAGACGCTACATAGAGGCAATCTTTGAAAGCAGCGAATGCATGAAGGTAAAAAAATAAGGGAGGTGGCACTACAGACGTTTGCTTTACTTTGTTCTGAAGCCAAAGTGAGCTGGTCCTGTCGCCATTTTAAGTAGCCCAAAACATTATCAGGCTACTGTTTGCGATTGCTTCTTGTTCATTATTCCTGTCATGTGCGCGCAACAACTGTTTTCAGTACTAAACATTTCAGTGTTTACGTGAATAACGTAGTGTAAGGAAAGGAATTTTGAACGTTTTTCTGTTCTTGAATGTGCATTTGCTCTAGTAATAACACATTCGGCCCCGTTAACGTAACTTGCTTTTTGCTGCTATATTTCGGATAATCAGAAACAGAAAGCAGTGATGTGAAAAGCATGCTTTCGTAGTCTATTTATTTCCACTGTTACTGTATCCTATGTGTATCGATAGCAAATGAAACTGCAACTCTGAAACCAATGTGTGTTTGCTTACTGGTACCGGTAATGCTTCTTGTTCATTACTTTTTCACCTTTCAACCCATATGACAACATTAGCAGTGTTTACGTTTGCAAAAAACTTGCTACATGTTCTTTGCTAGCCTATAAACGTGTGCAATGAAGAAAGATGCAAGGCATGCTATCATCGTATACTGTTTAAGTCAACAACGTAAATGATCACCAAAATGTCAAAGAAACAGAATTGCGTAGAGGTGTACTTCCTTGCAGAATGAGTTCTTGCTTTATTAGATTGTCAGTGCGTTAGTCTCCCTGTGGTTTACACATCTTCTTACTTTGAAATCTTATATATGATGCGTCATTCAGTGGCCAATAATAGCAGGGTAAAAAAGATATATTTTTTAAGCATTTTGGAATGCTATAAATGTGATTAAGGGGATGGTCTCAAACGCTTCAGTGAGTAACTTTTTAGTAATGCTAGCCTAACATGTGTAAGACGTGGGCCTACCTTTCCAACAGTAGCCTCTTTGCTTCTTTTCCCGGAATATTTTTCGCCAGTAACTCTTGTCAGTTTTTCATGAATATACGTCTACATTGATCATCTGCTTGATTTTACTTTTGAATTTCATTTTCAGGTTTTCATAGCATATTAGTCTATACCATGTTTTGTGATATACGAATAGCTAGTTACTTAGTTTCATATTCCATGTATCATTTAAACAATGAATCGTAATCATGATATTGACATCATTTTTTTATAAATGTGCGTCTACGCTGATTATTTATTGGTTTTTATGTTTTTTAATTGAAGACAGACATTTACACCTTACAGTAATAGATAATCGTCTGCGGAATAGAAGTAATCAAAGAGAGAAGTTTCAAATTTTAATTTGCTGTGTGTCACGCAGTTTATATCAATGCGTAAGTGATCAATACTTTTGATTGGTGCATTGTGAATCCCTGTTTGTGCTACAGACAAACTTCATGTGGCGTAATGAATGTCATTTTTTTCTTCTCATATTGTAATTATGTACATCACTGTTAGTGTTTAAGTGCAGTGGACTATTTACAACAAACTTTATGGCGGAATAACTATACAACGAAACAGATAGATTGCTAGTCGCACGCTGAGCACAAGGCAGGCACGACGAAACGAGTCTTCACATAAATGTTCTGCCAAAGCCTTCTTCAGAAAGGGAGTATAGCACACATACACATTCATACACACAAAACTCACGCTCACAAGACTGCTGTCTCCAGCTGTTCTGGCCAAAATCGTTTTTATAGGGGGAGGAAATGTACACAATGAATAATAATCAACAACAAGAGGAATTTAGCACATCGGATGCTGCCAAAAATCAGCGCGGTTACGTAGCCCTGTGTTGTGCGGGGACCAGACGGTTGATACATTGCGGCTCGGATGTAGGAAAACACAGGAAAGAAGAGAAAGAACGGACACTGAGTAAAGTAGGGCAAATCTAAAGCCAAACGACAGAAACTAGACCACTACAATAAAAGTAAACAGTGCAGCAATAATTCATGCATATAAAAGAAAATATTGCTTTAATGGCACCACTTAGGAATGAAATGCGATTTCTTTAAACTTTAGATTACGACCGGATCGATTAGTACAGCCGTAAACAACGCAAGCTGACATTCTCGATGGAACAACAACGTCTCCACGCAATTAAGACCCAACACGGTCGAAACTAGGCACGGGCACGTCAAGGGAAGCGTCAAAGCGTGGAACCATGGATGTATGAATGCGGTGAACCTAATGTTTTGGGCTAGTTAAGATGGCGGGCATCGGATTCAAGTTCGTGACATAATGAAACCCCCCTATTTTTTTACTTCCATGAGCGGATGATATTAGCAGACAAAGGAATGTAGCATACGATAAAATTACGATCACATTTCACGCGGTTATATATTTAGGCACGGATTATATCAAAACGAATTGTAGATAACGGAAATAAATAAGAATAAAACATAAGAGAAATATATATATATATGGTTGAAATCTATTACTGTCGTAATTTATGCGACTAAGGAAAGCATAGATAACCTTTAAATTCATTACAGTATAGTGGTGAAGTCGCAATATTGTAAAGTAGTGTTAATATGTAATAATAATTATTGAATCTTACAGGACTACCACTGGAAAGTGGGCGGCAGGAAACTAAAATGTAACACAACAACGGAAAAAATGATATAAATAATAACGCATATGAAACAGTAGCATGAAACGTGGAGAGAAATAAATAAAAAGGCAGTACACAAATAACGAAAGTTCACAAAAAGTAACAAATATTGTAATCGGTAACTAGAATTGACCTTTATTCGTTAATTCTAGTCACCGAACAAAATATTAGTTACTTTTTCGCAGCACTTCAGAGAGCAATTACAAGTGCAGAAATCCTTTTTCATTTCAAAGCACACACCTGCTGCAAAAACGATTTGTATAATGAACTATCAGTTGTTGGAATCGGTAACTAGAATCGACCTTTTATACAGCTTAATTATAGTTCCCTATCCCAATGTCTGTCATTTTTCCCAGTAGTTTAGAGAGGAAATATAAGTGCAGAAATCCTATTACACTTTATTGTACACAGCTACAGGAAAAACTACCTAAATAATGGACCATGAAAGTGTTGAATTGGTAAGCAGAACTGACTCACATAGGAGGTTAATTCTGGTCATCAATTCCAGCCATTCGATGGTTCATAATTTTGGACATGTTTGAAGTAAGTGTGTGAATTCGGTTTTTGTAGGATTTGTAGAGTTCCTATTGTTCTCTGAACTACTGTGAAAATGTAACAAATATAGCTTGTATTGATTCCAAGTTTTGTAATAAAGAGGGTAATATCAAATGCAGAAATCTTGTAACATTGTAGTGCACACTCTTGTTGCAAAAACGATTTAAATAACAAACTGTGGAATGGTTGGAAACGGTAGCTACAATTGATCTATATAGCTTAATACTAGTTACCGATTTCAATATTGGTTATTTTCTCGCCGTAGTTCGGAGAGAAATTACAACTGCAGTAAGTAACGAATCATAGAATGGTTGGAATAGCTAACTAGAACTGACCTATATAGCTTTACCGATTCTAGTATTTGTTACTTTTTGTGAATTTCAGTTACTTTTGTGTTGGCTTTTCTTTTAGGATTTCTGTGTCTGTTGCTCCACATTTCATGGTACTGTTTCATATACATTATTATGTATTTCATTTTCCCGTTGTTGTGTTAAAATTTAGTTACCCCTTGTTGCAAAACCACCACTTTTCGTAGTAGTCCCGTTAATTCAATAATTATTATTATTATAAATTAATGCTATGTCACGATATTACGACTTTACCATACGCTATACTGTAATAGATTTAAAGGTTGTCTGTGCATTTCTTACTCGCACAAATTACAATAAACATTTATTTCAGACCTGTATATTTCTCTTTCTCTGTTCTTATTTATTTTCGTTACCATCCTTTTTTCGATATAATTCGTGGGTAAGTAATTAATCACGTGAACCGTAATTGTAATTTTATGGTAATGATACATCTTTTTGTTTACGAATATGATCGGTTGTTTTTTAAAGATTGACACTGCATAGCGTCTTTGCCTTAACGACGTCATTGCTCAAAACGGACAGATGGAATCAGACGCTAGAATTGACTCACAGGGGTGCTTGACTGTAGGATAATTTTTAGCTACCATTGGGATTATTCGAGCTGCTTGAGGCTTGGTCGATTTTCAGTTCTGGAAGTTTTCACAGTCATGCCAAAATAGATGTACTTTAGCGCGATGACCGACAATATGCAGGCTTGTACAAGCAAACGTCAGTTGCCAGGCAATCTTTGTACTGGCACTACGTCAAGCGACACGAAACAAATCAAAAGCAAAATGCCGGAAAAGTTTATTCGAGTATATTGTTTAAACAGCATCAAATCGAAATCCTATCATGGTAAGGCTAAGAGGAACGTTCCATATGTTACACATTCAACAAAATACATAGCAATTGACATTGTAGTAGAGAGGCATGTCAGGATGGCATAAATCGAAGGTTGATCGGGGACAGGAAGACTAAATGCACAACTCAACATTTGTGTATTATGGTTGTGTATGGATGTTTATTTGAAATTTTCACACAACTTTAATAACTCGAGAAATCGCGATTTTGTTGTCAGTCTTTCGTGTGGTGGTACGGTTTCTCTCATGACTGTATATTGCTTTTTAATTGACAATGTCGTGACTAGTAATAGGTTCAAATAGGTTGCTCGATTTATTGCGAAATAATTGACCAGTCATGGGAATACACGTTTCCTCGGAGTAGCTTAATGTGAGAATCCATTTCTCGTTTGCTTAACAACTGTTTATCCAACATGCAACATTTCTCCTCTTTTTTCGTTTTTACAAGCGTGCTTGCACTCGGTGGAGTCGTAGGGTTTTCGTCGATACCTTCACAAACTATCTGATTGCGAGTAGTTGTCAAGCTCGCATTTACGTGCGTGGGCACACTTAGAAGCAGCTGATCGTTATTTAATGAATTTTCAAGTCAGAAGAGTGTAAACAGATATGTGTGATAATGTGCAGGCTCAACTAATGAACCCGTCGGTGAGCTGGTTTCCCCTTGAGTTTATATGCAACTATCAAAAACTTACTTCATTAAAATACTTTCGTGCGACAGTTCAAACCAACACGAAATGGAACGACGTTGGGCATCTTATTCTGGGCTGTTGATTTTTATACGGCACAAAAACCGGACTAGAAATTTATCTGACCTACCTTCGTCTGTCTGTGACGTGTTTCAAGCTGTATTAGTCGAAGAGCGACTTTTTAAAAAATTAAATAGTTCTTGTATCCCTAATATCCAGCTTGTGTAGAGAAGCTTCATAACTAATCCTCCTATGCGAGCAGAAGGTGAGTGGGTACTAAAGCGCGTTCTCAGTCACCGCCGTCTGCGCGTGTGACGTTCAAACGCTACACCGTCTCAGAGTTTCAGACAGAAAACGAGGAAACAGAACTACGCTCGTAGTCGGGGAACCTACGTCACAGGGCCTGATACGAAGATGAATCTTCCAGCCTGTCTTCATTTCAGTCAGTTAAATAGTTACACGTTCTATAGATCATTTGGATGATTTTTTCACCGAAATGATCTGGAGCGAGTCAGTTTGCAGGATACGCATACATAATTAGTATCAACATTAATAAACATGCAATTTTTTGTTCATTCTCATGGAAATATATTTAAAAAACGAGTTTTTTTACTGGCTACCACATTTAAATAAAAATTTGGCCATGAAATCGAAGTTATCCAGGAGAAATGATTTTACGTTAGCTATAGACTTTCCTTGCTCTCTGTCAAATATTTTATGATATTGGGTCGATGATCAAATTTTTTGTTCCTGAATACATCTCCTTTATGAGACATTGACGTTTTTGATAACGGGTAACGAAGGTCACTTTCTCCTCTAGTGTTGTAGTTATGGGCATCACTATTCTTCCCAAATTGGGATGGATTTGTGGTTAATATCACTAGCTAATATGTGTATCGTGATGGTATAGCTAAGATACCTAACTCCATAAAGAGGTGTCTAAATGTGACAATCGCAGGTGAACACGAAATATTATTCTTACTGTTCGTACATGTGCAATCATTACTTTCTATATAAGTAATAAGTTACGCCAGAAAATTATTCCATAGGACATTGAGTGGAAACATGCAAAATATGTGAGAAGGATGCTTCGTTGTTTCCAAGAGTAGCATTTCTACGAGGTCCAAAGGTAGCAGAATCTAACTGTCTGAGCAGCTCAATAATGTGGTTTTTCCGATTCAAGTTTGCATAAATACGACGGTTGCTCAGAAAGTAATGCAACGAATTTTTTTTCGTCAACAGTTCTTTATTGAACATAATGATAACTACACACACAAAAGAATGGAGTTTTATATACACACCCTATTTTTCCACGTAATCTCCATCTCGTTCCATGGCCTTCCTCCAGCGCGAAACAAGGACGTGAGTGCCCTGTCTGTACCAATCCTTGCCCTGGTGGCGGAGCCAGTGCTTCACTGTGTGAATCACCTCCTCATCGTCCTTAAAATGTCTTCCACGAATGGCATCCTGTAATGGCCCAGACAAGTGGAGCTCAGGTGTGACAGCCGTGGATGTTCTCCCCGACCGCTGCATATCATGAAGCTCCGCCGAACGGCCTTATGATGACCTCACCCCCTGTGCCCAGCGACCAACCGAACTTCTGTCGACAGTAGATGCTCCATAGACATTCCACAAGCGTTCGTGAATATTCCCCACAGTTTCTTTCTCTGCAGTGAGAAATTCAATGACTGCACGTTGCTTGTAGCGTACATCACCTACAGACGTCATCTTGAAAGTGTCCTGCAGCTATACTATCTGTCAGAAGTGACGGAAACTGGGTGCGCTCACTCAGGAGACTTCGAACAATACGGTACTACCGCATTTGTAGCATTGTTTTCGGCTGAGAAAAAAATGCGGTGTATTGCTTTCTGGGCAACCTTCGTATGTATACACCAAAAGATCTGGAGCATTCTACACTTTTTACTGACTCCTGTTCATGAGCTACGTCACTTGTTGGTATGGCTCTATTTGCTGTACAGAACTGAATATGGCGTGCTTACTCAAAATTTAGGGAGAGTTTGTTTGAAATACATCGTTTAACAATCTATAATCTTGCTTTCACTCTAATGGGATTAATTATAACACTAGTCATGTCTGCAAAAAGTACCAATTCTGCTTCATGAATGTCAAGTGGAGCCGGCCGAAGCGGCCAAGCGGTTCTAGACGCTACAGTCTCGAACCGCGCGACCGCTACGGTCGCAGGTTCGAATCCTACCTCGGGCATGGATGTGTGTGATGCCCTTAGGTTAGTTAGGTTTAAGTAGTTCTAAGTTCTAGGGGCCTGATGACCTCAGCAGTTAAGTCCCATAGTGCTCAGAGCCATTTGAACCGGTTTTCGTCAAGTGGAATGTAATTCACTTATATAAGGAATAGGGGTGACCTATAATTGAACCTTGCAGGACTCCCTTCATTATTCCTCCCCAATCATTACAGTTTTCTCTCCTTTCAACAGTGTTTGAATTATTCAGCACAACTCTTTGCCTCGTGTTTGTTAAGTGTGACCGAAACCAGTTGTGTGTAAAGTCATCAATTCCATGAAATTATAGTTTTTCTACGAGAGTAACATAATTAATGCAGTGAAACGCCTTGGAAAGATTACAAAATATACCAATTGGTGTTGTTTTATTATTCGTGTTACAATTTGCCGGACGCAAACAGTGCTATTCGGAAATTTCTTCAAAGATTAATCGTAAGTCAGACTATTCGTAACACCAGCATGTGAATGAGTTAGGATGGCGAAAATTGCTTGTCATCGGTAAATGAAATCATCAACTGTGACATTAAGTTTACACCGTTGAATGCTGCGATATTAAGACGCGTGTGTAGCTAGTGAGTAGTAGACAGTCGTAGAGAGCGAGAATCGGGTATTGGATTACGGAATTGTCCTAAATCACTTCAGGCAAACGCCGGGATGGTTCCTTTGAAAGGGCACAGTCGAATTCCTTCCCCATCCTCCCCTGAGATGAAACAGCTACAAATCTCACACAATGGTTTCTGTTCGTACCATCCTTTCTTGTCAAAATACCACTCTTTTATGTAATCACGCGAAAAGTGACACTTTCTCTTTCCGTCCTTAGGCATTTTCGTAAGCTACCGGTGTGTACCGGGTGTACTGCCGAAAAATCAGTTAGTCGTTAACTGCACGCCATATCCTCTCCTCCCTTGCCTTCCAAAACTAGTAATGTTCCAATTTCGACTACTAGCTAGGCACACAGATTTTAATCTGTCTGGAAGTTTTATAAGAGTGCACACTCCGCTTCAGAGTGAACAACCAACAGAGTGTCAAAGACATTTTTCTGATATACACTAACTTTCGGGAGTGCTAGTCCAGCGAGATATGCTAGACAGCGTTCTGTGCAATTTGAAAAGTAGGAGTGAGGTACTGGCGAAATTTCAGATGTGAAGTCGAGTGCTGGGTCGTGCCTGCGTAGCTTAGTCGGTAGGAGCATTGCCAACGTAAAGCAAAAGTTTCTATTTCGAGCCGCCATCTGGCACACTGTTTTAATCTGCCAGCAAGTTTAAAAGCCGCGCACGCTACTCTGCACAGTGAAACATTTATTCTGGACTTCTGATGAACTTCCTTCCACCACCATATTCTGAATCAGGTATCTCCTCGTTGAGCGCCACGGAACTCGTGTACGTTAAGGCAGTTGGCTACGGAGGTGAAATTGGGGGCCCCTTAGGGCTGTAATAGTCACAGCAGTCTTGTTCGACTTCTGTGGGGAACCTCTTCCTCTAAGACGCTTCGTATATAACGCGTGACTTCGCCATACGAAAATTATCAAGATTGCAGGCAGCAGTCGCTCGGATTTTATCAGTGGCCGGCGTCCTGTTTGCACTGCACTTTGATTCCACTTCTCACTGTAACTTATCTCTTTAGAAGACAGACGCTCTAAAGAAGTTAATTAGCTAACGCCACTGAGGTCAAATTCCCAAATGCAGCTTTATAGCTTTAAAGTCTCGCACGTCAACATCGGCCTTGCAAATGAAAGTGCTTCTCGTCAGGGGATTATAACTTCGAGATAAAAATCTATTTTGTTTTTTTTACTCGATCCCGCAGAAGAAATGGATATGCGAACATTTGAACCTACGGATATCTCTGGCAATGAATTAACAGCATTTACCGAAAGCGTGTGCGTTGTAAACCTTTGCTTAAACGTATTAGAATATCCCATGCTCACTAATGAACCGTGGAGACAGCCTGCGTAACGTTCTGACGAGGAGACGTAGTGACCATGCCGCTAGGTTTCCGTTCTTGAGATTTGAGTTCAGATCCCCAACTGGCCATTATGATTTTTATGCTCCTTGATTTTTTTCCTGCAAATCCCTTCAGGGGAACAGACTGAAGAGCTCTACTGCGGCGAAATGTCGATTTCTTACTTTCGACCTGGACAACTACTTTATCCCGATGTCGTTAACTTAGACGGGACATCAAACGCTGACATTCCTTCGACTGTGACCAGGTGATGTCACGCAGTGGTTAGCATACAGGGCCCGCAGTCGGGGGGATGACGGTTCAAATCCCCGTCCGACCGCCCAGATTTAGGTTTTTGCATGATTTCCCTAAATCGCTCCACGCAAATGACGGAATGGTTCCTTCGAAAAGGGAACAGCCGATTTCACTTCCTACCCTTTCGTAATCTGAGCTTGAGCAGGTAGAGGAACAGAACTGAAAACTTACAGTTTACGTTTCTGTGCTAAGTTCCGAATCTCACTATGGTGCATTTAAGAATTAGTAACCTAATACGTAGTAAGATAGGTCCGACGCGTGGGGTCTGTCTTGACTGTAACCACACTGCTGTTCGATAAGTGCAAGTTGAACGTCGGCATCTGATTTGATCCTGCGATCCCTACCAACAGAAACACACTCCAGTGTCTAAGAACTTTTCACAATGACTCCCATGACGCATTGCGACCTCTCAATCAATATGGTGGAGGAAGAAATTGGTAATCCATCTCCACTAGGTTTTGTAAAGAACGCAGCGCAGCATTTCCATGTTGCCTGGAAGTCCAGTAAACACTATCTTTCCCTCGGATATGAAAGTGAAACCTTGACGTTCTCTGGTAACCTAATACTGGATCCTCCTCTTCCTCTCGTTCCATCTAATGTCATGTCGAATGCTGTGTTGGGTAGCCTATTTACTGTTACTCTTGCTACACGGCCTGCTTTGTTCAATCTCCAATACGACATAATCAGTTTTTCTGTTACTTTCGCATCTAAAGTAGCAAAAGCTGTTGCCTCAACATACCATGTTATTTTTATCATATACCGATCCAAAATTTTCCTTAGTATTTTTCTATCGAATATTACCAGTTTTTCTTCATCTTTTTTTTTCAATTTTAATCTTCACATCCGTGCAATGTTATTGGTATAACAGTTGATTGATACAAACGGATTTTGAAAAATGTTCGAATTTGCGTGAAATCTGATGGGACTTAACTGCTAAGATCATCAGTCCCTAAGCTTACACACTACTTAAACTAAATTATCCTAAGGACAACACACACACCCATGCCCGAGGAAGGACTCGAACCTCCGCCGGGACCAGCCGCACGGTCCATGACTGCAGCGCCCTAGACCGCTCGGCTAATCCCACGCGCCACGGATTTTTAAGTAAGCACTAACATGGGAACCTCCCCATCGCACCCCCCCTCTGATTTAGTTATAAGTTGGCACAGTGGATAGGCCTTGAAAAACTGAACACAGGTCAATTGAGAAAACAGGAAGAAGTTGTGTGGAACTGTGAAAAAAATAAGCAAAATATACATACTGAGTAGTTCATGGGAAGATTAGCAGCATCTAGGACACTGTGAACGCAGGAGCGCCGTGGTGTGGTGGTAACGTGAGCAGCTGCGGAACGAAAGGTCTTTAGTTCAAATCTTCCATCGAGCGAAAACTTTAATTTTTTATTTTCAGTTTATGTGACACACTCTTATGTTTTCATCACTTTTTGGGAGTGATTATCACATCCACAAGAAAACCTAAATCGGGCAAGGTAGAAGAATCTTTTTACCCATTCGCCAAGTGTACAAGTTAGGTGGGTCGACAACATATTCCTGTCATGTGAAGCGCATGCCGTCACCAGTGTCGTATAGAATATATCAGATGTGTTTTCCTATGGAGGAATCGGTTGACCTATGACCTTGCGATCAAATGTTTTCGGTTCCGATTGGAGAGGCACGTCCTTTCGTCTACTAATCGCACGGTTTTGCGATGCGGTCGCCTAACACAGACACTAAACTTATTACAGTGAACAGAGACGTCAATGAACGAACGGACAGATAATAACTATGCAAAAATAAATAAAGTAAAATTTTCACTCGAGGGAAGACTTGAACCAAGGACCTCTTCTTCTGCAGCTGCTCACGCTACCACGGGACCACAGCACTCCTCAGCTCACGTTCTCCTTGATGTTGCCTATGTGGCCCATGGACTACTCAGTTTGTATATTTTGCTATTTTTTCGCAGTTCCACACAACTTCTTCCTGTTTTCTCAATTGATCTGTGTTCAGTTTATCAAGGCCTATCCACTGTGCTAAGTTATAACTATATCTGAGGGGGGTGCGATGGGGAGGTTCCCTTGTAAGTGCACTAAATGATCTTTTCTTGAAGATTTTGATAATACTAAAAAGTGTTTTGTTCGCTGTTGTTACACGGGAATCTATTTATATTTCCTTTCTATTGTTGTTACTAAAAAGACACCGTAAGTACTTGAAGCGGTCAACGGTCTTGAAAGTTGATCCACCTACAGCCAGAGATGCATCACTTTGGATTTTGTTACTTATGATCAGATATTCAGTCTTATATTCATTGACCCGTAATCCTGTTTTCTCAGCGATTTTGTAATAATTCTGCATCACTCTGATTAATTCTGTTTTGGAACTACTTATTAATCCTATTGGATCCCTTGTGGATAAGTTTTACTAAATTCTCTGTCGATCTCAACTAAGACTAGATTAAAATGGAAATAGGTGTAATCGTTTACCCTTGTCTCGGTCCAGAGAACACCTTAAAATTTTCAGTTTCTCCTACAGGTGTCTTTATATGACATAAAGCAGATAAAAATTCGCTTGATGCCTTCCTAAGAGAGAGTCTCCATTCCTTACAAGCTAATTATGTAAGTGTATACCAGATATGGCTCAAACTGAAAGATACAGTATCGACAGCAATAGAGTGATTCATACCGCATAAGTTAATAAGAGACGGGACTGATCCACCATGGTACACAAAACACGTCAGAACACTGTTGCAGAAGCAACGAAAAAAGCATGCCAAATTCAGAATAACACAAAATCCCCAAGACTGGCTAAGTTTCACGGAAGCTCGAAATTTAGTACGGACATCAATGCGAGATGCTTTTAATAGTTTCCACAATGAAACATTGTCTCAAAATATGGTAGAAAACCCAAAGAGATTCTGGTCGTATGTAAAGTACACCAGTGGCAAAAAACAGTCAATATCGTCACCGTCACTGCGCAATAGTGATGGAAATGTTGCCGATGATGGTGTCAATTAAGCGAAGATACTAAATGAGTTTTCCATAATTCCTTCACGAAAGAAGACAACGTAAGTATTCCAGAATTCGAAACCAGAATAGCTGTTAGTATGAGTGACATAAAAGTAGATATCTTATGTGTTGTGAAACAACTCAAATCACTTAAGAAAGACAAGTCTTCCGGTCCAGATGGTATACCAACCAGGCTCCTTTCAGAGAATGCAGACACAATTGCGCCTTTCTTAGCAATCATATACAACCGCTCACTTGACGAAAGGTCTGTTCCTAAAGACTGGAGAGTAGCACAGGTCACACCAATATTCAAGAAAGGAAATAGGAGTAACCCATTGAATTACAGACGCATATCACTGACCTCAATTTTCAGTAGGATTTTGGATCATATACTGTACTCGAACATTATGAATCACCTTGAAGAAATTGACTTATTGATACATAACCAACACTGATTCAGAAAATATCGTTCTTGTGCAACACAGCTAGCTCTTTATTCCCATGAAGTAATGAGTGCTGTCGACAAGGGATCTCAGATCGATTCCATGTTCCTAGATTTCCAGAAGATTTTTGATACCGTTCCTCATAAGCGACTATTAATCAAATTGCGTGTATATGGAGTATCGTCTCAGTTGTGTGACTGGATTCGTGATTTCCTCTCAGAGAGGATGGACGGTAAATCATCGAGTAAAACAGAAGTGATATCTGGCGTTCCTCAAGGTAGTGTCATAGGCCCTCTGCTCTTCAAAATTACATAAATGATCTAGGTGATAATCTGAGCAGCGCCCTTAGATTGTTTGCAGATGACGCTGTAATTTACCGTCTAGTAAAATCATCAGACGATCAACTCCAATTACAAAATGATCTAGAGAGAATTTCTGTATGGTACGAAGATGGCAATTGGCACTGAAGAAAGAAAAGTGCGAGGTCTTCCACATGGGTACTCGATAAATTTTGGGTATATCGCACAAATCTAAAGGCTGTCAGTTCGACTAATTACTTAGGAATTACAATTACCAGCAACTTAAGTTGGAAAGACCAGATAGATAGCCGGCCGCGGTGGTCTCGCGGTTCTAGGCACGCAGTCCGGAACCCTGCGACAGCTACGGTCGCCGGTTCGAATCCTGCCTCGGGCGTGGATGTGTGTGATGTCCTTAGGTTAGTTAGGTTTAAGTAGTTCTAAGTTCTAGGGGACTGATGACCACAGCAGTTGAGTCCCATAGTGCTCAGAGCCATTTGAATCATTTGAACCAGATAGATAATATTGTGGGGAAGGCGAAACAGAGACTGCAGATTGTTGGCAAAACACTTAGAAGATGCGACAAACCCACTAAAGAGACAGCCTACATTACACTTGTCCGTCCTCTGCTGAAATATTGCTGCGCGTTATGGGATACTTACCAGGTGGAATTGACAGAGGACATCGAGGGGGTGCAAAGAAGGGCGGCTCGTTTCGTGTTATCGCGCAGCAGGGGTGAGAGTGTCACTGATATGATACGAGAGTTGGGTGGCAGTCACTGAAACAAAGGCGGTTCTCTATGTGGCGAGGAGTATTTACGAAATTTCAATCGCCAACTTTCTATTGCGAATGCGAAAATATTTTTATTGACACCCACCTACATAGGGAGAAATGATCATCATAATAAAATAGGAGAAATCAGAGCTCGAACGGAAAGATTTAGGTGTTCCTTTTCCCCACGCGCCATTCGAAAGTGGAATGGTAGAGAAGTTGTATGGAAATGGTTTGACGAACCCTCTGCCAGGCACTTAACTGTGAATTGCAGAGTAACCATGTAGATGTAGACATAGAAAGTTTCGTCTATACAGATTCTAACTAATCGTATGAGCTTTGATGGTCTTTCAGATTCCCTCATTATATTTAGGAGCGTCTGTCGGTGTATGCTATCGTAGGCCTTTTTGAAATCTAAAAATAATATGTGGACATCTACTTGGAATTCCCATACCTTCTCAGTTACTTGTCTTAGAGTGAATGATCGTACACTACCACAAACTTGAAAGAGTATTATCATGTAAGCCTTGTTGCCGGTGGGAGGGGTGCATCAGAGTGGTACAGTTTCGGTTTTGCAAGGTATTTTCATTTTCTTTGCCGGTTTTGTATGCTTTTACACCGTTTTCTAAAAATTCACGTTTTCTTATTGATAATAACGTCCCACACTCGGGTTATGATGGGTATTGTCCCTTCAATACGACACAATCAATTTTTCTCTTAATTTCGCATCTTAAGTCGCAACAAGATGCTTCCTCATTATACATTTACGTCTCTTACTCAGAGTACGAGAAACATACATAAGAGTGCAGTTAGAATGAATTTTGTATTGTATTTGGTGTGGAAAGCATGAAGAAAGCACGACGAAGCTGATAATTAAACGTGCGCCTCCCCAAAAGTGTGCAAAATTATCTGAAGCTGGTAAAGGCGTACAAAATGCATTTCAAAGCGAATACTGTCACTCGTTGTAACGTGTGCTACCCACATGCCACCCAGAATTAGATTTTATTACAGCCAATGCATATTTTGTAACAAGTGGTCCATCGTTCGGGTATTCAGTAGTTTCTCAATGCATGGGGAATCCGTACTTGCCCTTATAATGCATCCGTCGCGGCAGCGGTTAGCATATTATGCCATTCTTGTCTTCCGCTAGCCGGCCGATGTGGCCGAGCGGTTCTAGGCGCTTCAGACAGGAACCGCGTGACCGCTACGGTCGCAGGTTCGAATCCTGCCTCGGGCATGGATGTGTGCGACGTCGTTAGGTTAGTTAGGTTTAAGTAGTTCTAAGTTCTAGGGGACTGATGACCTCAGATAATAAGTCTCATAGTGCTCAGAGCCATCTGAACCATTTTGTCTTCCGTTCGTATGCATATTCTGCGTGATGAAAGTCTTGTGAGACTCTGTTTGCAAAAATTGTGACGTACAGGCCGAGAAGAGCGATAGATCTCTGACAAAGGTTCCACATTCATAACTAGATCTAATCGCACTTTAGATGCCACACATTGGAATAACTACGTTTATCTTCCAAACAATGTTACTTCCCCTTGAAAAATGTCTGTTACATTGCAGATTTCAATATTTTTTTAATATTTTTTTCGATTCATTTATTTTCGTGTACTAATTCTGGAGGCTTACTGCAAAGATATAGTTCCGTATTTACTACCTATTATGAACAGCTTAGCTATCTTTGAGATAGTCCGTGAGGCGTACAGGAAGGACTCTATGAGTACCGGCTGAACCGATTAATTTGGTCACAGCCCGCTTCGCTGGGAATGCTGCGTCACGAGTTTGGATATACACTCTGCTGTTCCGCCATGTTGATGAAGGTCGTGGTTTGGTGTCGAATGCTGTGGGTTTCTGATCACTGGATGGTACGGTGGTGAAATGTGGCTTGCAGCCAGTGCACGCTTACAGTACTATTCAGTTACTCATTCACGACGAAAGTGTGGTTCAGGCTCAACTATTTTCTTGCTTCGGATCGTTAAGTTGCTTTAACTTTCGTGTGCTGGACACGCGTCTCAAATGTGGATAGTAGTGTTTGTTTCATTATGAAGGAATATGTTTCGGTACAGAATCCGTTTGTAATCAGTTCATTCGAATGATAATACTGTCAATGTAGTCACACTCTCTACTAGCGAACATCTCACTTTCTTCGATTTTCTTGCATTTGGAACTCTGTGTGCTACACGTTTTCTGGGCACCAGTAGTACTTGTGCCGTTATGAGTTAATCACTTTTCTAAAGGAAAGTATATGAATTTTCATTCAAATATCCTTTCCATTCATTTTCCACGCCAGTCATTTTTCTGTTTAAACGAATTAGGCCGATTTGCTTTCAGCAGTTGAAATACGATAACTTCCTGGGAAACGTATTATTTCCCCAGCGGAATTGGTAGAATTTCCTGATTTTCATCGTTGCAATTTCTGTCAACAACAGTGACAATCGCTAGTAATACTGTACAATATGTTCCCTTGCATGCTTTTCAATAGTAAAGGTAGGTATTGTTGCTGAAGCAGGTGGCAGAGACGCAGTAGTTTGTTCTACAGATAGTGTGCTTATTCAGTGCCTGTATTTGAGTATAACAGTTCAGGCCCGCAGGTACATTTGTAGTATAAGGCTAAAAGCCACGTTGCATAAACGATTTTATGCTTGGTGAGATATTTAGCACAATTGTTATTGTTCACTTACATTCAATTTTCCTTTCGCTGTGCCCATTGTAAATCGCCACACTAAAACTTTAATGCCGGGCTTATAGGTGAATAATTTTCGGCCAACAATGCCATACGATCATTTCATTTTCGGAAATAACGTTCGACATCTAAATTGATTCTATTTTATTTATTCACCTTTCGCTCTTGCTAATAGTTCGGTGGTCGTTGCCCCAATTTAGGCAATCATTCTTACTATCATCCAAGCAATAAGGTTGGAATCTGGCATTACTACATCTATTTCCGAAACAAATTATTACACTTTCTTAGTTGATTATCTGTTATATTTATAGTAAATTGTTGTGGGGCAAGTCTGTACATTCACGAAGAATACTCTTAGCCCAGAAAGCGGGGGTCAGAACTACCTGCTCCGCTGGTTAAACGCCTCATTCGGCTGTCACTGCAGTCGATGCCTTGTATCATTTGAAACGAGACAAAATCGCCTCCTGTCAGCTGCTGTCCAGTGTTTGCGATGTGAGGTCCATTGAAGGCGTTGTTGCGCTGCAAAAATTCACTTCGCGCCGCGGAGGGGAAGTGAGGCAGCTTCTTCGCATACTGCAAGAGTCAGACAAACGGGTCAAGAAGGGGCGTCCGAGCAAGGTACGTTAGGGTGGCCTGTTGATGCAGTGATTGTTACAGCCGCGACGCGGAGGGGGTTACTCAGGCTGTCTCCAAGCAGGGCGACCAGAGGCGCAAAAGCATCAATGCAGCGGAAAGGGCCGCGCGGGATTAGCCGAGCGCTCTAAGGCCGCCGGCACGGTAGCTCAGCGTGTTCGGTCAGTGGGTTAGCTGCCCTCTGTAATAAAAAAAAAAACTGAGTTAATCGATCAACAACGAACTAAAACGGATGTCTTACAACGTCCGCCCCGAGTAAATGCAACGAACAAAAGCGAAAAAAAAAAGAAAAAACAGCCGGCACGGTAGCTCAGCGTGTTCGGTCAGAGAGCCGGTCGGTTGGCCTCTGTAATAAAAAAACTGAGTGGAAGGATCAACCACAGAACTTGAACAGGATGTCTTACGACGTTTGCAACGACCTAACACAACGATCAATAACGAACAAAAAGAGAAAAATAAAAAAAAATAGGCGCTGCAGTCATGGACTGTGCGGCTGATCCCGGCGGAGGTTCGAGTCCTCCCTCGGGCATGGGTGTGTGTGTGCTCGTCCTTAGGATAATTTAATTTAAGTAGTGTGTAAGCTTAGGGACTGATGACCTCAGCAGTTAGGTCCTATAAGATTTCACACACATTTGAACATTTTTTTGCAGCGGAAAGGAGGAGCTGCCACAGAGCGGGTGGCTTGATTATCCGTGCTAGGGTCATGGTTCTGTTGTGACTTGTGTGGAAGAAACCAGTAAAGTAGCAAAAAAATGACAGGGCAAACCAAAAAAGATATTCGTTTTCAGCCAGAGGCATTGCAGTCTGCTGGCAATCAGTTACAAGAATCCATGACGGTGTGAAGTCTTTGCGCCTAGCAATCTACCAGTCTCTGTGGTTGTACAAATCTCCTCCTTTGGACTTAGTCGCTGCTGACTGCGGCGCTGCTCTTTGTGCAGGGTCCGGCGGGCCACACGGAGAGCCTACTTTGGCTGATGCCAGCTTCCACTCTGAAGATCGCTGGCTTTCATCCAGGTCTGTGTAGCCGTTCAACCATCATCGCTTGTGCGGTCGAACTGGTTGCTGCCAGCCTCAGCTCTGGACAGACTCTGCTGTTGTGAGTTGCCTCTGCAGCACGAGGTCACCAGCGTGGTCCGGCACGCCGCGGCCGTTCGCTCCCGGTGCCGTTAGCGGTCTCTAGTCGAAGCGGTTGATGCAGTGTTCACGTCTTGTTGGGTCAGCGGCCTTGCGGTGTCACTGGGGCTGACGTCACTGCTTTCTTGGCCGTAGCCAAAAGCAGTGTGCTGATCACTGCTTTCTTCCTCCCCTAGAACGTGTACTGCTGATGCCCTATGTGCGCTAACTCTTTGGGGAACGAACAGACTACTGATGCAGTCTGAGTAATAAATGATTAGTTTTCCAACGCTCTTTCTCTGAAGTCTCATCGGGCGTCCAGCAGGCACCCACTCACCACACCACTGCTACCCTCGCCCTGAGTGGTGGATTACCGGTTTCCTGACTTGGATTTATCCAGTTCCACCAACCACCACAGCAGCCAACCACTCCAGTCGCTACGAACGGTTTCACAGTGGTCAGTGGTTTGGGATCCTGGACCACATCTCTATTTGTAGGTGCATTTCAGCATACAGATTCTGGTGAGTGATTTTTATTTTTGTGGCCCTTTTTTTCTTTTGTTCACGACCATGGTGAACAGACGGGACTTGTGTAGTAATAAATGGTTCACATGGCTCTGAGTACTATGGGACTTAACTGCTATGGTCATCAGTCCCCTAGAACTTGGAACTACTTAAACCTAACTAACCTAAGGACATTACACACATCCATGCCCGGGGCACGATTCGAACTTGCGACCGTAGCGGTCGCGCGGTTCCAGACTGTAGCGCGTAGAACCGCTCGGCCACTCCGGCCGGCAAATGTAGTAATATGAAAGTACAGTTAATGAAAGCTGATTAACACAGTTTAAGAGTATTACAAAGAAAGGTGTTTGAAGTGACAATATTGTGATTTAGTTGGTCGTGAATCATTGTGAAATATACCGACATGATGGGCACGAGGTCTTATCAGCACCCGGACTTTCGGTGGGCTGTGATCTGCCATAGACACTAGTGTCATTCGTCAGATATCTCTGTTTGTGTATTTCTAGTTCGTGTCCTTGATTTGTGCCGTAATTTAATTCTACTGTGTTGTTACATAGAGGTTGCACCAATGCCGGAAACAGGAGTCTTAACGACGCAGGAGCTGAGTGAAGTTTCGTCGAAGCTGTTTTCCGAGCTGAGAGAGAAGGATGAAGCATTAAAATGGGGGATAGACAGTGTAGAGGCAGATAACGAGGACAGACCAGGTAATTCGGTGGGTCCCATTGTGGCTAACTTAGTGGATCTTTTTTTTTTAGGTTGGCCGACTGGTTTATTAATGACTGGGAAGCCGCCGATTTGCTGTGTATTTGGTCAGATGAGATACGCTTGCACGTGGCCAAGTTACGACTGGTGCGTAATGCGAAGACGTACGTCATGTATCATGAGGGGTTAAATTACGCGTGTATATTTGAACACATTAAGAAGGAACTCTTCGGCGTTACCGAAAACAAAATAGTGCTAGGTTATCCAGGGAACAACTAAATGCATTGCCTCAGAAACAAAACGATTCGTTAGAAGCATTCCTGGATACAATCAGAAAGATCAATGCACAAATCTATGAGTGCACACGAAATGAAGAGGCTGATAAGATGATTGTGCAAGAGGCAGAGTACAGGCCGCTGGATGTATTTTTGAGGCGACTTTCACCTGATGTGTCGAGAAAAGTGTGGACGGAGAATCCAAAGGATTTGGCCGCTGCCATTACGGTTGCGACGCAGCTCGAGAAGGTAGAATTTGTAACTCAAGTGCCGGATAAGTAGAAAGATCAAGATCCTACGCCGTCGAATTTCGACACTTATTGGTAGGCGTTCCTCCTCTCTACACAAGCCATAATACGGTATTCCCACAAGCAAAGAATATTCAAATGCAGCTGCTGAATGAGAAGCTTGCTGGACAATCTTTCGTTATGTACAGAATGCAGATGGTGTTACTGCTAGCTGCATCGTACGGTTATGTTCAAATCCTAATTGTTTGCATACAAAAGCATGAAGGAACCTTCGTAGCAATTTGAAGTGGCTTGGATGCTGCATTCACGGCGCCCTGGCCTTATTTTGTGTCTATACATAGTCTGCCTGTTATTTTGGATTTGGCATTGAGAGTAGCAGAGGGCAGTCAAATGATCTTCCTGTCGCCTCCACCCCCCCCCCCCACCCCCTCTTGGTCCCCCTTCATTTGTTTGCATCTAGGGTCAACCCATGTGAAATTGAGAGAACGTTTCTTCGAAATGTTTGTGAAACAAGTAAAACAGCCTGGACGTAAGCACCAGCTCAATGTTCGACTAGTCGGATTTGGATGACCCCCAGAAATCACATCCAGGCTGACCGGCACATCATTGCTCATCTCTATTCCGTCGGGCAGATTCTACCGGGGGCTGGCGCATCTCCCACAATCCCGAAAGATGCGTGATAATGTGCGCAGCTGTCAGGGTGGGTATTAGTCTTGCCATTAAAATGTTAGTAAATGAAATTAAGGGACCTGTTCCCCTCTGAATCCCTACAATACTACCGATCAGAGTTAATGAGCGAAGAAAAATGGTTCAAATGGCTCTGAGCACCATGAGACTTAACTTCTGAGATCATCAGTCCCCTAGAACTTAGAACTACTTAAACCTAACTAACCTAAGGACATCACACACATCCATGCCCGATGCAGGATTCGAACCTGTGACCGTAGCGGTCGCGCGGTCCTGACTGAAGCGCCTAGAACCGCTCGGCCACGCCGGCCGGCAATGAGCGAAGAGATACAATGAATATGACATAGAGCGAAAACAAATTTCAGTCCTGACTGAGTTTTGAAATGGTTTATAGGCGTCTTTATAGGCGAATTATTGTGTGGTTACTTAAACTGGGCCACGACAGGATTCTTTCTTGGCTGGTCCGAGCTGGTGTCCCATCTCTAATGACTTCAACGTCGGCGGTATATTGTGCTCTAACCTAACTCCTTCTTTCCGTAGACTTGCACATGTGGCTAACCGAGGACTTGTTTCTGATTCTTAAAGATGTTAGTAGTGTGGTAACGCAGGAAACGAAAGACTAAGGCGGCAGGTGACACAGATGAAAAGCATGTAAATGAATCGTTGGTGCTTGGCACCCGGTCTGTGTTCACTTCAGATATCGAACGTTGATTTACATAAAATGCTAAAAATGTTTGCCTCCACCAGTGTGTCTGCTAACACGAATCGATTTCAATGCAAGGGGAGCAGGAATCAAAGAATAAGCCTTATGAAACAAAACAAAAGGAAAACTACAATCAAATAAAAAGAAAAAAATAGTGAAACTAAATAAGCTATCTTCGAATGTGATCATCTCAGGACATCTGAGACATCAGAACCTGCCGTAAAAATTTTTACAATACTTGTTGCTCAACCCTGTTCGTTGAAACATGGTTGGACCATTCTTGGCATTCTGATTTAACCTGCTAGCTGTTGACAGGAAGTGGCTGACTATTAAATATATTGCACATGTCTGGTTGATCACTAACGTATTCATTCACATAAAAGATGTAATATGTTGAGAAATTTTATTCCCAGTCTGTAATATGTACAGTTGTCTTGCAGCACGCTGTTGGTATGTGGCAAATACATGAAATGTACTAAATTCCATTTCTTCGTGTAGGAAGTATTTCTGATGGAATGTTGTGGTAACTGTTTCTTTTCCCTGTGCGTTAATTCATCGTATTGCATATACTCTGCAGTGGCATCTCCACGAAGGTTTGAAACACGTTGCTTCTGGTATTTCTTATTGAGTTGTCTTCTTCTTTAAATTAAACTTTTAGGATGAGTCTAAGTACACTGATAGGCTCGTAAATCACTGCCCCCAAACCACTGCCCATCAAGCACGTTATGATCATTTTTTAGTGAAAACGTGATTGAAGTAAACTCCTTAGTGAGGTTAAACCTAGAAGACATTAGCCTTTTCGACCTCACATTTCTTCACACTGTGCCTTAGGGCATCACCACAAGGCTTCATTGCGAAGAGTTCGTGTTGACATACTGCCCTACATCACGGAAAAAAATCTTCTGTATTGCTGGTGCTCGAACCGAGGACCTCTGTCTGGTAGTCAGACATGCTGAAGGCTGGAATCTGGAGGTGGATACAAATCTGCATCACTATTGTGATTACATATACTCTGTACCAGGAAACGTAACTTACAGCTGCAAAAGTGACGATTCAGAGCAGGGAAAACTGGGAACGAAAGTCTACGAGAGCTAAGAACGACACCAGTGCAGACATCAATACAAAACAGGCTCTTCAGACAAAATACTAGTCATCCCTATCTTGATATGAGGCGCTGCTGATGCTCTAGTGCTACATCCAGATGGTCACGTGATCACGGCTGAAGGTCACAACGATGTGTACGTGCCAGTTGGTTTGTAACTATCCTATCAGTCCCTTTCCTTATAGTAAAATAGAGTGTTCTGTGATCGTCTTATGTTAAGAGTTTTTGGTCGCACCTGCAAAGCAGCGTGACGTTGCCACCAATTTCGGAACTTATAATTTTCGACCCGCAACTAAATCAACAATATAAACACTTCGTAGATTGTTGTTTTAACTTGGAGACGCTTCATATAATTATCTGGATTGAAAATTAACTAAGCAATCTTACTTCGTCTGAATCGTTTAGTGGACAAACTAGAGGATCGTTGAAAACCAATGAAATGCACTTTACTTCTTACCTTCAACTAATAGATGATGTTTTCCACTAAAGCACCTGGGCAGGATCAATTATGATTCAGATTGTGAACCATTCTTCTGAGAAGTAATTTAGTAATTGTTATAAACGTTAGGCATCTCCTGGAGATACGAAACTCAACTAGTTAGTTTGATTAATAACAGTTATTGAACTTAATATTTTATGAATATTATTGATGCTTGCTGTACCGGAATGAAACTTATAGAGTTTAATTTACTTCGTATTTAAGCATTACTTTATGTAACTTGTTAACAGACTTGAGCTTAATACTGATTTTCAGCAATCAGTTATTTTAATCTCGAACCGTGAGTGAATGAATTTATGTCAACGAAAGTCCAGCAAATATGCAGTGCGATCCATCAGATTTGTGAGACTCCTTTTCTAACGTTAATACACAACAGCACCACTGCTTTAACTGGTGAACTAATAATTTTAAGAGAAGATTTAAAATATATGGGAAACGTGGTTGAAGTGATATGTGGACACTCGTTAATTTTCACAGTTGATGTATGAAATCAAAACACTTCCCACACTGTCGAATTAATATGAGTCTGGCTCTATTGCACGATACTAAAGAATAAAATATCTGTTGCTTTTGTTTGTTGATGCAATGAAGAAGAGGACGCGGTTCTAAGGTAGTCTAGCATATTCTTTACGTCTCCAATAACTTGGGTAGACTGAAGTGTCATATTGGCTACCCTTGCTCAGCACACTTGAAACAATATGGTGCAGCATTTGCCACACCAAATAATGCTGAGAAAAGTCTTGTGTCCACGTCAAAAATATAACAGGGACGATGTTTACTTGCAGAAGTGCTAGTTACTACTTGTTACCATCAATTGTTCCAAAGTTACCACAAATATTCCAGTATTGTAGAGCACACACATGACCTCTCACTATCACTACCGGCAGACTCCTCTCCACAGCTCAATCTGTCTGCAGGAAACCTCCTATTGGGAAAAAAAGGCGTTCCCAAAACGCCGAGTCACACCTGCCATCCTTCTTTTGTGCTGTCCCCTGAGCGAATCTGCTGCGCTATCCCCTCGTAGAAAAGACATTTCCAGAACTGAACGACAGGGGGAATGGCCCGGTTATCCTCAGGTCTAATGGCTGCAACAGTTCCAATGCAGAATAGTATTCACTGCGTAACAAATATTTAATTTACCCTTAGGTGGAGCTCAGATAATTTACATTTAGTGTTCATTTATACAATGAAGAGCCAAATAAACTGTACATCTGCCTAATATCGAGTAGGGCCCCCGCGAGCACGCAGAAGTGCCGGAAAACGACGTGGCATGGACTTGGTTAATATCTGAAGTAGTGCTGGAGGCAACTGACATCATGAATCCTGCAGGGCTGTCCATTAATCCATGAGAGTAAGATGGGGTGGAGATCTCTTCTGAACAGCACGTTGCAAGGCATCCTTTGGAGCCATTCTGTAGCAATTATGGACGTTTGGGGTGTCGCATTGTTCTACTCGAATTGCCCAAGTACGTCGGAATGCACAATGGACATGAATGGATGCAGGTGATCAGACAGGATGGTTACGTACGTATCACCTGTCAGAGTCATGCCTAGACGTATCAGGAGTCCCATATCATTCCAATTGCACACGCCCCACACCATTACAGAGCCACCATCAGCTTGAACACTCCCCTGCTGACACGCAGGGTCCATGGATTCATGAGGTTTTCTCCATACCGTCCATCCGCTCGATACAATTTAAAACGGGACTTGTTCGACAAGGCAACATCTTTTCAGTCATCAACAGTCCAATTTCGGTGTTGAATGGTCCAGGCGAGGCGTAAAGCTTTGCGTTGTGCAGTCATCAAGGGTACACGAGTGGACCTTCAGCTCCAAAGGCTCACGTCGATGATGTTTCGTTGAATGGTTCGCACGCTGACACTTGTGAATGGCCCAGCATTGAAATCTGCAGCTATTTGCGGAAGGGTTGCACTTCTGTTACATTGAACGATTCTTTTCAGTCGTTGGCCCCGTTATTGCAGGTTCTTTTTACGGCCACAGCGATGTCGGAGATTTGATGCTTTACCGGACTCCTGATATTCATGGTACACTCGTGATGGTCGTAGGGGAAAATCCCCATTTCATCGCTACCTCGGAGATGCTGTGACCCATCGCTCGTGCGCCGATTAAAACACCACGTTCAAGCTGATTTAAATCTTCATAACCTACCATTGTAGCAGCAGTAACCGGTCTAACAACTGCTCCAGATACTTGTCTTATATAGGCGTTGCCGACCGCATCACCGTACACAGCCTGTTTACATATCTTTGTATTTGAGTACGCATGCCTGTACCAGTTTCTTTGCTGCTTCAGTGTTTATTTAAGGCTAGATCAGTAGTTAAATATCTTTTATCAAATAATCTTATGGTTTCCCAAGGTGTTCATTACATCTATCTTTCTATATGAACATCATTACATATCCATACATCAATTGAATCAGGTTGTATAACACACCATGAGCCACATAAGTAACACAGTTCCCTTATGGGTTGTATGGAATCAGCACATTAAGATGGGTCGACATGGAAAGTGACAGAATGACGGAAGGTAGTTAAAGTTTTCAGAACTAACTTTCACTCTGCAGCGTGGTATCCGTTGATTTGAAACTGCCGGACTGGGATTCGAACATGAGGCCTGTGTCGTCTGCGGGCAAGAGCTCTATCTATTGAACTACCCAAGCACGACTCACGACCCGCCGTCACAGCTTCAAGTTTGGCAGGTAGGAGGTGAGTTACTGGCGGAAGATAAACTGTGAGGGCGGGTCGTAAGTCGTGCTTGGACAGCTCAGCCGGGAGAGCACTTTTCCGCAAACAACAAAGGTCTGGCACACAATATTAACCTGCCAGGTGGTTCCAAGTAGCTGTCGTGCTTAGATGCGCACATGTGCACACCGTGAATGACGGTGTGCTACTTGTTAGTCTATCAAAGCGGAGGTCCGACATATCTACAAAGACATGTCCTACTCGCAGCCATCGAACATGGCGTAAGAACAGTGCTGGTAAAATAAGGTTGGTTGGTTGTTGGATAGGGCGAGTGTCACGCCCTCTTACTAATGAATGGTTCCAAAGTGGACATGAATTGTTGCTGTCAATGAACGTAGGCCTAAGTCAAACAGTTTCTAAGCGAACTGCATAAAACGTACGGCACACAAAACTGCACGTCCTTCATGGGCCAGACAACATAGAAACTCGCCAATAGCTGACTGGATGCATGTAGCCGCAATTCAGTTTTGTATCTTTTCAAATGATGCAAGACATCGTGTGCACTGACAGCCCAATGAGCCGCTTAATCCACAGTGGAGATGATTCTTTGATGTTTTAGGAGTGTTTCTCGTACCATGACTCGGGGCCCACACGTTCAGGTTACCGTGAACATGAACCAGGACGTTTATTTCAGTACTGTCTAGTATCTGGCTTTGCCTAGGTATGTACATATTCCAATCTTCTGATATTCCATTGTCTCCTTCCGCCTCTCTCTGTCCAGCTCCTTCTCATGGCCTCTCTCTCTGTTCACATCCTCCACCACCCTCTCTCTACCCATCTGTTTCTGTCCCTTCTCTTTGTCCATCTGCTCCTCCCCTCTCAGTTCATCTACTCCTTCCCCCTCTGTCCATCACCTCCTCAATCTGCTCTCTGTCCACCTCCACCTCCATCTCTCTCTGTCCACATCCTCCACCACCTTCTCTCCATTCATCTCCTCCCCCTTTGGTCATCTGCTCCTTCCTCCTTTGTCCATCTCCTCCTCACTCCTTTTAAATTCATATCCTTCTCCCCCATCTATCTCCTGCTCACCCCTCTTAAGTTCACTACTCATCCCACCTTTCTCTGTCCATCTCCTAGTCCCCTCTCTGTCCACTTCCTCTTCTCTCTGTGTTCATTTCCCCCTGCCACTCTAAATCCATCACCTCCCCTCTCTACTCCTCTGCACCTCCTTGAAGTCCATATCTTCCTCTCCTGTCTCTGTCTGTCTCCCCCTTCCCTCTCCTCTTCCCCCTGCAACTGCCCATTTACTCCTCCCATCTCTCTGTCTGTCCATCTGTTCCTCTCTCTCTCTCTCTCTTCCATGATCTCTTTTTTCCCTTCTCTATCCATCTCCTCCCCCTACCTCTCTCTGTTCATCTCCCCCCTTTCTCTCTCTCTGTGTGAGTTTCCTCCTCCTACCTTTCTGAGTATTTCCCCTTCCCCTCTCTTTGTCCACTTCATTCTCCCCCTATCTATGTATATCTCCTCCTTCCCCCTCTCTGTCTGCCTCTGTCTCCTCCTCCTGCGTCTGTCTCTGTATTAAACCCTCACTCCGATAGTGGGTTGCTACTTCTTACTCATCCTGAATCTCTAGCAAATTTCACCCTGCAGTTTCGTTTTCACGCAGCTAAAGGTTTATAATTAATATCTCATGAACTATCTGTTGTACAATGATACACTTTTGCAAGTACATCCAGTGATATACGAGGCCTGTTCAGAAAGTAAGCTCCGATTGATTGCCAAATTGAAACCACAGTGAACATCAGAAATGTTTTACATCTGACAATTAGCTACACCTTTCAGCTAATTCTCTACGTAGTCGCCGTTCTGACTTAGACTTTTGTTATAGCGTTGTACCAACTTTTCAATAGCCTCATCATAGAAGGCAGCCGCCAGTGCTTTCCGCCAATTCTCCACGCTGGCCTACACCTCGTTGTCTGTGTCAAAACGTCTTCAAAGACAGCGGTTCATGTGACCAGAGATGAAACTCAGGGGGAGACAATTGCGGACTGTATTGTGGGTAATCTAACATTTCCATTTGAAAACGATGCAGGAGCATCTTCATTGCCCCTGCAGAATGCGGCTGAGAATTGTCTTGAAGAAGAAACAGCACAACAGTTATGTAATGTTAGCTGCATAGCTTCAGGCGAAATTTCTCACCAGGCCCTCGTACTTGGCGGCAGACACTATTTTCTAGACATCTTTACGCACTCACTGCGAGCTCAGAAATGAGAAGAGCGACGTGATGCTAACTGGGGTTATACTAGAGACACTACCCAACACATCTTTGCAAAGCTTTATCGGATTTTCATAATCGTTTCCATTTCGCGACCGATCGGAGCTTACTTTCTGAACACCCCTCGTATATGGGCACTGTCTGCAAAATCTCTTCGAATAGAGTTAGGAGCAAAGACGCAATAAATTAAAACAGCGTAAATGAAGTGATATATTTTGACGCATCTCTGAGTGTATGACGCCATATCTCATGATTTATGTGTGGTAAAATGATATATTTTTGCAACTACGTTCAGTGGTATATGCTAAATACGTTGCAAATAGAGTGAGTAGTAAACAAGTAGTAAGTTAAAAGACATGCCTACTACGGTAGTTTTACTGCATGATTTGCAGCTTTTCTTCCACTAGTACATCTTCTACCTGCCAGCTTGATGCTGTGAGGGTGGGTCGTGAGTAGTGATTGTATAGCTCAAATGGTAGAGCTCTTGCCCGCAAAAAATGTAGCAAGTGACAAACGTTTTTCCTTTTACCATTTTGTGGGTGACGAGGTGTCACTGAGCAAAAGTTTCATAAAGGTTTGAAATTGTGAGTAAAGTTTGTTGCAAGTCACTAAGTGGTCTTGCTTTCAAGCAATAGATGAAAATCTATTTGCGCATAGTGAATTATCTTTTTCACCCCCACCCCTTTGAGAAATGGTTGGTTCGTACCCCTTTAATACACTCCTGGAAATGGAAAAAAGAACACATTGACACCGGTGTGTCAGACCCACCATACTTGCTCCGGACACTGCGAGAGGGCTGTACAAGCAACGATCACACGCACGGCACAGCGGACACACCAGGAACCGCGGTGTTGGCCGTCGAATGGCGCTAGCTGCGCAGCATTTGTGCACCGCCGCCGTCAGTGTCAGCCAGTTTGCCGTGGCATACGGAGCTCCATCGCAGTCTTTAACACTGGTAGCATGCCGCGACAGCGTGGACGTGAACCGTATGTGCAGTTGACGGACTTTGAGCGAGGGCGTATAGTGGGCATGCGGGAGGCCGGGTGGACGTACCGCCGAATTGCTCAACACGTGGGGCGTGAGGTCTCCACAGTACATCGATGTTGTCGCCTGTGGTCGGCGGAAGGTGCAAGTGCCCGTCGACCTGGGACCGGACCGCAGCGACGCACGGATGCACGCCAAGACCGTAGGATCCTACGCAGTGCCGTAGGGGACCGCACCGCCACTTCCCAGCAAATTAGGGACACTGTTGCTCCTGGGGTATCGGCGAGGACCATTCGCAACCGTCTCCATGAAGCTGGGCTACGGTCCCGCACACCGTTAGGCCGTCTTCCGCTCACGCCCCAACATCGTGCAGCCCGCCTCCAGTGGTGTCGCGACAGGCGTGAATGGAGGGACGAATGGAGACGTGTCGTCTTCAGCGATGAGAGGCGCTTCTGCCTTGGTGCCAATGATGGTCGTATGCGTGTTTGGCGCCGTGCAGGTGAGCGCCACAATCAGGACTGCATACGACCGAGGCACACAGGGCCAACACCCGGCATCATGGTGTGGGGAGCGATCTCCTACACTGGCCGTACACCACTGGTGATCGTCGAGGGGACACTGAATAGTGCACGGTACTTCCAAACCGTCATCGAACCCATCGTTCTACCATTCCTAGACCGGCAAGGGAACTTGCTGTTCCAACAGGACAATGCACGTCCGCATGTATCCCGTGCCACCCAACGTGCTCTAGAAGGTGTAAGTCAACTACCCTGGCCAGCAAGATCTCCGGATCTGTCCCCCATTGAGCATGTTTGGGACTGGATGAAGCGTCGTCTCACGCGGTGTGCACGTCCAGCACGAACGCTGGTCCAACTGAGGCGCCAGGTGGAAATGGCATGGCAAGCCGTTCCACAGGACTACATCCAGCATCTCTACGATCGTCTCCATGGGAGAATAGCAGCCTGCATTGCTGGGAAAGGTGGATATACACTGTACTAGTGCCGACATTGTGCATGCTCTGTTGTCTGTGTCTATGTGCCTGTGGTTCTGTCAGTGTGATCATGTGATGTATCTGACCCCAGGAATGTGTCAATAAAGTTTCCCCTTCCTGGGACAATGAATTCACGGTGTTCGTATTTCAATTTCCAGGAGTGTAGTTCTTTCCAGACAATAAGCGATACGTGAACCAAATCTAATTGAAATGGATCCTGTGGTTTAGGAGGAGGTGTGAAACATGCATACATACATCCACATTTATAATATGTTTGTGGATTCTTATTGAGTCGTCCTTTGTTCTACATCTTTTGATCAGTGTGCTGTCCGCAGATACGTTTCTTAACAGGAAAATGTTCACAGGGTTATACGCATTCGTACCTGGTTCAGGCTCCATGATACAGCTCATTGGCCCGCTAAATCACCCAAACTTAAACGCATAGAAAATATATGGGGATATTTGAAAAGCGGGTGAAACATTGCAGTCTGGTAGGTTGAGTCGAACATGGCGTGTCTGAGGGAACTTATGGACTCTTCTCCTCGTCGAATTGAGGCCATTATCGAGGCCAGAGGCGTAGTATTACCATGATGGCTCCTGGAGACTAACTTTTGACCGGTGTGCTTGTAAACACTAACCAAGTTCCGTGGGAAATGCTGAAATGAGAAGTCATGGTGGGAATATGCACTGTTCATTACAGGCGATAGGACATTGTACACACAGAATTTCTAAACAGAGGAAGCGGGGAGATAAGGTACAAGTCGTTACCTCCAACAGATAACCATTGATGAAAGTCCACGATTCCGAATGGAATATTTACTTTAGCAAATTGTTTGTTTCGAGCGTGAATTCCCGCTGATAGCGACATCATATGAGACAGATTAAGCCAAGGTTATCTTATTCGATTACCAGAGACAGTGCCTTCGGCCCCTTCCAGGTACTTTTACAGGCTACCTATTTTGTCGAAGTGTGGAGTGAGCGAAAGTAAATACGGCAAAATAAAGCGTGTCCCAGAATGAATGGTCAGTACGTTAAGGGATATCACAGGAACGCTAATTTTGAAGCAAAAACTTCAGATGAACATATGTTCTATTCCGAATGGTTTTGAGACAGAACACATTCAATGTACTGTACGTTTGTTTTTGAGCTAGTAGCGAGCGCGTGTTTCTCTTACCCACCCAGCCTCTTTGACTTATTCCAGCCCATCTTACCACTTTGCTTTCAAGTGCTTTACTCGGAATGTCTCTCTGCCACCAAACTAGCACTATGGACGCACAGTTGTCCATGGTGTGTTCTGAGTGAAGTAGTGCGACGGATTGTGAGTGTATCTAGCAGAAGCATCGGTTAACTGCGTTCGTACTCTCGCTGGCCAAAATGCCACACATCTATACCAATGAAGAACATGAAGATATGTTGTAACGTTTTATACTCAAGAATAATGACGTCCTTGGAAAACGAAGGCGCTCAGGTTGATGCGCGGCTCCGGACTGAAGCGCCTACAACCGCTGGGTCACAACGGCCGGCAATAGTTACTTAGGTGCTGTCTGTCCCAGCCTGCTGGGTGATTTAATGGGACATAATATTGGGAAATTGTTAACTTCACAGCTGGCGTATTAAAAAGTACCATTTGAAACTTGTGTAGTGTTCTCTTCAGACAATGCTCCAGGGATGATTGGAAAGAAAAATGGGGTTGCTGCTGTTTTAAGGGAAGCACAGCCATATGTCTGTGATGCTCACGTCATTTGATTAACTTGGCTGCTGAGAAAGGTGCAAGCAGTTTTCCTGTTAAAATTTATGAACTTTTAGTCGTCATTTTGTATTATTTAGAAAAGAGTTGCTAGAGGAAGGAACGCCTTGAGAAGTTCCAAGAGCTTCACGACAAGGAACTAAGAAGATACTAAAACACGTCGGAACAAGGTGGCTACCTTTAGGAATGTGTCTGCAGAGACTGTTGGAGCAGTGGGATCAATTAGTTGGGTCCTTTAAAGACGAGGTGCGTGTTAGTGCTCAGATTGCATCAAATAGCTTAACACCATTTACAATCCCAAAAGCCGAACTTGGTGGTTCTAAAGACCATGGAAAAGGGAAGGCTATCAAGTCATCAGAATTGGTTGCCCGCAAAGAGATTTGCATCTGCCACAAAATCTGACACTCCTGTGCTGAAGAATTACATTATTCAAATCTGTGAGGAAAAACTGTTTATGTTTCTCTCTTCGAGTTTAAAGAAGGCATACTGTGTTTTCCTGTGCACTATCATTCCTGTATTTGAGAATCTCAATTCTACACTTCACAGTGCTTCCCCTCAAATTCATAACGAACTAATGACGAACCTATTACAGCAGCTTCTTTCCAGGCTTTTTAAATCTAAAGTTATAAAGAATTCCTTGTTACAGAAAGTTGAGTACCATCTTGTTGAGAATCAGAGAGACAATAATGATCTAGATATTGGCGTTCAGACAGTGAATTTGGTGTAGAAACTTAATGATAAAGACAAATCAACTTTCTTTTCGTCTGTCAGACGAAGTACTGAAGCATGCCAAGGTTGCAGAAGTTTCGAAAATTTAGGATACCAAGTTTCCTTCTGTAGAATTTCTTTTATAAAGGTTTCCATCACTGCTGCCGAGGAAGGGCAACGAGTCAGCTGAAGACGCAGTGAATGTGCTTCAGAACCAATTTGTGGTCCTGCAGGTTGATGACTATGCTACTGTTGAGAGCGAGAACTTGACAGATTATATCAAATGGGCTGGCTTGATGAGCATTCGTGGAGCTGATGGTGTTCCTAAGTACGGTAGGTTATCCAGGCTGATGCTTTCTGTTTTGACTCTACCGCACAGCAATGCTGAGTATGAGTGTATGTTCAGCTTGGTGAAGACGAATCGCAATCAGTTTAGGTCCTCCACGTAGAATGAAACTTTGGAATCCATTGCTGTTATGAAAACAAGAAGCAGTGGTCCACGTTACATGAATATTTTTCGTTCAGAATTGCTGGAGAAAGCGAAGAAAGCTTTTCATCTTCATCTCTCCTATGCAACCTGTGATTGAATGCTGTCAGTGATCTGTAAACTTGAGAAAATTTTGTAAATAAGTGTAAATAAATGTTCATTTTAGAAGTTTTGACAGTGTCGTTCATATTGTGTCTTGGAAGATCAAGTACAGAAAAGCTCATTTTTGTGTAGTGTCTAAACTGTTCCCAATGTTGAACACCTTGCGATACATGCACATGTTAAATTTTTGCGATTTGGGGTCTTCTAGATTTCTGTTTTCGAAAGTTGGCAGGTACGAAAAAAGGTTCAAATGGCTCTGAGCACTATGGGACTCAACTGCTGTGGTCATCAGTTCCCTAGAACTTAGAACTACTTAAACCTAACTAACCTAAGGACATCACACACACCCATGCCCGAGGCAGGATTCGAACCTGCGACCGTAGCAGCAGCGCGGCTCCGGACTGGAGCGCCTAGAACCGCACGGCCACCGCGGCCGGCCTGGCAGGTACGACTTTGAGAGTTTTCTGTTAGTACATCACGCAATATCATTTCCATACAATGACTAGGTAGCTACTGGATGCATAAATATGCGACACGATGTGGTGGTTCACGTCACCGCGTGAAAACGATGCGTCTTTTGCTGACGATGTCGTCCAACTAAATCAGTGCAGTCTGCCGTTTGTTTAGTAATGCTGTCATTTCTTTCTTCGATTTACTTATTATATACGCACCGGAGACACCACGGCTTACTAGACGAATAAACGAAAGAGGGAAGCAAGAATTGATGAATGATACCTTATGCAACGAAATACACTGCTCAGCAAAATGTACGGACGAAACAGCTAAAATGCCATAACATATTAACCACTCGGTAGAAATAAATGAAAGTGCGAGAGCCTGCTGCCAGAGGTCCCCCAGTCCTGCACAGAAAGCTGGACGTCACGGACCACAACGTACTGACTGGCGTTCAAAAACACCACCACCATATGGCAGCCACGCCACCGTCAACTACAGCACCAAATGACTGCAACACTGTCCAACAAGCAAGAAGGAACCCACGTCAAACAGCGGGTACAAGTGCAAACACATTTAGCAAGCTTGCACCATTCACGATGTTCCCAAGGGCATACGGCCTGCGCCAACGAGGAGTATAGTCGCGTGCTCGGATGAGAGCAGATTCATTCTGATTAGTGATCCTGGACATACCCTCATATGGCGAGAGTTGGGAACAAGTGATGGATCCAGAACATTGTCGAACATCATCGTTCTTATGGTTTAGGTGTTAGGGTCTTAGGGAGGCATAATGTTGCATAGGTGTACTGACTTCCAGATCTATGAACACCGTACACTCACTGGCCAAAGATATTGTGACACTGTATTCCTATCACAAGGGTATCTTTTCACGGGTGCATTCGGCCCCGACTTCAGATTTATGGATGGCAATGCGCGAACGCATCAAGCAGTGCAAGTGAAGGAGCTCTTGGAAAGAAAGCGTGTGGATTCTGGGATGCGATGGGGGTGGGGAGGGGGGGGGGACATACGACCGCCCAGCAGTTTACAGTTTTGCTCGTTGAGGAATGGGGCTCCTTACCACAAGAACTGTTTACAGCCTTGGGAAAGCCAGTCATCACAAAACTCTTCCATCTTGTGAGTAAGATGTATGAGACAGGCGAAATACCCTCAGACTTCAAGAAGAGTATAATAATTACAGTCCCAAAGAAAGCAGGTGCTGACAGATGTGAAAATTACCGAACTATCAGTTTAATAAGTCACGGTTGCAAAACAATGGCATGAATTCTTTACAGAAGAATGGGAAAATTGGTAGAAGCCGACCTCGGAGAAGATCAGTTTGGATTCCGTAGAAATGTTGGAACACGCGAGGTAATACTGACCCTACGACATATCTTAGAAGATAGGTTAAGGAAATGCAAACGTACGTTTCTAGCATTTGTAGGCTTAGAGAAAGCTTTTGACAATGTTGAATGGAATAATCTCTTTCAAGTACTGAGGGTGGCAGGGGCAAAATACAGGGATCGAAAGGCTGTTTACAATTTGTCCAGAAACCTGAATGCAGTTATAAGAGTCGAGGGGCATGAAAGGGAAGCAGTGGTTGAGAAAGGAGTGAGACAGGGTTGTAGCCTATCACAGATGTTATTCAATCTGTCTATTGGGCAATCAGTAAAGAAAACAAAAGAAAATTTGGAATAGGAAGAAATAAAAACTTTGAGGTTTGCCGACGACTTGTAATTCTGTCAGAGACAGCAAAGGACGATGAACATCAACAAAAGCAGAACGTGGATAATGGAATGTAGTCATATTAAATCAGGTAATGCCGACGGAAATACTTTAGACAAGAAGAGAATGGAAGCTTTCGAAATGTGATGCTACAGAAGAATGCTGAAGATTAGATGGGTAGATCACGTAACTAATAAGAAGGTACTGAATAGAATTGGGGAGAAGAGGAATTTGTGGCACAACTTGACTAGAAGAAGGGATCGGTTTGTAGGACACGTTCCGAGGCATCAAAGGAGCACTAATTTATTATTGGAGGGAAGCGTGGAGAGTAAAAATCATAGAGGGAGACCAAAAGATGAATACACTAAGCAGATACGGAAGGACGTAGGTTGCAGTAGTTACTCGAAGATGAAGAAGCTTGCACGGGATAGAGTACCATGGAGAGCTGCATCAAACCAGTCTCTGGACTGAAGACCACAACAACAGCCACAATAACTCCTCACCAATCCTGTGGTCAGTATGGGAGCACGTTGCACGGCATACGTTGCTGTCCATGGTGATCACACACCCTCTTAAGAATGATGTCCAGCCTTTTGTAGCGTCCAGGGGACCACCACAAATTGCGGTGACTTTAGTGTAATTATTGTCTTTGAATACTAGCGTCATTACCGTTTGTCTTGTTGCGTATTTCTTTCAGTTACATTCTGCACTACTCCCTAGCATTTCTTTCTGTGTGTGATACAGGTTGCATCGAGCTCTGCTATCTACCAGTGACACATCACGCGAAAGTTGCTTTCGTTCTTAAGTTTTGCACACCAGTGTACCCTTATGTGACATTGCAGAGGACAGTAGCAATTGTTTTACAAGAATATGAATTTTCCTATTAGTTAAATGTACGTCAGTAGGTTGCTTATGCAAACTTATCTTGTAATTAAATTTAAAGCCTGATTTTACTAATCGTCATTTCTGTCATTACACCATTCCTCTGGTATTTTACGACATAGAAACGAAAGTGATTTAATGCAACATATAAAATTCTTCAAAAAGTGGTCTAAAAACTACGTGTCAATCAACCCTAACTCGCATATTCGTCTTCAGGTTTGGCATGTGACAATAGCATGGCCTATCTCGAATCTTAGTTAAAATTTACATAGGGTAGTTTATAAGCAAGAGGAAGAGATCTCGTCAGGCAACACTGGACCGTTAACATCAACGAAAATTGTTACCGTAACAGTTCTTCAAATACAACAGAAAATGCTTTCAAGAATTTGGGGCGAACTAGAGAAAATCACATGTACAGTATCATCCGCACTGGGCACCAAACACACTAGAGCGAAGCAAACGCAGGCCAACGAAAAATTTTTTTTGAAAAACTTTTTTTACTTTAATAGCTGATCTTTATAGATTTTTATGAGCTGAATCCAAATCTAGCCTTAGATTTTTTTGTATCACCCACAGTTTTAGAGTAATATGCTTTATATTATATAGTATAAAAATCCCATGCTATACGGTAAATGGAGAAATTAATGAAATGTTTTGTTACAACGTAAGGATGCTTTGTATCTACAGTAAGCTACTTAAAACAATGATATGTGTTAATAGAGGTTTCACTTATCAGCTGAAATTGGTTCGTATTTTCTTTTTCTTTTTTCTTAGAATTCTTCTTGTGTAACTTTTTCCACGAGTCGCTTGTTGGACTTCTCGATGAAGTGACCAGCAGTAGTACCCCATCAGATTGGTGTTCCAGCGGCCTTGGGAGCGTTTTTCCGTCACAAGTTTTGGATGAATCAATAAACAGCCTCCAGTCTTTCTTTTTGTATTCAACACCGAACTCATTCATCAGACAAGGAATGTCTGAGCAGTACACTAAATCACCTTCTTGTTGAAAAAACTTGGAAAATTGCTGCCCTCTCTTTCTATACATGTATATGCTGATTCCAACTGCCAATAAGTTCTCTTCTTGAAAAATTGCTGCTCTCTCTTTCAATACATGTATATGCTGATTCCAACTGCCAATAAGTTCTCTTCTTTTAATCTAGAGCCAAGCAATTCAGCTTTTTCTTTCCTTAAGCTCGGTCTGAGTAAACAATTTGGGCTCTAGACTTTCTGTATTACAATAGAATTCATCATCACCTGGTTCAGCTAAATCAGATTGTACATCAGAAAGTACTTCTGTTGGAATAGAATTTAAATCATCTGGAAGGTCAGGAACCGAGATATCTGGTCGGATGGCGAACAGGAGGTTAGGGTAGCTTATTACCTTCTTGTTTTTCGAGTTATGACCAGTGATATCAACACTGCAAAATTAGCAGTATTCGGAATGATTTTTTGCCTCCCTCTATATCATAGGAACAGCGAATCTCACGGCTTTTTTCTCCTTTTTGGACCATTTTCTCAGATCTTCAACACAGACACAACATACCTTATATGGCGCCCAAGATTTATCTTGATCACCAAGTTTACATCCAAAGTATGACACATAAACCTTTTTCACAAAGTCTATAATGTTTCTTTGGTGTTTCTTAATCATAAATTCACCATAAATGTAACAAAAACTGTCAGCAGAGTTTTTACAACCACAATTACACACTGTACTGAGTACATGTACAGTAATCGGGAAAGTGAGGTTAGGTTGACAGTAAACAAAACACCATCCGTTAACATAAAAATAAGAATGGACCTTTTTTGCCAGCAAATGTTTTTCATCAGTGCTACCAGCGTCATCTACATTCATTACACCTCCTTCTTAAATATTTTTAACTATATAAAAGATGTTAAACCCTTTAAAAATCGCTTAATTTAATAAATTTAACTGTAAAATGTGAAGAAACGGTGGGTGATACAGTTTTTTAAGTATAATATTTGGAGTTCCCACCCTAAAAAACATAAGAACCAGATATTTTCAGCAAAAAAGTTTTTCCATCGTTTGCCTGTGAAATTATCTGTCGCTTCTAATTCCACTGCTATCTCATCTCACAACTTGGAAGTTTTGGTTCCTCATATGATGGCGAGGCATTGTTTGGCCCACAAACGTTTTCGTGTTCGCACCAGTCTGATTGGCTTCTTGTAGTCCATCACTGTGTCGTGCAACTGGCTCGAAAGATACAAACTGCTTTGAAGCTTGTGATTTGTCGTACTACAGTGCACAATGGACGACCACTTAACTTGTAGTAATAGTGGCCACACTCTTCTGCACGTGTTTGTTTTACCCGCGCGTTACTGGGAAAAATTATGGGACACTTTGTCGTAGGTTTACGTACTCTGTAGGCATTAGTCCTTGGACGTCTTCGTCATTCACTCAATAGTGATACACTCGAAACTATTTGCGACTGTGTGGAGGAGCCTTCACCCAGGATAACGTACTACCTTATTCCTGTTAGAGATTGTCACTGCGGCCATTAACGTTGTCAGGCATCCTGCACGAAGATAATTTTTGTAGCAGGGGTCGGTGTGTTAATGTCAAGATAGCTTTCCAAGGTTGCGGGTTGTTTTGCTCACGGTCGATCTACTCAGAATCCATACTAGTTGTCAAAGGGCTTCTCGTTCTGTTTTAGATAGAATAGCACGTCGGAGATTAGAATATGCTCTAGAATTCTGATACTAATATGGGGAAGTGATATGGAGCTATAGTTCTACGAGTCAGTTCATCTGCCTTTTAATGCAAGGCTCCTCTGACACAAAACTGCTCCTGAACCCAAAATTTGGTACGAACTGCGTCGCTAGGTGCAGAGGAGAAGGAGTTCACTGGGACGCGACCCCAACACACCATGTGGACCCAAGTACCTCTCCGCCACACGTGCAGAGCCCCGATGGACGCTGGTGGTCCCTAAGGACGTGGCTGAAGGGAGGAGTCTCTTCAGAAAAGAAAGTTGTTGACAACGGCATACAAACATTTTTTTACTGTAGGATTACACTGTATGTTGTTCATTTGTGTCAACAAATAACAAGCATACCATCGTGTGTGTGAGTGAGTTGTTCATTTAGTTCACAAGATGCAGAATGCAGTATGCAGAATGAAACCGGCAGAATTTAGAAGATTGTTCAGGGACCTTCCGTGATTATGTTGATATATGAGACTCGTGGTCTCCTGTGGCTCGTTACATAGTAATAATTTGATTGTGATTTATACGGATTGTTATCCGAATTACCTTTTTCTGTGACAGTATATTCTGTGACAGTATATTCACAACAGTAAAAAAATGCTGTAGTAATCAATGACCAAAACGCTATCTCTGCGTCAGACCGAGTATTTTTCACCTCGTACTCGTGAATAGATTCGACGTTACTCTTTCACTACGTAACCGTCAAATCATCAAGGGGCAGGGTAGGAGGTGTATCCATACGGGGTGATTTAATGGAGTTGTCAGGAAGGAAGAACCTTGATCGAGATTTATTGGAAGAATCTTTTCAATGTACACAAGGGAGATTGGTTACCAAGTTATCTATTCATTCTTAGGTTTTGTTTAGTTCTAAAGCGTACACGAAGTTGCATGAAGGAAATATAGCAAACTATGGAATATCCGGGAATGGATTATCCAGCTTGTGGATTATCCATCCATAGTGCGATGAATTTTGAAAAGTATAATAAGACGAATTATTCTTTTGCAATCCGAACAAATATTTTTGTTTAGAATTTAAATTTTTGGCTGTAAACGCTTAGATGACGAAAACATCAACGGGACCTTAAATACCGATGACTACTAACGTGATTTGGGAAGGTAAGTGAGCGAAGATAGTGAGATGTAGAAATACTTCATTATGCACACCGAGGCTCTGAAATGCAGTGATTTGTTGTTACACGGGCAGACTCTCCGTAAAATGAGCATCGTCGGCACGAAAAAGCTGAATGAAAAACAGAAATGCTGAACGATTATTTCCAGAAAGTGAACTGAAAGGAAATAAAACGGAATACATCCCATTTTGTGTGCAGTTTTGTATATAAGCTGTCAGTAATAACGTAGGATTTCAGAAGTGGGATGTAGTGTTTTTTATAAACACAGAAAAAGCTGATTCCGGTATAAATGTGTGTTTTGGTTTATCCCTGTTTTTTTTTTTGTCATCAGTGTAGGCCCTGGACCGCAATAACCTGAAAAATCGAGAGCTTGCTGTATATGGAATATGTTCAGAGAAGAACCGCTCAATTCGTCGCGAATTTCTTTGATCAGCTGTGACACTCCCAGACGGCAAAAATTTTTAATTATACGGTAGTGCAATGGCATAAGGGGGCAGTCTTCAACTAAGTTTGTGAATTTTGCATGGAAGTGTAATAAGGGGAGATGGCGTTACATGATTACGCTGTAGATTGCTTTGAAGACGGCGCCGCCACATTGGATGCCCCAAAACATTAGCAGATTACTGTTTACGATTTGCTTCTTGTTGTTAATATCGCCGCGTGCACGTTTCATTTATTTCAAATAATAACTGTTACACTGCTTTCGTGAATAACACAATGTCAGCAAGACATTTTCGACGTTTTAGTGGTGTTAATTGTATATTTGATACAGTAATACGATGCTGTTGGCCTCGTTAATGTGATTTTGTTTTTTTTTGTACATTTCAAATAATCAAGAAGAGAAGTAGGTAAATGTGACAAGAATACCTTCGTAATCGAGCACTTTCCTTTATATGGACTGACGAAACTGACGTTCGGTCTGTGCTCTTCCCGAAAATGCTGAGAACATATTTTGCTATGTTTCGTTGGGTTCCTATATTTCCTTCTCACAGCTTTCGCCCAGAAAGCTGGGCAGATAGGAAATGTAAGGCCGAATAACAGAACTAAAACCACTACAATAAAAGCAAGCAGCACGACCAAAAATCACATGCATAAAACAAAATATAGCTTCAATGGGTCCTGCTACGAATGACATGTGATTACTTTACACTTTAAACTATATTCAGAACGATTAGTACACTAGTTAATAGCGCAAGCTGACATTTTCACCAGCAACTAACGTTTGAGGCAATTCACGTGGTGTACGTCGCCTTAAAGTCTGTGACGTCATGGCAGCTTCCTTTAGCTTTTATTTTAAACAAGCGAAGATTCTCCCATACAAATCTCTGGGTTCCTTGCATTCTAGTCATGATAGCAAACAACTATCTTTGTGCACTAGCGCTAGCAGACATATTACTATTGTGAAAAAGCACCTTTAGGACTTCAAATAAAGCATGCGACAGCATCAAACTTTTGTTATTTAATTAGACATATTATGAATCATTAACTAAATGGAATTATGGATCCCTGAAGTCTTAAACGCCAAGAAAGAACAGAGACGATCGGATGTTTCCTGCCAAGAAGAAACCAACGACAGCGAGGCAGAAGGTAAAACTTAAATTGTTTCCACCGACGTTAATGCAGTATGGGAATCCTCAGCCCTCAACAAAGAGGAACATGATACTTTAGGTGACTGACAGGACTCGAACCCGGTGAGACAAACAAAACGTCACGAGAACAGCACAGAAACACTCCAAATATGGGTGGGAGACGCTAGTACAAAGATTAAATGAAATGATCGTATGGCATCGTTGGTCGGGAGGCCCCATTCGGGGGAGTTCGGCCACCGTATTGCAAGTCATTTTAGGTGACGCAACATCGGCGACTTGCGAGTCAATGATGATGAAAATGATGATAAAGTACACACAACACCCAGTCCTCTGCCGGAAATCGATCCCGGGCCCCCTGTGTGATAGGCGGTAACGCTACTGCTACGCTACGGAGGCGGACAGTATAAAGATGATATGCACCTGCGTTATGCTAACCTTTGAAATTCTCAGAGAAAATGGTTTTTCTTTTTTTCTTGAAATTGCTCCCCTCGGTAATAACTATGCCGGTAAAATCGGGAGGAGCGTGTGCTGAGTCATTCTAGTCGCTCTTCCCTAGGTCTGACGGGGTAAAAATCGTAGAGGAAGACCAAGAGTTGAATACACTAAGCAGATTCAGAAGGATGTGGGTTGCAGTAGGTACTGGGAGATGAAGAAGCTTGCACAGGATAGAGTAGCATGGAGAGCTGCATCAAACCAATCTCAGGACTGAAGACCACAACAACAACGATATATCATACGTTGATTTAAGAATTGCAGTTGTAAATGTAAGAACACGAACACATTGCTTTCGCATGCAGTGCGCTTCCAATTCAGTCATCATATAACCTTCTTACGAGCTGACTCAAAATTTAAATTTGCTACTGTCTCTATTTCATCCTTCGTAAAACTACGTTCTAGCACCCTGGCGTCGCGCGGGACTAGCCGAGCGGTTTAAGGCGCTGCAGTCATGGACTGTGCGGCTGGTCCCGGCGGAGGTTCGAGTCCTCCCTCAGGCATGGGTGTGTGTGTTTGTCCTTAGGATAATTTAGGTTAAGTTGTGTGTAAGCTTAGGGACTGATGACCTCAGCAGTTAAGTCCCATAAGATTTCACACACATTTGAACATTTTTTGAGCACTCTGGCGATAGTATGGGGCTAACTGCCACGTGAGAACGGATACAGCGGATAGTTTGGGTTCACAAAGGTTTGTATCAGAGTCACATTCAAACAAATGTAGTTGGACGTGGAATCGAGCCTTGAATGCTAGGTTACTTTAGCAGTATGTACAGCAGTAGGAAAGATTCACCTGGGCGTCTTTACGTCATATGAGGTTTTTCTCATCGGAATTAAACATCGGTGATGATCGATGAGTCCTGTGAGCCGACAGTGTCACAGTCCAAAATACTACTTTGATGTGGCGCTACTGCGATGAAGAGGTCGTGGATCAAGGACCGACATTTCAGGATTTCAAGTACTGATATTTAAGCTCGTTAAGTGATGTTTACAATAGCCAGTTGGTACTAGGGGCCAAGGTTCGCAGTGATAAGTTATAAGTGCAGAGCTCTTACAGCGATGACTTGCAGGTACATTACTTATCTGAAGATATCAAGTTACGAAAAGAAGATGATCGACCGTGAAGAACACCGTTCTGACACATCTTGTCGCTCCAAGTAGAATCTCGTTAAAACAGTAAAATGTCGTTAAAACATTTCCTCGGTCATTAGAGAAAGGAGTTGTCTGCCAAGCTTTATTTCTAAAATTTTCCTGCCTACGCAAATATCCTATATTTTATTAATAATTTGACAAGATTCAATTTGATGTAGATTTTGTGTAACAATTCCTATTTTTCTTTTCCTTTATATATCTTTTGTATGATGATTCTTTTTTACCCTCCACTCATTCCACTATTTTCTAAGGGAAGCTCCTTACGACAAGACATTTATCTACGTATTTGGGGGAAAGATTTGCCTCCTTAAAAACTTTTACAATTTACATATTCTCGTAGATCGCACCAAGCACGAAGTACTCGTATACTCGCATAGTCGCAACATCACTATTCCTTCAGTTGAAAATCTGGCAAACACGTACAAAGGCAGTCTCCAGTTTCTCCAAATAAGTAACTAACTTAATGTACATCACCCATTTGAAGAATTCATTGACAAACTACCGAATTCACCAAAATGTTCATTAAGAAGCAGAAATTTAGAAATAGCTCTATTTGCAATTCATACTGTAAGTTGTCACTACTAACTGTAACTGTACCATCCACAACAGTTTTTTTATTACTAGTAATTATCCCGTCTTGAACAGGGTAAAAACATTGCCGATGCCTGCCCAGACTGAAGGATGTGTTTCAGGCATGACTCTTCTGCCTGTAGAAAGCCTTTTTTTCAGTTACCGGGAGGGGGGGGGGGGGGGGTGGTGGTGGTGGCAATACTGCTTGAAGGTGTTATCAGTAGATTCACTGAAGAAGAAAAACGAACATATGTAAGTTACAAATAAACTGCCGCAGTAAAAAGGAAGGAGGCAATGAGTACATTATCACGTAAAACACAGTAGAACTGATGAGAGATGTTACTTGTTGTGGACGTCTTTTGGTCTTCCTACGAATTTTTTCCAAGTTAATTGCGCCTTAACTACTGTTTGTTTTCTACTTTCTATGCTGCAGATAACATACTTAAGTGTTTATGTGCGTCATTTTATAAGACTAACATTATGTTTTATCGTGAATAATGATCAGCAGTCGAAATAACGTCACTGTAACCAATCACACTTATTTTTTTATTATTTACACTGTGTGTTTCAGAGAGTTCAAACTCCGTCATCAGGAGAATTTATGGCAACTAATTAGCTGTGCATGTATTGTATGCACGACTTATTACTAGTTTATGGCGCTATCTGGGAGGAAAAAAGAACACTATTACAATACAAGGATGAAAATTTTGTGGAAATCTTTGTTTGCAAAGATAACGGCAATATAAATACAAATACCTTCAGTGCTTACAGGCACCTTTCCCAGCAGTGTTTACATCGCACATACTCTGTATGCAACGGAAGAAGAAAAGATGGCGTAAGAGAAACTGATAAGTGCAAGGAACATGCGAAATAATGGCAAATATATGTAATACTTTAACTACATTGATAATATTATATTGATATAAATTATTATTACGTCAAATTGATATGACTATAATAATAATAATCATGAAAATGTAATACAAAGGCGCTTCCACACGGTTAGTATTTATTGACAATAGTAATTTGTTAAAACTTCAGTATATTGAAGTCACTCTTACACCATCAATAACAATGTCAATATTGTCAATTGGCATCACGATATTACAAGATTATGATGTCGAACTCCAAAAGAAAGCATGTGCCACATTTGTATTACCTATAGCCAGTAAACAATAGAAGACAACGAGAAAGAGGAAATATATCAGAGAATGGCTGGAAAAAGGAACGAGTTTTTGTACGTTAATTTACTGATTAAAATCATAAACAGGGAACCGAAAGATTACGTGAACTGTTTTCAAGAGACTCCTGCATCTTTCGATAATTTACTATCGTTGATACAATACAAAATAGAGAATCAGAATACGGTACTGAGAGAGGTGATCGCAGTCGACAAGAGGTTAGGTGTACCTTGCGATTTCTGGCGTCAGACAGGTCATTAAAATACTCGAAATTCCGTGCTGTAATATCAACAAACACAATTAACCAAATCTGTGAAGTAATCGTATCTGTCCTGAAGTGACATATTCAAGTAATTGACGTAACAATTTTTTTTTAGGTTTTGTGGTAATGTGGTGAGGATGACATGCGTTCGTAGTCCTCTTAATAGTTACTGCATGTATACGGGGTGTAACGCGTATGAGTGCAGATATTTTCATATGTGGTACTTTAGTATGTGCACACATCAGTGTGCTGGTTGTCTTTTCCCTGCCTCGAACAGTCTGCCCGCAATCTGACACATAATTTATTATCTGCTGTTTTCTACGTGGTCGCAAGTGCGCCACTAAGTGAACTACCACTGTTAGTACAGAGTAACCATTTTGCATCCACGTATCCAAAATTCAACACCCGACCTGCAGCTCAGGAAAAATAAACAATAATGACTTGCTCTAACCACATTGCCGCGCGGGGTAGCCGCGCGTTCTGAGTCACGCGGTCTCGGGCGTCTTGACATGGTTCGCGCTGCTCCCCCGTCGGAGGTTCGAGTCCTCCCTCGAGCATGGGTGTGTGTGTGTGTTGCCCTAAGCGTAAGCTAGTTCAAGTAGTGCGTAAGCCTAGTGACCGATGACCTCAGCAGTGTGGTCCCATCGGAACTTACCACAAATTAACAAAATTTTCTTGGCACATGTATTTGAAGGTATTACCCGACCTAAAAACATACGACTTGCAATAGCTGTAGCTATTTGTCTGAAAATGACTTAAATACCGATGTTATGTTGTTCGGTACACCGTCCTCAGCCGCCAATAGAAAACTCTGCACTTGTACCCATTGCACACTGTATAACATACTTTTGTAAGTACAAGCGTTTTTCTGCACTGCTGTCTAATTCAACAAGCTAATAGACCTGTTATGTTTTCACATTAACAAAGAAACCAGTGCTGTAGTTAATCCTTCACTGACCACCCTAAAGTGGTAGATACAGCGTCTGCACCAGCATAGTCCTATTTGTTTTGTGTTAATTACTTGAAAAATTGTATCTGAGCAATGATATGCAGTTCATGCACAAAGACGGACTGAAAACATATACAGTGCACGGTTACGCTATATGGTTGGTTCTTGAAGCTCTGTCAACATGTGAATGGTAAATATTGCCAAACCACCAGTTCTCGTCTTGACACACTCAGTACGTATTGGCAGTAGTGAGAATATTTTAGTGGCGATCGATACTGCTCGTCAGTATTCCTAGTATTAAGCGTACGTCAATACACACCATCACACGTTCAATATATTGACAGTTTGATAATATTACATAGTGATGAGGGCCCATTTATTGCCACTGTTACTAATACTTTTGTACTTATTAGCCTCTCTTACGCCCCCTTACTATATGTGAGGTAAACACGACACGAAGAGGAGCCTATGACCACTGGAGTTATTTACATTTGGGTTGCTAGACATCTTTTCCAGTCGAAGATCTTCATAGAACTTTGAGACTTGCACTAAAATATTGTTTTTGTTTGTCTTCTGCAGATAGTGCCACAGGTTAACCAAAAGTCATGTATTCAACACATACATGCGTTATAAATTAATGTATACCCACCCGCTGATGAGAGGTTTAACACTCCGAAACGCGTAGTATAAGCAAAAATAATTTATGACTGATTACAGTAACTTGTAGTTTGTGTTGTTGTCTTCAGTCCACAACTGTTTTGATGCAGCTCTACACGCTATTCTATCCCGTGCAAGCCTCTTCATCTCCGAATAACTACTGCAACCTACATCCTCCTGAATCTGCTTAGTGTATACATCTCTTGGTTTCCCTCTACGATTTTTACCCTCCACGCTCCCCTCCACTACTCAATTGGTGATCCCTTGATACCTTCTAGTCAACTTGTGCCACAAATTCCTCTTCTCCCCAATTCTATACAGTACTTCCTCATTACTTACGTGATTTACCCATCTAATCTTCAGCATTCTTCTGTGGCACCACATTTCGAAAGCTTCTAGTCTCTTCTTGTCTAAACTGTTTATCGTCCATGTTTCACTTCCACAAATATTTTCAGAAAAGACTTTCTGACACTTAAATCTATACTCGATGTTATCAAATTTCTCGTCTTCAGAAACGCTTTCCTTGCCATAGCCAGTCTACATTTTATATCCTCTCTACTTCGACCATGATTGGTTATTTTGCTTCCCAAATAGCAAAACTCATCTTCTACTTTAAGTGTCTCATTTCCTAATCTAATTCCGTCAGCATCACCTGATTTAATTCGACTACATTCCATTATCCTCGTTTTGCTTTTGTTGATGTTCATCATACATCCTCTTTTCAAGACACTGTCCATTCCATTAAGCTGCTCTTCCAAGTCCTTTGCTGTCTCTGACAGAATTACATTGTCATCGGCAAACCTCAAATTTTCTATTTCTTCCCCATGGATTTTAATTCCTGTTCCAAATTTTTCTCTTGTTTCCTTTACTGATTACTCAATATACAGATTGAGTAACATCGCTGATAGGCTACAATCCTGTCTCATCCCCTTCTCAATCACTGCTTCCCGTTCATGGTTCAAAATGGTTCAAATGGCTCTGAGCACTATCGGACCTAACATCTGAGGTCATCAGTTCCCTAGAACTTATAACTACTTAAACCTAACTAACCTAAGGACGTCACATACATCCATGCCCGAGGCAGGATTCGAACCTGCGACCGTAGCAGTCGCGCGGTTCCGGACTGCAGCGTCTGGAACCGCTCGGCCACCGCAGCCGGCTCCCTTTCATGCCCGCCGCCTCTTATACCTGCCATCTAGTTTCTGTACAAATTGTAAACTGCCTTTCGCTCCCTGTATTTTAGACCTGCCACCTTTAGAATTTGAAAGAGAGTATTCCCGTCAACATTGTAAAAAGCTTTTTCTAAGTCTACAAATGCTATAAACGTAGGTTTTCCGTTCCTTAATCTATCTTCTAAGATAAGTCGTAGGGTCAGTATTGCATCGCGTGTTCCAGCATTTCTACGGAACCCAAACGGATCTTCCCCGAGGTTGGCTTCTACCAGTATTTCTATTCTTCTGTAAGGAATTCGTGTTGATATTTTGCAACCATGACTTATTAAACTGATAGTCCGGTAATTTTCACCAATGTCAAGGCCTTCTTCCCTTGTACTTTAAATTGACAATATCGGGTTGTTTAACTGCCCTATATGTTATATTATTACACTTTCCATGAGTAATTTGTACGGTAATTTGTAATAGCATACAAAAAATCAATTTTCAATCTACTTAACATATTTCCTATATACTGAAGTTTTACAGACCTGTGATGTAATAGGAACAATATTTTGTTCATCTGAGATAGGAATGCAATTCTTTTGGGTTAAATACATAAGCTACAAATACATAAGCTACATTTGAATAAGAGACAAGAAATTGTCCAGAAGTATTCTTTTTTGAGGCTGGTTTCAAATTTAGTTTCCCTGTGTGTCAGACATTTCATGCCGTTAGACAGTTCTCCGAGAATATTGATAGCAGATAGCAGCATTTTTCACACAATCTGCACTGCAGTTTGAGGAATGAAGAATAATAACTAATTTTTCCTCCAGCCTTTGAACAATGGGTGTCATTGAAACTTCCTGACAAGGCGAAGGTTCCGAGTTCGAGTCTCGGTCCGGCACACAGTTTTAATCTGTCAGGAAGTTTCATGTCAGCGCAAACTCCGCTGCAGAGTGAAAATTTCATTCTGGAATGGGTGTCATTATTCCTTCTGAACTTCAATGTGTTGTTCAAAACAAATTGCGCGGTATCGGTATGCATGCGACAGCAAACGTAGGGTCAAATGCTTTGGATAGCCTTTGTGCTAGGGACGATTTTATACCTAACAGAAGGATCATCTTAATGTCGCTAACCCACGGAACAAGCTCGAAGTATGAATATTACGTACTTCCTCCTGCTTAGGCAATTGGAGAAAATCTGTTGGTTGCTTTTGCATTTGAAGTGGTCTACGGTGGGCTTGATGGGACTTACGGAGACACTATTAGTTCACGAGCGGTTCCTCGAGAAACCCCTAAAAAGGTCTCCTGGTATTCAGATCTTGAACAACGTTGAAAATTTTCTTTTATCTCCATCCGTTTCCGAAACAGAGAGGTTCGAAGTTACACTACTTATAAACGTAAAATATGTACTCAAAATCCGTTGTGAGGCGGAAACTTAGTTGATAAATGACGTGGCACGGAGAAATATGCTGTAAAGTGTCTCCTTTATCATGTGAGAACCCAATGGTGTAATACTGAAGGACATACAACATTTCTTTGAACGCAAAATCCGCTCTGAGGTGTAAAATTAGCTCTGCGTTATTTCAGTTTCACTTAAGTAAACCATCTAAATTTTGCTGTAACATATTCTTTTCGGTATCCTCATGGCATACATTTTTTAGCTGTTGCTGATACTGCTTTAATGAAGCGTTGATGGTTCTTTTGTCATGGAGATATCCAGTGAATGTTTCAATAGAAAATCGCTGACTGAAAATAGCCAAAGCGAGTTAACTTACTTATTTCCTTCTTTCCAATTCCGTCACTGACTAGAAGCGCAGAAAAAGTTGCACCGAATTGATAAAAGTCTCAGAAACGTGTTTTTCATTTGGAAAATCATGGTAAAATTATAAATCTTGAGACCCCTTACGTATAAACATTTGTCGATGTATAACATCTGCAATACGTATTGTAGTGGTTCAAATGGCTCTGAGCACTATGGGATTTAACTTCGAAGGTCATCAGTCCCCTAGAACTTAGAACTACTTAAACCTAACTAACCTAAGGACATCGCACACATCCATGCCCGAGGCAGGATTCGAACCTGCGACCGTAGCAGTCTCGCGGTTCCGGACTGAAGCGCAGAGAACTGCACGGCCACCACGGCCGGCAAAGCTGTATCATTGTGCAACAGATAGTTCATGAGATATGGCATTATAAATATTTAGCTGCATGAAAACGAAACTGCTGGGTGAAATTCACTAGAGATACAGGATGAGTAAGAAGCAGCAACCTACTACCGGAGTGAGGGTGTAACACAGAGACAGATGCAGGAGGAGGAGGTGGGCAGACAAAGAGGGCAAGTAGGAGATGGACATAGATAGGCGGAGAATGAAATGGACAAAGAGAGGAGAGGGGGAAATGCTCAGAAAGGTAGGAGGAGGAACTGAACGACAGGAGGTTCAAAATGGTTCTGAGCACTATGGGACTTAACTTCTGAGGTCATCAGTCCCCTAGAACTTAGAACTACTTAAACCTAACTAACCTAAGGACATCACACACATCCATGCCCGAGGGAGGATTCGAACCTGCGACCGTAGCGGTCGCGCGGTTCCAGACTGTAGCGCCTAGAATCGCTCGGCCACCCCGGCTGGCCATGATGTAGCCTTCGTTGTGCTGTAAATAAAATGAAATTTTTAAATTTTTTTATTGATTACGCCAAAGACCATTCACAAATGTTCTAATAATTATTTTAAATATTTTGTCCCAAATTTTCTTTGTTACATTACGTCTGTTGGGATATTTCATCATCTGTTATTCTGTATTGTCAGTTTTTCCTATTTGTTTCTAATTTTATCTTTCTTTTCTTGTCAGATATTTCAAGCCCCGTGGAAAATATTTTAATTATGTTACGAAGGCACAATCTAGTACATACGGCTATATATCGACAGGTGTATAGTATTCTGACTGCAGTTAAACATCGTAATTAGAGTAATGATGTTCGGGGAATATTTTTGTTTTCTTATCGTTTTCCTTGTGTACTTTGCGCTAAGGCGCGGTGTCACCTTGCAGCAACAAGTAGCTCTGATAGGCAGTGGGTACCACTCGATAATCTTCGGTAGCACGGAACCCGGCGCCTCGCATGCTCCTCTGAGCGAACGCAGTCGCCATCTGTTCGCATGTCTGTAAACTAGTGGGACGTCATCCTGTTCATGCACGCGCAGTCGGAAAAAAAAAATTTACACCTACAGTGTAGCCAGAAACTCAGCAGAAGGAGTGGGTGGCAAATGATGTTAGTTTCGCGGTGAGTGGCATGGTAGTTTTGAAATGGCTCGCTACTAGGCAGCATCCAATGCATGCTCCGGCTTTCTACGAACTGATACAGAACAAATAATACTCCGTCTCTTTCGCGACGCAACATGCGGATTAGCGAATTTTTTTTATCTAGTTAAGAGAGAGAGAGAAGGGAAAGCAACCCTTCCATTGGAAAGGATGCAGAAGCGGCCTCGAATTAGGCATGAAGAAAGACCAGGGTTTGATTTCTCTTTGACGACGATTTCATTAGAGAAACTCAGGTTTTATGGAATTGAGGGCTATTCACACAGCTGGTTTGAATCATACTTAATGAATAGAAAGCAAAAAGTTGTGCTGAATAGCACAAATAATGTTGGGAGGGTGGTAAATTCTAGTGAACGGGGAGTTATCACAAAGGGAGTCCCGCAGTGTTCAATTTTACGTCCTCTGCTGCTCCTTATTCATGCGAATGGCCTCTCACTTAACGTTCAGCAAGCGGAACTAGTACTTTTTGCAGGTGACATGAGTGTTGTAATAAATCCCACTCCAGAAAAAGCAGCTGAAGATATTGTTAAGGATGTCTTTCAAAGAATTATTAAGTGGTTCACAGAAAATGGACTCTCCCTTAATGCTGAAAATACTCACTATATTCAGTTCTGTACACCGAATAGAGTCATACCGACAATTGATGTAGCATATGAACAGGGCTCAGTTAACAGGGTAGATTTCTCCAAGTTTTTGGATGTTCGCATTAATGATAACTTGAACTGGAAGAAGCTTCTCAAACAACTAAGTTTAGCTTCTTTCTCACTTCGTATAATCACTAGTCTTGGTAATAAACAGATCAGCCTCCTAACGTACTTTGCATATCTCCACTCAATAATGTCTTATGGAACAGTTTTCTGGGGTAACTCGCCACTTAGACATAAAGTATTGATTGCACAAAAGAGAGCAGTGAGAATAATTAGTGGTGTTCACCCAAGGACCTCATGTAGGCACCTTTTCAAGAAGTTAGGTATTTTAACTGCACCATCAGAGTACATATATTCGCTAATGAAATTCGTTACAAATAATCCATCTCAATTCACGAAGAACAGTGATGTCCATACGTACAACACTAGAGGGCAAAAATGACCTTGCCTATCCGTCACTGAAGCTGTCAGTTGCTCAAAAAATAGTACATTATCCAGCAACAAAAATCTTTGATCATTTGCCCAACAACATAAAGTGTCTGGCAGGTAGCAGGTCAAGTTTTAAATCTAGCTTAAAATCATTTCTTTTGGACAACTCCTTCTATTCCGTGGACGAGTTTCTGTTTCAGAACTGGTAAACAATATGTACCTCTAAATGCAGCTGCGTGTGTAGAACTAAAAATTTCAGTAATATTAATATTAGCACTATTCATGTGTGTATATATATCTTGTAAACTGACTTGTCCCACATCATATCGATAAAATAACCGGGAAAATGATCTACGGAACATGATATAAGTAAAACTAAAACTAAAACATTTTCACATTGCAGAAAGATCGAGAAGGATACGGACTTTGTCCATATTAAAGCAAACATCTGGGGGTTTGCCTTAAGTGATTCTGGTACTAAAAAGCTAAAGGGTCACACAGTTCCAATTGCTGGTTGCCTATCGAACCGCTTCTAAAGCGACAACAATTTTATTTTCAGTATTTCATAAACGCTGGCGGAAAAAAATTGCAACACCAAGTAGGAGTTGTGCGACATAAACGAAAATTGGTAGGCGTGTTTCTACATCTGAAAAATAATATCCGTTCAAATTTCGCGCCAGTCGCTTAACTGGCCCTAGTAGCGTCACTACGATGATACAAATCAGGTTTGCTTCAAATACACGCTGCAACGGTCGTGAACGTTAGCTACCTTTGAGGTTGGACGTGGTAAGTCGATGTTAATCAAGAATGCCTTTGGGGTGACAAAAACATCATTATAAACACCGCACTGAGTTTGAACGAGGTCGTCTAATAAGTGAAACGTCGCCTTAGAAACATTAATGAATTACTGTGCTGGTAAACCCCTTACGTTATTTGATTTTCAAACAGCTGAGCAAAACTGAACGTACTTAGACATTTCTCTCTTTACTTATTCTGATCATCACTAAACTGACACACAATATTTTTAGCGCAACGCAATCTGACTTTCAATAATCCCTACAAAAGAATGGCCCTGACTAACAATAACCTATACCTTTCGTGAATCACTTACCTCACAAAAGTCTTCGTTACTAGAACTACTGCAATACAGCGAGCGCCAATACTGCCAGCTAAATAAAAGATTCTAACTACTGAAGGCACTACTGATAGGCATAGTTAGCAAATGAAAGATTTTGACAGAGAACAATGTATTTACCTTAATAATGTTCAAAAGTCATAATATATATCAGTTCATGACATCCATTCTTACAAATTTACTCTCTCTGATGGACACACGTCCAGATCATCCACTCTCAAAACTCCGCCATCTCACTCCCCACATCCACCACTGCTGGCGGCTCACCTCCAACTGCGCAACGCTACGCGCTGTTAACATCCAGCTGCCCAACACTACAACAGCGAATATTCGAACAATGCCAACCAGCCACAGACTGCACACCGCACGGTCAGTGATTTTCATACAGAGCGCTAGGTGGCGTTACCAACATAGAAACCTAAACAGCCTACTTACGTAGGGCTACGAGAAGCTGGATGTTCATTCTGCAATATTGCAGAAAGACTAGCCAGGAATGTAGCCACTGTACACGATTGCTGCCAGCGGTGGTCACGAGGATATACGGGCGCCAGAAAACCGGGCTCCGGACGGCCAGGTGGCACTACCGTGAGAGAAGACCATCGTGTTCGGCGTACGGCTCTGGCGCATCGCTCTGCATCTGCAACAGCAATCTGAGCAGCAGTTGGCACCACAGTGACACAACGAACTGTTACAAATCGATTACTTCCAGACCAGCACAGAGCTAGACGCCCTGTAGCGTGCATTCTACTGAACCCAAACCATCGCCATTTGCGACTTCAGTGGTGTCAATTGCTAGTTCATTGGAAGGCAGGGTGGAGGTCTGTTGTGTTCTCTGATGAAAGCTGGCTCTGTCTCGGTACCAGTGATGACCATGTGTTGGTTAGGAGGAGGCCAGTTGAGGATCTGCAACCAGTCTGTCGGTATGCTAGACACAGTGGAGCAGCAGCTGGAGTAATGGTCTCGGGTGCTGCTTCATATGACAGCTGGAGCACTCTCACGGTTATTCCACGCATCATTACTTCTAATTTATACGTCAAGCTGTTGTTTCAACCTGCTGTGCTGCCGTATATGAACAGCACTCCAGGCGCTTGTCTTCCAAGAGGATAACTCTCGCCCACGTATCGCTGTTGTAACCGAACATGCTCTACAGAGTGTGGACATGTTCCCTTGGCCTGTTCGATCACCAGATCTGTTTCCCACCGAGCACATATGTGACGTCATCGGACGGCCGCTGCAACCTAATCCACAACTAGCATTAACCGTCTGTGTATTGACCGACCAAGTGCAACAGGCGTGGCACTCCAGCCCAGACATTGACATCCGGCACCTGTACAGCACGATGTATGCACGCTTCCACTCAACATTCTGGCGGTTACACTGGTTATGAATGTACCAGCATTTCACATTTGCAAAGGCTTATCAGTGGTCTTGTAATGTTAATCACTTAAATGTGTTACCTAGACAAATCTGTTCCCGATATTCTATTACTCTATACAAATTATTTTTTGGTGCTGCGATTTTTTCTATTAGTGTAACAACCATCTGAATTTGAAAATTTAAAATGTTTTCATAAACTACACATCAAGGTGTATAATCTTACGCTAAAGGCGTAACACAGGAAGTCAAGTACTAAAGTCAGAAACTCTTTATATGTCTCGAGACAGAGTTATTCGTCGCGTACAGATTATCCAGACTGTACTCGCCAAATGTTTGAGAAAGTGAGCACTGCGCGACTTCCAACATATTTTATGCGTAATTTCAAAGTTTTTCGACACTTTTTCACGTTGACACGCCTCCAACTCCACACTCTCCCAAGAAAAGGAAGGAAGAAAGTTTATTGATTACCACATTTTGGCTGTTCAAGCAGTAAAAGATCATCATCAGCCATGATGTTTAATTTTTCTACTTCTTTACTACTAAAAAAGTAACTCCACTCGCAACAAGTATAGAAGGCAGTATCCACATATATCACTGAATGTAACTGCAAAATGATACCACAGTATGACACATAGTTAAGGAGATATGACACCATGAATTTTGAGATGCACGAAAACGGAGCACAAATTACCTAGCTTATACTCCGCCATCGTTTGAGACCAAGAGCAAGCTCAACGTCAAATATTTAGGACAGTATCTAGTTTGCAAAGTAATCAGCCATTTGAAGCTGTTTTGTAAATGGGAGTTCGATTCTTTAAGGAATCGATGGTGAGGTTGTACCGTATCTTCCTTCGTCGTCGGCGTTGTCGTTGGTGCCGTGAGGCACCGTTATACCAAGTGGAAAGGCGCGTCGATCTTAGAGCATGAGATATGGTAACCTTAAGTCACTGACAACACATAATGGTCACGGTAGCACCCGATTCCAGAATAGCTGCAGTAGTTAGGATCTACTAACTACCCCCTCTTGACCAGGTCCCCAAAACTTAACTCGTAACGAAATGCCTTCGAAGCAAATTGTCATAAAGATCGTCTATAAAGGCTTCGTACAACGATAAGAAATATTACAGTTTACGGAATAATGACAGATACGACCGAACTGTCTTGTTTCTTCTGTTTTATTTAACGCAACTTTGTTCACAGTTTTATTTCGCATTCGCCACTCATTCACATCCTGATGTAGAGTATATGCGAGTGCCTGAACCCTAACTACCAAGTTCCATCGAAACCTTTTGATGAACAGTTTTGGTTGCTCGACACCAACAGTCAATGATAATGATACAGTATTTTGTAATTCACTCTTCTAGTTTAGCCATCGCCCTCCACGAAAGTTCGTTAGGCGTTAAGACAATTACACAATTTTCTCTCTGGTCCGCTATTATTAAGGGTTCGCGTAAAAGTTAACGTTTTTCTCCTTTTCATAAATTGGAGCCAGCTCTCCGCGATATAACTTAAAAAAACCGGTCTCAATACCGCGTCCCTCGTGAGATGCGTATAGATTTATCCCGGAATTGACCACTCTGTAGGTGTACTCAGTTTAATGACCACACTTCGCTATCCGCGATTTCGTGTAACTAAATGTCCTTTTGTTACTCTGATCGTATACCGTAGTTATTTAACACTCGCCCCTATATTTTTTCACAACGCACAGTTAGCACTTCTTCACTTGTTTATTTCTAAGAGTAAACGAAAAACTGACGGCGTATCATCGGCTTCGTAGATATAAAGCAAAACACCTCAATATGCCCAATTTTACCTCTTCTTATAGGATCGGCTACGTTACTCATTAATTTACTACATATTATTTACAATAACACTAAACAGGTATCGCCGTTATATTTTAATTGTATTCAAAAGCATGTTATTATTATTATGACCGACCAAATCGTAACAAATCGCGTGGCGTGCGTTTTTAACGATAGCTTTACCCTCGCCCAGTCTTTATTCATGCAATATTATATATAAATATACAGACAGGACCGAAAGATCGCCCGCATCTCGTGGTCGTGCGGTAGCGTTCTCGCTTCCCACGCCCGGGTTCCCGGGTTCGATTCCCGGCGGGGTCAGGGATTTTCTCTGCCTCGTGATGGCTGGGTGTTGTGTGCTGTCCTTAGGTTAGTTAGGTTTAAGTAGTTCTAAGTTCTAGGGGACTTATGACCACAGCAGTTGAGTCCCACAGTGCTCAGAGCCATTTGAACCATTTTGAACCGAAAGATCGATCTCTCGACCGAAAGATCGATCTCTCTACCGTAACCAATAGAGGCAAATACGTTATTCAAGTTCCGTTACATCTATCTTGACTCGTATTGTTACAAGGTTACTGGTGGAAAAACTGAATCAGGAAGGCCAGACTGGGATCTGTACTGCCGCTTCAGAGTCTGGCCACTGCACGCCCTCGCTAGGTTCGAATTAAGGATCTTTCGTTAGTCACTTTATGAGACGTAATAAAATTGTATAAGCGATAAATCGCGGAGGCTGAAACGGAGATACTGTGGATCGCCATCCATCTAAAAAGATGCCTATCAAATGCATGTCCATTAATTTCCCTACAGTGAATTTCCATTCCTCTCAAGATTTAGCACTCCCTTCAAAACCAGTAGACCATAAGATTCAATGTTATAATTGAAAGGTATTTGTGTTAATGACTACAGGCCGAAGCAATGAACTACAGTTTGTATCTAGGCCGGGATTGGAACCTGAGTCTCCCGCTCACGAAGCAGACGCGCTAACCACTGTGACACCCAGGCGGTGCAGTTATCACGGCTGCGCGGATTATCCTAGTATGTATCCTTCCCTCCAGTTCCCACCTTGGCCCATTTTTGTGTTTTCCTTCTTAACTCGTATCGCCGCGCGGGGTAGCCGCGCGGCCTAGGGCGTCTTGACACGGTGTGCGCGGCTCTCCCCGTCGAAGGTTCGAGTCCTCCCACGGGCATGGGTGTGTGTGTCGTCCTTAGCGCAAGTTAAAGTTAGATTAAGTAGTGTGTAAGCTTAGCGGCTTACAGCCTCAGCAGTTTGGTCCCATAAGACCTTACTCAGCCGTGGTAAAAACTGCTGTTTTGAAGAGCGCGTCGCAGCGCGTTGTGTGAAGCAGTCGCCCTCCGCTGGCGGTGGCGCCGCTGTGGCAGTCGCAGCTTTGGTGTCTCCCTCTGGTGGGAAAGGGGAAAGGTTGCCTGTTCACGTGCATTTAAGGGGCGCTATGTGGGTCAGTCTGGGTCAGTCTCTCGTCCCCAGCTTGCTAGTCTGTCTCTCGTCCGAATTTGTGGCGCAGTGAGAGAACTCAACGAGTGGTCGCCCAGTCGGGGGCTTAGTTCCTGCATCTGAGTCTGCGCGTTAGGCCGCCAGTCTACTCGAGTAGCTCAGGCAACGGTGATTGGCGGTTGGACCGATCGGTTGGTCGGTCGCGCACTGTGACACAAGACGACATGTCCGCCTTGAGCGTAAGCGCATGTGAGGTCGCCACGTGAGTCCAGTGGGCCGCGCTGTATAGCGAGGGGTAGCGGCTTCGCGGCCGACTCGAGAGCAACAGGAGTCAACCCACGACATCGGTCTGGTCGGTGCGAGCTGCGACGCCGTGAGACGGGAGATCGGCGCGCCTTCCTGCGTCCGTTGAAGCGGCTGGCAGAGGACGGGTCGGGAGACCGTTTTGGGGGTGCTGCGCCAGGTCTTCGCCAGAAATCGCAGTTTATTAGAAGTTGAGTTATTGGTGATATGTTGCTTCACTTACTTGTTAAATTCTACTTCTTTTCTTGGTGAGGTCACCAGCCGCTTTGTTTTGGGGTCATCCCACCATTATTCTCCGTTTGCCCACCCGTTATTTATGAATTAAGTGGTCCGTTTTTCCCTTGTGGAGTAGGGGCGGGTTAGAGCAACCTGCCGTTCGGGTTGTTCGGTAATCTCCCTATCAATCTGCCGTACGTTAATAGCTTCCTCTATCATGTTTATCGGATTCAGTGTGTTAACGAATTTATTGCTTAAGGTGTAAAGGCCAAATTCCTGAAATATATTTTTATCTTGCCTATCATCTTGAGAGGCGGTATATGTGTTCCGTAGAGCATGTTTGCCCAACCTTTTATAATTTTATGTAAGATTGTATTTCATGAACTTTTATTTAAATGGTCATTTTAGTATATAAAGTTGCCACCCTTCCACCGTAAGACTTTTCTTAGAAGTTAAAATCAAGTTGCACCTTCGGTGGCAAGTTAATCTTTAATTTTAGTGTTTTGTACCATTTCCAGCCCTCCTATGGGGTGCATAGTTTGTGTGCTTGTGTGAATTGTTAAAACTTTTACTTTAAGGTAATCTGGTGTGTTGCAGATTTGCACCTGTGTAGTCTTTCAGAGGTTGTTGTGAGCGGTCGTGATTACCGCCGTGTCAAAAGGGTGCGGCAAGGTTCTCAGCCCGAAAGTTCATACAGTCAAAAATTTGTTTCTTTCTGCCTCTGAACTAATTGTTACTTGATATTTAGAGGGTGCTTTCTGCTTATAATTTTAAACATGTTTCTTAAAGAAAAGGCTTTTGGAATAAAACTCCCATTTGTTAAAAGCAATTTCATTTTGATTTCATCAGTTACTCCCTGGCAACTACTTCCAGGCCCAAACAGTGTGATTAAATGTGTTAATGTCTTGATGAATCGCTAGTAAATAAAATAAATTCTTAAGAAAACGTTGAAAGTAATTTCACGGTTCACTTACCACAAATTTCCAATTTTTAACTAGTACTGCTGCTGCAGAGGCCCACCAACACCGGAATAGCACCTTAGCATTGAACAAAATCGGGACAATTCTGCCTATACATCAGGCATAGGTAATATCTTAGTCGTATGATTAATACTCAGGTCCTGTACTTGTAGCTACGAGGTTACGACTACACTGTCCCCCATGTATGCTGCACAATCACATTAAGTTTGGAATAACAACTTCAACTACAACATATCCCCCGATCTCTAAATTTCCCAGGGAAATTTCAATCGCGCCTCACTCTTCTTCTTTCTAGATCGTGAAATGACTGCTCTTATAAACTGTAAACGAACCAAATGAAACTAACAATCCTGCTCTGCTTGCATAATTGCAATCTTACACAAGTGCCAATACTTTAATTGCTCTATTCCATCATTTACTCGAATACACCTCATATCGTTTTTCGTAAACCAATGCCTCCACCAGCTTCATCCAAATGAATTACATTGTTACCTAGAGCATTCACTACAATCATCGTCATAGCCCACAAACTACGCACGTCACATCACTTGAGCATCCCGTAGTCACTGTTTTGGGTCAATAAAAATCCATTTATATACATTGTCTGATAAAAAGTGAAACAACCAGCTGACATGTTCGGAAGTCAATGTAACACGCCATCGCCGCGCGGGATTAGCCGAGCGGTCTGACCGCTGCAGTCAGGGACTGTGCGGCTGGCACCGGCGCAGGTTCGAGTCCTCCCTCGGGCATGGGTGTGTGTGTGTGTCCTTAGGATAATTTAGGCTGAGAAGTGTGTAAGCTTCGGGACGCATGACCTTAGCAGTTAAGTCCCATAAGATTTCACACACATTTGAACATTTTTGGTCAGCAGCTCGTGGTCGTGCGGTAGCGTTCTCGCTTCCCGCGCCCGGGTTCCCAGGTTAGATTCTCGGCGGGGTCAGGGATTTTCTCTGCCTCATGATGACTGGGTGTTGTGTGATGTCCTTAGGTTAGTTAGGTTTAAGTAGTTTTAAGTTCTAGGGGACTGATGACCATAGATGTTAACTCCCATAGTGCTCAGAGCCATTTTTTTGAACATTTTTGAACACACCATCGGCGGGTATTACAATCAGAGTCGCAATTCTCTGTGAGAGGTAGAACGTAATGATGAAGACTGGTTTGTGGGGCATTCAATTGCGCCGTTATCAGCGCCCGTACAAATGCCCAATCTTTACTCACTCCAATCTCGCCACATTTACGAATGATGAAGAAATGATAAGGACAACACAAACGCCCAGTCCCCAAGTGGAGAAAATCCCCAACCCCACCGGGAATCGAACCCGGGACCCAGTGATCCGGAGGCAGCAACGCTAGCCACTAAACCACGAGCTGCGGAGGAGAGGTAGAACGGATACCAAAATGAATTACTGTTGTTCGTGTTTAGTGTTGTTACTACGCCTGGTAGCGTATATAAAGGGGGTGGAAAGTGTTATATGTTGAGCGAACACTGTGAAGGACAGAGAGATACCGCACACTCGTGTAAGACTGAGTTATCAGCAGCTAACAAAGTTACAAAAGAAACTCGTCATGGTTCCCCATTTGGCTGGCTTTTCGAATCGTTTAATGAAAGATTTGATGAGCATTCGCATGTGATAGTGGCCCGACGTTGTACTGCTCAGGAACCTGAAGACAAGTGCACTCGTCGTCAAGGTTTCTGTCGACCACGTCTGACAACCGCAAGGATGGATAGCTATATTCTACACCGAGCTCATTGTAACCCCTTAAAATCTTCGCTTTCCGTCAGAGAGCAAGCAGCGGCCTCCCCGGTATCTACATCTACATCTACATATATACTCCGCTAGCCACCAAGCGGTGTGTGGCGGAGGGCACATTTCGCGCCAAAGTCATATTTCCCCCCCTCTGTTCCACTCGCGGATCGCTCGAGGGAAAAACGACTGTCTGAACGCCTCAGTACGAGCTCTTATTTCCCTTATCTGTGAATGATGATCATTACGCGATTTGAAAGTTGGTGGTAATAATATACGCTCTACATCCTCGGTGAAGATTGAATTTCGGAATGTAGTGAGCAGCCCCTTCCGTTTAGCGCGACGTCTAGCTGCAAGTGCGTCCCACTTCAAACTTTCAATGAGTTTCGTAACGCTCTCGCGATAGCTAAATGTAGCAGTCACGAATCTTGCCGCTCTTCTTTGGACCCAAGTGGTAAGAGTCCCATACAGACGAACAATACTCCAAGACTGGACGAACTAACGTATTGTAAGCTATTTCCTTTGTTGAAGGACTACATCGCTTCAGGATTCTACCAATAAACCGCAATCTAGAGTTCGCCTTACCCGTTACTTGTGTAATCTGATCATTCCATTTGAGATCATTTCGAACAGTCACACCCAGATTCTTGACTGATGTTACCGCTTCCAAAGACTGATCTTTTATTTTGTACTCATACTTTAATGGGGATTTTCGCCTTGTTATACGCAGTAGGTTACACTTACGAATATTGAGAGATAACTGTCAGTCATTACACCACGCATTTATTTTCTGCTAATCCTCATTGATCTGTTCACAACTTTCGTGTGATACTACTTTTCTGTAGACTAAAATATCATCGGCAAACAGTCTAAGGCCGCTGTCAATACCAGTAACCAGATCGCTTATGTAAATCGTAAAAAGCAGAGGATCTATTACGGTGCCCTGGGGCACACCTGAAATTACTCTTGTTTCTGTTGAAGTTACCCCTTTCAGGACGACATACTGCTCCCTGCCTGTTAGAAAACCTTCTATCCAACCGCATATGTCATTGGATCGACCGTAAGCGCGCACTTTTTGTAGCAAGCGACAGTGCGGAACTGAGTCGAACGCTTTTCGAAAGTCGAGAAATATGGCATCAACCTGGGAGCCGGTATCTAGAGCCTGTTGTACGAGGGCATTTCGAAAAGTAAAGATACAATGGCTTGCAGTCCTTAAATAGAACATGTATTTAGAAAACGCCAGTTACATCTTATTAACTTGATTATTTGTTATTTTTCGATATAATTACCCCCATTATCCAAACATTTGTTAAGTCGGTGCACAAGCTTGTGTATCCCACAGTCATAGAAGATTTACGCCTGTTGTCGGAACCACATTTCAACTTCATCTTTGATCTCTTCATTGTCGTGGAATGATTTTCCACCAAGATGTGACTTCAGGTAACGGAAGACATGGAAGTCGGTGGGCGCAAGGTCCGGGCTGTATGGCGGATGGTCCAATTCGTCCCATTTGAATTGTTTGAGTAGTGCTTTTGGGTTACGAGCGCTGTGTGAGGCCGAGCTTTGTCATGAAGCAAACAGACTCCACTTGTCAGCATTCCCCTGCGTTTGTACTGAATTGCCCTTCGAAGACGTTTCAAAGTCTTGCAATATGCAGCAGCATTAATTGTCGTTCCAGGAGGCATAAATTCCAACAGAAGAATGCCTTGTCTGTCCCAAAGCACAGAAGCCATGATTTTCTTCGCTGAAATCGACGTTTTGCATTTATTGGTTTTTGATGAATTCGAATGGCGCCATTGCATTGATTGTTGCTTGGATTCAGGTGTATGGTGATAAACCCACGTCTCGTCACCTGTCACAGTGTGATCAATGAACTCATCGCCTGCTTCAGCATAGCGTGTGAGGAAGTCTAGTGCAAAGCCCATCCTTTTCTGTTTGTGTTCTTCCGTTAACAGTTTTGGAACCCAGCGCGCGCACAATTTCCTGTACCCTAACTTGACAGTCACAACGTCATAAAGAGTTGTCATTGACACGTCCGGTATGATCTGATGCAATTCTTTCATTGTGAGACGTCTATTCACACGAATTGCTTCCTCCGTTCTCCGAAGAAGTGCATCAGAGATCACAGATGGCCGACCTGTTTTTTGTTTGCCATGAACATCGGTCCTACCTTCAGACAAATGACGACAACATATCGCTACATATTGTCGATTCATAATGTTCTCATAAACAGAAACAATTTCTTTGTGAATATCCGCTGGTCGCTGACCTTTTGCATGAAGAAAACGTATGACGGAGCGCACTTCGATTCTGAATCGGCGCAGCCATTTTAAACACGACCTACTCCAACCAGAAGCAACGTTCAACTGCCGAACGACCACGAGGAGAAAGCTAACGGTTCAAGTTTAACACCAGCGTTGCCAACTTGCTCGCCAAAACTCTTCTGTTCCTCTGGCGTGCGGTGTATCTTTACTTTCCGAAATACCCTCGTACATCATGCACAAAGAGGGCCAGTTGTGTCCCACATGACCGCTGTTTCCTAAAACCGTGCTGGTTTCTGCAGATGAGCTTCTGTGAGTCTAGAAAGGTCATTATGTCTGAACACAAAATATGTTCCATGATTCTACAACAAATCGATGTCATATTGGCCGCTAATTATGTGCATCCGATTTTCTACCCTTTTCATAGATTGTTATTCTGTGTCATCCCGCACCACTGGTCAGAGGCGCAGTAGCCGGGCTATCAAATTACCATCCCTTGTGTAGGCTGCCGTTAACACCACAGCCCAGACGGCTGCGTCTGGAGCAGTGCCGTGGTCGGGAATGCTCATGAATGGCATCGAACTGTGTTCGGCGATGGATCGCGGTTCCAGGTATCCAAGGGGCCGGCCGGTGTGGCCGAGCGGTTCTAGGCGCTTCAGTCTGGAACCACGCGACCGCTACGGTCGCAGGTTCGCATCCTGCCTCGGGCATAGATGTGTGCGACGTCCTTAGGTTAGTTAGGTTTAAGTAGTTCTAAGTTCTAGGGGACTGATAACCTCAGATGTTAAGTCCCAGAGCCATTTGAACCATTTTGGGTATCCAAGTACAAACTTGGATACATATGTGGTAAATAGTTTTCAATCTACACTGCGAAAGTATAAACTTGGATACCCATGTGGTAAATAGTTTTCTGTCTACACTGCGAAAGTTTAAGTATAGCCATCCTATATCTTAATTTGCTGTGCATAAGGGTCTAGAATCTACATAAAGTGTAGGACCCGGCTGGAAAATGGCACTCAGGAGTCAAAGCGAGTCGGAGCACACTATCAGCTGAAGATTCGTGTCTCGTAAATTGCAATGATCAAATGAACCTTTGCACTAATGGATGCTTGAACTAAATTGCATGAGGAAGCTCTGACTTAATGTGTACCTGTCGAAATTCCTCACATACACTGTTTAAAGACAGTATCAGATAACATTTTCCGTTCGACAATGAATTTTGTAGCGCCAAAACCACTGGTACTCCCCTCATTATAGAGCTGCTTTGCGACAGCAAATACGTCGGAAAGGTGTCGGGTATCTTTTCCATGACCTTAAAGATAATTTGATGTACTTGTAGGCAAATTAATTGTAATGTGAAACAACTAACGTTTTATGTAGATGTACAGTACATGGAAAACTTAATGGTTCCACTGCAACAGATTGAAAAATGAGAAACATGAAACAAGCGGCTTTTATTTTTGCCTTTTTTTACGTTGTAGGTTTCTATAGACAGGGTATAAACATTATGGCGCACATGTATATTTCCATACTAAGTGTTGGAATTCATTTATGAAATAAATGTCATTCTTTAGTACACAAGAATGACAGTTTGTTCGACTGACTTAAGAGTTCCAGTCACCACAAACATTGCTTTGATATCTTGTTATTTAGGAACCAGAGGAAGAGTTTTTTTTCCTTTATTGAGTTTAAATTCCCCTCAGAGGGGGGCGTGCTGGTAGCAGCATAGTACGCCGGTCTTCAGCCTATCAGAGGATAAGTATTAAAAATCATTTCACCCTCACAATTCCCTATTGCAGGTAGGTTTTCACGTTGTTTTTCCAGCTGTGTGGAGAACGACTAAATTCAAAATTTACAGTAGTATATCAACCTGAAACTTTCTCAAGTTGCAAAAGTTTCTTGTTAAAAATATTTGGATCACAGCCTGCCATGTTAGAAGTCCCCGTTTCCTGGAACATAAATCGCTCCTGCTACCTGGTGAGGTTATCGTGTACTTACCTCGCACAAGAGTTATCTGAGACGGCGCTAGGTGTCGCACAACAACACGATGCAGTATGCTCTCTACGATCCATATATCGTAAGACTATAAGAACGCGACATTAAACTCTTTGCCTATATGGGACTCCATTTGCTGGTTCATGTTAAGGTGCATGATAGCGTAATGAGTAACGCTAACGCACCAATTAAATCACATCATGTTAAATAACGAGAAGGAAAGTCAGTGAAATACGGTATATCAACAGCAGGATTTTTTTTAGATCTATTCTACATCTATACTCAGCAAAACCATAATGAAGTGGATGGCAGAGAGCGATTTCCACTATACCACATATCAATGTTTCTTCTCGCTTCATTCACATTTCAAGCGCGGAAGGAATATGTTTTAATGTCCCTCTATTCACTGCGAATAACCTACACTTGTCTTCGCATCCTTTCCGGAGCACTGCATACTGGCGGGCAAAAATTATTACAGAAGGCAGGACACGACTCTCAGTAATGTGTCTGATCATTACAGACGGCAGTGCATACACTGCAACGTGTTTCCATGTTGGCCACAAGGTTTGTGAGCAGTTCTTGTGGTAACGCGTTCCATCCTTCCACAAGCGCGGCTGAGAAGTGCTGTATGGTGATTGGTGCATATGGACGTGCTGCAATACATCTATCGAACCCATACCACATGTACTCGATGGGATACAAGTCGGGGGAACCGGGAAGCCACTCCATTCATCGATTATACTCTCGTTCCAAGAATGTTACAGATATTCTGCACATTATAGTCAAACTGAAATACAGTGAAGCGCCAAAGAATCTGGTATAGGCAGGCGTATTCAAATACAGAGATGTGTAAATAGGCAGAATACAGCGCTGCGGTCGGCAACGCCTAATATAACTGGTGTGTAGTGCAGTTGTTAGATCGCTTACTGCTGCTACAATGGCAGCTTACCATGATTTAAGTGAGTTTGAACGTGGTGTTCCAGTCGGCGCACGAGCGATGGGACACAGCATCTCTGAGGTAGCGATGAAGTGGAGATTTTCCCCTACGACCATTTCACGAGTGTACCGTGAATATCAGGAACCCGGTGACTTCGTTGCGTCCGGGCAAAAATCCTGCAAGAACGGGACCAACGACGACTAAAGAGCGTCGTTCATCGTGACAGAATTCCAACCCTTCCGAAAGTTGCTGCAGTTTTCAGTGCAGGGGCATCAACAAGTGTCAGCGTGCGAACCATTCAACGAAACATCATCGATATGGGCTTTCGGAGCTAATGCACACTCGAGTACCCTTGATGACTGCACGACACAAAACTTTACGCCTCGCCTGGGTCCATCAACACCGACATTGGACTGTTGCTGACTGGAAACACGCTGCCTCGTCGGACGAGTCCTGTTTCAAATTGTACCGAGCGGATGGATATGTTCGGGTATGGAGACAACCTCATGAATCCGTGGACCTTGCATATCAGCAGGAGACTGTTCAAGCTGGTGGAGGCTCTGGAATGGTGTGGGTCGTGTGCAGTTGGAGTGATATGGGACCCGTGATACGTCTAGATACGACTCTGGCAGGTGATAAGTACGTCTGATGGCCCGCATCCATTTATGTCCATAGCTTATTGCGACGGATTTGGGCAATAGCAACAGGACAATGCTACATCCCACACGTCCAGAATTGCTACAGAGTGGCTCCAGGAACAGGCTTCCGAGTTCAAAAAATTCCACTGGCCACCAGACTACCCAGACATGAACATTATTGAGCCTTTCTTGGAAAGCCTTGCAGCATGCTGTTCAGAAGAGATTTCCACCCCCTCGTACCCTTACGATTTATGGATAGCCCTGCAGGATTCATGATGGCAGTTCCCTCCTGCACTACTTCATACATTATTGAAGATATTAGGCAGGTGAACCAGTGTCTTTGCTTTGGTTCTGCAGTGTATACAACGTGAGCAAAAACAAATAAAAATAAAATTTAAAAAAATAAAAAAATACACCTGTGCAGTTCGAATCGGCATTGTCTTCCATAACAATTAAGTCCGTGCCGAATACACCGCTGAAAAGACGCACATAGGGAAGGAGTATAGTGTCACAATAACGTTGACTGGTGAGCATACCTGGTTGAAAGATTTGAAGGTCAGTTCACCCATGCATCATTGTGTCTCCCATACCACAGCACCTGAACCACCAAATCCACTTTCGACCATATTGCGGCGTGCATTGCGTGTTCTCACCTCTCGCCATTTGAGGATACGTCCAGAAGCACTACTCTGAATCTGCTCACATTCGAGAACACGCTAACCCGCTCCCCGTTGGCTCAGACCATATGCCCTTGGCACCGTCCGAAACGGTGTCACCGATGCGCATGTGCCAACGCATAACGTAATGCTATTCGGGCAAAGAGACCACACCAATTCTGTCGCCAGCTGGTGAAACAATGCTGTAGGCAGTACCAAATTCCTTGGCTACAGTTGTCACACTTCGTTCTTTTTCCAGTTTCCCAACGATTCTTCCGTGTGTGAAACTATCCAGATGTTGTCTACAGGCCATGTTGTAGTGACGAACATCACCACAGTGCACCGTGACTGCTCGCCGAGTGACACAATGTCTGTTCCCTTTCATCCAACTGCCTCGTGCAGCGGGGCCAGATCCACTTGGCGCTGTAATCACGCTGACCTCACGGCATACAACTTCCTGCGTACGACTGGCCGACCTCTGGCATCATGCTCCCACACTTTCGTTCATTTCCACAGAGTAGTTAGTACACTATTGGCCATTAAAATTGCTACACCACGAAGATGACGTGCTACAGACGCGAAATTTAACTGACAGGAAGAAGATGCTGTCATCTGCAAATGATTAGCTTTTCAGAGCATTCACACAAGGTTGGCGCCGGTGGCGACACCTACAACGTGCTGACATGAGGAAAGTTTCAAACTGATTTCTCATACACAAACAGCAGTTGACCGTCGTTGCGTGGTGAATAGTTGTTGTTATGCCTTGTGTAAGGAGGAGAAATGCGTACCATCACGTTTCCGGCTTTGATAAAGGTCGGATTGTAGCCTATCGCGATTGCGGTTTATCGTATCGCGACATTGCTGCTCGCGTTCGTCGAGATCCAATGACGGTTAGCAGAATATGGAATCGGTGGGTTCAGGAGGGTAATACGGAACGCCCTGCTGGATCCCAACGGCCTCGTATCACTAGCAGTCGAGGTGACAGGCATCTAATCCGCATGGCTGTAACGGATCGTGCAACCACGTCTCGATTCCTGAGTCAACAGATGGGGACTTTCGCAAGACAACAACCATCTGCACGAACAGTTCGACGACGTTTGCACCAATTGAAAACGTCTGGTCAATGGTGGCTGAGCAACTGGCTCGTCACAATACGCCAGTCACTACTGTTGATGAACTGTGGTATCGTGTTGAAGCTGCATGGGCAGCTCTACCTGTACACCCCATCCAAGCTCTGTTTGACTCAATGCCCAGGTGTATGAAGGCCGTTATTACGGCCAGAGGTGGTTGTTCTGGGTACTGATTTCTCAAGATCTGCACTCCCAAATTGCGTGAAAATGTAATCACACGTCAGTTCTAGTATAATATATTAATCCACTGAATACCCGTTTATCATTTCTTCTTGGTGTAGCCATTTTAATGGCCAGTAGTGTACGTTACATGTACTGATTTCCGTCTCAGTCGGACAATTCCATCGTGCTCCATCATTTTTTGTTTTTGTTTTAGAGTGTATTAAAAAGATTGCGGGGAAACAACAGAGAGGAGCAGAATTTACATGAGTTTAGAAGCCCAGTAGGACAATAAATGTTAGAAGCAAAGGATGGCAAGTGTTTTGTGAATAATGTGAGTCAGCGTTCCACCTTATCGACACTGCTTGTAAATCGAAGAAACAATCCAAGAAAACAGCATGGTAAAAGTGAAACGAAGAAAAGATACTAATGGGAAGTTAATTTTACAAGTAATGTTGTGTTCGCAAGCAGCACCGTAAGGAGGCTTACACGAGTTGTTGATTCGAATACATAGCTACTTAGTCCACAATTCGACTTAAACAAGAAAAAAATTGGTGAAGGGTAGTAGGAGAATTGTGACTTGGTAGAATTCAGAAATGGATAGGTAACGAAGTCGATAGAAGAAAAACAGAATTCTTCTGTGCATTATGGAACAGTAAACTAGACAGGACAGTCGTGTCATATCTCAAAGAGAAACTCAAAGCACTCACAGCACATTCCACTGAGCAGAAGCATGTACAGGAACCGTGAGTCAAGTTCAAATTAGTACTCGATCTCAAACTGGATAGGTGTTTACCTAGTGATATAGTTCATGATGAGGGGGGCCCCCATGGTCTACAGCTTTTGTAAAGAAACTTTTGAAGAAACAATGTGATGCATAATAGGTGTAAAACAAAGTTCAGAGCTGCAGAGAGAGAGAGAGAGAGAGAGAGAGAGAGAGAGAGAGAGAGAGAGAGAGAGCTGCGGCATGAAAGGTTTGCCTGTCAAAAGGGTAAGCCTTCAATGGCAGCCGGCCGCTATGGCCGAGCGGTTCTAAGCGCTTTAGTCTGGAACCGCGCGACCGCTACGGTCGCAGGTTCGAATCCTGTTTCAGTCATGGATGTGCGTAATGTCCTTAGGTTAGTTAGGTTTAAGAAGTTCTAAGTTCTAGGGGACTGATGACCTCAGATGTTAAGTCTCATAGTGCTTAGAGCCATTTGAACCATCAATTGCAACCGTAGTAGAATATTATCGAAACATCTCTCACAATACCCAAAAAATTTTTGGCCCCATAAAAAATCTGTCAGAGACACCAAAGTTACTGTCCAGAGATTCATGGATGATGCGAGATATGTAAATGAGACTGATATACTGTAGATAATAGTGTCAGTGGCGTTAAGACAGAGATGAAATCACTAAAATGAACTAAGCTTCAGGGTCCCTGTCAGATGCGATACAGAATTTGAAACTGATTTAGCTCCAATCTCAACCATAATAGACCGTAAGTCTCTCGACAGAAGCTGACCCCTGTGGCTTGATGAAGGCGCGAGTCACACCCGTCTACAAGAATGGTGTCAGAAGTAATCAACAAAACTACCGTCTAATCTCATAAACACCCACCCGTTCTAAAATCTTAGAACGTTTTCTGAGCTCAAACATAATGAGGAATCTAGAACAGAACGACCTTCTCCACGTCAAGTAGAATAGATTCGGAAACAACGTTCACACGAAACTCAACTCGCGCTTTTCTCACGTAACATCCTGAAAGCCACGGCTCAAGGCAAACAGGTGGCTGCAGTATTTCCTGACAGCACATCAACGGCTATTCAACTAGTTCTACGCGTGTATGATTACTCTTCAATTCACAATTAATTGCCTGGCAGAGGGTTCACTGAATCAGCTTCAAGCTATTTCTATACTTTTCCACTTTCGAACAGGCGAGGGAAAAGTGAACACTTAAATCTTTCCACACGAGCTCTGATTTCTCTTATTTTATTACAATGACATTTCCACCTACGGAGGTGGGCGCCAACAAAAAATTTGAGTATTTGGTGGAGAACGTTGGTGATTGAAATTTCGTGATGCGAGCCTATCGCAATGAAAAACGCCTTTGTTTTGATGATTGCCACCCCAGCTCGCGTATCTTATCCACGACACTCTCTCCCCTATTTCGTGATAGCACAAAACAAGTCGATCCTCTTTGAAATTTCAATGTTCTTCTTCATTCCTATCTTTGGTAACGATCCGATACAGCACAGCAGTATGCTAGCAGAGGACGGACAAGTGCAGTGCAGGTAGTCGCTTTCGTAGACCTGTGTGTTCTGCCAAAAAAACGCAGTCTTTGCGTCACTTTCTCCACTACACTATCTTTGTCCTTGTTATGACGTAAGTTACTCGTAATTATAATCCCTAACTATTTAGTTGAATTGACAGCCGTCAGATTTGTGTAACTTCTCGAGTAACCGAAAATCAGCGGATTCCTTTTAGTATTCGTATGAATGACTACACTCTTCTCATTATTTAGAGTTAGCTGCCACTGTTCTCACCAGACACATATATTTTCTAAATGGCTTGGCAGTTAGTTTCCATCGTCTGTTAAGACTGTAAACTACAGAATCGTCTGGAAACGATCTAAGAGTTCAGATTGTCTCTTAAATCGTGTGTTTGGATTACGAACACCAGATATCACATCTGTTTTACTTGATGACTTTCCGTCAATTACTATGGAATGTGACCTTTCTGACAGGAAACCACGAATCCAGTGGCACATCTGCGACGATGCTCAGTAGACACGTAATTTGATTACAAATCCAGAATGAATTTTTCACTGTGCAGCGGCTTGTGAGCTGATACGTAGCTTTCTGGCAGATTAAAACTGAGTGCCGGACCGAGCCAAGAACTTGGGGCCCTTGTCATCCGCGGCCACATGCTCTAACGACCGAGCTATCCAAGTACGACTTGAAACGTCCCCTTTGAACAATTCTACATGACTGTGCTTAAACTGACACACAATATTTTGTTAGCGCAACGCAATCTGACTTTCAATAATCCCTACAAAAGAATGGCCCTGACTAACATTAAACTATACCTTTCACAAATCACTTACCTCACAAAAATCTTCGCTACTCAAGCTACTGCAATACAGCGAGCGCCACTACTGCCAGCTAAATAAAAGATTCAAACTACAGAAGGCACTAACTACTTAATAGGGATAGTTAGCAAATGAAAGATATTAATAGAGAACAAACAATGTATTTACCTTAATAGTCATAATATATATAGCAGTTCATGACAAATTACAAAACTCCGCCATCTCTCTCCCCACATCCACCACTGCTGGCGGCTCACCTCCAACTGCGCAACGCTACGCGCTGTTCCAGCACCTCCTATAGAGGAAAGCCTGCGCGCCCGCTCAGTGACGTCACGCACGTAGTCTGGTGCCGGTGCTCGCAGTCCGTTTGGCCACAGCAATTGACTGTTACGGGAACCGTACGAGGAAAATTCGTAAAGAAATCTGGCATACCTCTCTCATGAATTACAAGATTTCCTTTCTCAAATGACCCAGTTCTTTTGTCTGTAACTTATTTCTGCATACCTTTTAGCCCCGACGTAAAAAGTGGCTGTAATAACTTTCGTTATCTGAGGCATCAAAACTCCCAAATGAATGGACCCATTTCATTGTAGTTTATTTTAAAGGTGCTTTAATGGGGATTGTCACGACTTGTTTGATGGCAGTCTGGTTAGCCGTTCAAAGATCGTCAGCTACACAAAGTGCAAGTGTTTGCCACCAGTGTGCTCTTTCCCAATACCATTCCTAAACTGTAAGTGCTGTAGTATAAATTGTAAATCTCGAAAAGGCCAATCTAAACGTCTGCAACGGTATACATTTATCTTTTATGGCTGACCACCATTCACCATTCTTCCGTTTTGCAGTTCCTGTGTAAGACGATTTTTAATGACAAAAATTTTGATTGAAAGCCATCCGCGAAAGATTCTCGTATGCTCTCGCGGACTTTCTTTTAGGGGTTTTGTTCTGTTTTTTAAGTTAAATATTGCATCACTTTGACGCAGGTCTAATAATGTGGACGGCACTTTGCAAAGTAGCACACTGGCAGCTAACATTTTACGGACACAGTTATTGCCGCTGTTTATTCCTTATGTAGCAAAATCCATTTTAAAACCTGATTGGATGATATACCTGTTAATTAAAAAAAGAAACACGAAAATTGGGCAAATAGTGTTCGAATTATAACACCCCCTATAGAGAGGCACTGGTAATAAGCAATAGTATGAGTCGTTTCAAAAACTAACACTGCCCTGAAAGACATGTTCTACATATGTTTTAGTCCACCATTTCAGCGACCTTGTATTCATGCTTTTTTTAAAAATTTAAAGAAATTTCTCCTGTTAATATTTTTTAAGTGAAATGCAGTTCTAATGAATGATATGATATCTCTTCTCAGTTTGTGCACCTTTCCCTAAGAAAGTTTCTTTCCATTAAGAAAATCTCACTGACCTGAGATGAGTATGTAATGGTATTGCCATAAAGTTTTGGTATGCCAATACAAATTTCAATGAATTCTCTTTTCCCAGTAAGTTAACTAAATTTCCATTATGTATTGAAATTACAAGAGGTCTCAAAATACAGATTACCAGGTTAGAATTTCGCTGCTCTAAACTGAATACCTTTGAAGAAAGAATGTTTCTGTACTAAGAAGTATATACTTTGAAACAAACTGTTTGCATGAATTTCACATAAATAAATTTCAACTACAAAGTAAACTTTCATTTCATCTGTTGAGAAGTTTTATGACGTGATGTGACCTGTGATGAAATAATTGTGAAAAATGAACACTTACCTTCATTTGGCATCACATTTGGGCTGCACTCACCAGTGGCTTAGATACTTCATCCTTCCGTAAGTTTGGGGAAAGGGGTGGGGGTGGTGGTTCAGCTCTATTTAGTTGGAATACTTTAACAGATCATCATTCCAAAATATATATACTGGTAATTGTTTAAAAGTGGAAAACAAGTTTCATCTACTGACCATGCTGATATGAATGAATGCAAATTAAGTAAAAAAATTCTGTGTATGAATGAATTTATTTATTTCTTTTGTTCATCTTCCATACACTCTTGTCAATAATCACTAACACATGGAATGAGAAAAATTTTAGATTATAGTGGTTCACAATAGAAAATTATAGATGTACAGCATGAATACTATGTAGTGACAAAATAATTAAGACTTATGGACACCAAGGCCAAACATTAACAATAACCACATTCTTGAGACTTAAGTTTCATAATTTTAGGAATAATAATGATAAATTTTGAACAACATTAATGATTAAATTGCTATTTTATAATCTCCAGGGTAGTAATGGAAGGTCTTTAAGTGGGACACTAAAAGAATGCAAATAAAACACTGCACCATAAAGTTTTGTGTAGGAAGAATGAATATGAAAGCACTGTAGTAGAAAAATGGCGATGTATATAGACATTATATTAGGTCACCCTGTAAATTGCAAGTAATTACCAACTGTAAGTGTATGTTATGTGGCAAAAATGTGTCAAGTGGTGTTGGAATATGATCTGGTTACATTAATTAGATTAGGTGAGTGAAAAGCAATTGTGACAGGCTTAAGCTTTTTTAATATTCTTTTATAAACAAATATATTCAAAAAGCCAACAGAAGGGCATACCTGAGAGTCCACCTCAGATATTTTTCTCCTCAGCAAAGATGAGCTAACAAGAAGGCACTTTATGGCACAGAGCAAGCATCTATTTAAAGAGCTCAGTAATTAGTCAACCTGAGAATTAGTGGCACTCAATAGTGCTTGTAACAGAAGTGAGAGCTGTTCCACAATTACATTACTATTAGATGAGGAGACCTGCCAATCATTATACACAAAGAAGGCCATGAAAGTACTGCAAAGCCCTCCCCTAACGGCTTCTCCATTTGTATTAGTAGTAAAATATATGCAAACATGATCTACATAAGAAAATGTTGAGAAAACAACAGTTATAACAGCTGCAGAGAAAGTAGTAAACTCAGAAAAAGAGAGGCAATTGTCACAGCATGCACATCTGCACTCATAACAGTGACAGTAGTAGAAGACAGAGGAACACCACAAACACTACGTGAAATTTGTCTACCTAAAGAATCCATAAATACTATAGTAGCTTTTTCAACAGTAACAATTAATGAATCATTACAAATTGGCAGATTTCTCACATGTATCACAAGCTAAAGTAATAACTTCAGTATACAAAGAAAAGTGTTGCAGAGAATGTAGAGAACTATAGAGCAATTTTGCTCTTGTCTCCCATTTATCACCAAAACAAAGTAACCTTGTTTGCAAAAAAAGTGGAGTCTGCTATAGCACAGTTTGTGTAAGTTTTTCTCAAAATAATAAAGGAAGGTGATCAAAATGGCATTGTCTTGTCATTGTCAAAGGCATGTGCCATGTTGGGCCACATAACTTTATTACACAAATTAGAAATACTATGAATAAGGCATGCAGCAAAGAAGTGGTTTAAGTCATACTCGGAAAAGCAAGCGAATTGATTTTTAGGTTTCACATACTGTAAAAAGATTACTATTGGTCCTCTCTGCCTGCCACACCCCCTCCCCTCCCTCCTGTATGTATCATTCACCACCCAACTTCAACTGAGAAAAAATTAGTGTAAGATTCTTTATATTAAAGATTAATTTCTTTCATAAAAATTTCACGTTAGGCTATTAGTGTTGATAGCTGTTAGCAGCTGTATATTAAAATATTTATACAAACTCTCAGCCATAAGTTACAATTTGGTAAGTTTGACTAGTTTCAGATTAACCTGACTAGTTCAGCTTAAGAGGCATTTGTTGATGTGGCAATATTACTGATGACAGGTTTTGTATTAATGATTTAAAAAGAATCTAAGATAAAGATTTCAAAGTTATGTTGTAAGAGTTTGCAGTTTTCGCTGAGTGTTTTTTGAATTTTTTTTTCCATTAACCTTTTTACAGTAGTTGTTTAAAAATATATTGACACCAACCCAAACAACACTTTTCATTATTGCCTGGGATGAATGTCCATTGCAGCATACCCCATCAAATAATAAAAAGTCATTTTCGTGAAGAGTAGCAAGTGCTACTGCACAGGCAATAGCACGTTGATTCGTACAGGCAAGAAAATCTCTTTCATGTTCTTTGAGAAGTTTGCTGATGACAATATAAGTGTAGACAATCATATTTAAAATAGTGTCTGATGGGTATTTTAGTCCTCCATGATCAAGTCTCTGTATCAAACTAAAATGTTCGTTTATTGGCAACTCCTTTTCAATCACAATTTCATTAAGGCAACTCTCACATTTCAGCTTCTTAATCACTGCATGAGCACAGTAGCCTGCAATGAAAGTTAAAGACGTTGCAATATCTTTCACTGAAAGAACATCGTCTTGAGTTACACTGACTTCTATGTCTAATGTGTCTGTTTCTTCAACTTCAGAAAACATAAAATTTTTTATGGCCCCTACTGTGATATTGCCATAGGAAGGAGAACATAAAACTAAAGGCATTACACTTTGAATTCGAAGCTTCTTTTCTGCTTCATAGACTTGTGTCACTGAAACATTGTATTGGGAACCTGCAAGCTGTCTATACTTTCCAAAACGCCGCTCAAGCACATCTGTTTGTAGCTTGGCTGTCAGTAAATAGCTCATACCTAGCTCTTCAGTACAGTATCGAGCAATCTCTACAACGGCATATGTTGTATGCTGAATAGCAAAAAATGTTTCTTTTGTGAGAAACCCACTTGACAAACCTTTTGCTTTCCACACATCAAGCCAGTCTAGAAAATCTAGCAAAAATTGCATAGAAACGCTATCAGTTGTCAACGGATCCATATAAGGATTCTGTTTGTGTTTCCCTTTAAACACTGATTTCACATTCATGACATCAAACCATTTTGTTATTATTCGAATGTATTCTGCTGTTGATGGTGCATGTCTCAAATCAAATTTATCACTAGCTACCTCAAGGCCCTCTGACACATGTCGATTGAATATCTGCAGCACTAATTTCATGCTCTGTTTTTCTAATGATGTAGGGCAAAGTGATTTGAGAGACAATGTGTGACAATATTTTACTAAAGAACTGGAATCTATGTCATAAATCTGTTTCAGTGTTTTAAAAGAAGCTACAGAAAACTTATTTTCTTCCACTTCTTTTCTAACTGGAAACTGAGGATAAAACATATCTTTACCATCATTTTTTTGGTTCAGCCACACATTTCTTATGCATTTAACAATGTGTATGGCATCAATTAAAAAGAAAAGTGGGCGATTAGGATCAGATGGATGTTTAAAAACTATATTAACAGCTTTATCCAGAGAAAACATTGACATGGTTTTGCTATTGATTTTGTTGTTGTCAGTTACTACACAAAAAACCCTATAGCCTATTAGTTCAAGGCCATTTATTATGGCCAGTAGCACATCGTATAATGCATTAGATGAAATGGTTTTCACCGGTAAAATGTGAACAACATCCCTGTACAAAGACTTGACACTCTGCAACATAAATACAAATGCTGAATTTGCAGCACATTCAGAGTTATATGACATGCCCAAAACACTACCTCCTTTATATTCCAAATAAGAATTTAGATGAATTTCATCTACACTCAAAACAACATTGACATCATCGCTGTTCAAGTATTGAAATTTCTGTCTTGCATAGGACAGGAAATTACTTCCCCCAAGCCTTTCGTGAGATGGATTCACATTAAATTTGCTGCAGATCCTACGCAGAGTGCTTGGATGTGGCATTTTCATTAACTAGCTGCTACGTAAAAAATTGTAAGCATGAGATGAAATTGAAAATAGCAAACAACACAGTATCATAAACGTAGAACTAAACCTATGATTAAATTTCTTTACATTTATGAGACTAACTTGTTCATATATAAAGTCTACCATCTCCTTTTCACTCTCCTGTAAACTGTCTTTCAGCACTCCTAGACTGTCTTTCACTATCTCTGCAATACTATCTATAGAAGTTTCTGAGTGCCCACAATCTGTGTCTGAAAACTCCTGCAGTACACTGACAATTTCATGGATATTGGTTACAATTACAGGAAAAGATCTTTTTCCTAATGTCTTAATTTGTACATCTTTCTTAAACAATGAAACATTTAAATTACTATCTATAACGACAGAATGTGTGATTAATGGTGCTGGATTTCTTATTATCTTTAAAAAACAAACAAAATCACTGTGTTTTTCGATCACACTCCACTCGTTGGGCAAATCCACTTCCTTCGTACGCAACATCAACTCTTCTAAAGAACTGAAGCTGAAAGTGTTTTCATAGTCCTTCTGTGATGCTAAACTATATTGTAACGCTGCAGCTAACTGCTCATTTTCAAGCCTTTGCTTTTTCTCCTCTGGCCCTTCACGTCTACTTTCTTCCTTTGAAGGGTAGGAAGGACAGTTTGGGAGTAGTGATGGAACTGCATCTGGTCTCAAACGTGGTTTGAGAAGGGGGGCTCTTAATAACTGACCAGTCCTTTCATCCACAATTTGTGTTTCCCAAATAACATCATCCTTGTGGAAGTGAACATGACATACCTGTAATTAAAAATGAATAAAAAATGAAAAAGGTGCTTACAACTGAATGTGATGACAATATTAATAGTGTGAAAACAATTTATGAATATAAAGTTAGTTTCTAGTTCTAAAATACAAATACACTCCCAACTAAAATGCAGAAGAATGCTCAAGTGATAAATGTGGCCATGGCATAGTAACTCTATAAAACAATAACACTACAATATCAAAACACATGCAGTTACATGTCATGGCAACAAGCTCTTAAAGAGATGGTGAAATGAAGAAAGTACTTTCCCCATCAAAAATTACAAACATTGACTAATGTTTGTAGCATAATTCAATAACAGTGACAATTTTTTTTATAAGTTAGCCTTGAAGCTCATATTTACAAGAGGGGTGGGATTTTTGCTTAATGTCTTGCTCTATTCCCCCCCACCCCCCACCCCCACCCCACACACACACACCTCGGACACAAGAAAGCATGATGACACCAAACTCACACAGGTGTAATCCAAGAAGCAACTGTGACACAGTAACAGAATAATACAAAGTAATTGTCAACACTGTGTAACCTTTAGAACTATGAAATACTTAAAGGTAGTGCTTTTTATCAGATAGACACTGTTTTGCTTTTGATATCAGTTCATAACTTACATAAAAACTGACAGTATGATGAACTAATACATTGCCACTTATGTGCTACCTATTAGGCTAAACATGAGCACACAATTGCTTTCAAGTACTTTAGCTGTGTATCTATAAGACAGCTGTGTAGGCCACTGGCATGTATCTGAAATTCCAGACCCAGAAAGTAAGAATTTGTAAAATCCACAAGTATTTTTTATATGTTTTCACAGTTTCTCCCTTTGCATTTTGTGATGGCCTGTTAATCCATTCATGTACTCATTCATTTTTCCTGTCTATGGTTCACTGTTAAGTCTAAAGCCTACTATATTCCCTAATAGTAACATTCCTTGCAATGACTTCAAATTCCCACCAATAATTTATTAAAAACAAGCGACTGAGACACTGTTTTTACTTCATTTTCAATTTCTGGGTACACCACATTACTTATTTTTAAACAGGCAACTTCCTAAAGACTTTTACAGCAAAAAGAAACACAAATACAGAAGCAGAATACATCGAAAATCGTCTGTATCTTAAGTGCACGTACTTAATTATAAACCGACTTTTATTCCTAACAACAGGCAGCATAAACAGTAAGTATAAAGATATACTGAGATATTTAACTACGTAAGTATGACTGTGCTTAGGCTATACTGGTTGAACTTGCAGAATACAGAATTCATATAACATATACCAGCTAAACTGTAGAATTGCCAGGGCAAGAAAACGAAACGCTATTTTCTTCGGCACTTATTCAGTTAAGATCTGATATATTAGTCAAAATGTCGCTGACCTTCCTTACTGCATAAGTGCCTATTCTTTGTTAGCACACTTAACCTCTTTTAAGAAATAAACAAAACAAATACTTACTCTTGAACTTGAAGAAGGAGTGAAGTTATCTCTGCGAATACTTGACAACCATTTCTTTCTCATTGCTTCATCCTCCGGAAATTTAAACACGGTTACTTTTGGTCCACCGTCGTAATTTCCTCTACAATTCGGCACACAACAACGATACGGCATTTTGCAGGCAACGAAATTTTCACAGGCAAGAAAAACAGTTCACCAGTTTAGTGCACAGAAACTAAACAACCAAATCACGTACACTAACTATAATAGTAAACTGACGCGAAACTCGCCGAACGACTATTCACAAGCACTGTTCCGTGAAACTGTTGAAGAAAGGACTATGTGTGTAGCCATCTTGTGACGTCACGCACTACGTAGACAGGCTTTCTTTTACAGGGGGTGCTGGCTGTTCACATCCAGCTGCCGCTGCCCAACACTACAATGGCAGACAACAATGCAAACTAGCCACAGACTGGACACAGCACAGCCAGTGATTTTTATACAGAGGTAGCGTTACCAATAAAAAAAACCTAAACAGCCTACTTACAGACTCACGAGTTGTCATCACAGTTTTACTTTTACTAGTACCTCATTTCCTACCTCCTAAACACTTTCGAAAAAGACGATCGTGTGAAACCCAGCTCGCGCTATTCATCCACGAGACTCAGAGGGCCATAGACACGGGTGCCCAGGAAGATGCCGTGTTTCTTGACTTCCGCAAGGCGTTTGATACAGTTCCCCACAGTCGTTTAATGAACAAAGTAAGAGCATATGGACTATCAGACCAATTGTGTGATTGGATTGAAGAGTTCCTAGATAACAGAAAGCAGCATGTCATTCTCAATCGAGAGAAGTCTTCCGAGGTAAGAGTGATTTCACGTGTGCGGCAGGGGAGTGTCGTAGGACCGTTGCTATTAACAATATACATAAATGACCTTGTGGATAACATCGGAAGTTCACTGAGGCTTTTTGCGGATGATGCTGTAGTATATCGAGAGGTTGTAACAATGGAAAACTGTACTGAAATGCAGGAGGATCTGCAACGAATTGACGCATCGTGCAGGGAATGGCAATTGAATCTCAATGTAGACAAGTGTAATGTGCTGCGAATACATAGAAAGAAAGATCCTTTATCATTTAGTTACAATATAGCACGTCAGCAACTGGAAGCAGTTAATTCCATAAATTATCTGGGAGTAGGCATTAGGAGTGATTTAAAACAGAATGACCATATAAAATTAATCGTCGGAAAAGCAGATGCCAGACTGAGATTCATTGGAAGAATCCTAAGGAAATGCAATCTGAAAACAAAGGAAGTAGGTTACAGTAGACTTCTTCGCCCACTGCTTGAATACTGCTCACCAGTGTGGGATCCGTACCACATAGGGTTGATAGAAGAGATAGAGAAGATCCAACGGAGAGCAGCGCGCTTCGTTACAGGATCATTTAGTAATCGCGAAAGCGTTGCGGAGATGATAGATAAACTCCAGTGGAAGACTCTGCAAGAGAGACGCTCAGTAGCTCGGTACGGGCTTTTGTTGAAGTTTCGAGAACATTCCTTCACCGAGGAGTCAAGCAGTAATGGCTCTGAGCACTATGCGACTTAACTTCTGAGGTCATCAGTCGCCTAGAACTTAGAACTAATTAAACCTAACTAACCTAAGGACATCACACACATCCATGCCCGAGGCAGGATTCGAACCTGCGACCGTAGCGGTCACGCGGTTCCAGACTGAAGCGCCTTTAACCGCACGGCCACACCGGCCGGCAGTCAAGCAGTATATTGCTCCCTCCTACGTATGTCTCGCGAAGAGACCATGAGGATAAAATCAGAGAGATTAGAGCCCACACAGAGGCATACCGACAATCTTTCTTTCCACGAACAATATGAGTCTGGAATAGAAGGGAGAACCGGTAGAGGTACTCAAGGTGCCCTCCGCCACATACCGTCAGGTGGCTTGCGGAGTATGGACATAGATGTAGATGTAGAAGTCTCATATCACCGCACACTCCGCTGCAGAGCGAAAAATTCGCTCTGGAAATGTACCCCAGGCGGTGGCTAAGCCATATCTCAGTCATATTCTTTCTTCCAGCACTGCTAGCCTGCTAGTTACTCAAGAGAACTTCTGTGAAGCTTGGAAGGTAGGAGAGGAGGAGCTGGTAGAAGTACAGCTATGAGGTCGAGTTCTGGTTCGTGCTTCGGTGGCTCAGTCGATAGAGCGCTTGGCTGCGAAAACCGTAGGTCCCGAGTTCGTGTCTCGGTCCCGCACACAGTTTCTTTGTGCCAAGAAGTTTGATTAACAATCATTTGTCTTCTCCAAATCTAGGCATACCGGTATAGAATTTTGAGATCATCTGTCGATAGCACTCATTACTTCGTCTGAATAAAGAGATAGTTGTGTTTCACAGGAACGATAGTTTCTGAATCTGTGTTTACTGGCCGGCCGTTGTGACCGAGCGGTTCTAGGCGCTTCAGTCCGGAACAGCGACACTGCTAAGGTCGAAGGTTCGAATCCTGCCTCGGGCATCGATGTGTGTGATGTCCTTAGGTTAGTTAGCTTTAAGTAGGTCTAAGTTCTAGGGGACTGATGACCTCAGATGTTAAGTCCCATAGTTTTCAGAGCCATTTGAACCATTTGTGTTTACTGTTTGTCAATAAATCGTTTTTCTCGAAGTAATTCCTAATGGCCGAACAAGGCATATCTTTCAAAATCCTACTGGAAATCGACGTTAGTGGCATGTCTCTAGTTGAACAGATTACTCCTATTTTCTTTGCTGAGTACTGCTGTGACCTGTGCAAATTCGCAGTCTTTAGCTACGAATATTTCGTAGAGCGAGAGGTTGTATGTGATTGCTAACGGTGAAGCTATGTCAGGGTACTCTAAAACGAACCTAATTGGCATACAGTCGGAACCGGAGGACTTCCCTTCATTAAGTACTAGCTGACCAACCCGACATTTCCTGGGTATTTAGTTTGCCAATTTGCTATTAGAAATAAAAACAAATAATCAACTGTACAAAAAAAAAAATTCATTTACATGTATTCGTGAAAACATATTTGAAAATATGAAACAGTCTTACAAAGAAATACGCAAAATGTGCAAATGTTTCATTACGTTGGTCGCAGCAGCTTCTCGTGTCTACAACGCGATTTTGTAAACGCCCCTATGGCAGCGCCTCTTCATAGCTCATAAGGACGGCTACTGTTTTGGGCTACAGCCGTTTGCGCTTCGCAATTGAAAGCTGTAAAAAGTGCAGCCGGGCTTCAGGGATTTCCTTAATTTGACTTCTCTGAACGAGTGTCTTAGTAGTAAAGAATAATTGTGTTACAACTTCATGCATGATGCGGAAATTTTTCACGCATCTCAGTATTTACGTCACCATATTTCTTGATCTAAGCGCCGCGCTATGATGCAATTGTGTAGGTACATTCAGCGGTATATGTGGATACTGTCTGCGAAATATGTTGCATGTGGATTTGGTAACAAAGAAATAATTAATTTAAACTCAAGAACGATGCTGCAGTTTTGCATGCATCTCCACGTTTATGACGCCATATCTCCTGCTCTATGCGTCATTCATTGACACAGTTTTGTAGGTACATTCAGAGGTGTATGTGGATACTGTTAGAAAAATGTTTTGAGAAGAAAGGTAGTAGGAAAGACGTGATAAATGTAAACGTGATACATGACGCAGCAGTTTTTCAGGCATCCCATCGTTTATGACGTCATATCTCCTGAAATACGGTAGGTAAGGGCTCTCACCTCCACAACTATTGTTGCATCACAGTAAATGACGTGTGTGCCAAGCTTGATTCGAATTGCTCCAGTAGTGCGCGCGTACACGTACATACATCTTTATACGAGAGTAAGTCAATTATTATCCGCAATTTAGTTATATTTTTGTTTATTTTGGTAGTAGTGTTGCTTTACGTTGATGACGCATGCTTTTTTTATTTGCTGTTATATCTTTGCAATTTTTAAGCTGCTAGGTTAGTTTCGTTATCGCTGTCGTGCTGTTAATCATGGCTGCTCCGCTGTCTATTTGCACCAAAGAAGAGCAACGTTCAGTGATGCGTTTTTTGTGGCGTAAAGGCGTATCAGCGGCCGAAATTCATCGAAGGCTTTCGGTACGGTACCTGAACAGTGTTTTGCCGCAACGGAGTGTCTACGAATGGATTGAAAATTCCGAAATTGTTGCACAAGTGTTAGGCACAATGAAGGAGCCGGACGACCATTTACAGCCACAAATGAAGAAACCATTGAGCGTTCACGTGAAATGATTCTCTTAGACGATTAACTATTGACGAAGTGGCACATAGTCGGCAAATTAGTCACGGTTCTTCCTACGAAATCATCCATAACAGATTTGGGTTTCATGAAGTTTGTGCAAGATGGGTCCCGAAACAACTCACACAGTTGGATAAACAAACGCGCTTGGACATCTGCAAAAAACATTTGGATCGCTATGGTGACGAAGGGGACAACGTCTTAGACGGGATCATTATTGGTGACGAAATATAGGTCCATTATTGCGAGCCAGAGAGTAAACGGCAGAGTATGGAATGGAAGCATCCAAATTCGTCGTGCAAGAAAAAGTTCAAGAGCCAACTGTCCACAGGAAAACTGATGCTTATAGTTTTTGGGGACGCACAGGTCCAGTGCTGGAACATTATGGGGAAAGGAGCACAACAGTAAATAGTTTACGTTACAGTGAGATGCTTACTGCCAGCCTAGAGCCTGCAATTACATGCACACGCCGAGGATTGCTGTCAAACGGTGTGTTGTTGCACGGCAATGCCTGTCCGCATACGGCTGCCCACACTACTGAAACGCTCCAGAAATTCGAATTTGAAGTACTGGATCATCCTTCATATAGTCCCGATCTAGACCCTTCTGACTATCACTTGTTTGGTCCACTCAAACAGGCATTAAGGCGCCGTGGATTTGTTTCGGACGAAGCTGTGAAAGAAGCGGTACATTCCTAGTTCGCAGCTCAACCGACAACCTTCTTTTATGAGGGCATCAGGAAGCTTGTACAACGATGGGCCAAGTGCGTTGGAACGCAAAGAGACTATGTCGAAAAATGATGTTCTTGTAAGTTTCCAATTTGATTACAATAAAATTTTATAATTACTTTGCGGATAATAATTGACTTACCTTCGTAATATGTATGGTCTTAAGCCGCTTCGCTACACCGTGGATATCTGATTCTAAGTTACTCAAGTAGACAGTTGATTCGAATTCTGGAATATCTATTTTGTCTTCTTTGGCGAAGGAACTACGGAAAACCGCGTTTAGTAACTATGCTTTAGTGACATTGGTAGCAATGAGAGTACGATCAGACGGGTATCAGAAGTAACGTTTGACAAGAACAGGGATTTCGAAGTAGCGAGCTCACAGCTCGTTTTCTTGAATGAAGAGTCTTCGACTGAGGTGAGCCATGCTTGCGCTAGGGAAGTGTACTCAAACCATTGCTGTTTATATCGCTTATAACGATCTCGCAGGCGATATTAATAGTAACCTAAGACTATTTTGCCGAGGGTGCAGTTATCTTTAATAAAGCACCGAAAGACTCCCCTCATATACGAGCTCAATCGTTGGATGTGAAATTAATCTCAGGGATGCTTTTCTAATATCTACACCTGGTATGCCCTGCTTTTGTAGTCAAGTCTGGCTCACGCGCGCTCTTCACTAGCTTGTATGTCAGTAGACAAGATTTGAGCACAATATGTGGCACGGGTGGCCCTATGAAACAGCTAGTAATGATTTTTTGTAGCACAACGGTGGAGACATTAGGATGCGACTGGACATACGATGGTCATACAGGATCAAGAAGAAGATAACATCGTGAGCAGTGCAAATAATAATTAGGATATGAGACCCTAGGCTTCCTTTGGCTTACTAATGGCTTTGGAACACATTATTATTATTGTCATTGTGGATCCATAAAGGAATGATTGTAACGGAGAAATGGCGCTGGAATGTAGGGAGCGTTTCCTCGGTTCAGAGTTAGTGCTGATTTGTTAATCTATTCGACAGGGTCCTCCCAGCACCTCACACATATCCGATAGAAAATTCGATATGAATCTGATTGTTCAGTACGTAGCAGGGAAACTACTCAGTCGTGATTTAATCGGATTCAGCACGACTGATCATGTTTTGGGGGTCGCAAAAGGCATCAGACTCAGACTCATGCACGACACATACACATGTAGCATTTCATCTACAGTAATCTGGCTAAACTGAATATTCGATATGACTCAGAGAGCACTGCAGAGTACGAGGGAGGTGAGCGTCGCTATGCCCCGAGAATCTGTCGATACAATACACAAAGGTGCAAAAATATAAAAGCTATCGGTGGGCAGCAAACTTCTACATATATATGTAACCAATCTGCTCACTAACTGCACCTTCCTATTCGATCCGATCAGGATAACGGGAGCGCGCACTTTCACGATGGAAAACGTGATGGTTGACGGCGAAAGTCTATCAATTTCATAAAAGTTCTGTAACTCCCAAATTATTCAAGTTAGGCACTCCTACAGGGATGCATTGAACTCAGAAAGCAGCTGAAAAGTTTAGCTGGCACTACACGACAATGTCACTGTGATAGTGTCTCGCTACGGGCGATCGTGCTTCAAAACATCGAATATTTTCAGTTATACAGATAACGCACACACATATACCAAAGAATGGAAGGAAGAACGGAAAGCAGCAGAAAAACGGTAAATAAGTATACACATGCTCATTCTGCTTTACTAGAGACTAGGCGATTAGGGCTGCAACGAAGTGAAAGAGAAAACCTAAAAATAGAAATAACAAGTTTTGCTGACAAGAAGTTGTGCCGCAAGTTGCACACAGCTTTAAAGTTGGTTTGATGAATGGCAGCTTACTCTAAATACATCAAAACATAAGTTAAGGAGGATGAGTACGAAAAACAATTCTGTAACGTTCAAGCACAGCATTAGCAGTCTACTGATTGACACAGTCACATTAATTAAATATGTACGCGTGACGTTGCAAAGCGATGTGAAATGGACCGAGCACGTCAGATTGTTAATAGTAGGGAAGGCGAAAAGTGGACTTGGTTTTATTAAGAGAGTTCTGAGAAAGTGTAGGTCTTGTATAAAAGAGATCCATTCTTGACTACTGCTCGAGTGTTTGGGATTCCCAGTGGTCGGATTAGAGGAAGACATCGAAGAAAGTCAGAGGCGGGCTGTTAAGTATGTTGCCGGTAGGTTCGATCAGCATGCAAGTATTACAGAGAGGCTTCGTGAACTAAATTGAGAATCATTCGAGCGAACACGGTCTTTTCGTGAGGCACAGTAGAGAAAATTTATAGAACCGGTATCCGTGGCCGACTGCAGAACGATTCTACTATCACCAACGTATATTTCGCGTAAGGATCACGAAAATAAAATGAGACAAATGAGAGTTCGTATGGAGGCTTATAGACAGTAGTTTTTCCCTCGCTCTATTTGCGAGAGGAACAGGAAAGAAAATGGCTAGTGGTGGTACAAGTCACCCACCGACATGCATCGTAAGGTGGATTCCGGAGTGTCTCTGTAGATGTAAAGAAAGTGAGACATATTGTCACCTATCAATAATAACTGAAAAAAGCTGCATAAATATCCAGCCAGTATGCTCAACGCAAACGATTTCAACGTAGCGTAAACGGTGGCAACTTACTTTACATGCACAGATATATAACGCTGTTGTCTTAATAAAACGCTGAAAAGTGGTATCGTACTCGTATGACTACAATATCAATGAATCATAAGTTGATTCTGTGAATTCATACTAGTCCCTAGGTAGGGATATAAAATGATCATGTAGGATAATTTGTGGGTAAAGCAAGTGGCAGCAGACTTCGGTTCATCTTCCATATACTGTGGAAGTGCAGTCATTCTACAAAGGATACAGCTTACAGAACGTTTGTGCATCTCATCCTAGAATATTGGTCGTGTGTGTGTGCGACCTATATCAAACAGACAAACAGAGGAACTCGTTCATAGAAGGGCAGCGCGAGTGGTCACAGGTCTGTTTGAAACTCCGAAGAGCGTTCCGGAAATGCTGAAAAGCCAGAACTAGCATACGACTGAAGATAGGAGTCAGTTATCCCGCGAAAGGTCACCTAAGAAGTTTTAAGACCGCGTACAATCTAGCAACACTCTCGTACGGGTCGTTGCCGTAGGGACCAAAAGGACCAGATCAGACTCATTACAGTGAACACAGAGCCATGTAAGCAATCATTCTCATTTCTCTCCACACGTGATTGCAACGGAAGAATTCCTAACATGTGGTGCAATGCTATTTCACAGTGATTTGCGGCATATGTGCGTAGAATTGCACGCTGAATAGCAAACGACATGTTCGGATCTGTTGAGACCTCATGAACAGAATGGTGCAGGCGAAAAACACATAGTTAAATAGAAGTAGAGCTTTCATTAATGATGATAAAAAAAGATCTGTGAGACAATCTGAGTAGCCGTTTTAGGCTGTTTGCAGTTGATACTGTCGTTTATCATCTAGTAAAGTCATTAGAAGATAAAAACAAACTGCAAAACAATTTAGAAAATATATCTAAATGGTGCGAAAAATGGCAGTTGACCCTAAATAATGAAAAATGTGAAGTCATCTAGATGAGTGTTAAAAGGAAGCCGTTAAACTTCTGTTGCACGATGAATCAATCAACTATGAAGGCCGTAAATTCAACTACATACCTAGGAAATACGATTACGAATAACTTAAATTGGAAAGAACACATAGAAAATGTCGTGGGAAAGGCCCACCGAAGATTGCGATTTATTGGCAAAATACTTAGAAGATGCAGCAGATACACACAAGCGACTGCCTACACTACGATTGTCCGTCTACATATACAATACTGCTGCACGTTCTGGGATCCGTCCCAGACAGTATTAAAGGAGTACATCGAGAAAGTTCAAAGAGGAGTAGCTCGTTTTGTATCATTCCGAAATAGGGGAGAGAGTGTCAGTGACATGATACAGTATTTGGGTGGACAGCATTAAAACAAAGGCGAATCTTCTCATGAAATTTCAATCACAAACTTTCTCCTCCGCGGCCGGCCGGTGTGGCCGAGCGGTTCTAGGCGCTCCAGTCTGGAACCGCACGACCACTACGGTCGCAGGTTCGAATCCTGCCTCGGGCATGGATGTGTGTGATGTCCTTAGGTTAGTTAGGTTTAAGTAGTTCTAAGTTCTAGGGGAGTGATGACCTCAGATGTTAAGTCCCATAGTGCTCAGAGCCATTTGAACAATTTTTCTCCTCCGCACGCGATAATATCTTGTTGACGCCGATCTACAAAGGGAGAAACGAGCATCATAATAAAGTAAGAGAAATCAGAGCTCGCACTGAAAGATACAGGTGTTCATTTTTTCCGTGTGCTGTTCGAGATTGGAATAATAGAAAATAATTGTGAACGTGGTTCGATGAACCCTCTGTCAGGCACTTAAGTGTGATTTGCAGAGTATCGATGTACATGTATATATAGATGTGGAAAAATGCCTGAAGTGAAATGAGTAGTAAAAACTGGAAGCATTTGAAATTTTTTGTTACAAAACAGAGTTAAAAATTAAATCAGCTCTTAGAGTACAAAATGAATAACTGAGGGTACAAATCTGTTGAAAAACCGAACCAATGGAAACTTATGTTGGTGTTATACGTCGTAAGCCATATTCTGGTCAACTGAGACGCCATGAATAGAATGGTACAGTAGATAAAAACACGAACGATTCCATTTCCTGTTACTTGATGTAGCTTGCCTTGTTTCCGTTTGTCTGCTGGCTTGTTTGTTTGTCCACCCATAAATAATTTCTATTGCAAGTATGTACACTACTGGCCATTAAAATTGGCACACCACGAAGATGACGTGCTACAGACGCGAAATTTAACCGACAGGAAGAAGACGATGTGATATGCAAAGCTTTTCAGAGCATTCACACAAGGTTGGCGCCGGTGGCGACACCTACAACGTGATGACAAGAGGAAAGTTTTCAACCGATATCTCATACACAAACAGCAGTTGACCGCCGTTGCCTGGTGAAACGCTGTTGTGATGCCTCGTGTAAGGAGGAGAAATGCGTACCATTACGTTTCCGACTTTGATAATGGTGGGATTGTAGCCTATCGCGATTGCGGTTTATCGTATCGCGACATTGCTGCTCGCGTTGGTCGAGATCCAATGACTCTTAGCAGAATATGGAATCGGTGGGTTCAGGAGGGTAGTACGGAACGCCGTGCTGGATCCCAACGCCCTCGTATCACTAGCAGTCGAGATGACAGGCATCTTATCCGCATGGCTGTAACGGATCGTGCAGCCACGTCTCGATCCCTGAGTCAACAGATGGGGACGTTTGCAAGACAACAACCATCTGCACGTACAGTTCGATGAAGTTTGCAGCAGCACGGACTATCAGCTCGGAGACCGTGGCTGCGGTTACACTTGACGCTGCATCACAGACAGGAGCGCCTGCCATGGTGTACTCAACGACGAACCTGGGTGCACGAGTGGCAAAACGTCATTTTTTCGGATGAATCCAGGTTCTGTTTACACCATCATGATTGTCGCATCCGTGTTTGGCGACATCGCAATGAACGCACATTGGAAGCGTGTATTCGTCGTCGTCATACTGGCGTATCACCCGGCGTGATGGTATGGGGTGCCATTGGTTACACGTCTCGGTCACCTCTTGTTCGCATTGACGGCACTTTGAACAGTGGACGTTACATTTCAGATGTGTTACGACCCGTGGCTCTACCCTTCATTCGATACGTTCGAAACCCTACATTTCAGCAGGATAATGCACGACCGCATGTTGCAGGTCCTGTAAGGGCCTTTCTGGATACAGAAAATGTTCGACTGCTGCCCTGGCCAGCACATTCTCGAGATCTCTCACCAACTGAAAACGTCTGGTCAATGGTGGCCAAGCAAATGGCTCGTCACAATACGCCAGTCACTGCTTTGATGAACTGTGGTACCGTGTTGAAGCTGCATGGGCAGCTGTACCTGTACACGCCATCCAAGCTCTGTCTGACTCAATGCCCAGACGTATCAAGGCCGTTATTACGGCCAGAGGTGGTTGTTCTGGGTACTGATTTCTCAGGATCTACACACCAAAATTGCGTGACAACTTCAGTTCTAGTTCAATATATTTGTCCAATGAATACCCGTTTATCATCCGTATTTCTTCTTGGTGTAGCAATTTTAATGGCCAGTAGTGTATTATGAGCTGTGTATTCAAGGAACTATTCCGTACGCCTTACATCTACAACGATTACTAACGTGTGAGAGGACTGCAAAAAGAAAGTTACACATGTCGTCTCGCGCTAAGACCATTGCGCAAGAGTGGCGCATTGTTTGAAGCGGCTCCTGCCGACACAGTTCTGCTACGGTTTTGATGAAGTGGGCGAGTGAAATGACGCGGCAACTGGAAAATTACTCAAATGTTGAAGTACACGAGACAGTACGATTCTTGTGGCCAATACGTCTGAATTTTACACAGATTCTCCGTAAATTTCTGGCGGTGTATGGATCAAATGTAATGTCGTGTACAGGCATAGTCAAATGGTGCCGGACGGAGCGGGTGATGCTGGACGGGAAGAAGGGCCATCATCACCGGCCATAGACGACAGGGTCCAGGCAATCGAGGTACTTTTTCGCAACAACCGCAGATGTTCCAACGATGAGGACATTCACATAACTGATCTCGAACGGTCCCGTGACCAAGGAGCGGATTTCTGTCGTCCAGAAACTGAACGATTTGTAGAGCCTTCCGACCGTTGTTTACACAGACTGCAGTATTTGAACGGTGTGCGTACTGGGAGAAATGGCTATGAAAAATGTAGATATCGTGAGAAATGACAATTTGTTTGCTATATTTGACAATTTATTTGGCATGTTACCGCTATGAGCATCTTCGCTTGTCTGAACACGTGAGTGGTACATGTTCTTAGGCTACCATAGCTGATAGTGTTACTGGCAAGTGAAATTCCCCATCGCACCCTTCGCCGATTTAGTGGTAAGATGGCCCAGTGGATAGCCCGTCAAAAGCTGAAAACAGATCAAGCATGAGAACAGGAAGAATATGTACTGAATTGTGAAAAAAGAAGCTAAATAGAAACAGTGAACGGTCCAAGCTTACAAGTGCAGTATTGAGCATATTTAAATAGCCGTGGCGTCGTGGTTAGGTGGTAACGGTACTAGACTGTTAGATGGCCCTCCCCCCACCCCCACTCCCCCCTTGCCGGCACGGTAGCTCACCGTGTTCGGTCAGAGGGTTAGCTGCCCTCTGTAATAAAAAATTTAAAAAAAAACTGAGTTAATGGATCAACGACGAACTGAACCCGGTGTTTTGCGAAGTCCGCCGCGAGAAGACAAAAAAAAAAAAAAACAAAAAAAAAAAAAAAAAAAAACAAAAAAAAAAGACACGAATTTTTTTCACAACATTATGAACTGTCCGTCCGGTCATGGAAATGTTTGTTTTATTTCTGTAGCCTTAGCAGCTGTCATACTATACATTGTTTATAGAATATGAGTCACGTGGTAAGGATACGTTACCGTCACAAGTAAACGTGATGAATAGTGAGAGCAGGCGAGACACTACATAGACGACTGACAGAGATGAAAACAAACAAATAAACCGGTCTGAACTGTGTTACTACAAAGGAATTAAAGAGTCAAAACTTCCAAAACGGAACGCCGTTTCAAAAATATTAAAAACTGTTTCTACTTTGCTTTTTTTTTGTACAGCTCAATACCACTTCTTTCATGCGTGATCTGTGTCCAGTTTTTGACGAGCTGATCACTGGTCCATCTTACCACTAAATCTGAGTGGGGGGGGGGGGATACAAGGGATGCAAAGGGGAGTTTCCCTTGTGAGTAGAGTTCAGGCGAGCGAGGGAGGCAGTTGCCCGCTAGAGGGGCAGAATAAGGCTTTGGCTCTGAGCGCTATGGGACTTAACATCTATGGTCATCAGTCCCCTAGAACTTAGAACTACTTAAACCTAACTAACCTAAGGACAGCACACAACACCCAGTCATCATGAGGCAGAGAAAATCCCTGACCCCGCCGGGAATCGAGCCCGGGAACCCGGGAATGGGAAGCGAGAACGCTACCGCACGACCACGAGCTGCGGACTGCAGAATGAGGAGCTTGGATGGCACCGCACAGGGAATGAATTTTTATTTGAGATGCTCCATCATGTGACTGAGGATTGAAAATCATTTTGAGATGATTGCATAGAGAGACGACACATCTGGAAGGCGGTATAACATGTTTCAAGCGCTAATCGCGAAGTATTGTTGTGTAAAGATTTCATTGTGCTGACATCCACGTGTTGGCATTCAGAATGGATTATCAGTCATGTGTTAAGCATTATAATTAGTTCAAAAAACTGCACCACACAAGAGGACTGTAGTGATTGCAGCTTATGGAATATCGTCTCAGTTATGTGACTGGATTCATGATTTCCTGTCAGAGGGGTCACAGTTCGTAGTAATTGACGGAAAGCCATCGGGTAAAATAGAAGTCATTTCTGGCGCTCCCCAAGGTAGTGTTGTAGGCCGTCTGCTGTTCCTTATCTATATAAAAGATTTAGGAGATAATCTGAGGAGCCGTCTATCTTGTTTGCAGATGATGCTGTCGTTTATTGTCTGGTAAAACCATCAGAAGATAAAAACAAATTGCAAAACGATTTATAAAATATATCTAAATGGTGCAAAAATTGGCAGTTGACCCTAAATAATGATAAATGTGAGATTATCCACTTTAGTGCTGAAAGGAAACCTATAAACTTCGGTTACACGATAAATATGTAAATTCTAAAGGCCGCACATTCAGCTACACACCTAGGAATTACAATTAAGAACAACTTAAATTGGAAGGAACACACAGAAAATGTTGTGGGGAAGGGAAACCAAAGACTGTGTTTCACTGGCACAACACTTATAAAATGTAACACATTTACTAAAGAGACTTCCTATACTACGCTCGTTTGTCTTTTTTTAGAGTACTGTTGCGCAGTCTGTACCAGATAAGACTAACGGATTACATCGAGAATGTTGAGACAAGAACAGCACGTGGTGTATTATCACGAAATAGGGGAGGGGGTGTCGCGGACATGATACGGGATTTGGAAAGGGCACCATTAAAACAAAGGCGTTTTTCGTTGTAGCGGAATCTTCCCACGAAATTTCAATTACCAGCTTTCTCCTCCGAACGCAAAAATATTTTATTGACGCCGACTTACATAGGGAGCAACGATCATCATAATAAAATAAGGGAAATCAGAGCTCGCTCGGAAATATACAGGTGTTCGTTTTCCCATGCGCTGCTCGAGAGTGGAATAATAGAGAATTATTGTAAATATGGTTCGATGAATCCTCTACCAGTCACTCAAGTGTGATTTGCAGAGTATTCTTGTAGATGTATATGTAGATGTAGATCGTTAGCTGAAAGTATATCATTTAAAAGGGCAAATAGTAGTTTTCTGTAATTTAGATACTGAGTGTAAAAGTAATTTTTATGGTGGTATGACAATGCTAAGAAAAGGTTATTTATTGTTTATGTTCAAGTCGCTTTTGTGTCATTAAAAGGATTCAGTATAACTGCAGAATACGTTCTTTTTGTCATTTATAAATATTTCACGAAGCTTATCCCAAGTATTGCTTGACTTAACCATGTTTTCAGAAAAGGAACAAAAGTTTAATTTGATAAAGCAGCCTGATAAATAAATAAAATAAGTCAGGTAAGGTAGGTGGTCATGCAGTTAGGCACTTCACATTCTTGCACGGTGCAGACGGAGTAGAGCAGACTTATCCGTCGTGAGTAAAGAAACGTTTGTGGGTCCTAATCGAATCTTCAGGATGAAAATTAGGAACAATACGAAGGGCGTTTGAAAAGTCCATGCAAAAACAAAAACTACTTACGTGTTTGGGGTATACCTTTTTTATTTTTCGACACAGTCTCCTTTTATACTTATGCACTTCGCCCAACGCTGTTCTAATTTGTTGATCCCTTCCGAATAGAAAGGAATTGTCCGAGTCTGCAAAATAGCTATTAGTTGCTGCAATCACCTCCTCGTTTGAATAAAATCTTGGTTCCGCCAGCCATTTCTTCAAATTGAGGAAGAAATTGTAGTCCGAGGGAGCCAAGTCTGGAGAATAGGGGGATGTGAAACGAGTTTGAGTCCTGTTTCCATTAATTTTGCGACCACAGCTGCTGAGGTGTGTGCTGGTGCATTGTCGTGATGGAAAAGGACTTTTTGCGGTGCAATCGCCGGCGTTTTTCTTGCAGCTCGGTATTCAAACGGTTCAGTGACGATGAATAATATGCACCTGTAATACTTTTACCCTTTTCCAGATAGTCGATGAGGATTATCCCTTTCGAGTCACAAAAGACTGTCGCCATAACCTTTCCGGCCGAAACAATGGTCTTCGCCTTTTTTGGTGCAGATTCTCAATTGGTAACCCATTGTTTAGATTGTTGTTTGGTCTCAGGAGTATAGTAATGTATCCATATTACATCCACAGTGACAAACCGACGCTTAAAGTCTTGCGGGTTCTTCCTGAAAAGCTACAAACCATCCTTGCAACACTTCACACAATTCCGTTTTCGGTCAAGCGTGAGCCATCGCGGAACCCATCTTGCGGATAGCGTTCTCATGTCCAAGTGTTTATGCAAAATATTATGTACCCGTTCATTCTAGATGCCCACGGCACTAGCAATCTCATGGACCTTAACTCTTCTGTCATCCAACACCATGGCATAGATTTTATCAATGATTTCTGGAGCCGTAACCTCCACAGGGCGTCCAGAACGTTCAGCATCACTTGTCCCCGTATGGCCACTCCGAAAATTTTGAAACTACTTATAAACTATTCTAATCGAAGTTGGAGAGTCACCGTAAGGTTTATCAAGCTTCTCTGTAGTCTCCTGAGGCGTTTTGCCTTTCATAAAGTAAGTTTTAAGCACCACACACAATTCTTTTTCGTTCATTTTTTGCCAATCACTAAACTTCCTTGATTCACACGAATGCCAAACACAAAGAAATAGACCAATATGGCTGAAACTTGGTGTGCGTTCTTTCCAAATATGCTACTAACTAAACATGACCTCGATACGCGCCGATGGTGCCGTCTCTCGGACTTTGCACGGACTTTTCATACGCCCCTCGTATTTATTAGCAAAATTGTCACATGAATTCAGTAGATGCGTTTTACAACAGAGCTCAGTTTTTGTTACGCAACAGTTAGTCAATATGTGTAATTGTTTTGGCCGGCCGCTGTGGCCGAGCGGTTCTAGGCGCTTCAGTCTGCAACAACGCTGTTGCTATGGTCGCAGGTTCGAATCCTGCCTCGGGCATGGATGTGTGAGATGTCCTTAGGTTAGTTAGGTTTAAGTAGTTCTAAGTCTAGGAGACTGATGACCTGAGATGTTGAGTCCCATAGTGCTTAGAGCCATTTGAACCATTTTTTTGTGATTGTTTCGTGACAAAACCATTCTCAGTATTACTGATGCCGTTCTTTATATTCAGTTTTATTTACGGATAGTCAGATGCAGTTTAGTTTAATTGTTATCACATAAAGATATGTTCGTGTTACAAAAAAAAGTAGCTAAAGCAGCTCATGCGTATTTACACACGAAGATACGTAAACAGGCACAATACGGTGCTGCGAGTCCATACCACGTCGTATTGCGACACTCCTGCATGCTCGCGGGGCCCTTCACCATATTAGAGAGGTGTACCAGATTCTTTGGCTCTTCAGTGTATATCATAATGTGTAATCGGAATTTAAGACTTATACTCCAAGTAAAATAGAATAGCTGCATCACGTTCATTCAGTTACAATAGTACAAACGAGCATTTAGAAAATTCCACCATTTAGAAAGTTTGAGATTGGATAAAAGTTACTTGGTGTGACACAGTAATGTGTAACTTACTTTCTGAAGTTCCCACTCCCACATTACTCCACGTTTTTGTGTGTCTTACAATTATATGAGCGTTTCCACTGCGGTACGAATCCGGACCCTGCCTTACATTTTCAGTGCTCTCGCCAAATATTGGGTAATAGAAGAGTGAATAATGAGACTCGTGCTTCGAGGCGTGCATGCAAAGTTGTGAGAGTAAGACTGTAGCACGTGAAAGACAAGGTGCTTTTCAAACCCACCTGTGACTGACATTTCTAATCTGTCAACTCAGATGGCTCTGAGCACTATGGGACTTAACATCTGAGGTCATCAGTCCCCTAGAACTTAAAACTACCTAAACCTAACTAACCTAAGGACATCACACACATCCATGCCCGAGGCAGGATTCGAACCTGCGACCGTAGCGGTCGCGCGGTTCCAGACTGTAGCGCCTAGAACCGCTCGGCCACCCCGGCCGGCTAAGTTTCCTCTCTGTTTCGCCTCTTTGACTACTTCGCTGGTGACATGCTGATGTCTAGACTGACAGTTTGTCATACTCTGAATGAATAAGCGCTGTAATTTGGTGTGAAATTGTTTCTGTGCCGTTTTCCGGTAAGGTGCTGCTGTGGTCGCCGGCTAGAACGTGCCTACGGAAGTCTGCGGTTCACTAAGCGTGCAGAGAAAGCAAGTGTAGGCACCAACTACTGCGCGCCTTGTAACCTGTTTCCGTCCCATCCGGCGTTCGCTAACGAAGGCGAAACCACTGCCGTGCTTTCTCCGGCGGCGGATAAACTCTCCTTTCACTCAGCAACCCGACGTCCATGAGCTGGCAGCACTATATGACGCGGGGAACGACTGACTACCTGTTGGCGTAACAGTCACCTCATAGCAGTCTCTGTACTCAACAAAGTTTTCACGATCATTTACATCTGATTTATTAGTCTACGAGTCTCTGAGGGTACATAGGACAACTTTCGCAGTATGCTCTGTCGTTCTATTGCCGTTTACCACGTGGGAAAGATGAACACCTAAATCTCTCTACGTGAACTCTGATTTCCCTCATTTTATCACGATAGTTGTTACTGCCTAAATGGATGGAAGCCAAAAAAAATAGCATTCGGTGACTGTAATTTTCTGAAAGGATCTCACAGCATTGATAAACGCCTCTGTTTTAACGATTGTCACCCCAGCTCACTTACCACATCCGCGACACTCCCTCACTTATTTCTTGAAAATTAAAAACGAACTGCCGTTCTTTGAACCTTTCCGATGCTATTTGGCAGGTGTATCTGGTAATAATCCTACATCAGGCAGCAATACTCCAGAAGAGAACGGACAAGTGTCTTCTAGTAGACACGTTTTAAGTTCGAAGTGTTCCACCAACATAGTCTTTGGCTCACCTTCCCCATTTTCTATGTGATGGCTCTAATTTAAAGTGTTCATACTTATAATCCCTAGTCGTTTAGACGAATCAGAAACCTTTAAATCACCGCGCGGGGTAGTCACGGTCAGTGCGGCTCCCCGTGTCGGAGGTTCGAGCCCCCCTCAGGCATGTGTGTGTGTGTTGTCCTTAGCGTAAGTTAGTTTTAAGTTAGATTAAGTAGTGTGTAAGCCTAGGGACCGATGACCTCAGCAGTTTGGTCCCATAAGACCTTACCATAAATTAAAAAAAAAAAAACCTTTAAATTTCTGTTTTATAGTAATCGAAATTTTAAGCAATTTTTTTTGACACTTATGCTGAGGACCTCACATTTTTTATTGTTCACCGTCAATTCCCATTTTCTGCATCACGGAGATATATTCTCTAAATCATTTTCAGCTCATTTTGACCTTCTGATGACTAGTAGACGGTAGACAGCATCATATGCAAACAATCTAAAAGATCTATTCACATTGTCTCCAAAATCTGTTACGTATACTTGTGCCCAAAACTTAATGTCGAAAGTAACTTTCACATGATGTGGCTCTACATAAATCGATTAAAATTTGGACCATACCTAGAAATAGCTGCTTCAGTGTAATGCACAGTGCAATTGAAATAAATGCGCAATGAGACGAACATAAATGACACTTCTGTTCAAAGACAATAATTATACTGTAGTTACCGCGATTTGTGATGGTACCCTGCACATTACAAAAGGCGCATCTCAGTTCTGAATTGGATGCGATGACCACGGACAGCAAACCGTTCTCTGCGACGTGCTTCCACGCTGGCCAGAAGGTTTGTAAGGAGTTCTTGTGGTAGGGCGTAACATCCTTCCACTAAAGCGTTGACAGCTGCTGGATGGTCGATGGTACATCGGGACGTTCTGCAGTATGTCTCCCTAACGCATTCCATACGTGCTCTATGGTATTCAAGTCGGAGGAACATACAGGCCATTCCATTCAGCAAATGTCCGCATGTTCCAACAGCTCCTACACTTTCTCTGTTCGATGTGATCGCGCATTGGCATCCATAAAAATGAAGTCAGGGCCAAATGTTCCCCTGAAAAGATGCCCATGGAGAAGGAGGAAGATGTGACAATGACGTTCACCGTTGAGTGTACCGTGTTCAGATATTTCAAGGTCAGTACCTTATTGCCTCTCCATACCATAACACATGTACCACCAAAACGAACATTTTCGACTGTGACCGTCGGGATGTTATATACCCTCATACAGCGAGAGGTGTCAACACGTCCAGTAGGTACATACACTGCGCGTAGGGAGTTGAAAAGAATGGTCAAGCAGCTCCTCAAAAATCACGCATTTCTGTAGTCACTGCTAAGTGGCGCTGAAGGTGCTATAAAGAGCGACGCACAGTGAATGACTGGAAACATATGATTTAGAGTGATTAATCGCGCTGTACCCTTTGGCAGTTAGATGGAAGGGTTTGAGTTTGGCGAATGCCTTGAGATCGTTATCTGCCGTATTGTGCAGTGCCAGAAGTGAAACACGGAGGAGGTGTTGTGGCGATATGGGGATGTTTTTCATGGTTAGAGTGTGAATATTTTATTGTGCTTAAGAAAACAGTAAATGTGGATGTATCTGAACACATTTTACAGAATTTTGTAGTATGTATAGCAGAGGAACAGTTCGCAGATGATGATGTTCGTATCAGCATGACAATGCACCGTGTCATAAAGCAGCAATTGTGAGGCAACGATTTATGGACAGTAGCATTCTTGAAATGGACCAGCTTGCCCTGTGTTCCAACCTGAACCCAGTGGAACATTTTTGGGATGAGTTAGTATATCGACTTCGCTCCAGACCGGGCCGGTCGCTTTGGCCTAGTGGTTCTAGACGCTTCAGTCCGGAACCACGCGGCTGCTACAATCGCAGGTTCGTATCCTGCCTCGGGCATAGATATGTGTGACGTCCTTACATTAGTTAGGTTTACGTAGTTCTAAGACTAGGGGACTGATGACCTCAGATGTTAAGTCCCATGACATTGCACCGTGTCATAAAGCAGCAATTGTGAGGCAACGATTTATGGACAGTAGCATTCTTGAAATGGACCAGCTTGCCCAGTGTTCCAACCTGAACCCAGTGGAACATTTTTGGGATGAGTTAGTATATCGACTTCGCTCCAGACCGGGCCGGCCGCTGTGGCCTAGTGGTTCTAGACGCTTCAGTCCGGAACCACGCGGCTGCTACAGTCGCAGGTTCGTATCCTGCCTCGGGCATAGATGTGTGTGATGTCCTTACATTAGTTAGGTTTACGTAGTTCTAAGACTAGGGGATGGTTCAAATGGCTCTGAGCACTATGCGACTTATCTTCTGAGGTCATCAGTCGCCTAGAACTTAGAACTAATTAAACCTAACTAACCTAAGGACAGCACACACATCCATGCCCGAGGCAGGATTCCAACCTGCGACCGTAGCGGTCGCTCGGCTCCAGACTGCAGCGCCTAGAACCGCACGGCCACTCCGGCCGGCAGACTAGGGGACTGATGACCTCAGATGTTAAGTCCCATAGTGCTTAAAGCCATTTTGAGCTCCAGACCCTGGCGTCCAAGATCACTAAATTCTATGGTTTTGACTCTTAAGAAAGAATGCGGTGCCATTCCTCCACAGATATTGAGAAATCTCATTGAATGTGACCCCAGCAGAGTTCCACTAATAATGTCCAGATGATGAGATAGTGTGTATTTTCACATACCGAAACTCGGTTCTCATGTAACACAAAATAACGCTCTCAACTGCAACTCTCAGTTGACTGCATCTTTATGTTGCTGTAAGTGATTTAATGTACGACCACAGTGTTCAGAATATACACAATGGACAAGCTTAAATGGTATACGTGAGATGGGGTCGCAAATCTCTTTCGATATTTCTAATGTAAAACTCAAGTCGGTGAATATTGAATCCACCTGGGGACATCGTCAGCAAAGATCGTAACGCTCAAGAGCGAACTTTCATCATCTATACGATACTGTATTCAAACAATTTGATTAGTATCTTAGCAATACATCGTGTGTCATGATGAAGACCATTTTATCATTTCTTTGTAGCTGTAGTGGCTATCCTTGGTAAAACGAGGCAGAGAAATAAAGAGAAACCTTAATACGAGGGCTGTTCAATAAAGAATGATCTTTTTTTTTTGACAACATACCTTTACTCATCTTCATAATTTTTACGGTCCTCCTCAGTTTCCCATGAATGCGATGCACTTGTCCCAGCTTTTCTGCCAGTCTTCAAATACATGCTGGAAACCATTTTTTGAGAGGTCCTTCAAAATCGCCCCCGCAGCATTCACCACTGCTTCTGATGATTAATAATGCCTCCCACGAAGGCGTTTCTTCATGTTCGGGAATAGAAAAAAGTCACATGGGGCTAAATCCGGAGTATAGGGAAGGTGAGAGATGCAAATCACGTTGATTTTTGCAGAGTATTCAGCAACTACATTGGCAATATGTGGCAGCGCATTATCGTGGTGCAGCATCAGCCTGCTTCACGGAAATGTGGTCTTTTGCGCATGATATGGACTTGCAATATTTTCAAGACATCGCTGTAGTATTGCCCAGTTACTGATGTGTGTGCAGGTACAACATGCTGATGAGCCATTCGATGAATATCAAAATTGAGATGACCATAACTTTTCCAGCAGAAGCAATCACTTTTGCTTTTTTGAGGCTTGGCGATGAAGGAGATTTCCACACTGAGCTTTGCTGTTTCCTCTAAGGATCAAAATGATGTAGCCAAGTTTCATCAGCAGTGATTGCACTTGAAAGGAACTTCGGATCTTCTTCTAACATCAACTTTAACTGCATGCAGACCTGCACGCGAATGACCTTTTCTTTGGGAATCAAGAAGTCATGGAACCTATCGCGCACAAACACGTGTCATGCGTAATTTTTCTGTCACCAACGTGTGAGTGGCACCCACTGAAATGTTCAGTATTTCAGAAAGTGGTCTTAAGATAATTCGTCGATCCTCTCTCACAATGACAGCAGCAGTGTTGATGTTTTCTTCAGAAAGAGCAGTAACTGCAGCACCTTCCTTCGAAATTGATTGTCTCCTCTCTTTAAACATTTTACACCACCTTCGAGCTGTGCTGTAGGGAAGAACAGACTCTCCGTAGGCCTCCTGTAACATTGTATAGGCCTCAGCTGAAGATTTGTTGAGACGAAAGCAGAATTTCGAAGCCGAATATTGTTCCACGCGTGTTACCTCCATTGCAGCGGTAGGCGGTACTGAACATGTCTGACCTTGCCTGCCTCTCACAGGCGGGAACCAGGAGTCCCAGCAATGAAACTACTACGACGTGTTTACTGCACATTAAGCTAACAGAATATCATAAGATAAAATTTTATCGCGAGAAATTATGACCATAAAAAATTATGATCATTCGTTATCGAACAGCTCTCGTAATAAACCCCACCTTGTCTTTTTTTTGGTTTTTTCACTTGCGAACGTACATTTCGAAATCACAGCATCATCAGCGCTTCATCTATTACGTAATGACCTTTATGGCGATGTCATCACTCCAGAAACGCGTATCTGCTAATGTTGTTGACTGCCTTTGAACATGACACCACAGTGAATTGGCTCCCGTAAAGTCGGAATTCACCGTAAATATCATCGGGATTTTGGCTACAGATTGAGCCGACGGAATAGTAAGACACTAGACCTTTATTGAGGGAGAGAAGAAAGGGTATAACTGTACATCCGCTGTAACATTTCTGGCTCACAGAGCGATAATATTACATCTCAAGCTTCACAATGCATTGTCCCTTGGAATATTATTTCGATTTGATTGAGATTCGCAGTAGTTTACCTCTAGTTAATGTACTGCCATACATTTATTCCCCCCCATGAACCATGGACCTTGCCGTTGGTGGGGAGGCTTGCGTGCCTCAGCGATACAGATAGCCGTACCGTAGGTGCAACCACAACGGAGGGGTATCTGTTGAGAGGCCAGACAAACCTGTGGTTCCTGAAGAGGGGCAGCAGCCTTTTCAGTAGTTGCAAGGGCAACAGTCTGGATGATTGACTGATCTGGCCTTGTAACACTAATCAAAACAGCCTTGCTGTGCTGGTACTGCGAACGGCTGAAAGCAAGGGGAAACTACAGCCGTAATTTTTCCCGAGGGCATGCAGCTTTACTGTATGATTATATGATGATGGCGTCCTCTTGGGTAAAATATTCCGGAGGTAAAATAGTCCCCCATTCGGATCTCCGGGCGGGGACTACTCAAGAGGATGTCGTTATCAGGAGAAAGAAAACTGGCGTTCTACGGATCGGAGCGTGGAATGTCAGATCCCTTAATCGGGCAGGTAGGTTAGAAAATTTAAAAAGGGAAATGGATAGGTTGAAGTTAGATATAGTGGGAATTAGTGAAGTTCGATGGCAGGAGGAACAAGACTTCTGGTCAGGTGACTACAGGGTTATAAACACAAAATCAAATAGGGGTAATGCAGGAGTAGGTTTAATAATGAATAGGAAAATAGGAATGCGGGTAAGCTACTACAAACAGCATAGTGAACGCATTATTGTGGCCAAGATAGATACGAAGCCCACGCCTACTACAGTAGTACAAGTTTATATGCCAACTAGCTCTGCAGATGACGAAGAAATTGAAGAAATGTATGATGAAATAAAAGAAATTATTCAGATTGTGAAGGGAGACGAAAATTTAATAGTCATGGGTGACTGGAATTCGAGTGTAGGAAAAGGGAGAGAAGGAAACATAGTAGGTGAATATGGATTGGGGGACAGAAATGAAAGAGGAAGCCGCCTGGTCGAATTTTGCACAGAGCACGACATAATCATAACTAACACTTGGTTTAAGAATCATGAAAGAAGGTTGTATACATGGAAGAACCCTGGAGATACTAAAAGGTTTCAGATAGATTATATAATGGTAAGACAGAGATTTAGGAACCAGGTTTTAAATTGTAAGACATTTCCAGGGGCAGATGTGGACTCTGACCACAATCTATTGGTTATGACCTGTAGATTAAAACTGAAGAAACTGCAAAAAGGTGGGAATTTAAGGAGATGGGACCTGGATAAACTAAAAGAACCAGAGGTTGTACAGAGATTCAGGGAGAGCATAAGGGAACAATTGACAGGAATGGGGGAAATAAATACAGTAGAAGAAGAATGGGTAGCTTTGAGGGATGAAGTAGTGAAGGCAGCAGAGGATCAAGTAGGTAAAAAGACGAGGGCTAGTAGAAATCCTTGGGTAACAGAAGAAATATTGAATTTATTTGATGAAAGGAGAAAATATAAAAATGCAGTAAGTGAAACAGGCAAAAAGGAATACAAACGTCTCAAAAATGAGATCGACAGGAAGTGCAAAATGGCTAAGCAGGGATGGTTAGAGGACAAATGTAAGGATGTAGAGGCCTATCTCACTAGGGGTAAGATAGATACCGCCTACAGGAAAATTAAAGAGACCTTTGGAGATAAGAGAACCACTTGCATGAATATCAAGAGCTCAGATGGAAACCCAGTTCTAAGCAAAGAAGGGAAAGCAGAAAGGTGGAAGGAGTATATAGAGGGTCTATACAAGGGCGATGTACTTGAGGACAATATTATGGAAATGGAAGAGGATGTAGATGAAGATGAAATGGGAGACATGATACTGCGTGAAGAGTTTGACAGAGCACTGAAAGACCTGAGTCGAAACAAGGCCCCCGGAGTAGACAATATTCCATTGGAACTACTGACGGCCGTGGGAGAGCCAGTCCTGACAAGACTCTACCATCTGGTGAGCAAGATGTATGAAACAGGCGAAATACCCTCAGACTTCAAGAAGAATATAATAATTCCAATCCCAAAGAAAGCAGGTGTTGACAGATGTGAAAATTACCGAACTATCAGCTTAATAAGTCACAGCTGCAAAATACTAACACGAATTCTTTACAGACGAATGGAAAAACTAGTAGAAGCCAACCTCGGGGAAGATCAGTTTGGATTCCGTAGAAACACTGGAACACGTGAGGCAATACTGACCTTACGACTTATCTTAGAAGAAAGATTAAGGAAAGGCAAACCTACGTTTCTAGCATTTGTAGACTTAGAGAAAGCTTTTGACAATGTTGACTGGAATACTCTCTTTCAAATTCTAAAGGTGGCAGGGGTAAAATACAGGGAGCGAAAGGCTATTTACAATTTGTACAGAAACCAGATGGCAGTTATAAGAGTCGAGGGACATGAAAGGGAAGCAGTGGTTGGGAAGGGAGTAAGACAGGGTTGTAGCCTCTCCCCGATGTTGTTCAATCTGTATATTGAGCAAGCAGTAAAGGAAACAAAAGAAAAATTCGGAGTAGGTATTAAAATTCATGGAGAAGAAATAAAAACTTTGAGATTCGCTGATGACATTGTAATTCTGTCAGAGACAGCAAAGGACTTGGAAGAGCAGTTGAATGGAATGGACAGTGTCTTGAAAGGAGGATATAAGATGAACATCAACAAAAGCAAAACAAGGATAATGGAATGTAGTCTAATTAAGTCGGGTGATGCTGAGGGAATTAGATTAGGAAATGAGGCACTTAAAGTAGTAAAGGAGTTTTGCTATTTGGGGAGCAAAATAACTGATGATGGTCGAAGTAGAGAGGATATGAAATGTAGGCTGGCAATGGCAAGGAAAGCGTTTCTGAAGAAGAGAGATTTGTTAACATCCAGTATTGATTTAAGCGTCAGGAAGTCATTTCTGAAAGTATTCGTATGGAGTGTAGCCATGTATGGAAGTGAAACATGGACGATAAATAGTTTGGACAAGAAGAGAGTAGAAGCTTTCGAAATGTGGTGCTACAGAAGAATGCTGAAGATTAGATGGGTAGATCATATAACTAATGAGGAAGTATTGAATAGGATTGGGGAGAAGAGAAGTTTGTGGCACAACTTGACCAGAAGAAGGGATCGGTTGGTAGGACATGTTCTGAGGCATCAAGGGATCACCAATTTAGTATTGGAGGGCAGCGTGGAGGGTAAAAATCGTAGAGGGAGACCAAGAGATGAATACACTAAGCAGATTCAGAAGGATGTAGGTTGCAGTAGGTACTGGGAGATGAAAAAGCTTGCACAGGATAGAGTAGCATGGAGAGCTGCATCAAACCAGTCTCAGGACTGAAGACCACAACAACAACATACATTTATTTCATATACATTATGACCTCTTACTTAAAAGCGTGTTGGTCCGTTTCTGGAAAGCAATTCAGCAGTGATTCTGCGTGCCATAGGTTCAACAAGTTCTTGATATGTTTCCAGAGGTTTGTGGCACCAGATGCCTACGCACAAGTCACACACTTCCCGTAAATTACGGGTGGCTGGTTTGTGGGCGCGAAGCTGGCGCCCAACAGCGTCCCAGTTGAGTTTCATCGGATTCAGATAAGCCGAATTCTATGGCAAAGATATCAAAGCGAGTTCACTGTCATGCTCCTCAAATACTGCAGCACGATTCTGGCCTTGTAGCACGGACAGTTATCCTGTTGGAAGTTGTCATCGCTGTTGAGGAAGACATCAAGCATAAGGGTTACATCATCATCATCATCATCATCATCATCATCAGTGTTCTGCCTAAAGGCAGGTTTTCACATGGTAGTTCTCCAGGCTGTCCGGTCTTCTGCCATCTCTTCAGGTCTGCATAATTTCCTCTTCCCTCTATGTCGTCTATCACCTTGTATCTCCTTCCTCCTCTCAGTCTTCTCCCACAAACCAATCCTTCCAAAGCATCTACTAGCAAGCACTCCCTTCTCATTGAATGTCCCAACCAGTTATCTTTCCTTTCTCTTACAACCTTCAGCAGACATCTTCTCTCACCAACCCTTTCCAATACTCTTTCATTACTCACTCTTTCCATCCAGCTTATTCTCTCCATTCTCCTCTACATCCACATCTCAAATGCTTCTAACCTTTTTTCATCCTCCCGTCTCAGTGTCCATGTTTCTGCCCCATATAGTGCCACACTCCAGACAAAACATTTGGCAAGTCTTTTCCTTAATCCTCTATCTAATTTGCCACATAAGAGTCTCCTCTTTCTGTTGAATGTCTCCTTCGCTATGGCAACTCGAGTTTTCACCATCCTGGTGACATCTCAAGTCTTCAGTTATTGTGCTTCCGAGATATTTAAATTCACTTACTTGGCTAATGGTAGATTGTCCTATTTTAATATTGGACAGTCTGCGTCTTGTACTGATGACCATACTCTTTGTTTTTGCTGTGTTTATTTGCATCCCATATTCCACACAAGCTTCATTCAGATCTTTGACCATGTTATTCACTGTCCGCTCACTTTCTGCCACTAATACCATGTCATCAGCAAATCTTATACATTCTGTTCTCTTTCCACCAATACATATTCCTCTTTTCCCATCTAAACTTTTCGCAATAATCTCTTCAAGGTATACGTTAAACAACAGTGGGGAAAGGCAACAACCTTGTCTAACACCTCGTCCAATGCTGCTTCCTTCTGACATTTCATTTCCAATCCTTATCCTTACTTTCTGGTGTAAATGTAGATTCTGTATCAGTCGTCTCGCTTTCCAATCTACTCCTTTCCTCTTCAAGATATCCATCAGCTTGTTTCACTGAACTCTGTCAAAAGCCTTTTCTAAACCTATAAAAACAGCAAAGATTTCTCTACCCTTTTCCATATATCTTTCCCCTATAGTTCTTAACAGGCCAATATTATCTCTTGTTCCTTTTCCTCTTCTAAATCCGAACTGTTCCTCTGCAATCCCTCTATCCAGCTTGCCATATAACCTTCTATTCAACACTCTCAGCAAGACTTTAGCTGCATGAGAAATTAGACTGATCGTCCGGTGCTCTTCACATATTTTAGTATTTCTCTTTTTCTGTATTGGTATCATAACTGTTGCAGCGAAGCCCTCAGGCCGTTCCCCTTTGTCATATATCTCGTTACAGAGGTAGACTATTTCTTTTCTTGTGTTGTTTCCCAGACTCTTCAATAGTTGTGCAGGCAAATCATCTATTCCACATGCCTTCCTATTCTTCATCTCCATCATCGCCTTTTCTGCTTCTGTTTCCAAGATGGTAAATCCGTTTCCACCTTCCGGGACATTTTGCTCCTCTTCAACCTTAATTTCGCTTTGCATTTCATCCCTTATACAGACATTCAATATATTCTTGCCATCTGTTCAAAACCTCCTGTGGTTCTTCTGCTAGAGTACCATCCGCTCTTTCTATTTCCATGTTATTCCTCTTTCTTTTACGCTCAAAAACTATCTCACTAGCCAATCTATACATCATTTCATACTTTCCCTCTCTCTACCTTTTCTCTATTTCGTCGCATTTCTGTTTCATCCATTTTTCTCTTGCTTCTTCAGTTTCTCTTCTTAATTCATTATTCAGTTTCCTGTACCTCTTTTTGCCTTCTTCAGTTTCTACCCTTTTCCAGGGGTTACAGGTCCCTAATAATGTTCACGTAGTCCACAGCTGTCATGGTGCTTTCGATTACTACCGCAGGTGCCGTGGAAGCCCAAGTGTACGACTCCCATAACATGATACTGCTCCCACAGGGCTGTGTCCGTGGCGCGCTGCGTGTTTCGAGTAGCCATTGAGCTGGATGACGGCGTTTTTGGACACGATCATCAACCTGGTTTAACAATAAAATGGATTCATCCGACCAGGCGACACGATACCATTGATCCGTGGTCCAATCTCGGCGATCCCGGGCCCACTGTAGACTTAATTAACGATGTTGTCGGGTCAACATGGGAAGGTGTAGAGGACCACTGCTGTGGAACACCGTGTTCAACACTGTGCACTGAACAGCGTGCTCCAAAAATACTTGTGTCTGTACCAGCACTGTACTCTATCATGTGACCTGCCATGGATCGCCGCCTATACTGCTTTAGAGTGCGGGTAAGCGTCCGATCCCAATGTTGTGAGATGAGGTATGGACGCCCAACTTCTTATCGCCTAGTCGTAGTTTCAGCATTCTTCAACCACTTATCATAGATGCTCACGACATCCGACTATCTTTACCGTTTCCGAGAAGCTCGTTCCCAGACACTGGGCCATAACAACAACCTGGCTTTTGTCAAAGTCACCTACAGCGGAGGATTTCTGCATTTGCGCCACTTATTTTCGTTAAAATGACTCCCCATTTGCCACTGCTCCGATCATGTACTTCTCTTATCGCGTCACGTCTTCAGCGCCACCAGGCATCATACAACCTCGCGGTGGGTTCAAATGGTTCAAATGGCTCTGAGCACTATGGGACTTAACATCTTAGGTCATCAGTCCCCTAGTCTTAGAACTACGTAAACCTAACTAACCTATGGACATCACACACGTCCGTGCCCGAGGCAGGATTCGAACCTGCGACCGTAGCAGTCCCGCGGTTCCGGACTGCAGCGCCTAGAACCCCACTGCCACCAGGGCCGGCTCCTCGCGGTGGGCAGTGGCCATAATGCTCATCAGTGTATAAAAGGCAGTGTCCCGACTGATTGGTTCACTCACTGACTCATCATCGCCCAGCCCAGACTACTAAGGACAGAAACTTTAAATTTGCATAGTGTGTTGATGTTACGCTGAAGGGGTCGTTTAAGAAGGGATTTTCCGATATTCCATCCCTAAGGGGCAGAATAGGGGATGAAAAGGTTTTCGAAAATCCGTCACTATAAAGGCAGTTTCGAAGCTAGACCTAACTAAGAAAATTGGTATTTGGTTTCTCGAACATAAATAAAGAAATATGTGCTTCGTCATTTTTGGAAATTTAACCCCTATGGGGTGGAACAGCGAGTGAACGTTTTTTAAAACTACATCGTTATTACAGGACAACTAAAGTATTTTACAGCTACATCTATGAAAATTCGTACTTGGCTTCTCGGTTACAAATAAAGAGATACATGTTTCAGTATTTATGGAAATTTGGCCCTTAAGGGGATGAAATAGGGCCATACCGGTTCGGTGACTCATCATCGCCCAGTCCAAAGCGCTAACGACAGGCCAAAGCGCCGAGGACAGCCCAAAGCGCTAACTTGAAATTTGGAAAGGGTGTGGATCTTACACTTGTGGCATAGTTTAAGAAGGAATTTTTCGAAATTACACTCCTGAGGTGAGGTGGTGAAATAAGGGATGATAGGCTTTTTGAAAAATATCAACATTAAGGCAATTTTGAAGCTATAACTACGAAAACTGGTATTTGGTTTCTCAGTCAGAAATGAAAACATACGTGTGTCAGTATTTTTGGAAATTCAGCTGCTAAATGGAAAGCTAAAAGGTGACAGCTTTATGAAAATAAATCGTTATTAAAGAAGCCATTTTGAAGCTACATCTATGAAAACTGATATTTGACTTGTCAGCTAGAAATTTAAAAAAATGTGTTCCAGTATTTTTGGAAATTCAACCCCGTAAGGGAGTGGAAATTCGGATGAAAAGTTTTAAGAAAATGTTTCGTTGTATTAAAAAAATTTAAAGCTAAATCTATGAAAATTGGTATTTCACTTTTCTGTTAGACATAAAGAAATATGTGTTAGGGGATGAAAGTTTCTAAGGAAATATCACCACAATAACGTAAAAGGCATCATTAATAAAAATCTTGGACTCCAGCTACGAGAATCGCTTTTTAGTCAGACGTACATTCGGAAACGAGCGTTCTTCTATGGTCTTAATTATCGTGAAAACAACATAAAAATCGATTAAAGGAAAAATTTGCGCGGGACGTACAGTCTACGCTAGCGAAGCAGCATGAGCTAAGCTAGTATCCAATAAACCTAAATATATTAACTGAAAACAAGAGAATATGATACATATGTCTATTCAAACACAACTTCGAAACTAATCAATTTAACATCTGGAACAACAGAACTAAAGATTGATTAATAAATGTACAAATCGGCATGGCCCAAAATGAGAGGGCTCTATCTTTCCGAAAGATGTAATCCGTGGAATCCATGTGAAGCTGTGGTGTCACTCACTGCTTAAACATGCATAGGTAAAGTACATAGCTCAGTGAAAGAAATTGGACCGCCCAATTTTTATTGTGACGTAGCACAGAAAACACTAACTTTTGGTGAATGACGCTCATGTTCAGTCAAACGTGAAAGATTTTCTGTGTCTCACATTCGAGTATTATGTTGATTAACTTTGCCACTGCAAAATCTGTATTACGTACGGTCAAGTTATTTATAAATTTGACTCGATATTGTTATCACTGAAATAACATCACATACCCACACATCACATGGAGTGTCATGTCGTTTCCTCCTCCCCTTCTAGGTGCTTCAGTTTTCTTGTCAGGCAGTGTAATTCCCAGAGCATCGCCTGATTTAATTCGACTATATTACATTAGGGCCTACCCCAATTTTACTTTTGTTGGTGTTCAACTTACAATCTCTTTTTAGGACATAATCCATTTTGTTCAACTGTTCTTCTGTGTGCTTCGCCGTCTCTGACAGAATAACTATGTCATCGGCGAACCTCAAAGCTTAAAGTCTTCTCCTCAGACTGGAATCCCCTTTCTGAATTTGTGCCACGTTTCCTGTATTGGTTGCGAAATGAACTGATTGAATAATGTCGAGGATAGGGTGCAACACTGTCTCACTCCCTCATCAACCACAGGTCTCCTGTCATGCCTTTCGACTCTTATCACTGCAGTTTGGTTATTGTACAGCTGTACCTAATCTTTCAGTCCATGTATTTTATCTCTGGTATCTGCAGAATTTCAAAGAATATAGTCCAGTCAACATAGTCAAAAACTTTCTCTAAATATACAAATGCTGCAAATACAGCTTTGCCTTCTTTCTAACATAAGAAGCGCTGTTTTATTGCCTTGCATGTTCTTACATTCCCAAATTGAACGTTCTCGCTGTTGGGTTTTACCATTCTTTCCGTTTGTTTGTAAAAAAAATTGTGTCGTTACTTTGCATCAATTACTTATTAAACTGATAATTTGGTAACATAACGTCTCTCAGCACTTACCTGTTTTTGGAATTGGAACCATTACATTCCTCTTTAAGCATAGGGGTATTTAGTCTGACCCATATATGTTGCATGTCCGGTGGAATATTTTTGCTGTGGTCCTACTGATCTTATAATTACGGAAGGAATGTCGTCTACAACATTTGCCTTGTCTCGATTTAGATCTTTCGGCACTCTGTAAAATTTATCTCGCAATCCAGTTTTCCCTAGCTTACCTTGCACGTCACTTTCCATAGTATTGTCTTAAAGTCGTTTTCCTTCATATAACACTTCAGTACAGGGTGTTTAACAAAACTGTCACACGTTCCTACAGCAGGTGGTATTGTTCAAAACTAGTAGAAACGTTTTTGTGTCCGGAAACCAATACTTATTAACAAATAGACCAATCTGGCCTCTCATTTCGACCTGTCCCTTATGTAGAAGCAGACACTATAGGCAGTGCTAAATGTGTTTACCGCGTGTCTTGAAGCATCCTTAAGGCCTTCTTTGTAGTGAATTAGACACTCTTTCAGATACACCTGCTGTTATTCAGACTGCGTCACTTGCATTGACCACATGCTCCTGTAACGCCTGCGAATTGTAATTTGGATGGACGTGCACCAATGCCTTTGAATGTCGCCATGGCCAGAAATCAAACAGAGTCAGGTCCGGTGAAAGGGGAGGCCACGCTATCCGACGTCTTTGATCAATCCATCGTCCATGAAACGTCGCAATGAGGTACTGTCGCACGATACGCAGAAAATGAGGCGATGCCCCGTCGTGCCTAAAGCTCAGTTGTCTTTTTGCAAAGGTAACCTTCTCCGAAAACACAGAAGTCGGTGAGATAGCGCCTCTGTTTATACGACCCTATGAGTCTGTCACTGACAACTGTTGTACATACACTGATACTGACGCAATCCTGATGCCTCACCTTGAGGGTCACTCGACAATTTGCATCTGTCCACACGTGGATAATGTGGTAAATTACGAGGGTTGTCCGTAAATTAAGGTCTCCAATGCTTTTTCACATAGCAAACATCATTTAATTGCAAAAGCAAAAAAAAAAAAAAAAAAAAAAAAAAGAAAAAAAATGGGTCTGAGCACTATGGGACTTAACACCTGTGGTCATCCGTCCCCTAGAACGTAGAACGACGTAAACCTAACTAACCTAAGGACATCACACACATCCATGCCCGAGGCAGGATTCGAACCTGCGTCCGTAGCAGTCGCGCGGTTCCGGACTGAGTGCCTAGAACCGCTAGACCACCGCGGCCGGCGCAAAAGCAATTGCAGATTATAAAAAGTGGGACTTCTAACTAGTTTCATCGTAGGCCCCGTCACGATCGGTGCATTTTTGGAGACGCTCCTGACGCGTCGTTCTACTCACGCCGACTCGTGCACGAAGGAATGGACAGCTGCCTTCAGTTCTTCCTGGCTCGAGAATTTTATTTCCAGTGTTGTTTCAAGTTGGGGAACAAATAGTAGTCACTGGGAGCTGGAGGATTGTCAATGATTTCCCACCGAATTTGGCGATGAGATCTGTCGTGGTGCAGGCGACGTGATGGCGGGCGTTGTCACGGTGCAAACGAACTCCCTTTGTCATCCGACCCCTCCTTTTGTTTTGTATAGCCCTGCATAGGTTCCTTGCCACACTGACTGTTGTACCTCTTTCCAGGTAGTCGACCAACAGGATGACTTTCCTATACCAGAATACCGAAAGCCATCACCATCCCCACTGACGGCGTTTGCTTGATCTTCTCTTGACATCTGGAGAACCAGAAAGCCGCCTTTGTTTTGATCGTTCCTTAGTCTCCGACTTGAAGCAGTGGACCCAAGTCTCGTCACCGGTTACAACTGAATCCAGAAATGACTCACCCTCTTCCCTGTAACGGCGCAGAAACTTGCAGACACTTTCGATGTGTTCATCAGTGAGCATCCGCTGTACCCACCCAGCACACACCTTGTGATACTTCAAAATTTCCGTCAAAACCTTGTCCACAGTAGTCTTAGAGACTCCTGTATTAGTTCGGGAATGTCTCGCACAGTCACACGCCGCACCGCAAACAAAACTACTTCGACTTATCGTCAATGTCTCGTCCGCAACTGATGGATCCCCGCGACCGGCCTCGTCGTGCACGCTTGTACGGCAGTCTGCGAACTCCTTACTCCACTTACACACATGTTTTACGTCCATACACTTTTCTCCGTACACATCGGTCAACTGACGATGTATTTCAGCAGGGGTTAACCCCTTACACCACAGAAATCTACTCACAGAACGCAACTCACACGTGGCGAGAGCGTCGATTTTCGCTTCCATCGTTAACGGCTGCTATGCCAAGAATGACGGGAACTGGCAAGAATAGTGGTGTGAGAAGCAAGGAACACGACGCTGTTGTCAGATTTAAGCTCACTCCAACCTTACACGTTTCTTGTCACAAGTAAAACGGCCTATGCGGGAACTTCACAAAAATACGGGAACGCCACAGACTCAACACATCAGCACGCTTCATACTTTGCGGAAACGCACGTGCATTCAAAATAGCTTCCAGTCGTCTCTGAATGGATAAACACAGGTCCTGGATGGTTTCCAGGGGAATATTATACCATATACAGGGAGCGAAGGGCTATTTACAATCTGTACAGAAAGCAGATGGCAGTTATAAGAGTCGAGGGGTATGAAAGGGAAGCAGTGGTTCGGAAGGGAGTGAGACAGGGTTGTTGCCTATCCCCGATGTTATTCAATCTGTATGTTGAGCAAGCAAATAAGGAAACAAAAGAAAAGTTCGGCATAGGTATTAAAATCCATGGAGAAGAAATAAAAACTTTGAGGTTCGCCGATGACATTGTAATTCTGTCAGAGACAGCAAAGGACTTGGAAGAGCAGTTGAACGGAATGGACAGTGTCTTGAAAGGAGGGTATAAGATGAACATCAAGAAAAGCAATACGAGGATAATGGAATGTAGTCGAATTAAGTAGGGTGTTGGTGAGGGAATTAGATTAGCAAATGAGACACTTAAAGTAGTAAAGGAGTTTTGCTATTTGGGGAGCAAAATAACTGATGATGGTCGAAGTAGAGAGGATATAAAATGTGGACTCGCAATGGCAAGGAAAGCGTTTCTGAAGAAGAAAAATTTGTTAACATCGAGTATAGATTTAAGTGTCAGGAAGTCGTTTCTGAAAGTATTTGTATGGAGTGTAGCCATATATGGAAGTGAAACATGGACGACAAATAGTTTAGACAAGAAGAGAATAGAAGCTTTCGAAATGTGGTGCTACAGAAGAGTGCTGAAGATTATATGGGTAGATCACATAACTAATGACGAGGTATTGAATAGGATTGGGGAGGATAGGAGCTTGTGGCACAACTTGACTAAAAGAAGGGATCGGTTGGTAGGACATGTGCAGAGACATCGAGGGATCACCAATTTACTATTGGAGGGCAGCGTGGAGGGTAAAAATCGTAGAGGGAGACCAAGAGATGAATACACTAAGCAGATTCAGAAGGATGTAGGCTGCAGTAGGTACTGCAGTAGGTACAGGATAGAGTAGCATGGAGAGCTGCATCAAACCAGTCTCAGGACTGAAAACAACAACAACAACAACATTATACCATTCTTCCTTCAAAATAGTGGCAGGTTCAGGTAACGATGAAGGAGATGGATAGCGATTAGGCACCCTTCTCTGCAAAGTAGACGACAAAGGCTCTATAATACTGAGATCTCGCGACTGGAGTAGCCAGGGAAGATGCGACAGGTTACCACCGTACACACGAAACCAGTCCTGGAGGATGAAAGCTGTGTGAATAGGGCATCCGTCGTCTACGAACACAACATCACCATTAACGAACAAATACTGAACTGTGGGACTGTCCTGACGAGCAAAAATGGTCGCATAGTCCTTCGCAGTAATGCAATCTTGCAGAATACTCACAGCGTCCGTGAAATACCAAGATATGGCTGCCCATATCACGGCGGAGCCACCATCATGTTTCACACTTGGGACGTACATCTACATCTACATTTATACTCCGCAAGCCACCCAACGGCGTGTGGCCGAGGGCACTTTACGTGCCACTGCATTACCTCCCTTCCCTGTTCCAGTCGCGTATGGTTCGCGGGAAGAACGACTGCCGGAAAGCCTCCGTGCGCTCTCGAATCTCTCTAATTTTACATTCGTGATCTCTGCGGGAGGTATAAGTAAGGGGAAGCAATATATTCGATACCTCATCCAGAAACGCACCCTCTCGAAATCCGGACAGCAGGCTATATCGCGATGCAGAGCGCCTCTCTTGCAGAGTCTGCCACTTGAGTTTGCTAAACATCTGCTTAACGCTATCACGCTGTGACGAAACGCGCCGCTCTTCTTTGGATCTTCTCTATCTCCTCTGTCAACCCGATCTGGTACGGATCCCACACTGATGAGCAATACTCAAGTACAAGTCGAACGAGTGTTTTGTAAGCCACCTCCTTTGTTGATGGACTACATTTTCTAAGGACTCCCCCAAGAATCTCAACCTGGCACCCGCCTTGCCAACAATTAGTTTTATATGATCATTCCACTTCAAATCGTTCCGTACGCATACTCCCAGATATTTTACAGAAGTAACTGCTACCAGAGTTTGTTGCGCTATCATACAGTCATACAATAAAGGATCCTTCTTTCTATGTATTCGCAATACAATACATTTGTCTATGTTAAGGGTCAGTTGCCACTCCCTGCACCAAGTGCCAATCCGCTGCAGATCTTCCTGCATTTCGCTGCAATTTTCTAATGCTGCAACTTCGTAAAGTTGGCCAGAAGCTGGAAACAGTGTGAAACAAAACTTATCCGACCCAGTGACCTTATATTATTGCTCCATAGTACAGATTTTATGGCTTCGGCACACGTTTTACTGCTATGGGACATTGCACGATTGGTAGTGGTTTTGGATTTCCAACTCGCCCTGCAGTTTCCTTTGTGTGGATTTCCCTTCGTGTCGTTTTGGTGTTGGTCGTTTTAGAGAGTACGACATTAAATTCTGCAGTGACTTTTGCAGCTGTCGATCTCTTTGTTTTCTTCACAAATCTTCTTCAATGACAGCGTGTCACGATCACTCGACACACACTTTCATCAGCTGTGTGTCTTAGCAGATGATGTTTCTGCACTTTCCCTGTGTACGGTATAAGTATTCGATATTGTGCTTCTTGAGATTCCTCCTGATGTTCAGGAATCCAGGGAAAGACCATTCCTTCCTACAAAATTACCGACCCATCAGTCTGCTGTGTTCGCTCAGCAAGATTGTTGAGAAGGTAATATTAAAACGTATCACTGGGCGCTGCATCGCCAATGACACCCTAAGGCCGGAGCAATTCGGCTTTAGGAATCACCACTCGACAACAAAACAACTCCTCCGCGTAGTCGAACATATAACACACGGCTGCAACATGAACAAAGCCACAGGGGCCATGTTCTTGAACATCGAAAAAGCTTTCGACCGTCTATGGCACAACGGCCTCATACGCAAACTAAGCGAAGCTGGTTTCCCGGACGGACTCGTACGTCTCTTGCACTCATATCTCACGAACAAGTGGTTCAACACTAACGTGCAGGATAAACAATCAACACAACATGGTATCCAAGCTGGAGTACCCCAAGGAAGCATCCTAGGGCCCATCTTGTTCAATCTGTACATTAACGACTTCCCAGCAACACAAAACACGACGTTAGTCATCTACGCGGATGACACCGCCATCCTTGCGCAAGATTGGAAACCGTCGAACATCAATTCACGAATACAGACAGCACTCAGAACAGCTGAGCCTTGGTTGGAGCGATGGCGTATTAAAGTAAACGTCGACAAGTGCAAAGCAACTCTGTTTACACGTAGACCGAAACTACTGCGCAAACATCAATACAGTAGACCGATAACACTAGATACACGCCCACTACGTTTCCGAGAGAAAGTCAGATACCTAGGTGTCTGGCTGGACCGGAAACTTACATGGGGGGACCACATCGAGTACGTTGCCAACAGAGCGCACGCGATGCTCAAACAGCTCTACCGAGTGCTCAACAGGGAAAGTATGGGGGTGTCGAGGTCCATATACATGACACTGATTAGACCTCTGATGACGTACGCAACTCCCGTCTGGGGATATGTAGCTCCTACACAACTGCGCCCCCTGCAGATCATACAGAACAAAGTGCTACGAATCACTAGCAACGCTCCACGCTAAACACGCACCGTGGATCTTCACCGAGAATATCGCCTTGAAACCCTCAAGGAAAGTCACTACTAGCTAGGGCATAGCCACGTATGGTAAACTAACATACACCAACAAGCGACAAACGTCGGCAAGCCCCTGCATATCAGCAACACTGACTGGAAATTACCAGCTGCTATTAGAGCCGACCAAGAAGCCACAGCAGGGACACCGACGAGCTCGCCCACTGACGCACAAACAATTCGCCAACATCACCCTACACTGTGCATCCGATATATGACCTATCGGTCACAAAAACGATGATAAACCTAACTGTTGCATGTTGCTGACGCTGAACGAGAGCTCTACACCGGCACCCAGCGGCAGCCGCCGAGCAACGCAACCGCACAACGGCAAAGGTATCGACATGCATGATACCCACCACTAACAAAGCTCACCCTTGCACGACCTATCGCAGGCAGCAAGACATCCGCTACCGCTATTACCACCCGATCTAATTGTCGCAGAGGTTTTTTTCCCTTGGCTCTTGCCTTGGCACTTTTTTTCCTCTGCCCTTCAAACCGCTACCCTTCGTTCGACTTCGACCCAATCTATCTCCAGATGAGCGCGTATTAATGGTTAACCTTAACCAGACGTACGCAAAGATCGCAGTACCCACATCCTTCGACACCTTGCATGGGGGCTTAATTAAATAAAATGCAAATAATTTTAATTTTTTGATTTAGTAGCTGTATGTCCGATTACGATGGTCTCGTAAACGGTTGGACCTGACTAGTTTTAGTACGCAATCTGACTGCATAGAATAACAACAAAGAATTGAATGAAATTTTCCGTTAACACAATTAATTAATTAATTAAGTCCCCAGCAGCTATAAAACCAACGCAACAACAAAGCACAAGTGTAACTGTTCTGTGTGTGGAAGTGTGATTCAACGTACACATCTGGCACGGTTCTTCTTCAATAAGACAAGAAATTTTAAATATCATTTATACTGAAGTAATTAAAAAAAAATATAAATACTATAATTGCGTAAGGAAACCAGAATTACACTCTAATACAAGAACACGAGCCAGATGCTTTGTTGACTGAACCTGCAATGACGCATTATTTAAGACACTGAAATAATGGAAAAACAGGGAATATTTTACCTTCATATATATTGACGAAAAGCACTCTGATCATTACAATATCTCCATTCGAACAACATCTGTTGTCTATCCCATCAAACAACTGCATAAAACATGGAACAAGCACTCTCCACTACGACTTCTCGACAAGAACTTTTCACTACGACATCTCAGCAAGCACCGACTACTACGAGTTCTCGACAAGCACTGCCAGTGGAGGCGGCGGAATAATACTCTTTGGCGCAATCTCTGGCGCTGTGGCTCAGTGTAGCCACCTTTCAACCTCACTTTAGTGAAAACTAACCCTTATGCAGAGATGACAGTAGACCTATTGAGTTGGCCATCATGCCGGCGTGGGCGTGGAGGGGCTCCACCTCTATTTATATTCTTGAGATGTGGAACACTTGGACTACTTTGATTACGGAAGCACCCACCACACGAGCACTAACAACTTGCCCACGTTCGAATTCACTTAGCTCCGACATAATGCACTCACAACTATCCAGAAAACTATTCTGACCACAACTGACACTTGCAACGTACTGAAGACGTGGTACGTGTGCCGTTCTCGGCGAAATACAACAATACAATGTACAAACTTGGCTATCACCTGCTTTATGTTCAAGCATATATTTCTGCACGTGCTTTCACACATTTGTCTAACGTCTGTATCTCAACAGCTGTTGGGTTCGGGACACTTTATCACAGGAACTCTTCTTCTAAGTTTGACCAATAGTACCTCCTGCAGAAATATGTGTCACTTGTTTTAAACCCTCACTATATTCCGTTCGCCTTTCGGCCTTTTTTGCTTTGTATTGGCCTGCTGCTTAACCTCTTAATATTCGTAATGGCTCATTTCTGTTCTCCAAAAGTAACTTTGTGTATAGGCAGTATCAAAGCACATCGGAAGGAAAGTTAGTAGCCCCCAAGAGCTATTACGCGAACGCCGTCTAAAATCACATTTAGGCTTAATAACCGGCCGCGCGGGGTAGATGCGCGGTTCGAGGCGCCTGGCCACGTTTCGTGCGGCTCCTCCCCCGTCGGAGATTCGAGTCCTCCCTCGGTCATGGGTGTGAGTCTGTGTATGTGTATGTGTGTGTGTGTGTGTGTTGTCCTTAGCGTAATTTAGATTAAGTAGCCTAGGGACCGATGACCTTAGCCGTTTGGTCCCATAGGAACCTACTACAACTTTCCAATTTCCTTCGCTTAATAGCGGCCTCAATTCGGCGATGAACAGAGTCCACAAGTTGTTGCAGGCATGCCATGTCTGTCTGAAGCCACTCACTGATGACTGTTTCCGCAGAGCTATCAAGTTGCGGGGATGTTCATTATTGTGTTTCTGTCACCGTCCCAAATAGCTCTAGACATTTTCTGTGGGATTCAGATCGGCTGATTTTCGGATCAATCGAGATGCGATTTCGTACCTAAGTGTATATCAAACCAGGAAGATGTACACGTCTGTTGTCAACTTGGAATAAGGGAGCGTGCGCAGCATATTCATCACGACGATGTAGGGCAGGGCCGTCCAGAAATTGCGAACACGTGAGGAGATCTGCAGGTGTGTAACTTCCTGGTCACAGTTTGCACACCTAGCAAACGTGTAAACAGGGAAACTAAACTGTCACCGGTCATTTAGTGTATGTCTGTAAGCACAGATGTCGCTGCTTCGCTTTACCCACTAGCTGGGACACATTGAACTTCTAGTGTTCTTTTCACACTGTGCAGCGTAATAATGGAAACGTATCTTGTTATTCCACTGCTCTATCAACAAACGTCACGGTTCTAAAAAAAAATATAAAAAAATAAAAACCCTTCATGGCAAGGATATCAAACACGTCCCTCAATAATTACGGATAATTTTTAAACACGCAAGTATACCTTGAACAACCGGATTCACACCAGTTTTTTCAGATAACAATGTTCGCCTATGTAACACCGAGGAGCATGAACACAGTTGGTGTTGTGGTCTTCAGTCCAGAGACTGGTTTGATGCAGCTCTCCATGCTACTCTATCCTGTGCAAGCTTCTTCACCTTCCAGTACCTACTGCAACCTACATCATTCTGAATCTGCTTAGTGTATTCATCTCTTGGTCTCCCTCTACGATTTTTACCCTCCACGCTGCCCTCCAATATTAAATTGGTGATCCCTTGATGCCTCAGAATATGCCCTACCAAACGATCCCTTCTTCTAGTCAAGTTGTGCCACAAACTCCTCTTCTCCCCAATTCTATTCAATACCTCCTCATTAGTTATGTGATCTACCCATCTACTCTTCAACATTCTTCTGTAGCACCACATTTCGAAAGTTTCTATTCTCTTTTTGTCCAAACTATTTATCGTCCATGTTTCACTTCCATACATGGCTACACTCCGTACAAATACTTTCAGAAACGACTTCCTGACACTTAAATCTATACTCGATGTTAACAAATTTCTCGTCTTCAGAAATGCTTTCCTTTCCATAGCCAGTCTACATTTTATATCCTCTCGACTTCGACCATCATCAGTTATTTTGCTCCCCAAATATCAAAACTCCTTTACTACTTTAAGTGTCTCATTTCCTAATCTAATTCCCTCAGCATCACCCGACTTAATTCGACTACATTCCATTATCCTCGTTTTAGAAAGAAATCCGAAACATGTTATCGTTGGTGATGATAAACGTTGAAGTTAATGTCGAACACAAAAGCACATTGATAAAAACAAACAATTGCGAAGATTTTTTCGCTAATACTCGATCGAAACCTTAATTTATTCATTTTCATTATGGAGAAAAAGCTTTGTCACACGTAAGTAGATCTGAACATGGAAATAACTCTCGCTGCTTCGTGATTCAGGCGCGTAAATTCTTGCTTCGGAAAGATTTCGTAGAATTCTTTTGCACTTTGTACTACTAAGAACGTGTCCTTCAGCAGTGAATTGCACCGCAGATCGATTAGTTCCATCAGTAGAAGACACGGAGCATCTTCAACTGACGCTGAAAACGGCCGTGCAAAGAAACGAAAGATAGTAGACACACTCGTAACATCTACAAATCATGCTCGAAATTGCTCCTTAATTTTTACATTTATTGACACAGATTCTTGAAAATTAGCACTTCCACTGACCAAAACAACGGCAGGGAAATGTGCCGTGTTGTCAGACAATAGTTCGCTCTCCGAAACAGCAAGCTTCCTTTCAAAAGCGTTTACTTTTTCCGACATGTCAGAAACCAAATTATTATCACCTTGAAAAATGACATTCAGGCTGTTCATCTGAGACGTAATGTCTGCGAGAAATGTAACGTCTGATATCCAGCAAGGTTCTTCTAATTTCGGTTCGCTCTTTCGCTTCTCATCTACGGCTGAAAGTAAACCAAAAAATCTTTTCAGCATTTTACCTCGACTGAGCCGACACACTTCGGTGTAGAGAGGTATGTCGCATATTCATCTCCTAATTCCTCCAAGAACCGCCGAAACTGGCGATGCGTAAACCCATGTGTTTTCACATAGCTTACAATAAGCACCACATGTTTCATGACGTTTTCTAACGTTTCTGATTTTGCGCAAAGCGTTTCTCTATGTCGAATGCAGCGAACTCCAAACCATGTCTCTTTTGTGCGTCCTAACTTTTTGCGCGTCAGTGTATGAGTCATCTCTAACGGCGTCGCATTACCGGTGATCCATCCGTGGTCACTGACATTAAGCTATTACAATCCGCACAGAGACCATTAATCGCTTGCTCGACAACTTGGAGTAAGTCTATACCTGTCGTAGTCCGTTTGAGAGGCACGTCCTCTGTTACTCACGGAGCGTTATCGACACCTGGTTTATGTATCACCATCTGAGCCGTATCTGTAAGATCTGTTGCTTCCTCCAACACAACAGAGAAAGCAACGAAGTTATTAGCCTTTTTTATTAACTGCCTGCGCAGATAATCGACCATAACATTTATATGTCGTGTCACTGTTTGGAAAAGCCGAATTCTTGAAACGTCTTAACGTTCGTGGGACACAAACGTTCTGCAGCATTAATTAAACACTCTTTTACAAACTCCTCTTCGGAAAACCGTTTCCAGGATCTTGCAATTCTTAATGCAATTTTGAAACATGCTTGCAATTGAATGTACTGTGTGATTGTAATTCTGGGAAATTGAAAAAAGTACATTGTACAGTAAAATATACACGAATGTAACACTAGTAACGAAGAGTTCAAGAGGTATTAATTATTATGACTTACATTAAAAACTTGTCGATTTGTCTCATCCATTTTCTTAATTGCATTTTTATTTGGCTTGTCGTTCCCCGGTGTTCAGTACACTCCACTCTTCCCTAGGAAATGAGTTGTAGTGTCTTTAAGTGGTGAACTTGCGCTGGCCGTCTATTAATCGGTGGCACAGCAGACACCGTGAGTTTTCTCCTACTGCTGTAAAGAACTCCAGTTCCCAGTCGTGTTTACACACTGATCTCCCGTTCTCTGCTGTTTTTGCAATACTCGCCATTTATCAGTACGTCTCAATCGTTGTTACAGACGCCAGAGGGAAGCAAGTCTGGGTGTGCTTCGGTCCTCCTGGTACCGCGTAAACAGAAAGCGGAACCGTCCCCGCCCATTTGGTATACGTATCTGGTCGCAGATGTCACTGTTCTCCTTTTTCTGCTAGCTGAGAGGTACGCACTTGTGCCGCACTTCCGCACTTCTGCGCAGTGTGCAGCATTTGGCCGGCCCTGATGTAGAGGTAAGAGCAACGTTTGGTCGCCGAGACTGTTCAAATAAACCTTTTGTTTCATGAAAAGAAAGGAATATGAGGGTTTAAGGTCCCGTCGACATTAAGGTCATTAGAGACGGAGCACAAGCTCGGATAAAATGGCTCTGAGCACTATGGGACTTAACTTCTGAGGTCATCAGTCCCCTAGAACTTAGAACTACTTAAACCTAACTAACCTAACGACATCACACACATCCATGCCCGAGGCAGGATTCGAACCTGCGACCGTAGCGCTCGCGCGGTTCCAGACTGTAGCGCCTAGAACTGCTTGGCCACCCCGGCCGGCCAAGCTCGGATAGTTTCAAGCATGTGAAAGGAAATCGGAAGTTCCCTTTCAAAGGAACTATCCCGGCGTTTGCCGGAGCAATTTAGGAAAATTACGGAAAACCTACATAAATCTGGATTACGGAACGGATTAGAACCGCCGTTCTCCCGAAAGCGGGCCCAATGTGCTGACTACTGCGACACCTCGCTCCGTAATTCAGGGAAAAAGCCCCAAAAATCATCATAGAACCACTGCTGGCCTGAACTGCACACTCCACACACTGCTAGTTAACACCTCATTGAGCCGTCGTTGCTTTTAACGCCTCGCATCATTTGAAATGTGCTAAAATCGGGACTCCGAGGACCACAGTGCACGCTTCTCGTCAGACAGTGTTGTGTTTGTGTGTCGTTCGGAACACTGAAAACGTACAGTTACATGTGCTGCTGTGAACCGTGCGTAGCCAACTCCAAATTTCCATTGCATGCCGTTTCTTTCGCAAGGTTCGTTTAGAAATTGTATGAGATGGACCTACATTACACTGACAGCAGCAAATCATGTCGGGTTGGAAATCGATTGTTGTTGACGAGGCGTGACACTCGTCTGCAGTTCCTGCCGGTTAGGATATTTTTACAACCGCCGTTCTTGCTCGTTGATAGATCGTTGCCTGTGGTACACCATTTCTTGCAGAAACTTTGGACACTCTGCGTCGATACACAAGGATAACAGGGTGACTTCTTTTACTGCTAGTCATGGGCACGTGCAAATACGATCGACCCTTTCTACCATTCTCTCACGTCCTCACGTCAATCCAACTTACCATATTAATTCCATGCAATCGGCTGGCATGTATACGAGGTGTGATGAAAGATTGATGAATGACTTTTTTTTTCAGCAACTGCTGACGCTACACCATTTGACGTAAACTGTCCGCTTAGAAGACTGGATGGCACGTTCAAAAAAGGTTGGAGATGGTCCGCTTTATACCTTTTCGATAAACTCCTTCCAGATGACGACTACACACAAGAAAACTAACAACATACAAACTTACGCAGACTACTAACTGAATCATATCCAAATAACGGAGTCAGTGCCCCTTTTGTACTTGAAGAGGTCGCCTTGGCAATCGGAAAATTAAAGAATAGGAAAACTCCTGGCTCCGATGGCATTCACTCGGAAACGATCAAAAATGCTGCTCCACAAATTATACCTTACCTAACAAATTTACTAAACGACACATTACTAGAGGGAAGAATACCTACATTATGGAAAACTGCCAGGTCAGTAATAACTAAAAAGTCAGTCGATCGAGACCCGACTGACCAAAAGACCTACAGACCCATATGGCTTATCAACAACCTAGCGGAAATACAAGAAAGACTGCTATGTGACAGACTACAATCGTACAGACAGCTAGTGGGACTAAATCCGCATCAGTACGGCTTCAGACAACACAGATCCATAGACGACGCAGTAAACAGAGTAATAGAAACAGTACAGACAACTGACGACGAATATGCAGCGACTGTATTGATAGCCACTGCTGGAATTTTTGGCGACCTCTGGTGGTTGACTTTCTTCGGAATACAAAGAGATACAGGGAATCCATCAGCTTTGTGTAATAATCTGGTAGACTGCTGCTAGCACAGAATAGTTGAATGGAAGTCTGGCCACCGGAAGGTTATCAAAAAGATTACCAAAGGATGTCAACAAGGGCCCATTTGCGAGCCAGTATTCTGGGATATTGACATCGAACCTCTACGGAATAAAATCAATGAGGATAACAGAGCATAAGGGGTGGTGGCACAGGCTGACGACATGCTGGTTGTAGTGTCAGCAAATTCAAGACTAGAATTAGAAACAAAGGCCACACAACTCCCTGAAAGTATTAACAATTGGTGTACAAGTAATAAGCTGTCTATAGCAGTTAACAAAGCAGTGTACCTGTTAGTAAAGGAGACTCTTAAAAAGAAGCCTATAATAAAAATTAACAATTACAATAATGCGTAAATTAGCTAGACTTAATACGACCCAACAGACTTCCACTGCAGACTATGCAGATGTACCACATGGCACTCGTTGAGTTAACAGTTCGTTTTGCTGCGAGCACCTGGGCACACCGCTCAGACTGACCACATATAAAAATATTGTAATACCCGGACAAAGAAGAGTAGAATATCTGGAGCTTTTAGAACGAAATCCATAGAGGCACTGTGTGTAGTCATGGGTGTGTGCCCCGTTGATATTACTATTCGTCACCGAGCAGCGACATACTGGTTAAAGAAAGATAGACCAGACAATATGCAAGACATAACTGGACGCAACATAACAGACCAAAGACAGCTTAATATATAGCGGACTGAGACATGGCAGGAGGAATGGAACCAGAGACACATGGGACGATGTGTCTACTCTTTTTTTCCCCAATATATGAGACCGCATAAGACTAAAATATGATGGCAGGAACTTTGATTGTGACAAGTACTGATTTAGAGCTCGTACAAAATAGATACACGTTTCAAAGTTTTACCGACCTTCAAAGTAGACACCAGCATTATGTACAACCCTTTGCCAGCGATGTGGAAGTCGCAGGATACTCTCAGCAGTGCCAGTTGTGTTGACAGTTCGAGCTGTGCCGTCTATTGCCAGACGAATTTGTAGCAGTTCTGAAGCGAATGCCGTGAAGTGTTTCCTTCAGTTTAGAAATCGAGTTGAACTCACGATGGCTTCAGTCAGGGGAGTGAAGTAGGTGGTATAGCACTTAACAGCCCCGTCAGTCAAACAAATCAGTAACAGCTTGCACTGTAAGTGCTTGAGCATTGTCCTGCAAAATGATGGTCAGGTCCTGCACACCTCTGTATCTATGCTATTCATTTTTGGAACACAACCTACGACCAGCTTAGAGACAGAAGTGATGACACTTTCTGCAGGACCTGACCATCATTTTGCAGGACAGTGCTCAAGCACGTAAAGTGCAAGCTGTTACTGATTTGTTTGACTGATGGGGCTGCTAATTGCTATACAACCTACTGCACTCCCTTGACTTAAGCCCACGTGAGTTCAACTCGATTTCTAAAATGAAGGAAACACTTCACGGCATTTGCTTCAGAACTGCTACAAATTTGTCAGGCAATAGACGGCGCCGCTCGAACTGTCAACACAACTGGCACTGCTGAGAGTATCCTACGACTTCCACATCGCTGGCAACGGGTTATACACTTTATTGGTGACTACTTTGAAGGTCAGTAAAACTTTGAAACACGTATCTATTTTCTACGAGCTGTAAATAAATAATTTCCATTATTAAAGTTCCAACCCTCGTACACTGACCGCACAACAGGAATGGCCAATATCCTGACGGGACATGGCCCGTATACTGCCTGTCTCCATCGTGTAGATCTAAAAGAAACTGGCACTTGTGAATGTAGTGGATATGACACCACTGAACATGTAGTTTTCTCCACTGCAACACATTAACACACCTAAGACCGAATGTAGAATTACAAGGCCTTGGAAACACAGTAAGAAATCAGAACAAATGGCACACCCTGAACAGACTAGCAGAAGACGTATCTGAAAACCTTCCTGAAGCTTACAGACAAAACAGAGCACACTTAAGAACACTACAAAACGCAACACAAGCACGACAACAAAACACGTGGCACGAAACTGACACTGATTTGAATGAAACAACAGACACAGAAACTGAACGTGACATTCAAATATTAATGTAATTATCCATACAAGTTCAAAAAACCAATGTGATACAACAGAACCTAACAGTAGAACAAAGAAAATAGTACAAAACTGTGTAATTAACATTAGGTTAGGATTAATTCATAACACAGTAAATGAAAACTATTATGTAAAGCAAAAGACATCAGTTGTGAAACCATATACAGTACTTGTAAAGCTATTTCAGTGACGACAGCCTCGAAGATTTCCCGAGCCCTCGTCACTGGAACAGCCACAATTTCGGGCACAAATTTTCTCTTTCACTAACTTCCTCACCTTTCTTTACTATTTGTATTATCTTTAATGATTATTTGTTTATGTTTACCCATCTTTGTATTTTATTTTATAACCTGTATTTACGTTAACAAAGAACTAAAAAGAAATTCCAATTGTTAACACACTGTCACAGTTGTAATTTAGTAATAATAATACTGCCCGCAAACTGTTATATACATAGTGGGCTAATTGCAGCAAATAAATAACTACATGTCCGATAGCCTGATGCGTTGACACAGGTGCGCCATTTCGGAAGACGTTCTGACTTGTCAGTTAGCGTCCAGAGACACCAGAGTGAGGTTGTGTTGTGCGTGTCTGTCACGTATCATGGATTTCGAACAACGCGTGGACATTTTCTGTTTCACGTTGCATAAAATAGCCAAAGAAACTCCTGATATATCGAAATTGGTGCATTGGGAGAATGCTGCAGGTCAGAAGACTGTTTACACGTGGTATGAGCAATTTAAAACCGGAAACGAGTCTGTAGAAAACGAGCAAATGTCGGGACGTCCACTAACCTTAAAAACAGAAGAAACTGTCCAAAAAGTATCAGAAAGTGTTCGTTCAAACAGGCGAGTAACTATTCGATAGCTTTGTGAGGAACTTAGCGTCTCATACGGGTCCGTGCGAAGCATTTTAACTGATAATTTGCAAATGAGACGAGTGAGGGCAAAATTTGTTTCCAGACTTTTGAATGATGAACAGAAGGATAATGTGTGTTAGTTTGCACGCAGTTGAAGGATCGTCTTCAATCTGACCAGGACTTCATCTCCAAAATTGCAACTGTAGATGAAACTTGAGCCTTTGGGTATGACCCTATACGAAAATTCAGAATTCTCTTTGGAAAATCAATGAATGTCAATTGCTACATGAAGTAGCACATGAGGTATGCGACCGTTATGATTAATCAATAAACAGATACAATACTGTATTGTCGCTAATAAAAGATCTTGTTTGTTCCCTAAAAACGTTGTACTGCATCCAAAATCTTTATTGAGCGTGTATGGCGTCACCCATCATCAGACAGTCTGTTAAAAAATACAAACATCATAAGCACAAAAATACTTCACCATCCACACAGTCCGGCAAAATAAGTGACAGGCATATTTACGAAATACATACCAGTGTGCACAATAACGTTGCGTAAGCACTGACATGTAGTACACGAGATTTCACAGAGAAAAACAGTCACGTGCAGTGGTTGAACATGAAAACTAAAGTGAGCAAATCATGCTAACCACAGCGAAGTAAACTAAAAGCCCTACAAATTGAGATTTTCACTCTGCAGCGGAGTGTGCGCTGATATGAAACTTCCTGGTAGATTAAAACTGTGTGCCGGACCGAGACTCGAAATCGGGACCTTTGCCTTTCGCGGGCAAGTGCTCTACCAACTGAGCTACCCAAGCACGACTCACGCCCCGTCCTCACAGCTTTACTTCTGCCAGTACCTCGTCTCCTACCTTCCAAACTTAACAGAAGCTCTCCTGCGAGCCTTGCAGAACTAACACTCCTGAAAGAAAGGATATTGCGGAGGCATGGCTAAGCCACAGGTCCCGATTTCGAGTCTCGGTCCGGCACACAGTTTTAATATGCCAGGAAGTTTTAAAAGCCCTACAGTTTAAAAAAAATAGCTTTGAATTGGTCAGGTTGCTAAAGGACGTTGAGGTCCCGGACGAGGCGATACTTGCTTCCATATACTAACATCCCCATTAAAGAAACTCTGGAAATCATTAAGAATTTTTTTTTTTTTTAAGTTCGGCAAAATAAGTCTAGGTGAAGCCAGTGAGTTCGTTAACTCATGCCCTTATCCTTGTCTTTTAATTACTTTACATTTAACGGTCGCATTTATCATCAAAGTGATGGCCTTGCCATGGAGTGTAGCTTTTAAGGCATCCTTTTCGATATTTTTGTTGATTATCATGCTAATAGGTTCTTTAACTCTTATCTTGATCTGAAAAAAGAAAATTATTGTGTGCTACAGACATGTGGATAATATACACGTCCTTTTCATTCATTTGCACAAGTTTTTAACACAACGCAGGGAACATACAGTTCATGGTGGAAAACGAAGTTGATGGTAGTTTGAATTTTCTTGATCCTCAGATTTCCGGGGCAGGCTCTAAGTTGATTACGGATATCTTTCGCAAGCCGACTGGATCTGATGTCATTATTGCTTCAGAGTCCTGTCATTCTGCATCACATAAGCGTGCACACTTTTCGTCTATGTTCCACAGGCTCGCTAGATTAGGTTTAGACGACAATGCGGATAATAAAGAGATGAAACGTCCCCTTTGAACAATTTATACAAGACTGTGCTTAAACTGACACACAATATTTTGTTAGCGCAACGCAATCTGACTTTCAAAATTCCCTACAAAAGAATGGCCCTGACTAACATTAAACTATACCTTTCACAAATCACTTACCTCACAAAAATCTTCGCTGCTCAAGCTACTGCAATACAGCGAGCGCCACTACTGCCAGCTAAATAAAAGATTCAAACTATGGAAGGCACTAACTACTGATAGGGATAGTTAGCAAATGAAAGATATTAATAGAGAACGAACAATGTATTTACCTTGATATCATCATATATAAATATAGCAGTTCATGACAAATTACAAACCTCCGCCATCTCTCTCCCCACATCCACCACTGCTGGCGGCTCACCTCCAACTGCGCAACGCTACGCGCTGTTCACAGCCAGCTGCCTAACACTACAATGGCGAGTATTACAACAATGCAAAGCAGCCACAGACTGCACGCAGCACAGCCAGTGATTTTCATACAGAGGTGGCGTTACCAATAAAAAAGCCTAAACAGCCTACTTACATAGCCCCCATGCTCCCCACAAAAATTTTTACAAATTGGATTGGGCAGTGGCCAATACAGATTTGAAAAAAATTTTTCATAATTACAATAACAAAGAAATCAAATGCACACACTTATTGATACAATGTTGGTCAAAAGCTAAAAATTTCTCACAGTCCATAAAGACAGTCCACATTGTTCATCACAGTAAAAATGCAGAGTTTTTCTCAAAGTCTGAGCAGTAAAAGAAAATGCACACAGAAGTAGTGGATTTCCATGCAGTCTTGAAGAAGTAGTGTTGTCCTTCCAACGGAAAAACAGTGCTGACTCTTGACATGCAGACAGGTAATGGGCCACAACAGAGCAAACCCACAGCAGAGTCAGTAGAAATTTTGAAGAGTATTGGTAGGTAGGTCATCACAGAACAGACCCACTGTAGTCCCGGTAGAGATTACGGTATTGGTGGGCCACCAGAGGTGCAGACCCACTGTAGTCCTTGTAGAAATGGCCAGCAGCCATCTGTTGCGACTGTGCAGGTGCACAATCACCATCGAAGAGTCTTGCAGAGAATATAGCAAGTCCATAAACCACCACTTGTGCACTCACAACGTTTTTGGAATTGTCCTTAGAACCAGCAATGCTGTTATCCAGTCCCTTGCAGAATTATTAACACACGTGCAAACACGAACAGTCCCTACTTCTCACATATTGACCATGTACTATGACCAACAGAAACGTGTGCAGTGAAATGTTACTTAATTTGAAGAACTGGTAACAATTACAATTTTATAACATGAGAATACAATAACAAAGGTACACAATACATCATTAAAAACATAACAATATAGATAACATTTGTAGTAATAGGGGCTTTACAAAAGAATAGAAATAGACATATACGTCAGTGTTACAAAAATAGTGACATAAGTACATACATAAAATAATGAGAATAGTTTTCGAAACATTAATTTCACACATGAACATTGAAACAGAACAGAATTGTAAACAACTTTACAAAGAAAATAACATATTATTAATGCAACTTATATTTGAGGATAACAGTATTCCTCCTCATAGTGAATATAGCTTAGTATTAGAAGAGAAAAAAAAATTCTATGAAACAGTACACAGAGACAGGAAGAAAACAAATACTCAAGGGTACACAAACACATAGTGGGATAACACCAATAGGAAAGGACAGGGTTCGTTTTCAGTGAAACATTTGGTACTGCAGTCCAACCCAAAACTTCATATATCTTTCCTCGTATTTCATCCTTTGTTTCCACCAAAAAAAAATTCTAACTAAGCATGCTTTCTGTGTTTATATGTTCACACATTTCTTACCTCATTTTTATTTTCCATTATCTTACCTCATCATTTATTTCCAAGAAAATCCTACCTAAACCTGTTTTCTCAATGCATTTCTTCCAATTCATCGCAACTCATTCTCTTAGAGGCTACCCCCTCTTAAGCTAACTTAAATCTACTGAGCTCAGATGCTAAACTAAGGAACGAGGCAATGCAGCAGCACAAAACAATTAACACAAGCAGCAATGACAAAAAATACAGATTGGCAAAGCTAGCAGCAGCAAATGTAATAACTTATATCAAAACATGACATAGCTCAAGCAGAAAAAATAGTACACTAAAGATAACAATGCAGATAAGGGAAATGTATAATCACATCTTAATGTCTATGTAATTAAAGTGGTGCACCACAAGAAGTTATTCTACCAAAAAGTTACCAATTACTTGAAAAGAAAATTATGAATGCAGTTACTAGTTCCTTCTTATTGTTCTTTCCTTTCCAAGTGCTCCTTTTTTAAAGAATGTGGATCATAAAATAATTATTTAATAGATCTGTTGACAGAAAGTGTTCACATTAGCAAATGCATTTAATTTTATTTTATGAAACCAATGCTGCAACACAGCTGGAAAACAGATGTCAAATGAAATAAGCAATTACGCAAACCAAAGCATAAAAACATCATTCAATAGCTATGTGGCATTTCGTAAGTCAGTAGCTCTCAATTCTCGTAGAAAGACACTTGTCATTATCAGGTTTGCAGATGTAAGAATATTTCCAAGGATAATGGCCTCCCCTTTTTTTTTGTGCTACCTGTGCCGCTGAAAAGGGCTCGCAATAATGGCTTTTTCTCCAGGCGTCTGACACAGCTGGGTGCCCGTGACGCATTACGTGCAGGTGGTCACTTAACTTTCGTACGGAAATATTTACGACAGGAGATTCTGCTACCGTGGTAGTCTCATATAAAAATATTTCACAGGTCAAGAATTAGCGTTGCAAATCTGTAGAAACAAAACCCTATAAATATAACAGTGTCCAAAAAAATTTTCAGTGGCATTGTGATACATTCATGCATATACACACACATTTCATAACTCTTAAAGTACGATTCTTGGTTTCCAACAACCTTTTCATAAATCAGAGTCCCTAACACCTACTCCTTATTCCTTACCTTATTACACATATACATATTCATATTCATCAACACGTCTTCAATATTTCATCATAATAGCTACATAGCATAATCAGATTCCTCATATAGCATCAGCTTATTTATCATAAACATACCTCAACAGCATAGTACACATCGTCGTCGTAATAATAACATCATAACACTTCAGTCAAATCTTAAAAACGTCGTAACTTCCTCCAATAATTTCAAAACGTAAAAAAAATTCTCTGCTCATTTCAATAGTGTCATCTACCTCAAACGTACTTTAAAATCATGCTCCCTTACCAAATATATCATTCAAATCTCTCATAGTATCACAATGGTTCCGAAAAAATATGAACAGTTTACAAAGTACAGACAAAATACAGTTTCATAAGTGTGAAGTTATCCAACCGTGTAATTGCGTAAACATGTGTCACTGATGCAGTAAAATAAATGTTTGTCTCTCTCAGTTAAATAATCAGATAGCTGTGTAATTTGTGTGTTAGAGAAATAAGGTACCGATGTGTAAAGTTGTATAAGCAAATACCATATTAGCTAGGGTTCCTTGTGGTTGCCACACACATGGTACACAAAGTAAGTGTGTACCCCCCTGAGGATAAATGTAATTATGCCCTCAGGTGTTACAAATTACAGCAATGGAATGAAATGTATCACGGAAAACTTTCTTTGTAATTAAAATATCTTTAAAAATAAATGTTTCAAGTACAAAATTAATCACTCAAATACGTGTACTGTAGCGCTAAATGTGCGTCTTGTTGCAACATAATCTGTGTGGAAGTGTCGTAGTTATCGTCCTCCGAAAGCTAAGTTCTGCAGAAGCCAATGTACTTACCTCATGATAAACAAAAGTGAAATGCTTTGCGTATAGATATCATACTTATTACGCTTATTGCCGTGATGAAGAAAGTACTGTGCTGTAACGTATTGTTGTGCTACAGAAAAGGCTGTCTCCTTGTAGCTATACCATAAAAGTTACTACTAAAACATGTTTTACTTTCCAGAATAATACAGAAAAACTGTGCAGATATAAAACAGAAACACCGCAAAATCAACATTGTACATTGTCACTCATTAGTAGCGTCGTGATAAAAATCGTGTAGCTATCACATAAACTAACCACTGTGTCGTCTGGTATCTCACAGAAAGTACTTTAAACCCAGAATGTATTTTCAAGTAAACCAAAATGTTGCATTAAAATCTCATTAGCAGTACCAGTATGTGTCCTAAGTATGTAACCCTGATAGTCGTTACGTAATCGTGCAACTAACAAGCAAGAATGTACAAATACAACACTGTGTCGTCTGTTCACTATAACAATGCATTCGTAATTTCTGTTTTAAAAATGTTCCCTAGGTTCTAGACTGGATATTTAACTTCAAACATTGTTGCATGTTAACAGTTTCTTAAGTCTGACAAAGCATACTAAAAATGTGAAGTGAAAAGTTATATGACAAAGACAAAGTTAAAAAGCAGATTATCTTTCAATAAATGGTTTTACATGTGAAATGTGGTGTAAACCTTTACTCTTCCTAATACGCAGAGTTTCAACTTCAACGCAATTATCATGTGGTATACGTCGGATTCTGTATGGTCCATTGTAAACTAGAAAGAATTTGTGACTCAAGTGTTTCTTCTTATGTGACAATGAATGAGCTTTAATGAGAACTTTCTGACCAATATACAATTTCTTTGCATTTGCTTTACCGTGTAGTTTTCTCCTTTTGTCTGCTGCAGATTTTATATTTTTAAGAGCCAAATCAATTATGTCTTTGTGTCGAAGTTTACGTGTATTCGGGAAAGGTACAAGCTCTCTGATTCTGTTCGGTGGTTCTTCATTCTTCAGTACAAGAGTAGGTGGTAAAGCAGTGGAATCATGAGGCATTTCATTCAGCACGTTTTGAAATAAGTGTAAATATCTGTCCCAATGCTGATGCTTTGTGTGACAATAAAGCCTGCAAAGCTTATTGATTTCTTTCATAATCCGTTCGGATTTTATGGTTGCGAAGCATGCGTGACCAAACAGCAGATCTAAATTGCGGTCCGTTATCTGAAATGACTTTAGCAACGTGGCCAACTTCACGTAAGAAATTTTTAACAAAGGCGTTGGATACAGACCGTCCAGTGGCTTTACGTAACGGAGTGAAAGAAACAAATTTTGAAGTAAGTTCAACAGCGACTAGAACGTACGAAAATCCATTAGATGTTCTGACAAGCGGTCCCAAGAGATCAACAGCAGCAAATTCTTTTAATTTAGAAGGAATAATAGGAAACAACGGAGCACGATGTGAGACAGTAGATGGTTTCGCCTTTTGACAAAGTTTACAAATAGATAAGACTCTTCGAATTCTTTTTTCCATATTGTTAAAATAACAAGTCGTTCGAAGAATATGATAACATTTTCGTGGACCAAAATGTGCGTAGCTGAAATGAATGTACCAAATGAGCTTATTAACAAAATCGTCTGGAATGCAAAGTACCCATAGCTTGTCATCAACAGTGCAGCGTTTGAAGAGTATGTTGTTTCTAACCAGGTAATAATGCCGAATCTGTGTGTGTGTCTTTTCATGCCATTTGCTCTTGATGTCTTTCCAAATCGGATCTTTATCTTGTTCATGAGCAATGTCCTTTAAAGATGTGGTGATGAAGTTTTCAAAGGCGACTTTCTGAATGTAAAGAATACTGAAATTTTTCTCGAGGTTGCCTTCTGTGGTACTTTTCTCAAGCCCAGCCGGTGCGCGTGACAGTGCGTCCGCAACAATGTTCTCCTTGCCGGGAATGTAGACTATTGTGAAGCGGAATTCTTGCAGAAACAATGCCCAACGTTTTAACCTGTCATGATTTAATTTTGAAGACATAAGAAATTGTAATGCACGATGATCACTGTATACTTTTACGTGCTTACCAGAAAGAAAGAAACGGAATTTGTTAAATGCCCAAACGATAGCTAAAGCTTCTAATTCAGTAACGGAATAATTTTTTTCAGATTTTGTTAGCACTCGGCTAGCAAAAGCAATGGTTTTCTGAACAGTAGTGTCATTTTCTGTGGCTTCTTGAAATAAATGGGCACCAAGACCGACTTTAGAAGAATCCGTGCTAAGGCAGAAATCTTGTGACAGATCTGGATGAGCTAAGATTGGCGCGTGAAGTAACGCTTCTTTCAAAGAATTGAATTCCAACTGTGCTTGTTCGTCCCAGTTCCAAATAGTATTTTTTCCAGTGAGAGAACAAAGTTTTGGTGTAACAAGAATTTGCATATTCAGAAAACGACGGTAAAAATTTACGAGACCTAGAAAACTGCGGACTTGTCTTTTTGTAGATGGAACTGGAATGGCTCTGATTGCTTCTAACTTTTCAGGATCCGGCTGAATGCCTTCAGAAGAAATAATATGTCCCAAAAACTTCACTTTTGTCCTACCGAATTCAGACTTTTCCAAGTTAACTGTAATTCCAGATTCTGCAAAAATATGTAGCAAACTGTTGAGAATGCGATTATGTTGTTCTCATGAAGCTTCTGCTATCAGAATATCGTCCACATATAAGGTGATGTGACGTTTTAAGAACTCAGGTAATATGGAATTTAACCCACGAATGAATGCTGCCGAAGAAATGTTCAAACCAAAGGGAAGTTTCCGAAACTGATAACAAACGCCGAAACAAAGGAAAGCTGTGTATTTTCTGCATTCTGGATGAAGTTCGATCTGATAAAAGCTGGATCTGAGATCAATGGAAGACAACACTTTTACACCATTAAAATTTTGAAGAAGTTCTTCCATCGTCTGCGGCCTGTCTGTTTCAGGAATAATGATAGTATTGATTTGTCTCGAATCTAAGACAAGTCTGATCGATCCATTTTTCTTCTCAACAACATGTAACGGATTGTTGTATGAGCTTACTGCAGGCTCAATAATGCCCTCGTCAAGCATAGATTGTATTTCTGTTCTAACACGGTCCCTATAATGCGCCGGAATTACGTATGGTCTAACACAAAATTTAGTATGCTCACGAACACGAAATTGGTATTGAAATCCCTTGATTGTTCCTGTTTTATGAGTAAAAACTGTGGGATGTTCTTGTAAAATCTCAAAAAGGTCCTGCCTATTAGTGTCATTACAATTCTCAATTGCTTGAATTTTATTCTGAATTAACTCATTAATTTCAAATATGCCGTCGATGTCATCCCTGTCAGTACTTGCAGAGTGATTGTTAGTATCAAGTTCCGTCGAAAATTCCGAACTGTTGTCTAACAGAAGGTAAAGCCGATTAATTTCCTCGTCATGGTTTGAGAGCCAATCTTCAAATTTCAAAGCTACTGACTTACCTTCTTTTTCTAAACTTATTTCAGCATCGTGAAAGTTTAAGATTGCTTTGTATTCATTCAAAAAGTCTACTCCCAGTATAATTTCCGTCGACAATAATGGAACAATAAGAAAGTTCATAGAGATGCTGTGGCTTTGACAAAAGAATTCTAAGTTGGTTTGTTGCCGTACATCTACACTTTTTCCAAAGATTGCACCTTGTAATTTAATCTTACGTAACGGAAGTGTGGGGCAATCGTTCGATTTGTTGCATTTGCTAAAGGCTGTTTCACTGATTACTGAAATGGGACTGCCAGAGTCAAGTACTGCCGTAAATTTTATGTCATTTACTGTAATGTGAATCACAGGATATGCAATGTTGTTATGTTTTATGTCGTGTTCCTGGAGTAAGATGTCCCTAATGTCTTCCATTTTTACGTAATTACTAGCTACGGCAGCTGCGTCGTCAGTTTCATAAGTATGTTTTGTGGCTGCCAGCGGTGTGAGTCATTGCCTATTGTCTCTTTGTTGGCGCGCGTCGTTATTGGGATTTGGAGACCTAACTTCTACAAATTCACCTCCTCGAGAGGGCCCTGCCCTGTTTAAATCCCGCCAGTTCTGATGCAATTCAGGTCTGTCGTTACGATCACATCGTCTGTCGTCATGTCGATAGCTCCTGTAGTTTCTTTCTTGTCGGTTAAGTGGTGGAGAATTTCTCCCTGAATCGTAACTGCGCGCTGGACCGTTGCGTCTAAAGTTATTCTGTCTCCCTTGATAATAATTGTTTTGGTTCCCATATTGTCTGTTTCTCTGATTGTCTCTGTGATAGTCATTACCACGGAGAGGTGATCTTTCCCTGTAATTATTACTACTCTGCCAACGGTTGTCATACGGGTGGTGTCTGTTTTGGTCACGATATGTGTTGTGAGAATAGCCTTGTCGTGTCCAGTTATTATTTCTTTCATCGTGGAATTGTGACAGATGTGACCTGTAATTGTTGTGCTCCTGTTTCCGCGTTCCCCGATTGTCAGTGTCAATTTCCAATTCTTGTAACAGACCCTGAAATGCTTCAATGTCATCTTTGCAACGTCCTGCTAAAATAATATGTCGTAAATGTTCAGGCAATTTGAGTAAGCAAATGCGGATGAGTTCTGAGGGGCTGTATGGGTTTGAAAGATATTGATTCTTATGCAACATGTCTTCAAAATATTTGACAAGACTGGAAAATTCAGATTGTTCAAAGTGTTTCATCATCATGATGCTATGTTTTACACGGTCTTGTGTAGCTTGAGACCAATACGCTGAGAGGAAGGCATGGTAAAATTCTCCTTCACTGTGGCAATCGTGAATTACCGATCGCATTCTTACAGCTGGTTCATTCTCCAAGTAGCCACACATAAATTCTAATCTGTGTTCCAATGACCAGTTGGGAGGGAAACAATGAGAGAATTGATGGAGCCACGCTTGTGGATGAATGTCGTTGGCAGAATTCTTAAACGTTTTGAATTTACGTGTAGTAATGAACAGCTTATAGTCAAAATCATCGTGTCGGCGAGTAGCATCTCGGTCATAGTTACGTCGTGTCGGCGGTTCCATCTCAAAATTCGGTGTACCTTGCCAATTTCTTTCATAATTACCGAAATGCCCTGTGTTATTATTTTGTGGCTTTTGCGTATTTCTAAGTTCCTCTTCCCGTGTTGGAGCGCGAGTGTCTTCTGAAATACGTAATTCTTGTATTACCTGTGTCAGCTGATCTTGTACTTCCCGGATTTCTCTTTGGTGTTGTGTATTAATTTGATTCTGATTTTGTTTGAATTTTCTGATTTGTTCATACTCTTCTGTGTCAGTGAAGGCTACGGGTCTTGTGTCATTCAGATCATCATCTACCTTTGTAGATAAGTTAGTGACCTGATCCGAAAGTTCGGCTACTTTCTCCGATAGTGTACTTATTTCCTCCATGTGTCTTTCTGAACCAATTTTCAGGGTATCTACTGTGTTCTTTAAGTTTTCCTGAGTTCTTGCAAGTTGCGTAACCGAATCGGTAGATGCAACTGAGTCAATTTTAGCTTGCAAGGTCTCATGATTTTCATGAACAATAATTTGCAGTTCTTTTATGGCTGCTTCGTGATTCTCTAATACATTTTCATGACGCAAAAAAATAGGTTGGAAATGCTCACAAATTTGTGTTTTTACGTCATTACAGACTTTTTGACATTTCGATTCAATGTGATGTAACTCAGTAGTTAAATCTTCACGCGTTTGTTCAAGAGTTTGTTCCAATGAGTCTAACTTTTGAAGCTGTTGCTGTGTTTGTCTTTGATTTTGTTCAATTGTGTCTAACTTTTCAAGCTTTTGCTGTGTTTGTCTCTGATTTTGTTCCATTTGTTGCATTAATTGCAATAATAATGTATTAGTGTCTGGAATCTGTTTCTCTACGCTTTTCGGCAGTGCATTTGCACCGGCAACATTCACATTTTGACAAGCAGAAAATGTGTCTTGACTTATTTGAGAAAACGGTGATGACCCAAAACCTGAATCTACAGTATTTGCGAAATTGTGTCCTGTCATTTCGGATTCCTGAGGCGAGCTATTGCCGACCGGTCGATCGATAATGCTTCCCTCTTCACTAATTGTTTCACTGTCCACGCCATTGTTTGACGCCCGCTCCATTTCCCTGTGCACAGTTACCAAATTACTACTTTGAACATTAGTAAATTCATTACTCGGCGGCGCTGATAAGCTACGCTCGTCATCACTATTATTTCTCAGTTTAGTTTGGAGCCTAGTGTTACGTTTTTCACACGCCATTATTGTCACAGTATTTCACACGACAGCACAGAAAAACACAATTTGAAGATCAAAAATAAGAGAACACATTAACATAGCACTGAAAATAATATCTAGTTAATTGCAAGCGCAGCTGCGAAATATTTGCTGCAAATCTACATGCATGCCACAACTGTTATACTGTACAACAATGAAAAACTACAACTACAAAGGAAATTCTCTCTATAATTACGCGCTAGCAATAAACAAAATCTACACTAAATACACAAACTACAAGAAAAAATCAGAAGATTCCAGTGAGGTATCCTGGCAGGGTCGCCATATGAAACGTCCCCTTTGAACAATTTATACAAGACTGTGCTTAAACTGACACACAATATTTTGTTAGCGCAACGCAATCTGACTTTCAAAATTCCCTACAAAAGAATGGCCCTGACTAACATTAAACTATACCTTTCACAAATCACTTACCTCACAAAAATCTTCGCTGCTCAAGCTACTGCAATACAGCGAGCACCACTACTGCCAGCTAAATAAAAGATTCAAACTATGGAAGGCACTAACTACTGATAGGGATAGTTAGCAAATGAAAGATATTAATAGAGAACGAACAATGTATTTACCTTGATATCATCATATATAAATATAGCAGTTCATGACAAATTACAAACCTCCGCCATCTCTCTCCCCACATCCACCACTGCTGGCGGCTCACCTCCAACTGCGCAACGCTACGCGCTGTTCACAGCCAGCTGCCTAACACTACAATGGCGAGTATTACAACAATGCAAAGCAGCCACAGACTGCACGCAGCACAGCCAGTGATTTTCATACAGAGGTGGCGTTACCAATAAAAAAGCCTAAACAGCCTACTTACAGAGATTATGTCGTAGCGCAGCTGGGCCTGGCCAATCGTTTTTCTGAAAAGAGTATACGGAATATGGGCAACAGAATCCTTACTAGAGCGCACCCCTAAGTACAGTATCTACGCCTAAAGACAGGTTGCAGCATGTATCCTTATTCTGTTTCGCTCCATGATGCGATAAAATAGCGCAAGCCTTTAGAAAGGCAAAGGTACAAGTAGGTTTCCGCACATGCAAAAAACTTGGGGTCCTTTTGTGACACAATCATGATACTGGAGGTAATAAATCTAAAGCATTCAGGGGTTTATGAAATTGTGTGTGGTTTCTGTGACGGGATTTATGTGGATTAGACTGGGGAGACTTCCTAATAACGTTTAGAGAACACACATACAAAAGTAATGATAGTGCACTAGGCTGCCATTTAAAAACGAAGGAACATGTTTTACCCTCAATGAACAGAGGTTTACGTATCCTTCACATCGAGCATAAAGTTAGGGACTTAGATATTCTGGAGCAACACGAATTGTATGTGCACCACAAATTAGATCGTAGCACTGTAATTAACGTGCATATTGCAAGAACGGGAATTGGTTTTTTAATATCTTGTACCACTTTAGTGATCTCATTTTGGACTGCTGCCATCACGACTGTTGTTTATCATATTTCTGTTTGTATCATTGATTTATTTCAGTATGAGTGGATACTGGTTTTTTGGAGTGCCTATGCGACCATTTGTGAAAATGTGTGTCTGGCCTTCTTAGTTTGCCTAACACTTGGCCGCCGGCGTGGCCGAGCGGTTCTAGGCGCTTCAGTCTGGAACCGCGCGACCGCTGCGGTCGCAGGTTCGAATCCTGCCTCGGGCATGGATGTATGTGATGTCCTTGGGTTAATTAGGTTTAAGTAGTTCTAAGTTCTAAGGGACTGATGACCTCAGATGTTAAGCCCCATAGTGCTCAGAGCCATTTGAACCATTTGGACCTAACACTTGGAATTTTGTCGGCGGAAGTTTGACTCGTGTTATAACGTACTAATATAACTAATGACTGGCTTTGGCCGCCCTGAGTGCAGCATGCTCCTCCTGCTACAGTTTTTTTGTGTTTTCTAATAAATATTTGGTAGTTTGCTCATAATTTTCAGTTATTCTCCTCGTAAGTTTTGTTCACAGTGAGTTTATAAGCAAGGATTTCCCACGGATTTATTCCTATGATTTTATTATACGACTTCAAATTTGAATTCCTGTGCATGTGTAAATATAATTTTTTGTAAAGTATCCTATTCCCTCCATATATTTTCTCCCTGACTCCAGTTTTAATCACGTAGTCTGTATAAGTTACTGCTATCATTTGTCATTGCCTTTTAAAACGTACGTATTCTAATGTATTTTAGTGTAATATATGGATTGCTTCCATTAAGGCTGTGCATTTTGATGATATTCATCGTCACACTGTAGCCTTTTTGTTACTTCCTGTAATTTTTCTTGTATTTCAAATCGTTTGGAGCGCTATGTTCGGCACGCCATCTGGCGGGATTTTAGTTTACTTCGCTCTGGGTTGGGTTGGGTTGTTTTGGGGAAGGAGACCAGACAGCGAGGTCATCGGTCTCATCGGATTAAGGAAGGAAGTCAGCCGTGCCCTTTCGGAGGAACCATCCCGGCATTTGCCTGGAGTTTGCTCTGGTTAGCATGGTTTGTTCACTTTAGTTTTCATGGTCAACAACTGCACTTGACTGGCTTTCACTGTGAAATATCGTGTACTATATGTCAGTGTTTTACCCAACATTATTTATTATGTACACTGGTATATATTCTGTAAATTTGTCTGTCACTTGTTTTTCCTTACTGTGTGGGTCGTGAAGTATTTTTGTGCTCATGATGTATAAATTTTTTACCAGACTGTCTGATGCTGAGGCTCGCCCGAAACGCGCAATAAAGTGTTTGGATTCAATACAACATTTCTATGAAAGACCCACGATATGGTATTAGCGACCAATCAGCACTGTATACGCTTATTGGAAAACAATGAATCTCCTCGCGCTAAAATGCCACGTCAGTCAAAAACGAACATCAAAGTTATGCTCATATTTTTCCGACATTCAGAGCACACTGCGACTAGAGTTCGTTCCAAGGGAAACAACTGCAATAGCCTAATTTGACAAGAGCGTATCCCGACGTTAGCGAAACGATGTGCGAAGAGACAGACGAAAAATGGGCCATTGGCTTCCTTATTCATCGCAACAGCTCGCCGTGGCACACCTCACTTTTGATTTGCGAGTTTCTGGCCGGAAAAAAGTGTTCCTGCTTGTCCACACCGGCCTTACTCACCAGATTTAACGCAATGCGACTTCGGGTTCACCCCAAAAATAAAATCCGTTCTTAAAGGGAAACGTTCTGACACAATTCCTATCATTGAGGCGGCCACAACAGGGCATCTGAGTTCCTTTCGTTAGGTAGCCTTCCAGAGATGCTTCCAGACATGGATACAATGTTGGTACAAGTGCGTTGCCAGCCAAGGACAGCAGTTTGACGGAGATTAGCTCAAATTACATGCACTCTTGTTACTTTGTTTCTAATAAAATTGTTTACCGGGTTTTTTGATCACACCTCATACATTTCAGTGCCAACGTCAGCGAGGGAACGTCAAATGACTGGCTGATACCAGTTTTACAGTGGTCCAAATTGAAAAGTGAGATCCTTTAAAGTGTGAGTAATATTTTTATTTGTGAGATTGCCTTTTCCGTAGTCATGTATCTTTCTATAACTTTGCAATCCTCTCACACTTATTTTTGCTGATAAGTTTCTCAAAAACAACCAAGGTCTCATTGCCTTTCTCGAGCACGTCACAAGGAACTTTGGTAGTCATTTTGCGATTAAAATGTAAACTAAACCACCACGTACGGATGTTAGGCCTTAAACCTGTAACCAATAACCGACACGAACCTGCAAGGCAGTACGGGGAGCGATCTACAACTGCGGGACATGTGACTAGCATGCCCCTCGAGCCATTATTGCCAGTGGAAGAATTTCGACGATGTCGCTGCTTCTTTAATCAGTTGGCTCCTCATTTAGCCTCTCATGTCTGACTGGACGCCGTTCCAGATCTACGTTTACATAACTACTCTGCAATTCACATTTAATTGCCTGGCAGAGGGATCAACGACCTATTTTCACACTAATTATCTACCTTTCAACTCTTCTGAGAGGAATGAACACTTAAATCTTTCCGTGTGAGCTCTAATTTCTCTTATTTTCTTACGATGACCAACAAAATATTTTCGTCTTTGAGGAAGAGCCGGCAGGGGTAGTCGAGCGGTTCTAGGCGCTACAGTCTGGAACCGCGCGACCACTACGGTCGCAGGTTCGAATCCTGCCTCGGGCATGGATGTGTGTGATGTTCTTGAGTTAGTTAGGTTTAAGTAGTTCTAATTTCTAGGGGACTGATGACCTCAGAAGTTAAGTCCCATAGTGTTCAGAGCCATTTTTTAAATTTTTTTTTTATTTTTTTGAGGAAGAAAGTTGGTTATTGAAATTTCGTGAAAACCTCGCTTTGACGTATCACGCCTTTGTTTTAGTGACTGCCACCCCAGCTCAAATATCGTATCCATGACTCTCTCTCCCCAATTTCGTTGTAATATAAATCGAGCTGCCATATTTTAAACTTTTCTGGCGTCATCCGTCAATACTATCTGATAGGTATCCCATATCGCACAGGAATACTCTAGAAGAGGATGGATAAGCGTAGTGTAGGCAACCTCTTTAATAGATTTGTTTCAACTTCTGATTGTAAGATGGTTCAAATGGCTTTGACCACTATGAGACTCTACATCTGAGGTCATCAGTCCCCTAGAACGTAGAACTACTTAAACTTAACTAACCTAAGGACATCACACACATCCATGCCCGAGGCAGGATTCGAACCTGCGACCGTAGCGGTCGCGCGGTTCCAGACTGAAGCGCCTAGAACCGCTCGGCCACACCGGCCGGCTGATTGTAAGAGCTCTACCAATAAAATGCAGTATTTGGTTCGCCTTCTCCACAACATTATCTACGTGATCGTTCCAATTAAAGTTATACGTAAATTGTAATGCCTAGGTATTTAGCTGCACTGACAACTTTTAGATCTGTGTGATTTATCGTGTAACCGAAATTTGACGGAGTCCTTTTAGAACTCATGTGGATGACATCACACTTTCCATTATTTTTTGTACCATACAGATATTTTGTGTAAATCATTTTGCAATTGGTTTTGACCTTCTGAAGATTTAGCTAGACGGTAAATAGTCGCATCGTCTGCTAACAATCCAGGAACTTTGCTCAGATTGGCTTCTGAATCATTTATACAGAATAGGAATAGCAGAGGACCCGTAACACTTCAGTTTTACTGAGTGACTTTACGTCAGTTACTACCAGCTGGTCTTTGTGACAGGAAATCACGAATTCAGACGATACGCCATAGTAACGCAGTCTGATTAGAAGCGGCTTGTGGTGAACAGTATCAAAAGCATTCTCGAAATCTACATATAAGTAATCAACTGGAGATCCTCTGCCGACAGCATTAATTACTTCTTGAGAATAAAGAAGTAGTTGTTATGCACAAGAACGATATTTTGTCAATCCTTGGCGACTGCGTGTCAATAGATCGTTTCTTCAAGATAATTCGTAATGTTCGAGCACAGTATATGTTTCAAGACCCTACTGAAAATCGACGTGAGTGATATGGGCTTGCAATTCATCGGATTACTCGTACTTCCTTTCTTGAGTATTGGCGTGACATATACTACTTTCCACTCTTCAGGTACGGATCTTCCGTCGAGCGAGCGGTGGTATGTGATCGATAGGTATGGAGCTATTATATGAGCATACTTTGAAAAGAATCTAATTGATATACAATCCGGACTGGAAGACTTGCGTTAGAGTTGCTTCTGCTTTTTTTAAATAGGTGTGTTTAGCATTTATGTTTAGTGTTTTGGATGTTACGGTGCACAGTCTCGCTACAACGACCTTGTGGTCACTAATAACTGTATCTGTCGTGATGTGCCCTATTTGCTCAGAGAGACTGGAGGAGGTACCTGGAATTGAACCCGGGTCTTTTTTCTCACCATTGGCTTCGGGTAATAATGACATAAAATTCCAGTGATGAGAAATCAAGACTTACACTGGGGTAACAAAAGTCGCGCGATATTTTCTAATATCGTGTCGAACCTCTTTTTCCCTAGCGTAGTGCAGTAGTTCGACGTCGTATGGACTCAACAAGTGGTTAGAAGTCCCCTACAGAAATATTGAGCCATGCTGGCTCTATAGCCGTCCATAAATGAGAAAGTTTTGCCGGTGCAGCACTTTCTGCACGAACTGGCTTCTCTATTATGCTCGATTGGATTCATGTCGGGCGATCTGGATGGCAAATTTGTTCACTCGAATTGTTCAGAATGATGTTCAAATCTTTAACGAACAACTGTGGCCCGGTGACCTGACCCATTGTTATCTATAAAAATTCCATAGTTGTTTTGCAACGCAGGCGTGTAGCCGAGCGGTTTTAGGCGCTTCGGTCCGGAACCGCGCTGCTGCTACGGTCCCACGTTCGAATCCTGCCTCGGGCATGGATGTGTGTGATGTCCTTAGGTTAGTTAGGTTTAAGTAGTTCTAAGTTCTTGAGGACTGATGACCTGCCGGCCGGGGTGGCCGAGCGGTTCAAGGCGCTACAGTCTGGAACCTCGCGACCGCTACGGTCGCAGGTTCGAATCCTGCCTCGGCCATGGACGTGTGTAATGTCTTTAGGCTAGTTAGGTTTAAGTAGTTCTAAGTTCTATGGGACTGATGACCTTAGAAGTTAAGTCCCATAGTGCTCAGAGCCCTTTGAACCATTTTTTTGAACTGATGACCTCAGATGTTAAGTCCCATAGTGCTTAGAGCCATTTGAACCATTTGTTTGTCAACATGAGGAGCATGAATGGCTGCAAGCGGTCTCTAAGTAGCCCAACTTAACCATTTCCTGTCAATGATCGGTTCAGTTGGACGAGAGGAACCAGTCCATTCCAAGTAAACATACCCCACATCATTATGAAGCCACCACCAGCTTGCACAGTGGCTTGTTGACAACTTGTGTCCATGACTTTGTTGAGTGTGTGCCACATTCGAATCCTACCTTCAGGTTTTACCAACTGAAATCGGAACACATCTGACCATGCCACATTTTTCCTGTCGCCCAGGGTCCAATCAATATGATCACGAACCCAAGAGAGATGGTGCTGGCGATATCGTGCTATTAGCAAAGGCACTCGTGTTGGTCGTTTACTGCCATAGCAGCCTCACTGTCCTAATGGATAAGTTCTTCGTACGTTCCACATTTATTTCTGCGGTCATTTCACGCAGTGTTGCTTGTCTGTTAGCACTGACAACTCTACGAAAACGCAGCGTTCAGAGTGTGTTAATTCTCGTCGTGCGGCCATAATCACGTCGGACACCTTTCCACGTGAATCGCCTGAGTACAAATGACAGATCCGCAAGTGCACTGCTCTTTTATACCTTTTATAACCGATACTACCGCCATACATACATGAGCATATCGATATGTACCAGGGGATCAAAAAGTCAGTATAAATTTGAAAACTGAATAAATCACGGAATAATGTAGATAGAGAGATACACATTGACACACGTGCTTGGAATGATACGGGGTTTTATTAGAACCAAAAAAATACAAAAGTTCAAAAATTGTCCAACAGACGGCGCTTCATCTGATCAGAATAGCAATAATCAGCATAACAAACTAAGACAAAGCAAAGATGATGTTCCTTAGAGGAAATGCTTAATATGTCCACCATCATTCCTCAACAATAGTTGTAGTCGAGGAATAATGTGAACAGCACTGTAAATCATGTCCGGAGTTATGGTGAGGCATTGGCGTCGGATGTTGTCTTTCAGCATCCCTAGAGATGTCGGTCGATCACTATACACTTGCAACTTCAGGTAAGCCCTAAGCCAATCATCGCACGGATTGAGGTCTGGGGACCTGGGAGCCCAAGCATGACGAAAGTGGCGGCTGAGCACACGATCATCATCAAACGACACGCGCAAGAGATCTTTCACGCGTCTAGCAATATGGGGTGGAGCGCCATCCTGCATAAACATCGTACGTTCCAGCAGGCGTTTATTAGTCAGGCTGGGGATGATGCGATTCTGTAACATATCGGCGTACCTCTCATCCGTCACGGTAGCAGTTACAAAACCAGAATCACGCATTTCCTCGAAGAAAAAAGGCCCGATAACGGTAGATGTGGTAAATCCAATCCATACCGTGACTTTCTCGTCGTGCAATGAAGTTTCCACGACAGTTCTAGGATTTTCGGTAGCCCAAATTCTGTAGTTGTGGGCGTTGACAGACCGCCGGAGAGTGAAATGAGCTTCGTCGGTCCACAACACGTTACTCAACCAATCGTTATCTTCCGCCATCTTTTGAAACGCCCACACCGCAAATGCCCTCCGCTTCACTAAAACGCCAGGTAACAGTTCATGATACCGATGGACTTTGTACGGATAGCATCGGAAGGTACGCCTAAGTGCCGACCAAACAGTAGTGTATGGAATGCCGGTGCGACGTGCGACTGCACGAGCGCTGCCTTCCCCGTGCTTAGACGAACCCGCTACAGTCTCCATTTCTTCCTGAACTGTCTCCGCAGCATTACGCCTTGTGCTCGGTCGGCCACTACGGGGTCTATCATCTAAACAACCCGTGGCTTCGAACTTCGAAATCATTCTCGCCACAGCTGCATTTGTCAACGGACCTCTATCCGATAGTGTCGTAACGCTTGTAATAGTACTTGAATTACGTAACCATTACGGCACCTTACCTCAACCTCTCGATGCCAGCAATATTCTACTGTGTTTCTGTAAAATAGTTAATATATTTCTGTGACAACATTCAGATTTGATTTCATTAATGTAGAGATACTTTGATGCAACGATATGTTTATATTGCAATGATATTATTCTTATGTGTATTCTTTCTTTTGTCACTCTGATCCTTGACGTACTTGTAACTCTGAATTTTGGGCGCGTAAGCGGTTATTAGAGAGTCAAGTCTTGGTCGCCATGTTGAAAAGACGTAAGTTGTATTAGTCAGTTTAAGAAATGTGAACTTTAACAGTGAGGAAGATATTCACAAGTATGTTTTATATTGTGAAGTGATGTTGCAACAAAAGTAATAAAAAAGAAGTGTAACTTAAATTCGGGGTGCTGATTACTTTTTTACATCACCAGTGTCTTAACTTGCAAAAGTTTAATCTTCTAGAATGGTTTACGAGACACATCTATAAAACTTTTGAATATCGCAGAATAACACTTAGGCCTCTTTGCATCCGAGCTTGGAATCCTCACTACCTAGATTTTCGACGATTGAGCCATGAGTTCACAACGAGACCAGCGTGGGAAACACGAAAAGATGAGTGCCTTGTTTATCCATTATTTCCAAAAATGACTTTATTAACTGTGCTCTAATGTTACCTGCCACATAATATAACTTTATTGTTGCCCGAAAATGCAATATTTAGCAGCGTGAGCAACACTACAATCATAATTAATTTTTGACCTGTGTTGTGGTAGGGTTGTTAGATGCTGAACTAGCACATTCCCCATTCTGATAATACAGCTTCACTAAAAGCGCCTTTTCAGCTAACGTCAACATGCTGCGACTGCTGGTGTATCTGATTCTCTCTCTTTTTTTCTTTTTTTTTTCTTTTTGTGATTTCATGCCCCTGCCCCATATGGGCAGGGGAGGGCTGTCAGCGGCACAATCCGCCGCTCTTCAGCCGAGTGACAGGCAACTAAAACAAGAATGAAATGATACACACATAAGGAGATAAAAAAGGGGAACATAAAACAGAGTAAGGGGAGAAAATGGAGGTAAAAATACACTGACATGGAGACATTCATGGGGGACAGTTAAAAAAGTCACCAGAAAGTTAAAAAACACAGTTGGCGATTCTTAAAACACAGAGAAGACAGCGAATGCGCATGCACAGGTTAAAGGTCTGCCACAGTATTAAAAACACTCCGGAACAACACACTTAAAACCCACTTGGAGCACACACGTCGAAGAATAAAACTGCCAGGTGGGACCTGCCGAGGGAAAGGTCAGAGAGGATGGAAAAGGAGGGGAGAGCAAGGGGCAGCAGGGGAAGCGGCGGGATGAAGAGAGGAGGGGCATCAGTGGGTACACGAAGAGGCAGGAGACACGTGGGGTGGGAGAGGAAAAGGGAAGACAGGGCAGGAGGGATCGCAGAGACACTGAAAGGAGGCACAAGAGAGGGAGGGGAGTAGGAGGGGGAAGCCACTCAGGAGGGGGGAGGGGGAGGAGAGGAAGCTCTGAGGAGGAGCCAGGAAGAGGGGGTTAGAGTTGGTAGGAAGGGTAGATGTCAGGGCGAAGCTCATCATCCGGGAGGGGTAGATGGTGGAAGTTGTGTTGGGAAAGGAGGTGGAGGGTGTGGAGATGGAGGGAGCGTGAGATACAATGGTAAAGGGGCGGCAATGGGCTGGGGATGGAGAGGAAGGGAGACACCAAGGGGTGAGGGGGATCAAGGCGGCGGACAATATATAGTGTGCAAATGTGTTCAAGGAAAAGGAGAAGGTGGGGGAAGGGGATGAGGTCGTAGAGGATGCGCGTGGGGGACGGAAGGCGGATGCGGAAGGCGAGGCGGAGCGCATGGCGTTCGAGGATTTGGAGGGCTTTATAGAACCGGGGAGGGGCGGGATTTTCTCTCTCATTACAGCTCCTTTTATACACGATTGTCATGCGCAGTCACTGACGTTTTGCTGTCCAGCGCCATCTGTCGGACATTTTGTGAACTTTGTTTTTTTTTTTTGTTCTAATAAAACCCCATTTCATTCCAATCATGTGTGTCAATTTTTACCTCCCTACTTACATTATCCCGTGGTTTATTAAGTTTTCAAACTTATACTGACTTTTTGTTCACCCGGTACATCAACCGCCAGAAGGACTGGACTGTTTCGGACGCTAAAGGTAGCCCTCCTCCGTGAACGGTGGGTGGTCATTTGGCTCGCCGCTATGCTGTGGAAGACGTCGCGGCCGACGACCCTGCCTGCTGCTACGCAAGCCTGCAGACCGCTCCCCCCTCCTCGCCGGCCCCCTCCAGCCGATCCCACCACCGGAATCTTCTCCAGCAGCAGAGCGCGAGCGCAGCTAAGGCGGCGACGCAGCCAGGAATCGCAGTCTGCGCCGTCACCTCTGCCCCGTCCTTCCGCCTCTGCCACGACCAGCTGTTCGCTTCTGCACCGGTGAGTACTGTCGACTCGCCACGCCCTCCAAATCCGCCGTCACTCGCATCACACTTCTTCATTGCTGTTTAATTCGAGAGTAACTATGGTGCGTTAACGCACAAAAACGTTTACGATAATGATTTTGTGGCCAGTGTTTTGGCCGTGGCTTCAACTATGATCTTCCGATCCCTCTTTTCATCTGCTACAGTGGAAGAAACCATCAGCAAGGATACTCTAATTGCTTTGCAAAATGATTATTTATAGCTGTAAGTTGCGACATTACCATTCTTGAGTGGGCCGTAAGGCTTGTACAAGCAATCCCGTTCAAATGTACCATTGGTTTTGTGCATACAGTTCACAGGCATCTCACAAACGAAGGGAGGGTCATCGCTATTTCTTAGGTTTTGTAATGTGTCGTATCGTTGTGTCTCTTTTGCTGTGGTGGAACTGTCAAGCGGCTTCCTAGTAAGCTAAAGTCAAAACGTTCCGAAAATCTTCGGAAGTGAGGGTATCATCTGGAGTGCCCCAGGGAAGTATGTTAGGTCCGCTGTTGTTTTCTATCTACATAAATGATATTTTGGATAGGGTGGATAGCAATGTGCGGCTGTTTGCTGATGATGGTGTGGTGTAGTCGTCGTTGAGTGACTATAAGAGGATACAAGACGACTTGGACAGGATTTGTGTTTGGTGTAAAGAATGGCAGCTAACTGTAAATATAGATAAATGTGAATTAATGCAGATGAGTAGGAAAAAGAATCCCGTAATGTTTGAATACTCCATTAGTAGTGTAGCGCTTGACACAATCACGTCGATTAAATATTTGGGTGTAACATTGCAGAGCGATATGAAGTGGCACAAGCATGTAACGGCAGTTGTGGGGTAGGTGGACAGTCGTCTTCGGTTCATTGGTAGAATTTTGGGAAGAAGTGGTTCATTTGTAAAGGAGACCGCTTATAAAACACTAATACGACCTATTCTTGAGTACTGCTCGAGCGTTTGGGATCCCTATCAGGTCGGATTGAGGGAGGACATAGAAGCAGTTCAGAGGCGGGCTGCTAGATTTGTTACTGGTAGGTTTGATCATCACGCGAGTGTTACGGAAATGCTTCAGGAACTCGGGTGGGAGTCTCTGGAGGAATGGAGGCGTTTTTGTCGTGAATCGCTACTGAGGAAATTTAGACAACCAGAATTTGAGGCTGACTGCAGTTCAATTTTACTGCCGCTAACTTATATTTCGCGGAAAGACCACAAAGATAAGATAAGAGAGATCAGGGCTCGTACAGAGGCATATAGGCAGTCATTTTTCCCTCGTTCTGTTTGGGAGTGGAACAGGGAGAGAAGATGCTAGTTGTGGTACGAGGTACCCTCCGCCACGCACGGTATGGTGGATTGCGGAGTATGTATGTAGCTGTAGAATCTGGAGCTATGACATCCAGACTATTAGCGATGTATCAAGCTATAAAATATTTTTCAGAGGCAAAAATTTTTCGATTTGCTTTCTGGTACAATCCTTTTATTCTTCGTTTATTGTTACGGAAATTAAAAGGCTCATAACCGTTTCCCACGTCGTAAGTAATAGCAGTAAATTTTCCTATTGGCTCATTCCATGTCTAGTTACCTAAGGATTTCCACTCGACCCTCTCCAATATTGATGAAATGTGTACATTATGTGTATAAAGGTCTTACACGAATCCATGCCAAATTACAGCTTCATAAGTAGTTTTCTGGGGCCACTAATCATACTTTTGTAAAGGCCAGTTTTTCTATATAGCCACAGGTATAAATAAATCATCAGGTTTGCTTTACTGTTGCTGATGACCTAAGGATTCCCACGCAAACCCTTGGTGATTCTGCTCAACTGATTAGGTACAACAACCTATTTGCTAAATATGCTCTCACTGTACAGCAAATTTATCACAATTAGCTGCTAAGTAGCTCATAAATCTTACCGTCAAGATCTGGATGACGTATTGGCTACTTGTCTCTTATGATAGAGTGACTTTCTGATGATGATTTTTTTCTCGTTTCCAGCCAGCCAGAATGTCATAAGGTTGTCAAGTGGTGTCTTGATTACTCAAATAATTACTGAGCTATCCGACATTAAAATCGATTCAAAAACTTTATTCATCAATATCGTCTAATTTTCCCAACACGTTCATCTCAGATTTCGTTCCTCTTTGCACCATTTGAAAGAACTCTTTTTGTTGGATCGAGAAAAGTGTATTTAATTTTTGAGACATACCAGTTCAAAGATAATATGGAAGTTCGATAACGTGTTTTGACTGCTATTACTAGCGAAGGATATGTGGGCTTCCTGGATATGCACATCTGAAAATTATTTTTCTCCTCCGAATGGGAAAACTTTTGTGCTGACGCCGACCTACATAGGCAGAAACGATCATTACAATAAAATAAGGGTACTCAGAGCTCGCACGGAAAAACATAGGTGTTCGTTTTTTCGGTGCGTTTTTCGGGACTGGAATAATAGAGAATTATTGTGAAGATGGTTCGATGAACCCACTGCCAGGTACTGAAATTTGATTTAGGATATCCATGTAGATGTAGATGTAAAATCTATTAAAGGTTAATTAGTTATCTCTGTTTCTTTTTAAATAATAATTAATTTGCTCAGTTTTTGACATTCATAAATGTTTATCTGTTCATTTAGGTTGTTTGTGCGCTCTTTTGGAAGTTACAGCTATATTTTGAGTCTGTGGTGAATTCCAGTATCGCACAGGAACAGCCGAAATGAATAGATGAACATTTGTAAAAGTTAAAGGCTGAGTAAATTAATTTTTATTTTAAGGAAAACAAAGATAGCTAATAACATTTTCGACGGAGTTTTCAAATGTGCGTATAGATCCACATAACGTCTTGTATAAATTTAAGCTACTTGACATGGAGTGATCCTATTGTAACCATTTTAAAATTAGGCTAATAGCTTGGGGAATTGTGTAATTCGAAGTGACTCAAAATTTGATATACAAGTTTCCGCAAGAGCGTGTAGAAATGTAACAGGACATAGAGAATGCACTACTGAACAATTTGAGGTAGGGAGCCTGGGATGGGAGAAGCCGGCTTAAGCAGACATGGAAGTAAACTTGTCTACCGCTTTGTCTAGCGTTACTGTTTTCCAGCTTTTTTTACAACTAACTCTCGTACAAGTTTACACGTCATGTGCTTTTTATTTACATGTACATTCTTTATTTCCTGCAAGGAACCCAAGAGGATGATCCCGATTACTTGGAAGTCATGATGAAGGTTTTGTTTACCTCATGTGTCCGTAAGGTGGCTCTGTTGTATCGTATTTACACTGTCCCCTTGGCTGTTCGTGAGAGGATGTTGATACGACATAACAGTGCACTGGCCCACTTCAGTGTGGATGTCCGTAACGATCTCAGTGGTGCATTTCCTGATCTCTGGATTGGAAGGGGAGGTCCTATTCCATGGCCTGCGAGGTCACCTGACCTGAATCTCCTTGTTTATTCCCTATGGGGATACCTCAAGTCACTTGTGATGAGACCCCAGTGGATGCGGAGATGGAATTAGTTGCCATAACTGTAGCTACCTATGATGTGATGCGAAACACACCAGGAATATCTGTCAGTGTGTGTCAGAATCTTGTTCACCGATGTCACGCTTGTATTGATGGCCGTCAGTTTCAAAATGGTTCAAATGGTTCAAATGGCTCTGAGCACTATGGGACTTAACAGCTGTGGTCATCAGTCCCCTAGAACTTAGAACTACTTAAACCTAACTAACCTAAGGACATCACACACATCCATGCCCGAGGCAGGATTCGAACCTGCGACCGTAGCAGTCGCGCGGTTCCGGACTGCGCGCCTAGAACCGCGAGACCACCGCGGCCGGCGCCGTCAGTTTCACCACATTTTTTAAGATACAGTACAAATGCTGCGTTCATCGTGTCAGTGATGGTATTTGCAGTTATCTGTAACTAATATAAATAAAAAATACACAGTAACCTGTTATCTCTTTAAGCTGGCTTCTCCGATCCCAGGCTCCTTGCCTCAAATTGTTCAATGGAGCATACCCTATGTCCTGTTAAATTTTTGCGCGCTCTTAAGGAAACACCTTATATACAAGGTGGTCCATCTGAAGTTTCAGATGAGATTATCTCGAAAACTATATATCGGGTAAAAATAGTGGGTAAGACAAGTTCGTAAGCTCGGAGGGGGACATCAAATGACACTACACGTGACCCCCAGCCCCCGCCCCCATGGGTGGGGCAGGGGGCAACTTTTAAATCTTAAATGGAAACCCCCATTTTTTATCGCAGATTCGGATTCTCCATAAAAAAGTAAGCAAGTTTTGTCTGAAACATTTTTTAAACCATTGAAAGATGGCGCTGAAATCAAGAAAAATTAAAATTGGGAGAGAACTCCGATTTATTCAGAATGATCCGTGAAAGACCCATGAAATCGATACAAAATGTGCACCAATTCTTTCATTACGCCAAATTAAGCTATTGTTTTACAAAATGTATCATACCCGCCATAGTTTTTGATGGAGGGAGGCGGAATGGTGATAAAATCTCGTTAGGCAACTCTTCACAGTTGCATTACTCATACTCACCGGACAGTGGCACTACCGTGGCCAAACTGCGAACTATAAACTGCTCAGTATAAAGTTTGGTGCATTCGCAGTTTGGCCACGGTAGCGCCACAGTCGGATGAGTAATGCAACTGTGAAGAGTTCCCTAACGAGATTTTAATGACATCCCGCCTCCTTCCATCAAAAACTGTGGGGTAGGTTACATTTTGTAAAACAATAGCTTAATTTGGCGTAATGAAAGAATTGGTGCACATTTTGTATCGATTTGATGCGTCCTTCTCGGATCATTCTGAATAAATCGGAGTTCTTCCGCAATTTTAATTTTTCTCGATTTCAGCGCCATCTGTCAATGGTTTAAAAAACTGTTTCAGACACAACTTGATTAATTTTTTATGGAGAATCTGAATCTGCAATAGAAAATGGGGGTTTCCATTTAAGATTTAAAATTTGGCCCCCGCCCCACCCAAGGGGGCGGGGGTTGGGGGTCACGTATAGTATCATTTGATGTCCCCCTTTGAGCTTACGAACTTGCGTTACCCACTATTTTTACCCGATATATAGTTTTCGAGACAATCTCATCCGAAACTTCAGCTGGATCACCCTGTAGATCTTATCTGCAGCATAAAAATGCTCAAAAGATTATAAATTCACCGGACTGGATGGCAGCACACTCCTGATACTACTTATTTTATCTAGCACTTTTCTCGAAAACTCTGAGCCATACGGTCACAGAAATTACTCCTACAATATTAACTCTTTGCTACATTCTGTCTCAATATCTTGCATATATAACGAGCACCTCTCTGGTGTGGTCACTAGAAATAAAATATTGTGGTAGCAGGGTCATTCCACACCAAGTGGTCTAAAACTGAAAAAAGTTCCCACCATCATGGTCTCCAATTTTCGTCAAATTTTAACTGTAGCTTTAGTCAAGTGTTGAAGTAAGTTTCCCAAGATTTCAGGCCTCTAGCTGCAATAGCTGCTGATCTAGACCCCCTTGTCTGAAGTGTACTTAGTCCGTGTGCATGCAACATAAAAAAAATGTCATATTTGGAGTCTAATAAAATCGAAACTAATTCATAAGAATGGTTAGTAAGATGCGACCCTGTACAGTTTTTTTTGCTGATTCCAACGAAATTATGTATAACATTACTCATGCAAACCCCGGTCAAATAACTCGACTCAAAGTATACTTCAAAATTTGTCGTGACACAACGCGACAAATTTTGACCAATATTAAGACTGCAATGATTTCCTTGCAGTTGAAGATATGGACTTGAACTTTTGGCCAAGCTTCATGCTTGTGCTAGACATAATGCAGCCGGATTTGCAATGATCCAGGCCATATGGTCGCCCTGCAGTATCTCTTCAAATTAGGCAGTGTCAGCACAAACGGTAAAATTTACCAAAGTTTCAAGCCAATTACTAAAAAATAGTTGGCCTGAATCTGCTTGTGAATAGTATCACCTAAAAGAGAAACTCTTGCTCTACAAGACTGACATTTGTTTTTTTTGCAACGCGACCATTAAGTACTCATTAACTCACATCAAAGTTGTTATATTTTGTATGCGCGATGCACTAATTTTTCTTCATTTCTAGGAATTTGAATCTTAATAGTCGCTTAGAATTACTGATATAATTGGATATTTCATTCGTGTTTTATTCAGTGATTGGCCAGTGAGAGATGTCAGAAGTTAATGAAGAAGAAGAATCGTTGGCCCCCTGTTCAATTGGAAAAGATGCTGCTGCATCGAAGTGCCATGTTATCTTCTATGCTAAGAAGACTGGATTCAAAGCGTTTAGTGATTTCACAGAATGTGACCAGAAATTGCTTGTTTCGCGTTCAGAAGCCAAACTTGACGAAAATTCCATCATTTGCTTCCACCATGAAGCCCTCTTCCTACATGAATATCAAGCGATGCAAAAGAAATGTTGCAATCCATTCAAGAAGAGGAATCACAATGTAAAAGCTGGACTTAGACTGCTTGATAATGAAACAGCTGCCAAACTTTGCCTGTTAAAGAAAAAAGAAGTGATTGATATAAAACCTGGTCAGAAGCTTTGCCCTCGCTGCATGTCGGCACTGAACCAAAAGCTAGAAGATTCATCATCACTATCAACCCAATCTGAACAAGATTTCACAACGGATGAAACTGAACCAGCCATCAACAAAAGTTTATCATTTATTGGTGCTTCACCATTGAAAAGAAGACAACTAAGTAAAAGAGATAAGCAAAGCTATGCAAAAAGAAAGATCTTGGATGCACAAAGTTTAATTGGGAATCAAATTGCTGCTGCTGTAGGAATCAATTACGATGAACAGCCAAGTTCAAGTAAAAGTCGCCCATGCAATAATTGTGCAGATCTTGATAATCTTATAGAAGAGTTGAAAGAAAAATGTAAAGTGTCAAATCGTAGGACAAAAGTTCAAATATTGACCTTGGTTCCAAGAAGCTGGACAATTAAAGATACGACAACAGCATTTAATGTATCAGAAAGAATGGTAAAGCAAGCGAGAAAACTGAAGAATGAGCAAGGTGTTCTAGCTTTTCCAGCAAATCGGCAAGGAAGGAAGCTTTCAGATGAAGTTGTTCAGAAAGTACATGACTTTTTTCAAGATGACGAATTCAGCAGACTTTGTCCAGGGAAGAAAGACTGTGTGCCTGTGAGAATTTCAGGAACAAAGGTGTACAAGCAAAAGCGGTTGTTGCTTTGCAATTTGAAGGAAATGTACGTGTCTTATCAGAAGCAAAATGGACCAGAAATTGGCTTCTCAAAGTTTTGCGAGCTTAGACCAAAATGGTGTGTTACAGTTGGCTCTGCTGGAATGCACTCAGTTTGTGTCTGTACAATACACCAAAATGTCAAGCTTATGCTCACTGGTGCATCAATCAATGAAGACTACAAGGAAATTCTTAGCAAAGCTGTTTGCAGCTTGGAAAACAAGGATTGTATGCTTCATCGTTGTGAAAACTGCCCTGGTCCAGAAGGTGTAGAAGCAGTTATTGCAACATATTTTGAAGATAATGACCCTGAAGAACTGATTGAGTACAAACAATGGATTCATACCGACAGGGATACTTTAGAAACAAAGCATCTTTCAACAGAAGAGTATGTTGAAGATATTGCAGCAAAAATTTGGAACCTGTCTTGTCATCACTACATTGCCAAGCATCAAAGCCAGCACCTGAAAGCTCTCAAAACTGATTTGAAAGAAGGCGAATTCATAATACTAATGGATTTTGCTGAAAACTATTCATTTATTGTTCAAGATGCAGTGCAAGGCTTTCACTGGGAAAACAGTCAAGCAACAGTTCATCCATTTGTAGTCTACTACTGTGAAAACGAAGAGGTGCAATGTGTGAATCTTTGTGTTATTAGTGACTGCCTTCGACACGATACGATTACTGTCCATGTTTACATTGGAAAAGTAATCAATTACCTGAAGATGCAATTTTCCAAAATAAGCCACATCCACTACTTCAGTGATGGTTCAGCTGCACAATATAAGAATTTCAAGAATTTTCTCAACTTATGCTATCACAAAGAAGATTTTGAAATAACAGCAGAATGGAATTTCTTTGGAACAAGCCATGGAAAGTCGCCTTGTGATGGCATTGGAGGCACAACAAAACGGTTGGCAGCAAGAGCAAGTTTGCAACGTCCATATGAAAACCAGATTCTAACACCCAAAGATCTTTTCAACTTCTGCAATGATAATATCAATGGAATCAAATTCTTTTTCATCAGCAAAGAGGAAGTTGAAGAAGAAAAAGCTTCTCAAGAAGAAAGATTCCTGCAAGGGCACACTCTAGCTGGCACAAGAGAAAACCACCATTTTTTGCCCATTGATATGACGACAATTAAGGTCAGTAGAGTTTCTAATGATGCGACATCTTTTTTGGCCAAAATTAGTGCTGCTGAAGTAGTAGTTCAAGTCATGGATCTTCAGCCTGGGCAGTATGTTGCTTGCATTTATGAAAAGAAATGGTGGATTGGAAACATCGTTGAAATCTCAGTCGAACAGAAAGATGCTTTCATAAGCTTTATGCATCCTCATGGTCCTGCAAGTTCATTTTATTGGCCCTTAAGACGTGATACTTGCTGGATTCCGGAACAACTTATCATTGGTGTTATTCCAGCTCCATCAGTGACATCATCTGGTCGGCAATACAGTTTTCCTGAAAGCATTCTCTTGCAAATCAACGATGCTTCCAGAATGATGAAGTAACTGAGGAAGACAGGCTTGGGAACCTGCATAAAGAAACCCACAATCAGGCTTGGGATCCTGTGGTAAAGACACCCTGTAATCAGGCTTGGGAACCTGCAGTAAAGATACCCACCCGTGGCTGTTACTGCATGGCTATCGGGCGTGGCCCCTATGGCGATGGGGATGCTGGTTTTATTGTGATAACCAGTAATGGCTCAGCCATCATGGACCAACGCAGGGCACTGCGCACACAAAATATAAGATACTTTGACCTGAGTAAATAAGCACTTAATGGAAGCGTTGCAAAAGAAAAATATATCCATCTCGTAGAGCAAGAGTTTCTCTTTCAGATGATACTATTCACAATTAAATCCAGGCTGACTATTTTGTAGTAATGGGCTTTGAACTTTGGTAAATAAAGCCATTTGCGCTGACACTGCCAAATTTGAAGAGATTTTGCAAGGCGACTATAAAGCCTGGGTAGTTGGAAATCCAGCTGTATTATGTCCAGCACAAAGATAAGACTTGGTAAAAAGTTCAAGTCCATATCTTTATCTGCAAGGAAATTATTGCAGTCTGAATATTGGTCAAAATTTGTCGCATTAAGTCACGACAGAATTAGGGGTACACTTTGAGTCGACTTGTTTGACCGGATTTTGCATCAGTAATCTTATAATTAATTTCGTTTGAATCAGCACAAAAAACTGTACAGGGTCTCATCTTACTAACCATTCTTATGAATTGGTTTCAATTTTATGAGACCCCAAAAATGGCATTTTGTCTGATGTCGCGCGCATGCGAACTTACTACCCTTCAGACAAGGGGGTGTAGATCAGCAAGTATTGCAGCTAGAGGCTTGAAATCTTGAGAAACTTAATTTAGCACTTGACTAGTGCTACAGATAAAATTTGAAGAAAATTGGAGACATGATGGTGGGAAGGTTTAGACCACTTGGCATGGAATGACCCAGCAACCTTTTAAAAGTACATTTTCCTATGAAACTTCCCGGCAGACTACAACCGTCTGTCGGCCGGAGACTCGAACTCTGAACCTTTGCCTTTCGTAGGCAAGTGCTCTACCGACTGAGCCACACAAATACGAAGCAGAACCTGTCCTCACAACTGTACTTCCGACAGTTCCACGTTTCGTAAGTCTCGAGGAGGAGGAGGATTTATTTAGTCGTAAGGCTAGGGCCTCCCGTCGGGCAGATCGTTCGGCGGGAGCCGGTCTTTCAATTTGACTCAATTTCGGCGACCTGCAGTCAATGAGGATGATAGGATGATGATGAGGAAGGCACAACACCCAGTCCCTGGGCGGAGAAAATTCCCCGACCCAGCCGGGAATCGAACCCGTGGTCAGAGGACTGACAATCCGTCACGCTGACCATTCAGCTACCGGGGGTGGACGAGGAAGAGGAGATTAGTGTTTAACGTCCCGTCGATAACGAGGTCATTACAGACGAATATCAAACGCGGATTAGGGAAGTATGGGAAGGGAAATCTGCCGTGCCCTTTCGAAGGAACCCTGCCGACATTTGCCTGAAGCGATTTAGCGAAATCACGGAAAACCTAAATCACGTTGATCGGACGTGGGGTTGAACCGTCGTCCTTCCGAATGCCAGTCCAGTGTGCTAACCACTGCACCACCTGACTCTGTCGTACGTCTCGATTTCGAGTCTCGGCGCGGCACGCAGTTTTAATCCGCCAGGAAGTTTCATACCAGTGCACACTCCGCTGCAAAGTGTAAATTTCATTCTACGAGGGTAATCCCAAAAGTAAGGTCTCCTATTTTTTTATAAGTAAATAGACCTGTTTATTTCTACAGTGGTTTACATCAGTTTACAGCTTGAACATTTAGCTATTTTTCGACACAATCACCATTTCTGTCGATGCATTTTTGTAGACGCTGTGGCAGTTTTTGTATGCCCATGTCATATCTGCTCGCCGCCATGCTGTTCAGAAAGTTATGAACATGAATTGCTTTCCGGCCAAATGTTGTTTTAACCTAGGGAACAGGTGATAGTCACTGGGCGCCAAGGCATGACTATAGGGTGGGTGGGTGATTATGTTCCACTGAAACTGTTGCAGGAGAGCAATGGTTTGCGTGGGCGAGCGTTGTCACGGAGAATGTGTACGCCCTTGCTCAACATTCCTCTTCTCCGGTTCTGAATTGCCCGTTTGAGTTTTTTCAGAGTCTCACAGTACCTGTCGCGTTAATTGTGGTCCCAGCAATTCAGCTCCGACGACGAGGTGAAAGAAGAGGTTCATAACTTTCTGAACAGCATGGCGGCAAGCTGGTATTACATGGGCATACAAAAACTGCCACAGCGTCTACAAACATCCATCGACAGAAATTGTGATTATGTCGATAAATAGCTAAATGTTCAAGCTGTAAACTGATGTAAACCACTGTAGAAATAAACAGGTCTATGTACTTATAAAAAATAGGAGACCTTACTTTTGGGTTACCCTCGTACATTTTCCTACTTTGGTGCACTTCAATATTTGTATATGTAGCAGCAACAATTATTCATAACTGCCGTTACTAATAAATAAAGGTGTACAAAACAGGACAAATAAGTATAATGTTAAAGTTTCAGTCTTAGTTCAATATAAAAACAAACAATATTATACGTAAGTCATGCGATCGGTTTGATGTTGCCTACATGTGCAGTACGCTGTGCTCACCACATAGGTATTCTTAAGGTATGTACTTGGCTGCTGTTTTTGCAGTTTTTAACTATTAGCCAACTCTATAGAGTTTTATCTGTGTAGCTGAGTCCTGTCAGCGACCGTAAAATACTTTCAATTGAAAAAAAGAAACACTGATGAAACAAGAAACTACTTTCAGAATTAAATTTTCACTCTGCAGTGGAGTGTGCGCGATATGAAACTTCCTGCCAGATTAAAACAATTTTACTCTGCTAGGAAGTTTCAAGAAACGACTTAATTCTGTTTCTAACTGTGTAACTGTATAGACACAAGACTTATAGAAAACGTGCCATTTCTATGATCTGAAGAATAAATCATCTTCGTGAGTCATATAATTGTTGCGGCTATTTTTATTCAAATATTACTAAATTACTACCTGCATTTTCGCTTTGATATCGGCAAGCAATGAGAAGGCTCAATGTTTCCTGGAATAATACCACATTGGAACACACAGATAAACCAACGTATTTGGATGTGACGTTGGACAAATCTGTGACATACAGACATCACTGTGAAAAGATGGCCTCGAGAAATGATACAAACTCGTAAATAGCAAATGGGGAGCAAAATCTAGTCTTCTGAGAACCATCGCACAAACACAATGCTTCTCTAAAGATGAGTACGTAGACCAGATAGACCAACACTACGAATGTGACAAAATGGAACACCTACTGCCGTCCTTACGATGTTATTTATTATAAAGCTACCAGTTTCGGTGCTTCAGTACACCATCTTCGGGCCTTAACTGACGCTGAGGCGGTTAACTCCAATCGTATACACGATTCCATCAGTGGCCAACATCTACGAAATGGTTTTCGCAGACTACCTGTAATCGTCGCGAAAACCAGTTCATAGATGTTGGCCACTGATGGAATCGTGTGTTCTATTGAAGTTAAGCCCCACAGCGTCAGTTAAGGCCTGAAGATGGTGTACTGAAGCTTCGAAACTGGAAGCCATATAATAAATAACATCGCAAAGATGGCTGTAGGTGTTACATTTTATTACGTAAGTGAACGACTGAAATCCCCCAAACTTCCAGTCAGAAGGGTGGACATACAAAAGAGCTATGAAAATCGATATAACCATCAGTGAAACTTGTCGAATAACAATGGAGTGTATGAAACCCACGTCGCTAGCAAAGCTTTACAGAGCTGCTGGTCTGGGAGTCCCAGCTTCCGAAGAACATCTCACGAATCCACAGAGGGGCTCAGTCAAACCATTGATCATCGACAGCCTCTATTCGGCGTTGAGTGCGAGGCTGGTCGACTGAAATCCCGCGCAAAAGTTTCTTAAACACGGCTATAGAAGAACTACCATCCGACTATCCATGCCGGCCGGTGTGGCCAAGCGGTTAAAGGCGCTACAGTCTGGAACCGCGTGACCGCAACGGTCGCAGGTTCGAATCCTGCCTCGGGCATGGATGTGTGTGATGTCCTTAGGTTAGTTAGGTTTAAGTAGTTCTAATTTCTAGGGGACTGATGACCTTAGAAGTTACGTCCCATAGTGCTCAGAGCCATTTGAACCATTTGAACCGACTATCCATCAGCGCAGGTAGTGCCTGGCAGCTCCACTTCAAACTGGAAAACATGGAGCATCCTGAACCGCATAAGAACAGGGGTGGTCCCAGCGAAACCCAACATGATCAGGAGGCGTCGTGGTAACGTGGATGACAAGAGTGATTGTGGTGGTCTGCAAGACAGGGAACACCTCGAAGCCTGTTCAAATTTTCCCTACAGATGCAACCTCGGCGGTTTGTGGCTGGTTGAGAAAGAAGTCCTGGACATGTCCCAATACTGGGGTGAAAGACTATGACTGGTTTCTGGACACGGAAAAGTAAAGTGAAGTAAGATGATTTCCAGTTGCCGCTGTTTTTCGGAGAACGATTAACGTTCCACCGCTCGTAAGAACAGGCAAAAGGTTTTTGCATTGATTTGGTGTGACGGAGATGTTAAGAAAAGAGACGAAGAAGAGAAACTATTTATTTGTTTCCATGCGACCTATAATGTGGTTCAAAATGGTTCAAATGGCTCTGAACACTATGGGACTTCACTTCTGAGGTCATCAGTTCCCTAGAACTTAGAACTACGTAAATCCAGCTAACCTAAGGACATCACACACATCCATGCCCGAGGCAGGATTCGAACCTGCGACCGTAGCGTTCGCGCTGTTCCAGACTGTAGTGCCTAGAACCGCTCGGCCACCCCGGCAGGCCCTGTAATGTGTCATGACGCCATCTGAAAATGGTCAGAGACAGCCAGATAGAACCCAGTTGGATCCTGGATGACGAATTAGCTGGTAAATTATTTACATCGGGTCTTTCTTCCTTTCTGCTAAAGCTTTTCTAATGTTTTTGAATTTTTCATGTCTCATAGTGGTTTAATATGGATTAAATTTAATTTTTCAGAAAATCTTACATGGTTGTTCTCCGGCTCTAGCACACGGTCTGCAGCTGTGTAGACTTCTAGATGTCGCCTATGCGACAGTTGCTGTTTTGTGGCCGAGCGGTTCTAGGCGCTTCAGTCCGGAACCGCGCTGCTGCTACGGTCGCAGGTTCGAATCCTGCCTCGAGCATGGTTATCTGTGATGTCCTTAGATTAGTTAGGTTTAAGTAGTTCTAAGTCTAGGGGAATGATGATCTCAGATGTTAAGTCCCATAGTGTTTGGAGCCATTTTTATTTTTATTTTATTTATTTTTTCTCTTTTGTTCCTTGAGACAAGTGTCAATGCATCTATTAGCAGTTCCAATATATACGTCATCTTAACAAATGTGCCACGATTTCTATATACATCTGCTACATCTGCTGTAGGTACCGAAGGACACATGTCTTTTCCGGAATTCGGATATCCGTGCATCGTTTTGTTGGTGCTTCTGTTACTGTTGCTATTTGTAACGTTTCCAAAGTTTTCACTTTTAGAAGCAATAGGCCCAAGTATCGGAAAATTGGAAAAGCTATGAACAGTGCCAGTTAAAATCTCTCACAGGAGGTATTCAATGACAGGCAAAAAATTATACCTAATAATCAGTCTAAATGCGAAAATATAAGTGGCACCAGTCATGACTGTTCAGTAAGTCTTTTTTCACTCTGTCGGTTTCATTTCACTATAATGAATACAACAAATGTTCTGCACATGACTTGCTAAGCACATAGAAATCGGTTATTTTAATGTTGTTTTGGTTCATTTATAAACAGTTATTACAAACGTGACGATCGCTGCATCTCGTACGTACACACAATGTGTAGATGAGGTTTTCTACACTGCCGGCACCGGACACGAAAAACGATAATTTATATTTAATTTATTGATAGTTTTACTATGTTGCTGTGCGTTACATGTTTCACCTAATAGTCAACCGACCACTGAGATAACATCAATAAATTTTTGAATTATGCTTCATATCTATAAATTAGGACGTGATATTTTGTGCATTGTTTCTGACGTTTAGCACTTAGTATTCCAGAGATATCTGTTGTTTAGCGAATGACGGATGAAGCATTACTACATGTTGAAAACCTAAGTATGCAAACATTTATGAAGTGACTATGACACTTTTTCGCCTGCTGTCATCTCTTCAGACTCATCCGCTGTTACTGGATGGTGGTATGTGGTTTTTTAGGTACTCATGCAGCGGTGTACCCAGACACCCACTTTAAAGATGTAAGTCCTGTAGTGATACTGTGACACTTCACAGTTTCGCTTCACATTAGTAATCAAAACTACGTACATACCGCTGAGATTTGCATTTTTCTTTAGCGTAAGCCACTGAACTTGATGCCTAGTTGTCAAAGATGTATTTAATATGTAATTAAAATGAAACGAAAACTACATTACGTTGGGATTGGCTGACTGTTTGCTGAAACTATAAGCTTGTATTTGGAAATAAAAAACACGTATACTCTAACACACGAGGGTGAAAGGTCACGGGATGGTACCTGTACTGCTAAAAAAAATCGACATTTTATTGTAAGGACTCTTTATCGTCAACCCGATAACAGATCTGAATAAAGTGAAGCTGTCTACAATCTAAAGATTCTTATGAGTAGTTCTTAGTAGTCATAGTCCTATTGTAGGTGGTGTGTCCTCGACTTTCTCCAGCCTCTGAAATAAATAGATCTATCAGTTAAAGTGGGCCCTACAGTTTAACGTAGTTTCGGACTCACAGTTAATCTATGCATTGAAACTTCCTGGCAGATTAAAACTGTGTGCCCGACCGAGAAGGCAACGGTTCCGAGTTCGAGTCTCGGTCGGGCATACAGTTTTAATCTGCCAGGAAGTTTCATATCAGGGCACACTCCGCTGCAGAGTGAAAATCTCATTCTGGAATCTATGCATTTCTCATATGTACATAATAATGTCACCGGTGAAAGAATGGGATGAACGCAAAAGAAAGTCGTCGGAGAGACCACAGCTGAAAATAGAAAATTCAGTTTTACAGCCAGTTAATGACCCACTCAGTCACCTCACAAGCAATAGTATAGAATATAATATCACATCACATTGCATTGTTGGGTGGTAGATGCCGTGGATTACATCCAGTCGCCTAACAGCTACAGGCTTTTTTTTTTTGCTATTAGTTGTCGGTGACGGAGAGAAAGACGTGAGTTGGTAAATACCAGTGCCAGCATATAGTTTAAATTTCTCGACCAGGACCAGCCACGTCGCAGACCTGTTAACACGCCTTCTCGCTCGGTTGGCAGCAGTAACGGAAAAACAAACACAGCAAGTACAGGCATTTAACAACAATGTGACCATTTGCGTGATAATACAAAATGAGCGACTGGCTGTTAGAAACAATATCCCTTGATTAACTTTGTTCTTCTTTCGTAAGTTTGCTAGTTCGATTATCTCGTTTCCTACAAGAGTGATGAGTTGTTGCTTTCATGTATGTACGGTGAAATGAAATACGAAATAGGAACTTTATTTTCACTTCAGCTTTCCTTAATGTGTGTCGATTCCTTCACTTCATAACATCACTCAAAACACTTTGCAGAATTCTAAGAAAATATTTACAAAAACTAATATTCTGTGAAGCACATCATTATTGCTTGCATCTCACTCTATCATAACTGTACAATACCAGATCCGATGTCCAACCAATTACGCTACGATAGAACTACAACCAAGTCATAACTCGACTACATTCAGACTGACTCCTGCTTCTTACTCCGTAACAGAGTGCATTGTACTGATCAGAGAGGGGTCAACACGGGTTACCAAACTGGATTATCTCGGGTTAATGGGATTTCAAGTCAAGCCGAGTTACATTATTAACCAATTCGAGTTAGTACGATATTGCAGCGCCTGTGTTATTCTGATTACGCTTCTGCGGTACTATATTCGTTATGAAATGCATCAAATGAATTCATGATTTCGAATAAGGACAACCATCAGCTGTAGAATGGAATGACGACAATTAAAATTTTTGTCGGGCTTGGACTCGAACCCGGATTTCCCGTTTATCGCGAAAGGTAGCCTTCCCATTTGGCTATATTTTTTCTTTCTTTACTTGGACGTCGGTTTTATGTCCCAGGAGTCTACTCAGTGATATACTTCTTCTTTTGCCGCTCGGGATTAGCCGAGCGGTCTTAGGCGCTGCAGCTCATGGACTGTGCGGCTGGTCCCGGCGGAGGTTCGAGTCCTCCCTCGGGCATGGGTGTGTGTGTTTGTCCTTAGGATAATTTAGGTTAAGTAGTGTGTAAACTTAGGGACTGATGACCTTACCAGTTAAGTCCCATAAGATTTCACACATTTGAACTTCTTCTTTTATTTGTTTTTTTAATGTACAGGACTGGGATGAGAACGCGTTATCTTTTTTTAATTTTTTGGAATGACAGCAATAAAAATTTGTGCGGAACCGTGAGTCGAACCGGGATTTCCCACTTATGGCGAGCAGTCGTCTTACCATTTGGCTATATTTCTTTTATGTCCAAAGGAGCTTTGCATCGTAATCAGAATAACACAGGCATTGCAATTTTGTAGCCGGCCGCGGTGGTCTCGCGGTTCTAGGCGCTCAGACCAGAGCCGCGCGACTGCTACGGTCGCAGGTTCGAATCCTGCCTTGGGCATGGATGTACATGATGTCCTTAGGTTAGTTAGGTTTAAGTAGTTCTAAGTTATAAGGGACTGATGAACGCAGCAGTTAAGTCACATAGTGCTCAGAACCATTTGAATCATTTTTATATAATTATTAAAATTTTGAGTAAAACATTCATACTTGAGGTGTGGTATTTGGCTACCTTGAGACAGTTTGATCGTCGTCAAAATCCTTACGACTAATGCCGGATATGTCACCGCACTATTTGTGCACACGGCGAGACAAGGGTCTTGATTTAATAATCTTTTCATGACTACACTAAGGTCGTCCGATCACCATCCAAATCTTACAGCAAATTCAAAGTGTCTCATGAATGTATTTTCAAATTTTAGCCGGTAGTGTGGTATCCATTAATGCTCGTGCCAATATTTCACTATATGTGTCAAAACCTGGAATGTGAATTTCGGTAGTTCACAATCTATTTTCAAACTTTCAAATCAAAAGACCCAAAATTGCGTTGTAAACAGTCATGTTCGTGAACAGGAATTTTGCTACTATGCGATCGTAAAAAAGCTGTCAAAATGTACACAGCAACTTTGGAATGGTTCACGAGCCTATTTTCGAATTTCAAAAGATCCATTATTGCCGCCTGCAGCACTGTATTCAGTCACACTCGCGAATGGGATTTTGGCCACCTTACGATCGGCCAACGGTTTCCAAAATTTATACTCTGAACTTCGGATGTTTCATAAGCGTATTTTCAAAGTTTCAAACCAAAAGACCCGATACTGCGCTCTGTAGTGCGGTATGCAGTCATAATCATGAACAGCCATTTCCCTACCTTTCGATCGCCCTACTCCCATCAAAATCTATACTGCATATTTCAGGTTTTTCACAAGTCTATCTTCAAAATTTCAAGCTGGAAGACCAAAAATTGCACCCTGTGTAGTATCATCACGCTGGTCGCTGTATGTGAAATATGGGTAATAGAACTGAATGGTAAGTTGCGCAGATGCGAAAGAGCGGACGGCGTTGAATGTTAGCTCAATTTCGTTGTCCCAACTCGGTTTAACTAGATTTCAACTCGGTTTACGCATACTTTCAAATCAATTAACTCGGTTTGGCGTAAAACCGAGTTGGCATGTCGCTAGTACTGATACACAAAAAATCAACAATAAAAATACCATAGCTCACAGCTCACAGATGTTTGAACACATCGACACTTACATCCAGAGATATATGTACAGTATCGATGTGATCGAAATTATTTCCAATTTAATATTTCATAAAAGAAATGGTCATAGGAAACAATAAGTATTACATTAACGTGTACGAAGAAGGTAAATGTTTTAGCATTTGGTGCATCGTAATCTACGATATCGCGGAAAACCAAAAGTGTTGAGAAGTTCCACTACAATCTTTCTACTTTTTATCAAGGAAAAATTTAAATTTCGGCTGCGAAGCCATTACGTCAGCTCAACACACTATTTGTAGAGGAATAGTTTCCGTTAATACAGCAGTTATTCATCTATATGTAATAACACATGTTTTTGTTCTACTCCATTGGTGAGTCGCAGCAGAGGTCGTAAACATTGGCGGAAAACTACTTCAGCTGCTGTCTTGCAATTTAAGTAGGAACGTCGGAAGCAGGAAAATGAAAAGCGTCAGAGAAGCAAACTTCTCCAGGCTCAGACAGCCCTCCACCCTCTATAATGTGCACTGTATGTGGCCGCGCGTTTCATGCCAGGATTGGTCAGCTAAGCCATCACAGGCATCTCCATATCTGAACTGCGATGCAACAATGGAAATGCAGGAGAAAAGTGGAGACTCGGATGCGAGTGTCAGCTGAGGACGACTCTTCAGTCAGGAGACTGTTTTGATGCAGCTCTACTGTGTTAGCCTCTTCATCTCCGAATACTACTGCAACATACATCCAGCTGATCCTGCTTACTTTATTCATTCCTTGGTTTCCCTCAAAAAAATTTTACCCCCTCAATGTTATCATTACCAAACTAATGGTTCTGTGATGCCTCAGCATGTGTTCTATCATCAAGCGGTCCCTTCTTTTAGTGAATTTGTGACATAAATCTCTTTTTACCCCAGTCCTATCAGTATGTCTTTATTAATTATTCATTGTACCCACCTAATCTTGAGCACTGTTCTGTGGTATTACATTTCAAAGAGTCCCATCCTCTCTTATTGTCTGAACTGCTCATCGTCCACGTTTCAATTCCGTGCAGGGCTTCCGTTCAGACGAAGGCATTCAGAAAAAGACTTCCTAACAGCTAAATTTGTATTATATGTTAACAAACTTCTCTTTTTTCCAAATGGTTTTCTAGCTATAATCAGTCTACAGTTTACATCTTCTCTACTTCGACCAACATCGGTGATTTTGATGCTCTAAAGGCAAAAATCGTCTGTTACTCTTAATGTCTCATTCCCTGCTCTAATTCCCTCAGCATCGTTTTGTTTCATTCAGCTGCATTCTATTACACCTGCTTTACTTTTGCCAATGTTCATCTTATAACCACTTTTCAATACACTATGCTTTCCATTCAGCTGATCTTGAACATACCGATTTCTATGATAATTTTCTTTCCACATCAACTCACAATAACACACGTCATTGGTATATAGCCGAGATGGGACACGAAACCTGGACCTTCGCTTCACTTGGCAGTCACGCTACCTCGAGACGACCAAACTCGGCACATCCCACCGTCGACAGTGCACCATGTTGTTAACCATTAGATGTACCATTCATGCAATGTACTTATATTTTATAATTACTTATATTTATTTATATTTTATATTTACAAAAAAATAAAATAAAATAACTGAACTTCCGGATGGAGCGCCACTATATGTCGTGTTAGCGAGACTGGGTGGGGAACAATTAGTGATTTTGTTTTGAAGACACATTTATATCCATCAGCGTGAAGCATCAGGAGCGGAGAATATGACCGAAACGACCTCCAATAATTCAAAGCAAAATGGTGCAATGGTTAAGGAAATGGGCTAGCATTAGGGAGTAATGAAGTTCAAAACCCGACTCGACCATGCAAATGTAAGTTTTCCGTGGTTTTTCTAACTCAAGGTGAAAGCAAGGATGTTCTTTTTTTGTTAAAGACACCACCGAATTCCTTCCCTGTTCTTCGCCGTTCCGAGCCTTGCTCCGTCTCTAACGGCGTTGTCATCATCGACGGAACTGTAGACCCTAATCCAGAACGAATTTTCACTCTGCATCGGAATGTGCGCCGATTTGAAACTTCTCAGCAGATTAAAAGCGTGTACCGGGCGGGACTCGAACCTGAGATCTTTGTCTTCTGCACGCGTTCGAGTCCCGTCTAGCACACAATTTTAATTTCAAGGAAGGTTCATTAAATTCCAATACTTGTTTTTTTTCATCCTCAAAGTATGGCTGTTTTTTAACCTGTACTGTAATGGACACAAACTTGAAGAGACTAGAAAACATACAACTTGGAGCGCGAGAAAAGAAAAATGACAATTTTATAATCGAATTAATAATCTAATGCCATTGCGTGGAGACAGTATCATTTAGATAATGTATAAGCCTTGAGGAACTATTGAAGAGCGAAGGGCATCCTTGTGCCCGAAGTAAAGTATTTCAAATTCTCTATCAAAATGTGCAGCATAAAAAATTTTCTGTTAGACTTTTATTTTTATTTTATTTATTTGTGAATTTATTTCGCTTGACAAGATTCCCGAGAGGGAAGGCATGTTCGTGTAAACAGTTGAGGCTTTTATTTTCTCTTGATTGTGGATTGGTTCTGCATAAGTCGCAGGTTGCTGGGTTATTTTGCTGAATGTATCCGATCTCGTGTTCCAGTTATGGAATGATGATGGGTATTTGATATGCGAGGATAGGCGTTGAGAGCACCGGTGATTAAGAAATCTGCGAAGAAAACAGCGAGTGAAAAGCACGTCGCCTATACGGCCATATCTGCTTTCACTGAACATGGGAAGGACTAATGTGGTCGAACAACCGAATAATATACAAGTGTTCTGACAAGATAGCGTCTTCAGGAGGTTTTTTCTCTTGTACTGCGTCTAATATCATCACAGTAGTAAACATTCGGCAGTATTGATAGACGGGATTAATTTTTGTTGTATTTTGGGTGGAAATAGTTATCTAAAATAAAATAAAAATTAGTCGAGTCTTTAATTCAGCTGATGGTGATGATATTTGGTTTGTGGGGCGCTCAACTGCGCGGTTATCAACGCCCGTACAAAATTCCAATCTTTACATAGTCCAAATTCGCCACTTTCACGAATGATGATGAAATGATGCGGGTTACACAAACACCCGGTCCCCGAGCGGAGAAAATACCCGACCCGGTAGGAAATCGAACCCAGGAACCCTTGACCCAAAGGCAGCAACGCTAGCCACTAGACTAATCCTGCCGAGTGTTAACTATACGGCACAGAGAGTGGAAACTCCAGACGACTCGAGCTGTCCATAAATACTTGGTAAGAGATGTGTGACATTCGGTTGTTGGAACCCATCAACCCTTCCTGTACTTAGGTGAGGTGCGGGCGACCGGATAGGCAAATGTTTTAAGAAATGTTTCTTTGAGCTGTGGTAACACGAATTTCATTCACATCGAATGTTTCGGTGCATTCTGCGCGAAGGGCGGAAGGAAAGAAAGAAGCTGTAAAAGATTTAAGTTGAAGCAATGGTACGCTAACAATTACATTGTTTCTTCCCCAAATAAAATAGGGAATGGAGCTAAAATACGGGTTCTCACATCCTCTGCCATTCACTTAACATTGACTTCGTCATTGGGGATTGAAGTGTGCATAGTGGTCATTCTGTTTCCATTGGACAGCGAAGTGGTGACCATTGTGTTTAACTCTATGGCGCGTGTTCAGCGAAAACACTGCGCTTACACTTCATAGTATGAAATCGACGAGCTGACTACGCCCGTTCTAGCAGTCGTCCGCAGTGGGTTACGTGATTTACCTGGTAAACAAGAGTTCTCTTTCGCAGTACCTTGATATTCGTTCTAACAGCACTTACGCTTAATTCGCCATTCTCCACAGTACTCTGTCATCTTACTACTGCAATGTCGTTGGTATGACACTGAAATATTTATTATTCTAATTCTGTAGACATGTTCACAGCAGATCACTGTTTTCCGATGAATTAAAATCCAACAGTCAGATTTTGCCTAAGAGTTTTCTAGACAACCAGATTGGATGTTTGCCCTGATGATTTCACAGCTTTCTTCCATTACTCCATAGCACCATAGCAATATGGATTCGGCACTACGTACTCCTTTCACGGGCATTTGCATCATTGATATGTTGTTGTTGTTGTTGTTGTTGTTGTTGTTGTGGTCTTCAGTCCTGAGACTGGTTTGATGCAGCTCTCCATGCTACTCTATCCTGTGCAAACTTCTTCATCTCCCAGTACCTACTGCAACCTACATCCTTCTGAATCTGCTTAGTGTACTCATCTCTTGGTCTCCCTCTACGATTTTTACCCTCCACGCTGCCCTCCAATACTAAACTGGTGATCCCTTGATGCCTCAGAACATGTCCTACCATCCGATCCCTTCTTCTAGTCAAGTTGTACCACAAACGCCTCTTCTCCCCAATCCTATTCAATACTTCCTTATTAGTTATGTGATCTATCCATCTAATCTTCAGCATTCTTCTGTAGCACCACATGTCGAAAATTCTATTCTCTTCTTGTCCAAACTATTTATCGTCCATCTTTCACTTCCATACATGGCTACACTCCATACAAATACTTTCAGAAACGACTTCCTGACACTTAAATCTATACTCGATGTTAACAAATTTCCGTTCTTGAGAAACGCTTTCCTTGCCATTGCCAGGTCTACATTTTATATCCTCTCTACTTCGACCATCATCAGTTATTTTGCTCCCCAAACAGCAAAACTCCTTTACTACTTTAAGTGTCTCATTTCCTAATCTAATTCCCTCAGCATCACCCAACTTAATTCGACTGCATTCCATTATCCTCGTTTTGCTTTTGTTGAAGTTCATCTTATATCCTCCTTTCAAGACACTGTCCATTCCGTTCAACTGTTCTTCCACGTCCTTTGCTGTCTCTGACAGAATTACAATGTCATCGGCGAACCTCGAAGTTTTTATTTCTTCTCCATGGATTTTAATACCTACTCCGAATTTTTCTTTTGTTTCCTTTACTGCTTGCTCAATATACAGATTGAATAACATCGGGGATACGCATCAACCCTGTCTCACTCCCTTGCAAACCACTGCTTCCTTTTCATTCCCCTCGACTCTTATAACTGCCATCTGGTTTCTGTACAAATTGTAAATAGCCTTTCGCTCCCTGTATTTTACCCCTGCCACCTTTAGAATTTGAAAGAGAGTATTCCTGTCAACATTGTCAAAAGCTTTCTCTAAGTCCACAAATGCTAGAAACGTATGTTTGCCTTTCCTTAACCTATTTTCTAAGATAAGTCGTAGGGTCAGTATTGCCTCCTGTGTTCCAACATTTCTACGAAATCCAAACTGATCTTTCCCGAGGTCGGCTTCTACCAGGTTTTCCATTCGTCTGTAAAGAATATCATTGATATATGGTTTCGGAATTCCGGCTCGCCTTGTACTTCCTGCTTATGGAGCGCCATTCGTCTTGCTATGGAGCTGATGGAGTGCACAAGTGCAACGTTCAGTTCTGCAGTGACTTTTGAAGCTGTTGTCCTCTCACATTTCGTCACAATCCTCTTCAATGACCGTCTGTCATGACATTCAACACTCTCTTTCGTCTGCGCTGTGCCTTACCGGAAGATGTTTCTCCGCTTTCCTTTTACGCAATATAAATCTTCGATATACTTAAACAACCTTGGCTATGGAAGCACTCAGCATACGAGTGCGAACAGTTCGCCCACGTTCGAATTCACTTAGCCCGACATAACGCACTCACAACTACACAGACCACTATTCCAACTACGACTGACATTTGCAACGCACTGACGACGTTGCACAGGTGCCGTCCGTGGTCAAGTGCAACATGGCAGCCTTGACGCTTGCATCTGCACTTATGTTCAAACATGCATTTTTCGCGGCTTTTCATATTTCTGTTCGACACATGTAAACTCCGATGGAAAATTATTAAGTAATGCAGAAGTACCAAGTAACGTTTGATGTAAGGACTGGTGGATAACTGTAACGGAAATCAGTCTGATGTCATGCACTTAAATAAAGGGAAAGAGTAAAGATTGTTTTACCATACTATTAACTGTTAGATGCTTAATCAGTTACACGTACTTATCGGTGGCTGTTCAGAGCGATCTATGCTTAAAGGAGTGCATGAATTTCGTCATTAGGATTGGACGTGCGGCACTGGGATTTCCGGAAGAATCCAATGGGTTGTGTAATCCAAACCCGAAACAATTTCCCAGCAAATAGCCACTTCTTCAGTTCAATTACTTCTGGAATGTTATTCGTCGGTATGAAGTATTTACCAATTAGGATTAGTGGATGTAACAGCGACGGTCCAAAGAAATGGTCTCGGGTCTGTAACTGTGACAAATATGCTTAACTAACATGAATGAGGGACGCTCTGTACGTCACACGTGGCCTTCGCAGCAAAACGTCTCGTTACAAAACGAGCCAACAAGTGTATTGCACACATCAAAAAAAGGTTTGCATCACCACGGTTCCCAGAACTCCTGAATATAAACGTTGACTGTGGATGTTATATCACAGACATAGTCCCTTTGACTGTTCAGAGATATTACTAAACCCGCCCAAAGATGTAAACAACAGTACATGAGCAGCGCCTATTAGACGGAGAGGGTCCGACAGCCGATCTGTTCCACTCTTTCCACGAGGAAGGAGGTACACGGCTTCAACCATGCCTAGACGGTCAATATGGCGGTTCGATCGCGTCCGGATTGTTACTTTCTGCCAGAAAGGACTCTCAACAAGGGAAGTGCCCAGGCTCCTCGGAGTGAACCGAAGAGATGCTTTTCGGACATGGAGATACAGAGAGACAGGAACTGTCGACGACATGCTTCGCTCAGGCCGCCCAAGGGCTACTACTGCAGTGGATGACCGCTACCTACGGGCTATCACTCGGAGATACCCTGACAGCAACTCCACCATGTTGGATAATGCTTTTCCTGCACCCATACGATGTCGTGTTACGACTCAAACTGTGCGACATAGGCTGCATAATGCGCAACTTCACACACGACGTCCATGGCGAGGTTCATCTTTGCAACCACGACACGATGCAGCGCGGTACAGATGGGCCCAACAACATGCCGAATGGACCGCTCAGGATTGGCATCGCGTTCTCTTCACCGATGAGTGTCGCATATACCTTCAACCAGACAATCGTCGAAGACGCGTTTGGAGGCAATCCGGTCGCGCTGAACGCTTTAGACACACTGTCTAACGAGTGCAGCAAGGTGAAAGTTCCCTGCTGTTTTGGGGTAGCATTATATGGGGCCGACGTACGCCACTGGTGGTCATGGAAGGCGCCGTAACGACTGTACGGTACGTGAATGCCATTCTCCGACCAATAGTGCAACTATATCGGCAGCATATTGGCGAGGCATTTGTTTTCATGGACAGCTATTCGCGCCCCCATCGTGTACATCTTGTGAATGACTTCCTTCAGGTAACCGAGCGAGGTGGCGCAGTGGTTAGACACTGGACTCGCATTCGGGAGGACGACGGTTCAATCCCGCGTCCGGCTATCCTGATTCAGGTTTTCCGTGATTTCCCTAAATCACTCTACGCAAATGCCGGGATGGTTCCTCTGAAAGGGCACGGCCGACTTCCTTCCCCATCCTTCCCTAATCCGATGAGACCGATGACCACGATGTCTGGTCTCCTTCCCCAAACCAACCAACCAACCAACTTCCTTCAGGACAACGACATCGCTCGGCCAGAGTCGCCAGCATGTCCTCCAGACATGAACCCTATAGAACATGCACGGGATAGATTGAAGAGGGCTGTTTATGGACGAAGTGACCCACCAACGACTCTGGGGGATTTACGCCGAATCGCCGTTGAGGAGAGGGGCAATCTGCACCAACAGTGCCTTGATGAACTAATGGATAGTATGCCACGACGGATACAGGGATGCATCAATGCAAGGGGACGTGCTACTGGGTATTAGAGGTACCGGCGTGTACAGCAATCTGGACCACCACCTCTGAAGGTCTCGCTCTATGGTCATACAACATGCAATATGTAGTTTTTTTTTTTTTTTTACAAGCAATAAAATGGGCGGAAATGATGTTTACGTTAATGTCTGTTCTAATTTTCTGTACAAGTTCCGGAACTCTCGGAACCGAGGTGATGTAAAACTTTTTTTGATGTTTGTACATCCTCTAACTTACATCTCACTTTATGGCCAACGACACATAAATTAAAACAAAGTAGGATTTTTACTCTGTGAGCTCTAACTCCACCACCAAAACTTCGGAGGCTACTGAGGGATATTTTCTGAGTATTTTGGCACAGGAAACCCGCGGTTCCCTCCAGATAGTAACAGAGTAATAATAGAACTATGGTTTGCTCGGTTTGTTACCTCAATTACCTTTGTTTCTGCGAAAATACCTTCATAGTGAGAAAAGTAACAATGTGAAAACACAAAAACGTATAACATTGAAAACAGAACAGTGCAATAACCGTCAGACAGATGCAAAAGTGCTGCGACGTGGAGCAGCTAAGCTGTGTCACTGAGCCGCTTGTAATCGAAGTGGTCGGTGGCTCGTTTTTCGTTATGTATTGGATTACTCAGTATACTCCATGAATTAACTATACGATACAGGTAGGTTCATAATTGTAATCCCGCATTTCGTGTAGTTTTAATGGCGTAAAAAATAGTTTTGTCCAATTACATACAGAATATATGTTCAAATCTGAACACAGATAATATTATATTTTAAAATCTGGTCACCCATTTAAAATTATACACGGTGCAGACACCGCCTATGTTCGAAGTCAACGTGAAATAAAGACTCACAGACGGCACGTCACAGCATTTGCAATGAAGGCGTGTTGTGGGGGAGGGAAAGGAAGACAGTTCAGTCACAACTGTAAAGCGGAAAGTGTGGTATAGATAGTCCCGGAGCCACAGCGTAGGTGCCCGCTTGTAGGTTGTCACTACGAGAGCGGACGAACTACACCAACCACAGCGCCCTCTAGCCAACGTTGTGGAGATCAACGAGCGCCGCTCTGATTTCTGCTCCATTTGATCAAAAGCACACGATTAAGCAACTTAGCTTCTACTTCGTAGGGGGCTAGCCATTACAGACATTGCCTTTGTTACTTCAATGATAGTTTAACTTATAGTAATATGAACAGCTTCGCACTTACGTGCTCATCAAGCCTAAGTTAAGTAGATGTCATTTACTAATATTCTCTAATAAACGTGCTTTTACTTTACATGCAGTATCGAAGTGCTTTACCTCATCCTACTCGCTTCCTTCATTCGGTCTATTTTGCAGATCACAGGAGCAGACCCACGTGCCGCCTTCCAGGCGGGATACAAAAGAAACGAAGTGATTTGTCATTGGCTTTCAGGCCAAGGGTGGAAGCATTTCCGGAACAGCGAAGTTTGAAAATTAATCGCGTATCTCTGTGGTTAAAGTACACCGTGCACCGCAAAAACCGGCGCGAGGCAACTGTGCTGTACCACAGGCCATAGATGACAGAGGCGAATGAGGGCTGCGGAGATGTTTATGGGCGAATAGACCTTTAGTTGTTGAGTAACTGACTGCTCAGGTGAATCAAGGAACTACCAAGAGTGTCTCCTCAACGATTGTCCAGCGAACTTTGCTGCATATGGGACTCGGCTGCGGGAACCTGGTTCGTGCAACCACGCTGACTGCTGTTCACCGGGGACGAAGGCTGGAATTTGCACGCTAGTAGCGCAACTGGAAGTCCACTGAGTGACGACAGGTGACCTTAATGCTCCATTGGACAGACGACCATTGGTGTGTATGGCGTGAAACGTCTGGAAGCAAATACCCTCCACCAACAGTCGGAAGGGTCCAGACCGGAAGAGGAAGCGTTATGATCTAAGGAATGTTTTCGTGGCATTCCCTGGGTGATCTCATTATTCTGGAAGCCACGACGGATCAAAACAAGTATTAATCTATCACTGGGGACAGTCGGAAGGGTCCAGACCGGAAGAGGAAGCGTTATGATCTGAGGAATGTTTTCGTGGCATTCCCTGGGTGATCTCATTATTCTGGAAGCCACGACGGATCAAAACAAGTATTAATCTATCACTGGGGACTGAGTCCATCCCCAAAGTGCAGCTTGTTTTTCCTCGGTACGATGCCATCTGCCAGCAGAACAACGCAACGTGTTACACTATGCATAGTACGTGCGTGGTACGAAGATCACCAGGATGATTTCACCGTATTTCCCTGGCTACCAGACTCTTCGGATTTAAACCCAATCGAGAATCTGTAGGACCACATCGAGAGGCTGTACTTGCACCTGCTGTGCGCGCCATAGATTCTCAACCGAAAAACCCATTGTAGCTGGCGACGGAGCTTCCCCATCGGTATCTCCCAAAACCTCATTGACTGTTCCCGCACGTCACGCGGGGGTTCGGTCTGCTAAAGGGGGCTATTCAGGCGTTAGGCAGGTGATCTCATTAATGTGAGGGGACAGTGTACTTGTAGTAATTAACAATTGAATTGTTAATTACGGACTTCCAAAATTATTCCATAAAAGATTGTCAGTAAATAACTCATTTTTTTATGTAACAGACTTTCTTACATGTATGTATTATCTTTGTTCTTCTAGGCTTGTGGTTGGAAAATTTGTTGTAGGTTGTTGGTAGGAAGTTAAATCAGTGTATCATGTCGTATTCTGAGTTTGACATACATGCTTGTTGAAAGAATTTGTACTGTGTCAGAGTGACGAGAATTAAATGCTCTACGTGAAAGATAAACTACCTACAACAATTTACTTCGTGTGCATATTTCGAACTGAAATCTGAACATCCCTCTGCAAGTAGAGATATACCTCTAATCCTTGAGCCAACAAACAAGTCGAGATACACTGCACGAAGAGAATAGCTTAAGTAATGAAAATAACTACAAGGTGTACAACTTTGCTTCCGCCGTTTTTTCTCCAACATTTGCGGCTTTGACGAAACAAATTCGTTACACATGTATCATTCAAAGTATTTTCCATCGCTGGCCACTACTTTGTCCCATCCTTCGAGCAGTGTACGAATCCCACGTTGAAAAAATTGGTCATATTTTGAAGAGATCCACGAATCGATCCAATTTGTGACTTCTTCATGAGATCGGAAGTGTTTCTCAGCCAGGCCATACGCCATTGATCTAAACAGGTGATAGTCAGAGGGAGAAATGTCTGGAGAATACGGCGGGTGGGGTAGGACTTCCCATTTTAACGCTTCCAAGTACTATTGGTTTCAGCTCACACGGGACCCAAGTTCCTTCTTTCTGAATCATGCCCATAGCCTTAAAAAGTTTTGAAATGGTTTACTGTGTCACTCTCACTAATCGTGCCAATTCTTCTTGAGTTTGACGCGAGTCTTCACGCAGCAATGTCTTCAATTCTGCATCTTCGAAAACATTCTCTCTTCCACTACTATACCGGTCTACGACGTTAAAATCACCTTCTTGAAGCGTTGAAACCACTCACGACACGTTCTTTCACTAATAGCGTCCTTACCATACGTACTTGAGAGCATCTGATGAGACTCAGCCACTGTCTTCTTCATATTGAAACAAAACAGTAACACCTCCCGCAAATGACGAGAATTGGGCTCTTAAACTGACATTTTCAATCAAGAACAACTTTATGATGCAGACACAAATCGACTAATGTTTGAATGAGGTTATGTTGACCGAGGTCCAAGCTAACTGCCTGACGTCTGCGATCTGTTTCTTTCGACCGCTACTCACCGTTGTCGCCACCTATAGGCAAACGGCGGAAGCAATGTTGTACACCTTGTAATTTAATTCCTACCATAATCTTTATTTTATGATTAATTCAGCCATTGCTCGTATTTGTACCCAGTGGCAGGACATATCACACAAACAGATGCAAAGAAATACCTTGCGAGGTTCTTTATAAAACTATATTTTGACAAAGTAGTAGATACGAGTGGCAATTTTTGACGCTCTCCCATTGCAAAAAGTAAGGAAGATTGCAGTTTAATGTCGTGAGTCCTGACGCCATCGATGCCATTAGAGACGGAACACAAAAGGTAAACCGGCTGGGGTGGCCGAGCGGTTTTAGGCGCTACAGTCTGGAACCGCGCGGCCTCTACGGTCACAGGTTCGAATCCTGCCTCGGGCATGGAAGTGTGTTAGTTAGGTTTAAGTATCTCTAAGTTCTAGGGGACTTATGACCACAGAAGCTAAGTCCCATAGTGCTCAGAGCCATTTGAACCATTTTGAACCACAAAGGTCGATTAGGGAAGTACGGGGAAGGAAAACGGCCGTGGCCGATGAAGCGAACAATCCCGAAGTTCTTTTTTAAGCTGTTTAGGGAAACCACGAAGAACCTAACTCTGGATGGCCAGACGTGGGCTCTGAATCGGAGTCCTATCTAATGGAAGTCCAGAGTGCTAACCACTGCACCACCTCCCTCGGTGCTCTTCTAACGCGTTCAGTGGACCCGTGAACGATATGCATCTCGGCCAAACTTCACCAGTGAAGCTACCTACACCGCTGTGTCTCACTGTTAACATACAACTAGCAGTGCTGGAAAAACAAGCCAACGCAGAATCCGAAATTGAGGAAGAAGCGTACAGTTGGAGTTACTGTTGTCAACCGCTAGTACCACGAGTGCATGGGAGTTTGTTCCCAAAGAGGACACACAGCGCATAGCATCGACATTAGCGCTGTTGTGCAGATATTTTCAGTCCAACACATATACAAAGTTTAAACAAAATGTATACCTATGTTAGGAGAAACAGAACACCCTGAATGACTAGAAATTCGACATTCCTCTTCACAGGACATGCACAATAATATGTCCTGCAGAAATGATCAGCATTTCAGTCACCTCGGTTGAGCATTTATCCTGTTGCCTAGTGGACACAGGTCCGCCATGGGCCCTGATAGCTTGTTCCATGCATGACGGCAGCGACGCGTATAAGGTGCTAATAGCGTCCTGTGGTATAGCCATCCATGCTGCATTCACCTGGTTCCAAAGTTCATCTGTGGTGGCTGGCACTTGGTCACAGAGCTGCACCCGTCGCTTCACCAATCCCACACATTTTCGATTGGCCAAAAGTCTGGCGGGCCAGGGCAACACCATATCCCACACATTTTCAATTGGCAACAAGTCCGGTGATCTGGCGGGCCAGGGCAAAAGGCTGACATCCTGCGACACCAAAAAGGCACGTATTCGTGTAGCAACATGTGGTCGTACATTGTCTTGCTGAAAAATGGCGTCTGGGATGTTGTGCAGAAAGGTTATGGCAACGGGTCGCAGCAAGTAATTTACATGGGTCAGAGTATCCTGGACAGCACCATCTTTGATTTGTGGTTGTATCCAATAGCACCCCATACCATAAGGTCTTGAGTTCGCGCTGTATGTCTTGTACGAGTGCACAACTGTGATGGCGCTACCCATGTTTGCGGCTCACCAAAATGCGGCCATCATTTTCAAACAAACGAAACCTGGATTCGCCAAAAAACACTATCTGATGTCATTCCTGTCTACAGTGATGTCTTTCCACACACTATTGCCGTCTGGCATTTTTATGCACATTCGTCATGGGTAGGCGGAGAAGTGGACGACGCGTAAGTAGCTCATACCGTAATAAACGGTGACTGAGTATCACCTTTGACGGTGTATGATGTGTTACGCTGTTCCACTGTTGCGCCAGAGCTGAGGATGATATAGATCTGTCTTGCAATGCCATTCGGATGAGGTTCGATCTTCTCGGGGATGGTGTGGGTGGTGCGAACTGACCCATCTGGTCGTGGTCTATGGCCTTTCATGAACCATTATGCACACACCTGTTCCACTGCCGAACACGAGCAGCAATTTCCCTGATGGATGCGTTATTCTCTCATGCCAACAATGCGCCCTCTTTCAAACTCACTGGTTTGACGGTACGGTTGATACATATATCTGCGAGGCATCCGGCACGTCTGCTCAAGTCACACTGATCCATTGCCTTCGGTCTATAGGGACAACGAGAGCCACAGGCATATTTTACTGGTAGGTGATTGCGCAGGAATATCCATGTTGAGCCGATATGGTTCAAACGCTAATCATTTCTCCAGAACATACTAATGTACATGTCCTGTGAATATGAATGTCCTATCTCTAGTCGTTAAAGGTGTTCTGTTTTTTCTGAACATGAGTGTAATTACTCTGCAACGAACCACCACAGCTCACGCGTCACTTATACCAAAATATTCAGAAAATATCTCTGAACCACTTCCGAAGTTTCGTCGGGAGTGATCGGGTTCACCCTGGGTATAGAGGATATCCCAGACGAAAAGATCTATATTCAGGGATACGACAGGAATGATCATTCGGCTTAAAACATCTTCTAAACATGCGCTCTAAAATGCTCACCTTAAGAACTATGAACATTTCTTCATCTTCAATCCTGTGAATCAAATCTCTTCTGCTGCATGCTCTTTGCTTTCCATATTTTGAAAGGAGGTAGTACGGGCCAAAACAGAAAAGGTCCAGTAAACATGCGCTCTGAAGTGCATACTTTAAGAGCTATGTGCTCTTGTTCATATTCACTACTGTGAAACACATCTAAGCTACTCAAGTGCACATTTTTCTAAATGTATGCATTTTAGAGCCCAAGTTTACAAAAACTTTTCTTGGTTTGGTCCATAGGCTTCCTCACAAAATATGGAAAGCAAAGAAGAGATTTGTTTCACAGTATCGAAGATGAAGAAGTGCCCATAACTCTTAAGGTATGCATTTTAGCGCCCATGTTTGCTAGACATTTTGCTTCGAATGATCGTTCCTGACATATCCATGAATATGGATCATTTCTCCTTGGACAAACTGTCGGGATATCGACGATCCTCTGTCGTCGTCTTCTGGCACAAAGACCTGGAGGCGTCTGTTTCGTGTTCTTTGGTCAACGGGAGTTTCATTACTCATACAACGTTTCGCCAGCAGTAGCGGCTGCCTTAACACATCAGAAATGTAGCTCCGGCTGTCCAGTTACCAGCTATGCGAATGCCTGCAGAACGCTACCTGCCGTCATCTCTAGTGCCAACAGTGAAGAACGAAGAAAAAAGTGTTCTGGTACGAGGATGTTTTTCGTGGCTAGAAAACGCCGAATGTGGGGAGTGATGACCACTTTTGAGAGCATTCTGTACCGCGTGCAGTAGAGGAACAGTTCAGAGACGATGTTTGTTTGTCTCAGCACGACAAAGCACCCTATCGTAAAGCAGCATATATGATTTAACGGTTTGCGGATAATAACATTCCTGAAATGGACTGGACAGCCCAGATTCTCGACCTGAACCCAATGGAACACTTTCGGGATGAGTTCGAAAGTAGACTTCGCTCCAGACCACTGTGTACTACATCATTACCCCCTCACTTTTCGGCTCTTGGGTAAGAAAGGGCTGTCATTCTTTCACAGAACTTCACACATCTAATTGAAAGTTCTCCAGCTCAGTTCAGGCCGTCATAAAGACTAAGAGTCGACACACCCCGTATTAATGTCCACTAGTAGATGTGCAAATACTTTTGATCGGACGGTGTATGAGCTACGCTCGTGTCCGAATGGCTATCGGACTGATCCGTGATGCTGATAGCTTACTAAAGCGATATTTTCCTCACGCACACACCCACAGACGCACTCATAGCACCTTCTGTTGAGTTACACTGTAGAAATAAAACTAAGACATATGCTGTTGGTTCAACTCTTCTATTGGTAGGGACTAACTGAGAGTTAACAGTGCAAGGAAATCAAACAGTTTCAAGAAGCGTAGATATTTATTAATCAAACATGGTAAGCAAACACTACGATGGAATTAAAGAGCATTGTGGATTTATATTCGAGTTAGATGAGTATTCAGCAGTGTTCCATCAGAAAAGCCGTATTGAAACAAATGTTACATAGTTCTGTATTGACACAATTTAGGTCTTTTTTTATTTTAAAGGGTTTTTCGAGTAATGCTCCATTGCAGAGTCAGTCGTTTTCCAACGAAATAGCAGGCGAGCTGGAAGTGATAGATGTATCCTCCGCCATCCACTGTAGAATGGCTTGCGAAGTATAAAAAAAAGAGAACTTTGTGTTTAACGTCTCGTCGACAACAAGGTCATTGGAAATTACGGTAGGATGTCGAGGGAAATAGGACGTGACCTTTTCAAAGGAACCATGCCGGCATTTACCTTAAGCTGTTTAGGAAAATCACATAAAAGCTAAATCTTGGGGATCTCAACCGCCGTCTCCACGGACGTCAGTCCATTATGCTAACCACTACGCTACCTCACTCGTTTTGCGTGACATAGATGCAGATGTTAACTTCCTCTGAATATGGCCTCATACAATGAGGGACGATGTAAAACCGCACGCAGCGGCCTCCACAAGTTGCGTCTCCCAGAGTATTAAGTGGCGTGCGGCGAGCGCACGAAGAGGCTCTTCCTGAGAACATGGAAAAGACACATAATGGAACCACACATTGTCATTTGTTTCCCCGCTGGCTTCACGGGCGAATTGTGCACGCTGGAATTTTCTGCTGGACATATTAAGCCAAATAACTTCCAGGAATATTATCACTGAATTTCACATAACAACGTTCCCCTGTACAAATGTCCCATTGCGTCCAAATATGTAAATGATGGTAATGTTTGTTTGCATTTTACTCCGAACGCTACAAAATAAGTCTGAATGCTGCGTTTAAGCACAGTTTACTGATAATCATTCCCATTATAGTATTTTTAATCATATAAAGAAAACGTGGTAAGTATTTATCAGCTTAGAATCTGTAGGCTATTTGCACATTTATAGTTGAATGACCAGTTTCTCTCTTATTTATAACAAATCGTATGTGGTGATTCACGCGACAGAACCAAATCTTCTGAGCTTTTATTTTTGCCAGACATTCGATCACTTTCTATTTCACACGACTGACAAAAGAATTTAACTGACGACCGAGTATGCTTTACGCGTCGTTACGAACAAAAGTATTGCAAGTAACAGTTCTTCATCTTTATATAGATCTACATTCTCTGAAACTTATCTTGGCAGAGCAAATTTATTCATCTATATGACAGTGCACAAGCAGAAGGAAAATCAAACGTTCAAAGTACTTGGGTATACACTGTGGGCAAGTTAAATAAGTCAATTTTCTGTCCTATGTTCCAGATTCAACAAGTTGAGATCTGTGGCTTTACGTAAGAATTCATCTCGAATTCAAACCTTCTGTGCGCTGTTCTTACGAAATGAAATGCCGCGTCCAGTTTCAGCTCAAGAGCTTAAACGAAGGCATTAAATTCTTCTAAATGTATCAAGAATTTAAGTTTGTGTTTTCAGCACTATTAGTTTGCTGCCTGCGTCACTTACGTTTACTGACGGTGTAATGTCGTTCAACACCGAAAGAAAATAATGTGTGAGTTGTGTAACATAATGAAACAACGCTTGTGTATATAATACACTGGCGTACAAAACTTAAGGACGAAAGTAACCTTCGCGTGGTGTGTCACAGCCAGGCAATCCAGTTCTATAGAACTTGGAACCGCACAATAACCATGGGGTGAGTGGACTGCTGTGGCCTGTTGTGGGGTTGTGTACCACTGAGGGATACGGCGGGACGAAGCTTCTCCGTCGTTTCTAGGAACCAGGTTCAATACACAATACACACTAGCTTGCCATCTGTGCTCTTGATATGCATGCAGTTTGAATCAAACATTTGACTTTGGGTATACTGTAGTTTTGCTGTCATTTATATGCATCCTTGATAATGTTGTAAGTTTCACTAACACTGATGTCTAAGTTGACCTACTGGCACATGGACGACATATTTTATGCTGTTGTTAGAGCCGTCGTTTCTGACCCTTGTCGTTTAATCGATGTTAATACGTCGTTAAAGAAGTCATTCCTCCAGCAAAATGATTTACCACACCGACCACCGAATGAAGGTTCTCAGATCTGCACCGACCACAACGAACAAAGCAGTCTGTGCAAGGCGCTAGGCAGCCGCATGCGCCACCTAGAAGAGTTGTTCCAGCGTTGAAACGTCATCCTCGAGGCAGAGCTTAGCTGCCGTTTCGTTGGAGCTAATGGAATGGAAAGTGGCTGGTTTTCCCCTACTCCTGCTCCGCTCAGGGGCACGTCTATCCTCGCTGTTCGTGGCCCATTACCTTCGAAGGCCGCTACTGTATTTCGACGTGTACAACTACAAGGATGGAAAAATATGGGAACACCGTGAGAAATGCAAGCTGGGACATACATGCAGATACTACCCAACAGGTTGCACTGTTACGTTTGACAATGAGAGGCACCTGTGCAATGTCCCATTACGTTGCAGTGTTCGGTATAGTTGTGAGTGCGGTGTGCCGGAGCATAGTGCTTTCGAATGTGGGCAAATTGTTGGCGCTCTTATGGTGGGTGCTTCCTTAACCAAGGCAAGAGACACAGTGTCAAACATAAAGTGAAGCGGCAAGGACATGCGTATTCAAACACAGAGATATGTCAACAGGCAGATTACGGCGCTGCGATCGGCAACGCCTATACAAGACAAGTGTTTGGCGCTGTTGTTTGCCCGGCTACTGCTGCTAGAATGGCAAGTTATCAAGATGTAAGTGAATCTGAACGTGGTGTTATAGTCGGCTCACGAGCGATGGGACACAGCAACTCCGAGGTAGCGATGAATTGGGGATTTTTCCCGTACGACTATTTCACGAGTGTACCGTGAATATCAGGAATCGGTTAAGGCATCAAAACTCCGACATCCCTGCGCCCGGAAAAAGATCCTGCAAGGACGGGACCAACGACGACTGAAGAGAAACTTTCAACGTGACAGAAGTGCAATCCTTCCGCAAACTGCTGCAGATGTTAATGCTGGGCCATCAACAAGTGTCAGCGTGCGAGCCAATCAACGGAACGTCATCGATATGGGCTATCGGAGCCGAAGGCCCACTCGTGTACTCTTGCTGAGTGCACGACGCAAAGCTTTACGTCTCGCCGGCCACTGGTGGCCGAGCGGTTCTAGCCGCTTCAGTCTGAAAACGCGCGACCGCTACGGTCGCAGGTTCGAATCCTGCCTCGGGCATGGATGTGTGTGATGTCCTTAGGTTAGTTAGGTTGAAGTAGTTCTAGGGGACTGATGACCTGAGATGTTAAGTCCCATAGTGCTCAGAGCCACCAGCCATCTTTACGCCTCGCCTGGTTCATTCGACACCGACATTGCACTGTTGATAACTGGAAACATGTTACCTGGTCGGACGAGTCTCGTTTCAAATTGTATCGAGCCGATGGACGTGTATCGGTATGGAGACAACCTCATGAATCCATGAAACATGCATGTCAGCAGGGGACTGTTCAAGCTGGTAGAGGCTCTGTAATGGTGTGGGGCGTGTGCAGTTGGGGTGATATGGGACCCCTGATGCGTCTAGAAACGACTCTGACGAGTGACACGTGTTTAAGCGTCCTGTCATATCATTTGCATGCCGACGGACTTGGGCAATTCCAGCAGGACAATGCGACACCTCACACGTCCAGAATTGCTACAGAGAGGCTCCAGGAACACTCTTCTGAGATTAGACACTTCCGCTGGCCACCAAACTCCCCAGACATGAATATTGTTGAACGTATCTTGGATGCCTTGCAATGTGCTGTTCAGAAGAGATCTTCAGCCCCTTGTATTCATGCGGATTTATGGACAGCTCTGCAGCATTCATGGTGTCAATCCCATAGAGCACTACTTCAGATATTAGTCGAGTCCATGTCACGTCGTGTTGCGGCACTTCTGCGTGGTCTCGGGGGCCCTACACGATATTAGACAGATGTACCAATTTCTTTGGCTCTTCTGTGTATATACGTACACAAGGAGAGAGGGAAAATCGTCGAAAGTGTGTGTTGAGTCATCGTGTTAGAGGGCCACTGAAAAGGATTGTGACGAAAAATAAGTGGGCACCAGTTGCAATAGCCGCTGCAGACTTGAACGTCGCACTGGCATACCCTGCCAGTGCCAAAACAACATGAAGAGGCCACCAGAAGCAGGAAGTGCGGGGCAAGATGGAACTCCGAAACCAATCATCATTGATGCAAGTGCCCGTAACAGGAGAAAGTGCTGCCGAAGCCACAAAACCTGGACTATGGAGCAATAGAATAATGTCATTTGATCGAATGACAATGTTTCCAACTTCTGGCCGAGTTTACGTCCTAAGAGTGAAACATGGAGGTGATTCGGCGATGATTTGGGCAGCCATGTCGTCATATTCCATGGGCTGAATGGTTAGTCTGCAAGTCGCTTTACTGCCACGAACTATGCGATTATTTTGGCTGACCAAGCCACCCCATGGTACAATATTTATTGTACAACGTCGTTGTGTGTTCCAACACGATAGTACCAATGATCACACAGGTCTCAGTCCAGGACTGGTTTTGTGAACACGAAGATGAATTTTAGCATCTTCCCTGGCCACTACACTACAGTCACTACAGCTCACTATTACTGAGCCTTTGTGCTCTACTTTGGAGAGAAGGGTGCGTGAGCGGTATCCACTTCCATCAGCTGTTTTGAACGGCAATGGTTTCTCTAAACCGTGTTAGGCATGGTAATGTGTTGTGCTTGTGGTGTTTCCATAGTTTTATCCCCGCCCCTGTATATTCCTCAAGCCACTTTCTGATACGTCTTGGAAGGAATGTCTGATACTGCAGTCATTTGTCCCATTCGCGAACTGTTCTTTTAACTTATCTGGTTTTCGCAACGAGACTCCTAATAAACTGAAAGCTGCTATGGAATAAACCCAGTGAAATTAAGTATGTTATCAGCTGCTGTGACCACGAAAAATAGATTAAGACAGGAAGAGTCGTTATTCTGCCGACTATTTAATATAACTTTGGCAAAGGTTATAAGAGATGTGGATATAAATACAATGAGGACTATCCTGTACAAATCAGTGCTGGTGCTGGCATACGCAGACGATATTGTTATAATTGTAAGATCGCCAAGAGCAGTGAAAGAATACCTTACAACTTTTGAAAGAGAAACTAGAAAGATGAATCTAGAGATATATGAAGAGAAAACTAGTTATGTGCCTGCAACTAAGAAAGATTATCCTAATCAACCGCCGTTCGTAGCAATTCGTTCATAGATTTAATCTCGTGAATAATTTCACTTACTGTGCATCAGAATTAAACTATATGAAAAATGTGAATATTTTTGGTTTGGCTTCCCTGTGATTGTTGTCGCTATCATATGAAACAACAAGTTTACTGTTGCCAGTCACTGTATATTTACTTCCACAAGACGTTTCATACTTTTAAACATACGACATCAAGTGGATTTGTATGTATTAATATGACATGTGTGTGTTGTGTTGCGACAAAGCGTTATTTTAGAACATGGCTCTGTAGAGGTCTTTGACTAAAGACTGAGCGTAAATGTAAATGAGAAAATGAACCAAGTAAAATAGAATCCCCCAGTGGCCACAGGCTCCTCTATTTCGTCACACATCACACATAAACTGCCACATTTTGTAAACAAAAACAGAGACACTATTTCAAAGTACAAAGAACATTAGTAAAGCGAAACAATTATTTTGGACAAATTCTTAAAGCGTCATGGATATCTTTTCTTGAAATATTTACACCAACGTATCTATTCAAGTGGTACACAATTCCATTTCTGTCAAGTCTGTTTAGCTTAAATATATGTAATCAGGATGCATGTTGAAAACATTAACAGTAATAATCTCTTTGCTAGCACTGGCAAAACTATAAATAAATAAAAATTTATGCTGGGAATCGGGGATGGAGGGTGAAATCAGTGACAAGAGCAGAGCAAAATTTTGGTTATACCACAGCTTTGGTTTATTAGGCTTCCATCTGTTACATGCTATACGTAAGAAAATGTTGAAGTAACATATTTAGAACCAGTAAAAATATGAAGATAGATGTACTCTTAATAATATAAATAGATATGTGTAATATCAGGCTGACTTGGGGTACTAACTACTGGCTTTTGGGTGGATCTGTTGGGTTTTATGATTTAGGTAAGTCAACTGTTCATTTATAAAATATCAAAGAAAAAAACCTGTAAATAACTAAAAACAATTAACGATAAACATGAATGTGAGGATGGAGAGCAAAGTTTTGGTTTTGCCATAGCTGTGGGATGTTAAGAATACATCTGCTACATGTTACAACTAAGCGAAGTTTGACGTCATTGATTATGCTTTAAAATAACATGATGATAGGTATATACATTGATTATGCTTTAAAACAACATGATGATATGTATACTGTTTATAATATACTGGTATTTATAATCTGAAGCTGACAAGGGTACAAACTGTTGATGCATGGGTAGGCTGGGTTTTGTGACTAAGGCTGTGACATTGTTGAACCGTTTTGTGGTTGTTACTGTTTCCAGTAGTATATAGCCAACAGTGTAAGCAAGCAGTAATGGATATCTTCACCTATTTATGCAAAATAAGTTACATTTATTTACGTTCATGGTGAAGTACCATCCCATGCACCGATTATCGCTCCAAGGAGTTATTGAGCAATGTCTCTTGACATTACAATCTTCCTACGGAGAAAAGCATAGTCTGCTAACAGCCTCATGGAGTTTCCGATGTTATCTGCTACACACACACACACACACACACACACACACACACACACACATATATATATATATATATATATATATATATATATATATATATATATATATATATATATATAACTTCCAAATAAATTTCAAAAATTTTGCATCTATTATCTCAATCGCATTTGACATAAAATTTTTTTTACAAGGAGATGACCAATTTTTGTAACTTAACTGCCATCTTGAGATCACATGTAGTGTTAGAGATGCAACTAACAGTGTCCAACGCCGTTGCATCGTCCGTAACATTCTTTATACATATATAAAAACTGTAGCGCTATACTGACTCTATGTTTCAATTGCTGTCACAGATAGCGCTGCTGAATACAAAAGATTTTACCTGAAGGTTTAAAATAAGACAGTTATGGATGATGAAACGGTGTCGTACACTGCTAGTTGCATTTATAATACTACATGTGATCTGAAGATGGTAGTTAAGCTACCGAAACTGGTCATCACTTCGTAAAAAAAAAATGTTAAATGTGGCTGAACAATACATAAAAATTTTTGACAACTGTAAAATGTTTTATAATAAGTTTTTAAAATTTTTATGGTGTTATATTGGTTACGATTGCTTTCTCATATTTTGACAGTGCCAGAAATATTCAGTTATTGATATAAACACCAGAGTACACTGCTATTAAAATAAACGTCTCTGACATTATTCATTGTTGATTCTCAGCCGTTGTGAATATGTTTTGTACTGAAGAAAGAATTTTGCTTTAACAACGTGGTACGAAGGTGATTGTAATTTAATAATAGATGAGTGCAATAATAATTTCAACACGGTTCCATTTATAAGGAAGGCTATATATAATTTACAGAAACGTTTTAAGAAAAATGAAGTTAGGATTGCCACAGGTCAGATAGGCCATCAGTGAGTGATGAGACTAGGCTGAAAGTTTTACAAGCGGTTATTCAGAGCCACAAAAAATCTACTCGCACGCTACCTCTCTAACAACATGTTTGTAAAACTTTGTGTAGAGAACTGCACACAGGAAAAATTCAAACGTCACATACCTCGATGACCCTGATCGTAGGTTTCAATTTTGCGAGACAATGTTTTAAGAGACGCTGATAAGGAGTCATTTTCTAAGATAATTTGGAGTGATGAGGCAACTTTCAAATTATCAGGTCTTGTCAACATACATAATTGTATGTATTGGTATACAGAGTGCTTTAGAGATGCATTAAAATCGACGTGATGTTATCGTTTGGGATGGATCGCATGTCGTTGAGTAATTGGGCCTTGGTTATTTGATGAAACAGGAACTAGAGAGAACTACCTGGAAATGTTGACACCCTATTCCACTGCGTGACTACAAATAACCTACGACGTCTTCATCGCACTTTACTTTCAACATAATGGAGACCGACCGCATTACGCAACAGCTTTGCGAACTTACGTTAATAAGATAATTGTTGGGAAGTTATTGGACGGTGAAGGGCAGTAGAAAAGCCACCCAGATCGCCTGATCATACACAAACGAATTTCTTTTTTTGGGGCATGCTGCAAAACCACAAACGATTGAGGGCTTGAAAGAAGCTATTTACTACGCTTTTGTGGATATTGATTCTACTAAACGGCTGTGTAAACGAGTATGCTTGGACGGCCCAGGTCGTCTGACGAAATTTATCAACAAATTTGGAAAACAGTTCATCTATATCATACTCCGCAAGCTACCTGACAGTGAATAGCGGAGGGTACTTCTGGTGCCATTAACTGATCCACCCTTCCCTGTTATACTCGCTAGCGATGCGTGGGAAGAATGAGTGTCGATAAGCCTCTGTATTAGCTCTAATTTCTCGAAAACAATGTTATAAAGAACCCTGTAACTTCAATAACATTTTCACTTATTTCAGAAGTCCAATTTTTTGCTTTGCATTCAAGTAAGTTACTGTTATGACCAGACGAAACAACAATCGTCCGGCCATAACTGTGGATCCTTTGATTGCTCTGGGAGATGTCTCATCGGAATTACAACGGATGAAATATTAATTCACTTTCGTACATGAATAATAAAGGGAATTACTTAAATTGATACAATCCTTTGTTACAGGAGTACTTAATAATTTACAAGTATCACTGACTATGAAAGCATCACTTAATGCATTAATTAACATACTGTTCTCTTGAAGTACAGTGTTCAACATTTATAAAAGTATATTTGCATACGAGACTTGAACAAATATTTAGTCCATCTCGATAATGTTGACTGCTTCATCTAAAGTCACGAACTGGGCAGAGCGCTTCCAAGCTCGGTCGGCTCTGCATTGACCTCTGTGCGAGTGCACTTCCGTGCTGAGAGAGATGGAGTGTCTTCCTTAGTCTATCTCATTCGTCGTTGCGGATTGCAGCGAGACATTGCTAATGACTGTGTTTGGTGTGGCGTTGCGACCTTTGCACGATACCACAGTTACAATAGGTAATGACTTTTTCCCACCTTGTATAGTGTAAACAGTAACTGTCCAATAACATTCCCTTGAGTACGCCCGATTAAGAACAACGCGATGAGTTCAGTCTACTAGGAAGTCCTTAATCTAATCACAAATCTGGTTCGATACTGGGTAACTTCGTGTTTTGTTCACTATCAATAGAATGCGACTGTGTCGAATGCCGTCCTGAAGTCGAGGAACGCGATATCAGTATTTCCTTTATCCCGTAACGTAATAAGTGGTGAGTGTTGAACATGTTCCGTGAATATATTGTAGACTGGTAATACGACACAGGCCTATCATTATACGCATCTATCCGACAACCCTTTTTGGAAACGAGGATATCTGTAGCATCTCATATGCATTTCGTTCGGTCCAGATGTGCTTCACTGTTAAGCGTTTTTAGCTGATTTTCTGTTCCGCGATCATCTTACTTTCCACATGCCCAGTGACCGTACACCAACACGAATATGTCTGCAACTGCTTAATTAACCGGTTGTGGATTCTTGTAATCTGTAATGCGCACGAGAACTTCTTTTTTATTGTCCTTTTTTGTGCAGAAGGCAATAACAAGCAGGATTTGAGAGCGTTTAAAGCGCCTTTTAGCGTCACGACACGTAACCGCAAATACAAGGTGCTTTCAGTCGTTCGTCAGTACGTACTCTCTGCACGTATTCTGAATGACAAAGTATCTTCTCACCTCCTGCGGGAGTAATATTGCCTTTTATAATTTCACCACTTATGTCACTTTATCGTCACTAAAAGAGAAACGGATGCCGCTAACTTATAACAACGTCCCATGGAGACGAGGCCAGTTAAGTGTCTCGATAAAAAGTGTAGTGATTAATCTTTCTTATTGCACGCTTGGTTATGTGCTCACTGTAGCAAACGCCTGCTAGCGAAAAGACTGTTTCTGCAGGACGTTTAAGACTCTGTGCTTATTTGATTTTAATTTTCCATATGTCTCTGGAATTGAATAACCCAGTGTTGCAAATGCCTCTAACAGGAAACGTAGCGCCGAAGCCTAAAAACTTGGACAATGGGCCAACGAACAAATGTCATTTGGTTGGATGAGTCTTGTTTCGAACTGTTTCCAACATCTTTCCTAGTTTACATGTCAAGAGTGAAATATGGTGGGGGTTCGGAGGTGATTTGGACAGCCATATAGTGGTATTCCATGGGCGCCATGGATAACTGCCTAGGATTATCTGACCATTTTGGCTGGTACACTGTTTGTTCTGCAAAGGTGATGCTGTGTTTCAAGGCGATAGCGCACCTTTTCAAGCAGCTCGCATTGTCCAGGACTGGTTTATGAGTTCGAGGATGAACTTTCGCACCCCCCCCCCCCTCCTCTCCCCCCCCCCCTCCCCCCCCCACACACACACCCGTGGCCACTGCAGTCACCACATCTGTGTTATTATTGAGCCTTTGTGGACTTCGTTGAGAAGAGTCCGTGATCACTCCTCACCTCCATCATTGTTACCTGAACTTGCGACTATTTTGCAGGAACACTGGTATAAGATTCCTCTGAAAGCCATGTAGGTCCTGTATTTATCCATTGCGAGACGACTGTAAGCTGTTTTGAATTGTAGTCGTTTTCTGCACCGCATTAGGCGAGGTTTTTTGTTATGTTTTTGTTGTTTACATGTTTTTCTCCATCCCTTGAACACTGCCGTGGCTGGCGTCGCAGACTTCCGCAGGATGAACGCTGCCGCACGCCGATCACGCATTAAGCTCTGACGTGTCACGTTCGGGTGACGTAACTCACGAAGCAGCACCTCCTGTGCACTTTAAAACAGCAGACCCTCTACGTACTTCTGGACGCTGATTCTTGATTACAAGGAAGTTTCAATTTTTATGTGTTGTCTCAGGCCAGTAGCACTAAAGTACAAATGTAAATCGTTGAGTGACGTATGACTTCATCCCAGACGCGGCGTCTGCAGCGGGTACAGTCTAACATTAACGGTACCATGGAATAAAAAGCGTCAGAAACCATTCCCGTATCTGTCCCTTATCTTCACGCTGCTAAAGCCTTTGTCCACGGCTTCCTCCTCCCCCCCTCCCCTTCTCTCTCGGAGGTTCGGGTCCACCCTCGGGCATGGGCGTGTGTGTTGCCCCTAGCGTAAGTTAGCTCCAGTTAGAATATGTAGTGTGTAAGCTTAGGGACAGATGACCTCAGCAACTTGGTCCCAGAAGACCTTAACACAAATTTCCAATTTTCCTTTGTCTTATAATACCCCCCTGTTGAAGTAACTTATGATACTAGTGATCGTATGTAAATTCACCATTGTAAAAAGTACTTGGTACATACTTATTAATTCCACACATATCACGGCTCCCATATAACCTCAACAAATGAGTAAGTATCAAATCAGTTCCACACAACTGTGCGTCTCGTTATTGGGTTATTATTAGCTCATAAGAAATTTTGACATAACAGAACTTCCGCAAAGATAAGGGAAAGTTAACTCCAGTAGAACTAAAAAGTACTTTCATGTGTCAGCACGGTAATGAAAGGTCATGAATCATCGGGGAATCGTACAAAAGCATAAGCAAAAATACAAAAACTTAGTAACCTACAGGAGACATCACGCTAATGCCATGTGATACCACCTGTAATCTTCATGTGGGGCTCAATTCCATGAGTAGGAAATTCACAAGTTTCTTCAGGCTGGCGCTGTCCAGTTGAAGACACTCTTTGATGATGAGATCCTGTAGAGTTACCAGATTTGGGGGATTCTGAGTGCTAGCTTTGATGTTGGACTCTGTTTGGAGAGTAGGAGAGTCCACAAATTTCCTCAGTATCCAGTTGAAGACACTTATTGGTAATTAGATTGCGCAGAGTTGCCAAATTTCGCGGATTCTGAGTGCTAGCCATGATGATGGTCTCAGTTCAGCGAGTAGAAGAGTCCACAAGTTTCTTCAGGTTTGCTGTATCCAGCTGAAGCCACTCATTCATGATCAAATCTTGCAGAGTTGCAAAATTGCAGTGATGTTAACTGCTACGTTTCACACATGTTCCAAACATTCCCCGATATTATTTTACTGTGTTACGATGTAGCGGACCAGACGAGATGCGAAAGGGTGTCTGAAGTTTCCTCTAACCAGGAAAACATGCATGCAGATCTGTGAATGCGGCTTCTGTCATCTTGGGAGACAGTAGTGTGCACAGCATATGCCTCAAGAAGATGTAGAAGAAAGGGCAATACCTCGCTCCCAAGAATGTTGAAATCAACGTCGTGGATCATGTTCGTGGTAACCCGAATGAGTGGACCCAAGTCAAGTCACTAAAAACGCCTCCAGACCATCACTGAACCACCTCGGTCCTGAACTACACTCTCCATACTTTGTCGACTAAATCCTTTTATGGCCCATCGTTGCACTTGCCGCGTTGCATCATTTGCAAAGAGGCAAAATCATGACACTCGTCCTACTAGATGCCTCGGTTGAGTGTTCACTGACAGCAGCAGTTCCTGTCGAATTTGAAACTGTTTGTCTTTGACAACCCGCTACATTCGTCTCTCTTCCTTGTCTACAGTTATCTCTTTACTTCTTCGTGCGCCGTGTAACAAGGCTATGACTGCCACACTAGTTCTTGCAAACACTTTAGACTGTTCCCGTCAGTTCAGATGGCTCCAAGCACTATGGGACTTAACATCTGAGGTCATCAGTCCCCTGGACTTAGAACTACACTACTGACCATTAAAAGTGCTACACCAAGAAGAAATGCAGATGATAAACGGGTATTCATTGGACAAATATATTATACTGGAACTGACATGTAATTACATTTTCACGCAATTTGGGTGCATAGATCCTGAGAAATCAGTACCAAGAACAACCACCTCTGGCCGTCTGGCCGTAATAACGGCCCTGATACGCCTGGGCATTGAGTCAAACAGAGCTTGGATGGCGTGTACAGGAACAGCTGCCCGTGCAGCTTCAACACGATACCACAGTTCATCAAGAGAAGTGACTGGCGTATTGTGACGAGCCACTTGCTCGGCCACCATTGACCAGACGTTTTCAATTGGTGAGAGATCTGGAGAATATGCTGGCCAGGGCAGCAGTCGAACATTTTCTGTATGCAGTAGGGCCGTTCAGGACCTGTAACATGCGGTCGTGCATTATCCTGCTGAAATGTAGGGTTTCGCAGGGATCGAATGAAGGGTAGAGACACGGGTCGCAACACATCTGAAATGTAACGTCCACTGTTCAAAGTGCCGTCAATGCAAACAAGACATGACCGAGACGTGTAACCAACGCCACACCATACCATCACGCCGGGTGATACGCCAGTATGGCGATGACAAATACACGCCTAAAATGTGCGTTCACCGCCATGTCGCCAAACACGGATGCGACCATCATGATGTTGTAAACAGAACCTGGATTCATCCGACAAAATGACGTTTTGCCATTCGTGCACCCAGGTTCGTCTTTGAGTACACCATCGCAGGTCCTCCTGTCTGTGATGCAGCGGCAAGGGTAACCGCAGCCATGGTCTCCGAGCTGATAGTCCATGCTGCTGCAAACGTCGTCGAACTGTTCGTCCAAATCGTTGTTGTCTTGCAAACGTCCCCATCTGTTGACTCAGGGAACGAGACGTGGCTGCACGATCCGTTACATCCATGCGGATAAGATGCCTGTCATCTCGACTGCTAGTGATACGAGGCCGTTGGGATCCAGTACGGCGTTCCGTATTACCCTCCTGAACCCACCGATTCCATATTCTGCTAACAGTCACTGGATCTCAACCAACACGAGCAGTAGTGTTGCGATAGGATAAACAGCAATCGCGATAGGCTACAATCCGACCTTTATCAAAGTCGGAAACGTGATGGTGTGCATTTCTCCCCCTTACACGAGGCATCACAACAACGTTTAACCAGGCAACGCCGGTCAACTGCTGTTTGTGTATGAGAAATCGGTTGGAAACTTTCCTGATGTCAGCACGTTGTAGGTGTCACCACCGCCGCCAACCTTGTGTGAATGCTCTGAAAAGTTAATCATTTGCATATCACAGCATCTTCTTCCTGTTAGTTAAATTTCGCATACGTGGCACGTCATCTTCGTAGTGTAGCAATTTTAATGGCCAGGAGCGTACTTAAACCTAATTAACCTAAGGACATCACACACATCCATACTCGAGTCAGGATTCGAACCTGCGACCGTAGCAGCAGCGCGGTTCCGGACTGAAGCGTCTAGAACCGCTCGGCGACAGCAGCTGGCTTCCCGTCAGTACACTAATAAATTTGAAAATATCATTAACAGAGTGGTCATGGGCAGGCCCATACACAATGGTCCTTTTTTGCTATTCTATCACACCTCCACGACGACCCAACTTACTGTGTTGATTGATACAACCGACTGGCACATACACACCACTTCACTGCCATGACTAATGTCAGCAGTGGGATATCACTTGATCGCCTGTCACCAATTTTACACAATCTTTTCTGCAGCGCGCGCAAAGCGAACACTTTCCTCTTTTAAGGGACGCGCGTATCACTGAAGATCAGTCAAAAAGTAATGCCACCTGTTTGTCAAGAATTTCAGATGCAACTACACTGGTTGAAAACCACAAGCTTGACGAATAATTTATGACTTTTCAATATAATCTCCGTGCATTTCCACAGTCTTTCAATAAAGCCATGTATTCCAGCATGGTAAAAGGCTCGGTCCTCCACCCGAAGCCACTGATACGCGAACGTTTTCACGGCCTCTTCGTCTTCAGAGTGAATCCCACGATGAGTTTCTTTTAATGGGCCGAACAGACGGAAATCTGATAGTGCCAGCTCGGGGCTGTATGGGGAATGAGGCAAGACTTCCCACCCAGTTTTCACAATCCCTTGAGTGGTGTAACGACTGGTGTGCGGTCTTTTACTGTCATGCAAATGAAGAACAGTACCCATAGTTTTTCTTGGGTGACCTCGCTGAAGACGTGCCTTTATTGAGAGAGTTAACGAGATACAGATCGTCTGCAGTCGCCCGGCGGTCGCTATGAATGATGTCAGCGATTGGCCAACCGCTCCGCCTTTCGTCAGCAAATGGTTGTTTGCTCTTCAGCTTCGTTACAGCGACGATTCCAACGTGTAACAGTGCTGATATCACCGTACACATTTTTTTCCGTTTTGCATGAATGCGGAAGGGCGTTTCACCTTGCGCATCTAAGACCTCTATCACAGAATGCTGTCTAATACGAATATCGATGTCAGCCATTTTGCAAGTGACTGCAGTACTGGTTTCTGTTCCCTCAAAAAGTTAGTACTGCAGTCGGCTGGAGAACAAAGCTTTGCGTCCAAGCGCCAGTTCAGATTTTTCGCATAAGAAACCTTCTTTAGGGAGGAAAAAATAGGAGGCATTACGTTCTGACTGACCTTCCTATTTTACTCCAACACTATCCCGAGAGCCGGCACCACTTGCACCGCAGGGGGGGCAAAAATTAGATTTTCAGTATTTCGCATAATTATTGACCAAATTTAAAATGCTGTCATAATCTACTCATTAAGAGATGCATGGAAGCGCCAAACAAACTGGAATAGGCATGCGTTTTCAAATACAGTGATATGTAAATAGGCAGAATATGGCGCTCTGGTCGACAATGCCTACATAAGACAACATGTGTTTGGCGCAGTTGTCAGATCAGTTACTGCTGCTACAATGGCAGGTTATCGAGATTTAAGAGAGTTTCAAAGTGGTGTTGTAGTCGGCGCACGAGAGATGGGACACAGCATCTCCGAGGTAGCGATGGAAGTAGGGATTTTCCTGTACGACCATTTCGCGAGTGTACCGTGAATATCAGGAATCCGGAAAAAATCGAATCTCCGACACCGCTGCGTCCGAAATAAGATCTTGCAATAACGGGACCAACGACGACTAAAGAGAATCGTTCAACGGGACAGAAGTGCAATCCTTCCACAAATTGCTGCAGATTTCAGTGCTGGGCCATAAACAAGTGTCAGCGTGCGAACCATTCAACGAAATATTATCGATATGGGCTTTCTGAGCCGAAGGCCTACTCGTGTACTCTTGATGAATGCACGACACAAAGCTTTCATTCAACGCCAACAGTGGACTGTAGATGAGTAAAACATGTTGCCTGGTCAGACGAGTCTCGTTCCAATTTGTATGGAGCGGATGGACGTGTACAGATATGTAGACAATCTCATGAATCCATGGGCCCCGCGTATCAGCAGGGCACTGTCCAAGCTGATGGAGGCACTGTAATGGTGTGGGGCGTGTGCAGTTGGACTGACATGGGACCCCTGATACATCTATGTACGACTGTGACATGTGACACGTGCCAAACATCCTGTCTGATCATCTGCATCCATTCGTGCCCATTGTGCATTCCGACGGACTTGGGCAATTCCAACAGGACAATGCGACACTCCACACGTCCAGAATTGCTACAGAGTGGCTCCAGGAAGACTCTTCTCAGTTTAAACACTTAGAAGTTCAACTCAACAAGACAAGTATTACAGCTAGAACCTGTGTATTTTTGTTGAGTTAGCGAAACTGACAGTGCCAAAATACACGTACTTTTGAGAAAGAGAGCGCTTAGCCACTTCCAACAAAGTTTACATATAATTTAAAACCTTTACGAATATTTTTCTCGTTGACACCACGAAGTGATGATAGGAAAAAAGATTATCGCTTACTACATTCTGCTGTACGTGAAGTCAAACTTCGGAATGAGTTGTGACGCTTTAGTTTAAAAGTTATTTACCACTGACTCAATTCGCAACACACTAGGCAGACAGTAGCCACATATATCACTGACTGTACCTTGACGACTACTAAGGAACAGAAACGTTGTTGGTCAGGAATAATCACAGACAATGATTAATGGCATGAAACACAACACGCACCTAACAGAGGTTTATAACGAAAAGATGGTAGAGATTTTACCTTTCGGGAAAGCAGGGTATCATACACAAAAAACATTCGTGTTTGACTCAGGTTAGATTCCCAACATTAAGATAGATATCGGACTCTCAGTAAGGAATACGCCGCCTTCGGTCACTAATGCACATTTGGACCTCTTACTCATGCTCGCTAGCAAACTGTTGAGGTGTCCTTGGCGGCTATTGTCCCACTCCTCCACTCCTCTGACAAGGTGGTTTTCAGTTCTTTCACGGTTAGGGGAAGGGATACTCGTTGAGAAACAATACCTTTAGCGGTAATTTTTAATCGCGAGATGGCCCGTTTGGACACACCCATTACTGTGGCCACAGTAGCGACCCTTCCACCAGCTTCGAGTCGCCGTCTGCTCGTCCACGACCGTAAGCACTCAAATGATGTCTTGCAAACAGGTTGCTGTGCCTTCGTCAAAAACCGAACTGCATGAACTGTCGAATGTAAACAGAACGCTCGTGCACCGGCTTCACTGCAGTTAACACATCCTGCCCTCTATATTCCCTGTTACTATCATTGGCTGGAGCTTCCATAGCAATTGACGGTTATTCCGTAGCAATTGGTAGTTGTTCCTTAGCACGTGTCGGTTGTTCTGTAGCAAATGTCAAGCAGTGTATCATTTTAAGAAATATAGGTCTGGAGATATGGTGTCATAAACATTGAGATACACAGCTTTTGCGTGAAATGGAGCGCAAATTACCCAGACTATATTCACTAAATGTTTCGTAATGAGAGCACTTAGTGACTTCCAACAAATTTTAAGCATAATTTCAAACATTTCCCATACCCTCCTGGCTTACGTGAATAAAAGAAATACTTAACACATTAACTAATTTGCAAAGATGTTTTATACACGGAAGTTCGATTCTTTAAAGAATCTGGTTTTACTGGTATAAACTAACGTATCTACGCTTAGAAATGAATTAATACTGCAGTTAAATTTCCTGGAAAAATAAAACTGTGTGCTGGATCATAACTCGAACCCGGGACATAAACAACTTAGATACACCCTAATGGATGTTTCCAGAGTGAACCTTACACTCTCCTGCTGAATGTGAGTAGTTTTGAAAGATCTTGAAATATCAAAACCAGAACATTGCCCTCCGCAACCATTACTCTGCAGTTGTATCTACATGATCACTCTGCAGCTCACAATTAAGTGCCTCCAAGGGGCTTCATCGTACCACATTTAAGCTACTTTTCTATAGTTCCACTCTCAAACAGCTCGAGGGAAGAACGAACACTTAAATTTTTCCGTGTGACCTCTGATATTGCTTGTTTTATTATGATGATCGCTTCTCCCTATGTAGATCGGCGCCAACAAATTATTTTCACACTCTGAGGACAAAGTTGTCGATTGAAATTTCATGTGCAGGTCCTGCTGCAGCGAAAAACATTTGCCTTTGTTTTAATGACTGCCACCCCAATTTTTGTACCATATCCGTGGCACACTCTCCGTTATTTCGCTATAGTACAGAAAGAGCTGCCCTTCTTAGAACTTTTTCGATGTCCTCGGTCAATCCTTTCTGTTGCAGATCCCACACCGCACAAAATTCTCCAGAAGAGGGCAGACAGGAATAGTGTAAGCAGTCTCTTTAGCAGACCTGTTACGTTTTCTAAGTGTTCTACCAATAAATCACAATCCTCGGGTTGCTTTCCACACAACAATATGCAAAAAATGGTTCTAATTTAAATGTTCGTAATCGTAATCCCTAAGCATTTAGTTGAGCAACTGAGCTACCCTGGGTGAGCTAAAAAATTTTGACCACCTTATCGATACTATGTCGGTCCATCTCTGGACCGCAGTAGAATAACGATTCGGGGTGTCGTGGATTTGAGAACTTCTTGGTACGTTTTTGGAGGTGCATGGAACCGGAAGTCTACGCAATGGCTACGGTCAGCAACGCTTGGTTCAGACTGCTCGTACTCTACGTTGAGATGACCCTTTTTTCGTGTCTTCCCAGAAGTAGCTGACAGAAATCGAGATTTTTAAACAAATTTGCTCACCAAGAGACGCCAAGAGAACACACACATAAAAGGAGGTTATAGTTACGCAAGCTTTCGGAGCCAGTGGCTCCTTCTTCCGATAGAAGGGTTGAAGGGGAAGGAAGAGGGGTGAAGGAAAAGGACTGGAGAGCTTTAGGAAAAGGGATAGATTTCGGAAAAGTCACTGAGAACCGCGGGTCAGGGGATGAAGTGGAAAGACTGAAAGTCTCTCCCCCGACCCGCCGTTCTGGATGACTTTCCGAAATCTATCCCTTTTCCTAAAGCTCTCCAGTCCTTTTCCTTCACCCCTCTTCCTTCCCCTTCAACCCTTCTATCGGAAGAAGGAGCCACTGGCTCCGAAAGCTTGAATAAGTATAAGTTTCCTTTGAGTGTGTGTTCTCCTGCTGCCGCTTGGTGAGTAGATTTTTTTTTTTTTTTGGATCTATCCAGTTACATTATATTGTCAAGAACTCGCTATTTTCGTTGTTATAAATCAAGGTTTTTGTGTGATGTGACTTATCTGTGCGAGAATGGCACTTTCAAGTCTTGAGGTTCTTCGGTGCCTCGTTACTTTTTGAACAGTAAGTCCAGGAGGGACAAAATAATAACGCTCCTTGACTTTTAATACATAACATTTTTCCCCATGTATGACTCACGCGGCATATATATTACTTATAAAGTGTAATGCCCCCGCTTCACTGTTGATGCTATTCCTATTTTAAGTACTATGAGTTTCAACACTAAACTTTACACTTGACATTGGTACTCAGTCACTAACAATAAGTTTATCTACTTCTATCAGAAAACAAGCATACCATTTCGGGTTTCGTTCCTCAGTTATAATTTTTATTTCTTTTGTTCCACGTGCGGCTTCTTTCACTTCTGGAAATGTTCTGCACCATGTTTCCCTATAACTGGGCATATAAATCCGTTCAGATGTGCGAGGTTAAGCATTTTCATGTTCAAATGAACCTTAGGGTTGAGGACAACCTTTTACCTCACACACTTGACAGCGCAGAATACGAACTGTATCTACAGGGTACCGCAGGAGGAATGGTCAGTTTTCAGAGATATGACAGGAACGGTAGTTAGAAGCAAAAAACTTTATGTGGACGTATGCTCTATTCCATATACTTTCAGAGAGGGAACACATTAAATGTACATTGTCATTTATTTTCTGTGTTATTCAGTATATTGTCTGGTTTACACACGAGCAATAAGTAGTAAATTTTACAAGATATGTTTTACAAAGTATGAATTGAAAAATAGGTGTTCTTAACACATTCGCCTCTAAGCATTATTTCACACGTCACATTACAGTTGCTATACAGCTCACAGTAAGTGTTCGAGTACACCATCGTTAACTTCAGTCCGTTTGTGCAGTCTTGGGAGAAAATGTTGTGCTGCTTGGCTGTGTGCCTGCGCACGTTCCCTGATGAGGGTATCAGCGTCCATGACGCTATCAGGCAAGTCATCTCGCGTATTCGCCTTTCGTTTGTACACTACACACTTCACCCTGTAAGACAAAAATGTAAAGGCGCAAGGCCTGGCAATCTCGGTGGTCAGTTAATTGTGCTACCACGACCAACCCAGCGATTAAAGTAAGCGTGACTGAGATGTTCCCTCATACGTCTGTTATAATGTGGTGGCCTCCATGGTTGTGGAATACGTTACAGTCCACGTGGCCAAAGGAATGTTCTCATGGTGTTTAACAAACGAATTGTCCAAAAAGTGAAACTCTTTCCAGTCATCCGCTCTTCTAAAATGACTGTACCTCTAAACATGTTACCGGTCACACCGCTACATTTTCAGTGTTCATATCGTTTATAAATGGCTGCCTATATTAAACGACACAATAAGAAGTGATAATTTTAATTTCTTGACGATATTCTTTGCTGATGATCAGCTTCTGGTAGGGAAGTCTGAAGAAAAATTTCTAACTGCGGTTCATAAATTAGTCACATTTCCAGTAAATACGGAAAGAGTATCTAAAGACGAAACAAAAATGATGACGTTCCAAGGACTGGAAATCACAAGTGACAAAGTTGTTACGTACAGAAAAGTAATTGACAAGGAATAGAGTTTAAGCACCTGTGGTGAAATTTTAAATATCCCAACTCATATCATATAGAGCTACAAACATTTTTGAGTAACCATACAATGTATGTTACAACACAACTTACGGAAAGAAGCATTAATTAAACTTTACAAAGTAATAGCATTGCTTTGACCCTAACATCTCATCAATTACTGCGATCTGAGTCATCGGAGATGAAGTTCTCTCGCTTTCTAGCGAGGTATTCATTAATGGATCAAATGAAACACCGTTATTAGATAAGAGCTACGTATATGTAGCACATATTAAGATTATAACTGAAGAATGAAGACTGAACTGGAAAGATCGTGTTCAACGTTATACTAGGATAACTAAAATTGCAATACTATACTGTAACCCTATAGGAAAATGAAAGGAAGTTCTTAACAGAGATATTCTTTTGCGAAACAGGCCAAAAGGCCAGATCCCCGAGGACGATGATGATGACGACATCGAAAATTTCTTCATTAAGAAGGCCGAAAATCGGACAACGATGACGACGACGACGACGGCGATGACAAAAATTTCTTCACTAAGAAGGTTGAAAATCGGCCATATCAAGCGGTATAGGAGTAGATGAAAAAGAAACAATTTAATACGCAATTAGCAGCTTTATACTGTGCCATTCAAACCACAAATACATTATGTGATCAAAAGTATACGGACACCCTCAAAAATATTTTTTTTCAATGATTGCCTCTCCAGCTCTCTTATCATACTCGTGACGTTCTCTCCCGATAATTGAAAACGAGCTGCCGTTCTCTGGACTTTTTCTGTGTCCTTCGTCAATAGATATCATGCCACTCACCAGTATTCCAAAAGATGACAAATAAGCATAGTGCAGGCTGGCTCTCTTTTCTAGTATTATTGTATCTCCTCAGATATCCTGTCAATAAAGTGCAGCCTTTGGTTCCTTTCCCCACGGGTAGCCGCGCGGTTTACGGCGTCTTGTTATGGTCGTTGCGGCTCCCCTCGTCGGAGGTTCGAGTCCTCCCTCGGGCATGGTGCGTGTATTGTCCATAGCGTAAGTTAGTTTAAGTTAGATTAAATAGTGTGTAAGAATAGGGACCGGTGACCTCAGCAGTTTGGTCCCAAAAGATCTTACCACAAATTTTTTACTTTCCCCGCAACATCATCTATGTGATGCTTTCAATTTCATATGTTCGTAGTTGTAATCCGTAGGTTTTTAATTTAATCAACAACATTTAAATTTGTATCGTCTATCGTGTCATCGAAATTTAAAGTATTTTCAGGACTCTCGTGAAGGACCTCACATTTTTTTATTGCTAAGGGTCAATTGCCACTTTTTGCATCATGCATATATTTTATGTAAATCACTTTTTAATTCATACTAATCTACTGATGAGTTTACTTGAGTGTAAACGACAGTATCATCTGCAAACAATGTAAGGGGGCAGGTCAGATCGTCTTGTAAGAACAGCAGAGCGCACACAACCCATTCTTGGGGACACACAAACATGATCTACACTACTGGCCATTAAAATTGCTACACCACTAAGATGACGTGCTACAGACGCGAAATTTAACCAACAGGAAGAAGACGCTGTGATATACAAATGATTAGTTTTTCAGAGCATTCACACAAGGTTGGCGCCGGTGCCGACACCTTCAACGTGCTGACATGAGGAAAGTTTCCAACCGATTTCTCATACACAAACAGTAGTTGACCGACGTTGCCTGGTTAAACGTTGTTGTGATGCCCCGTGTAAGGAGAAGAAATGCGTACCATCACGTTTCCGACTTTGATAAATGTCGGATTGTAGCCTATCGCGATTGCGGTTTATCGTATCGCGACATTGCTGCTCGCGTTGGTCGAGATCCAATGACTGTTAGTAGAATATGGAATCGGTCGGTTCAGGAGGGTAATACGGAACGCCGTGCTGGATCCCAACGGCCTCGTATCACTAGCAGTCGAGATGACAGACAGCTTATTCGCATGGATGTAACGGATCGTGCAGCCACGTCTCGATCCATGAGCCAACAGATGGGGACGTTTGCAAGACAACAACGATTTGGACGAACAGTTCGACAACGTTTGCAGCAGTATGGACTATCAGCTCGGAGACCATGGCTGCGGTTACCCTTGACGCTGCATCACAGACAGGAGCGCCTGCGATGGTGTACTCAACGACGAACCTGGGTGCACGAATGGCAAAACGTCATTTTTTCGGATGAATCCAGGTTCTGTTTACAGCATCATGATGGTCGCATCCGTGTTTGGCGACATTGCGGTGAAGGCACATTGGAAGCGTGTGTTTGTCATCGATACTGGCGTATCACCCGGCGTAATGGTATGGAGTGCCATTGGTTACACGTCTCAGTCACCTCTTGTTCGCATTGACGGCACTTTGAACAGAGGACGTTATATTTCAGATGTGTTATGACCCGTGGCTCTACCCTTCAAAATGGTTCAAATGGCTCTGAGCACTATGGGACTTAACTTCTGAGGTCAGCAGTCCCCTAGAACTTAGAACTACTTAAACCTAACTAACCTAAGGACATCACACACACCCATGCCCGAGGCAGGTTTTCGAACCTGCAACCGCAGTGGCGCGCGGTTCCAGACTGTAGCGCCTAGAACCGCTCGGCCAACCCGGGCGGCTTCTACCCTTCATTCGATCCTTGCGAAACCCTACGTTTCAGCAGGAGAATGCACGACCCCACGTTGCATGTCCTGTACGGGCCTTTCTGGATACAGAAAATGTTCGACTTCTGCCCAGGCCAGCACATTCTCCAGATCTCTCACCAACTGAAAACGTCTGGTCAATGGTGGCCGAGCAACTGGCTCGTCACAAAACGCTAGTCACTACTCTTGATGAACTGTGGTATCGTGTTGAAGCTGCATGGGCAGCTGTACCTGTGCACGCCATCCAAGCTCTGTTTGACTCAATGCCCAGACGTATCAAAGCCGTTATTACGGCCAGAGGTGGCTGTTCTGCGTACTGTTTTCTCAGGATCTATGCACCCAAATTGCGTGAAAATGTAATCCCATGTCAGTTCTAGTATAATATGTTTGTCCAATGAATACCCGTTTATCAGCTGCGTTTCTTCTTGGTGTAGCAATTTTAATGGCCAGTAGTGTAATTTTCACTCATGACTTCTGGCAATAGGCAGGGCTGCCAAATTCAAAAGCACATAAATGATTATGGACTGGACAGAGTCCTAATAGAGGCAATTCAGTTTAAAGCCGAATTATCTTCTATTAGACTGTGACTGATTGTTAAAGTTTATGAACATGCGTTTGTCTATACATCTCCATCAGTCTCAATATTTTGGTGACTTTCTCTAGTGATCTTGGTAATGCAGCACGTTTGACCTCATCATCAAGCAAAAAAGGCAACTCAAAATCTTTCATCATTAATACACAATTATCTTAATGTGCTAGTTTTCTGACTCTGTGCATGTTGTGGAGTACCTTCGAGGGAAGGAGAAGTGTAATACGTCTGAGCAAGCTTTTCTTCATTTCTTGGTGTATTGACAACAAAAAATCGTAAGTAATTACATTATTCGTCATAAATGGCTGTTTCATCGTGGCTTATTCTACTTCTTGCATCGCTATGACCATCTAGATTTTTCTTGTCCATACTTACAAAAAATCGTTTATTATACTGAACACCACTCTGCACTACAGTCAAAATGGCCGTGAAAATGAAACTGGGTTGGATTGCAGTGTCCATGTGTCGATGGTAGTGTTATCTGCCACTCTGTAATTTCTACACTTGGACAGAGTAGCTTTGCTGTTCCAAGTAGAATTGTGTTACTGCGGCAGTTAATATAATGTATCTCTCATTATTAATGACAAAGATATTGTTACTCAAAAAGAACAAATAAGTATTGAAAATTCAGACTGATACATATTTCTGACCGGTTCAGATTTTCTAATTTAACAACGGGTACTGAATTAAAGTACGTGAAAAACCTGAGATCTTCCTCTGTGACGTACCTTTTCCTGGTAATGGACGCACAGTTTCTGCGTCCACCACTGAAACAGGTTGAGAAATAATCCCACTTGTGTAACACTACATCATTTTCCTTTATACCGTATTTTATGACTGTTAGGTATAATTTGTTTCAACAAATCTTGCACCAACAATACTTTCTCGTCAGAAGGCATCACGGATTCTTATTTTGAATGAACTGCATCTAACTAATCATACGAAAGAAAACTTTCTTTACCATACCGCTATAACAACAACAATACGCGCATCAGCACGACACCGTGTTCCGAGAGACTGGTGCTTGCTTTCTTTTGGAGCCGTGTATATGCATCTCTCGTCGCATGAGCTGTCTTACCTTGGGTGTCTCACGTTGCAGTAGGAAAGATACTGTTGCGTAAGAAGTTACAGCATAAGGACAAAATCTGCTGCGCAAGGACATGTCTGCAGGCCTTCTTGTCTCTTTGAGACGCAGTCACACTTTCACAGGCAATTTTCCACGCCAATGACCTCAAAGAAACTCCTCTGCTAGTGTCGTTACATCATTTCTGCAACAAGATGCACGCCTTCCCATGACACACCCACGAGTTTCGTGTCTCAAGACAATAACACTGTTTTTACATTTGCTTTCTAGCTTCAACAATGAGAATGGTGACATGGATCACTCACTGTCACAATAGCTATGATTCTTATGGAGAAAGTGACATGTTAATAAGTACAGCATTTATAGTTTTTCTTTATTAATTCTCTTTCATGCCATCGCTTCATGTGCGGACTAAAATTAACACTTGGCCGTCCGCACGTCTCGTACAAATTTTCTCGCTTGGCGCCGGCAGCGATAAGTCGGATTACTTGGCTTGTCGCCGGCCGCTTGTCACCTTTCCGCTGATGACAAGCTTCACACACATTGACTTTCGTGCGCTTTAATTTTACGGAAATCCTCTATTTTTCCGTGTCGTTCCATAAACTCGAATTTTCTTTTCAAGGAACTTCTCTGCAAGTTCTATTCTGTTATAATAATTATCCATGCAGAAATGATGCCACTTTCCATCAGAAGGTGTCAGTAGTTCCATCACTGTTTTTGCTAAAGGCTGTCCAGCGCCGGAATATATCTTGAATGAGGAAATGTATCCCGTACTCGAATCACACACTATCCGAATGAGTGTGCCGTATTTCGTAATTTTCGACGGATTGTAAACTTTAAAATTTAACCGTCCACGCCACGGTATCATTCCTTCATCAATTGAGATGTTTTGACTTAGATTAAACGTTTCTTTAAACTTTTTGGAAAAACAATCAATTATAAACTGCACTTTGACAAGCCGGTTGGCTTTATCCAGTTTATTGTTGCTGTCGGAAAAAAGTGAAAATTATAATATTTGTCTGAATCGGTTGCGGGACATCGTTTTGCGAAATATCGGTGTGTCTATCAACGGATTCGTTGACCAATAATCATTGATCCTTGCTTTTCCTACAGTTCCCATAAGGCTAGCCAGCCCAAAGGATAGCCAGTCCCATAACGTCGACAAATCTGGTATTTTCTTAATCCAGTTTTTTTCTATTGCAATTTTGACTGTAGTACTTTTTGGTTTCGTTGCTAATATATTCAAATAGATCGTTTCCAATATATAACTGTACGATATCCTCGACGGTCTGTGTATCTTTGGGAAACATGTTCGGACCCGGGGATCCTTCAAATTTATTACTGGTCCTCGGTAAATCAAAGTCTAACCACTGTGCACCGTCTTCTTCGTCTAATTCAGACGAATCAGTTGGCAACCGTAGCGTTCGCCGAATTCTTCTTGGACGTATTTCACTGTCTTCCTAAGATTCTGCTTCACTTTCATTTTTTTGATGTCCATTGTCTTCTTCCCAATCGGCCAAGTCGTCCGGAAAGTCAGACAAGACGTCCGCCCATTCATCGTAAATAATCCTATTGTCTCTTTTGTCCGCCATGATGAAAGGGCACATGTACTTACAAAAACAAAACACTTGTTGACGTGCGTAACTTATTGTTACCTAAACAAAACACCAACAGAATGCAAAGATACTAACGTGCTGTGGCTGGCCACTGAGCGATACTACGCTCACGTTAACACTGTGGTGTCGCCGGCCGTTGACCGCTATTTCGCGCACGACACCACTGTGGTGTCGCCGGACGGCATAGTGTTAATACTGTGCTTGTATAATTAGATCTGATGCAGCAAAAAGAGTAAAATATAAAGGAATTTACAAAGCAGGAAGTTTGGAAACGTTCTTTTGTAACATCAGTGAGGTTATATAGAGGAGGATGAGGCAGCTGAAATAGGGCATCCCAAATAAAGTATCTGATCAACAGTTTCCGGATACCCCTATGTAATGCGGAATTGGCCACTAGATGTCACGGGAGGTCGACCCGTCTGCTTGAAAGGATGCGGGGAGTATCGTGTTGTCAGTGGACAAGCAGTGGCAACGGAATGCGTCGGTCAGGAGAGGTTAGTGACTTCGAACGTGCGCTTGTCATTAGATGTCACTGGAGTAACAAATCCATCAGGGATATATCAAGTCTTTTAAAGCTACCCAAGCCGACTGTTGATGATGAGATTGTGAAGTAGAATCGCGAAGGAACAACTACAGACTAAACCAAGACCAGACAGACGGCATGTACTGCCTATCAGAGACAGTCTGACATTAAAGGGGGTGGGGATTAAAAAATCGCGTGAAATCAGCGAAAGGGATTACTCGAGTGCTCCAAAGCGCCACCAGCTGTCCAGCTAGCACAGTGACTGTGTCTAGAGGGCCAAAAAGAATGGGGTACAGCCGAGAGCAGCCCCTCATAAGCCCCACATTTCTGAAGGCAGTGCTAAGCGACGCTCGACGTTGTGTAAGGAAGAACTCCACTGAGCAGTGGACAACTGAAAAACAGAGATTTGGAGTGATGAAGCAGGCTGTAACCAGTGGAAACCAGATGGAAGGGTTTGAGTTTGGCGAACGCTTGGAGAACCTTACTTGCCATCATGTGTCGTGTGAACAGTGAAATACGGAGGATACGGTGTCATTGTACGGGGATGTTTATCGTGGATGATGTATGCTTCCCTTGTTGGGCTTAGGAGACCACTAAATCAGAAGGATATGTACACATTTTACAGCATTGTATACTGAATAAGAAGGGGAACAGTTGGGAGACGATAATGATTTATATCGGCATGACGAAGCACCCAATCATAAAGCCAGATCTGGGAGGCAATGGTTGTGCACAGTAACGTTCCTGAAATGGAGAGTCCCGATCTGAACCCAGTCGAACATCTCTGGGGTGAGTCAGAACGCCGACTTCGCTCCTGACCCCAACGTCCAGCATCGCTACTTTCTCTGCTTTCGGCTGTCGAGGAAGAATGCGCTGCCATTCCTCCACAGACATTGAAATTGTCCCCAACGTAGTTGAAATGCCTCTAAGCACTATGGGACTTACCATCTGAGGTCATCAGTCCCCTAGGACTTAGAACTACTTAAACCTAGCTAACCTAAGGGCATCACACACATCCATGCCCGAGGCAGGATTCGAACCTGCGACCGTAGCAGTCTCGCGGTTCTGCACTGAAGCGCCTAGAACCCCTCGGCCACCGCGGCCGGCAGCGTAGTTCAAGGCGTCATAAAAGCTAAGGGTGAATACACCGTTTATTAAAGTCCACAAATAGGTGGACATAGCGCACAAATGGGCTAATTTTATGACTTAATGAAAATCAGTTTCAACATTTGTAGGTGTCGAATTATGACGCCGACTTTTTTTGTGGAACTGTATGCTTATTTCAGTGGCACTGGAAGGATCTTTCTAAGAAGAATTCAAGATCAAAACATGATTAACCTTGAAAAGTACACTATGTGATCAAGAGTATCCGGACACCCGGCTGAAGATCACTTAAAAGTTCGTGACGCCCTCCATCGGTAATGCTGGAAGTCAATATGGTGTTACGCCACCCTTAGGATTGATGACAGCTCCCACTCTCGCAGAAATACGTTAAGTCAGGTGCTAGAAGATTTCTTGGGGAATGGCAGCCCATTCTTCACGGTGTGCTGCACTGAGAAGAGATATCGATGTCAGTCGGCGTTCCAAAACATACCAAATGTGTCCTTTAGGGTTCAGGTCAGGACTCTGTGCAGGCCCGTGCATTACAGGGATTTTACTGCCATGTAACCACTCCGCCATAGGCCGCGCGTTATGAACATGTGCTCGATCGTACTGAAAGATGCGATCGCCATCCCCGAATTGCTCTTCAACAGTGGGAAACAAGAAGGTGCTTAAAACAGGAATGTAGGCCTGTGCTGTGATAGTGCCACGCAAAACAACAAAGGGTGCAAGCCCCCTCCATGAAAAACACAACACCATGACACCACCGCCTTCGAATTTTACTGTTGGCACTACACACGCTGGCAGATGGCGTTCACCGGGAATTCGCCATACCCACACCCTGCCATCGGATCGCCACATTATGTACCGTGATTCGTCACTCCACACATTTTTCCACAGTTAAGTCGTCCAATGTTTACGCTCCTTACACCAACCGAGGCGTCGTTTGCCATTTACCGGCGTGATGTGTGGCTTATAAGCAGCCGCTCGTCCATGAAATTCAAGTTTTCTCAGCTCCCGCCTAACTGTCGTAGTACTTGCAGTGGATCCTGATGCAATTTGGAATTCCTGTGTGATGATCTGGATACGTGTCTGCCTATTACACATTACGACCCTCTTCAACTGTCGGCGGTCTCTTGTCAGTCAACAGACGAGGTCGGCCTGTCCGCTTTTATGCTGTACGTGTCCCTTCACGTTTCCACTTCACTATCACATCGGTAACAGTGGACCTAGGGATGTTTAGGAGTGTGGAAATCTCGCGTACAAACGTATGACACAAGTGACACCCAATCACCTGACCACGTTCGAAGGCCGTGCGTTCTGCGGAGCGCCCCATTCTGCTCTCACGATGTCTAATGACTACTGAGGTCTCTGATATGGAGTATCTGGCAGCAGGTGGCAGCGCAATGCACCTAATATGAAAAACGTATGTTTTGGGGGGTATCCGGATACTTTTGATCACATAGTGTAGTAACAAGATAACAACAGCATTGCGAACCACAGTCCCTCCATCAGGAGAAGAGGTCCAGTAGTTAATATTTGGCCTGCTGGACCAAATGTAAAGAAATAAGTGACTCAGCTATTATTCGTGGGTCCCGGCGGAGGTTCGAGTCTTCCCTCGGGCATAGGCGTGTGTGTTTGTCCTTAGGGTAATTTAGATTAAGTGGTGTGTAAGCTTAGGGACTGATGACCTTAGCAGTTAAGTCCCATAAGATCTCACACACATTTTTTTTATTATTCCTGTTTTTATTGTTGCGATTGTTACATCAGCTGCTAAAAATCTGAACTTCTGCGCTGATGTTTACTACAAAGCGATTGTGATAAACAATACTGCAAAATGCCAGTGTCACACGACATGTTTTCGGTAGTCATTTAATTCCTGTGTAGCTCATTAGTTTTAATTTTTCCCATAGATAAAAGTCGAGAGGTGTTAAGTCTGATGAACAAGCAGACATTTTTTATTTACGAAACAATTGATCCAACGATCTCCACGTCTTCTACTCGGAAGTCCTGTAAATATCTATCCGGAATGGACACCTGTCATTTTGGTAGCATGTGCGTTGATATATGATCAATTTTATGCCTTTCGGCAGCTTATTTGTCAGGAACTGTAGTTACTTCTTATAGTTTCATCAGAATCAATGATGAGACCATTGATGCGATTCTTGAGAAGCGCCCACTACACGTTGACAGGCCAAGGCAGTTGTTTATCAACTTCTGTCGGACATTTTGGATTCTCAGCCGAATAACAGACAAAATATTGCACCACAATTTACAGTTTTCATAGACAGCATTCGGAGAAATGTAACCGTTTTCGAAACTTACTGCCAGGAAACCGCTGATATAGCGAAACGAGGAACGGATGATATGCATTGGATGAGGCATTCACAGAACACTTCTCCAACTGATCCCAGTCGCACATTTAAGCTACCTCATACTGACATTATGATAGTGTGTTGGCAATACGAAAATGTTAGTTGCATTTCTCTCATTACTTGCTATTCTTCGCGTATTTTATTTTCCACACTTTCAGTTTCTGCGTACGAGTATGTTTTTGGATACCTCCAAAGACAGATGAAAAGGTAATTACGAGACTATTCCAAGGTAGTATTGGAGGCTGCATGAGCCTATTTTCAAATACCGGAAGACTGCAACTCCTGATGACTTTAGCGAAATGCATAAAGACCGACAGAGGCTCGACAGTTGGTGCAGGTACATGCAGTTGACCTTGAACGTAAGTAGGTGTAACATCTTGCGCGTACAAAGGCGAAGGTGTTCACTACTGTTCTCTTACACCATTGGCGAGAAATTACTGGAACACTATGGTTCAAAATGGTTCAAATGGATGTAAGCACTATGGGACTTAACATCTGAGGTCATCAGTCCCTTAGACTTAGAGCTATTTAAACCTAACTAATCTAAGGATTCGAACCTGAGACCGTAGCAGCAGCGCGGTTCCGGTCTGAAGCGCCTAGAACCGCCGGCTGTGGAACACTATAAGCCGTAAAATACCTAGGGGCTACCCTCTGGAATGACCTCATAAAGAAAGTTGTAGGATAAGCAAATGACAGACTGAGATTCAGAGGGAGAATCTTGAGCGAATATAGGTCATGCACAAAATAAGTGGCTTTCTTGAGTACTGCTATCAGTCTGGAACTCTTATCGGGTAGGATTAATAGTAGAGATACAGAAAATTCAATAAAGAGGGCGCGTTTCATCACGTGATCGTTTACTTGGCACGAGAGCGTTACAGGAATGCAACAATCGTCACTACCAGACGTTACAAGAGAGCCGTTGTGCATCGCGGAAATTTTCTGCTAGAATTCCGTGAGTGTATGTTCCAAGAAGAGTCGAAAAACACAACATTTAGCATTCTATTAATTATGTCTTATACAGTCATCACGGCGAAAAAAATCAGAAAAATTAGATGTCACATCGAGCTTTACCGACAATCATACTTTCCACACATAATTCGTGAATGTCTGCCCCGAGAGCTGAGTGGTGAGGGTGACGGATTGCCGTCCTACGGGTCCGGGTTCGATTCCCGGCTGGGTCGGGGATTTTCCCCGCTCAGGGATTGGGTGTTTTGCTGTAATCATCATCATTTCATCCACATCTGGCGCGCAGGTCGCCCAATGGCGTCGAATGTAATAAGATCTGCACCTAGGCGGCCGGACCTGTCCCGCTAGGGGCCTCTTGGCCAATGACGCCAAACGCTAATTTCCATTTTCCATTCGTGAATGGAACAGGGAAAGGAGAAAAGATGGTGATCCGAGAAGTAGCTTCGCCATTAACAGAATGGGATGGAAATCTGTAGATGTGATGTACATGTGCAGACAAACAAATCATTATAATTTCAGAAAAATTGCCGACCGAAGTGGCCGTGCGGTTAAAGGCGCTGCAGTCTGGAACCGCAAGACCGCTACGGTCGCAGGTTCGAATCCTGCCTCGGGCATGGATGTTTGTGATGTCCTTAGGTTAGTTAGGTTTACCTAGTTCTAAGTTCTAGGGGACTAATGACCTCAGCAGTTGAGTCCCATAGTGCTCAGAGCCATTTTATCCATTTTTCAGAAAAATTGGATGATTTATTCAAGAGAAAGAGCTTCACAAATTGAGCAAGTCAATGACGCGGTGATCTGCTTCTTCACCCTATGCAAGCAGTTATTCGGCTTGTAACTGATTGACAGAGATGTTGAATTTCCTCCAGAGGGATATCGTGCTAAATTCTGTCCAACTGGCGCATTAGATGGTCAATATCTGGGGGCCCTAACCATAATACTACAAACTTTCTCAGTTGGGGACAGATCCGGTGACTTTATTGGCGAAAGTAAGGCTTAGCAAGCACGAAGACAAGCAGTAGAAGCTCTCGCCCTGTGCGGGCGAGCATTATCTTGTTGAAATATAAGCCGAGAAATCGTCGACGTACCGCTGTGCTCTAAGGGTGCCGCGGATGATAACCAAAGAGGTCTTGCTGTGAAATGGAATCGCATCCCAGACGATCACTTCCAGCTGGCGGGACGTATGGGGGGCCACAGTCAGTTTGGTATCCCACCGCTGTCTGGAGCGTGTCCAGAAACATCTTTGCCGGTCATCGGGGCTCACTTGGAAGCGGGACTCGTCACTGAAGAGAGTTCTACTCCACTCAATGATATTCCAGACGGAAGATGTGCCTGGAGTTCCCATAGACAGCGGTGGAATATCAACCTGACTGTTGCCCGACTTAGAGCCCGACAACCAGGAGTAATAGTCTCGGACGCCATTTCTTTTCAAGGCAGGTCCCCTTTGGTTATCATCTGTGGCACCCTTACAGTACAGCGGTACGTCGACTATTTCTGGGCTTACATTTCAGCAAGATAATGCTCGGCAGCACGCGGCGAGAGCTTCTACTGCTTGTCTTCGTGCTTGCCAAACCTTACCTTGGCCAGCAAAGTCACCGGATCTCTCCCCAACTGAGAAGGTTTGTAACATTTATAGGCAGGGCCCTCGAATTTTGACAATCTAATGTGCCATCTGGACAGAATTTGGCACGATATCCCTCAGGACACCCAACACCTCTATCAATTAATGCCAAGACGAATGCCGAATAAGTGCTCGCAGAATGGTCTGCGGTAGACAACTCGTTATTCACTTGCTTAATTTATGAAGCTTGAATAAATCATAATTTTTTTCGAAACTGTAATGATTTGTTTATCCGTACGTAAACATGACATCTACCGATTTCAGTCTCATTCGGATAATTCCTTCGTGGTGTGTCTTTTTTTTTTGCCGTAGAGCGAGAGATACCAATTCTTTCCTGCTTTTTTGGGTTGTAACTGGTCGAGTTACGAAAATCTTGAATTTTGCTTCACCGGTATCGTTATCGATGCAACGTTGAAACCTTCCCGTCGAATAAATAAAAGAAATAATGATTGAACTTAATGCGTTTAGACGATAACCTTCCCGTCTAGAATAAAATAATTTAATTTACTTCCCGACTAATGAGAGAAAGAAAGAGAATTGAACTTTTTGTGCCTTGGAGCTTTCCTGTCTGGACTTGCTTTTGACAATGTGTCTGATCTGATAGTCTTTAGCGTACCAAATGTTGTGCGCCTTGTGCCTTTATTGGTAGCAACATTAATGCGACTAATCAAAAGAAGATTATTTCGATGTGAACACATACGTTTACGCCAAGGCCCTTAGTACTGATTGTCTATGCAGTGAACCTGAAAACATATATATATATATATATATATATATATATATATATATATATATATATATATATATATATATTCCTTACCTTTTATTTTACTGGGTCGCCTCTGGATAACGTCATCTTACTGCATGTCTGAATATACTCACTCTGATCTAGTGTTGATAATTATTTGGGTTGTTAGTCATTTGCTTTTTTAATTGAAGTTACTGGTGCAAAATTCAATGTCATTATTAAATAAAAGACTGAAAAAAACTCAACAAAAGTTAAATCTTGTGGTTACTGGGTTTAACGAAAAATAACACGATACTGACTGAGATAAACTGATCTATACTGAAAATGGTTGAATATAAGTTTTTAACACTTTATAATGATTCATTTTATAAAACTTTAGTTTGGGGATCGTTTACATAAAACAGATAAAAAATGTAACAACAAACTTACAATATGCAGTTAGCGCTTAAGTATTTTGATGTCTTCATGACGTCAATTTCTAATAATTCTTAAGCAATTACCAGTTATATAATTGTAGTATCCTCCAAGTAATATATAGCTGGTGGCGAACAGGCACACCGCTCTGTCTCTACATACAACTTCTCTGCACAAAGCTTGACTGAAGAGTGTTCTGTCACCAATGCTGCGCTCTTCTCGCCGCGCTCCCTACGTATCAATGCGCGGGCTCTCCCGCCAACAAAGAGCTTGGTGCGGATACTTCACTGTCACCATCGATTGGCAGAGACCTTAAATAAATTTTACAAAACATTTGTCTTGTCATTTTTCTTACACACTACAATTGTTATTTTCATATTTCTTAGCTTATAAATACTTTTCAATGCCTGGTTGATTTTCTGTTGACATACTTCAGCGTTAGCCCCGACTGGACAAAAATGGGGAGGGAAATCGACCGTTGCCCTTTTGTAAGGGACCATCCCGGAATTCACCAGAGTCCACTTAGGGAAGCTAAATGAGTTTCAGGGATGGGTATCAGAACACTGCACTTCCACAGCGCAGGCCGTCTCAGCAGCTGGCCGTATGCAGGCCTCAGTGCTTGGCACGCCAGCTTTGCAGGTGGCACAGAGTCGTCGCTTGCAGCTTGATCAGGGCGTATTGAGGACTGCTTCCAGAGTTTGCGCACGTACCGAGGACTGCAGGCGTCTCAGTGAGATGGCGACACGACCGTACTGACCCAGCGTTCTCTTACGCAGATGGAGCCTTCGCCATCTGTAGCCTCTCAAAATACAATAGGAATGCAGATTATCGGAGGGGATGTTAACGCTGAAAAAGTTTCTGAAGCTATATGAAATATTCTATTTCACAAGCCGCACGGTATTAGCCGAGCGCCGGCCGGAGTGGCCGAGTGGTTCTTGGCGCTACAGTCTGAAACCGCACGACCGCTATGGTCGCAGGTTCGAATCCTGCCTCGGCATCGATGTGTGTGATGTCCGTAGGTTAGTTAGGTTTAAGAAGTTCTAAGTCTATGGGACTGATGACCTCAGATCTTAAGTCCCATAGTGCTTAGAGCCATCTCTGATTAGCCGAGAGGTCTAAGGCGCTGCAATCATGGACTGTGCTGCTGATCCCGGCGGAGGGTCCAGGCCTCCCTCGGGCATGGGTGTGTGTGTTTGTCCTTAGAATAATTTAGGTTAAGTAGTGTGTAAGCTTAGGGACTGATGACCTTAGCAGTTAAGTCCCATAAGAATTCACACACATTTTGAACATTCTGTTTCACAAAATAATATAACGAAAGATGGCGTTTTTCATAAACCACGATGAACATTTGTGAAAATTATGAACTATGCAATGACGCACTGGAAATCCAGCCTGTATGCCCGTCTTTCGTTAGCACTGTGCTATTCGAGTTTGGGAGGTATCAAACCAGTCTCAGGACTGAAGACCACAACAACAACAACAACAACAATGGGGAAACAAGTAACTAGTTGGATGGATTGGATTGTTTTGGGGAAGGAGATCAGACAGCGAGGTCATCGGTCTCATTGGATTACGGAAAGACGGGGAAAGAAATTGGCCGTGCCTTTTGAAAGGAACCATCCCGGCACTTGTCAGGAGCGATTTAGGGAAATCACGGAAAATCTAAATCAGGATGGCCGGACGCGGGATTGAACCGTCGTCCTCCCGAATGCGAGTCCAGTGTCTAACCACTGCACCACCTCGCTCGGTCAAGTAACTAGTTCACTGTGTACGGACGGTATAGTTAAATTGCAAGATATTTTTCCGAAAAAACTTTATATTTCGAGAAGAATTTTACTTCCGTGTGAGATTTTATTTTCCTGCAGGAATAAAAGACAGCCAACCAGTTGCAATAAATGGTGCTTTTCAAATGAACTTGACCACGGTTCCGACGGTCAGTAGCTACATGCCGGCATGTAGCTACTAACATGGACTGTTATTCTAAGTGATGACTGATACGACAAGCCCTTCATTCAAGGGACCTTGGTTTTTACATATGACATACAGGTCGTTGGCGATATGTGCCACGTGGAGACAGCTTTTACTGAGTGAATTGCTAATATGACGTTTGCCTGACCCTCTGAAGAAGACGAGTTTAGATCCGTCGAAACCGTGGTCAAGGTTTTTTGCAAACCATCATTTATTGCGACTGGTTAGCTGTGCTTTATTCCTGCTATTCTGTAATGGTTGCCTACTGCAGCCGTCTTCGAAACATTGATTTCATTTTTGATAAAAAGTTTATGGTGTTGTAAGATTTTTACGATACAGTGCCTTTTGGTTTCTAAGGATATTTTTTTAGCAAAAAGGATTTTAGTTTCCAAGAAGAAGAAGACGACGACTTACTTTCCTTTTGATGGCGCAGACGTCATTTCTCGCTCTGCTCTAGAATAAGTCGGTTGAGGAAAGGAAAAAATAAAAAAAAAGGCCGGGCGGGGTAGCCGTTCGGTGTAGGGCGCTTTGCCGCGGTTCGCGCGGCTCCCCCTGTCGGAGGTTCGAGTCCTCTCTCGGGCATGGGTGTGTGTGTGTTGTCCTTAGCGTAAGTTATTTTAAGTTAGATTAAGTAATGTGTAAGCCTAGGGACCGATGACCTCAGCAGTTTGGTCTCATAGAACTTACTACAAATTTCCTAAAGGAGAAAAAGAAAACAATGGTGATAAGGTTTAGACTTCCTATGAAGTGGGCTAAGTAACATATTTAATTCTTTTTTTTTTAATCCGTGAAAGAAATAGTCTTATGAGCCGAAGTTGGGTGTGTATTTTAAGAAAAATAGTTCAAATGCTGAGCCCGGAAGATAGGTGGCTTTTATTGAGCAAAAATAAGAATAACATTCCATTATTAGGCCATTCCTTAAGATATTTGAATTGGTATGTGCTTACCATTAAAGTACTTTGAGGGTGGTCCCTTCTGCAAAATAAAGATTCATTTTTTTCTTCTTACACAGGATTCAATATAATATGATTTTCGACTTGCAGGCAGGAACTATCGCGAAAACTAAGACGTAAATTGAGAGAGTGGTTACAAACAGACAGCTGTACAATAGCAGTTCGGTAAGAAGATGGAAAATGTATGAAACGGTGCTAAAATAATCAGCGTTGAAAGCTGTACAGACACATCATGAACTCACCTTTCTGCTCTGAAGTAATGGTGGTGGATATGATGCAACTGCACATCAGTGTAGAGTGTAAGCTACAATTTTAATGTGATGCACTCTTTTTAACGGAGAAAATGCTGCATTTCCATTAGCCAAGTCACACCTGCTCTAAGAGACATGCTAAAACCCTAACGAGTCGTAGACGTTGGCACGTTACAGGGTTGCATTGTTCTTACTCTACATGGATATTTTGTTATCAGTAGACCGGCGTAATGTGTCGGAGCTGATTTACCGAAAACTTTGTAAACATCCATTTAACGTCCATTGGCAGTAGGTCTGGTAAGTGCCTAGGGAAGACGATTAGCTGCCTAGGTCTTCCTGCAGGTCATTTGTGAAGTCGTTACTTAATCTTGTCTCGGCGCGTTAACCTGTTTCAAAGGCGTCTGTCTGGAGGAAGACATGAGTTTATCGTCTCGTCGAATGCGATGTATTTAGAAACGTATCTCTAGGTCACACGAAAAATATGGGTTAGGGGCTCGGCGGTGGACTTGCGGAAACAACGTAGAACATAAACGGGAATGCGTACTGATGAGTTTCTGATAAGGGGCAATCAGACCTGTTAGTGATAGATTTTGGTGAGTCTGGGGTGTGTCGTTGAGTGACCCGTCCTGAGTGGCTAACGGGTTTTCATGCGAGAGCCCCTAGTTTTCGAGAAAATCGATGTTGAAGTTTTATGCTTACCTCATGTATCTGTAACGTCAGCCCTGTTTCGACCAAGCAAAAGTAGCGCAGCGGCCAAGATTCACAGCTACCACGCTGATGGTACTGGTGCAAATCCTATCCTCAGATTTTTCTTCTTTTCATTTCTCTCGTAGATAGTAACATTAAACAGTACATGTCACGTAAAATTATTCAAAAACGGTCATTTTCGCTGTAGTAGTTTTATTGGTATATCAATCATCTCAGCTAACATTCTACAAATGCGTATTATGTTTGTAATTCGTAATTAAAATGACAAATATTTGGATAAAATTCTGTGAATTCTTGTAAGGGGGAGGAGGTGGGAGAAGGGGGGCGGACATATGGATCAGTGGGGGGGGGGGGGGGGGGCGTATACCGACTACAGACTTTGCGATCAAATGTTTGTAGATTAAAGAAAAGCAAATATCCAAATTTACTCCACTTTGCCAACTGTGTGATGTTTATTTTTGCAAGCAGCTTAAAATTTCTACAAAAAATGCTCCCAACTTGCTACAGACAATACTCTGTTCTTAATAAGAATAAACCTGATGTAAACATTACACCATGTATTCTTCCGTGTTTGCTTCTCTCTCACTGCATTTCGTTTCACATGGAGAGGAAGCCAAGCTGTGTTCAGTACAAATGGTTCAAATGGCTCTGAGCACTATGGGACTTAACATCTGAGGTCATCAGTCCCTTAGAACTTAGAACTACTTAAACCTAACTAACCTAAGGACATCACACACATCCATGCCCGAGGCAGTATTCGAACCTGCGACCATAGTAGTCGTGCGGTTCCGGACTGAAGCGCCTAGAACCGCTCGGCCACACCGGCCGGCTGTTCAGTACAGGCAAGTACGATCATAAGGATACGTTTTATGCTGTGTTACACGCACATAGACTGAGCGATAATGCCGGACAACAGCTTTACCGGAGCATTAACTTGGAAAGCACAGTCCAGCCAGCTAGCTGGTCCAACTTATCTGCAATGATGTGAGCACCTACAGTTCAGACGTAAAAAGGGACGAGCAGAAAAACAATATAGCTTCAAATATAATTTAATTTTTAAAAAGAATGAAATAATATTCGGCAAAACTCCAGCACTATCGCAAGCACTTTAGGTGACCAGAAGGAATGCATAAAATGCTCTCGTTATCACCTTATATAGTACTCTAATTGTAAAGAAGAGTGATGAAAATTTCTAACTTACACATAATGTAATTTTTCTGAGAGAGCTATGTCTGATGCAAAAAGCATACTGCAGAGATTTCACCGTATTGTTGAATACTGAAGGTATTAATTACGGTCAGTCGTCTGATAATCTCTTAGCTCCTTCCTTATCCGAATCCGAGAACTTCATTTCAGTTCTGGAACCGTCGATAACGAGTCGATCAACAACAGAATCCACGAAGCCACCAAGGCACTGCATTTTCTCCTCTTCTTTTATGACGTGCAGTTCTATACCCCGCTAGCGTTCGGCAGCGACGTGTGAAAAAGCTGCGGTCGATAGTTGCAGTACGTGTGGCAGCTTAAAGAGTCTTGTTATTTTTCGTAACAAATCCCTTAACTTGGCTCCAGATCAGTTCTGTTGGTTCCATATTATAATGGTACAGTGGCAAATGTAAATACGCAGCATTTGTATGGAGTGTTCCATGCTGTGGAAAAAGGTTGTTTTTAATGTTTCTACGACACTTATCACTCTAGTTCGTGTGTAACTACATGTGTGGTATAAAACAATGGACATAGTCCAAATAAAGAGTATTTGGTTTTTCATTTTTGTCCAAAAAATTAAATTTTTATGTTTTCTTAATTCAATTAACCTTTGTTAACAATGTTTCATAAAATATCGAAAATGAAAAAGTTATAGCCGCGCGGGATTAGCCGAACATGGACTGTGTGGCTGGTCCCGGCGGAGGTTTGAGTCCTCCCTCGGGCATGGGTGTGTGTGTGTTTGTCCTTAGGCTAATTTAGGTTAAGTAGTGTGTAAGCTTAGGGAATGATGACCTTAGCAGTTAAGTCCCATAGGATTTACAAAAAAAAAAAAAGTTATATTTGAAATGAAAACAAGAATTTTTCGTGCAATATGTAATTAGAAACAAGAAGACATACATTATTGATAAAAAATTATGATGAATATTACAAGTACGAGATGAAGGTAGTACCAAAGGAAAGAAAAAAATGCCGAACGTGAGACTAGATCCACTGATCCATGAACTGCATCAAAATATGTCTCTACTACGTTACAGATTCAGCTATATATCCAGAGTGCATTTGAATCTCAGCTGTATTAAATACAGTCGCTCGAAAAACTTCAAAGTCGATTTTATCTGTAAATTTATGAAAAACGTTAGGAACAACCTATTTCTCGGCACTTTTTAACCGGCTTCCACGCGCGTATTTCGCTACGGGGCAGGAAGCAGCCTTAGGAATTTTCATTCTGTGTATTACGCGGCAATCAGAGCACAACAGTACGGGGGCCGTGACAGTACACGATTTTTTAAACAAAAACTACGTAGCTAAAGCGAGATTAAGGAACACGTTGATGGGTGTTGATACATTAGAATATCTAAAGTTCCATTTAACGAAACTAAGTAATAAGATATCTAACACATAAGTAAGACCTACTTCCTAGAGCGTAACAACACCAGTCGCGTCTGTGTTTGTGTAATCAGGTTCATTCTTATGATGAACAGAATATAACAGAGAAATAGCTTACAGGGAAGATTGCATAAAACACATTAAAAAAAATTTGCATCTGTTTAGTGGGCCTGCTTTTACAGGAATGATCAAATACGCGTGGTTCGCATCGAAGCTGACCGTAGAAAGAACAATATTTTTGAATGTAAAGGAGCTATGTTTGCCTGTGCCGGCCGCGGTGGTCTCGCGGTTCTAGGCGCGCAGTCCGGAACCGCGCGACTGCTACGGTCGCAGGTTCGAATCCTGCCTCGGGCATGGATGTGTGTGATGTCCTTAGGTTAGTTAGGTTTAAGTAGTTCTAAGTTCTAGGGGACTGATGACCACAGTTGTTAAGTCCCATAGTGCTCAGAGCCATTTTTTTGTTTGCCTGTATCGCTTCTGGAACATCCGTGTGGCAGCAAGGTAGCTTTCATTAAATGTGCATGGTGCTCTACGCATTTGTATTCTAGTTGCTTCTACGACTCGTATCATCCGGAATTGTGTTCTGGCACAGCAAGCGATGCAATCAATAGCGAGTAATACAGTTTGTAAGCTATTCTGTAACGAACGGAATACACATCTGAAGACAGTTTACTCTAATGATTGATTTGTTAGTGAAGTTACAATAGCGAAAATGACTATTTCTGAATAATTTTGTGTGACATATACTATTAAAAGATATTCTGTACGATTAAAGTGAAGAAAAATACGTACATATGCGGGATTTGAACCAGTGCCATCACCTCGACCGTCGTGAACACCTGCCGCGGCGCTACTTTCACTTGGTGTTAACTTGTCTAACGTTACAGGTACAGCGGGTACGCATAAAACTTCAACATCGATTTTCTTGGAAACTTACTGCCGTTGCATCGAACCCTGCTAGACAGGTACTCAGTTCAAGTCCCTCTGCATTCTACCTAAAATTCATCAAAATCCGTGGTTAACCGGTACGATGGTTCCCTTGTGAGAGTGGCTTCTGCAGTATGCGAGAAAAGCAACTGAATTACTGCGCCGCGGCTGTAGTCTACTGGAATGGCAGTATTATTGTTGTTTTTGCTAACACTTTCATAATACGCGTTATTTTACTAGTAAGACTTAAATCATCAGCTGACTTCTCGCACGTATATGCCATGCCATTTCGTGGGCAAAACATTCAGAATTTCTTTAAAGGAGCTTGTAAATACATTTTTTTTTTCTCTGAAACTGAGGCCGCAACGGCACGCTAGTGCAGTGGTGCCCAATCCAGGAAGTAGCCACTTCCAATCCTGTTGGTGGATCAAATTTTACTTACAACTTGCAGAGAATTCAGAATGCAGTTATAAGAGACGAAGGACATGAAAAAGAAGCCATAGTTGATGAGGGAGTGAGACAAATTTGAAGCCTACCCCAGACTTTATTCAATCTGCACTCTGAGCAAAGTGTGAATGAAACCAAGGAGAAATTTGAAAGATCGGGAAGAAGAAATAAAATCTTTGTGATTTTCCGATGGCATTGTACTTCTGTCAGAGACGGCAGTGGGCACGGAAAAGCAGTTGAACCGAATGGACAGTCTCCTGAAAAGAGATTAAAAAATGAATCAGAACAACAATAAAACGAGGGCAATAGAATGTAATCGAATTGAATCAGACGTTGCTGAGGGAGCTGGATTAGCAAAGGTGACATTCAAAGTAGATGAGCTTTGATATTTAAGCACAAAAACAAGTAAAGATGACGCAGTAGGGAAGATATAAAGTGCAGACTGGCAGTGGCGTTTCTGAAAATGAGAAATTTGCTGACACTGAATATAAATTTAAGTGTTAGGAAGAGTTTCCCTGGAGTGTAGCTTTAAATGGAACTGAAACATGGATGCTAAGCATTTCAGTTCAGACAAGAAGAGAATAAAAGTTTTTAAAAAGTGATGTATTAGAAGAATGCTGAAGATTAGATGGGTTGATTGCGTAACTAATGTGGAGCTACTGAATCGAAATGAGGAAAAAAGAAATTTATGACACAGTGTGACTAAAAGAGATCGTTTGACAGGACACGTCCTTACGCATCAACGAATTTTCAGTTTGGTAATGGGAGGCATTGGGAAGAGAGGGGTAGGATAAACTTGTAGACGAAGATTAAGTCTTGAATAAAGTAAGCAGGTTCAAATTTTAACCGTTCCGCACGTCTTTACAAACGCTTAGTATGTCGAGATGTTACTTATGTACGGGTTTTGTAATGGAATCGGCGCTGGTGCTGGTTGTAGACAATACGGAAGTTGATTCCCTAACCGCAGAGCGCCAGGTTCAAGTGGTATTTTCACTAAACTTCGTAGGCTGGTGCTGCGACCAAATAATTTTCATCTGAACGTGCAAATGGACAGAATGTGGATGAATTACAAGGCATTAAGTTTGCAGACGTAGTCGTTCAACAAACAAACGCAAAATTTCTGCACATATCCCTATTCCAAGATTATGAAGGACATTACGTATGCACGGCCTCTATCATTTACAGCTGACTCAACGCCTTCAAGAACGTTTGGAACTTTTTCGTTGGGTGTTAGCAAATCGCTGAGTAATCCCATTAACACATTTACTCACATTGGTGGCGGCATCAGCAGCACTCGTCAGTCGCATCAGTGGTCCGACGAAAATCCACATACCTTTGCGTAGACTCATTTTCAAGAAGAATTATCTGTAAATGTGTGGCGTAATATGATAATAAACTGATTCGATCTGTTGTTTTATCGCATCGTCTTATGCGGCCCTGTTATCTAAACTTTATTGAATACGAGCTTCCAGCATTGTTGAAGAGATTCCTTTGTCTACAAAGATGGCTATGCTCTTTTAGTATGTTGTCGCTCCTGCATACACTTAGCCTAACATTCCCCGGAATATGCATCAGCAGAAACGGTCACGTTTCTTGGCCACGGGGGTCTCCAGACCTTCACCTTCTAGATTTCTTCCCGTGATGATGCTTCAAAGGCTAAGTCTACAGAGACAAACACAATAGAAAGACTGATCGTTAAGATTGTGAATAGTGCTGTCCTTATAAAATAACCCCACGACTTCAGAAGAGCTACACGTGCTGTTGTCAAGAGAATTCGAAAATGCACTGATGGGAGAGGGGAAATTTATGAAAACCACTCTTGAACTTAATAACTTACCTTTGCTTAACATCTTACGTGAGTATTTATTTCGGTTGCATTCTGGCCGCTATATTTACATAACGAATAAAAATGGAATGTTTTACGCAAACTAATCTATACTACCGCCTCCTAAAATATTTATTTCTCTTGAAACATCTGATATAAGTGGTAGAAAAGCTGAATATTGTCCATCATGTGGCCGAAATGGATGGTAAAAGGAAAACAACGTCTTTCATGAGAATTCACTTTATTAGGAGTAGTACTAAAGATCTATTCAAACAAGGATTTCTCGGTACAAATAATTCTGAAAAGTCATTACTAGAAGAATGGTATTTGTTGACGGAACATGTCTTAAGGAGGGGGTGGGGGGGGGGGGGGGGTGGAGGGTGGGAGGTAGGACGTCAAACGGGCAGACTTGGAGCAGGAAAGGCACCACAGGACATTTTAATTTCCACTGTGTATGCTTTTACAAATAAATTCATAAGACTTTGTCAGCATGATCAGTAAGGATTCAGGATTCACAATCATAGCAGTAGAAACCCAAATCATAACAAAATAAATTTTTACATGTGAAATTTCATCATTTTTTCACTTATTATTGTCTGCATTTGTTGCCACAGGTACACTTTTCTTCATAAGTAAGAGAGATTCTTCGCTGAGTTTTGCACTGCTTATTAATCACACTTCTTAATGCAAAACTCTAGAATTTTCCAAATCTATTAAAAACTGTGCTAAAAATTGAGATAATAAACTATAAAATTTGAGTTTTTTCTAAACATGAAATTTCAAATGTAACAACTCAATCATTTTTCATAAATTAAATAAATTCTAGAGTTTCATACACCTGTAAGTATGGTTTGTGTGCTGAGCAAAATTCATCGAAGAATGCCTCATACTTATGAAGAATTGTCTACGTATAGCAACAAGTAAATGACAAAATAATGAAATTTCACGTGAAAAGAAATTTGTTTTGTTATGTTTTTGAACTTCCACTGCTATGAGTGTGAATCCTGTACCATTCCTGGTGATGCTGACGAAGTTTTATGAATTTATTTGTAAAAGCACAGACAGTGGAAATTAAAATGTCGTGTGGTGCCTCTCCTGCTCCAAGTCGGCCCGTTTGACGTCCTAGCCCCCTTCAGCCATTAAAGAGCGGTTGAGCTTGATTCTTCTGGGAACATAAAGGGTGGAAGGAAGAAAAGAAGGGGATAAGAGAAGTTAATGTTTAAAGTTATGTCTAAATCAAGATTATTAGAGATAGAGAATTAGTTTGAACTGAGCAAAGACAGAGGAGGAGAAGGCCGCAGTCTATGAAGGGAAGTATTCCGGTATTCCATTGACCTCATTTAAGGAAACAGCGATAAGGTGACCAACGTGGGTTTGAATTCCGTTCCTCTCTGAATGCGAGTCTCTAGACTTAGACAATGGGCCAGATGTCCTGTTCTTTTAACAGAATAGATGGAATACATTGTCACGGCAGATAAGTGGAAAAGGATATGGAGAGACGAAGAGTGAACATTTGTCAGAAATAAGGGAAGGATCGATTCAAATCAGCGTGTCACAACGTAACTCTCGGTTGCGCAGGCTGTTAGTCTAGAATTTGTTCTTTTAGGTGATCAAAAAGTATAAATTAATTCAAATCAGTTTTGCAGTATTATTTCTGAGGAAAGTGATACATAACAAGGAACCTTTTGGTTTATTCGTCAAGAACGCCTTCAGTTTCCGCACGGTAGGAACGGGTGTCTAGCCCGAGAGAATACGGTGTGTAAATTTAAAAAAATAATAATAATAATTTCGACGTCTACCGATCTAGGCATGCATGTCATTTAGGAAGTCACACCAACGAAAAGAGTGGGAACTGTAGGGAACCGGGAACTACAATCATTGAACTGAGCTGTCAAGAAAAGTGTTGTTTGTAAGGCCGGTAACAAGTACACAGTTTGAAACGCGCTCTCGGAATGCGAAACACACATCGCGCCGTGAGCACGCTGCACAACTCCATCGCACTGTTTGACAGATTACTCTAGCGTAATTCTTCGTTCTGACTCAGGCAAAACAGCGCAGTAAACCCTTCGTGATGCAATGACCAGCACATAGCGCTACCGACGGCGAGTCAGCTGAGGTAGGCAACAAACCCGCTGATGGCTGCACGGTTACTCGTCAGTTGCTGAAGCGACCTTCCGCGAAGGGAAGGTTCGCGATGTCGGATAAGCGTGTGTACATAGTTTAGTGGTACACTAATCGAGCAACTTTCTCTCACTACAAAAGACAGCGGGCTTTCCGTTCACTAATTGGTATAAGGCTAGATTTAAAAGAAGTGTAAAGTTTTTGATAAAGATAATTATATGTTATGTTCATATTACAATGACTCAAAGTAAAACAATTACAATAAATGTTCAAACTGCAAACCACCCACCTCTAAGCTGTTCCGAGAAAGGTGCCTTACGTTCGAGGTCACATCTTCCAGAGCAGCTACAGGAATTGCTTGACAAACCGTGTCAGTTTCATGTCGCAGTTGTGCTAGTGTGTATGGCTACCTGCAGTACACTACTTTCTTGAGGGTACCCCACAAGTAAAAATAAAGTATGGGAAAATAAGGAGAAAGTGCTAGTACTCGATAGGACGCCTTCCTCCAACCCAGCTTCCCGGTGAATTGTTATCCATTTGGGTGTGCACATCCCTATGAAAGCGGGATGGGGCGCCAACTTGTTGGAAGAAAATAGGTTCGTCGACATTACATCTGCAAACATATTCCGCGAGCCACCATATGTTCTGTGGTGGAGGCACCCTGTATCATTACCAGTCGTTTCCTTTCCTGTTCCACTCGTTAATACAGCGAGGGAAAAATGACTGTCTGTATGCCTCAGTATGAGCCCTAATCTCGCTAATCTTATCCTCATGGTCCTTCCGTGAAATGTACGCCGGAGATAGTAGAATCGTTCTGCTGTCAGCTTCAAATGCCGGTTCTCTATGCTTTCTCAGTACTGCTCCTTGAAAAGAACGTCGCCCTCTCACCAGTGATTCCAAGTTAATTTTCCAAAGTATCTGCGTAATACCTGCGTATTCTTCGAACCTACCGGTAAAAAATCTAGCAGCCCGCCTCTGAATTGCTTCTTTGTATTCCACCAAATAAAGCACGAAAGGATGGTAAAATTAATAAGTCTAGCATTTCCCAGTAACTCCTTCTCCGAAAAAGAAAGATCCAGCCATTCCCATTGTTGATAACCCGCACCGGACCCTGTCCGCTCGCTCAACTCTAACCTGAGGATTTCGCGTGGGCCCGTACGCAAGTTATGCCTGGTTACTGTGCCATGTAATTTACATTGTGGCTCATTAGGCCACACCACTTTGGAAACAAAATTGACATCATGTTCAACCTGCGCGAGGAACCATTCACTAAACTGACTTTTCGTATCTTGGTGGTCCACATTTAGAGTGTATAACAGTTGCAGAATGTAAACTTTCCATTTTACTCTGCAAAATACGACTTACGCTTGCCCTGCTGACGCCTGTTTCACGTGCACATTGCTGTGTTGATTTCAGTGATTAGCGGGTGAATGCATCTAGCACCTCAGAGGAAGTTCACCTGTTTCTGTGACGGTCGATCTTCCCTTATGCATATTGTTCCACAGTTCCGAACTCAATAGCGATGCCAAGCGACGCTTGGTTGTGTTGGCGGTACAGTTCCACTGTCTTCAGTGTCGTTGCACTTCACAGATGTTCTTGAATTTCCATTACCATTTAAAAATGCTTTTTCCTTGCGCGAATAACAATCATATTTGCGCCACGGCCTCACTTTGTACATTAACACTGGCGCGTGACAACACTACTGCCATCTATTGCTCAACCATTGTACTACACCCATTGTAAAACACCCATTGTGATTTCAAAACGTGTGATCTGTATAGCCAGATGGGACGTTAAATCTAAATCTTCCTTCCTTTCTTTAAAGTGTATATACATTTTTTTAGATCTACCTTGTATGTTGTATGCTTACTTTTGAAAGAAGTCTCTATACGGGGAAGAAACTTGAAGACTCTGGAAAGTTTCAGATTGATTGTATGATGGTAGCACAGAGGTTTCGAAACCAGATTTTGAAAGTAAGACATTTCCATGGGCCAGATGTGAACTCTTGCCGCAATTTATTGGTTATGAGCTGTAGATTGAAACTGAAGAATTTACAAAAATACACGACGCTAAGGAGATGGGTGGGACCTGGATAAGCTGAAAAAAAAACAGAGGTTGGTGAGAGTTTCAAAAGAAGCATTGGACAATGATTGAGTGAAACAGGGAAACGAATGCAGTAGAAGACAGATAGGTAGCTTCGACAGATAAAATAGTGAAGACAGCAGCGCATGAAAAGGTAAAAAGAGAAGGTCTACTAGAGACCCTTGGCTATCACAGGAGATATCGAATTTAAGTGATGAAGGGAAAAATATAAAAATGCAACAAATGAAACAGGTGAAAAGAAATACCAACATATAAAAATAAGGCTGGCAGGAAGTGCAAAATGAAGAAGCAAAAATGGCGTGATGGCAACTGTAAACATATAGAAGCATTTATAATTTGGCGAGAGATAGATACCGCCTACAGGAAAATTAAATAGACCTCTGGAGGAAAGAGAAGCAGATGTCAGGATGAAAGACCAGTGCTGACTGCTGACCAAAAAGGGAAGGCTGAAAAGTGTAAGAATATATAGAGTGGATGTGTAATGGAAATGAACTATTACAAAGATAGTTTTACCTTGTTGCTCATTGCCAGGTAATCTGTCCCTTAAAAATTTAAAACTTGATCACTGAAGCAGAAAAACTGGTAAAATGACATATATTTGTTTCCTCGGTAATTTTTGTTTTATGGGTATTAGCCCGTGGTCCCAAGGCATATTTCTCTGCGTAACGTTTCGTCTCCTAATGCTGGAGATATTATCCGAGACTACAGTCTCAGAAAGTAAATAAAATCTAAAACAATGCCCATAACAAAGGTCAGCGCGACTCAGCGATCTGAGGCTGCATTCTGATGACAACACGAACCGACAGTTGCGTGGCTACGTATAAACATGTCGACTTCTTGAGCTTGTTTTGTATCTGTAATAGCTTTCTGAGACGTTATAGCCTGTTGTACCGACTCCAGCATTGGAAGATGAAACGTTAGGCAGAGAGGAGGGAGAAGGAGATTAGTGTTTAACGTCCCGTCGACAACAAGGTCATTAGAGACGGAGCACAAGCTCGGATTAGGGAAGGATGGGGAAGGAAATCGGCCGTGCCCTTTCGAAGGAACCATCCCGGCATTTGTCTGAAGTGATCTCGGGAAATCACGGAAAACCTAAATCAGGATGGCCGGACGCGGGATTGAATCGTCGTCCTCCCGAATGCGAGTCCAGTGTGCTAACCACTGCGCCACCTCGCTCGGTTTTAGGCAGAGAAATATGCCATGAACCATGGCCAAACGCCGCTGAAACAAAAATCAGTAAAAACGCAAATACTGGTCCTGAAGGCCTGCATCGTTTGATTAGTATATATTTGTTGATTTTTCAGACTACCCTTTTTACTTTTATTAGTTCAGGAGAGTTTCGACTACTACATTTTGCGTACGGCTTCAGAGGACATAAATTACTTTTCTTTTATTAATTTTATTTCTGAAATTCCTTTCTCATTTGGTCACGTTCGGTTGGTTCTCTAATTCTTCACATAATGGAGCACTTCTGTTATACCACTGCACCTCCCCGCTACCATGCTTGGTAATAGCGTAGCGTACATTACTTTTCTCTTTTCGCATCCAGCTCATATGATTTATAACATATCACCCAGCATTGTTTTCTGATTTATGGTTCTAATCCTGATAAAATCATTTTATTAGACTTTTAATAAGAATTTCATGCAATGGGTTATTAGCATTGCGTGATGATGTGTCACCGAACGAGTGAATATGAGTGAGAACGATGACGGGCGGCCGGCCGCGGTGGCCGTGCGGTTCTAGACGCTCCAGTCCGGAGCCGCGCTGCTGCTACGGTCGCAGGTTCGAATCCTGCCTCGGGCATGGATGTGTGTGATGTCCTTAGGTTAGTTAGGTTTAATTAGTTCTAAGTTCTAGGGGACTGATGACAACAGCAGGTGAGTCCCATAGTGCTCAGAGCCATTTTGATGATGGGCGAGTCAAGTTTTAACACATATTTTACGCTCTAAATATAAAGTTTAAAAGGTATTTGGGCCCGATTTTTATCATAGTATTTCATTACGGCGAGTGTGTAATCCTTCTTTTGAATTCGTAAAATGTAAATCATCCATTTTTCTTCCTTTTCATACCACTTTCCCAGCTGAAATTAGGGGTGAAATAATTACTCTTCCCATAACTCGCTCCAACCGGTTGGGAAAGGGTACTTTACGATGTGCATCAATTTACATAGCTGTACCGTATAGTGAGCACTGTGAGCGAATTTTCAGCGATAGACCCTTTCCGATCTTATTGTTTTTTGTACACTATTTTGTACCACGTGTACATCGAAATCTGTGTGTTTTACTTTTCATATCATAATTACAGTCATATTTTATTCCCCATCTGAAGTAGTTAAAATATAAGAGCTATTAACTGAACAGAAACTCAAATTTTTGTTGTAATTGGGTGCTCTTTTTGAAGACAACGACTTTTGTTTTCTATTATGGATAGTTTCATTACACAGTAGATTTACTTGGCGAAATATCATGCATAGTACCGTGCATCCTGATTTTCTGAAATGATAATTAATATATTATGTATATCTGTATCAATTTAATTTAAACTTTCTTTCTTGCAAGTTATATTCCTTTAGAGTACCGTCAATACAAATGTTAGCACCTTCGGTTAATGTGCGTCCAGTTTTATTTTAGTGTAGGTATTTTCGTGAGGACTTGTAAAAGACTTTGGTAGGCCTCTTTCGTTCATTATAGATCACAGCGCCATCGTGGCTACTTGATAAACTATTCGTAGACATGATATATGGTTAGGTGGCTCTTGTGCTCATCGTTCTACAACCTTTCGTCAGATAATAATATTACTTGATTAACATAGACCTCAATCACGGTTGCAGCCATTATTTGCTCCAGTGTTAGTCTGTCACTCAAAACAAACGTATACCAGTAAAAAAAAAACGTGTTAACATTATTTTTAATACCTGCTAAAAATATTGCCACTTCCAGAATTTTAAAACGATTTACTTCTGTTATAGAGAACGATGCCGCCCACGGAAATGAAGGTAATCACCGTAGCTGACGAGTTCAGCAAAAATCCAGAGCTGAAGGAAGACGACCTCCAACACTTGCGGGAATGGGTGTCAAAGCAGTCTCATTTACCAAACATACCAGGTAAGATGATTCTTTGAAATTCTCCAGCACGCTCTAGAATGTGAGTATAAAATTTTTTGATAGACTAATATGATGGCCTTCAAGTGAGATCACATCAGTGTCTGTAAAAATGAAGCCGCGCGGGATCAGCCGAGCGGTCTTAGGCGATGCAGTCATGGACTGTGCGGCTGATCCCGGCGGAGGTTCGAGTCCTCCCTTGGGCATGGGTGTGTGTTTGTCATTAGGATAATTTAGTTTAAGTAGTGCGTAAGCTTAGGGACTGATGACCTTAGCAGGTAAGTCCCATAAGATTTCACACACATTTGAACATTTTTTTTTTTTGTAAAAATGACATATATCTGAAGTTAACAACGGCAGTTTTTTCCTTATGGAGGTGCTCTCTATTGCCACAATTCAGGGTGTCTCAAAAAGTTTCATCTGATTTGAAAAGACTGTATCATCTACGTGAATACGGATAAAAATTTGGGATAGCATTCACTGCTGTTGTTGTGTGTCGTCGCAGTTCACTCACATTTCATAGAGCGGGACGCACATAGTATCTTTCACAAACCTCCAGAAGAAAGCGACGTACTGAGAGACAGTCGAGCTTGGAGGCAAATGCGGAGGCGCAGTGTCGATGAAAATGACACGCTATTGTTGTAATTGAACTGCACTTATTGAAACGCAGAACACAAAACGCCTATAGATTCTCTGTTATCGCCATCTCGACTCAACATGTATTGAGCTTTGAACGAACGAGGGAGCGAGCTACCTACACTCCACAGATCTCTACCAGTAACAGCATCATCCAACAGCATACAACTGTCTCCACGGTACACTTTTAATTTTTAGTTGGAAGTTAAGGGGCGATTAAAGAGTTTCCTTTCGACTGCCGTACGGTCCAGGATCGGTAAGCGAATCAGGCAAGATCGCCGTGAGCATTGAAGTAATCATCCCAACGGCTAACCCAGTTGAAGATACCCGTTTGGGAAAACAGTGTGTTCTGTTGCGTGAAGGAGTCCACAACTGCCTGCTTCACATCCTCGTCCGACAGGAATCGTCGACCTTTCAAAGCCATTTTTAGGGGACCGAAGGCGCGGTAATCTCGTGAGCAGATATCAGGCTATAGGGCAGATGCTCGGGTGCCTCCCACTTCAGTTGTCGTAACTACTGCGTTACGACATTAGCGATATGGGGGGTGCGTTATCATGAAGTAGCAGCACCCCTTGTAGCGCGCCATTTCGCAACGTTGGTTTTCGACAGACCTGCTGCCCCGTACATATTCTTCATTCTCCGATGGGTGTCTACCACTGTTTGTCCTTCGGCATCCAAGAAAAAATATAACAGTTTGTAGGCGATGTTTGCACGCATTTGTTAATAACATCGCCATAGTCCACGTTTCCACATTTATAGCATTCACATCGAAAAGACACGAATGCCACACTAACCCTTTGTCTACATGCCTGTGCTCACACAATCGCATCAGAGTCGCGCTACGTTGCGTATTCAGTGTAGCAACGTCCTCAAATGGAAATTTTTTGATTGCCCTTTATACCAACCCCAAATTTCTGTCGTTATTAATTTACAGGATATAGACTTCTGAAATCAGATGAAACTTTGGAAACAACCTATATGTAGGCAATATTCTAAATAAACTGGGGACTGATGAGCCGAAAATGTACACGAAGTCCTCGCCTCGTAAGGGAAATGGGAGGTCGGAGACAGAACAGGATAGGCGGCGATCTGTGGCAGACCTAACGACAAGATTGCAGTACTGGTGGAGTCGAGTCGCAAGTGTTTCGGAGTGCTTCGCTCAGCAGACATTGTTGAACATGGGGCACCGTAGGAAGCAAATGCTGTGGATTCTCATGTTGATCAACAGCATCAGTTACGATTGTAATCAGCGATCCAGATTGCACTGAGGATCAATGGAAACGAAGCGCCGGATCGGATGAATCACGTCTCTTGTTACAGAAGGCCGTCTGTCGAGTCCGAATACTCCGCCATCGAGATGAACGGTTGCTCGAAACATGCACCACACTACGGGCACAGGCTGGTATGGGCGGTGTTGTGCAGTGGGGAACGTTCATCTGAGCTCCCATTGAACCTGTGGTGGTAACTGAAGGCATCATGGCCCCCCGCGGACTAAGTGTGCATTACTGTGGATCACCTGAATGCTTGTTCAAGTGTTCAAATGTGTGTGAAATCTTATGGGACTTAACTGATAAGGTAATCTTATGGGACTTAACTGCTAAGGTCATCAGTCCCTAAGCTTACACACTACTTAACCTAAATTATCCTAAGGACAAACACACACACACCCATGCCCGAGGGAGGACTCGAACCTCCGCCAGGACCAGCCGGACAGTCCATGACTGCAGCGCCTTAGACCGCTCGGCTAATCCCGCGCGGCCCTGAATGCTTGATGTCCTCCCTGAGGCCGATGGCACCTTCAAGCCGGAAAACTGTCCGCATCACAATCGTGCAGCGTTGGGATGGGAAGAGAATTCATACTGATGCCTTGGGCACCAAATTCTACTGAATTGAACAAAGTGGATTACATATAAGACGTTATAGGGCACCAGCTCCATGCCTATTAAGACCGGTCCGTAATTTATGGGAATTGTATGACCTGTTCCTAGACGTCTGATGCCATATATTTCATCGAATCTGTGCTATGCAGAACCGCTTCTGCATTGCATTGCCTTCCAAATGTGAACTAACGCGTCATGAGGCAGGTGGTCATAGTGTTTTGCCTCATCAGAGTATGTTAGCAACCTTCGCTGTCACTTTTTAACGGCCTCTTTTACTGTGCCAAAGAAACTACACACTTGCCAGAAATGTCACCATGAAAGCACTTCTGAATAATGTTTAATCCACTGATATCTGGTGAACTCTATATTCTATTGAGTCATAAATATTGTCAGTTGAGGTTTAGCAGAACGAGTGGTTCCACAAAATGGTTCAAATGGCTCTAAACACTATGGGACTTAACATCTGAGGTCATCAGTCCCCTAGGCTTAGAACTACTCAAACCTAACTAACCTAAGGACATTGCACACATCCATGCCCGAGGCAGGATACGAACTTGCGACCGTAGCAGCAGCGCGGTGCCGGACTGAAGCGCCTAGAATCGCTCGCCCACAGTGGCCGGCGTGGTTCCACAAATTTACATTTCACTGTGGAAATATGTCCCGAAACTTCTGGAATGCATAGAGGCAGTCGGTACTGTCCCTGTAGGTGGTGACAGCATTTACTGCCCATCTGAGAGACTCGTCCAAACTTACATCCAAGTTCTTGACCGTTTTTTAATGCGGTGTCGGGATGCAATCAAGAAGAGTAGAAGATAATTAATTCCTTGTGGAATCAGAAATAATTATTTTCTAATGGGATACTAAAATTGCTTCGACCACTTCCCATTTTGTTTAAAGACGAGGCTATGCGTCCACATTCGGAACATCAGCCATCTGAACGATGGTATTTGAGAGCGTTGTACATAGAGAATAGAGTACGTAGGAACACATGATGTCGTTTGGTCAATACTTCAATGTATGATTTTAGAAGTGCATGAAGGAATGTGCGTTAGAGACTGCCGTGAGCAGTTTTCGTCATTTTCTGCTGGTCTTGTTGTTGATAGAGATGAGGTTGTGTTTTGTGCAGCATTTGTAACATTTCGAGCCCCACACATTTAAGTGCTTTGTAATACTTATAAGCTGTTTGCAGTATGTGGTTAATTCTTCAGTTACAGATTTTTATGACAGGTAAAATTCTATAAAATTTTAAAACTAGTTACATAACGTATGGGTGGTTAAGCCATACTTCGTCGATCATGCGCTATTTTGTACCTTGGAACAAAACACAGTCTTTTACCATGGAATACGGGGTATTCGCAAATTAACTGAATTTCGTTAATGTCTGAACAACGTAACCTGTCGTGAAAATGGAAACTTGTGTTACATTCCATTAGCTTCAGTTTCAGTATTTAAGTTGTAACTCGTTTTTGATAATGCTTATGCGTAATTCGATTGTACTTACTGATTAGGGATGTGTATTAAAGTAATAATATAACAGATAGGCCTAGAGGACTAAGTACAGTATTGAAAGGATTTTCTCGATTTTAAATTTCACTAGAATATTTGTTTCTAGGTACATGACTGTACTGTGCCTTGGAACATGTTTCCACATTTGGAAAAAACTTCGTTTTCCGGAGTAATTTTTGTAATTTCATAAAAAGAATGCAGCGTGCAAAAAAAGTGAATGTCATCATTCCAAAATGAAATGAGAGAATATATTAAACTCCTATTACAGGTCTGACTATAGGAGAATGTGTGTAAAGTGTTCCACGGTACAACACAGTTCCCTACTCTTGATGCCTGCAGGTCAGGTATTTAAGTAGCGATGGAGGCCTTCGGAATAGAAATGATATTTATTGGACAGATTCAACGAGGTGTCATTGACGACAACAGAACAGTAGTAGTCCTCGGACTTACCGGTTTGGTACTCAGAGAAATTAATTTCAGGACGACTTTTCATTTCCACAGGCAATACGCTGCTGTCTGCTTCTCAAGTAGTTTTCAAACAACTTCAGCACACAATCTGAAAATTTTAGCTGTCGCATTTTTTCCGAATCGACGACGTATTTGTGGTATGCTCTTGAGACAGTGTTACAAGAAGAGCGCAGTGATTGCACAGTAGTGAACGTGGAGTGCCCCATGGATCTTGCTGTTGTCTGTTGCGGTGACACAATTGTCAGCCTGACAGCAGCATGAGGTCTGATGACGTCACTTTCACATGAGGCCAAGAACTATACGATTCGTTGTGAAGACAAGGGCACTGTCTCCAATGCATCAAGCGTTCGTAATTCAGTTGCTCGTGAGGTGGTATGTTAGTCTCTCCGAAGAGTCCTCAGGCGCATATTCTCTGATATTTGTAATTTCGTTTTGTAACGTTTAGCTGCGGTCAGCCCAAACAAATACTGGTCGCCACGTCTTTCATGCGGCGCCGAGTATTGTCGTATGCGTCGTTTTATTTCCCGTTAAAACAGAAAAAAACAGATTTTCAAAGCAGTGAAGCGTTGTGGAAGAATGACAGGCCCCACGGGGTGGTCACCAATAATATTCAGCCGGCCGAGGTGGCCGAGCGGTTCTAGGCGCTACAGTCTGGAACCGCGCGACCGCTACGGTCGGATGTTCGAATTCTGCCTCGGGCATGGATGTGTGTGATGTCCTTAGGTTAGTTAGGTTTAAGTAGTTCTAAGTTCTAGGGGACTGATGACCTCTAGAAGTTGAGTCCCATAGTGCTCAGAGACAATAATCTTCGCCTACTCACTGAGGCTGAACCGGTGCTGATGTTCCATTGCCACCATACCTTGGAGATTGTCCTTAGGCCACAGGTTGGTTTTGTGAAGGTTGACCATGCCGCCCCTCGTAAATGTGCTCTTATGATATGAGATGGAGGACAGAAATCCCAACAGAGTTGTGGCCTGTTCGACGAACTATGACAAAATCACCGCCGCGAAGGCAGTCCGTTGATAATGCCTGCACGCCTCGTAAGTGAGATGGATAGTGACTGCTGTGCAGAATGTTTCACATGGTCGTCTGGCGTACCTACATCCGTAAAACTGCCGTAGTCTACCGTAGACTTCGGTAATTTCCCTCGTAACCTTGGTCAGTTCAGCTCGTGACCACGTTGCCCGTACGTTAGGTGCGTTGCATACGAATCGGCCATTACCTCATTTCGATCGCTTTGTTTGCGTATGCGATCAGCATCTTACTAGAATCCACTTGAAATAGTAAGCAGTGAATCGTCTAGAAACTGAATGATAAAGGGCTGCGTAACCTATGGAACATTTTTGCTCTACATTCTTAATCCTCCTCTATGTTACCTAAAAATGAAGAGTATTTTAGCAAAATTGAAACTATCAATGTTTAATTTATTGTTGATTTGTAACGCGAAACAGCGGGGTGTTGTAGTAAAAATAAAAAATAAAATATAGATTTTTGTGTAGCGCTAGAAAACGCAGCTTATATGAAACATGTTTCTGTTATACAAATATGGTTCAAATGACTCTGAGCACTATGGGACTTAACATCTGAGGGCATCAGTATCCTAGAACTTTGAACTACTTAAACCTAACTAACCTAAGGACGTCACACACATCCATGCCCGAGGCAGGATTCGAACCTGCGACCGTAGCGGTCGCGCGGTTTCAGACTGTAGCGCCTAGAACCGCTCGGCCACTCTGGTCGGCCTTCCAACACTTATTCTGTGGCATAGTACAATAGGATTAATGACGGTATGTCGATTCCAGCACACACAGTTTACATACGTACTAATTGGTGCACTTCGTTTACATCACGGGACGGTCACTGACCAAGTGATGTCATTGATCTTATCAGTGATGTTATCTCCCCTATCAGTAATGACATTGTTCTTACTAATGGAAAGCGACATCCCCTTTTTCCCTCTCCCTCTCCCTCCCCTTTCCCCATCCCCTCCCCTTACCTCCAACCAATCACGACATGGTGTTAAAAATTAGAGCCAATCAAAAAATCCAAGATACCGGGACTAATACAGTTGTGTTAGTGGGAAATTAAAAAGCCCTTTCCTCCTCCCATATTTCCACTAGTGAAAAGGAAAAAAACCAACATGGGGGAACTAGTTCAATTATGCTTTATGTGCCACCCACTTCTCCCTTTCTCAATCAATCACAGTGAAGTATTAAAGTTGAGACAGCTAATTGGAAATCCAAGATGAGGGAACTAGCTCAGTTGTGCTTTATACTGCCCCATGCCCCCTCCTACTTCCGCTGCCAGCCAATCAGAGATTGTATAGCCAGAGTATATGAGACAATCTATAAACGATCTATAAACAGTTGAAAGAATTTTCGTCATTCTACGAGATTCAGATATTTTCCTGGGTGTGTCACATATTTTGTGATGAATATATTATGTCTTTTGGATACGTCTGAGCACAGTTGAGATGAGGCGACGCCATAATTGGCTCGTTCAGTTTAACACTGATTAAAATATTAGGCTCTGAGTGGAAGACAGGGGAGTGAGATAATACTTTATACAGTGTGTGTCTACACAGTCATGTTACTTATATAACTTGGTGTAATTTTTACACATCTTGTAATACTGCACTCTGACTGGCTATAAAGAGGCTTGGGAGGGGATGTGGGACGATATAAACCAGGATTGAGCTAGTTCCTCCATCTTACATCTGCGACTGGCTGTTTCATTTTTGGTATCTCACTGTGATTGGATGGAGATACGGAAAGGAGGGTGGAGCATACAGCGCAATTGTGCTAATTTCCCCATCATGGATTTTTCATTGGGTGGAGGTAGGGGAGTGGGAGAGTGTTTTTTTATTCCCCACCAATGCAGCTACGTTAGTTCCACCATCTTGAATTTTTTTATTGGCTTAATACTACATTGGTCCGCTGCTCGTGGTCTCGCAGTAGCGTTCTTGCTTCCCGAGCACAGGATCCCGGGTTCGATTCCCGGTGGGGTCAGGGATTTTCCCTGCCTTGAGACGACTGGGTGTTGTTATGTCATCTTCATCATCATCATTCATCCCCATTATGGTCGGAGGAAGGCAAGGGCAAACCACCTCCACTAGGACCTTTCCTAGTACGGCAGTGCGGCTCTCCTGCATCGTTCCCCTACACTCTGTCACGAAGTGTAGGACCTCCATCATTATCATAATAATACATTTTGGTTGGTTGTTGTTGAGAGGAGGGGAGGGGAGGAGACGGGGAAAAGGGGTTTGGCTTCTCACTGATAAGGGTGATGTCATCACTGATAAGACTGATGACTTCCCTGATAACATCACTGATAAGACTGATGATGTAGCAACGTCAACGACATCGGTCACGAGTTGTAAACAGAGTGCACTGTAATTGGCATAGCCGCTCGGGATTAGCCGAGCGGTTTGAGGCACTGCAGTCATGGACTGTGCGGCTGGTCCCGGCGGAGGTTCGAGTCCTCCCTCGGGGAAGGGTGTGTGTGTTGGTCCTTAGAATAATTTAGGTTAATTAGTGTGTAAGCTTTGGGACTGATGACCTTAGCAGTTAAATCTCATAAGATTTCACACACATTTGAACATTTTTTTTGTAATTGGCACAGCATTACTACTGGTAGATCTTGGTGCACTTCAGCATGTCCTCTGTTGTTTCATTTTACGTAAGTTACCATCGATCAAAGAATTATGTGAGTCGAATCTGTGGTGATGATTATTTCATTAGATTTTCATATCAAATTTTGAAGTGCTGCATTGGTCTCACTTGTCAGATTTATGTCTTGTTATAGGCGATAGGTGTCTGCATTGTACGTTGCGACGTTACCTAGTTGTCCATTCCTTGTGCAGTCTGGAAATAAACATTGCCTCCACCTTAGGGTTGGCCACTCTCTCTCTCTACTTAAGCGACATCTAGCCTGTTTAATCTCTTATTGCTAAACCATTATACAGGCTGACATAAAAGTTCGTTAACATTTGTAAATTCAATGGTTTACGAAATAATGTATATAAAGAGGTAGGGATTGGCTCAGATGCTTGAAGTAATATGGGGTTTCAAATGGTTCAAATGGCTCTGAGCACTATGGGACTTAAGATCTGAGGTCATCAGTCCCCTAGAACTTAGAACTACTTAAACCTAACTAACCTAAGGACATCACATACATCCATGCCCGAGGCAGGATTCGAACCTGCGACCGTAGCGTCATGCGGTTCCAGACTGACGCGCCTAGAACCGTTCGGCCACACCGGCCGGCTCAGATGGGGTTTCACCGAAACAAAAAAAAAAAGTACACAGAATGACCAACAAATGGCGGTTCATATCATACAAAAGCAATAATTAGCATAATAATTGAATTGTGGCATAGACGATGTTCTTATAACAAATGCTCAGCATGTCGGTCGTCGTTCATCAAAAACATCTGTCGTCGAGGGACAATGTTGTGAAAAGCACAGTACAGCATATTATTACGGATCGTGGAAAATTGTCTTCGGGTATTGTCTATTAGTATCCCTAATGAGGTCTGAGGATCATGGTAGACTTGCGACTTCAGGTAACCCCACCACAAAGAATCACACGCACTGAGGTCTGGGGACCTGGGAGGTAAAACATGACGGAAGTGGCGGCTCAGTACGCCACCCTCACCTAACAATGCGCGCAAGAAATCTTTCACGCCTGTTGCAATATAGGGTGGAGCGCCATCGTGTGTAAAAGCCGTACCTTCCAGTTGGTGTTTACCAGCCAGGTTTGGAATGATGCGATTGTCTAGCATATCGGCTAACCTCGCCCTCTTCAAGCTGTAAGAAAGCAGCATCCCGCATTTCCTCGAAGAAAAAGGGTCTGATTATGATTGATATGGTAAATCCACGCCACATCGCGACTTCCTCGTCATGCAGCTGTGTTTCCAAGACCGTTCTAAGAGCTTCTGTGGCCCAAATTCTGCAATTGTAGGTGTTACTAGACCCTCGGAGTGTGAAATGGGCTTCGTTGGTCCACAACACGTTAGAAAACCATTCATCTGCTATCCCCATCTTCTAAAGTGCCTACTTTGCAGCTCCTCTCCACGCGAAAAGTTCACGATGACGCTAGATTTTGTATGTACAGCATTGGAGGGTACGCCTTACTGCTCTCCAAACAGTAGTGCGTGGAATGCCAGTGTGACGTGCAACTTCACAAGCGCTGACTTCACTATACGGAACCGAAGCCACTAAAGTCTTCATTTCTTCCTGAGCTGACTGAGCAGTAGTAGCACTTGCGTGTAGTCGCCCTTTGAGGGGCCGATCATCTAAGCAGAACGTGGCTTCGAACTTCGTTATCATATTCTTCACAGCGACACTTGTCACAGGACCTTTCTCCGTTAGAACATCTTTCTTATGGCGATAGGATCGTAAAGCTACAGTATTGTTTTGTATTGTATTGTATGGAACTGGGGCCTAGAAACGACTGAGAGGCTTCGTCCCCGCTGTAGCCCTCAGTTGTTCACAACCCCACAACAGGCTACAGCAGTCCACTCACCTCACCGCCGCCCCATACCGAACCCAGGGTTATTGTGCGGTTCGGCCCCCAGCGGACTTCCCCGGAAACGTCTCGCACTAGACGAGTGTAACCCCACTGTTTGCGTGGTAGAGTAATTATGGTGTACGCGTACGTGGTAAAAGTGTTTGCACAGCAATCGCCGATATATTGTAACTGAGGCGGAATAAGGGGAACGAGCTCGCATTCGCCGAGACAGGTGGAAAACCGCCTTAAAAAACCATCCACAGACTGGCCGGCATACCCGGGCGAATTCGTGCCGGGGACTGGCACGCCTTCCAGTCGGGAAAGCAGTGCGTTACAGCGCACGGCTAACTTGGCGGGCCAAAGCTACAGTAGCCGGTTCTCCATTGTGACAGTAAAGCTTCGCTAACAGTGCCTTTTTTGCTAACGTCAACATGCCGCGACTGTTGGGACATCTCACTCCCTCCCTCACTACAGTTCATTTTATACACGATCGCCGGCCTCTGTGGCCGAACGGTTCTAGGCGCTTCAGTCCGGAACCGCGCGACCGCTACGATCGCAGGTTCGAACTCTGCCTCGGGCATGGATGTGTGTGATGTCCTTAGGTTAGTTGGGTTTAAGTAGTTCTAAGTTCTAGGGGACTGATGATCTCAGATGATAAGTCCCATAGTGCTCAGAGCCATTTGAACCATATACAAGATTCTCATGCGGCCTTACTAGCGTGTTGCTCTCTAGCGCCATCTGTTAGCCAGTTCTTGAATTGGTTTTTGGTTTCATTTTTTTTTAAAAGTATTTTATAATAGTACCGAGACTCGAACTCTGGACCTTTGCCTTTCGCGGGCAAGTGCTCTACCAACTTTTTTTTACTTATTTTATTTTATTTTTTTAATTTTTTTGCAGCTTAGAAGAAAACAAATAAAAACCTCTTGTGTATGAAAATAAAAGACGACGTTCTTCATAAAATAACACAATATCCTTTGAAAACGGAAAACATAAAAGGTAGCTATATTTCCCCAACGGCCTTCTTTTTTTATTCTTTTTTATTTTTATTATTTTTATTTTTTTTGCTAACATAAATGAGTATACAGTCTCACCATCAGCAGCAACATTTTTTTTTTGTTGTTGTTTTGTTTTTGTTTGTTTGGGAGCACAGGAGAAAGAAAACAAATAGGCTGCAGATAGAGAGCTATGTGTGAAAAGGATAAACATGTGTAAGGAGAAAAAAAACTTAGAAGAGGAGGAGAAAAGAGAAGTGAAATAAAATAGGAATACATTCCGCGCCATGCTCCACTTTGGCGCGCCATCAGAACAAAATGCATTCTGTCATTAACCATTGAAGGGGAACGTGGGATCGTCCAGTCTTGGCTGGCACGGTTCGTTGAGATTCCAGCTTTGAGACGGGTTGGTGAAAATACTCTGTAAATAGTTCGCGAAAGTGGCCCGATAGTGTCGATGTCGGCGAAGGGTGTGGTGATGTACTTGGAGGCGTGTCCAAAAGTCCGCCGGATCGACGATGTCGTCCCGGAAGAGGTAGTTGACAACCATGCCACTGATCCATGTGATGACGTGCCACTTAGCCGATGGAAAGTAGGTCGTGACGGGATATATCATCATGGTAGGAGAAACGTGATGTGGTGGTATTCGGAGGTAGAAAGCCACGATCTTCTGTACGAGGGTCCAGACAGCTGCTGCTGGCCCACACTCAAAAACGATGTAAATCTGTATCTTCGACATTGCACTTGAGGCACAGGGGTGAGTCCACCAGTGCGATGCGATGCAGTTTCTGTCTTGTAGTATACTTGCCGTTGACGAGAAGGTACCACATAGAGGTGGTGTCAGTGGTGTGATATGGTTGGTGAATCGTTTTCCAAACTGTAGGCCATGAAACCTGGGGGTGACGTGTTTCGACGGGGTTGCGGGGTGGAGACTTCCGGAGAAGGCGGTAGATGTCGCGGGTGGTCGTCTTTCTGTTCCTGGGGAGCTCGGTGCATATTTAGCTGTACTCCAAAAAGAAACGGCCGATATGTGACATTGGAGGTGGGATGTGTGGCAGAGACGTCGGTGGGCGTCTCGAAACAGGTGCGAGCTCGGTGGTCAACATTCCAGTAAAACTAGCATTTTGTCTGATCCATAACTGGAGCATAGTATTGGTGTAAAGTGCCGTAGTCCTGGCTCTCACATTAACCAGATCGAGGCCACCAGATCGGTAAGGTGAGAGCTTCATACTGGACTTTGAAGATGTGTCCAGAACAAATGAAATAGCCGAAAGCCGCCTGTAATCTGGCCGCCATTGTCGCAGTGATGGGCAGAATCCGCGCTATATGGGGTATCCGGGCTGCCAGATGGGTATTGACGAAAGTGGCTCTCTGACACATAGTCAGCGGGCATAGTATGTGATTTTGTATGTTGGCCCGGATGCGTTGCAGCAGCGCCCGAAAATTGATCGCCGAGGTGCGGCGAATGTCTCGCGTGTACAGCAACCCGAGACAACGAAGGGTGTCCACCAGTTGAAATGGGACTACGCTGTCTGCGGGAAGGCCGCTGCCGATCTTCATGGCGCATGATTTTGCCACGTTCATAGCGCTCCCTGCCCCTGCACTGTAACGGGTAATCCACTGCAGCGCAGCTTGTACGTCGGCCGCCGAACGTACGACGAGGGCCAAGTCGTCCGCGTAAGCTCGGCAGCGGAACATATGATCCCGGAGCGGAATACCTGTCAAACGTCGCCGTAATCCGCAAATGAGTGGTTCCATCGCAATGGCATAAAGCACCGTCGACAAAGGGCAACCCTGCCGTACTGAGCGTTCAATCCGTATAGGTTCTGTAAGTCTGCCGTTGACGAGAAGTCTGGACGTTGCTCCACGAAGGAGCCGCATAATCACTTGCGTGAACGTCGGGGGAATTGCCATTCGGTCCATCACTGCGTTGAGGAATGCATGATTGACGCGGTCAAACGCTTGTTTGAAGTCGATGGAGATTAAAGTGCCTGGCAGTCGCGAGTGTGTTGCCACAGCGATCACATCTCGATATTCACTGAGGGCTATCTGTATATTACGATCGCCGCCTAAAGATGTTTGTTCGTGGGAAACAATGTCTCGTAAGACATGTTTGAGTCGCACTGCTAGAAGGCGTGTGAAAATCTTGAAGTCGGAATTGAGTAACGTGATCGGCCGATAACTGTCGAGTCGTGTTCCTCCTGCGGGTTTCGGGACTGGTACAAGTAAGCCTTCCATGAACATTGGTGGCGGGTTCGGACAAAAGTTCCCAGTACATGTCCCTCCATCGTGGCATCATCAAATCTTGGAAGGTTCTGTAAAATTCGAGAGGTAAACCATCCGGGCCGGAAGATCGATTCAGAGACCGTTTGGCCACAGCGCCTTGGACGTCGTCAGTGGTCACTTCAGAAGTCAGGAGGGTTGCAGCTGCTGCGTATAGAGTACCAAGTGTCTCCTGGGCAACCTCAGTAATGGCCTCTGCACCGGCAGGTACTTCTTGATAGAAAAGTCTACAGTGGGTTGTGAATGCATCCGCAATGGTAGCTTGCGAAGTCAGCCGTCGTCCATCAGGTAAGTCTAAAGTTGTCATTAAAGCCTGTCGGCGTCGGCGAACATTTTGAATAATATGATGCATAGAAGGTTCTTCACCGTTAATCCTATCTTGGCTGCGTGCTCGTACAATAGCTACCTCTAGACTGCATCTGGTCAAGGTTGTTCGATTCCCGGCGGGGTCAGGGATTTTCTCTGCCTCGTGATGACTGGGTGTTGTGTGATATCCTTAGGTTAGTTAGGTTTAAGTAGTTCTAAGTTCTAGGGGACTGATGACCATAGATGTTAAGTCCCATAGTGCTCAGAGCCGTTTGAACCATTTTTTTTGGTCAAGGTTAAAATCTTTGCCTTGATGCGTTGAGCTTCTTTTAGACGATCCGGGGATGGAGGTTGATCCATGAGTTCACGTAGAGCGCTATAGTAGAAATCAGTTGTATGGTGATTCCACCTGGCTTTGGCTCTGCCATAGTGTGTCAATGTGCGTCGGATGGCCGGTTTGGTGCACAGCAACCACCACTGCAGTGTGGTCTCGTAACGCATAATGCGTTGAACACAGGTGTGCCACGTGTCGGTGACCTGTTGTCGACATTCAGGGTCCCGCAGTAGCGCGACTGAGTTTCCAAGGTCCTGCACTGCGCCATATAGATTGTCGACGTAGGTTCATGGTACAGATGTGGATGTCATGATCCGAAAAGGCAGACGGCCAACGTTCCGCGTCGAGGAGAACTGATTTTAGAGCGTTAGAGATGTATATTCTATCAAGTCGGCTGGCGGAGTGGCTCGTGATGTGTGTATACCCCGGGCGGTCGCCGTGTACCACTCGCCAAGTGTCTAGGAGACGAAGGCGGCGGACGAGGAAGCGAAGTTCCGGACATGTGGTGAAATGGGGGTATTGGTCTGTGCGCTCGAGAACACAGTTGAAATCTCCACCTACGATTAGATGATCGTATCGGCCGAGGAATAAAGGCGTGATATCTTCTGCGTAGAACTGGGAGCGATCCCTCCGATTATCAGTGCCCGATGGGGCGTAGAGATTTATGATTTTGAGTCCTTCAACTGTTATGGCCACCCCTCGCGCTGTTGGGAGATATGCGACATCGGAAACTGCAATCCCTTCTCGGAGGAGGATGGCTGCGCCTGTATGTTCCATAGCTGCAGTCGTTCTTCCCGCGAACCATACGCGACTGGAACAGGAAAGGGAGGTAATGACAGTGGCACGTAAAGTGCCCTCCGCCACACACCGTTGGGTGGCTTGCGGAGTATAAATGTAGATGTAGATGTAGATATCCATAACACCCAGTCCAAGTTGCTGTCCTCAGTTCTTGTAACAGGGCGATGTCGATGTCCGCTGCTCTTAGCGTGTCACGGAGCAGTTGAAGTTTAGCGTGGGAGCCGATATTATTAGTATTGATAGTAGCTATTCGGTACGCCTGATGGGAGATCCGTGCTGCCGATAGGTTCGTAGCTGCTGAAGATTGTTGTGGTGGATGCTGGAAGTCCATAGAAGTCGCAGGAGTCGCCGTAGAAACTTCCCCCATTTTAGCGTTGGTCTAACGGAGGAACAGATCTCATTTCCGCATCAGATGGAGGTGGGAAATCCGTGTCATCCGCCCATGAAAAATGTCCGACAGGTTTGACATCGGCGAGAGGTGGCAGCGCTGGCCGAGTCGGCTCAATTGCGTCGGTGACAACAGGCGTACTATGTTCCATGGCTTCTGGGTGCGGGGCTTGCGCACGATCTCTGTTGGACGGTTCACTGTCTTGTGGATGACGCGTCTCCGTGGCAGAGGAGAAAGTGTTATCGTGTTCTCTGTCAGAGTGATGTGCCATCTCTTCGTCCTGCGGAGGGGGCTCAGTGGTCGATTCTGATGTCTTGCGGCGTTTTTTTCGTCGTTTGGGCGACTTCTTCTTTAGGCAATGAGTTTCGGTGTCTGAGGAAGGAAGAGATTCACGTCGTTCCGGTACAAAAGCCGCGGGTGCTATGATGCGGTCGTCATTCTCCAGAACACTCTCATTGGTATCCTTGTGATCTTCTAGCGTGGGTGTGTCCGGCTGTTGGACATGTTCACGGGCGGCATCGCCGGTGTCAAGGTGCTGGGACGCCTCCGGGTGTAACGGACCAGAGAGACGTTCATGAACGGCGCCTTGTGAGGGCTGGACGTGCAGTGTCGCCGCATAGGTGACTGGAAGGGTGGTCGTGGTTCTGTCGGTGTTCGTATCGTCGGGCCTTGGTTGTGTGATGCGGCGTTGCAGGCATTCATTACGGACGTGGCCTTCTTTGCCACAACCGGAACATGTTCGAGGTTGTCCGTCGTAAATGACCACCGCACGGCAGCCGCCGATAGAAATGTACGATGGAATATGCCGTTTGAGATCGATTCGGAGTTGTCTCACACCATTAAGCACCGGATACGTCGTAAACTGTGCCCATGTCTCGGCTCTGGACTTTTCCGAACGGGCTTAGCGCCGCGATGACTTCATCTTCATTCACCTCGAAAGGCAGTTCGAATACACGGATCGTCCGAAGGCCAAGTCCTGCGTGGTCGACATCCACAGGACCGACGTTTCCGTCGGAGTGCCGAAATTTTAGTCCATGTCGCGTCCTTTGAATAATCTGGTTGCAGGCAGCGTCGGAAGTCATCTTAACATAAACGACGCTGGTAATGATCGATAGGTGTATGCCGATGAGCTCGTCCCGGGGGATCTTCACGTCATCGGGTAGGAAGCGTTCGACCGCCAGTGCTTTGGGTCGTGCGTATTCATTTGAGAAGGTGAACTTAAGAGTGTTCTTCCTATAAGAGTTGGCCATTAGAGCTTGTTCGACTGAAAAGCGCGGTGACGAGGAAGTAAACAAAACACTCCGCGCGCGCAGCGGCATGGGCGGCCGAGCGCGGTGCGCACTGCTGCCCTGCCGAACGCAGACTCTTCATTAAAACCCAATGACATTGCAGACATGTGCGTCTATTTTTACTACTCCACCTTCATTATTCTACAAATTATGGCACTTTCAAATGTTAACGAAATTTTGTCTCACCCTGTATTTCATTTTTGTCACTCAACCCTTTTTTTTAAGCAGAATTCTATGGTTGACGGAGATTCATGCTTTGCTAAGTACCAGATACGTACATACGGTCCCTTACTAGACACTGTCATTTCTCCTGTAGCCTTCTCAGCGCATCCGAAGAGATGTAGGAGCAGGCCGGCTCCCGTAGTGGATACACCAGCGTGACACGTGGACGAATGCTCACACTCCCAACTGTTTGTAGGCTCTCCCTCCATTCGTGGCCCACGAATCTTTTAGTCAAGGTTTACTGCATTATTTCGTAGATCTAGCGGCAGCTGCCTATCTTCCACTTGAGATCAATACCTCGTAAAATCGGTGTTCACAGTTGTAGTTTTTAAGGGATAAAATTTCATCATGTGTAACAACTTGTTTTCGCAAAGGCTGAGGTTACAGTGAACATCTCACACAGGTTCATTAGATGTGACGTCAGCTGTTGCACTCCTAACAGTTTTCTGAGGCATATCCGCGGATGTTTCTACATCTGTGGATGATTCCCCTGCCGCGGTAATATGGTGTGTCCTGTTGATAACAGAATCGTCAATGGTGTCAGAAATCTGACCACATATCCTTGTTTCACATCACTGTAATCGTGGATCAGTAGCTTTTCGGAAGCTAGAAACACAGAATAAAGCAGTAAATTTTTATCAGTAGTCTGTAGGACATTTGTGAGCAGCACGAGTTTCTCATCACCTACATTTCTGTGAAATCCACTGGTATTCGGTGTGAATCATAACTAATCTGAAACTCACACAAACACCCAAACAACTGAGAATTTCCTTTAAAATCCAGACTGACAATACTTCTACAGCCGTTAAGAAAAGTTTTAAATATATTCTCCATTAAATGAACGACATGAAAATAAACTAAGGTTATTGTGGCATTTGTTACCATATAAAAATACAAGTAAGTAACATCCCTGTTAAAAATCCCTGCCAGTATTTAGCATTATAGTTCAAAACATTTTGGCATCGGAAAAATTAGCTAGTAGTGGTGCTCGCACGTGTAGATCGCGTTTATTCCTAACAAGTTCCGTGTCGTAACAAATACGATCAAGATTAAATTTTCAGTCCACATTATGTTCTATTAACGAGAAGAATATATGAAATAAGAATAGTTCCAGAATTAATATTCAATATCTTTTTGAATTTATTTTGAAAACATTAGTTAATTATCCCTACCTACCAGTAACACACAATCACTTCAGAAATCTCAGTCCTGGGTTTTTATGAGGATAGGTCTCTTACCAGAGACATAAAGTTATGAGGGTTCACAAAATAATCAGCATGTCTTCGTTATCCTGAATAAACTACTAGTGGTCGCAAAAGTTCACTGCTAAATACGCTAAGCTTTCCCAAGAATCGCTTTATTGGCCTTATGGACACGCCCCTTGATGAAATTCTTAATTAAATGCAACTAAATTCGGTGTGGCCGTAGTGATCTGCAGTGTTTCAATCTCTCGTGTTCGCACCTTTCTGAGTGGCCATTCCTTTGAAAGTTAGTGAGGAGTGTCTTCTGTTTTCAAAAACCAAATGTGGTGTCAGAAAGTGGCGTTCATAAAATGTGTCTGGTACATCTTGGTTCTATGTTTTTCTGGCTTTTACGACGTATACAAATCACAGTGCTATCGGCCTACTAACGGCGACGAAGAATCACAAGCATAATGACTTCGCTGCGATAACTTTGTAGCACGCTCACCAGTGTGTTGGTAAATGTCCATTACATCATCATTCTCTGTTGTTCCTCGCCATGATGTCCCACCGACTGAGCTACCCGAGCACGAACCACGACCCGTCCTCACAGGTTACCTCGTCTCCTACCTTCTGAAACTTAACAGAAGCTCTACTGCGAACCTTGCAGAACTAGCACTCCTGGAAGAAAGGATACTGCGGAGACACGTTTAGCCACAGCCTTGAGGATGTTTCCAGAATGAAATTTTCACTCTGCAGCCGAGTGTGCCCTGGTATGAAACTTCCTGGGAGGTTAAAACTTGCGCTGGTTTGAGACTCGAGCTTGGGACCTTTGAATGCAACGTCAATTTCTTGCAGATGATGCGTTTGTCTACGAGGAAGTTATATATTCAATAAAATAGTAATAGCATACTGCTAAATCTTACTCAAACAATTACCTGTTTGGGGAAATAGTGACAACTAGCTACTAATGTAGAGTAATGTGGTGGTGTGCCCTTAAAAAAACATATAAATGTAACAGTCATCGGTAAGTATGCAACCAGCGACAGTTATAGTAATAAGTAGGAAATTTTTTATTTGCCAACTAGTAAGTGTAATGTTTGTCATTGTAAAGGAATGTAATAGATTTTACGTCTGTCAGTAATGAACCACGGTTTCAGTTTACTGATAACTGGATAGTCAACTTGTTCGCTAGAGCCAAGAGCTCTGATATGCGCAAAGTCCTTTAATGAGACAATTCTTCAGGCTTCAGCGGCGAGGCGTTGTCGTGTTGAACAGTCGGATTTCTGCCGGTTATTCACGTCTTTCTTGCACGATATTTCGTTACGTTACTTTTATGCACCGTTTATACGTAAATACAAATGGCTTCTCATTTACGCAGACGACCAGCTGATCCTGTTCCTGCACAGCTGCTACTACAGTCTAGAAAGAGCCAAGAAGACAATTGAAGCCTCGTACACCATCAGGTGCCTGGCGCCGGAAATGTTCTCCGATCGGGACCCCTTGAAGCCGGAGCTACAGGCTGTCTGGAAAATGGCGTAAGTAGTCTCTGCTTCCTCTCTCGGCGACACGTGCAGCTGGGTGAACCATATCTACCACTGACGAAATTTGTTCTCTTTTTCGCCGCTACTCGGTGATTAGCAAATACTGAACCTACAGATGCTACCCGTCTACTTGGACGCCTGACACCGTCAAGGTAGACACAATCATTGAAATTTTGGAAATTTGTGCTAAGTTCCTATGGGACCAAACTGCTGAGGTCATCGGTCTTACGCCTCACACTACTTACTCTAACTGAAACTAACTTATTATAAGGACAACACACACACCCATGCCCGAGGCAGGCCTCGAACCTCCGACGTGGGCAGCCGCGGGAACCGTGGCAAGGCGCCTCAGACCGCACTGATACCCACAATCATTGAAATCCGATATGTGTAAAATACGCATCATAACAAGGACCATAGTCATTTTCGTACATCAGATTCGTTGATTTCGGCCATTTACAATATGCTACCTTTCTACCTTATGTAGACCACTATCTACGCTACATGTCAGTCTATCACCACAATCAACGTTGCAAAAATATAATACAGAAGTGAAAGGAGTAGTGTCAGTGTTCTGTTTTCTTCCTGTCGATGTAAGGCGTCACGCGTCACAGCTCGAAGCCGACATACGGGATCGGTAGTTTCGACCAACCCGATAATTCATATGATTATTGTCCTCTCGAACTTCCTCCGTCGTTACGCCGAGCGCCAACAGAATCAGTAAATTTATTGAACATATGGTAGAAATACCAGAGCAAGATGATAAATCTTTTATCTGAGAAAATGTAAAATAGACGAATGGCTGCATCGGTACGGCCAAATGTCAATAATGAAAAGAAAAATGTGAAAAAAAATTCCTGCCGTCCTTCTTGCACGACATCTGTAAAAGTCACTGGCTGGTACCGGAAAAAGAAATTAATACTTACGCACTAAATGAAATACTGTGCGTAAAATTTCCTAGCGTCTGTTCGTAAACTAGCTAAAATGGAGTGAGCCCATAGATAACCTGGTGAGACTCATTTTATGTTAGGAGATATCTCTCACTGCGTTGACTAGTAGACAGATAGGTTTCCGGATGATTTTTTTAATGTAAGAACGCGGCTAATTTATTCAGCCAAAGCTAATAATATCAGTTTTGTGAACAGTAGATACTAATACAGCCTGTAGAGGCCTCTTCAAAGAAAGTGATATTTTTACATATTACTACCTATACATCTTATGTTTAATATTATTAGTACTTGCGGTTCGTAATAAAAATCAGCTGAAAATGAACTGCACATTTTGTGGCCATGATACAGGACAAGAAAATGAGTAGACTCCGGCTTCCTGATTTGGTACAGGATTCAGAGTTTTAGTAGCCTGGTGCAAGGTCTTCAACAACCTACGAATCCCTGTAAATTCAATAGAAAAACGACATACTTAGTTTTTAGTTATCTCTATAAGAAATTATCTGAGTAACTAGAATATAGATCTGAAAACATCTTTCCGTGGTATGACAAGCAATAACAGACATCATATTCGTGAATAGGCCTGTGTCTTTACATCCACGTAGAATAACAGTTTGGTGACTGTTCATTGTTAATACGGTCTGCAGAAATAGCTAGCGAGAACTACTTCTCTCAGTTAATGTATGTCCTGGCACGTATGTCTTGACACACACCTGAAAGCTCTCCTTCGTAATATTTTCTTCGAAATATAAGAAATGAATAAATGATAGAGATTAAATTATGATTTAGGGGGGGGGACAGCGTCATTGTCATTGTGGTTACGGAGAACAATGGAAGATTTTCCCTTTAAGACACAGATTGTCGTACTAGGTGATGAGGATGAGGATGATGATGACACCGCGTTCTCGCGTGTGACAGTGTTTTGAGAACCCACAGAGTTTGAAAGAGGCCCCATTGTGGGCGCAGCTGCTGCGCGTGCCACTTGGATGATTCACATATCAGTTGTCTCGTGTCAAGTGATAGTGCTAAGCGTGCGTGTAATAGTGTGGTGTCGTATAGTGTGTTGTTATCGATGATGCCAGAGGGTGAAATCCGATGCCAGCACCGAGTGAGGTGGCACAGTGGTTAGCACACTGCACTCGCGTTTCGGAGGATGTCGGTTCAAACTCGCGTTCGGCCATCCTGATTTAGGTTTTCCGTGATTTCCCTAAATCACTAAAGGCAATTGCCGGGGCGGTTCCTTCGAAAGGGCACGGCCGACTTCCTTCCCCATCCTTCCCCAATCCAATGGGACCGATGACTTCGCTGTTTGATCCCTTCCTGCAAATCAAGCAAACAACCAACCGATGCCAGCATATAGTCCACTCTACTCGAATAACACCAAGGAGGCCGCAGAGCTCAACGTCTTCATCCGACAGAAGGATCGCCATCAACAGTCACATACCCTCATTCCATGAGAGGTCGTGTCCCCCCCGCCCTAATAGCTGAATGGTCAGCGTGACGGATCGCCATCCTGCGCGCCCGGGTTCGATTCCCGGCTGGGTCGGGGATTTTCTCCACTCAGGGACTGGGTATCGTGTTGTCTTCATCATCATTTCATCCCCATCCGGCGCGCAGGTCCCCCAATGTGGCGTAGAATGTAATAAGATCTGCACCAAGGCGGCCGGACCTTCCCCGCAAAGGGCCTCCCGGCCAATGACGCCATACGCTCATTCCCACTTTTTCATTCCATGAGACACTGCGGAGAGATTTGAAATTAAACCCAGGACACTGAAACGGAGTCTGGAGATCAGAAATTGTATGCCAGTACCTCTCCTCCACCTGCCGGCAAGTTACTGGACCTGCAAATTTATTTCTCCACCGCGACTCGAGCTGGGTACCTCCGAACTGGGCACCACACGAGTGTGTGTTAAGGCGCGTTTACGTTGAGCTCAGAACATGTTTTTGTTCGGAACATTGTGTGCAACTTGTTCCCTCAACATGTTGGCAACATTGTTCGTTGTTCGCATTCCCGTTTACACTAGCGACCAACATTTCTACGTATTCGCATAGTCTGCTGCGGTTAACTGACAGGTTACTTTGTGTATTCACATCAAGAGATACGCTATGCCAAGTGAAGAGGAAGAATTAATGACATTTGGTGCTGCACTGATAATACTTTTAACGAAATGAACAGACGAAGAAGACGTAGTCGTCGTTGGTGGACCAAAACATACTATAGAAGACGTGGCGGGAATGACATGCTTTGTGAGCTGAATTTGGAAGACGGTTCTGGCTTTCGTAACTTCACTAGGATGTCGCCATCAGATTTTGAAATGTTGTTGAATATTATAGAACCAGTTGTTTCAAAGAAAGACACAAATTTCAGAAAAGCAATCCCTGTGTACCAAAGACTTGCTGTTAATCTTCGTTTTCTGGCGTCAGGAGACTCCTATCAAAGCCAGCCATATCTCAAATAGTTCCTTATCGCCGGCCGGTGTGGCCGAGCGGTTCTAGGCGCTGCAGTCCGGAACCGCGCTGCTGCTACGGTCGCAGGTTCGAATCCTGCCTCGGGCATGGATGTGTGTGATGTCCTTAGGTTAGTTAGGTTTAAGTACTTCTAAGTTCTAGGTGACTGATGACCTCAGCAGTTAAGTCCCATAGTGCTCAGAGCCATTTGAACCATTTGAAGTTCCTTATCATCCAGGAAACGTAGATATTTAAATCCAAACCACTTCATTTCGTAAAGTGTGTCAGTACCACATCCAGATTTTTTTGCTTTCATCTATTTTTCTTTTCTCTTGTCGGTACTGAGACAAGAGAGATTTAATTTTTTTGTCCACGTCACTGCACCAGCAGAAACTTTTTGTAATGAATCATGTTTGATTTTATTATTTTTGTACCCTGCGCAACGTACATTCCACAGGCACTCCTCTGCCTCATAGAGCGATATAAACTGGAAAATTTTGTCTCGTGACCATTCCATTTCAAATAAAAATGAAGGGACATGAAGTAAACGCACCACTACACTCCAGCGAAACAAACACCAAAACACTCACTCAGAGCAAACGAACACTAGCCCTGCGTAGCGGAATTTAATGGTAGCAGGCCACGAACAATGTTTCTTTGATCTCTACCGACACAGCCTTGGAACACTGATTTTGTGTTGCGAACATGTTGCCAATATGTTGCGAACATCGGTAGTCCATTACTAGCCACGATCAATGTTGCGAACAATGTTGTGAAGAATGTTGCGAACTCAGTGTAAACGAGCCTTTAGCTCTCTTGGCTGTGGGGGCGTGTACTGTTTTGCTATTATATAAACGATCTAACGAAAAAAATTGACCAGGTACGAGCAGGACTTGCGCACTGAGGGCTCCGTACAAACTTTATTATGTATACAGACAGGTCATCCATTCCGGAAATGGGGAACCTTGACCATTTTTATCTGTATTCGACATTCATATAGCCTAAGGGATACCAAAACTTTCGAGAATGTTTTAATTTCAGTAATATAAATGGGACATAATGTCGTAACAGGCAGCCGACCATTATTATTATAGTATCTGTAGTCCCTTCGTTCGGGCTGACTGGGTCGCAATAGTAAAAGCCAAACGTCAGACAAGGAATGACTTTACTGTTCACATTAGTCTGAATGTTCGTTTCACAAACAGCTTGAAACACCGTAGCTACATGCTGTAATCGCTCCATGATATCTGATGATCATTCCCAAATGTGTGATATGAGCGATGACGTCACTCTTTGCCTGGTGTCTGATTTTACCAGTGCGACCCAATCAGCCTGAACGCAGAACAACTGATTGATTTGCTTCAAGTTGGACGTCGGATAAAAAATGACAAAAGAATTATTTTTTTCGTTAGATATTATTACAGATTAGCAACTTTCAGATGTTTTCCTTTTTCTTGAGCTGTGGGACCTTACCTATTGCCAAACTTAATCATTGTGGATCAACAGAAAGTTTGTGGTATCAAAAAATGTGACATAAATGGCAGGAGGTTTTGACGGCTTTGACTTAGAAGCTAACGATTACTACACCGCTGAGCGACCATAGATCTTAGCAGGTGATACAAATTTCAACTTGAGACGTATAACTGTTCCTGAAAGAAAGGGGTCTTAACAGTCGGACGGACAGACAGACAGTCCGATAGCAAACGACAGAAAATTTTTTCGTGTGATTTAATTACAACTTTACAATTTTCGGATTTTTTTCCTTTGGTTGTACTGTGAAACCTTACTTATTGCCAAGTTTCACGATTCTAGGCCAACGGGAGCTACTCTATATGTTTTGACGAGTGAGTTTGCGACTAACAAAGTATGTGACATAATTGACCGTATCTTTTGACTGCATGGGCTTGGGGGTTTCAATATTCTACACTGACAAGAGACCATAGGCCTTTAGTATGTGACATAAATGTCAACTTGATATGTCCACGCTTTCCTACGAAAAATGGGTCTCAGCTGACGAATGAAAAGGCAGACACCCAGAAAACAAATGACAAAAACATTTTTTCGAGTGATATACGAGGGTGAGTCAAATGAAAATCTTAAATATTTTTTTAAATATTACACTCCTGGAAATTGAAATAAGAACACCGTGAGTTCATTGTCCCAGGAAGGGGAAACTTTATTGACACATTCCTGGGGTCAGATACATCACATGATCACACTGACAGAACCACAGGCACATAGACACAGGCAACAGAGCATGCACAATGTCGGCACTAGTACAGTGTATATCCACCTTTCGCAGCAATGCAGGCTGCTATTCTCCCATGGAGACGATCGTAGAGATGCTGGATGTAGTCCTGTGGAACGGCTTGCCATGCCATTTCCACCTGGCGCCTCAGTTGGACCAGCGTTCGTGCTGGACGTGCAGACCGCGTGAGACGACGCTTCATCCAGTCCCAAACATGCTCAATGGGGGACAGATCCGGAGATCTTGCTGGCCAGGGTAGTTGACTTACACCTTCTAGAGCACGTTGGGTGGCACGGGATACATGCGGACGTGCATTGTCCTGTTGGAACAGCAAGTTCCCTTGCCGCTCTAGGAATGGTAGAACGATGGGTTCGATGACGGCTTGGATGTACCGTGCACTATTCAGTGTCCCCTCGACGATCACCAGTGGTGTACGGCCAGTGTAGGAGATCGCTCCCCACACCATGATGCCGGGTTTTGGCCCTGTGTGCCTCGGTCGTATGCAGTCCTGATTGTGGCGCTCACCTGCACGGCGCCAAACACGCATACGACCATCATTGGCACCAAGGCAGAAGAGACTCTCATCGCTGAAGACGACACGTCTCCATTCGTCCCTCCATTCACGCCTGTCGCGACACCACTGGAGGCGGGCTGCAGGATGTTGGGGCGTGAGCGGACGACGGCCTAACGGTGTGCGGGACCGTAGCCCAGCTTCATGGAGACGGTTGCGAATGGTCCTCGCCGATACCCCAGGAGCAACAGTGTCCCTAATTTGCTGGGAAGTGGCGGTGCGGTCCCCTACGGCACTGCGTAGGATCCTACGGTCTTGGCGTGCATCCGTGCGTCGCTGCGGTCCGGTCCCAGGTCGACGGGCACGTGCACCTTCCGCCGACCACTGGCGACAACATCGATGTACTGTGGAGACCTCACGCCCCACGTGTTGAGCAATTCGGCGGTACGTCCACCCGGCCTCCCGCATGCCCACTATACGCCCTCGCTCAAAGTCCGTCAACTGCACATACGGTTCACGTCCACGCTGTCGCGGCATGCTACCAGTGTTAAAGACTGCGATGGAGCTCCGTATGCCACGGCAAACTGGCTGACACTGACGGCGGCGGTGCACAAATGCTGCACAGCTAGCGCCATTCGACGGCCAACACCGCGGTTCCTGGTGTGTCCGCTGTGCCGTGCGTGTGATCATTGCTTGTACAGCCCTCTCGCAGTGTCCGGAGCAAGTATGGTGGGTCTGACACACCGGTGTCAATGTGTTCTTTTTTCCATTTCCAGGAGTGTATTTATTGATCAGAAGTGGTACAAAGCCGTATCACTTTTCAACATAATCTCCCCCACGCTCAATGCAAGTCCTCCAGCGCTTACAAAGTGCAAAAATTCCTTTAGCAAAAAATTCTTTTGGTAGTCCGCGCAACCACTCGTGCACTACGTGGCGTACCTCTTCATCAGAACGGAACTTCTTTCCTCCCATTTCGTCTTTGAGTGGTACAAACATATGCAAATCACTTGGTGATAAGGAATGGCGCCATTCCTTGCTCGTTCTCTTCGTTTCCAGTTAGTGGAAGTGAACCCAGGTTTCGTCCCCAGTAACGATTCTTGCAAGGAAGCCATCACCTTCTTGTTCAAAGCGCCGAAGTTTTTCACAAGCATCAACACGTCGTTCTCTCATTTCAGGACTTAGCTGCCGTGGCACCCATCTTGCAGACACTTTGTGAAACTGGAGCACATCATGCACAATGTAGTGTGCTGACCTATGGTTCAAATGGCTCTGAGCACTATGGGACTTAACTGCTGTGGTCATCAGTCTCCTAGAACTTAGAACCACTTAAACCTAACTAACCTAAAGACATCACACACATCCATGCCTGAGGCAGGATTCGAACCAGCGACCGTAGCGGTCGCGCGGTTTCAGACTGTAGCGCCTAGAACCGCTCGGCTGCTGACCCATGAGTAATCTGTAAACATGCTGCAGTGTCATTCAGCGTGACTCGGCGGTTTTCCTTCACTATGGCTTCAACTGCTGCATTGTTCTGTGGAGTCACAACTCGTTGTGCCTGACCTGGCCGAGGAGCAACTTCCACTGAAGTCACACTATTTACGAACTTCCTACTCTCGTCGATGAATTTCAATGGGTTTCACACCTTCACTACGCAAAAACCGAATAACAGAACGCTGTTCTTCCTTGGTGCAAGTCGCTAGTGGGGCGGCCATCTTTATACTGATACTGCGACGGTATGTGTGCATCTGCACTATCCTACCACCTACAGGCCACTCTGCACACTGTTTGTAGCACGCTTACCAACTTACAGGATAACGGCGCGAATTGTTATTACAAATTTAAGGTTTTCATTTGACTCACCCTCGTAGCTACAAATTTACAGTTTCCAGATTTCTTCTTTGCTTGAATTGTAAAACGTTCGTTTCTGCCAAATTTCATGACTCTAGATCTACGGTAAGTACACTATAGGTTTTGATGAGTGAGTTTGCGAGTATTGAAATATGTAACGTTAATGTCTGCATCTTTTTATGGCATTGACTTAGAGACTTCAACTTTTTACACCGCCAGGGGACCATAGATCTCAGTATGTGACATAAATTTCAACTTGACAGACAGACGGATAACAAAGCGATCCTAAATGGGTTCCATGTTTACCGACTGAGACACGAAACCCTAAACAGAGAAGCAACCAGATGGGGAGGAGGTAACGATATGAATCTTCACGAATTGAGATGGCATGTGACGTTATTTCAGTGACTAGAAAATCGTTTCATTTTTGGTAAGAACTTGTCAGTTTGAGCCCACGTACCAGTTTGACGTTGCACCCCCTATTTCGTGGATGTAAGCACTGATTCGGTTGGAAATGTATCTTAAAGCCGTTGTAGCATCTCCTGAGGCAAGCTGGCCCACCAATGTTGTAACTTGTCTTTGGTATCCTGAATCAGTATTCAGATACAGAGTTGACATCCGAGGTGGTCCTACACTTGTTCCAGTGGGGACAGAACAGGGGATCTCGTTGGCCGAGAGACATGTGCCATGTGTGGACGTGCATTGTCCTGCGGAAAAATGGCATCACGATTTTGTCGCATGAGACGTAACACATGGGGGCGCAATATGTCAATAGTTAAATATACAACTCTGAAACCGGCAGTATATTTACAGTGTGCAGCCGATATATTTACAGGCCGGTACGCCGACATTTCTTCCTTACATATATCGATAAATCGGTTCTCTTTCCGATATATCGATGGCTGTTAACGAAAGATTTTCAAACAATCGATATATTGGATTCTCGATATTTTTTAGAAAATGTCAACAATTTTAAACCTAGTCCGGCTGTTGATAGTCTGCAAACAATGATGTAAGATGCATAGTATGTTGGAGGGAGTCCATTGCTTGCTCTAGGGTAGCAGGCGCAGATACGAAGCGGTTACGATACGCTTGGTGGGCGATACTACGATACTACCTGTGGTAGTCAGACGTGCTCAACTGGAACCTTGACGACGATTAAGCCTGCCCTCACGCTCCCATGCAGCCCATCATCGGGCTGCCGTTACACCCGACTGCCATACAAAGGTCGATGTTGCAACGATTCGAACAGCTGTCAAATGGAGACCCACAACGATCCTCCTTTTAAATTATTTTAAGTGCTGATAACATTGTCTCAAACGAGTATGTGACATCTCCGTTTCCTTCAGTGACCAGTCAACATCTAACAATATTCATACCCACTATATTCCCTCCCAGGTCTGGTAACAATGCTAGTCGACGCTTGTGGCCGTTCTACGTGTCACAGAGGATTGCAACTCTAATCATGTGCATGTGTACGAAGATACACTGACATCCAGCCATGTGTTCTACATCTACATCTACATTTATATTCCGCAAGCCGCCCAACGGTGTGTGGCGGAGGGCACTTCACGTGCCACTGTCATTACCTCCCTTTCCTGTCCCAGTCGCGCTTGGTTCGCGGGAAGAACGACTGCTGGAAAGCCTCCGTGCGCGCTCGAATCTCTCTAATTTTACACTCGTGATCTCCTCGGGAGGTATAAGTAAGGGGAAGCAATATATTCGATACCTCATCCAGAAACGCACCCTCTCGAAACTGGACACAAGTTACAGAGCGCCTCTCTTGCAGAGTCTGCCACTTGAGTTTGCTAAACATCTCCGTAATGCTATCACGCTTATCAAATAATCCTGTGACGAAACGCGCTGCTCTTCTTTGTATCTTCTCTATCTCCTTAGTCAACCCGACCTGGCACGGATCCCACACTGATGAGCAATACTCAAGTACAGGTCGAACGAGTGTTTTGTAAGCCACCTCCTTTGTTGATGGACTACATTTTCTAAGGACTTTCCCAATGAATCTCAACCTGGCACCCGCCTTACCAACAATTAATTTTATATGATCATTCCACTTCAAATCGTTCCGTACGCATACTCCCAGATATTTTACAGTGTTTGTTCCGCTATCTGCACCAAGTGCCTATCCGCTGCAGATTTTCCTGCATTTCACTGCTATTTTATAATGCTGCAACTTCTCTGTATACTACAGCATCATCCGCGAAAAGCCGCATGGAACTTCCGACACTATCTACTAGTTCATTTATATATATTGTGAAAAGCAATGGTCCCATAACACTTCCCTGTGGCACGCCGGAGGTTACTTTAACGTCTGTAGACGTCTCTCCATTGAGAACAACATGCTGTGTTCTGTTTGCTAAAAACTCTTCAATCCAACCACACAGCTAGTCTGATATTCCGTAGGCTCTTACTTTGTTTAAAAGGCGACAGTGCGGAACTGTATCGAACGCCTTCCGGAAGTCAAGGAAAATGCCATCTACCTTGGAGCCTGTATCTAATATTTTCTAGGTCTCATGAACAAATAAAGCGAGTTGGGTCTCACACGATCGCTGTTTCCGGAATCCATGTTGATTCCTACAGAGTAGATTATGGGTTTCCAGAAATGACATGATATACGAGCAAAAGACATGTTCTAAAGTTCTACAACAGAACGATGTCAGAGATATAGGCCTATAGTTTTGTGTTCTTGGTGCTTCAATTTTTTTTGTAAAGCGGTGTAATTGCATATTGTAGTGGACTGTTTCCCCAGATATTTTGGAAAAACTGAATGGAGTTTTTCCTATTGTTTTCTATTAATAAGTAAAATCTGTTGTCTTCTCTGTCTTGCTATTTGATGTGATTATGTTGGCGTAGAAAAGTTTTAAGCCCTGAGTAACAGAGGACTTATTTGCACAGACATATTGCCTCTCTCCCGAAGAGGGACCCCGAAGGCAACAAGGTGATAGTGGTCAAGCTGGCGGACACCGACCCGCAGAAGTTCAACCACGCCGACGCCACCAAGGTATTCCTCTTGGCGATGGACGCGAGCCTGCGGGAGGACGGCACGGTTCCCGGCTATCACTTCATATACGACACCGCTGGCCTCGCCATGGGACACCTGGCCAGGTGCAACTTCACCGTGCTGCGCAAGTACATGGTCTACGTGCAGGTGGGCACACAGGCTGTCGCAGCAGGCCCAGCACCATAGAATTCTAGTATTAACCGCCGCTTCGCAAATTAATGTAAGAAATAATTTTCCTGAATAAGTCTGCGATGATTGAGGAGCCAAATATCTAACACAACCAAGTCCAGTTTTGATTTCTTTTTCCCTTTTGAACCGTCCGCTGTTGCTGAGCGGTTATAGGCGCTTCAGTCCGGAACCGCGCTGCTGCTACGGTCGCAGGTTCGAATTCTGCCTCGGCCATGGATGTGTGTGATGTCCTTAGGTTAGTTAGGTTTAAGTAGTTCTAAGTCTAGGGGACTGATGACCTCAAATGTTCAGTCCCATAGTGCTTAGAGCCATTTGAACCATTTTTTCCCTTTTGAAATTTTTTTTCTGCTCTCTTTTATATCAAACAAATGACTTTCGCTAACGAAAACATGGCAAAAATAATAGTTCTGCCATATTAATGGGTAAAAGCAGAACCTGGACGGCTTTGATACCAATTACTTGATTTGTCAGCTTTTGAAACTAAATCAAAGTGTATCCACATGCTTCTTAGATTAGTTCCCACTATATTAAAAATAGCTAAAAACTGAACGATAAAACTGAAACTTTTATTAGCTGAAGCATCTAAAACAAAAGAATGTGCAATTAACATCAATTTTAGGACTGATTGTTATTGAATAAAAAAGATAAATACTTAACATGTTTCAAACATTTACAAAGAAACAGTAAAAAACCAACCAGATGAACTCACCACTAAATTCTTATCTTCTCCCGTATTCTTACATTCGCAATGTTCTTTCTCTTCAAAAATGGCTCTGAGCACTATGGGACTTAACTGCTGAGGTCATCAGTCCCCTAGAACTTAGTAATACTTAAACCTAACTAACCTAAGGACATCACGCACATCCATGCCCGAGGCAGGAATCGAACCTGCGACCGTAGCGGTTGCGCGATTCCAGACTGTAGCGCCTAGAACCTCTCGGCCACAACGGCCGGCTCTTCCTCTTCCTTCACACCAGAAGCTTATTTTTGTGATGTTGCGATACCACTGCAGTCACTCTGTTTCACGTTAGTTTTCACCGAAATGTTTTCCTACCAACGTTTCTACATCTTCAACATTTGTGGGATCCACAGAGGAAGATGGGTACCACGTACAGAGTCTTGTGTTGTGATTGGCTACTGATGGAGTTGGTCACTTCTTCTGAAACAACATCTGCTTGGACTTGGCATTTTTGAAGCAAAGACGCACTTATCAACGGCTTTTTAAACCATTTTCGTCCGTTTTACGGTGCTAATGGAAGCTACCATCTGATTCACCACAGAAAATAATGCAAACAACATCGATATCAGAAAGTCGAAAAAAATGGACTTGGCCATCAGGTTACTAGGCTCCTCAGTTGTCTACATTTTCTGAATAAGACAGTCTCCTCCTCTTCCTCCTTCTTCTCCTCCTCAAGTGCCTCGTCCTCCAAACAATCTGGCAATTAGTAGCAAGATCTGTTGTTTGCCTATGGCTCTTATGAACAGCGACTGTGTGCTCCATCCAAAGCACTTTCCTCAGCTCTTTCGCCAGGATAACCCTCTTTGCCCTGGGCCACGTCTGCTATCAATCTTTCCTTTAAGTATTAGCTGCAACAAGTTGTATCTGTTGTTGCGCATTATATGGTCACAATATTTATATTTTCTTACCTTGACAGTATCGATAATTTCTAACTCTTAATTGATACGCCGCGGTACCGCTGCATTTGAAACTTCATCTATCCATGGTATCCTTAATATCCTTGGATACGTCCAAATTTCAGATGCCTCCAGTTGCTTACCTAATACTGCAGTAATTGTCCATTACTCAACTCCATAGAGTAGGATGGTGAACGCGTAGCATCGAAGTAGTCGAGTGTGAAGTGTAGTACTTAGTTCACGGCTAGTCAGAACTTCCTACGTTTTTTGGAAAGAACTACTGGCTTGTTCAACTATGCAGCGAATTTCGTGAGAGCACTCCCAGTTTTCTTTGCTTGGACACCAAAAATATTCGTATTATTATTACAGAGTGTAAAAATGCCCTGAATTTCATCCCGGTTTCTGCTCACAGATATCTATGCGTATTTTGTCTTCTTGACGTTCAAACGTAACTCTTTTTCAGTAACAGTGCTTAGTAGTTCTTGCGGATTCTCAGGTTACAATTAAGACAGTGTCATCAGCATATCTAATATTATTGATGATAGTTCCATTAACCATCACTCCTTCATACTTCCATCAAGAGCATCGCGGAAAATTTTTTCAGGATAGATGCTGTACGGTAATGGAGAGACAGTGCAACCATGGCGAACTCCATTCACAATCGATATTTCTTCTGAAAACTGACCATCGACACATACACTAGGTTGCTTAATAGAAGGCTTTAAAAAAAGTTCTCCATATTTTAATAGGTGGCAGTATGGTCCAAAACAAGAAAAAATCCAGGAAACATGGGCTCTAAAATGGGTACCTCAAGAGCTATGGTCGCTTGTTCATATTCGCTGTTGTGAAACATATCTCTTCTGCTGCAGGCTCTTTGCTATGACGAATGACCTACAGAATGCAGTAAACAAATGAATGAACGAATGAGAAAGCGTTACTCCGTTACTGTGAAACAGCGAGGCGTCTAATGTAATCTGCATACTTACGACCTGCACTTGAGCCATCGCTAAAGATGATGTTCGGTGTGGAGTCCATTCACAGTGAGGCGTTCTTTTGATCGATATGTCTTAAAAATGGTTCAAATGGCTCTGAGCACTATGGGACTTAACTTCTGAGGTCATCAGTCCCCTAGAACTTAGAACTACCTAAACCTAACTAACCTAAGGACATCACACATATCCATGCCCGAGGCTGGATTCGAACCTGAGACTGTAGCTGTCGCGCAGTTCCAGACTGTAGTGCCTAGAACCGCTCGGAGACTCCGGCCGGCGATATCTCTTAAAAACTCCGGATTGTTCACAGATGCCCTGCGTCTTTGATGACGCGTTCCTGTAGTGTTTCTACATTATCAATGGGGCTTGCATACACCGAGAATTTCAGGTGTGCCCACAACCAAAAGATTCGAAGGATTCAGATCTGGAAACGACCTGACCGAAGTACTTGACTTCTCCAATCAATCCATTGCCCATTAAATGTCAGTGTGAGATGTTGTCTGACATTGCGGAGAAAATGGGTTGATGCTCTATTATTCTAGAACCACATCCCAGGAGTTTTTGGAATGCAACTATGAATGTCAAAACAGCATGTGCAACTAAAACAAGCAGAAAGACTTATATGTTCAGCAAACTAGACAGAGAAACAATGGTGTCATACCTTAATAAGGAACTTGAAACTTTTAGCCCAGGATAGGAGCAGGTAGAGAATTAAGGCGCAAGTTTAAAAGAATAGTTGACCATGCACTGGATAGATATGTACCCAGTAAGACAATTCACAATGGGAGATATTCTCCATGGTATACAATTACTGTAAACAAACTTCTAAAGAAACAGAGATTACTGCGAGAATTTCAGGTGTGCCCACAACCAAAAGATTCGAGGGATTAAGATCTGGGAAACGACCTGACCGAAGTAGTTGACCTCTCCAATCAATCCATTGCTCATTAAATGTCAGTGTGAGATGTTCTTCGACATTGCGGAGAAAATGGGCTGATGCCCTATCATTCTAGAACCGCGTCCCAGGACCATAGAGAGATGCTGAATAAAACGCGTTTGCAGTCAAGGGAGCAACGCGTGAAGCCTTCAGTGACTACCTTAGCATCATATTGTCAAACGATCTTCCACGAAACCCAAATGAATCCTAGTCATATGTAAAGGCTGTTTGTGGCATCAATATAGACGTCCAATCACTCATGAATGAGGCTGGAACTGAAACTAAGGGTAGCAAATCAAAACCTTAACGGTGTTTTAAAATGTTTCTGCACAAAGGAAAACCCAGGAGTATTACTCCTACTAAATGCTCGTATCACTGAAAACATGAGTGAAATAGATGTTAGTGTCAGTGGCGCTGAGAAACAGCTGAAGTCGTTAAAACTGACTAAAGCCCCAGGGCCCGATGGAATCCCTATCAGATTCTATTTCGAATTTGGTGCTGAGTTAACGCTTCTGTTAACTATAATCTGTCGTAGAACACTCGAACAAAAACTTCGGTTCAGTAGTCAGAAGAAAGCGCAGGTCACACATGTCCACATTTTATCCACAAATTTTCTGCTGGGATCGCCAAGTTCCCTATCGGCGAGGTACATGCAATGCCTTTCACGTGACTCGACAGGAAGAAATCTGTAGAGATTACGCCCGCGGATCTCGGTGGCCGCTTAGTTGGTCCTCCTTCTACCCATCACCGTGAAAATGTTCCGTCCTGAAGTGACGAGCATGTAAACTCTAGTGTGGTGGTGCACCATCCTGATTGAAGATCGCGTTTGGCAGAAGGCGAAGAAGCTCAGAGACAGCAAATTCCTCAGGCATGTCCAGATAAACGGTTCGTGTTACAGTTCGTTCGTTGAAGAAAACTGATCCAACTTTACTGTCTTTCAACAGCGCACAATATCATTTACCTTTTCGCCGTATCTGAAATGCTCCCGAAAACCGTGTGTATTTTCTGAATCCCAGATGCCAATGCTGTGTCGGTTAACTTAACCACATTTCTGAAAGATAGCTTCGTCAGAGAAAACGACATTTCCTAGATAGTTTTGATTTTGCAGGATTAGGTCCAACGGTTCGATAGCAAATTCGTGGCAAAGCTACAAGTCGTTTCGCTTCAATGCTTGAACAATTTGAACTTTATAAGCGTGCAAGCGAAGCCGTACATACAGCAACTCATGATTCTTGAGCGAGGTGCTCAGCGAACCGATTTGGATGGCCTCCTTTGGAAGGTCTTTCTCATCTGCTCTACCATTTCATCAGATACGCGCTTTCTGTGAGAATCTGACCCTCTTCTTACGATCACAGTGGCTAGAAACTTGTCACGCCAAGCCATAATCGTCTTAATGCCCGGTGGCTCACGTCGGAAATTTCTTTGAACAGCAATGGGCTCTCTTTTGAGACGTAGTATTTTCTGGTTATTATTTATCACCTGAAAAAAAGGCGAGGAATCGTTCAGGAAAAAAGGCCATACACAAAACTTTTTGTTTTGCTTTACATGACGCCGCAAACCGCAATTATGTATGTCTCGTAGCTTTTTTAAATTTCCATTTGAAAATCAGGAAGGTTTCACGTCGAAACCCTGTACTGCTATGGACCGCCAAAAAGTACAATCTAAACCCGTAATAAGAAAGAAGAATTTAAAAAGGGAAGTGTCAAAGAAAATTTCTTTAATCTTTTATTTCATCAGTTCCTCAAATCATAACTTGTATAATAAAATTTTTTACAATTAAATAATAAACCTTAAAATCTGTGTTATAGGCTTGTAATTCACAAATTTCTCCAAAATGCTGTTTTTGACACTTAAACTTTTCATGGTAGAGCCCTTCTCCATAGACTCAACCTAGGGTTCTAAATATGGCGCTGCTACCATAGTAAATTGACTAATTCGTGGAAATAAATTCGGTGTTCAGATACATCAGGGAAGGCCATGCAATAATGTAATTTTTCTCTTAAATGAAAATTTCTGAAATATATTTAGTCTGCTGCAAAACTGTTTAATGTAGTTATAACGTAACAGGTATAAGTGCAGATATTGCTGTTGCTGACTGATGGCGGTGTATTGATCAACATTACGTCAGTATTTACTTCATTTGCTAGCTAATAATTTCAGCTGTGAGGAATAGTATATTTTTAGATTGATGAGTTCCTATCGCCCGCATCTCGTGGTCGTGCGGTAGCGTTCTCGCTTCCCACGCCCGGGTTCCCGGGTTCGATTCCCGGTGGGGTTAGGGATTTTCTCTGCCTCGTGATGGCTGGGTGTTGTGTGCTGTCCTTAGGTTAGTTAGGTTTAAGTAGTTCTAAGTTCTAGGGGACTGATGACCATAGATGTTAAGTCCCATAGTGCTCAGAGCCATTTGAACCATTTTTTTGAGTTCCTATAAGCACTTGTGGCAAGAGCAAGCCATTAAAGTTTACGAGTGTTTTCCCTGGGGCAGCAGGTCGGGTGTTGAAGTACGGACATGTGGATGCAAAATGGTTAACTTATACTAACAGGTGTAGTCCACCTAGTGGTACAGTTGCGACCGTGCGGAAAACATCAGGTCATAAAGTTTGTGGTGTGTTTGTAGGAAGACTGTTCGATGCAGAGAAAAGACAAAATATCTACATCTACATATATACTCCGCTAGCCACCAAGCGGTGTGTGGCGGAGGGCACAATTCGCGCCAAAGTCATATCCCCCCCCCCCTCCTTGTTCCACGTGCGGATCGCGCGAGGGAAAAATGACTGACTGAACGCCTCAGTACTAGCTCTTATTTCCCTTATCTTTGAATGATGATCATTACGCGATTTGAAAGTTGCTGGTAATAATATATGCTCTACATCCTCGGTGAAGACTGGCTTTCGGAATTTAGTGAGCAGCCCCTTCTGTTTAGCGCGTCGTCTATCTGCAAGTGTGTCCCACTTCAAACTTTCTATGAGATTTGTAGCGCTCTCGTGATGGCTAAATGTACCAGTCACGAATCTTGCCGCTCTTCTTTGGACCTTCTCAATCTCTTGAATCAGAGCGAACTGGTAAGGGCCCCATACAGACGAAAAATACTCTAAGACTGGACGAACTAACGTATTGTAAGCTATTTCCTTTGTTGAAGGGCTGCATCGCTTCAGGATTCTACCAATAAACCGCAATCTAGAGTTCGCCTTACCCGGTACTTGTGTAATCTGATCATTCCATTTGAGATCATTTCGAATAGTCACACCCAGATACTTGACTGATGTTACCACTTCCAAAGACTGATACTTTATTTTGTACTCATACATTAATGGGGATTTTCGCCTTGTTATACCCTGTAGGTTACACTTACTAATATTGAGAGATAACTGCCAGTTATTACACCACGCATTTACTTTCTGCAAATCCTCATTGATTTGTTCACTTATACTGCACTTATACTCGTTACACTTTATATATTCTGGAAGATGTTGCGGCCTGCTGTAGATCGAAAATATAAAAGTATTAAGTGTATTCATTTTGAATTTTAGGAAGGTCTCCGGATTAGAATGAAGAGCGTCAACACGATCAATATGAGTGCCGTGGCAGACAAAGTTATGGGCGTCGTGAAGCCTTTAATGAAGAAAGAGCTAATGGACCACGTAAGATCAGAAAAATAACTACCTGCATATTCCTAACAATAATGTACGATGGTTTATTTTTCTTTGCTGAGAAAGTAATACTTCTTGGTTTCAGATGTACTTTTACTCTACTGACCTGGAACCTCTGTACTCGCGAATACCGAGAAGTATTCTACCCAAAGATTTCGGAGGAGAAGAGGCGACCATGGCAGAACTGTCAGGTGAGTATCAGAACGCTGTATGGAGTTGACGCAGTCTCAGTGAGTGCGTTTACGGTGAAAGTGTGCTTTCTTTTTACAGACGTGCTGAAAGCTAAGGTCGAGGCTAACCGCGACTGGTACATAGAAACTGAGTCATGGAAATCTGACGAGTCTAAGCGAGCGGGCAAGTCAGTAAGCGCTGGAGAACTGTTTGGTGTGGAAGGAAGCTTCAAGAAGCTCGACATCGACTGAATATCAGTGCCACGTGTTCAACTGATGACTGAAAACTGTGTGCTACGAATGTTGACAGTTTTATGTTTCATTTATTTCCGTAAGCATTATTCTGAGGCAGTTGTAACAAATGCAACATCCTTAAGTCGCCTCAGCTCCGAGAGTCGTTGCGGAACGACTCTGCCAGGGTGAAACTGGTCAGTGATAATGTTGCATTGAGTCCTGTTATCTTCCTCTTCCTTTATGCCAACAACAAAGGCTTACGACTTACCTGACAAGTTTCCTGCCAGGGATGTTTTGTGTCTTTATACACGGGATAGATACCATAAAGTTTTAATAATCACATCAAAAAAATAAAGTTATCGAATTGTTCGTTTGCAGTGACATGTCTGCAGTCTTGGTAGACATTCCACTCCATAGTACCGCAGCATGCAGCTAGGAGGACCAGAGCAAAATGGCACAGTTCATTCGTGGAGTGGATTGTCGTGCGGTAAATCATTTTCGGCGGCAGCGAGAATGGTGTACACCGTGTCAGACCAATCCAGACGACTAAAGACTGGACAGGCTGGTTCACCTGCAACGTTTTCCACACGATGCTCCACACTAACAATAGGCAGCACCGTTTTAGGGGGAGCTGCAATGTTGTGGCGCAGTGATTTCAACGTGTAACGGGACCGCGAAATATACTCATGCAAACAAAAACTTAATTACACAACTTTATTTTTTCGAAGTGATAATTAAAACTCTATGGCTACCCGTTGCAAAGGCAAAAAAATATGAAGTTAATAAGTCATTGTCTTCAGTTGTAAATCATTTTGATGTGAAAAATCAATATCATCTCTTCTATAGGTAATTCATGTAGTGTAAACGTATTCTTGTCTTGATTTCTATACAAAATTTGTGGAACGTAAGATTTTTTACTCCGTTGTAAAGTCGGAAAAATATGTAGTTAATAAGCCATTGTCTTCAGTTGTAAATCATTTTGATGTGAAAAATCAATATCATCTCTTCTATAGGTAATTCATGTAGTGTAAACGTATTCTTGTTTTGATTTCTACACAAAATCTGTGGAACGTAAGACTTTTTACTTTAAATGACCATTAGTGTCGGTCATGTGCGGTTGCCGTTGTTAATGTTGATAATTATACCAATAAATTTATTTTAGTATTAGTAATTTCATTTGTGTAGTTGCCCTTACGACACAGGCAATACTGTACGTTTATGGAGTTCCATCGCAGTGCGGAGTGGCCGCGCGGTTAGAGGTGCCATGTCACTAATCGTGCGGCCCCTCCCGCCATCGGTTCGAGTCCTCCCTCGGGCATGGGTGTGAGTGTTGTCCTTAGCGTTAAGTTAGTTTAAGTAGTGTGTAAATCTAGGGACCGATGACCTCAGCAGTTTGGTTCCTTAGGCATTCACACATATTTGAACATTTTTTGAGTTCCATCACTCAATCCATATAAACGGAACCCTTATAGGATAGGTCCGTTTGTGTATCTGTCCTGTCTGTTTGTCTGTATGTCTGCCTCCCTGGCTGACCGACTGTGGAAAACCACATTTCTCAGGAATGGGTGGACGTAAAATTTGAAATTTATGTCACATGTTAAGGTCAATGGTCCCTTGGACGTGTAAAAATTTTAAGCTTCTAAGTCATTCCAGTCAAAAGATGCGGCCATACACGTCACATATTTTAATACTCGAAAACTCACTCATCAAAACCTATAGGATGCTTCCCGTCGATCGGGAACCATGAAATTTAGCAAAAAGCGAGGTTTCACAATACAAGTGAAGGAAAAAATACGAAAAATGTTAATTTGTAATCACATAACACTAAAAAATATGTTTTGTCATTTTTCCCGTCTCTCTGTTTGTCCGTCTATTAAGACGCTTTTTCTTTGGAATAGTTGGGCGTATCACGCTCAAATTTATGTCACAGGCTAAGGTCCTGGTACCTTGGCGATGTAAAAATTGTAGGCTTCTAAGTCAATGCACTCAAAACATATTTTGACACTCGAAAACTCAATCATCAAAATCTATAAGGTACTTCCCGTCCACCTAGGATGATGAAGCAAGAAGCAAGATTTCACAGTACATGTAAAGTAAAAAATCTGAAACTTGTTAAACTGTAATACTATCATATAAAAAAATGCTTCTCTTGTATGTCGGAGTTAGTCTGAGGAACTACTGTAAGGATTCTGATACAGTCTTGGAATTCTTGCCAGTATCGATATCGATATCAGGGAAAAGACGTTGAGGATGTCGATTCCCAGGATGGATTAACTATATGAATAGACAATTAAGTTTGTGCAGAACACTCAGTGCGCAACTCCTACTGGCACCTGCCCAATTTAATTTTATATATAAAATTAAATGATCCCTTTTTCCATAAGATTTTAATCCCGATAGAGCTTAGGGAATTTGGGGCGTGACTATTGTCTTCCCATAAAATTTATCTACAGCGCGTTACCTGCTAGGTGGCCTATCGGCTCCTTAGACCTGCATTGGTACAAGTCCATAGAGGCCGAAAAGCTTCAGTTGGCGCTTCTGTATTTCTCGTCGCAGACGGCTTTTCCTAGCTGACAGTACTGTGTGATGTAGCCATTGTTGTCTACTGTGTTACTGTTTTCTACTACATCTTACTGTTTCCTATCACTGTGATAAATGTACGTAATTGTTGCAGTTAAGATGTTTATTGAACGTAGCATACATAAGACGATTTCAGTTTCAGTTACAAAAATATTCAGACAGTCGTTACCCCTCTGCTTCTGGTCTTGCGGAAGCATGAAGGTATAGGTTCGGTGGTGGACAGCAGGCCGCTGCGCGTAAGAGGCTCCGGGTTGGAGTCCCTGCGCTGTCGGCACGAGAGGCGTTCTCGTAGTGCGGAGTGTACTCTATCCGACCCCGTCTTCTTCCCTGCTCCTCCTGGTGGCTCGTCCGCGGTGGACGGGCGGAACGGGCTGCAGTCCCCCAGCGTCGTCGGCTCACCCGGTTGTGACGGCGGATGCACAGGGTCTAGGCCCCGCACCATCTCGAGGACGGCTCACTGATGTGGTCAGCATTGGCGGCGAGCGAGTCTGCCGCGATGTCTGCTAATCCTGGGTTGATGATTGACAGCGGCAGCAAAGAGGACCAGAGCTGGTACGTCTGCTGCTGGATGGGCCGCCCTTACTGCAACATCCCCTTAATAAAAATTAACATGTCGATCACCGAGCTGAGCGCTATGCGGCGACCCAGTACACATCTAACTGCAGGTCTAACTGCGAGTCCTTGTTGCTATCAAAGCTGGCTTATTTAAAGGAAGCACGAGCGACGTCCTGACGTCACGCTCGTTTGTAATGACCGCATTCGTTCCACTTATACTGCTGATTCATCTGTCGTACTCTCCCCTTAGGTGTTCTTGCGACAGAGTTACGTGTTGTTACGGTAGACTTACGCAAAGTTGTGAAATGCAGTAACAGCTGACACTATACCTCTGTCTTACACTCTACGAAAGTCTCCGTCCAACACAAACCCGCGTACTAAGCAATTCTCTCTCGCCTGTTCTGTGTAACCAGGCCATTGCCCCTGCGTGACGACACATTCCGATGTATGTGCAATCCTCTTACCTCTTGGCTAACCTATTGCCTCTGGCTATGGGCATAGGCAACGAAACTTTGACAATATTCCACATTTCCAACTCTTTACTATTCCGTGACACTACAAAGGGTGGTTAAGGTGCATGTACAGCAGGAAGAAGCAGGAAGGCTTGTTCCCCTCGCATTTCTGCTAACCGCATGGCACTGAGTGGTGGGGACCGGGTTCGCTCCCTCTGCTCCCAACAACCCTTTCTACATATCATATATAGGCTGGCGTGCAAAACTTAAGAAGAAAACAACTTTCGCATAATGTGTCACTGCCAAGTAACGTAGCTGTATGAAAACTTGCACCATACACATTTCACTGATGTCTCCGCGATCTATGCTGATCCCCTCGACATTACAAAAGGTGGGACATGATAGTTAATAGGACGTGTGATCACCACAGGCAGTAATGCATGCATTGCAACGTGCTCCGAAGCCTCCACCAGCGCAGTTGGCAATTGTTGGATGGCCGTTGGGGCATGTGGACCTGCTGCAGTAGGTCTCCCTAACACATCCCACACCTGCTTGACAGGATTTAAATCGAGGGAGTGGGCGGAACAGTCTGTTCGCCTAATATCACCTCGACCCAAGACCTTCTCCACCTATGCTTTTAGACGCGGCCGCGCAGTGACACAAAAATGAGATCAGGGCCCGATGCATCCTTGAAAAGATGCACGTGGGAAAGGAGTACAGTGTGAGAATAACGTTGACCGGTGGGTGTACCAGGTTAAAAAAATTTGGTGGTCCGTACGCGTGAGCAACACTATCCATCCCCACACCATAACACCTGGACCATGTTCCATGTAGTTCCTAGGTACAATACGTGTTCCCATCTCTCGATTTATGAGAATATATAGAGAATCGCCACTCAGACTGCATCTCTGTCAACCAAGCATTCGTCCCCGCTCCTCATAGTACATTCCCTTATGCTCTTGGCACAATCGCAGTCGCTGCAACTGCCGCCATTGTTTGACGTGCGTCCGTCCCTTGTTGCCTGTTGCACAATGTAGCGTCATCTGCTGCTGTGGCTGATCGTGGTCGACCACTTCTTCTCCTTCGGGCAGCAGTGCTGTAGTTCGGAACGCTTCCCACACACGTGGAACAGTGCTGTAAGCAATACCAGATTCCTGAGCTACACTCGTCGCACTGCGTTTTTCCTCCAGTTTCCCGATGACCCCTGCCCGTTTAAAGTCATCCAAATGCTGCCTCCGGTCTATGTTGTAGTGAAGAATACCACAATAGGGCACCGTAAATGCTCGCTTTTACCGTCTCTTCAAATGCCTCGCGTTGCAGGGCCAGCCGCATTTTGCGCTATGGTCTCGTTGACCTCACGCCATGTGGCGTCCAACTTTGTATGCACGACTGGAAGACCTCAAACAACGTGCTCCTGCGCTTTCATTCATTTCCCTAAGTAATTAATATGTTATGGTCTTTATCTATCTCGTCTTTAAGTTTTGCAGTGCAGTATATATGTCTTTCTTGAAAGATATAACCACCATTTGAGTGAAAAACAGGATTTATTTCGCAATCTAGATTTCGGCCACAGGCCACTATCAAGTGTTAAACGTATTATAAATCGTTACACTTGAGTAAAAGCCAAGTCATCGTCAAAACATGTATCTTCGGTTACATAAAGGAATTTTGTCAAAAATAAATGCGAAAACATTTGGTAATATGCTAATTTACTGGCAATTAGCATGACTCAGTTGATGTGGTCGTGGAAAAATAGATGACCAAATCATAGGTTTTTAAACTTCGTTACACTGTGTCTAAACAGTGCTGCTTGGACACAGAGTAACGACGTTTAAAAACCTGTGATTTAGTCATCTGTTTTTCCATAACCATATCAAATGAGTCATGCTAACTGTCAGTAAATTAGCATATTACGAAATAATGTTCTCGCATCCATTTTTGACAAAATTCGTTTATGTAAACGAAGATGCATGTTTTGACGATGACTTTCGTTCTACTCAAGTCTAATGATTTATAATACTTGTAACATTTGATCGTGGCCTTTGACCGAAATCTAGATTGCGAAATAAATCCTGGTATCATTCAAATGGCGGTTATAACTTACAAAAAATGTTATATGACCGTGGCTCCACACAAAAGTAAAAACATGCTATTACTCCGCCTTGCCTATAATATTATCTTTGCTGCTTACAACACTCACATGAAGACATTCATTCACTATGTTTATTCTACAGGTGTTTACAATGTAAGAATGCTGCGGTGTGACTCAAAACTTTCACTTTTATTGATTTCGTCTAGCTCAATCTTTTTCGCTTTTGTAAATGTATCTGAACATTTAATGAGGCAATCAAGCTCGTTTTTTTCATATCCACTTCCTAGGAACTGTTCTGACTCTCCGCACCGCTATGTACATTCCCCATGCAGTCAGTCTCCTTCACATAAAATTATTTATACGTCATATATAACTTGTTTAATAGGTTTCTGCTTATTTTAACGTCTGTAATACACTGTCTTCCCAGTGAATGTACGAACTACTCACTGGAGTTGACAGTATAATATCATCGAAACCCACAGACGAGCCAAACTCTATTGTATTTCACAAAATGTAATTACAATGTTCCTTTTAATATTTTTTTCTGGAGGGGTCAGCGCTTCTCTAGGACTGCGGCTCCATTTACGGAATGTCCATTATCGCGTCCGAGCAGATATTGTAACCTCCAACAATACGACCACCGTCTTGTGCTGAATCGTCCTCCATTTGCATGCAACACAAAGTTTAACATCCCTTTGTAGTAGTATATATGAAGGGCTTATTTCAATAGTGGTACAAGTCCATTTTTGTTCATTTTCAGATACAGAGTCCTAAAGTTAAATGACCGCTGAAAAATCTGCAGTTGAGATACCAGAAATATTCAAGTATATGGCTTGTTGCTAGATATGAACCTTTCTTTCTATTTATTTGGATCATTAATTTCAGCAGCATTATAGGCAGAAAAGTGGAGGCAATGGACCTGTACCACTATTGAAATGAAATAAATTGAACATTGTAGATAAACCTGTTAATGTGTCACTTTGATTAGTGTTATGGCAATGTTTATGTTACTGTTTTGCTCGCCACACGTGTCACTGTACGCAACTAGCTGTTTTTGAGAAGTGACACACTTTTCAATATGTTTCAATAAACGGGTACCAATTTCCTGTGAACCCCTTGATCCAGATGTTTCATCCCAAAAATACATATGGATTTTGCCGTCAGTTAAATTGTGGCGACCAAAATTATACACGTACGTTTCTTTTGCAGTACGATATCGATGTTATCATTTTAGGAAATGCAAGTGCTTTTTGCAGGTCAAAGGTAAACACGAACACCTGGGAATCTGCCTCTTCACTCCATGCTGTGTCTGTAGCCATTGCTGTTCTTGCAGTTTGAAGCTCCTTTTCAGTTTTAAGCTTTCTTTTTTCTTCTGCATTGGTAACAGCGTCCATTTCAAAGTTCAATTTGTCACAAAAAGAGCAAGTGTCTTTACTTAGTGGTCGATATGACAGGTTGAAATCCTGGTTAAAGATTTTTCGATAGATGTGTTCCCCCATAATTTCTTTATTCTGAGAGATGCATTTATCTTTGTTCAAATCGTACATTTTGGCCACACACAGCTCAGGATTTTTTTGTGGGGATTATCCTTCCTTGCATAATGGCTCTCGGAAACTGGAAAGCTTTTGACGTGTTCCTTTACATCATCGATCAGACCTTCCGGTACAGAGAATCTGTTCTGATGTTTGCCCGTTCCATCAAGGTGAGGTTTACCCTCTTCCTTGCCTTTTTCTTAAAAGCCTAAAGAGACATCCATTAGAAATGTCAAAAGTATTCAAGAAAAACTTCTTGCATACTATTGCACAGTTCCCGTTCACATGCAATCGATAATCATGAATACAGTTTTTCTGAGAACCAGAGTCATCCCTTGGTTGTCGGCGGTTAACTGAATGATACGTGCATAAACCATTCAGATAACTATTTTGGCGATTACTATCACCCATAACCCAGAAATTTCCAAATAACGTCTTCCACATCTTCTGAAATTTTATTGAAACACTTACGTGCACACCTGCAGTCAACATTGCGAAATGTTTTTGGAGGAATTATTTTACCAGTTGCTGTGACGTACAGCTCCCCAGTCTTCCTTTTTTCTTTCGAATATGTTTTTCATATGTGTCCGTTTTCTTGTACCCTTCTTGCTTCGAGTACGCTTCCTTTTTGTCTGCATGTCTGCGGCTGAACCGTTCGCTCAGGCATCTGTAACAGTGTCTCTTGGTTCGTCATTTTTTGCACTTTCATTGGAAGTTTCATCGTCATCGGTACTGGTATCTAGATAGAAAGTAACACAAGTTATGATTTATACAGCACCGGATGACTGAAAATATATGTATATGTGAAATACACTAAGATGGACACCCTCATTTTCAATTGTTTTTGTCAACATGACCTTCACTCTCGCATATTCCATTTTTGGAACAAAATGTCTATAATGCTGAGAGAAAAGTAAGTAAATTGTTTTTACCTGCAGTAGTTTTAAAATCTGGATCATCAATTGTATCACAATCACTTGATAAAGCCCCTGAATCCATCATCTTCGCAAGAAATAGCAACACGCTTCAATGCACAAAAACACACGGACTTGTACTGTTGTGTTGGCTGAAGAGCCAACACCGTGTTACTAGAGGAGGCCGAAATGCACGCATTTTAGCTCACGCAAGCTGGCGTGAGGAGGGAAGAACTATACTGACGTGAAGTCTGGAACATGACAAGGAATGAGAATTCAGAAAGTGGACATAATTAGTTTCATACTTAAAACTTTAATCCATTAATGATGAACGTCGCTCTTGGCGGTACATGATTCACAATACTATCTGTTCAGAATAGTAACTGACTATGGCGCCTTGCTAGGTCGTAGCAAATGACGTAGCTGAAGGCTATGCTAAACTGTCGTCTTGGCAAATGAGACCGTATGTAGTCAGTGAACCATCGCTAGCAAAGTCGGCTGTACAACTGGGGCGAGTGCTAGGGAGACTCTCTAGACCTGCCGTGTAGCGGCGCTCGGTCTGCAATCACTGATAGTGGCGACACGCGGGTCCGACGTATACTAACGGACCGCAGTCGATTTAAAGGCTACCACCTAGCAAGTGTGGTGTCTGGCGGCGACACCACATGTACCACTACTGAAATAAATTCCTGCTTGCTTTCTCTAATGCGTCAGCATAACATTGAGGTGCTCTCTGTTAGCAGCAGGACGAAGCTGGAGCTGTCCCACAATGCAAATAAATTAAAACGACTTGTGTGAGTCCGTACGTGAGGATAACTCCATTTTTTTGAAAATTGGACTTGTACCAATATTGAAATAAGCCCTTATATATATATATATTGTATCATCATTTATATTTTTTGCTATCGCATATCAGTTTTAGCTAGTAAAGACATGCAAATACACTGCCTGAAAAGAGAATGACGTACGCAGAAAGGCAGGAGGAAACGAAATGGGAGGTTCAGAGGATATGTGTTGTTGTTCCAGTGACTACAAAAGCGCCACAAAATTACGTAGAACTCGGCTGTTTGAACCCACGTTGCACACCCTCTGGCGTGGATGCATGGACTGATTCGGTTGAAAAGGGTGTCATCAAGGATTGTCCTCCTCTCCTGAGGCGAGCAGCCTCACAGTTCTTATGGCTGGTGCCTGATATCATGGATACTGTCAGTGGGACGGAGTTATATCCGAGCTATTCCCACATATGCTCTATTAGAGACAGATTGGGGATCTTGCTGGCCATGGGATCACCTCAGCGTCAGTCTGGCAGTTCATAGACATATGTGCTACGTGTGGACGAGTATAGTCCTGTTGGAAAATGTCACCATGGTACTGTCACGTGAGCAGTAACACATGAGGACACGGATGTCAGAGTTTCCTCAGTCACTACCAGCTGTGACCTGAAGTCATGCCCCATGGCTACTCACACCAAAGCGCGAGGAGTAACACAGCTGTGCCTCTACAAAACATAGGAAGAATGGGGCGTTTCTCAAGTCGCAGCCATACTCGCTGACGATGGTTACCTGGCAGTCACTACCAGCTGTGACCTGAAGTCATGCCCTTTGATCACTCACACCAAAGCGCGAGGAGTAACACAGCTGTGCCTCTACAAAACATAGGAAGAATGGGGCATTTCTCAAGTCACAGCCATACTCGCTGACGATGGTTACCCGGGGTAGTGCAGAAACACGATCCATCGCTGAACACAATGTAATTACACTGACCAGCAGTCCTTGCTTCCCACTTACGGCACCACTCCAAATCCAGTCTTTCGTATTGTGTTAAAGACAGCCTGCGCATTGTACGGCAGTTCCCTAGTCCACCTGCTGCTTGTTTCCGAGCAATAGTGCGAAATCATACAGATTGTTGCAGGAAGTGTTCTCGAATGGCAGACCCATATGCAAAGGTGTTGAAATGGCTCTGAGCACTATGGGACTTAACTTCTGAGGTCATCAGTCCTCTAGAACTTAGAACTACTTAAACCTAACTAACCTGAGGACATCACACACATCCATGCCCGAGGCACGATTCGAACCTGCGACCGTAGCGGCCGCGCGGTTCCAGACTATAGCGCCCAGAATCGCTTGGTCACTCCGGCCGGCTGCAAAGGTGTTACAGTAGGCTCTGTTCACTATGCGGCGATCCTCACTCGAAGCGGTCAGACTCTGGGTAACCCTACCCTCACATTCCTATGCAGCCCATCAAGGTACTGTCACATACGAATGTCTCACCAATCTGAATGATGAACGATTCGACCAGCTTGGTAAATGTGGATCCACAATGAGGCCTCTTTCAAGCACTATCAGTTGCTGATATCGCTGTCTCAAAGTATTCCCGCGTCTGACGCTGTACACGCCCCTTATATACCCCACCAGGCTTAAAAAAAGAAAATAAACATGAACAACACGAGAACACAAGAGCAACCTCTCTCTCTCTCTCTCTCTCTCTCTCTCTCTCTCTCTCACACACACACACACACACACACACACGTACACACACAGAAGTGTAAGTGAAATCTCAAGTATTCCTGTAAAAAAATCCGGCTCAGAGGATCTACTCAGCCATAATCTAGTATGAGTGTGCGACAGCGGACATGAGAATTATCTCAGATTTTATTTACTGTGAGTAGAGGTAGACAAACGAGGGGTGTTTCAAAAGTCCGTGCAAAGTCCGAGAGATGGCACCACCAGCGCATATCGAGGTCGTGTTAGTAGCATCTTTGGAAAGAACGCACACCAAGTTTCCGCCATATTGGTCTATTTCTTTGTGTTTGGCATCGGTGTGCATCAAGAAAGTCGAGTGATTGCCAAAAGATGGAGGAAAAAGAATTTCGTGTGGTGATTAAACATTACTTTATGAAGGCATAACGCCTCAGGAGACTAAAGAGAAGCTTGATAAACATTACGGTGACTCTGCACCTTCAATTAGAACAGTTTATAAGTGGTTTCAAAATTTTCGGAGTGGCCATACGGGCAGAAGTGATTCTGAACCTTCTGGACGCCCTGAGGAGGTTACAACTCCAGAAATCATTGATAAAATGCATGATATGGTGATGGATGACAGAAGAGGTAAAGTGCGTGAGGTTGCTAGTGCTGTGGGCATATCGAATGAACGGGTATGTAATATTTTGCATAAACATTTGGACATGAAAAAGCTATAAGCAAGATGGGTTCCACGGTTGCTCACGCTTTACCAAAAACGGAATCGTGTAATGTGTTGGAAGGATAGTTTGGAGCTGTTCAGGAAGAATCCACAGGATTTTAAGCGTCGTTTCGTAACTGTGGATGAAACATGGATACATTACTATACTCCTCAGACCAAACAACAATCTAAACAATGGGTTACCAAGGGAGAATCTGCACCTAGAAAGGCGAAGATCATTCCTTCGGCTGGAAAGGTCATGGTGACTGTCTTTTGGGATTCGTAAGGGATAATCCTCATCGACTACCTGGAAAAGGATAAAACTATTACAGGTGCATTTTATTCATCGCTATTGGACTGTTTGAAAACCGAGCTGCAAGAAAAACGCAGGCGACTGGACCGCAAAATAGTCCTCTTCAATCACGACAACGCACCAGCACACACCTCACCAGTTGTGGTCGCAAAATTAGTAGAAACAGGATTCAAACTCGTTTCACATCCCCTCTATTCTCCAGACTACTATTTGTTCCCCAGTTTGAAGAAATGGCTGGCGGGACAAAGATTGTATTCAAATGAGGAGGTGATTGCAGCAACTGATAGCTATTTTGCAGACTTGGACAATTCCTAACATTCGGAAGGGCTCAACAAATTAGAACAGCGCTGGACGAAGTGTGTAAGTCTAAAAGGAGACTATGTCGAAAAATAAAAATGGTTTACCCCAAACACGTAAGTAGTTTATATTTTTGCACGGACTTTTCAAATGCCCCTCGTACTAAAACTGCAGCAGTATGTTTCAAGTTTTCGCCTAAGCACGAAACACCATCCATCGTAATCGTTCCTTTAACATGTGTTTTCCTGCTCTATTTGTTTCCTTATTCAAGAACAGAGGGAAGAGGAAGAGACATTGAAAATGAGATCCGTTGTTCGGTAACCATGTTAAACGGGTTTCGTCCTCAGTGATCAATATGAGATAGAAGTATGAGGCACAGAAACACTTGCCATTGATAAGAGTTTAAGAATAACCGACTAAGATATTCTTTTGTATAGGGAAAGTGTAGTAACTAAATAAGCAATCGAATTTCAAACAAAAAAATAATTCTGATGCAAGTCTCTGTACACAGTTATGTCCAAAGACAGTTTTAAAAGTAGTTTGAAAATATTAATTCTCCCAAATCACATTAAGGAATATTGGAGGGGGTATTTCTATACCATTCTCACCTCTCCCGTTTCTTCTTCCAATGTGAACTAGAACGTCTCTAATATTATCTTCATGGTCTTTTCACGAGATATATGTAGGAGAGTATATAGGCTGACTCTTCTAGGAACGTACGGCCTCGGAATCTTAACGGTAAACTATACTGGAGAACTTGTAGGTAACGCAGTGGTTGGCACACTGGAGGACGACGGTTGAAACCTGCGTCCGGCCATCCAGATTTAAGTTTTCCGTGATTTCCCTAAATCACCCCAGGCAAATGCCGGGATGGTTCCTTTGAAACGGCACGGTCGATTTTCTTCCCCATCCTTGACACAATCCGAGTTTGTGCTCCGTCTCTAATGACCTCGACGTCGACGCGACGTTAAACCCAATCTGCCTTCCTTTTCTTTCTAGAGGTCGTCTGCCACATATTCCAGAATGCATGGGAAACCTGGAAACATTTGTTCCTGCACCAGCACTGCATTCTGTGTCGTTAGATCAGCCACAGATCGCTGCCTATCCTACTTTTCACAGCGTGCCATCTTCCGATCTCCATGGTCTGCTATGACGAGGCGCAGACGTTCAAGACCTTATCGCCTACTTGTCCTTTCACTGTCCTTTAAAAACTGTCTAAAACAAAAAATTTAAAAAAATAAAATAAAAAATCGAGGCACCACGAAGGAATTATCCGAGTGGCACGGAAGTCGGTAGATGTGATGTTAATGTACCGACAAACAAATGAGTACTATTTCAGAAAAAAATGAATGATTTGCTGAAAAGAAAGAGCTTCACAAATTAAGCGAGTCAATAACGCGTTAGTCCACCTCTGGCCCTCATGCAAGTATTTATTCACCTTGGCATCGATTTATGGAGTTTTTGGATGTCCTCCTGTGCGATATCGTGCGAAATTCTGCCCAATTGGGGGGTTGGATAGTCAAAACCCTGAGATAGTCTGAGTGCCCTGTTAATAATGCTCCAAACTTTCTGAATTGTCGAGAGATCCGGCGACCTTTCTGGCCAACGTAGGGTGTGGTAACCCGAAGACAAGCAGTAGGGCTAGACACTGGACTCGCATTCGGGAGGATGACGGTTCAAACCCGCGTCCGACTTTCCTGATTTAACATTTCCGTGATTTCCCTAAATCGCTCCAAGGAAATGCCGGGATGGTTCCCTTCAAAGAGCACGGCCGACTTCCTTCCCCATCCTTTCCTAATCCGATGAGACCGATAACCTCGCTGTCTGGTCTCCTTCCCCAAACAACCAAACCCCAACCCAACCCAACAAGCAGTAGGAGTGTACAGACGGGTATTATCTTGCTAAAATGTAAGCCCAGGATGACTTAAGGGGATACGGAATCACCTATCCCCGCAATGTTAATATATGCCTACTATAGGGAACATTTTCTCACAAACTACTGGAGACAGAGAGGTAAAAATTTTACTGTATGTGCATTCATATGTTACAACAATACTGAAACAACAGTTTATTGTCAAAGTATTTTCTTACAGAGATGTTGTACATTTATTTTTAAGTAAATTTTTTCCATCGCTTTTTACTAGACTATCACCCCTAAGTCTTTTGTAAATCAAGTAATTAAAAAATCGTTGTTTCAGTATGTAATAGGGACCTATGTCACTACGTCATAAAAATTTCAGACTTCTAGGTTGACCAGTACCTGAGATAATGTTCCTAGATGAAGTAAAAAGTAAACTTACGGGAAACGGAGAAAGAAGATTAAAACATTCCTGATCCGTAGCTAATACCCCCTTCACAGTCTTCATAATCATCTTCAAGTCTTCTTTTGGCACCCCTCTGCACCTGTCTTGCTTTTTTCACTAATGTCTTGATTATATTATCAGCATGCCTTAGTCTGTGCTGATCTAAAAAGAACATAGCACGTACCGTACGGGAACCAACACACATACCCAACTTTTGAAGGACCTGGCATTTAGTTATATTTCCAAGATTGAAGGTTGCCACAGCATCATACACACCAAAATGTAGTGTATTAATTCCGACAAACACTGTTTTTGGGAGACGATGCCATATCACACTATTCAAGCACTCGTTGGGGTTCTGCGTTTTTCCGTGAAGACATTTCATCAGAAGACTTCTGTCAGCCAGATCTCTGAAAATGGGCTTTATTTCTGCCATGATGGCTGATGACTGTGGTGGTGAATGTATTTCTCTCCTGTTGTTAGTCCCCTATTGTATTTACACCAGCTGTTTTCACCTTTGGGGCACAAACCATGTTGTGGATGCTCATCCGTGGATGCGGTGTGGAAATATAAAGCCCATATAGCTCTCCTCATTTCTTCAAGATTGCCTGTATTTTGCCTGATTGCAAGGCCATAGCAGTTCTGAATGTGGTCTATTATGGAATCAGTCAATCTTCCTCTGCCATCCAAGGTTTCCCCATCATCTAGTTTTTTCCCTTTCATAACTGATTTTAACCTTCTCAGCCTGGCACCCATTCTCTTCTGCACATGTCCTATACATTCAAGTTTGCTTATATTTACACTGTTCCCATATGGTTTGCTTTCCAAAACTTCTTTGAATGCTTTAGAGTCACCATCTCCCAGATATTTGACATAGCGAACATTATACCACTGTGAAGAGCGATGAAAAATTTTCTTCACCCCAGCAACCTCCATGCCACCACTACTACCATAATAATTAGCAATACAGTCATCACTGTGTTCATTTTTCAGCCTGCCTGTGCACCTACAGTATTTAGACATTATTGCAACGTCAATAACCTTGCCAGTATCAACACTAGTTGCTGTTACAACACCATTGTTGGAGGTGTGGCCCCTTTTCTGCCACGTGCCATCAAACGCCACTGTGAGGTCACGACTGCCGTCATTTTCTTCCACTGCTTCTTCCACAGCAACCTGCATTGACTTCTGTGCTACATCTTCAACTGCAGATCCTAGTACATAATTGTAAGCTTCAAACTTTGAAGGTGCACTTGGAAGATTTAGAACACCACATAGCATATCACCAGCTGCTTTGCCCTTACCAATTGCTCGCAATCCATAAACTAACCTAATATTTACACTATAAAGTTCAGTTTTCTTGTATCCATTATTTACAGTTACTGAAACCGAACTTGGAAACTTACAGCTGTATTTACAAACACTGCATATTAAATTAAACTGGGCAGCCAGGCCAACATGGGATTCTACTTTCAGAGAAACGTTTCCATGACATTTTTTGCAGCACAAACTGTTTTCAAGAGCTTCACACAATATATTCGTATCAATGAGTTCAAAAACTTCATTCCCTCTATCAAGTAAATTATATTTCTCTTCCAAATCTCTTAGTTTTTTATGAGAAGCACTGTTTTCATTTGGTGTAAGTTCGTTCGGCAAATCAGTAATAAGTGGATTCACATTTTCCAACAGTGATGATGATGAACTGCTTTGCTTTGCTAATGAATCATTATTTCTTTTCTTTTGCCAGTTCACACGCTTTTTAAATACTTTTGCTTTAGCTCTAGGCATTTTCACTGCGAAAAATGAAGCACTAAATACGAAATAACTCAACAACAACTACTTTCTTATATCACACTGTTTACAAAACAGTCCCGCCACAAAGTCAAAGAGTAACTTGAGGAAACCAGAGAGAAACATTTTCGGGCAACTAGTGTATAAATAGTCGCTGGAAACCGGGATATTTGAATTCATGTCACTTTAAAGGTACTGCCAAAAAGTTCATGGTCAGCCACGAGAGACGTGTATAACTAAAGCGCAATACCCGATCTCACAAATATATAAAAATAAAATAGTTATAATTGTAGTAGAGCTATGTATGATACGTCATTTTAAAGAGGAAACATGGCAGAATATAATACGCCAATAAAAAAAAATTCGATTTTTTAACCCAAAATCCGATTCCGTATTCCTTTCCTAATCCGATGAGACCGATAACCTCGCTGTCTGGTCTCCTTCCCCAAACAACCAAACCCCAACCCAACCCAACAAGCAGTAGGAGTGTACAGACGGGTATTATCTTGCTAAAATGTAAGCCCAGGATGACTTAAGATGAAGGACAAGAAAACTGGTCATAGAATATCATCGATGTACCACTGTGATGTAACAGAGCCACGGATGATAACGAAAGGCGTCCTGCTATGAAAAGGAATGGCACTCCAGACCATCACTCCTGGTTATTGGGTCATATGGGGAGGCGACAATCAGACTGGTACCCCATTGTTGTCTGGGATGTCTCCAGACACGTCTACGGTCTGGGTGAGCAATGGCCGAACTTAGCGTCAAGAAGGAAGCGGGTGATCTAGAGAGACGACAGAACTTTAGGGCTGAGCAATCATCAGGGAGGCACTGGGAGCCCCCAATTTATCGTTATCATCGATCTGAGGTGCATCTGGTACTTCAGTGACCAACAGACCATTAATAAGTGGCTCACGGAAAGGGGGCTGAGCTCACAGCGCCCCTTGCACCAACTGTCATTGACATCCGTGCACCAACAAGCACGCCTGCAGTGGTGTTGGACACATTCGAGCAGGAATCTTATTGAGTGGAGCAGAATTGTTTTCAGTGATGAGTCCCACTTTGTACTGAGCCCTAACGACCACTGTAGACGCCTCTGACAGCGATGGGACAACAACCCGATCATCACGTACCATATGGCCCGGCAACCAAGAATGATGGTTTGGGTAGCCATTATTTTCATACCAGGATTGCTGTCTTTGTCATCGACGGCGCCCTTAGAGCTTAGCGGTATGTTGACAATACTCTGCGCCCCGTTTTGTTGTCCTTCATGATAAGCCATTCTGGGCTTACATTTCAGCAAGATGCTTATCTGAGTGTATTTCCCCGTGGCCTGTATCGTAGCGAGAAATATCCCAGTCGTCTCTGTTCCGCTTTTATACTTGTAGCCGGCCGAGGTGGCCGAGCTGTTCTAGGCGCTACAGTCTGGAACCGCGTGACCGCTACGGTCGCAGGTTCGAGTCCTGTCTCGGACATGGATGTGTGTGATGTCCTTAGGTTAGTTAGGTTTAAGTAGTTCTAAGTTCTAGGGGACTGGAAACCTCAGAAGTTAAGTCCCTTAGTGCTTACCAGGCCACCTATCCGCGATGCCATCAGCAGCTTTGGTCTCACATTGAGCAGTCAGCGTACAATGTAAACAGCGTGGACCTACAGCACTCACATTGCGACGTCTGGAGCTAAACTCACGCCTGATATTTTGTTTCTGTTAAGAGAGGTTTTCTGTTTTATTTTTGCTAGAAAGTCTTCAAGACAATCACGAAAGTGGGCTCATAAGCATCAGGCCTTTTGTTCGATAACATTTTCTTCTTCCCCCTTCAATATATTGTGGTGTCTCATTACAGTTCTGAAAAACGAAGCAGTGCGCAAAAATAACTTCAGTTGTGGCATTAATTCTGGACACTTTGTAGAGATACGTTGAATATTGCATTCAGGAGTTTATACTAGTTGAAACATACAATTTAACTCACTACAAATTTTCAGGAAAGATGGGGTAATGTCCACTGTTTAAAAGTTAACGTTCAAATATAAATATTTAATTAAAATTTTTAAAAATCAAACAAATTACTCACATTAAAACTGTATGCCCGACCGAGACCTTTGCCCTTCGCGGGCAAGTGCTCTACCATCTGAGGTACCTTTTTTTTTTTTTTTTTTTTTTGAAAGAAAACAAAGACTCCGATTATACTGGTTTCTCCTTCCAGTAAACAAAAATGAGTGTCCTTCGTCTTGTTGGCGAAGAAGCAATCCTTTGGAACAAAAAAAATTTTTTTTTTTCAAAGCCAAAATCAAATTTCTTTTTCCTTGAATAACAAACATGAGGAAGAAATAAGGAAAAGCTTTTTAAGTCGTCATGCGACTTGTAGTTAAAGTCTAGTTCTTACAGGAGCTCCTGAAGTGTATCCGCCTACAGCATGCCAGCTCGTCCAAACGTGTCTTCTCATGGCGTAGGCGTGAGTTCTGGGTAGCAGATCTATTCAGTTCGGTTCGTTGTATACAGTTTTCAGCTTCTCAGGGCTTGGACGTTCCAGCTACTAGGTGGGTCATCGAAAGTGCTCCGTAAGAAATTAGAAAAATATTGTTTGTAGCGTGGGTTGCGTATCAGGACGCAGTGACGTTCGTTGAGATAAGCCCAATATCCTATCGTAGACTTGTCGCCTGAAGTAAAAAGATAGCGGATCGTGTGGCCACAGATCCAATTCACAGAGTTAGTTTTGGCGGAGGGGTAGAAAGTCTTATCGGGGTACAAAAGCATGTGGACGTCGATCTGAGCCGATGTCTGGCGAGTAAGAAACGCCAAAATTCGCCGCGCAAGTGTCCAGACGTCTAGCGCTGTGCCACAGTGGAACCGGTGGACATCCGTGTCATCCACGCCACAGTGGGTGCAGACGGATGAATCGGCGAGATGGATGCGGTGCAGACGATCTCGGTTAACTTGTTTGCCATTCACGGTGATGTACCACGCTGATTGAACGTCTGATTCGAGAAAACGCGCATGGATCGCCTTCCATATGTGTCGCCACACGTACTGTGGATACTTACGTTCGATGGGGTTGGACGGGCGGCACTGTTGTAACAATTCGGAGACTGTTTTCGTGAGGTACAAACGTGGAAGTGGTAAGGACCGGTAGATATAACTGAACTCCAGGAAAAATCGTTGGATGTAATAAAAGGGGGTTGGAATGGTCGATATCAATACTGGGGCGGACAAGGAGGCCGGTGCAAAGTTGTGAAGCAGGAGGCTAGTAAGGCTCTGCGGGCAACGATGCCAAAGTTTGAGTTGGGAGCTGACGTATAGTGCCTTGACACGAGTCGGCACGTGGATGAGTCCCACCCCGCCACGATCTCGTGGCAGTGCAAGGGATTCATACTGCACCTTGAATAACATCCCCGAGCTGACGAAGGAGCCGAAAGCTATCAACAGTCGTCGCGCCAGGAGATTTGGAACTGGTAGTACTTGAGCCACGTGTGGTATACGGGAAGCATGATACATGTTCACGTATTGCGCGCGTTGGATAACGTCGAGAGCTCGTAGCCGGTGATCTGCGAGATTTGCTCTGATTGTCTGTAGCAAGCGTCTACCATTGATAGCCGCTGAGCGGCGCAGGTCTGCTGTGAAATCAAGTCCAAGACACCGTATGGTGGCGGCGACACTAAGGGGGGCAGCGCATCTCTCCGGCAAGCCCTCACCAATGAGCAGGACCTTGGATTTTGACACGTTGAGGCAGCTCCCCGACGCTTCGCCGTAAGTCGCCACCCATGTCAGTGCTGCTCGTACTTCATCTTCACTGCGCAAATATAGTACTATGTCGTCTGCGTAGGCTGTACAACAAAAACGGTGGCCTTGCACAGCCATGCCTTCCAAACGTTGGCGCATGCCCTGGAGCAGGGGTTCCAAGGCGAAAGCATACAAAATCGTGGAAAGAGGGCAACCTTGCCGTACAGATCGTGCGATGACCAGGGACGGTGTAAGACGACCATTGTACAGGATTTTAGAGGTTGCACTACTCAACAGGCGCATAACCACTGTTACAAAACCGCCAGGAAAACCCATATGCTGAAGAACTGTCCGTAAATAGAAGTGGTCAACACGGTCGAAAGCCTGGCTAAAAGTCCAGTGAAGCCAAGGCGCCAGGGAGACGCTGATGATGCGCTAATGCTATCATGTCTCTGTAACGGCAATGGGCCGTACGGATGTTGCTGTCGCCTCCTAGGGAAGTCTGGTCGCAGGATGTGACGTAACGTGCGACCTTCTTGAGTCGCGATGCCAGTAGCCGTGTGAATATTTTCATGTCGCTGTTGAGCAAAGTAATTGGTCGATAGTCCTGGACCCTTGATAACCCGCGCGGTTTATGTACGGGGATAATAATTCCTTCTAGAAAGGCGCTCGGGACCACTGTCCTCGGTGACATCAGCTCTTGTGCGATTGCCGTCCACGTGGAAGCCAACAAATACTGAAAACTTTTATAAAATTCGATGGGTATACCGTCAGGTCCAGGAGACCTGTTATCGGAACCCGCCTTGATAGCATCTACCACTTCATCTGTGGTTACGTCGTCTTGGAGGTCATGCACAGCATCCTCCGGAAGAGTGTTCGTAGTGAGCTGAGCGACTTCTGTGATCAGTGCTGCAGAATGCGGTACGGCTGCGTATAGCCCGGCAAAATGAGCATGGAGAGCACGACCGATGCTTTGTTGGGTGTCGTGCCGGCGCCCTTCCACATCAGTGAGGACTTGGATCAGAGCTCGTCGTCGTCGTTGTCTTTCCTGAAGGAGGTGGTACATCGACGGACGTTCTTGAGGGATTCGATTAGAAGCTCGAGAACGGACTACAGTGCCTTCCAAGTTACGCCGCATGATCAAGGAGATCTGCGCCTTCGTGCGATGGACCATCGACTGCCGGGCTGGCGAGAAAGGCATCGTCGTACAGTTACGTAGAATGGTGTAGTAGAAGTGCAGGGTATTAGTTTGCCACGCCTTTAATTCCTTCCCAAAACTCATCAGAGTCTTCCTCAGGGTCGGCTTTGCACAGGAGAGCCACCATGATAAGGTGGAGTCATAGGCTTCTCGACGATGGTGGCAGCGTGCCCACGCTTCTTCGACCATACGGCGACAGTCTGAGGAGGTCAGGTGAGCGACATTGAGTTTCCACAGACCACGACTATGCCACACTTGCTGTCGGGCGAGAGTGACGTCACAGAGGTATGCATAATGGTCTGAAAAGGCCAAGGGCCAGACTTCCGCATGACGTGTGCCATCAGCAAGGGAGCGGGTAACGTAGATGCGATCTATGCGGCTTGACGAGTGAGAGGTGTAGAATGTATAGCCCGGTTGAATTCCGTGGAGCTTCTTCCATGTGTCAACAAGTCGGAGACGGTCGATGACCACTGAGAGAGATGCACAAGGGGAATGTCGCGGGAGTTGGTCCGCGGGCTCTTGTGTCGAGTTAAAATCCCCACCGAGTACCAAATCGTCCTGCGGACCGGTGAAGAGGGGTGTGACGCTTTCGGCAAAAAAAGTTTGTCGGTCATGACGGCGGCCAGTGCCGGACGGAGCGTAGATATTAATAATACGCACGCCGAACAGTGTGAGGGCCATACCTCGCGCAGTGGGGAGGTAGATGACGTCCTCTGCAGGGAGTCCGTCGCGTAGCAGGATGGCGACGCCGCTACCGGTATCGGATGCGGGGGAAACATGGGCGTTGTATCCGGTGGGAACTAGGAAGTCAGCCACAAACACCTCTTGTAAGAGTGCTATATCCACATCCGCAGAGTAAATAGTGTCTCTGAACATAGCCAGTTTATGGGGGGCACGAATGGTGGCGAGATTCATCGTGGCGATACGATATTGCTGCGTGCGGCCATCCTCAGTATGTGCAGAACGTGCGGTAGAAGTAGCCGGCAGGTGGAGACCCGCCGGTGGTCCCGCAGTGGTGATAATTACTGGCGGGGCGCCAGCCCCAGTGTCGCCGAGGTGGACTCCTGTGCAGACACGCTGGCAGGCTGTTCCGCTTCTTCTTCAACGTCATCGGCCCAGGAAGCTGACGACGTGGACATGTGACGGTCACGTACTTCCGGAACGGGTGTTGTGGATTCCGCAACATGAGTGGCAGGGGGACCGCCGTCATCATTCGTTGACAACGGCGAGGACACGTCCCTGGCTGGGAGAGTAGGCGTCACCGGAGGGGCTCCTGTTGCTGCCACATCGCGTGACTGGACGCAATGTGGGAGATCACCGTCAGACATCAGGTCGACATCTCGTGGGGCCGTCTGAGAAAGGGCGTCATCGGAAGGCGTTCGTCGTCGTTTCCTGTGTTTGCGAGGCGACCGCTGTTTTCTGATGTGGCCTTCTGAATCAGAATGTGGTCGCCCGTCGTCTGACGCCGAACCCGTCTGGACAAAGGCAGACGTCGGCACGACACCGAGGTCGACGTCCATGGTTCCAACAGGAACATCGGTTTCGGTCTGCAAACCGGACGGTCCTGAAGCGAGCACTGGAGGTGACGCCGTGCTTATGTCGTCGGCGCGTTGTGCCGCGGTGGGTGGCGTTGACGATGCTGCTGGCGCAATCGGGAGTGTCACGACGGGGTCCTGTGCAACCTTGGCGTAGGTGATGGGTAAGGACGTGACCGTCGAAGCCTGAGTCTCTTCACGTAACGGCGTCTGTATTAAACGGCGGTGTAAGCATTCGGAACGTACATGTCCCTCCTGGCCACATCCTGCGCACGTTCGTGGCTGTCCATCATACATGACGATGGCCCTCACACCGCCAATCAGCAGGTACGATGGGACATGTTTCGTCAGCTCAATTTTTATTTGCCTGACGCCATTTAATACGGGGTAGGTCGTAAATGTTTGCCACTTCTCCGCGACGTGACCCAAGACGGTGCCATATGGTTGGAAAGCGGCAATGACCACATCCTGAGGCACCTCGAACGGGAGTTCAAACACCCGCAATGTCCGGAGACCGAATCCAGCATGGGCGACTGTCACAGCACCCATATGTCCATCAGAGTGTTTAAATTTTAGTCCGGTGGCATGACGGTGAATTATGTCATTGCAAATTTCCTCTGTCGACATCTTGATGTAGACAACACTTCCAGTGATGGAAAAATGTATGCCGATTACGTCCTGGGGGTTCAAACGTGGATCCTCACGTATGAACTGTTCGACTTCGAAAGCTCTGGGTCGTGGATGTTCGGCTTGAAACGTTACTTTGATCGTTGCACGGCGGTACGAGTGCGCCATGGTGTACGTTAGTACTGGACTCGATAGATACAAACACCGCGACGCGGAAGTAAACACCGCCAAGAGCGTCACACGGCGCGCGGAGCAGCTCCGCACGCTAGCACGGCTGCGAGCCGACTGTCTGGTACCGAAGCACGACTCACGGCCGCTCCTCACAGCTTTACTTCTGCCAGTATCTCGTCTCCTAGGTAGGAGACGAGATACTGGCAGAAGTAAAGCTGTGAGGACCGGGCGTGAGTTGTGCTTCGGTAGCTCAGATGGTAGAGCACTTGCCCGCGAAAGGCAAAGGTCCCGAGTTCGAATCTCGGTCGGGCACACAGTTTTAATCTGCCAGGAAGTTTCAAATCAGCGCACACTCCGCTGCAGAGTGAAAATCTCATTCTGAAAGTTACTCACAACCCAACAATTTCAGAAAATTACAAATTACTTGGCACAAAAGCTATTGCAGTATTTCTTAGTATTGTTTAGGATATGCTTTTGATTTAATCACTGTCTCGACTCTGCACGACATCAAGTCCATCAAATGTCGAAGATCTTCTGGCTGACCACTCTGACTAAGGCCTCAAGGAGTTCTCTGTTGTTACTGGGATTCCATCATGAAACCATGATTGCAAGCCTTGACCACAAGTTCTCAATTGGGTTGAGGACGGAGCTGTTGATAGGCCATGGCAGCACACTAATTTGGTGATCGAACAATTTCTTATCGATTTCCGCAGTATAACATGACGCACATTCTTGCTGAAAGATGAACTGGTAGCTGCTAGTTTCAAACAGCGCGCAGCAGTTTCAACACACGACTTCTACTTGGTACTTTTTTGCAATAATGCTGCCTGTAACACTACAGACATCCAATGCCATGACTTAGGCCATCATACTATCCCACACCATGACATTGATGGTATGCTTCATAGTGGAGGCGGTCGCTAAGGCAATAAGTATTCGCCTGGTCGACGACGAACTTAGCTACGTCACTTCCAAGGATACTGCTCTTAGTCTCTCCATACCAAATGACTAGCCCAGTCTGCTTGCGTCCATTTCTTGTGTGATAATGCCCACTGCACATGTTACTGCCTCTCCATTATTTTCAGATGATGCTTGTTCCTTGGAGTATTCGGTCGCAAACCATTTTCGCAAAGTTTCTGTCTAACGGTTCGATCAGAAACTTCAACCTCTGACATCTTGAAGATGGCATATATGTCTTTTGCGGTACGCCGATGATCTTGAAGAGAAAGACGGCAAATTCTACGACAGTTCTGATCAGTCAATATTGTTTTCCTGCAGGTTCTTGAAGCAGTTTTGATTGACCCAGTTTCTTCATACCGGATGCCAACGTACTTCCCACCAGACTTTGTAGCGCCGCCACCTTTTTGCTATTTCTGCATGCGTATAACCTTCTTCAAGGAGTGTTACTGCCTTACTCCCTGTACTTGGTGACCAATCAGCACGTTTCCGTACAGCAGACATCGTTTTCAATCCGTCATCCGTCCCAACTCATCTCACAGTCTCACACTAAAGAAACTTTACAATTCGACAGCAACAGTGTGTTGGCACTACTGGAGTTACAGCAGTGGACGGAACGCTTGTTCTCGCCAGATAAAGCAATGATACGATGACTGATTTGTAGGAACAGAACAAATTAAAATCAGCTTTACAAGGAGGTAATACAGTGAAGTTTTTTCGTTATCAGTTAAGATTATTTATTCATTTTTATCAAAAAATATAACATCACATTCTCTAAAACTATAAACATTCAGTAGGACATATGATAAACATAAAATAAAAGTATAATTTATTACTTTAGTGTACCAAAACTTACTTACATCTCGTGATGTTAAAACTAATGAACATTTCAACGGAGTGTCCAGAATTAATGCCACTACTGTCGATGACAGTTGTTTAGTTTGGCGTACAGTATGTCACCTAGCAACGGCTGTAACCGTACTACAGAAGTCGCCATCCACATTTGCTGTGAGACATGGAATCATGAAAACCTGCTGAAGGGAACTTCCCATGTAAAGAGTCTGGCATAATTCAACTACTTATGTGGCAACATCGTCATTGACTCTTAATGACAACCTAATTGTACTAATAAAGTTTCAATCTCTGTCTGTCTTAACCGTCGCCATGTTCGATGGCGACTATTAGGAACACGGTTCCGCCATAGACGATGATCACTAGAAATGTCACGTACTGCAGAAGTCTCGCTATCCGTAGTACAGTTTGCTCCACAGTGACTACCATCATACGAGGCCCTGGAAATTCGATTCGATGAAGACCCATCATTATCACTAACGCAGAAACGTTGACTTTGAAGCGAAAGATTTCGGTTCCGAAGTCAAGAAGTGGTCCAGTGAAAAGCAATGAAGTATGAAGAGGAATTTGCAATATCAGTCGGCTACTCCCTGGGTCATAATGGCTGCTGTGTCTTCACTTCTTGGTGCGTATTTTCAGTTGCATTTCTTTTCAATGCCTTCCATTGCAGCTTTAGTGCTTTTTTCGATAGTCGATTCGTTTTCTTCCTGATAAATGGTTAATATCCTTCTGATGTAGGCCACATCGATTTATCCATGACACACACATACATTGATAACTGCATAGCGCAGTCTCCACTTGAGAGGTTCCGGTACTATGTTGGCAATTTTACCAGTGGGGTAACGAACACACATTAGGCTATATATACTTTCCAGTCTCATTAATGCGACCACCTGTTAAGAGCCTGAATAACCACCTTTTGCAGCTTTGGACCGCTACGAGAGTCAATGAGCTTGTGGAACATACCAACAGGGATGTGAAGCCATGCCGACTCCAGTACTGTGTTCAAAAATGGTTCAAATTGCTCTGAGCACTATGGGACTTAACATCTGCGGTCATCAGTCCCCTAAAACTTAGAACTACTGAAACCTAACTAACCTAAGGACATCACACACATCCATGCCCGAGGCAGGATTCGAACCTGCGACCGTAGCGGTCACGCAGTTCCAGACTGAAGCGCCTAGAACTGCACGGCCACACCGGCCGGCAGTGCTGTGTTCAGCTGTGGTCGGTTTCTCGGTTGAAGATCCACAGTGTGAACTGCCCAGTCAAGGTGGTCACCTAGTTTGTCGATGGAGCATGATTCTGGGAAGTTGTTGGCCAAAGGAGTGTGCTAAACTCATCCTGAGACTCTCCGAAGCACGCAAGTGCAGTGTCAGCGGTGTGACACGTTACATTGGTATTGGGCTGCTGGTAGACGTCATTGTACTGGCGAAAAACAAACTGCATATAGGGGTGGATATGGTTCCTAAGGATAATTGCATATTTATCTTGATCCATTGTTCCTTCCAGAATGGAGATATCACCTAGGGGATGCCACGAAAACTTTCCAACCCGATGATACTTGCAGGACGTTTGGTTTCAGACGTTTAACGCCGTAAAATCTAACGACCATCTGTCCGATGGAGTATAAAACGTGATTCATCTGAAAAGACCACCTGCTGGCGCTTAGTGGCCGATCAGTTGTGGTACTGGCATGAAAATCACAGTCTATGTAACCAATGAACAGCAGTTACCGTGAGTGCATGAACAATGCACCTGCTGCAGAGGCCCGTTCGCAGCGACTTCCGCTGAGTGGCCCCTCGATTCACCAGGTGGTTAGTTACCCAATAGATGCACGTCTATTTGTCTGTACACATCTCCGCAGCCGTCAGCCGTCATTCACTGTCATCTATGACCCATGCAGCACCAAACATGCCTCAGGGTCAGTTTTGCATAGTGCTTTTTTTTTTATTGTAATTTCATTTCCCTGCCCCACATGGGCAGGAGAGGGCTTGCAGCAGCACAGTCCACCGCTCTTCAGCCAAAGGGCTTTATAAAAAAATGCAGAATGGCCAACGCTTACATAAAAGGGGAATGAAAATGGGGACATAAAAAACACTGTAAATGGAGATCATGGGAGTTAAAATACACATTAATACGGGGACATGCACTGGGGGGGGGGGGGGGGGGGGGCAGTTAAAGGGTCGACATAGAGTTAAAAATCACAGCTGGCAATTTGAAGCACACTTAAAAAACACTGGAGGGGAAAAAACAAGTTCAAAGTCGGTCACAGTATAAAAAGTACATGAAAAATCCTGGTCTGTATACAAGTTGAGCACACAATTAAGACCACATCACTAGATAACACTGCATAATGGGAAGATCTGACGTGGGGCGGGGGGGAGGGGGGGGGGCAGGGCAGAAGGGAAAAGGAGGCGAGAAGGAGAGGATGAGGTGAGGGGCGCGCCGAAGGAGGGCTAGGGACAGAGGAAAAAAGCCAAGGAGGGGGCGCAGGCACGCAGGAGGAAGGAGGGAAATCTGCTCTGGGAGAAGGAGAGGAGAGGAAAAGGGTGGCCCTGGAGAGGGGGGTGAACAAGGTCAGGCTACAGTTGGTAGGAAGGGTAGATGTCATGGCGAAGTTCAACATCCGGGAGGGGTAGGTGGTGAAAATTACCCTAATGAAGGAGATGGAGGGTGTGGAGGTGGAGAGAGGGATGGATACAGCAATAGAGACACGGCAATGGGTGGGCAGTGGAGAAGAAAGAGGAAATCAGGGGGTGGGGGGATGAAGCCTGTAGACACTGTAAAGGATGCGGAGATGCTGGAGGAAAAGGAGGAGGTGGGGGAAGGGGATGAGGCCATATAGGAGTTGTGTGAGGGAAGGAAGGTGGATACAGAAGGCAAGGTGGAGTGCGTGGCATTCTAGAATTTGAAGGGCTTTGTAAAAGTGGAGGGGGGGGGGGGGCAGAGATCCAGGCAATTCTGGCATAACAGAGGATAGAACAGATGAGGGATTTTTAGGTGTGAGGGACGATGGAAGGATGCAATCCTCATGTCTGGCCAGGCCAGACAGGTGTTTCAGGAGGTGGAGGCGGGAATGTGCTTTCTGCTGGATGGTCAGGAGATGAGGGGTCCAGGTGAGGTGACAATCGATGATGGATCAAGGTATCTCAGGGTGGGGGTGAGCTGGATGGGACGACCATAAGTGGTTAGGTAGAAATCATGGAGATGGAAGGAGTGGGTTGTGTGGCCTATGATGATTGCCTGGGTTTCGGAGGGGTTGATACGAAGGAACCACTGGTTACACCAAGTGGTGAACTGGTCAAGGTGGGTTCGGAGGGTGCATTGGGAACGTTTAAGGGTAGGATAGACAGCCAGGAATGTGGTGTCATCAGCATATTTGAGGGGGGGGGGGGGGGGACAGGTTGTGGTGGCTTGGGAATATCTGTGGTGTACAAGAGATAGAGGAGGGGGGATAACACAGGGCCCTGGGAAACGCCAGCAGTGGGATAAAATATACGGCAGTTGGTGTCGTGGAGGGTGACATAGGAAGGACGGTGTGAGAGGAATGAAGCGACCAGAAGGACAAAACTGATAGGCAGGTTGTAGGTTTGGAGTTTAAAGAGGAGACCAGGATGCCATAGGTGGTCGTAGGCATTTTGGAGAACGAGGGAAAAAAGATGTGGAGCAAAAGGAGTTCAGTTGGAGGTAAAGAAGGTAGATGAGGTTAAGGAGTTGATCTTTGGCGGAGGAGGAGGGTTAGAAGCCACACTGGGTAAGGGGGAGGAGGTGGTGTTGATTGTTGTGGTGATGGGTACAATGGAAGAAGATGGATTTGAAGACCTTACTGAAGATGGAGGTGAGTCAGATGGGATGATAGAAAGAGGCGACAGAAAGGGGTTTGTTGGGTTGGAGGAATAAGAGGATGTGGTAAGTCTTTCACAGGTTGAGTTAGAAGCCTGTAGAGATGATGACTTTGTAGAGATTGGCAGGGACAGTCAGGAAGGAGAAGAGGCATTCTCTGAGGTGGCGATAGGTGACACACTCGTGGCCATGAGCTGTGTTGCATTTTGACCGGAGGATAAGTGTAATGTCATGTACTCTGATTGGAGTGTTGTTGTTGGAGAGGGGGGGTGGGGGGGGGGCAACTGCCCCAAGTACTAGAAACTGGGAGCAAGTGGAGTGATTGAGGTATCAGCATGTTCCTCTTGATGGTGGGGAAAAGGGATTAAACAAAGTGGGATCATCAGGGATGGAGAAGACCTCAAAAAGGAGGGAAGCGAAGTGGTTGGTCTTACTGAGGTTGTCAGGAAGGGGGCAGTCGTTATGGAGAAGGGGGATATGGGGAACAGAATGGGAACCAGTAAGTCAATGGAAGGCTGACCAGTACTTGGAGGAGTTTATAGGGAGGGTGGCGTTGAGTCATGTACAGGTCTGGCACCAGTCCTGGCATTTCTTTGCTGTAGTAAAGTTCCATACAAGTCTCTGTATTTGCCGGTGGCATCAGAGTGTATCCCTGTCATGAGTGCGCAGGAAGGAGCAATAGAGGCAGCAGGATTCATGGAGGAGGAGGAGGAGGACAGCCTACGGAGGGAGAGTAGGATGATGGGGGGGTATGGTTTTGAACATGGGCCTCCGCAATGTCAGTAATGGCCTTCTGAAGGAATGACGAAGAGTGGACGATATCGTCAGGATGGTGATAGGTAAGGTGGTGGCTTTTGTCCTCGGTGGCGAGGGATTCCTGGTAGGCATCCCATTTGGCACAATGATAGTCATGAACTACCTTGGAAGGGGCTGCAGGATGGGGAGCTGGAGGCGGGCAGTGATCGGATGTTAAGGTGAGAAGGATGGGGAGGTGGTGGCTATCTGTAGAGTCAAGGATCTTGATGGCAATACACCGAAGGAAGTTGGCAGAGGCAAGGACAACATCAGAGATGGTGTCATTTTCAGGGTGGTTGTGCTGGGGAAAGGGAACTAGATCACCTTGGATCATGGGGAGGAACTGATGCCACTGCCGAAGGGCGGCATGGGAGAGGCTATGGATGTTGATGTCGGTGGCAATCACATTGGTGGAGAAGGTGCAGTCAATGTTGGAGATGAAGTCATAGGGAATAGAAGCAGTGGAGTGGACATAGATGGTAGTGCAGGTGACAGTGATGGAGGGGAAGAAGACACTGAGGATAAGGTGTTTGGTGGGGTCATTGAGGAGGGGCTGTGGCCAGATGAGGATGTGCTTAAGGTGGGCATGGGTGACTCCATCCTGTGCTCAGGGACCAGGAGCATCAGTTCGGTGGAGGACACAGGGAGAGGTGTGGACAGTACAGTGGGGCTGGAGAATGGTTTTGTTCAGGAGGAAGGTGCCGACCCGGTGGTGGGAGAGGGTGTCCATGAATAGGTATTTGTTGGTGCGGAAGGAGCAGACATTCTGGAATAGAATGTGACACTCTTGCTGCTCCATGACAGGAAGAGAGGGGGGGGGGTTAAAAGAGGGGAGGGAAGAGGCTTAAACTAGGGTCTCGAGGCAGGTGAGGGTGAAGTGGGCTTGGTTGTAGGAGTAAATGGTGAAGGTGTTGAGGCGAAAAATGGAGCAGGTGGCTACGGAGATCTGTTGGAGGGTGTGGGGGCGTTGGAAAGGGTGAATGTTTTGGGGGACTATGGTGAGGAAACGGATGATGTCTTCAGCAATGGGGGGTGGATGGAGGGAGTTGCTGGGGTGGACAGGGGGATTGATGGGATGGGCACGGACAATAAACTCAGGGGTGGCACGAGGGGGTTTAGTTTTACATTTGTGGGAGTAGGTGGGATGGGGATGGGGACCCTTACAAGTGTTACAGGAAGGAGAGGTGGTGAGGTTGGGACAGTGTTTGAGTAAATGGGAGGCCTTGCAATGGGGAAATTTGGGGGGGGGGGGGGTTACAATTGGGGGTAAGGTGATCATTGTGCATGAGGCAGCACTGGAAGTGGTAGGATTGGGGAGGTGATTTGGAGGATTCAACAGCGTGGTGGCAGTGGAAAATCAGGGCACCCTGGGTGAGGAGGTGGTTGATGGAGTGGGTAGACTCTGAAAAGACGCACATGAGATAGGTGGTACCAGAGGCATTGTGTATACGGCGGGCAGAGCAGAGTGGGAGCTGTTGCGGTTGTGGAGGCTGGGGGAAGGGTTTAGATGTGGGGGTAAACAGCAGGGGAGGGGATGGAGAATTGGTGAGTGGGGGGAGGGGAGGTGAGGTGTAAGGAGGGAGGCCAGGGTTGGCACTCCACGAAGTGGCAGTGGAAGTGGGGGAGGGGGAGGTGTAGATGGCAGTGGAGGTGGGAACGTTCATGACGGACGGCGACGGATGGATGGACAGATGGACGGACAGCCAGCAGGTGGTGGCGAGCAACGAGCGGCAGAACTTGTCGCTCTGGAGTACAGTGGTGGTGGGTGCAGAGATGGGAACCTTTAGCGTCGTTGCTGCCATGCAGCCTACTAGTTTATGAAAAGTGTTCACAGATGGGTATTGGTGCTCTCCAACAGATTATGATTGGATATTTCTTTTACATAAATTTTTGTCACAGACTGACCTAATGCTGTTTACAGCAGTTAATTTGTTGAATATAAGGCACCCATTTCTTCACCTGCTGTGCCTGTGTACTCATGGATGAAAACAGATATAACATGAAGAGTTAAAGATCACAGAAATGTTATAACTGAATTTGAAATGATATACATTTATTGATACCTTAATGAAGAGACTCTTTGCACACAATACTGAAAGTTACAAGTGCTATTACCTGGATGCAAGTGGTTATCAGTCCAAAATCAAATAGATTTTTTTCTTTAATTGAAACAAATACTTCTGAGAGTCTTCTCAGAGTGAACAATTAATGCTTTTAGTGTCAGATTACAGGTAACAAGATGGTGAAAGAGGCCAAGTGTAAATGATACTCACTGCTACAAATTACTTACCATTGAAATGAAATGCAGCATTAAACACACACAATTAAATGAATCACAAAAGCTGGCAGCAAAAAGAATCAACATCTTAGCAGTGTGAATTGCAGCAATCTTTAATGATTTGTTTTCAAGCCATCATGGTAACACATTCAACTTGTTGGACAATATTTATATGAACAATCCCAGATCACTTGGCATGGAACTTGAGTAAATCTGCCTTTGTATACAACCACCAGTTAAGTGAATATATCAAACAAAAGGGACTAGGTGTGAGCGAGTGTTTCCACCAAGGCTACGGTGGGGCATTCATTGTGAGTGGCATATACGATGGTGTGAAAAAGAGAATCACGTTTCAATTTAAGCCTTTAAATGTTCTGTAGAGGCTAAGACGCTAATCAAGAAACAGGTGAGGACATCTGCAAAATTTCTTGATCACAGTTGTAGGATTTATAACTTGCTTCATGAGTACTTCCAAGGTAATTTTAAGGACACAAAACACAATGTGTTAAGCTGACAGATAGTAAATCATACCTGTAATTAATGATTCATTGATGTTCTTAAGGCTCCAGCAAACATAAAGAGCTGTAGCTAACACGTGTAGCACTAGACCTTAAAACGACGCACATAAATTTTTCAGTGACATTTTCTCATGACATTTCAGTTTACAACACAGGTGTTGATAGTAAGAACTTTATTTAAAGGTATTCTGGGGTATTTAACAGGACACTCAGCAGTGGAAAAAGTGGAGTGTTCCTTTATAGGCTAAAATATTTTAAAGAAATGCTTACATTTTACAGTGAGCGAGGAATGGTCATCCAGTTTGGAAATACTACCAAGACGAGAAAGCTGATGTGAATGGCTACAGGCTTGCTTGGCTAGTGAGAAAGTGTGCAGAAATGTTGAGGAATATCAGAATTCAAAGCAATATGATGTACTTTTCTCAAGAACACGCTTGGAAAACTGAAGCACTGACCTCTTACATGCCTATCCTGTAGAGATTGTGCAGATACAATTATGGAAAGAACAGTGCACATGTAATCGCAGAAGCATTTGTTCATTCCACACTTCATTCGTAAATGGGAGATGAACACCTTTACTGTGTGATTCAGTAAAAAGTATCCTCTGCTATGCACTTTTGAGTAATTCACAGGGTACAAATGAAGATTTAGATGTGTAGATTATGTAGAAACTTGAAGAGTGTGAAACATTTATTTCCCTAAAATAATGGACTGTTTTTCACATACAAGAATGAGGAAAAGTTCATTTAAGCAAGACAAGAATTAATATTTTACAGTTTGGCTTGAGGATTCAGAATTATGTACTTCTTTGAAATTATCTATACATTCTTTTTTGTCTTGCAGTGTAGTATATCATTTCAGTTTTTGTGTCATTATTAATTTTTTGTTGATTAGTTTTTTATTTTTATATTCTAAACATAAGAAATAAAGATTTTCATAAGAGGCAGTTTGGTTTTGTTATGTACTTAAGGAGGGGATGTAATGAAAAATGTCAACATTTATTCCAAAAATAATTACAGTCATATTCATTAATGTCCAAATCAAAAATTTTCCATATGTCAGGCAAAAGAGCTGTGTTTTATCAGAAAAAATATAATAAAAAATACAGGATTCATATTTTCCCAGAAATTTGATTTTTTATTGTCTTTTTATAAAAAAAGCCATAACTCAAATTCTAATCATGCAATTGATCACAAAATTTTATTGCTGTGTCCTGAGAAGGTCATAAGACCATATGAATACAGTTATTAATTTATGATACAAACTATATCATTAACAGAGTTTTTAATTTTGCACATCCAAAATTAACATTTTTCTACGTACAGTCATCTAAAAATCAGAATGTATTTGCAGGATCTCGTATTTTTTAGTTACAGGTAGACAGCAACATATTGCAAACAGTTCCTTATTGTTTTGTAGCATTAATGCATATAATTTTTGAGAAAATGCTTCTAATAATGTTGTTGTTATGGTCTTCAGTCCAGTGACTGGTTTGGCCCAGCTCTCCATGCTACTCTATCTGTGTAAGGTTATTCATCTCCCAGTACCTACTTCAACCTACATCCTTCTGAATCTGCTTAGTGTATTCATCTCTTGGTCTCCCCCTACGATTTTTACCCTCCACGCTGCCCTCCAATACTAAATTGATGATACCTTGATGCCTCAGAACATGTCCTACCAACCGATCCCTTCTTCTAGTCAAGTTGTGCCACAAATTTCTCTTCTTCTCAATTCTGTTCAATACCTCCTGATTAGTTATGTGATCTACCCATCTAATCATCAGCATTCTTCTACAGCACCACATTTCGAAAGCTTGTATTCCCTTCTTGTCCAAACTATTTATCATGTATGTTTCACTTCCATACATGGCTACACTTCATACAAATACTTCCAGAAACGACTTCCTGACACTTAACTCTATACTCGATGTTAACAAATTTCTTTTCTTCAGAAATGCTTTCCTTGCCATTGCCAGTCTACATTTTATATCCTCTCTACTTCGACCATCATCAGTTACTTTGCTCCCCAAATAGCAAACATCATTTACTACTTTAAGCATCTCATTTCCTAATCTAATTAGCTCAGCATCACCCGACTTAATTCGACTACATTCCATTATCCTCATTTTGCTTTTGTTGATGTTCATCTTATATCCTCCTTTCAAGACACTGTCCATTCCGTTCAACTGCTCTTCCAAGTCCTTTGCTCTCTCTGACAGAATTACAATGGCATCGGCAAACCTTAAAGTTTTTGTTTCTTCTCCATGGATTTTAATACCTACTCCAAATTTTTCTTTTGTTTCCTTTACTGCTTGCTCAATATACAGATTGAATAACATCGGGGATAGGCTACAACCCTGTGTCACTCCCTTTCCAACCACTGCTTCCCTTTCATGCTCCTCGACTCTTATAACTGCCATCTGGTCATCATCATCATCATCATCATCATCATCATTTAAGACTGATTATGCATTTCAGCGTTCAGTCTGGAGCATAGCCACCTTCTAAAATTCCTCCACGATCCCCTATTCAGTGCTAACATTGGTGCCTCTTCTGATGTTAAGCCTATTACTTCAAAATCAAACTTAACCGAATCCAGGTACCTTCTCCTTGGTCTGCCCCGACTCCTCCTACCCTCTACTGCTGAACCCATGAGTCTCTTGGGTAACCTTGCTTCTCCCATGCGTGTAACATGACCCCACCATCTAAGCCTGTTCACCCTGACTGTTACATCTATAGAGTTCAGTCCCAGTTTTTCTTTGATTTCCTCATTGTGGACACCCTCCTGTCATTGTTCCCATCTACTAGTACCTGCAATCATCCTAGCTACTTTCATATCCGTAACCTCAACCTTGTTGATAAGGTAACCTGAATCTACCCAGCTTTCGCTCCCATACAACACAGCTGATCGAAAGATTGAATGGTGCACAGATAACTTAGTCTTGGTACTGACTTCCTTCTTGCAGAAGAGAGTAGATCGTAGCTGAGCGCTCACTGCATTAGCTTTGCTACACCTCGCTTCCAGTTCTTTCACTATGTTGGTTTTTGTACAAATTGTAAATAGCCTATCACTCCCTGAATTTTACCCCTTCCACTTTCAGAATTTGAAAGAGAGTATTCCAGTCAACATTGTCAAAAGCTTTCTCTAAGTCAACAAATGCTAGAAACGTAGGTTTAACTTTCCTTAATCTATCTCCTATGATAAGTCGTAGGGTGTTCCATTATTTCTACAGAATCCAAACTGATATTCCCTGATGTTGGCTTCTACCAGTTTTTACATTTGTCTGTAAAGAATTCGCATTGCAGCTGTGACTTACTAAACTGGTAGTTCAGTAATTTTCACATCAGTCAACACCTGCTTTCTTTGGGATTGGAATTATTATATTCTTCTTGAAGTCTGAGGGTATTTTGCCTGTCTCATAGGTTGGTTGGTTGGTTTGTGGGATTAAAGGGACCAGACTGCTATGGTCATGGCCCCTTTTTCCAAAAAACTAAAACCACCCACAGAGAATAAAAAACAAACAACAGAAAAGACGGTAGATGACACAGGACAAGAAATACTAGGACAGAGATCAGACAAAACAAATTAAAATCACACTGAGTGTGATGGTGGTTGGCCAACCATAGAGGAAAAAAAAGGAAAAGTCAACCACCGAGGACACATTAAAAACTCAGTTTAAAATCGTAGGCCAAAGGCCAGAATCCACACCCTGTCTCATACATCTTGCTCACCAGATGGTAGAGTTTAGTCAGGGCTGGCTCTCCCAAGGCAATCAGTAGTTCTAATGGAATGTTGTCTACTCACGGGGCCTTGTTTTGACTTAGTTATTTCAGTGGTCTGTCAAACTCTTCTTGCAGTATCATATCTCCCATTTCATCTTCATCTACACTCTCTTTTATTTCCATAATATTGTCCTCAAGTACCTCATCTTTGTATGGACCATCTATATACTCCTTCCACCTTACTGCTTTCCACTCCTTGTTTAGAACTGGGTTTCCATCTGAGCTCTCAATATTCATACAAGTGGTTCTCTTTTCTCCAAAGGTCTCTTTAATTTTCGTGTAGGCAGTATCTATCTTTCCCCTAGAGAGATATGCCTCTACATACTTACATTTGTCCTCTAGCCGTTCCTGCTTAGCCATTTTGCACTTCCTGTTGATCTAATTTTTCAGACTTTGTATTCCTTTTTGCCTGCTTCATTTACTCTATTTTTATATTTTCTCTTTTCATCAATTAAATTCTGTTACCCAAGGACTTCTATTAGCCCTCATCTTTTTGCCTACTTGATCCTCTGCTGCCTTCACTATTTCATCCCTCAAAGCTACCCATTCTTCTTCTACTAATATTTCTTTCCCCCATTCCTGTCAATCGTTCTCTTATGGTCTCCCTGAAACTCTCTAAAACCTCTGTTTCTGTGAATTTATCCAGGTCCCATCTCCTTAAATTCCCACCTTTTTGCAGTTTCTTCAGTTTTAATCTACAGTTCATAACCAATAGATTGTGGTCAGAGTCAACATCTGCCCCTGCAAATGTCTTACAATTTAAAACCTGGTTCCTAAATCTCTGTCTTACCATTGTATAATCTATCTGAAACCTTCCAGTATCTCCAGGCCTCTTCCATGTATACAACCTTCTTTCATGATTCTTGAACCAAGTGTTAGCTATGATACAGTTATGCTCTGTGCAAAATTCTACAAGGTGGGTTCCTCTTTCATTTCTTACCCCCATTCCATATTCACCAACTATGTTTCCTTCTCTTCCTTTTCTTCTATCGAATTCCAGTTACCCATAACTATTAAATTTTCATCTCCCTTCACTATATAAATAATTTCTTTTGTCTCATCATACATTTCATCAGTCTGTTAATCATTTGCAGAGCTAGTTGGCATATAAACCTGTACTACTGTGGTAGGCATGGGCTTCGTGTTTATCTTGGCCACAAAAATGCGTTCACTATGCTGTTTGTAGTAGCTTACCCACACTCCTATTTTTTTTATTTATTATTAAACCTACTCCAGCATTACCACTATTTGATTTTGTATTTATAAACCTGTATTCACCTGACCAGAAGTCTTGTTCCTCCTGCCACCGAACTACACTAATTCCCACTGTATCTAACTTTAACCTATCCATTTCCCTCTTTAAATTTTCTAACCTCCCTGCCCGATTAAGGGATCTGATATTCCATGCTCTGATCTGTAGAACGCCAGTTTTCTTTCTCCTGATAACGATGTCCTCCTGAGTAGTCCCCGCCCAGAGATATGAATGGGGGACTACACTCCTGGAAATTGAAATAAGAACACCATGAATTCATTGTCCCGGGAAGGGGAAACTTTATTGATACATTCCTGGGGTCAGATACATCACATGATCACACTGACAGAACCACAGGCACATAGACACAGGCAACAGAGCATGCACAATGTCGGCACTAGTACAGTGTATATCCACCTCTCGCAGCAATGCAGGCTGCTATTCTCCCATGGAGACGATCGTAGAGATGCTGGATGTAGTCCTGTGGAACGGCTTGCCATGCCATTTCCACCTGGCGCCTCAGTTGGACCAGCGTTCGTGCTGGACGTGCAGACCACGTGAGACGACGCTTCATCCAGTCCCAAACATGCTCAATGGGGGACAGATCCGGAGATCTTGCTGGCCAGGGTAGTTGACTTACACCTTCTAGAGCACGTTGGGTGGCACGGGATACATGCGGACGTGCATTGTCCTGTTGGAACAGCAAGTTCCCTTGCCGGTCTAGGAATGGTAGAACGATGGGTTCGATGACGGTTTGGATGTACCGTGCACTATTCAGTGTCCCCTCGACGATCACCAGTGGTGTACGACCAGTGTAGGAGATCGCTCCCCACACCATGATGCCGGGTGTTGGTCCTGTGTGCCTCGGTCGTATGCAGTCCTGATTGTGGCGCTCACCTGCACGGCGCCAAACATGCATACGACCATCATTGGCACCAAGGCAGAAGCGACTCTCATAGCTGAAGACGACACGTCTCCATTCGTCCCTCCATTCACGCCTGTCGCGACACCACTGGAGGCGGGCTGCACGATGTTGGGGCGTGAGCGGAAGACGGCCTAACGGTGTGCGGGACCGTAGCCCAGCTTCATGGAGACGGTTGCGAATGGTCCTCGCCGATACCCCAGGAGCAACAGTGTCCCTAATTTGCTGGGAAGTGGCGGTGCGGTCCCCTACGGCACTGCGTAGGATCCTACGGTCTTGGCGTGCATCCGTGCGTCGCTGCGGTCCGGTCCCAGGTCGACGGGCACGTGCACCTTCCACCGACCACTGGCGACAACATCGATGTACTGTGGAGATCTCACGCCCCACGTGTTGAGCAATTCGGCGGTACGTCCACCCGGCCTCCCGCATGCCCACTATACGCCCTCGCTCAAAGTCCGTCAACTGCACATACGGTTCACGTCCACGCTGTCACGGCATGCTACCAGTGTTAAAGACTGCGATGGAGCTCCGTATGCCATGGCAAACTGGCTGACACTAGACGGCGGCGGTGCACAAATGCTGCGCAGCTAGCGCCATTCGACGGCCAACACCGCGGTTCCTGGTGTGTCCGCTGTGCCGTGCGTGTGATCATTGCTTGTACAGCCCTCTCGCAGTGTCCGGAGCAAGTATGGTGGGTCTGCCACGCCGGTGTCAATGTGTTCTTTTTTCCATTTCCAGGAGTGTATTTTACCTCCAGAATATTTTACCCAAGAGAACACCATCATCATTTAACCATACAGTAGAGCTGCATGCCCTCAGGAAAAATTACGGCTGTAGTTTCCCCTTGCTTTCAGCCATTCGCAGTACCAGCACAGCAAGGCTGTTTTGGTTAGTGTTACAAGGCCAGATCATTCAATCATCCAGACTGTTGCCCCTGCAACTACTGAAAAGACTGCTGCCCCTCTTCAGGAACCACACGTTTGTCTGGCCTCTCAACAGATACCCCTCCGTTGTGGTTGCACCTACGGTACAGCTATCTGTATTGCTCAGGCACGCAAGCCTCCCCACCAACGGCAAAGTCAATGTTTCAATGTAAAAAATGTAAAACAGAAAATGAGGTTCAAAACTTTTTTTCAGAGTAAGCCTGCCTTTTCCTCCTAGTGGTTTTCCATCCTCAAGTACTTCACCTTTATTCTCTTTCAGCAAACAACGATGACTAGCACCAGCCTCTTTTGGATGTGGTCAACACATTCCAAGTTTTCTATTGTTGTATTGTATGACTTTTTAATCTGCTACAGCTTTGAACAAACAGGAGTCCGCATCACCAAGGTACTTAGTATTTCTAACACCCGTGGTCTAGGGGTAGCGTCTTTGATTCATAATCAAAACGTCTTCGGTCCCGGGTTCAATCCCCGCCACTGCCTAAATTTTGACAAATAATCAGCATTGGTGGCCAAAGACTTCCGGCATAAGAAGTCAGCCTCATTCTGCCAACGGCCTTGTCAAAGAGGGCGGAGGAGCGGATAGAGGTTCAGGGCACTCTCTTGTCCTAGGGGTGAGAAATTGCCCCTAAAGGCGGAAGATTCAGCAATGATCAACGACATGAGGATGCAGAAGGCAATGGAAACCACTGCAGTAGAGACACGTAACGTGTATCCACAGGACATGTGGCCTGTAATTGAAGAAGTGTCATGATGATCTCTCCAGTGGCAAAAGATTCCGGAATAGTTCCCCATTCGGATCTCCTGGAGGGGACTGCCAAGGGGGAGGTTACCATGAGAAAAAGATTGAATAATCAACGAAAGGATAATGTTCTACGAGTCGGGGCGTGGAATGTCAGAAGCTTGAACGTGGTAGGGAAACTAGAAAATCTGAAAAGGGAAAAGCAAAGGCTCAATCTAGATATAGTAGGGGTCAGTGAAGTGAAGTGGAAGGAAGACGAGGATTTCTGGTCAGATGAGTATTGGGTAATATCAACAGCAGCAGAAAATGGTACAACAGGTGTAGGATTCGTTATGAATAGGAAGGTAGGGCAGAGAGTGTGTTACTATGAACAGTTCAGTGACTGGGTTGTTCTAATCAGAATCGACAGGAGACCAACACAGACAACGATAGTTCAGGTATACATGCCGATGTCGCAAGCTGAAGATGAACAGATAGAGAAAGTGTATGAGGATATTGAAAGGGTAATGCAGTATGTAAAGGGGGACGAAAATCTAATAGTCATGGGCGACTGGAATGCAGTTGTAGGGGAAGGAGTAGAAGAAAAGGTTACAGGAGAATATGGGCTTGGGACAAGGAATGAAAGAGGAGAAAGACTAATTGAGTTCTGTAACAAGTTTCAGCTAGTAATAGTGAATACCCTGTTCAAGAATCACAAGAGGAGGAGGTATACTTGGAAAAGGCCGGGAGATACGGGAAGATTTCAATTAGATTACATCATGGTCAGACAGAGATTCTGAAATCAGATACTGGATTGTAAGGCATACCCAGGAGCAGATATAGACTCAGATCACAATATAGTAGTGATGAAGAGTAGGCTGAAGTTCAAGACATCAGTCAGGAAGAATCAATACGCAAAGAAGTGGGATACGGAAGTACTAAGGAATGACGAGATACGTTTGAAGTTCTGTAATGCTCTAGATACAGCAATAAGGAATAGCGCAGTAGGCAGTACAGTTGAAGAGGAATGGACATCTCTAAAAAGGGCCATCACAGAAGTTGGGAAGGAAAACATAGGTACAAAGAAGGTAGCTGCGAAGAAACCACGGGTAACAGAAGAAATACTTCAGTTGACTGATGAAAGGAGGTAGTACAAACATGTTCCGGGAAAATCAGGAATACAGAAATACAAGTCGCTGAGGAATGAAATAAATAGAAAGTGCAAGGAAGCTAAGGCGAAATGGCTGCAGGAAAAATGTGAAGACATCGAAAAAGATATGATTGTGGAAGGACAGACTCAGCATACAGGAAAGTCAAAACAACCTTTGGTGACATTAAAAGCTACAGTGGTTACATTAAGAGTGCAATGGGAATTCCACTGTTAGATGCAGAGGAGAGAGCAGATAGGTGGAAAGAATGCATTGAAAGCCTCTATGAGGGTGAAGATTTGTCTGATGTGATAGAAGAAGAAACAGGAGTCGATTTAGAAGAGATAGGGGATCCAGTATTAGAATCGGAATTTAAAAGAGCTTTGGAGGACTTACGGTCAAATAAGGCAGAAGGGATAGATAACATTCCATCAGAATTTCTAAAATCATTGGGGGAAGTGGCAACAAAACGACTATTCACGTTGGTGTGTAGAATATATGAGTCTGGCGATATACCATCTGACTTTCGGAAAAGCATCATCCATACAATTCCGAAGACGGCAAGAGCTGACAAGTGTGAGAATTATCGCACAATCAGCTTAACAGCTCATGCATCAAAGCTGCTTACAAGAATAATATACAGAAGAATGGAAAAGAAAATTTAGAATGCGCTAGGTGACGATCAGTTTGGCTTTAGGAAAAGTAAAGGGACGAGAGAGGCAATTCTGACGTTACGGCTAATAATGGAAGCAAGGCTAAAGAAAAATCAAGACACTTTCATAGGATTTGTCGACCTGGAAAAAGCGTTCGACAATATAAAATGGTGCAAGCTGTTCGAGATTCTGAAAAAAGTAGGGATAAGCTATAGGGAGAGACGGGTCATATACAATATGTACAACAACCAAGAGGGAATAATAAGAGTGGACGATCAAGAATGAAGTGCTCATATTAAGAAGGGTGTAAGACAAGGCTGTAGCCTTTCGCCCCTACTCTTCAATCTGTACATCGAGGAAGTAATGATGGAAATAAAAGAAAGGTTCAGGAGTGGAATTAAAATACAAGGTGAAAGGATATCAATGATACGATTTGCTGATGACATTGCTATCCTGAGTGAAGAATTAAATGATCTGCTGAACAGAATGAACAATCTAATGAGTACACAGTATGGTTTGAGAGTAAATCGGAGAAAGACGAAGGTAATGAGAAGTAGTAGAAATGAGATCAGCGAGAAACTTAACAGCAGGATTGATTGTCACGAAGTCAATGAAGTCAAGGAATTCTGCTACCTAGGCAGTAAAATAACCAATGATGGACGGAGCAAGGAGGACATCAAAAGCAGACTCGCTATGGCAAAAAAGGCATTTCTGGCCAAGAGAAGTCTACTAATATCAAATACCGGCGTTAATTTGAGGAAGAAATTTCTGAAGATGTATGTCAGGAGTACAGCATTGTATGGTAGTGAAACATGGACTGTGGGAAAACCGGAACAGAAGAGAATCAAAGCATTTGAGATGTGGTGCTATAGACGAATGTTGAAAATTAGGTGGACTGATAAGGTAAGGAATGAGGAGGTTCTACGCAGAATCGGAGAGGAAAGGAATATGTGGAAAACACTGATAAGGAGAAGGGACAGAATGATAGGACATCTGCTGAGACATGAGGGAATGACTTCCATGGTACTAGAGGGTGCTGTAGAGAGCAAAAACTGTAGAGGAAGACAGAGATTGGAATACGTCAAGCAAATAATTGAGGACGTAGGTTGCAAGTGCTACTCTGAGATGAAGAGGTTAGCACAGGAAACGAATCCATGGCAGGCTGCATCAAACCAATCAGTAGACTGATCACCAAAAAAAAAAAAAAAACACCATATTGGTCCTCAGATCTGAGAACATCCTTACAACTGCAGCAGCTTTGATGTCCCAACTTGAGCAACTAAAATTTTTTGAACATGCTACAGCATCGTTTTCTTGCCACAGTTTCTCAGTCTTCATTGTTGGACATTTTTGTTGTTACACATTGGTGGCAGTATTTAGACATAATTTCTACATCCAAAACTTTACCTGAGCCAATAGCAATAACAGATAAAACTCCATACAGAGATGTATGACCCCTTTTCATCCAAGTCCCATCTACCAACACACACAGATCAGTAATATTTGTAGAAGATTCACTGTCATGAATATCTACCACAGGATCTATTTCTTTTTGGCTTATTGCCACCAATTCCTCCACTGCTTTCTTCATAGAAACTTTGGCAGTAACCCATATAGCATCAGACATTTCTTTATTCATTTTTTCAAACCTTGCACAATTTGGAGGCCATGTTCAGAAAATCATACAGTAAATTACCTCATTCCTTGCCCTGTCCAAGGCATATCAGAGCATATGCTAACATAAAATTGCTTTGATAGGTACCAGTGTCTGTTTATTTTGGAGGAGGAATATGAAAATTCATAGCCACATGATTTACAAATTAATTTAAAAACTCAAGCTATTCCCACTCTTCTTTCTTCAACAACAATCATGCATTCTGTAATTTTACAGGTAACACATGAACATGAAAACTTTACGGCCTGGCACATGAGCTCTAAACCAATAAGTCTGAATCTAGTGGAATTCATATCAACATCATTCACACACCTGTACAATTCTCGTTTCCCAAGTTTCAGTTCTGAAGCTGACAGCTTTATGTTCTTCATTTTGAGCTGCTTCCTCTTTTTTGTTGGTAAACTGATTTCCGTCAAAACCTCCATTTCCCAAACTCAGTTTTTCTACCAACCATTATGCATCAATCTTGTCTTCCACATAAAGGTTTGCAAATTCAACCTTCCACCTACTAATATGTGTTAGTATTGTCAAAACGTAAATAAACCACATGCAAAAAAGTTGTCAGGCTGATATATAGATGTCAGCCAGAGATACAGATGTCAGCAAAAGATATTGAAAGAAAATGGCCTTCACACTAACAAAAATTTCGCTGAAGAAAGCAGTTTCCCAGATGTCAGAAAAGCTGGGAATGGCTGTCAGTGCAGAGTTAATCTACTTAACAATTTAAAGGAATTTCCAAAGCTGCTATTATGATAAAATTGACTCACTATATAAATTAAACTGTGTAGATCAGGAAATTAATAGTTTTAAAAAAATAATTTTTTTGGCCCAAAATCCATTACATCCTCCCTTAAATGTACTTTGGGCAGCAAACAGTATTTGTTATGTGCAACGATGCAGGAAAGGATAGCTATTTGAAGTATGGGTAAATGTGAAAAAAAGTTAAAATTGTGTTCCAGTTGATCAAACTATTTAAAATAAAAGAGAATTTTTCAAATTTATTCTTACTTACCTCACTTTTTGGCTCACCTTTGATAACGGCCTAGGTAATTATGTAATCTAGTGAGAGCAGTCTGGTATATGTACTCAATTTCTTATACAATTCAATTTAGCCACTGTCATGAGTGATGATGATGATGAAATGATGAAGACAACAAAAACACCCAGTCCTGCAGAGAAAACCCCCAACCCAGCTGGGAATCGAACTTGGGACCCCATGACCCAGAAGCTGAGAGAGAGAGAGAGAGAGAGAGAGAGAGAGAGAGAGAGAGAGAGAGAGAGAGAGAGAGAGACATGCATCAGCGAGGGATGAGGTGGCTGAGATTGTAGTGGAGTAGAATGGGGGAAGGCAACAAGGAGGAGCAAGGGGACCCACAATATGTATTGCCCTAGGGTCCTCATGACTGGCCTTATACCCCAGGTACCAATCAGAATGACAAGCATGTGTATGTTTCTTAAACAACTGACACCATCAATGATGCACATCTCTCAACTTATGTCCAATATGCTGAGCAGTTCTTCAAAAGGACCATCTACACTGCCACAGGCTTCTCTACCATCTTCCTAAAATGTGACTGACTGCACAAATTATGTTTGTCAGTGCTGTCTTGACAGTTGTACAAATTTTATTAATCCAGTGTGACACTCAGACCACACTGTTCCTTAGGCAAGCTGCATACAATTGTTGTGACACGGAATTTCTATGCCCATTCTATATTTATTAACCTGTCCACAGGATGGACTTTGAATCATTCAATAGTTACCTCTAGTGTTCCATACAAATGTAATAGTGTAAATCATGGTTTCAGAGCTGTTGTTTTTTCATTTTTTTGCCCTTGTGGGACCACAGTCTGCTGATAATCCACTTGTTGAGCTCCAGTATCAAACAACAATAGTTTCCAGAACTCTTCAGTGTCTATAATGTGAAGTAGGATACTGCATTAATTGATAGGAGATGGCATGAGGCACCATGAGATATCATCAGTGTACTTCGAAAGCTGTGAATTATAACTGCTCTCAACAAGTTATCACCTTAGGAAACCTGTAGAGGCTGACATCATATTCTTATTCATCACAATCGAGAAGCAGTTTTCTCAATGGCACACTGTCAACCTACATGTTACCTGTAGTGGTAAACTGTAACATAGCAAATACAACTTTTCTGCTTGACTGTCTTTTAACAACTCCAATGGACAACTAGAAATGTATCAAATATGGTCAACTGGAAACTTCATCATCTGTGTCCTACAGGAACACCAATCAATAATACATTCACATCAAAATGGTTTTTTTGTCAGTTCCTCAAGTATGTTAAATGCATATTATTATGTAAAGAAAATTAGTTTTATTTTGTTTAGAGTATGATGCCATATGAATAATTATGATTTTATTTTGTTTAGCATGTGATGCTACACGAATAACTGATTCCACTGAAGGTTTTAGACACCTATACATTTACAAAGTAGAAAATCAGCTACAGTAATGGAAAAGGGCTTCAGGATCTGTTTCAGTCTCTCACAGGTGAGTGTCCAATTCTTCAAGGCCAATGGTTCTCGTGAGGGATAGGAGTACATGATTTAACTGTTCCATTAAGGGTAGTCCTTTACTGTATGTATGGTAGTTAGCACCCCACCACTCCAATGGCAAGTAAGGCTCAACAGACTCCATTGGTAAAGAGCATCATATCATCTTCCTACAGTACAGTATGTCCTGTTAAATTTTATCCGGGTGGTGTGAGAGAGATTGAAGTCAGCCAGTTCTGCATAAGTAATCATGGATGTTAATAAAGCCAAGTGTCTCTGCTCTTTGTCAGATACAAAAAGACTGGTTATCTTATTCTTAGGTTTTATTCTAAGCAGATTTATGAGATCTTAGTTTCACTGAAGTATTTTCATCTATTTTCTGGTGGATGGGGAGAGAGTATTCAATATTCTTCAAGGCATTTTTCTATGTAATATGAGGAGGCTGAATATTGTTCAGTACAGGTAACCATGAGACAGGTACGAAGAGTAATGTGATACAAATGCACATCAAGTTGTCTTTCTATTATGGCATATAGTAGAACAAAATGCAGCTGCTGAATACACTAATGCTAAACATTTGTCAGTATAACACTCTTATCTGCTTCTCATGACGTTCTAGTTACAGGTAGGTTAACAATGAAGATTAGGTTTAACACCTCCTTCACAATATGGTTATTACAAAATGGAACAGTTGGTTCATAAAATACTGGTACAATGTAGAGTACATGATTTTATTGGACGATAATAGCTACCGTTATCACTGTTATTTAAGTAAGACAAAAACTGTTCTCCTTAGTGTAGGTAGTGAGAGTTGGGAACCCTTAACATGTTCCATTATATGTATCCAGAATTTTGAATGTTATCAGATTGCCTAAACTCAAACAGAATCCTTTAATTTGAGCTATAACTAACAAACATCTTACACAACCTGAAAATATCATACCACCCCTGCTGATCATCTGAGAAAAATTAATGTGAAGTATGCAACAAAATTTACTGCTAAACGTAGATCAGGGGCGCACTAAATATTCCTTTGATCTTTTTATTTGAATATGGAACCCCCAGTACTTCTGACAAGTATCTGCTTCTACATTTTCCTCACTTTCTCAACAGCATTCTTAAAGCAAATTGCACATAGTATAAAACAGTATCATTTTCAACACATTCCTACAGGTTTGTTCCCTTAAGTATAGCAGGTAAGATCACAGATGACTGTTGATAAAATGTTAAGTTCAGAGATGTACAGTAATCTAGTTGTGGTCAGTCCAGTTCCAGTGCATCCAGTGTAACAGGTTCTGGTGGTTCATCCATAGCTTTGGATTTATTTAACCTCATGCTTTCATCTTCTTTGAAAAAAGGAACTAGGGCCCGCAGTCTCTCAATGTTTTGTTCTGGAAGACAAAAAAATTATTAGTTGAGAATGAATAAGACCACTGTTATGGTGTCATAAGGCTTAAGCTTACTACTAATTTACTAAGAAAATGAAACATTGCAAGGATATTAAAAAAATAATTAGATAGGGAAATGAAAATTAATTAGATACAAAAATGAACTGAATAATAAATGCAAAAGTCATCAAATTGATTAAAATAACTATAAAGAAAAATAAACCATTTATATATTTTGTAATATTTTTTATCAATTAACAAATCAGTTTTCAAATTTCCTATGCCAGCTCAGTTGAAAACTGTCACAATTATAGATAAAATCAATGTTGGTGAAATATATTAGACCATTCAGAAGTTTCAGCATATCACATGTAAAGCTAATCACCCCACATGCAATACTAGTCATATAAACAGACCCAGCAGATCATGAATAATCAAACCACTGGTGTATCTTACATCCTGTGAGAAAGGGCCACTCAGAACACAGTCATATCAATACAGACTACACTGTAGCTTCTGCAAATCTAGTTATGAGTGTGACCATCATGTAATCATCCACTGGAATGAATGGCTGACTTCAAACAATGGCCAAGATCAAAGTTCACTGGTCGATGGGAGATCATGCAACTGAACAAAACACACTCAACTTCAATATTTGCATCACAAGCCTTACCATCTGGGTCTCCACTCTGAGTTTTATTGATGGTAATCCACATTACATGAATCTTCTCCTCTGTTGCACATTCACTTCACTTCAGATATTGCCCCTAGCCCTGGTGTCTTCCCTTCCCCCCCAATCCATAATCAGTTCCCTACTATTTCATTACTTTCAATCATGCATTTTGGGTATGTGAACATGTCATCATATTGTTTATAAATCAAATATTTCTATTACCTCTGTTCTACAGGCATGGCTTCAGCATTTAGTTCTGGTGTGGGGAGGTCACAGTTTGTTACTGTCTATGTCTTCCCTTCCTCCACTCCCTCCTTCCCACAAATATAACATGTCATCACTCTCACTTTTAAATGCCATAGATATGTGCAGTTCTAATAATAATCTTTAATAATAATTTTGTATATACAAGATATACAAAAACGAAAACTGAATTAATAATTCTTTATCACTTTTCTCCATCGGTGGATTAACACCTTTCCTTGGGTTTTTACTGAAATGAATTGTTATATAATCATTTATAGAAAACAAATAACAACTCTAATAACAACTGAAGTAGCATTAACTACTATTACACTTTACTTTTACATGTGAATCAGATTTTCAGTCTTTGTAACAATACGAGAGAAGGAAAGTTGCTACTCACCATATAGCACAGATGCTGAGCCGCAATAGGCACAATAAAAAGATTCACACAATCATAGCTTTCGGCCATTAAGGCCTTTGTCAGCAGTAGACACACATACGCACATGCACACACACACACTCATGCAAGCGCAAATTGCACGCACATCTGCAGTCTCAGAGCGCTGAAACTACACTGCGAGCAGCAACACCAGTGCATGATGGGAGTGGCAACTGGGTGGGGGTGCAGAGGAGGCTGGGGTAGGGAGGAGGAGGGATAGTATGGTGAGAGTGGCAAACAGTGAAGTGTTGCTGTTTAGGCGGAGGATAGGAGAGAAGATGCAAAGAGGGGAGGGGGTAAGTAGCAGAAAGGAGATTAGTCATTATAAGTACAACAGGAACTACTTTGTCTTCCACGATGTCACTGTGAATGTTAATCACTTGTGGAAACAAATAAAGTAACTATACAATAGAGGGAAACATTCCACGTGGGAAAAATATATCTAAAAACAAAGCAAATGTGACTTACCAGACGAAAGTGCTGGCAGGTTGATAGACACACAAACAAACACAAACATACACACAAAATTCTAGCTTTCGCAACCAATGGTTGCTTCATCAGAAAAGAGGGAAGGAGAGGGAAAGATGAAAGGATGTGGGTTTTAAGGGAGAGGGTAAGGAGTCATTCCAATCCCGGGAGCAGAAAGACTTACCTTAGGGGGGAAAAAGGACAGGTAATACACTCGCATATGGATATGTGTGTGTATGCGAGTGTATACCTGCCCTTTTTTCCCCCTAAGGTAAGTCTTTCCGCTCCCGGGATTGGAATGACTCCTTACCCTCTCCCTTAAAACCCACATACTTTCGTCTTTCCCTCTCCTTCCCTCTTTCCTGATGAAGCAACCATTGGTTGCGAAAGCTAGAATTTTGTGTGTATGTTTGTGTTCGTTTGTGTGTCTATCAACCTGCCAGGGCTTTCGTTTGGTAAGTCACATCTTCTTTGTTTTTAAAATAACTATACAAATTTATTTGCTCAGAGCTGTCATTTCCTTTCTTTCTGAATGTTCAGTGTTTCAAGTAATGTTAAAAGATACCTCTTATCATTTTACAGTAATTACATACACTTGCTTTATTTCTGCAATAATTCAGTTTTTACTTTTTTGTCTTCCTGCTCCATCCTTTTATTCCTCAGTAGTATGTAATGATTATTTTTGTACTCACCCTGTAACTCATTTAAACTAGCCAGTTGCCCTCCAAAATCAGAAGGAAGGCATTCTCGTGGCAAGTGTTCATACAGTGCATCATAATTGTCTGCTGTTTTATGAAAATGGATCTAACAACAGAAACAATAACACATTATGTTATTAGAACCAGATAGAGTAGCATTCTTTCATTTAGGGGATATCTTTCAATTTTCTTAGAGAGATATTGACATAAGCAGAAATATTCATTGTGGCCAGTTTTGGAGAAAGAAATGTTAACTTAAGATATACACAACAGATATTATGAAATTCGATCTTATTTGGTACTTTGAGCTTCAAGCATGCAGGAAGCTTAACTCTGTGATTTGGAGCTCTCATTATTAGTGACACTCAAGAGTGGGACAAATGATGCCCTCCATTCTTGAATATGTTGTTACTATTTATACAAACAACATTCCTGAAGAAGCAGAAATGTAATAAAAATAACCACTCATATAATAAATGGCAAAAGACAAACAATAAAACAAATACACTTCTAACTAAATGCATGCACATGGATAGAGCTCAGAAACTGTTAAATGGCAGGCACAATAACGCAAATAAAAAACATAGGCCTATTTCATTATGTTGAATATACAGGGTGTTACAAGAAGGTACGGCCAAACTTTCAGGAAACATTCCTCACACACAAATAAAGAAAAAATGTTATGCGGACATGTGTCCGGAAATGCTTAATTTCCATGTTAGAGCTCATTTTAGTTTCGTCAGTATGTATTGTACTTCCTCGATTCACTGCCAGTTGGCCCAATTGAAGGAAGGTACTGTTGACTTCAGTGCTTGTGTTGACATGTGACTCATTGCTCTACAGTACTAGCGTCAAGCACATCAGTACGTAGGATCAACAGGTTAGTGTTCATCATGAACGTGGTTTTGCAGTCAGTGCAATGTTTACAAATGCAGAGTTGGGAGATGCCCATTTGATGTATGGATTAGCATGGGGCATGTATTGAGACAGATTTCCAGAATGAAGGTGTCCTGACAGGAAGACATTCGAAGCAATTGATCAGCGTATTAGGGAGCACGGAACATTCCAGCCAATGACTCGTGACCGGGGAAGACCTAGAATGATGAGGACACCTGCAATGGATGAGGCAATTCTTGTTACAGTTGACGATAACCCTAATGTCAGCGTCAGAGAAGTTGCTGCTGTACAAGGTAACGTTGACCACGTCACTGTATGGAGAGTGCTATGGGAGAACCGGTTGTTTCCGTACCATGTACAGTGTGTGCAGGCACTATGAGCAGCTGATTGGCCTCCACGGGTACACTTCTGCAAATGGTTCATCCAACAATGTGTCAATCCTCATTTCAGTGCAAATGTTCTCTTTACAGATGAGGCTTCACTCCAACGTGATCAAATCGTAAATTTTCACAATCAACCTGTGTGGGCTGACGAGAATCCACACACAATTCTGCAATCACATCATCAACACAGATTTTCTGTGAACGTTTGGGCAGGCATTGTTGGTGATGTCTTGATTGGGCCCCATGTTCTTCCACCTACGCTCAATGGAGCACGTTATCATGATTTCATATGGGATACTCTACCTGTGCTGCTAGAACATGTGCCTTTATAAGTACGACACAACATGTGGTTCATGCACGATGGAGCTCCTGCACATTTCAGTTGAAGTATTTGTACGCTTCTCAACAACAGATTCGGTGACCGATGGATTGGTAGAGGTGGACCAATTCCATGGTCTCCACGCTCTCCTCGCCTCAACCCTCTTGACTTTCATTTATGGGGGCATTTGAAAGCTCTTGTCTACGCAACCCCGGTACCAAATGTAAAGACTCTTCGTGCTCGTATTGTGGATGGCTGTGATACAATACACCATTCTCCAGGGCTGCATCAGCGCATCAGGGATTCCATGCGACAGAGGGTGGATGCATGTATCCTCGGTAACGGAGGACATTTTGAACATTTCCTGTAACAAAGTGTTTGAAGTCACGCTGGCACATTCTGTTGCTGTGTGTTTCCATTCCACGATTAATGTGATTTGAAGAGAAGTAATAAAATGAGCTCTAACATGGAAAGTAAGCATTTCCAAACACATGTCCACATAACATATTTTCTTTCTTTGTGTGTGAGGAATGTTTCCTGAAAGTTTGGCCGTACCTTTTTGTAACACCCTGTATGTATAATGGGAAAGGTTGAATGATTTTTTCTACTACCCTTTAATAAAAGTACAAGTTAGTGAGCTGGATCCACTCACATTTTCATGGACACTTTACATAATATAAACTGTATTAATGTACTCAAATTACATTTTACATGTACATAACAATTTGAGTATCAAATTTTCTCAAACCAAGTATTAGGAAAAAATTGATGGAAGTATCGCAGAAATTTCTAACTAAGGAATTATAAGGGCACCACATGTCATCACTAGCTTATGTCATAAAGACAATAGGGATAGTTACTGTGACAATGTTTCCAAAATTCACAGTTGGTGCTACTTTCATGGTTAGTATATTGAAAAGCAAGCAGTGAAGAACAACAACAGTGTGACAATGAGTCACCATAAACATTAACCTCAGAATGGTTCTTACAGAAGACTAATGTTAATAAATGATGGATGGAGTAAAGGTAACAACTCACCATATAGTTGAGACACTGAGTAGTCTGTAGGCATACAAACAAGATGCTAAGCTTTCAGACAAATAGTTTTTCAGAGCTAATAGGGCACACACACGCATGTGCTCACACACATGCAATGGAGTCACAAGAATAAATCACCATTTTGTCTAATATTAACAGATTGTGGAAAAATACCTGAACCAGCTTGATTTCCATGATTTGTGTACTTGCCTTGGAGAAACAAGATGCTGATTAAGCATAACTAAAGGTACCAAAAAACACTCATACATATGTTAATGCTTCAGTTTCCACAAGAAATTTAGAACAGAAAGAGGAGGGAGGAGACTAAATATCACCAGAAATACTCTAACAGGAGGTTCTCAGAGCTTTAAGCTGACACAACAAAGATGGAATATGTGTTAATGGAACATACTTGTAGCAACTTGATTTTGGTGATGGCATTGTGCTGTTTGCATTTGCTGTAGGTAACTTTAAACAACAAATGGAGGAACTTAATACAGAGCAAGTTTGAAAGGAAGCTTAAATTGATTACAGTATGACTAAACTGGGGTATGGTATTGAGAAAATAGTGCAAATTAATGATGAAGTCAGAAAATTGGGTGACGAGTCTGTATCTAGCTGAAGACAGCTACTGGGTAGGCAGTGGGAAAAAAAATACACAGAAGAGGGTGTTCAAAATTGAGTGTCCTCTGTGTGTGAAACAAAATTTTCTTGAAGAACCTGTTAACAGTTTTGTTTTATGGCACTGAGACATGGACTTTCGAGGTTGAAACCATTCAAACAATGAGAGTTGTTCAATGATCAGTGGGTGGTTGAAATTACTAGTACAGACAGGAAAATAAATAAATGATTCAGGGAATAAAGTGGAGTAGAAATCATAATTCTGTGGCTTAACGCAAGAATAACCAATGTCGAAAAATCTAACTTGGAGAATTAGGCATTGTAATTTCGAGGAAAGCTACAATGCCATTATTACTGTTAATATTTATTCTGGAGTTTCATATTTTGTACTAATAAGTATGATTATGATTATATTAAATATGACTATAAATACTAATATTTGTGCTATTTAAAAGTTCTCTAGCACTTTTCTTAATTATAATTTTGCTGACATTGGTTGTTTCTATGACATTTATTAATTATGAAATATGCCTTAAGACAATAAAATAAAATCAGATACCTGTGTAACTAAAATTTGCTCATTTTTTTCATTTCACTCTGATCCCTGTATTTTGATATGAAGAGAAATTGTGTTTACTTAGACTTATGGTTTGACTTTTTTTGGATTCATAAACATTTTATTTTATCTGTTATTACTTTTATGTTGTAATTTAATATACTGACACATTCCATGACCATGGAGATATGCTCCTCAGTTTGGTGCTATGGAACTAGACATGTAAATAAATAAATAAATAAAAAGAAACAGAACAAAATAATGTTGTAAGTTGAGTTATTTCCAGGCATCTCCTTTGTGCAACCGTCACTGTGTGTATATGTCCATAGTAGAGAGAGACGAAACAGCACTTGTAACATTATTTATCACCACTTTCATGCAGTAAGTTCTCTACACAGTCTCCTGGATGGTTTGGTAACAAGATCTGGTAAACTGTCCTACTCTGTGGGTCTGGGTTGCAAGTCGTGATTCACCCATTTTTGTTATATTTAATACCTGGAATATCTGTCGCAGATTGAACAAAAATTTAAAGTATGCATTTCTACATGAATGATGCTTGTATTCAACCATTTATCTTAAGCCTAACAGATTCTCCCAAAATTTTTCATTTTCTGTTAACATAACATCAATGAAAATCATTCTGCTCAAGTTACAGTACCTTTATTGGGCCTAATCTGATCAAATTTCCAATCCCTATGTGTATCTTTTTTTGATAACTGCATGAATGGTGCTGGCCTCTATATGAGTGTGACCAGATTTCAGGAACATATTATCAATATCATCAAACTTACTATTATAGTGTTTTTCCTCATGAAATATATTCATTAATGTGGCTGAGAAAATAATATTGCTATTCTTACAACTGCAGGAATCTCTGAACATAGCTTGTGAATATAAAAAGGTATTTCATTTCCTTCACAGCCCACGATAGTTTCATCCCACATATATAACTGAACAGATTTATCCTTGTTGGCTATGGAATACACAGTTTAAGTGTGAGTTCACAGCAATCATTTATAAAAAGCTGTCCCAATGTATAAAAGGGGTGTTGGTAAACACGTTTGTAAATCAGAGCATAGGAAATATGTGCTTTGATTTCCCTACTTTTCTCTTTGTGGATCTTCTCCTGCTCATAGCTAGATTCTGCTAAATTGAAATGAACTTCCTTTTCTTCTTCTATTTTAGTTTTGCCTTCCTCATTACTGACACCAGCTGTTCTGCCTGTGGGAACCATGGAAGATCCTCCACCAATCTAAATATTGGTTATTGCCACATGAAGTACTTCCATGTCTATGATATGATATCAGATTTCTGAAAGCCATGTTGTGTTGTTCACATTAAATATACAGTTTGGTTAATCTTTCATATCGACTGGAGTCACATCAAATTCCACGAGTGAAATTGACAACATCTTCTTAAACCGAAGCAGAAATCTAAACACAACTGTAAAACATATATTAAATGGGCTCTCAAACCATGATGGTCAACTACTTTCAATTGAAAGTGTTAGCTCTCTTAGTAAGAACAATTCCTGCAGTAAAACTTTAAGAGAAATTAATGCAAATTTGTCAATATGTTCTGTAATTCCCTACAAGAAGATGATTGGGACCAGTTTGAGCTCTTTGAGAATGTTAGTGACAAGTATAATGCTTTTCTACATAAAATTATCTGCCTATTCAAAGCAACCTTTCCCAAAAAGACTGCCTGATTCAGACATTAAACCTATTCTAGTAAAAACTGGTTAACTTTGGGCATCAAAACCTTTTATAGAATGAAAAGGATCTTATTGCCTCACTCAAATCCAGTTATATTCTAGAAAAGGAAAAACATTACAAACTATACTGCTCTATCCTTTAAAAAGTTATAAGAAGGGCAAAGAGTATTTCTATAAAATCAGGAAATGATGTCTCTAATAATAAAATTAAAACCATGTGGGACATAATATAAAGTGAAACAGATAAAATCCCTGCTGCAGAAAACACTGTAAAAATTAAAACAAATGATACCATTCATGAAAATGTTGAAATAATTACTGACAACCACTTTTTGGCATCAGCACTACAAATAAAACTTGTTTTGACAATGAAGCCATGTTATCCCTGCAAAAAGCGATTAAAAAAAAAAAAAAAAAAAAAAAAGCAGCTTAAAATTCTCCTGTCACAGTACATGAAATTGAGAATATAATTAGATGGATGAAAACCAAGAATTCTGTTGGCATTGATGGTATCTCTTCAAGATTATTTAAGGAATGCTATAAGCCAATCAGCAAAGTACTGTACCATATATTCAATGACTCTACACAGTGTGATAGAGTTCCTGAGAGTATGTTATTGTCAACCCTTTCCTTAAAAAAGCTGATAAACAGACATTACCAACTACCAGCCCATCTCTGTTTTAACAACCATATCTAAAATTCTTGACAAATTGGTTTACAAAAGATGTATTGACCACCTCATTCATTATAAAGTATTAAACAGTAGCCGGTTTGGATTTCAACAGGGTGTATCAACAGAACAAGCTATTTTCTTCTTCACCCATCAAATCGTAAGAGTCTTCTAATAATAAATTTTATCTGGATGAAATTTTCTGTGACCTTTGTAAGGCCTATGATAGAGTTAAACATAAAATTCTCTTAGCAAAGGCTAAATATTATGGTATAAGTGACTCAGCTGGCTCATAGATTAAACATATTAGCTGTGGTGCTCCTCAGGGCTCTGTACTTGTCCCTCTTCTCTTCCTCATCTTCTTCAATGATCTTCCCTTGTGACGTAGCTTTAAAACTCATTTTACTTTTTTTGCTGGTGACACCTCCATCCTCATCAACAAAACTCCCAACCAAATTTTGAAGAATCAGCATATATTTTCTTTAATGCAGTACTTAAGTGGTCTGAAGATAATGGGTTTTCACCAAATGTTAATGAGACTCAATTTGTTAATTTCCAAGTAAGTAAGAAAGTGGATGATCAATTAAGTATTAAATGTAATCGTATTGAGTTACTAGAAGTTGAGTCTTCCAAGTTCCTGGGTGTACATATTGACAGGAATCTAAAATGGCCTGAACATATTTTACAACTTCTCAAAAACTAATCAACATTCGCTGTTCATATTATATCCTCTATCTGTGACCAAGACATCACAAAAATGCTTATTTTAGTTACTTCCATGCATTATTGTTGTACAGCATAGTTTTCTGGTGTACTCTGCCACTTTACAAAACATTCATTGCCAAAAAGAGAGTTATTAGGATAATGAGCTAATGAGTGGAGTCCAGCATAGACATTCTTGTAGAAACCATTTTGTAAAGTTAGGAACACTGACACCTTCATGTAAATATATCTACTCCTGTTATGTTTCAATGGTAAAAATGAGCAACTGTACAGAACTAATGATTCACACCATACCCACAATACCAGGAGGAAGATGGACTTCCATAATGAATAAAAAAATTTAGTATTATGAAAAAAGGAGACAATTACATGAGATGCGAGGTGTTCAATGCTCTCCCACCATCACTGAAATCACTTGTCCATGAGCTTCCCAAATTTAAACAACAGTTCAAACACTATTTAATAGATAATTCATTTTATTTGGTTGAAGAATATGTCAACTGTGTTAACTCCAATTCATTTTCCTTTTAATTAAATCTGATGTTCTCTTATGCATTACAATAGTTGGAATCATAGTTAACATTACTATGTCTTTATGAAGCTATTAAGATCTACTTTTATTTGAATTTTTTACGTGTAATTTTGTCTATATCTGTTAATGTGTATTTTGTCTTATACCTATATCTCCTCTTGCGAGATGGTTTTTTTGTGTATACCTTTTGTATAATTGTAATAAACTGACATGTCCTATATTCAGGTAAATGTCTCACTGTATTGGAGTTATGGGATCTAAATAAATAAATAAATAAAACATGGGTACTTTCTTAGCCAGTTACACAATGTATCACAAATTCATGAAAAACTGACATTGATTATTCTTGTATTAAGCCATAGATTTGAGATGGTAATTAAAGTGAAGGGGAGGTGGGCAGGATGTATATCACAGTGAATGGATAGTAGAAGGATTAAGGAAATGCCTTCCTGGAATCTAATAAATGAAGAAAGACCATGATGATGATCTAATAGTAGGTGAGTGGATGATACTGACGATACTAGAAAACATGATGGAGCAATGTGGATTTCTGTAGATGAAAGTTATTAAGCATGGGAAAGCAAAGATGAGGTCTTCATGTAGCAACAGCTGTCAAATGCTTAGTAATGATAATTATAAAGGTAAATGTGAAGTAAATCTCATGCTCATCAATGTGAATAGAGTAGCATTAGGTGCAACTGAACATTGTTATAATTTACACAAGTAGCTTGCAGTGGCTGCTTCCACCTTTTAATGCGTAACTTGATGCATTCCATGGCCCTGAAAATTCTCGTTCATAATAGCATTTACAGAATATAATGTCTGAATGAATGAACAAGAGAACTCAACTTCTTATGTTCTTCTGAATCTGACTGTGGGAGAGAATCTCTTAAACAAAGGTATACGTGGCATTACAGAAATGTGAGTGGTATATTTTGACAGATGTAAAGAAACTGAATTTTTCCTGAATATCTACTTCTCACATTTAAAAAGTTTTAATTTACCTATAAATGTAGGTCCAAAAGGATACAAGTAATGTGATGATATAAATTTAAAGCCTACAAATATGAGTTAATAAGTCCATAGGTAATGTTAAAGGTAATCTGAATGCATCACTGAGAAAGAGAAAATGGAGCATTATATAACCACTTACCATACTATATAATTCCTTCTTCATGAAGGGCTTAATAAGGAGCATTATTTTATCAATAACTGGTATCACATTCACAATATGTATTGCTTTTAATCTGACAGGCAGACCTTCCTGAAATATAAGAGAAATTCTGAGTCTTAGACAAATAATTTGTGATTCAGCAATATGACATATGTAACTTCAGACAAGTTCTGAAATCTTATCTACCTTACCTGAACATACTGGAAAAACTTGTGAAGTAGTAACAGGTTCACTCGTGCAATATGTCCAAGTTTCACTCCTACCATGTCAAACATAATGATGTAACCGGGGAGGGCACCATCTAGGTGATTACAAGCATCAATCGTCATGTATATGAGTTTGACAGAATCAGAAAAGAAGTACTTAGAGGGCTCATAGAGTCGAAGACTGTGGAACAGTATCCGATAACCATGTGGGTCTCTTGCAGGAAATGTATTTACATACCTGAAAAATGAAAGAATGAAGCATAAAATAAATATTACTCTTGATGAAAAATTAAAGGTACATTAATATAATTAGTGACTTTTTAAATTAATACAAGTAAATATCTTTTAATGAATCACATTTCCTCACACTTTTTCTGTACTGATTAAGTTTACAAGTTATTTTTATTTTTCTTCCTCCTCCCCCCCCCCTCCCCCTCCACCCGCCACCCCTCCACATTTCTCTTTCTCTTTATTCTTCTTCTTCTCCTTTTTCATCATTATCCAGTGGTATCACCTGGGCACAGACAGAAATCTTTAAAAGAATCAGCTTTGCATGGAACAGAGTATGAAATGAGCAAAAGGAATTTGACATTTGTTGTCCCACTTGAAGGCCAGCTGGTCCAGTGACATCACAGACATTGAGGTTTGATTCCAGTTATCCAGTTTTTGTTTATGGAATGTCTTCTATATCTGATTTTATATAAGTGTTTTGAGAATGGTTAAAATGTTACAGTGTATTGTGTCAACCTCTGTACAAGAAATAAAGAACTGACATGTGCAAAGGTTTCTTGTTTTAGTGATTTATGTATGGGGTTTCATACTTTTGTCACTAAAATGTAAATGTCATGTGACTAGGGCCTCCCGTTCGGTAGACCATTTGCCGAGTGCATGTCTTTCGATTTGACGCCACTTTGGCGACTTGTGTTTCGATGGGGATGAAATGATGATGATTAGGATGACACAACACCCAGTCCCTGAGCAGAAAAAATCTCTGACCCAGCCGTGAATCTAACCTGGGCCCTTAGGATTGACATTCTGTTGTGCTGACCTCTCAGCTACCGGCGCGCAGACGGTTCTGTCGCTGAAGTAGTAGGTTATCCAACTTCATTACTCATTATCCAATTTCATTATTCAGTGGTGTGTTGTGACCTGCATAGTACTTTTAATATAACTACTAATTCATGGCAGTAAATTTTGCTGCTTCAAAAATGGCACTGAACTATAACAGTATTTGTATTTCATATTCTTAATGACTTTGAAGGGTATCACTGGTAAATAAATTACTAAAATTGAAAACAATGGGCACTGGGTACTGAAGCAATGGGTTGAAGACAATAGGTGTTGAAATGCCACAGAAACTGATAATGCAATATGCAGTGATTACCAGTCCCCAGAAAAAGTAATAGTTACTCAGAGAGACACCACCATATAGGAGAAATCAGTAAAACCATTCAAAATCATCATATGGTACTTAAAAATATGCACATATCAATGGAAGAATGAATCAGATCACGCAGTGATGCAGATATGAACATTTTAAACCAATTTGGCTGTTAATGTTGATTGACACTTATGTATGTAGTGATGAATTTTAACAACTGCATCTGTGACTGGAAAAAAAAGCAACAGGCAGCAAAAAACTGAGGTAAATTTTTCTTTCATGCTGCATTATGAACCTCAGTATGATTTCACAGTATGTATTCGAGGGTTATTTTACAGAATCAAAACTGAAAAGTTAAAGTGAGAAAAGTTCCTGGCAGATGAGTTCCATATGATCTGAGTGAAGAGCAGAAAGCAGGTCGCAAAAGAATTGTGCAAGAATTGGTTCAGAATTATCAAACGGAAGGGGAACAGTTTCTCAAAAGAATTTTTCCACTTGATGAACCCTGAAATGAGATTTTGAGCCAGAACTGATGTCTCAGTCATCACAATGCAGAAGTTCTGACCCTCTATGGCCAAAAACGTTTCACCTCCAACAATCAAAGATGAAACTGAAGATGATCTTGGTGTGTGACATGAATGAGTCATAGCTACAAATCAAGTGCCCCAGGGACATCTGTAGCAGGTTCAGACTACAAGCTGCTCCTGCAAAATACTTTGCATCTGAATATTCATCAAAGAAGACCTGACATATCTGCAGCTCTTGCCTTCATTTTTCATGATAATGGGAGACCATATATTGCCCTACCAGTGAAAGAAGCCTTTGACAAATATGGATGGGAAATACTTCCCCACACATAATTCCCCAGTTCTAGTATGATCCAATCACATTTTTATTTGTTTTCCAAATTGAAGAAACAACTCCATGGAAAAGATGTTGACACAACCAATGAAGTGTCCAGTGAGGTGACCCTAGTAACTAGACAGCACAACAGTATAGGTGTCCTATCCAGAATACAGATGTTGTCAAAATAGTGGAAAGCTGTCATAAGCAAGAGTGGAGATTATATTGTAGGTCTATAAAGGTATTTTGTAATACAAATTGTCTTATTCAGTTCTATCTGACAGTATGCAGAACTTTTAAATGACCCTTTTATCAAAACAGAAATTCAGTTAAACTATAAAATTATGAGACAGACAGCTGACAAGTACTGCACTTAAGAGGGAAAACTCCCCATCACATGCCCTCAGATCTAGTGCTAAGATGGCCCAATGGACAGCCCGTCAAACACTGAAAACAGATCAAGCATGAAAACAGCAAGGAAAGTGGACTGAACTATGAAACATAGCAAAATAGAAACAGAGAATGGTCCAAGCTTAACACGTGCAATATTCAGCAATCATTATCAGCTGCAGTATCATGGTTAAGTGGTCACAAGATTGGACTATGAAGCAAACAAGCCGTGTTCAAAACTTTCTCATGCCATTTATTTTATTTTATTTAATTTATTTTTTTCACAACATTATGAACTGTCCATCTGGTCTCTGAAATGTTTATTCTCCTTCTGTAGTTTTGGCAGGATACTGGTATGCACTTTCAAATAGCTCTATTAGCAGCACTACATTTTGCATTTCCTGAAGAAAAGTACTGGTGAATAATTATGTCAGTTATTTTTAAGATGAGGTTATTTTCACCATCATCACTTTGTTCACAGGGCTAGTCTACTTATCTGAAATTTCTGCAGACTTTTATGCTTCAATGAGGCCAACAACATAGCAAGGTCATGTTGACTAATGTTACAACGACAGATCGGTCAATCACCCAGACTGTTGGTCCTGCAACTACTGAAATGGCTTACAATGTACTGAGACTTGAGCTTACTGAACAAAATTATTTTTTATCCCATGTTAGTTTACAAACATGTGATACATCATTTTTGCAGAAGAACTTGAAACAATAAAAGACTTTGCAGCTATTACCAGTTCATTATCTGTTTCAAGTCAGCAAGAGTTTTTTGTATATTAAAAGTTGAAAACATGTAATCACAGAACCATCTTGACAATATCATGTCAGAAATTGACAAAAATATAAAGGAACATAATTTAAAACAGGAATTATTTTAAAAAATAATGTAAGTTTCCATTATTTAAAATTTCCAGTAATAACAAATACTACGTTATGAATGATAGAAGTTCAGTTTGTAATTTGCATTCCACAGGGATACAAGTTCCTATTTTATCTACAAACAGTACAGTTTTCAGTTAACATTATCATCTTTGCAAGCAGTCTGTACATCTCTGGCTCTAAGGAAAGTGGATGTGAGTCAATACTTTCTTGCAACAACACTCTCATATCAGTTCAGATATATAACACACGTGACTGTTAGATACTGTTTGGTGGAAAAATGTTCAGACCTTTTGAACATGACCTTCTGACTGTGAGACAAAATTTTTTCAGAATAATGTGAAATTATGCATCTAATGACAGTATGGCAAGAAGCAAAGAAAAAAAAAAAAAAGATTCATACACATCAACGAGTGTCCTTCTCTGAAAAATCAGCCTGGCAGACCTCCAAAGCAACAAACAACACTTTGACGCTTTAGGTGAGCATATTTTTGTCTCACTGATCCATTTCTTGCAGGAATGCATGCATATTAGTTGCACTGAATTAGCAGTTAGTCAGCTAGAATAGTGCATCATGAGTTATGCAGTATTGGGGAAAGAGTGTTTCAGGTTGCTGCCTCTCTTCAGGAACCATACATTAGTCTGGCCACTCCACAAATACCCCCCACCTCCATCCCTCTGTTAGTGGTCTATGTCAGTGAGGAACACAAGCCACCTTGGTAAGGTCCATAATTACTGTAGCTAAATGCTATAATTTTGTTGGCTTATAATGTTTAAGTTTGAATAATTCATACAGAATTTTTATATGTTCAAATATAGACATCCGTATCCTTTTTAAGCTGTGCTTCATTACCATCAATTTTTCCAGTGTTACATATTTCACTGGCATTCCTATTCTGCACAGAATCCTGCCCCTCTATGAATGATTTGACCCATTAGCTACCAGCAGCCCCACAGAAAATCTGTAAGTGTCTGGTATTCTGTATCAGTCCTACCATTTACAAGCCACAACATTTCTTAATGTTGCCCAACAGTTAAAAAACTGAATCGCTTGTCTGCCTGGAATTCAATCTGTTTTTCTCAATATTGCTCATCACACTGTTGGCTGAATGGCTGCACTGCTTTCTTTTCTTTTCATTATTTCAGAGCCAGTGTGATTATCAATGACTGTCTCTGATTTACGTTTTAGAGTGTAACCAGCTCTTTTCTCAGCAGTGTGTTAAAAAATTGGCCTGTAGATTTATGTGTCCAATTGCAGCAGCTTTTGATGTATTGAACATTCAAACCAGCAGTCTCACTTAAGAATATCTTGAGCTATGGAGGGAAAGAAGTGATAAACTGAAACTCTTGAGACAGCCCTGGGAGGCATGCACAAAGGCTCACAATTTTTAACCTACCATAAATGTTCATAATCCTCTGCATTGCAAGCATAGTCATATTCTCTCTTCACAGGGACAGCAATGCATCCTACTGTCAATTACCTGATTTTCCAGGATTAAAAGCCAATAATGTAACATGGCAAATAAGAATAGCCTTTGTAAATAGGTTTCCATTCTGCTGGCAGCTAGTAAATAATGATTCCCCTTTGGAAAATTACTGGGCATTCATGTAAATATTAAGCAAGCAGTTGCCTAATATTGAAGCTGTAGCAACTTATTTCATAGTAGTAGCTTTTATGTTAACTGCACTGCATTCCTTTATAACCTGTCTAACATCAAATACAATATACTGCATTACTGACAGATGCTGTCAAGAGAGTGTACAGGCAACTATTTCTCTCTGTTTATTTACTGCACTCATTCCATGTTCTGCTCATTCTCCTTCAATGCAAGTTTCATACCATTTTTTAATGTCAAGACCAAGTTACTTCTGGGGTGTAAAACAAGAAATCCAATATTTTTTGACAGTACATTGCTCCTGAAGGGAGCTATGGAAGTAACCACAATTAAGATATATCTAAATTTGATAGGGCAAAAAAACTCAAAACATGTTATACACAAATAACACCACAGAAGCTTAGTATGTGGTAGTAGTGTATATACACAGCGAATTCCTTAAACAAAGTTCAGCATTTGATGAAGTGGCAGAAATGGTTATTAGAAGCAAAAGGATGGTTCTAACAACAATTGCTTGCATATCTTACCCATCACATTGAAATGATTTTCTTTTGTTATGTACTTCTATATGTCAGTTGTTATTATAATTATACTTCTCAGGGCAGAGACTTTCATAATACATTTCCAACAGTTGACAGTAAACTTAATATGATTCATAATATTTTTCAATAGTCCAAAATAAACTGACAACAATTTAAAATCAATTTTATGCAGTTTGCAGTAAATTTTCAACTTCAATGCACGTTTGTGCTTTGAAAAGAACAATTCATTTTGATTGTTCTTCAGCAACTGTATGTTTCTTTATGGCACCAGGAATGCCCCTGATATGACTTTGCAGATCATCTCATTTCTGATTTTCTTCTGTACACTTATATCTTCATCCAGCTCCAGAAACAAAACTTTTATGGTGTTCTCCATCATACTGGAAGTACATAGCATTCCATGTGACTGACAGAATATCCTCCAGTTGCTCCTCCAAAACAACACAACCTCTGGAAAAAACTGAAGTATTTTAAATATGTCCTGGCTTTGAAACAATCCGGTGAAAAACAAATGTCTGCATGGGTTTTTTATTTCAAATGTTCATTTCTATCATCTCTTGAAATAATGATATTTCCTCCTGAGACACAGTACATAAATAATGAGCTTAAGCACCCCTAAAAATGAACAATTAAGACCATGTCCATGGTGAATAAATCCTTAAAAATAAGACAGCACTATCTTTACTTTAATGTGAAATTTTTTCTTATTCTGTTGTGAATATCTTGCTCCCACATATATTACATAATTTCTGGTAGAATCTTTGCAACAAATTAGTTTTGTCACAATGGAAAAAAAGCCAGTGCTCTTTAAATGGGATGAGTAGTGTCTTACACTCTTCAATATTTACATGAAAAATGTTCTGTTTAATTTTTGTATTTCCTGAGTGACACACTTTTATACATGTTAGTTGCCTAATGTTGCCTATCAATTGTTTCCAAACTTTTTCTACATCCATTTGTAAAATCAATATCTAAATTAATTTCCTCCAATCTCCCCAACAATTTAACTGCCAGTGACTGGCACAGAAGATTTAAAGAACAGCATTGCATGTGGAGTTTCAACAAAGCTCACAATTTGCAGCATTGTCCCCAGAACTGATTGTGGTCCTCTGGTTCTGAGTTGAGCAGAAGGACTGAACTAGAGACTTCAAAGGTTATGTGACAGGCTAGGCTGTGACTTCCTGGACTTGCAACATAGGGATGACAGGTGTTGGGTCTTCCTAAATAGGTCAGGTGTGCATTACACATCAAAGGCTGTTATTCAGGTAGCTGTCTGTGTGTGATGCACATAAGGGTTTTTTAGATTAGGCAACTCTCCATCCAATTCAGAAGATGAAAGGTGTAGGAAACACACAAGTATCGCTGTAACATTGAAAGAAATGCCTCCCACAGGTGAGAGTATTAAAATCCTAATGATAAACTGCCGAAGCATTCAGAATGTCAGAGCTTGAAGTGCTCATGAGAAGCAATGAAGTTCACATAATACTATGTACACAAAGCTGAAATTGATACCAGTGAAATTCATGGGGCAAATTTTAGTGTATATCAAAAGGATAGGCAAATGGGAAATGGAGGTGGTGCATTTGTCACAGTAGAGAAGAAACTCGAATACATCAAGATAGAAATTGCAGCTGCACATGAGATTGGGTAAGAATCAGCATCAGGGGTGGGCATAAATTGATAATTGGATCCTTATATCACCCACCAAACTCATTCCCTGATGTAACTGAAAATTTTAGAGAAAACCTCAGTTCACTTGTATGTAAGTTCCCCAATCATACTGTAATCATTGGTGGAGACTTTAATCATCCAACTATCAACTGGGAAAATTAGTTTTATTAGATGTGGGCATGATAAGACATCCTGTGAAACATCTGAAAACACCTAGAACAGATAGTTAGGAACCCCACACATGACGGAAATGTATTTGATCTAATGGCAACAAATAGACCTGACCTCTTCAATGATGTCCACATCATAACTGGTATCAGTGACCATAACACAGTTGTGGTAGCAATGACTACCTAAGTGCAAATGACCACTAAATTAAGCAGAAATACATATATGTCCAGTAAACCAGATAAAAATCCATAGTGTCATATCTCAATGAGGAACTTGAAACTTTGAGAACAGGGCAGGAGAATATAGAGGAACTCTGGCACAGTCAATCTAAAGAAACTTCTAAAGAAACAGAGATTACTGCATAATAGTGGTAAGACAAAGGATAGGACTATAGAGAGATGCTGAATGAAATGCATTTGGCCATTAAGAGAGCAATGTGTGATGCCTTCTATGACTAACATAGCAGAATATTGCCAAGTGGTCTTTCACAGAACCAAAAGAAATTCTGGTCGTATGTAGAGGCTATTAGTGGTGATACCAAAGTTAGTGGCCAGTCCCTAGCGAATGAGACAGGAAATGAAATTGAGTATAGCATAACAAAAGCTGAAATGCTTAACTCCATTTCCAAATGTTCCTTTACAAAGGAAAATGCAGGACAATTGCCCCAATTCAATCCTCTTACCACAGGAATGATGAATGAAATAGGTATTAGTGTCAGTGGTGTTGAGAAACAGCTGAAATCATTACAACTGAACAATGCTCCAGGCCTAGGTGGAGTTCCTGTCAGATTGTATACTGAATTTTTGGCTGAGTTAGCCCCTCTTCTAACTATCATGGATTCCTCAAACAAGAAACAATGCCCAGTTCTTGGAAAAAACACAGGTCCACAAAACTACTGCCCAATATCCTTGACATCAATTTGTTATAGAATCTTACAAGATATTCTTAGCTCAAACATAATGAGGTATCTTGAACAGAATGGGCTCCTCAATGCCACCCAGCATGCATTTCAAAAACATTGATCATGTGAAACCCAACTCGCACTTTTCTCACATGACATACTGAAAGCTTTGGATCTAGGTCATCAGGTAGATGCAGTATCTCTTGAGTTCTGAAAAGCATTTGACTCAATACCACACCTACACTTACTGTCAAAAGTACAATCATATGGGTTATCAAGTGAAATTTGTGACTGGATTTAGGACCTTTTGGTAGGAGGGACACAGCATGTTATCTCGGATGGAGAATCATGATCAGATGAGGAAGTACAGGGAACTGTGATGGGACCTTTGCTATTCACGTTGTATATTAATAAACTTGCAGACAGTATTAATAGTAAAATCAGGTTTTTGCAGATGATCCAGTTACCTATAATGAAGAACTATCTGAAAGAAGCTGCATAAATATTCAGCCAGACCTTAATCAGATTTCAATGTGATGCAGAGATAGGCAACTTGCTCTAAATGTTCAGAAATGTAAAATTTTTCACTTCACAAAACGAAAAAAATATAGTATCATATGACTATAATGTCAATGAGTCATTGTTGGGATCAGCCAACTCATACAAATACTTGTGTGTAACACTTCGTAGGGTTAAGAAATGAAATGATCAGAGGTTCAGTTGTGAGTAAACCAGATGGTGGACTTCAGTTAATTGATAGAATACTGGGAAAGTGCAATCAGTCTAGAAAGGAGATTGCTTACAAACCACTCATGCCACCAGTTCTAGAATATTGCTCAAGCATGTGGGACCTGTACCAGGCAGGACTAATAGGGGACATGGAACGTATACAGAGAAGGGCAGCACAAATGGTCACAAGTTTGTTTAATCTGTGGGAGAGTGTCACAGAGATACTGGAGGAACTGAACCTTAAGACTCTTGAAACTAGGTGTAAACTATCTGGAGAAAGTCTATTAACAAACTTTCAGGAACCAGCTTTAAATGATGATTCCAGGAATATACTACAACTACTTATGTAGCACTCACATAGCAATCAAAAGGATAAGATTAGAATCATTACTGCACACACTGAGACATTCAGACAATCATTCTATGTGCACTCCATATGGGAATGGAACATGAAGAAATCCTAATCACTGGTGCAATGGGGTGTACCCTCTGCCACACACCTCAAGGTGGTTTGCAGAGTATAGATGCAGATGTAGGTGTAGAGCTAATTCACCTGTCAGAGTGTATTTTTGTTTTTCAGACATGTTTTGCCTTAACCATTTTGTCTACGCCTATTGGAAGAATCTAAAACATCTAGAGTCAAAAAATTACCTAACTTTTGTGTGTGAATTAAAATGTGAATGTTGACAGTTAACCATAGAGGATGATTATCTTGTTACATAATAAATATGCTTTGATCCTGCAGAAAAATGTAAGATTTAAAACAGTTGTAGAGTAAAATCTTGAAGTGAATATAATACTCACACAGATTCTAATGCTGTTTGAAGATTCTTCCTGTTAACATCTCTATCAGCAAAGAACTCTGGAATCTTGTTTCGCATTGAGAAGTATACTTTGATTGTATCTTTTGTTTTAGCTAAATCATAATAGCAGCTATGATGTATAAGGTACAGTATTTTATCTGAAAATAAGCAGTACAAAATATATTAGTGATTAATATACAATAACATCCCACAGAAGAAGAATTCTGTAATCTTTTTCTTGACTCATGAGTTACAACATAAGGTGCAATAGAGTTTTTCACTATAATTCTAGTCACAGGCCACAAGTGTTTATCAATCAATGTCTTTGTCATTCAGCTCCCTAGTTCTGCATCAGTGGAAGCTGTTTGTGTCCATACACTGCCAACCTTACTGCCTGAACGACACTATTTGCAGTAGCACTGGAGTAACCATTAGTGAATGCCATGTTTTTCAGAATTGATAACTAATTTACTGCAATAAATATTATTGTTTAACATTTAAATAAGCTGCTTTAAATTGTGATTAATTAAATCATTAAAATGTTCATTATTTTTGTTTGTTACTTCTATTTCTTCACAGTGCAAGGCTCATATAGATTGGCAGCACTGTTTGAGGTAAGCAGAGTTTGTCAACTCTGCATTACTCCTAAGACTACATATAGAGGGTGTTTGATTATTATTCATGCAAATCAAATGGGTGAGTAGAGGTCAACAAGCTGGCCAGTGTGGCCGAGCGGTTCAATACGCTTCAGTCTGGAACCACGCGACCGCTACAGTCGCAGGTTCGAATCCTGCCTCGGGCATGGATGTGTGCGATGTCCTTAGGTTAGTTAAGTTTAAGTAGTTCTAAGGGACTGATGACCTCAGATGTTAAGTCCCATAGTGCTCAGGGCCATTTTTTTAGAGGTCAACAAAACAAGTAAATAATCCTAAGAAACATAGGCCCAAAAACCAATGACTTCCCTGGTATGGTCTACTATGATTGAGTTTGTGAACAACTTACAACAGAGTCCACTAGGATTCAAACTACAGACATACACTTGAGGACAAACACACTACAACAAGTGTTTCACATAGCGAGCATTCATCTGAAGAAAGGGTTCACCACGTCTCCTCATCAGTGCATGTACATGTTTAAAAATCTGAGTCATTGACACTATCAACAGGGCTTCAATACACCAAAGCTTTTAAATACCTACACACACATACACACACACACACACACACACACACACACACACACACACACACACACACACACACACAGGTCGTGCGGTAGCGTTCTCGCTTCCCACACTCGGGTTCCCGGGTTCGATTCCCGGCGGGGTCAGGGATTTTCTCTGCCTCGTGATAACTGGGTGTTGTGTGATGTCCTTAGGTTAGTTAGGTTTAAGTAGTTCTAAGTTCTAGGGGACTGATGACCATAGATGTTAAGTCCCATAGTGCTCAGACCCATTTGAACACACACTCACACACACACACACACACACACACACACACACACACACACACATGCCGTGACAGTCATAGCATGTATGTTCTTATAAGCACAAATGTGTGTGTTGCAGATGTCCACAACACCATCTTGAGTAAAACACACTTCATTTGTAAATAACACATACGTAAGGAACTGTGATTATTCCCACAGTGTATAAGTGTCCATTGCAGATGACAACCTGGTCTCAAAAGTATGTGATAAGTAAAACTGTCCCTCATCTAACACCTTCCCCATGGTGGAGGCGAAAAAATGTTCATCTGCAGCATTGCTAGCACTTGTTGTTATACCTTCTCCTCCATTCATGATGTGGACACTGTTCTTGGTCGATCTGCACATGACCTAATAAACAGTTCATGTGTAAATAATGAAATCAAATTCACAAACAGAATGTTTCAAAAGGTATGTAAAGCATTCAAGGACGTGAAGTTTTTGGACAGTAATTCCGAAGAGAGAAACCATTTTACTCGGCATGGAATGCACAGGAACTGGCTAGGAAAACGTGTACTCGCTAAAGCATTATTAGCAGAAACATTCAAACTATTTGAAAACACCACTCCTCCAATCATTCTAAAAGCACCTGTGCCCATTGAAACTGTACCATTGGAAGAAATACATACAGTGTCGTCAAAATACTCCTTCAAACCTAATGGAACAGCTGAAGGGAAGACTTCATATGCAGCAGCACCTGTATGTGAATCAACACAAACAGGTCTTTTATACAAAAGCAAGACAGCACCAGCAGTTACAATTCAAGTGGGAAACGTTAGTCTACCGCCAACTTGTGAAGCAGCAGCATTTAAGGAGGAAGAACAGTCATCAATAGCAGAAACAGCAACACCAACCCCCACAGGATCAAGTGTACAAGCCGACAGTGTAGAAACCTCACCAACAGGAGATCCACCCTCTATGGCAAAAAGGAGCACAGTAGTGACTGCAGCTGCTCCACATAGGATGTGCCTGAGATCAAGAAAGTCCTCAACTGCAAATGGGGATTTTTTATGGTACTGGGGCAGAAGGGGGAAGGTTCCAATCAGAATGTAAGTAATGTAGTTAATAACAACAAATGTGGGTGTTACCAGCACAACAGCTCCCTCTTCCCTGCAGAAAACTGTTCCTGTAATACTGGTATGTCAAAAGTAATAAAACTCAGTCCCAGCAATGGTAACACCACAACTAATCATGTAATTAAAAATGAGCTCAAAATTTTTCACCAAAATATTCAAAGCCTGCTCTGTAAGTTAGACCAATTTATTGTAAATATTGATGAACCAACAGGCGCAAATTGTGCTCATATTCTCTGTCTGACAGAACACCATATCACTTTTGGCATTGAAATGCTCAATATACCAAATTATGTTCTAGCTACCTCATTTTGTAGAAAGCATATGTGCAAAGGTGGGGCAGTTATTTATGTGAAAAACAGCCTGTCCTTTAATACAATAGATGTAGAGAAATATTGTGTAGAGAAAGACTTTGAGACATGTGTCACAGAAATAGTAGAAGGTAACAAGAAACTGGTAATCGTAGCAGTATACAGGGCTCCATCTGGTAATTTTAAAGTATTCATGAAACAATTAGATTCTGTGCTATTGTATCTCACAAGAAAAAATAGGGACATTATAGTGACTGGAGATTTTAATATAGATTTCCTAGGAAGCTCATCTTCTAAGACAGAGTTTGCAAATTTAATGCATACCTACAACCTTGTCTCCACTGTCAGTTTTCCCACAAGAACTACTGCCACTTCCAGCACTCTAATAGACAATATCTTTGTAGATATGAGTAAAACTAATCACATCAAAGTTGAAAAAGTCATAAATGGACTCTCTGATCATGATGGGCAAATACTCACAATTGACAACTTTAATGCAAATCAGAACAAAGCTAGTGCACAGTGGAAAACCATTAGAAACATGAATGAGGAAAATGTCCAAAAATTCAAATTATGCATTCGGGAGACTGACTGGAGGTATGTTTATCTTGCAAATGATGTTAATACAAAATATAATTTATTTACTGATGAATTATCAGGTATATTTGAAAATGTCTTTCCAAAAAAGGTCTGTAGACTACAGAACAGGCAATCAAGCAAAAAACCATGGCTCACCAAGGGCATAAAAATATCATGCCAGAGAAAAAGGGAACTGTATATAATATCTAGACAATCCAATAATCCCCTGCAGATGAAATATTATAGGACATACTGCAAAATCTTAACTAAAGTCATTAAAAAATCTAAAAGTATGTGCATGCAATCTGAAATTAACTGTTCAAACAATAAAATCAGAACAATTTGGAATGTAATAAAGAGGGAAACAGGTACTGCACCATCTGACAATGAAAAATCTGCTGTCCTAAAAATTAACGATTTGGAAATAACTGATAGTAAACAGATAGCAGACACATTTAACAACCACTTTCTAAGTGTCACCTCTCAAATAGGTTGCAGTGGTGACCTAAGAGAAGCTTTAGATATTCTGAAACTTAACCTCCCACAGTGTTTTAATGATATAAATGTAACACCCATAACTGTTAATGAAATAAAAAAAATAATTCACTCATTGAAAAGTAAAGGATCTTCAGGTATAGATAACATCTCTAATAAACTGTTGAAAGCCTGCAGTAATGATGTAAGTGTAGTACTTGCTCACATTTGCAACATGTCTCTTTATGAGGGAGTTGTTCCAGAGAGAATGAAATATGCCATTGTGAGACCTCTTTTCAAGTCTGGCGATGCTACAGATGTAAAAAATTATCGTCCTGTCTCTCTCTTAACAACATTCTCAAAGGTTCTTGAAAAGGCAGTGTATAACAGGATTGTGGCACACCTTGATAAACTTAATATTATTAACCACAGACAGTTTGGTTTTCAAAAAGGGGTTTCCACAGAGCGTGCCATATATTCACTCACAAATGATGTCTTGGAGTCTATTAATAGTAAGAAGTCACCAGTTGGTGTCTTCTGTGATATTTCCAAGGCCTTTGATTGTGTAAACCACAAGATACTCTTGGAGAAGGCCTATCATTACGGAATCAAAGGGCCTGTAGGTAACTGGCTAAAATCATATCTTCAAGACAGGAAACAAAAGGTGGTTCTACATGGCTGCAACAAAGGATCTCCTAATCTAGTGGATTCTGAATGGGGCAAAATTCAGCATGGAGTTCCCCAGGGATCTGTCCTTGGACCCTTGCTGTTTTTAATATATGTTAATGATTTACCCCTGTCCATTAGTAAAAATTGTGAATTCACAATGTTTGCTGATGATACAAGCATTGTCGTTGATGGTCAGTCTACTGATGATCTGGAGACTGATGTTAATGATATACTCAGAGAAGCTACAGCTTGGTTTTCAATTAATTCTCTTTCAGTTAATATTAAAAAAACTAATTTTATACAGTTCCACACAAAAAATAAAACTATAGAAAGTATAGTAATTGCTCATGACAACCAGGAACTAGAACAGGTGCAATCCACTAAATTCCTGGGGGTTCACATTGACAGTAGGCTCAACTGGGAACTGCATGTGTCCCTTACTCTAAAAAGGCTTTCATCAGCAACTTTTGCTCTAAGAATAATTACTCATTTTGGGGACATCAACATTTTAAAATCGTCTTACTTTGGGTACTTTCACTCATTAATGAGTTATGGAATAATATTCTGGGGTAATTCACCAGCCTCAAAAAAAATCTTAACTGCTCAGAAGAGAGCAGTCAGAATCATGTGTGGGGTTCCTCCACGAACCTCATGTAGAAAACTTTTTATACAGTTAGGTATTCTGACCACAACATGTCAGTACATATACTCTCTGATGAATGTAGTTAATAAAGACTATGCTCAGTATGAAACAAATTGTTCATACCATAACTACAATACTAGAGGTAAAGATGATCTACATGTTGAACTAAAAAATTTAACACTTGTACAGAAGGGAGTAAAGTATGCAGCTATAAAGACTTTTAATGCATTGCCTAATTATATTAAATGTACAATAGAAAATGAAACGCTGTTCAAAGGTATGTTAAAAAAATACCTGCTCGACCATCCACTGTACTCGTTAGATGAATTCTTTTCCAGAAGTAATGCCCTTCCTTAAAAATAGATGTATTTAGTCTCTTAGTTATTAGATGGATGATACAATATTATGTTAATGTTATAGTGTTAATGTTATAGTTATAATGTTATATTGAGAATTGCTATACTAGTTTAATGACAGCTTGTAATATCTATATCATTGAATTATATTACTATTCTGTAGCATTAATTGTATTTGTACAATTGTATTGACACGTTCCACATCCAGGCGAATCACTCGCATGTACGGATCTATGGAATACGCATACCAAATAAAAAAATAAAAAAATAAAACAATGAACCAGTCTTTCGCAGTCACTGATTGGAGCTCATGACCACTGTACTGTTTAGCTGTCTTCTCTGAGGACACGCTTGATGATACAATCATGCTGCCTCCTATGCACTGACAAAACATATCCATGCATGAAGTGGATGTCAGCCATTTCTACATTTGAAAATATGTGTGGAGCCATTGAAACCACTTCAAATGCTACATGTGAAAACTGCATTCGCTGTTCATAATGGGAATGGGTATCTGGAATGTGAGGCCATGTCTATGCTGCAGCTTCATTGTTCACTTATCGCTGGTATGGCCTGGAACTTGAGTTGCGATTGGTTGCTGCAGTGTGTTATAGCAAGAACAAACGTGATTTATGGAACAGAGTGATTTATAGAGCCAACATAAGGTACAATAAAGTACAGGTTGTATGTAGCACTGAACACATTGAATGGACAACAGTGACTCAGGTTACAGAATAGACTGAGCACTCATTTGCAATTGCTTAAATAATACTGTTCCTTTAGTGGCTCACCAGAGCACACCACAGGGTCAATCCAGTTAGGCTCTATAAGAATGCTAGACACAGAAAAATACATGGTACAGAAAAAAATTCATGTTACAGAAAAAAACACTGGTACAGAAAAAAAGTACTGGTACCGAATAAGTGCTGGTACTGAAAAAGAGCATTCATACCAAAAAAGAACACTGGTGCCCTGAAAAAAATAAAGCACTGATCTCACAGGGCACTGAGATTACAAATCATGGAAAACACCAATGATATCGCTGATGTCCATTTCATCCCTCAACAATGGCAGTTGCTGCAGCATGTGGTGGGCAGGCACCAGTGAGTAGGGGTGGAAGTGGTGAGGGAGCAGTTTGGTGTGCCATTCCACCTATTGCGAGAAGCCCTAGGGCAGGACCAGGGATGGCACTTCAATAGCAATGTTCTCGATGAGGTTTGTAGTCCATTCAGGAGGCATCAACGGGGCTGTCAGAGATGATAGCTGCATGCGACACTGCAATTCAGGCAGCAGTGGCTGTGGCATAAAGTGCAATGGGGTTTGCACTGGCAACAGCAGTCGAGAAGTGGGGGCACGGGGGCAAGGGCAGAGATCCAGACATGGATCCAACAGTAAGCAACCCCCCCCCCCCCTCCTTTGGTGCTAATTGGATCATCTGAGGCACAGGAACAGGCATCAGCAGTGGCGAGGATGGGGGAGGCAGTGTGGCCTCTGGGGAGAACAGACTGCATTGTGCACAGCCATAACTGGTCGAAGTGATGGGATGTCCACCTGACAGGAGTGCGGCCAATGTACAGCCACCAGTCCTGGCGAAGCTTGATGATGGCAGGAACCCAGTTTGGCCTGCAGCTGAAACAATGAGTCCAGACAGGCACACGGAAGCAGTGACATGGCGGATGCATAAACAGATGCAGCAAGTGAAAGAGAGTCTGTGGTTGGCATTCATGTCGCAGCTGCGCCGGGCTCTTGTTCCCCACCTGAGTTAAATGGTACAAACTCAATAATGGTCTAAGGCAGCTTCAGGGGACTTACTGGATACATACTTCCACTTCTGAGTTTTAAATGTCCAAACCATACGTTTGGCCTTGCCATCAGATTGAGGACAAAACATGGGAGTTGTGAGATGGTGAACACCACTAGCCTGACAAAAATATGTATATTCTTGAAAAGCAAACTGGAAACTATTATCGATAACCACAGTATACGGAAGTCCCTCTAGTACAGGAATCTTAGGCAGGGCCGAAGTAGTAGCTGCTGTGGATATGGACAGACAACACACCACATAGGGAAACTTGGGATAGGTATCTACTACAATGAACCAATATGGATTTAGGAGGACCCAGCAAAATCAATATATAGATGTTCCCACAGGTCTGTGGCACTGGCAAGGGGAAAAAGAAGCCTGTGGGGCCACTTGTTGCTGAACACAGTGAGTGCAATTGGCAATAAGCTGCTTAATGTCCACATCTACCCCAGTCAATACACATGTGGCAGGCCAAAGCTTTGGTGTGAGAGGTCCCACACTGACCGACATGTAGAAGCCACAGTACATTACAGTGTAAGGGAATCACAACCCAGGGAGCAGTGTCCTCTAGCAAAAGAATCCCATGAAACAGAAAGGTGGTGCTTGACGGAGAAGTAATTATACAAGGGGTCTGAGTCACAGTCCAGGTGTTTCTCCGGTCAACCATGCTCCACAAAAGAGAGGACCTGCTTAAATACAGGATCTGTGGCAATGGCGGATGCTACCTTGGCACAAGTGATGGGAAAACCATGACCACCCTCTTGTTCCCAGTATCTAAATAGAAAAAAGCAACTTATCTTTATCAAATGCTGGGTCTGGCCTGATCAGAGGGCAACAAAGGGCATCGGTGTTCGTGTGTCACACTGTTGGCCGGTAATGAATCTGATATTGATAACAGGAGAGGAAAAGAACCCGCTGCTGCAAATGATGCACTACCTCGTCTGGCACGGAACCAGAAGGGTTAAAAAGAGCAACCAATGGCTTGTGGTTTGTGAATAAATGGAACTTAGAACCATAAAAGAAGACATGAAATTTCTTGAGGGCAAACACAATTGCTAAAGCATCTTTTTTAATCTGAGAATACCAATGCTGAGTGGGAGTTAAAGCCTTAGAAGCACATGCAAAGAGTCATTCAGAGATGCCCATGTATTTGTGCATGAACATCTTGCTAAGACCATGCTGAGAGGAAATGCAGCCAACATGAGGTGATGACCTGGCCAAAAAGTGGCCAGACATGGGGAATATTGAAACTTAGATTTACAGAAAGCAAATGATTGGTCACAATCTAGGGACCAGAAGAAAACACACATTTTTATGCAAAGTGTGTGCAGGGGCTGAGCAACAATGGGTGCATCTGGTAAAAACTTTTGATGGTACACAACTTTTCCTAGAAACGTCTGCAGTTCCTTAATGGAGGTTGGCTGTGGCAAAGCCGCAATTGCATCACCACATTGATGCAACCTAGGTATCAACTGATGGCTGAAAAAATTGAGATTTGGAAAGATCACACCTGAGACCCACAGACTGCAAAAGAGAAAACAATGATTGCAGATTGCTGTAGTGGTCTTTGCTGGAAGAACCTGAAACAATGATGTAATTAAGGTAAATGATGCAGCTGTGCATGTAGGCTATCAGCTGTTCTAAAAGAACACTGAAAAATTGTGGGCACCCTAGCGACACCAAAAGGCAAGCATCGATATTGGTATAGGCCGAAAGGTGTACTGACAATGAGAAGGCCTCATCCAAGGGGAGCCGGAGGTACACTTCTGACAAATCAATCTTGGAAAAGTAGTGGCCATCTTATAATTCTGCAAGCAACTAGTCAGGGTGGGGCAAAGGGTATGTATCTATTATGGACTGTGGATTAATCATGACACTGAAGTTGCCGCAGAGATAAAGCTTGCCTGTTGGCTTCTTAATGATGACAAGTGGTGTAGCCCATTTGCTGAAACTAATAATCTGAATGACATTGAGCAACATCAAATGGTCTAATTTGGCCTTGACAATCATGCAATGTGATGGGCAGCTGCCGCACCTGGAAACAATGGCCTCTTTCACACTAAATACGAGACAAAACCAGTAGCACAACCAAGGCCAGGGGAAAACAGCAATGAAAACAGAGCAGAGGGACTCCAGTTGCATATGGAGCTTGATCTGATACTAAATTTACCTCATCAGCAATGGAGAAGCCAAAAGCATTGAATGCATTTAACCCAAACAAGTCTGCAGTACGGGAATAATCCACAACAATGGAGGTGAGAGGGGTGAACAACAGATTTGTAGGATCCAGGAGTAGACAACTGACCTATGATCAGAATCTGCTGTTTAACCAACTTCTGTGAAACCTGTGTGGGGGTAGTGGAGCACAAGTCCACGTATTTTTGTGCATCTACTAAAGTTGCTGTAGCTCCTGTACCTACAGACATTTCTAGTTGTTTATTAAACACACGCAAGTCAATAAACAGTTTGTTCTGGGAGACAGTCATTGTAGAGATACAGTTTGTGCCACTTGGTACTACTGTGTCTGCCACTTCTAAAGAGGAATTACATACTGATGCAATATGGCCTTTATTTCAAGACTTGTTGCAAGCATCCCGAAGCTTAGTGCACACAGTACACTCATGTTGGATGAAGCAGTACAGGCAAGACAGAAGGGGAGTGATGCGGCCTGTTCCAGCCATGGCTGTAACTGAAGTTGCCCCAAGTGATGCTCAGTCAACAATTATACTACTGCAACAGCTTCCTTGTCATCCTGAACACTTGCATCATGCCTAACAGGTGTTGACTGAGCAACTTCCCATATCTCCTCCCATGCAGCAATCTGATTGCCTGCAGCTCATGAGACTTCAAAGGACTGTGCCACATTGGGCACATCCGTAAGTGTTGGATTTTCACACTGATGTGCTTTTTTATGGACTCCCCAGTCTGATGCCAAATGAATAATAACATCAGACAACATGTGATCAGCATAGGGTTCATGATGGATATTAGTGAGAAATTTACGATGATGGTTCAACCTGCATAGTTCTGCAGCCCAGGCTTTGTAAGATTGGCTTGGGCATTTCCAACAATGGTAAAACTCTACACACATCACAGTGTCATGAGTTCTGTCACAGTAATAAGCTGAGAGAAGCTTACACTTTTCATCAAATGATAAACTGGCTGGTTCTTGCAAAGACACAAGTTGGCACAACTGATGCATGCACAAAAGTCAGGAAAGACAGAAAGCTTTACAACAATTTTACATCGCCTATGCAAAAAACTTGGAAATGTTGACGTAACTATGTCTCATAGGATTCCCAGTCTTCAGCCGATTCATCAGATGTCAGGAAGTGCAATTGTTGCCCTGTTGATAACCTGCTGCAAAGATGCAGATGCTACTTTATTGAGAGTGGTGTTGAGAGCCAGCTGTTGTTCTGTGAAAGGTTGCTGCTGGATAAAGGTACATTGAAGTATTTCTTTCATCGAGATGTTTGTTGTGTGACTTCATGCTGACACTAACACATGGAGGAAATGTAACACTCACCTGTCGCCACGTTTGATTTAGAAGGAACAAACATAATTAATGGAACATAGCACTTTATAGAGCCAACGTAAAGATACAGTGAAGTACAGGTTGCATGTAGCAGGTTACCGAACAAGCCAAGCACTCATTTGTGGTTGCTTAAATAATACTATGTCTTTGGCAGCTCACCAGTGTGTGCCAGGGGGCTGGCCCAGGTGGTCTCTATAAGCAGGCTGGGAACTGCATGGATGGGCAATCTATGAAATTGCACTCATCATGAGTGAAAGTACGTCACAATGTCACTCTTTGCTTCCAACCAGCGACAATAATGTCCTGAACTAAGAGATAGTGATGAGCCTTCAGTGAAGCTGTAGCAAAAATGTAGTCTTAGACATTAACAGTGTTGTAGTCCTAACATTAGTTTTTCTGCATTTGTGCATACTTTGTATTGGTAAAACCTTTGGTTTCCAGAACCTATGTTTATTGTGGTTATTTGCTTGTTTCATCATCCTTTACTCACACCTTTTGCTTGTACCTACAGCAGTCAAACAATTCATACATACTGGGTGGAGTTTGATGGCTCCACTTTTCACACATTCCACTGGTTATCACATTAAAGAAAAAAGTTTACATATGTATTTTAATACCTGGAAATATTACACAAATATTTTTGCTGAAAAAAAAAAGAAAGAATATGGGCTCTCTTTGAATTACTACAGTACATGGAAGAATGTTGTTAAATGGACTGTATATGAAATACAAAGCCAAATACAGATTAGCTGGTTTCTTTTTATTGATTTAGTTACTGGCTCAAGAAATTCCACTGTAATTCAAAATATTTGTTTCTCTACCAAAATTTATTATGAGGAAAGATATAGCCCCTTTGTAGTTGACAGAGAGAGATGATGCTGATTATTTCACGAGTTATGATGATAGGACCACTGTTGTTTAATGTTTGCCTTAGCAATGTGTCAAATGTTACCTTAGACTGTTTAACAGATAACTTTATTCCCTACAATAATATGTCTCTTGGAAGTGTTACATGTACATCTCCTCCATTCCTAAAAAGGTTGATGTTTTATTTAGTAACTTCCAGTCTGAAATGCAGGGAAAGAAAATAACTGTGTCCAGCAACACACAAGGTCTATCCAAAGGTCTATTGAATGGACTCATAATTAAATGGCAGTGTGAGTCAAAGACTGTACACATTCACAAAAATAAAGCACTACATAGCATCAAATGTACTAATGAGGTGCAGATGTGTGTGCTGCAGACAGTCAAACATGATGAGCATGAAAACTCAGTACATAATATGGTGGCCAGCAATATTGGTTAAAATTTATGGGAAAGAAGCAATGAAAATACATGTGTTTATCACTTTTGATTTAGAAAGAAAGTACTTGGTGATGTTTTATGCTTGAGCTGATCATCAATAAATGTAGCAATAAGGCAAATGATGCATGTGTGACAGATGCTGGAAACAAATCAATGAAAATATCTAGGACTGATACACAAAGAATGAAGAATGAGCAAGGACCAATATTACGGTCATAATCACAAGTGAAACTGTTCTTAATAGGCATGTCACAAACTGGTTTATTAGTAGAAGATAACATGAGTGAAAACTGCTAGACTTGACATTAACATGTGTGACTGAAAACTTTTTTTCCTGTAAACAATAATCACAGGGGTTCAATAACTAGTACAGATGACAACCATCACAGTCACAGTACTTATCTGTTAAAATCACACTTTGCCTTGCAAAGAGAATAACGAGTGAAGAGAAACTAAATAAGAGACTTAGGGACACATTGCTAACAGAAGTTGACAGCTGCAAGTTCCTGGGAGTGACAACAGACTTATGACTAGGGAAAATCGTATAGAAAAGACCAGCTCAGAAATAAGCAGCAATGTACTTTTAAGAAAGAATGTGTCCCTTATAGTTGATGTAGATACATCATTTTGCACTATTGACTAATTCATCCACACTTATCATACTGTATATTAATATGGGAGAAAAGTAATCGGATGCATTGGAAGGAAATCACCACGAGAACCCTGTAAAAGCAAATTCAAAGAGTATAAAACTATGACCATGTCCTCTATGTATATATTTAAAACTCTCATTTATCACAAATTAAATTGTGCAGCAACAGGGGACTACACAATCACAGTACAAAAGTAAAGTATGACTATCACATCAATGGTACTCAAATACAACTGGATAATTAAGCAAAGTGCTTATTTTACAACAGTTTACCAAACAGTTCAAGAAATATAAAAGCTCTACCAGTATTCAAAACACAACTAAGAAAGCACTTAAAAAACAGCATATTTGTACACTGTTAAGGAATATTTTGAGATGAATCCAAAAGAATTCAAAAGAATTTGCTATACTAAAGCAATATGCTGAGAACACTGCTACATACACGGTGTCAATGAAAACTAAAGTTGAAAAGTTTCTTATGTCTCATCCATACAGCAGAAATTGAAACTGATTTCCTATATGTAGTAAATTAAGTTAATATTAAAGTTTTTGTTTTGCCTATCTTTCCATTAATTATTTTACACATTTGTGTGATTGTAAATTGATAATATTTGTGCTCGGATTGTAATTTATCCTGTTGCTGTAATTGTAAATGTGTACTGATATATCCAGGATTGCTCTAAACAATCAAAGGATGAATAAATCAATCCAAAACTGTGTCACAGAAATAGTTAGCTATATGTCTCTGAGAGACTTCACTGTCAGTTTCAAGAGTTTTATATTCGTTGCCAACAGTGTATTTCTGGAAAACAGAAAGTATTTGAAGGGAAATAGATGTATTTTGACTTATCTTCTTTTTTGTTTTATAGACATTACATTTTGGTCTATTTAAATTTGTATAAGAACTAAAACTTCCAAATTGTGGGATATAACCAAATTAACATTGTGAAAAGTCTACCAGAAGTTATTTTATGTGATTATTACATATACTTAGTAGCAAGGCATCAGAAAATTGTGAATTAATTATTCATTGATGGGATGTTAAACACTAATCTCCATCCTTTTTTGTTAACTAATGGTACCATTACTCTAGTTTCTCTACAAAATATGATTGCAACACTGAAATATGAATACTGATTCAAAACAGATTATTGACTGTTACCAAAGTATCGCTGTGAAAAGACCTTGTTTAGATAATACAAATTTCAGATTATATTTAATAGAATTTACAGAAATGTATCACAGTCTAAACTAATAAAGTGCTTCAGTTATTGTTTCCAGTGACTGCATTCTGCTGAATCTACATCTGAAATTGTTGACATATCCTGTAAGACATTTAACTTAATCTTATAACAGGAAGAGATGTAGCATGAAGGACTGTCTGTTTTTTTACCTAAATATCTTTTCTTGTTTCTTCTCTTAAATTTGTAGATAATTCAGTTTTGAACAAATGTGAATAAATAAGAAATTGCTAATAAAACATTAAGACTAAGGAAATTTAAGGGGGGGAGGCACTGCCATGAATAGTAAAAAAAATGGTTCAAAAATGGCTCTGAGCACTATGGGACTTAACATCTGTGGTCATCAGTCCCCTAGAACTTAGAACTACTTAAACCTAACTAACCTAAGGACATCACACACATTCATGCCCGAGGCAGGATTCGAACCTGCGACCGTAGCAGTCGCGCGGTTCCAGACGGAGCGCCTTAACCGCGAGACCACCGCGGCCGGCATGAATAGTAAAATACCAGTGGTTACAGGTGTTGGAGCAGCACCTTTTTTAGGATAGGTAAGACAGAAAGATGTCAAGTTCTACGAGAGGTCAGGATTGAAACAAATCTTCAGTTTAGGAAAGAAATTAAACAGCACAATTCTAGCACATTGGATCACCAACCACAGCTGTCAATTATAAATTTTCACCAATCACCAGAAATTTTATCTCCACCAAGTTGTATCTCAGTCCTAGGTAATTGCATTGATGAGTTAAAGTCACCCAACCCAGTTGACATAATTTGCCTCTCTGAACACCATGTGACCACTGGTATAGGAACTAGGCCTAAGCACAATGATAAACTCAGACAGGAGAGTACTGCAAATGTTAGAATAAGGAAAGGTTCTCATAAAAGTATAATTAAAAATAATGTAAGTATATTTCATCAAAATATTGGAAGTTTAGAGAATAAAATAGATGAGCTTCTGGTTTGTTTAGAAGATTTAGAAGCTGAGGATGAAATAGATGTACTATGCCTGTCTGAGCATCACATTGTTATTGATATGGATAAGGTAAATGTAAGTGGATATAAGCTCTCTGCACATGTAATTAGAGAAAATATGGAGAAAGGAGGAGTTGCCATATATGTCAAAAGTTATCATTGTGCAAAAAGTATAGAAACAAAAAAGTTTTGTGTAGAGAAACATATAGAAGCATATGCCTGTGAGCTTAAATTAAATAAAGGCACATTTATAATAGTAACTGTGTATAGGTCCCCATCGCGAAATTTTCATCTATTTCTGAAAAATTAGGACTCCTTGTGCTATCTGTCAGACAGGGGGAAGCAAATTATTATTTGTGGGGACTTCAATGTAGATTCTCTGAAAGAGGGTAATAGGAAAAATGACCTTGAAGTATTACTCGGTTCTTTCAATTTGACACCCGTTATTGATTTTCCTACTCGGGTGGTAAAGGATAGCAGCTCACTGACAGATAACTTCTTTATAGACCAAGATAAGTTTAACCAGATAAATGCTTAGCCTGTTGAGAATGGTCTTTCTGATCATGGTGCACAGCTAGTTACAATATATGACATAGCTCCATTCAGCAGTACTAAACAGTCCTCCAAAGTAGTACGTTCAATCAACGATTTAACAATTGCAAATTTCAGAGAAAGTCTACAGCAGTTAGACTGGGATGAGGTGTACCGTGAACCTGATGCCAATTTAAAATATAATTTATTTCATGACGCTTTTGTAAATGCATTTGAAAACTGCTTCCCCAAGAAAATAGTTAAATATACTCATAAGAAACCATGTAACAAACCATGGCTTACTAAGGGTATAAAAATATCTTGCAACCGGAATAGGGAAATGTATCTGACAGCAAGAAAGAGTAGTGACCCAGAAACTATCAAATATTATAAAAACTACTGTGCTATATTAGGAAAAGTTATTAAAAAATCCAGAAGTATGTGTATCATGTCTGAAATCAGCACCTCTGATAATAAAATTAAAACAATTTGGAATATTATTAAAAGAGAAACAGGTCAACCAAGAGCACAGGAAGACAGTATTACCATCAAATTGAATGAAAACTTTATGAACAAAAAGTCAGAAGTTGAAAATATTTTTATAATCATTTTCTAAATGTTGTGGATATAGTAGGATCCAGGTGTTCATTAGAAGATGCTAGGCTGTTAATGGAAGAGGCCAACCTAGGCAATTTGGTACAATTGGAATTTCACCCACTTCTCCCTCTGAAATTAGGAAAATAATAAACTTGCTTAAAAGCAAAAACTCACATGGAATTGATGGCATTTCCAGCAAAATACTAAAAGCTTGTTCTCAACAGATAAGATTCTCAGCCACCTGTGTAATAGCTCTCTGGAACAGGGCATTTTCCCTGATAGACTGAAATATGCTATTGTTATACCTTTGCATAAAAAAGGGGATAGATCTGATGTCAACAATTACCGTCCAATCTCCCTTCTAACAGCTTTATCCAAAATTTTTGAGAAAGTAATGTATTCAAGAGTAGCTTCACGTATCTGTAAAAATGAAGTACTAACAAAATGTCAGTTTGGTTTCCAGAAAGGTTTTTCAACAGAAAATGCCATATATGCTTTCACCAATCAAATTTTGAATGATCTGAATAACCAAACACCACCCATTGAGATTTTTTGTGATCTCTCAAAGGCTTTTGATTGTGTAAATCATGAAATTCTGCTAGACAAGCTCAAGTATTGTGGCATGAGTGGGACAGTGCACAAATGGTTTAATTTGTACCTAAATGGAAGAGTGCAGAAAGTTGAAATAAGTAGTTCTCATAATATGCAAAGATCAGCACATTCCTCAAACTGGGGAACAATCAAGAATGGGGTTCCACAAGGGTCAGTCTTGGGTCCTTTGTTGTTCTTAATATATATTAATGACTTGCCATTCTATATTCATGAAGCGGCAAAGTTAGTTCTCTTTGCTGATGATACAAGTATAGTAATCACACCTGACAAACAAAAATTAACTGATGAAATTGTCAATAATGTCTTTCAGAAAATTACTAAGTGATGTCTTGTAAATGGACTCTCACTGAATTTTGATAAGACTCAGTACATACAGTTCCGTACAGTAAATGGTATGACGCCATTAATAAATATAGACCTTAATCAGAAGCATATAGATAAGGTAGAATATTCAAAATTTTAGATGAGAGATTAAATTGGAAGAAACCCATTGATGATCTGCTGAAACGTTTGAGTTCAGCTACTTATGCAATAAGGGTCATTGCAAATTTTGGTGATAAACATCTTAGTAAATTAGCTTACTACGCCTATTTTCACTCATTGCTTGCATATGGCATCATATTTTGGGGTAATTCATCACTGAAGAATAAAGTATTTATTGCACAAGAACGTGTAATCAGAATAATAGCTGGAGTCCACCCAAGATCATCCTGCAGACATTTATTTAAGGATCTAGGGATATTCACAGTAGCTTTTCAGTATATATACTCTCTTATGAAAATTGTTATTAACAACCAAATCCAATTAAAAAGTAATAGCAGTGTGCATAACTACAATACTAGGCGAAAGGATGATCTTCACTATTCAAGATTAAATCTAACTTTGGCACAGAAAGGAGTGAGGTCACTTACCAAATAGTATCAAAAGTCTGACAGATAACCAACAAGTATTTAAGAAGAAATTAAAAGAATTTCTGAATGACAACTCCTTCTACTCCATAGAGGAATTTTTAGATATAAATTAAGAAAAAAAATATAAAAAAAATAAAAAAGTTGTCATATTAACTTAATTATGTTGTTAAATTAACTTAATTATGTCATGTATTGGAAAATTTGACTCGTTCCACATCATTACGAAATATCGTATTCATGATCCATGGAACTAGTATTAATCTAATCTAATCTAATCTTTGTTAAAACCATGAATTTCCAGTCCAGTTTCATTTAAAACAACTTTTTCATTCCCTTTATATACACATACACCAGAGTAACAAAACAACATGATTACATAATGTTATGAAATCAATGGCTTTTAATCATTTCCTTAGCATATATGTGTACTTGTGCAGTAAGAGTGATGAATACATGTATTACAAAAAACAGTTTGATTCCTAGATGCATAGAAAATATGAAAATTTGAGACTGAATAATAAGTCTTGCATTTACATACCATCAACTTTATTTGGCACATACTTCTCTCCAGATATCCATTTCCTCAAGGACTGTAGATCATCCTTTACTTCTTCAATTGAAAGTATCTTGTCTTCTGACATTTTCTTAAAACAAACACAATTACAAATACAAATTTTTAGTATGATTTCACTTTTTCTCAAAATTAATTTATGTAATTAAATCAGTTCATAGTGATTCTAAAGGCTAACAAACATAACTAAAGTTTCCATGGTTTTATTTAATTAAAAATATGTATTACCAAGCTATATTCACACATTCTGCTTGCAGCAGGACTCTACTATTTCATACAACATTCATTTGACGTGTCTCCTGTACCTGAATCAAATGATTTAGATTATGTATGCTATGAGACAATAAACCACAATTCACAATTTTATAATCTAACTGTAGCTTGTCTCTTGCACTCTTGTTAATTCAAAATGTGGGTTATCATAAATGTCAGCAGCAGAAGATCTCAGGCTGAAAATAAGTGGGTAAAATATGACGGTGTCTTTAACTTCTCTGTCTAAAGAGAATGTGAAAGACTACCATGTAATAGCAATGCACATGCAACAAACAGTTCCCACACCAAAACTAACAGTTGGCCCAGCATTTTACCAGAGAAAAATATGTATCTATAAGTACAGTATCCACGATTGTTGGTCAAATAAGGGATACATGTTTCTGTGGAGTGAGAAGGATGGAGGAAGGGGTTCAGATGAAGCTGGGAGCTGTTTATTAAAATTCTTGAAGATAACTAACAATCAAGCCAAAAATCTCCACATAATCACAGATAACTATAAGGACTAGGCAAATAATTGGTCTCTTATTGCCCTTGAAAGGACTCTCATATCCACCAAAAGATTTGAATCTGTGCAGCATTATTTCCCTGTGGCAGGTCATACTATACTTCCTTGCAATTGTGATTTTGGATGCATTGAAATTTATGCAAGAAACAGACATCAAGTAGTATACACACCAGATGAATGGGCAGAAGTTGTCAAATCTGCTGGTCTGAAAAATTTCATTGTGACAAAAATGCACAGACAAGACTTCAGACGCTTGGGCGATCTGAAGTCATTAATCTTGATACCCATTCTGTTCATATCTGGAGATCCTAATCGATTTAGTGAAGTGACTCAGTTTAAGCTTGAGTATAAATGAAATACGAATAATTTTGTTCTGAGTGATTTCAGTATAGATGAATTAAATGTCAAAAACATTATGTGGCCCAAAGTCTCCCAACACCCACACATGTCTATTAAAAACAATGAGTCTGCAATTAATAAGAGTTAAGAATTGTGTTGTGCATTAACTTCTCATCCACTAAATTTGTTACAGTTCCTTCTGAAGTATGACAGAACTTTGTTATTGTGTGGTGCAGCACTCCAATCTAGCATGAAAAAAAAAAAAAAAAAAAAAAAAAAAAGTATGAAGCTGCTGTCAACCAGAAAGTTGGTTTAACACCACAGTGCTTTACAAGTCATAGGTAGTAAACCTTTGATTTCCTCTGACCTTTGATCTGACTTACCTAGCAGTTATGGAGGGGATGGGGCTAGGTTCTGGTAGTTTAGCACAGAATCCAAACCATGGTTCACCTTGACATTCTAATTGAAAAGTTATTGCCATAGGTGAAAGAAGCAATACATGACAGAATATACTACCAGGACTGACTGAGGGCTGAGCTCCATAACTTATGATTTCTGTCTGCAATTTAGCTACTGCAGTTCACAGTTCTGCAGTGTAGTTGGGAAAACACCAGACATATTGCACTGTCAGTTACTATGAGGTACAAAAGAAATTAAGAAATCAAGCTACAGAGCTCATATCCAGAAGTTGATACATTCAGCTATAATTCCAACTATTATATCACAATTCATATGGACTTCATTACATACAGCTGTGAACTCTCCAACACTGAATAATAATTACAGCACTAACAGCCATATTTCCATGGACATGCACATAAATCTTAAGTATGACAAAGTGACATCAGCTTTGCCACATAAATTGTTGCAGACAGTAAATGTGGGTTGTATATAGCCCACTGAACTTAAAAAAGTATTTATTAAGCTTGAAGTCTGGCTGACTTGAAAACTTATTTGTGAATCAATATTAAAAATGTAGAACAATGTTCCAAGCAATATAGCTGGTACCTGTATCTGATTTTCATAGAAGTCTTATCAATCCTGTTATTGTTTACAGCACACAAGTCATCAATAATAAATGCTGCATCAGTGTCACAGCTAATGTGCACACTCTAACAATTGATTGGCACTAAGGCATTCAGTGGTTTATTTCTGAAAGCAGTAGCCCTGTTGAGAACTTCCTTCATTTATTTTTCTAGCATACCATTCAGCTCTTCTCTGTGAAACACAGCCTATGAAAAACAATAAAATACATTAACACAAAATTAAAACACATCACACAAATGAATGCTGCATGAAGGCATATCAGTAATGTCTGTATAAAATAACAGTTTTTATAGAGCAAGGAAGAAAGTGTCGAGAAAAAAAGAGTAATAAAACATAAATTAAAAAACATTTCATATGTTGCTATTAAATGGCCACATACCTCATCTGTTCAAGTAAAATAAAGGATTTTATGGATCTTATTGTTCATAAATGCATATTAGATGAAACATACTTGTCATACTAAAACATAGTAACCTTGATCAGTGGTACGAAACAGGCACAAAAATGACTATGACAAAAAAATCAAGTGCTTGACAAATATAAATTTGTGGCACGAAATCATCTGATATTCTTATAAACTACCAACAGATACATTAACCCATACTTCCAGTTTTTACTTATGGCAGATACAAATAACTTCTAGGAGAAACCAGTGAAAAAATCTTGGAATGTTTATCAATGTGTATTTATTCTTTGATGCTGTTTGTGACAAATGGCAGAGCTATAATTTCTAGTTATGTGGCACTGTACGAAGCAAAGAAAAAAATTCATCACCTCAGTGAATGTGTTGAACAAAAAACTTTGTTACATCAATAGATGTACATATGTCAATATTCACTACATTATAAACAATCACTACTGAAGGTGATCACAGGAAGTTTAGTTTCAGACACATCCAGTGTTCTCACTAATGAGTTGCACCATCACAGTATGCTTGATGGAAGTTGTATTGACTGAATTAGAGATTGCATATTGTGATGTTACCTTATATATTGTGTTGATAGTTCTACCTCAAATTAACAGAACTCATATTACACTTTTACTGTGACTAGAAGACAATTTTAATTATATTGAGAGAAGAGTTTTTATACGTTTCCAATTGGCTACACAACATTCTATTTCATGTCATAACAGAAAACTGAAAAACACTTCTAAATTAAAAAATAAATTTATATTTCACAGCTACATTTATACTCTGCAACCATTGTACAGTGCCTGGTGGAGTGTACTTATGACAATAATAGTAATTTTGTTCTGTTACATTCACATTCAGAGTGAAATATAAATATCTGTCTATATGTCTTATTGCACACTCCAATCTTTCTTATATTGCTATCATAATGCCCATGCTGGATACAAAATGGAGTCAACAGAATTATCACAAAGTTCTTCTTGAATGCATGTTCTCTAAATTTATCCAACAGAGTAACATTATCTTCCTTCCTGAGGTCCCAATTTTAAGTTCCCATACACTATTATCTGAGTTATACTGACCACTTAGAACAGTTGTTATGTCTGTATTTGATTGATGTGTACTGTTGTGCCTACCCAATCAAAGCTTCAAATGCCTGAGGAATACCTTGTAATATATCATACTTTATTGTAAGTGGTTTACTTTACAGATGCACTTCATTTTCCACAAATCCTCGCACCAATATAAATGTTCAATTTCTCTTCTGGAGTACTGACTTCAAGTGTTCTGCCCATCCCATATTTCTTTGTAACATTACTCCTGTAGATTTGACAGGCTTCTGAAGTTTATCAGTAGTCTAGCAATTAGATACTTTTGGTCTTTTATCTATTTGTAAAGAGAGAGCTGACCATTTTTTTATGTACAAAGTAGAAAAAAGACTGTTGAAGTCCTTTTTAATTTTCTTACAACAATTCAGGGACTTTTGTTTCCTGAAAAAAGTCAGTACACAATCAGATAATGCTAATGACAGTTTGTAACAAAATTTTCAATGTACATAGAGAATATCAGAATTCTATTACATTTTATTTGGAGACATTCAAAGCTACTGTATTTCTGCTGAATGTTTACAATTCCATTTAGTGGACTGTGTTGTACTACATTAAGCAATCATTTTTCACACCAATCTCATATTTGAGTAAATACTCCACATAACTGTACCAAGGTAAACAATTGATAATGTAGTGCAGTGGTCAGCACTTTTCAGGTCAGCTGTTTCTACTATTTGCAAGATGTATTTGACTGTGTTTCACATACATAGTTTCACTTGAGCCAATGTTAACACTTTGAAACAAAGTTCTGTTCTTAATGCTGAAACTTAGAATATGGTCTGGGATCCTGCAACAAACGAATCATAGCAATATTGGTTTTGGTCTGTAATTTTGTGTAGGCTTATCCACTCTTTCACCAACCTAGCAAACAGAATTCATGTGTGACTGTTCACTGTGCAAGACATATAAATACAAATATGGCAAGGTGCTAATTCTGCAATGTATCCAATGTAAAATCTTATTGGAGTTCTATTAGGGCCTGGTGTATTGTTTGCTATCTTCTGGAGTTATATCTGTGGCTGGCCCTAGATGCTAATGTAAGCCTGTGTTCCTTTGTGTAAAATGGTGTGGAAACATGATCACTGTCAAGGGTTACAGTCAACCCCATCTGACCACCACAAGGAATGATTGCTGTATTTTATATCAAGCATATTCTAACTCCTTCACATCTTGTGCCTGCCATCTGAGAACAAGTAACAAACTTTCTGTGTTAACTTGCACCATTGGTGGACTAGGAGCAGCTGGACTAGGGAATTACCATCCCCTATGTAGGATACTGCTAATCCCATAGCAAAAATAACTGCATTTGAAATGGTGCCATAACCAGGAAGCTTGACTGCTGATGAATGGCACCACAGTGTGTTAAGCAACGAATCACAGTTCAGCATAACACTACTTGACCATCATTAGCATGTATGGCAGCGACCTGGGAAACAGTTTCATTCTTCCTCTGGCTTGGAGAGGCACAGTGGTGTTACTTTGGTATCATGGCATGGGAAACCATTGTGTTCAACAACAGGACATGGTTGATAGTGATTGAGGGAATTCTGACAGCAGAACTATATGTGATGGATGTCCTGCTTCTTCACTTGTTACCTCTCTTGCAGCAGTATTGTGGTCCTATTTTTCAAGAGGACAAGCATTGTTTTGCACATGTCTCCATGAACAATCTGTGTGATGTTGAGGTACTTTTATGGCCATTAAGATCTACAGACCAGTTTCTGATAGAACATGTGTGGGACCAGCTCAGATTTCAACTCTGTCTCAGTGGAAATATCTTGGAAAATGGGCCAACGTCCCTCAGGAGAGGATACAATGACTGTATGACACCGTTCCCAACCATATTAGTGTATGCAGCCAGGCCACAGGAGATGCAAAATAATACTGATAAGTGAGCTCTTACTGCCAAGTTCTTTGTATATTTGACATGATATTGTGATGACCGAAATGACATCACAAACCCTCTCAACCACTTCAGTTTCATTTCATTTCCTCTCCCTTTCTGGGTGTATCACTTTCTTTTGTGAGGCAGTGTAAAAAACGTTCAGCTTATATTTTACTACTGCTTATTCACACTTTCTTCTTCTTTTTCTTGTGCCTTCTTTCGGTACCAGTGCTAGGTCGACGTGGTTGTTAACACGTAATTTGAAAGGGTGGCCGAATGTCATCCCTATTGCCATCACATCATCCTCCCGAGACGGAATATGTGGAAGTGAGTGAAAGTTTTCGAAATGTTCGTGAATAGTGTAAGTGAGGTGGGACTCTGTTACCAGTCCAGTATTCACCTAGTGGGAGTGGGAAATTGGCTAATAACCACATCCAGGCCGACCACCGCACACATTTTTGTCAATAATCTGGTGGGAGGATTCGATCTGAGGCCGGCGCACCACCACATCATGTAAGGCTATCCAGACGGGTGTCTACTTGTGCTGGCCGCTGTGGCCGAGCGCTTCTAGGCCCTTCAGTCCGGACCTGAGCTGCTGCTGCGGTCGTAGGTTCGACTCCTGCCTCGGACCATGGATGTGTGTGATGTCCTTAGTTTAGTCAGGTTTAAGTAGTTCTAAGTCTATGGGACTGATGACTGCAGAGGTTAAGTCCCATAGTGTTTAGAGCCATTTGAACCATTTGTTTACTTGTGCGTTCGGTGTATAAGGAAAGATTATGCAGCAGGTTTCTCGTTCACAAATCGCATTTTAACGTTGGCTATTTCCCAGAAGATCGTTTTATGCCTCATGTAAAGTGGACAAACGCCTACCAAATCGGCAGTGTCAGGGTCGCGACCTGTTCATAGTTTCGCGATATTGCTGCTTGCATTTGTCAGGATCCTTACTACATTCCTCTGACTGTGGGACTAATGGGTTCAGGAGAGCCATACTCATCGCCATGCTGGGTCTCAACGGTCTCACATGACTAGAGCCCGAAAGGATAGATATATTGTTAGCTGTGCCGTTCAACATTCTAAAGCCACGTTTCATAACTTGAGCCAGGAAGCGGGTTTGTTTACAAGCAAGTCTCGTCATGGGCAGTGCGACGACGTCTGGAGGACAGAGGATCGTCAACACGGAGACCATTGCTGTGGTTTCCATTCACGCTGCAGCAGAGACGCGCCAACAACTGAGCGCCGAACGACAACACTGCACCAAACGACTCCATTTTCTATGTACAGCCCCATAATGGACGTATCTGCATGTGAACTAACGTTGCCAGATCGTATTCGTGATTGTCATTCAAACTCAACAGCTGGGACGTTGTTGGTACAATTGGATACACAGTTTCTATCCCCATTGGCTCACGTAGCTGGTTAGTTGGGCAGGAGCCGTTACATTTCTGACGTGTATTGCTGTATTCCGTCTTCCAGGTCTCCGTGACGTATTTATCAACAAGATGAGGCATGTTGCTAGTGCTGTCGTGAACTACCTGGATACCTGGATACGGAGCGTGCACGACTTTTGCCCCGGCTAGGACGATCTCGAGCACTCTCACCCAGTGAAAGCATATTGTCATCGTTTGCCGAAGGACTAATCACGCCACCTCTCGCCAGTTACTCCGATTCGTTAACTATGGCATACAACTGAAGCAGCATGTAATGAGGGATGGCAGCTGTGTTTACTAAGTATTGCACCCAGTCTTCTGGCGTTGTAAACTGCCTATAGACAACAGCAAGGTCTGCGAATTGTCTAAGAGCCTCCAGCGTTATCCACTAGATCATTAATATTCCAGTCAGTAATGGTCTCTCATTCACTTTGTGTTTTCCTGAAATCACCTTTGCATCCGTCGGTTTTGTTCCGTTAAGAAACACATGTTGAGTTCTTTCTCCAAGGAAGCCCTGCAACCAGTCAAAAGTCTGCTCCGATACTTCGTTAGCTTTTTTTTTCGCTAAACGACAGTGCGGGAATTTATGCAATGCCATCCTAAACATCTCATATATTTTTCTAAACTCAAGGAATCAACACAAGAAACAATCGAACAGTTTTCAAACTTTTCCAGTGACAGTAATATTTTTGCCGTAAGATAAAGCAAGTAAAAATAAAAAAAAGTCAGACCACAGTGATGAGAGCTTTCATTAGGCTCGCAATTACTGTGCCGTGCAACTGCCCTTGGCTCGCAATGTGACTATGTCTGTGGATACCGCCGTTACATGCAGCTTGGCGAAAAAGAGTAGAGCATTGAAAGGCCGGGAATGTCTCGTTCTACAATGCCAGAGACACAGCCAACGGAATTTTCCCGAGCGCTAAGCATTCAGAACTGGTCGGCACTTGACAATGAGTCGCACATTTTCATCTCGGCGCTAGGCACTTTGCGCAAGTGGAATGTGGGTGCGTTGCGTAATAGATCCGTCAGGAAGGACGTCCGGTGGTTTTAGACTAAGGCGACGGTGACGTCACACTAGGCTGCCGAAATATTGCGCAGTTCCTCAGTGTAAATGACGCACAGTACCTGGCGTGTGGATATGCAGTGATAAGTTTGACAAAAGACAAACATAGTGTAGCAAAAAATTTTCACTATGATGCCGAGAAGAACGCTTTCAATCATGTGAGACTGCAAATATTTTATTTAGTGAAGAAAATAATATATTTCTAACTACCCACAATACTCGTTTGTAGCACTGATAACCAAAATTTCACTTTCGTTTGGAACCGACGTGGTAAAGTCGGCGCCCTATAATTTTCTGGGTAATCTGGTTCTTGTATAGGTGTACGGAAATGACACTGCCTAGATTACAATAAGAGCACAAAAGAACAAGTTTCAAGATAGTTCGTTGATTCGACGACCAATTTGATCCATACAATTTCGTTTGATAGGCGAAAAAGGGCAGAAACAAAATCTGGGGAACAGGGTCGACGACAAGTTGTTTTCACAATTCGCGTGATTCTGTCGTAGCAGCGGCCGATGAGAATCCTCAAAAAAAAAAAAAAAAAAATTTTTTTTTTTTGGTACACTGCCATCATGGGCAGCACAATATTTTGACTGCAGTTTGGGCTTCAGTTTGTACTGATGGCACCATATTTCATCTAGAGTTGTAACATATCACTTCCAAGTTCCGCGCTTTGGCTAGAAGTGGTCGCTATTGTGAACGTCATCCCTGGTTTTCAGCTTCCGGGGGAGAGGGACGGAGAAAACGGGTGCCCTTCTTTTAATCCAGCTAAAGGTGTGCGCTCTGGACCGACTGTGCTGTGTTTAAATGCAACTGATTTCCACAGAGAGGTCAGTGTTTTCTGACACTTTCTGGACAAGAAACTTATCAGAGGGTTGGCAGGAAGCAGCAAGTAGAGTACACGCAGAATAACGCGGCCGATAAATGTGCAATCGGCAGGGCATGCGAGGTGAGTGTGTTAGTGGTGGGGGTTGTGGGCCGGCGCTGTAGGGGAAATACCGAGCCCTGAAGGCGAAATGCAGTTCTAAATTAAAGTCTACGCTCACATTTTTTGTAAATATTCCAAAATATCTACTGTCACCCCTTCTTTGATTAGTATCTGAAAAGAATTGCCCTGAAAATGCAGCAAAAGCAACATTTTATTTTCGCCTGGCTTGTTAATCATTTGTAACTTTTAGATAAGCGTCATTAGTGGCGATTTTTGAGTAAAACCTAAATTTCTCTTGTTGTCATTTTAAAATTTGCTTCTTTTGCCAAAAACACAGTGGAGTTTACACAATGTGACCACAGTAGCATGTTGTACATACACAACTGCAGGAGAATTCTGAAACTGGTTTATTAAGTGAGGACCTGAGAAAAAGTAAGGTCAATAGCTTATAAAAAAAGCACACCCTTGTACAAAAATAAACGTGTAATATCTTCACTTCTGATGTTCCAAGACCCAAAGCCTTTCTCGTTTCACCAGCTACCAATGATCCTTAAAAATTACATTCTAGTCTCGAAAATGTCCGTAGTTAGTGGAATGACATGGTAGATAATGAAGTTTTTCACAATAAACATTTGGAATAAAACTCTCCTCTTTGCGTGCTGTCATTTGCAAAAATATCATTTTGATATCTCAAGATGTTTATAAAATAGGAGGTATGTTGTGAATATTGCATTAGAGATTTATAGCTGGTTGCTCGCGCTTGCAAGCGTGTCAGCTACTTAAGATCAACTTTCTCAGTATTGGTGACATATAGAGACCTCAACCCAAGTCTAAAGAAAAATTCAGTATGTTAGCTAAAGTACATACGCACCAACATACACTACTGGTCATTAAAATTGCTACACCAAGAAGAAATCCAGATGATAAACGGGTATTCATTAAACAAATGTATTATACTAGAAGTGACATGTGATTACATTTTCACGCAGTTTGGGTGCATAGATCCTGAGAAATCAGTACCCAGAACAACCACCTCTGGCCGTAATAACGGCCTTGATACACCTGGGCATTGAGTCAAACAGAGCTTGGATGGCCTGTACAGGTACAGCTGCCCATGTAGCTTCAACACGATATCACAGTTCATCAAGAGTAGTGGCTGGAGTATTGTGACGAGCCAGTTGCTCGGCCACCACTGACCAAACGTTTTCAATTGGTGAGAGATCTGGAGAATGTGCTGGCCAGGGCAGCAGTCGAACATTTTCTGTATTCAGAAAGGCCCGTACAGGACCTGCAACATGCGGTCGTCCATTACCCTGCTGAAATGTAGGGTTTCGCTGGGATCGAATGAAGGGTAGAGCCACGGGTCGTAACACATCTTAAATGTAACGTCCACTGTTCAAAGTGTCGTCAATACGAACAAGAGGTGACCGAGACGTTTAACGAATGGCACCCCATACCATCACGCCGAGTGATACGCCAGTATGGCGATGACGAATACACGCTTCCAATGTGCGTTCACCGCGATGTCGCCAAACACGGATGCGACCATCATGATGCTGTAAACAGAACCCGGATTCATCCGAAAAAATGACGTTTTGCCATTCGTGCACCCAGGTACGTCGTTGAGTACACCATCGCAGGCGGTACTGTCTGTGATGCAGCGTCAAGGGTAACCGCAGCCATGGCCTCCGAGGTGATAGTCCATCCTGCTGCAAACGTCGTCGAACTGTTCGTGCGGATAGTTGTTGTCTTGCAAACGTCTCCATCTGTTGACTCAGAGATCGACACGTGGCTGCACGATCCGTTACAGCCATGCAGATAAGATGCCTGTCATCTCGACTGCTAGTGATACGAGGCCGTTGGGATCCATCACGGCGTTCCGTATTACCCTCCTGAACCCACCGATTCCATTTTCTGCTAACAGTCATTGGATCTCGACCAACGCGAGCAGCTGTGTCGCTATTAGATAAACCGCAATCGCGATAGCCTACAATCCGACCTTTATCAAAGTCGGAAACGTGATGGTAGGCATTTCTCCTCCTTATACGAGGTATCACAACAACGTTTCACGAGGCAACGCCGGTCAACTGCTGTTTGTGTATGAGAAATCGGTTGGAAACTTTCCTCATGTCAGCACGTTGTAGGTGTTGCCACCGGCGCCAACCTTGTGTGAATGCTCTGAAAAGCTAATCATTTGCATATCATAGCATCTTCTTCCTGTCGGTTAAAGTTCGCGTTTGTAGCACGTCATCTTCGTGGTGTAGTAATTTTAATGGCCAGTAGTGTATCACGCAACATGCACCAAACGCAAAATCACAGGTAGCTCCATTTTTCACCGCACACTTTTGCGAATTTTGGGCACTGTATTACTCAAATGTAAACATCATAAGAACTATGACCATTAACAAAATCATAGGAAGGTCATCATTAAGCTGACATATAAAGCTGTACGTAACGCAAAAATGTTTTTTTTTATCGAATAGTTTCTGTAAAATCGTTTGAGAAAGATTTCATGGCGTGCGCCTCGATGCTGGCATCGCAGTGCATCGCTAAGCGGCCGAAAGCGGGCATTGGCGATCCCTCCCCTTCCGAACAAATGAATGAACTAAGCGCAGCGCTTTGTACGAAAACTGGTCACTGCGCACCGAACACCGTAGCTTGCGTGGCCTCTAGTGTGGCAAATGCCCGCTTTCGTGATCTGGGGGCTGGTTGTCTGAAAGGTGTGGATGTTTAAATAATTTCGTAGAGCGATTTTGTAGTTCGCGAATTCAAGAATCAGCTGGTAGCCATCTCGACCGGGAGTCACGGAACCTCTAAGAGGTGGGGATGAGGTATCAATACCGTTGCGTGTGTGAAGTCGGGAGTGAATGGTCCTCTGTGATCAGTAAAGTTGTTTTCCGGTCTCAGAGAGAACAGGAGCGCCTTAACGAATGAGCGTTTGTTACGTGTATAGAAATCGTATATTAGGGCGTGGAGACGTCAACGAACAAGAAAATCTGCACACACGGTACAGACTACGACAGAGAAGCCGCGGGGCTAAGTTAGTCTAGACATGGCGCCTCTTGAAACGGAAAACACTTCGGCACCCTTGGTTACGGAACCACCCACCATGCGAGCACCACTAATTAATTTTCGAAGTCACTTGGCTCCGATATAACTCATTTACCGTTACACAGAACACTGTTCTAAGCTCGAATGACACTTGAAACATAGTGAGGACATTGACTGGGTGCTATTCATGGTCAAATACAACAGCGCAACCTGCTGGCGTGGCTGGTATCTGGACTTTCGTTCAAGCATGCATTTCTCGCGTTGTATATATGTATAATTTTGTCCAACCCTTTTGCCACAATTAATATACTGGTGTGTGTGTGTGTGCGTGTGGTGTGTAAAACCATACAACTAATTGCTTTATACGTTTATCTGGAAATTGAAGGTAAGGTTGTTTTGCGAACTTTGCCTTTATGTTTGTGTAGTTCACAAAGGCGAAGAAGTTCGGATTACTCTATTAGGGTCCCACTTCGGGAAGATGATTTCATGGTCGATCTCTTCCTCTATCTTTGGCCAAATAAGCTCTTTCATCTCTGATGACCACCAAATCGACGAGACCTTAAACACAAACTTTCCTTTGACTCCTGGGAGTCACTACCGGCATAGATCAACTATACCTCCCGTTAATTGCTCGTCGGAGCGTAGGAATTGTTACGCACACAGTTCTTTACACAGCGCTGGTCTGGTGGGAACGGTTCCCATGTAGGAGCCACTTTCCACAGCTAAATTTACGACGCACAGTGTGTAAAGCAAGGTCGGCCTGAATATAGACCTTCTGCTGGAGAAACGTTGCGCTTCTAACTGTACATCAAGGATGTATATTGTCTAATCAAAAATAGACGGCTGCCCCTACGTAATGCGGAATTGACCACTAGATGTTACGATAGGCAGTCGCAGTAGTATGAAAGGAGGCTGGGGATAGTGTACTGGCAGGAGAAAAACAGTAAGGCAGAGCGGATCGTTCAGGATAACTCGGTGACTTCGAACACGGACTGATTACTGGAGTCACCTGGATAACAAATTCATCAACGACATTTCTACCCTTCTAATGCTGCCCAAGTCGAATGTTGGTGACGTAACTGTGAAGTGGAAACGCGAAGAAAAAATCCGGAGTTAAACTAACGCCATCCAGACGTCAACTAACGACCGACAGAGACAGTCGAGCATTGGGGGGGGGGGGGGGCGGAAGTAAAATATCGCATGAACACAGAGGAAAAAGCCACTCTGTGCTACGCGCAGTGAAGATAGCACAATGACTGTGCATAGGGAGTTACGGAGAGTGGGTTACAATGGTCGCACAGCCTCTTATAAGCCACACATTTTGCAGTTACTGACAAGTGACGCTTGAGCTGGTGTAAAGTGCGACGCCATTCGATATTGTATGGTTGGAGAAGAGTGATTTGGAGTGATGAACCCGGCAATCCGATGGAGGGTCTGAGTTTGTCGAATGCCTGGAGGACGTTACCTGCCGTCATGTGTAGTGCCAACAGTGAAGTACAGACGAGGTGGTGTTACGGTATAAGGGTGTTTCTCGTTGTTGAGACGTGCCCCCAATATTCAGAGTAAGAAGACGCTAAATGCGGGGGTGCATGAACACATTTTACAGCACTGGGCATTGTGTACAGTAGAACAATAGTTCGGAGACGATGATGGTATCAACGTGACGATGCACCGTGTCAGAGAAGCAGCATCCACGAGGCAGTGGATGTGGGCAATACCGTTCCCGAAATGGACTGGCCTACACGCGGTGGCGACCTGAATCCAATGGAACACCTCTGGGATGACTGAGGACATCGACTTCGCTCCAGACACTAGCGTACAACATCACTACCCTGTCTGGTTTCAGCTCTTGGCGAAAAATGAGGTGTCGTTTCTCTACGGACATTCGCAAACTCACCGAAAGTACACTACTAGCCATTAATTGCTACACCAAGAAGAAATGCAGATGATAAACGGGTATTCATTGGACATATATATTACACCAGAACTGACATGTGACTACATTTTCACCCAATTTGGGTGCATAGATCCTGAGAAATCAGTACCCTGAACAACCACCTCTGGCCGTAATAACGGCCTTGATACGCCTGGGCATTGAGTCAAACAGAGCTTGGATAAGGTGTACAAGTACAGCTGCCCATGCAGCTTCAACACGATACAACAGTTCATCAAGAGTAGTGGCTGGCGTATTGTGACGAGCCAGTTGCTCGGCCACCATTGACCAGACGTTTTCAATTGGTGAGAGATCTGGAGAATGTGCTTGCCATGTCAGCAGTCGAACATTCTCTGTATCCAGAAAGGCCCGTACAGGACCTGCAACATGCGGTCGTGCATTATTCTGCTGAAATGTAGGGTTTCACAGGGATCGAATGAAGGGTAGAGCCACGGGTTATAACACATCTGAAATGTAACGTCCACTGTTGAAAGTACCGTCAATGCGAATAAGAGGTGACCGAGACGTGTAACCAATGGCACACGATAAACCGCAATCGCGATAGGCTACAATCCGACCTTTATCAAAGTCGGAAACGTGATGGTAGGCATTTCTCCTCCTTATACGAGGCATCACAACAACGTTTCACCAGGCAACGCCGGTCAACTGCTGTTTGTGTATGAGAAATTGATTGGAAACTTTCCTCATGTCAGCACGTTGTAGGTGTCGACACCGGCGCCAACCTTGTGTGAATGCTCTGAAAAGCTAATCATTTGCATATCACAGCATCTTCTTCCTGTCGGTTAAATTTCGCGTCTGTAGCACGTCATCTTCGTGGTGTAGCAATTTTAATGGCCAGTAGTGTATTTAAAAAGCTTCGACAGTATTTACATAAAAATTTCGGAGACATTACTTTTCAGTAGGCCCTCGTAATGTATAAAGTAATATCACTGACAACACTTTGTAATAAATAAATAAAGAATAAGTAAAATATGCACCATTAAAGTTTAACTTCTGTTTCAGTGGGTAATGGCCCATACATGGCTCTGATCTCAGAGACGTATTCATGTCACAGAGACGTATGAGTAAGTTTGGTATGTGAAAATAAGACGTCACGGTCGAATGACCTCATGAAAATTGCTGACTACGTCTGAAAATGCAAGGACGGAGGAGGAGAGGGGGTGTGGGCTTGAAATTTTCACACTGGGAGCCGATCCTGTCATAGATTCTCTGAGAACATGAATCCACTTCTACCGGTGCTAGGTAGCTTTCTGGCGAAACGAAACTCCTCAGTGGTCAGTACTGACTGCGGTTTGCCTGTTTATCTCCGGTTTTCCTCCGAGATGCCCGCACGTGTTGGCTGCCGTTAATTTGCGTCGTTTGTGTTTTAATGGGAACCCGCTCTCTGATGTCCCCGGGAGATGTTCAGTCTGCTTGGCGACAACAGCTGACAGAAACTTTCCTGCAGGTGAGAGCTCTATCTAGCAGTACGTTTTTCATTATTCCTACTTAGTTCAAAATTTTTAAGAATACCAGCTGTCCACGGCATGTACTGCAGTACGTCTTTCTAAGTAGGTAAACATATACAAAGCGGGGGCAAACGATATACGAAAAAGCGCAATAACAAAAAAATAATGACGTAGAGTAATGAAAGTTTGGGAACATATTTGTCTATGTAGCGTATTTAAGTGATGAACATCGCAAGATCACAGGTTAACGTGAGCGCGAGAAAAGCCATTGGCGATGAGCAATGCTGATACATGCGTAACCGGTGTAGCCGGCAGAGTGTTGGATGTAGGCATGCAAACATGCATGAATTGTGCTGTATAGGTGCACGGAGTCAGTTTGTGGGATGGAGTTCCATGTCCGTACACTTGGCCAGACAATACAGGGATGGTTAATGTTGTTTATGGATGACGGGGGATTTGTCGTTCGATGATGTCCCTTATGCACTCGGCTGGAGACAGATCTGGTGATCGGGCAGACCAAGGCAACATGTCGACACTCTATAGAACATTTTGGGTTACAAGAGCGGTACATGAGCAAGTGTTGTCCTGTTGGGGTCAGCACACCGCTCTCCCGGTCGATATGATGGTATTCTTGACCGAAGTCACTACTGTTCGGTCGAGTAGCTCCTCAGTTGGCATCAAGAGGCTCAGTGCACCCTGAAAAATTTTAGCTTTTAAGACAGTGCAATCAAGAGAGACGGCCATACATGTTACATATTTTGATATTCGCAGTCTCACTCATCGAAACCTATACGGTACGTCCTGTTGACTTAGAATCGTGAAACTTGGCAAGAAGCAAGATTTCATAGCAAACAAAAGGAAAATAATCTGAAATGGTCAGTTTTCAGGTATAACAAACGAAAGAAATTTTTTGTCATTTGTAATCAGACTGTCTTTCTACCCGTCCGCTTAAGACCACTTTTTCTCAGGAACGAGTATACGTTTAAGTTGAACTTTATGTCACATACTAAGGTCTATGATCCCTTGGCGATGTAATAAACGTTAGCTGCTAAGTCAATGTAGTCTAAAGATACGCTTTTTATATCACGTATTTTAATATTCGAGAACTAACTCATCAAAACCTATAGGGTATTTTCCGTTGACTTAGAAGCATGAAATTTGGCAAGGAGCAACGTTCCACAGTACAAACTCAGGACAAAGTCAGAACATTATGAATCTACAACTATATCACACGGAAAAATATTTCTTTTATTATTTGTTATCCGTCGTCATATTCTCGAGTGTTGGAATCCGTGGGACCGGTATCTTGCCAGTATCAATGGCGATAACAAGTAAAAATCGTTGAGATTCTCGATTCCTGGAATGGATGAACTGTCTGTATACGTAATTATATTTGTACTGAATCCTCAATACGCGAGTCCTACTCGTACCTGGCCAATATTTTTTTATATACTAGATACGAGTGAGAGAATATGCCTGGAAATTATTTTCAAAGAAACTACGAGAAATTGCAATAAATTGCTTGTGAGAATAGCATCTGCATGAACGTATCACCACGAATTAATGAAATTCAGTCATTTTATACTTCCCACTTGGGTACGAAGAAACGATTTGTTTATAGCAATAAAATGACTTTATTTGTCCCTATAAACCAATGTTATAAGAAATCCTAGAGCATTTCATTTGCTTCAGAATTTCGCAGATAGATTTTTCTGTTGGTTGCCTTTTTGCGCAACACAGTCGTGTGCATGCGGCAAATAACCGCGCCGGCGAACATAAGCTATGTAAATGTCTCAACTGTGTTTGTATTTCATACGTGGAAGACACGACAGTTTAGAAACACAAGCCACATAAGCCAAGGATGTACCTTCTACTGAGTCCGCTTTCGCCGCACCTGTCTTGACCTTCCGTCCAAGATTCATGAACCTACCATTACGGCGTAAAGGTCATAAGTAAGAGGAGGTCATTTGTGGCGACTGCGCGGGACGTGCTGTATGCGCCACCAGTGTAAACTTTCTTTCTTTCTTTGAGTCATCAGCCTTCTGACTGTTTTGATGCGGCCCGCCACGAATTCCTCTCCTGTGCCAACCTCTTCATCTCAGAGTGGCACTTGCTACCTACGTCCTCAATTATTTGCTGGATGTATTCCAATCTCTGTCTTCCTCTACAGTTTTAGCCCTCTACAGCTCCCTCTAGTACCACTGAAGTCGTTCCCTGGTGTCTTAGCAGTGGTCCTATGATCCTATCCATTCTCCTCGTCAGTGTTTTCCACGGATTTTTTACATCTCCGATCCTGCGTAGAACCTCCTCATTCCTTACCTTATCAGTCCATCTATTTTCATCATTTATTTGTAGCACCACATATCAAATGGTTCGATTCTCTTCTGTTACGATTTTCCCACAGTCCATGTTTCACTACCATACAATGCCGTGCTTCAAACGTTCATTCTCAGAAATTTCTACCTCACATTAAGGTCTAAGTTTGATAGTAGTAGACTTCTCTTGGCCAGGAATGCCCTTTTTGCCAGTGGCAGTCCACTTTTGATGCCCCCTTGCTCTGTCTATCACTGGTTATTTTGCTGCCTATGCAGCACAATTCCTTAACTTTATCTACTTGGTGACCATCAATCCTGATGTTAAGTTGCTTCCTGTTCCCATTTCTGCTACTTCTAATTACTTTCGTCTTTCTTCGATTTTCTCTCAGTCCATATTATTCTGTACTCATTAGACTGTCCATTCCGTTCAGCAGATCATGTAACTCCTCTTCACTTTCACTAAGGATAGAAATGTCATCAGCGAATCGTATCATTGATATCTTTTCACCTTGAATTTTAATCCCACTCCTGAACCATTTAGCAGTGGAATTCCCGTTACGATTTTTTATGTTACCATTCATGCTTTTGATTTCACCGAAGGTTCTTTTGACTTTCCTTTACGCTGAGCCAGTCCTTCCGACAGTCATTTCTTTTTCAATTTCTTCACATTTTTCTTGCAACCATTTCGTCTTAGCTTCCCTGCACTTCCTATTTATTTCATTCCTCAGCGATTTGTACTTCTGTATTCCTGAATGTCCCTGAGCATTTTTGTATGTCCTTCTGTCATCGATCAGCTGAATATTTCTTCTTTTACCCATGGTTTGTCGCAGTTGCTTTCTTTGTACCTATATTTTTCTTTCCAACTTCCGTCATTGCCCTTTCTGGAGATGTCCATTCCTCTTCAACTGTACTGACTGCTGAGCTATTCCTTCATACACCTTACAATCCAGTACCTGATTTCGAATCTTTGTCTGACTATGAAGTAATCCAACTGAAATCTTCTCGTATCACCCGGCGTTTCCCAAGTATACCTCCTCCCTTTGTGGTTCTTGAACAGAGTATTTGCTATTACTAGCTGAAATTTATTACAGAACTCAATTAATCTTTCTCCTCTCTCCTTCCTTGTTCCAAGCCCAAATTCTCCTGTAACCACTTCTCCTGCTCCTTCACTACAACTGCACTCCAGTCCTTTATAACAATTAGATTTTCATCTCCCTTTACATACTGTATTACTCCTTCAGTATCTTCATATACTTCCTCTATCTCTTCATCTTCACCTTGCGAGTCGGTATGTATACCTGAACTATCGTTGTCGGTGTTGGTTTGCTGTCGATTCTGATAAGAACAACCCTGTCACTGAACTGTTCAGAGTAACTCACACTCTGTCCTACCCTCCTATTCATAACGAATCCTACTCCCGTTATACAATTTTCCACTGCTGTTGATACACTCATCTGACCAGAAATCATTGCCTTATTTCCATTTTGCTTCACTGACTCCCACTATATCTAGACTGAGCCTATGCTGTTCCATTTTCTGATATGCTAGCTTCCCTACCATGTTCAAGCTTCTGACATCCTACGCCCCGACTCGTAGAACGTCATCCTTTTGCTGGTTATTCACGCTCTTCCTGGTGGTCACTTCCACCTTGGCAGTCCCCTCCCGGAGTTCCGAATGGGGGACAGTTTCGGAATCTTTTGCTAATGGGGAGACCATCATGACACTTTTTCAATCACAGGCCACATGTTCTGTGGATACACGTTATGTGTCTTTAATGTAGTGGTTCCCACTGCCTTCTGCATTCTCATGCCTTGACAATTGTTCATACTTCCGCCTTTAGGGGCAGTATCCCACTCCAAGGACAAGAGAGTACACTGAACCTCTGTCCGCTCCTCAGCCCCCTTTGACAAGGCCGTTGGCAGAATGAGGGAGACTTCTTATGCCGGAAGTCTCCGGCCGCCAATGCCGATTATTAATCAAATTATAAGCGATGGCGGATTTCCAACCCGGAACCGATGACGTTTTTCATTACTAATGAAAGACGCTATCCCTTTTTTTACCTCATTGTGTTAGTTATTGCTCGTTGCGTTTCATCGAGGCGGACGTTCAATGAAACTCGTTCAAGTTCATCGTTGATCCATTAACTAGGCTTTTTTTTATTACAGGGAGCTGATAACCCTCTGATCGGACACGCTGAGCTACCATGGCGGCCACCTGGATCAACAGAATAACATTCTACACAAAACAAAACAAAAAGTTTTGCATCACCCCGGTTCCCAGAACTCCTGAAGGCAGACGTTGACTGTGGATATTGTATCACAGACACAGTCCCTTTGACTGTTCAGAGAAATCACTAAACCCGGCAAAGATGTAAACAACCATGCATGAGCTGCGCCTGTTAGACGGAGGAGGGCCGACAGCCGATCAGTTCCATCATTGCACACGGCTCGCGCTGTCTGTCGTTCAACCACGCCTAGATGGGTAATACCGCGGTTCGATCGCATCCGCATTGTTACTTTGTGCCAGGAAGGGCTCTCAACAAGGGAAGTGTCCACGCGTCTCGGAGTGAACCAAAGAGATGTTATTCGGATATGGAGGAGATACAGAGAGAGGAACTGTCGACGACATGCCTCGCTCAGGCCGCCCAAGGGCAACTACTACAGTGGATAACCGCTACCTACGGATTATGGCTCGGAGGAGCCCTGACAGCAACGCCACCACGTTGAACAATGCTTTTCATGCAGCCACAGGACGTCGTGTTACGACTCAATCTGTGCGTAATAGGCTGCATGATGCGCAACTTCACTCCCGACGTCAATGGCGGGGTCCATCTTTCCAACCACGACACCATGCTGCGCGGTACAGATGGACCCAACAGCATGGCGAATGAACCGCTCAGGATTGGCATCACGTTCTCTTCACCGATGAGCGTTACATATGCCTTCAATCAGACAGTCGTCGGAGACGTGTTTGGAGACAACTCCGTCAGGCTGAACGCCTTAGACACACCGTCCAGCGGGTGCAGGAAGGTGGAGGCTCCCTGCTGTTTTGGCATGGCATTATGTGAGGCCGATGTACGCCGCTGGTGGTCATGGAAGAGCCGTAACGGCTGTATGATACGTGATTGCCATCCTCAGACCGACAGTGCAACCATATCGGCAGCATATTGGCGAGCCATTCTTTTTCATGGACGACAATTCGCGCTCCCATCGTGCACATCTTGTGACTGACTTCCTTCAGGATGACGACATCGCTCGACTAGAGTGGCCAGCATGTTCTCCAGACATGAACCCTGTCGAACATGCCTGGGATAGATTGAAAAGGGCTTTTTATGGACCATGTGACCCACCAATCTGAGGAATCTACGCCGAATCGCCGTTGAGGAGTGGGACAATCTGGACCAACAGTACCTTGATTAACTTGTGGGTAGTATGCGATGCGGAACCGCGCGATCGCTACGGTCGTAGGTTCGGATCCTGCCTCGGGCATGGATGTGTGTGATGCCCTTAGGTTAGTTAGGTTTAAGTAGTTCTAAGTTCTATGGCACTGATGACCTCAGAAGTTAAGTCCCATAGTGCTCAGAGCCATTTGAACCATTTTGATAGTATGCCATGACGAATACAGGCATGCATCAAAGCAAGAAGACGTCGTATTGGGTATTAGATGTACCGGTATGTACGACAAACTGGACCACCACCTCTGAAAGTCTCGCTGTATGGTGGTACAACATGCAACGAGAGATTTTCATGAGCAATAAAAATGGCGGAAATGATGTTTATGTTGATCTCTATTCCAATTTTCTGTGCAGGTCCCGCAAATCTCAGAACCGAGACGAGGCAAAACTTTTTTGATGTGTGTATTATTACTTGAAAGGATCTCTATATTACCATCGCGAACGTCGTGAAGTTTTAACTGACGCTTCTGTGAAAGATCCTCCTTAGATCTCAGCTGTGAGTCTTTCATTAGTATCGAATGAAACCGCTTCACAAGGTCGTATCTTCTTAACTGGGTTTCGACATGAACGTCAGGTCCTTGTCCTAAAAACGTTTACAGAAAAAAATTGTATTCTGGCTCACTGGTTTACCTGAATCCGTCTCCGCAACTACGGTACTATTGGCACTGAAATGTTAAATAAGGATCATCATCGTCGCTTTCACTCGAGAAATAGTCAATAAACCGTTGCACCTGCACGAACGATTAGAGCTATTTTTGAATCTAATTCTACCCAGAAAATTCCAGATCAGCCTTCGAAGACAACTGGCTGAAAAATCTACTGTCTCCGGTCCGTATCCAGTACCAAAACCATCACAGTTTCACTCTGCAGGAACGAGTGCTCAACATCCGAACTTCTAATTCCAGAGCGGCTATCGAATGTTTCTTCAGCACTTAGCTCTACAGCATGTTAGCAGAGTGTTTATAGAGTGAATGGCTTTTTGTCTCAGGGAGCAACATCCCTAGCTAACCACGTTTCATCCACTCTAGCGCCGACAGAGAGTATGTGATTGCTGAATGGTTGGTTGCCCAGATCACTGGATTATCCGGATCCGGTATGCGTATTACCATTGTTTAGTTCGCTGAAATTAAAAAGAAAGAAAATAAATATCCAAGCCGGAAGTACTGAGTTGTAATTAGAGCGAATATTTTAGATTAGAATACAGATTTTTGGTTGTGAAGACTTAGATGAAGAAACCTGTGAGTGGTTAGACGACGAATGGAAATGAAAAGGTTCCAAGTGCCAAACGTGACATTTGCGAAGAGAATGGGAAAAAAGTATCTCTGTTTGTACATAACTGATTTGTATCCAAAAAACTGAGAAAGTATTCTGATACTACAGAGTTATGCCGCTCACTGCATCAGCGCAAGAAATAATGAGACAAATCAGAAAATGAATACTTTATTAAGAACGTTCTAAACCCCCAGAAAGACATTGACTTCTAAGCGCTAATAAGAAAGTTTTCACAAGTTCGTTCTTGCAATGACGAAAATAGCAGCCAGCCACTCTTAATAATGCTTTTTATTTACAGAAATAGCCCCGTAACCGGTTTCGAACGGACAGCTTCATCTTCAGACGTCTGTTCTCTTATATATTACATTTTTTAGTGTTTACAATTAATTGTTGACTGTTATTGGTCCAACAGCTTATATAAACAACAAATCTAATACAAACGTCAAGAGTCGTCTGAAGTTTAATCTGACGATTCGAAACTAGTTACAATGCTAACTCTGTAAATAAATAGCATAATTAACAGGGGCTGCTTGCCGTTTTCTTATCTGTAAGAATCAGTTTGCGTTTTGCACAGTCACATTCTAAAAGATGTTGGTTTTCGACAAACTAACAGGGAGGAAGTATTTGCTCTAATTCCATTAATAATGAGCTACTAAGTTTTATGCAACTTTACGTTTTTAACTAGTAGGACTGTAATCAACAAAAACCACTTCTCAATATCTTTTAAATTTTGGACGTCCAGAGCAAAACATAGTGTGGCACAAAGACGACGCACCATTTAATAACATACGTTGGAAGCACTTTCTCCATGGTTCGGCCCCGGGATCAGGTCTACGGACATACAACAATGTGCTGATAACAAAATAATACTCAAAGCGTGTTTTGTGAAAAAATGTCACTTAGAACGTTTCCCATGCCAAGGAAAAGAATGAATAAAGTACGTTCCGCAGGGGAAAGCAGAGCGAAGACCAGACGATCAAAAAAATGGTTCAAATGGTTCTGAGCACTATGGGACTTAACTTCTGAGGTCACCAGTCCCCTAGATCTTAGAACTACTTAAACCTAGCTAACCTAAGGACAGCATACACACCCATGCCCGAGGCAGGATTCGAACCTGCAACCTTAGCGGTCGCGCGGTTCCAGGGGACTGTAGCGCCTAGAACCGCTCGCCCACACCGGCCGGCGAGACGATCTAAGAACATGTTATCACACACAGTGAGGCAACGAAACTTTTTGATTCGTTATTAGAATATGTAGGGCAAAACTCGTTGGACTATAGCACTGTTTTGTTTCTCAGAAGTGTGAGAACCGTTGTCAGAAAAATAATTGAGTGAAAACCACAACCGAAAAAATACTGAAGTTCCGAAAGTAAACTACAAGCAGGTGATAGGAAATACAGTGTGTTTTAAGTGTATTTTTTGCAAATACGTTGTTAGTTTCTCACAAGCAATGCGTAAGTAACGCGGGGGGGTTGTCAATATGTGCTAGCCGGTGTGGCCGAGCGGTTCTAGGCGCTACAGTCTGGAACCGCGAACCGCTACGGTCGCAGGTTCGAATCCTGCCTCGGGCATGGATGTGTGTGATGTCTTTAGGTTGGTTAGGTTTAAGTAGTTCTAAGCTCTAGGGGACTGATGACCAAAGTAGTTAAGTCCCATAGTGCTCAGAGCCATTTGAATCTTTTTTTGTCAATATGTAGCAGTTTTGTAAACACAGTGAGAAGAGAGACTGACAGAAAAGTGGAGCACCCAGAAGACATAGCCGGATGTCAACCCAACTTCACACACGTGCACACCATCGGCGGCTGTGCAAATGATTGGAGTTGCAATTCTCTGCAGGTAGAATGGCCACCAAAGTGAATTAGTGTTGTTCGTGTTTAGTGTTGTTGAAAGGCCTGGTAGTGTATACAAGGAGGGTGAACAGAGTCAGATGTTGAGCGATCACTGTAAATGACAGAAAGATGCCGTACACTAGTGTCAGGCAGCGTTATCAGCACATGACAGAGTTTGAAAGGTGCTCCATTTTGTTTCTTCATTTTGCTGGCTGGTCGAATCGTGCAATATCCGGGTTTGTCGGACATTCGGATATGACAGTGGTCCAACGGTGGACTTCATGGGAACTTGAGAACAGGCACACTCGCGGTCTGTGTTCTGGTCTATCACGTGTGAGCAGCACAAGAGAGGATCGCTGTGTCCAGAAGCACACAAATCGCAAACCCTTCTGCTTCCATCCGAGAACAAGTGATAGGTCCCTGCAACAATCTGTGTCATCAACAGCCGGACTAGGTGCCAAGCGCAAGCAGCCTTTAAAGCCACAACACAAGCGGCCGCATTTGGAGTGGTGCCGCTAATGTGAATCATGGTCTGCTGATGAACGGCGTCGCATTGTGTTAGCGACGAACCACGGTTCTGCACTAGCTCGGATGACTATCGTCAGCAAATTTGGCGGCGACCTGGGGAGAGTCCCTATTCTTCCAATGATTTGGAGAGAGAGAGAGCGGTGTTGCTACTGACGTCATGTCGTGGGCAGCCATCGGTATGACATCAGGTGACGGCTAGAAATGACTGGGGGAACTGTGAAGGTACAACGGTACGTCTTCATGTGTAATCCCTCATGTGACAGTATCGTGATACCATTTTTCAAGAGGACAGTGCTCGATGACACGTGTCACGTGCCTCTATGAACTGCCTGCATTATGTGAGCTGGTTGGAGTCCATTCAGCGAGTACCCTTAATAGCAGCCGGCCGAAGTGGCCGAGCGGTTCTAGGCGCTACAATCTGGAGCCGTGCGACCGCTATGGTTGAAGGTCCGAATCCTGCCTCGGGAATGGATGTGTGTGATCTCCTCAGGTTAGTTCGGTTTAAGTAGTTCTAAGTTCTAGGGGACTGATGACCTCAGAAGTTAAGTCCCATAGTGCTCAGAGCCATTTGAGCCTTAATAGCAAAATTCGCAGCCCCTGAAGAAGACGGCTGAGACTGTCATGGAATATTGTGCAGAAAAGGGAACCAACAACTCAGCGGAACACCTGCAAGCAAACTATTGTTTGCGTGACGTTGAAGTACTTCTGTAGCCAGCAATAGCCACAGATCTCCTCCCGATAGAACGTCTATGGGAGTAGCTGGCCGTCAACCACGTCCCAGTGGCAGTATGCAGGACATCAAGGACAGGTACAACAAATGATAATTAATTGAAACCCTCAGATGCCGACACGTATTATTGATATATTTCGATGGGGACGGCTGAAAATGTGTGCCCCGACCGGGACTCGAACCCGTAATCTCCTGTTTACATGGCAGACACTCTATCCATCTTTTTTTTCTTTTTCTTCCATTTATTTCGATATAGTTCGTTGCGTTTGCTCTGGTCGGACATCACAAGACATCCGTTCAAGTTGCTCATTGATTCCTTGACTCAGTTTGTATTATTATTATTATTATTATTATTATTATTATTATTACAGAGAGCACGTAGCCCTCTATCCGAACACGCTGAGCTACCGTGCCGGCACAAAGGTGACGATTCCCGTAAGAGTTCGGGCAACCTGTGCGCATTCGCACAGACGAAGGTCAATGGCTGGGTAGCCTTTAACTATATATATATATATATATATATATATATATATATATGCACATAGTACAGGGCTATTACAAATGATTGAAGCGATTTCATAAATTCACTGTAGCTCCATTCATTGACATATGGTCACGACACACTACAGATACGTAGAAAAACTCATAAAGTTTTGTTTGGCTGATGCCGCACTTCAGGTTTCTGCCGTCAGAGCGCTCGAGAGCGCAGTGAGACAAAATGGCGACAGGAACCGAGAAAGCGTATGTCGTGCTTGAAATGCACTCACATCAGTCAGTCATAACAGTGCAACGACACTTCAGGACGAAGTTCAGAAAAGATCCACCAACTGCTAACTCCACTCGGCGATGGTATGCGCAGTTTAAAGCTTCTGGATGCCTCTGTAAGGGGAAAACCGATGGATCGGTCGTGGTTGAGATCATGATCAGCAATTCATGTCATGGCCTCCACTATCTCCCGACTTAACCCCATGCGATTTCCTTCTGTGGGATTATGTGAAAGATTCAGTGTTTAAACCTCCTCTACGAAGAAACGTGCCAGAACTGCGAGCTCGCATCAACAATGCTTTCGAATTCATTGATGGGGACATGCTGCGCCGAGTGTGGGAGGAACTTGATTATCGGCTTGATGTCTGCCGAATCACTAAAGGGGCACATATCGAACATTTGTGAATGCCTAAAAAAAACTTTTTGAGTTTTTGCATGTGTGTGCAAAGCATTGTGAAAATATCTCAAATAATAAAGTTATTGTAGAGCTGTGAAATCGCTTCAATCATTTGTAATAACCTTGTATCTGCTCTCGAAAGAAGATACCATTGATGACCGGGCAGTTTCTCTAGAATAAATGATAATTAATTGAAACAATCAGCTGTCGACAGGTGTTGTTGATATACCTCGATGGGGACAAAAAAAGGTTCAAATGGCTCTGAGCACTATGGGACTTAACATCTATGGTCATCAGTCCCCTAGAACTTAGAACTACTTAAACCTAACTAACCTAAGGACATCACACAACACCCAGTCATCACGATGCAGGGTCGATGGGGACAGCTGCACGGTAATCAATGGTATCTGTTCTTTCGAGAACAATTACTATCTTCATATATATAGCTAATGGCTACTCAGCTATTGACCTTCGTCTGTGCGAATGCGCACAGGTTGCCCGAACTCTTAGGGGAATCGTCACCTTAGTGTGCGCGAGTAATGAGTTGATGGGCAAATATCTATTAGGTACATTACGTATGTAGATTGTGGACAGTTGGGAATGTGGGTCTCACGGGAAGCGTGCAAGGGATAAGTCACTGCAGTCGCTCTATTCATGTGTGTCCTTGGTGGCTCAGATGGATAGAGCGCCTGCCATGTAAGCAGAAGATCCCGGGTTCGAGTCACAGTAGGGGCACACATATTCAGCTGTCTCCATCGAGGTATATCAGCAACACCTGTCGGCAACTGAGGGTTTCAATTAATTATCATTTATTATAGAGAAGCTGTACGGTCATCAGTGGTATCTGTTCTTTAGAGAACAGTTACTATCTTCATATACAGGTACAACAGTTCGTACCGAATTGTCTCAGGAAGGGATGTAACGACTTTATGACACCCTTCGGAAACGAATCGCTGCATGCACCCTGGCCAGAGTGTGTGCAACGTCGTACTGATAAGTGGACTCATACAGCCTGGTATTTCGCAAATCTGACTCGATATTGTAATCACCGGACTAACATTACATATCGTCTCAAATCGTGAAGTTTAATTTCCCTTCCTCCTTCTCTTCTGGCGCTTCACTTTTTTATCATTCATTCTACAAATTTTCGGTAAAACGTATTTTGGTTGCCTTGTTTTACGATTATTTGTGAAGTGTTGAGTTCCATTTCCCCTTAACAATCGAAAGCATGCTGTAGTTAAAAAATAAGGGCTCTGGAAACTGTCAACTGCATTGCAGGTGCCATGTCCTATTAGTTACACAGTGAATACTTCTGTAGGAGTCAAGGAAATTAGGCTCCGTCCACGCAGCACAGACAATTTAAGAGCCAGTGAAAGTGAAAGCGTGAGTGACGGTGCAATTTGTGAAGTGCCTCTTGCAGCAAAGCAGGAAGGCTGAAAGCACAGCACGACTGCGTCGGTCAAACCGTCGTGAAGCTCTCCTACGGCCACCATCGCGGTCTGTTGAAGTGTCAACAGCTACAGACGACTAAAGGGTGGCACCTGGACGACCACCTGAATACTGATCAGTAGCTTTCCCCGTAGTAACGAGTTACATAGCGGGTTCACTTACTTTGCAAAACAAGTATTTTGTGAACTATCCAGAATCATACTCAGCTGCAGAAACAACGCGGAAACGCCACTGATTTGGGGGACTATATCGGTGATAGAAGACATTGTTTATACTAACAGTAGATCTTCTCCCTGCTACTAAAACTAGGAAGAAGTTCCTGCCAATGTATGGACAGATCTGAATTTATTTTCACGCCATTCATCCAGGGAGGTGGCGCAGTGGTTGGCACACTCTCTTATGTGTGAGATTATGGTTGGAGAGTTAGCGTTCCCCATGATGCTTTTAAGACCTATAACTGACTACACTAATCTGCGTCAGATGATTTGTTGAAAGTAGGTGATCTTGAATAAATTTTTTATGCTGATTCTAGAAATAACTACGGGTTTTGTCTATCACGTCAGGTTTTAACACAAAATAAGAAGTAATATTTTGACGATTTTCATTTCTGAGCTCGCAAATATATTCTAACACTATTTCACACAAGGTGAGCTTTTAATCAATACATTTAAAAAATACTCCTCAAAACTTTCCTAATTTGTTTCTTGACAACCTTGTATAAAAACAGGAAGTCAACAGTGTTCCATAAATTTTTAAACTTTCTCTTCTTTGACTTCCTTGCAGATCCTTGTAATATGAGGACTATCCCTCTTCAACGTCCATCAGTCGTCGGCCAACATAGATCCTGCCCAGTGTCGGTCGTATCTCCTCTTAATATCTCGATGCAATTTGGAGTTATTTCCCTCCAAAAGCATGACTTTCCATACTACCCAGTAACAGGAAAGGCATATACATACATGCAAGCCCTCCTCTGGCTACCAAAATAGCTTTAGTAAACGAATCAAAGTTCATTTTACAAGTTTCATTAAGAACACCTGGCTGCCTTCTTTCCCGCTATAGCATCACAGTCCGCTTTCAAAGCATGTCATGTTTGTTTCACCCCTTGGATCCATATCTGTCTAAAAAGAACTCCTACAACTCCGGGCACCCTGATGTTTTCCAGTCTTCTAGTTTCTCAGGACGCCCCCTGTTCTTACGGCCTCTAGACAATTCTAGCGTCCTTCGGCCCTCCCTTCTTTTCCTTCGTCCTCGTCTTCTTACTTGTGGTGGTGTAATTGTTGTGTTATGCTAATTGCCAAATTTCAAGCAAATGTATGGGGTGTCATTTAAAACTGTATTTTGAAACATCTGGAAAACCACAAATCGGATTAAAAAAAGTTTGTAATAAAAGCTGTTCATCTGGAAGGGGGACATCCAACGACACCAAACTGGACAGCCCTCCCCCACCGCCAGAGCGAGGAAGGGTGTCAAAACTGAAGTCTTACTCGTACATTTGTACCCCCAATTTTATAACTGATTTGGATTCAGAGGGAAAAAGTACGTAACTTTTGTATTTAAGATTTTTTTGCGTCATAGACAGCACCTGAATCGACAAAAATCAAAGTTGGTTAAGAATCGTTGACAATTAGTTGTATCTCAAGAAATACACATGAGATTAGGATCCCAGGAGGTTACTCTCAACTCATTAGTGAGAAACTAGATTTTATAGAAAAAAACTTGATATTCCAGAACATATTGCTTACTCTGTCCAAGTTCTTGGTGTAACTTTTGAAATGCAAAGCAACTGGAACACCTCAGTGGTTTGCTTATCACTGAATTAAAAACTACTGTTAGCGTTACGTTCACAGCCGCGCGCCAAACACTGGAACAACTTCCTTGCAGTATGAACAGTTACAGCTACAACGAGAATCTGTTCACGGAGTGAGACGCATAATCGCAGTCCGTGCTTCATATTTGAATGGTAAAAAAAGTATCGCAGAAAATGATCATCATTTAGAACATCTGGTTATCATTTGTGACTGATTTTAAGCCACTTTGATTTTGGTCGGCCGGTCATGCATCGAAAAAGTTGTTACACAGAAAAGTTACGTATTTTTTCCAGGATACGCAATAAAGAATGGAAGTTCCTACTTAAAATTTCGAGGTTGACCCTGTTCTGCTCCCTTAGGGTGGGCAGGGGTGTCGAGTTTGGTGTCACTGAATATCTCCCTTCGAGGCGAACAACTTTACCACAACCCTCTTTTTATCCGGCTTGTAGCTTTCCAGATATTTCCAAAAACAGATTTAAATGCCTCTTCCTGTATACAGTAGCCGGAAATGTGCTACGTTATACCAGGAACGAATTTTAATTTGTGTAAATTTGGCTCGAAGAAAGAAAAAGCTTTCAGCCTTAGATAATAGACCAGATATCGACAGAAGCTTTGGTATCGACCTTTAAATGAGCGATGATTTGAAGAGAATTATGTTAAAGTCTTTGGTTTTTTTGTCCGCGTTACGCCAGCCTTATGGAGAAGCAAAGACCTTCCTCATTCGACATTTATCCTAAAGTCCGCTACCGTGGTGTTTTTCTTAGACGCAGAAACTGTCTTCTTGTGCTTTAAGACGCCGTAGGTAAACCTCGATCTCCACTTCACGGCAAACGTATGGCCTTACAAAGAGTATACACTGGCCAGTAAATTATACAACCCGTGAAGTCAGGTAACGGCTTGTTAAACACTGTTAATGTACGTTGAAACCTCGGGCGGACACATTTGCCGTCGCCCGAAGAAACCTGGCGTGTTTGTGATACGTGTTAGCCATTCGTGTACACATGCACCGGCTGTGTGGTGACACCCTACCGGGGACAAGCATACACCGCTCGTGGTAGGGTCCACGTGCAGAATGTCTGCTGTTGCCATCCTGCGACCTTCGTATAAGACGAGCACATGGACTGCGTGGGCGACTTTATGGCGGATCTCTGCATTGGTTCCGGTTTGGCTATTACAAGTGGATATGGAACTCAAAAAATGACAAATCCCAATGTGCTCGAGTAACAGATGTGGGCAGGTGAGGCATGCCATGCCACGGCGACGGAATAACGGCCGTCGACAATATCATTTATCATCTACGAGAGCTGTTCGTTTATTAAGGTCAGATCGGTCACGAAATGGGAACTACGACTACAGTGGACACCCGATGAAGCTATGCACATATGCGTTGCGCAGTGTCTCTGGTACGTTCGTCGATCGTGTCACGTCTCTCTTTTCAGTTCTAAGCGCACAGTAAGCACGTAAAGATGCATAGAAAGTATTGTCTCCCGCGAAGTATGACTGCCTGCTGAGGGATTTCGCCTGATATCATGCAGCCCGCATAATGTAACTATCATAATTTCCTTCTTCGTTACAGTTCTCGGCTGCACACTACAGGGGGAAAGAGGACGCTCCTGCAGCGTTTTCTGTGGGAAGTATTGGATGACCCACCTTACAACATGGACTTTGCTCTCCCTGAGTTTCATCTCTGCTCACATGAAAGGCTGCCTCTGAAGATACACTCTGTGATCAAAAGTATCCCAACACTTGGCTGAAAATGACTCGCAAGTTCGAGGCGCCCTCTATAAGTAACGCTGGAATTCAACATGGTGTTGGCTCACACTTCGCCTTGATGACAGTTTCCACTCTCGCAGGCATACGTTCAAATCAGGTGCTGGAAGGTTTCTTGGGGAGTGACAGCCCATTCTTCACGGAGTGCTGCACTGAGGAGAGGTATCGATGTCGGTCAGTGAGGCCTGGCACGAAGTCGGCGTTCCAAAACATCCCAAAGTTGAAGCTTCCTGGCAGATTAAAACTGTATGCCGGACCGAGACTCGAACTTGGGCCTTTACCTTTCGCGGGCATGTGTTCTACCAACTGAGCTACCCAAGCATGACTCACGTCCCGTCGTCACAGCTTTACTTCTGCTAATACCTCGCCTCCTGCCTTCCAAACTTTACAGAAGCTCTCCTGCGAAACTTGCAGAACTAGCACTCCTGAAAGAAATGATATTGCGGAGACATGACTTAGCCACAGCCTGGGGGAGGTTTCCAGAATGATATTTTCACTCTGCAGCGGAGTGTGCGCTGATATGAAACTTCCTGGCAGATTAAAACTGGGTGCCGGACCGAGACCCGAACTCGGGACCTACAGTCTGGAGCCGAGCGACCGCTACGGTCGCAGGTTCGAATCCTGCCTCGGGCATGGATGTGGGTGATGTCCTTAGGTTAGTTAGGTTTAATTAGTTATAAGTTCTAGGCGACTGATGACCTCAGAAGTTAAGCCGCATAGTGCTCAGAGCCATTTGGCATGTACCACGACACTATCGTGTTCAGCCAGTAGCACAAAAGGCGCTCCGCGTATAAATAAATTTTTCTTGAGCTTACAGACAGTACTTAGATTAATATAGGTGAAGACAGAGATAACGTTTCGAGTCATATCAGCAACTGCCACCAAAAAACGCCCAAGCGTTTTGTTAATACTTTCAATAACGTTGACGCCATCTGCTCAAAAGTAGGCACCTATTAGTGGCAATTAAAATGTATTGTGTTGCGTCCGCCCTTTGCCTTTATGACAGACTGAATTCTGCTGGGAATTTTTTCAGTGAGGTGTCTGAATTTCTGTGGAGCCTATTCTTCCGCATGAGCCGAAACCAGAGGAGACAGTGATGTCAGACACAGAGGTCTGGCGCGAAATCGACATTCTAAATCGTAGTTGTTCCATAGGGTTCAGGCCAGGTCTCTGGACAGGTCACATCATTTCAAGAATGTTATTGTCCACATGCCATTGCCTCCCAGTTACTGCTTTATGACACGGCGCATTGTCATGCTTATACAAACAACCATCGTTTCCGAACTGTTCCTCTACTTTACGCTATACACAATTATGTGAAATGTGTCCATATTCTTCGTTATTGAACGTTTTCTTAAGCGCATTAAGGAGACTGCAACCTAACCACGAAAAACACCCCCACACCATAACACCGCCTCCTCTATACTCCACTGTTGGCACTACAAATGATGGCAGGTGACATTCTCCAGTTATTCGCCAAACCAAATACTTCCATCGGATTTCCACAGGGTGTAGGGTGATTCGCCACTCCTGATCACTCTTTCAATTCATCCACTCTCCAGTGGCGTCGCTCTTTCCACAATCTCAAGGTCGCTTAGCTTTGACGAAAGAAGTGTGTGGCTTCTGAGGAGCTGCGCGACCATTGCAGTCCATTCTCATTAACTCGCAACTCATTGTGCTGGATGGACTGCTGGTAGCACTTTGGAACTCGCGTATGATTCCTTCAGCTGATACCAGGCGAATTTTTACATGACTTGCACAACGTCATTGAGTCACACGAAATTATTTATTATAATTTTTATTAGTAATTAAAAATAGAAATATGGTATATGGCACTTTTGATGACAAAATTTTCGTTCAATATTCGCTTCTTAACATTTGCATTTGTTAATAAATATGGAAATTCAATAACAGGAAAAGAGTGTGCTACCAACGAGCTTCAAACACGACTTCATAAATTTACGAGGTGCGACAATAAAGTAATGAGACTGATTTTCTTTGCAAGATGTGGTAACCCTGCAGGTTTGCGTGGCACGATATCTTTGACCTGGGTCTATAAGCTGCTTCTGGTCCAACCGGCATGTCGATGCAACTGCTCAGCCGTGAGTTGTGCTGCAATAAGTTAACATGAGTTTGTGTCTCTCATCACGGAAATGGAACCACATAATATTGCGCAACGGTATGCCATTTCTTATTGCGTTAAATTGGATGGAAACGCGACGACAACTTATGGTAAAATGGAAATGTCGTGTGGCTAGGGCCTCCCGTCGGGTAGAACGTTCGCCTGGTAAGCCGGCCGGAATGGCCGAGCGGTTCTAGGCGCTTCAGTCTGGAACCGCGCGATCGCTACGGTCACAGGTTCGAATCCTGCCTCGGGCATGGATGTGTGTGATGTCGTTAGGTTAGTTAGGTTTAAGTAGTTCTAAGTTCTAGGGGACTGATGACCTCAGAAGTTAAGTCTCATTGTGCTCAGAGCCATTTGAACCATTTGAACTTACAGTAAGGTTCAGAAGACTTATGTCAAGAGCTCAAGTTTTTCGTTGGCATAAAATGTTCAGTGAAGGCAGAACGAATGTTGAGATGAAGGCCGCAGTGGATGATGATCAACCTCACGGACGGATGTCAACTTGGCCAGGGTGTGTGAACTTGTACGATCTGATCGAAGACTATCCATGAAAATGGTTGCAGAAGGACTTGACATCAATCGAGAAACGGTTCGTCTAATAATAATTGAAGATCTTGGTATGAGAAAGATTTGTGCAAAAATGGTCCCCCAAAAATCTCACACCACAACAGCCAAAAACACGGAAAAATATGGCAGCCGGTTCCCCCAACGGAGTATGCATGCAAATCATTTATATGAGACAGGAGTTGAACAGATTTGACGTAAGGGTGATATGTCGAAAAACAAAATAGACAATAATATTACCAAAATAAAAATGAAAATTAACGTCACTGTACAAAACTTGTGTGAATATGTCTATGGACACTGTTTAATTAACCGATATTAACTAAAACGTAGTTTTTTTGTCGAAAAGAGTCTGATCACGGTACGTCTTTTGAAGTTCTACCTCCACATGGATAAGTCAGTTACTTAAGAAACTGTTTCCAGAAGTTTCTAAAATCAAGCATTGCCAGAATCTTGTATGATGGGTTTAGTTGTATTATTTCATGGACGCTGTCCGCCACAGCGCTTTTTATCTCATTTAGAGTGAAAGGCGACAGTGACAGTAGATAAATGTTAACAGCTTGAAGCATAGCTTCTGAACATGAAACCAAAACTTAAAACTTCAATCAAACGGTTTTACATCGGAACCAACATTCAATAAATGTAAATTTAAGTTAGAGAACAAAAAAAATTCAAACTGAAACAATCTAACAGTTTTCGATCGTATACCTGCTGTCAATCTTTGAAAAGCGAAACTGATGCATTTATTAAAATTATTTCTTTCGATAAGGACACAACCAATTTCCTTCCCATTCTTGACCAACTGCACCAGTGCTTTTCCTCTGCTTCCCGACCATTGAGCTACAAGATTTTCCCTTGTACAATGCTTCTGTCTAGTGCAACTGCGCGATTGCTGAAGAAAATCGCTTCGCCTTGCGTCGTCTACTTTTAAAAGACAACAGTCACTTCCGTAACACGCCGTGTCATTGTTCTTACGGCTAATGCAGTCAACAACTTGGCTGATTTACATAGTAAGCGCTTCATTTCTTTGTCGTCACGTCTGCACACTTGACTTGTTGGAGTGTTACCTGCATTAATTTCAATAGCGTTTGCGGTTTCTGCAGTTACAATACTGTTCAACAATGGAAAACGTGTTTTTCGCCTTTCTGTGACAGCTTGTAACGAGATATTGCTCTCTTCTGATTATTTATTATCTTCTTTCTTCGTGCTATGCGATGATAGAGACACGCACTGTCCAAATGTAGCTTCTAGTCTCATAGCTGATGTACTCGTAGATTTAGGTTAAGAGTCTGAGAGAATCCCGATGCTGGCTTTGGAACGTAAGTCTTTTAGTCTCACAGGAAAACGTTTTTGTTCTTGCTTCCACCTCCTTAGAGTCAGATTTGGGATCGATTCAGAAAACGTAGGGTGACACACCGCGTCTTTAAATACCTACAAAGAAGGACTACATACTGTAAATTATTCTTACAGCATGCAATGAGCGCATAGAAGCAAAAACTTTTACTCGCAGGTTTATTCCAGTTCATCTAAATTGTCCTTTCTTCCCAGGGAAATTACGCACTTGCCCATTACACCATATGTCACTGTGCAGTTTTTGTAACATTCATTTTGTGAGTTAACCAATTACGCTTATAACACTCAGAGCGACGTAAAAAAATCCTGCAAGCAATTTTTAGCAGTGAACCATTCTTTCAGGGAAGACGGGCTCCTAAAATATTGGTTACTACCTTTTAGAAACATGGTCATCAGACTAGTTTAAACTAGACACGAATCAGATAAACTGTTTAGTGTACAAAAAATTGCATTTAGGGCGAAGTGTTTTTATCAAGCACTTCTAAAAATTAGGTTACAAAAAGAAATTATTTTACATACTTTGCTTTTGTAACGGAAGGTGTTTATAACCGGCTGTAACATATTCTAGGGTAAAAATAAGGTTTTAAATTGGCACTATAGAGATATTCCCAATGCTAATTTTTTTCCCAAAGTTTGTGAATTTAAGCCCTTTCCGAGCTAGGCGTCCAGCTCTGGTGCCCTTTTCATCTGTCAATAGTACCGATGGCATATCTTTGTAAGGTAGATGGTGAGTAAACTAGCCCGTGATCTACAAAATAACGAATTACAATTACAGGTGTCTTCCTTCGTAATTCAGCTAATTTTGACTTTTTAAAATATTTGTGACATTCTTTCGCTTATTGCATGAACTGGCTATCATTTGCGCTGTCTTTTGTACGTGCCTGACGTTCGCAACATAAAAACTGTGAGATATTTTCCCTATACAGACTCTAGTTTTCCAGATTACTACTTCTAACATCTGCGGTTGGAAAGACACCATTCATCATTCCAGTTCACACCGATGTAAATTATCATTTGTAGGTATTTCTATGACTTGAATGATACTAGTCACGGCCTATTGTAATTTTAGCGCAGTCTGTAACTTCTGTTTAGCGTCGGCTGCCAGTATTTAAACCGGGATGATATCTTCTCAAGATCTGGCTACGTTCCGTACGCTGGTGCCCAAAAAGCTCTGCAACAAGCTAGCTATAAATATGAAACAGGAACACTGGAATTCCTGGACATTCAAAGGTGAATTAAAAATGTATCTTATTAACTACTTCTACAAAATAATCATCTGAAGTCGTATGGCATTGCTGGCTGGAAGACCCCGAAGGGCATGTTCAGCCGCCTAATTGGAAAGATTTTACATTTGCATAGCGCACACTGACACTTTCGCTTCGTGAAGTGTGAGTCTCGAGCTTAGCGCCCCTGTCCGACGGCCGGACTACTACGTCCTCACTTCATGAGACACTGCGAAGAGGTTTGAAGTTTAACCCAGTACGTTGACGCAAAGTCTGATAAACAGAAACTCTACGTCACCTCTCCCCTTTCCCTTTGCTGTAAAGGCAAAGATAAAGTTGCCAATAATGCGTGGCGTACCTTGGCGATTACCCATTCAAGTACTGACCACGCCCGGCGTTGCTTTAACTTTGGTGACACAGTAAGTACTTATTATGTATTTACATGTTTGACGTTGATACTACATCAGAATATATGATCTGAAGATGACAGTAGCCGAAACCGGTAATAGTGAAGTGTAAAAGTTGGTGTGATCACGAGGGACCTGTCAAAGAAAGTGCCAAAATATGATCACGGACTCATATTCAGACTTTATGTCTTCAATTGATTAGACCTGCTGATCCGAATGGAAACGGTATTCTCAACGAGGCTAGACCGATGGCTACAAAAAATCTGGTTACGTATGGTGAAACCCGTTAGTAGCATGATAGGTAGCTATGTAAGACTTTGTTGTCAACACTGAAGTTGGAGCACAATAATTCTCTACTAGGCGTGATCCTGTTGGGGACGGTATGCCCTTGCCGTCCTTCCTCCTTTGAAGTGACTTACCCAGCCAATTGCAGTTTAACATGAGCTAGGAACCATGATGCAACTTGGTATTTTGTACATAAAATGGTTCAAATGGCTCTGAGCACTATGGGACTTAACTGCTGAGGTCATCAATCCCCTAGAACTTAGAACCACTTAAACCTAACTAACCTAAGAACAGCACACACAGCCATTACCGAGGCAGGATTCGAACCTGCGACCGTAGCGGTCGCGCGGTTCCGGACTGTAGCGCCTAGAACCGTTCGGCCACTCCAGATGGCTTTAGTACATATATGACTCATTTACAGACGTGAAAGAAGCGATAAACGGCAAAAAACCGTAGTATCACTCATTATACATTGTCTTCATTCTTACAGCATGCAGATAAACTTTATTTTCTGATAATAATCACGGCACCAATGTAGATTAATAAATAAGCTGTGGTACATGAACAGCCGTTATGCGTGACACTGAGAAAGGAGAAGAGTTTTTATTTTCTGCTCATTGATATCTGCATAGGCTCGATTATATTATAAGAGAACATAGAGTATGGGAAATTAATGGCAATTAATTGTTGGTGCAGCCTAATAAGTAGCTTAAATTCGTTCATCATACTCTATGTTTTTGGAAAGCCTTCGACTGTGTCATTCATTACTTAATTTAAATAATAAAAATCTGCACTAGTTACTTATATTTTCATACCTACGCAACACGTTTCGTGAATTTATTCTCATTTTCAAGTGCGTTTGTATACATAAATATTTTTGTGACGTTTGCATGTGCGATTTTCTGCCTCTCTTGCACTGTAGTTGTCTTTTTGGGGCTACACGACAATTAGAAAATCAGACAAAATGAATCTTGACATGTTTTTATATGTTAATGTTAGAAATGGTATTTTTGTTTGTCTACTTACAAGTATTACGCCTCCTGCATTACACGGAAAATGTAACGTCTCTGACTGTACAAACTCTTTGTGAAACCATATGTCGTAATATCTCTGTCTCATATTTTGATTGCAAAAACAAAGAGCGTAAGCGACAATTTGCCTGTGTAATCGATGAGCACAATACCTGTAAGTTGACATACAAAGATACCATCTCTAACAACAGCATATAAAAAATTCCAAGATTCATTGTCTCATTTTCCGATTGGAACTACAAAAAGACAATTAAAAAGCAAGAGAGGCAGAAAGCCACACATGCAAACGTCACAAATATGTTTATGTAAAAAACGCACGTGAAAATGGGAACAAATTCTTAAAACACATTGTGCTAAGCATGAAAAAATAGGTAACTGGTGCAATTTTTGATTATTTAAATCATTAGTAGTCTCTGACCTTTATAATATTTGTTAATATAGGCGTGTGCGTTGACAGTCCTTTGAGGTTCTCTGTTATGATACTATTTGTGAAACGCAATACGTGATTCACTCAGCTGCCTGCTTGTTGCAACTTCCGCTAGTTGAACACTACGATAGTCGTTAACAGAAGTGGATAAACGTGCTAGGAATAAGGCAGGAACTGCGAAGGGTGCCAAGCAAGCGTAAAATTACTGCGAGTCATTTTAGTTTTATTCGTGACTGTCTTGGTGTATTGTAAATGTAATTAACGTTTACAGTGCGAAACACTGCGTGAAACTCTACATTCGCGTTTACAGAGCTAATAAATGGCACACCAATGCCGCTAATAGATGCCACGTTACCTGATAACTGTTGCTTATGACCCATCGTTGTCTTGGAAGTACGAGGGCTATTCAGAAAGTAGGGAACGTTTCCGTCTGACGCCGCTAGGGGCGTGCCGTTCGCGTATATTTTGGTATGTGCGTGCTCTGGAGCGCAGTCGGCATCCATCTGTGACAGTGGGGACGTCTCTGCGCGTCTGGTTTTTTCGACGTTCGAATTTGAAATTTGCACTGCAATCGAAAATCCCGCAGTTGTGAGGTGCGGTCTGTGATACGAGTTTTGTTGGCAAAAACAACGTTACGAATGAGTGTTCCTTCCAGAAATGGTGCATTCGATTTAAAAATGGGCGAACCAACGTTCATGATGAAGAGATGAGTAGATGCCCGAGCATTGTGACTGACGATGTTGTCGCTAAAGTTGATGAAACGATTCGTGAAAACCGTCGCTTCACAATAACGGAGCTTTTGCTTTCTTTTCCACAAGTTTCACGGATTTTGTTGTTTGAAATTGTCACTCAAAAGCGACGCTACCACAAATTTTGTGCACGATGGATGCCCAAAATGCTGACAGAGCACCATAAAGAAAAGCGAATGGGTGCAACGTTGACATTTCTGGAGGCCTACCACAAACATGGTGATTCATTGCTGAATCGAATGGTAACCGGTGACGAGACTTGGGTGAAACACGTCAATTGCGAGACCAAATTACTGTCCATGGAGTGGGGGCACACAAGGTCCCTCCAAAAACCAAGAAAATGTTTGCAAACCTTGTCAGCAAGGAAGCTGATAGCGACAGTGTTTTGGGATAGGCAACGTGCCCTTCTTATTGACTTTCTCGAAAGTGGAGCAACCATAAGTTCTGCCCGGTTCTGTCAAACTTTGCTCAGCCTTAGTAGAGCAGTTCAAAACAAACGCCGAGGACAGCTGACGGCCAAAATTTTGTTGTTGCTCGACAGTGCCCGACCTTACACGGCAAACCGCACTAAAGAACTCCTTAATTCATTCAAATGGGAAATTTTCCCTCATCCGCCCTACAGCCCCGATCTTGCACCAAGAGACTTCCACTTGTTTTGGAAGATGAAGACCTGAATTGCAACGCAGCGCTTTGATGATGACGCGGAACTCCAGGCGGGCGTGACTCGCTGGCTGAAGCCTCAGGCGGCAGAATTTTACGACGGAGGTCTTTCAAAGCTTGTCCACCGTTATGATAAGTGCCTCATTGTGTTTGGTGGCTATGTGGAAAAGTAGTATGTCATTCGCTCTTTCAGATGTACATAATAAAATGTATTTCTTGTACTTAGTTTTTTTTTAATGCCAAAACGTTCCCTACTTTCTGAATAGCCCTCGTACATGTATTGACTGAGACGTAACTGGCTGGACACGTTGCTTAGTGATGCAAAAGGACAAAATGTAGCAGGAGAAACAAGAGGCTGCCTGCAAAACTATCAATTGTGTCAATTGGGCAATAACTCTCAACAATCGAAGACCAGTAACAAATGTTTGCTTTATATTTCAGGTTTCTCTTCAGAGCAACAATTCTTAAATGGGCGCTGACGGGAAAAAATAGCAACAGTAAAAAGAAGTTGTGCTACGTAAACGAAAGTTGGTATGTGTGTTTCTAATTCTGGAAGATGACGTTTATTCAAATTTTGCGCCAGTCGATAAGAGTGGCCCTAGCAGCGCCCCTATGATGATGCAAATCAGGTTTCAAAAATGGTTCAAATGGCTCTGAGCACTATGGAACTCAACATCTAAGGTCATCACTCCCCTAGAACTTAGAACTACTTAAACCTAACTAACCTAAGGACATCACACACATCCATGCCGGAGGCAGGATTCGAACCTGCGACCGTAGCGGTCTTGCGGTTCCGGACTGCAGTGCCTTTAACCGCACGGCCACTTCGGCCGGCGCCTTTATCAACATATCACTTAGTTTGAACATGGTAGTGTAATAGGGGTACGAAAAGCTGGATGTTCCTTCTGCGTTAACTGCAGAAAGCCTTGACAGGAATGTAGCCACTGTACATGGCAGCTATGGTCTAGAGAACGTACGGTCGCAAGAAGATCGTGCTTCCGACAGCCACGTAGTACTACCGAGAGGAAAGACTATCGTGTTCGGCGAGTGGCTCTGGCGCATCGTACTGCGTCTGCAGCAACAACTTTAGCAGCAGTTGGGACGACAGTGACAAAACGGACTGTTACAAAAGGTTACTTCAAGTACAGCTCCGAGCCAGACGCCCTGTACCGTCCATTCCACCGACCAAAACCACGGCCATTTGCATCAGTGGTGTCAAATAAGAGCTCATTGAAGGACGGGACTGAGGTCTGTTCTGTTTTCTGATGAAAGCTTGTTGTGCCTTAGTGCCAGTGATTGCCGTGTGTTGGTTAGGAGGCCAACTGGGGGCCTGCAATCAACTGTCTGCTTGCTCGACACACTGGACCTACGCCTGGAGTTTTGATCTGGGGTGCGATTTCGTGTGACAGCAGAACCATCTTTCGTGGTTATCTACATCTACATCTACATTTATACTCCGCAAGCCACCCAACGGTGTGGGGCGGAGGGCACTTTACGTGCCACTGTCATTACCTCCCTTTCCTGTTCCAGTCGCGTATGGTTCGCGAGTAGAACGACTGTCTGAAAGCCTCCGTGCGCGCTCTAATCTCTCTAATTTTACATTCGTGATCTCCTCGGGAGGTATAAGTAGGGGGAAGCAATATATTCGATACCTCATCCAGAAACGCACCCTCTCGAAACCTGGCGAGCAAGCTACACCGCGATGCAGAGCGCCTCTCTTGCAGAGTCTGCCACTTGAGTTTATTAAACATCTCCGTAACGCAATCACGGTTACCAAATAACCCTGTGACGAAACGCGCCGCTCTTCTTTGGATCTTCTCTATCTCCTCCGTCAAACCGATCTGGTACGGATCCCACACTGATGAGCAATACTCAAGTATAGGTCGAACGAGTGTTTTGTAAGCCACCTCCTTTGTTGCTGGACTACATTTTCTAAGCACTCTCCCAATGAATCTCAACCTGGTACCCGCCTTACCAACAATTAATTTTATATGATCATTCCACTTCAAATCGTTCCGTACGCATACTCCCAGATATTTTACAGAAGTAACTGCTACCACTGTTTGTTCCGCTATCATATAATCATATAATAAAGGATCCTTCTTTCTATGTATTCGCAATACATTACATTTGTCTATGTTAAGGGTCAGTTGCCACTCCCTGTACCAAGTGCCTATCCGCTGCAGATCTTCCTGCATTTCGCTACAATTTTCTAATGCTGCAACTACTCTGTATACTACAGCATCATCCGCGAAAAGCCGCATGGAACTTCCGACACTCAGTCAGTCTGGTAATTCGACCTGTTGTGCCTCCATTCACGAGCAGCATTCCAGAGTGTATTTTCTAACAGGATAACGCTCGTCCACATACCGCTGCTGTAATCCAACGTGTTCTACGTAGTGTTGACATGTTGCCTTGGCCTTCTGGTTCACTAGAACTGTCTCCAATCAAGCAACATATGGGACATCATCGGACGACAACTCCAGCATCATCCAAAAACAGTATTAGCCGTGCCTGTATTGACCGAACATTACAACAGGCATGGAACTCCATTCCACAGCCTGACATCCGGCACCTGTACAACACAATGTATGCAGATCTGCATGCTTTCGTTCAACATTCTGTCTGTTACATTAGTTATTAATGTACCAGTATTTCCTATTTGTAATGGCTTATTGGCACTTACATTAATGTGTGGTTTTCCAGTGTTAATCACTTAAATATGTTGAAACTTCATGGCAGATTAAAACTGTGTGCCGGACCGAGACTCGAACTCGGGACCTTTGCCTTTCACGGACAAGTGCTCTACCAACTGAGCTACCCAAGCACGCCTCACGCCCCGTCCTCACAGCTTTACTTCCGCCGGTACCTCGCCTCCTACCTTCCAAACTTTACAGAAGCTCTCCTGCGAAACCTTGCAAAACGAGCACTCCTGAAAGAAAGGATATTGCGGAGACATGGCTTAGCCACAGCCTAGGGGATGTTTCCAGAATGAGATTTTCACTCTGCAGCGGAGTGTGCGATGATATGAAACTTCCTGGCAGATTAAAACTGTGTGCCGGACCGAGACTCGAACTCGGACCATTGCCTTTCGCGGGCAAGTGCTCTACCAACTGAGCTACCCAAGCACGACTCACGTGCCGTCCTCACAGCTTTACTTCCGCCAGTACCTCGCCTCCTACCTTCCAAACTTCACAGAAGCTCTTCTGTTACCTAGATAAATGTATTCTCAAAATTTCATTACTCTATATGTATTATTTTTTGGCGTTACTGTATTTTTCCCGTCATTGTATTATACAAAGTAAAAACCCCTTATACATAAAAACAATCGTGTACATACATTAACGTTTTATTTACGTTTCGGCAGGACGATGAAGCCATCAGTTGTCGTTGAGTTAGTGCAGTGACATGATACGTTTTGCTATCGTTTATTGTAATTTTCCTACAGTGAAATTTTAGAGATAAGACCAACTGTGTAACGCTTTCTTAAATGCGTGTATAATAGGAATAATCATCATATGTTTGTACATCCAGAGATAGAGTGTTTAACTGATACTTATTTGTAGCGCATTTAGTCAGCCAATGCCCGAAGGAGTAATGTCACACACAGTGACTAGATATATCACACAACCACACCCCATTATATGTTTATTTGTTACTGCAGCTATACGGTTGGAAATATGCTAACAAACGAAGAAACGCAAACAGAGAAAAGCAACTCTCCACAATTTCGACGGTTGCGCCACACGAAGAGGCGTTGACAACTAGACAGAAGACCAAAGAAAGTGTGACGGGTCGGAAGGCAAGTAAAAATTTACGAAGAAGAAAGCAGGTCCTGGTAAGACAAAACGTACAAATTGTAAGAGGAAATGAATCTTGACCATCTGAATCGAATCAGGAGTAGACTTCAACAACTGGCGTAACAACAATGAGCTAAATGATGTGGATGCTGATTCGAAACAAGAAGTTTGTTTAGTGTATGATGAATTTGAAAAAGACGGAGAAGATTGGTACAGATGCATATTCCCCTCATATTGGAGCCGTTTAGAATACTGAGATGGGACAGAACACACAATGATTTATTTGAATAGATCTACGTTGACGCAAACAGCGACTTTTTCAAGATTTGCCTGATTTTATTCAGGAATCGACGTAATGCTTTATTTCTGCCGTTTATATTGATATGTTTTATTTTTAAATTAAGTTTAATCTGAATCAGTTAGCGCGCTAAAATCAAATTAATTTCTAAAAGAAACTACACAAAGCATAAATTAAACCTCTTACAATGCGTTATTTAACCTCACTTACTGGGTCATTTTCCCCACCACGTTCGGGTAAAATTAGGCATTTAAAAATTAAGATAGGTATGGTGTAGTATACCGTATTAGCATTGAATTGTGGACACATGAATGAAGGTTTAGGAACAAATTTCAAGATTTTAAGAACACAACGTTCTGATTAATAATAAAATTCCCTTAGATGCACCAAATTCTGCGACCTTTCCCTATCAGCTGATGGGGTGAAGTATGGGACAGTTGCTGATGAATACATGACATGTGCCACACTTGTTATTTGTCTAGCTATTAGCGTGTCTGTCTGACTTTATGTTGGCAACACTGATATAATCCGTGTTAATTTTCACCCAGTGCTTTCGTTAACGCGTTTTTTTTATAGATGTGACAAAGAAACAAATGTATTACACTACGTTACAGATTTATTTTACTATTGTCCAAACTAATGACAACAATCCCAAAACCAGACCAGAAGTTGTGGACCTGGTTCGAGAAGAGATAACGTGAATATGTTTTGTCGATTTGTCTAGCCCTATTTACATTCATGGGTGCTCGGAAAACTTGATATTAAACAATAAACATAAGGGGGCTCACAAGTTGTACTTGTCAACCAAGAACAGCCACGTGTGTGGCTTTTGGTTCGATCTAGCTAAGTAGAGACTGCTGCTAATAGACTGCTAGAAGGTCACTGAGTCACGTCTCGTTATTCTGTGATGCAAGAGAACACTGTCTGCGGTCATTAGCATCCCACTACGGCAGTACTTTCAACTGTAATCTAATTATAATTTCGAATCTTTGCTTTTCATACAGTAATACGAATTTCGAACAGATCACATGTCAGTCCTAAAAGCAACGAGTATTTGTTACTTTTTCGCACATTAACTCTTTTCCGCCGCGCGGGATTAGCCGAGCGGTCTTGGGCGCTGCAGTCATGGACTGTGCGGCTGGTCCCGGCGGAGGTTCGAGTCCTCCCTCGGGCACGGGTGTGTGTGTTTGTCCTTAGGATAATTTAGGTTAAGTAGTGTGTAAGCTTAGGGACTGATGACCTTAGCAGTTAAGTCCCATAAGATTTCACACACATTTGAACATTTTTTGAACTCTTTTCACGTAAACGTTTCTTAAGTGACAGAGAGCTGCTTCACAAAAAATTGTTGTGATAGGTTTTTGTAAACAACCGAATTAAGCGCATCAAGAAAGGATACGAGAGCACACACAGAACAACATTTTCTATTCGTTTTCTGTGTTCAAATGATTGACACGACATGTACGACATATTCATTCACTTTTATATCATTTTAATCTCTTGCTTTGTTCGCACCGAATGTCGCCATACAGCACACCACCAGAATACGTACAGATAACGCCGTGTATCATCTTAGACACACAAGTGTAGCCATATGAAGATGGAAAAAGCTGTTCCTAATTATTTATTAACTGTATAACAATAGTGTTTTATGAAACTATTTGTGTTGGCGCTTATTTATCGCAATGGGATGGTTCAGCCACTGTGAAAGGATGTTATCTGTATAAATATTGAGCTACACAATTAACAAGCTGAAGAGATGACGAATACTGGTGTGAGTCATTATCGGAGAGGTTAGTTCTTTAATATCCTCTGTTGGCACTTTTGTTTTCGTGTATTGGCATTTCCAGTATAGAACAGTTATATAAGGACAGCCCTTTTCCTCCTGTGTTTCTTATAGTTCTTCACTATATATAATACGAGAAAGCTAAGGGCAATATCGATTATACCGTTAAATAATCTCAGAGACGTGACAACGCTCTCTAGTGTGAAGCAGTGCTTGCTGTTTCTTCGCAACAAGCGATGACAGAGAATGCGTTTGAATAATAGCGGCGACAGGTTGTCTTTATAGCGGTGAAATTATTTGGTGACCAAAAGAAGAGAGGAAAGAGTCATGTTGAAAACGTGATCGGCTGTGCATCCATGATACTACACGGTTATGAGGTAAAGCTGTCATCAGACCGGATACTGATGTAAACATCGCAGTTGAAGGCATGGTTCTATTGAAGGTGGTGTGGTCTTGGCTTCCTTTGAACTTTGAACTGATTACGCAGCCAGTTACGGGTGGACCTACAGATTAACGGGGGCTCCGAACCGACGTGTATATTTGCCTTTTTTTACATAAAAAACATTGTGAGACGTTAAAGTAGCGATAAATGGCATAAAACGAATTCCTGAGGTGGTTCGAGGACTGAACATTGAACCTTTGGAACTGTGGTATAATACACACTGAGCAAAATTTCTGCAAGAAAACTTTTGTAAAATAAGTATAGGTGCAGAGCGACATGTCATTTTTTTGTCCAGACGAAGGAAACAACCTGGCATTAGTTAGTTCCATGTTAACGGTAAACCTCATGGTGATGAATGGTTCAGCAGTACAATTCCTTTTTCATATTCTCTTAAAAGTGTGGATATAATTGAAGTGCAGCTACTCAAACAGTTCCAGTGTGGGCTGTAAGTATAATGTGACAGCGAAACTTGGTAGATACTCTAATGTATTAATGCGAAATCGATGGAAAAATTTAATTTCAATTTCGGCCACTAAGCGCAAATCTAGCGCTGTGAATGCAAGAAAGACGTATAGAGATGTTTCCATAAGTAATGGATTATTCAAACGTAGGATTTATATAGCCAACCGGTTGCAGATAACTGTTTGGTACAATTGACCTAGGTTTCCACCCTACTAAGGGTGTCTTCATCAGAATGAAATTTTGATTTACCGTAAAATTACGGTGCGAGAAAGCAATGGTTAGTATTTAGAGCAGCTACGGTCAAGTCAGAAATAAAATAAAATACGTTTCAGCGTTGTCACGTATGCCTAGCTAGATAAATTGTACCAAACGGTTATCTGCCACCGGTTGATTGTATAATTTTTGTGTTTAAAAATTGTATACAGTTGCTGAGAAACAGCCATGTTTAAAACTGTGTAGTGGATTAGGAAAGGGATGTGAGCAGAAAAGGACAAACAAGTGAGAAAGGTTTAATGTTGTTGACTTTATTGGTAACCGCCGCTTACAAAGTTTAATATGAGCACCAGCGACGTCGACGTGATACTGTACAGCGTCGGATCTGCACATGGCGGCCAAAATTCGAACTAAATTTTTTCCAGCGTAAATCGGTTCGGCATTAACGCATTTGCATATCTACCAAGTTTCGCTGTCATACGATAACTGTCCGCAGCTCGTGGTCGTGCGGTAGCGTTCTCGCTTCCCACGCCCGGGTTCCCGTGTTCGATTCCCGGCGGGGTAAGGGATTTTCTCTGCCTCGTGATGACTAGGTGTGGTGTGATGTCGTAGGGGTAGTTAGGTTTAAGTAGTTCTAAGTTCTAGGGAATAGATGACCATAGATGTTAAGTCCCATAGTGCTCAGAGCCATTTGAACCATCATACGATAACTACAGCCTACACTGTACCTCCTTGAGTAGCTGCACGTTAATTTTAATAAACTATTAAATGATGATGGTCGAAGTAGAGAGGATATAAAATGTAGACCTGCAATGGCAAGGAAAGCGTTTCTGAAGAAGAGAAATTTGTTAACATCGAGTATAGATTGAAGTGTCAGGAAGTCGTTTCTGAAAGTATTTGTATGGAATGTGGCCATGTATGGAAGTGAAACATGGACGATAAATAGTTTGGACAAGAAGAGAATAGAAGCTTTCGAACTGTGGTGCTACAGAAGAATGCTGAAGATTAGATGGGTAGATCACATAACTAATGAGGCGGTATTGAATAGGATTGGGGAGAAGAGAAGTTTGTGGCACAACTTGACTAGAAGAAGGGATCGGTTGGTAGGACATGTTCTGAGGCATCAACGGATCACATATTTATCATTGGAGGGCAGCGTGGAGGGTAAAAATCGTAGAGGGAGACCAAGAGATGAAAACACTAAGCAGATCCAGAAGGTTACGACGGTATGTAATATTGTCACAGAAGAAGCTTACTATCACGGAGGCCGCGGTTTGCCGGCACGGTAGCTCGGCGAGTTCGGTCAGAGGGTTAGCTGCCCTCTGTAATAAAAAAAACTGAGTTAATCGATCAACAATGAACTTAAACTGGTGTCTGACGACGTCCGCCCCGAGCAGATTCAAGGAACAAAATGAGCTTTTTGAAAAGTAAAAAATAATAAAAAACGTGTTCGGTCAGAGGGTTAGCTGCCCTCTGTATTAAGAAAACTGCGTTAACTGATCAACAACGAACTTAAACGGATGTCTTACGACATCCGGCCCGAGCAGATGCAACGAACAAAAGCGAACAAAATGAAATTTCAAAAAAAAATGTGACGTAATGATACTAGACTGTTGAATGGAGGGTCGTGAGTTCAAAACTCACCTGAACTGTAAAATTTTAATTTCTATATTCGGTTCGAGTACATTCTAGAAGTACCCACAAACGTCAGAAATCATTGTACTGGAATTGTCTGTAACTATATATATACTGTATGTATTCTGGCCGCAGGCAGTTCGCTCCGCGCTCTTGTATGTGGAAGTGCTGAATAAATCTTCGTTAAGTGAAGTTAGTGTTCATCATTCATCTAGTTCCACCTTATTCTACGTGACAATATTACTGTCAAACAATTGTGCTACCCAGCGTTTAACTGTTTTTCCTTCAGCTGTGCGTTCAATGCACAAATTTTAGCAAGAAAATTTTAATAACGCTCTTCGACAGCCAGTGCATCTCAACAATTGAAATCCTGTAGCGCTAAATTTAAATTTCGGTAACACCACGACTTGCCCTTACAAGATTTCGTTAAAAAGGAGGTAAATCTTACTGCTGTGACAACTGTAGGTGAAAAGTAAGAAATCATTGTAGGTGATTACTGGATGCGAGCAATGAAATTTAAGCTACCGTTAAATCAGAAGTCTTGCACCTAAATGAGAATTCTCCATTACCACTCGCGGCCGAATTGAGAAGAAGGCATTTCCACGGTCACAGCTGACGGGCATGTTAATATAGCCACAACAAGTAGTTGCGCCGATGCAGCCAGCATGATGTCAGGAGTAGTACACAGGATGAAGAACGTTCTAATTTTTTTTACTTGTAATAGCAACTTGTGTGACATTTTACCTGAGTGGCAACTAACACCGCTCCATTTGTAACAAATACCGGAGCACACCTGGCTTACAAACCTGTTTATATCTTTACCAGGCTAAATGCAACTCCAACCGCGACCAGAGTTTCCTTTGTCCGATGGTAAAGCTGACATTTCAGCCAGCATAAACAATGGTTAAAGTAAACTGTACTGTCTAGCAAAATTTGTGCATGGATGCATTGTGGTGTATTACGGGTCAGTTTGAGGTGCAGTATACACAGGGCTCTCCGCAATCGACAATATTACGAGTTACACGACATTATCATTAAATCTATCTATTTTTTACACTAATTACAAGGGTGAGTCAAATGAAAACCTTAAATTTGTAATAAAAACTCGAAATTTCGCGCCATTATCATGTAAGTTGGTAAGCGTGCTACAAACAGCTTGCAGAATAGCTTGTAGGTGGCAGCATAGTGCGGCTACACACATACCGTCGCAGTATCAGTATAAAGATGGCCGCCTCACTTGCGACTTGCACCAGGGAAGAACAGCGTTCTGTTACTCGGTTTTTGCGTAGTGAAGGTGTGAAACCAATTGAAATTCATCGACGAATGAAGGTTCAGTACGGCGATGCATGTTTGTCACAGCAGCAAGTCTACGAATGGAGTAGGAAGTTCGCAAAAGATGTGATTTCAGGGCCGGCCGAAGTCGCCGAGCGGGTCTAGGCGCTTCAGTCTGGAACCGCGCGACCGCTATGGTCGCAGGTTCGAATCCTGCTTCGGACATGGATGTGTGTGAAGTCCTTAGGTTAGTTAGGTTTAAGTAGTTCTAAGTTCTAGGGGACTGATGCCCTCAGATGTTAAGTCCCATAGTACTCAGAGCCATTTGAACCATTTGTGACTTCAGTGGAAGATGCTCCTCGCCCAGGTTATGCACAACGAGTTGTGACTCCACAGAACATTGCAGCAGTTGAAGCCATAGTGAAGGAAAACTGCCGAGTGACACTGAATGACATCGCAGCATGTTTACAGATTAGTCATGCGTCAGCACACCACATTGTGCATGATGTGCTCCAGTTTCACAAAGTGTCTTTAAGATGGATGCCACAGCAGCTGACTCCTGAAATGAAAGAACGACGTGTTGATGCTTGTGAAGAACTTCGTCGGCGCTTTGAACGAGAAGGTGATGGCTTCCTTGCAAAAATCGTTACTAGGGACGAAACCTGGGTTCACTTCCACCAACCGGAAACGAAGAGAGCGAGCAAGGAATGGCGCCATTCCTCATCACAAAACCAAAGAAGTTTCGAACAGAACCATCAGCAGGGAAGGTTATGCTGACACTCTTTTGGGACGAAAAAGGCGTCATTTTAGAGCATTACATGCCTAGAGGGACCACTGTCACCAGTGCATCATACACAGATCTCCTAAAAAATCATCTGCGGCCTGCAATCAAATCAAAGCGACGTGGATTGCTGTCAGCAGGTGTCCTTTTGCAACATGACAATGCAAGGCCCCACACTGCCCGTACAACAGTTGCAACTATCACAGACCTGCATTTTGAGTGTCTTCCGCATCCACCATACTCACCAGACGTTGCCCCAAGTGATTTCCATATGTTTAGCAGGTGTCCTTTTGCAACATGACAATGCAAGGCCCCACACTGCCCGTACAACAGTTGCAACTATCACAGACCTGCATTTTGAGTGTCTTCCGCATCCACCATACTCACCAGACGTTGCCCCAAGTGATTTCCATATGTTTGGACCACTCAAAGGCGCAATGGGAGGAAAGAAGTTCCATTCCGATGAAGAGGTACGCCACGCGGTGCATGAGTGGTCGCGCGGACTACCAAAAGAATTTTTTGCTAAAGGAATTTATGCACTTTGTAAGCGCTGGAGGATTTGCATTGAGCGTGGGGGAGATTATGTTGAAAAGTGATACAGCTTTGTACCACTTCTGTACAATAAATAATAGTTAAAAAATATTTAAGGTTTTCATTTGACTCACCCTCGTAGCAGCTTGTACAGTCTTCTTCTGAAAAGTATATCACGAAAAACAATGTTGCTCTCACCGCGAGGTACCCACTTCGCTCGGCTTATCTATGCATGCTGCCCCCAATCCGTCAACAGTCTGTCTAAATCTATTCAAAACAGAAAAAAAGAAAGAAAATTACGAGTGCGATCACTGCTCGGCATTATAAAACTCATAAGGCTTGACTGTGGAAATGCTGGTACAATTACTTTTTCACCTCAAGCGTTTCAGTAGCACTTTACCGACGATAGATATCAGTTTAGTATAAATTCAGCAGCTATCACACTCACAGATATTTGCTGTATCCTTCTCGGTCTGCTGGGTTGTCACTTACGCCTCACGCGTCTCCACTGTCAGTGACGTGGCAGGCTGGGAGCTGTTGCCTGTGGCTTGGGCGTGCGTCCACCGTATTGATCTACTGTATTTATAAACGCTTCCTCGTACTAAGGTTGGAACTACATTAGTTTTACACTCTTATGGAGGGTGCGCGTTGCTTTCAATCACTTACTTCTTTCACTACCACATATTTCCTGTTACGGCTTCTGCCTCTTGCTGACGGTGTTGGTCTTCCAATATTTTCCACGGTCACTCAGTGGCCATCTATGGCTATATAAACAAAGTATCCTCCGGCATTGTTAAAAGTTGATCTTTATTCCAAATAATAAACACTTACATGTTTGCAAAGTCGAAACAAGAATGCAAGGGAGCTTCTAGCTGCTCCGTGTAGCGTTTCATTGTACTATCCATGTTCCTGTTTTCTACGGCCAAATGATGCCTGTTGCTGGATCAGCTGTGAATGGTAACGTGACTATGTTCTGAATATGTGCCACTGATATAACATTGTGTAGGCAAAATCTTATGTATTTGACACCCGGGGAAAAATACAACAATTTTAAGTTGGTTATCGCTGATCTTTGGCAGCAACATTATACTGTCGTTTTGTCAGCTCTGCTTCAGCTATAATCTGTGAATGCATGTACCACATAAAAAATCGGTCTTTTGTACTCCTGTTTCATTCTGTCGTAAAAGTACAGTCAGTCTTGCATGTCTTGCCGTTCAAATTTAGCTACTCGTCTATTCTGGAACCTAGTTGACCAGATAACTTTTGGTATTTTCTTTCGCATTCCTTAATTCTATCGCTGTTAAGTTCCACAGTTGCGACTACCATATACTGTTCGTAGTACCTGAGAAATACTTTGATCACAGTCTATTTGTGAAGCACGACCATAAAACACTTTAATTGTTTTCCATTCGTTTTTTACTCCCTCAGAAATATAATCGAGTCCCACACGCCACTGTGTGACGCATCCTAACGTCTCACTTTATACACTGTTTTATAATGTTCCGTATCTTGGAACCTTAAAAGACAAAAATAGTATGACTTTTCAAACCAGATACGTTAATGCGTGTGATACTATATCTCTACATGAAACGCAGGAATTAAAATAACAAACGTGTAAGAATGCATTGTAAATGTGAATAATTTAGTCTGTCATTTGTCTATCAAGAATATCCACTAAACCTCTTTCTGTAAATTCCATATTTATCGAATACAGGTACCTCGAGACATCTGCGTTCACCAGTACTGCATGTCTGCACTGTGTAAAGGATGAAATTACTTGTTAGTGAAGCGATTATTTCGGATTTTGTTTGCTGCGCCTTAATAAAGAAATAGGAGTCCGTATATCTATGCCAGTACTGAGAACATGTGGAGGTTGTGTTACTTTTAAATACACTATGTGAACAAAAGTATCCGGACACCCCAAGACCACACGTTTTTCATCTTAGCTGCATTGTACTACCATCTCCTGCCACGTACTCCATATCACCGACCTCAGTTGTCATCAGACATCGTGAGAGAGCAGAATGGGGCGCTCCGTGGAGCTCACGGACTTCGAACGTGGTCGGGTGACTGGGTGTCACTTGTGTCATACGTCAGTACGCGAGATTTCAACACTCCTAAACATCCCTAGGTTCATCCCCCAAGAAACCTTCCAGCACCTGAATAAACGTATGCTTGCGAGAGTGGAAGCTGTCATCGAGGGTAAGGGTGGGCTAACACCATACTAAATTCCAGTATTACGGTTGGAGGGCGCCACAAACTTGTAAGTCATTTTCAGCCAGGTGTCCCGATACTTTTGATCACACAGCGTAAATTCTACCATGATATGCATTTACGTCAGTTATAGACTCACGTAGAATTGCAAGGATAATGGAGCAGGATTTGACTAACCCGGCATGTTTCACACATCACTGTAACTGACGCTGACAAAAGTCGTTACGTACGAAATATGGTATCAAGGAAAGGTACTACACATTAGTTAAACGTACCTCACATGATGCGAATATATATATTTTTTCTGTCAATTATTATTAGTTCAGAATCACAAATAATGTCATTGACAATCGTTATAGGACACTCGGCCACAAAGAATGTATGACATTACGTTACAATTTGTTGTACAATGGATGTCTGCAACACGAAGCAGAATTAATATCGATTTCTTTAATACATTGGTTTATAATGAGTCTCCTACGCAAGCTCAACTAGAATTCCCCCCAGAATGTTCTCCCATTTAGTTCAGGGAGTCAGCCCCCTCATTCACTGTACAGAAAACGCCATGCTAACTTTCTTAAATCATTGTTATAACATCTCTGGATGTGTTCTACCGTGCAGCTTGGTTCAAATGGCTCTGAGCACTGTGGGACTTAACATCTGAGGTCATCAGTCCCCTAGAACTAAGAACTACTTAAATCTAACTATCCTAAGGACATCACACACATCTATGCCCGATGCATGATGCGAACCTGCGATCGTAGCGGTCGCGCGGTTCCAGACTGAAGCGCCTAGAACCGCTCGGCCACATCTACCGTGTAGCATAAGCTTAAATAACATATGAAGGAAGCGAGAGGTTGTTAACAAAGTCACAGCTTCTCTATCCTCAATTCAACAATATTTCTAGATAGTTATGAAATAAAGTTCAGTGGGATATGGGGATCACAGCTTCTGTATCTTCAATTCAAACATATACGCAGTTACATATGAAATAAATTGTACTGGAATGCGGCAACAGTAAAGTGAAAAGTCCCAGTGTTCGTTTCAGCAGTTGTCTCTCCACTGCAAGAGAGAACTTGGTAACCAAAGATCAGAATTTATAAAGAGCTTAACGCGACAGAGAGCAACACAATGATGTAATCATAATCCAAGACAACACGATTGAAATTCTTCTTTGAAATGCACTGACAGGACAATTAAATCTATCCTAACAGTGGCCGGTTATGATGTTGTAACTCCGCATAAATGTCAGACGTCTACAGCAACGGACCAGTCCCACACATTATGGTTATAGTGTAGTTTAAAATATGCATGACGAAACGCAGCAACAGATTTTAGAATGGACACAGTCTCCCCCACAAAAACGTTTATATTTATCGTAGCTGTTTTCGGTCAGTTTTTGACCATCCTCTGACCCTCATACCAGTCAAAAACTGATCTAAACCGGTTACCATATAAATAAATGCTTTTGCAGTCGAGACTGTTTGTGTCAGTTTTTTAAGTACTTCTAGCTAGACCGCTGTTTCTCCACGGGAAATGTTCTCAAAAATTACTAGGAAGAGATTTATAAATTTTTTTGTTGTAGTACAGTGTAATTTAGAATGAGGATCGTACGGAGTATTCTCTATTATGTATGCGAAAGTCCGTTAAGTCCATGAAGAATGCTACGGAAAACGTGACAAATGATGATACGAATGATCTACATCTATATCCACATGCTTATCGGTAAGCCATGTTATGGGGCATGAGGGAGACTATTAGTCATTTCCTCTCGTGTTCCACCTACAGTTAAACCAAAGGAAAAACGACTGTCTCTAAGCATCCGTATGAGCCCTAATTTTTCTTTTCTTGGTGGTCCTTACGCGAAAGTTACATTCGTGGCTGTAGATCGTTCTGCTGTCAGTTTCAAATGCCGATTCTTTAAATTTTCTCAACAGTGTTCCTCGTCTTGCCTCGAGGCATTGCCATTGGAGTTCATGAAGCATCCCTCTAATCCTCGCGTGTTGATCGAACCTACCGGTAACAAATGTAGCAGCCCGCCTCTGGTTTGCTACAATGTCTTCCTTTAGTTAGACCTGGTGGGGATCCCAAACACTCGAGCAGTTCTCATGAATGGGTTGTTCTAGTGTTCTTTATGCGGTCTCCTTTACAGATGAGGTACACTTCCCTGAATTCTCCCAATACACCGAAGTTTACCATTCACTTACATAAGTACGGTCCTTACGAACTCTTTCCATTTCATAACGCTTTGAAACGTTAGGCCTAGATATTTAATCGGCGAGACTGTGCCACGCAGCACACTACCAATGCTGTATTCGAACATTACGGGATTGTATTTTTTTTTTTAAAAAAAAGAATGATTCAAATGGTTCTAAGCACTATGGGACTTAACATCTGAGGTTATAAGTTCCCTAGACTTAGAACTACTTAAACCTAACTAACCTAAGGACATCACACACATCCATGCCTAAGGCAGGATTCGAACCTGCGATCGTAGCAGCAGCGCGGTTTCAGGCTGAAGCGCCTAGAACCGCTCGCTCGGCCACAGCGGCTAGCAATTGTTTTTCCTACTCATCTGGATTAACTTACATTTTACTACATTTAGAGCTAGCTGCCATTCATCACACGGTCTAGAGACTTTGTATAAGTCATCTTGTATCCTCCTACAGTAATTCGACGACGGCATCTTCCCGCACAGCAGAACGTCATCATCAAACAGCCGTAAGTTACTGCTCAATCTGTCCGTCAGATCATTTATGTATATAGATGACAGCAGTGATCCTACGACATTTCCTTGGGGCACTCTTGACGATACCCATGTCTGAGATGCACACTCGCGCGTCGAGGACAACATGCTAGGTTCTGTTGCTTAAGAAGTCTTCGAGCCGCTCACCTATGTGGGAACCTACTCCGTGATCGTACCTTCGTTAACATCCTACAATGGGCCAACGTATCAAACTCTTTTAGGAGATCTAGGAATGTGGAAGATGTCCAGAACTCTGCTCCAAACTCTGCTGTCTGTGATTTTGCAGGTTCATCTTTTACCATTCTTATATACAGGAGTCACCTGCTGTTTTTTTTTCCAGTCGTTTGGGACTCCCCGCTTTGTGATAGATGCAAGCTAAGTAAGGAGCCAGTGCGGTGGATTACTCTTTGTAAAACGGATCTGGGATTCCACGCGGACCTGGCGACTTTTATGTTTTTAGCTCTTTCAGATGCTTCCCTACGCTGGTATGAGACAGCGCGCGATTAGAGCCAGACGACAGGTGGTGGGATCAGCTGGCGGCGCTCGGATGCTCAGGTGCGAGGCCACTTACCGGACCGGTTCGGCGGGATCTACAGAGGTGCACGTGACACGCATCCAGGGCAGGCACCTGACCTAGCCGCTGCAGCGGCGAGCGGCCGAAGGGGTAAATACGACGAGTAATTGTAATGTTTTGAGTATCACCTCTTGTTCGTTCGCAGGTGCATGTCCTTGGTACCTCTACACATCGAAATCACCGCGCCACAGTACGGTAGCACGCCGCTAGAGGATCCAAAACAAAATTGAACAGTCCGTTGATGGAGTCTGCAGCGGTAATTTGTTTCCTGCATTTAGAGCGGAGAAAAGGAGCGACAATTCATGCTAAGTTGATGTAAATGTATAGCAACAATGCACTATCGTATGACAGAGTCATTATGCGCGGTAGACACTTTCAGGGTGGTCAAAGAAATATTAATGATGAAGAACGAAGAGGCAGACCATCTCTCGGTAAAGAGATATAATATTTCGTGAGTCTCACTGCCCTTTTTTTAACTTAATTTGTGCTTGATTTTATTCTGAGAAGCTCAGTAATGTGTGTAAATGCCGTAAATGTAAATTTGATTCAAAAAGTACTTGAAGTGAAGTGAAGCGTAGCTTGACAGGAAGAATGTCTTTAGCGCGCCATCCCCGCAACGATAGTAGTTGTGAATCTTTGAGTATGGACTCAAAGAAAAAAAATTGATTTATTAAAAAAAAGGGGACTGTTACTCTGTATCTTGCGGAAAGAGGAGGTGTTGCTAGACCGTCGCTCAGAACGTATTGTTACATTTAACAAAAATTGCTATTTTATATTATTGATAAAACCGAGTAAAGTATGTGTAAGAGTTGCCAAACATTTATGTATACAAATTTATTGGAGGTGAAGAATAGAAACATCTTCTATTTGCAAAAGGAAGTGAACTTCATTGTCGACTCCGGCTATCAATCGACAGAATTGTAAGTGTACAAAGTTCACTAAAATACAGGAAAGGAAATGCATTCTCTATAGTTTTCATTCAATACGTAACAACCTCTCATTATTTTTGCATTATGTTCTTGTATAATAGTATGGTGCCAAACTCCACTGACCAATTCTGATGCATCAGGACGTGTAGTTTGAAGGAAGTTTGTGTGCCAAGCAATCTCCTTTTCTCACGAAAAGCAGACTGCTGTTTGTGATGTAATAAATAAAACTTTATGGCCACTTCACGCAGGCACGAGTGCACTTGAGCTGAACACGGCTTTAAGAAGTGAAACAGCTGCACTGCGCTTCAGCTGATCATGGTTGTGTATTATGTGCAGATTTGCAAGAATGTCTGAAACAAAAAATGTATTGTCCGCTACGGAAACAGTGGACGATATTCCGCTGCTTTAACAGATGTCTTGTTTGGCAGGATGGAGGCTCTAAGCCCCACCCGGAGATCCTGATGTACGTGTTTAATGGTTTCCATAAATCATGTCAGGTCGGCTGATGGAAGACAGCGAAGCAATTCAGAGGCAGGCTGCTAGATTTGTTACCGGTAGGTTCGAGCAACACGTAAGTGTTACGGAGATGCTTTGGGTACTCAAATGGGAATCTCTGGAGAGAAGGCGATGTTCTTTTCGAGAAACACTATTGACAAAATTTAGAGAACCGGCATTTGAAGCTGACTGCCACACGATTCTACCGCCGCCAACATACATTGCGCGTAAGGACCACAAACATAAGATTCGAAAAATTAAGGCTCATACAGAGGCATATAGACAGTCCTTTTTCCCTGGTTCTGTTTGCGAGTGGAACAGGAAAGGAAATGACTAGTAGCGGTACAGGGTACCCTCCGCCACACACCGTACAGTGGCTTGCAGAGTATCGATGTAGATGTAAAAGACCTCGGCTGTAAACAATGGTAAGGGACAGCTGATGGGAAACATTGCTGCTGTAGCAAAAACTGGTACACGGCGCGCCTGATTCATATTAGCTCATTCAGCGGCGTCGCCTTTTGAAAACCCATGTGTGTGCTGTAAGTCACAATTCACAAATGTTGAAAACTAACACTCCTTAAAATCCAGTAGCAGGTACTTTTGAAAGAACAGCACTTGATAAAGGTATACGAAGTCTCGTTTATTAGGTCACTTTTCCTCACTAATTAATTTATACAAAAGTAATTCACAGTCCAGATATAATTGTTTCATTTTTTTAAAATCTTTGTGTAATGTCTGATTTTCACTCACAAAGAACGTTTTAGAACGAATAGTGAATCGTTTGATAAAAATGTTCACCACAATGTCAAGGTTCGAGTTTTTTATGGACATGCGCAATAGCATCCGCATTCAATTTCTCTCGGAATATGGGCTTGTGCAGATAAGATTTTAATCTTCTAAGTGCAGAGAAAGAATGTTCTGCTGTAGATTTAGAAACTAATGTAGTTAAAGCGATCTTTATCGATTTCATAACCTCAGGAATCAATTCGCCGACGTGTATGTTTGAGGAACAGAAGCGCACTAAGTCTTCACTACTTTGAGAAAAATACACACATCATAAAAAGTTTTGAATCATCTCTGTTCCCAAAACTCCTGAAGACAGAAGTTGACTGTGGATATTGTATCACAGACGCAGCCCCTTTCACTGTTCAGAGATGTCACCAAACCGGCCCATAGATGTAAACAACCATGCATGAACAGCGCCTATTAGCCGGAGTGGGTCCGACAGCCGATCAGTTCCAGTCATTCCACCAGGAAGGAGGTACACGGCTCGTGTTGTCAGTAGTTCAACCATGCCTAGACGGTCAATACCACGATTCTATCGCGTCCGCATTTTTACTTTGTGGGCTCTCGACAAGGGAAGTGTCCAGGCGTCTCAGATTGAAGCAAAGCGATGTAGTTCGGGCATAGAGGAGATACAGAGAGACGGCAGGAACTGTCGGTGACATGCCTCGCTCAGGCCGCCCAATGGCTACTACTGCAGTGAATGACCGCTACCTACGGATTATGGCTCGGAGGAATCCTGTCAGCAACGCCACCGTGTTGACTAATGCTTTTGGTGCAGCCACAGGACGACGTGTGACGACTCAAACTGTGCGAAATAGGCTGCATGAAGTTCAACTTCACTCTCGACGTCCATGGCGAGGTCCACCTTTTCAACCACGACACCATGCAGCGCGGTACAGATGGGCCCAACAACGTGCCAAATGGACGGCTCAGGAATGGCATCAAATTCTCTTCACCGATGAGTGTCGCGGTACGGTATGCGAATGCCATCCTCCGACCGATAGTGCAGCCATATCGCAGCATATTGGAGAGACATTCGTTTTCATGGACGACAATTCGCGCCACCATCATGCACATCTTGTGAATGACTTCCTTCAGGATAACGACATCGCTCGACTAGAGTGGCCAGCATGTTCTCCAGACATGAACCATATCGAACATGCCTGGGATAGATTGAAAAGGGCTGTTTATGGACGACGCGACCTACCAACCACTCTGAGGGATCTACTTCGAATCACTGTTGAGGAGTGGGGCAATCTTGACCAACAGTGCCTTGATGAACCTGTGGATGGTGTGCCACGACGAATACAGGCGTGGATTAAAGCAAGAGGATGTGCTACTGGGTATTAGAGGTACCGGCGTGTACAGCAATCTGGACCACCTCCTCCGAAGGTCTCGCTTTATGGTCGCACAGCATGCAATGTGTGATTTTCATGAGCAATTTAAAGGGCGGAAATGATTTTTATGTTGATCTCTATTGCAATTTTCTGTACAGGTTCTGGAACTCTCGGAACCATGGTGATGAAACACTTTTTTATATGTGTCACATCATATTTCTGTGCAAAGTTATACTTCCAGGGTCAAAGTCATCGTCATAAAAGTCATTTACGTAACTCCAGTCTGTAGTTTTCGAAAGAAGCAATGTTTCTACGAGGTGTGGCTAGAAAAAAACCGGACTAGTACTGGTGAAACTATAAAACGAATGCAATAAGGCTGAAAGTCGCGTGGCCTGACACGTGACTCTCGCTCCGCCTACTGCTCGAGTTTCATCTGCCTCCTGCACTCAGTCTGCCCGTGGCGTCTGTCTTAAGTAGTTGACGTTTTGTCTGTGCGTCGGAAAATGTTGAGTGTACAGAAAAAACAGCGTGTTAACATCAAATTTTGTTTCAAACTGGGAAAATCTTCAAGTGAAACGTTTGTAATATTACAAGAAGTGTACGGCAATGATTGTTTATCGCGAACACAAGTGTTTGAGTGGTTTAAACGATTTAAAGATGGCCGCGAAGACACCAGTGATGACACTCGCACTGGCAGACCATTGTCAGCAAAAACTGATGCAAACATTGAAAAAATCGGTAAACTTGTTCGACAAGATCGCCGTTTAACAATCAGAGCAGTGTCTGAGTTAACAGGAGTTGACAAGGAAAGTGTTAGGCAGATTCTTCATGAAAGTTTCAACATGAACAAAGTGTGTTCAAAAATGGTTCCAAAGTGTCTCACAATTGAACAGAAGGAACGCCGAAGAATGATTTGTTCTGACATCCTGGAAAACATTGAAAGTGATCCCACCTTCTTACAAAATGTTATTACTTGCGATGAATCGTGGTTTTTTACTTACGATCCCGAAACCAAACACCAATCGATGCATTGGAAAACTCCTGGTTCTCCACGACAAAAAAAAAGCACGAATGTCAAAATCGAAATTCAAGGCAATGATGATTGTTTTTTTTTACATCAAAGGGATTGTGCACATTGATTGGGTACCAGAGGGACAAACAGTGAATCAGCATTACTACATTAGCGTCCTGGCTACCCTACGTGAGCGAGTACGGAGAAAACGGAACGATTTGTGGAGAAAAAAGTCATGGATCCTTCACCAAGACAATGCCCCAGCTCACAGTGCGTTGTCAGTGAAGACGTTTTTGGCAAAACACAACATTCCCATCTTAGATCATCCACCCCACTCACCTGATTTGGCCCCCTGTGACTTTTTTCTTTTCCCTAAAGTCAAGTCAGCTTTGAAAGGAACTAGATTTGAGACTGTTGAAGCAGTAAAAGAAAAAGCGACGGAAGTAATGTATAGACGTACCGAAAATGATCTGCAGCATTGCTATGAACAGTGGAAAATTCGTATGGAGCGGTGTAGAGACCGAGGAGGAGAGTACATTGAAGGAGATAACATGAAATTGTAAATAATTGTAAATAAATGTTTTTTCCAGCATCAGTCCGGTTTTTTTCTAGCCGCACCTCGTATCTCAGGACTGACGGTGCGTGGTGCTCCAGACGTTTTTACACTGTCTTTGTGAATAGTTTTCTTGCAGCAGCGCGGTTCCGGAATGAAACGCCTTGAACCGCTCGGCCACAGGGCCGGCCCATCACTCAAGATACACTTTGGTCCGGATTGTGACATAACGGTTGACGTTTTCCCCTTTCACTGTGTATAAATTTTCCATATGTTGTCTCTCGAAACGGGAACCCTTCGGCTACCTAGGTTATGGAAGCACCTAACATACGAGCAGCAAAAATTTGCCCATTTTCGAAGGCATTTATTTCAGAAACAGTGCAGTGACAACTACACAGAACAGTATTCTGAACAGGACCGACACTTGCAGCAGTGTTGTGGGCATTGTAAAGGTGCCGTTTCTGGTCAAATACAACAACACAACTAGCAGGCTTGGTTAGCATCTAAATTTATGTTCTGGCATGCATTTCTTGCGGTGTTTCCAATCTTTGTCCGACCCCTGCATAAACCGCTTGCTAACTGTCGCGGAGTTGTCGATAATATTGATACTTGTCTGAGCTGAAGGGTGCAGTTCAAGATCGAAAAACAGTAATGCTCTAGAACACCAGTAGAAGTTCTTCCTTTGCAGTGTTTGCGGTCTTTTACCATTTTTGGTTGACTTGTTATATTCCTGTCGCATGTTCCATCTACGCCTAGCGTCCTACAGAAGTATAGTTTTTAAGGTTCAGAGTAAAGCTAGGGCTTGGCCTGATCTTCGATAGAAACATTGTCGTAACTTCGTAGGTCCGAAATTCACGACGGAAATCTCGCATGTGATCATTCAGCGTCTGTACATTTGCGTGGCCTCGGTGGAACGGTTTGCACTGTGATATGGTTTGACCAGCGATTTCGCTGACACTGACTACAGCTGACGCCATGTCAGCGGTCACCACAGAACAAAGCACAGCGTTACACGAGGAATGCGCTGTGGCCGCACTGGTGAACAAGTCTCAGGAAGGCGGCGAGGAGACGTATGAAGAGGCCAGCACACGGGAGAAATCACAACCAGGCAGGCTCGTTGACCTCTCAGATTCTCCAGAGTCATTAAAGGACAAAAACGAATTATTATAAGAAAATGTTGTACAATGTACTTGCATTTTTGTTTGGAGCACAAAATTTTATTAATGATCTTACGCGTTTCGGCCACTGGCCTTCTTTAGAAGGGCTGTACAAAGAAGGAAAAAGTGTCAGCAAAACAGTTATGTATATAAATTTACGGGTAACGCTCGAATCACATCAATTCCGGCAAACATAACGTCACTTTAAAGGCACACACAATGTTGACGATCGCATGATCGGTTATCGGCTTCCGTCAATATTCGATATGGGCACCTCACAAGATTTCATTCGCGCGTATCGGAGATTTACAAAAACACGTCCTTTTTGAAATGATTTATCATAATTGTTGTTGTAATAAAATGCCACGTAATGATTTATCGACGTTTAATGCTTTAATATAAGATTTCTCCCTTAGCAGTGAGTTATTATCGTTAATAATTTACAAATTAAAAACGAAACAAACTTATTATATAATTTGCATTATGTTGTTTCAGTATAACAGAGGACTAAAAATTTATGACAAATAAATCACCATTATCTTTACATGTAACAGTTATGCATATAAACTGACATGACAAACAAGACCATAGTTAAACATCACATGATTAAGTGCTAACGTAGTGAATAACATCGTGGTTTCTGGAGTCGAAAAATGTTGGTTCGCATCCCGTTACATACTTTTCTTCATGTTAGCGTTGTTATCACGTTCTGTTACTTTCTTATGAGTGTAATAGTATGTTCTGCAATACTGGATGTTATTTATATTCAGTCTGATCTGACAAAGGAGGACGAAAGAAATATTTAGCGACTTCCGAGTATATGGTTAGGCAGGAAGCTAAGAGGACAGCTTAAATTGATTCGACTGAAACGAGCAACAATAAAATTCATATTCTTTCTTATGACAAATATTTATCTCTTTATTTCCGAATATGTAGCGACTTCCGAATGTGTGATTAGGCAAGACCCTAAGAGGACAGCTTAAGGTGCTGCGAGTGAATCGTAGATCAATAATATTCATATCCTCCGTTGCCAAAAAGTCGATAGCCGATCATGCCGTCGTCTATACTGCGCGCGACGTCAAAATGGCGTCACGTTTGCGGAAAGCGTTGTGAAACGAGCATTACCCTAAGTTTACTAGATGCAAAGAACGTTTCGATTACAATTCCTTTCATTTGTTTCCCGAACTGGTAATAATTGTGTAATTGATCATCTCATTTGTACAGTATCTAACTTATTCGAAGTATTCTGTTGATGTGAACTACATTTGGTGTTTTGCTTTCGGGTAGAAAGGCGAACAAGTTTCGTGGTTGTCCAACACGCCAACGCAGCTACTTATACAAGTAGTTTCCCGTACGAGAAACACGATTCTCCCAAACCGAATCCGCGACGTTGGTATATTTGCCCTTGTGGTTTATTCATATTCATATTATACGCTAATCTTACCGGAAATTTGAGCCTTTTAAAACTGAATGGTAGATTAGATGTAATGACCACAACGCATGGCATGAATACAGACTGGCCTTTTGCTTTTCCAGTTACTGTTTCCGTTTCTATTATCTTATTTAGAAGCGTTTTTGCGAGGGCATTCCGTGAACATTGAGAGAGTTCTGTTGAAGAGTAACACTTTCGTATTGTCATCCGATTGTGTCAGACTATTTAAACACATTTTCTTCACATGCGCTCATGCTCTTTAATCGGTGATTTATTTGTTGAACTGCGTCATTTTTTCAAAAAAAAAAATGTTCAAATGTGTGTGAAATCTTATGGGACTTAACTGCTAAGGACATCAGTCCGTAAGCTTACACACTACTTAACCTAAATTATCCTAAGAACAAACACACACACCCATGCCCGAGGGAGGACTCGAACCTCCGCCAGGACCAGCCGAACAGTCCATGACTGCAGCGCCCCTAGACCGCTCGGCTAATTCTCCACGGCACGTCATTTTTTGTTGCTAAAATTTTTCTCTGATGCAATCGTTCTTTGTTCACGTAGTTTTTCTCTATAACGGGAGACACATTTTCGGTGAATTGTAGCTCTGTCTTTACTACTCTGCATAATTCATCGTTTAAGACGCTCTGCCGGTACTGCAGATCAACGCGACATATGCTGTCTGCATATTATATTCTGCAACATTTGAAAATATTCTAGAACGTTCGAAGACATTATTAGAAGTATATATTAATAGCTTCACCTGACGGGCGTTGATATATATCAACGGGGACAGGTGAAAATGTGTGCCCCGACCGGGACTCGACCCTGGGATCTGCTGCTTACATGGAAGACGCTCTATCCATCTGAGCCACTTAGGGCAGAGAGGATAGTGCGACTGCAGGGGATATATCGCGTACGCCTCCCGCGAGACCCACATTCTCACCTTATACTGGGTGGCGCACGAAATGTGTTACCATTTTGTTTTTGAATATAAACTGTATTGTCAATACAATCTGAAAGGAACATATACTGCAATGAAGAGCCGTCCATGGAGATTTGTTCTAACTCAGCACATGCACAATATGTTCACCATTTCGTTTCCTAACTTCCTTCGAACGAACACTAAAGTTAGTGATTACCCTACGGCACATTTCTTCCGTAATTTCACTGCAAGCTTGAAGAATAAGTCTTCTGAGCTCCATTAAATCACGTGGACGTTTCGGGAAAATTCTTTCCTTTAGGTATTCCCAAAGAAAAAAGTCACATGGATTGAGGTCTGGACTATTGGGGGGCCAATTTTGTCCGTCATAGAAGCGATCTGGAAACCTGAGTGAAATGATCCGCATGTCGAAATGCTCGTGTAAAAACTCCAACACAGTGTTTGCAGTATGTGGCCTAGCTCCATCTTGCAAGAACCACTGCGTGTTGAAGGGCAAGGCAGTAGCAAGAAGCTGTGGAATGAAGCTATTGCGAAGCATGCTCAAATAACGCTCGCTGTTCACAGTTTCTTCAAAGAAAAAGGGTCCAATAAGTCCGTGGCTGGAAATTGCTGCCCACGCTGTAATCCTCGGAGCATAATGTTGTCGTTCATGAAGCACTTGTGGGTTTCAGTGGCCCAAAAGCGTACATTTTGTTTGTTAACCACACCGTCTAAATGAAAATGCGCCTCGTCTGAAAACCAAACGTTGTTGAGAGTTTCTTCCCTATCCTCCGCCCACTGAGCAAACAGTAGTCCCTGCTGCTTGTGTTCTTCAGTGAGCTTCTGTGCACAGGTCATCTTGTATGGGTACATATGGAGGTCACTTTAAAGAATGCGTTGAACGGAGCGTCCGGTTATTCTCAGTTGCACTTGCTGCCTTTGTACACAATTTCCCGGGACTTCTCTGTACAGCAACTCGTACCGCTTCAATATTCGCCGGCGAACAAGCAGGCTTAAGCCGAGGTCGCTTCGCTTCCAATACTGTTCCTTCCTGTACAAATTTTCGTACAACTTGTGGATGGTCTTCTTGCAAGGGACCCATCGTGTGATTAACTGTTGTCGAAAACGCCTCTGAGTCACAACAAGGCTTTTCGTTTCATGAAAAAGTAACACAATTGGCGATGGTTGCTGTGTCGTCAGTCTTCCATTGTCAGCCATTGCTGCTTATTAGTCTCCTAGCGGCAGTATCGTGAATTACACGTCATTTCGTAACTCATTTGTTGTTCCAAGCTCTGCTGGTACTGCTGTAGAGATCCCAGCGGGATATCTAATGTGCGTCGTAAATTGTGAAAGAAACAATTGGTAAAACATTTCGTGCGCCACCGTGTATGTCCATGTCCACACACTACATTCGTAGTGTGCCTACCCAACACACTCATTACTCGTGGAAGACATTCTTAACAAGTTCCGTAACAGTTTGGGTAATATGTGTGCATCAGCATAGAAGAAGAAGTTCATGGCCAGTATTGCTAGAACTGTATACTTATATGGATATGGTGCCTTTTCTTTCAGAACAGGCACCATATCCATATAAGTTCGAAGACATTTGTTAACATTCATTAAAGCTCCGGAACGTTATAGAACAATTTCCAATTTTTTTTCTTAAAAATACAATGATGTGAAAGATGACCTGGTGACGACTACTTTAAACACTCATATCTCCACAACCACAAAAGCTCCTACCGCACAGAAAATGCAGCGCACAACGGGGAAACACCAGACACAAAAACAAGTGATTGACGGTATGTAGTTTGGCAGATATCGTTAACTTCATCTTCATACACTTTACTATATATTTTAAAAAAGTCGGTACAACGAATCTCGTTACATACTCTACAGAAGCATAAGTGTAAATTGAAAGATACAGGGGAAGCGGCAATGGGACATGCTCATGGAACTGTACAAAGCGCAGTAGTACATGAGAAGAAATTTGTAGATAACTTTAACAATTAGAAGTTCAGACGCACCGTAAATAGATTGATGTGAAGCACATCGTCGCTGTTGTCGGTAGGAAGCATAATTGCAAACTGATAGAATTGTGAAAACAGTTCCCCATAAGAAAATAATTGTTGGTGCTTGATGGTGCTACACGAGAGTCTTTTCTTGCAAAAAATGTGGAAAGAAAGTGTTTTAGTACCACTGATTAGTAGTTGTCTCTCGAAACATGATGCGAAAGATGGTCATGTCTCATTCATTCCTGTTATTGTTCGGTAGTAAGACTGTAGCGTACACTGCGGATAATCTCAACAGGGAAAGTAGTCTACTGCGATTTCTTCTATCAAAATACTCGTTTTCAGGAATGCTCGCTTTGAATTTGCAGAAGGCACACCATCAGGTCGTGACACTTAGATAAACATTATTTCTCGAAGCTCGCCACCCAGTTTAAACCGGTGTTGTAAATCGAGGGTTGGAACTTAAATAGTGGCACCGCTGCTGTGGAGATACTGTGCAATGTAATCTACTATTGTCGCTGATAGCACACGTTGTTGACATACCTACCTTACTGTCGAGCAAATGGACTCGCCTGTTCCACGTCACCGGCGTGCGCACAATCGACGGAAACGCACTAACTTGTGAGTGAGCCGTCTAACGTAAGGGCGTCACTATGTTTTCGAAACACGAACAATGGAGTTGGATCAAGACTGAATGTGCCAGAGGTCATACAGTACGACAGTGTCATCAAGGTCTTCAAGAGGCGTGCGGGGAATCGGCATTGCCGTACAGAACAGTGGTACGTTGAGTAAAAAGCCTTCAACGAAGGTCGGCAAACTGTGACAGACATGCATCGGGCAGGTCGTTCTAGCGTCTCTGAAGAAGAAGTGCATGCTGTTGGCGCGTTAGTGGACGGCGATCGACGCCATACGACTCGTGAGCTCGCTCACGAAACCGGATTAGCGCATACGACTGTGCTTCGCATCCTGAAGGAACGCCTGGGCATGCGAAACATTGCGTCACGATGGGTTCCGCATGCCTTGACGGAAATGCAGAAATTGATGCGTTACGACGCTGCTCAGACGCACTTGGAGCGCTGTGAGCGCGAAGGAGAGGCTTTCGTACACCGTATCGTATAACACTGGATGACACATGGGACACATTATACGAGCCAATCCAACGAATGGCGTCATTATGGGTCGCCGCGAAACTCGAAAGCGCGTCGGAGCCCCAGTATGCTGAAAGTTATCATGAGCGTCATGTACGACTGTGACGGTGTTATCTTAACGCATGTAAGTAGGCTGCTTGTTTTCTTATTGGCAACGTCACGTAGCGCTCTCTGTATGAAAATCACTGGCTGTGCTGTGTGCAGTCAGTGGCTGGTTGGCATTGTTGTAATACTCGCCATTGTAGTGTTGGGCAGCGGCAGCTGGATGTGAACAGCGCGTAGCGTTGCGCAGTTGGAGGTGAGCCGCCAGCAGTGATGGATGTGGGAAGAGAGATGGCGGAGTTTTGAAATTTGTAAGACTGTCATGAACTGCTATATATAATATGACTATTAAGGTAAATACATTGTTTGTTCTCTATCAAAATCTTTCATTTGCTAACTATGCCTATCAGTAGTTAGTGCCTTCCGTAGTTTGAATCTTTTATTTAGCTGGCAGTAGTGGCGCTCGCTGTATTGCAGTAGTTCGAGTAACCAAGATTTTTGTGAGGTAAGTGATTTGTGAAACGTATAGGTTAATGTTAGTCAGGGCCATTCTCTTGTAGGGATTATTGAAAGTCGGATTCCGTTGCGCTAAAAATATTGTGTGTCAGTTTAAACACAGTCATGTATAATTGTTCAAAGGGGACGTTTCACACAATATGTTCCTCCACGGCAGACCGTCAATGAACAGTATTACTGTTGTCCTTGTGAGTTTGATTTGATTCCGAAGATGAAGGAGCCACTTCGCGGCATTCGCTTCAGAACTGTTCCAGAGATTCGACAGGCAGTAGACCGCTCCAGTCGCACCATCAACGTAACAGGCTCTGCTAACAGTATACTACGCCTTCCACATCGCTGGCAACGGGTTCCGCACAACGATGGTGACTGCTTTAAAGGACTGTGACAGGTGCAAACATGTAAATCTTTTGTATCGGTTGTGAATCAATAATTGCCACTATTTAAGTTTCACTCTCGTATAAGAAAACTGTGTGAAGTATCGTCATGGTCTCTAACGATGAGTCATTCTGATAACATGTAGTATTACAAATAATAACTGTAGCACTGATGTCTTCCTGCCTGCGCAATTTCAAATGGTTCAAATGGCTCTGAGCACTATGGGACTTAACATCTGTGGTCATCAGTCCCCTAGAACTTCGAACTACTTAAACCTAACTAACCTAAGGACATCACACACATCCATGCCCGAGGCAGGATTCGAACCTGCGACCGTAGCAGTCGCGCGGTTCCGGACTGAGCGCCTAGAACCGCATGACCACCGCTGCCGGCGCGCAATTTCACGTAAACATATATACACTACTGGCCATTAAAATTGCTACACCACGAAGATGACGTGCTACAGACGCGATATTTAACCGACAGGAAGACGATGCTGTGATATGCTAATGATTAGCTTTTCAGAGCAATCACACAAGGTTGACGCCAGTGGTGACACCTACAACGTGTCGACATGAGGAAAGTTCCCAACCGATTTCTCATACACAAACAGCAGTTGACCGGCGTTGCCTGGTGAAACGTTGTTGTGATGCCTTGTGTAAGAAGGAGAAATGCATACCATCGCCATACTGGCGTATCACCCGGCGTGATGGTATGGGGTGCCATTGGTTACACCTCTCGGTGACCTCTTGTTCGCATTGACGGCACTTTGAACAGAGGACGTTACATTTCAGATGTGTTACGACCCGTGGCTCTACCATTCATTCGATCCCTGCGAAACCGTACATTTCAGCAGGATAATGCACGACCGCATGTTGCAGGGGCTGTACGGGCCTTTCTGGATACAGAAAATGTTCGACGGCTGCCCTGGCCAGCACATTCTCCAGATCTCTCACCAACTGAAAACGTCTGGTCAATGGTGGCTGAGCAACTGGCTCGTCACAATACGCCAGTCACTACTGTTGATGAACTGTGGTCTGGTGTTGAAGCTGCATGGGCAGCGGTACCTGTACACGCCATCCAAGATCTGTTTGGCTCAATGCCCTGGCGTAACAAGGCCGTTATTACGGCCAGAGGTTGTTGTTCTGGGTACTGATTTCTCATGATCTGTGCACCCAAATTGCGTGAAAATGTAATCACATGTCAGTTCTAGTATAATATATTTGTCCAATGAATACCCGTTTACCATCTGTATTTCTTCTTGGTGTGGCAATTATAATGGCCAGTAGTGTAATTTTATTGAACAGTGTACTTTCAACAGATTTATTTAACTATATTCATACAAATTTGTCTCTTATTCTGTTTCATGTTCACGGTATTGTGGTAACGCTGCATCGTGCTTCCCTGTTGACGCGGAGCGCTGCGATGCCGTTCACAGCGATGCACTACGGGGACAGTGAAAACGAGAATATGGGATATACACGGTCAAGAAGGTCGTCACACTTTATTACAATAATAAAATAAATGAAATAAAAAAGTTGGTTAATTGACTTCTGTAATTATCGTAATATAAATGTTCAGTTATGATTGGTGGCAGTTTGACGATGGATATAGTCCGTTAACTCTGTGTGAAATTGTCAATATTGGTACATAGTCAGAGAACGGTCTCCATATATTGTAATTTCTATATGTAATCAATAAACTGTGGTACAAAAGAGATTACAGAACAAAACATTTTAGAAATCAGTATTTTCATTTGAAATGAAATTATTTTCTTATACTGCTGAGCTTGAAATTATTGGAAATTAATCAAAGTGAAAACATTGCAATTATTCTGAGAACGTAATTCACCATGGAGGTAAAAAAAGAAGGAGCTGTCATTACGTTAGCTGTTTGAAGCCGTCTTCCGCCATATTATGTAGCCCAAAAACATTACGTTCACCGCATTCATACCGCCATGGTTCATAGGAGTCATATTCCTTCGTGACGTCACTCTCACGTGTCCATGGCCATGACCTGTTGAGAGTAACTGTCAACTTTCGTGGTTGCATACCAAGCAACATCTGGTGATTTGACTGTGTGGAGACGTAGCTCTTTCATAAAAATCTGTGTTCTGCATGCAGTTCTGTTTCTTTGACATTTCAGTAATCGTTCACTTTGTTGACATGCGCAAGATACGATAGCGTACATAGCTTCTTTCCTCATTGCACACGCTACAGTCTTACTACTGAACAACAACAGGAATGGATGAGACAAATGGCTCTGAGCACTATGGGACTTAACATCTGAGGCCATCAGTTCCCTACAACTTTGAACTACTTAAACCTAACTAACCTAAGGACATCACACACATCCATGCCCGAGGCAGGATTCGAACCTGCGACCGTAGCGGTCGCGCGGTTCCAGACTGAAGCGCCTAGAACCGCTCGGCCACTCTGTTCTCCGATGAGACAACCATCTTGCGCGTCATGTTTAGGGGGTTCGTTTTTTTAAAAAAATCGTGGATATTAAAAATGTTGTGCATACAAGTTGGAAGATGGCAATGTGCAAACAAGAAGCAGTACCAGTAAGCAAACAGCATCGGTTTTGGAATTTCAGCTTCATTGGCTATAGTTACAATTACAGTAAAAGTGGAATTACATGGGTTAGGAAAGCATCCTTTTCATATCACAACCTTCCCGTTTTGGTTATTTGAAATATATCAAGAAAAAGCAAGTTACATTAACGAGGCAAAATGTGCTAATTACGATAGCAATCACGCGTTCAAGAACGGAAAAACGTTCGAAATTGCCGTCGTGATACTATATTATTCATTTAAGCACTGTAATGTTTAGTGTTGCACGTACGCGACAGAAGTAATGAAAAACAAGTAATCGTAAACAGTAGCCTGCTATGTTTTGCGCTATTTGAAATGACGTCAGTCTCCGCTCATTCCGGCTTCAAAACAACGTACAGTTTAAGTCTATTGCGCGATCTCCTTTCCCTTTTTCCTCTTTGTAATTCACATTATAATCACTGACGATAGTAATCCATGACGCTGTAATTATGAACTTTTACGAAGTGAGAGTAATTAATCTTACAATAGTCTTCTGTTTTCTACACTGAATGGTTTAAAGAACCTTCAGAACGTTGGCAAATAACTAGAAACAAAAAAGACTAACAGTTATTATTGCGATTTATCTTACATTTTAGTACGAAAAAGAAATACACTCCTGGAAATGGAAAAAAGAACACATTGACACCGGTGTGTCAGACCCACCATACTTGCTCCGGACACTGCGAGAGGGATGTACAAGCAATGATCACACGCACGGCACAGCGGACACACCAGGAACCGCGGTGTTGGCCGTCGAATGGCGCTAGCTGCGCAGCATTTGTGCACCGCCGCCGTCAGTGTCAGCCAGTTTGCCGTGGCATACGGAGCTCCATCGCAGTCTTTAACACTGGTAGCATGCCGCGACAGCGTGGACGTGAACCGTATGTGCAGTTGACGGACTTTGAGCGAGGGCGTATAGTGAGCATGCGGGAGGCCAGGTGGACGTACCGACGAATTGCTCAACACGTGGGGCGTGAGGTCTCCACAGTACATCGATGTTGTCGCCAGTGGTCGGCGGAAGGTGCACGTGCCCGTCGACCTGGGACCGGATCGCAGCGACGCACGGATGCACGCCAAGACCGTAGGATCCTACGCAGTGCCGTAGGGGACCGCACCGCCACTTCCCAGCACATTAGGGGCACTGTTGCTCCTGGGGTATCGGCGAGGACCATTCGCAACCGTCTCCATGAAGCTGGGCTACGGTCCCGCACACCGTTAGGCCGTCTTCCGCTCACGCCCCAACATCGTGCAGCCCGCCTCCAGTGGTGTCGCGACAGGCGTGAATGGAGGGACGAATGGAGACGTGTCGTTTTCAGCGATGAGAGTCGCTTCTGCCTTGGTGCCAATGATGGTCGTATGCGTGTTTGGCGCCGTGCAGGTGAGCGCCACAATCAGGACTGCATACGACCGAGGCACACAGGGCCAACACCCGGCATCATGGTGTGGGGAGCGATCTCCTACACTGGCCGTACACCACTGGTGATCGTCGAGGGGACACTGAATAGTGCACGGTACACCCAAACCGTCATCGAACCCATCGTTCTACCATTCCTAGACCGGCAAGGGAACTTGCTGTTCCAACAGGACAATGCACGTCCGCATGTATCCCGTGCCACCCAACGTGCTCTAGAAGGTGTAAGTCAATTACCCTGGCCAGCAAGATCTCCGGATCTGTCCCCCATTGAGCATGTTTGGGACTGGATGAAGCGTCGTCTCACGCGGTCTGCACGTCCAGCACGAACGCTGGTCCAACTGAGGCGCCAGGTGGAAATGGCATGGCAAGCCGTTCCACAGGACTACATCCAGCATCTCTACGATCGTCTCCATGGGAGAATAGCGGCCTGCATTGCTGCGAAAGGTGGATATACACTGTACTAGTGCCGACATTGTGCATGCTCTGTTGCCTGTGTCTATGTGCCTGTGGTTCTGTCAGTGTGATCATGTGATGTATCTGACCCCAGGAATGTGTCAATAAAGTTTCCCCTTCCTGGGACAATGAATTCACGGTGTTCTTATTTCAATTTCCAGGAGTGTATATTCAGATTTGTGGTGCTTCCTCACTCTCTTAGGAAGTCCGTTGCAATTGATTATATACAGTCTGAATTACTTATCATAACTGAAAACCACGAGGGACGCCGCAAATATCCATTATGCACCAACGCATGTAAATATCCACTCAAATGCACGTGTTCAACCGCAGTGTGGTTTGAGCTTCTCTGTAAATGACAACATCTCACAATGTGCTTGCAGTAGATAAAAAGCTAGCTTGTGAAAAAAAAGGCACGGAAGAGAATGAATGAAGACTGGTAGGTGTTTCTACCAATGTTTTTTTCCACTTATTATTCGTTCTTGGAGATGTCCTTTCGCGTTTTCTATTTCCGTGACAACTTGAACGTATAATGTGTAATAAGAGGAAGGGACATATAGACATGAATGGTCCCACAGTCAGTATAGCCTTGTGAGTTAAATTCTTTGGGATACAGCTGCACATTATGATAAAATTGAGTCAACACACAAATTCACCAAGAAGCTCAGTTCGGCATCTATTGCTCTTAACTCAGAGGCATCTGCCACTGTTTTGACTTGAAAACAATGATACTGGCTTATTTTGAATAGTTTCACTCCCTGTTGTCTTGTGAGATTATCTTATGTGGCAATACAGAGTAAGTAAATCAAGTATTCGTTCAGCAATAGCGCAGAGTGGGAATACTTTCATACTATGTAAACCAGGTGCAGAACGGCTTCAAGAAGTTTCTTCAAGCATCCTGAAATTCCGACGCTCACATCCAGAGTTGACATTTCCCTTAACAACTTTTAAGTTGTAATTTACAAAACACAGGACAGAAAAATACTTCAAAGTGAACCATTCTGTTTTGTATGGAATTTAGAACGGGTTCTATATTCGGTTGCGAAGATCATCAACAAGTTTCCATCTGGTATAAAGGAAGAAAATTTAAAACATTTCTTAATATCATCATTCTAGAAAATTTCCACATTCGAGGAGAGAAGGTTCTTGTTAGCTGCATGACAAGAAAATGGTGCAAGTGGCACTGAGCACTATGGGACTTAACATCTGAGGTCATCAGTCCCTTAGGCTTAGAACTACTTAAACCTAACTAACCTGAGGACATCACACACAACCATGCCCGAGGCAGGATTCTAACCTGCGACCGTAGCAGAAGCGCGGTTCTGGACTGATGCGCCTAGAACCACTCGGCCACAACGGCCGGCTTGCATGGCAAGAGGCGGCAATAATCTGTTCATACAGCATGCAGATAACATTTTTTTCAGTGATAAATATCAGGGTTGTCATGTAGACATGAAGCTAACAATGGGAGACAAAGGGAAGCCGCTTAATAATGTAGTAGCGTGTTTCAAAGTGCCAGATTTCATATTAATCTTAGTACGAAAAAATTTACCACGATTATGCGCAGATTAATGACAGCTACTTATTACTGCAGTGCCCTTACTTAACTGTATATCGTGAAGAGTAATGAACCTATACACTCTCTTGTGTTATTTACGGATTTACGTTCGCGTCTGTAGATTTTTTCCGGTTTAAGAATAGTAATAGTAGTAGCAGTAGTTCTAGTAGTATTCAGCTGCGGATCACTTTCACAACGTTGTTCGACATGTAGGGGTGTTACAATTGAAAGGGTAAAAACGTAATTCATGTCTCGTATTTGACGCAGTCTTTCTGTTCCACCTCAATCAGACCCAAGAACAGCCACGGTTGAACAATCTGAAATGAGGTATCTTGGTCATGCGAAACTTATCAAAAACACATTTCAAGAGCCACCACCTGGTCATGAAGAGGATGGTATAAGTGGAAGTTCTTAAACATATTGCGCATAGGCGCTTGAAGACTACCTCAAGAAAAGAGGCCTAGTGCAAGATGGAGACTCATAGTGCGGTTTAATGAGGAACGAACTACTAATATTCTCATGAAACGGCAGCTCTGTTCCGATTCGTGTACAGGTCTTGAACTGGCACTGGCTAAACGCAAAGCTATCAGTGTACTCAAATACTATACGAGTCCACTGAGGTGACGAAATCCATGAGATAGCGATATGCACATAAACGGATGGCAGTAGTACCGCGTATACTAGCCATAAAAGAGCAGTGCATTGGTGTAGCTGTCATTTGTACTGTTTCCGACATGATTATGCTCGCTCGACGGGAAGTAACAGACTTTGAACGCGGTGTGGTAATAGGAGGAAGGCTCATGAGACATTCCATTTCAAAAGTCGCTAGGGAGTTTAGTATTGCACAAAAAAAAAAATGGCTCTGAGCACTATGCGACTTAACTTCTGAGGTCATCAGTCGCCTAGAACTTAGAACTAATTAAACCTAACTAACCTAAGGACAGCACACACATCCATGCCCGAGGTAAGATTCGAACTTGCGACCTTACCGGCCTCTCGGCTCCAGACTGTAGCACCTAGAACCGCACGGCCACTCCGGCCGGCAGTATTGCAATATCCACAGTGTCAAGAGTGTGCCGAGAATACCAAATTTCAGACATTACCTCTCACCATGGACAACTCAGAAGGCGACGGCCTTTACTTAACGACGTATGCGTAAGGTCGCCTGTGCTAACAGAAAAACAACACCGCATGAAGTAACCGCAAAAATCAATGTGGGACGTACACCGTACGTATCCGTTAGGATAGTGCATCGAAATCCGGCGATAAACGGATTATGGCAGCGAGCGACCGACGCGAGTGTCTTTGCTAACAGCACGAAATCGCCTGCAGCGCCTTTCCTGGGCTCGTGGCGATATTGGTTGGATCCTAGACGACATAAAATCCGTGCTCTGGTGAGATGAGTCCCGATTTCACTTGGTAAGACCTGATAGTACGGTTCGAGGGTGGCGCAGACCCCACGAAGTCATGGACCCAAGTTGTCAACAAGGCACTTTGCAGGCTGATGGTGGCTCCATAATGGTGTAGGCTGTGTTAATCTGGAATGAACCTGCTCCTCTCTTCCAACCGAACCGATAGTTGACTGTAAATGCTTTCTGTTCGGATATTTGGAGATAATTTGCAGACATTCATGGACTTCATGTTCCCAAACAATGGTGGATGCTTTATTGGATGGCAATGTGCCATGTCACCGGGTCACAACTGTTCGCGATTGGTTTAAAGAACATTCTGGACAATTCGAGCGAATGGTTTGACCACCCAGGTCGCCCAACATGAATCCCATCGAACATTTATGGGACATAATTGAAAGATTTCATTCGTGAACAAAATCCTGTACCGGCAATACTTCCGCAATTATGGGCATATACAGGGGCAACATGACTCAGTATTTCTGGAGGGGACTCCCAATTCCTTGTTGCGTGCATGTCAAGTCGAGTTCCTGCACTACGCCAGGCTAAATGAGGTCCGACACGATTTTAGGACGCATCTCATGGTTTTTTCACCTCACTGTATATTGCATAAAGTGTAAATATTTGATTGTGTTCATTATTGTTTTGTGTAGTACTTATAAATCCTTCTGTTTTAATTTTTTTGTTAATTGTCAGTTGATTAATATGTCCATGTATATTTTATATACATTCCTTATTTTAAATAGCTTTTTATTGGTACTTCTGACACGAATAAAGAATGAAGACAGGTACTGGTAATTCACATATACAGAAATTTACTCAAAGGTCTAATTTGACAAGGATAAGTTCACGTATTACGTTCTATCTGCTAGAAGGTCCTGAATCATGTCACAAAACTGATTTGATATTACTTAAGCTTCGTATTTTATTCGCGAGGCAGCAGTGCAGATCAGTTTGGAGTTCACTGAATGCATCTCGCATTTCCCTTCTTACATTTACAAAAAAAAAGCGTGCCAAATTTAAAAGAACACAAAATCTCCAAGATTGGCGATGTTTTATTGAAGCTCAAATATTTGAGCCATTTTCAGTGCGAGATGCTGTTAACAGCTTCCACAATGAAATTTTGTCTCGAAATTTGACAGAAAATCCAAAGAGATTCTGGTGGCGTGTAAAGTACTGCAGCGGCAAGACACAATCAGTACCTTCATTTCGCGATACCAATGGCAATATTACAGACTATAGCGTCACTAAAGCGGAGTTGTTCTATTGAGATTTCCGAAACTCTTTTACCAAAGTAGAGAAAGCAAACATTCCAGAATTCTAATCGAGAACAGCATGAATTACTTACAAGTAGATCCTCGTTCTAGCTTAGCAGCTTAAATCACTCAATAAAGGCAGGCCTTTTAGTCCAGATAGTATACCAATCAGGTTACTTTCAGATTATGCTAATACAATAGCCCCATACGCAGCAATCATATACAATTGCTCGCTCGGCATAAGATCCGTACCAAAGGGCTGAACTATTGGACTGCTCATACCAATACTCAAGAAATGAAGTATGAGTAATCCGATGAATTACAGACCTGTATTACCGACGTCGACTTGTAGTAGGATCGTGGAACATAAATTGTGTCTATACATTATGAATTACCACGAAGACAACGGTTTATTGACACGTAGTACAGATTAGAAGATATTGTTCTTGAGAAACATAATTAACTCTTTATTCGCACGAAGCAATACTATCGACAAAGGTCCCAAATTTATTCCATATTTCTAGATTTCTCGAAGACTTTATACGTCCTTCCTCAGGAGAGACTTCTAATCAAACTGCGTGCGTATGGAGTACCGCTTCAATTGTGCGGTTGGATTTGTGATTTCCTGTCAGGCAGTCATAGTTCGTAGTAATGGAAGGAAAATCATCGAGTAAACCAGAAGCGATATATGGTGTTACACAAGAAGGTGTTATTAGGTCCACTGCTGTTCCTAATCTACATAAAAGATTTAGGAGACAATCTAAGCGGCCTTCTTAGATTTTTTGATGATGGTTTTCATGCCGTCATTTATGGGCCAGTAAAGTCATCAGAAGATCAAAACTAATGTCAAACTCACCTACGCAAGGTATGTGAATTGGTGCAAAAAGTAGCAATTGACCCTATGTAATGAAAAGTGTGGGGTCATCCATGTGAGTACTAAATGTACAAAATTGAACTAAATATATAGAAATTACGTTTGCGAACAAATTAAATAGGTGCGATATGGATGGGTTATCAGATAGCATTGACGGGGCACATCGAAAAAGTAAAAAAGAAAGATAAAGGTAGTTCGTTGTGTAAAACCACGGCATAGGGTAGAGAGAGTCGGACATGATTAGGTAGTTGAGGTGGCAATCATTAAAACAAAGCCATTTTTCGTTGCGGCGAGAACTTTCAATCATCAGCTTTCTCCTCTGAATGTGAAAATATTCTACGGTCGCCAAGCTACAGAGGGAGCAATGATTGTCGTAATAAAATAAGAGAAATCAGAGCTCGTACAGAAACATTTATGCGTTCATTTTTCCCAAGCGCTGTTAGATAGTGGAACGGTAGAGAAAATAATCTGAAGGCGCTTCGAAGAACACACTGCAGGGGACATAAGTGTTACTGCAGAGTAATCGTATAGATGTAGCTGTAAATTGTGACTTACAGGTTAATTCAGCTTTTTTTCGACAAGAATACTGATTTCGTAAACACCTTACAAATCTCTCGAGACTTCACAATTTTTTTATAACACGACTTTTCAACCGCGGAGACCATTTCTCGTCCCTCACATTCTTAGGCCTCCAACCATTATGCACTGTTATATTTCGCTTTTATCAAAGATCAAGCTATCCAACGCCTGTGAACCACATCACTGAGTCGAAGACCCGAATTACTGATATTCTGGCCACAGATGACGCATATATGTTGCCCCGATTATCCACAGAGCTAGAAAACAGGTAACCACTTGCGTGTGACACAAAATAAGTACATATTTATATAAATGAGAAAACTTTAGAGTTTGTGATTCCTATAAGAGTAGTCTCGATCCTAAAAAACCGTAGTTTAGTAACTAGCCATCGGAATTTTTCCTTATAGAATTCTTGGAGACAGCAGACAGTTTTATTGCGAAATCGCCAGCTAAAATCCGTTTATGAAGTTGAGATGTAAGCAGATTGTCACGTTTTGCCTTGATATCTGTTTAGTCTCTGAGGCGTTTCGCCCACACAGCAGCTTCGGAAAATTACCAGTTGCTTTTGGTCCATGGAGGCTACTAATAAATAGACGTAACGCTTGTGTGCTGTTTATAGCCTAGTCGAGTTGCAGCTGTGCCAAGGTCTTGCGGTATTACGAAACAGCAAATTAGAGTCAGGTTTGGTTCGGAAGCTGCTGCGAAGGGGCAATGTTTCTCACCTTCCTGAATGTCACAACTGTATCGATATAGAGACTTCACCATCAAGACTGACAACCAGGGATGAGTAATCAACGAACTGATGTGAAAGTCTCCCAACTAAAGGTACTTTATGACTGAGCTGTAGTGATTACCACTCGGAGGTTACACCAGTGTCGTAAGATTTTGGAAGAGAGCAAATGGAAAGCTTACGACATTCTCATTGGCAGCCTGGCTCATTGTTAGTAAATGTGGAACCTCATTTTCCATCGAGGGAGATTGAAGTAACTTTGTACGCAGACGACGTAATTGTACTGCCTTTTATATTGTACCATTAACATATCTAGCAAACGGTGATGCCACATGTTGGACAGAATATGTATCAGCTTGTATCGAGCTGTTGCACTTGACCGGTTCGACACACCGTTGGTAATTTTAGTTTCCAGTGGCTCAAGTTTATTTTATGTTCTGAGGAAGTAAATATTTGTTTCTGAAACTAAGCATCTGTACTCTTCCAGACATGTAAACCCTGTTTAAATTTATGTATCATGCAAGTCTACTTATTCAGTGATAATGTAGGATAGATACATTTAATATCACCTTTGCCTCAGTGCAGTAAAAAGTAAGCTTAAGAAGTATGGCGCCGTCTTAGGAATTATACCACCACATTTTTTGCATATTCTACCGGTACATTTTAGGATACTGTTCGGTATATCCATCCGTTTCAGCAACTGATTTGATCTAGAAACTGATCTATGGACGTACTGCTAATTGCGTTGTCTGATGTAACATTAGTTAGGGATAGTGGCGTAATCTAGCTTTACCTGTCTCCACATACCACTCGTAGGCTACAGCCACTGTATGTTGCGTTTTTAAGCAACTTGCAGCTTATTACAATCAAACAGCTGACAAGTGGCTTCGTACAAACCCTGACAGCAATATTAGCCAGGCTACGATCGCTCAGCCTTTAGGAGACTCATATACCAAGGCTGTGACCGTACAAGATGCTATCAGTGACTTATCCAAACTGGAATCTGGCCATTGGATCCACACATTTTTCGTGAATCGGACTTCGTGACGACTAAAACCAATCCATAATCGGAAGCTAGAAATGAGGAACAAAAAATGAGTGAACAGACAAGTCAAGACCTCCCAGGAAAATCAAGACAACGGAATGGAAATTATGTACTTCTGCATCCTGCAACTCCCACAAAAGAAAACTATAGTAGGAGAGCGTAGGCCCACAAGATATATTCCCTATCTTTACGAAAAAGGCTAAGAAGCAGAGCAACCCCATTTGCTTTCGAAGTCACTGGGAGTCCTTAGAAGACACTCATACTTAACAAAGAATGTGAGAAAAACAAAAGTAGGCCCGAAAAGACTGGAACTGACGAAACCGAGTCTCATAATACGTCATCAAGCTGTTTGTGCAATATCTGTGAAGTTGACGAGAAGGAAGAAACGATTTAGCTCCTGAAATGTTATGTATGGCTCCATACCCACCGTGAGAAAATATGTGCTAACAAATAAGTATTTTATTGAGATAGCTGCAAACATGAACGAGTAGCTAATGTTGAAATTATTCATTGTAGCTTCAGAAGTAGCCTAATATTTTAGCTAATGAATATGTATTAAGAGTTCAATTTTGTTTACTAATGTCATAAAAATTAAAATAAATATTGGTCACACTCTCAGATTTACGATTTCTTGCTGAAGCTGAGAATTTTTTGTCGTACAATTTATAATACCAGTTGTACAATTTAGAAAACCTGTTTATAAGTTGTACGACTTTGTACCTTCCTATCTATTGTGTTATACCTCTTAGACTGCAAAAAAAAAAAAAAAGAAAAACTTTTCGAAACTTTTCGGCATGTGTATCTAAGAGACTGGCGTACACGCTATCAGCATTACATTTAGAAAATGTATAGTAGATTTCAGCAAAATTGGAAAAAGGCTGAAAGTAGTTCAAAAATGTTCAAATGTGTGTGAAATCTTATGGGACTTAACTGCTAAGGTCATCAGTCCCTAAGCTTACACACTACTTATCCTAAATTATCCGAAGGACAAACACACACACCCATGCCCGAGGGAGGACTCGGACCTCCGCCGGGATCAACCGCACAGTCCATGATTGCAGCGCCCGAGACCGCTCGGCTAAACCCGCGCGGCCCTGAAAGTGGTCTTAATTTGTTAATTACTGGGCCACATTGATCAGCTTACAGCTCTCAACACGCACATCGACAGTTTTAAGGCTGTCCCGGTGCGCAATGCACCTCTTTATGTGATGGTTCCATTGGGAAATGGGAAATGTATGGGTACCGACAGTCAGATTTGTGATGCTGTTTACTAATAGCTACGAGAGATATTTCCTTTTCGACATCCGGTAAAGTACGAATACCAATACTGTTTATGTACAAATACTAGAGTATACACACATGTTGCCTATTTTTCAACGTACCAACTCTGGTGATCGAAACAGATGTCGAAAAACGGAGCGCTATTTTCTTTCCTATTTCCTTTGAAACAAAGAGCGTCGCTTGATTGGCGTTATGGTCCACTGTGATTCCTTATTTGACGGAGCAGCACAACTGCATTACCCGGACGCAATAAATGCGTATTGTGGGACATTGATGAGAAGGCATTCTGTCGCCAGACGTTATTCTGCTGTGCGACAAATCCCGACTGCCGGCTGCTGCATCACCTCAACACGTTTCTCTCCTAATTTCTTTCTTCTGGGTTCCACAGCCTTCAAGCGGCCATTTTCAAGTCATACTACAAAACATTAACGTTGTACAAGGTATTAATTACGTAACTACATCACAACATCACATCATCTTAAAAACATAAAAAAAGATTGCGGGAGCATTTAGACAAGTCACAGCAAGTGTAATTTTTGCGATAGACGGAATTATCTTATGTATTTACCTGTGTAAGAAAGAAATTCAGAAATTGTACCCTCCTTTTTTAACTTCTGGCTGTGACTGATGTCTCCCTAAGGCTGCCAGTCTCTTGAGGAATGCAAGTAACGGCGAATTGCAGGACATGATGCTACGTCCCACCAGAGGGGCGTTTCTAATCCATTTGTGCATTAAAGCATACTTTCATTCCAAAGACCCTTGCAGCGCTTATTGCTTGATCACATTTTCCACTCTTTCGTGTTGACAAAACACAAAAGACACGTCATGAGAGAAATTAAAGCCTTTGACAACGCGTATCAACATCTGAAATCACATTGTCGAGGAGACAGTTAGCCTCTACTCCACTCAAAAGGCGTTTGAAAAACCTTTGTTTATTTTTCCGTGTAATCCGGTACAGCTAGGTGAGGCTTTCCTTTGTGTCGTTCTCCTTGACATTGAAGCCAAGCTACCTTGCCTTTTCATCAACATTTGTAGAACAATATTTTCCGAAGCACAAAGCGACAGCCGGCCGGGATGGCCAAGCGGTTCTAGGCCCTTCAGTCTGGAACCGCGCGACCGATACGGTCGCAGGTTTGAATCCTGCCTCGGGCATGGGTGTGTGCGATGTCCTTAGGTTAGTTAGGTTTAAGTAGTTCTAAGTTCTAGGGGACTGATGACCTCAGATGTTAAGTCCCATAGTGCTCAGAGCCATTTTGAACAAAGCGAGAGTAATGACTTCAGTAGTTAATCACTATTTGTAAAAAGAACAGAAAAGTTACACACCAGTCGCAACCACAGGCACTCGTGGAAAACGGCGCATGAAAAGGTAGAGAAAAGTGTCGGAGCTGTTCTTGTGTGCGCATGTTCCGGAAGACTGAATCGTGAATTATTAAGGGCGGGTGATGCCTCCGTGGCTATTTCGAAAGCTGTTGTCCGAGCTGACCTACTGACACCTAATACCCGTACGCCTGTTGTCTGTCTAACTGCAGCAGAAGTGCAATTACACACATACATCTCCGCGAAGTGATTCGAAAACGTCACGCGATTTTTAACGGAGAAAATCTTCAGACGTAAAAGTAACTTCATGCGTACCACACCGAAGTGTTATAGTACAGTTACTTGTCACAATATATGTAAATGACCAGTTTGATAACGATGAAGTCATATGAGGCTGCCCGAAAATGATGAAATCGTATGCAAGAGAAGTCGCAACGTCAGTAAGTTGTAGGGGATTGCAGTAAGATATGCTGAAGATCAACGCTTGGTGCAGGGATTTGCAGCTGATATTCGAATTAACGAAAATAACGTATTGCAAGTAACTAACCGGCAAGACCCGTTATTGTGGGTACACGATTGGCAAACAGTCACTGGAGGCAGTCACATACTTGAAAGTCTGGGACTATGCGCACGTACCGAGCGAGGTGGCGCAGTGGTTAGCCCACTGGACTCGCATTCGGGAGGACGACGGTTCAATCCCGCGCCCGGCTATCCTCATTTAGGTTTTCCGTGATTTCCCTAAATCGTTTCAGGGAAATGCCGGGATGGTTCCTTTGAAAGGGCACGGCCGGCTTTCTTCCCCATAATTCCCTAATTCGATGTGACCGATGACCTCGCAGTTTGGTCTCCTCCGCCCAAATCAGCCCCCCCCCCCTCCCAACTATTAGCACGGACCGATTTAAAGCGGAACGACCACGCAAAGCAAATCGTATGAAAATCGTATGCACTGAAAGAGTCTGCATGAAATGAGGTACCAGACAGGACTGATAGATGAAGCAGAGGGGATCCAGAGAAGAGCTGCACGTTTCGTCACATGTTCTTTTATTAACACTGCAAGCGTCGCGCGGATGCTCGCCAAACTCCATTGGCAGACGTTGTATGAGAGCCATTGTACATCACAGTGTGGTTTACTGTTACAATTACGAGAGCGTACCTTCCTGGGAAAGTCAACCAAAATATTGGTTTCCCCTACGTATATCTCGCGAGCTCACAAAGAGGGTTACCAACACTCTTTTTTTCCGGCGCGCCATTCGCGAATGGGAACGGGAAATGTGAGAGAGAAGTAACAGTGGTGCACAAAGCACTCTCCGCCACGTACCAGATGGTGTGTTGAGGAATGGAGACATAAATGTTGATTTGTATTCTCCTTGCTTGCTTCGGCTTGTCGGTCACTTTGTGCTTCATTAGACAGGCGAACGTCAGGCTGCCGTGGCTACAAACGTATTCCCGTTGGAGAGGAAATGAGATTCGAAGGCCGCGTGAAACGATAGCCGCACTCCTCACCTTTCATTTGTGACAGATTTGCATCAGGAGCGGTCAACAACTTCGCCTTGTAAAAAACGAGCGGAACTCACAGGTTGTGTAGTCTATCCTGTTCCGTCCATGACTATACTTCTGTTCTCTGTCCGCTGTGGCCTTTCTTTTGTTATGTTACTAAGTAGTGTTCACAGGGGTCGTGAAATGATAAACTGTTTTCTAATTATAAGACTGCAGGAGGATGTATTGCAAACATTTTCCGCAGAGGTGAATGAGCAGCATTAACAAACGGTAGACTTCCCTGCCTTAAACAATTTGCAGTACCTGCTGCGTCACTTCACGTCACGGCTGCGTACTGAAGGCTGCAAACAGGCGACTTCCTGTGTCACTATTCTAATGCAAACACCTTCACTGCACCTACACGAAGCTCTTTCCTTAGTTAGTACAGCTACTGGAACGATTTGTACGATTCTCAAACAGTGAAAAGAATTATAATTGTATTTTGTGCAAGAGGTGTCCCACACTTCTTACATATTTAAAGAGAATCATTATCATACTACACAACGAACTACCAATAAGAAAATCTTTATTTGCAGCTATTTTCAATCTGCCTGAGCGCCATCAGTTTACTTAAAAGTTGTCCTGTCACTCTATACGGTATCAACACTATTGTGGCGTCAATAATAAAAATACAATTACAAGAATTCGTCGTGAGTTACTGTCGTCAAAAGGATAAACTGTATTTATACATAAACCTAATCCTAGTACAGTGTCCATTTCCATATTAGTTAGTATCTGGAGTGCACTTTGCATTCTGTTCTAAAGAACGACAGGGATTCGCAGGTGGCGTTGGTCTTGGGGCTAGCGTTGCTGCCTCTGGATCACGGGGTCCCGTATTGGATTCTCGGTTGGGTTGGGGATTTTCTCTGAGCAGGGACTGGGTGTTTGTGTTGTCCTCATCATTTCATCATCGTCGTCATTTGTGAGAGTAACTAGATTGGGTTGTGAAAAGAAAATGGACTTGAAAACATTGGGACTTCGTACAGGCGCTGATGACCGTTTAGTTGAGCGCCCCAAAAACCAAACATCATCATCATCAGAACGACAGGCAACATGAAAATGGAGAGGGTAGTAAGACTTTATCTGCACCATATCCACGGGATAAGTCTTAGTAAGTAAGTTGTCGTGAGAAGCACGGTGTCTCTTCGGAAGTCCCCTGGTTAACAGTCTTGAGAGCTATTGTTACACAGAGCCAACCGTTGTGCCCGCGTGATTCTAGGCGCCACATTCTGGAACCGCGCGACCCCTACGGTCGCAGGTTCGAATCCTGCCTCGGGCATGGATGTGTGTGATGTCCTTAGGTTAGTTAGGTTTAAGTAGTTCTAAGTTCCAGGAGACTGATGACCTCAGAAGTTAAGTCCCGTAGTGTTCAGAGCCATTTGAACCATTTCAACCGCGGACGGATACATGGACTACCGAGAGGGGAGAGGAAAGTGTTCGGCGTATGGCTCTAGCCCATCGTTTTGCATCTGCAACAGCAAATATGACCAGCAGTTGGCACCACAGTGTGACACAACAAACTGTTACAAATCGGTTACTTCAATGACAGCTCCGAGCCAGACTCCCTGTAGCGTGCATTCCGATGACACCAAACCACCGCCATTTGCGACTTCAGTGATCAAGTGAGTTTTCATTGGAGGGCAGGGTGGAGGTCTGTTGAGTTTTCTGATAACAGATTGTTCTGCCTCGGTGCCAGTGATCACCGTGTGGCGGCTAGGAGCAAGCCAGTAAGGGCCTGCAACTGGACACACTATGGTTATGGTCTTGGGTGCTATTTCGTATGACAGCAGGAGCAATCTCGCGGTTATCCCACACACCGTGACTGCAAATTTATTCGACAATCTGAAATTCGACCTATTGTGGTGCCATGGCATGTTTCTAACAGGATAACGCTCGTCCACATACCGCTGTTGTAATCCAACATGATCTACAGAGTGTAGACGTGTTACCTTGGCCTCCTCGATCACCAGACCTGTCTACAATCGAGCACATCGTCATCCGACGACAACTCCAGCGTCATCGAGAACTAGCATTATCCGTCCCTGTATTGACCGACCAAGTGCTGTAGTAGTGGAACTCCACCCCACAAACTGACGTTATGCACCTGCACAACACAGTGAAAGCATATTTGCACGCTTGGATTCAAGATTCTGGCGGTTACAGCAGCTTTTAATGTACCAGTGAGTCACATTCGCAATGTCTCATCAAGGGCTCACATTAACCTGATCACAAATGTATTCTCCAAGTTTAATTAATCTACATTAATTATCTTTTGGTGTTGCGATTTCTTTCCGTCAGTGTAATGCTACCCGATCAGTAATTAATGTATATCATCAGATATTGTTTTAGTGTTTGCAGATGACTCAATCTTACACAACATGCTGCGGCACGGCTGTCAAAGAATTTTGCTTCAGTACCAAATAAGAACGATACATGTACATAGAGCGTTGCTGTTTGAAATGAGTGAGAATTGAGCGCACATGTAAAATTTAATGTCGTGTTTTGTGTAATTAAAGCAGAAGTGAGAGAACTCAGAATGTCAAAGACTCTGCTCCTCTATAACAGCACGATCAGGATCTCCAAGACAGCTTCGCAATCCGACTGACTTTTCAACATCAACATCTGCATACACGTTAAGGTGTAGTGGAGAAACTTGCGTTTTAACCCTGTACTTGGGAATAACATCTGTTGATGAGCGCCGGCCGGAGTGGCCGAGTGGTTAAAGGCGCTACAGTCTGGAATCGCACGACCGCTACAGTCGCAGGTTCGAATCCTGCCTCAGGCATGGATGTGTGTGATGTCCTTAGGTTAGTTAGGTTTAAGTAGTTCTAAGTTCTAGGGGACTTATGACCACAGCAGTTGAGTCCCATAGTGCTCAGAGCCATTTTTTTGTTGATGAGCAATTTACCGTCATTTTACTCCGTTTGCCAGCGAAAAAACAGTGATGAATATTTCTTTCACCGACATATTCAGAACCGGGTCAGCACTTCGGCACCAACGTCAACGACTTCACTATCCAGGAAGCGAAATAGTAAAACAGCAAATTCGTGCGCCGGCCGCGGTGGTCTAGCGGTTCTAGGCGCTCAGTCCGGAACCGCGCGACTGCTACGGTCGCAGGTTCGAATCCTGCCTCGGGCATGGATGTCCTTAGGTTAGTTAGGTTTAAGTAGTTCTAAGTTCTAGGGGACTGATGACCACAGATGTTAAGTCCCATAGTGCTCAGAGCCATTTGAGCCATAGTAAATTCGTGCGTATATGCACGCCTCATACGTCCGAAGAGACAAAATATGACTTGGGCTCCATGTATGCCTAGAGTAACAAAGTCCGGGTTATGTAAATGAACAGTGTAAAAATATCTAGAAGGCGCGGGAGAAAACAGGCAGCGAAACGGCTAAAGGCATAAAATACAATAGGAGCGATGTGCCGCAGTCAGTGCATCTACAGAAAAACAGACGTCTGTGTAATGGTACTTTTTTTTATAAGAACTAGAGTTTTGCAGCACAAACGGCGTCAGAAAATATCACAGAATATGAATCCTACCGTAGTTGGCGACTCATTAAGCTAGCAGTGTAAATTAGCTATTAACTGACGCTAACAAGCAACTTCTGGCCGAAGCAGAAATTTACCACTGTCAGTTATTCAAGAAGATTATTGATAGTCATTAAATGTGTCAACAACATTATCAGAAAGGAAGAAACCCGAAAAATATACAATTTCAGAGGTTCCCAGGTACGCGAAATCTTTCTTGTGCTATGAAAATCGCTTGAAAAGACAACAAAGGATAATAAGATAGTTCCTCAAGAAAATTGAAAGACAAGCAGAAACTCGGTTACAAATACGTAATGCCTATCGAAAACGTTCTCATACATTTGAGGGTTGACTGCCATATGAGACCACAGCAAAGAAATTTAAATACGTAGGAGAAGCTATTCAAATTAACTTATCATAAACTGAGTGTTAGTAAATCTTTAGTGAACTAGTAACATCTTTTTAGTTGATAGATAGTAATCTTGTGTAACAAGAAATCCTTGGACAGAACAGACAAAAGTGAGGCATTACAACGCAGTTGCGTAAGAGTGTCTGTACGGACTTGAAAGTTTCAAAACATCCGAATTCGGGTACTGCACAAATTAGAAAGAAATGTAGCCTATCATCTATTTGACACACATACACACACACACACACACACACACACACACACACACACACACACAAACACAAACACGCATACATACAGAGAGAACAGAGAGAGAGAGAGAGAGAGAGAGAGAGAGAGAGAGAGAAAGAGAGAGAGATTAAGTTTGTCAGTAACGAGACTACCAGCTTGGTTGTTCTCCTCCTCCTATTCAGCATTGCTATAGTGTCACATCTCATCAAGACGGTGTAATGGAAGAAGTACGAAGAGTCCAGTCCGTGAGAAAGGGTTACGTGAACATTCAGGATAATTGAACAGGACGGACTGTAGGAACCTTGTTGCCGCCAAGCGACCAACCAGGGTGGCCGAATGGCTAAGTCAGTGGCTTGGTATTCAATAGTAGCGGAGATCAAATCCAATTTGGCTGTTCTGATTTAGAATTTTTTTGCTTCATCTAAATAATTTAATACAAGTACCTACACTGTTCGCGAAACACGACAAGGCTACTTCCTCCTCCCGTTCTTCCACGAAAGAGCAATTGCATCAGCCTTAAAGACGTCTTTTAGGGTTTACTTTTGAGCCTCGAATCTTCCTTCCTTTATTACCAACAAACTGACGACCAATACGGACTGGCAGGCAGGACAGAGGAACACATAACTGATTCCAGACAGAATGAGTGTTTTTTTATGGTACTCTGTGTAAAATGGAAGAAAAATCGTGGGTTAACGTTCCGTAGATACAGAAGACGTTAGAACTGGCAAGAGTGACTGGTTGGGAGCTGGGGGAGAAAAAGAGCGAAGCCTCTTTTCCAGGGAGTATCTCGGCACTCGTCTGAAGTGATTTACAGTGAATATGAATCAGAATGAACGGCGCTAAGCTTTAACCAAATGCGTATCCACATGAATTAGCACCGAACTTCGACATGAAAAATGAATCGTAGAGCTTGTATTCTGCTATCTTATAGCGTACCGAACGATGGAAATAAGACCAGGAACGACGCAGTGCTAAAATTCTGTAACGCTATGACAAAGCATATACACACGCATGGGTGTCAAAACCGAGTCACTTCTCAAAAACATTCGTACGCAGGTAGCTGAAATGAAGATCTTGCAGGAAGTGATAAGTTACAATCTGTTAAACGGAGAAAAGAATAAACAGTGAGAAGACGGAAACATTCACTTCCTGTGTGATAAAATGTTACAATGTGGACAGAAATTGAATGGCTGTAGGAAGATACAGGACGACTTAGACAGAATTTCTAATTGGTGTGATGAATGGTGGCTTACTCTACATATAGAAAGATGTAAGTTAATGCAGATGAGTAGGAAAAATAATCCTGCAACTTCGAAAGCAGCACTACTAGCGTAATGTTTGACACAGTCACAGCGATTAAATATCTAGGCGTAACGTTGCAAAGCGACATGAAATTAATTGAGCACGTCAGGTTGGTAGTACGGAAGGCGAATGGTCGACTTCTTTTTATTGGGAGAATTTTATGAAAGTATAGCTCATCTATAAAGGAGACGGGCTATAGAACGCTGGCGCGACCCATTCTTGAGTACTTCTCTAGTGTTTGGGATCCTTAGCAGGTCGGAGTGTAGGATTATAGGAAGATATCGAAACTGTTCAAAGGCGTGCTCCTATATTTGTTACCGGTAGATTCGATCAGAACGCAAGTATTACGTAGACGATTCGTGAACTGAAGTGGAAATCCACGGAGGGCAGGCGACTCTTTTTTCCAGGGGTCACTATTTCGGTAATTTAGAGAACTAACATTTGAGGTTGACTGCAGAACAATTTTACTGCCTCCAACGTACAATTTGTGTAAGGACCACAAACATAAATTAGGGTTCGTACGAAAACTTATAAACAGTCGTATTTTCGTCGCTCTACTTGCGACAGAAAAAGGAAATGAAATTTGTAGTAGTGGTAAATGATACCCTCCGCTATGCACCATACTGTGGCTTGCGTAATATGTTTGTAGATGTAGATAAAAAAAACACTGGAAAAGAGTGAATGATAACTGCTTAACTAAGCAAGTGATACTATATCACCCAGTGCACAAGTGAGATGTTGCGTGTCGAATACGAATATAGTCAAGTATCCAAATCACGCGGCGTTCTTACCCGGACTTAGATAATGAATTCCGATGGTAGCAGACACATTTCAAGCAAACCCGAAGTGAAAGGTATTACGTAATACGTACGATAGTTAACAATAATCAAGACGCGAAATATAATGTTTATTATGAGGCACGACAGTTAACATCAAGGATTTACAAGTAGACTGAAGAACGGATCATAACATTTCAGTCCAATCATTACGTTGCCTTACCCGATTCTACCATTGGCTTATTATACGTCCACATTACTATAACACAACACCGGTACTTCATCCCGATTTGGGACGTGTATTAATCTTTAGACTCGTCTGTTACATTGTTTATATATCTAGCTTGGAAATACTTAAGGTACGAAGCAAGGATCTGAAACATGTCTGGAGGAAGAGACAAAATCGATAACACTGGTGTGATACATTCGTCGCCACGGGCTGAACAATGAGTTCGGGAATACATATGTAGATGTAGATGTTGGTAAACCTCTGTATGAAATCTAATCTCTCTTATTTTACACCCGAGTTCTTTTCGTGAGACACGTGTACTAGGAGGACCATTTTTTTTTAAATGAGGGCAAATTGAAGTAAATGATGCCCTGAGAGGATGAGAAGCAAAAAATGTCATATGGACATATATATGGAAATGCGTCCCAAGTCAGATATATCCACTTGAAGGTAGAGGTAAAAAATGTTTCACAGTGTTTGAAAGCACACATGAAAACGCAAGAGGTAAGTGGGAATATTCAGTCCGTACTAGTGTTTTAGCTCCATTTTCAGGAAGGCAGCGAGCTATAGCCCCATGATGTACTTGCCACGTTACCCTTCTTACCACCACAGACACTTGATCCAGCAGGGGTGATAAGGTGACCCGCGAGACGTGCAGATATGTCTCTCCTGTAGGCGTTGTGAAAGGTGCCTGATGTCACGAGGCGCTCGCGGGTGATCCTGCTGACACACTGAGGCTGTACAGTGCTGATGGTTCACTGGCACCATGCCATGGGGATTCTCCGTAGCCCAGATGTGGGTGCTGTGAAGGCTGATAATAATCCCCACGTAAAGGTAGCCTCAACTGTGAATAGGATAGATGACAGAAATCCCAGCACAGTGGTGGTTTGCGATGAATCGATGACAAAAGCGTCCCCGCGGAGACAAAACAGTAGGTAATAAGCCCTGCACGCGTTTTGAGTGACACGGATAGTGTCAGTTGTCGTGGATAATCAACCACCCGTTTGTCTCGTACCCCATTCTGGGGGGCTACCTGCCTACTCCAGACACAGGGGTCACTGTGAAAGATTTCTTAACTCCACCTTCAAGTGGGTGTGTACTTCCTTTGGAACGCGTTTCCGTACGAACTTTTTTACTCTATTTCCTCTCAGGAATCGTTCCCTGCAGTTGGTCCCCATTTTCCAAAACCCGCCTTGTAGTAATGATGTTCAGACAAACTGTTGTTTCCATTTGGTGCATACATTGGAAACAACAAGTCGGCTTATCACTAGGCAGCACAACATTAATTTAGCAACTGACTATCTACAGTTCGCGAAAAGAGCGTGAACGTAAAATTACAGTGGAGCTCGTACTCACGCTTACCAACGTTAACATCTACATCTACTTTCCATAAGACGTTGTACAGTGCATAGTTGGTTGGTTGTTTCGGGGAAGGAGACCAGACAGCGAGGTCATCGGTCTCATCGGATTAGGGAAGGACGGGGAAGGAAGTCGGCCGTGCCCTTTGAAAGGAACCATCCCGGCATTTGCCTGGAGCGATTTAGGGAAATCACGGAAAACCTAAATCAGGATGGCCGGACGCGGGATTGAACCGTCGTCCTCCCGAATGCGAGTCCAGTGTCTAACCACTGCGCCACCTCGCTCGGTCAGTGCATAGTGAAGGGAGAATCTCAGCAATATTATAGATGTTGTCACCTATTCCACTTGCCTATTGATCGAGGCAGAATTACTTTCTATACGCGTCAGTACGTGCTCTAACCTCTTATCTTTTTTTTTTGTGATCCATACGCGAGATGTGCACTAGTGGCAGCAAAATGATCGCACAGTCTCCTTTCGAATACAATTTCCTTAATTTCGCCCAACAGGATCTCATGAGAACCATGTCGTCCTCTCTCTAAGGATTCACGTTTACGTTTTACCAACTATCGTTTTCCGGCGAACCGTTCGCTACTGGAAAAGGAAAGGGGCGAAGTAACAGTAGCACTCGAAATGCCCTCCGCCACACATGGAAAGGTTGTTTACGGAATGTAGGCGTAGATGCGACGCTTTCATTTGCCAGTAACTCATCTTGACACCTCGCTCCTGTCAGAAAGTCCGGTAATTTTCAAGAATGATTGCCTATCGAAATTGGAGGGCTCCAAACGATACATATCGAACGTGAGATAGTATATCGATTATGGAAGTCTCGTGGCGTGCGCTATGATAAATTATTTGTGATCGGCATTTTTATCAGTTTTGCGTTGTTCCTTCAGTTCGTGTACATTACATTCTCGCCGTAATTGTTTGTGATTCCATTGGGAAATCTACACGGTTTCTCCTGATAGCGAGTGTAATGTGTGCTGCTTCTCAAGTTTCTTCTGCGGATTGCCTCACATGGAAAACTCTAATTCCATGCATATCCAGCATAGACAAATGTTTGAAATTTTGCCGGAAATATGGACTTCTGCCGGACGAGGAAAGGAGGGACTGTCTTGACTGTGGCGCTGCGAAGTCTGTGAAACTCTGTAAAAGGAGTGTGGACACTGAGATTCCGTTGCAATTTCATTGTGGACTTCGCGGAAAGCGAACCAGCATCAGGAAAAATACGTGGTTCGAGTCCTCCAAATTATCGATTCAGACGAGCGTAATTCTTGTGTCGTGCTGGCTTCGAGATTACACGTTGCAAGCCACAGCATCCGAAACTGAGTTATTGGCAAATACCGTGTGTGACTACTTCGGGTTTTGCCGAGAAGTGTGCTACATGATAGTGAAAAATGACAGTGTCCCAATTGGTGGACCGAATAAAATAGTAGAAGTAGACGAAACTCATATTGCTAGACGAAAGAATCAGAGAGGACGACCTTCTAAAATTGAAGTAGATCATATTTGGGTTTTTGGTGGGATAGAAAGGGAGTCACGTAAGTGTTTCGTTGTGAGGGTATTGTCCCGAGACAAGATGACTTTAGTGGGTCCCATAAAACATTTCATACTCCCTGGAACAAAAGTCGTCACAGACGGACGGCCGCAGTGGCCGAGCGGTTCTAGGCGCTACAGTCTGGAACAGCGCGACCGGTACGGTCGCAGGTTCGGATCCTGCCTCGGGCATGGATGTGTGTGATGTCCTTAGGTTCGTAGGTTTAAGTAGTTCTAAGATCTAGGGGACTGATGACCACAACAGTTTAGTCCCATAGTGCTCAGAGCCATTTGAACCATCACAGACGGGTTTCAGTCGTACCAGACTCTCAAAGCTGAAGGTTTCGATGACGAATTCGTGAACCACTCCGTGGAGTTTGTCTCTTCAGATGACGGCAATGTCCATAGCCAGAATATAGAACGGCTGTGGAAGTCTGCCAAGTCTACCATAAAAAGAAGAGGGCGTCCAGGACAGAGGGACGAACTGTATTTCTTCCAGTACCTACACTTTCGCAACTTGCGTTTGCAGGGGAAAGTCGACGCATGCGACACTCTGCCGATATTCCTGCGCGATATTGGCAAAGTTTACCCTGGGTACGGGAAAAAAGAAATTGCCCCTGCAGCTTATACATCACGCGGACTGTCACAAGACGATAACACCGACGACGAGTAAGGTAAGTCGTCTCCTCTGAATTTACAAGCGCTTCTCTAACGCTTTTTTTTTGTCGTTGCTGTAGTGACAACTTGAAACATACTCGTAACGCGAGCCACGAGACTTCCATAATCGATTTACTATCGCACGTTAGGGAGAGCCAGCCCTGACAAAACTCTACCATCTGATGAGCAAGATGTATGAGACAGGCGAAATTACCTCAGACTTCAAGAAGAATATAATAATTCCAATCCCAAAGAAAGCAGGTGTACACAGATGTGAAAATTACCGAACTATCAGTTTAATAAGTCACGGCTGCAAAATACTAAAAAGAATTCTTTACAGGCGAATGGAAAAACTAGTAGAAGCCGACCTCAGGGAAGGTCAGTTTGGATACCGTCGAGATATTGAAACACATGAGGCAATACTGACCCTACGACTTATCGTAGACGCTAGATTAAGGAAAGGCAAACCTACGTTTCTAGCATTTGTAGACTTAAAGAAAGCTTTTGACAATGTTGACTGGAATACTCTCTTCCAAATTCTGAAGGAGGCAGGAGTAAAATACAGGGAGCGAAACGGTATTTACAATTTGTACAGAAACCAGATGGCAGTTATAAGTGTCGAGGGACATGAAAGGGAAGCAGTGGCTGGGAAGGGAGTGAGACAGGGTTGTAGCCTTTCCCCGAAGTTATTCAATCTGTATATTGAGCAAGCAGTGAAGGAAACAAAAGAAAAATTCGGAGTAGGTATTAAAATCCATGGAGAAAAAATAAAAACTTTGAGGTTTGCCGATGACATTGTAATTATGTCAGAGACCGCAGAGGACTTGAAACATCAGTTGAAAGGAATGGACAGTGTCTTGAAAGGAGGATATAAGATGAACATCAACAAGAGCAAAACGAGGATAATGGAATGTAGTCGAATTAAGTCGGGTGATGCTGAGGGAATTAGATTAGGAAATGAGACACTTAAAGTAGTAAAGGAGTGTTGCTATTTGGGGAGCAAAGTAACTGATGGTGGTCGAAGTGGAGGGATATAAAAGGTAGACTGGCAATGGCAAGGAAAGCGTTTCTGAAGAAGAGAAATTTGTTAACATCGAGTATAGATTTAAGTGAAAGGAAGTAGTTTCTGAAAGTATTTGTATGGAGTGTAGCCATGTATGGAAGTGAAACATGGACGATAAATAGCTCGGACAAGAAGAGAATAGAAGCTTTCGAAATGTGGTGCTACAGAAGAATGCTGAAGATTAGATGGGTAGATCACATAACTAATGAGGAGGTATTGAATAGAGCAGGGGAGAAGAGGAGTTTGTGGCACAACTTGACTAGAAGAAGGGATCGGTTGGTAGGACATATTCTGAGGCATCAAGGGATCACCAGTTTAGTATTGGAAGGCAGTGTGGAGGGTAAAAACCGTAGAGGGAGACCAAGGGATGAATACACTAAGCAGATTCAGAGGGATGTCGGTTGCAGTAGGTACTGGGAGATGAAGAAGCTTGTACAGGATAGAGTAGTATGGAGAGCTGCATCAAACCAGTCTCAGGACTGAAGACCACAACAACAACATCGCACGTTCGATATGTATCGTTTGGAGCCCTCCAACTTCGATAGGCAATCATTCTTGGAAATTACCGAAAATCCGACACTCGACAGCAAGCTAAGCAGGTGTAGCAGTGTATAATAATTGTCTGGAGAGCGAGGTGGTAGACTTACCGCGTCGCGGTGGCTGTGTGCAGGTGCGGCGGTGGCAGCTGCAGCCGGGGGACTGTCGAGGCGAGGCGAGGAGAGGCGGCCTCGGGCCATCGCCGCTTTCCGGGCGTCCTTCGGCTCGACGCTGCTGCCCTCGCCACGCGGAAGACGTGCGCAGTGCAGGCGCCACGCGCAGCAACTCTGCCGCCGCCGCTGACAATCTCTCAGCGACGCCCCTCACCGCGGCTCTCAGCAAAAGCCGTCCTGCACTCTGCCTTACAGTTGCTAGGCAACAGCCGCAAGCCGTTCGAGGCACATTGTTATCACAGCCAGGCGCCATGCAGGGTGATCTATGCCCTCAGATACAAATCAGTAAAGCCTACACACTACCTGAAAGTGCTTCGGTTTTTACGATGAGATTGTGGCAATTCTGGAAGCAATTTTGTATCTTCAACTACCTGGACCAAAAGGCTTGCCTTTATTGAGTGATTGAAGCTGCTACGCTAGAACGAAAATCTAGCTCTAAGTAACTCATGCTGTTCTCGATTAGAATTCTGGAATGTTTGCTTGCTCTACTTTGGTAAAAGAATTTCGGAAATCTCAGTAGAACAACTGCGTTTTAGTGACGCTATAGTCTGTAATATTACCATTGGTATCGCGAAATGAAGGTATTGATTGTGTCTTGCCGCTGCTGTACTTTACACGCCACCAGAATCTCTTTCGACTTTCTGTCAAATTTTGAGACAGAGTTTCATTGTGGAAGTTGTTAACAGCATCTCGCATTGAAAATGGCTCCTTTATTTGAGCTTCAGTAAATCATGTCCAATCTTGGAGATTTTGTGTTCTTTTAAATTTGACATGTTTTTTTCTGTAAATGTAAGAAGGGAAATGCGAGATGCATTCAGTGAAATCCATATTGATCTGCACTGTTGCCTCGCGAATAAAATACGAGTTTATGTAATATCAAAACAGTTTTGTGACGTGATTCAGGACCTTCCGGCAGATAGAACATAATAATTGAACCTATCCTTGTAAAATTAGACCTATAAATAAATGTCTGTATATATGAATTACCAGTACCCGTCTTCATTCTTTGCTCGTATCAGAAGCGCAAATAAAAAAAACTATTTAATGTAAAGAATGTATATAAGATATACCGGGTGTTCAAAAGTCAGTATAAATTTGAAAACTGAATAAATCACGGAATAATGTAGATAGAGAGGTACAAATTGATACACATGCTTCGAATGACATGGGGTTTTATTAGAACCAAAAAAATACAAACGTTCAAAAAATGTCCGACAGATGGCGCTTTATCTGATCAGAATAGCAATAATTAGTATAACAAAGTAAGACAAAGCAAAGATGATGTTATTTACAGGAAATGCTCAATGTGTCCACCATCATTCCTCAACAATAGCTGTAGTTGAGGAATAATGTTGTGAACAGCACTGTAAAGCATGTCCGGAGTTATGGTGAGGCATTGGCGTCGGATGTTGTCTTTCAGCTCCCCTAGAGATATCGTCGATCATGATACACTTGCGACTTCAGGTAACCCCAAAGCCAATAATCGCACGGACTGAAGTCTGGGGACCCGGGAGGCCAACTTTTGATCACCCAGTACATTAATCGTTTCCGACTTCCAGGGTGTTCTTAAAAGTATTTAGCACCGAAGATAGACTAAAAGGGTCTCGTGAAGCAGGGGGTACAACCCGTCGGCTTTGACCAGTGACGTCAGAAATGGCCAGAGAGCGTTTATTACACAGATGAAAGAGCTGACAAGAATATTCAGAAACAAAAGAATATGAGAAATGAAAAATATAGTTGACATATATAAATGCCAGTAGTATTTTCACGTTAAGGATATCGCGTGTTTGTGTCGTATTATTTCTCTGGAAAATGAAAGGGAAAAAAATGGATGGAAAGTATTGGTAGCATAGAATACATCACGTCACATATATATAAGTTGTATCTCGAACCTCATTCGAACTGTATTGCTTAAGTGCAGTACCGGATACAAGTTTGGCGTACGTCGATTTCTTCGCTTTCACTAGCATTAGTGTCCTGTTGTTCAAATGAACTATGTATCCCCTGCATCACTAAACCCTAAATGAAGCACGGGATACAAATTTTACATATGTTGTTTATTTCGCCTCCGCTGTCACTAACAGTCTGTTCTTACGTAGATATTAGTACTACCGATGGCAGAACGAGCTACGTACACAATATTTGTATCCCATACTTCCGTTGATCTCTACATTTGTACACTGCTAAAGCAAACGTGGAAATGGAAGTGCGTTGCATTTGCAACCTGTACCTCAGTTGCACTACGGCTTTGATGCTAATAGTATCCCATTCTGTACTTGAGCTGTATAGTTATACACAACATTTGTACCCTGGTCTCCACTTGACATACGTTGGTAAATCTCATCAATGTTACATATGCCGTTCTTTCCGAATACGTAGTGTCAGAGTAAAGGTCAACTGAAGGACGGGATACAAATGTCAGTTGTGTCGGCCGTTTCGCCGTCAATATTGATAGTACAGATCCGAAAAAATCGCACTGATTGTGGCGCTCACCTGCACGGCGCCAAACACGCATACGACCATCATTGGCACCAAGGCAGAAGCGACTCTCATCGCTGAGGACGACACGTCTCCATTCGTCCCTCCATTCACGCCTGTCGCGACACCACTGGAGGCGGGCTGCACGATGTTGGGGCGTGAGCGGAAGACGGCCTAACGGTGTGCGGGACCGTAGCCCAGCTTCATGGAGACGGTTGCGAATGGTCCTCGCCGATACCCCAGGAGCAACAGTGTCCCTAATTTGCTGGGAAGTGGCGGTGCGGTCCCCTACGGCACTGCGTGGGATCCTACGGTCTTGGCGTGCATCCGTGCGTCGCTGCGGTCCGGTCCCAGGTCGACGGGCACGTGCACCTTCCGCCGACCACTGGCGACAACATCGATGTACTGTGGAGACCTCAGGCCCCACGTGTAGAGCAATTCGGCGGTACGTCCACCCGGCCTCCCGCATGCCCACTATACGCCCTCGCTGAAAGTCCGTCAACTGCACATACGGTTCACGTCCACGCTGTCGCGGCATGCTACCAGTGTTAAAGACTGCGATGGAGCTCCGTATGCCACGGCAAACTGGCTGACACTGACGGCGGCGGTGCACAAATGCTGCGCAGCTAGCGCCATTCGACGGCCAACACCGCGGTTCGTGGTGTGTCCGCTGTGCCGTGCGTGTGACCATTGCTTGTACAGCCCTCTCGCAGTGTCCGGAGCAAGTATGGTGGGTCTGACACACCGGTGTCAATGTGTTCTTTTTTCCATTTCCAGGAGTGTATGAGTAATGTATGACGTCATTAGTCAAAGTCGACGGGTTGTATCCCTTGCTTCACTAGACCCGGCTAAAACCACCAACCGTTACGTTTTGGATGTGATATTGGAATACACTTAAGCGCCAAGGAAACTGGTACAGGCACGCATATTGGAATGTAGAAATGTGTAAACAGGCAGAATTGGCACTGCCGTCGGCAACGACTATATAACACAAGTGTATGGCGCAGCTCTTACATCGGCTACTGCTGGTACAATGGTAGGTTATCAAGATTTAAGTGAGTTTGAACGGCCAGCCGGGGTGGCCGAGCGGTTCTGGGCGCTACAGTCTGGAACCTCGCGACCGCTACGGTCGCAGGTTCGAATCCCACCTCGGGCATGGATGTGTGTGATGTCCTTAGGTTAGGTAGGTTTAAGTAGTTCTAAGTTCTAGGGGACTGATGATCTCAGAAGTTGAGTCCCATAGTGCTCCGAGCCATTTGAGTTTGAACGTGGTGCTATAGTCGGCGCACGAGCGGTGGGACACAGCATCTCCGAGGTAGCGATGAAGTGGGGATTTTACCTTACGACCATTTCACGGGTATACTGTGAATATCAGGAATCAGGTAAAACATCAAATCTCCGACATTGCTGCGGTCGGAGAAACATCCTGCAGAAACGGGACCAACGACGACTGAAGAGAATCGTTCAACGCGACAGAAGTGCAATCCTACCGCGAATTGCTGCAGATTTCAATGCTGGGCCGTCAATAAGTGTCAGAGTGCGAACTATTCAAAGAAACATCATCGATATGGGCTTTCGCAGCCGAAGGCCCACTCGTGTACACTTAATGACTGCATGACACAAAACTTTGCCCCTCGCCTGGGCCCGTCAACACCGACATTGGACTATTGATGACTGGAAACATGTTCCCTGGACGAACGACTCTCGTTTCAAACTGTATCTAGCGGATGGACGTATACGGGTATGGAGACAACCTCATAAGCCCATGGACCATGTCAACAGGGGATTGTTCAAGCTGGTGGAGGCTCTGTAATGGTGTGGGGCGTGTGAAGTTAGGAGTGATATGGGACCCGTGATACGTGTCGATTCGACTCCGACAGGTGACACGTACGTAATCATCCTGTCTGATCAGTTGCATCCGTTTATGTCCATTGTGCATTCCGACGGACTTCGGAAATTCCAACAGGACAATGCGACACCTAATACCTCTAGGATTGCTGCAGAGTGGCTCCAGCAACACTCTTCTGCGTTTAAACACTTCTGCTGGCCACCAAACTCCTCAGACACGAACATTATTGAGCATATCTGGGATGCCTTGCAACGTGCTGTTCAGAAGAGATCGGCGCACCCTCGTATTCTTACGGATATATGGACAGCCCTGCTGGATTCATGGTTTCAATTCCCTCCAGCACTACGTCAGATAGTCGAGTCCATGTCACATCTTGTTGCGGCACTTCGGAATGCTCGCGTGACCCCTACACGATGTAGGCGGATGTACCAATTCTTTGGCTCCTCTGTGCATATTCACTGTAAACTGAAAGGGGCAGCCAACCATTGTGCTTTGAGTGCAGCCCCACACTGGTATCCGTTATAAGGAGGACGTTGACGTCCTGGCGAAGCCAGCTGTATTCACAGGAACTTCTCTCGACTGGAGATTACGGTATACAGACCACTTACGTGAAGTCAAAAGTCACGGAAAACGGCAATGGAAAGAGATGGGTAATGTGTGCCAACTAACGAAGAGTGGATATTATGCAGCATTACAACATCAAATTACAACAAGGCCATGGTTTACGAGGACGCATTTGTACTGATCTACGACAATCATTCGACTCATCTTTGACCATGCCTCCTTTCCTGTACATCTCTATAGAATCAACATTTACGATTCCCATGCATGTGAGAGTGATTCCACTTCAGAAGCTGGTGTAGACGGTATCTTGTTTTTGTGTTCCAGGTTTGGCAATGAGCGATCAGAGTTTCTGAAGGCTTTGATGAGTATGTTTTAGCTCTTCCCTTAATCAGCGTCATCTCTTTTGGATTCTGTATAAAGTGATTGTCAATTTTCTTAAAGGTATAGCGAAAAATCTGTAGGGCTCATATTTTCATCTATCCATATCGCTTATTATTAAATTAGGAAGCAGTGTAAGTGATAACATGAATATGTCTCGTTTACTTATAATTCTACAGGGCTATTCAAAAACAAAGAAAAGATTTCAAACATTTATTGCTGCCAAACTACAAAAGAAAGAAAAACAATTCCAATGTTCCTGGAAATAGAAAAGTTGAAATTTTTATGCATTCAATGTGAGAACAATGTGTTACTCGACAAATATCAAAACGACGGTTATATAAAAGTCTGATTACAGACGTGTTACACTACTGGCCATTAAAATTGCTACACCACGATGGTGACATGCTACAGACGCGAAATTTAACTGACAGGAAGAAGATGCTGTGATATGCAAATGATTAGCTTTTCAGAACATTCACAAAAGGTTGGCGCCGGTGGCGACACCTACAACGTACTGACATGAGGAAAATTTCGAAACGATTTCTCTTAAATAAACAGCAGTTGACCGGCGTTGCCTGGTGAAACGTTGTTGTGATGCCTCGTGTAACGAGGAGAATGCGAACCATCTCGTTTCCGACTTTGATAAAGGTCGGACTGTAGCCTATCGCGATTGCGGTTTATCGTATCACGACATTACTGCTCGCGTTGGTCGAGATCCAATGACTGTTAGCAGAATACGGAATCGGTGGGTTTAGGAGGGTAATACGGAACGCCGTGCTGGATCCCAACGGCCTCGTATCCCTAGCAGTCGAGATGACAGGCATCTTATCCGCATGGCTGTAACGGATCGTGCAGCCACGTCTCGATCCCTGAGTTAACAGATGGGGACGTTTAAAAGACAACAACCATCTGCACGAACAGTTCGATGACGTTTGCAGCATCATGGATTATCAGCTCGGAGACCATGGCTGCGGTTACCCTTGAAGCTGCATCACAGACAGGAGTGCCTGCGAAGCTGTACTCAACGACGAACCTGGGTGCACGAATGGCAAAACTTCATTTTTTCGGATGAATCCAGGTTCTCTTTACAGCATCATGACGGTCGCATCCGTATTAGGTGACATCGCGGTGAACGCACATTGGAAGCGTGTATTCGTCATCGCCATACTGGCGTATCACCCGGCGTGATGGAATGGAGTACCATTGGTTACACGTCTCGGTCAGCTCTTGTTCGCATTGACGGCACTTTGAACAGTGGACGTTACATTTAAGATGTGTTACGACCCTTGGCTCTACCCTTCATTCGATCCCTGCGAACCCTACATTTCAGCAGGATAATGCACGGCCGCATGTTACAGGTCCTGTACGGTCCTTTCTGGATACAGAAAATGTTCGACTGCTGTCCTGGCTAGCACATTCTCCAGATCTCTCACCAACTGAAAACGTCTGGTTAATGGCGGCCGAGCAACTGGCTCGTCACAATACGCCAGTCACTACTCTTGATGAACTGTGGTATGGTGTTGAAGCTGCATGGGCAGCTGTACTTGTACACGCCATCCAAGCTCTTTTTGACTCAATGCCCAGGCGTATCGAGGCCGTTATTACGGCCAGACGTGTTGTTATGGCTACTGCTTTCTCAGGAGCTATGCACCCAAATTGCGTGAAAATCACATGTCAGTTCTAGTATAATATATTTGTCCAATGAATACCCGTTTATCATATGCATTTCTTCTTGGCAATTTTAATGGCAATTTTAATGGCGAGTAGTGTAAATTAGTTCCATACGCATCTCAATGTCTATTATGTCGTGTTATGCCTCATGAATTATGTGCCGTGCATAGGCACACAGGCGCGCGGCTCCCTCCGTCGGAGGTTCGAGTCCGCCCTCTGGCATGGGTGTGTGTGTGTGTGTTGTCCTTAGCGTAAGTTAGTTTAAGTTAGATTAAGTAGTGTGTAGGCTTAGGGGGTGATGACCTAAGTAGTTTGGTCCCAGAAGACCTTACCACAAATTTCCAAATTTCCTAGACACTCAGGGAGTGGAAGAAATAAGGAAACATGAAAAACGCAACACATTGGCATGGATAATATGGTGTAGGAAAACCGTTGGCATTCAAAACACTTCCAGTCCTGCATGTTTTTCATCCATCCTGGCCAGTCGGAGTGGCCGAGCGGTTAAAGGCGCTACATTCTGGAACCGCACGACCGCTACGGTCGCAGGTTCGAATCCTTCCTCAGGCACGGATGTGTGTGATGTCCTTAGGTTAGTTAGGTTTAAGTAGTTCTAAGTTCTAGGGGACTTATGACCACAGCAGTTGAGTCCCATAGTGCTCAGAGCCATTTGAACCATTTGAACCATCCATCCTGCAAAATAATAAGAAGTTCAGGTAATGATGATGGAGGTGGACAGCGATCATGCACCCCTCTCGCCAAAGCGGAACACAAAGGTTCTGTACTACTGAGATCTGGTGACTATGGTGCCCAGGGTAGATGAGACAATTCATTCTCCTGCTCGCAAAGATAGTCCTGTACGATGCAAACAGTGTGAGCAAGGGCCCTGTTGTCTTTGAAGACAGCACCACCGTTAGAGGAAAAACACTGTACCGTGGGACGGCGTTTATCAGCCAAAACGGTCATATAATCCGAGGCGGTAATGAAACTTTGTAGAGTAACGATGATGTGTACGGAACACTGCGATAATGTTGCCCAGATCAACACAAAACTCCGCCATATTTCACTCTTGAGACGTAAACTCGGTCAGGAGTTGGAAACTGTGTCCAGCAAGAGGCATCTGCCAAAGTGACGTTCTTCTATTGCTTATAGCCCAGGTTTTATGGCTTCGGCAAAATGTCTTCCTGTTATGGGCATTTGCATCACTGATGCGTGGTTTTGGATGTCCAACTCTCCCTGGAGAAAAATTCGAGCACTCGGACTTCGCAGAGCGAGTCCTCACATATCCGTTGTTTACGTAGTATGGCATTTTGTTACGGTGAACATAGCCGTAGTCAGACAACTCAGAAATAGACAGTTGTAACATATGACCTGTCATAGGACAGAATAACATCATAAACAATATAATTTTCGAGCTGCTAAAGATGATTGTAACTCAACATCTACTACTTATTTACACTACACACAATACGTTCGCTCAGATGTAACACATTAGCAACCATAATAATTTACATATTAATGACCACATGACATATACAGACGAACACGTTGTCCTCAGAGCAGATGGTCAAAGCCATCCGCCAGTACGCCACCTGCTGGATCATACAGCTCTGGACTCTGCGCAACGTGGCTGCATCCACAGATACAACAGCGGCATGAGCACGCGCTATCAGTTCTTCCACATGTGTCGGCGGAATAGAATACACGTGCTCCTTCACATGTCCCCACAGAAGAAAAACCAAATGATTTACAACAGGTGAACGCGGAGGCCGTGCTACTGGAGCTCTCTGTCAGTACTATTCCCCTGGATATGTTCTGTCTAAATATCGTCGCACATTATTTTCAAAGTGTGGAGGTACATCATCATGTTGGAACCATAACGTCTATCGAACATGAGGCAGAACATCTTCCAGTATGTCATGCAAATAGTTTGAGACGAGTTCATGATACCTTCATACGGCCAACCTGTCGGGATTCAAACTCCTATCTGCCAATATTCCGGCCCAGACGTTGACGCCAAAGCGAAATTGATATCGACAGTCGCTGGTGACGTGCTGGTTAGCGTCACACCAATGGTGGGCATTGTGCACACTGAAGACACCCTCAAGAGTGAACGCTACTTCATCCGGCCATGTTACAGTGTTTATGAAGTCTTCGTTGGCTTCCTGATGTTGTTGGAATCACTCACAGAATTGTATCCACAGGCGGCAGACTGCAGGACGCAGGGGTTGCGTTAAAGAATAATGGTAGGAGTGAATCCCATGCTCGTGCAGCACGTCAGCGACCATATGTTGCGAGACAGGCAGCTGCCTTGTTGCGCTACGTTTACTTCTCTGGGGTTGTTGGCATATGACCTCTAGAATGGCTTCCTTAGTAGCTGGAGTACGGCAGACCGTAGACGACTTCTGTCACACGATGTTGGAAGGAGAGAACCTGTCTCCCGACGGCGAAGTTCCAGGCGATGAAACACATTTTTATCTAGATGACGTCGACCAGGATATCTAGCCGCACATTCACGAGCGGCAACACCAGCCCGTTTATCAGATGCACCAACTACCAGGAACAGATCCACATATTCATCGTTTGTGTATGCCATTACATCTGCCGCACTGTTTTAGAATAACACAAGAAGAAAATGCGTAAGGCGCTAACAAAATATAGTGGACCTGAACGTCACCAGAATAATAGTTGGCAATAATCGATGGGACCATTGGGGTAAGGAATACAGAAAACAGGTTTGGAATCTAGTAGATGCAGTGGTGCGAAACAGCTCGCGTTCACGATGTGCAAAAGGCTTCTTTAAATGCTGACCATTGAAAATGATTGTACCTTCATTTCTGTGTTCGTAACGGAAAATGTTTTTGTAGAAGACTCACTGTAATCATTATATGACGATTAAGACGCCAAATACCATACCACGCGGACTACATTTAGCAAACAAAAACAAATACACCTCGACCCACAATCGAACCCATGTTCTCCTGCATGCTAAACACAAAACGCTATCTGTTGCGGCGTAAGGTCAGCGCCGTCACGCCAGTAGCGAACGAGAGCGTAGAGGGCTATGAAGAAGACGTCAGCCTATCGCACCCTGACCGACCGCTCTCCAGAACGACAACACGGCAGCAGCGGCCTCTATATGAACATAAGCGCGGCGCCCGATTGGCCACGGCCAGATCTACAGCACCTTCAAGACTACCGGCTAGGATAGAAGCGTCAGCTGTATGTCTTCACTCGCATTACAATGGTTGTACTGAAGAAGCTTGTTTGGAGTCACGCTTTGCTTGCGACACATCTGTGTAATTCTCAAAGTTAAGTATTGTCATGTGCTTTTCGAAATAAAACTCAATAATACGATTTGTTTGAATTATTATCTAGCGATCCGAGAAAGCAGGTTTCCTAGACACCCCACATTTGACGACTAGGCAGGATTCAACACTGTGCACTGCACCAACTGCACAGCACTACTCCCAACGCCTGACAGGTGTAGGTACCGCACATGTGATTACAGCCATGCCAGATTGCCAATCTTTAATGTCCATTTACTGCCGGAAATATGCGCAGAACGAAATTTTGTGAGAGATATTTATGTATTGCTAGTTTGTGAGGAATCGAGCTGCGATGTAAGAGTGCGCGAATGTTTCTTCACTCTGTATAGCCTTTTTACGTATTATGTAAAGGGGGGGGGGAAGAAAGGAAAGGGGAGGAGCTAATGACATCGGCTGCACCGGAACTTCGTGCGGAATCAGCGACGACGAGTGAAAACGTGTGCCGGACGGGGACTATAACCCGAGATCTCGTGCTAATTAGCAGTTGCATTGACCACTGCACCTTCCGGACAGCCGGCCGCGGTGGCCGAGCTCTTCTAGGCGCTTCAGTCCGTTACCGCGCGACTGCTACGGTCGCAGGTTCGAGGAGGAGGATATTAGTGTTTAACGTCCCGTCGACAACGAGGTCATTAGAGACGGAGCGCAAGCTCGGGTGAGGGAAGAATGGGGAAGGAAATCGGCCGTGCCCTTTCAAAGGAACCATCCCGGCATTTGCCTGAAGCGATTTAGGGAAATCACGGAAAACCTAAATCAGGATGGCTGGAGACGGGATTGAACCGTCGTCCTGGTCGCAGGTTCGAATCCTGCCTGGGGCATGGATGTGTGTGATGCCCTTAGGTTAGTTAGGTTTAAGTAGTTTTAATTTCTAGGGGACTGGCGACCTCAGATGTTAAGTCCCATAGTGCTTAGAGCCATTACCATTTGTGAACCTTCCGGACACAGTGTTTATCGCAAATGCGCGGAATATTTCGGCACTCTCTCCATTCTTTGGTAGCGACCATCCAGGAGTCCAGCTGTGCCCTGGAACGGTCCAGTCGTTCCGTGGTGTTTGTGTGGACCCCAGGACACGTCGGCATCCCAGGCAATCAACTTGCTGACAGGCTGACCTAACAGGTACGCGGAAACCGCTTCTTGAGATCGGCATCCCCGTAACTGACCTGTGTTCGTTATTACGCCGCAAGGTTTTGCAGCTTTGGGAGACTAAATGGCATAATCTCAAAATGGTTCAAATGGCTCTGAGCACTATGGGACTTAACATCTGAGGTCATCAGTCCCCTAGAATTTAGAACTACTTAAACCAAACTAACCTAAGGATAACACACACATCTATGCCCGAGGCAGGATTCAAACCTGTGACCGTAGCATTTGCGCGGTTCCAGACTGAAGCGCCTAGAACCGCTCGGCCACAGCAGCCGGCGCATAATCTCAGTACGGACAATAAACTGCATGCCATTAAAGAGAGTACAAATGTGTGGAAGTCCTCGATGAGACTCCCTCGCAGGGACTCTGTGGTTCTCTGTCGGCTCCGCATTGGCTACACTTGAGCGACCCACGGCTACCTCCTGCGCCGTGAAGACCCGCCTCAGTGTCGGTGCTGCGCCCGGTTGACAGTGGCCTATATTCTGGCGCACTGTCCTACTTTGACTGTCCTGCGACGAAATCTCCGGTTACCGGATCGTTACCGCTAATTTTATCTGACAACGCCTCATCGGCTTATTTAGTTTAACGTTTTATTCGTGAGGGTGAGTTTTATTATTTGTTTTACCGCATGCCCTTTGTCCTTCAGTGTCCTTCACCCTAGTACTTTTAGGGTGAAGGTTTTAATGTGTTGCAGAGTGGCTGACTTCTCCTTTTTTTTCACGTGGTCGGCCAGCCATCATCATCTGCTTTCTCGTTTTAATCTCTTCTACCTGTTTCTTGCATCTCTGTGGTTTTCTTGCCCCCTTTTGTCCATTTAAGTATCTAATGCTCTACGTTCTACCGGTTTTTTCTTTCTTTCTGTTTTGTGTTTTAAATCCCGTTTGTTTCGTTTTCAGTGTTGTGGCATTGTTTTATTCGGAACAAGGGACAGATGACATAGCAGTGTGCTCACTTGCCCCCTCTTTTAAACCGACGAAACAACACGCTCTCCAGCCGACTCACATTCCCATGTAGCGCCACCTATTAGTAATACCAGTCCACATCCTCCGTGCTCGCTAAGTTTAGATTCCCACTGGGGGTCAAAAGCAAATGTGCATCCGCACTGAATGTTACAAATTCATTGTCCATCGAGGCGAATCAGTTATGTGAATGGCTGGTGTCTGATCTTTCGGAAACGTCCGAGAGAATAGACACCGCGCATTTACATACACTACTAGCCATTAAAATCGCTACACCACGAAGATGACGTGCTACAGACGCGAAATTTAACCGACAGGAAGAAGATGCTGTGCTATGCAAATGATTAGCTTTTCAGAGCATTCACAAAAGGTTTGCGCCGGTGGCGACACCTACAACGTGCTGACATGAGGAAAGTTTCTAACCGATTTCTCATACACAAACAGCGGTTGACCGGCTTTGCGTGGTGAAACGTTGTTGTGATGCCTCGTGTAAGGAGGAGAAATTCGTACCATCACGTTTCCGACTTTGATAAAGGTCGGATTGTAGCCTATCGCGATCCCGGTTTATCGTATCGCGAATTGCTGCTCGCGTTGGTCGAGATCCAATGACTGTTAGCAGAATATGGAATCGGTGGGTTCAGGAGGGTAATACGAAACGCCGTGCTGGATCCCAACGACCTTCTATCATTAACAGTCGAGATCCGCATGGCTGTAACGGATCGTGCAGCCACGTCTCGATCCCTGAGTCAACAGACAGGGACGTTTGCAAGACAACAACCATCTGCACGAACAGTTCGACGACGTTTGCAACAGCATGGATTATCAGTTCGGAGACCACGGCTGCGGTTACCCTTGACGCTGTATCACAGACAGGAGTGCCTGCCATGGTGTACTCAACGACGAACCTTGGTGCACGAATGGTAAAACGTCATTTTTTCGGATGAATCCAGGTTCTGTTTACAGCAACATGATGGCCGCATCCCTGTTTGGCGACATCGCGGTAAACGCACATTGGAAGCGTGTATTCGTCATCGCCATACTGGCGTATCACCCGACGTGATGGTACGGGGTGCCATTCGTTACACGTCTCGGTCACCTCTTGTTCTAATTGATGGCACTTTGAACAGTGGACGTTACATTTCAGATGTGTTACGACCCGTGGCTCTACCCTTCATTCGATCCCTCCGAAACCCTACATTTCATCAGGATAATACACGACCGCATGTTGCAGGTCCTGTACGGGCCTTTCTGGATACAGCAAACGGTCGACTGCTGCACTGGCCAGCACATTCTCCAGATCTGTCACCAATTGAAAATGTCTGGTGAATGGTGGCCGAGCAACTGGCTCGTCACAATACGCCAGTCACTACTCTTGATGAACTGTGGTGTCGTGTTGAAGCTGCATGGGCAGCTGTACCTGTACACGCCATCCAAGCTCTGTTTGACTCAGTTCCCAGGCGTATCAAGGCCGTTATTACGACCAGAGTTGATTGTTCTGGGTACTGATTTCTCAGGATTTTTGCACCCTAATTGCGTGAAAATGTAATCACATGTCAGTTCTAGTGTCCAATGAATACCCGTTTGTTATCTGCATTTCTTCTTGGTGTAGTAATTTTAATGGGCAGTAGTGTAATATAGCCTTTTGCTTACGATAGACATGAACCTCAGCGATTTAGTTGCATGGCGACATCTCGCGTTATGTGTGTGAATGAGAAATAAATAATGTAAGAAGTGTCTGAACATGAGCGTCTGTGTAATGAACTTTCACGAAATATTGTTTCTTCCTTGTCGTAATGTGTGCCCTAGCTGCTAAGCAACGGCGCACACGGCCCACGTGTGTCTGGATGTCGGCAGCCTTTCGAGCCGATAAGTAAACATCGTTCCTCTTACGTCCTTCTGCCCCCGGCGCTCAAGATCTTTCCCTCTTTCCCGGACTCACACCTTTGTTAGAACATAGGTCGACGCTCAACTTAACTTGGATTACCTATGTACAGTATTAGACGGGAACTTAAATCAATTCAGTCATAATGCAAGTCAAACAGTAGAGGATAATTAATGTTTCAAGTATTTAGTAAACATGGAACTCCTTGTCTCAAGTCATATCTATTATTTTTCTTCAGCAAAACTGGAAGTCGAAATTGTACATGGTCCCGGTTGACCAGGAATATGTTCATCGTCATTCATCGCTAAATGCTTTAGTAATTAGTACTGGACACACAAATTACCGAGAAGGTACTCTGCAACTGTTGTTGGCTGGCAGCAGGTGAGAACAGGACGTCATAGTTAAAAAGAGTACCGATTTGTGTCGATATGTATCGAACAGAACTAGAGAGCAATGTGTCACAGGTACGTCAACACCTGTTGTTTGCATTAAATCTTGTGGTTTTTAATGTTTTGATTATAAGAAATTAAGTTTTAAAAACTTAATTTTCAGGACAGTATTTAGTAAGAAACTGATTTCTCATTGTAAGCTTTATCACAAGTTTCCAAAACTCGAAACTTGGGAATTTTATGGCTAGGAATGGGTGATGGTGGAGAAGTGGGGTTGTGTGGTTGAAGAGGTGTGTCCTCGCACGTAAAAGTTGAGGAATTAAGCACCGTATAGGGAAACACTTGGTTGCAGAGAACACAGAAACAAATGTCATGACTCATGTTCACGGCACTCAGGTCGTGGTACGAAAAACATCGCCGAAACATCACAGAGTAACTTTCGACCCGAGCTACATCCTCCACACACCAGGGCTGAAGCCGTTACTTTGCCATCGATACATCGACGCCCTCCATCATTCGATTAGAGACAAAACTGCGGCCTGCCGGACCACAAAAACCGCCTCCAGTCAGTTAACGTCCTGTCTCTATGTTGTCTACCCTACTAAAGGCGCGCAGGTGTGTGTACCGGTATGAGAAATGGTCGTTTTCGAGATACGCGACATTGTAAGTTCATTGCATACAGCTCCGTTCGCAGTTTTCCCTCGGAAGCTGGCTGAGATGGACTTGCTTTCACTGCTGGCAGCAGCGGTTCCTTTCTGGTTTGCAATCCACCGTCGCTGACAAAGCGTGACTCTCGTCTCCGGTCGCTGTCGGTCAGGATAACTTTACGACCGCTCTTCTCTCGCGTCTCCTCGCCCTACCGCCCCGCTGTGCTGATTCCACACAGCAGACCGTCACGTACGCTCCCCTTCACTGCTGTGACTTAAGTTTGTGGTGAAGAGTCACTTGGCCGGACAGGGTGGCCGAGCGCTACAGTCTGGAACCGCGTGACCACTACGGTCGCAGGTTCGAATCCTGCCTCGGGCATGGATGTGTGTGATGTCCTTAGGTTGGTTAGGTTTAAGTAGTTCTAAGTTCAAGGGGACTGATTACCTCAGAAGTTAAGTCCCATAGTGGTCAGAGCCATTTGAACCATCTTTTGAAGAGTCACTTGATCTCTTGGTACCAGTTCCACGGTGCTCCGAAGCGACTAAATGCGCCCTTTTCAGAGGGTAACAGATATTTTTATTGGATGAAATTAAACAAGAACCTTCATCCATACTAATGTCACAATTGCGACAGTAACTGTTATGATTTCACAGATAAACCGCTGAACCGGTTTTGATGAACTTCGGTATGGAGATAGCTTCAACTCTGCTTAGTACAAGGTATTTACTCATTTGAAGTTTATAACGTGAAATTTGGAGACGTAATTACTCTTAGAAAAAACCATTTACTCTTTGATTTATCGACTTAACTCTCCGTTAGCCGGCCGCTGTGGCCGAGCGATTCTAGGCGCTTCAGTCCGGAACCGCGCTGCTGCTACGGTCGCAGGTTCGAATCCTGCCTCGGGCATGAATGCGTGTGATGTCCTTAGGTTAGTTAGGTTTAAGTAGTTCTAAGTCTAGGTGACTGATGACCTCAGGTGGTAAGTCCCATAGTGCTTAGAGCCATTTGAACCGTTTGAATCCTCCGTTAGTCGGGCGGATTATGAGTGTTACCAGTACAAACACTAATCACTACCTTCCCTCTGTAGACAGGCACAAACATGCCTCGGACGTAGTAGCTTCCTGTAGGGGGGTGAGGTTTAGACCAGTGTAAGTCTGATCTTCGATGAATTAACTTGTGCCATTTGGCAATAAAATCGCTGTAACTGTAGTCCACACGCCTTACGGTGTAACCATCTTCGGTGAGCACATTTTTTCATCTTCTAGCTAGATTAATGGGTTTTATTGTTTCTGCTTTCAATACTTTGTGTCACATTTCTCATTTAGTGAGCTGTAGTATGTACTGATGAGTTCTTCGTCTGCAAGCTAAGCATCTACAGTATCATCACTTTTTAAAGGTACATTCAGTTTCTTTTTGTCGCTATAAAAATCAGGTTTTTGGTTTCTAAATTTAAAGCATTTATTATTGTCAGTGAGATAAATCAGAATCCAAAAAACAGCAGGTTGAACATGCTAGTGACACAAATATCGTTCTGTAGTGGCTCAAAGAATGTGTCACCGATGATGACGACAGTCCTGCGGAGTGTGATTATACCGCTGATGAACATGAGTGACAACAGGGCGTTTATGAGGAAAGTGAATTCAATACAGAATCAGAACAGGAAATGAATACAGATGAAACTAAGTTAAATTCAAATGATAATGTTAGTGTTGAGGAAGGTAGTAGTAACTCAGATAAATATTATTTTGGTGAAAACGAAACAAAATGGAGAAGAGATTCCTGTATTGCTAATTTGAGAACCTGTGCCCATAATATTACAAAAATTTCCGCGAAGTTCTACATAATTTCCCACCTCCCACCCTGTCCCCAACCACAGCCACCATTTATGCACGCTTAATTAATATTTCTTTGATGTATTTTTTGAGAAACAGCTACTACCTTCAGTTTCACTAGCTAATTAGAAATAATAAATGCAAAATTCTGTGTTATTTGATTATTTGAATTTATTTTTTCAAAAACTTCATTTCTTTAATCACTTGCTATTTATTCACCTGTCCTTTAAAATGAGATTTTCTTTCCATTTGTTACCTTTATTTTGATCTAATGAATGTATTTAATATTATTTAAAAATTAAATGAAAAACAACTAAGACAAAAATTTAAATTTTATTTTTTAAACTGGACTACTCCCGTAGTCCACGTGCTTAACGTCTTCTACCTTTTGGGCATGCCTCACGAAGTGTTAAGTACATTAGTGAAAATATTCTGCACAATACGATTCGACATTACGAGTACAATGCTAATAGAATCCCAACGTGTTTAATCCACTCTTCCCTGCTAATATCAGTTACAAACACATCACATTTTAGACGCTGACCGTCACATGTCTCTTACAGCTTCTGAAAGACTTGTACACTCACAATGACGGCGTCATTTAAACGCTATACTATAAACAGAGAGTTGTGTCTTTACATGTAGAACGTGGGGAGCGTTTAGTGAGACTCCATTTCATTATGTCGCATTAAGTCATATTTCATTCTTGTAAGTTACATGGGGGAAGATCTCATAGCCATCTTATACCAAAAAGCGTTTCAGCATCCACCAGTAGACTCACTGTAGAGGAGTTACGCATCAACAGACTGGAGCAGAGATTGGCGAAACGTTCATCAAAAATCCTACCATCAGATGTCAAATCCACTAGGTTGGATGTAATACATGGGGACGTTTCAACTAGAACGAAGTTGCTCAACATCAGTATAACACCAAATCCTCTCTGAGGAAAGTGTGAGCTACAGAATATCCTCGCACACAGATTCATTTCTTCACGTCAACATGCAATTTGGTCTTGGACAAGGAAGTAATTGGCTTTAATTACTAGAACGAGCCCTACCACCGTCAACTTGAATGCCACTTTACAGCAGGACTGGGGCATGTGCCAAGGTCAACCCACCGATCGCAGCTGGGTATTTGGCTCATTTCACTCATTATTCGACTACCATAGTTACTCCGGACACACTAGAATACCAATCTTACCCGCAACAGCAACATTGCATCATGCCACCAAGGTATAGCAGAAGATATGTTGAGCGGTCCTAAAAGTTTTTAATCATCTATCTTGGTTTGCAGGAACGAAGTATACAAGTCGGAGTTCAATGAGGACCGACGACGCTCTTGGAATTCCATGGATTTTAGCGGAACAGAACAACTACCAGAATCTAGAAGAAGGGACTTGTTTTCCTCTTTCAATATAAAGAGATTTAGAATGAAATTTTCACTCTGCAGCGGAGGGTGCGCTGATATGAAACTTCCTGGCAGATTAAAACTGTGTGCGGACCGAGACTCGAACTCGGGGCGTTTGCCTTTCACGGGCAAGTGATCTACCAACTGAGCAGTTGGTAGAGCACTTGCCCGCGAAAGGCAAAGGTCTCGAGTTTGAGTCTCGGTCCGGCACACAGTTTTAATCTGCCAGGAAGTTTCATGAAGAGATTTAATTTCCAAAATTAAGATTAAATAACGTAAAAGAAGCGGAGAAAAGGAAACAATCACATTGAAGAATATAGTGTAATTAAAAAAAGAAATGGTTAGCATTGCTGACATTCGACCACGGGTGCAGGGTTCGAGTCCCAGCCGGGTCAGGTTTCCTCCATTCGGGATCTGGTGTGTGCTGACATCATAATCATTTCATGATCATCGACGCGCAAATAGCTGAAGTGGCGTCATATAAAGAGATGTGCACCAAGCGGCCGAACATTCGAGCAAGGTCTCCCAGCCAATAAAGCCATAAGCACATTTCATTTCATTTTTCTGATAGGTGACCTAAGACGCGGGCAACAGCTAGAACACAATGCTTAATCCATACTTCCATTTCAATGTTATTAAATGCGTAAGTAACTAATTAACTCTGTCTGCTACGGTTTCACAACCAAATTAAATCGCTGTACCGATTTCAATGTAATGTTAATGTGGTACAGAGATAGCTTGGATCCTGAGGAAACAATAGGCTATTTTTTAAAAAAAAGGAATTGATTCTTAACAGAGTGAAGTACGGCATGGAACATCTTTTCAATATCATTTAAAGTAAACCAGGGTAAAACATTAATAAATTTGCTACATAACGTGCAAATTGTGTCATTTAATGATGTTCAAGCCCCCTTAGAAGCATCGCTTACGTATGCCACGGTAATCCAAACAGGCAGGAAAGGTCAGGTAAGAGCAGCTAATATTATTGCACGTGTAATAGCTTACTTACTCACGATCACTCATCATAATGAAATAACTGATGTAACTGATATGCGAGAGCAGCCAGAGGTTAACAGCTAGTACATTAATAGTTAACACTCGTTAGATATTAAAACATCAAGCTAAATAGTCATCGCATTGCTGTGCCCGCTCATGGGAGTGGATTCCCTACATGAAATGATAGTTGCACACATTCGAAGGCTGATTTTAACCTGCTAGAGTTAAGGATGAAAGTAACGTCTGCATGATGTGTCACTGTCAAGTAATATAGTTTGATGAAACTTATACAGTACATATAAAGAATTGCTGCTATACTGGATGTTTCAAAATGAATATCGGGGCTCAAGGTTTTGTGGCATTTATTACAATCAACTTACAATCCAAATCCATACGTGTTAGAAAAACGAATGTATGTATTTGTGTATGTGTGTGTGTTCCACATCTCCTCCTAAACGAATGGCCTGATTTCAACTAAGCTCCGTATACGTATCCCTTACTATCATGCAATAGTCGCTGTGGTGTTAAGAACCACCTGACTATCATAGCTCAAAAGATAAGCCGTCATAAACAATGAGGTGCGTGAAAAACTGCAGCACTATGCATGATGTTTAAATTTGTTACTTCCCTGCTACTAACTATATTCGCAATAAATTTCGCAGACACTATCAACATATCCCTCTAAATCCATCAACAAAATTATATCGTGGTACCACACACAGTTCAAGAGATATGATGTTATAAACACTGAGATGCGTAAAAAATTACCGCATTGCACATGACGTTTAAATTTATTACCTCTTTGCTACTGAATCTATTCGTAACTCATTTTGCAGACAGTATACAAATGTGCTGCTTAATGTATCTACAAATGGTTCAAATGGCTCTGAGCACTATGGGACTTAACTACTGTGGTCATCAGTCCCCTAGAACTTAGAACTACTTAAACCTAACTAACCTAAGGACATCACACACATCCATGCCCGAGGCAGGATTCGAACCTGCGACCGTAGCAGTCGCGCGGTTCCGGACTGCGCGCCTAGAGCCGCTAGACCACCGCGGCCGGCAATGTATCTACAAAATTATATCATCGTACGACACATAGTTAAAGATATACGACGTCATAAGCAATGAGATGCGCAAAAAATGCTGCATCATGCATGAAGTTTTCATACGTTTGTTATTTACTACTAAGACACTCCTACAGATGAGTCACCTTAAGGAAATCCCTGACACCTGGCAGCGCTTTTGATAGCTTTCAAGTGCGAAGTGCAAATGACTGTAGGCCGAAACAATTGCCGTGTATGGAGATATTGTAGTGTTGGCAGAAGCGCCAACACTGTGTTGCTAGAGGAGGCCGAAATGCACGCGTTTAATTACACGCTGACTGGCGTGTGGTCTGGAACAAATAAGGGAATTAATAGTAGCAAATAAAGTACGTAGTTGATATAATACTTAACTTTAATCCACAATTGTAGAACATCTCTCGTTACGGTACATGCTTCATAATATTAATTATCAATTGAATACGGCGCCTTGCTAGGTCGTAGCAAATGTAGCTGAAGGCTATGCTAACTATCGTCTCGGCAAATGAGAGCGTATTTGTTAGTGTAGCGTCGCTAGCAAAGTCGGCTGTACAACTGGGGCGAGTGCCAGGACGTCTCTAGACCTGCCGTGTGGTGGCGCTCGGTCTGCTATCACTGACAGTGGCGACACGCGGGTCCGCCGTATACTAACGGACCGCGGCCGATTTAAAGGCTACCACCTAGCAAGTGTGGTGTCTGGCGGTGACACCACAGATATGAAGGGGCGTTGCGGTACAGACGTTCAAAAATCGCGTTGTAAATTTGCATTTATCACAGTTGACAAGTCACAGGGGCAGTCCATTATACTGTAGAGTGGATATGACATTTCCATGTTTTTCTCATGGATAAATTTATGTTGCTCCCGTAAGGGTGGCTCACTCGAGAATTTATTCATCGTAGCTCCTGGTCATATAACTACACTCCTGGAAATTGAAATAAGAACACCGTGAATTCATTGTCCCAGGAAGGGGAAACTTTATTGACACATTCCTGGGGTCAGATACATCACATGATCACACTGACAGAACCACAGGCACATAGACACAGGCAACAGGGCATGCACAATGTCGGCACTAGTACAGTGTATATCCACCTTTCGCAGCAATGCAGGCTGCTATTCTCCCATGGAGACGATGGTAGAGATGCTGGATGTAGTCCTGTGGAACGGCTTGCCATGCCATTTCCACCTGGCGCCTCAGTTGGACCAGCGTTCGTGCTGGACGTGCAGACCGCGTGAGACGACGCTTCATCCAGTCCCAAACACGCTCAATGGGGGACAGATCCGGAGATCTTGCTGGCCAGGGTAGTTGACTTACACCTTCTAGAGCACGTTGGGTGGCACGGGATACATGCGGACGTGCATTGTCCTGTTGGAACAGCAAGTTCCCTTGCCGGTCTAGGAATGGTAGAACGATGGGTTCGACGACGGTTTGGATGTACCGTGCACTATTCAGTGTCCCCTCGACGATCACCAGTGGTGTACGGCCAGTGTAGGAGATCGCTCCCCACACCATGATGCCGGGTGTTGGCCCTGTGTGCCTCGGTCGTATGCAGTCCTGATTGTGGCGCTCACCTGCACGGCGCCAAACACGCATACGACCATCATTGGCACCAAGGTAGAAGCGACTCTCATCGCTGAAGACGACACGTCTCCATTCGTCCCTCCATTCACGCCTGTCGCGACACCACTGGAGGCGGGCTGCACGATGTTGGGGCGTGAGCGGAAGACGGCCTAACGGTGTGCGGGACCGTAGCCCAGCTTCATGGAGACGGTTGCGAATGGTCCTCGCCGATACCCCAGGAGCAACAGTGTCCCTAATTTGCTGGGAAGTGGCGGTGCGGTCCCCTACGGCACTGCGTAGGATCCTACGGTCTTGGCGTGCATCCGTGCGTCGCTGCGGTCCGGTCCCAGGTCGACGGGCACGTGCACCTTCCGCCGACCACTGGCGACAACATCGATGTACTGTGGAGACCTCACGCCCCACGTGTTGAGCAATTCGGCGGTACGTCCACCCGGCCTCCCGCATGCCCACTATACGCCCTCGCTCAAAGTCCGTCAACTGCACATACGGTTCACGTCCACGCTGTCGCGGCATGCTACCAGTGTTAAAGACTGCGATGGAGCTCCGTATGCCACGGCAAACTGGCTGACACTGGCGGCGGCGGTGCACAAATGCTGCGCAGCTAGCGCCATTCGACGGCCAACACCGCGGTTCCTGGTGTGTCCGCTGTGCCGTGCGTGTGATCATTGCTTGTACAGCCCTCTCGCAGTGTCCGGAGCAAGTATGGTGGGTCTGACACACCGGTGTCAATGTGTTCTTTTTTCCATATCCAGGAGTGTAGAAATGTTCATAATCAAGTTCTGAGTTAAATAAAAATTACAGAAAATTTGTATTTTACGTTCTGTGTTTCTTAATTTGGTTACTGTACTAATACATTTGTAAATTATGCTTATTTCTTTGTACAACTGTTTCATAATAAAAAAGGTGTTATCGCGAATGCATGAAATGAAACTTTGTCGAGATTATGCTATAAACAACGTTAATTTTCTGGTTTGTGTTTCTAATAGAAAATTGGCAAAGTGAATACGCACGCAATGCCAGGTTCGTCAACTTGACACAGATAATATGTTAGGTGAAAGAGCAACTCAGGCAGTTTTGCTTACAAGTGTTCAAGGTGAGCACCATTCGTCACGGCACGCATCGAGGCGATAGGCGAGCTCTACCCAAACCTTGGTTCGGTGTGTCTGGAGCAACTATTGCAAAGACTGCTTCAATCCTTTTTCTATAGTCGCGCAGCTCAGCTGGTGACGGAGGCTCGTTTACAAGACCCCTCGTGAACCTCCTAAGGAAAAAGCCGCTTGGCGTCAGATCGGGTGAACGTGAAGTCCGTGCCAAACAAACTCTGCCGTCCGGCCCCTTCCGGCCAGTTCAGCGGTCTGACAACGTCGTTTAATCAATCGCGCACTGATTTATGCAAGTGAGACAGCGCACCATCTTATTGCCAAATAATGTTCTGCTGTTAAGCTTTTTGACATTTCAGGAAAGAGCCACACTTCTAGCGCATCAACATAATAAATACCAGTTTCATTTGCTTCACCGGAAAGGAAATGCCCACAAACTTTCCGCCGGGATGTTGCACAAAAGACATTCTATTTAGGGAAGCCCCTCCGCCACACACCACTTGGTTGCTAGCGGAGTATGTATGTAGATGTAGAGTATACAGGGTGATCAAAACGTCAGTATAAATTTGTAAACTTAATAAACCACGGAATAATGTAGATAGAGAGGTAAAAATTGACACACATGCTTGGAATGACATGGGGTCTTATTAAAAAAAAAACAACGTTCACAAAATGTCCGACAGATGGCGCTGGACAGCTCCCGTGACGGGCGAGAGGTACGCCGATGTTACAGAATCGCATCCTCTCCAGCCTGGCTGATAAACACCTGCTGGAACGTAGGATGTTTAAGAAGGATGGCGCTCCACCCATATTGCTAGACGCGTGAAAGATCTCTTGCGCGCGTCATTTGGCGATGATCGTGTGCGCAGCCGCCACTTTCGTCATGCTTGGCCTTCCAGGTCCCCACACCTCAGTCCGTGCGATTATTGGCTTTGGGGTTACCTGAAGTAGCAAGTGTATCGTGATCGACCGACATCTCTAGGGATGCTGAAAGACAACATCCGACGCCAATGCCTCACCATAACTCCGGACATGCTTTACAGTGCTGTTCACAACATTATTCCTCGACTACAGGTATTGTTGAGGAATGATGGTGGACATATCGAGAATTTCCTGTAAATAACATCATCTTTGCTTTGTCTTACTTTGTTATGCTAATTATTGCTATTCTGATCAGATGAAGGGCCATCTGTCGGACATTTTTTGAACTTTTATATTTTTTGGTTCTAATAAAACCCCATGTCATTCTAGGCATGTGTGTCAATTTGTACCTCTCTATCTACATTATTCCGTGATTTATTCAGTTTTCAAATTTATACTGACTTTTTGATCACCCGGTATATGTAGAACTGTGCCACCTCGTGGGAATTCGCTAACCGCCAGATGCGCACATTATGTGTCTTCACATTTCCATGTAGGTGAAATGTCGATTCATCACTGAAGACCTCAAGATTCAGAAAACCTTCATTTCAGGCAGCTACATTTCGTTAGAAAAGTTGGCAATTAAACCGTTTTCTGTAGGCTTTAGAGCTTGTGACAACTGCAGACGATAAGGAGGTAATTGAAATCGTCTCCACATAGACATCACAGTAATTGACAATTCACGACTAACCTTCCGAACTGATTTCCCGGGCCTACGCGAGGAAGACTCTCATTCAACACGTTCTTCAGTCATAGTCGTCCTGCACTCATCGCTTTGCACAGAGAGCCGTGCATAGCAAGCAAACAAAAAAGCTTTAGTTGCTGTTTCGGTTGTTGTATTATTTATTGTTATAAGCTAAATGTAATAAATGCTACAAAGCCTTAAAACCCCGATAATCATTTTGAAACATCCGATGTAGTATAAAGATAACTGAAATAAGTACACCTTTATCCAAAGACAATGATTACACTGCAGTCATTGCCATTGATGATGGTTGCTCGGACATTACAAAAGGCAGGAGAGGTTTCTTAATATCGTGTGTGATCACAATGAACGGATATGCATGTTCTGATACGTGCTCTCATGCTGGCCACAAGGTAGGTCAGAGTTCTTGAGGCAGAACGCTCCATATCCCAAGCAGCGCTGTTGACAACTGCTGCATTGTCTCTTGTGCACTTGGACGAGCAGCAGTACGTCTCCACAACTCACCCCACACCTGCCCGATGGGGTTTAAGACGGGGCAACGGGCAGGTCAGTCTGTGGTGTCACCCAGACACCACACTTGCTAGGTGGTAGCTTAAATCGGCCGCGGTCCATTTAGTACATGTCGGACCCGCGTGTCGCCACTGTGTGATCGCAGACCGAGCGCCACCACAAGGCAGGTCTCGAGATACGGGATAGCACTCGCCCCAGTTGTACGACGACTTTGCTAGCGACTACACTGACGAAGCCTTTCTCTCATTTGCCGAGAGACAGTTAGAATAGCCTTCAGCTAAGTCCATGACTACGACCTAGCAAGGCGCCATTAGCCTTACATAGTTTGATAGTTATCATATGAAATGTCTCATCAAGAATGCTGTATTCACATCAAAGAATAAAAGATAAGTATTCGAGGAGCTGCATACTTTTCTTATGAGAATTCACTACTTATCCTGTTCCAGAATTCACGCCCGTCTGCGTTAGATAGCGTGCATTTAGGCCGCCTCTATCTACAAGGTGTTGGCACATTTGCCAACACATCATTGGCGACGAGGATGGGATCTGCGGAAAGACGGCAGACGAGCATTTAGCACACCTGCGAACATTATTTCAGGTATTGCGCCAACATGGTCTTCGCTTGCGGAAGGACAAATGTGTGTTTTTTGCTCGTGACTTACCATACCTGGGCCATGTCATCAATGCCCAAGGCATACATCCGAGTCCAGAGCACCTCCGTGCCATACAAGAATTGCCTTCGCTGCCTCGGCCGCGGGATGTATGTGGTTTTGGGGGCCTCTGGTGAGGTGCGTCGGCATCTCAATCAGCTGCGCCTCTGTCGTCGCACGGGTTCTGCCGCTCCCCGTCTGCTTCCAGCGACGGTGCCATCCGGCCAGCGCCCTGGGGACCCATCTACTGGCTCGCCTCATCCCCAGGTGTTACCGACGCTGCCTTCCATTTTGCCCCATGGCGACGCGCCGCCGCAGCCGCCGCAGCAGCCGCCGCCGCCGCCGCCTGTTCTCCCGCCGGCGCCACCCGCATTCGACGCTTCGCTGCAGCCGCCAAGCGCCTCCCTGGGTCACGCGCCGCCGATCGCTTCCCGTGACCAGCTGTCCTCCGCCATGGAACTCTTGCCCGCTCCGGACCACTTGGCGTCTTCGCGCGTCGGGTGCCCCGACGCAATGGAGATCGACCCTTCGGCCCCTCCTGTCTCTTTACGGGCGCATACACCGCATGTTGACGTGCACCCTGGACTAGGTTTTCAGGCGTTTCCTAGCTCCCCTCGGACCGAATGGCCGGGTGCGGGTGGCACAGCCTCGCCTGTTGTTAGGCTCCCCACCTCATCGCATACGTCAACATGGGGTCCTCCCCACGGCGGGCGGAAGCCTTATAACACGACCGTTCGCCGATTTGCGGGGGAGGAATGTGGTGTCACTGCCAGACACCACACAGTCCATTCACCAAATATTCTTTCGTCCCAAGAACTGCTCCACCTCTGCTGTTTGATGCGGTCACGCATTCTCATCCATAAAAATGGAAACAGGGCAGAATTCCCCACTGAAAAATGCCTATTGGTAAAGAGTACGGTGTCACAACAATAATGATCGGTGAGTGAACCGCGTTTAATGTTTCGGATCTCGGTATGCCCATGCAACATTGTGCCCCCACATATCATAACAGCTAGACCATCAAATCCATCATGTTCGGCAATGATCTCGAGTGCATTAGGTGTTCCCACTTCTCGCCATATGAGGATACCTAATGGACCCAAGAACACTGTCGAACATGATCGTTTTGGTGATTCAGGTGTTATGATGTGGAGAGATATAATTACTGTATTTATGTATACCGTCATTCGCCCACTTCTGTCATTGTTACAGAAACCGACTCTGGCTAATAAAACAGTGCTTCACATTTCACACAGCATTCATAATTGGCTGTATAGAAGCACAGCAAAAGAAAACTTGTAGTACTTGGTGATTGGTAATTAACAGGTATTTCTATCGACCTTCAGTTTTTAGAACATCTTTAGCGAAGCAAATGGAGACATACTTTGAACTGATTGGTATACAAAAACAAAGCCAATTAGAGGGTAATTTTTCTGTCGTTTCTCAACTAAAAGTAGAGTAAGTGTGAAGAAACGGCTGAAAAAGAAAAGATGGAACATATACCTGAAGGCGAATAAGGAAAAAAAATGCACACGGCGCAATATGCTAATCTGAGGCTTCCTAGCCGATAAAAACGCAATTCACACAAGATTAACACGGAAATGCACTATAAGCACGTAACTGGCAATCTGCATGATATAAACAGAGTATACAAAGCTGCATTCAACTTCAGGAGCTTCTCATTACAGGACAAAGTGAAAAATAAAGAAGTAAAAATTAGAACAAAGAGATATTCAGAAACGCAATCAAAGATTCGCTTCGCAAAACGTACTACTGGAAAAGTACGGCGTTGAAGGAGGGTATCTGGAAACAGAAGTTAAAAAACTTATGGATGACGTAGGCTCAAGCAATAAAATATTATGAACCAACTTGTTTTACTAATACCTATCGAGTAATTAACATCTTTGTCCAACTTCTGTTCCTTCCTGCGTTATAAATTTGATTAGCTGTGAAGAAGGGACTGACTAATCAAATTCCATAAATGAGGATGCTCGAGCAAGTAATTGTTTCTACGAAAATGTTAGCGTTATTGAAACTGCTCCGCGACGAGATTCGAATCCCGGAAAATTGCCTTTCAGCGGAAACGTTCCTATCTAGGGACCTATCCTTTTTTTCGACTGGAAGTATTTTATTGTGTCGAAACGGTAAGAACTACAACGCTGCACACAATTTGATGGCAAAGCTTAACCATTATCAACACGTGAGTCAATTCCTTCCTTCCAGGAGTACTAGTCCCGCATGTTATGCACGAAAATTTCTGTGAGATTGGCAGGTAGAAGAGAGGTACTGACGGAAACTCAGCCGGTAAGAACATTGTTCGCCAAAGGGAAGGATACGGGCTTGAGACCCGTCTGACACTTAGTTTTAATCTTCCAGGAAATTTTAAAAGTAGTGCACGCTCCAATGCAGAGTGAAAGATACGTTCTAACTGTTGAAACTTTTTACGCAATTAATAAAGGAGGGCAGACACCGAAACCTACCCACAAAAGAATATACACCCACGAGCAGTTTAATTACAGCCTCCTATCTGCTAGTAATAGTACTTCAATACGCCCTGATGACGATGGAGATGCGTCGTGGAATGGATTCCAGGAGACACTTTGATTCATAACCGCTTAATGTCCGGCAATAGCCACGGAAGTTGGTCGAAGACATGGACGTCATAACTTGATGCTGTTCCAGATGCATTCAACAAGATGTAGGTCAGGCGATCGGTCAGGACCAACAAGTGCCCTCAAACGCATAGTGTTCTGAAACTAGTCCTACTCATTTGAGCTGTGAAATGTGGCGGTGTGTTGCTGAAAGTGTGGGTCGCCTACGTACTGCTGTAGATAAAAAAATCAGATGCTTGTTACGAGACAGCATGTTTCTGTTGATTAGAGAGAGAGATGATGGTAAACGTATCAGGGGCTTACTTTATACAATGTAAGCCTTAAACACACATAAACCATCGGCTCATTTGACCTTATTGCGGTAATCGGCGTACTCGTATCGAACGAGTATCTGTATCTGCGTCCACAGCTACCTCTGTACTCGGCAAACCACTGTGAAGCGCGCGGCAGAGGGCAGTTACCGTTGTACCAGTTATTAGGGCGCTATCTCATTCCATTCTAGCTCTCGAAGAATGATTGCTTCAACTCCTCTGTGAGCATTGTAACTGGTGTAAATTTGTCTTCACGATCTCTTGTAAGCTAAACTTAAGGGATTATAGTATATGTGTAGCTTCAACACTTAAAGTTTGTTCTAGAAACATCGTTAGTAGGCTTTCAAGAGATAGTGTGCGTCTATCTTCAAGGGACTGTAACTTCATTTCTTTGAGCATCTTCGTGACACTCTCCCATGGGTCAAACAAACCTGTGACTATTCGTGCTGCCCTACGAACTGCCAAATGTTTTGTGTATAACGCTGTTTATTTACATTCTAAGCTAAGAGCTAAACTTCAAGATGACTCTTATTTTGCCTGTTTCTAGATATTTATTAATAAGAACAGTTGAGAATAAATGTTACTGATACAAATGCAAATCGAAAGGAGGGAAAGTCATATTTTTCATAGGTAAGCACCACAAAGGTCTAATTCCAGTCATCATTCCAAAAAGAGGCGCTGTATGTTATTAAAACATGAAAAGTATATTAAAGGGCTAATTTATGAGGCTATATGGCCATATATTTGTAGGAATTCGGTAGTGTGGGCTCTGCTGTAAGTTACTCCGTTGAATGAAAACGCATTTCGAGCAATTTTCTCCTGTAAATAAGATCTGTATATGACAGTATTATACAGATTGATTACACAGAAGTTGTAAAGTAGTCACAACAGAAAACCGTAGTACTAACACCTGTGTCATGGAGAATGAGTACTGATGAATAATAATTTAGTCCCCGAACAATAACGAATATTAAAGATATAGCATCAGAACACAAAAACGGTAGAAGGTCGTTCTAAAAACTATTTCAGTGTGTGATAAATTGCTAATTAGCTACATGTTTTGGCTCCAAGTTCGATGTTATTTTGGGAGACTATTGCTTCGAGCTACTAGGAAGCCGTACTGGAATACCGTTGCAACACAATTTATTATAACAAAAGAGTAAATGTGCGTGTGAAATATTTGTCCAGTAGTCCCCTTCTAGGTAGTTCCCTTACCTGGCGTATACATTGTTATTTGACGACTCTTTGGTTACTTGCACGTCGGTGGCGGTGGGGACAACATACATACTCAGTTTCGAGCGGAGAAAATCCCAGACCCGGCTGGGCGATAGAATTCGGGGGCCCTGTAATCGAGAGTCAGCAACGCTAACCCGCAGACCACGAGGTACTGGCTTAATGCTCGTCAATGCGATCAACTGCAGTACAACATCACGCTTTTCCTGTAACTAAAAAGGGTACAGGCCCAGTGGGTCCTAGGCAGGACGTCCATCTGAAGGGAACTTGAGTTAACAAAAACAGTTATTTAAATACCATTTTGTATACTCTTGATCGTGGAATACAACTGGGTGCGCTCCAGTCGGAATGCGAGACCGTTACCGAGTCAATGCGGTCATGGAAAGTTGTAGTTTTGGTGTGGGAACAGAGTACGCAAAAATAAGCGAAGATAGGAGATGATTCACGACATAGCTAGCTGAAAGTCAGAACCAGACAGAGCGTGGCGTTTTAGACAGACACCCCACCTGCATCCTGCACATGTAGCCAACACGTAATTTCCTTCCTACGCTGCTCACTGCCTGTTCAAAAGCATTCTCAGGGGGTTGTTGGTCAGTGAATTTTACGGGAACGAACAACTTCTACTGATACGGCGATCCTACGCGAGGGGCAAGCCATAACGAGTTGTACTTCAATATCCAGACGAAAATCTGACCGAAAGAAATTTAGAAGTAGCAATAAAAATTCGATATACCCTCTAAACTACGTATGCAAGCTGCACAAAAGCAATGTCCTGGCATTTATCTCTTCAAAGTTTTAGTCCAGGTTCATTCTAGGTATCGAATGCAAACTGTTCACATGCCCATTTACAAAATCCACGCTAATGTTGAACACTGTCTGTACTAAAGTAGCAATATAACGACATTCAAAATCTGCAGAGCGCTTATGGTTATACCTTACACCTCTCCACAGCGGCGGTTTTGGAGGCAATGTATGTTGGCTGCAGAAACTCTCTTCTGCGCATATGGATTCTCACACTCTGGCGTTTACGTTGTGATCACGCGATCCAGCCTGTTCACACTCGTGGCCGAGAGTATCAGAATAAAACAACTGTTGTGTAACGCTGGTGCAACCGGTTCTGTACTTCAAAGACGACCTGAAGTCACATGGATTACCAACAGCAAAAACGACCTCTCAGGACTATGCTGTCGTCCACACATGTTCCTGTGTTCCCCTAGAAACGTCTTGTATCAAGTAGTAACATATAATTATCGAGTTGGTTGAGAGGAAGCCGCAGAGGAATAATTATCCAATTCGGTTTATTAGCATCAGGATTTTTACATCTGCTTCTACACCTGCATGTCTACCCTGCAAATCACACTTAAGTGCCTGGCAGAGGGTTCATCGAACTACCTTCACAATAGGTCTCTGTTATTCCTTTCTCAAAAAACGGGGGGAAAAGAACGAACACCTGTATCTTTCCGGGCGAGTTCTGATTGCCCTTATTTTATTGTAATGATCGTTTCTCTCTTTTCCGGCGAAAACAAAATATTTTCGCATTCGGAGGAGAAAGTTGGTGTTCTAAATTTCGCGAGAAGATTCCGCCGTAACGAGAAACGCCTTTGCTTTAAAGATGTGCACCTCAAACCCAGTATCATGTCCGAGACACTCTCTCCTCTATGTCTCTATAGCAAAAAAGTCCTGCCTTTCTTTGAACTTTCTCGATGTGCTCCGATAATCCTGAATGGTAAGGATCCCACCCCGCCCAGCAGTACTCCAAAAGAGGACGGACAAGCTTAGTGTAGGCAGTCTCTTTAGTAGATACGTTGCATCTTCTAAGTGTCCTGCTGATAAAACGCAACCTTTGATTCGCCTTTCCCACAACATTTACTATCTGTTCTTGCCGATTTCAGTTGTTCGTAATTGTAATTACTAGGTATGTAGTGAATTTACAGCTTTTAGATTTGATTGATTTACCTTGTAGCCGGAATTTAACGGATTTCTTTTACCACTCACGTGAATGATTTTTATTGTCTTTCGAGTCTGCCCTGACAGAAAAAATGATCATGACTGTTAGTGACACAAGAATCGTTGTCAACAGTCTTCGCGATCTCTGTGGATCTGCAGTTTGGCTTCGCCTATCAACCAGATGCTGATGGGGTGGTTTTCCCTAATTCGCATAAAATCTTCTACAGAACATATACACATGACAGAATTATTCAGAAAGATGGATATAATTTCTTTAATCTTTTATTCCATGATGTATGAATAGGATATGAATAATCTGTATACGCTGATGCAACAAGAAGTTTCAAAGATTACAAACAGGGGCAATAAATATACAATTTCTCCGCCTCCCGGTACACGGCAAACAGCTGAACGGCAGCCGAGCTCATCCCGCACGTGAAGACCAATCTCTTGTGTTAATGAGTTCACTGGAACTCTGATATATTTTCGTAGGTCTTCCAGTTGGTGGAATTTTAACGTGGACCGCACCCCTTACAAAGTCACAGAAGAAAAATTCACATGGATTGAGATCAGGAAGTTTCGAAGGCCAGAAATTAATCGCAAGGTCTACTTTTCCCATGCGACTTATCCATCAGTGGGGCAGCGGTTGATTCATATACGCTCGGATATCAAGGCATATTTTGAAAACTGAAGCCTTGTAAATCTACGGTAAGTTGAGGAAAAAGGCATTCTTCCAACAAATGGTTCAAATGGCTCAGAGGACTACGGGATTTAACATCTGAGGTCATCAGTCCCCTAGAACTTAGAACTACTTAAACCTAACTACCCTAAGGACTTCACACATCCATGCCCGAGGCAAGATTCGAACCTGCGACCGTAGCAGTCACGCGGTTCCAGACTGAAGCGCCTAGAACAGCTCGGTCATTCTTCCAACATATCCCGGTATGTTATTTCAGTACACACCACAAAGAAGAATTGCCCTTAAATGGCACTAGAAATAAGACCTTAAACACGTTTGGATTTGATTTGTCTCTCTTGTGATGCAATTTTTCACGCTGATCTTGCAGACTTCATAAGCGGTCTTTGTGGTTCAAATGGCTCTGAGCACTATGGGACTTAACATCTGTGGTCATCAGTCCCCTAGAACTTAGAACTACGTAAACCTACCTAACCTATGGACATCACACATATCCATGCCCGAGGCAGGATTCGAACCTGCGACCGTAGCAGTCGCACGGTTCCGGACTGAGCGCCTAGAACCGCGAGACCGCCGCGGCCGCCGCGGTCATTGTGTCTATTCACCTTTCCACTAAGATGAAACGTGGCTTTCAAACTCAAAACGCTGAAAATCTTATGCTGCATGGTAGTCATCTTACTGAAAACGGACATGAATTGGCAGGCCTATATGTCGTCAAGGTTTTTTCAACTACGCTGAAAAAGTTTCCCTGGGAAACTCTTACATAACCTCCATACAGTCCCGATCTCTCTCCATTTGATTTCCATATTTTTGGTGCCCTGGAAGAAGATATTCGTGGCCGTCAATTTACTTCGGACGAGGAGATGCACGCCTGGGTACCATTGTCGTTTCGTAGTCAACGGCAAACATTTTTCCACGAAGGCGTTGACCATCTTGTACCACAGTGGGATAGATGAATTAACAGATATGGCGATTACGTTTTCATTTGACTGTCTATTATGCATGTACTTCGGCCTACTTAGGCCAGCTGGGCTGTGATCGAAATGTTTTCATCCCTAGGGACGTGGATCATGGGCTGCTATTATCTTGAAAACATATTACTCATCACAGAAGTACTCCTTGCAGCGCTTGTGCTACACTAACTACTTCTACAACTCTATTGAATGCTGCTTTAATGTAACTGGCTAGTTGGCGTCCGTAATAGAATACTACAAGCGCACCCTGGATAGCGTCTAATGATAGACTTGAACTAAATAAACTAGCGCAAACTGGCAGCCAGACAATCACACTGATCTCTTGGCTATTTAATAGCACACCCTAATCGAAATGGCACAGACGAAATCCATTGGTCATTCTCATGGCCAGCTGACAAGAAAACTTGGGCCTTGCCACAGGATTTACCAGCTAAATATAGAAGGAATAATCAGGGCAAAGAGTTATGTCCAGCAAAAGGTTCTAAACGATAATGACATTGACGTCACTGCCACGCGGGAAACACACACGGAGAACGAGGAACAACTAAGAAAAAGAGGTAAAATATACGTCTACGACTTAGTTGGTGCCACATACCACCACGCTTATGGTGTGGCAACTCATGTGAGATCCAATACCGAAAATGTTCAGTTGCATTCAACATCTACCAACAACAACATACACGAAGTGGTTATTCATATCGGAGGGTACACCATAAATAACACTTACAAACCTCCTGCAGTCTCATGGCCACCACAGGTCCTACCACTACTGCAGCACCCATATGTCTATGCAGGAGACTACAACAGTCATCACACCCAATGGATATACAAAGAGAACCATGACAATGGTCAGGCACTTGCAAACTGGGCGGATGAAAACAAAATGTACCTCGTATTTGACGCGAAGGATAGAGATTCCTTCTATTCGGCAGCATGAAGACGAGGATATAAGCTGGATCTATGCTTCCTGAACACAGACAAGGAAAATATACCGCTGAGAGTCTCACGTAATATCCTATCGGACTTCCCACAACTCCAACATCGACCCGCTCTAATAGACACTGGAATAACTACTCCCCTGGTAACTTCTTTTACTAGCCCGCGGTGGAATTTCCAGAAAGCAAAGTGGAAATTTTTTCTAAGAACCTGGATAAGTGCCTGGGATTGATACCTCTAAACTAAAGAACTTCAAGAGGTTTGTTAGAGCGGTCATAAGCTCCACAAAAAAGGCAGTACCTAGAGGGTACTGTAAACAGTATATCCCAGGATGGAACAAAAAATGTGAAAATCAGTACCAGACATTCCTCAACAGCAACTACCAGGAAATAGCTGACGACCTACTACATTACCTTGATGTGGCTCGAAGAGAACGATGGATGGAAACCATTCAAGAACTAGACTTCAAAACGTCTGGTGAAAAAGCATGGTCCTTTTAAAGAAAACTAAACGACAGCAGTAAGTGCGTCCACAAAGAAAACACCGATACATCCAAACAAGATTGCCTCCCATGTAGTATCAGCCTCACGCCATTCAGATTAAGCATGAGCTTACAACATTAAAATCTCTCTGTGATGACCAAACGGAATTTTCCCACCCATTCTCGGCAGAAGACATAACGAGCGCTCTGAAAGGCGTAAAATCGGGAAAAAGCACCATCCGGAGTTTCTTCTAAAGTGCGGAAAATATGCGAAAAGATGGTTAGCAGAATTGCTTACAGATATTATAACACACGGCATAGTCCCTCATCAAATGAAACAATCAAAAATCGTTGATCTTCTAAAGCCAGGGAAGCCGAGTAACGAACCAAAGAGCTACTGTCCAGTCGAATTATTGAGCTCTGTCTGTAAACTCCTAGAAAGGCTTCTCTATAACCGCATTGCCAACAAAATTCTTCCGTCAGTTCCTGTGGAGCAAGACGGGTTCCGCCCTGCGCGCAGCAGTACAGACCAGGTTATGTCACTAACTATGTATATGGAGGCTGGGTAACAAAGGAAATTAAAAACATCAGCTGTTTTCATAGATCTGTCTGCTGCCTACGACACTGTCTGGAGACAGGGCCTATCGTAAAAGTTCATGCAAACAGTCCCTTGCCGGAGAACTACTAGACTTATATATGCCATGCTTGCTGCCAGAACATTCCAAGTAGAACAGATAATCGTCGAAAGAACCCTGAACAACGGCCTACCACAGGGCTCCGTGTTGGCTCCATTACTGTTGAGCTTGTATGTTACCGATATGCCATCCACATCTCCCATGCTGTTTGGGTATGCAGACGATTGGGTCTTGGCAACACAGCACAAGAACTTTGAGGTCATGGAAACAACCTTGACATCTGACTTGGAGACATTAAGTACATACTTTTGTGAATGGAGATTACAGCCAAATCATACAAAAACCGAAACTACATATTTCCATCTTAATAATAAATTAGCAAGCAAACAATTTGGCGTTCGTCTCGAGGGAAATCGGCTCCAATCTAATACGCATCCAGAGTACCTTGGAGTCACTTTGGACAGAGCGCTCACTTATAAACGACATCTGGAAAATACTGCAGCCAAACGAAAAACGAGGAATAATATTCTCCATTAGCTGTGCGGCACTACGTGGGGCTCCTCGGTTGACACGCTACAGACGTCGACACCTGGACTGGCCTACGCGGCCGCGGAGTACTGCGCTGCGGTCTGGATGGACAGTGTTCACACACAAACACACACACACACACACACACACATACACACACTCACACATAAAATCGACGTGCAGCTTCATAGCACGATGCGAATTGTCAGCGGAACCATGAGATCAACCACAACACATTGGCTACCAATTCTGAGCCAGATACTACCTGCGGACCTACGTCGGAAGAATGCTCTTCTCCGGGAATATAGGAAGATAATCGACGCCGCCCAGCTCCCTATACACTGCGACATGCCTGACCTGGAAAGAAACAGACTTCCATCTAGACATCCAACAATGATAACCGCCAAGGAATTGCGAAGTACAAACTTTAATGCAATAAAGACCTCGAGAGAACAAGGGCGAGAGGTGTACCATGAGCACTGTCAAGCCCTCCCCTGCATCACTGAGAGATCACCACGATATGAAATACCGCGTAAAATATGGTCATTCGTTAACAGAATACGCACAAATCAAGGAAGATGTGCAGATACTTTCTACAAATGGGGAAAAACACCGACTCCCAACTGCTACTGCGTAGGCAACAGACAGTCCACCCACCACATTATCCAAGAGTGCGACAGATGAGCTTACAGTGGCCCCTTTTTTCACATGATATCTTGCGAACCATGGATGAAGGGTATCAGACGGATGTTATATTCCTTGACTTCCGGAAAGCGTTTCACTCGGTGCCCCACTGCAGACTCCTAACTAAGGTACGAGCATATGGGATTGGTTCCCAAGTATGTGAGTGGCTCGACGAATTCTTAAGTAATAGAACCCAGTACGTTGTCCTCGATGGTGAGTGTTCATCGGAGGTGAGGGCATCATCTGCAGTGCCCCAGGGAAGTGTGGTAGGTCCGCTGTTGTTTTCTATCGACATAAATGATCTTTTGGATAGGGTAGATAGCAATGTGGGCTGTTTGCTGATGATGTGGTGTACGGGAAGGCGTCGTCGTTGAATGACTGTAGGAGGATACAAGATCACTTGGACAGGGTTTGTGATTGGTGTAAAGAATGGCAGCTACCTCTAAATATAGATAAATGTAAATTAATGCAGATGAATAGGAAAAAGAATCCTGTGATGTTTGAATACCCCATTAGTAGTGTAGCGCTTGACACGATCACGTCGATTAAATATTTGGGCGTAACATTGCAGACCGATATGAAGTGGGACAAGCATGTAATGGCAGTTGTGGGGAAGGCGGATAGTCGTTTTCGGTTCATTGGTAGAATTTTGGGAAGATGTGGTTCATCTGTAAAGGAGACCACTTATAAAACACTAATACGACCTATTCTTGAGTACTGCTCGAGCGTTTGGGATCCCTATCAGGTCGGATTGAGGGAAGACATAGAAGCAGTTCTGAGGCGGGCTGCTAGATTTGTTACTGGTGGGTTTGATCATCACGCGAGTGTTACGGAAATGCTTCAGGAACTCGGGTGGGAGTCTCTAGAGGAAAGGAGGCGTTCTTTTCGTGAATCGCTACTGAGGAAATTTAGAGAACCAGCATTTGATGCTGACTGCAGTACAATTTTACTGCCGCCAACTTACATTTCGCGAAAAGATGGCTCAAATGGCTCTGACCACTATGGGACTTAACTTCTGAGGTCATCAGTCCCCTAGAACTTAGAACTACTTAAACCTAACTAACCTAAGGACATCACACACATCCATGCCCGAGGCAGGATTCGAACCTGCGACCGTAGCGGTCGCGCGGTTCCGGACTGTAGCGCCTAGACCTCTTGACAAGTATGGAAGTGTGATTACGCATGTCAATCACATCGCGATTACGGGCAGCATGGGGTTCACGCCTGAGCCTCGGGACGTGCGCTAGCAGCGCATGTCGGGTGTTTCAAGCGTCAACTTCGCGTCTTAATATCTCGGGATGTAATGGGAATATTGCGATGCAATCGACGCCATTGTGTATGTGCTTTGTCATGCTATGGATTTCTGAAGAAAAAAATGTAGGAGGTCCATTTAAAAAAACATAAGTTTGTGTTAAAAAACACACGTGCTTTCGTTTTAGAATGTTTCGAAATATGTACATTCATGGGCCCCAGCCCTACATTGATACCGGTGAAAGTCGTTTTCCAATAGCTGTTATTGTTCGAGAGATATTTTGGGTGGACAAGATAGCTGGGACCCCCTGTATAATCTTGATGTCTTTATTTACGGTCGCAGGTTCGAATCCTGCCTCGGGCATGGACGTGTGTGATGTCCTTAGGTTAGTTAGGTTTAAGTAGTTCTAAGTTCTAGGGGACTGATGACCATAGATGTTAAGTCCCATAGTGCTCAGAGCCATTTGAACCATTTTTTTGTCTTTATTTAATTGTATTGCTCATTATCTGTATGCTTTGTACTTCGTATATAGCATATTTTATTGTGTTTTTTATGTAAAACTTTGTTTAAACATTTGTAAGAAGCATAAAATGATATGCATTGCCATAAGCTAAATAAATTACTATAACTATATGACCTTTTGCCAGATGTGGGGGAAGCAGCATCTACTCGATGATGTGATCCAGCTCGCCAGAGCAAGGCAGCCCGTGGCGTCCGAACTGATCAGCAGCCAGCCCGATCCGCAACGGCGATCCCACTTAAATCCGTCTCTGCCCTCCACTTTCCAGTCAAGACAAGAGAGTGAGCACCCAGCACCCGTCTTCGCCTCCGTACCCCATCCTCTAGTCACCTTTGCGTGTGAACTTAATGGTGCTAGACATTCATTCGAGCTCTTCTTGTTGAACAAAATGTTGTTGCGTTACATTGGATATTTTATTGGCAAGTTTGTTTAAGATTGCAAATAGGTCCCTGTCTTATTTTGTTTCCACTATACGACAAGTTGAGGGCGCTTCTCTTTCGTCTGGCTGAACTGCGGTAAGAGTGACAGATTCAGACTGGACAAGTTCTGGGGTGCCCGGACGAGCACCACAGTCACACGCTTCTGAATCCTTTTCACCACTCCGGTTCAGGTAAATCGGATGTGACCCATGCTCAGTGACGAAATGCACCAATCCTTTGCTAGGCTCCAGGTGCTTCAATCTCAGCGTTTCTCTGATACTAGAGAAGACTGCTTAGACTCTTTTTGCGGTATCAGAGGTATCCCACTGGTGCTGCCATATGTGCAGTACTTCATCTAATATTTCTTTCTTATTGGCTATGTATTTGCCCAGTATGACCCTAATTTTATCCGTGTTGCCTTTCATCAGTCAATAGTTGGCTGCTTTCCGCCTTGTTGACATGTGTAAATGGGCAGGGGCCCATTGTCACTGAAAGGCCGCCGGTGGGTAATCTGCCGAGGGCTCCAATAGACCTTGCTGGAACATTTCTTTGTACCCTTACCAAGACCATGGAACGCCTCACAAGCCACAATCTGTGGGCCCATATGCTCGACCCGTATCCCACCATTGAGAGGATGAGCTTCCATGATGTGCAGTCTTGTACTGCGAGGCGGATGGAACCTCCGCTGCCCTACTCTTACCATCTTGTGCAACACAGAAAGTACCTGTCTACCGCCTTTCTCAATAAGGGACCCGAAGTTCCAATTCTGATTCAGATGCACCCCCAGATATTTACAAATTGTCTATGTATAAGTGCATCATAGATCTGACTGATGAGTCACCAATTAATTTCCTCTTCAGCAACACGGTGCAACACTATTATCGATATTACCTATAATGGTCTCATCTTTGGTTTTACTTAATGTGATTACTGTACAACTATGACATTTGATGTAACATCAATGTAAATCTTTTATTCATTGATTTATTATAATGTATGTAAGTATAATTAATCTATGGGTGTAATTTAAAACGAATGTGCTGTGGAAGAATGTACAAAATGAAGCCTTTAATTGTAATATTGGCTCATGCATGGGGAAAGTAGGTTTTTGATGTGTTAACATAGCATGGAATTCAAATTTTACACAACGACATAAGCTCAGCACAATAGGCTGTGGGGTGGTGGGACTGGACCAAGTGACACAGCAGGCAATCACCATCGACAGTTGCACTGAACATTTATTTGGAACATTTAAACAAGACAAATAACAAATAAAACCACCAACACATGTTTAAAATTACCACTTAGGTGAGAGCAAATTTGTTTCTGGGTGCCCATGTTAATAGTAGAGCCGGATTTAAATGTCGTTTTACAACACAGCAATCAAGAATAAGCAACTGGCTACAAATATTCAAACTATACTATACCCAGGTATCACATGTTCCACTTGAGCTAAATAATACAGAGAAGTGAATGTTCCTTCAGAATGCAAGTAATAATCAGTACAAATAATTCAATTACTTCCTCACTATTTCAAAAGTAGTAATTTCCTATAATTAAACTAACAAAATAACCTCTTCTCCAAGTCAGTAGTAAGCATTTGTAAGCATTTTCCCTATAATTATCATTATCCTCCTACTGTATTGTATATATAGTAAGTGTTATTGAGAGCCAGCTGTTGTCTAACGCATTAATACTCCTCCGGTGTAGTTAAAACCAAATTACTTGCTAAATTGTGCTACTGTATTGTATATTTCCAGCAAAGCAGAAGTTTTGTGTCAAGTAAAGTCAATGCACATCTACATCTAAATCTACATGGTTACTCTGCAGTTCACACTTAAGTGCCCGGCAGAGGGATCATTGAAACATTTTCGTACTACTTCTCTACCATTCCAATCTCGAATGGCGTGTGGGAAAAAGGAACAGCTAAATCTTTCCGTTCGATCTCTGATTTCTCTTATTTTATTATGATGATCATTTCTCCCTACGCAGGTGGGTGTCAACAAAATATTTTCGCATTCGGAAGAGAAAGATGGTGAAACTCGCGTCTCATATCAGTGACACTCTCACCCCTATTGCGCGATAACATAGTTAACTTTCTTTACGAACCATGTTAGTACTGGGTAATTGCCTAATTAGGATCTGGACCGTTTCTTTTTCGGCAATTACAGCTTAATTAATTAGTAATAGAACCTTGGTTCGATTCCTGTTTATCTTGGTACTGCTTCCCTTCAATAGAAACCTTCAGGGCAACAAAATTAGCCCAGTACCTCACCATTACACATCGTCACAGACACAAAGTTAAAAATCCTTTCAAGGGATAACATTATCGGCTTATTACTATTTTAATGGCAGCTGGTAGTGATGTATATTGATTTCTGGGGATTATTGTCAATTTAGATATTTTAAATCAGGTCGGTAGTGTCTCTAATGCTATAATACATCTGTTCTCGAATTGGAGACGGCCGTTACTTTGCGTAAGGATCAGGAGGTCATCGCATAAGCGATGTCTCCCGACACATATGCCTCCTCCTGCAGGGACTGGGGCAGTATCTCCGTGCTCATGTCACAAAAGCGAGCCACATACGTCATTTGGTGATACGTTTGTAAAGAACTGTGTCGTGTGACGTCATCTGTGCCAACAGATTATACAATAATCTCTCTCTCTTTTTTTTTTTTTTTTTTTTTTTTTTTTTTTTTTTTTTTTTTTTTTTACACCCGTATAGCAGCTCAAGAGGCTGTATCTCCCGAGAGCAAGAGAACAGCACAGGCCGCTACAGCTCGTCTAAGGGACCTAAAACATATAGGTCCAAGTAGACGAGTGAACAGATTCGGCCACCAGGTTAATAGGGTCCTCTCTGGACTTGTTCTGTCGGAACCCAAACTGCCGCTCGTACATATCAGCCAACTCCTGAAGGCTTCGCAGCCTGGCACAGAGCAATTTTTCAAAAGCGCTGTCTGGGGTATCAAATAAACAAATTGGTCTGTATGACTTAGGTTCGCTCGGATCTCTGTCCTGCTTCCACAAGATTACTACGAGGGCGTGCCGAAAAATAATGCCCCTGAATTTTTTTTTCTGTTCTCAATATCTGTTGAGGTATTAGGCCTACATGTCATGCATTTTACATTACAGACGAACCCTGCTGCAGACTAATCCACCAACCCACCCACCCACACACCCACACAAACACGCACGCGCACACACACACACACACACACACACACACACACACACACACACACAGGCGGACTTGTATAGCAGATCATTCGCATGGGCAAGACCGATAAACCTGCCCTCTTAATGAGGTCGATTAACGTCGAACGTTACGGAACATAACGGAACGTCAGAACGTTCCACGATGCACATCAGATGGCGGCACATTCACACTGGCCGTCAATCGAACAGAACAATACCGCCAAGAATTCTCGGGAAGGAAGGGAGGGTGACATTGGTGCCCTCTTTAACACAGGTAGTGTTGTTAACTTCTCTGCGTTCACTTATGTCATAGCATTTGCCTTTATGTCTTCATAATCTTTACCGTTTTTTTTTTTTGGCTTCTTGAACCATACTATCGACAGTCTGTTAGATAACGTATAAAGTTGATACAATGTGGCACAATGAATTAAAATTATTGCGCAATATTCTCGTAGGTGCAATAGATAGATACAGCTCAGGAAACTTGACTAATTAATTATATACGACAGGAACTAAAAAGAACTCAACAAAGACTGGGAATCGTACACCTGGAGTGTCTATTCAACCACAGGAAGGAAAAAAATTTCATATATACACGTTACTGTCTATTAGAAAATAAAAAAAATGCTTTAAGGATCGTCACGCCGTAAAACAGGAGCACATGTTGGAAGGGACAGCTCCAATTTCAAAAGATTTTGCATCAAACAGTTTTGCTGTGCTTCAAAGAAAGTACAGGAAAACAGCGAGTAGCTGACATCTTCTTCTTCTTTCTCCTGGTAGTTGAAGAATTATCCCTGGAGCCTTTGTGATGTAAGTGGAAAGGAGTTGAACCAGAGTTAGTTAGTGGCCAAACCAAAACGAATGTTCTTGACGTACGTCGTACATTAAATTTTCCCTTCGGCTGGAAACTGAAAGAGACAAACGTGTCGTACAAACACTTCAAACCGTCAGCTCGTGCTTGATCAAGAAAATATATACAGGATGGTTCAGAAGGTTGCGCATGATTTTAAGGAGCCGATAGGGGAGTCGAAATAGAACAAATATGGAACATGAATATCCAGCGTTAGATGTACATGTTCATACTAAGATCGTTATCAGCTTCCTGTTCATCCTAAATCTTCTAAACTATGACGTCCTTCTAATTTCCGACTGGGTTGCTGCGTAGTATTGATCTTTGCGGTAGACTGAAAGGTGGCAATCCTCTCCCAGTTCTTTCTGGGATAGTTCCACATCCATATGTTACATCGGAGGCTGACAGAACGGCGCGCAGTACAGGGAGAGAAAGATTGGTGTCCTTTGCCAGTTGGTTGACCTTGTCATTGTAGACCAAACATACGTCAGCAGATAGGAGACTTTCGTTCCTCTTCGTCTACTTAGCAATGATTCTCGTATACGATTTGCGCTGTTTAAACATTCATCTTACTGTCCTATTTTAAGTTTTCAATAAACTGCAAAACGCTTATCCAGTCTAATGCTATGAATAGGTTCTGCAACACCCATGACGACCAAGTCTGGGAGCCTCTCGAATCGTTGCCTCATCCGCGGTGAAAATTGAACTCCCTGGAGATAGACGGGACTGCCTGTACTAGCTCAGCTTTGGGGCAAGAAAGGCACATCCTAATGCTGAAGTCTCTTGATATCGAGAGACATCAGTATACTCAGGAACAAACTGCGGCCAATAAAAATTCTTGTAAACACTGGAACTCGAATTGATTGTGCCAAAACAATTTTCCATAAAACTGCAATAATGAATTTTAAAGTTCTTTTTGTTCGAACCCAAAGGTTACGCACTGAGTCTAACACTGCCACTAGCAAAAAGCAAAAGTTCCTCTTTTCCGATGTAGCATTTCTGAGCGAAAAATTGTCTCTCATATCTCGATGAAGGTTGATCAGTTTCCTGTTAGGCTGCTGAGTCTCTTAGCAAATAAATTTCTCGCCAAGTATGACGTCGAGCATATAGTGGAGATTCAGCAACTTCTATAAGTAAGACGTTAGTAGGAGTCGATCGCATAGCTCCAAGGCAAATTCGCAGGCAGCAGAACTTTACCATGTCTAGTTTTAGAAGTGGGCATTTAACGATGTTGTGAAAGAAACGTCCATAATCAATGAGCAAACGAGGCCCTTGTACATGATTAAGAGAGTGTATGCGTCTGCTTCCCACGAACTGCTACCTGCAGGTCTCATTGCGTTAATGCTGCTTTGTATCTTGATTACATGATGCATGTGATCAGAAGCACATGTCAAATACCATACCTAAAAATTTCTCTTAAATCACCAGCAGAAAGAAGAGACCTCCTAATAAAATGGTTGAGCTTGTCGATAGTATCCTTCTGCGGCTGAAGTGAAGATTTCTACATGGAAACTCCTAGGCCTTTGACGTCCAATAAACTGGTTAATACGTAAGCTTTTATTTCCTTAAAATGTTATGGAAGTTGCATAAAGTCTTGGATATTTTTCTTATGAGTGTCCTCACAGAAAACTGGCCAAATATGTGAAACAGAAAAATTATTTACACTTTAAAATAGCTGGATAAAGGAAAAGGCTACAATGTGCATAAATAATGAATAGGTCAAACGATTTTTATTCAAAAAAAATTTTTATAGCGCAGAATTCAGCTCTCTTGAAGGAGAAAATACAGTTTCTGACGTTCTTTTGGAATCAGAAATAGAACAACGCACAGAGGATGACGTAAAGAATCTCTGTGTATTGTCTTCTAAATACTGTTTATGTCCTTGTATCTATGTACAGGCTGATTCAAAAGGTTGCGCACAAATAGAAGGAGGGGATACAGCAGTGGAAAACAACAACTTTGGAACAGGAAATTATGCTGTTGGAAGGAATCCAGAGCCAGCGAAAGGTTTGAAACGCCAGGAATACCAAGGACAGTAAATGCACACGTGCTGTAAGTTCAGCAAAAATACCGCTGAGGTACTGGTTCTGAGTGCTTATATCGGCTTGTCATTCAATCGCGTTCCTCTGTTGTAATGCTGTTAATATCGAGCGGAGCAATTGTTGTGTACTGTAATGATTCTTTATTTACGTGGCCATTACGGCACACCAACCACAGTTCTCGATACCAGTAATACCGTACTACTTTTCTGCGAAGTAATAGACATATTTTTATGACAATATTCACATTTGGTTTTATTAATGTATAGGTACTCCGATATATCGATATATTACAGTGATATGGTTCTTGTGTATATTCATTTCTGTGAGACTGTCATAATTTTTGACTTACTTGTAACCGTTTTGGCGTGAATACACACAGAGCAGTCTTTGTTTCACTTTGCAGAAGTTAAGTTGTTATTTCGCTTTGTAAAAGAACAGTAAAGTCTTGTGTTTGGTTAAATTAGAAATGAAATATATGGAGATTGATACAAAACTGTTTTCTTGATGATGTGACAATTAAGAAGTATATGTGAATTTACAAGAAGTTTAATAATAATGTGGATCGTGAACACCAAGTCAAAAATTATTTCTACCATACCATTGTTCTGATCTGGGATTGTTTGATCATTAAGAATTTCCTGAAACACGCATTTGTTAGGCCTTCAAATATTGCTAAAATACAGATCTGGACCTTCTAGCAGTCAAAGTGGAATCACCCTAGAATCAACAAGATGAGCCATAACAACTTCGACGAAATCTACGTGGGAATCCATTCAAGATAAGTACCAAAATTAATGACTTTTTTACAGTAACTTCATTATTTCCATTCTGATGATACCATCCACAGTCAATAACTTTGTTACTGCCCGATAAAGCGAACATATGCTGCGTGAGAAACATTATTAATCTGATTTCTAACTTACTTTGCAAGTGGTGGTATTGTTAGAGTACGTACACCTGATTTTCACTCTCGCGCTGTGAGATTGGAATGGGAGGTCAACTGCATGGCTACCTTGCACAACCCTGTTCCGACGTCTCTTTGTGGGGGCATATCAAAAGCTCCCTGTAATTACGTGACACCAGTCCCCAAGAAAAAACACCTCTCGCAGGAATCCTCGCAGCGTCTTATGACGTTCGTGCGGTGCCTCTTGTATTAGACACAGGGCGCCAGATTTTTCTACGAATACATTTGCCTTTACTGAATGTTATGGTCGACATTCTTGGCATCTTCTGTAATGCACAACATTATTGAGTAAAACAGTAAACAATTTTTGCTAAACTTAAGGTGCATGTGCATTGATCTTGTTGTTCCTGACATTTCAAAGTTTTCATTGTGTTAGTAGTACTTCCAAGACCATAAGTCACCATTCCAAAGTTGTTGTATTTCAATTCATCTATCAGCTCCATAAATTTGTGTGCAACCTTTTAAATCGCAATCTATATATTTTCTTCATCAGAAAGTGTACAGTTTTTGAAATGTTTGGAAGACACTTTACTATTCTTCGAGCTTCCAGTATGTGGTAAAGTGCCATACGACGTTCATCAAGAACATTCGTTATGAATCTCACTTTACCCACTCATTAACTATGATATTATTCCTAATTCATTAATTATGTTACTATATACCAACTTGGATCGCGAATTGTATCTGATAACCTCACTTTCGCCGTTCTACATCTAGGTCTACATCTATACTACCATTGTAAAGTGCGTGGTACAGGGAACATACCCATTGTACCATGTGTTGGAATTCTATACGTTCGAACTGCGCAAGTAGTGCTGGACCAATGACCGCGCAAATGCCTCTCTTAGTGCAGTAATTAGATTAAATCCAATTTTTGCGGTTGTTGTCGTATTTTTCTAAATTTTTCACTCGGTAATAGATCTGAAACTTTGTCACTAGGTCTCTACCTTCCAGTGTCTTTCAGTTCATGGATTTTGGTATCTGCATAACGCTCTCTCAGGGTGAATAAACCCGTGATGATTCGCGCTGTCCTTCTTTGTGTACTCTCAGGTATCCCCTGTGAATTGTATTTGGTATTGGTCCTAAACACTTGAGCTGTTTTTCAAGGATTCTCTTACGAGTGTTTTGTAGGTAATCTACTTTGTAGACTGCCTAAATTTTCCCAGTATTCTGCGAAGGAACCACAGTCCGTCACCTACTTCACCTACGAGTAAACCTACGTGACCAGTCCATTTCATATTCCTACAAATTGTTACACTTTGGTAATTGTATGAATTGGCTGTTTTCAGTTACGACTCATTGACACTGTAGTCATAAGATACTACGTTTTGCGAAGTGTTCTTCACACCTCTTTGAAATCGTATCAGAATTTGACAGCATTTGTGAAATTTTTTGTCGACGTTCATTATAGATAACTGCATCATATGAAAAAAATTTAAGGCTGCTATTAATATTGTCTACCAAGTTCTTAACATGTTAGTTCACAGCAAAGGTCATTATCCACTTATCTGGGACACACCTGAAGCTACTGCTACTTCCGTCGATCGTAAGATAATGCGCTGCATCATCGCTATCAATATGTTACTAATGCAGTCACATATTTCGTTTCATACCCCATATGATCATACTTTCGTTAACAGGCGTTCAGTGTTGAGCTAAGCGAAGTGACGCTCTATAGGCGTTCCATCTAGTGTAAACACACCTCCATTTCGATATGCTCCGTTCACGTGCATTGTGAATCGACCTATACTTGTGGGCGACTTAAATGTGAAGCTAGTGGGGAAACTGAATGCACGCTAGCAGCTGTTAGAGATACACTGTGGCTTTCGAAGCTAAGCGTCTTGATGAGAGCAGCGCCAGAGAGACGGGTTGGGAGAAGTCAGGGTGTGTCCTTTTTTATAGTGTGCGGGGGAAGGAGCCAGATATCGCCCTTTCATGAGGCTTCAGAGGTCCAGATTTCTTCTCGCAAGTGATTAAGGTTTGTAAAGCGGGAAATGACCTCTTTCAAAACGAAGCTAGGTGCCAAAATTCATATTTCATATTATACTGTGCCGTTTCTGTACATACACTCCCCTGCAGGAGAAGAGGAGACGAAATGAAACTTCAGTCGTTTAGATGGTATGTGATTACAAAATCGAATGAAATTTACTGAGATCTTGGTAGTACGAGCCCACTTATCAATATGACGTTGCATCCCCTTTGGCCTGAATGCGTGCACTGAGTCTGTTGGAAAGGCTCTCATAACGCCTTTGTATTCCAGCGCAAGCTGGACCACAATGGTGCTTGATATTTTGGCTACTACATCTACATCTACTTCTACGTGATTACTCTGCCATTCACAATAAAGTGCCTGGCAGAGGGTTCAATGAACCACCTTCATGCTGGCTCTCCACCGTTCCACTCTCGAACGACACGCGGGAAAAACGAGCACTTACATTTTTCTGTGCAAGCCCTGATTTCTCTTGTTTTATCGTGATGATCATTTCTCCCTATGTAGGTGGGTGCAAAAGGATATTTTCGCAATCGGAGGAGAAAACTGATGATTGAAATTTCATGAGGAGATCCCGTCGCAACGAAAAACGCCTTTGTTTTAACGATTGCCACTCCAACTCACATATCATGTCTGTGACACTATCTCCCCTATTTCGCGATAATACAAAACGAGCTACCTTTCTTTGTACGTCAGTCCCACCTGATGCGGATCCCACACCGCACAGCAATACTCCAGAATAGGTCGGACAAACCTAGTGTAAGCAGTCTCTTTGGAAGACCTGTTGCACCTTCTATGGGTCCTGCCAGTGAATCGCAGTATTTGGTTTTCTCTACCCACAATATTGTCAATGTGAAAGTTCCAATTTAGGTTATTTGTAATTGTAATCCCTAAGTATTTAGTTGAATTTATGGCCCTCACATTTGTGTGACTTATCGCGTAATCGAAATTTACCTGATTTTCTTTTAGTACTCATGTGAATAATTTCACACTGTTCTTTATTCAGGGTTAATTGCCACTTTTCGCATCATACAGATAGCTTATCTAAATCATTTTGCAAGCCCTTTTGATCTTCTGATTAGTTTACAAGACGGTAAATGACAACATCATCTGCAAACAATCTAAGGCGGCTACTCAGATCGTCTCCTATGTCGTTAATATAAATCAGGAACAATAGAAGGCCTATAACACTTCCTTGGGGAACGTCGGATATTACTTCTGTTTTACTCAATCACTTTCCGTCTATTACTACGAAATGTGACCTTTCTGACAGGAAATCACGAATCCATTCGCACAACTGAGGCGATACTCCGTAGGCACGCAGTTTGGTTAGAAGACGCTTGTGAGGAACGGTCCCGAAAGCCTTCTGGAAATCTAAAAATCTTGAATCAATTTGACATCCCCTGTCGATAGCACTTAGCACTTATTACTTCATGAGTATAAAGAGCTAGTTGTATTTCACAAGAACGATATTTTCTGAATCCGTGCTGACTATATGTTAATAAATCGTTTTCTATGAGGTACTTCATAATGTTCGAATACAGTATATGTTCTAAAACCCTACTGCAAATCGACGTTAGTGATATGGGCCTGTAATTCAGCGGATTACTCCTACTTCCCTTTTTGGTTTTGGTGTGACTTGAGCAATTTTCCAGTCTTTAGGTACGGATCTTTCTGTGAGCGAGTGGTTGTATATAATTCCTAAATATAGAGCTATTTTATCAGCGTACTCTGAGAGGAACCTGACTGGTATACAATCTGGACCGGAGGCATTGCCTTTATTAAGTGATTTAAGCTGCTTTGTTACACCGAGAATACCTACTTCTATGTTTCTCATCTTGGCAGTTATTCTTGATTGGAATTCAGGAATATTAACTTCGTCTTCTTTGATGAAGGAGTTTTGGAAAACTATTTTTAATAAATCTGCTTTAGTAGCACTGTCATCAGTGTCTTCACCGTTGTTATCGCGCACTGGAGGTATTGATTTCGTCTTGCCACTGGTGTGCCTTATGTATGACCAGAATCTCTTAGGGTTTTCTGACAGATTTCGAGACAGAATTTCGTTGTGGAAATTATTAAAAGCATCTCACATTGAAGTACGCGCTATATTTCGAACTTCAGTAAAACTTTTCCAACTTGGGGATTTTGCGTTCTTTTAAATTTGGCATGCTTTTTTCGTTGCTTCTGCAACAACGATCTGACCCGTTTTGTGTACCATGGGGAATCAGTACCATCACTTATTAATTTACGTGGTATATATCTCTCAATTGCTATTTCTTTGAAAACATTCCACAACTTTTCTACACTTACATGATCGGATCGGAGGGAGGGAAGACTGTCTCTTAAAAAGGCGTTAAGAGCATTTTTATCAGCTTTTTTAAATAGATATACTTTGCGTTCCTTTTTTATGGTTGTGGGTGTTACGGCATGCAGCCTAGCAGCAACTGCCTTGTGGTCACTAATCCCTGTATTAGTCACAACACTCACTATATGTCCAGGATTATTTGTTGCTAAAAGGTTAGGTACGCTTTCGCAACCATTTACTCTCCGAGTGGGCTCATGAAATAATTGTTCAAAATAATTTTATGCGAAAGCATGCAGGACAATTTCGGATGATGTTTTATGCCTGCCGCCGACTTTAAACTTATAATTTTTTCAGCATATCGAGGGTAGATTGAAGTCACCACCGACTATAATTGTATGAGCGGGATACTTATTTGAAATGAGACACGTTTTCTTTGAACTGTTCAGCAACTATGTCTTCTGAGTCGGAGGGTCGGTAAAACGATCCAATTAATAGTTTAGTCCGATTGTCAGGTATAACCTCTACCCATACTATTTCACATGAACTGCCTACTTCAATTTAGCTACAAGGCAAACTACCTCTGACAGCAATAAATACTCCACCATCAACTGTATTTAATCTATCCTTTCTGAACACTGTTAGATCGTTTGAAAAAATTTCGGCTGAACTTATGTCCGGCTTTAGCCAGCTCTCTGTACTTACAACTATTTGAGCTTCAGTGCTTTCTATTAGGGATTGGAGCTGTGGTTCTTTCCCAACACAACTACGACAATTTACGACTACAATACTAACACTGGGGCAGAGTTGATGTCCGAGCTGGCCGCACACATGTTTTAGCAGGTTCAGATCTGGGGACCTTGCTGGCCACGAATTGATTTAATTTGATTTTAACAGGGAAGCAAAAACAACACTGGTCAAGCCTGCTGCTGCTCGCACCGAAACAGAGTTTAATTTGCGGTATCGTTCCCTATGTCTCTAGTAAAGCCAACCAATGTCTTTGAACAGTGCAAGGAGATATTTTACCAGTGCTTTGCTAGACACTATTTCTTCTGGTTTGGTCTTTTAATCTCCAATGCCTCGCATTCGAAGATCAAATGTGACACGGTTTCCTCGACCACACCACACATCCTACATTTGGGATCTTTTTCTATTATCCCCATTGTATGTAGGTGTTTTTTGAAATTCCCATGGCCTGTCAACAGTCCAACCATCAGCTTAATTTCACTCCTGTTCATGCCTAGGATTGAGAGAATTCTCTTAGAACATGGCTTCGGCATCAATACTTTGCCATGTGTTTGCTTTTGAACCTTAGCCCAATATTCTACATGCAGTCTCCTCGTCCAGTCTAGAACATTTATTTTGATCATCGCCTTGGTGATTGTCAGGACAGGTTCCAGTCCAATAAATGGTGTCATCGCTCCTATCCTGGCCAACCTATCGGCTTGCTCATTACCACTAATCCGTGAGTGGCTAGAGACACACAGTAGGTTTATCCTATTGCTTTCTCCTAGCTCCACAAGGACTTTGTGGCATTCTGCCACGATCTTTGATCTTGTTGCAGAGTTTGCCAGTGCTTTCAGGGCTGCTTGGCTGTGTGAATAAATTAAAGTCGTACCACCTCTGTAGCACCTCCGTAAATTCTCTTCCACGCACACCCTGATAGCAGATATTTCTGCTTGAGACGCAGTGGCCATCTTCCCTAGAGAGATAGCACTCTCAAGCCTTGGTTGCACTCGTTACACCCAGGCCTCAACACCTTGGTTTGTTTTCGATCCGACAGTGAACCACACTATGCCCCCAGTACGGTGTCGAAATTTGCTCTCTCAGAGCTCACTACTTCCAATTACTACGTTGAAAGGCTTGTTAAAGCTGATGGGAGCTGTTATTTAGTCGGCTGGCATTTCCCCAACCATGCCCATGTCTCTCTCACTCAGTATTTTAGTTTGAGATCCTGGATACCCCAGTGAGTTCCAGGTTTTTCCAGTCTTTAATCTGTGTGCTCCAGCTGCTGCCTCCATCTTTACCCACATCTGTAATGGGGGCATGTTCAGCATGATTCACATCCCAGCAGTGGACGTGCTGCTAATTCCGCCTGTAATGACTAAGCAGGCCAGTCTGTGCACTTTAACTAGCTCATTAGCAGCTACCCGCTGTTCTACCTTTTTCCACCACATTGTAGCCCCATATCTGATTATAGGTCTTACTACTGTGGTGCATATCCAGTTCATACTCTTGGAGCTTAAGCCCCAGTTTTTACCACAAGCTCTCCTGGTACTCAGAGTACCTTTCGCCTTGGAACAAGTGCTCCTTATGTGAGGGGTCCATGATAGTTTCTCATCCACGGTTACCCTTAGATATTTCACTATCCCCTTCACTGGTAGACTTTCATCGAGAAGCTTGAGATTTCAATTTGTGTGTTGGATCTGCTTCCTCGTCAATGGTACTACAGCAGTCTTCTCAGGACTGGCCCTTAGATTTTCTTTCCTGCACCAATTTGCACAATGTTCAATACTCCTTGTGTCATAGCTCTGAATGTACTTGAAAATTTGCCAAGTATTACTATGACAAGATCGTCTGCTTATCCCTGGCAAAAGTAATGTGTAGAGTTTAATTCTACAATCAGTTCATTTACCACAAGGGGGTCGATGTTGCTTCACGTCCGTGGGTGTAAACCTGAAATTCGCCTCACACGTGACCGCTGGTTGGTGCTAAGAAGGCAACAAAACCGACAGCCAGAAAATCTTTCTAGATCTCCCGGCTATTCGAGAAGTACATAACCGAGAGGAAATGACTCGTATTCACATAAAAAGCCCTTCTATGGGCCAAGCATGTAGGAAACTTGGAAGAAGTATTAAAATATGCCAATTGAACATTGAGGGCATTAGTAAAACCAAATACCAAGTTCTTCAAAAGTTACTGACTATGCACAACATTGACGTGGTTGCCCTACAGCAAACCCACACACATAACGAAGATCAAATACGTTCCAGAGGAAAAATACCAGGATACGATATCATTGGTGCAACATACTATCATGCCTATGGAGTAGCCACATATGTCAAAAATAAAATAGAGAACGCCCACCTGCCATCGACTTCCACAAATGACAATATCCACTCTGTGATAATAAAAATTGGTGAACTGGTCATGAGTAACATTTACGAACCACCAGGATCCGCATGGCCAGCAGATGTTCTCCAATCACACCGCCATCCCGCGGTCTTTGTAGGGGACTTTAACAGCCATCACACGCAATGGCGATACAGAACAACTGATACAAATGGTGAAGCCTTAGCAAACTGAGCAGAAGTAAACAACATCCACCTAATTTTCGATACTAAAGATAGTGGTTCCTTCAGATCAGCTGCTTGGAAACGAGAGTACGACCCAGACCTATGCTTTGTCATAGATGATGAAAATCATCAGCTGGTCAACACAAGACGAAATATTTTGCCAGATTTCCCTCACAGTCAACACCGTCCAGTCCTGGTAGAAATCGGCACAAGTATTCCATTGGTAACCTCAACTCCTCCACCCAGATGGAACCTACTAAAAGCAGAGTGGAAAGCTTTCTCTGAAGACCTCGATAAATGCCTGTGATGGATCCGTCCATCTGCTGATAGCTATAAAAGATTTGTGGGAGCAGTGATCAGTACAGCAAAAAAGCACATTCTTAGAGGATACCGCAAAGAATTCATTCGAGGCTGGGATGAGAAATGTGAGGAACTGTATAATGACTACCAAAGCAGCGGTGTCAGATAAATAGCAGATGAACTCATACACAGCCTTGATACTGCACTACGACAGAAGTGGATGGAAAGTACTCAGGCTATGGGCTTTAAAGTATCCAGCAGAAAAGCATGGTCCCTGCTTCGAAAACTAGGAGTAGCCAGCAGTATCACTCGAGAAGAAAACCCCACGACAACTAACAAAATTGCTTTGCACATTGTTAAAACATCTAAAGGGGTAAACCAACGAGGGACAACAATACACATTACACATGGACTTAGAAAGCTAAAAGCAATAGCCAGTGGTGACACTAAATATTCATGTGACATCACCTCTGAAGAGATTACTGCGGCAATAAAGGCCACAAAACCAGATAAAGCCCGCGGCTCAGATGATATCCTCCCACAGTTTCTTATCAAGTGTGGCAAATATACGAAAATATGGGTACAAAGTTCTTCACATCACTACTGCAGGCAGGAAACATACCCCAAGAACTTAAACTTGCCAAGATAATTGCCCTCCTAAACCTGGAAATCTTCCGCAAAACTACCGGCCCATAGCACTGCTTAGCATGGTGTACAAACTTCTGGAACGAGTACTACTTAACAGGATCGGTCACATTACACTCACGGCCATCCCAGTAGAACAAGCCGACTTTCCTCCCAACCGAAGCTGTGCAGACCAAGTCCTGGCCCTTACAACACATATTGAGGCGGGATTCCAAAAGAAATTAAAAACATCTGTGGCCTTCGTTGACTTGTCAGCAGCCTGTGATACCGTCTGGAAACAAGGCCTACTCTATAAACTGATGAAAATAATTCCCTGTCAAAAAGTGACAAAGCTTATCGGTAACATGATTGGTAACGGAGGATTCCAGGCGTTCACGGGAAACAAAGTCAGTAGCCAGAAATTCCTTTAGAATGGCTTACCTCAACGCTCAGTATTAGCCCCACTGCATTTCAGCCTATACATTGCTGACATGCCAGAAATAGCTTGTAGGAAATTTGGCTATTTGGCTACGCTGATGACTGAGCTATCGCAACAAGGCACACCGATTTTGATACAATGGAAGAAACCCTGTCATCCGATTTGTCTGCCCTGGAGGCTTAGGTCTAACGCCAGGAAGATAGAAGTAACTTGCTTCCACCTCAATAACAGAGAAGCCCACAGAGCTCTGGAAGTATACCTTGACAACAAGCACCTCAACCACAACTAGGATCCAAGGTACCTAGGGGTCACGTTAGACAGAACCTTGTCGTTTAAATCACACCTTACAAAAGGAGCTGCCAAGTTGAGAACAAGAAACAACCTCATCCATAAACTCTGCGGAACCACCTGGGGATCAATGGCAACAACTCTGAGGACGTCTGCGCTGAGCCTGGTATCTGCGCCGGAGTACTGTGCACCAGCATGGCTAAACATTAGACATGTGAACAAAAGCGATGTTGAACTTAACAACACCATGCGCATTATTTCAGGAACCTTTAGGTCTACACCTAACATGTAGCTACATGTCCTGAGTCATATACCACCACAAAAATACAACAAGATGGAAGCAAACCCTGAACTACTGGTACATATACCTGAGCTGAGTATCAAGAGGCTTCGATCAAGACATCCTCCTCTTGCTCTCGACAGCCTCTCTGGGGCTGATATCAACTCTTGCTTAAGAGAATGGCTCTAAAATGCCCCTTCAACTTGCCACCTAATGCCTTATATTACTGCGGCAGTTCCTGGGTTGGATCAGCCCCATAAGATCTGGTCAACTCTGAACTGACTAAGAACTGGGCATGGAAGATGTGCTGACTCACTCTTCAAACGGGGACTGCAGCCTTCGCCAGCAGGTGACTGCGGTGCACCTAAGCAGACCATCCAACACATAAGAGAAGAATGCAATGCTAGGTGTTCAGTGGAGACTTTGAAGAATTCCTCGTGGCATCCCAAAAATCCACTGAACATATACAAGGACTAGATGTTTGTCTGTGAATATATGTAATGTTATGTAATGCAGAATGGCGTGATCCAATACTGAACTGTACTTAAATGCCATACGCTAAATAAATAAATAAAATTGACTACAATGTTCCACAGTAGACGGAACAGGACCACTCCTTGTGGACAGCTTCTGGTGGTTTTGATTACAATTTTCTCTTGCATCATGGTGGCTTCTACCCTTCTATCACTAAGCATGGCTCTAATCCACTTGCTAATGGTGGCCGGCCGATGTGGCCAAGCGGTTCCAGGCACTTCAGTTTGTAACCGCGGTACCGCTACGGTCGCAGGTTCGAATCCTACCTCGGGCATGGATGTGTGTGATGTCCTTAGGTTAGTTGGGTTTAAGTAGTTCTAAGTTCTAGGGGACTGATGACCTCAGATGTTAAGTCCCATAGTGCTTAGAGCCATTTGAACCATATGCAAATCGTGGTCTCCAAGCCATGCACCTTTGCTGCCTTACCCCAATGTGGAGCGGCGGGTGGAATAATTGAATAAATGTTTTGTATTCATGCTATTTGCCGTTCTCAGCACTGGCTCTCTAACTACAATATTGACAACCAGAAAGTGATTCCTAGTGCCCGCTTCATCTGAGAAATACATTTATAGCTACAGCTTATAGCTCTGATGAATTAGGAGATTGTCTGGGATTCATAATCAAAAACCATTCTCTCTAAAATGTTCACTATATTCTGAAAGTCACACACCAAAAAGAATCCACACAATCCAACTACCAGAGCAGTTCAGAGTCTAATGCGCTGATGCCACTATAACTGTTCAAATTAAATGTTGAAGTGAAAGCTCGCCATAATTTGATGATAATGTTCATCAAACGCCACGCTAATAATGGTAGAATGTCTGTCCTGCGGCGGCACGTGAAAATACAACATACGCAAACTAAAGATAGATCATTAACGTCATCCCAAAATTAACACTTCACTCGAAATGATTTCATGGTTACGCGTATCCCGAGTAACTAATTACTGCATCCGAGGCTGTTTATATCAACGATACCGACGCGACGCGACTCCCGGCACAGGTGGTGCTCGCGTCAGGGGAGAACTGGGGCCTTCTTTTTCTCGCGCAGGGTTCTTACATATAAAGCCGCGGTGCGGACGGCTAAGGGAACGCCTGATCAAATCTGCTCTCCCGACTAGCCACTGGGCTAGTATTGCACCATTTTAAGTTATCGAATAAATCATTGCTTCCTTTGCTGATGGCCGATGAAGCTTTGAATTCAATTGTGCAATCAGCACACAAGTAAGTAATCATAATAAAAGTCTGATGTGGCTAAGTCAAATGTTTTGGGCGAGAGAATTAATTTAATTACACTACACGCAGTAGACGAGCTCTGAACTTGCTCTTTGGAGATACGCTATAGCTATAGTTTTATAGTTATTCTGTTGAAACTTCTCACATTTTTATGATTATAGCGGATCTTCCTTCTACTTAAATTTAAACATCCTAGCTTTATTTATTCGCCTACTTAATCTATCTTGCTTCCTTAATTTCTAAGACAAAAACCAGAAGATCATGAATTTCAACTAAAATTTTAATTTGTGAGATCCAGAATACTGTTTCTACTAAATTATTATGCAAAAGGAATCGAAATATAAATTTTTAAGCTTCTAGCTCTTTTCTGTTGTGCCAATGATTTTTACAGAAAAACATCCAAATTTCGAAAATGGTTAAAGTTATTGAACTGATATCCGACACATATTGATTTTGTATTACTCCTGACATGCTAGAAACGTTTCAGGTTATTTACTTCATTTTAAAGTATTGCGCAATATTTATGACGTCAGAGCTAGTTACAGCTGACTGGCTGGCACACAATGGAAAGACTGATGTGAATTTTATAAGGTGTGAGTAGGCTGCTTCCCTACACGAGGATTCGAAGGTAGTGTTGCCAAATGCCCCTTCGATGTCCAAGAAGATGCAGAGGGCTATTTCCTGAAAGTGTAGTGCTTTCTCCACCTTCCCAACAAGTTGTGGAGTGCAGTTTCACACGATTTTCTTGATTGGCATGCATTTTGGTTTATATGTAGAGGAACCCAAGTTAACCTCCTCTCCTTAACATGCACGTCGACCAGTTTTTCTAATGTTTTAAGAAGAAAGGAGGACAGATTGATTGGTCTCTTATCCTTGGCCTTGGTATAAGCAATTCTCCCTGGCTATAGAATGAAGACAACCTTCACAGCCCTCCAGACATAAGGAATAATTATTCCTGATGCTAGGCTAACCCTAAATAACGTGCATAGGAATGCAGTTTGTTTCTGCTTGTTGCACCAGCGATGGAAAAATTCCATCTGGGCCAGGTGACTTGATTTGTTGGAATGTTCCCACCGCCCATTGGATTTTACTATGCTCAACACATTCTCAGGCAGATTCTCAGTTCTCCCTTCGTATACCTGAAAACTGATATCTCACAGGGATCTCGTCCTGGTCTATGTTGTCTTTCAGAGTACATTGAGGAAAATGTGCCTTGAGGAGTAGTTCCAGCGTTTCAAGTGCTGTCCTTGTATACTTCCTACCCTCTTTCCTTAAAGTTCCTCCTGGATTAGCTGGTATCCTAGTGGGGATTTTGTGAAGTCTGGCCTGAACAGCCATACCCTCTACGTCCTCGCAGAATACCTTCCAGGACGCCTGCTTTGCTTGCATAATTACAAGATTGTATTTGAAAAGGGCCTCCCGATATTCTGACCACTGTCCTTTCCTCCTCGCAAGGTTAAACAGTCTTCTTATCCGTTTCCTCTGTGATTCCAGGTTGTTGTTCTACCAAGATACGTTCCTACTCGAGGACTTCTTGGTGATTGACCAGTTGTGGCGGTATGAGGTCATGATGGCAGAGGTCACTGCTTCTGCTACCTCCCCAAACTCTACTGGATTCCTTATCGAAGTACTGACTTCCGATAGGCTTGAGTCGAGGTCCCTCCTATACGCCTCCCATTCCGTTTTCCTGGGATTCCTATAGGACATGGTCTGTCAAATGCTCATTTCAACCTCGAAATTAGTATACACGTGGTCTGATGAGGATGGCCACGGAAGTACTTCAACATCACACAGACAGTTCATAGACACGAGTTCCATGTCTGGATGAATACCGTCCTGTTGAGAAACGGCACCACGACACTGCAGCGTGAGAGAGGTAAGACGTGAGGACGCAGGATGTCCGCGGTATGCAGTTGTGCCGTCAGGGTTCCCTGAGTCACCACCAACCGCGACCAGAAGTCACAGACAATGGCTCCCCACACCATGACGCCAGTGGTGACACCATTGCGCCTCTCGAAAGCATTGGAAGAATGGAATTTCTCCCCATGTCGCTGCCATACTCACTGACCATGACCATCCGAGATAATACTGAACCGCCATTCATCGCTGAACACAACGCGACGCCATTCATCAATGGGTCACTGCAACACTCCAGATGCACCCGTTTGTGTTGTGGTGTTAGCGGTAGCCTACACGTGGGAAGATATTTACCTAGTCTCAACTGCTGCTGGTCTCCGACCAATGTTGCGGGATGACACAAAATGTCGCGGGGTATCCATTACGTTTTCTCGAATGGCAGGGGGGGGGGGGGGGGGGGGCATGCGAAGGTGTTACGCTGTGTTTGGTGCATAATACGTCGATTGTGCCTTGGGGTGGTCAGACGTGGTCAACCGGATTCACCTGGTCCAAAACGTATCGTTAATCATAAGTTTTGACCTACCTCTGCAGTTTCGAAATAGGAAGAGCAGCGATGCAAACTCTTTCATAGGAGCTACTTTAGAGTGGTCTTTGACGTTTATACTGAAAATCGTCGCAATCGGTCAGTCGATGAGTTGTTAGTGATATGACATTATTAATGTTCAGTCGTAAGAAGTGCGTGCTCCAATGCAACTATTATGACGTTAATGTGAATTTAGTGTACTTGCTTGTAGCTAAAATAGAGTGAAATGAAATAAAAATAAATGAAATGGGACGACGAGCCGACTGTATAGGGGCAGACGAGTTGAAGCCAATATGTCTGAACTACATTTCGAGACCACGCATTCCGTATCGTAAAACGTCCTGCAGACCATTCCTTATATTAACTTAGACTTACGCAAGCTTCTGCAAAATAATATTGCCGTACAAATTCATAGAGGTCAAACGCTTTTTCTGGCCATTGCACACTAAAAAAGAAGGTTCATACCGATGCTAGAATGCCTTTGCATTGGCGAACAGCCATAATATATTGAGATGTTTTGGATAAAGTGTTAATTTCGTAGTAGGAACGATGTTCCAGCGCAGAACTCGTAGAAATTGGAAACGCACCCAACACGCCGTGACCCGGTTTAAGCTCACGGCCACACTGAACTCGCCCAGGGTAGACAGCCACGCGTGGGCAGTGAGAACATGTGGCGTGCATTCCTCGAAAAAGCACTACGACCGCCACTACTGGAAAGGTGTTGCACTGTATTTTGTTGTGCTAAAGCCGTTGAGCGTATGTATCAATAAAGGAGATTTCTTTAATTCATCCACTACCAGACTACTGACATCGTAACTGTCGAGTAATTGAGCAATCAATAAAAGTCTCTTTCACTCACAAATATACTTTTGTATTGCTATATACTTTATTTCGAAATCTTTGCACATTACGTAGGTGCGAGATTCAGATCTTTATGTGACAGTTAACATACTGATGTTTCCTGGTTTTCTTGAATCATTTCAGGCGAATGACGAGATGAACCCTTCGGAAAGGGTAAGTTACGTTTCCTGCCCCAACGCTGACTAAACCAAGCTTTTGCTTGCTAGGTAATGACGACGTATTCCTTGGAGCACCGTTGCTTCACATTCTAGGATATAGCTACATGCAAAATATATTTATAAGTCGGTCCGTGAATACTTCTTAGCCTGTTACGCGAAGGTTTCTATCTGACTACGCTCATTACACTAATTTCGGAGGCATTTCAGATATGAATTAGAAAATACGTTTTCTGCCAACATTTTTAGTTATATTTGTTTCTTCTTTAGCACCACAACAGAAGCAATTACACATGTGCCTTTTCTCTTGAGTCCTAATTGACAGACACAACAAATGTGCTAAAAATGTTCTGGCTATAATTTTCCTTCACCGTCGATTATAGAGGTGACACTTCATGTTTCATCTCTATTAAACACTTGTAAATAGAATTTGAATTGAAAATTTTGCTCTGAATTTTCCTGTTCTTTAAAGACATTTAATAAAATTTCTAATTAAATTTTTATGGGATGATTTATGAAGGGTTAGTAAGATTTTAGATCTTTCAAGGATCCAAATTTTTCTTCGTCACTTTCATGTTACATTACCAAATTAGTCCCTGATTAACAATCAATATAGTCCTATTCACCTATGCCCACTTTCAGTAAAATTATGCTGTAAAGTTTCTTTCTTCCGATTCGATCAACTAAGTCTCCTTAAAATAAAAAATTTTTGTCGCAGAAGCGAATATTTTTGATATCAGCTGTATTTGGCATGAAAATCATACCTAATGGTGACGTATGAAAATCTGCGCGAGACTGGAACTCGAGCCCGAATATCTAACTTATCGCGAGCGGTCCCCTCAACTATCGCTGCTATCCCTACACGCTTCCAGGACCGTTCCAAACCTCCATATGCCATAGCGTCTACATGTAAGCAAGTCTGAAGGAACGATAAGTACCCTTCAAGTGTTTACCATTCTTCAGTAACACCACCTTTCAAAATGTTCTTTTTTCTCTGCAGTTTTTATCGTTCACGTTTACTTCAGTTAATGATACGCTCCAGCCAAATACTTTCATAAAGACTTTCCATCTGTTACATTGATGTTCCTCTATAAGAAATTATACTTTTCTAGAAGAGCTTGTAACGACTACGCTCTTGCGTACGTTAACTTTATAAAGCCTGTACTATAGTAAGTTGACGGGCCTCACCTTATAAGAAAGGATTTTGGTAAATATGTTGACCGCCTGTACCTGAATGGAGGCAAAATCAGACTTACACTCACTTAGTAAATACAATGACACGTCAAGCAAGCCTAAAGTGCAACTACACATTAGGACGGACAAGAAACAACACAGCAGATGCTACCAGTTGTTAATAATACGGTCACCAGCCTAATTAGGCATTAACTGAGTTTCTTCCCTGTACAAGACGGATTACGTTCAAGCACAACAACACGTAGTAACACTGCATTATATGGTAAGTTTTAGAACCAGAAAATCTACTGAACTAATATTTTCACTTTCTGTACTAATATGGACAAGCTATAAATACACAACAATACACTATAATGTTTACTACAAAATTCGTATTGTCTATTGATCTGATTGAAATCGGGCATAGGTTATCCTAGAAACAGCACTTTCGAAACACACATACAATGTCAATTTTAAAAAGATAAAACATTGATAAATTTAAGTTTTATATTGACTTTAACTTTGCTGGTCAAATCAGTTCAGTACACTTCAGAATTCAAATGAATAGAAAAGAAAAGGGGGGGGGGGGCTGAAACTGTTATGATCACTGTACTGAAATTTTTGATTACCTAAATAGTTAAGCACTCAAGATTTCCAATATATGAGTTACTATTCTTTTTGTCTTATTTTCTGTTCATTTAACTACCATTATTTTTGTCTCAAATTAATTGAACTTCATTACTAAACCAATTTCAACATTATCTTCAAACTTTGTCAGACCTAAGTTATTATTTCATTAACAACAAAGTTCCTTAAACATCATTCTAACTCAGATAGGTCTGCAGGTAATTATTATCAACATAAACTTTAAATCTTCCGCTCGGGACACTCGGGTTGCACAACATGTGGAAAGGACCCTGTCTAGGTTTGTGATGAGGAAAATTAAATGATAGAACAGTTATGGTAAAAGTTAACTTGTTATTGAACAGTCAGGAACAAAAGTAACACTGATCCACACGAATACAGTACTAAAAGATTCCACCAGTTCGTATCGATGCGGCGGTCGGCAGGCGGCGAGATGGCGAGGCGTGGAGCACACATACAATCACGGCAATGGCTCTTGAATTATCGGCACTTTACTTCTTCATAGCGTCGCAATACTTTCCCATTTAGTGCTTATGGACTATTGCCGAGCTGTATAGTCGTCGGAAACGGCTCATCCGAGGCTCAACGAAATCACGTTTTCCAGGATAGCCTCCTCGATCCGAAACGTGTTTCTCAGATGAAAGCCCAACTCCGACTACTACTGATGCTGAGCCCGTTATGCCGTGCCTCGCCCTCACCTTTTACCGCTCCCCTACAGACAGGGTATTCGCCAAAGGTTTTACATTCCACATATCCTAATACATTGCCTACGTATGGACCAGACGCACAAGTACGTCTTTAACATCTTACAACAGTTTCAACATTTCTTCCATTTCCATTTTGTTATAATATTGCTTGCAATTTTACATAAATATTAAAATTTACATCGAAAATTGTTTACATTTTCTTTAACATAATGACATGAAAAGAAAAGAAATGAAATCAGAACATCGATTATACTAATTTATCGAAATTCAGAAGAAAAAATTTATTATAATTACAATAGTATAGCTTTGTTGTTGTTACAAGCTCTCCTTGCTCTTGTCAGTTTAAATTTCACATCCACTTGACTCCGGGCGTCATCAGTTATTTTGCTGTCGAAATAGTAAAACTCGTTTACTCCCTCTAGCTTCCGATTTCCTAAAAGAATTCCTCATTATCCCCCGATAAGATTCTACTACATTCTATTACTCTTGTTTCACTTTTGCCGATGTTCATATTATAAGCTTTTTTCAAGACACTGTTCACTTCGTTTAACTGACCTATGTTTTTTGCCGCCTCTGACAAAAATACCATTTTTCTCCTTGAACTTCAATTAGTTTTCCAAGTTTGAACTTGGCCTCCGGTTCTGCCTGATCAATGTACGCATTGAATAACATAGAGGAAAGGCTACAATCCTGTCTCAGTTTTTCTCAATTGCTGCTTCCCGTTCGTGTACTTCGACTCTTATAACTGCTGTCTGGTTTCTGTACGAACTGTACATAACCTTTTGCACCTCATGTTTTATACACTATAACTCCGGAATTTCAGTGTATACGCCAGGTGAACCTTCGTGAATCAACAAGTGAGTTTATCTTTCTGAAACCTGTCTTATGGCTGAAGCCACAGCGTGAGTATTGCCTCGTATATCTCTAAGTTCCTCCACAATCCAAATGATCTTCCCAAGGCCTGCTTCTATCAATCGTTCCAGTCTTCTGAAGATAATTATACTCAGTGTTTTACAGCCATGACCTATTAAACTGATGGTTCAGTAATATTCACAATTGACTAATCCTACTTCCACTTATACTGAGATAATTAAATTCTTCTTACAATCTGGGAGTGTTTCGCTTGTTCCATTTATTCCACATCTCAGGTGAGCAATGTTGTCGTCTTTGATTCTCCCAGATATGTAAAGAATTTTGACAAAATGTCGTTTGCTCCAGGTGCAGTGTTTCGCCTTAGATATTTCAGTGCTCTGTCAAATTCTTCACTCACTTCATCTTCATCTACTTTCTCTTGTATTTCCATAATGTTTTCTCTTTTTCAAAGTTGTTTTCTTTATAACGTCCTGTGTATCCCTTCGGTATTTCAGATTCCGCTCTTTAACATAGAGCTTTTATTTTTGGTAAGCGCCATTGTTGTCATCTTATCTTTTAAACAAGTTAAACAATGTCCTAGTTAGTTCTGATATACTTTCCAGGTAAGGTAATCTGAAATTCTTCGTTGTTTATTAATCAATAGACATGTTTTTGCTGCTAGTTTACAATAGGCATGTGCCATATGCAATGTACGTAAATGAGAGGGCGTAGTTTGTATGAGATTAGTAAATCTATTTTACTGGCAGGCAGGTAACTTTCACGTACGTGTGAATACTTTCTGTACTCACTTTTTAGTAGTTATTGACATTGGCGGGATACCGTGGGAACATAGGGAACTAAAGATACAACATTACTGAAGGTATTTAATACCAAGCGCCATGCGACAATTTCACTTGTAAGGAGAAGATTGGTGAAATATTTTGGGGATTTCACGACAAATGGCTGTGGGTGCACTTACATCTATTCGGTACCCGTCATATGATCTGGCTTCTGAAAAATGATACTAAATAGTAGCGGACACAGTATTAAATTTCCCATCGCTATTTTCATTCCACACGGAAAGTTTTTACAGCCGCCGCTTTACTCATAAATATGTATCATATAACGTGCCTTAAAAGGATAAGCACGCATTTTATACTCAAGCAGTCTACATCTACATGGATACTCTACAAATAACATTTAAGTGCCTGGCAGAGTGTTCATCGAACCACCTTCACAATTCTCTATTATTCCAATCTCGTATAGAGCGCGGAAAGAATGAACATCTATTTCTTTCCGTACGAGCTCTTATTTCCCTTATTTTATCTTGATGATCGTTCCTCCCTATGTAGGTCGGTGTCAACAAAATATTTTCGCATTCGGAGGAGAGAGTTGGTGATTGGAATTTCGTAAGAGGATTCCGTCGAAATGAAAAACGCCTTTCTTTTAATGATATCCAGCCCAAATCCTATGTCATTTCTGTGACACTCTCTCCCAGATTTCGGGATAATACAAAACTTGCTGCCTTTCTTTGAACTTTTTCTATGTACTCCGTCTGTCCTATTTGGTAAGGATCCACACCGCGCAGCAGTATTCCAAAAGAGGACGGACAAGCGTGGTGTACGCAGTCTCCTTAGTAGGTCTGTTACATTTTCTAAGTGTCCCGCCAATAAAACGCAGTCTTTGGTTAGCCTTCCCCACAACATTTTCTATGTGTTCCTTCCAAATCAAATTGTTTGTAATTGTAATACCTAGGTATTTAGTTGAATTTACGGCTTTTGGATTAGAATGCTTTATCGTGTAACCGAAGTTTCATGCGTTCTTTTTAGCACTCATGTGGATGACCTCACACTTTTCGTTATTTATGGTCAACTGCCACTATTTGCACTATTTCGATATTTCTTCTACATCGTTTTGTAGTTTGTTTTGATCTTCTGATGACTTTATTAGTCGATAAACGACAGCGTCATCTGCAAACAACCGAATACAGCAGCTCAGATTGTCTCCCAAATCGTTTATATATATAAGGAACAGCAAAGGGCCAATAACACTACCTTGGGGAACGCCGAAAAATCACCTCTGTCTTATTCGATGACTTTCCGGCAGTTACTACGAACTGTGACCTCTCTGACAGGAAATCACAAATCCAGTCACATAACTGAGGCGATATTCCATGAGCACGCAATTTCACTACAGGCAGCATGTGTGGCTAGGTGTCAAAAGCCTTCCGGAAATCCAGAAATACGGAATCGATCTGAAATCCATTGTCAATAGCACTCAACACTTCATGTGAATAAAGAGCTAGTGGTGTTTCACAGGAACGATGTTTTCTAAACCCATGTTGACTGTGTGTCAATAGACCGGTTTCTGCCGCGCGGGATTAGCCGAGGGAGCTAAGGCGCTGCAGTCATGGACTGTGCGGCTGGTCCCGGGCATGGGTATGTGTGTGTGTGTTTGTCCTTAGGATAATTTAGGTTAAGTAGTGTGTAAGCTTAGGGACTGATGACCTTAGTAGTTAAGTCCCATAAGGTTTCACATACATTTGAACAAGACCGTTATCTTCGATGTAATTCATAATGTTCGAACACAATATATGGTCTAAAATCCTGCTGCATATCGACGTTAACGATATGAGCATGTAATTTAGTGGATTACTCCTACTACCTTTCTTGAATATTTGTATGACCTGTGCAACTTTCGAGTCTTTGGGTACGGATCTTTCGTCGAGCGAACAGTTGTTTATGATTGATTGTTAAGTACGGAGCTAATGCATCAGCATACTCCGAAAGGAACCTAACTGGTATACAGTGTGGACCAGAAGACTTACTTGAAGTCATCGCTAAATTTCGAGCTTCTGTAAAAGATCGCCAATCTTGGGGATTTTGCGTCTGTTTAAATCTGGCATGTTTGTTTCGTTGTTTGTGCAACAGTGTTCTAACCCGTTTTGTGTACCAAGGGGGATCAGCTCCGTCAAGTCGTTCAAATGGGCTCTGAGCACTATGGGACTTAACATCTGAGGTCATCAGTCCCCTAGAACTTAGAACTACTTAAACCTAACTAACCTAAGGACATCACACACATCCATGCCCGAGGCAGGATTCGAACCTGCGACCGTAGCGGTCGCGCGGTTCCAGACTGAAGCACCTAGAACCGCTGGGCCACACCGGCCGGCTCAGCTCCGTCGTTTGTTAATTTATTTGGTATAAATCTCTGAATTGCTGCCGATACCATTTCTTTGAATGTATGCCACATCTGGTCTACAGTGAATTTTTATCTGCTTTTTTGAATAGGTATATTTTTCGCTTATTTTTCGAGGATTTAGGGATTACAATATTCAGTCTCGCTACGACAACCCTGTGTTCATTTATCCCTGAATCGGTTTTGATGCTCGTTATTAACTCAGTATTATTTGTTGCTAAGAGGTCAAGTGTGGTTTCACAAACGTTTACTACTCGGGCGGGCTCATGAACTAACTGCTCGAAATAATTTTCAGAGAATGCGTTTAGCACAATTTCGGATGACGTTTTATGCGTACCTCCGGAATCATACATGTATTTTCGCCAACATATCGTGGGTAAATTAAAGTCACCACCAACTATTATCGTATGAGTCGGGTACGCATTTGAAATCAAACTCAAGTTATCTTTTAATCTTTCAGCAACTGTTGAAAGGTGGCTACACTGAGCCACTGCGCCAGAGACTGCGCCAAAGAATATTATTAAGCCGCCTCCACAGTGCTTGGGGAGAGCTCGTAGTTGTCAGTGCCTGTCGAGGACTCGTAGTGGTCAGTGCTTGTTAAGAACTCGTAGCAGGGAGTGCTTGCTGAGATGTGATACTGAAAGGTTCTTGTTGAGATGTGGTAGTAGCGAGTCGGTGTGGAGAGATTGTAATGTCTAGAGTGCTTTTAATCAATATAAATTAAGGTAACAAACTACTTTTCTTTTTTTTCTTATTATTTCAATGTCCTAAATAATGCGTCATTACAGGTTCAGTCAACAAAGCATCTGGCTTGTGTTCTTGTATTAGAGTGTAATTCTGGGTTTCTTGCGCAATTATAGTATTTCTATTTTTTTTAATTACTTCAGCATAAATAATATTTAAAATTTCTTGTCATGTTGAAGAAGAACCGTGCCAGATGTGTACGTTGAGTCACACTCCCACACACAGAACAATTACACTTGTGCTTTGGTTTCGTAGGTTTTATAGTTGCTGGGGACTTAATTAATTAATTGTGTTAACAGGAAATTTTCATTTCATTCTTTGTTGTTGTTCTATGCAGTCAGATTGCGTACTAAGACTAGTCAGGGCCAACCGTTTACGAGACACTACGTAATCGGACTTACAGCTACCAAAATTAAAAGTCATTTTCAAATGTAATAATAATTAAGACCCCATGCACGTGGCGACCGCTGCTTCTGATCGTCCCTTGGAATTCTTCTGACTGTAAAAATAGTAGACAGTAGTATTGTTGTAGTAATTTGTATTTTAGTAATTGTAGTCTATTTTGCATGTGTAGATTTGGTAATTGTCATTCTTCTAATGGTATTTTTTCTCCGAATTTGATTTGTTGTCTTGTATACGCGTTTGACAATTTAGTGCAATTATTTCAATTGTTCGTTAATCGTGTTTGAGGGAAACATTTCGTGTGAATGGTATTGGTGGAGATAAAGTGTCATTGTGTGCAATTTTCATATAGTGACGAGTTTTGTATATTTTGTAAATGATTACGCGATCAATGAAAAAGGCAAAAATGATGAATAGTGAGAATGACGAAATTGTTAACATGGCGAACTCGCCAACACAGGAGAACAGTGTGATGAATAATGAAGTGGAAAACAATTTAATAAGTCGGGAAAATAGTCCGGAACCATTTCAAAATTTTTCTCAATCACAAAATTCACAGAATACGAGATTAACGATAGAAGATTCTGGAATAGTATCGAACACAGATAGCCTTACAGCTATGACGAAGGAAACTAGTTTTGCGGGAAATGTTAGGGGCGAAAAGAATTTTGAACCATTTAATATGGAGCAGTTGATGAGTGCAATATTAAATTTGGGATCACAGTTTCGATCTGAATTAAAAACAGAGATGGGAACTTTACGATCTGAATTAAAAACTGATATGGGAACAATGGAAACACGGTTTGGATCTGAATTAAAAACAGAGATGGGAACTTTACAATTTGAATTAAAAACTGATATGGGAACAATGGAAACACGGTTTGGATCTGAATTAAAAACAGAGATGGGAACTTTGGAAACACGGTTAGATTCACGAATAGGGACATATTTCAAAAATATGAAAGATGAATTAAAGAAAGAAATCAGAGAAGAAGTACAACCGATTTTGAATGCTCACAATAATAGATTAGTTGCAGTAGAGATTAGACAAAGGGAACAGGATAGAGAACAGGAAGAAAGAGATCGCGTGATAGTACAAAAATTTTCAGAGTTAAATTTACAACGTGCACACGATAAGGAAGAAATATTTGAGAGAATCGAGGAATCCGTACCAAATGACAGATTAAATAACCTAACACAACAGTATGAACAGTTAACTACTATATGTGTTAATACTGAAACCCGAGTCGCGACACTTACGGAAGATGTAAATAAACAGAAAGAACAAATAGGTGATTTAGCGGAAAGAGTTGAGGAGATATCAGATAAATTGACAAATCTTAGTTTACATGGGGACAGAGATTCGGATGATACAGCTCCATTACCATTCACAGAAACCGAAGAGTACCAGAACATAAATAAACATGTTGAAAATCAGGGAAAATTTAATGGACGCGTCAAAAGGAAATTTGAGGCATTACGAAAGCAAGTCAAACAAATTGAAGGCGAAATCGTAGGAAAATACAGCAAAAGAAATTTGGAATCACAGATAGCAGAGGGCTTTGAAGAAAATAATTTGTTTCATTTACGGGATGCAAGAAGAGAGCGCCCTGCGCGCGAACTTGACAATAATCGACATTGGGACTGGGACAGACGCGGTAGGTCTTTGTCGCCACGAGGCGAAAACTTTGACTATACACATTTTTTGACCGTTCGGAAATTTAAGATCTTCCGCAATTCTAAGAATGACATACATCCATGTTCATGGTTAGATCAATTTATGTACGCACTTCCACCAAATTGGCCACTAAGTCACAAACTGGAATTTATGTGTGGATATTTAGAAAACGAACCGGCGACGCGGATGAGCGCACTCATTAGAGATTGTAATAATCTAAATGATTTTTATCATGCATTTTTATCGGCATATTGGTCCGAAAACACGCAAGATAGAGTCAAACACAGTCTTATTATGCAGCGTAATTTCAAACAGTCTGAGTTCCGCACGCCAGCAGAATATTTTGAAGACATGATTCGAAAGAATCAGTTCCTTTCTAACCCTTATAGCCCGACTGAATTAATTCGCATTTGTTTAACTAAGCTGCCACAATCCATAAGACAAATTGCTTTAGCTGGAAGATGTAAAGACGACATCGAGACTTTTAAGACTTTGTTGCAAGAACTTGAGTATGACAACGACGACGGGACTTCTTGTAACTTTTTCAGTAACAGTATTTACAATAGACTTTCAGAGAAAAGAGATAGTGATCGGAACGGGCGTTATATGGGTAACTTTGAGAATGACAGACGTAACAGGCAGGACAATAGATACCAGCCTTATGACAATAACAGACGTTCTAACAGAAATTACACAGACAATTATAATAGCGGTAATTCGTACCGGAATGATCAATCATACGGAAACAGTAATCGGTATCATCAGGACAGAAATTATTCATACAGTAATAGAAATTCTTACTACAGAAATAACCAGGGTAGTAGATACAACAATAATTTCAGAAGTGATAGTCGAAATTACACAAGAAGTAGTTATGCAGACAGACAGGAAAACAGAAATTTTAATAACAGACACAACCAAGAATTTGCATCTAACAGACAGGAGGGACCTAATTGGCATCCTCCACGTGACAGAACTTCAGAGAGACAAGTGCAAATAGTAGAAATTGATCCGCGAAATGACGCGAATAATCAAAGACGTGACGCAAACAATCGACAATGACTTGCAGCTTCGGCTTCTGGCAGCAATATAGACGGTTCGGAAAGTAATGACACTACGACTTTACACTACGTACGCCTGGAAGACATGAGAGACGTTTTGCTAGACGAAAAGGAAAATAATGTAGACGCATTTTTACATCCTGTTATTGAAGTATGTGTCGGTAAGAATAAGTTCACTGCAGTTTTAGATTCCGGGAGCCCACTGAAAGTCATTAGTGAATCAGTTTTTCGTATATGTGAAAGAACTATTGCCTGTCCTGTGTTACCTATTTCTAAAACTACAATTCGAGGAGTGATTTCTGGAAAAAGTGTGGAAGTTAAACAACAGACCAACTTAAATTTCATTTGACAAGGATACGAATTTTCTGCTAATTTTATTATTGTTCCATTACTCAGTACACAAATTATATTAGGTATGGAGTTTCTTAACGCACAGAAGGCAATTTTGAACTTTAAAGAAGGAAGTGTGAATTTGACTGTTGCCGGAATGCCGAAATGTTTGAAATTTTTCGAGTGTTTAACAAGATCTGAGTCAGATACAAAATGTTTAAGGTTTCTTACTTCTGATGTTTTCGTTGAGCATTATGACGACAATGTGTTCATTCATGACAATGACAATAGATACAGAGACGCGATGGATGATATAATTAATAGCGAAGAATTAATTAATGAAAAGATTAAGAAAGCTGAAGTGCCAGATGACGTTGCAAGAGAAGAGCTGCACAACATTTTGACTTCACATGCTACAGTGTTTAGTCATCACACAGGAACTATACAAGGCTTACAATATTTATTTAAAGTAAAAGAACACACACCATTTCGCGGGAATACATACGCTATTCCTTTGGCTTACAGAGACAAGGTTAAGAATGAACTTCAGTACATGTTAGATCAGGGCTTTATTGAGCCTGCAGTCAGTCCTTATACTAGCCCATTACACGTTGTTCTTAAAAAGGATGGGTCAATTCATTTGGTTCTGGATTCCCGACAGATAAATAATATCATCATTCCTGAAACTGACCGCCCACAAAATTTAGATGAACTTCTTCAACATTTCCATGGAATTAAAGTTTTATCCACTATTGATATGCGCGCAAGTTTTTGGCAAATAGAACTCCACCCTGATTGTAGAAAATATACTGCCTGTTTAGCCTTTGGTAACTGTTACCAGTTTCGGAAATTACCGTTTGGACTTACTGTATCTTCAGCAGCATTCATTCGTAGCTTAAATGAAATTTTACCTGTTTATCTTCGTGACAATATTACTTCATATGTTGACGATATTCTTATTGCTAAACGTTCTTGGAGTGAGCACAACAAAATTTTGGATTCATTATTACGTATTTTTGCAAGAGTTGGCATTACAGTGAACTTGGAAAAATCTGAATTTGGTCGTTCACAGGTGAAATTTCTCGGTCACATTATTTCTACAGAAGGTATTCTACCTGATCCAGAGAAACTAGACGCTATTCGTAATTATGCTGTTCCTACTACAAAACGTGATGTTCGAAGTTTCCTTGGTGTCTGTAATTTTCTTAGACGCTTTGTTAGTTTGGACAATTTGGCCACACCTCGTTTATGTGAACTATCTGGAAAGAAATCTAATTGGTGTTGGAAGCTCAGTCAGAATTTGAACAGCTTCGTGATGCTTTAGTTGCGGCTCCACTTCTTTCACATCCGGATTTATCTAAAGATTTTTGTTTGGCGACGGACTCATCATACAAAGGCCTAGGTGCTCATTTATTTCAAGAGATAGAAGAAGACGGCGTTGTAGTACAGAAAACTATTGCATTTGGAAGTCGTGTTCTTTCTAAATCAGAAAAGAATTATTCGATAACGGAACTTGAGGCTTTGGCTGTTGTTTGGGCTTTTACAAAATTTCGGACATTTTTGTTTGGCAGACATACTAAGGTTTACACCGATCATCGAGCTCTGGAATTTCTTATGTCGACAAAATTAACTCATGGCAGATTGTCACGATGGGCGTTGTACCTACAGGAATTTGACTTTAGTATTGTTTACATACAGGGTTCTTCAAATATTGTTGCTGATGCTTTATCACGTGCACCTATGGGTTTGAAACAAAGTGTTGAAGAGGACTGCAAGGAAAACAATTATTGTTTGATGTATATTCAAGGTGTTGCGTTTGAGAACTTTATTTCGTCTTCGCTCCAGGACATCGCTAAGGAGCAAAATAAGGATCCAATCTGGAAGGACATTAAGGAGAAGTGGAGGAGAAAGGAAAGCGTAGCTATTAGACAGCATTATTTAGTTCGCAATGACATTCTTTTTAAACGAAAATCGGTCGACAACTCTGTTTGGTTAGTTTGTATTCCTGATGAGTGGGTTAATAAGCTGATTTGGTATACGCATTTCAGTTATGCACACTTTGGTCCCAGAAAATGCTTTCATAAATTACGAGAAAATTGCTACTTCAGTAATATGGAAAAACGTATTCGATCTGTTCTGGCCAAATGCAAATTATGTCAAAAGGCTAAGCCGCCAACAATTTCTCACAGAGCACCGTTGTTTCCTATCATTCCAGCGAAATTAAATGACATGGCTGCAGTCGATTTGTTCGGTCCAGTGGTTCGTTCTACTAATGGTTTTGCGTACATTTTCGAAGCAGTGGAGTTGACATCAAAATATGTGTGTCTTACACCTTTACGCAAAGCAACAGCTCGTTCAGTATCTAATACTTTCATCAAACATTTTCTTAAAGAAGTTGGTCATGTTGATAAGGTTATATCAGATAATGGGTCACAGTTTCGTTCTAAAATTTGGTTTCGTACTCTACAGCGTCGTAAAATTAAACCAATTTTCATTTCACTTTTTCACCCTCAATCTAACGCTTCAGAGAGATGGATGAAGGAAATCAATAAATTGTGTCGTCTTTATTGTCATCAGAATCACAGAACGTGGGATCAGTATCTTCATATTTTTCAAAACATTCTGAATGAACTTCCTAATGATTCAACTTCTTTACCGCCTATACTGATATTAAAAAACAGAGCACCGACAAATCGCATATCTGAAATCGTTCCTTTTCCGCCTTCACGGAAACTGCAGCATTCTGAAGTTGTCAACCTGGCTCTACAAAATATTGCATCTGCGGCTGCTAGAAGAGAGAAATCAGCTAAGCGTCCTGGTCGTTTAAAAATCTTGTCAGTTGGTCAAAAAGTGTTAATTAAGTCTCATCGTTTGTCGCACAAAGGAAAAGGCTTGTGTCGCAAATTTTTTCTGCTTTATAACGGTCCATATAGAATTCGCAAAATTGTACATGATAACACTGTTGAAGTAGAAACTCTTAAATCTCGACGCTCTAAGGGAATACATCATATATCTAACGTTAAAATTTTTGTGGAATGACATACTTGTGAGAAACTAACAGCTAGATGTAAACATGCAGAGAATACAAGGATACCGCTCTGTGTTTTGGCGGCGGCATATACTCAAAGCAACAGTCAAGTCTAAGTGCCGCACAAGGCAGTCGTTGACCGCAAACAATTGCTTCCTACGTCACGCGCCTACTGCTGATCGAGCGCTCAGTGCGAATGCACTGACAGCCGTAAACAAATACACAGTCTAATTTCTCCGATTAAATTCAGTATAAAGCCATAGTGACTTGATGAATTATGTTATTAACATTCAGTATTTTTCAGGATACGGTTCTATAAAATATTTAAGAACTTCAGGTTAATTCTGTGTGTCTCCGACGTTAAGAGGACTTGCTATCGAGAAAATTTCAGGAAGAATGTCATTTCCAAGAAGAAACTAATAAACTACAAAAGGTAACTATTAATTGAGTTCATTTTTCAGGTAACAAATTTCCACTTCGGTACGTACTTTAGACGTAATTTGCTGCTCGCAATTACGTGATTCATACTTTGTGCTAAATTTCATGTTCTATGAATTTACTTGTGAAACGACGTGCTTGCGTACGTTAACTGATTTTGACAATGATTATTAATGAATTGGGTTGTAACTTGTGTATATTATGCATCGCTTGGCTGCACTGCTTTTTCACTGATGTCATATTTTTTAATTATGTGCCTGCTGTGCTTATTTATTTAAATTATAATTGTCACCTGATTAATTGTGCTGACTGTGATTATGTATGTAAGTTATACTTTGTGATTTATCTGCTTGCGCCTTCATGTTTACTTATTAAGATGACATGAACATTTATTTGCTTATGCTGATATGATGCTAATGACCTGTTTATTACGTAAGATATATGTTTACTGCTATGCGTATGGATTGCATATTTATACATTTCTGTTTGTCGTCACAGCTACTCTTTAATTTGGTATATAGAAATGCTGATATACTGTGTACAAACATAGAGTTTAGGTCACACTATTGTATTAATTATAGATTATTCGCTTGGCAGAGCCTCGTTGTAAGAATTGTGCTGCATCCACTTGTTGACATTCTGTTCTCTACTGGTATATTTACTCGCTATTGCTTGTTTTGCTTACGCTCAGTGCCTTATATTTTTAAGATAAGAAAAGGAACTGCTATAATTCGACGAACGACATTAGTACAAGAAACTTCATAGAAGTCACATGAGCTGAGGTTTTATGGAAGCTGTATAAATTTATGCTAATAGGAACGAAGCTAACGACATGACATACCAAAACTAGGTTTAGACCATTGACAGTTATTACACTGCATTTTTCGTGAGCAATTGAAATAGGAAGTGACACTTGACACAAGAAATACTCCACATGTTTGCTTCTGTTTGCCATAATTCTTGAAGTGGTGTACACACTGTGAAATACACTCCTGGAAATTGAAATAAGAACACCGTGAATTCATTGTCCCAGGAAGGGGAAACTTTATTGACACACTCCTGGGGTCAGATACATCACATGATCACACTGACAGAATCACAGGCACATAGACACAGGCAACAGAGCATGCACAATGTCGGCACTAGTACAGTGTATATCCACCTTTCGCAGCAATGCAGGCTGCTATTCTCCCATGGAGACGATCGTAGAGATGCTGGATGTAGTCCCGTGGAACGGCTTGCCATGCCATTTCCACCTGGCTCCTCAGTTGGACCAGCGTTCGTGCTGGACGTGCAGACCGCGTGAGACGACGCTTCATCCAGTCCCAAACATGCTCAATGGGGGACAGATCCGGAGATCTTGCTGGCCAGGGTAGTTGACTTACACCTTCTAGAGCACGTTGGGTGGCACGGGATACATGCGGACGTGCATTGTCATGTTGGAACAGCAAGTTCCCTTGCCGGTCTAGGAATGGTAGAACGATGGGTTCCATGACGGTTTGGATGTACCGTGCACTATTCAGTGTCCCCTCGACGATCACCAGTGGTGTACGGCCAGTGTAGGAGATCGCTCCCCACACCATGATGCCAGGTGTTGGCCCTGTGTGCCTCGGTCGTATGCAGTCCTGATTGTGGCGCTCACCTGCACGGCGCCAAACACGCATACGACCATCATTGGCACCAAGGCAGAAGCGACTCTCATCGCTGAAGACGACACGTCTCCATTCGTCCCTCCATTCACGCCTCTCGCGACACCACTGGAGGCGGGCTGCACGATGTTGGGGCGTGAGCGGAAGACGGCCTAACGGTGCGCGGGACCGTAGCCCAGCTTCATGGAGACGGTTGCGAATGGTCCTCGCCGATACCCCAGGAGCAACAGTGTCCCTACTTTGCTGGGTGGTGGCGGTGCGGTCCCCTACGGCACTGCGTAGGATCCTACGGTCTTGGCGTGCATCCGTGCGTCGCTGCGGTCCGGTCCCTGGTCGACGGGCACGTGCACCTTCCGCCGACCACTGGCGACAACATCGATGTACTGTGGAGACCTCACGCCCCACGTGTTGAGCAATTCGGCGGTACGTCCACCCGGCCTCCCGCATGCCCACTATACGCCCTCGCTCAAAGTCCGTCAACTGCACATACGGTTCACGTCCACGCTGTCGCGGCATGCTACCAGTGTTAAAGACTGCGATGGAGCTCCGTATGCCACGGCAAACTGGCTGACACTGACGGCGGCGGTGCACAAATGCTGCGCAGCTAGCGCCATTCGACGGCCAACACCGCGGTTCCTGGTGTGTCCGCTGTGCCGTGCGTGTGATCATTGCTTGTACAGCCCTCTCGCAGTGTCCGGAGCAAGTATGGTGGGTCTGACACACCGGTGTCAATGTGTTCTTTTTTCCATTTCCAGGAGTGTATTATGAACATTCACACTCCGTAATCGTACTTAATTACTGAGAGTTATTCGAGCTAAGTCTGTTAGAGGTCATGTATGCATTTCTTTGTTTACAATTCATAATGAGTAGAAGATTTGGGTCAGATGGATTACACAGAGGTTGTGTTGGATGATGAGGTTTGCATTAGGATTTTATCTGTACTTGTTCGAGGAGACTGACTAGAGGAAAGAGTTGTTATGGAAGAGAAATGATATTGGTAATAAGGTTTATATGTATCGACGTATTGAAGAGGTATTATTGAGGTATTGAGATTATATGAAGTTGATGATTATTGGAGTTTTTGTGGACAAGAGGTAAGGCAAATGATATTGATGATAAGATTTATATGTATCGACGTAAGAGGTATTATTAAAGTATTGAGATAATGTGATGCTGATGATTATTGGAGTTTTGGTGGATAAGAGGTAAAGTAAGTGAGGTGCATATTTTTTTTTTTTTTTTTGTTGGTCTGTAGGGAACAAGGAGGATGAAGATAGCAGACTAGAACACTAAAGTAGAAGGAAGATAGTGTATACACACACTTTGTTAAATCACTAAGCAGTATATACTTTTTTTTGAAGAGGGCAAATATTTGCATATCTTGGCTCACTGACAGTTGTTCAACAACAGTACATTTGATCTGGCTTGGCAAACATTGGTCTTGACATGATGACTATGACGTTGACTTAACTATTATTGACTGTTATACATTGCTGCCACTACTACTTGATACACATGTCGAACATCAAATCTTGGACAGAGTTACATTTACACAGTTAACACTATTCAATTACACAGTAGTACTTAGTGTGGATGAAAGATGAGTGAGTGTGTTTTGTGTGTTTTCATTTCCTAATCCTACCCACCTATCTCCTAAATATTATTTTATTTGTTTGTAGTGGCTTGCACTGACACCCATAAATATTATAGGTTTACTGATATTTGAGTATTTGTAATAGTTAATATGACAATTATCTGATATCATTTGTGTGTTTATTAGAATTTGTATGTTTAGTGTAAGAGCATTGTAAAAGCATTTGTATGTGTATTCAAACTATTGTTCATGCTTGAACTGGCTGATTAGTGATGGTGAATATTATGAACTGTTACCTACACTTTTCAACATAATGGGTGCCACTTAGGAATGATTCATTTCTTCTGATGAACAGTGTGATCAGTGATAGTGAATATTATGGACAGTTACTTGTACTTTTTCTACATGATTGGTGCCACTAGGACATGTTTAATTTCTGCTAATAAACTCTGATGAACAGTGTGATCAGTGATAGTGAATATTATGGACTGCTCTCTGGACCTGCTCAACATTGCTGGGTGCCACAGATGGAACTGCTCCTACTGACATTATGTCACTTGTTGGTGTCTGCACCTGTTCAACAATGCTGGATGTCACTAATGGAACTGCTTCTGCTAAGAAATGTGGCTTGTTGCTGTGTGTACCTCTTCAACATTGCCGGGTGCCACAAATGGAACTGTTTCTACTGAAATAATGTCACTTGTTGCTGTCTGCACCTGTTCAACATTACTGGGTGCCACTAATGAACTGCTTCTACCGGCATAATGTCACTTGTTGGTGTCTGCACCTGCTCAACATTACTGGGTGCCACTGATGGACTGTTTCTACTGAAATGATGTTACTTCTTGCTGTCTGCACCTACTCAACATTGCTGGGTGGCACTGATGGATTGCTTCTACTGAAATGATGTCACTTGTTGGTGTCTACACCTGTTGACCATCGCTGGGTGCTATTACTGGAACTAATCATTGAAAGCATTTTATGTGAACATTTGTATAAACTGATTTTTTGTGTATTGTGTGAACTATTATGTAAAGTCACATGTATGAAAAGAATTTGTATTGCTTACTGTATTTTATATATTAGGTTATTGAAAGGTCAGCGCAAAGCCAAAATTTTAACTAATTATGTGATATTTAGGTATTAATATTATCTTTTATTTTTGTCTGTATTTTTGTGAACGAATTTGGTGGTATTTTCACCACCAATGCTGGCAAAAATACCATCAAATTCTGGCCTGTGGAGGGGGGGCAGATGAAAGGTGGCTACACTGAGCCACTGCGCCAGAGATTGCGCCAAAGAGTATTATTAAGCCGCCTCCACAGTGCTTGGGGAGAGCTCGTAGTTGTCAGTGCCTGTCGAGGACTCGTAGTGGTCAGTGCTTGTTAAGAACTCGTAGCAGGGAGTGCTTGCTGAGATGTGATACTGAAAGGTTCTTGTTGAGATGTGGTAGTAGCGAGTCGGTGTGGAGAGATTGTAATGTCTAGAGTGCTTTTAATCAATATAAATTAAGGTAACAAACTACTTTTCTTTTTTTCTTATTATTTCAATGTCCTAAATAATGCGTCATTACAGGTTCAGTCAACAAAGCATCTGGCTTGTGTTCTTGTATTAGAGTGTAATTCTGGGTTTCTTGCGCAATTATAGTATTTCTATTTTTTTTAATTACTTCAGTATAAATAATATTTAAAATTTCTTGTCTTGTTGAAGAAGAACCGTGCCAGATGGGTACGTTGAGTCACACTCCCACACACAGAACAATTACACTTGTGCTTTGGTTTCGTAGGTTTTATAGTTGCTGGGGACTTAATTAATTAATTGTGTTAACAGGAAATTTTCATTTCATTCTTTGTTGTTGTTCTATGCAGTCAGATTGCGTACTAAGACTAGTCAGGGCCAACCGTTTACGAGACACTACGTAATCGGACTTACAGCTACCAAAATTAAAAATCATTTTCAAATGTAATAATAATTAAGCCCCCATGTACTGTATTATCTGAATTGGGAGGTCGGTAAAAGGGTTCAATTATTATTTTATTCCAACAATGACCTCTGCCCATACCCCCTCACAGGAAGTATCTACTTCAATTTCGCGACAAGTTAAACTACTTCTGACAGCAACAAACACGCCACCGCCAACCGTGTTTAGCCTATCCTTTTGGAACACCGTTAGATTCTTCGCAAAAATTTCGGCAGAGCTTATATCCGGCTTTAGCCAGCTATCAGTGCCTATAACGATTTGAGCATCAGTGCTTTCTATTAGCACTTGAAGCTGTGGTACTTTCCCAACACAGCTACGACAATTTACATCTGTTATATCGATGGTTCCTGCTCCTACGTTCTTCCTGTGTTCAGTGTGAACCCTTTGTGACTGAAGCCCTTCTTGTGCTTTCCTGAGACCTTATAACCCAAAAAACCGCCCAGTCCACACCATGCAGGCCCCGCTACCCGTGTAGCCGCCTCCTGCGTATAGTGGACACCTGACCTATTCAGCAGAACCCGAAACCCAACCACCCTTTGGCGCAAGTCGAGGAATCTGCAGTCTACACGGTCGCAGAACCGTCTGAGCCTCTGATTCAGACCCTCCACTCGGCTCTGTACCAGAGGTCCGCAATCGGTCCTGTCGGCTATACTGCAAATGGTCAGCTCTGCTTTCATCTTGCAAGCAAGACTGGCAGCCTTTACCACTACTGTTAGCCGCTCGAAACCAGAGAGAATCTCTTCTGATCCAAAGTGACACACATCACTGGTACCGACGTGAGCAACCACCTGCAGTTGGCTGCACGCTGTTCTTTTCATGGCATCCGGGAGGACCCGTTCCACATCTGGAATGACTCCACCAGGTATGCAGACGGAGTGCACATTGGTTTTCTTACCCTTCTCGTCAGCCAAGTCCCTAACGTTGGAGATCCCCGTGATATAAGACATGTGAACAACGTACCGTATATGGTGCCTTTATAGAACCTTATGGCTCCTGTAATATTTTTGTGAAATTATGATGCTATATTTTACACAAATAATTTCAAGGAGCCCTTAATGGTTCAAATGGCTCTGAGTACTGTGGGACTTAACTTCTTTGGTCATCAGTCCCCTAGAACGTAGAACTGCTTAAACCTAACAAACCTTAGGACATCACAGACATCCATGCCCGAGGCAGGATTTGAACCTTCGACCGTAGCGGTCCCGCGGTTCCAGACTGTAGCGCCTAGAACCGAGGCCTTAGTGTAAACTGTGTAATTTTTGTGATACATTAATTTATTAAGAGTCACATATAGTGGTCATGAAGCATGACACTTATTACCCTGTCACACCATGTATCTTTTTGAGACTTACCGGTCACTTGCAGATATTTGATAAACATTATATTTGTTACGTGTCATCGACTGTTTGACACTAATAGTATCTGATGTATCATAAACCATGTGCCGTATAGTGTCATAATGGGAACTAATTGTCCCAGTTCGTGTAACCATTACCACATAGTAATCATAGAGTCTCACATCCAGTAAGAAATGCAGTTTGTATTTTAATAATTTTCTATTTTATGTTTATGTAAAAAAATAGCAGCTTTTTAATTTTCCAAAAATCTTAAGGTTTTATAAAGAGTATTTATATCTAAGCATGGCCACTACCAAACATGTACGTCGCAACCTCTTACCTTTCTATATATTTTATCCTGAGGCAGAAGCTGAAGACGGATTACGTTACAATGTCTTACTGGTTCAATTAATCAGTGCTTAGTCACAAACATTTTTTTCTTTTTTAGCCGGCCGAGGTGGCCGAGCGGTTCTAGTCGCTACAGTCTGGAACGGCGCGACCGCTACCGTCGCAGGTTCGAATCATGTCTCGGGCATGGATGTGTGTGATGTCCTTATGTTAGTTAGGTTTAATTAGTTCTAATTTCTAGGGGACTGATAACCTTAGAAGTTAAGACCCATAGTGCTCAGAGCCAATTGAACCTTTTTTTTTGTTATTACCCTTCTGACTGGTTTGATGCGGCTAGCCAGGAATCCTTTCTGCGCCAACGTCTTCATCCAAGAGTAACACACCGTACGTCCTCAATTATTGGTTGGATCTGTCTCAGTCTCTGTCTTCCCTGTAGCTTTTACACTATATAGCTCTCTCTAGTCCACGGAGGTTACTGCCTGATATCTTGACACATGTTCTATCATCCTGTGCCTTCTTCTTCTCGGAGGTTTTAATAAGTTTCTTTCTTCGGCGTCACTGCAGAGAACCTCCTCATTCCTTACCGTATCAAACCAACAAATTTTTAACATTCTTCCGTACGCCACATATCAAACGCTTCGACTCTCTTCTGTTCCGTTTTTCGCATAGTCCACGATGCACTACCATACAATGCTGTGCTTCAAACATAGATTTTAAGAAACTTCTTCCTCAAATTAAGGTGAAAGTTTGATACCAGTAGACTTCTCTTGGCCAGGAGAGCCCTTTTCACTTGTGCTACCCCTTTTTTTTATCTTCTCCTTGCTTCGTCCGTCATGGGACTTTTGCTTCCAAGGTAGCAGAACTCCTTAACTTCGTTTACTTCATCATCAACAATTTCGATCTTAAATTTCTTGCTATTGTCATTTCTGTTACATCTCATTTCTTTTACCTTTCTTCGGTTTACTCTCAATACATACTTTGTATTCGTTAGACTGATCGTTCCATTCAACAGATCCAGTAATTCTTCTTCATTTTCGTTGAAGACAGCAAAGTCATCGGCGAATCTCTCCACTGATATCCTTTCACCTTGAATTTACATCACAGTCTTGAATCTTTATTTAATTCCATCATTGCTTCTTCGATGTATAGATTGAACAATAGGAGCAAACGTCTACGTCCATGTATTACACTCTTCGTTCTTGGTATTCCACTCTTATTGCTCCACCTTGGTTCTTGTACGTAATCTATACTACCCGTCATTCCATATAGTTTACTCCTATTTTTCTCAGAATTTCAAACATCTTGCACTATCTGACACTGTCTAAAGCCTTCTGCAGGTCGACAAATCCTATGAGAGTGTCTTGACTCTTTTTCTGTTTCGCTTTCATTACCACCGTCAGAACTGCGTGTCTGGTGTCTTTACCTTTCCTAAAGCCAAACTGATCATTCTCTAACAGATACTCAAATTACTTTTTCTTTTTTCTGTATATTGTTCTTATCAACAGTTTGAATGCAGTAGCTGTTAAGTTGATTATGCGATAGTTCTCGCATTTATCTGCTGTTTATGTCTTCGGAATTATGTGGATGCTATTTTTACGAAAATCTAATGGTACGTCACCAGGCTCACATAAGAGGCGATGAAAGAACACGAGACAGTTGGAAAAAAATTAAGTAAACTGCTTGCTATTTCAAAAGTAACCGCCATAACTGTTAATACATTTATCACACTGTGAAACAAAAAGATCAACGTCTTCATGGAAAAATGTTTGCGATAGCGTACGGAACCATGATTGAACACAGCCGTGCAACTCTTCATCCGAAGAAAATCGACTACCGCTATTGCCTTTCGTAGGACTCCAAAAATACAGAAATCGCATAGGGAGAGACCATTGAGGATGTGTAAGGGTTTTCCAGCGGAACTACTGCGGCGTAGTCGAAACAACATTGGCAACACTGAATTATTTCTTCTGTTATCCAAGGCTTTTGCAGTTACCTTCCTTGTGTCTTTCCAATATCTATGATTTCCCTTTCTCGAGATATCCACTCCCCATTAACCGAACTACCTACTTTGGTATTCCTTACCACAGTACCCATAGCCATAGCGAACTCTAAATGCCTCTCATCATTCCTCCTTACTTTAATATCACACTTCCTTCACGCTGGCCCTTGCAGACGATTCTCTTATACTTTACTCTTCATCATTACTGAGTTGTGATCTGAGTCTATATCTACACCTGGGCGCGTCTCGCAATCCAGTATCTAGTTTCAGAATCTCTGTTTGACCATGATGTAATCCAGCCTTTTCGAAGTATACCTCCTCCTCTTGTGATTCTTGAAGCCCGTGGTCTACTGTAACTATTTCTAACACTCCTTCCCCTACAACCGCATTCCAATCATCCACGCTTATTAGATTTTCATCTCCCTTTACGTACTGAATTACCCGTTCAGTATCCTCATGTACTTCCTCTATCTCCTCATATTCTGCTTGGGACGTCGGTACATATAGCGCAACTACCTTTGCGACGTTGGTTTGCTATCGAATCTGATGAGAACAACCTGAACACTGAACTGTTCACAATAACTCATTCTCTGCTCTACTTTCCTGTCCATAACGAATCCTTCTCCCGTTATAACATTTTCTGCTGCTCTTAATATTAGCGTATATTCATCTGGCCAGAAATGCTTAGCTTCTTTCCATTTCACTTCACTGACCCCCACTATATCTAGATTGAGGCTTTGTATTTCCCGTTTTAGATTTTCCAGTTTTCCAATTACGTTCAAACTTCTGACTTTTGATGCTCCGACTTCCAGAATATTATCCTCTCACTGGTCAATCCATCTCTATCTCATGTTCACTTCCCCCTTGGTAGCCCTTCCCGATGATACTAATGGGGGACCAATCCCGAATCTTTTGCTCGTGGAGAGATCTTCACGACACATGTCCTGTGGATACACTTTATGTGTCTTTAGTTCAGCGGTTTCCATTGCCTTCTGCACTGTCATGCCATTGATCATTGCTGATTCTTTCTTCTTCCACCTCTTAGTAGCAGTCCGCCCCCCCCCCCCCTCCCCCGTCCTGCTTCGGCACGAACGTGTCCTGAACCTTTGTCCGCTCCTCCGCTCCGTTTGACAAGGCCTATGGCAAACCGAGGGTGACTTCTTATGCTGGAAGTCTACGGCTACCATTCCTGATAACTTTTATTCAAAATTAAAGCAGTGGCTGCGTTCGAATCTGGGAACCATAACGCTCTGATTATTAGTCAAGACGCTACCCCTAGACCAAACAATTTTTTGCTAAAGCAGCGGTTGTTTGACAGGTTTATTTTGTTCTCATGACCTCCATAATTATCTTATTATTTGACTTCTTGATTTATTATGTAAGTTTTATGCAATTGGTATATCATTATGTTCATAAGTGCACGAAAACACGCTTCAGCTGAAATAAATCGTATCACATCTGTGTGTTGTAACTGATGTCCTATCGAAGTATTGCATCCTAACTTAAGAAGAATCACGTCACTAACTGGTGTGTTTAATCCACACTTACTTAAAATACAGGTTAATTGTATTAATAACCAGTTGTAAACATGACATATGTACATTAACGCTTGTAAAGGCATCGCTTATAATTCTTGTTCATAGCTATACTATATCGTTTTAAACGTGTTTAAATAACCGGTTGCGAATTTTAGAGATGTGTTATTGCCCACTAAATTGGGTGTTTTTTGCAGCAGTTTAATGATATCGTGTATTGCATTAGGCTTAATCAGGTAGCTTTCTACCAAACTCCGTCCGAACAGGCCTCGGCAGGCCCAACGGTACCGACCGGCCGCCGTGTCATCCTCAGTCCACAGGCGTCACTGGATGCGGATATGGAGGAGCATGTGGTCAGCAAACCGCTCTACCGGCCGTATGTCAGTTTACGAGACCAGAACCGCTACTTCTCAATCAAGTAGCTCCTCAGTTTGCCTCACAAGGACTGAGTGTACCCCGCTAGCCAACAGTGCTCGGCAGACCGGATGGTCACCCATCCAAGTACTAGCCCATCCCGACAGCGCTTAACTTCGGTGATCTGACGGGAACCAGTGTTACCACTGCGGCAAGCCCGTTGGCAGCTTTCTTCCAAAGTGTCCTTTTATACGGCTCTGGACCGCCTAACAAGAAACCTGTATGACTAGATTATCTTTGAATGCAGGTGAACATAGAGTTTATGATATCTGTAACACAGTGAACTTAATTCCAGTTTAGTCCTGAGGTCGGCACCGAGCACAGACAGATATATTAAAGTGGGACAGTTCGCTACTAAATGTGAGTTGTGATGTATCTAAGTTGAATGCAAATTTTATTTCATTTTCTACTGTTTTAAAACATTCTAAAGATGTTTGCGTCTGACGAATGGAACCGATAATGAAGATGATATTTCTGTGCGACTTGTGGCTGATCCGCAGTTTTAGTTCTTACCATCGCTCTTTTCCCTACCTGCGATGCTTGCACTCCCTTGGTACGAAATTGTTATCTTTGTGTGTCGGGGCAGGATGGAGTTTGGTTTGGGAAGACACTTTTATTTTTATTTAATTATATTCGAGGGTTGGGGGATGTGGGGAGTGGGAGGGCAGTGGTCATCCTTCGCCTTGCTGATCTCGTCCTTGCTTTCTTTATCTCTTGTGCTAGCTTTGAGTTACCTGTGATGTTCTCACTTATCAGTATTTGTATGGTTCCGAACCTCAACCTGTATAAACGAAACCATTATAGGGTCGCTTTGTTGTCCGTCAGCCTATTTGCCTGTCCGAATCTTCAGAACCGTTTTTCTCAATAATGGGTAAACGATCGAGTTGAAATTTATGTCACATACTAAAGATCGACGATCCCTTGGCTGCGCAAAACTTTAAGCTTCTAAGTCGCTGCAACTGAAAGATATGGCCATTTATATCACATATTCTCATACTCCCAAACTCACTTCTCGTTGACCTAGAACCATGAAATTAGGCAAGAAGCAAAGATTCAAAGTACAAGTAACGGAAAAAATCCGAAATTTTTACACGTAATTGCATCGAATAAAAAATATATTTTCGCCATTGGAACGTTCTTCAGTCGCCAAAAGCCTAAAGGAAAAATATTACTACACGCAAACATAAAAAGTAAGTTTTAGTCATATTGCAGTAAGTAAATTGAAAATATTTTACTAAATCTGCTCTCTCTACATATATAAACTGAAGTCAGCTGCACGCTCCTTTTTGTATGTTCGGGCTAGTATCAGGAACTACCGAAGCGATTTTGATACGATCTTGTGATTCCCGAGACCGTTAGCTTAGAAGTAAGTACCAACATCGATAACAGGCAGAAATCGTCAAGATTCTCTAATTCCAGGATGGATGAACTATCTAAACATATATAATTACACTCATCTTCAGAAAATAACAGAACGCTTTGAACGACTAGAGACAGGACGTTCATATTCACAGGAGATATGCATTAGTATGTTCTGCAGAAATGGTTAGTATTTCAGTCACCTCGGTTCAGCATGTGTCCTGTTGCCTAGTAGGCACGGAGTCCGCGGTGGGAATCTGGCGTCCGTCGGTCGTCGTAATTTAATATATTGTTTATTGGTAACGTTGATTGTTGCCGACTTACGTGGTGGGCCTTAATCAAAATGATACTTCATTTTAATTTTGATTTACAATCAAACGCTTTTGTGAAGTTCTCTTTTTTTTAACAATATTGATCCTCAGTGGAATTAGAGTCGCTGAATCTTGAAACATGAGTATATAAGTTGAACAATGGAATAAACTTTTCATATTAATTTCTCGGCTAGTCAGTTCACTTTAAAGCAAAAAATCTTTAGTTGTTAATTACAATTACGGCCCACAAATGCGAGAGAGTATTTTTTCTTACCTCTGTTAACCATTGCATTGTAGTCGGAGTCCTGGCTCTGGCTCTCGGCTGTGGTACTGAAAATAAGAATCTTAAAGCTGCGTATTTTATGCAAAGTCGGGCGGCTGTGGAGAAAAATGTATATTATGTTAATAGCGGGCGAGTTTTTCGCTTCCGCTAATTTTTTGTAAGTTAATATCACCACGTAATGGCGCCGTTGGCTGCATCGGCCGCTGCGACGGTTGAACTGTAAATTACTCGAATGCAGGTTAATTCAAAGGAAGGCGGACATGAAGTCGGGATCACCTATTACAAATTAAAAGTGAACAATGATATTAAATCAATATATTATTTGCTTAATTAGTACAAATATGCTTACATTTGCCAGCACTCGCAAGATGTCCATCTACACGCAACCAAGACAAGAGAAGAAGTGAAAAGATGAAAACTCGTAACAATAGTACTCAAAAATTGTGTGAAAAGACATGGGAAGCAGATACCTTGCTTATATCATCCATTGCGCTGGTCTTATCAGCAGCCGAGTTTTATGCCCTAGAGTGGCTAAACAGCTGTCACACCAACTTGATCGGAGTCTAGCTGGACCACACTATGCGGTTAATAACTGAGACAATCCGACCAACACTCATTCACTGTCATCCTCTGCAGAACAGCATCGATCCACCCACAGCACGTAGCAGCTATGCCTTGCTTAGGGAATACCACAACCTACAGGAGTACCTGGAATTACCCATACAGGAAGGCCTATCAAGTCGACGACGAAATACTCTCCGTTCAAGAAACCCACCGTTACGGCAAACAGAGCAGCTAGATGCCAGTAATACCGAGGTGAGAGACCAGTGGGATCAGAACTGTCAGCTTATGAAAATCCTGAAGAGCGCGAGTTATTCCGAAAGAATAACTGTGATACTGATGGCACAGAACTCAACAGGAGACAATGCGTCAAATTGAACAGAGCTCACTCTGGACAAGGTCGATGCGCAGACTCACTTCCCAAATGGAGTTCTACGGTGTCTCCTATTTGTGACCGCGAACCAGACAATCAAGCGCAGTAGAGATGAATTCCCCCTGCGTTTCTGCCAGGGGTGTTGGAGCGACCTCATGAAAGCTGACTATACAACTCTTACGTGATTAGGAACTTAGATACTGAAATTTATTTAGTTAGTTTTATGTACTTTTGTGTTTCTGCGATCTTCTTATATACATATCGGGTGATCAAAAAGTCGGTATAAATTTGAAAACTGAATAAATCACGGAATAATGTAGATAGAGAGGTACAAATTGACACACATGCTTGGAATGACATGGGGTTTTATTAGAACCAAAAAAATAGAAGAGTTCAAAAAATGTCCGACAGATGGCGCTTCATCTCATCAGAATATCAATAATTAACATAACAAAGTAAGACAAAGCAAAGATGATGTTCTTTACAGGAAATGCTCAATATGTCCACCATCATTCCTCAACAATAGCTGTAGTCGAGGAATAATGTTGTGAACAGTACTGTAAAGCATGTCCGGAGTTACGGTGAGGCACTGGCGTCGATGTTGTCTTTCAGCATCCCTAGAGATGTCGGTCGATCACGATACACTTGCGACTTCAGGTAACCCCAAAGCCTATAATCGCACGGACTGAGGTCTGGGGACCTGGGAGGCCAAGCATGACGAAAGTGGCCGCTGAGCACACGATCATCACCAAACGACCCGTGCAAGAGATCTTTCACGCGTCTAGCAATATGAGGTGGAGCGCCATCCTGCATAAACATCGTACGTTCCAGCAGGCGTTTATCAGCCAGCCTGGGGATGGTGCGATTCTGTAACATATCGGCGTACCTCTCACCCGTGACGGTAGAAGTTACAAAACCAGAATCACGCATTTCCTCGAAGAAAAAAGGCCCGATAACGGTAGATGTGGTAAATCCAACCTATACCGTGACTTTCTCGTTGTGCAATGGAGTTTCCACGACAGTTCTAGGATTTTCGGTAGCCCAAATTCTACCGTTGTGGGCGTTGACAGACCCTCGGAGCGTGAAATGAGCTTCGTCGGTCCACAACACGTTACTCAACCAATCGTCAGCTTCCCCGTGCATAGACGAACCCGCTATAGTCTCCATTTCTTCCTGAACTGTCTCAGCAGCATTACGCCTTGTGTTCGGTCTGCCACTACGGGGTCTATCGTCTAAACAACCCGTGGCTTCGAACTTCGAAATCATTCTCGCCAGAGCTGCATTTGTCAACGGACCTTTACCCGTTCGAATCCCCTTCCTATGGCGATAGGATCGTAACGCTGAACTTGCACATTCCCCATTTTGATAATACAGCTTCTCTAAAAGCGCCTTTTCAGGTAACGTCAACATGCTGCGACTGCTGGCGCATCTGATTCTCTCTCTCATTACAGCTCCTTTTATACACGATTGTCATGCGCAGTCACTAACGTTTTGTTGTCCAGCACCATCTGCTGAACGTTTTGTGAACTTTTTTCCGTTCTAATCAAACCCCATGTCATTCCAAGCATGTGTGTCAATTTTTACCTCTCTATCTACATTATTCCGTGGTTTATTAAGTTTTCAAATTTATACTGACTTTTTGATCATGCGGTATACTAACGTTATATACCGGTACTTTTACACTGCATGTGAGCCATATGAATAAATAAATAAAAATTTTCGGTGATGGATAACCGGTCAAGCGAGAACAATTCTTACGCAGAAAGTTACGTAAGGTAATGGCACATTAGCTTCAGGGAGGTTCTCTTTTCGTTAAACGAATGGCGTTCGGTCGTATCATCATCGAACACACCGCCTCCAACACCTTGCAGCTGAAGCCTGAAAATTAATAGAACACGATGAAAATTGCTTTCATGAAGAGGAGATAAGGAAGGTGTCTAATCTTTTTAATAATTAACACAACTACATATAATATTGACGTAGTTATTTCCCAGCAAACAAAGAGAACAAGACTTACGTCCGACCTATGGGAGCTCACACAGGCGAAAGGCACTAATGTAATTATATTATGATAACTGAGGATCAATCTCCTGATTTGTTACCACCGTTATAAAACAGGCGTTTAACATACTTCCAGAATGTTCCTCATTATTAAGATATTCCTTGTGATTGCAAGAAATAGTTCTCTAATTTTCTGCCAGTGGCACATAAAAGAAAATTTTTTAAATAATAATAGTCTTGTGTGAATCCTTTGTCCTTTCTTTACCCACAGGGCAAATTTTAAATTTCACTTTAAAAAAATAAAATAGCACTCCAACCTGAACAAATGCAGAGCCTATAATGATGATACTGGTGACGCCTTGTTGGAAACCTGTGCTTCCTTTGGCTGTAATGTCGGGCGAAAAGAGCGTCCTGGGATTGTGGGAACCTTTCCTAACATTCCGACCACATCGGCGTACACCGCAGGCTGGGGCAGCCGTGCTTCGTGTGCCAGACACGCGAGTAATTATCGACTACTGAATGAAGGGGACTCAATCAACTGCTAAGTGGCCGCTAAGCTCACCAATTTTTCCAGTGCAGACGTACGCTGAACATCGGCATCACAGACACTTTGCATACCGTTGCCAGTCACAACAGATGGTGTTGATACAATGAATTACTTCCTGCAAAAATATTAACTTTAGTACAGCGTACACACAATTTCTGGTCACATTCTTCTGCACTGCAACCTGCCAACGAGATCGGTAGTAGGAAACGAACACTGCCGTCCACGGAGTTATTACAATGCTATGGATGAGAGGCGCTCATTCGGAAAATCAAGAAAAAGTCTGCTGTGAGATATCTCACGATAATACCTTGTAACACCTAATCTGGCATTCATAATGGAATAAGTTACTTCAGATATTTCATATCCAATTGAAGCCACTCATTCATGATTAGATCGTGTACAGCTATAAAATCGCGGGCTTTTACATAGCTTTATTTCATCTGCTGTTCGAAACAGACATTTTCTATGTGATTAATATCGGATGGTTTAGAGGGCCAATCAAGACTGGATAGCGTGTTTGGAATTCACAACACCAGATATGTATCCATGTTGCTCTGTGAACAAAGCTGTTCCAAATTCTTCTGCGCCCACTGCGTAGCAGGTGTCTTTTTAAGGACATTGTATAATTCTATTTTATAATTCCTAGTGTGCTGCAAAGTTTGATTGCTTTTATGTTACAACAGGCATACTTCGGCTGAACTGCCGCCATCAGGTTACCTGTAAGCAAATGAAACGTAATTTTAGTGCATTATTTACAATTTTGAAGGTAATTATTAAATTGAATTCATTATTGCATATTTTTAGATATGTTTGATGATTTTGACATCCATGCGATGTCGATGGTTCTGTCACAGTCTGTTTAAGTGTTAGTTACTATTTGTTGGTGTCATTGTCGTAATAATGTTTGGTTACAATCTTATCTCACTTGTTACTTTACGTAGTTGTCAGATTGTGTTCTTTATATCGACATTTTTGTGACAGCTTGTTTGACACATAATCCCTCGATATCATAAGGTTAAAGGAAAGATAATACCTACCTAACAGCAACGATAAACAGTACCGCCTGTAACTATACAATATTTCGGAATTATCTGTCAAACAATGTGTCACGCAAATGCCGATATAAAAAATATAATCTTACAACTAAATAAAGTAATAAGTCAGATAAGCCAGTGACGAAAAATTATTACAGAAACAACAGCAACAGAACGTCATTAGTACTCAAACAGACTGTGACAGAACCACTGACATCACATGGATGTCAAAAGCAGCAGACGTATGTCAAAATGTACAACAACGAGGTTATTTAATAATTACTTTTAAAAATGGGAATAATGTACCAAATTCTGTACCGCCTACTTACAGATAATTTGATGATGGAAATTCAGCAGAAATAGACCTGCTGTAAAGTAAACCCAATAAACTTAGCATTGTACTTGGAATTATAAAATAGAATTATACAATAGCTGTTTTAATCTTGGGAGAAAGGAGTGTCCAGCCAGTAGAACTGCAATAGCGACTCAGGATCAAATACATCCACCAAGTTAAGCAAAGGAGTCACACGGAATGCCTACATCCCAAGACAATGACATCAAAGGCGATGCCTGGGGGGCAATGAAATATATGAATCCTGTCGCGTGTGTCACAGCACGTAACACTACAGACCAAGAGACCGTCTTCAGACTCAACTGCGTGTTTAAATACACACATAAAAAAAAAGTTTTGCATCACCTCTTTTCCGAGAGTTCCGGAACCTGTACAGAAAATTGGAATAGAGATCAATGTAAACATGATTTCAACCCTTTTTATTGCCCATGAAAACCACAAATTGCATGTTGTACCACCATACAGCGAGACCTGCAAGGGTGGTGGTCCAGATTGCTGTACACATCGGTACCTCTAATACCCAGTAGCACGTCCTCTTGCATTGATGCATGCCTGTATTCGTCGTGGCACACTGCCCACAAGTCCATCAAGCCACTGTTGATCCAGATTGTCCCGCTTCTCAATGGCGATTTGGCGTAGATCCCTCAGAGTGGTTGGAGGGTAACGTCGCCCTTTTCAATCTATCCCAGGCATGTTCGATAGGGTTCATGTCTGGGGAAATTGCTGGCCACTCTAGTCAAGCGATGTTGTTATCCTGAAGGAAGTCATTCACAAGATGACAAGATGTGCACGATGGGGGCGCGAATTGTCGCCCATGAAGACGAATGCTTCGCCAATACGATGCCGATATGATTGCGTTATCGGTCGGAGGATGGCATTCACGTATCGTACAGCGACACTCATCGGTGAAGAGAATGTGATGCCAATCCTGAGCGGTCCATTCGGCATGTTGTTGGGCCCATCTGTTCAAATCGTTCAAATGGCTCCGAGTACCATGGGACTCAAAATCCGAGGTCATCAGTCCCCTAACACTTAGAACTACTTAAACCTAACTAACCTAAGGACATCACACACATCCATGCCCGAGGCAGCATTCGAACCTGCGACCGTAGCAGTCGCGCGGTTCCGGAATGAAGCGCCTAGAACCGCTTGGCCAGGGCCCATCTATACCTTGCTGCATGGTGTCGTAGTTGAAAATATGGACCTCACCATGGACGTCGGGAGCGAAGTTGAATATAATGCACCCTATTGCGCACAATTTGAGTCGTCACACGACGTCCTTTGGCTCCACGAAAAGCATTATTCAGGGATCCTCCGAGCCATAATGCGTAGGTAGCGGTTGCACTATCAGTCGGAGGATGGGATTCACGTATCGTGCAGCCGTTACGGCACCTTCCACGGCCACCGGCGGCGTACGTCAGCCCCACATAATGCCACCCCAAAACAGCAGCGAACCTCCACCTTGCTGCATTCGCTCGACAGTGTGTCTAAGGCATTCAGCCTGGCTGGGTTACATTTAAACACGTCTCCGACGATTGTCTGGTTCAAGGCATATGCGACACTCATCGGTGAAGAAAACGTGATGCCAATTCTGAGCGGTCCATTCGGCATGTTGTTGAGTCCATCTGTACCGCGCTGCATGGCGTCGTGGTTGCAGAGATAGACCTCGCCATGGACGTCGGGAGTGAAGTTGCGCATCGTGCAGCCTACTGTGCACAGTTTGAGCCGTAACATGACGTCCTGTGGTTGCACGGAAAGCATTATTCAACACGGTGGCGTCGCTGTCAGTGTTCCTCCGAGCCATAATCCGTAGGTAGCGGTTATCCATTGCAGTAATAGCCCTTGGGCGGCCTGAGCGAGGTATGTCATCGACAGTTCCTGTCTCTCTGTATCTCCTCCCAAACAACATCGCTTTGGTTCACTTCGAGACGCTTGGACACTTCCCTTGTTGAGAGCCCTTCCTGGCACAAAGTAACAATTCGGACGTGATCGAACCGCGGGGTTGAACGTCTAGGCACGATTGAACTACAGACAACAAGAGCCGTGTACCTCCTTCCTGGTGGAATGGCTGGAACTGATCGGCTGTCGGACCCCCTCCATCTAATAGGCCCTGCTCATACATGGTTGTTTACATCTTTGGGCGGGTTTAGTGACATCTCTGAACAGTCAAAGGGACTGTGTCTGTGATACGATATCCACAGTCAACGTATATCTTCAGGAGTTCTGGGAACCGTAATGCAAAACCTTTTTTTTTATGTGTGTACATACAGTCTCTCGATAACACATGACGAGGTTAAGACTTCTAATGGACACCTTTTCATTGACATACTGATTTCCTGTGGGCCCCGGATAGCGCCAAGCATTCGCAATGTATGTCAGGCAACGCAATTACTGTGACATCATAAGTCCACTGGGTGGGCTTCGCCATGCCTCCTTATCTATAAAGTCAGCACATGATAAGCCACCCTCTCATCTATGTCATCATTCACAATCAGCTAAATTCATAATAAGCTACTAAATAATACCGAGATCTAATTGTAATGCTACAAAATACACATTGTTAAAACACACAAACTTAGCCAAAGATAAATAAACAGAACAAGTACCATTTTAGGGAAGGAAGAAGGTATTTTTATGAGATCTTTATTGTATTATTGCACTTAAAGTGCGAACTTTTGTAGCACTCAAACAGACCTTTATAATGTATGGAATACAAACATAAAAATGGTCCTGCGCAACTGTGGAACAACATACCACGTATAGAGATGAAACTTCTATGTCTCTTTCCACCACAGATCTTTTATCATGAACAAAAACTCGATCTTTGCACCAAAATTATTTGTCAAATTCTTAACATTTTGATAACAAAATACCCTTGGCACTATCATTGTAATTTGATTGTTCTGCAATGTTTGAAAAAAGCAAAAAAAAAAAAAAAAAAAAAAAGCGCCTGGCTAGCATCTAGGTATTACTGACAATATTTACGGATTAAGGTGCACTAGTAAAGATTAAAGTTCGATTATTGTACCACACTACCATAATGGACAGTCAGTTATTTCTACATCTAAACTGTCTATATTACTTACCACAACAGTTGTGGTTACTTACTGATACTTCTGAAATAAATTTTATGTTAGTTGATGGGTTTAATTCGATTTTTGTGTCATGAATTAAATTGGTTCTGTAACATTGCATAGCACACATGGACGCTATTGCTGTTCTAAGTTACAGCTTAATGGGCACTTACCACTGAAAGTAGTTTGATCTTTGTACCAAAGTAAATATTGTTATTTCCACGCCTAAATTTGTCAAAAACTCGTCTCAATTCAACTAAAACCAACTTCAAACTCAACCAAACATGACGTGACCCCCATGCAAGAGTATTGACTTTATCTTGCAGTGTAAATCGTTTGTTATTTTCTGCTATAGCACAGTAGAAACTAGATGGCATTTCACACCATACGTCGGCATTTTTCGTCAGAGCTGTAACCAGTTTCCCCTTGCATCATCAAGCGGTAACAAATTTGGGCAATTACTGTCAAAAATCGGCCAGTTGTGACCAGTATTCACAGTCTGAGGGTTCCGTACGAACTTAATTTTGCGTATGGTCCGTTCATTCGTTCCAGGAAGAGAGGCCTCTATGATTTTTTCCCTGTTATCGACAATTACACGGGTTCTGGTAGTTCCAAGAGTGTATATGATTACAGAATAACCATTTTCGGATTTTTTCCCCTTAGTTGTACTGTGAAACTTTGCTTCTCGCCAAATTTCAGGATTCCAGGTCAACAGGAACTAACCTAGGGGTTTTGATGAGCGAGCTTGCGACTATCAGTATATGTGACATAAATCCTCGTGTCTTTTGATTTCATTGGATTAGAAGCTTACACTTACTACAGTGCCAAGAGACCTTATACTTTAATACGGGACATAAATTTCAACTTGATATGTATACCCGTTCCTGAGAAAAAGGGTTTTTAACAGTCGGACACTTAGACGGACAACGAAGTGAACGTGTAAATGTTCCATTTTTACTGCATGTGGTACAGAACTCTAAAAAGGGACTAAAACCAATTACAGGAAAAGTGTAACAAATCACCATCATACATAAATTGGGGGGATAATGATAAGATCCGCCCCATGAACCATGGACCTTGCCGTTGGTGGGGAGGCTTGCGTGCCTCAGCGATACAGATAGCCGTACCGTAGGCGCAACCACAACGGAGGGGTATTTGTTGAGAGGCCAGACAAATGTGTGGTTCCTGAAGAGGGGCAGCAGCCTTTTCAGTAGTTGCAAGGGCAACAGTTTGGATGATTGACTGATCTGGCCTTGTATGGTTCAAATGGCTCTGAGCACTATGGGACTCAACTGCTGAGGTCATTAGTCCCCTAGAACTTAGAACTAGTTAAACCTAACTAACCTAAGGACATCACAAACATCCATGCCCGAGGCAGGATTCGAACCTGCGACCGTAGCGGTCTTGCGGTTCCAGACTGCAGCGCCTTTAACCGCACGTCCACTTCGGCCGGCCTGGCCTTGTAACAATGACCAAAACGGCTTGCTGTGCTGGTACTGCGAACGGCTGAAAGCAAGGGGAAACTACAGCCGTAATTTTTCCCGAGGGCATGCAGATTTTCTGTATGATTAAATGATGATGGCGTCCTCTTGGGTAAAATATTCCGGAGGTAAAATAGTCCCCCATTCGGATCTCCGGGCGGGGACTACTCAAGAGGATGTCGTTATCAGGAGATCGGAGCGTGGAATGCCAGATCCCTTAATCGGGCAGGTAGGTTAGAAAATTTAAAAAGGGAAATGGATAGGTTAAAGTTAGATATAGTGGGAATTAGTGAAGTTCGGTGGCAGGAGGAACAAGACTTCTGGTCAGGTGACTACAGGGTTATAAATACAAAATCAAATAGGGGTAATGCAGGAGTAGGTTTAATAATGAATAGGAAAATAGGAATGCAGGTAAGCTACTACAAACAGCATAGTGAACGCATTATTGTGGCCAAGATAGATACGAAGCCCACACCTACTACATTAGTACAAGTTTATATGCCAACTAGCTCTGCAGATGACGAAGAAATTGAAGAAATGTATGATGAAATAAAAGAAATTATTCAGATAGTGAAGGGAGACGAAAATTTAATAGTCATGGGTGACTGGAATTCGGTAGTAGGAAAAGGGAGAGAAGGAAACGTAGTAGGTGAATATGGATTGGCGGTAAGGAATGAAAGAGGAAGACGCCTGGTAGAATTTTGCACAGAGCACAACATAATCATAGCTAACACTTGGTTTAAGAATCATGAAAGAAGGTTGTATACATGGAAGAACCCTGGAGATACTAAAAGGTATCAGATAGATTATATAATGGTAAGACAGAGATTTAGGAACCAGGTTTTAAATTGTAAGAGATTTCCAGGGGCAGATGTGGATTCTGACCACAATCTATTGGTTATGACCTGTAGATTAAAACTGGAGAAATTGCAAAAAAGTGGGAATTTAAGGAGATGGGACCTGGATAAACTGAAAGAACCAGAGGTTGTACAGAGTTTCAGGGAGAGCATAAGGGAACAATTGACAGGAATGGGGGAAAGAAATACAGTAGAAGAAGAATGGGTAGCTTTGAGGGATGAAGTAGTGAAGGCAGCAGAGGATCAAGTAGGTAAAAGGACGAGGGCTAGTAGAAATCCTTGGGTAACAGAAGAAATATTGAATTTAATTGATGAAAGGAGAAAATATAAAAGTGCAGTAAATGAAGCAGGCAAAAAGGAATACAAACGTCTCAAAAATGATATCGACAGGAAATGCAAAATGGCTAAACAGGGATGGCTAGAGGACAAATGTAAGGATGTAGAGGCTTATCTCACTAGGGGTAAGATAGATACTGCCTACAGGAAAATTAAAGAGACCTTTGGAGAAAAGAGAACCACTTGTATGAATATCAAGAGCTCAGATGGAAACCCAGTTCTAAGCAAAGAAGGGAAAGCAGAAAGGTGGAAGGAGTATACAGAGGGTCTATACAAGGGCGATGTACTTGAGGACAATATTATGGAAATGGAAGAGGATGTAGATGAAGATGAAATGGGAGATACGATACTGCGTGAAGAGTTTGACAGAGCACTGAAAGACCTGAGTCGAAACAAGGCCCCGGGAGTAGACAACATTCCATTGGAACTACTGACGGCCTTGGGAGAGCCAGTCCTGACAAAACTCTACCATCAGGTGAGCAAGATGTATGAAACAGGCGAAATACCCTCAGACTTCAAGAAGAATATAATAATTCCAATCCCAAAGAAAGCAGGTGTTGACAGATGTGAAAATTACCGAACAATCAGTTTAATAAGCCACAGCTGCAAAATACTAACGCGAATTCATTACAGACGAATGGAAAAACTGGTAGAAGCCGACCTCGGGGAAGATCAGTTTGGATTTCGTAGAAACACTGGAACACGTGAGGCAATACTGACCTTACGACTTATCTTAGAAGAAACATTAAGGAACGGCAAACCTACGTTTCTAGCATTTGTAGACTTAGAGAAAGCCTTTGACAATGTTGACTGGAATACTCTCTTTCAAATTATGAAGGTGGCAGGGGTAAAATACAGGGAGCGAAAGGCTATTTATAATTTGTACAGAAACCAGATGGCAGTTATAAGAGTCGAGGGACATGTAAGGGAAACAGTGGTTGGGAAGGGAGTAAGACAGGGTTGTAGCCTCTCCCTGATGTTATTCAATCTGTATATTGAGCAAGCAGTAAAGGAAACAAAGGAAAAATTCGGAGTAGGTATTAAAATCCATGGAGAAGAAATAAAAACTTTGAGGTTCGCTGATGACATTGTAATTCTGTCAGAGACAGCAAAGGACTTGGAAGAGCAGTTGAATGGAATGGACAGTGTCTTGAAAGGAGGATATAAGATGAACATCAACAAAAGCAAAACGAGGATAATGGAATGTCGTCGAATTAAGTCGGGTGATGCTGAGGGTATTAGATTAGGAAATGAGACACTTAAAGTAGTAAAGGAGTTTTGCTATTTGGGGAGCAAAATAACTGATGATGGTCGAAGTAGAGAGGATATAAAATGTAGACTGGCAATGGCAAGGAAAGCGTTTCTGAAGAGGAGATATTTGTTAACATCGAGTATAGATTTAAGTGTCAGGAAGTCATTTATGAAAGTATTTGTATGGAGTGTAGCCATGTATAGAAGTGAAACATGGACGATAAATAGTTTGGACAAGAAGAGAATAGAAGCTTTCGAAATGTGGTGCTACAGAAGAATGCTGAAGATTAGATGGGTAGATCACATAACTAATGAGGAGGTATTGAATAGGATTGGGGAGAAGAGAAGTTTGTGGCACAACTTGACCAGAAGAAGGGATCGGTTGGTAGGACATGTTCTGAGGCATCAAGGGATCACCAATTTAGTATTGGAGGGTAGCGTGGAGGGTAAAAATCGTAGAGGGAGACCAAAAGATGAATACACTAAGCAGATTCAGAAGGATGTAGGTTGCAGTAGGTACTGGGAGATGAAGAGGCTTGCACAGGATAGAGTAGCATGGAGAGCTGCATCAAACCAGTCTCAGGACTGAAGACCACAACAACAACAACAACAATGATAAGATGATACGATGCGTGCCATCACCTCAACCACGGTACTATTACACCAAATGTTCGTGCGCAGTATTGTTACTAGTCCTGGTAAGATGCAAAAGGATCGAGAAAGGCCTGAGTTGTTGAGAGATCACTGTGAAGGACGTGGACATGCTGCGTACACGTGTCAGACAGCGTTATCCGCACATGACAGAGTTTGAAAGGGACCTAATTGTGCGCCTCCATTTGGCTGGTCGAATCATGCAGTATGCAGATTTGAGGGGCATGAGGATGTAAGATTGGTCCGATGTTGGACGTCATGGCAATATGAGAGAAGGTTTACCTGTCGTCGAGGTTCTGGTCCAACCCCTTTGAGCACCAGAAGATAGGATCGCCATATTGAGCACCAAGCACATCGTAACTCCTTCATATACGCTCCTGTAGTGCGAGAACAAATAATGGTCTCCCTGCAACATTCTCAATAATCCTGCGCCACTGGTCGGAGACTGGGCGACCAGCGTCATGCCCGGAAACCGTGGACTGGCGGTGAGTGGCGTCACATTGTTATCAGTGATGAATCGCGATTCTGCCCGGGATGTTTATCGTCGAAGAGTACGGCGGTGACCTGGGTAGAAGTCTCAGTCTTCCAATGTTTTTGAGAGACACGGCGGTGTTACTCCTGGATTTATGGTGTGGGGAGTCATCAAATGTAATTTCACGTTATGGCTGGTGGCGATTAGGGTATTTCTGACGGCGCAACGGCATGTCACGGATATCCTATGTGCTCATGTGTTGTCTCCCACGCAAAATCTCTTGAAAGTGTCTGCACGATGTTGAGAAACTCTCATGTCCAGCGAGATCCCCAGATCTGCCCCCCTTTTAGTTGCCCTGCTCTTTTTGTCAGGCACTCCTGTTGGAGTGATTTCTCTCCTCCTTATTCCATAATGGTATTGTCCCCAAAACATGTGCCAGCAAGGATTCTACGTCAACTCGTTTGTCCCTCAATATTAGCTCGCAACACAATACATTAACGACTAATGGCCCGAACCAGCCACCGATGCTGCCGAAACATGCAGAGAATGTCCGCGGCTGTTCTGGCAAGCTTCCTGTCGCTAGTTGAAAGTACCGCTCAGGCCAATACAGCTTATGCAGGGTGTTTCAAAAAGATTCATACGGTTTTACAGGACTGTATTCGGTATGCATGCGAGAACACGTGTACCTGAAATGTTCCAAAACGCCGCGCATAGAAACGGAATTTTCTGGTGTTCCTACCTCGAGCCACGAGTTCTACAGGTAATAAAAAGGTAAGGTGGAGTGTTTTGTGTGGTGTCACCGCCAGACACCACGCTTGCTAGGTGGTAGCCTTTAAATCGGCCGCGGTCCGTTAGTATACGTCGGACCCGCGTGTCGCCACTGTCAGTGATAGCAGACCGAGCGCCACCACACGGCAGGTCTAGAGAGACGTCCTGGCACTCGCCCCAGTTGTACAGCCGACTTTGCTAGCGAAGCTACACTGACCGATACGCTCTCGTTTGCCGAGACGATAGTTAGCATAGCCTTCAGCTACGTCAATTGCTACGACCTAGCAAGGCGCCATAATCCTTTCCTATATATATTGTGGTTATAACACGTACCGTCACGAGAGATGTTCTACAATTGTGGATTAAAGTTAAGTATTACATCATCCACGTACTTTATTTGCAATTCTCAAGATATTGTCCTGTTCCAGACCTCACGCCAGTCAGCGTGTAATTAAACGCGTGCATTACGGCCTCCTCTAGAAACACAGTGTTGGCTCTTCTGCCAACACTACATTTTGGATAGCCCCAGGGGCTAGGGACCATTTGTACAGAGAACGGAAGTGTCGCCTTAGTGTCGATATCCTACTGTACAGGGTCAAAATATGAACATTACACACTTCTTCGTGCCTAGACAAATGGAGCAAATCTGTTTATTCTTTTTGCATTTGATGTGGTCTACGGTGGGCTTTATGAGACCTATGGAGTCCCTATCAGTTCACATGCGATTCCTCGGAAAACGGCAAAAAGCGTCTTTTACTATATTTTCGCTGCCACCAGCGGACCAAAACCCACCCGAAGATTCCAAGACAGCTACGAACACAAATGGATGAAATGTTTGCGACATATTCGTAATACCCTGGCGTCAAACCACCTTCAAAATTTTCTTGATACCTTTATCCGTTTCGAAGTTACAAAGGCTCAAAGCTATCCTGCTTCTACACTTAAAATCCGGGATGAGGCGAAATGTAAGTAGTAATTAGCCGCAGCAAATTGCTCTGATTTTAACGGTATATTTTCTTGCCATTTATCTAGTAAAGCCATCTCCCTGTTTCCAAAAAGCTTTGTCCCTTATCGAGAAACACCCAAACAGCCGCGGATTCTGAAACGGCTATGCAGAGCAAACGGCTGTAATTTTTACGAACCAATTACGCGCATGCGTCTATAGACTGTGAGGATACTCTTACAGTTATCTCTGTACTACCTGGATGTAGGGATCTGATCTCAGAGCATGGAACTTCGACGTACCTGCAGATTCTACATCTACGTGATTACTCTGCTATTCACAATGAAGTGCCTGGCAGAGGCTTCAATGAATCACCTTCAAGCTGTCTCTCTACCGTTCCACTCTCGAATGGAGCGCGGGAAAAACAAGCACTTAAATTTTTCCGTGAAAGCCCTGATTTCTCTTATTTTATAGTGATGATCATTTCTCCCTATATGGGTGGGCGCCAACAGAATGTTTTCGCAATCGGAGGATTGTCATTTGCATAGTCCACCATGTTGTAATTAGGCAAAAATTATCACCTGTCTCTACGTGATAAAGAATTCTGTACTTACTTCTGGCTTCAACTTTTATATCCGTATTCGATGAATAGGCTGGTGCGAGAGCAGAATCGAAAAGTATTTTCATTTTGCGTTCTCTTGATATTTCGTGGCACCCACGTTGTAATTAGGCGTGAAAGGAAATATGAACATCACTGGGGGCCAGGTTCAGACAGCTGAAGATCGACACCTAGATAGTATAGAGATCACTGTAATTATAGCGTCAGTTGTAGATAAAACTTTTTGCATCTAAGAGTGAAGCAAAGCAAACACGTAATCAGCGTATCCACAGGGCTTACGAAGCGTGTGACTGGTTATTATGGATTGCGTATGTTGGAATGCCAGGCACTGAACGCTTAGAACAATATTTCATTTCAGAGCGCAGACGTGAAATGAGAAGTTTCCATATTTTGTCGAGCTGGAAGCAGTCTCGGTTGAGCAGTTTGTCTGCTGATTGTATTTCCACAGCTTCCTTGACCACTGAATTCCAGGCTTTGCCCAGTATCTTAATGTTCTCGTAAATTATGGCCTGGCCAGTGAAAATACAATGTTCAGACACCGCAAATTTATTGTACTATAGAATGCGGGTGCATCTCTGGTGTTCAGTGTAACGTTCTTGTACGGTGCATATTGTTTGTCGTATGTACGTTTTATAACAATCACAAGGAATTTCACACACATCCGTTTTTCGTAATAGCGGATCGCCCTTCACAGATCGCAGAAGAGCTGCCGTCTTGGCAGGTGGAAGGAATATCACAGCCCCTTTGCGCTTCTTCATTACTGTTGCAATTTTTGAAGAAATATTCGCCACATTTGGTAGAAAGACCGTAGTCTTCACGCGTTTTTTGGTCGGTTTGGTGTTCTTGCCGGGAGAGCTCTCTAAATTTGGTGTTACGTATATCCATTCTTATGGAATATTTCTTCCACGTGTACTAATTCACTCTGCAGGCTGTCAGTGCCACACATCGCATGAGCCCTGTACACTAAAGTTTTAAAGTACACACATCGTTTGCGAAGGATGATGGCAGCTAGACGCGTGCAGGTACAAAACGGTAAGGGTAGGCTTAAGGTAAACGCAACGTCCTAAAATCAAATCTTCCTTGCTTCGGGGTATCATGAAACGTCCAGAAACAGTAGACAGCCATTAATTTCCCGTTTTGTTATAAATTTGGTATTTTCGTGGTGGGTAGAGTTTATTTATTCTGAAAACTCGACCAATTTGTCCTTGACACGGGGGAAAACTATGTATATACTATCAACATTTCTCCAAAGCACTGCCTGTTTTAAAACGGCAGAGTTGAGCACTTTTTCTTCAAAATTCTCCATAAGTAAATTAGATGCCATGGGTGAGAGAGGTATGCCCACGGAATATCTTGCAAGGGACTCACCTTGAGACGAGCTGAAACGTATTAGCCAAAATATCGGAACAAAAGTTAAGAATATCTCGGATACACACCCGAAAATCACGGTCTAACGACGTGTGGAGTTTGGTGAATTCATTCTGGGCGTGGAGATGAAAGGTTGCAATTTAGTTTCAAGGATAGTATTCAATCATGAGGCTATGTTTCATTTAAGTGATAATGTGAACCGAAACTACGTAGGAACATGAGGAACACAGCAGCCAGATACCATAGTCGATCACGAAAGGAACTCTCCAAACCTCCTTGGGTTTTGATCCGATTCCCGAGAAAATGTTTGCGTTCCTCATTTTGCCGGATACGTTTGGCTTTCCCGTAAACTGCAATAACGTGCCAAAAATTTTTTTTTTCAACAAAACAAGGCCAACAGCATGGCCATCTGCATCTAAGAGCATTTCCTACCATTGAGTTGCAGCTATCGATTCGTCGTAAGCGGCATACAGAGCTCGCATTGCACTATTGGTGTCCAAGATCGCATGCTCTTATTGTTTGTGATTTTTTTAATGGTGGATTCTGGTGAAAGACTTCTTCTAATTGTCTCCAATTTCAACAACTTTGGATGAGCTGTGACTCCACACATCAACATCAATGAACGCAGCAACTATAGGCAGCTCTCAGAAATATGGTACCAGTTTCGCTATCGTTTGAAAGTTAGTTGTGAAAAGTAAATGAAGAATTCTACCAAAACATAGTTGTACTAAGTGCCACAATTGGGCATCTGCCTTCATATAAAAGATATACGTTAGTAAAATTATATGGTTGTTTTGAAAACAAAAATTGTTCACAAATTTACACCGCCCTCCCACTGACAGCTCAGGACAATATGTAGTTTCTCTGTTTTTTTCTTTTTTACTTGATATCGGTTTGTTACGTTTGTGATTGTGAATGAAAATATTTATAAGTCGTGACGCCGCGACTGTTTCGCACACTCATAGAAGCGGCTGAAATATATGCTTACAATAATCATTCTTGCTAAGTAGGCCAACAAATCTGAATAAAGGTACTAGTTGGGTTATAACAATTTACTTATGTTCTTAACACTCACGGATAGTTAAAAAATACGGGTGGTTTGTTTAAAACTGTAGTAGTTAATGCCGGATAAATAAATATTATTGCAGAGAGAGGCACCAGATAATCACGTACGTAGCTGTACTTTTATTCTGAATCCTACGTAAATTCTTTGTTAAACATTGACCTTTTGTAGTGTTAATTATGATTTGAATTATATTTACAGCAGTGAAAACAAGATTTTTACCAGTCAGCGATTTACTCATAAGCTAACCCGAGTCTCATAGTATTATTTATTGTCTTTGCGTTCGTCGTGTATAGTCAATGAATGAAAAGTTTTCTGCAAAACATATTCTCTTCGTCTGATAGCAAAAATATTTAAAGTGCTTTTCTTGTTATCTTGTCGGTAAAGACCGAAAATCATGTGTTTCATTATATTTCGAGTAATGACTGTCAATACGCCATTTCGACAAAGGAATGGCAGAAAGTCAGTGACAAAATTCTAGCGATGATTAATTACTCCCACTTAATTATATTCACATGGAGAGGAGATATGAAACGAAATTACAAGGTCAAATACTTTTTATTCATATATTCTGAAAAAAACTTACGCACAATTAACAAAATCTTATGTTCAGAAGCAACCTTGTACAATAGCATCTAGCGTTTGACATCAGAGCGATCATTTTATTCATCCAAGTCTTACTCACACAGTTAGATAGAAATTCCACGACATGATATACTCATAGTCTTTTTATTCTTAGTATTTGTTACAGAGAAATATATTTATTGTTCATATTGTTATGTTCAAAACACGTAAAAGTGGAGAGTTTTTCTCGTTCAAAAATAATGTTCCATCATTGATGACACATTTTCATAGATAAACACACATAGTTTTGTTCGTTATTGACAAAGTTCACTTGTGGTTAACGTGACATTTTACTACGGTTTTTAGAAGATTTTTCAGAAGACGGTACAATGTGAAGTCTAAGACAGGGAAAGTAGAATTAAAACCATCCGTCAAACAGATGGGCTTATTTGGTGTATGACATACTGTTACAAGTTTACATAGTTTTATGAGTTAAGTTCTATCAATACACAGGAAAAATCACAATAGTTGCTAATTTTATAAAGTTATTTTTCTAATTTTCTTAAAATCGAAATACTTGTAGGCCTATCCTCATTGAAACAAAATAAGAATGAAAAAACTAAACTACTTTAAGCAATGTAATTAAATAACGTTTTTACTCACTTATCTACATCTACATCTACATCTATACTCCGCGAGCCACCTTACGGTGTGTGGCGGAGGGTACTTATTGTACCACTATCTGATCCCCCCTTCCCTGTTCCATTCACGAATTGTGCGTGGGAAGAACGACTGCTTGTAAGTCTCCGTATTTGCTCTAATTTCTCGGATCTTTTCGTTGTGATCATTACGCGAGATATATGTGGGCGGTAGTAATATGTTGCCCATCTCTTCCCGGAATGTGCTCTCTCGTAATTTCGATAATAAACCTCTCCGTATTGCGTAACGCCTTTCTTGAAGTGTCCGCCACTGGAGCTTGTTCAGCATCTCCGTAACGCTCTCGCGCTGACTAAATGTCCCCATGACGAATCGCGCTGCTTTTCGCTGGATCATGTCTATCTCTTCTATTAATCCAACCTGGTAAGGGTCCCATACTGATGAGCAATACTCAAGAATCGGACGAACAAGCGTTTTGTAAGCTACTTCTTTCGTCGATGAGTCACATTTTCTTAGAATTCTTCCTATGAATCTCAACCTGGCGCCTGCTTTTCCCACTATTGTTTTATGTGATCATTCCACTTCAGATCGCTCCGGATAGTAACTCCTAAGTATTTTACGGTCGTTACCGCTTCCAATGATTTACCACCTATGGCATAATCGTACTGGAATGGATTTCTGCCCCTATGTATGCGCATTATATTACATTTATCTACGTTTAGGGAAAGCTGCCAGCTGTCGCACCATGCATTAATCCTCTGCAGGTCCTCCTGGAGTACGTACGAGTCTTCTGATGTTGCTACTTTCTTGTAGACAACCGTGTCATCTGCAAATAGCCTCACGGAGCTACCGATGTTGTCAACTAAGTCATTTATGTATATTGTAAACAATAAAGGTCCTATCACGCTTCCCTGCGGTACTCCCGAAATTACCTCTACATCTGCAGATTTTGAACCGTTAAGAATGACATGTTGTGTTCTTTCTTCTAGGAAATCCTGAATCCAATCACAAACCTTATTTGCCCATCTGTTCAGTGTAATCGAGTGAGAAAAACAACAACAATTACATTTAACGAAGCATTACCTTAGCGGAGTAATTACATCAAACTGTTAGCACTTACTTACAAGTTCAGTGGTATGAGAAAAGCAGTCAAGATACATTTAATGCAATATTCTGAACAACTGTGTGCTATACTTAAAAACAAAGTTATATTGAAATAAAACTTTGACTTTCTTATTAAATCATTCACAAATGTCCATAGTGTAATTTATGAGACTTGATTTCTATTCACACCTGATTTTGCAGGTATGTGAGCTGTCACGGAGTTATCCCTATAATCTACGGAAACGACTTTTTTCGCCTTCTAATCGGTGAAGGAAATTTTTGTAAATTTTACTTTTATACACAATGATTTTCATTAGTGACTTATTTTATCAACTTACCTACACTTAGCTCTTCATATTTATCGGAAATAGCAGAGAGTTTCCAAGAAATCTACAAACATTCTTTCCCACTTCCTAACAAAATTGTTTTGTGACCAGGTGTAATGCTTGTACGTTTAGTTTCCATGACTATTAGCAGCAAGAACACGCTGCAGCACGGGTACAGCACGCTGTTGTCACAAAATAACACTTAAGTCAGAAGGTTACCAACTTTTACGTAGTCCTATGTATGAGTTAAAAGTTAGCCCAAGTTCAGCCCAGTTCGTGTAGAAGAGTTAGTGCTGTGAGATCGGAGAAATATTTTTGAAGTGCTCTGTACTTCATCGTGTTCCACTAGACAACAGGCGCGTATTCATAGCGCTAGTCAAGGCCGGCCGCTTCTGGTAACGAGTAGTCTTCCACCAAGTGGAAGTTCTGTATCGATTTTTGTTACTATTACAGGAGGGTGTAGAAAGTTTTGGGAGAAAAAATAGTTTCATCCAGGTTATCCGAAGTGGAAAAAAGCATTTTTTCTAAACTTGGAAATCTAAGTGTGTGTTGATAAGTCTGACGTGTGTGTTTCTCAGTATGTGTTTGACACGTTTACTTTTTCTTTTTTCCCCTCGAGATCCAACGAAGTAGCAAGGAAGGAGTCGGGACGTTAATTGGCCACTATTGTAGTGTGTGACGATCGAAGTAGAAGTTTTTTTGCATTCAATCCGTTTCCAACAGAACTCTAATCAATGGTGTAGGTGTTGCGACTAATTGAAATTTCTCTTGTGTACCAAATAAAGGCTGCTACATCCTTACTTCACTTCCCGTGCCCGGCCAAAAACATCTAAATTATCTTCCAAAAATCTACAGCTTCAATTGCCTTGCCATTGTATAGACACGGATCTTCAGCTGTGCAAGTAAACTCCATCTTTGAATACGTGAGCAAATCTTCCATTGTCCGCTTTTTTCGCCAGCCACTGTGGTCGAGAGGTTCTAGGCGCTTCAGTCCGGAACTACGCGGCTGCTACGGTGGCACGTTCGAATCCTGCCTCGGGCATGGATGTGTGTGGTGACCTTAGATTAGTTAGGTTTAGTAGTTCTAAGTATAGGGGACTGATGACTTCAGATGTTGAGTCCCATAGTGCTTAGAGCCATTTGAACCATTTGAACCGCTTTTTTTTCCGCATTCACACTAGTCATCTCAGGAGCAGCACATTTCATAGTGTTTACTTTATATTTCACGACTCCTTACTTTATTCAGAAAAACTGGCGTTCTACGGATCGGAGCGTGGAATGTCAGATCCCTTAATCGGGCAGGTAGGTTAGAAAATTTAAAAAGGGAAATGGATGGGTTAAAGTTAGATATAGTGGGAGTTAGTGAAGTTCGGTGGCAGGAGGAACAAGAATTTGCTCAGGTGAATACAGGGTTACAAATACAAAATCATATAGGGGTAATGCAGGAGTAGGTTTAATAATGAATAAAAAAAAATTGGAGTGCTGCTAAGCTACTACAAACAGCATAGTGAACGCATTATTGCGGCCAAGGTAGACACGAAGCCCACGCCTACTACAGTAGTACAAGTTTATATACCAACTAGCTCTCCAGATGACGAATAAATTGATGAAATGTATGATGAGATAAAAGATATTATTCAGATAGTGAAGGGTGACGAAAATTTAATAGTCATGGGTGACTGGAATTCGATAGTAGGAAACGGGAGAGAAGGGAACGTAGTAGGTGAATATGGATTGGGAGAAAGAATGAAAGAGGAAGCCGCCTGGTAGAATTTTGCACAGAGAGTAACTTAATCATAGCTAACACTTGCTTCAATATTCAGGAAAGAAGGTTGTATACATGGAAGAAGCCTGGAAATACTAGAAGGTATCAGATAAAATATATAATGGTAAGACAGAGATTTAGGAGCCAGGTTTTAAATTGTAAGACATTTCCAGGGGCAGATGTGGACTCTGACCACAATCTATTGGTTATGAACTGTAGATTAAAACTGAAGAAACTGCCAAAAGGTGGGAATTTAAGGAGATGGGACCTGGATAAACTGACTAAACCAGAGTTGTACAGACTTTCAGGGAGAACATAAGGGAACAATTGACAGGAATGGGGGAAAGAAATACAGTAGAAGAAGAATAGGTAGCTTTGAGGGATGAAGTAGTGAAGGCGGCAGAGGATCAAGTAGGTAAAAAGACGAGGGCTAATAGAAATCCTTGGGTAACAGAAGAAATATTGAATTTAATTGATGAAAGGAGAAAATATGAAAATGCCTTAAATGAAGCAGGCAAAAAGGAATGCAAACGACTCAAAAATGAAATCGACAGGAAGTGGAAAATGGCTAAGCAGGGATGGCTATAGGACAAATTCAAGGATGTAGAGGCTTATCTCACTAGGGTAAGATAGATACTGCCTACAGGAAAATTAAAGAGACCTTTGGAGAAAAGAGAATCACTTGTATGAATATCAAGAGCTCAGATGGAAACCCAGTTCTAAGCAAAGAAGGGAAAGCAGAAAGGTGGAACGAGTATACAGAGGATCTATACAAGGGCGATGTACTTGAGGGCAATATTACAGAAGTGGAAGATGATGTAGATGAAGATGAAATGGGAGATATCATACTGCGTGGAGAGTTTGACAGAGCACTGAAAGACCTCAGTCGAAAAAAGGCCTCCGGAGTAGACAACATTCCATTGGAACTACTGACAGCCTAGGGGGGGCATTCCTGACAAAACTCTACCATCTGGTGAGCAAGATGTATGAGACAGGCGAAACACCCTCAGACTTCAAGAAGAATATAATAATTCCAATCCCAAAGAAAGCTGGTGTTGACAGATGTGAAAACTACCGAACTATCAGTTTAATAAGTGACTGCTGCAAAATACTAACGCGAATTCTTTACAGACGAATGGAAAAACTGGTAGAAGCTGAACACGTGAGGGAGATGAAGAAACTTGCACAGGATAGAGTAGCATGGAGAGCTGCATCAAACCAATCTCAGGACTGAAGACCACAACAATAACAACAAAAATTTATTCAGAACTTTCCAGGTACTGTGTTGCTCTCTTTCCATGATGTTTGCGGTGCAAGTTGGTGTTTTGCAGAGAGTCTAACCGTAAAGACACGCAACGGATCTCTGGTCGATCTTCCAGCGGTACTGTCTGTTGGTTGAAGCCGTTCCTTATTTAAGACAAGTTGGAACTGTTTGGTGGTTATACATTGAGTTCCGTGGGTCGCTTTACTAGTTTTTCCTCTCTTTCACAGGTTTCTTTGATATTTGCTGGTGCTATGCCCGCAAGTGGGTAAATACTGCAGACTGGTGTCGATATTCGGTGACAGTACTGACAGTCTCTGTTAAAGCGACGTCTACATCTTTGGGTTGACAAGCGTCTCCCATAGTGATGTCACATATTCTGCGGCTGCATAACGAGGTCCAGCTGCAGATGATCGAAGAACTTCAGGTTGTGCTCCCCAGAGGTGAAGGCTAAGTTAAAGGCAGACTAAAAATTTCCGTGGCCCGACCGGGATTCGAACTGACTACCTCTGCTTCAGGGCCCACAATTTAACACTCAACTTACTAAGTATTGACGCACACAAATAATAATAATAATAATTAAAATAATAATGTCTGAGAAAGGAAAGAAATAATAATAATAATTTTTATGTTTATAAATGTTATGCATTTTATTGTTATTACTCGCGCCTGCTCAATGTCGCAATTTTTCCTTCACTTGGCTGCTATATTCTTGATATTAATACGTTGTATCCCAGCAAGGTTTCTTTCATACCAGAACATCAGCGTAACACTAACTTTGGAGGTGCGCCTTGTTTCTAGAATAATAAGTGAAATCTAAAGGGAAAATACACAGACTAGCAAGCCATACAATTTGAGAAAAGTACATAATCGACATTGACGATCAATAAATAAGTGTACTAATAGTAATTAAGTAATGGCCATGTAGGAAACAGAAACATTCTAATTTAACAACATCGCAAAACAACACTGAGTAAACGGTAGGATATGATGTGAGTTCAAAAATGGTTCAAACGGCTCTGAGCACTATGGGACTTAACATCTGAGGTCTTCAGTCCCATAGAACTCAGAACTACTTAAACCTAACCAACCTAATGACATCACACACATCCATGCCCGAGGCAGGATTCGAACCTGCGACCGTAGCAGTCGCGCGGTTCCGGAGTGAAGCTCCTAGAACCGCTCGGCCATTGTGGCCGGCATGATGTGAGAAAAATAGACAAGTACTTGAAGCAAAAACATATTTAGATGATGAAAGAAATAAAGCGGTGCTATTAATGTGGAGAAAGTAATGGCGGATATGAAGGCCACAAAAAATAAATAAATAAACAAATTGTTGTTGTGGTCTTCAGTCCTGAGACTGGTTTGATGCAGCTCTCCATGCTACTCTATCCTGTGCAAGCTTCTTCATCTCCCCGTACCTACTGCAACCTACATCCTGCTGAATCTGCTTGGTGTATTCATCTCTTGGTCTCCCTCTACGATTTTTACCCTCCACGCTGCCCTCCAATACTAAATTGGTGATCCCTTGATGCCTCAGAACATGTCCTACCAACCGATCCCTTCTTCTACTCAAGTTGTACCAGAAACTTCTCTTCTCCCCAATCCTATTCAACACCTCCTCATTAGTTATGTGATCTACCCATCTAATCTTCAGCATTCTTCTGTAGCACCACATTTCGAAAGCTTCTATTCTCTTCTTGTCTAAACTATTTATCGTCCATGTTTCACTTCCATACATGGCTACACTGCATACATATACTTTCAGAAACGACTTCCTAACACTTAAATCAATACTCGATGTTAACAAACTTCTCTTCTTCAGAAACGCTTTCCTTCCCATTGCCAGTCTACATTTTATATCCTCTCTACTTAGGCCATCATCAGTTATTTTTCTCCCCAAATAGCAAAACTCCTTTACTGCCTTAAGTGTCTCATTTCCTAATCTAGCTCCCTCAGCATCACCCGACTTAATTCGACTACATTCCATTATCCTCGTTTTGCTTTTGTTGATGTTGATCCTATATCCTCCTTTCAAGACACTGTCCATTTCGTTCAACTGCTCTTCCAAGTGCTTTGGTGTCTCCGACAGAATTACAATGTCATCGGTGAACCTCAAAGTTTTTATTTCTGCTCTATGGATTTTAATACCTACTCCGAATTTTTCTTTTGTTTCCTTCACTGCTTGCTCAATGTACAGATTGAATAACATCGGGGAGAGGCCACAACCCTGTCTCACTCCATTCCCAACCACTGCTTCCCTTTCTTCCCCATCAACTCTTATAACTGCCATTTGGTTTCTATACAAATTGTAAATAGCCTTTCGCTCCCTGTATTTTACCCCTGCCACCTTCATAATTTGAAAGAGAGTATTCCAGTCAACATTGTCAAAGGCTTTCTCTAAGTCTACAAATGCTAGAAGCGTAGGTTTGCCTTTCCTTAATCTAGCTTCTAAGATAGCCGTAGGGTCAGTATTGCCTCACGTGATCCAATATTTCTATGGAATCAAAACTGATCTTCCCCAAGGTCGGCTTCTACTAGTTTTTCCATTCGTCTGTAAAGAATTCGCGTTAGTATTTTGCAGCCGTGACTTATTAAACTGATAGTTTGGTAATTTTCACAGCTGTCAACACCTGCTTTCTTTGAGATTGGGATTATTATATTCTTCTTGAAGTCTGCGTGTATTTCGCCTGTCTCATACATCTTGCTCTCCAGATGGTAGAGTTTTGTTAGGACTAGCTCTCCCAAGGCCGCCAGTAGTTCTAATGGAATGTTGTCTACTCCCTGGGCCTTGTTAATAGAAGAGCAACCATTATCGATTGATTTAATGCAGATTGATTAAGTATGTTGAATGTTGCTTCATTTTAGTCTTAGTATTGTTAGTACGTGCGGTGAGCAGAAAAAAATCCTCGAAAAACAAAGTGGTGAAATATGCGACATCACTGAAGAAATGAGGCGACAGAAAAATTTGCTGCGTATACAGAGGACTAAATCGGTTTGAGACTACTTTTCGGAGTGCAGACCTTTACGGCGTACACCAGAGAGGAAACGCTCTCGGTTTTCCAGTCTGGCGGCAGAGTTGAAAAACTGCGACGTTTCGGTGACTGTCACACCCGCTATCCCACTCACTAGAAGGTGATGGGTACAACACAGTGTTTGAAAGCTGGCAGGCTGGAAAACCGAGGATTTTTCATCAAAGTTCATACCGTAGATCAGGCTACGTGGCGACTTCAGAAAGTCAGCTAAACATTACTCTGGCAGGTCAAGTATTTTTCATAACTTTTCTGATGTCTTCACCACATTCTTTACTATTTCCAGAATCACCCTCGCGCCACTCGGCGTGCTCTTCCAATGTATTATTTTCGATCGCTCAAAAGATCTGTTACACATCGTTTGGTTAAACATTATAATTGTATTTTCCATGAACTGTTTAGTGATGAAATTGTTTTATACGAGTTAACGATGAAAACGCAGTTGCCCACAAACAAATGCAGCGTATACAGTTTAGTCCACTCGGCTTTCAATTTGTGCCTTGATACCAGTTTGCACTTGTCTCGTGATTGAGAATGTTGACGAAATACAATGAACCTAACGGCCGATTTTATATGACTGACATAACACTGGTAAGCCAGAAAACCATATTCTATTCATTATACTATGTCTCTGATCAACAGTGAAATGTAACATGATTTCACATCTTTTCGTACCAGTGATGTGTTGCATTTTACAGCCTTTGAAAATGATGGAGTGTCGAAATGCGTAAGATGATTTTGGAAGTAAAAAAGAGTGTGGTCAAGACAGCAGAAAAGTTGTTAAATTGCATCTAAAAGGCCGCTTCGTGTCACAGTATTTTCATGCAAATTGCAAGTTACGTTTACTGGGGGCTGCACTACATCAAGTCTCCGTAAACAGTGGTTGGAACGTTTGTATAAATCACCCGCTCCCCCTCCCCCTTCTGCCTCCGGCCCACTCGGCTGACTGCTGTACCTTCACCACTGTGTTCAATGTCTGCGACCTTCATTGCCGTTCATTTCTCACAAAGTCTCTGCAACTTGGTGGAATTGTTGACACTTTTTGCGTACAGGTGGACGGGGCAATGCATTTGGTCCATACAAATTTCACTATGAATCTGTGTGCAATTTAGACGTTTCGCCCGCAAGAATAGTGCTGTCTCGTGTACTTCAACTTTTAAGTACCTTTCCAGCTGCCGCACCATTTCATTCTCGCAGCTGTTCTGTATACGGCAGCAAAAATGCTCTGCAAGAAACCCGGAACATGTACTCTCTTCTGACAGTGTTCCACTGTTGTTGTGTAATGGACTTGGCGTGTGACGGTGGGACGACATACGTAGCTCACTTTCTGAAGCCCCTACGTGTAAACAACAGGCTCAAAGCAACAGCAAAATTGTTAGTAATTTGAGAACAAATGGGCTTTAGAGAGAAAAATATAACTGTTGATACTGTTTTACTTTACGACATATTATTGAAATATTAAGAAGGTTCAACCTAGAAAGACACTTGATATTTACTAATTTTGAGGAAGCAGCTGAAAATGTTTAAAGAGAAAGAATTAAACGTAGAGCATAACCTATTCATCTAATATCAGCAATTAAGCGCAAATATAAAAATACATTATTTGTGTCTAACGTAAATGAGTAACAGACAAGTTCAGTCCCACCAAACAAAGGAGTAAAATAAGGGGGAAGTTTATCTTTTATCCTTAACGGCATTTAAGTTTCGTAATTACTATCGGATTTTTTACTATGGAGACTCGAGTTGAAGCTTTAATTGCAAGCAAACTAACTGGTCTTTCGCAAAATGAGTTATACCAATATTTTTCTTGTTTTATTCTGCGTTGGGCTATATGGAGCAAAATTTAGTTTTAAAGTTGAATATATATTTTCTATTTTAGATTGTAGTAAGGATTGTCCCGTGTTGGCGTCTTCGCTATGAACTGCTCAAGTCAAAATTATACAACTTGAAATATATTTGTCTGATGATAACGGAATTTTGATAGGTTATAGGCACATATTTTGATAGTGAAAAGCTCAGATTACAGAAAAATTCAGAGGAAACACATATCTGTGAACCTAAACTTTGTGTTCGGAACTTCTTAAACAGTCTGCAGTGGGGTACTGTGTTACACACGTTCCAAAATTCTAGAGATATGGTATCTACCTGTTAGCCTCCATCCGTGCCTTATAGAATATTATGTGAGAAATGGACAAGCTGAGTTATGCACCAACGATGCTTTCTAAATCCGTGTTGATTTGTGGACATAAAGTTTTCTGTCTCAAGGGAATTTATTATGTTCGTCCCCGTTTCCGGTGATTTTTCGGAAATAAACTAAACAATCTGATAGTAGCGGATCTCTTCTGCCGTTTAGGTGCAGTACGTTACATTCACGTACGTCCATGGCCAACTGCTAATCGTCAATCCTCTGTAGGCCTTCCTGCATTTCTGGCCTTCCAATCTTCCTACAGACAATAGTCTCACCGAGCTCTAACGTTACCCGCTCTATCACAGATACGTGTTGTAAGAAGGAATGGCTCTGTAACACCAGAACGCTCTAGATCTTATGGACAAATATAGCGAGCCGGATTTCAGGATATGTTGATTTTTTATAGAGGATATTTTCGCTGTCCAGAAACGTCATGTAGCGTGAGCATAGACAATGTTTAATAACTGTACACCTGAGGTGTATATCGGCAATTTGGTCCCATAGGAACTTACCACCATTACCACAGTCACCATCAGGTGTATATTTAGAAGACCCTGAACGGAGAAGAACACCATTCACTCCACTATAGCACCAATTATCGTGTCACTTGTGAACTCTAAAAAATATTTATCAACTCTACAAACAGGCAAGCAAGGTTTGCAAAGGTGTTTGTTGTGAATGTACGGGTATGCTGCATGATACGGTGGATGTGTTGCTCGGCTTGGAGGTTGCCGGTTCGACTACTGATGGTGGAAGAAACTTTTACCACCATTATTTGGCAGGCAAGGGAAGCACAGGTGGTATCGCGAAGTTCCAGATAACTAGACGTAGCTTCAGTGTCCCGCAATATACAGTGGATCATCTGTCGGACAGGCCCCTCGGTCCAAATCGAGACAAGAAAACAGTGTGACGTCATCAGATATCGCACTCCGTCTATCATTATCATACATTGCAAACATGACACTAGACATCAGTGGTCAATTTTTTTTTTTTCCTTAATGGCCGATATTGACCTAGCTGGGTGACACCTCGTGCCGCTTAGAATAGCGACGACGGGGAGGGGGTGGTGGAAAGTGACCACTCAAACTCAAATTCAGTTTTCACCAAACAATACATACTGATAGAAGCTGAACCACTTACATGTTTTGAATTTACAAATTATAAGTTACGACATCAAATGTTTAAAGTAGAACCAAATGCATTTTTCTGAAGGCTTACATACTAACCAATTTTCCGTACCGATGCGGATACTGTGGCCAGTGTAATCGCAATAGGATCTCCTGTTTGTTTTTCTGATTTACAGGCACGTTTTCTAAGTATCTTTACGCTACAGTATCTGAAAGGATAGCAAGCCGCTGCAGCAGACGATTTTCAATCTGAGTTTTTTACTGGGCCAAATACACAGAACAGAGACGGTTTCAAGAAATATGGCTTAACTAATTCAAAAGTGTCACAAAGGGATATAATTGCGGACGACAGGTTTGCGTTGCGTATAAAATGTAAGTCAAGTTCTATCTGTTGCATTATACATGCTTTTTGGAAGTAACCGACTCTTTTTGGGTGAACACCTTGGGCAATTTTCTCGGCGGGTAATGTGACCACTTTTCCCGATCCACATAAGAAACTGTCAAAGTGAAATAAATAACAAGGAACTACAGATATCCTGCTCTGGCCACGTTACCGTATCTCCATCTACCGATCTTATTATTGGTCGATAACCTTCATAAATTAACAAGTTATGTTACACTGAAGCACCAAAGGAACTGGTACGGGCAGACAAGTGTTTGGCGCAGTTGTTAGATCGGTTATTGCTGCTACAATTGCAGGTTATCAAGATTTAAGTGAGTTTGAACGTGCTTTTATAGGACACAGAATCCCCGAGGTAGCGATGAAGTGGGGATGACCATTTTACGGGGGGACCGTGAATATCAGAAATCAGGTAAAACATCAAATCTCCGACATCGCTGCGGCCGGAAAAAGATCCTAAAAGAACGGGACCAACGACGACTGAAGAAATTCGCTCAACGTGACAGAAGTGCAACCCTTCCATAAATTGCTGTAGATTTCAGTGCTGGGCCATCAACAAGTGTCAGCGTGCGAACCATCCAACGAAACATCACCGATATGGGCTTTCGGAGGCAAAGGCCCACTCGTGTACCCGTGATAAGTGCACGACAAAAAGCTTTACGCCTCGCCTGCGTCCATCAAGACCGAAATTGATGACTGGAAACATGTTGTGTGGTCACACGAGTCTCGTTTCAAATTGTATCGAGCGGATGGACGTGTATGGGTATGGAGACAACCTCATGAATCCATGGACCCTGCATGTGAGCAGGGGACTGTTCAAGCTAATGGTGGGAGGCGTGTGTAATTGGAGTGATGTGGGACCCCTGATACATCTAGAGAGGACTCTGACAGGTCACACGTACGTAATCATCCTGTCTTTTCACCTTCATCGATTCATGTCCATTGCGCATTCCGACGGACCTGGGCAGTTCCAGCAGGACAATGCGGCATCCCACACGCCCAGAATTGCTACAGAGTTGCTCCAGGAAAGATAGAAACATTATTGAGCATATCTGGGATGCCTTGCAAGGTACTGTTCGGAAGAGATCTATACCTCCCACGTACTCTCTTACGGATTTACGGACAGTCTTGCAGGATTCATATCATCAGTTCCGTGCAGTACTACTTCAGCCATTAGTGGAGTCCGTGCCACGTCGTTTTGCGGCTCTTCTGCGTGCTCCCGGTGGCCCTACACGATGTTAGGGAGGTGTACCAGTTTCTTTACTATTTCGTGTTATTAATAACACTAAATGCATTTTGAGACACGACCTCAAATGTTAAGTGAATTTCTTGAATAACATTTTCTTTTCTCATTCTATTGTCACACAATAGCCTTGATGTGATTTCACATTACTCGCTACAGGCATGTACCACATTTGAAGATGGCCGTTTCTTTAATGCGCATTCACGAATCCCTGCTACTTCTGTTTGATAGTCGTACCAAAACACCTGACCGGTGATAGTTGCGTACGATCGTGTTGTCAGCATTGGAAGACAAACAATATAACATCCCCCCTCTACTAAACTTGCAGTGGCCACGCTATTTACCGCTCTGGCCCTGACGAAAGCAGCAAACTTCACGTAGAGAAGCCTGACATTGTCAGTAGGGAGAGATAGCGGTCTTACTGTGGTCTATTAAACTAAAAAAATGTTGAAAGTAAAACCTGTTAATACATAGACTGCAATTTTCCTGTCACAATTGAAGTCCGATAACTAGTTTCAGTTGTTATCTGCAACCATCTTCAGACTGTTAAAAAATGAAAAGTCGGTGAATAAGCATTGGAAAGCATAATATTTTCATTCTGCAGCGGAGTGTGCGCTGATATGAAACTTCCTGGCAGATTAAAGCTGTGTGCCGGGCCGAGACTCGAACTCGGGACCTTTGCCTTTCGCGGGCAAGTGCTCTACCAACTGAACTACCCAAGCACGTCTCACACCCCGTCCTCACAGCATTACTTCTGCCAGTACCTCATCTCCTACCTTCCAAACTTTACAGAAGCTCTCCTGCGAACCATGCAGAACTAGCACTCCTGAAAGAAAGGATATTGTAGAAACATGGCTTAGCCACAGCGTGGCGGATGTTTCCAGAATGAGATTTTCACTCTGCAGCGGATATGAAACTTCCTGGCAGATTAAAACTGTGTGCCGGGCCGAGACTCGAACTCGGGACCTTTGCCTTTCGCGGGCAAGTGCTCTACCAAAGTTTGGAAGGTAGGAGACGAGGTACTGGCAGAAGTAAAGCTGTGAGGACGGGGTGTGAGTCGTGGTTGGGTAGCTCAGTTGGTAGAGCACTTGCCCACAAAAGGCAAAGGTCCCGAGTTCGAGTCTCGGTCCGGCACACAGTTTTAATCTGCCAGGAAGTTTCATATCAGCGCACACTCCGCTGCAGAGTGAAAATCTCATTCTGGAAACATCCGCCACGCTGTGGCTAAGCCATGTTTCTACAATATCCTTTCTTTCAGGAGTGCTAGTTCTGCATGGTTCGCAGGAGAGCTTCTGTAAAGTTTGGAATGTAGGAGACGAGGTACTGGCAGAAGTAAAGCTATGAGGACGGGGTGTGAGTCGTGCTTGCGTAGCTCAGTTGGTAGAGCACTTGCCCACAAAAGGCAAAGGTCCCGAGTTCGAGTCTCTGCCCGGCACACAGTTTTAATCTGCCAGGAAGTTTCATTGGAAAGCATCGTTAGCTGTAGTCATGCAACAACATGCGTCTCTTAAATAGCAAAACAATAACAATAAGCAGTTGAAAACGTCTCAGTGAGCAAGCCAGGTTGTAGGCAGCAATGTCGCATGTTGACGGTCATACAGCGACTTATCCGGCTGCATGAGTAAAAGATGGAGCAAAGGCTCGTTATTTGAAATAGTACAATACGTGTTATCGTCAGAGCAGTACACGCAAAGGTTCCAAAAACTGTCAGGTGTGTAAGCCAACACGCGAAATTACTGCCTACATACTGGCTTGCTCACGGTGACATTTTCAATTACTTACTGTTATTGTTTTGGTACTTACGAATGCATGTTGTTGCATGACTACAGCTAACAAAGCTTTCCAGAGCTTATTCACCGCCTTTTGATTATTTGAACGATCTGAAGATGGTTACAGACAACAACCGAAAGTAGCTATCGAGCCTTAATTGTTTGCAATGTAGGCACTATAAGCTTTTATTTTTAAAAATATTTAATTTAATTTTTATTTAGCTTACGGCCGAATTCACTAATTTCAGTTAACGTTAAGCACGTCTTAAAATGTTACTGTCTCTGTGAGTATTTCTGCTTGTTACGAAACAATAAAAATACATTGTTAAGAAGCTTTTGACGATAGTAGTTTTCTGGACTCTGCTGGTAGTTGCAACTAGCATATTGCGATGAGATACGGCTGAGAACCGCCGGCTGCACGAATACATCTACATCTACATGGATACTCTACAAATCACATTTAAGAGCCTGGGGTAGGGTTCATGGAAGCACCTTCACAATAATTCTCTATTATTCCAATCTCGAAAAGCGCGAGGAAAAACATTGTTAGTTTTTCCGTGTGAGCTCTGATTTCCCTTATGATGATTGCTTCTCCCTATGCAGGTCGGCGTCAGCAAAATATTTTTGAATTCTGAGGAGAAAGTTGGTGACTGAAATTCCGTGAATAGATTCTGCCGCAACGAAAAACGCCTTTGTTTTAATGATGTCCACCCCAAATCTATTTCATTTCAGTGTCTCCCTCTCTCCTCTAATTCGCGATAATAGAAAATAGGACGAACAAGCGAAGTGTAATCAGATCTACTAATGAGTTAGTATATCTGTTACATTTTAGCCGGCCCTGGTGGCCGAGCGGTTCTAGGCACTACAGTCTGGAACCGCGCGACCACTACGGTCGCGGGTTCGAATCCTGCCTCGGTAATGGATGTGTGTGATGTCCTTAGGTTAGTTACGTTTAAGTAGTTGTAAGTTCTAGGGGACTGATGACCTTAGAAGTTAAGTCCCATAGTGCTCAGAGCCATTTTTTTGGTTACATTTTATAAGTGTCCTGTCAATAAAATGCAGTCTTTGGTTAGCATTTCCCACAATATTTCCTGTGTTCTTTCCAATTTAAGTTGTTCGTAACTGTAATTCCTAGGTATTTAGTTGAATTTATGGCCTTTAGATTTGACTGATTTACCGCGTACCCGAAGTTTAACGGATTCCATGTAGCACTCATGTGGATGATCTCACACTTTTCGTTATTTAGGGTCAACTGCCAACTATCGCACCATGCAGATATCTTTTCTAAATCGTTTTGCAATTTGTTTTGATCTTTTGATGACTTTACTAGTCGATAAACGACAGACATAAAGAACAGGAAAGGGCGTATGACACTACCTTGGGGAACGCCAGAAATTGCTTCTGTTTTACTCGATGATTTTCCGTCAATTACGACGAACTATTATCTCTCTGACAGGAAATCACGAATCGAGTCACATAACTGAGGCAATATTCCATAAGCACGCAATTTTACTACGAGGCGCTTGAGTGGTACAGTGTCAAAAGCCTTCCGGAAATCCCGGAATGCGGAGTCGACCTGAAATCCCTTGTCAATAGCACTCAACATTTCATGTGAATAAAGAGCTAGTTGTGTTTCACAAGAACGATGTTTTCTATATCCGTGTTGACTGTGTCAATTGACGTTTCTCTTCGACGGAATTAATAATATTCGAACCTAATATATGTTCCAAAATCCTGCTGCATATCAACGTTAATAAAGTGGACCTGTAATTAAGTGGATTACTCCTGCTACCTTTATTGAATATTGGTGTGACCTGTGTAACTTTCCAGTCTTTCGGTGCGTATCTTTCGTCGAGTGGAAGGTTGTATATGATTAAGTATGGAGCCATTGTGTCAGCACATTCTGAAAGAAACCTAATTGGTATACAATCTTGACTAGAAGACTTCCTTTTAGACGTATTAAGTGATTTAAGTTGCTTTATTACTCCGAGGGTATCTACTTCTACGTTGGCAGCTGTTTTTGATTCGAATTCTGGAATATTTTCCTCGTCTACTTTGGTGAAGGAATTTCGGAAGACTGTGTTTAGTAACTCTGCTTTGGCAGCACTGTCGTCGATATTATTTCCATTGCTATCGCTCAGAGAATGCATTCGTTGTATCTTGCCGGTAGCGTAATTTACATACGACCAGAATCTGTTTGGATTTTCTGCCATGTTTCGAGACAATACTTTACTTGATTCGGGCCGCATGACGCCAGGCCGCATTTTCACGACCTCTGCTGTACACCATCTTGTCAAAAGTATCTGGACACACATTAGTGGACACTGATATGTGGTATGTCAAACTTTCGCACTTATGACAGCTTGAACTTTGCTATGGAGGCTTTCAACGAGATTTCTGAAAGTCTGTGGTGGAATAGCAGCCAATACTTCCTCAAGAGCAGAAACCCTGTTTTTACTGCTATCGGGAGATAGCCGACGTTGTATCTTATCTCAGAGGTGATCCATTGGATTCAGGTCTGGTCTCTGGGCAGGCCGGTCCCTTTCAGGAATGATACTGTCCACAGATGCTGCTTTACGTGAGGGTACATCGCCATACCGATACAGTAATCTCTCCGACTTTTACTTCTCCTGTACGCAGTACACAACGCTTTCCGCATTTAGCGTTTTCTGAAGCGCAGTAACGGAACCGCTCCCTACCCATGATAAACATTCCTGTACGGAGACTGCACAACGCCATACTCACTATTTGTGCTACACATGATGGCAGGTAACGCTCTCCAGTCATTCAACATATGCAAGCCTCTCCATTGGAGTGCTACAGCGCGGACCGTGATTCGTCTCTCCAAATCACTCGTTTCCAGTGATCGGCTCTTCTTTGGTGACGTCCTTTACCCAATCTCAGGCGTCACTTAGCGTTGACTGTGTGGCTTATAGGGAGCTGCTCGACCACCATACCCCCTTTTTTTAAAAAAAAAAACTCTCTTTCTCGATAGATAGTTCCTGTTGCTATCTGCAACCGTCTTCAGATTGTTCAAAATATGAAAAGGCGGTGCACAAGCACAAAGCATCGTTAGCTTTAGTCATGCAACAGTAGGATTTATATCAACAAGAACGGAAGACAAGACGAGTGCTAGAACTACAGAGGAATAACTGTAATTGACGTATTTAGCAGACTTCATGGAAGGATTATAAAACATTTTTTGGAAAGAGAATTTAAGGAAATGGAGGAACAGACTGTCTTCAGAGCAGGGAGATCAACAATAGATCATATATTTTGCTTGCAACAAGTAATTGAAAAGAAAAATGTTAGAAATCAACCCTTTCATTTAGTATTCGCACACATAGAGAAATCGTATGATAACATACCCTTATGTAACTTACGGAATGCTTTAAAAGCGTTTAATATTAATTCCATCATAATTAAAGCAGTTCGGAACCTTTACGAAAACACTATAGCAAGAATGAACGTACAAAATTATCTCTGACCTAGATGTAAAGTTACAAAAGACTTGAGTTTGACACCAACGTTTTACAAAATATATACACAAAAAGCATTGGAAAAGTGGAAAAGAAAATGTAAAAACATTGGAAAATCAGTAAATGATATTACGACGTATTCATTACAACTTGCTGATGACCAACTAATTTAGGCACAAGATAAAGAAGACATAGACTACATTACAAGGATATTAATAGAGGAGTATAGAAAATCGGGACTTCATATCAGAAGAAATAAAACAAAATATATGGAAATAGGAAATACAAATCAAGATTTGACACTAGTAGAAGGGATGGGAACTATAAAACACACTGAAGAGTATAAATATCTAGGAGTCAACATCACACAAGACGGAAAACAAGAAAAGGAAATTAATTCAAGAATAGCTGCTGGGAAGTTTACTATTCAAAACAGTAGCTGTTATTTCATGGGAGCAATAGATTGGAAAGCAAACAAAATGAAAAATCTTCAGCGCAATTATCAGAAGCATTTTCACTTATGAACCAGAAATATGGACTTTAAATCGCAAATACTGAAGGTCGATGGTAACGGCGGTGGACTTTTGGAGATGATCCGCAAGGATATCTAGACGAGAAAGAATCGGAAATGAAGTCATCAGGAAGAAATTGGACGTTACAAATTCAATTGCAGATTTTATAGAAGAAAAACAATTGTTATGGTATATACATACAAAAAGGATGTCAAAGGAGATATTACCACAGAAAATTTTGGAATGGGAACCACCAGGAAGAAAGAAAAGGGGGAGACCGCTGACCATATGGATTCAAAAAATTCAGATCTCTTATCATAAGAAGAAATAGTGAAAAACATTTATGAACAGATAGAAAAAAAGTGGAGGATTGAAGTCAAATTTTTGATGAGTAATTTTCGGGTACCGGAAAATGTAAAATGTTGCATTGTGAAACGCGATAATAATAATAATTATCTGCACACGTTCATTACACTCAGCAGGAACACTTAAGACACTATTATGACACACCGCGAGGATACTGTCCATGAACCTACGAAAGTAGAAGAAGTAGTGAATAATACCGAAGTTGTTGTCAAAACCAATGAGATAATAGGTGCAAAATCATGCGATGGTGATCGTATACAGTAGTCAAACGTACAACATGTGAGAAATGCTTTTTTTGTGCGAGAGCACTACTTGACAAACGTGTCTTGTTGTCTACACTTCCATGGCTAATGGTGGAATTGTAAGCAGGAAGCACACGCTCAAGGACAGAAGTATTAGAGGAGCGGCGGAAACCTCCAGCTCAGAGTTTCTGCGTTGTTTCGTTTTAACAAGGTCGTAGCTACACGTGAATACAAGGGCCGCTATGTTGTCTCCAATGTCAGGAATCCGAGCGGTAAACGAATTGCAGGGTAACTGCACGTCGCACGTGGAGACAGCGCGCCATATCTACTTGGTGGAGTCAGAGAATGTTACGTAATCTGAGAAAAGACACATGGCGTAATCTGTCACTGGTTGATCTCTTCATGCCTTTCCATTCTTAAAAATGTAGTCAGAAGTGAGCAGCTTCCGACGTGTGTGTCAGTGATCTCTATACCACAGTACTATAACGTGAAGAGTCGTCGTAGACTATACTTGTCATTGTACAGAGTATCCATATGAAACCTCCCTGATTTCCATATGCAAATAAAGAACAAATTACGAGATGCTACACTTGCGGTGAGTGGTTTCATGTTAAGTAAATGAAACATATTTGTACACTTCTACACGGACTCCTTTCGTAAACTGTAAAATGTCTAGGCAGATCTTAAAACATCTGCGCACAAACATGTCTTCGGTACGGAGGCTATTTAATTCACAACTATTCTGCGGAAATTGCCAGTGTTGTTTATAGGCGAGGCGTACACAGTGTTCTTCATATAACCCCACAGGAAGAGATCCAGAGAGGTTACTTCCGGGCCGGCCGCGGTGGTCTAGCGGTTCTAGGTGCTCAGTCCGGAACCGCGCGACTGCTACGGTCGCAGGTTCGAATCCTGCCTCGGGCATGGATGTGTGTGATGTCCTTAGGTTAGTTAGGTTTAAGTAGTTCTAAGTTCTAGGGGACTGATGACCACAGATGTTAAGTCCCATAGTGCTCAGAGCCATTTGAACCATTTTTGTTACTTCCGGAGATGGCGGTAGTCGCTTGTTTGGTCCGTCACGTCCTATCGATAGTCGTGAAAATGTTCGACCCAGAAAGTCACGAACGTTTAAACTCCAGTGTGGTGCACCATTCTACTGGCATACCACATCTTGCTGAATGGGAAGAAGCTGAGGGATTGCAAATCGCTCATGCGTGTGCAAGTAAAAAGTTCTTAGCATTATTTGCTCGATGAAGACAAGTGATCCACCTGTGCTGTCTTTCATCAGCGCACACCACACATTAACCTTTGCGCTGTCTTTGACAAGTTCTCGAAAGCTGCCGATTAGCCTTCTCACATGTGTGAAAGGTTGCTTCGTCTGCGGAAACCACCAGCGGAGAAGCGTTGTTTTGTTTTCTTCCGAACAACGTCGTGGATTTATGTAGATAATGAGGCAGCTAAGTAGAGCGGCAAACAAGTTGCAGGGGAATTGCATCTCGTACTTGGATAACCGGTCCAACATCTCAATAACAAGTACTTGGCAGAGCTGCAAGTCGTTTCTCTTCAATGCTTGCACAATTTGAGCTTTGTAACAGTGCGAACGAAGTCGTTCTTACAGCGTGTAGTAAACTGTAGGGTGAGAGATGTTTAGCTCTCGTGATGTTTGGAACTGACTTTTATGGGCTTCTTTGGAAAGTTTATCTGAACTCCTACACCATTTCATCGCATGTCCGTTTTCTGTCAACACCTGTCTGTCTGCTTAGGTATATTTCCAGCGGCTAGGAACTTATCACAAAACGTCTTACCGTCTGGCAGCTCCCTATGAAATGCTAAGCCGGCCGAAGTGGCCGTGCGGTTAAAGGCGCTGCAGTCTGGAACCGCAAGACCGCTACGGTCGCAGGTTCGAATCCTGCCTCGGGCATGGATGTTTGTGACGTCCTTAGGTTAGTTAGGTTTAACTAGTTCTAAGTTCTAGGGGACTAATGACCTCAGCAGTTGAGTCCCATAGTGCTCAGAGCCATTTGAACCATTTTGAAATGCTAAATGTGGCAGAACATTATCGAGACGAAGCTGCTCATGAGAGGGATAATACGGATTGTTAGGGGCACGCTATAGCACAAAGGGGCTGTAAATCAGTATCTCGTGGCGTAATTTGATTCTGAATATATTGGTGTCGCATGTAAATTCTCGATCTTCGGCATAGTTTCCTTAGCCTCCCCCTCACTACTTTTACGGCTGATACTTTTGTTTAGTTCCATGTTTGGACAGTGAAATCCCTTCCACGTGAGTACTTTTGTACGCGTCGACGAGCACTGGCGGTGTCACAGAGATCGAGACACGTCGTAAGAAAACTCCAGAACATATATGTCAGTCGGTTAACGTTTTTGTAGTTAAACGCCAAGCTTGCAGGCTGACGTTCCGTGCGGGTGAAGTACTGCCAACTTAATTCGCCCGGCGAATCTCGTCAACTAACCGGCCAAGTTTGCTCTGAGGTAAAGAATAGGTTCAAATGGTTCAAATGGCTCTGAGCACTATGGGACTCAACTGCTGTGGTCATAAGTCCCCTAGAACTTAGAACTACTTAAACCTAACTAACCTAAGGACATCACACACATCCATGCCCGAGGCAGGATTCGAACCTGCGACCGTAGCAGTCGCACGGTTCCGGACCGCGAGACCACCGCGGCCGGCAAAGAATAGGAGATGTCTAGTGACCGTCACCAACCAGTTCATTGTTTTGATTATCTATCGCGCCAGTTGGACAGAATATGGCACAAAATCCCTCAGGAGGACAACTCTATCAATCAGTGCCAAGCGGAATAACTGCTCGCATAGATGCCAGAGGTGGAAAATGGTTCAAATGGCTCTGAGCACTATGGGAGTTAACATCTGAGGTCATCAGTCATGTAGAACTTGGGACTACTGAAACCTGACTAACCTAAGGACATCACACACATCCATGCCCGAGGCAGGATTCGAACCTGCGACAGTAGCAGTAGCGAGGTTCGGGACTGAAGCGTCTAGAACCGCTCGGCAACACCGGCCGGCGCCAGAGGTGGAGCAACGCGTTATTTTGCGCAGTTTGTGAAGTTCTTTCTGTTGAAAAATCATCAAATTTTTCTGAAACTCTAATCTTTTTTTTTGTAAATATATATAACATTTACCGACTTCCGTTCCATTCGTATAATTCCTTCGTGGTGAATTTATTTTTTCTTAGAGTGTATGTGATCTCGCTTTACACAATTATATCGTCTGAGAGTTGCCTTCGGAAGTTAAAAACGTTTTCTGCCGTGAATTTTAAATTCCCCATGAGCAGCTACGATCGCCGTATTTTTATTTCCGACGATTTTTCTACTGTAAGAACGAAGTACTACTATACACTAATTCCTCTGATGTTTTCAGTCTAATCGCCTACCTGCTCGATTTTCCGTAGGCACTGTTTTTCCTTCAAAATAGTTTTAAAATACGGAGACGTGGACTCTTGGTAGTCGTTTATACCATCGATCAAGGTCATTTACCTGTAAAATTCTACAATTGTTTACAGTCGATATTTTAAGGTCAAGAAATTTAAAACAAAAGCCGCTAACGAAGCAATAGCGTGTAACTTAGTGTCAACATGAAAAACTAAGAAATGAAGCAGTGGGCGGGATGTTCCAGCTCTATCCACCATGAAACCCAACGCCCACTCATCCACATGACCTTGGGAGTCGTTCCGTACAAAACGAAACTGGGCCCAGAACTCCACCTGGTATCCGGAAAACCTTACTTGCGGGCAATCGGCAAGTGACTTATAGAAGTGTAGGACGTCGAAGAACCGTCACATCCGGAACCTAGGCACCTGGGTGCAGCACCACAACGCCACGACCTGGCCACACCTGCTGGCGGTATTCCTTATAACACAACAACGTAACGCTTCTCTTCAGTTTTACGTCGGCAGCAGGTATGACAGAAGAGAAACTTTGTAGTTGCAGGTTTTAGGACAGTATTTTGTCTTGTGATTAATTTTTAGGCTTTTGTGTAAGTCATCGTTCGAATTTCGTTTGTCTCTTGGGCACCTGTGTACAAGGAGAAAGGCGTTTAAGCTGACACGTATCTACATTAAATGAAACCGACGAAAGTGATTAACCGACTGCTTCTCTGGTTAACTCAGGCTTGTTTGTCTTCCAGACGTCTCCCAACAGCTTTACGCACAGCCTCTAATTATGGTGGTAACCTCGTTTGCACTTTGCTCAGGTGTCAATTTTGTTTATTATCACCTTCGTGATGAGTTAATAATTGTCGAGTAGTGGAAGACATAGAATGTCTGTAGGTTGGGGCAAGGCGTATTTGGCAAAGGTGTTGCATTAAATGACGAAAATAGTACTTCAGAACCAGAGAAAACAGTGATAAATGGACCTAGAAAGCGTGAATGTATTACATATTATTAACTCAGCTTCTATTCTCCAGATCATCACAGTGAAGAACTGAATATCATCACCAAAACTTCAGCATCCTGATTAACACTATCGTCAAAAAACGTCTTGACAAATACTCACGTAGGTAAAGTCATTTTTGGAAGTGTAATTGCGACATAGCATAATTGTCGCAACTGAACAGCGAAACAATGTAAACGTACTCAACAGCAAACATTGTTATATTGTTTTGTTTTTATAGATTTTGTTTGCCCGCATCTCGTGGTCGTGCGGTAGCGTTCTCGCTTCCCACGCCCGGGTTCCCGGGTTCGATTCCCGGCGGGGTCAGGGATTTTCTCTGCCTCGTGATGGCTGGGTGTTGTGTGCTGTCCTTAGGTTAGTTAGGTTTAAGTAGTTCTAAGTTCTAGGGGACTTATGACCACAGCAGTTGAGTCCCATAGTGCTCAGAGCCATTTGAACCATTTGAGTTTTTGTTATATCTGGAGTTACATTTATTTATTGTTCAGTTTTTGTGTTTTGTTCCGTCAACTGCGCAATCAGGAACAACTTCTACTCAACCAGTCTTTGGCAACACACTTTTTGGCAGTTACACGTTTTCCAAAACTGTTTATAAGCACATAGAAATTAGCATCTGACAGTGCTCTCTTAAGTCTAAAGCGATTAACATTTTTTTTTTTTTTTAAATTCTGTAGTACGTTCACGCTTCGTGTTTTCATTAATGATTACGAAATTATTTCGTCAGTCAGTAGTGAAGAATTCATTAAATAAAATGAACTATCCTAGCTTTTTTTATTAATTTTTTATTTATGAATCGGTATGTCCTATTCGACGGCGTATACTCTGAATGTTGTGGTGGTGTGGGCATCAATATGAGGTTTCCTCTTCTGAAACTCCTCAATTGTAGTGTGATCAGGTTTTAAAGTAACTAACGCGAAAAGTGTTGTCCAACTAAATTATTCTGATAAGTTATGATATAATGTTACTGTTAAGCAGGACGTGTAAAAAGTTCTTCCAAAAGTGGAATTTTGGCAATGGTCACTTTCTGCGGCAAATGAATTTTTTCTGCAAAAACCTTGCGAGCTTTTATTGTCACGAGTGGCAGAATTAATGGAGTGAGGTTACTTGTCAGGGGTGAGTTGTAAGCAAAGAAACGAAAGATAGTTCGTCATGTGTTAAAAGCTTAAAAGAATTTGTGGAAGATTGCGAGTCTTGACAGTGAACGTCGACATACCATCTGTGACTTTTTAATTTTGTTTGGGACAGATTAGATTAGAAACATTGTTTGATTCACATACCCAGATGATCCTCGTGGATGTTGAACACCTCGTGAACACAAAATACAGAATCCTGTTTTACACAGGAATTGATACGCTTAATTATGTTTTTACCGAAATTGCCTCAATCGCACTAAATGCAGTGGAAAAGTCGGGGGTTTCGTCTGCGAAACAAACATAATACAAACTGTAAAATAATGCAATAGCTATTGTTAAATATTAAACTGAAAAGTACGTGAATAGGAAAATTACGCACACATCTGGCTTCTTACAAAGTAACGTCATAGCTTGGTGTACACTTCCCGGTCATACATTATAAACTGCCATTCATACGTCATGGCTCACGCGCATAGGAATGGGCCTAACTCTGTCAATAGAAGGTCAAGAAGCATACTCGGCTTATATCAGAAGTAGAAATAGAACAATAACGACTTTTATCTGTGAACTTTGATAGAAAATTAAGAAGAGAAATTTCTGACTCAGACAGATCGCTTAACGTGAAGTATCACACTACCATGCTTATTCGTAGTTACGGTTAGGGTACGCATACAATTATTATAAAATTTAAAATAGAAAGCATTATGAAATACGTGAAAACAAACAATGATTAAAAGGCAGATCGCGTGCAGAAAATATTTAAAATTTTGGCAAAAATATATGTTGAAAATATGTGGTAGGTACAAAAAATCGTCAGAACTTGTAGTACATGCTTTGTCCGAAAATTATTTTGAGCAGTTAATTCAGGAGCCTACACAAAGTGTAAATGGTTGCGAAAAGACACTTGATCCCTTAGTGACAAATAATCCCGAGCAAATAGGGAGAATCATGATGGATATAGAGATTACTGACCACAACAAGGATATTGTGCTCAAGACTGACCACTGCAACATCAAAACCATCAAAAGTAAACGCAAAACATCTCAGTTTAAGGAAGCAGACAGACATTCGCTTGACGCCTTCCTAAGACACAGACTGAACTCCTCCCTAGCAACCAGTGTTGACCAGATCTGGGTTAAGGTCAAAGAAAATGATACCTGCAGCAGTTGAGAGATTAATACCGAATAAAGTAATAAAAAACTTCAATTGATCCCCCATGGCACACAAAACAGGTCAGAAAACTGTTGCAGAAGCAAAGAAAAAAGTATACCAAATTTAAAAGCACATAAAATTTCCAAGATTGGCGATGTTGTACTCAAGCTCGATACTTTGCGTGAGCTTCAAAGCGAGATGCTTTTAATAGCCTTCACAACGAAACCCTATCTCTAAATCTGATAGAAAACGCAAAGAGATTCTCTTCATACGTAAAGTAGATCAGCGGCATGACACAATCAGAACCTTCACTGTGCGATACCAGTCGTAATATTCCCGACGACATGGACACTAAAGCGCAGCTATCAAACCCAGTTTTCCGAAATTTCTCCACCTAAGAAGATGAAGAGAATATTCGAGAATTCGAATCAAGAGCGGCTGTAAACACGAGTTGCTCTCAGTAGCGAAACAGGTAAACCAACTTACTAAAGGCAAGTCTTCCGCTCCAGATGCTATGCCAGTTAGGCTCCTTTCGTAGTACGCTGATACAATACACTCTTATTTGGGAATCACATACAGCCGCTCGCTCGACGACACATGCGTACCAGAAAACTGTAAATTGCACAAGTCACATCAATACTCATGGAATGAAGTAATCCGATGACTTACAGACCCTTACCACTCAAATCGATTCGCGGAAGGATTATGAAACATCAACTGTGTTCGAACATCGGTAAATACCTTGAAGAAAGCGGTCTATTGACGACAGACAGCACGGAGTCAGAAGGTATCGTTTTTGTGAAACACAACAATTCTTTATTCGCACGAAGTAATGAGTGATATCGACAGGGGATGTGAAATTGATTCCATATTTCTAGATTACCAGATGCCTTTGGACACTGTTGTCACGAGAGACTTCTAATCAAACTGCGTTTCTGTGTAGTATCGGTACAGTTGTGCCACTGGATTCGTAATTTCCTGTCGGAAAGGTCATAGTACGTAGTAATATACGGAAAACCAGTAAAACAGAAGTGATGCGCTCAACAAGAAAATGTGTTGAATTCCTAACCTATACAAACGATTTAGGAGGCAATGTGAACAGCCTTCTTAGATTTTTTGCAGATGATGCTGTCATTTATCGTACGGTAAAATCATTAGAAGATCAAACCAACGCAAAGTGATTTGGACAAAATATCTATATGGTGCGAAAAGTGGCAGCCTCTGAATAGAGAAAAGTGAGGTCATCAACATGACAAAAAAAAAAAATCGTTAAATTTCGTTTACACGATAAATCACACAAATGTAAAGGCAGTAAATTCAATTAAATACCTAGGAATTACAATTACGAACAACTTAAATTGGAACGATCACGTAGGAAATGTTGTGGGGAAGGAAACTGTATATTGTGTCTTATTGGCAGAACACTTAGAAAAAGGAACAGATCTGCTAGAGACTGAATCCTGACTCTCTAGATTTTGCTGTTCAATGTGGTGTCCCTATCAGATGGGATTGACGGTGGGCATCGAAAAAGCCCTATGAAGGGAAGTTCGTTTTTTATTATCGCGAAATGAGGGAAATAGTGTCACGGATATAATAAGCGAGTTGGGTTGGCACTCGTTAAAACAAAGGCGTTTCTCGAGAGGGCGGGATCTTTTCACGAAATTTTGATCATCTACTTTCTCTCTGATTCTGAAAATATTTTATTGTCCTCATCCTACAAAGCGAGAAATGATCGCCCGCATCTCGTGGTCGTGCGGTAGCGTTCTCGCTTCCCACGCCCGGGTTCCCGGGTTCGATTCCCGGCGGGGTCAGGGATTTTCTCTGCCTCGTGATGGCTGGGTGTTGTGTGCTGCCCTTAGGTTAGTTAGGTTTAATTAGTTCTAAGTTCTAGGCGACTGATGACCTCAGCAGTTGAGTCGCGTAGTGCTCAGAGCCACTTGAACCATTTTTTTGAGAAATGATCATCGTAATAAAATAAAGGAAATCAGAGCTCGTACAGAAATATGTAAGTGTTCATTTTCTCTAAGCGCTGTTAGAGAGTAGAGTGGTCGAGAAGTAGTCTGAAGGTCATTCGATTAATCATCTGTCAGGCACTTAAGTGTGAAGTGCAGAGTAATCATGAAGACGTAGATGTACATGTAGATTTGTGGCTAATGTACGTGCAATATGCAACCAATAGCTTTTTAAATTTGACGCCTTTCATTATGACAGTAGCTAGTTTCCACTGGAGATGGAAATGTTGTAGAAACATTATTTTCCAGACGCTAGAGAATTTGTGAGGGAAATAATGGGAACTTATTTAACTAATCTGCATGCATGTGCAAAGAGTTTGAAGATGCTAGATATTCCATTTTGCCAAATCCCGATATTAAACACGAAATGCATTAAACTACAGAATAAAATATTTAAAAACACAAGGGATGGGTTCGGGTGAGCAATGGAGGTGCAGGTGTTTCCACAAATTTAGAATACACAAGAAGTATCGTGCAGATGAGCCTAGGAGGAGACCACCATGCTATCTATTTTGCGTTATGGCTCTGAGCACTATGGGACTCAACTGCTGTGGTTATCAGTCCCCTAGAACTTAGAACTACTTAAACCTAACTAACCTAAGGACATCACACACATCCATGCCCGAGGCAGGATTCGAACCTGCGACCGTAGCAGTCACACGGTTCCGGACTGCGCGCCTAGAACCGCGAGACCACAGCGGCCGGCTTTTGCGTTATGCAGAGCACGTAATTTCCCACCATGTATACAGAGCAAAGCAACATAACGAAACCAACTCTTCAAAGTCATTTGAATAAGAGTTTTGACTAAATTTCTTCTGTTAATTTAGAATTCGGTCTGAGTGCATCTTTTTGTTATTCAAGGTGTCAACTTTTTCCTGCACGTCTTCAATTCTTCCTTTCGGTTCAGTGTGCAATATTTCCATATTGTTTCCTTCATGGAGTCCTTCTGCAGCTCTGTTCTGTTCTGAAAATAGGTGCTTTCTTCAATTTTTAAGGCACGTTGAGTTCGGCCAATGCAGAAACTGTCCCAGTTTGTACAGCTAATTTTGCATTGATCTATTCTCCCCCCCCCCCCCTTTCAGGTATGTACAAAAGTTACGTGGAAGATGAGGTTGAGTTGTACACACAACTCGCAATAAGGTGCGTGAGTGTATTGTTGTTGAGGTCTTCAGTCCAAAGACTCATTCCTAGCAGCTCGCCGCACTAACTTATCCTGTTCAGTATACTTTAAGTGATCAAATGTATTCGGACACCTGGCTGAAAATGACTTACAAGTTCGTGGCCCCCTCTTCGGTAATGCTGGAATTCAGTATGGTGTTGGCTCACTCTTAGCCTTGATGACAGCTTCCACTCTCGCAGGAATACGTTCAGTCAGGTGCTGGAAGGTTTCTTGGGGAATGGCAGCCCATTCTTCACGGAGTGCTCCAATGAAGAGAGGTATAGGCGTCGGTCGGTGAGGTCTGGCACGAAGTCGGCTTTCCAAAACATTCCAAAGGAGTTTATAGGGTTCAGGTCAGAACTCTGCGCAGGCCAGTCCATTACAGGGATGTTATTGTCGTGTAACCACTCCGCCACAGGCCGTGCATTATGAACAGGTGCTCGATCGTGTTGAAAGATGCAATCGCCATCCCTGAATTTCTCTTCAACAGTGGGAAGCAGGTAGGTGCTTCAAACGTCAATGTAGGCCTGTGACGTGATAGTGCCACGCAAAACAATAAAAGGTGCAAGCCCCCTCCATGAAAAACAGGACCACACCATAACACCACACGCTGGCAGATGAAGTTCACCGGTCATCCACCATACCCATACCTTGCCATCGGATCGCCACATTATGTACCGTGATTCGTCACTCCACACAACGTTTTTCCACTGATCATTCGTCCAATGTTTACGCTCCTTTCACCAAGCGAGGTGTCGTTTGGCATTTACCGGCGTGATGTGTGGGCTATGAGCACCCGCTCGACCACGATATCCAAGTTTTCTCACTACCCGCCTAGCTGTCGTAGTACTTGCAGTGAATCCTGATGCAGTTTGGAATTCCTGTGTGATGGTCTGGATAGATGTCAGCGTATTACACATTACGACCTTCTTCAACTGTCGGCGGTCTCTGTCAGTCAACAGACGAGCTCGGCCTGTACGCTTTTGTGCTGTACGTGTCCCTCCACGTTTCCACATCACTATCACATCGGAAAGAGTGGACCTAGGGTTGTTTAGGAGTGTGGAAATCACGCGTACAACCGTATGACACAAGTGACAAACAATCATGTGACCACTTCGAAGTCCGTGACTAATGACTACTGAGGTCGCTGATATTTAGTATGTGACAGTAGGTGGCAGCACAATGCACCTAATGCGAAAAACATATGTTTTTGGGGGTGTCTGGATACTTTCGATCACATAGTGTAAATGCATGTCTAATAAAGTGTATAAACCAGTTCCTAGACTATTAAAGTCAAGCACAGTAAAAAAAAGTCATGTTACAGTAACGAATCCATCTCTTTAGGCGAGATCCTTACCGCACGCCAGCGTGATGCGTTCGACTAGAAATAGGCATTACGAGTCCTATTGGTGGAACAAATTTTCACCCTCAGTATTTGGCTGGGCATGGAGGAAGAGGTGACCGTGTAAAGTTTCTGATCATTAGCACTGAGTAAACGATACTCACGTTCGAACGAGCTCGAGATTTCCTGATACGCCGCTGCATTCGATTCAGTATCGGTCTTGCCCGAACAATCAAGTGACATTTGTGTCGTGCGGCGCGAGTGCAAAGAATACGCAAGAAACTACGAACTGCTCACAACATTACGGTATGGCTCTGCATAATTCTGACAATTTAGTGAAGGAGCATTAAATCATATCACTGCACACTCTCCTACAGTTTTTGAACAAATTTGCTAGTCTTCATGTAGTATGTATGGATATACACTGAAGCGCCAAAGAAACTGGTATAGACATGCGAATTAAAATACAGAAACATGTAAACAGGCAGAAACGGCGCTGCTGTCGGCATCGCCTATATAAGACAACAAGTTAAAAAAAATGGTTCAAATGGCTCTGAGCACTATGGGACTTAACATCTATGGTCATCAGTCCCCTAGAACTTAGAACTACTTAAACCTAACTAACCTATGGACATCACACAACACCCAGTCATCACGAGGTTCAAAAATGGCTCTGAGCACTATGGGACTCAACTTCTGAGGTCATTAGTCCCCTAGAACTTAGAACTAGTTAAACCTAACTAACCTAAGGACATCACACACATCCATGCCCGAGGCAGGATTCGAACCTGCGACCGTAGCGGTCTCGCGGTTCCAGACTGCAGCGCCAGAACCGCACGGCCACTTCGGCCGGCAGTCATCACGAGGCAAAGAAAATCCCTGACTCCGCGGAAGGCAACAAGTGTCTGGCTCAGTTGTTAGATCGGTTACTGCTGCTACAATGGCAGGTTATCAAGATTTAAGTGAGTTTGAACGTGGTGTTATAGTCGGTGCACGACCGATAGGACACAGCATCTCCGAGGTAGCGAGGAAGTGCGGATTTTTCCGTACAACCATTTCACGAGTGTACCGTGAATAACAGGAAACCGGAAAAACATCAAATCTCCGACATCACTGCGGCCGGAAAAAGATCTGCAAGAATAGGAGCAACAACGACTGAGGAGAATCGTTCAGCGTGACAGAAGTGCAACAATTCCGCCAATTGCTGCAGATTTCAGTGCTGGGCCATCAACAAGTGTCAGCGTGCGAACCATTCAGCGAAACATCATTGATATGGGCTTTCGGGGCCGAAAGCCGTATTCGTATACCCATGGTGACTGCACGACACGAAGCTTTATGCCTCGTCTGGGCCCGTCAGCACCGACATTTGACTGTTGATGACTGGTAACATATTGCCTGGTCGGATGAGCCTCGTTTCAAACTGTATCGAGCGGATGAACGTGTACGGGTATGGAGACAACCTCATAAATTGTGCCTGTCAGCAGGGGACTGTTCAAGCTGGTGAAGGTTCTGTAATGGTGTGGGGCGTGTGCAGCTGGATTAATATGGGACCCCTGATACGTCTAGATACGACTCTGACGGTGACACGTATGTAAGTATCCCGTCTCATCACCTGAATCCATTCCCGATCATTGTGCATTCCGATGGACTTGGGACAATGTGATACCCGACACGTCCAGGCTTGATACAGAGTGGTTCCAGGAGAGACGCAACATTATTGAGCATATCTGGGATGCCTTGCTAGGTGCTGTTCATAAGAGATCTCCACCCTCTTACACTCTTACGGATTTATGGACAGCTCAGCAGGATTCCCTCCAGCAGTACTTCAGATATTAGTCGAGTCCATGCAACGTTGTGTTGCGGCACTTTTGCTTACTCGCGGATGTCCTACACGATATTAGGCAGGTGTACCAATTTCTTTGGCTCTTCAGTGTATAAATGTGTATGCTGATTTTTGAGTAAATATGACAGTCGAAGACGAAAGTACTGCCCTCGAAAAAAATTTCTTTGTATAGTATTTTATCTGATCATGAGAGGCGGTAATGATTTACCAAGTAGGTTGCAAATGAGCAACTCAGTCGCTGTTAACGTCTTAGAATAACAGAATAACGATTTTAATCTGTTTGAAAACAAGACGGCAACATTCAAATGAAAGAATGAAGAGAACTAATCAAGAATAAAGTACCGAACGAACGAAATGTATCGTTATAAAGTGACTGTAATAATCATCGCGAGAATAAATTTCGACGGAGACCTCACTAGATCGCGGGACTAGTGAAAGCTCGTGAATTACTCTGAATCATGTTTGCAATCCTTTATTTATTAGTTGCTATTGTTACGGATAACCAGCTCGCTACAAGATATTTCAGTCCGTGTTCCACACATAATTTTAAAGTTGACAGTGCATTAAAAACGCTAAGACAGGCCATCGCGACAGCATCAAAAAAGTCACTAGATCGCAGGCCGATCAAATGATCGAACAGCACCCGATTTCCCGAAGTATCATGTAAAGTGTTCGAGTCATGTTCAAACACAGCCCTACTGACCACAAGGCTTGTGTGCTGCAGTTCACTCCAAACCTCTTTGTAGAGTCTCATGAAGTGAGGGCTTGTGACAATTTTGATCGCGATCAGTGCTTCGGACTGGCATGTTAAACCATGCGGTTACCTTCATATCATCCCAGAGGAGTAGGCCGTGTACCGGCTCCCGACTTCATGCTCATCTTCACTCGTCACAAACATGTCTCGGCGCAATACACACATTACAACTGACTACTGTCAACAAATACATTCAAGACACACACCGCGAGGAAAGGGACCATTGTCAGTGCAGGAAGAAACCCTTTCCCGATTAGGCCGCTGAACCCACTCGTCTGTGATTCCCGGACAATAATACTATACGTCTAAACTTTTACTGAAACTAAGAATTGTACAAGTCTGATATCCCATGCATTCTCATTATATGATATTATTAATAAAAATACGGATCAACTGACATTGCTGAGAAATGGAGTGGAATGAATTGGCCACCAACAAACTCTTCAAGGTGTTCAACATAAAATTTCTGTGCTTGGTGTAATAAGAGGTCACCTGTTTCGTATTTTGGATGGAGCAAGGGGTGTATCTGCTTTTAGAGTCTGACACACACACACACACACACACACACACACACACACACACACACACACACTAGAGGACCACGCCCCGAGGCCACACTCTTAGCTTTTAGCGACTCAAGAGCCCGCTGCCGCCAAAGTTTCTTCGAGTCTCTTCAGCTGGAGGCTCTCGCTTTGAAGTCCGGATCTGATGCGCTGATTTTTCATTATCCGTCAAAAATGTACTGTAACAGTACACGCTGTGGTACAGCCAACGACCTTGTCACGTGGGTAACACCGAAGTTAAGAAATGTTGGGCTCTTCTAGTACTTGGATGAAAGACCAACTAGGGAAAACAAGGTGCTGTTCAGTTTAACGACACTTTAGTTGCCCATATGGCGACCAATTGAAAGGCTTGTCACCAGGGCGTCGCGCCACCCTACATGCTGTAGTTGTCGGAGCCTGCTCGAATTTCCCTTGCCTCTCCGCTGCGTTGAGGCTTACCCCCAGAACCATTAACGATACTCGTATTTCCCGAAACGTATTTCGTACAAGTATCGTCCCATGGCTCGCTGATTTTTGAGAAAGTCATACTTTATAATCGCCAAGAACTACTGATGAAGTAAATCTTTTATTATTGCCGGCCGCTGGTGGCCGAGCGGTTCTAGGCCTTCAGTCTGGAACCGCGCGACCGCTACGGTCGCAGGTTCCAATCCTGCCTCGGGCATGGATGTGTGTGATGTCCTTAGGTTAGTTAGGTTTAAGTAGTTCTAAGTTCTAGGAGACTGCTGACCTGAGGTGTTAAGTCCCATAGTGCTCAGAGCCATTTGAACCTTTTTTTTAATTATTATTTTCAGCCACTTTCCACAGTTACGACTTCAGTTGTGGTTCATGATATTGCTGGGAATGTTGTAACTGAATGTTACTATTAATTTAGCCCAAACACCACCAGTAGCAGGATACTTACTTCAGCAGAAGGTGGTTCAAAATGGTTCAAATGGCTCTCGGCACTATGCGACTTAACTTCTGAGGTCATCAGTCGCCTAGAACTTAGAACTAATTAAACCTAACTAACCTAAGGACATCACACACATCCATGCCCGAGGCAGGATTCGACCTGCGACCGTAGCAGAAGGTGGCAGATTGCACACTACAACTATCAAAATTTACACTTTCTTAACAGGACAGCAATGAAACATGAACGTGGCAACGTGGTAAGAAGTAACCAATAATTTTTGTTTAGATTACTTTGCAAAACTTTATTTTGCTACAGTTTGATACATGGCACTTGTTCTAAGCCTAATAGAAGAATATCTAAATAACTTCGCTGATCCTTGAGAGTCTATTTCATTTTCACTATGACTGAATGTAATACAGCAGATACTATTTTATAGTCCCGGTTCTCGGTAAACAACTGCTAAGTTGCAATATTGTCTTCGCAACGCAACTCATAGAACAGTGCTCCGTAGCGTAATTCCGTGGCCTGGTGTGTGAATCTGATAACGCACAGAATTTTACTTCTTAAATATTTAATCACACGCAAACTGGCAACATTTTACTGATTATGATTACGTTTATATCTGAGCTCTCAAAGTTAATAACATAAAGGAATTATCCATAAGTTTATGGCACTGGACGTTAATGTTTGGCCCATAAAAAAGAGAAATAAGAAAACGCACCAAATAAAATTTAATTATTTTACGCCACACAATATCTTTTTTTAACCAATCATCTTCATTATCCCATGAATTTTGTGATTCATTCGCACTCTGAGTTGTTGTTGCTGCTGTTCTTTTTTTTTTGTTGTTGACCTGTCGCTCGTCTAGTTTGCATGATATTAGGACTTTGCTCCTCAGTCCTGCATAAAATTCTCGCTATTCTTCATCTACATACTGAGGTGACAAAAGGCATGGGATAGCGACATCACATATACAGATGGCGGTGGTATAGCGTATACAGGGTATAAAAGGGAAGTGCATTGGCGGAGATATCATTTTTACTCAGCTGATTCACGTAGAAAAGTTTCTGATGTGATTTCGGCAGCACAACGGGAATTAGACTTTGAACGCGGAATGATTGTTGGGGCTCGGTGCATAGGACATTCAATATCGGAAATTATTATTGAATTCAGTATTCGGAGGTCTATAATGTCAAGAGTGTGCCATGAATTCCAAATTTCAGGCATTGTATCTCACAGCGGACAACGCTGTGGCTGATGGCCTTCACTTAACGACCGAGACCAGCGGCGTTGCGTAGAGTTGTCAGTGCTAACGCGCAACTAACACTGTGTGAAATAACCGCAGAAGTAGATGTGAGACGTACGACGAACGTATCCGTTTGGACAGTGAGGTGAGAGTTGGCGTTGACGGGGCTATGGCAGCAGTTGACTGAAGCGAATGCCTTTGCTAACAGCACGACATCGCCTGCGGCGTCTCTTCTGGGCTCTTACCTGTTGGACCGTAGACGACTGGAAAGCGTAGGCTGGTCTGATGACTCCCGATTTCAGCTGGTAAGAGCTGACTGTGAGCTTCGAGTATGACACAGACCCCACGTAGCCATGGATCCAAGTTGTCTAGTTCTCAACAGGGCACTGTGCAAACTCGCGGTGTCTCCATGGAATGGACTGGGTCCTCTGGTCCAACCGAATCATTGATTGGAAATGGTTATGTTCGGTTACCCGGAGGACATTTGCAGTCATTCGTGTATTTCATGTTCCCAAGCAACGGTGTCGTATCAACGGGCCACACATGTTCGCGATTGGTTTAAAGGACATTGTGGAAAATCCTAGCGAGTGAGTTGGTGAGCAAGATCGCCCGACATGAGTCCCATCGAACGTTTATGGAAAATAACCGAGCGGTCAGTTCGTGCAGAAAATCCTTCACCGGCGACACCTTCGCCATTATGGACAGCTATAGAGCCAGGATAGTTCAATATTTCTGCAGGGGATTCCAGGGGTATTCCAACGACTTGTCGATTCAATGGCAGGTCGAGTTGCTGCATTACGCAGGACAAAAAGACGTCCGCCACGAAATCAGGAGGTATCCGATGGCTTCTGTCATCTCAGTGTAAGTCTTTATGTAAGTTATTATTATTCCTGCACTGATTTCGTCCACGTTGAAAACCTTTTCCTTAATCTGTGGAACGTTGCTGAGCAAATTCTCATCTACTTAACACAAGAACATGTATGCCCAATTACAACTAATCAACAGCAGACACATTGTATCTCAGATTAGAGCCGCTGCATTGTTTAAGTAGATTGTTGCTACGCGATGCTGAGTTGGTGTATCATGCATGTACTGTGTTTGTCATTAACAACGTGTCCGCCCCCGGTAGCTGAGTGGTTGCCGGCACGGTATGCGTGGAAGGATCAACGGATCAACAAACGAACCTGAACGGATGTCAAAAAAAAAAAAAAAAAAAGAGTGGTCAGCGCGACAGAACGTCAATCCTAAGGGCCCGGGTTCGATTCCCTGCTGGGTCGGAGATTTTCTCCGCTCAGGGACTGGGTGTTGTGTTGTCCTAATCATCATCACTTCATACCCATCGACGCGCAAGTAGCCGAAGTGGCGTCAAATCGAAAGACTTGCACCCGGCGAAGTGTCTACCCGACGGGAGGCCCTAGTCACACGACATTTACATTTATTAGCAACGTAAGACTAGGAAGATTAGAGAATAACGACAATTTTGTTGCGCCTGTACAGTGTACTAGGGAGAATACACGATTAAATTTGTTGGTTATATGGGGTGTACAAGCTGCAGAATGTAGCACTTAAGAAACGTGTATATATAATGAGAAATGGCAGTTTGTTTGAAATGGTTGCTCCTATGAGCGTCTTTGGATGCTTAAACATATGAGTCAAGGCGCATTCTTTGGCTGCCAGAAGCTTTATTAGCAGTAGAGCACGAGTGAGTGAGTCAGCAACAGAGAGAGAGAGAGAGACTTGAGTCGCCGATGAGAAAGGAGCTTTGTGGGCGGACGTGCGCTGGAGAGATTGAATTTTGAGATGCCGCCCGGCATGACTGAATTTATTGGATGAATTTTTTAGATGATTTCACAGAGTTGACACTTTTGGAAGAAGCTAACAACCGTTGAATTTTATTTGGTGCTAGCCCTAGCGGAGTAATTAGTGTAAAGATTACATTGTGTTTAAGAGTATCTGCGTTTTGGTATCCAGGGCGAGTTATCAGTCATGTGTTGAGAATCTTAATTATTATTCTTCACCCTCTGCCTTCGGTCAAAAGTATTTAATTAGAAAAACAACGTGTAAAATCTTACGTAATGTAAATATTGTTTGTGAGAGTTAATTATTTATGATGTATGACAGTGGTGGGGAAAATTATAGTTCATGTTAGGACGAGTCACTTCTGTGTTATTAAAAGTACTTGAATGCAATTTTAAAATAGCCTTTTATTCACTTGCAAACATTTCACTGAAGTTTATCCTCATAGTCTGAACGCAAATGGCAACATTACTATACTGCTACGCGTTGCACTATTGCGTGGACAATCAGCTGCAATTTTGGAAAGATAACGAAATTGTCATCTGACAAAAGTAGCTTGAAGAATACTAAGACAATTAGCCGCGCCACGTGGTGTTCACTCCAGGAACATGCACGTCAGCACTTCATATTATTAGAGGTAAAGACAGAACACAGCTGAGTTACGTGCTGCAAGGTAAGAAATAATTTCATGGCCTAAAGGAACATTTTGAGATGAAATTAGGAACAGTATTCATTTGAAGAATTTTCATATATATTCAGTAGATGTCTTTCTTTTTTCTAACAGGGAGCAGTTTTAATACACATGAGTCACCCGTCGTGTGAGATTATTTGATGATGAAGTTATTCTGTATATTACTGATAACAAGTCTTTGCATTCAATTTCATTTACAAGTAGTCAGGTTCAGTTTACATTAACTGGCATCGCACACATCGAAGGTAATTTATATAGTTTACATTCATGTTCAAAAGTAGGGTAGTGAATGCTAGTGTAGGTCAGAACACAAGAGCGACACTAGAAATGGAATCTAAAACTACTTGCTTTGACATTATTACCGAGAGATGCAGACACATACACAGTTCACAGTTAGCAATTTTAAGTGTGAAAGTTTCACGCAGAGCTGTCAAATGTGGCAGAAAAAAAGACTACAACCAGTCTGGCTATAGAATAGAACTGAGCTTGAAAGGCAGACACGAGTACATTATTCCACGCTGCATCAACACTGCCAGAGGTCATCAAGCGTAGTGGCAGCTGAGTGGTAGTGTGCTGGTATCTCGGAAACCTATGACCAGACGTTTTCAATGGGTGTGAGATTTTGAGAATGCACTGGCCATGGACAAAGTTGAACACCCTCTGCATTGACATAGGTTGGAACAACACAGCCATTGTACGATGTTGCGCTACCTTTTTGAAGAATAACTTCCTGAAAATCTTTCCCTGCAACCGCGCCCATGGAAGTCGCAAAATGATCGCTGTGCTGACAGTCCGTGATGCTCCACGCATTGTCGCAAAGTCCGCGTGACACTTGGCTTGCTGCAGACAATCTCGTTTCGTGACTGAGAGAATGTGAAGCGGCTATAAGATCCCACAAGGCTGAGAAAACAATGTGAGGAGAAGAAGAAAATGCCACAGCTGGTGGTCGGTATGAAATTCCTCATCCCAATTAAAGACAAAGGTGTATCTAGCAAAACCTAGTCCTGTCAATAGGTTTAATAGAAATGCGATTTAAAAAACGAGACTAGCAAGGCTGTAATTGCGTGTTCTTGGGATCAGGTAGCATCAACCCTGCGCTGTGGTGGAGCTGTTCCATTAGCTCAGTGAAACGAGGCAATGCCGTCGAGAGCGTATAAGCAGGTTCCTCGACAATCGAGTTGCGTTTATGGCAAACTTTTTTTTTTCAGTGAAAGCATCAAAGTATAACCAATTTATACCTCAAGAAAGCTATGTCCTGCGTCCTTCCTTCTGTTACTGTTATCTTTCATTAAACGTTAAGACACTGTATGAACTTCTTACAGATATAAACGATCAGTTTGTTTCGTCCATGATATAAATAAGGCCGCCAGAAGATAACAGTGGCTGCAGTAACATCGCCTGTAGGGAATGAGGTACAAAAAACACAATAGCTAGAGTACACTATATTGTACGTTATGCCATGCAAACTAATTCCATTCTGTACGTTCGACGTCCAGTCCTATCTCCGTAGAGCCGGTACGTACACAACTGCGACAAGGCTCGGAGGTGCGACGCGCCGAGCAGCGCTGTACGCGTCTTTTTTTACTGGCTGCGCGAGGTACTGCGAGGGTTGTTGTGATTTAGAGCTCTGACTAGATATGGCGTTCTCTTACCGCCAGACGACGGTGAATCTCACGTTCTTCGAACAGTAACGCCAGGACTGTAACCGTGGACCACTTGGGTATGGGGAAGCGTACAGCGCGCCTATTAAAACTGCCGTTCCATGTCTCGCCCGCGCTCGTCACTGACGCGTCAGCACACGGACCGTGCTGTCGAACATCAACGTTGAGCGTGCTGGATTCACTGTGCTGCTGAACGCTCAGGAACGACGCAACTTGCGCATGCGGTACCCGTGGGCCCCAACGTGGTATACGCGACCGCAACGTACTCCAGCGGCAGTTGTGTGGTGTTTCCAGTTCGTAACTCACACTGTTTACTCAACGGGACACACGCAAAATTCCCACGTTAGCTCTATTAAAACGCTCATTTCCACCACTGTCCATATCCTAGCCACGTTGTTCTATATGTAATATACGCAAATACATGTTTTAAGACAAAAGGGAAGTACCATGTCCAATCAACGGGGACAAAGACTTATAAATGTTCCATTACAAACAGTATGACAGAAATTTCCAATGCTTCTCCACATAAGATAAACGTTATTTTATCATTCCCACATTTTAGTAAAACCCTAAGGTCATTCTTACTTGATCACTGTTTCTACCAAGTAGCAGAATCTTTATAACACATGAATTACGAAACTTGAAAGAGAAATTAACAAAACATCTTTATACAAATAGCTCGAGCTGTCTTGTAGATTAAGCCAACCGAACAAACTCACTCCTCGAAAAAGAGGTGACCTTGTATTTGGCTCTGATCACTATGGGACTTAACATCTATGGTCATCAGTCCCTTAGAACTTAGAACTACTTAAGCCTAACTAGCCTAAGGACATCACACAACACCCAGTCATCACGAGGCAGAGAAAATCCCTGACCCCGCCGGGAATCGAACCCGGGATGACCTTATATTTACATAACTTCAAATATTGTAATATATACTTACATTGAATTAATAGTAAAGCATCAAAGCCTATTAAAATCGCGAATGTTAGGAAAAAAATATTTAGATGTGGCGCGACGCGAACCACCACCATATCACACACATCGTTAAACATCATTATGCCGAGCGGTATAAGGCGCTGGAGGCATGGACTGTGCGACTGGTCCCTGCGGAGGTTCGAGTCCTCCCTCGGACATGGGCATGTCCTTAGGATAAATTAGGTTACATAGTGTGTAAGCTTAGGGACTGATGACATTAGCAGTTATGTCCCATAAGATTTCACACACATTTGAACATTTGAACATCATTAACGCTACTCACTACGCTACACACAAAACGAATCATGTACGGCCAATTCTAACATGTTGCCACTTGCTAAAACCTTTAATCGTAGCTATGTTACTAATTGAAATTTAATTATAACAAATTGTACGAAGAAAAATGTGTTTTTGGTGGATCCTCAGTGTGTCGCTGCCTTCAAATGGCATACTCTCATAGTACGATAGCTATAATAATTCTTTTGCCACGAATATGATGTTTCTCACTACTTTATTGCAACGAATCACACAGGTGACAACGGGTTTTCGAGTGATTCTCAATTTATTGGTGTTCAGAAACGGCGTATATACATATAAGCTTGAAGTTAATGCCAATATGGCGCCCCACAGCTCTGTGCTGAAGGGAGATGGCATGCATGTGACGTAGGTGGCGTTGTGCCATCTCATTGGTCAACGCTCACACGCACGTTCGGAATATCTGACATGCTAGATATTGCTCTGCACGTTCGGAAAGGCTCCCGAACGTGCTTTTCCACTATGACGTCACAAACTCAACACGCTCAAGGCTCAACGTTCGGATGCACGGTCCGTGTGCCGATGGTTTAAGCTACGTGGAAGAGAAGCGGAACGCCTTTGGAGCGTATCACGTTCTCAGTGGCACCAACATCGAACTACGCAAACACGTGCCGTCGTTGTTGTTCATAGGCGGTTGCCGAGCCATCATTATTCATTACGGACAACCGAGGACTTGTTCCGGCTGGGGACAGGAAGGCCACGTCCGATCAGGCTGCCTACAGCGCCGTATCGTCCAGGTGCCACGTGCGGAGCCAGTACATACAGAGGTGACTAACGTGTTGCCGCTGATGTACGTGGAAGTTGTGCGTCCCGTGCGCATAGACGCTGCGACTTTGTCGCAGCCGCGCGCCGTAGCCTCGCTGGGGCACAGGTGTGTGTTGTCCTTAGTGTAAGTTAGTTTTAAGTTTGATTAAGTAGTGAGTAAGTAAGCTTAGTGACCAATGACCTCTGCAGTTTGGTCCCATAGGAACTTACCACAAAGTTACAAAAGAGTGCCATGCCGCAGCCTCACACAAGCTCATCCACCGATGACGTCGTGACGGCGGCGCCAGACAGAGTCCCATCCTTGAATGACACAACATCCTCCATCACCACAACCGTCGTGTTACCTGAGCCGTGGTAAAAATTGCTGTTTTGAAGAGCGCGCCGCAGCGCGTAGTGGGAAGCTGTCGCCCTCCGTTTCTGGCGGTGGCGCCGCTGTGGCAATCGCAGGGTGGGAAAGGGGAAAGGTTGCCTGTTCACGTGCATTTAAGGGGCGCTATGAGCTCGCCAGTGGGTCAGTCTGGGTCTGTCTATCGTCCCCAGCTTGCTAGTCTCTCGTCCGCAGTTGTTAGGCAGTTAGCGACTGTCTGTCGTTCGGAGTGCTAGTATGTTTGTCGTTCGGATAAAACTTTAAAGCCGGCAAAGTGAGAGTCTTTCCACTCCGCCAGTAAGAGAACTCAGCGAGTGGTCGCACGGATGTGTGTGGTGTCCTTAGGTTAGATAGGTTTAAGTAGTTCTATGTTCTAGGGGACTGATGACCTCAGAAGTTAAATCCCATAGTGCTCAGAGCCCTTTTTGAACCTCCGCGCCGAACTTGAATGCGCGGGTCTCTCGCAGGTCTCAGTACGGGTGATCCTACGTTTAATTCACTGTGCGCACTCCCAGATTGTCGTGAACAGCCGCCAAACCTAACACATCGCTCTCGAGCGGTCAGTACGACAGGGATGTCGTTTATCAGGAGTCCTATTCGTGGCGGTCCTCGAACCTAAGCTACAAGCTTTTGTCAACGACTGGAAGGCATCTGCATTCGAAACGTGACCTTATGATGTGGTTCCTTCACAGACGACGTGGTGCTCTTGGCACGACCGGGCGATGAAATCCAAGCGACACTTCAGTGGTTGTGTCCCTACGGTGCGGTGTCAGGCAGCGTCGTCAACAGGAGCAAGACGACTTGCATGGGTGTCAGATGACGTCTTCTCCGCCTGGCGGTGATCCCCATGCGAAAGGTTCCCCTACTGAATGCACTGAGGGTGAACTTCTCCAGTACAGTTCGACAAACTGCAGTTACCAAGTATTACTAGCTGCTACAATGGACGCATGCGCTGCTCCGTGACAGCCAATTCCGCCACGTGGATATGATTCTCTAGACACATTACGTCAACACTTGCCTAGCGTCCATACTTATTTTGCGCACATTCTTTCCTTAACGGTGACCATGGCCCATAGTTTCCAGGCGGCGTACGGACACTTCGTGAGCGCAGGTCAGATATTCGAAGCTGGCTACACTACTTTAAGGAAGCCACCGCTGGTGGGAGGTGTGGGATCGACTCATATCCATAAGCGCGCGCGGGCGCTATATCTACGGACGAGGTGACTCGCGTGGACCGCGGCCATCACCATCTTGATGGGGATACAGCTTCAGATTTTTCGCGCCGTGAGATCTTTGACCGCCGGTTGCCGTGGGCCATGTAGCTCCGTTTACATCTATATCTACATCTACATCTACATAGATCTGCGCAATCACCCATACGGTGCGTGGCGGAGGGTACCTCATACCACAACTAGCATCTGCTCTCCCTGTTCCACTCCCAAACAGAACGAGGGAAAAATGACTGCCTATATGCCTCTGTACGAGGCCTAATCTCTCTTATCTTATCTTTGTGGTCTTTCCGCAAAATGTAAGTTGGCGGCAATAAAATTGTACTGCAGTCAGCCTCAAATGCTGGTTCTCTAAATTTCCTCTGTAGCGATTCACGAAAAGAACGCCTCCTTTCCTCTAGAGACTCCCACCCGAGTTCCTGAAGCACTACTGTAACACTCGCGTGATGACCAAACCCACCAGTAACAAATCTAGCAGCCCGCCTCTGAATTTCTTCTATGTCCTCCCTCAATCCGACCTGATAGGGATCCAAAACGCTCGAGCAGTACTCAAGAATAGGTCGCACCAGCGTTCTATAAGCGGTCTCCTTTACAGATGAACCACATCTTCCCAAAATTCTACCAATGAACCGAAGACGACCATCCGCCTTCCCCACAACTGCCATTACATGCTTGTCCCCCGTGATATCGCTCTGCAATGTTACTCCCAAATATTTAATCGACGTGACTGTGTCAAGCGCTACACTACTGATGGAGTATGCAAACATTACAGGATTCTTTTTCCTATTCATCTGCATTAATTTAATTAATGCAGATTTAATTAATTTCTCTGGCCACATCAGAGATTTCAACTAAGCTATATGAACGAGGATCCATCGGCGAGGAAAGCGCCGAGCATGAGAGACTGTTATTGCGTCTATGAAGCACGACAGCCCCGCAACAAGGTCGAACAGCGCCACGCGATAATCTGCTGGACAAGGGTGTGGCGGCCGTCCACCTCCCCACGAACGCTCGTTCCTTGTGGTCCTTGGTGGTGAAAAGCAAATTAACCATACGCCAGCGCCTCCATTCCATTCATCTTATGTATGACCGCTGTGCCCGCACTGCGCAGTCGTCGATTTGGACGCGCATCACTTGACATTTGCTGCGATGGGCAGCTGCTGGGATCTAATGCAAGGTATGCTGTCACTCTTGTTGAGGCTACAGCCGGCGTCTAACGTGCCGGGCGAGCTCCTACGCCAAGATTGTGCTTAATTCCCCATTACCAGAACGAACGCCGTAAACCGGCAGAAGGGCATGGCGCTGTATTATGTGGTAGGGGGATCTTGCACTTAACTTAGGATCCACTTAGCAACTAATAAATACACGAAACCCTCCGTTGCCAAATTTACCTTGATTGTAATTTTAATTCACGTGGAAGCCATAAAACACCAAACATGGAGAGGCAAAATGTACGCATTTAAAGGCTACTTAGAAAAGGAATAAAATCACTTAAATTTGTTTCCACAAGAGAAGAATACAACGTCTCAATTCGGACCTCGCTAACACTTACATTTTACTGACATTAAATATATCAGGATAAATAATCATACATGTGATGAGAACAAATGAGTAATACTATCAATCTTTACAGATGAGAATACGACTATACCCACGAAGTTTCGCGCCCTGGCGCGGGAGATACTTAACTTCAACATATAAGGTGATTACAGTAAGCCCTAATTCCACTCGACCAACGTAGTAACGATATAAGCGAGACAAATGTACTGAAGGAGGATAGCCGGATGTGCCGTAGTAAAAAGAGCCACTATCAACCTCGTCAAAACGCGACCCCCGTGAACACGTCAGTTTCAGCTACCTGCAACATACACAGAGTCATTTGTAGCTTCCTAAAAACAATTAACATGAAAAGGCACAACGCGTAACATACTAATAAAATATAAACGACTACATCACAGAACTAGCTCCTCTTTAGACAAAGCAAACAGCAGAATATTAATAACACGTAAAATACTTCTAACCTATAACAAACTAAGGTACCACATAATATAATATCGTCTTGAGCTTATAGAATACTCAGTTTGATTTGCCTGTTTATAGGTCTTACAACTCTACTTACCAGTGTCAGCATAAGCAAACCCGCGAATATAAAACTCGAAATGTGGCAGGAATAATGGTTGAAGCCACTGACAATGCTAGGCTGCCACACAGAGGAGACAATAGTAATTAACAGCAGCATACAACCGACCTTACATCTCCAATTTAGTATAATCAGAATAAACAATGTTGTGTATAATAATTACTTACAGTACCATGACAACCTCCGAATAACACCTATTACCCAAGGTAGGTGCTGGTATCGAAAGGCACCTTTAGTAATACAGAGTTCGAGTGTATTCACTTATTGGAAGGGTTTCAACTTTACATCTCTTTCCACATAGCTCTCTGTTTACACACTTCTATAACTTGTGCAACTGAAGAAGGGCATATAAACGCACATATAACTGACACAGATTTAAGCAGAATAAAACAGTGCCTTAGTATGGCGCCAACGGCTTCATTCGCTTTACACGTGGGATATCTTCACCATTCAGTAATTCCGAAATATATTCAACAACGCGTGAGAGCAAGACGTCGCCGTGGTATCAGCTATTTACTTCACACAATTTCCTGCACAGACACAAGGCAGACGAAGCGTTTTCACATGCAACAGCGGCGAGCATCACACATTTCCTCCGTCACGCCATAGACACATCTCAATTTCAATGGCCAGTAACAAGAACCTATACGTGCCCTCGCAGCAGAAAAGCCCCAAAACACAACAGTGCACCACCGCGCTACCAAACCCGAGGTCCCATCAAGTCACTGCTGCGATCTCTCGCCGATCCTGCCCTTGGCGTACAGGCGTCGTACCACAGGCCTCAGGGTAAACGTCAACAAGCCACCTTCGACCTCGCGAATCTCCACACCGCTGTCTCTTTTCTCTCTCCCTTAACCACCCGACGGAAGGCAAAGATGGTGACCCTATAATCGATGGCAGCGATGCCATCCTAAGTGCGAGAACACTGGCGCCAGCCGCGCCACGGCTCATTACGTTTTGCAAGGCACTCCCGAAAACGCACCAGCCTTGTGGTTTCACCTGACGACGACTCACGAGGCTTACACCGCCAAGCATTTAACGGACACGCTAGAGAGTTATTTAGGTGCATTATTCGAGGATCTTCCTGCCCATTGGGGCGTTCTGAGTTCGAGAAGGCATACTTGAAGATGACTCGCGGAAAATGATTGATCCTCCGAGACAACGGTTTAGAGGGAGTCCCCCTGCATACATTTGCGAGAAGACGAGTCGGAAACTTGAGATGGCGATAGAAGGACCCGATTGAAAAAAAATGTTCGAATAAAGATCTCTCGATCTCGTAAGACCACTTTCCTTCCTTGGCTCCGGAGTTCGGGAAAGGGATATTGTAGCCAGGCCTCGGAAGGCGACCCCTGTCATCTTTGCCTTCGACCCTCCTTTCGAACTTCCATAAAAAAAAAGAGAAAAGCGATAGTGCACTTGCCCCCCCCACCCCACCCCACCCCCCAAAAAAAAGACTGAGACCAAGCAATGTAGTGGAGAACTCATATGCAGATTCGTCGATGCTCGACTCGCTTTTACGGCATACGTTCTTTTTTAGTTACAAAATCAAATTATATCCAATTTACACCTCCACAATGCGATATTACACGTTTGCATTTTTGTTAGTGTTACCTTTATTTAAACATTAAGACATAACATGAACTTATTACAGACTTAAACCACTTTGTGTCGTCCATGACAAATACGGCCAATAGAAAATAATAGTGAATACAGTAACATCGTCTGTATCCAATGAGGTACAAAAAACACAATAGGTAAGCTAGACTGGACTTTAAATTATGCCATCCACAATAATGCCATTCTGTATGTTGGACGTCCAGGCTTATCTTCACAGAGCCGGTATGTACACATGCGAGCAACGTTTACTTTAGAGAAAATTTTCAAAGCGGGCACCCCGCATTTGCAAACACTGGACCACCTGTTGGATCGTACTTTGCTGGACCCACTGCAACACTCCTGCGTCCACCGTTGGGGAAGCTGCATGCACGCGAGCTATAAGGTCGTGTACATCCATGAGTGGAGTACTATAAAATTGATCCTTTAAGTGACCCCACAAATAAAAATGTAGTGGATTAAGTTCTGGGAAACGTAGAGACCAAAACATTCGATCTCGACGACCAATGAGTTTCCCCAGTAACACTCCATTTAAATAGTTACGCACGTCCGTTCCAAAGCGTGGAGACGCACCATCACGCTGAAGTCGTAGCTGTCGCCCAACACCACGTGCAAAATTTTCTAGTGCGTCAGGCAAAGTATTGCAAAGAAACATACCATAGAGGACAGCATCTGACTTGTCCGGCAATAGATAGTGGCGCAAGGACACTCCTTCCACGATTGCAGACCACAGATTTATGCCAAGACGAACTAGAAAGCCACATTCACCGTTAGCATGTGAGTTGTATTCCGACTAATAATGGATGTTGTGGAGGTTGAACAAACTTTCAAGAGTGAAGCTAGATTCGACAGTCAGTATCACGCTATTTGCACTATTGGCCATTAAAATTGCAACAACATGAAGAAATGCAGATGATAAACGGGTATTCATTGGACAAATATATTATACTAGAACTGACATGTGATTACATTTTCACGCAATTTGGGTGCATAGATCCTGAGAAATCAGTACGCAGAATAACCACCTCTCGCTGTAATAACGGCCTTGGTAAGCCTGGGCATTGAGTCAAACAGAGCTTGGATGGCGTGTACAGGTACAGCTGTCCATGCAGCATCGACACGATACCACAGTTTCAACAAGAGCAGTGACTGGCGTATTGTGACAAGCCAGTTGCTCGCCCACCATTGACCAGTCGTTTTCAGTTGGTGAGAGATCTGGAGAATGTGCTGGCCAGGGCAGCAGTCGAACATTTTCTGTATCCAGAAAGGCCCGTACAGGACCTGCAACATGCTGTCGTGCATTATCCTGCTGAAATGTAGGGTAGGGTTTCACAGGCATCGAATGAAGGGTAGAGCCACGGGTCGTAACACATCTGAAATGTAACGTCCACTATTCAAAGTGCCGTCAATGCGAACAAGAGGTGACCGAGACGTGTAACCAATGGCACCCCATACCATCACGACGGGTGATACGCCAGTATGACGATGGCGAATACACGCTTCCAACGTGCGTTCACCGCGATGTCGCCAAACACAGATACGACCATCATGATGCTGTAAACAGAACCTGGATTAGTCCGAAAAAATGACGTTTAGCCATTCGTGCACCCAGGTTCGTCGTTGAGTACACCATCGCAGGCGCTCCTGTCTGTGATGCAGCGTCAAGGGTAACCGCAGCCATGGTCTCCGAGCTGATAGTTCATGCTGCTGCAAACGTCGTCGAACTGTTCGTGCACATGGTTGTTGTCTTGCAAACGTCCCCATCTGTTGACTCAGGGATCGAGACGTGGCTGCACGATCCGTTACAGCCATGCGGATAAGATGCCTATCATCTCGACTACTAGTGATACGAGGCCGTTGGGATCAGCACGGCGTTCCGTATTACCCTCCTGAACCCACCGATTCCATATTCTGCTAACAGTCATTGGATCTCGACCAACGCGAGCAGCAATGTCAATCCGACCTTTATCAAAGTCGGAAACGTGATGGTACGCATTTCTCCTCCTTACACGAGGCGTCACAACAACGTTTCACCAGGTAACGCCGGTCAACTGCTGTTTGTGTATGAGAAATCGGTTGGAAACTTTCCTCATGTCAGCACGTTGTAGGTGTCGCCACCCGCGCCAACCTTGTGTGAATGCTCTGAAAAGCCAATCATTTGCATATCACAGTATCTTCTTCCTGACGGTTAAATTTCGCGTCTGTAGCACGTCATCTACGTGGTGTAGCAATTTTAATGGACGGTAGTGTAGCATAGAGCCCGTTGCTTATCTCACGCTTCCTTAGTAATTACAACAAAAATAATTTATGTACATATATTATACCTACCTAAAAATTAATGCGTTAAGCATCCGATGCGCTCCTGACAAAGCTGATTTGAAGTGCTGACTACTAAATAGCTTTCTATGATTTACTTCACAAACTATAAACTTTTAAACTTGTCACGTTAATTAAGGCCGCAGAAGCAAGGCCTTTTCAGAATACATTTCTGACGAAAAAGCGATTCTTGTACGTTGAGTCCGAGTCTTTCGTTAATCCTGCCTTTTGAATTATTGTGGTGATATTTACATATAATCTTTCATCCTCTACCACATATTTATTCATTTTTAAGCGGGAAGTAACATACCAATATTAATAAATTTAATTTTAAAAATGTTTTAATATAACTAAATATTTTCGAAAAAATCCATCCTCTATTTCAACCCTTTAGTGGCTAAAATTCGATCAACACAGGAACAAGTATGATTTTTTTTAATTTTTTTATTCTAACTGATAGGCAATATACTAATTCTCACAAATTTAGTTCAAAAATGCTTTGATAATGAAATATTTTTATAAAGGCTTTCAGTCGCTATTTCATTCCCTTACGGGTTGAATCTCCAAAAATGCTGAAATACGTAGGCCTGTTCTATTATATCTGACCAACAAATCAAATAACACCAATTATCGATGCTCCAAATTCAAAATTGGCGTAATACTGACATATTTTCGAAAACACCTTCCATCCCTTATTTCACTGCCTCGTGAGTGGAATTTCGAAAAATCCCTTCTCTTTTAATGCCTCTTCAAATTTCGTTAGCGGTTTGGTCTGAATGTCGATAAGTCAATCAGGACATCTTCTTTTGTAGACAGAAGAGCCAAAAAAAAAAAAAAAAGGTACACCTGGCTAATACCGTGTAGGGCCCCCGCGAGCAAGCGTAAGTTCCGCAACACGACGTGGCATGGACTCGACTAATGTCTGGAGTAATGCTGGAAGGAACTGACACCATGAATCTTGTAGGGCTGTCGCTAAGTCCATAAGAGTACGAGAGTGTGGAGCTCTTTTCTGAACAACACGTTGCAAGGCATCCCAGATATGCTCAATATTGTTCATGTCTGATGAGTTTTCTGGCCAAAGGAAGTGTAGACACTCTGTACCAATTTTGGGCGGTTGAGGTGTCGCATTGTCCTGTCGGAATTGCCGAAGTCCGCGGAATGCTCGGTGGTCATGACTGGATGCAGGTGATCAGACAGGATGCTTACGTATGTGTCACTTGTCAGAATCGTATAGAGACGTATCACTCCAACTGCAAACGTCCCTCCCTATCAAAGAGCCTCCACCAGTTTGAATAGTCTCCTGCTGGTTCATGGATTCATGTGATTGTCTCGATACTCATGCACATCCATCCGCTCGATACAATTTGAAACGAGACTCGTCTGACGAAGCAACATGTTTCCAGTTATCAACAGTCTAATGTCGGGTCGACAGGCCCAGGCGAGGCGTAAAACTTTGTGTCGTGCAGTCATCACGCGTACACGATTGGGCCTTCGGCTCCAAAAGCCCATATCGATGATGTTTCGTTGAATGGTCCGCACGCTGACGTTTGTTGATGGCCCAGCATTGAAATCTACAGCTATTTGCGGTAGGGTTGCACTTCTGTCACTTTGAACGATTCTCTTCAATCGTCGTTGGTCCTCTTCTTGCAGGATCTTTTTCCGGCCGCAGCGATGTCGGAGAACTGATGTTTAACCGGATTCCTGATGTTCACGAACCACTCGTGCAATGGTCGTACGGGAAAGTCCCCAATTCATCGCTACCCCGGGATTCTGTACCCCTTCGCTCGTAAGTCGACTGTGACACCACGTTCAAACTCGCTTAAATCTTAATAACCTATGTCAAGTAAATGCAAGAATATACGCGACGCGAACACTGTATAAAATATCCTTTACCTTTCGTGAAACACTCTCGACCACATCTTGCATTAAAATCGAAACACTTTAATACCAAAGAAGAGAGAGAGACGATATAATACCCATGGAACGAGTGTAGGCGAGCAGATTCCGCTCATGGCAGGTAGTAGGTGACGTGGTACGCCATTGTCCTCTTCGGATCGGTTATGAAGTGTCAAACGTACATCTGCGTCGTGTGTATGATTCTCACGAATGCCACTGTATTACTGCACTTGGCCCCCCTTAGCAGTAATCGGAAACGCTCGGTGACGTTATTGGAAACAAGTACAGTAATGATTAAGAGAAGCACATCGCACTGTGAATGATCTCTAGACGGTTGTGTTTATACTATCAAGTAGTTCAGCGTGTCCTCGTGAAATATCACGATAAAATCTCGCGATAACCCGACCGAAACGCCCTCAGACCCAAGTGAATCAATACTGTGATCGAGTAATACAGTGTAGGCTCGAGTTTGTGCTATTATGGATATGGAGAAAGAAAAGAGTGAAACCCGGGGCCGGAACATAGCTTACTCCTCTTGAATAATTCCAAAGTGGCAGCCGTCTTTAGCGTCTTTATGTGACGGGCCGATCACCGTCAACAGCGTCATGCCCTCACTCAATGAGAAACTGCGGAGAGGTTTAGAAATGAATTTAGAACAGTGGTACCCAGACTGGTGACCAGAAATTTCCTGTCGCCGTACTGACCAAAAACTGGCAGTGAAAATTTCACCAAACACCAGGTACGAGCTTACCTCACTGTCAAGCGCCAGCTTGCGTTAGTAACCTCGGTTACGGAGGCGGTTGTGATTGGAGTACTTCGTGCTAAATGCCCATGAAATCGCTCAGTATCAGAGAATTAAACTGTAGCCAAATCATCGGGACTGATCCAGAAGGAGAGCTTCTGTAAAGTTTTAAGCGTAGGAGAAATTTTACCGTAGATGTTTGTTGAGAGGGCGGGTCGTGAACCCTGCCTGGATGGCTCTGTGGAAGCTTAGACCCTGGGTTCGATTCTTGGTCCGCGTCACAACTGCATCCTATCAGCAAGTTTCAAAGTAGCGCATAGTACTCTACAGAATGGTGGATTCCTTCATCATTTTATGCTGAAGCTGGCTTCCTGAACCTAAACTGCGATTCTGACAGTAAATCAAGTGGGCTGGGATGAATAATTATTTTCTCACGCATAACGTGTTCGAAATCTTCGACAACAATGGTTGTGTAATTTTTTGCGTAATATATTTCTCTCTTTGGATGAAATGATTTTGCTAATGAATACCTTAGTTCCCTCGAACGGGGCACAGCAGAAAGATGCGTAAATGCGTACGGAAGCTATATATTGTGTACATATTTCATAATGCTACTTGATATTTAGTTACATTCATCTGAGTCCTTACTTGCAGTTATATGACAGGTGATTCCTGCTTGTTTTCTCTAGCTGCAGGTGAAGTAGCTGTCTTCGAAAACTGCGCGTAGTTGCCCCTCTCATTCTAACTTGCTCAAGTTTCACCCTAAACCATGGGGCTCAAAGGAAACAATGTCATTCCTTCAGAAGTATACGTCAATAGAACAGGATATACAACATAAATATCTTGGCTGTGATATCACCTAGAAATATGATACAGGCATTCAGGATAAAGCATCAATTTTCTATAGAATGCCAGCTGAAAAACTCGCCGTTATCCGGGTATTTATTTTGCAAATTTTCTATTACAAACGAATACAAAAAGTGAACTGTGTGTAAGTAGGCTGTTTAGGTTTTTATGTTGGTAACGCCACGTAGCGCTCTATATGAAAATCACTGACTGTGCTGTGTGAAGTCTTGGCTGGTCTGCATTGTTGGAATATTGCTGTTGTAGTGTTGGGCAGTTGGATGTGATCAGCGCGTAGCGTCGCGCAGTTGGATGTGAGCCGCCAGAAGTGGTAGATGTGGGGAGAGAAATGGCAGAATTTTGAGAGCGGACGATCTGGACGTGTGTCCATCAGAAAGAGTAAATTTGTAATATTGGATATCATGAACTGATATATATATATATATATATATATATATATATATATATATATATATATATATATATACACTCCCGGAAATGGAAAAAAGAACACATTGACACCGGTGTGTCAGATCCACCATACTTGCTCCGGACACTGCGAGAGGGCTGTACAAGCAATGATCACACGCACGGCACAGCGGACACACCACGAACCGCGGTGTTGGCCGTCTAATGGCGCTAGCTGCGCAGCATTTGTGCACCGCCGCCGTCAGTGTCAGCCAGTTTGCCGTGGCATACGGAGCTCCATCGCAGTCTTTAACACTGGTAGCATGAAGCGACAGCGTGGACGTGAACCGTATGCGCAGTTGACGGACTTTGAGCGAGGGCGTATAGTGGGCATGCGGGAGGCCGGGTGGACGTACCGCCGAATTGCTCAACACGTGGGGCGTGAGGTCTCTACAGTACATCGATGGTGTCGCCAGTGGTCGGCGGAAGGTGCACGTGCCCGTCGACCTGGGACCGGACCGCAGCGACGCACTGATGCACGCCAAGACCGTAGGATCCTACGCAGTGCCGTAGGGGAACGCACCGCCACTTCCCAGCAAATTAGGGACACTGTTGCTCCTGGGGTATCGGCGAGGACCATTCGCAACCGTCTCCATGAAGCTGGGCTACGGTCCCGCACACCGTTAGGCCGTCTTCCGCTCACGCCCCAACATCGTGCAGCCCGCCTCCAGTGGTGTCGCGACAGGCGTGAATGGAGGGACGAATGGAGACGTGTCGTCTTCAGCGATGAGAGTCGCTTCTGCCTTGGTGCCAATGATGGTCGTATGCGTGTTTGGCGCCGTGCAGGTGAGCGCCACAATCAGGACTGCATACGACCGAGGCACACAGGTCCAACACCCGGCATCATGGTGTGGGGAGCGATCTCCTTCACTGGCCGTACACCACTGGTGATCGTCGAGGGGACACTGAATAGTGCACGGTACATCCAAACCGTCATCGAACCCATCGTTCTACCATTCCTAGACCGGCAAGGGAACTGGCTGTTCAAACAGGACAATGCACGTCCGCATGTATCCCGTGCCACCCAACGTGCTCTTGAAGGTGTAAGTCAACTACCCTGGCCAGCAAGATCGCCGGATCTGTCCCCCATTGAGCATGTTTGGGACTGGATGAAGCGTCGTCTCACGCGGTCTGCACGTCCAGCACGAACGCTGGTCCAACTGAGGCGCCAGGTGGAAATGGCATGGCAAGCCGTTCCACAGGACTACATCCAGCATCTCTACGATCGTCTCCATGGGAGAATAGCAGCCTGCATTGCTGCGAAAGGTGGACATACACTGTACTAGTGCCGACATTGTGCGTGCTCTGTTGCCTGTGTCTATGTGCCTGTGGTTCTGTCAGTGTGATCATGTGATGTATCTGACCCCTGGAATGTGTCAATAAAGTTTCCCCTTCCTGCGACAATGAATTCACGGTGTTCTTATTTCAATTTCCAGGAGTGTATATGATGGCTTTGGAACATTATTAAGGAAAATACATTGATTGTTCTCTATCAAAATCTTTCATTTGCTAACTATGCCTATCAGTAGTTAGTGCCTTCAGAAGTTAGAATCTTTTATTTAGCTGGCAGTAGTGGCGCTCGCTGTATTGCAGTAGTTCGAGTAACGAAGATTTTTGTGAGGTAAGTGATTCTTGAAAGGTATAGGTTATTGTCAGTCAGGGCCATACATCTGTAGGGATTTTTGAAAGTGAGATTGCGTTGCGCTAAAAATATTATTTGTAAGTTTAGTGTTGATCAGAATACGTAAAGAGCGAAATGTCTGAGTACATTCAGTTCTGCTCAGCTGTTTGAAAATCAAATGACGTAAGAGATTTACCAGCACAGTAATTCGTTAATTTTTCTAAGGCGACGTTTCATGTGTAGTACAGTATCAAAAAAAATTCATTTTAATGTATTCGTGAAAACACATATGAAATTATGAAACAGTCGCACAAAGAAATATGCATAATGAACAAATGTATAAGTACATTATCCAAATTAATAAACATGATCCTAGACAGTTTAGGTAGCTTTGGCCCAACTGATTCGCGTCTCTACAAAGCGATTTTGTAAACGTCTCTATGGTAACGCCTCTTCATAGCTCTATAGACGGCTGTTTTCGCTTACAGCCGTTTGTGAAAAATGGTTCAAATGGTTCTGAGCACTATGGGACTAAACATCTGAGGTCATCAGTCCCCTAAAACTTGGAACTCCTTAAACCTAACTAACCTAAGGACATCACACACATCAATGCCCGAGGCAGGACTCGAACCTGCGACCGTAGCAGTCGCGCGGTTCCGGACTGAAGCGCCTAGAACCGCTCGGCCACCACGGCCGGTAGCAGCCGTTTGCGGTTCGCAGCTGAAAGCAATAAAAAGCGCTGCCAGAAGTGAGGGCTTTCCTTCCTTTGATTAAACTGTACAAGTTTCTTAGTAGTAAATAATAAATTTATTAAAAGTTTATGCATGATGCAGCAATTCTTCACGCATCTCAGTTTTTATGACGTCATACCTCCTGAGGGATGTGTATGTCAATGACGTACTTGAGTAGATACAATCAGCGACATATGTGAATACTGTCTGCGAAATATGTTGCGAACAGAGTTAGAAGTAAATAATTAATATGGTTAAACGACAAGGATGATGTGGCAGTTTTTCACGCATCTCGGTGTTTATGACGTCATATGGCCTGATTTAGGTGTTATACAATGACATAATTTTGTAGGTACAAACAGCAGCAAATGTGGATACTGTCTGTAAGACGTGTTAAAAATTATAGTTGGTAGAAAAGAACAAATCAGTTTATAATTTTAATTAATATTGTGTTTATACTGGTTGCTGGTGAGGAGGATAGTTAGTTATTAATATTTTGTTAATGATCTCATACATAAGCAGCCATATCACAGTCATCACAGTCGCTCAAGAAAGTTATAATTAAGCTTTACTTTTTTAATCAGAATCGGACGATGACTCTTCTTGTCTGCAGTCTCGATGATTCGAAGCGATCTGCAATCCTGTGTAAATAAAATGTCTTGGTTTTCTTGCGTTGCGTAGTCAGTCGGGAAACCTCAGATCAAGCGGAAAGTTTGCTTTGATAGAGTTTATTTATCCGATGAAATAATGGAGCTCTTGGATCTAATAATTGCAGGTTAGTTTCCAATTCAACGGAAGTTCCCTTCTGATTACCAACGAAACGACACCTCCGCGTAAATGTCCAATTAGAGAACACATATATAATGAAATTCCTTACACATTTTTGATGTAAATGCTCAGTATATATTTTCCTGAGTAGCATACAATATATTTTTAATCTCTTTCTTCCAGTAATCTCGATAGCAAAATTACAATTATTCAATGCGGCTATTCGGCACGGAGAAGATCCTAGAAGTCCCCTCAACACTCCAGAGAGAATATTACAAAGAGTTATTATGCGGTCATGGAATAGTAATAGTACTGTACTACTTTGCGCACCGATTCTGCGAGTGTATAAATAGTCAAGTAGGAAACGTAATTCACTCATAGAATTGTGCAGGGATAATTAGTAGAATATAAAGAGATATTACAAGTTTAAAAGTCACGGACAATGCAGCTGTTTTTCACTCATCTCTGTGTTTATGACGTCGTACATCCTGCGCTTGTGTGGTACTATGATTTACTTTTGTAGGTGAATTTAGCGGCGTATGTAGTATCTCCAAAATTTTTATCGTATACAGTTAGTTCCGAAGTAATACGTTTAAAATTCATGCTTGATGCGGCAGTTTTTCACGTTTCTCATTGTGTCGTTCTATATCCCAAACTATCTTAGGTAGGTGATTCTTACCCACAGAATGATTGTTATCTTACAGTAAAGGATATGTACGCCAGCTTTTGTTGAAATCGCTCCAGTGGTGTAGGAGATGTGCAAAACACACACACACACACACACACACACACACACACATACATACATTTTGATATGTATAGAATTTTTGGAACACACACACACACACACACACACAAACACACACACACAGACATATATATATATATATATATATATATATATATATATGGATTTGGTACGGGATTTGGTACGAAGTGAGGGACGCTGAAAGCAATGCATGAAACGTAAAACTTAACTGTTTATGCTCTGCTGCACGGTAGTAAGACGCGAGTGTAAAACACGGATATGGATCCCAGACGGTAACGGCGGAAATGAGGTTCCTTCATGGAGCAAAACAGTTTCTCCAAAAGATACCGCCCGACAACTAACGATGTCAGGAAGGAATTATGATTATTGCTTAATGCAAAAAACAGACGATTACCAAAATAAATTAATCAAATGGAAATGAAAATCGCAATCCAAAATTAGTTATGCATTATGCACACTCAGGCACATGTACTATGAGACGTCACAGAAAGAGATGGATTATTGATTAAGCCAGACGATTTAATTCATGAAGCTAACGAAGAGGCGTTGATCATAGTGGTGGTGATGAAGAAAAAGTAACAGTAATTGAAACACACTTTCTACTTTGAAAAATTCGAACAATTTTTTGTATAGATCGTAGGAAGTAAAAAATATTGGACACAATGTTTTGATTTGAATCGAAGAAACAGGTACTGAACCGTGATTTATTTTCACAGAATATACTTAAGAATTTATTTTATTCATCAAGAACATTAACACATTTAATCACACTATCTAAGCGTGGAAGTAGTTGCCAGGGAATAAGTGATGAAATCATAACCAAATTCCTTTTGACAAATGGGGATTTTATTTACTTTAATAGTGCCTAAAAGCATTTTTTAAAAGAAACAGATTCAAAAATTATAATCAGAAAGCACCCTCTAAATATCAAGTTAAAATTTATTCAGAGGCAGAAAGAAACAAATTTTTGACTGTGTGAGCTTTCGGGCTGAGAACCTTGCCGTTCCCTTTTGACACGGCCGTAGTTACGACCGCTCGCAGCAACCTCTGAAAGACGACACTGATTCAAATCTGCAACACACCAGATTACTTTAAACTAAAAGTTTTAACAATTTTCACAAGCACATAAACTATGCACCCCGTAGGAAGGATGGAAATGGTACAAAACACCAAAATTAAAATATTAACTTTGCTACCCCTCGCTGTTCGGCGCGGCCCACTGGACTCACGTGGCGACCTCTCATGCGCCGACGCTCAAGACGAACAAGTCATCTTGTGTCTCAGTGCGCGACCGACCAACCGATCGATCCAACCGCCAATGCCCATTGCCTGAGCAACTAGAGCAGACTGGCTGCCTTACGCGCAGACTCAGATCAGGAACTGAGCCCCCGACCGGGCGACCACTCACTGAGTTCTCCTACTGGCGGAGTGGAAAGACTCTCATTTTGCCGGCTTTAATAATTGATCCGATCGAAAGACATACTAGCACTCCGGACGACAGACGGACACTAACTGCCTCACAAATTCGGACGAGAGACAGACTATCAAGCTGGGGACGAGAGACTGACCCAGACTGACTCCCTGGAGAGCTCATAGCGCCCCTTAAATGCACGTGAACAGGCAACCTTTCCCCTTTCCCACCATAGGGAAACACCAAAGCTGCGATTGCTACAGCGGCGCCACTGCCAGAAACGGAGGGCGACTGCTTCACACTACGCGCTGCGGCGCGCTCTTCAAAATAGCAATTTTTACCACGGCTTAGGTACAATCGTAGTTGGAAAAATGTGTGCATGGCCGCTACCAGGATGGTGTGCCAGTCATTTTTCACGTCTGAAGATGCGACAAGTAACCACAGCTATCATATGTTTTCGTGCTCTCATTATGGGCCGTGATGGCGATATTAGCGAAGATAACTGGTTCCAGTAGAGTGGTACAAGATCTTTCCGAGGTTTTGCTTACAGATTCAAGGTCGTGTTGTGCAAGTTTTGCTGCCCGAAACAGGTTTCTCCAGTAGATCTGTGTGAATGTGTACGTCAGTTCGAGCTGGATAACGTCAGCACGTGCCTTCTCCATCCAAACACGAAGTTCTGTGTTCTTTCACTTTGGCTAAGAGCCATGAAAATAGAGGGTTGGTTGTCGTCGCATGTTTCATAGAATAACCGTATCTGTATCATGGTGTTAATTCTACTGCTGATCGATAAGAAGACGTGGTCTTCATATAATAGCCGTCGACGATAGAGAAAGAATATGTGGATATGCTAAGAAACTACGAGGGCAGTTCAATAAGTAATGCAACACATTTTTTTTCTCGGCCAATTTTGGATGAAAAAACCGGAAATTTCTTGTGGAATATTTTCAAACATTCCCGCTTCGTCTCGTATAGTTTCATTGACTTCCGACAGGTGGCAGCGCCGTACGGAGCTGTTAAAATGGCGTCTGTAACGGATGTGCCTTGCAAACAACGGGCAGTGATCGAGTTTCTTTTGGCGGAAAACCAGGGCATCTCAGATATTCATAGGCGCTTGCAGAATGTCTACGGTGATCTGGCAGTGGACAAAAGCACGGTGAGTCGTTGGGCAAAGCGTGTGTCATCATCGCCGCAAGGTCAAGCAAGACTGTCTGATCTCCCGCGTGCGGGCCCGCCGTGCACAGCTGTGACTCCTGCAATGGCGAAGCGTGCGAACACACTCGTTCGAGATGATCGACGGATCACCATCAAACAACTCAGTGCTCAACTTGACATCTCTGTTGGTACTGCTGTCACAATTGTTCACCAGTTGGGATATTCAAAGGTTTGTTCCCGCTGGGTCCCTCGTTGTCTAACCGAACACCATAAAGAGCAAAGGAGAACCATCTGTGCGGAATTGCTTGCTCGTCATGTGGCTGAGGGTGACAATTTCTTGTCAAAGATTGTTACAGGCGATGAAACATGGGTTCATCACTTCGAACCTGAAACAAAACGGCAATCAATGGAGTGGCGCCACACCCACTCTCCTACCAAGAAAAAGTTTAAAGCCATACCCTCAGCCGGTAAAGTCATGGTTACAGTCTTCTGGGACGCTGAAGGCGTTATTCTGTTCGACGTCCTTCCCCATGGTCAAACGATCAACTCTGAAGTGTATTGTGCTACTCTTCATAAATTGAAGAAACGACTTCAGCGTGTTCGTAGGCACAAAAATCTGAACGAACTTCTCCTTCTTCATGACAACGCAAGACCTCACACAATTCTTCGCACCCGAGAGGAGCTCAAAAATCTTCAGTGGACTGTTCTTCCTCATGCACCCTACAGCCCCGATCTCGCTCCGTCGGATTTCCATATGTTTGGCCCAATGAAGGACGCAATCCGTGGGAGGCACTACGCGGGTGATGAAGAAGTTATTGATGCAGTATGACTTTGGCTCCGACATCGACCAGTGGAATGGTACCGTGCAGGCATACAGGCCCTAATTTCAAGGTGGCGTAAGGCCGTAGCATTGAATGGAGATTACGTTGAAAAATAGTGTTGTGTAGCTAAAAGATTGGGGAATAAAACAACCCCTGTTTCAGAAAAAAAAGTGTTGCATTACTTATTGAACTGCCCTCGTATTTCCAAAGGAAACCATTCCCGCATTCCCATTTGTCGCAGGGCAACTACGCGGTGTCCAAGTAACATGTATGGATTGGAAATAGCCACTACTCCTTCAAAAATTTACTGGGTTAGCCACTATGCACGTTTTGGTTTAGATTATAAAAGTAAAACTGTATAACTGCATTCGACGGGTACCTGCCGTACTTTCAATTAACACTGTTTTCAGAAAGAATCTTTTTCTCTGCAGCTGCGAGTGTGCTGTTTTGAAACATGCTGGGAGATTAAGACTGAGTGACAGTCGGAGAATCTTGTCTTTCGTGGGTAATGCGCTTCTTACAAGAGCTGTGGCTGAAACGGAAGACAAGATAAAGAGAGCTGGAATTTTTCGATTTGTTTTCTGAACCTCTTTCATCCATCCAGATCTTATCAAGGTCTCTATATTAGTTTACCATGGACACGTACACACACAGGCACTTCTGCGTCCTTACATTTTTTGTACACAGTCCAGTCACATTACTGTAACCACCGGTCAAACGCCGGGGCAACCACCTCTCGCAGTGCTGACGTGCAGGTAGAGACCCAGTGGGCCGGTATATGTGGCCGTGCGGTTCTAGGCGCTTCAGTCTGGAACCGCGTGACCGCTACGGTCGCAGGTTCGAATCCTGCCTCGGGCAAGGATGTGTGTGATGTCCTTAGGTCAGTTAGGTTTAAGTAGTTCTAAGTTCTAGGGGACTGATGATCACAGATGTTAAGTCCTATAGTGCTCAGAACCATTTTTTTTAGAGACTCAGTGAGGTTACGGAAGATATCGACAGTGATATGGAGCCCATTACCTTGGCCAGCTGCGCTAGGATCCATGGCGCGAACAGCACGATCGAAGTAGTCCTACACATTCTCGATTAGGCTCAAGTCCGGGGAGTCTAGTAGCCACGGGAATACGGTAAACTCGTCCTAGTTCTCTCTGAACCACGACCTACATTGCGACCTGTATGAGGCGTTGCATTGTCCTGCTGGTAGATACAATCGCGCCGAGGAGAAAGAAAAACTGCTTGCAGGGGTGAACATGGTCTACAAGGATAGATGCATAGTTGCATTCATTCATTGTGTCTTACAGAATGACTATATCGCCAAGAGAATGCCACGAAAGCGTTCCCCAGACCATAACGTTCCATGTTCCATCTTGTACCCTTCTGGCGATTGTTGCAGGGCCATCTGTCCGATGGGGCTGGCCGGAGTGACCGAACGGTTCTAGGCGCTACAGTATGGAACCGCGAGACCGCTACGGTCGCAGGTTCGAATCCTGCCTCGGGCATGGATGTGTGTGATGTCCTTAGGTTAGTTAGGTTTAAGTAGTTCTAAGTTCTAGGGGACTGATGACCTCAGCAGTTAAATCCCAAAGTGCTCAGAGCCATATGAACCATTTGTCCGATGGGGCATAAATCATGACTCATCCGAAAAGGCCACCTGTCTCCACTCAATTGTCGATCAGTTCCGGTATTGTCGTGTAGATTCCACCCTTCGTCTCGAAGATCCCTCGTCGCGAAGTCAATGATAATGCCTTTTTGAATGTCACCTAAATAGCCAGTGAGCTCTGTAGAAAATATCTCATCTGGCTTTCTTTCGTCGTAATGGCGCACACTCGATCATTTCGTGAAATTCAATTGAACCATTGGGACTCACCCTCAAGTTAACACTGTACATATTTTGAACACTGATAATGATTTTCAAGCATTAATACTTGCAAAGTTCATTTTATCACAATTTTTACGGAATTTCATAGATAAATTTAACTGCAGTAGCCAACAAGGCAAAGGTTTCCTCCACGGTATCATTCAGTTTGCAATTAAATGTGTTTCTGTCAAGTAAATGCTTAACCAAACTCAAGTCAGTGTGATACAAATGAAACTATTTATAGTGAGTACGAATCCTTACGCTACGGAGATGGTTTTCCCGCCTCTCTCTTTGCAGCAATTAACTTATCGTGCTGTCACAGTAATAGTTTCACTCTACTACTGATTAGCTTTGAGCTAGCCGTGATTTTGGATAACGTAGTTAAACATTGCAAGTTGTCGCAAGATCCCTCGTCGCGAAGTCAATGATAATGCCCTTTTGAATGTCAGCTAAATAGCCACGTTTCCGCATTACGACAACGACTGCACTGTTGTCTACGCCCACCCGAACGCTTTATATACCCTCTATTGATAGAACTGCCAACTGCCACCTGTGTGTTGTTATTGCACATTGTCGTCGAACATATGCGGTGGTCACATTAATATGTATTGGCCGTTTATAAAATGACATTGTTTACACACACAAACACACATACACAATACCTACAATCCACGATATAAAAAAGTTTCAGATAAAGTCTATGAGCCGTGAACGGCTCGTGTTCATCCCATTAATTATTTGTCATCTTCTATTACGGTACTGCATCCTCGTTTTCTTATTGCATTTACTGGCGCCACTAACTTCCTGACTTACTTGTCCTTGAGTGGCAGCAACAGCGCGTATCGATAAGCGCACTGTCGTACCATCTCTGGAGCGACCGGTAGTATTTCCTGATCGTCGTGTGTCGGGTAGGGAGTGAGTGGCAGATGGACCAGCAGTGCAGTCGGGACGCAGCAGCAGTGAAGTCGGGGACGGAGCGCCGGTGAGGCGCGGACAGCCAGTGCTCGCCGACCGCTAGCGACACACATGAACGTTCCGACGGAGGGAGATTGGAGCGGGACGACCGTTGGTTGGTCGATCGGTTGATCGTCTCATCGGCAGACGTATATTTTGGTTCTTTCACCGTTTCCGGGCTTGGGCAGTCGGTCGGTTTGCATGGAGCAGCGAGGAAGTCCCCGTCGCACGCAGTCGGGCCGGAGCTGCTGCTGGTGTGCACGCGCGGTTGGAGTGTGAGGTGCTGCTTGCGAATGCTACGAAGTTCGTGGCCCACCGATCTGGGACATCAAAGGTGAGTCCTCACTTAACTTACTATCGAGCCTCAACTGTTTACAATTCTTCGTTTGATCCTGGTTGTCGTTTTTGGGACATTCCCGCTAGCAACAGCGTTTGTGTATTTAAGTCGGCTAAGACTGCAGCCGTCTTCCTGTGAAATTTTGCTTAACTTAATTTATTTCCTGTTATGGAAGTTCACCAGCGATATCTTCTGCCTTTGGGGCCGTTGACGTTCCGGTTACCTGCCCTGGTCGCTGACGTAATTTTAGGCAGTGTACATTCCTCATCGTGTTGATGCTGTCCAGCGCGGCGTGTAGTTCGACAGCTGAGGTGTTGTAGGTCGTTGGGGGCGCCAACATTCTGTGTGTCGTGTATTGGAATCTTGTGGTCGTTTTGCTGATTGCGTGGAGCGGAACTGATTTGGTTGATTGTTCGGTCGGCTGTCTGTCGGTTGGGTCGCCTCCAGATTTAGAAGTCGTTGGACAGGCTGCCTGTCTCACCTACAATCCCAGGCCGACCATTGGAAACTTCTGAGCGCCATGCCTTGTGTGTTATGTATTAATTTCCCTGTCTTGATTTTAGTAATTTGGTTGTTGTGTGGCCTTCAGCCGAGTTTTAATGTCTCTTAAATTTATGTCCTTGTCTTGCCCTCAAGGCATAAGATTGTTATGCTTTGGTTTTAAGATAAGGCCTTCTGCCTTTTGACTGAAATTCTTCTTATTGCCTAATATGCGGCCTTCAGCCGATCTAATGTTAACCAAAGGAGGTCGATTACAGTTCTAAGCGTTTTGCATCCTTGTTGTCATATTGTGTGTTGATGAATAAAGTTTGTATGTTGAGTGAAACTGACAGCAACATATTTTGGCCCCTTTCCACAACCTAATCCGCTCTGTCCTGCTAGCCCAGGCACTTCAGTCTATTTCGCTGTAAGTTACAAAATAATAAGTGAAAAGAATATTTATTGCACAGATAAGCATAGGAAACGTTACTCTTTCTGTGGAGTTATGAACATAGCTTATTAGTTATGTTCTGGAGAGTTGCAGCAACGAGTTATAATTCTTTAAATACACATTATTTTTTCTTTAATCTATCTAATGTGTTTGAACCAACTGTGTAAAAATGAATATGAATTCAAGTTATATCAGTTTTAGTAAGGAATCCGAAAATATTGAAAGTTTTAGATGTGGATGCAAATTATGCACATATCTGGCTGTTTACTGAATGTTGTGACGGTGGAATTTTCATTAACGCGGGTTTCAAATAACTACGCATTTTCTTGAATGCACGACTCAATGGGCCTTCTAAGTGACCTGTGAATGAGATGCTGGTGTCGTGAAGGAGTAGCTTCTTAGATGTGCTATTTGAAGTCATGTTTGGTTAGATTGTACAATGTGTCCTCGTACTGCCGTATACAAGGCAGGTCGAAATTCACAACCAAACGGACCTGAATCTGCTACGGGTAATGACGTGTACAGGTGCAGCATACACGTCCAACGAGTATGTTGGCATGCTACTGATCCTCGGCGCACGCTGGTTCGATGGCAATGAAGCAATTGCGGCTTATGTAATGAGATATCCTAGTTGAAGAGCTCCATCAGCCATTGCATGCTTAAGTGCTGAACAACGACTTCGAGAAACATATAGTGCGAGAATGCACTAGGTAAAACGAAGACCAACAAGAACCGAGGACATCGAAGTACGCTACGGTCGCAGGTTCGAATCCTCCCTCGGGCATGGATGTGTATGATGTCCTTCGGTTGGTTAGGTTTAAGTAGTTCTAAGTTCTAGGGGACTGATGACATCAGATGTTAAGTCCAATAATGCTCAGAGCCATTTGGACCATTTGAACATCGAAGTATTTGTTTTCGCTGCACCTAGCCACCTGCTCCAGATTAGCCGGGATAAAGCTAAGTATATACGGTTGGACGACTCCTCTGACATACTGATATTAAATGATATGTACACCAACCTTCCTGGTCAATCTTTCAGTGAAAACTGTATCAGGATCGCTGCGGTAGTTCTTGAGAATAGCCTTTACATACAGGCATAAAAACGCTGCTGGGACTTTGATTTGATAAAACATACTCGTATAATTCACCACAATACTGATGTCACATTTACAGAAGTTTCTGCTGTCATTTGTATCCGTCTTATATCAGTGTGCAACAAAGGGTATAGTCACCAGTTCCAACCGTACCACAGGAGCTGCATGAGAAAGATTTCAAATCGTTCAAATGGCTCTGAGCACTATGGGACTGCTGTGGTCATCAGTCCCCTAGAACTTAGAACTATTTAAACCTAACTAACCTAAGGACAAAACACACATTCATGCCCGAGGCAGGATTCGAACCTGCGACCGTAGTGGTCGCGCGGTTCCAGACTGTAGCGCCAAGAACCGCTCGGCTACCCCAGCTGGCTATAACGATTTCAAACTAAGATTTTTTTTCTCCGAACGGGTCGTGAAAACTTTCACTGTGGATGCTTAATAAAGTGTCATGTACTCAGATGAATCCACGTTCATGAATTATGGTGCAGTGAAACGTCGTAATACGCGTTACTAGGCCAAAGAGAATCCTAGGTGGGTACGTTAGGTCGATCGTCGATGGTGGTCGTCTATTAATGTGTAGTGTAGAGTCCTTGGAGATAGCTCGCATGGTCACCTAGTTTAACACCAGTAGATTTCCTTCGTGAGGATATCTGAAGAATGATATTTATATTACGGAACTCACAACCCCAAATGACTTCAGAGCACTGAGGAAGTTGGTTGCGCCAGAAACTATATATCTCGCCCGCAGGTCGTTTAGAAGGCCCGTTGAGTTGTGCGTTCGGGACAACAGGTACTCGTTTGGCAACTCGCTTAAATGAATATTGTGTCACAACAAAATCCATCTGAACACAGCCAATTATGTACAGTATCCGGCAGCCGTCCATGAAACCTGGAATATTTCCAGCTCCCTAACTAAACTTGACAGAAGTATCATTTAGAGTGATTTGTACAAGATTTGTTTTAAATGCATCAGCTGCATGACAGAAAAAAATGTTCTATTTAAAATATTTGTTGCTATAACTCTCTAAAAAATTACTAAGTAAACTATGTTCATAACTTCGTAGAAAGAGAAAACATTCCTGACATTTAACACTCAAAATATACAGGGTGATTCCGTGATGGTGTTGCAAACTGTCGGACATGATGGACAAGAATAAATGCATCAGGTTGAGCTAGGGGACTATAAAGTACCTCTCAACAATGTGTCGAAGCACATTAGTCCAAATTTAATGCACATCAGTGTCTACCACTGCTACAGAAATATTTGTAGGAAGCAGATAAGAAGAAAACTTCATAACGAAAACATATCTTTTATTTAGCGTGCAGTGAGTGTCAACGTCCAAGAGTGTTGTTTCGAGGATAGTCTTAATGAAAATTTACAACTTTCTTTTATTTCTATATCTTCGAGTCCATTAAACACATCACTAAAATTTTTATATAAATTAAAGTCACATTTTTCGTAATAAAAACTTACTGCGTGAGCCGTGGAGGCTGGCGCTAGGGTCTTCTACGTGCATCGCTGATATCGATATTCGGCTGTCTTGTTATCTTTGACTGTTCCCCCCGGCGGTTTTCCGGATGAACGTGTGACGAGAAAGTCTCCGGTCGGCGTTCAACGAGCCAACTTGTGTTGAAAACAAGCCCGCGTCCCTAACCGTTGTGCATGGGCTTCGCCGTGCTCGCCGCCCTTGTCTTTTGTCGCGCTGGGTGTATGATGCCCAACACGCCTTGACGTGCAAAATTGTGGTGGGTTTGTCGTCTCACGCTGAACAGCTTCCCAGCTCGTAATTTGCAAGTTCCAAGTTACGTATGACTTTTATTCTGTATTTAACCTAGAAGATTGTTGAAACTTATTGTGGCACGGGTAGCTGCCGGAGATGGTTCTGAACTTGGTTCCACAGTGGCTATTTTAAGGAGGCTGATGTTCGTTTCTCATCATCTGTGGAGTATGTGTTTTTAAGTGGTTTTAATGCAAATTTTAACCTGTTTTAGGACATATTGACCGCTTTGGGACTGGTTGCGGTTGTGTACACACGCAGCAGCCGTAGAGTTAATGGTTTAATCATTTGTCACGGCAGGATTTGGTATGTTTATTTAATGTTGAAAGTGCCTTAGGGCAACTGGAAGTGATCTCTAAGGTTTCTGCTAATTTACTGGGAGACGGTGATGTTAGAGTATTGCTCCATAAGAATTTGCGGGCATGCTTATTGTATATTCCAGTGAGGGTGCGACTTGACCTTGTTTTCATTGCAATTTATTTGTGCTACAGGCCATTTGTTAAGTTGCTCGTTTCCTGGCGTCGGTGTGGCTATGGATTCTTGTCAGGACCGCTCATTGTGAGGCCGGTCGGACTATATATGAATACATACCGCCTTGTAGTGAGCCCGTGCACAAGCCGTGGGGAGTGAACGCTCGTATTGCCTGCCGGCCGTTAGCGCTATTGCTTCCAAATACTGCTGTGGGCCTTAACGCCGTTCTCTAAAGTTAAGTGCAATCTGGGAATCATTCTGAGTCAATATGTCCGTTAGTTAAGTGACGTCACTTTGTTAATGTTAGCGTTTATGTAAGTCATTTTAATGGTTGAGTTATTACGAGACATTCTTATTTAACACTTATGTTAATCATTTGTCTATCTTTAATAAATGTGCAACTTTTTATTTTTCCTGTGTGCCAGTTTTGCGACCTTGGTTGGCCCGCTTTACATTTATAGTATAAGCATGTTTCATTGTGGACCTTTATGTGGGCAGTTCAGTTTTATTAAGTTTTAAGATCTTTGTTTTTTAATGAATTAATGAAGTTGTGGTATTATGTGGCTGTGTAACTCTGGGTTGGAAGTGTATAGTGTTACTAGTCTTTTGAGATATAGTTAAACAAGAACGATTGTTGGATTGATTATTCACCGTGCGTACTATCTATGATGTTGGTTGCGGACGCAAAATATGATCTTTATTCGTATTTATGTAATCCAGTTAAAGTGAAGATTTGAATAATGCATCTGTAAGAGAGCAAATGTCCGAACTGGAGTTTATAATAGGTTGTTTTGAGTCAAATTAAAATTGTTCATCGCCAGTGATCCCGGGCTTCCTATTTCCTTTAAATAACTGTGGTGAGATTGTAATTTTTGATTTTCTAATGAATTGAGTAGTACCACGGTTCACTGCGTAATAAATATTTGTTACCACAAAGCGTCTTGAGTGTATAGCATCCCCGGCGGAGGTTCGTGTCCTCCCTCAGGCATGGCTGTGTGTGTTTGTCCTTAGGATAATTTAGGTTAAGTAGTGTGTAAGCTTAGGGACTGATGACCTTAGCAGTTAAGTCCCATAAGATTTCACACACATTTGAACATTTTTTTGTACAGCATTTGCACATGGTCGAAAGACTATGAGGCATTTGAAACTAATATAACTGCATGCGTTTCACACATGAAAATATTTTAAAATTATGATGGAGATAAAAGATATTTACGAAACAGACGAGATAAATTAGCAGTTTTTCAAAAATAGAGATGTTGAGTTACGTAACAAAATCGGAAAAAATGTATGTTGGTAAATTAACCAAAAATTAAGTAACATTTTTCATAAATGACTGTGTTTTGACTTTATAAAATGAAATTGAAAACGAAGTTGTATTTTAGATTTTGTTATGGCATTTATAGAAACACTAAGATTCGTAGCATAACTCGGCGACGTATTTAAATATCGGTATGCAAACTGAGCTAACTGTATCTACGGGAGAACTTCGCCAGTCTGTAAAACATTGAGTAAATATCCAAAAACGTGAAACGCACACTATATTTCAGAAACTAAGCACATCTTTAAAGAGATATCGTAAGTTTCTGTGTTCTGGAAGACGTTACCTAAGGTCTTGGATTACTATAGAAACCTTGTCATGAAACCACCGAGTCGAATGTTATAAGCGAAAATTGTGCTGATACCTTTGACAATGGACCTCTTTCGCTACTAGCATTTTGCTTTCCTTTTGTTCAGAGGAGGTAGTGTGAACAAAAAGAAGAAAGAACTGTCCAATGAACATGGTCTCTAAAGTGCATACCTTAAGAGCTGGTTCAAATGGCTCTAAGCACTATGGGACTTAACATCTGAGGTCATCAGTCCCCTAGAACTTAGAACTACTTAAACCTAACTAACCTAAGGAGATCACACACATCCATGTCCCAAGCAGGATTCGAACCTGCGACCGTAGCAGTCGTGCGGTTCCAGACTGAAGCGCCTGGAACTGCTCGGCTACTCCGGCCGGCCCTTAAGAGCTATGAGCACACTTGTTCATCTCTGTGGAACATATCTCTTCTACGGAACAAGTGTTCACGGCAGTTAAGGTATGCATTTTGGGGCCCATATTTAGTAGACAATTTCTTGTTGTTTTGGGCTATACTACCTCCTCCTAAAATATGAAACGCAAAGCACTTGCAATAGAAGAGCTCCACCGTAAGAGGTATCACAACGATTTTCGATTAAACTTTTCCATTTGGTCGTTTTCGCAACTAGGTCGCTCACCTCATATTGATACATTTACCCTTCTGTATCCTTCCGCAAAATTTGTAATATCATCACGAAATCGCCCTGTATATTTCTGTCATATTATTTTGTAAATTACAGAAAAAACACCTTATCTGAAACATCATACATATGAATGCCGCTATCTAAATGCCGTCGGTTTCGCTCCATGGGTTTTTATGAACTGCAGTGTTGTACACAGAGGTGGCATCAACAGACTAATGTTGCAAACTGTAGGAAGATTTGAAAATGATTTGCATTTGGTTGCAATGGTTGGTTGCTGCGGTTTGTTTCGAACCAAGCCAGAGTGATACACGTGAACGGGACAATAACGTGACAGTCGGCTGCGTGTGTAAACGAATGAGAACTGCCTGAGGGATGAAGCACGATGCGGGGAACAGGTACCCCCTGCCTCTCAACAGGCTGGCAGCCTCCGTCCGTAACCTGCGCTTCTGCGACCGCAGAACACACACGGTCATAGCAATCGCCGATCCCTTCTGCTGTTGCGGGAATCGTACTCAAACCCCACGATGGATCACGATTACATTCTTCAGTAACGAGAAAAGCGTAACCGAAAGGAATTCAGAGTGCACAAAGATTTGGATAAAGTTTTTATGTACACTGAATGAGGAGAGGGAGAAAGGAAACGAAAGAAAAGAGTAGGAACTGATGGTATCAGCTGCATGGGGACTTCATGTGGAATCGGTGGCAACGACTGAAAATATGTATCGAACTGTGACTCGATTCCGGGATCGCCTGCTTACTAGGTGGTTACGTTAACCACTGCTCCACACAGGTACAGTGTTAATCACAGATGCTCGGACTACCTCGGCATACCCCCCGGCCGACGCACATTCCCACCTAGCGCCAGCTATTCGCAGTCCCGTTCATGTCCTCCACAGCCGCACAGAAGGTTGTGAATTCATTTCCCATGGAGGCGAATCAACTGTATGAATGCGTGGTGCCCGTTCTTTTGGACGCCTCCATATAATACTTTTGGTAACGGCTATCACGCAATCGCTTGCTTAGGTTGCTAAACGCAGTAGTTCAGACCCGATCTCTAGTGGCACCTTAGTTCAAAACACCTCGCTTCTAAAATTACCTGGTTAAAATGTCAGCAAAATATTTTTTTCTGTTTGCACTCACAATATACGAGGGTCAGTCAAATGACAACCATAAATCTGTAATAGCAAATCGAAATTTCGCGCCGTTATCCTGTAAGTTGGTAAGCGTGCTACAAACAGCGTGCAGAATCTCCTGTAGGTGGCAGCATAGTACAGATGCACACATACCGTCGCAGTATCAGTATAAAGATGGCCGCCCCACTTGCGACGTGCACCAGGGGAGAACAGCGTTCTGTTATTCGGTTTTTGCGTAGTGATGGTGTGAAACCTATTGAAATTCATCGACGGTGGTGCATGTTTGTCACAGCAGCAAGTCTACGAATGGAGTAGGAAGTTCGCAAATGGTGTGACTTCAGTGGAAGATGCTCCTCGTCCAGATCAGGCGCAACGAGTTGTGACTCCACAGAACTTTGCAGCAGTTGAAGCCATAGTGAAGGAAAACCGTCGAGTGACACTGAATGACATTGCAGCATGTTTGCAGATTAGTCATGGCTCAGCACACCACATTGTGCATGATGTGCTCCAGTTTCACAAAGTGTCTGCAAGATGGGTGCCATCAGCTGACTCCAGAAATGAGAGAACGACGTGTTGATGCTTGTGAAGAACTTCTTCGGCACTTTGAACGAGAAGGTGATGGCTTCCTTGCAAGAATCGTTACTGGGGGCGAAACCTGGGTTCACTTCCACCAGCAAGAAACGAAGAGAGCGAGCAAGGAATGGCGCCATTCCTCATCACCAAAACCAGAGAAATTTCGAACAGAACCATCAGCAGGGAAGGTTATGCTCTCTTTTGGGACTAAAAAGGAGTCATTTTGGAACATTACATGCCTAGAGGGACCACTGTCACCAGTGCATCACACACAGATCTCCTAAAAAAATCATCTGCGGCCTGCAATCAACTCAAAGCGGAGTGGATTCCTGTCAGCAGGTGTCCTTTTGCAACATGACAATGCAAGGCCCCAAACTGCCTGTACAACAGTTGCAACAATCACAGACCTGCATTTTGAGTGTCTTCCTCATCCACCATACTCCCCAGACCTTGCCCCAAGTGATTTCCATATGTTTGGACCACTCAAAGACGCAATAGAAGAAAAGAAGTTCCATTCTGATGAAGAGGTACGTCACGCAGTGCATGAGTGGTTGCGCGGATTACCAAAAGAATTTTTTTCTAAAGGAATTTACGCACTTTGTAAGCTCTGGAGGACTTGCATTGAGCGTGGGGGAGATTATATTAAAAAGTGATACAGCTTTGTACCACTTCTGCACAATAAATAATATTTAAAAATTATTTATGGTTTTCATTTGACTCACTCTGGTATGTCTGTATTGATATGACAATTGCAGCTGTCAGTTGTTGATTTAAGATAAAATATAAATAATTGTCATATAGAAAACTGACTTAGTTTCATTAAATAATTACTAATAAATGTAGCTTACATGGGACGTCGTTCATCCACTCTTGAGTATTACTTCCTTCTGTGAAGTAATTAACCGACTGTAGTGTTTCTTTCTAATAATAAATATAAACGAAAAACGAAACTCCGCGACCAGACCCTGAAGAAAAGCGACGACGACTGACCACCGTGTCATCTTCTGCCATGTGGCATCATGAGGATGCGAAATGGACTGTCATAGGGTCAGCATACCGCCTTCCCAGCCGTTGTCGATGTTCAGAATTCGGAGCCGCAGCTTGTCAGTCAGACAGGAAAAATCCTTGGCAGTACGTAGAATCGAACTCAGATCTTCTGCATGGCAGCCACCTACACTGACCAATCAGAAACGGAGCCGGACCCCATATAAATATATACAATGTTAAATTCCACATTCACTAACCACTTTTATAAAATGGCAGTTAACTCGGAAAAAATTAAATTTTTATTTTCTTTCTGATTGCGACGTAAAATGTCGTCAACATTATTTTTGTTGATATATTAACATATTTTCCTTTGTAATAATTACATTCCGTTCAGAGGTTTTAGTTAATATGTAAACATTAATTTTCTTCAAATTTTTCAAGTAAACAAAGAAATTAACAAAAGCTAATATTCAGAAACAAAGAGCAGCTCTTGGGCAGCATCTTGAAGTTCAGTTTCTTACGAACTTTGGCCGGTGCGGCAGGGGTTAATAGTGACGTATTTCAGTCGACCGTAACACTCTAGCTACAAGTGAAAATTAAGTCACTCAGAATGGGCCCTCATGAAAATAGCGTGGAAACTATTAGAGATAGAGAATCGTAGTTGTTGTGAGTTTTTTCCTTAGTGCTTTGTTGCACATTTGATTTGGACCAATAGAGAAGACTCAATGTGTAGGTGGTTCAAAAGCTATAAAGGGGAAGTCAGCGTGAGAAACCTTCCTCGAAGTGCACGTCGCCCTGTGTCTCAAGAACGTGCCCACCGAGTGCAAACTGCGTTTCAACGCAGCCCCGAGAAATCAATTTATCGTGCATTACACGAACTGCAATAAGAAAGATCCATGCCTGAGAGTTAGGTGGGTGGTGATGCAGGGTCTCCAAATTCTCCCGGCGTCACGCATTAACTTCTTTTTGTGGTGTTACGAATGCGGGAAAAATGCAGATGCAATATAGGTAATAACCGAAAGTCATGCTACATTTTCTTATTTGTTTGTCAAGGAGAACGTCTCTCTTCATGGGGACTGATGACCACAGATGTTAAATCCCATAGTGCTCAGAGCCATTTGAACCATTTTTTTTTCTCTTCATGGACTGCCATTACTTTCGGTTATTATCTATACTGCTTCTATATTTTTTCGGCGTTTGTACGTGGTTGTACCTTAGTTCCTCTCCATGCCGTGTTATGCTCCGTTTTGATGCTGTTTACCACGAGTTCGGCCTGCAGCGTCAGTGTTCAGTCGGCCTGCCGTAGCTGTGCGGATCTCACAGGCGCGCTGCATCAGCGTTTGGCAGCTGGTGGCCTCGAATGTAGGCGTTTTCGCGCGGTTCGTCATATCAGATTGTAAGATGACTTACGCTTTCTGCAGCATACGATCGTTCTTTAGTTCAGTTATCGCGTGACTTCCACCAAATGTCCTATGGTGACTTTATTGCTATAGACTGCATGCATTCCCGGTGGAATTTTGGTGCAAGAGGAATTTTAGCAGGCCGTGATTGAAAATTGGAGTTCTTTGCAGTCACAATTTGGGATGTTATTTGACGGTCCACCTATTGTAGATGTTTGTCTGTTAGTTGTTGGGGCACGGACATGGCGTGCTACTACTGCTACGTTAGGTATCGTTCAATCGTTTTATCCGGTTTTTCAGTTTCTGAATGTCAGTGTTTTATTGAGACACCTTGCTAAACCCGCAGGACGGGACAGGTAGTTTAAGTTGTGGAAAGGGGCCAAAATAAGTGGCTGTCAGTTACACTCGAACATACAACCTTTTATTTGATCAAATATTACAAGAACCAAGAAATTTCTTTTTTTTAAAAAAAAAACACAGCTTTTGTTTTGGAACATAATTAGGGGCTGAATGCGCCGTACAATTTCATGCCTTAAGGGCAAGACCACTTTAACTTAAAAACGGCTGAAAGCCAATAACTTAAAGCTCAGCCAAAATCAGAAATTTAAAAGGCAAAGCCTTATCTTAAAACAGTTCCTTAATTAGGTTGAAGGCCCGAAGACTCTGACACTTTAAGAGCAAAACAACTTAAATTCAAATTCGGATGAAGGCCCAACACATAAGACTCAATAAAATTAATTTTAAAAAATGCCAAAGGCTTTACGTAAAACAGTTCTTAAATTAGGCTAAAGGCCCAAACCACCTGACACCTTAAGGACAAAACAACCTTACTCTAAAAATCGGGTAGAAGCCATACAAGTAGAAACAACGAGAACAAACAAGAAAAGGCAGTACACCCAAGGGCGCTCAGAAGTTCCGAGGGACGGCCTGGAATTCAAACACTAACGCTCGATTAGGTGAGACAGGCAGTCGGCCCAACCATTGCCGATCTGACGACAATCCAACCGACAGACAGTCAACGGACCCACCGATAAGATAACCTCCGCTTCACCCAACCAGCACACAACAGGGAGTTCAATGGAACAAGGTAGAAGCTATTGGCGCCCACAAACAATTATACTGGGTGTTTCAAAAATGATCGGTATATTTGAAACGGCAATAAAAACTAAACGCGCAGCGATAGAAATACACCGTTTGTTGCAATGTGCTTGGGACAACAGTACATTTTCAGGCGGACAAACTTTCGAAATTACAGTAGTTACAATTTTCAACAACAGATGGCGCTGCAAGTGATGTGAAAGATATAGAAGACAACGCAGTCTGTGGGTGCGCCATTCTGTACGTCGTCTTTCTGCTGTAAGCGTGTGCTGTTCACAACGTGCAAGTGTGCTGTAGACAACATGGTTTATTCCTTAGAACAGAGGATTTTTCTGGTGTTGGAATTCCACCGCCTAGAACACAGTGTTGTTGCAACAAGACGAAGTTTTCAACGGAGGTTTAATGTAACCAAAGGACCGAAAAGTGATACAATAAAGGATCTGTTTGAAAAATTTCAACGGACTGGGAACGTGACGGATGAACGTGCTGGAAAGGTAGGGCGACCGCGTACGGCAACCACAGAGGGCAACGTGCAGCTAGTGCAGCAGGTGATCCAACAGCGGCCTCGGGTTTCCGTTCGCCGTGTTGCAGCTGCGGTCCAAATGACGCCAACGTCCACGTATCGTCTCATGCGCCAGAGTTTACACCTCTATCCATACAAAATTCAAACGCGGCAACCCCTCAGCGCCGCTACCATTGCTGCACGAGAGACATTCGCTAACGATATAGTGCAAAGGATTGATGACGGCGATATGCATGTGGGCAGCATTTGGTTTACTGACGAAGCTTATTTTTACCTGGACGTCTTCGTCAATAAACAGAACTGACGCATATGGGGAACCAAAAAGCCCCATGTTGCAGTCCCATTGTCCCTGCATCCTCAAAAAGTACTGGTCTGGGCCGCCATTTCTTCCAAAGGAATCATTGGCCCATTTTTCAGATCCGAAACGATTACTGCATCACGCTATCTGGACATTCTTCGTGAATTTGTGGCGGTACAAACTGCCTTAGACGACACTGCGAACACCTCGTGGTTTATGCAAGATGGTGCCCGGCCACATCGCACGGCCGACGTCTTTAATTTCCTGAATGAATATTTCGATGATCGTGTGATTGCTTTGGGCTATCCGAAACATACAGGAGGCGGCGTGGATTGGCCTCCCTATTCGCCAGACATGAACCCCTGTGACTTCTTTCTGTGGGGACACTTGAAAGACCAGGTGTACCGCCAGAATCCAGAAACAATTGAACAGCTGAAGCAGTACATCTCATCTGCATGTGAAGCCATTCCGCCAGACACGTTGTCAAAGGTTTCGGGTAATTTCATTCAGAGACTACGCCATATTATTGCTACGCATGGTGGATATGTGGAAAATATCGTACTATAGAGTTTCCCAGACCGCAGCGCCATCTGTTGTTGAAAATTGTAACTACTGTAATTTCGAAAGTTTGTCTGCCTGAAAATGTACTGTTGTCCCAAGCATATTGCAACAAACGGTGTATTTCTATCGCTGCTCGTTTAGTTTTTATTGCCGTTTCAAATATACCGGTCATTTTTGAAACACCATGTACATTGAGCTATACACCATGCTGCACAGCAACAACACGATGAGGAAAATACACTGCCTGAATTTACGTCAAAGGCTAGGGCAGGTAACCGGAACCTTGACGGTCACAAGGCAGAAGATTCCGCTGGTGCACTTCAATTCAAATAACCAAGTACAGTTATACTCTACCAGAGGGTGGCCAAAATTTGCCAACTTGAAAACACACGTTGTTTCTCGCGGGGATATCCAACAGCTGACAACGAATTCCAAACGACGCAATGTGAACAGTCGTGACTTGCTGGTAGATTAAGTTAAAACTCAACTTTCGTGTCCAGGATTGGTGATCTACGAACCTCGTAGCAGTGGGAACAGCACCACACACTACGACACCGCATAGAGGCCACCAGTGGGCTCAGCCAAACCACGCACTGCGGAGATTTCCTCGCTGTTCCAAGCCAACCGACCAACTGCCAGGCCCGGAAACGGTGAAAGGACCAAGTATACGTCGGCCGTAGAGACGACCAACCTAACGACCAACCAACTGTCGTCCCGCTCCAATCTCCCTCCGTCGGACAGTTCATGTGTTTCGCCAGCGGTCGGCGAGCACTGGCTGTCGGCGCTTCACCGGCGCTCCGTCCCCGACTTCACTGCTGCTGCGTCCCGACTGCACTGCTGGTCCATCCCGAACCGACTCCCTGACACACGACGACCCGGAAATACTATCGGTCGCTCTAGAGACGGTACGACAGCGCACTTATCGATACGCGCTGCTGCTGCCGCTCATAGGCAAGTAAGGCAGGCAGTTAGTGACGCCAGTAAACGGAACAAGGAAAAAAGGCGGCAGTACCGTAATAGAAGATGGCAAACAATAAATGGGATAAACGCGAGCCGTGCACGGCTCATTTATTTTTTAATAATATTTTAATTGCTTAATGGAGCAGGTTACAACTGTTGTTTTACTTCAGATTTCAGATACACCTGATGATGGGGCTCAGATCCCGAAACTGTTGTGTTCAGCGACTCCAGTCGCGCAAGCCTTCGATCAGTGATTGCGACTGTGACGGTTTTGTTTACGGTGTACGTGTTGCAAAACAGATATGAATGTCACAGACACAAAAATTTATGTGATCTCTAATAGTTTCCAAGTTATGAAATTTTAAAATGATTGCAAGACTTCACGGACACTCTATATTAAGCGTGTAACTCTTTAAGATGTATTAATTCCATAATAAGATACTGAGTTGCAAAACGTAAGTCAATTTTACATTACCTACGTTTACGCAATTGCTTTAACTGTCTACAACTGGGATTAATAAGACTGGTTATGAAGATTAAACATCAGTTGCAGAGATCGTTACTGGCACTCTATGTAGGTTCCTCACCCATGAACCATTTGTTACGGACTGTAAGAGTAAACATATACCTTAGAGCAAACTAGCAATTTAGACCACTGCCGAAGTACTTCTATTTGAATCTACGTCTCGCGCTTAAGAGACTCAGTTCCGCTGTAACTGTGTTTGAGCGAGGAGGCGCAGTGATAAGGTTCAAATGGCTCTGAGCACTATGGGACTTAACATCTATGGTCATCAGTCCCCTAGAACTTACAACTTCTTAAACCGAACTAACCTAAGGACATCACACAACTCCCAGTCATGACGAGGCAGAGAAAATCCCTGACCGCGCCGGGAATCGAACCCGGGAACCCGGGCGCGGGAAGCGAGAACGCTACCGCACGACCACGAGCTGCGGACACAGTGATAAGGGACTGAGTTGGTATTCAGGTGGACCAGTGTTCATATCCAGATCCTGCTATGCACATTTAAGGCTTCCGTGATTTCTCTAAGGGAGCTGTAGAGGGTAAAAAGTATAAGAGAAGGCAAATATTGTAACACAGAGAAACTAACTGAGGTCGTAGGCTACAACGGCTGCTCTTAAATGACAAGTTTGGGACAAGAGACGAATTCGCAGCTGGCGCCATGGAACCAGTCAGGAGACTAATGACAAAAAAGAGTAAAGTTTAAATGTTAGAAAAAAATCCAGTAGATTCTTGTTCCATTTGGGTATTCCACAAACGTGTCTTCCACGTACCGATACACACAACTGAGCGAGATGGCGCAGTGGTAAACCCTGGTCGCACTTTTCAGGTGTACGACGTTTCAAACCACTGTTTGGAGTACCAGGTTTAGGTCTTTCGTAGCATCCGTGAATCGCTTAATGCAAATTCTGGCACGGTTTCTTCGTATGGACACGGCCGATTTGTTTTCAGACACGCAGTTGTGCTCCGCCTGTAATGACCTCATTGTCCATGAGAACATTAAATCTCCATCTTTTATCCTTCTACAGCAAACTTCGCCTTAAACTTCTAGCTTATTTGCCTCAAATATTCCATACGTTGTTCACCCTAACAGGTGATGAGATTGTCCATTGCTACCACATCTTTTTTTTTTTTACAATTTTGTCCGACAAAAACAAATTTTTAATGTGAGACAGCGCCTGCAGGATTACGAAATAATCAGAGATCCTTTCACCAATTGGTTGTAAGGTTTGCGAATCTACGACTCTCTTAAAGAGGGGAACCACATCCGAACTGTAGATATTATAAGCGGCGTCTTATTCTTATGTGTTAATCTACCATTAGCAGATCGTTAGAATAAACAAATGGGGAATCGTATTTACAATACAGGATATAGGCGTCCCAAGAAATAATGACTTGGAATGATTCATTGATGAATTTGAAACGGCTTGCGACGAAAATTGGCATGTAGTCAAATGTTCATAATACATGTTATCATACAGCTAGCTGTTATCGACAATGCAGCAATTCTTGTGTTAAACAGAACTTCCCACGCAAGAATTATTTATGTTTCTGTAATTCTGGATCATAAGCAAGGTAACAGTGCATATTAGGAAGCACCGTACAAAAAGCAACAAAACAGGAAATTTTTCATGAGTGATGTCCGCATGGTTAATGCAGAAATTCTACGGCAGGAAAGCGATCGGTTGTTGCCTGGGATCTTGGCAACTCACAATACTGTCGTGCGTATAAAGTGATCTGACACCACGCCTATAGTGTCTGTCCTAAGGCCTGACTTCATTGGTTCTTATATCCGCCCCCGTAGCTGAGTGGTCAGCGCGATAGACTGTCAATCCTAAGGGCCCTGGGTTCGATTCCCGGCTGGGTCGGAGATTTTCTCCGCTCAGGGAGTAGGTTTTGTGTTGTCCTAATCATCATTTCATCCCCATCGACGCGCAAGTCACCGAAGTGGCGTCAAATCGAAAGACTTGCACCAGGCGAGCGGTCTACCCGATGGGAGGCCCTCGTCACACGCCTTTATTTTATTATTATTGGTTCTTATACGGAAGAGCCAAAGAAACTGGTACACCTGCTATATACCGTGTAGCACCCCCGCGAGCAAGCACAATTGTCACAATACGACGTGGCATGGACTCGACTAATGTATGAAGTAGTGCTGGAGAGAACTAACATCATGAATCCTGCAGGGCTGTCCAAAAATCCTTACGATTGCGAGGGGATGGAGATTTCTTCTGAACAGCACGTCACAAGGCATCCCAGATATACTCGGTAATGTCCATGTCTGGGGTGTTGAAGGCCAGCGAAAGTGTTTAAACTCAGAAGAGTCTTCCTGGAGCCACTCTGTTGCTATTCTGGACGTGTGGGTGTCGCATTTTCCTGCTGGGATTGCCAAATCCTTCGGAATGCACAATGGACATTAATGGATGCAGGTAATCAGACAGGATGCTTATGTACGAGTCACCTGTCAGAGTCATATCTAGACGTACCAGGGGTCCAATATCACTCCAACTGCTCGCGCCCAACACCATTACAGAGCCTCCACCAGCTTGAACAGTCCCCTGCTGACATTCAGGGTCCATGGATTCATGAGCTTGTCTCCATACCCATGTACGTAAATCCTCTCGATGCCGTTTGAAACGAGACTCGTCAGACGAGGCGACATTTTTCGAGTCATCACCAGTCCAATGTCGGTGTTGACGACCCCAGGCGAGGTGTAAAGTTTTGTGTTGTGCAGTCATCAAGGAAACACGAGTGGGCCTTCGTCTCCGGAAACCCATATCGATGATATTTCGCTAAATGGTTCGCACACTGTTCAAAAAGATTTCGGGCTTGCAGCCGGTCGTCGTAAACTTCATTGGACAACTGCCAGCCATTTTCAGGTGCGCCGAACGAGGACTGACGAAGACTTTTTTTTCTTTATTGTTATTTTAAACCTTTACAAAAGGTAGGCCGGCAGTGGCCTATCCACGTCGCTCTTCGGCCACAGAAAAAAGCATACAATAAAATGAAGACATAAAAACAGATGTACATGTAGGATAAAAACAGGAGACAGACAAATGAAAAAGAAATGAAGGTGTTCACGAAAGGCACTGCTCGCATAGGGAAGTTCAGCTCAGTGCACAAACGTAGACAGACGGTTGAACACGTGAACGTAGGAGCACTGACGAAGAAACACCGTTGCACTAAGACGAAGAGGAACACGAACACAATGAAGGCGATCTTCAGCGCACTAAAAACACACTGTCGCACTAAAAAAGGGCTGCCACAGGGAAATATGGGAGGGTAGGGAGTGGGGGAGAAAGATACCAGGTGGAGAGAAGATGGGAGGGAGAAGGGAGAGGGTATGGGGGGTTGTGGAAGCCCGGGGAGGGGGAGGAGAGGGAGAGATGAGGGAGGAAGTGAGGAGGGAGAGAAGGGAAAGAGGGTGCCCTGGAGGAAAACACAGGATGAGGAAGGGGAGGCTTAAATCTGGTAGGAGGGGGTAGACGAAGGGAAAGAGGGCATCATCTGGGAGGGGAAGTTTGCGGAAGCCAACTTGGGCAACGGTATGGAGTGTGGTAAGATGGAGAGCAGGTAGGATGCATCCATCAAGGAAGAGGAGGAGGTGTGGGAAAGGAATTAAGTCGTAGAGGATCTGCATGTGGGATGGTAGGTGGATGCAATAGGCAAGGTAGAGCGCATGGTGTTCCAGGATTTGAAGGGACTTGTAGAAGGGAGGAGGGGCGGAGACCCAGGTATGATGGGCATAACAGAGGATAGGGAAATGAGGGGTTTATAGGTGTGGAGGATTGTGGAGGCGTCCAGACCTCATGTATGGCCAGAAAGGAGCTTGAGGAGGTGTAGTCAGGAGCGTGCCTTGGCTTGGATCATCTGGAGATGGGGGATCTAGGAGAGGCTATAGTCAAGGGTAACGCCAAGGTACTTGAGGGTGGGGGTGAGGTTGATAGGATGGCAGTAGACAGTGAGATAAAAATCTAGGAGACAGATGGAAGGGGTGGTTTTGCCTACAATGATCGCCTGGGTTTTGGAAGGATTGACCTTGAGCAGCCACTGGTTACACCAAGTAGTGAATTGGTCAAGATGGGATTGGATAAGGTGCTGGGAGCGTTGCAGGGTGGGGGTGAAGGCCAGGATGGCGGTGTCATAAGCGTATTGGAGAAGGTGTAAGGGGAGTGAATGCAGTGGCATGTCTGCGGTGTGAAGAAGGTAGAGAAGAGCGAAGAGGATGGAACCTTCGGACACACTGGTGGAGGGGTGGAAGGTGTAGGAACCCAAGTTATGGATGGTGGCATATGAAGGATGGCGAGAAAGTAAGGAGATGATCAGACAGACGTAGTTAATAGGAAGGGCGAAGGTTTGGAGCTTGAAGAGGAGACAGGAATGCCATACACGGTCGTAGGCATGCTCAAGGTCGAAAGAGAGGATGATGGCAGAGCGAGGGGAATTTAGTTGTTAGGAGAGGAGGTGAGTGAGGTGAAGGAGAAGGTCATCGGTAGAGAAGGACGACCGAAAGCCACACTACGTAGAGGGAAGGAGGCAGTGCTGTGGAGGTGCTGGTGGATGCGTCAGGTGGGGATGGATTCCAGGATCTTGCTGAAGACCGAGGTAAGGCTGATGGGATGGCAGGAGGAGACACCAGATGGAGGTTTGTCAGGTTTGAGAAACATCAGGATCTGGGATGACGGGAGTTGCCAGGAGGGGTAGGGGCATCCAGAGGTCGGATGGGGACAGTGAGTTCAGGAGTGGAGGGGGGGTTGGGCCTTGCACTTCTGGGAGTAGGTGGGGTGGGGTAAGTTGCAAGTGTTACAGGAAGGGGGGGACTGGATATTGGGACACTGCTGGAGGAAGTGTGCTTGCTTACAGTGTGGGCAGACTGGAGATTGGCGGCACTCAGATGTTTGAAGTGCATTGTAGTGCAAACACCTCTGGCAGTGGACAGATTGGGGAGGGGAACAGGAGGGGTCTTCTTTGTACCAACAGTGGAACAGGAGGGCGCTCTCTTTTAGGAGAAAGATCAATGGAGGGAATGTGCTCACAGAAGACCTGCATGAAGCAGGTGGGGCCGGCAGGATTATAGATCCGGCAGACAGCACGCATGTCCAGTTAGGGATGTGCCCTGAGCTCCACCAACACCTCGTCCTCTGTGATCATGGCAGTGAGGGTTAGCAGGTGACGCAGGGGTTGGGGTTGGCGGGAGGAGGAAGATGAAGGAGCTGGGGTGAAGGAGGCATTTGGGCCAAAGCAGGTAATAGGGATTCTGGAAATGTCGTTATGGAGGGTGGGGCTACAGGGGTGAGTTGCTACAGGGGTGAGGAGGGAGATAGGGGCTCCTGGGAAGTGTTGGCAGAGGAGCAGGGTGAGGTTCTGGGCCTCCAGGAGAGAAGGATCTGGACTGGACAGGAGGTATTTATGGGAATTTATGGGAAGGAGAGGGAGCAGTAGAGAGGGGGGCAGAAGTGGCAGGCGGTGAGACATCCATGGCATCGTGGAGGGGGGGGGGGAGAAGGGAGAGGCTGGGATTTTTTAGGAGTTGAGGAGGTGGGGGTGCCACTGGAATGCTTAACTGCAGCGGAAGTGTGGGAGGAGACTTGCGGGATGGGAGCAACAGGGAGATGGTGGGAGGTGGCAGGTCCCGGCGTTGGTGCTATTGTAGAATGAGCTGTGGCCCTCCAGGCGACCAGCTTGGCAGCGGTTGCAGGAGTGGTCATAAAAGTGTGACGGAGTGGAGGGAAGGCATCAGATGAGGAGGGTTGAGGGGAAGGAGAAGTGGATGAGGCGATGAATGGTGCAGGAGTGGGAAGGGTGAGAAGCGGGGGATGGATTGGGGAGGAGGTGACTGTATGCACCACATAAACGTAGTGGTGGCGGCAGAGGGGGAGAGGGGGGGGGTGTAGACCATGGCTGTGGTGGTTGTGGTGATGGTGGGGGTAGTCATGGTAAGGGTTACAAGGGAAAAAAGGTCAGGAGAAACGGAACAAAAAATGGACGAAGACAGCAACGAATCACACATGAAAACGAAGACGAAGATGAAGGCGCTGGCTGGGGCCGAAACCGCACTCCGCTGCCGCCGACGGGAGGGCGGTTGCAGGAAGAATATCCACTGCTGGGGGCGGCGATGGGCTGGACCATGTCTGCTGCTGCTGCTGCTGGGCTGAGCCCCTGCTGCTGCTGCCGCCGCCGCCGCTGCTGCTGGGCTGTTGGAACCCGCGAGGGGTACTGGAACTTGCGAGGGCTGCTGGAACCTGCTGGCGGAGCTGGAACCTGGCAGCGTGACTGGAACTGGCTGGCAGTGCTGGAACCGGCAGGCGCTGCTGGAACTGCTGGCGCTACTGCAGACGCCGGGACTGCTGCTGCTGCTGCTGCGGGACAGGTGCCGTCGACTTCAGCTGTGCCTGCTGAAAACTCTATCGTGCAATGAAGTTTACGACGACCGGCTGCAAGCCCGAAATCTTTTTGAACAGTTGATTCGTTGGAAAAATTTCAAATTTTACATGGTTCACACGCTGGCCCAGCACGTAAATCTGCAGCAATTTGCGGAAGGATTGCACTTTTGTCACGTTGAACGATTCTCTTCAGTCATCGTTGGTCCTGTTCTTGCAGGATCTTTTTCCGGCCTCAGCGATGTCGGAGATTTGATGTTTTACCAGATTCCGGATATTCACAGCTCACTAATGAAATGGTCGTACGGGAAAATCCCCACTTCATCGCTACCTCGTAGATGCTGTGTCCCATCGCTCGGGCGCCGACTACAGCACCATGTTCAAACTGACTTGAATCTTGATAACTTGTCGTTGTAGCAACAGTAACCGATCTAACAACTGCGCCAGACACGTGTTGTCTTACATAGGCGTTGGCGACCACAGAACCGTATTCTGCCTGTTACATATCTCTGTATTTGAGTATCCATGCTATACCAGTTTATTTGGCACTTCAGTGTATTATTATTAGACGAAGTGCTGCCGAGTTTGTCTTTCTCTTAATATAGCTGTGTAGTTGACACAGTATGGAATTGATAGATTGTGATGAAGTTACACGTCACCGACAATCCAAAACTTTTCCAACTCGACTTTTTGCGGATACATGGTGATTCTCTGTAATTCACAGGCTTTTGTACGAAACTTAATGCTCAGGTAAATTTTCATGACTTTGACCACCCAAGCTTTAACACTGAGTGCCAAGCTGTTCATGTGCCAGCACTTTAGGAAACCACTGTTGAAGTGTCACACCCTACTCCCGTCCCCTACTGCCACCCAATGACCATAGACCTTGCCGTAGGTAGGGAAGCTTGCGTGCCTCAGCAATACATATAGCCGTACCGTAGGTGCAACCACAATGGAGGGGTATCTGTTTGAGAGGCCACACAAATGTGTTGTTCCAGAAGAGGAATAACAGCCTTTTCAGCAGTTGCAGGGGCAACAGTCTGGATAGTTGACTGATCTGGCCTTATAATATCAACTTAAACGGCCTTGCTGTGCTCGTGCTGTGAACGGCTGAAAGCAAAGGGAAACTGCATCAATTATTTTTCCGTAGGGCACGCAGCTCTACTGTATTGTTAAATTATTATGGCATCCACTTGGGCAAAATATCCCAGAAATAAAAAGTCACCCCCCCCCCCCCCTTTAGGATCTCCGTGCGGGGACTACTCAGGACGTCCATATCAGGAGAAACAAAACTGGCGTTCTAGGGATCGCAACGTGGAATGCCAGATCCCTCAATTAGGCAGGTAGGTTAGAAAATTTAAAAAGGGAAAAGGATAGCTTAAAATTATATATAGTGGAAATTGTGAAATTCGGTGGCAAGAGGAACAGGAGTTATGGTCAGATGAATACAGGGTTATAAGTACAAAATCCAATAGGGGTAACGCAGCAGTCGGGTTAATAGTGACTAAAAAAATAGAAACGTGAATAAGCTACTATGAACAGCTTAGTGAACACATTATTGTAGTCATGATTGACACGAAGCCCACACCCACCACAGTACTACAAGTTTATAAGCCAACTAACTCCGGAGATGGCGAAGAGGCTAAAGAAGTGTATTACGAGAGGAAAGAAATATTTCAAATAGTTACGGGAGACAAAAATTTAATAGTCTGGAATAGAATGGAATTCAATAATAGGAAAAGGAAGAGAAGTAAAAGTTGTATGTGAATATGGACTGGGGGAAAGGAATGAAAGAGAGATCTATCTGGTAGAATTTTGGGCAGAGCGTAATTTAATCATGGCTAACACTTGGTTTAAGAATCATGAAAGAAGGTTGCATACGTTGAGGAGACCTGGAAACATCAGAAGGTTTTAAATTGACGTTATAATGGTAAGACAGATATTTCGGAACCAGGTTTTAAATTGTAAGGCATATCCAGTGGCAGACGTGGACTCTGACCACAATTTATTGGTTATGAACTGCAGATTAAAACTGAAGAAACTGCAAAAAGGTAAGAATTTGAGCCGATGAAACCTGAATAAACTGAAAGAGCCAATGGTTGTAGAGAGTTTCGAAGGGAGCATTGGGAGACGACTGATAAGAACAGGGGAAAGGAAAACTGACAATTCCAAGGAAAGCATTTCTGAAGAAGAGAATTTTTTAAACATCGAGTACACATTTAAGTGTCAGTAAATCTTTTCTGAAAGAATTTTTATGGAGTGTAGCCATGTATGGAAGTGAAATATGGACGATAAACAGTTTAGACAGGACGAGAATAGAGGCTTTTGAAGTGTGGTGCTATAGGAGAATGCTTAAGATTAGATGAGTAGATCACGTAACTAATGAGGAAGTACTGTACAGAACTGCGGAGAAGAGAAATTTGTGGCAGAGCCTGACTAGAAGAAGAGATCAGTTGGTACGACGTTTTCTCAGCCTTCAAGGGAGCACCAATTTAATAGTGGAGGGAAGCTTGGGAGGGGGGCGGGTGTAAAAATCGTAGAGAGAGATTAAGAGATGAATACAATAAGGAAATTCAGAAGGATGGAGATTGCAGTAGTTGCTCGAAAATGAAGGGGCTTGCTCTAGATACAGTATCATGGAGAGCTGCATCAAACCAGTCTTTGGATTGAAGACCACATCAAACAACAACATCATATAGTCTCTATCGAGACAGTATGTATGGATATACTGCCTGTTACTGGATCGGCAGTGATTATGCCCACCGTTCAGTTCACTGTCAGAGGACCGCTTCGAAGTCAGTCGGTTATAGTAACTCCAGGCTGGCCACTAGTGGACGCCCAGCTCTCTCCAGATTCACCGCAACATTGATGGGTGGCAGTTCACATGAAGGCAGAGACCGTCACAAACGACCACTCCCAGAATAGACTAAACTGTATCGTTCTGCCCTTTGTATAAGTCGACGCACGCAGAGAAGACCCAAAAAGGTTGCAGGCGGAACTTAATTTAATAGCTCAATGGCTAGGTAACAACAAAATTAAAATTAACCACCTGAATACAACAGCTGTTTACTTTAGCAAGAAACATCCTAACTGAGACCAAACATTAAATCTTGAAGTACAGGACATCCCACGGACTCCTAGTAACTGTAGGGACAACAACCCTTATTCCACAATCATATACAAGACCTATGGCACAAGGCATCCGTGATGGCAAAACAACTGCTTCCCATATTTATGTATACTGAGCTTCCTCCCCACAGCAAACTGCGATTGTATCGGCTATTGCCATCCAAAAATGTTGTGTGGTAGCATATTCTGGGATCGGACAAGCGACACACAAAGGAGAAAAGATATGCGGTCTGCAGAAAAAATGTCTCAGGTAGATTCTGAAAGAATTCCTATACCCCAGAATAACATATTTATATGTGGAGACAGATGTGCGAACTATAGATCAGATGATCTAGAACTGAACCACGCAATACAGCTACGACTAGATCAGCTTAGAAACTCATCCATACATGTTCAGGACATCAGAGTCATCGCTGTAGCACTTTGACACATACATAATACACTAAAATTTCTCGCTCCTTGACTAAATACAAAAAGTAGGAAACATAGGCAACTGAATAAACGAAAATATAGGGTCAGAATTAGGGAGCTTCTCGGTCCTTAAAAGTCAATCTCAAGAGATTAACAAAAGAGAATTAAAACCCTCACGCCAACATCCAGGAACTATGGCTCACGAAAGTGTTGAGAATTCCATCAACAACAACATAGAAAAGAAGACACGGGAAAGACAAAGAGGAAATACGCCGAACCCTGGTGCACTGCCATCGATGCCTGCTCTGCAAACTCAATTACGAGGACAACAATACTCATCATGCCTAGGTATTTTCAGCCCTCTGCGGCTAGAGATCTCCGAACTTACGGCGTAACGTGGGGGTGCGTAATATCCACTACCGGCCATTAAAAATTGCTACACCAAGAAGAAGTACAGATGACAAACGGGTATTCATTGGACAAATATATTATACTACAACTGACATGTGATTACATTTTCACGTAATTTGGGTGCACAGATCCTGAGAAATTAGTACCCAGAACAACCACCTCTGGCCGTAATAACGGTCTTGATACGCCTGGGCATTGAGTCAAACAGAGCTTGGATGGCCTGTACAGGTACAGCTTCAACAACATACCACAGTTCATCAAGAGTAGTGACTGGCGTATTGTGACGAGCCAGTTGCTCGGCCACCATTGACCAGACGTTTCCAATTGGTGAGAGATCTAGAGAATGTGCTGGCCAGGGCAGCAGTCGAACATTTTCTGTATCCAGAAAGGCCCGTACAGGACCTGCAACATGCGGTCGCGCATTATCCTGCTGAAATGTAGGGTTTCACAGGGATCGAATAAAGGGTAGAGCCACGGGTCGTAACACATCTGAAATGTAACGTCCACTGTTCAAAAGTGCCGTCAATGCAAACAAGAGGTGACCGATACGTGTAGCCAATGGCACCCCATACCATCACGCCGGCTGATACGCCAGTATGGCGATGGCGAATACACGCTTCCAATGTGCGTTCACCCCGATGTCGCCAAACACGGAAGCGACCATCATGATGTTGTAAACAGAACCTGGATTCATCCGAACAAATGACGTGCACCCAGGTCCGTCGCTGAGTACACCATCGCAGGCGTCCCTGTCTGTGATGCAGCGTCAAGGGTAACCGTAGCCATGGTCTCCGAGCTGATAGTCCATGCTGCTGCAAACGTCGTCGAACAGTTCGTGCAGATGGTTGTTGTTTTGCAAACGTCCCCATCTGTGGACTCAGGTATCGAGACGTGCCTGCACGATCCGCTACAGCCATGCGGATAAGATGCCTGTCATTTCGACTGCTAGTGATACGAGGTCGTTGGGATCCAGCACGGCGTTCCCTGTTACCCTCACCGATTCCATATTCTGCTAACAGTCATTGGATCTCGACCATCGCGGGCAGCAATGTTGCGATACGATAATTCGGAATCGCGATAGGCTACAATCCGACCTTTATCAAAGTCGGAAACGTGATGGTACGCATTACTCCTCCTTACACGAGGCACCACAACAACATTTCAGCAGGGTACGCCGGTGAACTGCTATTTGTGTATGAGAAATCGGTTGGAAACTTTCTTCATGTTAGCAGGTTGTAGGTGTCGCCACCAGTGTCAATCTTGTGTGAATGCTCTGGAAAACTAATCATTTTCATATCACGGCATCTTCTTCCTGTCGGTTAAATTTCGCGTCTGTAGCACGTCAGCTTCGTGGTGTAGCAATTTTAATGGCCAGTAGTGTAATTGTCTGTGAGTGAGAAACATCGTGCTGTAATCGAGATTCTAACGGCAGAAAACTTGGTCCACACATGGAGCGCCCTCTCCTGCAGCATGACAATACCAAATCACACACGAGCGCTGCGACATCTGCCTTGGGTTCACTGTCGTCGATCATTCTCTATGCAGAGCGCGACTGCGTCCCATATGATTTTCATCTGTTTCGAAAACTTTAAGAACACCTTCGAGAACTTTAGTTTGATAGTGATGTAGGGGTGCAATAGGGGTGAGGTTATGGCTCCGTCAACAAAGTCAAACATTCTACAGTGATGGTATCAACAATCTGCTCTCTCGTTAGGAGAACTATGTTCGTCACCAGGTGACTATTTTGAGATATAAGTATGTAAAGTTGAAGAATAAGGATGTATAATGTTCATTACGTTTGTTTTAGTCAAAATGCTAAGAGTTTCGCTTAAAAACGTTCAGAGCTTTTACTTTGCAGCACGCCCCCTTACTAGAAGCAGCTAGTCAGAACCAAGAACAGTGACATATTGATATTGTAAGTAAAAGTGTGTGAATTTTACCCATGTAACTATCTCTTTGTGTTTGTAGTACAAATATTTACGAAGTATCCGCCTTCCAGAACTGCGGACGCCCTAGCACAAGTATCTTATTCCTCTTACCAACTTAAACGTCCACAATATTACAGGCGAGTTGAAGGTATCTAGTTTCTACTACATAATGTGCTTTCAGCGTTCACAAATTAATGGCATGTGTGGACGCAGATGAACTCACGTATGGCGTACGAATCTTTCTTTTGACAAATGGTCTCTTTGAATATTCGTGTAGACATAGACAGTGGGATTGTAAATGAGTCACACATCCTTCCTCGCGGCCGTGCCCTCCTTCCTCTTTACGCTCCTAGAACGACTACCTGCCTCAGGAGTTACACACTGAACTGTGGTACATGTATGACAAAGTGCAACTAGCATTCAGCTGCACAGTAAGGCCGTTAATGCACCGTACCTAAGGCGATGGATTGGCCAATATCTGTCATAATGCTAACATCTACTTGCGGCGTCATTGAAACTATAGGTGTATTAAACTCGAGTCAACAACTGAATCTGCTGTATAAGTGGAAACGTACACTACTGGCCATTAAAATTGCTACACCACGAAGATGACGTGCTACAGACGCGAAATTTAACCGACAGGAAGAAGATGCTGTGATATGCAAATGATTAGCTTTTCAGAGCATTCACGTAAGGTTGGCGCCGGTGGCGACACATACAACGTGCTGACATGAGGAAAGTTTCCAACCGACTTCTCTTACATAACAGCAGTTGACAGGCGTTGCCTGGTGAAACGTCGTTGTGATGCCTCGTGTAAGGAGGAGAAATGCGTACCATCACGTTTCCGACTTTGATAAAGGTCGGATTGATGCCTCTCGCGCTTGCGGTTCATCGTATCGCGACATTGCTGCTCGCCTTGGTCAAGATCCAATGACTGTTAGCAGAATATGGAATCAGTGGGTTCAGGAGGGTAACAGGGAACGCCGTGCTGGATCCCAACGGCCTCGTATCACTAGTGGTCGAGATGACAGGCATCTTATCCGCATGGCTGTAACGGATCTTACTCCCATGTCTCGATCCCTGAGTCAACAGATACGGACGTTTGCAAGACAACAACCATCTGCACGAACAGTTCGACGACGTTTGCAGCAGCATGGACTATCAGCTCGGAGACCATGGCTGCGGTTACCCTTGACGCTGCATCATAGACAGGAGCGCCTGCGGTGGTGTACTCAACGACGGACCTGGGTGCACGAATGGCAAGACGTCATTTTTTCGGATGAATCCAGGTTCTGTTTACAGAATTATGATGGTCGCATCCATGTTTGGCGACATCGCGGTGAACGCACATTGGAAGCGTGTATTTGCCATCGCCATACTGGCGTATCACCCGGCTTGATGGTATGGGGTGCCATTGGTTACACGTCTCGGTCACCTCTTGTTCGCATTGACGGCACTTTGAACAGTGGACGTTACAATTCAGATGTGTTACGACCCGTGGCTCTACCCTTCATTCTATCCCTGCGAAACCTTTCATTTCAGCAGGATAATGCGCTAACGCATGTTGCAGGCCCTGTACAGGCCGTTCTGGATACAGCAAACGCTCGACTGCTGCCCTAGTCAGGACATTCTCCAGATCTCTCACCAATTGAAAACGACTGGTCAATGGTGGCCGAGCAACTGGCTCGTCACAATACGCCAGTCACTACTCTTGATGAACTGTGGTATCGTGTTGAAGCTGCATGGGCAGCTGTACCTGTACACGCCTTCCAAGCTCTGTTTGACTCAATGCCCAGGCGTATCAAGGCCGTTATTATAGCCAGAGGTGATTGTTCTGGGTACTAATTTCTCAGGATCTATGCACCCAAATTGCGTGAAAATGTAATCACATGCAGTTCTAGTATAATATATTTGTCCAATGAATACCCGTTTGTCATCTGCATTTCTTCTTGGTGTAGCAATTTTAATGGCCAGTAGTGTATTTGCAGTACTTGCCATAGCGATCGAGCTGATCTCGGTGTGTTACAACGTGCAACAACTCATATACGAGAACAATGTCACAGTCCTATATGCGTGGGAATGGTTGCATCATTCTTAAAAATACTGTATGCTTTAACCACAAAAAAGCGTTCTATTCGAAATTAATGATAATCAGTTGTTTATAATTTGTACGTATTTTAGTATTTGTCCATCCCAATGTAACACAATTTAATGAAAAATTGATTAGATGCATTTGTATCAAACTAGAGACCAGGCTGTCGATTGGTTACGTCTATATCACGCTGAATGGTACAACCCGCCAGGATATCAGTTCACACGCTGTGCACGACGGTAGTGCGGGCGGCCTGGCTCCCAGGCAACATGTTTCGTATTCACCGAGGAAATGATTTCTGTGTTAACGGTGAGAGGTTGCTCTTATTAGAGGACGACATTTTTAATTGTTCTGAAAAACAGCTTTCGAACACGTGTAAACGAGTTTCAATTACATTTCAGTGTCCGACCACTTGTTTAATGCATAAAGAGATGTAGTTTTTGTAATATCGTGTCGTGTCTTAGTCTATTGTGGACGTTCGCCTGAATTGAAATCTTCGTTGTTTTGTCACTGGTGTCTTTCACTCCTTTCTTGAAAAACGTATATCGAAGTGTGTAGTTCATTCACCAGTCATTTTAATTTGTACTGGTATTGCTCTATCTGTTGCAAGGAATGTGCTCTCAGAGGTTAAGATAAAACATATTCAGACGCGCCTACAGCAGTGCCTTCAGAGCTTGACGTTTAGGTCTGTTACAACTTCTTATTTCTTCTACCACCTTGTATTGTGACGTGTGAAGATAACACTATAAACCTGCCAAAAAGTTTTCGCTGTTTCTATAACAGCACCTGTTTGCAATGTGATTTATGTTTCCATTGTAACATATTTACATTTGTAAATTGTTTGTGGTTTTCATACTGTTCATTATCTATGTAGAACTGACTGTCCGAGATGGAACCCACTGTAAGCAGGTTCTTCTGAACTACCACGCGAGCTGGTGGTGAACGATAAGGGATCCTAGTTCGGAATATTTGGAGGCGTAATCCTAGTTTGAGCATTTGCATTACAAGAAAGGGAATCCCACCGGAAGCCTTGATCAAAACTGGGGGATGGAAGCTAGTTTCAATTAAATTTAATATTTTGTTCCATAGATCCGTAGTGAGGAGATCCTCAAGAATATAGAACATGTTATAAAACAAGAATACATAATACGTATCTACAGAAAAAAAGATATGCCAGCATCTCTTTTACAGATGCCACATGAAACGGTCCTCATCCCTATGGATACGCCAAAGAATTTGAAAAACATTTTCGTTCGAAAGGTTGTAACAAAACTGTCACAAAACATATAAATACACAATACATAGTGTATAAACAAGAGATGTTCGTAACAAAAAGATTATGTAGGATTGGGATTCAAGAGCCAAGTAAAATTCTCAGAATTCGTGATGAAGAAAAATCCGTTTCTGAACGTGCCATGCAAACCAGGGTAGATAGTCAGGCACTGATATAAGAAACTTCCCCCATATCACCAAGAAGTTTTAACTGGGAGATTCGATATGGATAAATACTTCTTGTAATACGCTAGATGAATAGGAGTTTGCTTTTAATGCTGTGAAGGCAGACACGGTTATGAAGGAAACGTTGAAGGACAGTCGCTTCGGCAGAGGCAAGGTAATTACAATAATACGAGAGGATATTCAGTAAATGGAAACCATGACTCGAGTACATCAGGAGGAGCAAGCTGCAGGAACAATTATGGGCCGAAGAATGGAGACTGGAATGATGACAGAAGAAACATAATGTATTCCAAAACGGAGGTTGGAACAGCCAAATAAACTGCAATAGTGGACTAAAAAGCACCAGGTGGCGCAATCCAGAGAATAATCAATGTGGAGAACGTTTTGAATCACAACAGAGGTGGTGTGGTGAACCAAGACAGAGTAAGATCGTGAAAATACGAGGACCAAACCGGCAATCCCATAAAGGTGATTAAATCCTCCTAGAAATTGGCGGCAGGATAGTTAGGTGGGGGCAGATATAACACCCACAACATCTATGAGACCCAGCCTCACCTACACAATTCAGTACGATGATGATTGCAATACAGTACTTGATGAAACCAGCACAAGTGAGGGAGTACCATGTAGGACAGGAAGTCCAGGATAGCCTTTCCATCTGTCAAATAAACAGAAGAAATTCTGCTACAAGTTCTTTTCGGACTATTATATATACGCAGAATCGCACGTGTCCCGATGGTGAAGTGGTGTGTGCATATAACTACTAAACAGGAGACCTGGTTTCAAATTCCGTCTGTCACAAATTTTCTGGTTGCTCTATTGATATAAATCAGTGCCCACTGGCAGATGGCGTCTTTAATTCCCTTGTGTTTTGATTTTCTAGTGTATACAGGATCAAAATGGTGTCTGTTCTTTTGGAGAGAACAGACACCACATAGGTATTTCCCAGATTCCTCATTAAGTCTTGTAAACAATTATACTGAGGAATTTAACCTCAAGAAATTTCTGCAACTGATCATCCGGTTTCCATGGTCTCGCTCTACAGTTTTTACTTCTCAGGCTTCCCGCCATTACCAAATCGACAGTTGCTTGAGGCATCTGGCTATGTCCTATCAACCGATCCCTTCTTTTAGTCAAGTCATCCCGTAATATTCTTCTTACTCGAGTTCAATACGTCAGTAGTTATTCAGTTTACCTATCTATTTTTCAGCAATCTTCTGTTCAACCACATTTCAAAAGCTCCTATTCTCTTCTTTCCTGAACTGTTTATAGCCCACGTTTCACTTCCGTACAAAGCCTCTCTCCAGACAAGCACATTTTGAAAAAGTCTATACTTAAATTGTTATACCTTACTAACAAATTTCTCTTTCTAAAAAATGCTGTTCTTGCGATTGGTAGTTTGCATTTTACATCCTCTCTACTTCTGCCATTATCATTTATTTTGATGTTCAAATACCAAAACCTATCTATCAGTTTTTAATGTCTCATTTCATTATCTAATTCTGTCGGCTTTGCCTCGTTTAAACCGACTACATTCCATTACCCTTATTTTAGTTGTGTTGATATAAGGGTCGATCAAAACGTTTCCGTTCGAGGGCCTTAAAGTCCAGAGTCTGAATGCCAATCAAGAAAAATCGCCGTGAACATTCAGGCAATCGTTCCACTAACGCATCACGCTGAAGACACTCGTTTGGTAAAACATCACGTCCTGCTGCGTGAAGAAGTCCTTAACCGCCTGTTGCACATCCTAGTCGGACAACAATCGTCGACCCTTCAAGATCTTTTTTAAGGGACCGAAGGCGTGATAATCGCATGGGGAGTTATCAGGACTTTAGGGCAGGTGGTCGAATGTCTCCCACTTGTCCGTAATGGATGAAGCTGGTTCCCCAGATCGACCGGCGTCTTTTGTGTCGAACAGCGATGAGGACGGAACTTGGCGCACCACTCCATAACGGAGGTCTTCAACAGAGACACGCTGCCCTATACAGATTCTTCATTCCCCGATGGATGTCTACCTGTGTTTGTCCTTCGGTAGCCAAGAAAAGAATAACGACTTGTTAGCCTGTTCGGACGCATTTTAGATTTATCTTACAAACACTTTTCGAGATACAGCAGATATTTCAATTTTTTGCTGTCTTTGACAGCAACAGACTTTTATCTGCAAACGTAGTAGATTTTATTTCTTCTCCCAGAACTTTAATTCTGTGTCTAAATGTCTCTTTGGTTTTCTTTATTACTGATTAACATGAGGATAGGCTGCAACTCTGTCTCACTCCCTTCCCAATCACTCCCACCCTTTCATGTTACTAGAATGTTATTACTTATATCTGGTTTCTGTACAAGTAGTAAATAACGTTTCGCTAAGTGTATTTTTTTATCCCTTCTACCTTAAGAATTTCCAAGATTGTATTCCAGTCAATGTCATCAAAAGCGAATGGCATAAACGTAGGTTTGCCTTTCTTCTGAGATATGGCATAGGGTCAGTATTTGCTCATGAGTTCCTATATTTCTCTGCAGCCCAACTGGGCTTGACCTAGGTCGGATTCTATCATTTTTCCATTCTTCTGTAAATAATTCACTTCATGTCAGTACTTCGTAACCATGACTTGTTAAACTGGCGATTCTGTACTGTAATAATAAGTAACCACTTGCATAAAGGAGGTTAAATTTCTTTACCGGTTTCGGGCAATTAGCGCCCTTCTTCAGAAGGTTACGCCTATCGCACTATTTGCGAGCGTCAGTAATAAATTGCATACAGCAGAATGCCATGGTCATACAAAGTTCATGCAGGAGAAATAAGTGATACAGTACTTATTGCTCCTGCATGTACTTTTTAGGACCATGGCATTTTACTGTATGTACTTTACTACTGACACTCGCAAATAATGCTGTAGGCACAACATTCTGATGAAGGGCACTAAGTGCCCGGGACCTGTAAACAATTTTTTTTAAAGAAAGTGGCTGCTTGTTATTTCATTATATACGACTGCAGTTGCTGAAGATGGATAAAGCACTAAACAGGTGAGTCTGTACTATGCCCTCTGTATTAAAGCAGTGTATGTGTAATCAATTATATGGCTGCATTTACATAACATCGTTTATCACTCGCAAGGTTTCATCTTCATTTAATCAAAAGACGCTCCATCAACACTAAGTAATACATGCTTGCCGCAGACAAAATAAGAGGTAGTTAACTGCAAATAATATCGAAATTTATGCCTTACTATAGTGAGATCGTCAATGCTTAACGTTCAACGTTCTGTCTTCGAAACAGACGTTGATCATTTATTTTAAATGAGTTATATCGAATCCCTCATCCACATCTAAATTTATAAAATATTACTTATTTTGGGATTTCGTTGGTGGCCTCACTGATTTCGTAGGATAAGACCCTCGTCCCGGATCCTGTTTCTGATATGAAGAAACATTAACTGGTGAAAGGATTGTGTTATTCAGGTGGCTTGCAAACATTATTCAATTAAATAATATTTCTGAACCTTTGGAAATGAAGTCCCATGCTTTGTGACAGAGTGTAGGAGAACCGTAATGGGGATGAATGATGATGATATTGACGACACAAGAACACCCAGTCATCTCGGGGCAGTTGAAAATCCCTGGCCACGCCGGGAATAGAACCCGGGAGCCCGTGCTAGGGAAGTGAGAGCGCTGCTGCGAGACCACGAACTGCGAACTCTGAACCTTTAAACAACTGTATTCACTAATATTTGCTGACACTGAACCATTAACAGAAGATAGTTCTGCCTTCAGTAGTATTACAAGGACACTTTAGCTCCATTTACAATAGCTCTTCCGCCAAGAGCGTCCATTTCACATTAAATTCCCACAAAGGCTGTCCATTTAAAACCACTCTCCCGACAAGACTGTGCACAACGAAGAAGAATAGCTATGTAATATAAAATCATAGAGTTTACACATTGTCGATAGTAAACACTGGTACATCTTCGAAGTAATTAGTAAAAACTAATTATCGAAATTTAAATAAAATGCTTCAATATAATTCAAATGTGTATAACATAAAAGTATAGATATGAAACATTTTTTTAAAGATGTGTATATGTGAAGTTATTTATATCTATCAGTAGATATCGATACCCACTGGTGACGTACGTTTCCTATTCTGTTATTGACTTAATTGCATTGCATTACACGTGTATCCGTTGTAGCATAGGTGCAGCAGATCTGAAGTTAGTGTTCGAAACCAAAATCACCTAAGAACAAATATAAATTTGTGAAAATATAAACAGCAAAATTATAGGAACAGTTTACTCAATAATAGAGTAGTTCCAGAATGATAGAACGTAGACGTTTATGCTGTTATTTAATGTTGATTGGCTGCATTAGACGAGTGTGGGCAGAAGTAAACATCAGGCACTGTTGAATATTTCATCTGAAATACCCTTTTGCCCGAGAATAGAATCAGAATATGTAGGAAACTAGTGTTCTTCCACACTGATGCTACTTTATATTGGGCAAGTTATACACACATTCCTTTTACCAACTATTCTGTGTTCCTAGGTCAAGATCTACATCTCTCAGGAATCTTCTAACGAATTTCAATCTGAAACGTGTTTTTCCTAAATTTAGTTGCACGTGGTCGTTCTACATGAAGTCGTACCCGACGACTATTCCCAGATGTTTTACAGTTGTTGGTGTCTCCAGTGATTTATTGACAATAGCGTAATGGCACAACAGTGCATCATCCACCTATTCATTTGAAAGTCATTACATTTGTTTATTTATGGGTCAACTGCAAGTCCTTTCACCAAACGTCAATCTTCTGTATGATTTCGCACATTTCGCTAAGATTATCTTGCTTTACGACTATCTAAAATTCCATTGGATCAACTACGAACGGCCTGATGGGTCTTCCTACGTTGTCCGACATGCTACTTACAAACATAGTTAATAACAATTGTTCGTTAATACTTCGCTGGAGTATTCCGAAAAAAAAATCCATTAACATTTGAGAGTTTCGCGTGTTTGAAAATGACACGTTGAGTTCTGTCTGCCGGATTGCCCTGAATGCAATCCTTTTCCCACATTTAGAAAGCCCGTATTTAGTTCACACAGTTGAGAATTTTTTTGCATAATTCAAGGAAAACGGCGTCAGTCTTGGCACCGTTATCTGCGGTCATCCGGATCTCATGTACGAACAGAATATGATGGGTTTCACAAGATTCCAGTATGCGCACAAAGGGGGAGGGGGGGGGGGGGAGACATGTTGAATCGTTGCAAGGTGCCAGGGCGGAGAAGAGTTTGTACCTTCTTAATTCAGACGAATTTTGAATGAAAACGAGACATGCACTCGACCCCCTCCTTATCTACTACCTAATTAATAATGCGCACAATGGTAACGGAAGAAAATGATGGTGGACCCTGCTAGTTGGTAAGATAAGGAGTGCACACTCACAATAATTTAATAAAAATCGTAATCTACTCAGAAAGAAAGATAGCTTTATCATAATAAATAACAGGGAATGGGATTCTGCATATATCTACGAAATAATATGCCAATTAAATATTACAATGAGGTTTATTACACATCAGAACATAAATGCACATGATTATCGACACAAGCAGTAGGTCAAAGGATAGGGTATACTGAAATATTATGAGAATAGGAGTTGGCTCGAGAACAAGGGGCTCCTACTCTCTGTGATGCAATAGATTGACGATAATGACTGGAGGTCCTAATGAATCAAATATTAATCTCCTGACTATATAGCAGTATCGCAATTAGTAGCGAGAGCTCAAATGGGATCACATGGAGAGACAAGCAAGGTGGACTTGTAGCAAAGCGAGCGCGCATGCTGCTGAGGGATTCAATATAAAATTCATAAGGTCCTACAATGCCGGAGCTGCAAAATACTGTACCAGTACTGAAATCTGCAGAACGTCGTTGGTAGGCAGCGTCCTAATGATGCAGGCGCCGACTTCTGCCGTGCAGCGACTGTGTCAGCCCCTGGCTGCGAAGGCTGTCCGAAAATTCTAAGTTCTTCCGAAAACGAGCGACCAAGTCGCAAGACCGTCCGACTCCGAGGAAGATCAGATCCCCGAATCCGCCTGTGATCCGATGCTAGAGCGAAGCCAGCACTGCTCAACTCCCTACTCTCCTCGAAAACCGCGAATCATCATTCAGTTCTGATTGCAAAATTCCCCCACACTGTCTCAAAACATCATTCGCGCCAATAGCGACCCTTCTCTTCAATTTCGAGCAGGGCTTTATGATGTCAACTAGCCTCAGTTTAAGTTGACCAATCACGCCTCTGCTATTGAGCTGCTACGAAATCAACCTGCCTAGACCACCGGCCATCCGGTGCCAGACAGTCGCACTCAGCAGGGCACAGTCCACAAGTTTTCTCTGAATCAAGAAGACAATGCAGTCAGTCGGTGCCAGGAATCTTTGTTCCGGACCCGCCGGAACGGTAAACACATAAACTGCGGCGACTCTCAGACGTCTCGCAGGTCGTTTCGCTCTGCATACAATAGGCGTAACTTGACCGACGTTAGTCGTTCCGCCAGGCGCTTAAGCCTATTGTACGAACCCCTCAGAATTCAGGGAAGTGCAGCCCCCCAACTGGAAACGCAGTGTGCCGCGTCCTCCGATGCTCGCCTCGCACAGGCCACACAGGGAAGGAAAACAACGTGTTTAGGAATCAAGTGAAAAGTATTTTTTGAGATCTCAGTACAAATACTCTCATTACAATAACTTTATGTGGTCTGTTACTACTGCGCAATGACATAGAACGTGAATAAAACTGATAAGAATGAGAGGAGACCCGAAAATGAGGGCATGGAATCTCTCATCGTGCAAAGACGGTTTTAGTTCTTCTTCTTCAAGAGAATCATAATGCTATAGCATTGTATGTTCCACACTTCCACAAAACTTTATCGACTGCGGGGAACACCGATAACCACGTGCAACGGTCCGACGATCCTTCTTGAAAACGATAGTGATCTACCCATTTCCTCCAATCGCTTCGTGTCTTTGATTGTTCCAGCGACCCACTATAAACTTCTGTTTGAAAGACAACAAAGGTGTTTGAATTAATCTGTTCAGAATAGAGTAAGTGTGTCATGAGATCCAGGTACCTTTTCGCTGTTGAGAGATTTTCGGATGATTTTCTATTTCACAGTCACTTACCTTAATGTCTTTCATTTCAGCGTTTTGCATGATGATTGGAATCAGCGGCCACAATATAATCTTCTTCCTCAGTGAATCAGTTCTGGAAGGCCGAATTCAGAATTTCGACTTTCGCTCTATTTTTTTTTCAGTTTCAGTTCTAAAATGATGGCTATATGATATTGATCATTCATTTTACCCAAGATCAACATTTGCGAGGTTGTTCTCCCTCCGCATCCGTCACTAACGGACGCCAGTGCTGTGACACTCTTCCCGCTCGCAGCTACCTGTTCGAATCCCGGTGGAAGAAATGTTCACTGCCGGCATTTGATTTGCAAGTGGGGTAAGGAGGTGGTGTGAAATTCTTGACCACCAGAACATTAACTGTTCAGTGACGTGGTCATTATTGACAGTAGCCTCACGCCAGCGGCACTGAATAGTCAATCACGTTCCTTTACAAAGATGAACAACGGAATTTGCTCACCGTAAATTTGCAAAATTTTGACAGTTCGCACCGTGTGCAGCCATCTCCAGGAAGATGATCTCAACAACAAGGCCTAAACGTTAGACCGAAAAATTCTGTGCAAGAATGAAGCGATACCAAAACCGAAGAACGTTCCAGCCGCAAATGTATTGTACAGTGAGAAACATACTATTGAAATGAACCTTATACCACATGTTAGCTGCATCACAATACATAAATGGCTAGAAATCAGTTCCATGCGGAATGGTGGCAGTCGCCCGAGGTCTGAGGTTAGCGCCTTTGATTAATAGTCCTTTGACTAATAACGCCCTCTGTCCCGGATTCGAACCACGCCACTGTCTAAAGAATAAATAAAAAGCATCAGGAATGGTGGCCGATGACTTCAGCCGCAAGAAGACACCGTCATTCCACCATTGGTCACGTGAAAGAGGACGGAGGGGGGGAACTGAAATTCAGGATACTCTCTTGTCCTTCTGGTGGGGAACTGCCTCTAAAGACTGAAGAAACAGCGGTGATCAACGGCACGAGGATGCAGAAAGAAATGAAAACCACTGCATTAAAAACACAATATATGTATCTACACGACCTGAGATCTGTAGTTGATGAAGTGTCATGATTGGCAAAAGATTCCCGACTAGTGCCCCATTCGTATCTACGGGAGGGGACTGGCAAGGGTGAGGTGATTATGAGGAAAAAGTTGAATAACCAACGAACGGATAACGTTCTATGAGTCAGGGCGTGGAATATCAGTAGTTTGAAGGTGGTAGGGACGTAGAAAATCTGAAAAGGGAAATGTAAGGCTCAATCTAGATATGGTGGAAGTCAGCGAAGTGAAATGGGAAGCAGACAAAGATTTATAGTCAGATGAACATAGGGTAATATAAACAGAAGCAGAAAATGGTACAATGGGAGTAGGATTCGTTATGAATAGGAGAATAAGTTGCTGTGAACAGCTCAGTGACAGAATTGTTCTCATCAGAATCGACACCAAACCAACACCCACGACTATAGTTCAGGTACACATGCCGACGTCGAAAGCAGAAGATGAAGAGAGAGAGCGAAAATATGAGCGGATATTGAAAGAGTATTTCAGTACTTACAGGGAGATGAAAATCTAGGAGACATAGGGATTGGAAATCAGTTGTAGAAGAAGTAACAGAAAAAAGGGATACGGGAGAATGTGGGCTTGGTAGTATGGATATGAAAGGAGAGAGACTAAATGAGTTCGGCAATAAATTTCAGTTAGTAATGGCGAATACTCTGTTCAAGAATCGCAAGAGGTATAATGCGGGAAGATGTCAGTTAGACTATATCGTTGTCAGGAAGAGTTTCCGAATTCAGGTATTGGATTATAAGGCGTACCCAGGAAACAGATACAGACTCACATCAGAGTTTAGTAACGATGAAGAGTAGGCTGAAGTTTAAGAAACCAGGCAGCAACAATTAGTGAGCAAAGAAGTGGGAAACGGAAGTACCAAGGAATGAAGAGGTACACTTGAAGTTTTCTGAGGCTGTAGATATTACGGTAATGAATAGCTCAGAAGCAGTTCAGTTGAAGAAGAGTGGACACATCTAAAAAGGGTAATCAAGGAAGTAGAAGAGAAAAACAAAGTTCAAGGAAGGTAACTCCAAGAAAACCATGGGTAACGTAATAAATCTAATGTCAGTTGATCGACGGAGGAAGAAAGTAGGAAAATGTTCAGGGAAACTCAGGAATACAGAAATGCAAGTCAGTTAGGAATGAAGTAAACACAAAGAGCAGGCAAGCTAAGGCGAAATGGCTGTAGGAAAGATGTGAATAAATCGAAAAAGAAATGGTTATCGGAAGGACTGAAGCAGCATATAGAAAAGTCAAAACGACCGGTCAAATTGGAAGTAAGAGCAGTAGCATTAAGAGTGGAATACGAATTCCATTGTTAAATGCAGAGAAGAGAGCTGATAGGTGGAAAGAGGACACTGAAGCCCTCTATGAGGGGGAGCACTTGTCAGATGTGATAGGAGAAGAAACGGGAGACGAAAGGGAATAGATAGTGAATCCATTATTACAAGAAAATTTAAAAGGGTTTTGGCAGAAGGAAAAGATAACATATCAACGATAGTTCTAAAGTCATGGGGAAAGTGGCAACAAAACGACTATTCACGTTGGTGGGTAAATCTATGAGGTTGCCGATATTCCACTAGACTTTCGGAGAAACAGCAACCACACAATTCCGTGGATAGCAAAATTCTACAAATCTGCTTAACAGATCGTACAATCTGCTTAACAGCTCATGCATCCAGTTTGCTGACAAGAATAATATACAGAAGAATGGGAAAGAAAATTTAGGATGTGTTAGGTGACGATCACTTTGGCTTTTGGAAGGGTAAAGGCACGAGAGAGGCATTTCTGACGTTGCGGTTAATAATGGAAGCAAAGCTAAAGAAACATGAAGACACGTTTATAGAATTTCTCGACCTATTTCGTGGAAACCTATATTTCTTAGAGAAGCAGGGTAAGGTACAGAGCAAAACGGCTGAAATCCTATATGTACAACAACCAAGAGGGAACAATAACAGTAGGAAACCAAGAACGAAGTTCTCGGATTAAAAAGGAGTAAGGCAGAGATATAGCCCTTCGCCTCTTCTGTTCAATCTGTACATTGAAGAAAGAATGACGGAAATAAAAGAAAGGTTCAAGGGTGGGATTAGATTCAAGGTGAAAGAATACTAGATTTAATATACGGTGATGGCACTGCTATCCTATACAAAAGTGGAGAAGAGTTACAGGATGTGTTGAATGGAATCTAATGGGTACTGAATATGTGCTGAGAATAATTCTAAGAAACCAAAGGTAATAACAAGGAGCAGAAATGAGAACAACGGGATACTCAACTGGTGATCACGAAGTAGATGAAGTTAAGAAATTCTGTTACCTAGGCAGAAAATTAATTATGATGGACGAAGGAAGGAGGACATAAACAGCAGACGAGGACAAGCAAAGGGGGCATTCCTCGCTAAGAGAAGTCTACTGGCATCAAAAAAGACCTTAATTTGATGACGAAATTTCTGTGCTTGTACGTTTTCAACACAGCATTGTATGGTAGTGAAACATGGACTCTGGAAACCCGGAAGAGAAGTGACTAGATGCATTTGAGATGTGATGCTACAGAAGAATGTTTAAAATAACTGATAAAGTAGGAAATGAGGATGTTCTCCGCAGACTCAGTGAGGTAAAAAATATTTTGAAAACGCTGACAACAAGAAGGGACATTTGTCAAGACATCAGGGAATAGCTTTCGTGGTAGTGGAGGGAGCTGTAAATGGTAAAAACTGTAGAGGCAGACTGAGATTGAAATACATCGATCAAATAAATCAGTACGTAAGTTGCAAGAGCTACTCTAAGAGGAAAAGTTTGGCTCGAGAAGTTCATGGCAGCCCGCGTCAAATCAGTCAAAAGACCGAAGAAAAAAATCAACATGGAGTGAGATCACCTTGTACTCATCCATGCAGTATGTAATCAAGATAGGCATGGATACATTTCAAGCGAACATAATTCTATTTGGCTTCCATGAAGCCCACATAGCATCAACAGCTGTTTTTGGAGGTACTGTGAGGAATTAGTTACTCATTAACTTTATCTCAGAAACGTTCGAATGGCGACGTGTCAAACAGATGCGTACCCAATGAAATCAATTGGACTCATCGTTATTGGATGACAGGTAACATTTTCCTCGGCACTTGTGACCGGGAATTGTCGTGTTGAAACATTGCGTCTTAACTTTCCTGCAGGAGGTGCGAAACCATGGCCTTTAACTTTCTATGATAGTGTGGTTACTACTAAGATTTCCCACAGTATCCAGGAATCAAGATTGCTTGTTGTATCGCATCGAACCATCAAACTTGACATGGAACCACTATGCCACCAAAGAACGAACACGATCTGAATGTAGTGTTTTTCGAAAATAGTACGTTTTGTCCCTCAACAGACAAGCGACACCGGTCATACACTTATCGAAGTTTGCGGTACATGAAGATCGTGGACGACGGAGGCGTGCGAAATGAAATACACACTAACTCTACAGCCATCAGATGTTCAAAAATGGTTCAAATGGCTCTGAGCACTATAGGACTTAACTTCTGAGGTCATCAGTCCCATAGAACTTAGAACTACTTAAACCAAACTAACATAAGGACATCACACACATCCATGCTCGAGGCAGAATTCGAACCTGCGACCGTAGCGGTCGCGCGGTTCCAGACAGTAGCACCTAGAACCGCTTGGCCATCCTGGCTGGCCCATCAGCTGTGAAGGATTTTGTACAACTTGTGAAGTTCATTTGGGAAAAACGACGGTTATCGCGTAATCTGATTACATTGACTTGGCATATACCAAATCACTTTTGTACACGAAGATCTGTCTCTGTTAGTTTCACACATTGATCATCATCATAACAGAATATACTCTATACTCCCAAAAGAGCGTGACACCTATTTCGTGGAGGCCGATATTTCAGGCTTTCAGAAGTCACGCACATGATTATAATGTGGCCTACGACATCGAACAGTCATACCCGACATTATATTTTCTGTTCGGACTTCGCTTGCTGGCTCTTCATCGAATGAGTGTGGCGCGACACAAGCCTTCCCAGTCATGCATGAGAGGACAAGATGAAAGTGAGGCTGCCTACCGAGCAACTATGTTAGTTTGGTTGCCGACCTGCAAGGCGTTAACTTGGAATACCAGGGCTATTCGGAAAGTAAGCTCGTATTCTTCGCGAAATGGAAACCACTGTCATAATCAGAAATATTTTATTTGAAACAGTTAGCGACTGCTTCCTGCCACTGCTCTACATAGTCACCACATTTGTCGTAGCGTTGTACCAACTTTCCAATACCCTCGTCATAGAACGCAGCCGCCTGGGCTTCCCGCCAATTCTCTACGCTCATCTATAGCTTGTTGTCTGTGCGAAAATGTTGTCTTCATAGCCAGTAGTTTTTGTGAGCAGAGATGAAACACAGAGGGAGCCAATTACGACCTGTTGTGCGGGTGTTCAAATACTTGCCATCGAAAACGCTGCAGGAGCATTTTCATTGGCCCTGCAGATTTCGACCGAGAATTGTCACGAAGTAGGAACCATTTGACAGTTCTGTAATGCAGGCTGCGTAACATCAGGCGAAAGCTCTCACCTGGACCTCTTACTTGGCGAAAGATAATATTTTCTAAGCATCTTTATGTGCTCACCACGCGCTCAGACCTGAAACGAGTGATGTAACCGACAGACATACTAGAGACACTGTCGAACACATTGCGAGGTGCCGGGGCTAGCAGTGTATTTACCACTAAATTCTTCTAGAATCTACATATGTAAATGATGCTCTAAGCCCCCCCTATTCTAACTCCGACTTTTGCTGTTGCACAAGGATTTAAAAAAAACGGGAACTGACTCTAATCAACCCTGCCAGTGGACTAGAAGAGAGTTTGGCACCTGCAATAATTTAATTTGATAAATAAGTTAAATAAACGAAGGTTTCATTAACATAGTGAGGAATGATAGGGTTGCTCTACCGATTAACAGAATGAAAGTTCTGTCCAAAATAACAATATGATTTATTAAGACTAAACACAAAATAATAAACAAAAACACCTGAAACATTTACTATACATCAAATTGGCTCAAATTGGATACTCAAACAAACGCTGTGAATGTGAAGTTGTGCCTAAACTAGATTGTGAGGATTATGACGAAGTGGTATGTGGAGCCAATTCCTTGCAACTCAAATCTTAAGAGAAAACACATAGCCAACCCAACATTAATTGCTGCTACCCAAGACAGAACAAAGTTAGAAAAAAGACGAACAGGTGCGCTCTGCTGAGCTCTGATTATCACCTAGGAAAATCCCTGTCTGCCGGTGCTGCGGACATACATTACCAATCTGTCTTCTTAACTGCAAGAACACGATTTGGCGTACCGGAGGCGATGGCTGGTTTCTTCGACGGCCCGTCGTGGTGATGATAACGTCGCGAGTATAGCCCGAAACAAATTATCCTGGCCTGGTTGTTCCAGACTAAAGACTTCCTAGCAATACAAATGCGCCTCTGAGGGAGACGAAGAAAGCTCGCCACACAATCACTGACGGCACAGTGATTGATTTTAACAAGCAAAGTCACCCAGTAACTCCGGTACAGTCAACATTAGCCAAAACTGCTCAAGACAGACAACATAGGCCTCTTGTACACAGAACGCTCAATTGCCAACTGTACACGGAAAGTTACGTTGAAGTCGAAACTTCAGCAACTTCGTCAAACAGTTACAATTAAATAAAAGTATATTAGGCAGCCCACGGAAGGCAGGCTGACCCGAGCAGCGAGAGCTCAGTCTTGTAACCTACTTCCACCGAAAGGCGAGAGACGACTCCACACAAGAGCACCCGTACAGGCCGAACACACAACATTCCCGCCCCCAGGACAGTGGCCGTGGTTAAACGTTCCAATCAGCAACTCGAAAACCGGCGGAAAATTCCACTCCATTGCCGGAGCACTACCATTCCACCAATGGAGATTCTTGGCGCCAATTTCTGCGCTGATTTTGCTACGTCACGGAGCTATGCCCTGAGCAAGCCAATCACAGTTACTATTTTGCAGAAAGCGCGGGAATTTTCCCGCCACAACTGCCTGGGTACACAAGTCATTCCCACGCCTCGCTGGTAGCCCGCCAGAAAGTGTTTTCGCTAAGTTTCTGCGAAGTAACGGAACCTCTAGCCCAGCCGCTACTTCAGACCCCTCCGGGCGTGTCTTTTGACAATGTTGGCGTCTGCAAAGCATTCACTCGACTTCCTCACACCCGTCGGCTTAACCCTTCCAGATCAGCAGAGCCCGCCTGTCACCGGACCACCCGGGTGACGAGAGATGCTGCGTGGGAAGTTCGCGTGTGAAGGAATAGCGACTTTTCACTGCATGCAACTAGAGAGGAAAATCATAAGATAGAAATATGAGAGGGGGCTCATGCCTCCTCTCAACATATGTGCAAAGCTTTATTAGATTTTTCACTGTGGTTTCCATTTCTTGACCAATCGCAACTTACTTTCCGAATATCCCTTACACGACCAGCTCGGAATTTATCGCTGTGGGTTTACTTAAGGCACATGTCCCAATTTGCTAGTGGCATTCTTGAAAATCCGTATAAGATGCGCTTATCTACAAAATTCGATTTCCGAAAAGCGTTCGACGCTGCCACATTGTCGACTGCCAAACAATCAAAATGGATGACTGATCGGGGAATATATCACTAGAAAGTGGACAAATGTTCCACAGGAATGAGGATAACGTTGAGAGTGCCCACACAGAAACGTAATAAAACCTGTGTTTACAGCTACGTCTACATCCACATGGGTACTCTGCAAATCAGAATAAAGTGACTACCAGAGTCTTTATCGAACCACCTTCACAGTTCTCAGATATTACAATCTCATATAGTGCGCGGAAAGAATGAACATCTAGATCTTTCCGTGCGAACTCTGATTCCCTTATTTTATCAAGGTGATCGTTTCTCCCTATGTAAATCGGTGTCTACAAAATATTTTTCATTCTGAGGACAAAATTGGTGACTGGAATTTCGTAAGAAGATTCCTCTTCAACGAAAAACGCCATTGTTTTAATGATGTCCATCCCAAATCCTGTATCATTTCAGTGACACTCTCTCCCCTATTTCACAGATAATACAAAACGTGCTGCCCTTCTTCGAACTTTTTCGATGTACGCGGCCAGTCCTATCTGGTAAGGATCCCACACGGCGCAATAGTATTCTAAAAGTGGACGGACAAGCATAGTGTAGGCAGTCTCTTTAGTAGAACTGTCACATGTCAATGAGCACAGTCTTTGGTTGGCCTTCTCCTCAACATTTTCTATGTGTACCTTCCAATTTAAGTTGTTCGTAATTGTAATTCCTAGATATTTAGTTGAATTTATGGCCTTTAGGTTTGACTGATTTATGGTGTAACCGAAGTTTAAAGGATTCCTTTTAGCACTCACGTAGATGAGCTCACATCTTTCGATATTTAGGGTCAATTGCCAATTTTCGCACAATACAGATATCTTTTCTAAATCGTTTTGCAGTTTGTTTTGATATTCTGATGACTCTGCTTCTCCATAAACGACAGCATCATCTGCAGACAACCTAAGACAGCTGCTCTGATTGTCTCCCAAACCATTTTTACACACATAAGAAACAGCAAAGGGCCTATAACACTACCTTGGGGAACGCCACAAATCACTTCTGTTTCACTCGATGACTCTTCTTCAGTTACTATAAACTGTAAGCTTTCTGATAGGAAATGACGAATCCAGTCACACAACTGAGACGATTTTCCATAAGCACAAAGTTTCACTACAAGCCACTTGTGTGGTAAGCTGTCAAAAGCCTTCCGGTAATGCAGAAATACGGAATCCATTTGAAATCCCTTGTCAATAGCACTCAACACTTCATGCGAGTAAAGAACTAGTTGTGTTTCTCAAGAACTATACCTTCTAAATCCGTGTTGACTGTATGTAAATATGTCGTTTTCTTCGAGGCAATTCATATGTTCCAACACAATATATATGTTTCAAAATCCTGTTAATGATATGGGCCTGTAATTTAGTGGATTACTCCTACCACCTTTCTTGAATATAGGTGTGACCTGTGCAGAAACGATTTATCAGACAGTATCTACAACAATCTCATATCATCGTATGGTGATACCGGTATTTGCAGGAAGTTATCGTCCTTAGATGACCGTTACAAAATGCACGAAGACTTGGACAAAAGTTACACTTAGTGCAGAGGATGGAGTGTGAATAAATGTAAGCTAATAGATTATGCTTACATCAAGCAGAAAAAATCCGACAGTATCTGATTACAAGACCTTGATCATGTATCATCACTATTTAGAGATAATACTAAGAAGCGACACCAAATGAGATGACACTACAAAATAAGTAATAGGTACAGTGAATGGAATACTTATATTTGTTGTAAGAGTTTTCGGAATGTGTGGTGCGTCTTTGAAGGAAATCCCAAGCGAACCGCCAGGACGACAAATTACAAAGCGTTGTTCCAATGTTTGGAGTCCTTGTCAAGTAAATGTGATACGACATCGAATTCATAGACGCGCTGCTAGGATGGTAACAGATCGGTAAAACCCATATGAAACTGTAACAGAATTGCTGGACTATCTTAAACAGGAATCGTTAGAAGAAAGATGACGTCGATCTCGCGAAACCATGTTGGATGAATTTAGAGGAGCTATATTCGAAGAAAACTTAGCAAATATTATGGTGCAGCATCGTATGTCGCTCGCAGGGACCATGGGAGTGAGATAAGATAGATTAAGGTAGGTACAGGTTCAAGCAGATTGTCATTTTTGCCTCGCTCAATACGCGATTGGAGTAGGAAAGCCAATCGGTGATACTGCTGCTATGAACTTTCCACAATACACTTGTAAGTAGGCTGTTTAGGTTTTTTCATTGGTAACGCCACCTCTGTATGAAAATCACTGGCTGTGCTGTGGGCAGTCTGTGTCTGCTTTGCATTGTTGTAATACTCGCCATTGTAGTGTTGGGCAGCGGCAGCTGGCTGTGAACAGCGCGTAGCGTTGCGCAGTTGGAGGTGAGCCGCCAGCAGTGGTGGATGTGGAGAGAGAGATGGCGGAGTTTTGAAATTTGTCATGAACTGCTATATTTATATATGATGATATCAAGGTAAATACATTGTTTGTTCTCTATTAATATCTTTCATTTGCTAACTATCCCTATCAGTAGTTAGTGCCTTCAGTAGTTTGAATCTTTTATTTAGCTGGCAGTAGTGGCGCTCGCTGTATTGCAGTAGCTTGAGCAGCGAAGATTTTTGTGAGGTAAGTGATTTGTGAAAGGTATAGTTTAATGTTAGTCAGGGCCATTCTTTTGTAGGGAATTTTGAAAGTCAGATTGCGTTGCGCTAACAAAATATTGTGTGTCAGGTTAAGCACAGTCGTGTATAAATTGTTCAAAGGGGACGTTTCATATGTCGACCCTTAGCCTAGGATACCTCACTGGAATCTTCTGATTTTTTTCTTGTAGTTTGTGTAATTAGTGTAGATTTTGTTTATTGCTAGCGCGTAATTATAGAGAGAATTTCCTTTGTAGTTGCAGTCTTTCATTGTTGTATAGTAAAACAGTTGTGGCATGCATGTAGATTTGCACCAAGTATTTCGCAGCTGCGCTTGCAATTAACTAGATATTATTTTCAGTGCTATGTTAATGTGTTCTCTTATTTTTGATCTTCAAATTGTGTTTTTCTGTGTTGTCGTGTGAAATACTGTGACAATAATGGCGTGTGAAAAACGTAATACTAGGCTCCAAAGTAAACTGAGAAGTGACAGTGAAAATGAAAGCAGTGTGTTAGCGCCACCGAGTAATGAATTAACTGATGTTCAAAGTAGTAATTTGGTAATCGTGCACAGGGAAATGGAGCGGGCGGCAAACAATGGCACGGACAGTGAAACAATTAGTGAAGAGGGAAGCATTATCGACCGATCGGTCGGCAATAGCTCGCCTCAGGAAGCCGAAATGACACGACACGATCTCGCAAATACTGTAGATTCAGGTTTTGGATTCTCACCGTTTTCTCAAATGAGTCAAGACACATTTTCCGCTTGTCAAAATGTGAATGTTGCCGGTGCAACTTCACTCCCGAAAAGCACTGAGGAACATGTTTCAGACACCAGTGCATTGTTATTACAATTAATGCAACAAATGGGACAAAAGCTTGAAAAGTTAGACACAATGGAACAACACCAGAGACAAACACAGCAACAGTTAGACACAGTGGAACAAAATCTCAAAAAGTTAGACACAGTGGAACAAAATCTCAAAAAGTTAGACACAGTGGAACAAAATCTTAAAAAGTTAGACTCATTGGAACAAACTCTTGAACAAACACGTGAAGACTTAACTACTGAGTTACGTAACATTGAATCGAAATGTCAAAAAGTCTGTAATGACGTAAAAACACAAATTTGTGAGCATTTTCAACCTATTTTTTCGCGGCATGAAAATGCATTACGGAATCATGAAGCAGCCATAAAAGAACTGCAAACTATTGTTCATGAAAATCATGAGACCTTGCAAGCTAAATTTGACTCAGTTGCATCTACCGATTCGGTTACGCAACTTGCAAAAACTCAGGAAAACTTAAAGGACACAGTAGATACTCTGAAACTTGGTTCAGAAAAACACACTGAGGAAATAAGTACACTATCGGATAAAGTAGCCGAACTTTCAGATCAGTTCACTAACTTATCTACAAAGGTAGATGATGATCTGAATGACACAACACCTGTAGCCTTCACTGACACAGAAGAGTATGAACAAATTAGGAAATTCAAACAAAATCAGAATCAAATTAATACGCAACACCAAAGAGAAATCCGGGAAGTACAAGATCAGCTGACACAGGTAATACAAGAATTACGTATTTCAGAGGACACTCGCGCTCCAACACGGGAAGAGGGACTTAGAAATACGGAAAAGCCGCAAAATAATAACACAGGGCATTTCGGAAGTTATGAAAGAAATTGGCAATGTGCACCGAATTTTGAGATGGAACGGCCGACACGACCTAACAATGACCGATATGTGACTCGCCGACATGATGATTTTGACTATAAGCTGTTCATTACTACACGTAAATTCAAAACATTTAAGAATTCTGGCAACGACATTCATCCACAAGCATGGCTCCATCAATTCACTCATTGTTTTCCTCCCAACTGGTCGTTGGAACACAGATTAGAATTTATGTGTGGCTACTTAGAGAATGAACCAGCTGTAAGAATGCGATCGGTAATTCACGATTGCCACAGTGAAGGAGAGTTTTACCATGCCTTCCTCTCAGCATATTGGTCTCAAGCTACACAAGACCGTGTAAAACATAGCATCATGATGATGAAACACTTTGAACAATCTGAATTTTCCAGTCTTGTCAAATATTTTGAAGACATGTTGCATAAGAATCAATATCTTTCAAACCCATACAGCCCCTCAGAACTCATCCGCCTTTGCTTACTCAAATTGCCTGAACATTTACGACATATTATTTTAGCAGGACGTTGCAAAGATGACATTGAAGCATTTCAGGGTCTGTTACAAGAACTGGAAATTGACACTGACAATCGGGGAACGCGGAAACAGGAGCACAACAATTACAGGTCACATCTGTCACAATTCCACGATGAAAGAAATAATAACTGGACACGACAAGGCTATTCTCACAACACATATCGTGACCAAAACAGACACCACCCGTATGACAACCGTTGGCAGAGTAGTAATAATTACAGGGAAAGATCACCTCTCCGTGGTAATAACTATCACAGAGACAATCAGAGAAACAGACAATATGGGAACCAAAACAAATATTTTCAAGGGAGACAGAATAACTTTAGACGCAACGGTCCAGCGCGCACTTACGATTCAGGGAGAAATTCTCCACCACTTAACCGACAAGAAAGAAACTACAGGAACTATCGACATGACGACAGACGATGTGATCGTAACGACAGACCTGAATTGCATCAGAACTGGCGGGATTTAAACAGGGCAGGGCCCTCTCGTCACGGTGAATTTGTAGAAGTTAGGTCTCCAAATCCCAATAACGACGCTCGCCAACAAAGAGACAATAGGCAATGACTCACACCGCTGGCAGCCACAAAACGTTCTTATGACACTAACGACGCAGCTGCCGTAGCTAGTAATTACGTAAAAATGGAAGACATTAGGGACATCTTACTCCAAGAACACGACGTAAAACATAACAACATTGCATATCCTGTGATTCACATTACAGTAAATGACGTAAAATTTACGGCAGTACTTGACTCTGGCAGTCCCATTTCAGTAATCAGTGAAACAGCCTTTAGCAAATGCAACAAATCGAACGATTGCCCCACACTTCCATTACGTAAGATTAAATTGCAAGGTGCAATCTTTGGAAAAAGTGTAGATGTACGCCAACAAACCAACCTAGAATTCTTTTGTCAAAGCCACAGCTTCTCTATGAACTTTCTTATTGTTCCATTATTGTCGACGGAAATTATACTGGGAGTAGACTTTTTAAATGAATACAAAGCAATCTTAAGCTTTCACGATGCTGAAATAAGTTTAGAAAAAGAAGGTAAGTCAGTAGCTTTGAAATTTGAAGATTGGCTCTCAAACCATGACGAGGAAATTAATCGGCTTTACCTTCTGTTAGACAACAGTTCGGAATTTTCGACGGAACTTGACACTAACAATCACTCTGCAAGTACTGACAGGGATGACATCGACGGCATATTTGAAATTAATGAGTTAATTCAGAATAAAATTCAAGCAATTGAGAATTGTAATGACACTGATAGGCAGGACCTTTTTGAAATTTTACAAGCACATTCCACAGTTTTTACTCACAAAACAGGAACAATCAAGGGATTTCAATACCAATTTCGTGTTCGTGAGCATACTAAATTTTGTGTTAGACCATACGTAATTCCGGCGCATTATAGGGACCGTGTTAGAACAGAAATACAATCTATGCTTGACGAGGGCATTATTGAGCCTGCAGTAAGCTCATACAACAATCCGTTACATGTTGTTGAGAAGAAAAATGGATCGATCAGGCTTGTCTTAGATTCGAGACAAATCAATACGATCATTATTCCTGAAACAGACAGGCCGCAAACGTTGGAAGAACTTCTTCAAAATTTTAATGGTGTAAAAGTGTTGTCTTCCATTGATCTCAGATCCAGCTTTTATCAGATCGAACTTCATCCAGAATGTAGAAAATACACAGCTTTCCTTTGTTTCGGCGTTTGTTATCAGTTTCGGAAACTTCCCTTTGGTTTGAACATTTCTTCGGCAGCATTCATTCGTGGGTTAAATTGCATATTACCTGAGTTCTTAAAACGTCACATCACCTTATATGTGGACGATATTCTGATAGCAGAAGCTTCATGGGAACAACATAATCGCATTCTCAACAGTTTGTTACATATTTTTGCAGAATCTGGAATTACAGTTAACTTGGAAAAGTCTGAATTCGGTAGGACAAAAGTGAAGTTTTTGGGACATATTATTTCTTCTGAAGGCATTCAGCCGGATCCTGAAAAGTTAGAAGCAATCAGAGCCATTCCAGTTCCATCTACAAAAAGACAAGTCCGCAGTTTTCTAGGTCTCGTAAATTTTTACCGTCGTTTTCTGAATATGCAAATTCTTGTTACACCAAAACTTTGTTCTCTCACTGGAAAAAATATTATTTGGAACTGGGACGAACAAGCACAATTGGAATTCAATTCTTTGAAAGAAGCGTTACTTCACGCGCCAATCTTAGCTCATCCAGATCTGTCACAAGATTTCTGCCTTAGCACGGATTCTTCTAAAGTCGGTCTTGGTGCCCATTTATTTCAAGAAGCCATAGAAAATGACACTACCGTTCAGAAAACCATTGCTTTTGCTAGCCGAGTGCTAACAAAATCTGAAAAAAATTATTCCGTTACTGAATTAGAAGCTTTAGCTATCGTTTGGGCATTTAACAAATTCCGTTTCTTTCTTTCTGGTAAGCACGTAAAAGTATACAGTGATCATCGTGCATTACAATTTCTTATGTCCTCAAAATTAAATCATGACAGGTTAAAACGTTGGGCATTGTTTCTGCAAGAATTCCGCTTCACAATAGTCTACATTCCCGGCAAGGAGAACATTGTTGCGGACGCACTGTCACGCGCACCGGCTGGGCTTGAGAAAAGTAACACAGAAGGCAACCTCGAGAAAAATTTCAGTATTCTTTACATTCAGAAAGTCGCCTTTGAAAACTTCATCACCACATCCTTAAAGGACATTGCTCATGAACAAGATAAAGATCCGATTTGGAAAGACATCAAGAGCAAATGGCATGAAAAGACACACACACAGATTCGGCATTATTATCTGGTTAGAAACAACATACTGTTCAAACGCTGCACTGTTGATGACAAGCTATGGGTACTTTGCATTCCTGACGATTTTGTTAATAAGCTCATTTGGTACATTCATTTCAGCTACGCACATTTTGGTCCACGAAAATGTTATCATATTCTTCGAACGACTTGTTATTTTAACAATATGGAAAAGAGAATTCGAAGAGTCTTGTCTATTTGTAAACTTTGTCAAAAGGCGAAACCATCTACTGTCTCACATCGTGCTCCGTTATTTCCTATCATTCCTTCTAAATTAAAAGAATTTGCTGCTGTTGATCTCTTGGGACCGCTTGTCAGAACATCTAATGGATTTTCGTACGTTCTAGTCGCTGTTGAACTTACTTCAAAATTTGTTTCTTTCACTCCGTTACGTAAAGCCACTGGACGGTCTGTATCCAACGCCTTTGTTAAAAATTTCTTACGTGAAGTTGGCCACGTTGCTAAAGTCATTTCAGATAACGGACCGCAATTTAGATCTGCTGTTTGGTCACGCATGCTTCGCAACCATAAAATCAAACCTGTTTTTATTTCATTGTACTCACCACATTGTAACCCCTCCGAACGGATTATGAAAGAAATCAATAAGCTTTGCAGACTTTATTGTCACAGAAAGCATCAGCATTGGGACAGATATTTACACTTATTTCAAAATGTGCTGAATGAAATGCCTCATGATTCCACTGCTTTACCACCTACTCTTGTACTAAAGAATGAAGAACCACCGAACAGAATCAGAGAGCTTGTACCTTTCCCAAATACACGTAAACTTCGACACAAAGACATAATTGATTTGGCTCTTAAAAATATAAAATCTGCAGCAGACAAAAGGAGAAAACTACACGGTAAAGCAAATGCAAAGAAATTGTATATTGGTCAGAAAGTTCTCATTAAAGCTCATTCATTGTCACATAAGAAGAAACACTTGAGTCACAAATTCTTTCTAGTTTACAATGGACCTTACAGAATCCGACGTATACCACATGATAATTGTGTTGAAGTTGAAACTCTGCGTACTAGGAAGAGTAAAGGTTTACACCACATTTCACATGTAAAACCATTTATTGAGAGATAATCTGCCTTTTAACTTTGTCTTTGCCATAAAACGTTTCACTTCACGTTACTAGTATGCTTAAGAAACTGTTAACATACAACAATTTTTGAAGTACAATATCCAGTCTAGAACCTAGGGAACATTTTAAACAGAAATTACGAATGCATTGTTATAGTGAACAGACGACACAGTATTGTATTTGTACATTCTTGCTTGTTTGTTGCACGATTACGTAACGACTATAAGGTTCACATACTTAGAACATTTACCAGTACTGCTAATGAGATTTTAAGGCAACATTTTGGTTGACCTGAAAATGTATTCTGGATTTAAAGTATTTTCTGTGAGATACCAGATGACACAGTGTTAGTTTATGTGACAGTTACACGATTTTATCATGACGCTACTAATGAGTGACAATTTACAATGTTGCTTTTGCAGTGTTTCTGTTTTATATCCGCACAGTTTTTCTGAATTCTTCTGGAAAGCAAAACATGTTTTAGTAGTAAGCTACAATGTGAGGCCCTTTTCTTAGCACAACAATACTTTACAGTATAGTATTTTCTTGATCACAGTAATGTGCATAATAATTATGATATCTATACACAAAGCATTTCACTTTCGTTTCTGATGGGGTAAGTACATTGACTTCTGCAGAACTTAGCTTTCGGAGGACGATAATTACGACACTTCCACAGAATTATCTTACAGCAAGACGCACATTTAGCGCTACAGGACACGCATTTGAGTGATTAATTTTGTACTTAAAACATTTATTTTTAAAGATTTTTGAATTACAAAGAAAGTTTTCCATGATACATTTCAATACATTGCTGTAATCTGTAACACCTGAGGGTATAATTACATTAATCCTCAGGGGGGTACACGCTTGCTTTGTGTACCATGTGTTTGGCAAGCACAAGGAGCCCTAGCTAATATGGTATTTGCTTATACAACTTTACACATCGGTACCACATTTCTCTAACACAGAATTACACAGCTATCTGATTATTTGACAGAGAAACAAACATTCTTTTTACTATGTCAGTGACACATGTTTACGCAATTACACAGTTGGATAACTTCACACTTATGAAATTGTATTTTGTCTGTACTTTGTGAAATGCTCATATTTTTTTGGAACCATTGTGATACTATGAGAGCTTTGAATGATGTATTTGGTATGGATTCATGATTTTTAAAGTACATTTGAGGCAGATGACACTTTTGACATGAGCAGAGAATTTTTTTAATTATTGGAGGAAGCTATGACGATTTTGAGATTTGACTGAGGTGTTATGAAATTTTTTACGACGACGATGTGTATTATGCTGCTGAGGTATGTTTATGATTACTAAGCTGGTGCTATATAAGGAATTTGGTTATGCTATGTATTTATTACGATGAAATATTGAAGTGTCGTCGCAAGGTTGACGTGTCGACGAATATAAATATGTGTAATAAGGTAAGGAGTAATGAATAGTGATTAGGGACTCTGACTTATGGAAAAGGATGTTGGAAACCAAGAATCGTACTTTAGAATTATGAAATGTGTGTACATGTGTGAATCATGTGTGAATGTATCACAATGCCACTGAAAATTTTTTTGGACACTGTTATATTCATAGGATTTTGTTTCTACACATTTGCAAAGTAAATTCTCGACCTGTGAAATTTTGTATATATGACTGTTACTGTAGCGGAAACTGCTGTCGTAAATATTTCCGTACGAAAGTTAAGTGACCACCTGCACATAATGCGTCGTGGGCACCCAGGTGTGTCAGACGCCTGGAGAACAAGCCATTAGTGTGAGTGCCTCGTCAGAAGCACAGGTAGAAAAAAAAAGAAAGGGAAGGCCATTGTCCGCGCTACTGACATCTCCTTGTTGAAAGCATACTGTGGAGCTCGTAATTTATGATATTTACTGAAATGCCTAATGAAACGATGAGAAACATTTCACAGCTATTGCCTTGCTAGTTAAGAAAAATGCCATATGGCTTGCTTTATGTATTTATTTACACATTTTGTTTAATATCAAGTTTCTAGCTGCACTGCAGCATTGGTTAAAATAAAATTTTATAGATGTACTAATATAAATATTTTCTGTCTACAGATCGAGTATATAATAATTTTTTTCAAAAAAATGAGGGAGCACAAAGCGACATTTACCTTCACAGGAACTGCATTCATAATTTTCTTTTCAAGTACTTGGTAATTTCTTTTGTAGAATAAATTGTGATGCATCACTCTAATGTTAAGATGTGACATAGGTATTAGACATGGCCATTTTACTGTAATATTTTTCTGCTTGAGCTATGTCATGTTTTGAAATAAGTTATTACATTTGCTGCTGCTAGCTTTGCCAATCTGTATTTTTTGTCATTGCTGCTTGTGTTAATTGTTTTGTGCTGCTGCATTGCCTCGTTCCTTAGTTTAGCATCTGAGCTCAGTAGATTTAAGTTAGCTTAAGAGGGGGTAGACTATATAAGAAACTGACTATGGACAATATGAAAAAGATTTGGGCCAAAATGAGTATTGTACACTGAGAAATAATTATATTGAAAGAAATATGAATAGAATACAGAAAACATGCTTAGATAGAATTTTTTTGGTGGAAACAAAGGATGAAATAAGAGGAAAGATATATGAAGTTTTGGGTTGGACTGCAGTACCACATGTTACACTGAAAACAAACCCTGTCCTTTCCCTTTTGTGTTATCCCATTATGTGTTTGTGTACCCTTGAGTATTTGTTTTCTTCCTGTCTCTGTGTAGTTTCATAGAATTTTTTCTTCTTTTAATATTAAGCTACATTCACTATGATGAGGAATACTGTTATCCTCGAATATAATTGGCATTAATAATATGTTATTTACTTTGTAAAGATGTTAGATATTATTAATTCTGTTTTGTTTTAATGCTCATGTGTGAAGTTGATGTTTCAAAAGTTATTGTGATCTTTTATGTATGTACTCATGTCATAATTCCACTGATGTATATGTTAGTTCGATTCTTTTGCAAAGCCTGTACTACAGATATTATCTGCATTGTTATGTTTTTAATAATGTATTCTGTACCTTTGTTATTGTATTATTATGTTATAAAATTGTAATTGTCACCAGTTCATGATATTATTAACTTGTTAGTTACATTTCACTGCACACGTTTCTGTTGGTCATAGTATATGGACAATATGTGAGAAGTAGGGACTGTTGGTGTTTGCACGTGTGTTGATAATTCAGCAAGGGACTGGATAACAGCATTGCTGGTTCTAAGGACAATTCCAAAAACTTTGTGAGTGCACAAGTGGTGGTTTATGGACTTGCTATATTCTCCGCAAGACTCTTCGATGGTGAATGTGCACCTGCACAATCGCAACAGATGGCTGCTGGTCATCTCTACAAGGACTACAGTGGGTCTGCACCTCTGGTGGCCCACCAATACCATTATCTCTACAAGGACTACAGTGGGTCTACATCTTTGATGATCCATCAGTACCATTATTTCTACAAGGACTGCAGTGGGTCTGCGCCTCTGGTGGCCCACCAATATCGTAATCTTTACCAGGACTACAGTGGGTCTGCTCTGTGATGACCTACCAATATTCATCAAAACTTCGACTGACTCTGCAGTGGGTTTGCTCTGTTGTGACCCAATACTTGTCTGCATGTCGAGAGTCAGCACTGTCTTTCCGTTGGAAGGACAACACTACTTCTTCAAGACTGCATGGAAATCCACTACTTCCGTGTGCATTTTCTTCTACTGCTCAGACTTTGAGAAAAACACTATATTTTACCGTAATGAATGATCAGGACCGTCTTTATGGACTGTGACAAAATTTTAGCTTTTGACCAACGTTGTATAAATAAGTGTGTGCATTTGATATCTTTGTTATTGTAATTATGAAAAATTTTTTCAAATCATTATTGGCCACTGCCCAAAAATATTTTGTAAAATTTTTTGTGGGGAGCATGGGGGCTATGTAAGTAGGCTGTTTAGGTTTTTTCATTGGTAACGCCACCTCTGTATGAAAATCACTGGCTGTGCTGTGGGCAGTCTGTGTCTGCTTTGCATTGTTGTAATACTCGCCATTGTAGTGTTGGGCAGCGGCAGCTGGCTGTGAACAGCGCGTAGCGTTGCGCAGTTGGAGGTGAGCCGCCAGCAGTGGTGGATGTGGAGAGAGAGATGGCGGAGTTTTGAAATTTGTCATGAACTGCTATATTTATATATGATGATATCAAGGTAAATACATTGTTTGTTCTCTATTAATATCTTTCATTTGCTAACTATCCCTATCAGTAGTTAGTGCCTTCAGTAGTTTGAATCTTTTATTTAGCTGGCAGTAGTGGCGCTCGCTGTATTGCAGTAGCTTGAGCAGCGAAGATTTTTGTGAGGTAAGTGATTTGTGAAAGGTATAGTTTAATGTTAGTCAGGGCCATTCTTTTGTAGGGAATTTTGAAAGTCAGATTGCGTTGCGCTAACAAAATATTGTGTGTCAGGTTAAGCACAGTCGTGTATAAATTGTTCAAAGGGGACGTTTCATACACTCTACAGTGTGTTACAGAAGTTATATGCAGAATTTTTCACGTAACCTGTAAAGGAGGATTATGTAACAGGGAACACGTATTTTGAATTTCCTTGGTACAGATTTCTGAGGAAGGTTAACAAATAGCGCAATTTTTTGAATGATAACATTCTGCCATTTGGTGGACTGGCTTTCATTCCGTTTTCATTACTGTACAATTTCAGCTATGTGGCCTTTTTCAAATTATTGTATAATGCAATCCGTCAGAAGAACATACTGAAGGTACAGTACAGTATTCATGAAGGGTAATGCAATGGACAAAGGCCCTAAGGGGTTGGCCGGATTTTACATTGAAATATATGACATCTAGTACTTCCGTGACAAATATTGTAGTGACTACCATGTGGAAAGGTAAGCGAAAAAAAATTTTCATCCACCCAGTGGCCGCCATTGTGGCAGGACGTCATCACGCAGGCGAACTGACAACGCTGTGGGCCATACTACAACGAAAACATTACTGAAAAATTTCATTGCAAAATGTAATTTAATATACATCATTTTAAAACCGATTTTTGTATCCATGCGGTGAAAAAAAGTGAAATGTAAAATAGTCCAGACTTTTTTTTCCAAAGTATGCTAGGGGAGAGTACTGTACTTTGGAACACTTTTCAGACCTTCGCCTCTTGCTATCCCTGCAGCATAAGTTTACTATATTTCCTTACTCCATTTTTAAATTATAGAATTCTCTTTATGTGTGGTGCAGTCTTTTTCTGAAACCTCAAAAGTACTTCTGAAAAGTAAGATTTTTCAAAATGTGAAAAAACTGTTTCAAGTTATAACCTGTTACTGCACCCAGAAACGAATATTCCATTCAAATTTGCCCGCATCTCGTGGTCGTGCGGTAGCGTTCTCGCTTCCCACGCCCGGGTTCCCGGGTTCGATTCCCGGCGGGGTCAGGGATTTTCTCTGCCTCGTGATGGCTGGGTGTTGTGTGCTGTCCTTAGGTTAGTTAGGTTTAATTAGTTCTAAGTTCTAGGCGACTGATGACCTCAGCAGTTGAGTCGCATAGTGCTCAGAGCCATTTATTCAAATTTAATCTTGTTGCTATAGAGAAAATGTTTGTCAGTAATGTACATGTACACAACCATTCGTATCTTACATCGTTACACTGCTACACACTAACAAACAGTAATTGAAATCAAATTAAGCACCAGTATTATCAGAAACAGTCAGAAGTTAAAACATTTTGAAACAGTAGCTATTGGCACCTAACATAAATTCCCATTTTCAAGACAGGGGAAACTCTTAAGACATTAAATAAATTCAGTCAATTTGCAGATATCACTATTTTGTGCTAGAAGACCTTTTCCAGTTTCAAGGGACAATGTATAGGTTAACCGATCCCACGTTATGTAACTAGTTTTAAAGATATACAGAATTTCACTCATAAATAAACTCTGTAACTGAAGAATTAATAGAATCCTCCAAATAGATTTCACATATTATACAACAGTTAAATATGTAGAACTGATAATACACACATAAAAAAGTGTTGCATCATCTCGGTTCCAAGGTCTCCTGAACATTGGCCTCGAATGTGTCAATAACGAATAACGCAGTTCTCTAGATTTCCCATAAATGTCACTCAATCCACACAAAAATGTGAACAACCATTCATGTGTACCGCCTATGCGACGGAGTGGGTAAGACAGCCAGTCAGTCCCAGTCATAAAACCACGAAGGAAGTCCGTAGTTCCACCATGCCGAAGAGGTCAGTTCCGAAGTTTGATCATTTCAAAACTGTTTCGATGTGTCAGGAAGGGCTCTCATCAAGGGAAGTTCCCAGACGTCTCAGAGTGAATCAAAGCTACGTTGTTCAGACATAGAGGAGGTACAGAGATATAGGAACTGAAGATGACATGCCTCGCTCAAGCGGCCCAAAGGGTACTACTCCAGCTGATGACCTCTACTTGCGGATTTTAGCTCGGATGATCCCTGAGAGGAAAGCCACCATGCTGAATAAAGATTTTAGTGCAACCGCAGGACATCGTGTTTCTACTCAAACTCTACGATATAGGCTGCGTAATGTGCAGCTTTACTCCCTACGTCCATGACGAGGTCAACTTTGACACCTAGACACCATGCAGCGTGGTACAGATGGGCCCAACAGCATGCTGAATGGACATTGTCAGAATTGGCATCAAGTTCTATTCACAAATGAGACTCTCATATGTCTTCAACCAGACAATTGTTGGAGAAGTTATTGGAGGCAGTCTGGTCAGAATGAACGTCTTAGGCACATTGTCCAGCGAGATCCGCAAGATGGTGGTTCTCTGATCTTCTGGGATGACGCTATGTGTACGCCACTGGTCACTGACCGCAATAAAACGGCTATACAATACAGGGAAGACATCATCCAGCGTATAGTGCAACTATATCGGCAACAATTCGGAGAGGGATTCGTCATAATAGACACAATTCTAAAGCCCATTGTGCATGTCTTGTGAATGTGTTCCTTCATGACAACGAAAGAATAAGAATGGCCAGCATGTTCTCCATACATGAACCCTATCGAACATGCCTGGGATAGATTGAAAAGGGATATTTTTGACAAGATGACCCAAATACCAATCTGAGAGATTTACGCTGAATCGCAGTTGAGCAGTGGGACAGTCTGGACCGACAATGCCTTGATGATATAGTGGACAGTATACCACGACGAATGCAGGCATGCATCAGTGCAAGAGGGCGTGATACCGGTTATTAGAGGTACTGGTGTGTGCTGCAATCTAGAACACAAATTCAGAAAGTCTACATTATTACTGAACAACTTACAATTTTTTTTGTTTTCATGGGCAATAAAGAGAACTGAAATGTTGTTTTGTGTATAACTATTCAGTTTTAAGGTCAGGAAATAGTAGGACCGCGGTGATACAACACTTTTTTTTTATGTGTGCATTTTCACACGCTGCAGAAAATACAGTCTCTTGTCTCACAACAACAAAAACAAAAGAAAATGCCAGTAGCTGCTTATGACGACTTTTAGAGCGCGTTCCTCCCTTTTTTCCCAAAATTAATCGTTTTATTAAACTACTGACAACGAAACATAATGTGTTTCTATCTATACTATCCTTCAGGTACGACAATGTCCCCTACACAACGACCATGTCGAATCTCTCATTTTATAGAGTAGGTACACACTTCATCAGATCAATTACATCTATTGTAATGGTGCAAACTGGTGGGTAAGAAAACTGATAAATTAAAATATGGCATCAAAAAACGTCAGAATGGCCTAAAACGTGCCTCGTGGTTAGATGTGCAAGTGTTTAGTATTTCAGTAAAATCACTGGAAGTAGGTGGGAGTAACATCATCTACATTCTGTATATGAGGACAGATTACGCAGCTGGTTTCTCATTCAGATATTAATGAGAAGATAGTGTTATTTCTCAAGTGTAAGGGAGAAACATCGGATAAAGTCTAGAATAGGACCAGTGGCCAACTTATGCATTTTCTGCGGGAATCTTGTCAGCACTTGGCGTGAGGTACGATGGGAACAAAAGAAGATGTGTGAGCTGTTTCTGTTACGTAGCCACCGAGAGAACAGCAGGCACTCGACGTGTTTAGAAGTAATGCATTGAAAGAAAGAGTGAGACACTGCTGTAAACGTAAATTTAATTGCTCCCCGTTTGAGTCGCAGCCGTTTAAACTGTGCTAGTATCTGCAAACCAAGGACAGCGTCGCGACCCGTGACGTATTAGACAAAGCAGTGAAATATTTCTCGTATTTCTCTGCTCTTTTTTAGCTCTGCAATCGATCTGCACGAGCACGCTGAGTACGTGGATCAATTTTATTTATTAAATCGTGGGAGAAAGTAGAATGATCAATGTTTTCTTAATTAAATCATGGGTGAAGGTAGGTGGATCAATGTTTATTAATAAATCTAACGTGCGTCCAAGGGCGCCCATACGATAGTTTGTGAGGGGGGAAGGGGGAACCCTGTGTAATACTGACCTTTACATGCTTTTCTTGAAAGAAAACACCTAAAAACGCTATACCTCTTCTTTTCCCTGAGAGGTGTGGGAAGGGGGGGGAGGCCTGATTTTAGGTATGGGCGCCCTTATGTGCGAATCTATCATTAATAAACATTGATTCACGTACCTTCTTCCATGATTGAATTAAGAAAACATTGATCCTCTTAACTCAAAGTGGCGGCTTTTGCTGTAGTTCCAGATGATTTCATCCATACAAACCTTTCAGTCTTTGAGAGACATTTCACCACCACATTCGGTTCATTTTCGTGTCTCTGTAATTAATCCATGAGACATGCACCAACGGACGACGTCCCGTGTAGAACTAAATCACTTAAATCAATCGACTTTACAGAACTCGCTGACATAATCACAAAATATTTATTTCAGAACTGACCAATACGACAAAAAACAGCAAACAAGAAAATAGTTTCAATTTTGGCGCTAGAAATACATTGCATCTGTTTTCACCTTCCATTGATTGTGAGAATCATTCCACTGGCTACGCGAAACTGAGGCGTAGCCAACTTATGAGGATTAGATACGCACCGCTATGACTGCCGCTCGGTCTGATCTAGGCTTCAGCCGAAACGTCTACCAGCACGTGTCGGAATTCGATTATATGGCATCACTGAGTTCAGGAGGGTCTTACACAACGTCACGAACGATCTGAACGGTTCCACGCGACTAGCGCTCGAAAGGATAGATACAGTGTTCACTCGGTCGAACACAATCGTATAGCCACGTCACTTACCTTCAGTCAGGAAATGGGCTTTTCTGCAACAAAAGAAGTGGCATCATGGATAATGCGACGCCCGGAGCACCAAGAACTGTCAGCACGGAGACAATAGCCACGGTTTCCTTGAGGCTTTAGCAGAGGGAGGCTACAGTGGTGCGCTCTAAGACAACACTTGTCACAGAAATGCAATTACGTCGTCTTCCTCAGAAGTCTCTGTCTTGCGTACAGCATCACGATGGACGCATCTGTGTATGAAGGCTCTAAGTAGAACGAATCTGGCCAGACTGCGTTCCTTTAGTTCCAGCACCCTTCATGATGGTATGGGGTGTCATTGGCTACAAAACCGTCGCTTCCGATAGGCTTACACAAATTCTGTAATTCAGTCCGCAAGCTTTACATTTCAGCCATGTTAAGGTCAGTGATTTTGCCATATTTTGGATGTCTCTGTGACAATGTCACGTAATGAGACAACGCAAGACCGCATATAGGCTTATTCAGAAGTGATGGTCAATAATTCACGTAGGTAAAGTACAGGCCAAAAGTAGCTAAAAAACTCCAGTAAACATTGTTCCACAAACAAAGCGTGGTCGAGATGGAACACATTTTGTGTTGCGGTTCATCGGTGTCTAGAAACGGATGGCGTCTCTAAACGTTGAAATAGGTGTTAGAATTGTTGTCCATGCGTCTGACTGCAACGTTGAACTCGTCTCTGAAATGAGTTGCAAGTCATCTCAGGCAATCCTGAGGAACTCTGCACACAGTAGAAGGCTACCTCAATTCGCAAGCGTAATTCCTCAAGAGAGTTGTCCTCGGTAGCGTAGACCAGGCGACATGATCCCGTACAGAGAAATCAATGGGATTTAAATCCTGATGCCTTCGAGACCATGGCACAAGTCCTCCTCTACCTACCCAGTATTGACCATCCGTCCAAGTTAATAACAGGCGCTGGCCCCGGTGGCCGAGCGGTTCTAGGCGCTCCAGTCCGGAAGCGCGCGACTGCTACGGTCACAGGTTCGTATCCTGCCTCGGGCATGGATGTGTGTGATGTCCTTAGGTTAGTTAGGTTTAAGTAGTTCTAAGTTCTAGGGGACTGATGACCTCAGATGTTAAGTCCCGTAGTGCTTAGAGCCATTTGAACCATTTAAAAACAGGCGGACTCATAAATGCATATGTGCTGGAGCATCGTCATTCATGAATCACCTGTTCAGGCGTTCCTTCAGTAGAACACCATCATGTAAAGTACAGTCCGCAGAAACCGACTGTTATCCGGTTAGATAGGATGTATGCTCCTATTGTGAGGTCACCGAGCAGTCCTGCGAAGACGTTCAACGAATAACTCTGCTGATATCGTGATACGTGTGTTGCTTTAGGACTGACATCGGCCCAAATATGACAGTTGTGGCAGTTGAAAATACCGTCACGGGTAAATGCAGCCTCATCCGTGAACAGAATACTGCTTATAAACAGTGTATCAGGGTACACTATACAAGACAACAACTGTCTGGCGCAGTTGGTAGATCGGTTACTGCTGCTGCAATGGCAGGTTATCAAGATTTAAGTGACTTTGAACGTGGTGTCAGAGTCGACGCACGAGTGATGGGACACAGCATCTCCGTGGTATCCATGAATTGGAATTTTCTCGTACGACCATTTCACGAGTGTACCGTTAATCCGGTTAAACATCAGTTCTCCGACAGCGCTGCGACCGGAAAAAGTTCCTGCAATAAAGGGACCAATGACGACTGAAGAGAATCGTTCAACGTGACAGAAATGCAATCCTACCGTAAATTGCTGCAGATTTCAATGTTGGGCCATCAATAGGCGTCAGTGTACGGACCATTCAACGAAATATCAACGATATGGGCTTCTGGAGCCGAAGGCCCACTCGTGTACCCTTGATAATTGCACGACACAGAGCTTTACGCCTCACCTGGCCCGTCAACACCGACCTTGGACTGCTGATGACTGGAAACATGTTGCCTGGTCGGACGAGTCTCTTTTCAAATTCTATCGAGCGGACGTCTATGGATATGGAGACAAGCTCATGAATCCAAGGACCATGCATGTCAGCAGGGGACTGTTCAAGCTGGTGAAGGCTTTGTAATGGTTTGGGGCGTGCGCAGTTGGAGTGATATGGGACCTCAGATACGTTTAGGTACGACTCTGACAGGTGACACGTACGTAAGCATCCTGTCTGATCACCTGTATCCGTTCATGGGCAATCCCAGTAGGCCAATGCGATAAATACACGTCCAGAATTGCTATAAAGTGGTTCCTGCAACACTCTTCTGAGTTTAAACACTCCAGCTGGCTGCCAAACTCCCCAGACATGAACATTGTTGAGAATATCTGGGATGCCTTGCAACGCGCAGTTCGGAAGAGATCTTCACCCTCTCATACTCTTACGGATTTATGGACAGCCTTACAGGATTCATGTAGTTAATTCCCCCCAGCACTACTTCAGACATTAGTCGACTGCACGTCACGTGCTGCGTCACTTCTGCGTGCTTTCGGGAACCCTACACGATATTAGGCAGATGACCAGTTTCTTTGGCTCTTCAATTTGTAGGGGGCGTTTAGCACGTAAACAATGTAATCCACTGAAAAGAGCGAGATTATGATTAAAAATTCACAAATTACCGCTTATTGTTTCGGAGTCACAACATGTGCTGTCCAGGACTAAACCGACCGGGATAACTGTGCGGAAGAGAACGTTGTCGTGGAGTTACCAAATCCATTTTGAATAAGGGATATATTTTGTTTATTCGCAACTGGTACTCCTCCCACATCATTTCTTTAAATTCACACTAGAAAAAAAAAGTTATCGGGAGAGTACCTATCAAAAGTGAAATATGCGAAAAACATTCAAAAACAAACTTTAAAGAAAGGCGAATGTTTATGGAGAAATTGTAATATTTTGTTGACTCTGAGATGGAAAGACAAACGTGACGTGTGTATGCTATCAACGAAACACTAAAGTCTAGAGATGACTGAACACATTGACCAACAGCTTAGAAAAACAATGAAGCGCAAGTGTAACCCTTAATACATTAAGTGAATGGTTGGAATGGATAGTCAAGATCAGATGTTGATCTGTTTTCTAATTATAAAGAAACTCGTCAGACGGTACCGACAACCTTTTTGTATGTCTTATACGACTCTATTCGGTACGTACGTCGTGCACAAAACAATACACGGACAAACAAAGAAAACGTTTGTTGATTACTGAATAAAAATAGCAGAAGCAATTCTAAAGATGTACGATTTCCTCATTACGAAAAACGTGCAAAACCTTCTGTAGGTGTAACACCTATTCGACTCCAAGCGCAACACTGGCACCATTTCCCAAAACATATTGATTTGACGCCTAGAAAAAGATTGGCAACAAGAATATGCCGAGTTTGCAAGGATTATAATTTTGATTAAAGTATTGTTTATATGCACCAGTTTCTAGATATTTTGGTGTTTTGAAGTATTGTTTCACATAAGGAAAAAGAATTAAATTAGTGTTGACGGCCGGAAGGGCAATATCGTGTCATACAAAAAGAAAACATCTGCGTGTAGCCACTTATCAGGCATCCACATTTCGGCTTTTATTGTGATTCTCTCGTGCATCATGCTGGCCTATTGAAGACGCTTCGTCTCCGACTGCTATAGCACGAATTTCGTCGAACTAAGCGGTAAGGCTAGGGATTAATACATTACTCAACCATGACAGCGCCCTTGCACTCCGAAACTCGCTATAACAGACCTATTGATGAAGTCTTATGGGTTATCTTTTGTGCCTAGTTGAATGGTCCTTGAGGGACATGATAATACTTTTGTCAAACAATATTCCTATTTGTGAACTACCACATAACGATTCCTAATATTATTTCAGTTAAAATGCTTACGAAATTACGCCAATTACATTCATGAACAGTAAAAATCTACTTCTTTTGGATATGCTTCTACATAGGTAAAGTACTTGAAAAATTAATATTTGTAAACCACTGATGTTTATAGCATCTCTGTTCTTCAACAATTGTAGTTGCTCTATCTGACAAAATGCGACACTAGATCGGCTCCTCCTTCTTGTTCTGGCATCGGCGTAGCAGGGGTGTAAGTTTATTCGATGTATCTTTTTGCCAATAATAAATTGGACCATTATATTTCAGACTTGTTTTCATACTGTAAAACGAGAATCTTCTCCTGTTTTAACTGAAATATACTTTTAGTTTCCAGCCGTTTACACAGCATTGGATATGTCTTCTTTGGTGATACAACAATGAAGAGTCTTAAGCACGGAATCGTTAATTATTATTATCCTTAAATATTCGAGCCTGCACCTTAATTCGAAGTCCGATTAACTTGTTACAAAATGATTTCTTTTGTATGAATATTAACTACAAACATGGTCATTCGTCACCAAGCACGTCATTAACCAAGAATGAATTTATTTGCCTGAAGCTCATTTTTATCGTTCTGTTAAAGTCAATGAATATATTTTCATTTAAAGTAGAAAATAATCTGTATTTGCAGCAGTTTCAGTTAGAAATGACAATAACTGCACTTATTCTTTTTTATCGCCTGTGGAGTGGAGCCTTTTGTTTGAAGCTTTATGGTACTTATTACCTGGAAAATTGATCAGTTTATACGAAAGGAACCACTTAAAGTGGCGTCCGTTTATCAGAAACTAAATGTAATTTTTTTGAGTTTTCTGTACATCCCAAATTTTGTCTTTACGTAACTACAAATTGTATTCTTCACTGTCATGTTCAGATACATTTTCAGTGATACAACCTGGTGTGGAGTAACGAAGTAAATACGTAAGAAATATAAAGAAACTAAAGTTCAAAAACTTTCAAAACAGTATCTAAATAAAACTTTCTGATACGGATGATATGATACAATCTTAATGACGCCGACTTACATAAGGTAAAGATCTCACTGGTTATCTCTCTGCATATATATTTTATAAAATTTTATCAATCAGGTAGTTAGTTCCCGGACCATAGTCTGTCTCAAGTCTATCTTGGGAATTTGTTAGTTAATTACGTTATTCACGAAATAACAAAGTCAACAATACGGCTGATTTTATGCACAGTGCGGACAGTATGGAATAGCTGTAGTATCTTGTTTCTGCAGATCGATGTTTTCTTGCTGAAAATTCGCAATTTGAGTCAATATTAATTGTATTTTGGTGTTTAAAAAGGATATACAAGACTCATTAAAACGATTTCAGATATCCATGGCACAGTAAAAATAGGTAAAATTCTAAATATGGAATCTATATAAAACAACGGTCACGTATCACATACCGATGGCAGGGAATTTACTGATCCGACAATTTGTAACGTAGAATCTTCAAGAGGTTGAAGGTGAGGAGTTTATTCCACAAACCAGTCACACTGCAGACCCGTTTCTGGAGTTGTATAAAAGAATAGAACAACGACGAATGCAGATTTCTATTGATTATCATTAAAGCAGGACTCCTTTCAGTCCAACACTGGACGCCTAACAATTTGATATACAAAGACAGAATTTACTCGTGAATTTGCGAAATGGATGTCTGAAAAAGATGCACAGATTAATGAGAAGCTGAATTACAAGTTGCTGTACATCAGTACAGTACTAGAGCATCATCAGAATGAGATGCTTCAGGAGAACTAATTCAATCTGAGGTGTATCAGATTAACCCAACACGAAGTAGGGACTTCTCTGATTTGTGTCACAATGTTTTCCACTGTTAAATGAACTACGTGTGACATACCACCCCTTAGTAATAGGACAGGTCCTGCTTAAAGCATTCCGGATCAGTTTGATAGGATACATCGAGATGACGTAGATCATATTAGCCCTTCGTCTAACCGTGTATCGTATAATTGGGGTAGCTTCTACTTTGTCGTATGTTCTTTTGCAGGAATGTTTGCTAAAGCGTGGGCAGTTCCAGGTCTTCTCACCTCATAAAAAAAGCACGCATCCAGTCATTTTCATAATATTGTTTAAATGAGTTTTATCTGAGACGTGGTCTTATTTACAAAAAAAAAAAAAATGCCGTTCACTACAGGATTTACAGGGAATAGTAACACAATTGGTAATAGAAACTGCCGAGTGTCATCAGTCTTGTAAACAATTCAAAAAGGCCTTTTTTTCTAATATTGGTCTACATGTGTACAGGAAAGACTCAGAAAAGAAGTTTATAATCCAGAGCCCTTCTGTAGCCGATAAGGTAGTTCACATAAATACTTCGAAAAATATTTGACCGAAGCATAAAATTGGTATGAACCGATCTCGCACCAAGAAATGCTGCGGATTCTTCCAAGGTATCAGAGGAAAATTAGTACACATTCCTGAAACAAAATTACAGCATTTTATATCGATTCTGGACTCTGCTGATTTGATTACAGCATTTTATATCGATGCTGGACTCTGCTGACTTTATACATGAGGACTGTAAAAGAAGTAATATCAATTGCACCGGTCACTCCACTCCACCGAGTAACCGTATCAACAATCAACGAATAACAAACGATTGCCACAACAGCTGTGTAGCACCGTCAGTTGGGCCTGTGATGAATAACCTCATGCAAGGAAATCATAGTCCAACAAACCTAAATAAAAGAAGACGACACAACAGTCGTACAATCCCGGCTACTTTGCCAATGAGTGGTAAAACAGTTATCACAATTGGTGGAGTACTAAGAAATCATGATCAATCAAACAGAAATAATGCTATGTTACTTATAATCCGTCTTGACTGCAAAAATTTTTATTCACATGACCGGTTTCGCTTCATCTAGAACCATCTTCAGATCTGAAACGACAATGATACTACTTCACTATTTCACAAATGCAAACTTTTTTCATCCTATCCGATCAACATTTGATGTTGATTTTGGGCATTTTGTACCTAGTCAGTTACAAAACTGGGAGGCACTCCTGAATTTATTGAAAAAAAAAACAGAGTGTTTATGGTCCAAAGACTGTCAAGTATCTTTTCATTCTATTAAGTTAGCCTTGATAAATCCTTAACGAGTGCACCATCATGATGTATCTAAAAACATCTGAATTGGAGCAGGTGCTATCTTCTAGCGTTTGAGAACCTGCTTATTCCAAATCGATAAAGTTGAGGAGCCGGCCGCGGTGGCCGTGTGGTTCTAGGCGCTTCAGTCCTGAACCGCGGGACTGCTACGGTCGCAGGTTCGAATCCTGCCTCGGGGATGGATGTGTGTGATGTCCTTAGATTAGTTAGGTTTAACTAATTCTAAGTTCTAGGGGACTGATGACCTAATATGTTAAGTCCCATACTGCTCAGAGCCATTTTAACCATTTGAACCAATAAAGTTGAGGGCAAACCTTACATTTGCATCATAGGATTCGTTAGCCATGTCCCTTGTGTGTATGAAGGGGCGATTCTACAACTGAATTAGAGACTTTAGCCACATGGACTTTTAAAATGACCCATTATTGCATTTATGGTAATCATGTCAAAAAAAATTTTGTGATTATTAGTCTCTGAGTTTTCTTTTAAGCTGCAAACTCTTACACACCCAGCTAGCATGCTAGTCTTTATTTTTGCTGGAATGTGATTTAAATAATTCAAATTAGTGGAAACAGTAATGTAGTGGTATATGCCTCATTTTGCCTTCCACAAGAACTTCCACAATTCCCAGAATTAACTGAACAAACTTCAGGCTACAGAATCTTCCGTATAAAGAAGGATAGCACTTACAGGCAATATTATATAGACGTAAGTAAGAGTATGGAGACTCTCCAAGATAAATAAATGCTGTCGAAACGAACTACATTCAGAATTGGTAACTAAACCACGACAAATGATGTCGATTGATGTTTCCATTTCCATGCCACAAGCTTTGGATGGAGTAAAATGCTTGGTCACTCTTTATAGTATCTTTTCCAAATATTCAGGTTGTACGAAAACAAAATCTACCACAGTAATACTTATTATTGAAAGGATAATAAATAACTCTGAAGGACTGGTATGCCTGATACATTACTATCAGAACTATACTAGAGCAAACTGAAAAGCATTCCTACAGTGACATCAAATTAACTGCACAACTTCAATGAGAGACAAACTCTGTGAAACGTTTTTACAGAACTTAATCGATACATCAGTGCTTACACTGCCACTCGCCAAACACAGTGGGCTGAGTACCATTGGCCTTTGAAACAAATAGGCAATAATTTATTACACACCATTACATAATATATAGCACCTGAACAAATGCTTAGCGAATCAAAATGAAACAAGTGTATCGACCCACTTCCCCAAATTCTGAGGAAGGAAAGCTACTGAGAAGAGAAAATATGACACACATTGATTACATTAATAGAAAACGCTCACCTAAGAAAAGAATACTCTGGCATAAAGTTAACACATATGCAAGAATTCCATGTGGAGAATAAAATACTTCAGATGACACATCAAAAACCGTCTTTCTTAAAGAGTAAAAATGGAAAATTAGCAACTGTTGTATTCAAGTCCATATAAAATAGTCGGAATACCTCATGAAGGGAGCTTACTATTATGTTACACTGAGTTAAACAAGATTAAACAGTTATACCCCCACCAGGACTTGAAGAAATATATATGTAGTTTTAAGTTTTTTTACAAATAGCAATTTGTGTAGACACATGGAAGCTTTGAGTTACAAATACGTTACTTGCTTTATGAGCATTGACAAAAAACCTAATCACATGGTTTAAGTGAGGAAGTACAAGGGTACAAGTAAGCTGCAGTAATTAATATGACCTGTGCTCCTGTAGACATTGTACATAGAATATAAGTGTGTTCTGTATTTAATTAGCTTGTGGTCCAAAGAATATCCATAAATGAAAAATGTATTCTTTCAATTAAATGACAGTTACACACAAACATAGTTCAGCTTTGAACAGTGTGTGTGAGTGACTAGCTAATCCTTTTCATACTTGGTGTATTTGTATTTCCTTTTCACACTTGGTGTATTTGTATTTTCTTTTTAGAGCGTTTCAGGCAGGAGAAGAACTGTGCTATTAATGGCTGCCACCAGTGTTACTAAAAGCTGTGTCTCTTTTGGTAATTATCACTATTTGATTGAGCTATCGACACAGATGAGCTTTGCACAGTTCAACAACGTATTCATGTGTTCACTTACAAAAATGCAAATGAATGCTAAGACAAAGGCCATTGTATTTTGCTATGTAAATTTTCAAATGGTTTTTACACTCAAACATATATTCAATAAGACAATGGCAGACACCTACTCCGTAGCCACTTCAGTGAAAGCGAGGGGCTGATAATATACAGAATAACTGTTATAAAAACTATGCTCCATTAGGAACCATTCACATCCAGTAAAAGACATATTTCTACTATCAGGATGGGCATAACTGACACAAAAGGAATGTGCAAGGATAATGTAGTCTGATGCAGGTATAGCGTATGTAGAGGCTTTACACCTTTTAAAATAAACAATGATGTCCAAATCCTTTAGTAAATGTAATAAGTTTCTGACGGTGTTCATGTCCGTAAAGTTCAGGTCAAAATGTCATACTTTTAAAAATGTATACAATCAAGTTCCTAGGTTAAAGTTCCTGAGAAAAGTAAGTCGTCGCTACTACGAAATCTATTTCGAAATGCTTGGGTTTAAGTTTTGCGAAGTAAACGGTTAAGACTCTTCTCTGTGTGATGCTATCAGGTATTACCACATACAGCAAGTCTACTACACGAATAAATAAACTGTGACTTCTCACTCGCCTTATTCAAGTTTTTAGTAAAATGTATTTAGGTCTCTGGTCTAGTGACAGACATCAAACTGATACAAGTGAATGAACTTTTTGTGTGAGCAAGCATACACAAGATCACTATGAGCGAATAGTAAATGGCCACTGTACCCACGCTCTCTATAACCGACATTAGTGTCTGCAGAGTACCTGACTGTCGAAATGGAATGTTGGTTACCTAACCATGTTGAAATGGAACGTTGCGTACGTAACAATTAATCACTTGAACTTTGCCGTGCCAATTTTTAAATTTAACCATACAAAAACACTCATCCAGTCCATGTAGTGAACATTTGCATTTATAAGACTTGCCTGTGTAATATGCTACAGGTTGTGAGTAATAGACAATAAATTAGATCAATACACAGGAGATTTATGTGTTGATGAATGGTAACCAGACTTGCCAGTCTAAAACAACAGAAAATCGGATCCCCAATAAAACTATGGAACTTTTCAATTTGTTCAAATAATTGACAATTTGTGTATGTACTTACGTAAATTTATGTATGTATTAATGAGATTTTTAGGTTCAGAACAATATAATGTAAATCTCATGTTATGTGTCATTGGTACAATCGTACAACCCTTTCAAGTAATCCATATCTAACGAACTTCCTGACGTCTGCTTGAAATGAAACCAAACTACCCAGAGATCTTTGACGACCCACCGCTTCATAGGCCTTATTGTCCAGAACCTTACCCTTCTACAATTGGTCCTGCTGGTGAAGACCGACTCTTCCTTCCTACCAGGGGCCAAGATCATCTTAACACGGAACACCATTCATCGACAGCTATCGTTCAAAACGTCTAAACTTCTCAAATCAATTGTTCTAACATTCATAACAATGTGTGTTTCTCTTGCCCATTTATTAACAAAAGAGCATTATTCTTGTAAAACCTCTCCTCATCTCTTCTACGAACAAAAAGAAATTTTCCTTCTTACATTACGCAAATGTATGCTGCTTTTGTAGAAACTATTATGATATAACGAACTCCATATAATTTAGTTATTTGTTCTTGGACAAAACATACTTAACAGAACTGTATGTTCACTGCTCATGATAAAATTTAAAATTTGTTTGTGTTCTATGTACTGCGAAATGTCTGTACTTTTACTAATCTTGCTTGAAGCATATGAACTTTATATAAAAGCCATATACTACAATGGTTTTCAAGGATCTTAATTTCATTATCAGTTGCGTGCAAAATAAATTCTAAACTTTATTTGGCATATATGCTACTTATAATCATCAATTATGTTAAAGTCTGTTGGCTCTGTCCCAGTTTTTAGGTAAGGTTGCACATGGAGTTCACCTGAGTAAGGGCGGCAAACATATTAAATATGATCTAGAGTGTTGATAAAGTAATCTGGGATTCAACAATAAGATGTGACCTTTAATTGTCTAACGCAGACTTTATCAGGTTTGTAATTAATTAATGTGGTGGGTACCTTGACATGGAAAGATCCTAATGATAAGCACTGTTTAACAAAGTTGCATTCGAACGACTACGAATATTGTTTAGTCAAATAATTCTTTTATCACAAACACTACGTAATTATCTTGTTAAGGTAGTTATTAGCATGTAAATACTTTATAAAATGGATGGCACACAGAAGTTGACTTATTTATATTTTATATCGCCCCACTTTTGTCATAAACGATGTGCACAGACAGCGAAAACCTAATCCACAACCAACATTACTTATCAAAACTAAAATTATTGTTCATTTCGAACATTACAAGTATGATATCTGTGTGAAGAGCAACTGACTGAGGAGTTCTCATGTTGGTTCTCTTCAGTTAGTTACTCTTCACACAAATATCATATTTGTAATGTTCGAAATGAACGACACATACTGTTGGCTGCCGATTCATTTTTCGACGACCATAAACATGGCTTATGACCGAAACCGGTAGAAATAAAATATAAATAAAGTCAGCATTGGTTTATCATGCCTTTTATAAACTAAGTAATCAATTACAATAACCAAGTATCCAAAATTTACTGTACCTTTCCAAAATTTTAGTAACAACTGAAGTGAATAACATGTAGTCAAATGGTTGAAGGCAAGTTACACTAATGAACACAGCCTACATCATTCAAGGGGGATATATTAACATATTTTTTGATAAAGTCGCAATGGTGAAACTTTGTGCCTGACGTGATAATAATAGTGTGAAGTAATTTTCTTGCTTATGAATTGACACGTAACAATTCCTAATATTACTTCAGTGAAATGCTTGCGAGATTGCGCGAATTACATTGAATGAACAGCAAATAACTAATTGTTTCTGCTGTGCTTTTGTAAAAGCTAGGTCTTAGAAACTGGTGTTATACCAGTCTTTGTTCTTCGATAACTGTAATTGTTCTATCTGAGAAAACCCGACTCTAGATCGTTTCTACCATTTAGGAGTACTCCATGTAACTTTTTGCCTAAAATAATTGGACCATTCTATTTCAAACTTGCTTTCATTATGTAAAACGACAAACCTCTCAGTTCTCATGTTTTAAGTGAAATAATAAATTAATTTCTGGGCATTTAAATTAAACTGGAAGCTACTTGTTTGATGATCCAACGTGCGGAGGTCTTAAGGACTCAATCGTTAGTTATTTTACGCTACTAGAAAAGTCTAGCCCGCATCTTAATTCGACGACGGATTAACTCGTTACAAAATGTTTTGTTTTGTATGAACATCAATCCAATACATGTACATTCATAACCAAGCACGCCATTTACCAACGGTCACTTTTTGCACTGAAGCTCACTTTTATTCATTCTATTAAACTTAATCAGTATAATGTTATTTAAAGTAAAATATAATCAACATTTAAAACAGTTTCAGTTAGAAATGAAAACAACTGCACATTCCCTTTTTCAACGCCTTTTGAGTTTATCCTTTTGTTTGAAATATTATGATACTTATAATCTAGAAATAAGTCAATTTATACGAAAGGAACCAATTCAGCGCCGATCGGAACCCCAAGCATGGTCAGCCTTCGGTCCGTTTAAATCGAAAGTTCCCACCTGAATATATGGTGCGTAGTTCTCTGACTGGCTGGCCTTACAGCCTTATACACTCATCAGCTACAACATTACGACCACCTACCCAATAGCCGGTATGTCTACCTCTGGGACGGATAACAGCGGCGACGCATCGTGGCATGAAAGAAATGAACCCTTGTCAGGTTTATAGAGGGAGCTGGCACCACATCTGCACACACACGTAACCTAAGTCACCTAAATTCCATGGAGGGGGTCGATGAGCTCTGACGCCACATTTAATTACATCCCACATATGTTTGATCGGGATCAGATCTGGTTCGGTAAGGGGCCAGCACATCAAATGGAATTCACCACTGTGTTCCTCCAACCACTCCACCACATTCCTGGCCTTGATACATGGCGCATTATCATGCTGGAAAATTTCACTGTCGTCGGAAAACATGATCGTCATGAAGTGTATGTGGCCTGCAACCAGTGTACGGTACTCCTTGGCTGTCATAGTGCCTTGCACGACCCATGGATACCCTCGGGAACGTTCTCTAGAGCATAATGGAGCCGCCGCCAACTTGTTCCCGGCTCGCAGTACAGGTGTCAAGGAGCTGTTCCTCTGGAAGTCGAAGAATTTGCACTCTCCCATGGGGATGATGAAGAATGTATCGGGATTCACAAGACCATGCAATGCTCTGCCACTGCGCCGACATCCAGTGCCTATGGTCACGTGCCTGTTCCAATCGTAGTTACCGATGTCGTGGTGTTAATATTAGCACATACATGGGTCGTCGGCTGCGGATGCCCATCGTTAGGAGTGTTCGATTCACTGTTTGTTCAGACACACGATTACTCTACCCAGCATCAAAGTGTGCTGTTAGTTCCGCCGCAGTTCGCCGCCTGCCCCCTTTTACCAGTCTGCCCAGCCTACGACGTCCTACATTTGTAATGAGGGTGGCCGCCCAACTTCACGACGTCTGGACGTGGTTTCACCTTGACTTAGCCACATGTTGAAGACATCCATCACAGCATTCCTCGGACACCTGACAAGTCGTACAGTTTCCGAAACGCTCGTGCCGAGCCTCCGAGCCATCACAATCTGTCCTCGGTCAAACTCAGATAGATCGCTCGCATTTCCTATTCCACACACGGACAGTGCGTTCACTGATATTACATGCAACATGCGTGTGTCGTACTAGCAGACATTCCTCGACAGGTGAAGCAGCTGTACTTGGACGGGTTTATATCGATAGTAGGTCGGCGTTCATAATATTCTGGCTTATCAGTTTATATCATAACTGAATTCGTCAAAGACAGTAATTCTTTCAGAGATCGATTGCTCGGCACAGAAGTATCGTTGCAGCGAGTATGCGGTTTAGAATGCGTGGAAGAAAGTTAATTCTGAAAGTTGTGTCAGAGGCAGACAACTTTCAAGCTCTAACTGATGAATTCCCTGCTTACTGTTTCCCTTAGGAATTGCGAGTACAAGATTAAACTAGTTACAGCGCACAAAGAGGCATTTACGCAATCATTCTTGCCCCGCTCCTTCCATGAATGGAACGAGAAGAAGCCCTCATTACTTCCACAATGGGAAGTTCCCTTTGCAATGCACTTCACAGTAGTTTTCGGTGTATGACTGTACTATAGTAGTAGTAGTTGTAGTTATAGTAGTAGTAGTAGTAGCAGTTATTTAACCTTCCTGCTAAAATTGTAGTCTAGACAATGATATTTCTCGATAATGTTTGCAATTTATGGATATCGAGGGTAATCAGCTGCCACACTTCATATTAGTTCACTCCCATCCCCTACACACACCATGTACACACACAGACACACACACACACACACACACACACACACACACACACACACACACACACGCACGCACGCACACACACACACACACATACACATACACATACACATGCACATGCACACACGCGCGCGCGGGTCATGTAACTCCGAAGAATGACTAAAATCACAGTATGAAAATCAAAACAATTACGTTGACATGGTATTTACACTTTGCAGCATTTACGAGACACTGAAACTATGTCCCAAACTGAAACTTGGAGGTGAATACCAGGTGTCTGCTTTTAGGACTTGCTGCAGTTCAGACATCCCGATCGACTATAATTCTCTATCTACCCTGCCTACCTTCTTCCAGTGTTAAATATATTGCGATTCTCCTATCTGTGCACTGTTAACAATCCTGATGTAGAACATAACAACCTACTCTCTAAGATGGTCGCCTGTTGCCACTGTGGGAAATTGTTTGTAGGAGAGTTTTTCTAGTATATGGCCTGCCTGGTGCCAATGCATGATCTACCAGATGTCTGTATGGGCTCAGTTGTAGCGTTCCGCATTGTATTCAATGCACCAAAACAGTATGTTGAATTTTTTCTCACATGGTAGTGGGATTTGTAGCAGCTGAGGCCTTTATTCGTTTAAGAAAAAAATTTGAGCAAACAACTATTACACGTATCTATTTTCCAAACAGGTTATAAGAGAATATAGCGTGTATTTGAGGGATAAAAAATCATCTATGATTCTTTAAGGAGCACAAGCGTATCAAGTTACACCAATGTCCCATCGAGAGGCATGAGAAAAATACAAAGGCTCTAGCGCACGTATTATTTCCACTCCTATCAACCATCTAGAAGTTGCTCAAGGAAAGTATGTACCTGGAAAAAACAGGCGGTATGAGTGAAATCTGTCACCCTGCGCTATACACCACAAAGATGTGAGGCTGAGACCAACGACCACAGCAACGACTCGTAAGCTGACATGTGAATCACGGTGAATTGCAGTTAGAACAAACATCTGCGTCTAGTCACTTCTTGCAGGTCTTCCTCTGTTACTTCTGCGCCTTCGCAAGCTGCCTCTTTCCCGAAATCATTGTTCAGCACGTAAGAACGTAATGGCCGCAGGAGCTCTGCTCCTAGGATATCTCACGGCATACGCCACGGCTGCTTCAGTGGCATCGTGTCGGCACTCGCCGAGCATCAGCAACATGTCGAGTACTCGTTGTACGTGTATCCCGTCTTCGAGGCCTACGAGAAGGACAGGCCGTGGCGCGTACGTCACGAAGGTAGGCCTGAACTCGCTGGCTCGCTCAACTCAGCAAGCAAACTACGTTTCTACACCTGTTAACTTGTAACTAGATGTGTACGTACAAACGAGAAGCGCATCTTCTACTGGAATCCACTATTACGGAGTCTTACTGCTATTAGTCCTGCAATGACCGAAAGTCCATAGGCCTACTTATAATTTGTTAGGGCTGTACTAGGGTTCAATAAAATTAAAATCATCCCAAAATTATTATCATTTGCATAAGGCACCACTTCTTGAGTGAAATGAGGACTGTCAAGCAGAGTAGACTAAATGCTATAAGGCCGGCAGTTGTGGCTGAGCGGTTCTAGGCGCTTCAGTCTGGAGCCGCGCTGCTGCTACGGTCGCAGGTTCCAATCCTGCCTCGGGCATGGATGTGTGTGATGTCCTTAGGTTAGTTAGGTTTAAGTAGTTCTAAGTCTAGGGGACTGATGACCTCAGATGTTAAGCCCCATAGTGCTCAGAGCCATTTGCATTTGCACTAAATGCTATAAACAAGCCTTATACCATTTATATCGAGTATTGGTCTTAAATTTTAGTGTAGTACTGTAAATTAATAATACTTCATAATAGCATATTCCAGTAGAACATGGAATTCTCGTTAGTACGTACACGCTCAGCTGCGAGTTAACCGGTTCAGAAACGCATTTTGTCTGCTGAGCTGAGCGAGCGAGTTCACGCCTACCTTCGTGACGTAAGCGCCGCGGCCTGTCTTTCTTGCGGTCCTCGCCCGTCTCCATCTGACGTCAGTAGGCACGGCACACAAAACCCCGTTTGTTTTTGTGGTTCGACCTGTCACGTATAGGGCCGTGTGCGGGGACAGTCGGCAGTCTAACAGCGCATCGAGGAAGTTCGTCGGTGCGTGACACCGGCTACTTTACATATAGTCCGCAGGACTTCTAGAAGGCGCATTGTGTTATGTACAGCATGTGGTATTCGCTGCTGAAACATGAAAGGGTTGTAGCTCCCAAACTAAACATGATAGGAATGTGATTTTAATTGGTTTGTACATTGATCGTTTAAATGATTCCAATGGATGACAGAAACAACTGTTGTTCTATTTAGCAGCGCGGGGTAGCCGTGCGGTCTCCGGCGTCTTGTCACGGTCAGCGCGGCACCCCCCTCCCCTCCCTCTCCCCGCATGGGTATGTGTGTCGTCCTTAGCGCGTAAGTTAGTTTAAGTTAGATTAAGTGATGTGTAAGCTTAGGGACCGATGACCTCAGCAGTTTGGTCTCATAAGACCTTACCACAAATTTCCAAAAACTGTTCGATTTAAAAAAACTGTATCTCTTTTCTAAAGCTCTTTGGAAAACAACACAGTAAATTATGTTCATTTCTCAGCAGGAAGTGTAACGTTTCCACTGTTGACCTGCCGCAATAGATTTTCCCGTCAACTATTACTTTGTAAGTTACAGAGGCAAACGCTTTCACTGAAACGTGCTGTATGGCGTTAAGTCATGTGTATTTAGATTCTTTTACTGCGGGGACATGGTTCATTGCACACAATAGCCACCACAGAGTATGTCCCTGCCAGTCATAAGCGTGTAACAACACTTGCAGCGCGTCATGTTTACATTCTTGACACTAGAAACGTTCATTGTTTGTGCTGGTACGAGTATAAAAGTGAAAGTAAACCAATTAATTATATTTTGTTCTACGACCCATTTTGAGGATCTACGCTCATCTTCAGGTGTATTAGTGGACTGTATTACGGTTTGTTTGTCTGGTGCACTGAGTCGTCTGTTTTGAGTTTCATTTCACAAATATTCCAGCAAAGATCGTTATAAATATTAATTTGCGTTGTTGAACGTCACACAAACAGCCCAAAGACTTAAAATGTACGTTACAGCGTACCTCAGGTTTCTTTTTGATGGAATACTTCCGAAATGAAGTTAAAAACAGACAACTGATTACTTCCGGACGAATAAATTGAATTTTAATCCACTGATCCATTTGAATATAAGAATGAAAGCCCACGAAATGCGTCGTTGACGAAAATAAAAGTGGTTACACAGATAATGATTTTAATTTTTGGTTTATGTAGTAACCAGTCGCAATTTACTAACTACAATGCAACATGAACGACATAAGGTGAAGTGAGTACGCTAATCTCTGTGCTCCCTGGCCTACTGCTAAAGCATCTCTACACTGCATAGAGCGATGATAACCGCACATGGTGGTCACATGTGCACTGGTCATTTATACGAGGGCGTGCTGAAGAGTAATGCCCCCGAATTTTGTATGTGAAGACTGTTAACACTTTTTAAATAAAGCAAATTTTATTAACAGTCTACATGTTTATTCTTCATGTTTACAAATTTATTTCTCAACGTAGACACCTGGCGACGGACTCATTTTTCCCAAGGAGAGGCCAGTTCGTTGACACCGCCACTGTAGAATGTTTCACTCTATCGACGGAGTCGGAACCTCACCTCTGCACCGCTTCACCATTGTCAAAGTGAAATCCTAGAGGGTGCTCTTTAAGTTTTCGAAACAGATCAAAATCGGGTGGGGCTATGTTGGGATTGTATGAAAGATGACAATGAAACCAAAGCCTTGGACAGCTGCAGATGCTGGGTTCGTGTATGGTCTCGCATTGTCATGCTGAAGGACACGGTGCTCGATGTGTGGACGAACTCTTCGAATTCGAAACTCGATTACAGCACGCTGTTTCTCAGGCACCGACATAGTTACGGTACACACTGCCACGTTACACATTACAGTTCGGAGCTCTCTAGCGACAGACGTCGGGAAATTGTGTAGACACGAAGAATAAAGATGTGGAATGTTAATAATATTTAGTAACGTAAGTGGTTCAAGAGTGTTCACATAAAAATTTTGGTGGTAGTACTTTTCAGCACGCCCTCCTAGTGATGTGACAGTGTGTCTGGCCAGATCTAGGGATGGGAAACAGTGCAGAATGTCACACAGAAAGAAACCAAGTCAGATGTTGTCATATATGAAGGCGAGATAACGTCTCCCAAAATAACGGTTCCAATTTATTGTCATGGATGCTACAACAGATACAGAATTAGTAATAACTCACTTAAAAGTGCAAGATTTCAACTACATAGTCGCCACAATTCTCTATGCACTTTTGACAACGATGAACGACAGCGCTAGTGATGACCTGGACCAGCTGGGGCGTGCAACTGTGTTACGGCTTTCGCGACAGCATCTGCATACGTAAATGTTGGCCAAGTAGTCGGTATTTCATAGGCCCAAGGACATGAAAATTAGAAGGTCCTAAATCGCTACTGCACAGTGAATGTGGTAGGACAGTGCAGCCAAATCTGACAATGAGCTCCGTTATCACACAGCTGTTGTGGTGCCTGGAATCATCGTATTGCAAGCGGAATTTATCTTCTTCTCTGGCCTGACTATCAACATTCGGGCTTTCAGACTAGTCAATGTCGTCATGTACTGTTAGTAAGTGACATTACTTTAGGCTCCAAGACCTCCAGAAGAACAGTACACTGACCCAGAACATAGTGTGCATCACTTTCCCTATAGATCGCTCACTTCCCCTACAACTTCACTGAAGAATTCAAACGTCGTTGTGGAAACGACAGTCTTCGTGGCAGAACTGATTTTATTCTTTTATTTATTCGTGAATTACGGTCCGCCTTAGTATAGTGTATCCGACCGGAAAGCGAATAACGGTGCCTCCAGAGTATTTACCATGTGAAGGACCATGTACAGGGCTATTACAAATGATTGAAGCGATTTCATAAATTCACTGTAGCTCCATTCATTGACATATGCTCACGACACACTACAGATACGTAGAAAAACTCATAAAGTTTTGTTCTGCTGAAGCCGCACTTCAGGTTTCTGCCGCCAGAGCGCTCGAGAGCGCAGTGAGGCAAAATGGCGACAGGAGCCGAGGAAGCGTATGTCGTGCTTGAAATGCACTCACATCAGTCAGTCATAACAGTGCAACGACACTTCAGACGAAGTTCAACAAAGATCCACCAACTGCTAACTCCATTCGGCGATGGTATGCGCAGTTTAAAGCTTCTGGATGCCTCTGTAAGGGGAAATCAACGGGTGGGCCTGCAGTGAGCGAAGAAACGGTTGAACGCGTGCGGGCAAGTTTCACGCGTAGCCCGCGGAAGTCGACGAATAAAGCAAGCAGGGAGCCAAACGTACTACAGCCGACGGTTTGGAATATCTTACGGAAAAGGCTAAAGCAGAAGCCTTACCGTTTACAATTGCTACAAGCCCTGACACCCGATGACAAAGCCAAACGCTTTGAATTTTCGGCGCGGTTGCAACAGCTCATGGAAGAGGATGCGTTCAGTGCGAAACTTGTTTTCAGTGATGAAGCAACATTTTTTCTTAATGGTGAAGTGAACAGACATAATGTGCGAATCAGGGCGGTAGAGAATCCTCACCCATTCGCGCAGCAAATTCGCAGTTCACCAAAAGTTAACGTGTTTTGTGCAATCTCACGGTTTAAAGTTTACGGCCCCTTTTTCTTCTGCGAAAAAAACGTTACAGGACACGTGTATCTGGACATGCTGGAAAATTGGCTCTTGCCACAACTGGAGACCGACAGCGCCGACTTCATCTTTCAACAGGATGGTGCTCCACCGCACTTCCATCACGATGTTCGGCATTTCTTAAACAGGAGATTGGAAAACCGATGGATCGGTCGTGGTGGAGATCATGATCAGCAATTCATGTCATGGCCTCCACGCTCTCCCGACTTAACCCCATGCGATTTCTTTCTGTGGGGTTATGTGAAAGATTCTGTGTTTAAACCTCCTCTACCAAGAAACGTGCCAGAACTGCGAGCTCGCATCAACGATGCTTTCGAATTCATTGATGGGGACATGTTGCGCCGAGTGTGGGAGGAACTTGATTATCGGCTTGATGTCTGCCGAATCACTAAAGGGGCACATATCGAACATTTGTGAATGCCTAAAAAAACTTTTTGAGTTTTTGTATGTGTGTGCAAAGCATTGTGAAAATATCTCAAATAATAAAGTTATTGTAGAGCTGCGAAATCGCTTCAATCATTTGTAATAACCCTGTACAGGCCTGATCCTGCCGTACATCCAGTGATGTATGCTACGTAGACTTGCAAGGATTACACGTGTTACCCTAGTAGTACATTACGTGAGCACATACTTTCTACGGTTTATTTTACTGTATGTGATGAAGGCAATCTATTTTTGCTGATCCCCCGATCACCCAGAAGCCATTTACCAAAACTATACTGGTCGGTCTCAAGAATCTTTATACTAGGCGAAACGCGCGTCATGAATAAATAAAGGAATAAAATCAATTCTGCAAAAGAAGACTTGTTTCAATCACATTCTGCATACTAATTGCTGTACTAACATGCCATGAAGTTGAATCCTTTTGCCGAGTGGTCTAAGGCGCTGCAGTCATGTACTGTGCGGCTGATCCCGGCGGAGGTTCGAATCCTCCCTCGGGCATGTGTGTGTGTATGTTTGTTCTTAGGATAATTTAGGTTAAGTAGTGTGTAAGATTAGGGACTGATGACCTTAGCATTTAAGTCCCATAAGATTTCACACACATTTGAACATTTTTTTTGGAATCCTTTTAAGTCACATGTCTTCAATCCATGGACTGTCCTTTGGATTGCGGCTCCTGTCAATGACATCACGTTTCATCACCTTCACTCTCGTATTGGTCCAGCATAGACCAGTAAGTTTCCGTTCGAAGACACTTTTGGACGTCCACATGGCCCGTCTCGCACACGTCGACACTCTGACGGACATACGAAGGCGGCCCCCGCAGGTCGAGGCAAGGATGGGGATTTCAGCGTTGCCGGTTCCAAACGACAGTTGCGGTACCTGCATGGAGATTCTTGCTTGCTCTTTGAGAAAAAATATATATGCTGAAAATTGTGTTTCTCGCTCGCATATGTGCAATTTGTCGCCCACCGCCAACATCAGTCATCACATCTCGCAAGAAACGGACCAAAAAATCACTAAATAATTCGCAACGGACGTGTGTATTCATCGCACTGGTTACGGCATTGACAGCAAAGCGCTGAAACCAATAGTGCATGCTCTATTTCCATTGGAGGATGCTCGACGTTAGGTGCGCACAACGAGCCTAAACTCGACCACCGTAGTTCGTGATTCCGACTCTAACGATAACTAAGACTGTGTAACATCTTTTGTCTAAGACATTACAGCGAGTATCCTGTTGTGCACACAATTCCTTGGTAGTAGTCCGCATATCATCCTACATGAGTCGATGGCAACACTGTTACTTGCGTGAATGTCGTATGACAATCCTGGCTGGGATATCAAATAGGATGGCTTCAGCCGCCTGTCGAAAAAGACGTTCTTGTTACATGCATACCACTCCATTTCCTTGCAGATATATGAGAACCACACTTTAAATGTATTTATAGGGTGTAGGTGAGTGTAAAGGATGCCTGTATAGTGTTAAGTTTTTGTTATATGATAATGACTGTGTCGTAAATGTATTTTTAGGGTGTAGGTGAGTGTAATGGATGCGTGTATAGTGTTACGTTGTGTTTTTTTATTTTTTATTTACAAGTCAAGTTCCGTAAGACCAAATTGAGGAGCAAATTCCAAGGTCATGGCACGTGTCAGTACATGAAATTACAACATAAAAGTAATAACAGATAAAAATAAATGTTCATGAACCTGAAAAAAGTCAATCCATAAGTGTAAGTAAACGCTATCAGCAATATAATAAGTTTCAGCTTAATTTTTCAAGGAACTCCTCGACAGAACAGAAGGAGTGGCCCATGAGGAAACTCTTCAGTTTCGATTTGAAAGCGCGTGGATTACGCTAAGATTTTTGAATTGCATTCCCACTGCCTTGTTATTGTTGCACACGTAAATTGTTCAGTGATAACAATTTACGTGTGCAACAATAAGAATGCAGTGGGAATACTTTACTTGTGCAACAATAAGAATGCAGTGGGAATGAATTTACATCTGTTGGACGAATTTTATGAAAACAAACACTCGAAACCGACGTTTCACACAAGTCACATGCAACGAAAATCTGTAACGCAACCATCTGTGTGTGGCGTGTTTATAATTATGTATTATTTATATTTTAGGATAATTAATCTGTAAAAAACACACCACATGTCATAAAGAAAGCATGTAAACCGTCTGAGGATGAATCACAACGATTCGAAACCGATAACGGTACCCTTTGAATAAAGGAACTGAAAGTAAATTTGTGGCTAATTGCTGTCCTAACACCATCAACATTTGTCAACGGGATAGAAGCGAGAGGATTCAAAAATTGGTACTAAGCCAACATAAAATGGTCCGGGCCCTGAAAGCCAACACAAATTGACAACAGGTATCAGTTTCGGAATGACTTCTATTAAACCTCAAAGCTCGTCGTTGCAATATTAATATTCTGAATTGGGACTTGCGGGGACAGTTATCAGCCTATGTGTTAGAATTTCAAAATAGTGATTGAAATTTAGATAATAAAATTAGTTCTACTCAAATGCATGTCTTTATTTTTGATATTTGCATGTAAACACACATTTAATGATACATCATATTACGGTCTGATTTCATTCGATTCGGGAAGATATGTTTATACGGTAATTGAACTTAAATAAAAGAAATTAAAAAAAGGAACAGCCGGATGGCACTCAGTCCACGGTGAGCTGCCGGAAGGAGCCCTCCAGGCCGAAGAGGTCTGTCTGGGACTTGGGCTTGCCCGGCCGCTTCGACTCGTCCACGACGAACTTCTCGTCCTCCCTGAAGTAGGCGGCGTGCGACTCGAGGCGCTTCTGGCACGCGGCTGCGGAGATAGCAGGAAGCATTAAGAGTGTGCGGCGCAGCTGGGTCTGCGGACAGGGACGCGAACTGGAGGCTGGAGGGACGCTAGGAGAGTGGTACCTGCAGGAGCTGAACAGAAATTTTTTAGAATTTGAACCCATTTTAACTGTTTTTCGACCGTGACTGTCTCAAGGAATATGTAAAGGTTTTTTTTAAATTACTGCTACCAGTCACAAATTTTGTCACCTGTTGTATTACTTATTTGTTTGGCGACATGTTTCGATGTAATACTTCATCTTCAGGCTAGATGGCATTACAAAAACAACTTTACAATAAGGCCATATTGACGTTACATAGTCTTTTCGTAAACGCTGTGGTCATCCTGCTCAATTTGTAATGTATTCTGTCTACCTACATCTGTAATACTATAAGAAGACATCCAGAATATAAAAACTGGCATATTTTGATTATTTTCACTCCATTATGTCATATGCTATCATATTTTGGGGTAACTCCACAACAAGAGAAAAAATTTTTAGAGTACAGAAGCGTATAATAAGAGTAATGAGTAGCGTAAATCCAAGAACATCGTGTCGAAATCTATTCAAAGAATTGGGCATATTAACCACAGCTCCTCAGTATATTTATTCCTTAATGAAGTTTGTTGAAAATAATACATCTCTTTTTCCAACTAACTGCTTAGTACACAGTATCAATACTAGGAATAAGAATAATATACATAAAGATTTAAAATCACTTACTCTTGCCCGGTAAGTAGTCCAGTATTCAGCAACGCATATTTTCAATAAGTTACCAGCAAACATTAAGAGTTTAGTTTCAGACAAGGCACAATTTAAACATAATTTAAAAGAATTTTTGGTGGCCAATTCCTTCTATTCCATACATGAGTTTCTCAACAAGTGCAGTAGACCATTTTAACGAAAATTATTTTACTTTAATTTTTGACAATACTTGGTTGTGAATGATGGATGTATGGAAAGCAGATGTAAGTCTTAAATCTGTAAATAGTCGAAGTTTAATTTTAAATCTTGTACATAATCTGACTGTTTTTAACTGAGGATCACTGAAATGAATAATTTACTTTAATTTTTGACAATACTTGGTTCTAATAGCCAAGAAACTAGCAAATGTCTGAATGATGGATTTAATGAAAGCAGATGTAAGTATTAAACCTGTAAATATTATAAGTTTACATTTAATTCATGTACATAATTTTACCGTTTACTGACTGAGGATCATCAAAATTAATGAAACTCAGGTTTTTCTAATTACATTTTTTGTAATGTGTTTATCTGACATGTTCCACACCCAGGAGGATTCCCTCTTTTACGGGTCTATGGAATGAATAATTAATCTGATTTAATTTATGACAGGTAAATATCTGGCGCCCACATAGATCGATAGTCAAATCGAAACCAGCTGTATTTCGACCGCCATCTTGTCCACTGCAGTACAGAACTGTTTGTGATCGTGTTTCCAAGTAACTGCTAAGTTACTGACAATTTGTGAACAGTGGCCAGCAGAGCCACGGAAATGGAGGCATCCCAGCGCATCACAACGAGATTGCAACGCCAGAAGAAAAAAGCGAGTGACCGTTACAAAATATTTTCGTGCAAACACCAGTCCAACTTACAAAGTTACATCACCTCTTGCTAAGTTTTCTCTTCTTCCACAGGATGACCACAGCATTTACGAAAAGACTACGCAACGTCAATATGGTCTTATTATAAAATTGTTTTTGTAATGCCATTTAGCCTGAAGATGAGGTATTACTTCGAAACATGTCGCTAAATAAATAAGTAATACAGTAGTTGACTAAGTTTGTGACTGGTACCGGTAATTTAAAAAAAAACCTTTACGGAAATTTTTTACTTGTTAGGGAAGCTGTCGGCGAAAATCTATATCGGGATTCTTAATTTTATTCATAATTTGGCAGTGCGGACGTGTCTATAATGAGTACATACATACATCTGTCACACATACTCGTCCTTAAATGTGTTGTAGTTTTTGTTCTTGCCTTTGCGGTCTTCAGTCACGAGACCGGTTTAATGCAGCTCTTGACACTAGTCTGTCCTGTGCAAGTCTCTTCATCTCTGTATAACTACTGCTACATACTTCCTTCCCGTTTTTGAATCTTGGTCTGCCTCTAAAATTTTTGCCCGCCGCGACTTTCTACATTACCAAATTGACGATACCTTGAATGCTCATGTTCTCAACGAATCCCTTCTTTTAACAAAGCTGTGCGACAAAATTCTTTTCTCTCCAGTTCGGTTCTGTACACCTTTATGGATTACCTGATGCACTCATCTGAACACAAGACTTCTTCTGTTGCGCCACTTTTCAAAAGCTTCTGTCCCCTTCTTGTCAGAACAACCGAGCGAAGAGGCGCAGTGGTTAGCACACTGGCCTCACATTCGGGAGGATGACAGTTCAGATCCGTGTCCGGCCATTCCAGTTTACGTTTTCCGAGGTTTCCGTAAAGCGCCCCAGGTAAATGCCGGCATGGTTTCTTCTAAAGGGCGTGGCCTGTTTCCTTCCTCATCCTTGAAACTATCCAAGCCTGTACTCCATCTCTAATGAACTCGATGTCGGCGGGACGCTGAACCCTAATATTTGTTCCTCTCTAAATGATCTGAATCGACTATCGTCCACGTTTCACTACCGCACACGGTTAAATTCCAGTCAAATACCTTCAGAAAAGACTTACTGATACTTAAATGCATATTCGATGTCTTCAATACTATTTTTCTTGCTACTCTCAGTCTGCATTTTACATCTATTCTACTTTGGGCATCGTCAATTATGTTGTTGCCAAACTAGCAGAACTTCTATACTATATCTGGGCTCTCAAATAAAATTAGAGCCACAATGGATAAATGGCACGTTCATTTAAATAGTTTATGGTTATGATGCCTAGCATGAAGAAATAATAAGTAATACCTGCGATTTCATCGAATGTTCCAGCGTCTCCACCATACTCCTCTGGTAAAGAAGACTTCGGGAAGAAGTCCAGAAGCGTGTCTACAGTCGTATGTAAGTGTATCTGCAACCAACAATACAAAATATTGTTACCCACAGTTTACTATACGTTCAAATATAATATACTTATCAACCCTCTCCAGGTTTCATATTCATTCAAATGTAACATGATTATCAACCCTCTTCCACAACATACCATAACAGTCAATTATATATGACACTAACGCGTGATAATGGTTATTCAGTGAATATTTGCTGTGCCACACATCTCATAAAAAAATAAAATATTGTGACAAAGATTTTCGATAACTCAACCCTTCACAAGAAATGCAACAGAAAAGTATTTCTTTCTTGTAATTTTCGTCTACATATTTCGAACCTCTAATGTGTCCTCACAAAATGTTATGTTTTCGTATTAACGAGCACCCAACTATCTAGACCTTTAGAGTCAAAAGTATACGAAAAGTAAACATTCCGACAATGCATACTTATTTACGCTACTGGCCATTAAAATTGCTACACCAAGAAGAATTGCAGATGATAAACGGGTATTCATTGGACAGTAATTTTATACTAGAACTGACATGTGATTACATTTTCACGCAATTTGGGTGCATAGATCCTGAGAAATCAGTACCCAGAACAACCACCTCTGATACGCCTGGGCATTGAGTCAAACACAGCTTGGATGGCGTGTACAGGTACAGCTGCCCATGCAGCTTCCACACGATACGACAGTTCATCAAGAGTAGTGACTGGCGTATTGTAACAAGCCGGTTGCTCCCCCACCATTGACCAGAAGTTTTCAGTTGGTGAGAGATCTGGAGAATGTGCTGGCTAGGGCAGCAGTCGATCATTTTCTGTATCCAGAAAGGCCCGTACAGGACCTGCAACATACGGTCGTGCATTATCCTGCTGAAATGTAGGGTTTCGCAGGGATCGAATGAAGGGTAGAGACACGGGTTGTAACACATCGGAAGTGTAACGTCCACTGTTCAAAGTGCCGTCAATGCGAACAAGAGGTAACCGCGATGTGTAACCATTGGCACCCCATACCATCACGCCGGGTGATACGCCAGTATGGCGATGACGAATACACGCTTCCAATTTGCGTTCACCGCGATGTCGCCAAACACGGATACGACCATCATACTGCTGTAAAGAGAACCTGGATTCATCCGAAAAAATGACGTTTTGCCATTCGTGCACCCAGGTTCGTCGTTGAGTACACCATCGCAAGCGCTCCTGTCTGTGATGCAGCGTCAAGGGTAACCACTGCCATGGTCTCCGAGCTGATAGTCCAAGCTGCTGCAAACGTCGACGAACTGTTCGTGCAGATGGTTGTTGTCTTGCAGACGTCCCCATCTGTTGACTCAGGGATCGAGACGCGGCTGCACGATCCGTTACAGCCATGCGGATAAGATGCCTGTCATCTCGACTGCTAGTGATACGAGGCCGTTGGGATCCAGCACGGCGTTCCCTATTACCCTCCTGAACCCACCGATTCCATATTCTGCTAACAGTCATTGGATCCCGACCAACACAGCAATGTCGCGATACGATAAACCGCAATCGCGATAGGCTACAATCCGACCTTTATCAAAGTCGGAAACGTGATAGTACGCATTTCTCCTCCTTTTACGAGACATCACAACAACGTTTCACCAGCAAGGCCGGTCAACTGCTGTTTATGTATGAGAAATCGATTGGATACTTTCCTTATGTTAGCTCGTTGTAGGTGTCGCCACCGTGTCCAACCTTGTGTGAATGCTCTGAAAAGCTGAATATTGGCATATCACAGCATCTTCTTCCTGTCGGTTAAATTTCACGTCTGTAGCACGTCATCTTCGTGGTGTAGCATTTTTAATTTCCAATTGTGTATATATTTTTCCTTGTTGTTAGCGGAGACTCTTGCGAAAATTTTGTTGCACATTCACTTATTGCAATACTCCGTCTTTTTTGAACCCACTTGTTATTAAGCTTCAGAAAATGTAAACAAGAGGTAAAAACACCCTACGTAAACTATCCGTCAATTTGGCAAAAAAATTCTGGTGGTAAGTTCCTATGGGTCCAAACTGCTACTTGGCTTACACACTACTTAATCTAACTTAAACTAACTTACGCTAAGGACAACACGCATACCCATGTTCGAGGGAGAACTCGAACCTCTGACGGGGGGAACCGCGCGAACCGTGGCGAGACACCCGAGACCACGCGGCTACCCCACGCGGCTAAAAATCATGGCTTTAACTTGTAAATATCAAAACGTAAAATCATATTGTGTGTATCACACAGTGAGGCGACAAAAGTCATGGGATAGGGATATGCACGTATAGAGATGGCGATAGTACCGTGTACACAAGGTGTAAAATGGCAGTGCATCGGCGGAGCTGTGATCTGTACTCAGGTGATTAATGTGAACCTTTCAGGCATGACCTTCCACCAGGGACAACGCATGGGCCGTCGGCCTTCACTTAAGGATCAAGAGCAGCGGTGTTTGCTCAGAGTTGTCAGTGCTAACAGACAAGCAACACTGACTTAAATAACCGCAGAAATCAATGTGGGAAGTATGACGAATGTATCCGTCATGACCATGTGCAAAATACGGCCTTAGTGGACTATGGCAACAGACGACCAACGCGAGTGCCTTTGCCAACAGCACGACATCGCCTGCAGCGCGTCTTCTGGGTTCGTGACCATATCGTTTGGACCCTAGACGACTGCAAACCATGGCCCGGTAAGATGAGTCCCGATTCCAGTTGGTAAGAGCTGATGGTGGGGTTCGAATGTGGTGCAGACCCCACTTAGCTGTCGACCGAAATTTCCAATAAGACACTGCGCAAGCTGGGGTTCGCTGCTTTACTACGAGTGAATCTATGTGAAGATTCCATTTCGCGGCGAATCGACGAGGCTTAGAATCTCGCTGGAAGTCCCCTGCAGCAATATTGAGCCATGCTGCCTGTATAGCCACCCACAATTGCGGAAATGTTGCTGGTGCTGGATTTTGTGGACGAATTGAACTCTGGATTATGTCGCATAAATGTTCAATGGGTGGCCAAATCATTCGCTTGAACTGATCAGAATGTTACTGAGACCAGCTTGCGAACAATTGTGGACCACTGACATGGCGCAATGTCATCTGTAAAAATTCCACCGTTGTTGGAGAACATGAAGTCCATGAATGACTGCAAATGGTCTCCATGTAGCCGAATGCAACCATTCGCAGTCAATGATCAGTCCAGCTAGACCAGAGGATTCAATCCATTCCATGTAAATACAGCTCACATCATTACGGAGCCACGATCAGCTTGCACAGTGCTTTGTTGACACGTTGGGTCTATGGCTTTGTGGGCTGTGTGTCACATACGAACTCTGCCATCAGCTCCTGCTAACTGAAATCGGGACTCGTCTGACCAGGCCACGGCTTTCCAGTCGGCTAGGGTCAACCGATATGATCTCGAGCCCAGGAGACGTGCTGCAGATGATGTGCTGTTAGCAAAGGCACTCGCTCAAATCAAATGGCTCCAAGCACTATGTGACTTAACATCTGAGGTCGTCAGTCCCTTAGACATAGAACTACTTAGACCTACGACTGCTACGGTCGCAGGTTCGAATCCTGCCTCGGGCATGGATGTGTGTGATGTCCTTAGGTTAGTTAGGTTTAAGTAGTTCTAGGTTCTAGGGGACTGATGACCACAGATGTTAAGTCCCATAGTGCTCAGAGCCATTTGAACCATTTGAACTTAAACCTAACTAGCCTAATGACATCACACACATCCATGGCCGAGGCAGGATTCGAACCTGCGACTGTAGCAGCAGCGTGGTTCCGGACTGAAGCAAAAGCACTCGCGTTGGTCGTATGCTGCCATAGCCCATTAACGCCAAATTTTGCGCCCTGTCCTGAAGGATACGTTCGTCGTACATCCCGCATTGATTTCTGAGGTTATTTCATGCAGTACTGCTTGTCTGTTGGCACTGATAACTCTACGCTAACATCTCTGCTCTCGGTCGTTAAGTTAAGCTGACGGCCACTGCATTGTCCGTGGTGAGAGGTAATGCCTGAAATGTGGTATTCTTGGCATACTCTTGACACTGTGGATCTCGGAATATTGCATTCCCTATTGATTTGCAAAATGGGATGTCCCATGAGTCTAGCTCCAACAACCGTTCCTGGTTCAAAGTCTGTTAGTCCCTGTTGTGCGGCCATAACCACGTCGGAAACTTTTCCATATTAACCCTGTGAGTACAAATGACAGATCCGCCAATACACCGCTATTTTTTACCTTGTGTGCGCAACACTACCTCCATTTGTATATGTACATATCGCTGTGCCATGACCTTCGTCACCTCAGTGTAACTTTACAAAATAAATACAACTAGACGACTACATCAACAATTTAATATCCTTATTTCCAGTTCATTCAAGAGTTGCGTCAATCCATTCAAAGAAATCTGTAGTTTCGGGGGGAAGCTTGTCTGCTAGAGCTTCAATTGGAGTAACTTCGTGGATTTTGAACCGAATCTATTAACCGTGAATTTTTGTTTTGTAAATAAAAACAGCCTTTTATTGCTGCACTATATTTTATTTCTCCCAGACACGATTCGCATTTTTAGGTTTAAGGCATCTTCAGTGGAATCTAGAATGATACAGTTTTATTTTGATAAGTGTTATTTGTAGATTATAAAACAGTTCACTCAAATGTTTTTTATTTCAGTCTTTGATCACAATATCAGTTCTTTTGACGATGACCGGTTTCAGTCAGTAATGACCATCCTCAGATCTACAATATAAAAATATATACACCTAGTGAGCAGTGTGTCTTCCAACACAATACAGCATTACGTATCACAGTATACTATCACACAACCAGGCAAATGTACAGATAAAATACGGTAAAACGTACCTTTTTCTACACTGTGTCCGAAAATGATAAGGCCGTAAAGTGTCAGACCTATTATCTTTATATATGTCGTTTTAATAATTGTATATGGGTATTGTATTCGTCTTTTACTGTATCACAATTGGTTTCTATAATAGGTATCAATACTTAAAAGTCTGCTACATGTATTTTACCTAATGTTTTTTATGTTCAAAAATGTTGAAATGTGTGTGAAATCCTATGGGACTTAACTGCTAAGGTCACCAGTCCTTAAGATTACACACTGCTTAACCTAAACTATCCTAAGGACAAACACACACACCCATGCCCGAGGGGGGACTCGAACCTCCGCCGTGACCAGTCTCACAGTCCACGATTGCAGCGCCTGAGACCGCTTTTTTTGTTTTTGTTTTTTCTTTTTGTTGGATTTTTTTTTTTTATTTCGGGTCTCTTTCCTCCCCTTCAACCCGTCCTTTACGCTCGCCAAGTGTTGCGTTCTCGGCCTGGCTTCTCCGCCTTTAAAGAATGAATGTAACTTGATGATGTGGAAACACGCTTCTTCTGAACGACAAACGAAGTATGCCCCTTCTGTTGCCTTTGTTTGCAACATGGCTTGAATAAAAATAAATGTAAATTCCATTGAGAAGGCAGTCACATAATTGTTATGGAAATGTAACTGCATCTGTAAATTTCGTTCTCCGTGCGCGGAAAAACGGAAAGAAGCAACTCATTATTGCTGATCAGTAAAATTTCCTTTTTCAGAAGGTAATAAAGTAAAATAGGCTTATTCTGCTTGATTTTACACATAATTAACGTAAATGTGTCTTATTGTGAAAAGAAAAGGAAAGAAAGACAGAAACTAAATAAAGGGTGTTGTGTCTTTACAAGACAGCCTAGACACAATGAGAGGAAGCCGAAAGGCACGCACTAAGCTAAAGCAGGAAGGCGTGAGGTCTGAAACAGGATACGTAATGAATGCTATAAAGAAAAGTACGTAGCTTCTGGAATACTTAACTTTAATCCATCCTTTTGGTACATCTGGAGATTGTGGCGATACAAGTGAGACTCTTTAGATACATGCAATGTTACTAATGGCGCCTTGCTAGGTCGTAGCCATTGACTTAGCTGAAGGCTATTCTAACTATCTGCTCTGCAAATGAGCGAGGCTTCGTCAGCGTGCATCGCTAGCTACGTCGTCCGTACAACTGGGCCTTGTGGTAGCGCTCGGTCTGCTATCACACAGTGGCGACACGCGGGTCCGACATGTACTAATGGACCGCGGCCGATTTAAAGCTACCACCTAGCAAGTGTGGTGTTGGTTGGTTGGTTGGTTTGGGGAAGGAGACCAGACAGCGAGGTCATCGGTCTCATCGGATTAGGGAAGGACGGGGAAGGAAGTCGGCCGTGCCCTTTGAAAGGAACCATCCCGGCATTCAAGTGTGGTGTCTGGCGGTGACACCACAAAGGGTTTATACCAGTTTCATCACTGTGCTTCACCGAAAACAGAGTAATAGATACACATAAGCTTAACTGGTCTATACTGATGGCTAATCCCTCGCGGCGTGTTTTATCAGATTATGTTTATTACGTAAATGATGTCTTCATCCAAGCCCACAGTAGCGAAATCTATGCAGGATCTAGGCAAACATATTTCTGGTGGCTACCGTACTTCAGTAGCCAGTTGTGAAAACGACTGTGTGGACGATGTGGCCTATTCTACACCTTATTTTAGATCTATGTGACGATGCTGTGCTGAATATACTTATATGTTTTGACGATGCCATTTCGGTCTTATCACCTTAGGACATGGTGTAGGAAAAAGTACGTTTTACCGTATTTTATCTGTACATTTCCCTGGTTGTATAATAGTATACTGTGATACGTAATGCTGTATTGTGTTGAGAGACACACTGCTCACTAGGTGTATATATTTTTATATTGTAGATCTGAGGATGGTCATTACTGACTGAAACCGGTAATCGTCAAAAGAATTGATATTGTGATCAAATACTGGAATAAAAAACATTTGACAGTTTGATAGTATTGGATCACTGTTCATATACGCGACTATGTCGCAGCTGGTGAAACAGTCCACTCTCGTTTCCTTTGTAGGTAAGTGATTAGTTACAGTTCTTCGACTTTTTGGTTGGCATCTGCGTTTCCTGTCATCTGGTTATATGCTGGAGGTTGCACCACAACTTCATTTACGAAACATAACGAAGTTTATATGTTTCAGGTTCGGAACATAAAAGGTGCTTATGTTCCGTAAATTAAGTTGTAGTGCGACCTCCAGCGTGTGACCAACTGAGAGAAAACGCAGATGCCAATCAGGAAGTCGAAGAACTGTAAGGACTCACTTATTCACACATAAAACGAGACGTCAACTGGTTTATAACCTACAAATAAGACAAATCAAAACAAAACTGCATCTTTCTAAATTCCACTGATAATGAGTTAAAGCAAAAAAGGCGAAAAGTGTCTGGTAGAAATAAAATACATTGCTCTTAGTGTATAGAAAGTCCTAAGTTCCTAACGGAAGAATGGTTACAGTGATATGTATACTATTTGAGCAGCAATCAGGAGAAGGATCAGGTTGTTGTGGCCGAAAAAACTCATAGATCACTTGCCACTGGCTTCTCCGCTGATTTGAAATGACACAAAAACAACAAAGTTTGCTTTAAAAGCTAACTGTGTCGTGTCGTCGACGACTCATTATAGATGGGGTACACAAAATGATACGTGGAAAACGAGACGAAGTTAAAAGAATGATGTAATAAGGTAAAAGATAACGACACAATGCATTTTCTTTAGTCCTACGGTGAGAAAATTAATCTACAGGCTTCTGGGATTAGAATAATAATAGAGATGTTACGCAGGTGTACAAATAAGGAGAAATGAATGCTTTGGCTAGACAAGATGCGTTTTATTCCTGTTCCGAACAGCGTAAAATGAAGAAATGTGGGCGTATTCATCCTACACGTCATAAACATACTGGACTAATTTAAAACTGTTCTGTCGCAAAAGTACTTAATTTTTTTGTACGTCAAACCAATGCATTCAAACGCAAATCACATTTGTATGAGATGTAATTCGTACACGTTGGTAGAAGTACGATTCTAACTTAAAAGAAAATAAATATGAAAACCGAGTGGAAGAACTACCCATAATCACATTAACTGGTCAAATAACTCCCCTTCTTTGTGAGTTGTGTTTCTGCTCTTTGCGTCAGTGTGCTGTGAGTCCCAAATGTAAATTTACGAATTGATAGACGAAGACGAAGTATATAAAAACGAAGGTCAACGAGCGTTTGACATCACGGAGGTAAGCAGCAGCCCAAGGACAGGTAGGCTACGAAGCGGTCACAGGCAGCAGAGAAGTGAAGGCTACTGAAGGCAGTATCGGTGAGCATATACAGTCAAAATCTGTTTTAATCACGGTAGGATTAACAGCTAATGAATTTCAGAGCGGGAGACGGAATTACACATAAAATGTTTACGATTTTGCAGTAGTCTCTCATAATATCGTAATAGTTTGAGTTATATAAGGGATTCGACAGGATCAGAGGCATGCGTACAGAGAGTGTTGGAGGTATGTCCTTGAGAAAGTCACCATACGGCGTCACTGACCTCCACAGCACCCCCAATAATTTCTGTTTTCTACATTCCACAGAGTCTCGAATCCTGTGGGCTACCGACGAATACAGAGAGAATATCCGAAGCATTATGGATTCTCTTGGTGCAAACCAGATTTGGAATTAAGCAACAACTCACTCACTTTTCGGTTACATTCTCGAAATGCGTATAAAAGTGGCTTTTCTTTTTTCCTCAGCCATAAAGCACACAAAGCTGTATTCCACTTAAAAATGGCTAAAGGCCGAAACAGCATTCACGAAGTTCATAAATAATTTCTTAAATGAGAGTGGGCTCTCATTAGTAGCCGTAACGCTGATGATAAGAGATTGAAATGAGTAGTTGTAGAATTCACTGATCGCTTATTTTAAATGTTATGTAATGACTACGCTTTGCATCCAGCAACAGTTGCTTTGGAGAGCCTGCCGCATCTCCTTCAGTTTCCGTATTGAATATGTTTCGAACTTACTACCATTTCCAACATTCCCTGTGGACATAAATTCGAAATGTAGATCACGCGGTTCTGTGTCCTGCCGATGAGCACTTTTGAGAAGCGTCGTAAGTCCTAAAGATGTTCAGAACGGAAAATAAAGGTACATAGTGCGGTTGAAGGCGTTAAAAGGAAAGGTATTTATTGCAGTTGAAGGCGTTCAAGGACTCCTAACCCTTTCACCTAGCACGGGGACATATTGCAACTTCTTCTTCTTCTTTTGCTTGTGCCTTAGTTCCGCAGTTTTCGCAGGGTCGGCGTTGTTACAATCGGATTTGGCATCGTTAATCTGAAAGGGTGACAGGATGCCCTTCCTGCCGCCACCCTGCGTACCCCCGGGATGGAATGAGTTGACATCAGCTGTCTGCGTCTAGTGTAAATCATGAAATAGTGCAAACGTGTATCAAATGTCTGCGATTCGTGTAACTGAGGCGGGACGTGGGAACAAGCCCGGTATTCACCTAGTGGGATGTGGAAAACCGCCTAAAAACCAAATCCAGTCTGACCGACACGCCGGCCCTCGTCGTTAATCCGCTGGGCGGATTCTATCGGGGAAGGCGCGCCTACCCGAGTTCAGGAAACAGCGCATTAGCGCTCTCAGCTAACCTGGCGGGTCGAGGACCTGTTGCAACTACAACAGATTTAATCAGACAGTCACTTCATCAGATCCTACTTTCACACATTAAACAAGCAAGGATTGCACAGAAATCAAAAGATTGTTGAAAATTGCCGGCCGGAGTAGCCGTGCGGTTCTAGGCGCTACAGTATGGAACCGAGCGACCCTTACGGTAGCAGGTTCGAATCCTGCCTCGGGCATGGATGTGTGTGATGTTCTTAGGTTAGTTAGGTTTAAATAGTTCTAAGTTCAAGGTGACTGATGACCTCAGGAGTTAAGTCGCATAGTACTCAGGGCCATTTGAACCACTGTTGAAAATTGGTTACTTTCTGACTTTAACGATGCTTAAACTTATCACCATCAAGTGCCGCACAGAGCACAGTGGACGGCAAGAAGTTAGCTAGTTGTGTGCCTTGTGTACCATTTTCAGCTACGTCCGTAACTGATTTATTGAGACCTGGTTCTCTACTCTCTTGAAGTGGTACACACTACAGAGTTGCTTTCCTGTGCCGGCATTTGGAAATACGCATGAGGTATCCAGAAAAGAACATCCTGGGAGCAGTTACTGTTTGGGAGACAATGAGCGATGGCAGTGGAGGAATTTTTTTCTCTGGAATCTGTGCCGCGACCAGCGGTTTCGCTCGTCGTACGTCTTCTCACATCTCATTACTATGCAACACTCCCCTGGATTGCAGTGGAAGATGCAACTAGTAGGACGAAAGGCACCTATGTGTATTTAGTAAAGGCATCAGATTATGTCTTGAAGTTGGTAGTGGTCGTTTGTGAGGGCTCTGCTGACCAGGCATCGACATGCAGGACTTAACTCTAGAATCACAGTGTGGGCAGCGATAATGTGCAACGGCTGTAAACCTCTGTCGTTTACTGTGTGGCCGAAAATAACAGTGTGGGATAAACATAGAATGTTATCTATCCTATTTCTATGTTACTCCTGAATAATAATGGAGATTTTCTTCAAGTGGGTCAGTGTCCTCGAACACACAACTGACACTTTCCCCCTAATGTTCGTTAACTCGCACGGGCAGTACTTTTGCTCGACCTGTTCTCTACTGAACATCGTTTGTGTATAATATGACGATGAATAACATGTTGTTTTCTGCATTGTTGGAAGCATCTCTTGACGATTAGCGTCTGTAGATAGGAGTAGCATGGGGCGACATCCTCTAAGATGGCAGTCAACACCTCTTCTATAGTATGCACAATTGAAACACTCTAGTGCAATTATAGAAGGCTATACAATCCGCTTATGTTGAACTGTGTCGATACGCATCTGACGCAGTAATTCTGTTCATAGTCAGTGCTCCGCTAGTATACAGCGTACATAAAATGTGGTTAAAGTGCGGTCTTTTCAGAGTTAATTTTCCACCAGCGTAGTTACGGTTTACTAGTGTCTACAAAATATTGTAATGTTATCAGGTGTCTTCTCTTTCATCTCCGAACTTTTTAATTCTCGCTTAGTGACAAAAAACCGAAATTCAGACAATCGCTTAATATACAGAGTGTTTAAAATTCTTTGCATTAGTTGTCTAGAATGATGCGGAACAACTTCTGTTCGAGACAAAATGTTCGCTGACTTTTTCCAATGACGTTATGCCTCCTTTAGTATACAGCGGCCCTGGACGACGAGATTGCACCGAAATAACAGGGTCTATTAACCACATGTGCTGCAAACTACCTGCCCCAGTGAATTGATGGAGAGCTTTTCAATCAGAAAACCTTAAGAATGAATATATCTAAGAAGGAGACAACACAGCCTTCGGATTTTCGTAATATTTTATATTTACGGGACGTGAAGTTAACTCAAATATAAATCAGCCAAAGCAGTTCGAAGTAACTCTAAAAATTCGCCAGAAAATCGAGTCTGAAGTTTTCCGAACGTCTTTGAGGCCTTACACTAAGTTCGATTTCTATACAGGCCACACGGCTGTGTGGCACAATGCTCGCCCGCCATGTTTGGCGGACCAGGTTCGATTCCTGGGCGGACCAAGGTACCTGTTCCACGAGTATTTACTCGAATCGTGAAATACTTAAAGATAAAAAAAATCAGTCCGTAATGTTTTAATTGAAACAATCTTTATTAAAAATCTTTTTATGGAAACTGGCGTTTTGTGGGTGTACATTTTCATGAAAAATGAAAATTAGATATGTATTAATAAGAACACATTTGACGAATTTTACATTCATGTAATGTAGGTTTGTGAACCTAATAGAAAAAAAAGAAAAAAGATAATGACAGAATGGAAACTCGATCCAGTGGTTGCAAGTCCGAGCGCTATTGATATTTTACGCATCTCGATGTATTTTACGGCTGACAGAAATGCAGCCACGTGGTAGATAAGCATTCTACCAGACACACACAGGCCATAGAAAAAGTCGACCTTACTTTAAGTTTTTAAAGACGCTTAGAAAACTTCAGTCGAGTTTACGAGAATTTTTGAGTGTTCCGTCAAATTGTTGGGGAGTGTCATTATTGGAGTTCTGAGCTTCTCATAAGGTAAATACACAAAAAAATTTACAATAATCCGATTGGTTTGCGTCTGTTTATAAGTGGAAAAGATGTTTTAGAAGCCAATCAGGAAATTTAATATTCCTGGGCCTACCATCTTTCAAACGGAGCAGGTGACTGGATTATAGGCAGCACAGAAGGCATACCAACACAGCTGAGTGCCTTTGCTCTGACTCCTCTCAGGGGCATAACCAATACAGGAGGATGCCTAGCGTTACGGGGAAGAGTCAGTGAACATTCCGTCTCTAACTAAAGTTATTCCCCATGATGTGATCTATCACCTCTCGCCGTTTGATGCAAAGACTTGAAACACTCTGTATATATGGTCTGTGGAACGTGGCAAATTTGATGTCTGTTCTGTCTGGTTGATGCTGGTAACTGTAGGTAGCTACTATCCTGAAACGAAGTGCTAGCAGAAGTATATATAGCCTTACGTAACTTACCTTGTTTCAGTCTCTTAAATCACCACTAACTGTTCAAAAATAGCTTGTAATTAATGTCACTACCATTATAGTAGTTGCCAACATTATGTCTTCATGGACTCTTAAAATGGAAGAAAAGTGTATGACAACATCTTTTTATAATACACTTTTGTTAACGTACATGCGTAACTTTCGATGTACACCACCAATTTTGATTTATCTTTTAACAATTCGGATCGCTATCCCTGTAAACATTATCTCTCTCACTGTTTTCCCTCTCTCTTTTTCTCACTTTCAAAGACACACAAACACATAAAACGCTTTTGCTTGGATGTGAGTTTTGTGTAAAGATAGAAGAATCACTTGTATACAGTACAGAAAGCAGACGAGTGTAGCGGACCATGTCAGGGGGAGAAACTCATTCTGCCGCCTGACAGACGTGCGGTACCCACCCTCTTCTTGAGCTTGTCCTTCATGACGGCCTGGAAGAGGTTCATCACAGTCTCGTAAGAGGGTGGCGCGTGTACATAATGGATGCCCTTCAGCCGCAGTGGGTAGCCTTCCTGAAAGACAAAACAAATAACTCAGTAAATGAGAAAGAACAGATTATATCGATTCTCAGCAGTGAACTATTAGCACAACATTATTGCTCAGCATTAGCTTCGTGGAAGTAATTTGCAGTTGTAGGACTATGTTTTGTACGTTTAACTACGGACTACCATTATGATTAATTGTAAAGTTACTGCCATTTTGTAGACGAGAGCAGCATGTAAGATCAAAAGAATACATGCTATCAACCAGTAAAGAAATTTTACAGGATGTCCTCAGTCCTTTTAGGAACAGCCACTAGATGCAAATGAACTAACTATAGCCTTGTATCTAGCCTCTTCTTACCCTAAGGTAAAAAACTCAACACATCCCGTATGTTTCCTGACGGAGACGTCGCGCTGTTTACCACACAACCGATTTCGAAGACAGTTTTACCAAGGTCAAAAAGATGCTTACAATCAAATGGTGCTGATACACTCGTCCTCTTCGTAAATTATATTGCGCTGGGCAGATGAACTGCAGCACGTTCGATGCATCGACGACCATCCAGGGTTATTAACCTCGCTTGTAGAAGAGCAGACACTCTACTATTAAGAAGTCCTTAGCAACCTTGTGCCCAGCATGGAGGCACGTTAAGAGCATGCACTGCCGCTCGTGGCGATCACACACCCTATCAAGAACCATCACCCGCGATTTTAACGTCCAGAGGGCCATAATAATCAGCGGTAAATTCAGGGAAATTATCGTCTATGAATAAGAGTGCCATTTCTGTTCGTCTCACTACACATTTCTTTCAGTTACCTGTGACTCAGAAATGTAGATGAGCATGGGTGGTCTTACCGTCTTAGAAGAATCACAAAATTACTGTAAGCTGTTCCGTCAAACTTAAGACTTGCAGCTGTAGGAAGTCAACTTCTTCAACAAATACCTCGAGCCTATATCTCGGGGCCATCTTCCGACTGAAACTACAGATTAAAGATACACGAGGAGACATGTCCCTTAAATAGCTCCACAGGGCACTCTCCCATGTTACTGCACTTGATCACAAAAAATCTGGCGCAACGATCTGCGAATTACGTTACTTTTTGTGTGTATGAGAACGACGTCTTTGGGGATGGCGCTGTTGCATAAAACATTCTCGGACTTGTCGCGTCAATTCAGGGTGAAACCTCGAGCTTTCGACGATTACCTCTATCGTCTTCGTCAAGAGCAAATCACTGTTAGAACTAATGCTGTGGTTGCCTCATACAGCGCAAAAACGGATTCTGATTGGTCGTTAATTACGTCATGCTGTCGCAGGTGGTGTCAACATCTGCGCTGGTGGCGCCATCGCTCCCGCCATAGCGTAAACATTGCGATGAATATGTCTGGCTCTTCTCTGCAAGTATGTGTCATATGAGTTCTTAAAGTATCATGTAAGAATCACCTCTGGTTTTTTTATGAATTGAATTTAGGGGCTGTTGGTGTACTAAATTTATGAGGTTACGGAACGAAAAATTTGTTTTCATATATACTGTAATGAATTTTCATTAACTCATTTTGTTGATTGATGGTTGCCCTTAGTGTTACCTAAGTTGAGTGTAAAACCGGGAGAATTTCTTTTATCGTGAAATATCTTGTTTCGAAGGCCTTGCGGACGTTTCAGTTAAGTGTCGGAGCCATTGACCACACCTTCGAACCATAGGAGGTGGCTGAAAATAAGATGTTGCCCAAGACTGACAAATTTGTGTCGTTTGATATGACGTTAGTCTTACAGAGCGGGTACAGATATTAAATAGGCCGCAACCCTTGTTGACCGCACTGGTTATTTGCGATATGCAAGACTGTAGTCTATAGTAAGTCCGTTCCACCAATTCTGAGATCGCGGATTTGGTGTTGAACGAAACTGTTGGGCGTTTTTTAGGACTGAATTTCACCTCGCTTACAGTGCGCAATTGGGTTCATTTGTGGAGATGTCTCTGGACGTGTTTAACAATACAGGGATTTCAAAGCGAAATAGTAAATGTTTTAGGACGTGCTGCTTCGACTATGTCGAATGAAAGGTTTCGTATAACTATGTCTGATTTCTAGTATTTACAGAGATATAGCTCAAACAAATACACACAGAGGGGTTAAGTATAAGGCTAACCACGAAAGTTCATAGTTTATTTTCATAAAATCCATCTCTGATTTTATTGCACTTTCGAATGCTCTTAGCCGGCCGCTGTGGCCGAGCTGTTTTAAGCGCTTCAGTCGGGAACTCGCTGCTGCTACGATCGCAGGTTCGAATCCTGCCTCGGGTATGGCTGTGTGTGATATCCTTATGTTAGTTAGGTTTAAGTAGTTCTAAGTCCAGGGGACTGATGACCTCAGATGTTAAGTCCCATAGTGCTTAGAGTCATTTGAACCATTTTTTCGAATGCTCTTGAAAACACAGTGTGTAGTAGAGATGAGTCGTTCGTGATCTAACGGGTCCAAAGGAACGGTTCACCAAGATGAACGGAACGAGCGAGGAACGAATTCTAAGGAACGGTCTTTCATAGTCCACTTCGGTCGTGGCTTTCTACTTATAGTTTCCTGGAACGGGAAACGGTCGGTCTCGTTCCCGAACGGCACGTCGGCCGGTCTCGTTCCAGCCTCGGTCCCGTTCCCGTCTGTCTCGGCCTCGCTCGGTCGGACTCGTCCTCCTTCGCGTGGCCACTCGTTGCAGTTCCACTGCCGACTGCTCATAGTTCAGTATCGAGTTGTTCGTTTCGTTCGCTTCGCACGCCCATTCTAGATCTGTTACAACCCTTTTTTGAACTCTGAACTTCTGGTTCTTTTCGTATGCTATTCAGCGTTCACGACTGGTAATTAAAATGTATTTTATAATTACATAAAATTACGTAGTATGTAATACATACATCTTTTCAGGTAACAAAACGGCGTATCAGCTTACTTCACTATTTCGATAAACAGCAGAAGAAATACTTATAAAAAGGATAGATTTTTTGTTATTATACATGCAAAGGATGTTGCTAAGGCACACACGAGTGGCCATTTTCCGTCTTTTTTTGATCCAAGGTAAAAGAGCATGTTCATGGTTATGGAAGGCAGACCAACATACGAGCAACCGAATGATGCCCGCGCTTCGTAATAGAGTGTATGGTGTTACATTTTGTAAGGAGGATATGATAACTACTCCAATATTATTTCAGTGGTACAGGACGGTGCACGAAAAATCGCCCCGAGTACTAGACTGCTCATTGTCGCTTACCAATCGTCATCTATTGTTTCGAAGGTGTTTTCATTAGCTTATTTGTTATTTCTTAACTGCCTAATTATTACATGTTTATCTATTCTGCTCGTAGCGGAAAACAAATAGTGCGTAATTGGCGAGCATACTGTACTCGGGGCCGGGTTTTCGTACGCCAGCTTACATAATTTCACTGCGATCAGACATAACGCTGCAGTTGGCTAATCGAGATGTTTGGCAAAATCATGAAAATTACAAGTGTGTGAGAATTGTGTTATGAATAATGGCTCTGTACTCCAGGGGGGAGGCAAGTGCCCCCTCTTGGCGCCTTCCATCTTCAGTCACCTATGCTACTAATTTTCAATTTTGCATAAGAGCCATATACCAAGCACAATGAACGGTGAACGAGTAAAAATGAACGTTTCCCAAAAAAGAGCGATCACCAGTGAACTAGTTCCCAAGGATGAACGGCTCTGCCCATCTCTAGTGTGTAGCACTTCTGTGATCACCTTGATACTCTTTAAGGGGGGCGGCGCTAGTAGTAATCCGAACGATCAGGTCGACTATTGTGTATGCTTTATGTTTGTACATTTCCCCTTTTAACCATCCCAGATAGCGGGTCCCTGTACGCCATTATGGCAACACAACATGTCCAGTCAGTCCTGAAAATGAGCTTCCAGCGTTATTAGAAGATGTTCCTTTGGCTACGAGTGTGGGTATGACCTTTGTATTTGACGGAGTCCTGCACATTCTATTCGTCAAGTGACACATCATCTGCAGCTGATATTCCCTGGAAAGTGAATTGGCAGAAATGTTCACGATCCCTTGTAACCAAGGTACTCCGACTTTACGTTTTTGGCTTTTTGCCTACAGGCATGATTGAAAGATGAAGTCTACAAAGAACAAAGTAAACATAAGAGATTGGTTGATCGCCCGGATTATCAACAGTTCTGTCTCATAAAAGAAGCGAAGTGCCCATGTGGCAACAGATACAGAAGGACCAGGGACGTTGTTCGGCAGCAAAGAACTTTGCATGAGTTAAATCTGCTGTTAAACACTTAATCTATACTGGGATGTGGATGCATCAATAGGAGCCGCAATGTAGCTTCAGGCTGTTGGCTCACTCTGCAGATGGCAGAAAGATGTACGGCCTAAATTTGAGCTACATAAATAGAGTTTCTGTATCGGAACCTCCCCTTAGAAAAATTTATAAATGACAGTGCTGGTAAACCTCTTACGTTATTTGATTTTCAAACAACTGAGCAGGACTGAATGTACTCAGACATTTCACTCTTTACTTACTCTGATCAACACTAACTGACACATAATATTTTTAGCGCAATGCAATCTGACTTTCAATAATCCCTACAAAAGAATGGCTCTGACTAACAATAACCTATACCTTTCATGAATCACTTACCTCACAAAAATCTTCCTTACTCGAACTACCGCAATACAGCGAGCGCCAATACTGCCAGCTAAATGAAAGGATTCTAACTACTGAAGGCACTAACTATTGATAGGCATAGTTAGGAAATGAAAGATTTTGATAGAGAATAAACAATGTATTTACCTTAATAGTGTTCAAAAGTCATAATATATATATCAGTCCATGATATCCAATATTACAAATTTACTCTTTCTGATAGACACATGTCCAGATCGTCCGCTCTCAAAATTCTGCCATCTCTCTCCCCACATCCACCACTGCTGGCGGTTCACCTCCAACTGCGCAACGCTACGCGCTGTTCACATCCAACTGCCCAACACTACAATAGCAAAAATTCCAACAATACAAACCAGCCACAGACTGCACACAGCACGTGGCGTTACCAACATAAAAACCTAAACAGGCTCCTTACAGTATCAGCACGACCGAGATCTGATGGACCAGTCAATAGACCGCGAAAACAGGAAGCTGCTCACAGTATACGACGAGCTTACCTGACTGCACGTCATGACTCTCTTGACGAACCACGGCGTCAGCGGCGTGGCGTGGCCCAGGGTGACGTCCTTGAGGTCGATGATGGCCACCTGGCCCGCGATGACGCCCGCGTCCTCGTCCAGCATCATCACCTCGATGGACATGAAGTTCAGTTTGAAGCTGCGCTCGGCGCCAGCGCGGTTCGGTGTCATCCTGCCGGCGCGCACCACCGTCGCCAACCGGCCCTCCAAGTCCGGGCCAGGCAGCATCGTTATCACCCTGCAAACAGGCAGCACCAGTGTAAACCCTACATCTGTCTACATCGTCTACAAACAGCGGATGCAAACCATTACAGTTACCTTCCACCCATTCTTTAACTAAACTTTTGCTTGCAACTAATCCTGCCTCGGGCATGGATGTTTGTGATGTCCTTAGGTTAGTTAGGTTTAAGTAGTTCTAAGTTCTAGGGGACTGATGAACACAGATGTTAAGTCCCTTAGTGCTCAGAGCCATTTGAACCATTTTTTTTGCTTGCAACTAATTTGAATGCACCATTGAGTTTTATAGGTCTTTTCCCGTCTGTCAACTCGTCTTAATACGGTCGAAAATGGATAGAAAAATCTTCCAGTCCATATAGTACATGCACTGAGATGACAAAGTTCTTGGGATTCCTCCTAGTATCGTGTCGGATCTCTTTTTACCTGGCGTAGTGCAGCAACTCGACGAGGCACGAACGCAACAAGTCGTTGGAACCCCTCTGCAAAAATATTGAGCCAAGCTGCCTCTGTACCCGTCCATAATAGCGAAATTGTTGCCGGTGCAGGATTTTGTGCACGAAGTGACTTGTCGATTATGTCCCGTGTCGGGCAATCTGGGTGGCCAATCTTTCCCCCAAATGTTCTTCAAACAATTGTGACCCTCTGACATTGCGCATTGTCATCCACAAAAATACCATGCTTGTTTGAAAACGTGAGGTCCATGAATGGTTGCAAATGATCTCCAAGTAGCTGAACATTACGATTTCCAGTCAGTGATCGTTTCAGTTGGCCATTCCATGTAAACACAGCCCACTCTATTATGGAGTCACCAGCAGCTTACAATGTGCTTTGTTGACAACTTGCCGGCCAATGTGGCCAAGCGGTTCTAGGCACGTCAGTCTGGAACCGCGCTGCTGCGACGGTCGCAGGTTCGAATCCTGCCTCGAGCATGGATGTGTGTGATGTCCTTAGGTTAGTTAGGTTTCAGTAGATCTAAGTCTAGGGGACTGATGACCTCAGATGTTAAGTCCCATAGTGCTCAGAACCATTTGAACTATTTGTTTGACAACTTGGGTTCTTGGCTTCGTGGAGTCTGCGCCACACTCGAATCACACCATCAGCTCTTACCAACTGAAATCGGGGCTCATCTGATCAGAGCGCGGTTTTCTAGTCGTCTAGGGTCCAACCGATGTGGTCACAGCCCAGGACAGGCGCTGCAGGCGATGTCGTGCTGTAGGCAAAGGCACCCGGCTCCTTCGTCTGCTGCCGTAACCCGTTAACGCTAAATTTCGCAGCACTGTCATAACGGACACATCCGTCGTACATCTCACAGTGATTTCTGCTGTTATTTCAGTGTTGCTTGTCTGTTAGCACTGACACTACGCGAAAGCCGCTGTTCTCAGTCGTTAAGTGAAGGCCGTCAGCCACTGAATTATCCTTGCTGAGAGGTAATGTCCTATAAACTACTAGCCATTACAATTGCTACACCAAGAAGAAATGCAGATGATAAACGGGTATTCATTCGACAAATACAATATACAAGAACTGACATGTGATTACATTTACACACATCTTGGGTGCATAGATCCTGAGAAATCAGTATCCAGAACAACCACCTCTGGCTGTAATAACGGCCGTGATACGCCTCGGCATTGAGTCAAACAGAGCTTGGATGGCATGTACAGGTACAGCTGCCCATCCAGCTTCAACACGATACCACAGTTCATCAAGAGTAGTGACTGGTGTATTGTGACCAGCCAGTTGTTCGGCCACCATTACCCGGACGTTTTCAGTTGGTGAGAGATCTGGAGAATGTACTGGCCAGGGCAGCAGTCGAACATCTTCTATATCCAGAAAGGCCCGTACAGGACCTGCAACATGCGGCCGTGCATTATCCTGCTGAAAGATAGGGTTTCTCAGGGATCGAATGAAGGGTAGAGCCACGGGTCGTAACACATCTGAAATGTAATGTCCACTGTTCAAAGTTCCGTCAATGCGAACAAGAGGTGACCGCGACGTGTAACCCATGGCACCCCATACCATCACGCCGGGTGGTACGCCAGTATGGCGATGACGGATACACGCTTCCAATGTGCGTTCACCGCGATGTTGCCAAACACGGCTGCGACTATCATGATGATGTAAACAGAACCGGGATTCATCCGAAAAATGACGTTTTACCATTCGTGCACCCAGGTTCGTCGTCGATTACACCATTGCAGGCGCTCCTGTCTGTGATGCAGCGTCAAGGGTAACCGCAGCCATGGTCTCCGAGCTGATAGTCCATGCTGCTGCAAACGTCGTCGACTGTTCGCGCAGATGATTGTTGTCTTGCAAACGTCCCCATCTGTTGTCTCAGGTATCGAGACGTGGCTGCACGATCCGTTACAGCCATGCGAATAAGATGCCTGTCATATCAACTGTTAGTGATATATGGACGTTGGGATCCAGCACGGCGTTCCGTATTACCCTTCTGAACCCACCGATTCCATATTCTGCCAACAGTCATTGGATATCGACCAACGCGAGCAGTAATGTCACGATACGATAAACCGCAATCGCGATGTGCTACAATCCGACCTTTATCAACGTCGGAAACGTGATGGTACGCATTTCTCCTCCTTACACGAGGCATCACAACAACGTTTCACCAGGCAACGCCGGTCAACTGCTGTTTGTGTATGAGAAATCGGTTGGAAACTTTCCTGATGTCAGCACGTTGTAGGTGTCGCCACCAGCGCCAACCTTGTGTGAATGCTCTGAAAAACTAATCATTTGCATATCACAGCATGTTCTTCCTCTCGGTTAAACTTCGCGTCTGTAGCACGTCATCTTCCTGGGGTAGCAATTTTAATGGCCAGTAGTGCATTTGGTAACACTTAGTTCAAAGACTGTCAGTTCCCATTGTGCCGCCGCAATCAAGTCGGTCATCTTTTCACATTAACCAGCTGAGCACAAATGACAACTCCACCAATGCACTCCCCTTTTACACCTTGTGTTCGCGACAGTACAGCCATCTGTATACGAACATATTGTTATCCCATGACTTTTGTCAACTCAGTATACTGTTCACTGTAGAATATGAACTTCACGGAACTATCAAACTGTGCATTATCTGACAGTAAAAGTGAAGCATCCAGAAGATATGGTCGGATTCAGTGTAACTTCGTACACGTACACACCATAGACAGGCATATAAATGATTAAGAGGTGTAGTTATCTGCGACAGGTAGAACGACTACCAGAACGCATTAGTGTTGTTCGTGTTTGGTGTTGTTACCAGGGCTGGTAGGACATAGGGGCATAGTGAACGGCGTCAGGTGTTGAGTGCTTTGCATGAAGGACACGAAGTCGCAACGTACTCGTGTGTGAGAGCGTTAGCATCATCTGACAGTTTGAAAGGTGTCTCATAGTAGGTTACCATTTGGCTGGCTGGGTGAACTGTATAATATCCAGACTTCTGTGACATTAGGATGTAACAGTGAACCGATGCTGGATTGCACGGGAACGTAAGGTTCGCTGCGTTTTGCACCAAACGACTAATAGCTGCGTCTGCAGTCTGAGAACACGTAATGTACTCACTGCAAGGTTTTGTGTCATTCTGTACCACTGATCAGAGACTAGCTGTACCCGAATCAGGAAGTTACCATCCCATGCATAGGCTGCCGTTAACATCTCAACACAAACAGCTGCGTTTGGAAAGGTGCCGTGAACAGAAGTCATAGCCTCCTGATGAATTGCTTCGCATTGTGTTCAGCGGTGAATCATGATTCTGCACTTTCCCTGGATGACCATAGTCGGCGAGTATGTCGGCGACCTGGTGAGAGGTCGTATTCCTCTAGTATTTTGCACAGACGCAGCGGTCTTAGTCCATAAACGTTACAGTTCGTGATTAAGATTCGTTGTTAAGCTGCTTCATAAACTGTCACCAAGGTCGCTGAATTTTGTTAAGCTCATAACTCAAATTCATTTCCAGCATTTATAATGCCACAGTTCACACAAGCGTCTGTACCAATCTGTTTAAACTAATTCCCATAACGTCTTCACTCTACCGCGACCAACATACAAGTACCTTTGTCCCCGTGACCAAAACCAGTTCTGTCTTCACTACAGTCATGTTCGATACAAGCGACTATGAATTTCGTAAAATTCTCAACTTTAAAACCGATAGGGTGGTATGGAATTAAAAAAAGAAGTTCACACACTCAGCACATTTGTATAAAAAGTGATATAAGTAAGTAAGTTCATAGTGATTTAATGATAAATTTTATAATTACTTTCACTAGGAACATCCTGTAAACCATCATTTTACATTTTTTCTTCATTGCGTTTCGTCTGATGCTAGTAAAGCTTTATTTCTTACACTATTTGCAACTGAATCACTATAGTAGGATAATGAGAGTTAACTAAACATAACTGCACATACTCACTACACTATAGAATCAAAGAATATGGTGTATTAACTTCATGGTGTTGATTAATATTACTCAGTGATTGTTAACGGTGATGGCCACATAAAAATGTTTAGCTTAAATGTAGTTCCGACAGCAGATAGTCGCTTTCCAAGTGCCATCTAAAGACAGCTTGCTGATATCTGCTTTAGTTCATCAGTATTAGTTTTACCTACATGGTTTATTTCTTAAACAATGATATTAATAGGCACTTTTAAAATAAATAAAATGTAGCAATGTTCCATATTTTATATTGATCTGTATGGTATTACAATCGCAGGAAATTAAATTATTGTCGATTTTATACTAACGTTAAACAACAAAATTCTTGTGGTAGCCATTTCTCGCAGCAGCTGTATATAAATTGCAGTAAATTATGAAAAAAACGTCTTTTGCATGCTGAACATTAACTTGTTATCTCATTTGTACACTCATACACGTTTAACCTTTTAAAAAGGCTTCTTCAGTGGCTGTCTTGGAATATAACATGATTTTTTCGTTGCCGTACATAGGGTACTGTATAGATGTAAAAATTGTTCATATAAGTTTTGCGTAATAAAAAGGAAACGTAGACACAGCACAGTATCTGATTCATTACCTGAAACCCGTGTAATCTTACCTCGTGTGGAAGCTTTGTTAGAAAGGTAAAACATGTCTGGGTGCATGAATAAAACAAAAAAATTGATGTGCAGCAATCAAAATATGTTTTTGTTATAAACTATTCCAATTTATACATAGCTGGTGCGAAAAATGATCATCACAAGGATCTTGTCACATAATCTCCACCACGCAATTGTAGGTGACCACTATTATAGATTCAGAAGACTACATCTTAGGCTCCATAAAACCTTCCAACAGTATTTGTCATTTCAGTATTCTTGTATCTAAGATCAGTATAAATATTAAAATGGCCCAACCAGTGGTCTTAAACAATGAAATTAGCAGAGAGAGTTAAAAATACTTAAATAAAAAATTATATATAATCAATCTATACCTTGCAAATACGGTTTTTTTCTCTTAGCTACTCAACAAGATTTGAATTTGTGCAGAGACTGTCATTGGGGAAATCGAAGAAAACATACGAAAATATAATGGGGCTATAATGGAGCTCGTGATATGACAAACTCAACACAGAAAAATAAAATGTGAACAGCAAAAACACATGCGCCAATTTTACCCTGGAGTGATGAATCTCAAAAACATACAACTAAACAATGAAAAAGGAGAGCTATTAGCAAAAGGAGTGGAACATAATGTGAAAACTAAATTAGATGAAAAATGCATAGAAAATCTCATAATACAGTCAGACACTATTCCAAAATGACAAAAGTAAAGTGACAATGTGAACACTGGGCTAACAAGAGAACTGGTTAAATAATATATACAAAAAATTGTAACAGATATGAAGAAACAAAAACAATTGGAACACTGACTCCATATCAGTCAAAAAACTCAGATATAAACTCAAAAATGAAAGTGTCACTATTTCTAAAACAGAAAATGGAAAAACAATAAGTCTGATGGACAAACAACAATAGACTGACAAAACACATAAGTTAAATATATAAAATAATATTAAAACTTGAAATCAGCCCCAGACAGACTTTCAACTAAAGTCTTTCAACTAAAAACACTTTTAAAAATATACACTACACACTAAATTGGAGAGAAAATCTTAATACAGAGTAACCCACTGTACCTATCCTCAAATGCCAACCAAAAATTCGAACACCAAACATCCCTGTAATACCCATTGTAAATTTATTTTAATACGTGTCTTGTGCGTTTATAAGTGGGAATTATAAACGCACAAGACACGTATTAAAATAAGTACCTGAAAACAAAAGATGACAGAACCATAAGGAACATCTCCCAGTTAAGACAACTAATGAAAGATGTAAAAATTCTATACAAATCTGCTCTTCTTTCTTTTGACGATGGAAGCATGTACTCAAGCATACCAGTAACACAGACAATAACTATCACGGAACAAAACCAAAAACATAACAATGAGTTTCTAGATAAACGCGCATAAATATCGAATTAATAATGGAATGAAAATACTTTTAGTTATAATGAATACCATTTACAAGAAGATGTGCTACCAAGTGACTTCCCACTGTCAGGAGCTCTAGTGAACATTTTCAGAGATCATGTAGAAGATGTGATTCTTAAAAACGTAATCGTAAATAGATACAAAATAATCTGAAAACCTACAACAGTTGACACATTCGTACATCAGATCTCAAATTAACCACGCTCACAGAAACAAGTAGCTTTAAAACACATGTTTTGTAGACCTAATACAGTGTCACTCATCACAGAAGACTGCCAGAAAGAACTAGACATTGTCATACAAACAGCCGCAAACAATGGGTACAATATTGATCACAAAATTTAAAAAAATAAAAAAAAACAAATGCAGTCAGTAATCGCAATACACACACAACCACAAATGACAACACAAAAAAACTCCACATCAACAAGAGCACACAGCGACAAAACAACAATGGCACACAATATACGTGACAAAAAGGAAAAAGGTTCAAGTTGGTAACAGTGATACACAAGCACAAAATCCTACATAAAACAAAAAAACATTTTCAAAAGACCAGGAGTAAAGATAGCATTCAAATAGACAATTCAATTAAAAAATACGCCCTAAAAATAACAATAGACGCAGACATCTACCAGAAACAGAAATATACCAGCTACTATGCAACACACGTGAGAGATGATGCGTAAGGTTATTTGGAAGAAATTTCGTCACTAGATAAAAGAAGACATAACAGGGTCTGGAAATATGGGACAAGTCACTCATCGTTTGCAGGGCAAGTAAGATATATGAACCAAAACCCAATTACGCGAGCGAAAGACAGAGAGAAGTTAGAACAATAATGAAAGATCACTGATTACTTTATTAGAAAATTATCAAATATACAAAACAAAGGAAAAGGACTCAGTACTAAATTATGCAGTAAATGTACTCACCACTCATAAGCACACACAGAAACTCAAACATAAACACACACACACACACACACACACACACACACACACACGCATGCATGGAGGTGCTTGTACATTCTCTATACACAAACTTAATCCTAAGTGGAATAAACTGATTGTTCTGTATAAGGATTTACGAAACAGTTGATTAAAGGGACAGACGCCACGGTACCTCACAAATAATTATTGTAACACTGGAATCTGAAGATTCGGTGTTTTATTGTTTGAGAGGACATTCATCAATAGACATCTGCCAACTTACGAAGTGCATAGTTCGCTCGACATACTGCCCATAATACTTTGAAACAGCAATCACAATTCTTTCATAAACAATAACTGGTATTAAACTCGAAGTATATTCAAATTTTAAACATTAAATATTATCATCTTATTTATAGATGTTAAATACTAATAAAGATATCTAAAGTAAAATTATCATTAATAATAACAATCATGAAGTTTTTCCTTATTTTTTGGATAATTACTATTAAACGGTAACACACTGCCAACATAACAGTGATGTTTGCTGACACTATTTTAATATTTTAAGATAACTTTTGAGAACGAAAGAAATTTTCTTCACACCACTCATAAGCTGCTAATCTGAAGTTGTGCAATTACCAGTTACGAAATTCATGATTTACATCTTATTGTAACAAACTGAGGTAATACTTCTATCACAGAGCCAAAGGAATTAGTATGTCAACAACATAAAACTTGTAAGAAATTAAAGGGCTTTATGATGTGTGTTGGGTGCTGGCTGTACCTTCAGGCACTACAATGATCAACTTTTGGAGAGGTTTACACATACTTTTGATTGAAAAAGTATATTTTGTAGTATTTCGCCTTTTGCGATTGTCCGTCGGCTATAAGCATTTTTTTTTAAAATTTTGGAGGGACAGAAATTGGCTTTTGGGTTGTGGTATAGCACATATCAAAAGTTTATCTCTTACTACATCTTGGCTGTTCATGCAGTAAAACTGTCCCATGATGCATGACGTTTTATGTTGTTACTTCTTGACTATCAACTGTATATGTGACACATTCTGCAGATAATAATCGTATATACCAGTGGAGGTACCAGAAAAATTACACCATTGTACGGCACTTAGTTAGGAGATATGACGTCGTAAACACTGAGATACGTGAAAAATTTACGGCATCGTGCTTTGTTGCTAATAAGTCTGTTCGCAACGCTTTTCGTGGAAAATATCCACAGCTGAAGTTAAATGTACCTACAAAAATATATCATTTTACGACACAGATTTCAGGAGATTTGACGTCATAAATAATGAGATACACGAAAAACAGCCACATCATTCATGGAGTTTTAATTTATTACTTATTTACTACTAACTCTAACCACAATACAATTCTCAGACAGTTGATATACCTGCAAAATTATATCACTGCACAACACATAATTCAGTAGATATATAACAAACATTGAGCTGCATTATGAAACTGTACAGAGAAATTCATTAGGATTACAGATGAAATATGTGTACAAATACGTGTGAAAAATGTCAAATATATGTGAAATATATTCAACTGGTGCGTATGTGGGCAAATCTACGGGTAAAAAGCTTATCCTAAACCCCCGGAACGACGTCACTAAGTTTTGTACACATTTTAGTTAGAATCTGGAAAGTAATACCGCAGGGTTGAGAAGGGGTGAGGGAAGGGAGGGGGAAATGGACACAGAGAGAGTGGTAAAGAGAAGGTAGGCGCAGACAGGAAGAGGTTGACATGGACAGAGAGAGCGGGATAAGGACAGAGAGAAGGGAGAGGAAGAGATCGAGATAGAGAGGTAAGGGGGTCTACGGAAGGGAAGGAGGAGATGGAGGACGGAGGAGAAAGGAGGAAATGGACAGAGGAAGGGGAGGAAGAGATTGACAAAGAGTGGGGGCAGGAGAAGTAACTGTAATGGGGAGGAGGAGGGAAAGAGAGGTGAAAGAGAGGGTGGACAGGGGAGAGGAGGAGCAGATTGACAGAGAAAGGGGGAGGAGGAGATGGATGGAGAGTGGTGAGTGGAGGAGGTGAACAGAAAGAGGGGTGTAGGAGATGGACAGAGGGGAGGTGAAGGACGAAATGGCGGAGAGAGGAGGGGGAGAGGAGGAGATGGAACAATAGCATATTGGAATAAATACACACTCGGGCAATGCCTGATACTTAGCTAGTTGGTAACAAGATACTAGCAGGGTATGAGAGTAACCGGAAAGAAGGCCAGTTCTCCCAAGTATAGGGCTGAGTAACTGTCAGACAAGGTAATAACACAGTTTGGAAGAGCTTACCCGGATTTCATGGTGGCCTGCATCTCCTCGGAGAAGGGGTCCCTGTTGGTAAAGAATTCTGGGAGCGCGGTGCGCATCGTGTAGTACATGTCCAATTTCTGCTTGGTCTTCTCCAGCGAGAACTTGCAGCCGCGTAGGAACGTCAGCAGCCACTGGTCGTCTGGAAAACATCGACGGCGGAAAAGGGTTAACACCTCTGTAGATCCAAGTAACGCACTACAAATATTTCATAATGACGTTAGCGCGTAAACTTGTTTGAATCTTTCTCCACTTGTGGCTGCTTGAGGACTACACTGTATTCATACATTCCTTCCCATGGAAGCCACCCAACTGTGTGTGGCGGAGGGCACTTTACGTGCCACTGTCATTACCTCCCTTTCCTGTTCCAGTCGCGTATGGTTCGCGGGAAGAACGACTGCCGGAAAGCCTCCGTGCGCGCTCGAATCTCTCTAATTTCACATTCTTGATCTCCTCCGGAGGTATAAAGAGGGGGAAGCAATATATTCGATACCTCATCCAGAAACGCACCCTTTCGAAACCTGGACAGCAAGCCACAACGCTATGCAGAGCGCCTCTGTTGCAGAGTCTGCCACTTGAGTTTGCTAAACATCTCCGTAACGCTATCACGCTTACCAAATAACCCTGCGACGAAACGCGCCGCTCTTCTTTGGATCTTTTCTATCTCCTCTGTCAACCCGACCTGGTACGGATCCCACACTGATGAGCAATACTCAAGTATAGGTCGAACGAGTGTTTTGTAAGCCACCTCCTTTGTTGATGGACTACATTTTCTAAGGACTCTCCCAATGAATCTCAACTTGGCACCCGCGTTACCAACAATTAATTTTATATTATCAGTGCACTTCAAATCGTTCCGTACGCATACTCGCAGGTATTTCACATAAGTAACTGCTACCAGTGTTTGTTCCGCTATCATATAATCATACAATAAAGGATCCTTCTTTCTTCGTATTCGCAATACATTACATTTGTCTATGTTAAGGGTCAGTTGCCACTCGCTGCACCAAGTGCCTATCCGCTGCAGATCTTCCTGCATTTCGTTGCAAATTTCTAATGCTGCAACTTTTCTGTATACTACAGCATCATCCGCGAAAAGCCACATGGAACTTCCGACACTATTTACTAGGTTATTTATATATATTGTGAAAAGCAATTTCAATATAAGACATGCATCGCATCGTAATCGTCAAACTAATTGTAACAAGAGCGAAAACAATTCATGGAAATAAAACACCATCTGCCATTTTTGATGGGCTTCGTGATGGGAAAACTTTGTTTGAAAGGCGATGTACACTGTCGTAAAAAAAGCTATACGATCAAGGACAAGGTCACTTTCATAAATTTTGACTACATAGTCCACAGAGAGCAGCGACCTGATTGTATATTGAAAAATGAACAGTCGAGATCGCAAAAATATTTCTTTATTAACGGGTTTCGACTTAGCTATAAGCCATCTGCAGCCATATGGGGCCTAAAAATTCTGAAAATGGCTTGCAGATAAGCCGAAACCGGTTAATAAAGTAATATTATTGTGATCTCGACTGTTCTTTTTGTCTTTTTTTGATAAAAATAGGTCATTTTATTGACAAGTGAGGTAACAGGTAGTTCATATTGAAACTCTAAACACACACACACACACAACTATCGTAGAGCTCATCACATGATAACAAACCCAAACCAAATGAAACACAGGTGTCACGGTATAGGGTGCCCAAACAGTCATTTAAAAACGCAGGGTAGCCCTTTCTGACGGCAATTATGGCGATATTCTCACATGCAAACGATCTTAAAGGTGCCATCTCGCGATAGACTTCGACGGTTCAATCCCGCGTCCGGCCATCCTGATTTAGGTTTTCCGTGATTTTCCTAAATCGCTCCAGGCAAATGCTGGGATGGTTCCTTTGAAAGGGCACGGCCGACCTCCTACCCCGTCCTTCCCTAATCCGATGAGACCGACGACCTCGCTGTTTGGCCTCTTCCCCCAAACAATCCAAATCGCGATAGACTGTACCAGGCAGCTCGTCGCAATTCGTGAATGGTGCTTGGAGAAGCTGAAGAACTTATATGTTTCCGTTTCACTATGTCCAATACGTGTTCAGTTGACAGAGATCTTGTGATCTTGCTCGCCAGGTTCAAAATGGTTCAAATGGCTCTGAGCACTATGGGACTTAACATCTGAGGTCATCAGTCCCCTAGAACTTAGAACTACTTAAACCTAACTAAACTAAGGACGTCACACACATCCATGCCCGAGGCAGGATTCGAACCTGCGACCGTAGCAGTCGCACGGTTCCAGACTGAAGCGCCTAGAACCGCTCGGTCACCGCGGCCGGCTGCTCGCCAGGGCAGCTGTGCATCACGCAGGGCACAATGTGTCGCAGCAGCCGTATGTGGACGTGCATTGTCCTGCTGAAAAAGCACGTCACCATCATATCGAAGAAATGGAAGCAACACGAGGATAATAGCCTTTGCAGGGTAGAGGGCACTCGTCACTACACCCTTCATAAAGATCAGATGTGACAGCGAGTTGTATCTGATGACCAAGCACACCATGAAGCTTAGGATGGGTCCTGTGTGTCGTGAGCGAAAATACTCTGAAGAAGGCAGCTCACCTCGTGTACGCCATACAAGTGTACGTCCATCACTCGCATACAGACACACTCACAACACTCAAGACAACAGAACGCCATTTCTTCACTCTCCAGTCGACAGCAGGATAGCCATGCTTGGCTCTCTCGCGGCGTCACTGGTAGCCTCGCCAGAGGGACACGTGACCTTAGTCCTCCAGAACACGGTCTACAGCTGTGGGACTGTTCCAAAGACCACTGCTGAAAACAGCGACACACCACCAACACGAACATCAATCCGTTAATACCTCTATCCAGCTTCTCCAGAGCCGCAGTGTGACCCCGTTTAAACGGGGCATGGTTGTACCCTAGAATAAATGTTGCAAACACTGTTTACTTCTAAACCTCAGCACAGTTGTTAAAAGCAGAGTAAAAACGCAGGGTGTACAGACATGCCTACTAAGAAACATCTGATCGTCGATGACGATGACTAATGAATAGCTAACACTACAGTCCTTCAGTGTACACATGATTGAAACGCCAAAGAAACTGGTATAGGCATGCGTATCTAAATACAGATACGTAAACAGGTAGAATACGGCGCTACGGTCGCCACAGCCTATATAAGACAATAAGTGTCTGCCGTAGTTGTTAGATCGGTTACTGCTACAATGGCAGGTTAACAAGATTTAAGATAGTTTTAACGTGGTGTTATAGTCGGCGCTCGTCCATTTCACGACTGTACCGTGAATATCAGGAAAATATCAAATCTCTGTGATCGCTGCGGCCGGAGAAAGATCCTGTAAGATCGGGACCAACGACGACTGAACAGTGTCGTTCAACGCGACAAAATAGCAACCCTTCCGGAAACTGCTGTAGATTTTAATGCTGGGCCATCAACAAGTGTCAGCGTGCGAACCATTCAACGAAACATCATCGATATGGGCTTCTGGAGCCGAAGGCCCACTCGTGTACCCTTGAGGACTGCAGGACACAAAGCCTTACGCCTCGCCTGGGCCCGTCAACACTGACATTGGTCTGTTGATGATTGGAAACATGTTGCCTCGTCGGACGAGTCTCACTTCAAATTGTATCGAGCGTGTACGGGCATGGAGACAGCCTCATAAATCCATGGACCCTGCATGTCTGCAGGGGACTGTTCAAGGTGGCAGAGGCTCTGTAATGGTGTTTGGTGTGTGCAGTTCGAGTGATATGGGTCCCCGATACGTCTAGATACGACTCAGACAGGTGATACGTAAGATCACCTGCATCCTTTCATGTCAATTGTGCGTAACGGCTTGGGCAATTCCAGCAGGACACCTCACTCGTCGAGAATAGTTACATGGTGGCTCCAGGTACACTCCTCTGAGTTTAAACACTTTCGCTGGCCAGGAAACTCTCCAGATATGAACATAATTGAGCACTGCCTTGCAACGAGCTTTTGAGAAGAGATCTCTACCCCCTCGTACTCTTACGCAGTTATGGAGATCCTTGCCGGATTCACGGTTTCAATTCCCTCCAGCACTACTATCAGATACTCGCCGAGTCCATGCAATGTCGTGTTGCGGCACTTCTTTCTGCCCGCGGGGGCCTTGCCCGATATTAGGCAGATGTGTTTCTTTGGCTCTTCAGCGTAATATACCGTAGCGGTCACTGGAAACGGTCTAGGGTGTTGCATTTTTTTTTAACGGTAGCTTATTTCCTGTGGAACGCTGATGAGTAAATTCAGAAGTATTAGAAGAAGACTGTGTGACCGTTATGCTGCCACACTTGTAAATTTCAAGGATGAAGAGAATAAGATGAAGAGAGATTAAGACGGCTGAAGAGACATACAAAAATAACACTCCTGGACAGCGACGCGCGTTAACAGGCCACTTTCGGGAGACTGAGGCACACTGGCCCCACATCTAATCCGCCCTGCTGGTTGCCGATGAGAGCCTGTGTGCCGGCTTGCCTGCAGCCGGTTTTTGGGCGGGTTGCCCCACACGACTAGGTGAAAACCAGGCTAGTACCTACGTCACGCCTCAGTTATACGATTTGCAAACTTTTGGAAAACGTTCGAAGTCTTGGACTTAAATTTACTCCAGACAGAGACTGTTGGAATACGCAATTACCGTCGTGAGGAAGGAAAAGGGGACTGCAACACAAAGGGCATCTGCTGTAACTCTACCATGAACGCTACCAGATCCGATAATTATTATGCCGAGCCCATGAAGAAGTAGGAAAAACAAGGCCTTACATCACCGTTTTTTCGGAAACAGTCCCACGACACGCATAAAATCATACCGAAAAATCCCACTGAATCGCAATAATTAATCAATACCTAGAAATGTGATATATAGCAGTGCTAGTGATTTTCGGTAGGTGACTAATGTAATTTGCTCTTCATTTACTCTTTTAATCGAAGTTGCATGCATTATACAAATGAGAGATTGTTGAAAGCAGATTGGACAACGGGAAAACACTGTGGAGCTACGTAGGTCACCTCCCTTGGAGCGGTTTTTGGGAGGGAATTCTGGGAGGTGCGTAGGTCATTGTCTTGCTCGCCACTGGACAGTATTTTGTAGTGCCGCGATTGGACGCCTGAAGACTATGGGCTAACAGAGATAAGATCTTATGTGGTGCAAGACGTGACCGGTTTTACAACCCAGAAGCGAAATGAGAAAGAATGTCGTTTTTTTAGCAAGGTCCAAGAAGGCACTATTTCGCACAAAACGTTTTGTCCAGAATATGCCTGATGTTACGGACGCCATCTTGCAAACAGTGGAGACCCGCAGTTTTGGGATGCTTTGCAGGCGTCAGATGCCACCGAACGTTAACTTCACAAAAACCAAATCTTTACAGCGTGTAAGTACTCCTATGACTGGATAAAATGAGTAAACCGGAGGTTAGAAAGAGAAATTCGACTGTATCGATGAGGGCCCACCCCAATTGGCCACAGATACAGATGGAAAGAGAATAAGATGTATTTTCATTGTTAAATGGTAGGATGCGCGTTACTGGCTAACTGCCTAAAGAATAGCCCAGGAGAGGGCAGCAGCTTTTTCTAAAGAAAATTTTTACGTATCGGCACTCGGAAGATCCATACCTCAGTCAATCAAAACGGACTAAGAGTGATTACATGGAAATGTGTGTTTTCTTCCTGATGAATATTCGGTAAAAAAATTAATTTTTCGTAGAAAATTGTCATCGTTTCACCCCCAAGGTTCTCGATCGCCTGGATCCACCGCAGGACCAATGTATTGAAGGATGTATAGAGATTTCGGGCTGATCTGCATTTAACGGCTGTTGAGGTTCGTTAGTGTGCCGCCAATGACCGATTCCGCAGCTACTTCAGGCTCCGCCTACAACTTAACTATGATGAGAACGAGCCGCAGCTGTGATGCGTACGGTAATCAAAGCTATTTTACAGAATTATGTAACTCCAAGCTTCACTTTGAAGATCTGCATTTAGATTCAGTACCAGCTTGCTTTCAAATTCGGCCACAGTTTCAATGCGTTCCTTTCTGTAGAACAATCTGTCTTCTCTACTGATGTCACGAGAATCACGGTACAACTTCACGTTGGCAGTTGCTTCATTTACACTATTATTAGAATCTTTTCTCAGACCCTTAAATCAGATGTGCCAAAGTTTTATTAGACTAATATTATCATTTCTTGTCAAACGTTTTCTTCGACGGAATAGACCGAGTTAATTGTGATTCTTGCTTCATTTAACAGCCTTTTCATTTCAAATTAATTATTTTAGAGAGTGTTTAACTGATGTATGTCAGATACAGGGCCCAATTGCCACACCTGGTGGTTACCCTCTGTAACCTTGCAAAACAGTCATTTTTGCGCTCGTTAAACAGTCATTTTCTCACTCTCTCAATACGTTAATGCAATAAGGCACAAAATCGGTAACATTGGAATGAAGTACTCCCCACTATGCACCGGTAACATGTGAAGTATACAGGGTGTCCCAGGAAGAACGGTCAGTATTCAGGGATATGACAGGAGCGATCATTCGAAGCAAAATGTTTAGTAAACAAGGGCTGTAAAATACGTTAAGAGCAATTAGCACTGGTTCTTCTTCGCTACTGTGAAACACATTTATTCTACTGAAGAACTGCTCATTGCTCGTAAGGTATGCATTTTAGAGACCATGCTTACTATACAACTTTTTCTTGTTTTGTTTCATACCATCTCCTCTGAAAATACGGAAAACAAAGAGCTTGCTGTAGAGGAGACTTGTTTTACAGTATCGAAGATCAAGAAGTGCTCTTAGCACTTAAGCCATGCATTTTAGAGCCCATGTTTTCTATTTTCCTTCGACTTATAGTTCTTGTCTTAGTCCTGAATACTGACCACTGCTTCTAGGATACCCCCTATATCAAGACGTGGATGATAAGCTCTGCCGGCCGGAGTGGCCGAGCGGTTCTAGGCGCTACAGTCTGGAACCGCACGGCCGCTACGGTCGCAAGTTCGAATCCTTCCTCGGGCATGGATGTGTGTGATGCCCTTAGGTTAGTTAGATTTAAGTAGTTCTAAGTTCTAGCGGACTGATGACCTCAGAAGTTAAGTCCCATAGTGCTCAGAGCCATTTGAACCATTTTGATAAGGTCTCATGAAATTCCTATACTTTTCCCTGTACGAAATAACTTATTCTGTCCGGAGGAATGTAAACATTTACTTTTCGTACTGCCTACAATTGATGCACAACTCCTGTCTTGTAGCACCTGTCTTTTTAGTTGAATGAATATAATCGTGACACTATTGTGTTTGCTAATGAACCAGTGAAGAAAGAATCCTCGATCCTTTGGATCTTTTCTATTTCCAGACCACTCTTATCTAGTAATTCTTCTAGACTGTCGAGCAACATTCAAGTATTCGTGGAACAAGGGTTTTGTGAGCTGCCTCCTTTGAGGGTGGACTACATTTCCTGAGGATTCTTGTAGTAAAACTCAACTTTCTATAGCTCTGTACGCAAACTTTCAGATGTGCAGTGGATTTTACAGCTTCTAGTAATTGTCTTGCTATAGTGCCATCACACAGTAATGAGTATTTGTACCTATTTGTGGCCAGTCCATTACGTTTATTTATGTTGAGAGTCAACTGTCAATTTCTAACGATGTACCGAACCTCTGCAAAATTCTGCATTTTGCTACATTTTTTAGGGTTGCCACTTCTCCATAAATAACAGCATCATCAGCAAAACGACTCATGGGACGTCCGATGTTATCCAAATATTGTGAAATATGATGGTCGCATAACACCCTTTTGGGGAACGCTTTAAGTTACTTTTACGTCCGAAGATTTGGCTCCGTTGGAATCGTCATGATGTGTTCTGTTTAGTAAGAACTCTTCAATCCGATCACATTGCTGAGCCGATATTCCGCACGCTCGCATTTTGCTCGTTAGCGCGGAACTATATCGAATCCCGTCAGGAAGTCAAGGGAAACAGCATTAATCTGGGTGACGGGTCTACTGTCTTCTGGTTCCCGTAGACGAAGAGAATGAGTCCCGTCTCATACAGTCATTATTCATTGAATTCACAATGATAAATGAGAATTTTTGCAGCCAACATCGCTTGTTGAATATTTTTGGTTCCTCATTGATCAGTTTCGACAGGTCTAGCTGTCATCTTCGGTCTCCTGCAAATACACTCATGTTCAGAAAGCAGAACGCCTTGAACGACTGGAGATGGGACGTTCATATTCACAGGATATTACGTTAGTACGTTCAGCAGAAACTATTAGCATTTCAACCATATCGGCCCTGGGATTCAAGGTCAACATCGATATCGCAGCGCAACACCACCTAAAGGTAAAATGGACCTGCGTCTCTCGTTGTCTCTATAAAACGAAGGTAATGGATCAGTGACTTGAGCAGACGCGCAGAATACCTCGCAGACGTATGCGCGAACCCTGACGTCGAATCGGTGAGTTCGAAAGAGGGCGCATCCCTCCGGGAAACTGCTGCTCGTGTAGGACGAAGTGTTTCGGCAGTAGGGCGGGTGCGTACAGAATGGTTCAACGGTAGGCCTTAGAACACGACGAGATGGGTCAGGCCGCAACATCTAGACAACCCCTGAGAAGTTCGCCATCTCATCCGAATAGCATTGCAGGACAGATCTGACTCCTGCTCGGCTCTGACGCAACAGTGGAACATACCGTACACTATCAAGGGTGACAATCCGTCACCGTTTATTGCGGCATGGGTAACGTGCATGCTGTCGACTTCTCGGCCTGTCTTTGACGAAGGTGCAGAGACATGCTAGGCGGCAATGGTGTACGGAACGATGTCACTGGAGACAGGAATGGCATTATATAGAGATGGTTCTGTTTATTCGTAAACGTTGGCCGCTTTCTGGTTCACCGCAGACAGTAAGAGCGGAATCACAGTGACTTCATTCGCACAAGGCATGCAGCACCAAATCAAGGCCTTATGGTGTGGGATGCTATTGGGTACAACCACAAATCACAGTTGGTCCTTGCATGACATCCTGCGACCCGTAGCCATGCCCTTTATGCACAACACCCGAGACGCCATTTTTCAGCAAGACGATACACGACTACATGCTGCTGCACGAACACGTGGCCGTGCCGTTATAGGCGCTTCAGTCTGGAACCGCGTGACCGCTACGGTCCCAGGTTCGAATCCTGCCTCGGGCATGGATGTGTGTGATGTCCTTAGGTTAGTTAGGTTTAAGTAGTTCTAAGTTCTAGGGGACTGATGACCACAGATGTTAAGTCCCATAGTGCCCATCACCATTTGCATGAACACGTGCTTTCTTGGTGTCACATGACGCCGGCCTATTCCCCTAGCCCGCCAGATCACCGTAGTGGTCGCCAATCGAAAATGTATGGCATACGGTGAAACAACGGGTGCAGTGCTGTGACCCAGAGCCAATCACCACGGATGAACTTTGTAACTAGGTGACAACAGCATGGAATGATGTACCGTGGGACGTCAGTTATCAGGGCGCATAGCGGACCCTAGTATAGGCAACAGCACATACGCTGAACCGAGGTGACAAACGCTAATCACTTCTGCAGAACATACTACTGTACATATCATGTGAATATGAACGTCCTATCTCTAGTGTTCTGTTTTTTTTTAACATGAGTGTAATATTACTGTCCATGAATTTACGAGAATACACTCCATTCATAAAAGACAGACGGCAATTGACTTGTCCAGTACATAAAACAGAGTAGACAAAAAGTACGTAACACCAACTGTGTGCCCCGGGGTGGCAACGACTTATAGCGTGGAACCATTGCAACTACGGACCATCAGGCAAGACTATTTCAAGATAAGATGCAAGCAATATGCGAATATCTGCCCAATTAAAATTTGCTTAAAATATACACCGGTGCCAATAAGAAAATCGACAACGCGTGTATGTGAAAACTGATACCGAAATATCTTCATCGTGGGGCACAAACTGTTGAAATAGCAACGTATATAGCTGCAGTTATATTCAACGAAGGTTATTCGTCTATTCTGAAGACCACAAATGTGTCAGAAATCGTCACAGAAACGAACAGCAAGAACTTTGTGGAGTTATCTGACAGGAAACGTATGGTCGCAGCGTAGTACGAATATTTCAGTTTGTTAAAAGAGCTCGGGCTGAAAAACTATAGCACCAAGTTCAGAACCAGAGCATGTTTGAGGGAAAGGAAGGATGCCTCTAAGGTCCTGGTATCGCAGAATAATATGTTTCGAAACAACGTTTCTTTTGTTACTGCCAACTTTACACGCGTTTTTTTCGAAACAATATTTTTCAGCGCGTAAAGCGCTCTAGAACCACGACTGATTTTTTAAAAACGAAAGGTAATGAAATTTACGGTGCCTTAGTGAGATCGTTTACTTTTGTCAAATTTTTAATATTTTTTAAACAATTGAATTTAGGAAAACATGCCAAGATATTGAAATGTTTCTCGAGGTAATTTTCAAAATCCCATAGTCATAGCCTCCAAAATTCATTTTAATTTAAGAATTTTTTGTTTTTATGGGTTTCAGAAATAGCTACGAGTCTGTGTACAACGATTCGCGGAAATAAGGACATGCCGAGAGGCGGATACTTCGACAAGGGCTGCAGCCACCAGTAAATAATGTAAATGCCGTGTGACGAGGGCCTCCCGTTGCGTAGACCGTTCGCCGGGTGCCAGTCTTTCGATTTGACGCCACTTCGGCGACTTGCGCGTCGATGGGGATGAAATGGTGATGATTAAGACGACACAACACCCAGTCCCTGAGCGGAGAATATCTCCGACCCAGCCGGGAATCGAACCCGGACCCCTAGGATTGACATTCTCTCGCGCTGACCACTCAGCTACCGGGGGCGGACAGCTGCCAGTTTTAATTTGGTACGAGATAATTTTTTTCACACACGAATGTATGTATAATAAAGTGGCAAAACCTCCATTTTAAGAAAAACAACCGTTGAGCGAAGACCAAAATTCTTTACTGCACCCATTATGCTGAGAGGTTGTAGGTGATGTGAGATATGTTGCGAGTTAAGAATGCTAAATTCATTAAAAGGAATGATTCCAGAATGGAGAGGATGTACTGGCAGAACTGAGGTTGTGAGTAGGGTTGGTGATGCGTGCTTGGGTAGCTCAGTCGGTACACCACTCGCTCCACAAAGCCAAAGGTTCCGAATTCGAGTCTCGGTCCGGAGTATAGTTTTAATGTGCCACGAAGTTTCAGAAGGAGTGATACTTCACTGACTCACGTTGCAGTTTTACAATTTCCATTCCGTCTCTTTTGAAGATGACTTTCCCTCTCTAAAGTGTTGGGCGTTTTACGGAACTCACTCAGCAGCGTTACCGTGGCAGTGGAGAGACGGTAAGTACTCGCTGGTCGCACGTTTACTTACCAGTCCTGGACCTGATGTGCGGCTGCTTGCTGAGCCAGTCCCTGATGTGCTGGATGTCTTGGTCCCTCCTCTTGGGGTCCTCGTTCAGCTCCTTCTTCGCCCGTTCTTCTAGCTCCGGTGGGAGAGCGCGGTACGCCATTGGCGAGTACAGTTCCTGCAGAGAGAAAAAGGAATTTCCTGTCAGAGACTGCCTCTCTGGATTAACTCGTGCTTTCAGTTGCAGCTACAGTGGAATCTGGTTTGTCCGGACTAAGCGGGACCAGAGGTCATTTGGATTGTCGAAAATAACGCCAAACTGGAAATTACGAAAAAAAATTAGAGTAACATTGATTAAATGCCACTAGCACAGACGTTATACAGGTTGATCCCATAGTGATGTTACAAACATTTAGTGATGATGGTGAAGGGTAAGTGTATAAACGTGAGGTAAGGGACACTGGTCCGGAAGCAACCAAGTCGAAAGTTACGAGCGAAAATCACTCTGATATTTGCGACTGCGGAATACATGTCCCGATACTGTTCCAATGACCGTAGGATATGCAACTTACAGAGGTGGTAATATGGGCCAAAACAGGAAAAGTAGTGCAGTAAACGTGGGCTCTAAAATGCATACCTTAAGAGCTATAACCACTTGTTCATCTTTAATACTGTAAAACACATCTCCCCTACGGTTTAGAAAAGATATCTGAATGGTGCGAAAAGTGGCTGTTGACCGTAAGTAACGAAAAGTGTGAGGTCATCCACATGAGTGCCAAAAGGCACTCTTTAAACTTCGGTTACACGATAAATCACTCTAATCTAAAAGCCGTAAATTCAACTAAATACCAAGGTATTACAATTACGAACAACTTAAATTGGAAGGAACACATAGAAAATGTCGTGGGGAAGGCTAACCAAAGACTACGTTTTATTGGCAGGGCACTTAGAAAATGTAACAGACCTACTAAGGAGATTGCCAACACTACGCTTGTCCATCCTCTATTAGAATACTGCTGCGTGGTGTGGGATCCTTACCAGATAGGACTGACGGAGTACATCGAAAAAGTTCAAAGAAAGACAGCACGTTTTGTATTATCGAGAAATATGAGAGAGAGTGTCACAGAAATGATATAGGATTTGGGCTGGAAATCATTAAAAGAAAGGCGTTTTCGTTGCAATGGAATCTTCTCACGAAATTCCAATCATCAGTTTTCTCCTCCGAATGCGAAAATATTTTATTGACACCGACCTACATAGGGAGAAACGATCACCACGATAAAATACGGGAAATCAAAGTTCGCACGGAAAGATATAGGTGTTCATTCTTCCCGCGCGCTATACGAGATTGGAAGAATAGAGAATTGTGAAGGTGGTTCGATGAACCCTCTGCCAGGCAGTAGAATGTGATTTGCAGAGTATCCATGTAGATGTAGATGTAAGCACTTTGCTTTGGGAGGAGGTAAATATGGGCTCTAAAATCATACCGTCAGAGCTATGCGTACATATTCAGTAGAAGAGATGTGTTTACAGCAGTGAAGAAGAGCAAGACCTCATAGCTCTTAAGGTATGGATTTTAGAGCCCATGTTTACTAGATAATTTTGTCTTGTTTTGGTCCATGCAACCACCTATGAAAGTTTTCTACCCTACAATATTTGCAACAACAGTACCAGTACTTGTATTCCACTGTCAATGGTATCAGAGCGATTTTTCCCTGTAACTTTCAACTCGGTCATTTCCGGACCAATGTCCCTCATCTCAAATAGCTCTACTCCATCATCCATGGAAGTTTGTAACATCACGGAGTCACCCTGTATTTATTCTTACGTAAATATACAACTTACACATTATTTTCACATATTATGACAGGGTAATGAAAAAGAAAACGGAGTACGTTTCTAAGGTTCCGCTGGGAAGGAACCTTTATTCTATGATTATATGATAGCGGAACAAACACTGGTAGCAGTTACTTCTGTAAAATATCTGGGAGTATGCGTGCGGAACGATTTGAAGTGGAATGATCATACAAAATTAATTGTTGGTAAGGCGGGTGCCAGGTTGAGATTCATTGGGAGACTCCTTAGAAAATGTAGTCCACCAACAAAGGAGGTGGGTTACAAAACACTCGTTCGACCTATACTTGAGTATTGCTCATTAGTGTGGGATCCGTACCAGGTCGAGTTGACGGAGATAGAGAAGATCCAAAGAAGAGCGGCGCGTTTCGTCACAGGGTTATTTGGTAAGCGTGATAGCGTTACGGAGATGTTTAGCAAACTCAAGTGGCAGACTCTACAAGAGAGGCGCTCTGCATCGCGGTGTAGCTTGCTCGCCAGGTTTCGAGAGGGTGCGTTTCTGGATGAGGTATCGAATATATTGCTTCCCCCTACTTATACCTCCAGAGGAGATCACGAATGTAAAATAGAGAGATTCGAGCGCGCACAGAGGCTTTCCGGCAGTCGTTCTTCCCGCGAACCAAACAGGAAAGGGAGGTAATGACAGTGGCACGTAAAGTGCCCTCTGCCACACACCGTTGGGTGGCTTACGGAGTATAAATGTAGATGTACATGTAGATGTGGGTTTGACAAGCGAATTACCTGTGAAATAAGTCCCAATATGCGACGAGTTTAGACAAATTCCCTTTTATATACAATGTTTACTCTCCGAACTAGTAAGGCAGCCTTACTGCACAAATGTTCCAGACAAAGAACGCTTACTTTACTCAACGACTTTTTTAATGGGCATAACAAAAGTAAATTGAATTGCCGTCGGTATGGCCGAGAGGTTCTAGGCGCTACAGTCTGGAACCGCGCGACCGCTACGGTCGCAGGTTCGAATCCTGTCTCGGGCATGGATGTGTGTGATGTCCTTAGTTTAGTTAGGTTTAAGTAGTTCTAAGTTCTAGGGGACTGATGACCTCAGAAGTTAAGTCCCATAGTGCTCAGAGCCATTTGAACCATTTAAATTGAATTTATGAGAATACTGAGTAATCGTAGCGGCTGGAAACAGTCGCATCGCGTAGCTCATCGGAATCTAACGAGGAACGTTTGTCATCCTGTCCTACCGCACTAGCCATCACAGCTTACCAGGTAGCCTGCCGGGACGTCAAACGTACATCCACCATGGAGCGAATTTTCATCAGGTTCCTTTCTTCGTTTTTGAGACTTCCATTCCCTAGCTCTCGTCATTAATAAGTAGGACATCACGTTGTGACATGACAATAGCCTATCACACTAAAGTGGGATCCTTTTAAAATGCAAGCACGTGTCTACTAACCGCCCAATCCACAACCATAATTGGTACCGTCAAGTTCACGTAGGGCGGCTTCCCGATGGAGTATACAAACGACGAATACATCAATATGCTTCAGGTGCTGGGGGCATCCAACAACCAAGCTGCTGCTGCTACTGCAACTGCGTATGTGGCGGCGTACCATCAAAGGCGCCATCAAGAATGTTTTTCGTCACCTGGAGCAATGCCTTCGGGAAACCGGCAATATTCGTCCACAAGTAAAGGACAAACTGACTGAAAATACATGAATTGGATTAGAGCATTGGTGAGTATGTGTTTCGTTCCCCACGGCACTGTATCGCCTCACTGAGGTAATGGGGCAGCTCCAGCACAGTGGAGATCTCATGCTACCTGTTCTTGACAACGTTCCACTCATTTAGGGCATTGCCAGAGCCTCGATTTTTAATCGCATTTCTATTACACTTGTTGGCAGGTCTAGATTTTGCTACATTCACTTTTGTCTTGAATTGGGATGAGGAATCGCTTGCCGACCGCAAAGGGTGGCATGTTTCATTCACTATGTATGTCTGTGCTTATATACCAGCATCGGAGTCCCGCTACGTTGCGTATATGTTGCAGCAAAGTCCTCAGACAGAAACTTTTTGATCGCCCCTTATACCTGTGTCTACCTGCTGTGTCAACAGTGACTCTTACCCCCCCCCCCCCCCCGTGATGAAATGAGAACCGTTGTGGTCTAATTACTTGGCATTACTTGAAGAAATTTTTAATAATCTATACCATACCTTTACACGGTGTAGTCCAAATTAACTAATGTTCAGAGAGAAGGAAAGTAATAAATGTGTAAAATCTTAACCAAAGATACCATGGAGTTAACCATACCTTGAGGAAAACATTACACAAAGCTTGGTTATTGTCACACAGAAAGTAAACCATACAAAACAATATTTTGATGTTAGGATACAACGAGTACAAAGGAACATAACAGCTGATAAAGTACTCATTCGTAAGCACCCTAGACCATTTAAATTGGGCAAGTGTAACCAAAAGCGGTAAATGATGGTGCCCACCTAATCTCTTACCCACTTACATTAAGGATAAAGGGGCTGTATGTACGTACGAATTTGAAAAGGCATTATGAATAACAGCTTTACAGGAAGTGATATAATGTTATAAATGTGTGAATGTAAATGTAGAATTAAGTGTTAAGTTCTTTCATGTACCATTTTATATGTCATTAACATAATATTGATGTGTACAGATAGATATGTGTCAAGTTTTGTTCAAACTCCTAGTAAGAGAGGATAATTAATTAATCCCAAAGAAAATCAATAATTCTCATCAAAACTAAAAGATCATGCAGGTTTATTTAAATGTAGATCTGAAATGAACTGCTGAGAAGTTGGATAGCTTAGACTCGTGCTTTTATGCAGAGAACTATTAACAGAATTAATTTCATTTTGTTTTGTTAATGCTGTTCCCAAGTACAGTTATACAGACAGAAGGAATAATAAGTATGCATGAAGACGTTTGTGGGATTTTCCAGCAAGGACATAAATATGATTTAGTTTCGCTGGGATTGGCGATCAGAATAAAGCATCAAGCAGCGTAACTGCTGCTGACATGTAAGCTATCGAGTATACTCTAGTATCCAATTGTGAGACACTGTATAGCAACCGATAGGTTAGGAGCATCTAGCCCTATAAATATTTTTGGTGGGTACTTTTCACTTTAGATAACTGTTCGCCTCCATTAGCATGAATCTTGATACAGGCTGCTCTTTCTGACAGGGTATAAGTACTAGAAAAAGTATTCCATGGGGTATTCATATCTTTAAATGAAACGATAAGTTACTTCACACAATGGTACATTCCTTAAGAGTCAGCAGTAGTAATAACGGTTACCGTCAGATCACCGACATGAAATTCAGCCACTACATGAGCGTGTCTAGTTTCTGCGGTGTAATATGTTCTTGCTGAAAAAGTTAAAGAAATCACCAGGTCCCACACCTCATCCAGTTGAAACCCACCATCACGATTAATAAGGGCCGGCCCGAGTGGCCGAGCGGTTCTAGGCGCTACAGGCTGGAACGCGCGACGGCTACGGTCACAGGTTCGAATCCTGCCTCGGGCAGGATGTGTGTGATGTCCTTAAGTTAATTAGGTTTAAGTAGTTCTAAGTTCTAGGGGACTGATGACCTCAGAAGTTAAGTCCTATAGTGCTCAGAGCCATTTGAGCCATTTTTTTTATTAATAAGGTTTTGCGCTAAATGTATTTCCACAAATAACTTAATAACTAGAAGGATCTCGTCGAGGCCAAGATTTGCGTGAGAGAAGCATCTTTCACGCACTGTGCGACCAATGTCGGCTTTGCCACTCTGACAAGGTATTCTATAGATTCCAGCCGTCCATAATTCCAGATCGTCCTTTGGCGAAGCGAGAAGAGCACGAGTCTTTGAATTCCAGATCGTCCTTTGGGGAAGCGAGAAGAGCACGAGTCTTTGGAGGTTGTGGGGGCGGGGACGGAGGGGGGCGATTACTTTTACATGATGTTTCCTTAAGATTCTGCCTAATTTCGATGAAATATTGACGAAGTATGGGAGGAACACCTTGGACTTGAACTGCTGCGCCTCCTCTTGAGCTAGTGGATAGCCGCGTTCCTTCTTCCTTAATGCTGTGCTGATAAGATTTGGTGAATAGTCATTATCTTTGAACACTGACTGTAAGTGCTCCAGCTCCTCTGCAAGGCTGCCTTCATCACATACAATATGTGCTCGGTGCACCAACGTTCGAAGAACGCCCGCAGTTTGTGACGGTCGGTGGCTGCAAATACAGGTCCCTATTGATGGACTACGGTAAATGGAATGGCCCAATCATCCATCCACTTTCCTACGGACCAAGACGTCCAGAAACGGCAGACAGCCGCCTTTCTCCACTGCTATCGTAAATCTGATATTCTCGTGGATGGAATTCAGATGCTGCAAGAAGCGTGACAGTCCTTCTGCATCGTGGGGCCACACTACAAAAGTATCATCCACACATCATCAGAAGACTTGCGGTTTAAATTCTGTCAAGGGCTACCCATGGGAACGCCGTCAATTTGCTCATAATATTCACTGTACCGTGTGGAAAGGGCATGATGAGATATCGCTGTTATATCAGCATTGAACTTACAGCTGACGAGCAACAATGAATCCATGACAGGGACCCTAGTGGAGAGTGAGACGACATCGAAGTTTATTAATAAATCCGACTCGTTGAGGTCAAGTGACGTCAGTAAATTAATAACGTCAACGGAGTAGCAAATATTATGTGAGCACTTCGCCACAAAAGGTCTTAGTAAAGGCGCAAGGTGTTTAGCTAAGTCACACGTTGGAGTGCCGATATTGCTGACGGTAGGACGTAAGGGAACACCTTCTTTGTGTATTTTTGGAAGACCACATAACCGTGGTGGAACAGAGCTGAGAAGTCTTAATCTTTTCGTAACTTCTTGCAGAAGGGAAGAAGAATTCAGCAATGTTGTCGTTTTTCTTTGTACTGTCCCTGTGGGGTCTTTATCAGCCTTCCGGTACGTTGGTTCACTCAACAAACTACAAATCTTCTGGTCGTAGATTTCACGTGGCAACAGCACAGTGGCGTTTCCCTTCTTTCTCTTGTCCGTTGGAAGGACCACTGTGTGAGGATCATCTCGTAGTCTTCGTACTGCGGTGCTTTCCATGGAGGAAACGTTACTCCTTGGGGGTGGAGCACTCGTAAGTGCATGACGTGTTTCACGTCTCATTTCTTCTGAAGCGTCATTGGGAATAGGTATAAGAGCTTCTTCAACAGCACTAATGAAATCATTCAAAGGCAAGGTTCTAGGCATAGGCGGGAATTTCAAGCGTTTCCCAACCACTAACAGCGTTATATTGTCCAAAGCTTTATCCGTAAAATTCACCACGGAGCGTCAAAAAGCATCTTCTTGCGCTAACGTTGATGACAGGCGGGCAAACTTGGAAGATTGTCCGGAAGTAGACTGCTTATGACCCAGGCCGGCTTGCGCTTCATGTCCCGTCCAGTGGGAGGCACTCTTATTTTAACGGCCAGAGGATTCCTTGCAGAGAGAGCACACGTGGACGCCGCAAGCCTACTGGAAGCCGGCGTACGGCGTGTAAAGTGGACTCCCCTGCGGGTTTAGAAAGAGGACGCATTGCACGGGGAACGAGCCAGAGACTTCACTGACGAGAGTCTCGGTGAACAGTCTCACTGTTATAATTTGCGAAGCCACTAAGAGCGAGTTAAATCTCTTCTCCGTAAGAAGAGTGACGATTCTTTGGCTCTCTGTGGAGTCTTAGGCATACTGAAGTGCTTTTTTTACGAACGAGTACTTGAGTTTCCATTGCAGAAATATCGACTCGTGTGATGTAACATATTGAAGTAGTTTGAGCTCAACTATTAGAGTTTGCGGGCGGTATATTACGTCCACTGTGTAGACAAAATTTATAGATTCGCAACGGCGACCAACGGCACCGAGCAGATCGACGTTGCAGTACCACGTCTCGCAGCAAAGTAATTAGTGATACACGTATCATGGCTCGACAGACAGGGAATCAATCACAGTAAATGTGTTGAGTTCCGTTTGCTTATTCCCCGACTCTCTATTGTCGGTGCCTGTCAGGGTGGAGGTCTTCCGTTTCACGGGGCTACTCAGCACCAGCTAACCTTGTCCAACAGCCTAATAATTAAACGGGAGCGCGATTTTGAAGAAAGTCTCAGATTTTCTCCCAATCTCAAACCTACACTATGTGATCAAAAGTATCAGGACACTCTAAAAGACGTACGTTTTTCATATTAGCTGCATTGTGCTGCCACCTATTGCCAGGTACTCCATATCAGCGACCTCAGTAGTCACTAGACATCGTGAGAGAGCAGAATGGGGCATACATCTGTACTCGTGATTTCCACACTACTAAACATCCCTAGATCCACTGTATCCGATGTGATAGTGAAGTGGAAACGTGAAGGAACACTTACAGCACAAAAGCGTACAAACCGACTGCGTCTGTTGACTGATAGAGACCGCCAACAGTTGAAGAGGGTCGTAATGAGTAATAGGCAGACATCTATCCAGGCCATCACACAGGAATTCCAAACTGCGTCAGGAGCCACTGCAAGTACTATGACAGTTAGGCGGGAAATGAGAAAACTTGGATTTCATGATCAAGCGGCTGCTCATAAGCCACACATCACGCCGGTAAATGCCTAACGACGCCTCGCTTCGTGTAAGGAGCGTAAACAATGGACGATTTAACAGTGGAAAAACGTTGTGTTGAGTGACGAATCATGGTACACAATGGGGCGATCCTATGGCAGGGTGTGCGTATGGCCAATGCCCGGTTAACGTCATCTACCAGCGTGTGTAGTGCCGACAGTAAAATTCGGAGCCGGTGGTGTTGTGGTGTGGTCGTGTTTTTCATGGAGGGGACTTGCACCTCTTATTGTTTTGCGTGGCACTATTACAGCACTGGCCTATATTGATGTTTTAAGCACCTTCTTGTTTCCCACTGTGGAAGAGCAATTCGGGGATGGCGATTGCATCTTTCAACGGGATCGAGAACCTGTTCATAATGCACTGCCTGTGGCGGGGTAGTTGCACGACAATAACATACCTGTAAAGAAATGGCCTGCACAGAGTCCTGACCTGAATCCTATAGAACACCTTTGGGATGTTTTGGAACGCCGGCTTCGTGCCAGGCCTCACCGACGGACATCGATACCTCTCTTCAGTTCAGCAGTCCGTGAAGAATGGGCTGCGATTCCCCAAGAAACCTTCCAGCACCTGATTGAACGTATGGCTGCGAGAGTGGAAGCTGTCATCAAGGCTAAAGGTGAGCCAACAGCATACTGAATGAAACTTCCTGGCAGATTAAAACTGTGTGCCCGACCGAGACTCGAACTCGGGACCTTTGCCTTTCGCGGGCAAGTGCTCTACCATCTGAGCTACCGAAGCACGACTCATGCCCGGTCCTCACAGCTTTACTTCTGCCAGTATCTCGTCTCCTACCTTCCAAACTTCACAGAAGCTCTCCTGCGAACCTTGCAGAACTAGCACTCCTGAAAGAAAGGATAATGCGGAGACATGGCTTAGCCACAGCCTGGGGGATGTTTCCAGAATGAGATTTTCACTCTGCAGCGGAGTGTGCGCTGATATGAAACTTCCTGGCAGATTAAAACTGTGTGCCGGACCGAGACTCGAACTCGGGACCTTTGCCTTTCGCGGGCAAGTGCTTCTGTAAAGTTTGGAAGGTAGGAGACGAGGTACTGGCAGAAGTAAAGCTTCACAGCCTGAGTCGTGCTTGGGTAGCTTAGTTAGCAGAGCACTTGCCCGCGAAAGGCAAAGGTCCCGAGTTCGAGTCTCGGTCCGGCACACAGTTTTAATCTGCCAGGAAGTTTCATATCAGCGCACACTCCGCTGCAGAGTGAAAATCTCATTCTGCCAGCATACTGAATATCAGCATTGCCGATGGAGGGAGCCACGAACTTGTAAGTCGTTTTCAGCCAGTTTCCGAATATTTCTGATCAAATAATGTATATTAAGAGTAGTTTTAACAGTCTGCATTGATTTTATACAATTAATTCGTTTCTCTGTTGTTTGGAAATAAACAATCTACACTAATTAGTTGTACGCATTCTAGCAGGATATATGTTCGGCATTATCGAATTCCTGATTAAGCTAGAATAGAATGACATCACGACTAGGTATATCATCTAATGTCTTGCTCTTCGTGTAGACTGTCAATGTCAAGGCTGTTTTTCATTATTCATAGGGGTGATACTTCCGTTGCGGAAGCAGCTTTGGCAACCACTCATACGAACGCCGCATGTACACTGTAACACTGGAAGTTTACAAACAAATTTTTGTTAAACTGACACGTTCGACATCATTACGAGGTGTCGTATTCAAGGTCTGTGGAACAAGTATTAATGTAATATAATCTAATTTAATCAGATGATTACACAATTGATTACGTCTCTGATATTCACCTGTTTTAGAACAGATTGGGCCATGCTTCCACTCATATCCATCGTTACACTGGGAATCAGCTTTACCTTGTCATTAATACACTTAAGGACCGGAAGGTGAAGTAACATAAGATATTAACTATTAGGTGGAAATGGGTGTGGGAGCATGTTGCCGGAGTTCTCTCAGTCCTGCACAGAAAGTCGCTTGAGGTGAGGTGAGCGTGACTATAGCGCCAAATGGAGCTGGCTCTGCAACAGGCTGGCAGCTGAACAAACGTTAGAAGACAGCCAGGGAGCTGTTACAATGCACTGTGGTGGCGTTCTCTATTAAAACATGGCCTCGTGCGAACGCTTGGATGACTCCATACGGGAAAGAAACATCGGGGAGTTTACAAGCTACTTTTATTTTTGGGGAATGTTGTGTGTAAGAATCAATGACGTCATGTGTACGTGTGTAATATACTACACTGTTGTTCGAAACTTAAAGACGAAAGTAACTTTCGCACAATATGTCACCGCCAAGTAACATTTCTCGATGAAACTTGGACCATGCCTCGAAATAATATGCTACAGTATAGTACAGAAGGTAACTGAAAGAGATACTCAGTGAGACGAAGGCAGAAAAGACTCTTTTGTCAAAGAAAAGCTTTCGCGATTTATGATGGTTCCCTGTACATTACAATAGGTAGTTCAAAAATGGTTCAAATGTCTCTGAGCGCTATGGGACTTAACTTCGGAAGTCATCAGTCTCCTAGAACATAGAACTACTTAAACCTAACTAACCTAAGGACATCACACACATCCAGCCCGAGGCAGGATTCGAACCTGCGACCGTAGCGGTTGCGCGGTTCCAGACTGTAGCGCCTAGAACCGCTCGGCCACACCGGCCGCCTACAATAGATAGGACATGATTCTTAATAGAGTATGTGATCACCATGGACTGCGATGCATGCTCTGCACACGCTTCCTTGTTCGTCACAAGATTGGTAAGGAGTTATGATGGTAAGGCATTTCATTCCTCCATCAGCACGGTTGACAACTGCTAGAAGGTTAATTATTTATTTGCTATTTCTGCTACAAGTCACTTTTATTTGTTTTATGTTTAATCTAACATAATACAACGCATTTCGAGCATGTTCTGTTCATCATCAGGCGTTTATACATACACACATACAGGGAAATGGTACTTAAAAATAAATTGTCTTAAACTAAATGAACCTAGAACTTTATGTCCATTGTTCATTACTGTAGTGGCCGGTATGACAATAGGCGGGGCGGGGGGGGGGGGGGAGGGGGAAGGGGGAGGGGGAGGGGGAGGGGTGCAGTGGATGGCCAGAAATCGATGTCAGTGATGTCTTCTGACAACAGAACACAGTATACTGGTCGTCGGGCATAGAGATCTCCCCCATGCAGTCACTGAGCCACTGTGGAGCGTGAGATAGCGAGCCTTTTAGTACATCGGGGAAATGCAAGAAGGATGACGTGCGACGAGTGTAACCCAGGTGTTTCATGTTGCTCATAGCATTGTTTTACGTGCATGAGGAGCTTTCAGGATCACAGCCGCTGCGCCTAAAGGAGATGAGGTAATCGACCACGATCAACTACAGCAGCAGATGACCGCTACATTGTGAAAGAGGCAAGAAGGGACCATCGTCAAACAACAGATGCAACTGCAAAAGTAATTGACAGTACTGAAAGGATCGCTATCTCACGCTCCACAGTGGCTCAGTGGCTGCATGGGGGAGATCTCTATGCCCGACGACCAGTAGACTGTGTTCCGTTGTCAGACGCACATCTACGGCAATGTTTGCGCAAGTTCTAGTGACATGGGGACTGGGCCAACGAGACGTGGGTACGCATGCTCTTCTCGGATGAGAGCAGACTCAGTCTGTTTAGTGTTTCTGGACGTATAGTCATACAGCGAGAGGTGCGAGTACACAATGCACTCAGGACATTGTTGAGCATGAACGTCTTGATGGTGTGGGGAGGCATAATGCTGCATGGTTGCACCAACCTCCAAACCTTTCAACGCAGTACACTCAGCGATCAACGTTATTATGACACTGTACTTCTTCCCCATGTGTGTCTTTCCAGGGGTGCGTCCGGGCATTACTTCATTCTTGTTAATAACACTGTGCGACCTCATCGAATAGCCCTGATGAAGGGGTTCTTCAAACGAGAGGATATTTTGCGAATAAATAGCCTGCTCTTTCATCCAACTTCAGTCCTATCGAGCATGTGTAAGGTGCATTGCAGAGACGTATTACAATACGTCCACATGCACCAAAAGCCATCCAGCATTATTATTGTCGGTCATAATGGCCACATTTGTAAACTGTGACTCTGTGGGATACAGGCCACCCTTTCAAAATCGAAGAAAACCTCGAAATTTTACACAAAATAGAAAAAAAGTAAAAGAACGGATATCATGGAAGAAATTAAATTTTCATCCATAATACAAAACATGGAGACAACATTCTTCATGAGATAACCGAATTGAAAACTCAAAATTCTTCAACAGTCTTGAGCCAGTTCTAAATCAATAGATTCAAGATATGACAGTGTAAATGTACTACTATAAATCTGTCAGTACCAAGAATATCGATAGATCTCGATAATCGGGACTGACTCACACGCTACAAATCCGCCATCTGTGTTAAATGCATGTGCATAATGTTTACATGTATGTTGAAACAATTTGTGCAGTGAATTACGTCGGAAAACAGTGACAAAATAGAAAGTGCAATAGTATACTATTACTCAACAGCTTCACCATTACACCAACGATGCAAGTGAAGCTACAAGGCGATAAAATCGTAAGTGATCAAGTGTCATGTAAAAGCCTTTCACATGATTTTCGCAACACACAACTGACGCGAAACTATATGCATCCTGTACGCGCTGTGATATCATTCACAACAAACAACAAGAAAAACCAGCAGAAGACATCACTGACATCGATTTCTGGCCATCCACTGCACCCCTCTCCCTCCCCCTCCCCCTTACCCCCCCCCCGCCTATTGTCATACCAGCCACTACAGTAATGAACTATGGACATAAAGTTCTAGGTTCATTTAGTTTTAAGACAATTTATTTTTAAGTACCATTTCCCTGTATGTGTGTATGTATAAACGCCTGATGATGAACAGAACATGCTCGAAATGCGTTGTATTATATTAAATTAAACATAAAACAAATAAAAGTGACTTGTAGCAGAAATAGCAAATAAATAATTAACCTTCTAGCAGTTGTCAGCCGTGCTGATGGAGGAATGAAATGCCCTACCATCATAACTCCTTACCAATCTTGTGACGAACAAGGAAGCGTGTGCAGAGCATGCATTGCAGTCCATGGTGATCACATACTCTATTAAGAATCATGTCCTATCTATTGTAGGCGGCCGGTGTGGCCGAGCGGTTCTAGGCGCTACAGTCTGGAACCGCGCAACCGCTACGGTCGCAGGTTCGAATCCTGCCTCGGGCTGGATGTGTGTGATGTCCTTAGGTTAGTTAGGTTTAAGTAGTTCTATGTTCTAGGAGACTGATGACTTCCGAAGTTAAGTCCCATAGCGCTCAGAGACATTTGAACCATTTTTGAACTACCTATTGTAATGTACAGGGAACCATCATAAATCGCGAAAGCTTTTCTTTGACAAAAGAGTCTTTTCTGCCTTCGTCTCACTGAGTATCTCTTTCAGTTACCTTCTGTACTATACTGTAGCATATTATTTCGAGGCATGGTCCAAGTTTCATCGAGAAATGTTACTCGGCGGTGACATATCGTGCGAAAGTTACTTTCGTCTTTAAGTTTTGAACAACAGTGTAGTATACTACACACGTACACATGACGTCATTGATTCTTACACACAACATTCCCCAAAAATAAAAGTAGCTTGTAAACTCTCCCCATTATGAAAGTAATCAAGAAAGCGATTCCGAAGTCTTGGTCGTGCTAAAGATACGGATTACATTCAAAAGTAAACAGATAATGAAGCACGTGAGTGTCTGACATCAAAAAATTAGATGTCTGTACTGTATTCGTCATAAAGCGCTTGTCTGACTTCACACGCTGCCCGTTCGGATTTTCCATCTGCATCATCCGCAAGTTTATGACTTTTATGCTTATCTGCAGAAATGTAGCAGAGTCAGCGGTTAATAAACACTGTTTAAATGCAGTTCAGCGTTCAAGGACAAAACTTCGTAAGCTGATGCTAACTGCTGATTGCGGGAACTTTCCTGTGAGCTTTCAACACTAATTTTTTTCTGTACGGACGACGCATCACTTTCCTAAAGAGGAGAGGCGGCTCGTAGAAACTATCAAGAGTGAATCAGTCTTCTAAGGTGACTTGAGTGGTATTTAGGAGTGATCAGTGAAGGAGAGTGTCGATTTGGAGTGGTGCATCGTTCGCAAACATTTTAGGAGACAACTACAATTAACGTTCGCCGTTGTTTATGCTGCTAGGTCTGGGTAAGCAGTAAGAAGCAGTAGCGTAATAAGCAGGCATCAATCCTGTACTGCCGTGTAATCCTACATTGTAAGAGTCCAAGAGTATGTGGAGTACAGATGAACGATTGGGACGATTGTTTTGTAATCTAGCTCTACTGTTATAAGAAACTTTTATTGAATATCGTTCCGATATACGCTTATTTTACAGCTTGACATTCGCAGGCTTTCCACTTTAAATTCTTCGTAACGGTTTCTCGCAGATTTTTTTTACTATTGTTACCCTTTCCACTGACTGTTTTTAGTGTAGTTGTCCAGTTATATAAGAGCCAGTAACATAAAACGAGACAGATTGAGAAAAAGTACGTAAACCATTTATTATTTTAAAAGTAACCGCCGTACTGTTAATACGTCTGTCCCACTCTGAGATAAGATGGTCAGCGCCTTCATGGAAAAAATATTTACGACTGTCTACGGAACCATGTTTGTATCCGAGCGTGTACCTCTGCGAAGGGCCTTACGGAGGACGTGTACCGAATTGCAAAGAAAAATCTGCAGCGTAGTCAAAACAATCCGTCAACAAGGCGCCCACCCTTATGTTGTCAAAATTGTTTCGAATACGCGGCATAAGTATCGCTGGGAGGGCCTGACACATCCGCCGTACAGTCCAGTTCCCTGCTCGTATTTTCATGTGTTTGGACCCCTAAAGAAAGACGTTAATGGCCGCCGATTAGCTTCGCACGAAAAGGTGCATGCTTTGGTACTATCATGGTTCCGTAGGCAACCGCAAATATTTTCCATGAAGGAACTGACAGTCTTCTTCCACGATGGGACAAGTATACTAACAGTTACGGTGATTAATTTTGAAATAATAAACTGTTTGCTTTCTTTCCATCTGTGTCGTTTTCATTTGACTGCCCCATATAGGTGTTTCCAGCTATTTATGTTCAATACACGACATTTATTTAAGTAAGGGTCAACTGCCAATCCTTACACGAACTATCGATCCTCTGGAGGTTATACTGCATTTCGCTAGAATTTTCTAGAGTTGCGACTTCGCTACGCACAACGGGATCATCTGCGAAAAGCCTCATGGAGCTTCCGACATTATCCACTACGTCTTTACATAAATTGTGAAATGTGATGGTCCCATAATACTCCCGTGGGGGACGCTCAAGGTTACCTTTACCGCTGTCCGCCCCCGGTAGCTGAGTGGCGCCGGCACGGTAGCTCAGCGTGTTTGGTCAGAGGGTTAGCTGCCCTCTGTAATAAAAAAAAAAAAAAAAAACTGAGTTAATGGATCAATGACGAAGTGAAACGGGTGTTTTGCGACGTCCGCCACGAGCAGATGCAACGAACAAAAACGAACAAAAAAGAAAAAAAATAATGGCACGGTAGCTCAGCGTGTTCGGTCAGAGGGTTATCTGCCCATTTTAATAAAAAAATTGAGTTAATCGATCGACAACGAACTTCAACGGGTGTCTTACGACGTCCGCCCCGAACAGATGCAACGAACAAAAGCGAAAAAAATAAAATTTTTAAAAAAAGTGGTCAGCGCGACAGAATGTCAATTCTAATGGCCCGGGTTCGATTCTCGGTTGGGTCGGAGATTTTCTCCGCTCAGGGACTGGGTGTTTTGTTGTTCTAATCATTATCATTTCATCCCCATCGACGCGCAAGTCGCCAAAGTGGCGTCAAATCGAAAGACTTGCATCCAGCGAACGGTCTACCCGACGGGAGGCCCTAGTCACACGACATTTACCTTTACCGTTGAAGATTTTTGTCCGTTGACAATGACATGCAGTGTTCAGTTTGCAAGAAACTCTTCATCCAGTCACACATCTGGTCTGATAGACCATATGTTCGTATTTTGTCCATTAGGCAGCAGCGTGAAACTATACGGAATGCCTTCCGGGAATAAGGAGTAGACATGAGCCTGGGCGTCGGTACCTGTTGCTTTCTGGGTCTCGTGGACGAATCGTGCGGGCTGGTACAGTGTTACTCCACTTCTCCTGCCCTATCTGTTGCTAATAATGTTAAATCTCGTAGTATGTCAGCAAACATTGGCTATTGGTCTTCGCAAAGGAATGAATTTTCTACTTTGTGTCGTAAAAAGAATCATATAACTGAACTTTGTTATTAATTATGAGTTCCAGATAAGAGCACGAAGCTGAGCACACCATAAATCTAAATTCAAACAGAGCTGAAAGCTCGTCAGTTTAATTACATTTTAATAGCTGAACGCTATTTGCTTAATTTCATATGTCACAGAGAGTAACATAAAGTTCAGTCTCTTCGATAAATGTCGTCGTTAACTGTGTATTGCCAAAGAAGAACAAGCACGTAGGGTAACACTTTTTATTGTCTCTTCAGAATACTGTACCTGAACAATTAACAAACGTGAGTTATAAAGTGGAAGTCGGCATTAATAAGAAGTAGGGAAGAAGAAGGCTGTAGCGAGCACTCAAGCCATTTTACATTCCATTTTATAATAAGTAGAGAACCAGCGATTGGATGCCGTTAGTAGCACGGAATCCCTACATTGATAACTGATATAGCTTCTCTGGATAGCAGCCGCCCAAAGTAAACACCTCGCTGCCGAATGAAATGCGCACTCGTACATATTTTTAATTTATTTCAGAACATTTGCCCCTAATCGTGATCAATTTGGTTATTGACAATAGCCAAGGAACGAGCCATTCTACACCCACACATAATTGCGACTTCATTTTATTTGAAATATTTAACAGGGTTTCATTCTTCGTATCGGTTCGGGATACATTTCTTTGTTAGCACCATTTTAATTTTGTGGTTCATGTTAACAAGAGATAATATTACATAGTGGTAGATAATGTTCCTTTCTGAAATTTTCTGGATGCAGTCTGTTAGGTGTTCATATAAATTTTCCATTAGCGTTAGAACAATGATTATATTTAATGAGTTACAATACTCAGTATCTGTCCTCGTTATTGGCTCTTCATGCACTTGAATGCTTCTGACCAAACCAGCGTAGTAATTATTGATTCGCCTCCCATTTTGGCTAGGTTCCTACGGATAATCAGGCGAAAACCAAGGACTTTGGCGTCAACTTCATGAAATATTACCATAATGAGCAATGTTCTGTTATAAATTGACGTTTCACTAATACAGTCCTGGAAATGGAAAAAAGAACACATTGACACCGGTGTGTCAGACCCACCATACTTGCTCCGGACACTGCGAGAGGGCTGTACAAGCAATGATCACACGCACGGCACAGCGGACACACCAGGAACCACGGTGTTGGCCGTCGAATGGCGCTAGCTGCGCAGCATTTGTGCACCGCCGCCGTCAGTGTCAGCCAGTTTGCCGTGGCATACGGAGCTCCATCGCAGTCTTTAACACTGGTAGCATGCCGCGACAGCGTGGACGTGAACCGTATGTGCACTTGACGGACTTTGAGCGAGGGCGTATAGTGGGCATGTGGGAGGCCGGGTGGACGTACCGCCGAATTGCTCAACACGTGGGGCGTGAGGTCTCCACAGTACATCGATGTTGTCGCCAGTGGTCGGCGGAAGGTGCACGTGCCCGTCGACCTGGGATCGGACCGCAGCGACGCACGGATGTACGCCAAGACCGTAGGATCCTACGCAGTGCCGTAGGGGACCGCACCGCCACTTCCCAGCAAATTAGGGACACTGTTGCTCCTGGGGTATCGGCGAGGACCATTCGCAACCGTCTCCATGAAGCTGGGCTACGGTACCGCACACCGTTAGGCCGTCTTCCGCTCACGCCCCAAAATCGTGCAGCCCGCCTCCAGTGGTGGCGCGACAGGCGTGAATGGAGGGACGAATGGAGACGTGTCGTCTTCAGCGATGAGAGTCGCTTCTGCCTTGGTGCCAATGATGGTCGTATGCGTGTTTGGCGCCGTGCAGGTGAGCGCCACAATCAGGACTGCATACGACCGAGGCACACAGGGCCAACACCCGGCATCATGGTGTGGGGAGCGATCTCCTACACTGGCCGTACACCACTGGTGATCGTCGAGGGGACACTGAATAGTGCACGGTACATCCAAACCGTCATCGAACCCATCGTTCTACCATTCCTAGACCGGCAAAGGAAACTTGCTGTTCTAACAGGACAATGCACGTCCGCATGTATCCCGTGCCACCCAACGTGCTCTAGAAGGTGTAAGTCAACTACCCTGGCCAGCAAGATCTCCGGATCTGTCCCCCATTGAGCATGTTTGGGACTGGATGAAGCGTCGTCTCACGCGGTCTGCACGTCCAGCACGAACGCTGGTCCAACTGAGGCGCCAGGTGGAAATGGCATGGCAAGCCGTTCCACAGGACTACATCCAGCATCTCTACGATCGTCTCCATGGGAGAATAGCAGCCTGCATTGCTGCGAAAGGTGGATATACACTGTACTAGTGCCGACATTGTGCATGCTCTGTTGCCTGTGTCTATGTGCCTGTGGTTCTGTCAGTGTGATCATGTGATGTATCTGACCCCAGGAATGTGTCAATAAAGTTTCCCCTTCCTGGGACAATGAATTCACGGTGTTCTTATTTCAATTTCCAGGAGTGTATTTTTTCCAGTTTCAGCATGTGCATTAAAAGAGTCCTTTTTTGAAATAATTTAAGTTTATTTCGGATACACAATGTAATAGCGGTTTGACCTTTTGTTTTAAGAAGTTACAATTATAAAATAATAAATATTTCATTAGTGCACTGTTTCCATTCTCTTCCCTGTTTACACGATTTGACATACGATGGTTACAGAAAAGTTTGTGGTTAACAACAATATTTCATAAAAGTGGTACATAATAAGAAAATGCGGATGGAAGCAGTTAGATGCGGCTGTATGCAGTCGGATGGTGCAGGCTGTTTGGTTTCATGCAGGTGTTGTGAAGTCCATGCGGGTAGATCTTTCGTGGTACAAACTTTTGACCCACCACTCGACATGCGGAGGTGAAGTACATAAAACATTTCAAACAATAAAATTAGAACATAAAAAAACGTCCTGTGAAAGAACACAACTGGATTAAACAACGAGATGGGTAGAGTTACTATGTTATTCTGCTTCGTGCAATAAACTGAATTCTGGCATTTGTTGTATCAAAATATGTGTCTGTTAATGAATTTAAGGAAGCCAGTTTACTGTAGCAATATCAGTTCTCATAGAGCTCAGACACAGTTTTTATTTACACGCCCCAGCGCTTTGCAGTCACTACACTCACTTTTCATGCGTCCTTCCGCTTTCCCATTAGACTTGGTTGGTGCACGTAGCTCACTCTAGAAACAGCTGTTTTAGTGTGTTTCCGTGATCACGTCGTTAATTGGCTGTCGTGGTTGTTCCATCTGGCGCTAGCCAATTCCGGTTTCTTTGTTGGCTACGCAGCTCATGGAAGACACACCGTTCTCCCTGATAGACACTGCGGTTGCTGTTCACATCTGGTGTTTTGCTTTCACTCGAACGTCGCTCAAAAAGTGTCCAGTTTTTTCATATACAACAGCGCAACTAACGGTTAGTGTTCATTTGTTACCATTCAGCTTGCAGGGTGTGTACAACTTTCCTTAGTAACCTCGTTCAGTTCACAGTGCACCGTCAACTGTCCCTTATCACACATGTATTTTCAGTTTGCAATTGTACCTCGGGAACGGTGGATGCACCGGCTTGTGATATTTTATGTTTTATGGTTTTTTGAGTTGACAATACACGTGTGCAGCTTACTTTCATGTTGTGACGAGACGTACAGGCATAAAAAAATGTTAAGCACTTGAAAACAGGATAATGTTATCATGTTTTGGCAATAATCATACGATTTACGTCTGGGCTGAGTATCCTCAATATTACACATGTATTAACCGGACATCAGCCAATATAGTTCATTTCGTCAGTTGCTATACGTCTTTCAAAAGACCATCATCTTACAACACTAACGAAGCTAGATTTACTTACTATTACATTCTCTTAGCTACTTTGTAAAAGAACCTTATATGCGTTGAAAAATAATAAATTTCTTCAGTACTCTGTTGCTTTGTATTTAACGAATCTACTAAACAAAAACTAAACTGCATCTGCATAAGTCCAATGGTACTGTTCAACCGCCATGTCATCCTCAGCGCCGGCCGGAGTGGCAAGGCGTTTCTAGGCGCTTCAGTCTGGAACCGCGCGACCGCTACGGTCGCAGGTTCCAACTCTGCCTCGGGAATGGATGTGTGTGATGTCCTTAGGTTAGTCAGGTTTAAGTAGTTCTAAGTTCTAGGGGACTGATGACCTCAGATGTTAAGTCCCATAGTGCGCAGAGCCATTTGAACCAATCTGTCTGGTGTCTCTGTCTTTCCTAAAGCGAAACTGATCGTCACCTAACACACAGCTTGAATTTTCTTTTCCATTCTTTTGTGCATTATTCTTGGTAGTAACTTGGATGCATGAGCTGTTAAGCTGATTGTGCTATCATTCTCGCAATTGTCGGCTCTTGCAGTCTTCGGTACTGTGTGGATAGTATTTTTCCGAAAGTCAGATGGTATGTCGCCAGACGCATACATTCTCCACACCAACGTGAACAGTCATTTGTTGCCACTTCCCCCAATGATTTTAGAAATTCTGATGGATGTTATTTATCCCTTCTGAATTATCTGATCTTAAGTCCTCAAAATCTCTCTTACATTATGTTTATAATACCGGATTCCCTATCTCTTCTAAATCGACTCCTGTTTCTTCTTCTATCCCATCAGAAGACCTATCTTCCCCCTCATAGAGGCCTTCGATGTACTCTTCGCACCAATCCGCTCTCTCCTCTGCAGTGGAATTCCCGCTACACTTTTCATGTTACGACCCTTGCTTTTAATTTCACCTGTATGCTGAGTCAGTCCTTCCAACAGTTACTTCTTTTTCTATTTCTTCACATTTTTTCTGCAGCCATTTCCCCTTATCTTCCCTGCAATTTCTATTTATTTCATTTAGCAGCGACTTATATTTCTGTATTCACACATATAGATCTCTGATCTGCCCCATCGTTTGCTCCCCGTATGTTACACGTATATCTGCCCCGCCCAAGTTCTGTAAGTTCCTCCAGATCCTCGAGCGGCATGCACTCTACCTCGTTTGCCGCATACGTTTACCTTCCCCCACAAGGATCCTCTACAATACCGCCTCTCCTCACTCATACTGAATACCATCCGCAAGCTCGATTGCAATAATCTCATTACTCTCTACTATCCAGTTATCATACGCTGCCGCACCTTTACCAACACATTCCACCACCCCTACATCCACACATCCTCCACCTTCTCTTCCACATAAACTTCAGCCTTCTCCCCTTCTAGATGATGAACTCCGCTCCGACATTTTTTTACCCATCCTACTGGCTCTAAGTCCACCCCATCCATTCCACCTCATCAGAGCTTCATCTCCTCCTCACATTTCCTTTTCTCCCTGCCGGCCTTAGTGGCCTTGCGGTTCTAGGCGCTACAGTCTGGAGCCCAGCGACCGCTACGGTCGCAGGTTCGAATCCTGCCTTGGGCATGGATGTGTGTGATGTCCTTAGGTTAGTTAGGTTTAAGTAGTTGTAAGTGTGGTGTCACCGCCAGACACCACACTTGCTAGGTGGTAGCCTTTAAATCGGCCGCGGTCCGTTAGTATACGTCGGACCCGCGTGTCGCCACTATCTGTGATTGCAGACCGAGCGCCGCCACACGGCAGGTCTAGAGACACTTCCTAGCACTCGCCCCAGTTGTACAGCCGACTTCGCTAGCGACGGTTCACTGACAAATTACGCTCTCATTTGCCGAGACGATAGTTAGCATAGCCTTCAGCTACGTCATTTGCTACGACCTAGCAAGGCGCCATTACCAGTTACTATTGATGCTGTAAACCATGTACCGTCAAGAGCGATGTTCACCTATTATGGATTAAAGTTAAGTATTCTACCAGTTACCTCCTTTTTTCTGAAGTCTAAAATCCGTGTCCTGTTCCAGACCTCACGCCAGCCTGCGTGAGCTTAAAGGCGTGCCCTTCGGCCTCTCGTCCTAGTGGATTGGCTGTCTTGCCAGTCCACAAAAGTAAGTTCTAGGCGACTGATGACCTAAGATGTTAAGTCCCATAGTGCTCATAGCCATTTTAACCATTTTTTTCGCATCAGTTATCATTGTTCCCAATTCCCCCGTCTACTCAATTCCTTTTTCTATCCCAACAGCCACTCATACCCCTTCGCTGCTATGCGACAGTCCTTCATCCTTATAGCATGCCGCATCTACATTCCTCGACAGCCAAAATTTCCCCCTTCAGCAACAGTCTCCCTACCTCACAACAGGTACCTCTCGTTCTTAGTGACAGAAAAGTGTTCCCTTTAGAAACCAGTGTTTCGGCATCAAGTTATAAAGGGTCTTAAATGCACGCTTATTGTGTTTCGTTTTACGATAGATTATTACTGTTTTTAACTACTCGTGCAAGAAGTGATATCACTCATACATCTAAAAATTCACATTAATTTTTGCCCCTCAAGAAGATTTTAAATTCAACGTAAATATCTCTCCTATTTGTTTCTTGTTTCCTTTTCATCCAGTTAAATTATTACTATTAATGTGCTGGCGGAAGGCTTGCCTATACCGCTGACAGCCCATCAACACCCCCCGCCCTCCCCTCCTCCCATATGGTGCGTGAGGGGATAAAATAACAATTTGAAAAGAAACTAGCAATCTCCAGAGCAAAACACTCACCTGAAGACGGCTGAACGGTTGCAAGCCGAAATATAGAGGCAAGAAGTCGATGTTACTCGACTTCAGTTTCGAAACTTCGTGGAATACTCTTTGCACTGGGATAGTTTCAAGAATCACAGTAATAAATCAGTTTTTGCTTATATTCTCCTTTCTTATAAAGTTTTAAAATTCTACATACAAGTGATCACAAGTCGTTTGGAATTTTCTTGCAGTACTCCGTATGAAGAATTTATAGTCTGCTGGAGACTAACAACACTACGACAACTATGAGACCAGTCAGAAGTTCTGTAGTCAGTATATTTTTGTGATTCCCAGCTGACTTGAATGTACCAGTAGAACCCGCAAGCCATCTTGTACACCGGTATCATCAACCTTAATGTCGACCCACGAGATAAATGCGTTTCGAGTGTAGGCACCAGGCGGTATCTAGAACTGTAAGATAAGCGTGAACTCCGCCCTTAATTCAGTCTGTCTTAAAGCAGTTTCATCGGACAGGGAAAAAAAGAACTACGTTGATGTGATACGGAGTAAACAGATTAGATTAAAATAGAGTAGCAAGTTAAGCTAAATCTTTAAGCGAAAACAACTCTCCTTGGTGAGCTTATATACGATTGCTTACGTAGTGGAATATTTCTCCAGATGCACCCATAATGTTCATACTACCTCCTAACCAACTGAACCAACTGTCGAAAAGCAAAAGTTTGTTACAGTTCTATCAGGAGTGACAGCATGTTTCGTTTCGACCCTTATTAAATGTGCTTATTTGCGATCGCGATTTCGGCTATTGTGCCACTGTACTCACTACAAAATGCGTCAGTACATATTCATCTGCATTACTAAGTGGCTAAAACTGTCAGCCGGTTCCAGTTGCACATTGCGTATCTAAACGCTTCCAGGGTCTTAAGGTTAAGGTTGGTTGGGGTGGGTTGCTTTGGTGGAAGAGACCAAACAGCTAGATCATCGGTCTCATCGGGTTAGGGAAGGACGGGGAAGTCGACCGTGCCCTTTCAAAGGAACCATCCCGGCATTTGCCTGGAGCGATTTAGGGAAATCACGGAAAACCTAAATCAGGATGGCCGGACGCGGGATTGAACCGTCGTCCTCCCGAATGCAAGTCCAGTGTGGCTTCCAGAGCCAACAAAATTTGATTTTCCGTGTATCACACAAATGTTGCCTGAATTTAAATCAGTATGCGTGCGGCAAAATACGTACTTAACATGTTCGAAAGGCCGCGCCTAAAAACGTAATTTTTCGTTGCTCCTGGACTGGTTCTGTTGGTGACAAAAAGGTAAAGTCTTTGGGGTAGCGCTTAGGTTAGGGACCATATGTACACCCAACAACAGGATCGTCTTTGTGTCACTATCACACAATACAGGATCAAAATACGAATATTACTCAGTTCCCCTTGCTTAGGGAAATGGAGCTAGTCTGTTGGTTCTTTCTGCATTTCATGTGGTCTTCGGTAGGCTTTATAGGACTTATGGAGGCACCATTAGTTCGTGACGGTTCCTCGGAAAACCCCACAAATGGGTATTTTTATTATACTTTCACCGTCAATAGCGGACGAAGTTCCAGCCGAGGATTCCAAGACCGCTATACAAGCAAATGCTGAAAATTTTCCTATATGTTCCTATGATCCAAATCTCGAAGACCATCAAAATGTTCACGATATCTTTATCTGTTTCCGAAATAGAGAGGTTCTAAGTTAACCTTCTTCTACACGTAAAATCCGGTATAAGGTGAAATCTAAATAATAAATAACCGTTGGAAATTGCTCAAATTTTAACGGCGTCTTCCTGTTTTCAAAAATGTCTATCATTTATCGAGAAACACACCAAAAACTTATTTGTTCGGTAACAAAACCCAGTACGGATTCAGAGTGGGCTAGACACAGAAAACAGTGTCAGGAAAAGAGTGAAGGAGATAGTGCCAGTGGCGGAGGAATAAAAAGAAGGAGAATGTGGATGTAATTGAGAGTCAATGATAATGGAACACAGAGACTATAACAATGATAAAGATGAAGAGAGAGATAGTGATAGTGAGAAGAGGCAGCAGCAACGGGAAGGATTGAATGAGGTAGTAGCAGTAAGAGAGAGCAAGAGGGACACCGTGACTGTGAAATGAGGTAATAGTAAGGGACAGAGCGAAGAGGACAGTGGCTGTGAATCGGGACACAGTGAGAAGTAGAGAGACAGGAAGAGATAATGACAATGAGTTGGGCTGAATGACTGAGTGAGAATGGCAAGCGGGGTTGGATGGGTATAAGCTACTTACATCGATGGACTAGTGGGTGTGTATGACTTCGGTAATGGGAGAAGTGAGATGCACGTTAAAAAGAACGCGAAAATGTTCGAATGCTAAAATATTTGGGAAAATTTGGAGTGGTGCTGAGGAAAGTAGAATGAGGCAGCTGGTACTCCACTTTTCAGTCGGTCTTTTTAACAGGAGCATATTCGTCTTTTTTGTGCTCTAGTATGAGCATTTTCCCGTGCTTTATCTATAGTAGTAAACAGCTAAATCAGTTTCAATTGCAGGAAGCCTGCCTAACAGCTTTCAGGAGTAACCAAATTTTGTTTTCAGTATTTCATATATTTATGGACCGAATTTAAATATTTATAATGCTGACTAACATGTTAAAGATGTTCAAAGTTAGGCATAGGCAGTCAAGTATTATAGTTAGGAACTGTGTATATGTCTTACGGCGTAGAAAACGAGAAGCATGCTGAATTCTTGAATCGTCATACTGTATGACAATGTACGTCGTCACAATGCTGGTGGAATCCAAAGGCTCTCTGAGCAATTTCTGTGGGACATTTTCTGTCGTCTGTCGTACAGTCCCGACTAAGCGGCGAATAACTCGCATTTTTTCTATGAACTGAAGAAGTGGCTAAGAGGGCCGTGCTTACAAACTAACAAGGTACTTCAAGACACGGTCAAGACTCACATCATTTTAATGGCTGCAACATCTTAGGCAGAGGGTACCGGAAAGCTTGTCCATAGGTACGACATGTGTCTCTAGCGTTACGCTGACTATGTCGGAAAGTAACCGTAAGCGAACGTAACTATTAATAACAAAAAATATTTTTATATACACTTGTCTTTTGTTTATGGCTTTGAAAATAAAAGCCGGCCGAAGTGGCCGTGCGGTTAAAGGCGCTGCAGCCTGGAACCGCGGGACCGCTGCGGTCGCAGGCTCGAATCCTGCCTCGGGCATGGATGTTTGTGATGTCCTTAGGTTAGTTAGGTTTAACTAGTTCTAAGTTCTAGGGGACTAATGACCTCAGCAGTTGAGTCCCATAGTGCTCAGAGCCATTTGAACCATTTTTTTTGAAAATAAAACAAGAACTGAAGCAACCTACTATAATACCACTGATAATTTAAGTACTATTTTCTTCCTATTCTAATGCCGTTCCCTTAAGTAATACACGTAATATACACGTATTAAATCCCCAACTTCTTACTCAAGCTCCAAAATTTTAAATCTTCCTATTCAGTGTATAATTTGCAGCCTGCTGAAAACAGCAGTGATAATAGTTTGTGTGGAAACATATTATTTAAAGAAACGTTTGAACTTTACGATCCATGAATGAAAATAAAGTGCTCTTCAAAAATTCGACAGCGTTTAAAATAGTTGGTGCTTTTGAACTTTTGAACCGACATACCTTATTCGAAAGCCCCAGTATTTCTGTCTTACGTCTTTATCTTTTCTGGAAACTAGGAATTTCAAAAGTTATACGTATTCAAAATTTTTGCTTTCGTAACAAGTCTAGAATGTTCGAATCTTAAAGTGTAATCTTTCCGTGTTCATTAAGAAAATTTTAATTTCCAGGAATACATCGGGAGCATTTGCAAGATTCCCCGGACAAAAAGACACGTCTACAGTTCCGATCATAAAATCAGAACCCACTACTTGTGATATTTTAAGGGCATTTCATCAATTGTTAATCGAACTAAGATCACTACCTAATATGTATGTAGTCTCGACTTTTGAACCAGTACTGAAAATGTGCTACATCTATTGGCAATTTACGTGGGTGTAACCTAGCGCATTTTTAAATTCTGAAACGATTTATTGTACCGTTAACTAGTTGTCAACCCATTACAAGAACATTATCTGAACCAAATGCAGATAGACGATTTTGTTTCGAAAGTTCGTCATTTATTGAATTTCCGTTTTGTCCTACTGCACCACGACCATAACGTTTAACTGCATTTGGTCCAGAATATGTCTCAGAAACACCTCCTTACTGAGAATGAGCCTTCAGCGGCTTTAAAACTACGCTACTGGCCATTAAAATTGCCACACCCCGAAGATGACGCGAAATTTAATCGACAGGAAGAAGATGCTGTGATATGCAAATGATTAGCTTTTCAGAGCATTCACACAAGGTTGGCGCCTGTGGCGACACCTACAACGTGCTGACATGAGGAAAGTTTCCAACCGATTTCTCATACACAAACAGCACTTGACCGGCGTTGCCTGGTGAAACGTTGTTGTGATGCTTCGTGTTAGGAGGAGAAATGCGTACCATTACGTTTCCGACTTTGATGAAGGACACATTGTAGTCTATCGCGATTACGGTTTATCGTATCGCGACATTGCTGCTCGCGTTGGTCGGGATCCAATGACTGTTAGCAGAATATGGAATCGGTGGGTTCAGGAGGGTAATACGGAAAGCCGTGCTGGATCCCAACGGCCTGTATCACTAGCAGTCGAGATGACAGGCATCTTATACGCATGGCTGTAACGGATCGTGCAGCCACGTCTCGATCCCTGAGTCCACAGATGGGGACGTTTGCAAGACAACAACAACCATCTGCACGAACAGTTCGACGACATTTGCAGCAGCATGGGCTATCAGCTCGGAGACCATGGCTGCGGTTACCCTTGACGCTGCATCACAGACAGGAGCGCCTGCGATGGTGTACTCAACGACGAACCTGGGTGCACGAATGGCAAAACGTAATTTTTTCGGATGAATGCAGGTTCTCTTTCCAGCATCATGATGGTCGCATCCGTGTTTGCCGACATCGCGGTAAACGCACATTGGAAGCGCGTATTCGTCATCGCCATACTGGCGTATCACCCGGCGTGATGTTATGGGATGCCATTGGTTACACGTCTCGGTCACCTCTTGTTCGCATTTACGGCACTTTTTAACAGTGGACGTTACATTTCAGATGTGTTACGGCCCGTGGCTCTACCCTTCATTCGATCCCTGCGAAACCCTACATTTCAGCAGGGTAATGCACGACCGCATGTTGCAGGTCCCGTACGGGCCTTTCTGGATGCAGAAAATGTTCGACTGCTGTCCTGGCTAACACATTCTCCAGATCTCTCACCAATTTAAAACGTCTGGTCAATCGTGGTCGAGCAACTGGCTCGTCACAATACACCAGTCACTACTCTTGATGAACCGTGGTATCGTGTTGTAGCTGCATGGGCAGCTGTACGTGTACTCGCCATCCAAGCTCTGTTTGCCTCAATGCCCAGGCGTATCAAGGCCGTTATTACGGCCAGAGGTCGTTGTTCTGGGTACTGAATTCTCTGGATCTGTGCACGCAAACTGCGTGAAAATGTAATCACATGTCAGTTCTAGTATAATATATTTGTCCAATGAATAATCGTTTATCATCCGTATTTCTTCTTGGTGTAGCAATTTTAATGGCCAGTAGTGTAGTTAACGGTTCAATAAATCGAATCAAGATTTAAAAAACGACAGAGCGAATACTATACCCCACATAAACATCCATTTTAAATCACAGTTGCAGTTCACCATCCACGATGAATATAGTTCAATAACTCTACATTTTCACATTTTGTAAAACCGTCCTATGCCGTGAAATCGCCGCCGAGCTTGAGACATCAGTCCGCGTTTAGCCTTCCTTCTGTAAAGATCCGTGTCAGTCAGTCCACAAACATGCAGTAATGTTCGACACGTACATACATATACGGCAAGCTGTCGTACCGTGCGTGGCGGATGGTATCTTGTGCCATTACCAGACATTTCTTTTCCTGTTCCACACTGGAGTAGAGCGATGGAAAAACGACTATCTACACTCATGCTCATAAATCAAGGATAATGCTGATACATGGTGAAAGAACGCTCTGGTTGGCGGTTTGCGGGTTTAAATCACCTCAGGGTATGACCATACGGTGCATTGACCATTTGACCTGTGGTCGTCGCACGGTGGCGCTGGCAGCAGTACACATACGAAGAGGTGTGTTAGTGCATGTCAGTGTACGGTGCAGCCAGTAAGTGTGCAGACGTTTTGAGATGTGCTAATGGTGACTGCGTGTTGAAAATAGCTCAAAGAACACTTATTGATGACGTTATGATGGGTAGAATACTATGGCGACTGGAGGCTGGTCAGACACAGCAGGTCGTAGCACGGGCCCTCCGTGTGCCACAAAGTGTGATCTCAAGATTATGGCAACGATTCCGCCAGACAGGAAACGTGTCCAGACGCTACATTACGGGATGTCCACAGTGTACAAAACCACAAGAAGGCCGATATCTCACCATCAGTGCCCGCAGACGGCCACGGAGTACTGCAGGTAGCCTTGCTTGGGACCTTACAGCAGCCGCTGGAATAGTTGTCTCCAGACACACAGTCTACAGACGACAGAACAGACATGGTTTATTCGCCCGGAGACCTGCAAGGTGCATTCCACTGACCCCTGGTCACAGGAGAGCCCGTAAAGCCTGGTGTCAAGAACACAGTATATGGTCATTGGAACAGTGGTCCCAGGTTATGTTCACGGACGAGTCCAGGTATAGTCTGAACAGTGATTCTCGCCCGGTTTTCATCTGGCGTGAACCAGGAACCAGATACCAACCGCTTAATGTCCTTGAAAGGGACCTGTATGGAGGTCGTGGTTTGATGGTGTGGGGCGGGATTATGATTGGTGCACGTACACCCCTGCGTGTCTTTGACAGAGGAACTGTAACAGTCAGGTGTATGGGGCCGTCATTTTGCACCAGTATGTCCACCTTTTCAGGTTCCTCCTTGTGGATGATAATGCACAGCCCCACCAAGCTGCCATCGTGGAGGAGTACCTTGAAACAGAAGATATCAGGCGAATGGAGTGGCCTGCCTTCTCTAGACCTAAACCCATCGATCACGTCTGCGATGTTCTCAGTCGACGTATCGCTGCACGTTTTCAAACCCCTTGGACACTTCAGGAACTCCGACAAGCACTGGTGCAAGAATGGGAGGCTATACCCCAGCAACTCCTCGACCACCTGCTCCAGAGTGTGCCAACCCGTTGTGCGGCCTGTGTACGTGTGCATGGTGATCATATCCCGTACTGATGTCGGGGTACGTGCGCAGGAAACAGTGGCGTTTTGTAGCACATGTGTTTCACGACAGTTTTTTCAACTTATCACCAATACCGTAGACTTACAGATCTGTGTCGTGTGTGTTCCCTATGTACCTACGCTATTAGCGCCAGTTTTGTGTAGTGCCACGTTGTGTGGCACGACATTCTGCAATTATCCTTAATTTATGAGCATGAGTGTATATGCCTCGGTACGAACCCTATTTTGTCGTATCTTACGTTCGTGGTCCTTACGCGAAACCTGTATTTGCGGCAGTAGCATCGTTCTACAGTCAAAATGACGGTCTCTAAATTTTCTCTACAGCTTTCCTCGAAAAGAATGTCGCCTTCCCTGCAATGGTTCCCATCTGAGTGCCGGAAACATCTCCGTAACACTTTGTCGATCGACCTACCGCTTCTGAACTGCTTCGATGTCTACTTTTAATTCGACCTGATGGGGATCCCAAGCACCCTAGTAGTACTCAAGAATGGTTGGCACTGAAGTTCTGTATGCTGTCTCCTTTACAGATGAACCACACTTTCCTCAAACTCTCCTAAATAAAATGCAGTCGACCATTCAGCTACCATACTCGTTCCATTTCATATCGCTGTAAAACGTTACGTATAGATATTTAATCGACTTGTCGGTATCAAACGCCATACTACTACTGCTGTAGTCGAACATTACGGGTTTGTTTTTCGTACTCATCTGTGTTAACATTTTCTACATTTAGAGCTAGCTGCCATTCATCACACCAATTAGAAATTTTGTCTAAGACATCTTGTATCCTCCTACAGTCACCTAATGTCACACCTTCCCGTACACCACAGCATCGTCAGCAAACAACCGTCGATTGCTGCTCACAGTATCCGCTTACTTTGTCTGTTCTTGTTTAGCATTCGAAGAGTAAAGTAAAATATAATGTGTGTTCAGTAAAGTTACATAAAGTCAGTATCCTGCCTAATTATGGACAGCCACTTGTTAAATTATGTTATGCTCCTCGATGTCTATGTACTTTACTGATCTTTCGAATTACATGGGTAAAATGTAATTTATGAAATCTGATCACCATCAATTTGAAGAATGGAAATAAATAACTATGAAATGTAAATCAATGTTGAATATGTTGTGTACATTTATTCAAGATTTACTGAAAGCACCTAGCCAACCGTAACTGGCTTTCAGGAAGGAAGACTTGGTAGACACCCATTCAAACGAGTCAATCAACTTACAAACGCTATGGATTTGCCAGCAGTATTTTATAAGTCTGATTGTCATATGAGCAGATGGAAACGGAAGGTTGTTCTGCACTGTAACGTCGAGTTTTCTCACAGACTTTCATACTTACTTAACTTCTGTTACTGATGCAGGTAGATTGATGTCTTTCCTTCAATTCTAGCACATAATCGCATTTTTTTTATGGATGGTAATGGCATAGTCATTCCATATTCATGTCAACATCTGCGCAATACGCCAAAAAAAGTTTTCGAGTTTGCTTAATAACCCACAGGGTGTTTCGTAAATGCAATGAAAGTACATTTCAGCATTTCAACACTCACAATTCCAATCGCGCTATCATTCAACACTCTCAGAATGGTGGCACAATTAACTAAGCAGAAGACACCAGGGATCATAGACTGACGGTAGACGGTAACCTCTCGGGATAGTAATGTATTAATGACCTTTTGTAGAAGCTGAATATGGCCACATGTGCGATTATGTTACTATTCAGAGTGATTAGCAAAGATACACTGAAACTTATGACATCGCATATTCTCATTCCTTCATGAGATTTCCTACAATATTTTGTAGAAAATCAGTTTAAGCAGAAAGGGCTCATGTATCATATTAACCCGTGACTCGTCTAAATGCTTCTACTTAACGAGATGAGTATTTGTGGTTGATAACTTTTTTCAGAGAAAAAACGTCAAAAATTCACTGGCTGCAAGTCAGAAAAAAAGATCTTATCGTTAAAAACTGTCCGAAAACTTGTGCCGCACTCCATCACATGCATAATCTTCTACTAGAATTTAAGCATTTTAAGGAAGAACTACATTTTTTAAATTTGAAGTCCTTCGACCAGGATACGTCCTTCCAGTGAATACACTAGCGGAAAAGAAATCGCAACACCAAGGAGGACTTATGCGACATAATTAAAGTTGGTAACAGTGTTTCTACATTTGAAAGACGACGTTTATTCAGATTTCGTGCCAGACGCGTAAGAGTGGTGGATTTAGCGCCACTATGAGGATCCATATTAGGTTTGCTTAAAATAAATGCTGCAATGGCTGTGAGAGGCAAACCAAAGACTTCGATTATTGGCAGGGCACTTAGAAAATGTAACAGATCTACTAAAGAGACTGCTTGCCCTACGCTTGTCCGTCATTTGGAGTTCTGCTGAACGGTCTGGGCTCCTTACCAGATATGATAAAATGCCGAGTGGCTAGGGCTTCCCCTTTCGAGTTGACGACACTTTGGCTACTTGCGCGCCGATGGGGATGAAATGATGATGATAAAGACAACACAACACCCAGTCCCTGAGCGGAGAAAATCTCCGACGCAGCCGGGAATTGAACCCGGGCCGTTAGGTATGACATTCCGTCGCGCTCACCAGTCACCTACTAGGGGCGGACCAGATGAGATTAACGGAGTATATTGAGAAAGTTCAAAGAAGGGAATCACGTTTTTTTATCATCGCGAAATTGGGGAGAGAGCGTAACTGAAATGATGCAGGATTTGGGATTGACATAATTTAAACAATGACATTGCTGGAACAGCTATTTTCATCGTAATTTTTACTCTGCCGTTGAAAAAGTACACGTGTTATTACGTAGTCATGTTCTCACACACGAGTCAAATTAAAACAGATGCGTTCGCCACATTTATAATTAATATCTACGATATATTTTGTGCGCTTGCACCATCGTCCGTAGGTGGATACAGTGCTTTGCGTGTAGCTCGCAGCCATTCGTCTGCTTAAATCGGTTTTTGTGCAGCATGGCATCCACCTAAATGTGTAAACTTTCGAAACGCGTCATGAACAGTTATCAAGTATGTTCTTTGTTTGTTCCACACATCTAAAGATTCTCCTTCGCAGTAGACTCTAGTAACATGGTAATTAAGTAAAGCATCAGACACAGGATGGTTTTGTTATTGGACCATTTATCTAAAAACTGTGTGCTGTAGTTGGCTTCAAACGCATCAAGCATTTAGTTATTGCTATAAAGTTAGATTAGTATCCAAAAGAAAAGAAAATCCCGCCTTCAGGAAGGGCGGATGGTTGGATCTCGTGCAATCAGGCATGTGTTTACTTAATTTTGAGAAAGTCTCGGTAATAATAAAATGGTTTTCAGTAGAAATATATTCAGCACCCAACAGATAATAATACCTAACAATGGTGCTCTCTTCGCTTTGCATCAGTTAATACTGCAGAAATTGCACATTAATATAGGCTGTATACAGACTCACCGCGAATCAAACAAGGCTACACGCGTACCAAAATGTACAACACACTTTGTAAAGTATTTGTGAAACGCTTAACTGTATTACAAACTTTTACTGACTTTTATAATTAATGTTGTACATCAATTTACACTTCCCTACTACGGTGCAGCGTTATCTGTCACTCTGCCGAGCCTGACAGGTCGTGCTGATACCTTACGGCTCAGTAGCCGCCCACTACAATTCATATCGGTCAGTGCAAGGTCCAAGGGGGGCAAACTGCACTCCACAGCATCTCGCATGTGCGCAGTAAGACTGTTTGTGGTAGTACGACCGCGAGGCCCAAAGTAGTTACCCTGTCCGATCAGAAGTACCCAGACACCCGTATGCAATGCAAGGATGACCACTAGATGCTACGAGAGGCAGACCCACCAGTATAAAATGAGGCGGGGAGTGTTGTGTTGTCAGTAGAGAAGCAGCGACAGTAGATTGTGTCGGCCAGGAGAAGTCAGTGATTTCGAATGTGGAGTAGTCACCGGATGTCACATGAATACCAAGGAGCGTTTCAACCCTTAAAAAGTTGCCCAAGTCCATTTATGATGATGTTAGTGTGAAATGCAAACGCGAAGGAAAAACTACAGCTAAAGCAAGAACAAGCAGAGCTCATGTAATGATGGACAGGGACCGTCATGCGTTGCGCAGGATGTGTGTCAAAAATAGCATGAAATCGGCGGGAGGAATCACTGAAGAGTTCCAAAATGTTAGCAGCAATCCACGTAGCACAATGCCTGTGCGTAGGGATACAGTGGTAGGGCAGTTCCTCGGAAGCCACACATTTCTATAGTTAATGTTAAGCGAAACTTGAGAGGGTGTAAATACTGACGCCGCTGGGCAATGAATGAGTGGACACAATTGATATGTAACGATAAATCAAGCTATACCTTGTACAATGCGAAATGATTTGGTTGTGGGGAATGCCACGAGAATTTTAGAAGCCATCATGTGTAGTATCAATATCGACAACAATAATGTATAGAAGAGGTGGTATTACCATATGGGAGTGTTTTCCGTGACTAGGATGTGGTCCCCTTGTTCTTAAGTAAACAGTAGAGCTGGCCGGAGTGGCCGTGAGGTTCTAGGCGCTGCAGTCTAGAACCGAGCGACCGCTACGGTCGCAGGTTCGAATCCTGCCTCGGGCATGGATGTGTGTGATGTCATTAGGTTAGTTAGGTTTAATTAGTTCTAAGTTCTAGGCGACTGATGACCTCAGAAGTTAAGTCGCATAGTGCTCGGAGCCATTTGAATCATTTGAACAGTAGATGCGGAAAATGTGATCATATTTTACAGCATTGCGTATTGCGTATAGTGTAGGAACAATTAGAAGAAGGTGATTGTTTTTATCAGCTTGACAAATTATTGCTCACCCTGTCCATCAGGTCATTTATGTATGTAGAGAATAAAAGCAACCGCCCGGTTTGAGGGGCCATGTCACGGACTGCGCGGACCCTCCCGCCGGAGGTTCGAGTCCTCCCTCGGGCATGGGTGTGTGTGTTGTTCTTGGCATAAGTATAGACGACCGATGTCCTCAGCAGTTTGATCCCTTAGGAATTCATACGCATTTGAACATTTGAATAAAAGCGGTCCGAGCCATTTACATACCTGGAACCACATGCTCGGACTTCGTCGGCAGTCTGCAGAGAGGTACAGTATGTCATGCTTTCCGGAAGCCGGCCGCTGTGGCCGAGCGTTTCTTGGTGCTTCAGTCTGGAACTGTGCTGCTGCTACGGTCGCAGGTTCGAATCCCTCCTCGGGCATGGATGTGTGTGAAAGTCTTAGGTTAGTTATGTTTCACTACTTCTAAGTCTAGGGGACTGATGACCTCAAATGTTAAGTCCCATAGCGCTTAGAGCCATTTGAACCATTTTTGAGCTTTCCGGAAATCTAGGAATATGGAAGGTTGTTCACTTACAGACGGTCGGTCATCAGTCGTTCCAGTTCGCGGGAGGGGTTCATCTTTGCCAAAACAGGAAAGTGCACGGATCTCTTACTATGAGGCTAAAACTTCGAGCAGAACCGACCAATTACAGTTCGGTTGTTCCCCTCAAGGTGCTTGAAATATAAAGTCTTTCTCATCTCGTCATTCTACCCGGTCACTCCGAAGCAGAAGTCTTGTTAATTTTGATATGGGCGCAGAATTTTCAGCACAACGATGAGATTACAGCAAACAGCAAGTATTCCAGACGCATTCTTAGTATTGGGAACCTTGATACCATCAAAGTTAGACAAAATCGTGTGCTTTTAGTGTTTATCTTTTGCATTTGCCGTGCATGATTCTGGCTCATTGTTCTTATTTATGGTTTCCGACAGAACACATGGTGACTGATAATCGACTCTGAGTTACCCACCAGTAAATTCAAGTGGCTTGAAAACACAGTCTCGTAGCCGCAAGCATACTTTTAAGCCCTTTATAAAGTTTTGCTACTCAATGTCTTACTACGATGTTCGGAAGGGACGTTAAATGATCTGACTTGATATTTGTTCGTAGGCACGATTAACCTGTGTACCATACCTGTTTGTGGATTATATGCGATTTTTCATACATTTAGCCTTGCTGTATTTAATGTCTCACGCCTTTCTTTTGTTCATAAGTTACACAACGTGTATCTTGCCAGCTGTTTCAGTATAATCTTGTTTGATACTAAATGTGCTCCATTCGCTTAAACTGCATTTTGCTCAGGGGCTAAATTCCGCATACTCTTACTAACTGTCTTTATTAGCCGTAAGAAATTTCAACAATCAACGCGCAGAGCTTCAACTTGTACGGCAGCGGAGACGGCGGTATCGTAAATTATTACTTCCACCAGACAGGTTCTCGTTTCTTACGTTATGCGATAGCGTAGGCAACAGATGAAAAAAAAATTATTCTTATGCGAATAGAACCCATAAGGCATGATTTTAAAACGTTTGAGGTCGTAAAAAAAGAGATTTGCAGATTTTTGGTTTAATGCACAATTGTGTTTCGAGTAACTTCCCCCTGACCTTCGTTGCGCTATGCCCAAGTTTTGCCATTCGCAAACTAAATTATTTGCGTTATTAATGGACCACATTCACTGTCCGGGAGGGGGGGGGGGGATGTCTTAGGGCACAAACTGAGTTCATAATGTCATAATGTTGTGTGAATCTTCATACACAGTTTTCAAAGGAAAGGCACTTACAAAGTCGTTCGTAATAATGAGTATAACAAAGAGAAAGAAAATTTGTGGTATCTGATTACAGCGTTAGTGGCGAACATCTAGAGGACGCCACACTGTGTAAATATTTTTGGATGATACTAAGAAGTGATAAGAAGAGACGGTAACGTAAAGTCTGTGTTGTGATGAGCAATCGGAAGACATTGATTTGTTAGAAGGGTTATACGAAAGTGCGGGGCATCTGTTAAGAAGATCGCATGCGTGTTTGGAATTTTTGTCAAGTAGGCGTGAAAACAGGTGTAAGGAAATTAAGAGACGCACTTATGGGGTCGTAACAGCGCGAAGTGTTTCATATGAAACTGTGACAAATGTTGTGGGAATTTAAACAGAAATCTTCCGAAGAAAGGACTACCAATTTATCGCAAACCATGTTGGATAAATTTAGGGAATCTGTATTCGAAAGAGACTTTTCGACCGATGAGAGTAGGATAAGAAAGATTAGGTCCTGTACTAGTGCAAACGGACAGTAATTTTTCCCTCAGTCAGTAAACGAATGGAACAGGGGAGAAAATGGATAATATTACACTACTGGACATTAAAATTGCAGCACCACGAAGATGACGTGCTACAGACGCGAAATTTAACCGACAGGAAGAAGATGCTGTGATATGCAAATGATTAGCTTTTCAGAGCATTCACACAAGGTTGGCGCCGATGGCGACACCTACAACGTACTGACATGAGGAAAGTTTTCAACCGATTTCTCATACACAAACAGCAGTTGACCGGCGTTGCCTGGTGAAACGTTGTTGTGATATCTTGTGTAAGGAGAAGAAATGCGTAGCATCACGTTTCCGTCTTTGATAAAGGTCGGATTGTAGCCTATCGCGATTGCGGTTTATCGTATCGCGACATTGCTGCTCGCGTTGGTCGAGATCCAATGACTGTTAGCAGAATATGGAATCGGTGGGTTCAGGAGGGGAACACTGAACGCCGTGCTGGATTCCAACGGCCTCGTATCACTAGCAGTCAATATGACAGGCATCTTATCCGCATGGCTGTAGCGGATCGTGCAGTCACGTCTCGATCCCTGAGTGAACAGATGGGGACGTTTGCAAGTCAACAAACATCTGCACGAACAGTTCGACGACTTTTGCAGCAGATGGACTATCAACTCGGAGACCATGGCTACGGTTACCCCTGACGCTGCATCACAGACAGGAGCGCCTGCGATGGTGTACTCATCGACGAACTTGGGTGCACGAATGGCAAAACGTCATTTTTTCGGATGAATCTAGGTTCTGTTTACAGCATCATGATGGTCGCATCCGTGTTTAGTGACATCGCGGTGAACGCACATTGGTAGCGTGTATTCGTCATCGCCATACTGGCGTATCACCCGGCGTGATGGTATGGGATGCCATTGGTTATACGTCTCGGTCATCTCTTGTTCGCATTGACAGCATGTGTTACGACCCGTGGCTCTACCCTTCATTCGATCGCTGCGAAACCCTACATTTCAGCAGGATAATGCACAACCGCATGTTGCAGGTCCTGTACGGGCCTTTCTGGATACAGAAAATGTTCGACTGCTGCCCTGACCAGCACATTCTGCAGATCTCTCACCAATTGAAAACGTCTGGTTAATGGTGGCCGAGCAACTGGCTCGTCACAATACGCCAGTCACTACTCTTGATGAACTGTTGTACCGTGTTGAAGCTGCATGGGCAGCTGTACCTGTACACGCCATCCAAGCTCTGTTTGACTCAATGCCCAGGCGTATCAAGGCCGTTATTACTGCCAGAGGTGGTTGTTCTGGGTACTGATTTCTCAGGATCTATGCACCCAAATTGCGTGAAAATGTAATTACATGTCAGTTTTACTGTAATATATTTGTCCAATGAATGCCCGTTTATCATCTGCATATCTTCTTGGTGTAGCAATTTTAATGACCTGTAGTGTGGTAGGATGGGCACCTCCGCTGTGCACTGACTGCGGCTTCTAGAATATACGGGGTGAACACTAATAAAATTGACACACAGCAGGGACGAGTTCCTGACTGGAACTGGAGGGAAAAAAAAGTCCTCTAAACGTGTCTCCGGAAATGGACGGTGTGCGTGCAACGACAACAAATCGTCCCGGAACACAGTACAGAGATGTATCGCATCCACGTCACAAAAGATGTTCAGAGTGGTCTCCATGAGATGGATGTACGCGTTCATACGTCATATCATGGAATTCCGCATTATTTCGCACGTTCCATCCTCCCTCATAATAGCATCACAGACATTGTGAACACGCCGTTGAAGGGTCTGTACATCAGGGATTGGTTCATCACACACAACGCTTTTCAGATGGCCCACAGGTAAAAGTCCTAGGGGTTTAAGTCCAGTGATCTACTAGGCCATGCTACAGGACCTCTGCATCCTATCCAACGTCCGGGGATGATGATGCTGAGGTGTCGGCGGACTGTAAAGTGGAACTGGAGTGGTGCTCCGTCATGCAAAATCCATATAGCCCGTCGTATTGCCAAAGGCACATTGTCAAGCAGCCCAGGCAGAATATTCAACATGAAGTCCATGTATGTTCCTCCGTCGATATGTCGTATAATAATAACCTCTCCAAGAATCCATAAGGTCGTCAAGAATCCCAACCCCCACATTTATGCTGAACCGTTAGTAATGAGGCGCCTCAACCATTCCCCGAGGATTGCCCACATATGACGACTATGCAGACTAATGACAGTTCTGTTAAGGTTGCTTCATCGGTAAAGAGGACTGATGACAAAAATCCCGTAATTGTGATGGTTTGGTGCAAAAATCATCGACAAAATCCTTCCTGTAGAGAAAACTCTTTGGCTGACAACCGTTGCACTCGTTGCATCTGATAGCAATAGTAGCGGCTGTCGTGCGCGATACACGTAATCGTACTTTGGCTTCCAACGTATTGACTGACCACTTGTCTGGGCTTATACTGAAGTTAGTCTCAATATCCTGTCAAATTTGGTCCTCCAAATCTGGTGTATGCACAGTCCGCCGCCTCCCTGTACGTTTGATGGTCTCAAAGGACCTACGATCACAGAAACGCACAAAAAGTGATTGAAATGTTGTGTGATTCGGTTGGTGTCTGTGAAAGTGCTTGTTTCGGTATAGCCGTGCTACCTCCGACCGTTTGCATCTGCTTGCCCGTACACAAACCCCATCTCGCTTTGTTCCAGGCATGAATATCGAACCATTCTGCTGCTTACAGTACGCCGCGTGAGTCACACTATCTTCAAGACACAAGGAATACACGGCAAGGGTCAGAGAAACTTCCATTTCTCAGCGCCATCTACTGTGTCAAAGATGCGTTTCCGGACACATGTTCATAGCATCATTTTTTTTTTTTCATCCGCCCCTGCAGTTTGTCGGTTTTATTAATGTTCACTCTGTACATGTAGATGTAGATTTATACATCGTCCTACAATTACCAAATTTATTTCACCCTGCTTAAGACGAGTCGTTCACAAAAACTTCAAATATACTGTACAAAGGCTGCATTTCGTCTACTTGAACCAATATTAATGTAACGTTTCTCTTTTTTTCACATTCGGTTTCGACTTAATGAAGCCATTGTCCAGCGATAATCTGTTTGGAAAAGCAGGCTATGATATCGAAACGATATGAGAACACAGTGATGTTAAGGCAAATTAGTGGAAAAATATTTAGCTTTAAATTTGTCGAATTTATAAATTGGCACCGTCCTCACAGTCTGTGTCTGCATTCGTATTGTTTACAAAATGCAACTGTTCTACATGTTTTGACAGTTTTGGCGTTTGGTTTGTGCAAATAAGGCGGTAAATTTGCAATGATATAATGTTGACCAAGGAATGAAAGTGTGGGTGTGTAACAATCCAAATGTACACGTAAAGAAAGGAACTAATAAAATAACATATAATAAAATTATAAAAAGTTGTTACAAAATGGGGAGTTCGAAAATTTGAGTTTCTTTTAGTATGTAGGTAATACGAATAATTTTATCCGTTAGCGTGGAAATTATGTATAACTAGTCTTAACAGTTAGTGTGGGTATTACGAATGCACTCGTAATTTTAGTCTTGGTTAGCTGTAGGCAGAATGCTAGTAAAGCTATAAAGATATAGTTTTCTTTTTCATTTCAGTTTGTTAGCTAATACGTTTATCTGCCTGATTTTAAATATGAATAAAAGTTTCGATCTCTTCCAGCATACCTATTTCGTTTTATTTCTTTATACCTTGGTGTATTTAAAATCTGTTGAAAATGTTTCTGGATGTGAGTTTGTTGTGTATCAGATGCATGGGAAAAGCACTTAGGTTATTTTCATTTGAATTCGCGTGTTCTTTTAATCTAATCCTAAAATTCTTACACTTTTGGGGAAATCCGCGGCTTGTGGTCTAGTGGCCAGCGTTGCTGCCTCTGAATCAGAGGGTGCCGCGTTCGATTCTCGGCCGGGTTGGGGGTTTTCTCTGCCCAAACTAAACATCACCCGGATCGGGAAATGTATATTATGGCGCAATCGTCACATCTATTTTTGTATATTCTGTATTTATTAAATGATTCCGTTTCTTTGGGTGATATTTCTTATAATAATTTCAATATTGTTTTATGTGCCAAATACAATTTCGATTCTCGTATGTTTAAACGTCGTGAATATTACCTGTGAAATATCACCATATTATTAGTATTATTATTGTTGTTGGGAAGATTTAATATCTTTGGTATGCGTTGTTTCTGGTCAGATGTAATAGAGGGCTTTGGAGACTTAATCTGATCAAACTAAATAAGCTATGAATAAATACAGTAAATAGTATGGGAGAAGTGCCATATTTCTTTTTAAAGTAGCGTTGTTGGTGGCTCGCTCATGTGCAATTATTAAGTTTTGTTTGTACATTTTTTTAATCATTTCTAGATCAGAAACGTTAACTTTGGCTAACTACTCAAGAACTGTTATTTCTTTGTTGACTTTGTCTTCATCCAGCTGAAAATTTATCATTGCACGTAAGACTGTGTGGAAGTATACTTTTTTGTGGATTGCTGAGTGACATAATCTATTAGTGAATAATTTGTCTGTGGGTGGTTTCTAAAAAATTCCTAATTTGTGTTTAGAATCCTTTTTTCTTTATTCGTATTTCTAAAATGTTGATACTGTTATCTATTTACATCTTGCTGATAAATTTGGTCTTATCATCCATACTATTTAGCTGTACATGCTTATTAGTAATGACGTCTTCTGCATCCTTCTTCAGATCTAATGTGTCATTGACACAGCGTTTATAACAGCCAAAGCAGAAAAAAATAGAGCATTTATTCAACAAAAATTTCGCTGTGTTACGCTCCCTGAAGAAGGTTCCATTATACTGCCCAGGTTGACGAATGTTACAAAGGGCGTTCAAAAATTTTTGCACAGTCATCTCTAATTTTTTTATTTTTTGCAGGAGGAGAATGAAATTTTTTATGAACATACTTGGAACATTTAGCTATACATTGAGCCTACTCAATGTAGGCTCCATCGGCTGTGACGCATTTGACCCAACGTAAAATGCACTTTGGTAAAATTCTGGGGATTGACTTTTACACCATCGCTTGACACAGGAAATTAGGTCTTCCTCATTATCAAATGCCCTGCCGCGCTGGTGGGCCTTCAGACGACCAAAGAGGTAAAACTCAGACGGAGCCAAGTCCGGACTGTAGGAAGGATGCAGAACAATTTTCCAACCCATTTTCCTGATTTTCTCCTGCGTCATAAGGGCTATATGGGGTTTGGCATTGTTATGGTGTAGTCTGATGATCTGACCCTGAAGCTGTAGTCTGTGGGACTTGATGGCACGTCGCAGCTTGCCTAGTAACAAACACTAAAGGTTCTGGTTAAATGTAGAGCCGGGTTCCAAAAAGTCAATGAAAGTGACGCCACACTGATCCCAGAAGAAGGAGGCCATCAATTTCCGGCCTGCTGTTCGTGAAAGTCTTGATTTCTTCTTCCGAGGCGAACCCGGATGACGCCACTCCATGGATTGGCTTTTGCTCTCAGGTTAGGACAGAAACAACCGTGTTTCATCCTGGATAATGACGCCGTCAAAACACTGTTTCCACTCCTTAGTAAGGGTCTTCATGAGACCCTCGCACACATTCCTCTTAATCGCTTTCATTTCTCTTGTCAGAAATCTAGGCACCAAACGTGCACGGATTTTTCTGTACCCTAGTGATTGTGTGGTGTCACCGCCAGACACCACACTTGCTAGGTGGTAGCCATTAAATCGGCCGCGGTCCGTTAGTATACGTCGGACCCGCGTGTCGCCACTATCAGTGATTGCAGACCGAGCGCCGCCACACGGCAGGTCTAGAGAGACTTCCTAGCACTCGCCCCAGTTGTACAGCCGACTTTGCTAGCGATGGTTCACTGACAAAATATGCTCTCATTTGCCGAGACGATAGTTAGCATAGCCTTCACATACGTCATTTGCTACGACCTAGCAAGGCGCCATTACCAGTTACTATTGATGCTGTAAAACATGTACCGTCAAGAGCGATGTTCACCAATTATGGATTAAAGTTAGTATTCCAGCAGCTACGTACGTTTTTTGTTAGTCTTATTTCCTTGACCTGTTCCAGACCTCACGCCAGCCTGCGTGAGCTAAAACGCGTGCCTTTCAGCTTCCTCTCATACTGGGTTGGCTGTCTTGCCAATCCACAACAGATTGTACCAGTGATACCACACTACCCAATGAGAAACGAGTCATTTCAGTAGGCTGTCATGGCGTCACACATCTGACATTTTGGATGATTTGATCAATGGTCTCCTTATTCACATCAGTCACTGCCGTCGATTGTCTACCGCCATAGTGGATTGTCCAGTAGAGAGAAATCACCTTGTTTAAACCTCTGCAACCACCGCTGGATACTACTGCGATCCACTGTGTCCTCCCCATAAACATGGAGCAACTTCCTGTGAATCGATGTGGAAGAGTCATCGCCGGTCTTGAAGAGGAACTCCATCACCGACCGTTGTCGCAACCTGACATCTACTTCACGGTCCATTAGGGCTCACTTGTAAATAAAAGAAAATACTTTTATACACCAAATTATAGCTAAATGTTCCAAGTATGTTTACAAAAAATTTCATTCTGCTCCTCCAAAAAATAAAAAAATTAGAGACGACTGTGCAAAACGTTCTGAAGGCCATTTGTACTTTACAGGGATATGACTGTCTTTCTTTTTACTGGAACGATAGCGTGAACACCGAGAGGAAGGAAAGACGGAAGCTTTTAAGGAAATTTAGACCGGACCGGGATTTGAAACTTCGTCCTCCCGACTAGCAGTGCAGTGTATTGCCACTGAGCCGCTTCGCGCAGACACTCTCAGATAATTATTAGGATTACAGTGTATCTAAAAACCTGGCAGCGCTCTCCTTAGCTTGCACTAACGGCCTCCAGAGTTGTTTTGCTGCAGAAAACGCACGAAAACTGTTGCCGTGCTGCTCACCATGATGATATGTGGGCGTGTCGCCTGACCGCGGACTGGCTAATGCTCGCGCTGTTGACCGTGGTCGCTTAAAGCCAAGGTGAGCAGGTGTAGCCTGCCACGTAATGGTCGCTAACCGCTCCTGCGCACACTGAACGCCTCGTCTTTCCCCGGCAGACAAGTGGGCGACTTCGCACGGCGTGTTGCACCCATTGTTCATGAATTCAAAGACGGATTATACTAGATTCATTTGTGTGTGCCTTTAATCACTGTTTTTTCAAAAGACACTAGCTGATTCTTTTGAAATGTGCATGTGCATGTCCAATACATGCGTAAGTTTTCTCGTCAGTCTCTTGAAAAGAACTGAAAGTAATGTTTTACAATCCTACAAGAAAGGATTTTGTGAGTATGTAGTACTGTCTTCACATGGAGAGATGCGTTGTTGTGGTCTTCAGTCTCAAGACTTGTTGGTGCAGCCCTCCACCCTAGTCAATACTGTACAAGAGTCTTCATCCCTGCGAAACTACTGTACCCTACATCGGTTTGGATCTTGCTCTGTAGTTAAGTCGTAGCCTTCCTCTTGTAATGGTTCTTTATTTACATGACCATTACGGCACTCCAACCCCAGTTCTCGATACCAGTAATATCGTACTACTTTTCTGCGAAGTAACAGACATATTTTTGTGACAATAATCACATTTGGTTTTATTAATGTATAGGTACTCCGATGTATCGAAATATTACAGTGATAAGGTTCTTGTGTGTATTTATTTCTGTGAGACTGTCATAATGTTTGACTTACTTGTAACCGTTTTGGCGCGAATGCGCACAGAGCACTCTTTATTTCACTTTGCAGAAGTTAAGTTGTTATTTCGCTTTGTAAAAGAACAATCAAGGCTTGCGTTTGGTTAAAGCGGAAATTAAATAGATGACGATTGATACAAAACTGTTTTCTTGATGACGTGACAATTAAGAAGGAGTATATGTGAATTTAGAAGAAGTGTAATAAAAATGTGGATAGTGAACACCAAGTCAAAAATTATTTCTTCCATTCCATTTTTCTGATCTGGCATTGTTTGATCACTAAGAATTTCCTGAAAAACGCGTTTCTTAGGTCTTCAAATATTGCTAAAATACAGATCTGGACCTTCTATCAGTCAAAGAATCACCCTAGAATCAACAAGATGAGCCATAACAGCTTCGACGAAGGGAATCCATTCACGATAAGTGCCAAAATTAATGACTTTTTTTGCAGTGACTTCATTATTTCCATTCTGACGATACCATCCACAGTCAATAACTTTGTTGTTGCCCGATAACGCGAACATATGCTGCGTGAGTAGCATTATTAATCTGATTTCTAACCTACTTTGCAAGTGATGGTATTGTTAAACTCTTCAATTTTTATCCCACACACTTCGCTCCATTACGAAACTAAGAATTCCTTTATGCCTCTCAACCGATAACTGCCTTTAGTCACTATGTGCCATTAATTTCCTTTCTTCCTTGCTCGATTGAGTATCTTCTCATTAGTTACCCGCTCTCCTTGCCTGACTTTTATCATTCTCATGTAGCATCACCTTACAAAAGCTTCTATTCTCTTCTTGTCTGAACTGTTTATCGTCCACGTTTCACTTCCGTAGAAGGCTACATTCTAGAAAAATATAAGGGACGATAAAAATGTTTTCGTCCGAAGGCCGTACAGTTCAGAATCGCAATGGCAATCAGGCAAAATCACAGTGTGCATTGATGCAGTCATCCCACAGACGCACCAGATTAAAGTGCCCGTTTCCTAAAACAATGCCGGCCGGGGTGGCCGAGCGGTTCTCGGCGCTACAGTCTGGATCCGCGCGACCGCTACGGTCGCAGGTTCGAATCCTGCCTCGGGCATGGATGTGTGTGATGTCTTTAGGTTAGTTACGTTCAAGTAGTTCTAAAGTGTAGGGGACTGATGACCTTAGAAGTTAAGTCCCATAGCTCTCAGAGCCATTTTTTTTCCCTAAAACAATGTGTCTTGTTGCGCGAAGAAGTTTGTCTCCCGCACACCCTCCTTCGACAGGAATCTTCGACGTTGCGAAGCCTATTTTTAAGGGACCGAAGGCATGATAATCGCATGGGGAGAGGTGAGGACTGCAAGGCAGGTGCTCGAGTGCCTCCCACTTGTCCGTAGTGGTTGAGGCTGGCCTTCCAAACTGACCGGCGTTTTATGTAGAACCGCAACCAGGACGGAATTTTGTACATCATTCCACGACGGTAGCTTTCGACAGACAATTAGCCCGATATACATTCTTCACTCTGCGGTGGAAGTCTGTCGGTGTTTGTACTTCGGCAGCGAAGAAAAGAAAAACAGATGTCACAGTAAGTCGTACAATTTATGGCGTCACCGTAAGGCATAAAATTTACTAGCAAACATTCCATTCCTCTCCTGAAACTGCTTGAACTTCACTTACTTTGGTAATGTTGAATGTCGCCATTCCATGGGTTCCTGATTTGGCTCAGGTGCAATGTTAACCTCCCGTTTTCATCACCTGTGTCAATTTGCTTTAAAAACACGTCACTTTCCTCACTGTGGCGTTCTAGGAGAGTCAAAGAACTAGCTAAACGTCAATTTTTTCTACGCCCCAGTCAGCATTTTCAGTACCCAGCTTGAGCTTAACTTTCGATGGTTTAAACGTTCTGTAACATCAAAATGAAGCACATTTTTTGACGCTGAGAAAACTTATCACATAACCACGCGACTGGGAAATACCATGTAAATTATAGTGCCAGTCCCAAGCCTGGGTAAAGAAGGTGGGTTGGGCATGGGGCTAACAGGCCTATCACGCAAAAAGAGGTAGTTACGGAACCAAAGGACAAAGGAAAGCGGACGGATGTTACAGGTAATGGCCTTGGCATAGGAGACGGCATAGATGGAGAGCCAAGGCAGCCAGCAGAGAAGAGTGGGCGGAGTTTCTCCAGGAGGCCAAGGCCCTGCACGGACTGTAGCGCCGGCCGGTGTGGCCGTACGGTTAAAGGCGCTTCAGTCTGGAACCGCGTGACCGCTACGGTCGCAGGTTCGAATCCTGCCTCGGGCATGGATGTGTGTGATGTCCTTAGGTTAGTTAGGTTTAATTAGTTCTAAGTTCTAGGCGACTGATGACCTCAGAAGTTAAGTCGCATAGTGCTCAGAGCCATTTGAACCATTTGGACTGTAGCGCCAAGGAGTAAGTAAGCAATTTATAACGTCGAAATCGTGAAGTGTCCGCTCTCCCTCACTTTTTCCATCATCTTTCTGCACCAGGTCGTTTTCTCTATACGATTCCCTGATATGACAATGAATTTCAGCCGTTTACACGCCTTTAACACTAAGAATACGAACACAGTGCATATTTCACAGTCGGCGGGATTGTCAACCGGAGAAGGCATTTCAAATACTCAGGAACAAACAGCGAATGCATTAATAGACCACAGTATTATTGCAGCTGGAGTGAGGACTCTTCGTACAGCTTATCGTGAGATTTCATAGTGATATTTCACGAGGAATTGCTGAACCGCTTGATAGTATATGCACAACGATCTTGAAATCATTCGCAATGTGATGCGTTTTCCTTGGTCACCACAACTGTATTTGTTCTCTGTAACGTCGCCGTTTGTTTCCGATAAAGGCCGCGGGAGACCGTGTGCAATACACTACTGGCCATTAAAATTGATACACAAGGAAGAAATGCAGATGATAAACGGGTTTAAATTGGACAAATATATTATAGTAGAACTGATATGTGATTACATTTTCACGCAATTTGGGTGCATAGATATTGAGAAATCAATACCCAGAACAACCACCTCTGGCCGTAATAACGACCTTGATACGCTTGAGCATTGAGTCAAACAGAGCTTGGATGGCGTGTACAGGTACAGCTGCCCATGCAGCTTCAACACGATACCACAGTTCATCAAGAGTAGTGACTGGCGCATTGTGATGAGCCAGTTGCTCGACCACCATTGACCAGACGTTTTGAATTGGTGAGAGATCTGGAGAATGTGCTGGCCAGGGCAGCAGTCGAACATTTTCTGTACCCAGAAAGGCCTGCACAGGACCTGCAACATGCGGTCGTGCATTATCCTGCTGAAATGTAGGGCTTCACAGGGATCGAAAGAAGGGTAGCACCACAGGTCGTAACACATCTGAAATGTAACGTCCACTGTTCAAAGTGCCGTCAATGCGAATAAGACGTGACCGAGACGTGTAACCAATGGCACCCCATACCATCACGCCGGGTGTTACGCCAAAATGACGATGACGAATACACGCTTCCAATGTGCGTTCACCGCGATGTCGCCAAACACGGATGCGACCATCATGATGCCAGAAACAGAACATGGATTCATCCGAAAAAATTACGTTTTGCCATTCGTGCACCCAGGTTCGTCGTTGAGTACACCATCACAGGCGCTCCTGTCTGTGATGCAGCGTCAAGGGTAACCGCAGCCATGGTCTCCGAGCTGATAGTTCATGCTGCTGTAAACGTCGTCGAACTGTTCGTGCAGATGGTTGTTGTCTTGAAAACGTCCCCATCCGTTGACCCAGGGATTGAGACGTGGCTGCACGATCCATTACAGCCATGCGGATAAGATGCCTGTCATCTCGACTGCTAGTGATACGAGGCCGTTGGTATCTAGCACGGCGTTCCGTATTCCCCTCCTGAACCCATCTTTTTTTTGGTCATCAGTCTACTGACTGGTTTGATGCGGCCCGCCACGAATTCCTTTCCTGTGCTAACCTCTTCATCTCAGAGTAGCACTTGCAACCTACGTCCTCAATTATTTGCTTGACGTATTCCAATCTCTGTCTTCCTCTACAGTTTTCGCCCTCTACCGCTCCCTCTAGTACCATGGAAGTCATTCCCTCATGTCTTAGCAGATGTCCTATCATCATGTCCCTTCTCCTTATCAGTGTTTTCCACATATTCCTTTCCTCTCCCATTCTGCGTAGAACCTCCTCATTCCTTACCTTATCAGTCCACCTAATTTTCAACATTCGTCTATAGCACCACATCTCAAATGCTTCGATTCTCTTCTGTTCCGGTTTTCCCACAGTCCATGTTTCACTACCATACAATGCTGTACTCCAGACGTACATCCTCAGAAATTTCTTTCTCAAATTAAGGCCGGTATTTGATATTAGTAGACTTATCTTGGCCAGAAATGCCTTTTTTGCCATAGCGAGTCTGCTTTTGATGTCCTCCTTGCTCTGTCCGTCATTGGTTATTTTACTGCCTAGGTAGCAGAATTCCTTAACTTCAATGACTTCGTGACCATCAATCCTGATGTTAAGATTCTCGCTGTTCTCATTTCTACTACTTCTCATTACCTTCGTCTTTCTCCGATTTACTCTCAAACCGTACTGTGTACTCATTAGACTGTTCATTCCGTTCAGCAGATCATTTAATTCTTCTTCACTTTCACTCAGGATAGCAATGTCATCAGCGAATCGTATCATTGATATCCTTTCACCTTGTATTTTAATTCCACTCCTGAACCTTTCTTTTATTTCTATCATTGCTTCCTCGATGTACAGATTGAAGAGTAGGGGCGTAAGGCTACAGCCTTGTCTTACACCCTTCTTAAGACGAGCACTTCGTTCTTGATCGTCCACTCTTATTATTCCCTCTTGGTTGTTGCACATATTGTATATGACCCGTCTCTCCCTATAGCTTACCCCTACTTTTTTCAGAATCTCGAACAGCTTGCACCATTTTATATTGTCGAACGCTTTTTCCAGGTCGACAAATCCTATGAAATTGTCTTGATTTTTCTTTAGCCTTGCTTCCATTATTAGCCGTAACGTCAGAATTGCCTCTCTCGTCCCTTTACTTTTTCTAAAGTCAAACTGATCGTCACTTAGCGCATTCTCAATTTTCTTTTCCATTCTTCTGTATGCTATTCTTGTAAGCAGCGTCGATGCATGAGCTGTTAAGCTGATTGTGCGATAATTCTCGCACTTGTCAGCTCTTGCCGCCTTCGTAATTGTGTGGATGATGCTTTTCCGAAAGTCAGATGGTATATCGCCAGACTCATATATTCTACACACCAACGTGAATAGTCGTTTTGTTACCACTTCCCCCAATGATTTTAGAAATTCTGATGGAATGTTATCTATCCCTTCTGCCTTATTTGACCGTAAGTCCTCCAAAGCTCTTTTAAATTCCGATTCTAATACTGGATCCCCTATCTCTTCTAAATCGACTCCTGTTTCTTCTTCTATCACATCAGACATAGAGGCTTTCAGTGTATTCTTTCCACCTATCTGCTCTCTCCTCTGCATTTAACAGTGGAATTCCCGTTGCACTCTTAATGTTACCACCGTTGCTTTTAATGTCACCAAAGGTTGTTTTGACTTTCCTGTATGCTGAGTCTGTCCTTCCGACAATCATATCTTTTTCGATGTCTTCACATTTTTCCTGCAGCCATTTCGTCTTAGCTTCCCTGCACATCCTATTTATTTCATTCCTCAGCGACTTGTATTTCTGCAGTCCTGATTTTCCCGGAACATGTTTGTACTTCCTCGTTTCATCAATCAACCAAAGTATTTCTTCTGTTATCCATGGTTTCTTCGCAGCTACCTGCTTTGTACCTATGTTTTCCTTCCCAACTTCTGTGATGGCCCTTTTTAGAAACGTCCATTCCTCTTCAACTGTACTGCCGCCCTCTTTGACAAGGCCGTTGGCAGAATGAGGCTGACTTCTTATGCCGGAAGTCTTCGGTCGCCAATGCTGATTATTTATTAAAATTTAGACAGTGGTGGGGATCGATCCCGTAACCTAAGACATTTAGATTATGAATCAAAGACGCTACCCCTAGACTACGGGTTTTTCCTGAACCCAACGATTTCATATTCTGGTAACAGTCATTGGATCTCGACCAACGCGAACAGCAATGTCACGATACGATAAACCGCAATCGCGATAGGCTACAATCCGACCTTTATCAAAGTCGGAAACGTGATGGTACGCATTTCTCCTCCTTACACGAGGCATCACAACAACGTTTCACCAGGCAACGCCGGTCAACTGCTGCTTGTGTATGAGAAATCGGTTGGAAACTTTCCTCATGTCAGCACGGTGTAGGTGTCGCCACCGGCGTCAACCTTGTGAGAATGCTCCGAAAAGCTGATCATTTGCATGTCACAGCATCTTCTTCCTGTCAGTTAAATTTCGCATCTGTAGCAAGTCGTGGTGTAGCAATTTTAATGGCCAGTAGTGTATATACAGGGTGAGTCCTGTAAACTGTAACACACCTTTTATTTCATGAACGGTTACACGTATCGAAACGCGGTTTTCGGCCAATGTTAGAGCATCGAGGGCCATGTATGTTTTTTTGGTTAATGTTTTTAGCCCTAGTATAAGCTGAGATACCGAAGAAAGTACGTTTTTTAAATGAAACCATATACTTTTTATAATTGCATTCGATAGCTCTTGAGAAGACAATTACAGAGATATAGCGTTTGCTAATGTTGCCGTCGAAACCTGTCGTAAAATATTTGAAAACGTCCTAGAATGTGAGAGCACGATGGCCGGAAACGGCATTTGCGGTGCAAACACTGCCAAGCAGGGGTTTAGGGTCCAGGCTGGTTAGCTGTACACCGTAAGGTAGACCTGCACTGCAAAATGGTTGAAATGGCTATGAGCACTTTGGGACTTAACTTCCGAGGTCATCAGTCCCCTAGAACTTAGAACTACTTAAATCTAACTAACCTAAGGACATCATACACATCCATGCCCGAGGCAGGATTCGAACCTGCGACCGTAGCGATCGCGCGGTTCCAGACTGTAGCGCCTAGAACCGCTCGGCCACTGCGGCCGGCCCTGCACTACAAAAACAAAGCTTTATTTCCTCTTGAACCGACTTACGACCTAGATGCACTTTCGAATGTTGTATGTGGAAATACTACATAGGCTAGAATCTAGAGTATCGCAAAGAGCTTAGAAGAACTATTTAACACTTGTGTATCCTCCCGAATTTACGCGAGCTGAAAAAGGGAAATCAACTATTCGGTCTACAAAAATAAAGAGAGCTTACGCGCTGCAAAAAGCAACTCCTGTATTAAATACTTAACTGTTAGAGAGAAGATTTAATCTTTATTTTCCTGTACGTGGCTTTGTGCTTCTCAGAGGTAAAACACATGTTATCGGACAGTTGTGGTGGTGGTAAGTTCCTATGAGGCCGAATTGCTGAGGTCATCGGTCGTTAGGCTTACACACTACTTAATCTAACTTAAACTAACTTACGCTAAGGACAACACACACACACACACACACACACATATATATATATATATATATATATATATATATATATATATATATATATGCCCGACGGAGGACTCAAACCTTAATTTTTTTCCTACTGTCGGGCCTCGATCCACCTCTTCTTGCCCGTCAATTGTGCTCGCCGTTTCTACCTTCATTAGCCTGGCTTCAGTGCCGTTCATAATATTGTATTAAAAGCAAGTCGAAAGATCATTAACAAAATTGTAATGTTTTCTGCATTTGTTGGTGTTTCTTCTTAAGAAGAGACGAAAGCCACTGAAAACTGCAAATCATATCTTTCGTGTTTGAAGACGGGAAGAAGCTGACGAAGAAAAGGAACGCAAAGCTTCTTCCTGGAAAAGAATGTAGAATTTTGTCTCTGTATTTTAGGTGATTTCTTCTTAGGACTAAATATTTATTCTTATAAAATTAAAATATCATCTTTGTTTAGCGAAATAAAAGGAAACTGTAACTTCCTTTCGTTAATAAAACGAACTGAACAAAAAATTAAATTAGTAAATAAATAATGACTCTTGGTTCGGAAATTTATGTTCCTTTCTGATAGAGTCAGAAATACTCTTTCTCTGTTGCGAGATGACCACAGTACGTGTTTCTAGATGGTTCTACTTAAGAAATTTGCATAATTTTCTTGTAGTTTTTGGTTTTCGTTAGGTAGTGACTCCCAATAATCATCTTAAATCTTGTTTCCTTCTTTGAAGATGTATTCGGTGTGCCCTTTGACCCAATTAGTAGCGTTCCGTTTCGTCATTTGGTACGGAACTGTATCTGGGGCCAAGAAATGTGTTGGGGTGAAGACGTTGGGAGAAGTTCTGTTGATGAGTGTTGACTTCTGTCTGACTAGGGCCCAAATTTCTTTCACTTCCATGCATGTTGTGTGTCCGTGAGAAGGATGGCGTGACGTTTGACGTTCGTTGGTATATTCCTGTTTACTAATGTGTACCACGTTGCTTTGACCTCTGGCGATAGATCTTTACTGTGTATATTCTTCGATATTGTTTCCCAGTCTTTGTCTTTATACTTTCGTTCAATAATATTTGTGGGCTTGCATTCCATCAGTTTTTCATTGATTATATCTTTTTCTCCAAGTTTAATTTGCACATAACTGTATTCGAAGAAAAAATGTTTGAGATGATAAAGTCCGTTGGGGATGTGTTGAACATATATGGGAGGATCAACGTTGGTTGGAACTGTTTTACTAAGCAGGTGGGCTGTTAAGCTGTGTCGTGGTTTTTCCACATTCAGTGCGTATTGCACCCATATAGGGATTGCGACCTGTTATAGGAATCCGTGAGGTTTAGCCCTTCATTTTCTGTGGTGAGCGTGAGCCTGTCAAACCTAACTATGAATGCGTGGCCGAGGCTGACGAAATAGCCTGATGCGGCATTAATTCTTTGGGCTGTTCCGCGAGCTGTCCGCAGATTTGCGCCACGTTATTGATATTTGATATAATTTGTACATGTGCGGGATGAACACTTTGGATCCAGACTAATACTATGGTCTTTAGCTCTGGCTCTAAGGGCTGTGAGGGGCTTCCGATAGTTCGCAGGTATGGTGTGCTGATGCTGTGTCCGAAATCAAATTTGTTTGTTATGGCAGGTAATTGTCCACGTTGCTGTGGATTGATTGCCCTGTCCGAGGTTCATAATGCCAGATTTCCTTGTGTTGACTCCGGCGCTCGATAGACGTGATTGAAAATCTGTATTGCTCTGTCGAGTAAGGATGTCTTGATTACCTTACCAAAAATCCAATGTCACCTGCATACGCCACACTCTGGAGCCAAATTTCGTACTGTGAGGCGTTGATCGCTTGTTGCGGTTTTCATCAACCTGCGGCATACCTGTTGGCTGAGATCAGAACGAGCTCTTACGTTAAGCAACGTTTCTAATGTGTTATCTTGTGCGGAAGCAAACAAGCGCTGAGAGGTGCGTGAATTATTGATTTTTCCTCGTCGTACGGACAAGGTCGAGGCAACAGTGTTTAGCACATGCTGTGAGCTGCTAACGAAAAGATTACACGGTACACTCGTATTTACGTAAAATTAAATGTTTAAATAATGTTTCAAGACCTGATAATATTATCCAAGACTATGAAAAGGTTAAATATTGTGAATCTCAGCACTATTCGCTAATTACACTGAAGCGCCAAAGAAACTGTTATAGGTATGTGTATTCCAAATTCAAAAATATGTAAACAGCAGAATACGACGCTGCGGTACACAACACCTACATAAGACAAGTGCCTAGCGCAGTTGTTAGGTCGGTTACTGCTGCTACAACAGCAGGTTATCAAGATTTAAGTGACTTTGAACGTGGTGTTATAGTCGGCGCACAAGCGATAGGACATAGCATTCCGGAGGCAGCGATGAAGTGATTTTCCCGTACGACCATTTCAGGAGTGTACCGTGAATATTAGGAATCCGCTAAAACATCAATCTGCGACATCGCTGCGGCCGGGAAAATATCTTGCAAGAACGGGACCAACGACGACTGAGGAGAATCGTTCAAAGTGACAGAAGTGCAACCTTTGCGCAAATTGCTGCAGCTTTCAGTGCTAGGCCATCAACAAGTGTCAGCGAGCAAACCCTTCAACGAAACATGATCGGTATGGCCTTTCGCAGCCGGAGGCCCGCTCGTGTGGTATTGATGATTGCACGACACAAAGCTTTACACTTCGCCTGGGGGCGTCAACGCCGACATAGGACCGTTGATGACTGGAAACATGTTGTCTGGTCGGATGAGTCTCGTTTCCAATTGTATTGGATGTGTACTGGTATGGAGACAACCTCATGAATCCATGGACACTGCATGTCAGCAGGGGACTGTTCAAGCTGGTGGAGGCTCAGTAAAGGTGTGGAGCACGTGTAGTTGGAATGATATGGGACCGCTGATACGTCTAGATATGACTGTGACAAGTGACACGTACACAAGCATCCTATCTAATCACCTGCATCCATTCATGTCCATTGTGCATTCCGACGGACTCCAGCAGTTCCAAAAGGACAACGCGACACCCACATGTCCTGAATTGCTACAGAGTGGCTCCAGGAACACTCTTTTGATTTTAAACACTTCCGCTGGTTACCAAACTCCCCAGACATGAACATTGTTGAGCATATCTGGGATGCCTTGCAACGTGCTGATCAAAAGAGATCTCCACCACTTCGTACTCCTACGGATTTATGGACAGCCCTGCACGATTCATGGTGTCAGTTCCCTCTAACTCTACCTCAGATATTAGTTGAGTCCATGCCAAGTCATGTTGTGGCACTTCTGCGTGCTCTCGGGGGCCCTACACGATATTAAACAGTTTCTTTGGTTCTTCAGTGTAGTTACTTCAAAATACACCTTTTGTAAAATGTTAAGGGGCAGCGTAATATTACATATAGAAAGTTCTACTTTTGAAATTAGATGCAGTTTATCATTAGCACAGATGGTAGAAGTTTCCATAGAGCTACCTCTTTTACTTTTTGATTTATTCCACTTTTTCGAGATTTTAAATGTGCACAATATTAGAGAGTTCTACTCCTGGAATTAGGTTCAGTTTATCACAAAAAATGATAGAAGTTTTCATGGAGCTACCTCCCCTGCTTTTTGAATTATTACGAGAAAACTATTTTCGTTTCCGAAATTTGTTAAACGAGTTAGTTTAAGTAACCTTCGTCTTTATGATACAATGCCAAGACATCAGCAATATATTTATTACATGTAGAAGTGAAGCTGGGATTAGATAACATTGTAATTTTACGAATGTAAACAAATAAAGAAGGAGACAGTTCGGAGGCCAACATCCACCTTCAGTTCCATTTGAAAAATTCTTTTGTTCTAAATTTAAAAGTTATCGGGCTAAGAATTTGACAGAACATAAATAGAGTACAGATGTACTTAGTGAAAAATTGTGATTGTTATAGTTCTTCAACTAACAACAATATAAATAATTTTGCAGTCATAGAAAGTGTTGATAGGAGCTGCTGTCTAAGCTAGAAGCGATTTCGGAGCGATTGCATCGTTCGCCGTTTGCACCGAGCATATTTAAAGAACGAGTTGCCTGCACCTGAAAATTATTCGATCGTTGTCATTCATATGGAAATGTGTTATGCTCCGCTATAAGAATGTGCCGTGATTTTGTCCAGAACAGTAACCGCTTAAGCTTCGAATGGCTTTAACGATGACGGACGTTAGTGTGTTTCGGTCGAATGATATATTATTTATATCTCGTGAAACTGTGTAAAAGTGAACTTAACTTAAATTAAGAATTTATTTTTAAATTCCGTGTTTCGTTCGCGGCGTTCTGTTTTTGTGTGCTGCCTGCTGTATTAGAGAAAACCACGTGGCTATTGACTTTAATTATTCTCTACTTTTAAGGCAACTTTACGTAATTAGGAACAAAAAGTAGAAATCGTTTCTGAACTGTGTCGAGTTCTGAGTGCGATAAGACAAGTCTTAATGATTTACGAAACTACACGAAATGTGTTCGCAGTTGCGAATACGAACAACCTCCATCTGTGTAAAGGAATGACGACAGTGAAAATTTTTGTCTGACCAGGACTCGAACTTGAATATCCCGCTTTACACAAACGGTCGCCTTAATAGCTTTTATCCTTTCTTATTTATTTGGTTCGACTCTGTTATTGCCATTTGGTATGCGGTGGCGTCACAGGACGCCCTTTCAAGTTCATCGCTGAATACTTCAGTCAGTCTTCTGATCGGACACGCTGACCTTCTGCCGGCAAGCGCTTTGGCTACCCGTGCAAGACCCACGGCCAGTACCAAACTGTCATATGTCACAGTTCCTGCGTCACAACCTTCGATGTACTCACATTATGTAATTTCCATACGGGGGAGGACATATCAACTGAAAGTCATTGCCTGGTATCGGCGGATAAATACAATATTGCAGTGCTGGTGTTGTTACACAGACACTGCAAAATCGTATTTGTAAAACTGACACTTATGCATGTGAAATTTAGCTACAATATAATGATCAGTAAATCACGGTCGTCCCTGACTCCTTTGCATTATTCTTTGATAGTTAGAGCATTTTATTTCAGTTTTGGCGAGGTGAATGGTGGACCTGTGGACAGAACACTACGAATAGCACGTTCTCCATCTCTCTCTTACTGTTCGCATATCAGTTCTTAGGCTCTTGTAAAAGGTTGAGGTATCCAAAAATTGCACAAGACTACAAAACGTTTCAACTTGTAAAGTAAATAACAAACCAACCACGCCTGTAGAACGAGTGTGTTTACGGGTCATGTTTAGCTGAAGTGAATTCTCATGAGGTGTGCTTGTTCGGTTTAAGAGGGCACTTTGTTTTCCTTCGTGATCAGTCGAGAAACATGCATCCACATGCATAGCAGTATCCAGTCATACTTAATTCATCCATGAGCGCTCGTAGCGTCTAGTCACTCTATCATTCGATTATACGTGGCCAACTACTTTGGTGAATTTGTTTTTGTGAATGTTGTGAAATCCTGGTATATTACGCCCCTTTATAGCCGCTTGCTAAGTTTCTCAAATAGTGAACATCAAACATATTTTGGGGCGTTAAGCATATTTATCTGCTTGCTGTGTTGTTCGTTCTTGGAAGCACGTGGCTTTGCATGTATACAAACAGCACTGGTTATATCGTGACTCCTTGACCTATCTAACGACTCTGTTTCGACAAGTGAGGCACTCGCTTCGAAGCACCTCATGTTTTACATAATATTTCAGTTCCCTGGTAAGTGTTTGTATCACCGTTTGCTGAAGAATGGAGTACAGCAAGCATTCCACGAGTGTTGGCGTATAAGATGAACCTCTTTACATCAGAAATCTATTGGTTTTGCAGTCTCCTTTTCTAATATTAACTAATCTGTTTCCTTCCGAGACACATGAACAAATTTTAATACGAAGAGTCCAGACCACAAACAATATTTTAAAAACCGGGGACAGGTTTCGACCAATATCTGATCACCCTCAGGCCTTCACATACAGCCACTGTTTTTTAAAAGAAAATATTTTACGCGGGCTACATTTTTTATTCCATTTACTATAGTATTTTGTGACAGATGGCATATCCTAAAACCACGTTTCAAAAAAATTTGTTCCGGACAGTGGCAAGACACTAACGCCTAAGAAGATAGCTTTCAGTAGATTAACAGAGAGAAATGACTACGGCAGTGGTAAAGCACTCGAATCGCATTCCGGAAGGACTGAAGACCACATCCTCACCAGGCCATGAAGACTGACGTTACCAGTAATTTTTCTAGGTCGCTTGAAATAAAGGTTATGATGGTTCCTTTAAAAAAGAGTACGGCCGATTTTCTTCACCTTCATTAGCCATCTCTAACTTGTGCTCCGTCTCTAATGACCTTGCTGTCGAAGAGTTGGTAAACCCTAATTTTCCTTGCTTTTTCTGTTAGATGTCAATTAATCTTCCTTCGTTTTTTCTGCGAGAATAGGAGCAATCTTGGACTAAGGCAAAGAAGGCACTGCAGTAGGCTAGGTAGCGTCACTTACCTACAGGCAGAGTGTTGGTCGTGCTTATAATGACAAACTATGCCACTGAACCAGCGGAATACAGAGACTGCAGGACTTGCATTCGTACACCACTCGACTGAGACTGCCATCAGCGAGCTGGCGCACGGCGCCACAGCTGAAATGTCTTCATGACTTTTACTCCTATTAAAACTCGTTATCTATTCATGAGGCGTACAGTGTATTGATGAAATCATTGAATCGACCTCTCAGCGGTATTAGGTCAACGAGGAACTGGAACGGCTCCGTGAGATGTGGGCTGTAGTCGTCCCGCTACCAAACGTTGGTCACGTCTAACAAAACATGCACCATAAAACTGTTATCGGTCGTTCACTTGCAGAAAAAGAGAAACTTATCATTAGAGTTTTTTTCTAATTTTCACTCTGTTTCATAACTAAAATTTTATTTTGAATTATAGCACCTTGAATCGGTAACTTTTCTTTTAGTTTCAGTGTTGTGTCGACAGGGAAGGGAATTCAAAGAAGATCAGAATTTAAAAGAGCTTGAAAGACTAGAGAGCAAATAAGGGAGAAGGGATAGATAACTTTCCTCGGAATTTCTAAAATCATTGGAGGCAATGGCAACAAAACGACTATTCGGGTTTGTGTGTATAATTTGTAAGACACGTGATATACCTTCGGAATTGCGGAAAAAACGCCGTCCATACTATTCTGAAGATAGCAAGAGCCGAAAAGTACGAGAATTACTGCACAATAAATTTAGCAACTCAAGAATTCAAGTTGCTGACAACAATAATATACAGAAGAATGGGAAAGAAAATTGAGCATCTGTTAGATGGCGATGAGTTTGGCTTTAGGAGAGATAAAGGAACCAGGCATACAATTTTGAAGTTGCGGTTGATAATGAAAGCGACACTGAATAAAAATCAAGACACGTTCATAGGATTTGTCGACCTGGAAGAAACGTTCGACAGTGTCAAATGATTCAAGATGTTTGAAATTTTGAGAAAAATAGGCAGTAAGGTATAGAGAAAGACGGGTAATATGCAACACGTACAAGAATCAAGAGGGAACCATAAGATGGAAGACCAAGAAAGAAGTGCAGGATTAAAAACGGTGTAAGACAGGGACGTTGTCTTTCATCCGTATTGTTCAACCTAGATTTTGGAGGACAATGACGGAAATAAAAGGAAGATTCGAGAGTGATATTAAAATTCAAAGTGACAGGGTATCAACGATAAGATTCGCTGATGACATTGCTTTCCTAAGCGAAGATGAAGAAGAATTACAGGATCTCTTGAATGGAATGAAAGATGTAATGACTACAGAATATGGACTAAGAGTAAATCGAAGAAATACGTGTATATTGAGAAGCAGCAGAAACGAGGACAGCGAGAGACTTAACATCAAAATTGGTGACGACGAAGTAGACTTAAGGCTATGATTGAGGAAGAAATTTCTGAGAATGTACGTTTGTACCACAGCATTGTATGGTATTGAATAATGGACTGTGGGGATATCGGAACGGAAGAAAATCTAAGCATTTGAGGTGTGTTGTTACAGAAAATTGTCGAAAATTACATGGACTGGTAAGGTAAGGAATGACGTTCTCCGTAGAATCTGCGAAGAAAGAGATATATGGAAAACACAGAAAAAGAGAACGTGTAGGATGGTAGGATATGTGCTGGGCCATCAGGGAGAAAACTCCATTGCCCTAAAGGGAGGTATAGAGTGTTAAGCTATAGTGGAAGACAGAGTTGGAACAACCAGAAAATAATTGAGGATGTAGGTTGCAAGTGTTACTCCGAGATGAAACGGTTGACGCTGGGGAGTTATTCGTGGCGAGTGGCATCAAACTAGTCAGAAGACTGACGACTCAACCAAAGCGAACACGAATTAGCGCTCTCGGATGCCACAGCCCGATTCCTTGCATAAGAACGGTACAAAAATTTCTTTACTGCAATTTGGTCTCATGCATATTTTTAGTAAAAATGGACAGTGTAGTCTCTTGGCTTACAAGTGTATCAATTCAGTACCACCAAGCTATACTCACCACACTACTTTTTTGCTGCAATAAAGAAAGAATCTGGAAAAGTATCCTTAAAAAGCTATCTTTACTGAACAGAAGCGTTGCGACCACCGTAAAGGTGAATGACTCCCCTTAACCCGCCTGGAACAGTTACCGAAGTGAAAAGCACAACTGCACGTGACTAATGGGACACCTTGTGTACTTCGTCGTAGTTGACAAATCACCCATTCTAGAGGACTCTATATTCAGTGTTGCTCGAGAGCATCACAAACTGCAAAACTATCCCACATACAAAACTCTCTTTCAAAACTTTTTAAGTTTGCACTGTCATATACGGGCATGCCTAACCCAAGTGAGACAAGTCTTCTGTATCGCTTTAATTAAGTGGACTGAGTGTTAATAATATTTTAGCCAACCTCCGACGAACTACGACGACGCGGTCATGAAGAGAATGATAGAGTGACAAGACGTTCACTCTGCTTGTTAGTGGATTTCCTTCCCTTCTTTACTTTTATTTCGTTATAAGATACATTTTAAGCCAACGACTCAGGTACTGCTTTACGCCTGCAGAAGACTCAAAATTATGTAGCTCACGAACTTAACTTTATTTCACAGTTTCTTGATTCGCTGGAAATATGAATTAAAAAACGCCTTCAGTCATAACTTTTCATGTTTTATTAAGTACACGATGCATTTCGGCTGTGTGCGTCCACCTTCAGTTGTAGTTTGCCATAATGCATGCTTTATTTATTCCCTTGAAACAGGTAAAATGCATATTCCTGTCATGAAAAGGTTTAATGTTAGATTATGGAGTACGTAAGTTAAACGAAGAAAATATGTTCGGAATAGTGGAAAAGATGAACTGTGTAAATTTACCACATGATCCAAGAAAAGCGTGTTTAGCGTTTTAGTACCATCACACATTCTTTTTTCCATGCTGTTCGTACATATCACTTCACTCAAGAGCCACAGTTAAATACACATGTTTGTAAACGCTTCGCAGATGTTTTTATACATGGTGCGATTAAAGACCCAATTATTAAACACTTGACATACGCGGGGAATAACTTGTTAGAATAGGTCTTCAAAATTACTGAAATAACTGGCTTGCGAAATCTGTTTGTTCATTTAACATAGATTGTGGTTTTTTGGTTTTGTGGAGGTATATCTCCAGTTGTTCTACCAAATTAAGGGTCCTACTAATGGGGACTTCTTTTTCACTAACTGGGCAGCACAGCTTAGCAGTACTGAATAAAGGCACCTGCACATATATTTATATTATTACCAAACTGTCCCTCTTTGACGTCAGTTTCCTACACTTACGAGACGAAATTTTGTTAGAGATATCTCTGTACAGTTAGCAAACAAGGAATCACAATGTGGTGACTAAGAGCGCGATCTGTGGTTAAACCTACATATATTGACAGCTTTTCACTTGTTTTCCGAAGTACACCTTTCATCGATGTAGAGACATAATGGAATCGACCGGCTCCACAGTTGTGCCCATATTCGGAGAATGGTTCTGTAACATTTAAAGAATTTTTGAATTTGATATCGAGTTTACTTAGAACACACTCTCCTTGAACCTCGATAAATTTAACGTGCTCTCTTTCTATGCTAGATCCTAACAGTTACAAATAATCGGAAAGAAAAAGAAAACAGAATGGAAAATCACTGAGAACGATCTTCAGGATTTTACCTGAACCAGATCTGTGCCTTCTTTATGGAAAAGACTATTACCTGCTTATAATGAGCAGAGGACTGAAAGACGACGAAATCATTGCACATGGCACATTTTGACGAAAGCTTACACTATTTTACAGGTAAGGGCTCATACTGGATTCGAACTCGTGTGGACGCCGTTTCAAATCGCAATCTGGCCACCCAGATTCGGATTTCATCAGTGTACTCACTGAATCGCTTGATGCAGTTCTCTTGATGAATCCTTCGCAAAGGACAAAGCCGGTTTCTTTTCGCAATCCAAGCTTGATTTCCATCTCTAAAGACTTTGTTGTCGACGGTACGTTAATCCACAATTTTCCTTTTTTGACATTAAGTAGCTCTGAATCAGCCGTAGAGCGAGCCACACTGCTCTTCTTATTGATGTGCTCTTCGTTCCGAAGACGAATCTTAATATGAAACTGTTCTGTAGAGTCATTCTATCTTTCACTTCTTCTTACCTTTATCTTCCTTTATGATGAATTTTACATATTACTTATCAACATGTGTACAAACACGGAGTCAAACGTAACTAACACTGAAAATTAAATTACGCACTGGCTGACAAAAACCTTGGAGCACGCGAAAGACATGTCAGCGAAACTTCGTCCACGTACACTCCATAGACTGATATGTAAATCAAACTTTTTGGTAACTTTTTCGGGAAACAGCTCTCTTGAAAGATGTATAAAATTAGTGAAAAACAGTCGAGATAGAGAAGGATATTTTGTTTAAAATGACCGGTTTCGGCCTAGTCTTAGACCAGAATAGCACTGTGAAAGATAGAAAACGTGCTAGTTAAGAAGTCAGTGACTTAATATATATAAGGCTCACCGGCCATTTGACCATCTTCCGTGCGGATGCACAAATAGTGCCCGAACTCTTACGGGAATCGGCAAAAAGCCGCGAGTAATGAGTATAATGGGCAGGGGCACTATGAATATAGTGCGGGACAATAAGTTGAGAGTGTGGGTGTCACGGGAGGCGCGCGAGAGATAAGTCCCTGCAGTCACACTATCCTCTGTGCACTCGGTGGCTCAGATGGATAGAGCGTCTGCCATGTACGCAGGAGATCCCGGGTGCGAGTCCCGGTCAGGGCACACATTTTCAACTGTCCCCGTTGACTTATATCAACGGCTGTATGCAGCTATGGGTATTCATTCCATTGTAATCGAAACAGAGTAATTTATAGCTATTAAAGTCGAAGAGTCACTACTTATCTGCTGAAGCTGACGATGTCCAGAGCAGTCAGTAGACCACAGTCGCTGAAACCGTGCTGTTGGCTAGGCAGCATTGCGTTATATAGGTCTAGTGAGGGCGTGTCTGTGCTGTATGACGTCAACGTCAGCCAGTGAGGAACGATTACATAAATTACGTATCATCTGAAGATACAGTTTATCTAAAAGGGAATAATTACAGAAAGTAGTGCCTACAGGGCAGAAAAAATGGTTAAAAATGGGAACTGTGATAAGAGCATTTAAAAGTTATTTATCTTATTTCTTGTAATATCTTCTGGCGAAAATAATTTATTTAACTGGTACAAAATATCCATAGCAGCGGCTATTTAATCAGTAGAATGTGTGTATAAACAAATGATTTTATGATAATCTATGGATTTATGATAATCTATGATAATTATGCTGTAATTACAACACAAAATTTAGTGCAGCACCGGCGCAATCTTCTGGCCTGATTCACATGGTTCAAATGGCTCTGAGCACTATGGGACTTAACTTCTGAGGTCATCAGTCCCCTAGAACTTAGGACTACTTAAACCTAACTAATCTAAGGACATCACACATATCCATGCCGGAGGCAGGTTTCGAACCTGCGACCGTAACGGTCGCGCGGTTCCAGACTGTAGCGCCTAGAACCGCTTGGCCACATCGGCCGGCTTCTGCCCTGACTTGCTATCTATGGACGCCATTGCTATGGAGACGTAGTGAGATGGCTAGCCATTATCAAAGACGTATATCGCGGTGTAGACTGGTTTTTCACTAATTTTATGTGGTGTGTAAATGATTAAAGCTGCAATCCTCTGTGAGTGGTGGAACGGTCACAAGAGTGCATTAATGTTTTTCGTGCTTAGTGTTGTTATCATGCCAGGTAGGTTAACAAGGGGCGTGAAAAGCGTCAAATGTTGAGTGGTCACTGAAAAGTACACCGATAAGTCGCCTACTCCTGTGAGGCAGCGTCAACAACAGCTGACACAGTTTGAAGGGCCCCATTGTGGGTCTCCATTTGACCAGCTGGTCGAATCGTGCAGTATACAGATTCCTAGGGCATTCAGACGTGACAGTGGCCGGATGTTGGACAGCATGGAAATGTGAGGGCAACTATACTCGTCTTTAAGGTTCCGGTCGACAACGTCTAACCACCACACGGGAGCCGGCCGCTGTGACCGAGCGGTTCTAGGCGCTTCAGTCTGGAACCGCGCGACCGCTACGGTCGCGGGTTGGAATCCTGCCTCGGGCATGGATGTGTGTGGTGTTCTTAGGCTAGTTCGGTTTAAGTAGTTCTTAAGTCTAGGGGCTGACGATCTCAGATGATACGTCCCATAGTGCTCAGAGCCATTTGACCATTTGATGAACCACAAGGGAGGGTCGCCGTTCTGTATGCCAAACACTTCGCAACGCCTTCACGTCTGCCGCCTCCATCCGAGAGTGACGGACCCTGCAAATTCTGAGCCATCAATCAGCAGGACTAGAAGTACCGTCCCCTGCGTAGACTGCCGCTAACAACGCAGTACAAACGCTTGCGTTTGGAATGGTGTCGTGACTGGGAAGCATGAACAGGCAGTGAATCGCGTCCCATTGTGTTCGGCGATGAATCTCGGTTCTGCACTACATCAGCTGACCATCGTCGACGACTATGGCGAGTATGGGAAGACGTCCCTTTCTGCCAATTGTAACGTATATGCAACAAATATGTAACGTGGCTAAAACAAACACATGGCTATGTTTTCTGTGAAAATGACTCGATAAGCAACCTGAGCTGTCAGCAATCGTAATCTAACCTGCGTAACACTGTGTGCGTGTTGTATGTGTGTCAGTTTCACTGTCATTTAAGCCCTCCACATATCGTTACATGAAAAACTAACAGCTGGCTGACAGCGTATTTGAACAAGAATTTACAAGTGATACAGTGCTACGGAATTTACTGGATTAGAGTATATGACAAGTTGTGGTGTGTCAGTGTCTCTGTTCTCACCCTAAGTTTGCACTCACATCTTTTGATGACTGCCTTTTTCCATGTGGTTTACAGCAATTCGCAGAAGCATGCATCAGCAGCGGCTAAAGGTTATTGTTACTAAGAATGAATTTAATGAACAGCAGTTAGTTTGGGTCCTGTTAACTACTAAATAACTTGTGAGGAGAAATTTCATAAATTAAGTCTATTTAAAACTTCAGAATCATCATAATCAAGTATTAATAATGACAATGACAATTACAGCGACATAGGTATCAATAATGGCTGAGCTCCAGATTAACAAATTATTTCAATTTCAAAGTTACATTAATACTTGAGTATCGTACCAGGTTGGGATGACAGTGGAGATAGAGAAGATCCAAAGAAGAGCCGCGCGTTTCGTCACAGGGTTCTTTGGTAAGCGTAATAGCGTTACGGAGATGTTTAGCAAACTCAAGTGGCAGACTCTGCAAGAGAAGCGCTCTGCATCGCGGTGTAGCTTGCTGTCCAGGTTTCGAGAGGGTGCGTTTCTGGATGAGGTATCGAATATATTGCTTCCCCCTATTTATAACTCCCGAGGAGATCACGAATGTAAAATTAGAGAGATTCGAGCGCGCCGGGAGACTTTCCGGCAGTCGTTCTTCCCGCGAACAATACGCGACTGGAACAGGAAAGGGAGGTAATGACAGTGGCACGTAAAGTGCCCTCTGCCAGACACCGTTGGGTGCCTTGCGGAGTATAAATGTAGATGTAGATGTAACACTTAATAACCACAGCATATTAATTAATTATATGTGGAGAATAATAATTATTATTTGGAGGATAAGGAGGCTTCTTTAACTGACAAGCAAAACGTGGGATTATTGCAAACTCGGACTAACAATCACGAGCCTAGCCCTGAAGTTGGTTTTGTGCTATGCTTGCAAATTTTACCTTGAATTCCATCTTCCAGCGTAGTTAAGCCATCTAAATCTCTCCTGGCTATATAAATGAAATTAGCTCTTGAGTGTGGTAAGATACGCCATCACCGACGTGAAGGCAGCGTGACACGTTTTCTGTCTCCGAGCTCTCGACCGACGCAAGAGCTGCCACTCTCACAGACAGACCACGCCTGGCAACAATGCTTAGAATCGCGCTCCCATCTGCCGCCCTCAGATTGTTACTATCGTTATCTGAGTGCTTTCACAATGAAAATAATAGTGTTGACTATATTGTTTTCGATGTAATGGAGAGTTCTGATTATTTAAAAATGAAACAGTACAGGAAGGGCAAGTGCTCATCAACGCGAAAGTAAAAGATAGATTAATTTCTTTAGAACGAAAAATTGTTCACGCTGAAAAAATGCCAGCTCCTACTGGAGCGCAAACAGATTGTGATTACGCAACAATCGGATTGCGTCAGAGGTCAGATACCTGTCGACCGTATAGGCGACAATAATAGAGGACAGTCTCATTCAAAACGCATTTGCACTAATGTCCATCAACCTGACATTAGAGTAGGCAATATTGGCTGTAGCTACGTTACATATATGTATTAGTTGTACATACGTTACACAATGTTTTAGAGATTCAGAGTGATGTTACTTCCGGTGTCATGGTGTGGGGAGCCACGAGGTATGACTTCAAGTCACGAATGGTAATGACTGTTAGAACTCTGAACGCAAAACGGTACGTTAAGGACACACTGTGTGCTCATGTGTTACCTCTCATGCGCTAGTTCCGTGGTGCCATTTTTCAACAGGACAATGCTCGTACGCACTTGACACGTGTCTCCATGAATCGTCTGCGTGGGGCAGAGGTAGTTCCATGGCCTGCTAGGTCCCCAGAGCTGACACCCAGGGAACATGTGGGGACCAGCTTGGACGTCTGCTCTGTCTCAGAGTCGATATCCAGGATATCAAAGACCAGTTACAACAGCTGTGGGTCAGATTGCCTCAGGAAACGACACGACGGTTTCATGACGCCAATGCCAAACGAGTCAGTGCACACACTCAGGCAAGACGGCAGCGTCACTACGATAACTAGACTCATACAACCAAGTTCTTTGTAAATTTGACTCGATTGTGTAATCACCGAAATAACATCGCATACTTTCTCAACCCGTGAAGTTCCATTTAGTTTCCTCGTGCCTTTTTGGATAAATCACTTTTCTGTCAGGCAAAGTAGTTGTTGATGTGCTTTTGTAAGCAATCTGCCACATTTGCTAACTATCATTTTAACTTTCTCTGTTGTAAATGTGTGACATAGAAGTACTGTTTGTTCGTGAATCATAAAAATATTTCGTTGGTGCATAAGTTCGTAGCGTTTTTCCTGTGTTTAATAAACGGAACACAGACACGTAACAGAGACTTGAGTCATCAATAATATATTCTTATTCTCTATTGACAACAGTCTGCCAACGCTGAGGTGACTTTTCGATTCCGCGATTGTGGAAATCGTGTGGTTTGGAAGCGAAGTACTCGTTGAACCATTTGCGAGCGCATTTACATCCTTGAAAGTTGTCTGCTAGAGCGCGGAAGCGTTGAAAATCTGAGGGCGCAAGATAAGGTAAATAAGGTCGGTATTGAATGACGGCCTTACCCAACTCCTGTAAAATGTTTTTGTCAGTCTAGCAGAATGGGGGTATGGGGATGGGTGTTATGGTGGAGTAGTATCACTTCTCGAAGCCTTCCTGGTCGTTGGTATTGGATTGCGTCTGCAAGACGTCTCAGTTGTTACACCTTGGAGAAGCAATTTATAGCCCACCACACCGTCACTGTTACACCAGGTGCATAACGTTATGTTTTGTGACTGTCCAGGTTTTTGTACGGGGAGCTGCTGCTTTGTTTGGACTCAGCTGTACCTTTCCTTTCCTTATATTAGCAAGATACAGAATAGAAATAGTCGGTACTGTTCACGAGCAGCAGACATGCACATATTGCCACCCACCGATTTTCGTAAATTTGGCTTAAGAGTATGTGGTACCCTTACACCCGATTTTTGAACGCTTCCCATTGCATGAAAATGTCGCACGATAGTGCAGTGATCGCAGTTCAACACCTTTCCCAGTTCTCGAGTACACTGACGTGGATTATTATGGATTAACTGGTTTAGACGATCTTCATCAATCTCCGAAGCTATTCCTGAACATGGAAAGCTACTAACGTCAAAACGATCGTCCTTAAAACGAGAAAACCCCTTTCTTGCCGTGCTCTGTCAGTTGGCACTATCCCCATACATGGCGTAAATGTTTCTGGCTGTCTCCGCTGCTGTCACCTCTCTGCTGAACTCAGACAGAATAACAAACACGTCAAAAAAAGTTTTGCGTCACCTCGGTTCCGAGAGTTCCGGAACATGTACAGAATATTGGAGTAGAGATTAACATAAACATAATTTCCGTCCGTTTTATTGCTCATGAAAACCACACATTGCATGTTGTACCACCAAACAGCTAGAACTTCAGAAGTGGTAGTCCAGATTGCTGTACACACCGGTACCTCTAATACCCAGTACTCTTGCATTGATGCATGCCTGATTCGTCGTGGCATACTGTCCACAAATTCATCAAGGCACTGTTGTTCCAGATTGTCCCACCCCTCAAGGGCGATTCGGCGCAGATCCCTCAGAGTGATTGGTGAATCACTTCGTCCATAAACAGCCCTTTTCAATCTATCCCAGGAATGTCCGATAGGGTTCATGTCTGGACAACATGCTGGCCACTCTAGTCGAGCGATGTCGTTGTCCTCAAGAAAGTCATTCACAAGATGTGCACGATGGAGGCCCGAATTGTCGTCCATGAAAACGAATGCGTCGCCAATATGCAGCAAATATGGTTGCACTATCAGACGAAGGATGGCATTCACTTATCGTACAGCCGTTACGGCGTCTTCCATGACCAACACCGGCGTACGTCGGCCCCACATAATGCCATCCAAAAACACCAAGGAAACTGCACGTTGTTGCACTCGCTGAACAGTGTGTCTAAGGCACTCAGCCTGAACGGGTTGCCTCCAAACAAGTCTCCGATGATTGTCTGGTTGAAGACATTTGCGACACTCATCGGTGAAGAGAACGTGATGCCAATCCTGAGCGGTCATTTCGTCATGTTGTTGGGCCTATCTGTATCGCTCTGCATGGTGTTGTGGTCGCAAAGATGGACCTCGCCATGGACGTCGGGAGTGAAGTTGAGCATCATGCAGCCTATTGCGCACAGTTTGAGTCGTACCACGACGTCCTGCGCCTGCACGAAAAGCATTATTCAACATGGTGGGGTTGCTGTCAGGGGTCCTCCGAGCCGTAACCCGCAGGTAGCGGTCATCCACTGCATTGATAGCCTTGGGCGGCTTAGCGAGGCATTGCCCGCCTTTCTGTATGGGACTGATGACCTCAGATGTTAAGTCCCATAGTGCTCAGAGCCATTTGTCTCTCTGTATCTCCTCCATGTCCGAACAACATCGCTTTGGTTCACTCCGAGACACCTGGACACTTCCCTTTATGAGAGCCCTTTCTGCCACAATGCAGATACGATCGAACCGCGGTATTGAACGTCTAGCCAAGGTTGAACTACAGACAAAACGAGCCGTGTACCTCCTTCCTGTTGGAATGACTGGAACTGATTGGTTGTCGGACCCCTCCATCTCATAGGCACTGCTCATGCATGGTTGTTTACGTCTTTGGGCGGTTTTAGTGACATCTCTGAACAGTCAAAGGGACTATGTCTGTGATAGAATATCCATAGTCAACGTCTGCCTTCAGGATTTCTGGGAACAGAAATGTAGGAAGACTGGCAGAGGATCGACGATTACTGGAAGAACTGGCAGGTGACCGATTAAGCCTCCTCCCTTTTCTTTCTCCGGCCTAATCCCTTATCTTCAGAGGGTCGTCATCTTGATCTTAATTTCGCAGTGTTAGTCGAACACGATGGCATTATGCTGTGTGTGTGTGTGTGTGTGTGTGTGTGTGTGTGTGTGTGTGTGTGTGTGTGTGTGATAGAGAGAGAGAGAGAGAGAGAGAGAGAGAGAGAGAAAGTTGTTCTGGAATAAGAGATGCTACGCTTAGATACGGTGAAAAAATCTTTAAAAAACATAATTCTTTCGTGAAATAAACGGCTTGCAAAGCGGATTGATTCAATAATACGGTTCATGTCTGGGACTCTTACACATATGATTAACAGGAAAGAGGAAAATCCAAGAAGAGCGGAATGTTTCGTCGCGGGTTCGATTCGTAAGCGTTACAAAGATGTTCTTCAGTTGCCAGTATAAGACGACACGAGACAGACGTTATGCGCAACAGACAACTTTATTTTCAGACTCCGAGAGCGTGCGTTGTAAGATGACAATACTTACTCCAATGTCTCTCTATCGAAATGACCTCAACGAGAGCATCACATAGTTCCGAGCCCATAGACAGACATGTGACCGTCATTCTTCTCGCAGAGCTTTCGCTAATGGAACGGAGAAGGGGACACTGATTGTGGTACTAGACGTGGACCACCCCCCACCACACGCTGTCACATGGCTTGTGTAGGTGTACATGCAGATGAAGATACAAATGTAGAACAGGCTGTGTTGGCCTTCGAGGTGACTGTACGGTTGACTCTCCACGCAGGTGTCGCCTCCCTTGTACTGCAAGGTTTTGCTGATTAGAAATAATGATTCTAAAAGAGGAACGACGCTACTACATCGAAACTGACCAATATATCAAAAGTGTCCAGTCTCAGTGATTTTAGTTTGCTAATGAAGTCAGCGGAGTCTGCTCGTCACATACATAACTCTAAGGGCTTTATTGTCAAACTAAAATCACTCAAACTGAATATTTCTGATATATTAGTTTCGATATAGCGTTATTCGAAAAGGCTCTTCTTTCAGAATCATTATTTTTCATTGGCAAAACCTTTGATAAAGAGATTTTAGCTATGAATTCCATCCATACACATATTCAGTTCACAATGAAAATCGAAAAAGTTGGCTGCCTTTCGTTTTCCGATCTTTTGGTACGACCCAAAGATGATGACACTTTGAGGAACGCAGTATATCGGAAACCGACCATTACAGATTTATATTTACGTGCAAATAGCTGCCCTCATCTTTCGCAGACGATGAGTGTTGTAAGAGGTCCATGATTAAAGAATTTGTTGCTGGCGCACTCGAGCAGATGTAATTTCAATGGATTGCTCACGCACTGTCTGCGATATGTAAGGTATAAGAGAATCTCAGACCAGAGAGCAGTGTTGTCAGCAGTAGGAGTAAGTAGTTGCTAGCGAGCAGTCTGGTGTATCGTGTTGGCTGGGCCGGTCGTGGTGGAGCGATGGCGGTGCCTGAGCGGTATAATATAAGGTAAAAGCAGCCTCGCGCATATGTAGTATTGTTATATCAAGTCCCAAGTAAATGTTTAAAAAAATCTCTTAATAATAATCTTTCTCATAAAAAGTAATTTTTGACAATCATTCATTTCAATTTAAAGAATTTACTAATTTCTCTAATCCTTGGTCATCCTGATTATTGAAAAGAAAAATCAGTTGTTTCCTTTTATAAATGACAAATCTATCGGCCAGCATTGCACAGGGCTGCGCCAGAAAAATTTCTTATAGGAGCAGATACATACGCGTTATCCGGCGACTTCATTGACGTAAGAATTTTCTCTTTTTTATTCAGAATGATCTTTCAGGCCCATGACGCAGCACTGCTGACGTCCAAAATTCACCAGTTTAAATTCACAGTCATTATTGAAAGGTTATAAGTGAGCGACAATTTTTTTTATTGAGAGATTAGTCACATTGTATTATTGCAAGATTACAGAGTTTATCTGAGGGAGGTTATGCTGAATGTGAATGAAATAAATAATTATATTGTTTTTTACTGTTGGAAGGTTACGGAAGTTATTTTGTGGGAAGGTTACACTAAATGTGAATATTATTCATATTATTTTTTTTATATTTTGTGGGGAGGTTACAGTGTTCTCAGAACTCTGGTACACAGAGCATCCGTCATTGCTAACGAGAGCAGTCTCGAGGACGAGCTTCTACGACTGAGAAGAGTTTTTGAAGCCATTTGATATTCTCCACAACCGATATGTAAGGCACTAGGAATGAAACCAACAGTGGACATAAGGAATGCAGAAGAAGACGAGGAAATTTTTAAATCCTTGTCTTTTCTGCCATCTATGGGAACGTCAAATACAGGACGGATCCTCAGCAAACAGAAAGCGAAAATGATTTTACGCCGTCCACCAATGGCAGCAGCACCCCTGGGTTCCGTTAAAGATGATTTGGTGAAGTTTACAAGACCGCCTGTGAGTGTGGCCGAGCATACATCGGGCAGACGACAGGTAGAGTCGACGAGAGTTGCACAGAGCCAAACGAATTCGGTAGGAGACGAATTTAATAAACAGAGATAGCGGATTCAGCTTGGACAAAGTACGGAATACAGCACTTTCTGGAATAAACTCACAACGACGTCGCAATGATGCCATTGACAGTGATAGGTCGACAGCACCGTGTGGGTCGACCGTGCATCCTATTTTATGCACAAGTTGTTCCTCTTTGCCGCCGATCAACGTCTCTGGCGCCTTGTGTATCTGTGGCCGCAAGCGCATTAGCGCGGTCCGCGGGTTTAAAAGGACGGAGCAAGAGCTGAGGCGTCAGTCACCCGACTCCTCACTGGAGATATCTTGATGGTATACAGTCGAACCATCAGGAGAAGAAGAAGAAGAAGAAGAAGTGAAATTTATGAGGCTGCACGTCCGAAGTTTTATGGGATAATCATGCTCCGCGAAAATAAGAAATACGCACAGTTGTTTGTCCTGCTGTAGGGTTTAAGCTTTATGTAACTAAAAACAACCAGTCACGCTGTGACATGCCTTACGTAAGATTTTATTGTCCTGGCACACGGTATATCAACATGTTTCGTTTTCTTAGATCTGTAACGATGTCTGCAACACATGGCAAAAAATGGTTCAAATGGCTCTGAGCACTATGGGACTCAACTGCTGTGGTCATAAGTCCCCTAGAACTTACAACTACTTAAACCTAACTAACCTAAGGACATCACACACATCCATGCCCGAGGCAGGATTCGAACCTGCGACCGTAGCGGTCGTGCGGTTCCAGACTGTAGCGCCTTTAACCGCTCGAACACATGACACTATGATGTTCAGACTGCCCGTTTATTTCAGTTACTATATCTATCTTTGGATGGCATTAATGATTCCGACCTGGGACGTTTCTAAATGGCCGGCTTTGAATTTTACGCAGCATATACAGGACGGCTTCGAGAAAGGTCTCGTCACTGGTGCTGCCTTTGTCGACCTGAGCGCGGCCTGCGACACGGCAAACATCAGAAGACATGTACCAAACGTGTACAACTCCAATAAGAGATAACAGCTTCATGAAGATCATCGTAGAGCTGGACAGCAACAGAGATTTCTGTGTTAGCTTTTAAAACACGAAAAGCGATTGCGGAAAACAAAAACTGTTTGTTTAGTTAAAATTGGTCTTATTTAGTTTTACATCAACGACCAACCACTTAACAAGGCCTTCACCTGGTTTGGTGATGCCGACGATCTGGCTCTCTCGATCTAGCAAAAGTCATTTGAAGGCGTCGGAAGACAACTTTCTGCTCTTCATGACCTGAGAGACTATTATGAAGCCGACACCCTGAAGCCAATTCGTAGCAAAACATTAGTCAGCGCTTTGCACCTCCGCAACAGACATGTCAACTACAAGTTAGCCCGCAGCTCGTGGTCGTGCGGTAGCGTTCTCGCTTCCCACGCCCGGGTTCCCGGGTTCGATTCCCGGCGGGGTCAGGGATTTTCTCTGCCTCGTGATGGCTGGGTGTTGTGTGATGTCCTTAGGTTAGATAGGTTTAAGTAGTTCTAAGTTCTAGGGGACTGATGACCATAGATGCTAAGCCCCATAGTGCTCAGAGCCATTTGAACCATTTGAACTACAAGTTAAAAGCCTCACGGCTAGGAACACTTCTCAATTACACCTCCACCCTTGATTTGCGTCTGAAATTCAAGGAACAGAGCGACAGAGACAGAATGAAGAACACAGCACCAAACAGTATCTTAAGAAAACTCAAAGAGAGAAGTTGAGGAGAAAGTATACATGTGCTTCATGCGTTGGTTATATGGTTGTGTTACTCGGCAGGAGAATATGCTTCTCCTGAGTGATAACAATCTTGCCAGCTAGAAACAGATTGACATAGCTCTACAAAAACTTACCTCCAGGCGACAGAATACCTGGTACCAATCCCAATCGAGAAAGTTTAAGTTCTTGCATTTACGTGAAAAGTACATATGTTATTTTTTTTAAAATTTTATTTTACCCATCTAGTTCCGTAGGACTAAATTGAGGAGCAAATCTCCAAGGTCATGGAACGAGTCAGTACATGAAATTGCAACATGAAAATAATAACAGTTAATTTAAATGTTTATGAACCCAAAATGTTAAGCCATAACTTTATGTAAACGCAATCAACAATATATCATAGGAATCAGCTTAATTTTTCAAGGAACTCCTCCACAGAATAGAAAGAATGACCCATGAGGAAACTGTTCAGTTTCGATTTGAGAGAGCGTGGATTACAGCTAAGATTTTTAAACTCTTGTGGTAGCTTATTGAAAATGGATGCAGCAATATACTGCACACCTTTTAGCACAAGAGTCAGGAATTGAGATCCAAATGGAGATTGGATTCCTGCCTGGTATTAACTGAGTGAAAGCTGCTTATTCTTGGGAATAATCTCAAATTGTTAACAAGAAACGACAGTGAAGAATACATATATATTGAGAGGCTAGCGCCAGAATACCCAGACTGGTGAACAGGGTTCGACAACAGACTAGCGAACTTACACTACTTATTGTCCGAACTGCCTGTTTCTGAGGCAAAAATATCCTTTGAGAATAGGAGGAGTTACCCCAAAATATGATACCATACGACACAAGCGAATTAAAATAAGCAGAGTAGACTACTTTCCGTGTGGAACTAGCACTTACCTCAGATATCGTTCGAATAGCAAGAATGGCAGCATTAAGTCTTTGAACAAGATCCTAAACGTGGGCTTTCCACGACAGTTTACTATCAATCTGAACACCTAGAAATTTGAACTGTTCAGTTTCAGTAATCATATGCCCATTCTGTGAAATTAAAATGTCGGGTTTTGTTGAATTGTGTGTTAGAAACTGTAAAAACTGAGTCTTACTATGATATAGCGTTAGTTTATTTTCTGCAAGCCATGAACTTACGTCATGAACTGCACTTCTTGAAACAGAGCCAATGCTGCACGTAACACCTTTTACTACCAAGCTAGTGTCATCAGCAAACATAAATATTTTAGAATTACCTGTAATACTAGAGGGTATGACATTTATATAAATAAGGAACAGGAGTGGACCCAGCACCGATCCCTTGGCCACCCAAGATTTAACTGTGCCCCACTCAGACTCCACATAACAGCCATTCTCAACACTGTGAATAATGAACATTTGCTGTCTGTTGTTAAAGTAAGATGTGAACCAATTGTATGCTACTCCCCGTATTCCATAATGGTCGAACTTATGTAGCAATATTATATGATCAACGCAACCAAACACTTTCATGAAATAAAGGAAATAAAAGCCTAGTGTTCGAAACATTTTGTTTAATCCATCCTGTACCTTACAGAGGAAAGAGCATATAGCATTTTGAGTTATTAAACCACTTCTAAAAACGAACTGTACATCTGATAGCAAATTCTGTGAAATAAAATGATCAATTATCGTTACATACATAGCCTTTTCAATAACTTTAGCAAACACTGATGGCATCTAAATAGATCTAAACCTTTTCCCCTTTCATAAAGCGGCTTTACTATTGAGTACTTTAATCGTCCGGGGAACTGACCATTCTTACAGGAAAAATTACAAATCTGCCTCAGTACAGGGCTAACATGTGCAGCACGGTATTTTAATATTCTACTACGCACTCCATCATATCCATGAGAGTCCTCAGTCTTCAGTGATTTAATTACTGACTAAATCTGCCCCTTGTCAGTATCACAGAGGAATATTTCAGACATCAGTCTCGGGTAGGCATCTTCCAAGAGAGTTACATGACTCCCTGTAGAAACTAAGTTTCAATTTAATTCACCAGGAATGCTCAGAAAATGATTGTTAAATACTGTATATATATCTGACTTATCAGTACCAGAAATCTTGATAGTGACTACTAAAATTTTGATATAATTCTCACTTTGTTCTACATATTATCCTTACTGCACTAGTCAGCAACCCAGGCTGCCTTTTACTGCTAGTACCTCTTTCAGAACATTCTAATGGAAAGCAACTTTCAAAGAGCACGAGAAATGTGTTAAGGAAAGCATTATATTTGTCACCTATGTTATCGGCACTATTGACATCCTGCAACTCTTGTTCCTTACAAAACTCTCTATTGCCGCTGGATAGCTTTTCCACATAGTCTTCAATTATAAGCAACATTTGTTTGAGTACACAAACCTACTAGTGTTAAAATTTGTTCATCACGATCTGAAAGGCCATTCACCCTTTTACTAACATAATGTCCGTCTAGTAATGAAGAGCGAATAAAAACATTGTCTATGACGGGGCTACTGTTCTCCTGCACCGTAGTTGGTAAAAACACAGTCTGCGTCAGATCTGATGAGTTTAGGGCATCTTATAACATCCTTTTTCTTGCACAATCACATGCAAAATTAATGTTGAAGACACTACATTTAACTAATTTTTGGTAAAAGTGTAGCTTGAGCAGAAATGCTCTGAAGTCAGAGTTAGGGAACCTATAAACAACAACAATCAGAATTTTAGTTTTACTAAATTCAACTGCCCTGCACAACATTCGAATACCTGTTCAGTGCATTGACGTGATACGTCTACGGACTCAAATGAAATACTGTTTTTTACGTACATGTCCACTCTCCCACACCGCAAAGAACTCATTGAAAAACAGCCAGCTAATCTGTATCCTGGTGAAGGAAGCCTCCGTATCGTCAAATTATTTAAGTGGTGCTCCGATATACCAGTAATGTAGGAGTCAAGATCTATCGTCAGTTCACTAACCTTATCTCTAATACCTCTTATATTTTGATGAAAAATGCTAATTCCTTGTCTGCTTGGATACCTGACCTCATCAGAAGATGATTCCTTTGTTAGAGGGACTCCCTTTAAGCAGGGATACCTATCAGCTGACTTGAATCTAAAAAAGGTGGAGCTGTAACACCAACTACTACAGGAATTTTCCCATGAGTGATCTCACTACCACCCACTACACTGTCACCTTGCTTTGCCAGCCTCCGCCTCCCGTACCTATTTAGGTGGTGGCCACGCCTAGTGAAACACAATATATTGATAATTTCTGTCTATGTATACATTTTCATTGTACTTCAACATGGCCTCCATCCATTTCCAAGCATTGCTCCCATCCTTGAAGAGCAGACCTGTAACCATTCGGAAGCATACCTTGTGGAATACCCGACGCTGCTTTCCTAGAGGTTCCTTACTTTCGTTTCGTGCAATCTTGCCTTCATATGTCTCCAGGCAAAGAAATCCAAAGGGGTCAAACCATGTGGACGCGGTGCCCGCATTCTTGCTGAGTCCTAACCTATCCAGCTCTTAGCGAATCTTCAATTTAGGTACTGTAAGTAGGCTGTTTAGGTTTTCCTATTGGTAACGCCACGTAGCGCTCTGTATGAAAATCACTGGCTGTGCTGTGTGCAGTCTGTGGCTAGTTTGCATTGTTGTATGCCATTGTAGTGTTGGGCAGCTGGATGTTAACAGTGCTTAGCGTTGCACAGTTGGAGGTGAGCCGCCAGCAGTGGTGGATGTGGGGAAGTGAGATGGCGGGTTTTTGAGAGCGGATGATCTGGACGTGTGTCCATCAGAGACAGTACATTTGTAAGACTGGGTGTCATGAACAGCTATATATGTTATGATCTTTGAACACTATTCAGGTAAATACATTGTTTGTTCTCTATCAAAATCTTTCATTTGCTAACTATGCCTATCAGTAGTTAGTGCCTTCAGTAGTTTGAATCTTTTATTTAGCTGGCAGTAGTGGCGCTCGCTGTATTGCAGTAGCTTGAGTAACGAAGATTTTTGTGAGGTAAGTGATTTGTGAAAGGTATAGGTCAATGTTAGTCAGGGCCATTCTTTTATAGGGATTATTGAAAGTTAGATTCCGTTGCGCTAAAAATATTGTGTGTCAGTTTAAACACAGTCATGTATAATTTTTCTAAGGGGACGTTTCAGTACTCCCTACCGACGGCGGAAAAATGACAGGGGGCTTTATTCTTGTAGGCGTACAACAGTGTCAGCTATGCCTTCTTGCTATAGCTTTGGTTCCAGGAGTTGCTGGAGCGTATGTTTCCTGTAATGGCCTCTCGTGCCAAAATGATGGTTGCATAAACCGTAGTCTCCGTGAGTCCAGCCTCACAATCATTTTCGATGTGTCTCTTTGCCATTCAGTGAAAGAGTAAGGTGCCGTTCAGTGTAAACGTGAGGTCATACGTTACTCCATATGTTGCCGATATGTTCGTTAGCCTTTCCTAAGATATGGAATGTCGCCTCATCAGTAAACAAAATGTTACCCATGAGGGGTTCGCTGTGTGCAGCTTCTATAAAATCGCAACAAACAGTTGGACGAGATGAGTATTTTGTGTGGTCTAATTTATAAAGTACCCTTTTTCATTACTGTGATGTGCAAACCTCGCGGTCCAGAAGGGCACGATAATTTGTTTTGGGTTTAATGGTGTAAGCATTTCTGAAATTGCTAAGTTTTTGAACTGTTCACATGCTGCCATGGTTAAAGCATAACGTGCATGGCGAAATCAAATGTGTGCATGGCGAAATCAAATGTGTGTGTGTGAATTCGTACAGGACCACACTGCTGTCATAAACTAACTTAAACTAACTTATGCTAAGAACAACACACACACACACCCACGCCCGAGGGACTCGAACCTCCGGGGGAACGGGCCGCACAATCCGTGACATGGTGCCTCAAACCACGCGGCTACTCGGCGCCGCTGCATGGCGAGATCGCGGTATCTATAAACTGCGCTGAGTCAACTGTGGTCCACCACAGGCTATAGATGACAGAGGTGAGCGAAGACTATGGAGATGTGTACAGTGTAACACCCTAATGAACCCCAAAACCCAATTAGGAAAGACCATCATGATGTAAAGTAGGGCCGCGCGGAATTAGCTGAGCGGTCTCAGGCGCTGCAGTCATGGACTGTGCAGCTGGTCCCGGCGGAGGTTCGAGTCCTCCCTCGGGCATGGGTGTGTGTGTTTGTCCTAATGATAGATTAGGTTAAGTAGTGTGTAAGCTTAGGGACTGATGACCTTAGCAGTGAAGTCCCATAAGATTTCCCACACATTTGAACATTGTTTTTTAATGTAAAGTAGGGAAAGTTATCCTGACAGGTACGACAACTTTGTTGATCATCAACACCAGAAAGTCTTGACAAACACCAACATTAAGCATTACAGAGTGTGTTTCGGTAGAAAGGATGAAGAGAGAAAGGTCATCTTTAGTTATTTGCGACACATCTAAGTAATAATTGCAAATTAATACCATGAAAGTTAAGTCCAAAGAAATGTCGGTCAGAGATAACTTTTATGTGGAAGAGAGTTGTATACGCAACAAAGAAATTCAACGCGTCTACAATACTCATTCACAGAAAAAGTAAGTCGCTATAGTGCTATCAAGTCATACGAGAGCAGCTCTTGCCATAGATGAGCGAACGGAGCGCGACGAGATTGTTTTACTTTCGAGAGTCGTTGTTGCGTTACGTAGACGCACGGATTTTGCGAACTGATATTCAGACTAGAGACTTGAACCGAGATAGTATGCTGACTGTGTATACCGAGTTGTTGGACTTTATTAACGGAAGTAGGCAATATTGGACTCAACATTCATATAAGTGAACTTACAGAAAGGAATGGACAAAGTTTCAAAAGACTATAATACATGTTTAGTCTCGAGTAGGAGACATTGACACGAATACATGAAGAAGATACAATTACGCCCAGGGTTAAAGCTGTCATGATTCTCACGATACTTGAAACTAATTGAGCTGCCAGTGCTAATTAACCGTGTGTGCGTGTGGCGTGAGGTTTATAAAGTATTTAGCGAAAAGGAACAATAAAATTGTTCATCAAAAGTGGAAATTCACCGTGTCGCCTCTATCATTCTATGAATATTTGGTAATTGCTCATCAAAAGTTAATGAACAGTGACTATTTAACTTGAAATTCGTGGACTATTAGTTGTGACACGGAAGGTTTGGACATACATAATATTACGACCCAAGATAATTAAGACATTGTTAAAGAGTATCTCTGGATCTCGCGTCATATAGAGCGAACAATTTTACTTAGCAACGAACAAACAACGACCAATACGAACTGCAATTAAACTTTTTCCTTGCTTTTGGTGATGTGGACGATGCGCATGAGGGAAGTTTCATCAGTTACTGCACTAAAAACCGGGCACATAATAATTCAACTTCAAACCATAAGAGACAATAAGAGTGCGCAGTTCGCATTAATAAGGAAACTGTGCGGACTCGCAATCAAGCTTTAATCATTACGCGAGGAACGATTTCTTAAGAGCTTTTTTCAGATCTTATCTCTCGTTAACCGACGGAGACATCCATCATCGTGCACCGCGTCTCGACTCTACCGACCGAGCTGTAGCAGTAACAGCTCCACGGCGTCGACAACACTAGCACGCGGTGGAGAGGGGACGTCATAACAGGTGAAAAGACGTTGAACTCTTGGGCAACAGACAGCCCAGGTGAACCAAAGGGCTACCAACAGTGTCTCAAAAAGGACCATTCTGAGGATGTTGTTGAGTTTGGTGCTCCGCAGCAGGCGTCTGGTTTATGCATACGCTATGACTGCTGCTCGTCGATGACGAAGGCCGGAACCTGCGCGCCAATAACTGGACATCCATTGAATGGTGACAGGTGGCCTTTTCAGATGAATCGCGCTTTATGGATTGAGACTTTATGACCACCCCGTATTACAGCCGGTCTTCTCTCTAATAGGTGCCTTAATCTTAGATTATTACGGCTACGGCGCCAAATATGAACAGTATTTTAAAAACTTAAATACTAACGCGAAGGGTTTCCAGAATGAGATTTTCACTCTTCAGCGGAGTGTGCGCTGATATGAAACTTCTTGGCAGATTAAAACTGTGTGCTGGACCGAGACTCTAAATCAGGACCTTCGCCTTTCGCGGGCAAGTGCTCTACCATCTGAGCTACCCAAGCACGATTCACGCCCCGTCCTCACAGCTTTACTTCCGCCAGTACCTCGTCTCCTACTTTCCAAACTTCACAGAAGCTCTCCTGCGAACCTTGCAGGACAAGCACTCCTAGAAGAAAGGATATTGCGGAGACATGGCTTAACCACAGCCTGGGGAATGTTTACAGAATGATCTTTTCACTCTGCAGCGGAGTGTGCGCTTATATGAAACTTCCTGGCAGATTAAAACTGTGTGCCGGACCTGAAGTAAAGCTGTGAGGACGGGGCGTGAATCGTGCTTCGGTAGCCCGCGGAAGGCAAAGGTCCGGAGTTCGAGTCTCGGTCCAGCACACAGTTTTAATCGGCCAGGAAGTTTCGCTAATGCAAAGGGATGGTAGAAGCAAACATCCGACTGAAATAAATCCATTGTTCAAAACCCTAAGAAAATAATGCTTCCAATATTATGTGGACACTATGTCGTGGCAGTTTTAGATGGGGAGTTTTTTGAGATATTGTGTGAGAAAGCGGTTGAGGTCGGACATGAAGTACCACTGCCAACCGCAGCAGACAATTGTGCTGTAGCCACTACCACACGTTTTGTGTAGTTCAGTTTGTTTTGTGTTGTGGATTGCTTGTCTTCGTTTTTCTTATTTTGAAATGATTGAAGACCCTGGTGTATAAAGGGATTCTAAATCGACTCAGACTACAACAATAGGAATTACCGATCCCTATGACCGTTGTGTCAGTTCAGCTTTCGTGCACGCACAGAATGAGCACGTCGATGGCAGCCCTTCCAGACGGAGGCGGGACTAAGTCCCTCGCACCCCTCGTCTCCCGGACAGTCCAAGTTCTCGTTTGTTCACGGTCGTGGTCGACTGCCACGATGTACTGCCCGCATAATAAGCAGGCATGTAGATAAGCGAGAGAGAAAATCTAGATACAAAGTACATAGTACGCAGAAGTGTTGTTAGAGCAAAAACAATTACCGAGACACGACGATAAGTTTTTGCGACATAACCTTTATGTAACCACAACGTCAGCGTTAGGTAAGCCACATTGTAAAAGAGAAAGTAAAAAGCGCACTGCGGCTAACTTCAGCCTCAAGTTGTTGGCCGCAGCTGTTGGTGGGACCCATCACTCAGAGAGCAGGACAAAACGTAAAGGATCACTAGGGCTTAAAAGAAATTTTGGAATTTCATACGGTTGTACTATTCTCGTCATATCGTAAAGAGAGAACCTGTCACCAGATTAATGTCAGAAACATCTCTGTACTGCTCGTAATTTGTTCATTATGTGCTGAACTATTTCGTTCATTTTGTGTTGAACTATCTGGACTGCCATTCTAGATTTTCTGCTGCTTACAAGCATGCATATTTGACTGTATTTTAATTACTTACGAAAACGGATGGTTTGAAGATGGACATTTAGTACGGAACTATTCACCACCAATAAATAAAGGACACTTCTTAATGTGACATTCGACGAACCAGCAACCATTTATTTCAATAAAGGAAAAGTTGATGATCTGTTTCCCTGCAGCATGCTGATATTGGACGTAGCTGTATTTCACCAGCTGCAAAGTATTTCAACGAAGATAGAGAGACAGTCACCAGCTGCAGGTTCCAACTGTTTAAACTGACATCTTTAGAAGTGAAATAGGCTCAAGTCATTGGTAAGCCACCGCCACAACAAGAATCGGACGGCAGCGTCTTTTGTTACAGAATGGAAATGTCTGTATTTATTGGAGCCTATTTCACTTATAAAGATGATAGTTTAAACTGCTGAAACGGGTAAAGTGAACCAAGTAAAGGTTTTTTCTGCAGCGGGTGACCGACCCCTTAGCTTTGTTGACATAAATATCACTCGCGGTGTTCGACATCCTGCATTCCTGAATTTCGGGGCATGGATGCGAAGAAAATGCTAAGTTACTTTGAATTTAGCAACAGTGCTTCATAAAGAGTAGTGGTAGTCTTTTGTATCTCATTTTGCACTTTGCAAATTACCCTACAGTACTGACTTGCCCTACACAATGCATCAATGTAACTAGGCGCTGAGAATCGTAAGGACCTAAAGCGCACCGCATCGATTTTGACACCGTAGTACGTATGCATGCTCCTGAGGTCTGTTGATCTTACTGTGAACCAGATTTATCCATATTTGGAGCCCCATACAGTATATATGAACAGGGACGAAAAGCTATCTCACGAATATTCATTTCCATATGGGCCCAAAGCACAAAGGATAATTTTATTGCTCTGCGCTATTCATTTGCTATCTAGGTTTGTCAACATAATTAAGTATGTGCTGTAAAAATATTTCATAATCTGAGGTGTATCGACAGTTTTACCAGAATCTCAACCTATGGAACGTGCTTAATGAAAATGGTGATAACGAGGACCATGAAGTGTTGGGACACATCGTTATTGTTTGTGTCGTGCATTTAGTATCTGTTCTTTACGTTCTGATTCCAGCTTTACAGTAATTAAAAGCTTTACAACTGTCAGACGACACTATTCTCTCTAGCACACATGTGGAAATTTTGTGAATTGTAATTCATTTCCAGCGGAAAAATACTCCTATTGGAGCACGAACAAAAGCGAATATGCCCCTGTTTAAAAGATACTGACTGAAAAGTGGAGTACCAGCTCCTCCTCCTACCTTCCTCAGGACTTTAAAAATTTTCCCAAAATCTTTGACATGCGTTCATATTCGTGTTCTTTCTATAATCCAACTCACTGTGACTCTCACGACCTCCCCTAAATGTAGTTCAGTCACCCCAACGTCAGTTTGTAAACTATGTTTCGCCTCATACCGGATTTTACGTGCGTGTTTTACGCGTGCGTGTAAGGTAACTTGAACCTCTGTATCTCGAAAACGGATAAGGACATCAAGAAAATTTTCAAGGTTTGCGAGAGCGGGATCATAGAAATATATATCCTAAAATTTTCAACCATTTACAGTGCATAGTCATCTTGGAATCCGCGGCTCGGTTTTGGTACGAAAAAACGGCCATCAACTAATGGTGCCTCCATAAGCATCTTAATGCCCACCGTGGATCACATATAATGCAAAAGGAACCATCCGATTTGCTCCATTTCCCTAAGCAGGAGGATGTGTGTGATATTCATACTTTGACCCTACACTGTAGGACTCAGACACTACGACGCTCCTTCAGTCGGGCACAGAAACGGTTCCTAGCCCAAAAGCTGTCCAAATCACTTGACCCTGCCTTTCTTTCATCAATAGAATCCAAGGTATGATCCCCGGAGGAATCCCATTCTTATGCGTTGGGTTTCGGAACACAGTAAGTACCGCATGCTGTTATATGCGTATCACAAATATGTTCTTAAATTTTAATCAGTATTACATAACATAAAGTGAATATATTATTTTTTTTTGGTAAGAAGTGTAAGATGTTGGGACTTGTTTAAAAGACGATTCAGACCTATCAAACTGGTGGTCTGTCCATAAAACTGATTTTCACAAATATCTATTTTTGCAAAACTTGTTCCTGTGCTTTGATGCCTTACGGTTTCAGTGCCTCAATTGTTTCTTTTACATCTAGCCTACACGATGAACCTTAATTCTAGCGATATATCACAAAATGTTGTAGATGGCTGCACGTTCAGAGACCGTGAATAGTTACAATTGAAAGAAAACCAGCCCTAGGTCACTATTTTCCACAAATTAACCTGGTTTCAACACTGCTAGGTGAGTCTTCTTCAGAATTTAAAACAAAGAATGCTCTATATTCTATAACATGGTTCAGAATAATGACTGAAAACGTATGATAGGGTATAAAAACGGAATCATCGTAAAAAACTGACAGTATTTATATGTCATTTATAAAATAATAACTATACCAAAAGGGTATTAGTCACAAAGATATTTAAGGTAAAGAAAACTGTGATGGCGAGCCGCTAAGGGCTGCTCGTTACTTGCGTGGTGCAGGTTGCAAAACGCACTTAGTCCTTAGTGAATCGCCATCACAGTTTTCTTTATCTTAAATATCTTTGTGACCAATGCCCTTTTGGCATATTTATGATTTTATAAATGACATATAAGTACTATCAGTCTTTTACGATGATTCCGTACTTGCACCCTATCATAAGTCTTTAGTCATTATTCTGTGACCATGTTATAGAATATGGACCATTCTTTGTTTTAAATTCGGAAGAAGACACTCCTAGCAGTGTTGAAACCAGGTTAATTTGTTAAAAATAGTGACCGAGGGCTGGTTTGCTTTCAATTCTAGCGATAAATTTTCGAAAGTTATTCTTGTATATTTTCTGAATTTGTTGGTACATTGAACCAGTGATCTACTGTAGCTCGTTACGTAGTAATAAAATAATTTATTCGGTTTGTTACCAATTTTCCTCTGTTTCTATATAAAAAAGTTTCAACGACAGTGGAAAAGACTGTAGTATATAATCAACGAACCGTACAGTATAGGCAGAGAGAAGTGTAACAACTTTCAGGTACAGAACTACTTGTGATGTTGGAACGGCTCACCTTAGCGTCGCTGTGCCGCTGTTCACTGCGTTTGGTGTACCCATGCACGAGGTTCAAAATGGTTCAAATGGCTCTGAGCACTATGGGACTTAACATCTATGGTCATCAGTCCCCTAGAACTTAGAACTACTTAAACCTAACTAACCTAACGACATCACACACATCCATGCCCGAGGCAGGATTCGAACCTGCGAGCGTAGCAGTCGCGCGGCTCCGGACTGAGCGCCTAGAACCGCTAGACCACCGCGGCCGGCTGCACGAGGTTCCCATCGGCCAATTCTTCATCAGTAAACCTATGACATCTGCCGTGTATCACTGTAAACCTGTAACTAACACTGCCGAGTAACAAACCTGGGACACAAACGAGCAGTGCTGTATGGAAGCTTCAGGGCCAAAAGTTAAATGGCCATTATTGTTGTCGACACCACCACCACCTGCTCTTATAGTATAATAAACAGCGAGATAGCTTGTGTCACAACGACGTGAGCTAGATCCTAAGAGTAATAGACAGCCCGGGTAGCTGACTAGCGGGATAAGGACATCATGTAGAACAAAGCGGGAATTATATCAAAATGTTAGAAGTAGTCACAATCAAGCTATTACACATAGTACTGTAATGTGTTTAAAAATGTTATTACGAAGGCAAAGAGTTTGTGGTATACAAATAGAATAGTTAATTCACAGGATAAAATTAAAAGCTTATGGTCAGTTGTGAAGGAAGTGTCTGGTCAGCAGCACAAGGTCGACGATATAGAGTCAGTTCGTAGTAAAAATATTTCTGTTACTGCTAAGTCAGATATATGTACAGTATTTAACCATTATTTTCTTAGCATTGCTGGTGAATTAAATAAAAATTTAGTTCCTACAGGGAATCATATAACTTTCCTGGCAAATGCCTTTCCGAGATTGATGTCTGAAATACTCTTCTGAGATACAGACAAAGGGGAAGATGGAGTCAATATGTAATCACTGAAGATTAACGACTCTCATGGTTGTGATGGAGTGTCTAGCAGAATATTAAAGTATTGTACTGCACATGTTAGTCCTGTATTTATCCATATTTGTAATTTTTCCTTTAGGAATGGTCAGTCTCCTAAATGATTAAAGTACTCAGTAGTAAAACCGCTTTATAAAAAGCACAAAGGGATAATGTAGAAAATTTTAGACCTATTTCTATGCCATCAGTGTTTGCAAAAGTTGTTGAAAAGGCTGTCCATGTAAGCATAATTAATCATTTTATATCACACGATTTGCTATCAAATTTACAGTTCGGCTTTAGAAGTCGTTCAACAATTGAAAATGCTATATTCTCTTTTCTCTGTGAGGTACTGGTTGGGTTAAACAAAAGGTTTCGAACACTAGGCATATTTTTTGATTTAACTAATGGCGTTTGATTGTGTTGATCACAAAATGTTGCTACAGAAGTTGGACCATTACAGAATACGGGGAGTAGCTCACAATTGGTTCACCTCTTACTTAAGCAGCAGACAGCAAAAGTTCATTATTCACAACGTTGAGAACGGCTGTGTTGTGTGGTCTGAGTGGGATATGGTCAAGTGTGGGGTGCACCAGGGATCTGTGTTGGGGCTATTCCTGTTCCTTATTTATATAAATGACATACCCTCTAGTATTACGGGTAATTCTAAAATATTTCTGTTTCCTGATGATACTAGCTTGGTAGTAAAGGATGTTGTGTGCAACTTTGGCTCGGTTTAAAATAGTGAAGTTCATGACCTAAGTTCATGGCTTGTCGAAAATAAACTAACGATAATCATAGTAAGACTCAGTTTTTACGGTTTTTAACACACAGTTCAACAAAACCTGACGTTTTAATTTCACAGAATGGGCATACGATCAGTGAAAAAGAACAGTTCAAATTTCTAGGTGTTCAGATAGATAGTAAACTGTCGTGCTAAGTCCACGTTCAGGATCTTGTTCAAATACTTAATGCTGCCATTTTTACTATTCGAACGGTATCTGAAGTAAGTGATAGTACGACACGAAAATTAGTCTACTTTGCTTACTTTCATTCGCTTATGCCTTATGGTATTATATTCTGGGGTAACTCTTCCCAGTCTAAAAGGATATTTTTGGCTTAGAAAAGGGCGGTTCGCGCAATAAGTGGTGTAAGTTCACAAACCTCTTGTCGACCCCTGTTCAAGAGTCTGGGTATTTTGACATTGGCCTCTAATATATACACTCCTGGAAATTGAAATAAGAACACCGTGAATTCATTGTCCCAGGAAGGGGAAACTTTATTGACACATTCCTGGGGTCAGATACATCACATGATCACACTGACAGAACCACAGGCACATAGACACAGGCAACAGAGCATGCACAATGTCGGCACTAGTACAGTGTATATCCACCTTTCGCAGCAATGCAGGCTGCTATTCTCCCATGGAGACGATCGTAGAGATGCTGGATGTAGTCCTGTGGAACGGCTTGCCATGCCATTTCCACCTGGCGCCTCAGTTGGACCAGCGTTCGTGCTGGACGTGCAGACCGCGTGAGACGACGCTTCATCCAGTCCCAAACATGCTCAATGGGGGACAGATCCGGAGATCTTGCTGGCCAGGGTAGTTGACTTACACCTTCTAGAGCACGTTGGGTGGCACGGGATACATGCGGACGTGCATTGTCCTGTTGGAACAGCAAGTTCCCTTGCCGGTCTAGGAATGGTAGAACGATGGGTTCGATGACGGTTTGGATGTACCGTGCACTATTCAGTGTCCCCTCGACGATCACCAGTGGTGTACGGCCAGTGTAGGAGATCGCTCCCCACACCATGATGCCGGGTGTTGGCCCTGTGTGCCTCGGTCGTATGCAGTCCCGATTGTGGCGCTCACCTGCACGGCGCCAAACACGCATACGACCATCATTGGCACCAAGGCAGAAGCGACTCTCATCGCTGAAGACGACACGTCTCCATTCGTCCCTCCATTCACGCCTGTCGCGACACCACTGGAGGCGGACTGCACGATGTTGGGGCGTGAGCGGAAGACGGCCTAACGGTGTGCGGGACCGTAGCCCAGCGTCATGGAGACGGTTGCGAATGGTCCTCGCCGATACCCCAGGAGCAACAGTGTCCCTAATTTGCTGGGAAGTGGCGGTGCGGTCCCCTACGGCACTGCGTAGGATCCTACGGTCTTGGCGTGCAACCGTACGTCGCTGCCGTCCGGTCCCAGGTCGACGGGCACGTGCACCTTCCGCCGACCACTGGCGACAACATCGATGTACTGTGGAGACCTCACGCCCCACGTGTTGAGCAATTCGGCGGTACGTCCACCCGGCCTCCCGCATGCCCACTATACGCCCTCGCTCAAAGTCCGTCAACTGCACATACGGTTCACGTCCACGCTGTCGCGGCATGCTACCAGTGTTAAAGACTGCGATGGAGCCCCGTATGCCACGGCAAACTGGCTGAAACTGACGGCGGTGGTGCACAAATGCTGCGCAGCTAGCGCCATTCGACGGCCAACACCGCGGTTCCTGGTGTGTCCGCTGTGCCGTGCGTGTGATCATTGCTTGTACAGCCCTCTCGCAGTGTCCGGATCAGGTATGGTGGGTCTGACACACCGGTGTCAATGTGTTCTTTTTTCCATTTCCAGGAGTGTATATTCCTTACTGTCATTTCTTATTAAGAATATTAGCTTATTCCCAAGAATAAGCAGCTTTCACTTACTTAATAGTCGGCAGATATCAAACCTGCATCTGGATCGGACTTCCTTAAGGGGGGTAGGACGCTCATAGCAGTGGAAGTTCAAAAATATAACAAGATATATTTTTTTACATGTGAAAAGTCATCATGTTTTCACTTACTATTCGCTGCTTTCGTTGCTATAGGTACACTTTTCTTCATAAGTAAGGGAGATTCTTCGATTAATTTTGCACAGCATACAAACCATACTTACACGTGTATGAAACTCTAGAATTTTCCAAATCTATTAAAAACTGTGCTAAAATTTGAGATAATTAACCATAAAATTTGAGTTTTTTCTAAACATGAAGTTTAAAATGTAACAGCTCATTCGTTTAATTAAATAAATTCTAGATTTTCATACACCTGTAAGTATGGTTTGTATGCTGTGCAAAATTCATCGAAGAATCTTTCGTACTTGTGAAGAAAAGTGTACCTGTAGCAACCAATGCAGCCAATAGTGAGTGAAAAAATGATGAAATTTCACACGTAAAAAAACTTATTTTTTTAAGCTTTTGAACTTACATTGCTATGAGTCTGAATCCTGAATCCTTCATGGTCGTATTGACAAAGTTTTATGAATTTATTTGTAAAAGTATAGACAATGGAAATTAAAATGTTGTGTTGTGCTTCTCCTGCTCCAAGTCGGCCCGTTTGACGTCCTGCCCTCCTTAAGTCTTGTGCAAAGATGTGTGCATTATACTGCTGCATCCATTTTCAATAAGCCACCACTCGAAACCAAGAATATTAGCTACAATCCACGCGCTTTTAAATAGAAACTGAAGAATTTCCTCATATGTCACTCCTTCTATTCTGTCGAGGTGTTCCTTAAAAAATTGAACTAATTCTTGCTGTATTGTTGATTGCGTTTACTTAAACTTATGGACTGACTTTTTTCGGGGTCATAAATATTTTATTACATTTATGTTGTAATTTAATGTACTGACACGTTCCATGACCTTGGAGATTTGCTCCTCAACTTGGCTACGCAACTTGACGTGTAAATAAATAAATAAATCCGTGGGACGGATTGACGACCACTGTACACTAGCTAGTCTGACTGAGGTTTCTATGCGGTTTCCCACGCTCGTTTTGACAAATATTAGTCTGCTCCGCAAATCCCACCTCGGAGAATACGCTACACAAACGTCTGAAGTACGATAACACATAGAATTAAGTTTAGGCGATTCATAGACAGACGGCGTACAGGAATTCCCTTCGTTATCGTGCGTGTACACTTGCGCGCCTCGCTGGCAGTCGCCGTGCGACTGCAGCTTGCCGCACGCGGAAGCAGAGGCGTCCAGTGTGAACACAGGTGTGAATGGAATCCATTCGCACGCACGTGCTTAGGAAGAGGCGCGCACCTACACGCATGCCACTACTTGTATGTGAGGTAACCACGGTCGCGCGGGTACAATTTGCGAGGCGCGCAGGTGTAAACGCACGTTTAGGTTACCTTGACGATTGTGGCGACAGTAAGAGCATCTGACGACAAAGTTAAATAACAAAATAAAATTTTCCAATCTTATACTGATAACAGAATTGTAAAACCGTCGTGTCTGTCTGGCTGTATCCCCAAAACTACTAGCGAATGCCACGAAGTGGTTCCTTCATCTTCGGAATCAAATCAGTCACAAGGGCTTAAGTCATATTACTGTTCGATCGTGGGCATCACCTGCGATCAGCTTTGCGAAAGAAGCGGCAACACTTTCTGCGCAACCAACCTATCATTTTGCACGACAACGCGCGAGCGCATACAGCGCAAGATGTGGCTGCTCTGTTCGGTCGATGGGTCTGGTAAGTACTGTACCAACCATCATACTCCCCGGACTTAAGTCTTTGTGACTTTGATTTGATTCCGAAGATGAAGCAACCACTTCGTCGCATTCGCATCAGAACTGTTCGACAGGCAGTAGACCGCTCCATTCGCACCATAAACAGAACAGGCTCTGCTAATGGTATACGAGTATTACGTCTTCCACACCGCTGGCGACAGGTTCTACACAAGGCTGGTGACTACTTTGAAGGACAGTAACAAGTACAAACATGTAACTCTTTAGTATCGGTTGCGAATAAATAGTTGCCACTGTTTAAGTTCCAGCTCTCATACATTTGTCTAGGTAACATATTTAACTGATTAACATTGCAAAATCATAGATTAATGTAAGTGCGAGACAAGCCATTGAAAACGTGAAATGCTACTGACACATTGTAAATGTCGTGTGACTAGGGCCTCTCGTGGGGTAGACTGTTCGCCGGGTGCAAGTCTTTCGATTTGACGCCACTTCGGTGACTTGCGCGTCGATGGGGATGAAATGATTATGATTAGGACAACACAACACCCAGTCTCTGAGCGGAGAAAATCCCCGACCCAGCCGGGAATCGAACCCGGGCTCATTGGATTGACATTTTGTCGCGCTGACCATTCAGCTACCGGGGGCGGATTCGTGGTACATTAACAACGAGTGTAACCGCCAGGAGGTTGAGCGCAAGCATGCAAATATGCATAAATTGTGTTGTATAGGTTCCGAATGTCAGTTTGCGGGATGGAGTTCCGTGTTGTTGCACTTGGTCAGTCCGTACAGGAACAGTTAATTTTGTTTGTGGACGACGCTTGAGTTGTCGTCCGAAGATGTGCGATATGTGCTCGACAGGAGGCAGATATGGCGTTCGAGCAGGCCAAGGCAACATGTCTATATTCTGTAGAGCAAGTTGGGTTGGAGCAGCAGTATGTGGGCCAGCGTTATCCTGTCGGAAAACATCCCCTGGAATGCTGTTCATGAACGGCAGCACAACAGGTCGAATCACCAGACTGACGTACAGATTTGCAGCCGGGGTGCGTGGGATAACCATGAAAGTGCTTCTCCTATCGTATGAAATCGCACCCGATACTATAACTCAAGGTGTAGGCTCAGAGTGTCTAACCCGTGGACAGGTTGGTTGCAGGCCCTTCAACTGTTCTCTTACAACTATCACACGGCCATCGCTGGCACCGAGAAAGCTGACTCGTAACTTAAATAAATGTGACACATAGAGCATACTCCAGGCTTCAAGACTTTGTAACTAAAACTCTAAGAAGCCGATCTTGTCTAGGATATTGGACGGATCACAGGTGACGGATAATGAACGTTCCACCAGATACGGTGGACGGCTACGAATATAGAATAAGTTGTTCCGGACCAAGGCAAAATAAAACCAAATCCACTTTGCGTCTGTCTTGTAGGATGCGGCATAGTGGTAATTGTCTATTCACTACTGGTACAGCTGAAATGTATATTCTGGAACTAACGCTTCTAGTCTTAACACTCTGAGTTCACTCAGTGAGTCTACTCAAGGCCACCTGATTCCAGGTACAATAGTCATCGATCATTTTGATAATCACAATATTACCCAAAGTGGTAAATCCACCAGCATTATTACTGGCGCAACTAGTCCTCCGGGCTCTGGAGTGGCCAGATTAAAATGCAGTGTGATTCAGCAGAGGAAGTAGGAATTCACTGGCCAACTTAAAATCAAAATATTTTTTGCAACGCTTAACACACAAACATTCTCGCAACCAGGCTTCGTAAATTGGGAGATACATTAAAAGATTCAAATTTCGGCACTCCAAGAAACACGAATGACGGACAATGACACCATGCATTTTGGTAATTATCGTCTTTTTAAAAGTAAAACTGATAAAAGAATTCTTAATAATACATCACATCTGGGAGTTGATTTTGCAGTCTCCATAAATATTTTAAATTCAATTATCGGAGATAAAACCAATTAATTATAGACTAATGACAATTACTCTTAAATGCGCAAATAACACACACTTAATTAATGCCCATGTACCATTCAGTGAGGATTGCCGTAAAAAATATTAAGAAGTTAATAAAGCTTGGGAAACATTAGATTGCATCAGTTCGAAAATTCCATCAAACCATGTTAAAATTTTAACGGATGATTTTAATGCTCAATTAGGTAAAGAGAAAAAATATAAGAAAACGGTGGGTGGATTTCCTGCGCATAAATGAGCAAACCGAAATGGCCAAAGATTTGTTGAAACGTGCAAAATTTCAATCATAAAATCGTGTCAACACATTTTAAAAGGATCCCTTCTAAACAAAAAAACTCAGTGGGCACTCAATACATCTATTGGGGAATTTCAAATTGATCATGTAGCAATTTCATACCAAAACAACAAAGAAGTTTTAAATGTCCAAGTTACGAAAGGGCCTAATATAGATTCTGATCATATTTAACGCCAATAAAAGTAAAACTTTTACCTCAAAAACTCTTCAAAACAAAAAAATGATACCCCAAAATTTTACACTGTTAAAATAACTTCAGCTCTAACAAGCGAGCTTAACAAAAAGCAATCCAACAATTGGCAAAGCCTAAAAGAAAAGTTAATCACAACAGCACAAAATTTAATTCCGCTTCGAAAGAAACAAAAACACCCTTGGTGGAAAGCGGTCTGTGAAACAGCAGGTAAGTCTAGGCATGAGGCATTCAAAAATTTGAATGGTAAAAAAACTGAAAATACGTACAACATCTTTCCAACTGTAAGAAAAGAACTTCTAATTTAATCCAACAGATTAAAAGAAACTATGAAAATGCCTGACCTCTGGAAATCGAAAAAGACTTCCAAAAGAACAATACAACAAACTTCCACTAAAACACTCAAAACAAAACTAACTGGTTACCGACCTGTAGTAAAGGAGTTCTGCTATTTGGGGAGCAAAATAACTGATGATGGTCGAAGTAGAGAGGATATAAAATGTAGACTGGCAATGGCAAGGAAAGCGTTTCTGATTAAGAGAAATTTGTTAACATCCAGTATTGATTTAAGTGTCAGGAAGTCATTTCTGAAAGTATTCGTATGGAGTGTAGCCATGTATGTAAGTGAAACATGGACGATAAATAGTTTAGACAAGAAGAGAATAGAAGCTTTCGAAATGTGGTGCTACAGAAGAATGCTGAAGATTAGATGGGTAGATCATGTAACTAATGAGGAAGTATTGAATAGGATTGGCGAGAAGAGAAGTTTGTGGCACAACTTGACCAGAAGAAGGGATCGGTTGGTAGGGCATGTTCTGAGGCATCAAGGGATCACCAATTTAGTATTGGAGGGCAGCGTGGAGGGTAAAAATCGTAGAGGGAGACCACGAGATGAATACACTAAGCAGATTCAGAAGGATGTAGGTTGCAGTAGGTACTGGGAGATGAAAAAGCTTGCACAGGATAGAGTAGCATGGAGAGCTGCATCAAACCAGTCTCAGGACTGAAGACCACAACAACAACAACCGACCTGCAAGTCTTTGCTTCAAACATGGAAATGGCTATTTAGTTCTTAACAACCAGGAAAATTATAACATATCTGATAATTATTCTGAAAAACCATTAAACTGTCCAGAACCAGTGAATAAATTCCAATCGCAGAAAACTAATAACACCAACCCTGACACTAAAGAACCTGACGAAATAGAAATAATTAAACAAATTAAGAGACTTAAAAACAAATAAAACATCCGGTGAAGACGGTATAATTGCAGAACTACTACAATCAACGGGTCCTAACACTATAAAAGAGTTCACTCAACTAACAGTACATATTTCGCAAACTGAGAAAATACCTGGGTAATGGAAAACTACCCTAATTCATCCATTGCATAAAAAAGGTGACAGAACCGATGTTAATAGTTACCGAGGAACCTCTATTCTCCTACTACATACAAAATTCTCTCGCAATGGTTACTTTATCGAGCCCAAGAACAGTTTGAACCTAAAATTGGTGAATACCAAGCAGGCTTTAGACCAAAGAGATCCTGTTAGTAACAAATTGTTAATTTAAAATTAATCCTTACTTTCAAAGGATTTCCGGTTAAAGTACTGTATCTACATTTACGGATTTTAAAAAGGCCTACGACTCAATTGATCGTGAATAGCTTTTCCAGATTTTAAAGGAACAAGGGCTAGATAATAAAACTCTAACACTGATTAAAGAAACGTTAACTGACAGTATCTCTAAAGTTAAATTCATGGCAGAAATTTCTGAACCATTCGATAGAAAGACTGGTGTTAGACAGGGAGATGGACTCACCCCATTACTGTTTAACTATGATTGGGAAAAGGTGATTACAGGATGGTGAGAGCAAAAGTTAGGTTAAAATATAGATCAATCAATCGAGTTAGGTATAAGTAGTATTAAAGTAGATTGCCTCGCCCTTGCTGATGGTCTCGCAATTTTAACTAAGGATATTACCACAGCTCAAAAACAAATTGAAATTCTTAAAGAAGTTGCAGAAAAAGTAGGACTACAAATATCATTCATAAAATGGAATATATGACAGGCAACAAACAAGCACCAAAGTTTTTGAACACAAAATATGGGAAAATAAAAACGGTTTCTCAGTTTAAGTACTGGGGGAAATCATACAGGAAACCGGTCTGGAAAAAGCTGAAAACGAAGATCGCTGTCAAAAAATGGTAACTGCATTCAGATTAACACAAGATATTTATAACAAAAAATCACTTTCTAAATTCAGTAAACTTTGGTATTACAGCATTGTAATCAAACCTGAATGTCTTTATGGGGCAGAAATTTTAATTTTATATAGAAAGAGGAATATTGAAAAATTCAAAAGAACGAAAGAAAGAAAGATTATTAATAAAATATTAGGCCCCAAAATTACTGATGGAGAGACTTGTAAGCTGAGAAGTAATAAGGAAACAGAAGAATACACGGACACGCATGGTGTCTGAGCCAATTAAATGGATCGCTGCGATTAAGGAGGATCTTAAAGTAGCCGGTATAACTCAGGCATACGTTACAGATAGAAAAACATTCGGACAAAGGATATTTGCTTGGAAAGTTGGTCAGAGGGAAATTAGAAAACGGATTAGAACACCGTGGTCTGATGGAAGAAAGAGACTTCATTGTCCAAGGATGAAACGAATTTGAACACCATGGAAGGCCAACCATCAAAAGTGACATTGAAGGATTGTATCTCGCGTGGTCCTACTGGGTCCACACGTGTATAATAATAATAATAATAATAATAACAATAATAATAATGGAGCATACATAGCAGAAGAAATCATCTACTGCACCATCACACTGTTGACTACAAATTACTGGAAACAGTAACTACAGCACAGTACCTGCGATTAACCATCCGGAGCGACCCTAATTGGAATGATTACGTGAAGCAAGCAGTTGGAAAACAGGTGCACGACTGAAATTCATAGGAAGAATCTTAAATAAATGTAATTCGCCCACGAAAGAAGAGGCTTACAAAACACTGATTTTACCGATTCTTGAATACTGTGCACCCTTAAGCGTTGGATTAATGGAAGAGGTACACAGGGTCAAACGAAGCGCATTTCGTCACGGCATTCGGCGCGAGTGAGTTACGGAGATGATGAAGCTACAAGGAGGCGTTTTGCATCACACAGTGAATTATGCGAAAGAGTACGATCCTGCAAAAATTGGGCAACACATTACTTCCTCACACAACAGTAGTGCCAGAAGTATCCACCACCACTCCCCGTCAGGTGTCTTTTGTAATATAGAATTAGATGTAAAATCCTGAATGTGGTGATTGTAAGAAAGTTTTCCATCTACAATGAATTTTTACTCTGCAGCAGAGTATTCGCTGGTATGAAACTTCCCGGCAGATTAAAACTGTGCGTCGGACCGAGACTAGAACTCGGGACCATTGCCTTTCACGGGCATGTGCCCACAAACTGAGCTACACAAGCACGACTCACAATCCCTGCTCAGAGTTTTATTTCTGCCAGCACTTGCCGCCGTCGAGAGGCAAAAGTCCCACGTTTGAGTCTTGGGTCGGCAAACAGTTTTAATCAGGAATTTTTTGACAGCTATCTTCTTTCTTGATGTTTTAACAAGTTAGACTTCACTGTTATTTCAACTATGAAACATTTTATTAGAAGTACTTTCACGTGGATATTATTCCTGTGTAGGGGGCTTTTGACATTAGTGCGCCATTACTGAGCTATGCAGAAGCAGGTTTTCTTACTAAACGGGATCTGTCCGACTCCACTTTGCCTACATCTGGTATAGTTTCGGTTTCAAATTTTATCACGAGTGTTTGATATTATCTGTCTTGTTGTCAGTTTTTCGTCGCATAGAACTTGACTTCAAATTTAACAATAAAACTAGGAGAAAAATATTTCTCTGTGTAGAATTTGTTTTTTAAGAATCCCTCAATAAGTGAGTCGTCACGTGTGCAATGGCGTCAGCAGAAATTTATCCAAGACGGGGAAATTACATTTTTGTTATAATTGATTTAGCTTATGAAATAATTTGGCAGAAATTATACTAAACCTATTACGTCAAACGATTGGTAGTTTCAGCTCGATATTTTTCTGAAGGTAGATAACTTCGATAGCTAAAAGGTAAGCATACTTCATTCATATATGCAAAATACATGTTTCATATTATGAATATGAATTTAGATTCTCTCTTTTCGTTTTAAAAATCTAAAATTACATTTTCTATGTAATTAAATCCAGCGTATCCAACGAGTTGCAAAACAAAGCTAGAAATATTCCCAATAACTGTTTTCGCACATATGATAACAATGTTAGTATGACATGGAAAATAATAAAATGATGAAATAAAAGGAAACTGCATTTTGAGAAAACCTTGCTGGTTATTAACCAAGACAACCAGCAGAAATGTCACTGATTTATACTCTTCAAAGTGAGGAATAGGATGTTTGCTTCAAAAACGGTTATTCAATTTTAACGCCTTCTACGACATTTCGTTTGCTACAAACTCAGCATCACATCATTTTACTACATTTATTGAGTTTTTTCACGGCTTCAATTTTTCAGAGTTGACTAGCATAGCTTAAATTAAACAAAATCATTTTTCAGAGCTCCTTTCCTCGGTTTCTTTTGGTTGATTGTAACGCAGACCAGTATTCATAGAGATGAATACGGGCAGCCTCTCCAAACAACCACTTAACAGACTAGGACTGAACTAAGATGATCTTCTTCTTCCTAGTTTGCCACAACGTGCAGCCGTCAAAACATGACTTCTGAATTCGTTATCTTATAGCTGCTATCTGTTGCACTCCACGGTGTTCGAGAAGGTTCCAATTCCTGGCGTGGAAAATTTTTCTGCCTTGAAATTTCTCTTTTTCCCCTTCCTTTTTTTACTGAATATGAAATTCTTCTCTTTTCTATCGGTGCATTTGGGTCCATAGACGAAGTATGCAAAACCATATTTTTCATGGTCTACTACAATCGCTAGCGATTCGAAAACAGAGTGTGGTCTCAACAGGCCATGATGGTTCTTCTCCGACCACAGATCAGTGTTAAAACCACTGCTGCCATTAAGTTGTGCAACAGCAGGGGCGGTTGTCCTTGTGGAAACCGGAAATGGATTTTGGATAGGAATACTGCAAGCAGATTTATTTTGTGCTGGGAATACGTTTCCGAAATGTGCGCACCAGAGTGCTGGAATAATTTTTGTTTTGCCTTCTTTTTTTAGCGGCACACACCGAGTTCCCAGAATTGATTCCCATTGTAAACCGATACGTAGTACTTAGCTGCATGGTTACGACATCTTTGTGTGCATCTATCTCCGTTTTAGTGACGCCGGTTACCGATGTGTGTACCATATCGTGTGAATAGCCTAAACGGGGACGCCTATACAGTATCTCACTATGTTGTTGTTGTTGTGGTCTTCAGTCCTGAGACTGGTTTGATGCAGCTCTCCATGCTACTCTATCCTGTGCAAGCTTCTTCATCTCCCAGTACCTACTGCAACCTACATCCTTCTGAATCTGCTTAGTGTATTCATCTCTTGGTCTCCCCCTATGATTTTTTCCCTCCACGCTGCCCTCCAATACTAAATTGGTGATCCCTTGATGCCTCAGAACATGCCCTACCAACCGATCCCTTCTTCTGGTCAAGTTGTGCCACAAACTTCTCTTCTCCCCAATCCTATTCAATACTTCCTCATTAGTTATGTGATCTACCCATCTAATCTTCAGCATTCTTCTGTAGCACCACATTTCAAAAGCTTCTATTCTCTTCTTGTCCAAACTATTTACCGTCCATGTTTCACTTCCATACATGGCTACACTCCATACAAATACTTTCAGAAATAACTTCCTGACACTTAAATCTATACTCGATGTTAACAAATTTCTCTTCTTCAGAAACGCTTTCCTTGCCATTGCCAGTCTACATTTTATATCCTCTCTACTTCGTCCATCATCAGTTATTTTGCTCTCCAAATAACAAAACTCCTTTACTACTTTAAGTGTCTCATTTCCTAATCTAATACCCTCAGCATCACCCGACTTAACTCGACTACATTCCATTATCCTCGTTTTGCTTTTGTTGATGTTCATCTTATATCCTCCCTTCAAGACACCATCCATTCCGTTCAACTGCTCTTCCAAGTCCTTTGCTGTCTCTGACAGAATTACAATGTCATCGGCGAACCTCAAAGTTTTTATTTCTTCTCCATGGATTTTAATACCTACTCCAAATTTTTCTTTTGTTTCCTTTACTGCTTGCTCAATATAGAGATTCAATAACATCGGGGAGAGGCTACAACCCTGTCTTACTCCCTTCCCAACCACTGCTTCCCTTTCTCACTATAGGAATGGTCAATATTTAGCGATTATCCCCAGCTGCTCCTCTCGCATATACTGTATGGTCTGCACAATTTTGTTTTGCTTTCATTTAATCGAATTGTTATGTTCGTCACGATTTGGAACATCTTCTAAACTTTTGACACCAATTAAGACTATAGAAACAAGGTCTTTTCCTGAAGTACTTGTAACAAACAAGGGATTTTGGTGCCTGGAGCAGGAGGTCTTCGTCAGTCCTACCTTTGGATTTCCTTTGATACTATTTCCATAGAAACTTTTATCCCCAAACTCATACTTTTTTGAAAGAGAAATACCAATATGTATACATTTAGACTTGTAAATGTTTTACAATACCGAAATATTGTCGTACAATTTTTCATCCCCCATTTCACCCCCAAAGGAGTTCAATTTCCAGAAAAAGTGAAACACGTATTTTTTATTTCCAACCGAGAAGTCAGACTCAAATTTTCATACATTTAGCTTTAAAAATGCTTTCCTAATGAAATCTTTTCATAAAACATTTCATCGCCTGTTTCACCCTCATAGAGGCGGAATTTCCAAAAACACTGGAACACGAATTTTTTTACTTCTAACCGAGTGTAGCTTAAAAATACATTAGTAGTTGTTAAATAATTTATTTAAAAGAAAAACTTTCACTCATTGTACCGCGCCCATAAGGGTTAAATTTCCATAAATGCTGACCGAGAAACAAAATATCACTTCTGGTAAGTTTAGCTTCAAAACTGCCTTAAGAGCGACATTCTTTCAAAAAGCCTTTCATCACCTTTTTTTTCCCACTTTAGGGGTGGAATTTACAAAAATTTCTTCTTCAACGATGCCTACAGTACAGCACAACACGCTATCCAAATTCCAAATTTCTCTGCTCAGTGATTAGAGCTGGGCGATGACGAGTCAGCCATTCTGGACACTGCCTTTTGTATACACGAATGTGACAGGAAAGATCATTTGAAGCAAGTTGGAAAGTAAGTTGTGGTAAGTTCTATGGGACTAAACTGCTAAGGTCATCGGTCCCTAGGCTTAAACACTACTTAATCTAACTTAAACACTAGCTTACGCTACCGACAACACACACACCCGTGCCCAAGGGAGGACTCGAACCTCCGACGGGGAGAGCCGCGCGAACCGTGGCAAGGTGCCCTAAACCTCGCGGCTACCCCGCGTGGACTCATTTGAAAAAAAAAAAAAAAAAAGGTAGTAGTAAAAGAGAACTCTAAAATGTATACCCCAACAGGCATGAGCACTGCTTCATCTTCGATACTGTGAAAAAAATTTCTTGTACTGTATGCTCCTTTGCTTTCCATACTTTGGGAGGAGGTAGTATGGACTAAAAAAAGAAAATAACTGTCTACTAAATATGAGCTTTAAAATGCATTCCTTAAGCGCTATGAGCACTTGTTCGGCAGTAGTGATGCCTTTCACATTAGCGAAGATGAACAAGTGATCGTAGCTCTTAAGTTACGTATTTTAGATCCCATGTTTAGTAAACTTTTTTTGCTTCGAATGATCGTTCCTGTCATATCTCTGAATAATGGCCATTCTTCCTGGGACGCGATCTATAGTGGCACGAGACGCTAAGGTTGATTCCTGGTGAGCAAAATATATTCATCTCCACCGCTTGGCTGACAAGTCGAGAGCAGGTGATAACGTAAGGTATCGTAAAACTGATGCTCGAAGTATTTTCGCTTCTGCCGATGCCTGTTACGTGGAGGCTAACGGCGAGACGAACGGCACAAAGGTTATGTGAATACGTCACGCACAGTGTTTAGGGGGTCGGACAGAAGTCTTGTGTACTCACCTGTTGCCTGGTAACCGCACAGATCGCCACTTCGGGAATGCAGGCGCCGCCCCCTCCAGCCGGCAAGACACACGAACTGCAGCCGCTATCGCGGTCATCGGGCAGTGGCTTATCGCAGCCGAGCGCCTCTCGGTGAGCGGGCATCTCGGTGCAGATAACGCGGGCTCCGTCACCCACCAGCCCAGCTGCCGGACTGCGCTGTGGCGCGCTGCGCCCCCTCCGCCGACACGGGCGCCCGGCCTTGCCACCGCGGCTAAAAACTCACAGCATACCGGTTTGCGCGCACCGCCACAAAGGAGCGGTGCTACCTGTTACACAATTGTTGCAGCGACATAGCGTTACGTAAAAGAAGTGAGAGGAAGTGGCTTCCAACAATTGGTTGGGTCATATCCCGTACCAAGGTCTAGTAGAACTAAGCTTTTAGTTCTAGCTTGAGAATAATTAGCTCATAACATGGTACTGATCTACTTTAGAAGGCATCAGCAGTCGGTTTGGAGCGCTGAGGCTGGCGTAGATCAGATATCAAAAAATGGCTCTGAGCACTATGGGACTTAACTTCTGAGGTCATCAGTCCCCTAGAACTCAGAACTACTTAAACCTAACTAACCTAACGGCATCACACACATCCATGCCCGAGGCAGGATTCGAACCTGCGACCGGAGCGGTCGCGCGGTTCCAGACTGTAGCGCCTAGAACCGCTCGTCCACCCCGGCCGGCCAGATCAGATATCAAGCAGCTATGAGACCCCCCATTCTTGACGTGTCATGATAGCGAAATAGTCTATATGTCTCCGCATGGACAAACGCTTTAAGATGACATGACAGGATGTTACAAAGCAGGTATCGTGTTTGGACGCGTTCATAACCGCAAAGTGATTGATGTTACTCGATTTGTTAGTGTACCAGTGCGGATTGTACAGCGTGTCCACAGAGAACGGTGAACCAGACGCAATAACGTAACACGTCGTAAGGTTAATGGTCTGAACAAACACCCTAACCGACAAGGTGAAATACCCCTAAGCTTCCGGCAGAATCGAGAGTCTTTTTGCCATAGTAATAAAATAATGAACATATCAGGCTACCCGCATAATTATCCTGGCCTCAGCAGAGAGCGGCAAGAGGAGGACATTTATTACTCCGACCGCCCTTATTTATCGTATAACACTATGACCAGCTGTTTCGGAGATGCTCCTTCCCAGACGCCGCGCTGTAACCATGCGTCCTTCGTCAGAGTAGCTTGAATCAGTGCATTTCCCGATTTGCGGTCCGTATTCTCGCTGGTACAATTCGTTATTCGTCTCTCCTCCACCTACACAGGGTGAACATTAATAAAACCGATGATCTGTAGAAACGGATTCGTGACCAGAAATGGAGGAAGAAAGGTCCTTCGAATAAGTGTCCGGGAATGGACAATGTGCATGCAACTGGAACAAATCGTCTCGGAACGCAGTACAGAGCTGCACCGTATCGACGTCACAGGTGTTCGAAGGGGCATCCGAAATGCAATGTACGCGTCCACAAGTCGCATCATGGACTGCCACACTCCTTTGCACGTTCCAACCGCTCTCCGAATAGCATTACAGACGTCGTGAACGCGCTATTGAAGGGGCTGCACATCAGGAACTGGTTTAGCATGCACAACGCTTTTCAAATGCCCCCACAGGTAAAAATCCAGGAGGTTTAAGTCCGGTGACCTGGTAGTCAATGTTACAAGGCCTCCACGTCCTATCCAACACCCGGGGAAGATGTTGTTCAGATAATGCACAAGTGGGGTGGTGCACCGGCATGCAGAAACTTCACAACCTGTTGTAATCCCAAAGACGCTTCTAAAGCAGCCCAAGCAGTGCATTCCGCAGAAAATCCAGGTTCGTTCCTCCGTCGATGCATTGTGGCGTAATAACCGGTCCATGTATGTGATTGCCAAGAATCCCTGCACACACACTGATGCAGAGCCCATGCTGATGAGACACCTCAACCATTCTCCGAGGATTGTCTGTAGCCCACGGATGGCCAGTTCTGGTGAAGGGTGCTTCGGCGGTAAAGAGAACTGATTACGGAAATCCCGTAATTGTGATGGCCTGGTGCGAAACCCATAGAAAAAATCCTTCCCGTAGAGGGAAATACGCTGCCGATAATCCTTGGGCTTCGTGCAGGTGATAGGGAAGTAAGGGTTGTCATGCAGGATACACATAATCGTCCTTTGCCTTTCACCGTGTTGGCGGGCCAATTGTCCTGTAGAACCTGGTCCTCCAAATCTTGTGTACGCAGAATCCGCCGCCTCCCTGCACGCTTGTATGAAAGGACCCATGATCCGACAAACGTTGTTTGATACGGTAGGTGTCTGTGAGACTAGCTGTTTCGGTATAGACGTGCTACTTCTCGACAGTTTCCATCTGCGTGGCCGTACACAAACACCATCTCGGCTTGTTTCTGACATAAATACCGGATCGTTCTGCTGCTTACCGTGCGCTACGTCAATCACACAGAGTACAAGACACGGCACATGGTCAGAAGAACTTCCATTCGTCAGCGCCATCTACCGCGGCAACGATGCGTTTCCTGACTCCTTTTCTCCTCTATTTCCACTCAGGAACAGATCCCTGCAGCTTGTCGGTTTTGTTAATGTTCACTCTGTATGAGTGATCTCTCTGCCGTGTCATGTGCCAGCAAGCCACCAGGAAGCTTTATATTTCGCGTTGGGCACTGGTCATTATGTTATGGATCATCGATGTGTATATGTTCTGCCAGTAAAGATGCTGCTTTAAGAACAGATGCGTTGCTGCCATCTAGCGTTCATATGCCACAAAGAGTAACTACCAGTGACCTCTGCCTTCACTGGATATCGGACTGCAGGTGTTTGGGTTTGTGCGCCAGAGACCCTCGTACTTAGTTTCTAGGTTAGTTACAAAATGGCAACCACGAAGTTTTCCTACAACGCAAATGAAAAAAATCAGTTATTGAGGACACAGAGCTTATTACATCGATTTTTCCATTTTGATGGACAAGGACAAAATGAAGTGCTTCAGAACTAGTTGAAAGCGGTGATTGCTCTGATATATAATTTCAAGATTTGTGTGTGATTTGGACACTGATAGACTGATCAGAAAATTAATTGTGCATTATTTCACTTACGCTTCAGTCATACATTGCGTTGTCAATGAAAGCAATGCCGTGGGGTGCGTGAGATTTCTGGATTTGGAGCCAGAGTAGTCCATCATGGGATTCAATTTTGTGGAGACTGCAATAGCTGAAGCATCACGTAAGGATTAGTGTGAGAGGTAGATAAAATATGGTGCAGAGAGTACCAGTTCCATGAGAAACTGTGGGAGTTTAGTAGGATGGTCTCAATAGTTGCCGACACAGGAGCCAGCGCGCAAAATTTCCTAGTTTAATTTATCGATATCTGATAAAGTGTAATTAGTCCACTAATTTTAGATTTCATTTTATAATAAATTTTATTAAGATTGAAATAACGATATTCAGAAGCATTCTTTAACAGTCTTAATCCAGTTCTAACTCAATAGATTCAAGATGTGTCAGTGTAAATAAATGGCTACATATCTGATGATAAAATCTTCTCGGGCTGACAGCTGAATCAGTGTGTTTGCTCTCCAGCAACGTTTCAGCAAGTTTCTTACTTGCCATCTTCGCCTGAGGGTGGCAAGTATGAAACTTGCTGAAACGTTGCTGGAGGTTTCACATTGACTCGGCTGTCAACTCGAGAAAATTTTATCATCTAGATTCGCCGAGAAAGCCTGCATTCTCAAATATGGCTGCAAATTTGTTAGTACCAAGAATATCGATACAAAGCCTCGATAATCGATGCTGACTCACATGCTACAAGTCCGCCATCTTGTGTTACGTGCGTAACGTTCACATGTATATCGAAGTAATTTGTGCAGTGAATCACGCTGGAAATCAGTGACAAAATACAATTGCAACAGTGTAATACTAAACAAGAACTTCGACATTACATCAGTGATGGAAGTGAAGCTGCAATGTGATGAAATCGTAAGTGATCTACTGTCATATAAACTTAGTTCACGCTATTTTCGCAACACGCAACTGGTGCAAGACTATCTGCCACGCATACAGGCTGTGATATCATACGTAGTCAACCAGAAAGAAAAAAACCGGCTGAAGACATCACTGACATCGATTTCTGGCTATCCATTGCCCACCTCCCCGTCCTCCCTCCCAAATGCCACCCAGCCACTACAATAACAAGAAATGGACAAAAAGTTCTAGGTTAATCTAGTTTAAGACAGTTTATTTTTAAATAACATTTATCTGTATGTATGTTTAAACGCCTGAAGATGAACAGAAAATGTTCGAAACGCGTTGTATTATGTTGGATTAAACATAAAACAAAAAATAAAAAAGTTACTGGTAGCAGAAATTATAAATAAATAATTATCCCATACAGTCATGATCCACAAACGAAGCCATTATAGCCGAAAATAATCCAATTCTTTGATTTGTTAAAACGCTACAGACCTCTCTAAATGAGAGTATTTGTGAAAATGTCGTAACGAAAGGGAAAATTGAAACATTATAGTAAAGAAACCGAAAGTGGTAGAGATCTGAATTTACTTTTAATAAATACCTTGTTCCAAATACTATGAGACATGATGAATACATATGCATTTTTGAACTATTCCTTTTTTTTGGAAAAATAAATCATGACCTGTTGCTAAAGGTATCCAATTGTTTGACTTAATTCCTGTACTACAGTGTTGACCAAACTCATAAAGCAGAAAGTGGTTTTTAAAATGAGATGCTGCACCATCAGTCACTTACACATGTTTACGAAATGCATGGCCTCTGGATGCTATGTCATCAATTATCATGCTGACAGCGTAGTATGCATGTGCACTGTCATGAATGGGTTCATCACTCACAAAAGCAAAACAATGTGATGTTCCAAGGGAGTGAGCAACACATGTGAAAATTGATACTTGTGACGTGTGCCAGTGGTAACTTTGAATTTCGTTTTGCAAAGCAACAGACCAGTTCTCAGCAAAGTCGAAATGAATAACTAATGTGTTAGTATTGTAGGATGTGGCTGGTTTTACTTTTGCTATGGCCTGTCTTGGAATCCTACAGACATTACCCAATGTCTACCCTCTGTAACAGACTTCTCTGGCTTTGCTGTCTTCTTCACCAACTTTTCCCCTCCCACAACGCATATAATACGCTATTGTTAGTATCTTGAAGGCGCAATGCTGCAATAGCACCGAGACACACTGCACACTCTTACAACCAACATTTATCTTGCGGCTCTGGACGTATACTCAGAGGTATCAGGTCCATCTCTGTGTACTTCTTTCCTGTGACACTTGTTATGGCGAAACAAACAAGTTTTAAATTAGTGCAGTAAATAGACGTGCATATTTCCTTCACTGGCTGGCATTTTACCCGTTTTGGTCGTAAGGAGTAGAATTTTGAGAGATAATTTTTGAATTCGGGTTGTCCTGTTTCATTAGGAGGTAGGCTTCTTTTATTTATCTTGTCAGATATCGTGTCAACTCATTAACTTTTTCACTATTTTTAGTAACAGAGATAACATCAGTCTGGTTAGGACTCTGCCTGCTGCAATCTTTGTGATCACATATGTAATGTTTCAGAGCAACAGCAAGCGTATCATCTTGCAACGGATGCCCTCAGTAAGAATCTGGGCATGCCCAAATACCTTTCTCATTCTTTATTTTACGAGCTTTTGAAATCAATAATGTGAAGAATTCGTTATGTATTTCCGTATCTGCTGCTTAGAGTAGTTATCTGGTATGAGTGTCATTAACTGTACCGTCTCAGTACAGATGGCTGTTGAGATAGCAGTATTTGGATTTTGAAACCAGGCTCCACATTCCGTGCACATATCACTATCTTCAGGTTCTGCACCAAGTGTATCTACATTATACACTTGACAAGGTTTTGAAGATGTGGCTTGTATAAAACTTGTCTCAATTTCCCCCACTTTTCTTTTTACATACTATTCTTGCGATTCTTACCCTTAATGGACGTTTAAGGAGAGATATGGTAGGGGATACAGCAGAAATGATAACATTCAACGCATCAACGACTTCACACCCAGGAATATAAACACCTACACTGTCTTCTTCAGTTTCGCATTTAGATGATGGTGATCGTTCAGGATGATTGACACTAACTTTCTTCTTTTAATGAGTGTAGCAATTCCTGCACAATGGGTGTGATGCTAATACCGTTACCTGAGGCCCAAAATATTTCAGCAATACTTCTGACAGATTTTCACTTTTCTTAAACACCACCGTCTTGTGTCTTTTTTCATAATCCACACACCTCACTCTTTCGCTACTGTATTTTCTCACTGACGTTCCTCCAACGCGGGTGCGACACCTTGGGCTCATGGACAACAAAGTGGCGACTGAAATTCGACGCCACAAAGAGCCAGGCAGTCGTCTTCACCCGAAGACTTCTGCAGCCAGGGCTTAAGCCGGTCGAAATCCTGGGAGAACCTATCCCATGGAGTGGGATGGCGAAATACCTAGGGGTTACCCTAGACCGCAGGCTCACCTGGAAGCATCACATCCGTGATGTGAAAGGGAGAGCCCTGTATCCGCTGCTAAACCCGCAGTCGTCATTGCCACCGCAACACGGCATCACACTACCTAATATTGGTTCGCCCACTGTTAGAGTATGCGGTCGTGGTCTGGAGGAAAGCCTCAGATACTCACATCGCGACTCTGCAGCGGATACAGAACCGCGCCCTGAAGACTGCTATGCATCTTCCGAGGCGCTTCTCGACGCGCCTACTCCACGAGGACACCGGGATCCTGCCTCTCCGAGACAGGTTCCGAGACATCGCCAGGAAGTTCTACGAGAAGACGGGACGCTTCTGCAACCGGCTCATCCGCGGACTGGGCCAGCAACCTCATCACAGGCCAACTACGCGTTGGCCTGACCTGTTGAGGGATTAAGCTTTACTAATCCCTCAACAGAGTTTGTCTTTCTCTTTTTCGGGTTACACCAGCTAGAACCAATCAACAAGAGTGGTAATACATCTTTCTCTCTCAAACGGGAACCGCAGGAATGACAAATTTTGTCTAAACAGCACCACCACGAGCCAAGGACAGGCTCGTCATTCCAGCGTCAGCGACATTGTATCTAACAAAAAGTTCAAACCAAACACAAAGCTCGATGCAGAATGGTATAATTTGACACTATAAATTCAGAGACGCGAAATATGCAGAATGCTGAAAAATTTTCAACACTTTACACAGAGAAATATTGCCCACTGTGTTTGCACTGACTACTAATATCTTAACTAACAATATTTTGTGTAATTCTCAAAATTTCTCGGATGGGGGTTTTGGAGCAAATAATTCGTAAAAACTCGCAAAAAATGCAATTTTTTACGATTGTAGTAATAAATATTTACATAATACAGATACGGGAGCAGAGAAGATACTATTTGTGTAGTATCTAGTAATATTACTGAAGAGACAGCGTTCTTTAACTTTCAAAACTAGAAAAAAATTTTAAGTGGAATACTTGTCTTAAATTTAGTCTTTTCGTCTGAAATTTGGAAGCTAAACGAAGCCCATAAGTGTGAGGATCTGATCTAAATTTGAACATACTAAGAGGGGGCTTTAACGCAAAACGTCTGCCAGGTCTCCAGTACTTTTTGTTTATCAGTTATATTTTTTCTCTGCTGTTTTAAGAGTTATTTACAAAATACACAATGCTTTTCAGACTTTATATTTTACTAGTAGACACGGCATGAACGACCACTATTCCCGCATTTCACACAAATACTTTCCGGGAAGAAACACGAAACTGCGACACGAGATCTTTTTCACTAATGCAATTTGCGTGTTTCTTGTTTTGACTCACACATGTATTAATTAACTATGTTTTAGTACATATTTAGCTAATTAGAGTAACATAAATAAAACGCAATGGTGATAATTCTGAATGAGATTGGAAGAATATGGGCTGCCAATGCGCTCTCCTGCAATAGGCTGCCTAAACTATTAGGGCAAAATCATTTGATTTACGAAGTACTGAATTGTAGACCTCAAAAAGAACTACAAAAAAGACTGCGAGAGCATGTTTTTATCTTTTACATTTGAGTCACAATAACGCATTTTCTGCTCTGTAGTTGCTGAAAAGAGCGACTTCAAAACAAAAAAAATCATCATTCTTGATCGACAATAAAAGATAAACATATATTCTCGCGGACTGAATGTAGCTTTTATATATTACGTAGCGTATACCGAGAGAGCGCACTGGCGGAAAACATTTTTACTTATTAAATTTAAAAGCCGCAGGGAGTGGCCGCGGGGTTGGAGGCGCCATGTCACGGACTGCGCGGTCCCTCCCGCCGGAGATTCGAGTCCTCCCTCGGGCATGGGTGTGTGCGTTGTTCTTAGTATAAATTAGTTTAAGTAGTGTGTAAGTCTGGGAACCGATAACCTAAGCAGCTTTGTCCCTTAGGAATTTACACACATTTGAATATTTGAAATTTAAACGGCTGAACATTTCATGGAACATAGCTAAGAACCATCCCGGTTACACCAGCTTTCAAATAAAAGAAAGTGTATAAAAATCGGCCCTTCCCTTTGGGAGCTACGATGCCACAGACCGATACACACGCTAAACGGACAACACACCTCAGCTTGCATCGTGTGTTAGAAACATCGTCATCGGCGTCAACAACATTATAAAAAAGACACTTACTATACGAAATCTCATAACATCCGCATACAAGGCATGTGGCTCTTAAACAATTGATCCGCAAACCGCCCAAGTAGAATCAGTCAGGTAATGCTAACACCTGCCAGTGATCCAAACATCTTGATCTCCTGTGATTATAGTTGTAATGACATCTAGCGGATCGGGTGGTTAACTAAAGAATGCTCACATAAAATGAATCGCGTTAATTTCTTAAGACATGGGACATGATACATAGTGACAAAATGTATGTGCTAGGAAAGACTTCACAAACAAAACTGGCCAACAGCGTTGCAAGTAAACGATGAGCTTTTTACAGACCACAACGGACAATAATTTCTTTTACGGTTTAATAAAAATGGTCGGTAGCCAGCATGAATTCAGCGGGCGTTTCGCTTCCAGTTCGCACCTGGCCGTCAGGTTTCCGTTTCAGACAAGAAAACATTGTAATCTGACTTCAGTCTTGAGGAAAACAGGTTCTGCAGGGGAATGAAAGTAGTCTAGCCTTCTCCGCACTGTTATAGATCCGGAAAGAGATTCTGTGCTGAGAATTTCCGTTCGGAATTCCCCACGGTGCTCCTGTAAGAACGCGCGACTATGTTGCAGTATCAGACAAGCGTTTTGGGAGAATTATTCACGGAGGATCGAAAATACACCCCTCCAAAGCTGTTATCGGATAAGAACTGAGTGCTGGATTGTTTGAAATCACATGGTGTCATCACATTCTTTGCAATGTTCGTCCCACATGCGTTAACTTTTTCGGATAAGCTCATTTTCATCTTTCCAGTTCAGCCAGCAAACAAAATTTTCGAGATTTGTCTCACCATAAGCCATAAGAACTTGATTCAAGCCCAATTTCTCTTCTTCCTCATGTGCTGAGGCGCTTCATCCCATTTTTTACTTTTTGACAGGGCGTCGACACTGTTATGGTGATTAGTGTTCATAACCGTGCAGTGTCACGAAAATTACTCTAAAATCAATTCAGGTAACCTTGTCAATAAACGTGATTCAGTTACCTTATAGTTTCAACAAAATGGAGCAACGGTCTTCTCAATTTGTCAGTCTCTTGTATTCTGCAGAGAAATGTTCCCGGATAACCAGCCTCTCCTCGCATAGTTACGCCGGATGCCTTCCATGCTCACCAAATTTGATACAAAGTGATTTTTTTGAGTGCTGTTAACACAAATCCAAAGAGCTCCAGGATCGGATCTAAAATTCTGAAACTCTCTAAGCAGTAATAATCCTGTCAATTGATTTTATTTACACTACAGGCCATTAAAATTGCTACACCAAGAAGAAATGCAGATGGTAAACGGGTATTCATTGGACAAATATTTTATACTAGAACTGACATGTGATTACATTTTCACGCAATATGGGTGCATATATCCTGAGAAATCAGTACCCAGAACAAGCACCTCTGGCCGTAATAACGGCGTTGATTCGCCTGGGCATTGAGTCAGAGCTTGGATGGCGTGTACAGGTACAGCTACCCATGTAGCTTCAACACGATACCATAGTTCATCAAGAGTAGTGACTGGCGTATTGTGACGAGCCAGTTGGTCGGCCACCATTGACCAGACGTTTTAAATTGGTGAGAGCTCTGGAGAATGTGCTGGCTAGGGCAGCAGTCGAGCCGGCCATCGTGGCCGAGCGGTTCTAGGCGCTCCAGTCCGGAACCGCGCTGCTGCTACGGTCGCAGGTTCGAATCCTGCCTCGGGCATGGTTGTTTGTGATGTCCTTAGTTGTAAGTCTAGGGGACTGATGACCTGAGAAATTGAGTCCCATAATGCTCAGAGCCATTTGAACCATTCTGAGCAGCAGTCGAACCTTTTCTGTATCCAGAAATGCCCGTACAGGATCTGCAACATGCGGTCGTGCATTATCCTGCTGAAATGTAGGGTTTCGCAGGGATCGAATGAAGGTTGGAGCCACGGGTCGTAAGACATCTCGAAGTGTAACGTCCACTGTTCAAAGTGCCGTCAGTGCGAACAAGAGGTGACCGAGACATGTAACCAATGGCTCCCCATACCATCACGCCGTGTGATACGCCAGTATGGCGATGACGAATACACGCTTCCAATGTGCGTTCACCGCGATGTCGCCAAACACGGATATGACCATCATGATGCTGTAAACAGAACCTGGATTCATCCGAGAAAATGACGTTTTGCCATCCGTGCACCCAGTTTCGTCGTTGAGTACACCATCGCAGGCGCTCCTCTCTGTGATGCAGCGTCAAGGGTACCCGCAGCCATGGTCTCCGAGCTGATAGCCCATGCTGCTGCAGACGTCGTCGAACTGTTCGTGCAGTTAGTTGTTGTGTTGCAAACGTCCCCATCTGTTGACTCAGGGATCCAGACGTGGCTGCACGATCCGTTAGAGCCATGCGGATAAGATGCCTGTCATCTCGACTGCTAGTGATACGAGGCTGTTGTTTGGGATCCAGCACGGCGTTCCGTATTACCCTCCTGAACCCACCGATTCTATATTCTGCTAACAGTCATTGGGTCTCTACCAACGCGAGCACCAATGTCGCGATACGATAAACCGCAATCGTGATAGGCTACAATCCGACCTTTATCAAAGTCGGAAACGTGATGTTACGCATTTCTCCTCCTTATACGAGGCATCACAACAGCGTTCCACCAGGTAACGCCGGTCAACTGCTGTTTGTGTATAAGAAATCGGTTTCCTCGTGTCAGCAGGTTGTAGGTGTCGCCACCGGCGCCAACCTTGTGTGAATGCTCTGAAAAGCTAATCATTTGCATATCACAGCATCGTCTTCCTGTCGGTTAAATTCCGCGTCTGTTGCACGTCATCTTCGTGGCGTAGCAATTTTAATGGCCAGTAGTGTAGCATAGTGACTCGTGGAAGAATGAAAAACTTCCGGAAGGATTTCGACAACTGCTGTAACTATCCATGGTGCCACATAATTAACATATTACGAGGTCCGTTCAAAAAATTCCGGAACATTTCAATTTTCGCGCCAATGTGTGTTGGAGCGAAATGCGGTTGGCATCCCTGCATATGCCTACATATAGGGTGCAACTGCCGGAAATTTCATTGTTGTATGTCTGCTCAGTGTTGAATTGAGTAGAACGTTGTGTCGTGCAGTTCGCGAATTTCGAGGTGGCAGAGTTAGAGGAGCACCGCGACTGCATTAAATTTTGCGTGAAACTCAAGAAAACCTTTACAGACACACCGAATGATGCAGGAGGCCTACGGTGATGAGGGCTTAACCAGTATTAGGTGTTACAATTGGTTCACACGGTTTAAAAATGGTCGGAGGGAAGTTAAAGATGACACTCGCTCAGGACGCTTTTCGACCTCTACCGACTACGCTGTTGTCCGGAAGGTCAACGAAATTGTGCGTGCCAATCGAAGACTGAGTGTCCGAGAGATTGTAAAAGAATGTAACATTTCAGTTGGATCATTTAATGAAACCTAGGCACCGCATCTTGGAATGCATCGTGATGCCGTAAAATTCGTCCTATGGCTCATGAGTCAGGACCAGAAAGACTTTCGCCTCGCAGTCTGTGAAGAGGTTTTGGATAGCGCAAATAAGAACTAAATGTTTCTTAAGAGAATCATAACTGGTGATGAGACGTGGGCCTACGATTAGGATGCTGAGACCAATGTTCAGTCTTCACAATGGGTTGAGATAGGTTCTCCAAGACCTAAAAAAGCTGGTCAGGCCAAGTCAAATGTCCAAATTGCAGTTCTTTTTCCTTCGCACTTTTCGTCATCCATTGTATCCATCAGTGTCCGAAGCGAGTTTGTGTTTCATATCAAAGAACTTTTTACTGGTCTGGTTTGTTAGCCCAATGCCCAGATCTCTTCCTCCATCTGGGCTTGGGACTGCCAGCGGCTGTTGCAAGGCTACTCACCCAGGGCGGAGTGGAACTATGGGTAAAAGCTAAATGTAGTACTCGGGCAGTTAGATACAATTGTAACCTAGTAGTGGGAAAGCGAATTTGGCATCTGGCAACAACTGATTTCTATAGACCACCAACCAAGAGGACCTGGGGGAGTTCAGTACATACTAGTGGTTATGAAAGTGTGGTCTAAATTCATGAAGTTACACCCCATTGTCAAGGCTAAAATCAATATTGTGATGCGAATGATGGGCAATGAGAATTTCAACACCATGGGAAAACCATGAAAACTTTTATCAGACAATGGACCACAATTTACATCCCGAATGTTTAAGGAATTTATGTTTCGATGAGGAATACAGCAAGTACACAAATTTCACCCACAAGGGAATCCAGCAGTGAGAGTGACGAAGGTTCTTAGTGCGCTGTGTAGTGAAAAAGTCACTCCATGGTCATGAAGCGTACAAATGCAGAGATTATTTTAAACAATTTACTACATTCAAGAGAAGGTATGACGCCAATTGAAGCAACACGAGAATATTTGTATGGTGAACCTGTTCTAAAGTTAGTACAATAGCCACAGATAAAGCGAAGGAATGAACAAATAAATGAAATCGTAAACAGTAATATCCAAAGGACATTTACACAAAGTTACTAACACTTGCACATTTTAATCAGTTACTGAGGTAGCCTGGTGAAAAAAAATTTCACGTAGTTAATACTGCTGGTTGTGGGTCAGCTTGCATGTGTGTGGTGTGTGTTACCTATAGTAGATCTGTTTTAACTACATCATATGCCCACGATACAGTGAAATGAGTTGCTATAGGCTAACCACTTCGAATGGTTCGTTTACGTGATTAGCTGAAGATATTTTTCAATTAACTTCGTCACAATGCGTTGGGACATTAATATGTTGGTTGTCGCAACAAAAAATATCAACAGAGCTATGTCTATAACTATTACATATTATTTGACGTATGACCCTAACATCTCCGGTTGTTATGTAAATTCGTTATCTTCTTTAACATCTTATTATTCTTCTTCTGCACTTCAAGGTGCAGGAATTTGTGCCTTCACTTTCCACTACCACCTCATTCTCAGTCTTCCTAAGTCCATTCTTCCTCTTGGCAGGTACATTATGGCCAAATGTGGGATTCTCTTTGCGTATTATTTGTGGGCGACGTCTCCATAACGTTTTATATTGTTCAATCTTTTTACTACCAGTACAAGTATTTATGCATTTATTTTACCTGGCAAGATTAGGGCCTCCAGGCCCTCTCTTACAAATATCTAGTTCATTCTTTATATTTTCATTTCTTCTGTGGTACTCTCTGGTAACACCTCTCACTTTCCTAAGAAGCCTCATTTCTGCTGTCTGTGGTTTGCTTTTATCTCTTTTTTAGGGACCCATGACACACTTTCATATAGCAATACAGATGTAGCCATGATTTTATAAATTTTTAACTTTGTTTCCTTCCTTATTTTGTTCTGGAATATTTTATCATTCTAAATATTGACTGATACTTGTTAATCTTATTTTCTGCGCACTTGTTCATGTCATATACTACATTGCATCCTACAAAATTAAAGTAAGAGAGGTGCTCAAGTGGCGTATTATCTGAGTTTGTTTATAACTAACTTTTCTGCTACCAGTTACAATTTTCTTTTACTCATATTGCGCTTTGGCAATTGATTCCCAGTTTCAAGTGCTTTTTGTCTTTGCTCTGTGTCATTTCTATGTATTGCTTTCGATGTGGGAGATTCTGCTTTGTTTTGGTGACTTTACTCCAATACGTAAACAAACGCGCCATTGTTAGTAAGTTATCGATTTTTATATGTAGTGGCGAAATTTGGAAGAACTTGTACTTACAGTTTCCTTATGGTCGATTTGCGCGGAGCCTCACACGCGTTAAACATTACACACCACTTTCAGTGCACAGTATTTATCGAGACTAACTTACATAAATAAAGAGTTTCAAAGTGTTTTTAGATGTAGTTAACGGAGATGGTTACAGGTCTTCCGCAGAGTGTGATATGCATAACAATATAGATCATAATTTGCTGTACTTATTTTACACTGTTGCTTATTTCTGAGTGTCACCATTTTTATTTAAGTATATTGTCAAAACATCTGAAGAAATCTACCGATTCACATTCAAGTTTTTCATCGACATTTTGCCCTCGTATTTTTCGTAATGTGAATGTATCTCCCGTTCTTGTAACAAATCTATTTTATAATCTTTGTTTAGTCGACGTAGTACTTTGACCTTTTGTTCTACTCTTCCAAACGGGTGGCCTATATTATGTATGCGGGTTTATAAACAAATCCATTGTTTTCACAGTCACATGCATCCTCAAAACCATTTACGATGGACAAAATCAGACGGTGTATTATCTATCATTTTTTTTGTGCGTGGGGTGTTTCCCATGATAATAATGAGCGGGGCGATTCGGCCGCCGCTTCACAAGTTCTTTAACGCCACTACGGCGACTTGCGAGTGAATGAGGATGAAATGATGATAAAAGACACACAACACCCAGTCATCTCGAGGCAGAGAAAATCCCTGACCCCGCGGGAAGCAAAAACGCTACCGCAGCACCACGAGCCGCGGACTTTCCCATGATGAATCATGATTTTGCTTTTCTTTTTTGACATTAGAAGGTTGTATTCTCTTTTCCCTAACCGGTGTAAATTACAGACTGCTTTCTGTAGCTCATCTTCACTTTCATCCAAAATGTTAACATCATCTGCCTACATAAGGATATTGACATACTTATTTCTCTTAATCTGTGTATCCCACATTTACTTCTTGTCTCAAGTTCTTAATCACATCATTTATGTATACATTAAATCAGGTTGGTAACAAACTGCAGCCGCCTTTGAGTCACTTATTGGTAATAATTCATTCATTTTTATTATTACGAACTTTGTTGTTATTTTTCTGTCCATGTACGCGCTTTTTACAGCTTCAATAAGATGTCTAGGACATACAGCTTTAATCATCAAGTTCCATAATTTTTTCTGTTCACAGTGTCGAAAGCTTTTTCCGAAGCCAATAAAAACTATGCGTGTCTTTAAACTGAATTCTCGTAGTTTCTGTAAAAAAAATTACGGTGAATATATTATCACTCAATGAATAACCTTTCTGGAATCCACATTGTTCTTCCAATAGGAGTGTCTCTATAAGGGTTCTTAAACGATTAGTGATTATTTTTGAAAATTTTAATACTGATTTTAGGAGACTAATTACTAATTTTTCACAACTGTTTCTTTGGCCTTGTTTAAAAACTGATATAACTTCTTATATTTTTCAAGAGACTGGGATTTTACACCAGCGCCAACATTTATTAGATAAATGTAATACTCTAAAACCACCAAAGGGACCAGTATATTTTAGAAGTTCCATATTATTACTATCTGGACCACATGCTTTCTTGTTTTTCATATCTTGTAAAACTACATGCTGTTCTTCTAATCTGACTGAATCCACTATATTATTATGTGATGTGATCTCCTCCTCCTCCTTCAGTCAGGATTTTCCGTTGCCATAAGTTTTCATAAAATTCAAGTTCCACTTGTTTGAACGGAGACGCCATTGGGAATTTTACGTGACATAGTTTGAGAGCTGAATACTGACTTCATTCTTATGAGCAGTCACACTGAGACAACAAAAAGTTCACACAAAATAGTTACACCTGCGTCTTTTACTACTGTAAGAGAGCCTGTACCACGTGTAACGTTTTCTTAAAATAACATTGCTAGTGGCAATTGAACTCTTTCATTACATATTCACATAAAAATTGTGAATGATGTCAAACGTAATTTTAAATCTATATTTTAGGAAATTTGTGATAAGTTCCTATGGGACCAAACTGCTGAGGTCATCGTCCATAGGCTCACATACTACTTAATCTAACTAAAACCAACTTACGCTAAGGACAAGACACACACACAAGCCCGACGGAGGACTCAAACATGCGACTGGGGCAGCTGCGCTAACCGTGCCAAGGCGCCTTTAGACCGCGCGGCAAATCTTAACTGAAATCATCTTTACCTAGATTACAGTTTCAGAAGTAAATCAGAAACAGCTGCTTTATCTTTGTCACAAAAGTTGCTGTTATAAATTACAAGCATTATACGTTAATGAAAACTGGTTTGTTATTTTGATCAGTTTCTTGCTCGTGTGGTTGACAGAACATTTTCAGCTTGGAGACAAATGGAAATATTAATGAAAGTAGGTAATAGAATGAATTCATACCGATGTTCATTACCGATAGCGGTGGTGACACGTCTTTTAGTAGTTGCTAGCATGGCCGTATTTACAGGCAGTCTATGTAGGCCGCAGCCTAGAGGCCCACACTAAAACATTTAAAATAAAAAATGTCTTTGTTTTAATACTGTGGCACACGCTCTCTTACAACAGTAAAAGGCGCAGACGTAACTATTCTATATGGATTTTTGATGCTTCAGTGGACAGCTGAGATAACTTAAGTCAGCATTCAACTCTCGAATTATGTCATGTTAGATTACCAATATTGGCAGTTCAGACAAGTGGAACTTGAATTGGGAAAACCGCTAAGACTTTTAAAAGAAGGATTACCGGAATTCTGGGGGGTCTGAAGTGAGTTCGAGTTTTCAGAAAGGTAATTTCTTCCATCACTCATTTCTTCCGTTGCTGGACACGTATTCTCGAAGTGATGAAACTGGGAAGAACTAATTTCAGATAATTTTATTCATTCGGGAGCTGTCGTGGAAGATGTCTTCAGATGCACAGAGTATGACGTATAGTTTGACTCGTGACGCCAGAGCATCGTCACGCGGCTATTGTGAGCCTTTTGGTGAGAAATTCAAAAGTGAAATAAACAAATACGTTTATTTTAAATACGAATGTATTGTTATAGATGTATTTTTATTGTAATAATTGTATTGCCACAAACTGGAAACAACAAAATTTCTCAACATCCATATAGTCAGACATTGCAGCGCAACACTAAGAACTGGTGTTTTGGCTGTACAGAGGACTGTAAGCCAATGAGAATGTACCAACGAAGTAGAGCTATTACTGCAACAAGACATTTTGTGGTACAATCTGTAATCATGGTCCACCATAAACACAAACTAAAGGATGTAGAAAGGCAAAAGGAACCAAATAATAGAAGAGTCGAAGGAAAATTATTTTCATTTCTTAATATCTTCAGTTCGTTATGTAATAAATTTTATAGTAAAAATGTATTCGATCTGTGCTAGTACTAAATCTGCGTAATTGTTCAGTCTGTCTGTCTATCTGTTTGAATAACATACTCCAAAACTATAGCTTGGGGCAAACTACAGGCTTTATTTCATCAAAATCGGATCACCGGGAGAATGATACCGTAACTGGGAAGTTTTATCTATACTAATAACATAAATGCAATAGTAACTCTGAGGAAGAACATAAGCTACTTCTTAAATTGTGAAGTAGGAGATATTTATTGATTTGAAGAATATTATTCGAATTAGGGAAAATATTCACTCTTTGAAAAAGCTACTTATTCTTCGACTTTCGATCTTTATCATATTTGTGAAAAAGCTGTTACTGGTTGATACAGGGTGACAATTATTGAACTACATGGAAAAAACTTAAATCAGTTACAAACTACGGCGTGCACATACTTTATTCAACATGTGAACGTCACTACAGATATTCGTATTTCGGTTATGACATGCTCGATATTCCTGCCGTCATTGGCGATGACGTGGTGCAGACGAATAGAGAAATTCTGCATCACCCGCTGAAGTGTCGGAACATCGCTGTCGATGACCTCCTGAATGGCTGTTTCCGGCTCAGCAATGTTTTTGGGGTTATTGCTGTACACGTTATCTTTAATATAGCCCCACAAAAATGAAGTCACATATGTGTGCCCTGGAACTGCCCAAATACTAGCAAACTGATTAAGAAAATATAGAGCGCAACTGGTAGCTCTCCAAGAAATAAGTTGGCAGGGAACAGGTCCACTGAAAATAGCAGACGGGACAATAATTTATGGAGACTACGGTCAGCGCCATGAATTTGGAACCGGTTTCTACATTCATAAATCAATAGATGACGCGATAAGGGAGTTCAAACATGTTAATAGCCGTATATCATACGTAACTATTCAGACGCAGTGATTTCTGAATACACACTCGCCCACAGAAGATAGAGATGACAACACGAAGGAAGAATACTACAGCCAACTGGAACAAACGAAAAATTCATTAAGTAGGCACAATGTGAAAATAGTGTTAGGAGAATTTAATGCCAAAGTAGGAAAGGAAGAAATCTACACGCCAGCCATCGGCAATTTCAGCTTACGCGAGGAAAGTTCAAATAACGGGATTCGACTTATAAACTTTGGAATGACAAATGGTCTCACGATAAGCAGCACAAAATTTCAACATAAACGCGTTCATTTAGGAACATGGATATCACCAGATGGAAAGGTAGTCAATTAAATAGGTCTTGCAGCTATCCAGAAACGATTCCAATACAGTGGTAACATGTCAGAACCTTTAGAGGAGCGGATTGTGACACAGACCACATGTTAACCATATCAAAATTGAAAGGGAACTCAAAAGGAAAGTAAATAGAAATAGAGAACAAATTACAAGATATAACACAGGAAACCTGGCGAAAGCGAATATAAAAGAAAATTTTACAAACGAAATTGAGAGCAATCAAACAAAACCGAGACTGACCAATACAGAACCACAGGATGTCGAAAGCAGATGGAGACACCTGAAGGGCTGTATTCAAGAAGCAGTTTCCAAAATCATAGTTAAAAGAAAACGACCTAATAAAATTTGCTTTAACACAAAGTGCCATGAAAAAGTGCTCGAAAGAGGAAATGCGAGAAATGCATGGATTACAGAAAGGGACAGTATGACATTGAAGGAAAGATACTAGAAACACCGCCAAGAAAAGCAAAGAACCCTAAGACAAGAGAAAAGGGAATACTATAACAATATGATCAGAGAAGCAGAGGATGATTTCCAACATCACAGGACAAGGCAGATGTTTCAAAATATTTAAAAAAATCCTTTGGTAAATTCAGTTAAAGGGAACAGTTTATAAATGATCAGTATGGGAAAATATTGACCAACAAAAGTGACATACAAAAAAGATGGAAGACATATTTCTCACAACTTCTGATTGCAATGACCCACACTCTTACATTAAATTGGAAGAACCTGATACAATTGCTACAGCTGATACAGTTACTACCCATCAGTAAATGAAATATAGCAAGCAATAAAGAAAGTAAAGAATAACAAGGCTTGTGACGAAGACCAGATATACGCTGAGTTATTAAAGAATGGAGGTCCACAACTGGAATTAGAAATACAGGTGTTAATAGAAACAATTTCGAAGACAAAAAATGGCTCTGAGCACTGTGGGACTTAACATCTGTGGTCATCAGTCCCCTAGAACTTAGAACTACTTAAACCTAACTATCCTAAGGACATCACACACATCCATGCCCGAGGCAGGATTCGAACCTGCGACCGTAGCAGTCCCGCGGTTCCGGACTGAGCGCCTAGAACCGCGAGACCACCGCGGCCGGTTTTGGAAGACAGAAACCATACCTGCAGATTGGAAAACTGTAGTTGTGTCCCCCATATTTAAGAAGAATGATCCACTTGTTTGTGATAACTACAGAGGAATTGCCTTACTGGATGTCACCTACAAAATCTTATCGAGCAGCCTATTAAACAGGCTGATTCCAATAACAGAAGAACTGAGTGGGGACTACCAATGCGGTTTCCGTAGAAACAGATCCACATTAAATCACTTATTCACCCTAAGACAAGTAACTGAGAAGGCGTGGGAATTCAATGCAGATGTCCACATATTATTCGTAGATTTTAAAAAAGCCTATGATAGCATACACCGACAGACACTCTTAAATATAATGAAGGAATTTAAAATACGATCAAAATTAATCAGATTAGTTAAAATGTGTGTAGAAGAAACTTTATGTCGCATAAAGACGCCAGTAGGAGAAACTGAAGGTTTAAATGCGTACACTGGACTGAAACAACAGGATGCCATTTCACCTATGTATTTAACCTTCTCCTAAAGAAGATCGATAGAGAATTTTCTAAAACCAGTCCGCAAGGGATCCAGCTACAGGTTATGAACATTACAAGACTTGCCTATGCAGCTGATGTAGCGCTGATAAGCAGTTCCAAAACAGAATTAATCAGAATGATGCAAAATTACTACAAAATTGTTGAGAAAACAGAAATACATGTTAATGAAGAAAAGGCAGAATACCTGTCCATAAGTAAGGAAACCAGAAAAGATGCACCTTTGACTGTAGATAGATTCAATTTCAAGACTGTTGACCACTTCAGGTACCTAGGAAATCTTTTTAGTAATAACTACAGAACAGATATAGAAATAGATGCCCGTTTAGCAACAACAAACAAGACACTTTTCAGTTTCATCAAAATTCTAAGATAAATATCACTTAGCAGTAACTTCAAAAACCGCTTACATCAATTGAGCATTATACCTGTGATGTTATATGCATGTGAAACATTAATATTTAGAAAGAAAGATGAAGAAAAACTGTTAATATTCGAAAGAAGTACTAAGGAAAATTTTTGGACCTGTATACAACGAAAATAACATGGAATTGAGAATAAGAGGAAATGAAGAATTAAGAGGGCTATAGAAACACTGTAACATCGTCGAAGTGCTCAAGAGAAGAAGGTTGAATTGGGCAAGCCAGACAGCAAGAACGACAGAGAATAGACTACCTACAATGGCATTCAGCAGAACAATGGATGGAACAAGAGGAAGAGGAAGACCCAGAATCTGATGGCGGGATAACGTTCGGGACGACACAACTAGGATGAACATCAACAGCAACTGGATAAACAGCGCGCTGGACAGACAGAAGTGGAAGAGGCTCATAGAACAGGCGTATGGTCGATAATGCCCTTGTCACATGTAAAGTAAAGTATGTGTTCATATCCGGAAAATACGGCGGCCAATTGAGGCGCATCTTATTGGCCACTGGGTACCCCAGAGACAGAATGCGTTCCCCAAAGTGCTCCTCCAGGACATCACTCTCCTGATTCGATGGAATCGAGCTCCGTATTGCATGAACCACATCTTGTCGAAATCAGGGTCACTTTGGATAGTGGCGATGAAATTATCTTCCAAAACCTTCACGTGCCTTTCGGCGGTCACTGTGCCATCAAGGAATACCGCACCGATTATTCCGTAACTGGACATTTGCACACCACACACTCATCCGTTAAGGGTGAAGAGACTTCTTGATCGCGAAATATGGATTCTCAGCCCCCCCATATACCCCAATTTTGTTTATTGACGAAATCATCCAAATGCAAGTGGGCTTTCTCGCTAAACCAAACCATGCAGCGCATACTAATTCCCATAATGCCCCGCGGCCAACCGCACAGTTTGAACGTCCTAACGCAAACTGATCAGAAGTTAAGCACTATGCATAGAGGCGCATTCCTGCCCATGCTCCATTCTGTACGCTCTGCTCGGCAGTGGTGCTCCGCATGCCGACACATCGTGTACTGTGACAGTGTGACAGCTTGAGAGTACGGGGGGAAGGGGGGGGGGGGGAGAGAGAGAGAGAGAGAGAGAGAGAGAGCATACTTCCTCGCCATTACTCATCATAACGAAACTACTGATTTGCGAGCGCAGCTGCGGGTGACAGCAAGTCTACACTAATAATAAAACTGTAAAACCGGTGTGTCCATCTGTTCCGCTGTTTGAACACACTAATCTCCAAACCAAACAGGCGAATTTTCATGTGGTTGGCACAGGCAACTTGAGCGTCACTTGGCACAACGTATACGCATTATTTCATTACAATTGCATCACGGCGAATAATATGTCGTAATTTTAAGTTTTATATGAAACCTTCGTTCGGTCGTATGCTTGAGCACCCTAATCTCCAAAACTACTAGATAGGCTTTCACAGGCTTCTCACGGCTAACGTGATCGTAGCTTGGGGCAACAAACAAGCTTTATTTCGTCAGAATTGTATCACAGTTTTATAAATGCGAAAATGTGTTCGTCTGTTATCTATTCAAGCCTAAACAGCTTCACCAATGTCGATGAAATTTGATATCGAGAGAGCTTGAACACCGAGGAAGAACACAGGCTACTTTAAGAAGTCTGTAGCGTAAGTATTTATTGATTTAGTGAATATTCCGCGATTTAGGGAAATATATTTACTCTTTAAAAATTTATTTATTCTTTGATTTTTAAACTTTGTCATTTTGCGAAAATGCTGTTATTGATTGATATATTCTACATCATATGTTTCAACATAATTAACGCAATGCTTGAACAATACTCAACATGTTTAATCCGTACCTCCATGCTATAACATACTACGTGCGAAAGTACCTCCGTCGTTTTCAGGAATAAAGCGCTGAATCACTTTAGATGAAATTTGTTGTAGCACGCTGTATAGATGCATGCACATGTCCACACCATGCACATGTATTGCTCGGCAACAATCCTGCGCACATGCCACGTTATCGTATGTTGGGGTATTTGGAGGGGCCAAGCATCCATTTATCAGGCTACGCTTACCCAAACAGGCAGACACGTGAGAGCAGCTGACGTTATTGCCTGTACAATAGTTTACGTACTTACCGTCAAACATTATAACATAATTATGAATACACGAGGGTAGCTGCTGGTAACAGCAAGTTAAATAATAAACACAGGTCGTGAAATAATAAACAGAGCTAGTTACATAATAAACAGAGGGAGGCGCCCCAGCCCTGGATCGACTCTTTCTGGGGGATTAAAAACGAGGGCAGCCGGAATGTGGTTTTCAGCAGGTGTCTCACATCCCACTAGGTAATACAGGGCTGGTATCCTCGTCCCGTCTCGGTTGCATGATCTGTACACCTTTGGAAAATGATCTCACAGTTTCATGTCAGATAACACTAGATGCAGATAGTTGGGGTGCACAAATTCTGTTCCAGAGGGGAAGTGGTGGCCTAAAGAAGCGCATCCGGACACCCCTTACCACTAACTATGCGGAATCTGAAATAAGTTTGCGACCCCGAGGAGACACCGGATAAATTCCAGGAAGAATAAAACGAAAACTTCATACAAAATTTTTCTTGACAGGTTGAGCCTAGGCGTCAAAATATCATAAAAACGGCCCTGAATTCTGGAATAGAAACCTTTTAGCCTTGGATAATTTATCTGTATTTATCTGTGATTGCTTAACAATAAGTAACAGTGCACGTAGGGTGGTCACAAAGGATCAAATTCCTCTTGAAAGTACACCAATACTCTAGATAAGAAACGAGCGTTCGACTGTGCTTGAGAATTTAGACACTTATCACTGCAGCGATGGAGTGTTCCGTCAATTGCCTGGACTTAATTCTGTATCTTGTTAAGTGTGAATTCAATGGATTAGTGCAAAAGGGGACAAACGGGTTCTTGGGTTGTATGCCAATGATCATACATCATTCGTCCGTGAGGCCTCATGGTGGAAGGAGCACACAGAAATGTTGTGGGGAAGGCTAACCAAAGACTGCGTTTCAATGGCAGGGCGCTTAGAAAATGTAACAGATCTACTAAGGAGACTGCCTACACCACGCTTGCCCGTCCTCTTTGAGAATACTGCTTCGCGGCGAGGGATCCTTACCAGATACGATTGACGGAGAACATCGAAAAGGTCAGAGAAAGGCAGCATGTTTTGTATTATCGCGAAATAGGGGAGAGTGAATGTCACTGAAATGATACAGAATTTGGGTTGGAAATCATTAAGAGAAAGGTGTTTTTAGTTGCGGCGGAATCTTCTCACGAAATTCTAATCACCAACTTTCTCCTCCAAATCCGAAAATATTTTGCTGACACCAATCTACATAGGGAGAAACGATCACTACGATAAAATAAGGGAAATCAGAGCTCGTTAGGAAAGATATATTTGTTCGTTCATTCCGCGTGCTATACGAGATTGAAATAATAAAGAATTGTGAACGTGGTTCCATGAACCCTCTGCACTTAAATGTGATTTGCAGAGTATCCATGTAGATTTAGATTCACTGGGGACCGTGTTTAATTTCACGTACGTGACTTTACAATGAAGCAAACAGTACATATTTTAATAATTCTTTCCTTATGATACAGTTCAAAATAACCCAATTGCTTGTAACAATAACGAAATCACTATTTCAAGTGTTTCATTGCCGAGCTATGCATTGGCGCAACAAACAAAAGAAGAAAATGCAAAAATATATTCTTTACACTTTCGTTGCGTTGGCTAATTTGGCATGGCTATCTCATAGCATAGTTTCCGGTTTCAAGTCAATCGTTATGCACTTGGACCAATAGTTATGGAGCGTCTTCTGTGGATTCATTATTCTATGGCCAGAAGATATTTCTGAATGGTACAGTTGATCTAATATTGTCGTTGTACAGAAATAATTCGAAAATCATTTAGTGCGGCTCTTCTGACCACTTTTACAATTAGAGCTATCCAACTGTCATCTGCCATGCTGAAACTGCTGACCAAGGAGGTTGTCACTACTTGCGCAGGTAGTAGCCAAATCAACGGATTCGCGTTATGCAGTGACGGTAGATCCCCGACACCGTGACCAATGAAAGATAGAATCATTAAGAAGTTTAAGGAATTAAGTACTAAGAATTAGAAATTGTATGTAACTGTATGTAATGGGTTTGCAGGCCAAAATGGACTATAAAGAAAAGTGTAATCTAAATAGGTTCCAGATAAACAGTTTTCAATATTTTACAACGTCGACAGATGCCTCGCAACGTTTTTCGTGTAAGATAGTGCAATAGGAATGAAGTTCGTAGTCTCCAGGAAACTTCTGACAACAGTACACTGTTACATTTTGTCTCCTGTAAACTTCGCTTACCGAAAGAAATAGTCATGGACAGAAGTAAATACCATGCAGAATAACCTTGGAGGCAACCACAAGTTGCATAATCTTGCCACAAAATCTCCTCAAGATGTGGGAGCCCTTAATTTGTTTTCTAGCGTTCAACCTGCCGCAACATTAGGAAATAAGTGACACATTGTAATAATACGTTAGTCAGTACTTGCAGTGTCCAGGAAGTCATTCGCCTCCATCCGGTTAATGCTCTGAAGACGTCGACCCGCGATTCATAACGACATTTCCGAAAGACCTTTTTGTTTACTAGGCACTCGACTGATGCCAGCTTTGCATTTCGTCCTTGTCTGTAATGTAACGGCGTACAACTGTAAAAATATATGTGCCGAATGTATCCTGGAAGACCTCGTTCCCACCGTTCGTAAAATGAACTATTTCATAAGAAAATAAATTTCGTGAATCGTTATCTTAATTTCACAAAAAGCTGCAATCGATTCTTCAAAATTTATACTTCTTCCTGTATCAAGCAGTGGATATGTTTGAACAAATACAATTAATAAATATTTGATTCAGGACCTGGACTACATTGAGTGAAATGAGGACTTTACTTCAAAAACGACTCTTATTGGTACGTGTGTGGCAGCATGCGCTGCTTACAAGAGTAACTCGCCAACGCACCTCCTTACATTTATTGGTAATATGACCCAGTGGAGCCGGCTGCTGCGGCCGAGTGGTTCTAGGCGCTTCAGTCCGGAACCGCGCTGCTGCTGCGGTCGCAAGTTCGAATCCTCTCTCGGGCATGGATGTATGTGGCGTCGTTAGGTTAGTTAGGTTTAAGTAGTTCTAAGTCTAGCGGACTGATGACCTCAGATGTTAAGTCCCATAGTGCTTAGAGCCATTTGAACCATTTGGCGCATTGGATGGCCTCTCAAAAACTGAACTCATACCAAGCATGAAAACAGGAAGAAGGTGTACTGAACTGTGAAAAAAGAACCAAAATCGAAACAATGAACGGTCCAAGCCAAGATGTGAAACATCGAGCGAATTTGAACAGCCACGGTGTCGTGGTTAGGCTGTCAGCGTGTTTGATTGCGACGGATAGTTCCGCTTGGAGCGCCGAGTGGGCAGCTCCTTGTTTATATCGCTTACTGCAGCGTTGCTTTTGTGAAGTTTTCCTCGTTAGTGTTGTTCTGTCTGCCGAGTGAATCGTAGCGCCTCCGCTCCGCTTTACTCTCTGTGTTCGTCTACTTGCAGCGGCGTCGGACGCTCCTCTATAGCTACTGTGGCTACCATGGTTTCCACGTGTATTCCACGGAAAGGTACAGTGAATTTTACTTTCGATAAAACAACGCGACACGTGCAGCCCGGGTCTCCAGAAATCCACAACTGGCTTATCGGTACAATTAATGTGAACTCTGATCACGTTCACACAGCTTATTTTGATGCCGACGAGTTTCACGTGAAATTTCCGTTGAAAAACTACCGTCGCGACGCGGTTCTCAAGTCCCGTTCAGGCATCGCGATAATTCTGTTCGCGCGGTGCCACTCGCAGATGCCGAAACTGATCATACAAATGTTCGCGTGTTCAACCTCCGGCAGGAGGTTGGTGACAACTTTCTAAAGGACATACTGACTCCTTATGGCAACGTGAAAAACGTCAGTCGCGAACGTTGGTCTATGCGACACACATGACAGTATTATAGTCAAATTAGTTCCGTGGAAATGCATGTCAAACGCAATATTCCATCACATTTACAAATGCGTATTTATCGTTTTCGTGTCTACATCTACATCTACATTGATACTCCGCAAGCCACCCAACGGTGTGTGGCGGAGGGCACTTTACGTGCCACTGTCATTACCTCCCTTTCCTGTTCCAGTCGCGTATGGTTCGCGGGAAGAACGACTGTCTGAAAGCCTCCGTGCGCGCTCTAATCTCTCTAATTTTACATTCGTGATCTCCTCGGGAGGTATAAGTAGGGGGAAGCAATATATTCGATACCTCATCCAGAAACGCACCCTCTCGAAACCTGGCGAGCAAGCTACACCGCGATGCAGAGCGCCTCTCTTGCAGAGTCTGCCACTTGAGTTTATTAAACATCTCCGTAACGCTTTCACGGTTACCAAATAACCCTGTGACGAAACGCGCCGCTCTTCTTTGGATCTTCTCTATCTCCTCCGTCAGACCGATCTGGTACGGATCCCACACTGATGAGCAATACTCAAGTATAGGTCGAACGAGTGTTTTGTAAGCCACCTCCTTTGTTGATGGACTAAATTTTCTAAGCACTCTCCCAATGGATCTCAACCTGGTACCCGCCTTACCAACAATTAATTTTATATGAACATTCCACTTCAAATCGTTCCGCACGCATACTCCCAGATATTTTACAGAAGTAACTGCTACCAGTGTTTGTTCCGCTATCATATAATCATAAAATAAAGGATCCTTCTTTCTATGTATTCGCATAAGGGTAGTCAAGAGGTCATGTGTAAGTAGGCTGTTTAGGTTTTTATGTTGGTAACGCCACGTAGCGCTCTGTATGAAAATCACTGACTGCGCTGTGTGCAGTCTGTGGCTGGTTGGACTCATTGTTGGAATATTCGCTTGTGTAGTGTTGGGCAGTTGGATGTGAACAGCGCGTAGCGTTGAACAGTTGGAGGTGATCCGCCAGCAGTGGTGGATGTGGGGAGAGTGATGCCCGAGTTTTGAGCGGACGATTTGGACATGTGTCCGTCAGAAAAAGGAAATTTGCTTAATTAGATGTCACAAAATTATATAATATATATTATGACTTTTGAACGCTGTTAAGGTAAATACATTGTTTGTTCTCTATCAAAATCTCTCATTTGCTAACTGTGCCTATCAGTAGTTAGTGCCTTCAGTAGTTAGACTCTTTTATTTAGCTGGCAGTATTGGCGCTCGCTGTATTGCAGTAGTTCGAGTAACGAAGATTTTTGAGAGATAAGTGATTCATGAAAGGTATAGGTTATTGATAGTCAGAGCCATTCTTTTGTAGGGATTATTGAAAGTCAGATTGCGTTGTACTAAAAATATTGTGTGTCAGTTTAGTGATGATCAGAATAAGGAAAGGAAGTACTGTGGGAATTCGTTGTCAGTTACTCAGCTGTTTCTGTATCAAATAACGTAAGAGTTTTTCGAGCACTGTCATTCATAATTTTTCAAAGGGGACGTTTCACATGTCTACCGGTCAAGGGGTAACCTGCTTTCTATGTATTGGAAGTGGACACGTTCGGTCAGATAACCGGCAGAGGGTTTTTGTATTAAAGCCGTCATTAGTGCAGCGTCGCCAGTTGACGTTTGCTGATCTTGTTCCTTCCACTCCCGACGTCGGACCTACTTCTGCTTCGAATCATAAGGAAAAGACGTCGGTTCTGATAATCGTGTAAAAGAATTTCCGTCTTTACCTCCGCGACAGGTTCAGAATCCTATTGCCCTCACGGTAGAACCTGTAACAGTTACTAACAAGCGACGTCGCACTTAAGATGGTGAGGATTTGGCTGCTCCCTCTGCCCCAGCCTCCTCCGCAGCCTCTGTTCCTCTCGGTGCTGCGATACCTCCCGTCCGTGGTACGGTGAGTGGCGAAGAAGTCTCCAGCATCCCTCCCGTTCGCGAAGGGGCTCCTTCAGAACTGCCTGTGTGTGTGGAGAGGGGCAGAGTTCTCTTCCCCCCCCCCCCCCCCCCGCCCCCCCCCCCCCAATTTCATCTTTGCGTCCCCGTTACAGTCCGAGACGATGCAGTGTCCTCTGGCTACTGTTTCCTGAATTTGCTGCGTACAGAGGAGAATAAAATTAGCGACCACGTAGCACTTGTTGCATTGGTAGTTCTAGAGAATGCTTCCGCCTTAGTGACTGGTCCTGCATTACATGACCCTTGCTCTGAGGGGAAGAAGCTGTGCCTATGACCCCTCCCACATCTCCGTCTGCAGAGACCGCTATGCTATTGGCCGACAGAAACAGCGTAAACAATGTGACCGTGCGGTGGCGAGTAAGAAATAAAAAAAAAAGGGTTGCGATGACGGGGGTTCTGGCCTCCCGATGCCGTTGACCCCCCAATGGACCTTGACGCTCAGCTGCTTACACGTTCCTTTCCGTAAACGTCAATCGTGTGGAATAAGAACTACGATTGGCTTCGTTGCGCCATTTCATTTATGATTCATGTGCGGACATACTATTCTTACAGGAAGTGTTATTTAGGCGATTCTCCTTATCTGGTTTCCGTGTGATCTTTAATGCAGCACCCGAATATTCTACGGGGACCGCCTTATTCTTTCGCGAAGGCATTCCTATTGCTGAGGTGGAAATGTTGGATTCTGGCAGGGGAATCTTACCTTGGTTCTTTTACACGCCTCTTCAGGCACTGATCGCACAGAGCATCGTTCGCGTTTTTTATAAAGAGGAACTTGTTTACCCGTTGCGTAAGTCTTCCGTATATTCTGTTGGGCGGTGATGTTAACTGTGTGTTGCTTCCTGCAGATTGATCAAATTTTAATTTCTGTCGTGAATTACATGAATTGGTCAGCTCCTTACGCCTGAAAGACGTCTGGACGTGTAAATACCCGACTTCAGTTAAATTTACCCACTTTACTGCGACTTCAAGGAGCAGGTTAGATAGGGTTTACTTATCACACTACCTGCGCGATAGTACTCTTAATGTTGGCGTCGTACCGACTTCCTTTACAGATCACTGTGCTGTAATTTCATCTCTCAATCTTGAACGGCAACCAGTCGAATTGTTTCGCACTCCGTGGATGTTAAACGTCGCTCACCTAGTTGACCCCTCTCTCTCTCTCTCTCTCTCTCTCTCTCTCTCTCTCTCTCTGACGTGACGCGAGCCGTGTGAGAGCGTACTCTACGGTCAACTGCGAAGTACTCTTCCAGCCTTGACTGGTGGACACATCTGGTAAAACCGAGGCTCAGGCCAATTTTGATACTTTTTTGCTGCCAAAGCGCGAGACTTTCGGAGAACGTACGATTAGTACTATTCCACCCTGCGTGAACTTTATGCTGCTGCCAATCACACCCCTCTGCGAATTGCAGATGTTAGGCGTGTAAAGACAAAATTGTTGAGCTTGAAGAGAATGCATATGAATAGTTTGAAAATGCGATCCAAGTCACGTACATTGGTGACGAAATAACTAACTTCCTCACACCATTTGCTTCGGCATCAGACCCGTTGCCGACGCGTTTGTATTCATTCCCTCACGTCAAATAATGGACGTATAGTATTGGCGCAAGTTGATATAGTGCGTGTCTTACACCAAAACAACGCAGACATCTACGACATCGATAAGTCCAGCGAAACCTTTTACGACCCACTAGTCAGCATCTTGGATACGACAATTACACATGAACATAACGAAATGCTCACAGCTGCCTATCAGCCTGAGGAAGTTTACAAACTTATTGTGGGATCGCCTTCTCAAACGTCCCCGGTCTGGATGGACTTCCCAAGGAAGTTTACGTGCGATTTTGGCTGCTGTTGGGTGCTACCTTTACGTCTTTTTAAATGAAGTGTTACAGGGTAGAGTAGAGCCTATCTCGTTCAAAGTGGGGAAAATTGTTTTAATCCCGAAACGCCCTGGGCCGGCTGCCTCTGATAGCTTTCGCCTAATTTGTTGAACTTTGATTATAAGGGGGTGGCGAGGGCAATTAATGGAAGGATGTCTGCTCTGATGGAGAGGATTGTTGCAAAACATCAAACCTGCGTACCTGGTCGTACCATTCTTACCCCTATAGTCAAGTGTCGTGACGTGGTTTCGGTTGTTCCTGTAGCGTCCGTCCCTTGTGCCCCTGCTTTTCTAGACTTTGATAAGGCATTCGGTCGTATTAATCACGACTTTTTGCTTCCAATTCTGGAGGCAGTTGGTTTAATGTTGACACACGGTGAGTGCTCTCAAATCTGTTTATGAGTACTGCAGCTTCGGTGCTTTTTAACGACCAACTGATGCCCCTGATAAATATTCGTCAGGAAGTGCCTCAAGGAAGCCCACTGTCAATGACTTTCTTTGTGTTGATTCTGGAGCCGCTGCTTCGGATGCTAGCATCCCAGCTGAAAAATTGGACGCTTTCCGGAGGGACTACAGCTATTCGTGCATACGCGGATGACGAGATTGTTCTACTCCACAATTCTGCGGGGATACCTCGACCGAGGACTATAATCGATGATTATTGTCAGAGTTCAGGTCCACTACTTAATGAAGGTAAATGCAGGCTGTTTACTTTGCGAGGTTTTGATGACGTGGTTCTTCCGTGGGCTACTGCAATGGGTCGGCATACGTCTCTCTGGACCATCGTTGATCGTTATCCACTCAAAATAGCAACACTCAGCTGGAAGTCTGTTACAGAAAAAATTAAGGGAGCGATACGAGAACATGAAAGGCATTCTCTTACTCTACTCCAGAAACTCCGAATCCTGGATACTTATGTCTTATGCAAAGCTTATTATGTGGACCAAGTTTATCCGCTTCCCCCTTTTCTTACGGAAAAGACATGTATTTCGCTTACAGTAAGAGGTGGTAACGAAGCCTTTGGGAGGTTGGGCATCGCTGATATACGGAGGCAGATGCTACGTATGTGACATATTGTTTTGACGATGACTCAAGAAATTCACACATTCTCGTCTCGTTTATTTCTCTGTGTCCGTCCTGCTAGTCCTGAACCCCCTATTGATATTGGTCGTATAAACTACAAGTTAAAATACATTCGTGACTTCTATCTTGCGGTGAGTTATTTAGGGGCTGACATTTTATGGAATTCCGTCCTCACCATGAAATTCTTAAGGACTCATTGGGAAGTAGTCCCTTGCCCGAACGTCATTGAAAGAGAGTAGCCGTAAACAACCAGTCTTCGATTTTGCCGATGCGCGTTCCGACCTCGTGGTATTAGGTACTAAATAACATTGATCCAACGAACGAGCGACACAGATTTGTGTAGCCGTTGTACGTCTACAGATACGATATGACATCGCTTTACTCGTGGAGGTCATATGGCAGATTGGGACACAACGGCCTTCCTTACTCGATTTTCTGAGATTGTATACACTACGGACATCATACTGCGCCCAGATTCTTCTATCTTTCCACGGTCGAAAACCTATACCGCAATGTGGTTGATGGGACACTTAGTTCATTGCGTTGTAGAAGGCTAGGGGGAAGATGACCTGAACTTCATGCAGCACATGATCACGGCTTATTGGACATGCTTGCGAAGATTGAGACCTCTTCTTCAACCTGTTGAATCTTGTTATCCGTCGGCAAGGTGTTGGTTAATATCATTATTCTGGTTAGGTGATTTCTTTGCTATATACGTTCTCATTTGATGTGTTAGTTCCTTGCTCCTTTTGTTCTGTGTTTTGACTCAGAATCGCTTCAGTTCTATTCTAAAATGTGTGTAGAAATTTCGAAGTTTGTGGTAAGTTCCTATGGGACCAAACTGATGAGGTCATCGGGCCCTAGGCTTACATACTACCTAACCTAACTTAAACTAACTTACGCTAAGGACAACACACACACCCATGCCCGAGGGAGGACTCGAACCTCCGATGGGGGGAGCCGCGCGGATCGTGACTAGGTGCCTCAGACCTCTGTGTAGATGTATATACAGCGTGTTCCATTGATAGTGACCGGGCCAAATATCTCACGAAATAAGGATCAAACTAAAAAACTAGAAACAACGAAACTCGTCTAGTTTGAAGGGGGAGACCAGATGGCGCTATGGTTGGCCCGCTGGATGGCGCTGCCATAGGTCAAACGGAAATCAACTGCGTTTTTAAAAAATAGGAACCCCCATTTTTATTACATATTCGTGTAGTACGTAAAGAAATATGAATGTTTTAGTTGGACTACTTTTTTCGCTTTGTGATAATGGCGCTGTAATAGTCACAAACGTATACGTACGTGGTACCACGTAACATTCCGCCAGTGCGGACGGTATTTGCTTCGTGATACATTACCATTGTTAAAATGGACCGTTTACCAAATGTGGAAAAGGTCCATATCGTGTTGATGTATGGCTATTGTGATCAAAATGCCCAACGGGCGTGTGCTATGTATGCTGCTCGGTATCCTGGACATCATCCAAGTGTCCGGACCGTTCGCGGGATACTTACGTAATTTAAGGAAACAGGAAGTGTTCAGCCACATGTGAAACGTCGACCACGACCTGTAACAAATGATGATGCCCAAGTAGGTGTTTTAGCTGCTGTCGCGGCTAATCCGCACATCAGTAGCAGACAAATTGCGCGAGAATCGGGAATCTCAGAAACGTCGGTGTTGAGAAAGCTACATCAGCATCGATTGCACACGTACCATATTTCTATACACCAGGAATTGCATGGCGATGACTTTGAACGTCGTGTACAGTTCTGCCTCTGGGCACAAGAGAAATTACGGGACGATGGCAAATTTTTTGCACGCGTTCTATTTAGCGACGAAGCGTCATTCAACAACAGCGGTAAGGTAAACCGGCATAATATCCACTGTAGGGCTACGGAAAATACACGAGGGCTGCGACAAGCGGAACATCAGCGACGTTGGCGGGTTGATGTATGGTGCGGCATTATGAGAGGAAGGATAATTGGCCCCCATTTTACATAATGTTCTACCGATGTTACTGCAAGATGTTTCACCGCATGACAGAATGGCGCTGTACTTCTAACATGATGGATGTCCGGCACATAGATCGCGTGCGGTTGAAGCGGTACTGAATAACATATTTCATGACAGGTGGACTGGTCGTCGGAGCACCATACCATGGCTCGCTCGTTCATCGGATCTGACGTCCCCGGATTTCTTTCTGTGGGGAAAGCTGAAGGATATTTGCTATCGTGATCCACCGACAACGCTTGACAACATGTGTCAGCGCACTGTCAATGGATGTGCGAACATTACGGAAGGCGAACTACTCGCTGTTGAGAGGAATGTCGATACACGTATTGCCAAATGCATTGAGGTTGACGGACATTATTTTGAGCATTTATTGCACTAATGTGGTATTTACAGGTAATTACGCAGTAACAGCATGCGTTCTCAGAAATGATAAGTTCACAATGGTACATGAATCACCTTGGAACAACCGAAATAAAATGTTCAAACGTACCTACGTACTGTATTTCAATTTAAAAACCTACCTGTTACCAACTGTTCGTCTAAAATTGTGAGCCATATATTTGTCACTATTACAGCGCGATCCATCACAAAGCTAAAAAAGTGGTCCAACTACAATACTGATATTTCTTTACGTACTACACGAATTTGCAATAAAAAATGTGGGTTCCTATTCAAAAAAACGCAGTTGATATCCGTTTGACCTATGGCAGCGCCATCTAGCGGGCCAACCATAGCGCCATCTGGCTTCCCCTTTCAAGCTAGACAAGTTTCGTTCTTTGTAGTTTTTCATTTTATGCTTATTTCATGAGATATTTGGCCCGGTCACGGTCAATGGACCACCCTGTATACGCATGAGCGTATGTAAATTTTGCAATCAAACCGGAATTTTTATTAGTTTGCTATTGAGAATACAATCTGATTTCGTTGTCCTGCTTTCAGAGTCTATATAAAAACTAAAAAAATTTGTGCAAAAATACAACATAAAAAATTAGTCTTTCTTCTGTAGTGGTCAATCCAAGGATTGGTTTGCAACAGCTACAATGGCAGCTCGTCTCCATTCTGTGCGTCTTTCAGCTTTTCTCTTCATTTTTTTATCGGTGTTACATCCCACATCTTTCACGATTTGATCCATGTACCTCAGTCGTGGTCTTCCTCTTGGTCTTTTTCCCTCGAAATATCCCTCTATTATTGTGTTCAGGAGTCCTTTATGTCTTAATAGATGGCCTGTAAATTGCACTCTTCTTTTAACAATGAAACTCCAGAAGCTTCTCTTCTCACCTGCTCTTTCCAGAACCACTTCGTTTGTGACCTTGTCGATCCATTTTATTTTGAGCATGCGTCTATAGCACCACATTTCAAAAGAATTTAGCTTCTGCTGTTCCTCTGTCCCGAGAGTCCATGTTTCACACCCATAGCATGCCACACTCCATACATATGATTTCAAAAATCTTTTCCTGGTTTCAAGGCTGATGCTCTTAGATGTTAATATGTTTTTCTTCTTGTTAAAAGCAGCCTTTGCTTGATCTATTCTACTTGTCACTTCTGCCTTGCTCCTTCCATCCCTGGTAATATTACTGCCCAGATAAGCAAATTTATCAACTTGTTCAAGCAATTCATTGCCTACATGAACTTGGACTTTCACTTGAGCTTCTTTGTCGCATGCCATTACTTTTGTTTTTGCTTTATTAATTCTCATATTATATTCTTCACCCATGACTTTAGCCATTCTATTCAATAGGACTACAAGATCTTCTTCACCTTCAGCCAGGACAGCTATATCATCGGTATATCTTATCATATCTATTCGTTGGCCATGAATTACTACACCTGTCTGTGAATTTTCCCTTACTTTTTTCAGCGCCTCTTCAATGTATACGTTAGCCGGCCGAAGTGGCCGTGCGGTCAAAGACGCTGCAGTCTGGAACCGCAAGACCGCTACGGTCGCAGGTTCGAATCCTGCCTCGGGCATGGATGTTTGTGATGTCCTTAGGTTAGTTAGGTTTAACTAGTTCTAAGTTCTAGGGGACTAATGACCTCGGCAGTTGGGTCCCATAGTGCTCAGAGCCATTTGAACCATTTTGAACCAATGTATACGTTAAAGGTAACAGGGGATAGTGCGCAACCTTGCCGGACACCTTTCCGTATCTGCACCTCTTCTTGTTTTGTCCGTCCACGGATAACTGCTGTCTCGTTTTTGTACAGGTTCCATATCATTTTTCTGTCTTTATGGTCTATTCCTACTTTTTTGAGTACCTCAAACATCTTATCCCATTTAACATTATCAAAGGCTTCCTCTACATCTACGAAAGCTATGTATGTTTTCAGGTTCTTATCTAGTCGTTTCTCTATTATTAGTTTTAGAGCAAATATTGCTTCTCTGGTTCCTCTAACTTTCCGGAATCCAAACTGGTCTTCGGAGAGTGTAGCTTTGACTTTTTGTTCTATGCGTTTCAGGATAATTGAGGTTAATATTTTAGAGGCGTGAGTAACTAAGCTGAGTGTCCTATAATTTTCACATCTTGTAGCATTTGCCTTCTTTGGAATGGGGACCATAATGTTTTTCTCAAAGTCTGTAGGAATTTTACCCTGCTCGTACATGTTGAAAACAAGATTATACAACTCCTGATTCAGTTTTGCTCCTCCAGATTTCAGAAGTTCGGCTGGGATATTGTCTATACCAGGCAATTTGTTGTTTTTCAATTTTTTCAGAGCTAGTTCAAACTCTACCTTTAATATAGGTTCACCTATGTTGTGTGCATCTACTTCTGTTTCTTCTTCCATGGTGTTTTCAGACAGGTCTGGTCCGCTGTACAGTTTTCCTATATATTGTTTCCATCTTCTTGCAACTTCATCATCGTCATCCAACATATTGCCATTTTCATCCATCACAGCCCTACATTTGTTTCTTCTGTCTCCAAAGCAATGTCTCACACATTTATAGGCCTTGTCGATATTTCCCTTGCTCATATTGTCCTCAACTGAAATACAGAGATCATCAAGGTATTTTTCTCTTGCTTGTTTTGCCTCTCTGTTGATTCTGTTTTTCAGACTCTTGTATTTCTCTTGGTCTTCCTTCTTCACAGAATTTTTTAATTTCCTTCTTTCTTCCATCATATTTAGTAGGTCATTAGTGATCCATTCCTTCCTTTTCTCTGTCCTTTCTTTTCCTATTACTTCTTCTGCTGCTTCTAAAATACCAGATTTTATTTTTTCCCAGCTGCTTTGGATGTCATTGCAACCCTGTGTATTTGTTTTGTTGTCTGTTTCTAGTTGATAGTGCTTCAGTGTATTTTCGTTTTTCAGGTTTATCAAATCCCATTTACATGTACTTCTTCTTTTAATGTTCTTGAATTTTAGTTCAGTCGTCATCATAACGAGTATGTGGTCACTTTCCACATCACAGCCCGGATATGCTCTGCTGTCCTTAACTTGGTTTTTAAATCTTTGCTTCACTAATATGAAGTCAATTTGGTATCTGTTAATGTCACCAGGCATTTTCCAAGTATATCTTCTTCTTGGGTGATGATTAAAGAAGGTATTTGTAATGCAAAGTTTATTTCTTTGGCAGAATTCTACAAGTTTGTCCCCTCTTTCATTTCTTAATCCTAATCCAAAATTCCCTGCCACATCCTCTTCTTTACCTTCCCCAACAACGGCATTCATATCTCCCATGATGACAAGGTTTTCAGCTCCTTTAATTCTGCCAATTACTTCTTCAAGGTGGTCATACATCATGTCGATTTCGTCATCCTCGTGCCTCGTAGTTGGCATGTATACTTGGATTATGATTGTGTCTCTTGGTTTAGTTTCCAATCGGACATAAATTATCCTCTCACTATGTTGAACAAATCCTTTTACTCTTAACCCCATCTCTTTATTGAGGATAATTCCCACTCCTGCAATCCCGGGACTGTCTTGTGCTGTTCCAGTGTGTATAATTCTGTAATCCCCTGACCAAAAGTCGCCAGCGTTTGGCCATCTCGTTTCTGAGACTCCCAGTACATCAGTATCCATTCTTTTCATTTCCATTTTCAAGTTTTCCAGTTTACCACATTTAAGAAGTGAGTTGACGTTCCATGTTGCTATCCTTCTTACATTAATGCTTTTGGATTTTGGTATCTCTTTAGTTGTCCCCGCCCGGAAATCCGAATGGGGGACTATTTTACCTCCGAAGAATTTAACCAAAGAGCTTTCCATCATAAGCTGTTGATACTTCGGATACCCGCCCGGGTCTTTAATGGAGTGGTTTCCCGTTGCCTTCTCCATTCTATACCGTTGGTCACCTTGTGGCTCCTCCGCCTTTAGGAGCAGTTTCCCCCCCAAGGGCAAGAGAGTGCCCTTCCTTCTAGCCGCTCATCCGCCCTCCTAGAAGGCCGTTGGCACTTGATAGAAAATGGCTCTGAGCACTATGGGACTTAACAGCTATGATCATCAGTCCCCTAGAACTTAGAACTACTTAAACCTAACTAACCTAAGGACAGCACACAACACCCAGCCATCACGAGGCAGAGAAAATCCCTGACCCCGCCGGGAATCGAACCCGGGAACCCGGGCGTGGGAAGCGAGAACGCTACCGCACGACCACGAGATGGGGGCACACTTGATAGAAGGTAATCTCCTTATCCCGGGAGATATTCGACTCAGTAGAAGTATAGGTTGGAAATGGAAGACCCCTAGCCCTCGAAACCTAATAGCGTCAGGGTCGGAAAAGAACAAGAGTTGGCCGAGGGTGGCCAGATAGGAAAGATAAAAGTGAGGAGCCTGGCATAAGTAAGTGGAAGCAATGCCAGTACTCAGCTCGGGACCCCGTGGTCGCCAGCCACGTACTCACTAGGTGTGAGTCCCTGGGTGGATTATAATTTACAAATTCGCTTGATGTTGTACATCTTAAGCTCGGATTGTCCACTGTTTCTATTTTGCTTCTGTTTTCGCAGAGCAGCACGACTTCTTCCTGTTTTCAAGCTTGATCTGTGTTCCGTTTTCGATGGGCTATCCGGTGGGCCATTTTGCCACTAAATCTGAGTGGAGTGCGATACTGAGTTTCCCTTGTTATTACATTCCAAACCGTCGCGCGTGAAAACAGGATTCTTCCGGGGCTCATATCTTCGGCTGTGTTGGTGATAGAAAAGTAGGTCAACTGCTTTGGATAGCCCTCAGGCTAGGGACCATATGTATGCCCAACAGAAGTGTCCTCTGGGTGTCACTAGCCTACAGTACAGGTTCAAAGCACGAATATTCCACACTTCTTCCTGCTTAGGCTAACAGAGCAAACCAGTTGGTCGTTTTCGCATTTCATGTGGTCTACGGTTTGCCTTAAGGGGCTTACGTAGGCACCATTAGACCATGGGTGGTTCTTTAGAAAACCCAGAAGAAAGGGCTTTTAACTTTTTGTACAAAAACCAAGCCACGGATTCCACGACTGCCGCAAACAGCTGCAATTTTTACTTTATTTTCCTAAGATCCCGATCTCGAACAACCTTGAAAATTTTCTTGAAACCTTTATCCGTTTCTGAGATATAGAGGTTCTATGTTACCGCATCTGTACACGTAAAATACAGACGTAAAATCCGATGCGAGGTGGAAACGTAGTTTATAAAGTGACGAAGCACGGAGAAGCCGTCCGCGGTGGCCGAGCGGTTCTAGGCGCTTCAGTCCGGAACCGCGAAACTGCTACGGTCGCAGGTTAGAATCCTGCCTCGGGCATGGATGTGTGTGATGTCCTTAGGTTAGTTAGGTTTAAGTAGTTCTAAGTTCTAGGGGACTGATGACCTCAGATGTTAAGTCCCATAGTGCTCAGAGCCATTTGAACCACTTGAGCATGGAGAAATGAAGGTTTCCTGGAAAACCATGTCGTAGTATTTACGCATATGCAGAATTTTTGTACGCCTAAAATCCGATCTGAGGTGTAAAATTAGTTTTGCGTTACCTCAATCTCACATAAGCAAACTATCAAAATTTTACTGATCCACAAAGTGCTTCTTATATGAGTGACATATCTTGCTGTGGTAGGAAAAAGAAGGGAACTAGCGGAAGAATGCTCCTGTTAGAAAAAAAAGAAAGGTGATTATGCAGCTGTTTAAAAGACTCTGACATGACAGAAAAGTGGGGTACTAGCTATCTCATTCTACCTTCCTCGTCATCTTTTAAGATTTTCCCAAAAAAAATTTACATGTGAAAATATTCCCGTTTTTTTTTATTTGCAGGAAGAAGTAGGCAATAGTAGCGGGAAAGAGATGAAAAGACAATAAATATTGGACAATAGTAGACAGAGGCAGTGGTATAGAAAAAGCGAAGGAGACAATGGCAGTCTCAGAGAAAGAGAGGGCAGTGGAACATAGTTGACAGTGACAGAACAGTACTGGGAAAAGAGTGAGGGAGACAGTGCCAGTAGGAGAAGAATAAAGAGAAGGTGAAAGTGAAGTAGATAAGAGCCAATTATATTTCTGGGAATTTTTTTAAAAGTGCTGAGAATGGTGAAATGCAGTAGCGGGCATCGCACTTTTCAGTCAATGTATTTTAAACAGGTTTGTCTTTTTGGTGCTCCGATAGGAGCTTTTTCCGCTTGTCAACTTTATTCCATTTTTATTGTCTTGGCGCATTCTGACAGCCAGGGTACATATACACTATTTGCATTACTAACGGTCCCGGGTTCGAACCCTGCCTCGGGCATGGACGTGTGTGATGTCCTTAGGTTACTTAGATTTAAGTAGTTCTACGTTCTAGGGGACTGATAACCACAGTAGTTAAGTCCCATAGTGCTCAGAGCCATTTTTCATTACTAAAATACAGTGAAAACAACTATTCTTCGATTTCACTGCAGCTCGAAAATTGGATGTTTCTACAAAAACTATCCATGTCCAAACAGTTTCACAAAGAAGCAAAGCAATCGCTGTCGTTTCATCTCGTAAGGTGTCTAAAACTCTAAACCAATCTTCAGCTACACAACTGCTTTATTCCGCAAATGCTAGAATAGTCCTCTAAAGAAAGCTATGGTTAGTTTCCTTCTCAGGTGTCTGAAATGGACATGAGCTACACCTCTAAATACCAAGAAGGGCATTTCATTTTAAACTCTAGACTTCCATTTATTCCTGAGCATTTGTCGACCCCGACCGCTAAGAATTATCTTTTGACCATTACTATCAATCGCTGATGATGTATTGACGGAAGCTGTGTATTGTATGAAATAGTCTGTCGAAGTTTGTTGGAAATACGAGTAAATAATCCTAAGCCTGGTACTCAGCGTTTAGGAAGTCGTCTGCCTTATTGTCTACAAGCAGCAGTTTCAGCATTGCCATTGCGACACCCGTACACTGATATCATCTAGGCATACTCAGCATTTATAAGTAGGTAAGAGATACTTAAACGATGGATAATCAATCACAATCACAGTTATAGCTGAAAAATTCAGTTATGTAAACTGAAGCACAACATCACAACTTGGACTTTAAAACGAAAATGAAATCGATAAATAAACCAATAGCAGCTGTATTAGCAACACACGAAATGAAAACTTAAATCTGTAACCAGCTATGTGTCTATAACCAATAAAGGTTGCACACATGTCATATAGAATGTTTTATTCGAATTAGTCTATAATACCATCTCCTAAAATACTTTCTGTTGCACCTAAAACACCCCTATATGATTTAGCGTTAATAATAGTAACATTTTCTGCTAGCCGTTATGCCTGCTCATTGATCTTTAGATCAGGGCAAGGGGAGGGGGCACCTTGCGGTGGCAAAAATGCCTGGCCCTGCCTCCACCAAAAGCCAGAAGATCGCGCTCTGGAAATCCCCACTGGGCAGCTGTTTGAGAACGATCATTCCCTTATATGCCAACAATCTGTTGAGATAGTCACTTACACATTTTAAGAGAACGTCAGGGTGCGACGGTTGCCTACAAAGTAATGCACGGCACTTTTTTTTCTTTAACAGTTTTTTATTGAACATGATGAGAATTACACACACAAAAGAATGGCGTTTTACCTAAAACGCTATTTTTCTACGTAATCTCCGTCCCCTTCTATGGCCTTCCTCCTGCGCGAAACAAGGGCATGTATGCCCTGTCGTTACCAATCCTTGTCCTGGTAGCGGAGCCAGTGCTTCACCGTGTCAATCACCTCCTCATCGTCCTCAAAATGTCTCCACGAATGGCATGCTTCAATGCAACAAATCAAGACAAATGTTTTTTTTTTTGCGTAATTTGTGATCCACCGTTAGACACCGCAGGACCATCTTGCGGAAACTTTGAATATCCGTTGTTGCTGTTGTTGTTGTTGTTGTTGTGGTGGTGGTGGTGGTGGCGGTGGTGGTGGTGGTCTTCAGTCCAGAGACTGGTTTGATGCAGCTCTCCATGCTACTCTATCTTGTGCAAGCTTCTCCATCTCCCAGTACCTACTGCAACCTACATCCTTCTGAATCTGGTTAGTGTATTCATATCTTGGTCTTCCTCTACTATTTTTACCCTCCACGCTGCCCTCCAATACTAAACTGGTGATCCTTTGATGCCTCAGAACATGTCCTACCAACCGATCCCTTCTTCTAATCAAGGTGTGCCACAAATTTCTCCTCTCCCTAATTCTATTCAGCACCTCCTCATTAGTTATATGATCTACCCATCTAATCTTCTGTATTCTTCTGTAGCACCACATTTCGAAAGCTTCTATTCTCTTCTTCTCCAAACTGTTTATCGTCCACGTTTCACTTCCATATATGGCTACACTAGATATAAATACTTTCATAAACGGATTCCTGACACTTAAATCTATACTCGATGTTGACAAATTTCTCTTCTTCAGAAACGCTTTCCTTGCCATTGCCAGTCTACATTTTATATCCTCTCTACTTCGACCATCATCAGTTATTTTGCTCCCCAAATAGCAAAACTCATTTACTACTTTAAGCGTCTCATTTCCTAATCTAATACCCTCAGCATAACCCATTTTAATTCGACTACATTCCATTATCCTCGTTTTGCTTTTGTTGATGTTCATCTTATATGCTCCTTTCAAGACACTGTCCATCCCGTTCACCTGCTCTTCCAGGTCCTTTGCTGTCTCTGACAGAATTACAATGTCTTCGGCGAACCTCAAAATTTTTATTTCTTCTCCATGGATTTTAATTCCTACTCCGAATTTTTCTTTTGTTTCCTATACTGCTTGCTCAATATACAGATTGAATAACAGGTATAAGCTACAACCCTGTCTCACTCCCTTCCCAACCACTGCTTCCCTTTCATGTCCATCGACTCTTATAATTGACTTCTGGTTGCTGTACAAATTGAAAATAGCCTTCCGCTCCCTGTATTTTACCACTGCCACCTTCAGAATTTGAAAGAGAGTATTCCAGTCAAAATTGTCAAAAGCTTTCTCTATGTCTACAAATGCTAGAAGCGTAAGTTTTCCTTTTCTTAATCTATTTTCTAAGGTAAGTCGTAAGGTCAGTACTGCCTCACGTGTTCCAACATTTCTATGTAATGCAGACTAATCTTCCCCGAGGTCGGCTGCTACCAGTTTTTCCATTCGTCTGTAAAGAATTCGTGTTAGTATTTTGCAGCCGTGGCCTATTAAACTGATAGTTCTTTCGTTCGAATATCGAAGAGTGCTGATAATTGCATCCACACGTCCTTTGCTGATTGACAGATGCAGCGCCAACTGCCGAGTCGTAATGCACCTGTCCTAGCCAGTGACATCATCAGCTCGCTGCGACATGTCAGGTGTGACAGACGTGGATGGTCTCTCCGACCGCTGCAAATCGTGTAGCGCCGCCGAACCACTTTCTGATGACCTCACCCTCCGTGCCCATCGACTATCTGTACTTCTTTAGACAGCAGATGCTCCATATACTTTACACAAGCGTTTGTGAATATTCTCCACAGTTACTTTCTCTGCAGTGAGAAATTCAATGACGGCACGTTGCTTGTATCGCACATCACCTGCAGACGCCATTTTGAAACTGTCCTGAAGTTACGCTATCTGTCGGAAGTGACGGAAACTTGGCGCGGTCACTCAGCAGACTTAAAATAAAACACTATTGGCCATTAAAATTGCTACACGACGGAGAAGACGTGCTACAGACGAAAAATTTAACTGGCGGGAAGAAGATCCTGTGATATGCAAATGATTAGCTTGTCAGAGCATTCACACAAGGTTGGCGCCGGTGGCGACACCTACAACGTGCTGACATGAGGAAAGTTTCCAACCGATTTCTCATACACAAACAGCAGTTGGCCGGCGTTGCCAGGTGAAACGTTGTTGTGATGCCTCGTGTAAGGAGGAGAAATGCGTACCATCACGTTTCCGACTTCGATAAAGGTCGGATTGTAGCCTATCGCGATTGCGGTTTATCGTATCGCGATATTGCTGCTCGCGTTGGTCGAGATCCAATGACTGTTAGCAGAATATGGAATCGGTGGGTTCAGGAGGGTAATACGGAACGCCGTGCTGGATCCCAGCGGCCTCGTATCACTAGCAGTCGAGATGACAGGCATTCTTATCCGCATGGCAGTAACGGATCGTGCAACCACGTCTCGATCCCTGAGTCTACACGCCGGCCGGAGTGGCCGTGCGGTTCTAGACGCTACAGTCTGGAGCCGAGCGACCGCTACGGTTACCCTTGACGCTGCATCACATATAGGAGCGCTTGCGATGGTGTACTCAACGACGAACCTGGGTGCACGAATGGCAAAACGTCATTTTTTCGGATGAATCCAGGTTCTGTTTACAGCATCATGATGGTCGCATCCGTGTTTGGCGACATCGCGGTGAACGCATATTGGAAGCGTGTATTCGTCATCGCCATACTGGCGTATCACGAGGCGTGGTGGTATGGGGTGCCATTGGTTACACGTCTCGGTCATCTCTTATTCCCATTGACGGTACTTTGAACAGTGGACGTTACATTTCAGGTGTGTTATGACCCGTAGCTCTACCCTTCATTCGATCCCTGCGAAATCCTACATTTCAGCAGGATAATGCACGACCGCATGTTGCAAGTCCTAACGGGCCTTTCGGGATACAGAAAATGTTCGACTGCTGCCCTGGCCAGCACATTCTCCAAATCTCTCACCAATTGAAAACGTCTGGTCAATGGTGGCCGATCAACTGGCTCGTCACAATACACCAGTGACTACTCTTGATGAACTGTGGTATCGTGTTGAAGCTGCATGGGCAACTGTACCTGTATACGCCATCCAACCTCTGTTTGACTCAATGCCCAGGCGTATCAAGGACGTTATCACGGCCAGAGGTAGTTGTTCTGGGTACTGATTTCTCAGATCTATGCACCCGAATTGCATGAAAATGTAATCACATGTCAGTTCTATTATAATATATTTGTCCAATGAATACCCATTTATCATCTGCATTCCTTCTTGGTGTAGAAATTTTAATGGTCAGTAGTGTACATACATAACGTTTCACATTCGTAGCATTGTTTTCGACTGAGAAAAAGAATGCGGTGCATTACTTTCAAGGCAAACCTCGTACAAAGGTGTCTCTCAATATGCAATATTCTTAACAGCAGAAACACTACGAGGACATTATACAGGCTGCAGAAGTAAATGTACATTCGGAAAATTATGACTAAGAGTCACCTTTTCAAGCACATACAGATTGACCTCGTGTCATTCAAATTTTCTGTCAGTGTCCAGTGCTGATATCGCGAAAGACAACGCGTGAGAACCCATTTCCAAAACGGAGAGCCATAGTGTGTGGTTGTGCTGTGACACTCGATCTGGAACTAGTCTTTCAAACGTTGGCGTTGAAAACAGTTATCGTCACGTGTGTTTGGTCACTGGAGCGACGAGCGATAGTGGCGAACAGTTCCTAACCTCCACACTACGTGTCATTCTAGTGGGTGAAATTCCTAACCCACACACTCATCAGTCACATGCACGCAAAAGATACAGTTAATACACAGCACTTATTGCAGTTCGCGAAGTACAGGTGTTATTGTCCACTGAGGTGAGAAAAGTCGTTGGATATCTACTAATGTTGTATCGGGCCCACATTTAGCCGACGTGTTGCAGCAACTCCAGGCAGCGTGGACTCAACAAATACTGAGTAATGTTGCTTCCATAGTCGTTCATAACTGCGAAAGTGTTGCCGGTGCAGGATGGTGTGCACGAACTGACTTCTCGATTATGTCTCATAAATGCTCGATGAGATTCATGTCGGGCGATCTGGGTTGCCGTATCAGACACTCGAATTGTCCAGAATGTTCTTCAAACCAATCACGAATGATTGTGACCCAGTGACGCGCCGCATTATCATTCATAAAAATTCCATCGTTGTTTGGGAACATGAAGTCCATGAATAGCTGCATAAAATCCCCAAGTATACGAATATATACATTTCCAGTCAACGATCGGCGCAGTTGACCCAAAAGATCCAGCCCAATATCATGTAAACACGGCTCACACTATTATGGAGATACTGTCAGCTTTCGCAGTCCCTTGTTGCCAACATGGGTCCATGGCTTTCTCGGGGATGCGCCACCTTCTAACCTTACATCTAGTCTTACCAACTCAAATCGGGACTCTTCTGACCAGGCCACGGTTTTCCAGTCGTCTACAGTCCAACCCATATGGTCACGAGCTCAGGAGAGGCACTGCAGGCGAAGTCATGCTGTTAACAAAGGCACTCGTGTTGGTCGTCTGCTGCCATAGCCTCACTGTCTCAACGGAGACATTCATCGCGCGACCCAGACTGATTTTTGTGGTCACGAGCCCAGGAGAGGCGCTGCAGGCGAAGTCGTGCTGTTAGCAAAGGCACTCGTGTTGGTCGTCTGCTGCCATAGCCTCATTGTCCCATCGGAGACGTTCATCACGCGACCCAGACTGATTTCTGTGGTCACGAGCTGAGGAGAGGCACTGCAGGCGAAGTCGTGCTGTTAGCAAAGGATCTCGTGTTGGTCGTCTGCTGCCATAGCCTCACTGTCCCAACCGAGACGTTCATCAGGCGACCCAGACTGATTTCTGTGGTCACGAGCCGAGGAGAGGCGCTGCAGGTGAAGTTGTGCTGTTAGCAAAGGATCTCGTGTTGGTCGTCTGCTGCCATAGCCTCATTGTCCCATCGGAGACGTTCATCACGCGACCCAGTCTGATTTCTGTGGTCGAGAGCTGAGGAGAGGCACTGCAGGCGAAGTTGTGCTGTTAGCAAAGGATCTCGTGTTGGTCGTCTGCTGCCATACCCTCACTGTCCCAACCGAGACGTTCATCGCGCGACCCAGACTGATTTCTGTGGTCACGAGCCGAGGAGAGGCGCTGCAGGTGAAGTCGTGCTGTTAGCAAAGGCACTCGTGTTGGTCGTCTGCTGCCATAGCTGCACTGTCCCATCGGAGACGTTCATCGCGCGACTCAGACTGATTTCTGTGATCACGAGCTGAGGAGAGGCACTGCAGGCGAAGTTGTGCTGTTAGCAAAGGATCTCGTGTTGGTCGTCTGCTGCCATAGCCTCATTGTCCCATCGGAGACGTTCATCACGCGACCCAGACTGATTTCTGTGGTCGAGAGCTGAGGAGAGGCACTGCAGGCGAAGTTGTGCTGTTAGCAAAGGATCTCGTGTTGGTCGTCTGCTGCCATAGCCTCACTGTCCCAACCGAGACGTTCATCGCGCGACCCAGACTGATTTCTGTGGTCACGAGCCGAGGAGAGGCGCTGCAGGCGAAGTCGTGCTGTTAGCAAAGGCACTCGTCTTGGTCGTCTGCTGCCATAGTCTCATTGTCCCATCGGAGACGTTCATCACGCGACCCAGACTGATTTCTGTGGTCACGAGCCGAGGAGAGGCGCTGCAGGTGAAGTCGTACTGTTAGCAAAGGCACTCGTGTTGGTCCTCTGCTGCCATAGCTGCACTGTACCATCGGAGACGTTCATCGCGCGACATAGACTGATTTCTGTGGTCACGAGCTGAGGAGAGGCACTGCAGGCGAAGTTGTGCTGTTAGCAAAGGCACTCGTGTTGGTCGTCTGCTGCCATAGCCTCACTGTCCCAACGGAGACGTTCATCACGCGACCCAGACTGAATTCTGTGGTCACGAGCTGAGGAGAGGCACTGCACGCGAAGTCGTGCTGTTAGCAAAGGCTCTCGTGTTGGTCGTCTGCTGCCATAGCTGCACTGTCCCATCGGAGACGTTCATCGCGCGACCCAGACTGATTTCTGTGGTCACGAGCTGAGGAGAGGCACTGCAGGCGAAGTTGTGCTGATAGCAAAGGCCCTCGTGTTGGTCGTCTGCTGCCATAGCCTCACTGTCCCAACCGAGACGTTCATCACGCGACCCAGACTGATTTCTGTGGTCACGAGCTGAGGAGAGGCACTGCAGGCGAAGTTGTGCTGTTAGCAAAGGCACTCGTGTTGGTCGTCTGCTGCCATAGCCTCACTGTCCCAACCGAGACGTTCATCAGGCGACCCAGACTGATTTCTGTGGTCACGAGCTGAGGAGAGGCACTGCAGGCGAAGTTTTGCTGTTAGCAAAGGCTCTCGTGTTGGTCGTCTGCTGCCATAGCCGCACTGTCCCAACGGAGCCGTTCATCACGCGACCCAGACTGATTTCTGTGGTCACGAGCTGAGGAGAGGCGCTGCAGGTGAAGTCGTACTGTTAGCAAAGGCACTCGTGTTGGTCGTCTGCTGCCATAGCTGCACTGTCCCATCGGAGACGTTCCTCGCGCGACCCAGACTGATTTCTGTGGTCACGAGCTGAGGAGAGGCACTGCAGGCGAAGTTGTGCTGTTAGCAAAGGCTCTCGTGTTGGTCGTCTGCTGCCATAGCCTCACTGTCCCAACGGAGACGTTCATCACGCGACCCAGACTGATTTCTGTGGTCACGAGCCGAGGAGAGGCGCTGCAGGCGAAGTCGTGCTGCTAGCAAAGGCACTCGTGTTGGTTGTCTGCTGCCATAGCTGCACTGTCCCATCGGAGACGTTCATCGCGCGACCCAGACTGATTTCTGTAGTCACGAGCCCAGGAGAGGCGCTGCAGGCGAAGTCGTGCTGTTAGCATAGGCACTCGTGTTGGTCGTCTGCTGCCATAGCTGCACTGTCCCATCGGAGACGTTCATCGCGCGACCCAGACTGATTTCTGTGGTCACGAGCTGAGGAGAGGCACTGCAGGCGAAGTTGTGCTGTTAGCAAAGGCTCTCGTGTTGGTCGTCTGCTGCCATAGCCTCACTGTCCCATCGGAGACGTTCATCACGCGACCCAGACTGATTTCTGTGGTCACGAGCCGAGGAGAGGCGCTGCAGGCGAAGTCGTGCCGTTAGCAAACGCACTCGTGTTGGTCGTCTGCTGCCATAGCTGCACTGTCCCATCGGAGACGTTCCTCGCGCGACCCAGACTGATCTCTGTGGTCACGAGCTGAGGAGAGGCAGTGCAGGCGAAGTCGTGCTGTTAGCAAAGGCTCTCGTGTTGGTCGTCTGCTGCCATAGCCTCACTGTCCCAACCGAGACGTTCATCACGCGACCCAGACTGATTTCTGTGGTCATGAGCCGAGGAGAGGCGCTGCAGGCGAAGTTGTGCTGTTAGCAAAGGCTCTCGTGTTGGTCGTGTGCTGTCATAGCTGCACTGTCCCATCGGAGATGTTCATTGCGCGACCCAGACTGATTTCTGTGGTCACAAGCAGAGGAGAGGCACTGCAGGCGAAGTCGTGCTGTTAGCAAAGGCTCTCGTGTTGGTTGTCTGCTGCCATAGCCTCACTGTCCCAACCGAGACGTTCATCACGCGACCCAGACTGATTTCTGTGGTCACGAGCCGAGGAGAGGCGCTGCAGGCGAAGTCGTGCTGTTAGCAAAGGCACTCGTGTTGGTCGTCTGCTGCCATAGCTGCGATGTCCCATCGGAGACGTTCATCGCACGACCCAGACTGATATCTGTGGTCACGAGCTGAGGAGAGGCGCTGCAGGTGAAGTCGTACTGTTAGCAAAGGCACTCGTGTTGGTCGTCTGCTGCCATAGCTGCACTGTCCCATTGGAGACGTTCATCGCACGACCCAGACTGATATCTGTGGTCACGAGCTGAGGAGAGGCGCTGCAGGCGAAGTCGTGCTGTTAGAAAAGGCTCTCGTGTTTGTCGTCTGCTGTCATAGCTGCACTGTCCCATTGGAGACGTTCATCGCACGACCCAGACTGATTTCTGTGGTCACAAGCTGAGGAGAGGCACTGCAGTCGAAGTCGTGCTGTTAGCAAAGGCTCTCGTGTTGGTCGTCTGCTGCCATAGCCTCACTGTCCCATCGGAGACGTTCATCACGCGACCCAGACTGATTTCTGTGGTCACAAGCTGAGGAGAGGCGCCGCAGGTGAAGTCGTGCTGTTAGCAAAGGCACTCGTGTTGGTCGTCTGCTGCCATAGCCTCACTGTCCCATCGGAGACGTTCATCACGCGACCCAGACTGATTTCTGTGGTCACAAGCTGAGGAGAGGCACTGCAGGCGAAGTCGTGCTGTTAGCAAAGGCACTCGTGTTGGTCGTCTGCTGCCATAGCCTCACTGTCCCATCGGAGACGTTCATTGCGCGATCCAGACTGATTTCTGTGGTCACGAGCCGAGGAGAGGCGCTGCAGGCGAAGTTGTGCTGTTAGCAAAGGCACTCGTGTTGGTCGTCTGCTGCCATAGCTGCACTGTCCCATTGGAGACGTTCATCGCACGACCCAGACTGATTTCTGTGGTCACAAGCTGAGGAGAGGCACTGCAGTCGAAGTCGTGCTGTTAGCAAAGGCTTTCGTGTTGGTCGTCTGCTGCCATAGCCTCACTGTCCCATCGGAGACGTTCATCACGCGACCCAGACTGATTTCTGTGGTCACAAGCTGAGGAGAGGCGCCGCAGGTGAAGTCGTGCTGTTAGCAAAGGCACTCGTGTTGGTCGTCTGCTGCCATAGCCTCACTGTCCCAACCGAGACGTTCATCACGCGACCCAGACTGATTTCTGTGGTCACAAGCTGAGGAGAGCCACTGCAGGCGACGTCGTGCTGTTAGCAAAGGCTCTCGTGTTGGTCGTCTGCTGCCATAGCCTCACTGTCCCAACCGAGACGTTCATCAGGCGACCCAGACTGATTTCTGTGGTCATGAGCCGAGGAGAGGCGCTGCAGGCGAAGTCGTGCTGTTAGCAAAGGCTCTCGTGTTGGTCGTCTGCTGCCATAGCTGCACTGTCCCATCGGAGACGTTCATCGCGCGACCCAGACTGATTTCTGTGGTCACGAGCTGAGGAGAGGCGCTGCAGGCGAAGTCGTGCTGTTAGCAAAGGCACTCGTGTTGGTCGTCTGCTGCCATAGCCTCACTGTCCCAACCGAGACGTTCATCACGCGACCCAGACTGATTTCTGTGGTCACGAGCTGAGGAGAGGCACTGCAGGCGAAGTTTTGCTGTTAGCAAAGGCTCTCGTGTTGGTCGTCTGCTGCCATTGCCGCACTGTCCCAACGGAGCCGTTCATCACGCGACCCAGACTGATTTCTGTGGTCACGAGCTGAGGAGAGGCGCTGCAGGTGAAGTCGTACTGTTAGCAAAGGCACTCGTGTTGGTCGTCTGCTGCCATAGCTGCACTGTCCCATCGGAGACGTTCCTCGCGCGACCCAGACTGATTTCTGTGGTCACGAGCTGAGGAGAGGCACTGCAGGCGAAGTTGTGCTGTTAGCAAAGGCACTCGTGTTGGTCGTCTGCTGCCATAGCTGCACTGTCCCATCGGAGACGTTCATCGCGCGACCCAGACTGATTTCTGTGGTCACGAGCCCAGGAGAGGCGCTGCAGGCGAAGTCGTGCTGTTAGCAAAGGCACTCGTGTTGGTCGTCTGCTGCCATAGCTGCACTGTCCCATCGGAGACGTTCATCGCGCGACCCAGACTGATTTCTGTGGTCACGAGCTGAGGAGAGGCACTGCAGGCGAAGTTGTGCTGTTAGCAAAGGCTCTCGTGTTGGTCGTCTGCTGCCATAGCCTCACTGTCCCATCGGAGACGTTAATCACGCGACCCAGACTGATTTCTGTGGTCACGAGCCGAGGAGAGGCGCTGCAGGCGAAGTCGTGCCGTTAGCAAACGCACTCGTGTTGGTCGTCTGCTGCCATAGCTGCACTGTCCCATCGGAGACGTTCCTCGCGCGACCCAGACTGATCTCTGTGGTCATGAGCCGAGGAGAGGCGCTGCAGGCGAAGTCGTGCTGTTAGCAAAGGCTCTCGTGTTGGTCGTGTGCTGTCATAGCTGCACTGTCCCATCGGAGACGTTCCTCGCGCGACCCAGACTGATTTCTGTGGTCACGAGCTGAGGAGAGGCACTGCAGGCGAAGTTGTGCTGTTAGCAAAGGCTCTCGTGTTGGTCGTCTGCTGCCATAGCCTCACTGTCCCATCGGAGATGTTCATCACGCGACCCAGACTGATTTCTGTGGTCACGAGCCGAGGAGAGGCGCTGCAGGCGAAGTCGTGCCGTTAGCAAACGCACTCGTGTTGGTCGTCTGCTGCCATAGCTGCACTGTCCCATCGGAGACGTTCCTCGCGCGACCCAGACTGATTTCTGTGGTCACGAGCTGAGGAGAGGCACTGCAGGCGAAGTTGTGCTGTTAGCAAAGGCTCTCGTGTTGGTCGTCTGCTGCCATAGCCTCACTGTCCCATCGGAGACGTTCATCACGCGACCCAGACTGATTTCTGTGGTCACGAGCTGAGGAGAGGCACTGCAGGCGAAGTTGTGCTGTTAGCAAAGGCTCTCGTGTTGGTCGTCTGCTGCCATAGCCTCACTGTCCCATCGGAGACGTTCATCACGCGACCCAGACTGATTTCTGTGGTCACGAGCCGAGGAGAGGCGCTGCAGGCGAAGTCGTGCCGTTAGCAAACGCACTCGTGTTGGTCGTCTGCTGCCATAGCTGCACTGTCCCATCGGAGACGTTCCTCGCGCGACCCAGACTGATCTCTGTGGTCATGAGCCGAGGAGAGGCGCTGCAGGCGAAGTCGTGCTGTTAGCAAAGGCACTCGTGTTGGTCGTCTGCTGCCATAGCTGCACTGTCCCATCGGAGACGTTCATCGCGCGACCCAGACTGATTTCTGTGGTCACGAGCCCAGGAGAGGCGCTGCAGGCGAAGTCGTGCTGTTAGCAAAGGCACTCGTGTTGGTCGTCTGCTGCCATAGCTGCACTGTCCCATCGGAGACGTTCATCGCGCGACCCAGACTGATTTCTGTGGTCACGAGCTGAGGAGAGGCACTGCAGGCGAAGTTGTGCTGTTAGCAAAGGCTCTCGTGTTGGTCGTCTGCTGCCATAGCCTCACTGTCCCATCGGAGACGTTCATCACGCGACCCAGACTGATTTCTGTGGTCACGAGCCGAGGAGAGGCGCTGCAGGCGAAGTCGTGCCGTTAGCAAACGCACTCGTGTTGGTCGTCTGCTGCCATAGCTGCACTGTCCCATCGGAGACGTTCCTCGCGCGACCCAGACTGATCTCTGTGGTCACGAGCTGAGGAGAGGCAGTGCAGGCGAAGTCGTGCTGTTAGCAAAGGCTCTCGTGTTGGTCGTCTGCTGCCATAGCCTCACTGTCCCAACCGAGACGTTCATCACGCGACCCAGACTGATTTCTGTGGTCATGAGCCGAGGAGAGGCGCTGCAGGCGAAGTCGTGCTGTTAGCAAAGGCTCTCGTGTTGGTCGTGTGCTGTCATAGCTGCACTGTCCCATCGGAGATGTTCATTGCGCGACCCAGACTGATTTCTGTGGTCACAAGCTGAGGAGAGGCACTGCAGGCGAAGTCGTGCTGTTAGCAAAGGCTCTCGTGTTGGTCGTCTGCTGCCATAGCCTCACTGTCCCAACCGAGACGTTCATCACGCGACCCAGACTGATTTCTGTGGTCACGAGCCGAGGAGAGGCGCTGCAGGCGAAGTTGTGCTGTTAGCAAAGGCACTCGTGTTGGTCGTCTGCTGCCATAGCTGCACTGTCCCATCGGAGACGTTCATCGCACGACCCAGACTGATATCTGTGGTCACGAGCTGAGGAGAGGCGCTGCAGGTGAAGTCGTACTGTTAGCAAAGGCACTCGTGTTGGTCGTCTGCTGCCATAGCTGCACTGTCCCATTGGAGACGTTCATCGCACGACCCAGACTGATATCTGTGGTCACGAGCTGAGGAGAGGCGCTGCAGGCGAAGTCGTGCTGTTAGAAAAGGCTCTCGTGTTTGTCGTCTGCTGTCATAGCTGCACTGTCCCATCGGAGACGTTCATCACGCGACCTAGACTGATTTCTGTGGTCACAAGCTGAGGAGAGGCGCCGCAGGTGAAGTCGTGCTGTTAGCAAAGGCACTCGTGTTGGTCGTCTGCTGCCATAGCCTCACTGTCCCAACCGAGACGTTCATCACGCGACCCAGACTGATTTCTGTGGTCACAAGCTGAGGAGAGCCACTGCAGGCGACGTCGTGCTGTTAGCAAAGGCTCTCGTGTTGGTCGTCTGCTGCCATAGCCTCACTGTCCCAACCGAGACGTTCATCACGCGACCCAGACTGATTTCTGTGGTCATGAGCCGAGGAGAGGCGCTGCAGGCGAAGTCGTGCTGTTAGCAAAGGCTCTCGTGTTGGTCGTCTGCTGCCATAGCTGCACTGTCCCATCGGAGACGTTCATCACGCGACCCAGACTGATTTCTGTGGTCACGAGCTGAGGAGAGGCGCTGCAGGCGAAGTCGTGCTGTTAGCAAAGGCACTCGTGTTGGTCGTCTGCTGCCATAGCCTCACTGTCCCAACCGAGACGTTCATCACGCGACCTAGACTGATTTCTGTGGTCACGAGCCGAGGAGAGGCGCTGCAGGTGAAATCGTGCTGTTAGCAAAGGCACTCGTGTTGGTCGTCTGCTGCCATAGCTGCACTGTCCCATCGGAGACGTTCATCGCGCGACCCAGAGTGATTTCTGTGGTCACGAGCCGAGGAGAGGCGCTGCAGGCGAAGTCTTGCTGTTAGCAAAGGCACTCGTGTTGGTCGTCTGCTGCCATAGCCTCACTTTCCCAACCGAGACGTTCATCACGCGACCCAGATTGATATCTGTGGTCAGGAGCCGAGGAGAGGCGCTGCAGGCGAAGTCGTGCTGTTAGCAAAGGCTCTCGTGTTGGTCGTCTGCTGCCATAGCCTCACTGTCCCAACCGAGACGTTCATCGCGCGACCCAGACTGATTTCTGTGGTCACGACCTGAGGAGAGGCGCTGCAGGCGAAGTCTTGCTGTTAGCAAAGGCACTCGTGTTGGTCGTCTGCTGCCATAGCCTCACTGTCCCAACCGAGACGTTCATCACGCGACCCAGACTGATTTCTGTGGTCACGAGCCGAGGAGAGGCGCTGCAGGCGAAGTCGTGCTGTTAGCAAAGTTTCTCGTGTTGGTCGTCTGCTGCCATAGCTGCACTTTCCCATCGGAGACGTTCATCGCGCGATCCAGACTGATTTCTGTGGTCACGACCTGAGGAGAGGCGCTGCAGGCGAAGTCTTGCTGTTAGCAAAGGCACTCGTGTTGGTCGTCTGCTGCCATAGCCTCACTGTCCCAACCGAGACGTTCATCACGCGACCCAGACTGATTTCTGTGGTCACGAGCCGAGGAGAGGCGCTGCAGGCGAAGTCGTGCTGTTAGCAAAGTTTCTCGTGTTGGTCGTCTGCTGCCATAGCTGCACTTTCCCATCGGAGACGTTCATCGCGCGACCCAGACTGATTTCTGTGGTCACGACCTGAGGAGAGGCGCTGCAGGCGAAGTCGTGCTGTTAGCAAAGGCTCTCGTGTTGGTCGTATGCTGCCGTAGCCTCACTGTCCCAACGGAGACGTTCATCGTGCGACCCAGACTGATTTCTGTGGGCACGAGCCCAGGAGAGGCGCTGCAGGCGAAGTCGTGCTGTTAGCAAAGGCACTCGTGTTGGTTGTCTGCTGCCATAGCTGCACTGTCCCAACGGAGACGTTCATCGTGCGACCCAGACTGATTTCTGTGGTTATTTCACGCGGTGTTGCTTGTCTGTTATCACTGACGTCTCTACGCAAACGCCGCTGTTCTCGGTTATTAAGTGAAAGCCGTCGGCCACTGCGTTGTCCGTTGTGAGAGGTGATGCGTGAAATTTTAGCATTTTCAGCACACTCTTGACAATGTGGATGGCGGAATACTCAGTTCCGTAATCACTTCTGAAATGGAATGACCCAAGCATCTAGTTCCAATTACCATTTCCCGTTTAATATCTGTTGGATCCCATCGTGCAGTAATCTTTCACATGAATCACCTAAATACAAATGACAGGTCCGTCAATGCGTTGCCCTTTTATACCTTGTGTACGTGACACTACCGCCATCTGCAGATGTGCAACTCACTAACTCATGAGTTTTGTGGCCTCGGTGTATGTTAAGAAAGAAAATATTTGCAATTGGGCGACTGAAGCACCCGTCTGTGTCTCGCAGCCATCAATGCCACACTAATTAAATTTCATGACGTCAAGTGCTGCTATTGATATCTACACGCATTTAGTTGTTAAGTTTACAAAATCTAGCCAGCATCAGCAGATTGCCAAATCCACAAATCTTGTGGGTATTGCTTGTGGAGGCGTGCGCGTTCACGAATTCATTTTTTGTTTGACGTGACTTTATAAATAACGAATAACAACTTTGGGATTACTTGTCTATTATTCTTGAGTGCAGAAACGCACAACCTTGCACCTGGTTAGCCAGTTTTACCAGCATATTATATAATGTGTTCAACAAACTTGATAGAGAAGCAGTATTGCCATATCTCACTGAGGAACTTGAATCTTTCAGCTCTTGATAGGAGCGTATAGAGGAACTACGGATCAAGTTTAAGAGAATACTTGACCATACACTGTGTAGATATCTACTCAGTAGAAGAGTTCATCATGGGAGGGTCTCTCCATGGCATCCATTCAGTATGCAAGGAGCAGAATCTACTGGATAATAGGTATAATGGTTCAAATGGCTCTGAGCACTATGGGACTCAACATCTTAGGTCATAAGTCCCCTAGAACTTAGAACTACTTAAACCTAACTAACCTAAGGACATCACACACACCCATGCCCGAGGCAGGATTCGAACCTGCGTACGTAGCAGCCCCGCGGTTCCGGACTGCAGCGGCAGAACCTCTAGACCACCGCGGCCGGCAATAGGTATAAAACAAGGTATAGATAGAGATGCTGAATGAAACGCTTGCTCTTCAACAGAGCAACGCGTAAAGCTTTCAATGTCTATCATACCAGAATATTGCCAAAAGATGTTTTACAAAACCGAAAGAAATTTTGGTCGTATGTAAAGGCAGTTAGTGCACCCAAGTTATTGCTCAGTCACTCATGGACGAGTCAGGAAGTGAAGTTGTGTATAGCAAATCGAAAGCAGAAATGCTTAACTCTTTTTTTCAAAAGGTCCTTTGCGAAGAGAAACTCAGTTAGTATTGTCCCGATTAAATTCTCGTACAACTGAAGAAAGAGCGAAATAGATACTAATGCCAGAGGCTGAGTTAGCCATTCTGTTGCCTGTATCTACGGCAGATCCCTTGAACAAAATTCCGTCCACAAGAACTGGAAGAAACATATGTCGTGACACCCGTGTACTAGAAGTATAGCAGAAGTGATAAAGAAAACTACCATGCACTATCCTTGACATTCATTTGTTGTAGAATCTTATAACATCTCCTGGGCTCAATGTGGTGTCTCGAACAGGATGATCTCCTCCATACCAACTACCACGGATTTCGAAAACATCGATCATGTGAAAACTATGAATCAAGACAGTCAAGTAGATGCCGTATATCTCAATTTTCGAAGAGCGTTTGACTCAGTACCACACCTACGCTAATTATCAAAAGTACGAACGTATGAGATATCAAGTGAAACTTGTGACTGGGCTGAGGATGTTTTGGTAGAGAGGGCGCAGCAAGTTATCTTGGAAGGAGAGTCATCGACAGATGTAGACGTCACAGTCTGAACTAGTAAACTCTTGCAAATACCTAGGCGCAACACTCTAGAGCGACATGAAATGGAATGATCAACTGGCTCAGTCGTGGGCAAAGCAGGTAGCAGACTTCCGTGTACTGGTAGAAAACCAGAAAAAAATGCAGTCATTCCACAAAGGAGATTGTTTACAAATCACTCGTGGGACCCATCCTTGAATATTACCCAAGTTTGAGGGACAACTACCAGACAGGACTAACAGGAGATATTGAACGTATACAGGAAAAGGAAGCACGAATGACCGCAGGTTTGTGTGACCCACAGAAGTGTGTCACAGAGACGTTGAAAAAACTGAACTGGCAGACACTTGAAGATAGAAACAAACTAAACCGAGAAACCCTACTTACAAAGTTTCAAGAACCGGTTTCACATCATGACTCTTGGAATATCATACACCCTCCTACATATCGATCCAATACAGACCGTGAGGACAAGAGTAGATAAATTTCAGTAGGCGCAGAAGCATGTGAACAATCATTCCTACCACACACTTCATGCGAATGACAGTCGTTAAAACTGGTACAATGGGACCTACCCTCTGACATGCACTTTCCAGAACTTTTCAGAGTAGAGATGTAATAAGATCTAAGAATCAAAACCACTGGCCTAAGCAACTCAGTAATTTCCGAAGCTGTCCACACAACCGTCAGCGGAGACCTCTCTTTTTACTCTGGTGGTTTCTGATGTCAATCTCGTGGCATGAAGCAAGCCCAGTCTGCGTACGACGTGTCATAATGATTGAAATTAATCATTTTCAGCTATGCTGACGGCCAGTTATATGGGGTAATTCAGTGCATCTAAATGACATTCGGAGTCCCCCACAAACTATCAGTTTTGTTCGCATGCAAAACGTGATAACAGTGTATTGATCGAATGGCGCTGTAAGGGGAGGGTAGTGGAAGAACTGAAAACACACTGTACAAAGACAAAATGCACTAGAAAAATGGTAAAATAAAAAAGAAGGGATTTTTATTGTCACGTACGTCAAACGTTTCAGTTTGGTCAGAGGTTCAACAAAATGAAATTGGTTTTTGTCCAGGATAGCTTTTACGACAGTTATGGTTTTATCTTTATCGACGTTTTAATTAATTAGCAATGCTTACAACATTGAGTATGGTTTTAGAAAGAGAAAGGAAAAAGAAAACGATGTACCAAGAAGGAATTATCCGAATGGGAAGAAAATCAGTAGATATGAAGTACATATACAGACAACAAATGATTACAGTTTCAGGAAAATTGGATGATTTAATCAGGAGAAAAAGCTTCACAAAATCAGCAAGCCAATTACGCGCTGGTCCACCTCCGGCCCCAAAGCAAGCAGTTCTTCGACTTGCCGTTGATTGATACAGTTGTCTCCACACACGTCTTCGGCCTGAAATCTCACTGACTGGAGTAGAATGTCTTCAGTGACGTCCCTCTTTGGACTGAGCCCCGATGACCGTCGAAGACGTCTCTGGAGACGCCCTCGACAGTGGTGGGATACCAATCCGATTGTTGCCCGCCATACAGCTCGACAACCAGGAGTTATGATCTGGGGTGCCATTTCGTTTAACAGCGGGACCTCTTTAGTTGTCATCCGCGTCACCCTCACACCACAGCGACTGTCTTCATCGCAAGACTCCCTGGACATCAAGTCAATGCCCACTGCAGACGGTGAGAGTTTCTACTGCTTCTTCGTGCCTGCCAGACCCTGCCTTTACCAGCAAGGTCGCCGGATCTCTGCCCAACTGAGAAAGTTTGGAACATCGTGGGCAGGGCCCTACAATCTGCTCGGGATTTTGACGATCTAACGTACCAATCAGACAGAATTTGATACGGTATACCTGAGGAGGCCATCCAACAACCCTGTCAACGATCCTACAATGTAGGCTTTCATGGCTGGTATTGCCTTCAGTTAAAGTTTCCGGGCTGACAGGCCGTGGTCGATGTATAAAACTCTCCCCTGACGTTTCGTCTCCGACAGCGGGAGACATCCTTCGAGCTAAAGCGGCGAACTTATCAGAACTCGAGGTAGCGCTGATTATATAGGCAGTACAGAGAGCGTCACTATCCATCACGTGGCGTCGGCTATGACACTGTATCTGGTAATGCCAACATTCTCGATTCAAAGTAATCGTCACGCTTCCCATGCAACACTGACATCCAGATTATATCCATTTTAACACCTTCGTCTTTCCTGTTAAAATTATTACGGTGTTTATCAATCTCGATAGCCTCTCTATACATGCGCGCGTAATATGGTTCAAATGGCTCTAAGCAATACGGGACTTAACATCTGAGGTCATCAGTCCCCTAGAACTGAGAACTACTTAAACCTAACTAACCTAAGGACATCACACACTTCCATGCCCGAGGCAGGATTCGAACATGCGACCGTAGCAGCAGCGCGCTTCCGGATTGAAGCACCTAGAACTACTCGGCCACGGCGGCCAGCAGCGCGCATAATAATGCGAGGTTTTAGATATGATGCTCGTCTCGCTGAATTTTATTTCATGATTACCTTCCTTGTAAACATGTTCTGCTACGGCCGACTTATCCGTGTGACCCAGGCGACAATTCCTCTTATGTGCAACAAGACGGCTGTTCACACTTCTCTTTGTGGTACCGATATAAACCTGTCCACAACTACAAGCCATTTTATATACCCCCGGTGTAGCCAAAGGGTGTTGTACATTTTTTGCCGATCTTAAATATTCTTTTATTTTCCTGGTGGGTCTGAAAATAGTTTCCACCCCATACTTGCTTAACACTTTCCCAATACGATCAGTGACCTTACGGAAGGAAAACCTTGCCGTTGGGCGACTGTTGCTCGTCGTTGCTCCTTATTCTCTGCCTAGACCGAAGTGCTCCATCTACATCCTTGCTAGAATAGCCATTCTTCACGGAAGTTGACCGAAGATGCTCAGCTTCATCTTTTAATTAAACAAGTTCACAAATTTTGTACGCCCTGTCTACCAAGGCTTTTATTACACCTCTACTTTGTCTAGGGTGGTGGTTTGAATCTTTATGCAGATAACCATCAGTATGTGTGGCCTTTCTATCCTCAGTTTGGCCCAACGTTCCGTCCCGTCGTGTAATCACAGACACATCCAGGAAATTCAGTTGCCAATTGCTCTCCGTCTCCATAGTAAATTGAATTTTCGGATTAATGCTGTTTAGGTGTGTCAGAAAGGCAACCAACTCCTCTGTTACGTGTGTCCATACTACGAACGTATCATTTCTAAGCCGAATAACTGCTTGCTTAAGGGCCAGAGGTGGACCAACGTGTTATTGACTTGCTCAGTTGGTGAAGATCTTTTTCTTGAATAAATCATCCGATTTTTCTGAAATTGTAATCATTTGTTTGTCTGTACATGTACATCAAAATCAAATCTACCGATTTACCTCACATTCTTACAGTTCCTCCCTTTTTATTTTATTTTATTTTTTTGTCTTCAGGTATATTATCACCTCGTGACCTCGACTGAAATACATCAGTTGCTCCAAAAGAATTTTCTAAAAAATTGTCAATGTTAAGATGTGTACTGTTTTATATCAGGCTTTGCAGAATTAGTTTATGAAACTTATCCCCCATGTAGCCTATTATGTCACTGTGAATAAGAGATGGTTTTGCCTTACAACACAGTAAAGCAGGAGTAATTTATGAAAGGGAAACCAAATATGCACCAAATATGAACCACACGAAAAAAGATAATATAAGAAATGCAAGTAACAAAATGGTAGTGGCCGAATTTGTCTTTTATCTTAAATCGGTACAGATGAGTTTTCACGTGAAGCACTCTGTTTAGAACTGATGGAGAGTTCGTAAGTTATCTAGAATTTATGAAAAGAGTGGAGCGATCAATAGAATTACATCACAGGGTATCATGGGTGATTATATCTGTACACCCTGGTTCCTGTGCCAACTGTCGATATCTGAACCACTCACGCACAGACTTTTCTTTTAAGTATAAAAGTCGTCTTTTTGTACTAAACCTCTGTTGATTTAAAAAGTAACCTGCCTGTACTCTAAGTGGTGTAGCGGCCTAGAAGACAGGATTTGTTCCTACGGAAATGGAAACATACATGACATGCGTAGAGGCTCAATCAGATGGCACTCTTGGAAGCAAGATTTGTTCTTACCTGAGCGGAGCGGTACCTGACACACAGAACGCTTCCGCCCGGTGTGATATTCCTTCAGTTGCTTTTACAGTTCACACAACTCTGTCACGTACTATTCTTTGAAGCAGGTGTGCTGAACTCTCCACTATCACTCTTCTACACACGGAACTTTTTCTTTCGGATAATAAACCAGTGGACAGCACACGCCCTTGTCTGCTTCGCTGAACCAATCAGTGTAACTTATGGCTCACAAAACTCATGAATTCCGAGCGAAGTGTGTATGGGTAGGTCAATACAGTAGTCTAAACCCTCGATTCTTTTGGGAATCAAAGTCCTACGCACAAAAGAGCTTCAAGCTTCTGATTACTTTACAAAAGACTTTAGCTTATTTGTGAAGTTAGTTGGAAGTGCTCTCATTATGAAACACTGGATGAAATGTAGTCCGGGTAATTTGCTCTCCATTTTAAACAAAAGCTAGTTTTTCATACATTTCAGTGTCTATGATGTCATATGTCATGAACCATGTGTCGTATAATTATGTAATTTTGAAGGTACATTTAGTGGTATACGTCGATACAGCTTGCAAAATGTGTTGCGAATAGAATCAGTAGTAAACATGTAATAAATTAAAACATCGGGCCCGATACTAAAGGTTTACTGCGTGTGTAGTAGATCACGTAACTGCGTGTTTTAAAATGAATTTTAAATACATAGATGCAAACACTTGTCGTGGCAGCGATATCTTTGCTTTAAGCGACTGTCATCCAGAGAACGTGTATCCCTTATCAGTGTGGGGATTTCTTGCTGCTTTCAGCATCCAGTCGCTCATTCACTGCGTATTGTAAAACGAGTTGTAATGTGACTTAAGTGCCGATTTCTTCACACTCTCTCACTTTGGACCAGTCTCTTTCATGTACAATCGTTCTGTTTCTCACGTCATTGACGAGTCATGATTGTTTATGTTCAGAAGCTCACAAACTTGACATTGCCCAGGTATTCATTTTGTCAATTTTCTATTAGAAACGAAATCTTATACGCATTCCTGCAGTAGACTCACTGTGAGTGATCCCGGACAGTTTATGTACACTGGGTGGAGCGGCTTAGTGTGTCTACAACCCGATTTTGTAAACATCTGGGTGGTAACTCCCAAGGGTAACGCCTCTTCGAAGGTCTATTGTCGGCTATTGTTTCCGCTTACGGCCGTTTGCTCTTCTCAGTTGAAGGCTGTCAAAGCGCTGCCGGGTGTCAGAGATTGCCTTCAGTTGACTCTACTGTAGGAGTGTCTTAGCAGTAAAGAAGTGATGTATTAAAACTTCATTCAAAATGCGCCATTTTTTCACATATTTGTCTATGACATCATATCTCTTGAATTATGTGGCGCACAATCATAGATTTTTGAAGGTACATTCATCGACATACGTGGATAATGTCTGCAAAATTCGTTGCGAATAGAGTTATTAGAAAAGGAGTAATAAATTTAAACGTCATGTACAAAGCGGAAGTTTTTCCCACATGTTTATGCCATATGTCCCGAACTATGTGTGGTAACATTCCACAATTTTGTAGGTGCACTTAGCGCCATATGCAGATACCCTTCGCCAAATGTATTGCAAATAAAGTAAGTAGCAGAGAAGTAATAAACTTAAGAGTGATGCATGAAGTGGCAGTTTCTAACCCATTTCATTGTTTACGACGTCATATCTCCTGAACTATGATTGTTCAAAAAATGGTTAAAATGGCTGTGAGCACTATGGGACTTAACTTCTGAGGTCATCAGTCCCCTAGAACTAACCTAAGGACATTACACACATCCATGCCCGAGGCAGGATTCGAACCTGCGACCGTCGCGGTCACGCGGTTCCAAACTGAAGCGCTTCGAACCGCACGGCCACACCGTCCGGCAACTATGATTGTTAGATGATTGTTAATCCACAGCGGTTGTTGTGTAGCAGTAAGAAATATATGCACCAAATTCGACTGAAATCAATCCAGTGGTTTAGGAGGAGATGTGGAACATAGATACACACGTACACACATCGATTTTTATAATATGTGTGGAGAAGAAGTCTTCTCTTACGCACATGGTCTCTGTAAGTAACCAATATTGAATATCGACATATCACTAAATGATGAATTTCATGTCACCTTCCGTGATATATGAAATTAATTAAAAAGGTTTCAACTATTCAGTTTGAGCCGCGCGGTCTGATGCGCCTATGGGTGTGTGTGTTGTCCTCAGCGTAAGCTAGTTGAAGTTAGATAAAGCAGTGTGTAAGCCTAGGGACCGAAGACCTCAGCGGTTTGGTCCCATAGGAACGTACCACCTATTCCGTTTGATTTAATTACTGAGCCTTCAGGTTTGTGGCAATTACATTAATGGTACATTCGGCACCGTGCTCTTAGCTGGTGTTCTTAATTATTAACGAAATCCATTTATATGATTGCTCTTCACGACATACTTAGAATCAGTATTTCATTTACGAAAACCAATAGCCAAGTAGATTAACTATATTAGCACTAGATCGGAAAGGCGAGGTGAGGCACAGTATGCACAAACAGCGAAAACGTAGTAAGCGTTAAACTTTTTCATCATTTTGTCGGGGTTTTAGTGAGAAAAAAATTTCGTAAATGTTTGAAATTATGTGTAGTATCTGTCGGAAGTCGCTAAGTGCTCTCAAATACTGTATGAGTATAGTGTGGATAATTTGTGCGCTCTGAGTTACCCTGCCTCAAGACACATAAACAGTGTTTACCTCTAGTACTTTGTATTCATGTTTTAAACATTTAACATCTTCCCCTTATGGAGTAGATTATGACAGCATTTTAAATTTTTGAATTTGCTCAGTAATTATATGAAACACTGGAAGCAACCTTGTAAGAGGTCCATGACTAAGGAATTTATTGCTAGCGCACTCGAGCAGATGTAATTTCGATGGATTGCTCACGCCCTGCCTGCGATATGTAAGCTATAGGAGAATCTCAGACCAGAGAGCAGTGTTGGCTGCAATAGGAACTGTGTGTCAGTAGGAGTAGGTAGTAGCCAGGAGTCATGTGTATGGAGTATTTACCAGTTTAGATTCACAGTCAGTTAATTATTGAAAGGTTATATATGAGTCACATTTTTTATTAGGAGGTTAGTCACATTTTTAATATTGATAGGTTACGGAATTTATCTGTTGGGAGGTTACAACCTGAAACGGGAACTTGATGCCGTAAACCGAGTTAACCTTTTAGAAATATAGAGGTAGCCTGGCCGGCTAGCCGCGCGGTCTAATACACTGCTTCTCTAGTGGGAAGGCGTGCTGGTTCCCGGCACGAATCTGCACGGTGGATTAGTGTCGAGGTCCGGTGTCCGGCCAGCCTGTGGGTGATTTTTAAGGCGGTTTTCCATCTGCCTCGGCGAATGCGGCTGGTTACCCTTACTGCGCCTCATTTACACTATGTCGGCGATTGCTGCGCAGAGACTGTCTCCACGTACGCGTACACCATAATTACTGTACCACACAAATATCCGGGTTTCCACTCGTCTGGTATGAGACGTTTCCGAGGAGTGTGTGTGTGTGTGGGGTGGGGGGGGGGGAGGTTCACTGGGGACCGAAACACTCAATAACCCCTATGTTGGGTGTGGGGCGGCGGTGGGGTGGGTGGACTGCTGCGGCCTGTTGTGGGGTTGTGAACCACTGAGGGCTACGGCGGGATGAAGCCTCTCCGTCGTTTCTAGTTCCCCGGTTCAATACACACACACACACACACACACACACACACACACACACACACAATATAGAGGTGGTGGACAAAAGGATGAAAACACAAGACATTACCTTGCCTACTTCGGTGCGGAAAACCCGCTGGTATTCAAAACAGCTTCCACTCATCTCGTAAGTCCTACATGGTTTTCAAAGGTACATTTTTACACTCTTCCTGCAAAATAGTAGCTAGTTCAGGCATCGATGATGGACGTGGATGGTGATCACGCACCATTCTCTCCTAAGTAGACCACAAAGGCCCAATAATACTGGAATATGGTGACTGTGGTGATCAGGGAATACGTGCCACTTCATCCTGGCGCTCACGGAACCAGTCCTGGACGATGCGAGCTGTGTGACTAGGGCCTCTGTCGTCTTGGAACACACCTTCACAACTGGAGAACAAAAACTGTACAATGGGATGGATCTGATCAGCCAAAATAGTCGGGCAATCCTCTACAGTAATGCGACGTTGCAGAGTGACTATGAGACAAATGGAGCATCGCGATATGGTCGCCCAAATAATCACCGAATCGCTGCCATATTTCACTCTTGGGACTTTGTCAGAATTTGGAAACAGTGTGCAATAAAACCTATCCGACCAAATTATTTTCTTCCATTGCTCCTGTCACGGGCTTTTGCAGCACTGGTGTGTGGGTTTGGAATCCTATCTTGTACTGTTGTTCCCGGCTAATAGAGCTTCTCTCATGTTATTTTGCTACCGACAGGGTTCGCGAATGCTATATTCACTTCTGCAGTGATTTTTACAGCTGTCGTTCTCTTATTTTTCGGCTCACTCCTCTTCAATAACCGTCCGTGAAGATCACTCAACACGCATTTTCGTCCTCATTGACATCTAGCGGATGTTTTGTTTTTCGCTTTCCCTGTATAAATATTCGATACGATGCCTCTTGAAGCACCACACATTTCGCTACCTTGGTAACGGAAGCACTCACAACTCAAGCACCAACAATTTACCCACGTTCGAATTCACTTAGCTCCGACATAATGCAACGAGGTTATTTCACGGGTGCCATTCGTTGTCAAATACAACAGCGCAACCTGCAGGCTTGGCTAGCATTTGCGTTCATGTTCAACAATGTCTGTCTCGCGGTGGTTCAATATTTTTATCAAAGCCCTGTACAATTACTGTTAGAGTTCGCGCAAAATAACACGGTGCAGGCGCATAAACGTATTTTCGTCATGAGCGTTGTGTGATTCGGTACTTTTGTCCGATTGGGCCTTAGCTGATTGTCGTTGCCGAGTGCGCACTTCAAACATTCTTGTTGCTGTCTCGTAATTACAAAATTTGGTACCACAGTCTTCGCATACCATAGATTCAGCGGGAATTTCTTCTTAATTAGGCAAAACGTAAAACACAATTAAATTTTTGTCGGAAGAGCAAACGAGGAAGCAAGTATCTCATTAAGTACTGAACTTTAGAGGGCTAAAGGGTCCGCTAGCTATTCCAGACATTTGATGAAGAGAATAAAGGAGAAGGGGAAAAAGGTATCTTCAAGTGTTGCCTAGGGCTTCACTACTTCATAGTTGTTCTTTATTTTACATTGCCAGTATGGTAATAAGTGACGGTGCACGCTACACTACATTTTTACCGCTTTTGTGTTTTAAGAGATTTCAGAATTTTCCGTTTACATCCATCAACAGTACTGCAATCAGAGTTACTAGCCCGCTGTCACGGCTCTTGGTACATTGTTCAAGACCAGAGCTGCACGTTGCCTAACGACTTCCACGGGCAACCAAAATTTGATTTTCAATATTTTGCATTATTATTAACTAAATTCAAACTTTCAAAATGCTGTCATAACCTAGTCATTAAGACCTATAATCGTACGTTAAAAACGCAAGAAGACAAGTATTAAGGTAATAAACTTTTTATACAAGGTGCTTCAGCTGCCCTACCGATACTGTTTTATTCAACTCGAAATGTTATATCTGATATTCAAAAACCAAGTGCGATATTTTCATATTCTCTCACTCGCTACCTTTTTGTAGGAAATTCGCTGTAGCTAAATTTTGTAGTGTTATACTTTTATCTAGAGGCCGCAGATTCCAGTTATTCAGAAAAAGCGTACAAAGGGGACCACAAACGCCCCCTCCCGCTTCCTCACTCATACAAATAGTAAAATTAACGCTTCCGTAAATGTTACCTAACAGTTTTTTGAATTTTAACAGCATAAAATAGCAATTACATCGTTGTATTAGTCAGTCTTCTGATTACGAAACGTCTATGCATGTAGGGGCTAAATCTGAATCGAACTGTCAACGTAATTAATTTTAGTGTAACGTTTACAATAGCCGTTTTCCTTTTATTACCTTATTACCCTAATGGTCACGTTTAAATTAATAATGTCAACGAAATAGCCGACTAAACTGGCAGTGTACTAGTTAAAAAAAATAAAAAATAAAAAAAGTCGAGCGGCATGAACAGCATATTAGAAATTCTGACTGGTGAGAGATGAGTGCGGGGGTAGAGATGCGTTTGAAGGTCAGTTTTCTACCTTTTTCTTGAATAACGTAGAAACTGTGCCCCCCCCCCCCCCCCCAGGGAAAAAGTATATCCCAATACAAAATTTAACTACATTCAATTTCTCACGAAAAGATTTTGTTCATTTTTTTCTCTCGAACTAACAGTATGTGCATACCGAGCAAGAGAATATGAGAGGCTCGAGAGTCGTTTTTTATGAACAGATATAACGTTGCTGGTTGCATAAAACTACATCGGTAGGGACAACTGAATCATCCTTGAGGCAGCACAACTCACCGCACGCAAATAGTCAGATTACATTCGTACAGTATTTGAGGTTGAGAGGACTTGCTCACTTGCAATAACTTTACACATAATTTCAGACATTTAAGAAACTCTTCCTCGATGATTACTCCCCCTTCCACAAAATGATGAAATGAAAGAAGTTCATAGCTGACTATATTTCCGCCGTTCACGCAATAAAACTGCCGCACAAATCATGACATTTCAGTTGATCACCTCTTTACTACTAATTCCATTCACAGCACATTTTGCAGAGAGTATCCACATATACCACTGAATGTACTTGAAAATTATATGATTGTTAAACAAACAATACAGGAGACATGAGTCACAAACATTGATATACGTGAAACACTATTTTTTCTTAAAACTGAATGCAGCTTATCCAGGCTATATTCATCCGGTGTTTGATAAAATGAGAGTTTAGCGACTTCGAACAGATTTTAAACCTAATTTCAAAGCTTCTTTAAACTCCTTCTCTCTTACGTGTTCTACATCAATACTAAACATATTAATTCATTTGTAATCAGAATTTTGAACCTTGTTTATGCATTGAAGTTAGTCTTTAAAGAACAGCTCCTTTTTTGTATTCTAGAAGCGGCAAAATTTTTTGCCTGAAATGTTACGACGTATTCAAAAGCCCTGTTTGGGTCTACAATCATCTTCAGGAGACAGCACACTATGTAATGCGTAAGTGTATAATCATGTATTTTAACATGTCAATCATATTTACATATTTCATGTGCATAGTAATATAAATAACGAAGACTCCTGTCTTACTATGGACGTGGAATGCATAAACATTATAGACACAAGGGCACTGTCTTCCTAAACTGAATGATTAGGCGTTGACGTATTTCAGAGTGAGCTGTTACTTGAAAAATGTAATATGCTGAAATCGCAGTTGTGAATAATTAAATTTAATAACAGTGCAGACGGAAAGCGTTGTCCATTTCTGAAATTATAAAATTTCCTTGTGTAGTGGTGGTGTGTGGTCAATCGTGTTTTCTTTCATTGGTTCTTTCGTTTGTGCGACTATTTCTTTTTCGGTACTATTGTGACCAGCTATTGACTGTATTTCTGTCGCGTTACTGATAGCGCTGACGTAATCTGTTAATACGGCCACATGCAGATTCCAACGTACAACTTACATGAAAAGTAAGTTTGCAGTCAGGCTCCTATTGTCGAACTTCACATCCCCTATCGCGCGGTGGCGGTTCCCAACGGAGCCCCCTTACTTTAGTTGTTGCCTCCGCTACCGAACCATCTGCGCAGCTAAGGGTCAAGTTATTTTGTGAGCAATCTATCTTATTGTTTGTTACTGACAACTGGGTGTCGTGCACTTTCCTACCATGGACTTTGCGATCTGTGACGTCAACATGATGTTACTAACCAGAAATATTTTAGCTGTGGCTTTTCTGAGCGCTTTAAAATAATAACATGCCTTCAAATTTCATCCAGGTTTAGAACTGGCTGTGTACATAGTACATAGGCATGCAGAATTTTTTTTATTTTTAGCCTGATTAAATAACGGAAGATTAAATTACTGCGAGTGAAACGAGTAGCAATGATATCTGTAATCTTACCTGCCACAAATATTTGGCTGTTTTTTTTCCGAATATCGAGTTTTCTGAGGGCGTGCTTAAGGAGCAATTTAAGAAGGCACTTTAAAAGGCTGCGAGTGAGATGAGCAGCAATGTGGATTGACGATACTTCTCTCTATTGGTGTATCAAAGGAAGCTGCAAAAGTGAGGGAGGCTCTGGTCGGGAATTCCACAGTGTAGAACTGGATGGTCGGAACTGTCACAGTGCCCGCAACACCTAAAAAAGGACCGGAAACGCCACGGTCGGAAAGCCCACGGAGCCTGAAAATTGCAAGTTTTTCAAACTAGTCCCCGTCACTGTCACTATGCATTAACCTGCATTCAGGTGGTGTTTGCTTATTGCTGATTGTTGTTTAATTATTTGGTTGTGCAACAGGCACTTTATGGTTAGCGCTGCGAATTCTTTTGAAGCCTTTGCCGTATTTTATTATTATGTACGTAAAGCGGTACTGTCAGTCTGCTTTATTTAGCCCTTGCTTGCCAATATTATTTGAGTGTCACTAGACTGCTTGCCGTGGTGTTCTGTGACATAACGAGAATTTTCTCCACATAATACTCATGAAATATGGCTTGTGGATATGACAATGGACCTGTCTGTGTTTTATTTTAACGTGTCACACTTCTCATTTTCCGTATGTACTCATCCATAAATGAGTTTTGCATGAAGTTTGAATGTGTGGGATATAGAAAGATGAGGGGCTGACCAAAGACAGAAGGTGGTGGTTTTCTCAAAGTAAAGCCTGTGGGTAAAGCTAAGCAAAGAGACTGCCTGAGGGTTTTGTAAAAGATCGACAGAATCGAGAGTTAGAGGGTGGTAGGCGGTCGCAGCCAGTAAGGATACGTTCACATTCCTGGTGCTTGAACAGGAAGACGTTGTCACCGGAAGTCCGCCATGTTTTATACGCTGTCAGGCTGACTGGCTTGAGGTGGGGAAGCCCTTGTGGATCTCTTGCTGTTGAGGCGAGAAAAATGAGTTGTATCATCGTCGATAACGTTCGCAATTTGTGATTTGGAGTAAGTGTAGCCAGCGATGTGTTAGTAGACGGTTTAATTCTAATAATTTTGATGGTTTACGTGATCACAGTAATCGTGGTTATTGCCCATTGAGAGTGAGTAGTAGTAGCAGTAGTAGCTTCATTCACCCATAGAGCTCTTTTTACAAGGATATAGGACATGTCAAAGTATTCACAAATTTAGACCAATTTAAAATAAGCTAATTCGTATACACATATATTTACAGACTTCTAGTTAGAGACAATCATTAGATTTACTCCTGGTATACAATACTTTTTTTTACAAATAACTTATTAAATAATGTAATGCCACACTGTTCACACATATTTCACTATCCGTCACTGCGCGCGCGCGCGCACACACACACACACACACACACACACACACACACACACACACACACACACACACACACACACTGGTGATCTCTGGGCCATTTCTGTACCGAAACTTCCCATTTGCTATTCTGAAAAACTGAGTCAGCATTCCTCCATAATTAGTGAGATGTTGAGCTCAGAAAGAGAAAGAGGTGTAGTATTGTGCCATGCATAGCTTGGGGTAAGTATTTCTAGAAAGGGAAAAAAAAGAAGGAAAAAACATAAAGTGAAGGTGTTACGTGGAATGTTGGATATTTTATAATCATTATTATTATTATTATTATTTATTTGTATAACATTTTTTGTCAAACCCCCAGTTTTAGCTAAGTAATCCTTCAATGTATAAAATGTATTACATAACAGGTGTTTTTAGCTGCCTTTTTAAATAAGTGTATTTTTGCAATTTCTTTAATCTCTTTTTGTAATTTATTGTACAGTTACCAGCTACCATACCAAGTTGAGAGAACGTTTGATGTTTCATTTTATCTTTAGTTTTTGTGAAACGAAGCTGATTTAAAAATGGTCTTAACGCCTTTCTAAGAGACAGTCTCCGCTCCTTCCGATCTGATCACGTAAGCGCAGAAAAGATGTGGAATGATCTCAAAGAGATAATATCGACGGCAATTGAGAGATATATACCACATAAATTGATAAGTGATCGTACTGATCCTCCATGGTACACAAGACGGGTCAGATCACTGTTGCAGAAGCAACGAAAACAGCATGCCAATTTTAAAAGAACGCAAAATCCCCAAGATTGGCAAAGTTTTGCAGATGTTCGAAAAATAGCGCGTGCTTCAATGAGAGATGCTTTTAATAATTTCCACGACGTAACTCCGTCGCGGAATCTGGGAGAAAACCCAAAGACGTTCTGGTCATATGTAAAGCACACCAGTGGCAAGACGCAATCAATACCTTCACTGCGCGATAACAACGGTGAAGTCACTGATGACAGTGCCACCAAAGCAGGGTTATTAAACACGGTTTTCCGAAACCCCTTCACTAAAGAAGAGGAAGTAGATATTCCCGAATTCCAGTCAAGAACAACTGCCAAGATGAGAAACATAGAAGTAGATATCCTCGGTATAGCAAAGCAGCTAAAATCAGTTAATGAGGGCAAGGCTTCCGCTCCACATGGTGTACCAGTCAGGTTCCTTCCAGAGTATGCAGATGCAATGGCTCCATATTTAGCAGTTATATACAACCGCTCGCTCACAGAAAGTTCCGTACCTAAATACTGGAAAGTTGCTCAAGTCACACAAATACCCAAAAAGGGAAATAGGAGTAATCCGCTGAATTACAGGTCCATATCACTAACGTTGATTTGCAGTAGGGTTTCGGAACATACACTGTATTCGAACATTATGAAGTACCTCGAAGAAAACGATTTACTGGCACATAGCACGGATTCAGAAAATATCGTTCATGCGGAAGACAATTAGCTCTTTATACTCATGAAGAAATGAGTGCTATCGACAGGGGATGTCAAACTGACTCCATATTTTTAGATTTTCGGAAGGGTTTCGACACCGTTCCTCACAAGCCCCTTCTAACCAAATTGTGTGACTATAGAATATCACCTCAGATGTGCGACTGGATTCGTGATTTCCTGTCATAAAGGTCACAGTTCGTAGTAATAGATGGAAAGTCATCGAGTAAAACAGATGTAATATCCGGCATTCCCCAAGGAAGAGTTATAGGCCCTCTATTGTTCCTGATCGGCCGGCCACGGTGGCCGAGCGGTTCTAGGCGCTTCAGTCCGGAACGGCGCGACTGCTACTGTCGCAGGTTCGAATCCTGCCTCGGGCATGGGGCATGGATGTATGTGATGTCCTTAGGTTAGTTAGGTTTAAGTAGTTCTAAGTTATAGGTGACTGATGACCTCAGCTGTTAAGTCCCATAGTGCTCAGAGCCTTTTTTTTTTTCCTTATCTATATTAGCGACATAGGAAACAATCAGAGTAGCCCTCTTAGATTATTTGTAGATGATGCTGTCATCTACCGTCATGTAAAGCCATCAGATGACTAAAACAAATTGCAAAATGATTTAGATAAGATATCTGTGTGGTGCGAAAAGTGGTAGTTGACCCCGAATAAAGAAAAGTGTGAAATTATTCACATAAGTAATAAAAGAAATCAGCTAAATTTCGAAGGCTGTAAATTCAACTAAATACTTAGGGATTACAATTACAAATAACCTAAGTTGAAACAATCACATAGATAATATTGTGGGTAGAGCAAACCAATTTTGCGATTCTTTGGCAAAACATTTAGAAGGTGCAGCCGATCTACTAACGAGACTGCTTACACTATAATTGTCTGCCCTATTCTGGAGTATGGCTGTGCGGTGTGGGATCCGTATCAGGTGGGACTGACGGATGATCCTGAAAAAGTTCAAAGAAGGGCGGCTCGTTTTATATTATTGCGAAACAGGGGAGATAGTGCCACAGACATGGTACGTGAATTGGAGTGGCAAAACAAAGGCGTTTTTCGTTGCGTCGGGATCTTCTCATGAAATTTCAATCACCAGTTTTCTCCTCCGATTGCGAAAACATTCTGTTGGCACCCACCTGCATAAGGAGAAACGATCATCACAATAAAATAAGAGAAATCAGGGCTAGCACAGATAAATTAAAGTGCTCCTGTTTCCCGCGTGTCGTTCGTGAGTGGAACGGTAGAGAGACAGCTTGAAGGTGGTTCATTGAACCCTCTGCCAGGCACTTAATTGTGAATAGCATAGTAATCACGTAGATGTAGATGTAGATTATTATGCAGGTTTCTTTAACGAGGGCGTGAGCACATGTTTAGCCAATTTGTGGGAGTAGAGCGTAACGACCAGAAATTCAAAGTTTCCTGAGCGTTTAACGATGTTAAATGTTTGCTAAGGGCAATCAAGTGCGGCGAGAGTATTAATTTTTATTTAGTCATTATGTGCGTTTTTGGTCTTCTTTGTGACTTGTACTGGAGCCGAGAAGTTCATCACGTGTGCATGTGAAATGGTTTCTAAGACTCCGTAAGGTATAGACTGTTGTCGGATGTTCTCATGATGTTTGAAAGTAATACGGAGAAATTTGAGAAGCTTTTGTGAGAATTTTAGTTGAGATTTAATTTTTTTCTTTGTAAGTAAGATCTGATAATGTGGTGTATCAGCAGTTCATGTATTAACTGAATAGAGAGTAGTTAAAATATTACTTAAATTCTTACTGTCCCATATAACGATTTTGATAACCCTCAGTCTCATTTTATGCAGCAGTTTGCCATGTGTTTCCGCCACGTTTCTCCTGCCTTCCCCCACGCTTTTTGAAATATTTTGTTTCAATCCCATGGGGTGAAATAATGACCAATCAAAATCAAATTCATTAACGTACTTTGAATTTCAAACTTCGCATCATATTTTATTTGAATTTAGCAAAGTCCCCCTTATCTCTTTATCGGAACAATTAATTCATGATCAATGTAGAACTATTAAATACGCAGATAAAGTCTGGCCGATTTTAACAAATATTACCCATATACCAAGAAACATAACATAAAGTAAGAGGCTCAGGTTTTCCTAGCTAAGTGAAGAGAGAGTAGTAAAAGAAATAAGCATAAGTTGCAAGTCCATCCCAATGGTAAAAAACACAACTTGAGTATCAGTCAACGTGCAGTTGTAGAAGTCACCTCAGGAATCTACGCCCTGCTTCGTTTTCAGGCAGTGTAGTCTGAATATCAACTATGTCCTCCCACCCTCCTCACTCCCCCTCCCCCCCCCCCACCCCCCGTGTTTGTGCGTCCGTGTGTGAATGCTGTGTTGTTTGCTGATATACTGGACGTTTCTGAAAGTAACCCATACCCTATCCTACAGTGTGACCGAAATTCTCTTGCATGCAGGATACCAAAGGGAAAGCTGAACTGTATGTATTATTTGGAGCCATAACGCTGGATGAGTTATCTACGTCAAGAATCTGTATTATATAACCCCATTGTAAAAATGTTTCGAGAATAATAAATGTAGATACTTGGAAAGGAATTAAGATTTGCTATCGATACAACAAATTACCGTACTTTCCTCATTCAACATAGATCGTTTCTCAACTCCCCTGCAAAGAATAGCCTGAAAGATAAACTAATAGATTGCTATAGCAGTAATTAAAGCATTGACGGAACAAAATCAATAAAAGTTTGTCGGTGTAGATTCATTAAATGCATAGATGAAGTCGGGCCGATTTTAAGAAATAATACCCATGTACCAAGGAATATAACATACAAGAAGAGGCCGAGATCTGTCTAGCAAGGTGGAGAAAGTAGTGAAAGGAAGTAGCACAAGTTGCAAAGACACAAATAATGAGTAAATAGTGAGCTAATAGGACAGTCATTGAAATTCATGCATCTTAGTTCCATTAAACATAACAAATGGTAATTGCGCATACGCTGGATGCTTAAATAGCTGAACATTCACTGCCACCGGCCAAAACGATTGTAAATTCATGACTGATGTATAACTTTTACCGCTGCAACTGACGGAAATTCTTTTTGGTTGTTTTGCGTCAATATTCTCTCTTTCCTTTCCTTGATAAACACAAATATTAAATGATTAAATAGGTTAGTCACTATTGTACGCCACGACATCGCATTTTGAGGCTCGCTTCATAACTCCCTTGATGAACAAAGAAAGATGGAAGCAGATATAAAATTGCTCAGTCGAATGCCTAATCTTCTGTATAAACAAAAATAAATTGCCACATAGCGGCTCCACCGATTTGGCTGATTTTTTTCGTAATTGTTAGGTCAAGGTTTGTATTAAAGAAAATTTTTGGAAAATCCACCAGAAAAATTGGAAATCTGGTTGATATTTTTGTATGAAAATCAGACAGCAATGTGCCGATCGGTTTGAGTTCTGCTGTCACGTGTTTTCGTAACAACAAAAAATTCCGCATTGAATGCTGATAATTTGCGAAAAATAATATAATTGAAGCAACATTTCAATGTGTTAAAAGTGATATCTTTAGTGTATTACAAAGGCTCAGTTGATGTCAGTTCGTAGTAATTTGTTGTGTTGCAAGCATTCAATTGATTTAATTTCGTGGTTTATTTCTTTGTAAAAAAAAATGGCACCACTGAGGCGTCGAAGTATCGGTCGGTGTACGCGCAGCGCAGGCCAACTACATGATTGTCGAGTCAGTGATACTGACGAAGAACGTAGACAACGTTCGGAGGCAAATCCGATAACAATTTCTCAAGCGCTATCCATTATTACTCCGGAGCAATGAATTCCGTTTTATTTCATTCCAATAAACTCATTATCTCACTGAATCCGGTTTGTTTCAGTTCGGTCGGTTGAATCCCTTTCCCCTCTTCAGAATGGCTTCAACCTTTGCAAGATCTGGTTCACGGTTTATAATATGTCCTAGAATTTGTAATTTACCCCTGAAAAATTTGGTCTTTTCCTGGTTAACCGTAAAATTCTAACTTTCCCACCACAGCTTGTATATTTTGAACGAGTAAGTCATCCAAATGCAAAATGACATGATGTTTTACTTATTGGCCTTATGCCTGATCAAGAGCTCTAGTGAATTCTGCCACTGACACTTTTAATCCAAAAGACAAAGCACGAAACTGTTAACCTTTTTACTCAAATAAGAAGGCAGTTTACTTACGTTATTTAGGAGCCAGTAACACCTGCCAGTATTCCAAACTAATGTTAGGGTACTAATGTATTGTATCCACAAAATTTAGAGAACATTCCTTCAGTATTAGTTGATGGTCACACTCTACCTCTAAAAACTAACTGTTGTAGCATCTAGTACTAGATGTATGACTGACAGGCACCATGGGGTTGTTGTATCTACTATTTGAATGTTCAGTAATGTTCCATTACAACATGTGATCTATTTCAAACTTCATCTCTGCCCTGACACTCATGGGTCTCATACAAGTCGATATGTAAAACTTAGTTTATTCTTTTACTTATATATAAAATTCTGATTATCCCTAGTTTCTCAGAAAAAAAATAGTTTGTACTTACTTAACAATTTGTCCAGTCACTCTTGCTGTTGAGTGGAGGTAACCACTTTCACTTTATCCTTGTCCATCCCATGGCTATTACCGACACATTGTCGATATTCTCATTCCTTGACACAGTCACCTTTACAAAGTTCATCTTTATATCCACATTTCAAATGTTCTTAGTATGAATTTCTTCTGGACAATTAGTATGTGTTATGAATTCTATATGTTTAGTATATTCAGTGAAAGTTATCATTATGGTTCATGAACCAGTTTACACTGAAAAAAACATCTAATTATAAATTTGGCAAAACAAACATTTTGTGTTAAAACTGCATATCCAGTATTCGGAATTTAATCATTGCTTATTCCAAGATTTCTTTACATTCGTTGCCTACACTTCCGTGCAAAATCGCTCATTTGATAGGAACCACCTCTGCCTCACCATTTGCTGGTACTTTTTGCTTTAGTTCTTGATTAATTAAACTTGCCTGGCTACCTGCATCAATAAGAAGTTAGACACTGCAACTAGCAATGTTACGCCAAACGACAGACTGTAGCTGTTTACAACTTTACAATATTCTTTCTCTCAAGAGTATATCCCTCAGACGTTCCCTACTTTGGTAGTTAAGAATGCTGTTGTGCAAGTTGTACCTTTTGCAGGTGTAGGCTCAGCGAGACTCTGAAACACATCATGCCCACTGACTCGAGTGCTAGTTACAGCCCTTGATTTATTTTTTTCAGATGACTGTTGCGCCATACCCATTAATTACATCATTTTGTCTTATCTTTCCGTATACCTCCCTCCCAAATTAGAACGGTATCCCAGTTTATACCTTTCTGTCATATTGTTACTAGATATGGATCTTCAGGTTTTGGTGGCGCAAAGCCTGTTCCATTAAGTTTCGGGTGTGCAGCTGCAAGAGTTCTCTTTCTTCTTCTAATAATTCGGCTGTATAACGTTCAGCCTTCTTCAGAGTGAGCCCCAAGACTGCCGCTCCAGTGTTTCTTTTTTTTTTCTTAATTGTGATTTTGCACCGCGTGCAAGGTGGGCTGGCAGCGGAAAATTTTACTCCGCTCTTCAGCCACAAGCAGTACAATAAAAGAGAAAATGAAGACAGAAAAGTAACAGACTGGTGGTTAAAAAACAGTTGATACAATAATTAAAAACATGAAGCCATTAACACTCGACGAAAAACAAGATAAACTGTCGGCACTGTGCACAAACACTGATGATTTAGACGGTACACGTGAACGAAGGAGCGTGGTGGCGAAAAATACTAAATCACAAACACGACGGCACACACACGAAAAATTGATGGCGATGATCTCCGGCACGCGAATGTCAACTTAACGTGTGCGAGTCCGGGGACCTGCCAGGAGGGGAAGAAGGTGGTGAGGGAGGGAGAGGGGAGAGCAGGGATGCCAACAGCAGAGGAGATGGAGGGAGGAATGAAGGTATGGGGGTAGGGGAAGCCCGGGGGAAGAGGGGGGAGAAAGGGATGAGGGAGGGAAGAGGGAGAGAAGGAGAGAAGGTGCCAATAAGAACGAACACAGGAAGTGGGAGGGGAGTATCAAGGTTGGTAGGAAGGGTAGATGGAGGGGAGGAGGGCATCATCAGGGAGGGGGAAATGGCAGAAGCCACCTTGGGAGAGGTTAAGGAGAGTGGACAGATGGAGAGCAGGTGGGACGTGGAAATACAGGTGCGGCAGCGGGTGGGGGTGGGAGAGAATGGGAGAGACAAGCGGGTGAGGACGATCGGGTTTACGGGAGGTGTAGAGGATCCGTATCCATTCGAGGAAAAGGAGGAGGTAGGGGAATGGAATAAGGTCATATAGGATCCGCGTGGGAGAGCGGAGACAGATGCGACAGGCGAGGCGAAGAGCATGGCATTCGAGGATTTGAAGGGATTTGTAATAGGTAGGAGGAGCAGAGATCCAGGCAGGGTGGGCATAGTAGAAGATAGGACGGATGAGGGATTTATGGGTGTGGAGGATGGTGGAGGGGTCCAGCCCCAATGTACAGCCAGAAAAGAGCTTGAGGAGACGGAGTCAGGAGCATGCCTTGGCTTGGATTGTCCAGAAATGGGGGGTCAAGGAGAGGCAATGGTCAAGGGTGACGCCAAGGTACTTAAGGGTGGGGGTGAGGGCGATAGGATGGCCATAGATGGTGACATAGAAGTCGAGGAGGCGGAAGGAAGGGGTGGTTTTGCCTACAATGATCGCCTGGGTTTTGGAAGGATTGTCTTTGAGCAACCACTGGTTGCACCAAGTGGTGAACCGGTCTAGATGGAATTGGAGAACGTGTTGGGAGCACTCCAGGGTGGGGCCGAAGGCAAGGAAGGTGGTGTCATCGGCGTACTGGGGAAGGTGAATGGGGGGTGAAGGCGGCGGCATGTCCGCCGTATACAAAAGTTACAGAAGTGTGGAGAGGACGGAACGTTGGGGCACACCAGCGGAGGGGAAAAAGGTGTAGGAATCCGTGTTATGGATGGTGATGTAGGAGGGACGTTGGGAAAGAAAGAACCCAATCAGACGGACGTAGTTAAGAGGAAGGGCAAAGGTTTGGAGCTTGAGGAGGAGACCGGAATGCCACATACAGTCATAATGGCTCTGAGCACTATGGGACTCAACTTCTCAGGTCGTAAGTCCCCTAGATCTTAGAACTACTTAAACCTATCTAACCTAAGGACATCACACACACCATGCCCGAGGCAGGTTTCGAACCTGCGACCGTAGCGGTCGCGCGGTTCCAGACTTTAGCGCCTAGAACCGCTCGGCCACTCCGGCCGGCATACAGTCATAGGCGCGTTCGTGGTCAAGGGGGGGGGGGGGGAAGATAGCAGAGCGACGGGAAGTGAGCTGTTCAGAGAGGAGATGAGTGAGGTGAAGGAGAAGGTCATCGGTAGAGAAGGACGGCTGAAAGCCACACTGGGTAGCGGGAAGGAGGCAGTACTGGCAGAGATGCTGGTGGATGCGTCGGGTAAGGATGGATTCCAGGACCTTGCTGAAGACTGAGGTAAGGCTGATGGGACGATAGGAGGAGACAGCGGAAGGCGGTTTGTCGGGTTTAAGGAACATCAGGATGTGGGAGGTTTTCCACAGGTCAGGGTAGTAGCTGGTGACAGGACTACATTGTAGAGTCTGGCCAGAGTGGAGAGGAAGGAGGCAGGTGCTTCACAAAGGTGGCGATAGGTGACATGATCATGACCGGGAGTGGTGTTGCGTTTCGTGCGGAGTGTAGCGATGAGATCCTGAGTAGTGATGGGGGCACTCGGCACTGAGTTCGATGTGTGCAATGTTGTCCAAGTACTGGAAACCAGGAGAGAGGGGAGGGACAGAGGTGTCAGTTCGATTGCGGGCATCCGGGAAGAGGCAGTAATCGAACTGGGGATCGTTGGGAATGGTAAAGACATCGGAGAGGTAGGAGGCAAACTGATTGGCCTTACTAAGGTTGTCAGGGAAGGGTTGATCATCATGAAGGAGAGGGTAGTAGGGAGGGGGGTTTAGATCTGATAAGGCGGCGGAATGCTGACCAGTACTTGGACGAGTTGATATGAAGTGTAGCATTAAGACGGGTGCATGTCTGTCGCCAGTTCCGGCGTTTCTTAGCCGCGAACAAGTTTCTGATGCCGCTCCAGTGCTCGCTTCGTCCCTTTATACTCGTGTACCGCGCAGCTGCGCATGCGGCCACAGGTGCAAATGCGCCAGAGATGCTGGTCGGCGCCAGAGACGCGCGCAATGCGCGAGTTACGTCTATGACTCCGCAGTCGATCTGTGTTGGCATGTCGATATATCATTGTGAGCTGCACTGTGACGACATCTTTGTGAGTGTATTACACCAAGTGCCGGATTCCATGATTTATCAAGGTTGAAACCACTATCTCTATTAATTAAATTCATCGTCAAGCGAATCTCAATTGCCTCCTTCACTATCGAGTCCCAAAAAGACGATGTAGTCGCCAAAATTTAGACGTTGTCATACAACATACTGTGACCAATGTCAATACAGTGCTCTGCCACTGCCGGCTTGTTAGGTTGTAAAAGTCGTGTGTACCTCCGGTGTTCTGTACATCTTTCTTGGACAGTACGAGTTGTTTGTCTAATGTAAGAAAGGCCACATTCACATGGAATTTTGTAAACTCCAGATTTTCGGAGCAGCAAATCGTCTTTGACGGAGCCCACGAGTGCAACTGTCTTGGGTGGAGGACGAAAATCACTTTTACTTTGTGTCTGCTGAGAATCCGTCCTATTTTTGGTGAGAGGCTACCCACATATGGCAGGAAGGCCATCGAGTTCAAGGTTTCTTCGTCTTCTGCTTTCTTTGTGGCCTCTTTCGGTTTGTCTTCAAACACTCTTTGTAAGAGGGAAATTTCATCTTGCAGATTGCTTTAGTCAGAAATAATATGCGCTCTATGGGTCAAAGATCGGAGAACACTCATCGTCTGCGCAGGATGGTGGCACCTACTTGCACGTAAATACAAATCCGTGTGCGTCGGCTTCCGATACACTTCATGTCCCAAGGTGCCATCCTCTCTGCGCCGAACCAGAACATCCAAGATTGGAAGGCATCCCTCCTTTTCAATTTCCATCGTGAACTTTATTTGATCGTGGATGGAGTTCAGATGTCTTAAGAAGTCTTGCAAGTTATCTTCAGCATGAGGCAAACTACAAAGATATTATCAACATACCTCCTCCAGAATACCATGGGTTTCAAGTCAGCAGATGCAAGCGTCTTCTCCTCGAAGTCTTCCATAAATAAATTGGCTACCGGAGGGGATAAGGGACTACCCATGGCGACTCTGTCCGTCTGTTCAAAAAATTCGTTGTTAAATAAGAAGTATGTAGAGGTCAGAACATGTTTGAATAAAGCTGAAATCTCTTTGTCAAAACTTCTTTCAATAAGTTGTAGAGATTCTGTAAGGGGTACCTTTGTGAATAAAGACACTACATCGAAACTAACTAATACACTCCTGGAAATGGAAAAAAGAACACATTGACACCGGTGTGTCAGACCCACCATACTTGGTCCGGACACTGCGAGAGGGCTGTACAAGCAATGATCACACGCACGGCACAGCGGACACACCAGGAACCGCGGTGTTGGCCGTCGAATGGCGCTAGCTGCGCAGCATTTGTGCACCGTCGCCGTCAGTGTCAGCCAGTTTGCCGTGGCATACGGAGCTCCATCGCAGTCTTTAACACTGGTAGCATGCCGCGACAGCGTGGACGTGAACCGTATGTGCAGTTGACGGACTTTAAGCGAGGGCGTATAGTGGGCATGCGGGAGGCCGGGTGGACGTACCGCCGAATTGCTCAACACGTGGGGCGTGAGGTCTCCACAGTACATCGATGTTGTCGCCAGTGGTCGGCGGAAGGTGCACGTGCCCGTCGACCTGGGACCGGACCGCAGCGACGCACGGATGCACGCCAAGACCGTAGGATCCTACGCAGTGCCGTAGGGGACCGCACCGCCACTTCCCAGCAAATTAGGGACACTGTTGCCCCTGGGGTATCGGCGAGGACCATTCGCAACCGTCTCCATGAAGCTGGGCTACGGTCCCGCACACCGTTAGTCCGTCTTCCGCTCACGCCCCAACATCGTGCAGCCCGCCTCCAGTGGTGTCGCGACAGGCGTGAATGGAGGGACGAATGGAGACGTGTCGTCTTCAGCGATGAGAGTCGCTTCTGCCTTGGTGCCAATGATGGTCGTATGCGTGTTTGGCGCCGTGCAGGTGAGCGCCACAATCAGGACTGCATACGACCGAGGCACACAGGGCCAACACCCGGCATCATGGTGTGGGGAGCGGTCTCCTACACTGGCCGTACACCACTGGTGATCGTCGAGGGGACACTGAATAGTGCACGGTACATCCAAACCGTCATCGAACCCATCGTTCTACCATTCCTAGACCGGCAAGGGAACTTGCTGTTCCAACAGGACAATGCACGTCCGCATGTATCCCGTGCCACCCAACGTGCTCTAGAAGGTGTAAGTCAACTACCCTGGCCAGCAAGATCTCCGGATCTGTCCCCCATTGAGCATGTTTGGGACTGGATGAAGCGTCGTCTCACGCGGTCTGCACGTCCAGCACGAACGCTGGTCCAACTGAGGCGCCAGGTGGAAATGGCATGGCAAGCCGTTCCACAGGACTACATCCAGCATCTCTACGATCGTCTCCATGGGAGAATAGCAGCCTGCATTGCTGCGAAAGGTGGATATACACTGTACTAGTGCCGACATTGTGCATGCTCTGTTGCCTGTGTCTATGTGCCTGTGGTTCTGTCAGTGTGATCATGTGATGTATCTGACCCCAGGAATGTGTCAATAAAGTTTCCCCTTCCTGGGACAATGAATTCACGGTGTTCTTATTTAAATTTCCAGGAGTGTATATCAGAAGGGTTCATTTTCAATGATTTCAGTTTACTAATGAAATCAGCAGAGTTTCTTATGCGGTGAGCACATTTTCCCAAAAGAGGCCTCAACAACGATGCCAGGTGTTTGGCAACGTCATAGATCGGAGAGCCTATGTTACTCACTATGGAGCTGAGCCGAAATATTAGAAGAAGAAGGAGAATTCTTCCGGCTGCACACCTGAAACTTAATGGAACATACTGTTACTAGGTTTGTAATGCTGTCTCCTCCACACGTTCTGATTTCCGTAAGCTGGGCTTCTGAAACTTATACCATAAAAATTATGTTCTCTATGACTGTTTCCAAAGACTCGACCTTACTTTACTTCACACACATGATTACCTCGATTCTGTGCTGACTTTTGTCTCTGATGTGTTCCATAACTCTGCTCCCCTCTAACATTACTATAGGCCCATGGTTTATTTAAATAACCAAACTGATGTAGCAAATCCAGCGGTTATTGACTACTCTCTCACCTGTGACGAATTTGTTTTCCCTTACAGCGGGAGACAGTCTGCTAATAAGTACTTCCACCAGATACAATTCATAAACTGTTTGCCTACATACGTAGATTAGACAAGATACCATTCTACATTACGGTATCTGCCGTATGGGTCGTTATAAAATCCTGATCCTAAAAGCTGAAACAACAACCTGTGTTGTGCCTAGAGTTGCCAGATGTCCCAATTTTCGCGGAACGTCCCGATTCACCCTCGATCAGGACGCCGAATGTCCCGGCTTTGGGCCAGTCGAAAATTATAAAAGTTCCGAAGCTAAACAATGGTGCGATACACACATCTCATTGTTTTGTACTTTTCGCTGACGCGCCGCTAGGGCCATTGTCGTGCACGCGCTCTGCATTTCGTACGCCTTCCAATTTTTTTATGCGGAAAGTGTCATAAGTTGTTAAAAATGTTTCAAATGGCCCTGAGCACTATGGGACTTTACTTCTGAGGTCATCAGTCCTCTAGAACTTAGAACTACTTAAACCTAACTAACCTAAGGACATCACACACATCAATGCCCGAGGCAGGATTGGAACCTGTGACCGCAGCGGTCGCGCGGTTCCAGACTGTAGCGCCTAGAACTACTCAGCCACACCGGCCGGCTTATCGTAAGTTGTACTCACGCAATATTTTTATATTCCTTTTAGAGATTGCATTATTTCCATCAATATATCCTCTTAACGTTCTGTTATACTTTTACCTCTACATTTAAGGTTATCCATTATAAGTAAAGCGACCAGTTTTACTAAAAAAAAATGAAGGAAGGAAAAGAAAACACGGGACATTCCTGTGGTTGTGTATGGTAACTGAGGATAACTTACTGAGGGTAGCGGTTGCACTGAAATTTGGAAAGAAACATAAGTCCCTGAAGTATTCATTTATTTCTGAAAACACTTCTCATATGTGTGGCCTTTTCATTCCTTTGTTTTGGTTTAGAATTTCAAAAAGATTTACTCAGCTGCACATATCAAAATTTACAGTAACCATTGTATGTACCGTTTCAACATTTAAGTGTCGATTTTTCCGTTCACATGGAAGTCATCAACTAAAATACTCTGTCGATAGTTGCGTTCGTCTCTGACAGACAGAGAAGGTACTGTCCGAGGGCAGGCAGCATCTGCCTACTCTTTGCCATTCATTAAGTATCCTGAGCACCTCTCATCATATCCTAATCTGCACTGACCATCTCCATCTACCACTTCAGAAAAAATGGTTCGATTGGCCCTGAGCACTATGGGACTTAACGTCTGAGGTCATCAGTCCCCTAGAACTTAGAACTACTTAAAACTAACTAACCTGAGGACATCACACACATCCATGCCCGAGGCAGGATTCGAACCTGCGACTGTAGCGGTCGCGCGGTTCCAGACTGTAGCGCCTAGAACCGCTCGGCCACTCTGGCCGGTACCACTTCAGAAAATCGTGCTGCAAGAAGTTTTGGAATGGACAGATATTACAGAAGAAATAACAGATTACCTGATAACTTCATGCGTGCTGAGTCCAGAACAAGAAATTTACCTCCAGAGGTCAAGTCTGATGCTGAGGCTACAGTCTCAAGAGCTCTGCTTTAACTCGGCGATTTTGTAAACGCAGCTAAATTCTTCAAAACTTACCTAACTTATAAAATTGTGTTCTAAGAGTAATGGGATTTTAAAGACAAAAATTTGCTCTTCTAAGAAATGTTTGGGTGTTTACTTTCGATTTTCATTTCTTTTTTTAAAAAAATTGTAAACTCCCTGCCCGCACTGAGCTTGCCAATACATTTATAAATTATCTGTGGTATCATACTAGTAAGATACACACGTGTGCTAAACGCGCCATCTGTTGCCTCACCACTGCGGCACCAGCTCTTATTTCACTTGATCGTGGCTCGTTTCTCCGTGTTCGGGCTGTTACTAACACTGGGCAAAACAAAATATTATAGTTTAATAAGCAAAGATAATTTAGAAATTTATAAGGGGTGCTCAAAAAGAAACGAGCAGGAGACATAATTACATAAACTAGTACCATGATGTTAGAAGTATTGAGCCTGGCTGTTGAGACACTTGGCCCACTGTGACACAAGGCGGTGAATGGCTGTCTCATAAAATTCCCAGGGCTGCGATGGTAACCAGTTCCGCATGTACAGCTGGACGTCGTCGTCCGTTGTGACGTTCTTCTTTTACCAAGGTGGCCCCCTTCTGATTCACTTCCTGCAGCACGGGACAACAGTGAATGCCCAGCGTTACCCGCAAACCTTGGCCACCCTTCGCCAAGCGATTAAATCAAAACGACCAGGCAATCTCATCCGTGGGGTCATTCTGCTCCACGACAATGCAAAGCGTCATACGGCCAACACAGTCGCGGCACTCGTGCAGAAATTCAAATCTGAGGTTCTCGGCCACTCTCCATACAGTCCGGACCTCTCTCCCTGTGCGTATGCTATTTTTGGTCCTCTTAAAAGGGCTCTGAGGGGCTAACGATTCACCCCGGACGACGACGTCTAGCTATACCTGTTGAACTGGTTAGCATCGCGGCCTTGGGAATTTTATGAGACAGCCATTCACCGCCTTGTGCCTCAACAACCAGGGCCAATACTTCCAACATACAGGTACTGGTTTCTGTAATTATGCCTCTGGCTCATTTCTTTTTCAATGCCCCTTATATACACTCCTGGAAATTGAAATAAGAACACCGTGAATTCATTGTCCCAGGAAGGGGAAACTTTATTGACACATTCCTGGGGTCAGATACATCACATGATCACACTGACAGAACCACAGGCACATAGACACAGGCAACAGAGCATGCACAATGTCGGCACTAGTACAGCGTATATCCACCTTTCGCAGCAATGCAGGCTGCTATTCTCCCATGGAGACGATCGTAGAGATGCTGGATGTAGTCCTGTGGAACGGCTTGCCATGCCATTTCCACCTGGCGCCTCAGTTGGACCAGCGTTCGTGCTGGACGTGCAGACCGCGTGAGCCGACGCTTCATCCAGTCCCAAACATGCTCAATGGGGGACAGATCCGGAGATCTTGCTGGCCAGGGTAGTTGACTTACACCTTCTAGAGCACGTTGGGTGGCACGGGATACATGCGGACGTGCATTGTCCTGTTGGAACAGCAAGTTCCCTTGCCGGTCTAGGAATGGTAGAACGATGGGTTCGATGACGGTTTGGATGTACCGTGCACTATTCAGTGTCCCCTCGACGATCACCAGTGGTGTACGGCCAGTGTAGGAGACCGCTCCCCACACCATGATGCCGGGTGTTGGCCCTGTGTGCCTCGGTCGTATGCAGTCCTGATTGTGGCGCTCACCTGCACGGCGCCAAACACGCATACGACCATCATTGGCACCAAGGCAGAAGCGACTCTCATCGCTGAAGACGACACGTCTCCATTCGTCCCTCCATTCACGCCTGTCGCGACACCACTGGAGGCGGGCTGCACGATGTTGGGGCGTGAGCGGAAGACGGACTAACGGTGTGCGGGACCGTAGCCCAGCTTCATGGAGACGGTTGCGAATGGTCCTCGCCGATACCCCAGGAGCAACAGTGTCCCTAATTTGCTGGGAAGTGGCGGTGCGGTCCCCTACGGCACTGCGTAGGATCCTACGGTCTTGGCGTGCATCCGTGCGTCGCTGCGGTCCGGTCCCAGGTCGACGGGCACGTGCACCTTCCGCCGACCACTGGCGACAACATCGATGTACTGTGGAGACCTCACGCCCCACGTGTTGAGCAATTCGGCGGTACGTCCACCCGGCCTCCCGCATGCCCACTATACGCCCTCGCTCAAAGTCCGTCAACTGCACATACGGTTCACGTCCACGCTGTCGCGGCATGCTACCAGTGTTAAAGACTGCGATGGAGCTCCGTATGCCACGGCAAACTGGCTGACACTGACGGCGGCGGTGCACAAATGCTGCGCAGCTAGCGCCATTCGACGGCCAACACCGCGGTTCCTGGTGTGTCCGCTGTGCCGTGCGTGTGATCATTGCTTGTACAGCCCTCTCGCAGTGTCCGGAGCAAGTATGATGGGTCTGACACACCGGTGTCAATGTGTTCTTTTTTCCATTTCCAGGAGTGTATTAGCGCTTGGAGCTCTGGCACTTTCCCAACACAGTTACGACAATTCACAACTGTTATACTGATGGTTCCTGTATCTACGTTCTTCCTGTGTTCGGCCTGCACCCTTTGTGGCTGAAGCCCTTCTTGTGTCTCCCCGAGACCCTCTAGCTTAAAAAACCGCACAGTCCACGCCCCACTGTCCCTGCTACCCGTGTAGCCGCCTCCTACGCATAGTGGACACCTGGTCTATTCAGCGGAACCCGAAGCCCAACCACCCTTTGGCGCAAGGCGAGGAATTTGCAGCCTACACGCTCGCAGAACCGTCTGAGCCTCTGATTCAGACCCTCCACTCGGCTCTGTACCAGAGGTCCGCAATCGGTCCTGTCGACTATGTTGCAAATGGTCAGCTCTGCTTTCATCTTACTAGTAAGACTGTCAGCCTTTACCACTTTTGTTAGCCGCTCGAAACTAGAGATAATCTCTTCCGATCCAAAGTGACACACATCATTGGTACCGACGCGAGCAACCACCTACAGTTAGCTGCACCCTGTGCTCTTCACGGCATCGACGAGGACCCATTCCACATCTGGAATGACTCCACCCGGTATGCACATTGGTTTTCTTTCCCTTCTTGGCAGCCATGTCCCTAAGAGGCCCCATAACGCGCCTAACGTTGGATCTCCCAACTATCAATAATCTCACCCTCTGTGATTATCCAGATCTTGCAGGTCGAGAGGTTTTCTCTGAAACAGAACAGGCGACAGCATCTGGCTCAGTGACAGCGGCATCCACAGACAACGCCCAGAACCTGTTTGTCAGAAAAACTGGGAGGGCCTTATGTGCGGCCGCCTGAGAACTCTTTCGCCATCTGCCAGGCCTCGGCCGACCTCTCACACGACAACATGTAATGGGTCAACTTCAGTGCGAGCAGTAACTGTGCTGTCCACCAGTGAGGACCGATAACAGGACTAGGCAGTGCTCGACGGTTGTTGGACAACAGAGCAGTAAGTGCTCAGTACCATTGCACAGACACGACAGAGCAGCAAGGGCACTGAAAAAAAAAAAAAAAAACTTTCAGCCAAAGCAGAGCAGTAAGTGCATAGTGCAGCTGCTCGGCCACAACAGAGCAGAAAGTGCACAGCACCACTGCTCAACCGCAACGGAGCTGTAAGTGCCAGCACCACTGTTGAGTTCACAACATAGCCATATGTTCTAAGACCACAGTTGAGGCTCAACAGAGCCATAACCGCAAGTAACACTCTTCAGGCTCAACAGGGCCGTAAGTGCCAGCACCTCTGTCCAGGATCAACAGAGCTGTAACTACCATCACCACTGTTCAGGCACAACAGAGCTTTAGGTGCCAGCACCACTTTTCAGGCGCAACAGAGCTTTTGGTGCCAGCATCACTTTTCAGGCACAACAGAGTTCTAACAAGAGAACCTCCCCATCGCACCCCCCTCAGATTTAGTTATAAGTTGGCACAGTGGATAGGCCTTGAAAAACTGAACACAGATCAATTGAGAAAACAGGAAGAAGTTGTGTGGAACATAAGCAAAATATACAAACTGAGTAGTTCATGGGAACATATGCAACATCAAGGACAATAGGATCGCAGGAGCGCAATGGTCTCGTGGTAACGTGAGCAGCTGCGGAACGAAAGGTCCTTGGTTCAAATCTTCCATTGAGTGAAAATTTTTATTTTTTATTTTCAGTTTATGTGACAAACTCTTATGTTTTCATCACTTTTTTGGGAGTGATTATCACATCCACAAGAAAACCTAAATCGGGCAAGGTAGAAGAATCGCCAAGTGTACAAGTTAGGTGGGTCGACAACATATTCCTGTCATGTGGTGCACATGCCGTCACCAGTGTCGTATAGAATATATCAGATGTGTTTTCCTGTGGAGGAATCGGTTGACCTATGACCTTGCGATCAAATGTTTTCGGTTCCCATTGGAGAGGCACGTCCTTTCGTCTACTAATCGCACGGTTTTGCGATGCGGTCGCAAAACACAGACACTAAACTTATTACAGTGAACAGAGGCGTCAATGAACGAACGGACAGATAATAACTATGCAAAAATAAATAAAGTAAAATTTTCACTCCAGGGAAGACTTGAACCAAGGACCTCTCGTTCAGCAGCTGCTCACGCTACCACAGGACCACGGCGGTCCTGAGTTCACATTGTGCATGATGTTGCCTATGTGGCCCATGGACTACTCAGTTTGTATATTTTGCTTATTTTTTCACAGTTCCACACAACTTCTTCCTGTTTTCTCAATTGATCTGTGTTCAGTTTATCAAGGCCTATCCACTGTGCCAACTTATAACTAAATCTGAGGGGGGTGCGATGGGGAGGTTCCCTTGTAAGTGCCAGGATCTCGTTTCAGGCACAAGCGAGCTGTAAGTGCCAGCACCACTGTTCAGGCTCATCAGTGCCGTAAGTGTTAGCATTACGTTAATGCACAACAGGGCAGCGCCTGCATCTCTGTTCAGGCACAACAGAGCAGTAGGTGCAAGCACCATTGTCCAGCCACAACAGAGCAATAGGTCCACAGCACAGTTGTTCGGCCGCAACAGTGCAAAGCACTATTGTTCACTCACAACACAGGAGTAAGTGTCAGCATCTCTGTTCAGGCACAAAAGAGCAGTTACTGCATGCAACATTGCTCTGTGTGACAACGGAGCAGTAAGTGCAAATCATGTTTCTAGTATTGTTTTCTCCTTGGTTACCTTAATATTATGACATTAACTTTCTTTAATTTTCAAGTCAACAAAGGCTTTTACTTTCCTAGTGAAATATTGTGTGTTCCAAGTGAAGTAATTGGGATCGATATTTTTCCACTGTGAAGGCAGTCAATGATCGAAATCGATAGTGAATGATCGTATTTTAAGACAGCACAGTGTGTGTCCGTGCGTTTCTCCAGGTGTATTGATTCTGTTGGCAGTTGCCCCAGAGAAAGAATAAAATTTGTTACTTGTATACAGTAGGAGTTCTTCTTGTTTATTAAAAAAATTACATATTGCAAAGTATTTTTCAAAACGAAACGTTACAAGACAAGTTGTTACATAATTGGCTGGCTCTGAGCACTATGGGACTTAACATCTATGGTCATCAGTCTGTTACATAATTCAGACACAGAGTGCAAGGGACAATATTATTTTATATTTATGGTGAGTCTTCATGGGAGACCACTAGCGTCTTCTTCATCCTAGCATTCGCCAATATTAGATCCAGCGGAAAAAATCTCCCGAGAAGACCTTGAACAGGATATCATCAATCCAGAAAAATAAAAAAAATTTCACAGTAATTTATTAATGTGATAAAGTTAGAATGCGATGATCGACATCTTTTAGCCAATTACTTTAATTTAGATGCTTCTCATCAATATTGAAAAGTGCAGTAGTTGTAAAAGTGTATAGCTATTCTACGTAACTTTGAAATTAATCTGGTTCTTTAAATTATTATCTGCCATTGACACCTATTTTAGCACTTACCCTAAAAGAGAAAATATTTTGATAGCTTTAGGTCATTACTATAAAATTTTATATACATTATATTTCTAATATTTCACCTTAATCTTTGTTCCAATATTCGTCATATTTTGCATGCAAAGCGCAGCATATTACCTAACAAAGTTCGCATAAAGACACTTCTGTAACAGATGTCAGCACCACCTAGACGAAACAGGGAAATAATCCTATATTTGCTTATCTGAAACAGTTCGAATTCTTTCAGCCCTTTGTTCTTTGACGTGAGCCATTCTTGGCGTCCATGCGTTACAAGATTTCACCTTAGCAGCAGCCGTGTACATTTCGCTATAGACTGCTGGTGCTGGTTATCCATGCTCAACAGTCAGTCTGGGATGTTTCATTGTTTAGTTCGTGTCGCAGTATGCTCTGTGTTCATCGTCATTCAACTTCGTATTACCATTATCATCTGTGTGAATATCTCGTTGATGATAGCATTGTCCTTGAGTCATATTACAGTTTTTACTGCTGTCTTAAACTCACATTAGTTCACTTTTATTTTCCATGTGCCGTTGTTTCAGATCTCGTTTCGCTTGTGTTTTATTACCTGGTATAGCACCTGTCTCTCTTTCTCCGTTGTCTTAATGTGTGTGAGATAGAGTGATTGTGTGAGTGAATGCGAATGGGGTGGGATTGTGTATGTGAGCATCAAAAAATGGTTCAAATGGCTCTGAGCACTATGCGACTTAACTTCTGAGGTCATCAGTCGCCTAGAACTTAGAACTAATTAAACCTAACTAACCTAAGGACATCACACACATCCATGCCCGAGGCAGGATTCGAACCTGTGACCGCAGCGGTCACGCGGTTCCAGACTGAAGCGCCTTTAACCGCACGGCCACACCGGCTGGCATGTGAGCATCTTTTTCCTAGTTACATCCTCACTGTGTGCAACAATTTAGCGATTTCCTCCACATTCGCCCTTTTTAATATCTGTCAGGGTGCTGATAACGTCGCCGTTATGCACCTGTAACATCAAAACACACACACACATACACACACACACACACACACACACACACACATTGTTATGTAGTATTTAAGAGTCCTACAGATTCTACTTGCAAAAAGCTCGTTAGTAAACAAACACATGCCACAAAGTGTCCTTTTGTGTCTCACAAATTTGGAAATCGCTATCTTATCTAATATTACCCACTAAACAATATTTGGAAACAATTGTTATTACGCACTTGTGCCCGTTCATTTGAAGTTTCGTTTATTGCTCACTATGTTTTTGTTTGTCTTCAGTCCCCATATGTCTTAAAAAATGACCCATCGAGGTGGCGCAATAGTTAGCACCCTGGACTCGCATTCGGGAAAACAACAGTTCAAACCGGCGTCCGGCCATACACATTTAGGTTTGCCGAGGTTTCCCTAAACCGCTCCAGGAATATGCCACGATAGCTCCTTTTGACACTTGAAACAATCTAAACATGTGCTCCGTCTCTAATGAAGTTGACGTCGACGGAACCATAGTTTTCCTTCCTTCTTTGCAATGTTTTACGTGTTTCTACTAGTCAACTTCGATTAGTCGAAATAAAATCATTGAGAAATCTGTGTATCCACTGACGCATTTCCTATCTTTGGATGTCGATTTAGGCCATCAGCTAATGAGAAATGTTCGTAGTTTCTGGAACCATGGGGTGCTATAAATCGAATGCATTCGCCAGGCTGTTCTATTGAGGCCTGCGTGCTGTTCTGCTCTGAATCTGATGCCGTTAATTTGTTTCTGTTCTATTTGGGAGGCAGTCTGGCTTTGTTTGGTGTCGGTGCGAGTTGACTCAGAATTCTACGATAAAGAACCACTTTGGTGTGTCAGTGTGTGGTGATGGCTTTTCAAGAATCGTGTCCCTGTTTTCTTGATGGGATTCTAAATACCAGCAAATATCTACCCTTCATAAAGATAAGCTGCCGACATTTGGGAAGATTTGCCACCGTGTATGAGCCACTCTACGAGGTATCAGCACGACGGATGTATCACCCCTTGCGCACAGACAATTATAGACCTCAAGAGAGCATCAGGGAATTGATTTGGTCGCCTGGAAACATAATATGGCCTGCACACACACCGGACGTTACATCTCTGGACTTATATCTGTGGCGAAAATTCAAACAAGAGATCTACAGGGAAGCACAGACGACCCCAGAAGACATGAAATGTTGTACTACACTCCCCTGTACAGCGATACGTCCAAACGAAACTCAGCGTGCTGTACAATGTCCGGGAATGCTTTCCAGCAAGTATATGGCTCAAGGTCAGTTTTTTTTGAGCAGTTTGTACCACAGTTCCGCGTAATACACACACATTTTTGTGACCTCTGGTGTGGCCGAGTGGTTCTAGGCGCTACAGGCTGGAACCGCGCGACCTCTACGGTCGCAGGTTCGAATCCTGCCTCGGGCATGGATGTGTGTGATGTCCTTAGGTTAGTTAGGTTTAAGTAGTTCTAAGTTCTAGGGGACTGATGACCTAAGAAGTTAAGTCCCATAGTGCTCAGAGCCATTTTTTTTTTTTTCGTGTGACCTCTCTTTTCCTGATGACAGGTCGTTAGTTCAAATGGTTCAAATGGCTCTGAGCACTATGGGACTCAACTGCTGTGGTCATCAGTCCCCTAGAACTTAGAACTACTTAAACCTAACTAACCTAAGGACAGCACACACATCCATGCCCGAGGCAGGATTCGAACCTGCGACCGCAGCAGTCGTACGGTTCCGGACTGCGCGCCTAGAACCGCGAGACCACCGCGGCCGGCACAGGTCGTTAGTGTTAAAGCACAATTATCTTGTCAGTTACACACTTTTTAAGCCGACTAAATGGTACAAACATAATGCACGTGATGGCTAATCAGTACACAACATTACGAGACGTATCACAAAGACGCGGTGCAGGGTTCTGGAAGTAATGCATGGGATCTGTGTACAGTCTGACAGTGAATATTAGGATCTAACCGCCGCAACCTCTGCTGACTCCGGCCACTACCTTCAGCTTGTGGAGATATCCACTATCATGAAGATCAGAGGAAGCTGCCTAGTGGTCGGATGCAACAGTCTTGCCAGGACTTACCTATTTCGGACACGGATTTGGCCGCGTTTTAAGCAGCGACTTCATAAGATTTATATCCAGAGACCGCCGCTTTGCTAGGAGCTCGTTTTATAACCGGTGAGTAATGAACATTTGCCTTCAGCTTTGGATTTTCCCGCACACGTAACTGGGCGTCTACAGCAAAAGCTGTTCTGCTCCGTCATCGGTGGAAAAGTTGCTGGTTACAGGAACCGCACCATACAGGGTTGTTAGTGTCCGTTACTCCAGCTTATTTTCGATAATGAAACCTTCAGTAATTTCGTATAATTTATGGTATTAAGCTGCGGTTCACTGTCTGTATTCCGTAAATAATGGCATTATTTATAGAATGTCTTAGTTAATAAGAAATGTTTCATTTGACAGAGCACGATATATAAGCAATCCATGGTAAATAAGAAAATATTTTATTACTTAAAATTCAAAATCTTGCTATTTAGCTCCAACAAAATCTGTCCAACATCAGTTGAGAAACGAGGCATTGATTCAGCCTATTTTAGCATACTGAAGGAAATATGTCGATGCTACGGCTTCCATTAGTCGTCATAATGGCAAAAGGAAATTCAGAATTGAAAGACAAGTCAGGCAACGAGATTCCAAATCACCAAAACTGCTCTCTGCAGTCTTAGATGCTGTTTGCGGATCCTAAACTGAGAATAATGAAGAAGAAATTAATGATGAAAGTAGTCCAGGAAATCAGTTATTATGTTACCAACACGTCGGAAAGAAAACTGTACAAATTAACAGTGAAATCATAGAACCAGTAAATGCTCTTTTGTGATGTCAGACCCAAGCGGCGACTGTAATATACAACAGCCAACAGCAAAAGAATTTTGTGGCTCGTGAAATTAGCAATTCTTGAGTTCTTCAATGAGGTTACTCAACGGAGAAAACATATGTAGTCGTTTATGTGGAAATGAGACTAAAAACATTAAGAACATATAATTGCAATTAATTTCTTGCGTAGTGTAAACAATATGACTTGCACGTATACAAGCAAAACTGCTGACATCTTTGGAAATATGAGCTATTTTCGTGCGTATGAACTGTTAGGAACGTATGGGATATTTTTGACGGCATGGCAACGGTTTAGTAAAACGTTCACATAATTACAAATAATATTTTGCTACAAAAACGCTGAGGCATGCATATCACAGTCGGTTGTATCCACATAATTTTCTTTTACCAGTGCAACTCCAAGATGAAATTTAGTGACTATAATTTTATTTAATCAATTCCTTTTGAATAGACCTTCACTTTCAAATAATTATTGAACAATATACGCTAATGTATGGGATTGCACAGATACACTCCTGGAAATGGAAAAAAGAACACATTGACACCGGTGTGCCAGACCCACCATACTTGCTCCGGACACTGCGAGAGGGCTGTACAAGCAATGATCACACGCACGGCACAGCGGACACACCAGGAACCGCGGTGTTGGCCGTCGAATGGCGCTAGCTGCGCAGCATTTGTGCACCGCCGCCGTCAGTGTCAGCCAGTTTGCCGTGGCATACGGAGCTCCATCGCAGTCTTTAACACTGGTAGCATGCCGCGACAGCGTGGACGTGAACCGTATGTGCAGTTGACGGACTTTGAGCGAGGGCGTATAGTGGGCATGCGGGAGGCCGGGTGGACGTACCGCCGAATTGCTCAACACGTGGGGCGTGAGGTCTCCACAGTACATCGATGTTGTCGCCAGTGGTCGGCTGAAGGTGCACGTGCCCGTCGACCTGGGACCGGACCGCAGCGACGCACGGATGCACACCAAGACCGTAGGATCCTACGCAGTGCCGTAGGGTACCGCACCGCCACTTCCCAGCAAATTAGGGACACTATTGCTCCTGGGGTATCGGCGAGGACCATTCGCAACCGTCTCCATGAAGCTGGGCTATGGTCCCGCACACCGTTAGGCCGTCTTCCGCTCACGCCCCAACATCGTGCAGCCCGCCTCCAGTGGTGTCGCGACAGGCGTGAATGGAGGGACGAATGGAGACGTGTCATCTTCAGCGATGAGAGTCGCTTCTGCCTTGGTGCCAATGATGGTCGTATACGTGTTTGGCGCCGTGCAGGTGAGCGCCACAATCAGGACTGCATACGACCGAGGCACACAGGGCCAAAACCCGGCATCATGGTGTGGGGAGCGATCTCCTACACTGGCCGTACACCACTGGTGATCGTCGAGGGGACACTGAATAGTGCACGGTACATCCAAACCGTCATCGAACCCATCGTTCTACCATTCCTAGACCGGCAAGGGAACTTGCTGTTCCAACAGGACAATGCACGTCCGCATGTATCCCGTGCCACCCAACGTGCTCTAGAAGGTGTAAGTCAACTACCCTGGCCAGCAAGATCTCCGGATCTGTCCCCCATTGAGCATGTTTGGGACTGGATGAAGCGTCGTCTCACGCGGTCTGCACGTCCAGCACGAACGCTGGTCCAACTGAGGCGCCAGGTGGAAATGGCATGGCAAGCCGTTCCACAGGACTACATCCAGCATCTCTACGATCGTCTCCATGGGAGAATAGCAGCCTGCATTGCTGCGAAAGGTGGATATACACTGTACTAGTGCCGACATTGTGCATGCTCTGTTGCCTGTGTCTATGTGCCTGTGGTTCTGTCAGTGTGATCATGTGATGTATCTGACCCCAGGAATGTGTCAATAAAGTTTCCCCTTCCTGGGACAATGAATTCACGGTGTTCTTATTTCAATTTCCAGGAGTGTAGATTTATACACATAAAATTACTACACTCTTCTTTCACTAATATCACCCAATTCTCTAGTAAAAGCATTACATTAACTTTGTTTCAGTATTATGTGAAACTGTGTTTAAATACTCATTATGGCTGGCTATACTAACTTGATGCTTTCGTGCAATACTTCTGCCTCCAAAGTACTCTTTCTTCTGGTCCGTCCCTGGATAGTAGCGCAGCTGAAGTCCTCTAAGCTGGACTGATCAGAAAAATGCCTGTCAGGGCATTTGAATCAAGCCGTGGTTTTGAAAGTGTAGCAGTGTTTTTTTTCCATCTGTGACAGATGCTTCCTAGATAATGCCGCTAGCTTTGAAATTCCTGTGGCACACCTGAACAATGAGAAGTGAAATACGATAGTCGTAATATACTCAACCCAAGTGATCCCGCAAATAATACTATATGATAATCTAAAATAAACATAATTAAATAGCATTCAAATAAAACTTACCACTGAGTAATTAGTGTCTGCGAAATGCTGACTTGCAAATTGAATGTGTTTAGGAAACTTGAAAACATGAACCTTGTTTCCCGCTGTGTAATTTATATTGCCTTTTGGTACGCAACAGTTCATAACCTTCTGAAAATGAAACTGAGTAAATGTGTTACCTTGCGTGAAACTCATACAAACACCACTCAGTAACACTCAATATGATTCCTGTTTACTGAAATAACAAGTCTCGTAACGGTCACATAGCACAACAAGTTTTTTTATACCCAACACGTTGTTAATACAACCCAAGACAGCTGATGACCTTCACTGCTTCTCGCTGACGTCACAATTACGAGTTTTCGCAGTTATTCGGCCCTCTCGTATGGGTGGCGTTGTTCCGAAACGTCTGTAAAGTGAAGTTTTGACTTATGGCAGTATACATGGACTTCGAGTGCGAAAACCATTCAAATTATTTTCAAATGGAACGGGACTTCAGCTACACTGCACAGTTTGCTGTCTTGAGTAAGGCACCACATTCATTTAAATGTTTCGTGTCCTGACAGTCTCGTTCGTTGACATTATCTATGATTTTGAGTGATCGTAATCATCTTTGAAAATTATGTGTACAGGGTGGTCAATTGATCGTGACCGGGCCAAATATCTCACGAAATAAGGGTCAGACCAAAAAACTACAAAGAACGAAACTTGTCTAGCTTGAAGGAGGAAACCAGATGGCGCTATTGTTGGCCCGCTAGATGGCGCTGCCATAGGTCAAACGGATATCAAATGCTTTTTTTTTAATATGAACCCCCATTTTTATTACATATTCGTGTAGTACGTAAAGAAATATGAATGTTTTAGTTGGACCACTTTTTTCGCTTTGTGATAGATGGCACTGTAGTAGTCACAAACATATGGCTCACAATTTTAGGCGAACAGTTGGTAACAGGTAGGTTTTTTAAATTAAAATACAGGACCTAGGTACGTTTGAACATTTTATTTCGGTTATTTCACTGTGATACATGTACCTTTGTGATCATTTCTGAGAAATGGCCATGGTGTGGCGCTTCGACGACGAATCCTCCTGTCATGAAATACGCTATTCAATACCGCTTCAACAGCACGCGAGATATGTGCCGGACATCCATCATGTTGGAAGTACATCGCCATTCTGTCATGCAGTGAAACATCTTGTAGTAACATCGGTAGAACATTACGTAGGAAATCAGCATAAATTGCACCATTTAGATTGCCATCGATAAAATGGGGGTCAATTATCCTTCCTCCCATAATGCCGCACCATACATTAACCCACCAAGGTCGCTGATGTTCCACTTTTCGCAGACATCGTGGATTTTCCGTTGCCCAATAGTGCATATTAGGCTGGTTTACGTTACCGCTGTTGGTGAATGGCTCTTCGTCGCTAAATAGAACGCGTGCAAAAAATCTGTAACTTGTGCCCAGTGGCAGAACTGTACGCGACATTCAGAGTCGTCACCATGCAATTCCTGGTGCACAGAAATATGGTACGGGTGCAATCGATGTTGATGTAGCATTCTCAACACCGACGTTTTTGAGATTCCCGATTCTCGCGCAATTTGTCTGCTACTGATGGGCGTGTTAGCCGCGACAGCAGCTAAAACACCTACTTGGGCATCATCATTTGTTGCAAATCGTGGTTGACGTTTCACATGTGGCACAACACTTCCTGGCTCCTTAAATAACGTAACTATCCGGCGAACGGTCCGGACACTTGGATGATGTCGTCCAGGATACCGAGCAGCATACATAGCACCCGACCGTTGGGCATTTTGATCACAACAGCCATACATCAACACTATGTCGACCTTTTCTGCAATTGGTAAACGGTCAATTTTAACACGGGTAATGTATCACGAAGCAAATACCGTCCTCACTGGCGGAATGTTACGTGATACTTCGTTCTTATACGTTTGTGACTATTACAACACCATCTATCACAAAGCGAAAAAAGTGGTTCAACTAAAACATCCATATTTCTTTACATACTATAAGAATATGTAATAAAAAATGTGAATTCATATTTAAAAAAACGCAGTTGATATCCGTTTGACCTATGGCAGCGCCATCTAGCGGGCCAACCATAGCGCCATCTCGTTTCCCCCTTCAAGATAGACGAGTTTCGTTCTTTGTAGTTTTTTCGTTTGATGCTTATTTCGTGAGATGTTTGGCCCGGTCACTATCAATGGACCACCCTGTATATCTCTTATTGTTAGTGGCGTGCTAATAGGGATACTTGGGTGATACAAAACTCTGTATTTCAAATTTAAAAGGACACACACACATAAACACACATGCATTATGCTAGGAACAGACTGATATGCGAATAGTATGGGTCATTGACAGACTGGGTATGGAACATGGATTTCGTTATATTTACACTGAATCATGTGGTGGATGAACTCAGTTGGAACAACCTCTCCTTTGTGGATGTAGAGGAAAGGGTGGGGGAAGAACTGACTCTGGACGGAACATTTAACTGTACCCTCGTAAGAGATACATGTTCTGTGGACCGTAAATGTGTACTTTCGGAAGCTCAAAAAGATTCAAATGAAATAGAGATTTCTGAGAGAGAGTTTCTCGTTGGAGAGCATTCTCAATCTTGAAGAGAATGCATGTGAAAGCCTTGATACACACCTCTGAACACAGCAGTAATAAACTTCCATCTAGTATCAAATTAGGTTAACCTCCTCTAGTTGAATGCAAACGTTAAGCACCTAGTACTTACACAATAAAGTAGTTAAAACTATCATCGACCCGAGGTCTGGTTTGAACGCGACAGTATATTAATGGGCATGGTCCTGTTGGAAATGTTATGCCATTGCCTTTTTCCGACCTTCGAACCGACTTACCCACAATGGCGGATTTATCAATTTTGCGCCCCTAGGCACACCATATTATATGCCCCCCCCCCAAAAAAAAACATGTTTTAAATAACAACTATTAACCGATCACTTCACAATTGCCGTTTTGGGTGGGAGTGGTGTGAGCTGCTTCCGTACTCTGCTATTCGTTGTTCTGAAGGACGCGTCAGCGGTCTAGTCTTGTTCAATCCAAATGTACTATGGTTCCTCAGTTGTACTGGTGTACGGCAGTAAAGCTGCACTGTGTTAACACATTCTTCTGTCGAAAGACAACAGAAACGAACACAAGGAAAAAAACTTTTCTTTTATGGCATAAAAATTCAGCAAAGCGTATAGGGAACAGCGAATTTTGGTCATACATTCACTTTTAATATGTTCTGTTACACGAAACCGTTGAAAACGAAAATAAAAAAAATGTGTTACGATCTAAAAATTGAAGCGAACGTTTCATAAATTAGAAATTAATGCGTACTTTTACAGAGATGCTTTCAAAATTAAAATTAAACTGTCGTTTTACGATCTACTAACTTAAATGTGTAGCAGATTAAAAAAAAACCACGTGAATCTATAGGAAAGTGTAAGAAATGAAAATGAAATAGAGATTTCCGTGCACGAACTAATAACTAAATACAGACGAAAAATTAGCTGTTACATAATTTTACGGACTAGTATTGAAAAATCAAATTGGTTTTATACTCTAATAGTTAACGTGTAAAGCATTAGGGTCTGTGTAGCTAGATGCTGGATAACAAGTGTACACAATACCTTTAATCCATCTAAGGGCTGACCAGTTTTGTATTGCAGCTACTGCTCTCGCCATAGCTCTTTCTAATGGTATTAGCAAAGTTTTCACGTATTTATCGACAGAACTGAACTACGTTATTTATTAACACTTTTTCTTCTGAGCGTACTCTCCGATAACGTATATTTCCGCGACAACTATACATTTCAGCAGACGCCAAGAATACTCATCAGTTGTAATATACTACAGTTTCTCGACTCTAAATTTTTCCCTTCCAGTCAGAAAAAAAATCCTCAGAGTCCACTTCTTCGTCTTCATGTAGTTCGCGTTTTTGTGATCTTTTATAGGTGCATTCATAATCTATATAAATCACGTTCTCCATGGATTTACTTTCATAATAGTGGAACATGCTACGAATAGATGCAATAAATCCTACAACTGAATCATATAGTTCATGCACTATTTTAGTATCAATATTTACAATTTGCAATTTAAGATTTACGCTATTAAATCTCCAACCTGTCATCATCAATACTGTTTCTAGTCTGCTGAGTTGATTAAATAAAGCTGAAGCCTCATTTCTCAGAAGTGGTTTTTCCTAGTTGTCATATAGACTTACACATGCTTCCTCTCTTGCTGACCAACGTATTTTTGATAAAGTTTTTACCGTTTTGCTTCCTGATTTCATGAAAGAAAGAAGTTTATTCCAGCACAGTGTAGAAGCAGAGAAAAGATTACAAAGGTTTTTGCACTACATTGAAAAATGAAAATGCTTCCCGACAGCTTGCAGCACTAGTGCCGACTAAATTCAAAGAATGTGCTGCACAAGGCACATAATGCGCTTTCGGATTTCGTTCTTTAATGTGTGCCTGCAAACTAATGTAGGTTCCTGACATATTGCCTGCGTTATCATATGTCAGCCCTCTACAGTCAATAATATCAATGGAATTTGTAGACAGGGCTTTTAGTACAGCCTCAGCTAAGTTTTCGGACTTGGGTCCCGGGTTTGGTAAGAACACAAGGAAACGTTCAACAGGTTTACCATTCTCGTTTACATATCTTACTATTAACGATAATTGATCAATATGTGAAATGACCGCAGTAGAATCTACTATTATAGAGAAATATTTGGCCTGTTTTATTTCACTTATGATAATTCTTTTTATACGTTCAGAAAGAAGCTTTATTATTTCATCACAGATTGTTGAAAAAAGATAACTTGTATGTCCCTGCCCTGGCTTTCCATATCGTTCAATGTGCTTAGCGAGAAAAGGATCAAACTCGGCTACAAGTTCAAGAGACATCATAGATTGACCATTATGTAACGAATGGAATCTTTCAACGTGTCTACGTAGGGGAAACCCACCACTTGTTAGCTTCTTCACTACTGCAAACACCCTTTTCAACACACTGTGCCAGTATATTTTTCCTGTCCCAACATATGACTCGAAAGCGTTATCTACTGTTCTAAGTGACTTTTTTCTTGTTAAGTGTGATAACTCGGAAGTTTTGTGTTCAAGTGAATTCTCATGATGAGATAAAATATTAGAAATATTTTTCCAATCTGCAATACAATTAGTAGCAATCGCGTCATTGCCTCCGAACAATTTACACGGTGCACAAAAAACAGCACCGGTGCTACAGCAGTATACTAGAAAATCACGCGAAGTTGATGTACCATTTAAAAGTATTACAGTAAAATATATTTTTGTTCAAATACCTGGTTTTATCGCCTATTGATCTTCTTGAATTAGAAAAATCACAGTTAAAATTTCGATTAATGCCACATTGTAAGAGAATGTTGATTGTCGATTCATTGACACACCATTCTGCAGGATCATCGCTAACGAGGTTATTTCTTTTTGTAATGTCTGACTCGACACTTAGTTTTTCGCGAAAACTCGAAATCAAGAACAATTCGCTTTTCCTCTTTTTCAACTTTTATTTCGTCACTTCTTTTACAACAGCTGCACTGCCAGAAATATCATCCGTACTACTTGAACTCGAAGTCGAACCAGCTACACTTTTTGTGAAAAATTTACCTACTCTGCCAACAGAACATTGATTTCTCGTTCTCGTCTTTCCATCGATAATTTCCGGAATGCCACCCCACTAAATTTTGCCCGATTACTTTTTACACTGTTACTCATGTTAGAGCACTTACAAAATTGTCAACCAACAGTCAAAACAAAAGAAAAAAATGTTGTTAAAGGAAAGAAAGAAACACTGTATCCAGTTCCAATCGAACTACACCACACGTGAGCACAAAGCGTTTTACTTTAAACACAGCACATGAGCATAAAGATATTTCCTTTATAAACACGGAGCGATGAACTGACCAACTCGGATTACTCGACGTAACTGATGGAACAACCACAATGCAAAATAATTTAATTGCATTGTCGCCTGTATCTCTGTTGTAAGTGAACAATAGAAGCACACCTGCCGGCTGGAATTTGTCTCATAAAGAAAACGGGACAGTCCCGTTTTTAGCTTCTGTTTCCCGCGTCGCCAGTATTTCAGCTGGCACGCAAATATGTTCTGAATATTCTTGACACTGTCTTTCTAATTTAATTTGCAAATAATTTTTGCGATTTCTTGCAGTGAGATGTGCTGGATCGACTCTTATCCCACTTATTCTTATAACATTTTAGCGGTTTCTGTGGGCAAAGAAGGCAGACTACACAGTTTAAGTAGCCTTGTTGGCAGTTGATGTGGTGTGTTGTCATTTGTGTGAACACTGCTGTTATGTCTACACGCAAATGCTCATTTTGTACCAACATTAAATAAAAATAACTTTTTCCCGAAGAAAAAAAGCTTAGTTAAGAAGTTTAATATAAAATTTGCAGTGCCACGTACTGTTCAATTGCACAGAGTGGGAACTTTGATATCGTGCGTGCAGGCTGCAGCACAATAAATGAGACAAACTGAAGTTGGTTTCTTCTCCTTTTTTCGCCAAAACAAGTAACAAAGTAAATAAATAAATAAGTTTTAAACTGTTGTGAAGTGTGTTTCACACATTATTAGATGTCCTGCTTATGTTATTTTCGTATAAACATGTGTTTCAGTATCAACATGTTTTGTTAAACAGTTATAGTTAAATCGAAGCTCAGATATTGAAGACCACAGAGCTTTCAAATAAATTACGGTAATGGAGGGTTGACTTTATACTTACCCATAATTTCTACAAGAAATTTAAGTACAGTCAGGTTTTACATCCCGAGGCCCACAGATGTTACAGTATTTAAGAAACTGTGGATTATTTATCACAGCTTATCAGGGGTCCATATATTTTCACAGGGAAATGTATGGTAGGGTTAAGTAGAAGCCGACAACATTCTCGGGAATAATAACGTTTCAAACATTGTATTGTAGATTGCCGTCCTGACAGCTTACTTCAAAATATTTTGAACAATCATGAAGTTGTTTAACAATATTAAAATTTTTGTTGTTTGTAAGCGCAGTTACTGTAAAACGTAAAAATTCCGGCCCCCCCTCCCCCTCCCTTAAGGTGCCGCCCTAGGCCCGTGCCTAGTGGGCCTACACGCCACTGCTTAACCAACCACTTATAAGGGGACCTACAGTTTAAAGAGGATACCGCAGCACAGTGTAACTCGACGTTTTTCACATCAATGAACACTCACAGAGATGAAAGGAGCGATAAGTGACTAACGAAAATCCAAGGGTTTGACAGAGGATGAACCAGATGCCAATGGATCTGTAGACTGGCAGTTAACAACTGAGACGCTGAAGACACTGTTACATGCAAAAGATAAATTAAAATAGAATATTTTGTAAATTTTTCAAATTTTACAAATATTTGTCTTAACAATAAGAGGAGTTTTGAAACGGTAAGTAAATGTATTCGGTATTCATAGGGGAGTTATTGATAAGACAGGATATTCTGCAAGCTGTTACAGCATTATATAGCAGTTATGCAATACTTAATGGTATTTATCACTGACTGAGTGGCCCAGAAAATTATTTATTCTTTTCCAGACTGCGTGAAATGACGCATTGGTTAAGATACTGGACACGTGTTCGTAACGATGGCAATTTAAATACCACTTTGGCTTCCCTCGTTTTCTGTAAATCGCTTATAGACAAACACAGGACAGTTTGTTGAAAGACAAGTGACTGATTTCCTTCCTCCTCCTCCTCCTCCTCCTCCTCCTCCTCCTCCTCCTCTTCTTCTTCTTCTTCTTCTTCCCCACTCCCTCCTCCTCCTCTCCTTTCTCCTCCTTCCCCTCCTTCACCCTTCCTCCCCATCCCCTCCTCCCCTCCCCTTCCTTCCCCTCCCCACCCCTTTCCTTCCCCTCCCCCTCCTCCGCCACCTCCTCCATCTCCTCCCCTCCCCCTGATCCCCTCCCTTCCCTCCCCTCCCCACCCTTCCTTCCCCACTCTCCACTCCGCCCCCGACCTCCCCTTCCTCCCACTGCCTCCTCCACTCCCCCTTTCTCCCCTCTGCCTCCTCCCCTACACATCTTCCCCTCCCCATCCTCCCTCCCTCTCCCTTCCCCTCCTCACCTCTACCTCTTCTCCTCCTCCTCCCTTCCCCCTCCTCCTCTCACCTTCCACCCTCACTTTCTCCTCCCTCTGCTCCCCCCCAACTCATCCTGTCCTCCTCCTTCTTGTCCTCCTCCCCTCCTCCTCCTTCTCCTTCCCCCTCCTCCTCCTCCTCCCCCCTCCATCTCGTCCTCTTGCTCCTCGTCCACTCAGAGCTAGAGAGTGGGGTAGTACAGTGGACTCGATTTGAGAGGACGATGACCAAAACACAGGTCTGGACATCCTGATTTAGGTTTTCCATGATTTCCCTAAATCTCTTACGACAAATGCCAACATGATTCCTTCGAAAGAGCATGGCCGCTTTCCTTCTCTTCTTCCCTAATCAGAGCTTGTGCTTCGTCTCTAATAATCTCGTTGCCTTTAGGACATTAAACACCGATCTCCTCCTTCTCGTCTTCCTCACGCAGAACTTCTACTTCCCGTCTGATAATCTCTTCGTCAGGAAGTAAAAACCTTATCTTCCTTTTTTCTTCTCGTTTCATGGCACGAATTACTCTGTACCTACCTGAAGATTAACAGCAGTTTTTCTAAGAATTCGTTCTATTGCATTTCTTGAAAGAGAGGATGCAGCGTGTTGTCTAGTCCCAGAGATGTCTATTCCGACCCTATCTGTCCATGTCACATATTAATGACATGGAAGACAATACTAACACTAACATCAGACTTTATGCAGATGATGTAGTTATCTGTAAGGAAGTTGTGTCTGAAAAAAGCTGCAGACCTTTATAAGATTTAAAATTGGTGCAAAGATCGGCAACTAGCTTTAACTGTTCCGAAACGTAAAACTGCGAGTTACACTATGCGCAGAAGCGGACTATCCTACACCTAAAATATCAGTGAGACACAAAATCAGTCAACTCACACAATTGTCTGTCTGTGACAGAATTTAGGGATATGACACAGAACAGTCACATAGGCTCGGTCGTAGGTAAAGCAGGTGGCAGACTTCGGTTCATTGAAGGGACGTTGAGGAAATGCAGTCAGTCTCTTCAACTTACAGAGCCTTCGTGTGACCAATCTAAAATAGAGAATGTAACAAAAAGCTATGGCTCAGCCTTCAGGAAACATTCCTCACACGAAGAAGAAGAAAATATGTTATATGGCCATGAGTCTAGAAACCCTTTATTTTCATGTTATAGCTCAGTTTCTACAATTTTTCAACACACAAACTATGTGAAACACAGGAAAAGAATGTATCAACATAATATGAAACACTATCCTAACTTAAATGTGCAAAATACCCTCCATTAGGCAGGACACATGCATCAACCTGCCGTCGTACTGAATCTGCAATGCACTAATGCATCCCTGGAGAACTGCATATTATTTCACAGCCTTCCTTCTACATACCTTGTACTGAGGTTCCTTACACAAGAGCTTTAAAATGCCACTATAGGCTAGTAGGTTTGGATCCGGAGGGGCATGAAGGCCACAGAACTGATCCGGTTCTTCCTATCCATCTATCATAGAGTGTATTATTTAGAAGCCTAAGAACACCAAAACTGAAATGAAGAGAGGCTCCATAGTGGATGAAGAACATGTTTTGTCGCACTCTTAAAGACATATGTAGTAGCTGAACAGTTGAAATATTTTCTAAGAAAGCGTGCTATGTTCCTCCACTGAACGTGGTTGGTAGAGCATGATGCTTTTACGGTCACCAACAAGCCCAACCCAGAGGATGCAGAAAATCTTTTCGATGAATATCACTGTAATACAACTCAAAAAGAATCTCATCGACAATCGCTCGTCCCGCACATAATATGCGAATGGAAAGGGAAAATGGCGATGGACAGGTGAGAGGAGAAGGAGGAGGAGGAGAGGGAGGTGTAGTCGTGGAGATGTTGATAATACACTGATGGAGATGATAATACGCTGAAGAGCCAAAGAAACTACTACACCTGCCTAATATTGTGTAGGGCCCCGTGAGCACACAGAAGTGCCACAACACAACGTGGCATGGACTCGACTAATGTCTGAAGTAGTGATGGAGGGAATTGACACCATGAATCCTGCAGGGCTGTCCATAAATCCGTAAGAGCACGAGGGGGTGGAAATCTCTTCTGAACAGCACGTTTCTAGGCATCCCAGATATGCTCAATAATGTTCATGTCTGGGGAGTTTGGTGGCCGGCGGAAGTGTTTAAACTCAGAAGAGTGTTCCTGGAGCCACTCTGTAGCAATTCTGGACGTGTGAGGTGTCACATTGTCCTACTGGAATTTCCCTAGTCGTCGGAATGCACAATCGACGTGAATGGATGCAGGTTCAAATGGCTCTGAGCACTATGGGATTTAACATCTGAGGTCATCAGTCCCCTAAAACTTAGAACTACTTAAACCTAACTAACCTAAGGACATCACACACATCCATGCCCGAGTAGGATTCTAACCTGCTTCCGTAGCGGTCGCGCGGTTCCAGACTGAGGCGCCTGGAACCACTCCGCCACAACGGCCGGCTGGATACAGGTGATCAGACATGATGCTTACGTACGTGTCACTTGTCAGAGTGGCATCTACACGTCTCAGGGGTCCCATGTCACTTCAACTGCACGCGCTCCACACCACTGTGGAGCCACCATCAGCTTGAACAGTCCCCTGCTGACATGCAGGGTCCACGGATTCATGAGGTTGTCTCCATATACATACACGTCCATCCGCTCGAAACAATTTGAAACGAGACTCGTCCGACCAGGCAACATGTTCCCAGTCATCAACAGTCTATTGTCGGTGTTGACGGGATAAGGCGAGGCGTAAAGCTTTGTGGCATGCAGTCATCAAGGGTACACGAGAAGGCCTTCGGCTCCAAAAGATGTTTCGTTGAATGGTTTGCTCGCTGATACTTGTTGATGGCCCAGCCTTGAAATCTGTAGCAATTTGCGGAAGGGTTGCACTTCTGTCATGTTGAACGGTTCTCTTCGGTCGTCGTTGGTCCAGTTCTTGCATGATCTTTTTCCGGCCGCAGCGATGTCGGAGATTTGATGTTTTACTGGATTCCTGATATTCACGGTTCACTCGCGAAATGGTCATACTGGAAAATCCCCACTTCATCGTTACTTCGGAGATGCTGTGTCCCATCGCTCATGCGTTGATTGTAACACCACGTTCAAACGCACTTACCTCTCGATAACTTGCCATTGTAGCAGCATTAACCGGCCTAACAACTGCGCCAGACACTTATCTTACACTTATAGGTGTTGCCGACCTCAGCGCCGAATTCTGGCTGTTTACATACCCTGCATTTGAATGCGAATGCAAATACTAGTATCTTTGGCGCTTCAGTGTAACTTAACGCAGCCAAGAGGGACTGTGAATATTTCCTGTAACAAAACGTTTCGTGTAATGCTGGTACTCCCTGTTTCTGTCTGTTTTCCATGATTAATGTGATTATGAACAGAAATAAAAAATTAAGAGTACCATGTCCATATTACACATTTTGTTCGTCCAAGTGCGAGAAATGTTTCCTGAAAGTTTGGCCGCACCTTTTTCTTACACCTTGCATTGTTCAAGTATATGGGATCCATGCCAAATTGGAGTAAAAGTGTGTACTGCATGTTTACAAAGAAGGGCATCACAAATGGTCACAGTTACTTCGATCCATGGGACAGAATTTCGAAGATGCAGGTAAAAACTAGCAGATCCTTAAGGTAGACAGCAATTTTACTGATTACGCCTACATTAAGAGTCTCAAGAATGGGCTTTAAGTGAGAAATCTATTTATACTATACAACCCCTTACGTATCATTCGCATGGGAACGTCCAAGACAAGACTAATTACAGGGCACACAGAATTCTTTAAATAACGGCTTCGCACACCCATTGCGCGATTGGAATGGGGAACAATTTATGATACAATAGGCTGTACCCTCTTCCATGCACTTTACAAGTTGATACACACTTCCTAACAGAATGGAAAACCTTAGATTTGGCATTTTACCAAACATCATCCACAATGATGTGTTGATCACTGTTTAGTTAAACTAGTATTGCCTGTGGTCAAAATTCTACCAACTGAGTCGGTGGACCTGATCTGTGATCTTTTAAAAAGTCATCTACCTTAAAGTGATACAGTCCACATAAAACTGAAATTTTACCCTCAGAACTGACCCACAGCAAATACTGCACTGAACTTATGAATATTGTTGAAATAATTCTTTGATTTCCCTTTAACTGTTCCATTATTTGATGGGGTTCTTGATACCGTGTGTTGAAAAATAATGCCGGCCGCGGTGGCCGAGCGATTATAGGCGCTTCAGTCTGGAACCGCGCGACTGCTACGGTCGCAGGTTCGAATCCTGCCTCGGGCATGGATGTGTGTGATGTCCTTAGGTTAGTTAGATTTAAGTAGTTCTAAGTTCTAGGGGACTGATGACCTCAGATGTTAAGTCCCATAGTGCTCAGAGCCATTTGAACCATTTGAAAAATAAATTTTGTATTAACGGCCGCAGTTTAACTTATGACAATGTGAATGCAGTTGTATCGCGTAAAGTAACCGCAGATACCAATTTATTTGGATTACAGAAGCTGCACAGTAAATTCATCAAAGCACAATTATAACTCACAAAATTATTTGCAATTACGGTCACTGCACATTTCAATCAATAAAATCTATCGCCAGAGATAATACATTGTGTTTATCTTTCATTTCAGTTTCCGCCTAAGTTTATTACAGAATTTTTAGCCTATCTCTTGTGCACCATCAACTCAGCCACTGCACACCGTTTTGCCGCATCATTAATATGAGAATTTCGAATCTTAACTTTTAATTCTTCACACAAGCAGCATGCATCTACCTGAGGTCGCCCAAATGACACGGAGTAGTTTTCATTGAAAAACAAAGCAAATGTCTGGTAGCTGTATTTAACTTAATATTGAGTCTTGCGTCTAAATACTTAGTTGTTCTCCCACTGCAGTGGCTTTCTCTTACTGGGTGTGTCGTCTCATGAGTTGTCTGACTTCGGCTGACAAAGTGTTTACACTGAGAGTTTTCTCTCTTTTATCATGTGGACTCTGCTCTGATATAGATAGCTTTCAAAGTCGTTTCACTCTTTTGTCACTTAAAGCTAGAAGAGCCAGAAATGCTTTGTAACGTACCTTTCTTTTGGTATTACACGGTAAGTAAATACTTTGTCGACTTGTCGAATTGAATCGTCTTCTCTAGGTTGACGTCGATGGACGTTATGTATAAATGACTGAATATAAACATCTTGTTCATTCTTAGAAGGCAAGTTACGAAGTCGTACTAAAATAGATTCCTTTTCATCACTACTGATGTCTTGAAAGCACTTGAACCTCTTGCACCTGAAAACATAAAAGAATCCAATATAGAAACATATTCTCAATTGACTGCCATACTAGCAGAGGCAATGTCAAAATGTGGGCGGTGAACAAGAGCAGTGTCATGGACGATCCACAATAAAGTTTAGCCCAAACACTAGTTACATTGTTCAAAAAACTGACAGTAACATCCAATATAGTTAAAAATTACCTGCAATCACATCCTGTAATTTTAGATGGTATGCGTTGTCCTTTATAGTTAGTATATTCTTGGCCTTTTAGCTTTGCTGTTTTTGAAATATTCTTCTTCCAAGTTGAAGGATTCCTTTTCCTTTTCTTCCCTTGTCTATTTTCTTCTTGTCGTGATACAGCGGCGCCTTCCATCGCTTTCGGAAATAAAACTGGAAATATTGTCAACAAACGAATGTGTAGGTTAACAACGTACACTTTGAGCTGTTTCCCCTCCACTGACTAAGTTGTGAGGTTAGACAACATGCTGTGCGCATTGAAGTTAACATTTCCGTGTGAAGTGTCTATCTTCGTGGCTGAAATGCAGTTGCTTAGCAAGAAGGGCTTCAGTCCTGGACTGAATTCCTTTCTGCTTATAACTCAAAATAAAAAGGTTCAGTTTGTGATTTCCAAGCACTGGACGGAATACATTTTTGCTCAGAATGATGGGAACAGCCATAAAGATACGATTTCCATGATAATCTCATTTTCACAGTTTTGTGACTGAAGCCCTTTCTGCATGGAGCGATTCAAATGTAGGCTACATGGTACTCAATGTTCGGTTTAAACCGCAGACTAATGATTCCCTTTCGTAGTGCGGACGGATATACTATCAAAAATACCACATCGCGACCGCAAACTACAAAATCAGAAAACTGTTGCAAAGTATGTGGTGATGATGATGGTGATGAGATCCCATACTCCGCGAGCGTAAGTATATAATCAACATTATTGGTGTTAAGTACGTTACGCGTTAATGGAAAGACGGTTATTTTATTTTCATCGTTGTATGCAGTTTCGAATTAATTCTGTAAACGCGTAGACTACTGGTTACATTGACAATTGGCGCTCACGATCAAGATCAGCTAGACGACACCAATTATCTTGGATTACTCACTCAAGAATCGTGGATTAACGACGTGGATGTCGACAACGGTAACATCAGCTGAGTGGAAACCGTTTTGAAGGAACACCGGCTAAGAGACACTGCAAACAACATCGTTATAATCAGTGATGTAAAAACTCTTTACGCAGGAATAGCAGTATCTTTCTTAGCTAATCATTTTATGTAGTTTTAAACTGTCATATTGTAATAATATTCAGCTTCGTTTTAAATAACATTCAGAACAATAGATAAAACTTGGTTTCTTTCATTTAATTATTTATTTTTATAACTATAATGTCTTTGCAAACCTAATAATTTCCGAAGCAGTCATTTCTGCAAACTGTAGTTACTAATATTAATGAGATAAGAGTTAAACAATTTTTATTTCTTTTCGTTTGCTTCTAATTGCCAGTGTTTCTTTATTTATGTAGCCTGTGAGTGTTTACCTACGTATGCATCCTTTGTTGTTCTGCATTTAACTCGTGCCAATTACTGTGCCATGCCGATGAATTTTGCGCGCTGTGCATTTACTAGAATTGCATTAGTAAATAGGAGCACGCCATGAGTTGTTCAGTTAGTTTAGGAGAATATTTCATCAGTGATTTGGGCTAATGGGTGATCATTCGAGTTGTTATAGTTTTTTGGATAATTACTTGTATGTGTGAATGTAATGTTCAGCCAAACTGCAGAAAAGTGTAGTATTTCAGGTTCCAGTTAACTTAACAATTCTGGATGCGGTAAATTTAGGGGAGACGGATCAGAGTATCGCACTCAAACACTGTCAGTTCTAGCCCAGGGTCATTTTCTTTTATTTCTCTATATTCCATGGGTTTACAAAATGACAAAGAGGATGAACATGTAGCTAGTTTCTAGATATGGGAAGTGAATAGGTGGGAGATAAAGATACAAGACCCATTATGGAAAATGTAGAGAGAGGATCAGCCATTAAATAGGAACCAGGTATCAAAAGAGAATTAGATGAGAAAGATGAAATAGGTAATATCTTGGCTTTGCTGTTAGCAAAGAAATGAAAGAAGGGCAGGAGAAATTGAGGAAACGACTGAATGGGCAGTTAGAGACTGTTAGCAAAAGGTTGAGGAGTCGAAAAAATGAGCTAAATCAAAAATTCAAACAAAGCTTGAAGGACTTTAAATGGGAGTTGGAAGATGGATTATAGAAGAGAATGCCCGAGTTCAAGTTGGAGGTAAAATTGTTGATAAAGTCAGTGTTGAAGTTAGAGACACCTAAGGAACCAGAATTTGAATTAAATGAAAAACTGGCGAAGTTTGAGTTATAAAGGAAAATGTAGAATGCTGGGATAAAAATGTTGAAGCCCAAACTGAAAAGTGGGAACAAAGAAAAATAGAAGTCGAGGAATATTGTGATCAAGTTTTCCAGGAACAATGCCAAATGTCTAAGGTGTAAGTGGAAGAAGATAAAAGGGCCACTTCTGTGACTGTAAATAGGGTAACAATACAAGATAGAAGTGGTGCAGCTTGAGCTGTGGTAGTACATGTGAGAAATGATAGCAGTTTTAGTAATATAATGTTTGACCTTAAAGGAATCTGCATCCTTTATTTATTTCATAAATAAATAATAAATAAATTATTGTCTTTTATAAACGGTTTGAGAAGTCAGTTTACTATTGAATGGGTTGAGAAAGATAAGTTAAGGAAGGCCAGTGCTTGTTTAAAAGGAGAAAGTTTAGACTGGAGAGCAGATGCACCTGGTAAATATGAAACTTTTGAGGAATTTGTGTCGGCCTTTCTGGGAGAACTGCTCCAGTGAGAAAAAAAGTGGCCTAACAGAAGCTTTTAAGAAGCTCCATGGTTTAATAGGAGAAATAGGGAGAATATGCGAGAATGCTGTGACTTGTGGATCAATAAAATGAAACATTTGGATAGTACTTAGAATAATAGGGACACTACAGAAGCATTAATGGGGGAAGTTATGTCCTAACAAAATATGTGAATTGATAGGTCATAATAATAATATTAAAGACTTCTTGAATAGAGTGAGAGATGTAGATAAATGGGAAACAAATTGTTCATTTCCTGTAAACAAAGATTCTTGAGTGGTACCAGGAGAACTGAGAGCTGACTAACAGAGTGAAACAAGTAAATGTGAGAGGTAGGGGAGCAAGAGGTTGAATACGTTCTGGAGATAACTGTAGAGGTCATGATAGATCAGGAGAATTTTAGATGAGAAATGATATCCCACAACAGAGGGCCCGTACTGGGGTAGGTCAAATGCTCAGATCTACCAATGTTACAAGTTGCCCTGGTGAGACGAGAAGTTTGGTAATAAATAATATGGGTAAAACTAGTAATGATGATAGGAGATGGAGAAGTCTGAATTTGGTGATGAAAGAGAGAGTGCCGGAAGTTAGTTGTAGAAGTTTATTTATTTTATTTATTTATTTAGTCCTTCAAATCCTACATGTATAGAATGTATACAAGGACTTTGGAAATAGTTAGGTATTTAAAAGATAAAATACAGTTTGTATTGCAATCCTAAGGACTAGATATTGACGTAATTTAGCAAAGATTCATACATACAACAAACATTACAAGCAACATACAAAGTAGAATTTTCATAATGCCTCTTTAATTTTGTTGTTTGGCTTTTCCATATTCTGTCAGACTGTAAAAGCAATGATCAACTAAATATGCCTTTACTTCAGCCTTAAAACTACGGAGTTTACCTGCTGATTTAATATGGTTAGGTAGATTATTGAAAATCTTTATCCCAGTATGTAGTGTGTCTTTTTGGCACAATGATGTTCTCACCTGTTTCATATGAAGGTCAGATTTTTGCCTTGTATTGTGTGCATGTATATCTTCATTTTTTAATAAGATTTCTGGGTGTCTGTCAGTATATTGTTTGATGAAAACTGATGTTTCGTAGATAAAAATGCAAGGAAGAGGAAGAACTGACAGTTTTTTGAATATGGATCTGCATGATTTTGTATTGTTTACTCCTTCAATAATTCTTAATATTCTTTTTTGCATCCTGAAAAGTTTAATATTTGTTATTGCATTACCCCATAGGAGTAGTATACATTTAACAGGCTGGCTTTGCTGCAACAAGTTTTTAAGATCCATATCATGTAACAGGTTTTGCTTAGTTTTCTTTGCAAATATTCAATGTGTACCTCTCATTTTGTGTTGTTCTGGAGCCAGAGTCCCAGAAATTTTGTGCTGTCAACACTTTCAAGAACTCTGTCCCTAAGTTCTATTTCTATGTTTGGGTAGTGTCTTTCTTTTACATTATAGAAGTTCAGTGCTACTGTCTTTTCTTTGTTTATAATTAGCTTGTTGTAGCTGAACCACTGTTCTACACTGTTCATTGTTTGGATAGCGGAGTCTTTTAGTTTTTCTTAAGTTTTACCACTAATAAGGAAGCTTGTATCGCCTGCAAATTAGAGGGTAGTTTGGCAATACTTCTTGTGCATAAGATCATTGACATAGAGGAGAAACAGAATGGGTCCTAATACTGATCCTTGAGGGACGCCATATTTCACATTTTCATATCCTGAATAGTAGTAGCTGATTCTGTTATGGTCAGTATATTGCACTTCAACGACCTGTTTGCGACCACATAGGTATGTCTTGAGCCACTCATTGGATATACATCTAATTCCTAATTGGTCAAGCTTCTGCAGTAGGCCATTATGCTCAATGATGTCAAAAGCTTTAGATAAATCAAGACATATGCCTGTCACAAACTCACTTGCATCCAGTGTAGTTTAGATTTCACTAAGAAATTCAAATATTGCACTTTCAGTTTAATAGGCTTTCCTGAAGCCATGCTGTGAAGGAGAGAGAATTTTATTTTTCTTTAGCAAATCAAACAATCTCTTATAAAAAAAATTCTAAAATTTTTTAAAATACAGGCAGTAGGGCTATTGGTATATAATTTGAAACACATTCTGTATTTCCTTTTTTGAACAGTGGTTTCAGTTTTGCTGTTTTTAAGCATGAAGGGAAGGTTCCTGATGCCAGTGAGCTGTTGCAAAAGTGTGTCAAGGGGTCAGCTAAGGTAAGACAGCATTTTTTAATAATTGCATCTGGTATTCCATCAATTCCACATGAGTACCCTGTTTTCAAGGTTTTTAGAACTGATAAAATTTCTTCTGTATTTGTGGGTGAAAGGAACAAAGATGTAGACATATTTCACACACTATTGGATGGTGGTGATGTTTTGTTGTGTTCTTCCAGTCCACTCACCAACTGTTCACCTACGTTTGCAAAATATTTGTTGAAGGTCCCTGCAATTTCTGTTGGGCAAGAAATAATTTGTCCTTCGTAACATAAGTTCATATTGTTATATTGATTAGTTTCACTTGTTGTTTGATTTTCTATAACTTCCCATATAGCTTTAGATTTGTTTTTTGAATTTTCAATGTATTTGTCATTTACCATTGTCTTAGCTTTCCTTACAACATTTGTGAGGATCCTTTTGTAATTCTTCAGGTACAAATGAAATTCATGAGGCATGTTCTGTGTCTGTGCTACATTGTGTAATCTTCTTCTCTGCACAAGAGATTCTAATACCTGTTGTAATCCATTTGTTCTTTTTGAAGTTAGGTTGACATTTTTTTGTTTTTTTAATGGAAATGCAGCTTCAAAGTATGACATGAAGATTTCCATGAATTTTTCAAACTTTTTGTTAGTATTTTCACAAGTATACACTTCATACCAAGTTTCCTCACTTAGTCTCTGTATAAAAAAGTTTATTTGTTGTTAGTGAATTTTCTTGCTTCATTTACAAGTTCCTCTTTCTCAGTCGTTTCACTTGGGGTGTGCAAAGCAATTAACTGTGCATAGTGATCACTGAAGCCAGTATTAAGATTTCCGGCACAGAAATTGTGATTTACATTTGTGTTTATTAATATATGATCAATTGTTGAGCTAGTTGTTGGTGTAACTCTTGTAGGAGAGTCTATGGTGGCTTTTATGTTGTATGTTTCCAGTAGGGTCATCAAGCTTTGCTGGTCTTTTGAGATTTCTTGAAAATCAATATTAAAATCGCCACATATGATCACTGTTTTGTTTAAGTTTTTCATAGTATTTAAAGCTGCTTTTAGTTGATGACAGAAATCATTTAAGTTCCCATCAGGGCTCCTATATACACAGATGATTATTAATTTTAATGCAGAGAGTTCAACTGTGGATACTTCAAAAACTCTCTCTTCAGCTAACAGTTCAATGGGTTTTATGTTACAATAATCAATGCCACTTTTAACAAATATACATGACCCTCCACGACTGGATGTAATTCTAGAGAATGATGATGAAAGATTGAAGTCTGCAAGTTTTGTGACTGACATTGCATCTTTAGGCAGCCGTGTGTTCAGTTATACACATTACAGAAGCGCTTTTTAGCTCATCAGTACATAAAATTTCAACTTAACTTAATTTGTTTAGCAATGATTGGACATTTTGATGAATCAGTATGAAAGTAAAGGATTTGTTAGGCTTTGGTATATTGTTAGACTTTGGCATATTTAATTGATCCCTTACCTTTACCTTGTCAATAGAAAATCATTCAGGTGTGCTGGAAGTACTGCTTTTCTTTTCCCGACTGCACCTATTCTTCTATTATCATCTGCAACAGAATTTTCTTCTGTGTCTGGCTCCCCTAGTAGTTGTTCAGCTGCTGATCCTACTGTTGATAATATTGCTGCTGGGGCTAGAGCTGGGTCTGCAGTTGGTAGAGCTGTTACTGCATTCATTGTTGTTGCTGTGCCTGAATATTGGAGGCACCTTGTTCCTTCTTTTGTTGTTGATGTTGGCGAGTGAGGTCTTGCTGGCGTTGTTTCCCTCGAATATTTGGGGGCCAATCCAGGATGATTTTGCTTTTGAGTGTTTGATGCCTTTTGATGATAATTTCTTTAATTTTTCCGATGAGCAGTTTTTTCTCCATGTTGTTAACATGCAATCCATGTAATGTGTGGAATCTGCGCCCAATATTGTTAACATTTACGAGCTCTGTATTTCTGAAATGTTTGCAAAGTAATGAAATTTGTTGGTTGGCATATTATTTCTTTATTTACGCATGACCAGGACGGTAAGTCATGCCGATGTGGTATGTTCAGCACTAAAACATTTGTGTGTGTCAACTGTCCTAAGCACCTTTTTAGTTCTTGTTTTGCTTTGTGTGTTTCGTTTTTATATACATTTGACCCACCAATTAGCACAACAAAGTCTTCAGAGGATAAGTCAGCAATGTCTGCCGATCGTACATGCTTGCAAACTTCCGACATAGAAGCACCAGGCGTTATGTAAGTGATTGTTTGTACACTGGACTGACCGTTCAGAAGAGGGGGAAATCCACGACCATGACTGTCTGCCATCACAACTACTTTTCTTCATTTAGGTTTCTCTGCATGTTTAGAAGGCCCACCGGCGTTACAGCCAAACAATTTAGTATCAGCGCTGGACAAACGCTTGATATTTAGGTCACGCAAGTGTTCAGGTCTTTCAGTTTCATTTTCTTTCATGACAGTAGTCGAGTTCTTAGGCATTCTTTTGGATGTATCACTCTGCGTATTTGTAGTTTCATATTTAGCTCGGATGTCTGGAATTTCGTGGTTACTGAGAGGCAAGTTTGACGTAGGTTCACACTTCCTGGACGTAAGTATTTTTAGTTTGCTCATCAGAATATTAATGGTTAATTGCAGACTACTTACATGATCATTTACCTTTCTGATTTCATCACTACAATCCATGCACACGGTGTTTTTATCAGTGTAATTTTCACATTTTTTCGCATGAACACTATGTATATCAACACTAGCCGCCATTTTGCTTCCATTGTAGAGTTAGTGGTTTCATGTATGGAAATGCTTTCCCAGATGTATGATGGAGTTGAAAAGTATGAAGAGGTGTTGGGATGTGAGAGAGGAAGATAAAATAATACAGATTGAAAGTGTTGATAGTGAGGAAAGAGATAGTGGTGAATGTACACACATCAAAAAAAGTTTTGCATCATCCCAATTCCCAGAACTCCTGAAGATAGACGTTGACTGTGGATATTGTATCAGAGACACAGTCCCTTTAACTGTTCAGAGATGTCAGTAAACTCACTCAAAGATGTAAACAACCATGCACGACAAAAAATCGTTCAAATGGCTCTGAGCACTATGGGACTTAACTTCTGAGGTCATCAGTCCCCTAGAACTTAGAACTAGTTAAACCTAACTAACCTAAGGACATCACACACATTTATGACCGAGGCAGGATTCGAACCTGTGACTGTAGCGGTCGCGCGGTTCTAGACTGTAGCGTCTAGAGCCGCTCGGCCACCCCGGCCAGCCAACCATGCACGAGCACCACCTATTAGACGATGGGGGTCCGACAGCCGATCAGTTCCAGTCATTCCACTAGGAACGAGGTACTCGGCTCATGTTGTCTGTAGTCCAACCATGCCTAGATGGTCAATACTGCAGTTCGATCATATCCACATTGTTACTTTGTGTCAGGAAGGGCTCTCAACAAGCGAAGTGTTCAGGTGTCAAGAAGTGAACCAAAGCGATGTTGTTCAGACATGGAGGAGATACAGACAGACAGGAACTGTCGACAACATGCCTCACTCAGGCCTCCCAAGGGCTACTACTGCAGTGGGTGACCGTTACCTACGGATTATGGCTCAGAGGAACCCCGATAGCAACGCCACCATGTTGAATAATACTTTTTGTGCAGCACAGGATGTCGTGTTATGACTCAAACTGTGTGCAATAGGCTGCATGATGCGCAACTTCACTCCCGACATCCATGGCGAGGTCCATCTTTGCAACCATGACACTATGCAGCACTTATGCAGATGGGTCCAACAACGTGCCGAATGGACTGCTCAGGATTAGCGTCACATTCTTGTCACCGATGAGTGTCGCATATGCCTTTAACCAGACAATCGTCGGAGACGTGTTTGGAGGCATCCCGGTCAAGCTGAACACCTTAGACACTCTGTCCAGCGAGTGCAGCAAGGTGGAGGTTCCCTGCTGTTATGGGGTGGCATTATGTGGGGCTGTTGTATGCTGCTGGTGGTCATGAAAGGCCCTGTAACAGCTATACAATATGTGAATGCCATCCTCCAACCAATAGTGCAACCACATCAGCAGCATATTGGTGAGGCATTGGTCGCCATGGACGACAATTCGCGCCCACATTGTGCACATTTTGTGAATGACTTCCTTCAGAATAATGACATCGCTTGGCTAGAGTGGCCAGCATGTTCTCCAGACATGAACCCTATCTAACATGCCTGGGACAGACTGGAAAGGGCTGTTTATGGACAACGTGACCCACCAATCACTCTGAGAGATCATCGCCATTGAGGAGTGGGACAACCTGGACCAACAGTGCCTTGATGTACTTGTGGATGGTATGCCCTGAAAAATAGAGGCATGCATCAATGCAAGATTATGTGCTACTGGTAATTAGAGGTACCGGTGTGTACAGCAGTCTGGACCACCACCTCTGAAGGTCTCGCTGTATGATGGTACAACATACAATGTGTTTTTTTTATGAGCAATGAAAAGGGTGGAAATGATGGTTATGTTGATACCTATTCCAATTTTCTGTAGAGGTACCAGAACACTCGGAACCGAGGTGATGTAAAACCTTTTTTGATGTGCATAGTTGTGAAGTTGAAGAAGAAGAAGAGATACAAAGGGATGCATTTCTGTTGCACGGTAGCTTGCAGGAAAACAATCAGGAAGGAGAAGTTGAAGGGGAGACTTTTACAAATTCTGTGAACAGTGATAGAGATACAGGTGTGTAAGAAGACGGTTAATGTTTTCATCATTGGTATCGGTAAGGGAATGGTAACTTGTAAGGAGATGGAAATAAGTTTCTGTGCAATTCAAAAAGTCAGTTAAAGAAGTAAATTCGAAGTTAGGTTTTAGCGATTGGGGACATTACAATACTGAGAAAGATTTATTACATGAGGAAGAGGAGGTTGATGATATTAAAGTTGGACAGTAGTTTGTAACAATAATAGCCAATGGTAGGGAAAAAAAGCTCTTTTGGACTTAGGTAGTGAAATTAGTGCACTTTTTGGTAATTTAATAAAGGACAATAATGAAGTAATGGATGTGCCAATATCAGTACTGTAAACAGTGGTGCTACAGGTAAATTGAGTAAAGCTGTTTAGTATCAAATTATTGTGGAGTTTGAACTTGGGGCATAAGTCTGGTCCACAATTTTGTGTGCTAATTGGTCTGAGTGTTAATTTTATTTTAGGGAAGGGATCAATTAATGGAATGCAGAGCAGAGATAAATTGTGGAGAAGGTTTTATCAGTTTTGGTGGTGAAGAGTCAGAAGTGAAAGTAAGTTTCGATGGAGTGGTAATAGATAATAATACACTCCTGGAAATTGAAATAAGAACACCGTGAATTCATTGTCCCAGGAAGGGGAAACTTTATTGACACATTCCTGGGGTCAGATACATCACATGATCACACTGACAGAACCACAGGCACATAGAAACAGCCAACAGAGCATGCACAATGTCGGCACTAGTACAGTGTATATCCACCTTTCGCAGCAATGCAGGCTGCTATTCTCCCATGGAGACGATCGTAGAGATGCTGGATGTAGTCCTGTGGAACGGCTTGCCATGCCATTTCCACCTGGTGCCTCAGTTGGACCAGCGTTCGTGCTGGACGTGCAGACCGCGTGAGACGACGCTTCATCCAGTCCCAAACATGCTCAATGTGGGACAGATCCGGAGATCTTGCTGGCCAGGGTAGTTGACTTACACTTTCTAGAGCACATTGGGTGGCACGGGATACATGCGGACGTGCATTGTCCTGTTGGAACAGCAAGTTCCCTTGCCGGTCTAGGAATGGTAGAACGATGGGTTCGATGACGGTTTGGATGTACCGTGCACTATTCAGTGTCCCCTCGACGATCACCAGTGGTGTACGGCCAGTGTAGGAGATCGCTCCCCACACCATGATGCCGGGTGTTGGCCCTGTGTGCCTCGGTCGTATGCAGTCCTGATTGTGGCGCTCACCTGCACGGCGCCAAACACGCATACGACCATCATTGCCACCAAGGCAGAAGCGACTCTCATCGCTGAAGACGACACGTCTCCATTCGTCCCTCCATTCACGCCTGTCGCGACACCACTGGAGGCGGGCTGCACGATGTTGGGGCGTGAGCGGAAGACGGCCTAATGGTGTGCGGGACCGTAGCCCAGCTTCATGGAGATGGTTGCGAATGGTCCTCGCCGATACCCCAGGAGCAACAGTGTCCCTAATTTGCTGGGAAGTGGCGGTGCGGTCCCCTACGGCACTGCGTAGGATCCTACGGTCTTGGCGTGCATCCGTGCATCACTGCGGTCCGGTCCCAGGTCGACGGGCACGTGCACCTTCCGCCGACCACTGGCGACAACATCGATGTACTGTGGAGACCTCACGCCCCACGTGTTGAGCAATTCGGCGGTACGTCCACCCGGCCTCCCGCATGCCCACTATACGCCCTCGCTCAAAGTCCGTCAACTGCACATACGGTTCACGTCCACGCTGTCGCGGCATGCTACCAGTGTTAAAGACTGCGATGGAGCTCCGTATGCCACGGAAAACTGGCTGACACTGACGGCGGCGGTGCACAAATGCTGCGCAGCTAGCGCCATTCGACGGCCATCACCGCGGTTCCTGGTGTGTCCGCTGTGCCGTGCGTGTGATCATTGCTTGTACAGCCCTCTCGCAGTGTCCGGAGCAAGTATGGTGGGTCTGACACACCGGTGTCAATGTGTTCTTTTTTCCATTTCCAGGAGTGTAGTTTAGTACGACTGTTAAAAATTAATGTAATTATAATTGAGATTGATGTTGGCGATTTAGAATTGAACCTAGACTGTCATGGTAGTGGAGACGAGGTAGGAATAATGGAAGAATTGAAAAACCAATAGCAGAAAATAGAAGAATTGAATGAGCAACAGATAGAGGAGTTGTGAGAAGTTTTATGGGTGAACAGAGAGATATTCTCTGATAAAGTAGGTGACGTTAAGAACTTTGAGTGCAAATTAAATGTGAAACCATATGAACCTTTTGCAAGAAAACCTTTCTCTATACAGTTTGCCATGAGAGGAGCAGAGTACAAAGAAGCTGAGAGGATGACAGAGTGTGAGGTTACAGAGAGAAGTAAGAGTGAATACAATAGTCCACTGGTCATTATGGGTAAAAAGGATGGTAGTGTCCGTGCTAGAATGTTGAATATGATAGTTAGTAGAGAGACTGATCGCCCAGAGAATATAGAAGGGTATTGCAAAAATTCTACAAGATAAATTACATGACCAGTCTTGATTTGACAGCCCTTTACTGGCAAGTTCCACTTGCAGCTGAGTATAGGAAGTATACTGTCTTTCTGGTGAACAGAAAGAGTTACTATATACTGTGGTTAGATTTGAGTTGAATATTAGCATATCAGTGTTCATATGAACTCTAGACCAAGTAGTATTACTGAGGTTGACTTTCAAAGTAACAGTGTATATGTGTGACTTTAGGTTGCCACTGAATCTTGGGAAGATCACTGTGGCTTGTTGAATGAACTATTTCATGCTTTGAGAGAAGGGAGCATGACCATTAGCCTAAAATATGTGCATTTGTGAGAAATGAAATAAAATTCTTTGGTAGGATTGATACTGAGATGGTGGAAGTAGTTAAGGAATGTCCATCTCTGAAGAATTGAAGACAGTTAGTCATATCTGTGTTTGCGTGATTTTTATAGAAATGTTGTATCTGAAAAAGTGTTGAATAACCCATGTTTGAATAGACTGTTAAGTCCTAAGGTAGCTTTTGTTTGGACATATGAGTGTCGGGAAGCTTTTAACCATCTTATGGAGGCTTTGAATGAGGACAGAATTTTATATCATCCTGATGTTAGTTGGCCTTTTTGTCTAGGGAGTGAATCTATTGGATATGGCATTGGAGTAGAATTGTTTAAAGATTTTGGGGATGATGAGAAGTAAGATTGTAGGACAATTGCCTTCACATGCATGTCACTGATTAGACACCAGAGAAATTACTGCATGATGGAATGTGAAGCTTTGGTAATAATTTTGGGAGTCAAGAAGTTCGGAGATTATCTGTAGGGAGACAAAACTATCATTTACACTGATCACTGAGTTCTTACATTTTTTCAAGAAATTTAGACAAATTCATTGGCAGTTGATGGGGTGGACAGTGTTTATGAAACAATTTGAAACTGAGATGAAATATATGAATGGTGCACAGAACAAAGTAGGTGATGCATTACCAAGTCTACCACTGGGAGAAAATGGTGAGGTAGGACAAGATGTAGATGAGGATGATGTAAAACTATTTTGTATAAAAGGGTCAGGGAGAGAAGAAAATAGAATGAATTTGTTAATATATGAGAACGTATAAGAATTATGATGAGATATGGAAGATGATGAAAAGTGACTTTTGTAAGCCAGATGGTTACGATAAACTGTCAAAATACTATAAGGTACATGGTGGAGCTTTGTTAAGGTGATCTAATGAACATTCCAAAGATTGGAAGGTGTGTTTGCCAGTGAGAACTTAAATGATACAATTGATTTCATTCCATTTGAGTTTTGGACATGTAAATACTAAGTGTACACAAAATCTAACTGAGTGCGTAATTTTGACAACATGATAAGGAAAGTAAATGACCGCATTAAAGTGTGACAAGTGTCATAGAGCCAAAGTTACTAACCAAATATCTAGACTTCCCATGCTAATTCATAAACCAAATGGTTTGATGGAATTGTTGCAGTGGACTTTTATGGCCCATTCCCAAAGACAAAAGGATATTTTGCATATATCTTTGTAGTATTGGAAGTTTTCCCTAAATTTATAAAATTCTAAACCTTGTGTGAAGCAATGGGCAAAACGATTTTGATTAAGTTAGAAAAGGACTATTTTGTCTAATTTGATAAACTAAAAGCCACACTTTCGGATAACAGGTCACCGTTTACATGTAAAAAATGGAAGGAAGGTCTTACTGGCCACATAATAACACTAGTAAATACCTCAGCATACCATCTGGCATGAAATCCTGCAGGGCATTGTATGAGAGAAATTGGATGGTTGTGCCACAAGTACTATAGGCACAATCACAGCTCTGGAAGGAGAGGGGGATATTATAGAGCATATTGAAGATATAATGAATAATGTAGTTCGTGATCTAACAGGATTTATTCTTTATGAGATTATGAAAGGAGAGAGCTTTGAGTTTTGTGGAGAAGAAACTGGCTTTCCCTGTAGAGATGAACTATGTTGGCATGAAAAGAAAAAGGGGTGAAGCAGTTGGTGGAAAGGAAACTAGAGGAGAGAGAGAAGACATGGTGAGAAGATAAAGAAACTTGACATGAAAACAGGAGATTTAGTGTTAGTTAAAAGTATGAAAAATCCAGGGAGATAAATGATGAAATATCAAATTTTTTTGATATGTATGGAGGTTTGTTTGAGGTAATGAGCATACCACCCCCAAATGCATTCTATTTAGTTTACCCAAAGTGAAGAAAGAAATTTGGACTTAAGAACTTAGTGAATCTGAAACCTGTAAGGTTTGAGTGACACAAACAATTACAGTGAATGCAGTGAGTACCATAAATTTTCTCCTTCATTGGGCCAAATAGACGGAAGCCCGAAGGTGTGAAATCTGGGCTGTGTGGTGGATTAGGAAGAGCAGTCCAGTAAATTGCAGTCTTGCGTGAGGCCCTGTGTTATCATGGGAAACAAGAACGTTGTTTGCATTCTTGTGGTGACAAACACACTGCAGGTGTTTCTTTGATTTCCTGAGGCTAGCACAGCTGTGTGCTGCCAGCTGGCATGTGGGAGTTTGGACAGGTTTGTGTGACATGGTTGTGATGATGACAGAAGCCTCATCCAACACCTCACCACTCCTTTGTTCACTGCCAGGTAGACATTCTTCAAGTACTTATGATCTGCGGTGCTTTGGTCTTCAGCCAAAACAAACTCAACACCAGCAATCTGCTTTGAATGCAACTCCATTATTGATGTCATTTTGAAGGCTACATATAGTGTCACTACCTACTGGAACTTCATGAATTCCACAATGTCCCATAAAAAGTTCTGCATTTTTCCAGCGAAACTGGCTGAGGGAGAAAAAGTTGCATCACTTATTGAATACTGCTCATATAATGCATAAAATGGTCCATTTAGTTACCTGGGTGGTGCACCATCAATAAAGATAAATTTGAATGTGAATGCTAGCATTTTGGATACAAACACAATCAACCTCTCCAAACCAAGTTTTGGCTATGTGATGCAACTGTGCTTATGCCATATTTGGGAACATCTGAAGGAGTAGCTAACATGTTATTCGGACAGTATGTGGTTGGCCATTTTGCATCTTGTGAACTTTATTTTGTCAAATACCCATTTAACTCACTGGTTGAGTTCGATTTAGTTCCTTTTCATAGACGTTTCCTTAGCAGTTTACGAATGAGTGCTGTATGTGAATGAGTTTTGGGTAATAATTTGGGCTAGAACAGCTTGTAACTGATTGAGATCTTTGGGAGTTGGAAGGTTGTTAATTGCTTCAATGTGTTGCAATGTAGGTCTGATATCTGCTTATGACTGAATATGTTCTAAATACAGTACTTATGGCTGTAAGAGTATGCACCTTTCTTTGTTACATTTTAAATTGCATGCCAGTTGAATCTTAAATATACATGTGGAGTTATGCAGTAGATGTTCACGATTTTTTCCTGAAGCAATTAACTGCGGTAAGTATGGCTGGTATAAACTTGGTGCGCTGGCAATGCCAGAGGGCAGTCTCTTGTACATCCAAATAGAGTATTCATAACAAAGAGATTTTCCTCATCCAGAGCTATTTGTAAGTAAACGTCCTTTAATTTGGTCTCGCAAAATTTATGCTCCTAGCTAATTTAGATACAGCATTCATTCTTCCAGCTTCAGAATTGTATATGAATCTCTAGCTGATTGCACATTGACTGTCATCTTAAAATCACTGCAAATGCGGGGTGTACCATTAGGTTTGTGTACCACAACAATTGGATATTAGTAGCTGAACTTATAATGCCATTATATTCAAGGTGATCTAGGTCTTGTCCAACTTAGTCTTGCAACATTCATAGAATTTTGATACAGCATCTGGCTTCAGCGTTCTGCACTTTGGAGTTTTAATGCTAGTTGTTACTTCAGAAAAAATAGCACACTATTTTTGCAGCAGCTTTTGAAACTCTTCTTTGGAAAACAAATCAGTAGCAGCTTGCACTATATGTGCTTGAGCATTGTCCTGCAAAATGATGGTCAGGTCTTGCAGAAAGTTTCAGCACTTCCGTCTCTGTGCTGTTCATTTTTGGACTACAGCCTACTACCAGCTTAGAGACAGAAGTAATGACACTTTCTTCAGGACCTGGCCATCATTTTGCAGGACAATGCTCAAGCACATACAGTGTAAGCTGTTACTGATTTGTTTGACTAATGGGGCTGCTAAATGCTATACTACCTACTGCACTCCCCTGACTTAAGCCCTCATAAGTTCAACTTGATTTCTAAGCTGAAGCAAACACTTCACGGCATTCACTTCAGAACTGCTTTAAATTTGTTGGGCAATAGACCGCTCCACTCCAACTGTCAACACAACTGGCACTGCTAAGAGTGTCCTACGACTTCCACATCACTGGCAATGGGTTATACACAATGCTGGTGACTACTTTGAAGGTCAGTAAATCTTTGAAATGCGTATCAATTTAGTACGAGCTGTAAATAAATAGTTGCCACTATTAAAGTTCCAACCCTCATATTAATTACATCACCACTTTTATCCCTACTTGTTCCACAACATCATACCTATCAGTTCAATGATGCTAAGTGAGATGCAAAACATTTGCATAATTAACAACAGCTTATCAGTTTCAAGATCCATAGCAACTGAATTTACAAATGGTAAATCTAATTTACTTCTGAAACTTCTGATATTTTGGCAAAAAACAGTAATGAGATTGTTAGGGTTACCTAAACTGCTCCGATATGTGTCACTTTGTGTTTTTGCAACATATAACACTGTTTCACTTGGAGCTCAGCTTTCTATATTATAATCTATGCTGCAGCTGGAGATTTGTCCACTTCATGATGTTGCTGTGGTCATGTGGGTGATAGCAAAAAAAAAACAAAAAAAAAAGAAAAAAAAAAAAAAAGCATAGTTTTCTCAGCTATGCTTACAGTAGCATAATTACAGGTCCTTTTGAATTAAGTGAGAAAAGCTGTTCTGTACCATGACAGAGGGGGAGAAGGGACTTAACATTCAAGGTATTGGTAATACAGTTTAAATTTGATAGAGGTAGGATTCAGTTCTAGTGAGGAAGGAAATTGAAGGGGGAGGGAAGTGGCAAGGTTCATTAGTTTCTTCCCTGTCTCCTGCTGAACTAGTTGCTCCCCGCCCCATCTTTAACATGCCCAGATGCCTGTGATTTTAATAACAATTATTATAATTGTAACATTGCACCAGTAACATGTTTAATATGATGTTTATGATGGAGTCCCATACTCTTTGACAGAGTGCAGGGGATGATGCAGGAGACCCACACCGCTGTACTAGGCAAGGTCCTTGCAGAGGTGGTTTGCCATTGCCTTCCTCTGATGTTTAATGTAATAACTATAAATTTTCAATTGAAAAAGTAATTAATTTTTAATGTAGTAATAATAAGAGAAATAATAAGTTCTTTAGATCTGTTGATAGTACATTACTTTAGCGTAACTTTCAAGAAATAGTAATTCTAAGAAATACAGCTTTTGAAAGGGATTCTTACAAAAATGTTAGAAAAACATGTGTAATGTGATTGAGTTAAGAACTATAGTAGCAAGAAACTAATGTCAATAGTTAGGCACTGTAAAATCATAGAGTGCACAAACCATTATCAACATTTCACTTAGAACCACTATTGTAACACAAGTCTTCAATCTACAGCTATATGAGTGGAATGTAGTGTCTTTCAGTGATTTCTTTTTGTTTGGAAGTCAATCTTTCCGTTATTTTTTTCCTCCATGATGGCTCTTTCCTTTGAGTATTGCCTTACTCCACAGCCTGTGGTTTGCTGGTAGTACCTCTGAACTCACAAACCATGTCAGATTTTTTTTGGCAGCAGATAAGGTTAACCTGTGAATGAATGCTTTCCCTGTCTGGAATGATCTCTGCAGGGAGTCAGGCCACGAGCCATCTGTATGAGCAGACCTACACCAAGAAACTAAAAAGTCCCTTGTGTTAAGCATGGCTCATAGTTGTTAGAATTTCTTGTCATTTTCAGGACTTTTGACTTTCATTCTATTTTATTCTCTGAACACTCAGTGAGAAATTTGGAAATTTATATATTAAATAGTCAAATTAGTCAGTAGCAGTTTTCAGGATACATTAAAACAGTGGTAAATGCAGGAATTAGAAGATTGTCTGACGTGGTGTTCAAAATCTATGAAGTAGAAGATGTTCCATTGGGATTCCACAAATTTATTGCCAGAACACTCCAAAAGTTGACAAAACAAATAAATCTTGTATTTTGTCATCAGTGTATCATTTCACAGCTATAAATTTATGTGTAAAATAATGGATGGTTAAAAACTAAAAAAGGAAATACTAGAAGGACAAACACCAGAAATGCAATTACCAAAATATTCTTAACAACACTTGGAAGAGGGGAAACTGTGACTTGAAATTAAATGTCATAAATACTCCACATGGGCATAGATTTCACCATGAATATATTCCAGTATTGATCATTTCTTCAACATTACATCACATCTCACTAATCAGAATTAAAAATTTAACTCGGAATGAAATTGTACTCCCACTTTCTGTCTTGGTTCTTGAGTGACATTGCATACTGTGGTAGTTATAATTTGAATACAGCTGTCTTTTTGGTGCAGGACAGTGAAAAGATTTTCTTGGCCTGTAAAATACATACTTTTTCTAGGACACTGGGAAAATCAAACCTTGTATGAAGTATACCAGGAAAACAGTGTAGACTGTAAGTTCTGTAAATTCTGTCCATTGTTTAAATTAATATTTGAGGAGATTTTTTCCAAAAAATACACTTGAACTGCAGCAGCTAAGGAAAATAGACGGATAACAGTGGATATTAGAAAGTCCTCTCAAACACTTCAATCTTTCAGTTCTTTACAGCAACACTACCCTAATACACACTTCTAGATTACTATCACAGGTATCAAAAATATTCAGGGAGGTGCTGTTTCCTGATAAAAAAATCATTCAGTGAGCAAATAACATTTAATGCAGGAAGTAAAAGCAAGGTTGTGAGACATTTTGTAAAACACAGAACTGGAAAAAGCAGATACAAATATAATAACATACAAGTAAAATCTGGGGGTAGAATAATAGAAAATCCTCAGGAATTGCCAAACTTTGTAAATGACTATCCTGGTATTGCAGAGAGGTTGCAACAAAATCTTCCTAAAACTGATGTAGCATCCACAATGACTTACACATCAAGCACCATGAGATTGTTTATGACATCAGAGGTTTAAGGTAAGAAGACAATACAGAAATTAAGAAAATAAGAAGCCAGCAGGCATCAGTGAAGTTGCAGTTTCCATTTCCAGAGTACCTAAAGTATGCAAGAGCTGTCCCTTTCTAAAGAAGGGTAATGCAAAGAGTATTGAAAACTACAGGCTAGTTTCACTGCCTGCATTCTCAAAGATAATCACATGTGTGATGTGTCGTGGAAGCAAAAAATTATGTAAATAATTAAGCCCAATTAAGCTCTGCAGTGTTCCATTTCTAAAGTTAATACATGAACTGGAGAACCTGGATCTCTCCTCATAAAGTAAGACTGAACCAGATAGATGCTGGGCCAACTAAAATAAACTCTGTGATGACTACACACAAGAGACAAGCTATGTAACTTATTCCTTATCAAACATGACTTTTTCACTATGTTGCAAAAATTTGCCTCATGCTTATATTTTGTCATATGCATATTACACCAATGCATGCCAGGGATGTCTCTTGATGCATTTCTGCCTTCAGTCTAAATGAAGGCAGAGGTTAGAGTGAGAAAATTACTTATAGTAAGACAGAACACAAGTTTAGGAATATTGAAAGTAGTAGATTTTGTAGTGATCAGCGCATAGACGTGCATACTGGTGAATTAATACTAGAAAATGGTTAAATTTTCATTGTAGCTGTGTATAGATCCCGATCACAACAAAATACTGGTTTCTGATGCAGAGTGTAATATTTACAGGGCTTATTACTTTGGTCTTTTGAAGGTTAATTTTGAGGCCTGTAGCTCGAGGCATCTCTGGGTTCTCATATAATTTTTAACAGTTTGTTTGTGTTGCTGTTAAAGAAGGTGATATCATCTTCAAAGCAAAGATGCTGAGACATTTTCCATCTATGTTTTTTATTTATTTGGGACATGAAATTAGACTTGGAAGAGATTGGCAGGAGTAGAGATCACACAGTGAACTGGTCTCATCTAAATGGAATTTGATAAACTTTATTACATTCTTCATAAACTGACAATCCCTGTTAATTTAAAAAGTGAGGTTTATGACACCTTCATCTTGCCAGTAGCAATATACAGGCTCAAAATGTTGACACTTACAACAAGCTGTACAAATTGACTGCAGGTCTATCAAAGGGCAATAAAGAGAGCAGTTCTTAGAGTGAGCCCAAGAATGATGAGATAAGGAGACGCATCCAGGTCTATGATGTTGTCAAATGGATAGTGAGACTGAAGTGGCATTGGGCAGGACACATGGCCAAGAACAACTTCAAACTGACCAAAATGCCCAGCTAAGATCAACATGGAGATCTTTGGAAGAGACTTATATCCAGGAATGGATGTCGAGAGGATGAAGAAGAAGATGAATCACCACTGGTAAATTCCGAATTGTGGGGAATATGGATTCCCTACTATGCTATCTATCAAACATGAGTTGTGTTGTTATGGTCTTCAGTCCAGAGACTGGTTTCATGCAGCTCTCCATGCTACCCTATCCTGAGTAATTAGCCAGCCATTGTGGCCGAGCAGTTCTAGACGCTTCAGTCCGGAACAGCGCTGCTGCTACAGTCACAGGTTCGAATCCTTCCTCAGGCATGGATGGGCGTGATGTCCTTAGATTAGTTAGGTTTAAGAAGTTCTAAGTCTAGGGGACTGATGATGATCTCAGATGTTAAGACCCATAGTACTTAGAGCCATTTGAACCATTTGAACCTGAGTAATTACTGCGACCTACATCCTTCTGAATCTGCTCAGTGTATTTATCTCTTGGTCTCCTTCTGTGATTTTTACCCTCCATGATTCCCTCCAATACTAAATTGGTGATCCGTTGATTGCTCAGAACATGTCCTACCAATTGATCCTATCTTCTAGTCAAGTTGTGCCACAAATTCCTCTTCTCCCCAATTCTATTCAGTACCTCCTCATTAGTTACAAGATCCACCCATCTAATCTTCAGCAGTTTTCTGTAGCACCACATTTGAAAAGCTTCTATTCTCTTCTTGTCTAAACTATTTATCATCCATATGTCACTTCTATACGTGGCTACACTCCATGCAAATACTTTCAGAAAGGACTTCCTGACACTTAAATCTATACTTGATGTTAACAAATTTCTCTTCTTCAGAAACACTTTCCTTGCCACTGCCAGTCTACATTTTATATCCTCTCTACTTCAACCTTCATCAGTTATTTTGCTCCCCAAATAGCAAAACTCATCTACTACTTTAAGTGTCTCATTTCCTAATCTGATTCCCTCAGCATCACCCGATTTAATTCGACTACATTCCGTTATCCTCGTTTTGCTTCTGTTGATGTTCATCTTATATCCTCCTTTCAAGACACTGCCCATTCTATTGAACTGCTCTTCCAGATCATTTGCAGTCTCTGACAGAATTTCAATGTCATCAGCAAACCTCAAAGTTTTTATTTCTTCTCCATGGCTTTTAATTTCTACTCCACATTTTTCTTTTGGTTCCTTCACTGCTTGCTCAATATACAGATTGAATATTGTGGATAGGCTACTACCCTGTCTCACTCCCTTCCCAACCACTGCTTCCCTTTCATGCCCCTCATCTCTTATAACTGCCACCTGATTTCTGTACAAATTGTAAATAGCCTTTCCCTCCCCATATCTGACCCCTGCCACCTTCATAATTTGAAAGAGAATATTCCAGTCAGCATTGTCAAAAGCTTTCACTAAGTCTACAAATGCTAGAAAAGTATTTTTGCCTTACCTTAATCTATCTTGTAAGATAAGTCATAGCGTCAGTATTGTCTCACGTGTTCCAACATTTCAACAGAATCAAAAACGATCTTCCCTGAGGTCGACGTCTACCAGTTTTTCCATTTGTCTGTATAGAATTCATGTCAGTATTTTTTTGCAGCCGTGATTTATTAAACTGATAGTTCAGCAATTTTCACACCTGTTAACACCTGCTTTCTTTGGGATTCGAATTATTATATTCTTCTTGAAGTCTGAGGGTGTTTTGCCTGTCTCATACATCTTTCTCACCAGATGGTAGAGTTTTATCATGGTTGGCTCTCCCAAGGTTATCAATAGTTCTAATGGAATGTTGTCTACTCCAGGGGCCTTGTTTCAACTCAGATCAGACAGGAATAAGCAGCTAATAACCTGTGGTGCTTTCAAAGTGGATTTCCTAAGGTATTCTGATAGGAAAAAAGATATTGGATCCTACAATTTGAACCCGGTAATTAACTTTCCAATATAAATGGATAAATACATTAGGACTATAATTGATAATGTTTTCTTTGATGAACCTCGAAACAAGAAAATAATGTATATCCAGCAACAAATGCTCTCTCTGAGCATGATGTACAGTTAATTAGGATCAATAACATAATGCCCTGCAGTATGGATACTCCTCACTGGAAATCAGTTAGAATAATTAGTGATTTGATGACAAAAATGTTTAAAGTTGTTTGACCAGTGATGACCATGGTGAAATTTATAATGAACCATGTTCTGACATAAAATTTAATCTACCCCATGATAAATTCATATCATTGTTTGAAAATAGCTCTCTACACAATCTTATCACAAAGGTCACTAAGCAATTGTGTAAAGAACTATGGATTACTAGAGGGAATAATGTATCTTGTGAAGGGAAAAGGGAGATGTATCTATTGGCAAGAACAAGTAATAATCCTGCAGTTGCACCATGACACAAAAACTACACAAATTTGCCATGAATTTTTTTAAAGACCAAGAAAAATGCACATTATGTCAGACATTAGTAATTCTGACAACAGATTTAAGGCTGTATGGAATGTAGTAAAACAAGAAACAGGACACCAAGCCACAAACAAGATAAATCCACTATTAACTTAAATGGAAGAGCTATAAAGGATCAGTGATGTGTAGCAGGCACATGTAATAATCATTTCTTAAATGCACAAAAAAATATAGGATGAACAGTTAAATGGAAAAATCAGAACAGTATGTTGAAAAGCATTACATAAAATTAAAACATGTGTAGACCCCACTCACTTCTCCAGATGAAATTAAGAAAATTATATATAACCTCAAAAATTAAAGCTTATCTGGAGTTGGTAGTGTTTCCAACAGAGTACTTGTTTCCATATAACAAGCATTGTCTTTTCTGAAATATACAATGTATCACTAACGGAATGCATTTTTCCAGAGAGATAGAAATTTGCCATTGTTAAATCCTCCTTGTGATGGAAGAGACGTCAGTATCTACTGGCCCATTACAATCTGACAAAATTTTTGAGGACATGAATTCTAGGATAGTATCCCACATGAGCAACAACAATATTCTTGGTAAATCACAGTTTGGTTTTCAGAACAGTTGCTCAACTGAGAATGCCATTTATACCTCTAGTCATGAGATTTTACAAGCAGTACATAACAAGACAGCAACAGTTGGGATTTTTGTGACCTGTATCAGGGCATTTGACAGTGTGAACAACAATATTCTCCTGGATGAACCGAAATTTTAAGGTATTAATGATATAGCCAACCAATGGACAATGTCATAGATAACTAAAGGAATGCAGAAAGCTGTACTTAATAATTCGACCAATGTAAGCAGAGGATATCCTTGTGACTGTGGATGAATCACTTACAGGGTTCCACAAGCTTGCTCTTAGGCCCACTATTGTTTCTCATATATGTAAATGACATTCCATCTAATGTACAACAAGCAGAATTAATTCTTTTTGCAGGTGACTCTTATATTGCAAAACATACATACAGCAACAGAAGAAATGGGAAATAATGTTCTTGAAATAACTAGTGACTACTTCTCTGAGAATCGTCTCAAATCAGTTTTCAAGAGACAACCTATTTCGTTCTGCAGATCTAGAGTTACCGCTCCAGTGATAGGCATAACACACGGTGAGGAAATAATAAATAGAATGGAAACTTCAAATATTTTAAATACCCATATTGATGGGAATTTCAACTGAAAAAAAAAAAAATGAAAATACATTTTGGAACTCTTAAAGTGACTTACAGGTACTTCAACCACATTTACAGCTCTAATCATTGAAAATCTTGAGGAGAGACAAATCAGTAAGTTGACATATTTTTCCATACTTTCTTCAGTAATGTTACGTGCAGTAGTGTTTTGAAGTAATTCAGCTTTCCTTCTTAAAGTGTTCATCGCTCAAACATATGCTGTATGAATAATATGTGCTGACCCACAACCACCTTGTTGACATCTGTTTAAGGAGTTGGGCAATTTTAGTACTGGCTGAAAGTAAATTTATTCCCTCAGGAAGTGTGTTCAAATGGAACAATGATGTACATAATTACAATCACAGGGTAAAAAATGATGCTCATTACTCTATATTAAGGTCATCATAAGCACAAAACAAAGTGCACAATGCTGCATCAAAACTTCTGATCACTTACCGAATGAAAGAAGAAGCCCCACAGCCATCAAAGATAAAACCAAAATAGTTGCTCCTTAGCAACTCCTTCCAAGACTGAATAAAAAAAGGAAAGAAAAAAGAAAACATTTGTAAATAGTCAGCATATATCTATATTTACATATGAATGTGTAATGTGAATGTAAAATGACTCATTTCACACTGTTACAATGATGGTACAAATTATCCATGGAACATGAAACTAATGAACTAAATAATACTAAGTATGACTAAAGCACAAAGTATAAGAGGAATAGTGAACAAGTAATCACAAACTTGTCTGGAAAACAGGGTGCAAAAATAGAGATAGTTAACACATTTGCTGATGTTACAGTTTTAGTAAAACAGTTGTCAGACATTAAACACATAAACATAAGTTTTCTAAAGGGTAATGTGTTAGGTCCAATTCTGTTCTCAGTGTACATATAGCTCTCATTCCAGAGAGTATAAGACATGGAGAAAAAGTTCTCTTCCTGATGATAGCAACATTATAGTCGCTGATAAAACAGCAGAACTCCTATTAGACAAAGCAAATTAAATCATGAAGAATGTTTACAATTTGGCAGTATCTGATAAGTTAACACTGAACATAAGAAAACATAGAGTGAACACTAAAGCATGAAGAGGGTAAACAACTCTGTTGTGTAAATATAGATTATAAATCTGTTGATCATGTAACAAGTGTAAAGCTTTTAGGGATAAATATGGATTTTCAATTAATGTGGAATGAATACAAAGATACTGGTAAAGATATAATCAGTGTGTTGTGCTCATACGATTCAAATTTATTTTGTAGCAGCCAGTGTCTTGTGACCTACTATTCCCACAAACTATTCTCAGCTATGGGATTATTTTCTTGAAATAAAGCACAGAAAATGGACACAGTTTTTAAACTGCAGAAAAAGGCATTAAGAATGACAACTAGTCATAGTCAGAATAACTGCAAAGAACTACATACAAAAACTGAGTATATTTACTGCACCAAGTGACTACATTTACCAATCTGTTGTACAATTCAGAGAAAACATTTCTAATTATTTCACTAATAGTTCTATACATGACAATGGAAAAAGAGCCAGTTCGGAATCACATTGACCAAGGGGAAAAAAACAAAAAACTCAAAACAACATTTTCAGTGAGGGAATAAAATTGTTTAATAAGTTATGCAAGGAAATGAAAAAACATGAATCCATAGATCCATCACAGCACTGCAGTGAACAGATATTTGAATGTTGTGCAGGGGCAGTTGAATTTAGTGACACTAAACTTCTAATTGTTGTTGTTTATACATCCCCTAACTCTGACTTCAGAGCATTTTTGATCAAGCTAGAGAGGGCTCTTGATTTGCTTTGTTGGAAGTACGTGTAATTAATTATATGTGGTGACTTCAATGTAAATGGTGCAAGAAAAAGGATGTTGGTAGAGCTCCTAAATTCATATGATATGATGCAGACTATGTGTTCTCCAACTAGGGTGCAGGGGAACAGTAGCACAACCACAGACAATATTTTTATTCATTCTTCATTACTAGATGGGCATTCTGTTATTAAAAGCGTGAATGGCCTTTTAGACCATGATTCACAAATTGTAACACTAAAAGATTTGGCACATGTAATTAAAAACTATGTAGGAAAGTTAATCCAACAGCAATAGAGAGATTTTAAACCTTGTCAAGGAACAAGAGTGGCAGGATATTTATAGTGCCGATAACATAGATGATAGATATAATGCATTCCTTAACATTCCACATGCTCTTTGAGAGTTGCTTTCCATTAGAACATTCTAAATGGGGTACTAGCAGTAATAGGTAGCCCAGGTGGCTGACTGGTGGGATAAGGATATCATGTAGAACAAAGTGAGAATTATATCAAAATGTTAGAAGTAGTCACAATCAAGCTGCAGAAGCCCATTACAAACAGTATTGTAAGATGCTTAAAAATGTTATTAGGAAGTTAAACAGTATGTGGTATGCAAATAGAACAGCTAATTCACAGGATAAAATTAAAATTGTATGGTCAGTTGTGAAGGAAGTGCCTGGTCAGCAACACAAGGCCGACGATATAAAGTCAGTTCGTAGTAAAAATATTTCTGTTACTGATAAATTAGGTATATGTACAGTATTTAACAATCATTGTCTGAGCATTGCTAGTGAATTAAATAACAATTTACCTCCTACAGGGAATCATATAACTCTTGGCAAATGCCTTTCCAAGATTGATGTCTGAAATACTCCACTGTGATACACACACACACGAGAGATGGAGTCAATAATTAAATCACTGAAGAGTAAGAACTCTCATGGTTATGATGGAGTGCCTAGCAGAATATTAAAGTACTGTGCTGCACATGTTAGCGCTGTATTTAGCCATATTCATAATTTTTCCTTTAGGAATGGTCAGTTTCCTGAACGATTAAAGTACTTAGTTGTAAAGCCACTTTATAAAAAGGGAGAAAGGGATAATGTAGACAATTTTAGACCTATTTCTATGCCATCAGTGTTTGCTAAAGTTATTGAAAAGGCTGTGTATGTAAGGATAATTCGTCATTTTGTATCACATGATTTGCTATCAAATGTACTGTTTGGCTTTAGAAGTCGCTTAACAACTGAAAATGCTATATTCTCTTTTCTCTGTGAGGTACTGTATGGGTTAAACAAAAGGTTTCAAACCGCTAGGCATATTTTTTGATTTAACTAAGGTGTTTGATTGTGTTGATCACAAAATATTGCTACAGAAATTGGACCAGTATGAAATATGGGGAGTAGCTCACAGTTGGTTAACTTTAGGAACAGACAGCAAAAGGTCATTACTCACAATGTAGAGAATGGCTGTGATGTAGGGTCTGAGTGGGGTATGGTCAAGTGTGGGGTGTCCAGGGGATCAGTGTTGGGGCCAGTACTGTTCCTTATTTATGTGAATGACATACCCATTAGTATTATGAGTAACTCTAAAATATTTCTGTTTGCTGATGACACTACTTGGTAGTAAAGTATGTTGTGTGCGACATTGGCTCAGTTTCAAATAGTGCAGCTCATGACCTAAGTTCATGGCTTATAGAAAATAAACTAGCTCTAAATCACAGTAATACTCAGTTTTTACAGTTCCTAACACCACAATTCAACAAAACCTGACGTTTTAGTTTCACAGAATGGGCATATGATTAGTTTTGAACAGTTCAAATTTCTAGGTGTACAGATAGATAGTAAACTGTCATGGTAAGCCCATGTTCAGGATCTAGTTCATAGACTTAATGCGGTCATTTTTACTATTCGAACGGTATATGGAGCGAGTGATTGTTGGACTTGAAAATTAGTCTACTTTACTTATTTTTATTTGCTTATGTTATATGGTATTATCTTCTGTTGTAACTCTTCGCATTCTGAAAGAATATTTTTTGGCTCAGAAATGTGCGGTTCGGGCAATAAGTGGTGTAAGTCCACGAAACTCTTGTCGACCCCTGTTCACAAGTCTGGATAATTTGACATTGGCCTCTCAATATAGATATATATTCCTTACTGTCATTTCTTGTTAAAAATATTAGCTTATTCTCAAGAATAAGCAGCTTTCATTCAGTTAATACTTGTCGGAAATCTAACCTGCATTTGGATTGGACTTCCTTAACTATTATGCTGAAAGGTGTGCAGTATACTGTTGCATCCATTTTCAGTAAGCTACCACTCGAATTAAAAAATCTTAGCAGTAATCCACGAGCTTTCAAATTGAAACTGAAGAGTTTCCTCAAGAGTCACTCCTTCTATTCTGTCGAGGAGTTCCTTCAAAAAGTATTGTTGATTGCATTTACTTAAACTTACGGACTCACTTCTTTTAGGCTTCAGAAACATTTTATTTTTATCTGTTATTTTGTAATTTCATGTACTGACATCTTCAGTGACCTTGGAGATTTGCTTCTCAATTTGGTCCTATGGAACTTCTACATCTACATCTACATTTATACTCCGCAAGCCACCCAACGGTGTGTGGCGGAGGGCACTTTACGTGCCACTGTCATTACCTCCCTTTCCTGTTCCAGTCGCGTATGGTTTGCGGGAAGAACGACTGTCTGAAAGCCTCCGTGCGCGCTCTTATCTCTCTAATTTTACATTCGTGATCTCCTCGGGAGGTATAAGTAGGGGGAAGCAATATATTCGATACCTCATCCAGAAACGCACCCTCTCGAAACCTGGACAGCAAGCTACACCGCGATGCAGAGCACCCCTCTTGCAGAGTCTGCCACTTGAGTTTGTTAAACATCTCTGTAACGCTATCACAGTTACCAAATAACCCTGTGACGAAACGCGCCGCTCTTCTTTGGATCTTCTCTATCTCCTGGAAGTGGTAATAAAAAAATAAATGACTAAATAACACCTTTTTAAAAAAGGTAGCTAAAAAATTCTTTATTCGCAGTGCATACTATACAAGGAAAGTAGTGGTTAATAATGAAAGAGGATAACTACAACACTACACTTCAGTACAATACGTGATCACAAAATAATGATTTTACAAGAAAATCATGTGGCAACATCTGTAGGGCATAAGAGTAATGTCTTGTCACTTTCTTAAGGTTGACATATGGACTGGGGAGAGAATGTGGTGTTGCTGGGGTATAGTTGCATATTAACAGGACTGGTGTGAGTTTTCTGAAGAGACTGGATAAGCTGCATGTTCTTGGTCAAGGAATCATCCGTGAATGCCCTTAGTGTTTGGAGCAATGAAGAACAAAACATTGTTTTTTATTATAACTTATCTGGAGCAAGTTATGTGTAAATCAAAGAAGACTGTACAAAAGGGACCAACAGGATGGGAGCAATGTAATTGTTCTGATAATGACCAAACACTTGGGAGGATGGAGTTTGATCTGACTGGCAGTCCTGATTTAGGTTCCCCTTGGTTTTCCTAAATCATTTCAGGCAAATGCTATGAGGTTCCTTCATCAGTTTCACAGCTCATCTATCCTACCCTCATAACAGCATACTTCTATGTTCTGTGTGTGTGTATACTTGAGATATTTAGTTTTGTTATAGTTGGTTGCTTGTTGGTTTGGGAGAGGGGACCAAACAGTGAGGTCATTGGTCCCATTGAATTAGAGAAGGAAATTGGCTGTGCACTTTCAAAGGAACCATCCTGGCATTTGCCTGAAGTGATTTATGGAAATCATGGAAAACCTAAATCAGAATGGCTGGATGCGGGTTTGAACCATCATCCTCCCGAATGTGAGCCCAGTGTGCTGACTACTAGTTTCGTTATATTGTGATGACTGATGCCACATCATTGGGAGAAAAACCGTGAATGAATGAATGAATAAATAAATAAAATACACCAAAAACTTCTAATTATCTAGGATATTTTAGCATAATGCAGTGCTACATTTTCTCTTACCATGTAATGCTTGGGTATCAACAATTACTAAAACACATCTGCAGAAAATCTAAAAAGATTTGATTCTTTAAATGCCACACAGTTTATTATTTTTTCCTTGTTACAGCAAACACAGATGCTGTATAAAAACAATAAAAAATAATTATTTTGAATGAATATTCACAATAATAAACTGTTTGTCATGTTGTACAATTCTGAACAGAAAATTAGAGGAAAAATGATTTATGTCATGTACAGGATGTGATGATGATGCACAGATTCACAAATCTGCTTCACTTAAATAACTCAAGATACTTTCCGATTTAGCGGAATAGACCTAGTGTTATGTGCATGACATGATGAAAATACAAAATGCAAAAGATAGAAGGGAACAAATTTCAGAGAAGGTAAGTACTTAAGTCAGAGTTATAAAAACAGAAACTCAGTCATGTTATTTTTATCAGAAATGTAAGATGGGGCAGAATGTTTTCTTGGGGTCTTTAACTTATGGGTCACAAAGGCTTAAGGGACTAATATATATATATGTATATATATATCTCAGAATATGAAGTTAAAAGAGATAATAACAGGTACTAATTTTTCTAGATGAGACTAAAAAGGTGGTAGAAATATTGAATGGCATGGAAAGATTGCCTAGCAGAGAGTTTGATTTTGAAGGAATGATTTAAAGGTTTACTACTTTGCTCCTAAAGGCAACATGTTAATAGAGACATGCTAATTAATAAGGACACAAACAAATAATGAGGTGTACTGAAGGATGTATGTGAGCTGATTTGTGGGATATTTATTTCTAAAAGCTAACTACTACAATATAATTCAGTGAAATACAACCTCTTAATCAAAGGCAGGGGGGGAGGGTGGGGAGTGGTTCCTTGCTCTTGGTGGAGCCTCTGAACAGGGCAAACTACACTGCAGTTAATATTATTTTTGACTGGGATGTCATCTGCTGGTACGAGAAGACAAGCACTGTGAAGTGGGCGTTAACGGAGGCTTTCACTGGGATGACATTTGTAAGCAAGTCTTATGTATCCATTGGAAAAAGTTTGAGAGTGAGCCAGACTCATCTTTCTGACAGGGGAGCTAGTGCGATTGGAGAGAAAACTTGTTTCAGTGGCACACTTGGCAGTAAATGTGTGCCAAAATGGCAGGGAATGAAACAGTAATAAACTCACCTCGTTGAACTACGTCACACAAAAGTATATTACACTGCACACAGTAACACATGTGCTTATGCTGGGGGAATGAATTGGGCATCTGGCATCAGACTTTTACAGCAAGAGTCAGGGAAATTTGATTGGGGGGACACAGCTCCAGAAGATGCTGTGGAAGACAAATTAGCACTTCTCTTTTTATCAGGACTTAGCAAAAACTTAGGAACTCCTTCTGTCTGCATCCATCTTCAGCAGCAGTTCTGGAATTGTGCTATCAGCATGAACTGGTGAAGTTTCGACAGCTGATGACATAAGCCAAACAGCACTGCATTGGACAGTCTGCAGGGAGATGTTGCGTCACTGAAGCACAAGAAGAGACTGCTCAAGTGACGGTTCAGTGTGCATGGCCCCCACAAAGCATTTCAGTCTAAGTTCTACCTGTGATGGAAGTGAACAGCGAGGGAGGTGTGGTAGTGTCATGGCCAGCAGGAGCTTTGCTGATAGCTGGTTTTTAGTTGGTGCAGCCCATTGTCTGCTGCTGAAAATGGATGCAAACAGGAGTCACCATACATTTTCCCCTTTCTGAAAGATAAACACCAGTGCCAACCATTTGGATGTGTGTATGGAGCTGAACAAGGATGCTTTATGGGGTGCATGCATGGATTGTTACTGTTGTGCTTGTAGTCATGCTGTGGTTTCTGGGGAGAGGAGGGGCATAGGCAGCTCCTGTGTGTGGCATTGGGAGCTGGGGAAATAGCAGTGCTGCTCCTATGGTGCAGATGATAGCATCAGTGGTGGCAGCACTCTGTCAGGAGTGATGGGTGCCTGTGGGGGGGGGGGGGGGGGAAGAGGCGTCTGCATCACACAGAAGCTGTGAAAAGGCCAGTGCAGTTGTGACATCAGTGTCCAAGGCACTGAAAGGGATGTCAGTCTTGTAGTCAGACAACAATAGACTGGAAGCAGCATCAGGGGTGGTGTCCACTAGCGGTGTATTGGACACAGCCTCAGGGTGGGTGTCAGCCAGTGACATGTTGGGAACATCGTATGGGACTGTGTTGGCCTGTGTCATATCGGAAGCAGTGTTAGTGGTGCTGTGACTAGGGCCAGTGGTGGTTCAAAATGGTTCAAATGGCTCTGAGCACTATGGGACTCAACTGCTGAGGTCATTAGTCCCCTAGAACTTAGAACTAGTTAAACCTAACTAACCTAAGGACATCACAAATATCCATGCCCGAGGCAGGATTCGAACCTGCGACCGTAGCGGTCTTGCGGTTCCAGACTGCAGCGCCTTTAACCGCACGTCCAGTGGTGGGTGGGGACAACTCCACCTTAATGGTGCTGTGCTCACTGGCTGGAGGGATCTCCAGGACAAAGGCTGGCTTGAGCCTGTATATGGCTACAGTTGTTCAGATGAATGGAGAATGCCTTGTCAACTGTGGGCCTGAATACTGTGAGTGGAGCAGTGACTGGTATATGTCCAATGAAAGCATTACGTGTGTGTGCATGCTGTGATGTCATGGTAGATGATGTTATGGTGCACACTATGATGTCGCAGAGTTGTTGGTCACAGCTGGGCTATGAAGCTGTGGAGCTGCTGGATGTAATGTGGTATGATGCTGTTGGTGGGAAGGGGGGTTAATTCTAAAAAAATTGCTGGGAGTGACGAGTGGCTGTTCATATACTAGCTCAGCAGCAGAAGTTCCCAGGTTGGTTTTATGTGCAATGTACAGGCCTAGAAGTGCCATGGATAGTGCAGCAGACCATTCAGAAGAATAACATGTAAGAGCAACTGTAAGTGTGTGGTGAAACTGCTCCAGCACTTATTTAGCTGCAGGGTTGCAGTTGATAGTACAGTAGAAACTGCAGCCACAGGAGACTATCAGTGATTGGAAGAGGATGGAGTTGAATTGACACCTGTAATCTGTAGTGATGTCATCCTGCCATCCAAAGCAGGGACACACAGTTCTGAACTAAGGCTACAGCTATAGTTTCAGCTGAAAAGTCAGGGGCAGTGGTGGTCTCAGGCCAGAAAATAAATCAGTCAGTAATTGTCAGCAGACATCAAGAGCCATTGGAGGAGGGTAGTGGACTGACAATGTCGAGGTGAACACATGTAAAACAGTGTTGTGTGGGGGAAAAGGTGCCTGCAGGGGAGTAAACATGCCATCAAATGATGACATGCGGGTACGGAATACAGGACAGGGCCCAGTTGCTGCAGTAATGTTGACTGCCCAGTTAGATAAAATGTTGTTTCAGAAGGGTGACTGAAATGCAGATGCTTGGGTATGCAAGGGCATGGACGTTGTCAAATGCCAGTTTTTGAAATGCAGGAGGGCGAAAGAGTGAGAGTGATCGTTGGAACCACCAGATTGTGGAGGATCCATGAGGATGTCATACCAAATCTATGGTCAGAGCCAGGTATAGATCTTAGCTGTAGGTTCAGGCCAGGGTCAGTATTCTGTAGGGCATGGGTTAGGTCTGGGTCACTCTCCTGAGCAGCGGCTAGAGTATTGTGGTCCAAGGGCTAGGTAACAGAGTTGGATGTTGGTAGTGAATTGTGTGAAGTAGTCCTGTAGCCGAAACTGTCAGGGTGAGATCTGGTTTGTCTTTCCTGAGAAAACTGCAGCTGAAGATCGGAAATAGCAGGCGGCATTGGACTGCGAGTAGCTCACAGCTATGTGCACCCCAATGGCGACATGCATCAGTAAGCTGGAATGAAAAGAAGACTAGCAGTTGCCAGATATTGCCCATGCATTGCTGTAAGATCGCCCAGAGAACTGTCTGGCTCACATCCACCACAATTATGAGGGGGCACTAGTGCGGTGGTGGGTCACAAGAACTACATTGACAAAGTCCAAAGGCCTGGGTCCAAGGGACGAGTTTGTTGCTTTTTTTCTGTTGCCACGGAGTGCTGTAGTAATGGGCTCTTGGGTGGCAGCAGTGTCCTTCAGATGGTGACAGAAAGGATCATGCCGATGCAGTGCCGGTGCCCTTTGAACATAGTATGGAGTCGAAAGCCCATTACTGCCTATATAATCTCGGGGTGGGAGTGGTAGCTGGTGGTAGAGTATAAGTGTTCCAGGAGTTCGACTTCACTCGCCCCGAAAACACATTTTTCAGTGTTTAGAATCACTCCAGCTTTTTGTAGGCGGGGAAAAATTTCGTCTGGGTATTGGTGGTGTTCAGTAGGTCGCTGGAGTAGATGAGTATGTCATCTAGGTGGGTGTATAACACTACCATCTGCTACTGTTATACTATAGCCTGAAAGCTGGCGACAGTTAGTATAATTATTTTTATTCAAGCAATTATAGTATAAAGAAGCAGAGCAGTGTTACCCTCTGAGAGGAATTTTGTTATGTTGACCGTGTTGTACCTAACGGAGGTGGCTTATCGGAAGTGAAAGTCAAACTTACGTAAATATTTAAACAGTAACAAACAATATTTTACCTATCTACACTGTTCAAAAAATAAAGAAAATGGTTGCCAGCCTAATTGGGCAAGATAATGATTGACATTCTTGTTGAAGAAACTAGGTATGAGTAACTTTAACAGACAAACACAACCTATACTTTGCCACACCCGAGTGCAGTGAACTCTGGCACCTGAATACAGTATGTTCACGTTAAGCTTGGAGCTACCAGATCAGAACAAACTATTTGCATAAATATAACAGATAACAAAACACACTATTACCTTGAGGACTTAGTCAAAGTGAATGGTCTCGAGAACATTACTATTAATATTCACTGTAGAATCATAAAATGGGCATAGGTTCAATATTACTTTTCAAACATTATTTTATCTGACAAAAAATTATAAGTGTAGTTCACTGCAAAATTATGAACTGGTCATATGTTAAGTTTCTCTCAGCTAAATACTTTTCTATTTAGAATGAAAGTTAAATGTATTTCACTAACATATAATTTCTCATTGAATTATGAATAAAAGAAGTTACTGTTTTCATAGATAATGGTCTTTCTATTAATTGTTATTTATCATGAGCATAAAGGATACACTGTGGATCCTATTACACTATTAATATGCACTTTTAATACACAAGAGGACCTCAATATTGTACAGAATTTCACTTGAATAGCAAGAGTAAGTGAAACTTTATATATTTAAGTAACTTTGTGCATTTTAACTACTTTCAATGGAGGGGGGCCTTAATCTTGACCACTGTAGGAGAGCGAACTTACCACACTTTCAATACACCAAAGAAACAAGCTCTTAACAAGTATGAAGATATAACTTTTAACAGTGATAGTCCACAACTTTTACTGCAGTAGAACACAACTTGATGTGGTTATAAGACAATAACTCACCTTTGGGCGATTTTCAGCAGACTGCACTGTGATCATTTGATTTGCAAAACTCTATAAGCCACAGTTTTGAGAACATTCACTTTAGAAGTTGGCAACAAAATATTAATAAGCAGTTTTAATAGAAAAATTATTTTCAGCAAGCATTATTCACTATATTACTCAGTTGTACTAAAAACTGAGCTTTAATGTTCTTTCAGTAAGGACACTCGGTAATCACTTTAGCATGGGAAGGACCCTAAGTAGTGTGTGACTAGGGATAAAAAAATCAAGGTAGGTATAAGAGTTTGAGTATAAGTCACCTTATATTTGTGCACACTAAAACATCCAATGAGCTGATCCTTCACTGTACATTACTATGGTGTTCCATTACAGTGATTGCACAATGTGGTGGCGATTACATGTTGGTAGGTGGATTTGCAGGTAGAACTGCTGGACTTTTGTCATTTCTTGATGGCGATTATAGATATCAATTCCAGAACAGTTCCAGCTCTTTATCCATCCATTTGAGGCATTGGAAAGCGGCACAGAAAGCCTCTCTCAGCACCAGCACATTATACAACTTTTACATGAGCAGTTCACAGTTTGGTAGCTCGTCCCCAACTGACTCTCGGTTCCACTTTTCCTACCTAGGCCAACCACAATTTGCGCTCGCTACAAAGTTCTATTCCTGAGGGAAACCACAACACCTTTTACATACAAAACAACAAAGAACCCTAAGTGAAGGTCAGTAGTTTACATAAAAGCAAACAAACATTTTGAATATAACAGAACATTTGCATATATTGGTAGTTCTACACAAAATTATGTAATTTTAAAGATAACCAAAGAGATTGTATGAGGAAGACAAAAGATCATTACAGAGATTATACTTCATTACTGTGTTGAGTTAATTGTACACTAATTACAGAAGTTCAATGATGGGATTTTGAACAAAATAGAAAGCTAAATGAATCAACAAAAGGTATGTAATGTCTAAGCTATGGTGTTACAGGTCGAACACCCCAGTGCACCCTGAGGATGTTGTACAAAAATCTCTGTCAAGTTCATGCAGCATTTTGGGGGCTGAATTTCATGAATGCACTCTCAAACAAACTGAAGATGTGACTATGGCTGTCTTCTCAGTGTCCTCTGGAGTGACTGGGAGTAGTTGGGTTGTTTGGGGGAGGAGACCAGACAGTGAGGTCATTGGTCTCATCAGATTTGGGAAGGACAGGGAAGTAAGTCGGCTGTGCTCTTTCAAAGTAACCATTCTGGCATTTGCCTGGAGCAATTTGTGGAAATCACAGAAAACGTAACTCAGGATGGCCACGCCCGGGATTGAACCATCGTTCTCCCGAAAGCGATTCCAGCGTTCTAGCCACTCTGCCACCTCACTTGGGTTGGGATTTGTGTGCAGGCTTTAGCACAATCTGTCTCACTGAAAATAGTAACTCTGAGATGGCATTGTTGTAGGTGTGGAGGAGTGGGACAGTATAGCAATCAGGGATAGTGCAGGCGTTAAGTTTACAGTAATCACTGCAATGGCTCCTGGAGTCTTGCTAGGATTGAGGTAAAGAGCTGAGGCCCTAGGGCTTTTGGAAGGGCGAAGAATACCAGTGGAAATCAGCTCTTTAAACTCCTTTTAAGCAGTTTGCATTTTTGTGCTTGTGGAAGAGGGGGGGGGGGGGGGCGAGTCTAGCAGAAAACCAGGAAAGCAGGGCTAGTGGCGATGTAATGCACAGTATCATGCTGAATGTTCTGGGGGCCACTGGGTGGGTGAATGAGGAGGTGAAATTCTGCAAGAAGCTGAGTGTATTGGCCCAAAATTGACAGAGTGGGAACTGCAGCAGATGGATCTACCAGAGGTTCTATAGACTAAAGGACACTTCGCTACGTTGGTCAACAGATGTAAATCGAGGAAGTTGGCGCCCAGCATGAGGTCAGTAATGTCCACGACTGTGAAGATCCACAAGCATTCAAGATAAAGGCATAAATCGAGTGGGTACGCACCCAGTAAGTAGGGATGGTTGAGTTGTTGCCGACAGTGATGAGGAGGGGAGAGGAGGGGCCGGGATTTAGGAGTAGTTTGCGGCAAAACATGGATAAGTTAGACTTGGCGTTGATGAGGTAGTGGACAGGGGAACTAGCATTATTCAGATCCCGTATGAATGGGCGCTGTGAAGTGTGACAGGAACCGCATGTGCCTGCTGCCAGTGGCTGCCGAGATTTGGGAATGAGGAGCACAGATGTCTTCAGTTGGCGGTGCTCTCACCAAACCCCTGCTGGTACCAGCAAGTTGTACCTAGTTGACAGTGGTCGTCAGAGGGATGGTTGAACTGCGTCGCTATGGGCATCTGTTTTCATCTGGACCAGTATTGCGTGGGTGAGAGCAGTCAGTAACTGGCAGTGATTGTGTAAGGTGTAGGTGGGTGATGCTTAAGTGCTGCTGTCTCAGAGCTCGGGCACATGGGAATCTGATAGACGTTAGGAACCTGTGTGCTGGGTGGACAGTCGTTAGCAGCAGATGGTGCAAGTGACATCACACATGCAGGGGCTTGGGATGAGGCAGGAGGGGTGGTTAAATAGCTGTGAAGCTGGCAGCTGCCAGACAAAGCTGCAGGGTGATAGCTGGTCTTCTGCACTGCAGCCAGAAAGGAATTCAGGGTTCTGAACAGCTTTTTGGCCTAGAATGTTGCATCGCCTACTGATAAATGGATGTGCAAGGCCAGGGCAGCCTATACAGGGGCGAGAAGGGGCACAAGCCAGTAATTTAGGAGCAATCCCCTGTGGAGGGTATGTAGTATGGCAAGTACTCTGATGTGATCCATCAACAGGGACGGGCACATGTCGCCATACTGCTTGGATGGTAATAGATTACATACCTGTTGCAGCTCTGAAGGCACAGAGTTGGATGTGAGGTGCCCTTTCAGTTAAATGTAGCTGCCAGAGGGAGTGGGTGTTACAAAACATTCTGGACTTCAGTGGTGATGACAGTGCTCAGGTCAAGGTAGCCAACAACCATCTCAAATTTCATTTCATCACTTGTGATAGAGCACCCTTGGAAAACTGCCTCAATGGAAGCAAACCATAGGTGTGGATCTGCAACTGAGCTGTCACACAATGTGGGAGTCGGTCTGCATAGTGGGCATGTTGTCCAGTTGGCCAGCTGAGTCAACTGGTTCTGTAGTGCGGACAGTCACATACAAAGTTCTGACACCTCTGAAGTGCTCATAGTTGCTGTGCTGGGAGAGGTAATAGTGGGTTGCTGGTTGGAGACCCTATTGGGCATGAAAACTGCAGGAGTGAGAATATGTGGCAGTGACCTTATGACCTAACAGTACAAACAACGTGTCTGTATGTGGGTTAGTGCTGGTAGACAATACTGCAGAGAAGGAAATTAGTGGGACATGCACAGTGTGCGCCAAGTAATACAATATCCACTGTGTGTTGCTGTGGAAAGCAGGGACCAGTACGCTGCATGGTAAAACTGTGATTTGTCCTAGTGTGCAGTACAGGAGCATATGGTATAGCACATCGCCCACTTTGCAAGCACTAAGGGTGGGTGGAAAGTGACGTTGTGAGCTGTGTGCAGGGTGCAGGTGGCGGTGTGTGTAGATGGAGGGCGTGCATGTAGGGATGAAGAAGGGAAGTAACAGTGTGTTTGGAGGGTGGGTGGGCATGCATAGATGATGTTGTGGGAAAGGAAACAGTGAATGAGGGAGCGTGTTTGAGATGTAGGACTGAAAGTTCTGAAAGTGAACAAATTACCAAATCTAGGCGGAATGCCAATTTGTTTTTACAAAGAGGATTCTATGACATTGTTTCCTTGCCTAACTTACATTTATCATAAATCTCTCACCCAGCACAAAGTCTCAATTGACTGGAAAATAGCATGGATGACTCCTGTATGTAAGAAGGGTAAAAGAATGGGCCCACAAAATTGTGAACCAGTATCCTTAAATTCTGTTTGCTGCAGAAGTCTTGAACATATTCTCAGTTCCAATATAACAAACTTTCTCGAGACTGAGAAGCAAACAATACCAATAATTAACACACCTGTACAATAGTTCCACTGCCGAATTTTAACAGGAGTTTTGCTCTTTGTTGCCTAAAATACAGATCAAAACATTTAAAAGAAATATTTTGCAGAGAAAGTAAAACAAAACAGACAGTCATGAATTTAAACTTTATTGAGTATTCGGTAGCTGGTGTATCTTTGAATCTTCTAGATTGTTTAGTTGTGATTCATGAAACTTTTTCATTTCTGACATGATGTTATTTATTTATTTTTTCATTTATTTATTTATTTAATTCTGATTCTGTGACATCTTGTACACACTTAGGACAAGTCAATAAAGACTGCAGATGAGATAAAGATTATATATATACACACAATAATATACAGTAATAGGATTTATCACATTTGCTGCTTTGGACAAGTTTGATGTAAACACAAATATTACATACAGAACCACAATAATACAATTTTCCACAAGTTTGGGTTAAATGCAAATGAAATACAATATCTTCCATACAAATATTGTGATTTACCAAACAGGTGATTGTTACATTATGTTTGATAAATTTATGTTATGAGATTCCATTTAAATTGGAAAGTACGAGGTGCATTCAAGTTCTAAGGCCTCCGATTTTTTTTCTCCGGTCTGGAAAGAGATAGAAACATGCGCATTGTTTTTAAATGAGGCCGCGTTCATTATCAATACGTCCCAGAGATGGCAGCACCGTACGGTAGATGGAATTTTACCACCAGAGACGAGAATGAGAACTGTTTTAAATACTTAAAATGGTGATGTTTTCCTTACTTGAACAGCGTGCAATCATTCATTTTCTGAATTTGCGTGGTGTGAAACCAATTGAAATTCATCGACAGTTGAAGGAGGCATGTGGTGATGGAGTTATGGATGTGTTGAAAGTGCGTTCGTGGGTGTGACAGTTTAATGAAGGCAGAACATCGTGTGACAACAAACCGAAACAACCTTGGGCTCGCACAAGCCGGTCTGACGACATGATCAAGAAAGTGGAGAGAATTGTTTTGGGGGATCGCCGAATGACTGTTGAACAGCTCGCCTCCCGAGTTGGCATTTCTGTGGGTTCTGTGCACACAATCCTGCATGATGACCTGAAAATGCGAAAAGTGTCATCCAGGTGGGTGCCACGAATGCTGACGGACGACCACATGGCTGCCCGTGTGGCATGTTGCCAAGCAATGTTGACGCGCAATGAGAGCATGAATGGGACTTTCTTTTCGTCGGTTGTGACAATGGATGAGACGTGGCTGCTATTTTTCAATCCAGAAACAAAGCGCCAGTCAGCTCAATGGAAGCACACAGATTCACCACCACCAAAAAAATTTCGGGTAACAGCCAGTGCTGAAAAAATGGTGGTGTCCATGTTCTGGGACAGCGAGGGCGTAATCCTTACCCATTGCGCTCCAAAGGGGACTACGGTAACAGGTGCATCCTACGAAAATGTTTTGAAGAACAAATTCCTTCCTGCACTGCAACAAAAACGTCCGGGAAGGGCTGTGCGTGTGCTGTTTCACCAAGACAACGCACCCGCACATCGAGCTAACGTTACGCAACAGTTTCTTCATGATAACAACTTTGAAGTGATTCCTCAAGCTCCCTACTCACCTGACCTGGCTCCTAGTGACTTTTGGCTTTTTCCAACAATGAAAGACACTCTCCGTGGCCACACATTCACCAGCCGTGCTGCTATTGCCTCAGCGATTTTCCAGTGGTCAAAACAGACTCCTAAAGAAGCCTTCGCCGCTGCCATGGAATCATGGCGTCAGCGTTGTGAAAAATGTGTACGTCTGCGGGGCGATTACGTCGAGAAGTAACGCCTGTTTCATCGATTTCGGGTGAGTAGTTAATTAGAAAAAAAATCTGAGGCCTTAGAACTTGAATGCACCTCGTAATTCATTTACAGAGTACAAGCTGTGATTTATCAGAAATGACTTCAGCTTTTTTTATTAACAAGCATTCTTCCTTTAATAATTTGAAGTTAGGAAGGTGGTTATGTAATTGCATATTTTTATGAAGAACACATTTGTGAAAGGTTGATGTCTTGGCATATGAGACATGAATGTTATTGCTGTTTCTTTTCCATGACTGTGCACAGGGCTGTTTTGCTGATATCCATTGGATGTTCCTAAATATTCTCTTGTATAGACCATCATTTCAAATATGAATAGGTATGTAATGTTCAGTATCTTTAATGTTGATAATAGAGGAAACACAAACCTTCTTTCTTTCTGTTGCCAGGTTTTGAATATGGATTCACTACAAGGTGCATTCCCCCAGAATATTATTCTGCATCTGATTGCTGACTGGAAATGTGCATGATATGCCTGTATTGCTGTTTCTCTGTCACACCTTGTGTTAAGTATCTGTTGGATATAAGAGACTGATGACAATTTAGCTTAATAATTTTAGTGTGTGCTCCATTTTATGTTGCTCTGCAGATATATACCTAAGAATTTCACATCATCAACCAATTTTAAAATTTCGTAATTTCTTTTCATTTTGTGGTCCTTTGTTGCATATGAAAGTCTCTGGCTACCATTTTTTTTCAGTGTTTATAATAAGTTTATTTCTTTCAAAACACCGTGTTAGCTCCAGCCATGATGTGTCTGTAGATGTGTGAAGTTCTTTTTGAATTATACCAGTAATCAAAATACTGTTGTTATCAGCAAATAAATCTTTCTGTTTGGAATGGACAGTTTCATTCAGGTCATCTGTATACAAAAGGAGAAGAATTGGACCTAATGTCAACCCTTGTGGCATACCATATTTCATTGTAGCTTTTTGAATGTGTATGATGTCATTCTTATAATGTTTCCAGTAATTTTATCCTGTTTAAGAACAATTGGCCTAACCAATTCAATTGGAATACCTCTACTTCCTTTTCTTTCCAATTTATATAATAGAATTGAGTGATCTATAATAGCACATGATTTGCATAGGTCTGATAAGATTCCAGTAGCCATTTTTTTTCGTCCATAGCTTTTAGGATAGCATGCAGGAATTCATAGATTGCTGTGGGTGTAGATCTTGCGTGCCTGAAAGCATGCTTATGATGTGATAGCAAGGAATTTATGTTAGTAGACTCTAGCAAACTGTTGTAAAAGAGCTTCCCAAATCTTTGAGAAGCCACTAAGCTAAGCTAAGCTAATCTGAGCCTCTAATTGTTAACATTGTCTGTGGCCCACTTTTTGTGCAAGGGCATTACTCTCACAACCTTAAGGAGATTTGGAGATGGACCAGAAAAGAAGGAGTGATTAATAATATGCTTCAGTGCTTGTACAATATAATATCCTTTTTGATTTGCAACATGGCATAGAAGATCATCAAAACCACATGAAGGTCTCTTTAATGATCTAATTGCCATTTTGAGCTCATACCAACAACAACAACAACAACAACAACAATAATAATAATAATAATAATAATAATAATAATAATAATTCCCGTGGAGACCCGGGAAAAGAATAGGCCTCCAGTATGTTCTGCCAGTCATAAAAGGCGACGAAAAGAACAAACCACTAATAGGGCTAGCCCCCTTTTTAGTGTGATTAGTTGGTTCAGGACAGAACTAAAGAAGCCTCGGACAAGCGCCGTCATGGTCGAGGATGACGCTTGAACCCTATGCCCGCCCACAATGGTAACGACACTGCTAGCCAACTGGAAAATGATTTAAATCCAAATAGAGGCGTTTTGCAGGATATGCTTCCTGCAACCACCCTAGAAGGAAAACAAAGACAGAGGATGAGATGGTCAGATGAAGTTAATCGACACCTCATGTTCTGTTATTACCAAGCAACAAAAGTAGGTGCCAACGCAACTGGATACAGATCACAAGTATACACAACATTTATTACCAGATACCCAAAATTAAAATTTTTAACAGAACAACGACTAGCTGATCAGATCCGAATAATAATAAAAAATAACAGGATACCCCAGTCAGAATTAGAAAACATCAAACAACAAGTACAACAAATACTGGAACAAAATAATGTGCAATCAGAAGAAGAAGAAAATACAGTAATGGACTCAAACATCCCAGAGCAAACAAACAAAGGACAACACACATCAATTAAACAATCGGAGGAAAACGAAATCTTAAGACAGCCACCAGAACAATCACAAATAGAACACGAAGTGACACACATGTTAGATATAGAAGAAAAATTTCACCTGACATATATAGAATACAAAGACACAAATACAGACATTAGACCATTCTTGCATAGACAGCCAAATAACCCACAAGTTGAAACAACAATAAAAACTATCAACACAATCATACACAACAAAATAAATGAAAACACAACTATGGAAGAGTTACAACTCCTGGTTTATATAGGAGCACTCACTACACTAAATATACACACTAGGCAGAGATCAGAACCAACCAACACACAGAAGAAACCCACAAAACCAGCATGGCAACACAGGCTACAGATCAGAATAGAAAAGCTGAGAAAAGACATTGGACGGCTAACATAATTTTTAAGAAATGAAATGTCAGAAAAAAAAAAAACGAAAAAGGTTAGGTAAAATCTCACAACAAGAAGCGATAGAGCAATTAGATGAAAAGAAGCAGAAATTACAAGCATTGGCCAAACGATTTAGAAGATATAAAAAAAGTGAAAACAGAAGGAAACAAAGCCAAACATTCAACACAAACCAAAAGAAATTTTACCGGACAATAGATAACACACACATTAAAATAGACAATCCACCAAACGTAACAGACATGGAACACTTATGGAGCAACATATGGTCAAACCCGGTACAACATAACAGGCATGCACGGTGGATACAAGCGGAAACAGACACATACAAGATGATACCACAAATGCCTGAAGTGATAATTTTGCAAGATGAAGTCACCCAAGCAATTAATTCTACTCACAATTGGAAAGACCCTGGAAAAGATAAAATAGCAAATTTATGGCTAAAGAAGTTCACCTCAACACTTTCACATCTGACTAAACTATTTAACAGTTACATCGCAGACCCATACACATTCCCTGATACACTTACACATGGAATAACTTTTCTGAAACCTAAAGATCTGGCAGACACAGCAAGCCCAGCTAAATATCGCCCCATAACATGCCTACCAACAATATACAAAATATTAACTTCAGTCATTACACAGAAATTAATGACACATGCAACACAGAACAAAATTATAAATGAAGAACAAAAAGGCTGTTGCAAAGGAGCACAAGGATGTAAAAAGCAACTGATAATAGATGGAGAGGTGACATATCAAGCTAAAACTAAACAAAGGTCGCTACACTACGCATACATTGATTACCAAAAAGCTTTTGATAGTGTACCCACTCATGGTTACTACAAATATTGGAAATATACAAAGTACATCCTAAATTGATATAGTTCCTAAACATAGTAATGAAAAATTGGAAAACCACACTTAATATCCAAACAAATTCAAATAATATCACATCACAGCCAATACAGATTAAGCGTGGAATATACAAAGGAGACTCATTAAGTCCTTTCTGGTTCTGGCTTGCTCTGAACCCACTATCCAACATGCCAAATAATACAAATTATGTATACAATATTACTGGAACATACCCACACAAAATCACACATTTGCCATACATGGATGATCTAAAACTACTGGCAGCAACAAATCAACAACTCAACCAATTACTAAAGATAACAGAAGTATATTCAGCAATGATATAAATATGGATTTTGGAACAGACAAATGTAAGAAAAATAGCATTGTCAAGGGAAAACACACTAAACAAGAAGATTACACATTGGATAACCACAGCGACTGCATAGAAGCGATGGAAAAAACAGATGCCTTTAAATATCTAAGATACAGACTAAAAATAGGAATAGATAATACAAATATTAAAGAAGAACTAAAAGAAAAATATAGACAAAGACTAACAAAAATACTGAAAACAGAATTGACATCAAGAAACAAGACAAAAGCTATAAATACTTATGCTATACCAATATTGACCTACTCATTTGGAGTAGTGAAATGGAGTAACACAGACCTAGAAGCACTCAATACACTTACACGATCACAATGCCACAAATATAGAATACATCACATACATTCAGCAACAGAAAGATTCACATTAAGCAGAAAGGAAGGAGGAAGGGGATTTATTGATATAAAAAACCTACATTATGGACAGGTAGACAATTTAAGAAAATTCTTTCTAGAACGAGCAGAAACTAGCAAAATACACAAAGCAATCACTCATATAAATACATCGGCTACACCACTGCAATTTCATAACCACTTCTACAACCCCTTAGATCACATAACATCAACAGATACAAAGAAAGTAAATTGGAAAAAGAAAACACTACATGGCAAGCACCCGTGTCATCTAACACAGCCACACATCGATCAAGACGCATCCAACACATGGCTAAGAAAAGGCAATATATACAGTGAGACAGAAGGATTCATGATTGCAATACAGGATCAAACAATAAACACCAGATATTACAGCAAGCATATTATTAAAGATCCCAATACCACAACAGATAAATGCAGACTTTGCAAACAACAAATAGAAACAGTAGGTCACATCACAAGCAGACGTACAATACTAGCAAATACAGAATACACCAGAAGACATGACAATGTAGCAAAAATAATACATCAACAGCTTGCCTTACAACATAAACTTATAAAACAACACGTTCCCACATACAAGTATGCACCACAAAATGTACTGGAGAATGATGAATACAGATTATACTGGAACAGAACCATTATAACAGATAAAACAACACCACATAACAAACCTGACGTCATACTCACCAATAAAAAGAAGAAATTAACACAACTAATCGAAATATCCATACCCAATACAAGAAATATACAAAAGAAAACAGGAGAAAAAATTGAAAAATACATCCAACTGGTTGAGGAAGTCAAGGACATGTGGCATCAGGATAAAGTTGACATTATACCAATTATACTATCAACTACAGGAGTCATACCACACAATATCCACCAGTACATCAATGCAATACAGCTACATCCAAACTTATATATACAACTACAGAAATCCGTAATTATTGATATATGTTCAATTATCCGAAAGTTCCTAAATGCAATATAACATATACCGTACAGTTAAAAGGAAGTCATGCTTGATCAAGGTCCACATCAGTTTCCATTTTTGACCAGACATAACGTCTGAGAAAAGAAAGAAATAATAATAATAGCTTTATTCAACATCGAATGGTACACTGCACATGTACAATGAAACAGTAATGACTAAAGTTATTTGTACAATACACAAGAGACATTTTTCTGAATATCTCATTAATCTGCAACAAAATTACAATAAGATATTTACTAATTTCTATTCACATAATTTCACAAAGCATTTGTTGTTCTTCATATAAGTATGGTACTCTTTTAATTTGTAGAAAGGGTGTTTTACTAAAAATTTCTTAAGCTGAATGTTTCAGTTTAACTGTAGGAAGAGCCATGACTCCACTAGGCAGCGCATTAGCTAATTTTATACCTGCGCACTATGGCTCCTTTTCGTAAAGTGCTGTTCTGTGGCTGCCAATGTAAAATCTTTCTTTATTTCTAGTATTGTACTCGTGGAAATCTGAAAAAGTGTGTGGGTGCAGTGTTTTCACAAGAAATATGGCTTTTAGAATATATGTGTTTATAATAGTTAACACCCCTGTTTTTGGAAACAAGTTGCGACAAGATTCCCTATATTTTGCTCACACCCCTTTTTTGAAGAATGAGTAGCTTATCTAGCTTTCCCCCAAATTTCAGTACTGTAGTTCAAGTGAGAAGAGAAAAGAGCATGGTATGCATTCTTTAGGACTACAGTGTCTTTACAGAACTTGCTAGTAGTACTGATTGCAAATATATATTTTGACAACTTAGTTGCTAAGGAGTCAATATGTATGTCCCCTTTCAGGTTGCTTTGGATTGTTACACCAAGGAATTTTACACTAGGCTCTTTTTTTACCAATTCGTTGCTAATGTACAATTTAATTTCATTATTCAAACTACTTTTGTTAAACTCCATCAAACATGTTTTACTGGTCCTTACATTTAAGGGGCTTTCATTAGAAAACTGAACAATATCTTTTGTCACATTATTACACTCGGCCTCTAGTTCATTACATGATTACTTTTTACACACAATGTACATATCATCACCATACAGAACAATTTTGGAATTTATAGTACAGTATTTAATATCATTTACATAGATCAAGAACAGAAGAGGCCCAACACTGCATAGACCCACTGAGGGGTTTGTAGTTTCCAGTGTGGTGCATATTAAGCGTTTAAAATTTACTTTGGATGAAATCATTTGCTATTTTACTGAAGTATCACTTTTTTTGCATCTTTAATAACTTTCTTGTATATCTTACTGTACTCTCTGATGTAATTTTGCATCTCTAATGAAACAGTATTTTGTTTTTTGTATGATTGCAGAAATCTTTTCTTTGCACTGGAGATTTTTATACCTATAGTGATCAAACTTTTGTTTCTAGCAGGTTTGAATTATGCTGCTTAAGTGGGAAGGCTATGCAAAAATAGTACTGATATGTTCAGTGGAAGTTACTAAACATCCTAATTACCTCTGTTTTATTGAACACTTCATCCCATCTTTCCTGACTTAATAGCTGGCAAAAGTTTGCTATATTACCATCACTGAGATCCCTGCACTTGGTCATTTTGATCACATCACTTCAATGTTAGCAACAGAGCCTCATGATCACTGTAGCCATGTTTACTACTTTATTATTGTATGAAGAGAGGGTTTCTTGGATAAAAATTTGGTCTAGTTGGTTATAGATTCTTGTTGGTGCATTTACTGTGAGGATTAAGTTGAACCTCTTTGCCATGTTCAGTAATTCATCTCTTCATTTTGATGGTTTCAAAAAATCAATATTAAAGTCACCATAAATCAACATCATTTCAAATTTATCCAGGAAGTCCCCAAAGTCAGCATCAGATGCTTTCTATACAGTTACAATGGTAAGCTGGATGTCAGTAAATTCATTTCAAATACTTTTTCCTTAATCAAATCAGAATGTATTTGGATTTATTTATACCTTAGATTCCGCTTTGCAGAGATAGATGTTTATAATGAGATCTGTAGAATGAACTGCTTAGGAGAAAACCAAGTATATTTACAGTTTCTGTGCTTCATTACACAGATAACATCAACCTTTAGCTCAGAGTCTAGTATTATTTCTAGTTCTTGTAATTTGTTGGTAAGTGATTGAACATTATGATGTGTTATGTGAATTGGGAGAAAGTTGGATTTGTTTTACTTATTAATACTACTTTGTCATATCCGATGAATCATTTGCCTCAGATAACACCCTGACTCTCTTTATTTTGTGTTCTACCTTGGTCTGCTTTCTGCTAAAATATCATTCAGATGGAAAAGAGGCTCTTATTTTTCTTCTGCTCACGTCATTGGACACTGCTGCCAATGTTGTTTCTTGTGTGTTTGTTTCTGTAGGAGAGGTTGGACCTGCTGACTTCAGCTTCAATGTGTTAGCATGAATTTTCGCGGGACACATTCCTAGAGAGGTATGTGGTATCGACACTGTTTGTGGACTGTTAGTTTGAGAGGAATTCTCTGTTGATTTTCCTGAGGTTTGGGACACTTCAGTGCACTTTGTGTGAACATGATTCGCACTTTCTGGAACTTTTGGGATTGTCTGGCAGCTGAACTAGTTGTATGATGAGTATTCTTCATAATTTCCATGATTTTTTTACCAGTTTTTCCCCCTCTCATTAAGATGCATATCACGCCCGGTAAAGTGTTCATGGTCCATATCCCCTGTGAGTAGGAAGAATATGCTGTGAAAGGATTGGCAGACTTTGTAATACGAGTACAGTCTTATATGAAGTCTTCGCAAGTTGTCAGCCGAGTAGTGTCGTCGTCTCGTAGCAACGTTTTGATGGAATGCGTCTCATCAGGCAAAGATGATGGAGACGCATTTCATCGAAACGTTGTTACGAGACGATGGTGTTACATGGCTGACAACACATAAAGAGTAAGGGCTTCATATATGAAATTCACCGAGAAAGTCTGCACTCACGAGTACAGTCTGTTTGCTTTTTCAATCTCTTTGTTTGCACAGGAGAAATTTGGAAGGTCATATCTGTGCAGAATTCCTACAACATTTTTTTTCTTCTCCAGTAACATCAGCATTTTCCTTAAGTATCTTGTACTTCCTTGAGATAATTTTTAAAAACATCTTTGGTACCTGCTATTAATACCATGCACCATCTGTTATTGGAGCAGTTCTTCATGATTTCACTTATAGGAGCTCCTGGTTTATTAAAACTAGTGGAGTTTACACTTTACTATATTTACTGGTCAAAAGAGGAAATTAATGTTTTTCAAGCTGGTAATATTAAACTCGTTGCTATTAAACTAGTGTGTGTAGTGTCTCTGTTTGTATGTCTGTGAGGTACTATGTTCCATACGGCGTCGACGGCCCCCAACATTGTACGTAATTTCGTACACGTAGACAAGTTACTCTCATGGTGTAGAAGCAGCTACCGACCCCGACGGTTGTCTGTAAAATTCTTGAAATGTAAGAGAAATTGAGACTTCTATAGGATCTTTTTGAATTGGAACACTGCCATTTGGTCATTCGATGATTGTCTGCGAGTGAAATGATTTGTTTTTAGTAGAGAAACCCTTCTGTATGATTTAGACCATGTTATTGAAGCATGTTCTACAGCAAACATCGACCACCAAATGTTAGAAGTCCTAGACTCGAACTCGGGGTGCTCTACCATCTGAGCTACCGAAGCATGACTCACGCCCGGTCCTCACAGCTTTACCTCTGCCAGTATCTCGTCTCCTACCTTCCAAACTTTACAGAAGCTCTCCTGTGAACCTTGCAGAACTAGCACTCCTGAAAGAAAGGATACTGCGGAGACATGGTTTAGCCAGAGCCTTGGGGATGTCTCATTCTGAATTACTGTTTCATCGCACACACTTCCTACACGTCCTCTCGTTATCCCGTCTCGTAAAAAAGTCCCGTCACATTCCGATTTTCTTACTTTCTTCACTTGCCATGGAGCAACTCTAAGTCACGGAATAAATATTTCGCTCGCGCAGGAGAAACGCGCCACCTCGCGATATGTATTTACTTTTTTAACCAATAACACTAGGAAGGTCGTTGAACCATAACTTTCATCAGCTATTACGAGCCAAGGGATATTATAACCTTGCGATATGTATTTACTTTTTTAACCAATAACACTAGGAAGGTCGTTGAACCATGACTTTCATCAGCTATTACGAGCCAAGGGATATTATAACACATTAATCATTTTTCGTGATTCCTCTGCCATGAGTCAGCCTTCATCCACAGTTGTATTGGACAGCCCTTGAGATGTACCAAGTTCTTCAAATCTCTAAAGGACAAATGCCCTTCTCTGCCGGTATGTGGAAATATATATAACTCCATGGATGTGTTCAGGTCTACGCTGGAACTACAAATAGAAGGTACACAAAAATATTTTTGACTAGGAAAACTAGACAAATCGGCTGCAGCAGAGCATGCTCTTTAGCCAGGAAACCATTTACAATGGCTATACAGAGAATCTATCGAAATACGTACCGATGGGAAGAATTTTAACACAAAAGAAGAAGCCATGAAAATTAATGATATATGGACAGTAACTTTACAGAATCAACAGGTAAGTTTGATAATTAAGTTTGATCTCCGACAGGGATTACCTACGCCAATAGCCTATAACCTTCTAACATACTCGACTTTTATGCTATTTCTGTCACTCTCTAATGTCTGTCCGTCAGTCAGCAATGCTCAGTGGAACCAGGAGCAACTCTGAAGATGTCCAGCTCACCTCTGGTTCAAATGCCTGAAATGGAAAAGTGTTTCATGTACAATGAACATATAACCTGAAAGATTCACCAGATACTGAAAAGGTTGTTGCAAAAGTCATCATTATGTTGTCAGTGTGTGTTCAGTAAAAATGCTTATCACTAAAATCTGGTAGCTTGTTCTGTTCATGACTGAAATATTTCCCAAATATGCTAAATTACATAGTGAAAATTAATGGATAAACTGATGCATTCATTAAATTTCACCTGAATGCATGCATAATTGATATAATAAATGTATGGCAGTTGTCCTTGCACTGCTCATTGTAAACAAAAACAGTTTGATGGTTTATTGGTATAAGATTTAACAAGTTTACCATGAACAGAAACAAACACCATTTGCTAGAATATTTTGATGCTGTACTCCATCTCCTCCTATCTTTTAACATTTTTGACCGAGCGAGGTGGCGGAGTGGTTAGCACACTGGACTCGCATTCGGGAGGACGACGGTTCAATCCCGCGTCCGCACATCCTGATTTAGGTTTTCCGTGATTTCCCTTGATCACTCCAGGCAAATGGCGGGTTGGTTCCTTTGAAAGGGCATGGCCGACTTGCTTCCCCATCCTTCCCTAATCTGAGCTTGTGCTCCATCTCTAATGACCTCGTTGTCGACGGGACGTTAAACACCAATATCCTCTTACTCCTTTAACATTTTTTCAGTCTCTAGTTCTACTAAACTGAACCATCTGATGCTTCACAACCAAATAAAGTATGGTAATCTGGGACCTGACCTCAGAACCATACATTGTTCCTTAGTACAGTGCAATGCAAACAATAGACATACCACAGCAGAGAGAAAGACTCTTCCTGGAACCAACAGTTTGTTTTACAGAATGATCCAACCTCACCTCCTTCTTCAACTTTCCAACACTACGATACAATTCCTGCATTCTGTTGCACCCTTCCACTTATCCCATCCTCTGATAAGACTTTTGCACTAGTTTCCCTTTTACATTATTATAGTCCCTTTTACATTATTATAGGCTTTGTCCATAGTAGTGGTAGCTCATGGAGCTCAGTCTGCAGATTTGCTGGGAGATACACTACTGGGTTACAAATAAACAATGGAAAATGGCTAAAAATATCATATAAAATACTGTATTCTTGTAGGGCTTCACAATGTCAAGTTTGTGGAGTACACAGTCTTTATTTTTAATATACAATGGAAGTGATAACATGGCATTACTGAGTGGGAGACTGATGTTTTTCAGCAGCCTAGAGCAAGTCTTTTTGGATGATGCCACTTCAATGACTTATTTGGGATCTGTACTTGGTTGAATCGAAAGAAGACATCAAAGCAGTTAAGAGGTGGGCTACTAGATTTGTTATCAGTAGGTTTGAACAGCATGTTATTGTTATAGGGATGATTTGGGAAGTCAAATGGGAATCCCTGGAGGGAAGGCAATGTTCTTTTTGAGAAACACTATTGAGAAATTTAGAGAGTATTGAAGCTGACTGCCACATGATTTTACTACTGCCAACATGCATTTTCGTAAGGACCATGAAGATAAGATACGAGAAATTAGAGCTCACGCGGAGGTGTATAGACAGTCATTTTCCGCTCACTGTGTTTGTGAGTGGAACAGGAAAGGAAATGACTAGTAATGGAATAGGGAACCCTCTGCCATGCACAGTACTTTGGGTTGTGGTGTACCATTGGAGGGATCATTATGGCACAGTTGAGATGGCTTAAGACGTAGAAAGTAGTAAAGGAGAAGGAGGAAGGAGAAGACACATCTTGCCAGTCTGAGAGCCAAGTCCAGAGAGTGCCATCTTGCTGCTTTGGCAGTATCTCTCCAGACTATATGTGAGTCTGTTTCCAAACAGGCTTTTACCAGAGTCACACAAAGAGATGGGACCTTTGAGAAACCCTTACCAAAAGAAGCTGCTTCTGTCCTGAAATATATAGGCTGGTTTCATATGTAGGCCATGCAAAAGATTGCCAGTTATGGACTACAGAACCATTGAGAAAATAATTTTAAGCTATCAATCCCCCTCAACAGAGGGAGACTTGTGCAGGGTATTAATACTTATGACTTGTACAAAATGTTTTTGGGACTTGAAGTCAAGAATGTGACAAAGTGAAATGAAGGGTAGAGTACCTAATTTATTACTGACCAAAATTTGCACGTGATTCCAGGCTGATGAGGACCTATGTCCAGAAGCAATTAACTTCATGGAGCGAGGGCATACACACCTAGGATGAAGGGGGGGGGGGTGCCCCTTCTCATAGCTGTCAGGTAAAGGAAAACATGTAGTGTAGTCAGGTTTTCTTCTTTGAAGAAAATGAAGGAGAAGCCAGCATTATATAAGTCTTAAACATGGTCAGCAATGGAATGTTCCCATGGCTACTTAAGAATCATCATTTCTCTTCCAAAATTGAAAATACTCCATGCCTGCAGATCTTGCTCACACCGCCTCCAAAAAAACCTATTGTGCTGGTGCCCTTGTCATGCAGTGCACATCAGTATTGTGTGCATAGCATGCATTGAGTGAGGCCTTGTTGGTATGACTCAAATACTATTTTCAAACGTCTACATGAACATTGGCAGAGTGTATCAACTAATAAATAGTTACTGATGACAGAGACAGATGAATGAATGAATAAAGAAAAAACTGATTTTTTTTTATATATTGTTAAATTTTCTCAGGCTTGAATATTACAATGGGGGTTTATTGCTTGGTAGTGTCACAGGACAAATCACAACATCATTACACATATTGTTTCTTAAATTGAAAATCCTTGTATGTATAAAGTATGTAGTAAAATAAGAATAGAAACCCAATTGTTTGTAATGACTACTACTGAAACAGACATCTCTTATCATTTTGAAGATGTATGGAAAATTATGAATGTCTTTTATTAATGAAGTAACTTATGTGACATTAATGACCATTAATGTCGATATACAATGGTGACACAAATGGCTAATCTCTGTTGCAGCATTTCCTAATTTTACTCTTTTCCTTGTGAGATCTGTCTTTGAAAATGTGTGAAGTTGTCAATGAGAAACTGTGTGAAACTCATTTCTTACAAATACTTTATATGAAGCTAATTACATATTTTTCATGAATACTATATTGACATAATCAACTAAATATTATGATTTCCTACCAGTGGAAAATAAAACCATAGGGAATTTATTATAACTAATAAGGCAACACCTTTTTATAGCAGCAGCTTTATTTCTGTTTAACTTCTCATGTAGCTGTATATGCTAGTATATTTTAATAACTGTGAATTATTTCTCTGTTAGCATAGTTGGTGGATAATTTGGTTAGTAAATTATTTATTACAGCACAAATTATCTCTAATTCTAGGACCCAGAGATTCAAACAATTTAAGACTATTTGTACAGTAACCAAGATACGAACCCTACCTGAAAATAGTAGTAGTCACATATGAGTCAGGTAAGCTATAAATATTTTAGTAGTAATGGTAATGCACATAACAAAAACAGCATTAACACTAGCTTTTGAGCACTAGTCTTTTTCCACCAATAATACACACACACACACACACACACACACACACACACACACACACACAAAATCAGTGCCTTCTCTGCACGATAACAATGGAGATACTATCGAAGACACTGCTGCCAAAGCAGATTTACTAAACACAGCCTTCCGAAATGCCTTCACAAAGAAGACGAAGTAAATATTCCAGAATTTGAATTGAGAACAGCTGACAACATGAGTAACGTAGAAGTAAATATCCTCGGAGTAGTGAAGCAACTCAAATCACTTAATAAAAGCAAGTCTTCTGGTCCAGACTGTATATCAATTAGGGTCCTTTCGGAGTGTGCTGATGCATTAGCTCCATACTTAATACTCATATACAACAGTTCGCTCGATGAACGATCCATACCCAAAGGCTAGAAAGTTGCATAGGTCACACCAATATTGAAGAACAGTATTAGGAGTAATCCATTAAATTACAGTTCCATATCGTTAACGTCGATATGCAGCACGATTTTAGAACATATAGGGTGTCCAAAAAGTCTTTCCCTGATTACATAAATTGATAACGCAGGCTAGAAGTAAGATACAAATATGAAAATTGTGTCGAATTGTCTACAACTATCAAAGTTTTTTTCTGTTTTAGGTTCGCAGTACGTAAGTAGTGGCTGAGGTGCAGTGGCAAGAAGCCATGTTAACCAATCAGGAGAAGGCATAGTGTGTCTTATGGTACCATGAGACACGATCACCAACCACAGTGCAGAGACACTTCCAGACAACATTTGGAAGGAATCCACCTGATGTCAAGAGCATCAAAGCCTGGTATGAGAAGTTCAAGAACACAGGATCAGTTGCTGATCTTCCGAGGTCTTGTCGACCAAGAACCTCAGCAGACAGGGTGGAAGTTGTAAGGCAGTCTTTCCTGCGAAGTCCGAAGAAATCGGTGCGCAGAGCCTCACGTGAATTACAGATGCCAAAAAGCTCTCTCCATGACATTTTACATAAACATTTATTGTTTCGTGCATACAAAGTGCAAATCGTTCAGACCTTGTTGCCCAATGACAGTAAACGTCGATATGCTATCACGTATTGAGGACGATGACGGTTATCTCAGACGAATTGCCTTTTCCGATGAAGAGACCTTTTTTGTCAGTGGAGTAGTGAATCACCATAATGTGCGCATTTGGGGTTCACAACCCCCTGGCGATGTCATGGAGTGCACCAGAGCCAGTTCAAAGGTGAATGTTTGGTGCGCGCTATTGCACGATCGAATTATCAGGCCATTCTTCTTCGCTGAGGCTACCATCACATCTGCAGTGTATCTGGACATGTTGCAACTGTATGCTGTTCCTCAGCTGCTTCAGTATCACCCCGATGTCTTGTTTCAGGAAGACGGTGTATCGCCTCATTGGGGTTTGGACGTCCGTGCCTATCTCGATATGACCTTTCCTGGGCGATGGATTGGTCGTGACGGGCCAACGGTTTGGCCTCCACGCTCTCCTGACATAATCCCACTAGACTTCTATTTATGGGGTTATGACAAAAACGAGGTCTACCGAACACGTGTACTAGATCTGGAAACCCTGCGGCAACGGATAACCACAGTCGTTGAATCGATCCCTCCAGTGATATTGGCTAATGTGTGGATGGAAACTGAATATCGCCTAGATGTGCTACGTGCTACCAAGGGTGCTCATGTGGAAGTTTACTGATGCGTGAAAAAAACTTTGATAATACACCAGTTTCATATTGGTATCTTTCTTCTAGCCTGAGTTATCAGTTTATGTAATCAGGGAAAGACTTTTTGGACACCCTGTATATTGTGTTCGAAGATAATGAATTACCTCGAAGAAAATGGTCTATTGACACACAGTCAACACGGGTTTAGAAAACATCGTTCCTGTGAAACACAACTAGCTCTTTATTCACATGAAGTGTTGAGTGCTATTGACAAGGGATTTCTGATCGATTCCATATTTTTGGATTTTCGGAAGGCTTTTGACACTGTACCACACAAGCTACCTTTGGAGAAAGGAGAACCACTTGCATGAATATCAAGAGCTTTAATGGAAACCCAGTTCTAGGCAAAGAAGGGAAAGCAGAAAGGTGGAAGGAGTATATAGAGGGTCTATACAGGGGCAATGTACTTGACGACAGTATTATGGAAATGGAAGAGGATATAGATGAAGATGAAATGGGAGATATGAACTGCGTGAAGAGTTTGACAGAGCACTGAAAGACCTGAGTCGAAACGAGGCCTCGGGAGTAGACAACATTCCATTATAACTACTAACAGCCTTGGGAGAGACAGTCCTGACAAAACTCTACCATCTGGTGAGCAAGGTTTATGAGACAGGCGAAATACCCTCAGACTTGAAGAAGAATATAATAATTCCAATCCCAAAGAAAGCAGGTGTTGGCAGATGTGAAAATTACCAAACGATCAGTTTAATAAGTCACAGCTGCAAAATACTAACGCGAATTGCTTACAGACGAATGGAAAAACTGATAGAAGCCGACCTCGGGGAAGATCAGTTTGGATTCCATAGAAATGTTGGAACACATGAGGCAATACTGACCCTACGACTTATCTTAGAAGAAAGATTAAGGAAAGGCAAACCTATGTTTCTAGCATTTGTAGACTTAGAGAAAGCTTTTGACAATGTTGATTGGAATACTCTCTTTCAAATTCTGAAGGTGGCAGGGGTAAAATACAGGGAGCGAAAGGCTATTTACAATTTGTACAGAAAGCAGATGGCAGTTATAAGAATCTAGGGGTATGGAAGGGAATCAGTGGTTGGGAAGGGAGTGAGACAGGGTTGTAGCCTCTCCCCGACGTCATTCAATCTGTATATTGAGCAAGCAATAAAGGAAACAAAAGAAAAGTTCGGAGTAGGTATTAAAATCCATGGAGAAGAAATAAAAATTTTGAGGTTCGCCAATGACATTGTAATTCTGTCAGAGACACCAAAGGACTTGGAAGAGCAGTTGAACGAAATGGACAGTGTCTTGAAAGGAGGGTATAATATGAACATCAACAAAAGCAAAACGAGGGTAATGGAATGTAGTCGAATTAAGTCGGGTGATGCTGAGGGAATTAGATTAGGAAATGAGACACTTAAAGTAGTAAAGGAGTTTTGCCATTTGAGGAGCAAAATAACTGATAACGTTCGAAGTAGAGAGGATATAAAATGTAGAATGGCAATGGCAAGGAAAGCGTTTCTGAAGAAGGAATATTTGTTAACATCGAGTATAGATCTAAATGTCAGGAAGTCGTTTCTGAAAGTATTTGTATGGAGTGTAGCCATGTATGGAAGTGAAACGTGGGCGATAAATAGTTTAGACAAGAAGAGAATAGAAGCTTTCGAAATGTGGTGTTACAGAAGAATGCTGCAGATTAAATGGATAGATCACGTAACTAATGGGGAGGTATTGAATAGAATTGGGGAGAAGAGGAATTTGTAGCACAACTTGGCTAGAAGAAGGGCTCGGTTGGTAGGACATGTTCTGAGACATCGAGGGATCGCCAATTTAGTACTGGAGGGCAGCGTGGAGGGTAAAAATCGTAGAGGGAGACCAAGAGATGAATACACTAAGCAGATTCAGAAGGATGTAGGTTGCAGTAGGTACTGGGAGATGAAGAAGCTTGCACAGGATTGGGTAGCATGGAGAGCTGCATCATACCAGTCTCAGGACTGAAGACCACAACAACAACAACAACAACAACAACAACACACAAGCGACTCGTAGTAAAATTGCGTGCTTACGGAATATCGTCTCAGTTATGTGACTGTATTTGAAAATGTAACAGACCTACTAAGGTGACTACGCTTGTCCGTCCTCTTTTAGTATACTGTTGCCCTGCGTGGGATCCTTACCAGGTAGTACTGAAGGAGTACATCGAAAAAGTTCAAAGAAAGGCAGAACGTTTTGTATTATCGCGAAATATGGGAGAGAGTGTCACAGAATGGGCTGGAAATTATTAAAAGAAAGGCGATTTTCGTTGCGACGGAATCCTCTGACGAAATTCCAATCACAAACTTTCTCCTCCGAATGCGAAAATATTTTGTTGACACCCACCTACATAGGGCAGAACGATCACCACGATAAAATAAGGGAAATCAGAGTTCGTATGGAAAGATATAGGTGTTCATTCTTTCCGCTCGCTATACGAGATTGGAATAACAGAGAATAATGAAGGTGGTTGGATGAACCCTCTGCCAGGCACTTAAATGTGATTTTCAGTGTATCTATGTAGATGTAGACACGCATGACTGCTGAAAGGGAGTGCATGGCAAAGACATTAACATCAGATATAACAACTGGATCATTTGTGTCATGACTTTAGCACAGCTCAGTGACCTGAAGATGTTCAATGAACAAAACCAATAGTAACACAATAAATGTGCAATAAAAGAGCTGAGGTGGTTTTCATACTCATTAACATTAGTGCCAGTTGTGGTGTTCGACATGATCAAGGTTATCAGTTGTTCCCATTTGCTACCAAACTTAGCTTTCAGTATTGTGTGCAATAAATATCTTCATTGAATGTATCAAGAAATTTAGACCATTTCAAATTCAATCACAAGTGACTTTCTGAGGTCTTTTAACTAAGTGTGTTATGTCTGCTCAGTTTGACTAGTTTTTCATTTATATTTATGTTTTAAGCTTTTTTTGGTTTTATTTTCTTTTTGTTTTTGGTGCCCTGGGCCCCTCAGCCTTGAGGGGGGAGTAGGGCGACTCCAGATACAGTGCAATGGTTGCCCAAGCCTAGGTAAGTATTTGAAATCTGGAAGAATGCTGATACTTTGGAAAAAGTTATTGCCTACTCAGTTTTACCATATAGCTGAAGTTCATCAGATTAGTAGGTTGTGACAGTATTTTTGAAAGAAAATATACTCCTACACCTGTAAATATTAAGTTTGATTTAAAATAAATTATTACTCGTTATGTAGCTTTATAAAAATATTGCTTCTTGGTTTGTTGCAAACTGAATTTAGATATTCAGATAATTTACCAAAAGAATGGCTAATAAGTTACACATAAAGATTTATTTTGATGACATACATTTAAAAAACTTAAAACAAAGAAAACGAGTTAATTCAATACTGACACCATTTATTTGTATCATATTACAGGTGCTAACAGCTTTTGTCATTCATATGCAGAAGAGGCAACAGAAATGAAACACAACAATCACATTGCCATAGACAAGCAAGTGAGCAGCTCACTAGGAAAGAACCTAATGCCAATTATTGTCCAACTGCTTAGGTTTTGCCCTAAACTGGCATTTACATTTTCCTATAAAATATCCCACAACTTCTCTGGAAAATCAGGAGGATGTAGTACACATCAAAAAAATTTCATTCTAGCAGACAAGTTAGTCAGAAGGGCAGTTGCAAAACAGCATCTGAAGTTACATTGTTACTTTTCTGAAAAACTATGAAGGCCATGTGATCTGAATACTTCAGCTTTTGTTTTGTAAATTTCAAAAATCCAGAAGATTTAAGAAACAGTCCTTAGCAGTAATATCAACACATATTTATTGATGCTTACGTAAAGTGGGAACGGCCGTTTTTGCCATTACCATAAATCAAATTTAGCTGACTATAACCTTCAGATTTTAATGTCCAAAAGGACTTAAACAGGCTACCTTTCACCCAGTTTTAATGGTGACCAGCACTAACAGAGCTTTGTACAGTACATAGAAGTTGAGGAAATTTAGTTGTGGTACTTAAAAGCTACAAAATTATCATTGCATTAACAGTATATTTTGAAGTTTTTACAATCGAGATATTTTCGAAAACAGAAAGCTTAGACAATAGTGAAAGTAATTTCGACTAAGCTTACCCATAATAAATTGTAACTAAACATTTTTGGTGGGACGTTCAATTGAAAACTTTAAATTCTGTCAGTAGGAGACGATTCAGCGAGAAAATGGTGACTGTGTCCCGTTTTTTTTCTGCTCCTCCTCTCACCTCCATGCGATTTGACAAATGAAAGAAAAATTTCTTGACATCAGTAAGATTTGGAGTCTGATTGCTCAAGTAAGGCCGTTTTCGTGTACATAGCAGGTGTGCCCTCAACTCCTGAGTTCTTCGTTAAAATATATTTGTGTTGATGAATAGTAGACGATGCACGAACGCGATGGGGTGTGTGGGAGAGCACGTCCGCTGGCATTTCAGTCGAGCGATAGCTGCCTGAAGGATCCTTCCAATCCAAAGAGGTCGGTCATTGTCTTGGGCTTGCCGGGCCTCTTCGATTCGTCCACGCCGAACTGTGCGTCTTCTTTGAAGAAGCTGCTGTAGCTCTCCACCTTAGCCTTCCAGGCCTCTGGAATGAAGCAGAGTCGTCACATAGTGGGTAGTAAACCTGAGACACGACAGCAAAACATTGTTGTTGCCTAGTAATATCACTAGCACAAAAAAAACGTGCCAAATATTGTCACAACAAGGAGAGATAACTCTGAAATGAGACCTTAATAATACGTGGACGAACAAGCTGGACTTAAAAAGAAAAACAAATATTTCACAATGGTCATCAGAGTAGCTAAGAAGGAAACGGGAAAGACATAAGTGAAAAAATGGCTGTTATGGGTCCTGTCACAAATAACTCCTATTTTACTTTATTTTATTACACATCATTATATCAACGTAAAGTTTACAGCTTTAGCCGGTGCAGTTTTGGGCAAGGAGCGGCATGTACTGGGTGATTGTAATTAAACTGCAGCTACTCAAAGAAGTTCATTGTGCACTGTAATTATCGTATGACTGCGAAACTTGGTAGATATTCTAATGCGTTAACGCAAGTACAATTTACGTTGGAAAAAAATTAGTTCCACTTTTGACCACCAAGTACAAACTTGGCGCTGCGAATGCAAGAAAGCGTATAGAAAATGTATCCATATGTGTTTGATTAGAACTGGGACGTGCGCAGAAAAGGACAAACAAGTGAGAGAGGCGTACCGTTGACTTCACTTTTTAACTGCCACTTACGTAATTTGTTCAATATGAGCACCGGAGACGTTGATGATACGCTGCGTCCAAAAAACGAAGTGATCAGTAGTTGGAGGTCATTAGAGACGGAGCACAAGGTCGGATTAGGGAAGGATGGGGAAGGAAGTCGGCCGTGCCCTTTCAAGGGAACCATCCCGGCATTTGCCTGAAGCGATTTAGGGAAATCGCGGAAAACCTAAACCAGGATGGCCGGAAGCGGATTTGAACCGTCTTCCTCCCGAATGCGAGTCCAGTGTGCTAACGACTGCGCCACCACGCTAGGTGATCGGTAGTTGCTCGCAGTAGCTGCGGTGGAGTACAAGCAGCGTGTTCATGTATACTGGCCTTCAGGTCAGGTAGACATCAAACGTGCCGCTGGTAAATGCGTTCTTTTAGATATCCCCAGAGTCAAAAATCTCATGGATTCAGATCAGTTGATGTTGCACGCCATGCATTTGGAAAATCTCTGGAGATAAGACCTTCGTGAAATGTTGCATTAACCAGTTCTCTCCCTGGGTAAGCGACATGAGGCGCTTCCCCATCTTGCATGAAAACAGTGGTTCCCACACAGCTGTGCTCTTCCAAAGCAGGCATAACGTGCTGTACAAGGAATTATTGATAATGTGCAAACGTTAAGGTACACCTCACAGCTGCTCTGGGTGTATTCCCTTGAAAGAAGAACGGACCGAGGATAAAGGGGCTTGTGAATTCACATAACACTGCCAAATAAGGCGAGTGCAATGGCTCTTGGCGCACAACACGTAGTTTAACAGAACCACAAATTCGGTAGTTCTGTATATTCACTGCACCCTGTAGAGTAAAATGTGGCTCCTCAGTTCATAGAATACCCAGCCACATGTTATGAGCTTCGATCCATGCCAGAAACCGAAGGGTTAATTTTAAACTTTGCTGCGGATTGTGTGGTTTCATTTGCCGCACTGTCTGGAACTTATGCAGGTACCAGTGTCAAATAGACTGCAACACTTTCTGTACTCTTTGACCATGGAATGAACAGTTCTCGCCGACCATTGTGGCCGAGCGGTTCTAGGCGCTTCAGTCCGGAACCGCGCTGCTGCTACGGTCGCAGGTTCTAATCCTGCCTCGGGCATGGATATGCATGATGTCCTTAGGTCAGTTAGGTTTAGGTAGTTGTAAGTCTAGGGTACTGATGACCTCAGATGTTAAGTCCCATAGTGCTCAGAGCCATTTTCATTTGAACAGTAGATCTTATGCAGGTACAAAACTTTTCGTAGTGTTGACCACGCAATGGACAGCTCTCACGGCAGCAACCGAAATCTCGCAAATAACCTCCACTTGTATAGGACGCTTTCCTCTTCCAGCTGCCACAGCAAGCTTACCTGTATTTCTGAATTTCATTATCATCTCCTTTAAACCATTTAATGACGTCGGGCCTCTCCAGTTCCACTAACAGCGCACGGTCCCTCTTCTCGATAACCACACTGTTCACTCACGTTATAGCTTGTGAAATGACAGTTGGATGTCATACAGTGTACAGTGACAAATTCGCTGCTCATACCCTTAACCTAAATTAATTTTTTTCAGCGTAAGTTGGTTCCGTATTAACATATTAGCATATGTACCAAGTTTCGCTGTCATACGGTAGTTATAGACCACACAGGACCTCTGTGAGTAACTGCTCTTTATAAACACCCAGTGTAAAAGGGTTTACTCAGATGGCGAATGTCAGATGTATTAGGTGTGTACTACAAAGCATTTATCGAGGCGGATAAACACTGAAACTCATGAGCGAGAAACGATGTGAGCGTCATGTTAACGAGTCAATTACAGTTATCTCTTTTGTTTATTACGCAATTACGTAACATAAACACTGTATTTCGTAGTTAACGTAGGCATACTAACCTTTTGTAGTATTAAGTAATTTCATTGAGTTATTCTTAAATAAAAGCTACATCTTTCCCCTTCGCAGACACCCTTCTCCTCAAAAGGCAAATTTAAAGCTGGCCCTCAAACACTCAGCATTACTGACACAATAATATTGTGTCAGTATTTTGCACGGAAGTGACAGGCCAAGAACGACACAACAATACTGCGCAATATTTACTTCCGGGAAGCATCAGTTAGTACTCATCCTTCATCTACATCTACATCGATAGTCTTCAAAGCACTGTGAAGTGCACAGCGGAGGATACGCCCCACTGTGCCAGTCACACGGATTTTTTCTCGCTTCCTTTAAGTACGGAGCGCGGTAAGATCGATTATTTAAATGCCTCCGTGCAGGCTGTAATTAATCTAATGTTTCCCTAGTGAGCCATACGGGCGTAATGTGTGGGGAGTTTTAGTACATTCCTAGAGTCATAATTTGCAGCTTGTCCTAGAAACTTTGTAAGTATGCTTTCTTGGGATAGTTTATGTCTAACTTCAGGAGTCTCCCAAATCAGTTCCTTCAGCATCTCTGTGACACCCTCCCAGGGTCACACAAACCTGCGACCATTCGCTTTACCCTTCTCTGCATAAGTTGAACATCCCCCGTTATTCTCGTTTAGCATGGGTCGCACATATTTGAGCAATATTCTAGGAAAGGTTCCATGAGTGGCTTGTGAGCAATCGCCTTTGTAGACTGGTTGCGTGTCTCTAGTATTCTACTAATAAACCCAAGTCTGGCACCTGCTTTACCTTTATGTGATAATTCCAGTTCAAAATGGTTCAAATGGCTCTGAGCGCTATGGGACTTAACTTCTGAGGTCATCAATCCCCTAGCACTTAAAACTACTTAAACCTAACTAGCCTAAAGACATCACACACATCCATGCCCAAGGCAAGATTAGAACCTGCTACCGTAGCGGTCGCGCGGTTCCAGACTGTAGCGCCTAGAACAGCTCGGCCACTCCGGCCGGCCATTCCATTTCATGTCCTATAAAGTGTTACTACCAGGTACACGCATGAGTTTACTGGTTCCAACTGTGAATTAGTGATACTATTAGGATAATTACAGCCCACACTGGACCTCAGTGAGTAGCTGCACTATAATTATAAGCTCCAGGTATCAAGATAACTTGCTACGTTGTCCCTACCAAATACTATCGCACTTTTGATAATACTCATAGATGTGGAACTGAGCGAAATGCATTTCGGAAATCGATAAACACTGATTCTACCTCGCTGCCTTGATCCAAGGCTTTCAGTATGTCATGTGAGAAACGTGTGAGTTGAGTTTTGTATGGTCACTGCTTTCGGAATCTATGTTGGTTGGCATGGAGGAGGTCACTCTGTTGGAGATATCTCATTATGTTTGAGCTCAGAATGTGTTCTAAGGTTCTATGACAAATAGATATAAAGGAAAATGATAATTAAATGGACACCCTAGCTGCAAACAGGCGTTGATGTACTTCATTGGGGACATGTTGAAAATGTGTGCCCCGACCGGGACTCGAACCCGGGATCTCCTGCTTACATGGAAGACGCTCTATCCATCTGAGCCACCGCGGGCACAGAGGATGGTGTGTCTGCAGGGACTTATTCCTTGCACGCTCCCCGTGAGATCCACATTCCCAACATGTCCACACCACTACATTCGTAGTGCGCCTAATAGATGTTTGCCCATAATACTCATTACTCGTGGCAGATTAATCTACCAAGTCCCATACGAGTTCGGGCATAGCGTGTGCGTTCGCACAAGAAGGTCAATGGCCGGGAAGCCAACATGTCCCCAATGAAGTACATCAACCCCTGTTTGCAGCTAGGGTGTCCATTTAATTATCATTTCATTTCTAGCAAAGCTGCATGGTCATCCACGGTAACTGTTCTTTCGGGAACAGATACTATCGTCATATATAGATATCAAGGACACTGGACGGTAGTTTTGTGGAACATGACGACTACCCTTCATGTAGACGGATGTAACTTGTACTTTGTTCCAACTTCTGGGCCCGGCTTTTTGTTCGAAGGACCTCCGATAGATTATGGATAAAATTTAGAAAGCCGCAAATTCACTACAGAATCTGATGGGGATTCCATCTGGCCCTGGCCGGCCGGAGTGGCCGTGCGGTTCTAGGCACTACAGTCTGGAGCCGAGCGACCGCTACGGTCGCACGTTCGAATCCTGCCTCGGGCATGGATGTGTGTGATGTCCTTAGGTTGGTTAGGTTTAATTAGTTCTAAGTTCTGGGCGACTGGTGACCTCAGAAGTTAAGTCGCATAGTGCTCAGAGCCAGAGCCATCTGGCCCTGGTGCTTCAGTTTTAATGATTTCAGTTGTTTTTCAATGCCATTACAACTAACACTAATTTTACTCATCTTTTCTGGGGTAAGAGGATTAAATTGGGGTATATCGCATTGGTTTTCCTTTGTAAAGGAAGCATGTCTGCTTTTGCTTTGCTACCCTGAATTTCAGTGTTTGTCTCATGCACAATTGCTTGGATGCTATCTTTGGTGCCATTAACGGCCTTTGCATATGACCAGAATTTCTTTAGGTTTTGTAAAAGATCGTTTCATAGAGTACAAGTCGGTGGTAAACTATCTGGACCATTCATATTTTGCGATAGAGTTGCTTGTGTTTTGTAAAAGATCATTTCATAATGTACATGTCGGCGCTGGACGACCTGGAACTGGCATACGTTACGCTAAAGTTGCTAGCTTCGCAGAACACAAGCAGAAATTATGCGGAACTGATGAAACAAGTCTGAAAAGCATCCAGTGAACATGTCAGTGCATGAACATAGATTCTTAATCCACAAGAACAACTAATTACAAATTTAGAAAGAGAACTTTGTAACTCATCATGTAAGTGCGCTGTTTTCAATGAATTTCGTTGCTGTAATAATTGTTTTGCAAACGAAATAAAACAATTATGCGGAATAAAAACTTACTGATCTTATGTCTGCGCTGTGACAACTGATGCAAAAATAAATAAATAAATAAAAGTGTATGCTCACTGGACAACTGACCGCACCTTATTAGCCAGTTTTGACAACTGCAACAAATAATTTAAACATTACTGCTTACTGCTATGACTCCATGATCTACAGTTTATTTTATTATTTTGGACTACGAGGTACCTGGCGTTTCCTGATAAATCAGGAATTTTATTTCTCACGCACCATAAGCTGGTTTCATTCACATAATCCAAGCCAATTCCTTCTCTTTTGTCATTTACTTTTGGCAATTCTTTACGGAAAATCATTCGGAGCGAACTGAATTTCTCACACTCTCGGCAGAAACTGCGCGGTACCACCCACATCACTTTCACGGTACAATATAACGCACAATGCATTGAGCGAGCATTAATATTTTTGAATCACTGCAGTCTTCACTAATAAGGGCATCTTAATACACTGTCCAGTCACATTGGACCACCGCCTACGTTCGACGTCAACGTGGAATGACCACTCACAGGTGGCAGGTGGTAGCAGTAGCAGTGGAGAGTATATAAAGCCTGTCGAAGGGACTCGCAAGACACTGCAGTCGTTGTCAGAATGCGGTAACGAAGCAAATTATCTGACGTCCATAAGAGCATTATCATTGGCTTTCGGCCTGAGGGTGGGAGCATTTCTGAAACGGAAAATTCTGTAAACTGTTCATGAGCCGCTGTGCTTAAAGTGTACGAGGTGCATTCAAGTTCTAAGGCCTCAGATTTTTTTTCTAATTAACTACTCACCCGAAATCGATGAAACTGGCGTTGCTTCTCGATGTAATCGCCCTTCAGACGTACACATTTTTCACAACGCTGACGCCATGATTCCATGGCAGCGGCGAAGGCTTCTTTAGGAGTCTGTTTTGACCACTGGAAAATCACTGAGGCAGTAGCAGCACGGCTGGTGAATGTGTGGCCACGGAGAGTGTCTTTCATTGTTGGAAAAAGCCAAACGTCACTAGGAGCCAGGTCAGGTGAGTAGGGAGCATGAGGAATCACTTCAAAGTTGTTATCACGAAGAAACTGTTGCGTAACGTTAGCTCGATGTGCGGGTGCGTTGTCTTGGTGAAACAGCACACGCTCAGCGCAGCCCTTCCCAGACGTTTTTGTTGCAGTGCAGGAAGGAATTTGTTCTTCACAACATTTTCGGAGGATGCACCTATTACTGTAGTGCTCTTTGGAACGCAATGGGTAAGGATTACGCCCTCGCTGTCCCAGAACATGGACACCTTCATTTTTTCAGCACTGGCGGTTACCCGAAATTTTTTTGGTGGCGGTGAATCTGTGTGCTTCCATTGAGCTGACTGGCGCTTTGTTTCTGGATTGAAAAATGGCATCCACGTCTCATCCATTGTCACAGCCGACGAAAAGAAAGTCCCATTCATGCTGTCATTGCGCGTCAACATTGCTTGGCAACATGCCACACGGGCAGCCATGTGGTCGTCCGTCAGCATTCGTGGCACCCACCTGGATGACACTTTTCGCATTTTCAGGTCGTCATGCAGGATTGTGTGCACAGAACAAACAGAAATGCCAACTCGGGAGGCGAGCTGTTCAACAGTCATTCGGCGATCCCCCAAAACAATTCTCCCAACTTTCTCGCCGGCCGCGGTGGTCTCGCGGTTCTCGGCGCTCAGTCCGGAACCGCGCGACTGCTACGATCGCAGGTTCGAATCCTGCCTCGGGCATGGATGAGTGTGATGTCCTTAGGTTAGTTAGGTTTAAGCAGTTCTAAGTTCTAGGGGACTGATGACCACAGATGTTAAGTCCCATAGTGCTCAGAGCCATTTGAACCATTTGAACCAACTTTCTCGATCATGTCGTCAGACCGACTTGTGCGAGCCTGGGGTTGTTTCGGTTTGTTGTCACACGATGTTCTGCCTTCATTAAACTGTCGCACCCACGAACGCACTTTCGACACATCCATAACTCCATCACCACATGTCTCCTTCAACTGTCGATGAATTTCAGTTGGTTTCAAACCACGCAAATTCAGAAAACGAATGATTGCACGCTGTTCAAGTAAGGAAAAGTCGCCATTTTAAGTATTTAAAACAGTTCTCATTCTCGCCACTGGCGGTAAAATTCCATTTGCCATACGGTGCTGCCATCTCTGGGACGTATTGACAATGAACGCAGCCTCATTTTAAAACAAATCGCATGTTTCTATCTCCTTCCAGTCCGGAGAAAAAAAGTCGGAGGCCTTAGAACTTGAATGCACCTCGTACTGCCCATTGCAAAACGGCGCTATCGAAAAGTGGCGCCGAGGCAACTGGTGGTGCACCACGGGCCGTAGATGACAGGGCTGAACATCATCTGCAGAGATGTGTATGGGCGAATACACGTGCAGCCATTGAGTAACTGAATACACCTATTCAAAAAAGCAGATAAAAATTCATTTGCGCCTTCCTGAGAGACAACCTCCACTCATTTCAAATTAACAATGTAAGTGTAGACCAGGTGTGGCTTAAATTCAAAGAAATAGTATCATAAGCAATTGAGAGATTTATACCAAATAAATTAACAAACGGCGGAGCTGATCCTCCTTGGTACACAAAACGGGTTAGAACACTGCTGCAGAAACAACGGAACAAACATGCAAAATTTAAACAGCCGCAAAATCCCCAAGATTGACGATCTCTTACAGAAGCTCAAAACTTAGCGCGGACTTCAATGCGAGATGCTTATAACTGTTTCCACAACGAAACTTCGTCTCGAAACCTGGCATAAAATCCAAAGACATTCTGGTAGTATGTGAAGTATGTTAGCGGCAAGAAATAATCAATGCCTTCTCTGCGGGATGGCAATGGAGATACTAACGAAGACAGCGCTGCCAAAGCAGAGTTACTAAACACAGCCTTCCGAAATGCCTTCACAAAAGAAAACGAAGTAAATATTCCAGAATTCGAATCGAGAACAGCTGCCAACATGAGTAACGTGGAAGTAAATATCCTCGGAGTAGTGAAGCAACTTAAATCACTTAATAAAAGCAAGTCTTCTGGTCCAGACTGTATACCAAATAGGTTCCTTTCGGAGTATGCTGATGCGTTAGCTCCATTCTTAACAATCATATACAACCGTTCGCTCGACGAAAGATCCGTACCCAAAGACTGGAAAGCTGCACAGGTCACACCAATATTCAAGAAAGGTAATGGGTGTAATCCACTAATTACAGGCCCATATCATTAAAGTCGATATGCACCAGGATTTTGGAACATGTATTATGTTCAAACATTATGAATTACCTCGAAGAAAACGGTCTATTGACACACAGTCGACATGGGTTTAGAAAACATCGTTCCTGTGAAACACAACTAGCTCTTTATTCGCATGAAATGTTGAGTGCTATTGACAAGGGTTTTCAGATAGATTCCCTATTTCTAGATTTCCGGAAGGCTTTTGACACTGTACCACTCAAGCGGCTTGTAATCAAATTGAGTGCTTATGGAATATCGTCTCAGATATGTGACTGATTTCGTGTCAGAAATGTCACAGTTCGTAGTAATTGACGTAAAGTCATCGAGTAAAACAGAAGTGATTTCTTGCGTTCCCCAAGGTGTGTTATGGGCCATTTGCTGTTCCTTATCTATATATACGATTTGGGAGACAATCTGACCAGCCGTCTTCGGTTGTTTGCAGATGACGCTGTCGTTTATCGACTAATAATGTCATCAGAAGATCAAAACAAACCATAAAAAGATTTAGAAAAGATATCTGAATGTTGCGAAAAGTGGAAGTTGACCCTAAATAACGAAAAGTGTGAAGTCATGAGTGCTAAAAGGAACTCATTAAACTTCGGTTACACGATAAATCAGTCTAATCTAAAAGCCGTAAATTCAACTAAATACCTAGGTATTACAATTACGAACAACTTAAATTGGAAGGAGCACATAGAAAATGTTATGGGGAAGGTTAACCAAAGACTGCGTTTTATTGGCAGGACACTTAGAAAATGTATCAGAGCTACTAAGGAGTCTGCCTACACTACGCTTGTCCGTCCTCTTTTAGAATACTGCTGCGCGGTGTGGGATCCTCACCAGGTAGGACTGACGGAGTACATCGAAAAAGTTCAAAGAAAGGCAGCACGTTTTGTATTATTGCGAAATAAGGGAGAGAGTGTCACAGAAATGATACAGGATGTGGACTGGACATCATTAAAAGAATGGCGTTTTTCGCTGCGACGGAATCTTCTCACGAAATTCTAGTCACCAACTTTCTCCTCCGAATGCGAAAATATTTTGTTGACACCGACCTACAAAGGGAGGAACGATCACCACGATAAAGTAAGGGAAATCAGAGCTCGTACGGAAAAATATAGGTGTTCGTTCTTTCCGCGCGCTATACGTGATTGGAATAATAGAGAATTGTGAAGGTGGTTCCATGAACCCTCTGCCAGGCACTTAAATGTGATTTGCCGAGTATCCACGTAGATGTAGGTGTAGACCGCCCAGATGAAGCAGGGGGCTTGAAACATCGTGTTCTCAAAGACGACAGTCTCCTGGTTCATGCACCCATGCTGACGACCCTTATCAGCGACGAAGGCTGGAATATGCACGACCGCAGCTATATGCCCACTGAGTGGCAACAGGCGACCTTTTCAAATGAACCACGTTTTATACTCCGTCGGGCAGATGGCCATTGGCTTATACGGCGTGAAACGCCTGAAAGCAAATACCCTGCAATCGGGAGAGAGCGTTATGAGCTATGGAATTGTTTCGTTGCGTTCCCTGGGTGATCTCGTCATTTTGGAAGGCACAATTGACCAACACAAGCATGCATCTATCCCTGAGCGGCCATATCCACTGCTATATGACGTTTGTTTTTCCTCAGCACAATGTCACCTACCAGGAGGTCAATGCAACGTGTCATACAGTTCGCGGCGCACGTGCGTGGTTCGAAGATCACAGGGAAGAATTTACCGTACTACCTGACCAACAAAGTCCCCAGATTAAAACCCAATCGAGAAACTTTAGCACCACCTCGATCGAGCTATATGCGCCATGGATCCTCAATCGAAAAACGTAGGGCAGCTCTGGCCACAGTATCCGAATCGGCATGGATCTACATACCTGTCGGTACTTTCTTGAACCTCTATGATTCTCTTGCTGCACGTCTCGCGGCAGACTGCCCTGCGTAATGTGGTTATTCAGATTTTTGACACGTGATGACACTGATGTATCTGGACAATGTATAATGCAAAGGAGAAGTGGGTGGTAGAAAGGGTCCACTGTCTGTCTCTCTGATCTTGCAGTACTTAGCAGCACTTTATGAATTTTCCCAAGTGGTGCCAATGTCGATCTGTTTTACAGGCAACTAATTGGATGCATTCAGTGTTGTTAGTTTGTGCATGCATCTGTTATCTTGGCTTGCATCTATACTCTTGAAACCATTGTGAACTGCGTGGAAGTGGGTACTTGACAATGTACAAGATATTAGGGCTTCTTCCAGTGCCATTCATGTATTGAGCGCGGGCAGAATGATTGTTTAAACGTCTCTGTGCATGCTATGATTAATGTAATCACGTCTACATCTACACATACCTCTACATGGTTACTCTGCGATTCACACTTAAGTGCCTGGTAGAGGGTTCATCGAACCATTTTCATACTGCTTCTCTACCATTCTACTCTCGAATGGCGCGTGGGAAAAAGGAACACCTAAATCTTTCCGTTCGAGCTCTGATTTGTCTTATTTTATTATGGTGATCATTTCTCCCTACGTAGATGGGTGTCAACAAAATATTTTCGCATTCGGAAGAGAAAGTTGGTGATTGAAATTTCATAAATAGATCTCGCCGCAAAGAAAATCGCCTTTGTTTCAGTGACTGCAACCCCAACTCGCGTATCGTATCAATGACACTCACACCCCTACTGCGCGATAACACGAAACGAGCTGCCCTTCTTTGCACTTTTTCGTTGTCCTCCGTCAATCCTACTGGTAAGGATCCCACACCGCGCAGCAGTATTCCAGCAGAGGACGGACAAGTATAATGTAGGCTGTCTCTCTAGTGGGTTTGTCGCATGTCCTAAGTGTTCTGCCAACAAAACGCAGTCTTTGTTTCGCCTTCCCCACAATATTATCTATGTGGTCTGTCGAATTTAAGTTGCTTGTAATTTCTAGGTATTTAGTCGAATTGACAGCCCTTCGATTCGTGCGATTTATCGTATACCCAAAATTTATCGGATTCCTTTTAGTACCCAAGTGGATGACCTCGCACTTTTCTTAGTTTAGTGCGAATTACCACTTTTCGCACCGTACAGAAATTCTCTCTAGATCATTTTGTAATTGGGATGGATCGTCTGATGATTTTACTAGACGGTAACTTACAGCAAACAATCTAATAGGACTGCTCAGATTATCACCTAGATCATTTATGTAAATCAGGAACAGCAGATGGCCTATGACACTACCTTGCGGAACGCCAGATTTCACTTCTGTTCTACTCGATGATTTACCGTCTATCACTAAGAATTGTGTACTCTCTGAGAGGAAATCACGAAACCAGTCACACAACTGAGACGACACTCCATATGCACGCAATGTAATTAATAGACGCTTGTGAGGCACGGTATCAAAAGTCTTCTGGGAATCTAGGAATATGGAATCGATCTGAGATCCCTTGTCGACAGCACTCATTACTTCATGTGCTGCACAAGAACGATATTTTCTGAATCCGTGTTGGTTATGTATCAATAAGTCATTTTCTTCACAGTGTTCGAGTACAGCATATGCTCCAAAATCCTACTGCAAATTGAGGTCAGTGGTATGGGTCTGTAATTCAATGGTTTACTCCTATTTCCTTTCTCGTCAGGACCGTTATGGGAGAAATACTGTGGAGTTGTAGTACAGTCCTCACTTAAATCTAAGTGATCCCCCTCCCTGTTTTACTCGCGAATGGGGCGTGGGACAGAATGATTGTTGGAAATACTCTGCATTAACTCGTCATGAAGATTTCGTGAGATGTATGTGAGAGCAGTAATATGTTGTCCCACTGTCTCGAAATTTCAATAGTAAACTTCTTTGTTCTGCACAACGCCTCTATCGTCTGCCGCTGGAGTTTGTTGAGCATCTCTGTAACGCTCTCGCTCCGACTAAAAGATCCCGTGACAAACGCGCCGCTCTCCGTTGGAACCTCTCTGTCTCTTCTATCAGTCCTACCTGATATGCGTCCCACACTGATGAACAGCACTAAAGAAGCAGTCGAACAATCGCCTTGTAAGCCACTTCCTACGTGGATGAATTACATTTCCTTGACCTTCTTCCTATGAATCTGAGTTTGGCAGCTGATTTTCTCACTATTTGTTTTATGTGGTCATTCCACTTAAGGAGCCCGCCTCGATAGCTGAGTGGTGCGGGCACGGTAGCTCAGCGCGTTCGGTTTGAGAGCTGGTTGGCCTCTGTAATAAAAAACTGAGTGGAAGGATCAACAAAACGAACTTGAACGGATGTCATGTGACGTCCGCAACGACCAAACACAACGGAAAAAAAAGTGGTCAGCGTGACGGATTGCCGTCCTACCGGTCCGGGTCCGATTCCCGGCTGGGTTGTAGATTTTCTCTGTTCAGGGACTGGGTGTTGTGCTGTCTTCATCATCATTTCATCCTCATCCGGCGCGCAGGTCTCCCAATGTGGCGTCGACTGTAATAAGAACGGCACCAAGGCGGCCGGACCTGCCCCGCAAGGGCCTCCCGACCAATGACGCCAAACGTCATTTCCTTTTTCCATTCCACTGAAGGTCGATCTGGATAGTTACTCTTAGGTATTTTACGGAAGATACTGTTACCAGCGATTTTTCAAAATAGTGTAGCTGTACAGTAGTGGCTTTCTTTTCCTCTATACGCGCAATATGTTACATTTATTTACGTTCATGATCAGTTGACAGAGTCTGCATCATTCATCAGTCCTCTGCAGATCATTCTGCAAATCGATACTATCATCTGGCACTGCAGTTTTGTTATAGACAACCGCATCATCTGCGAAAACCCTTAAAGAGCATCCGATGCTTTCTACTAAATGATTTATATATATTGTAAACAGTAACGGTCCTATCACACATCCTTGGTGCACTCCGCAAATTGCCTATAGTTGTATTGATATTGTTCCGTTAAGAGCGACCTGTTGAGTTCTGTCTGCAAGGAAGTCGTGTATCCAGGCACAAATCTCGTCCGACATTCGGTAAGCTTGTATTTTTTTTTCAATAATCGGCAGTGCAGGACGATATGAACTGCCTTCCTGAAGTCAAGAAACAAGCTCTCGAACTGATTGCCGTTATTTACCGCGCTATGGATGTCATGGAGGAACAGAGGGAATTGAGTTTTGCAATATGTCTGTTTGCGAATCCTTGTTGATTTTTATAGAAGAGATTTTCTTCCCCAAAAACGACATAATTATGGAGCATAAAACAAATATGTTCCAGAAAACAGGAGCGGCTTAGTCTTTTTCCAGTCGCTTGCTCCAGCGAACGACGATAAACTGCTACTAGTAGGGGAGAAAGTTCTTTCGCATAACGTTTGTAGAATCTTATAGGTATCTCATCTGCTAATGATGCCTTTTCACTGCTAAGCAACTGAAGTTTCTTTTCTATTCTGAGATCGGTTATCTCAAATATCTGCTCTTCCGACGTCCGTACGACTGACTGACTGAAAGGAGGGGCCGTATTCCCATCTTCTGCGGTGAAACAACTTCGGAAGTCCGAATTCCGTATTTCGGTCTTCTCTCTGTTATCCTCCGTTTCGGTGCCTTTAAGGTCAATGAGTGACAGAGTAGGTGATTTCGAACCGCTGACTGATTTTATATGAGACCAAAACCTTTTAGGGTTTTTAGTCAGATTGGTTGACAAATTTTTACTTTCAAAGACATTAAACGCTTATCTCATCCCCCTCCCTTCGCTCATTTTCGCTTCTTTCAGCATTTGTTTGTCTGATAGGTTTTGTCTATTCTTGAACATGTGACGAAGGTCGCTTCGTTTACGTAGCAGCTTTGTAACACGGCTATTAAACCACGAAGCTTCTTTGCACTGAATGTGGGAGCTGATGTCTCCTTACGCACAATTTTACAACAATAACAGCTACTGCTGCTAGGATTGTCACAGAAAACTGTCGCTAGTCTGTTACGTATGTACGCTCCTAAAGGTTCTTGTTTTTAAAAACCAATTACTGAAACATACTGTGTTTGCACTGAACTAACACTAATTATTCCCGCGCACCATACTCGTATGAAACCGCAAGAATAATAAGTAATACACTCCTGGAAATGGAAAAAAGAACACATTGACACCGGTGTGTCAGACCCACCATACTTGCTCCGGACACTGCGAGAGGGCTGTACAAGCAATGATCACACGCACGGCACAGCGGACACACCAGGAACCGCGGTGTTGGCCGTCGAATGGCGCTAGCTGCGCAGCATTTGTGCACCGCCGCCGTCAGTGTCAGCCAGTTTGCCGTGGCATACGGAGCTCCATCGCAGTCTTTAACACTGGTAGCATGCCGCGACAGCGTGGACGTGAACCGTATGTGCAGTTGACGGACTTTGAGCGAGGGCATATAGTGGGCATGCGGGAGGCCGGGTGGACGTACCGCCGAATTGCTCAACACGTGGGGCGTGAGGTCTCCACAGTACATCGATGTTGTCGCCAGTGGTCGGCGGAAGGTGCACGTGCCCGTCGACCTGGGACCGGACCGCAGCGACGCACGGATGCACGCCAAGACCGTAGGATCCTACGCAGTGCCGTAGGGGACCGCACTGCCACTTCCCAGCAAATTAGGGACACTGTTGCTCCTGGGGTATCGGCGAGGACCATTCGCAACCGTCTCCATGAAGCTGGGCTACGGTCCCGCACACCGTTAGGCCGTCTTCCGCTCACGCCCCAACATCGTGCAGCCCGCCTCCAGTGGTGTCGCGACAGGCGTGAATGGAGGGACGAATGGAGACGTGTCGTCTTCAGCGATGAGAGTCGCTTCTGCCTTGGTGCCAATGATGGTCGTATGCGTGTTTGGCGCCGTGCAGGTGAGCGCCACAATCAGGACTGCATACGACCGAGGCACACAGGGCCAACACCCGGCATCATGGTGTGGGGAGCGATCTCCTACACTGGCCGTACACCACTGGTGATCGTCGAGGGGACACTGAATAGTGCACGGTACATCCAAACCGTCATCGAACCCATCGTTCTACCATTCCTAGACCGGCAAGGGAACTTGCTGTTCCAACAGTACAATGCACGTCCGCATGTATCCCGTGCCACTCAACGTGCTCTAGAAGGTGTAAGTCAACTACCCTGTCCAGCAAGATCTCCGGATCTGTCCCCCATTGAGCATGTTTGGGACTGGATGAAGCGTCGTCTCACGCGGTCTGCACGTCCAGCACGAACGCTGGTCCAACTGAGGCGCCAGGTGGAAATGGCATGGCAAGCCGTTCCACAGGACTACATCCAGCATCTCTACGATCGTCTCTATGGGAGAATAGCAGCCTGCATTGCTGCGAAAGGTGGATATACACTGTACTAGTGCCGACATTGTGCATGCTCTGTTGCCTGTGTCTATGTGCCTGTGGTTCTGTCAGTGTGATCATGTGATGTATCTGACCCCAGGAATGTGTCAATAAAGTTTCCCCTTCCTGGGACAATGAATTCACGGTGTTCTTATTTCAATTTCCAGGAGTGTACAAAGGGAAGTACCCTCTATGATGCACTTCACAGTGGTATGCGAAGTAAAGATATAGATGTAGAATTCAAAGGAACAACAAAAATATTAACTAATTCTTGAAACACGACGTCTCAAACGAAAAGAACTGCCTGTAGTACCATATTAGTCTACTGTTGGAATATCTTCTACTGGTATAATTAGTTTCTGGATATTACTGAAAACTTTCAGTGACAGCTTTTTTGAGGAAACATCGTGTCAGCGTAGTTTTAGAAAATAAATTACAAATATTTAGAATTAACTTAAATGCACAAACTTAATTTTAACAAGGAAAGTCTCTACTTATTTAATCTGAAAAAATTAATTTTCTGAGTCAGGTATCGTACAGAAATATGCTTACAGTAAACGGTGGTGCAGTCAGCCAAAGAAGGTGAAATCTCCCGGAGGTTCTGAGCTATGCGATTTCGCGGACAGCGTCCATCATTGTCTAAAAATGCTATCAAGTTTTTTCTGTGAATGCGTTTAATAATTTTCAGAACAGACAGCAGCATGAAGAGAAAGACACTCCTCCGCCTTCTTGCAGGAAAAACTTTAACTGAAAATGCCCTCACCGGATTCAGCAGTCAAAGAATAAGTAGCCACGGCTTGTCTGTGCTTCTGACTCGCTTACTACAGCACACCGAGATCCCTTTGCCTCCAACAAATAGTAGTTCACGAGGCGTCGCATTTTGAGAACCGCTCGCTGGAGTAGCAGTCTTCTATTTTCAGAACTAAGCTTCCAAATTATCTCTGTTATTTGTTGTATGTCACGTTGTGCTCCTCGAGATAAAAGTACTTAGGCTGATAAATACTTTGAACCTCTTGGCGAAAAGCTACCGGATAATGAAATCGACAAAAGGATCCCGAGACAAAGCGGGGAAACTTGACCTTAGATACCGGCTGTGTGGAACTGATAGTTGTAAAGAATCCCACACGATAACGGGAAGTAAGTGTGTTTCAAGCCACTGAACGAATGCTGAAACAGACAAACAAACCTGTTAAGATACAGAATCTGTGCAAAGGGCCTGAGAACTGTTCACTCATCTGGCCATGTGACCTGACGCCATGAGATGACGGAATGCTGAGTCACGGCACAGTGAACTCGTCTCGCAGCTAGCAAATTTCGGTAGTTCCAGCAACGGAATTTATGAGGAATATCGTGGAAGGGCGTAAGCCACTGTTAGGAATAATCAGTCACTGTTAGCTCGTTTCTGTCTAAATAGCAGAAGTGTGTGTTAAATAAAATCTTGTGTTGTGTTAATTACAATAGACTCCCGCTGATTATAACCTATATGAATTGAATTTCTCGATAAATCGAACTAGTTGTCCAGTTCCTTGAAAGAACCTCAATGAATCGAAGAAATTGTGTGTGTTGTGGTACAGTCGATAAATCGAAGCGATTATCTTGACAGACCGCCCCCAGACACACTATATTTCGAAGACAGAGGACTGTCTAACACTTATAATAACTTACTACGTCACGATAGCATAGACACATAAAAATTGTTATTTCGGCTAGCAGTTACCATCTTCAGAGGTGCTTCACACACTAAACAGTTTTTTTTAAATCATGTGACGAATTACGTACTTTCATTGAAATGTTAGATGACTTCATTATGTTTAAAATGACTAACAATATTTATATATACGTCTATACGATGTATAAATAAATAAGTTAGGCATCTATGAAATCGTGACGTAAGAAATTATCATAAAAACATTTATAAAGATCGCATACTTCGAAGTGGAAATACATTTTTTTTTAAATTCGATAATTCGAACAAATAGTGAAAGCTGCTAACAGTCTATGTTCTATGAGTATAAAATCGTTTCTATGTCTTATGGCTGCATCAAAAAGGCGTGGATGACAACAGAATTGCTCAGTGAGCGGCCATTGAGGCTGAACAAAAAAACGAAAAACTAGAAGCGGAAAATCCTGTTTTCTTCTGGACATTTGCGAAGTTCATAACAACACTCAACATTTATATAATGTGATTTTATTCCTCCTGAGACGACCACATCGAAATTAAACCATTTGACAAATGAATAATTCAAAACAATAAATCTTTGCACCTCAAAAAGTTCTGACCATGGTGTTAGGTAGCACTAAGGGCCAAAATAACAGTATGGCCGTTACTAGTAATGTTACTCTGATGAAGATTTCTAACAGTTTTAAGAAATGTAGGTTCATCAAGGAGTAACAAAATCAGCTGCAATGCATCTATTACACCAGAAGAAGCAAAGTCGTCACTGGGAACGTTGCGCTGGTATATCCTTAGAATGGAAGTAGACTGGTATCTTTTCAGCTTTGGCTAGAATAGAAAATGCTCTTGACCAAGCATACTGGAAGTCCCTGTGCTAAAGAAAGACCACTGATTCCTTGCCAAAATAAAACTGAAGTATTTTCGGAAATTTTGTTTTCATCATGTCATGAATAACACAGTTGGTTTGGATGTCTGTAATTTTTGTAATAAGTGAATTACATAATTTTTTGAGTCTTCTCGTGTTTTACAGTCCTTTTTTGACAGTAATTAGAGTTTAATTTTTCAATAACGTTTTTCCTTAAAGTAAAACCGTTCTCCAGCATTCTTAGTAGAGTTTTAAATTCTTTGTCGTATGCGCATTGCACGTTATGACACACGCAGCCACAGTTTTTTTCTGACGAGCAAAGAAAAATTTTGTATCCAGAATGAAATTTTCACTCTGCAGCGGAGTGTGCGCTGATAGGAAACTTCCTGGCAGATTAAAACTGTGCGCCCGACCGAGACTCGAACTCGGGACCTTTGCCTTTCGCGGGCAAGTGCTCTACCATCTGAGCTACCGAAGCACGACTCACGCCCGGTCCTCACAGCTTTACTTCTGCCAGTATCTCGTCTCCTACCTTCCAAACTGTACAGAAGTTTATGTTCTTCAGTGCGCTAACACCGGGTGACTCAATACTTTTTTTTTCAAGGGCTATTTGGCAGACGTCCTGTTATAGTTGAAATCAAAGCTTTGTCAGTATCTATGTATTGCAGACAAAACTGCAATTCATACATAGATACTGATCCCTTCTGTAGTTTAGTACATGGCTTGCAGGTCGTCGGTTGTGTCACATCAGTTCTAAAGCTAGCTTGTTTCTTAGCTTCTAGTCCAATGATCTTTCTATACGTGTGGTAATAATTTTAGTGAATATTGCGAACGTAACGGGGAGGAGGCTGATAGGTCAATAGTTTCAGTATGTCTCGTCTGTCTCCGAACTTGTGAAACAGGGCAACTGCAATTTTTGAAGTATTAGTGAATTGTCTTCTGCTGCAGACTTCGCGTAAATAATTTTGGACGTTCAGTTTAAACTACATCCCCTCCAAATTTTACTCTTTCTGTTAGAGCGCTATATTATACAGCGTGTCTCTCCCGAGAGCTGTCAGTCGCATTTTCTCTGGATTTTCGGCATATACAGGGTGCGGCAGCGTTCGTAGTAGGATATTAAAAACACACCATCAGGCAGTAACTGTAATTTATTTATTACATTTTACGTCAATTAATAGTTAAAGGTATGCCATTTAATAATGTGTAAGTCATTGTCCATTGCGAGGATTAATTTTTGAATATGACTCCTGTCAAATGATGCTCCCTTTGCACAACACATTCACCTAGGTGGCGTTGGAAGCTTTCCATAAATCGGCGTAACGTATTCCCTGGGACATTGCCGACGGCAGTTCTGATGCGATCCTTCAACTCAGGAATGGTGGTACAACGTGTTCGGAACACTCCTTGCTTCAGGTAGCCCCAAAGGAAAAAGTCTGCACATGAAAGGTCAGGTGAGCGAGTCAGCCAGGAAATGTCACCAAAACGGGAAATTACTCTGCCGGGAAATGTCTCTCGCAATAAATCCATGCAAATTCTGGCTGTATGCGAGGTACCTCCGTCTTGTTGAAACCATATTTGTTCCACATCCACATCGACCATACTTAATTGGGGAAGAACGAAGTCTTACAGCATCTTTAGGTAGCGTTCACTGGTGACAGTTACAGCCACACCGATGTCATCCTCAAAGAAGTAAGGGCCAATAATCCCAAAGGAAGCAACTCCACACCACACTGTGACACGACAACTGTGCAAGGGCTTGACGTGCAGTTCATGCGGGTTTACATGACTCCAATAACGTATATTCTGTTTATTCACTGAACCACATAACTCGAAATCATCTGTCATCAGAATTGTGTGCAACATTTGTGGATTTTGGCGAAGGAGATCACGCATGGTTAAGCAGAACGTTTCGCGCGAAACCCAATCGCGAGGCGTAATTTCCTGAACAATCGGCAGCTTATGTGGGTGAAAATAGAAATCTTCGTGCAATATTCTCCTGAATGAGCGATCGGGCGTATGCAGAGTTTGCGCATGACAACGAGCAGACCTTTTAGGCTACGAAATAGTGCAGCACGAACATTTTCCACGGCTTATGGTGTCCGCACAGTTCTTTCACTTCTTCCCGGTTTGCCACTGCAAACAGAACCTGTTGTTCGAAATGCACGTACCCACCTCACAATGGTCCGTCCATCTGGAACTTTCCCATGACGTCCCAAGTTGAAACGTTGGCGAAATAGACGCTGGGTAGCAACAACAGAGTCGTTATTCTTGAACTAACTTTCAACAACAAAGGCACGAAGCTGTGCACTCCACCGCTCCATATCACTGTCACACTCGAGATGGCAGCTCATTAGTACACGAATGCGGCACGAGCTGGCGCGCATTCCTGCAGTACGTCGTTGTACTAGCCAAGTCAAATTACGCTATAAAGGCTGCCGTACCCTGTATTTGCATTTTAGTTTCTGCAGTGTGTATCTGGAGTCAGCTCAGACAGATACTGTCACCACGTATTTCATGCGACGTCCAGTGTCGACGGGAAGAGCCGGTTTGTTTCCCGTTAGAATCAAAATTAATTTTAAAACGTTATTTTACGTGTCCTTTCGATAGAGCGACCCCATATTGGTCTAGTGCGACATTTGTTAACGGGGACAGTAAAACACGAAGTATAACCAGTACTCCTGCAGCGCGACCTGATAGTGCCCTGGGTGTTGCTGACCACGGCTGCCATGCAGCAGCGCTGCCAAATCGCTGTTGGAGAAATTGATGTACTTCGTGTTTTACTGTCCCTCTTAAATAAATATCGACAAAATAAATATCGCACGTGACCAATGTCGGAACGCTCTGTCGAAAGGGCCCGTAAAATTCCGTTTTAAATACAATTTTGTTTGTAATGGGAAACAAAGCGAAGCTTTTACATGGACACTGGGCGTCGATGGAATACGTGATGAGCAGTATTAGTCTGGTTTGACTCCATTCAACTACTGCAAAAACGAAACTGCAAATATCTCTCGAAACACCGGACAAAATGCGCCTGACGACTGTTAGGACCAACACCCGGTATATTATACAATCCACAATCGATTAGGTTAGTTTATGTTCAATGCCTTTTATCTTAATCATCTCTGAGAAATACAGCTGTTTTCTTCAGCCAGTTACAGTAACGTTGCATATCACTCATTACGAGCCGGCCGCTGTGGTCAAGCAGTTCTAGGCACTTCAGTCCGGAACCAAGTGGCTGCTACAGTCGCAGGTTCGAATCCTGCCTCGCGCATGGATGTGCTTGATCTTCTTAGGTTAGTTAGGTTTAAGTAGTTCTAAGTCCAGGGGACTGATGACCTCCGATGTTAAGTCCCATAGTGCTTAGAGCCATTCGAACATTTGAGCTCATTACGAACTAGCTCAGTGTAATACAGTTAAACGATCTTTTGTACTTACTCTGCATTTCCTCGATCGGACCCGCTTCCCCGCCGTACTCCTGAGGAAGGATTTTCTTCGGAATATGTTCGTACAGCGTCTCCATGCTCGAGTGAATAAACACCTGAAATACAGTACGCATGTAATATATCTGTTTTAAATCAAGTTCCCGAGTATCTCTCGTGTTACTTCAAATTTCAATTTTATCGATGTTATTTGCTTCTAGAATTTGTGTTCATATTATTCGTTAACAAACTGTATATGTTGCAATTGTGTGATATTTCCAGTAGTCCATTAATACATCAGTAGAAAACAAGCAGATAGTGTGAACTACGTAAATGTGCAACACTGCTTTCTGCTCTGTAAATCCATAAATTTACGTAATCCAGACATACATGAGTGGGTGCAGGTCAGCATTCTACAAGATGAAAACAATAACTTCTAAGAAAAAATAAATAAAAACCTGTTAGTTTGCCTGAGAAATTTCCCTAGTTACTTACATAATACGCTTTATTTTCGTTATGGGTATTGCGAAAACGAAAATAATTATTTGTTTTACACTCGAATGCATTTGTGTTACTGTAGCATAGAGCTCTGCAATCCTCCAAACCAGCCATTCAGATAATCTACAGAGGGAACTGCTAATGAGATACTATTTTAAAGAAATATATTATTAATAGCTATTTTATTTTTGGTGGCAGGCCGAAGCTGTCAGTTTTAGATTAAATTTCAGAATTTAGATTCGGTTGTCAGCATTCTTATATCCTATTGAAATAAATTGCTGTGGAATTCCAACTCATACTGTAGCGAATGCGTTACTCATTTACGTAACGCCTTCTTCTGCGTTCCGAAAAACAGAACAAAGAAACACAATAAGTTGATTTTAGTTACAGTGTACATTGTTTATCTATACATAGTTGTCTATACATACTTTGTGGAGACGGAGTTTTGGTCAGTACTGATATTATAAAGAAGTTCGTAAGTGCACTTAAAATACATTATCTCACCAAAAGTATACGGACATTAGTATGGGTTGTGTCCACCATTCGCCTTTATGACAATTTGAACTCTGCTGGGCACACATTCAATGAGGTATCTGAATGTCTGTGATGGAATGGCAGTCCATTCTTCCTCAGAAGCTGAAACCAGATACAGTATAGATTTTGAACGCTGGGCCTGGAGCGAAGTCGACGTCCTAACTCATCCCAAAGGTGTTCAGTTGAGTTCAGATCGGGTCCCTGGATGGTCAGTCAATTTCAGGAATATTATTGTTAGAAAAACCATTGCGCATCAAATGATTCTTTATGAAAGGGTACACTGCCATGCCGATACAAATAATTGTCTCCGAGCTGTTTGTCTATTGTACGTAGTACACAATGCTTTAAAATGTGTACATATCCTTCCGCATTTAGCGTTTTCTGAAGCATAGTAAGGGGATGTACCCTAAACGTGAAAGAAACTCCCATACCATAACACAACCTCCATCGCACTTCCCTGTTGGCACAGTAAATGGCGGCAGGTAATTTTCTCTAGGCGTTTCTGAAGCACAGTAAGGGGATGTACCCTAAACGTGAAAAAAACTCCCATACCATAACACAACCTCCATCGCACTTCACTGTTGGTACGGTAAATGGCGGCAGGTAATTTTCCCTAGGCGTTCGCCAAACCCAAATCCCTCGATACGAGTGCCACAGGGTATAGCGTGATTCATCGCTCAAAATCACTCTTTTCCAGTTACAGTCCAGCAAAGTCGTTCTTTACACGATTAGAAGCGGCACTTAGCAATGACTACGGAAACGTGTGCCTAATGAAGAGCTGATCGACAATTGTATCTCACGTTCTCCATATTAGGAGATTTAAAAATTCCTCATGTTCTTTCAAGATCTTTGGAGTAAAGTGCAAAATGGTTTATATCTTGTGTCGGGGCTGGGTATGAAGTTGTTCAACCGAACTCTCTTATTTTAGCCACATTCCGTTGGTCACTGGTATGTGACATTTGTTTTCTCTGTCTAGCTTCTGTGCTTCGCTAAGGAAATGTATGATGTTTTGTACGTTGCTCGCCGTGTCACAGAGTCATTGTGTTATTAATGGAGCTAGTGAAGTACTTTGATTTCCGTCTTCCGTATTTCGGCACGAAATATTTAAACGTAAAGGCATTACATTACCGTTTGTGAGTATTACAAGTTCTGGTAGGAGTCACAGATAAGGAAGGAACATGAACTGAATTAAGTGCATGAATGGGTTATTGGGAATGAAATCAATGAAAATGCAGTGACATGCAATAAAAGTAAAAAGCACTCAGATGTGTTGAACAAGTAGAGTAATTAATTCGTCGTGATAATTGAAAGTTTGCCTTTATTAGTAGGGACGATACCGTTAACTGCATTTAAAGGTTTTCTTTTATTTATAAACGATTTCGATGTTACATTTGACAATCTTCGGGTCCCAGAAAACACTATACTTATCTTTTATCGTGTTGTTGAGGTCTTCATTCCAAAGAATGGTTTGATGCAGTTCTCCAAGGTACTCTATCCTGTGCAAGTCTCTCCATCTGCAAATAATTACTGCAGTGTATATCTTTCAGGATATGCTTTCTGTATAAATCCCTTGGGCTCCCTCTACGATTTTTTATCTATCATATCTCCATCCAGTATTAAAGTGGTGATCCCTTGATGCCTCAGAATGTGTCCTATCGACCTATTCCTCCTCTTAGTCAAACAGTGTTACAAATATTTTTCTCCTCCACTTTATTGAGCACGTCATCATCATTTTCGTGATCTCCACATCTAATCTTCAGCATTCTTCTGTAGTACCACATTTCAAAAGCTTCTATTCTCTTCCTGTCTAAACTGTTTATCGTTCACATTTCACTTCCACACATGGCTGCATTTCAGACAAATAACATCAGAAAACACTTCCTAACACCTGAGTCTGTATTCGATATTAACAGGTTTCTCTCCGTCAGAAATGCTTTTCCTGCCATTATGTCTACCATTTATGTGCTCTACATTGGCCATTATCAGTTATTTTGTTACCCACGTTGCAAATCTTATCTTCAACTTTAAGTGCGTCGTTTTCTAAATCTAATTCCCTCAGAATCACCTTATTTAATTCGACTACATTCCATTATCCTTGTTTTGCACGAATGGTCACAGGTTTTTTTTAATCCATTGGAGAGTGTCACAGATCTACTGAAGGGACTGAAATGGCAGACTCTTGAAGAGAGACTTAAACCATCCCGAGGAAACCTATTAACAAAGTTTCAAGAACCGGCTGTAAATGGTTACTCTAGGGATATACTACAACCCCCTTCATACCGCGTATCGTGAGGACAAGATTAAAATAATTACTGCACGGACAGACGCATTCGAACAATCATTCTTCCCGCGCTCCATACGTGAATGGAACGGGAAGAAACTCTAATAACTGGTACAGTGGGACGTACCCTCTGCCATACACCTCACGGTGGTTTGCTGAGTATAGATGTAGATGTAGATATTCATCTTTTATTCTCCTTTCAAGACACTGTCAATTCCGTTCAACTGCTCCTCTAAGTCCTATGCTGTCTCTGACCAAATTACAGTATCGTCGGTAAATCCCAAAGTTTTTATTTTTTCTCCTTGGACTTTAACTCATCCCCTAATTTTTCTTTTGGTTTTCTTTACTGCTTGTTCAATGTACAGATTGAGTAACATCGGGGAATAGCCATAAATGCGGTCTCACTCCCTTTTCAACCAGTGCTTCCCTTTTAAGTCTCTCGACTCTTATAACTGCCATCTGGTTTTTGTTCAAGTTGTAAATAGTCCTTCGCTCTCTATATTTTACCCATGATACCTTCAGAATTTCAGAAAGAGTATTGTAGTCAACATTTTCAAAAGCTCTCTCTAGTCTACAAACGCTATAAACTTTGGTTAGCCTTTCCTTAACCTATGTCCTCAGAGAAGTCCTAGCGTTAGTACTGCCTCGCGCGTTCCTACATTTCTCCGGAATTCAAACTGATCTTGCCCGAGATCGGCAACTACCAGTTTTTTCCATTCTTTAGTAAAGAATTCGTGTTATTGTTTTGCAGCCATGACTTATTAAACTGATTGTTTGGAGTTTTAATTATTACTTTCTTCTTGACGGCTGAGGTTATTTCGTCTGTCTCATACATGTTGCACACCAGATGGAATAGTTTTTTTATGGCTGGCTCTCCCGAGGCTACTAGAAGATCTGACGGAATGTAATCTACTCCAGGGGACCTAGGCGCACAGTCCGGAACCGCGTGACCGCTGCGGTCGCAGGTTCGAATCCTGCCTCGGGCATGGATGTGTGTGATGTCCTTAGGTTAGTTAGGTTTAAGTAGTTCTAAGTTCTAGGGGACTGATGACCACAGATGTTAAGTCCCATAGTGCTCAGAACCATTTGAACCATTTTTGAACCAGAGGACCTTGTTTCGACTTAGGACTTTAGTGCTCTGTCAAATTTTTCACGCAGTACTGTAGCTCCCATTTATTTTTCATCTACGTCCTCTTCCCTTGCTATAACATTGCCTTCAAGTTCATCTCTCTTGCATAGGACCTCTGTATACTCCTTTCACCTTTCAGCTTTCCCTTGCTTACTTACCAATGGTTTTCCAGCTGCGCTCTTGATATTCAAGCAACTGCTCCTCTTTTCCCCAAAGACCACTTTAGTTTCCATGTAGGCGGTATCTATCTTTCCCTTAGCGGAATATGCTTCTAAATCCTCACATTTTTCCTCTAGCCATTTGTGACAGCCAATTTGCTCTTCTTTCCAGTTTCATTTTTCAGACTTTTGTGTTCTCTTTCTCCTGATTAATTTGGTGCATTTTTGTATTTTCTCTTTTCATCAGTTCCATTCAATATCTCCTGTGATATCCAAGGATATCTACTTGGCATTGTCTTTTTACCTATTTACTCCTTTGTTGCTTTCTCTATTTTATCTCTTAAGGTTAACCATTCGTTCTCTACTGTATTAATTTCCCCTGTTATAGTCAGTCGTTGCTTAATGCTCCCTCTAAAATTCTCAACATTGTTCTTTCAAATTATCCACGTCTGATCTCCTTAATTTCCTAAATTTTCAGTTTCTTCAGTTTTAATCTACAGTTCATCAGCAATAAATTGTGATCAGAGTGCACATCTGCCCCTGGAAATGTCTTACAGTTTCAAATCTGGTTCCTAAATCTCTGTATAACCATTATTTAATCAATCTAAAAACTTATGGTGTCTCTATGTCTCTTACACGTATACGATCTTCTTTTACGATTCTTAAACCAAGTCTTAGCGATGATTAAGCTATGCTCTGTTCAGAACTCTACCAGGTGGCTTCCTTTTCCATTTTTTTCCCCCAGACCATATTCATCCACAATTTTTCCTCCTCTTCCTTTTCTTATTATCGAATTCTAGTCCCCCATCACAATTAAATTTTCCTTTGCCCTAACTATCTGAATAGTTCCTTTTATCTCATCATACATTTTTTCATTCTCTTCATCATCAGCGGAGTTCGATGGAATATTAACTCGTAGTATTGTGGTGAGTGTGGACTTAGTATCTATCGTGGGTATAGTAATGCAGTCACTGTGCTGTTCATAGTAGCTTACCTGCGTTCCTGTCTTCTTATTTATTATTAATCCTACTCCCGCATTACCCCTATTTAATTCTGTATTTATAACCATATACTCATCTGACCATAAGTCCTTTTCCTTCTGCCACCGAACTTCGCTAAGCCACACTACGCGTGACTTCAACCTATCTATTTCCCTTTTCTAACCTACTTACCCGATTAAGGGATCTAACATTGGAAGCTCCAGTTTTGTTTCTCCTGATGACGACATCTTCCTAGGTAATCACCGCCTGGAGACTATGATACCTCTGGGATTTATTACGCAAGAGAATGCCACCGTCATTTAACCACACAGTAGAGCAGCATGTCCTCGGGAAAAATAGATACCCGTCCGTTGTGGCAGCACACCTACTATACAGCTGTTTGTTGAGCTGAGGCATGCAAGCCTCACCACCAACGGCAAGGTCCACGGTTCATAGTTCATGTAAAAATGCAGTATTAAACTATCTTAAGTTACTTTTTATACTGATCTGCATTAACTCCATTCAAAGAAAATAATTCCAGGTATGCGCATGTGATCATCAAAGTATTAAAAACTTGAAATGTAACATATAGCTGAAAATAATTCCAGGTATGTCCATGTGATCATCAAAGTATTAAAAACTTGAAATGTAACATATAGCTAAGGTCGGGTAGTGTGTTTGCGACATGCTGGATGCGTTTCCATTAGAATGGGATCATACACTCACGTGTACATATAGAAATTGTAGTTCTTTATTTTAATGCTGTCAATTAATGACCAGTTTAAAAGAAAGTTTAGATTGTTTTACACTACGTTTTATGACCAAATATATATTTACTGAATTCAAGGATCCGAAAATGGTGTAATGTAACGTCAGACTCAATTTCAAATCAAGTAAGACATACAGATACAGCTGAGGGTGTTATCCCTACGACATAAAGATATAGTAAAAGTTGTCGTACCGTAATCTATCGAAAGATGGATTCGCGGTGGTTGAAAACTTGTATCCTACCGAGACTTGAACCCTTGTCTCCTGATTTTTGCAAGTAGTCGCCTTACCCAGCAGGATATATGAGCATTACTTGAGCATGAATCCAGGTCTGACGCGGATTTTGAATATCTTCAATTTTTCCTGCAATGATTTCTGCAAAGAAATCCCACACATTGTATGTTATGATAACACGGTTGAGGGAACGCAGTCTTAGGAGAATCGTGGCTTGCCCTGTCACAGAGGATATGTATCAACTGAATTAAATTCACTAAATGAATATTCAAAGTTAGCTGCTATTAGTTTTATTATTCTTTGTGTAGTACGCCTATTTCGATAGTACTACCATTTTCAAGTACACCTGCAGATATAACAGCTGGTAAAACTCATTTACTTTCCCAATATTTATATATGGAGTCAACTGAACGTGTACAGTTACGCATAGCTGGGCGAGACGTACAGACTGCATTAGTGACGAATCCTTTTGTCAATTGTCGATGTTTTTATGATGGTAAAATAAACTCACATAGTAATTTGGCTGCTACTTGACATTTCTCAATGAGGCTGTACGTTTACAAAGTTGTTATATATAGTCATCGGTATTGTCTGACTGCATATAATTTAGTTGTTTATGTGATCTTTAGTTGTTTATTTTTTATCTGCTATCATATTCCAGAATATCAATAAAGTTTTCAAGGCAATATTTATGTTGGAAGTTGGGCTGCCCGGTTAGTACGTCGTGAGAACATTTTTTTCCAGTTCTTGTAGTATGTACATAGTGAGTCTTCCTAGTATTATGAATTCAAACAATACCACTGACTAGATATAACCAGTTTGTAAGCATATAATATCATCGAGAACTGTCAACTAGCTACCAAATATTTTACCATTATAAAAAATTTCTACAATTGACAAAAAGATTCATCAGTGATGGATGTATGTTTCGCCCAGCTGAATGTAAGTATACATGTACAATTAACTTCATATACAAATATCGCCAAAGAAAATTAATTTCATTGTACATATATAATATTCGCGTGTGCGCTTGACAATGACAGTATTGTCGAAACAGGCGTATTGTACGAAACATAATAAAATTATTAGTAGTTCACTTGGAAGATTTCAAATTAAAACATCGTATTACGACAAGTTTCATGCTGTGGACTAAACTATGCAATAAATAAATATATTTACTAATATGATGTCATTGCAAACCACTCAGATATGCGGAACGTGAAATGTAATGAGTATGCAGTGACAAAAATCTATGATAACGCTTCATTTGACATGATATATTCATTACGATGCGCGTTCAGAATTTCTGTATGGTTTTCGTTGATATCGCTTTATAATAACGCATCTCTTTAACTTCATTTCCATTCACTCTATTTATTTCATTTCAGTGAATTTAATCCAGTGTATATCTCTGTGGCGTGATAAGCCAAGTACTCCCTAGATTCTGTTTTGCTCGTGTTGCTATTTCCACACACCTCAAGGGTGCGCCTCTGGTGATAGCCTTCGTTCTCAAATCGTGCAATGCTAGCTAGACGAAATCAAATAGGCTAATGGGCACGAGAAACAGGAAACCAGCGGTCGAATCCCTGAGTTGTACAAATCTGGAATTCTGACGACGTATTCTTTGTGAGATGGGAATACGTTGGCCCGTGGGTCGGAGCCCACGTTAAGCTGTAGGACCCCACTAAGTGGCCGCGTAAGTTACTTCAAAGGTCGGAGGAAGACAACGGTACACCTCTTCCAACAGGGTCGTGCCTATTAAAGCACAAAGCACGAAGCAGAACACTCGGGTTGAAAACAGTCTTACGTTTTTAAGTGACAGGACTCTAGTTACATTCAGTATGACCCGTCATATGTTGGTTGTGGTCATTCCAGCTACCGCCCATGTTCGACATCAACGTGCAATAACCTCTCAGCCTGCGAGTGGAAGCACTAGCAGTGGGGTATATATTACGCGCGTCTGGGGGACGTGGAAAACAGTGCAGTTGTTGTCTTAATGTGGAAATGGAGCGATTTACCTGACGTCCAAGCGGGGCATGATCTTTAGCTTTCGGGCCAAGGCTGGAAGCAGTTTCGAAGCGGTTAAGTCTGTAAACCACGTGCCGCCGTATTTAACGTGCACCTCGCATGGCGAAATGACGCTATCTAAAACCGGCACCGAGGCAACTGTGGCGCACGACGTGCCATAGTGGTGAACGTCTGCTGTTGAGATGTGTACAAGTGAATATATGTGCAACTGAAACTTCCTGGCATATTAAAACTGTGTGCCCGACCGAGACTGGAACTCGGGACCTTTGCCTTTCGCGGGCAAGTGCTCTACCATCTGAGCTACCGAAGCACTTTACAGAAGCTCTCCTGCGAACCTTGCAGAACTAGCACTCCTGAAAGAAAGGATACTGTGGAGACATGGCTTAGCCACAGCCTGGGGGATGTTTCCAGAATGAGATTTTCACTCTGCAGCGGAGTGTGCGCTGATATGAAACTTCTGCAATGTTCGCAGGAGAGCTTCTGTAAAGTTTGGAACGTAGGAGACGAGATACTGGCAGAAGTAAAGCTGTGAGTATCGGGCGTGAGTCGTGCTTCGGTAGCTCAGATGGTAGAGCACTTGCCCGCGAAAGGCAAAGGTCCCGACTTCGAGTCTCGGTCGGGCACACAGTTTTAATCTGCCAGGAAGTTTCATATCAGCGCACACTCCGCTGCAGAGTGAAAATCTCGTTCTGGATATGTGCAACTGTTGATCAGTTGACCTCCCGGATGAACCAAGGCCAACCAACTGGGTCTCCTCAACGACCGTTTAGCGAACGTTTCTGCGTATGGGCCTTCGCTGCGTGCGTCTCGTTCATGCACCCATGCCGACCACTGTTCCTCGGCGACGGAGGCTGGCATTTGAACGCCAGTACAACAACTGGGTGTCTACTGAGTGGTGACAAGTGGCCTTCTCAGGTGAATCAAGTTTTATGTTCCATCCGACAGATGGCCGTTGGCGTGTATGGTGTGAAACGTCTGAAATCAGACACATTGCAAAAATCATACTAAGGATCCAGGCTGAAGGAGGGAGGGCTATGGCTTGGACGGTGTCGTGGTGGCATTCCCTTGGTGATCTCGTCGTTCTGGAAGGCACAGTGGGTAAAAACAAGTCTGCATCTATCCTTGGGGGACCATGCCCACCCATATATGAGTTTGTTTTCCCTCGGCACGGTGGCATCTACCAGTAGGGCTATGCAACGTCTCATACAGCTTGTAGTGTGGGTGCGTGATTAGAAGGTCATCGGATATGTTTACCGTACCCTCCTGGCCACCAGGCATCCCGGTTATAATCCCAATAGAGAATCAATGGGGCCATTTCCATCAGTCTGTTCGTACCATGGATCCTCGGCCGAGAAACCTAGCGCAGCCCGCCCGGTTAGCCGAGCGGTCTAACGCACGGCTTTCCGGAGCGGGAAGGAGCGCCTGGTCCCTGGCACGAATCCGCCCGGCGGACTTGTGTCGAGGTTCGGTGAGCCGGCCAGTGTGCGGAAGGTTTCTAGGCGGTTTTCCATCTGCCTCGGCGAATGCGGGCTGGTTCCCCCTTATTCCACCTCAGCTACACTAAGTCAGCGATTGCTGCGCAGACAAGTTCTCCACGTATGCGTACACCGCCATTACTCTACCACGTAAACATAGGGGTTACACTCGTCTGGTGTGAGACGTTCCCTGGGGGGTCCACCGGGGCCCGAACCGCACATTAACGCTGGGTTTGGTGTGGAGCGGCGGAGGTTTCGTGGGGTCGCGAGCCACTGCGGCTGCGGTGGGGACGGAGCCTCTCCGTCGTTTCTAGGTCCCCGGTTAACATACAACATACTACCTAGCGCAGATGGTCTCAACATTGCAGTCGCTGTGACTCCACTTCCCTGTCGGTATCTTCCAGAACCTCATTGATTCTCTTCGTGCAAGTCTCATAGCGGTCCGCCTGCAAAGCCTTGTCATTCAGGCTTTTGACAGGTGGACAGCGTAAATATCAAACCATTAGTTCTGTTCACTGAAGTGACTTTCATGTCGAATAAACTCAAAATTTTCACTAAGAGCCACTGAGGATATGTACGACACTTGGAAAAAAGTTTTAGCCTCATAAAACTCGAAGATGTAATATGAAGGGTTCTAGCTCTTCCTTTCGTGTCAGTTTGATGGCTGATCGCCACTATGTAGATATGCGACATGGATAAAACAGTTCAAGACTGAAGTTATACATACCCTTCGTCTCAGCTTCTCCTTCATGAAGCTCTGGAACAGGCTAATAAACTTCTCGACACCAGGAGGAACGTTTATTACGTGCGTTCCCTTGGGTCGCAGAGGGTAGGCCTCCTGAAAAAGCCAGAACAAGCATTAGCCTCCCATTAAAGTCAAGATTGTTATCTCTTGCAAATAATTCGTTAACTCAGCAGCACTATGGTGCTGTTAACTGTTCAGTGGAAAAAAAAGATCTAGCAGTTTCCAATGCAAAGTTGACTCCTTTCAATCTGTTTTTACAACTGTTTGCACAAGTTACACACAGACAAATAAATGCAATCGTGCACAAACTTACAAGTGAATTACAGGTTAAGTTGCTGCAGCAGTCAGAACAATAGTGCACAACAATACCAGACATACTGAGTTGCAGAGAAATAGTTACAGTTTGTGATTTAGAACTGGTTAATTATTTCAGAGACATCGGCGATTTCGACCCTTAGAAGCTAGCTTCAGATCTCGATTGGTTCATGACAGTGTTACAAGTCACAAACAGGGTGAATATCACTAAAAGACAACGATAAGAAATCTGAAAATACTTTGCTCAGTGTATTGTCATCCGTCATCATCTCGTCTCAGTTCAGTTCTCTAAGTTCACGGAGAAAAGAAATAAATCTGCATCTCCTCTGTTCATCTCCCACCGCACCCACGGCAAAAGGTAAAAAAATCGCTCGTAGTACCTTACTCCTGTCCTGGAAATCTCCATAAAATAGCAGTTTTATATCTCGATAACTTGTTGTTTCCCAGGTGATTGCAAACGCCAAAATGTTTCAGAAACGTGTAAATGTGCTAGAACTACGTGAGAAAGTTCAGTCGCAGGAATGATCAGAGCACACTGAAACTACTACCTTAGACTGTTTTCCAAAACTCCCACTGATTAAAGTTTGAAATCAACATTGTGTTTACAATCAGAATTGCTATATGATTGTATCTATGTTTCTGAAACTTGTTTCGACAATCATCGATATCTTACAGGTGCAAAACATAACAGTTTAGAATAACATAAAACTATGGAAATCAGATTTTCCAGCGTTATGTATTTCATGTACATATGGGTTTATGAAATTCGAAATGCACTGCACCAACCGGCACAATTTTTGTGCTATCATCAGTTGTTTATATTTCACGCCCTACGAATGACAGCATTTTGCCCAAAGTAACTAGAAATACGAATTAGGTGGTAAACAAAATGTCTTCATATCTTATTCTGAGGTGTAATGTATAGGGGAATAAATGTATGGCCTACACACAACAAATTGACTCTTACTTATTGTTCTTACAGATCTTTAACTATCTAGCAAACGCTACTGCTAATCACTTTTCTCCGTCTAGGTGTAACAATTTCTGTGGCTATGAGTATTTAAAGAACAGTTAAAGACGTGTGGTATAAGCAAAGATAAAGAAGAAAGATGAAATTCGGCAGAAAATTGACAAGCGGTACGATAAATGTCATGCATTTCAGTAGTGGTGGTGGCATTAGTAAAGACGAAAACAGCTGGAAGTGATAAAGACTGATGTGTATATTACAGATTATACCTGGTGTTGGACGAGGAGTTATACGGATGCAGATGTTAGCACTGGCAAGAAAGAAATGATATTTCTACGGTATGGTCACAACAAAATTGCCTAAGAAAAATAATGTCGGTATTTAGTGACAACGTCAGCTAAATAGATAAGACATCATTAGAAAACTATATGAAACGCGTCTGAAGACAGAAAACGTTTCTCAAGTTAAAAATAGCCTTGAAATTACTCCAGCAAAATCAAATGTTGGTTAGCTGTGCGAGTGGGATTAAAAGTGTCGAAAGAGAGTGTTATCAAAAAGGACCTGGTTGTTTATCCTTATAAATTTTCTGTTGTGTGTAAAATAAATCTTTCAGGCTAACCTGTCTGTGTTCAGTTACTCAAGAGGTTTATGAATGAACGGCATCAGGACGTGTGGAACTTAAGTGTTTCTTTTCTTGGGATGAGACCTGATTGAGACTCTACGGATATGAGAACTTTTACAACACGCTACAAAATTCACCAAAAAATTGTTATCGGTACGCTGAACAGCATTTGTCTGATATTAATACTAATGTTTCAGGGGGTGCCCAATTTCCGAGATAGCTTTATGTTGGCCAATCGATACCAAAGTCAGTCTAAACACACATGACAACAAAAATAAAAGAAAATGTTTTAAAGTGAGAAATTGGAGTATATGTAGTCTACTGTTTGCAGACGACCAGCTAATTGTAGGTGGTAATGAAGAAGACGAAAGAACATAAATTAAATTTTTATACAATTAGTGGAGGATTACTAGGTGTAGAGTACGGAGATAAATGTTGAAAAGAGTGGTATACGCTTATGTTAGTGGAAGGGCACGACTTACGAAACTATCTATATCGAAACGCCGCAATCCACCTTACGGTCCGTGGCGGAGGGTACCCTATACCACTGGTACTCCTTTCTTGTTGCACTCGCAAGTAGAACGAGGGAAAATACTTCCTTATGAACCCTAATTTCTTGTATTACCTTATATTAGCTCTGAATATAATTGCTCGATTTGTAACCACTCTTTCTCATGTAATTGCAATTGTATGATGATTGCTACAATAAAGATTGTTGATCCAATTCTTGATACTACATTTCATTACCTTGTCTCTGTGATCCTTACGCGCAATATGTTTTGGCGGCAGTATATTCGTTCGGCAGTCAGCTTAAAATGCTGCTTCTCTAAATGTTCTCAATAGTGCTCCTCGAAAAGAACGTCGCCTTTCCACCAGGGGCTCCCATTTGAGTTCCCGAAGCAGCTCCGTAACACATGCGTGTTGTTCGAACCTTCCAGTAACAAATATAGCAGCCTGCTGAAGCGCTTCGAAGTTCTTTAATCGGACCTGGTGCGGATTTCAAACACTCCAGCAGTCCTCAAGAACAGTTCACACTAGTGTCATATATGTGGTCACCTTTACAGATGAACCACACTTTCCTAGAATTCTCGCAATACACCGAAGTCGACCATTCGCCTTTCCTGTCTCAATCCTCACGTGCTCGTTCCATTTAATATCGCTTTGCAACGTGACGCCCATGTATTTAAACGACTTAACTGTGTCAAGCATGACACTACTAATGCTGTATCGGAACATTACGGATTTGTTTTTCCTACTTATCCACATGAAATTACTTTTTTCCACACTTAGAGCTAACACCCATTCATCACACCAACTAGAAATTTTGTGTAAGTCATCTTGTATCCTCCTACGGTCACTCAACTTCGACACTTTACCGTACGCCACAGTATCACATTGCTGTCCACCCTGCCCTCCAAATCATTTATATAGAGACTAATAACGGTCCTATCGCGATTCTCTGGGCTGGGGCACTCCTGCCGATATTCTTGTCTCTGATGAACACTCTCCGTCGATGATAACATAGTGGGGAATTACTAAAAACATACCGTCATTATCTCGCTATTTATAGCAAAATGTGAAAACCACATACTGTCGGAGATCAGTTAATTTTATCAGCCACTGAACAAGTTTTAAAGACTGTCCCACACGAACCTGCTTATGATATACTCAAAAGAATTCTTTTGAGCACCAATCAACTTCACCTGATTATGAAGCATTGTTGTTGGAGTATATTAGTTTTGTTGTAGGATAAGAAATCTAGGAAGAAATTATCATCGCGAGAACAGTGACAACAGACCCCAAAGGTCAATCAGTATTTAATGATGTCAAAGATAATTTCATAGGCTAAGTGATCCTTTTATCAAACAGTCTAAGAGGCAGCAGATGGAGCACCTGACATATCTAGGCGCTATCGTGGATTTACAAGTCAGTTTAAACAAAAGGTACCCAGAGTGCTTGAAATAAACTGCGTCATCCGCCGAAACCCTTAGTTGCCAAAAATCTGAGTGGTATACTGCATCAGTCTTTTCAATTTGACATTAACGCAGAGAACAAAATTTGAAGTCACGCATTGAATTCTATGTGATGTAGACAGTTATGTGAAGAAAATGACGAGAACTGTGATCAGTTACCGTTTCACACTGAAGTACGCTGGCTGTCAAAAGGCTGATGTTTGATAAGATTTTTCTCACTTTTTGAGACTGTTTCTAGATGCTGAAATTCCAATTTTGAAAGAATATTTAATTAAATGGAAAACAGATCTTGCTTATTTAACAGATTTGTACCCTAAATTTAATGAGGTTAATTTGCAGTTCAAGGTGCGAGTTTAAATCTGACAAAAAAAAGACTATAATTTCAGCTTTTCTTGTTAGAATGAAACTAATGAAACAAAACATTCACAGAGACTTTGAAACTAGGTTTGAAGGTGTTTTAAATATAGAAATATCACAGTGAATTATTAGTTCGTGCAGTTATATCATATTATAAGAAAACTGATCGGAATAAGCAGTAAAAAAAACAAGAACCGAAGGTACAGTTTAGAAAGGGATATCAGCAGTTGGCTTCAGAGAGACATACCTTTACTTACCTTGCATTATGAGCTACTATGAGAAAGGGTTTCAGCTCAGTTTGGATTGCCAATATTTCTCTCTTTCTTTCTTCTTTTTCGCAAACTTGAAAATCTGTGGCCGAGGATATTTAAGGTTAAACATAACTAAATTGAAGCCAGATTTGCTAACAAAACTTCTGGTTCGACTCAACTCCCCACTAAAAGCATCTGTCTGTTAATTGTAACACATCTGCATTTTGTGTTGTTTAAATTAATAAATGTATAACGCTCAACTTTTTAAAAACATTTTCACTCTGGCTTCTACAGCGAAACCTAGCAAAGTAAGTAGCACTGTACCAGCTGCCAGAAACAAATCTGAAATTGATGAATTTGAAAAAAAAAATCAGTAAGGCAGGGGCCGTACACAAAACAGAAAAATTGGCAGGTAGCCTATGACACGAAAAGGTTAGCGGACCTCTGTGGATGACGATCTTCCTTCACATGCAAGGCATTACACGATCTTCTCAAAGACTGCTACCATTCAAGTGCAGTTTCCGAACGATGAACAGGTTGTATAATCATTCATTATATCCAGAACGTTGTTGTTGTTGTGGTCTTCAGTCCTGAGACTGGTTTGACGCAGCTCTCCATGCTACTCTATCCTGTGCAAGCTGTTTCATCTCCCAGTACCTACTGCAACCTACATCCTTCTGAATCTCCTTAGTGTATTCATCTCTTGGTCTCCCTCTACGATTTTTACCCTCCACGCTGCCCTCCAATACTAAATTGGTGATCCCTTGATGCCTCAGAACATGTCCTACCAACCGATCCCTTCTTCTGGTCAAGTTGTGCCACAAACTTCTCTTCTCCCCAATCCTATTCAATACTTCCTCATTAGTTATGTGATCTACCCATCTAATCTTCTGCATTCTTCTGTAGCACCACATTTCGAAAGCTTCTATTCTCTTCTTGTCCAAACTATTTATCGTCCATGTTTCACCTCCATACATGCCTACACTCCATACAAATACTTTCAGAAACGACTTCCTGACACTTAAATCTATACTCAATGTTAACAAATTTCTCTTCTTCAGAAACGCTTTCCTTGCCATTGCCAGTCTACATTTTATATCCTCTCTACTTCGACCATCATCAGTTATTTTGCTCCCCAAATAGCAAAACTCCTTTACTACTTTAAGTTGTCTCATTTCCTAATGTAATTCCATCAGCATCACCCGACTTAATTCGATTACATTCCATTATCCTCGTTTTGCTTTTGTTGATGTTCATGTTATATGCTCCTTTTAAGACACTGTCCATTCCATTCAACTGCTCTTCCAAGTCCTTTGCTGTCACTGACAGAATTACAATGTCATCGGCGAACCTAAAAGTTTTTATTTCTTCTCCATGGATTTTAATACCTACTCCGAATTTTTCTTTTGTTTCCTTTGCTGCTTGCTCAGTATACAGATTGAATAACATCGGGGAGAGGCTACAACCCTGTCTTACTCCCTTCCCAACCACTGCTTCCCTTTCATGTCCATCGACTCTTGTAACTGCCATCTGGTTTCTGTACAAATTGTAAATAGCCTTTCGCTCCCTGTATTTTACTCCTGCCACCTTCAGAATTTGAAAGAGAGTATTCCAGTCAACATCGTCAAAAGATTTCTCTAAGTCTACAAATGCTAGAAACGTACGTTTGCCTTTCCTTAATCTTTCTTCTAAGGTAAGTCGTAAGGTCAGTATTGCCTCACGTGTTCCAGTATTTCTACGGAATCCAAACTGATCTTCCCCGAGGTCGGCTTCTACTAGTTTTTCCATTCGTCTGTAAGGAATTCGTGTTAGTATTTTGCAGCTGTGGCTTATTAAACTGATTGTTCGGTAATTTTCACATCTGTCAACACCTGCTTTCTTTGGGATTGGAATTATTATATTCTTCTTGAAGTCTGAGGGTATTTCGCCTGTTTCATACATCTTGCTCACCAGATGGTAGAGTTTAGTCAGGACTGGCTCTCCCAAGGCCGTCAGTAGTTCCAATGGAATGTTGTCTACTCCGGGGGCCTTGTTTCGACTCAGGTCTTTCAGTGCTCTGTCAAACTCTTCACGCAGTATCGTATCTCCCATTTCATCAGAATGTAGATGGTGTTATTCCCGCCCAAGGGTGTGCCGTTGAGATGAAATGCAAATCATGTGCATGTCGTCATCGTGAAGTTGCAAGTTTTATGGATAGCCGTGTAGAATACCTTAGAAATTACGGATATGGTGACCTCCAGGGAGGCGGGAAAGATGTAAAATTAAGAGGGAATGGAGTGCGGTAACTGTAGAGCCAATACAGAAAAGGCAGATGACAGGAAATTATAGCTAATATAAAAATTGTGCTGTAAACCAACCTATATAATGTGTAGGAAGTTCCAGGGACCACTGGACGTGACCGATGCAAATGGTACTCGACACGAATACAGAGACGCGCTGTCCGAAGATAGCCACTTTCACTTACTTGGAAGCAGGTAGCCACACGCTTCATGAAGTAGGGTGTAATGGCAGTCATATGGCCAAGCGTGATGTCTTTCATGTCTTGGATGACCACTTGACCACAGATGATGGCTTCGTCGTCCTCCAGAAGTGATATGTCGAGTCCCAGAAAGTTGGTCCGGAAGGCAGCTTCGGCGGGAACTGTTCCTGCCGGAAGTTTTCCCACGTTCATCAGGATCACACGCCTGCCCTGGGCATCTGTCTGTGGCAGTTTCGTTAACACCCTGGAGATATGCACAGTGGTAATTATTAGCAGGCAACAACATTCTCATCATGGGCATCATCTACACGAATTAGATTATGCTTAAATAAAATATACACCTTTGACTTATTTCCACTTCCCAGAGATTACTCGCAATGAGTAGTGTGAACGATGGTTTATGGAATGTAAAGAATTACATTTGACGAAGGTAACCTCAAAAATCTCTGGTGTCAGTGTACAACAAGGACTATCCGGAGCCGGCCAGAGTGGTCGAGCGGTTCTAGGCGCTACCGTCTGGAACCGCGCGACCGCTACGGTCGCAGGTTCGAATCCTGCCTCGGGCATGGATGTGTGTGATATCCTTAGGTTAGTTAGGTTTAAGTAGTCTCATAGTGCTCAGGCCCATTTGAACCATTTGAATATCCGGGAAGTAGCCTTCTGTAGGACGCAGATACACTACCTGACAAAAAAATTTAAACACGCAGAAGACATAGTTGGATGACAATGTAACACATATATACCAACGGGCGTATGTAAATGATTACGGGAGAGTTGCAATTTTTTGTGACTGGTAGAACGGCATGCACAGAAAACAAGTCTTCTTCGTATTCAATACTGCTATCATGCCTGGTAGGGTAGATAAGGGACGTGAACAGTGTCATATGTTGGGTGGTCTCTGTAAATGACACGTAGATGTCTTCTATCCGTATGAGACAACACCGTCAGCATCTGGCAGAGTTTGAAAGGGCCTTCGTTGACGGTCTCCATTTGATTGGCTGGTCAAAACGTGCAACATCCATATTTGTGGGACATTTGGATGTGACAATGGCCAGATGTTGGACTACACTGAAACGTGAGGGCAGTCATATTCGTCGTTAAGGCTCCAGACGACCGCCTCTGACTACCACAAGGGACGTTCGCCATATTGTGCACCAGGCTCATCTTAACCCCTCTACATCCGCTCTTACCATCAGAGAACAAGTGATGGAATCCTTGCAACATTCTGTGTAATCCAATTCCATTGGTCAGACAAATGAGAGCTGTATTTAGAAATTATCGTCCCATGCGTTAGTTGTGTTAACACCAAAACTCAAACGGCAGCGTTCGGAGCGGTGCCATGGACAGAAATCATGTGTTGTTGATGAATGGCGTTGCATTGTTTTCTGTGGTGAATGACGGTTCTGCAGTACTCGTCATGACCATCGCTGAGTAGTATAGCGACCACCAGGGAACAGGTCTCATTCTTCCATCGTTCTGAAGAGGCGCGTCGGTGTTACTCCGGCTGTGATAGTGTAGGGAGCCATCAGCTGTGATTTCTAGTCCCTGCTGATACTGAATGAACTCTGTCAGTAGAACGGTACGTCACGGACATCTTACGTCCTCTTATGATACTTTTCATACGACACTGTTGTGGTGCCATTTTTCAACAGGACAATGTTCTTTCATGGATGGCACTTGTCTCCATGAACTCGTTACTGATGCTGAGGTATTCTCGTGGTTAGTGAGATCCCCAGATCTGTCCCGGGTAGAAAATGCGTGGGAACACCTCGGACGCCAACTCCGCCCTAGTGCCACTATCCAGAATACCATGAACCAGTTATGGCGGCTGTGGGCCAGCTAGTCTCAGGAGTGGATACAACAGTTCTAAGACACCCCCTTTTCAACAGAATCAGTGCTTACATCCAGGCCAGATGACGTGCAACATCGTACTGCTAAAAGGGCTCATACCAGCAAGTTCTTTGTTAATTTGACTCAATTTTGGAATCACTGAGGTGACAGCACATACCTTCTCCACCTTCTCGTTTCTTTCTCCTCTTCTGGATGCTGCACTATTTATGCCAGGCAGTGTAAAATACTGGTGCAGTTAATGCAAATTAATTAGAAAAGTCCTAAAATTATCCCTATTTTTGATACTCTTCTTAATTACGATGCATTTAAACATGAGGATGGTTTCCATCGACTTGTATTATCCAGCATACGGACAGGCTGCGTTCCCTATGTTGACCAGTTACGTGCAGAAGACAAACTGAGACGAAACTAATGATTCCGCCTCATTACTGAGTCGCACTGTACCCTGTGACAGTGGTTAGCCATTCTTGTAAGTATGGTATGGTACAGTGAGCCTCTGGATAAGTCATGGACGCCACTGTATTGATTTATTTAATTATTTCACTGTGTAAATCTTTTCCCTTATCCTTATTATGTTCCTATAAATTATTGAATGAGTGTTTGTTTTGATTGTGGGAAAGATATGCATGCTTTACCTAGATTTTGGTGACAAGCTAATTACTGTGGGGAGCGGACAAAGATGCACCTGAAGCAGCAGAGTCTTAGAGGGTTGGTAGGATAGCCCTCAGGGAAGAGCAGAGAGACCGTTAGGGGCGCTCCGCCATTTTTCGGCATTTGGTTCCTGGTCTGGCCAGAGGGTGAACGGAAGCTATGCTGGGCTCCGTCAAGTAGTTTCGAAAGTTTAAGAGGGTGAGGTATATTATTGTTGAGATTGCTAGTCCGTTCCTTTTCAACAAAATTATAGTCAGTGTTATGTGGCGATCGCCTTTTCTAGTACTTTTACAGATAAACTCAGTGGTTAGAAGTTTGGTATTTTGCCGAGAGCATGGAGCACAGTAGAATACAGTAATACAAAGTCGATGTCGAGGTGCCTTCACCACGTTTGGTTTTATTTGAATTCTGCCATCAATTATCTCGCCTTTAAAAACACAGGACAGCGAAAAATATTTTTAGAAATACGTTTTTTACTTTGATAGCTGATCTTCAAAGATTTTTATGAACTGAATCCAAACCTAGCCTTAGTTTTTTGCATCAGACATAGTTTTCGAGCAATGTGCTTTTTATTATGTAGTATAAAATCCTATGCTATACGGTAAACAGGGAAATTAATGAAACACTTTGTTACAACACAAGCATGGTTTGTATTTACAGGAAGCTACTTAAAACAATGATATGTGTTAATATAGGTTTCACTTGTCAGCTGGTATTGGTCTGTATTTCCTTTCTCTTTTTTCATTGAAGCTTTTCGTGTAGCTTCTTCTACGATGAGTCGCTTGCTGAACTCGGTGAAGTGAGCAACAGTAGTACCCCATCATATTGGTGTTCCAGCGGCCTTGGTACCATTGTGTAATAATACAGCCTTTAAACTAGTTTCGGATAAATCAATAAACAGCCTCCATTCTTCCTTTTTGTATTCAATACCATACTCATTCATCAGACCAGGAATGTCTGAGCAGTACACTAAATCACCTTCTGTTTGAAAAAACTTGGAAAATTACTGCTCTCTCTTTCTATATATGTATATGCTGATTCCAACTGCCAATAAGTTCTTTTCCTTTAATCTAGAGCAAAGCAATTCAGCTTTTTCTTTCGTTAAGCCTATATACCTAACCAAATCGTTAAGCTCGGTCTGAGTAAACAATTTTGGCTCTAGACTTTCTGTATTACAGTGGAATTCATCATCATCTGGTTCATCTATATCAGATAGTACATCAGAAAATACTTCTATTGGAATAGAATTTAAACCATCTGATGGTTCAGGAACCGGCAAATCTACACCATGCCCTACTGGTCGGACGGCGGACAGAAGGTTAGGCAAGCTTATTAACTTCTTGTTTTTCGAATCATGACCAGTAATATCAACACTGCAAAAGTAGCAATCATCAGAATGATTTTTTGGCCCCCTCCATATCACAGAAACAGCAAATCTAAAGGCTTTTTTCTCCTTTTTGGACCATTTTCTCAGATCTTCAACACACACATAACATACCTTGTTTGGCGCCCAAGATTTATCTTGATTACCAAGTTTAGATCGAAAGTTAGATAGATAAACCTTTTTCACAAAATCTGTCATGTTTCTTTGGTGTGTTTTAATCACAAATTAGCCAAAACTATAAGAAACACTGTCAGCAGGGTTTTACAACCACGATTAGACATTGTACTGGGCATATGTACAGGAAACAGGAAAGTGAGGTTAGGTTGACAGTAAACAAAACACCGTCGGTTAACACAAAAATAGAATCGACCTTTTTTTGCCAGGGAATGTTTTTCAGCAGTGCTGCCAACGTCATCTAAATTCCTATATCTCCTTTTTAAATTATTTTGACTACATAATAAGCTGATAAATTCATTAAAAATCGCTTAATTTAATAAATTTAACTGCAAAATGTGAAGAAATGGTGAGTGATACAGTTTTTTAAGTATCATATTTTGATTTCCCACCCTAGAAACTTAAGAATAAGGTATTTTCAGCAAAAAAGTTTTTCCTTCTTTGTCCTGTGTAATTAACGTAAAGTAGTTTGCGAAATATTCATCGAATTTTCTTTGCAGCATGGGCCTCGCACAATGTGTTTGATATAACCATGTTGTCGCCACTGTACAGCAAAAGGTACTGGAGATTATAGTACTATTCCTGGTTAGACATTTTGGGTATGAATTGTGCGAGATACTGGCGTGAGAAATTCATTGCTAATCTTTTATTTCTGGCCTGCTGGTCATTGTCTCCACACTGCCGCGTGAGTAGTTCCGCAAGGAGACTTGACCACCTGCGTCCTTAGTGAAGTTCAGATAGGAGATGCGTGTGAAATTTAATTTTATAACAAAAGCCAAAATGATCCACATAAATTTAAGAGCCATTGATTTCGGACTACCGACATGTAGTTCGGTGCACAAATCAATGAACAAAGGACGTTCTTGAGGTAATTCAGACTATAATTTGCGTGTGTCTCGTGTAAAGTTTTGATTATTGTTCAACAACGATCGACTAAGGTGAGTTCCAGTGTACCGCCTTGTGTTCCACTGTGGTGTTGGCTGCAGAATGAGTGCAAAATAATCGGTCTTGTTGAAATTCATATTAGGACAAATAAGTGCATGTGAAGACTTTAGTAGGATGTAATAAATTTTATATATGCGTAATTTAAGAATATTTTTATCTGTTTAACCCCATGGTCCACATAACGGTATTTTATAGCGTGCTCCCGTCAAAATCAAATAGTGCCAGTAACTACGTTCGGTTGCAATTTAATTAAAAGCATTTCTAGTAGACTGAGAGTGAATGAGAGCAATAGAAACAACAGTAGTAACACAATACTCATTCCCTGTTCCCACGCATATTTTAAATTACAAGACTGATACGTTAGACATTGGCGTCATCAGCGCGAGAAAAAGACAGTAAATAATATTCTGTTTTTTAAATGAGCTGTGACTTGCATGCCGCAATAAATTGATTATTCAGCTGAGAGTCTTTGGTTTCGTAGTCAATAATTTAAGCCCCAAAAACAATTCTGACACGAATTCTGATTAGTTATTCAAAATGATGAATTATAATCAATCAGTCAAATATTTTGGTAAAGTCAGTGAAAGATAGACAGTGTCTGATTGTAAAACAAATATCCTCTAAATTCTTTGGTTGCTTGAGCCCTCCCTACCATTATCCGTTGTGCATAGATTAACGTTTTGTTTTTCATTTAACAGTCCAATAATTATTTTGGGTTGACTTCCTTTCATGAAATCAAAAGCATGAAATCAAGGAAGGTAGCAAACGTAAATGTCCTCATTGCCAAACAAGTGAATACAGTCTGGCAATGATCTTCCTATGAATTCGAAGCAAAGAAATAAAGTCGGACGTAACTAAATGCAAAGAAGCAAATCGGAAGCGAACGGTAATCGTTCAAAATAACGTAGTGATTCGTCCTGACCGCCAGCATACACCACGTCAAAAATGCACAAAGCAGCTCCCTCATGAGTCGCCAGTGTCGGCCAGTACAATCCCATCTTTAATTACAATCAGTAAAGAAGTTAATCTCAGTCACACGACGAATTTTATTTACGCTTCTTTTAAGGGATTAGAGGAGCAGGAGGGAAGTCAGTATATTAAACTTCACGTTGAATTGCTCCAGCAGTATCATATATCCTGGTACACTCTATTTGCGGTAGTGACCTAAACATTAGTTAATCATTTCACTCTGTGACCCCGCCAATAAACGCCAAAGAATTTCCTGGGAACGTCGTCTGGTCCCCATGACACCAAGCATTCAGCAGGTAAGCTTCACAGTACTCTTTCTGATTTCCCGACAGTGATGCCTGGCTTCACTGCTTTTGCCCTGCGTCTTTAATGTCTCCCAGCGGAGAATATCCTAGAGATCGGGACTAAGCTTAAACAATACAAAACTTTAGACTGCTCAGGCCGAGTACTCGACTAGTATTTATTCAAGCCATTACGTGAACTGAAATAAGAGTCGAAAGCTGAATAAATGAAAGTGAAATGCAGTGCAAATGGTAGTACATAAGAATGAAAGTTGTTTTCGCCTCCTTCTTGTAAAAGACGTCCTATATTCGAGAATGTTGTGACATGTTGGTACTGATAACATGTTAGTTTCGTGTGTAAAAGTTGATGGCGAGCAACTGAAAAGATTGGATGGTACAACTATTCAGAACATGAAGAAATACTCAAGTAATGCTGCGCAATATAACGTAAAAAAAAAGGATTTGTATCGTGAATGTTGTTGTTGTTGTTGTTGTGGTCTTCAGTCCTGAGACTGGTTTGATGCAGCTCTCCATGCTACCCTATCCTGCGCAAACGTCTTCATCTCCCAGTACATACTGCAACCCACATCCTTCTGAATCTGCTTAGTGTATTTATGTCTTGGTCTCCCTCTACGATTTTTACCCTCCACGCTGCCCTCCACTGCTAAATTTGTGATCCCTTGATGCCTCAGAACATGTCCTACTAACCGGTCCCTTCTTTTTGTCAAGTTGTGCCACATACTCCTTTTTCTCCAATTCTATTCAATACTTCATCATTAGTTATGTGATCTACCCATCTAATCTTCAGCATTCTTCTGTAGCACCACATTTCGAAAGCTTCTATTCTCTTCTTGTCCAAACTATTTATCGTCCATGTTTCCCTTTCACACATGGCTACACTCCTTACAAATACTTTCAGAAACTACTTCCTGACACTTAAATCTATACTCGATGTTAACAAATTTCTCTTCTTCAGAAACGCTTTCCTTGCCATCGCCAGTCTACATTTTATATCTTTTCTACTTCGACCATCATTAGTTATTTTGCTCCCCAAATAGCAAAACTCCTTTACTACTTTAAGTGTCTCATTTCCTAATCTAATTCTCTCAGCATCACCCGACTTAATTCGACTACATTCCATTATCCTCGTTTTGCTTTTGTTGATGTTCATCTTATATCTCCTTTCAAGACACTGTCCATTCCGTTCAACTGCTCTTCCAAGTCCTTTGCTGTCTCTGATAGAATTACAGTGTCATCGGCGAATCTCAAAGTTTTTATTTCTTCTCCATGGATTTGTGAATACGTTACTGCAAATCACTGATTTGTAGCTGCAAGGTAAGATAGCAGATGTAAAATTTTTAGCAGGCCACGTTAGCTATTTAGACTACCTATGAATAAGAGCACGTCATTTCTGATAAGCAGTAGCCTTTTACCCACTAGTGCTTTCTATTTCAGCACACTGACACAAATTCCTAAGTGCTGCTGTGTTGACAATGGTGTCTTGCAGCAGTGTCTTACTTGTGTAGTGATGTTCCCACAAAGACATCGGAGCAGTTTCCAACGAATTTTACAGAGTGTATCTCCAAAAAGTTTAAATTCTTGGTGGAGATGATCTGCACATAACGCAATGCTGTGATATTGATGAAATAAATTTTAAATCATAGCTCTTTTGGGAGGGCGATAGTGTACTGGTCGCCATACATATTATAATGATTAATGTGCAACTTGTACGAAGGTTGTTATGATTCAAAATTGCACGTAGAATACCGAGGGGTGGTTTTCATTCCACAAGATGAAACTTTCGAGTCTACCGTTTTGTTTGATTTCACGAGGAAGAACGATATTAATTTGTAGAGTGAGGGTATGAGCTTACTGGTATAAGAAAGGGGCAATTAACAGGAATACTATGCAGTATTTCAGTATTTTACTCCCTGTACAAAGTTTAAGTTTGACCAACCAGTTCTTAGCGACAGAAGCTAACTGTAGTTGTTTAAAAGCCATTATGTTTTTCAAATAGTAACAACTGGGCGAATAGACGTGAGAACTTTATACAATTCCCAACTTGCAGAACTGAAATAGTCTAGTCTTTTAAGACACCGTACATCCTTGTAAAGGAAAATTGCTAAAATTCAATTATGCACCAATACAGACACCTTTGTATCCAACTTCAAAGATAAGAACAAATTTAACTGCTGCGCTGTTTTTTAATCCGTCTCCTTCTGTTACTCATAAAGAATCTGGGCCTAAAAAATAAACTAAACTTTCAAAACATGTACAATATCTGTTGAACCTATTATGACATGGCGCAATTTTGTCACTGAAAAACTTGGCTGAATGGACGGAGGTTAAAGAACAAAAATCAGGTGCGAATTACATCAAACTCTTCTCATACATATTTTTTTTTGCAGTTACTAAGCGATTGATCTCAAGAAATTTCAGTATGCGGATTGAGCTAAGAGATACATTTCGCTCTTACGCAGACATGTAATGCCATTACTGGAGCAGTTGCTGCTTGGTAAAGTATAAACGGGTGCTTTAAAAGACAGATTTGGAAGCAAGTATATCGTTTATGGTCACCGAGAGTTTGAAATAAGGTAACTCAATAGTACAGAACTAATGTTAATGAGTTTTGAAGTTAGGTGTTAGCCGAGACATTCTACGGAGTTAAGTGGTGCAGTGTTTAGCATGCTGGACTCGCACTGGGTAGGACAGTGCTTCAAATTCCCGACCAGATATCCAGATTTAGGTCTTCCGTAATTTACCTTAATGACTTAAGACGAATGCGGAGATCGTTCCTTTGAAAGGGTACGACTTCTTTCTTTGCCAACATTCCGCAATCAGAGCTTGTGATATGTTGTCCCTAATGACACTGTCATCGATGGAACGTTAAAACTTCAGGTTCCTTTTCCTTGGGAACATTATGATTAATAATTATTTTTAATGAGCCTAGTATTGTCGAAACATTAAACATTCGAAACATTTAATACCAGATGTGGATGAAGAAGGTATTGAGATTTTATGTTAGTTGCTGCTGTGCACATAGCCATTCTAATAAACTTATATGTGTATACTGTAAAGTATCCCTGGCTGTAGATGCTAATTTCACAGCCGAGATAAACATTTTTATTCTGGCAAGCGAGGAGTGGCTTGACGTTATAAGTTTGTTGTATATACGTTGTCACAAAGAATATATTTGCCGAAGTAGGAAACTTATTTCTCCAGAAACACAACCAGTCACACATTCAATAGCAACCACTAAAATGTTCTGCTGCAGTAAAACTTTCTGAACAAACGAAATTATTTATTTGTGTGTCATCACTGCATAAGCCAAGTATAAGGTTTCTGTTTAAGCGTATCTACACTGTCACCATGTAATTGAAATATTATAGAAAGAAAGTTACTGACACATTAAAAAAGATAAATGTGATGGATTGTATAAATTGTAATTTGCTAAGATTTTATTTGAAAGACGAAAGCGCAGTGGTTTTCTAGAAATGGCCCTATTACATTGTAGGAGCACGCCCTTCATTTCCTCCGACCTTTGAGACTCAGTCAGTTCGAAGTGTTACTTGCAATGTTTCACACACACACATACACACACAAATCATAGCCAGGACGATAGAAGTGGTAAGTGACAAACAAGTATCCTAAGACTGACTGAGGATTTATCCACAGGCCCATCCATTTGCAGTCTGCTACCCAGCAAGCCATTCTATCGTGGTTTTTGCCCACTAGCTCCCTTTCTAGTCCACCTTACTGTTGACAGAATGTATTCCGTCGTCTTTAGCGGTTGACGCCGGCCGAAGTGGCCGTGCGGTTAAAGGCGCTGCAGTCTGGAACCGCAAGACCGCTACGGTCGCAGGTTCGAATCCTGCCTCGGGCATGGATGTTTGTGATGTCCTTAGGTTAGTTAGGTTTAACTAGTTCTAAGTTCTAGGGGACTAATGACCTCAGCAGTTGAGTCCCATAGTGCTCAGAGCCAATTGAAATTAGCGGTTGACTTCACTAAAACATTCTTGAAATCATAAACCTTTTTAAGAAGAAGTCCCCAAAACTAAAACTCTTCTAGCAAAATTAGATTCTTCTTGAAACATATAACCTATTTGGATAAAAAAAACAATCTTAGCAACCAGGACGTTTGTGGAAACCAAAAGTCTTCTTTTAAAATGAAAATAATTCTCCAATTGAAAATTTTCTCGTAGGTTAAAGTTACTTTGCAGTCTAAAATCTTCCTGAAATATAAAATTAATCTTTTAAGGATAAATATTTGTCGTAAGTGAACTAAATGACGTCATTTTTTATGAGGAATAAACACCAGGTTTCGTTTACTAATTAAAATCTGTAGAGGAAAACCGATAAGAATCCCCAAATTTAGATTTAAATTTCTGATCTGTGATACAAGGAGACAAGGAAAGGGAGCCCTAAAATTACACCGTAGCGTATTCCTTACTGGAGTAAAAACTACAACATTGTTACATTTTGATGACTCTTGTCAGTAAAATCCTAGGCTTCCGGGATAGCATTTATGCCTTTCGGTGAATGCTTGCACAGGACAGAAACCGTGTTACTTCTAACCCACCACTATTACTTCATAGTTTGTACTAGGAACAGACGATCACGTCAAATCGTAATTGATGAAATAAGCTTTTCCGGTAAAACTGAACAAATTTTGAATTTGAATACAGAAAATAGTTAGCCGTAGGGCCTATAATTCGTAATTAACGTGGCATGTAATTGCTATAATACTATTATTCTTATTATGAGGAAATCATCAGATATATCAGATATCAGTGTAGCAGTTAAATAGTAGCATCCGTAGTTTTACATTGTCCTGTCCTTTTTGTCAAGTGGAGTTGCTATATGGTAAGGCTGCAAATTTTTGCTCACTGCCGCCCACGATATTAATGAGGGGTTTAAGAATGTTCTGAGGCACATGTACGCTACTGGCCATTAAAATTGCTACACCACGTAGATGACGTGCTATAGACGCGAAATTTAGCCGACACGAAGGAGATGCTGCGATATGCAAATGATTAGCTTTACAGAGCATTCACACAAGGTCGGCGCCGGTGGTGACACCTATAACGTGCTAACATGAGGAAAGATTCCAACCGATTTCTCATACACAAACAGCAGTTGACCGACGTTGCCTGGTGAAACATTTTTGTGATCCCTCGTGTAAGGAGGAGAAATGCGTACCACAACGTTTGCGACTTTGATAAAGGTCGGATTGCGGTTTAACTTATAGCGACGTTACTGCTCGCGTTGGTCGATATCCAATGACTGTTAGCAGAATATCGAATCGGGGGATTTAGGAGGTTAATACGGAACGCCGTGCTGGATCCCAACGGCCTCGTATCACTAGCAGTCGAGATGACAGGCATCTTATCCGCATGGCTGTAGCGGATCGTGCAGCCGCGTCTCGATCCCTGAGTCAACAGATGGGGACGTTTACAAGACAACAACCATCTGCACGAACAGTTCGACGACGTTTGCAGCAGCATGGACTATCACCTCGGAGACCATGGCTGCGGTTACCCTTGACGCTGCATCACAGACAGGAGCGCCTGCGATGGTGTACTTAACGACGAACCTGGGTGCACGAATGGCAAAACGTCATTTTTTCGGATGAATCCAGGTTCTGTTTACAGCATCATGATGGTCGTATCCGTGTTTGGCGACATCGCGCTGAACGCACATTGGAAGCGTGTATTCGTCATCGCCATACTGGCGTATCATCCGGGGTGATGTTATGGGGTTCCACTGGTTACACGTCTCGGTCACCTCTTGTTCGCACTGACGGCACTTTGAACAGTGGACGTTACATTTCAGATGTGTTACGACCCGTGACTCTACCCTTCATTCGATCCCTGCGAAACCCTACAATTCAGCAGGATAATGCACGAACGCATGTTGCAGGTCCTGTATGGGCCTTTCTGGATACAGAAAATGTTCAACTGCTGCCGTGATCAGCACATTCTCCAGATCTCTCACCAACTGAAAACATCTGGTCAATGGTGGCCGAGCAACTGGCTCGTCACAATACGCCAGTCACTACTCTTGATGAACTGTTGTATTGTGTTGAAGCTGCGCGGGCAGCTATAACTGTACACACCATCCAAGCTCTGTTTGACTCAATGCCCAGGCGTATCAAGGCCGTTATTACGGTCAGAGGTGGTCGTTCTGGGTACTGATTTTTCAGGATCCATGCACTCAAATTGCGTGAAAATGTAATCAAATGTCAGTTCTAGTATAATATATTTGTCCAATGAATACCCGTTTATCATCTGCATTTCTTCTTGGTGTAGCAATTTTAATGGCCAGTAGTGTAATATTAATGGGAGGGAGGTACGTGAAGCTAGTTATAGGTACTTATAGTGGTGCTAAACTGCTCGTCGAGAGCGAGCAAATTGAGAGAGCTCTCGGTCAAGTGTGTTCAGACGGTCGCTTACCCGGCTGAGAGGATCTTCTGTATGTCGGCAGAGAAGGGGTCCCGGTTGGCGAACAGCTCTGGCAGGTGCCGGCGCACCGTGTAGTACATGTCGAGCTTCTCCTTGGTGCGCTCCAGCGAGAACTTGCAGCCGCGCAGGAACGTCAGCAGCCACTGGTCGTCTGCAAGCAAAGTCTGCAGCTGTCGTACGCCGAGAGATACATGTCCCATACCGCAGACCAATTCCTTGCTATTCTACAGTTACAGATTTCACTTGGGCGGAACTCGTAAACGAATAGTCTGGTGATGTAATGATCACATTTGTTGTGTTAAGCCGGTGTATGAACAAGTGTTTCGAATATTCTATTGGAATTATTTTACAGTCGAACATTAGAGATGCAGACAATGGTTTGAGAATGAACGCTCTGTTTCGAAATTAGTCACCGTTAAACATTATATGCATATGTGACAGAACACTAAATAAACAGCAAATAGTCCAGGCGCCTCAAATGAATTTTTCCTCTAGACTTGAACACGACAGGAAGATATTGAGCCATCAGCTTCGGTGGAGGTAAGGTTAGCGGTCTGAGAACAATAAGGAGTTGCTTCGATCGTCAATTCTCTGATCTCTTATCTCTTCTCTGAAAATATGTGATTGGGACTAATTGTGAAGATTGCTGAATGAAGTTAACGCTCAAATGTCGATAGATGGTGCTTTTAGGTGTTTTGATTTGTGGATCCTGATCATGATTCTCACATTCTCGCGTTCTACTGCTACGGCGATGGTCTCGGGATCTAACGATGACGATAAATTATTTACACAACGTCTCAAACTCCTGAAGAAAGCTTAAGTGTCAGTAGGGTAACCCAACTGGTGAGGCCTACTACAAGGCCACATAGGACATCATTGCAGTTACTTAGGTGGAAAGAAGTGGCTCTAACGGGACTAACAATTGTTCACTACCCTATAACATATGACCATCTCCAAAATGGAGGAGAAGCTCTGGTTTTTGCTGCTTGTGGTATGTCAGTTACTGTGCACCAAACCTTGACTGATTGTGTTTAGTACACGGAAAAATAGAATAGAAAATTGTCTTTCTAGTGACCTGCTATTATTTTCTGGAGACAATGAGTTGAATGAGGAGAAAGCTTTGAAGCTTTGCTTACGTACAACTAGACTGGTTCAAATGACTCTAAGCACTGTGGGACTTAACATCTGAGGTCATCAGTCCCATAGACTTAGAACTACTTAAACCTAACTAACCAAAGGACATGACACACACCCATGCCCGAGGTAGGATTCGTACCTGCGACCGCAGCAGCAGCGTGGTTCCGGACTGAATCGTCTAGAACCACTCGGCCACAGTGACAACTAGACTGCTTTAAGGTGTTTCAGAGAGGCTGGTTGCTATATACCTCTAAATGATAAACCTACCCTGTGTCTTAAAAAGTTCTTTAATGCTTTTAATTTTTCACGAGTCCTTTGCAAGTCGTTTAAACAAGATATAGTCTTCATGTTATACTTGTTAGCATCTGCATATCGAACTGAAGTTATGTGTCTCATATCATTTAATATCATCTAATGATACTTGCATGATACACAAACAGCACGCGCGCTAACGACCCAGGTGGTGTCGACCCTTAACTCTATCTATCCATCCAAGTTGCGTTCGTGCCACAGGAACTATACACACACTCACTGGTCATACCGGACTCGATAGTCCATTACGCAGCAACGTATTTTCGCCATCTGTCCCTGTCTTGGGCTATTTCATACCATCCACCTTCAATACCTATGCTTCTCAAATCAGCCTTCACTTTGTCCTCCCATCTACGCCTCGGTCTCCCCACAGGACGTTTTCCCTCTAAGTGCCCTACCAGTACTCTGCGCGCTGCCCTGCCCTCATCCATTCGAGCTACGTGACCCGCCCATCTCAGCCTACGTGATTTAATAATACTGATTATGTCAGGGCTTGAACAGAGTTTGTGATCCTCTTCGTTATGCAGTTTTCGCCACTCTCCGCTAATGTCATCCCTTTTTGCTCCGAAAATTTTCCTCAAAATTTTGTTTTCAATACTCGAAACGACTTTTCATTTTGCACAGTGAGAGACCAAGTCTCACACCCATACAGCATAACTGGTAGAATGATAGTTTTGTATATTCTAATCTTTAAATTCCTAGACAATATCCGTGATGAAAGTAATCTATTCAGTGAGAAGTAGCATGCATTTCCCGCTCGTAATCTCTTCTTCAGTTCTGATTCAATCTCATTTCTCGAAGTGATGTCCACGCCTAGATACTTACATGTGTTCACTTTTTCAAACTGCATGTCTCCAACTCTTAACATTTCCTGATCTACTGCTGTTGGCATTCTAGTAGTAATCAGATATTTATTTTTTCTTCACTTATCCTTAGACCTACATCTTCACTAGCCTTGATTAACGCATTCGCATTTGCTGTTACAGTTTCTTTCCTATGGCTAATGATGGTTAGATTATCTGCATACCCTAATATCTTTATATTTCCATTTAACTTCACACCCTCTGAATTATCTGCTGCCATTCGTGCAATATATTCTAGGACTAAATTAAAAAGTAGCGGAGACAGGGCATCTCCCTGCTTAAGTCCGTTCTTTATTACAAGTTCTTCTGACTCCAATTTCCCCACGCGTACTCTACCTTTTGTATTTTTCAAACTCGCTTCTATAAGTCTAACATACTTCTTTGGTATTCCAAGTTCCAAAAGAATTCTGTACAATTTTGATTGCAATACTGAATCATATGCTTTTGTAAAATCTGTGAAAAGATTATGAACTGGTTTATTGTATTCCCATTTCTTTTCCAAAATTTGACGCAGTGTGAATATTTGGTCTATAGTTGATCTGTTCCTCCGAAAGCCAGCTTGGTAATCCCCCACAATTTCACCTGCATGTGGTGTAAGTCTGCTTAGCAGAATATTCGAGAAAATTTTGGAACATACTGGTAATAGCGATATCCCTATATAATTACTACAATCCATTTTGTCGCCCTTCTTAAAAATTGGGATCAGAATCGACTCCTGCCACTCTTCAGGTATCATCTCTTAGTTCCACGCTTCAGTTATCACTTTGTGAACTACTTCCACCATTTTCTGTCCCCCATTTTTAACTAATTCTGCAGTTGTGTAATCTGATCTTGGTGCTTTATGGTTTTTCAATTGGTTGACTGCATCTTTTACTTCCTTTAACGTTTGCTCAGGTATCTGGGGTTCTGCTGTATGTATTTCGTACGCCTGCTCATTTCCTGCTTCCTGGTGCACATTTAATAGATGCTCAAAATAAGTCCTCCAATTACTTAATATAGCACTGGGATCTGTCGGTATTCCCCCGGCATCCCCTAGAAGTGCATTTGTCCTAGCCTTGAACCCTTTCCTATACCCATTATACCACAGGAATTATAAGTCTCAATATAAGTTGGGGCGCGGGATTACCGGCCGATCGTAACAGTTCATGAAGATCGTAGTTCGCTTATTGGAATCAACAATAGTTAGACTCGGAATCATAAATGGAACTCTGTCCATATGTAGCGCGTCTTTGTGTGTTCGTGTGAGTGTGCGGTATCTTGGCTTCGTTCTGCGGAACAGGATCGGGTTGCGTTACTATAGTCTGATTTAAACTAGTTGTCATCTGACATTTAAGGCCCACAGTGGCGATGTCATCGGGACGAGTACTGCCTGCGTAGCCTTAGCCGCAAAGCGCTCCCCTCTCCACGACCATAGAGATAAAAGTTTGATAATGGTTTGAAATTACGTGTAAAAATAGTTGGTAGTCGCGAACTAAAATACTGTGTGAATATAATCCCCAGATAGCTCGGGAGCCGTGAATTAAGCTGCCTCAAGACACATAAACAGTTTCAAACTTTAATACTTGTCTCAGTGCGTTAAATCTTCAACACAACATTACACGTCTTATAGAGTAGATTATGACAGCATTTCAAATTTTTAAACAAGGTCGTTAGATGTATGGAATACTGAAAATAATTTTTTTTGCCTCGCAAAGATAGGCAACCTGCAATTGGGGCATTGTACTATGAACCGAGTTAGACGTGTAGTGATAATAGATGGCATCTCTAAGCATGTTAGAATTCTGTTCTTAAGTTTAATTACGACCAGAACTAAAGTTTTTGCCGCGGGTGAAACTTTTCGTCCGTGAAACAGACCACAATCTTGTCACAACATATCTCGTAAACTGTACTGAATAAACTCACATATTTTTTCGGTGATTAGCAACTCAACACCCTTCGCAACGGCCTCTTTCAAAAGTTTGATATCACAATGTGTTTGCTCTTTATAATACTCGGTAAACGACATTTCCCTGTAGTTTTGTCGCTATGTAACAACAAAAAGGAAGCTTAAAGCCCTTACCTGCTAGAAAGAGCGTGCAACCTTTCTGTAATTATGGTAAAGACCTCTTTAATGTCTCCAAGCATGTCAAGAATGTATTGATCATTCATTTAGGGCCGGAAATTTTGTCTTGAATACGCGTAATGGCGTGAGGCAGCTTAATTCACGGCTCCCGAGCTATCTGGGGATTATATTCACACTATGGGACTTAACATGTATGGTCATCGGTCCCCCAGAACTTAGAAGTACTTAAACCTAACTAACCTAAGGACATCACACAACACCCAGCCATCACGAGGCAGAGAAGAATACGCAGAATATTCGTGTACCGGAAGGCTTTGTGCTTGAGTCGTGACAAACACAGTGCTTTGCGTGCGGAAGTGGCAATATAATGGCAGCCGCCAGTGCCAATTTCACATTGGTGTATTGCCGCCGAAAGCAGTCCAGTTCTTTTGCTGCCGAATAGTAAGTATACTTCGATCAAACTAAATTTGTGATTGGCGTTTCAGCGAATCCAGTGGTAGGAACCAGCCGGCCGCCAATCGTACAGGGGTTGGACAAAAATATGAAAACACTGCGAGAAATGCATACTTGAAAATAAATGCAGATGCAAGACAAGCCTAGAGATTGCAAGGTTGTATTTGACCATGAACTGCACCTGTGCAATGTCGTGAATACATTGCAAGCGTCAGTCGTGGTCGGAACAGTGTTCTATGTAATTGTGAGTGCATTGTGTTGAAGCTGAGTGAATTCGAACGTGGCCAAATTGCTTGCACACGTACGCTGGGAGCATCCGTAGCCAAGAGGCACCGTATCGAAGATTTTCACCGCACACAGGGAAAGTTAAAAGAAAGAATCATCCAATAACTCACTATGCGCACGGTCACTGAAGAGGACTGTGACAAAATATAAGAGGACGACAGATGCATAAGTCGATGAAGAACTGAATGTCGATCTACCGAACCATTTCAGCACCGAAACAGCACAAAGGAAACTCCAAAGCTGCGAAATACAAAGCGAGACGCATTCCAGAACCCCCATCAGTGGTACAAATGCCCGTAACAAGAAAACGTGGTGCCGAAGTCATTAAACCAGGACTATGGAACAGGAGAGGAGTATCGTTTGGTCGGATGAGTCTTGCCCCACACTGTTTCAAACTTCACGCCCAGTTTACGTTTGGCGTATGCCGTCCCAAGGCTGCGATGCACATTGCTTGCTGCTAAGAGTGTAACGCCGTGGCGGTCCGGTGATGATCTGAGCAGCCATAGCTTGGTGTTCCGTGGGCTCCATGGTAACTCTGCAAGGACGCATTACTAACAAGGATTATTTGACCATTTTTGTTGATCACATTGTAATATTTCTGGCTTATTCAGTCATCATATTAGGCTCCAGGAAGCTATTCCCAGGGCAGTGGAGATGCAAGAAGCATAGAGATGACGCATTGTGAGATGAGGTACCGGTGACGTTAGATTCCGTACCATTCCCGTGAGAAAGACCGCCTGCATGATGCTGCTGCTCTGTGATTGGCTGCTGTGTTCGGCGGTAGGGCGCCAAAACGTTAAACTTTAGTAGCTACTATTAATTAAACCTGTCATCCAAATTACTTCATTTTTTAAAATAAACATCTCTCAACAGCCAGCTTTCAGTCAGTCATTCCAAAATTATTAAAATCAAAGTATTACTAAAACAAAAGACTGACGATATTACTGCCGATGCACTTCGGTGGCGTTTGGGTCACGCCTTGCTGGCTTGGCGCGCGAAGTGTCTCGGGCAGTCCGGCTCTACAGTTCTGACCGTTCCAGTAGACAGACATGTTGTCTATTATAGCAGTATTTGTTTCATGCAATACCACAGTTCCAACCGGCGCTAGGTACAGACATATTGTCTGTAATAGTAGTATTTGATTCATGTAATTTTATTCTCCAGTTCTGACGGTTCCAGTAGACAGACATGTTGTCTGTGGCAGGATGTATTTAATGTTATTTTAGCCAGATATAATGACTGTGGAAAGATATGTTCAATACGTTGTGATCAAGAATAGTTTCTCGTGTCTATATCAATAAAAACGCGAGTGGCATACCAAATGAGTTACAGTTAACTCGTAGCAACAGTTCCCTGCGAAGTTAATTTCAGCCTCAAGAAAAAGAATCCACGTCCTGCGTGCTGATTTCTGCGTTAGGGACATCATCATCAAGAAGACAGCAGGTTGGTGATGTGTACAAGAACTTATGTACTCCACACAGGGCAGTGGAAACAACTAGGCACCTCACGTGTACTGCATACAGAGTACAAATGTGCTCAATGACACGTCATCTGCAGTAATGCAGAGGAGGTAAAGAAGGATGAAAGTAATAACCCTATTTCACTTTTATTCCTTTCTCTTGCCGTAACGTGCGACCCATTGGTGCCCCAATGGCGATGCTGCGTTCCAAGAAGACAGAGCCGCTGTTGCCATAGCCCGCATCGTCCACGACTGTTTTTGTAATCACAACGATGAACTGTCGCATCTCCCCTGGCCACTAAAGCTACCAGTTTTGATGAGCCTTTATAGTCTGTTTTTGAGAGAAGTGTAGGTGATCGACATCCATCTCCATTATCGTTACCTGAACGTACAACTATACTACTGGCCATTAAAATTGCTACACCACGAAGATGACGTGCTATAGACGCGAAATTTAACCGACAGGAAGAACATGCTGTGATATGCAAATGATTAGCTTTTCAGAGCATTCACACAAGGTTGGCGCCGGTGGCGACACCTACAACGTGCTGACATGAGGAAAGTTTCCAACCCATTTCTCATACACAAATAGCACTTGACCGGCGTTGCCTCGTGAAACGTTGTTGTGATCCCTCGTGTAAGGAGGAGAAATGCGGACCATCACGATTCCGACTTTGATAAAGGTCGGATCGTAGCCTATCGGGATTGCGGTTTATCGTATCGCGACATTACTGCTCGCGTTGGTCGAGATCCAATGACTGTTAGCAGAATATGGAATCGGTGAGTTCAGGAAGGTAATATGGAACGCCGTTCTGGATCCTAACAGCCTCGTATCACTAGCAGTCGAGATGACAGACATCTTATCCGCATGGTTGTAACGGATTGTGCAGCCGCGTCTTGATCCCTGAGTCAACAGATGGGGACGTTTACAAGACAACAACCATCTGCACGAACAGTTCGACGACGTTTGCAGCAGCATGGAGTATCAGCTTGGAGATCGTGGTTGCCGTTACCCTTGACGCTGCATCACAGGAGCGTCTGCGATGGTGTACTTAACGACGATCGTGGGTGCAGGAATGACACAACGTCATGTTTTCGGATGAATCCAGGTTCTGTTTACAGCATCATGATGGTGTTTGGCGACATCGCGAACGCACATTGGTAGCGTGTATTCGTCATCGCCATACTGGCGTATCACCCGGCGTGATGATATAGGGTGCCATTGGTTACACGTCTCGGTCACCTCTTGTTCGCATTGACGGCACTTTGAACAGTGGAATTTACATTTCAGATGTGTTACGACCCGTGGCTCTACCCTTCATTCGATCCCTGCGAAACCCTACATTTCTGCAGGATAATGCACGATCGCATGTTGCAGGTCCTGTACGGGCCTTCCTGGATACAGAAAATGTTCGACTGCTGCCCTGGCCAGATCTCTCACCAACTGAAAACGTCTGGTCAATGGTGGCCGAGCAACTGGCTCGTCACAATACGCCAGTCACTACTCTTGATAAACTGTTGTATTGTGTTGAAGCTGCGCGGGCAGCTATAACTGTACACACCATCCAAGCTTGTTTGACTCAATGCCCAGGCGTATCAAGGCCGTTATTACGGTCAGAGGTGGTCGTTCTGGGTACTGATTTTTCAGGATCTATGGACTCAAATTGCGTGAAAATGTAATCAAATGTCAGTTCTAGTATAATATATTTGTCCAATGAATACCCGTTTATCATCTGCATTTCTTCTTGGTGTAGCATTGTTAATGGCCAATAGTGTATTTTGCAGGAAGTATGGTATAAGGCTCCTTCGAAAACGATACAGAACCTCTACTTTCCCATTCCGAGACGAATGGGAGCTGTTCTGATTGCTAATGTTTTCTCTACTTCATATCAGACGTGGTAATGTATTGTGCTTTTGGTGTTTCCATATTTTCGTTCACTCCGGCAGTTCTTACTCGAGCGACACACGCCGACTCTGTCGCCTATTCTGCAGATACAGGCAGAACCATGTACAGTGTGGATGGCTGCACGCCACCCGCTCCGTAGGACTTCAATCTGCTAGTTACAAAGTTATTTTATTCGAGCTATATTTTAAACCGGTTAGCAGCAATCGCACTCTTGCCCTGCTTCGGGCAGTGTCGATTGCAGAGTTTCCACATTCGATGTACTTCTCGACGGTACTTCGAGTTTTATAGTCTTGCCAACGGCAGAAAAGTGATGTGAGTTGGTGAGGTGGTGTGGTGAAGTCTGAAGAGACGTACGGAACTAAATCTATAGTAGCTCTCCTAAATTTTCTTCATAATATGGTAGGAGGAAATGTTTCCTATACTCGCCTATCTCTTGTCTGCTGCGAATGGTTCAATGTTCAACATATCGAGGAGTGAAATGAAGGAGTTCTGGATCCTGTTTTCGTCTCTGTTTGTTATCCTCATTACTCTAAAGGCTAGAGATCGACATGGATGAATGACTGTTTTTCAGATATCCACAGATAGTCACCTTAGATGATATAGCGAGATCATGGATAGTCGCGAACAAAAATATTGAAGTAGCGATTTGTGTTGATTACACCGAAGTTATGAAAATATTATTTTTATCGCAAACTTTTAATAAGTCAACCATTATCCGTTTTCCTATCGTTGACTATACTAGCACTCGGTATGCTATCCTCTGAACATTTGAACTTTGGTTTGTGGGGCACTCAACTGCGTGGTTATTAGCGCCCGTACAATTTCCCAATATTTATTCATTCCAATGTCGTCGCCACTTTAACGAATGATGATCGGATGATGAGGACAACTACTATTGTAGTTGGTGGCGACTTTAATTCACCCTCAATATGTTGGCGAAAATACATGTTTAATTCAGGAGGTACGCATAAAACATCATTCGAAATTGTGCTAAACGCATTCTCTGAAAATTATTTCGAGCAGTTAGTTCATGAACACACGCGAATAGTAAATGGTTGTGAAAACACACTTGATATCTTAGCAACAAATAATCCTGAGTTAACAACGTGCATCAAAACGGATACAGGGATTAGTTAACAAAGGGTTGCCGTAGCGAGATTCAATACTAAAACCACCAAATCCTCCATAAATAAACGAAAAATATACCTATTCAAAAAAGCAGATAAAAATTTATATGATGTCTTCACGAGAGACAATCTCCACTCCTTCTAGATTAACAACGTAAGTGTAGACCAGATGTGGCTTGAATTCTGATAAATAGCATCGGCACAATTGAGAGATTTGTACCAAATAAATTACCAAACGACGGAGCTGATCCTCCTTGGTACACAAAACGGGTTAGAACACTGTTGCAGAAACAACGAAAAACACATGTCAAATTTAAACAGAAGCAAAATCCCAAAGATTGGTGATCTTTTACAGAAGCTCAAAATTTAGCACGGACTTCAATGCGAGATGTTTATAATAGTTTCCACAACGAAACTTTGTGCCGAAACCTGGCAGAAAATACAAAGAGATTCTGGTGGTATGTGAAGCATGCTAGCGGCAAGACACAGTCATTGCCTCCTTTCCGCGATAGCAATGGAGTTACTATCGAAGACAGTGCTGCCAAAGCAGAGTTACTAAACACAGCGTTCCGAAATGCCTTCACAAAAGACGACGAAGTAAATATCTCAGAATTAGAATGAAGAACAAAAAGTGAGGTCATCCACATGAGTGCTAAAAGGAGTCCGTCAAACTACGACGTGATAAATCAGTCAAATCTAAAGGTCGTAAATTCAAGTAAATACCTAGGAATTACAATTACGAAAAAGGAAAATCAGAGCTCGTACGGAAGGATATAGGTGTTCCTTCTTTCCGCGTGGTATACGAGATTGGAATAATAGAGAATTATGAAGGTGTGTCGATGAATCCTCTGCCAGACACTTAAATGTGATTTGCAAAGTATCCATGTAGATGTATGTGTAGACAACACAAACACCCAGTCCCCGAGCGGAGAAAATGCTCAACCCTCTCGGGAATCGAACCAGGGACCCCTTGATCAACAGGCAGTGGACATCCTCTAAACGTGCGGGTTATACCTTTTGAGATTAGAGATTTAGAGATTAGTGTGGTTGCGTTTTTGCCGCCACAAGAAATATTGGAGCGACGTTACTAAGGGATAGACATGAAGCCACCACTAACAAACTACTGTTCTCATTGGGACAGAGGATATCCAGTGGTTCACGTTTAATAATTTAGAAGGGGCAATCAAAAATTTTATGTTTGAGGCGTTGCTGCAGCGTATATGAAACGTAGTACGAAACCGATGCTTTTATGTTTGAGGCGTTGCTGCAGCGTATATGAAACGTAGCACGAAACCGATGCTGGTATAAAAGCACTGACTTATAAGTGAGGGATTAGTGCGGCATTCGTGCCTTTCCGACGCGCGTGCGGTAAATGCGGACGTGCACTATGGCGATGTTATTTCCAGATGCGTCCAAATAGGACCAACATCCAGGTTATTTCTTCCTTGGTTGTCGAAAGACAAACAGTTGTAGACATCCACTGAAAAATGAAGAATTTGTATGGGGCAGCATGTCTGTCGAAGATCACCGTTGTGGAAAGGTGCGCTAAGGGGCAGTTCTGCTACATGATAACGCTCGTTCCAATATCGCATATACTGTAACGCAGAAGTTACGCCAACTCAAGTCGTAATCTCTTCCCATTATCACGCCTTCGTTCTCTTAAATAAGGCCTTGGTGTGCCGACGACTCCTGTCGGACGAAGATGGGCAGCAGTCAGGTACGGTCTTCCTCACGCAGCAGGACACTGTGTTTTACCAAATGGGTGTTTTCTAGTTGGTGTGTCGGTGGAATGATTGCCTCGGTGCTCACGGCGATTTTACCTGATTGGCATACTGATCCTGGACTGTACGGCCTTCGAACTGAAACTTTTGATCACATTTTACAATTACAATAAATAAATTAATGGAAACGCATGATGTCTATAAACAGCCAAGTTCTGCACGTTTCCTTTGGTAGTGGAAGTTCTTCAGAAACAGGTGGATGAAGTCTCTTACAGAATTCTACAGAAAAGAATCACGCATTTCTAATAACTGAAAGGTCCACGCGATCTCATTACTATCTTCTAATCAAAGTGCTCAAACAGAAATGAGTGTAACACATATAACCACCTCTTCAAAAATGTTCAAATGTGTGTGAATTCCTAAGGGGCCAAACTGCTGAGGTCATCGGTTCCCAGACTTACACACTACTTCAACTAGCTTACGCTAACGACAACACATGCCCGAGGGAGGACTCGAACCTCCGGCGGGAGAGGCCGAGCAGTTCGTCACATGGCCCCTCTAACCGCGCGTCCACTCCGCGCCGTGACACCTCTTCCTTCAGTCAAAGGTATACAAGTTGTTTCAAAGTTTTTGTTAGGGGTGGCATATTGCGTTGTGGGGAAAAACTTTTTTTAACACAAAGTGTTCGCTGACGCTTCCCAGCAAAGCATCCATCATCCCTGAACGAAGTGATTTCACTGAACTACCAGGTATTATCAGGTGTATTGCGCGCTTACCACCCCAGTTGAGGCGTAGCGCCGTATACCGATCCTACCTTGGAGGCGGTTAAGTAGGAGATGTGTCTCAGAGCTGGATAGTGACAGATGGTGACGCGAGACTGGACGCGCACGTAGTTTATGTATCGGCCGATAGAGGACAGTATTGGATAGGGGACTGTGATTTAGTTTTGATTATACCTACTAGAGTGCACTAAAGTAATAGAATGTTTTCCATAAACTGTTCTAGTATTTTTATAAAGTGTTATTATGTCTTTTTGTGTATGTAAAATGTTATAAATGTGTTTTAGCAGTATGAATGATGCGTGAGTGTGGTTTAAGGTTAATATGAAGATAATTGTTTAACGAGTTATTGGATTGGATTGTATTGTTTGGAGGAAAGAGACCAAACTGCGAGGTCATCGGTCTCATCGGATTAGGAAAGGACGGGGAAGGAAATCGGCCGTGCCCTTTCAAAGGAACCATCCCGGCATTTGCCTGGAGCGATTTAGGGAAATCACGGAAAACCTAAATCAGTATGGCTGGAGACGGGATTGAACCGTCGTCCTCCCGAATGCGATAACGAGTTATGTAGTGGGATTTAGTGTGGGAACATTTCGAAAAAGTATGGATGTGGACAAAGGGGATTTTTGTAGAATAGATTTGTAAAGTAAGTTTATGGTAAAGGGAAAGTTAATTCAGGTATAAATAACAATAATAAATAACTTTATGCATAAACAAAACTTCAGTATATTAGATAATTACCGGCCACGGTGACCGACCGGTTCTAGGCGCTTCAGTCCGGAACCGCGTGACTGCTACGGTCGCAGGTTCGAATCCTGCCTTGGGCATTGATGTGTGTGCTGTCCTTAGGTTAGTTAGGTTTAAGTAGTTCTAAGTTATAGGGGACTGATGACCTCTGATGTTAAGTCCCATAGTGCTCAGAGCCATTTGAACCACTTTTTAGATAATTACGTCGGTAAAAAGTGCAGTCGTTAGGTTTACTATTTTGCGATTGGTTATTGATGAAAAGCGCGGACTGACGCGGGAGAATGTTGTTTTGATATTGACTGTTGAGTAAACTGACCAATGGTAAAGCAATATTCTTCGCGCGCCTTTCTCTGCTGGTAGAGAAAGAGTATTCAACAGAAGAGTGGGAGCCTAGCCATGAAACAGTTCAGACGTGTGTAGTAGTGTCGGATCTAGCAGTGTTCATACATCAAAGGTGTTGTAAAGTGACGGCATAATTATTCCGAGGGTGTGTAGTGAATTTTATGACGAGAAAAGACATATATTCCGCGTCGCGTATTGACCAGGTCGGTGGCTAAAAACTGTGACTGCATCAGGTACCGACAGACTTAATATTTGTCGAGCATTCTCAATCAAAAACAATCCGCATTTTTGCAGCTACTACGTTTTCGGGAAATGCAACACCATAAACTTGCTAACGTGAGTGAAAGGGATTGTGAGTGACTGTGTTAAGACTAGCACGGGCTTGGCAGTGATACTTGTTCACCTAAGTTTCAGAATATATTAATTAAGGACAAAATTTCCAACCTTTTATTTCGTGTGAAAACTTTCTCCCGAATCGTAGATTAGTGACTTAAATTGCAGCCTGGTTCACGTGGAAGTACAGTAGGTTTCACTCGGCTTCCCTACTGATGATCTGCTGAGACAATGTTCACAGGTAGGTGCAGGTTCGTCGTAAAGGAACGAAAGGAACCGCGCCGCCGCATAGTAAACTCTTAGGTTGTTTCTTAATATGAAAAGTTTAAGAACGATTGTCTCTAAGCAGAGAAAGGATATTTTAGAACGAACCATGAACTTTAATTTTGCTAACCCTACCCCCTTTTCATACGGAACAAGCGGCTGTATTATAAGAAACATACAAGGCAAATGGCAAAGAGTGCCTCAGATTGCACCCTAAGCACTCTTACATAATTCTCAACATACTCACCTAACACAAGCAATGGTGGCAGCCATTGATACTTCAGTTTCAACTTACCCATACGCGCCTTGATGTGCGGTTGTTTCTTCAGCCAGTCTTTGATGTGCTGGATGTCTTGGTCCCTCCTCTTCGGGTCTTCATTCAGCTCCTTCTGGGCTCTTGCTAGCAGCTCCGGGCTTAGCTCTCGGTAACCCATCTGCAACAGCGTAGGCGCATATAAAATAACAAAACTCAATATTACAAAAAGCGATCTTGCCATGCAGTAAAGGATCTGGATTAATAACACTTTGTAAGCTGCCTACCTTCTAAAGTATTCGGAGTACATGAAAATATGTACCCAGAAACATGCCCTTAATAAATACCCTCTTCGACATAAGTGTAGTCCCTAAAAACGATTTGTAAGACTACCTGACTGTAATTTTAAAAAGAAAGGATAGGTACTACTTACTTTGCGCAACCAAAGAGTAAATGAACATTTGATTTAATTCTATGATCATACCCACTTGTAATAATTGGTAACCTACCTTATAGGCAAGTTATGTGCAGTGAGCATGCATGGCTCAATCTGTTAACCTAATATTTTCTAAATGAGTAATATAAGGTGACGTATCGCCAACTCTCTATGAATCTCCTGATTTTGACGCACTGACTGCTCCGAAAAGCGTACAACGAAACTATAAAGTGTACTGCTGCTTCCAGTTTCGAGAAACGTGTATACTAAGTATACTGTGGGCTCACTACGACTGGTATTCCTGCTGAACACAGACAGACAGTGAGGGTGCGTGCTACAGACTTGTTAAAAATTCAGAAAATATAGATATTACGAATTCAAGTAACTATCAAGAAATAACAATATCGTTGGAAAATTTTATAATAATCCAACATTTGTTATTACAATAGTAATACTTAAATTTAACTCCATCTGAACAGATTTTGGATGGCTCAATTGTGCCCTCCGACCACCGTGTCATCCTTAGCCATCAGGCATCACTAGATGCGGATATGGAGGGGCATGTGGTCAGCACAGCACTCTCCAGGTCATTGTTCAGTCTTCGTGGCTGGTGCCACTACTTCTCAGTTAAGTAGCTCCTCAGTTGGCATCACAAGGGCTGAGTGTATACCATGTGCCAACAGCACTGATTCAAGTGATAATTGGCCGGCCGAAGTGGCCGTGCGGTTAAAGGCGCTGCGGTCTGGAACCGCAAGACCGCTCCGGTCGCAGGTTTGAATCCTGCCTCGGGCATGGATGTTTGTGATGTCCTTAGGTTAGTTAGGTTTAACTAGTTCTAAGTTCTAGGGGACGAATGACCTCAGCAGTTGAGTCCCATAGTGCTCAGAGCCATTTGAACCATTTGAACCAAGTGATAATTATTTCATCTAAAACATAGTGATTGCTACAATAAAGCTTGAAATGGTGTGAGCGTAAACACATGGTGTAATAGCTCACCACAAAAGAAAAAAATTGATAAAAAGAATTGCATATGTATTAAAAACGGTTCGAAGCATTTTACTAGACGAGAGTGTGATGGATTCCAAGGCCCTAGTATTCGGACGGACTAATGGAAACTCGTCTCTCTGCCATGCACCTCAAAAACTGACCACCTCACCGATTAACGAACGTTAAGATCTAACACAGTTAATGCACATTAAATATCTGGACGTGTTACAGTCACGGCAAGCTGCCTGATGCTAGCGAGGCTCTCACTATACAGATGCAACACACAATCTGAGACTGCCAAACAGAAAGGGGCTTCAAAGACACTTAATTCATTAGTCGTCCATAGCAGCGCCGCTGCGCCCGGAAAGCGCCGAGAAGAAAGAAACACATACCATTTTGACTGGCTGAATACAAGAGCGCAGGTAGTTTCTCGTTCGTATTAGAGATGGGTAGTTCGCGAACGAACGGGTGCAAAGGAACGGTTCACCAAGATGAACGAAAGGACCGAGGAACGAATTCCAAGGAACGATCGGTTCATAGTTCACTTCGGTCGTGGCGGTCTACTTATAGTTCCCGGGAACGAGGAACGATCGGTTCATAGTTCACTTCGATCGCGGCGGTCTGCTTATAGTTCCCGAGAACGAGGAACGTTCGGTTCATAGTTCACTAGTTCACTTCGGTCGCGGCGGTCACTTCGACAGTTCCCGTTCCAGCCTCGGTCGCGTGCTCGTCTCAGTCTCGGTTTCCCTCGGCCGCACTCGTCGTTCTTCGCATGACCACCTGTCTCAGTTTCACTTCCGACTGCTCCTAGTTAGTTCATTATCCAGTTGTTCGTTCCGTTCACTGCGCTCGCCCATTTTACATATGTTCCAAACTGTTCTTGCACTTGGCTTTGGCTATTCAGCGTCCACGACCGGTAATCAAAAAGTGTTTTACAGTTACGTAAATTACATAAAAGTTACGTTGTGTGTAATAGGTATGTCTTTTCAGGTAACAAAAGGGAATATCGGCTCACTTCATTATATCGATGAACAGCAGAAGACATACTTATAACAAGGCAAGTTTTTTTGTTATTCATATATTTTGTGGTTTCGTCGACTTGATTTAGCAACTAACTTTAAATAATTTGCTTAATTTTTAGTGTAAGAAAATTCATATAAAACGATTTTCGTGTATCTTTCATATACAAAACATTACATTTAGGAAGGCTCTTATTATTTTTATGTTCGGTTGTTTCCAATTTGCATTACCTGCTACTTTGGTTTCTTTAAAAAAAAAAGTGGGTTGTGTGTCATTTTGGCTCAGTAGGAAAAGCGGTGCCTCTCCATTTGAAAAGACAAAGATTGCCATAAAATCGTATTTACTTATTATCTCAAAAACATTTGTTCAGAAGGAGCTTTCAAAGCAAAAACTTTAGTACTGCGAACTTAATTATTATTATTATTGCTGCATTAACGTTAATAATGCAACATAAAAACCTAATTTTTAATAAGCATGTGACCCAAGTATGATGAGAAAACCACATTTTATTTTATGCTTCCATAAAGTCTCTACTTCGCCTACGAACTCAGAGACAACGTGAAGTATATATAGGGTGTAAACGATTATTGTTTACAACGTAGCATAGCTATGTAGTGGAAGTCGAAACGAAGAATTTTATACCTGACACTTGTGGTCTATTAAGGTGGGAAACAGCCACCAATAGGTTTACAAGACTATATGAGCTATAGCCCATGCGCGTCGCGTGAGATTTTCATGTTCTCTTCTCCAGCTCTCTACACATCGTCATCGATTGTTTCGCAATTGTTGCTTGCATTAGCTTGTTATTTCTTCACTGCCTAATTATTACATGTTTGTCTGTTGTATCTGCTCGTAACGGACAACACATCGTCCGTAATTGGCGAGCAGTCCGTACTTGGGGCCGGTTTTCCGTGCGCCACCTTATATTATTTCCCTGCGATCAGCCACAGAACGCTACAGTTGACTAAACGAGAGGTTCTGCAGAATCACAGAAATTACTTCTAAAAGTGTGTAAGAATTCTGTAATGAATAAAAACTCTATACTCCAGGGGGGAGGCAAGTGCCCCCTCTTGGTGCCCTCCATCCTTCAGTCACCTACACTACTAGATTTCAGTTTTTCATAAGAACCGTACCAAGCACAAATGAACGGTGAACGAGTAAAAATGAACGGTTCCCAAAAAAGAACGATCAGCGGTGAACTAGTTCCCAAGGATGAACGAGTTTTCCCATCTCTGGTTCGTATATCGTTCAAATGGCTCTGAGCACTATGGGACTTAACATCTGACGTCATCAGTCCTCTAGAACTTTGAACTACTTAAACCTAACTAACCTAAGGACATCACATACGTCCGTGCCCGAGGCAGGATTCGAACCTGCGACCGCAGGAGTCGCGCGGTTCCAGACTGAAGTACCTAGAACCGCTCGTGTATCGTGCCCGAAATTTTATGGACCATTCGCGTCGCGATTCGATCGCGCGCACGCTCGTGTTATAAGCTATTGTGTTGTTTAGTACTGTTGCAAGAACAGCGCCAATCTCGACTCATAGAACATCCATTGAACAGTGATTTTTTTGTGTTCTATGTACCGTGTTTTTGCATTGGATGCCATCATTTAGGCAGCAACCTTATACGTCACAACGACACGTACTTGGAGTACAAATACTAATCACGTCCATTGCGGAATATTATTAATTGTGAACAGTGCAGTCCCACCCTGTGCGAGTGTTTAACAGAATACAGTGAATTTTCCCGGTAGGAAGAGAGAGAGAGAGCTTGAAGGTGGTTCATTGAACCCCCTCCAGGCATTTAATTGTGAATAGCAGAGTAACCATGTAGATGTTACATCAGGGCCATCCTGTACTAATTAAATGAATAAGTTGTGCACAGTTTTAACTAAAGTATATGAGCCTATGGAATTATACAAATTACAAACGATCTCTAGTATAATGTGCGGTGTGCAGAGTATAACAGACGAATACTGATAATCTTCGAGGGGTGATACGGGGTGTCTCGAGCAACAGACTGAGGACAGCAGACCTTGTCCTGAAAAGGTCACGCAATGATAGTACATAACGTTGAAGCTTCGGCGCAACATCTGCCGTTGTGCCACCTCTTCGAAACCTAACGTAAATTTGTACAGCCTACAGTACCGACAGACCTGCATTCTTTTGACGTCTTCTAACGCCCAGAAAGCTTTCAAGCTCAGCCCACTGTGAGAAGTTTAGCTTGTGGAAACTCAGCGTACAAACTTGCATTTGCTGCCAGGCGTCGAATGTCGTTTCCAAAAGAGATTACTTATCCTCAGTTTGTTGCTCAAGACGTCCTCTAAACCACTCGAAATTTGGCGGCATTCATTACACCCTGTCCGTACATGGCTAAGCTTTCTGTGTAGTGTCATGAAATCGCTGTGAGAAGACCATAATTTGTGAAACTAGAGAGGGCTTCTATAGGTTGCAATGCTGAATAATAGGTTGCACTTGAGTGCTACTAGGGTACTGGCCACCAGAAGGTTACGACTCATATTGACAGTACTTTTGTTACAACCTCTTCATGTATAGTGATGGACAGTTTCTCTTCAAGGTAAAACTCACTGTTATTTTGACGATGGTGGGTACAGCGGTTGATGTCATTCACAAGATACGTCTGTGTCACACAGGCTAAATAAACTCTGTATAATACTGTACAGCCAGCTTAGCCATATTTCAAGCTCAGTATTCAAATATATTGATGTACCGTCTCCTTTCAAGATAAAGCTCGCTATTACATTGCGTGATTAAAACGTTCTGGTTAGAACGGGAAAAGGGAACTAAATGAAACCACACAGGTTGAAAGTAGGCGGTGTTATTTCAATGATTACAATATTGAGTCAAATTTATCAAGAACTTGGCAGTAGGGGCCCACTTGTCAGTATGACGTTGCATCTTTTGCAGCCTGGTTGCAAGGTCTGATTCGTTTGGGAAGCGTCTTATAAAGCCGTTTTATCCTCCCCTGGGGCAAGCTCTCTCCTTTATATCCTGGATACCGCCACTGAGATGGAGACGACGTCCGAGCTGGAAATTCTACAGTCAGCGGGAGTACTCAGTATCACAGTTTATAAAGACTCCAACCGTTTGTGGACGGGCATCATCGCCGTTGAAAAATGGCCTCACAATACTATCGCATGAGAACTAATATGAGGACGTAGGATGCCCGTAACATACCGTTGAGTCGCAAGTGTTACCTCAGTCACTTCCAGTCTTAACCTGAAGTATTAACCAATGGCTTCCCACAATCATGACGCCAGGGCTAACACAGGTTTGCTTCTCCAATACATTGGAAGAATGGGACCTCTTCCCAGGTCGCCGCCATACTTGCCGACGATGGTCGTCCGGAGTAGTGCAGAGCTGCAATTCGTATGTGAACACACTGTGACGTCATTCATCAGCAGTCCATGCTTCCCAGTCATGGCGGCACCCCAAACGCAGCCATCTGGTTTTGACGACAGATATGCATTCTCTCACATTTCCACGCTGTCCAACATGGAGCACTGCCAGATCCGAATCCCTAACAAATCCGGATACTGCATGATTCTACCAGCCAGCCAAACAAAGACCCACAATGAGGACCATTACAAGCTAATAATGCTGTATCATACGGGTATGCGGCTTGTACGTGTTCTTCACAAGGATCACTCAACATCTGATGCTCCTTCAAAATGGTGCAAATGGCTCTAAGCACTATGGGACTTAACATATTGGGTCATCAGTCCCCTAGACGGACAACTACACTACTGGTCATTGAAATTGCTACACCACGAAGATGACGTGCTACAGACGCGAAATTTAGCCGACAGGAAGAAGATGCTGTGATATGCAAATCATTAGCTTTTTAGAGCATACACAAAAGGTTGGCGCCGGTGGCAACACCTACAACGTGCTGACATGAAGAAAGTTTCCAACCTCTTTCTCATACACAAACTGCAGTTGACCGGTGTTGCCAGGTGAAACGTTGTTGTGATGCCTCGTGTAAGGAGGAGAAATGCGAACCATCACGTTTCCGACTTTGACAAAGGTCGGATTGCAGCCTATCGCGATTGCAGTTTATCGTATCGCGACATTGATGCTCGCATTGGTCGAGATCCAATGACTGTTAGCGGAATGTGGTATCGGTGGGTTCAGGAGGGTAATACGGAACGCCGTGCTGGATCCTAACGGCCTCGTACCATTAGCAGTCGAGATGACAGGCATCTTATCCGCATGACTGTAACGGATCGTGCAGCCACGTCTCGATCCCTGAGTCAATAGATGGGGAAGTTTGCAAGACAACAACCATCAGCACCAACAGTTCGACAACGTTTGCAGCTGCATGGACTATCAGCTCGGAGACCATGGCTGCGGTTACCCTTGACGCTGTGTCACAGACAGGAGCACCTGCGATGGTGTACTCAACGACGAACCTGGGTGCACGAATGGCGAAACGTCATTTTTTCGTATGAATCGAGGTTCTGTTTTCAGCATCATGATGGTCACATCCGTGTTTTGCGACATCGCGGTGAGCGCACATTGGAAATGTGTATTCGTCATCGTCATACTGGCTTATCACCTGGTGTGATGGGATGGGGTGCCATTGGTTACACGTCTCGGTCACATCTTGTTCTCATTGACGGCACTTTGAACAGTGGAATTTACATTTCAGATGTGTTACGACCCGTGGGTCCACCCTTCATTCGATCCCTGCGAAACCCTACATTTCAGCAGGATAATGCACTATCGCATGTTGCAGGTCCTGTACGTGCCTTTCTGGATACAGAAATTGTTCGACTGCTACCCTGGCCAGCACATTCTCCAGATCTCTCACCAACTGAAAACATCTGGTCAATGGCGGCCGAGCAACTGGCTCGTCACAATACGCCAGTCACTACTCTTGATGAACTGTTGTATCGTGTTGAAGCTGCATGGCCAGATGTACCTGTACACGTTATCCAAGCTCTGTTTGACTCAGTGGCCAGGTGTATCAAGGCCGTTATTACAGACAGAGGTGTTTGTTCTGGGCACTGATATCTGAGGATCTATGCACCCAAATTGCGTGAAAATGTAATCACATCTCAGTTGTAGTATAATATATTTGTCCAATGAATACCCGTTTATCATCTGCATTTCTTCTTGATGTAGCAATTTTAATGGCCAGTAGTATAATTAAACCTTACTAACCTAAGGACATCACACTCATCCATGCCCGAGGCAGGATTCGAACGTGCGACCCTTGCAGCAGCGTGGTTCCGGACTGAAGCGCCTAGAATCGCTCGGCCACAACGGCCGGCTCTCATGCTCCTCACGTGCCTTATGTATACCTTACCAGGCCCGGTAACAACACTAAACACGAACAGCTTTAATGCAGTCCGGTGGCCGTTTTACCAATCACAGTGACTTGCAAACGTAATCCTTTACATACCCGCCGATGGTGTGTAGATGGGCGAATTTGCATTGACGTCCGACTATATCTTCTTGTCAGAGAGTGTATTTTGACCACAGTGCGTACTTGGTTGTTATTAGTTAGAAAGTATGTCTGCATCACTCAGGCTACGTAAATACAGTCAGCTTGGCATATATTATTTAAAATATTTCCGAAATTATTCTGTTATGTCCAGTACTGTAAGTTTCTTAACCTGAATGCAGACGGAATATCCTGCTGCTGCGTATTTGCCCATCAGGCTACTGGCGTTAAGGTCTCACAGTCCAGCGATAAGTTTGCAGTTGACTTTATCAGCCCACGGATTACCATCACGAATGCGATAGTTTTCCTTCACGCACACGCTTCGTAATGTATCCATGTATTCAACCTGGAGTGATTCAAATAGTAATATGTTCAGTGTACAGCAAACCGTTTCAGCCCATGAGTACATACATGCGTCTGTCATTTACAAGACCACACACGCCTCTGCTTCAGTGTTATTTTGTGACTGAATGGCCGGACACTGTTCTTCGCCCCCTTTCACTCAGCCCTCTCTCTGGCGCCTCCTATCTTGGTGCAGATGGGATTAAATGTACTTTTCATCCAAATTAATCCACAGTGAGAAGATCTTCAGGGAAGTATAACATTTCAAACAACTTTACAAAGCAAAGATATATGCTGATGTACCTTCCACAGATCCCAAGTGACGTCGTCTTCGTGGATGCGGACTAAGTAAAAAAAAAGAAGGGAAGGTCTTAAACATATTTTTAATTGAAAGGTAATGACTAGCTTATCACAAAACATGTAAATGAACTGTACAATGAGGTGCATAATCAATGACAGATAAAATTCGCAACAACAAGGACTTGTGCGAAATAAACGAAAGTTGGTAGGCGCGTTTTTACATGTGAAAGACGATATATATTCAAATTTTGCACCAGCCTCTTAAGAGTGGCCATAGTAGCGCCAATATGAGGATGCAAATCAGGTTTGCTTGAAATACACGCTGTAATGGCCGTGAGCGGTGACTTGTGTTGGTTAAGAATGTCCTTAAGGTGATAAAGATGGCATTATCAGCAGCACCTGTTTGAGCGAGATCCTGTACGAGAAGTTGGTTCTTCCTTCTGCGATACTGCAGAAAGACGTGGCAGGAATGTAGCCACTGTACACGATTGCTGTCAGCGGTGGTCACGCAAGAAGACCGGGCTCTGGACGGCCACGTGGCACTGCCCAGAGGGAATACCATCGTGTTCGGAGTATGGCTCTGGCGCATCGTACTGCATCTTCAGCAGCAATTTGAGGGGCACTTTGCACCACACTGACACAACGAACTGTTGCAAATCGGTTACCTCAAGGACTGGTCCAATCCTTCAGCCTGTTCGCGTGCCCTCCATTGACACCAAACCACCGTCACTTGTGACTTCATCAGAGGGCACGGTGGAGGTCTGTTGTGTTTTCTGATGAAAGCTGGTTCTGCTTCGGTGCCAGTGATGGCTATGTGTGGGTTAGAAGGAGGCCAGTTGTCGGCGTGCTAGACATACTGGAACTCCATTTTGAGTTATGGTCTAGGGTGTGATTTCTTATGACAGCGGGAGGAATCTCTTGGTTATCGCATGTACCATGACAACAAATACACGACTGGCCATTAAAATTGCTCCACCAAGAAGATATGCAGATGATAAACGGGTATTCATAGGACAAATATATTATACTACAACTGACATGTGATTACATTTTCACGCAATTTGGGTACATAGATCCTGAGAAATCAGTACCCAGAGCAACCACCTCTGGCCACAATAACGGCCTTGATACGCCTGGGCATTGAATCAAACAGAGCTTTGATGGCGTGTGCAGGTACAGCTGCCCGTGCAGCTTCAACACAATACCACAGTTCATCGAGAGTAGTGACTGGCGTATCGTGACGAGCCAGTTGCTCGGCCACCATTGACCAGACGTTTTCAATTGGTGAGAGATCTGGAGAATTTGCGGGCCAGGGCAGCTGTCGAACATTTTCTGTATCCAGAAAGGCACGTACAGGACCTGCAACATGCGGTCGTGCATTATCCTGCTGAAATGTAGGGTTCCACAGGGATCGAATGAAGGGTAGAGCCACGGGTCGTAACACATCTGAAATGTAACGTCAACTGTTCAAAGTGCCGTCAATGCGAACAAGAGGTGACCGAGACGCGTAAACAATGGCACCCCATACCATCACGCCGGGTGATACGCCAGTATGGCGATGACGAATACACGCTTCCAATGTGCGTTCATCGAGATGTCGCCAAACACGGATGCGACCATCATGATGCTGTAAACAGAACCTTGATTCATACGAAAAAATGACGTTTTGCCATTCGTGCGCCCAGGTTCATCGTTGACTACACCATCGCAGGCGCCCCTGTCTGTGATGCAATGCCAAGGGTAACCGCAGCCATGGTCTCCGAGCTGATAGTCCATGTTGCTGCAAACGTCGTCGAACTGTTCGTGCTGATGGTTGTTGTCTTGCAAATGTCCCTATGTGTTGACTCAGGGATCGAGACGTGGCCGCACGATCCGTTACAGCCATGCAGATAAGATGCCTGTCATCTCGACTGCTAGTGATACGAGGCCGTTAGGATCCAGCACGGCGTTCCGTATTACCCTCCTGAACCCACCGAGTCCATATTCTTCTAACAGTCAATGTGATCTCGACCAACGCGAACATCAATGTCGCGATAGGATAAACCGCAATCGCGATAGGCTACAATCCGACCTTTATCAAAGTGGGAAACTTGATGGTACGCATTTCTCCTCCTTACACGAGGCATCACAACAACCTTTCACCAGGCAACGTCATTCAACTGCAGTTTGTGTATGAGAAATCGGTTGGAAACTTTCCTCATGTCAGTACGTTGTAGGTGTCGCCACCGGCGCCAACCTTGTGTGAATGCTCTGTAAAGCTAATCATTTGCATATCACGGCATCCTCTTCCTGTCGGTTAAATTTTCCGTCTGTAGCATGTCATCTTCGTGGAGTAGCAATTTTAACGGCCAGTAGTCTATGTATGTAAATCTGATGACTAGATCTGTTGTGTTGCCATTCATGAACAAGATACCAGGGGGTATTTTCCAACCAGATAACGCTCGCTCACATACGGCTGTCATAAGGTGTTCTATGGAGTGTCGACATATTTCCTAGGCCTGTGATAGCCAGATCTGTCCCCAGTCGAGCACATGTGGGAGATCATCCGACGACAACTCCAGCATCGTCCATAACCAGCATTAACCGCCTTTACTGACTGACCAAGTGCAGGAGACATGGAACTCCGTCCCACAAAGTGGTGTCCGGCATCTGTACAAAATAATACACGCACGTTTCCATGCTTGTATTCAACATTATGGCGGTTACACCTGTTATTAATGTAACAGTAGTTCTTATTTGCAATGGCTTATCTCTCGCTTTGATTAACCTGTGATGTTGCAATGTTAATCACTCAAATACGTTAACTAGACATACGTATTCCCGAAACTTCATTATTGTACATCAGTTATATTTTGCTTCTGTGTTTTTTTCCGACAGTGTACATTTCTATCGAAGCAATGCATCGTCAAAGAGAAAAATAAGTTTACAGCACTTATGTACATTGGCCACATTACTGCACTGAAGAAGTAAAGGAGTCAGATTTTGCTTAATCCGTAATTTGATATTATTAATAACTTATATACACATTCGTCGCTTCTGTTAAGAAATTCGTCAATGGAAAAGAATTTTGCCACTAATAAATCTTTAGGCTCTTCTTAAACTGAACTTTGTTAAGAGATAATGGTTTTATGACTACTAGCAAGTTATTGAAATTGTGTGTTCCTGAGTAATGGACACTTTTCTCGAACAAAATAACTGCTTCAAATATTTCTAAAGACTATTCAAATTTCTAGTAATGATTCCATGAACTGAGTTGCTGGTTTGAAGAAGTAATATGTTATTTATGACTAATTTTTAAGGAATAAATTCAGGGTGTCACAGGAGGAATGATCAATATTCAAGGGCCGCGCGGGATTAGCCGAGCGGTCAAGGCGCTGCAGTCATGGACTGTGCGGCTGGTCCCGGCGGAGGTTCGAATCTTCCCTCGGGCATGGGTGTGTGTATTTGTCCTTAGGATAATTTAGGTTAAGTAGTGTGTAAGCTTAGGGACTGATGACCTTAGCAGTTCAGTCCCATAAGATTTCACACACACACACAATATTCAAGGATGTATTGGGAACGATAATTCGAAGCAAAAATGTTACACGTGGGCTCTAAAAGGTATACATTAGACCTATTAGCACTTCCTCATCTTCGATATTGCGAAACGAATGTCTTGTAATGAAAGCTCTTTGCTTTCCGTATTTTGAGAAGAGGTACTATGGAACAAAACAAGAAGAAATTGTCCAGTAAACATGGACTTTAAAATGCATACCTTAAGAGCTATGAGCACTGGTTTAGTAGAACAGAGGCGTTTCACAGTAGTAAAGATCAACGAGTTCTTATAGCTGTTAAGGTATGTAGCTTCGAGCACATGTATACATAACTTTTCTTGTATATATGGTTCTCGGGCGAGACGTCGGATGTCATAGTGCAAACTCCACAATATTCGCGAGTTAAACGGGAGAATAATCAAGGCGCCTACGTGGACGCGCAGTTTTGCTTGCGGCTTCCGTCAGAGGTCGCTGGGGCGGCCGATGGCAGCGCAGAGCAGCGGCGGCAGCCTCCGCGCGTGCGCCGAAGTATTTGGTTCTTCATCCTGTAGGTGGCGTTACTGTCCTTCCAGCTACCAGCTGATATCGTCGCTATTGGCCATCGAATTTGGCGTCTCCACGCATGCGCACTTCCTGCCTAAAACTGGCATAAATAGGGGGCCCTGGTCCTGCCTTGGAAGTCCTCATCAACGCGATGGGTTTCACCGGCAGCCGCCAACGGCAGCCAAGGCACAAGAGAACGCAGCGGAACGGGACGATGCTCCAGTGCTACAACTGCCAGCAGCTGGGGGACACCGCGCGCGGGTGTAAGAACGCCGTCGCGTGCTTGAAGTGAGCGGCGGCTCACGACACCCGCAGCTGCACGAAACCTCGTGGGGTGGCCTGCGGCAGCGTGAACTGCGGCGGGCCACACGCCGCCAACTCACGTAGCTGCGGCTACCTCCGCGAGTCACGCCGTCTGCTCGCCGCACCACGTCCTGCGGTGACGTCCAGCGCCTCGACGGCCGCCGCGCCCCCCGCCCCCCGCTTCGGCGAGGGGTGCGAGCCGCGCCGACGTGAGGCCGCTACCGATGAAGCTCTGGCCGGCTTCCAAGCCGCCTTTGCGGCCGAAAGGGCCGCACTGAAGGAGGAGCTCGCAGCAGTCCATCGCCAGCTCCAACAGCTGCGCGATGAGCTGCGGGCTATCAAGAAGAAGCCGCCAGTTCCCGCCGCCGCCCCCGCTGTGAGTCGTCCGGTGGGGGTCGACGCGGCCACGCAAACAACCGCCGCTCCGCCCCCTGCAGCAATGCAGGACGCGGCCCCTATGGAAACCGACGATGTGACGCCACAGTCGTCACACTCCACCAAGGCAGCTGCAAGCAAGGGTGCTGTGGCAGCGACCGACTCCTCCCATGCCGAGAAGTCTACCGCCAAGAAGTCACAGCTACGGAATATGAAAGTACCAGATGCGCACGAGTTGCAGCCGTTCCTTAAGAACATTGCGGCGTCGCTACTGGACGGGTCATACCCATTCGAGCAACCGTACCCCCTCTCCCCAGCAGGTGCTAGCCCGCCCCCCCTCCCCCATCGCCCCCACTGCTTTAGCAAGTATGAGCTCAAGTGGCTAAATTTCATGACCAAGGAGGAATTAACCCTAATTGACAAATACCCCATCTTTACGCCAGACGACTGGCAATTATTCGCAGGGCTAGCAGAAACACACGTGACGGGCCAGGTACCTTCCTACATTTGGAGCCTACGTAGCAAAGCATGGAGAGAGTAACATCACAACTCAGCGTGAGTCATCCGACCCTACCGGCCAGCCATTTAGGCCGTTCGTTTTCAGCGTCTCTTACTGTTCCTCTGACTAACCTTTAATCTTTCTTTTATTATTTATAAAAAAAAATCCCCCAGCACAAAAGTCAAGTAGCAAAAACACCCACCATGTTATCCCACATTTTCACCCCATCATTTTAGAAGGTGAAGCGCACAAAGCGCTAGTACTTCGCCCCCAGCAGAGGGTTCAGCCCTCGGTCAAGTGCGTCTGCGTCTGCCTTAGCAGTGTGTTCGTCGCACCTGAAGATGTCGGCCAGTTGCGCTGACTAAATATTGTGGAGTTTGCACTATGACATCCGACGTCTCGCCCGAGAACCATATATACAACATGTCCGTCGGGAAAGCCTCAAGCAACACATGACTTTTCTTCCTCGTTTGCTCAACACTGCCATCTCTCGAAGATGAAGAAGTGCTGATAGCTCTAATGTATGCACTGTAGAGCTCATGTTTACTAATTATTTTTGCTTCGAGTTATCGTTCCTGTTACATCACTGACTATTGACCATTCCTTCTGTGGCAGCCTGTGCACTATGAGTCAGTAGTTAGTTTCCACAGTTCCTCGAAAAAAGCCTTTGCAGGATGTTCTCGAGTTTACACCACTAGGAAATCGTATTATACGTTGTTGAAACTTAAGCTTATCTTCATGAGTACCCCAAAAATTGATCTCATCTCATATGACACTACGGAATGCAAGTAAGCGAAGTATGCTAGTATTGAAAAATAATGATTTGTACAGACACTGCAAGAGTTTTGAGGTACGTTCCTCACAGTTGAATTTATTATGAAGTTGTAATCACTGTCAAACTCTTCTATCTACTTGTCTTCATATTTTGGGTATAAACTGGAGAGAAATCTTACGCACGTTCTGAACTGGATATAACACGTTTTTTAAAGTTTAGTGACAGAGTACTAGCTAGAAAACATTTATCAATGTTCATGAAAATTTCATTAACCACTCTTTCAAAAACTAGACTTGAATTGCTCTTTATTGCATCATCTGCAAACAAATAAGACTTGGTGTTTGGTAATGTTACTGATGAAAGGTTATTGATATACGCAAGAAAAAATAGGGACGCCAAGATGATACCTTGTGGGGACGCAACAGTAATAAATTCCCAGGTGCATTATGCTTGATAGTTTAATACCGGACTCTGCCCTATTAGGACCTTTTGTTTACTATCAGAGACGTATGATTTTAAGGTTTTTAGTTGCCGAAAATCGGCGATACGGGTTGGCCGGGCTCGACCACGTTTGTTTACATGGGTGTTGGCAAGCATACAGTACGACTAACACTAGTCTTGAAATGACGAGTTTGGACTTACAACTCTAGCTAAAACATGTACCTATATAAGATGCTGCTGTCGGTGGTGTGCGTAAACTCCTCACAAAGTAAGATACTGGTGTATTTACGATTGCTATTATTGGCCTTTCAAAGCTGTTATCAGTCCGAAAGTAGGTCTGTACTTCCCTTAAGTACCTATTGGAGGTGGTGTACCACCGTCTTCCTCCCACTTTTGAACGAACTAGCCCAGCTAGTAGTAGGACCCTGAGCTAAAGCATAAGTTGGCATTCTTCATGATAGTAAATAATTACCAGAGGTGGAAGAAGTGACATGTAACAGAAAAGAATCCTTGCACAACAGGGATTCAACCTCGAACTTCGGCAGTCTAAAGCTGAGTCCCAGAGCCATTTTTATGTTATATTCATTTTGTTACTGTGGATATTGTAAATTATTCACTTACGTCTATTACTCAAGTCCACGCATTACGTACTTCGAACATCTAATTCTTTCTTACACATACCAAGTTTTGCTTTTGTCTGCAGTTTGCAAGAACGTTTTACTTTTTCATTTTTCTTGGTTCTACAAATGAATAATAATCTCTCAGAACAGGGCATTACTATGGTAAGGGAAGGAAGCATAGAATGTAGTTCTCCGTCGACACTGAGATTATTAGAGACTAAGCACAGACGCAGATAGTATTAGAATATTTCTTAAAATGCAGATCGTTTTACGCTCTCGCAGTCGTATACATGATGACGAGCGTACTTAATTATTCAATTTCAGAAACAACAGGGGATATACTATAAACTCCACCAGATATACCACACCAGGGGAGCTGGAATGCAGGGCCGGCCCACTATGCTGATGACACAGCCCACTGGCGCCAAGCAAAATCAATAGAAAAAATCAACAGGAGAAACAATAACTATATCAAACAACTGGAAACGTGGCGAATAAAACCAAACGCACAAAAAACACAACTGGTACTATTCAATCACAAGCACTTCAGCAAAAGATAAAACAACAGTTAGGAAAACTCAGAATAAGTTTGTGGGGAGAGCCCATCCAACCGCAAGACACAGCTGTATACTTAGGAACTACCTTAGATTACACAATGTCCTGTATCCCACATACCCAAAAAATGACACAAAAAGCAAACAATAGATGCAATCTCATCAAACTTATAAGAGGCAGAGCAAATGGTGCAAATAACGAGACACTAATTCACACATACAAGACGTTTATAAGACCGGTCCTCGAATATGCCGCCCCAGTGTGGATAACGAACAAGAACAACACCCAAAAACGACAAGCCCTCTAGAGAAAAATTCTTCGCATTGCAGGACGACTCGACAGGAGAACTGACAACAACACAGTCTACCGAAGCACAAAGGTCTCCCCAATAAAAGAGAGGTGGATACAACTCACAGCAAAAATAGGAAGAAACCGACAAATCAACAAAACACTGACGACTGATCTACTCAATTATACACCAACACAATTCAACTTCCCGGAATATAAATATGCGTTCTCTCCTAGAACCATAAAAGAATGCATTGCCTACACCGACGATAGCAACGACAATGACAACGGGACCAACCACGCCAACTACATTAGCCACCTAATAGAAGAATAACACAAGAAATGCCGAAGAACAAAGGCAGAAGACAACAACATTCAACACAAGGACCCTTGCTAAGGTTTTTGAGAGGTTTCTCTTAGCACTTGGGCAAATGCCAGGGTCCTCACGTCCTCTCAACACAAAAACAAAAGAATATGCAGAAAACAAATAGAAACTCTCCCTTATGAAGAAATAAATGGAGCCCTAACAGAACACCTTAAGATAAGCTAAGGCACCAAAGAGCACTAGGCTCTCCATGTGCCCGCCTTCTCCCATCTGGGGAAGGAATGAAAGATGAAAAAAAAATAGTGCTCCATCCAGTGAGTGGTATAAAAGGTTACGATACAATACCTACGGGACACTATTGTCATGAACATCATCACAAGCCAGTGAGTGGTGTAAAAGGTTACGATACAACATCTACGGTACACTATTGTCATGAGCATCTTCACAAGACATACATGAATTATGCTCCATCCAGTGAGTGGTATAAAAGGTTACGATACAACACCTACGGTACACTATTGTCATGAACATCATCACAAGCCAGTGAGTGGTGTAAAAGGTTACGATACAACACCTACGGTACACTATTGTCACTAACATGGTACTCTATTGTCATGAACATCATCACAAGCCAGTGAGTGGTGTAAAAGGTTACGATACAACACCTACGGTACACTATTGTCATGAACATCTTCACAAGACATACATGAATTATGCCATGAACAACCACCCACTCCAGCCCCGCTACTGGTAAAACATACACAATTCAAGGCAGGGCCACATGTGAAACAACACATGTCATTTATCAGCTGACATGCCTGGACTGCACAGCCCTTTACATCGGTATGACGACAACTAAACTGGCTGAGCGCATGAACGGACAAAGACGAACTGTCCGCCTAGGAGATGCCCAATACCCGGTAGCAGAGCATGCCCTCCAGCATAATTCTAGAGACCTAGGAACCCGCTACACCGTACATGCCATTTGGCTTCTCCCACGCAACACAGTCCCTCGGAACTGCGGAGATGGGAACTTGCACTCCAACACATCCTTTCATCCACCATCCCCCTGGACTGAACCTACGTTATCCAACCTCACTCCCATTTACTCTTCAGTCTTCTCCTCTTTCCCTTTCCTCTTTAGCCATGCACGCATTTTTTCACCCTACATAGTTGTGTTTGTCTTTATACTACATACCTCTTTACTTCTGTGCGCATCCTCTTTGGTTTGAAGCTGGCACAGTACTTACAGTAGAATATCTTTGACTTCCCTCTGACAACCATGCCTCCATCCTTGCTACCCTCCCTTTCCATGTTGCTTCATAACCTGGGTTGTGAGTAACTGATCCACTTTCCCTTCTTCCCTTTTTTCCCCTCTCTCCTCCCTGACGAAGGAACAAAGTTCCGAAAGCAAGGAACGTAAATTTTCTGTTCTTTTTTGTGTATCTATCGGCTGTACTGAGCTGAGGTAAGTACTGGCCAGCCCCTCTATCTGTTTGTTAGTATTTGTTACACATATTTATATGAGATTTTCCATTAATCATAATAAAAGAATTGTATTACGACGAAAAGTAAATCATATGTGCAACTATGTAGATCAAATAAACGTTCAACGCGCCAAGACTATACTCGGATGTTGAAAGACTGAATCCAATGGAGCGCCTCGTCGGATGCTTCATGCAGTTTATTGATCCACCAGGGAAACATCTGCTACGACACTCATTTACAGTGGGGCTCATTGTCTGGATATCACCAGTGTCACACGTACTATCAATACAAAAGCCCCACTTGTGCAAATTGTATTTGACGTACCTTCCCCAGCTCGGGAGCTGTGCGCCCCAGTTGAATTCAGTGGAGAGATTTTCGACTTCTTCTTCACATGCTGCTCTTCTGGATTTGAGGCCTTTCCTAGATGCCAAGAGTAAATTTTCGTAAGGAGGGGCCGACTGACTTTTAGAAATTTGCTGACAAAGGTTATAGAAAACGGCCTTTCGTTGCAGGTGAGACGGACAGATGGTCGGTTGTATTGGAAGTCAGTATGTAGGTTTAGATCTGATTGTGCCAGTAGTGGTCCTCACAGATACATTTAAATGAATGTCAGCTTTCTTCAAATGGGCTTTGCTGAGCCAAACTGGTGCGCAATAGTTTGCTCCAGGGTATACAACTGTTGTACTATTTGCCAGGTTCACCAGTGTTTGTGCTTTTTTAGCTGTGCTGGAAAGGTGTTTATGAGACGTCAGCATTTTGCCTAACGTGCCACTAAGGTATTTTGCCTTTTCGTTGTATTTGACTATGTCGACTTGTCGGCTGATCATAGCTGATGCCAGGCAATTAGGGAGGTGAGAAAGACATTTTTAAAAACACATATCACCGGGAAACGTCAGAAGCGTCTCCAAACGGATAAGGCCTTAGTGCCCTATTTTATCTGTACTGACCTAAAGCTACTACTCTTAAGCGGTATGTTTTGTTGCCCTCTTGCCTTCTTTATCTGGGATTCATTTTCACAGCAACTTTTTATTATTGTCTTCTGGTTATTATGAAGTCGAATGTATCTTCTTTTACGTCAAAGCCCACTTTCTTCAATAGACTAATCCTAAATTATCGGTTAACAGAGCCGAAAGGCTTTTGTAAACCAGTTAGTGTGAAACAGAATTTCTAGAGTTAGTTATACACCATGGGCAGAACGGTAGCTCTGGTGGTCTAGCAGGTTGAGCACTCGACTCAGGCTACGGAGGTCCCTAATTCGATCTTGGATAGAGGAAGGGATTTTTCCTCGTTCCAGCCCCACCAGAACGGCTCCAGATCTCCTCATCTTGCTATCAAATGTCCACCGAGGTTCTTTACGGGGGTAAATGGGGTCAAGACGATAGGCTTGTCACCTTGCCCCTCCCACTGCCGTGGGGCAGAATTGCCGTTCCCCACCCAGAGTGAAGCCAACAGCCCGATCACGATCTTGCGCCACATACATTACGTTACCTTATCGTTGGCAAACTAGAACTATCCTCTCGTTCAAAATATTTTCTGTAAACAGCTCTGCAGAGCTTCAATGAAATTGAAGAATAATATAACCAACCACCAAAAGCTGATGCAGTTGGTATTTATTCATCGAGTACCGGTTTTGGCCAAGCGATCATCTTGAGGTCATGTGAAAGCGAAATGCACATATGCAGATGGTCATGCTATCGTGTACACAAAGTATAAAAGGGCAGTGTGTTGATGGAGCTGTAATTTCCACCCACGTAACTATGGCCGCATGACGGGAATTAACAGTCTCTGAACGCGGAATGATAATTGGAGCTAAACATATGGGATATTCCGTTTCGGAAATCGTTGGAGAATCCGATATTCCAAGATCCACATTGTCAAGAGTGTGCTGGGAATACCAGTTCCGGGCATCACATCTCACCACTGACAACGCAGTGGCCGATGGCCTTCACTTAACTAACTAGAACTGTCAGTGCTAACAGACAAGCAACACTGCGTGAAATAACCGCAGAAATAGGTACGAGATGTGCGACGGATGTATCTGCTAGGACAGTGCGGCGAAATTTGGCGTTAATTGGCTGTAGCAGCAGACGAGTGGCTCGAGAGCCTTTGATAACAGCACGACCTTGCCTGCAGCGTCTCTCCCGGGCTCGTGCTCATAGCCGTTGAATCCTAGACGAATGGAAAACCGTGGCCTGATCAGATGAGTCCAGATTTCAGTCGATAAGAGCTGATGACAGGATTCTAGTGTGGCGAAGCCCCCACGAAGCCACGAACCCAAGTTGTCAACAAGGAACTGTGGAAGCAGACGGTGGCTCCATAATGGTGTTGGCTCTGTTTACGTGGTTTGGCTCGCTCTTCTGGTCCAACTGAACCAATTATTGACTAGAAATGGTTATGTTCGGCTACTTGGAGACCATCTACAGCCATTCACAGACTTCATATTTCCGAACAACGATGGAATTTTTGTGGATGACAGGGCTTCATGTCACCGGGCCACGTATCTCGCGATTAGTTTGAGGAACGTTCTGGGCGATTCGAGCGAATGATTTAGCCACAGAGATCACCCGATGTGAATCCGATCGAACAGATATGGGACATAATCGAAAGGTCAGTTCGTGTGCAAAATTCCGCACCAGCAACACTTTCGCAATTATGGACGGCTATATAGGCATCATGGCTCAATATTCCTTCAGGGGACTTCCAGAGACTTGAGTCCATGTCACGTCTAGTTGCTACGCCGGGCAAAAGGAGGTCCGACACGAAATTAGGAGGCACCCCGTTATTATTATTAATATTTCGTGTATTATTTCGTGGGAACCTGGTTGCGCTAGCGCTCACATCTGGTTGTGATTTCGAGAACTTTTCAAACTACTCTCGCCAAAACCAGATTGCCTTGAAGATGGTGATTTGACCGAAATAGGTTGTCGATACAAAATAATTACGCATTACAGCAGCGTCTGGTGGTTCATGATGCCGTTCTTTGGGTATTATTTTGTTCTTCACTTTCTGAAAGCGAATTAAACCTCTTCTACAACTTCTTCTGTCTCTGTAATTCTAATGTCAATGATTTCCAGGAAGATCTTCAAAGTATTCTACAAATTAACAGATTTCATGATACTTGGTGCAAATTACCTACAGGTATCAAGCACTCTCACAACTTTTCCTCTTGCTTTTATGGAGCCATGTACCGAGTGAGGTGGCGCATTGGTAAAACGCTCAACTCGCGTCCGGAACAGGAGTAGTTGAAACCCCTATCCGGCCATTCAGGTTTACATTATCCGTCTATTCCTTAAATCAGTGAAATTGAATGCCTGGATGGTCCCTTTCCCATTTTTCCGCAACGTGAGTTCGTGATCCGTCTCTTACAACTCCTCATCAACGAGACAGAGGCCATCACACGCTCAATATTTATTGCACTGTATTCTGCATGCTGAATGCAATATTCAGTATTGCACAATACTGTCTTAGAGCTATATTGACTGTTTGCGTAATATATCGAAGAAGACTACAGAACTTCAAAAATATTGAGGCTCGTTCAGTATATTGTGCAATGTAATTACCGTGTATACACGTCAGTTCCCGTCGAGACCGAGAGAAATTCAATTTGCTCCGAATAGTTTTCGAAAAGAACTGGAAAAATAAATGACAAACGACCAGGAAGTAGGTTGGAAAATATACTGTATATGCTGACACCGTGAGCTAATTTGAAGAAATGAAGTTGCTGATTGGTCAGGAAATGCCAGATACTTTGTTATCCACAATAGCAGAGGAAACTGAAAAATCTTGGTGTCATGCCAGTAACCTGAAATGTTAATTTTACTTGTAACAGTTATCAGAACTGGGAAAGAAGATTAGGTCGGCTGAGGAGTGAACGTATAAGTTTATTTCCCTTGCAACAGTTGTCTCAGACACGAGATCATTAAGCTTTCATTCAGGATATTGTTTTATTTCGTTTACAACAGCAGTTACGATGCAGAAGTACATAGGAAACAACACATGTAAACGATAAATTATACAGTTCACTCGAGATCGTAGTTTTTTGCTGCGAGATTTTCGCATAAATTCTTCAAAGTTCTTGCCGCTGCAGACATGTCGACCTCGAACTCTCGACAACTTCTTCTGTCATCACTGTCAGGAGGTTAGATTTAAATATGCCTTCAGGTGTTAATTGGCCTAATTAAATCATGGAGATTAATTTCCACGAGATTTCGCCTTGTGGAGGACAAGTCTAGTCTCTCTAGTTGTATGTAGTCATCTGTTTGATTTATTCAACGATTCGTCCGTCTCCCCTTCTGCTCTTTACATTTGCCTCCGATTTAACGTTTTTTCCTACTAACTAGTTCATATTTTTCTACGTTTATATGGTCTGCCAGGTACAAAACTTCAGTGCCTAAGCGGAGTATCTTAGGTTCCTGCTAATTTTCAAATATGAGACACCAGTTAATTTCGGGAAGTAACAAACGGTCTTCGATTTTCTTTATCGCGCAATACATGCTATTCTTTACGAATATGTAAAAATCGTGTACTGTACGGAGATGTTTACCTGGTGCCCAAAAAGGTCCTGACCATTGGCTTACGGGTCAAGGGTGGAAGCATTTCGAAACAGCTAAGTTTGTAAATCGTTCGCGGGCCACTGTGGTTACGTGGACCGCGCATGGCAAAATGACGCCGAGGCAATTGTTACGCACTACGGGTCAGAGATGACAAGAGTGAACGACGGCTGCGGAGATGTGTATGGACGAATAAACGAGTTGCTCTTGATCAACTGACCGCCCAGATAAACCTAGGGACTACCGGCAGCGACTCCTCATCGACCGTCCAGTGAAAGTGGCGGTGCATAAGCCTCCGCAGTAGACGCATGGTTCATGTACCCATGCTGACTGCTGTTCATCAGCTTCGAAGTCTTGAATTTACACCCCAGTACTGGATATGGGCGCCCACTGATTGGCGACAGCTGGCCATTCCAGATGAATCCCATTTTACGCTCCACCAGACAGATGGGAGTTGACGTGTACGTCTTGAAATGTCTGAAAGCAAACATCCTGCGACAGTTTTTGTCTGGGAAATGTTTCCATGGCATTCCCTGGTGATCTCGTAATGCCGGAAGTACAGTGGATAAGCAAAAGTGTACATCTATCATTGGAGACCATGTCCATCGCTATATGAAGTTTTCTTTGCTCGATACCAGGACATCTACGAACAGGACAATGAAACATGTACATAGCTCGTAGGGTACGTGCGTGCTTCTAAAAACACCAGAATGAGTTCACTGTACTCCCCTGGTCACCAAGCTCCCAGGAGAATCTGTGGGACCACCTCAATCCAGCTGTTCACGCCATGAATCCTCAACGGGGACACCTTGCGCAGCTGGCCACAGCACTGGAGTCGGCATGGCTCCACATCTCGGCCCGTACCTTCCAGAACCTCACTGACCCTCTTCCCGCACGTCTCGCAGCGGTTGAGGCTGCAAAAGATCGTTCTTCAGACATTTGACAGGTGGTCACATTGATGTGTCTGGACACAGTATATGATATCATCACATGTGTCTATCCTATTGAGGCACTATTAACTATGTGATCAACAGTATCTGGACACCCCCAAAAACATATGTTTTTCATATTAGGTGCATTGTGCTGGCACCTACTGCCAGGTACTCCATATCAGCGACCTCAGTAATCATTAGACATCGTGAGAGAGTAGAATGGGGCGAATCGCGGATCTCATAGACTGCGAACGTCGTCACGTGATTGGGTGCCACCTGTGTCATACGTCTGTACGCGAGATTTCCTCACTCCTAAACATCCGTAGGTCCACTGTTTCCAAAGTGATAGTGAAGTGGAAACATGAAGGGATACGTACAGCACAAAAGCGTACAGGCTGACCTCGTCTGTTGACTGACAGAGACCGCCGACATTTAAAGACGGTCTTAATGTGTAATAGGCGGACACCTATTCAGACCATCACACAGGAATTCCAAACTGCATCAAGATCCACTGCAAGTACTATGACAGTTAGGCGGGAGCTGAGAAAACTTGAATTTAATGGTCCAGCGGCTGCTCATAAGCCACACATCACGCCGGCAAATGCCAAACGACGTCTCGCTTCGTGTGAGGAGCGTAAACATTAGACGATTGAACAATGGAAAAACGTTGTGTGGAGTGACGAATCACGGTACACAATGTGGTGATCCGATGGCAGGCTGTGGGTATGGCAGAGTCCTGTGAACATCATTTGCCAGCGTGTGTAGTGCCAAAAGTAAAATTCTTAGGCGGTGGTGTTATGGTGTGATCGTGTACTGCATGGAGGGGGCTTGCACCCCTTGTTGTTTTGCACTATCACAGCAGAGGCCTACATTGATGTTTTAAGCACCTTCTTGCTTCCCGCTGTTGAAGAGAAATTCGGGGATGGCGATTGCATCTTTCAACACAAGCGAGCACCTGTCATAATGCATGGCCTGTGGGGGAGTGGTTACACGACAACAACATCCGTGTAATGGAATGGCGTGCACACAGTCCTGACCTTGAATCCTATAGAGCACCTCTTTGATGTTTTGGAACAGCGACTTCGTGCCAGACCTCACCGACCGATATCGATACCTCAGTGCAGCACTCCGTGAAGAATGGTCTGCCATTCCCCAGGAAACCATCCAGCGCCTGATTGAACGTATGCCTGCGAGAGTGGAAGCTGTCATCAAGGCCAAGGTGGGCTGACACCAAACTGAATTCCAGCATTACCGATGGAGGGCGTCACGAACTTGTAAGTCATTTTCAGCCAGGTGTCCGGATATTTTTGATCACGGAAGCTTAAAAGTGACGCTTCATTTCATGCAAAAAGCAATTCCTGTAGAATCTCCCACCTAAAACGTTTGCATTGGCACTCTGTTACTGCTGAATTCAAAGGGCTCCTATGGACATATTCGTGTTTGGTTGTCACACTACAGGATCAGGTCCATAAACGTACTAGCAGTGCACTGGCTGGTTTCCTCAGCTGCATCCCCCTTAGACAAGCTACATGTCTCTCCAGTTGACAGCATCCAGAATTATGATACCTAGCTATAAGATTTCTATAATACTTCCGCCTCGTATTGCTATGAAATGGCAGGCAAAGTAATCTGAAAGCTCTTATTGGTTCTAATGGACACCAATAAATATGCAGCGAAGGAACACGCTTTGTAAAAACTTTAAGTGGAGTTTGATGGCCATATCTTTTTGTAGTAGCTGCAAAAAAAAAAAAAAAAAAAAAAAAACAACTTAACTCTGAGACAGTACAGACAAAAGCCAGAAAATATAGCTACAGCTTTAATGCAACTCTGGAAAATATTATATTTAAATAATTCGATTAGTTTCCATAAAATGCCACTATGAGTTTTACCTGATATGAAAGCTTCTATCCAGTCGACTGTCCTGCGATATTGCGTAAATGCATACCTTCATAATTAGGCAATAGTGAGATACTACATCAAATGCCTTCAGAATGTCAACGAACAAAGCTTCTAACTGACCATTGTGTTACTCGGCTACTCAACCTTAACTAAAGACGTCATACTGCAATATGAAATTGATTTTAAGATACTAAATAGGTTTAATGTCATTAATGCGAGGTTTCTTAGAGAAATTTAAAAATAATTTTAAATATATATTTTTAAAAAGACTCCATCTCTGCTTTGTTAGACTTTAACTTTTTGTGTTTCCATACGTGTTTCGTCGTCTGTACGTCTCATTTGTTTTTCTTTTTGCGGAGATTAAAACGAAGTCTTTGATTCGCAAACAATGAAAAAAGAAAGAATGATACCCACAGGAGTTTGAAACCTCAGAAAGATCGTTATATATTAAGAATTAACGTGTTCCTTTTCAATGATTCTACGTGAATAATCGTGGTAGAGTTTATACTGCCACAGCCCAGAAATCAAACAATTATTTAACAGTGCATATCTAAGCTGAGACGCAAAGAAGCAAAGCAGTACTGAAAATCATAAATAAAACCTGTTCCACTTCTTAGCAATGTTACTTCATAAATTCTTGTGCACCACTGTATTCTCTTCCCTTCTCTTCTCTTCTCTTCTCTTCTGTTATCTTCTCTTCTCTTCTCTTCTCTTCTCTCCTCTCCTCTTCTTCTATCAATCGAACTCCAACACTCTTTCTCGTCAATATTTTTCAGTCGAGTGGTACGTGATTGTCACAGTCCTTTCCTCACTGTCTATTGCATCGTTTACTTTGAAGGGAATCTTCGAATTACAGTGAAACAATGAAATGGTTTTCACATAACTGATCTCTTTTTCAGCTTCCCGAACGTCACTATTTTAGGGAATTACATTACATTCTTCTCCCTTCTACAAGTACTGGATGACTGTAACGGCAATTTCCGAACACCATGTATTTTAGAAAGCAGATACATTACTCTAGTAGAAACAATTAGGAAAGGGGGCGAGAGAAACCAAGCAGAAATGAAGAGAACAGAATTATAAGCATTATTCACGTGGTCAATAGTAGGCCAATGTTGATTTAGGAAGGTCAGAACCATCGAGATAATACTGACAAGCGAACAGAAATGTAATGTAAGTAAGATATTCGACAGTCTTCAGAGAAATAGCTTTCAATATGACTTTTCAACCTCACAGGCAATGCATAGCTGCCTGTTGCTTTGATTGCTCAAGAAACACTTCAGCGCGCCAAACGAGAAATTTAGGATCCCACTTTTCTGCGTAGGACATCATACATTGCTCTCTCGATATCACGGGGTGTCGATGCCGTAGACATTGTGTACTGCGTATCTGGAAACCATAGTGTTGTGTGCAACGACAGTGCTTATGAGAGAGAGTTCATGCAGTTCAATAACATTTCGTATCCTGAACAGAAGGCCGTGATAGGAGTTCATTACTGACCGTTTTTATGTTATAGGCCATTTCATACAAATGTTACACGGAAGGAACACCTTTGCTGGCTTCAAAAAAATTTAATTTTACGTACTTTCGTATGTGGTTTACTAGTATCCTCTACGGAAAGCAAGTCGCAGTCACTCAGGTGACAGCCTTGCACTACGTCGGCCAGTAGTACTCAGTTGTTTGCTGAGTCAGGCTCTTAATGATTTTCCCCGCCGGTCGATAAGAAGAAGTTATATAACAATAACAGCGGAGGACGTAGCACAAAGGGCGAGACGACAGCCACGTATCTGCACTGGACTTCAGCAGATAAGTCTCCTGTCGCACGATATAGTGCGCCTCATCTCGTGACAAGGCAGTTACCTCCTTTGTAGAAAAGCTAAAGCCACACTTCAAAATATCCGTAGCCCACGAGTTCTTAAAGCTCGCATTCCCAGTTCGCACTAATTTCTCTTCAATACAGTTTCGTTTCTAAAGGAATGTTCACGTCAGATGTAGCTTTCGAATACATGGTGACGTACTCACAACATGAATTAGTCTGCATCTGAACACTTTGTAGTAAATATACGGTTAAAATGGCTCTAAGCACTATGGGACTTATCATCTGAGGTCATCAGTCTCCTAGACTTAGAACTACTTAAACCTAAATAACCTAAGGACATTACACACAGCCATGCCCGAGGCAGGATTCGAACCTGCGACCGCAGCAGCAGCGCGGTTCCGGACTAAAGCGCATAGAACTGCTCGGCCACAGCGGCCGGCAGTAAATATATTCTTCTTCTTCTTCTTTTAGTGTTCAACCTTGAGGTTGGTTTGCAGCAGAGCGGCATTCCTCTCTTCTGTCTGCCTTCCTCTTCATTTCCACGTATATGTTACATCCAACGACATTCGTGATCTGTTGCATGTATGATATCCTTGGTCGCCCCCGCCGATTCCTTCCCTTACTAGCTCTTTCTGTTATTGTTCAAATGATGTTGTGTCGTAGGATGTGCCCTACAAGTTTGTCTCTTCTTGTTCGGATGTGCCTCCACAGAGATCTGGTTTCCTGTACTCTTTTAAGCACCTCTTCTTTTGTTACTTTGGCTTTCCAGCTGATCTTCATCGTCCTTCTATAGCACCGCATCTCCAGGGCCTCTAGCCGTCTTCTCTCTTCTCTTCCAGTTGTCCAAGTTTCACAACCGTAAGTATATATGAAGCACGATAATCACACAGACTCAGTCGAAGTTAATACCGGTTGGTTATAATTAAAGTGCAACTACTCACAGAGTCCAGTGTGGACTGTAATTGTCGTATGGCAGCGAAACTCAGTAGATATTCTAATGCATTAATGGGAAAACGATGTACGCTGGAAAAAAAACGAAGTGCAATTTTCGTCACCAGGTGAAAATCTGGAGCTGCGATTCCAAGAAAGACGTATAGATATGTTAGCATATGCAATGAATTAGGAACGGGACGTGGGCGAAAAAGGTCAAACAAATGAGAAAGGCATAATGTTAATATTATCATTAACCGCTGCTGACACAATTCGTTCAATATGACCACCGGAGACGTCGACGAGGTAGTACAGTCGTAAGACGACGTGTTCCTGTATACTGGCCTTCAGATCAGGTAGAGACCGAACGTGTCCCTGGTGAACGCGTTCTTTTCGATATCCCCACAACCAGAAGTCACTTGGATTCAGATCGGGTGATCTCGTGGGCCATGCATCTGGAAAACCTCTAGTGATAACAAGTTCGTGGAAAGTTGCATCATGCAGATCTTTCACTGGGCGAGTGACATGAGATGTTGCCTATCTTGCGTGAAAACGGTGGTTTCCATGCAGCTGCGCTCTTCCAAAGCGGAAATCACATACTGTACAAGGAACCCTCGATAACACGCAGACGTCACGTTACACCTGGCAGGGCCTCTGGGTGTACTCCTTCTTCTACTGCGTCAGATTTGACATACATTGGAAGACGTTTCCCGCCTCCATATGTGTACTATGTCATGTGAGTTATAGGGAAGAAATACGAATGTCGTAATGTCGTAATTGTAGTCTCAGCATTTTTGTATGTATGTTGTAGATATCCAGATCGACAAATAGCTGCAAAACCCATTAGATGTGCAGTAAATCAGAGACCGGGCAGCGGGAACGGCAGAGTCCAGAGATGTCCACCATCGCAGATATCTATCTGCTATACAATGCCGAGAGATCAATTTTCTACAATGTGAAAATTATTGTGAAGTCAAAAAACCGTTGCATTTTGTTTGTGATACGGTTCCTGGAGATTCTGACACTGTCAGACAGTTAGCTGAGTCCCCGTTTTGCCACACGACGCAGCAGATTGTCCGACGGGAGATAATATTGGGAAACAGTTTGCCCGCATTGGTAAATGTAACTGTTGAGAGAGTTAGCTCGTTCCGAAATTTGTACGATCTGCGATATTTAGTAGCGTTCCTTACCGAGAAACTCCGCATGTTAGAATTTGATTAATTAAGCCACGAATGTAATTACATGAATTAGGGAGGTCGCCTACTTGAGTTAGAAGCTAGTGCAGAAAAGCTGTGCATTTGTGAGGCTGAATAATTCCTGTGGAATTTAGTTTATTTGGACTTTAGGGGTTCGTTCTACAGTTCCGTGAAAGGGTATTAGCAAATCTGCCGGCCGAATCTGAGGTGATAGAGTTCGTGCTAATTTGGTGGTTGTTGGTTGTAGGTTTATTTTGATTTCCGAGCGGAGGTGTCGATGTAATTCATATTTTGTTTGGCAATCGCTAACGACTAATAGGTTGGGAACTTTGTCTTATTTTGCTACTGCACGCAGCTTGTTATGTGAAGTTTGTCATCCACGCCAACGTGTAAAGAAAGGGAATTGAAGATCAGAAAACAGAAAAGTTCGAACCATATTACGAGGCACTGTGTAACCATTTTAAGACTATTGAAGAGATACTTGACGAGTGACTTCCGTAATTTGTTTGAAGTAATGGGACCGCACATTGTCAACGACCGAAATGGTTGAATTTCGAGTTACCATTCAATTGCAGTATTTATAGTGCCGGTGACACGTAGATTTTTTTGGTTTTTTGTTAATTTGATTCTGTTGGACCTGACATGGTTGTCTTGTCATTCGATCGCACGTGTGTGCGAAGTGTGTAAATGATAACTGAGCTGTTATCAAATAGAAAGATAGGTGAGACTAGTAAAAGAAGTAAAACTCAAAAACCTTTCTCCTAGTTTCGTAGTGAGAGTATATTAACGTCTGGTCCCTTTAATCCCCCAAACCACCCAACCAAGTATATTAACGTATGCTATGAGAAGCACAAGATTTTATTTGGTGTGGATATTCATCATGTTATTTGGAAACTTTTTTTTTGATGAAATATATCAATACGACCAAATTCCACGTACAGTTTCTAGCTATTTGAAAGTGATTTACATATGATAAACTATCTGCGAGTACGCGTGATGTGTAACAGAATTTTGAATCAAAGGTATTAATTATTCTCTGTGTTACGTCAAACGAATGCGAAAAAGGGCCAGATTTAATAGGAAGTAAATCCAAAGCGAGATAAAAAATAAAGTTAAATGAAATTTTCGTTAATACTTTAGTACTAGTAATTCTAGATCAGAGACGCTATTTACGTAATAGTGGCATCTGAATGAGAAGTTTATTATATATTTGAGTGAACAAAAGAAAATATATATTTTTACGCTAAAGTACATGACTCAAAAAATAATTACATACAAAATGTATTAAAACAATTTAATCCGAGTTATATTAACAATGGTCTCAATATATTCGGCAATCAGTAATAGTATATGAGAATAATCCGACGAGCCCTTAACATTTTACTGGATTAATTATATTTAAGGTACTATTTTGTATTAATTACAGTGATTTCCTACAGAGAATAGCTTAGCTATAAGAAGTAAAAAGGTTTTTGAGAGTCTTTGCGAATAATAGAATTGCCAATAAAGCAGTAGTTTTGATAATACGATACGTAATTGAAGCTGTTACGTATACGTGGTTTGAAAGTGATAATGCTGGTGCCTTGTGTTTACACGTAAACCGTGGGTGTTATTGACTCTTCAAGTCACTGTCAGTCGCTAAAGTCTAACTGAGATACGTAATAATAGGTAAAGTAATTATGTATATGCTGTACTAATCTCAGAACGGTTGGCTTTTTGCTACGTACTGGGCACTGCGAAAGTGGGTAGATGCGATTGCGTATCAAATATAAAAAATATTTTAATTTTTCTGGGCATGTGTTTGCCAAACAAAAGCGCGACGAGTGTCACTTTTGTAACCTGCTGAATAATAACACTACTTACGTAGAGTTACAGCGCGAAGAATTCAAGGTAGCGAGAAAACATTCGACACAGGGCAAACATCATATACGTATCCAGTTCAGCTTTGACGTAGTTCATCTTCATAGAAGATGCTTGTGAATCCACACTACACCATAACATACGGCGAGTGCAGAGACTCTTCGTGCAAATCACGCGGTTTAACAGTACTCCAAATTCAGTAGTTCAGTGTATTCACTGCACGCTGTAGCGCAAAATGTGCCTCGTCGCTCCATAGAATATTGCCCGGCCACTTGTCAACTTCGATTCGTGCCAGAAACCGAAGGGCAAATTCAGGACGTTGCTGCGGATCATGGGGTTTCTTTTTCTGTGCCGTCTGGACCTTTTACCGGTACTGGCGTAAAATAGACCGCAAAACTTCGCGTTCTATTGACTGTGACATGGACAATTCTCGTGATACTTCGTGAGAACTAGCGGCACTCGTGGCACGCACAGCATGGTCAATTACAGCAATGGTAACCTCGTGAATGACTTCCAACGGAATAGAACAATTCCTCTTCCAGATGCCACACCAAGCTCACCCTTGTTTTCGAATTTCTTTGTCATCTTATTTGAACCTTTTAATGACGCCGGACCTCTCCTCACACCTTTAAGTTGGCGATGCTCTCAATGCAATACCATAACTGCTGCTCTTCACATAAAACAGATTTACTGTCCGTGCTCGGTCTCTCTTCTGGTTGCCAATACTGTTCACTTGAGTTGTGGCTTGTCAGCTGACAGCGTGGATGCCATACCGTCAAACAAACAGCGTACAGCGCCAGATTTGCACGTGGTGGCCACGATGGCACGAAATTTGTTTTCCAGCACAAATCGGTTTCCCATTAACGCATTAACATATCTACACAGTTTCGCTGCCATACGATAATTGTAGGCCACACTAGACCTCAGACTTCAATTATAACCACTGAGTACATACGCCAGATTTCGGATTTTGGTAGGGTACCGGAGAACTGCATTTTGGTTAGGATAAATGTTTTCTCATAAAATGCATATGAACATCTGTGTCTAAACTAGTCTATTGTTACAGATCCGTACTAGGATAATATGACAACGGATGTGGAGTACATACAAATTCCTGCTATGTGGATGCCACAATTACAGGAAATAGACAATGTGGCATCTTACAGCCCTGACCCAAATTCTTACAAGTGGTGAGGTTTATTAATGAGAACTAGGTGTAGTGTTTTAAAAATATGGTAAACGTGATGGTGTGGGATGAGGTATACCCAGAAAGAGATGCTATTGTCAAATTCATTTTACTTCGCAGTGAGTTTTTGCCAATATTTGACAGTAGCTTTCTTAAAAATTAATCAAAAAAATTCATTAAAAAACAAGTGAGCCATGGATAACAAAAGGAATTAAAATACCTTATAATAGGAAGGGTGAAATTTATATGAAGGCAAGAATAACTCAAGATCCGACATTATTTGTGTATTACAAAAATACCGTATTATTATAAGGAACGTCATTAAGATGTGCAGAAGTATGCATGTCCTTACAGAAATTGACAATGCGCATAATAAGATAAAACATACACTGAAGCACCAAAGAAACTGGTGTAGGCATTCGTATTCAAATACAGATGGTTCAAATGGCTCTGAGCACTATGGGACTTAACTGCTGTGGTCATCAGTCCCCTAGGACTCAGAACTACTTAAACTTAACTAACCTAAGGACATCACACATCCATGCCCGAGGCAGGATTCGAACCTGCGACCGTAGCGGTCACGCGGTTCCAAACTGAAGCGCCTAGAACCGCACGGCCATACCGACCGGCCAAGTAGGGATGAAGTGGAGATTTTCCCGTACGACCATTTCATGAGTGTCCGTGAATATCAGAAATCCGGTAAAACATCAAATCTCCGACATCTCTGAGCCGTAAAAAGATCCTGCAAGAACGGGACCAAGAGAATTGTTCAACGTGACAGAAGTGCAACCCTTCCGTAAACTGCTGCACATTTCAGTGCTGGGCCATCAACAAGTGACAGCGTGCGAACGATTGAACGAAACATCATCAATATCGGCTTTCGGAGCCGAAGGCTCACTCGTGTATCCTTGATGACTGCACGACACAAAGCTTTACGCCTCGCCTGGGCCTGTCAACACCTTTGGACTGTTGATGACTGGAAACATATTGTCTAGTCACACTAGTCTCGTTTCAAATTGTATCGAGCGGATGGACTTGTACGGGTATGGAGACAGCCATAGATCCTGCATGTCAGCAGGGACTGTTAAAGCTGCTGGAGGCTCTTTGATGGTGTGGGGCGTGTGCAGTTGGAGTGATATGGGACGTATGTATATGTCTAGATACGACTCTGACAGGTGACCCATACGTAATCATCTCTTCTGATCACCTGCATCCATTCATGTCCATTGTGCTCCGACGGACTTGAGGAATTCCAACAGGATAATGCGACACCCACGCGTCCAGAATTGCTATAGATTACCTCCATGAATACTCTTCTAAGTTTAAACACTTCCGCTGCCCACCAAACTCCCCAGACATGAACTTTATTGAGCATATCTGGGATGCCTTGCAACGTGTTGTTCAGTAGAGATCTCCACCCCCTAGTACTCTTACGGATTTATGGACACCCCTCCAGGATTCACGGTGTCTGTTCCCTCCAGCACTACTTCAGACATTAGTCGAGGCTAAGCCAAGTCGTGTTGCGGCACTTCTGCTTGTTCGCGGGGGCCTTACACGATATTAGGCAGGCCGCGCGGGATTAGCCGAGCGGTCTGGGGGGCTGCAGTCATGGACTGTGCGGCTGGTGCCGGCGGAGGTATGAGTCCTCCCTCTGGCATGGGTGTGTTTGTCCTTAGGATAATTTAGGTTAAGTAGTGTCTAAGCTTAGGGACTGATGACCTTAGCAGTTAAGTCCCATAAGATTTCACACACATTTGAACATTTGATATTAGGCAGGTGCACCAGTTTCTTTGGCTCTTCAGTGTAAATAGGATATTCTCAAACGGGAGACAGGGCAGTCAGTCGGTGAAGAATATACCATAACAGTAAAACTAAACGACATAATGTGACTGATAATTCGCAAGTAACGAGTACTTTCAAAAATCACTTTCTAAGTATAGCAATAAAAATAAGGTTACATGGTTCAGTTTGAGAACAAAAGAATTTATTAGAAAGGTCATTCCACAAAACGTGAAGCAACTAGAGGTTGCATCAATATTCTTCGGTGAAAATAAGAAAATGTTAAAAATTCTAAAAAACAAAATCTCATATGATGTTGATGGAATCTCAGACCGAATTCTGAAAAGTTGCTCTCACTAAATACGTAATATCCTCATATGTAATCTCTGGCACAGGGAGGTTTCCCAGATAGATTAAAATATATATACGAAGACAGTAACTTGTTCTCGAAAGAACAGTTACTGTTGATGACCGTGCAGCTTTTCCCTGGAATAAATGATGACTAACTGGAAACCTCAGCTGCCGACAGGTGTTGTTGATATACCTCGATGTGGACAGCTGAAAATGTGTGCCCCGACCGGGACCCGAACCTGGGATCTCCTGCTTACATGGCAGACGCTATATCGGTCTGAGCCACCGAGGATACAGATGAATAGCGCGACTGCAGGGACTTATCCCTTGCACGCTTCCCGTGCGACTCACATTCCCAACTGTCCACAATTCTACCTATGTATTGCACCTTATAGACATTTGCTCACACACTCATTACTCGCGCACGCTTTGGCGATCAACAGTAACTGTTCTTTCGAGAACAAGTTACTGTCTTCGTATATATAGTTAAAGGCTACCCAGCCATTGACCTTCGTCTGTGCGAATGCGCACAGGTTGCCCAAACTCTTACGGGAATCGCCAAAGCGTGCGCGAGTAATGAGTGTGTGGGCAAATGTCTATAAGGCACAATACATAGGTAGAATTGTGGACAGTTGGGAATGTGAGTCTCACGGGAAACGTGCAAGGGATAAGTCCCTGCAGTCGCGCTATTCATCTGTGTCCTCGGTGGCTCAGATCGATAGAGCGTCTGCCATGTAAGCAGGAAATCCCGGGTTCGGGTCCCGGTCGGGGCACACATTTTCAGCTGTCCACATCGAGGTACATCAAAAACACCTGTCGGCAGCTGAGGTTTTCAGTTAGTCATCAGATAAAAACATGCCGACCGCTTTAAACAATGATCGTTCAGTTTCCTTAGTGGCATCTTTTTGCAAAACATTCGCGAAAGTAATGTACTGAATAGTAGTCTCACAATTAAGTAGAAGCAATTTACTTAGCATATCACAGTTTGGATTCCATCCACCCTAAAAACTAAGCTAAACCCCACTTGAACAGACCATGAAGGCCCAAGGGTACCGACTGACCCCAGTGTCATCCTCAGCCCACAGGTGTCTCTGGATGCGGGTGTGGAGGGGCACGTGGTAATCACATCGCCCTCTCGGCCGTATGTCAGTTTACGAGACCGGAGCTGCTACTTTTCAATCAAGCAGCTCCTCAGTTTGCCTGACAAGGGCTGAGTGCACCCCATTTGCCAGGCCGGATGGTCGCCCATCCGACTGCTAGCCCAGCCCTTTAGCGCTTAACTTCGGTGATCTGACGCGAACCGGTGCAACTAATGCGGCAAGATCGTTGGCTATGCATTCACCCACCAAATATTAAAAACTTAAGCAATATAATATCGCTAAATTGTATTTCTGTGATCTTTCCAAGGCTATTAGATTATGTCATACTCTTAGAAAAACTTAAGTTTTATGGAATTGAATCATACTTAAAAAACGTAAAGCAAGAAGGTTGTCTTGAATAATTCAAACAATGTTGGAAAGGGAAAATATTTAGAAATTACAAAGAGTCCCACATGGTTCAATTTTGAATCCACTCTTATTCCTTATATGCGTCAACAAGCACTTAACATTCAACAAGCAGAATCGGTACTTTTTGCAGATGATACTAGTGTTATAATAAATCCGTTTAGAAAGAAAGCATCAGGAGAGACTGTTCATGAAGTTTTTCGAAGATTTATTTAGTGGTTCTCTGAAAATCGAGTCTTACTTGAGTCTGAGGAAACGCACTATAATCAGCTCTGTACAACGAATTGAATCATAGCAACAACTGCTGCAGCTCATGAGCAGGAGACAATAAGGAGATTAGAATGCTCCGAATTTTTGGGTGTACATACTGATCAAAACTCGAACTGGAAGAAGCGTATTACCAAGCTCAAACCATTAAGTTCAGCTACTTTTGCTCTTGGAATAATGACTAGTCTTGGAAACTAACGAATGAATCTCCTGACATAATTTGCATATTCCCACTCAGTAATGTCTTAGGAAACAAATTTCTGGTGTAAATACTAACTTAGAAAGTAAGTACTGATTGCACACAAGCGAGCAGTAAGAGTAATGTGTGGTGTTCACCCGCAGTCATCACGTAGGCAACTCTTCAATGAGTTAGGCATTTCAGCTGCACCATCACAGTACATATAATCGCTAATGAAACTCATCATAAATAATCCGTCACAGTTTTAACAGAATAGTAATGCCCACACCAACAACACCAGAGAAAGTAATGAGCTTTATCACCCATAATCAGTAGCTCATAAAGCTCATGCAGCAACAACAAATTGTGATCATTCGCACTATGAGCTAAAGTGCCTGATAGGTAGCAAGATAAGTTTTAAATGTAACCCATATTATTTCTACCGAACAATGCTCTATATTTCACGGACGAATTTCTAATTACAACTAACACGTTCCACATCACTTAGATAAAAGAATCGTTCAAATGGTCTGTGGGACATATAACAAATTAATAACTATGACCGAAGCAGAGAGGATGTAAAATGTAGACAGGCAATGGAACAAAAGCGTCTCTGAAGAAGAGACATTTGCTGGCATCGAATATGGACTTAAGTGTTAGGCAGTGACCTCTGAAGGTATTTATCTGGCGTGTATCCATGTATACTATCTGATCAAAAGTATCTGGACACCGCCAGTAACATACGTTTTTCATATTAGGTACATTGTGCAGTCAGCTACTGCCAGGCACTCAATATTAGATACCTCAGTAGTCATTAGACATCGTGAGAGAGCAGAATGGGGCGCTCTGTGGAACTCATGGTCTTCGAACGTGGTCAGGTGATTGGGTATCACTTTTGTCATATGTCTGTATGCAAGATTTCCACACCCCTAAAGATCCCTAGGTCCACTGTTTCCGGTGTGATAATGAAGTGGAAACGTGAAGGGACACGTACAGCCCAAAAGCGTACAGGCTGCCTCGTATGTTAACTGACAGATACCGCCGACAGTTGGAAAGGGTCGTAATGTGTAATAGGCAGACATCTAACCAGACCATCACACAGGAATGCCAAACTGCATCAGGATCGACTACTATGGAAGTTAGGCGGGAGGTGAGAATATTTGAATTTCATGGCCGAGAGTCTGTTCATAAGCCTCACATCACGCCGGTAAATGGCAAGCGACGCTTCTCTCGGTGAAGGAGCGTAAACATTGGACTATTGAACAGTGCGAAAATGTTGTATGGAGTGACGAATCACGGAACACAATGTGGCGATCTGATGGCAGCATGTGGGTATGACGAATGCCCGCTGAACGTCATCTGCCAGCGTGTGTAGTGCCAACAGTAAAATTCGGAGGCGGTGGTGTTATGGTGTGGTCGTGTCTGTCATGGAGGGGTCTTGCACTCCTTATTTTGTGTGGCACTATCACAGCACAGGCCTACATTAATGTTTTAAGCATCTTCTTGCTTCCCGCTGTTGAATAGTAAATCGGGGATGGCGACTGCATCTTCCAACACGATCGAGCACCTGTTCATAATGCACAGCGTGTGGCGGACTGGTTACACGACAATAACATGTCTGTAATGGACTGGCCTGCACCGAGTCCTGACCTGAATCCTATAGAACACCTTTGGGATGTTTTGAAACTCTGACTTCGTGCCAGGCCTTACCGATCGAGTACAATACCTCTCTTCAGTGCAGCACTCCGTGAAGAAAGGGATGCCATTCTCCATAAAACCTTCCAGCACCCGTTTGAACATATGCCTGCGAGAGCGGAAACTGTGATCAAGGCTAAGGGCGGACCAACACCATATTCAATTCCAGCATTACCGATGGAGGATGCCACGACATTGTAAGTAATTTTCAGGCAGGTGTCCGGATACATTTGATCACATAGTGTATAGAAGTGAAACACCGACGAATACTAGTTTACACAATAAGAGAAAGAAGCTTTTGAAACGCTGAAAATTAGATGGGTAGATCACATAACTAATGAAGGGATACTAAACAGAATTGGGGAGACAATAAATTTGTGGCACAACTTGACTAAAAGAAGGGACCCGTTGACAGGACACATTCTGATACATGAAGGGACCACCAGCAGAGCACTGGACAGAAGTGTGGGAGATAAATCGTTTGGTGAGACCAAGAGTTGAATACAGTAAGCAGATTCAGAAGGATATAGGCTGCAGTTGTTATTCGGAGATGAATAGGATTGCACAGGATAAAATAGCATGGAGAGCTGCATAAAACCATTCTCCGGACACTACCACAACTAACTAACTAAGAGTCGTCTGCACGATTCACAGCAGAATGGCTCCAGTTTGAAAATGTTGAGGCTTCATGCAGGGCTTGAAGACAGAATCTTTCACAGGAAATGTTCTTACCTACAGAGCAATCCTAGCTCACTTCACTGTCGATCTTTTTGATTCATACCTGTTTCCTAATGGGTACTGTAAGACTAATCACTTTAGACACCAAGTACGTGAACACGCATTTTTTGTGTACAGGGAATTAGGAGCGATTGTACATTTTATTATCAGCTCACACTCAATGAGTATTTGCTTGGTTCATTCTTCAGTTTCATCTCTGTAGCGACATGCCTGAGCAAATTATGGTAACCTTGTTCAAGAGATGACTGCAATGCTTACGATACATTTGATATTACGAATTATAGGAGCAGTAGTTTAAGATACGGCTAATATAGTACCTATTTTATCGATTTATAGTGGATATATTGTAAATATTAAAGTAAGTGCTGCGGGAAAATTCATTTTGCTCATTAACATTCTTCTCAGATTCCTTTCTTCTGTCAGAATAAAATTACAGCTCTTCAAGTACATCAAGATACCGTCACTTGTTGATTCCATGACACTTTCTGACTTGTTGTTGTCGATACGAGTGATTCTATGGTTGTGGGTTGATAAACGTTCACGATGACGTTCTCCAGTAAATATACAATGGCTGGAGTCCTCCCTCGTTACACTAACATGGACGGGTTTCACAGATGGACTGTGGCTGGCGCAGGTTGTGGCCTGCGACACGCATAAACATATTAATGCCTCGCTCGATAGCCAAGCATGGTGCACCCTAGAGGCCACACTCTTTCACCACACTTTTACCTTGCAGCTTCTTTGCGAATTTAAATATTACTGTTTGTAAAAATTTATAAATGCTTTTATGACCTGATTCATTTTGTCATTTTTATCGTAGACTACATTAAGATTCCTGAGTATTTTGGTTTTCTTAAATAAACCCAAGTGCAAGTTGTGTTTTAGAAGATAGAGGACTCAACTAATGCGAATTACATATTTATTAATTTCGCATATTCTGTTTTACGAAAGAGAAAACTTAAATTGTCCAGTTTACTGTTAAATTCTTTTCCCGGATTTGTATTTCTACTTTTATCTTTTATTTTCGTTCTATATTTTTGATTTTAATAATTCTCTTTATTTTTTAGACAATTCACATTATTTTAAGCTGAAAGTATCTTTTGTACTCTCTATCAATGTACTGGTGACTGACTTGTGCGTCGCATCCTGTGCGCGTTGTTACTTAGCTTTATGTCACGTTCTTACCACTACTGACAAACGATCCCTTCCAGCTCTTGGTTCGTGATGTTTTAATGTTATTTATGGTACCATTGTCGGTAATTTCTACTTTATACTTTTGAAAAAATTAGCTGCGAATTTTTTATTTCTTGTTGATTATATAAGTTCATGACAAGCTTGTTGCGTCGTATATTCCATTATCAAATGTTCGTGTTGACGTTACAGTTATACATCATTTTATTCTACGCCTATTATAACAGTACTGTGAGATTTTATTTTATAATATTATACTTATATCTAGATATAGTGGGGTTCATAAATCATCTTGCAGCGCAAGTCTTTTCATGTGCAGTCTTCTTAATTGGACACGTATTTACTTTCTGCAAAGGAATTATGGAATAACGGTGAAATTTCGTGGTAGTTTTTGTCAGTCGTCAAATGACAGATCATTTTAATGACTTTTATGTTTACAAGTTAATATTATCTTAGGCAGTCAAAGACAGTTTTTGTCAGAGATATTGTGCATTATGTGGATGTGTGATGTTAATGTTGTGTACTGTGTTTTGTTTATCGTGTTGTGTTTATCCCTTTTCTTTTTCTGTAGTGTCAATAAAGTTTTCCAGATAATTTTTTTGTTTGAGTTCCGTCTGTCCGTTTAGGACGTCATTCAGATATATCTTTGTCTGTACATAGCTTTCCAGTTCTTTCAAAATGTTCATGGTTTGACCCTTTGGTATCTTATATAGAATTTTCCAGAGCGTTTTCTGTTATGTCTAGTCGATGATTTTCATTTTTTTAAGCGTAGGCATAAACTTTACAGGTTGTTTCCGTAATCTCAAGTGTATTGTTTAAATTTGATACTGAAACTGTTCGTTCGATCTAAAACCTACAGCAGTCATCGTAGGTAATATCGTCCTACACCCGAATTAGAAAAGATAAAGCCATCGCTTTTTCCTGATACCAACTTCGTTCGTAAGGTACTGGTAGTGTGAAATGCTAGTTGTATTTTCGTATTCGTTAAGAAGTTATTTATTTTGTGTGATATATTCCCCACGTATGGTGCTGGTACATACGTCAATTTGGATTTAGTTGTTTCATCTCTTTTCAGTGTTTCGTCATCATGTATGTTATCTGATTTATCTTGAGTTTGGTCTTTGTAGCTTTTAAGTACTACGTTTAGATGGAATTTTTGTCCTTGATGTGTGTTGTAGTAATGTAATTTCATTTGCTATTGCTTATTCTTCCAACGGTAAGTGTATGGTTTGCACATATATGCAACCTGGTATGGTATGAATTTTTACTGAAGATAATGTCTGCAGTTGCAGCTTTTCTATAAATTCAGATATATTTTGATTATTATTGCCTATTTTTAGGTGTAAGGAACTGATGAATTTGTTGTTTTCTGTTTCGATTGTTTAACAGTTGGTGAATTGTTTATGTACCAGTGTTGTCCCCATTTATTACCAGTACTTATCGTCTACATACCAAAAGTACGAATATGTTATTTACGTATTTACTGGAAGTAAATACCTAAACGTTTGGGTGAAACTTACTGTGCAAGTCGCAACTCACCTTGAGCTCTCTCTGATTCTGTAGCGTCTTTTGGATGATCTGTGTTACACATATGCAATGTTTGTATTGTCAGACCGCATTTTTTCTTTTCCCAGTTTAGATCTGTAGATGATATGCTAATCAGATGAAAACCATTCATTATTAATAAAAGATAACTAGTGATTCAAACGGTGTTTTCCAATCATCATACCGATAGATATCATCGTTTTCCTTGAGAGGTTGTCAGTATTATGAAAGTTAGAATTGACATTGCGGGGCTGCTACCTTTTTCACACTAGTTTTGAAACGGTTCATTTCGATCTTCTCCTGAAATTCGTAACATCCCACGTACTACACTAACGTGGAAGCAGAGCGGCAGCTATTATCTTTTACGTTTCCCTGGCACTTGGAGACCATCATGTTAAAATTAGGCGAACTACGAGAACCTTTATCGACATGCTGAGACTGCTGGTACTAGACGTCCATTTGTAGCAGAGATCACTAGGTACATGAGACTGAAGATCGTTTCATGAACAAAAATCTCATGAAGCATTACTAGACGTAAACATCTAGTCCTCTATACCGTTATCAGGCAAATTGTACAAGTCGCAACTCACCTTAAACACTCCCTGTTTCTGTAGCGTGTCCTGAGTGATGCGTCCTCCGTTTGCTGCAGAGGCTGTCTCCAGAAACACACCTGACGACAGTCTTCCGAAGAGCTGGAGTGGAGCCTGCGTTATCGCTCAGAGAAGTGAAGATGATTACAGGAGATCAATAGGCGAACGCGCCTTATCACCGGCACGTAATGGGTGCTGCTGCCGGCCGTGTGACCGATACCGGCTTTCAACCTGGGCAAGAGGGCCGAAAGGAAATGATTTGAGGCAGCTGTGCGTTGACTAGCACTGCAGTAATCCAGGGTGCCATGTAGTGCGTGCAGTTGCAGTGTTGCCGACCCTCGTGCAGTTTCCAGTTCTCCATGCAGACACTGCACATCTCACAAAGGGACGGCACCTACTTTTATTTATTTCTTTATTGTTCATAATTACAGCCTATTATATGAAAATCTAAAATAGACTACACAAATCACATATACACTCCTGAAAATTGAAATAAGAACACCGTGAATTCATTGTCCCAGGAAGGGGAAACTTTATTGACACATTCCTGGGGTCAGATACATCACATGATCACACTGACAGAACCACAGGCACATAGACACAGGCAACAGAGCATGCACAATGTCGGCACTAGTACACTGTATATCCACCTTTCGCAGCAATGCAGGCTGCTATTCTCCCATGGAGACGATCGTAGAGATGCTGGATGTAGTCCTGTGGAACGGCTTGCCATGCCATTTCCACCTGGCGCCTCAGTTGGACCAGCGTTCGTGCTGGACGTGCAGACCGCGTGAGACGACGCTTCATCCAGTCCCAAACATGCTCAATGGGGGACAGATCCGGAGATCTTGCTGGCCAGGGTAGTTGACTTACACCTTCTAGAGCACGTTGGGTGGCACGGGATACATGCGGACGTGCATTGTCCTGTTGGAACAGCAAGTTCCCTTGCCGGTCAAGGAATGGTAGAACGATGGGTTCGATGACGGTTTGGATGTACCGTGCACTATTCAGTGTCCCCTCGACGATCACCAGTGGTGTACGGCCAGTGTAGGAGATCGCTCCCCACACCATGATGCCGGGTGTTGGCCCTGTGTGCCTCGGTCGTATGCAGTCCTGATTGTGGCGCTCACCTGCACGGCGCCAAACACGCATACGACCATCATTGGCACCAAGGCAGAAGCGACTCTCATCGCTGAAGACGACACGTCTCCATTCGTCCCTCCATTCACGCCTGTCGCGACACCACTGGAGGCGGGCTGCACGATGTTGGGGCGTGAGCGGAAGACGGCCTAACGGTATGCGGGACCGTAGCCCAGCTTCATGGAGACGGTTGCGAATGGTCGTCGCCGATACCTCAGGAGCAACAGTGTCCCTAATTTGCTGGGAAGTGGCGGTGCGGTCCCCTACGGCACTGCGTAGGATCCTACGGTCTTGGCGTGCATCCGTGCGTCGCTGCGGTCCGGTCCCAGGTCGACGGGCACGTGCACCTTCCGCCGACCACTGGCGACAACATCGATGTACTGTGGAGACCTCACGCCCCACGTGTTGAGCAATTCGGCGGTACGTCCACCCGGCCTCCCGCATGCCCACTATACGCCCTCGCTCAAAGTCCGTCAACTGCACATACGGTTCACGTCCACGCTGTCGCGGCATGCTACCAGTGTTAAAGACTGCGATGGAGCTCCGTATGCCACGGCAAACTGGCTGACACTGACGGCGGCGGTGCACAAATGCTGCGCAGCTAGCGCCATTCGACGGCCAACACCGCGGTTCCTGGTGTGTCCGCTGTGCCGTGCGTGTGATCATTGCTTGTACAGCCCTCTCGCAGTGTCCGGAGCAAGTATGGTGGGTTTGACACACCGGTGTCAATGTGTTCTTTTTTCCATTTCCAGGAGTGTATATTACTACAAACCTAAGTTAAATCCTTAGCCAATTACCCAGCTACTAATCTACCACATGCACTACAGAATTTGTTCTCCGTTTGTTCTTTTATTTTTGGGCATTTAACTTGTAGATGGTTGTCTCTGCTGCTGTAACCGCCCTCATTGTATTCCGGTCAACAGCCATAGTCTGCTGGATTCCTTTGGCGTCGGGCAGTACAAAAAAAAAAAATGGCTCTGAGCACTATGGGACTTAACAAAAAAAATGGTTCAAATGGCTTTGAGCACTATGGGACTCAACTACTGAGGTCATTAGTCCCCTAGAACTTAGAACTAGTTAAACCTAACTAACCTAAGGACATCACAAACATCCATGCCCGAGGCAGGATTCGAACCTGCGACCGTAGCGGTCTTGCGGTTCCAGACTGCAGCGCCTTTAACCGCACGGCCACTTCGGCCGGCGGGACTTAACATCTGAGGTCATCAGTCCCCTAGCACTTAGAACTACTTAAACCTTACTAACCTAATGACATCACACACGTCCATGCCCGAGGCAGGATCCGAACCTGCGACCGTAGGGGTCACGCGGTTCCAGACTGAAGCGCCTAGAACCGCACGGCCTCGGGCAGTACATCAGCAGCGTTTCCGCTAAAGCAGGTAATTCCACCCATCACTGTCACTTCTTACAGTCTACACTTCCACGATCACTTGCAATAACGCAGTGTAGATTCTCGCCGGCCAAAGTGGCCATGCGGTTAAAGGCGCTGCAGTCTGGAACCGCAAGACCGCTACGGTCGCAGGTTCGAATCCTGCCTCGGGCATGGATGTTTGTGATGTCCTTAGGTTAGTTAGGTTTAACTAGTTCTAAGTTCTAGGGGACTAATGACCTCAGCAGTTGAGTCCCATAGTGCTCAGAGCCATTTGAACCATTTTTGTAGATTCTCGGGGCAGTATTTCACTCGGTGGTCGCCGATCTCAATTATCTTCTCTCCATCTGCAGAGTATATTGTCTAGCCTGGATGGCAATATGATGACTTTGGTTGAATGTCTCGTGAGGTCTTCCTTGGCCTTCCTGGGGACCACTCCTGTTTATCATCAAAGATTTCGTACGAATTTATGATAAATGCAGGGCTTGAATGGAAATGGAAGTGGCAGAATTGGGAACGCCACATGACCAATAGCCTTTCCTAAATAAGATTTTCGGAGCGGATCATGCCATTTATTTTGGTGTAGGTTCCAGACAGCGGCTGGCGCAGTGGAAAGATTACATAACGATGGCCATGGAGTCGTCTCCCTACGCGAAAATATTATTTTTTTTAAATTTTCAGGTCTAATATTATATATATGCTCCATACAAAAAATTATGCTCAGTATATTCTATTTACTTATATTTTCCAAAATGGCATCCATGAAAGAATTGTACTTACAGCATTCGCAAAAACATGGGAAATAACTTTCCAAGTAAGGAGTATAATTCGAGCGTACAGGAGTTTGTTAATGGCGGTTTGCTGTCAAACTGTTCGATGAGAAAGAACCTTTTATGAATGTTAACCAAGTTAGCTTTCCAATAGGAACATTAAAACAACAATGTAGCTATGAAACGGGCCCTTTAAAACATTGCAAGATGCAGAGAAAATTACTGCTTCCCCTGTTTTCACAATTAATATCATCCCAGAAAGTGTAAATCATAAGCTGCAGAAGAATAAAAGCATCTAATTTTATTCAAAAGGTTCTCACCTATGAGTTACAATCTCTTCCTGGAAGTTTATTTGCCATCCCTAACTTACCTTTGCCTTTCATTTTCATTTAATTTAGGAAAGTATTAATAAATACAGTACATTTCGGTTTATTTGTACAATAAATGACGTAAAACTTGAAAATAAAAAAGTATTCCTATAGACACTCGACCCTTTCCGCTGCGCCAACCGCTGCCTGGAAATCACGTCAACATAGACGGGGGTGACAAAAGTCATGGTATACCTCCTAAAATGGTAACAGACCTCCTTTTACACAGTGTAGTGCAGCAACTCGACGTGGAATGGACTCAACAAGTTGGAAGTCCCCTGCAGAAATAATGAGCCAAGATGTCTCTACAGGCATTCGTAAATGCGAATGTGTTGACGGTGCAGTATTTTGTGCACGAATTCACCTCTCGAATATGTCCCGTAAATGTTCGATGGCATCCGTGTGGTATAATCACTCACTCGAGTTGTTCAGAATGATCTTCAAACCTATCACTAACAATTATCGACCAGTGACATGGTGCATTATCACCCATAAAAATTCCATGGTTATTTGGGAACAGGAAGTCCATGAACGGCTGAACATTGTCTCCAAGTAGCCGATCATAACCATTTCCAGTCAATGACAGTTCTGTTGGGCCGGAGGGTCCAGTCCATTACGTGTAAACACAGCCCACATCATCATGAAGCCGCCACCAGCTTGCACAGTGGTTTCTTGACAATTTGCGTCCACGGCTCCGTGAGGTTTGCGCCAAACTCGAACCCTACCATCAGCTCCTACCAAATGAAATCGCGATTCATCTGATCAGGCCACGGTTTTCCAGCCAAATTTCGCCGCGCTATGCTAACGAATAAGTTTTTTGTACGTCCCTCATTGATTACTGCGGTTATTTCCGGTAGTGTACCTTGACTCTTAACATTGACAAATCTACGCAAACGCTGCTGCTTCCCGTCATGAAAAGAAAGGCCTTTGGCCACTGTATTAATCGTGGTGGAAGGTAATGCCTGAAATTTGGCATTCTCGGCACACTCTTGACACTGTGGATCTAGGAATATTGAATTTCCTATCCCAACGATTTCAGAAATGGAATGTGTGTCCGTCCCCCCCCCCCCCCCCCCCCCCTTCCATGAACCATGGACCTTGCCATTGGTGGGGAGGCTTGCTTGCCTCAGCGATACAGATAGCCGTACCATAGGTGCAACCACAACAGAGGGGTATCTGTTGAGAGGCCAGACAAACGTGTGGTTCCTGAAGAGGGGCAGCAGCCTTTTCAGTAGTTGCAGGGGCAACAGTCTGGATGATTGACTGATCTGGTCTTGTAACACTAACCAAAACGGCCTTGCTGTGCTGGTACTGCGAACCACTGAAAGCAAGTGGAAACTACAGCTGTAATTTTTCCCGATGGCATGCAGCTTTACTGTATGGTTAAACGATGATGGCGTCCTTTTGGCTAAAATATTCCGGAGGTAAAATAGTCCCTCATTCGGATCTCCGGGCGGGGACTACTCAAGAGCACGTCCTTATGAAGAGAAAGAAAACTGGCGTTCTACGGATCGGAGCGTGGAATGTCAGATCCCTTAATCGGGCAGGTAGGTTAGAAAATTTGAAAAGATAAACGGATAGGTTAAAGTTAGATATAGTGGGAATTAGTGAAGTCCGGTGGCCGGAAGAACAAGACTTTTGGTCTGGTGAATACAGGATTACAAATACAAAATCAAATAGGGGGAATGCAGCAGTAGATTTAATAATGAATAAAAAAAATAGGAATGCGGGTAAGCTACTACAAACAGCATAGTGAACGCATTATTGTGGCCAAGATAGATACGAAGCCCACGCCTACTGCAGTAGTACAAGTTTATATGCCAACTAGCTCTGCAGATGACGAAGAAATTGATAAAATGTATGATGAGATAAAAGAAATTATTCAGATAGTCAAGGGAGGTGAAAATTTAATAGTCATGGGTGACTGGAATTCGATAGTAAGGAAAGGGAGAGAAGGAAACGTAGTAGATGAATATGGATTGGGGGGAAGAAATGAAAGAGGAAGCCGTCTGGTAGAATTTTGCACAGAGACTGACTTAATCATAGCTAACACTTGGTTCAAAAATCATGAAAGAAGGTTGTATACATGGAAAATGCTTGGAGATACCAGAAGGTATCACATAGATTATATAATGGTAAGACAGAGATGTAGGAACCAGGTTTTAAATTGTAAGACATTTCCAGGGGCAGATGTGCACTCTGACCACAATCTATTGGTTATGAACTGTAGATTAAAATTGAAGAAACTGCAAAAAGGTGGGAATGTAAGGAGATGGGTCCTGGATAAACTGACTAAACCAGAGGCTGTACAGAGTTTCAGGGAGAGCATAAGGGAACAATTGACAGAAATGATGTAAGAAATACAGTAGAAGAAGAATGGGTAGATTTGAAGGGTGAAGTAGTGAAGGCAGCAGAGGATCAAGTAGGTAAAAAGACGAGGGCTAGTAGAATTCCTTGGGTAACAGAAGAAGTATTGAATTTAATTGATGAAAGGAGAAAATATAAAAATGCAGTAAATGAAGCAGGCAAAAAGGAATACAAACATCTCAAAAATGAGATGAACAGGAAGTGCAAAATGGCTAAGCAGGCTAGAGGACAAATATAAGAATGTAGAGGCTAATCTCACTAGGGGTGAGATAGATGCTGCCTACAGGAAAATTAAAGAGACCTTTGTAGAAAAGAGAACCTCTTGTATGAATATCAAAAGCTCAGATGGAAACCCAATTCTAAGCAAAGAAGGGAAAGCAGAAAGTGGGAAGGAATATATAGAGGGTCTATTCAAGGGCGATGTACTTGACGACAATATTATGGAAATGGAAGAATGGAAGAGTATGTAGATGAAGATGAAATGGGAGATATGATACTGGGTGAAGAATTTGAGAGAGCACTGAAAGACCTGAGTCGAAACAAGGCCCCGGCAGTAGACAACATTCCATTGGAACTACTGACTGCCTTGGGAGAGCCAGTCCTGACAAAACTCTACCATCTGGTGAGCAAGATGTATGAGACAGGCGAAATACCCTCAGACTTCAAGAAGAATATAATAATTCCAATCCCAAAGAAAGCAGGTGTTGACAGATGTGAAAATTACCGAACTCTCAGTTTAATAAGCCACAGCTGCAAAATAATAACGCGAATTCTTTACAGACGAATGGAAAAAGTGGTAGAAGCCGACCACGGGGAAGATCAGTTTGTATAAATATTGGAACACGTGAGGCAATACTGACCCCACGACTTATTTTAGAAGATAGATTAAGTAAAGGTAAACCTTCGTTTCTAGCATTTGTAGACTTAGAGAAAGCTTTTGACAATGTTGACTGGAATACTCTCTAAAGGTGGCAGGGTTAAAATACAGTGAACGAAAGGCTATTTACAATTTGTACAGGAACCAGAAGGCAGTTATAAGAGTCGAGGGACATGAAAGGGAAGCAGTGGTTCGGAAGGGAGTGAGACAGGGTTGTAGCCTCTCCCCGATGTTATTCAATCTGTATATTGAGCAAGCAGTAAAGGAAACAAAAGAAAAATTCGGAGTAGGTATTAAAATCTATGGAGAAGAAATCAAAGCTTTGAGGTTCGCCGATGACATTGTAATTATGTCAGAGACAGCAAAGGACTTGAAAGAGCAGTTGAACGGAATGGGCAGTGTCTTGAAAGGAGGATATAAGATGAACATCAACAAAACCAAAACGAGGAAAATGGAATGTAGTCTAATTAAATCAGGTGATGCTGAGGGAATTAGATTAGGAAATGAGACACTTAAAGTAGTAAATGAGTTTTGCTATTTGGGGAGCAAAATAACTGATGATGGTCGAAGTAGAGAGGATATAAAATGGAGACAGGCAATGGCAAGGAAAGCGTATTTGTGGAAGAGAAATTTGTTAACATTGAGTATAGATTTAAGTGTCAGGAAGTAGTTTCTGAAAGTATCTGTATGGAGTGTAGCCATGTATGGAAGTGAAACATGGACGATAAATAGTTTGGACAAGAAGAGAATAGAAACTTTCGAACTGTGGTGCTGCAGAAGAATGCTGAAGATTAGATGGGTAGATCACATAATCAATGAGGAGGTATTGAATAGAATTAGGGAGAAGAGGAGTTTGTGGCACAAGTTGACTAGAAGCAGGTATCGGTTGGTAGGACATGTTCTGGGGCATCAAGGGATCACGAATTTAGTATTGGAGGGCAGCGTGAAGGTTAAAAATCGTAGAGGGAGACCAAGAGATGAATACAGTAAGCAGATTCAGAAGGATGTGGGTTGCAGTAGGTACTGGGAGATGAGGAAGCATGCACAGGATAGAGTAGCATCGAGAACTGCATCAAACCAGTCTCAGGACTGAAGACCACAACAACAACAACAATGCGTCATGCGTCTAGCTCCAGCTGCCATTTTTTGTTCGAAGTCTGTTAATTACCGTCGTGCGGACATAATCATGTCCGACATCTTTTCTCATGAATCACCTGAGTAAAAATGACAGCTCCGCCAATGTACCTCCCTCTTGTACGTTGTTTACGGGAGAACACCTCCATCTGTATACAATATGTGCATATCGCTATCCCAGAACTTTCCCTGACATCAGGGTATATGGCTGATGCCTCGCCCAATACGGGCCAAAAGTGATGTATTTTTTCAAAGTCCACGTTCATTTCTGGCTACGCCCTGCGTATACCGTAAATTTGGTCGAAATCGAGGATGACGTGTAGGCGCGGTCCCCTTGTCAGACCGTGTATTGCTGCGGTACCCCGGTTCTAGCCAGACAGTACCAAATTATGAGACTGACAAGGGAAGCATATTCCGTCTGTCCCAATACTTTCGAGATTTTATTTACAAAAACCAGAGAAAAGTTAATATGGTTGGTTTAATCCTCTAGGTGTTCGGAGTCTCCCCCTAGCTTAGTGCAAGGCATATAACGTTCATACAGCCAAATGAAACTGTCAAGAAGGTCCTTATTTGTGATGTTTTTCTACTCTCTCGTCACACTGCTTTGAATGTCGTTTATAATGTCCAAGTGTTGACACTTCGTGTGAGTTGCTGCACTTTGTCTTCTGTGCTAGGTTCATATCGATAACACAAAGTCTCGTCGGCACTAATAACTGTCCGCATTTTGCATTTCAAATAAAACGCACCTGGCTTCACCGCATAGTTATTTTTGCTGTGAAGTCAATGAGTGAGGACCAAACTTTAGGCCGGCCGCTGTGGTCGAGCGGTTCTAGGCGCTTCAGTCTGGAACCGCGCGACCGCTACTGTCGCAGGTCCGAATCCTGCTTCGGGCATGGATGTGTGTGATGTCCATAGGTTAGTTAGGTTTAAGTAGTTCTAAGTTCTAGGTGACTGATGACCTCCCATAGTGCTCAGAGCCATTTGAACCATTTGAACCAAACTTTGCACATACTTTTCGTTCTTCAAAATTTTCTGGAGAACGTCTTGAACTCTTGATTTAGGGATGTGGCACTCTTGCGATATATGACACAGCGGTGCTGACTCAGTACAGTCGCACGTCCACTACTTAACACTGCCTCTTTCACAGTTGACTCATCGGACGCAAATCTGTTCTATACCCACTATTGACTGGTTGCACGCACATCTATTGTTTACTGTTGTCAGTTCAAACTGCAACCTTAGTTACGTGCTGCTGTCGCTTATACGAGTACACCAGGAGCAAACTCAGTCCCGGAAGTTTTCAGTCGGACAATGAACGTTAATCCGGGCAACAACTTTGCTCGTATTTCGCACGATTTTAAAACATACTTGTAACATACACTGGTCTAGTAAGGGTCCCTTTTTAAGCATTTTCATGAAGAGAAGATTCAGAGTTTTACGTGGATGTTGAACACCATACGAGATGATGATGATGATATTTAGCTTGTGGGGCGCTCAACTGCGCGGTTATCAGCGCCCGTACAAATTCCTAATCCTTACACAGTGCAGTCACGCCACTTTCACGAGTGATGATGAAATGATGCGTACAACGCAAACACCCAGTCCCCGAGCGGAGAAAATACCCCAATCGGCCGGAAATCGAACCCAGGACCCCGTGATCCAGAGGCAGCAACGCTAGCCAGTGGAGCACGAGCTGCGGACACCATACGAGAGCGGCAGTCTTCGATCAGCTACGTTAGCGCAACCGAGTGTAATAGCAGAGTTCAAGTAATTATCGTCCTGCGTTTGAGCCTTGTCATTTTGTTTTCGTTATCACCCAAAAAACGTCGCTATAACGAATGGTATTTCTTCAGGAAAGACCATTCTTTTTAAATGTAGTGATGTGACGATATTAGTACGCTGACGGAAAAATAAATCGCAACACAAAAAAATTATTAATGTAGAGTAGCGAAAGTTCGAAAATGCATTTTTCTAGGTGACGTATTAAAGTGATTAATATAGCAAGATCACAGGTAAATGTAATCGCGAGATTGGCCATTGTAACTGTGAAATGCTGGTATATGAGTAACCGATTTAAGCGTTAGAATGTTGAATGCAAACATGTTAACGGGCATACATTGTGCTGAGCGGGTGCCGGATGTCGGTTTTTGGGGTGGAGTTCCACCCCTGCTATACTTGGTCGGCCAATACAGGAACAGTTAACGCTGGCTGTGAATGACGCTGGAGTTGTTGTCCGATGACATCCCAAATGTGGTCGACTGGAGACAGATCTGGTGATCGAGCAGGCCAAGGAAAGTTGCCGACACTAGACCTCCACCCTATACTCCAGTGAGCTCTCGCTTGACACCAATGACGTAGCAAATGGGTGGTTTGGGGTCAGTGGAGTGCACGCTACAGAACGTCTGGCTCAGGGCTGTCCTTGAGGTAGCCGATCTGTAACAGTTCGTTGTGTCACCGTGGTGACAAATGATGCTCGAATTGCTGCTGAAGATGCAGTAGAGTGCGCCAGAGGCACATGCCTTACACGGTGATCTTCCCTCTCGGTAGTGCATGTGACCGTCCGGAGCCCGATCTTCTTGTGACCACCCTAACCACCAGTGCCAGCAATCACGTATAGTGGCTACATCTCTGTTAAGCCTTTCTGCAGTATCGCAGAAGGCGTATCTAGCTTCTTGTAGCCCTATTACACGACCTCGTTCAAAGTCAGTTAGATGTTGATAATGACGTCTTTGTCGCCTTAAAGGAATTCTTGAATAATATCAATTTCTTGTATCCAATATCGGAGGTAACTAACGATCAGGACCGTTACAGTGTGTATTTAAATCAAACCTGATTCGCATCCTAATGTGACGTCTCCTGGCAAGACATCTACAAAATCGTTATAATACATAAAAAATAAACATTTATGTGTATTATTATTTCATTACTGTATGAATGGTTGTAGATTATGTATGAAAGGAGATAACAATTTTTCATTCTTATGTTTGTGCAATATTTATGTATCCATATTTCACAAATAACGTCTGTGGTCGGCGAATGTATCTGCCGAAGCAGACAATGATACTTAAAAATAATTACAAAGATGCATCGTCAATTGCCTATAAATAGTGGGGGTTAAAACATTACTCTCTCTGTCTTCTTGTAGCCGTTAAAGTTGTAAGAGCCTGTGACGCTCGCTTGAATGCTTAGGTAGCCTTCGTTTGTCCTTTGGTCGAGAAAGACGCCATTGGAGGCTGATATTTGTTAAATGTGCGTACTTTCAATTTATATTGATTTTTTGAATATAGAAATTGTTAAAATTATTACGTGTAATAATTTATTGCTAGCTTGCCCAAGATTTCGTTCCACATTCCTAGCCGTTTTCAGCATATGAGGAATTTTTCATGACGCAGAGCCGTGCAGCGATCGCGGGAACCGCTGCCGCGGCAAATTCAAATTTATCTGAATGAAAGCAGTTTTCCCGCAATATAGCGGGCATGTAACGGTACAGTAAAATTATCTCTTTGTTTCCTGGAGACTTCAGAGGGAAACTGTGGATTTTATTATGTCATTTTCAGATTGACATGGGCAGCTGCTATTATGTTATCAGTTACGTAAATAATCCATGAGTGATAAAGTTTTACTTGTGTGTGATCAAGGACTTCTGTGCAAAACCTGTTCTGGCTAATAGCATAAAAATCAAATTTCATTTTTTTAGCTTCTTGCTCTCATTTTAGTCGGGTCAGTTAATAGTGTGTATATATAAAATAAAATACACCGCAGCTTTTACGTTTAGCGAACATAACATACTGTTAACTTCCGTACAGGTAATAAGAGTAATTTTCAGTGCATTCAAGAGATGAAAGCAGCGAAGGCTGTTTTTTTATTCCGTAATTAGTTACAATAATGATACCATGTTCCATGTCTAACAAGACAGATCAGTGTTGTATAAAAATAGTTCGCAAATTAAAGACCGTACGTCCACAACAGTAAATCTTTCAGTGTTGTGCGTACCCCCACATAATAGGTCAAAGTGCATAAAGTTAAAATATTTTCAACTGCAGAAACTAATAGTGAGAATCGTATTTTATCTGCCGTGCTTGCAACAATAAGCAATATAAAGTTAATTAAAATATTATGCCATATAAAATGCATATAAAGTAAAAAGGGTGTGCGGTGTGGATTCCGCGACATTCATAGTGACGCTAACAGGCCACACTTATGCAATGTGGGTGAAATTTGAATAGACGTCACCTCTCAGATATAGAGACACGCATACCAAATTTCGTTTATGTCGCACAACTCCTTGTTGATGTTGCGATATTTTTTTTTCGTCAGTCTCTTAGAAATAAAATGTGGCATTCACAAATGCGTTTGGTGCAACTCTGCAGTAGATTTGTCAGTCTCTTACGAAGGATACCATTCGAAATGCTGTCGACCTACCAGTAGAACCAACAATTATAAGTGTAATTACTTCAGTGCGATAATTTTTCAATGCGCGCATGAATATTTCCTTTCCGAAGAAACACGATTTGTTTCTGTGATACGGATGTCTGTTGGAATAATACAAAATTAAATGACGAGGGTTGTAAACAATACAGACAGAGCTCTAGAATGCCGACGAAACAGGCTGCGGTAACGTCGCTCTCGTGTGGTATTCAACGTGTTCCAGAAAATACTTTAAAAGTGCATCGTGCTGGAGCAGCATTCGTTATACCTGAGTATATACTACTGTGATGCGTCCCAAGTTCTCTTTGCTAACACTGTTCAGTAAAAAAAACAGGACATGCAACTGTGTGAAAAATAAAATACGCCAACGAAAAAGAAGTTCAACTGATAAGGAAAATGCATACGGTTTCGACAGTCATATTTGGGAAAGTAAAATCATAACCGTAAGTTCTCATGAAGAACTAACTGTCAGGTGCGTTCTTGTTAAGTCGCTACACAAAACAGTAGCTTTTCACTAACCAATCGGCCTCTGCACAGTTGCTCTGCAATCTAGCTGCATAAGCAAATACAGGAATAGATGGTTGTGATTGGAATGCGGGCGAATTACCATACAAGTGACTATTTTCGGAATACTCCATTTATTCGGCACTACATTCTGTACCTGTGTGCGTGCAGTATTCAAAGTATACACGATTATATTGCATAAAATGGGAAAAAAGTAATGGCCTAACATCATTCGACAACATTTATAATGCTCTGAGACCTGAAAAATAGCTATAATTCAATTACGAGACTAACCACTTTCCATTATTCATTATGCCTATTTAGACCGACCGATGAGGGAATGTGAACAATGCGAAACCCGGGGCCCCGTGCGCGGGAAGCGAGAACGCTACCGCAAGACCACGAGCTGCGGACCTTTTTAGGTTATAAGTACTTTAAATTTAACTAGGGTTTGATAATAGCAACCAAAACATATTAATATGGAACATGGTTGTGAAGATTTTGAATATGTTTTTATCAGCTGAATAACCTACCTTTACATTTTAATACCTAGTAACATCACGCATGTGTTAACATTTAACCATTTTAAGCTGACTGGACTATGCTGATATCCCCTAGCTTTTTAAGCCACCGAAGGAACATTTTACGTTGGACGACCTCAGGCCGTGATACTAGATTGTAACCAGACCATAGTTTGATAGTATACAGGGTATTCGGCAATTCCTTACAAACTGTTAGGGCGTAGAGAAGGGACTTCAGGTAATATTGCGAATTGGAACGTATGTTCGGAAATGTACCGTTTCCGTGCTACAACCATTCTGTAAACATGTTGGCAACACGTCGACTTTTGCAAGTAATTCATTAGGCATGACGCAAGCACATTATTTGCCTTACAGCTCCACTCATTAATAACCGTAGAAACAAAAAGGAAACGTGGTGCAGCATGGCTCTTTCCAGTTCGGGTGTGTAACTATTCCTTGGAGCACTGCAGGCACGCCTGCTTACGGTGAAGGGAGCCCTTTGTCGAAGCCGTTGCGTAACTGTGGCGAAAAGGGTATGCGATGGAGTCGGACATTGTGGATAACCACATCACTACCCTGTTGCATACCTACCTAGCAAACATGTTTTCAAACGCCCGTAGTATGGAAACGGTATGTTTCCGGGCATGGATGCCTATTTAAAATATTCTGTACTAACTCCTCTCTACAAAACCTATGAGTTTGTAAAGAGGAATTTCCGGACACTCTGTATTGATCGTTACACACCCATTAAAATAAGTTCTGAGAGTTCCGGAACCTGTACAGAAAATGGGAATAGAGATCAACATAAACATCATTTCTGCCCTCTTTATTGCTCATGAAATTCACACATTGCATGTTGTACCACCATACAGCGAGATCTTCGGAGGCGGTGGTACACATTGCTGTACATACTGTTACCTTTAATACCCAGTAGCACGTCCTCTTGCATTGGTGCATGTCTGTGTTCGTCGTGGCATACTATTCACATGTTCATCAAGGCGCTGTTGGCCCACATTGTTCCACTCCTCAACGGCGATTCGGCGTCGATCCCTTAGAGTGGTTGGTGGGTAATGTCGCCCATAAACAGCCCTTTTCAATCTATCCTAGGCATTTTGTAAGTAGGTTGTTTAGGTTTTTATGTTGGTAACGCCACGTAGCGCTCTGTATGAAAATCACTATCTGTGCTGTGTGCAGTCTGTGGCTGGTTTGCATTGTTGGAATATTCTCTATTGTAGTGTTGGGCAGCTGGATGTGAACAGCGCATAGCGTTGCGCAGTTGGAGGTGAGCCGCCAGCGGTGGTGGATGTGGGGAGAGAGACGGCAGAGTTTTGAGAGCGGACGATCTGGACGTGAGTCCATCAGAAAAAGGAAATTTGTAAGACTGGATGTTATGAACTGATATATATATTATGACTTTTGAACACTATTAAGGTAAATGCATTGTTTGTTCTCCATCAAAATCTTTCATTTGCTAACTATGCCTATCAGTAGTTAGTGCCTTCAGTAATTAGAATCTTTTATTTAGCTGGCAGTATTGGCGCACGCCGTATTGCAGTAGTCTGAGTAACGAAGATTTTTGTGAGGTAAGTGATTCATGAAAGGTGTAGGTTATTGTTAGTCAGGGCCATTCTTTTGTAGGGATTATTGAAAGTCAGATTGCGTTGCGCTAAAAAAAAATTGTGTGTCAGTTTAGTGTTGATCAGAACAAGTACAGAGAGAAATGTCTGAGTACGTTGAGTTCTGCTCAGCTGTTTGAAAATCAAATAACGTAGAGGTTTTCCAGCACTGTCATTTATAAATTTTTCTAAGGGGATGTTTCAATTTTCGATAGGTTTCATGTCTGGAGAACAAGTTGGCCACTCCAGTCGTTATTCTGAAGGAAGTCATTCACAAGATGTGCACAATGAGGACGCGAATTGTCGACCATGAAGACGAATGCCTCGCCAGAATGCTGCCGATATGGTTGCATTATCGGTCGGAGGATGGCATTCACATATAGTACAGCCGTTACGGCGCCTTCCATGACCATCACCGGCGTACGTCGGCCCCACATAATGACACCCTGAAAAGCAGGGAAGCTCCACCTTGCTGCACTCGCTGGACAGTGTGTCTAAGGCATTCGGCCTGCTAAGGTCGCAGGTTCAAATCCTGCCTCGGGCATGGATGTGTGTGATGTTCTTAGGTTAGTTAGGTTTAAGTAGTTCTAAGTTCTAGGGGACTGATGACCACAGATGTTAAGTCCCATAGTGCTCAGAGCCATTTGAACCATTTTGAGCCATTCAGCCTGACCGCGGTGCCTCCTAACACATCTCCGACGATTGTCTGGTTGAAGGCATATGCGACACTCACCGGTGAAGAGAACGTGATGCCGATCCTGAGCGGTCCATTCTGCGTGTTGTTGGGCCCATCTGTACCGCGTTGCATGGTGTCGTGGTTGTAAAGTTAGACCTCATGTGGACGTCGTGAGTGAAGTTGCGCATCATGCAGCCTATTGCACATAGTTTGAGTCATAACACGACGTTCTGTGGATGCACAAATCATTATTCGACATGGTGGCGTTGCTGTCAGGGTTCCTCTGAGCCATAATCCGTAGGTAGCGGTCATCCACTGCAGTAGTAGCCCTTGAGCGGCCTGAGCGAGGCATGTCATCGACAGTTCCTGTCTCTCTGCGTCTCCTACATGTCCGAACAACATCGCTTTGGTTCACTCCGAGACGCCTGGACACTTCCCTTGTTGAGAGCCCTTCCTGACATAAAGTAACAATGCAGGCGCGATCGAACGGCCGTGTGGGCATGGTTGAACTGCAGACAATACGAGCCATATACCTCCTTGCTGGTGGAAAGACTGAAACTGATCGGCTGTCGGCCCCCCTCCGTCTAATAGGCGCTGCTCATGGATGGTTGTTTACATCTTTGGGCGGGTTTAGTGACATCTCTGAACAGTCAAAGGAACTGTGTCTGTGATGCAATATCCACAGTCAGCGTCTATCTTCGGGAGTTCTGGGAACTGGAGTGCTGCATAACTTCTTTTGATGTGTATATAAATCTCGCACCCTGTCACTTCATTGCTGCACGAAACTGCTACTGTTCACAACTTTTATAAATTTAGATATTTTATGAGGTACTCTGTCATACATACTATTACTCGATTCATCATGTGACGTCGTTTTAACAGCTGGTAGCATATTTTTACGTTAGACCACCTGTCATCTATGATACAAGGTTATAAACTGTCCATCGTTTCATTACATATTATGTAACTGTGTAAATTTTTTACACCATGTCATTTCTCTGCTGTTGCAAGCAACTTTTACAACTTTTTACCTTTCCTTCTTACTGCTATCATTTTTATTTAGTTAATAGGGACATATCGTCTTGTTTTCTTATTTTATCCGCTTGAAACAACTCTCGAAGTTATATATTTTAATTATTTTGCATCCGAATACAATATAGAAATTTCCTTCTCCCTGTCCTTAATACTACGACACATTGCAGGCGCATTAATAGCTTCAGCACGCTGTTCACACTGCAGTCTTTTGTTAACATTTAGAACCTCTAACATGCCAGTCTATATAGATATGTCACATATACATCTGCAACACATGTATCAATATATGGTTCAAATTGCCCTGAGCACTATGAGACTTAACGTCTGAGGTCATCAGTCCCCTAGAACTTAGTACTACTTAAACCTAACCAACCTAACGACACCACACTCATCCATACCCGAGGCAGGATTGGAACCTTCGACCGTAGCGGTCGCGCGGTTCCAGACTGTAACGCCTAGAACCGATGGGCCACTCCGGCCGGCATCGATATATGAACACACTTATGTAAATACTGCTAAATATTTGCTTTTGATAATATGAGATTTTAAGAAACGATCGAGAAGATGGAAGAGGAGAGCTCGCCACTAACAGATTCGCTTTCATGAAGACTTCCTCCAGGTCTCGTCGAGCGAATTGCTGCGGTAGTGAAAACAAGAATAGGTCAATTGTATTTCGTCGATATATAAACCTCCTTGTCGAAGAATAAGAACATATTTGTGGAATAATCTCTTCAGACAGTTGTCACTTCCATTCCTGCTACGTGGAAATAACGCACATCAACATTTGTGGGTGTATGAAATGAATGACGCACGTGGAACCGAACTATTAGGAAATGTAGACGGCAACAATTGAATAATACTGAATAGTCTATCGGTAACAATAATTGATTTACCACTATGAAAATGGTCAGTTGTTGATAATACATTACGGTCGCCTTGTTTTTCACTTTAAATGTGTGTGAATTCCTAAGGGATCGCACTACTGAGGTCATCGGTCCTTAGACTTGGCTCTGAGCACTATCGGACTTAATATCTGTGGTCATCAGTCCCCTAGAACTAAGAACTACTTAAACGTAACTAACCTAAGGACAGCACACAACACCTAGTCATCACGAGGCAGAGAAAATCCCTGACCCCGTCGGGAATCGAACCCGGGAACCCGGGCGTGGGAAGCGAGAACGCTACCTCAAGAACCACGAGCTGCGGACTCCTTAGACTTACACACTACTTAAACTAACTTATGCTAAGAACAACACACACACCCATGCCCGAGGGAGGACTCGAACCACCAGCGGGAGGGACGCGCAATCCGTGACATGGCGCCTCAAACCGCGCGGCTACTCCGCGCGGCGTCTCTCATTTGACAACTACTGTAGCGTGAAAATTCGTGTCCTGGGCTCCGGTCACTCTTCGACTAAACTGAAACTGAGTATTTTCAGTAAAATTTTAGTAGTTTAGTAGTGCAACAACGCGGAAACAAATCGAATCTGAAAAAGCATGTTGATCGTAATATACACTCCTGGAAATGGAAAAAAGAACACATTGACACCGGTGTGTCAGACCCACCATACTTGCTCTGGACACTGCGAGAGGGCTGTACAAGCAATGATCACACGCACGGCACAGCGGACACACCAGGAACCGTGGTGTTGGCCGTCGAATGGCGCTAGCTGCGCAGCATTTGTGCACCGCCGCCGTCAGTGTCAGCCAGTTTGCCGTGGCATACGGAGCTCCATCGCAGTCTTTAACACTGGTAGCATGCCGCGACAGCGTGGACGTGAACCGTATGTGCAGTTGACGGACTTTGAGCGAGGGCGTATAGTGGGCATGCGGGAGGCCGGGTGGACGTACCGCCGAATTGCTCAACACGTGGGGCGTGAGGTCTCCACAGTACATCGATGTTGTCGCCAGTGGTCGGCGGAAGGTGCACGTGCCCGTCGACCTGGGACCGGACCGCAGCGACGCACGGATGCACGCCAAGACCGTAGGATCCTACGCAGTGCCGTAGGGGACCGCACCGCCACTTCCCAGCAAATTAGGGACACTGTTGCTCCTGGGGTATCGGCGAGGACCATTCGCAACCGTCTCCATGAAGCTGGGCTACGGTCTCGCACACCGTTAGGCCGTCTTCCGCTCACGCCCCAACATCGTGCAGCCCGCCTCCAGTGGTGTCGCGACAGGCGTGAATGGAGGGACGAATGGAGACGTGTCGTCTTCAGCGATGAGAGTCGCTTCTGCCTTGGTGCCAATGATGGTCGTATGCGTGTTTGGCGCCGTGCAGGTGAGCGCCACAATCAGGACTGCATACGACCGAGGCACACAGGGCCAACACCCGGCATCATGGTGTGGGGAGCGATCTCCTACACTGGCCGTACACCACTGGTGATCGTCGAAGGGACACTGAATAGTGCACGGTACATCCAAACCGTCATCGAACCCATCGTTCTACCATTCCTAGACCGGCAAGGGAACTTGCTGTTCCAACGGGACAGTGCACGTCCGCATGTATCCCGTGCCACCCAACGTGCTCTAGAAGGTGTAAGTCAACTACCCTGGCCAGAAAGATCTCCGGATCTGTCCCCCATTGAGCATGTTTGGGACTGGATGAAGCGTCGTCTCACGCGGTCTGCACGTCCAGCACGAACGCTGGTCCAACTGAGGCGCCAGGTGGAAATGGCATGGCAAGCCGTTCCACAGGACTACATCCAGCATCTCTACGATCGTCTCCATGGGAGAACAGCAGCCTGCATTGCTGCGAAAGGTGGATATACACTGTACTAGTGCCGACATTGTGCATGCTCTGTTGCCTGTGTCTATGTGCCTGTGGTTCTGTCAGTGTGATCATGTGATGTATCTGACCCCAGGAATGTGTCAATAAAGTTTCCCCTTCCTGGGACAATGAATTCACGGTGTTCTTATTTCAATTTCCAGGAGTGTACTTACATTAAAAAAAAAATTACACTGGTTGGACGTAAGACAAAATTTCAGAAAAAAATATTATTCGTTCCTTGATATTATAATTAGTGCTGCAATATATTTCATTCCACAGAATACAGGAAAAATGAGAACTAACCACCTCCCAACGGTTCAGTGGAATCAGGACGTTGAAGACCAATAGGTCGAAGGCGTCTAGCACTATCGGAGTGCGGGAAACATCACACGTTGCATAATTACTTGAAGCACAAACGCATTAAGGCCGAAATTAATCGGTATTTCTTTTTTAAAGGAAGCCTCCACGATAGCTTACTGTTCTTGGCTTGGGAACAGATCTCGTATAACGGACGTATGGAAGAAAGTAAAAGCTTTTCGCTGTCAACAACTACGTTCAGCTTTAATAACAGATAATACTTCGTGTTGGAAACCTTTGTAGGTAAAACAGCGCCACGAAGTGTGCCGGGTGAACCAGAAATGCATGCAGATTCCAAAAAACGTCCTTGTGTTGACTGCGTACACCTTTCGGTGGAAACCCCAACTGCCTTATTGCAAATATGGAATCAGCTACGTTGCCAGGATGAGCTGATTACAGACGGAAAAACACATGTTATTCCTATATTGAAGCCCAATGAAGATCCTTCAATTGCCGAATCTTTTAGACCAATAGCACTATCATTTTGTGAACGGAAAACTCTGGAAAGATTAGTAAAAAAGTTCCAGTTGGTGGCTGGAGTCAAGAACGCTCTACCAGTCTGAGTTTGGTTGCAGGAAAGGCAAAGCGACAGTATATAACTTAACACTGTTGTCTACTGGAAAGATTAGTAAAAAAGTTCCAGTTGGTGGCTGGAGTCAAGAACGCTCTACCAGTCTGAGTTTGGTTGCAGGAAAGGCAAAGCGACAGTAGATAACTTAACCCTGTTGTCTACTGGCATACTTAAAGCTTTTGAAGAAAGATTATTTGCTGCATTCTTGGATACTTATCAAGCATATGACTGAGTGCAGATAAATAAATTATCCCCAAAACGGGAGCCGTCAGCTGTGGCCGAGCGGTTCTAGGCGCTTCAGTCCGGAACCGCGCTGCTGCTACCGTCGCAGGTTCAAATCCTACCTCGGCCATGGATGTGTATGATTTCCTCAGGTTAGTTAGGCTTAAGCAATCTATGGGACTGATGACCTCAGGTGTTAAGTCACATAGTGCTTACAGCCATTTTGAACCCAAAACGGGATAGGGAAATGCCAGCAAAGTTCATAAAAGGAATTTGCAGTCAGATTCAAAGACAAAAATAGTTGCCCTGACATTATTTAATATTGCTCTATCACAGGGTTCAGTTCCTAATTGCTATAATTTATACACTACATCTCAAAACTTATTCTTCCGCCCACGAAAATACTATAATATGCGGACGGCATCTGTATATATTCCTGAAGGGAGAACTTGCATCACATGGTAGTGGAAGTAGATAAGGCAATTACGTGCACAAGTGACTGGCTCTCTCCCGATGGATTAGAAACGACTGAAAAACCCGTAGCAATAATCTTCACGAGGTAGCATATCAATTATGTTTCAGTCAACATGATCTCAGATTCACAACCTATCCCAATAAAATCGCATACTGAATTCCCTGGATTGAGTGGGTATACTTTGCTCTATTGGTTTCCCGTACGGTCAGAGCTGATAGTTGGCTTTCAACTACGAAAATGAGCACTTAAATGTCAATAGTTTCTATGATTACTACTGTATTCAGTGCACATTCTGCTCGCCTTCACAACTAGTGGATGCATTTATGTTGACACGAGTAGTTACGAATTTTACATTGTCCTTTTAACAGATGTTTAGTGTACGTCAGTAAGCCACCATAAACTTTTTGCATCTTTGTTCTGTCTTTTTGCAGACAACACTTTAGAATGTCATTGGACACGTATTCGGGAGGACGATGGTTCAGATCCGCGACCAACTATCAATATTTAGCTTTATCGTGGTTCCCCTAAATCACTACATGCAAATGCCGGGATGGTTCCTTTAAAAGGGTGCGACCTATTTCTTTTGACTTAACAGCGAGCGTGCGATCGAACTGTAATTACATGGTTGTCGACAGGGCGTTAAACCCTTATCTTCCTTCCTTCCTGCCTTCCTCGAGAATGGCCTGTGAGGCCAACATAGGCCAGTTGTGCGTAACTGAATAAAGTAAGTATCTGTAACCGACAGGTGAAGTACAGCCTTCACCATGTGTTTCTACACAAGAATACTGAGAGTTAGATCGGTAGATCGAGTAACTAATGATGACGTACTAAATAAATTGGAGAATAAAAAAAAATTGTGGCAATGCTTGCTTAAAAGAAGTGAGTGGTGTTGATAGGATACATTCTGAGGCATCATATAGTTAGCAAAAAAGAAAAAAAAATGGTTCAAATGGCTCTGAGCACTACGGGACTTAACTTCTAAGGTCACCAGTCCCCTAGAACTTAGAACTACTTAAACCTAACTAACCTAAGGACATCACACACATCCACGCCCAAGGCAGGATTCGAACCTGCGACCGTAGCGGTCGCGCGGGTCCAGACTGTAGCGCCTAGAACCGCTCGGCCACCACGGCCGGCATATAGTTAGCTGTTTGGTAATGGAAAATAGTATGGGGGGTAAAATTGTGGACGGAGGTCATACTCGAATACACTAAGAAGTTCAAGTGGATATAGATTGCAGCTGTTATGCACATATCAAGAGTCTTGCGCAGGGTTGCGCAGGGTAGGCTATCGTGTACAGCTGCATCAAACCGGTCTTCGGAGAGAAGACCACCACAGCCGCAAGCGCGGCAGCGTCAACATCATCAACAAGCGTCGATATGTGTCTTCAATTGTTCTTTGCTTACGTGTGCATGTCTGTAAACGGTATTTACAGTACCATAGTGCCACTAGGGAACGTGGGTATTCCTAGCTGATGGCCCCTCATAGTTTCCTACGGATAATCAAACGATGAATTCCTTATACGTTGAAGAAAGCGTGTGTATCCTGATATATGGACGACCAACAAGGCCAACTTCTTGTTGAGCTTGCATAACGTCTATTGTTGATCACTCTGAAGGTGACGCACCTGCGAGCCTGTAACGGCGGGAAGCGGCCATTACGTGAGCAAGCAGATCCCGGGCAGAAAGTTTTTTAACCCGGAGCTAATTGCAGCCCGCAGCGCTGGGCTCGGTGAAGGTGAACCGTTCGCCGTCGGGAAAACCGCATCGCGGCAAGCAGAGCATTGGCACTGCCCGCTGTTCAAAAACCCGTACACCACACCGTGTGCGTTCAGTCTTGTTTGTGGTTCTCTGGCGATACACACGTTCTTTTCCTGTAGTAGTCTACGCTATGCCTGTGGATATTTGTGAACACAGTCCACTGAAGGATTCTGTCACACTCCGCTGGAGCACAGATGAACCGCCCGTGATTGAAACAGAGAACACGGGTCACACATGTTTAATAAAAAGAAAAAGTTCTATAACTGATCCACAGAGCTATCGCCGTATGTGATCACATCTATTTCTAGCAGACTTGTGGAACATATTCTGAGATGAAAAATTACATCAGACTTGGAATAATATCACTTTTTGGAAATCAATAGGAATTCCGAAAACATCGATCACGCAAAAGTTAATTCGCCCTCTTCGCACGTGATATCCTCTGTGTCACAGATGGAAAAACAAGTCTTAATCGGTATTAAGACTAGACGTTTAATCCAACACCTCGTCAACACCTTTAAAAAAATACGTTCTGTGGAATATTACCTAGCTTTTCAGGCTGGATAGAAAATCTCCTGACACGCACAGGATGCAGCAAATAATGTAGCATGGAAACGACCGATTTGGCGCAGTCGTGATATAACAGACTCGCATTCCACACAGCGGTGGACCTGATCACTGTCTAGCTGTCTAGATGTAGATTTTCCATGGCTTCCCTAAATCGCTTCATTAGAATTCCACGATGGTTCCTTTGGGAAACTCACGGCCTATTCCTTACTTCGTTCTCTCTAAATCTGAACTTCGGCTCCCGCCTATAATGGATGACCTCCGCATTATAGTGTCAGCTTGTGGATACATTGATTATTCAGGTTTACATGCCAGTTTAAAACGCAAACTAAAAGGAAGGGGACAAAATATATCAGCAGATTGGTTGGGGGGGGGGGGGGGGGGGGAGGGATGGTGTACGAGGTTGAGAAAGTCTGCGTTCCTCAGGATGCGGCTTCTCAACTCACCGATGGGAGAATAGAGTAGTATACAGGGAAAGGAAGAAGAAACACCCCGCGTATACAGAGTGAACCAGAAGTCCGGCGCCGTCAAACACATCGCAGTAGTCTTGAATCTGTAGATTTGCGCATCACTCTACGTTTTGCTATTGTACAGTTTGGTGATCACATGTTATAACATTTCGAATGAACTTTTGTGAAGGTATTTTCACGAAACAAAAGTGACTGGTGTAACAAACCTAATAAATCACAGTTATTACGATGCACAGGAAACCGTTGGTCCCTTATTTTGTCGGGGATTTTCGGTTCATACTGCACAGATGCTTAGTCAATAGGGCACTACCAAATACAAGCGATTCCCTAATGAACATACGAAAACACACCTATATGATAACGCACAATAGGTAAAGGAACGAGAATAGCAATGAGTTTAGGAAAGCTTATATTTTCAAGAGGATTTATGTTACTGTTTCGTTAGACATACATTGGCAGGAACCCGCAAATATACCACATGCTGTTCCTTATGCAATAGCAGAGCGTAAACGGTTGGACATTGACACAGGAAGCGCCCATCTTGTTCCGTCAGTCTACGGCGAGCTGCCGGAAGGATCCCTCGACACCGAACAGGTCGGTCTGCGTCTTGGGCTTTCCGGGCCGCTTCGACTCGTCAACTCCGTACTTGTCGTCCTCCTTGAAGAAGGCAGCGTTTCTCTCGATGCGGCTTCTCCACTCACCTGCAAAGAGGAGCAGCTTTTGGCATCATTGCGTTCATTTAGGACGAGGAATTAATGTTAGCTTACAAAATTTTTAAGTTCTTTTATTTATACCGGGTGATCAAAAAGCCAGTACAAATTTGAAAACTGAATAAATCACGGAATAATGTAGATAGAGAGGTACAAATTGACACACATGCTTGGAAAGACATGGGGTTTTATTAGAACAAAAAAAAAAAGTTCAAAAAATGTCCGACAGATGGCGCTTCATCTGATCAGAATAGCAATAATTAGCATAACAAAGTAAGACAAAGCAAAGATGATGTTCTTTACAAGAAATGCTCAATATGTCCACCATCATTCCTCAACAATAGCTGTAGCCGAGGAATAATGTTGTGAACAGAACTGTAAAGCATGTTCGGAGTTATGGTGAGGCATTGGCGTCGATGTTGTCTTTCAGCATCCCTAGAGATATCGATCGATCACGATACACTTGCGACTTCAGGTAACCCCAAAGCCAATAATCGCACGGACTGAGGTCTTGGGACCTCGGAGGCCAAGCATGACGAAAGTGGCAGCTGAACACACGATCATCACTAAGAGATCTTTCAAGCGTCTAGCAATACTTTTTTTGTTTTTGGTTCTAATAAAACCCCATGTCATTCAAAGCATGTGTGTCAATTTTTACCTCTCTATCTACATTATTTCATGGTTTATTTTTTCAAATCTATACCAACTTTATGATCACCCGGTATATTATTTGCATTCTCCACCTACAAATAGGTGAAAGCGATTGCTAGGATGCCTTTGTAATTAGGCTAAGTTTCTTTTCACAGTCACTACGTGGTCGTTATATAAGGCTCAATAGATTCCTTAATTTATATTGTTTCTACATATTTCGTAAGTAGCGTTTTACGGCATAGTTGACATCTTGAAGCGCCGGCCAGTTCAGATTTTTCAACTTAGTAACTCTTTCATATGGGTCAAACAAACGTGCGAACTAAATAAGAAACAGTGCAGCAATCAGCCGCAAATAATGTTTATTACATATCCATATTTCGGCCACTGTTTGGTCATCTTCAGTGTAGAAATGTAAGTCAAAACATTAAAACAACATAACTGCATATAGCACATAGCCCCAACTGGACTATTCATGTCAAATGTCTCTGTTATTCCACTGTGGACGTGGTAGAGCGGCTGGTCCAATATTTGACAAAGAAATTCGACAAACAGCCGCGCTGATTGAGAAGTTATTTTATTTTCGCTACCAGTTTCAGCAATTCATTATGCTATCTTCAGGCCCCATATGCAATCAAGCCTCCGACGGAAGCACCTGAGAATTCACGACATCCAGGAAAATATGCTTCCAGTACGTCAAAATCAATTATTTTTTTGAGAGTTGCATATAGGGACTGAAGATGGCTTAGTGAACTGCCGAAACTGGTACCGAAAATAAAATAAAGTAACCTCTCAATTTGTACGACTGTTTGGCGAATTTCTTCGATAAAAAATTAATCTAAAGGTTGAGAGTCTAAACTCACCCAACCTCTGACATAAATACTCCAACAAACAGTGAACATGGCCACACAGAGACCGTAATTTGGATATGCAATAAACATTATTTGCGACTGATTGCTGCACCATTTACTCCTTAAAATTAATACAGTCGCTTTGCACAGCTGTGACCGAATGTAATCAAACCTGATAAAACGTGTGAATATTCGCGTTGACCATCTTTCTGTCGGTTCAGTATTGGATGCTGGTCACACACACTTGAGCAATATTCAAGAATGGGTCTCAGGATTGTTTAGTAAGCAATCTCTTTTGTAGACTCCACCTGCTTTACCTACTTCACAGTTTCATTTAATATCTCTACGAATTTTTTCTCCCAAGTACTGGTGTCAATGAGTTGTACCAATAGTGAGTAGTTGATACTGAAATCTTAGGATACTGTAACTTCCATTTTTATAGGTGTAAAATATTACATTTCTGAATGTTTCAAGTAAGTTGCTGCTCTCTGTATCGCTTTGAAACATCATCGAGAACTGTCCGAATATTTGTGAAGGCTTCTCCTGGCAGTAATTCATTGAAGATAATTGCATCATTTGCAAAGTTTGCTATCGCTATTAATATTATGTCTGCAAGTTCATTAATGTACAACATGAACAACAAGTTTCTCAACATACTTTTCTGGAGCACGCCTGAAATTACGTCTGCTTTATGACTGTCTACCCAGGATAACATTTTGCGCCCTCCTTACGAAAATGTGCTCAATTAAGTAACAAATATTGTCTGATTCCCAGTATGACCGAACTTTAGTTAATATTATCTATTTGTGAGTCAAACATTTTTCGGAAGTCAAGAAATACTGCATGTTCCTGACTGCCTTGATCAATAATGTTAGACATGTCATCCGGGAAAAGCGTAAGTTGAATTTCAAGTGACTTGTGTTACCGTAATCCATACTGGTTAACACGGGGGAGGTCCTTCCGATAAAAAAAACATTATGTTTGAGCTCATAATACGTCTAAGACTCTACAACAGATTGATGTAAAATATATTGGAAAATAATTTTAGAATTATGACAGTTATTTCTACTACGTTTCTTGTAGAAACGTCCCCCCTTCCAACTACTGGGCAACCGTTTTCGATCGAGGGATCTACGGTAGACTATAGTTAAAAGTGAGGCTAATTCAGAAGCGTATTCTGCATAGAATCTGATAGGGATTCCATCGGTACCTGAAGCATTGCTCAGTTTTAACGATTTCAGATGTTTCTCAATGCCACTGACACTAATATCTGAATATGGATTTTCCTTTGTAAAGGTACATTTGAAAACCAAGTGACAACAGTGGATGTCTCGACGTTAACTTTCATGCTACTGAACACCTTTCCAGTGGGCACAATTTGTGTGTGTATGTGTACTGCCTCGAATGAAACTATCGTTTCGTTCTGTAAGTGAGTGAAGTTTGAAAGATATGTAGTCCTGTAGACTTTCCAACAGAGTCGCAGCCATTAACTGGTTCCAGAATGATATGAATAATCTTAAGTAAATTACACTCTTCCCGTCTTCCTATCATGATTTCGGAGTGTCAAAGAAAAGAACAATAAATAAAATGTCAGAGTTGGTATGCAGGGAGTGTTGCACGTAAGTTTGTTTGGGTAATAAAAATAAAGCAGAGTCTTCTTCAAATGACTGCAGCAGAGGAAATGTTTATCATATGGAAAGCCACCTACTTACTTTGTATCTTGTCGATCGGTCCGGCGTCTCCTCCATATTCCTCCGGCAGTATTTCCTTCGGCACATGTTTGTGAAGAGACTCCAGATTGGCGTGGACAAAGATCTACAAAAGCCAACCAAAAAAAAAGTCAATTAAGATATCTGTCTGATTCATTGTGTTACGTAAACTGCAGTTAATCACAACTGCATATGTAGTACATCTGTCAGATAGTAAATTAGATTTCCACGCGCGGCAAAACAAAGCCAAAGACAAGACTGAGAAGTTACTCAGTCACCGTACCAGTGCAAAGAGAATCTACAAAGGAGATTTGTGAAGACAGACGCTATGTAGTAAAAACAGCCTAGAAAAATAACTCAGTGCCGTTTGACTTCTGATACTTCATCATCGTCTATTACAAAAAATACATACAAAAATTAAATAACATAATTGATATTCTGACGTGCATTTATGTTGATTTCATGCACTTTACAAGGTTGTTATTGTTCACTTTTACAAAATTTTTAATGGAAGGCTAATTAAAGTAGATTGCTCACTCTAGCTGAAACTTGCCAGTCAGGTTTATTACTTTCACTACTAAATTATTTCGCTTGTTGTTAACTCCCATTATACTGCGAATATACTTTCTGTACTGAGCTATCAATTTCCGCAAGCATAACTTTCTTTGACATGTTCAGTAAGTTTGTCGGAAAGCACTGTCTCATTTTTCGGTTCCACAAACCAATCAGAAATGAGCGCGTCTCGTTGCGAGCGCAGGTAAATGTGTTTGAAAGGTAAAAAGTGAGTTGGGGGTCTAGTCAGGTGTGGTGGCATTTGGCTATAGCGTATGGTAAGATGCGGTATGGTTGTGAAGAATTTGAGCACATTCGCAGAGTCTGTTATTCACTCTCAAATCAGGTTCAGATACGTGCCTATTTTCCTAGTTCGTATTGCTAGGTTTGAAGTGCAGATTTTCACGCCAAGACGTTCGAGTCAAAGACTTTGAAACGCCCTGTATATACACCGAAATAGATTGATAAATGGTTGAAATGGCTCTGAGCACTATGGGACTTAACATCTGAGGTCATCAGTCCCATAGACTTAGAATACTTAAACCTAACTAACCTGTCACACCGACCGGCGAAAAGGATTGAGCGAAGATCATAGGGAAGGGATGTGGTGAGTTTAAATGCCCTACTATTCGCATGGATTCATAGAAAACTGATTCTGCACTGTAGATCAAAGACCACCCTTTTCACAAAGACACAAGAGAGAGCTACTCTTTTTAAATTGTTTCGGCGAACGACATCACATTATTAAGCTACTATGGAGAACAGTATTCACCGTATTCCTTTGCATGCTTTTCCGAACAGAACGTAAGTTAGGAATTGACGTAGTTGCAGTTCATCATGCTATGAAACTGTGTCTACGTGGCTTTGGGGGAGCCAGCCACACGAAACTCTTCCATCTGGTTAGCAAGATGAATGACACATGCGATATACCCTCAGACTTCAAGAAGTATGTAATAATTTCAATTCCAAAAAACACAGGTGCTGACAGGTGTGAGTATTATCGAACCATAAGTTTAATAAGTCGTGGTTGCAAACTACTAACACGAATTCCTTACAGAAGAAAGGAAAAACTGGTAGAAGCCGACCTTGATGAAAACCAGTTTGATTCCGGGGAAATATAGGAACACGTGAGTATGCTGACTCCACGACTTATTTTAAAAGATAGGTAAAGGAAAGGCAAACTTACGTTTGCAGCATTTGTAGACGTAGAGAAAGCTTTTGACATTGCTGGCTGGAATACTCTCTTTCAAATTATGAAGGTAGCGGAGGTAACATACAGGGAGCGAAAGACTATTTACGACTTGTACAGAAACCAGAAAGCAGTTATAAAAGTAGAGGGGCACAAAACGGAAGCTGTGGTTGAGAAGGGAGTGTGACAGGGTTATAGCATATGTTCGATGTTATTCAATATGTACATGCAGCAAGCAGTACAGCGAATTAAAGAAAGATTTGGGCTAGGAATTAAAGTTTAGGGAGAAAAAGTAAAAACTTTGAGGTTTTTCGACGACATTGTAATTCTGTCGGAGACTCAAAGTACTTAGAGGAACAGTTGAACGGAATGGACAGTGTCTTCAAAGGAGGATGTAAGATGAACATGAACAAAAGCAAAACAAGGATAACGGAATTAAGTCGATTTGAATCAAATGATACTGAGAAAAGTAGGTTAAGAAACGGAGACTCTGCGAGTGGTAGATGAGTTTTGTTATCTGGGCGGCAAAATAACTGATGATGGATGAAGTAGAGACTAGCAATGGCAAGGAAAGCGTTTCTGAAGAAGGGACATTTGTTACCATCGATATAGTTTTAAGTATTAGGAAGTCTTTTCTGAAGATATTTGTCTGGATTGCAGCCATGTATGGAAGTCAAACATGGGCGATAAACAGTTTAGACAAGACGGGTATACAAGCTTTCGAAATGTGGCGCTACAGGAGAATGTTGAAGGTTAGATGGGTAGATCACGTAACTAATGAGGGGGTACTGAATAAGAATGGGGAGAAAAGAAATTTATGGCCTGACCAGAAGAAGGGATCGGTTGGTGGGACACATTCTGAGACAGTAAGAGTCACCAGTTTAGTATCGGAGGGAAGTGTGGGGGGTAAAAATCGTAGAGGGAGAAGCGATGAATACAGAAAACAGATTCAGAAGGATATAAGTTGCAGTAATTATTTGGAGATGAAGAGGCTTCTAGGGGACAGTAGCATGGAGAGCTGCATCAAACCATTTTTCGGACTGAGGACCACAGCAGCAGCAAGAACAACAACATCAACGTCTATATGTTTGAGGTATGTTAACACACTAGGCAAAACACGACCATTGTATACAGAGAAACTATACGCATCGTTGCTTACATGTTTCTCATATAAATTCAGATGCTCGTTACGGCTAGGCAGATTCTTGCAAATCAATTAACTGCTTGCTATACTCATTATACTGGGCTACAATTACTGAATTATATGAAAGAAACGTAAATTATTTATAAACTATGGCGTGCACACACTTTATTGATCATGTAAACGTCACTAAAGATATTAGGATTTGGGTTATAACCTGTTCGATGTGCCTGCCATCATTGGAGATGATGTGACACAGACGAATAGAGAAAGTCTGCATGACGCTCTGAAGTGTCGGAACAACGGTGCTATCGATTACTTCCTGAACGGCTCTGTACAGTTCAGCAATTGTTTTGGGGTTGTTGCTTTACACAATGTCTGTAATATACTCACACAAAAAGGGATCGCATGTGTTCAGATCAGGAGAATATGTCGGCCAATCGGGGCCCATGACAGTGGCCTCTGAGTACCACAGAACAATAATGCGATCCCCAAAGTGCTCCTCCAGGACATGAAACGCTCACCTGCTTCGGTGGGGTCGAGCTCCAGCTTGCATGAAACGTATCTTGTCCAAATCAGGGTTACGATGAATAATGGGAATGAACTCATCTTCCAAAACCTTCTTGTACCGTTCGGTAGTCACCGTGCCATCAAAGAATATCACACCGACTATTCCGTGACTGGACATTGCACAACACATACCCTTTGAGGGTGAAGAGACTTTTCTATTGAAAAAGGTGGATTCTCAGTCCCCCAAATGCGCCAATTTTGCTGATTGACGATCCCATCCAAATGAAAGTGGACTTCGTTGCGAAGTCAAACCATGCATGCGCATACTAATTACCATCGTGCCCCACGTTCAACCGTGAAATTTGAACGTCCTAACGTGAACCATTCAGAATTTATGACAATTTTATTTCATACAGTTCAATAATTGTCACCCTTAAGTACGTTGCGTGAAGTAATTCTCTGTTCTAGGTCATGCTTTCTTAATATTGCAGTCAGGTCACGTTATTACATAAATTCGCAGCCTATTTCTGACTTAAATTTGCATGTAATACGATTTCAAAATTAGTCAGGGAGCTTTGGCAATGAGTAGCACTAATGATTTCTATTCAAGAAGCTCTAAGCATAACTGTGCGAAGCACCAAATTCCTGAAAAACCTTGGACTGTGGACAGCCAAAGGAACGATCCTTATTTCAGAAATGATCTCTGAGCCTGTGGTAGGGAGTCAGGTACAATTTTATTTCGTGCCACACTTTACTACAGATATATGTGATAAGCATAAAGTAAGTGGAGCGACTTCATATATTTATTTTCCTTCTTTGTCTAGCACATGTTAATACGCCATTATCATTGTGTAAATGATATGTGGGGGACCAAACTAATTAGCTAAGTAACTAAAAAGGGCTCTATTTGTCACACTCTCTTAGTAGACACTGTGAGGGTAGCCATTTTCCTTAAATTTTATTGCGCAAATTCTTTTTCGTTTATTTCAACACAACTTGAATAATATTGTAAATAATTCATTTCTTATTTGGTATATGTAGAGCTATGTCACTAAGAGTTGTCACCTTGTTTAATCTAAACCTATCACTAAGGAAGCTATCGCAGTGATACTCCGGATTCGCACAGCTCAAATCTTCCTCCAGCCATTTAGCTTTTTCGTGGTTTACCTAAATCGCTTAAGAAAAATAGCTGGATCGGTCCCTTAAAATGGCCATGACAATTTTCCCTCCCCATCCTTTCCTAAGGTAAGCCAATGCTCAGTATCTAAGGATCTGAAACCTTATGGCAGGTCAAATCTATAGTTCGGACCACCATTCGAACCCAGAACCTATCCTATCAACCAGGAGTGCTAGTCCCCCTAGGCATGCGTGTGAGCTGTGACGTTTGGAAAGCAGGAGAGGGATACTGGAAGACGTAAAGGTGTGAGAGCGGGTTGTGAGCTCTGCCTTGATATCTCATTCGCGTTCCAGTCACTGTCCAGCGCACAGCTGTAACTTGACTAGAAGTTTCAGAACAGCTCACACTTAAGTGGATACTGAAAGATCCATTTTGGATCGCATAACTTTATTGGCGGAGGAACATTAAAGCTTAAATTGCTTAGTTCCAATGTCTGCCATTATTCTCGCGAAATCAAAATACAATACAGGGCTACCACGTCTCCCTTCGAGAAGATTATTCCACTGTTTTTCGCTTTCAGCCATAGAACTTCCTGTAGAGTCTTGAATTTTTTACAGTCCTTTATCTCATCCGTATACTGAAATACACTGATTGAAAAATGTCGCAATACCAAGAAGGAGTTTTACGACATAAACAAACGTCGGTAGGCGTGTTTCTTTAACTGAAATATAGTATCTACTCAAATTTCCCGCCAGTCGCCTAATAGTGGCGATAATAGCACCGCTGTGAGAATGAAAATCATGTTTGCTTTAAATACACACTATAACGGTCGTGAGCCTTGGTTACCTTTGACACTGGACATGGTGAAGTTATGTTCGCCAAGAATGCCTTTAAGATGACAAAGAGCCGGCCGGGGTGACCGAGAGGTTCTAGGCGCTACAGTCTGGAACCGCGCAACCGCTACGGTCGCAGGTTCTAATCCTGCTTCGGGCATGGATGTGTGTGATGTCCTTAGGTTAGTTAGGTTTAAGTAGTTCTAAGTTCTAGGGGACTGATGACCTCAGAAGTTAAGTCCCATAGTGCTCCGAGCCATTTGAACCATTTTGATGACAAAGACGCCATTATCAACACCTCAATGAGTTTTATAGAAGTTGTGTAATATGGCTACTAGAAGGTGGATGTTCCTTCTACGACGTTACAGAAAGACTTGGCATGAATGTTGCCACTGTACATGATTGCTGGCGGCCGTGGTCACGGGAATGCGCTGTCGCAAGAAGACCGGGATCCCGACGGCCACGTGGCACTACCGAGAGGAAAGACGATAATCTTCGGCGTATGAATCTGGTGCATTGTACTGCGTCTGAGCAGCATTTGGCACCTCGATGATACAAGGAACTGTTACAAATCGATTACTTCAAGAACACCTCCAAGCCAGACGCCCTGTAGCGCACATTCAACTGCTCCAAAATCACAATCATTTGCAACCTCAGTCGTGTCAAGCGAGAGCTCATTGGAGGACAAGGTGGAGGTCCGATTTGTTTCCTGGCGAAGCTAGTTCTACCTCGGTGGCCCCCAATAGCCGTGCGTTGGTTAGGAGGACAGATGAGGGCCTGTAAAAGACCTGTCTACGTGCTAGACACACCGGACCTGCACCAGAAGATGTGGCCTAGGATGCGATTTCGTATAACAGCGCCGGTCGGGGTGGCCGAGCGGTTGTAGGCGCTACAATCTGGAACCGTGCTACAGCTACGGTCGCAGGTTCGCATCCTGCCTCGGGCATGGATGTGTGTGATGTCCTTAGGTTAGTTAGGTTTAAGTAGTTGTAAGTTCTAGGGGACTGACGACCACAGAAGTAAAGTCCGATAGTGCTAAGAGCCATTTGAACCATTTCTCGTATGACAGCAAGAGCACTATTGTGGTTATCCCACGTACGCTGACTGCAAATGTGTACGTCAGCCTGGTGATTCGACAAATAGTGCTGCCGCTCAAGAACAGCATTCCAAGGTGGTTTTCCAACAGGTTAACGCTCCCCCACATACGGCTGTTGTAACCCAACATGCTCCACAGAGTGTCGACATGTTGCCTTGGCCTCCTCGATCACCAGATCTGTCACCAGTCGATCACATATTGGACATCATCAGACGATAGCTCCAGCGGCATTCACAAATAGTGTTAACAGTCCCTGTAATCACCGACCAAGTGTAACAGCCATGGAGCTCCATCCCACAATGCAACACCCGGCATCTGTACAACACAATACATTAACGTCTGCCTGCTTGCACTGAACATTCTGTCGATTTCACCGGTTATTAACGCACCAGCATGCCACACTTGTAGTGGCTTATCTAACGCTTGCATTAATGCGTGATTTTGCAACGTTAATCACTTAAAACCAATGTATTCTTGAAATTTTACTGCTTTACATTAATAATTTTTTGGCGTTGCTATATTTTCCGACAGCGAACTTCCTCTGATACACTATCTAAGTCGTTTCTTTGGCCTTAATTTTTTTAATTGACTTCAATTTTTCCTCCAGTCGCGTATCACAATCAGCCTTGCTTAACCGACCGGTCGCTCACTGCCTCTTATAATAACGAATGCAGGTAAATAATTTTTAATTTGATGTTTCTAAATCATAAAATTTTCCCCATTTGATTTTAATGATGTTCACTGTGTCCGCAATTACGATGTCGACTTTGGAGGCTTTGCACACGAAAATGATCCCTAAGCCAAAACTGATATAGTGGACATCATAATCAAAATTATAATCAATGAGCGAAAATATCATTTAGAAATTTTTAATTTGTTGATGCTTAATCCTCAGAACGCCATCTAGGTTTCTTGATTATTCTGATTTTAACTATATTTCATCATTAGCAGCTGATCTACAATGTCTGTAATTGCATTAAAGTTTGTTTCACATTCAGCATCTGAATCCAAACCATTAGGCTACCGAGGCAAAATAGTCCATAGATTTTCGGACTTTCCAGCGTTCACTGCTTGTGTGATTTTAGGACTCTGGTGAAATGTTTCCAAGTTAACCCTCTTTTCCCATACTCCGACAAAATATCTTCTTTTCATTTTTCACTATTGTATTCAGCCTCAATCACTATGAGATTTTCATTTCGTCCTGACCAATCAACTAAAATGTTTGTTCTGCTAAATGTTTTGAAGCGTCCTCTCTGTTGCAGCAGGGCGTAAATTTGTGAACCGTACGTTCTTGTCCAACGGATAAGATCTGAGTAACAGCCTAAATTTGGTATCCAGAGCGTACGCAACACTGACCAACAGAGTGCACGCTTTTATTAAGCTTCTCAAAAAATTTAAGCTGTGGAAGATCTGGGCTCGAGATTCAATTGAGGATACAGCTGATGTATGTAATGAAGACGAAGCTTTTACAACCGCACAAACTTTACTGCAGGATAAAAGATTCATCGTGGATATTAAGTAGAATTCTATACACCTTCCTTTGACTAGCTGTGAAAAATCTTTGTGTTTATGAATATTCCAGTAACTGTAACTCCAATATCTGATATTTTAGTCTGAATTAAAATCTTTCACCTACTTTTGATTACAGTAGGTTTACTATCTACAACTGCTCCCGATTTTAGTTGTTTTCTTTTTCCCTAAAGATTTTACGACAATAAATATTTATCATATACTGTAGTCTATATTTTCAGAGTTCACTTGAGAACTAATTTTCCTCCATAGTACTTTACAGCTAACATAGTCATGAAATGACATAAAAAATAAAACGAAATGCAGTTCCTCTGTAACTAACCACTAGAGAACGAAGGTCTCTTATACTGAACTATTCAAAAAATTGTCCCCGAAAAATATCCTTTCGGTGGCGTTCGGGCGTGCCCTGCATGTTACTAATGTACGGAGGAAGGTCGATATATTAAAATACAACTACATGTCTGTTTTTATCAGGCTGTACATAGAGTTCTGGCCTGTTACTTCTGAAATGGAAGCTGAGGAGCAAAACATGTGTGTTTGTGTTTTTCATGTACTATTGTTGTCATTGAGGAGTAAATGGAATGACTTCCTATATACATACCCTTTTACGTATCTTCTCCTTGAAAAATTGTTCAAATAATGAGAAGAGTTTCTCGAAGCCCGATGGAACATTGATCATGTGGAGTCCTTTGGCTCTCAGCGGGTAACCATCCTGTAAAGAAAAGAACAAAAAAGAAAAGAATATAAAGAGTCTGAAGTACCACTTCAGTCTAATTTGCTGTACTGCGAAGTGGGCAAGGTAAAACTGGCCCATAAAATATTTCATGCACCTTAAGAAAGGCAACCTAATTTACATCATCTGCCCCAGGTGTGGATGATGTAAGTTGGGTTGCCTGTCTTTAGGTCTATGAAAATGTTTTGGGCTCGGTTTATTTTGTCCACCCTTCGTTACGTGAAGACTGAAACTGAGCTTCAAATTGGCATACTTCGTGCTTTAAATTGATTAATCTCTTACACTGTAGGTACCATAAGCACTAGAGGCTTGAAATTGCACTTGTTCTTGAAACCAAGAGATAAGCTTAAAGATAAGTGCAGCTTGCGGAAAGACATTACCCATGCAATTCGGGAGATTTCAAGAGGCGACAAGTGCGAGAATTATCGCACAATCAGCTTAACAACTCATGCATCATCCAAGTTGATGACAAAATCAATGCATAGAAAAATTGAAAAGAAAGTTGAGAATCAGTTAGATGACCATCAGTCTACCTTTAGGCAAGGTACAGGCGCCAAAGAGGCTGTTCTGACGTTGTGGTTGATAGTGGAAGCAAGACTGAAGAAAAATCAAGAAACGATAAGGCAGGAAGATCAGGAACGAAGTGCTGGATTAAAAGTGACGTAAGACAGGGATGTAGTTTTCGCTCCTGCTATTCTGTCTATACGTCGAAGAGGCAATCACGCAAATAAAAGAAAGGTTAAGAGTGGGATTAAAATTCAGGGTGAAGGGATATCGGCGATAAGTAAATAAGAATTACAGGCTCTGTTCAATGGAGTGATAAGTCTAATGAGAACAGAGTAGTAATGGAGAGTAAATCGAAGAAAGACGAAAGCAATGAGATTTACATAAATGAGAATAGCGTAAATGAGAATACCGAGAAACTTAACATCAGAATTGGTGATGACGAACTATATGAAGTTAAGGAGTTCTGCTACTAGGCAGCAAAATAACACGTGACGTAATGAGCAAGAGGACATAAAAAGCAGGCTAGCACCGGCAAAAGGGTATTCTAAGCCAATAGAAATGCACTGAACGTAGGCCTTAATTTGACGAAGAAATTCCTGAGAAAATTGGAGTACAACATTGGCCGGTAGTGAAACATGGACTGGGAGAAAACAGGAACAGAAGATAATCGAAACATTTGAAATGTGCTGCTACAGAAGAAGGTTGAAAGTTTGGTGGACTCATGAGGTAAGGAATGATGAAGTGGTTCTGCGCAGAATCGGAAAGGAACATATGGAGAACACTGTCAAAAAGAGGGGCAGGGTGACAAGACATCTGTTGAGACATCAGGAAATAACTTCCATGGTACTGGAGGGAGCATTAGGGGGTAAAAACTGTAGAGAAAGACAGAGATTGGAATGCGTCCGGCAAACGGCAAATGAAAGAAGTAGTCAGAAGACTAAAAAAAAAGAAAGACAGGACCTCATGCTGTTCCATATGCTGTATTATGTGTTCTTCCTACTATTCCTACTATAAAGGATACACACAAGATGCAAAATTTCGCCTTTTACTGTTATTGCTGGTGTTACAGTGTGACAGACCAGCAGCGTGAATCCCGAAGAAACCAGGCACCTAATAACAGACTGTATGAGAGGCAACAAGCTTACAATCAACTTGTTTGGTATTTTCGTATTATGTCCTAGATTGGCAAAAGTGTGAAAAGTACCTGGAAGCAGGTGGTGATACGCTTCATCTGCCAAGGTGTCCAGGAGGCGAAATGGGCCATGGTCGTTCCTTGAAAATCCTGAATGGTGACCTCCCCGCATATGACGGTCGCGTCGTCCTCGTGCAGCGTCGCATCGGCGTTCATGAAGTTCACCCTGCTGACGTCCTCCGCTGACAGCGATCCAGGGGCCAGGAGGCGGGGCCGCCAGATGATGACGCGGCGGCCCTCTGGCGATCTCCGAGGCAGCTCCACTACTACCCTGCCAATGGGAACGCACCACACTAGAGCGAGACTCAAGAGTGATAAGAACTTGCACAGAAATAGAATGTCCTATAGTAATTAAAGCTAATCTAAACAACCAATGGGATCTACGTTGCGACTACCTGTACCACTATCTAAACACACTGGACAAAATGTTAATTTCCCGTTAGAAGAGTATGTAAGTAGGCTGTTTAGGTTTTTTTATTGGTAACGCCACCTCTGTATGAAAATCACTGGCTGTGCTGTGTGCAGTCTGTGTCTAGTTTGCATTGTTGTCTGCCATTGTAGTGTTGGGCAGCGGCAGCTGGCTGTTAACAGCGCGTAGCGTTGGGCAGTTGGAGGTGAGCCGCCAGCAGTGGTGGATGTAGGGAGAGAGATGGCGGAGTTTTGAAATTTGTCATGAACTGCTATATTTATATATGATGATATCAAGGTAAATACATTGTTTGTTCTCTATTAATATCTTTCATTTGCTAACTATCCCTATCAGTAGTTAGTGCCTTCCATAGTTTGAATCTTTTATTTAGCTGGCAGTAGTGGCGCTCGCTGTATTGCAGTAGCTTGAGCAGCGAAGATTTTTGTGAGGTAAGTGATTTGTGAAAGGTATAGTTTAATGTTAGTCAGGGCCATTCTTTTGTAGGGAATTTTGAAAGTCAGATTGCGTTGCGCTAACAAAATATTGTGTGTCAGTTTAAGGACAGTCATGTATAATTGTTGAAAGGGGACGTTTCATATGGCGACCCTGCCAGGATACCTCACTGGAATCTTCTGATTTTTTTCTTGTAGTTTGTGTAATTGGTGTAGCTATTGTTTATTGATAGCACGTAATCATAGAGAGAATTTCCTTTGTAGTTGTAGTTTTTCATTGTTGTACAGTAAAACAGTTGTGGCATGCATGTAGATTTGCACCAAGTATTTCGCAGCTGCGCTGGCAATTAAGTAGACATTATTTCCATTGATATGTTATTTTATTTTGCTCTTCAAGTTGTGCTTTTCTGTGTTATCGTGTGAAATATTGTGACAATTATGGCGTGTGAAAAACGTAACACTAGGCTCCAAACTAAACTGAGAAATAATAGTGACGACGAGCGTAGCTTATCAGCGCCGCCGAGTAATGAATTTACTAATGTTCAAAGTAGTAATTTGGTAATAGTGCATAGGGAAATGGAGCGGGCGGCAAACAATGGCGCAGACAGTGAAACAAATAGTGAACAGGGAAGCATTATCGATCGATCGGTCGGCAACAGCTCGCCTCAGGAATCGGGAATGACAGGACACAATCTTGCAAATACTGCAGATTTAGGTTTTGGGTCCTCACCGTTTTCTCAAATAAGTCAAGACACATTTTGTGCTTGTCAAAATGTCAATGTTGCCGGTGCAAATTCACTGCCGAAAAGCACTGAGGAACATGTTTCCGACACCAGTGCATTGTTATTACAGTTAATGCAACAAATGGGACAAAAGCTACAAAAGTTAGACACAACACTTGAACAAAATCAGAAACAAATGGGACAAAATCTTAAAAAGTTAGACACAGTGGAACAAAATCTTAAAAAGTTAGACACAATGGAACAACACCAGAGACAAACACAGCAACAGTTAGACACAATGGAACAAAATCTTCAAAAGTTAGACACCACACTTGAACAAACACGTGAAGATTTAACCACTGAGTTACATAACATTGAATCGAAATGTCAAAAAGTCTGTAATGACGTAAAAACACAAATTTGTGAGCATTTTCAACCTATTTTTTCGCGGCATGAAAATGCATTACAGAATCACGAAGCAGCCATAAAAGAACTGCAAACCATTGTTCATGAAAATCATGAGACCTTGTGGGCTAAAATTGACTCAGTGGCATCTACCGATTCGGTTACGCAACTTGCAAAAACTCAGGAAAACTTTAAGGACACAGTAGATACTCTGAAACTTGGTTCAGAAAAACACACTGAAGAAATAAGTACACTATCGGAGAAAGTAGCCGAACTTTCGGATCAGGTCACTAACTTATCTACAAAGGTAGATGATGATCTGAAAGACACAAGACCTGTAGCCTTCACTGACACAGAAGAGTATGAATAAATTAGAAAATTCAAACAGAATCAAAATCAAATCAATACACAACACCAAAGAGAAATCCGGGAAGTACAAGATCAGCTGACACAGGTAATACAAGAATTACGTATTTCAGAGGATACTCGCGCCCCAATACGGGAAGAGGGACACAGAAATACGGAACAGCCACAAAATAATAACACAGGGCATTTCGGAAGTTATGAAAGAAATTGGCAATGTGCACCGAATTTTGAGATGGAACGGCCGACACGACCTAACAATGACCGATATGCGACTCGCCGACATGATGATTTTGACTATAAGCTGTTCATTACTACACGTAAATTCAAAACATTTAAGAATTCTGGCAACGACATTCATCCACAAGCATGGCTCCATCAATTCTCGCATTGTTTTCCTCCCAACTGGTCGTCAGAACACAGATTAGAATTTATGTGTGGCTACTTGGAGAATGAACCAGCTGTAAGAATGCGATCGGTAATTCACGATTGCCACAGTGAAGGAGAGTTTTACCATGCCTTCCTCTCAGCATATTGGTCTCAAGCCACACAAGACCGAGTAAAACATGGTATCATAATGATGAAACATTTCGAACAATCTGAATTCTCCAGTCTTGTAAAATATTTTGAAGACATGTTGCACAAGAATCAGTACCTGTCAAACCCATACAGCCCCTCAGAACTCATCCGCATTTGCTTAATCAAATTACCTGAACATTTACGACATATTATTTTGGCAGGACGTTGCAAAGACGACATTGAAGCTTTTCAGGGACTGTTACAAGAACTGGAAAGTGACACTGACAATCACGGAACGCAGGAGCACAACAATTACAGATCACATCAGTCGCAATTCCGCGATGAAAGAAATAATAACTGGACGCGACAAGGCTATTCTCACAACACAAATCGTGACCGAAACAGACACCACCCGTATTACAACCGTTGGCAGAGTAGTAATAATTACTGGGAAAGATCACCTCTCCGCGGTAGTGACTATCACAGAGACAATCAGAGAAACAGACAATTTGGGAACCAAAATAATTATTATCAAGGGAGACAGAATAACTTTAGACGCAACGGTCCAGCGCGCAGTTACGATTCAGGGAGAAATTCTCCACCACTTAACCGACAAGAAAGAAACTACAGGAACTACCGACATGACGACAGACGATGTGATCGTAACGACAGACCTGAATTGCATCAGAACTGGCGGGATTCAAACAGAGCAGGGCCCTCTCGTCACGGTGAATTTGTAGAAGTTAGGTCTCCAAATCCCAATAACGACGCGCGCCAACAAAGAGACAGACAATGACTCGCGCCGCAGGCACCCACGTGCGCCGGCTGGCTCCGAGAAAAATAACATTATATCTGGTACTGCTAATGAGATTTTAATGCAACATTTTGGTTTACTTGAAAATACATTCTGGGTTTAATGTACTTTCTGTGAGATACCAGACGACACAGTGGTTAGTTTATGTGACAGCTACACGCTTTTATCACGACGCTACTAATGAGAGACAATTTACAATGTTTCTTGTGCGCTATATCTGTTTTATATCTGCACAGTTTTTCTGAATTATTCTGGAAAGTAAAACATGTTTTAGTAGTTGCTTTTGTGGTATAGCTACAATGAGACTGCCTTTTCCGTAGCACGATAATACGTTACAGCACAGTACTTTCCTCATCACGGCAATAAGCGTAATAACTAAGATATCTATACGCAAAGCATTTCACTTTTGTTTATCATGAGGTAAGTACATTGGCTTCTGCAGAACTTAGCTTTTGGAGGACGATAACTACGACACTTCCACAGAGATTATCTTACAACAAGATGCACATTTAGCGCTGCAGGACACGCATTTCAGTGATTAATGTTGTACTTAAAACATTTATTTTTAAAGATTTTTGAATTACAAAGAAAGTTTTCAGTGATACATTTCATTCCATTGCTGTAATCTGTAACACCTGAGGGTATAATTACATTAATCCTCAGGGGGGTATACTCCTACTTTGTGTACCATGTGTGTGGCAACCACAAGGAACCCTCGCTAATATGGTATTTGCTTATACAACTTTACACATCGGTACCATATTTCTCTAACACACAAATTACACAGCCATCTCATCATTTAACTGAGAGATAAACTTTTTTTACTACGTCAGTGACAGATGTTTACGCAATTACAGAGTTGGATTACTTCACACTTATGAAATTGTATTTTGTCTGTACTGTGTGAACTGTTCATATTTTTTTGGACCCATTGTGATACTATGAGAGCTTTGAATGATGTATTTGGTATGGGATCATGATTTTTAAAGTACGTTTGAGGCAGATGACACTTTTGACATGAGCAGAGAATTTTTTTAGGTTTTGACATTATTGCAGGAAGCTACGACGATTTTGAGATTTGACTGAGGTGTTATGATGTTATTTTTACGACGACGATGTGTATTATGCTGTTGAGGTATGTTTATGATCAATAAGCTGATGCTATATGAGGAATTTGGTTATGCTATGTATTTATTATGATGAAATATTGAAGTGCTGTCGCAAGATTGACGTGTCGACGAATATATATATATGTGTAATAAGGTAAGGAGTAATGAATAGTGATTAGGGACTCTGACTTATGGAAAAGGATGTTGGAAACCAAGAATCATACTTTAGAATTATGAAATGTGTGTACATGTGTGAATCATGTGTGAATGTATCACAATGCCGACGAAAACTTTTTGGACACTTATATTTATAGGATTTTGTTTCTACAGATTTACAACGCTAATTCTTGACCTGTGAAATATTTTTATGTGAGACTGTCACTGTAGCGGAAACTGGTGTCGTAAATATTTCCGTAAGAAGGTTAAGTGACCACCTGCACGTAATGCGTTGTGGGCACGCAGCTGTGTCAAACACCTGGAGAACAAGCCATTAGGGTGTGCTTTTCAGAGCACAGGAAAAAAAAAGGGAGGCCATTATCCTGGCCATTGTCATTCCTTTAGAGAAAGCATCGCAAATCCGACACGCTGATTACTTGGAAACATATCGTACTTTCTGATATTTACTGAAATGCCTAATGAAATGACAAGAAATAGTTTGTCTACACACCTGACTATGACTACTGTCTTTCTAGATGAGAGATTTTTTTACTACTTATGAAATGCCACATGACTATTGAACGATGTTCTTATGCTTTGCTTTGTACATAGTTGCTTATTTCATTTGATATCTAGTTTCTAGCTGCACTGCAGCATTGGTTAAAATAAAATTTTATAGATGTACTAATATAAATATTTTCTGTCTACAGATCGAGTAAAAAATAATTTTTTTAAAAAAATGAGGGCGCACAAAATGACATTTACCTTCACAGGAACTGCATTCATAATTTTCTTTTCAAGTAATTGGTAACTTTTTGGTAGAATAACTTCTTGTGGTGCACCACTTTAATTACTTAGACATTAAGATGTGATTATACATTTCCCTTATCTGCATTGTTATCTTTAGTGTACTATTTTTTCTGCTTGAGCTATGTCATGTTTAGGTATAAGTTACTGCTGTTTGCCAGGCATAGTGCTGCTAAATTTAACTTTGTATTACTCTGTTAAGCTTTTCTTGTTGCTGCACATTGGCTCATATTAGTTGTAATTTTGCATTTTTTCTGTTGATTTAGATTTACTGTAGCTTGCTTTGCAATTTTCCATTTTTTTGCATTGCTGTTTGTGTTAATTTGTTATGTGCTGCTGCATTGCCTCGTCCCTTAGTTTAGCATCTGAGCTCAGTAGAGTTAAGTTAGCTTAAGAGGAGGTAGACTATATAAGAAACTGACTATGGACAATATGAAAAAGATTTGGGCCAAAATGAGTATTGTACACTGAGAAATAATTATATTGAAAGAAATATGAATAGAATACAGAAAGCAGGTATAGATAGGACTTTTTGGGAATAATGATGAATGAAGGGAGATCTCCAAGAAGTAAAGAAAGTTTTGTTTGCAAAATACTGCAGTACAACAAACCCTGTCCTTTCCTTTTGTGTTATCCCACTATGTGTTTGGGTACCCTTGTGTATATATGTTCTTCCTGTCTTTATATGTTTACCTCATAAGACTTATGTTGTAGAATTTTTCTCATACTCAGCTACATGAACTATGATGAGGAATACTGTTATCCTCGAATATAATTGGCATTAATAATATGTTATTTACTTTATAAAGATGTTAGACATTATTAATTCCGTTCTGTTTAATGCTCATGTGTGAAGTTGATGTTTCAAAAGTTATTGTGATCTTTTATGTATGTACTCATGTCATAATTCCACTGATGTATATGTTAGTTCGATTCTTTTGTAAAGCCTGTACTACAAATGTTATCTGTATAGTTATGTTTTTAATGATGTATTTTGTACCTTTGTTATTGTATTCTTATGTTATAAAATTGTAATTGTCACCAGTTCATGATATTATTAACATGTAAGTTACATTTCACTGCACACGTTTCTGCTGGTCATAGTATATGGACAATATGTGAGAAGTTGGGACTGTTGGTGTTTGCACGTGTGTTACTAATTCAGCAAGGGACTGGATAACAGCATTGCTGGTTCTAAGGACAATTCCAAAAACTTTGTGAATGCACAAGTGGTGGTTATGGACTTGCTATATTATCCGCAAGACTGTTCAATGGTGATTGTGCACCTGCACAATCGCAACAGAGGGCTGCTGGCCATCTCTACAAGGACTACAGTGGGTCTGCATCTATGATGACCCACCGATACCATTATTTCTACAAGGACTACAGTGGGTCTGCACCTCTGGTGGCCCACGAATACCACATTCTCTACCAGGACTCCAGTGGGTCTGCTCTGTGATGACCTACCCACCAATATTCTTCAAAACTTCGACTGACTCTGCTGTGGGTTTGCTCTGTTGTGGCCCATTACCTGTATGCATGTCAAGAGTCAGCACTGTCTTTCCGTTGGAAGGACAGCACTACTTCTTCAAGACTGCATGGAAATCCACTACTTCTGTGTGCATTTTCTTTTACTGCTCAGACTTTGAAAAAAAACACTGCAATTCAACGATCAGGACTATCTTTATGGACTGCGAGAAAATTTTTGCTTTTGACCAACATTGTATCAATAAGTGTGTGCATTTGTTATGTTTGTTATTGTAATTATGAAAAATTTCTTCAAATCTGTATTGGCCACTGTCCAACACAATTTGTAAAATTTTTTGTGGGGAGCATGGGGGCTATGTAAGTAGGCTGTTTAGGTTTTTTTATTGGTAACGCCACCTCTGTATGAAAATCACTGGCTGTGCTGTGTGCAGTCTGTGTCTAGTTTGCATTGTTGTCTGCCATTGTAGTGTTGGGCAGCGGCAGCTGGCTGTTAACAGCGCGTAGCGTTGGGCAGTTGGAGGTGAGCCGCCAGCAGTGGTGGATGTAGGGAGAGAGATGGCGGAGTTTTGAAATTTGTCATGAACTGCTATATTTATATATGATGATATCAAGGTAAATACATTGTTTGTTCTCTATTAATATCTTTCATTTGCTAACTATCCCTATCAGTAGTTAGTGCCTTCCATAGTTTGAATCTTTTATTTAGCTGGCAGTAGTGGCGCTCGCTGTATTGCAGTAGCTTGAGCAGCGAAGATTTTTGTGAGGTAAGTGATTTGTGAAAGGTATAGTTTAATGTTAGTCAGGGCCATTCTTTTGTAGGGAATTTTGAAAGTCAGATTGCGTTGCGCTAACAAAATATTGTGTGTCAGTTTAAGCACAGTCATGTATAATTGTTGAAAGGGGACGTTTCAAGTATACTGGTCACTTTGGAGCGCTGTCAATGGTGCTGGACTGGTACCATACGCTCACGTGACACACCATCGCTGACGTAAGCCTTGACAGTGAAGCGGTGTAAGTGGTTTGTATATCTGGATACGACGCAGTAAAGTGGGCTGACGTAGAGACGTGACAGAATGGTAGAAAGAAGCTTTCGTATTTGGACGTGCCCACGACTACACCGTGAATCAAGTGACCGTCTTGACGATCTGTTAACACAGGCCAATATCGTTGACATCCATATGTTGTATTGTCTTAGAACGTATTCTGAGCTCAAGCTCAATGGGGTATCAGGAAAGGAACGCCCTCCTCCATGCGAGCGAAGTAGCATGGATTTCGGAAATAATGAACGTGTGAATACCTACTCGCACTATTCTCACATGACATCCTGAAAGCCAATGTTCAAGCCAGTCAGGTAAACGCAGTATCTCTGGATACCCCCCCCCCCCCCAAAAAAAAAAAAAAAAAAAAAAAAACATTTGACTCGGTGCAACACCTGCGCTTGTTATCAAAAGTAAGGTCATCTACATCTACATGGATACTTCGAAAATCACATTCAAGTGCCTGGCAGAAGGTTCATCGAACCACCTTCACATTTCTCCATTATTCCAATCTCGTATAGAGTGTGGAAAAAACGAACACCTATATCTTTCAGTGCGAGCTCTGAATCCCTTATTTTGTTATTATGATGGTTTCTCCATATTTAACTCGGCGTCAACAAAATATTTTCGCACTCGGAGGAGAAAGTTGCTGATCGAAACTTCGTGAGAAAATTGCGCCGCAACCAAAAACACCTTTGTTTTAATGTTGTCCACTCCAAATCCTACATCATTTCAGTGACAGTCTCTCCCATATTTCGCGATAATACAAAACATGCTGCCCTTCTTTGAACTTTTTCGATGTACTCAGTCAATATTATCTAGTAACAATCCCACACAACGCAGCAGTATTCGAAAAGAGGACGGACAAGCTCGGGCAGACTCCTTAGTAGGTCTGTTACATTTAAGTGTCCTGCCAATAAAACGCAGTCTTTGGATAGCCTTCCCCACAACATTTTCTATGTGTTAATTCCAATTTAAGTTCTTCGTAATTCTAATTCCTATTTAGCCTATTTAGCCGAATTTCCGCCCTTTAGATTTGACTGATTTATCGTGTAACCGAAGTTTAGCGGTTTTCTTTTAGCACTCACCTGGATGACCTCACACTTTTGGTTATTTAGGGTCAATTGCCAATTTTCGTATCATACAAATATTTTTTTCTAAATCGTTTTGCAATTTGCTTTGATCTTCTGATGACTCTACTAGGCGATAAACAACAGCGTCATCTGCAAACAACCTAAGACGGCTACTCAGATTGTCTTCCAAATCGTTTACATAGATAAGGAACAGCAAAGGGCCTATAACACTATCTTGGGGAACGCCAGAAATTACTTCTGTTTTACTCGATGACTTTCCGTCAATTACGAATAATACGAATTGTGACCACTCTGACAGGAAATCCCGAATCCAGTCACATAACTGAGACGAGATTCCATAAGCACGCAGTTTTCCTACAAGCTGCTTGTGTGGTACAGTGTCAAAAGCCTTCGGGAAATCCAGAAATACGAAATCAATTTTAAATCCCTTATCAATAACAGTCAACATTTCATGCGAGTAAAGAGCTAGTTGTTTTTCACAAGAACGAGGTTTTCTAAATCGGTGTTGACTGTGTGTCAATAGACCTTTTGCTTAGATGTTCGAACACAATATATCTTCCAAAATCCTGCTGCATATCGACGATATTGGCCTGTAATTTAGTGGATTAGTCCTACTACCTTTCTTGAATATTCGTCTGACCTGTGTAACATCCCTGCCTTTGGGTACGGATCTTCCGTCGAGCGAACTGTTGTACATTCTGTCAGCATACTCTGAAAGGAGTCTCACTGGCATACAATCTGGACCGGAAGACTTGCTTTTGTTAAGTGATTTGAGTTGTTTCACTACTCCAAGGATATATGCTTCTACGTTACTCATGTTGGCAGCTCTTGATTCGAATTCTGGAAAATTTACTTCGTCTTCTTTGATGAAGGAATTTCGGAAGCCTGTGTGTAGCAACTCAGCTTTTTCCAGAGTGGGAAGGAGCGCCTGGTCCCCAGCACGAATCTGCCTGGCGGACTTGTGTCGATGTCTGGTGAGTCGGCCAGTCTGTGGAAGGTTTTTAGGCGGTTTTCCATCTGCCTTGGCGAATGCGGGCTGGTTCCCCTGATTCCGGCTCAGCTACACTATATTGACGATTGTTGTGAAAAGAAGTTCTCCACGTACGCGTACACCACCATTACTCTACCACGCAGACATAGGGCTTGCACTCGTCTGGTGTGAGACGTTCCCTAGGTGGGGGGAAGTCCACCGGGGTCCAGACCGCACAATAACCCTGAAAGAGTGGTTCGGTGTGGGGCAGCGGAGGGGTGAAGTGGACTGCGGTAGCAGTCGTGGGGTTGTGGACCACTGCGGCTAAGGCAGGGACGGAGCCTCTCCATTGGTTCTAGGTCCCCGGTCAACATACAATACAATACAACTCTGGTCTGACAGCACTGTCTTCCATAGTATCTCCATTGCCATCGCACAGAGAAGGCATTGCGCATTGATTCTGTCTTGCCGCTAGCATACTTCACATACGAAAAGAATGTCTTTGGATTTTCAGCCAGGTTTCGAGGCAAAGATTCGTTTTGTAAACAATTGTAAGCACCTCGTACTGAATTCCGCTTTAAATTTTGAGTTTCTGCAAAAGATTGCCAATGTTGAAGATTTTGCGTCCGTTTAAATTTGGCGTGTTTTCTTCGTCGTTTCTGCGACAGTGTTCTGACCCGTTTTGTGTACCAAAGAGGATCAGCTCCGTCGTTTGTTAATTCATTTGGTATAAATCAATTGCTGCCGATACTATTTCTTTGAATTCAAGCCACATCTGGTCTACACTTACGTGGTTAATCTGGAAGGAGAGGTTGCCTGTCAGGAAGGCGTCAAGTGAACTTTTATCTGCTTTTTTGAATAGGTATATTTTTTGTGGTGTCACCGCCAGACACCACACTTGCTAGGTGGTAGCTTTAAATCGGCCGCGGTCCATTAGTACATGTCGGACCCCCGTGTCGCCACTTTCAGTGATAGCAGACCGAGCGCCACCACACGGCAGGTCTAGAGAGACTGACTAGCACTCGCCCCAGTTGTACGGACGACTTAGCTAGCGATGCAACACTTACGAAGCCTCGCTCATTTGCAGAGAAGATAGAATAGCCTTCAGCTAAGTCAATGGCTACGACCTAGCAAGGCGCCATTAGTAACATTGCATGTATCTACAGAGTCTCACTTGTATCATCAAGAACGCTGTATACAAATGATGGATTAAAGTTAAGTATTCCAGCAGCTACGTACTTTTCTTTATAGCATTCATTACGTATCCTGTTTCAGACCTATCTCTAGCCTGCGTGGGTTAACGCGTGCATATCGGCTTCCTCAAACCGCACTGTGTCGGCACTTCTGTCGACACATCATTTTTCGTTTATTTTTTGAGGATTTGGGAATTAAAATATTCAGTTCGCTACGACAACCCTGTGTTCACTAATCCCTGTATCCGTTTTCATACTCGTTTTTAGCTCAGGATTATTTTTTGCTAAGAGGTAAAGCGTGTTTTCACAACCGTTTACTATTCGCGTGGTCTCACGAACTAACTGCTCGAAATAATTTTCAGAGAATGTGTTTAGCACAATTTCGGATGATGTTTTATGGGTACCTCTGGAATTAAACATGTATTTTCGCCAACATATCGAGGGTAAATTAAAGTCACCACCAACTATAATCGTATGAGTCGGGTACGTGTTTGAAATCAAACTCAAGTTTTCTTTGAAGCTTTCAGCAATTGTATCATGTGAATTGGGAGATCGGAAGAAGGATCTAATTATTATTCTATTCCAGTTGCCAGTCAAGTGGGATACCAGACGAAACATGTAACTGGCCTGAAAATTTATTGGTAGGTAAGAGCAGTATGTTATCTTGGATGGAGAGTCGTCGATAAATGTAGAAGTAACTTCTGGTGTATCCCAAGGAAGTGTTTTGGGTTTCTTTCTGTTGCTGTTGTATGTTAATGATCTTGCGAGCAACGTTAATAGCAATGTCAGACTTTTTCTAGCTGAACAGTTATCTACAACGACGTATTGTCTGAATGACACTGTACAAACATTCAAGAAGACATTGATAAGATTTCAAAGTGGTGGAATGATTGGTATCTTGCTTTAAATGTTCAAAAATGTAAAATTGTGCACTTCAAAAGATGGAAAAACTTAATATACTATGAATACAATGTCAGTGAGTCACAGTTATAATCTGTAAACTCATACAAATACCTGGGTGTAACACTTAGTAGGGACGTGAAATTTAACGATCACATAGGCTCAGTCGTGTGTAGGGCAGGTAGCAGTGTTCCGTTTATTGGCCGAAATGTAGGGAAATGCAACAGTCTACAAAGGAGACTGCCTAAGGTCACTCATGCGATTCGTCCTAGAATACTGTTCAGTTGTGTGGGTCCCGTACTACACAGGCCTCGCAGGGGATATCGAACGTATACAGAGAAGGGCAGCAGGAATGGTGACAGATTTGTTTGAACCACTGGAAAGTGTCACTGAAATGTTAAGAGAACTGAACTGACAGACTCTTGGAGATAAATGGAAACTATTCCGAGAAATTCTAATACCAAAGTTTCAAGAATTGGCTTTATATGATGACTCTAGGAATATACTACAACCTCCTGCATACCGCTCCCATAGATATCGAGAGGATACGATTAAAATAATTACTGCATGCGTACAGGAATTTAAACAATCGTTTTTTCCGCATTTCATACGTGAATGCAACGGGACAAAGCCCTAATAACGGGAACAGTGGGACGTACGCTTTGCCATGCACATCGCAGTGGTTTGCAGAGTGCAGATTTAGGTGTAGATGTTTGACGTAGACTAAAACGAATTTATCCTTCGCAGCCAAGTGATTCAGTGTAACAACAACGGACATAAAAAATATCATAAGCGCTCGGAGACAAGTATCATGCTTTCTCAGTAACTGTCAGCGAACGCAGATACATCTCAACCAGTCTTCGAGCGAACACTGCGAAGGGAACTTAATGCAACAGATATCTGGCGTCAGGCACTTCCCAAGACGCCATTCGTCACAGCGGCATGTAGAGCTACATATCTTCAATGGGCCTAACAGCATACAAAATTGGACTGTAGCTGACTGAAAGAGTGTTGTGTGGTCCAACGAATCGAGATTTTGCATCTTGTCAAGTGATACAAGGCGTCGAGGTCACCGACGGTCCAATGAGATGTTCAAAACATAGTGTGTTTAGGGTGTAGTTCAGGGTGGAGTTGATTGTGTCAAGCGTTTTGGAGTGATTGTAGTACCATGACTTGGATCCACTCATCCAGATTACCGTGAAGTAAACGTGAACAAAGATGTGTATTCGTAACATTCTCGGTGACCAAGTTTTGAACTATCTTCCACATCTTCCTGATGAGTACGCTAGGGTCATTCTCGTCTTCCAAGATGCCAATAACTGCCTATCAAGGCTTTAGTAGCCGTTTTACGGGAAGAACGTGAGGTCTCGTTGATGGTTACTAATTTTTTCGTCCGAAGTTCCTGTGTGGTCAAAAAGCATCCAGTCACAGTGCTGCGACCTGCATTGGCTTTTCTTCGGCTCTCAGGATAAGAATACTTATACCAGTGCTTCGAATGCCTTTTGTATTACTTTTAATGAAGAGTGATGTGCGGACTATGCTACAACACTAAGTAACTACACAGGGTGAACATGAATAAAATCGACAAATTGCAGGGACGGATTCTTGACTTGAAATTGAGGAAAAAAGGTCTTATGAACATATGCCCGGAAATGGATCGTTGCCACTGTAGATGGCACTGACGAATAATAATTGATATTGCCACATAGCGTGTGTTCCTCGTGTATGGAAGTCTGTGTGATTGACGCAGTGTACTGTACGGAGTAGAATGGTCCGGTGTTCATGTTGAGGACAAGCTGAGATTGTGTTTGTGCACGGCCAAGCAGATGGAAACGGCCGAGGGGCAACACGGCTGTACCAAAACAACTACCGTCATAGACACCAACCACATCTCACAATAATGTCTTATCATGGGTTCGTTCAGACAGACGAACGTGCAGGGAGGCGGCAGCTTGTGTATACTTCAGGTTTGGATGACCGGATTTGCAGGGCATTGAGACGAAAATTAGTACAATGAAATGATAATTAAATGAAGACCCTAAGCTGTCGACAGGCGTTTATATATATCAACGGGGACAGTTGAAAATGTCGAATCCGGAGTCTCCTGCTTACATGGCGGACGCTCTATCCATCTGAGCCACCGAGGGCACAGAGAATAGTGCGACTGTAGGGATTTATCCCTTGCGCGCTCCCCGTGAGACCCACATTCCCAACTTAAAGTCCGCACACTACATTCGTAGTGCCCCTGCCCATTACACTCATTACTCGCGGCAGACAATCTTACCGAGTCCCGTAAGAGTTCGGGCAATGCATGTGCATCTGTACACAAGAAGGTCAATGGCCGGTTAGCCTTAACTGTATCAAGATGGTATCTGTTCTTTCGGACATGTGCTGATGCACACGCATTCTCCGAACTCTTACGGGACTCGGTAAGATTGTCTGCCGCGAGTAATGAGTGTAATGGGCAGGGGCACTACGAATGTAGTGTGTGGACATTAAGTTGGGAATGTGGGTCTCACAGGGAGCGTGCAAGGGATAAATCCCTGCAGTCACACTATCCTCTGTGCCCTCGGTGGTTCAGATGGATAGAGCGTCTGTCATGTAAGCAGGATATCCTGGGTTCTAGTCCCGGTTGGGGCACACATTTCCCCCTTCGGACATGTCCGAAAGAATAGATACCATCTTCATATAACGTTAGTACAAACTCCAAGCAAGTGGGCCACAAACATGATGTAACACAAAGTATATTTACGTGTATACTGCATGACAACCGCTACTATCTGCATCACCTGCAATCCCATGAAAGCCGCTCTGAACATCTTTTGTGACGTGGATGCGATGCAGCACTGTACTGTGTTTCGGGACGATTTGTTGTCGTTGCACGAACACCGTCCATTTCCCGACGCCCTTTCAGAGGACTTTTTTTCCTCCATTTTCAGTTAGGAACCCGTCGCTGCAGTTTCTATGTTGTATCTGAAGGATACTTTACAGTGACCGCTACATGAAACAACTTATATTTTGATCTATATTTTAACTGTATTTCTCGTTTTGAGTATTTGACCATCTTCAGTCATTACTTATTGTGGATAACAGAACACCTAGTTACACTACCAGTCAAAAGTTTTCGATCACCTATCACGACTATGGATTTGTGGTTAAAATAGGGATTTAGTTTTGCATGTTCTATGCCGACTCCATTCTGGTAATAAAACAAGTATAAACATGCAAGTGCCTCTGTTAGATATTTGACTGGTTGTTCGTATAGAGGGGCGCCGACGATTATCCTCAACAACGCTGAAGTGCCTTTACCTAAGCTGACTCCATTCGAATCAGCTTCATTCCTTCTGCTGTCTGTGTACTAACCAGTTTGCATGAGCTTGAAGTACCTGGTAGTTATAATTAAAGTTTCCCTACTTAACACGAGCAACAAACGTGGCAGCATTAATGTCCAGAAAATGGGGTGCATGACTTCCATACGCCACCGTACTGTTCTAACTATGACCACCAGGTGCCGTGATCAGTCATCGTGGTTCATAGTCTCAGACACCTGACTAGTCGCAGTGCACTTGCTGGCGTGTCAACATGAGCCTGGTCAAAAGGAGCAGGGTGTTATCGGTGAAACTTTATTATCAAAACAAAAGTAATGCTGCAGCTCAGCTTCGGGAATATCGCCGACTAAAAGGATTTTGGAAGGGTCCTCTTTCTCCATCTGCTGTGCGGAGCATCATGGAGGAGTTCGAATCAACTAGAGAACTGGGCGTCGCTCCCGGAAGAAGCCAACGAACGGTTGCACCACAGGTGGTTGATGAAATCGTTGTTGCAATGGCAGCCAATGCCGCGCTCAATTCCCGATCGTCAGGCAGTGAGCGTGATGTGTCGCAATAGTTGAACGTCCAGTGGTTCTCAGTACCGAAGGTGCTTCGAACCATTCTCAAATGGTATACGTACAAGGTCTATGTCATACAGCAGCTTGCACCACAGGACTCACAACAACGTGTTGACTTCGCTCTCCACTTCCTCGCAAAGACTGTAGTTGACGAGGGCTGGCCCTGGACCATCCTATGGACAGAGAAAGCTCATTTTTCTCCGAAGGGTGAGGTGAACACACAGAATGGCCGACTGTGGGGATCTTCACCTACAGTCACAGTGCATGAAATTCCTCTATATGGTGAACTTGTCACCGTATGGTGTGGCCTCGCGGCAACTTCCATTATTGGCCATTCTCTTTTGAACAGTTTGGCGCTCGAGGACCAAAGACGCACAGTAGAACTGGCCAGCGGTTCTGTGATATGCCAGCATGTCATGCCCGCCCTACAGTTCCCAGACCCATTGAACTGAAGAGTTTTCATCTAAGATGGGGCCCCACCGCACATCGCTCGTGAAGTTCACCTGCTTCTCCGAAGTACATTTGGAAACGATCCAATTATCAGCCCATCGTTTCCAAATGCTTGGCTGGCACGATCACATGATCTCACTCACTGTGATTTCTGGTTGTGGGGCTACTTGAAGAACAGAGTTTACCAGGGGAGCAGTCACACATGTGCTGATCTGAAGCGTAGCTTATCAAGAGAGGTAGCCAACATACCTACGGACATGCTTCGTTCTGCTGTGCAGAATAGAGTCCTGCGCTTTGAGACTCTTCTGCACGCTGATGGGCGCCATATTGAGCTCCTTTTGTAGCAGTAATGGTACCGATAAGTAACGGTATGATATACCGTAGGATCTCGTTAAAAGTGTTTCATGTTTCAGTTGAATTGCTTATGCATTATATCTCTTCCCCACGTCCTTGACATTAATGATACCACGTTTGGTCTTCGTACGGTAAATGGTTTCTTTGTTATAACGTGTTAAATACTGAAAGTTTAATTATAAACACCCGGTATATTCAGGCTTGTCAAAAGTACTTCACCACTTATATGGCAGCTTCATCTGCCGTTTACGTACATTGACCGTAGGCTATTTTCGGTTTTCTTCTGACTGACTACTGCTGTGGTTACAGCTCACCCATTCAGAACCAAATGAGATGAGTTTTTTTAGGCTTCTTGACTAACCATATTCTTATTTTGGCTATGTTTTCGTCAAGGTCGTCAGCAGTTTTCCATTGTCATTCGTTTAGCAACTTAACTGCCGCGATAATTCACTGCACTTATATCGTTAGCACGTTATTAAGTCGTTTTTGGTGTAGCTTCATAATCAGTATCGTACTTGCTTTACTTCCAGCCAGGATAGATTTCTTAGACACTACACAGTCAACATAAAGGAAGGAAGGAAAAAAAGGGAGGAAAATGAGAGTTTAACGTCCCGTTGGCGATGGGGTCATTAGACACGTAATCTAAGCTACGATTGCAGAAGGCTCAGAAGTAAATAGGCCGTATCATTTTTAAAGAAGCACCTAAATATAGCGTTCTCGGTGGGTGCCTGAACCAGTGTTGTCAAAGTCAAGTGTGTTAATCAATGCGCCATCTCACTCGGCTGCGAAAATATTTCACAGTTTAAGCTCTCGTTTCACGTCAGAGATTCGCCCGCAGAAGCTAGCGAAGACAATTTGTTTGTCTAGCAGTTTCATACGATTCTTGTCACATTACGCAGATTAACCACTTACTTTATGCATCGATGTTTTCACTAAACGGATTATTTATTTTTGCAATGTTGGGTATGGGCATACGGGGTAGAATGAACCTTTTTTCTATTAGAATTTACTAAATGTAGTGCATTTACTACAGCGGTAAAATAGAATACGTGACAACAGGGCACAAAAAAGTAGTCAATGATGCTTACCCTGAAGAGAGATATTTCTGGGCTTTTGGTGAAAATGGATCCCGGTTGATGAATATATCTGGAAGGGCGGACCGCAGCGTGTAGAACATATCCAGCTTCTGCTTCGTCTTCTCCAAAGAGAACTTGCAGCCACGCAGGAACGTCAAAATCCACTGGTCATCTGGAAAAGAAAAGCCCTGTTACGAACGCCAATACTTTGTACACTAACAAAACAGTAGGAAACACGAGAGTTGCGAGAATGTTATGAGACAAAAGTTCTGATCTGTGTATTTTACTTATAATGAGCTGAGATTGATAGACACTCCAGGATATCTCGATATATAAGAGGCTACGTTCTGCCTGACTGACTCAACATCGCCCAGCCGAATCCGCTAAGGACAGAAACTTGAAATTTGGAGATGGTGTGGATCTTATGAGTCATTTAAGAAGGGATTTTTCAAAATTCCAGCCGTAAGGCGATGAAATAGGGGATGAAGAGTCTTTCTGAAAAAGTTTCGATGAGAATGGTTTTGAAGCTAGCCCTTCGAAAACTGGTATTTGGTTTCTCGGTCAGAAATAAAGGAATGCATGTTTCAGCGTTTCTGGAAGTTTGACCCTATGAGGGTTAAATAGTGGGTGAAAGCTTTTAATGAACATTCGCATTTGACTTCCTGGTAGCAAATAAAAGAAAAATAGGTGTTTCAGTGTTTTCGGAAATTTTACCCCTACGAGACTGAAATATGAGATAAGTTTTTTGTATGAGGATGTTTCATTATTAAAGCATTTTTAAAGATGAATCTATGAAAAGTTAAATTTGGTTTCAAATTAGAAGTAAAAAATACATGTTTCATTGTTTCTGTAATTCATCCCCTATGGGCTTGAAACATGGGATGAAAGTTTTTCTAGAAATGTTTCATTGTGCAAGTATTTTTGCAGATAAATCTATGAAAACTTGTATTCAGCTTCTATGTTAGAAATAAAAGATACGTAAGTCAGAGGGTTTTGGAAATTCAACCCGTAAGAGGAAGAAATAGGGTGAGGATGGTTCACTGACTCATCGTTGTTCAGATCAAGCCACGAGGAATAAAAACCTGAAGTTTGGAGAGGGTATGAATCTTATACTGTAGGCATGGTTCCAGAAGGGACTGTCCGAAATTCCGCTCCTAAGGGGTTGAAATAGGGGATGAAAGAATTTTTGAAATTATGCCGCTATTAAAGGAAGTTTGAAGCTAGAACTACGAAAATTGCTGTTTGGTTTCTGAGTCAGAAAAAAACAAGTGTTCCTGCATTTTGGAAATTCAGCCACTAAAGGGGTAAAATAGTGGGTGAAAGTTTTTTTGAAAGTAAGTAATTGCTAAAGAACTAAAGGATTTTTAAGGCAACATCTATGACAATTGGTATGTAACTTCTCGGATAGAAACAATAAAAAAATGCGTGTTTCAATGTTTCTGGAAATCCAAGCTCTATGGGCGTGCAATACTGGATGAAAATTTTTAAGAAAATATTTCGCTAAATTAAAAAAAAAGTTAAAGCTAAATTTATGAAAATTGGTATTTCGCTTCTGGGTTAGGTATAAAGAAATATTTCTTAGGAGATGAAAGTTGCTGTGGAAATATCTCCACAAGAACGCAAAAAGCTTGATTAACAAAAACTTTGGACTACTGTTACGAGAATTGCTTTTCATTCAGTACACTCAAACGACACCATGCTTATATGGTCTAAATTAACTTGAAAAGCTTAGAATGGGCTGCAGTTTGTGAACAACACAGAAATTCGATTAAGTAAAAACAAAAAAATCTCTGCAGTTCGTACAGTCTATGCAAGCGACGCAGCGTCAGCTACGTTAGTCAGTAATATTAGTCGGTAGAAAAATTCTGCATCGAACTATCTACTTAAGTGATGCAAGGATTTATATTAGGAGTTTAAAAGCTCATATATGCAATACAGTCAACGTGGATTAATGGTACAAACACTAAAGCAATGCCGCATGCCGCTAGTGGGGCAGCACTCTATGAACCTGCCTGTAAATACCCATGTTTGCTGTCCTCTACTCTCCGGAAAACATTTTTCAATCCTTGTATACGCCTTGGAGAGAAAATGACATGGGATGGAGAACTGTACGTAAGACGTGTCTCACGCCGAGAGAGTAGGTTTCAAACGTGCACGACTGCCTAATGTCTGCAGATCTAGTAGGCCATCATGCACTCTGTTTTTTTTTCTTTCTACCTGTGGGTAGACTAGGTGCACTTTGACATCTGCCCAAAACATTAAGTTGTAGAGAGTTTTTTTTTTTTAAAAAAAAAAGAATAAGTTTTCTGAAGTTAGTGACAGTGAAGGAAACTGGTTGAAAATGTATTTGACCAAACCAACTCACGCACTGAGAGTTTCGTACAAAATAATTGTGTACACAGACAGTTCATCCATTCCGTGAATCGAGGATCTCCTCGGTTTTCACCTGTTATCGACATTGATACTGGCAAGACAACGGTCCCAGGGGTTCTAAGACTTCTGAGAATGTTTTACCTTTAAGTCTGAAGTCAGCCAACAGATGACAAAATAAATGTTCTTTTCGTATGATATAATTACAGCTTAACAATTATTAATTTTTTCCGTTTGCTTGCACTGAGAAACGTTTCTTCCTGCCAAATTTCAAGATTCTAGATAAAGGCGAAGTACCCTATAGGTTTTGATGAGTGAGTTTGAGAGTATCACAATATGTGACATAAATAACCTATGTTTTGGTTGTATGGACTTAGAAGCTTCCATTCATTACAGCGCCAAGTGACAGTAGATCTAAGTATGCGACATAAATTTCAACTTTATACGCCAACCGTTCCTGAGAAAAAAGGACTTAACAGACGGACGGACTGACGGACTGTCGGATAACAAATGGCAATTTTTTTTTCCTTGTGATATAATTACAAATTCAAAATTTGTGAATTTTTTCCTTTACGTGTACAGTGAAACCTTACTTCTCGTCAAATTTCGGTATTTGTAGACCAACGGGAAGTACCTAATAGGTTTGGACGAGAGAGGTTGCGAGTATCAAAATATGTGATTCAAATTTCAGTTTGATATGTCTTCCAGTTCCAGAGAGGATTTCAGTTGCTAAGAGCTGATGGTGGGGTTAAAGTGTGGTGCAGACACTACGAACCCATGGACCCAAATTGTCAACAAGCACTGTACAAGCTGGTGGTGCCTCCATAATGGTGTGGGCTGTGTTTATATGGAATGGACTTGGTCCTCTGGTACAACTAAACCGACCCGTGACTACAAATGGCTGTGTTCGGCTGCTTGACCATTTGCAGCCATTCACGGACTTTATGTTCCAAAACAAATGCGTCATGTCCCAGGCCACAGTTGATTTCGACTGGTTTGAAAAACATTCTGGGCAGTTCGTACGAATGGTTCGGCCACCCAGATCGCCCACCATGAATCCCATTGAACATTTATGGGACTGAATGGAGAGGTCAGTTCGTGCACAGAGTTGTGCAGTGGCAACATTTCTACAATTAAGAACGCCAATAGACGCAGCATGGCTCAGTAACCTGAAGGGAACTTCCAACGAACTGTTGAGTCCATGCCACCTCGTGTTGCTGGACTACTCAGGCAAAAGTAGATTCGACACGATATTGGGAGGTATCCGATGAATTTTGTTATCTCAGTGTAGAACAACGAACATGCTCTACAACCAACAAACAGGGCAGAATGCTCTAAATTTGATCTACAACCAACAACTTGGGTAGAATGGTCCAAATGGGGAACATTGGCCAGTGTCGTGTGATTAACTGTAGGCTGTTCAACGTGCCTGTAATGGAGACACCTACAGACGTGCTTTGTCCTCCGTGCCGCAGCCAGTCTGGCCGCTGTGTGACGTCACTCACCGTCGCGTGCCCTGAGGTGCGGCTGCTTGCTCAGCCAGTCCTTGATGTGCTGGATGTCCTGGTCTCTCCTCTTGGGGTCCTCATTCAGCTCCTTCACTGCTATCGCCTCAAGTTCTGGACTCACTTCTCGATAACCCATCCTGGAACATATAACTCTAAAACTTGGCGACAAATACTGGGACTCTTTGGTATCATATCATCTGCTTTCATCTCAAAAATAAACGTGCTTTACATATACTTGCGTTAATAAAGAGCTGAAGGTAACAAAATGAACTCAGGGAGACATAATGTCAAAAATTCTGACATAACAAAAAGGCAGGGAAAAACGACAAGATCGATAAAAAGGAGAGACGCCACACACAGTTTGAAAATTTATACTGGTAACTGTAGGGCCAATCCCGCCAATTTATGTCCCTTGTTTGCGAAGCCAGACTGTACCTGTATTCTGCCATCATATGACAGAAGTAGAAGCGATATATCACCAGAACGATCTGGAGAAGAGTAAAATATATTAAAAAATGAAGAATTTCTTTCAGAGAATCAGTATGATTTTAGAAAGTCCAGCCTTTGAATCGAAAACCTGTTCATAATAAAACAACTGAAATAGAAAAGAACGAAGTGTGATGATGAATCCCACATAGCATTTATTGATTGATGACCAAGTAATTATATGTGTCGATGAGCATAAACTGGAAACCACTATCCGTATGCTGAAATTACTGTGCCAATATTATAATATATAATTCTGTACTGAGAAAACAAAAGTAACGGCATTTGGAAGAGTCGAACACACAAGATTAAAAATTGTCAATTTTGGAAAGTAGAAAGATAATGAAAAAGTAAAACGTTTTAAATATGTTGGACATTAAATTAATTATCTATAAGAGAAAGATGCACATAAAAATCGTAAAATTCTTGTATCAGTATGATACTGTAAACAGAACTTTAAAAAATAAATGAGGAAAGAAATTAAAAAGCGAGTTTTGTGGAACTATGAAAATTTATGTACTTACCCTCGACACTGAGAACTAGACCCTCATCAAATGACAGAGAAACAAGATTCAAACATCTGAAATGAGAGCCCTAAGAACTGTGAAGGGATCTATAAAATTAGCTAAAACGAAAATGTAAATATTTAAACAGAGAATTTGAATCAATAAACGATGATTACCGATCTATTTGCATTCTTCCTGCACTATCCACAGTCTTACAATATATAGTCCACTAGCAGCTAACAAAGTACTTAACTAAAAACAACCTACTAGACGAATACCAATCAGGCTGCCTTAATAAAGGCAACAGTTTAGCACAGGTTTGAAGTGAATGCACAAGATTCTTCTTAGACTTTAGCAAAGTTTTTGACACTTTCGACTATGGCATTTTACTTGCCAAACTCAGCAGCCTAAATTTCACAGTGGAATGGTTTTGCTCATACCAGATGTCTCGCCAGCAATGCATTGTGCCTGGCACCATAAAGTTACAATGGAAGTAGGCAGTATCATGCTTCCCACAGGACTTGGTATTAGCTCCTATGCTCCTTTCACTGTAAGTCAATGTTGTATCATCAGTTTTGTCACGTTGCAAATTCACATGTACACTGAGGACCTCCTGTTGTATCTTAGTGGAAGACCAATAAACATGAAGACACCTACCAAGAATGGCAGTATTGAACTGTACGCGGTATCAAAATGAGCATAGAATAAAGCGTTAAAGCTGAACCCATTCAAAACACAAGCGGCACTATTTGGTCATTCTAGGCTCATTATCCCGAAATATTGGGAATTCCTAGCTTCTTTAATATTAAATGGGACCAATATCAACTTCTCTCCCACAGCAAAACGTTCAGGACTAACAGTAGATGCAAATCTAAATTGGACTGAGCACGTAATAGCAGTCGGCACAAAGGCATCAGAATCTCTCCATGCCCAACGAAAAAATAAAAAAGATCTTCCTTCTTGATCTGAAAAAGAAACTTGTGCAAAAACTTATGCTTCCAATTGTCGATTACAGCGATGTTATCCTGCAACGACTTTCTCTGGAAACCTTGCAGCACCTGAAACCGGATTTCACTATCATATGGCTACGAACAGACAAGCAGAGAGATTTCCACACACTCTGTCTCCTCTATTGCCTTATCAGCGTACTCTATCCTCAAATCCCTCCTCGACCTTAACGCTTTTGCCTGAATAACACGGCAAAACACCCGTTCCCTGCTGAGGAAAGTCCTCTGCCCCCTATTTCATCGATCAACCACTTTCTCCAAGACCTTTTCAGTAGCCAGTTAATACTGACAGTGTTTCTGGTATTGCTGCTTCCAATAATGATAACACTACTACTACTACTAATAATAATAATAACAAAATTAAAATAAAGACAGATATGAAAAGGATGTGTTGGTGTACAAAATGGTGACAGAGACAAATATAAAAGGAATTTATAGGTGCACAAAATAAACTGAAAGAAAATGTCGCAATACCACAAAGTAGGTAATGTAAAGTAATGGAAGCTCGGGAATACATTTGTCAGGTAACATATTTAAGTGATAAACACTGCAAGAGGTAAGGCATTGCAAGTGTGAAATGCTGGAACATTAATAACGATGTAACCACCAAAATGTTGAATGCAAGCATGCAAACGTGCATGCATTGTGTTGTATAGATGCCGGATGTCAATTTGTGATATGGAGTTCCATGACTGTTGCACTTGGTCAGTCAAAACAGGGACGGTTAATGCTGTTTGTGAATGATGCTGGACTTGTCGTCCGATGATGCCCCATATGTGGTCACTTGGAGGCAGATCTGCTGATAAAGCAGGTCAAACCACCATGTCGACAGTCTGTAGGGCATGTTGGGTTACAACAGCGGTACATGGGGCGAACGTTATTCCGTTGGAAAACACCCCTTGGAATGCTGTTGATGAATGGCAGCACAACAGGTCGAATCAGCAAGTAGACTTACAAATTTGCAGTCAGAGTGTGTGGGATAACCATGAGCGTGCTCCTGCTGTTATATGAAATCGCACCCCGGGCGATAACTCCAATATGGGTGCAACGTATCTAGCACGTAGAGGGCTTGGTTTCAGGCACTCTACTGGTTTCCTTCTAAGCAACGAACGGCCATCAGAGCCATTGAACAGATCTAGCTATCATCAGAAAACGCAACATAGCTCCACCCTACCCTTCAATGAGCTCTCGCTTGACACCACTCACGTTGAAAATGGGGGTGGTTCGGAGTCAGTGGAATACACGCTACAGGTCGTCTGGCTCGGAACTCTCCTTGAAGTAACCGATTTGTAACAGTTCGTTGTGTCACTATGGTGGCAACTGCTGCTCAAAGCGCTGCTGCAATCGCAGTACGATACGCCATTGACATACGCCGAACAAGATGGTGTTCACTCTCGTCAGTGCCACGTGACAGTTCGGATCCCTGTTTTCTTGCGACCGTTCATTCTCGTGAGCATCGCTGCCAGGAGTTATGTACAGTGGCTGCCTAGTCTTTCTGCAGTATCGCAGAAGGAACATCCAGTTTCTCGTAGCCTTATTAGACGACCTCGTTCAGACTGAGTGAGATGTTGATAATAGAGTCTTTGTCGCCTAAAAGGACTTCTTGACTAACATCAACTCAGCATGTCCGGTCTCATAGGTACTAACGTTCACGACCGTTACAGCGTGTATTTACAGCAAACCTGTTCTGCATCCTCACAGTGGCGCTACTAGAGCCATTTTTATGCGACTGGTGCGAAATTTGATCAGACATCACCTTTCAGGTGTAGAAGCACGCCTACTAACTTTCGTTTATTAGCTGTTGGCCAGTACTATTTATTCAAATTGTCTCTACAGACACTCAGATCGTTTTATTGCTCTTAAAATTGTTGTTATGCCTTGAGTAACTGTGATGTAAGAAAGGCGCTGTATGCATGAAACCCTGGTCCGGTGTAAGAGAGGGACTGAAAGACCAAATATGATTAGATTATGTAAACAAATAAAGAAATAAATAGAGATAAACAGAAGGACTACGTGAAAGACTGCCAGACCGGCGATTACCGCGACAAGTCATAAAATATGTTCCCTATGGAAATAAATGTCTTCAAAGACGCAAGAAGACGGGACAGGCGTAATGCCTATGGCCTGAAAGTGAAAATGTTGACAATTGTGGGCTACTCATCAATGTCTAGTGTCATCTATGAATAAAACGTACAAATGACTTAATGAGATGCAGAGGATTAACATCACTGACATTGTTAATAAACGTGTGCATCATCTGTTTGTCTCCAGCAATGGTTGCCAATCTCCTTGTCCTCTGCCCTTCAAGGTTTCCTGTGCCATTGCTTACACATTAAACATGAGCATGTTTTAGATGCTCCCGTCCGCTAAGACGAGAAGGGCCGTGTTACAGGGTTGAATACGTTCCTGACTTCACGAACACCTCGGTTGGTCCGATAAGTCACTCCTCTTAGTCCCAAATAACACGTCTGTGGCTGTTTGAAACAGCGGGCAAAACGCAGCAATCGGTTTACTTATAATTATTAGTTGTCATCAAATGTATACGGACGACCAGAAGCACGTTATGGCCTCCCTTCCCCACCGAATTGACGTTATTTTCAGTGTTAGAGGCTTTGTTACACGTCATTGAAGTGATATCTCCTAGGGATAACTGATTTTTAGTCCAGTGTTCTTTGCGAGAAACAGCCTCTATGCCATGTTGCAGGCATACATCGATTCTCTTTTACATATGCTACACACACACACACACACACACACACACACACATACACACACCGAAGTGACGAAAGTCATGGGATACCTCCCAATATCGTGTCGGACCAGCCTCGCGGAGTGGCCGCGTGGGTTGAAGCGCCGTGTCACGGACTGCACGCCACCTCCCGCCGGAGGTTCAAGTCCTCCGTCGGGCATGGGTGTGTGTGTCGGATCGATGACCTCGGCATTTTGGTCCCGTAGGAATTCACACACACTTGAACATTTATGTCGGACCTCCGTTTGCCTGGCGTAGTGCAGCAACTCGATGGAGCATGGACTCAACAAGTCATTGGAAGTACCCTGCAGAAATATTCAGACATGCTGCTCCATAGGCATCCATGATTGCGAAAGTGCTGCCGGTGCAGGATTTTGTGTACGAAGTGACCTCTCAATTGTCTTGCATAAATGTTCTATAGGATCCATGACGGGCGACGTGGGTGGTCAAATTGTTCGTTCGAACTGTTCAGAGTGATCCTCAAACCAGTCGCGAACAAATGTGGCCCCGTGACATGTTGCATTGTCTTCCATAAAAATTTCCTCCTTGTTTGGGGACATAAAGTCTATGAATGGCTTCATATGACCTCGAAGAAGCGGTTCGTAACCATTCCCAGGCGATGATCGGTTCAGCTGGACCAGGGGACCCAGACCATTCCATGTAAACACAGCCCAAACCATCACGGAGCCACCACCAGCCTGTTCAGTATCTTGTTGACGACTTGGATCCATGGCTTCGTGGGGTCTACACTACACTCAGACCCTACTATCAGATCTTACTAACTGAAATCGGTACTCCTCTCACGAGGCCACGGTTTTTCTGGTCGTCTAAAGTCACCTGATACTGTCACGGGCCCAGGAGAGGTGCTGCAGACGATGCCGTGCCGTTAGCGAAGGCACTCGCGTCGGTCGTCTGCTGCCATAGTTCAATAACGCCATATTACGCCTCATTATACTGACAGATACGTTCGTCGTACGTCCTGCATTGCTTTCTCCGGTTATTTAAGTCAGTGTTGATTGTGAGTAAGCACTGACAACACCGTGCAAAACGCCGCCGCTTTCGGTTTCTAAGCGAAGGCCGTCGGTCACAGCGTTTCTTTGGTGAGAGGTTATGCCTAAAATGCGATTTTCTCAGCACACTCTGGGCACAGATGATCGCAGGATACTGAATTCTGTAACCATATGTGAAACGGAATGTCCCATGCGCCTAGCTCCAACCGTCACTCTGCGGTCAGAGTCTGTTAATTTCATTAGTGCGGCCGTAATCAGGTTGGAAGCCTTTTCAATGGAGCCATCTGACTGCAGCTGATAGCCACGCCAATGCACAGCCCTTTTATACCTTGTGTGCGCGGTACTGCTACCAGCTGTATATGTGCAAGTCGCTATCCCGTGTCGTTTGTCACCTCAGTATATATATACTATGGAATTCCGAAAAATTTCGAGACTGGATTAATAAAAAATAAAGATAACTTAAGCATGTCATTTGGATGCTTCAGGTGTTCTGTATAGTCTCCCCCTACTAGAGTAAAAGACACAGAACCCTCATACAACCGTTTGCAACTGCCAGGGAAGTCCTTATGTCTGATGTTGTTCATACTGTGCGTCACACTGGGTTCATTGTTGGTTACATTGTCAAAGCGTTGACAATTCATGTCAATTTCTGTACTTTGTCTACTGTGGTTGGTTCTTATTGATAACATAAAGCCTCGCCAACCGCGTTGGTTTTATTCACGTATTTCGTTTTAGTCAAATCGTGGCAGGCGCTCACGTATCGGTGTTTTCATTCTGCAGTCAGGGTGTAATGGGGCAAATTTTGCACACATATTTCTGTTCTTCAGAACATTCTGAACAATGTCTTGAACAACTGCTCTAGAGATACTATTCCATTGTGACTCGTGGCACAACAACGTTGCCACACTATGGCCGCCCGTCCACTACCTAATACCGCCTCCTCACAACGGAGTGGTCGACTTCCCATGTGCTGTTTGCAGTTGTTAGTTCAAACTAACACCGTAGTTACTGCGCTAGCATCGCTTTTATCTGATATGTACTATCCTTTTAGCCATGTCTTCGCTCATGTACCTGTACAACTCATATATTGCAAAAGTCTCCCCCTCACCCCTCTCTCTCTCTCTCCCGATCCTATTCCCCTTTCTCTGTATATCTACTGCTCTGCCTGTCTGTTCATTTTGTCCTGCCCCTAGCTCTGTCCATCTCTTCTCCCCCCTCTCTATGACTGTCTCCTCTCCCCCCCTTTTTCTCTCCATTTCCTCCTGCAGAATCCCTCTCTCCATCTCCTCCCCCGCTTCCTGACCGATACTCTCTATATTCTACCTATCTCCCATACCTCGCTCTCCTCCGTCTGTCGAACTCTTCCTACACATCTCTCTCTGTACATCCCCTGCTCCCCAACTGACTGGCCATCTCTTCCTCCCCATCTCACTTTCATGCCGTCCTACTCTGCGGATCATGCTGGGCTGGGCAGTAGCTCAGCATCATGAAGACATGTAAAAATAGGCACCCATGCATTGATTTTATGCGTGACAAGTGGCACATAAGGACAGAGGATGTCTTTGACATACTGTTGCGCTATGAGAGTTTCGTCAGTGACTACTAGTCATGATCTGAATTCATATTCAATGGCTTCCCACAGCATGACGTCAGGAGTACCACTGCTGTTCCTCTTCAAACCATAGGAAGAATAGATCCTCTCCACACGTCGCTACTACGCTGATTCACGACAGTAATCGGGGGAAGTATAGCACCACGATTCATCGTTAAACACAATGCAACGCTATTCACCAACAATCCGTGACTGCTAGGCACGGTACTACCCTAAACCCAGCTGTTTCTGTTGTGGTGATAACGGCAGCCTATGCAGACAATGGTAATTCACTAGTCTGTCTGCTGCTAGTCTCCGATCAATGGTGTAGGACGACACAGAACGTTACAGGGAATCTATTACTTGTTCTCGAATTACTTGTTCTCTGAATACAATGCGCTATGTGGTTGGTGCACAGTATAGCTGTTCTCCCTTGTTGTAGTCAGATGTGGTCGACTGAAACCTTAGCGTCGAGTACGTCTGTCCTCACGATCCATGCAGTCTAATATCGGGGCCCGTGACATCCGAATGCTCCACAAAACTAGATATTGCACAATTCAACCAGGCACCCAATGGAGACCCATAATTAGGCTCATTTGAAACTCTGAGAGTGGTTGATAACGGTGCCTCACACGAGCAAGAGGCATCTCCGTATCCTTCATGGTGATCACTCGCCATCTGATGCTGTTTACGCCTATTATATATACTACCAGGCCAGCCAACGACATTGAGCACGAAGTTTCATGCACACTGGCGGTCAATTTACATCCCAAGCAGAGTAGAATCTCTTATCACTTACATGCCTGATGATGGTACATGTACAAAGTTACAGCCAGCGAGACCTGACGGTACCTTCAGGGTACATTACGTGTCATGTAAGACAAACAAAACGACTGGCCGAATGGGACAAAAATCGGCACATGTGTTGTACATGTACTGACAAATAAATTATTACAGATTCATAAAAAATGGATGATTTATTCAATGGAAAGAACTTCATAAATTGAGCAGATCAATAACGCATTGTTCCACCTCTCGCACATATGCAAGCAGCTGTTCACATTGACATTACTTGATAAAGTTGTTCGATATCCTCGTGAGGGATACCGTGCCAAATTATCTCCAATTTGAACTTTAGATCGTCAAAATCCCAATCTGGTTGAAGGGCCCTGCGCATATTCTGCAAACGTTTTCAGTTGTGGGGGGGGGGGGGGGGGATATGGCAACCTTGCTAGCCAAGGTAGAGTTTGGCATGCATGAGGACAAGCACTGGAAATTCACACCGTGTGCAGAAGGGCATTATCTTGCTGAAATGTATGCCCAGAATGGCTTGCCATGAAGAGGAGCAAACGGAGAGTAGAATTCGTCGATGTGTCGCGGTGCTGTAAGGTTGCTGCGGATGACAACCAAAGGGGTCCTGCTATGAAAATAAATGGGACCTCGGAACATCACTCCCGTTTGTCGGGCCATATGGCGCTCAGTAGTCAGGTTGGCACCCCGCAGGTGTTCGTGGCGTCTCCAGACACGCCTTCTCTATATATGATTAGACATCATTTACGTACAAAGAGATACTCTTTGTCTTGTAAGTATTATTCTATATATGATGACAAAATAATTATATGGCTACATATTGGACAATGAAAGTATTTTTCTGTACAACTGACTGATTTGTTTCTATTTATGAATTCCTGTGTAATACAGAACTCGTTATCACTAGGTGGCATAGTCATTCACTCACATAGTGAGCCTATATAGGCAAAGAGTATGCACCGATGATATCGCAGCTGACTGTCTGGACACGCTTTGTACCATGTTTATATTGCTCCTGGCTTTACTTCGGATTTTGTTCTGTTTTTCATGCTCTGAATACTGATTCTATAATATTGTATTTGTCGGTGGAAACACAGTAACTCCTGTTACAATAACTTGTTTCTTCTAATGTTTCATTTACAGTAGTTTAATGGTGTTGATTGGTTTGCTTGGGGTCGCCATATGTCCAAATTAATTGGGAATTCATCTGTTTTGAATTTCAAGTCCCGGTGCCTGGCTACATTTTCTGAGACGTTCAAATGTCCCGTTTTATCGCCTTTTTCATTGTTAACAATGTCTGCACTGTCGAACAGATAGCAACCTCTCTACTAGACTCGCAGCGGGCCATGTTTCTCACAGTGATGCTTTCGCAACACTTATTCTGCAATCGTACGCGCAGAGGTTGGGGTTATTGCTGTCTTTTCCAGCCATGTCCTAAATTTAAAAAGAAAGTGCAAAATTTTCGACAGATATAGCGAGGAATATTCCATAATTAAGAAAAAGCACAGTAAAATATGAAGCCTTCTGCAAACTTGTAAAACATGTTTAAGTATCAGTCATGGAGGAACCACTGATACAAAAGATCACGTTGGAAAGAAGAACATAAATCCAACGTACCATCCTCATGTACAAATGAAGCTCTCACAAATTGTTTTGTAAAACACTGCAGCTTAGCAGAAGAGAAAAATTACTGCTGCAGATTTGTGTTTTGCGTACCACGTGGTCAGTAAACATCAGTCTTTTACTTCTACAGACCGCCTTAATATGTTAATACCAAAAATATTTAATGAAACAAAAATTGCCACTCAGTGTGCCTCAGTTGGAACAAAAACATGTTCGATTAAGCAAGTTCTTGCACCTCATTCAGTTGATCTCATTCGTAGTGAACTTCAAAGCTGCTCGTTTTATATCATTAGAACCGACGCAAATAACCATAAAAACGAAAAATTCACATTTGATTCAATATTTTACCAACATAGACACAAACGTACATTAACTGGGAAGTTTAAGATGAGACACCCCAAATATGATGGTCAATTTTTGTGGACAGATATTAAATGATTTAAAAACTAATGTGAAGGAATGCATTGGATTTGGGGAGGCAGTGCTAACATCAATTTTTGAGGACAAGAGAGACATGGTACTAATAACGTATATAATAAATTAAAACTAGAAGCTGGAGCAGATGTTGAAAGAACTGGGTGCCCTGCTCATATACTACACAACCCATTACAAACAGCGGCTAACTTATTATCACTTGTAAATAATAGATTTCAGCTATCAGTCGTCCTTTTGATTTTTTTATTGGCAGATCTAGATTTCAGCTAGAAACTACCCATTCTCAATGAAGTGTGGATGAAACCCGACCAACAGGCATTACATGCATTGATCAAAAATGATAGTGCATTGAGAATGGCTAGTTTCTAGCTGAAAACTAGATCTGCCAATAAAATTTCAAAATGATGAGTGATAGCTGAAATCTATTATTTACAAGTCAATATAACAGTCGCTGTGTGCAACAACCTTCTGAATGGAAGGTAACGTGATGAAAACTAATTATCATGATGATAAAATAGTTCAAAAATTGTTTAATTGTTTTGACATATTCACTGTCAGGATGAAAGGCTAAACAGTTTGTGTGAATTTGTTAATATAGAACATAAAACTCCCCTTTCACATTCTAAAACGAGATGGATGTTAATGCTACCAGCAATCGAGCCTATTATAAAGTAGTTCGACGCCTTAAAATCTTTTCCTTTTTTTTAATCAGAAGAAAAAGCACCCAACATTCTACCAGACTTCTTTAGAAATTCTCTCAGTGAGGTCTGTCTTGGGTTTCTTCATAGCAATATAGCACCTTTCATTTCCAAGTATTAAAAACAGGAGGAAAAGGGAAGTCATATCGAAATGTTATTACATCAACAGAGAAATCGCAATGGAAAAATTGAAATTTCACTTTTTACCTTCTAAAGGTAAAACAGTGTTAACTAAATGCAAAGAAAATGGAGCAATCTCCAAAAAAACAAATTCACATCTTTCATGAAGTAGTAGCAAAAATTCATAAAAAACACGACTGATTATTTGAAACTGTGGACAATACCATTAAAAATAGTTGGCGTTTTTGTGTATGAATATGGAAAAAATGCATAAATGGAAAGATGTAAAAGTTGCTGGGATATTTGAAAATAAAAGAATGATGCACTTTTATTAACCAAATCACTATAGTCCAACCATTCCAACTTTTGATTACAGTCTCCATACTGGAAAAACATGTGCAAGTACCTTTTTTCTATACCAGTAGACAATAGTAACGTGCAAAGAACATTTTCTTTGATGGAAGTGCAGTAGACGGACGAGAGAAATAAAATTTCAGTTGATACTGTTGAAAGTATTCTTCTGTGTCTTGAAAATTATGATCTTCATTGTTCCGAAATGCACGATTAAATAGTAAGGATGTCTTAAAATTGGCAAGTCAAAAGCAAACACAAAGAAATGGAATAAAATTTCAGGTTTGTTTTGCGGTATTATACTTAAGTTTTAAAATAGATGACATTGTTTTTTGCATATTATTTTTGTTCCTAAGAATATATGTACCCTATATATATAAGGGAGTTTTGGTAACTGGGGAAAATAAAAGAATGAAACTTTTTTGAATTCTACCAGGAAGGAGGTACACGGCTCGTCTATAGTTTAACCATGTCTAGACGGTCAATAACGCGGTTCGATTGCGTCCGCATTGTTACTTTGTATCAGGAATGACTCTCAACAAGGGAGGTGTCCAGGCGTCTCGGAGTGAACCAAAGCGATGTTGTTCGGACATGGAGGAGATACAGAGAGACAGGAACTGTCGATGACATGTCTCGCTCAGGCCACCCAAGGGCTACTACTTCAATGGATGACCGCTACCTACGGATATGGCTTCGAGGAACCCTGGCAGCAACGCCACCATGTTTAATGCTTTTCGTACAGTCACAGGACGTCGTGTTACAACGCAAAATGTGCCCAATAGGCTGCATGATAGACAACTTCACTCCCGACCTCCATGGCGAGGTCCATCTTTGCAACCACGACACCATGCAGCGCGGGACAGATGGACCCTAAAACGTGCCGAATCGACCGCTCAGGATTGGCATCATGATCTCTTCACCTATGAGTGCCGCATATGCCTCCAACCAGACAATCGTCGAAGACGTGTTTGGAGGCAACCCGATCAGGTGAAATGCCTTACACTGTCCAGCGAGTGCAGCAAGGTGGAGGGTCCCTGCTGTTTTGGAGTGGCATTATGTGGGGCAGACGTACGCCGCTGATGGTCATGGAGGGTGCCATAACGGCTGTACGATACGTGAATGCCATCTTCCGACCGATAGTGCAACCATATCGGCAGGATATTGGTGAGGCATTCTTCTTCATGGACGACAATTCGCGCCCCCATCGTGCACATCTTGTGAATGACGTCCTTCAGGATAATGACATCGCTCGACTAGAGTGGCCAGCATGTTCTTCAGACATGAATCCTATTGAACACGCCTGGGATAGATTGAAAAGGACTTTCATGGATGACGTAACCCACCAACCACTCTGAGGGGATCTACATCGAATCGCCATTGAGGAGTGGAACAATCTGGGCCAACAGCGCCCTTGATGAACATGTGGATAGTATGCCACGACGAATACAGGCATGCATCAATGCAAGAGGACGTGCCACTGGGTATCAGAGGTACCGGTGTGTACAGCAATCTGGCCCACCACCTCTGTAGGTCTCGCTGTTTGGTGGTACGACATGCAATATGTGGTTTTCGCGAGGAATAAAAAGGGCAGAAATGATGTTTATGTTGATCTCTGTTCCAATTTTCTGTACAGGATCCGGAGCCCTCGGAACCGAGGTGACGCAAAACTTTTTTGTATATATATATATACTTCTGTAGCTACAAAGGACATTCTCAAGCAATATTAGGTTTTGTCTCTCGGTCGATTGGATAAAGAGAAATGAAGGTGCACTGATAACGCTAGATTTTCAACAACTAGTGAACTATGGCATTAAAACAATGAAGCCAGGAATCTTCAAGTTGTCTTGGGCAAATCCTTTTTGTTTGTAAAAAAAAATTGGCCTTTTAATGACGTTAGTAACGTCTAACCAGTAATATTCCTTAGTATGATGCAGTAACCTCAAGTACATGGCACTAAATCTACCGCACTATTCCACATTGCTACTCCTCTAGATTCCGTGAAACTTGGCATCAGGGTCGCAAACACACTTTAAGCTGTGCTGGTTTCAAGGAGCTTTTGCGCATACGCGACTGGTATGGCGCAGTTACTATTATATATATTATTATTATTATTGACAGTGGCTGTAATTGTATAAATATGTTGATAAGCGTAACAGTTATACAGCAGATGCTATTTATTTCACACTCTTACATGTACCTGAATATAACAATTTCTGAACACCCAGAATATGAAATCACGAGCCGCCATTTGCAATCTACTGATATTCAAGACCGAGTGATTGTTGCATTAAATGGGTTGGATACGTTTGTCTAATTAACCCTGTTGCGGGAATCAAGGTAAGGTGTGAGAAACAGAAGCGTAGACATGGTGACATGTGGGGATACGGATTGGTCCTTGAGGCGTGCATGGGAGCCAAGATGGTTATGGTGACCGTTCGCCAAAAGCGTCTATCGAGCCCACAACGAGAATGAAGGCGACATATTGTTCAACCAATCTTTTTCGTGATTCAATACAATAGTTAGGCAAATTAATGGATAGTTAAAAGTTTGCAAGTAAGATGACAAACAAAACTCGAATGAACAACACTCTTAACATCAGCACTCACCTTCAGTACACTTGCAGTATTAATCAAGGGGTTTTCTGCAGGTCGTGTTCATTCTCTTTGAAGTGCACGACTGCAGAAATCGCTTTTATACAGCTGCACCTAAGATCCGGGTCAGGTTATCCGTGTAAAACGAATAAGTCGTACGATAGGCTGGTAACTACTGATAAAAAGCATCTTGGTGTTATCGGGCTAAAACAGCCGGATACTGAAAGACGTGCGCCTGATAGCGCTGAGCCAAATGAAAAAGACGCAGTTTAGTGAAATTTAACCAGTTCGTTGGTGACAAAGCTCAACAAAAGAAAAATGAAATGTTTGTTTGCACTGCGATATTTTTTGAACGAATAATATCATCTTTGAATACGAGCGCACTCTGTTATAAACAGTATTCCCGGTCTGTAAATATCGTGAGAGGGAAATTTTGTTGCCATTCTATGTAAAGCCAAACAGTAAGATTACACAGAGGCGACAAAAGTCGTGGGATAGCGATATGCACGTATACAGATGGCGGTAGTATCGCGTACACCAGGTGTAAAAGGGCAGTGCATTGGCTCAGCTGTCATTTGCACTCAGATGATTCGTGTGAAAAGATTTCCGATTGATTATGGTAGCACAACGGGAATTAATAGATTCTGAACGCAGAATGATAGTTGGACCTAGATACATGGGAATTCAACATTCCGAAATCCACAGAGCGTGCCGAAAATACCAAATTCCTGACATTACCTCTCACCACGAACAACGCAGTAGGTGACGGGCTTCATTTAACGACCGAGAACAGCGGCGTTTGCGTAGAGTTGTCAGTGCTAACAGACAAGCAACACCTCATCATATTTCCGCAGAAATTGTATAAGTTAGGACAGTGCGGCGAAATCTGACGTTCGTGGGCTACGGCACCAAACTGATGCGAGTGCCTTTGCTAACAGCAAGACATCGGTTATAGCGCCTCTCTTGTGCTCTTGACCATATCGGCTCGACTCTAGACGTCTGGGAAAAGGAGGCCTGGTCAGACGGGTCCCAATTTCAGTTGGTAAGAGCTGATAGTAGCGTTCGATTGTGGCGCAGACCCCTCAAAGCCAGGGAGCCAAGTTCTCAACAAGGCACTGTTCAAGCTTGTGGTAACTCCATAATGATACGGACTGCGTTTACTGGAGGGGACTGTGTTATCTGGTCCAATCGAATCCATATATGACTGGAAATGGTTTGGTTACTTGGAGACGATTTGCATCCAACCATGGGCTTCATGTTTCCAAACGATGATGTAATTAGTGTTAATGCTAATGTGACATGTCACCGAGCTGTTTGTGATTGGTTCGAAGAACATTCTAGACAGCTCGAGCGAATGATTTGGCCACGCAGATCGCCCGGCATGAATACCATCGAACATGGGACGTAATCGTGAGGTCAGTTCGTGCACCAAATCCTGCATCGGCAACGCTCACAATTATGGGCGGCTATAGAGGCAACATGGCTCAATATTTTTTCAGGGGACTTCCAAAGACCTGTTGAGCCCATGACGCGTCCAGTTGCTGCAATATGCCGGCTAAAAGGAAGTCCGACAAGATATTAGGAAGTATCCAATATCTTTTGTCACCTCAACGTATTAGGTGTACCAAGCATCTACACGCTCTAAAGGAATTTTTCCGCATGTTTGTTTGTCTAAAGGAATCATGTAACTTTCCACGGATAGAATTTCTGTAAGGATGATAACGCTCCGGAGGCGCTTGAATAATAAATGAATGCATGCCGGTGAAACTGTCTTTTCAAATGCGCATTATCTACTGAAATAAATACTTACAAATTAAGTAGAAGAATTTTATGATTAATTTTTCAATGTGTCGCATCTTCTTGACACAGAAACAAAATATAAGAATAATTGTTGGCAACTGTAGCTTTGGTTTGAAAATTGCAATATACTATATGAAAAATGGTTCAAATGGCTCTGAGCACTATGGGACTTAACATCTGTGGTCATCAGTCCCCCAGAACTTAGAACTACTTACACCTAACCAACCTAAGGACAGCACACACATCCATGCCCGAGGGAGGATTCGAACCTGCGACCGTAGCGGTCGCGCGGTTCCAGACTGTAGCGCCTTGAACCGCTTGGCGACCCCGGCCGGCTACTATATGAAATGTCAGGTTTCGAGAAGTAGTAGTCCTATCAAATCAAAGAGGAAGGCACATCCAAGTTAACGTGGAAAGATCAGACCATTGGAGTGAAAAGTGATACTTGCGAGCAGCCAGCGAAAATAACGTACAGAGGACTAGGAATTGAACCTGAAGACGTTCTGGAAGAAGATCAGTTTGACTTCAGGAGAGGGAACGTTACCAAAGAAATAGTTCCGATTCTGCGCTTAGTAATAGAAGGCAGATTATAGAATCATAAGGATAGCTTTCCAGTGTTTACGGACATAAAGTCTGTGATAGTGTGAGGTGAAATAAGATTTATTCAATTTATGAGCTATTGTTGACAAGGTACTGTCATAGACAAATAATCTACAGTCTCTACCCACCCCAGATTTGGGTAAAGTAAGTGGAAGGCCAATAATGATCCACAGTGACTTGACAACGGTCATGGGATAGCGATATGCACATATACAGATGGCAAAAATATCGCCTACACAAGGTAAACTACTGGCCATTAATATTGCTACACGAAGACGAAATGCAGATGATAAACGGGTATTCATTGGACACATATATTCTGCTAGAACTGACATGTGATTACATTTTCACCCAATTTGGGAGCATAGATCCTGGGAAATCAGTACCCAGAACAACCACCTCTGGCCGTAATAACGGCCTTGATACGCCTGGACATTGAGTCAAACAGAGCTAGGATGCCGCGTGCAGGTACAGCTGCCCGTGAAGCTTCAACACGATACCGCAGATCATCAAGAGTAGTGACTGGCGTATTGTGACGAGCCAGTTGCTCGGCCACCATTGACCAGACGTTTTCAATTGGTGAGAGATCTGGAGAATGTGCTGGCCAGGGCAGCAGTCGAACATTTTCTGTATCTAGAAAGGCCCGTACAGGACCTGCAACATGCGGTCGTGCATTATCCTGCTGAAATGTAGGGTTTCGCAGGGATCGAATGAAGGGTAGAGCCACGGATCGTAACACATCTGAATTGTAACGTCCACTGTTCAAAGTGTCGTCATTGCGAAGAAGAGGTGACCGAGACGTGTAACCAATGGCACCCCATACCATCAGGCCAGGTGATACGCCAGTATGGCGATGACGAATACACGCTTCCAATGTGCGTACAGCGCGATGTCGCCAAACACGGATGCGACCATCATGATGCTGTAAACAGAACCTGGATTCATCCGAAAAAATGACGTTTTGCCATTCGTGCACCCAGGTTCGTCGTTGAGTACACCATTGCAGGCGCTCCTGTCTGTGATGCAGCGTCAAGGGTAACCGCAGCTGATAGTCCATGCTGCTGTAAACGTCGTCGAACTGTTCGTGCAGATGGTTGTCGTCTTGCAAACGTCCCCATCTGTTGACTCAGGGATCGCGACGTGGCTGCACCATCATTTACAGCCTAGCGGATAAGATGCCTATCGTCTTCACTGCTAGTGGTACGAGGCCGTTGGGATCAAGCACGGCGCTCCGTATTACCCTCCTGAACCCAACGATTCCATATTATGCTAACAGTCATTGGATCTCGACCAACGCGAGCAGCAGTGTCGTGATACGATAAACTGCAATCGCGATAGGCTACAATCAGACCTTTATCAAATTCGGAAACGTGATGGTATGCATTACTCGTCCTTACACGAGGCATCACAACAACGTTTCACCGGGCAACGCCGGTCAACTGCTCTTTGTGTATGAGAAATCGGTTGGAAACTTTCCTCGTGTCAGCACATTGTAGGTTTCGCCACCGGCGCCAACCTTGTGTGAATGCTCTGAAAAGCTAATCATTTGCATATCACAGTATCTTCTTCCTGTCGGTTAAATTTCGCGTCTGTAGCGCGTCATCTTCGTGGTGTAGCAATTTTGATGGCCAGTAGTGTATAAAGGGGCAGGCCATAGGTGGAGCTGTCGTCTGTACTCAGGTGATTCACGTGAAAAGGTTTCCGACGTGATTATGGCTGCACGACGGGACTTAACAGACTGTGAATGCGAAGTGGCAGTAGGAGTTAGACGCATGGGGCATTCCATCAGAAATCGTTACGGAATTCAATTTTCCGAGATCCAAAGTGTCAAGAGTGTGCCGAGAATACGACATTTCAGGCATTGCCTCTCGCCACAAACAACGCAGTGGTGACGCCCTTCACTTAACGACCGAGAGCAACGGCGTTAGCGTAGAGTTATCAGTACTAACAGACAAGCAACACTGCGTGAAATAAGCACAGAACCCTGTGTGGACGTACGTCGAACGTATCCGAAATTTAGCGTTAATAGGCTATAGGAAGCAGCTGACCGACGCGAGTGGATTTGCTAAACAGTACGACATTGCCTGCGGAGCGTCTCTTGACCGTATCAGTTGGACCCTAGACGACCGGAAAACCGTGGTCTTGTCAGATAAATCCCGATTTCAGTAGGTAAGAGCTGATGGTAGCATTCGAGAGTGACGCAGAGCCATGGACCCAAGTTCTGGTTCAAATGGTTCAAATGGCTCTGAGCACTATGGGACTCAACGTCTGAGGTCATTAGTCCCCTAGAACTTAGAACTAGTTAAACCTAACTAACCTAAGGACATCACACACGTCCAAGCCCGAGGCAGGATTCGATCCTGCGACCGTAGCGGTCTCGCGGTTCCAGACTGCAGACCCAAGTTCTCAACAAGGCACTACACTAGCTAGTGGTGGCTCCATAATGGTGTGAACTGTGTTTATATGGAATGGAGTGGGTCCTCTCCTTCAACCGAACCGATAATGGAGTGGAAATAGTTACTTTTGGCTACCTGAAGACAATTCGCAGGGATTGATGTACTCTTGTTACCAAACGGCGATGAAATTTTTATGGATAAAGCTGCATGATGTCACAGGGCCATAGTTCTTAGCGACTGGTTTGAAGGACATTTTGGACAACTCGAACGAATGATTTCGCCACCCAGATCGCACACATAATCGGGAAGTCAGTTTGTACACAAAATGCTGCACCGACAGCACTGTCTCGATTATGGACAGTTACAGAGGCAGCATGGCTCAATATTTCTTCAGGGGACTTCCAATGACTGAGTCCGTGGCATGTGGAATTTGTGCACTAAGTCAGGTGGAAGGTGGTTCGACACGATACTAGGAGGTATCCTATTGTAAGTAGGCTGTTTATGTTTTCTTATTGGCAACGTTACGTAGCGCTCTGTATGAAGATCACTGGCTGTGCTGTGTGCAGTCTGTGGCTAGTTTGCATTGTTGTCTGCCATTGTAGTGTTGGGCAGCTGGATGTGAACAGAGCGTAGCGTTGCGCAGTTGGAGGTGAGCCGCCAGCAGTGGTGGATGTGGGGAGAGAGATGGCGCAGTTTTGAAATTTGTAAGACTGGATGTCATGAACTGCTATATATATTATGACTATTAAGGTAAATACATTGTTTGTTCTCTATCAAAATCTTTCATTTGCTAACTATGCCTATCAGTAGTTAGTGCCTTCAGTAGTTTGAATCTTTTATTTAGCTGGCAGTAGTGGCGCTCGCTGTATTGCAGTAGTTTGAGTAACCAAGATTTTTGTGAGGTAAGTGATTTGTGAAAGGTATAGGTTGATGTTAGTCAGGGCCATTCTTTTGTAGAGATTTTTGAAAGTCAGATTGCGTTGCGCTAACAAAATATTGTGTGTCAGGTTAAGCACAGTCTTGCATAATTGTTCAAAGGGGACGTTCCACTATGACTTTTTTTACCTCAGTGTAACGTGGAGTGGAAGCTTATCAACGCTGTTTTTCAACTTATACGTCAAAGAATCAATGACAGCTGCCAACGAAAAGTTCGGAAGAGTAATAACAAAGCAAGGCATCAAGGGTCAAGGTACGAGGACAAACTTGTGGCCTGATATGACGATAACTTCAAAGACCTACTCAAACAAATGGACAGCACACAACACCAGAAAACGGCTTAAGATTAAACGAAGCTTAGAAGTAGGTGACTTGGAGTGGTACAAAGGAAGATAATGAGTTATTTAACCTCAAGTTGGGGAATGCCAAAGTATAGCAAGAGGAGTCTGAATTGTGCTGTCGAGAAAGCAAGGTTGGTCGATATAGTCAAAGTAAAAATGTTTCGGAAGTACACTGCCGCAAAAAAAGTTAAGGAACCTAGAAGGGAAAACAAAACGAAATAAACTTCACGGATTAAGAGAAAATATTATTTCCATGTTTACAAAATCGAGTCAAATTTAGAACGAGTTCCGTCATCAGTGTGACGTTGCACCTCCTCCGGTCTGGATGCTTACAGGGATTCGGCTGGGAAGGGTATCATGAGGCCCTTATATACTTTCCTGGAGGCTAGCAGGCTGACAACTGTTGTGACTGCCCTCGATATGCTGGATACTGGCACTGAGACAGATTGAATGTCCGAATTGGCCTGATATACAGGGTGGTCCATTGATCGTGACCGGGCCAAATATCTCACGAAATAAGTGTCAAACGAAAAAACTACAAAGAATGAAACTTGTGTATCTTAAAGGGGGAAACCAGATGGAGCTATGGTTAGCCCGCTAGATGCGCTGCCATAGGTCAAACTGATATCAACTGCGTTTTTTAAATAGGAACCCCCATTTTTTTATTACATATACGTGTAGTACGTAAAGAAATATGAATGTTTTAGCTCAACCACTTTTTTTCACTTTGTGATAGATCGCGCTGTAATAGTCACAAACATATGGCTCACAATTTTAGACGAACAGTTGGTAACAGGTAGGTTTTTTAAATTACAATATAGAACGTAAGTACGTTTGAACATCTTATTTCGGTTGTTCCCATGTGATAGTTGTACCTTTGTGAACTTTATCATTTCTGAGAATGCATGCTGTTACAGCACGATTAGCTGTAAATACCACATTAATGCAATAAATGCTCAAAATGATGTCCGTCAACCTCAATGCATTTGGTAATACGTGTGGCGACATTCCTCTCAACAGCGAGAAGTTCGCCTTCCGTAATGTTCGCACATGCATTGACAATGCGCTGACGCTTGTTGTCAGGCGTTGTCGGTGGATCACGATAGCAAATATCCTTCAACTTTTCCCACAGAAAGAAGTCCGGGGACGTCAGATCCGGTGAACGTGCGGGCCATGGTATGGTGCTTCGACGACCAATTCACCTGTCATGAAATATGCTATTCAATATCGCTTCAACCGCACGTGAGCTATGTGCCGGACATCCATCATGTTGGAAGTACATCGCCATTCTGTCATGCAGTGAAACATCTTGTAGTAACATCGGTAGAACATTACATAGGAAATCAGCATACATTGCACCATTTAGATTTCCATCTATAAAATGGGGGCTAATTATCCTTCCTCCCATAATGCAGCACCATACATTAACCCGCCAAGGTCGCTGTCGCAGCCATCGTTGATTTTCCGCAGGTCGTGGTTGACGTTTCACATGTGGCTGAACACTTCCTGTTTCCTTAAATAACCTAACTATCCTGCGAACGGTCCGGCCACTTGGATGATGTCGTCCAGGATACCGAGCAGCATACATAGCACACGACCGTTGGGCATTTTTATCACAATAGTCATACATCAACACGATATCGACCTTTTCCGCAATTGGTAAACGGTCCATTTTAACACGGGCAATGTATCACGAAGCAAATACCATCCGCACTGGAGGAATGTTACGTGATACCACGTATTTATACGTTTGTGACTATTACCGTGCCATCTATCACAAAGCGAAAAAAGTGGTTCAACTGAAACATTCATATTTCTGTACGTACTACACGAATATGTAATGAAACATGGGGGTTGCTATTTTAAAAAACGCAGTTGATATCTGTTCGACCTACGGCAGCGCCAACCATAGCGCCATGTGGTTTCCCCGTTCAAGCTAGATGAGTTTGGTTCTTTGCAGTTTTTTCGTTTAATGCTTATTTCGTGAGATATTTGGCCCGGTCACCATCAATGGGCCACCCTGTATAGGGGCCGTACTGCTCTGCCGTCGTAGTTCTCACAACTACCACCAGCTGCGGCCCGGAGTTTTACACATTGGCTCCCCGGACCATGGCGCCAGGAGTAACACCGTTGTGATTCTCTAAAAAATTGGGAGAACGTGACATCTACCGTTACGCCAATGCTACCCGACGATGGTCATCTGCACTAGTATAGCGTGTGACAGAAACCTTCATATCAAAATTGTCGCCAAGAATCTCACGACCCAGAGAGAATATTTACTTTTTCACGTATTAAAAACGTCTGTCAATTTACATGATATGTATCACAGCTGTTGATTCCGAGTGATGTCGGTTCTTTCGAACAGGTCCGAAAAAAGATATACCACGCATTAACATAAATGCTGCAGTCTTTACTTCTGCTGTATACTGACACTTTAAAATTGTAATTTGATTGATTAAAAATGAACATGATGAAGACAGCAAACGAGTTAGATCACTATTACGAATATCGACGGAAACGGCCGCACTGGCATGTAATAAATGTGATGGACAGGAAGTGCAAAATGGCTGAGCAGGAATGGCTGGAGGACAAATGTAAGATTTTAGAAAGATATTTCACTAGAGGAAAGAGAAATATCACCTACAAGTAAGCTGAAGAGGCATTTGAAGAAAAGGAAAACAACCGTATGAATATCAAGAGCTCATATGGAAAACCAGTCTTATAGAAACGGAAGAGGACGTAAATGAAAATGAGACGGGGGATGTGATACTACTCGAAAAATTTGACAGAGCACTGAAAGACCAATTTCTAAAGAAGGCCCCGTGAGTAAATGACATTCTGCCACAACTACTGATAGCTTTGGAAGAACCGGCCACGGCAAAATTCCTCCATCTGGTGTGCAAGATGAATGAGACAGGTGGAATACCGTGAAACTTCAAGAAGAATTCCACTTCCAATGAAAGCAGTCGCTGACAGGTGTGAAAATTACCGAACTATCCGTTTAATAAGTTATCGTTGCAAATTAATAACACGAATTCTTTACAGAAGAATGAAAAAAACTGGTAGAAGCCGACTTAGAGGAAGATCAGTTTGGATTTCGGACAAATGTAGGAACACGCGGTGTAATACTGACTGCGACTTGTCTTAGAAGACAGGTTAAGGAAAGGCAAAAAGGCAAACCTATGTTTATAGCCTTTGTAGACTAAGGGAAAGCTTTCGACAGTGTTGACTGGAATACTGTCTTTGAAATTCTGAAGGTATCACGGGTAAAATACAGGGAGCGAAAGTCTATTTACAACTTTCACAGAAACTAGACAACAGTTACAAACGTCGAAGACCATGAAAGGGAAACAGTGGATGAGAAGGGAATGAGACAGGGTTTTAGCCAATCCTTGACGTTATTGAATCTGTACATTGAGCAAGCAGTAAAGCAAACCAAAGAAAAATTTGAAGCAGGAATTAAAGTTCAGAGAGAAGACAGAAAAACTCTGAGGTTCAGATGGCTCTGTAATTCTGTCAGAAACAGTAGAAGACTTGGAAGGGTAGTTGAACGGCATGGATAATGTCTTGAAAGGAGGATATAAGATAAACATCAACAAAAGTAAAACAAGGATAACGGACTGTAGTTCGAATTAATGCAGGTGATACTGAAGGTGTTATATTAGGAACATTGAACATCTAAAGTAGTAGGTTTTGCCATTTAGGCTGCAAAATAACTGATGATGGCCGAAGTAGAGAAGATATAAATTGTAGACTGGCAATGGCAACGAAAACATTTACGAAGAAGAGAAATTCGTTAGTATCAAATATAGACTTAAGTTTAAGGAAGTCTTTTCTGAAGATCTTTGTATGGAGTGTAGCGATGCATGGAAGTGAAACATGGACGACAAACAGTTCAGACAAGAATAGAATAGAAGATTTCGAAATATATCACTACAGAAGAATGTTGAAAATTAGGTAGGTAGATCACGTAAGTAATGAGCAGTTACCAAACGGAACTGGGGAGACAAGAAATTTGTGCCAAAATGTGACTAAAAGAAGAGATCGGTTCGTCGGAAAGTTTCTGAGAGATCAAGGTGTCACCAATATCATATTGGGGGGAAGAGAGGGGGCTAAAATTGTAGAGGGAGATCAAGAGATGAATATAGTAAGAGCGTAGGTTGAAGTAGTTATTCGGAGATGAAGAGGCTTGCATGGGGTACAATAGTCTGGAGACCTGCATCAAACCAGTCTTCGGACTGATGAGTACAGCAACAATGTCATGAATGTGCACTCTACGTGGGCGGGCGGAAGACACTCACAGTCTAGGACTAGTCATCAGTCAGCCATTGTGATGTGAATGTCTAAAGCAGTCATCAGCCAGTCTTGGTGATGTGAATACGTATGACTCATGATACGAAGGATGGAAGTGATATAACTGATAATTTTTGCCTTATAAAATCATGGTTTGATATCAAAAGATTTGGATATTAAGACGATGCAACTATGTTTAATATTTGTGATACTCGATATACACTATGCGATCAAAAGTATCCGGACACCCCCAAAAACATACGATTCTCATATTAGGTTAATTTTGCTGCCACCTACTGCAAGGTACTCCATATCAGCGACCTCAGTAGTCATTAGACATCGTGAGAGAGCAGAATGGGGCGCTCCGTGGAACTCAACGGACTTCGAACGTGGTCAGGTGATTGGGTGTCACTGGTGTAATACGTCTGTACGCGATATTTCCACACTCCTGAACATCCCCATGGTCCATTGTTTCCGATGTGATAGCAAAGTGAAAATGAGAAGGGACACGTATAGCACAAAAGGGTACAGGCCGACCTTGTCTGTTGTTTGACAGAGACTGCCGACAGTTGAAGAGGGTCGTAATGTGTAATAGGCAGAAACCTGTCCAGACCAAACTGCATCAGGATCCACTGCAAGTACTATGACAGTTTGGCGGGAAGTGAGAAAACTTGGATTTCGTGGTCGAGCGGCTGCTCGTAAGCCACACATCACGCCGGTAAATGCCACGCCTCGCTTGGTGTAAGGAGCGTAAGCATTGGACTACTGAACAGTGGAAAAACGTTGTGTGGAGTGACAAATCACTGTACTCAATGGGGCGATCCGATGGCAAAGTGCAGGTATGGCGAATGCCCGGTGAACGTCATCTACCAGCGTGTGTAGTGCCAACAGTAAAATTCGGAGGCGGTGGTGTTATGTTGTGGTAGTGTTTTTCATGGAGGGGGCTTGAACCCCTTGTTTTTTTGCGTGCCACTATCACAGCACGGGCCTACATTGATGTTTTAAGCATCTTCTTGCTTCCCACTGTTGAAGAGCAATTTGGGGATAGCGATTGCATCTGTCAACACGATCAAGCACCTGTTCATAATGCACGGCCTGTGACGGAGCGGTTACACAACAACAACATCCCTGTAAGGGACTGGCGTGCCAAGAATCCTGACCTGAATCCTACACAACACCTTTGGGATGTTTTGGAACACCGACTTCGCACTAGACCTCACCGACCGACATCGATACCGCTCCTCTGTGCAGCACTCCGTTAAGAATGGGCTGCCATTCCCCAAGAAACCTCCAGGCATGTGGTTGAAGGTATGGCAGCGAGAGTGGAAGCTGTCATCAAGACTAAGAGTGGGCAAAAACCATATTGAATTCCAGCATTACTGACGGAGGACGCCACGAACTTGTAAGTAATTTTCAGCCAGGTGTCCGGATACTTGTGATCACATAGTATAGTACTGAAACATGCTCCATCACTTCGGCTTGTGTTTTGCGTTTTTATGATAATCTAAATAAAACACATCAGTTTAAACGAAAACAGCTGATATCCAAGTCTCAGCCCCAACATACCATTGAACGACTACCTGTATAAAGAAGCGGAAACCTAACGTTGATGCGTCTCTGAATTGAAATACAGACCAGCCTGTTGGTCCTGCGTCTTCGGTGTCCATCCGCCTAACTCAGACCTGTTACACTTACCTCACCTTCTCTTAACACTTGTAACTGAGCAACAGACAAATTTGTTGATATCTTAATATATTGTTGATGCCCAGAGGCCTCCGCTTTTTGTAAGTGTACAGTGATTACATCAGCTAACGAAGTTGCAAGTGCTTTTATCGGAATTTACGGACCTCATTTGACCATATCTCCCTCCTCTGGACACTATACTACTCACACCAAAGATAAAGTAAGTTACTGTTCTAAGTTGCAGCAGCTTTGCTATTATTTGCGGCATATGATTGATGTCATCTACCACGCTAGACTTCAAGTCACGATGCCGGGATAATTTAGAATCTGTTGACCATTAATATTCCACAATGCTCAAACCACAAAAAACCTAACGCCGCCATCGCGACCAAATGGTCATCAGTGATGATAAAATCAGAGGTCTGAGACATTGAGCATTGGTATAGATGTAGTGATGGCATGTTGTCTGATATAACACATGTATGCTTGTCTGTGTGGATTGTCACGAATCAAAATACACTTTACCAACACTAATCAAATTCACTTCCTACCCGACTGTGCTTGATTCGAAGTTGTTTACGCAGCATGATCAAAAACAAAGAATATGAAGCCAGAGAGATGGAACTGACGTTCGCCGCATATCCGAGCTCCTTCAACATTAGCTCCGTTCTCTCTAACAACTGAAACGATATTGTAAAAGCTTCTAAACTCGTGTTTATAGGTGTGTGGATGGTGTCTGAGAAATTAGTAAAACTTATCTATATACTGAAATGCGTAAATCTCGGCGCAGGGCAACAGAGCTAGGTTTAAAGTTAAATTCTGAACGAAAGTAAGTGAAGCACACGTTACGCGAAGCGAAATCTAGGCTACCTAGTACATCAAACAATTCGCGTGGGAGAGAGCAATCCGTTGTCAATAGAATTTACTTATGCTTCCTGACTACAAAACAAAGTGATTCAAATTAAAATATTGGCCCAAAATGTAACTAATCTTTAACTTAATCTTGTAAACGATCACTATATCAGAATTGTTATTGTAATTAAAGAGCAAAAGAAGATAAAATTAACCCATCTACATCTACATTTACGTGATTACTCTGCTATTCACAATAAAGTTCCTGGCAGAGGGTCCAATGAACCACCTTCAAGCTGTCTCTCTACCGTTCCACTCTCGAATGGCACGCGGGAAAAAGGAGCACTTAAATTTTTCCGTGCGAGCTCTGATTTCTCTTATTTTAACGTGATGATCGTCTCTGCCTATGTAGGTGGGTGCCAACAGAATACTTTCGCAATCGGAGGAGAAGACTGGTGATTGAAATTTCATGAGAAGATCCCGTCGCAACGAAAAACGTCTTTGTTCTAATGATTGCCACTCCAGTTCACGTACCATGTCTGTGACACTATCTCCCCTATTTCGCGATAATATAAAACGAGCTGCCCTTCTTTGTGCTTTTTCGATGTCATCCGTCAGTCCCACCTGATGCGGATCCCACACCGCCCAAAATAGGGCTTACAATCGTGGTGTAAGCAATCTCTTTGGTAGACTGTTGCACCTTCAAAGTGTTCTGCCAATTAATCACAGTCTTTGGTTTGCTCTACCCACAATATTATCTGTGTGATCGTTCCAATTTAGGTTATTTGTAATTGTAATCCCTAAGTATTTAGTTGAATTTACAGCCCTCAGATTTGTGTGACTTATCGCGTAATCGAAATTTAGCTGATTTCTTTTAGTACGCATGTGAATAACTTCGCACGTTTCTTTATTCAGTGTCAATTGCCACTTTTCGCACCATACAAATATCTTATCTAAATCATTTTGCAAGTCGTTTTGATCATCTGATGACTTTACAAGACGGTAAATGACAGCATCATCTGCAAACAATCTAAGATGGCTACTTCGATTGTCTCCTATTTCGTTTATATAGATCAAAAACAACAGAGGGCCAACTTCTGTTTCAATCGATGACTTTCCGTCTATTATACAAACTGTGGCCTTTCTGACAGGAAATCACGAATCCAGTCGCACAACTGAGGCGATATTCCATAGGCACGCAGTTTGGTTAGAAGACGCATGTGAGGAACGGTGTCGAAAGCCTTCTGGAAATCTAAAAATATGGAATTTATTTGACATCCCCTGTCGATAGCACTTATTACTTCATGAGTATAAACAGCTAGTTGTGTCTCACAAGAGCGATATTTTCTGAATCCGTGCTGACTATATGTCAATAAATCGTTTTCTTCGAGGTACTTCTTAATATTCGAATACAGTATATGTTCTAAAACCCTGCTGCAAATCGACGTTAGTGATATAGACCTGTAATTCAGCGGATTACTCCTACTACTTGGGTATTGGTGTGACTTGAGCAATCTTCCAGTCTTTAGGTACGTATCCTTCTGTGAGTGAGTGATTGTATATAATCGCTAAATATGGAGCTATTTTATCAGCATACTCTGAGAGGAACCTGACTGGTATACAATCTGGACCGGAGGCCTTGCCTTTATTAAGTGATTTAAGCTGCTTTGTTACACCGAGGATATATACTTCTATGTTTCTCATCTTGACACTTGTTCTTGATTGGAATTCAGGAATATTTACTTCGTCTTCTTTGGTGAAGGAGTATCGGAAAACCGTGTTTAATAACTCTGCTTTACTGGCACTGTCATCAGCGACTTCACCGTTGTTATCGCTCAGTGAAGGTATTGATTGTGTCTTGCCACTGGTGTGCTTTATGTATGACCAGAATCTCTTTGGGTTTTCTGCCAGATTTCGAGACAGAATTTCGTTGTGGAAATTATTAAAAGCATCTCGCATTGAAGTACGCGCCATATTTCGAACTTCTGTAAAACTTTGCCAATCTTGGGGATTTTGCGTTCTTTCAAATTTGGCATGCTTTTTTTCGTTCCTTCTGCAACAACGATCTGACCCATTTTGTATACCATGGGAGGATCAGTACCATCACTTATTAATTTATTTGGTATATATCTCTCAATTTCTGCTGATACTATCTCTTTGAAAGCATTCCACAACTTTTCTACACTTACATGATCAGATCGGAAGGAGTGAAGACTGTCTCTTAAAAAGGCGTTAAGTGCATTTTGTCAGCTTTTTTAAATAGATATACTTTGCGTTTCTTTTTGATGGTTATAGGTGTTACGGTATTCAGCCTAGCAGCAACTGCCTTGTGGTCGCTAATCCCTGTATTCGTCACAACACTCACTATTTGTCCAGGATTATTTGTTGCTAAAAGGTCAAGTATGCTTTCGCAACCATTTACGCCTCGAGTGGGCTCATGAACTAATTGTTCAAAATAATTTTCTGAGAAAGCATTCAGTACAATTTCGGATGATGTTTTATGCCTGCCGCCGGCTCTAAACATATAATTTTTTCAGCATATCGAGGGTAGATTGAAGTCACCACCGACTATAATTGTATGAGCGGGGTACTTATTTGAAATGACACTCAAGTTTTCTTTGAACTGTTCAGCAGCTATGTCTTCTGAGTCGGGGGTCGGTAAAACGATCCAATTAATAGTTTGGTCCGATTGGCAGGTATAACCTCTACCCATACTATTTCACGTGAACTATCTATTTCAATTTCGCTACAAGGCAAACTACCTCTGACAGCAGTAAATACTCCACCACGAACTGTATTTAATCTATCCTTTCTGAACACTGTTAGATCGTTTGAAAAAATTTCGGCTGAACTTATTTCCGGTTTTAGCCAGCTCTCTGTACCTACAACTATTTGAGCTTCAGTACTTTCCATTAGGGCTTGGAGCTCTGATTCTTTCCGAACACAGCTGTGTGACAAAACTGCTTGAAAATTCACAAGATAACACTTTACTGAAATCTTAAATTGATTTGAAATCTTTGAAATGATATGATATTTCTACATATACATTCTGACAGTCACTGTACCTTACAGTGGTCATGAATTTTGAGGATAATTAAATTTGTTGGCTACCTTGTGCACGGAACTCTCTTCTGTTCTACGACCTGATAGAACACTGAAACCTTTTTATTGCTAGTAAGACGATTAGTGCGAACCAGTCCCTATCTAGAGTTTCAAATTGACTTTTACAACTTGAATGGAAGGTGCATATGTTTTTTGTTTGATTTTACACTATACAACGAGAATAAGAGAAATAATGTTGTCTGATGCTGCTGCTGCTGCTCCTATGAAACTAATTCCTTTTCTGCTGGGCCTGCTGCATATATGATATCAAAATATGTCATTTTTACATAAACTGATTCCCACTTAGCTGCAAAATATTTTATTTAGCTTGTGTTAGTCGTATTTATTCACTGTGAGCTTTAGTTGACTAGTATGCAGTTGTCAAGTTTACCTGCTGATGTTACAATTAATATAGCTTACTTACGTCTACGTTTGTTTCATAAAGTTATTTTACTTACTTACTCTGGAGGAGTGACAAATGATGACAAATCTTGTTTGGTGACAAATTGTAAAACTCCACTAATTTTGTCTGTACAGCATTCTATTTTTGACAGATAAATGTATAGTTCTCGCTCCTATGACGCTTTGCTTTTTACAGGGAAAATCAGGAAGTCAGAGATGGTGATTATATATCAACGATATTACGATTTTTCTGTTAACTGCAGGCAAAAAGTGTATATTGTTTTTATGTATCATGCGTTTTTCGTTTTCTTTTCCTAAAATTTCAATAAAAATCATCTTTATGTTTCAACAAATTTGAAAAAAGGAAATTATTTACAAAACTTCTGACGATACCATTATCTCTGATGAACATTTGCCGTTGAGGGCAACGTACTGCGTTGTACACTCCTGGAAATGGAAAAAAGAACACATTGACACCGGTGTCTCAGACCCACCATACTTGCTCCGGACACTGCGAGAGGGCTGTACAAGCAATGATCACACGCACGGCACAGCGGACACACCAGGAACCGCGGTGTTGGCCGTCGAATGGCGCTAGCTGCGCAGCATTTGTGCACCGCCGCCGTCAGTGTCAGCCAGTTTGCCGTGCCATACGGAGCTCCATCGCAGTCTTTAACACTGGTAGCATGCCGCGACAGCGTGGACGTGAACCGTATGTGCAGTTGACGGACTTTGAGCGAGGGCGTATAGTGGGCATGCGGGAGGCCGGGTGGACGTACCGCCGAATTGCTCAACACGTGGGGCGTGAGGTCTCCACAGTACATCGATGTTGTCGCCAGTGGTCGGCGGAAGGTGCACGTGCCCGTCGACCTGGGACCGGACCGCAGCGACGCACGGATGCACGCCAAGACCGTAGGATCCTACGCAGTGCCGTAGGGGACCGCACCGCCACTTCCCAGCAAATTAGGGACACTGTTGCTCCTGGGGTATCGGCGAGGACCATTCGCAACCGTCTCCATGAAGCTGGGCTACGGTCCCGCACACCGTTAGGCCGTCTTCCACTCACGCCCCAACATCGTGCAGCCCGCCTCCAGTGGTGTCGCGACAGGCGCGAATGGAGGGACGAATGGAGACGTGTCGTCTTCAGCGATGAGAGTCGCTTCTGCCTTGGTGCAAATGATGGTCGTATGCGTGTTTGGCGCCGTGCAGGTGAGCGCCACAATCAGGACTGCATACGACCGAGGCACACAGGGCCAACACCCGGCATCATGGTGTGGGGAGCGATCTCCTACACTGGCCGTACACCACTGGTGATCGTCGAGGGGACACTGAATAGTGCACGGTACATCCAAACCGTCATCGAACCCATCGTTCTACCATTCCTAGACCGGCAAGGGAACTTGCTGTTCCAACAGGACAATGCACGTCCGCATGTATCCCGTACCACCCAACGTGCTCTAGAAGGTGTAAGTCAACTACCCTGGCCAGCAAGATCTCCGGATCTGTCCCCCATTGAGCATGTTTGGGACTGGATGAAGCGTCGTCTCACGCGGTCTGCACGTCCAGCACGAACGCTGGTCCAACTGAGGAGCCAGGTGGAAATGGCATGGCAAGCCGTTCCACAGGACTACATCCAGCATCTCTACGATCGTCTCCATGGGAGAATAGCAGCCTGCATTGCTGCGAAAGGTGGATATACAGTGTACTAGTGCCGACATTGTGCATGCTCTGTTGCCTGTGTCTATGTGCCTGTGGTTCTGTCAGTGTGATCATGTGATGTATCTGACCCCAGGAATGTGTCAATAAAGTTTCCCCTTCCTGGGACAATGAATTCACGGTGTTCTTATTTCAATTTCCAGGAGTGTATTACTCAAGAAACCTTAGAGCCACTCGTATACCTGGGAGCCTATTCCATAGACTTGTGCCTTCGTTAACAGTCAGCAGTTAGCCAACAGATGAAACGATTTCCGGAAATCATGGAATCTTCCTGTTGCCCTTCATCTATGGTGCGCAGGATGTCATATGACAAAAGGGAAGCGGAATTGCGCAAGAGAGATGCTTTTTAAATCTGTACTGATTTTTGAACAGAAGTTGATTGTATTCTAACCGAGAATGTGTTCTAGCGTGCTGCAGCAAATCTACGAGGGTTGAATGAAAAGTAATACCTCCACCTTCGTTAATGGGGTTTGAATGGGAATATTTTAATAAATCAAACGCAGAAATAATCCTTAGAATGTGATGTTTAATTACCAATATTCACTGTTCCACATAACCACCAGCCAGTTACATAATTTCTGCCAGCTATTAACAAGTTTTCTGAAGCCGTCAAGGAAGAAGTCGACACTCTGTTTCCGCAACCGACTGATGTCTCGTCTCCGGTCGTAATGATGCACCCACGTTACGCCTCCCGTCACAATTGAGTGGAGAAAGGCGTGAGCTTCATTTTCGTAACGCGAGAGGAGTTGCTGGCAAATTTCAAGTCTGTGCGGTTTCATTTCAGGAGTCAGCTTCTGGGGTACCCATTGTGCACAGATCTTCCGATAGCCAAGCAAAACAATAATGTGACCCACACGTTCTGTGAAATGCCGATTGTGCTTGCAATTTCTCTCTGAGTGATACGGCGATCTTCCTGAATCAATCTGTCAACATTTTGCTTGTGAAACTCGGTCGTTGCTGTCACAGAACGTCCAACTCTTTGTTTGTCCAGCAGATCCGTTGTTCCCGCCTCAGCATCTTTAAACTTACTCGTCCAACGACGCACAGTACTCACATCAACACAATCACCATAAACTGCTTTCATTCTCTGATGAATCTCCTTTGGGGTGACACCTTCTTCTGTCAAGAATTCAATGAGTACATGTTGCTTAAATCGCTTTGGCCGACCGTCTGCACAGGGTTCCATATTTTACACTGTAATAACACAAACGTTCACTGCTAAGGTTTCCCGCCAACTGGATCTGTAGAAGAGAGGATACGGAAAAAGCCAGTACTTGCCACATACCGATGCTGCCAACTGTTTAACAGTTACGAAGGTGGTGGTAGTACTTTTAGTCAACCCTCGTATGTTACTGTTCTGTAATTTTGCGATTCTCTTCTTTTAGCTTTGTTATATACAGGTGTCACCTCGCTTTTTACTGGTAGTTTGAGACTCTGCGTTGGATGAGAGACACACGCTAAATGCAAGGTGAGTAAGGGGTCAGTGAAATTATGCAGTGTGGCTGTATACTTTTGTTTAGTTTCCCTTCGCTTTGCACATGTTGGGTAACAACTTCCCAATACAGTTAATAGATATTCAGGAAGCAAGAACCACCCTGAAAAGTGAAGAGAAGGCCGGATTTACAGTTTATAGCAAGAAATAATACAAATATAGAAACATTGAGGTCCTCAGAGTTTGCAGTAATTTGCATTTTGAAGCTTGTTCTGTACAGGTAGAGTTCAGGGGATTTGAGTTATTTATGATACATTTACAGGCATTATCAATGTATTTAATTTTTAAAGGGGATGACATACCGTAATATTAGATGGATATTTTAAGTTAAATGTTTAAGGAAAACGAATGCTATAGCTGCATTCTAAAGTGAGTTCTCATTTCATATAACCTAATTTTCCCTCACACAATTTATAACAAGTGCTATGAAAATCAGCAGCATTTACTAATGATAACATTTCTATAGACACATCGAGAATGCTCAGACATTGTACACATACTTTCAGTTGAACTACGGTACTAATGAGTGAATAATTATTTAAATAAAAAGCTGATTAATATAACACATTTTTAAGTTGGGCAAAAATATAAAATAGTACGGGTTCCTAACCCCATACCGATAGCCCTAAAATTGTGTTTGTGAATTTTTATAAGCTGTGACAGTACTTGTAAAACTTAAAACGAAAAACGTGGGGCGTATGCAATAGAAAAAAGAGCATGAGTAGCTCACTAAGTCACCAACAGTTTTATGGCACTGCAGATTACATAAAATGTTGCTTGATTTTGCTCAACGACAACTACTTTCTACACTCCCTACCAATGTCAGCTGCATGCGTCCCACTATTCGGTTTTCAGTTCTACAAGTATTATCATAGCTATTAAAAATTCGCAAGCATAAATTTTCAGGAATATCTGCAAGTGGCTAACAGAAATTAATTTTCCTTCAGTTTTCCACCTTAAAAACGTACTGCAATGAAAAGTTTTTTTTTATGAATAATTATTTTCTGTTTTTTGTCTTGTATGTATGACATTTTATCAAAAGATTTCAAAAAATTTTCTGAGGTTACAGCAGAAAAGTTTGGTAAATTTCAGCTCCTCTTCACCACAGACGACTATTATATTGCTCCGTTCCACATTTATCTTTCCAGTGAAGGTAAAAATCAGACAGAATACGGCTCAAACGGTGGCTTACCGGCATTGTTAATGTCGTGAAATATTTGTGATTTGAACAGTGAGAATGGGAAATAGCAGTGGTAAACAAAGTACGCCAAATATCAGACACGAAAGCGACTAATATTGCATCCAGTCATGAGTTTTGTGAAAGTTCAAGTTTCTAGATCATCGAGAAAATATTTTGAAATCGAACATAAAATTTGCACCGAACAGATAGACAGAAAAACACAAGCACCCTCCGCTACACACTGGACACGAAAGTCACTTAATATTGCACTGCCATCCAGTTCTGGGCGCTGATGAATGCTCATCGGCAAGTTAATTTAAAATCAACTGGAAAATTTGTATGTAACACACATACAAACAAGAAAGCGACCTAACATAAATGTATTGAAAAGGAAATGAGAACTAATAAGTGAAAAAGAATTGTATTACAGAGTAGTACACAAAATACTTGGTGTCAATGAAATGTATAATGCGGACTGTAAAGTGACCCACAGTTTCCAAGAAAAGCGTTTCAAAAGAAGTTTAACAAATTTCAGTTGCCGTTATTCGCTTACTTGCTAATATTTGTGGATGTACGGAGAAAAACAGCCACTGCTACTAAACATAACAGTTCTCGAGAGAAAATTCGTCCTTAAAACTGCCTGTGGTTGCGTGATAGCTCGCTCGTATGTGGCGCTGTCAAAGCTTGTGCCAGAGGTCCGTTGCACGTGTGTGGTGTGCTTATAGAAGCGTGGCAATTTGCTGCGTCACAATGCAGCAGGGGCCGTATTTAACAGTAAAGGCAGTACGTCAGGCCCGCCGCACACAGCAGCCTCGCTAAGTGCCAATCTGTGAAGCCGCACGGCCATACATCCCTGGAGACCGACTGTGACAGTAGGCCAATCACTGTTGGTCTCCGGCAACTACCACCAGACTCAGCGAAGTTGATTCGTCCTCTCTCCCGAAAAATGTAGATGAGTGAACACGACGTGCATCGGCTACTACACTGATCAGCACGAAAAGGAAACACTTCAATTTCTTAGAAAAAACTTAATTTTAAACTTTCTATTTCAAATTCCCGTTCCTTTTATAGCACTAATCTACTATTTTGTGCTAAAATATGTGACCCCACCTAGTTACCCAACAAAAAAGACGATAATAAACAAAAGACTCAAGGGATGCGGAAGTAACGCGAATGGAAACACAAATAAATTTGGAGGAAGGTTAAGAAGGTAACGCATTTATACCCTGGTTTTCTACATTTCACAGGCATCTCTTCGTTTCTTCAAAAGCGTACTTTGCCTCCTATGGCATCAATCTCATGCAGCAAACTATCATTGATGTTCCTGTTTAATGCTGCAATGTCCTCTTGAGAAATTATCTCCCATTGCTTCAGGAGGCCCTCTCGCAAGCCCTGTAAGCTCTCAGTAGTGCAGATGGCTCCTTCTTCTCGGCTGATCCCATAGATGTTCAACAACATTCAAATCAGGGCTTCGAGAAGGCCAAGCCATAGCACGAATCTGGGCTTCGTTCAACAACACTTGCACAATCCTCGCAACGTGTGGACATGCACTGTCAGCCATTAATGTACACTGAGGTGACAAAAATCATGCGATAGCGATATGGACATATACTGGTGGCGGCAGTATTGCATTGACAGGGTATTATAGGGCAGTGCATTGGCTGAGCTGTCACCTGTACTCAGGTGATTCACGTAAATAGGTTTCCACGCGATTATGGTCACACGATGGGGATTACCAAATTTAGAACGCAGAATGGTAGTCGGAACTTGACGTATGAGACATTGCATTTCGGAAATCGTTAGGGAATTCAGTATTCCGAGATCCATGGAGTCAAGAGTGTGGCGAGAATACCATATTTCAGTCATTACCTCTCACCATAGGCAACGCTGTGGCCGACGGCCTCAACTTAACGAGTCAGAGCAGCGGCGTTTGCGTAGAATTGTCAGTGCTCGCTGACGAACAACACTGCGTGAAATAAGCACAGAAATCAGTGTGGGACGTAAGACGAATGAATTCGTTAACACAGTGCGATGAACTGTGGCTATGGTAGCCTTTGCTAGCAGCACGACATCGCCTGCAGCGCCATTCCTGGGCTCGTGAACATTTCATTTTTTTCCCACCAGTTTTCTAATTGATAGAGCGATTGCCCGCAAAGACAAAGGTTCCGAGTTCGAGTCGGTTTGGCACACAATTTTAATCTGTCGGGAAGTTTCATATCAGCTCACAGTTCGCTGCAGAATGAAAATTTCATTCTGGGGACATCCCCCAGGCTGTGGCTAAGCCAAGTCTCCGCAATATCCTTTCTTCCAGTACTTCTGCTAGATCTGCAGAAGGGGTTCTGTGAAGTTTTGAAGGCAGGAGACGAGGCCCTGGTGGAGTTGGAACTGTGAGGACGGGTCGTGAGTCGTGCTTGGGTAGCTCAGATGGTAGAGCACTTCCCGCGTAAGGCAAAGGTCCCGAGTTCGAGTCTCGGTCCGGCACACAGTTTTAGTGTGGCAGGAAGTTTCATATCAGCACACACTTTGCTGCAGAGTGGAAATTTCATGCGAGGCTTATGACTGGTTTTAAGTGGCCCACCGTGAATTTCTCTCCTGTGCTAATCTCTTCATGTCAGAGTGGCACTAGCAAAATTTGTCCTCAACTGTACACTGTATGTATTCCAGTCTCTGTATTCCTCCATAGTTTCGACCCTCTATAGCTCCCTCTGTCAGGCGCTCGTGGCCTCGCGGTAGCGTTCTCTCTTCTCCAGCACAGGGTTCCGGGTTCGATTCCTGGCGGGGCGAGGGATTTTCACCTGCCCCGAGATGACTAGGTGTTGTTGTGATGTCTTCATCATCATCCATCGCCATTAAACCGCGCGGGGTAACCACACCGTCTAGGGCGTCTTGTCACGGTCCGTGCGGCTCCACCCCGTCGGAGGTTCGAATCCTCCTTCGGGCATGGGCGTGTGTGTTGTCCTTAGCCTAAGATAGTTTAAGTAGTGCGTAAGCTTAGGAACCGATGACCTCAGCAGTTTGGTCCCATAGGAAATTACCACAAATTTTCAGCCGACCGCGGTGGCCGTGCGGTTCTAGGCGCTTCAGTCCGGAACCGCGTGACTGCTACGGTCGCAGGTTCGAATCCTGCCTCGGGCATGGATGTGTGTGATGTGCTTAGGTTAGTTAAGTTTAAGTAGTTCTAAGTTCTAGGGGACAGATGACCTAAGATGTTAAGTCCCATAGTGTTCAGAGCCATTTGAACCATTTGAACAAATTTCCAAATCTCCATCCCCATTACGGTCGGAGGAAAGCAACGGCAAACCACCTCCATTTAGGACATTGCCTAGTACGGCGGTGCGGGTCTCCCGCATCGTTCCCTTACGCTCTCTCAAGAAGCACGGGACTTCATTTCCATAACTCCCTGTAGGACCATGTAAGCTATTCCGTGTTGTCTTAACAGATGTCCTACCATCCTGTCCCTTGTTCTTGCCGGTGTTTTCCATAGATTCCTCTTCTCGTCGAATCTCCTGAGAACCTCCTCATTGCTTATCTCATAAGCACTTAATTTTCCGGAATACCACATCTCAAATGGTTGGTTTCTCTTTTTTTTCTGATTTTCCCACAGTCCACGTTCCACTACCATACAATATTGTGTTTCAAACGTACATTCTCAGAAATTTCTTCCTCAAATCAAGGTCTATGTTTGGTTCTAGTAGACTTCTCTTGGCCAGGAATGCCCTTTTTGCCAGTGCTTGTCTGCTTTTTATGTCCTCCGTGCTCCAACCGTCATGGGTTATTTTGTTGCCTAGGTAACAGAATTACTTAAATTTGCCAACTTCGTTATCACGAATTCCGAAGTTAGCTTTCTCACTATTCTCATTTCTGATACGCCTCGTTAGTGTCGTATTTCTTTACTTTACACTCACTCCGTATTCTGTACTCATTAGACTGTTCGTTCCATTCAGTCGATCTTTTAAGTCGTCTTCACTTTCACTGAGAATAGCAATGTCATCAGCGAATTTTGTCATTGATTACCTTTCATCCTAAATTTTAATTCCACTCTTGAACATTTCTTTTATTCCCGTTGTTGCTCTTCGAAATATAGATTGAACAGCAGTGGCGGAAGACTATATCCCTGTTTTGCACCATTTTTAATCCGAGCACTTCGTTCCTTATCTTCCACTCTTCCTGTTCCTTCTTCGTTCTTGTACATATTGTGTATCACTCTCCTTTCCCAATGGCTTACCGCTGTTTACCTCAGAACTTCGAACATCTTGCTTCATTTGACAATGTCTAATGCTTTTTGCGTGTCGACAAATCCTAGAAACGTATCTTGAGTTTTCTTCACTCTTGCTTCCATGATCAACCACAACGTCAGAATTGCCTCTCTAATGCCTTTATCTTTCCTACAGCTGAACTGATCCTCATCTAAAGCTTCGTCAGTTTTCTTTTCCATTCTTCTGTGTGGCTGTTAATCTTGATTTTGCGATAATTCTTTCACTTGTTGGCTCTTGCAACCTTCGGAATTGTATGATACTTTTTCCGAAATTCAGATGGTATATCGCCAGACTGAGTCACGCTACACACCAAAGCTAGTAGCCACTTTGTTGCCACTACCCCTAATGATTTTAGAAATTCTGACAGAATAATCCTATCCATCCCTTCCGCCTCATTCTTAAGTCTAACAAAGTTTTTTTTAATTGTTATTCTAATTGTGGATTCCCTATCTCTTCTATGTCTACTCCTGTTTCTCCTCCTATCACGTCATCAGACAAGTTTTGCCATGCGTAGAGGCCTTCAATGTACTTCTTCCACCTATCCGCACTCTCCTCTGCATTGAACAGTGGAATTCCCGCTGCACTCATAATGTTATCATTCTTGCGTTTAATTTCACCGAAGGTTGTTTTGATTTTTCTATTCTCTGAGTCAGTTCTTTTGTCAATCATTTCTTTTTCAATTTATTCAGATTTCCCATGCAGCCATTTCTCCTTTGCTTCCCTGCAGTTCCTGTTTATTTCATTCCATTCATTGTATTAAACTCTCTCATTTCTAGTAACAAGTCAATATTCTTTCTTAATCCTTTCTTGTATTCTTACAGCTACAACCCCACTCTAACCCCCCATGAAATCACTGAATTAGCCGTTTAATATCCTGATATACTTTCCCTACCTCTTCATCTTCGGCATGCGACGTCGACGTGTATATCTGAACTATCGTTGTCGGTGCTGGGCCACTGTTCATTCTGATGAAAATTACCCTACCACCAAACTGTTCACAGTAGCTCACTTTTTGTCCTACCTTCTCATTCGTAACGAATCCAAGTCCCGTTATACAGTTTTCTGCTGCTGTTGGTATTACCCTATACCCATCTGACCTGCAATCCTTGTCTTCTTTCCATTTCACTTCATTAACCCCCACTGTATTTAGATTGATCCTCCGCATTTTCTAACTTTCCTGTCATGTTAAGACATTTGACAGTCCACACCTCGAAGAAACCTAGACCACTGGAAAATTGTGGCCTGGTCAGATGAGTGACGGTTTTAGTTGGTAAGAGCTGATGGTAGGGTTCGAGTGTGGCGCAGACTCACGAAGCCATGGACACATGTTGTCAACAAGGACTGTGCAGGCTGGTGATGGATCAATAATCATATGGGCTGTGTTTACATGGAATTGAGTGTCTCCTCTATTCCAAGTGAACCTATCATTGACTGGAAATGTTTATGTCCTACTACTTGGAGAACATTTTCAGCCATTTATGGACTTTACGTTCCCGAAAAACGATGGAATTTTTGTGGATGACAGTACGGCATGTTACAGGGCCACAGTTGTTAGCGACTGGTTTGGAGAACATTCTGGACAATTCGTACTAATGATTGGGCCATCCAGATCGCCCGACATGAACCTCATCGAACATTAATGGGACATAATCGTAAGGTCAGTTCATGCGCAAACTCCGATACCGGCAAGGCTCTCGGAACTATGGATGGCTACGGAGGCAGCTCAGTGTATCTGCAAGGAACTTCCAACGACATCTTCGGTCCATGGCAAGTCGAATTGCTGCACTACGCCGGTAAAAAGTAGGTCCGACGTGACAATAGGAGGCATACTTCCACATAGCGAAGTGATGTAAGGCTCCCATGCTCCACGAAGACTAAATCTGTTCTTAGAGTCACACTGATTGCTGTCCACACCAGCAGAGAACCGTCACGAAAAGGCTTCCTGGATGAGCATAGGTAAGGGGAATACGTTTCCTGAAGATCTCTCCTGATCTCTTCTGTATCGTCAGGTGTTAGCAGGTCAAATCGCGGCTCATCGTTGCGAATCTTAGTCGAGCGATGCGACGATCCCTGGTGATTTCTTGGGCTGCAGGAGGTCTTTTGGATTGCAGACTGGCTTTTTCCACTCTCCTTCGGACGGTTCCTTCACTAAAACTGACCACCTCGGACTTGATAGATTCGATTTAATGTTTCCATGGTGCTAATGTGACGGTTGACGAGAACTTTTAGCTGGAAAAGGTGACCATCATCTCTTGTCGATGTTTCTCTTTTCGGGTCTAACTCTTCTTTCCTTGCATAACCTCCAGTTTCCTGGTACCTTCCTACGTTGCTGGAAATGTGGAAGTTGTAGTTCTCAAAGTCTCTGCTATATACACTACTGGCCATTAAAGTTGCTACACCACGAAGATGACGTACTGCAGACGCGATATTTAACCGACAGGAAGAAGATGTTGTGATCTGCAAATGATTAGCTTTTCAGAGCATTCACGCAAGGTTGTCGCCTGTGCCGACACCTACAATGCGCTGAAATGAAGAAAGTTTCCAACCGATTTCTCATACACAAACAGCAGTTGACCGGCGTTTCCTGGTGAAACGTTGCTGTGATGCCTCGTGTAAGGAGGAGAAATGCGTACCATCACGTTTCCGACTTTGATAACGGTCGGATTGTAGCCTATCGCGATTGCGACATTGCTGCTCGCGTTGGTCGAGATACAATGACTGTTAGCAGAACATGGAACCGTTGTGTTCAGGATGTTAATACGGAACGCCGTGCTGGATCCCAACGGCTTCGTATCACTAACAGTCGAGATGACAGGTATCTTATCCGCATGGCTGTAACGGATCGTGCAGCCACGTCTCGATCCCTGAGTCAACAGATGGGGACGTTTTCAAGACAACAAGCATCTGCACGAACAGTTTGGCGACGTTTGCAGCTGCATGGACTATCAGTTCGGAGACCATGGCTGCGGTTACCCTTGACGCTGCATCACAGACAGGAGCGCCTGCCATGGTGTACTCAAGGACGAACCTGGGTGCACGAATGGCAACACGTCATTTTTTCGGATGAATCCAGGTTGTATTTACAGCATCTTGATGGTTGCATCCGTGTTTGGCGACATCGCGGTGAACGCACATTGGAAGCGTGTATCCGTCATCGCCATACTGGCGTATCATCCGGTGTGATGGTATGGGGTGCCATTGGTTACTCGTCTCGGTCACCTCTTGTTCGCACTGACAACACTTTTAACAGTGGGCGTTACATTTCAGATGTGTTACGACCCATGGCTCTACCCTTGATTCGATCCCTGCGAAACCCTACATTTCAGCAGGATAATGCACGACCGCATGTCCAGGTCCTGTACGGGCCTTTCTGGATACAGAAAATGTTCGACTGCTGCCCTGGCCAGAACATTCTCCAGATCTCTCACCAACTGAAAACGTCTGGTCAATGGTGGCCGAGCAACTGGCTCCTCACAATGCGCCAGTCACTACTCTTGATGAATTGTGGTATCGTGTTGAAGCTGCATGGGCAGCTATACCTGTACACGCCATCCAAGCTCTGTTTGACTCAATGCCCAGGCGTATCAAGGCCGTTATTACGGCCAGAGGTTTTTGTTCTGGGTACTGATTTCTCAGGATCTATGCACCCCAATTGCATGAAAATGTAATCACGTGTCAGTTCTAGTATAATATATTTGTCGAATGAATACCCATTTATCATCTGCATTTCTTCTTGGTGTAGCAATTTTAATGGCCAGTAGTGTATTACACGCTGCCACCATTTTCTAATGAAGCAACAGCTTTTGCAGCATCTACAGAGTTTACGGACATGTTTACTCCGCAAAATACTGATAACATTAATCACAGAAAGATCCTACAAACACCTGCGATTGAGATGGTAACAGTACAAGGTACAACAGTACTGCCGCGCGGGATTAGCCCAGCGGTCTCGGGCGCTGGAGTCATGGACTGTGCGGCTGGTCCCGGCGGAGGTTCGAGTCCTCCCTCGGGCATGGTTGTGTGTGTTTGTCCTTAAGATAATTTAGGTTAAGTAGTGTGCAAGCTTAGGGACTGATGACCTTAGCAGTGAAGTTCCATAAGATTTCACACACATTTGAACAGTTAAGTACTACGAGAGCGGGAAAACGTTATTACTTCGAAAAGTGGGTCAAATGGGTATGAGCACTATGAGACTTAATATCTGTGGTCATCAGTCCCCTAGAACTTAGAACTACTTAATCCTAACTAACCTAAGGACATCACTCACATCCATGCCCAAGGCAGGATTCGAACCTGCGACCGTAGCGGTCACGCGGTTCCAGACTGAAGCGCCTAGAACCGCACGGCCACACCGGCCGGCTCATTATTACTTCATGTGCACTGTTTTTCTTTTTTTCCCCAAATTGATCAGAGATAAAGGATCAAGGCTTAAGCAACAAGGGATCGACATTTCACTGTTCGTTTGCAAAGTAACTTACCATTAACGTCCCTAAGAAAAAATACTATACACTGATTAAATTGATAGCATATAATTGGTGCTTGTTGTTTCGGACACATATATTTAACTAAGGCCTTGACGGCCAATGATCCCTTCAGTGTAGATGCACAAAATGCTCGAATTCTTAAGGGAGTTGGCGAGATGCCGCGAGTAATGAGGCTAATGAGCAGGGACACCGCACCAGTAGTTTTTGGTACAAGCAGAGAATTTGGGTCTGACGAGAGGCGTGGTATGGTAGTCTACATCTACATCTACATGACTACTGTGCAATTCACATTTAAGTGCTTGGCAGAGAGTTCATCGAACCACAATCATACTATTTCTCTACCATTCCACTCCCGGCCGGCCGCGGTGGTCTCGCGGTTCTAGGCGCGCAGTCCGGAACCGTGCGACTGCTACGGTCACAGGTTCGAATCCTGCCTCGGGCATGGATGTGTGTGATGTCCTTAGGTTAGTTAGGTTTAAGTAGTTCTAAGTTCTAGGGGACTGATGACCACAGCAGTTGAGTCCCATAGTGCTCAGAGCCATTTGAACCATTTGAACCATTCCACTCCCGAACAGCGCGCGGGAAAAAACGAACACCTAAACCTTTCTGTTCGAGCTCTGATTTCTCTTATTTTATTTTGATGATCATTCCTACCTATGTAGGTTGGGCTCAACAAAATATTTTCGCATTCGGAAGAGAAAGTTGGTGACTGAAATTTCGTAAATAGATCTCGCCGCGACGAAAAACGTCTTTGCTTTAATGACTTCCATCCCAACTCGCGTATCATATCTGCCACACTCTCTCCCCTATTACGTGATAATACAAAACGAGTTGCCCTTTTTTGCACCCTTTCGATGTCTTCCGTCAATCCCGCGCAGCAATATTGTAACAGAGGACGAACGAGTGTAGTGTAAGCTGTCTCTTTAGTGGACTTGTTGCAGCTTCTAAGTGTCCTGCCAATGAAACGCAGCCTTTGGCTCGCCTTCCCCACAGTATTATCTGTGTGGTCTTTCCAACTGAAGTTGTTCGTAATTTTAACACCCAGGTACTTAGTTGAATTAACAGTCTTGAGAATTGTACTATTTATCGAGTAATCGAATTCCAACGTGTTTCTTTTGGAACTCATGTGGATCACCTGACACTTTTCGTTATTTAGCGTCAACTGCCACCTGCCACACCATACAGCAATCTTTTCTAAATCGCTTTGCAACTGATACTGGTCTTCGGATGACCTTACTAGACGCTAAATTACAGCATCATCTACGAACAACCTAAGAGAACTGCTCAGATTGTCACCCAGGTCATTTACATAGATCAGGAACAGCAGAGGTCCCAGGACGCTTCCCTGGGGAACACCTGATATCACTTCAGGTTTACTCGATGATTTGCAGTCTGTTACTATGAACTGCGGCCTTTCTGACAGGAAATCACGAATCCAGTCGCACAACTGAGACGATACCCCATAGGCCCGCAGCTTGATTAGAAGTCGGTGCGGTTATGGTGGCCACTGTGTCCAGATGGCATAGCGATCAGCGCATCTTTCTTAGTAAGCAGGAGACCTGGGTTAGAATCCCGATCCAGCACAAATTTTCAACTTGACCCATTGATATACAACGATCAGCCAAAACTTTATGACCACTGCCCACCGCGACGATAGATGACGCATGGTGGCGTTGTGGGACGTGACGCGGTAACATAAGTATGTAAGCGAGGCAGACACGGGTGAGGGATCACCTTAGCGAAGACATGGGATGCCAATGGGAAAATCGACTACGAAAAAGTGCAGATTATCATTATGCAGAGCCTCTAAACGAGTATTTCGAAAACCACGAAGCTGATCGTATGTCCACGTGCTACTCTCGTGAGTATCTACGGAAAGAGGTAGAAGGACAGTGAAACTACCAACAGGCGCTAAATGGTTGGACGTCCACTACTCTTTACAGAACGCGGATTTCAGAGGCTTGTCTGCTCTGTAAAGAAGGATAAATGGGAATTTGTCGCATCTCTGCCGAAAGAGCACAATGCTGGTGCACGGACAAGTGTGTCTATTCATGATACATTGTTGAATATGATGCTCCGTAGCAGGCTACTCCTTCGTGTTCACATGGTGACCCATGGTTAATTAGGCTTGCAGTGTGCACGGGACCAACGGTACTCGACCTTGGGTCAAGGAAAACATGACGGCTCTTCTGGCGAATCATATTTTTGCTGCAGTAGGTCGATGGTCATCTCCACGAACTCCGTCATCTAGGTGAACGGCGGTCCGAAACGTGGTGCGCGCCACAGACGCAGGCCTGTGGGAACAGTATTAGGCTATGGAAAAATTCTCCTGTGTTTGCATGAGACCTGTGAAAGTAATGGAAGACACGCTGACAGCTGCGAACCACCTGCATTCCTTCATATATACCCCGACGGTGATGTGATAGTCCAGCAGTACAGTTGTCCGTGTCTCGGAGCCAGAACCGTACCACACTGGTTCGAGGAGCGTTATAGTGAACTCACTCGATGTCTCGGCGACCAAATTCACCTGATGTAAGTCCTTTGGGAGCCATCTGGGTCACTATCGTGCACCATCAGCGGCCCATTATTTACGCGGATTACTTGACCTGTACGCAGATATCTAATGCCACATACCTCCACAAACTTACCAACAAACTGTCGGATCCCCAATACGCAAAAGGCGGACAAACAAACTATTAACCAGGTGGTCATAATATTATGGCTCATCAGCGTAAATCAGTGCTGACTGCCAGCTAATGTTTTTAATTCCTTTGTGTGTTAAATTGATGGTTACACATCATGTATTACGTGTTGTGTTTTTTGTGCCCTAAATGACACATGTTAAGGCGATTAGATGAGAGATGTAGTGCCAGAATTTGAAAGCAAAGTAATTTTATTCTCAAATTCATCGGTAGTATTTTACAGTAGGAGCATATAACAGTAGTACCACTAAGAATGGCCTTTGACAAGAGTAAAGACAATAGGTCGGCAGAGAATCGTGCTCAGTCCACGGAGAGCTGTCGGAAGGAGCCCTCCACGCCGAACAGGTCGGTGTGCGTCTTGGGTTTGCCGGGCCGCTTCGACTCGTCCACCCCGTACTTCTCGTCCTCCTTGAAGAACGCCGCATTCCTCTCAACGCGCTCTTTCCACGTATCTGCAAACAGAGTGACATAGTAAAACACATCCCATGTGGACAACTAAGTTTAAGGGAATTAGGAATGTCTGATGTTACGAATTTCCAGTCATTTGGCAACTCATTCTACAGTGATTCCTACACTAATGTTATAAAGTACACGTCGGCACAGCTAAATTCTCTTCCTTTGTTCTTGGTTGTTCCCTTTTCTTAACAGACAGGGATAGGGGTACGTCTACACATAGTCTAATATTACTTTATTATGAAATTTCCTTGCAGATTAAAACTGTGTGCCGGACCGAGACTCGAACTAAGGTCCCCGAGTTCGAGTCTCGGTCCGGCACACAGTTCTAATCTGCCAAGAAGTTTCATATCATCACACACTCCACTGCAGAATGAAAATGTCATTCTGGATACTTTATTATGCTTCTGTATTTGTGCTATTTCTCCCCCTTAGTAACATAAGACGAGTCGAAATGTCACGCAACGTCATATGTTTTTGAAATGCGTAAGTCGCATTACCCAAACGAGATTGAGACACGGATACTAAGATATTCATATTTCTTTTCTTTTTTCCTACTTCCACTATTCTGGCCTCAAACGGGCCACTCGAGACCGACCTACCGTCATGTCGTCCTCTGCCAATGGCTTCTTTTGGACGCGATATGGAGGAGCGTGGGGTGAGCACACCACCCTCCAGGCTGTTGTCTGTTACACATCATATAAAAATTATACGCTCTTGAATATCTGCTGAAGGCCAGACTATCGAGGCCAAACTGAGCCACACTGTACTGCCATAACGAAAGAAGATGTCATTTCAAGACACTCTGAACGGCAGTCAAATTACAAGCGGAATTCGTCTTTCTGCAAGTGTTACTTCTACATTGTTTAGGAATGATGAAACCAAGCGTATGATTGCTTGTATTTGACAGAGGCTCATATACATGTTTAAAATTTCAAGTTCACTACATTTGAGAAATATGGAACTTTATAGTATGGGCAACCATAGCTGTTGAAATTCATGGAAAACTGAACTTGAATAGACCGCAGAGAGCTATTATTGCATGATTTATTAACGATCGGTTTCGCTACGACAAGGCAGTACCTTCAGCTTGTTAATAGTGTCAGTACTTTATTCTTGTGATAACCAACAACAGGTTCCTCATTCCCCGCGCTGTTCGTCTCAATGCTCTGCCGCTGATTGTTTGTTGACGACTTCCTCTCTTCATGCGGTTGGATTACGTGACAACGACGTTGAGAGTGTCTCTGTGTTCTTATCTATGTGACACTACTAACAACCTCAAGTTGTTGCTTTAACGCAGCGGATCTGGTCCTTAATAAATCGTCACATAATAGCTGCTTCCGATTTGTTCTAGTTCAATTTAAAACGATTTGAAGAATGTTGAGATGATGGTCTTGAAGCCGTTTTTTCTCTATATTAATACAGAGTGATTCAGCTTCCCCTCCCTATGGGTTTTATGCAAGCCGTAATGCCTTCAAAACCCACACACGAACCGTGCGGTTAAAGGCGCTGCAGTCTGGAACCGCAAGACCGCTACGGTCGCAGGTTCGAATCCTGCCTCGGGCATGGATGTTTGTGATGTCCTTAGGTTAGTTAGGTTTAACTAGTTCTAAGTTCTAGGGGACTAATGACCTCAGCAGTTGAGTCCCATAGTGCTCAGAGCCATTTGAACCCACACACGAAATTATCATATTCTCTCAGTGTCTACACACAAACTATTGTCCTAGAGAAAAAATGTGGGGGATCTTTCTGCAGGATTTTAAATGTGGTTAAAGTTTGTACTGGGATACGTTTTCGCCGGAGGCTCTAGTTTTCGAATTAGTCAAGAGAAACAGGAAAAAGTGACGTTCAAACTCAAAAACCTCCAGCGAAAACGAATCCGAGTACAAAATTTAACTACATTAACTGCAAAATGGTCTTATTCATTTTTTGTGTAGGACTGATAGTCTGCACATAGCGAGCGAGAAAATATGAAAAACTCACTAGTGGTTTTTGAAGGCATTGCGGGTTGCATAAAACTCATGGCAGGTTAATCTCCATGTATGTCAAGATCAGTAGCCAATGTAGTGATGCTGTTAAAGTAAACGAATAGTCAGTTATTTATTACCTGATCTTACATACTGCTGCCCTAATATATTTTGCAGGGTATTTCACAATTCCTGTTACCGGACTCATAGGGGTTGTAAAGGGGAGTTAGTAGAAACGTACAGTTCGGATGTAATATAGGTTAGAAGATCAGTTCATTTTCAAATTTCCTGCTGCACGGTACACACATAAACTGAGAAGAGGCAGCTGTCGTCAGTTCTATTATGACGTCACATACCATTTTCATCCTCTTACAGAAACGGGAAAATGGCACGTTTTGCAACGAGAATGGCTGACTGTGCTGCTGCACTGACGCGCCGCTCTCTCGTCTGGAAGAGAGCGTCGTTCGTCACGTAGGAGAGTACTTAAAGGCGAGTACCTGAAACATTGCCCATGCCATGGGCTCCAGTAAAGCACACAGGTCAGAGCTCTTTGCTTCCGCTGTGTTGTACCACGAAGCGTGGGATTTGAAAGTGAGCTGATTTTCAAACTTTAGTCCGATCAGCACATTTCCGGTCATGCGTTCCTTAGGAGAATTTATCTACCAAGTCCCCTCTATAACTCCTAAAAGCCTGTTTCAGGGCTTATGAGAGTACATAACGTTGCACACTTTGGATGACGTAAAAATCGCTGACAATGATTTGCACTTACTTTGCAATTTTTCAATAGGTCCTGCTTCTCCTCCGTACTCCTCTGGCAAAATCTTCTTGGGGACGTGCTTATAAAGAGACTCCAGATTGGGATGGATGAACATCTGAAATACATAAAACGTAAACATAACAACGTATTATTTTCTAAGCATTAAGAGGTGCTCTAACGCATAACATACTATTGAGACGTGTTCTAATAACAATACCGTTCGCTATACACACTTCCTTCTTGTTGCATAACTTTCCGTTGCGTTTTTCAGTCCCAAGACTGATATGAAGCAGCTCTCCACGCTAGTCTATCCTGCGTAAGCCTCTTCATTTCTCCATAATTACGGCAAGCTACACCCTCACTTACTGTACCCAAACTTTAATTACCCTCTATAGCAGTTCCCCAACCTCCTGCAACTGCCTCCATTTCCTTCCATTAGCAAACTTATTGTTTACTGACGCCTCAGAGTGTTTCCTATCAAACGATTATTTCTTTCAGTCAGATTTTACCATAATCCTCTTTTCTCCCTAATTAGATTCTGGGCATCTTATTAGTTATTCGAACAACCTATTCAATCTTCAACATTTATTGTAATATCACATTTCAAAAGCTACTATTCTCTTCTTGTCTATGCTGTTGCTCGCCCAATTTTGGCCTCCAGATAACTCTACAAGCGCTATAACTGTCCATATTCACTTCAATACACGTATAATTTTGATATGTTTCTTGTACTTTTGGAAATGCCATTTTGACTTTCTGATTGATTCGAAAATAGGCTAGGCCCGAAGCTAGTCATCAAGTTATAAAAACACGAAATTTTTTAGTTTTGGCATGTTTTTCGTTGTACTGATTAACAGAAGTTGCTGACCTGCAATTAGTCGAGTGTGCCGGAAGTTAGTAACTAAAATTTGTGTTAGATGCTAAAAAATTTCTATCAAGAAAAAGTTTTCGTATTGTTCCCACTCAACGTTTAATATCTTCCGTAGTACTTCGAACGTTCTCATTTATTCTCATCTACTACTTTAAGTGTCTCATTTTCCAAGAAAAATGAGAAGGTTCTCCTTCTTCTGTTACTACTACCTTTTCCCGTTACTAACGGGGTCGGTGTTGTTATGTATCGGTTTTGGTTGTGTCTCTGGCAATTGCTGACCGAGTGCCCTTTCTGACGCCTCAAATCCCGCCCGTCACTGCATTATGTGTTGTGAGATGTAACGTCTGAAATTTGGTATTTTCGGCACAATCTTGACACTGTGATCTCGGAATACTGAATTCCCTAACGAATTCCGAAATGGAATGGCCCACGTGTCTAGCTCCAACTACCATGCCGCGTTCAAAGTCTGTTAGTTCCCTTCGTGCTGCTGTAATCACGTTGGCATATTTTGACATGAATCACGTGAGTACAAATGACAGTTCCGCCAATACACTGCTCTTTTATAGCTTGTGTACGCTGTACTACCGCCATCAGTATATGTGCATATCGCTATCCCATGACTTCCTTTATCTCAGTGTATGTACCGGAACTGTTGTAGGGTAGCTTACAGAGGTGGTAATACGGAACAAAAGAAGAAAAAATGTCTGGTAAAAATGAGCTATAGCATGAATACCTTAAGAGCTACGGGCACTTTTTCATCTACGATACTGTGAAACACATCTCTTCTACTGAACAAGTCCCTGTAGTTCTTAAAGTATGCATTTCAGAGATCACGTTTACTGGACATTTTTCCTTATTATGGTCCATACTAGCACGTCTGTAAGTTACCTACCCTATAATCTTTGCAAAGCAATACTGATGACGTATTGCACTGTCAGAGATATCAGAACTATTTTCGTTTACAACAATCGACTCGTTCGTCTCCGAATCATGGTCTCTCACCTCAAAGTGATACATTTATCCTTCTCCATAACCCTTGAAACTTTCTAATACTGTCAAGAAATCATTGTAATTTCAAGGCATCATCAATTCCGTTCAACTGCACTTCCAAGTCCTCTGCCGTCTGTGACAGAATTACAATGCCATCAGCAAACAATACCTTTTTCACTTCTTCTCCTTGAATTTTAATTACAATTATAAATTTCTGTTTGCTTTCCTTTAGTGCTTTTTCAGTGTCGAATAATGTCGGAATAGGCTGCATGTCTGTATCACTCTTTCCTCATCTTTTGCCTCCCTTTCAAGTCCTACGACTCTTGTAGCTACTCTCTAGTTTTCTATTCTGATAACCATTCACTCCCTGTATTTTACCCCTCTTGCACTTATAATTTCAAAGAATGTGCTACAGCCAGAATTTCCATCTAACCAATAAATGTTAGAAACGAAAGTAAGTTTAATTATTAATTGTACGTATTTAAAGCTTATGAATTCAGAAAACGAGACATGTTTAGAATAATAAGTAATATTGAAGACACTCTTTGCTTTATGTGCACTTTTTCTAGGGTATCCATTAAATCCAGATTGAAACATGTTATGTAAAGAAGTATTTGACCTGATTCTGCGCCAGAAATGTTTCTAGAGTGCATGTTAATGGTACTGAGGATTCATATTTTAAATTACAAACGACACTTACATATATTTGAGTACATACCCTTTTCTTGAACTTCTCTTTAAGGAAACCCTCGAAAAACGAGAATATTTTCTCGAGGCCAGGATTGCTGTTGATAATGTGGAAGCCTTGAGGCCGAAGCGGATATGCTTCCTGTAAGAAGAGAAAAGAAAGAAATTTCACCACATGGAGACGAAGCGAAACTCACCTCTTGACGAGCTAACCAAGAGTTAAACTTTGAAAACTCATCAACCCGTTCCATTCGACTTGTTATTTACTGTTTTCCAACACTTCATAAAGCAAGAGCGACAATTTCGGTGGGAAACAATATTTAAACTTTGTGTGGTTTTGAGTCTCATGAACTGTCACTGTCCTTTGATTTCGTATTGCATCGAACTGGAACGAATTACCAACAGAGAGACACAGACGGATGTGGTAGTATTGAGAGAAGTAATCGTTGGGACGTCGTGTAGTGGTTCTCATGGAATGCTGAGCCATCTTGGTGTGGCTGTGTTTGCAGCGCGGATGGCAAGAAGTTACTGAAGTACAGACCTGTATCATGCTACAAACGGAAATAGGTATGAAGTATAGTATTAGTCGACATGAGCGGCGATCCTTGAGAGGTGGAATGCTAACCCTGGGTAGGCGCTGATCTTTCTTGTTGAGTATTTTTATTTTTTTAGACTAAGCGAAATAATATTTTGGAACAACCTTGTTAGATGACAGAAACTTGCAACATGTAAGAGTACTGAGATGCACAGGAAAGGTGTTGATGGGAACTGGTGATCAGAAGTAAGGTATCGTTTGAAATAGAAAATTAGTGGCTGGGAAAGCAGTGTGCAGAACATTATACTCCATTACCACCGTCCAATAACGCCGTATCCAGAGACTGGAGCAACTATCAATTAGTATGAAGCAATCCCCGTTGCTCAGATCGCGAAGTTAGTTTTGATGCGAAGACATCTTCCAGACTCATGCGCGATAGGTACGACAATTGTATTAATGGACAACATACAGAATTATGCCATCATTTTTCGTTGCTATTTACATTTCTAAAACTATAAAACCATGTCTCAGTCATATTCCAATGATAGTCGACAGGTCACTTCTCACCTTGGTGCTATTACAGATTTATGGGTTTAAATAACCAACAACACAGCTGGTAAGCTGGGGTCCTTGGGAGTGGGCAAACAATTCGTCGCAACAGCAACGAAATACTGCTGACTCACGAATAAAATTACATGTAAATCCTGAAAAGAGTGGCAAATTATAATTGGGAACTAAAAAAATATAATGGATGAAAGTAAAATAGAAAAGAAACCACATCGACCAATAATTTCCACAACTCGAGCAGAGCCAATTAGAAAGACACGTGAACAGGTTGGAATGAAGGAATGAGTTACAAGACAAAAACCACGGCAGGTTGTAGCTCACGTTTACAGCAGTGGCGAACACAGATGAAGGTGGGGACGTGGGAGGTACCAAAAGGCAGTGTAACACATGACACAGCAGCCAATAGCATCATTCCACTGTGTCTGTACGGAGCGTATGCTGCAGGTTGTAAATAGAACATTAAACACTCACTTTCGTATTGGTGTTCGTATGGTGATATGCATAATCCCCAAGAGTGCGTGTTGTGCACGCTAGACGCCATGCATTTGCTTGCCTACTTGGCCCTCGACTGTCAAGCCCGCAAGCCGGCCGGAGTGGCAGTGCGGTTCTAGGCGCTACAGTCTGGAGCCAAGCGACCGCTACGGTCGCAGGCTCGAATCCTGCCTCGGGCATGGATGTGTGTGACGTCCTTAGGTTACTTAGGTTTAATTAGTTCTAAGTTCTAGGCGACTGATGACCTCAGAAGTTGAGTCGCATAGTGCTCAGAGCCATTTGAACCATTTTTTGACAAGCCAGCAGCCAGTACAAAATACAACAGCCTTGTTACGTGACACGTCAAACTATTCTTTTGGTGACAGAGCACTCTCTCCCTCTCATGCTATGTCTGTCTGTATGTCTGTTGTCCTTTAGTACAGCTGTATTGTGAATCTTCTAACATGTCATTACTGGCAGCTCCTGGGCTGGTCTTCTGGGGTCCGTTTCCAGTGTCCAGGAGACGGGGGCATTGTCTAACCTGGAGATGGTGATCGGACTTCTCTTGTTTAAAAACTAGTGACTTTTCCTTGGCAGCATGGAACTTCTGTTAAGGATACAGGGTACTTATAAATGATGGAAAAATCGAAATTTTTTATAGCTTTATTAACTTCTATAGTCTTTCCTAATTACTTTGATATATACATTATAGGGTTTCAAATGGAAAATGATTGATATATACCAAATTATAAAGTTACGGTCATGTATGCCACCACGCTGCCTTTATTTCTGTTACAGAAACCAGTATTATTTCGAAAAGAACTGTGAATTTTCTGTTTTCAGCGATTATGCGTATGATATATTGTGTATCTTCCTAACAGTGCAGGTTTCCAGTGTCTGCAAATTATTATCTTTGCTACTTTTTACTTTTGTTTCACCGAAACAGTTTGTTCACGTATTAATAAATATTTGTTGCCAAAGTGTTACATATATTTGCGGAAGTACATATCCTTTAGTATGCAATAAATATGCCATGCGTCAATAAATTCAGTAAAAGGAAATTCCGTGATAACCAGTTCACAAACAAAGCAAGCCACACTGTTGAAAGTAACCTATGTATCAGTTCTTCAGGGAAGAAACTCCCACGTGGCACACCTCCTGGTGATTCGAATTTTTGTGGTAACAATGACGCTGTTTGTAGTGGATTTGTTATTGTTGATGTGGGCATCTCATCTTCTATGATTATGGAAGTGGCGAAATGTACACAATGTGATGGTGTAGGCTGTCTGGAAATAACTGAACAATAAAGTTGCAGGAATGGTTCAAATGGCTCTGAGCACTATGGGACTTAACTTCTGAGGTCATCAGTCTCCTAGAACGTAGAACTACTTAAACCTAACTAACCTATGGACGTCACACACATCCATGCCCGAGGCAAGATTCGAACCTGCGACCGTAGCAAGCAGGAAGGGTTTAGTGTCAAAATTAGTTGTTCTGTGTAGATCCTGCAATAAATTTACCTCGAAGATGACTTCGAACATTGTGCATAATTCATGTGATGTGAATTTGAAGTTAGTGTATGCAATGCTTGCAATAGGAAAAGGAAAAACGGCTGCTCAAACTTTTGTGGTTTGATGGACCTTCCTCCTCCCCCCCCCCCCCCCCCCCAGCAGGTCCAGCAAGTACATAAAAACACTCTTATGTGCCTTGACGGTTGTGTCTAAAACATCTATAAAACGTGTAGTAGAAGAAACTGTAAATATTGGTGGAACCAGGGACATCGCTGTTACATTTGATGGGACATGGCAACGTCGAGGACATCGTTCCTTGAATTGTGTTGTAAGTGCTACTTCTCTTGAGAATGGAAAAGTTGTTGATGTTGAGTGCTTATCTAAGTACTGCCATACCTGCCATGGTAACACTGAAGGACATATTGAACATCAGTGTTCTAAGAATTATGATCGTTACAGTGGAGGTATGGAGTGTGATGGAGCTCGAAAATATTTCAGAGATCGGTGCCCGTTTATGACGTTAGATACACGAAGTACCTAGGCGATGGGGACTCTAAAGCTTTCAATAAATATGATTTCAATGTTTATGGTGATACCTTGGTAACAAAACCGAAGTGTTGTGAATATGTGCAAAAGAGGATGGGTGCTAGATTGAGGAAGCTACGAAGAGAAATGAAAGGAAAGTTGCTATCGTACAGAAAATCTCTGTCTGGCCGAGGCAGTTTGGTAGAGACTGAAACAGATCTTCTTCAGAGTTATTATGGACTGGCCACTAGACGAACTGCATCTCTGAATGATGTTACAGCAATGAGAAAAGCTATATGGGCCACCTACTTTCGTAAGTTGTTCACAGATGACCACCTTGTTCACGGACTTCGTCCTAAAGGAGCAGATTCTTGGTGAGCAAAATAAAGTGGTCAAATATACCATCCTAAGCATTCTCTTCCTAAGACTGTTATGAATGAAACAAAAAATTTTAGAGACCTGAGTGCCCTGTTTTGCTTAGTAAATGTCTTCATTGGGGCACTCAAAATACAAATGAAAGTTTCAACCATTGCATATGGGAAAGATTACCCTTGAATGTTTTTGTAGGACTAAATACATTAAAAGTTAGTGTACTAGATGCAGTGATATGTTTCAATGTTGGAGTGATGGGAAGGTAGGAATTGCAGAGAAATTTAGGCATAAAATATGGCTCTAATGTGGAAGATCAATTGCTTGCGCGTTACAGACAAAGGGTGCATGAAGCTGAAAGACTCGCTCTTCAAGTTACCAAAGAAACAAGAAGTGCTAAAACGAATGCCAAGAGCTAGCTTGAAGATGCCCTCAACGCAGTCGTCGACGACCTTCACTTAACCACTGCGACCAGCAGCGTGTGCGTAGAGTTGTTAATGTTAACAGAGAGGCAAGATTGCGTGGCAGCATAAATCCATGTTGAACGTACGACGAACGTATCCGTTAGGACAGTACTGCGAAACCTGGCGTTAATGGGCGACAGCAGCAGAGGAGTGACGCGAGTGCCTTTGGGAACACCACGGCATCGCCTGCAGCGCGTGTCCCGTGCTCGTGATAATACCAGCTGAACCGTAGACGATAGAAAAACCGTGGCCTGGTCAGATGGGTCTGTATTCCAGTTGTTAGGAGCTGGTGGCTGCGTTCGAGAGTGGCACAGACCGCACGAAGCCATGGACCCAAGTTGTCAACAAGGCACTGCAAGCTGGTAGTGGCTCGGTATTGGTGTACGCTGTTCTTCTGTGGAATGGACTGGATCCTCTCGTCCAACTGAAGGGACCATTGACGGAAAATGATTACGTTCAACTAGGTGGAGACCATTTGGAGGCATTCATGGGCCTGATGTTCCCTAACAGCAATGGAATTCTTATGGATGTCAGTGCGCCAAGTTTCTGGGCGACAGTTTTTCATCATTGGTTTGAAGAACACTGTGAACAACTTGAGCGAACGATTTGGCAACCCAAATCGCGTGGCATGAATCCCATCGAACATTTTTTATAGGATATAATCGGGCGGTCTTTTCGTGCAAAAAATCCTGCACCGGCAACACTACCACAATTGTGGACGTCTATAGAGACAGTATCGCTCAATAATTCTATACGGGACTTCCAACGACTTCTTGAGTCCATGCCACATCAAGCTGCTGTATTGTGCCGGGAAAAAGGAGGTCCGACTCGAATTTAGGAGGTATCCCATGACCTAGTGTATAGATATCCCTAGATAGTGTATAAAGCACTCCGTCTTCAGGCCACAAGTGGCCCATCGGGACCATCTGACCGCCGTGTCATCCTCAGTTGAGGATGCGGATAGGAGGGGCGTGTGGTCAGCACACCGCTCTCCCGGTCGTTATGATGGTTTTATTTGACCGGAGCCGCTACTATTCGGTCGAGTAGCTCCTCAATTGGCATCACATGGCGGCCTCGATGGTCACCCATCCAAGTGCCGGCCACGCCTGACAGCGCTTAAGTTCGGTGATCTCCCGGGAACCGGCGTATCCACTGCGTCAAGGCCGTTGCCTCTAGATAGTATATAGATATCCCTATATTCTGATGCAAGAAGTTCGGTTTGTTTCGAACCTCGTGGTTTTTCCACAAAATAAGCTTCGACCGTAGGTGTACGTAGTAGCGGCTGCTGTTGGTTTTTCTTTGTTTACCTGGTAGCAGGTCATGATGCGCCGCATCAGCCAGGGCGACATGGCGGTGAAGTGCGCCATGGTGGCGCCCTGCATATCCTGGATGAGCACCTCGCCGCATATGACGGTGGCGTCGTCCTCCCACAAGGTGGCGTCGCCACTCATGAAGTCGACTTTGGCCTGCTCCTCCGGTGGAAAGGTGCCCGGTGCCAGCTTGCCTGCGCGCAGCAGGGTCACACGTCTGCCCTCCGGGTCTCGTTCCGGCAGCTGCACTACGGCCCTGAAAAAGGGTTATTGTTATTTGATACAGTGGGTGAACATTACGGTATCTTTGCCAAATAGCGGATATTTCACAACCGGGCAGTAGAAAGTAGCCCTCAGGAAATTAGACGCCTAAAGGTCACACCCGCTGTCTGCAGTCCAGAAGCTGTAAGCACTGTGTTTTGGCCGCCTTAGAGCTATATTGCCACATATAGACTGACACGTGCAGTTGGTCACCGCTCGCTGAGTGATTAGTATGTCTGTACTACACTACTGGCCATTAAAATTGCTACACCACGACGATGACGTGCTACAGACGCGAAATTTAACCGACAGGAAGAAGATGCCGTGATATGCAAATGATAAGCTTTTCAGAACATTCACACAAGGTTGGCGCCGGTGACGACACCTACAACGTGCTGACATGAGGAAAGTCTCCAATCGATTTCTCATACACAAAGAGCAGTTGACCGGCGTTGCCTGGTGAAACGTTGTTGTGATGCCTCGTGTAAGGAGGAGAAATGCGTACCATCACGTTTCCGACTTTGACAAAGGCCGGATTGTAGCCTATCGCGATTGCGGTTTATCGTATCGCGACATGGCTGATCGCGTTGGTCGAGATCCAACGACTGTTACCAGAATATGGAATCGGTGGGTACAGGAGGGTAATACGGAACGCCGTGCTGGATCCCAACGACCTCGTATCACTAGCAGTCGAGATGACAGGCAACTTATCCGCATGGCTGTAACGGATCGTGCAGCCACGTCTCGATCCCTAAGTCAACAGATGGGGACGTTTGCTAAACAACAACCATCTGCACGAACAGTTCGAATACGATTGCAGCAGCATGGACTATCAGCTCGGAGACCATGGCTGCGGTTTCCCTTGACGCTGCATCACAGACAGGAGCGCCAGCGATGGTGTACTCAACGACGAACCTGGGTGCACGAATGGCAAAACGTCATTTTTTCGGATGAATACAGCATCACGATGGTCGCATCCGTGTTTGGCGACATCGCGGTGAACGCACATTCGTCATCGCCATACTGACGTATCACCCGGCGTGATGGTATGGGTTGCCATTGGTTACACGTCTCGGCCACCTCTTTGAACAGTGGACGTTACATTTGAGATGTGTTACGACCCGTGGCTCTACCCTTGATTCGATCCCTGCGAAATCCTACATTTCAGCAGGATAATGCACGACCGCATGTTGCAGGTCCTGTACGGACCTTTCTGGATACAGAAAATGTTTGACTGCTGCTCTGGCCAGCACATTCTCCAGATCTCTCACCAACTGAAAACGTCTGGTCAATGGCGGCCGCGCAACTGGCTCGTCACAATACGCCAGTCACTACTCTTGATGAACTGTGGTATCGTGTTGAAGCTGCATGGGCAGCTGTACCTGTACATGCCATCCAAGCTCTGTTTGACTCAATGCCCAGGCGTATCAAGGCCGTTATTATGGCCAGAGATGGTTTTTCTGGGTACTGATTACTCAGGATCTATGCACCCAAATTGCGTGAAAATGTAATCACATGTCAGTTCTAGTATAATATATTTGTCGAATGAATACCCGTTTATCATCTGCATTTCTTCTTGGTGTAGCAATTTTAATGGCCAGTAGTGTATATCGTCTCTTCACGTGTGTTTGGTGGCGACATGTGTTTGGTCGTGACGTGTGTTTGGTGGTTGGCAAGACGCAGGCGCAAGGGCATACGTCTCATACCACTCTGGTAGGTGTGCGTAAAGGACGAAAAGACATTTGTAAACAATATAAAATTGTCGTATCGAGTATGAGCCGTGGCGGGACCTGCGCCAATGGTATCTCTGACATGAGTACGATGTACAGAGGTTTGTCTTGGGGCTTGGTCCGGCTCGGGTACAAGCGAGTGCTGACCGCGAGTAAGGGGGAACAATGCTTTGAGAACGGAAGTCGCCGGTGCGCGAGTCGGCGATTGGCTGTCGGGCAGAAGCGAAAACGGAGTGTCTGAAGCCGGGCGGTGGTTATCGCGTGGCTATACTGGAGGCGGTGGGAGTTGGCCAGCGCTGTGCATTCTCCGGCAACCTCGTGAGCTGTGGATGTACGCGCTTGCTAGGAGGGACACGCTGGTAAGGTCTTGCGAAGAGATGGTCTGACGTCTTCGCAAAATCGCCCCAGCATCAAGACGCCCAGTTAAGCTCTCTAATTACTAAGAGTGCTTATTTAACTGTGATTGTGATCGCTCTTGGTATAGTAAGTCGTTGCCGGACGCGTGATGTTATGTGTGTTCGATTTCATTTGATGCCTCTTGCTAAGCGTGTGCTCTGCTTCCGCATAATATTGATGTATTTGCAGAATGTTAGTCCATTAGCTATTATTAGCAAATGTTTACGATATTGGTTAATCCATGTCAGTATGTCCTCTGCGGGCAATCTGAATTTTTATTTCTAAAGGTTACCGTGTTGAGCTTTCCAGGCCCACTTAAGGTGGCCAATATGTGTGTCATTAAGTTCTAATGCGTGTCGGTTCTCGTGAGCCAGTTCATTTCCCACTCTTAGCGTTTGTTTATCAGATACTGTTTCACTTAGGCCGGGCGGAGTGGCCAAGCCGTTCTAGGCGCTACAGTCTGGAACCGCGCGACCGCTACGGTTGCAGGTTAGAATTCTGCCTCGGGCATGGATGTGTGTGATGTCCTTAGGTTAGTTAGGTTTAAGTAGTTCTAAGTTCTAGGGGACTGATGACCTCAGAAGTTAAGTTCCATAGTGCTCAGAGCCATTTGTTTCACTTAGGACTAAAGAAAGGACTTCCAAGTAAAATTAGTTGTTGTTTAGCCTTGATTTTGTAGTGTTAATTTACTTGTCAATCATGAACGTTCAAGTTAAGAAAAATTTTTTGCCCTCTTGTTGTCGGGTGTTGTCTGTGTTTCAGTAAGCTGAGGCAGCGGGCAACCGAAGCGCAGAGCTTCCCATTAGATTACAGGTTTGGATTACGGGCGGTGGACTTCGCCTGAGCTCGTGTGTACCTCTTCGGTAGCGTTTGCTGGGTTCACATTTCGGTGGCCTACTCGATGTGGGGTTGCAAACGGTACCATGTATTGGTTCGTAGTTAAGTATTACTTCCCTCAGTCGGCTCCATCGTTCGTGGTAAAACTTAGGCCTTACAAGCTTGGGTCTTACTTCTGTTGTTACACATTTATGATTGTACAAAGTTGTAACTTTATACGCCCTTAAAGCCCATCTTACAAGCCAATGGACATTTGAATAATTTCGTGGTACGCTCTGCAAGGTTCCCTAGTAATTTGCAAGATTGCCCAAGTCACGTTTTATTAAATATGTTCTAAGTATTCGTGTTAAAATTAAGGCTGTGAGTCCACTGTTATTTTACATATAATGTTAAAATATTGAAATTGAAAGGGTCTTAAATAATGTGTTTTAACTAGAGTTGTTTGTTAAGCTTATGGTCAAATTCAGCCTTACTGGCGTTTATCAATGTTTATGGGAGATCGTTGGCTAATGATCTATTAACTTGCTTATGATTTTATGTAATGACTGTTTCGTTAATAATCTTGCTTGAGTGGCGTCTGTCAATTTTTATGTGAGATTGTTTTTGGTAGCTAATAAAAACTTTGGAATTGAAATGTTCACTTTATTGAGTCAGCCCTTCCACTCCCTTTAGATTTAAAGGTTAAAGAAAGCAGGTGTTCAGTAAAAACGTTCCAAGTATATTGATTATTTTTTTACTGATCTGACCAACAGTGTAGAAACCACGAGTAACGTGAATTTAGCACAAGTTCATAAAATAACAACAAAACCTTGTGGTATTTCCGAATCGACTGTATTCTATGTTAACAGTGCAGTGACATTAACAGGATTCCTAGATTTGAGCATGATCTCCAAGAAATGGATATAAATGAATACAAGGCTATACAGAGTTTGACGATTTTGACAAAAAGTTGTTATTTAGAACTTTACTTTAATACTAAGACAGGGAGAGCATCTGATGGCAAGAAAAATACAGAGTGATGTAGGCGAAAACATAAACTGTTCTGCCTCAGCGACATCTTTCTCTTCTCTCCTCGGTTGGTTTTCGACTGAGAAAGTGTAACCAGGGACGAAAACTTATAATAGAACGCGGAGACATTGCGACTACATGAACGAAGTTTAGTCTACAATGCACTTATTGCATGGTGAGGACAACAGTTTTGTAGTATACTTCGATAAAACTTGGGTTCCCTAATAGCATCCCCACAAATATATTTTGCTCTACTTCAAGGAAGATGTTGTCCTGAAAGTATATTGGAGATTTGGTTGACGGTGCAGTGATGAAGAGTCAGTAAGAGCGCCAAATAAAAAAAATCGAGAAGTAGATAGTATTCTCAGTCGCATTAGGCCGAGCTGTCGGAACTAAACTTCTGGCTTTGCCACAGAAGCACCCGAACGCTGCCGTGTACGAAGTCTCTCGTAAATGTTATTGCGTTCGTAGGTTACACGATACAATAATGATATCTCAGATCTTAGCAAAATAGAATTCTTGATAGTTTTCTCGCTGGAAGATTCTAGAAGGCGCTCACCAGCGACGACTCTTTTCGTTACACAGGGGAGACAGTTTCACATTTCTTACGATATTTTACTTTTTGCCTCAGAATACTCCTATGTTTTCATGATAAAACACACTAAAGCGCCAAAGAAACTAGTGTAGGCATGCGTATTCAAATACAGATATATGTAAGTAGGCAGAATACGGTGCTGCCGTCGGCAACAGTTATATAAAAACAACAAGTGTCTGACGCAGTTGTTAGATCGGTTACTGCTGCTACAGTGGTAGGTTATCGAGATTTAAGTTAGTTTGAACGTGATGTTATAGTTGGTTCACGAGCGATGGGACACAGCATCTCCGAGGTAGCGATGAAGTGGGGATTTTCCCGTACGACCATTTCAGAGTGTATCGTGAATATCAGGAATCTAGTAAAACAACAAATCGCCGACATCGCTGCGTCCACTAAAAGATCCTGTAAGATCAGGACCAATGACGACTGAAGAGAATCGTTCAACGTGACAAAAATGCAACCCATCCGCAAGTTGCTGAAGATTTCAATGCTGGGCCATCAATAAGTGTCAGTGAGAACCATTCAACGAAATATCATCGATTTGGTCTTTCGAAGGCCCAGTCGTGTACCCTTGATGGCTGCACAACACAAAGCTTTTCTCCACGCCTGGGCCCGTGAACACCGACGCTGAACTGTAGATCACTGGAAATATGTTGCCTGATCGGACGAGTCTCATTTCAAACTGTATCGAGCGGATGGACATGTACGGGTAAGGAGGCAACCTCATGAATCCATAGACCCGGCATGTCAGCAGGCGACTATTCAAGCTTTTAGATGCACTGTAATAGTGTCAGGCGTGTACAGTTGGAGTGATATGGGATCCACGATACGTCTAGATACGATTCTGACTTATGGCACGTACATAAGCACCATGTCTCTTCACCTGCATCCATTCATGTCCATTGTGCATTCCGATGGACTTGGGCAATTCCAGCAGGACATTGCGACACACCACACGTTCAGAATTGCTACAGAGTGGTTGCAGGAACGCTCCTCTGAGGTTAAAAACTTCTGCTGGCCACCAAATTTCCCAGACATCAACTTTATTGAGCACATCTATGATACCTTGCAATGTGCTGTTCAGAAGAGATCTCCACCCCTTCGTCCTCTTACACATTAACAGGATTCGTGGTGTCAATTTCCTCCAGCACTACTTCTGACATTAGTCCAGTCCATGCCACGTCGTGTTGCAGCACTTCTGCGTGCTCACATTGACCCTAGACGATATTAGGCAGCTGTACCAGTTTCTTTGGCCCTTCAGTGTATGTATCGCATGCTTCTATAAACTTTCATAATATCCATACATTTTCTTCGGTCCAAATATGCCAGTGGCTTTGTTTTCTGAACAGGTTGAAGCAAAAAGTAATTTTTCTTCTATATGTCTTGTAACAGTTTTTATATTATTCACAGCAACTGGCAAGAATTTTCTTATGAGGGAAAAATCTCACACCAGCCAGAAAGAGTTGTGCGACATAAATTAAAGTTGTAAGGCGTGTTTCTTCATGTTGTATTCTCCCCTCTACTTCCTACTTCCATCTATTATTCACATTAAACAATGTGCAGTCCATGTAATTAGTAAGTTCTTCTTGTCTAGTGATTTGTTTCCTGAAGCTGAAAATGTCACATCAGGTTTTCACGGTTGGTTTGAACTAAATAAGTCTGAAGATTGTCGATGCAGCATTTTGTTAAGTTAACACATTTTCTCAGCTATTAGTATACCATACAGTATTTTGATTTTTTATATTAACAAAGCCGAAATTACATTGTTCGCACAAAAATACGTACTATCCCATCAGAGGCAAGCTTAAGACTCTATCTTTGCGGAGAAAATTATATTGCAAATGAATTCCCGCTGGCTTTCGTTACATTATTAACTTCGATTATGATTTCATAAATGAATTCGGAAATAAACATAGTAAGCAGTAGAGGATTCCGTAATTAATAACACAAACTTCAAGTGTGCAAAGGTTTCTAATAAAAATAATTTTAACTATCATTGAGAACTAGTACTTATCGATTATAACATCAAATCTAAAATCTTGTATAAGGTAAATCCTTTTCGTAAACTTTAGCTTGAAATATAACATACTGTGTATGAAATAATGTGAAAGTTTTCAGAAGAGCAACTGAGATAATACTGATCTGTCTAAAATTCGAAAAATAATACTGGTATCGATAACTACTGTTGAGGAAAAGTAATACTAGAGGAGGATCTCCCGTTACAATCTGAAAGATGATATCTATTCAGGTATCGTGCCAGTGGCATAACGGTGACCCTAATAGTGCCACTATGAGGATGCTAATTAAGTTTGCCTTAAATAGAGTCTGTAACGATCGTGAGCGTTACTTACGTTTGAGATTGGACGTAGTGAGTCCGGGCTCCGGTCGGCCACGTGACAATACCGAGTGGTGTGCCATTGTGTTCGGCATATAGACCTGGCGCATTGTACTGCATCTGCAGCAGCATTCTGAGCAATAGTTGTCACCACAGTGACACAACGAACTGTCACAAACTGGTTATACTTCAAAGACCACTCCGAGCCAGACGCCCTGTAACGTGAATTCCCCTGACCCCAAAACATCACAATTTCCAATTTCAGTGGCTTCAAGCGAGAGCTCATTGGAGGGCAGGGTGGAAGTCTGATGTGTTTTCACTTGGCAGCTGGTTCTGCCTCGCTGCCAGCGATGGCCGTACGTTGATTAGGAGGACGACAGTCGAGAGCGTGCAACCACTCTGTCTTTGTGCTAGGCATACTGGATCATCACATCGAGCTATGGTTAGGGGCGTGATTTCGTATGGCAGCTGGAGCGTTCTCGTGTTCCCCCCCCCCCCCCCTCTCCCAACCCCCCAAGCACCTGGACTCAAATTACGCATCAAACTGGTGATTGGACCTATTGTGCTGCCAAGGATGAACAGTATTCCAGAGGGTGTTTTTCAACAGGACAACGCTCGTCCACATACCACTCTTGTAACCCATTGTGCGCTACAAAGTGTCGATATGTTGCTTTAGCCTGCTCGATCGTCAGATCTGTCTCCAGTTGAGCACATACGAGACATGATCGGACGACAACTCCAACATCATCCATAAACAGCATGAACCGCCCTTGTATTGACGGACCAAGTGTAACACGCATGGAGATTCACCCCGTACTGGCATCCGGCACTTGTACAACACTATACATGCACGTTTGCATTCAATATTCTGGCGGTTACACCAGTTATTAATGTGCCAGCATTTCGCATTTGCGCCGGCCGCGGTGGCCGTGCGATTCTGGCGCTGCAGTCAGGAACCGCGGGGCTACTACGGTCGCAGGTTCGAATCCTGCCTCGGGCATGGGTGTGTGTGATGTCCTTAGGTTAGTTAGGTTTACGTAGTTCTAAGTTCTAGGGGACTTATGACCTAAGATGTTGAGTCCCATAGTGCTCAGAGCCATTTGAACCATTTCGCATTTGCAATGACGTGTCTTGTGCTTACTTTAAGCTATGATCTTGCAATGATAATGACTTATATGTGTTGCCTAGACAAATTTATTCCAGAAATTTTATTAATCGACATTAATTATTTGCGATGTCTAATATCTTTTCGGAATTTTTAGTACCACTTAAAATTATCACTAACTGGTAATGCTGATGATGGTGAGATGACCTTGAGGTACCTATTTTCATGATGGACTCTACAGTCGCCTCCGTGGTGGAGAGAACGCAGTCACTGAGCGATGTGGCTGCAGAGGCCGCCAGGGGGCGCAACGTGGGTGGGCAAACCCTTTGGTTTCTCACTTGTTTCTCACTGTTTCGCATACTGTAGCGCAAGCACTACATTGCACATCACTATACACTGAAGAGCCAAACGAACAGGTACACCTGCCTAATATCGTGTTGGGCCCCCCGTGAGCACGCAGAACTGCCGGAACACGACGTGGCATGGACACGATTAATGTAGTGCTAGAGAGAGCTGACACCCTGATTCCTGCAGGGCTGTCCATAAATCCGTAAGAGTACGAGGGCGTGGAGTTCTCTTCTGGACAACAAGTTGCAAGGCATCCCAGATATGCTCAATAATGTTCATGCCTGAGGAGTTTGGTGGCCAGTGGAAATGTTTAAACTGAGAAGAGTGTTCCTGGAGCCACTACGTAGAAATTCTAAACAAGTGGGTTGTCGCGCTGCCCTGCTGGAATTATCCAAGTCCGTCGGAATGCACAAAGGACATGAATCGATGCAGGTGATCAGACAGGATGCTTATGTACGTGTCACCTTTCAAAATCGTATCTAGACGTATCAGGGGTCCCATATCAATGCAACTCCGCACACCCGCTATTACAGAGCCGCCACCACCACCTTGAACAGTCCCTTGCTTACATGCAGGGTCCACGGATTCATGAGGTTGTCTCCATATCCGCACATGTCTATCCACTCCATACAATTTGAAACGGGACTCGTCCGACCATGCAAGATGTTTCCAGTCACCAACAGTCCAATGTCGGTGTTGACGGGTCCAGGTGAGGCGTAAAGCCTTGTGTTGTGCAGAAATCGAGGGTACACGAGTGGGCCTTCGGCTCCGGAAGTCCATATCGATGATGGTTCGTTGAACCGTTGATGGCCAGCACTGAAATGTGCAGCAATTTGCGGAAGGGTTGCGCTTCTCTCACGCTGAGCGATTCTCTTCAGTCGTCGTTGGTCCAGTTCTTGCAGGATCATTTCCCGTCCACAGCAATGTTGGAGATTTGATGTTTTACCGGATTCCTGATATTCACGGTACATTCGTGGTGAAATGGTCGTGTGCGAAAATCTCCACATCTTCGCTACCTCGGAGATGCTGTGTCTCATCGCTCGTGCGCCGACTATAGCACCACGTTGAAACTCACGTAAATGTTGATGACCTGCCATTGTAGCAGCAGTAACCTATCTAACAACTGTGCCAGACACTTGCTGTCTGATATAGGCTTTGTCGATCACAGCGCCGCACTCTGCTTTTATTTTTATATACGCGTGGATACACCTGTTTCTTTGGCGCTTGAGTGTAGCATAGTGCTGATCAGCCTGCTGTGGATTTGGATTTCGATCTGGATACAACTGTGACTATATGTGCTAGACATGTGTTTGTTGTCGAAATGTCATCGCTTGCGAACAGCTTCATAGAAGTTTTGAAATTATCCATTACATCGTTTACATACAGACTTGGGATTAGTTCAGAAATTTGTCGGCTTGCAACATTTAGGGTGAACTCTCGTTTCGCTGTGTCCTTGCTTGTACCGTCTATTAAGGTGTTCCGCGCCAGTCTCAACATTACTCTGTGCACTACATAGCGAGACTTGCCCATCATATGTATAAAGAACAATTTGTATTTGTGGTCAGTGGGATGCAAAAACCGCCATATTCAGGTATTGTGAGAAACAAATGGATGCAGTGGGCTACTACCCCCAAGTAACTTTACGGAGATTGCGGACGGGACTTCGGCTGTCACTGTTGCTCACAAATGGTGCATGTGAAGAACCACTATCGATAAAGGTCTGTACAAGCTGCAATTTGACAGAATTTCTCGTCCTGGTTGTTTTGCGAGACATGTGTCTGTTGTTGAAATGCCATCACTTGCTAACAGGCTCATAGAGGTTCTGAGTTTATCTGTAACGTGATTTACATGCAGGGTGTTAGTGGTGTAAGGGTAGATATTGTGGTTATTGGTACCTTAACATGCACCTACTTCAGTGCATTGGTTATTTTTTTCTGAGTCTAACAGTCTTCTCGCAAACGTGTCATATATTTTACTGCCTGATGTTTTCTGCACGGCCGTAATTGTACCACTAAGTGGACTACGCCTATCAGAGACTACGGCTACCATTCTGCGTCCACACTTCAACACCTGACCTGCCGCTAAGGGGGAAATAAGCATTAATAACTCGCTCTTGCCATATGCACTTGGAGACACTAACCAACATAAAAGCATGCTACTCTCAATAGCTACAATAATCAGTATGCAAATGAAATAAATACTAATGTAATGTTGCTCTGTAGACTGCCCGCAGTCACCTATAAAAATATCAACACCTGTACCCTTAACAGCCGGCCGAAGTGGCCGTGCGGTTAAAGGCGCTGCAGTCTGGAACCGCAAGACCGCTACGGTCGCAGGTTCGAATCCTGCCTCGGGCATGGATGTTTGTGGTGTCCTTAGGTTAGTTAGGTTTAACTAGTTCTAAGTTCTAGGGGACTAATGACCTCAGCAGTTGAGTCCCATAGTGCTCAGAGCCATTTTGTACCCTTAACACCACGTATCTGTAAATATTAACAGCCCTGCGGCATTCCATTGGGGTGCTGCTGAAATTACCTTTACCTTTGTCAAGTTCGTCTCGTTAAGGAAAGCCTGTTAAGTTCAGTCTTCAAGAAAGTCCTGAAACCAGCCATGAAGCTGATACTTGGTACGCTGGTATTTTGTTCACAAAATGCCAGTGCGGAAGTGTATCGAAGCCGTACAGGAAGTTATTGGAGACGGCACCGACGTGAGCGCTGCTGTCTGCAAACCTCCTGATATTTGTGAACAGATAGAGCGGGCCGTGTTGCGCAAGATTTCTGTATACCATCATGTGTGAAATAACGATGGCCCGACTTGTAGTCGTGATAAAATCGAAAGAAGGCAAGTCTCTTGGTAAAATGAGAGATTATTGATAAAAACAAGTTATCAAAGTAGTTTGGTCTGAGGCACTGAAAGAATGAGTCCTTAGAGAATTTTAGTGATTTTAAGAAGTAACGTATGGTTTTCAGTGCCTTTGTTTGTTGGATAGTGATGATAATGACTACTAGCATGTATTTTTTTTTTTGTCCCTTCTTCAGTATGAGGATAACATCATATAATTATGCCGCCATTTTTCGTAATAATTTCTGTGTCGGAAACCCTATCGCCTTGTGTCATTCACATTCTTATTATTGACCACAGGCCACTTCTCATCTTGCTGCTGTTACACGCTTGTGTATTTAAGTATCGAACCACAACAACTAAATGCTGCGGACGCAAGAATAAACTTACATGTAGACCTTGACAATCTTAGCAAATAAAAATTTCGAGTTAAGAAATATATTCGATAAAAATAAAATAATAAAAAACACGTCGATCAATGAATTCCAAACTCGAGCAGCACCAGCTGAAGAGAGAGGAGACTAGGGCAGAATGAAGGAATAATTTGCAAAAGATTCAACTAAATCCACGGGCTACGATGTGGCGGGTGGGTTGTAACTGATGTTTAATAGAGAGGAGAGCAAAGATGAAGGCAGCGGAGTGGCCGGAATTAAGAGACACGGCACACCAGCCAATAGCAACAGTCTACCGTGTCTGTCTGGAGCGTGTGCTATAGCTTAGAACATCAAATACTCAGTTTAGTGTTAGTCAACGTAAGATGACATGCATGATCTCCAAGAGCGAATGTGTGCACACTGGATGCGATGCATTTGCTTGCCCATTTAGCCGTCGAATGCGAAGCCGACAGCCAGTACTAAGCACGACAACAGCCTTGTTACGTGACGCGTCAGACTATTACTTTCGCAATGGCTACACAAAACTCTGTCTGTCTAATGCAATGCCTGCCTCTAAGACTATTGTCCACTTTTCGGATACTTTACGTAACCTAAGGGACAGGATGATAGGATACCTGTTAAGACATCAGGTAATAGCTTGATGGTACTAGAGGCCGCTGTAGATCATAAAACTGCAGAAGCAGGCTGAGATTGGAATACGAATACATCCAGCAAATAACTGAGGATGTAGGTTCCAATTGGTACACTGAAGTGAAAAGGCTGATACTAGAGAGGAATTCGTGGCGGGCTGCATCAAATCAGACTGATGACTGAAGAAAAAGTGTCTCATTCATCACTAAGGTGATTGAATGACTGAATCTTAATGTCTTTAAGTAAAGTATAGATTTAGCACTTATATGCTGGAGATGATGGTTCCGTTTGTGAAAGACGTATGATAAAAGTAATTAAAGTAATAAATAGCACCTCTGTAACATGAAAAAATCGGTTAACAAGTCGTGGGTGACTGGAGTGAATGACGGCTGTGGAGATGTGTAAGGGCTAGCAGACGTGCATCTGTTGAGGAATTGATTACCCAAATGGACCAAGCGACTACCAATAGTATCTCCTAAGTGACGGTTCACCGAAAGTTGGTGCGTGTGAGCCTCTCTGCAGCAAGCACCTGGTTCTTGGCACCATGCTGACTGCTGTTCACCAACGACGAAGGCTGGAATTTGCACGTGAATACCGCAACTGGACGTCCATTGTCTGGTGACAGGTGGCCTTTCGGATTAATCAAGTTTTATGCTCCATCGGACAGATGGCGGTCTCTCTGCAACAATCGTGGGAAGGGTCGAGGCCGGAAGGAGGGAGCCTTATGGTCTGGGGAATGTTTTCGTGGAATTTTCAGGGTGATCTCATCATTCTGGAAGGCACAATCGATCATCACAAGTATGGATCTATCCTTCGAGACCATGTCTACCCTTATATGCAGTTTGTTCTTCCTCGCCAGGATGGCATCTACCAGCAAGACAACGCAACGTGTCACACAGCTCGAAGGGTATGTGCGTGGTTCGAAGAGCACCACGATGAGTTTACCGTACTCCCCTGGCCCTCCAACTCCCCGGATTTAAACCACATCGAGAATCTGTGGGACCACCTCCATTGGGCTGCTCGCACCACGGATCCTTAACCGACAAACCTATCGCAACTGCCCGCAGCACTAGAATCGGCATGCCTCCACATCTCTGTCGGTGCGTTCCAGAGCCTCATTTACTCTCTTCCCCCACTTCTCGCGCTATGGGAGTGCCATGTGGGCAGGGCTTCCCGTCGGGTAGACCGTTCACCGGGTGCAAGTCTTTCGAGTTGACGCCACTTCGGCGACTTGATTGTCGCTGGGGATGAAATGATGATGATAAGGACAACATAACACCCAGCCCCTGAGCGGAGAAAATCTCTGACCCAGCCGGGAATCGAACCCTGGCCATTAGGCATGACATTCCGTCTCGCTGACCACTCAGCTACCAGGGGCGGGCCGCGCGGGATTAGCCGTGCGGTCTGGGAGGCTGCAGTCATAGTTTGTGCTGCTGATCCAGGCTGAGGTTCGAGTCCTCCCTCGGGCATGGGTGTCCTTAGGATAATTTGGGTTACGTAGTGTGTAAGCTTAAAATTTCACACAAAAAAATGGTTCAAATGGCTCTGAGCACTATGGAACTTAACATCTGAGGTCATCAGTCCCCTAGAACTTAGAACTACTTAAACCTAACTAACCCAACGACATCACACACATCCATGCCCGAGGCAGGATTCGAACCTGCGACCGTAGCGGTCGCGCGATTCCAGACTGAAGCGCCTAGAACCGCTCGGCCACACCGGCCGGCTAATTTCACACAAATTTGAACATTTGAACCAGGGACGGACACTTCTCGAGCTGCAAACGGTGGTTATTCCGCCTTTTGACAGGTGGCCACATTAGCCTGGCTACACAGTATACATTCAGTGGCATCTTTGATCATTTCTCGTAGCATTTATTTTTCCTGTTACCAATCTGCCACCGTAACACGTATGTGAAACCCTATCTGCGATCTGTGTGAATTTTGGTTGTGTGCTTTTCGTGATGTAACTGTTTATGTGCTGTACTTCTAAAGCGGAAATGGTAAAACAGCCTGGCACTATTCGAATTAGGTGTGAAAACAGCCTCACAGCGATTATTGTGTCAGAAGCCAATGATAGCCATTTTCACGTAAGGATTTGTTGATCACTGTCTGACGAACAGGTTCATCCTACGCTCCTGGGACAGATATTCGGTAAGAAGGCAAAACCATGGTAAGGAATCAAAAACCAATCATGCAATGTCACCATCGTAGCTTAACTGGCGCAGCCATGTTTCAACTTACGCAGAGTTGAGATACTTCTGGGCTATCGGCGAGAAGGGGTCCCTGTTGGTGAATATCTCCGGCAGTGCGGAGCGCATCGTGTAGAACATGTCCAGCTTGTGCTTAGTCTTCTCCAGCGAGAACTTGCAGCCGCGCAGGAACGTCAGGATCCACTGGTCGTCTGTGAAACACCATCATAGTGCGAAACAACATAGTTTCTAGTTATGCAGTGGACTGAAATAAAAATTTTGATGCAATGGAATCAACAAAGAACATTTAAAAATCTATGAAATCAAAAATGTTCAAATGTGTGTTAATTCCTAAGGGACCAAACTGCTGAGGTCATCGGTCCCTAGACTTACTCACTACTTAAACTAACTTATGTTAAGTACAAACACACACACACACACACACACACACACACACACACACAACACACGCACCCATGCCCGAGGGAGGACTCGAACCTCCTCCGGGAGGGGCCGCGCAATCCGTGGTATGGTATGAAAGTAAAAGTAAATAAAAAAATAGTAAAACACATTCAGAGATGTGATGTTTTCTTGTTACGTCATCCGACAAGGGGCATAAACAATAATTATTCTAAGCGCCATTCTGCGGATACAGCATGAGGAACGTACTCAGCATGAAACTGCTGAGGTATATCTATTTTATCCGATTCACTAAAAACACACTCTTGTTTAAAACACTGTCTGCTAGGGAGTGACGTGACGCACTGGTCTCACATAGAGGTAGACGTCTTTTCGAATACCGTGTAGAGACCCGCTTGTTTGACTGTTGCTGATCGCTATGCTTATGCTGCACCTTAACAAAAAATTCGGGTTGGGCAAGTAAGATCGATCGGGATGTTTTCCACGAAAGTCTTGAGAGATGAGAAATCAAGCATTTTATTAGATTAAATAGTTAGAGAAAATTCTGGATTAAATGTCTTTTATAGGCCTTGGTTATTACACTTTTATTGAAGTAAGTGGTTACACTGACAGAGATAGCAATATATCTACAGACTAACTCCAGTATGCACTAATGAGTCAAAATATTATGACCATCCCCTTAACAGTGTATTGATCCATCTGTTCAACGCACTACAGTAGCGATCCTGCTTGGATGCGGCATGGACTCAAGTACTTGGTAGGTTTCCAGACCTCACCAAATGTCTACGAAAAGACAACGCAATTCCTGTAATTACGGACTGGTTGTAGGTGGGTCTGGCACTGGTAGCTGATAACGTCCCAGGCGAGTTCCAAATGGTTCAAAAAATGGTTCAAATCGCTCTAAGCATTATGGGACTTAACATCTGAGGTCACCAGTCCCCTAGACTTACAACTACTTAATCCTAACTAACCTAAGGACACCACACACATCAATACCCGAGGCAGAAATCAAACCTGCGACCGTAGCAGCAGCGCGGTTCCGGACCGAAGCGCCTAGAACCGCTCGGCCACAGTGGCCAGCCAAATGGTTCAGGTCAGCGGAATTTAGTGCCAAAGATATGAAAGTGAGTTCAGTATTAAGCTTCTCAAAGTACTGTTGCACGATTCTGGCCCTGTGCTGCAGACAGTTTCTGTGCTACGAGATGCCAACGCCATAGAGAAAGACATCAAGCGTGAAGGGATCGCATGTGGCCCGCAGTAGTGTTCACATAGTCAGCAGCTCATTAGATGACAACCGAGCTAGTAAGCCTTTCAGCTGTTATAATGACCTGAGCTGGCTGGATCAACCAAGAGACAGATCGCTCCCCACGAACTCAGGTACGTATATGATTCTCTCGCACAACGGGTTGAAAGATATGAATAGAATAGCCCTCGTAAATTGGTTCTGGGTGTTCGTTCTTACAAAAGAATTAAAGGTTCAATAATTAAAAAGGGGATCTAATCTGTTTACTGAATTAAAAGCCTTGGTTCAACTTAACCCCATTTTCTTACAATCATTTCAAATATTTAATAAAGAAAGCAATAATTAGAGGAAGATGTACAAATGTGGAACAGGGGTATAATTTGAAATCCTATGGTTTCTCACCTTGTATGTGCTGTACTCTGGTGAGCTGCTTGAAAAGTACGTTCAGCAACTGTAGACATCTTTGGGATGAATTCGTATTGCAATTGGCAGCCATTGTTAGTGAGTGATGCCAGTTTAATGAATAGGAATAATTGTCGCAAGTTGGTGGTTTTCAGTTTAATTCTTATCGTAACATATAAAATATTAACATATTTTTTTAAAAGATGTGTAATAGATTAAGTTGTAAATGTCGTGTTTGTTGCCTATTTAAATTTAATTTTCGGTTATATTTGCATTTCTCAATTCCAAGATGGCTGTGTCACTAATATGAAACAATAGTATTCCACATTTGTACACTAGTATTCCACATTTCTACTGCACTGTCACTTACTGTGCTATTTATAAGTATTGCTTCAGAAAGGACTTCTGATTCTGGATGGGCGTTATAGCCACTCCAGAAATATGGATGTTATAAACCTCGCACACGAAGACCATGTCAGCATCCTGTGTCTTCCTCCTCATGCCTCCCACAAGATGGACCCACTGGATAGAGTTTTCATGAGTCCTCTGAAAGCCCATTACTCTGAGCAGGTACGCGTACTGATGAGGGAAACTGCAGGTCCAGTAACAAACATGAACATCGCCGAACTGTTTGGGAAGGCCTACCTCAAATACCAGACAAGGGAGTTAGCTAGGGTGACAGGAATATGCCCGTCAAATCATCACATTTTCACGGATGCAGATTTCATTGTTGCCAATGAAGGAATGATTGGTGATTAATCCAATGATCCAGTCAATGAACCATCTGCAGGAGCTGTGGCTTCTAAAAGTGGAAAGGCTAATGTGGCAGTCAAGGAAGGAACGTTGTCTGCCACACTGGAAATTACATCTTGGCAGAACTCACCCGTACCACAAATAGAGAAGAGGCCAGGCACCAGGGGAAGAAAAGCAGACCTCGTGTCCATGCCAGAGATGTCTTGAAGTATCAACGACAGCAACAAATAAACTGGAGACAAAGAAGCACAGGCCACCAAAACCAAGAATCATCTGATTCTGAGGTTGATGTATGTAGTGTGAGAGACGATTTGTCCACCCTCAGCGTTCCAGGCAACAGCTTACCCACTAATGAAGATGCCGATTATTTCTTTTGCTCAGGTATATATTCGCAGGACAAGGCAGGCGAAGAATGGGTAACGTGTCTAATCTGCGAAATGTGGGCGCACACTGAATGTGCATGCCACGACAGAGGACGTCTGCAAGTGAAATTACTTAGTCAGGAATTTAATAACTGAAAATGATATATTCCGTGTGTTTTGCTACTCTTTCATCATGTATTACAGTGTTTTCTTTGATAGTGAATTATAAGATTTCTCATTATTTGTTTTAACTTGTTGTAGTGGTCTTCAGTCCAGAGATTGGTTTGATGCAGCTCTCCATGCTACTCTATCCTGTGCAAGCTTCTTCATCTACCAGTACCTACTGCAACCTACATCCTTCTGAATCTGTTTAGTGTTTTCATCTCTTGGTCTACTCCTACGATTTTTACTCTCCACACTGCCCTCCAATACTAAATTGGTGATCTCTTAATGCCTCAGAATATGCCCAACCAACCGATCCCTTCTTCTAGTCAAGCTGTGCCACAAATTTCTCTTCTCTCCAATTCTATCCAATACCGCCTCATTAGTTATATGATCTACCCATCTAATCTTCAGCGTTCTTCTGTAGCACCACATTTCGAAAGCTTCTATTCTCTTCTTGTCTAAAATATTTATCGTCCACGTTTGACTTCCATACATGGCTACACTCCATACAAATACTTTCAGAAACGACTTCCTGACGCTTAAATCTATACTCGATGTTAACAAATTTCTCTTCTTCAGTGTTTTAACTTAACAAACTTGAAACAAATGGACTATTCCATATTTGTACCCCATAATCTGAGTAGCCAAGAATGTCAAACTTTGTGTTAATCATAATTTAGGAATGTTCCCAACGTAGTATGTATTCGAAAATATAGGAAGAATTAAAATATATCCCAAAGTATGCGCTATAGACATTTTGTTTGCTTTGAGTGAAAAACTGAGAAATTTTTTGAACGAAAAACAGAGAGGTATTCCATGTTTGTACCATTCCCTGTACACATTATTGTGGGCATCAAGTAGCAAAGTGACAGGAACTACCAATTATGAGCATCTGAACATAATAAAATCAGAGGTACATTGGTTTGGCAATGTCCGCAAGGACATATGGTACGTGACTGACCATCATCTTAATAAAGCATTCTCAAAAATATGTAGCAGTTGGTCTGCGTGCAGTAATTGGCCCGATCGTACCGCTGTCCATAAACGAGCGTGTACTTCTACTCCTTTCCTCTCAGCTCCTAAAAAACCCCCACAATAGAATACTCCACCAATCAGAAGACTCCGCTAAAGACTGGCTTATGAGATTTTTTTTCCTACAGACAGGGATCCAATGCGACATCTAGCAAGCGTTTGACACCAATGAAACGGGTGTAGCGATGCGTATTCTCATACAGCGATATATAAACAGGCAGAATACGGCGCTGCGGTCGGCAACACCTATACTGCAAGTGTCTGACGCAGTTGAGATAGGTTACTGCTGCTACAATGGCAGGGTTTCTAGGTTTAACTGAGTTTGATCGTGATGTTATATTCGCTGCACGAGTGATGGGACACAGCATCTCCGAGGTAGAAATGAAGGGAGTATTTTCCTGTACGACCAATTCACGAATGTACCGTGAATATTAGGAATCTAGTAAAACATCAAATCTCCGGTATCACTGCGGCCGCAAAAAAGATCCTATAAGAACGGGTCCAACGACGACTGAAGAGAATCGTTCAAAGTGACAGATGTGCCACCCTTCTGCGAAATGCAGCAGATCTCAACGTTGGGCTATCATAGAGTGTCACCGTGCGAACCATTCAACGCAACATCATTGATATGGGCTATCGGAGCTGAAGGCCCACTCATGTGCCTTTGATGACTACGACTCAAAGCCTTACGCCTCGCCTGGGTCCGTCAACACCGACAATGGACTGTTGATGACTGGGAACATGTTGCATGGTCGGACGAGTCTCATTTCAGATTGTACCGATCTGATGGATGTGTGCGGGTACGCAGATAACCTCATGAATCCATGGACCCTGCATGTCAGCAGGCCACTATTCGAGATTTTGGAGGCTCTGTTATGGTGCCGGGCGTGTGCAGTTGGAGATATGGGACCCCGGTGCGTCTAGATACGATTCTGACAGGCGACACGTACGTAAGCATGTCATCTGATCATCTGCGTCCATTCATGTCCCAGATTTCTACAGAGTGGCTTCAAGAACTCTCTTCTGAGTTTAAACACTTCCGCTGGCCACCAAACTCCTCAGACATAAACATTACTGATCATATCTGGGTGCCTTGCAACCTGATGTTCAGGAGAGATCTCCACCCCTTCGCACTCTTACGGATTTATGGACAGCCCAGCAGGATTCGTTGTGTCATTCTCGTCCAGCACTACTTCAGACATTAGTCGTGTCCATGCCACGTCGTGTTCGCGTGAGCCCTACACGATATTATTCAGGTGTACCAGTTCCTTTGGCTCCTCAGTGTAAGTTATCCAGTGGACTGTCTCCAGGCAGTTTACACTCTGACATCACGGCAGCCATAGATTTCCGTCTATTCAACTTTACAGAGTGCGCAAGCCTCCAACTTCCACATTGTGTGATGAAACTGGAACGTTCAACAGCTTGACACCTTATCATGGATTCACAGTCCTTCAACCACTTTTCATATATACTCACAGTAATGTGCAAGAGCCGATTGGCGTCGCTGTTTCTGAAATACTTGTTCCCTGGTGCAGCCATAACTCCCCTTCATTTGTGAAGCCAGTTATATTAGTGGATTTCCCTATTTGCAGACATGTCGTCGCTAGAATGATCCTCCATTCGTCTCTGTTTCGCTTACATAATTTTCTTGACCCATCTCGTGCCCCCAATGCTTCAAACAGGCATTCAGTCTGGCGGTGGACAGTGGTCATAATGATTTCACGTATCAGTGCGTGTTCGTCGACTTCTCAGAGCAAGCGCTGCTATTTTCACCTCTGTTACTAATGGATACTGTACAGAGATAGACGGCGGAACTACTTAAAATACGTCTTAAGTTAAACTATGCCTGACTTATCTCTCTCTCAGGAGTTAGGGCTGTTTGCAAGTTTGTTCCGAACAGAAAGACCGAAAATTCTCACTGATCGGAAGTTAAAGACTTCAGCTTCTATCTGCTACAGGATATTAACTACTGTTTCCTTACATTAGAGTTTGTTTCGTGAAGACTTTATGCTTGGCATTTGTCTATAGTCTGAGAACAATCTCCAATCACAAGTCAGTTTTAGGTCATCTTCCGTTCAGCCCTCTCTCGCTGGCGACGTTAGCTTCAGCTTATTGAACTGTCAATCTAATGTTTGCAAGCGAATCATTTCTTGTACAGGGTGATTCGGATGGAACTCTAATAGTGGTGAACACTGTTCGTGAGTGGCGTGTGGCCCTCCTCTCTACCATTCGTCTTATTTATGTGGTCGGATTACCATGAATTAGTGACGTCGGTATCGAATGTGGTACGGTATGGCCATCCTCGTGGCAGTGGAATTTACGTACTGAGTGTAGAGCCAAATTTGGCTTAGTTGGAGTTGGATGTATTAAACTGCACTTTGTTTCTGCAGTCTTATCACTTCCTCTTCGCTGAGCATTTGGTTTGTGTGGCACTTATCGTGTCAATGAAGCAGTGTGACTCCTTTACAGTCTGAGAAGAAGAGGAAAATTTATTATGACCGAACAATTTTTTCTGGTCTCTCATCCAATTATATTCAGTGATTGCACTAAATCGCTTTTCGATAAGCCAGGCTGCTTTCTTTGGAGAGGACATGCCATATTTAAATCCGCATTCTTCCCTGTTCCGCGTTTGTTCTCTGTATATAGGGTTCTCGTCCTTGACGGGACTTAAATCTTCCCTTTCATTCGAACACCTGGTGTTAGTAAGCACTGCAGGTGCTTCCGGAAAGCTTCGACAAGCACAGTTGCAGGCATCTGATGTTCAGCGAAACCCTATTGGTGACGTTTGAGAGCTTGTATATTCTTTCCAACATCAGCCCAAGATTTTGGGCCCTGGGTGTCGTTAGTGTATCGATGTTCGAGCTGATGGCCCAAGGAAAGAGCACTTGCTCATCGCTGTGGTTACGAACCCCAGTGGTTTCTAAATTCACGCCAGGACTTCCACATCAGATGAACAGTTGCTGCTAATCCTATGACGAACGCAATAAAAGTAGGCCAAATTTTGTAATCCGAAAGTCGAGACCTCAGAAATAAATTACTGGCAGCTACGTTATAAAGCTTCGGTCACGACTCTCCATGGTGCAGCACACCTCTGTTGGTGTATAGTAGCGACAACCCCAACTTCATGGATGGATGGTGGAAAGTTGTGTTCAGTGACGGAAGCAGATTATTTACAGGCGCTACAGATAAGTCGCTTGAAAGTGCAGTCTCGAGAACAGCACACTTACTGAGAAAGTACATCAGACAGTGATATAAGAGACCATTTCGGAAGAAACGTGATGAAGGAAATCCACTCTATGGATGTGACAGAGGTCGCATGTGGATCACTGCACACATGAAAGTCTCCCACATGCTCCCAATGACCGAGCACCTCCAAGTCTTTTGCAGACGGTAGTGACACTGAACAATGTGGACAGCCTCCAGAACATCACCCAGCCCTCTCTGTACCTTGCCCTATACCGACATGCGCTTGTCCATCATGCAACTATATGTTCACTCACGTCTCGCGTTACACGGCGACGACCCAACATAACAGTAAAAACACGTGGTGTATCAGAATCAGTATACCTGTTCAAATAAATTGCGGAAGTCGACAGTAGTTGAAACTAACGTGAACTCTCACTCAAAATGGCTTTTGCAGGACTATTTTATAAGTTTTTGTATGTCCATCTTTTTGGCAGGAGTTCTTTAGGAAGACGACCTATTTCTATTGTGACAAAATAAAACTCCTACAGCAGTCATTACGAATTTATTTTATTTTGTTGCAACCAGTTTCAACGCTTCAGTGCGCCATTTTCAGGCTGTTGTTGATGCGGTATGGGTTGATATGATGCCTATATATGTCACATCAGTTGCCAGCATAACTGGATACGTATATAATGTTCCAGCACTCTATCCATCAACTGCCAACAATACTTGGTATTTGAATGTTTCTCAAGTCCAACAATACTTGATATGTGAATGTTTCTCTAGTCAGTCGGCAGTTGATGGTTGGAGTGCTGACACATTATCTGGGAATCATGCTATGCTGGCAATTGATGTGATATATACAGGGATCATGTCAACCCATACCGCATCAACAACAGCCTGAAGATGGCGCATTGAAGCGTTGAAACTGGTTGTAAAAAAATAAAATAAAATCATATGGACGGCTGTAGGTGTTTGACTTTGTCACAGTTGTTTATAAATGGAGGAGGCTGTCTGATAGACCGAAATTGTTGTTCAAGACAGACTCATCATAGGTGTATGACCAGAGTACAACAATATATAGTGTAGAATTTCTATAGCGTATGAATAAAACTTAGTTAATCTGGAGCTCCTGCTACAAGGTCACCCTGTTTCATTTACCAGACCGGACGTGCGTATGTACAGGCATGCAAAATTTGGAAGGCGTAGCAAAACCCAAGCATGAAGTTGGGTTGTGCAGGTAAAGAAAAATCACGTATACTCAACACTGTGCATTTTGTAGGGGCATAACCAGTACGGCACTATTTTTGAAATCATAAATGAAACAAGAAATCGTCGGTTTAGTAACGGAGGAAAGTGTAGGGGGCTACTCTGCAAACGGAGGTTATGGTCTGGATACAGTAAGCCGATTCAAATGAATGTCATGGACAGAGGAAAAAACTTGTTCTGGAGAGACTACAGTGGAAAGCCGTACGAAAGCAATCTTCGGACGGAAGACCACAACAAAAACGCATTGAAACTCTGATGATAATGACATATTTACATGTTCTTTAAATTTTTAGTATTATTGTATTAAATTGTATTGTAGTGTATTGTAGTTTTTGCATTATTCCTAACAGTGCTTTCCATGCAGTGATTATAGTGACAAAAGTCGTGGAACAACGATATGCACATATACTGATGGCAATAGTAACGCGTACACGAGGCGTAAAAGGGCAATGCATCGGCGGAGCTGTCATTTTTATTCAGGTGATTCACGCTGTATCCGACATGATTGTAACAGACTTCGAAAGCGAAACGGTAGTTGGAAATAGACGTATAGGACATTCCATTTCGAAAATCGTTAGAGAAATCAATGTTATGATATATACACTGTGTCAAGAGTGTGCAAAGAATACCAAATGTCATGCATTACTTCTCACCACGAATAATGCAGTGGCCGATGGCATTCACTTAAGGACAGAGAGCAGAGACGTTTGCTTAAGGTCGGCAGTGCAAACAGACAAGCAATACTGAGTGAAATAACCGCAGAAACCAATGCGGACAGCACAACGAACGTATCTGTTAGTACAGATCGCGAAATCTGGCAGACGACCGACGCGAGTGCCTTTGCTAATAGCACGATATCGCCAGCGGCACGTCTCCTGGGCTCGTGACAATATCGGTTGGACCCTAGACGACTGTTCAGATGAGTCCGGATTTCAGCTGGTAAGAGCTGATGGTAGGATTCGAGTGTGGCGCAGGCTCCACGAAGCCATGGACCCAGGTTGTCAACAAGGCACTTTGCAAGCTGGTGGTAGATCCATAATGTTGTGAGCTGTGTTTACGTGGAATATACTGGGTTCTCTGGCCCAACTGAACCGATCACTGAATTTAAATGGCTATGTTCGTCTATTTGGCAACCATTTTCAGGCAGTTATGGACTTAATATTCCCAAAGAACGATGGAACTTTTAACGATGACAGTGCGCCATGTCACCGGGCCACAATTGTTCGCAAGTGGTTCGAAGAAGATTCTGGACAATCCGGGCGAGTGATTTGGCCACCCAGATCGCCCGACATGAATTACATCGAACATTTATGGGACATAATCGACAAGTCCTTTAGTGCTCAAAATCCTGCACTGGCCGACAACACTTTCGCAAATATGGACGTCTATAGAGACAACATGGCTCAGTATTTCTGCAGGCGACTTCCGACGGCTTGTTGAGTCCATTCCAAGTCCAGATGCTCCAATACGCTGGGCAATATGAGGTCCGACGCGATATTAGGAAGTATCGCATGACTTCTGTCACATGAGTATATTTGCTTTAGGTTATGTAAAAGAAACGTATCTTTGGTTGGAAATTACGCTGTGTTAGTGTAATAGCCGCCACCTGCATACTCAGGTAATTGTATAACTTCGGAAGACGAATGATGATAACGTAAAGGAGATCTCCGTTGCGTGGTATGTTTAAATCAAGATCAGTAAATATAAAAAGATTCTATGGGTGATACGATTCTCTTGGCTTTGCTATTGGGAAATTTGCTATGTATATCAGCGACGTATCTCTGAAAAATAAAACATAATTGCTAGTAGCGAGTGTTCTTCGACGGCGCACCAACACTCACCATCGCGAGCCTTGAGGTGGGGCTGCTTCTTCAGCCACTCCTTGATGTGCTTGATGTCTTCGTCCCTCCTCTTGGGGTCCTCATTCAGATTCTTCTGCGCTATAGCCTGTAGTTCGGGCGAAATCTGCCGGTAACTCATCTGTAACAACGAGGTAGTCAACAGAAACAATTTTAGGATAATCAGCGGTTCATGTACTTCTCCTTGACATTCTTCTAAAATAAAATAGCCTGACAGGAAAAAAAATTCGCAACAACGAACACTAATGAATTTAGACTAATTAAATTTCCGCGATACATTTGTCTGGAAATGAAAGTGATTAACATTGCAAGATCACACCTAAGTGTTAGTGCGAAATAAGTTATTGCCAATGTGAAATTCTGTCACATTAATAATTGGTATAGCTACTAGAATGTCGATTGCAAACATGGAGACGTGTATGAATTTTGTTGTATAGGTGCCAGGTGTCAGTTTGTGCGGTGGAGTTCCAGGCCTGTGGCACTTGGTCAGTCAATACATGGACGGTTAATGCTGCTTGTGGATGACGCCAGAGTTTTCTTTCGACGGAGTCCCGTATGTGCTCAATTGGAGACAGATCTGCCGATCTAGCAGACCAAGGCAACTTGTCGACAGTCTTTAGAGCATACTGGGTTACAAAAGCGGTATGTGGCCTTAACACGCTGGAAAAACCTGGTGGATAGCTGTTCATGACCGGCAGCACAACAGGTTGAATCACCACACCGACGTACCAATTTGCAGCCGGGTTACATGGCATAACCACGACAGTGCTCCTAGTGTCATACGAAATCACACCCCAGCCCACAACTTCAGGTGTAGTTCCATTGTGTCTAGCACCAGACAAGCTGGTTGCAGGCCCTTCGTCTAAACAACACACGGCCGTCATTGGCACCGAGACAGAAATAGGTGTCATCAGGAAACACAACAGACCTCCACGCTGCCCTCCAATGAGCTATCGCTTGGCGCCACTTAAGTCGTAAATGGCGTTTTCATTGGGGGTGGGGGTCAGTGGAATGCAGGCTACGGGGCTGTCCTTGAAGTAACCGATTTGTTGTAATTCGTTGTGTCACTGTGGTGCCACTTTCTGCTAAAATGCGTCAGAGCCATATGCCGAACACGATGATGTTCTGTCTCGGTAGTACCGCGCGGCTGTCCTGAACCCGGAACTTTTGGGACCATACGTTCTAGTGACTATAGTGCCTACCGCATCCACCTGCTATCTATAGTGATTACATTAATGCCAAGCCTTTTTGCGGTATTGGAGAACGAACATCCAGCTTCTTGTAGCCCTATTACACGACCCCGTTCAAACACAGTGAGGATCTTATGATGACGTCTTTGTCGCCTTAAAGGCATTCTTGACTCACTTCAACACCACGTTCAGTCTCAAAAGCAACTGACACGATTTTCTCTCTCTTATTGTTATTTCATGCCTCAGCTGAGGCGGGCCGGCAGTAGCCTACATACACCACTCTTCGGCCAAGAGACACAACATATAGACACGGAATACAGACAAAACATAAAAAGTATGGTAAACACATAATGGACACTGCACAAATAAATCAGAAGTCGTTCGACAGAAGGCACTGTAAATGAAGGGTTGCACGAGTTGATTAGATGAAGACATCCAGATCGAGATGCGAATGTAGTAGAAAACCGATGAAAACACTGTACACAGACAGAGAGACACTGATGCATGGAAACACTGGTGACGATCATTGGCGAAGCACTCACACTGACGAAGGGGGGGGGGGAGTCTGCCTCCAGGACAAAGGGAGAGGTAGGAGGGCAGGAAGGAGGGGGGGTGGAGCCAGTGGGAGAAAGGAGTGAGAGTGTGGGGTGGAGAGAAGGGAGGGGTCGGAAGCCCAGGGAGTGGGGTGGAAGTGGGAGATGTGGGAGAAAGGAGGGGGAGAACAGGAAGGTAAGAAGGGAGAGAGGGAGCCCTGGGGGAAAAGAGGGAATGGGGGAATGGGAGGGAAGAGTCAGAGCTGGTAGGAGGGGTAGATGGACAGGACAAGGACAAAGAACATCATCAGAGAGGGGGAGTTGGCGGAAGACACCTTGGGAACGGGTATGGAGGGGGTGGAGAGCAGGTGGGATGCAAGAATACAGCTGCAGCAGCACATTGGGATGGGCGAGGATGGGAGAAACAAGCAGGTGTAGTGGATCGAGCTGGCAGTAGGTGTAAAGGATCCATATCCGTTCGAGGAAAAGGAGAAGGTACAGGAAGGGAACAGAGTCATACAGGGTCTGCGTGGGGGATGGGAGGCGGATGTAATAGGTGAATCAGAGTGCATGGCGTTCGAGGATTTGGAGGGACATAGTTGGTGAGAGGCCAGAGATCCAGGCAGGATGAGTATAGCAGAGGATGGGGCGGATGAGGGATTTAGAGGTGTGGAGGATGTTTGAGGGGTCCAGACCCCATGTGCGGCCAGAGAGGAATTTGAGGAGGTGGAGTCAGGAACGTGCCTTGGCTTGGATCATCCAGAGATGGGGAGTCCAGAAAAGGCGATGGTCAGGGGTGACACCAAGGTACTTGAGGGTGGGGGTGAGGTAAATAGGATGGCCACAGATGGTGACATGAAAATCAAGGAGGTGGAAGGAAGGGGTGGTTTTGCCTACAATGATTGCCTGGGTTTTGGAAGGATTGACCTTAAGCAGCCACTGGTTACACCAAGTGGTGAACCAAACAAGATGGGATTGGAGAAGGTGATGGGAGCGTTGCAGGGTGGGGGCGAGGGCAAAAAAGGCGGTGTCATCGGTGTACTGGAGAAGGTGCAAGACGGGTGAAGGTGGCGGCATGTCCGCTGTGTAAAGAAGGTAGAGAATAGGGGAGAGTACGGAACCTTGGGGCACACCGGTGGAGGGGTAGAAGGTGTAGGAATCCGTGTTATGGATGGTGACATAGGAAGGACGGTGGGAAAGAAAAGAGGCGACCATATTGACGTAGTTAATAGGAAGGGCGAAGGTTTGGAGCTTGAAGAGGAGACCGGAATGCCATACACAGTTGTAGGCATGTCATGGTTGAGGGAGAGGAAGATGGCGGAGCGATAGGAGTTGAGTTGTTCAGAGAGGAGGTGAGTGAGGTGAAGGAGAAGGTCATCAGCAGAGAAAGACGGCTGAAAGCCACGTTGGGTAGCGGAAGGAGGCGGTGCTGGTGGAGATGCTGGTGGATGCGTCGGGAGAGGATGGATTCCAGGACATTGCTGAAGACTGAGGTATGGCTGATCGGACAGTAGGAAGAGACAGCGTATGGCGGTTTGTCGGGTTTGAGGAACAACAGGATCCAGAAGGTTTTCCACAGGGCGGGGTAGAAGCCGGTGGACAATACCACATTATAAAGTATGGCCAGGGTGGAGAGGAAGGAGGCCGGAACTTCACGGAGGTGACGATAGGTAACACGGTCGTGACCGGGAGCGGTGTTGCGTTTCGTGTGGAGCGTAGATATGATATCTTGAGTAGTAATCTGGGCATTGAGCTTGGTGTGTGTAATGTTGTCCAAGTGGTGGAAGCCAGGAGCGAGTGGAGGGGTAGAGGTGTCAGTTCGATTGTGGACATCAGGGAAGAGGGAATAATTGAACTGGGGATTGTAAGGGAGAGTAAAGACATCGGAGAGGTAAGAAGCAAAATGGTTGGCCTTACTAAGGTTATCAGGAAAGACACTCACGATCGTTACAGCTTGTATTTAAAGCCTTGCGTGCCTGCTCATAGTGTCGATACTAGCGCCACTCTTATGCGACTGGCGCGAGATTTGAATAGACGTCATGTAGAAGTATGGCTACCAACTTTCGTTTTTGATGTACAGCTCCTTCTTGATGTTGGCATTTTTTTGGTTCTGTGTATTTAGCTCCCACATTACTGTATAGACGATGACTGTACACCATGAGTTAACTCATTGAACTATCTGGCTCCTATTTAGAACCACCATGATCCTGTATCTGCTGTCGGAGACAGGACTGTGTGTTCTGGGACAGCAACATGTCATTGTTGAAATATTACTTATTAAAAAGAATCAGCATCACGTGTGTTTAATCATTTCTGTACGAGTTACTTTCAGGGGGTACTCGTGGAAGATAGTATTCTCTTTGATTTGTTTAAGGCGTTTAGCTGTATGGACATAACTCGTGATATAACGGACTTAGGGGAAAAATTTCGTCTACGGCTTCTTACACACGTGGCAACAGGGAGCGAATCAAAATCTGACTCGTGGTGTAGTGAAGTACAGGTTCTCAAGGGTTTTGTTCTTCATTCACTGCTTTTCTGAATATCATGTTTAACACAAAGTTGCTGCTAGACTTGGAAGAATTTCTAAGACACAATTGAGCAAAATATGTTACGTGGATATGGGGTCGTATACACTTTCTTTATTTGTGCATATTTCCGCAATAAATTAACCATGGGAAACACACAGAAACAGAGCATACCAGTGTAGCACATGAAACTCTTCCTTGCGTGGAATGTTGAGAATGCTATCGGTTACTACAAATACGTGCATCGATCTCCCATCATATTGAATTCCGGATACGCTCACATATTGTGTCAATTATCGAGTATCATGACAAAAAAACGACTAGTGTACTGAAGAACATTCTATTGACTACAAAACATCAACAAAATGATGTACATTTTTTTATGTTTTTGCCTGTAAGCTGTACCTGCATCAAAAATAATTGCTCTGGTTACATTAAAGCGTGGAAGATGCGAAATCAACTAATTTTTATTACTTATAAAGTGAAATTTGTATTTTGTACGGATATAAAATACACACTGGGCTAACACTGTACAATGCCTGGTTCTAATTATGTGCAAATAAAACAAACAAAATACAAAGAGAAGTCGTCGCCTCCGAGTGTCTCTCACACATCCATTTATGTTTTACTCTCTACAAATGCAACCAGTACTACCGGTAATCCTATCATTTGCTATGATCTGTACCAAAGCTATCGAACAGTAGTTTTGGTAGAGCACAACTCTAGTTCGAGGTAACGGTTCTCAACTCTGGAAACCAGGTAATAGCACTGTATGATGAAATGTGGTAAAAACTGTTTTGTTATGTGGCTGTCGAAACACAAGGCGTAAGCGTGGGGATTTCTTACTTCTATTATTGCACACGGTTCTGTAGCTCAGGTGATTTCAGAAACGCAGCAAGGTTTTGGTGAAACCATTCGATAGAATGCCCCAGAAACCTAGGAAAATATGGTACATGAAGAAAGCGTTGAACAGCACGGACATTAATTTGTGTTGTTTGCTACACCTGGATATATCCTGTGCACACACGCACTCACTGATACACTCCCATATCCGGGATCTCAAGTGTTTTCGCGACCTGTCTAACATTCATTATCAAGAGATAAGCAAATGAATCTGTTACCAACTGCATACGAAGGCCATGAAAGTAAAAATAACCTGACTGAATGTGAATGTATGTTTCAAAGGCAGATAACTTTGGTGTATGCTTCAAATTATTACAGGCTTGAACTATCGCAACCAACACAGTGCAGCCATTCTGTTACTATGAACGCTGTGCAGTGTCTGAAACACTCGTCTCGCTTATATTTGTTATGAATGACATGCAGAACGGTTTTAATACACAAAGATCCCCATTTGAAGCTTCCGATGGAGTACCCCTCTGCTTGAGCCTTCTTGTACGTTCTTTGAAGCTGCTACTTACAATAAATCTTTATCCACGTACTTACCATCAGTTCAACTATAGATCCGGAATCAGCGGAAGTAAAGGACACTAATTAATAATAATATTAAAACTAACAATAGAAGAAAATTACTACATACAAAATGATATAGTGGAAGGGAAAACGCAATAAACGAAAACACAACACTTTGCAACAACACACTCTATGCCGCTCTAAGGGAACTGACACAGGTCACAGAACAGGGAAACACACACACACACACACACACACACACACACACACACACACACACACAGAATCACTACTCTGTAACACACAGATACATAAATCAGGAACAGAAGTCGTCAGAACTCCCGCTACAATTTTCATAACCTTCACGCATAATGGGATACATTTATCGCGACACCGGCGAATAGCAAGATGGCGCAATGTTTTTGTTAACAAATAAGGTACGAAAGTTATGTTCTTCTGTGGTAAAAAATAGCAGGAAGCTGTCCAATAAACGTGACCACATGGTAAACAACGTAACAACCTAGGAAACATCGAAACTGCGTCCAGAACACTACCCCAGTTCCAATTGTACGTATAACGCTGGCATCCACAAGTTCACCTTTTTGTAGTAGTTTACTAATAGCCACTTATACTGTTAATGATTACATGATGTATGTTGAGAAAACCGGCAACAAATAAACGCAGAAAATATGCCGGAAACAGCGGCAACAATCGTAAAACCGTGCGGTGACGTATAATTAATACTGTAGTATCAAGTTATTCAGAGAAAACAATATTTAAAACCAAACAGTGCACATGTAGAAAGTTTTACAATTCCTGCATGTTTTAGAATCAAAGAAAACGCTGATGATGGCGACATTTGTCGCTGAAACTATTTTGGGAATAAACATTTAAGAAAAGTGCTTTAAATTAAGACGTACCCTCAGTCCCATAGTGTTATTTTGGGAAGACTTTAACTGATCCTGCCATCTTTATTTGCTAATCATTGATATACAAGATGTAACAAGAAGGTACTAACATAGGTTCAGGATACGCTCATTACACATGAAAGAAGACAAAATATTACATGGTTATGGGTGCCGAAAAGCTTTATTTGCATATCAGAACTCATTTTCTATAGCCGATAATAGTAGATCAGTTATTGTAAGTTTTCACAGTGGGCACATACGGACTACCCCCGATATTGTTGAAGCATGTCATCAACAAAGCTTTTCTTTAATGTTTGGGTTGACATTATTAGTATTATGGTGTCATATTCTCCCATTCAAGCTTAATGTACTGACTTACAATGCTCCATTGGAAAGTACATGATCTGCTAGAAAATGCATGGTTTTCAGTGCGATGAAGTACGCCATTCATGCAGAATGCAGTTCCTCTCATTTCAGTGATAGTGCTTGTTGGATTTTAAACAACAGAGTTCATGACAGATGGACAGAAAAAAACGATTATTTCGTGGCCTCCATGAGCTCTGGGCCTAAACCTACTAGTCACTTATTTGTGGGGCTTTTGAAATCTCTACTGATTAAAGGCAAGAATTTTCTGTTTTTGTTGGTAAGTGCGAAAGCTATATATAAGAATAAGAGAAACATGTTTGATTTAAGCCCGCTGAAGTATTGAAGCGACGCTCGATAGAACACTGGTCGCTTTGTAGTGTAGATGTGGTATATAACTGGTACCACACGGTCATGTGACCCTCCATAGATGCGGCAGTGAAGTGATTTGTATGTGATTGTCGCTTGTGTAGAATTATCATGGTAAGATGCGTCGACGTATAGACCTAGAAGAGAGCTAGCGTGTATGAATATGTCGGTGGCCACACTGTGAATGGAAGTGCCCGATCAGTGGGAGTATCAACGTCTTACAAGGATAGTGTACCAGTTGCAGTCATATAACACGGTTAAAGGACTGTCTCTGAAAAGATCCTAGCCGACATGGATCAGAGACAACCACCTTCGTCAATGACAATCGATTTCAATCTCGACAGGAACCGCTGCTCTTAGTGAATGGAACTTCATCTCAAACAATTTCCTAATAATGATACACGAAGAAGCTGCACGCGGTGGAAATTTGGGGTCGGGTACGTCACTAAAGGCGACGGCTCATAGTGGCACATGAATCTGGACGTCTTCAGTGGCCAAACAACGTTGAAACTCGACAGTAGCTGACTGGAGGTGTATAGCGTGGTCCTTAAAGCCCTTTTCAAATGAAGTTGTCGAATGCACTGACGATCCAATGAGACGTTCAACGCTTCGCGCGTGGAGCCGTATGAGCCTACACACTCAGACTGCCGTGAAGATGAACGAGGGAGTTTATTTCAACATTGTCGCGTTGCTCTTTCGTCTACATCTTCAAGACGAGTGAGCTGTGGACACTCCCATCTGCAGCCGGCCGGGGTGGCCGAGCGGTTCTAGGCGCTTCAGTCCGGAACCGCGCAGGTTCGAATCCTGCTTCGGGTATGGATGTGTGTGATGTCCTTAGGTTAATTAGGCTTAAGTAGTTCTAAGTTCTAGGGGACTGATGACCTTAGAAGTTAAGTCTAATAGTGCTCAGACCCATCTGATCCATTTGAACTCCCATCTGCCAAGATGACAACAGTGATGTTGACAGGTCGGTGCGTATATACACCATGCCGCACTTCCACTTTCCCGCTAAATCATCCGACATTAAAACCATAGAAAATCCTTAGGATAGCGAGTGAAACTTAGCAACCAGCATCTCCACTCTGCAGGATCTAAATATCCAATAAACCATTGACTCTTTAAGGAATCTAACTCCTACATGTAAAACAGCTTCAGACGTCTGATTACTTTCAAAATGAGTCAATGTAATAAATATTTGACTTTTAGCATATGAACTGGTGAAAGTTCATAAAAAGTTTGATATTATCTTCAAAGTTTGTTGGAAGTTGCTGAGTGCTCTCATTATCATCGCACTTTGTGACTACAGTTAGAGTAATCAGCGTTCCATATTAAACAAAGGCTAGTTTTTTCGTGCCTAAGCGCACGTCTGTATGACGTCAGTAGTGTAGTATTACTGTCGGCAGACACTAAAGGCATGACGCCTGAGGCCCATGTGAAACTGCAAAATATGTTTGAAAATGATCTCTGTCAAAGCTTCCATCAAATATCTTTGATCAGACTAATTCACTGGAGCTATCACACAACCGTAAAATATTTCGTCGTAGTTGTTCGGAAATGGATGCAAAATAGTTAATCTTCTGTACAACAGCATATGTCCGTAGCGAAATCATTGGTTGAAAACAAAGAGAAATGGAAACAATTGTGGCTGAAACCGTGAGTAGGAAGAAGAGAAGCTCAAAGTGTTCACCAGAATTTGCTTTGTGACTATGGATGAACAAAAATTTCAATTTTCCCTCAAGAAAGTGGCCCTAAATATTTGCATACAAAATACTCATATAAGAGATACAATTTCATAATTTGAATCATCCTAACTGATGTTTCTAGAAAGCCTGTGCATGGGGGCTTAATTAAAATATAATTAAAATAATTTTTAAGTTTTTAGTTTAGCTGTATGTACGATTACGCTGTGTCTCGTAAACGGTTGGCCCTGACTAGTCTTAGTACGCAATCTGACTGCATAGAACAACAACAAAGAATGAAATAAAACTTCCGTTAACACAATTAATTAATTAAGTCCCCAGCAACTATAAAACCTACGAAGCCAACAAAGCACAAGAGTAACTGTTCTGTGTGTGGAAGTATAACTCAACGTACACATCTGGCACGGTTCTTCGTCAATAAGACAAGAAATTTTAAATCTCATTTATGCTGAAGTAATTAAGAAAAATAGAAATCCTACAATTGCGCAAGAAAACCAGAATTACACTCTAATACAAGAACACACGCCAGATGCTTTGTTGACTGAACCTGTAGTGACGCATTATTTAAGACATTGAGATAATAAAAAGAAAAGGAATTTTTTTTTTACCTTCATATATTGACGAAAATCACTCTGATCATTACAATATATCTCCACACCGACTCGCTACTACCACATCTCAACAAGAACTTTTCAGTATCACATCTCAGCAAGCACTTTTCACTAGCACGTCTCAACAAGCACTGACTACTACGAGTTCTCCCCCAGCACTGCCAGTGGAGGCGGCTGAATAATACTCTTTGGCGCAATCTCTGGCGCTGTGGCTCAGTGTAGCCACCTTTCATATGCCCCTCCTCCACGGGCCAGAATTTGATGGTATTTTTGCCAGCATTCGTGGTGAAAATACCACCAAATTCGTCCACAAAAATACAGACAAAAATAAAAGATAATATTAATACCTAAATATCACATAATTAGTTAAAATTTTTGCTTTGCACTGACCTTTCAATAACCTAATATATAAAATACAGTAAGCAATTCAACTTCTTTTCATACATGTGACTTTACATAATAGTTTACACAATACACAAAAAATCAGTTTATACAAATGTTCACATAAAATGCTTTCCATGAAAAAAAAAAAAAAAAAAACGAGTAATTGATAGTTCCAGCAGTAGCACCCAGCAATGGTCAACAGGTGCAACCAGCAACAAGTGACATCATTTTAGTAAAAGCAGTTCCATCTGTGGCACCCAGTAATGTTGAACAGGTGCAGACCGCAAGAAGTAACATAATTTCAGTAGACACAGTTCTAACAGTGGCACCTAGTAGTGTTGAACAAGTGCAGACACCAACAAGTGACGTTATTCCAGTAGAATCAGTCCATTAGTGGCACCCAGCAATGTTGAGCAGGTGCAGACAGCAACAAGTGACATTATTTCAGTAGAAGCAGTTCCATCTGTGGCACCCAGCAATGTTGGAGAGGTACACACAGCAACAAGTCACATTTCTCAGCAGAAGCGGTTCCATTAGTGACATCCAGCATTGTTGAACAGGTGCAGACACCAACAAGTGACATTATTTCAGTAGAAGCAGTTCATCAGTGGCACCCAGTAATGTTGAACAGGTGCAGACACCAACAAGTGACATTATTTCAGTAGAATCAGTTCATCCGTGGCACCCAGTAATGTTGAACAGGTGCAGACACCAACAAGTGACATTATGTCAGTAGAAGCAGTCCATCAGTGGCACCCAGCAATGTTGAACAAGTGCAGACACCAATAAGTGACATTATCTCAGTAGAAACAGTTCGATCTGTGGCACCCAGCAATGTTGAACAGGTTCACACAGCAACAAGTCACATTATTTCAGTAAAAACAGTCCATCAGTGGCACCCAGTAATGTTGAGCAGGGGCAGACAGCAACAAGTGACAACTTTTCAGTAGAAGCAGTCCATCAGTGGCACCCAGCAATGTTGAGCAGGTGCAGACAGCAAGAAGTAACATCATTTCAGTAGAAGCAGTCCATCAGTGGCACCCAGCAATGTTGAGCAGGTGCAGAGAGCAGTCCATAATATTCACTATCACTGATCACACTGTTCATCAGAGTTTATAAGCAGAAATTAAACATGTCCTAGTGGCACCAATCATGTAGAAAAAGTACAAGTAACAGTCCATAATATCCACTATCCTAATCACACAGTTCATCAGCAGAAATTAATCATTTCTAAGTGGCACCCATTATGTTGAAAAAGTGCAGGTAACAGTCCATAATATTCACCATCACTAATCAGACAGTTCAGGCATGAACAATAGTTTGAATACACATACAAATGCTTTTACACTAAACATACAAATCATAACAAACACACAAATGATGTCAGATAATTGTCATATTAACTATTACAAATACACAAATACCAGTAAACCTATAATATTTATGGGTGTCAGTGCAAGCCACTACAAACAAATAAAATAATATTTAGGAGATAGGTGGGTAGGATTAGGAAAGGAAAACACACAAAACACACTCACTCATCTTTCATCCACATTAAGTACTACTGTGTAATTGAATAGTGTTAACTGTGTAAATGCAATTCTGTCAAAATTTGATGTTCATCATGTGTATCAAGTAGTAGTGGCAGCAATGTATAACAGTCAATAATAGTTAGTCAACGTCATAGTAATCATGTCAAGACCAATGTTTGCCAAGCCAGATCAAAATGTACGGTTGCTGAACAACTGTCAGTGAGCCAAAATATGCAATTACTTCCTCTCTCTCTCGAAAAAAAAAATGTGTACTGCTTATTGACTTAACAAAGTGTGTGTAGACAATCTTCCTTCTACTTGAGTGTTCTAGTCTGCTATCTTCATCCGCCTTGTTCCATATAGACCAACAAAAAAAAAAAAAAATAAATATGCACCTCACTTACTTTACCTCTTATACACCAAAACTCCAATAATCATCAGCATCACATAATCTCAATACTTCAATAATACCTCTTACGTCGATACATATAAATCTTATCATCAATATCATTTACCTTCCTCTTGTCCACGAAAACTCCAATAATCATCAACCTCATATAATCTCAATAATACCTCAATAATACCTCTTCAATACGTCGATACATATAAACCTTAGCACCAATATCATTTCACTTCCATAACAACTCTTTCCTCTAGTCAGTCTCCTCGAACAAGTACAGATAAAATCCTAATGCAAACCTCATCATCCTATACAATCTGAAGACACACAGTCAACACACAACCTCTGTGTAATCCATCAGAGCCAAATCTTCTACTCATTATGAATTATAAACAAAAGAAATGCATACATGACCTCTAACAGACTTAGTTAGAATAACTCTCAGTAATTAAGTACGATTACGGAGTGTGAATGATCATAATATTTCACAGTGTGTACACCACTTCAAGAATTATGGCAGAAGCAAACATGTGGAGTATTTTTTGTGTCAAGTGTCACTTCCTATTTCAATTGCTCACGAAAAATGCAGTGTAATAACTGTCAATGGTCTAAACCTAGTTTTGGTATGTCATGTCGTTAACTTCCTTCCTATTAGCATAAATTTATACAGCTTCCACAAATCCTCAGCTCATGTGACTTCTATGAAGTTTCTTGTACTAATGTCGTTCGTCGAATTATAGCAGTTCATTTTCCTATCTTAAAAATATAAGGCACTGAGCGTAAGCAAAACAAGCAATAGCGAGTAAATATAGCAGTAGAGAACAGAATGTCAACAAGTGGATGCAGCACAATTCTTACAACGAGGCTCTGCCAAGCGAACAATCTATAATTAATACCATAATGTGACCTAAACTCTATGTTTGTACACAGTATATCAGCATTTCTATATACCAAATTAAAGAGTAGTTATGACAACAAACAGAAATGTATCAATATGCAATCCATACGCATAGCAGCAAATATGTTATCTAACATAATAAACAGGTCATTAGCATCATATCAGCATAAGCAAATAAATGATCATATGTAATCTTAATAAGTAAACATGAAGGCGCAAGCAGATAAATCACAAAGTATAACTTACATACATAATCACAGTCAGCACAATTAATCAGGTTACAATCATAATTTAAATAAATAAGCACAGCAGGCACATAATAAAAAAATATGACATCAGTGAAAAAGCATAGCAGCCAAGCGATGCATAATATACACAAGTTACAAACCTGTTCATTAATAATCATTGTAAAAATCAGTTAACGTACGCAAGCACGTCGCTTCACACGTAAATTCATAGAACATGAAATTTAGCACAAAGTCTGAATCACGTAATTGCGAGCAGCAAATTACGTCTAAACTACGTACCTAAGTGGAAATATGTTACCTGAAAAATGAACTCAATTAATAGTTACCTTTTTTAGTTTATTAGTTTCTTCTTGGAAATTACGTTCTTTCTGAAATTTTCTCGATAGCAAGTCGTTCTAACGTCGGAGACACGCAGAATTTACCTGAAGTTCTTAAATATTTTATAGAACCGTATCCTGAAAAATACTGAACGTTAATAACATAATTCATCAAGTCACTATAGCTTTATACTGAATTTAGTCGGAGAACTTAAGACTGTGTATTTATCTACGGCTGTCAATGCATTCGCACTGAGCGCTCGATCAGCTGTAGGCGCGTGACGTAGGAAGTAATTGTTTGCGGTCAACGACTGCCTTGTGCGGCGCGCAGACTTGACTGTTGCTTTGAGTATATGCCGCCGCCAAAACACAGCGCGGTATCCTTGTACTCTCTGCGTGTTTACATGTAGCTGTTAGTTTCTCACAAGTATGTCATTCCACAAAAATTTTAACGTTCGATATGTGATGTATTCCCTTAGAGCGTCGTGATTTAAGAGTTTCTACTTCAACAGTGTTGTCATGTATAATTTTGCGAATTCTATATGGACCGTTATAAAGCAGAAAAAATTTGCGACACAATCCTTTTCCTTTGTGAGACAAACGATGAGACTTAATTAACACCTTTTGACCAACTGACAAGATTTTTAAGCGACCAGGATGTTTAGCTGATTTCTCTCTTCTAGCAGCCGCAGATGCAATATTTTGTAGAGCCAGGTTCACAACTTCAGAATGCCGCAGTTTCCGTGTAGGCGGAAAAGGAACGATTTCAGAAATGCGATTTTTCGGTGCTTTGTTTTTTGATATCATGTAGGTGGTAAAGAAGTTGAATCATTAGGGAGTTCATTCAGAATGTTTTGAAAAATATGAAGGTACTGATCCCACGTTCTGTGATTCTGATGACAATAAAGACGACACAATTTATTGATTTCCTTCATCCATCTCTCTGAAGCGTTAGATTGAGGGTGAAAAAGTGAAATGAAAATTGGTTTAATTTTACGACGCCGTAGAGTACGAAGCCAAATTTTAGAACGAAACTGTGATCCATTATCTGATATAACCTTCTCAACATGACCAACTTCTTTAAGAAAATGTTTGATGAAAGCATTAGATACTGAACGAGCTGTTGCTTTGCGTAATGGTGTAAAACACACATATTTTGATGTCAATTCCACTGCTACGAAAATGTACGCAAAACCATTAGTAGATCGAACCACTGGACCGAACAAATCGACTGCAGCCATGTCCTTTAATTTCGCTGGAATGATAGGAAACAACGGTGCTCTGTGAGAAATTGTTGACGGCTTAGCCTTTTGACATAATTTGCATTTGGCCAGAACAGATCGAATACGTTTTTCCATATTACTGAAGTAGCAATTTTCCCGTAATTTATGAAAGCATTTTCTGGGACCAAAGTGTGCATAACTGAAATGCGTATACCAAATCAGCTTATTAACCCACCCATCAGGAACACAAACTAACCAAACAGAGTTGTCAACCGATTTTCATTTAAAAAGAACTTTCCAGATAGTTTGCAAAAACGAGGTGTGGCCAAATCGTCCAATCTAACAAAGCGTCTAAGAAAATTACAGACATCAAGGAAACTACGAACATCACGTTTTGTGGTAGGAACAGCATAGTTACGAATAGCGTCTAATTTCTGTGGATCAGGAAGAATACCTTCTGTAGAAATAATGTGATCGAGAAATTTCACCTGAGAACGACCAAATTCAGATTTTTCCAAGTTCTCTGTAACGCCAACTCTTGCAAAATACGTAATACTGAATCCAAAATTTTGTTGTGCTCACTCCAAGAACGTTTCGCAATAAGAATATCGGCAACATATGAAGTAATGTTGTTATGAAGATAAACAGGTAAAATTTCATTTAAACTAGGAATGAATGCTGCTGAAGGTACAGTAAGTTCAAACGGTAATTTCCGAAATCACATTTAGGTCAAATAGTCATATCAGGTTATTCTTTACCGATTCTCTAGATAGATTGATAGTCGAAGAGTTGTTTTGACAGATGCAAAGAATAGTAAAAGAGTAGGCAGCGGTGCAGAAAACTAAAAGGGAAATAGCACCACTACAGCTCGGGGCCCTATGCACGCTACGGCACATATTCACTTAGAGTAGTGAATCCCCTGAGGACTTTAATACCCGCACATAATTTCCAGTTTGTGTCTTAGTGGCAAATTTGGCGGAAGTGCGTACGCAAATTGACCTGACCATGAACATGGATGTATGTCATACTTAGAATTGCGAAAGAGTTTAAATTTCCGAACTGTCAAAAAGTGTTTATAAACAAAGTTTTCGCCTCGTGGCGACAAAGACCTACCGCGACTGTTCCAGTCCGAATGTCGATTATTGCCAAGTTCACGCGCCTGGCGCTCTCGTGTTGCATCCCGTAAATGAAACAATTTATTTTCTTCAAACCCCTCTGGTATCTGTGATTCTAAATTTCCTTTGCCGTCTTTTCCTACGATTTCGCCTTCAATTTGTTTGACTTGCTTTTTTAATGCCTCAAATTCCCTTTTCACGCGTTCATTAAATTTTCTCTGATTTTCAACATGCTTATTTATGTTCTGGTACTCTTCAGTTTCCGCAGTTGGTAATGGAGCTGTATCATCCGAATCTCTGTCCCCATTTAAACTAATACCTATCAGTTTATCTGAGATCTCCTCAACTCTTTCCAATGAGTCACCTATTTTTTCTTTCTGTTTATCTACGTCTGCCGTAAGTGTCGCTACTCGGGTTTCGGTATTGTCACATTTAGTGGTTAACTGTTCATACTGTTGCGTTAAGTTATTTATTCTGTCATTTGGTACGGATTCCTCGATTCTCTTAAATATTTCCTCCTTATCGTGTGCACGTTGTAAATTTAACTCTGAAAATTTTTGTACTATCACGCGATCTTTTTCTTCCTGTTCTCTGTCCTGTTCCTCTTGTCTAATTTCTGTTGAAATTAAACTATTATTGTCAGCATTCAAAATCGGCTGTACTTCTTCTCTAATTTCTTTCTTTGATTCATCTTTCATGTTTTTGAAACATGTCCCTGTTCGTGAGCCTAACTGTGTTTCCATTGTTTCCATCTCGGTTTTACTTGTTCCTATTTGTGATTCTAACCGTGTTTCCATTGTTCCCATATCAGTTTTTATTTCAGATCCCAAAGTTCCCATCTCTGTTTTAATTGTTCCTATCTCTGTTTTAATTGTTCCTATTTGTGATCCCACTGTTTTTAATTCAGATCGTAGTGAGTCTAACCGTGTTTCCATTGTTCCCATCTTTGATCCCAAATTTAGTATAGCACCCATTAACTGCTCCATTTCTTCTGTCGTTAACCACGCAATCTGAGAATTTTTCGATTGTGAAAAATTTTGAACTGTTTCCGGACTATTTTCCCGACTTATTAAATTGTTTTCAACACCATTATTCATCATACTGTTGTCCTGTGTTGGCGAGTTCGCCATGTCAACAATTTCATTATTCTGACTATTCATCATTTTTGCCTGTTTCATTGACCGCGTAATCATTTACAAAACATAAAAAACTCGTCACTGTACGAAAATTACACACAATGACTCTTTATCTCCAACAATACCATTTACACGAAATGTTTCCCTCAAACACGATTAATCGAACAATTGAAATAATTGCCCTAAATTTCTAACCTGTAGACAAGACAACACAAATTAAATTTTGAAAAATACCATTAGAAGAATGCCAATTACCAAATCTACACATGCAATATAGACTACAATTACTAAACTACAAATTACAACAATACTACTGTCTACTATTTTTACAGTCAGAAGATTCCAAGGGACGATCCGAAGCAGCGGTCGCCACGTGCATGGGGGCTTAATTAAAATATAATGAAAATAATTTTTAAGTTTTTAGTTTAGCTGTATGTACGATTACGCTGTGTCTCGTAAACGGTTGGCCCTGACTAGTCTTAGTACGCAATCTGACTGCATAGAACAACAACAAAGAATGAAATAAAACTTCCGTTAACACAATTAATTAATTAAGTCCCCAGCAACTATAAAACCTACAAAGCCAACAAAGCACAAGAGTAACTGTTCTGTGTGTGGAAGTATAACTCAACGTACACATCTGGCACGGTTCTTCGTCAATAAGACAAGAAATTTTAAATCTCATTTATACTGAAGTAATTAAGAAAAATAGAAATCCTACAATTGCGCAAGAAAACCAGAATTACACTCTAATACAAGAACACACGCCAGATGCTTTGTTGACTGAACCTGTAGTGACGCATTATTTAAAACATTGAGATAATAAAAAGAAAAGGAATTTTTTTTTTTTTTACCTTCATATATTGACGAAAATCACTCTGATCATTACAATATATCTCCACACCGACTCGCTACTACCACATCTCAACAAGAACTTTTCAGTATCACATCTCAGCAAGCACTTTTCACTAGCACGTCTCAACAAGCACTGACTACTACGAGTTCTCCCCCAGCACTGCCAGTGGAGGCGGCTGAATAATACTCTTTGGCGCAATCTCTGGCGCAGTGGCTCAGTGTAGCCACCTTTCACCTGCTACTGTGTCATTTATGATTTAAATAATTAAACACTGAATTAGTTACGTCTTTTCTCATAATTAATATGACGCGTTTCGAGAATTTATTCTCATTATCAAGATGAAATATTTACATAGGTATTTTATGTGATGTTTGTATGTGTGTTTTTCTGTTTGTCTTGCCCTGAAGTTGGTTTTTGTGGTCTACTGCAGTCTCAAGTCGTGAAAAAATGCATAAGTGGTGCAGTATATCATTATTTAAATCATGAATGCTATTTTCGCAAAAAATTGCTTCATGGTTAGGGCAAAGCTGTTAGCAAAATACGAAAGCAATTCCAGCTTGCAATATACTCGTAGCACTCGAATCCCACAGTGCACCGTTTTACGTATTATTCCTGAAACAGGTGAACCACCTAAGGGATTTATGTAGGTTAAGTTAGGTTATATGGAATACACATAGATACACATTTATTTAACTTATGCACAATTTGAATACACTTGGATTTTCACATCTGCATCTGCTTCCATATCGTTTTTTTCGTATGTAAGCTTAACATCATTTACAGTGCAGCCATTTCGGATGGAACTGATTGTTGCAGCTATTCAAACCGCTTATTACAGTTTTTGTAGTCAGCGTGCTTTATGTTATGAAGAATTTAGTATTCTTCATACTTTCTAGTGATCACTGTGGTGGTGGTCACACACAGCACATACTTCGTCATTTTACAGCTCAAATGCACTAAAACAAGCGAAGCAACCTGTACACAATGGCAAACTTGTTTTGCTGTGTTGGTTAGGCCTTCGCTTTAACTTTTATCGAAGACCTTGACTAAATGTTTTCCTACTACACTAAGAGAGATTTGACCAAAGGACATTGAGAAGCATTAGTCGATGAACACGAACATTACACTGATGATTTCAGACAGTAGTGTGCTTAGCCCTTTATTTATCGTAGGCCACGATGCCAATATTTATGACGTCATGTCTTCTTAACTGTATCTTTCAATGATATAATTTTGCCTATATTCAGTGGTATATAGGGATAGTGTCTGTTAAATGAGTTGTGAATAGAGTTAGTCGTAAAGAAGCACTAAACAGAAACGTCATGCCTTATGCTGTAGTTTTGGTGCATAATGGTGAAAATGTAGTAAGTGATAGTCTTGTTTCCTTTGATCATTTTCCGGGGGTGTCAGCGAGAATAAATTTTGGAAAAGTTTGAAATTATTTGCAAAGTTTGTTGCAAGTCAGTTAGTAATCTCATTCAAATCTGCGAGCCATATGTTACGCTGCCTCAAGAGAGAAACACAGTTTTTAACTGTAGTACTCGCCTTATTGTATTAAACACTTAACATGACACTTCTTCATGAAGAGACTTTTATAGCGCTTTAAAGTTTTCAATTCTTTTAGTAATTACGTGAAACACTGCCTGAGAAACCCGGCATTGCCTGAGTATTTATTTACATCTGTACCCGAGACTTCGTATGTATGGATTTGATTTTCGACGTATGAAGCTTCTTTGTATATAACATTTGAAGTTGTATGATTGGGGACATGAACAAAGGTCTTCTTTGCTTCACTTTCTTGGTAGGGAGCCATGCAGAATAGGCAGTGTGAAAAGCAACTGACACCAAGATCCATGACCTCAACACGCAGAGCCTTACCCTGTGCATAGTTTATGGTTGTGACGTAACATAACCTTACTGAGAATTGTAGACGTTTAAAGTGAAATGGTAAATTGTCAGCAATCAGTCCTTAAGCCTCTGTGAGTGAAGCGTTCTGAGAGGCGAGATAATGCATGGCACTCTGTATCAGAGTTATGTCTCGCGCCTCCCATTTGAGAAGGAATTTCGAAAAAGCGAGTTAAGCCCCAAAGTTTTCGAGCCACAATGAGTGCTCCTCTGCCTTGGATTCTTGACACCGCATAATATTTAACCTTTTAGCCGTGCTGGTGTATTGAGAACGATTCACTGATGTTTTTATTCGTAAGCGAAACGAAATCAAATTGTAATGAATTGGTACCCGTATTACTAAGAAAACCTAATAAATTTGTTTTTCCTAGCAAAGAATGTAACAATCCCCACTGGATTATTGAGAGCGATTGTCATTAGTCTTTTAGCCGTTCTGGTGTACTAAGAACGAATCGACCATTTTAGGCATTTTTATTCGTAAGCAAAACAAAATCAGAATGTAATGAGCAGGCACCCATATCACAAAGCAAACTTAATAAATTCGTTTTTCGTAAAAGAAAATGTAAATAAAAGCTAACGGACGAAGCAAGTTTTTAATACACAAGGTGAGATCAGTAAATCGATATATCCTAGCCAAGTAAATTGAACGGTAGTTTGTATCTGTAGAGATAAGATTACGGCTCTTAATTGTCACTGATGGAAACCACAGAGAATACATCCGTCACTGAGTTAAAAAAGCTAACAGCGCCATATGTTGGTTTTCTTCTGTACTATGCCGTGATAATTAAACATCCATACCGCTAAGCTGAGGAGACGACTTTAGATAAAACATTAATTAGGATTTTTTTCCTTGTTCCGACTGTGATTAAATGAAGCCTGTACTTTGCCCCAAGCTACGCTCAAGATATCTGTAAAAACCCCATGAAAATTGGTCTAAAAGTTTTCACTACTAGACAACAGACAGAAACGACGGTTTTAGAGTTGCATTATTAGCATTGTTAATAGTACAGAAGACTGCTGATCAGTTTTTTGTTGGCTCTTGGAGGCACCCTGAAACTGGTATAGCGCATCGTGAACTGTGAACCGTGGATCAAGAACCATGAACCATGAAATGGGTTAGCAGTTTAATTATACAGATGGCACACCTGAAGAATGTGGCATCTCTTCTTAATGGAACTTGGGTAATTACGAAGGCTAGAGGAGGTATGACATGATGTTACAGTGATATCTCCTGGGGTTCGGCTTGGTGTGCTTATGTACGTAATACAGGGTGTAACTGGTATATTTTTACGTCTTGTACCTTAATACGTACACACATCAGTGTGTTGGTGGCTTTTTTTCTCTGCATCGAACAGTCTTTCCACAAACATATTACAAACTTCATGACCTGACGTTTTCTGCACGACTGTAACTACTTAGTGGGCTACGACACTCAGTACAAGCTGACCGTTTTTGGCCACTCATCCACACTGAAACACCTGACCTGCTGCCCAGGAGAAAATAAGCAATAGTAACTTGCCGCATGTACTTGGAAGTACTACTCAACCTAAAAATATATCATTTCTAATAGCTAAACCATTATTCAGTTTGTCTGGTTGATTTGCGGGTGTGGACCAATCAGCGAGGTCATCGATCCCATCGAATTAGGGAAGGAAGTCGGCCGTGCCCTTTCAAAGAAACCATCCTGGCATTTGCCTCAAGCGATTTAGTGAAATCACGGAAAACCGAAGTCAGGATGGCCGGACGCAGGTTTGAACAATCGTCCTCCAGAAATAGAGTCCACTGTGCTAACAACTGCACCACCTCGCTCGGTTTTAGTCTGCAAATGACGTCAGTGTTGATGTAATGTTCAGTACACTGCCCTCAGTTAGCAACAGAAATATCTGCAATTATACTCGTTGCACTTTATATTTACTACATGGTTTAACAGTTTGTGATACAGCTGTAGTTGAATTTCCACAAAGCCGGTATTGCCACTAGGATAAATGAATTTATCATGCCCATACATCCAATGACAGAGATACAACAATAATTGGAGGATAATTAGCAATGAGCAGTAATTAAGTCAGAAATTAAAAGTTTCACTAACCTTAAATGATCTGGTGCACGGGTTGAACCACTACGGGCGCCTCCTGCGGACGATGTAACAGGCGCTCACACGGCCCTCGCACGTATGGAAACTTTTAATATACCGCTCAGTAGCTGTTATCGGAAATGCCAAAGAGCAGCTATGATGACAGATAAGCAGAGATTAGGTAATAATCCCAAGCTGTATCGGAGGCGACTCGAGGCTCCGATAGCTGCATATCCGCATCTAAAAAGCATAGCGAGGTGTCGAGTGCAAACAACAGAAGCCCATACGTAAAACGGAATCATAGACTGTCATTAAAATTGTATTTTCTCACCGTGTTAAGCCTCACGGGTGTGTTATTAAATTCTAAAGTACTCAGATAGTGTGGAACATTTGCAACGATAACCTGGTTATTCCTCACGTTTCCAACTGAGTTAATATTCGAGAATCTGAATTTAATATGCAAGTATTTTTTGTAAATACACTACTGGCCATTAATATTGCTACACCACGAAGATGTGCTACAGACGCGAAGGAGGAAAATGCTATGATATACAAATGATTAGCTTTTCAGAGCATTCACACAAGGATGGCGCTGGTGGCGACACCTACAACGTGCTGACATGAGGAAAATTCTTCAACGGACTTCTCATACACAAAGAGCAGTTGACCGGCGTTGCATGGTGAAACGTTGTTGTGATGCCTCGTGTAAGGAGGAGAAATGCGTACCATCACGTTTCCGACTTTCATAAAGGCCGGATTGTAGCCTATCGCGATTGCGGTTTATAATATCGCGACATTGCTGCACCCGTTGGTCGAGATCCAATGACCGTTAGCGAATACGGAATCGGTGGGTTCAGGAGAGTAATATGGAACGCCGTGCTGGATCCCAACGGCCTCGTATCACTAGTAGTCGAGATGACAGGCATCTTATCCGCATGGCTGTAACGGATCGTGCAGCGACGTCTCGATCCCTGAGTCAACACATGGGGACGTTTGCAAGACAACAACCATCTGCACTAACAGTTCGACGACGTTTGCAACAGCATGGACTATCAGCTCGGAGACCATGGCTGCGATTACCCTTAACGCTGCATCTCAGACAGGAGCGCCTTCGATGGTGTACTCAACGACGAACCTGGGTGCACGAATGGCAAAACGTCCAAACGCCCAGGTTCTGTTTACAGCATGATGGTCGCATCCGTATTTGGCGACATCTCGGGGAACGCACATTGGAAGCGTGTATCCGTCATCGCCATACTGGCGTATCACCTGGCGTGATGGTATGGGGTGCCGTTGGTTGCGCGTCTCGATCACCTCTTGTTCGCATTGACGGCACTTTGAACAGTTGACGTTACATTTCATATGTGTTACGACCCGTGGCTCTACCCTTGATTCGATCCCTGCGAAACCCTACATTTCAGCAGTATAATGTAAGACCGCATGTTGCAGGTCCTGTAAGAGCCTTTCTGGTTGTAGAAAATGTTCGACTGCTGCCCTGGCCAGCACATTTTTCAGATCTCTCACCAACTGGAAACGTCTGGTCAATGGTGGCCGAGCAACTTTCTCGTTACAATACGCCAGTCACTACTCTTGATGAACTGTGGTATCGTGTTGGAGCTGCATGGACAGCTGTACCTGTACACGCCATCGAAGCTCTGTTTGACTCAATGCCCAGGCGTATCAAGGCCGTTATTGCGGCCAGAGGTGGTTGTTCTGGGCACTGATTTCTCAGGATCTATGCACCTAAATTGCGTGAAAATGTAATCACATGTCTGTTCTATTGTAAAATATTTTTCCAATGAATGCCGGTTTATCATCTGCATTCCTTCTTGGTGTAGCAATTTTAATGGCCAGTAGGGTAGGAGCGACCGGCGCTCTTTTCAAGTCACGGAGGGCTTTTTGCTGAACAGTATACTCTCAGTAAATATGAACTACGTAACGAGCTAATGCCCCAAAGGATTTAATATAAAACTTAACTAGAATTCCGTCAGGGTCTGGTTTCTTAACTCTTATCGATGTTGGAGCCGCCAATGTAGATATTTCTCATTTGAGTGTCTGAGCAGGAGTCAGAAATTGGCATGATAGTATCTTCGTTCGTGAATACATTTGTAAACGCATAATTTAACATTGCCGCTTAGTCTTCGCTGTGTTTAGTTTCAACAGCGGACGAATCCAATGAGAGATTGAACGATAGGGATGGACCCGTTCCATCACTTTGCGTACGACCAGGACTCTCTAGAATTTTCTGACAAAATTTTCACTGCGATCAGGCAGTGAAAAGTACTGCAGGGTTCTCGCCAGGCCCCTCTTAAGGATGCACGAGCAGCTATTAACATTTTGTATTCGCTTCCCTGCGGTCTCTTTAGTAGCAAGAGTGTACTAGTCTCTCTTTTGACAATCTCCGCAGAATAGTACAGTGAAACAAGGATGGCTGTATGCCATCCTTTGAAAAGCGCAAAATCTTATTCATAGTATGTGCAGATCTGTATGTAACGCGGAATTGATCGCTTTTCATCACGAGAGTAGGACGCGCTAGTATAAAAGTAAACGCAGGCCGCTGTGGCCGAGCGGTTCTAGGCGCTTCCGTTCGGAACCACGCTGCTTCTACGGTCGCAGGTACGAATCCAGCCTCGGGCATGGATGTGTGTGATGTTCTTAGGTTAGTTAGGTATGATTAGTTCTAAGTCTAGGGGACTGATGACCCCAGATGTTAAATCCCATAGGGCTTAGAGCTATTTGGAACATTTTATAAAAGAAGATGTCGGTAGAGCAGCAATAAAAACAGCATCAATCGGCCGAGAGGGCACAGTGAGTCCGTCAATTAATGATTGGATGGAACCTGAGTAACAGACCCATCAGGGATATGTAATACTTCTTCAGCTGCCCAAGCCAACTACTGGTGGTGTGATTGCAAAATCGAAAAGCGGAGGAACAACCGCAGCTAAACCAAGGGTTGGCAAATCTCATGTATTGTCAGTGCCGGCCGAAGTGGCCATGCGGTTAAAGGCGCTGCAGTCTGGAACCGCAAGACCGCTACGGTCGCAGGTTCGAATCCTGCCTCGGGCATGGATGTTTGTGATGTCCTTAGGTTAGTTAGGTTTAACTAGTTCTAAGTTCTAGGGGACTAATGACCTCAGCAGTTGAGTCCCATAGTGCTCAGAGCCATTTGAACCATTTAAAAAAAAAACAAATGTATTGTCAGTAGCATTGTCGAGCATTGTAGAGGGTGGTCCTAAACCGTCGCATGAAGCCAGCGGAAGAAAGTGCTCCTGAGTTCCAAAGTACTACTAGTTGTCCAACTAGCACCAAGACTTCTGCGTAGAGAATTAAAAGAGTTGGAGGAAGATGGTACAGCAGCTCCTTATAAGCCACACATTTCTGTAGGGACGCTTGAGGATGTGGAAAGAGGGACGCCACCAGACAGCGTGTGAGGTAACGGGCGAGTCGTCACGCCCTGAAAACATAAGTTGGGAGGAAGCAGTGGCCGCACGGACCGCTCGGCCAGCCGGGGCCCGGCAGCAAACGCGTGGCGCGGAACGTCAGCCGGACGAGAGGGGTGGCCCCAGCGCGTGGTCCATCGAGCACGTGGCTGGGAACTGCATGTTGACACTGCGACGAGGACGGTGCTTTGTGTCGATGAAGGAGGTACCTATGCCGGGAGTGCCAGAGATGGCGGACTTTGTGAAACCTTAATGGTAGACATTTCACCGTATAGAAATTAATAGTAGCCAGAGGAATCATAATACCTCAGAAAGAAACGTGTACATTACCATTATTTGCACGACGATTCTGATGGTGTAATCAGATTTTCAATACCTTTATTAGTTTAAAGTTTAGTATCCGACTGTAAATTAGACAAGTAACACCCACAAACGGATCTCCAAAATATAAACGCTTCATCCTATTCCGTCGGTCGACGTGTCTGTAGAAAGCTATTAGTGTAAACTTAAATTGGTATACCACAGTTACGCGAGAAAACGGTAGCAGCGTGCTTACAGATATACTTATTCATCTGTGTCTTTGTTTATATCCGATATATACTATTCATGAAGAAATTGGTTAAATATTTACTGTGTTTTAGAAAGCACACAGACATTAGGCTAACGGCATACCTTTTGTTCTATTCCTTTGATATATGTTTATTTAATTTGTTTATGTATGTAATAATGTGTGTTAGAGCGTGTTTATGGTCCAGCCGTAGGAATATTTATTTAATTTAAAGTTATTTAAATGTAATTCCAGTATTTCGTGTGTTTCGTTATGTTTGTGTCGGTGGGGTGGACTGAAGACATGGCGTGAGCGTTCTAGCCAATCGCAGCGTTCGTGAATGGGGAGACTGGATGGAAGCGAGTTCGGGAGAGAGGACAGGGGAACACGGGAGAGGACACGGAGAGGGCTGGACGTAACGGCGCGGGTGACGCTCGCTCGCGGCAGAGACTTGGAGAGTGTGGACCAGTTTTCGCGCTGTCGCGGAAGACAGAAATATTTCGGAGTGCCGACTTCTTCTCTTGTGTGATTTCCGTGGCTTGTGCAATGAAGACGTAGTGTGTGTTTAGAAGTGAATATCTCGCGAGCTATGTTGTTGTTCGTAACTATTTACGTGCAGTTAGGAATCTATTGTTTCTTTGTTATTCAACTTATATTTTATTTAACTGCTTGACCATCGACTCCAATAAGTGTTTGGCAGAAATATCCCGCATTCTCAAAAGTACTTCTACTATCGTACTCATCATTTAAAGTCGTTAAGATAGTACCTGCAGATTTGATTTAATTGCAATCTTTCATTTATAAATTTATATGTTACATTCATAATTCACAATTGCCGAGTGATAGAAACCTTCGACCATTCGATTCATGTGTATATTCTTATCGTATGCTGTAGACTCAGCAGTATTTGGCCTGTAATGCCGCAACTACGCACCCCAGCCCCTAGACAACGAAATCAGCCAGAACTTTTAATATTGCATCTCTGAGTCAGAGGTTGCATAGTTATTTCAAAGCCCGCAAGCGGAAGACTGGATACGAATGATTTGTAATAATGAATCATGCCATGGCCTGTGGCAATCCGATGGGTGTGTTGGGTTAGGCGAATTCTCGGAATTCTGCTATCATGTGTAGTGCCAACAGTGAAGCACGGGCGATATGGTGTTACGATGTGGGGATGTTTTTCGTGCTTAGTGTGTGAGCTCTTTATCTCGCTTAAAAAAATGCCAAATGCGTGTTATGCAGCATAGTGTACAGTGTACTGCGTACGGTACACAGACAATGATTGTTTATAACAGTGTGAAAATGCATCCTGTCACAAAGTGACGAAATGGTTTGTGTTACGTTATCAGATCCTCGTGTAACAAATAAGTTGATAGCGACTCTCTGTTCAGTGGACCAATCACACTATCTTAGCTTTCTTGATGGCCATTTTTCACTTCGTGACCATTCTTGTAACAGCATTGTGATCGCTAATTCGTCTCTCATTAGTGTCACACACTAAAACATTGGGTTGTCAGAGCTTGCAATGACTTTAGGCCTAACTGTTGAGCTCTAGATGGGAAAGATGGGCTCTGCAACTCCTTTGATAACAGCCATGTCTTGAGTGCCTGACGCATGATACACTCCTTCTCCTAGGAAGTGCCCGCTTTTTGTGCGACACCACCTCGAAGATGTAGAGCCAGTATCTGGATTCTGAAAAAATCGTCAGTGGCGGACACCACTGCCTTGGCTACCTCGTCGCTGTGAATACTGAAGTCCTGGTGCAACACGTGTAGGCCAGCCGGTGTGGGGGCTTCAGTCTGGAACCACACGAACGCTACGGTCGCAGGTTCGAATCCTGCCTTGGCAAGGATGTGTGTGATGTCCTAGGTTAGTTAGGTTTAAGTAGTTCTAAGTTCTAGGGGAATGATGACCTCAGATGTTGAGTCCCATAGTGCTCAGAGCCATTTGAATCATTTGAACACGTGTATCTCCATTCACCACATGTCAAAGAGCACAGAGATTAGCGTGCGTGCAGCAACATTATCATTGAAGCATGGAGGAAGAACACGTGAGAAGTGAGTCGAACAACAAACTGGTACAGAGGATGACCTAAACTATTAATTAAAGTGATGGGTAACAATATTCCTACATCAACCACACAGTTTCCAAAAAGTTATCTACCAGGTGATCAAAAAGTCAGTATAAATTTGAAAACTGAATAAATCACGGAATAATGAAGATAGAGAGGTACAAATTGACACACATGCTTGGAATGACATGGGATTTTATTAGAACCAAAAAATTACAAAAGTTCAAAAAATGTCCGACAGATGGCGCTTCATCTGATCAGAATAGCAATAATTAGCATAAAAAACTAAGACAAAGCAAAGATGATGTTCTTTTTCAGGAAATGCTCAGTATGTCCACCATCATTCCTCAACAGTAGCTGTAGTCGAGGAATAATGTTGTGAACAGCACTGTAAAGCGTGTCCGGAGTTATGGTGAGGCATTGGCGTCGGATGTTGTCTCTCAGTATCCTTAGAGATGTCGGTCGATCACGATACACTTGCGACTTCAGGTAACCCCAAAGCCAATAATGTCACGGACTGAGGTCTGGGGACCTGGGAGGCTAAGCATGACGAAAGTGGCGGCTTAGCACACGATCATCACCAAGCGAAGAGCGAAAGAGATCTTTCACGCGTCTAGCAATATGGGGTGGAGCGCCGTCCTGCATAAATATCGTACGTTCCAGCAGGTGTTTATCAGCCAGGCTGGGGATGATCCGATTCTGTAACATGTTGGCGTACCTCTCACCCGTCACGGTAGCAGTTACCTTTCGTGGTCCTGCGCAATCTGTCGGACATTTTGTGAACTTTTTTTTTTTTTTTTGTTCTAATAAAACCCCATGTCATATTTTTACCTCTCTATCTACATTATTCCGTGGTTTATTAAGTTTTCAAATTTATACTGACTTTTTGATCACCCGGTATATTACTAAAACTCTACCCCGGATCCAGGTATCAATTAAGTGCAGGCAGAACAAAAATTAGATTTTCAGTATTTCGCGCATTTAATGACCGAATTTAAAAATGTAAAACGCTGCCATAACCTATTCATTAAGAAGTATAATATTATGTTAAAATTTGAAACAATAACACAACTATTACAGTTAGAAACTGACACCAACCTCAAAATGATGAAAGGAAAAAAAGCTTACAGTTTACTACGTTTTTGCTGGTCGTGAAATAAAACTGTTATGCGAGGAATGACGTTTTAATTTTTACTTTTTTACTTCAAACTTCATGTAACGCACTTGCATATATTATGCAAATATATGTACCTACAAAATTATATCACTGTACGACACATAGTTCAGCAGATATGGCGTCTTAAATATTGAGATACACGAAAAACTAGCTTTTGACTGGAATGGAGCACAAATTGCCCTGTTTGTTTTCATCCAGTGTTTCGTAATGAGAGCTCTTAGCTGCTTTCAACAAATTTAAAACGTAATTTCAAATATTTCAAAAAGTTTTTCTCCATTACATCCCTGAAGGCAAATATTTAATATGTTGACTCATTTGTAAAGTAATCAGAAGTCTGAAAGTGATTTATACACGGAGGTTCGAATCTTTATGGAATAGAGTGTGTACTGGTTAATTATCTAGCAGATTCCGTATACGCTATGATGTACACAGAATACAGTCAAATATATTGTAGTGCATAGGGTGCACTGTATATCCAATAAAGATAATTTGCAAGAAGAGCTCACATACCTCAAGAGCATTTTTAAATCAAATGGATTTTCTCTGCAAGAAATTCGTAGAGCGTTTAATGCAAAACCTAGAATGCAGGTATGTGGTGGCGAAGAAGGCAGTGATTCCTTCAGATCTAGTGCGTTTTTAGCCTATGTGGGTGCTGTTTCCTCGAAGATAGGCCGTATTCTTGAGAAACACTGTGTTAAGGTGATCTTCCGACCTCCTACGAAGGTTGCAGCTTCGTAAAGTGGGCGTGTATCAGATTCCGTGTGGAAATTGAGAGAAGTCGCACATAGGTCAAACAACACGCACCATTCATGAGAGATGTGCGGAGCATCGGAGGTACGCACGCTTATTACACCTAGACAAGTCAGCTGTCGTCGAACGTTTTATTGGTACAGGGCATTCCATGAATTACAGTGATGTGAAGGTTTTAACATCCACCTCTTCCTTTTGGGAATCTGTCTTCAAGCAAGCTATAGAGATTATACTAGCTAATAATTTAATAAATAGAGATAATGGTTTTAATTTGCATAAAGCATGGAATCCGGTTCTTGGGCTAATTAAACTGCAGAGAAGTCGTCGTGGTGTTACCGCCGCCGATCATACATCGATAAGCGAATCGAATGTCTGTACGCCTTCGCCACTACAGTCTGTAACCACGCGACCGCTATGGTCGCAGGTTCGAATCCTGCCTCGGGCATGGACGTGTGTGATGTCCTTAGGTTAGTTAGGATTAAGTAGTCGGCATAAGTGGAGCATATAAGGCCACGCTTAGCATCTTGTCGTCTTCTACCTCACCATTTATGGCCCTCCTATTCACCTCACTCCTACCCTCAAATACCTTGGCCTCACCCTCGACTTCCACGTCACCTGGACTTCCCATCTCCTTACAATCCAACACAAAGCTCACAACAGACTCCACCTCCTAAAGCTCCTGTCCAGCTGGACGTGGGGTCTGCATTCTTCCACCATCCTTCACACCTACAAATCCTTGATTTTCCCCATCCTTTGTTATGCCAGCGTTGCTTGGATTTCCTCCCCTCCCAGGTTCTATAAAGCCCTCCAAATCCTCGAACGCCATGCACTCCACCTCCCTTTCCACATCTGCCTACTGTCCCCCATGAGCGTCCTCTATGACCTCATCCCCTTCCCCTACCTTCTCCTTTTCCTTGAGCACATCTGCACCCTGTATGTTGTCTGCCACCTCGATCCCTATCACCCCCTGGTGCCTCCTTTCCTCTCCACCTCCAGCCCGTTACACATGCCTTTACCATTGAATCCCACCCTCTCTCCATCTCCTCAACCTCTGCCTCCTTTCACAATGCAACTTCCAGCATCTACCCCTCCCGGATGATGAGTTTCGCCCTCACGTCTACCCTTCATACCAACTCTAACTCCACCTACCTCCTCCTCAGGACTCTCTCTCCTCCCCCTCCCTCCTCCTGAGCGGTTTTTCCCTCCTACAGCCCGCCCCTCTCTTGTGCTTTCCTTCAGTGTCTCTGCAGTCCCTCCTGCCTTGTCCTCCCTCTCCCATCCCACCTGTCTTCTGCCTCTTTGTGAACCCACTGACGCCCCTACTCTTTTCATCCCGCCCCCTCCCATGCTGCACCTTGCTCTCCCCTCGTTTTCCATCCTCTCAGGCCTCTACGTCGGCAGGTCCCGCCTGGCAGTTTTATTCTTCATCGTGTATGCTCCAAGTGGGTTTAAGGTGTGTTGTTCTGGAGTGTTTTTAATAATGTGGCCAACTTTTAAACTGTGTGTGTGACTTCAGTGTTTTTTTTTTGTACTCTACGAATCGCCAACTGTGTTTTTTAACTTTATGTCGAACTATGTAATTGTCTCCTCATGAACATCTCCTCAGTGTATTTTCACCTCCATTATGTCCCCTTACTCTGTTTTATGTCTCCCTTTTTTATCGTCTTTTTATGTAACATTTTCTTCTTGTATTAGCTGTCATATCACTCGGCCGAAGAGCTGTGGATTGTGCCGCTGACAGCCCTCCCCTACCCGAAATATCAACGGAGGAAAATTTATTTGCGCGGCTGCATGCCCGAAATTTAATGGACGGTACAGTCAAATAGTTCGCATTATTATAGTAATGGTTTCCATGTTCCTTGAACACATCAGCACCCTGTACATTGTCCGCCACGTCGATCCCCCTCACCCCCTGGTGCCTCTCTTCCTCTACACGCCCAGCCCATTTCTGTGCCTTTACAATTGTGTCCCACCCTCTCTGTTGCCGAAGAAACAAGTTCATTCCAGAAGCTAGTTATATTTTGCACAAGTTAACATATTAACGAGTTTTGGCTGCAAGGGGAAACGCCTCGAAGTCCGATTGCGGAGTAATGAATACTTTGTAGGCACGCCAATAAAGCAAGTAATGTGACAGTGTCTCACAATCCTAAGACATTTTGTAGCAGAGGGGTGAAGAAGAGATTCAGTGACGGTCTGGAAAATACCGACAGGAATGTGGACTCCAGCGACGTGGCCAGCTGCGCTATGTTCTACTGCTTAGAATCCATGGCGCAAACTGCCCGATCGAAGTGGTCACACAGATTCTCGATTGGGCTTAAATGTGGGGGCTTCGGTGGCCATGAGCGTACTGGAAGCCATCCTGGTGATCTTAGAGCCACGCACGTACATTGCGAACTCTGTAAAAAGTTGTGTTGTCCTGCTTCTAGATACCATCACGCAAGTAGAGGTGGACATTGTCCCCGAGGATAACAGCATACTTGTGTTGATCCTTTATCACTTATAGAAAGAAGATATTACCCAGGGAATGCCCTCTGGCCTGTACCCTTCCGACGATTGTTGCATTGCTTCAGAGGTTTCACACCATGCATGCCAACAGTCATCTCTCCGATGGAGCATGAAACGAGATTAATCTGAAAAGGCCACCTGTCCCCACTTAGTGGACGTCCAGTTGCAGTACGGGAATGCAAATTCCAGATTTCGTCACCAGTGAACAGCAGTCAGCGTGGGTGCATGAACGAGATGCCTGCTGCGGAGGCCCCTATGCAGCAACGTATGCTGAACGGTATTTGGGAAGACACTGATGGTAGCCCCTTGGTTCACCCGGACGCTCAGTTGGTCAATAATTGCACGTCTTTTCGCCCGTACATATCTTCACAGTCATCATTCACCCTTGTTATCTATGGCCCGTGGTGCACCACAGTCGCATCGGCACCGGTTTTGGATAGCGCCTTTTTGTCATGCACGGTGTACTGTAACGACGGATGCACATGAACAATTTACAGATGTAGCCGTTTCGGAAATGCTTCCACCTTTGGCCTGAAACCCAATATTCACGCTGTTCCACCTTTGGCCTGAAAGCCAGTATTCATGCTCTTTTGGGCGAGAGAGAAATCGCTCCGTTTCCGCATTACGACACTGTTTTTCAGGTCTCGCCTCCACGTTTTACAAACCCTCCACTGCTAGTGCTATCACTTCCCGTCTCTGAGAGCTTGTTGCAAATTGATGTGGAACATAGACGGTGGTCACATTAATGTGAGTGGACCGTGTAGTTCCACACTGGTTCCGATTAACTTTCTAATGTCGTAAGATTCAACGACAGATAAGCGAGTTTTCAGCACTCACCTCGTTTTTGAATAATATCGAGAAAACTGTTCAATTTTTATCACGATGCTTTTCTTCTCGATGTTAAAATCTCGTTATTGTAAACAAATCAATACCATTTACATCAAATTACTGTAGTAGGCAGTCTCACAGCTCTGTCTCGTGACCCGTCATACACAGCGTGTTCCTCATCATTATTTGCTACTGATGCCTTCTCCAGCGGCAGTTGTCGGCTGTATCTTACTCGTAAATCACTTTGCTTATGGAAATGGATGGGCGTAAAATTCGTAGTTTAGCTCTATTAAAACGCAAATTTTCTCCAATAACCACACGTTATTCGTGTTGATCTGCCTGTAGTATACACAAATAAAAACTTCTATATCCATGCACATAGTATAATCAACATAGGAATTTTACGCTCGTCCATTTTCATATTCAAACCGTGTGATTTGCGAGCCAGCCGCTGGCGCTCGAGAGCACTGCAGTTGTAAATCGAGATGAGGAGCACGTTCCGTGTAATGCGCTAGCTCATTTGTAAGCATGCACCAACGACGATGCAAACCACGTCTGGCGTACTTAACGATAAGATACACGTTCCGTGATAGGACACTTAACATCCTGATCCCAGCGAGCAGTCAGTGTGTAACAGGTTACGATTCGCAACTGTCAGACTGCCGACTACAGTACATTGACGAAAATGGTATCGATTCCTTTGAAGTAACTGAAATTTTAACAGCAAGAAGAATAGCATTGTAAAAGTAAGAAATAGTGTTAAATAGAAATGAGGTGAATGATGAAAACTCGCTCTTCTGTGATTGAATACTACCAGGGAGAAACTACTATACGTACAGGAGAAAAAGAATTCTCGCCATCAGGCCCTAAAAACCACGCGATAGTCGACCGACCGCCTTGTCATCCTGACTCATTCATCATCGGATGCGATATGGACGGGAATGGGGTCAGCACACAGCACTCCCGGCGGTCGTTGACGTTTTGATCTTGGAGCAGCTGCGTCCCAATCAGGCAACTCCTCAGTTGCCGTCACGAGGCTGAATGCACGTCAGTCCAGTTCTACCAGGAAGGAAAAATCGCTGCGACATAGAGTCCGGGTCTCCACGTGAGGGTCTCTCACGTTGACCACTTGGCTACAGAGGCGGACACATGTACAGTGAATGAACAAAACCGTGGAAACACCACGAGAAATGCAGATTATAGACAAGCCTACAGGTTGCGCTGTTTTATCTGACCACAAACGACATCTGTGCACTGTCCTTAGTTTATTACAAGTGTCATCTGTGGTCATAACAGCATTGTGTGTACTTACGAGTGCATTGTGTTGGAGCCGAGTGTTTAGTGTATCAACAGGTACCGTATCGAACATTTATCCCGCATATGGGGAAAGTGGTAAAACATCATCCACTAAGTCTTAATGCGGAAGAAAATGTGGGTCGAGAGACTTAAGAGAATTGTGACGAAAGGTAAGAAGACGAGAGCTGCAGGCGTCACTGCACAGCAGGTTGTCGCCGCGCGGGGTAGCCGCGCGGTCTCGGGAGCCTTGTCACGGTCCGCGCGGCTGCCCCCGTCGGAGGTTCGGGTCCTCCCTGGGACATGGATGTGTGTGTTGTTCATAGCGTAAGTTAACTGAGGTTGGATTAAGTAGTGTGTAAGCTTAGGGACCCATTACCTAAGCAGTTTAGTACCATAAGATCTTACCACAAATTTTTCTCACCACAGCAGATTGTCGCACTCACAAACCTTGTCGGCACCAAAACAACACGAAGGGAGCTCCGTAAACAGGAAATTACAGGATGAACTGGTGTTCCAAAACCACTCACCAACGATGCAATTTGCCCCTATCAGGAAAACATGTTGGCGAGACCATAAAACGTGCAATGGGATAATGTCATTTGGTTGTATGAATTTTCTTTTTCATTGTTTCCTACTTCTGGCTGAGTTGACCTCCCAAGAGTGAAACACGGTGGTGATTTACAAGGTCGCGATACTACGAAGGATTACGTGAGAATTTTTGCTGGTCAGGTCCATTCCATGGCACAATGTTTGTAATGTTTGTTCCCCAATGGTGGTGCTGCGTTTCAAAAGAACAGGGCCCCGTTAACACAGCTCGCATCGTCCAGGAGTTGTTACGTGGGACGAGGATGAACTGTCACATTCATCCTGGCCACCACAATCACCACACCTCAATATTATTGAGCCTTTGTGATCTACTTTGTAGAGAAAGGTGCATGACCGGTATCTACCTCCATCATAGATCCTTGCTTCTGTTTTGCAGGAAGAGTGATATAAGATTCCCTTGGGAACCAGACAGGACATGTATTTATCCATTCCTCCATTACGAGACGACATGAAGTTGTTTTGGATGCAGACGGTTTTCGTACGCATGTATTGTGCATGGTAATGTGTTGTGATTTTGGTATTTCCACATTTTTGGCCACCCACTGCGTTAGCTTATTAGGTACGACACAGGTATTTTAATAAGTACGTAAAATACTGCCCGATTCTGGTTGGTACACTCTGATGGCAGAGTGAAAGAACATGGAAACGACATGAGACGACGCATTCCTTCACGTCCTCTTGCAGGATACTGGTGGAAGTATTCTCGCCTGGGGAGCGTCTGCAATAGATGAATCAGGCCCTATGATGCATTTACCACGGGCAACGGCTTACAATACAGACACGTCACATCCAATCATGTCCATGTGCTAGTTCGTCTACAGTGGCCTACAGACGACTTCCACTTTTAACAGATCACTCCACTCCAACACAACAGAACTGTAGTAGAATATGAGAAGCACTCAGACTTGGCAAGGAGAGTACCACAGATGTTAGTTTTGAATCCACCGTATTTTTAATACATGTAACTGACCTCTCACTTAACTTACAGCAAGCAGAATCGGTAGTTTTTGCAGACGACAACAGTAATGTCCAAACCTAAAACCCTAGAGAGAAAAATTACCTTTATTATCCATTATAAAATCTGTCAGCAGCTCAGAAATTAGTCCAATATGCACCAGCAAAAACTGATCATTTTGCCCAGTACCTAAAGTGGCTAGCACGCATCAAGGCAAGTTTAAATCTAACCTAAAACCATTTCTGCTGGACAACTCCTTTACATGGACAAATTTCTATTGAAAAAGTAGTAGCCTGTAAACAAAAATTCTTTTGAGTATTGTGCCATGTGAGGAACGAAAAAATGCGCTCATTAATGTTAACTTTAATCTTGTATATATATCCTGTGGTGTCACCGCCAGACTCCACACATGCTAGGTGGTAGCCTTTAAATCGGCCGCGGTCCGCTAGTATACGTCGGACCCGCGTGTCGCCACTATCAGTGATTGCAGACCGAGCGCCGCCACACGGAAGGTCTAGAGAGACTTCCTAGCACTCGCCCCAGTTGTACAGCCGACTTTGCTAGCGATGGTTCACTGACAAATTACGCTCTCATTTGCCGGGACGATAGTTAGCATAGCCTTCAGCTACGTCATTTGCTACGACCTAGCAAGGCGCCATTATCATTTGCTATTTATCTTGTGAGGCATGTACCGTCAGACCGATGTTTACCAATTATGGATTAAAGTTAAGTATTCCAGCAGCTACGTACATTTTTTACTAGACTCAACCCCTTTAACTGTTCCAGACCTCACGCCAGCCTGCGTGAGCTTAAACGCGCGCTTTTCGGCTTCCTCTCATGGTGGCTTGGCTGTCTTGCCAAGTCACAACATATCCTATAAAATGACTCGTTCTGCGTTATTGCATTATTTATATCACTTAGGATCTTAATAATTTTGATTAAAGAATCGTTCAAGTGATCTGTGGAACTTGTAACTAACTATCAGATATAGTAACTAACAATGGTACATAGCAAATCGAGGACGCCAGTTGGAGAAATGTACTTTTCCCAATTGCGGCTCTGACCAATCCCCAAGAGCTGAGAATCGCTGCTGGTAGGTTATGGAGCAAATTGGCTCCCCAGCGATTTTGCTGCCTCACGGAGTTCATACGTCGCTACGTAGCGCCGACAGCTGGGTAAAAAATGTGCCAGACGCTACAGCACTGATGTCTCTTAGCAAAAGGGAGGCTAAACTTCACCGATTTCCCCAGTTCAGCTGCTTATGATTATACTGAACGTTTCTGCTACTCATTACATTTTTAGCTGCTGACCTTCCAGTCCCGTACTGAGTGGTTTTGATGTTTAAATCTGCGACTGTTTCTCTGGAAAGTCCTCCGCATGTGTCATGGTCAAGACAAGTTCAGACTTGTTAGAATTCTAACGCCATTTCTGAACTCACTAAAAAAACAAAGAAAAAGAGCAGGGTCCTAAGAAAGCTTCACTAAGCTTCCGTTAGTAATAAGTCCTCCAGAGACAAAGAGTGTTGTGAATTTGAATAGAGAGTCGTTAAGCTTTATGTGCTGTGAGAGCTTGAAAGGTTCGCAAACGTCAAGTCATTATAACATTTGCTCTGAAATAGAAGATTGGCAGCGTTTATATGGACACATCGATTCTCCTTCGATATTAAAATATCGACGTGTTACTTCTTCCGTCAATCTCTCCGAAGCAAGAATATCTTTGAGCATGTACCAAGAGAAGGCTGCTCTCGGCGTCGTTTTGTCAGTAAGAGTAGTCAGCTGTCGTGTGGTCAGCTTGTGCTGAGAGGAAGGCATGTGTAGACTTCGGTGTCAGCCACGCAGCGGGTGTCGCATCTTGGACGAAGAAGACCTACCTGGCCCTCCTCTCCTTCTGGGATAGCAAGCTGCCAACTGCAGCCCGTCATTTGGCCTATGATAAAGCTCTGTATCGTAAAGCAAATCGTTGAATGGCTATCAGACTGTTTCCCATTTGAAACACTGAGAATATACACTCATAGTCATAAAAGGAGTAGCACCCAGACGGAGAAGGCGGGTTGCGACCATTGTTGGCAAGCAGGCAGATGGTACCACACGTATGAAATGATTACATTTTCAGCTATGAAGGACCAGCATGTGTTTCCTGTTGCACTACGCAGTCACAAAATGAACATTTGGTATGCCGTCAGGTTTCTGTGGTTGTGAATTCAAGCGTCCAGATTTCGCAGCATGGAGATGAATACGTCTCAGAATATGTAGCCCTGTGGTACTCCATCCCATTCTGCTAACACCTGGGTGAACCTACCCAACAGACTGATTGGTGGACGTGGAATCCTGATGACATGCTCGCTGACCTCCCATACATTGTCGATGCAGGTGGCAGCCGTATGAAAACGAAAGCTGTCATGTTGAAACATAACATGGGCGTGGAAGTTCACGAACACTAGAGCTACCAGGTGCAGGATCTCATCCATGTACTGTACATCTTTCACAGAGCCTGTTGGGAACATTAACAGTGAACAAGCACCACTGGATATTTCTCCTCACACCTTCACATCAGTTTGGTGGGACATGTCATGGGAGACCACAAACTGCTCCTGAGCTGCTCTTCACTGCGCCTCTGGACATGGAATCGGCGGTTGTCGCCTCCTCCAAGGCAGAAGCGAGGATGACCTGACGGCAGGGGAGTCCAGTGCGACGCTGTGGGGGCGTGAGTAGATGTTGCATAGAAGGCAGGACAGCCCACTGAATGGCAGCTACCGTTTGCGCTGGGTCCACTCGCGCGTGGCAGACTTTCCATGGATGCTCCCTCCTTGTGCTGTAGTCGGACATGTTGTGCATGCCTACCTTCCTGTGTCTATAGCCACCGTCAATAGGCAATGATTGTGTCCACACGAACGGTGTGGAGCGCGATATGAGGATAGGACTACCATATCTCCCACAGCCACACGATGTGGCCACTGTGGAACTAGTGCAGCTAGGGAAGCTGCTGTCGAACGTGTCGCCTGCACACAGTGAACATTCAAGTGAAGTTCTAGTGGTGCTACCCACTGTGGTGCTGGCTGGGCCCTCTGACATCAACCAATGGGCACGATGTCATGGCCTCACTCACTCTCCACGAGTGCACATTCGAGCGTGGAAAAGTAATCATTGGCACAGCTGATGGTGTGCAACATACCCATCCAGTTTGCAGTGGGTCTGTCAGGTGCTTTTGGTTGCACGTATTTTTAAGACGATGGGAGTAAACGCCACGATTTGTTTTCATATTATATTATAGCCACTGACTCTGAGTAATTCCGTTTATCGGCAAATGTGCTGGGGGTCAAAAAGTTGTTCCATGTTTTGTGGAGCCACAACTCATTGTGACTATTCTACTCTGTTTCGGTAATTATTGGGGGAAAGTAAGTTCATAGTCTGGTAAATTTAAAGGGGTGATTTTTCGTGGTTAAACAGTAGCCACATGCTATGCTCTCGTTAAGAAGTTCAAGAAACGGTTAATACCCTTCTTCTGTCTGTTCTGTACTTTTTTATGTTGCTACATACTAGTTTTCACGCATTTGCCGTAGCGTTTTGGAGAACTGATTACCCAGTTTACTCTGTTAAACAGATCTCGCTGAATGCTTGTTGTGCTGCTTCATCCACTTACCGCCTGTGTGAAAAGTAATTATACACGCAAACTCCGCGATGATGGGTTGGGGGTTGTGGGGGAGGAGACCAGACACGAAGGTCATCGGTCACATCGGATTAGGGAAGGACGATGAAGGAAGACGGCCGTGCCCTTTCAAACGAGCCATCCTTGCATTTTGCCTTGAGTGATTTATGGAAATCACGGAATACCTAAAACAGGATGGCCGGACGTGGGATTGAACCGTCGTCCTCCCGAATGCGAGTCCAGTGTGCTGACCACTTCGCCACCTCGCTCGTTAACTCCGTGATGATGTTACAAGCTATCATGGATGATGGAAACGGGTAAAAATATCAACTTGAGGTAAGAAATCCTAGTCCGGAGGCAGTCGAGTCGAAGACTGCAAACGAAAATCTACTCAAGTTTCGCCTTAGCCTTATGCAGCCCTCATGCTAAAGGCCGCAACTTTCGAACCCTGATCATCAAGTACAGAATTAAATATTTCCAAATTAAACTAAACTTCGCCCGAGCAGGCCATGAAGGTCCAACGTACCGACCGGCCGCCGTGTCATCCTCAGCCCACAGGAGTCACTGGGTGCGGATACGGAGGGGGATGTGACCAGCACACCGCTCTTCTGGCCTTATGTCAGTTTACGAGACCACAGCTGCTCCTCAGTTTGCCTCACAGGGGCTGAGTGCACCCCGCTTGCCAACAGCGATCTGCAGACCGAATGGTCACCCATCCAAGTGCTAGCCCAGCCCGACAGCGCTGAACTTCGGTGATCTGACGGGAACCGGTGTTACTACTGCGGCAAGGTCGTTGGCGAATACTTCGAAATACTCTAAGACCATTTCCCTGTTGACGGACTGGTAACGGCACACCTCACTTAATGTTAGAGAGATCAAAAATAGTAAGTCTACAGTACGGTAAAACTGAATACCATTTAGATGCACTAGTTTCACAAGCTGCTACATTTACAACAGTTGTTCAAAATAGCGTTCTCCCAACTTTAATACAGGCTTGACACAGTCACACTGTTTTGTCGAACCTGTTCTATTTTCCTCAATGTCATTAGAAAAGTATCACAGACACTGACAACTCTTGGCACGAGATACTTTTGAGGCTTGACAGGTGTCTCATACACAAGACTTTTCACGTCATCCCCCAAGAAGAAGTTAAGTAGGGATAAGATCGGTTGAATGTGCTGGCCACGAATCAGGGCCACCTCAGTAGTTATGTAAGGAGAGTTTGGGCATAGAGTGTGTCACAGATGACATCAACCATGAGTCATTCAGTTTCCTCAGTTCCCACCTCTCTGCCCTACTCCTCCTCCCCCTGCCCCTCTCCCCCCCTGACACCTCTGCCCGTGTATGCTCGAGGGTTGTCCAGAAAGTAAGTTCCGATCGTTAACGAAATGGAAACCACAGTGAAAACCAGAAAAGTTTTATTTTCAACAGTTAGGTACAACTTCCACTTACTTCTCTACATAGTCGCCGCTCCAACTTCGAGTTTCGTCGTAGTGTTGTGTCAACTTTCCAATATCCTCGTCATAGAAAGCAGCTGCCTGTGCTTTCAGCCAGTTATCTGCGCTGGTCCGTAGCTCGTTGTGTGTGGAAAAATTTTGTCTTCATAGCCAGCGGTTCTTGTGAGCAGAGATGAGACTCAGGGGGAGCCAATTATGGGCTGTATTGTGGGTGATCAACCACTTCTCATCGGAAACGCTGCAGGCGCGTCCTCATTGCCCCTGCAGAGTGCGGCCGAGAATTGGCATGCAGAAGGAACTGCTCGACAGTTGTGTTATGTGGGCTGCATGACACTGGCGAAAGCTTTAACCAGGCCCTAAACTTGTCGGCAGACGCTATTCCATATGCATCTTTACATGCTCACTGTTCACTCAAAACTGAAAAGAGTGACGCGACACGATCGATTGGCATATTAGAGACACTGCGCAACACATCTGTGCGTACCTTTACCGGATTTATCCAGTGGTTTCCATTTCGCGACCCATCGGAACTTACTTTCTGGACAACCCTCGTATGTCACAGACAGCCATTTAGGAATCCTGTGGATACGCCTAATGTTTAGTATGCTCTGTAAAAGGCAAAGTGAGAACATTTGAAATTCGGTTGCATAGTTTCTGTCGTGTGTCGTTTGCTGGGTGAGTAATTACATTTCATTCATCAACGTATATGTCGAACTGTAGGGGCGAGATAGACTTGACGTGGATATTCTCAAACTTACATGGTGCATTTATTATTTTGTAGCATATTCCAAGATTTCAGTGCAAGAATCGATGTTGTTGGTACAATATTCGTTGTGGGAAGCAAAAGACTACATCTGGAGAGGGAGAGGCTTTACACTTCTGTAGGCACAAAGTGATTTCTGTACTACACATGGTTTCAAAATTGATTTGGTGTCATCCTAACTGATGTGAAGTGGGGCGCTCTTGTGTACTATAAAGCAAGGAACATCTGAAATTATTGTGTTACTCCAAGCTGTAAATGAGTTCCTAGCGAACAGCATGTTGTTTTTAATCGTGGGAACTCACTCCGTTCTTCACGACCCTAGATGACGTCATGTTTCGTTTATATAGCTATCAAATTTCGTCACACCAAGACATATCTACAGCAAAGAATCAACGTGTCTAAGGAACACGTGGAGCTACAGACCTTCGCCCTATTCCAGCTAAGCTACAAGCCTTGGAAAAGCGACTGTGTGTAATCCACAAACCTTTATGCAGTGGCGAGTCGCGACAAGAGTCTGCAGCGAAGGCACCCTGCCCGGTGTGTCAGAATGTGGCCTGCGGTGGTGGCTGCACGCGATTCTAGTGTATTTAAGGAGACACAACTCTTTCCCTTCTACTGAGATAGTGTGCTGGCGGGCTCTCGACTACATCCACTGAAGAAAAAGAAATCGGAAAATCAAGAATGAGTTGTGAGACATAAAAGAAAGTTGGTAGGTGTGTTTCTGCATCTGAAAGACGATATACGTTCAGATTTTCATGAGAGTGGCGCCAGTTTCATGAGAGTGGCGCTAGTAGTGCCACTATGAGAGTGCAAATGAGGTTTGTTTAAATACATGCTGTTACGGTCGTGAGCGTTAGTTACCTTTCAGATTGGACGTAGTGAATTGAAGGCGAGAAAGACCCCGTTATCAGCGCTTCAGGGAGTTTTAACAAGGTCGTATTACAGGGCTATGAGAAGCTGGATATTCCTTCTGCGATACTGCAAAAAAACTTGACAGGAATGTAGCCACCGTACATTATTGAAGGCATCGGTGGTAACGGTCGCAAGAAGACTTGGTGTACGGCTCTGAAGCATCAGCAATTTGAGCAGCAGGTGGCACCAAAGTGACATAACGAACTGATACAAATCGGTTACTTCAAGGGCAGCTACGAGTCAGACGCCCTGTAAGGTACATTCCACTGACCCCAAACCACTGCCACTTGTCACTTCAGTGGTGTTAAGCGAGGGTGGATTCGAGGGCAGAGTGGAGGTCTATGTTGGTTATAAGGAGGCCAATTAAGGGCGTGTAAAGAACCTGTCTTCGTGCTAGACACACGGGACCTACACATGGTGTTATGGTGGGGGTACGATTGTCTATGACAGCAGGAGCACTGCCGTGGTTATCCCACACACTCTGGCTGCAAAATTGTACATCAGTCTGGTGCTTCGACATGTTGTGCTGCCATTGATGACCAACATTCGTGGGCGTGTTTTCCAACAGGATAGCGCTCTCCGACATACTGCTGTTGCAGCCCAACATGCTTTATAGTGTCGACATGTTGCTTTAATCTGCTTAATCACCAGGTATGTCTCATTAAAGCACTTTTTTTGAGTCATCAGTTTTCTGAGTGGTTTGGTACACCCCGCCACGAATTTCTCCTTTGTGTTAATCTCTTAATCTCAGAGTTGCACTTGCAACCTACGTCCTCAGTTATTTCCTGGATGTATTCCAATCTCTGTCTTCCTCTACAGTTTTTGCCCTCTACATCTCCCTCTAGTACCATGTAAGTCATTCCCCTATGTGTTAAAAATTCCCCAATCATCCAGTCCCTTCTCCTCGTGTTTTCCATATATTCCTTTACTCTCGGACTCTGCACAGAACCTCCTCATTCCTTCCCTTATCAGTCCACGTAATTTTCAACATTCGCCTGTATGGACACGGGACATCATCAGACGACAACTCCAGGTTCATCCGCAAGCAGTGTTAACTGTCCCTCCACTGACCGAGCAACTGAAACAGCCATGGAAACCCATTCCACATACTAACATCCGGCACATGTACAGGACAACGCCAACACGTTTCCATACTTGCAATGAACATTATGACGGCTACGCCGTTTATTAATGTAGCAGTGTTTCACATTTGTAATGGCTCATCTCACGCTTACGTTAAGTTCTTTTACTTAGACAAATGTATTCCCGAAATTTTATTACTCTGTGTTATTTATTTTTTGATGCTGTGATTTTTTCCGTCAGTGTATTACGTCCACTAGATGGCGTTGAGCTGTGCAGGGGAGAGCAGTTAAGTTTTTAGTTCTGAAATATGCTGTACAAGTTGAGTATTTTGTTCCGTTTTTAATGGCTATGATTCGATTTGTAAATAAGTGTAAGCATGTTTCATTCTAAAATGTTGTTACAACGCGTATGGTATCGATACGTTCGCATGTTTTATGGCTCTGGGATGGTTGGTTATGTTAACTACCTAAGAAATAGTTACCGTGCATTTCACACCGAAAATTTTGTAGTGAATTTTACAAGCATAGTACTTCAATTTTTTTTTTCAGAACCACAGCATAAGTGTACACCACCAGGAGGATGAATGTGCATATGTTGATTTATTTCAGTTTGGAAGCAGAATGTATTTGTGTGTTACTGTTTATTTCCAGTTTAAGTGAAATTTGACTCTTAGTCGTTTGGGTTGAAGTACAAGTCTGTTTCCTGTATTTTTCATGTTTCCAGTCGTTTTAACTTAGGTACGCAGACTGTGATGGCAGTGCTGTCACAACTGCATAGCAGGACTGGGAATCAGAGCTTCCATACTATATTTCCCATTATGTCATCGATCTGGTAGTATGAATGTGCTGTCTTCCGAACCTTCCGGATGCGGGAGAGGTACGTGATGAATCGGCTTTTAGCGGGCTACCGCTAACGGGGTGGTGGCGAGCTTCTCGACTGGTCTGGCTATCATGGAATTCTCCCAGGTCAGGTATTTGTTCAAATAAATACGCAGTTGTTCTTCTTAGACAGTATACATTCTGGACTTTAACTTAGGGGAATGAGGTGGCGGATGGGATAGGAACAAGGGGGACCCTTCCCTCCTCCAGTTTGATCTTAAATAAAGACAGAATTTTTCCCAGTACACAGTAACAGTTTATACTTTAACTTACGATGCAGTATGACATGACGTGCTTATCAAACAAAAACAGCTGTTTAGGCAAGGTTAACTTACGATGGAATTACATAGTGAACCGACTGCTATAAATAGCCCTACAGGGCGTTACAGACAGGTCACTCCCCTCTGTTCTCGCACCTCGGATCCTGACGTCATAGTAAAGCTATTGTTTCTGGTGTCAGTATGCCCTGGTCGCCATTTTCGACCGCCATAGTGACTTCCAGGTCAGCCAACCTGGATTCTGACGTTCATAGAGCCCGTCCCAGTATTTGAAGTCTTGGATTCTGACGTCGTAGAACCTGTGCCGGGGGGGCCTTGGTAAATGCGGGACCTGCGAAGAACCTGTGGCGTCGCACTAGTCGGCTTTTCTGCCGCACTTCCCGAACACTCGGCTCCATGCAGGGCCCAAGGCCCTGCGTTAATATGTAATTGAAAAGGCGCCTACTAAATCTCTTAACTCTGAAGTGTACTATCGATAGTTTGGATGCATTTGAACGTCAAGAGTTATTAAACCTTGTTGAGATGACTGTTGGCACTTGTAAGATCTGCAGTCTCTTCTGCTGTGATGTACGCGCCGTAGCCTGTCTTTATCGTGGGTCTCGGTCCGTGCCAGTATTCCGGATCCGCCAGCATGAAAATGTGATATTTTGCATGTTTGAAGTTCTCGCCAATCTATACTATGGCATTAGCCCTAATTACACAGGAGTGTGGGAAACACCGCCATTTTACACACCTCTGTCAGAGAGGAGTAGTGGGGAAATGCCATGAAGTTATCCGTGTCGTCATTGGTGTCGTCCTCGGTGTCGTCGTCGCTGTCGCCTTGGTGTCGCCATTGGTTTGTCACTGATGTCGTCACTAGTGTCATCAGCGTCGTTAATAGTGACGTCATCGGTGTCGTCACCGGTAACGCTCTCTGTGCCTGAACTGTCCTTACATATATACCCTTCTCCGCCTAGCTAGTTTTCAGGAAATGTCTGATCCAGGTGTCACGACCCCTCAATCAATAGCGAGGCGGAGCTCTTCATGTTCGAATCGTATCCGTTGACGAATAACAGATGGGTAGCACATCTCTCTCATAAACCCTGTGTACGCCGGTGCATGTATGTGAGGAGGAAAAAGAAACTGGCGTAGTGCGTAATCATTCACTATGGCTGCCCACATACTGAGCGAAGTGGCGTAGGGGTTAGAACGCTGGACTCAAACCTGCGTCCGGCCATCCTGATTTAGGCTTCCCGTGGTTTACCTAGCCAACGGCCTCGCCGCAGTGGTAACACCGGTTCCCGCCAAATCACCGAAGTTAAGCGCTGTCAGGTTGGGCTAGCACTTGGATGGGTCTGCCGAGCGCTGTTTGCAAGCGGGGTGCTCTCAGCGAACTGAGGAGCTACTTGATTGAGAAGGAGCGGCTCCAGAAACTTACATGCGGCCGGGAGAGCGGTGTGCTGACCACATGCCCCTCCATATCCGCATCCAGTGACGTCTGTGGGCTGAGGAATACACGGCTTCCAGTCAGTACCTCAAGGCCTTCATGGCCTGTGCGGGAGGAGTGGTTTACCTAAAACGCTCCTTGAAGATGCCGAAACGGTTCCTTTGGCAGCGCACGGCCGATTTCTTAGCCATCCTAGAAATAATCCGTGCTTGTGCTCCGTCTCTAATAACCTTGATGTCTACGTATTTATTTTCCAACATAGTCACCATGGGAACGAGAAGGTTTCTTCCAATGAGACACTGTTACTGTAGAATGTTGGTCTTTGTTGACGGAGCCAAAACTTCACCTCTGCTTGCAGCGCTTCATCAGTATCAAAGTGAAGTCCTAGAAGATTTTCTTTAACTTTTGGAAACAGATTAAAATCGTATGGGGCCATGTCGGGATTGTAGGGAGGATGATTGATGCCAGTGAACCCAAAGCATCGGATTGTTGCAGATATCTCAACGGTCGTGTGTCGTCTGGCGTTGTCATGCTGAAGGACAAACTCTTCGAATTCGAAAATCGATTACAGTACGCTGTTTCTCATGCACCGATATGTTAACGTTACACACATCCATGTTACACGCTACAGTTCTGAGCCCACTAACAGCAGAAGGCTGCAAATATGTAGACGTGAAGAATAAAGATGTGCTACACTAATAAAATTTGTGTTATTTGCAAAGCTATAAGAGTTTTCACCACCCTCTCGCACTTCAGCTTATACGAGTTAACACGGACTGCAGTCTAATATAGTACTGACATTGCACAAGGATTGCTCTGTCAGTATACAGTACGGTATGTAAATTGGATTAGATGAGTTATTATCTCAATCTCTACACCTATGTGCTTGTCGCGATTACCTGCCCCCAAAGTCTTAGCAACAGACTGGCACATGCATTCCACTAACAGAGCAATCTCAACAAATCCCGCTTATAATATTCGACTCAGTCGTTTCAGGGCCATAGTTCCTTACCTCAACTTACCCTTCTCCATAATCCCTGAAAGTCTGTATCATCATCACGAAATCACCCTGTCTACTGAAGAGTCTCATTACCTATTGGAAATATACGTACGTGAATTAGACAGTGGCACTGGTGATAAATGTCCCTCTCCGTAGCTGAGTGATTTGCGAGTATTACAGCTATGCAGAGGACATAGGCTGCATTCCCAGCACCAACGGGAATTTTTCATTTCTGGGACGAATGGAACAGGGTACACTCAGCCTCGTGATGCAGCGTGAGTAGTTACTTGAGTGAGAAGACCGGCTGCAAGGTCTGAGTTGATGATCGGCCGGGAGAGAGGTGTGCTGACTCTGTGCCCTTCAGTACCGCTGTAGAATGACGCCATTGGCAGAGGGAGCCCTGTCGATCACAAACGACCCGTCAGGGTCAGAACGCGAGCTGGTATGAATGAAAGATCTTTGTAACTGAAGTACAATGTTTTTCATTTCCCTCCACCTTCCTAAGTTCGCAGTCACTCAACGTCTCAGTTATATAATGGCGAATCTGTTTTAAAGAGATACATAAATGTTGCATTTAAGCTGCAAAAAGTAAGTTCCGCTGCAGCTACAGTCTGCGAGTGGCAGAGAAGTATTGCATAAGTACTGTATTACGATGGTCATTCTTATGGGCAATTAACCGTGTTAATTCAGTTCAAGGCTTCATGCGTTAAGAATGGTTTTCAGAGCAGCAGCAATAAAGCCGAAATTTCTATACGACTGATGAATACTCATTTTGTGCTCATTCTTGTCCTTCTGCATCTACGTACATACATATTCCGCAAGCCAGCGTATGATGCATTGCGGAGGACACCTTGTGCTACTACTGGTCATTTTCTTTCCTGTTCCACTCGAAGAAACGTGAGATTGCGCCTCTAACCGCGCGGCCACTGACCGCGGCTACTGCCCTGACGTGAAGATGCTGGCACAAGAGAATAATTCATGGCAGGCTGCAAGAGATGACTGGTGACTCAAGGATAAAGACTACAGAAGCTGTGTTCCCAGGTCATTTGCACATATGGGCTATGTTCTTGTGGAACACGTACGAACATAAAAAAAACAAAATTTCATTTATAGTGCCACAATATGTGTGCACGAAATGTGGAGTAAACTGCTGGCCTGCCGTAGTCATGGTCTGACAGGTCGCTGACACAGTTCATCGTGACCACTCATGCGTTACAGTAGTGAATGTCACTAATTAAAGTAATGGAGACCCTCAAATCAAATATTCACACGTGTAAATTGATCTACAGAATACATGATGTGTGCAGAAGGTCAGCAAACATGCATCAGCAATACACAAATTCAGTCTACATGGCAAGTGTCAGTGTTATATCCGCTTCACACACGCACACGCACGTATGCACACACACACACACACACAGACACACACACACACACAGATATCTATCAAATTCCATGCCTGAAACACGACTGTAGACTGACAAATGACCCCTGGTAATTTCCTAGTGTGCATGGTTACAAAACACATGTGGCTGGAAAATAATATCCTAAGGACGTAGGTCACATTCCAGTTTTACGTCTTGTAAGACGTGTATATTTCTATTGTCTATTGTCAAACCACAATTTATGAAAGATGTTTATATTTTGTTAATAGGATTAAGTGGGAATAATCAATATTTGTCATGTTGGAAATAATTGTGGTAGCAGGGAATGTCTGCACCAAAGTATTGTTGGCAAGAGAGACCACAAATAGATATAATTTTAAAAAAGGGCGGGAGAGACCGCGTATGGATACATTTTAAGAAAAGAGCGGGAAAGACCGCGCATTGATACATTTTGTAATGGTAGCAGGGATTGTCTGCACCAGAAAGCATTGTTGGCAGGAGAGACCGCACTTTAGCGTTCGTGGGAAGACAGTAGTAAGCGAGATGTGAAGCGAGTCGGTAGCAGGTCTGAAGCGAGAGATTGAGAGGAGCGTTGTGCCTACCAGCCACCAGCTATGATTTACAAGAGATTATAAACGGATGTACAGAGACATCAGCTAACTATTTTCATAAGAGGAACTAATATTATTGAAGTATTTTGTTTGCGAAACTCAAGACTACTGAAGGTATGTTTGCGCAACGCTAGTTGTAAGATTATTGTAAAACATAAGTCCCATTTGAACGTTTGTAAAATCATTTCATTACCAACTGTAAATATTTGAAGCGTTTTCAAAATATAATTAATTTTTGCCAGCAATGTTGCATTACTGATTATAATCCATCCCAAAAACCATCAACATAAAACTTTGCAAAAATTTTATTGTTGTCAAGAAAAAGTGTAACTATGAATTACGTAACTTCAGTCAAATTAATTAAAGAATAACGTCAGCTTTGCTATTAAAGAATAACGTCAGCTTTGGTAATAAATACAGCCACTTATTATGACAGCGCACCAGCAGTTAATAGAGTATTGTAAACCAGAGTAAGTATATTCATGTCGCACTTCGATGTAGCAGTCAGATGGCGATCCAGTAACAGTAAAAAAGGTAAGGAACAGTTTTGGGTTATTGCCACGACGACGACACATTCTATGTTTCGTCGAAATAATCAGAAAATAACTTTTAATAAGCAGTATTTAAATTTATATGCGAAGATTGAGAAAGAGAATTAATTTCAAAGGGAAGATTTCATTTGTTATTATTAGAAATCCAAAGGGAAGGTTACATAGGTTATTGTAAATTGGAAGGTTGCGTAGCAAAAAAGATATAGAGGAGACGATTATTGCGTAATAACAAAAGAGGTATAGAGGAGACGGGAAGGTTTCAATCTAAGTGAAACAAACCTAACCAAGCACCATTTGAGGGAGTAAAAGCTAACAAGATACTCAAAATGTCCATCTTAAGGGTCACCATATTTTTTTCACGTCTGAAACGTCCATCAGCAAGCCACACACAATGTATATATATCAAGTGCAATGTAATGTCGTGTGGCTAGGGCCTCACGTCGGGTTGGCCGGTCGCCTGGTGGAAGTCTTTTGAGTTGACGCCGATTCGGCGTCTTGCGTGTCGAAGGGGATGACATGATGATGATTAGGACAACACAACACTCAGTCCCTGAACGGAGAAAATCTCCGACCCAGCCGGGAATCGAACCCGGGTCCCTTGGCATGACAGTCCGTTGCGCTGACCACCTTTCTATTGTTCTCATTTTTTCGATGTTGTTCGTTGCATTTGTTCGGTGCGGATGTCCCATGACACCCGTACAAGTTCAGTGATGAGCCGTTGACTCAGTTTTTTATTAAAGAGGGCAGCTAACTCTGTGACCGAACACGCTGAGCTACTGTGCCGGCGAGTGTTGCAATGCCATCTCCACACCAAAAATATTTGTCAAAATACGTAAAGGTGTCGGCATTTGGATCTGAGGCTATGTTATTAGTGGTAGAAACCATAAACGGTGACCCTCTTACAATTTACAACTTGTTCAATAGTGCATTACCTCACCAAGCACCAGTTTGAGGGGGAAGAAGAGAATGCTTCATGTTCTACAACATAAAAATATAACTGATGATATTGACAGGCTAGTATTGCTTTTTATTCCAATTTGAACGGCATCTACTTGGGTTTATGTACAGAGGCTGCGCTATTTATCTATCACCGCTGTGGTGCTAAGTTTCTCTAAAACATTTACTGACTGTATTTCCATAATCAACCACTGAATATGACAAACTCTAACCGTAATGCGCCACAGTATGAGATATGAAACACACAAAATAGCCAAAGGCAAACGAACTTACCAAGCTCCATTTTACGCATTTAGATGAGACATGTAACGAAATGCCACATACTTCGCCATGTTACTGCGGAGCTTTAACAAATTGTCCCCATACTTCGACTTGTCATGGCAGAATAGTAATAAATTATGGCTACTGATGACTTCTTTCACCTGTCGCAACCTGAGACGTCTTCGAAACAGTTGAGAAGTGATATAATGGTTATTAATGTTTGCAATAAATCTTTTTACAGACGTGGTTTCTGAATTTGAAGAACAAGGTATTTGCTTGTTGTGAACTGTGTGATAATTCCATGACAATGGGCGTGATTCTACACTATGAAATGAATACTACCCTGGTTATCCACTTTTGCAGAAATATTTCGCTCCCAATGGGACTTAAGATTTTGCATGTGGCTCAAATTCAAGTGTCTGTCAGCTGCCTCTCTCGACTTATCACAGATGAGCACACGTGGAGTGCGAAGCAACAGGTGTGTTGCTCTTCCGAACGGTTAAACCGCGTGGGGTAGCCACTTGGTTCGGGCTACCCCCGTGGGAGGTTGGAGTCCTCCTTCGGGAATGTGTGTGTGTTGTCCTTAGCGTAAGCCAGTTTAAGATTACGAAGTGTGTAAGCCTAGGGACCGATGACCTTACCAGTTTGGCCTCATAGGAACTTTCCACCACAAAACGGTTAAGGATGCACGATGGTTTGCTGCGTCACAACGCTGCACAGGGTATAGTTGTCAGTAAAGGCAGCCCATCAATACCTGTGAAAACCGGAACTTGGAAGCCAAAAAGTAGATGAGACCACCTGGCCATACAAGCGACTGCGTCATTAGGTGAGACACCGTCGATCACCTTCGTCAGGTGACATGAGGTTCATTCGTCCTCCTCTTGTGCAGTGCCGAATGAAATTAAAATGGATCGCCTACTATGTGCCATGGTATGGCGATCTGGTGAGTGATATACTGTCAGAATTTAAAAACAGAGTAATTTTATTCTCAAAATCATTGGCAGTCTTTTACAGTAGCAGGATATATTAGTAATACCAGTAAGAATGGACTTTGACAATAGGCAGGTATAAAATGGTGCTCAGTCCACGGAGAGCTGCCGGAAGGAACCCTCCACACCGAACAGGTCGGTGTGCGTCTTTGGTTTTCCGGGCCTCTTCGACTCGTCCACACCGTACTTTTCGTCCTCCTTGAAGAACGCCGCATTCCTCTCAATGCGCTCTTTCCACGCATCTGCGAACAGAGTGACAACGTAAAACACATCTCTTGTGAACAATAAAGGTTAAGGGAATCAGGAATATCTGGTGTGACAAATCTCTGCATACAAAAGGCAATATCCTGACTGACTGACCCATCATCGCCAAGCCCAGACCGCTAAGGATACAAACTTAAAATTCGAAGAACGTGGATGTTATACTGTAGGCGTCGTTTAAAATAATTTTTCGAAAAAAGGGGTTTCTATTTGTTTTTTATTTGAAATGCCGATATAAAGGCAGTTTTGAAGGTAGACCTATGAGAACTAGTATTTGATTTCTCAGTCAGAAAATAAAAGATACCTGTTTCAGCATTTTTGGAAATTCAACCAATAATGGAGTAAAATAGTGGATGAAAGTTTTTTTTGAAACTAAATAAATTGTAAAGAACTGCTAAAGGATTTTTAAGGCTACATCAGGTATTTTAACTTCTTGGTTAGAAATTTAAAATAAGTACGTGTTTCACTGTTTCTTCAAATTCAACCCCTAAGAGAGTGCAAAAGGGAATGAAAATTTTTAAGAAAATATTTTGTTACGCCCAAAAAATGTTATAGCTACATTTTATGAATATCGCTATTTCGCTTTTCGGTTAAATATAAACTTGCTGTGGAAGTATCTCCATATGAACGCAAAAGCCATGACTAACAAAAACTCCAGATACCAGAATCGCTTTTTGGTCAAAAGTACATTCGGAAAAGCCCACACTTCTATGTCTTTCATTGGCACGAAAAGCTTAGACGCTTTTGCAGTTTGTGAGCAACATAAAAATTTGATAAAATAAAAATAGAAACAAAAAAATCTCTGCAGGCCGTTTAGTCTACTGGAGTGAAGCAGCGGGCACTAAGCTAGTCTTCAGATATTTTGCAAGCTACTGTTCGTACAGTATTCTGTAGTGGTAGTGTTGTGTGGCATGCTGTGGATTGCTGGTTTCTTATCTATCTTTTCTGGGAAGTTCTTGAAATATTTTATGTTTGTAATGTTTAAATATCTGCAAGATTCAATGATTATATAAGTACTAGCATGCTGGAATGTTCGATGTTTGTTTAAAGTAGCTGCACTTCCCGTCCAGGATGTAATTTCTGTTCTGGCTGTAAGTTGGTCTCAGTAATAAACTTGCTTCCGGTATCATACTTCATTCACGACCCTGCCTTCGGATTTGGATTTGACTGAAGCTTCACGATGTGGTTTCTGCACTCATATTATTGGAACACTTGAGCGTAATTCAATCCTTTTCCCTTTTTTCAGGCTTACAGACTACTTAAACTAACTTATGCTAAGAACAACACACGCACTCATGTCCGAGGGAGGATTCGAACCTCCGGCGGGAGGGGCCGCGCAGTCTGTGACGTAACTCCTCAAACTGCGTGGCCACTCCGCACAGCCAAGGTCTATTCGTTTTCTTAACATATGTGTATAAAAGTGCAATTTACCCACCTTAATATATATATGTAGTCTTATACAGTTCTTTTCACCTATAAATCTAAGATTGATCGGATTGTAACGAACTTGAACTGTTGAAAAGTGTCCAGACACCTGTTAGTAGACATTGATGTGGACTGTGTCCACCCGAAGCCTTTACGACGGACTGAACGCTGCTGGTGCAATTTTGAGTGACATGTCTGAATATATATGAAGGAATGGGGCTGACGTTCTTCCTAAAGACCGTAAACCAAAAGAGCTACTGGTATTGGACACTGTGGACTGGAGCTCTGGTACAGTCATCGCCTCTGCACTGTTCTTCAAGTGTACACAATACACAATACAGAAAACGTATTCCTATCCTTCTACATTTAGTATTTTGTTAAGTCAATAAGGGTACATGCTGCAACCACGGGAGACATCCCTATACTGTGACAGCAACTCCTCTTTCTCTAGTGTATTATATTCTGTGTAATGCTATAACCTCTAGTGACATTTACGTACATTGTGATAATAACTGAAGCTCCAGTTCCAAACCGCTGTAAAAATGGAGCTCTGTTCGGACTGACAACAAATTTGAACGGAATGTTATCGAAGAAAGGGGAAACGTAATGGGATGGACGACTATGGTGTGAGTGGCGCATTAAAGCAACACATTAAACCAACGATACTGTGTCATGTTCATAACCACTTATGTTTGGCATTCACAGTTGTGGCACTATTAGTTAACTAGGTCATGCAAAACGGCAAGGCTGTACCACATCGGATGGGAAAAATTGGTTCTTCATTGTTCTGAGATAAAAAAAAAACACATAAAAACTGACGTGAAAGTAGTGCAAGACATGTTCAATGTGCTGTCCACCGTTTTCTGCCACAAGTTGAAATCAAGAAACAGGATTTCCACAACAGATCTAAGTGTCTCCGGGGTTATGTTCACAATACGTTGCCCAATGCGCGCCTTCAGTTCAGCTGCGTTTGTAATCGGAGCACTAAACACAGCGTATTTCGGATAGCGCCACAGTCAGAAGTCACACGGATTAAGATCAGGTGACCTGAACTGACAGCCTGTGGGGAAATCGCGGCCGTTGATTCTAGCACTTTCAAAATGCCCCTGCAGCAACTGGTTCACTGGCTGTGTAATGTGGGGAGGAGTGCCACATTGCATAAAAGTGATCCTACCCACACACACATGCTACCGAAATGACGTTGGTGCGCAAAAGACTCTCATAGCGTTTACCAGTGACGATAACAGGATCCACAGGACACATCTCCTGGAAAAATAAGGTCCTGCAATAAACGATGCCGTTGACCCGCACCATGGAGGTATGTTCGTAGAATGAAGAGATACCACTTGATGTGCGAGCGGATTTTCCGTTCCTCATATTCTGCCATATTCTGTGTATTGGTGTGTCCTAGGAGATATAAATGGCCTTCGTCTATCCAAAGAATGTTTCATGGCTATTCGTTGTCCGTTTATGTGTGAACAAAAAATTCTGGAGAAAACGTTTATCTTACTGGAACGTCAGCAAGAATCGACTCCTGAACGGGTAATGTTGTATGGATAGCATTACAGGGTGTTTCTTAGAATTTTATGCACTGTGCTCACAGCAGTGTCTAGAGTTTGGGCAATTTCCCGTGCAATGAATAATTTCTGTATACACAGCTCGAGCCCTCCTGTAATGCTGTAGCCACATCTACTGATATCGGACCAACTGTCTTCCTTCTTCCACCACTCTGTACTTCAAAATAAACCTCCTTTTCGAAATAGTTAATAATTTTCTCCAGATCCTTGGCAGACAGAGGACCAACGCCTTTTTACATACCCTTGAGTGTCCGGAACTTCTGAAGAGCTACAGGCGCGCGGTCGCCGTTCTTGTTACAGAGCTCTAACATGAGTACGCGATGCTGAGGCAGCCGTGCTGAGCACCTCAACACAAACTGAGGAACAGGCGTGCACCCTGCATCTTTTATTTCGCATATTCTGCTGCTTACAGCGTCATCTAGTCGTGAAATTTTCGTTATTTTTTCCCATAAGTTTTCCCCCTTCTTCGATAATACTGGTATTTTATTGAAATTTGACGTCATTCCGAGCAGTAGTTCTCTTTTTTTTTTACAGCGTTTTGGAAGTACAACTTTAATTATAATCATTCAGTAATTCAGTTTAACTTTTCCATCAGTAAGTAAAGACGACATGGATGATACGCTTGAAAGACAATAAGTATTATATAAAAATAATTAAATATTGTCACTTGCATTATCCTTTCTATTTCTGAGTTTCAGCTGTTTCAAACTGGAAGTTCTGAGGCGCAAACTGGAAACCAGCCCGACATTTTGCCTAGAAGAGAATTGGAGACAGCGCAGTCGGGACAATAGGTACCCACACACTAGCTCACGTATGAAACCAACGGTCATTGACACGCAATACGGCTCACAATCAGTCTAGCGGTCTACGACCTAAGCTCTATTCTACGTAATTGGCCAATATGAGGAAAAGCAATTCTCCGTTCCTTAACTGTAGGTAATAAAGGAGAATAGCCCACCACATACAACGTGACCGTTATCAGATCTGACTTGGGTGTCAGAGGAAAATACTCAGGCATTATCAGCTGTTAAAAATTTTAGAATACACTGAAATTCAGTAACATCGACTGCACTGCTCAGTTCTTGTTGTATACATGACGGTTATTTTCAATGCGATGAAACATCTGCATTTTCAACGCTTTATTTCATTATATCCTGCACATCGTCTTCGGAAACAGTTTTAGTTATCGTCTTATGTTACGATATTTTGTGCCAGTTCTTTTTCATCGACAGCTCATGTGTCATAAGATAATTAGAATAATTGTTTATTTCCGCTTTTCATTTCAGGATTGATCTTCAGTCTTTCTCATATTTACTGTACAGAGATACAAGAGTACAGGCTGATGTGCACAACTTGGAAACATCAAGCTTTGTGGACAAAACACAACGAAGAAAATTTATGTTAGAGCTAGAAAACTGTATGACCTACAAACTGAAATCCAAGTTAACCCCTGATATCAGCGCTTGTTTTATTTGTGTTCGTGTTATAGTTGTTACGTTTGCTGCCATAGTCTTTTAACCAAATGCATCAGCACCAAAGTAGGTCTTTTATCTTTGTGTCTACGCTACAGTTTTATGGGTGTGTTCATAATTCTAATGCTCAAATAACGTTTAGGCGCATTCCAACTTCTCACACTAGGAAACACATTTTCCACAGCTAATTCTAAGTGCACGTCGGAGCGAAAAGAAACGACCTGACAGGTTTAGTATCTGACTGCGCTCGTCAGAGGACGCTGCCACATCTTCAACCATCCTCCTATATATTGTGTAATATTTCTGGCTTAGTCAGGCATCATATTAGGCTCCAGGAAGCTGTTTCCAGAGCAGTGGAGATGCAAGAAGTATATAGATGACGAAATGTGGTGTGAGGTACCTGTGACAGATGTTAGATTCGGTACCATTCCCGTGAGAAAGACCGCCTGCATAATGCTACTGCTCTGTGATTGGCTGCTCTGTTTGGAGCAAGGGCGCCAAAACGTTAAAGTATAGTTATTATTATTAGTTAAACTACTCATTAGAATGACTTCACTTTTTAATATAAATATCTCTCAACAGCTGAGTATCAATCAGTGATTTTAGAATTATTAAAAACAATTTAAATCAAAAACATAAGACTGACGAAATTGCAGACGAAGCACTTCGGAAGCGTTCGGGTCAGGCCTTTTCTGGTATGGCGCACGAAGTGTTTCGGGCTGTTCGTCACTCGGGATTAGGCAGTCGAGAAGAACAGACATGTATGTCGTAGTAAGTGCTTCCAATTTTTAATTAAGTTCCTGTTCGTCACTCTGGATTAGGCACTCGAGATGTACAGTCATGTTGTCTATTGCAGGACGTGTTTGCCAGTATTCAGTATTAAAAGATTCACTCCGGTAGTCATGAGGCACAGACACGTGCCACAAATAATGTAAAGATACATTTTCGTAAACATTGTGTTTGATCATGTACTTTGCTGTATCAGAAGGTGTTGTGTTAAGATCATGTAGTCTTCTCGTATGGCTATATTAAAATACGCGAGTGGCATCCCAAAGAAGTGATACATTATTTCAGAACAGAACCTCGCTAAAAGTCAGTTGCAGCCTCAAGATACAGAACCTACGACCTGCGTGCTGTTTTCTGCGCTGGGGACATCTGCTTGAAGACAGCAGGTTAGTGAACTATAAAAGAACCTTCATATTCCACACAGTGCAGTGGAAACAACTTGGCGCCTCACGTGTACCTCATGCACAGAACAAATGTGCTCAGTGACACGTCATCTGCAGTAATGCAGAGGAAGTAAAGGAGGATGATCGTTATTAACACCAACAATCAATCCATTCTTCCTTTCTTGCCGTAATTGTTTTACTATATATGTGCCAGTAGGAGACAGGGTAGCTGGAAGGGAGAAACCATTAAATGTGCTGCTGAGAAAGAACAACCTGCGAGAATGTGAAACCATTAACTTCAGGGAAGTTACGGGCTACTTCCTACTAGACTGAACCCTCTAAATAACAATAACATGCGTGTTCGCTTGTAAATGAAATTCCATAGTTTTGTGTAAACTTTATTACTTTGTTACCATTCCAGGTAACTATAGGCAACACCACTAGTGAGCGGAAGACCCTCAACAGTAGCCTATCTCAAGGTACAATCCTAGCTCTGTTACTATTTAGCTTGTATATTGCAGATATGCCAGCCGCTCAGTGCAGAAAGTTTGAGTCATTTCGGGAATAACTAATATAAGTGTTGTATGATGACTGGTTCTTGTTCAGTGACTTTTTAAAACCATCTATGGTTAATAGCTGTAGTTATGGGAGGCACTTCAGGTAAGGGAGCAAAGGCTAAGCTACACGTTATGCAGACTTGCAGTAAAGTCCACTGTGTGACTACAACGATCGTAACTGGGATAATATTAATTCAATAGAATCATTAGTAATGTTCGTCTCTTACCGCTCTTTAGCCAAATATCAAGGAAACGTATTTTCTTCCATTTAAACTGCAATAGGACAAGAACCAGTGATAAATATACGTTCAAGGGAGATTTCTGTTACGTTCCACATACTTAGAATCAATATATGTTTAATATCATTTTGCACTTCATCTATAAAGTTCCGTAGGTTAATTAAAATAAGTAACTTTTTAAATTCCAATTCGTAATTTGCAATAGGTGTCATTCATATGATTTACAAAGTAGAATTCCGTTTCGTCGTCTTTCAATCACTTATTTAATTTCACGTTGCTGGAAATTTGATATTCAATTGTTGTATATTTATAGATTCTACTCTTTCAACTGCAGTAAAAGCGTGGTTATGATTCATAAGTAAGTGTGCAACGAATTGCACGTTAATATGAGGTAACACAAACCAAACCATAACACCTAAATATCACATGATAAATTTATGCTCGCTAACAAAATGTTTGGGCAGTAATGTGTAAGGACTGATGCGGAAATTAAATCATATTACTGTAGCGTTAAAAACGGAAGCTACAATGTAGTTTCCATTTCAGGCCACTACTCACTCTCTGTAAGTCAATAAATTGTACGCTGGTTACTTATTAATTTAAAACAACGGAGTGGTGACCACTGTAATGAAATGTGACTAAAACAAGGCAAAGGAAGAGCTTTAGAGAACTCCTGTTCTTTGAACTATACTCTATCCTTGTATATGTAATGGCAATAAAACAGCTTTATCCATTTCAGTAGAAGAAACATAACACAGGTGTCTAATTGAAATAGAAATCCTTGGCGCCTCATAGGTACATTAGCTATCGTGGAAAGCAGATAGGTAAGTTGCAAACTCATTGGAGGAAGGAGAAATGGCGCTTATTACTATCTACGTTAGCCCAAATGGATTCAGTAGGACAGGGATCAGGTGAGCTCACGGCCCAGGTTGCAGCCTAGCGTCCATGGAGTGTCCGTCGAACTATTCATGGATGGTATTCCATCATGCTGAATTTCCAGGCCTATAAAAATCACTTCATCGGCTTTTGTGTCATTTTTGTCTGCGTATAAGACCCAGCAGCTTTGCATTTGAACTCCATTCTCCGCGAATTAGAAAACTCCGTAGTAGTCACCAGAATCTAAAATAGGATCTCTGCTTTGGTTTGTATTAATGCTACACACATAGCACGGAGGCAACCTGTAGCAGTTATCTGTAGACAAACGAACTAGTAGTATGGAAACTGTCTGTAAATTCCTATATAGTTAACCTCAGTAACTGGGACTGACCAGATGTGTGCCTTTACGGCAAGGGAGACTAATCACTTTATTTGGTTACACGAGTACTTGTGTCCGTTACCCGTTCAGTATCCTGATATACTTTCTCTATCTCTTCATCTTCGGCTTGCGACGTCGGCATGTATATCTGAACTATCGTTGTCGGTGCTGGGCCATTGTCCATTCAGATGAGAACAACACTATCACCGAACTGTTCGCAGTAACTCCCTTTGTGTCCCACCTTCTCATTCGTAAGGAATCCTAGTTCCGTTATACTATTTTCTGCTGCTGTTGGTATTACCCTATACTCATCTCACCTGCAATCCCGTGTTCTTTCCATTTCACTTCATTAACCCCCACTGTGTTTAGATTGATTCTCTGCAATTTCTAACTTTTCTATCATGTTAAGACTTTTGACCGTCTACACCCCGACGACCCGTTACGAAAACGCTTCCTGAATGAGCATATGCAAGGGGAATACTTTTCCTGAAGCTCTCAGCAAATCTCCTCTGTATCGGCAGGTGTCAGCAGGTCAAATCGAGGCTCATCGATGGACAACGCCTGCTCCCATAGTTGCTCAATCCAGTCGCGACACTTCGTTGCGAAACGCAGTCGAGTGATGCGACGATCTCAGGTGAGTTCTTGGCCTGCAGGAGGTCTTGTAGATTGAAGACTGGCGTTTTCCACTCTCCTTTGAACGATTCCCTTACTAAAACTGACTACCTCGGATTTGACAGATTCGGTTTAATGCTTCCACGGTGGTTATGTGACTGTTGACGAGAACTTATAGCTGCAAAAAGTGACCATCATCTCTTGTCGATGTTTCTCTTGTCGGGCCTAACCCTTGTTTCCTTGAAAATCCTCAAGTTTCCTTGTACCTTCCTACGTTTCTGGAAATCGTGGATGTTGTAGTTCTCAAAGTATCTGCTATATATTACATGCTGCCACCATTTTCTAATTGAATAACAGCTTTTGCAGCATCTTCAGGGTTTACGGACATGTTTACTCCACAAATTACTGATAGCATTAATCACAGAAAGGTCCTACAAACACCTGTGGTTGAGATGGTAACAGTCCGAGATACAACAGTAAAGTACTACGAGAGCGGGAAAACATTATTACTTTATGTCCAGTGTCTTTCTTGTTTTTCCCAGATTGTTCAGAGATAAAGGATCAAAGATTACGCAATAAGGGATCGACGCCTAACTGTTCGTTCGCAAAGTAACTTACCAGTAGCGTCCCTAAGAAAAAATACCGTACTCTGATTAAATGGATAGCATACAATTAGTGCTTGTTGTTTCGGACACATATATTTAACTAAGGCCTTGACGGCCAATGACCCCTTCAGTGTAGATGCACAAAATGCTCGAATTCTTAAGGGAGTTGGCGAGATGCCGCGAGTAATGAGGCTAATGAGCAGGGACACCGCACCAGTAGGTTTTGGTATAAGCAGAGAATTTGGGTCTGACGAGAGGCGTGGTAGGGTAGTCGGTGGTGTTATGGTGACCACTGTGCCCAGATGGCATAGTGGTCAGCGCATCTTCCTTAGTAAACAGGAGACATGGGTTCGAACCCCGATCCAGCACAAATTTTCAACTTGCCCCATTGATATATGCTGATCAGCCAAAACTTCATGACCACTGCCCACCGCTACGACAGATGACGCATGGTGGCGTTGTGGGACGTGACGCGGTAACATAAGTATGTAAGCGGGGCATACACGGGTGAGGGATCACCTTAGCGAAGATATGAGATGCCAATGGGAAAATCCATTGAGATAAGTGACTATGAAGAAGGGCAGATTATCGTTATGCAGAGCCTGTAAATGAGTGTCTCGAAAACGGCTTAGCTGATCGAATGGTCAAGTGCTACTGTCGCATCTACGGAAAGAGAACAGGATAACTACCAACAGGCGCTAAATGGTTGGAAGTCCGCTACTCTTTACAGAACGTGGATATCAGAGTCTTGTCTGCTCCGAAAAGAAGGATAAATGGTGATCTGTGGCACCTCTGTCGAAAGAACACAACGCTGGTGCACGTACAAGTGTTTCTGAGCACACCATTCATGATACGTTGTTGAATACGGTGCTCTGCAGCAGGCCACTTCTTCGTGTTCATATGTTGACCCAACGACATGGTTAATTAGGATTGCAGTGTGCACGGGACCAACGGGATTCGACCTTGGATCAATGTAAAGACGACGACTCTTCGGGCGAATCATATTTTTGCTGTAGTAGGTCGATGGTCGTCTCCGCGAACACCGTCATCGAGGTGAACGGTGGTCCGAAACGTGGTGCGCGCCACAGACGCAGGCCTGTGGGAACAGTACCAGGCCACGGAAAAATTCTCCTGTGTTTGCATGAGACCTGTGAAAGTAATGGAAGATACGCTGACGGCTGCGAACCACCTGCATTCCTTCATATATACCCCGACGGTGAGGTAATAGTCCAGCAGTACAGTTGTCCGTGTCTCGGAGCCAGAACCGTACCACACTGGTTTGAGGAGCGTTATAGTGAAGTCACGTTGGCGTCTCGGCGACCACATTCACATGATGCAAATCCTATGGGCCCCATCTAAGTCGCTATCGGGCGCCATCAGTGGCCCGTTATTTGCGCGAATAACTTAATCTGTGCGCAGACATCGAATGCCACATAGCTCCACAATCAACAAACTGTCGGATCCCCAGTACGAAGAAGGCGGACAAACAAACTATTAAGCAGGTGGTCATAATATTATGACTCATCAGCGTAAATCAATGCGCGACTGGCAGCTAATGTCTTTAATTGCTTTGTGTGTTAAATTGATAGTTACACATCATGTATTACGTGTTGTGCTTTTTGTGCTCTCCGTGACACATGATAAGGCGATTTGGTGAGAGATGTACTGCCAGAATTTGAAAGCAAAGTAATTTTATTCTCAAATTCATCGGTAGTATTTTACAGTAGCAACATACAACAGTAGTATCACTAAGAATGGCTTTTGATAAGAGTAAAGACAATAGGTCGGCAGAGAATCGTGCTCAGTCCACGGAGAGCTGCCGGAAGGAGCCCTCCACGCCGAACAGGTCGGTGTGCGTCTTCGGTTTGCCGGGCCGCTTCGACTCGTCCACCCCGTACTTCTCGTCCTCCTTGAAGAACGCCGCATTCCTCTCAATGCGCTCTTTCCACATATCTGCAAACAGAGTGACATCGTAAAACACATTCCATGTGGACAACTAAGTTTAAGGGAATTAGGAATGTCTGATGTTACGAATTTCCAGCCATTTGGTAACTCATTCTACAGTGATTCCTTCACTAATGTTATAAAGTACACGTCGGCACAGCTAAATTCTCTGCCTTTCTTCTTGGTTGTTCCCTTTGCTTAACAGACAGGAATAGGGGTACGTCTACACATAATCAAATACTACTTTATTATGAAACTTCCTGGCGGATTAAAACTGTGTGCCGGACCGAGACTTGAACTAAGGTCCCCGAGTTCGAGTCTCGGTCTGGCACACAGTTTTAGTCTGCCAGGAAGTGTCATATCAGCGCATACTCCGCAGCAGAGTGAAAATCTCATTCTGGAAACATCCCCCAGGTATTGTGGCTAAGCCACATCTCCGCAATATCCTTTCTTCCAGGAGTTCTGGTTTTGCAAAGTTTGCAGAAGATCTTTTGTGAATTTGGAAAGTAGGGGACGAGATACTGGCAGAATTAAAGCTGTGAGGACTGGTCGTGAGTCGAACTTCTTGGCAGATTAAAACTGTGTGCCGGACCAAACTTAACAGAAGCTCACCTGCGAACCTTGCAGAAATAGCACTCCTGAAAGAAAGGATATTGCGGAGACATGCCTTAGCCACAGCCTGGGGGATGTTTCCAGAATGAGATTTTCACTCTGCAGCGGAGTGTGCGCTGATATGAATCTTCCTGGAAGATTAAAACTGTTTGGAAGGTAGGAGACGAGGAACTGGCAGAAGTACAGCTGTGAGGACGGGGCGTGAGTCGTGCTTGGGCAGCTCAGTCGGTAGAGCACTTGCCCACGAAAGGCAGAGGTCCCGAGTTCGAGTCTCGGTCCGGCACACAGTTTTAATCTGCCAGGAAGTTTCATATCAGCGCACACTCCGCTGCAGAGTGAAAATCTCATTCTGGTCGTGAGTCGTCCTTGGGTAGCTCAGTTGGTAGAGCACTTGCACGCGAAAAGCAAAGGTCACGACTTCAAGTCTCGGTCCGGCACTCAGTTCTAATCTGCCAGGAAGTTTCGTATCATCGCACACTTCACTGCAGATATAAAATGTCGTTCTGGATACTTTATTATGCTTCTGTATTTGTGCTATTCCTCCCCCTTAGTAATATAAGACGAGTCGAAATGTCACGCACGTCATATGTTTTTGAAATGCGTAAGTCGCATTATCCATATGACATTGAGAGACGGATACTAAGCCATTCATATTTTTCTTTTTTTTCTTTTTTCCTAGTTCCACCATTCTGGCCTCAAACGGGCCACTCGGGACCGACCTACCGTCATGTCGTCCTCTGCCAATGGCTTCTTTTGGACGCGATATGGAGGAGCGTGGGATGAGCACACCACCCTCCAGGCTGTTGTCTGTTACACACCATATAAAAATTATCGCTCTTGAATATCTGATGAAGGCCAGACTATCGAGGCCAAACTGAGGCACACTGTACTGCCATAACGAAAGAAGATATCATTTCAAGACACTCTGAACGGCATTCAAATTACAAGCGGAATTTGTCTTTCTGCAAGTGTTACTTCTACATTGTTTAGGAACAATGAAACCAAGCGTATGACTGCTTGTATTTGACAGAGGCTCATATACATGTTTAAAATTTCAAGTTCAATACATTTGAGAAATATGGAACTTTATAGTATGGGCAACCATAGCTGTTGAAATTCATGGAAAACTGAACTTGAATAGACCACAGAGAGCTATTATGGCATGATTTATTAATGATCGGTTTCGCTACGTTAAGGCAGCTTGCTAATAGTGTCAGTACTTTATTCTTGTGATAACCAACAACAGGTTCCTCATCTCCCGCACTGTTCGTCTCAATGCTCTGCCGCTGACTGTTTGTTGACAACTTCCTTTCTTCATGCGGTTGGATTACGTGACAACGACGTTGGGATCGTTTCTGTGTTCTTATCTATGTGACACTACTAACAGCCTCAAGATGTTGGTTTAACGCAGCGAAACTGGTCCTTAATAAATCATCACATAATAACTGCTTTCGATTTATTTTAGTACAACTTAAAACGATTTGAAAAATGTTGAGATGATGGTCTGGAAGCCGTTTTTTCTCTATATTTATACAGGGTGATTCAGCTTCCCCTCCCTATGGGTTTTATGCAAGCCTTAATGCCTTCAAAACCCACACACGAAATTATCATATTCTCTCAGTGTCTACACACAAACTATTGTCCTAGAGAAAAAATGTGGAGGATCTTTTTGCAGGATTTTAAATGTGGTTAAAGTCTGTACTGGGATACGTTTTCGCTGGAGGCTCTAGTTTTCGAATTAGTCAAGAGAAACTGGAAAAAGTGACGTTCAAGGCATTTCGGATTGCATAAAACTCAGGGCAGGTTAATCTCCATGTATGTCAAGATCAGTAGCCAATGTAGTGATGCTGTTAAAGTAAACGAATAGTCAGTTATTTACTACCTGATCTTACATACTGCTGCCCTAATATATTTTACAGGGTGTTTCACAATTCCTGTTACCGGACTCATAGGGGTTATAAAGGGGAGTTAGTAGCTTTGATAAGGAACCCAAGTCCAGAAACGCACAGTTCGGATGTAATATAAGTTAGAAGATCAGTTCATTTTCAAATTTCCTGCTGCACGGTGCACACATAAACTGAGAAGAGGAAGCTGTCGTCAGTTCTATTATGACGTCACATACCATTTTCATCCTCTTACAGCAACGGGAAATTGGTACGTTCGCAACGAGAATGGCTGATTGTGCTGTTCCACTGACGAGCCGCTCTCTCGTCTTTGAGAGAGCGTCGTTCGTCACGTAGGAGAGTAGTCAAAGGCGAGTACCCGAAACATTGCCCATGCCATGGGCTCCAGTAAAGCACACAGGTCAGAGCTCTTTGCTTCCACTGTGTTGTACCACGAAGTGTGAGATTTGAAAGTGAGCTGATTTTCTAACTTTAGTCCAAACAGTACATTTCGGGTCATGGATTCCCTAGCAGAATTTATGTACCAAGTCCCCTGTATAGCTCCTAAAAGCCTGTTTCAGGGCTTATGAGTACACAACATTGCACATTTTGGATGACGTAGAAATAGCTGACAATGGTTTGCACGTACTTTGCAATTTTTCAATAGGTCCGGCTTCTCCTCCGTACTCCTCTGGCAAAATCTTCTTGGGGACGTGCTTATAAAGAGACTCCAGATTGGGATGGATGAACATCTGAAATACATGAAACGAAAACACGACAACGTATTATTTTCTAAGCATTACGAGATGCTCTAAGGCATAACATACTATTCAGACGGGTTCTAATAACAATACACACTGCCTTCTTTAAAAAAAATGGTTCAAATGGCTCTGAGCACTATGGGACTTAACAGCGGAGGTCATCAAATGGTTCAAATGGCTCTGAGCACTATGGGACTCAACTGCTGTGGTCTTAAGTCCCCTAGAACTTAGAACTACTTAAACCTAACTAACCTAAGGACATCACACACGTCCATGCCCGAGGCAGGATTCGAACCTGCGACCGTAGCGGTCGTGCGGTTCCAGACTTAAGCGCCTAGAACCGCACGGCCACACCGGTCGGCTCCTTCTTTTTATATAACTTGCCGTTACGTTTTTCAGTATCAAAACTGGTTCGAAGCGGCTCTTCACGCTAGTCTGTCCTGCGTAAGCCTCTTCATTTCTCCATAATTATGGCAAGCTACACCCTCACTTACTGTGCCCAAGCTTTAATTACCCTCTATAGCAGTTCCTCAACCTCCTGAAACTGCATCCATTTCCTTCCATTAGCAAACTTATTATTTATTGACGCATCGTAGCGTTTCCTATCAAATGATTCTTTCTTTTAGTCAGATTGTACCATAATCCTCCTCTCTCCCTAATTCGATTCTGGGCATGTTGTTAGCTATTCCAACAACCTATTTAATCTTCAACATTTATTGTAATATCACATTTCAAAAGCTACTATTCTCGTCTTGTCTATACTGTTGCTCGCCCAGTTTTGGCCTCCAGATAACTCTACATGCGCTATAACTGTTCATTTTGCCGGCCGTGGTGGCCGAGCGGTTCTAGGCGCTACAGTCTGGACCCGCGCGACCGCTACGGTCGCAGGTTCGAATCCTGCCTTGGGCGTGGATGTGTGTGATGTCCTTAGGTTAGTTATGTTTAAGTAGTTCTAAGTTCTAGGGGACTGATGACCTTAGAAGTTAAGTCCCATAGTGCTCAGAGCCATTTGAACCATTTTTGAACTGTTCATTTTCACTTCAATACACGTGTATCTCTGATATGTTTCTTGTACTTTTGGAAATACCATTTTGACTTTCTGGCTGATTCAAAAATAGGCTAGGCCCGAAGCTAGTCATCAAGTAATAAAAACATGAAATTATTTAGTTTTGGCTTGTTTTTCGTTGTTCTGATTAACAGAAGTTGCTGACCTGCAATTAGTCGAGTATGCCGGAAGTTAGTAACTAAAATTTGTGTTAGATGCTAAAAAATTTCTCTTTTCAAGAAAAAGTTTTCGTATTGTTCCCACTCAACGTTTAATAGCTTCCGTAGTATTTCGAACGTTCTCATTTATTCTCATCTACTGCTTTAAGTGTCATTTTCGAAGAAAAATGAGCTGGTTTTCCTTCTTCTGTTGCTACTACATTTTTCCGTTACTAACGGGGTCGGCGTTGGTATGTATAGGTTTTGGTTGTGTCTCTGGCATTTGCTGGCCGGATGCCCTTTCTGACGCTTCAAATCTCGCCGGCCACTGCGTTATGCGTTGTGAGACGTAACGTTTGGAATTTGGTATTTTCGACACAATTTTGACACTGTGATCCCGGAATACTGAATTCCCTAACGAATTCCGAAATGGAATGTCCCACGTGTCTAGTTAGAACTACCATTCTGTGTTCAAAGTCTGTTAGTTCCCTTCGTGCGGCCATGATCACGTTGGCATCTTTTCACATGAATCACGTGAGTACAAATGACAGTTCTGCCAATACACTACCCTTTTATAGTTTGTGTACGCTGTACTACCGCCATCAGTATATGTGCATATTGCTATCCCACGACCTCTGTTATCTCAATGTATGTACCGGAACTATTGTCACTACGATTGTCGGGTAGACAACCTACAGAGGTGGTAATACGAAACAAAAGAATAAAAAATGTCTGGTAAAAATGGGCTATAGCGTGAATACCTTAAGAGCTATGGGCACTTGTTGATCTACGATACTGTGAAACACACATCTTCTAGTGAACAAGTCCCTATAGCTCTTAATTTATACATTTCAGAGAGCACGTTTACTGGAAAATTTCCCTTATTATGGTCCATACTACCACTTCTGTAAGTTACCTACCCTATAATCTTATCAAAAACAATACTGATGATGTATTTCACTGTCAGAGGTATCAGAACTACTTTCGCTTACAACATACGACTCGTTCATCTCCGAATCGAGATCTCTCACCTCAAATTGGTACTAAATGGAAAGCACCAGTTTGCTTGTGTTCTACAACATTACTTTTATTGTGTTAACCGGTTTTCGGCTTACAAGGCCATCTTCAGACATTTACTGAGTATTGTCACCAAAGAAGTTACAATGTTTGCAAACAACATTGAAAGACGTGTAACACGTCTAGACTGAAGCAGAAACGTACAGTAAGTAACATCTTTGACAGTGTGGTGGTAATGCAATGAAGAAGTAAAAATTGAACAGTAAATAAATAAAAATGGAGTAGACAGGAAAAACTTTAACACAAAATAGGAACAGCATGCCTACATAACAGTTTCTACTAATAAACAAAACTAATAAAATAAAATAAAATAAAATTAGTACTTGACAAGACTACATCAGGAAGTATGAAACATGGAGAGTGATACACAAACCAATTAAAAGAAGAAACAATTATCAATGTAACTACAGTATACATTAGGAACTTAAACAATATCATTAAGATAAACAGAAATAAATAAATGCAGGAAAATGTAGGCGTTTGAGGGAACGTACAGTAAATGCAAACTTGGAGAGCGTGGTGGTACTGCACTTTAACATTAACATTATATTCAAAACTGTTGCTATGTAACAGTTTGCATTAAATAAATGAACCAAGTAAAATATAAACAATATTTGATTAGACAACTACAAGAGGTGTTAAACATGGACAGTAATACCGCAGCGGACGGAAAACGGAGCAGCAACGCTCCAGCAGGTCACAGAGAATGGGCGCGGACCACAGAGGAAGCGCCTGCAGCCGTTGGTGGAGGGGGAAGTCCATAGGCATAAATACTGGACCAGGTCCACTCGAGGAGCAGTCTCAGGTCGCACCTGATGAAGGTCTCGAGCTACGTGACCGAAATATCGTGCAAGTACGACGCTGATATCCGGCAGAACACCCGACAACCCAAGATGTCAATACAAGTATCAGTTAAAAGAAAGCATTTGCTGTTGAAACTACAGTCTATATGGAATACGTAGACAACTTCAATAAAACAAAAGAACTTAATGAATAGAGGAAAATGGGAATATGTAGGAACAGACAGAGTGGGACATGGGACGGTGTACAACAGAGTGGAAAGCCGCATGTATGTGAGCTAAGGGATGTTCTGAGCAAGAAGATACTACTGTGCCTGTAGTTGTAGTTTTTTTATAAATTTTGAAATAATGTGTGTGTGTGTGTGTACTGATGTCAATGATAAAAATGGAAATGAGCTGTGGCGTCATTGGGCGGGAGGCCCCTTGCGGGGCAGGTCCGGCCGCCTTGGTGCAGGTCTTATGACATTCGACGCCACATTGGGCAACTTGCGCTCCAGATGGGGATGAAATGATGATAAAGACAACACAACACTCAGTCCCTGAGTGGAGAAAATCCCCGACCCATCCTGGAATCGAACCAGGGCCTAGGACGGCAGTCCGTCGCGCTGACCATTCAGTAATGAGATCTAAGAAGTTTTCTTCATTGCATTACTACCATACTGTCAAAGATGTTAGTTACTGTATATTTCTGCTTCAGTTTAGACGTCTTACTTTTCTTCCAATGTTGTTGGGAAACATTGTAACTTCTTTGGTGACAATACTCAGTAAATGTCTGAAGATGGCCTTGTAAGCCGAAAACCGGTTACCGCAATTGTAGGACTAAAGCAAACTGGTGCTTGTAATTTATTATACATTTGTTCTGCCAAGAACCGACGGAAGATGCTGTTAAATTGGTACATTTACCCTTCTCCATAACCCTTGAAACTTTCTAATATTGTCAAGAAATCATACTGTGTAATTTCAAGGCATTTTCAGTTCCGTCCAACTGCTCTTCCAAGTCCACGGCCGTCTGTGACAGAATTACAATGCCGTCAGCGAACTATACCTTTTTCTTTTCTTTTTGAATTTTAATTACAATTCCAAACTTCTCTTTGCTTTTCTTTAGTGCTTTCTCAGTGTCGAGTAACATGGGAATAGGCTACAGGTCTGTATCACTCTTTCCTCGTCTTTTGCCTACCTTTCACGTCCTACGACTCTTGTAGCTACACTCTAGTTTTCTGTTCTGATAACCTTCCAGCTGTATTTTACCACTGCTGCACTCATAATTTCAAAGAATGTGCCACAGCCAGCATTTTCTTCTAATCTATGAATGTTACAAACGAAGGTAAGTTTCATTATTAATTGTACGTATTTAAAGCTTATGAATTCAGGTAGCGAAACATACTTAAAACAGTAAGTAATACTGAAGATCCCGGTGACGACCCAGATTAGGCAAAATTCTTAAACATTTTTCCACGATATTGAGCAATTATATTTGTCACTCGTAAAAGAAACTCTACTGAAAGTCAAGGCATAAAGCTATTACAAAGAAATATATTATCTGTTTGTTCTTTTTGCTATCGGCGTGAAACGAAATGCGCCAGACACACTCTTGCTTGTTCTTGTTCGGATAGGACGCCACTGTTGTGTACATGTATTATTTGAGCAGTAAGCTCCAGTATATGTATAAAATGTCACTGTTGTTAATTTTAACTGTAACCTCCACCACATATCCCATTTGCTTGTTCCATCAGTTTTAAAAGAATTTCAGACGCCACGCCGGCAGCAAGATGAACATCGCTGGACGGCAATTGTCTGCCATTAAGCGGCAATTTCAAATTATAGTAATTATTGTCCCGTTCTATCCACAGTTGACGCTGGAGTTCGGCGATATTATTTCTTTCATCCATGATCTGTAGGAAACTGACATGATTTATTCAGACGATTTTTAAGTGCAATAGGACACAGACTAGGCCTGAAATAAGACGTATTTAAATCACACGTAGATCCCTACGTACTGAAAATGGTGAAATATATTTTTGTATTTGTATATAGCTTATAATGATTAACTGTTTTTGAGCATGGATTCGTCTAAGTAATTTCAATAATTTATTCAGGATCCCACGCTATATTGTGTTAGTAAAATCTAAGAACGATCCGTGCCTTCACATATCTTTGCAGTGGAACCAAAATCAAATTAAAAATAAATCATAAATTAAATTAAATAATAAAACACACACATTAATGGGTTATATGTAGACAGATAGATTACAAGTAATACAGCAGATCCTGATTACACACTTGGTTTTATGTGCACTTTATCTAGGACATCCATCAAATCCACATTGAGACATCTGTTATATGAAGAAGTATTTGACCTGATGCTGCACTAGAAATCTTTCTTGAGTGCATGTTAATAGTAGTAGTAGAGGGGTTTTTTGGGCGCACGACAGCAAGGACTTCAGCGCCCGTGCATGTTAATGGTACTGAGGATTCATACTTTAATTAGAAACGACACTTATATATATTTGAGTACATACCCTTTTCTTCAGCTTCTCTTTAAGGAAACCCTCGAAAAACGAGAATATTTTCTCGAGACTAGGATTGCTGTTGATGACGTGGAAGCCTTTGGGCCGTAGCGGATATGCTTCCTGTAAGAAGAGAAAAGAAAGAAATTTCACTACATGGAGACGAAGCGAAACTCAACTCTTGATGGGCTAACCAAGAGTTTAACTCTGCAAACTCATTAACGCGTTCCATTCGACTAGTTATGTACTGTTTTCCAACACATAATAGAGGAAGAGCGACAATATCGGAGGGAAACAATATTTAAACTTTGTTCAGTTTTTAGTCTCCTGAACTGTCACTGTCCTTTGATTTCGTATTACATTGAACTGGAATGGGTTGCCAACAGAGAGACACAGACGAATGCGGTAGTATTGAGGAAGTAATCGTTGGGGCGTCGTATAGTGGTTAGAATTCTCAGCCACCTTTGTGTGACTGTGTTTGCAGCGCGGGTGCGAAGAAGTAACTGAAGGACAGACCTACATCGTGCTACGAACGTAAATACGTATGAAGTATAGCGTAAGTCGACATGAGCGCCGATCGTTGAGAGCTGGAATGCTAACCCTGAGTAGACGCTGATTTTTCTTGTTGAGTATTTTCATTCTTTGAGATTAAACGAAATAATATTTTGGAGCAACCTTGTTAGATGACAGCAATTTGCAACATATAAGAGTACTGATATGCACAGGAAAGGCGTTGACTGGAACTGATGATGAAAAGTAATATGTCGTTTGAAATAGAATATGAGTGGCTGGGAAAGCAGTGTGCGGAACATTATACTCTATTACCACCGCCCAATAACGCCATAGTCCAGAAAGTGGAGCAGCTATCAATTAGTATGAAGCATTCCCCGTTGCTCAGATCGCGAAGTAAATTTTGATGCAAAGACATCTTCCAGACTCATCCAAGATAGGTGCGACAAAGGTATTGATGGACAACACAGATAATTATGCCGTCATTTTTCGTTACAATTCATATGTCGAAAACTATATAAACATGTGTCATTCATATTACAATGACAGTGGACAGGTCACTTCTCACCTTGGTGCTGTTACAGAGCCGGCCGGGGTAGCCGAGCGGTTCTAGGCGCTACAGTCTGGAACCGCGTGACCGCTACGGTCGCAGGTTTGAATCCTGCCTCGGGCACTGATGTGTGTGATGTCCTTAGGTTAGTTAGGTTTAAGTAGTTCTAAGTTCTAGGGGACTGATGACAAGTTAAGTCCCACAGTGCTCAGAGCCATTGGAATCATTGGCTGTTTCAGATTTATGCGTTTAAATAACCAACAATACAGCTGGTAAGCTACGGTCCTTCGGAGTGAGGAAACAATTCGTCACAACTTCAACGAAATACTGCTGACTCTCGAATAAAATTACATGTAGAAAGAGAGTGGCAAATAAGAATTTGGAACTTAAAAATGTAATGGACAAAAGTAAAATAAAAAAGAAACCACATCGACCAATAAATTCCAGAACTCGAGCAGAACCAATTAAAGAGACACGTGAACAGGGTGGAATGAAGGAATGAGTTACAAGACAGAACCCACTGAGCCGTGCGCGGCTCGCGATCATGCTGTTTATTGCTCGTCATCTTCTTTTTGTGGTTCTGTCGCCTCGTTTTTTTCTTTAATTCGATTTACTGGCGACATTACGTTGCTGGTTTGCCTGCCCGTCAGTGCCAGCAGCAGCATTTATCGATAAGTGCACTGTCGTACCATCTCTGGAGCGACCGCTGGTAATTCCGGGTCGTTGTCTGTCTGGTGTTCAGTTGGGAGCTGAGTCGGGACTCAGCAGCAGTGAAGTCGTGGACGGAGCAAGAGTCAAGGGGGAGGGGGGGGGGTGGCGCCATTGAGGTCCAGACAGCCAGTACTCACCGACCACTGGCGACACACATGAACTGTCCGACGGAAGCAGAGTTGAGCGGGGACGACCGTTGGTTCGTCGTTCGGTCGGTCTCTCATGAGACGACGTTTAATTCGTCTTCCGATCGCTTCTGGGCCCCTTCAATCGATCGGCTTGCGGGACTTGGGTCGGTTCCTTCCTTGTGCAGGGATGTCGGATGGCCAATGGGCAAGTGTTCCCTCTGCATGGTTGGGTCCGAGTCAGTGTCTCCGGGTCGTCGTGGGGACGGAGCGCCAGTGAGGCGCGGACAGCCGTTATGCGACGACCGCTGGCCAGACCCATGAACTGTCCGACAGAAGGAGATTGGAGCGGGAACGACCTGGGTTGATCGTTCGGTCGGTCGTCTCATCCGACGACGCGTATTTGGCCGCCGACCGCTTGTGGAAATTCTCTGTGTGTCAAATTGATTCGTCCTTGTTGTTCCACAGAAATTTTACTATTGTTCGAGTTCTTGTCCAAGTGTGTTTCGTAGAACCGTGTGTAGCTTCTGTGATTTCCACTGAGCAGATCAATGCTGTCTGTGTACTGGAGTTGTCAGTCGGTCGGTTGAAATAGAGCAGCGAGTGTGTCGGGTGGAAGGGAAATGATTACGCTGTTGGTTGGTTCTTCAGCTGTCCCTAGGCCGTGTTGCCACCCGATTGTTTAGTGTTACGCTTGGCTGCCTGTCACGCCTGAACTGTTGTTAGTGTGTCCTCCCCAGGCCAACCCTTCGAACACTTCTGAGCACCACTGTTTGTTGTTTGTGATTGTCATTTTATTTGGTCGCAGATACTGTACCAGGCCTTCAGCCGTGTATTAATATTGTCTGTTTTATATTTAGTATATGGCCTTCAGCCGAACTTCATAACAACTTTAAGATTAGGCCTTCACCCATGTTTAACTTAAAATTCTTGTTGCTCGGTATTTAGACCTTCAGCCGCGTTTGTTTCAGGATCTGTGGCTGTAATATGTAAATCTTTCTCTGTAAGGTTTCTCTTTGTTCAAACAAATTTCGGGCTTGCAGCCGGTCGTCGTTCAATACTTCGCACGATATTTCAACTGGGCAACCTGCCAGTCATCTTCAGGTGAGCCGTCGCAGACTGGCGAAAACGTCGTCCGTTCCGCAATATATAGCGTACTGTAACTATTCTGCGCATGCGTCGAAAACTTGATGGTTGAACCACACGGCCCGCCGGCAGCGCCCTCGCTGGTGGAACAGCGCAACTCAGTCGCCCTCTGAGAAAACAATGATTTTGGCCACAGCAACGTCTTTCTGGGACTCCATTATTAAAGAATCCGTAGAAATACGACTGGCGGAAAATCTGTTAAACCGTGACAGCGGCTACCAGCTGGACAGTGCATGGAATCCCATCATCTCCACGATTTGCTCAAATCGAAGACGACAGATTGCGTCGACCGCCTGGCAAACAGCAACGCAGAGGGCGACTGAGTTGCGCTATTCCACCAGCGAGGGCGCTGCCAGCGGGCAGTGTGGTTCAACTATCAAGTTTTCGACGCATGCGCAGAATAGTTACAGTACGCTATATATTGCGGAACGGACGACGTTTTCGCTTCCAAAACCCAGGCGATCATCATAGGCTGCACCACTCGCTCCTTTCGCCTCCGTGATTTCTACCTCACCCTTTATGGTCGTCCTATCCAGCTCACCCCCACCCTGAAATACCTTGGCCTCACCCTCGACCGACACCTCACCTGGACCCCTCATCTCCAGACCATCCAGCAGAAAGCCCATTCCCGCCTCTGCCTTCTGAAACTCCTGTCTGGCCGGACATGGGGATTGCATCCTTCTACCATCCTCCACACCTACAAATCCCTCATCCGTCCTATCCTCTGTTATGCCAGCGTTGCCTGGATCTCCGCCCCCACCCGCTTTTACAAGGCCCTCCAAATCCTTGAACGCCATGCCCTCCACCTTGCCTTCCGTATCCGCCTTCCTTCTCCCACACGGCTCCTGTATGAACTGATCCCCTTCCCCCACCTCTTCCTGTTCCTCCAACATCTCCGCATCCTTTACATTGTTCGCAGGCTTGATCCCCCCCACCCTCTGGTTTCTTCCTTCCTCTCCACCCCCCGCCCATTGCCGCGCCTCTATCGCTGTATCCCTCCTTCTCTCCACCTCCACACCCTCCATCTCCTTCATCAGGGCAATTTCCAACACCTCCCCCTCCCAGATGACGAACTTCGCCGTGACATCTACCCTTCCTTCCAACTGTAACCTGGCCTTGTTCCCCCCCCCCCCCTCCCCAGGGCCCCCTTTTTTCCTCTTCCTTCCTTCTCCCAGAGCGGATTTTCCTCCATTCCCCTCTCCCCTGAGGCCCTGCACCTCATACTTGCCTCTTTCCTTCCCACATCTCTCCCTACCTGGCCCTCCTCCGTGCGGCCCCCCGCTCATCTCCCCCATCTCTTCCCCTCCCTCCCTTCTTCAGGTCTCCCTCATCTCCTTGCGCCTGGCAGATTCTCTGTATTGATCATCATCAGTGTGCCTCATCAGTGTGGTGTTTAGTACTGTTTCTCCTGTGCGTCAAGAGGTGTGATTTTAATTGTGTATTGCCTTGAGGTCCGCCGTCAGTGTTACGTTATGTGCTACGCCATCCGTCAACACCTTATGCTCCAGTCATACTGTGCCTTGTGTTCTTTTAATCGTCGCCGTGTGTGGCTTTTTGTGTGTGCTACTTTTAAACAGTTTTTATCTCCATTTTACAGTCACCCCGTTTTTTGTCTATTGCCTTCCATGATGTTCCCCCTTTGTTGTATCTATGTTCACCTTATTCTCTCCTTTGCTGTTTTTAAATGTCTTCTATTGTTTTGTTCTATGTCTTTCGGCTGAGAGCAGCGCATATGCTGCTGCCAGCCCGCCCCGATGGGGAATTGAAATACAATAAAGAAAAAAAAAAAAAGAAAAAACTTTTTCGCCAGTCTGCGACGGCTCACCTGAAAATGACTGGCAGGTGCCCAGTTGAAATATCGTGCGAAGTATTGAACGACGACCGGCTGCAAGCCCGAAATTTGTTTGAACAGTCAATTCGCCGGGAAAATTTTAAAATTCACAGGTTTCTCTTTAACTATTTTGAATTCTTGAAACGGCCTTCAGCCATGTTCTGTAAATGTTTATCTTAAGGTTGTCTTTAATTATTTTTGGGTAATTGCTTGGGCCTTCAGCCGACAAGATACTTCAAGTTTTGTTGAGATGTTTTTCTGTTTTACTGTGTAAAGGCTTATCTTTAAAGTCCGTCTTTTATTAAGTAAAGAAATTTTTTTAATTGGGTTTTCAGCAGAAGAATTAACTTGAATTTTCCTTAATATGGGCTTTAGCCGGAATTTGTAAACGCTTGGCTTTTAAAGAATTTCCTTAGCTGATCTGAAATACTGTTTTCGTCTTTAGCCGAGAAGGTATTGTAATTTTACTTGAGTAAGGCCTTCAGCCTTTACTCTAAATCCTGATCTTTTAGAAGGAATCATTTAAACTTATTTTGGATAAGTTACTTGGGCCTCCAGCCGTGAATTGATCTTTTTTGTTTTAAAGATAAAACTGTGCTTTGGTTCGAGAAATAAAGTTGTGTGTTCTTGTATAACTAACAGTAATTGACCTTGGCCCCTTTCCACATCCTGATCCGCTCTGTCCTGCGAAACCAGATTACACCCACGACAGGTTGTAGCTCACGTTTACTGGAGTTGAGAACATAGATGAAGGTGGGGACGTGGGCAGTATCAAAAGGCAGTGTAACACATCACACAGCAGCCAATAACATCATTCCACCGTGTCTGTACGGAGTGTGTGCTGCAGGTTGTAACTAGAACATTAAACGCTGACTTTCGTATTGGCGATCGTATGGTGGCATGCATAATCTGCAAGAGCGTGCGTTGTGCACGCTAGATGCCATGCATTTGCTTGCCTACTTAGTCTTCGACTGTCAAGCCCACACCGGTGCAAAATACAACAGCCTTGTTACGTGACACGTCAAACTATGCCGGTGGTAACACAGCAGTCTCTCCCTCTAATGCCATGTCTGTCTCTCTATTGTCCTTTAGTACAGCTGTATTGTGAATCTTCTAACATGGCATTCCTGGCAGCTCCTCGGCTGGTCCTCTGGGGTCCGTTTCCAGTGTCCTGGAGATGGGGTCATTGTCTAACCTGGAGATGGCGATAGCACTTCTCTTGTTTAAAAATTAGTGACTTTTCCTTGGCAGCAGGGAATTTCTTCTAACGGGAACAGGGAATGACCAGTGAAATGTCTTCGTTTCTGTTCTGCAGTCTGATGGAAGTAAAGGTCTGACTGTGGCAACAAGTTTGTGGACCGGCTTAGATTTCGTAAAATTGAGTAGTTGACACATGTAGGAAGGTGATAGTGGTCAATGCTGGGCAGTGGTGAAATTTTAAATAGTGTAGAGAGCTGGATTATTATATGTGTACTCGGGGTCGTAGAAGACTGTTTTGAAGCTAGAAAGCGTACAGAAAACACACACATTAGCGCAGAGGATCTCTCAAAGTTTAGTGGTGGAGTTGTACTTGGTGGCATGTCAAAATACAGAGACGAAAAAAAATGCGACACCAAGAAGGAGTTGTGCGACATAAACGAAAGTTGTCAGGCGTGTTTCTACATCTGAAAAATTATGTCCGTTCTGATTTCGCGCGAGGCTCATAAAAGTGAGGATGCAAATCATGTTTGCTTTAAATACACGCTGTAACGGTCGTGATAGTTAACTTTCACGCTGGAGGTGGTGAGTTGACGTTAGTCAAGAATGCCTTTAAGACGACAAAGACGCGGTTATCGACACCTCACTACGTTGAATGAGGTCGTGTAATAATACGAGGAGCTGAATGTTCCTTGTAGAAAGACTTGGCAGGTTGTAGCTACTGTGCATGACTGCTGACGGCGGTTGTCACTAGATTGTACGGTCGCCAGAAGCCCGGGGTCACAGACGGCCACGTGGCACTACCGACAGGGAAGACCTTCGTGTATGACGTATGACTCTGATGCGTCGCACTGCATCTCCAGCAGCAATCTGAGCAGCTGTTGGCACCACAGTGACACAACAAACTGTTACAAATCGGTTACTTCAAGGACAGCTCCGAGCCAGGCGTCCTGTCGCATGCATTCCACTGACGCCAAACCAGCACCATCTGCCTCTGGCAGATAGGAGGGCTGGGTGGAGGTCTGTCGTGATCACTAATGAAAGCTGAATCTGCTTCGGAGACACTCAAGGCCGTGTGTTGGTTTGAATGAGGCCAGTTGAGGACCTGCAACCAACTTGTCTACATGCTAGACAGCTTGGTCCTGTATCTACAGTTATGGTCTCGGAAGCGGTTTCGTATGATAGCAGGAGCACTACCGTTGTTATCCTAAGCGCACTGACTGTAAATATGCTCGTCAGTCTTGTGATTCGACGTGCTGTGCTGCTATTGATGAACAGAATTCTAGGGGGTGTTTCCCAACAGGATAACACTCGCCCACGTACCGCACTTGTACCCCAATATACTCTACAAAGTATCGACATGTTGCCTTGGCCTTCGTCAGTGAGGGCGTATGGAAACTGTTGAGGGCATGTCTATGCCGACATCTCCCTTTCGTTGTGGCCTCTGGCAGCGACTATCTTTCATTTGTGACGTCGTTTTGAGGTAACAACTACTCTGGGACCTCATTTTTCAGACGACATCACAATAGGTGCAATTTATCTGTATGTGTTGCAGCTTTTGCACAGTCGTCTTCTGAACTCCTGAAGATATTCATACTGAGATGATAACAGTCACCGGATAGTGATATGTACATACACAGATGGCTATAGTATCGCGTACACAAGGTAAACAAGAGGCAGGGCATTGGTGGAGCTGTCATTTTTTTCTCTGGTGATTCGAGTGAAAGGGTTTCCAAAGTGATTATGGCAGCACGATGGGATGCAACAGACTTTGAACGCGGAATGGAAGTGAAAGATACAAGCATGGGAAATTCTGTTTCGGAAACGAAATCAACAGTGTCAGGAGCCTGTCGAGGTTGGTAAATTTTGGGCATTACCTCTCACCACGGACAACGCAGTCGTCGACGCCTTTCACTTAACGACCGCGACCAGCAACGTGTGCGTAGAGTTGTTAGTGTTAACAGAGAGGCAAGATTGCGTGGCAGAATAAAACCATGTTGAACGTACGACGAACGTATCAGTTAGGACAGTACTGGGAAACTTGGCGTTAATGGGCGATAGCAGCAGAGAAGTGATGTGAGTACCTTTGGTAACACCACTACATCGCCTGCAGCGCGTCTCCCGTGCTCGTGATAATACCAGCTGGGCCGTAGACGATAGAAATGCTGAGGCCTGGTCTTTTTTTCCTTTATTTTTATTTGACACCTTACAATAAAGTGGGCTGCTGGCAGCAGCACACTACGCTGCTCTTCAGCCACAAGTTTTACAGAGCAAAATACAATGGAGACACATAGAACAAAGTGAGGGGCAAAAACCATTAGACACAGAAACAAATAACATGTAGCCATTCACATGCGAAGACACCTAAAGAAACGGTTGGCACTACACACGGACACTGATGACGAAGACGACACGTGAACGATGGAGCGTGGGTGGCGAAAAACACTGAGGCACAAACACGACGGCACACACATTAAAACGATGGCGATGATCTCCAGCGCACGAATGTCCACTTTACATGTGCGGGACCGGGGAACTGCCAAGAGGGGATGAAGGTGGTGGGGGAGGGAGAGGGGAGAGCAAAGATGTCAAGGGCAGAGGATGTGTGGGGGGGAATGAAGGTATGGGGGTAGGGGAAGCCCGTGGGTGGAGGGGGGAGAGAGAGAGGAGGGAGGGAAGGGGGAGAGAAGTGAGAGAGGGTGCCCGTAGGAACAAACACAGGAAGAGGGAGGGTGTATCAAAGTTGGTAGGAGGGGTAGGTGGAGGGGAGGAGGGCATCATCAGGGAGGGGGAGATGGCGGAAGCCACCTTGGGAGAGGGTAAGGGGAGTGGAGAGATGGAGAGTAGGTGGGACGTGGAAATACAGGCGCGGCATCGGACGGGGGTGGGAGAAAATGGTTCAAATGGCTCTGAGCACTATGGGACTTAACATCTATGGTCATCAGTCCCCTACAACTTAGAACTACTTAAACCTAACTAACCTAAGGACAGCACACAACACCCAGTCATCATGAGGCAGAGAAAATCCCTGACCTCATTGGGAATGGAACCCGAGAACCCGGGCGCGGGAAGCGAGAACACTACCGCACGACCACGAGCTGCAGACGGGGTGGGAGAGGATGGGAGTGACAAGCGGGTGAGGAGGATCGAGTTTACGGGAGGTGTAGAGGATCCGTATCCATTCGAGAAAAAGGAGGAGGTGGGGGAAAGGAATGAGGTCATACAGGATCCGCGTGGGGGATGGGAGATGGATGCGATAGGTGTGGCCTGGTCAGATGAGTCTGAATTTCAGTTGTTGGGAGCTGATGGCTGGGTTCGAGAGTGGCACAAACTGCACGAAGCCATGGACCCAACGAGGCACTGCACGCAGGTAGTGGCTTCGTATAGGTGTACGCTGTTTTTCCATGGAATGGACTGTATCTTCTCGTCCAACTGAATGGACGATAGATGGAAAATGATTATGTTCGACTATTTGAAGATCATTTGAAGGCATTCATGGACCTGATGTTTCCCAACAGCAATGGAATTCTTATGGATGTCAATGCCCCATGTCACTGGGCCAGTTTTTCATCATTGGGTTGAAGAACATTCTGAACAACTCGAGCGAACGATTTGTCCATCCAAATCGCGTGACATGAATCCCATCGAACCCATTTTATAGGATACAATCGGGCAGTCTCTTCGTGCAAAAAATCGTGCGCCAGTAACACTATCGCAATTGTGGACGGCTATAGAGACAGTTGTTGTTGTTGTTGTTGTTGTTCTTGTTGCTGTGGTCTCCAGTCCTGAGTTTCCATCTGAGCTCTTGATATTGATGCAAGTGGTTCTCTTTTCTCCAAAGGTCTGTTTAATTTTCCTGTAGGAAGTATCTATCTTACCCCTCTTGAGATAAGCCTCTACATCCTTACATTTGTTCTCTAGCCATCCTTGCTTAGCCTTTTTGCACTTCCTGTCGATCTCATTTTCGAGACGTTTGTATTCCTCTTTTGCCTGCTTCACTTACTGCATTTTTGTATTTTCTCCTTTCATCAATTAAATTCAGTATCTCTTCTGTTACCCAAGGATTTCTACTAGCCCTCGTCTTTTTACCTACTTGATCCACTGCTACCTGCACTATTTCATTCCTCAAAGCCACCCATTCTTCTTCTACTGCATTTCTTTTCCCCATTCCTGTCAATTGTTCCCTTATGCTCTCCCTGAAACTCTGTATAACCTCTGGTTCTTTCAGTTTATCCAGGTCCCATCTCCTTAAATTCCCACAGTAGGGCTCAGTAATTCTACACGGGACTTCCAACAACTTCTTGAAGTTCATGCCACGGTGAGATGCTGTATTGTGCTGGCCTAAATGAGGTCCGACTCGATTTTAGGTGGTATCCCATGGCATATGTCACCTCAGTGTGTAGATATCCCTACACTATATTCTGATACATTAAGTTCAGTTTGTTTCGAACCTCGTGGTTTTTCCACACAATAAGCTTCGACCGTAGGTGTACGTAGTAGCAACTACTGTTGGTTTTTCTTTGTTTACGCCGGCTGGAGTGGCCGAGCGGTTCTAGGCGCTACAGTCTGGTGCCGCGCGACCGCTACGGTCACAGGTTCGAATCCTACCTCGGGCATGGATGTGTGTGATGTCCTTAGGTTAGTTAGGTTCTAAGTTCTAGGCGACTGATGACCTCAGAAGTTAAGTCCCATAGTGATCTGAGCCATTTGAACCATTTTTTTCTCTGTTTACCTGGTAGCAGGTCATGATGCGCCGCATCAGCCAGGGCGACATGGCGGTGAAGTGTGCCATGGTGGCGCCCTGCATATCCTGGACGATCACCTCGCCGCAGATGATGGTGGCGTCGTCCTCCCAGAGGGTGGCGTCCCCATTCATGAAGTCGACTTTGGCCTGCTCCTCCGGTGGAAAGGCGCCCGGTGCCAGCTTGCCTACGCGCATCAAGGTGACACGTCTGCCCTCCAGGTCTCGTTCCGGTAGCTGCACTACGGCCCTGAAAGAGGCTTATTTGTTATTTGATACAATGGGTGAAAATTACTGTATCTCCGCCAAGTAGCCGATATTTCACAACCGGGCAGTAGAAAGGAGGTTGAATCGATTAAAGCAGCCGTCGAGAAATTAGACACCTCAAGGTCACACCCGCTCCCTACAGTCCAGAAGCTGTAAGCGCTGTGTTTTGGCCGCCTTAGAGCTATATTGCCATGTATAGGCTGTTACACGTGCAGTTGGCCACCGCTCGCTGAATGATAAGTATTTCTGTTCAAATGTGTGTGAAATCTTATGGGACTTAACTGCTAAGGTCATCAGTCCCTAAGCTAACACACTACTTAACCTAAATTGTCCTAAGGACAAACACACACACCCATGCCCGAGGGAGCACTCGAACCTCCGCCCCACAGTACATGACTGCAGCGTCCGAGACCGCTCGGCTAATCCCGCGCGGCGATCTGTATTCCTGTGCGACATCGTCTTTTCACGTGTGTTTGGTGGTGACGTGTTTGGTGGTTAGCAAGACGCAGGCGCAAGGGCATACTTGTCATACCACTCTGGTAGGTGTGCGTAAAGGACGAAAAGACATTTGTAAACAATCTAAAATTGTCGTATCAAGTATGAGCCGTGGCGGGACCGGCGCCAGTAGTATCTCTGACACAAGTACGATGTACAGAGGTTGGTGTTGCGGCTTGAGCCGGCTTGGGATATACACTACTGGCCATTAAAACTGCTACACCAAGAAGAACTGCAGTGATAAATGGGTATTCATTGGACAAATATATTATACTACAACTGACATGTGATTACATTTTCACGCAATTTGGGTGCACAGATCCTGAGGAATCAGTACCCAGAACAACCACCTCTGGCCGTAATAACGGCCTTGATACACCTGGGCATTGAGTCAAACAGAGCTCGCATGGCGTGTATAGGTACAGCTGCCCATGCAGCTTCAACACGATACCACAGTTCATCAAGAGTAGTGATTGGCGTACTGTGACGAGCCAGTCGCTCGGTCACCAATCCAGAAAGGCCCGTACAGGACCTGCAACATGCGATCGTGCATTACCCTGCTGAAATGTAGGGTTTCGCAGGGATCGAATGAAGGGTACAGCCACGGGTCGTAACACATCTGATATGTGATGTGCACTGTTCAAAGTGGCGTCAAAGCGAACAAGAGGTGACCGAGACGTGTAACCAATGACACCACACACCATCACGTCGGGTGATACGACAGTATGGCGATGACGAATACACGCTTCCAATGTCTGTACGCCGCGATGTTGCCAAACACAGATGCGGCCGTCATGATGCTGTAAATACAACCTGGTTTCAACCGAAAAAATGACGTTTTGCCATTCGTGCACCCAGGTTCGTCATTGAGTACGCCATCGCAGGCGCTCCTGTCTGTGATGCAGCGTCAAGGGTAACCACAGCCATGGTCACCGAGCTGATACTCCATGCTGCTGGAAACGTCGTCAAACTGTTCGTGCAGATGGTTGTTGTCTTGCAAACGTCCCCATCTGTTGACTCGGGGATCGACACGTGGCTGCCCGATCCGTTACAGCCATGCGGATAAGATGTCTGTCATCTCGACTGCTAGTGATTCGAGGCCATTGGGATGCAGCTCGGCGTTCCGTATTACCCTCCTGAACCCACCGATTCCATATTCTGCTGAGAGTCATTGGATTCCAATCAACGCGAGTAGCAATGTCACGATACGATAAACCGCAATCGCGATAGGCTACAATACGACCTTCATTAATGTCGGAAACGTGATGGTACGCATTTCTCCTCCTCCTCACAAGAGGCATCACAACAACGTTTCACCAGGCAACGCCGGTCAACTGCTCTTTGCGTATGAGAAATCGTTTGGAAACATTCCTCATGTCAGCACGTTGTAGGTGTCGCCACCGGTGTCAACCTTGTGTGAATGCTCTGAAAAGCTAATCATTTGCATACTGCAGCATCTTCTTCCTGTCGGTTAAATTTCGCGTCTGTAGCACGTCATCTTCGTGGTGTAGCAGTTTCAATGGCCAGTAGTGTAAGTGCCGACCGCGAGTAAGGGGGAACAACGCTTTGAGAACGGAATGCGGCGGTGCACGAATCGGCGATTGGCTGTCGGGCAGAAGCGAAAACGGAGTGTCTGAGGCCGGGCGGTGGTTATCACGTGGTTATACTGGAGGCGGTGCTAGTTCGCCAGCGCTGCGCATTTTCCGGCAACCTCGTGAGCTGTGGATGTGCGCGCTTGCTTGGTGGCACACGCTGTTAAGGTCTTGCGAAGTGATGATCTGACGTCCTCGCGAAATCGCCCCAGCATCAAGACGCCCAGTTAAGCTCTCTAATTACTAAGAGCGCTTAGTTAACTGTGTTTGTGATAGCTCTTGGTATAGTAAGACGTTGCCGGACGCGTGATGTTATGTGAGTTCGATTTCATTTGATGCCTTTTACTAAGCGTGTTCTCGGCTTCTGCATAATATTGATGTATTTGCAGAATGTTAGTTCATTAGCTATTATTAGCAAATGTTTAATTTGCCTACGATATCGGTTAATCCATATCAGTATGTCCTCTGCGGGCAATCTGAGGTTTTATTTCTAAAGGTAACCGTGTTGAGCTTCCCAGGCCCACTTAAGGTGGCCAATATGTGTGTTATTCAGTTCTAATGCGTGTCGGTTCTCGTTAGCCAGTTCATTTCCCACTCTTAGCGTTTGTTTGTCAGATTCTGTTTCACTCAGGACTAAAGAAAGGACTCCCGAGTGAAATTAGTTGTTGTTTAGCCTTGATTTTGTAGTGTTAATATACTTGTCAATCATGAATGTTAAAGTTAAGAAAAATTGTTTTGGCCTCCTGTTGCCGGGTGTGGTCTGTGCTTCAGTGAGCTGAGGCAGCGGGCAACCGAAGCGCAGAGCTTCCCATTAGATTACAGGTTTGGCTTACGGGCGGTGGACTTCGCCTGATCACGTGCGTCCCTCTCCGGCAGCGTTTGCTGGGTTCACATTTCGGTGGCCTACTCGATGTGGGGTTGCAAACGGAGCCACGTTTTGGTTCGTAGTTAACTATTACTTCCCTCAGTCGGCTCCATCGTTCGTGGTTAAACTTAGGCCTTACAAGCTTGGCCCTTACTTCTGTTGTTACACATTTATGATTGTACAAAGTTGTAACTTTATATGCCCTTAAAGCCCATCTTAAAAGCCAATGGACATTTGAATAATTTCGTGGTACTCTCTGCAAGGTTCCCTAGTAATTTGCAAGATTGCTCAAGTTACGTTTTAATCGTGTTAAAGTTAAGGCTTTGTGTCCACTGTTATTTTACGTATAGTGTTAAAATATTGAAATTGAAAGGGTCTTAAATAATGTGTCTTAACTAGAGTTATTTGTTAAAGTTATGGTCAAATTCAGCCTTACTGGCGTTTATCAGTGTTTATGGGAGATCGTTGGCTAATGATTTATTAACTTGCTTATGATTTTATGTAATGAGTATTTTATAAATGATCTTGCTTGAGTGATGTCTGTCAATTTTTATGTGAGATTGTTTTTGGTAGCTAATAAACAGAATGGAATTGGAATGTTCACTTTATTGAGTCAGCCCTTCCACTCCCTTTAGATTTAAAGGTTAAAGAAAGCAGGTGTTCAGTAAAAAGGTTCAAGTATATTAATTATTTTTTTACTGATCTGACCAACAGTGAAGAAACCACGAGTAATGTAAATTTAGCACAAGTTCGTAAAATAACAACAAAACCTGGTGGTATTTCCGAATCGACTGTATTCCATGTTAACAGTGCAGTGCCATTAACAGGATTCCTAGATTTGAGCATGATCTCCAAGAAATGGATGTAAATGAATACAAGACTATACAGAGTTTGAAGATTTTGACAAAAAGTTATTATTTAGAAATGGCAAGAAAAATACAGAGTGATGTAGGCGAAAAGATGAACTGTTCTGCCTCAGTGACTTCTTTCTCTTCTCTGCTCGGTTGGTTTTCGACTGAGAAAGTGTAACCAGGGACGAAAATTTTTAATAGAACGCAGAGACATTGCAACTACATGAACGAAGTTTAGTCTACAATGCACTTATTGCATGCTGAGGACAACAGTTTTGTAGTATACTTCGATAAAACTTGGGTTCCCTAATAGCATCCCCACAAATGTATTTTGCTCTACTTCAAGGAAGATATTGTCCTGAAAGTATATCGGAGATTTGGTTGACGGTGCAGTGATGAAGAGTCAGTAAGAGCGGAAAATTAAAAAAAAAATTCGAGAAGTAGATAATATTATCGGTCGTATTAGGCCGAGCTGTCGGAACTAAACTTCTGGCGCTGCTACATAAGCACCCGAGCGCTGCCGTGTACGAAGTCTCTCGTAAATGCTATTGCGTTCGTAGGTGACACGATACGATAATGATATCTCACATCTTACCAAAATAGAATTATTAACAGTTTTCTCTCTGGAAGATTCTAGAAGGTCCCGCAAAACATAGACACACCAGCGACGACACTTTTTGTTACTCAGGGGAAACAGTTTCACATCTCTTACGATGTTTTATTTTTTGTCTCGGAATACTCCTATGTTTTCATGATAAAACACACTAAAGCGCCAAAGAAACGGGTGTAGGCATGCGTATTCAAGTTCAGAGATAAGAAAATAAGCAGAATATGGCGCTGCGGTCGGCAACGACTAGGTCTACGTAAAAAACAACAAGTGTCTCGCGCAGTTGTTAGATCGGTTACTGCTGCTACAATGGCAGGTTATCAAGATTTAAGTGAGTTTGAACGTGATGTTGTAGTCGGCGCACGAGCCATGGGACAGAGCCTCCCCGAGGTAACGATGAAGCGAGAGTTTTCCCGTACGACCATTTCACGAGTGTACCGTGAATATCACGAATCTAGTAAAACAACAAATCTCCGACATCGCTGCGTCCAGTAAAAGATCCTGTAAGAACGGGACCAATGACGACTGAAGAGAATCACTCAACTTGACACAAGCGCAGCCCTTCCGCAAATTGCTGCAGATTTCAATGCTGGGCCATCAACAAGTGTCAGTGTGAGAACCATTCAACGAAACATCATCGACGGTTGCACAACACAAAGCTTTTCTCCACGCCTGGGCCAGTGAACACCGGCACTGAACTGTAGATCACTGGAAACATGTTGCCTGATTGGACGAGCCTCATTTCAAATTGCATCGAGCGGATGGACGTGTACGGGTGTGGAGGCAACCTCATGAATCCATTGACCCTGCATGTCAGCAGGCGACTATTCAAGCTTTTGGAGGCTCTGTAATGGTGTAAGGCGTGTGCAGTTGGAGTGATATGGGACCTACGATACGTCTAGATACGATTCTGACTTATGACACGTACATAAGCACCACGTCTGATCACCTGCATCCATTCATGTCCATTGCGCATTCCGATGGACTTGGGCAGTTCCAGCAGGACATTGCGACACCCACACGTTCAGAATTGCTACAGAGTGGTTCCAGGAACACTCCTCTGAGGTTAAATACTTCTGCTGGCCACCAAACCGCCCGAACATCAACATTATTGATCATATCTATGATGCCTTGCAATGTGCTGTTCAGATGAGACCTTCACCCTGTCGTACTCTTACGAATTTGTGGACAGCCCTGCAGGATTTGTGGTGTCAGTTTCTTCCTGCACTACTTCAGACGTTAGTCGAGTCCATGCCGCGTCCTGTTGCGGCACTTCTGCGTGCTCACGGGGGCTTACACGATATTAGTCACGTGTACCAGTTTCTTCGGCTCTTCAGTGTATGTATCACATGCTTCTATAAACTTTCATAATATCCATATATTTTCTTCGGTCCAAATATGCCAGTGGCTCTGTTTTTTGAACAGGTTGAACCAAAAAGTAATTTTTCTTCACTTTTTCTTGTAACAATAGTTTTTATATTATTCACTGCAACTGGCAAGAATTTTCTTATGAGGGAAAAAATCTCACACCAGCCACAAAGAGTTGTGCGACATTAATGAAACTTGTAAGGCTAGTTTCTACATCTTGTAATCTCCCCTCTCCTTTCTACTTCCATCTGTTGTCCACATTAAACAATGTCTAGTCCAAATAATTAGTAAGCATAGTCTCTTATAAAGACTTGAAAGGAGCGAAGATTACAATAAACTTCCAAGTTTACTTAGCTTGCAATACTGAGATGGCTCCAGTTCTTCTTGTCTATGGATTTGTTTCCTGAAGCTGAAAATGTCACATCAGGTCCTCACGGTTAGTTTGAACTAACTAAGTCTGAAGATTGTTGATGCAGCATTTTTTTTTACGTAAACATATTTTCTCACGATTTAGTATATCACACAGTATTTTGCTTTTTCACATTAAGAAAGCCGAAATTACATTGTCCGCACAAAAATACAAATATACGTCCTATCCCATCAGAGGCAAGCTTAGGACTCTCTCACTCTGCGAAGAAAACAATAGTGCAAACAGTTTACAATTTTTCCTAGCAAATGAATTCCCACTTGCTTTCGTTACATTATTAACTTCGTTTATGATTTCATAAATAAATTCAGAAATAAACATAGTTAACAGTACAGGATTGCGTAATTAATAATACAAACTTCAAGTGTGCAAAGTTTTCGTAGTGTCAAATGTTCCTAATAGGAATAATTTTAACTGTACATTCAGAACAAGTACTTATCGACTATAACATCGAAATTAAAATATTTTATAAAGTAATTCCTTTTCGTAAATTATAGCTTGAAACATAACATACTGTGTACCAAATCATGTGGAAGTTTTCAGAAGAGCAGCTGAGACAATATTGACCTGTCTAAAATTTGAAAAATAATGCTGGTATCGACAATTACTGTTGAGGAAAAGTAATGCTAGAGGACGATCTGAAAGATGATATCTATTCAGGTATCGCGCCAGTGGCATAACGGTGACGCTAATAGTGCCACTATGAGGATGCTAATCAAATTTGCTTTAAATAGAGTCTGTAACGATCGTGAGCGTTACTTACGTTTGAGACTGGACGTAGTTACGTCCGGGCTCCGATCGGCCATGTGGCAATACCGAGAGGTGTGCCATTGTGTTCGGCATGTAGACCTGGCGCATTGTACTGCATCTGCAGCAGCAATCGGAGCAATAGTTGCCACCACAGTGACGCAACGAACTGTCACAAACTAGTTATACTTCAAAGACCGCTCCGAGCCAGACGCCCTGTAACGTGAATTCCCCTGACCCCGAAACATCCCAATTTCCAATTTCAGTGGTGTCAAGCGAGAGCGCATTGGAGGGCAGGGTGGAAGTCTGATGTGTTTTCACTTGGCAGCTGGTTCTGCCTCGCTGCCAGTGATGGCCGTATGTTGATTAGAAGGACAGTCGAGGGCCTGCAACCACTCTGTCTTTGTGCTAGGCATACTGGAACATCACATCGAGCTATGGTTAGGGGCGTGATTTCGTATGGCAGCTGGAGCATTCTCGAGTTGAACCACCCCCCCCCCCTAACCCCCCAAGCACCTGGACTCAAATTACGCATCAAACTGGTGATTGGACCTATTGTGCTGCCAAGGATGAACAGTATTCCAGAGGGTGTTTTTCAACAGGACAACGCTCGTCGACATACCGCTCTTGTAACCCATTGTGCGCTACAGAGTGTCGATGTGTTGCCTTAGCCTGCTCGATCGTCAGGTCTGTCTCCAATCAAGCACATACGGGGCATGATCGTTCGACAACTCCAGCATCATCCATAAACAGCATGAACCGCCCTTGTATTGACCGACAAAGTGTAACCCGCATGGAGCTTCACCCCGTACTGGCATCCGGCACTTGCACAACGCTATACATGCACGTTTGCATTCAACATTCTGGCGGTTACACCAGTTATTAATGTACCAGCATTTCGTATTTGCAATGGCGTGCCTTGTGCTTAATTTAAGCTACGATCTTGCAATGAGAATGACTTAAATGTGTTCAAAAATGGTTCAAATGGTTCAAATGGCTCTGACAAGGTAACCTCCCCATCGCACCCCCCTCAGATTTAGTTATAAGTTAGCACAGTGGATAGGCCGAAAAACTGAACACAGATCAATCGAGAAAACAGGAAGAAGTTGTGTGGATCTATGAAAAAATAAGCAAAATATACAATCTGAGTAGTCCATAAGGAAGATAGGCAACATCAAGGAGAGGGTATTAACAGGAGCGCCGTGGTCCCGTGGTTAGCGTAAGCAGTTGCGGTACCAGAGTTCCTTGGTTCAGATCTTCCCTCGGGTGAAAAATTTACGTTCTTTATTTTCGTAAAGTTATGATCCGTCCGTTCGTTCATTGACGTCTCTGTTCACTGTAACAAATTTAGTGTCTGTGTTTTGCGACCGCACCGCAAAACCGTGCGATAAGTAGACGAAAGGACGTGCCTCTCCAATGGGAACCGAAAACATTTGATCGCGAGGTCATAGGTCAACCGATTCCTCCACTGGAAACCACGTCTGATATATTCTATACGACACTGGTGACGGCATGTGCGTCACGTGACACGAATATGTTGTCGACCCACCCAACTTGTACACTTGGCGAATGGGTGAAAAGATTCTTCTACCTTGCCCGATTTAGGTTTTCTTGTGGATGTGATAATCACTCCCAAAAAAGTGATGAAAACATAAGAGTTTGTCCCATAAACTGAAAATAAAAAATTAAACTTTTCATTCGAGGGAAGACTTGAACCAAGGACCTCTCGTTCCGCAGCTGCTCTCGTTAACCACGGGACCACGGCGCTACTGAGCTCGCCGCCTCCTTGATGTTGCCTATCTTGCATATGTACTACTCAGTTTGTATATTTTGCTTATTCCTTCATAGTTCCACACAACTTCTTCCTGTTTTCTCGACTGATCTGTGTTCAGTTTTTCAAGGCCTGTCCACTGTGCCAACTTATAACTAAATCTGAGGGGGTTGCGATGGGGAGGTTCCCTTGTGAGCACTATGCGACTTAACATCTGAGGTCATCAGTCCCCTAGAACTTAGAACTGATTAAACCTAACTAACCTAAGGAAATCACACACATCCATGCCCGAGGCAGGATTCGAACCTGCGACCGTAGCGGTCGCTCGGCTCCAGACTGTAGCGCCTAGAACCACACGGCCACTCTGGCCTTAAGTGTGTTCCCTAGACAAATTTATTCCAGAAATTTTATTACTCGACATTAATTATTTGCGATAATAATAATAATGAGCGTATGGCATTTGTGGCCGGGAGACCCCTCGCGGGGCGGTTCGGCCGCCGCTCCACAAGTTCTTTAACGCCACTACGGCTACTTACGAGTGAATGAAATGATGATGAAAGACACACAACACCCAGTCATCTCCAGGCAGAGAAAATCCCTGACCACGCCGGGAATCGAACCCAGTACCCAGTGCGCGGGAAGCGAGAACGCTACCGCAAGACCACGAGCCGAGGACATTATTTGCGATGTGTGATATTTCTTCGGAATTTTTAGTACCATTTAGAATTATCACTAACTGGCAATGCTGATGACGGTGAGATGACCTTGAGGTGCCTATTTTCATGATGGACGCTACAGTCGCCTCCGTGGTGAAGAGAACGCAGTCACTGAGCGATGTGGCTGCAGAGGCCACCAGGAGGCGCAGCGTGGGTGGGCAAACCTTTTGGTTTCTCACCTGTTTTTAGTTAGTAAATACTGCTGCCTGGAAACTGTTTCGCATACTGTACCGCAAGCACTACATTGCACATCATCATACACTGAAGAGCCAAACGAACTGATACACCTGTCTAATATCGTGTTGGGCCCCCCACGAGCACGTAGAAGTGTCGGAACACGATGTGGCATGGACACGATTAATGTAGTGCTGGAGGTAACTGACACACTGATTCCTGCAGGGTTGTCCATAAATCCGTAAGAGTACGAGGGCGTGGAGCTCTCTTCTGGACAACAAGTTGCAAGGCATCCCAGATATGCTCAATAATGTTGATGCCTGAGTAGTTTGGTGGCCAGTGGAAATGTTTAGAGTGTTCCTGGAGCCACTCCGTAGGAATTCTGGACATGTGGGGTGTCGCATTGGCCTGCTGGAATTATCCAAGTCCGTCGGAATGTACAAAAGACATGAATGGATGCAGGTGATCAGAGAGGATGCTTGTGTACGTGTCACCTCTCAAAGTCGTATCTAGACGTATCAGGGGTCCCATATCACTCCAACTCCACACACCCGCTATTACAGAGCACCGCTAGTTTGAACAGTCCCTTGCCTACATGCATGGTCCCCGGTTTCATGAAGTTGTCTCCATATCCGCACACGTCTATCCACTCCATACAATTTGAAACGAGACTCGTCCGACTATGCAAGATGTTTCCAGTTATCAACAGTCCAATGTCGGTGTTGACTAGCCCAGGTGAGGCGTAAGACCTTGTGTTGTGCAGAAATCAACGGTACACGAGTGGGCCTTAGGCTCCGAAAGTCCATATCGATGATGAATCGTTGAATCGTTCGCACGCTGATACTTGTTGATGGCCAGCACTGATATCTGCAGCGATTTGCGGAAGGGTTGCGTTTCTGTCACGTTGAGCGATTCTCTTCAGTCGTCGTTGGTCCCGTTCTTGCAGGATTGTTTCCCATCCACAGCAATATTGGAGATTTGATGTTTTACCGGATTCCTTATACTCACGGTACACTCGTGGTGAAATCGTTGTATGGGAAAATCTCCACATCTTCGCTACCTCGGAGATGCTGTGTCTCATCGCTCGTGCGCCGACTATAGCACCACGTTCAAACTCACTTAAATGTTGATGACCTGCCATTGTAGCACCAGTAACCTATCTAACAACTGTGCCAGACACTTGCTGTCTGATATAGGCTTTGTCGATCGCTACGCCGTACTTTGCTTTTATTTTTATATACGCGTGGATACACCTGTTTCTTTGGCGCTTGAGTGTAGCATAGTGCAGATCAGCCTGCTGTGGACTTGGATTTCGATCTGGACACAACTGTGACTATATGTGCTAGACATGTGTTTGTTGTCGAAATGCCATCGCTTGCGAACAGCTTCATAGAAGTTTTGAAATCATCCATTGCATCGTTTACATACAGACTTGGGATTGGTTATGAAATTTATCGGCTTGCAACATTTAGGGTGAACTCTCGTATCGCCGTGTCCTTGCTTGTACCGTCTATTAAGGTGTTCCGCGCCAGTCCCAACTTTACTCTGTGCACTGCATAGCGAGACTTGCTAATAATATGTATAAAGAACAATTTGTATTTGTGGTCAGTGGGATACAAAAATCGCCATATTCAGGTATTGTGAGAAACAAATGGATGCAGTGGGCTACACCCCCCAAGTAACTTTACGGAGATTGCGGACCGGACTTCGGCTATCACTGTTGCTCACAAATGGTGCATGTGAAGAACCACTATCGATAAAGGTCTGTACAAGCTGCAATTTGACAGAATTTCTCGTCCTGGTTGTTTTGCGAGACATGTGTCTGTTGTTGAAATGCTATCACTTGCTAACAGGCTCATAGAGGTTCTGAGTTTATCTGTAACATCATTTACATGCAGGGTGTTAGTGGTGTAAGGGTAGATATTGTGGTTATTGGTACCTTAACATGTACCTACTTCAGTGCGTTGGTTATTTTTTTTTCTGAGTCTAACAGTCTTCTCGCATACGTGTCATATAATTTACTGCCTGATGTTTTCTGCACGGCCGTAATTGTACCACTGACTACGTCTGTCAGTATAGACTACGGTTACCCTTCTGCGTCCACACTTCAACACCTGACCTGCCGCTAAGGAGGAAATAAGCATTAATAACTTACTCTTACCACATGCACTTGGAGACACTAACCAACATAAAAGCATGCTACTCTCAATAGCTACAATAATCAGTATGCAAATGAAATAAATACTAATGTAATGTTGCTCTGTAGACTGCCCGCAGTCACCAATAAAAATATCAACACCTGTACCGGTAACACCACGTATCTGTAAATATTAACAGCCCTGCGGCATTCCATTGGGCTGCTGCTGAAATTGCCTTTACCTTTGTCAAGCTCGTCCGGTTAAGAAAAACCTGTTAAATTCTGCCTGCAAGAAAGTTCAGAAAGCAGCCATGAAGCTGCTACTTGGTAGACTGGTGTTTCGTTCACAGAACGGCAGTGCGGAAATGTATCGAAGCCCTGCAGGAAGTTATTGGAGACGGCACCGACGCGAGCGCTGTTGTCTGCAAACTTCCGGATATTTGTGAACAGACAGAGCGAGTCGTGTTTCTCAAGATGTCTGTATACCACCTTGTGTGAAATAACGTTGACCCGACTATTGTAGTCGTGGTAAAATCGAAAAAAGGCGAACGAGAGATTATTGACAAAAACAAATTATCGAAGTAGTTTTGTCCGAGGCACTGAAAGAAGGAGTCCTCAGAGAATTTTAGTGATTTTATGAAGAAACGCATGCTTTTCAGTGCCTGTGATTGTTGGATAGTGATAATAATGACTGCTCGCATGTATTTTGTTCTTTTGATTCCTTGTTAAGTATGAGGATAACCTCATAGAATTATGCCGTCATTTTTTCGTAATAGTTTTTGTGTCGGAAACCCTATCGCCTTGTGTCATTCACATTGTTATGATTGACCACAGGCCACTTCTCAATTCATGTTGTTACACGCTTGTGTATTTGAGTATCGAACCACAAAAACTACTTTCTGCTGTCATACGAATGAACTTGTGGTGTCACCGCCAGACACCACACTTGCTAGGTGGTAGCCTTTAAATCGGCCGCGGTCCGTTAGTATACGTCGGACCCGCGTGTCGCCACTATCAGTGATTGCAGACCGAGCGCCGCCACACGGCAGGTCTAGAGAGACTTCCTAGCACTCGCCCCAGTTGTACAGCCGACTTTGCTAGCGATGGTTCACTGACAAATTACGCTCTCATTCGCCGAGACGATAGTTAGCATAGCCTTCAGCTACGTCATTTGCTACGACCTAGCAAGGCGCCATTATCAGTTGCTATTTATCTTGTGATGCGTGTACCGTCAGACCGATGTTCACCAATTATGGATTAAAGTTAAGTATTCCAGAAGCTACGTACTTTTTTTACTAGACTCAGCTCCTTTAACTGTTCCAGACCTCACGCCAGCCTGCGTGAGCTTAAACGCGTGCCTTTCGGCTATCTCATAGTGGCTTGGCTGTCTTGCCAAGTCACAACAGAACTTACATGTAGACCTTGACAATCTAGGTAAATAAAAAGTTGGAGTTAAATCATATAATGGACAAAAATACAATAATAAAAAACAAATCGTCCAATGAATTCCAAAACTCTAACAGCACCAACTGAATAGAGAGGAGAGTAGGGCAGAATGAAAGAATAAGTTGCAAAAGATTCAACTAAATCCACGGGCTACGATGTGGCGGGTGGGTTGTAACTGATGTTTAATAGAGAGGAGAGCAAAGATGAAGGCAGCGGAGTGGCCGCAATTAAGAGACAGGGTACCACACGGCACACCAGCCAATAGCAACAGTCTACCGTGTCTGTCTGGAGCGTGTGCTATAGCTTAGAACATCAAATACTCAGTTTAGTGTTAGTCAACGTAAGATGACATGCATGATCTCCAAGAGCGAATGTGTGCACACTGGACGCGATGCATTTGCTTGCCTATTTAGCCGTCGATTGCGAGGCCGACACCCAGTACTAAGCACGACAACAGCCTTGTTACGTGACACGTCAGACTATTGCTTTCGCGATGGCTACACAGAAAGCTGTCTGTCTAACGCAGTGTCCTCCTCTAAGACTATTGTCCACTTTTCGGGTGCTTTACGCAACCTAAGGGACAGGTTGATATGATGCATGTTAAGACATCAGGTAACAGCTTCATGGTACTAGAGACAGCTGTAGGTCATAAAACTGCATAGGAAGGCTGGGATTGGAATAAGAATACATCTAGCAAATAACTGAGCATATATGTTGCAATTGGTGCACTGAAGTGAAAAGTCTGACACTAGAGTGGAATTCGTGGTGGGCTGCATCAAATCAGTCAGAAGACTGATGACTAAACAAAAGTATCTCGGTCATCACTAAGGTGGTTGAATGGCTGAATCTTGGAGTCTGGCCTTTCTTAATGTCTTTAAGTAAAGTATAGATTCAGTACATAAGTGCTGGAGATGGTGGTTCAGTTTGTGGAAGATATATCAAGACAGTAGTTAAAAGTAATAAGTAGCACCTCTGTAACATGAGAAAATCGGTTAACAAGCCGTGGATGACAGGAGTGAATGACGGCTGTCTAGATGTGTACGGGCGAGTATACGAGCATCTGTAGGGGAACTGACTACCCAAATGGACCAAGCGGCTACCAATAGTATCTCCTAAGCGACGGTTCACCGAAGGTTGGTGCGTATGAGCCTCTGCAGCAGGCAGCTGGTTCGTGGAACCATGCTGACTGCTGTTCACCACCGACGAAGGCTGGAATTTGCACGTGAATACCGCAACTGGTGGTAAGTGGCCTTTTCGGATTAATCAAGTTTTATGCTCCATCAGACAGATGGCCGACTCTCTGCAACAATCTTGGGAAGGATCCAGGTCGGAAGGAAGGAGTTTTATGCTCTGGGGAATGTTTTCGTGGAATTTTCAGGGTGATCTCGTTATTCTGGAAGGCACAATCGATCATCACAGCTATGGATCTATCCTTGGGGACCTTGTCTACCCTTACATGCAGTTTGTTCTTCCACACCACGATGACACCTACCAGCAAGACAATGCAACGTGTCACACAGATCGCAGTGTATGTGCGTGGTTCGAAGAGCACCATGATAAGTTTACTGTACTCCTCTGGCTATCAAACTCCCCGGATTTAAACCAAATCGAAAATCTGTTGGACCACCTTCATTGGGCTGCTGGCGCCACGGATCCTTAACCGACAAACTTATGGTAACTGCCCGCAGCACTGGAATCGGCATACCTCCACATCCCTGTCGGTGCGTTCCATAGCCTCATTGACTCTCTTCCCACACTTCTCGCGCTGCAAATGTGCTTATTCCGCCACATTAGCCTGGCTGGGAAGTGTACATTGAGTGGCATTTTTGATCATTTCTCGTAGCATCTATATTTCCTGTTACCAATCTGTCACCGTAACACGTGTGAAAAAGCCTATCTGCGATCTGTGTGAACTTTGGTTGTGTGCTTCACGTGATGTTACTGTTTCTGTGAAAATGGTAAAAATAATTCGGATTAGGTGTGAAAAACAGCCTCATAGAGATTATTGTGTCAGAACAACGATAGCCATTTTCGAGTAAAGATTTGTTGATCACTGTCGCACAAACAGGTACATCCTTCGGTCTTGGAACAGATCTTCGGCAAGAAGGCAAAACCAAGGTAAGGATAAAAAACCAATCATGCAATGTCACCATCATAGCTTCACACTGGCAGAAACATGTCTTAACTTACGCAGAGTTGAGATACTTCTGGGCTATCGGAGAGAAGGGGTCTCTGTTGATGAATATCTCCGGCAGTGCTGAGCGCATCGTGTAGAACATGTCCAGCTTGTGCTTCGTCTTCTCCAGCGAGAACTTGCAGCCGCGCAGGAACGTCAGGATCCACTGGTCGTCTGTGAAACACCATCATAGTGCGAAACAACATAGTTTCTAGCTATGCAGTGGACTGAAATAAAAATTTTGAAGCAATGTAAGCAATAAATAACATTTAAAAATCTATGAAAGTGAAAGTAAATAAAATATAGTAAAACACATGCAAAGATATGATGTTTTACTTGTCACATCATCCAACAAGTGGCGTAAACAATAATTATTCTAAGCGCCATTCTGTGGATACACCATGAGGTACGTAGTCAGCATGAATCTGATGGGGTATAATTATTTTATCTGATTCACTAAAAACACAGTCTTTTGTTTAAAATAGTCTCTGCTAGCGAGTGACGTGACGCACTGGACACACACAGCGGTAGATGTCTTTTAGAATACCGTGCAGGGACCTGCTTGTCTGACTGGTGCTGATAGCTATGTTTAAGCTGCACCCTAACAAAAAATTCCGGTGAGGCAACTAACTACAATCGGGATGTTTTCCAGCAAAGTGTTGAGAGATGAGAAATCAAGGGTTTCATTAGATCGAGTAGTTAGAGAAAAATTTAGGATTAAATGTCTTTTATAAGCCTTGGTTATTACACTTTTATTGAAGTAAGTAATTACACTAACAGAGAAAGAAACATATCTTCAGACTAACTCCAGTATGCACTAATGAGTAAAAATATTATGACCATTCCCTTAACAATGTGTTTATCCATCTGTTCAACGCACTACAGTAGCGATCCTGCTTGGATGCGGCATGGACTCAACTACTTGGTAAGTTTCCAGACCTCACCAAATGTCTACGAAAAAATAATTCAATTCCTGTAATTACGGGCTGGTTGTAGGTGGGTCTGGCACTGGTAGCTCATAACGTCCCAGACGAGTTCCAAATGGTTCACAAAATGGTTCAAATCGCTCTAAGCACTATGGGACTTAACATCTGAGGTCATCAGTCCCCTAGACGTAGAACTAGTTAAACCTAACTAACCTAAGGACATCACACACATCAATGCCCGAGGCAGAATTCGAACCTGAGACCGTAGCAGCAGTTCCGGACTGAAGCGCCTAGAACCGCTCGGTCACTGCGGCCGGACAAATGGTTCAGGTCAGCCGAATTTAGTGCCAAAGATATGAAAGTAAGTTCAGTATTAAGCTTCATAAAGCACTGTTTAACGATTTTGACCTCGTGCAGCAGACATTCTCTGCGCTGCGAGATGCCAACGCAGTAGGGAAAGACATCAAGCGTGAAGGGAAATGCAGGTAGCCCGCAGTAATGTTCGCATAGTCAGCAGTTCATTAGATGACAACCGAACTAATAAGCCTTTCAGCTGTTATAACGACCTGCGCTGGCTAGATCGACCAAAAGGCAGATCGCTCCACACGAACTCAGGTACGCATATGATTCTCTCGCACAACAGATTGAATGATATGAATAGCATAGCCCTCGTAATTTGGTTCTGGATGTTTGTTCTTACAAACGAATTAGAGGCACAATAATTAAAAATGGAGGTCTCACATAATTACTGAATTAAAAATCTTGGTTCTACTTAACCCCATTTTATTACAATCATTTCTAATATTTAATCAAGAAAGTAGTAATCAGAGCAAGAGGTACAAATGGGGAATAGGGGTAGTAATATGAAATCTTAAGGTTTCTCACCTCGTATGTGCTGTACTCTGGTGAGCTGCTTGAAAAGTACGTTCAGCAACTGTAGACTTCTTTGGGATGAATTCGTATTGCAATTGGCAGCCATTGTGAGTGAGTGATGCCGGTTTAATGAATAGGAATAATTGTTGCAAGTTGGTGGTTTTCAGTTTAATTCTTATCGTAACATATAAAATATTAACATATTTTTTAAACAGATGTGTAGCTAATAGATTAAGCTGTAATTGTCGTGTTTGTTGCATATTTAAATTTAATTTGCATTTCTCAATTTCAAGATGGCTGTGTCACTAGTATTCCACATTTGTACCCTAGTATTCCACATTTCTACTGCACTGTCACAAACTGTTCTATTTATAGGTATTGCTTCAGAAATGACTTCTGATTCTGGATGGGCGTTATAGCCACTCCAGAAATATGGATGTTATCAACCTCGCACACGAAGACCATGTCAGCATCCTGTGTCTTCCTCCTCATGCCTCCCACAACATGGACCCACTGAATAGAGTTTTCATGAGTCCTCTGAAAGCCCATTACTCTGAGCAGGTACGCGTACTGATGAGGGAAACTGCATGAACATCGCCGAACTGTTTGCGAAGGCCTACCTCAAGTACCAGACAAGGGAGGTAGCTAGGGTGACAGGAATATGACCGTCAAATCCTCAAATTTTCACGGATGCAGATTTCATTATTGCCAATGAAGGAATGATTGGTGATTTATCCAATGATCCAAGCAATGAACCATCTGCAGGAGCTGTGGCTTCTAAAAGTGGAAAGGCTAATGTGGCAGTCAAGGAACGAACGTTGTCTGCCACACTGGAAATTACATCTTGGCAGAACTCACCCTTTCCACAAATAGAGAAGAGGCCAGGCACCAGGGGAAGAAAAGCAGATCCTTCAGCAGTCCTAACCCCATGTCCGTGCCAGAGATGTCTTGAAGTATCAACGACAGCAACAAATAAACTGGAGACAAAGAAGCACAGGCCGCCAAAATAAAGAATCATCTGATTCTGAGGATGATGAATGTAGTGTGAGAGACGATTTGTCCGCCCTCAGCGTTCCAGACAAGAGCTTACCTACTAATGAAGATGCCGCTTATCCCTTTTGCTCAGGTAAATATTCGCAGGACAAGGCAGGGTTAGAATGGGTAACATGTCTAATGTGAGAAATGAGGGCGCACACTGAATGTGCATGCCACGACAGAAGACTTCTGCAAGTGAAATTACTTAGTCAGGAAATTAATAACTGAAAATGATATATTTCGTGTGTTTTGCTACTCTGTTATCATTTTTACAGTGTTTTCTTTGACAGTGAATTATTAGATTTCCCATTATTAGTTTTAACTTAGCAAACTTGGAACGAATGGACTATTCTATATTTGTACCCCATAATCTGAGGAGTCAAGAATGTCAAATTTTGCGCTAATCCTAATTTAGGAATGTTCCCAACGTAGCATGTATTCGAAAATATAAGTTTTCATTAAAATATATCCCGAAGTATGTGCTGTAGACATTTTGTTTGCTTTGAGTGAAAAACTGAGAAATTTATAAACGAAAAACGAAGTGGTATTCCATATTTATACCACCCCCTGTACACATTATTGTGGGCAACATGTAGCAAAGTGACAGGAACTACCAATTAAGAGTATCTGAACACAATAAAATCATAGGTACATTGTTTTGGCAAATGTCCGCAAGGACAAATGGTACGTGACTGACCATCATCTTAATAAGGCATTCTCAAAAATATGTAGCAGTTGGTCTGCGTGCAGTAATTAGTCCGATCGTATCAGAAAGATGTTTGAGAATCGGTGCAAATGACGAGTTCTGCTTCGTCGTGGATGAGCCCCGGTATCAGAAATCAGGTATTAATTCATGGAACCTAATCACATTTAGAAGATACGTATCGAGAGACACCTAACTGTTTTCCTCCGCTGTAGCCCCGTGCAGCAAGATGTTCTCACCATGGTTGATAAGTGGGAGCGCAGCTGTTGCATGCAGTGGGGTCTCCTGCCAGCCGCTTGTCATCAGCCGCCGTGTCATCAGCCGACGCCCAGAGACGTCAGTACGGCCTTCGTCATGCCTCTGAGGTCAGAACGACCATTTCTCCGAGTGTCCACGCACGAGCGTATACTTCTACTTCTTTCATCTCAGCTCCTACAAAACCCCCGCAATAGAATATCCCACCAATCAGAACGCTCCGCTAAAGACAACCGCATGAGAGTCTTTCTTTTTTCCTACTGATAGGGATCCAATGTTACATCCAGCAAGCGTTTGACACCAATAAAACGGGTATAGCGATGCGTATTCAAATACAGCGATATGTAAACAGGCAGAATACGGCGCTGCGGTCAGCAACGCCTATACGGTATAAGACTGAAAGTGTCTGGCGCACTTGTTAGACCGGTTATTGCTGCTACAATGGCAGCTTATCAAGGTTTAAATGAGTTTGAACGTGATGTTGTCGGCCACGAGCGATGGAACACAGCATCTCCGAGGTTGAAATGAAGTGAATATTTTCCCGTACGACCATTTCACAAGGGTACCGTGAATATCAGGAATCCGGTAAAACATCAAATCTCCAATATCACTGCGGCCGCAAAAAGATCCTGCAAGAACGTGTCCAACGACGACTGAAGAGAGTCGTTCAAAGTGATAGAAGTGCAACCCTTCTGCAAAATACAGCAGATTCCAATGTTGAGCCATCAACGAGTGTCAGCTTTCGGAGCCGAAAGCCCACTCGTGTACCTTTGATGACTGTACGATACAAAACTTTACGCCTCGCCTGGGTCTGTCAACATCGACAGTGGACTGTTGATGACTGGAAACCTGTTGCATGGTCGGACGAGTCTCATTTCCAATTGTATCGAGCGAATGGACGTGTGCGGGTACGGAGATGATCTCATGAATCCGTGGACCCTGCACGTCAGCAGGCGACTATTCAAGCTGCTGGAGGCTCTGTAATGGTGTGGGGCGTGTGCAGTTGGAGGTATGGGACCTCGATATGTCTAGATACGATTCTGACACGTGGCACTTATGTAAGTATGCCGTCTGATCACCTGCATCCATTCATGTCCATTGTGCATTCCGGGGGACTTGGGCAATTCCAGCATGACACTGCGACACCCCACATGTCCCAAATTTCTACAGAGACGCTCCAGGAACTCTCTTCTGAGTTTAAACATTTCCGCTGGCCATCAAGCTCCACAGACATGAACATTGGTGAGCATATCTGGGATGCCTAGCAACCTGATGTTCAGAAGGGATCTCCACCCCCTCGTACTCTTACGGATTTATGGACAGGCCTGCAGGATTCAGACATTAGTCTAGTCCATGCCACGTCGTGTCGCTGCTCTTCTGCGTTTTCGCGGAGGCCCTACACGATATCTGGCAGGTGTACCACTTTCTTAGGATCTTCAGCGTAAGTTATCCAGTGGACTGTCTTCAGGCAGTTTACAAGCACCCTGTCATCACAGCAGCCACAGATTGCCGTCTATCTAACTTTATAGAGTGCGCAAGCCTCCAACTTCCACATTCTGTGATGAAACTTGAACGTCCCACAGCTTGACGCCTTACCATGGATTCACAGTCCTCCAACAGCTTGATGCCTTACCATGGATTCACAGTCCTTCAACCACTTTTCATATATACTGACAGTAAGGTGCAAGAGCCGATTGGCGTCGCTGTTTCTGAAATACTTTTTCCCAGGTGCAGGCCATAACTCCCCTTCATTTGTGACGTCAGTTATGTTAGTGGATTTCCCTGTTTGTAGACGTATCGTCGCTAGAATGATCCTCCATTCGTCTCTGTTTCTCTTACATAATTTTCTTGACCCATCTCGTGCCCCCAATGTTTCAAGCAGCCATTCAGTCTGGCCTTGGACAATGGTCAGAATGTTTTCGCTTATCAGTTTGTGTTCGTAGTAGCATGCGCTACTACTTTTCACCTCTGTTAGTGATAGATACTATACAGCGACAGACAGCGGAACTACTTAAAATCTGTCTTCAATTAAACTCTACCTGGTCTATCTCTCTCTCAGGAGATAGGGCTGTCTGCGAGTTTGTTTCGAATAGGAATACCGAAAATTCTCACTGATCGGACGTTAAAGTCTTTAACTTCTATCTACTACAGGATATTAACTACTATTTCATTACATTCCAGTTTCAGTTTCGTGAAGACTTTATATTTGTCCTCCGTCCATAGTGTGAGAACAATCTCGATTCACAAAGTTTCAGGTCATCTCTCGTTCAGCCTTCTCTTGCTGGCGACGTTCACTTCAGCTTATTCACCTGTCAGTCTAATGTTTGCCAGCGTATCGTTTCTTTTACGGGGTGATTCGGATGGAACACTGTTCTTGAGTGGTGTGTGCCCCTCCTATCTAGCATTCATCTTATTTATGTGGATTACTATGAATTAGTGACGTTAGTATAGAATGTGGTACGGTATGACCATCCCCGTGTCAGTCATATAAGAGATTTTAGGTACTGGGTGTAGAGCCAGGTTCGACTTAGTTGGAGTTGGATGTATTAAACTGATTCCGCAGCTTTATCACTTCCTCTTTGCTACGGATTCGGTTTATGAGTCACTTATCGTGTCAATGAAGTAGTGTGACTCCTTTACAGTCTGAGAAGAGAAAAATTAATTATGACCTAACAATTTCCTTGTGGTCTCTAATCCAGTTATGTTCCGTGATTGCACTAAATCGCTTTTCGGTAAGTTGGGCTTCTTTCTTTGGAGAGGGCATACCAAATTTAAATCCGTATGCTTCCCTGTTCCGCGTCTGTTCTCTGTATATAACGATCCCGTCGTTGAAGGGACTGAAATCTTTCCTTTCATTCGAACACCTGGTGTTAGTAAAGACTGCAAGTGCTTCAGAAAAGCTTCGGCAAGCACAGTTGCAATCATCTAATGTTTAGCGAAAACCTATTGGTGCCGTTTGAGAGCTTGGATGTTCTTCCCAGCATCTGCCCAAGATATTGCACCCGGAGTGTCGGCAGTGTATCGATGTTCGAGCTGGTGGCCTTAATGAAAGAGCACTTGCCCATCACCGTGGTTACGGACTGCAGTGGTTTGTAAATTCAAGGTTGGACTTGTGGTCTTCTACATCAGATGAACAGTTACTGCTGATCCCATGAGGAACGCAATACAAAGAAGGACAAATTTTGCAATCTGTAAGCCGAGACATCAGAAATAATTTACAGGCAGCTAGGTTATAAAGCTTCGGTCATGACTCTCCACGGTGCAGCACACCTCTGTTGGTTTATAGTAGCGACAACCCCAAGTTCTTGGATGGATGGTGGAAAGTTGTGTTCAGCGACGGAAGCATATTATTTCCGTGCGCTACAGATGAGTCACTTGCAAGTGCAATCTGGAGGAGAGCACAGTAACTAAGAGAGTACACCAGACAGTGAAATAAGAGACCAATGAGGAAGAAACGTAATGAAGGCAACCAAAATACTCGATGGATGTGACTGAAGTCGCATGTGAATCACTGCACACATGGAAGTCTCCCGCATGCTCCCAATGACCGAGCACCTCCATGTCTTTTGCAGAGGGTAGTGATACTGACCAATGTGGACAGCCTCCAGGACATCACCCAGCCCAGTCTGTACCTTGCCCTATACCGGCATGCGCTTGCCCATCATGCGACTATATGTTCACTCACGTCTCGCGTTACACAGGCGACGACCCAACATAATAGTCGAAACACGTGGTTTACCACAATCAGTATACCTGTTCAAATAAATTGCTGAATTCGACAATAGTTGAAAGTAACGTGAACTCTGTCAGTCAAAATTACTTTTGCAGGACTACTTAATATTTTTGTATGTCCATCTTTTTGGCAGGAGTTATTTGGGACGACGGCCTTTTTCTATTGTGACAAAATAAAACACCTACAGCCGTCATTTTGATTTTATGTTATTTTGTTGCAACCAGTTTCAACGCTTGAGTTCGCCATCTTGAGGCTGTTGTTGATGTGCTATGGATTAATTTGATGTTTATATATATCACATCAGTTGCTAGCATAACTGGATACGCAGATAATGTGTCACCACCCCAAACCATCAACTGCCAACAATACTTGGTATTTGAATGTTTCTCCAGTACAATAATAGTTGGTATTTCAATTTTTCTCCTGTCAGTTGGCGGTTGATGGTTGGAGTCCTGACAAATTATTTGCGTATCCAGTTATGTCGGCAACTGATGTGATATATATAGGCATCATATCAACCCATACCGCATCAACAACAGCCTGAAGTTGGCTCACAGAAGCGTTGAAATTCGTGGCAACAAAATAGAACAAAATCATAAGGACGGCTGTAGGTGTTTCACTTCGTCACAATTCATTATAAGTGGAGGACGCTGTATGATGCTCAAGACAGACTCATCATAGGTGTATGACCAGAGTACAACAATATGTGGTGTACAACTTCTATAGCGTATGAATAAAACTTAATTAATCTGGGGCTACTAACCCGACTGGACGTGTGTATGTATAGACCTGCAAGATTTGGTAGGTGTAGCAAAACCCAACCATAAGGTGGGATGTACAGCTACAGAAAAATCACGTATACCTAATATTGTGCATTTTGTAGGCTCATAACCAGTACGGTGCTATTTCTGAAATCGTTACTAAAACAAGGAATCGTTGGTTTAATAACGGAGGAAAGGGTGTGTGTGTGGGGAGTGGGGGGGGGGGGGGGGGGGGGAAGGGTTATGGTTTGATTTCAGTAATCCGATTCCATTGAATGCCAGTTGCGGGTGTCATGGACAGAGAAAGAAACTTGCACTGGAGGGAACACAATTAAAAGTCGCGTGAAAGCAATCTTCGGACGGAAGACCACGTTAAAAACGCATTAGACCTCTGATGATAATAATATATTTACAGATTCTTTAAATTGTTTTATAGTGACAAAAGTCATGGGATAGCAATTTGCACATATACAGATAGAAGTAGTATAGCGTACGCAAGTCATAAAAGGACATTGCATTGGCGGAGCTGACATTTGTACTCAGGTGATTCGCGTGAACGATGCCCGACGTGTTTACGGTCGCAAGACGGAAAGTAACAGACTCTGAAAGTGACACGGTAGTTGGAAATAGACGCATAGGACATTTCATTTCGAAAATCGTAAGGAATTCAATATTCTGGCACATCCAGGGTCAAGAGTTACCAAGAATACCAAATGTCATGCATTAGCTCTCACCACGGAAAATGCAGTGGCCGATGGCATTCATTTAACGACCAAGAGCAGCCTCGTTTGCGTAGAGTCGTCAATGCAAACAGACGAGCAACACTGAGTGAAATAATCGCAGAAATCAATGTGAAGAACACAACGAACGTATCCGTTAGTACAGAGCTCAAAATTTGGCACACGACCGACGCGAGTGCCTTTGCTAATAGCACGATATCGCCAGCAGCACCTCTCCTGGGCTCGTTACAATTTCGGTTGGACCTTAGACGACTGGAAAACGATGGCCTGTTCTTCAGATAAGTCCTGATGGGAGGGCTCGAGTGCGGCACAGGCTACACGAAGCCATGGACTCAGGTGGTCAACAAGGCACTTTGCTATCTGGTGGTAGGTCTATAATGCTGTGAGCTATGTTTACGTCGAATGGACTGGTTTCTCTGGTCCAACTGAACCGATCACTGGCTGTAAATTGGTATGTTCGGCTATTTGGTAACTATTTTTAGGCAGTTGTGGACTTAATATTCCCAAAGAAAGATGGAACTTTTAACGATGGCTGTGGACCATGTCACCGGGCCACAATTATTCGCGAGTAGTTCGAAGAACATTCTGGACACCCAGATCACCCGAAATGAATTCCATCGAACATTTATGCGGCGTAATCGAGAGGTTTTTTAGTGCTCAAAATCCTGCACTGGCCGACAACACTTTCGCAAATATGGACGGCTGTAGAGGCAACATGGCTCAGTATTTCTGCAGGGGACTTCCGACGACTTGTTGAATGTATTCCACGTCCAGATGATCCAATACGCTGCGCAAAATAAGGTCCGACACGATATTAAGAGGTATCGCATGACCTTTGTCTCATGAGTATGCTTGCCTTAGGCCATGTAATAGAAACGTATCTTTGGCTCGAAATTAGTGTAATAGCCGCCACCTGCATACTCAGGTAATTGTATAACTTCGGAAGACAAATAATGAGAATGTAAAGGAGATCTTCGCAGCTTGATGTGTGTAAATCAAGGTCAGTAAATATAAAAAGTGGATGAGAAGAGAATCTGTGGGTAATACGGTTCTCTTGGCTTTGCTATTAGGAAATTTGCTATGTATATCAGCGACGTATCTCTGAAAAATAAAACATAATTGCTAGTAGCGGGTGTTCTTCGTCGGCGTACCAACACTCACCATCGCGAGCCTTGAGGTGAGGCTGCTTCTTGAGCCACTCCTTGATGTGCTTGATGTCTTCGTCCCTCCTCTTGGGGTCCTCATTCAGATTCTTCTGCGCAATAGCCTGCAGTTCGGGTGAAATCTGCCGGTAACTCATCTGTAACAACGAGGTAGTCAACAGACACAATTTTATGATAATCAGCGATTCATGTACTTCTCATTGACATTCTTCTAAAATAAAATACCCTGACAGGGAATAATTCGCAACAACGAACACTAATGTATTTAGAGTAATTAAATTTCCACAGTACATTTGTCTAGGTAAAATGAAAGTGATTAACATTGCAAAATCACAGCTTAATGTAAGTGCGAAATAAGCTATTGCCAATGTGAAACTCTATCACATTAATAACTGGTGTAGCTGCTAGAATGTCGATTGCAAACATGCAGACGTGCATGAATTTAGCTGTACAGGCGCCAGGTGTCAGTTCGATGGTGTTCCAGGCCTGTTGCACCTGGTCAGCCAATACAGGGATGGTTAATGCTGCTTGTGGATGACGCCGGAGTTTTCGTTCGATGATCGACTGGAGACAGTTCTGCCGATCGAGCAGGCCAAGGCAACATGTCCACAGTCTATACAGCATGTTGGGTTACAACAGTAATACGTGGCGTCATACGCTGGAAAAACCTGGTGGACGGCTGTTCATGAATGGCAGCACAACAGATTGAATCACCACACTGACGTACTAATTTGCAGCCGGGTTACATGGCATAACCGCAAAACTGCTCTTAGTGTCATACAAAATCACACCCCAGCCCACAACTTCAGGTGTAGTTCCAGCATGTCTAGCACCAGACAAGTTGGTTGCAGGCCCTTCTTCTAAACAACACACGGCCGTCATTGGCACCGAGACAGAAATAGGTGTCATCATGAGACACAAAAGACCTCAACCCTGCCCTCCAATGAGCCCTCGCTTGGCACCATTGAAGTCGTAAACGGCGTTTTTTTTTTGGGTCAGTGGAATGCAGGCTACGGGGCTGTCCTTTATGTAACCGATTTGTAGTAATTCGTTGTGTCACTGTGGTGCCACTTGCTGCTCAAATGGCCCCTGGAGATACAGCACGATGCGCCAGAGCCATACATCGAACACGATGATCTTCCGTCTCGGTAGTACCGCGTGGCTGTCCACAACCCGGAACTTTTGGGACCGTACGTTCTAGTGACTATAGTGGCTACCGCATCCACCTGATACCTATAGTGATTAAATTAATGCCAAGCATTTCTGCGGTATTAGAGAACGAATATCCAGCTTCTCGTAGCCCTATTACACGACCCTGTTCAAACACAGTGAGATGCTTATGACGACGTCTTTGCCGCCTTAAAGGCATTCTTGTCTAACTTCAACTCACCAAGTTCAGTCTCAAAAGTAACTGACACTCACCATTTTTTCCCTTTTGTTATTTCATGCCTCAGCTGAGGTGGGCCGGCAGTGGCCTACATACGCTACTCTTTGTGCCAAGAGACACAACATATAGACACAGAATACAGAGAAAACATAAAAAGCATGGTAAACACATAATGGACACTGCACAAATAAATTAGAAGTCGTTTGACGGGAGGCACTGCACATGAAGGGTGGCACCAGTTGAACAACGAAGACATCCAGGTGGAAAATGTACTACTGATGAAAACACTGTACACAAACAAACACTGATGTATGGAAACACTGGCGCCGATCATTGGCGAAGCACTCACACTGACAAAGGGGTGGAGGGGCTGCCTGCAGGACAAAGGGAAAGGTAGGAGGGTGGGAAGGAGAGGGGTGGGGCCAGTGGGAGAAAGACAGGAGAGTGGAGGGGGGTGGAGAGAAGGGAGGGGTTGGAAACCCAGGGAGGGGGGTGGAAGTGGGTGATGTGGGAGAGCGGAGGGGGAAAAAGGAGGGTGAGGAGGGAGTGAGGGAGCCCTGGTGGAATACGGGGGAATGGGAAGGAAGAGTCAGAGCTGTTAGGAGGGGTAGACGGACGAGACAAGGACATTGGGGGAAGCCACCTTGGGAAAGGGTATGGAGGGGGTGAAGATGGAGAGCTGGTGGGATGCAAGAATACAGGTGTGACAGGCTCGGGTGGGTGAGGATGGGAGAAACAAGCGGGCGTAGGGGATTGAGCTTGCGGGAGGTGTAAAGGATCCGTATCTGTTTGAGGAAAAGGAGAAAGTATGGGAAGGGAATCGAGTCATACAGGATCTATGTGGGGGATGGGAGGCAGATGAAATAGGTGAGACAGAGAACGTGGCGTTCAAGGATTTGGAGGGACTTATAGTAGGTGAGAGGGGCAGAGATCCAGGCAGGATGGGTATAGCAGAGGATGGGGCGGATGAGGGATTTATTAGTGTGGAGGATGATTGAGGGGTCCAGACCCCATGCACAGCCAGAGAGAAATTTGAGGAGGTGGAGTCGGGAGCGTGCCTTGGCTTGGATTGTCCAGAGATGGGGTGCAGGAAAGGTGATGGCCAAGGGTGACACCAAGGTACTTGAGGGTGGGGGTGAGGTGAATAGGATGGCCACAGATGGTGACATAAAAATCAAGGAGGCGGAAGAGAGGGATGGTTTTGCCTACAGTGATTGCCTGGGTTTTGGAAGGATTGACCCTGAGCAGCCACTGATTACACCAAGTGATGAACCAATGAAGGTGGGATTGGAGAAGGTGCTGGGAGCGTTGCAGGGTGGGGACGAGAGCAAGGAAGGCGGTGTCATCGGTGTTCTGGAGAAGTTGCAAGTGGGGTGAAGGTGGCGGCATGTCCACTGTGTAAAGAAGGTAGAGGAGAGAGGAGAGCACGGAGCCTTGGGGCACACCGGCAGAGGGTGTAGGAATCCGTGTTATGGATGGTGACATAGGAAGGATGTTGGGAAAGAAAGGACGTAGTTAATAGGAAGGGTGAAGGTTTGCAGCATGAAGAGGAGACCAGAATGCCATGCACGGTTGTAGGCACGTGAAGGTTGAGGGAGAGGAAGATGGCGGAGTGACGGGAATGGAGTTGCTCGGAGAGGAGGTGAGTGAGGTGGAGGAGAAGGTCGTCAGCAGACAAGGATGGCTGAAAGCCACATTGGGTAGTGGGAAGGAGGCGGTGCTGGTGGAGATGCTGGTGGATGTGTCAGGAGAGGATGGATTCCAGGACATCTCTGAAGATTGAGGTAAGGCTGGTGGGACGGTAGGAGGAGACAGCGTATGGCGATTTGTCGGGTTCGATGAACATCGGGATTCAGGAGGTTTTCCACAGGTCGGGGTAGAAGCCGGTGGACAAGAGCACATTATAAAGTCTGACCAGGGTGGAAAGGAAGGAGGCCGGAGCTTCACAGAGGTGACGATAGCTAACACGGTCGTGACCAGGAGCGGTGTTGCATTTCGTGTGGAGTGTAGATAATATCTTGAGTAGTAATTGGGGCATTGAGTTTGGTGTGTGTAATGTTGTCCAAGTAGTGGAAGCCAGGAGCGAGTGGAGGGGCAGAGGTGTCAGTTCGATTGTGGACATCAGGGAAAAGGGAATAATCGAACTTGGGATTGTCAGGGAGGGTAAAGACATCAGAGAGGTAAGAAGTAAATTGGTTAGCCTTACTAAGGTTATCAGAAAAGACCTCACGATCGTTACAGTGTGTATTTAAAGCAAACATGGTATGCCTGCTCGTAGTGTCGATACTAGCGCAACTCTTATGCGACTGGCGCGAGATTTGAATAGATGTCATCTTCCAGTTGTAGAAATATGTCTACCAACTTTCGTTTTTGATGTACAGCTCTTTCTTGATGTTGCCATTATTTTTTTGTTCTATGTATTTAGCTCGCACATTACTGTATAGATGATGATTGTACACCATCAGTTACATCAATGAACTATCTGACTCCTATTTAGAACCACCATGATCATATGTCTGCTGTCTGTGTTCTGGGACAGCACATGTCAGTGTTGAAGTATTACTTATTAAAAAGAATCAGCATAACGTGTCTTTAATCATTTCTGTACGATTTACTTTCAGGGGGAACTCATGGAAGATAGTATTCTCTTTGATTTGTTTAAGGCGTTTAGCTGTATGGACATAACCCGTAACATAAAGGACTTAGGGGAAAAATTTCGTCGTCGGCTTCTTACATACCGGGCAACAGGGAACGAATCAAAATATGACTCGTGGCGTAGTGAAGCAGAGGTTCTCAAGGGGTTTGTTCTTCATTCACTGCTTTTCTGAATATCGTGTTTAGCACAAAGTTTCTGCCAGACTTGGAAGAATTTCTAAGACACAATTGAGCAAAATATGTTACGTGGATATGGGGCCGTATGCACTTTCTTTATTTGTACATATTTCCGTAATAAATTAATCATGGGAAACACACAGAAACAGAGCATACCAGTATAGCACATGAAACTCTTCCTTGCTTGGAATGTTGAGAATGCTATCCGTTACTACAAATACTTGCATCGATCTCCCATCATATTGAATTCCGGATACGACCACATATTGTGTCAGTTTTCCAGTATAATGACAAAAAAACGACTACTGTAGTGAAGAACATTCTATTGAGTACAAAACGTCAACAAAATTATGTAGATTTTTTTATGTTTTTGCATGTAAGCTGTACCTGCATCAAAAATAATTGCTTTGGTTACATTAAAGCGCGAAAGATACTAAATCAACTAATTTTTATACTTACAAAATGAAATTTGTATTTTGAAAGGATATAAAATACACATTGGGCTAACACTGTACAATGCCTGGCTGTAATTATGTGCAAATAAAACAAACAAAAAACAAAGAAGTCTTCGCCTCCGAGTTTCTCTCACACATTCATTTATATTTTATTCTCTACAAATGCAACCAGTACTACCGATAATCCTATAATTTGCTTTGTCCTGTACCAAAACTACCGAACAGTAGTTTTGGTACAGCGCAACTAGCTCCAGGTAACGGTTCTCAACTCTGGAAACCAGGTAATAGCACCGTATGATGAAATTTGGTAAAAAAAAAAAAAAAAAAAAAAAAAAAAAAAAAAAAAAAAAAATGTTTCGCCCGCATCTCGTGGTCGTGCGGTAGCGTTCTCGCTTCCCACGCCCGGGTTCCCGGGTTCGATTCCCGGCGGGGTCGGGGATTTTCTCTGCCTCGTGATGGCTGGGTGATGTGTGCTGTCCTTAGGTTAGTTAGGTTTAAGTAGTTCTAAGTTCTAGGGGACTTATGACCACAGCAGTTGAGTCCCATAGTGCTCAGAGCCATTTTTTAAAAATTGTTTGTTATGTGGTTGCCGAAACACAAGGCGTAATGGTGGGGATTTCTTATTTCTGTTATTGCACACGGTTCTGTAGCTCAGGTGATTTCAGAAACGCAGCAAGGTTTTGGTGAAACCATCCGATAGAATGCCCCAGAACCCCAGGAAAATATGATACATAAAGAAAGTGTCGAACAGCACAGGCATCAATTTGTGTTTGCTAAACCTGGATATATCCTGTGCACACACTCACTCACTGATACACTCACATATCCGGGATCTCAAGTGTTTTCGCGACCAGTCTAACATCCATTATCAAGAGATAAGCAAATGAATCTGTTACCAACTGCGCACGAAGGCCGTGAAACTAAAAATAACCTGACTGAATGTGAATGTATATTTCAAAGACACATACTCAAGTCTACCTTTGGTGTATGCATCAAAATATTACAGGCTTTAATTATCGCAACCAAAATACTCGTGTCAAGCAATACAGTGCAGCCATTCTGTTGCTATGAACGCTATGCTGTGTCTGAAACACATGTCTCCCTTATATTTGTTACGAATGACATGGAGAACTGTTTTAATATAAAAAGATCCCCATTTGAAGCTTCTGATGGAGTACCCCTCTGCTTGAGCCTTCTTGTACGTTCTTTGAGTCTGTTACTAAGAACAAATCTTTATCCACTTACTTACCATCAGTTCAACTAAAGATCAGGAATCAGCGGAAGTAAAGGACACTAATTAATAATCATAATAAAACCAACAATAGAAGAAAATTACTACATACAAAATGCTATAGTGGAAGGGAAAACGTAATAAACGAAAACAACACATTGCAACAACACACTCTATGCCGCTCTAAGAGAACTGACACAGGGCACAGAACAGGGAAACACACACACACACACACACACACACACACACACACACACACAGAATCACTGCCCCATAACACACAGATAGATAAATCAGGAACAGAAGTCGTCAGAACTCCCGCTACAATTTTCATAACCTTCTCACGTAATGGGATAAATTTCTCGCGACACCGGCGAACTGCAAGATGGCGCAATGTTTTGGATTACAAATAAGGAACGAAAGTGATGTTCTTGTGTGGTATAAAACAGCTGGAAGCTGTCCAACGGACGTGACCACATGGCAAACTACGTAACAACCTAGTACACACCGAAACTGCAACCACAAAACTACCCCAGTTCCAATTGTACGTATAACGCTGGCATACGCAAGTTCACCTTTTTGCAGTAATTTACTAATAGCCGCTCATACTGTTAAAGATTACATGATGTATGTCGAGAAAACCGGCAACAAAAAAACGCAGAAAATACGCCGGAAACAGCGGCAACAATCGTAAAACCATGCGGGGAAGTATAATTGATACTGTAGTAACAAGTTAATCAGAGAAAACAATATTTAAAACCAAACAGTGCACATGTAAAAAGTTTTACAATTTCTGCATGTTTTAGAATCAAAGAAACCACTGATGATGGCGACATTTGTCGCTGAAACTATTTTGGGAATAAACATTTAAGGAAAGTGCTTTGCATCAAGACGTACCCTCAACCCCACAGTGTTATTTTAGAAAGTCTTTAACTGATCCTGCCATCTTTATTTGCTAATCATTGATATACAAGATGTAACAAGAAGGTAGTAACATAGTTTCAGGATACGCTCATTACACATGGAAGAAGAAAAAATGTTACATGGTTATGGGTGCCGAAAAGCTTTATTTGCATATCAGAACTAATTTTCTATAGCTGATAATAGTAGATCAGTTATTGTAAGTTTTCACAGTGGGCACATACGGACTACCGCCGAAATTGTTGAAGCAGGTCATCAACAAAGCTTTTCATTAATGTTAGGGTTGACATTATTAGTGAGTATTAAAAGGTCATATTCTCCCATTCAAGCTTAATGTACTGACTTACAATGCTCCGTTGGAAAGTACATGATCACATAGAAAATGTATGGTTTTCAGTGCGATGAAGCACGCCCTTCATGCAGAATGCTATTCCTCTCATTTCGTTGATAGTGCTTGTTGGATTTTAAGCAACAGAGTTCATGACTGATGGGCAGAAAGAAAACGATTATTTCGTGGCCTCCATGAGCTCTGGGCCTAAACCTACTAGTCACTTATTTGTGGGGCTTTTGAAATCTCTACTGATTAAAGGCAAGAAATTTTTTGTTTTTATCGGTAAGTGCAGAAGCTATATATGAATGAGAGAAACATGTTTTATTTAAGCTCGCAGAAGTATTGAAGCGACGCTCGATATGTATTGGTTTTGCCGTGTTTTTTAAATTTTGTCTTTTTTTGAGGATATCGCGTTTTCAAGCGCTATATAATATATCTGTATTGTTTTCTTATTCTTACTACAACGTCCCTCTGTTTCACGTTGCAAATCAATAAATTTGGAATATAAAATTTCGAATTAAGTATTGAAAATTTGAGTTTTGCTGTATTCGGCTTATTTTTAAGTAACAGACAGGATGATAACTACATAGAACGAAATGGTCCGTATTTTACTCAACCCTTTAGAAACACTCAGTTTCTTACGGTTCACTGCTTCCAGTTTCTAGGAGACTCTAGGGAGACACTGATCACATACGTAAACGAAGCGATCTAAATGAGACAATACACCTAACGTACAAGTAATGCTGCTAGGAAAAATACCGTTGTCTCTGCTTACTTACTATAATACACGGCAGCCTACGTTAGTTTTACAACTTTACTTGGAACCCACAGACGTGCCTCGCCACAATTGACACCCTACTTGTGTCTTCCATCAGCGGTATGTATCATCGACTTGCTGATGATCAGTTTCTCTGTCGAAACATTGCAGTGGTTTTGCAAGACAATCCGAAGCCCCATATGATCGCCCGAATTGCAAGCTTCTGTTCAGTATCAAGCTTCGGTACTCTCTGACCGTGAATGATTATGAGCCAGTGCTGTGTACTAAACTCGCCAGTGAAATTGTTAGTCATCCCCTGAAAATAGAACACTGGTCGCTTTGTAGTGTATATGTGGTATATAACTGGTACCAGACGGTCATGTGACCCTCCATAGATGCGGCAGTGAAGTGATTTGTATGTGATTGTCGCTTGTGTAGAATTATCATGGTAAGATGCGTCGACAGATAGACCTAGAAGAGAGCTAGAGTGTGTGAATATGTCGGTGACCACACTGTGAATGAAAGTGCCCGATCAGTGGGAGTATCAACGTCTTACAAGGATAGTGTACCAGTCGCAGTCGTATAACACGGTTAAAAAACTGTCTCTGAAAAGATCCTAGCCGACATGGATCAGAGACAACCACCTTCGTCAATGTCAATCGATTTCAATCTCGACAGGAACCGCTGCCCTTAGTGAATGGTACTTCATCTCAAACAATTTCCTAATAATGATACACGAAGAAGCTGCACGCGGTGGAAATTTGGGGTCGGGTACGTCACTAAAGGCGACGGCTCATAGTGGCACATGAATCTGGACGTCTTCAGTGGCCAAACAACGTTGAAACTCGACAGTAGCTGACTGGAGGTGTATAGCGTGGTCCTTAAAGCCCTCTTCAAATGAAGTTGTCGAATGCACTGACGGTCCAATGAGACGTTCAACGCTTCGCGCGTGGAGCCGTTTGAGCCTACACACTCAGACTGCCGTGAAGATGAACGAGGGAGTTTATTTCAACATTGTCGCATTGCTCTTTCGTCTAAATCTTCAAGAGTGAGCTGTGGACACTCCCATCTGCAGCCGGCCGGGGTGGCCGAGCGGTTTTAGGCGCTTCAGTCCGGAACCGCGCGAGCGCTACGGTCGCAGGTTCGAATCCTGCTTCGGGCATGGATGTGTGTGATGTCCTTAGGTTCATTAGGTTTAAGGAGTTCTAAGTTCTAGGGGACTGATGACCTCAGAAGTTAAGTCTCATAGTGCTCAGACCCATTTAAACCATTTGAACTCCCATCTGCCAAGATGACAACAGTGATATTGATAAACCGGTGCATATACACACCATACCGCACTTCCACTTTCCCGCTAAATCATCCGACATTAAAACCATAGAAAATCCTTAGGATAGCGAGTGAAACTTAGCAATCAGCATCTCCACTCTGCAGGATCTAAATATCCAATAAACCATTGACTCTGTAAGGAATCTAACTCCTACATGTAAAACAGCTTCAGACGTCTGATTTCTTTCAAAATGAGTCAATGTAATAAATATTTGACTTTTAGCATGTGAACTGGTGAAAGTTCATCAAAAGTTTGATATTATCTTCAAAGTTTGTAGGAAGCCGCTGAGTGCTCTCATTATCATCGCACTTTGTGACTACAGTTAGGGTAATCAGCGATCCATATTAAGCAAAGGCTAGTTTTTTCTGTATGACGTCAGTAGTGTAGTATTACTGTCGGCAGACACTAAAGGCATGACGCCTGAGGCCCATGTGAAACTGCAAAATATGTTTGAAAATGATATCTGTCAAAGCTTTCATCAAATATCTTTGATCAGACTACTTCACTGGAGCTATCACACAACCGTAAAATATTTCGTCGCAGTTGTTCGGAAATGGATGCAAAACAGTTAATTGCCTGTACAACAGCATATGTCCGTAGCGAAATCATTGGTTGAAAACAAAGAGAAATGGAAACAATTGTGGCTGAAACCGTGAGTAGGAAGAAGAGAAGCTCAAAGTGATCACCAGAATTTGCTTTGTGACTATGCATGAACAAAAATTTCAATTTTCCCTCATGAAAGTGGCCCTAAATATTTGCATACAAAATACTCATTTAAGAGATACAATTTCATAATTTCAATCATCCTAATTGATGTTTCTAGAAAGGCTGCTACTGTGTCATTTATGATTTAAATAATTAAACACTGAATTAGTTACGTCTTTTCTCATACTTAATATGGCACGTTTCGAGAATTTATTCTCATTATCAAGATGAAATATTCACATAGGTATTTTATGTGATGTTTGTATGTGTGTTCTTCTGCTTGTCTTGCTCTGAAGTTGGTTTTTGTGGTCTACTGCAGTCTCAAGTCGTGAAAAAATACGTAAGTGGTGCAGTATATCATTATTTAAATCATGAATGCTATTTCCGCTAAAAACGGCTTCATGGTTAGGGTAAGACTGTTAGCAAAATGCGAAAGCAATTCCAGCTTGCAATATACTCGTAGCACTCGAATCCCACAGTGCACCGTTTTACGTATTATTCCTGAAACAGGTGAACCACCTAAGGGATTTATGTAGGTTAAGTTAGATTATATGGAATACACATAAATACACATTTATTTAACTTATGCACAATTTGAATACAGTTGGCTTTTCACATCTGCATCTGCTTCCATATCGTTTTTTTCGTATGTAAGCTTAACATCATTTACAGTGCAGCCATTTCGGATGGAACTGATTGTTGCAGCTATTCAAACTGCTTATTACAGTTTTTGTTGTCAGCTTGCTTTATGTTATGAAGAATTTAGTATTCTTCATACTTTCTAGTGATCACTGTGGTGGTGGTCACACACAGCACATACTTCGTCATTTTATAGCTCAAATGCACTAAAACAAGCGAAGCAACCTGTACACAATGGCAAACTTGTTTTGCTGTGTTGGTTAGGCCTTCGCTTTAACTTTTATCGAAGACCTTGACTAAATGTTTTCCTACTACACTAAGAGAGATTTGACCAAAGGACATTGAGAAGCATTAGTCGATGAACACGAACATTACACTGATGATTTCAGACAGTCGTGTGCTTAGCCCTTTATTTATCGTAGGCCACGATGCCAATATTTATGACGTCATGTCTTCTTAACTGTATCTTTCAATGATATAATTTTGCCTATATTCAGTGGTATATAGGGCTAGTGTCTGTTAAATGAGTTGTGAATAGAGTTAGTCGTAAAGAAGCACTAAATAGAAACGTCATGCCTTATGCTGTAGTTTTGGTGCATAATGGTGAAAATGTAGTAAGCGATAGTCTTGTTTCCTTTGATCATTTTCCGGGGGTGTCAGCGAGAATAAATTTTGGAAAAATTTGAAATTATTTGCAAAGTTTGTTGCAAGTCAGTTAGTAATCTCATTCTCAAATACTGAGAGAATATAGTATGGGTAATCTGCGAGCCATACGTTACGCTGCCTCAAGAGAGAAACAGTTTTTAACTGTAGTACTCGCCTTATTGTATTAAACACTTAACATGACACTTCTTCATGAAGAGACTTTTATAGCGCTTTAAAGTTTTCAATTCTTTTAGTAATTACGTGAAACACTGCCTGAGAAACCCGGCATTGCCTGAGTATTTATTTATATCTGTACCCGAGACTTCGTGTGTATGGATTTGATTTTCGACGTATGAAGCTTCTTTGTATATAACATTTGAAGTTGTATGATTGGGGACATGAACAAAGGTCTTCTTTGCTTCACTTTCTTGGTAGAGAGCCATGCAGAATAGGCAGTGTGAAAAGCAACTGACACCAAGATCCATGACCTCAACACGCAGAGCCTTACCCTGTGCATAGTTTATGGTTGTGACGTAACATAACCTTACTGAGAATTGTAGACGTTTAAATTGAAATGGTAAATTGTCAGCAATCAGTCCTTAAGCCTCTGTGAGTGAAGCGTTCTGAGAGGCGAGATAATGCATGGCACTCTCTATCAGAGTTATGTCTCGCGCCTCCCATTTCAGATGGAATTTCGAAAAAGCGACTTAAGCCCCAAAGTTTTCGAGCCACAATGAATGCTCCTCTGCCTTGGATTCTTGACACCGCATAATCTTTAACCTTTAAGCCGTGCTGGTGTATTGAGAACGACTCACTGATAATTTTCGCCCGCATCTCGTGGTCGTGCGGTAGCGTTCTCGCTTCCCACACCCGGGTTCCCGGGTTCGATTCCCGGCGGAGTCAGGGATTTTCTTTGCCTCGTGATGGCTGGGTGCTGCGTGATGTCCTTAGGTTAGTTAGGTTAAAGTAATTATAAGTTCTAGGGGACTGATGACCATAGATGTTACGTCCCATAGTGCTCAGAACCATTTGAACTGATAATTTTATTCGTAAGCGGAACGAAATCAAATTGTAATGAATAGGTACCCGTATCACTAAGAAAACCCAATAAATCTGTTTTTCATAGCAAAGAATGTAACAATCCCCACTGGATTATTGAGAGCGATGGTCATTAGTCTTTTAGCCGTTCTGGTGTACTAAGAACGACTCGACCGTTTTAGGCATTTTTATTCGCAAGCAAAACAAAATCAGAATGTAATGAGCAGGCACCCATATCACAAAGCAAACTTAATAAATTCGTTTTTCGTAAAAGAAAATGTAAATAAAAGCTAACGGACGAAGCAAGTTTTTAATACACAAGGTGAAATCAGTAAATCGATATATCCTAGCCAAGTATCTGTAGAGATAAGATTACGGCTCTTAATTGTCACTGACGGAAACCACAGAAAATACATCCGTTTCTGAGTTAAAAAAGCTAACAGCGCGATCTGTTGTTTTTTTTCTGTACTATGCCGTGATAATTAAACATCCATACCGCTAAGCTGAGGAGACGACTTTAGATAAAACATTAATTACGATTTTTTTTCCTTGTTCCGATTGTGATTAAATGAAGCCTGTACGTTGCCCCAAGCTACGCTCAAGCTATCTGTAAAACCCCCATGAAAATTGTTCTAAAAGTTTTCCCTACTAGACAACAGACAGACACGACGGTTTTACAGTTGCATTATTAGCATTGTTAATAGTACAGAAGACTGCTGATCAATTTTTTGTTGGCTCTTGGAGGCACCCTGAGACTGGTATAGCGCACCGTGAACTGTGAACCGTGGATCAAGAACCGTGAACCATGAAGTGGGTTAGCAGTTTAATTATACAGATGGCACACCTGAGGAATGTGGCATCTCTTCTTAATGGAACTTGGGTAATTACGAAGGCTAGAGGAGGTATGACATGATGTTACAGTGATATCTCCTGGGGTTCGGCTTTGTGTGCTTATGTACGTTATACATGGTGTAACTGGTATATTTTTATGTCTTGTACCTTAATACGTACACACAGTGTGTTGGTGGCTTTTTTTCTCTGCATCGAACAGTCTTCCCACAAACATATTAAAAACTTCATGACCTGACGTTTTCTGCACTACTGTAACTGCTTAGTGGTCTACGACACTCAGTACAGACTAACCGTTTTTGGCCACTCATCCACACTGAAACACCTGACCTGCTGCCCAGGATAAAATAAGCAATAGTAACTTTCCACATGTACTTGGAAGTACTACCCAACCTAAAAATATATCATTTCTAATAGCTATAACCATTAGTCAGTTTGGTTGGTTGATCTGGGGGTGTGGACCAATCAGCGAGGTCATCGATCCCATTGGATTAGGGAAGGAAGTCGGCCGTGCCATTTCAAAGAAACCATCCTGGCATTTGCCTCAAGCGGTTTAGTGAAATCACGGAAAACCTAAGTCAGGATGGCCGGACGCAGGTTTGAACAATCGTCCTCCAGAAATCGAGTCCACTGTGCTAACAACTGCACCACCTCGCTCGGTATTAGTCTGCAAATGACGTCAGTATTGATGTAATGTTCAGTACACTGCCCTCAGTTAGCAACAGAAATATCTGCAATTATAGTCGTTACACTTTATATTTACTACATGGTTTAACAGTTTGTGATACAGCTGTAGCTGAATTTCCTCAAAGCCGGTATTGCCACTAGGATAAATGAATTTATAATGCCCATACATCCAATGACAGAGAGACAACAATAAGTGGAGGATAATTAGCAATGAGCAGTAATTAAGTCAGAAATTAAAAGTTTCACTAACCTTTGAGTGATTACTGCACGGGTTGAACCACTACGGGCGCCTCCTGCGAACGATGTAACAGGCGCTCGCACGGCACTCACACGTATGGAAACTTTTAATATACCGCTCAGTAGCTGTTATCGGAAATGCCAAAGAGCAGCTATGATGACAGATAAGCAGAGATTAGGTAATAATCCCAAGCTGTATCGGAGGCGACTCGAGGCTCCGATAGCTGGATATCCGCATCTGAAAAGCATAGCGAGGTGTCGAGTGCAAACAACAGAAGCCCATACGTACAACGGAATCATAGACTGTCATTAAAACTGTATAAGATGGACGGATTTTCTCACCGTGTTAAGCCTCACGGGTGTGTTATTAAATTCTAAAGCACTCAGATAGTGTGGAACATCTGCAACGATAACCTGGTTATTCCTCACGTTTCCAACTGAGTTAATATTCGAGAATCTGAATTTAATATGCAAGTATTTTTTGTAAATATGCTACTGGCCATTATAATTGCTACACCACGAAGATGATGTGCTGCAGACGCGAGGCCGGCCACAGTGGCCGAGCGGTTCTAGGCGCTTCAGTCCGGAACCGCGCGACTGCTACGGTCGCAGGTTCGAATCCTGCCTCGGGCATGGATGTGTGTGATGTCCTTAGGTTAGTTAGATTTAATTAGTTCTAAGTTCTAGGGGACTGATGACCTCAGATGTTAAGTCCCATAGCGCTCAGAGCCATTTGAACCATTTTGAACAGACGCGAAATTTAACCGACAGGAGGAAAATGCTATGATATACAAATGATTAGCTTTTCAGAGCATTCACACAAAGTTGGCGCCGGTGGCGACACCTACAACGTGTTGACATTAGGAAAATTTTCCAACCGACTTCTCATACACAAAGAGCAGTTGACCGGCGTTGCCTGGTGAAACGTTGTTGTGATGCCTCGTGTAAGGAGGAGAAATGCGTACCATTACGTTTCCGACTTTCATTAAGGTCTGATTGTAGCCTATCGCGATTGCGGTTTATAGTATCGCGACATTACTGCTCCCGTTGGTCGAGATCCAATGACCGTTAGCGGAATATGGAATCGGTGGGTTCACGAGGGTAATATGGAACGCCGTGCTGGATCCCAACGGCCTCGTATCACTAGTAGTCGAGATGACAGGCATCTTATCCGCATGGCTGTAACGGATCGTGCAGCCACGTCTCGATCCCTGAGTCAACACATGGGGACGTTTGCAAGACAACAACCATCTGCACGAACAGTTCGACGACGTTTGCAGCAGCATGGACTATCAGCTCGGACACCATGGCTGCGGTTACCCTTGACGCTGCATCTCAGACAGGAGCGCCTTCGATGGTGTACTCAACGACGAACCTGGGTGCACGAATGGCAAAACGTCCAGGTTCTGTTTACAGCATCATGATGGTCGCATCCGTGTTTGGCGACATCTCGGGGAACGCACATTGGAAGCGTGTATTCGTCATCGCCATACTGGCGTATCGCCTGGCGTGATGGTATGGGGTGCCATTGGTTGCACGTCTCGATCATCTCTTGTTCGCATTGACGGCACTTTGAACAGTGGACGTTACACTTCATATGTGTTACGACCCGTGGCTCTACCCTTGATCGATCCCTGCGAAACCCTACATTTCAGCAGTATAATGTAAGACTGCATGTTGCAGGTCCCGTAATGGCCTTTCTGGTTACAGAAAATGTTCGACCGCTGTCCTGGCCAGCACAGTCTCCAGATCTCTCAGCAATTGAAAACGTCTGGTCAATGGTGGCCGAGCAACTTTCTCGTTACAATACGCCAGTCACTACTCTTGATGAACTGTGGTATCGTGTTGAAGCTGCATGGGCAGCTGTACCTGTACACACCATCCAAGCTCTGTTTGACTCAATGCCAAGGCGTATCAAGGCCTTAATTGCGGCCAGAGGTGGTTGTTCTGGGCACTGATTTCTCAGGATCTATGCACCCAAATTGCGTGAAAATGTAATCACATGTCAGTTCTGTTATAATATATTTGTCCAATGAATGCCCGTTTATCATCTGCATTCCTTCTTGATGTAGCAGTTTTAATGGCCAGTAGAGTGGGAGCGACCGGCACTCTTTTCAAGTCACGCAGAGCTTTTCGCTTAACAATAGACTCTCAGTAGATATGAACGAGGTAATGCCCCAAAGGATTTAATATAAAACTTAACTAGAATTCCGTCAGGGTCTGGTTTCTTAACTCTTATCGATGTTGGAGCCGCCAATGTAGATATTTCTCATTTGAGTGTCTGAGGAGGAGTCAGAAATTGGCGTGATAGTATCTTCGTTCGTGAATACATTTGTAAATGCATAATTTAACATTGCCGCTTAGTCTTCGCTGTGTTTAGTCTCAACAGCGGACGAATCCAATGAGAGATTGAACGATAGGGATGGACCCGTTCCATCACTTTGCGTACGACCAGGACTCTCTAGAATTTTCTGACAAAATTTTCACTGCGATCAGGCAGTGAAAAGTACTGCAGGGTTCTCGCTAGGCCCCTCTTAAGGATGCACGAGCAGCTATTAACGTTTTGTATTCGCTTCCCTGCGGTCTCTTTAGTAGCAAGAGTGTACTAGTCTCTCTTTTGACAATCTCCGCAGAATAGTACAGTGAAACAAGGATGGCTCTATGCCATCTTCCATTCCTTTAGTTGAAAAGCGCAAAATCTTATTCAAAGTATATGCAGATCTGTATGTAACGCGGAATTGATCGCTTTTCGTCACGAGAGTAGGACGCGCTAGTATAAAAGTAGACGCAGGCCGCTGTGGCGGAGTGGTTCTAGGCGCTTCCGTTCGGAACCGCGCTGCTTCTACGGTCGCAGGTACGAATCCAGCCTCGGGCATGGATGTGTGTGATGTTCTTAGGTTAGTTAGGTTTGATTAGTTCTATGTCCAGGGGACTGATGACCCCAGATGTTAAATCCCATAGGGCTTAGAGCTATTTGGAACATTTTATAAAAGAAGATGGCGAGGAATGCATTGTCAGTAGAGCAGCAATAAAAACAGCATCAATCGGCCGAGAGGGCACAGTGAGTCCGTCAATTAATGATTGGATGGAACCTGAGTAACAGACCCGTCAGGGATATTTAACACTTCTTCAGCTGCCCAAGCCGACTACTGGTGGTGTGATTGTGAAATGGAAAAGCGGAGGAACAACCGCAGCTAAACCAAGGGTAGGCAAATCTCATGTATTGTCAGTAGCATTGTTGAGCATGAAGCCAGCGGAAGAAAGTGCTCCTGAGTTCCAAAGTACTACTAGTAGTCCAACTAGCACCAAGACTTCTGCGTAGAGAATTAAAAGAGATGGAGGAAGATGGTAGAGCAGCTCCTTATAAGCCACACATTTCTGTAGGGACGCTTGAGGATGTGGAAACAGGGACGCCACCAGACAGCTTGTGAGGTAACGGGCGAGTCGTCACGCCCTGAAAATATTCTAAGTTGGGAGGAAGCAGTGGCCGCACGGGCCGCTCGGCCAGCCGGGGCCCGGCAGCAAACGCGTGGCGCGGAGCGTCAGCCGGACGAGAGGGGTGGCCCCAGCGCGTGGTCCATCGGGCACGTGGCTGGGAACTGCATGTTGACAATGCGACGAGGACGGTGCTTTGTGTCGATGAAGGAGGTACCTATGCCGGGAGTGCCAGAGATGGCGGACTTTGTGAAACCTTAATGGTAGACATTTCACCGTATAGAAATTAATAGTAGCCAGAGGAATCATAATACCTCAGAAAGAAACATGTACATTACCATTATTTGCACGACGATTCTGATGGTGTAATCAGATTTTCAATACCTTTATTAGTTTAAAGTTTAGTATCCGACTGTAAATTAGATAAGTAACACCCACAAACGGATCTCCAAAATACACTCCTGGAAATTGAAATAAGAACACCGTGAATTCATTGTCCCAGGAAGGGGAAACTTTATTGACACATTCCTGGGGTCAGATACATCACATGATCACACTGACAGAACCACAGGCACATAGACACAGGCAACAGAGCATGCACAATGTCGGCACTAGTACAGTGTATATCCACCTTTCGCAGCAATGCAGGCTGCTATTCTCCCATGGAGACGATCGTAGAGATGCTGGATGTAGTCCTGTGGAACGGCTTGCCATGCCATTTCCACCTGGCGCCTCAGTTGGACCAGCGTTCGTGCTGGACGTGCAGACCGCGTGAGACGACGCTTCATCCAGTCCCAAACATGCTCAATGGGGGACAGATCCGGAGATCTTGCTGGCCAGGGTAGTTGACTTACACCTTCTAGAGCACATTGGGTGGGACGGGATACATGCGGACGTGCATTGTCCTGTTGGAACAGCAAGTTCCCTTGCCGGTCTAGGAATGGTAGAACGATGGGTTCGATGGCGGTTTGGATGTACCGTGCACTATTCAGTGTCCCCTCGACGATCACCAGTGGTGTACGGCCAGTGTAGGAGATCGCTCCCCACACCATGATGCCGGGTGTTGGCCCTGTGTGCCTCGGTCGTATGCAGTCCTGATTGTGGCGCTCACCAGCACGGCGCCAAACACGCATACGACCATCATTGGCACCAAGGCAGAAGCGACTCTCATCGCTGAAGACGACACGTCTCCATTCGTCCCTCCATTCACGCCTGACGCGACACCACTGGAGGCGGGCTGCACGATGTTGGGGCGTGAGCGGAAGACGGCCTAACGGTGTGCGGGACCGTAGCCCAGCTTCATGGAGACGGTTGCGAATGGTCCTCGCCGATACCCCAGGAGCAACAGTGTCCCTAATTTGCTGGGAAGTGGCGGTGTGGTCCCCTACGGCACTGCATAGGATCCTACGGTCTTGGCGTGCATCCGTGCGTCGCTGCGGTCCGGTCCCAAGTCGACGGGCACGTGCACCTTCCGCCGACCACTGGCGACAACATCGATGTACTGTGGAGACCTCACGCCCCACGTGTTGAGCAATTCGGCGGTACGTCCACCCGGCCTCCCGCATGCCCACTATACGCCCTCGCTCAAAGTCCGTCAACTGCACATACGGTTCACGTCCACGCTGTCGCGGCATGCTACCAGTGTTAAAGACTGCGATGGAGCTCCGTATGCCACGGCAAACTGGCTGACACTGACGGCGGCGGTGCACAAATGCTGCGCAGCTAGCGCCATTCGACGGCCAACACCGCGGTTCCTGATGTGTCCGCTGTGCCGTGCGTGTGATCATTGCTTGTACAGCCCTCTCGCAGTGTCCGGAGCAAGTATGGTGGGTCTGACACACCGGTGTCAATGTGTTCTTTTTTCCATTTCCAGGAGTGTATAAACGCTTCATCCTATTCCGTCGGTCGACGTGTCTGTAGAAAGCTGTTAGTGTAAACTTAAATTGGTATACCACAGTTACGCGAGAAAACGGTAGCAGCGTGCTTACAGATATACTTATTCATCTGTGTCTTTGTTTATATCCGATATATACTATTCATGAAGAAATTGGGCCGGCCGGTGTGGCCGTGCGGTTAAAGGCGCTTCAGTCTGGAACCGCGTGACCGCTACGGTCGCAGGTTCGAATCCTGCCTCGGGCATGGATGTGTGTGATGTCCTTAGGTTAGATAGGTATAATTAGTTCTAAGTTCTAGGCGACTGATGACCTCAGAAATTAAGTCGCATAGTGCTCAGAGCCATTTGAACCATTTTTGAAGAAATTGGTTAAATATTTACTGTGTTTTAGAAAGCACACAGACAGTAGTCTAACGGCATACCTTTTGTTCTATTCCTTTGATATATGTTTATTTAATTTGTTTATGTATGTAATAATGTGTGTTAGAGCGTGTTTATGGTCCAGCCGTAGGAATATTTATTTAATTTAAAGTTATTTAAATGTAACTCCAGTATTTCGTGTGTTTCGTTATGTTTGTGTCGGTGGGGTGGACTGAAGACATGGCGTGAGCGCTCTAGCCAATCGCAGCGCTCGTGAATGGGGAGACTGGATGGAAGCGAGTTCGGGAGAGAGGGGTGGGGAGTACGGGAGAGGACACGGAGAGGGCTGGACGTAACGGCGCGGCGGACGCTCGGTCGCGGCAGTGGCTTGGAGAGTGTGGAGCAGTTTTCGCGTTGTCGCGGAAGATAGAAATATTTCGGAGTGCCGACTTCTTCTCTTGTGTGATTTCCGTGGCTTGTGCAATGAAGACGTAGTGTGTGTTTAGAAGTGAATATCTCGCGAGCTATGTTGTTGTTCATAACTATTTACGTGCAGTTAGGAATCTATTGTGGCCGGCCGAAGTGGCCGTGCGGTTAAAGGCGCTGCAGTCTGGAACCGCAAGACCGCTACGGTCGCAGGTTCGAATCCTGCCTCGGGCATGGATGTTTGTGATGTCCTTAGGGTAGTTAGGTTTAATTAGTTCTAAGTTCTAGGGGACTAATGACCTCAGCAGTTGAGTCCCATAGTGCTCAGAGCCATTTGAACCATTTGAATCTATTGTTTCCTTGTTATTCAACTTATATGTTATTTAACTGCTTGACCATCGACACCAATAAGTGTTTGGCAGAAATATTCCGCATTCTCAAATGTACTTCTACTATCGTACTCATCATTCAAAGTCATTAAGATAGTACCTGCAGATTTGATTTAATTGAAATCTTTCATTTATAAATTTATATGTTACATTCATAATTCGCAATTGCCAAGTGATAGAAACCTTTGACCATTCGATTCGTGTGTGTATTCTTATAGTATACTGTAGACTCAGCAGTATTTGGCCTGTAATGCCGCAACTACGTACCCCAGCCCCTAGACAAGGAAATCAGCCAAAACTTTTAATATTGCATCTCTGAGTCAGAGGTTGCGTAGTTATTTCAAAGCCTGCAAGCAGAAAACTGGATATGATTGATTTGTACTAATGAATCATGCCATGGCCTGTGGCAATCCGATGGGTGTGTTGGGTTTGGCGAATTCTCGGAATTCTGCTATCATGTGTTGTGCCAACAGTGAAGCACGGGCGATATGGTGTTACGATATGGGGCTGTTTTTCGTGCTTAGTGTGTGAGCTCTTTGTCTCGCTTAAAAAAATGCCAAATGCGTGTTATGCAGCATAGTGTACAGTGTACTGTGTACGGTACACAGACGATGATTGTTTATAACAGTGTGAAAATGCATCCTGTCACAAAGTGACGAAATGGTTTGTGTTACGTTATCAGATCCTCGTGTAACAAATAAGTTGATAGCGACTCTCTGTTCAGTAGACCAATCACACTATCTTAGCTTTCTTGATGGCCATTTTTCATTTCGTGACCATTCTTGTAACAGCATTGTGATCGCTAATTCATCTCTCATTAGTGTCACACACACACTAAAACATTGGGTTGTCAGCGCTTGTAATGACTTTAGGCCTAACTGTTGAGCTCTAGATGGGAAAGATGGGCTCTGCAACTCCTTTGATAACAGCCATGTCTTGAGTGCCTGACGCATGATACACTTCTTCTCATAGGAAGTGCCCGCTTTTTGTGCGACACCAGCTCGTAGATGTAGAGCCAGTATCTGGATTCTGAAAAAATCGTCAGTGGCAGACACCACTGCCTTGGCTACCTCGTCGCTGTGAATACTGAAGTCCTGGTGCAACACGTGTAGGCCAGCCGGTGTGGGGGCTTCAGTCTGGAACCGCACAAACGCTACGGTCGCAGGTTCGAATCCTGCCTTGGCAAGGATGTGTGTGATGTCCTAGGTTAGTTAGGTTTAAGTAGTTCTAAGTTCTAGGGGAATGATGACCTCAGATGTTGAGTCCCATAGTGCTCAGAGCGATTTGAATCATTTGAACACGTGTATCTCCATTCACCACATGTCAAAGAGCACAGAGATTAGCGTGCGTGCAGCAACATTATCATTGAAGCATGGAGGAAGAACACGTGAGAAGTGAGTCGAACAACAAACTGGTACAAGGGATGACCTAAACTATTAATTAAAGTGATGGGTAACAATATTCCTACATCAACCACACAGTTTCCAAAAAGTTATCTACCAGGTGATCAAAAAGTCAGTATAAATTTGAAAACTGAATAAATCACGGAATATTGAAGATAGAGAGGTACAAATTGACACACGTGGTTGGAATGACATGGGGTTTTATTAGAACCAAAAAAATACAAAAGTTCAAAAAATGTCCGACAGATGGCGCTTCATCTGATCAGAATAGCAATAATTAGCATAAAAAACTAAGACAAAGCAAAGATGATGTTCTTTTTCAGGAAATGCTCAATATGTCCACCATCATTCCTCAACAGTAGCTGTAGTCGAGGAATAATGTTGTGAACAGCACTGTAAAGCGTGTCCGGAGTTATGGTGAGGCATTGGCGTCGGATGTTGTCTCTCAGCATCCTTAGAGATGTCGGTCGATCACGATACACTTGCGACTTCAGGTAACCCCAAAGCCAATAATGTCACGGACTGAGGTCTGGGGACCTGGGAGGCTAAGCATGACGAAACTGGCGGCTTAGCACACGATCATCACCAAGCGAAGAGCGAAAGAGATCTTTCACGCGTCTAGCAATATGGGGTGGAGCGCCGTCCTGCATAAACATCGTACGTTCCAGGAGGTGTTTATCAGCCAGGCTGGGGATGATCCGATTCTGTAACATGTTGGCGTACTTCTCACCCGTCACGGTAGCAGTTACCTTTTGTGGTCCAGCGCCATCTGTCGGACATTTTGTGAACTTTGTTTTTTTTTTGTTCTAATAAAACCCCATGTCATCTTTTTGCCTCTCTATCTACATTATTCCGTGGTTTATTAAGTTTTCAAATTTATACTGACTTTTTGATCACCCGGTATATTACTAAAACTCTACCCCGGATCCAGGTATCAATTAAGTGCAGGCAGAACAAAAATTAGATTTTCAGTATTTCGCGCATTTAATGACCGAATTTAAAAATGTAAAACGCTGCCATAACCTATTCATTAAGAAGTATAATATTATGTTAAAATTTAAAACAATAACACAACTATTACAGTTGGAAACTGACACCAACCACAAAATGATGAGAGGTAAAAAAGCTTACAGTTTACTACGTTTTTGCTGCTCGTGAAATAAAACTGTTACGCGAGGAATGACGTTTTAATTTATTACTTTTTTACTTCAAACTTTATGTAACGCACATGTATATATTATGCAAATATATGTACCTACAAAATTATATCACTGTGCGACACATAGTTCAGCAGATATGGCGTCTTAAATATTGAGATTCACGAAAAACTAGCTTTTGACTGGAATGGAGCACAAATTGCCCTGTTTATTTTGATCCAGTGTTTCGTAATGAGAGCTCTTAGCTGCTTTCAACAAATTTAAAACATAATTTCAAATATTTCAAAAAGTTTTTCTCCATTACATCCTTGAAGGCAAATATTTAATATGTTGACTCATTTGTAAAGTAATCAGAAGTTTGAAAGTGGTTTATACACGGAAGTTCGAATCTTTATGGAACAGAGTGTTTACTGGTTAATTATCTAACAGATTCCGTATACGCTATGATGTACACAGAATACAGTCAAATATATTGTAGTGCATGGGGTGCACTGTGTATCCAATAAAGATAATTTGCAAGAGGAGCTCACATACCTCAAGAGCATTTTTAAATCAAATGGATTTTCTCCGCAACAAATTCGTAGAGCATTTAATGCAAAACCTAGAATGCATGTATGTGGTGCCGAAGAAGGCAGTGATTCCTTCAGATCTAGTGCGTTTTTAGCCTATGTGGGTGCTATTTCCTCGAAGATAGGCCGTATTCTTGAGAAACACTGTGTTAAGGTGATCTTCCGACCTCCCACGAAGATTGCAGCTTTACTCGGCTCTGTGAAGGACGATTTACAGCTTCGTAAAGTGGGCGTGTATCAGATTCCGTGTGGAAATTGTGAGAAGTCGTACATAGGTCAAACAACACGCACCACTCATGAGAGATGTGCGGAGCATCGAAGGTACACACGCTTATGGCACCTAGACAAGTCAGCTGTCGTCGAACGTTTTATTGGTACAGGGCATTCCATGAATTACAGTGATGTGAAGGTTTTAACATCCACCTCTTCCTTTTAGGAATCTGTCTTCAAGGAAGGTATAGAGATTATACTAGCTAATAATTTAATAAATAGAGATAATGGTTTTAATTTGGATAAAGCATGGAATCCGATTCTTGGGCTCTTTAAACTGCAGAGAAGTCGTCATGGTGTTACCGCCGCCGATCATACATCGATAAGCGAATCGAATGTCTGTACGCCTTCGCCACTACAGTCTGTAACCAAGCGACCTCTATGGTCGCAGGTTTGAATCCTGCCTCGGGCATGGACGTGTGTGATGTCCATAGGTTAGTTAGGTTTAAGTAGTCGGCATAAGTGGAGCATATAAGGCCACGCTTAGCATCTTGTCGTCTTCTACCTCACCATTTATAGCCCTCCTATTCACCTCACTTGTACCCTCAAATACCTTGGCCTCACCCTCGACCTCCACGTCACCTGGACTCCCCATCTCCTTACCATCCAACACAAAGCTCACAACAGACTCCGCCTCCTAAAGCTCCTGTCCAGCTGGATGTGGGGTCTGCATTCTTCCACCGTCCTTCACACCTACACATTCTTGATTTTCCCCATCCTTTGTTATGCCAGCGTTGCTTGGATTTCCTCCCCTGCCAGGTTCTATAAAGCCCTCCAAATCCTCGAACGCCATGCACTCCACCTCCCCTTCTGCATCTGCCTACTGTCCCCCATAAGCTTCCTCTTTGACCTCATCCCCTTCCCCCGCCTTCTCCTTTTCCTTGAGCACATCTGCACCCTGTATGTTGTCTGCCACCTCGATCCCCATCACCCCCTGGTGCCTCCTTTCCTCTCCACCCCCAGCCCATTACACATGCCTTTACCATTGAATCCTACCCTCTCTCCATCTCCTCAACCTCTGCCTCCTTTCACAATGCAACTTCCAGCATCTACCCCCCCCCCCCCCCCGCCCCCAGATGATGAGTTTCGCCCTCGCATCTACCCTTCATACCAACTCTAACTCCACCTTCCTCCTGCCTTCTCCTCAGGACTCTCTCTCCTCCCCCTCACTTCTCCTGAGCGACTTTTCCCTCCTACAGCCCGTCCCTCTCCTGTGCTTTCCTTCAGTGTCTCTGCAGTCCCTCCTGCCTTGTCCTCCCTCTTCCTCTCCCATCCCACCTGTCTTCTGCCTCTTTGTGAACCCACTGACGCCCCTACTCTTTTCATCCCGCCCCCTCCCCTGCTGCACCTTGCTCTCCCCTCGTTTTCCATCCTCTCAGGCCTCTACGCCGGCAGGTCCCGCCTGGCAGTTTTATTCTTCATCGTGTATGCTCCAAGTGGGTTGAAGGTGTGTTGTTCTGGAGTGTTTATAATACTGTGGCCAACTTTTAACCTGTGTGTGTGACTTAAGTGTTTTTTTTTGTGCTCTATGAATCGCCAACTGTGTTTTTTACTTTATGCCGAACTTTTTAATTGTCTCCCCATGAACGTCTCCTGAGTGTATTTTTACCTCCATTATGTCCCCTTACTCTGTTTTATGTCCCCCTTTTTTATCGTCTTTTTATGTAACATTTTCTTCTTGTATTAGCTGTCATATCACCCAGCCGAAGAGCGGTGGATTGCGCCGCTGACAGCCCTCCCCTACCCATAAGGGGTAGGGTAATAAAATCACAATAAAGGAAAAAAATCTTGTTGTCAGTCTTTAACTCTGAGGATGGCTGGACGACATTCGGCCGAAATATCAGCCGAGGAAAATTTATTTGCGCGGCTGCATGCCCGAAATTTAATGGACCGTACAGTCAAATAGTTCGCATTATTGTAGTAATGGTTTCCATGTTCCTTGAACACATCTGCACCCTGTATATTGTCCGCCACCTCGATCCCCCTCACCCCCTGGTGCCTCTCTTCCTCTACACGCCCCGCCCATTGCTGTGCCTTTACAATTGTGCCCCACCCTCTCTGTTGCCGAAGAAACAAGTTCATTCCAAAAGCTAGTTATACTTTGCACAAGTTAACATATTAACGAGTTTTGGCTGCAAGGGGAAACGCTGCGAAGTCCGATTGCGAAGTAATGAATACTTTGCAGGCACGCCAGTAATGTGACAGTGCCTCAAAATCCTAAGACATTTTGTAGCAGAGGGGTGAAGAAGAGATTCAGTGACGGTCTGGAAGATACCAACAGGAATGTGGACTCCAGCGACGTGGCCAGCTGCGCTATGTTCTACTGTTCAGAATCCATGGCGCAAACTGCCCGATCGATGTGGTCACACAGATTCTCGATTTGGCTTAAATGTGATGGTTTCGGTGGCCATGAGCGTACTGTAAGCCATCCTGGTCATCTTAGAGCCACGCACGTAGATTGCGAGCTCTGTAAAAAGTTGTGTTGTCCTGCTTGTAGATACCATCATGCATGAAGAGGTGGACATTGTCCCCAAGGATAACTGCATACTTGTGTTGATCCTTTATTACTTATAGAAAGAAGATATTACCCAGGGAATGCCCTCTGGCCTGGACCCTTCCGACGATTGTTGCATTGCTTCAGAGGTTTCACGCCATACACGCCAACAGTCATCTCTCCGATGGAGCATGAAACGAGATTAATCTGAAAAGGCCACCTGTCCACACTTAGTGGACGTCCAGTTGCAGTATGGGCATGCAAATTCCAGATTTCGTCACCAGTGAACAGCAGTCAGCGTGGGTGTATGAACGAAATGCCTGCTGCGGAGGGTCCTACACAGCAATGTATGCTGAACGGTACTTGGGAAGACACTGATGGTAGCCTCTTGGATCCCCCGGACGCTCAGTTGGTCAATAATTGCACGTCTTTTCGCCCATACATATCTTCACGGTCATCATTCACCCTTGTTATCTATGGCCTTTGGTGCAACACAGTTGCATCGGCATCGGTTTTGGATAGCGCCTTTTTGTCAAGCACGGTGTACTGTAACGACGGTAGCACATGAACAATTTACATATGTAGCTGTTTCTGAAATGCTTCCACCTTTGGCCTGAAAACCAGTATTCATGCTGTTCCACCCTTGGCCTGAAACCCAGTATTCACGCTCTTTTGAGCGTCAGAGAAATCGCTCCGTTTCCGCATTACGACACTGTCTTTCAGGTCTCGCCTACACGTTTTACATACCCTCCACGCCTAGTGCTACCACCTCCCGTCTGTGAGCGCTTGTTGCAAATTTATGTTGAACATAGACGTTGGTCACATTAATTTGAGTATACCGTGTAGTTCCACGCTAATGTGGTAAGATTCAACAACAGAAAAGCGAGTTTTCATCGCTCACGTCGGTTTCGGTTCAAATGGCTCTGAGCACTATAGGACTTAACTGATGAGGTCATCAGTCCCCTAGAACTTAGAACTACTTAAACCTAACTAACCTAAGGACATCACACGTCCATGCCCGGGGCAGGATTCGAAGCTGTGGCCGTAGCGGTCGCGCGGTTCCAGACTGTAGCGCCTAGAACCGCTCAGCCACTACGGCTGGCTCCTCGGTTTTGGATAATATCGACAAAACTGTTCAATTTTTATCCGATGCCTTTCTTCTCGGTGCTAAAATCTCGTAATTTTAAACAAATCAATACCATTTACGTCAAATTACTTTAGTAAGCAGCCTCATAGCTACGTTTGTGACCCACCATACACAGCGTGTTCCTCATCATTATTTGCTACTGAGTCCTTCTCCAGAGGCAGTTGTCTGCTGTAACTTACTCGTAAATCACATAGTTAGTTTATGGAAATGGATGGGAGTGAAATTCGTAGTTTAGCTCTATTAAAACGCAAATTTTCTCCAATCACCACACGTTATTCGTGTTGTTCTGCCTGTAGTATACACAAATAAAAACTTTTATATCCATGAACATAGTATAATCAACACAGGAATTTTATGCCCGTCCATTTTCATATTCAAACTGTGTGATTTGCGAACCAGCCGCTGGTGCTCGAGAGCACTGCAGTTGTAAATCGTGATCAGGAGCACGTTCCGTGTAATACGCGAGCTCATTTCGAAGCGTTCACCAACCACGATGCAAACCACGTCTGGCGCACTTAACGATGCGATACACGTTCCGTGTGAGGACGGCTTAACATCCTGATCCTAGCGAGCAGTCAATGTGTAACAGGTTGCGATTCGCAACTGTGAGAGTGCCAGCTACAGTACTATGACGAAAATGGTATCGATTCCTTTAAAGTAACTGAAATTTTAACAGCAATAAGAATAACGTTGTAAAAGTAATAAACAATGTTATATAAAAATGAGGTGAATGATGAAAACTCGCTCATCTGTGATTGAATACTACCAGGGAGGAACTACTATACTTACAGGAGAAAAAGAATTCTCGCCATCAGGCCCTAAAAACCACGCGATAGTCGACCGACCGCCTTGTCATCCTGACTCATTCATCATCGGATGCGATATGGACGGGAATGGGGTCACCACACAGCACTCCCGGCCGTCGTTGGCGTTTTGGTCTTGGAGCAGCTGCGTCCCAATCAGGCAACTCCTCAGTTGCCGTCACGAGGCTGAATGCACGTCAATCCAGTTCTACCAGGAAGGAAAAATCGCTGCGACATAGAGTCCGGGTCCATGTACAGTGAATGAACAAAAACGTGGAAACACCACGAGAAATGCAGATTATAGACAAGCCTACAGGTTGCGCTGTTTTATCTGACCACAAACGACATCTGTGCACTGTCCTTAGTTTATTACAAGTTTCATCTGTGGTCACACCAGCATTGTGTATACTTACGAGTGCATTGTGTTGCAGCCAAGTGTTTAGTGTATCAACAGGCATCGATCGAACATTTATCCCGCATATGGGGAAAGTGGTAAAACATCATCCACTAAGTCTTAACGCGGAAGCAAATGTGGGTCGAGAGACTTAAGAGAATTGTGACGAAAGGTAAGAAGACGAGAGCTGCAGGCGACACTGCACAGCAGATTGTCGCCGCGCGGGGTAGCCGCGCGGTCTCGGGTGCCTTGTCACGGTCCGCGCGGCTTCCCCCGTGGGAGGTTCGGGTCCTCCCTGGGGCATGGGTGTGTGTGTTGTTCATAGCGTAAGTTAACTGAGGTTGGATTAAGTAATGTGTAAGCTTAAGGACCCATTACCTAAGCAGTTTAGTACCATACGATCTTACCACAAATTTTTCTCACCACAGCAGATTGTCGCACTCGCGAACCTTGTCGGCACCAAAACAACACGAAGGGAGCTCCGTAAGCATGAAATTACAGGATGAGCTGGTGTTCCAAAACCACTCACCAATGATGCAATTTGCCCCTATCAGGAAAACATGTTGGCGAGACCATAAAACGTGCAATGGGATAATGTCATTTGGTTGTATGAATTTTCTTTTCCATTGTTTCCAACTTCTGGCCGAGTTGACCTCCCAAGAGTGAAACACAGTGGTGATTTACAAGGTCGCGATGCTACGAAGGATTACGTGAGAATTTTGGCTGGTCAGGTCCATTCCATGGCACAATGTTTGTAATGTTTGTTCCCCAATGGTGGTGCTGCGTTTGAAAAGTACAGGGCCCCGTTAACACAGCTCGCATCGTCCAGGAGTTGTTACGGGAGACGAGGATGAACTGTCACATTCATTCTGGCCACCACAATCACCATACCTCAATATTATTGAGCCTTTGTGGTCTACTTTGTAGAGAAAGATGCATGACCGGTATCTACCTCCATCATAGATCCTTGCTTCAGTTTTGCAGGAAGAGTAACATAAGATTCCCTTGGGAACCAGACAGGACATGTATTTATCCATTCCTCCATTACGAGACGACAGGAAGTTGTTTTGGATGCAGACGGTTTTCGTACGCTGTATTGTGCAGGGTAATGTGTTGTGATTTTGGTATTTCCATATTTTTGGCCACCCACTGCATTAGCTTATTAGGTACGACCCAGGTATTTTAATAAGTACGTAAAATACTGCCCGATTCTGGTTGGTACACACGGATGGCAGAGTGAAAGAACATGGAAACGACATGAGACGACGCATTCCTTCACGTCCTCTTGCAGGATACTGGTGGAAGTATTCTCGACTGGGGAGCGTCTACAATAGATGAATCCGGCCCTATGATGCATTTACCACGGCCAACGGCTTACAATAGAGACACGTCACATTCAATCATGCCCATGTGCTAGTTCGTCTAGAGTGGCCTACAGACGACTTCCACTTTCAACAGATCACTCCACTCCAACACAACAGAACTGTAGTAGAATATGAGAAGCACTCAGACTTGGCAAGGAGAGTACCACAGATGTTAGTTTTGAATCCACCGTATTTTTAATACATGTAACTGACCTCTCATTTAACTTACAGCAAGCAGAATCGGTAGTTTTTGCAGACAACAGTGATGTCCAAACCTATAACCCTAGAGGGAAAAATTACCTTTATTATCCATTATAAAACCTGTCAGCGGCTCAGAAATTAGTCCAATATGGACCAGCAAAAACTGATCATTTTCCCAGTACCTAAAGTGGCTAGCACGCATCAAAGCAAGTTTAAATCTAACCTAAAACCATTTCTGCTGGACAACTCTTTTACTCCATGGACAAATTTCTATTGAAAAAGTAGTAGCCTGTAAACAAAAATTATTTTGAGTATTGTGGCATGTGAGGAACGAAAAAATGCGTTCATTAATGTTAACTTTTATCTTGTATACATATCCTATAAAATGACTCGTTCTGCATTATTTGTATCAATTAGGATCTTAATAATTTTGATAAAAGAATCGTTCAAGTGATCTATGGAACTTGTAACTAACTATCTGATATAGTAACTAACAATGGTACATAGCAAATCGAGGACGCCAGTTCGAGAAATGTACTTTTCCCATTTGCGGCTGTGACCAATCCCCAAGAGCTGAGAATCGCTGCTGGTAGGTTATGGAGCAAATTGGCTCCCCAGCGATTTTGCTGCCTCACGGAGTTCATACGTCGCTACGTAGCGCCGACAGCTGGGTAAAAAATGTGCCAGACGCTACAGCACTGATGTCTCTTAGCAAAAGGGAGGCTAAACGTCATCGATTTCCCCAGTTCAGCTGCTTATGATTATACTGAACGTTTCAGCTACTCATTACATTTTTAACTGCTGACCTTCCAGTCCCGTACTGAGTAGTTTTGATGTTTAAATCTGCGACTGTTTCTCTGGAAAGTCCTCCACATGTGTCATGGTCAAGACAAGTTCAGACTTGTTAGAATTCGAACGCCATTTCTGAACTCACTAAAAAAACAAAGAAAAAGAGTAGGGTCCTAAGAAAGCTTCAGTAAGCTTCCGTTAGTAATAAGTCCTCCAGAGACAAAGAGTGTTGTGAATTTGAATAGAGAGTCGTTAAGCTTTATTTGCTGTAAGAGCTTGAAAGGTTCGCAAACGTCAAGTCATTATAACATTTGCTCTGAAATAGAAGATTGGCAGCGTTTATATGGACACATCGATTCTCCTTCGATATTAAAATATCGACGTCGTTTTGCCAGTAAGAGTTGTCAGCTGTCGTGTGGTCAGCTTGTGTTGAGGGGAAGGCATGTGTAGACTTCGGTGTAAGCCACGCAGCGGGTGTCGCATCTTGGACGAAGAAGACCTACCTGACCCTTCTCTCCTTCTGGGATAGCAAGCTGCCAACTGCAGCCCGTCATTTGGACTATGATAAAGCTCTGTATCGCAGCGCAAATCGTTGAGTGGCTATCAGACTGTTGCCCATTTGAAACACTGAGAATATACACTCATAGTCATAAAAGGAGTAGCACCCAGACGGAGAAGGCGGGTTGCGACCATTGTTGGCAAGCAGGCAGATGGTACCACACGTATGAAATGATTACATTTTCAGCTATGAAGGACCAGCATGTGTTTCCTGTTGCACTACGCAGTCACAAAATGATTTGGTATGCCGTCAGGTTCCTGTGGTTGTGAATACAATCGTCCAGATTTCACAGCATGGAGATGTATAGGTCTCAGAATATGTAGCCCTGTGGTACTCCATCCCATTCTGCTGGCACCTGGGTGAACCTACCCAACAGACTGATTGGTGGACGTGGAATCCTGATGACATGCTCGCTGACCTCCCATACATTGTCGATGCAGGTGGCAGCCATATGAAAACGAAAGCTGTCACGTTGAAACAGAACTTGGGGGTGGAAGTTCACGAACACTAGAGCTACCAGGTGCAGGATCTTATCCATGTACTGTACATCTTTCACAGAGCCTGTTGGGAACGTTAACAGTGAACAAGCACCACTGGATATTTCTCCTCTCACCTTCACATCAGTTTGTTGGGACATGTCATGGGAGACCACAAACTGCTCCTCGAGCTGCTATTCACTGCGCTTCTGGACATGGACCCGGTGGTTGACGCCTCTTCCAAGGCAGAAGCGAGACTTGTCTGAAGGATGACCTGACGGCAGGGGAGTCCAGTGCGACGCTGTGGGGGCGTGAGTAGATTTTGCGTAGAAGGCAGGACAGCCCACAGAATTGCAGCTACCGTTTCCGCTGGGTCCACACGCGCGTGGCAGACTTTCCATGGATGCTCCCTCCTTGTGCTGTAGTCGGACATGTTGTGCATGCCTACCTTCCTGTATCTATAGCCACCGTCAATAGGCAATGATTGTGTTCACACGAAAGGTGTGGAGCGCGATATGAGGATAGGACTACCATATCTCCCACAGCCACACGATATGGACCCTGTGGAACTAGTGTAGCTAGGGAAGCTGCTGTCGAACGTGTCGCCTGCACACAGTGCACATTCAGGTGAAGTTCTAGTGGTGCTACCCACTGTGGTACTTTCCAGGCCCTCTGACAACAACAAATGGGCACGATGTCATAGCCTCACTCACTCTCCACGAGTGCACATTCCAGCCTGGAAAAGTAATCATTGGCACAGCTGATGGTGTGCAGCATACCCATCCAGTTTGCAGTGGGTCTGTCAGGTGCTTTTGGTTGCACTTCTTTTTATGACGATGGGAGTAAACGCCACGATTTGTTTTCATATTATATTATAGCCACTGACTCTGAGTTATGCCGTTTATCGGCAAATGTGTTGGGTGTCAAAAAGTTGTTCCATGTTTTGTGGAGCCACAACTCATTGTGACTATTCTACTCTGTTTCGATAATTATGGGGGGAAAGTAAGTTCATAGTCTGGTAAATTTAAAGGGGCGATTTTTTGTGGTTAAACAGTAGCCACATGCTATGCTCTCGTAAAGAAGTTCACCAAACGGTTAACACCCTTCTTCTGTCTGTTCTGCACTTTTTTATGTTGCTACATACTAGTTTTCACGCATTTGCCGTAGCGTTTTGGAGAACTGATTACGCAGTTTACTCTGTTAAACAGATATCGCTAAATGCTTGTTGTGATGCTTCAGCCACTTACCGCCTGTGTGAAAAGTAATTATACACGCAAACTCCGCGATGATGGGTTGAGAGTTGTGGGGGAGGAGACCAGACTCGAAGGTCATCGGTCACATCGGATTAGGGAAGAACGGGGAAGGAAGATGGCCGTGCCCTTCCAAACGAACCATCCTTGCATTTTGCCTGGAGTGATTTATGGAAATCACGGAATACCTAAACCAGGATGGCCGGACGCGGGATTAAACCGTCGTCCTCCCGAATGCGAGTCCAGTGTGCTGACCACTTCGCCACCTCGCTCGTTAACTCCGTGATGATGTTACAAGCTATCATGGATGATGGAAACGGGTAAAAATATCAACTTGAGGTAAGAAATCCTAGTCCGGAGGCAGTCGAGTCGAAGACTGCAAACGAAAATCTACTCAAGTTTCGCCTTAGCCTTATGCAGCCCTCATGCTAAAGGCCGCAACTTTCGAACTCTGATCATCAAGTACAGAATTAAATATTTCCAAATGAAACTAAACTTCGCTCGAGCAGATCATGAAGGTCCAACGTACCGACTGGCCGCCGTGTCATCCTCAGCCCACAGGAGTCACTGGATGCGGATACGGAGGGGGATGTGACCAGCACACCGCTCTTCTGGCCTTATGTCAGTTTACGAGACCACAGCTGCTCCTCAGTTTGCCTCACAAGGGCTGAGTGCACCCCGCTTGCCAACACCGCTCTGCAGACCGAATGGTCACCCATCCAAGTGCTAGCCCAGCCCGACAGCGCTGAACTTCGGTGATCTGACGGGAACCGGTGTTACTACTGCGGCAAGGTCGTTGGCGAATACTTCGAAATACTCTAAGACCATTTCCTTGTTGACGGACTGGTAACGGCACACCTCACTTAATGTTAGAGAGATCAAAAATAGTAAGTCTACAGTACGGTAAAAATGAATACCATTTAGATGCACTACTTTCACAAGCTGCTACATTTACAACAGTTGTTCAAAATAGCGTTCTCCCAACTTTAATACAGGCTTGAACAGTATCACAGACACTGAGAACTCTTGGCACGAGATCCTTTTGAGGTTTGACAGGTGTCTCATACACAAGACTTTTCACGTCATCCCCCAAGAAGAAGTTAAGTAGGGATGAGATCGGTTGAATGTGCTGGCCACGAATCAGGACCACCTCAGTAGTTATGTAAGGAGAGTTTGGGCATAGAGTGTGTCACAGATGACATCATCCATGAGTCATTCAGTTTCCTCAATTCCCACCTCTCTGCCCTACTCCTCCTTCCCCTTCCCCTTCTCCCCTCCTGTCCCCTCTGCCCGTGTATGCTCGATGGTTGTCCAGAAAGTAAGTTCCGATCGTTAACGAAATGGAAACCACAGTGAAAACCAGAAATGTTTTATTTGCAACAGTTAGGTACAACTTCCACTTACTTCTCTACATAGTCGCCGCTCCAACTTCGAGTTTTGTCGTAGTGTTGTGTCAACTTTCCAATATCCTCGTCACAGAAAGCAGCTGCTTGTGCTTTCAGCCAGTTAACTGCCCTGGTCCGCAGCTCGTTGTCGGTGGAAAAATTTTGTCTTCATAGCCAGCGGTTCTTGTGAGCGGAGATGAGACTCAGGGGGAGCCAATTATGGGCCGTATTGCGGGTGATCAAACACTTCTCACCTGAAACGCTGCAGGACCGTCTTCATTGCCCCTGCAGTGTGCGGCCGAGAATTGGCATGCAGAAGGAACTGCTCGACAGTTGTGTTATGTGGGCTGCATGACACAGGCGAAAGCTTTAACCAGGCCCTAAACTTGTCGGCAGACGCTATTGCATATGCATCTTTACATGCTCACTGTTCACTCAAAACTGAAAAGAGTGACGCGACACGATCGATTGGCATACCAGAGACACTGCGCAACACATCTGTGCGTGCCTTTACCGGATTTTTTCAGTGGTTTCCATTTCGCAACCCATCGGAACTTACTTTCTGGACAACCCTCGTATGTCACAGAAAGCCATTGAAACGTCCCCTTAGAAAAATTGTACATGACTGTGCTTAAACTGACACACAATATTTTTAGCGCAACGCAATCTGACTTTCAAAAATCCCTACAAAAGAATGGCCCTGACTAACATTAACCTATGCGTTTCAGAAATCACTTACCTCACAAAAATCTTGGTTACTCTAACTACTGCAATACAGCGAGCGCCACTACTGCCAGCTAAATAAAAGATTCAAACTACGGAAGGCACTAACTACTGATAGGCATAGTTAGCAAATGAAAGATTTTAATAGAGAACAAACAATGTATTTACCTTAATAGTCATCAAAAGTCATAATATATATAGCAGTTCATGACATCCAGTCTTACAAATTTCAAAACTCCGCCATTTCTCTCCCCACATCCACCACTGCTGGCAGCTCACTTCCAACTTCCAACTGCGCAATGCTATACGCTGTTCACATCTAGCTGCCCAACACTACAATGGCAGACAACAATGCAAACTAGCCACAGACTGCACACAGCACAACCAGTGATTTTCATACAGAGCGCTACGTAACGTTGCCAATAAGAAAACATAAACAGCCTACTTACACTATTTAGAAATTCTGTGGATACGCCTAATGTTAAGTATGCTCTGTAAAAGGCTAAGTGAGAAGATTTGAAATTCGGTTGCATAGTTTCTGTCGTGTGTCGTTTTCTGGGTGAGTAATTACATTTCATTCTTCAATGTATATGTCGAACTGTAGGGGCGAGATAGACTTGACGTGGATATTCTCAAATTTTCATGGTGAATTTATTATTTTGTAGCATATTCCAAGATTTCAGTGCAAGAGTCGATGTTGTCGGTACAATATTCGTTGTAGGAAGCAAAAGACTACATATGGAGAGGGAGAGGCTTTACACTACTGTAGGCACAAAGTGATTTCTGTACTACACATGGTTTCAAAATTGATTTGGTGTCATCCTAACTGATGTGAAGTGGGGCGCTCTTGTGTACTGTAAAGCAAGGAACATCTGAAATTATTGTGTTACTCCAAGCTGTAAATGAGTTCCTAGCGAACAGCATGTTGTTCTTAATCGTGGGAACTCACTCCGTTCTTCACGACCCTAGATGACGTCATGTTTCGTCTAATATAGCTATCAAATTTCATCACACCAAGACATATCTGCAGCAAAGAATCAACGTGTCTAAGGAACACGTGGAGCTACAGACTTTCGCCCTATTCCAGCTAAGCTACAAGCCTTGGAAAAGCGACTGTGTGTAATCCACAAACCTTTATGCAGTGGCGAGTCGCGACAAGAGTCTGCAGCGAAGGCACCCTGCCCGGTGCGTCAGAATGTGGCCTGCGGTGGTGGCTGCACGCGAATCTAGTGTATTTAAGGAGACACAACTCTTTCCCTTCTACTGAGATAGTGTGCTGGTGGGCTATTGACTACATCCACTGAAGGAAAAGAAATCGGAAAATCAAGAATGAGTTGTGAGACATAAAAGAAAGTCGGTAGGTGTGTTTCTGCATCTGAAAGACGATATACGTTCAGATTTTCATGAGAGTGGCGCCAGTTTCATGAGAGTGGTGCTAGTAGTGCCACTATGAGAGTGCAAATGAGGTTTGTTTGAAATACATGCTGTTACGGTCGTGAGCGTTAGTTACCTTTCAGATTGGACGTAGTGAATTGAAGGCGAGAAAGGGAGTTTTAACAAGGTCGTATTACAGGGCTATGAGAAGCTGGATATTCCTTCTGCGATACTGCAAGAAAACTTGACAGGAATGTAGCCACCGTACATTATTGATGGCATCGGTGGTAACGGTCGCAAGAAGACTGGGCTCTGGGGGTCACTTGGTGTACGGCTCTGAAGCATCAGCAATTTGAGCAGCAGGTGGCACCAAAGTAACATAACAAACTGTTACAAATCGGTTACTTCAAGGACAGCTACGAGTCAGACGCCCTGTAAGGTACATTCCACTGACCCCAAACCACTGCCACTTGTCACTTCAGTGCTGTTAAGCGAGGGTGGATTGGAGGGCAGAGTGGAGGTCTATGTTGGTTATGAGGAGGCCAATTAAGGGCGTGTAAAGAACCTGTCTTCGTGCTAGACACACAGGACCTACACATGGTGTTATGGTGGGGGTACGATTGTCTATGACAGCAGGAGCACTGCCGTGGTTATCCCACACACTCTGGCTGCAAAATTGTACATCAGTCTGGTGCTTCGACATGTTGTGCTGCCATTGATGACCAACATTCGTGGGCGTGTTTTCCAACAGGATAGCGCTCTCCGACATACTGCTGTTGCAGCCCAACATGCTTTATAGTGTCGACATGTTGCTTTAATCTGCTTAATCACCAGGTATGTCTCATTATAGCACTTTTTTTGAGTCATCAGTTATCTGAGTGGTTTGGTACACCCCGCCATGAATTTCTCCTTTGTGTTAATCTCTTAATCTCAGAGTTGCACTTGCAACCTACGTCCTCAGTTATTTCCTGGATGTATTCCAATCTCTGTCTTCCTCTACAGTTTTTGCCCTCTACATCTCCCTCTAGTACCATGTAAGTCATTCCCCTATGTGTTAAAAGTTCCCCAATCATCCAGTCCCTTCTCCTCGTGTTTTCCATATATTCCTTTACTCTCGGACTCTGCACAGAACCTCCTCATTGCTTCCCTTATCAGTCCACGTAATTTTCAACATTCGCCTGTATGGACACGGGACATCATTAGACGACAACTCCAGGTTCATCCGCAAGCAGTGTTAACTGTCCCTCCACTGACCGAGCAACTGAAACAGGCATGGAAACCCATTCCACATACTAACATCCGGCACATGTACAGGACAACGCCAACACGTTTCCATACTTGCAATGAACATTATGACGGCTACGCCGTGTATTAATGTAGCAGTGTTTCACATTTGTAATGGCTCATCTCACGCTTACGTTAAGTTCTGTTACATAGACAAATGTATTCCCGAAATTTTATTACTCTGTGTTATTTATTTTTTGATGCTGTGATTTTTTCCGTCAGTGTATTACGTCCACTAGATGGCGTTGAGCTGTGCAGGGGAGAGCAGTTAAGTTTTTAGTTCTGAAATATGCTGTACAAGTTGAGTATTTTGTTCCGTTTTTAATGGCTATGATTCGATTTGTAAATAAGTGTAAGCATGTTTCATTCTAAAATGTTGTTACAACGAGTATGGTATCAATACGTTCGCGTATTTTATGGCTCTGGGATGGTTGGTTATGTTAACTACCTAAGAAATAGTTACCGTGCATTTCACACCGAAAATTTTGTAGTGAATTTTACAAGCATAGTACTTCAATTTTTTTTTTTCAGAACCACAGCATAAGTGTACACCACCAGGAGGATGAATGTGCATATGTTGATTTATTTCAGTTTGGAAGCAGAATGTATTTGTGTGTTACTGTTTATTTCCAGTTTAAGTGAAATTTGACTCTTAGTCGTTTTGGTTGAAGTACAAGTCTGTTTCCTGTATTTTTCATGTTTCCAGTCGTTTTAACTTAGGTACGCAGACTGTGATGGCAGTGCTGTCACAACTGCATAGCAGGACTGGGAATCAGAGCTTCCATACTATATTTACCATTATGTCATCGATCTGGTAGTATGAATGTGCTGTCTTCCGAACCTTCCGGATGCGGCAGAGGTACGTGATGAATCGGCTTTTAGCGGGCTACCGCTAACGGGGTGGTGGCGAGCTTCTCGACTGGTCTGGCTATCGTGGAATTCGCATCTGTGGAACGAGAGATCTCCCAGGTCAGGTATTTGTTCAAATAAATACGCAGTTGTTCTTCTTAGACAGTATACATTCTGAACTTTAACTTAGGGGAATGAGGTGGCGGATGGGATAGGAACAAGGGGGACCCTTCCCTCCTCCAGTTTGATCTTAAATAAAGACAGAATTTTTCCCAGTACACAGTAACAGTTTATACTTTAACTTACGATGCAGTATGGCATGACGTGCTTATCAAACAAAAACAGCTGTTTAGGCGAGGTTAACTTAGGATGGAATTACATAGTGAACCGACTGCTATAAATAGCCCTACAGGGCGTTACAGACAGGTCACACCCCTCTGTTCTCGCACCTCGGATCCTGACGTCATAGTAAAGCTATTGTTTCTGGTGTCAGTATGCCCTGGTCGCCATTTTCGACCGCCATAGTGACTTCCAGGTCAGCCAACCTGGATTCTGACGTTCATAGAGCCCGTCCCAGTATTTGAAGTCTTGGATTCTGACGTCGTAGAACCTGTGCCGGGGGGGCCTTGGTAAATGCGGGACCTGCGACGAACCTGTGACGTCGCACTAGTCGGCTTTTCTGCCGCACTTCCCGAACACTCGGCTCCATGCAGGGCCCAAGGCCCTGCGTTAATATGTAATTGAAAAGGCGCCTACTAAATCTCTTAACTCTGAAATGTACTATCGACAGTTTGGATGCATTTGAACGTCAAGAGTTATTAAACCTTGTTGAGATGACTGTTGGCACTTGTAAGATCTGCAGTCTCTTCTGCTGTGATGCACGCGCCGTAGCCTGTCTTTATCGTGGATCTCGGTCTGTGCCAGTATTCCGGATCCGCCAGCATGAAAATGTGATATTTTGCATGTTTGAAGTTCTCGCCAATCTATACTATGGCATTAGCCCTGCTTACACAGGAGTGTGGGAAACACCGCCATTTTACACACCTCTGTCAGAGAGGAGTAGTGGGGAAATGCCATGAAGTTATCAGTGTCGTCATTGGTGTCGTCCTCGGTGTCGTCGTCGCTGTCGCCTTGGTGTCGCCATTGGTTTGTCACTGATGTCGTCACTAGTGTCATCAGTGTCGTTAATAGTGACGTCATCGGTGTCGTCACCGGTAACGCTCTCTGTGCCTGAACTGTCCTTACATATATTCCCTTCTCCGCCTAGCTATTTTTCAGGAAATGTCTGATCCAGGTGTCACGACCCCTCAATCAATAGCGAGGCGGAGCTCTTCATGTTCGAATCGTATCCGTTGACGAATAACAGATGGGTAGCACATCTCTCTCATAAACCCTGTGTACGCCGGTGCATGTATGTGAGGAGGAAAAAGAAACTGGCGTAGTGCGTAATCATTCACTATGGCTGCCCACATACTGAGCGAAGTGGCGTAGGGGTTAGAACGCTGGACTCAAACCTGCGTCCGGCCATCCTGATTTAGGCTTCCCGTGGTTTACCTAGCCAACGGCCTCGCCGCAGTGGTAACACCGGTTCCCGCCAAATCACCGAAGTTAAGCGCTGTCAGGTTGGGCTAGCACTTGGATGGGTCTGCCGAGCGCTGTTTGCAAGCGGGGTGCTCTCAGCGAACTGAGGAGCTACTTGATTGAGAAGTAGCGGCTCCGGTCTCGGAAACTTGCATGCGGCCGGGAGAGCGGTGTGCTGACCACATGCCCCTCCATATCCGCATCCAGTGACGTCTGTGGGCTGAGGAATACACGGCTTCCAGTCAGTACCTCAAGGCCTTCATGGCCTGTGCGGGAGGAGTGGTTTACCTACAACGCTCCTTGAAGATGCCGAAACGGTTCCTTTGGCAGCGCACGGCCGATTTCTTAGCCATCCTAGAAATAATCCGTGCTTGTGCTCCGTCTCTAATAACCTTGATGTCTACGTATTTATTTTCCAACATAGTCACCATGGGAACGAGAAGGTTTCTTCCAATGAGACACTGTTACTGTAGAATGTTGGTCTTTGTTGATGGAGCCAAAACTTCACCTCTGCTTGCAGCACTTCATCAGCATCAAAGTGAAGTCCTCGAAGATTTTCTTTAACTTTTGGAAACAGATTAAAATCGTATGGGGCCATGTCGGGACTGTAGGGAGGATGATTGATGCCAGTGAACCCAAAGCATCGGATTGTTGCAGATATCTCAACGCTCGTGTGTCGTCTGGCGTTGTCATGCAGAAGGACAAACTCTTCGAATTCGAAAATCGATTACAGTACGCTGTTTCTCATGCACCGATATGTTTACGTTACACACATCCATGTTACACGCTACAGTTCTGAGCCCACTAACAGCAGAAGGCTGGAAATATGTAGACGTGAAGAATAAAGATGTGCTACACTAATAAAATTTGTGTTATTTGCAAAGCTATAAGAGTTTTCACCACGCTCTCGCACTTCAGCTTATACGAGTTAACACGGACTGCAGTCTAATATAGTACTGACATTGCACAAGGATTGCTCTGTCAGTATACAGTACGGTATGTAAATTGGATTAGATGAGTTATTATCTCAATCTCTACACCTAAGTGCTTGTCACGATTACCTGCCCCCAAAGTCTTAGCAACAGACTGGCACATGCAATCCACTAACAGAGCAATCTGAACAAATCCCGCTTATAATATTCGACTCAGTCATTTCAGGGCCATGGTTCCTTACCTCAACTTACCCTTCTCCATAATCCCTGAAAGTCTATATCATCATCACGAAATCACCCTGTCTACTGAAGAGTCTCATTACCTATTGGAAATATACGTGCATGAATTAGACAGTGGCACTGGTGATAAATGTCCCTCTCCGTAGCAGAGTGATCTGCGAGTATTATAGCTATGCAGAGGACATAGGCTGCATTCCCAGCACCAACGGGAATTTTTCATTTCTGGGACGAATGGAACTGGGTACACTCAGCCTCGTGATGCAGCGTGAGTAGTTACTTGAGTGAGAAGACCGGCTGCAAGGTCTGAGTTGATGATCGGCCGGGAGAGAGGTGTGCTGACTCTGCGCCCTTCAATACCGCTGTAGAATGACGCCATTGGCAGAGGGAGCCCTGTCGATCACAAACGACCCGTCAGGGTCAGAACGCGAGCTGGTATGAATGAAAGATATTTGTAACTGAAGTACAATGTTTTTCATTTCCCTCCACCTTCCTAAGTTCGCAGTCACTCAACGTCTCAGTTATATAATGGCGAATCTGTTTTAAAGAGATACATAAATGTTGCATTTCAGCTGCAAAAAGTAAGTTCCGCTGCAGCTACAGTCTGCGAGTGGCAGAGAAGTATTGTATAAGTACTGTATTACGATGGTCATTCTTATGGGCAATTAACCGTGTTAATTCAGTTCAAGGCTTCATGCGTTAAGAATGGTTTTCAGAGCAGCATCAATAAAGCGGAAATTTATATACGACAGATGAATACTCTTCTTGATTTTGCGCTCGTTCTTCTCCTTCTGCACCTACGTACATACATATTCCGCAAGCCAGCGTATGATGCATGGCGGAGGGCACCTTGTGCTACTACTGGTCATTTCTTTCCCTGTTCCACTCGCAGAAACGTGAGATTGCGCCTCTAACCGCGCGGCCACTGACCGCGGCTACTGCCCTGACGTGAAGACGCTGGCACAAGAGAATAATTCATGGCAGGCTGCAAGAGATGACTGGTGACTTAAGGAGAAAGACTACAGAAGCTGTGTTCTCAGGTCATTTGCACATATGGGCTATGTTCTTGTGGAACACGTACGAACATAAAAAAAACAAAATTTTATTTATAGTGCCACAATATGTGTGCACGAAATGTGGAGTAAACTGCTGGCCTGCCGTAGTCATGGTCTGACAGGTCGCTGACACAGCTCATCGTGACCACTCATGCGTTACAGTAGTGAATGTCACTAATTAAAGTAATGGAGACCCTCAAATCAAATATTCACACGTGTAAATTGATCTACAGAATACATGATGTGTGCAGAAGGTCAGCAAACATGCATCAGCAATACACAAATTCAGTCTTCATGGCAAGTGTCAGTGTTATATCCGCTTCACACACGCACACGCACGTATGCACACACACACACACACACACACACACACACACACAGATATCTATCAAATTCCATGCCTGAAACACGACTGTAGACTGACAAATGACCCCTGGTAATTTCCTAGTGTGCATGGTTACAAAACACATGTGGCTGGAAAATAATATCCTAAGGACGTAGGTCACATTCCAGTTTTGCGTCTTGTAAGACGTGTATATTTCTATTGTCTATTGTCAAACCACAGTTTATGAAAGATGTTTATATTTTGTTAATAGGATTAAGTGGGAATAATCAATATTTGTCATGTTGGAAATAATTGTGGTAGCAGGGAATGTCTGCACCAAAGTATTGTTGGCAAGAGAGACCACAAATAGATATAATTTCAAAAAAGGGCGGGAGAGACCGCGTATGGATACATTTTAAGAAAAGAGTGGGAAAGACCGCGCATTGATACATTTTGTAATGGTAGCAGGGATTGTCTGCACCAGAAAGCATTGTTGGCAGGAGAGACCGCACTTTAGCGTTCGTGGGAAGACAGTAGTCAGCGAGATGTGAAGCGAGTCGGTAGCAGGTCTGAAGCGAGAGATTGAGAGGAGCGATGTGCCTACCAGCCACCAGCTATGATTTACAAGAGATTATAAACGGATGTACAGAGACATCAGCTAACTATTTTCATAAGAGGAACTAATATTATTGAAGTATTTTGTTTGCGAAACTCAAGACTACTGAGGGTATGTTTGCGCAACGCTAGTTGTAAGATTATTGTAAAACATAAGTCCCATTTGAACGTTTGTAAAATCATTTCATTACCAACTGTAAATATTTGAAGCGTTTTCAAAATATAATTAATTTTTGCCAGCAATGTTGCATTACTGATTATAATCCATCCCAAAAACCATCAACATAAAACTTTGGAAAAATTTTATTGTTGTCAAGAAAAAGTGTAACTATGAATTACGTAACTTCAGTCAAATTAATTAAAGAATAACGTCAGCTTTGCTATTAAAGAATAACGTCAGCTTTGGTAATAAATACAGCCACTTATTATGACAGCGCACCAGCAGTTAATAGAGTATAGTAAACCAGAGTAAGTATATTCATGTCGCAGTTCGATGTAGCAGTCAGATGGCGATCCAGTAACAGTAAAAAAGGTAAAGAACAGTTTTGGGTTATTGCAGATAACGACTGAGGGCCACGACGACGACACATTCTATGTTTCGTCGAAATAATCAGAAAATAACTTTTAATAAGCAGTATTTAAATTTATATGCGAAGATTGAGAAAGAGAATTAATTTCAAAGGGAAGATTTCATTTGTTATTATTAGAAATCCAAAGGGAAGGTTACACAGGTTATTGTAAATTGGAAGTTTGCGTAGCAAAAGAGATATAGAGGAGACGGTTATTGCGTAATAACAAAAGAGGTATAGAGGAGACGGGAAGGTTTCAATCTAAGTGAAACAAACCTAACCAAGCACCATTTTAGGGAGTAAAAGCTAACAAGATACTCAAAATGTCCATCTCAAGGGTCACTATATTTTTTTCACGTCTGAAACGTCCATCAGCAAGCCACACACAATGTATATATATCAAGTGCAATGTAATGTCGTGTGGCTAGGGCCTCACGTCGGGTTGGCCGGTCGCCTGGTGGAAGTCTTTTGAGTTGACGCCGATTCGGCGTCTTGCGTGTCGAAGGGGATGACATGATGATGATTAGGACAACACAACACCCAGTCCCTGAACGGAGAAAATCTCCGACCCAGCCGGGAATCGAACCCGGGTCCCTTGGCATGACAGTCCGTTGCGCTGACCACCTTTCTATTGTTCTCATTTTTTCGATGTTGTTCGTTGCATTTGTTCGGTGCGGATGTCCCATGACACCCGTACAAGTTCAGTGATGAGCCGTTGACTCAGTTTTTTATTAAAGAGGGCAGCTAACTCTGTGACCGAACACGCTGAGCTACTGTGCCGGCGAGTGTTGCAATGCCATCTCCACACCAAAAATATTTGTCAAAATACGTAAAGGTGTCGCCATTTGGATCTGAGGCTATGTTATTAGTGGTAGAAACCATAAACGGTGACCCTCTTACAATTTACAACTTGTTCAATAGTGCATTACCTCACCAAGCACCAGTTTGAGGGGGAAGAAGAGAATGCTTCATGTTCTACAACATAAAAATATAACTGATGATATTGACAGGCTAATATTGCTTTTTATTCCAATTTGAACTACATCTACTTGGGTTTATGTACAGAGGCTGCGCTATTTACCTATCACCGCTGTGGTGCTAAGTTTCTCTAAAACATTTACTGACTGTATTTCCATAATCAACCACTGAATATGACAAACTCTAACCGTAATGCGCCACAGTATGAGATACGAAACACACAAAATAGCCAAAGGCAAACGAACTTACCAAGCTCCATTTTACGCATTTAGATGAGACATGTAACGAAATGCCACATACTTCGCCATGTTACTGCGGAGCTTTAACAAATTGTCCCCATACTTCGACTTGTCATGGCAGAATAGTAATAAATTATGGCTACTGATGACTTCTTTCACCTGTCGCAACCTGAGACGTCTTCGAAACAGTTGAGAAGTGATATAATGGTTATTAATGTTTGCAATAAATCTTTTTACAGACGTGGTTTCTGAATTTGAAGAACAAGGTATTTACTTGTTGTGAACTGTGTGATAATTCCATGACAATGGGCGTGATTCTACACTATGAAATGAATACTACCCTGGTTATCCACTTTTGCAGAAATATTTCGCTCCCAATGGGACTTAAGATTTTGCATGTGGCTCAAATTCAAGTGTCTGTCAGCTGCCTCTCTCGACTTATCACAGATGAGCACACGTGGAGTGCGAAGCAACAGGTGTGTTGCTCTTCCGAACGGTGGGGTAGCCGCTTGGTTCGGGCTACCCCCGTGGGAGGTTGGAGTCCTCCTTCGGGAATGTGTGTGTGTTGTCCTTAGCGTAAGCCAGTTTAAGATTACGAAGTGTGTAAGCCTAGGGACCGATGACCTTACCAGTTTGGCCTCATAGGAACTTACCACCACAAAACGGTTAAGGATGCACGATGGTTTGCTGCGTCACAACGCTGCACAGGGTATAGTTATCAGTAAAGGCAGCCCATCAATACCTGTGAAAACCGGAACTTGGAAGCCAAAAAGTAGATGAGACCACCTGGCCATACAAGCGACTGCGTCATTAGGTGAGACACCGTCGATCACCTTCGTCAGGTGACATGAGGTTCATTCGTCCTCCTCTTGTGCAGTGCCGAATGAAATTAAAATGGATCGCCTACTATGTGCCATGGTATGGCGATCTGGTGAGTGATATACTCTCAGAATTTAAAAACAGAGTAATTTTATTCTCAAATTCATTGGCAGTCTTTTACAGTAGCAGGATATATTAGTAGTACCAGTAAGAATGGCCTTTGACAATAGGCAGGTATAAAATGGTGCTCAGTCCACGGAGAGCTGCCGGAAGGAACCCTCCACGCCGAACAGGTCGGTGTGCGTCTTTGGTTTTCCGGGCCTCTTCGACTCGTCCACACCGTACTTCTCGTCCTCCTTGAAGAACGCCGCATTCCTCTCAATGCGCTCTTTCCACGCATCTGCGAACAGAGTGACAACGTAAAACACATCTCTTGTGAACAATAAAGGTTAAGGGAATCAGGAATGTCTGGTGTGACAAATCTCTGCATACAAAAGGCAATATCCTGACTGACTGACCCATCATCGCCAAGCCCAGACCGCTAAGGATACAAACTTAAAATTCGAAGAATGTGGATGTTATACTGTAGGCGTCGTTTAAAATAATTTTTCGAAAAAGGGGTTTCTATTTTTTTTATTTGAAATGCCGATATAAAGGCAGTTTTGAAGGTAGACCTATGAAAACTAGTATTTGATTTCTCAGTCAGAAAATAAAAGATACTTGTTTCAGCATTTTTGGAAATTCAACCGCTAATGGAGTAAAATAGTGGATGAAAGTTTTTTTTGAAACTAAATAACTTGTAAAGAACTGCTAAAGGATTTTTAAGGCTACATCAGGTATTTTAACTTCTCGGTTAGAAATTTAAAATAAGTACGTGTTTCACTGTTTCTTCAAATTCAACCCCTAAGACAGTGCAAAAGGGAATGAAAATTTTTAATAAAATATTTTGTTACGTCCAAAAAATGTTATAGCTACATTTTATGAATATCGCTATTTTGCTTTTCGGTTAAATATAAACTTGCTTGGAAGTATCTCCACATGAACGCAAAAGGCATGATTAACAAAAACTCCAGATACCAGAATCGCTTTTTGGTCAAAAGTACATTCGGAAAAGTCCACACGTCTATGGCCTTCATTGGCGCGAAAAGCTTAGACGCTTTTGCAGTTTGTGAGCAACATAAAAATTTGATTAAATAAAAATAGAAACAAAAAAATCTCTGCAGGCCGTTTAGTCTACTGGAGTGAAGCAGCGGGCACTAAGCTAGTCTTCAGATATTTTGCAAGCTACTGTTCGTACAGTACTCTGTAGTGGTAGTGTTGTGTGCTATGCTGTGGATTGCTGGTTTCGTATCTATCATTTCTGGGAAGTTCTTGAAATATTTTATGTTTGTAATGTTTATATATCTGCAAGATTCAATGATTGTATAAGTACTAGCATGCTGGAATGTTCGATGTTTGTTTAAAGTAGCTGCACTTCCCGTCCAAGATGTAATTTCTGTTCTGGCTGTACGTTGGTCTCAGTAATAAACGTGCTTCCAGTATCATACTTCATTCACAAACCTGCCTTCGGATTTGGATTTGACTGAAGCTTCACGCTGTGGTTTCTGCACTCATATTATTGGAACACTTGAGCGTAATTAAATCCTTTTCCCTTTTTCCAGGCTTACACACTACTTAAACTAACTTATGCTAAGAACAACACACGCACCCATGTCCGAGGGAGGATTCGAACCTCCGGCGGGAGGGGCCGCGCAGTCTGTGACGTGACGCCTCAAACCGCGCGGCCACTCCGCGCAGCCCAGGTCTATTCCTTTTCTTAATATATGTGTATAAAGGTGCAATTTACCCACCTTTATATATATATATATATATATATATATATATATATATATATATAGTCTTATACAGTTCATTTCACCTAGAAATGTAAGATATGTCGGATTGTAACGAACGTGAACTGTTGAAAATTGTGGACTGTGTCCACCCGAAGCCTTTACGACGGACTGAACGCTGCTGGTGCAATTTTGAGTGACATGTCTGAATGTATATGAAGGAATGGCGCTGACGTTCTTCCTCAAGACCGTAAACCAAAAGAGCTACTGGTATTGGACACTGTGGACTGGAGTGCAGTCGGTGTCCTACCTCATCCGAAAAGGGTTAAAAAGGGGTGAGCTCGGGGCTCAGGGCAGGCCATTCCATTTCAGGAATGTTTTTCTCCACATATACTGGTTTATGACAGGACGCATCTCACATTGGTACAGTCATCGTCTCTGCACTGTTCTTCAAGTGTACATAATACACAATACAGAAAACGTATTCCTATCCTTCTACATTTAGTATTTTGTTAAGTCAATAAGAGTACATGCTGCAACCACAGGAGACATCCCTATACTGTGACAGCAACTCCTCTTTCTCTAGTGTATCATATTCTGTATAATGCTATAACCTCTAGTGACATTTACGTACATTGTGATAATAACTGAAGCTCCAGTTCCAAAGCGCTGTAAAAATGGAGCTCTGTTCGGACTGACAACAAATTTGAACGGAATGTTATCGAAGAAAGGGAAAACGTAATGGGATGGATGACTATGGTGTGAGTAGCGCATTAAAGCAACACATTAAACCAACAATACTGTGTCATGTGTATAACCACTTATGTTTGGCATTCACAGTTGTGGCACTATTAGTTAACTAGGTCATACAAAACGGCAAGGCTGTACCACATCGGATGGGAAAAGTTAGTTCTTCATTGTTCTGAGATAAAAAAAAAAACACATAAAAACTGACGTGAAAGTAGTGCAAGACATGTTCAATGTGCTGTCCACCGTTTTCTGCCACACCTTGAAATCAAGAAACAGGATTTCCACAACAGATCTAAGTGTCTCCGGGGTCATGTTCACAATACGTTGCCCAATGCGCGCCTTCAGCTCAGCTGCGTTTGTAATCGGAGCACTAAACACAGCGTATTTCGGATAGCGCCACAGTCAGAAGTCACACGGATTAAGATCAGGTGACCTGAACTGACGGTCTGTGGGGAAATCACGGCCGTTGATTCTAGCACTTTCAAAATGCCCCTGCAGCAGCTGGTTCACTGGCTGTGTAATGTGGGGAGGAGTGCCACATTGCATAAAAGTGATCCTACCCACACACACATGCTACTGAAATGACGTTGGTGCGCAAAAGACTCTCATAGCGTTTACCAGTGACGGTAACAGGATCCACAGGACACATCTCCTGGAAAAATAAGGTCCTGCAATAAACGATGCCGTTGACCCGCACCACGGAGGTATGTTCGTAGAATGAAGAGATACCACTTGATGTGCGAGCGGATTTTCCGTTCCTCATATTCTGCCATATTCTGTGTATTGGTGTGTCCTAGGAGATATAAATGGCCTTCGTCTATCCAAAGAATGTTTCATGGCTATTCGTTGTCCGTTTATGTGTGAACAAAAAATTCTGGAGAAAACGTTTATCTTACTGGAACGTCAGCAAGAATCAACTCCTGAACGGGTAATGTTGTATAGATAGCATTACAGTGTGTTTCTTAGAATTTTATGCACTGTGCTCACAGCAGTGTCTAGAGTTTGGGCAATTTCCCGTGCAATGAATAATTTCTGTATACACAGCTCGAGCCCTCCTGTAATGCTGTAGCCACATCTACTGATATCGGACCAACTGTCTTACTTCTTCCACCACTTTGTACTTCAAAATAAACCTCCTTTTCGAAATAGTTAATAATTTTCTCCAGATCCTTGGCAGACAGAGGACCAACGCCTTTTTACATACCCTTGAGTGTCCGGAACTTCTGAAGAGCTAGAGGCGCGCGGTCGCCGTTCTTGTTACAGAGCTCTAACATGAGTGCGCGATCCTGAGGCAGCCGTGCTGAGCACCTCAACACAAACTGAGGAACAGGCGTGCACCATGCATCTTTTATTTCGCATATTCAACTGCTTACAGCGTCATTTAGTCGTGAAATTTTCGTTACTTTTTCCCATAAGTTTTCCCCCTTCTTCAATAATTCTGGTATTTTATTGAAATTTGACGTCATTCCGAGCAGTAGTTCTCTTTTTTTACAGCGTTTTGGAAGTGCAACTTTAATTATAATCGTTCTGTGATTCAGTTTAACTTTTCCATCAGTAAGTAAAGACTACATGGATGATATGCTTGAAAGACAATAAATATTATATAAAAATATTTAAATATTGTCACTTGCATTATCCTTTCTATTTCTGAGTTTCAGCTGTTTCAAACTGGAAGTTCTGAGGCGCAAACTGGAAACCAGCCCGACATTTTGCCTAGAAGAGAATTGGAGACAGCGCAGTCGGGACAATAGGTACCCACACACTAGCTCACGTATGAAACCAACGGTCATTGACACGCAATACGGCTCACAATCAGTCTAGCGGTCTACGACCTAAGCTCTATTCTACGTAATTGGCCAATATGGGGAAAAGGAATTCTCCGTTCCTTAAATGTAGGTAATAAAGGAGAATAGCCCACCACATACAACTTGACTGCTATCAGACATGACTTGGGTGTCAGAGGAAAATACACAGGCAATATCAGCTGTTAAAAATTTTAGAATACACTGAAATTCAGTTGCATCGACTGCACTGTTCAGTTATTGTTGTGTACATGAAGGTTAATTTCAATGCGATGAAACATCTGCATTTTCAACGCTTTATTTCATTATATCCTGCACATCGTCTTCGGAAACAGTTTTAGTTATCGTCTTATGTTACGTTATTTTGTGCCAGTTCTTTTTCATCGACAGCTCATCTGTCATAAGATAATTAGAATAATTGTTTATTTCCGCTTTTCATTTCAGGATTGATGTTCAGTCTTCCTCATATTTAACGTACAGAGATACAAGAGTACAGGCTGATGTGAATAAATTGGAAACATCAAGCTTTGTGGACAAAACACAACGAAGAAAATTTATGTTAGAGCTAGAAAACTGTATGACCTACAAACTGAAATCCAAGTTAACCCCTGATATCAGCGCTTGTTTTATTTGTGTTCGTGTTATAGTTGTTACGTTTGCTGCCATAGTCTTTTAACCAAATGCATCAGCACCATAGTAGGTCTTTTATCTTTGTGTCTACGCTACAGTTTTATGGGTGTGTTCATAATTCTAATGCTCAAACAACGTTTAGGCGCATTCCAACTTCTCACACGAGGAAATACATTTTCCGCAGCTAATTCTAAGTGCACGTCGGAGCGAAGAGAAACGACCTGACACGTTTAGTATCTGACTGCGCTCGTCAGAGGACGCTGCCACATCTTCAACCATCCTCCTACATATTGTGTAATATTTCTGGCTTAGTCAGCCATCATATTAGGCTCCAGGAAGCTGTTTCCAGAGCAGTGGAGATGCAAGAAGTATATAGATGACGAAATGTGGTGTGAGGTACCTATGACAGATGTTAGATTCGGTACCATTCCCGTGAGAAAGACCGCCTGCATAATGCTACTGCTCTGTGATTGGCTGCTGTGTTCGGAGCAAGGGCGCCAAAACGTTAAAGTATAGTTATTATTATTAGTTAAACAACTCATTAGAATGACTTCACTTTTTAATATAAATGTCTCTCAACAGCTGAGTATCAATCAGTCATTTTAGAATTATTAAAAATAATTTAAATCAAAAACAAAAGACTGACGAAACTGCAGACGAAGCACTTAGGAAGCGTTCGGGTCACGTCTTTTCTGGTATGGCGCACAAAGTGTTTCGGGCTGTTCGTCACTCGCGATTAGGCAGTCGAGAAGAACAGACATGTATGTCGTAGTAAGTGCTTCTAATTTTTAATTAAGTTCCTGTTCATCACTCTGGATTAGGCAGTCGAGATGTACAGTCATGTTGTCTGTTGCAGGATGTGTTTGCCGGTATTCAGTATTAAATGATTCTCTCCGGTAGTCATGAGGCACAGACACGTGCTACAAATAATGTAAAGATACATTTTCGTAAACATTGTGTTTGATCATGTACTTTGCTGTATCAGAAGGTGTTGTGTTATGATCATGTAGTCTTCTCGTATGGCTATATTAAAATACACGAGAGGCATCCCAAAGAAGTGATACATTATTTCAGAACAGAACCTCGCTAAAAGTCAGTTTCAGCCTCAAGATACAGAACCTACGACCTGCGTGCTGTTTTCTGCTCTGGGGACATCAGCTTGAAGACAGCAGGTTAGTGAACTATAACGGAACCTTCATATTCCACACAGTGCAGTGGAAACAACTAGGCGCCTCACGTGTACTGCATGCACAGAACAAATGAGCTCAGTGACACGTCATCTGCAGTAATGCAGAGGAGGTAAAGGAGGATGATCGTTATTAAAACCAACAATCAATTCATTCGTCCTTTCTTGCCGTAATTGTTTTAGTATATATGTGCCAGTAGGAAACAGGGCAGTTGGAAGGGAGAAACCATTAAATGTGCTGCTGAGAAAGAACAACTTGCAAGAATGAGAAACCATTAGCTTCAAGGGGGTTACGGGCCACTTTCTACTACACTGAACCCTCTAAATGAAAATAACATGCGTGTTCGATTGTAAATGAAATTCCATAGTTTTGTGTAAACTCTATTACTTCATTACTATTGCAAGTAATTATAGGCAACACCACTAGTGAGCGGAAGACCCTCAACAGTAGCCTATCTCAAGGTACAATCCTAGCTCTGTTACTATTTAGCTTGTATACTGCAAATATGCCAGCCGGTCAGTTCAGAAAGTTTGATTCATTTCAGGAATAACTAATATGAGTGTTGTATGATGACTGGTTCTTGTTCAGTGACTTTTTAAAATCATCTACGGTTAATAGCTGTAGTTAGGGAAGGCACTTCAGGTAAGGGAGCAAAGGCTGAGCTACATGTTATGCAGACTTTCAATAAAGTCCACTGTGTGACTACAACGCCTGTAACGGGGATAATATTAATTCAATCGAATCATTAGTAATGTTCGTCTCTTACCGCTCTTTAGCCAGATATCAAGGAAACGTATTCTCTTCCATTTAAACTGCAATAGGACAAGAACCAGTGATAAATATACGTTCAAGGGAGATTTCTGTTACGTTCCACATACTTAGAATCAATGTATGTTTAATATCATTTTGCACTTCATCAATAAAGTTCCGTAGGTTAATTAAAATATATAACTTTTTAAATTCCAATTCGTAATTTGCAATAGGTATCATTCATATGATTTCCAAAGTAGAATTCCGTTTCGTCGTCTTTCAATAATTCATTTCATTTCATGTTGCTGGAAATTTGATGTTCAATTGTTGTACGCTGATAACATGTTACTTTAAAACAACGTGTCTGCTTACGGAGTGGCGACCGCTGTAATGAAATGTGACTCAAAACAATGCAGAGGAAGACCTTCAGAAAACTCCCGTTTTTATGAACTATTCTCTATCCTCGTGTATGTAATGGCAATAAAACAGCCTTATCCATTTCAATGCTGCGGTTGGTAGGACATGTTCTGAGGCATCAAGGGATCACCAATTTAGTATTGGAGGGCAGCGTGGAGGGTAAAAATCGTAGAGGGAGACCAAGAGATGAATACACTAAGCAGATTCAGAAGGATGTAGGTTGCAGTAGGTACTGGGAGATGAAGAAGCTTGCACAGGATAGAGTAGCATGGAGAGTTGCATCAAACCAGTCTCAGGACTGAAGACCACAAAAACAACAACATCCATTTCAATAGAAGAAACATAACAGAGAGTTGTCTAATGGATATAGAAACCTTTGACGCCGCATAGGTACATTAGCTATTGTGGAAAGTAGGTAGGTAAGTTGCAAACTCATTGGAGGAAGGAGGAAGGGCGCTTATTACTATCTACGTTAGCCCAAATGGATTCAGTAGCACAGGGATCAGGTGACCTCACGGCCCAGGCTGCAGCCTGGCGTCCATGGAGCGTCCGTCGAACTATTCATGGATGGTATTCCGTCATGCTCAATATCCAGGCCTATAAAAACCACTTCGTCGGCTTTTGTGCCATTCATTCTGCGTATAATGCCCAGAAGCTTTTCATTTGAACTCCATTCTCTGTGAATTAGAAAACTCCATAGTAGTCACCAGGAATCTAACATAGGATCTCTGCTTTGGTGGGTATTAATGCTACACACATAGCACGGAGGCAACCTGTAGCAGTTATCTGTAGACAAACGAACTAGTAGTATGGAAACTGTCTGTAAATTCCTATACAGTTAACCTAAGGAAGTGGGACTGACCAGATGTGTGCCTTTACGGCATGGAAGACTAATCACTTTATTTGGTTACACGACTACTTGCGCCCTTCCCCTCACGTGTGTAATTTATAGAGGGATCACCGCTATTTGGAGCAAATGAAAATCCTGGGCAGATATTGCTATTGTACAGAGAGTATCTCAAGAAGCTTTCGAGTAAGGCGCAACGTCGTAAATTTAAGCTCTAGTGTACTTCACTTTTTTTTACGTCGGTAGATACGGTAATAAAAAGATGCATAAGGAAATTACTTTTTTATTCACTTTGAGAATGACGTGAGAGTCGCTAACTAGCAATGGTTTGCACTTACTTTCCAATTTTTCTATAGGCCCAGCTTCTCCTCCGTACTCTTCTGGTAAGATTTTCTTGGGGACGTGCTTATAAAGGGACTCCAGATTGGAATGTATGAAGATCTGAAAAAAAAACACGACAAGCATAAATACAAGAACGAAATCCTTTTTTGAAAGCATTACAACGTATGCTAAGGCGTAACACACAATTCAGACACATTCTGGTAACAGTACTTTTTATTCTGTTCTCTGCACAAGTTAACTTCTTTCTACGTAACTTGTTGTTGAAGTCTTAAGTCCGAAAACTGACTTAAAACAGTTCTCAATGAAAATATATCCTGTGCAACCCACAGCCGTTTGAGACTGCTTGCTGTACCCAAAGCCTTAATCTGACTCTACAGCAGTTACCGCCCCCCCCCCACCCCTCTCCATTACCAATTACACTATTACTCGACGCTTCATGACATGTGTTATCAAACGATCCATTCTTCTAATCACGCAAGTGACATAATCCTTTTTTCTCCCTAATTTGATATTATGCGTATTCATCAGCTATCCAATATACCTATTTAATCTTCGGCATTCAGCGCCACATTTCAAAAGCTTCTGTTCTGTTCATGTCTATTCTGTTTCTCGTCAACATTTCACTTCCATTCAAGGTTGACTCGATAAATATTTTCAGAGTACATTTATATACTACATGTAAAATGTTTCTCATTTTAAAAGAGTACTTTTCTTGCTGTTACCGGTCTGGAAGTAATGTCTTCCTTTCTATTTCAGCCATCGGCAATTAGTTTTCATTTACTACTGTTAGTACCTAATTTCCTAAGAAAAATTGCATTGCCTTCTTTAATTCGACTATATTCCACTAAACTTGCTTTAAATTAGTTGAATTTCATCTTCTAAAGTACTAGCAAATCCAACAAAGCTGTGCAAATGTTAAATATGTACGGGAATTGGATATAAATCTTAATCTGAGATATCCTTGGGACTTGTGTCCGGACGCAAGTTTGGTTTCTCATTGTGACTTCGCCCTCTTTGAAGGAATAGAAATGCCGCTCGAGATTAGCCGAGCGGTCTTGGCGCTGCAGTCATGGACTGTGCGGCTGGCCCCGGCGGAGGTTCGAGTCCTCCCTCGGGCGTGGGTGTGTGTGTTTGTCCTTAGGATAATTTAGGTTAAGTAGTGTGTAAGCTTAGGGACTGATGACCTTAGCAGTTAAGTCCCATAAGATTTCACACACATTTGAGCTTCCCCGTCATGACACCATGCAAAGTTCATCCTTTTGTGCTATATTGTTATCTAGCTTAGCGCCTGCTGTTTCGCTCGCGTGGGCTGTATGATCTGCATGCATCGTTTTCTTTAATCGAATTTTTATGTTGTTCACAAATTGCAACACCTTCTAAACTGTTCAATGTAACTAAGGGCATAGAAGCATTTTTTTTAAAGAAAGGAATGGAACTCCAAATTATAATAAATCATATAGAACATGATTAATAAATACTGCATTGTTAGTCTGTTTGGTTTTTATTGTTTTTAAGTTTTTTTTAAAAAAAAAATTTTTGTGTACAATGTAATTACAAAACTTCGGAATATGCAACATTTTTCGGTATTTGAATATTGCGTGGTAAGAGTATGAATTGGTTTTCTAAACTACTAGTTCCTAAATGTGCAACATAAAAATGACCAGGTGACCAATTTGTCAATATTTAAATACCCTGTTACCACAGTTAAAACTGACTTTAAGGAAGAAAATAAAACAGCTCATTTTCACAGAATATCTACAGTGTTATGTACACTGCTGTTGTCGATTGCTCTTTAAAAAATACATAGCCCACGTTTTAACAGTACAGAGTTGAGTTTTAGTTTTTAGAATGCTGTGTAGTAACAGTTATTGAAAGGATACACATAACCGACAATAGTAAAATACTCTGATCGTAAATCAGTTCCAACGCATCTGAATGTCCTATCTTGAGCCTCCTTTACTGTTGCTACAAACGAAACCTAGATTAGCTTAAACTAAATGCATAAATCGGTTGGGAGCACTGGTATACAAGGTATGAGAGACAGCCCTCCAACTGCTGGGTCTGTGAGGATTGTACCTTCAGTGACACAATTTTCTGTACTTTTAGATCTCTGAACAGGTAGCATTACAAATTTTTGGGAAATTTATATTGGATAATAATATACAAACCACAAATATTACTTTCCCATTGTACACGTTTTTGGATGAACCTATCTGGAAGAAACAATATAAGTCATTGTTGTGTATAAAACTTTAATATACGTGTAAGAAAACCCAACTATTATTATTATTACTCGACCTCCCCCCACCTGCATGGACCATGGACCTTGCAGTTGGTGGGGAGGCGTGTTTGCCTCAGTGATAAAGATAGCCATACCGTAGGTGCAATCACAACGGAGGGGTATCCGTTGAGAGGCCAGACAAACGAGTGGTTCCTCAAGATGGGCAGCAGCCTTTTCAGTAGTTGCAGGGACAACAGTCTGGATGACTGACTGATCTGGCCTTGTAACATTAACCAAAACGGCCTTGCTGTGCTGATACTGCGAACAGCTGAAAGCAAGGGGAAACTACAGCTATAATTTTTCCTGAGGACATGCAGCTTCACTGTATGGGTAAAAGATGATTGCGTCCTCTTGGACAAAATATTCCGGAGGTAAAATAGTCCCCCCATTCGGATCTCCGGGCGTGGACCACTCAGGAGGGCGTTGTTATCAGGAAAAACAAAACTGGCGTTCTATGGAGCGGAGTGTGGAATGTCAGATCCCGTAATCGGGCAGGTAGGTTAGAAAATTTAAAAAGGGAAATGGATAGGTTAAAGTTAGATATAGTGGGAATTAGTGAGGTTCGGTGGCAGGAGGAACAAGACTGTGAATACGGAGCTATAAAACAAAAACTAATAGGGATAATGCAGGAATAGGCTTAATAATGAATTAAGAAATAAGAGCGCCGGTCAGTTACTACGAACAGCATAGTGAAAGCATTACTGAAGCCAAGATTGACACGAACCACACCTACCACAGTAGTAGAAGTTTATATGCCAACTAGCTCTGCAGATGACGAAGAGATTGAAGAAATGTATGGTGCGATAAAAGAAATTAATCAGACAGTGAAGGGAAACGCAAATTTAATAGTCATGGCGGACTGGATTTCGATAGTAGGAAAAGGAAGAGAAGGAAAAGTAGTAGGTGAATAGGGACTGGGGATAAGGAATGAAAGAAGCAGCTGCCTGGTAGAATTTTGCGCAGAGCATAACTTAATCATAGCTAACACCTGGTTTAAGATTCATGAAAGAAGGTTGTATTCGTGGAAGAGGCCCAGAGACACTGGAAAGTTTCAGATAGATAATACAATTGTAAGACAGTGATTTGGGAAACAGGTTTTAAACTGTAACACATTTCCAGGGGCAAGATGTGCACTAACCATACTCTATTGGTTATGAACTGTAGGTTAAAACTGAAAAACATGCAAAAAGGTGGGAATTTAAGCAGATAGAACCTGTATAAACTGAAAGAACCAGAGATTCTAGAGAGTTTCAGGGAGAACATTGGGGAATCATTGACAAGAACGGCGTAAAGAAATACAGTAGGAGAAGAATGGGTAACTTTGAGAGATGAAATAGTGAAGGCAACAGAGGATCAAGTAGGTAAAAAGACGAGGGCTAGTGGAAATCATTGGGTAACACAAGAGATATTGAATTTATTGATTAAAGAAAAAATATAAAAATGCAGTAAATGGAGCAGGGAAAAAAGAATACAAACGTCTCAAAAATGAGATCGACAGGAAGTGCAAATTGGCTAATCAGGGACGGCTATAGGATAAATGTAAGGATGTGGAGTCATATATCACTAGGGGTAAGATAGATAATGCCTACAGGAAAATTAAAGAGACCTTTGGAGAAAAGAGAACCACTTTTATAACTATCAAGAGCTCAGATGGAAAACCAGTTCTGAGCAATGAAGGGAAAGCAGAAAGTTGGAAGGAGTATATAGAGGCTCTATACAAGGTAATGTACTTGAAGGCAATATTATGATAATGGAATAGGACGTAAGTGAAGATGAAATTGGAAATATGGTACTGAAGAGTTTGACAGAGCACTGAAAGACCTAAGTCGGAACAAGGCCCTTGGAGTAGACAACATTCCATTAGAGCTAGTGAAAGCCTAGGGAGAACCAGTTATGACAAACCTCTACGTGAAATATCCTCATACTTCAAGAAGAATCTAATAATTCCAATCCTGAAGGAAGCAGGTGCTGACAGACGTGAAAATTACCGAACTATCAGTTCAATAAGTCACGGCTGCAAAATACTGACGAAAATTCTTTACAGACGAATTAAAAAACCGGTAGAAGCCGAAGTTGGGGAAGATCAATTCGGATTCCGTAGAAATGTTGGAAAACATTAGGCAATACTAACCCTCCGACTTATCTTAGAAGATAGGTTAAGGAAATGCAAACCCACGTTTGTAGCATTTGTGGACTTAGAGAAAGCTTTTGACAATGTTGACTGGAATGTTCTCTTTCAAATTCTGAAGGTGGCAGCGGTCAAATACAGGGAACGAATGGCTGTTTACAATTTGTACAGAAACCAGATGGCAGTTATAAGAGTCGAGGCGCATGGAAAGGAAGCAGTGGTTGGGAAGGTAGTGGGACAGTGTTGTAGCCTATCCCCGATGTTATTATATCTGTATACTGAGCAAGCAGTAATGGAAAAAAAAGAAAAAATTGGAGTAGGAATTAAAATGCATGGAGAAAAAATAAAAACTTTGTCGTTTGCCGATGTCATTGTAATTGTGTCAGAGATAGCAAAGGACCTGAAAGAGCAGTTGAACGGAATGGACAGCGTGTTGAAAGGAGAATATAAGATGAACATCAACAAAAGCAAAGCGAGGGTAGTGGAATGTAGTCAAATTAAATCAGGTGATGCAGAGGGAATGAGATTAGGAAATGGGACACTTGAAATAGTAGATGAGTTTTGCCATTTGGGGAGCAAAATCACTAATGATGGTCTAAGTAGAGAGGATATAAAATGTAAACTGGCAATATCACGAAATGCGTTTCTGAAGAAGAGAAATTGTTAACATCGAGTATAGATTTAAGTGTCAGGAAGTCTTTTCTAAAAGTATTTGTATGGAGTGGAGCCATTTATGGATGTGAAACCTGGACGATAAATAATTTAGACATGAAGAGAAAAGAAGCTTTCGAAATGTGGTGCTACAGATGAATGCTGAAGATTAGATGGGTAGACTGCATAACTAATGAGGAGGTACTGAATGGAATTGGGGAGTAGAGCAATTTGTGGCACAGCTTGACTAGAAGAAGGGATCGGTTGGTAGGACATGTTCTGAGGCTTCAAGGAATCCCCAATTTAGTAGTGGAAGGCAGCGTGGAGGATAAAAGTTGTGGAGACATACCAAGAGATGAATACACTAAACACATTCAGAAGGATGTAGGGTGCAGTAGTTACTTGGAGATGAAGAAGCTTGCACAGGATAGAGTAGCATGGAGAGCTGCATCAAACCAGTCTTTGGACTGAAGACCACAACAACAACAACAACAACAACGTTATTGAATCCAACTGTAAGAAAAAATATGGACATTTCCACACCACAGCACGGCCTTTTCTATCTCACTATCAGTTTTAACGTTGTTACGTAAAAAAATATTAATCTACGTCCGTTCCAATGTTTATTAGAGTGTCATTAAAAAATCTGAAGTAAATCTGTTAAGAACTTTTAGAGTCTTTTGGAAACAATATTTCCCATTTTTATACAGACTGTCAGTATAAATTTTCGTGGCAGTAACAATACTATTCAGCTGGTCTTCGAAGACCTGTGCCACCTCTGACAGAATCACAATATCATTGACAAACAACATCATTTCTTTTCTTCTCCGTGAACTTTAGTTCCAACTCCAAGGTTCACACTGATTTACTTTAGCAGTTGACCAGCGTACAGTCTGAATAACAAGGGGACGCATTACAGCCCTGTATCACTCCCTCGTCAACTGTTGTCTCGCTTTCATGTACTTCAATTCTTGTAACTACTGTCTGCTTTTCTGTTCAGTTTGTAGTTACCTTTTGTGCTGTACAGTCTGAATAGCAAGGGGACGCATTACAGCCCTGTATCACTCCCTCGTCAACTGTTGTCTCGCTTTCATGTACTTCAATTCTTGTAACTACTGTCTGCTTTTCTGTTCAGTTTGTAGTTAACTTTTGTGCTATAATACATAACTTTGCTAAAGTGACGTGTTACAGGAAGCCTACGTTACCAACTTATGATTACTGTGACAGTGAGGAGCACTTTTATTAGTAACAAATAAGAACTGTTGGGCCTGGTACCATTTTTAGAGTAAATTTTGTTAAGATAAGTTATTGTAACAATAATGTCACACGGTTAGCACAAGAAATAAGAGATAACGTGTGATCTTACAAACATTTGCTCCTATTGTAATGTGTTGGAACCATGTAAAATTAACCAAAAAGATAAATATAAATTGTTGTGTGGTTTTATTTTGGAGAACTGATGATTCATCAAGCAGTTCGACATACATGTCCCTACTACAGCAGTTAATGACCTAGTATGGTATTTACACAAAAGCTATACACACTTTGAAATATGCATGTGTACTAAGCATACAGTAAAATTTTGCTATTTTAGAAATTTAAGTGGGAAGGTGAAGGAAAAATTATGTACTTGTGACTTACATCACTGAGTTAAAGACTGTAGTAATGCTTTGAATTTCATAATGTATCCAGTAGTGCCAAAGGCATTAAATACCTTAACAGCCACTGATCTATTTGATCCTTCACCCAGACGTAGAGTATTTTTGTAGCAACTTTATGTTGGTCAAAAGACTTGAACCTATATCCCATTAAAATAGCAAAGGCAGGTACAGTGTTTTAACCGTTTACAAGAATATTTTGCAAGTACAGAGGAACCAAGATCGATACTTGCAGGTAATGGTACACAATTTGTAAGCCATAATTTTAAGGCATCCTTAGCATGGGAAGAATTGCAGTATAGTGCTACTTCCAAATACCATCCTTAGTCGAAGAGTTCGTTATGGGTAATGATGTTGTGAGGACTTCGTAGAAAGTATTGCTGATGTAAACATACTACATGGGCTTAAACAATTCCCAAGTTACAAGTGATATTAGACGAGTTACCTCATTTGTGTATTGTTCTTTTACCAGTGGGAGTGGTGAACAGAAAATTTATTGGAGACGCGTTGTTAAAGATATATCGATATCCTCAAGGACAATATGCACAAATATTGGAAAAGTAAGTAAAGAAAAGTGATGAAATTAGAGTGAAAGAGCATAACAGTTACGCTGCAAGGACAAATTTTGAGATGACTGACTAATGTTACACAAAGCTCATAATCATATAGCTTTGAAAAATTAGTTAAAGAAAAGTTCTCAAATTAGAGTGAAGGAGCATAATAGTCATGCTGCAGTGGTAAATTTCGAGGTGAATGATATTGTATCTGCTTATCATCATAGTTCTAATACAATGAAACAAGCTATCAAGTTTTTTTACAGACCTGGAGGTCCACATCAGGTGGCTGGCGTTCCCCATGCAACAGCAGTGTTCCTTGTAGATTCATTAAAGAATAAGGAAAAGGGAATTTAAAATATAGCTATGATGGAAAGGTTCATAACATAAAGAGTCCTATGAGGATCCAGTTGCTCATTATATTACAACCTATGTCTATGTAATGATCTCTTCATCTTTTACTGTTTCTCGATTAATTATGTTTTGTTCCACTATCCTATGTTCATTACTCACATAACGAAACACATACATTGATAATTGTATGTAGTTGATACGAATGTGTGATAAATCAATGGAAGGTATCATACAGGTTAGTGACATTTTGTTGAGGAAGAGAGGAACAGGAAGGACGAGAACTACTAAATTATCACTGCATGACATGCTGATGTCCAGATTATACCACAAAAGAGATCTTGAAGGTCCATCATGACCAAGACTTGGTCGCTATTAATGGAGTGTAGAGGAATACTTGAAACATGGAGAAAAAAAAAACAATCAAGAGCGTATGAATTTGTTATAAAGCAGGAGTTAGTGCCGCTTAGAACACATCAGTAAAGAGGAGAATAGACAGATGTGGGATGATAAACAGGATACTGCACCCATATGTATAAACTGTGTGATGAATAGGATATGCAGACCAAGAAAGGAGGACCTACACATGAAATGAGGAGACCGGATATATAGGGACGCTACTGTTGTGAAAACTTGATGATAGTTAGGAAGCAGACTTCTGAAGAAGGGTTACTGGTTCATTGGCATACTACGCCATTATAATTAAACAACCGAACTACTAAGCTCAGCAGATGATTTTAGATACAAGTTTAAAATTATACTATCTCTTTCTCTGTGTTCTTACTCTCATAAAATATAGCCTGTACTCTGTCCCTGTTTACGTTCAAGTTACTAGTTAAATCCCATGAAAAATTAGGATGTTCAAATAGACAAACGGGCAGAAACGACGGTTTTACAGTTCCTATATTAGTGTGGACACCATGGTCGACACTGTTTGGAAGTTTTTATTTTTGTTTGTGCATGCAAACTGGCATGGATGGATGCAGCGTATTTTCAAGAAGGGACGACGATGAAAGTTTCACTACACGTCGGCGGTGCTTACTAGCTTGGCAGTTATTCCGTGCTGAAGCGTCCCGGCTTGGAGGACACCGCGTTATCGAGTGAAGAGCTCCGTGACAATGAAGACGACGTCACCGCAGAACAACATAGACTTTCGTTATCTGTCACATAAATATTACCATTCTGAGGTTGTATCTCGAGTTATCAATTTGACTTTTCACAATGACACTATTGTCTTGTTCCTTCTAAGGAGACGATGATGTACAGACTCATCTGATTTGAGAATAGGAAAACATTTCCCGTTTATTTTAAGGGTGTGGTATTGCTGTACTCTTGACCTCCAGCGAGTGATGCACAGTTTGGTAACGAAGTCCTAGCTTTTCAAGATTGGCGGTCATGAAGAAATAGTAAGGTGAGCAAAAACAAATTAATGGTCTGAAGTTATAGATAACGGGAAAACTAGTCATCAACAGGCGCCCTTGTAACAGGAACTAGAATAAGCATTCCTGGAAATGAACCATATTAATGAAGAATAATAATATTAGTAACCATAAAATGGAATTATTGAAGATTTGTGATATTTTATCGAAGATATATTGGAGTTTATCGTTTGTGTCATTGACAACTGAGTCAGAATCTGTAACTATGACGACGTGCACAAGCCATTATAATCATTGGTGATAAAAACAATGGAGAATAAATTGTTTGACGATACATAGGAACTAAATAAATCGACAATATATGAGAACGTACGACGCAGAAGGATTTTAAGAAGTCTATAAATCAGAGGACCAGCCACCATGATTTCTAAGAACTTCAATTGTTTCGTCACTTCCACAATGACGCACCAACAGCCGACAGTAATCACTACTGCTGGTCGCTAAAGTACAGCAATTTAGGACGGCCAAAGCAGCGACTTCCCGTCGTCGTCACGACGTGGCAATACACACAAGCATTGGTTGGTGAGCTGTGTTCAAGCCAGTTTGAATTTATTTATTTTATTGTGACGGTAGTGTGTGTTGTGGTGTAATTAAAGTCTATTTGTGTCCAGAAGTATTTTTGTTAACATAGTTAACTACTCTCTATAATAGTGATCGAAGTAGTTTATCGTAAATTTGTTATCACTGCCAGTGAGAACCAGGAAGGTGGAGAACGTGTTGAAAGCTTCTGCTGATTTAGCTGTTAGACAGTATTAAAGCAAGTATGATGGCTCAAGGTGATGAATTGGGAGCTACACTGGATACTACTAACATAAACATAGGCGCGCAAGGTACTAAGCTAGATGCAAATAAGAATAAATTAAATCTGACCATCGAGGCACAAGGTGTTAGATTCGAAAAAGGACTTGTTGAAACAAATGCTCAGACTATTGTTAAGTTAAATAATTAGTTGCATAGTGCATGGACCGGCTTAAAATTAGAGTTAACAGTTGTTTCAGGAATCAGAAATCAGATGAAGATACACAACTGACTGACGAAACGAAAAACTGAAAACAGATAATGAGATAGTCAAATGGCAATCCGCTATTACTACTTTAACATAGGAGTTACATTCTCAGTTGTTTAAGCAGTGTGATTTGGTAAAAGGGACGCAAATAAAGATTTAAAACAGATATTTGCTTAAGAAATTTGTTGTTAATAACACGTCAAACTTTAAAAATGATAACAAAGTGCATAGCTACAACACTAGAAGAAAGGATGATCCTCACAATTCTGGGTTAAATCTGACTCTGGCACAGAAAGCGGTGAATTACGCTGCCACAAAAGACTTTGTTCATTTACAAAATAGCATTAGAAGTCTGACAGACAGCCAACCAGCATTTAAAAACGAATTAAAAGAATTACTGTAGAACAAATCTTTCTAGTCTTTACATGAATTTTTAGATATGAAGTAGAAAGAGAGAAAGAGAGAGAGAGAGAGAGAGAGAGAGAGAGAGAGATTAACTATATCTTGTAAAGAAACCTTATGTTAAACTGACACATTCCTCATCATTACGAAATGTCATATTCATGATACGTGGAATTAGTAAGATTTTGCTTAACAAGAGATACAGACGTATATAGGCATATCTCAGATACAGCTGTCTGGTTATAAGTTACAGGGCAGAACAATGAATCCGACGGAACTGCAATATCAGGCTCGACGCCTGCAACTTTTGTGGAGCATGCTAGTGATTTAATTGAACAAAAGGTGCAGGAGAAGATCGAATCGTCTGACAGTATACCTCATTCATCAGAAGGTACAACGATAACAAAGGCTGAATTAAAAAGGTAGTTGCATGAATTGGTGATATAATAGAGAGAGATTTGCTAATAATTCTGGATTCCCTGTAGAATTATTAGAAGAATAACGTCAATAAAGTGGGTGGAATTTATTCAGACAATTTCTTAAATTGAAATCGGACGGATATATACATCCCACCTATTTTAAGAGTATTTTCCAGATCACTGTCTAAATGTTCTGATGACTCAAAGAAAATTGATTTTGTCCTCAGTCATTTGGAAGGGGATGCTGCTATATCTAGAACCGCTAATTTGGTAGTCTAGACCTCTTTCAGTGACTGCCAAGATAAATTTATAAGAAGTGTTGGTCGTCACGTACACAGGAAACGTTAACACTTTACTTCGAAGATCCAACGCTTAGATGATGTTTTCCTAAGTGTTGGTTCCCATATGAGGAAATAACTTTGATATCATGGTTGAGTGGCTGTGAACAGTTAATTAACTTTTAGTGAGGGGCGTTTAGTGAGTTAAGCCCGAAGGAGCTATTCCCCGGGAGAAAACTCGATAATTATAATTAAAACCGTCATCCTCCATGGTTTCAAGGAAAAATTAAAAGTAAATACTTCGTGGTAAGGAAACAGAAGAATAACAAAGTAAATAGTAAATGACGTAACAAGACTCAGACATCTAATTCGAATAATATAAACAACGGGCGTACAAATATGTCAATTGACATGTCGTTTTTGTAACAGTCGCCGGAAAACAATGGACATTCTGGGCTAGGGCCCAGGCTTCAGGAAATGACAATGGAACAGCAGGTCCTCACGTGGAGAAAACATTAGTCCTCACATGGAAAGATGTTACTCAAAGGATGGGAAGTAAATTCCAGGAAGGAATGAGAAATATCATGATATATTTTGTAAAACAATTCGATATTCACTTATATTCTGAGAGTCGAACATCATTAATCTCACAGGATTTGCTGTAAGCAATTGAAAAAACGATCCTTGTCCAATATGACTAGTAACTGCAGTATTAGCTCAGAGAATTATCAGTTGTAAAGGAAAACAAGTCACAGATGAAATGCGGCTACATTTTATCACTAATACATTCACTTTTTATTAGACATTGCTAGTTGTACCTAATTTAAACCTAGATGTACTCTTAGGCTTAGACTGGCTAATTTAATACAATACTGCTAGATTTTAACAAAATGAGGGTTGTGAATTTTCAGGCTTCCCTGGTGATGGGTATGTTGCAAATATACTTCTGAAGTGTACAAAGTTATCTGGTGGCAAACCTAAGAAGTGTATAAATCAAAAATAATAAAAATAAAACTTTTTGGGAAAGACATACAGTGTCTAGAATATCCTTTGAAAATAATTTATTAGAAGTTAAACATGATCAGCCTGTGGTGAAACACCTCCATTTAATGGCTTCAGCAGATATTATTGTAGTAGATAAAATAGGACAGGCTAGAGATGCGTTAGGTAGAAACATTAAATCAAGAGAATCATTTATTTTGCGAGAAGAATAGGAAACTCAGTTACAGGATATAAACGTGTGTTGTCAGATAAATCAGGAAAAATAAGGAATATATATGTAAAGGACTATAAGAAAGGTGATATGCTATTTTTTAGCCATACCTGGTACTAATGAATCTTTGATCTGCAATGAGAGGTAAAATACAAAAGATGTTTGATTAAGACGTACATGAGTGAAGTATTAGCGTCCTCAATAATCTGTTGTTAGTTGCTAAGAAACCTGCAGGAGATATTAATTTACTCTTGGATGCGCAAACTCTCAGTAAACAGATGGAAACTGAATGGGATGGACCTGTGAGTATAGATGAGTTCTTATCAAGATTTGAGGAAGCTGAGTTGCTTAGTTTTTTAAATTTAAAGGTGGCGTATTGACAAGTCCCATTACACAAAGAATCAAGACCATGCATGGCCTTATTATTTGGAGGTAATCTTACCAATGTAAGGTACTACAACTCATTTCTAACATTTGAGTTGTAGCTTTCATTCGTGCTCTAGATAAATCACTAAGATAGGAATTAGTGCAAGAACTAACAATTTATTTACACGATTCATTATTAGTTTCTAAAACTTGGAAAGACCAGCGTAAATTACTCACATGAACGCTAAGCTGATGAGACGAAAAGGGAAATTTTCAAAGTCACATTTTGGGAGGCAAAAGGTAAAGTTTTTAGGTAATATTATGGGAATTAAACGAGTAAAAAACCGATCAAGAAAGAACACAAACCTTAGAAGAATGTATAATATTGTGTACATTTTTAAATTTTGTTGGCTTCTTCAGAAGATTCATAAGGATCTAGACAATGAATGATTCGGGTTTACTGATTTTACTAAAACCCAGACTACCTGAACCTGGGGTGCATTTGAATATGGCTCATGTTTTGGGATACTCCAAGGAGAATGGGTTTCAGATAAAGCTGAGCGTAGAGCCATAGCTTTCGCTAGTCGAAGTCTTAGTAAGCACGAGTTGAATTATTCATCTACTTAGAAAGAATAGTTATCCATTATTTAGAGTTTACAGAAATTCGAGACGTTAACATGGGGCTCAAAAATAGTGATAGGTACATACCATCAGACTTTGGCTTTGTTAATTGAGAGCAGATTGTGACGTGGTAGGTCTCGGCTTGAGCGAGTTATAGAATAAAGAGCACCATGACAATAAAGATGACATTACAGTAAACAAGATAGAGATTCGTAATCTTTCGAATAGATGTTAGCATTCTGTGGGTCTATCTAGAGTTGTCAGTTTGACACTTCGCACTGAAGTTATTGCGGTGTTCTCTCTAAAGAGACGATGATGTGAAGAGTCATTGTATTTGAGAATAGGAATGCACGTCAAATTAATTTGAGAAGTGTCGTAATTATTTTAGAAATTATATATTTTGCCGTACTCTTGACTTCCAAAGTCTACTGCAGACTTTGGTAACGAAGCCCCGAGACTGACAGTCATGAGGAAATAACAAGGTGAGCCAATTAATAGTCTGAAATTAAAGCTGGTTGACGAACTAGCCATCAAAAACCAGAGGGGACACCGTACCTTGCGCTTCCTGTATTTTATCGCTGCTGCCTTCTTGATTCCCAAGCATGTGTTACAGGCAACTTTTTTCTATGTCTACAAGCACTAGAAATGAAAGCCGGTTTAATTAAATTTGTGCATTATAGTTATCCTCTCAGGGGACGAAATACATTTACAGCACTAAGTATTACTGAAGAGGCTGATGAGATTCTTTGTTCTGTGAGCACATTTTCCAACTGAACGCTCTGGTGTACAACGAAGTAACATTTCACTTGATTCTTCTCCACCAGACAGTCTGGGTATTGGCGATTCATATAGTAAATTGCAAACAACACGTCATACAAATTGTAGTACCTACCCTTTTCTTCATCTTCTCTTTAAGAAAACTCTCGAAAAATGAGAATATTTTCTCGACACCTGGATGGCTGTTGATAGCGTGGAAGGCCTTAGGTCGTAGCGGATATGCTTCCTGTAACAAGTGAAAACAAAGAAGTTTCAGCACATGGAGCCGAATCTAAATATCTCTTGTTAAGGTGTCCGAATGTTTAAATTTGAGAACTCAAGAAACCTTTACTATTCGACTTCACATATACTGTCTTCCAACATATCCTGCAGGAAGAGTTGCAATTTCCATGCACTAATATTTAAATTATATCCAGGGACATTAGTTTTGAATCTCGTGAGTTGTCGATGTGCTCTGGCCTCGTATTAAACCGAAATGGAATGGATTATCAGTAGAGAGACACAGAGGAACGTGATCGTGTTGAGACGATGTAGGCAGATGGAAAGTCGTGTAGCGGTTCCCGTGAACCGCTCAGACATAAAGGTGAGACTGTGTTTAAGGCATGGATGCCAAGGCGCCAAACATAGAACTAGAATGGGTACTAGGTGTAGACTGTAGCCTCTGACGACACGAACGCCCAACGATTACAGATGAAATACTAACCCTGAGTGGTTACAGATGTTTCTGGACAGATATGTAAATTATTTGACTTTAAACAGTATAAAATTTTGGAGCAACCTTTCAAGTGACAGCACCTATCAACGTGTAAGAACCAGGATCAAACCCTTGTAATGTGAAGCACTGGAAAGGCATTGTTTGAACATCATGAGGAGAGCTAAGGAGCCGCTTTGTGCCAAATATTAGTGGCTGCGAAAAAAGGAATGCAGGACGTTACACTCCATTAGCACTGTCCCATGACTCCCTGGTCCAGAGACGGGGGGAATCAGATTTTATGCCAGATCATCTTTCAGATTATTGCACTATAGGCACGACAATGTTAGTGACGGGCAAAATTTAAAATTATGACGTCATTTTTTTAATAATTTGTGTGTCTAAAAACATACCGCCATGTGTCATTAATATTCTAATGATAGACGACAAACAACTTCTACATGGGTCCTGCATGATTGTGCACTAAAATAACCAGTTGCAGAGCTGGTCACACGGGGTTCTAGGGCTGAGAAATGAATTCTTCATTGCAGCAACGAAAATAGTTTATTAGCTGTATTAAAGTATTAGTGTGGAGAATCTGAAGACCTTTGCGGAGAGACCATCTAAGGAGGTGGAAGAAATGCTGGCTTTAACAAAAACTGTTTTACCTCCTAAGTACTTTAAATTCATGGATTGTTTTTATTCACAACAAGCTCTCCATTTGCCTCTTGCATAGAAAATATTTTTATGGCAAACTTTGAGCTAGAATTAATGACAAAATGCCCTCAGCATGCTAGAAGATTAATTTCATTGAATAGATATCTTTACGATGGTACCATATTATATGGCTCTGAGCTCTATGGGACTTAACATCTGAGGGCATCAGTCCCCTAGAACATAGAACTACTTAAACCTAACTAACCTAAGGACTTCGCACACATTCATGCCAGAGGCAGGATTCGAACGTGCGACCGTAGTAGCAACGCAGTTCCGGACTCAAGCGCCTAGAACCGCACGGCCTGTTGAAAGGGACCAGTTTCTTACGGATCTAAATAGTTTAAACCATAAGATACAGTTCAATGGGCAGTGTGTCTAGACTGACACTTTACCGTTTTTGGGACCTCCAAGAGACGATAAAAAGTGAAAATATAGGCTTCAATGTTTAGCGAAAGGCAGCCACGACAGATTTTGCTATACACAGGCAGTCGTATCACCCATTGCAATATAAATCCGCAGTATTGTGGGCCATGTTAAACCATATGTAGGAAGTGTCTCTTACGAGCTAAGCTCAAGTGGCTGAATATTAGGTTATACAGTGTACAGCAAATCAGAACGGTTAAGATCCAGAATTTGTTAGCACAATTAATAGAAGTATATTGAAAAAGAAAAATCTTTCTTCCCATATTGGATTAGAGGCAGATTTGTTTGTTGTAGTAGTATAGTATTAGTAGCTTTATTCATCTGTAGATCTCTTTTTACAATGATATATGACATGTCAGAGTATTTAGAAGTTTAGATCAATTTAAAATAAGCTAATTCGTATACACATATATTTGCAGACTTCCAGTTAGAGACAATCATTAGATTTACTCCTGGTATACACTACTTTTTTACAAATAACTTATTAAATAATGTAATGCCACACTGTTCGCTCATATCTCACTATCAGCCATTGCACACCCTATTCACACATCGTTTCATAACACTTCACCCACCCACCCACCCACACACACACAGACACACACACACACACACACATCCACATCCACACACACACACACACACACACACACACACACACTGGTGATCTCTAGGCCATTTTCTGTACCACAACCTCCCATTTGCTATCCTGAAACACTGAGTCAGCATCCCTCCATAATGAGTGAGATGTTGAGCTCAGAAAGAGGAAGAGGTGTTAGTATTGTGCTATGTCTAGCTGGCGGGTAAGTATTTCTAGAAAGGAAAAAGGAAGGGAAAAAACATAAATTGAAGGTCTTATGTGGAATGTTGGATGTTTTATAATAATAATTATTATTATTATTTATTTATACAACTTTTTTTATCAGACCCCTACTCTGTTTATTCTAAGTAATCCTTCAATGTATAAAATGTATTGCATAACAGGTACTTTTTAGCTGCCTTTTTAAATATGTGTATTTTTTTCAATTTCTTTAATCTCTTTTGATAATGTATTGTACAGTTTTATTCCTTGGAAGAAAATGCGGTTTTGAGTTTTATGTTTATTTTTTCTTGGTAAATGTAAGTTGAGTCTATCTGTTGTTGCATCGTCATGGACAGAGCTGTTTGTGCAGTCATTACCAATGTTATTTCTGATGTGTACAACTGACTGGTAAATGTATTCACATGGAGCAGTTAAAATTTCCAGTGTTTTGAACAGATCCTTACAATGAGTTTGACTAGTATTTTTGGTTATGATTCTTATGGCTCTTTTCTGGAGTTTGAAAATTGTGTTCATATTTTGTGGGTTTGTTCACTAAAAAAAGAATGCCATAGCTAAGAACTGAGTGTACATATGAATAATATGTAACTAAAAGACACTGCATGTTACACACTGATGACAGGATTCTAAGGGCATAACATGCTGATGACATTCTGTTTGCAAGTACCTTTGTGTGTTCACACCACTTCAACTGAGAATCAATTTTCATTCCCAGAAATTTTGCAATAGTTACGCAGTCTATAGAGGTGCCATCAACGTTTAATTTAACGTTGTCATTTTTCCTCTTCAAACTGAAATTCATGGCATTAGTTTTCTTTATATTCAATGTCACTTTATTGCTTATTGATCAATCATAAACTTCCTTGAGAGTTACATTTGCTTCTTCGGCAAGGAGTTCTCTTGTTTTCTCAGTGACTATAATATTGCTATCATCACTCCGTCTTTAGGCCACGAGTGGCCGACCGAGACCATCCGACCGCCGTGTCATATTCCGAGGAGGATGCGGATAGGAGGGGCGTGGGGTCAGCACACCGCTCTCCCGGTCGTTATGATGGTATTCTTGACCGAAGCCGCTATTATTCGGTCTAGTAGCTCCTCAATTGGCATAACGAAGCTGAGTGCACCCCGAAAAATGGCAACAGTACATGGCGGATGCATGGGCACCCATCCAAGTGCCTGCCACGCCCAACAGCGCTTAACTTAGGTGATCTCACGGGAACCGGTGTATCAACTGCGGCTAGACAGTTGCCCAATATTGCTGATTTCAGCGAAGAAAATTTTTACACTATTCGGAAAGTCATTGATGTATATTAGGAACAGTACTGGTCCTAATATGCTACCTTGCGGAACTCCTATGTTAATGTATTTTGATTCTGATAAGTGTTTTACTAAACGTTTAGATCTATTTGAAGTGTGTGTTATCTCTACTCTTTGTACCCTATCTGTTAGGTATGATAGAAACCAGTCATTAGCTACCCCTCTTATTCCTAATGCTTCTAATTTATTTAATAGAATCTTGTGGTCGACTGTATCAAACGCCTTAGAAATATATAAAATTATGCCTGTGGCACACTCATCCTTATCAAGAGCATCAAGTACAATTTTTGTGACTTCTACTATGGCTGACTCCGTATTTTTGCCACTTCGGAAACCAAACAGTGATTTGCTTAAAAGATTGCATTTATTCAGGTAATTCATTTATCTGTCTTTCATAACTGCTTCTATTATTTTTGAGAATGCTGACAGCAGGGAAATGGGCCGGTAATTCTCTATGTCTCCTGCATTACGTTTCTTAAGCAAAGGAACAACTCTTGCCTGTTTTAACTGCTCTGGAAGTGTCCCTGATGTAAAGGATTCGTTTATTATATTTGTTAATGGGCCTCGTATAATCCCTACACGTTGTTTCAATACACAGATTGGTACTTCATCTAAGCCTACTGACTTTTTATTTTTTAGTTTTTGAACGCCTATACCAGCCGAGCAGACAAAGGAACGCTGTATTTTTTGTAGATTACCATATCTGAGTGCAGTGTCCGAAAAAAATGGTAGACGTATGAGATCTAAAAACATTATTCCAGCTATTTCACATTTTTGGATCTAAGCAGAAAGCCCTGGCACAAGGATAAAGTTGTGGTAAACAAAGATAATGAAGCGAGTTTATAGGTCGTTACATGCAGTGACTGCAAACCGCTAGGTCATTTCGAATAAGATTTCAGGAACCCCTTAACTTAAATAGCCCACGATCTGCATTATCAGCACACTTACACGAATAGGGTCACAGCATCACAAGCACCGCAGGAAATTTAAATTTCTTCAAATTTTGAACATATTAGAGGAACTAGGAAGTTTTAAACATAAAAATGAAAACGCACAGTTCACGTTGAATAATTAAAGAACCACAGCATTCTGGATAATGTTGATTGCTTGTATGATTAGGTGCTAGTACGTAATAAAATACTCTATTATTCTCGGTTGTAAAGATAGCGAATCAGCGCTTGTAGTCATGACTATATGACGTCACACCCTGCACAAGGGTAGCTTCCGTTCCCTCAGCTAGCTAGTCTCTCTTTGTTGTTTTGCCTTGCCCTGCACGGAGTTCCCCTACTGTCACACTGGTAAGACGCTGCCACCTGATACTTTCCACATAGTAATTTGCACAGTGCCAAGACTAATCAGGTTAGCAGTGACAATTTTTTATCGCCAATCTGGGCCCTTTTTAAAAACTTTTAGCTTGCGTTCACAAAAAAATATTTTCTCTTTTCTTTTTAGATGCAGGCAAATTTTAAAGAGTGGAGCACATTTTCTTCACCTTTCGCTCACTATGGTATTGACGATATTCTCTGAATAGTATATTTGGACTAGGAGCGATGGGTATGTCATGGCTATGATATTTTAACGTTGTGAGTATATTCTAAGACATTTTTACTAATTATAATATCCACTGTACTTTGCTTTTTACTGTGTAGGTTGCACCTGATGATGCGGCTTTAAGCCGCGATACCCTGTGTTTTAATAAACAATAATTTTGCCAGTTGTTAGTGGAGTTCTTCCTTACATCAATAAGCATCGTCCGATTTACTGTCAGCAAGCTGAGACATGACATCATGACACTGGTAGTTGGCAGTGGTATGTCTGTCCATTGTGCACGCTAAGAATTCTCCTCGTCAATAACCGGATAAATCAAAGTAATGAAAGAAGGGACTAAGCAAGTGTAAGCACAAAGAGCTGTACAGAGAATTTTATTTGAGTAATCGCGTTACGAACGGCTTCGTGAACCGAGCAGCGAATCACGAGTTATTCAAGTTTCAATTCAGCTGACTGACTGAGCTCCACCATTGTAGCAGGGTAGGACGGTGGTGGCCGTAAAAACACAAGTCCCCTTGACACGGACGCACCTAAGGCTTTGGAGAAGTTTCGAATGCCGTCAGATGGCTGCGAACTGACAGAGATGGTGCGCACTTAGCAGCAGCGGACACCCCTTCATTACGACAAGGTGAAAGATACGAAAGTGTCGTAGAAGGACAGAGGAAAAGGACATAAAGAACGCTGCTGGGGCCTGGAATGGTCGGATATGATGCAACAGGCAGCTCCACAGTTATTGCACAGTAAGCTTTGTTTTTGCACATGGTCTTTGTAAATCAAACGTAACGTAATATTTTGGTTTATGCTAAATTCACAGGCTTAGTCGATGTCATAAAATGCACAGATCTTATGCCATTCATGAGTCGATTATCACAATTCATGTAGGTGAGCTGGGTGCTTTGGCTATTCCAGTGTCTACTGTGCCAGTGTTGTGACTAAATCGTTGCCGACGACCACTTGGTTGCTACAGGGAGAGTATTCTGTAAATGTGGATAGTTGAGAAGGTGTCAGCATTTCTTCAACTATCCTTGTAATATAGTAGCAAGACCTGTGTGGCATGTTTAATAATAAGAACAATGCCAGCGTTTCTTAAACTATCCTGGCGGTATGGTAGAAAGACCCACGTGGTAATTTTATTAACAGTAATAATAATTCTGGAAAACATAGTAGAAGTATGGCAGATTCATGTTGTCCATTGATATGCAAGTAACCTTCTGCTGTGTATCGATAGTGTTGGCGTGAAAGTAAGACGTTACGTTTGCGTGAGTTCTGCCAGTGCTGATGGAAACGTTTGCAGCTTTGTGCAATGGCTGTAACAAATGTACTTATGCAAAGTTGGGAGACGCTGGACCTCTAGAGAAACTGAAGCTTTTACCAAACCTCTCTGCGACCCATTTATCAATGTACCAACTTCCACAGAGTGATATTGTTGTAGTGTATTCGTTGTCATGTTCGTATGCTGGAGTGAAACATGCTGGTAGCTGAACTGCAGGTAGAATTTATGACAAATTTTGACAGCTGGAGAATGTGTGGTTGGGCAGGTGCGCTGGCGTTCGATCAACTCCACCTGTGTACCGGCCAGCCTCGATGTGGTTTATAGGCAGCGTCCTACATTCGGCTACGTGAAATATGGGGCTGGTACCCACATCCGGCCTCAGTTACACGATTCGTAATTATTTGTTGGAGGTTCTCACACTTTCACACTATAATCTGTCGAAAATTATTTTAGCATTGACGGCGAGGACGGAAGTGGTAGGGGAGGAAGCCCAAACATCAAAGATGGGACACTTTCCGCCAATATCACACTACCTGCAGTTCCAGAAAATCCCCGAAGTTGCCAAACCTTTATGCCACACGAAAACACTTCCTAATTGCAGTGGGCTTCAGTTGTAGCCAGTTTCCTGTCCAGTTTGATAGTTGCGCCCTGTGACTTTATGTGTGTTCGTCTTTACAGTTGAAGGATATACTCTGTGGTGTTTGTGGTGTGATACTGAACGATGTTAGGGGGAAGTTTGTCGAAATTTATAAGTGGAACAGTTCGACGTCATTCTCTTCGACAGGGGATTGCCATACGATGGCAGACAAGAGAATGACAATTCTATCCACAAAAGGGGGGGGGGGCGGCACATTTATTCTTCTTCATGCAGGCACCTCGCGAGGTTTTCTCCTGCTTTTAAACCAAAGAAAACAAGACGTTATCACAAAAAAATGAACCACGTTACATTTTTTGACAAGGCATCTACCATGGCAAACTGTATAGAGGAAAGGGTTGAATGACTTTAGCATCATAAAGTCGATGTAAGTGATGAGCCTATGGAAAAAAATATCTCTCCATAATCGACAAACGGACTAAGAAGTAGAAGGCATGTAGTCGTTAGACTACCACCCACCTTACCGCTGCCATTTCAACCCAGCAGAGTTAATGTAGGCCCAAATTAAAGGTTAGGTTTCCTAGAACAATAATAACTTTAACCTATCTGCTGTCGGAGCATTCACAAGAGAAACTGCCAGGAACAGCGCCGCTGAAGATTGGAAGAAAGTCGTCAAACATACGCTTAGCAACGTGGAAAGAGCATAGCACACTGAATCTCTTTAGAAAAATTCCATGGATGGTATGATAATTTTATCAAATGACAACAGTGACAGAGACACTTCAAGAATCCATCTTAGGGACTAGAGTGATATCAGTGGAGACTTTTTCATTATAACCGTAGAAATGGAGCACAGGCGGATTTAACAACGGTTGGTGTGAGCAGCTTACATCTGTGATTACCGACGTAACGAAATTATATCGTCGTAAGTTTTGAAATTGAAATAAGAAGGCATTAATAGCAGCTAATTCTAAATTTCATCTCAGGAATTCAGCACGCAGAGGGGTCCAAAAAATGTAGACACTCTTTGACAGTCAGCATTAATGGAATAAAATAACATACTGTTTAAATTCTTGCACGGGGGAAAGGTTATTTCATGTGTTAAAAATTGCTCCTCTTAGCAAATAAAATAACGTCGATTCCACTGAACTGTTGACCGAACTATTGCTGTTAATGTTTCTGGTGTCATAGCAGTACAGGACACCTTGATGGTTCCCGTAGCTCGTTCAGAGTAGCTGGCTTCTGTTGATTAACTTCATTTTTCAAAACTCCTCATAGGTAGAAGTCAAGAGGTGTAAAGTATGGAGAACATGTTGGATACTCAATAGCTCGTCTTCGACCTATCCATCGTCCAGGTAGATTTTCATCTAAGCAGGCTCTGACACCTGGTAGTGAGGCGGTGCGCCATTTTGTTGTAATCAAAATCTTTCGTTTCCAAAAACCTCTCGGATGGCAGGTAAAATCGATGTTTGCAGCATATGAAGATACACCTCGCCAGCTGCGGTACCTTCAAAGAAGAATGGGCCAGTCAAACCGCGAGATGACAGACCACACAACACGTTAACCACATGGTAGATTAAGATGTTTTGTCTACTTGAACGTGAGGATTTTCAGGAGCTGTGTATACGCACTTATGGTGGTTTACAGTACCGTTCAGTTTGAACTGCACCCCATCAGACCAGATAACGATCCCTGCAAACCGTTCACCCTCGCAAAGCATGCCTTCAAATCACCGTCACTACTCCATACTACGATTATGGTCGTTCTTGTTCATGGTGGGCAGCAATTTGGGTCTGTTTACTTTCCACTTTGTAGCCTTCAGAATTCTTCTGAGGCATGATCGGCTTACCCCGCATTCAAGTGCACCCTTCTTCACAAATTTCTGAAGTGACCCGCTAAAATGTTGCAACACAGCAGTACTGGAAACAGGACTTGATGAAGTTTTTGGTCGACCAGACCTTTCCTTAGAAGATCCTGAACAGTACCTTCGGCTTCGAATTTGTCTCGAATACGATAAATTGTGGTGCGTGTTGGTGTATAAGATCAGTGGCCTTGCGTTCTTAAACGACAATAATACTTCATTCCTGCACTGTCATCTGCTGGAAAACGCGCACCAAGATCTATTGAGAAAATACGGTCTACACTACCGTCCAAAATTGCAACCGTATGTCACTCTCTTCCAAAAACATTTACCGTCAAAGAGTGCCTACATTTTTCTGGACCCCTCTGTACATCACACATAATTATTATTACTATAAAAATATTGTTATTATAAAAACATTACTATTTACAACATAACTGGTGTACCCTGGAGGCCCTGTTATTCCTGTCGCTTTTGTTCGTTCTAAACAGTAGACGTTTGCCTACTTAAGATACGTTTGCCCACCGCGATAAAAACACTTGATCTTAGTTTTTTGCTGTGTTGTGTTAGAATCAAGTAGGCAGATCAGAAAAATTAATAACAGTTTCGTTCTAAACCCACAGCGATCTGTTTCTCGTGTCGAAACTGTACGGGGGCATGTTTAGTAGTTGACACGCGAGCGGTTATTTGTGCATCATATTTAGCTCAAATTATCTCGCATTAGGATCTCCGAAAAAGATCTGGTTTCGAACATATGAAAATATGATCTATCCTTACGATTTAATTCACAGAATGTATTCACCTGCCTTCAATAACAAAAAAGTTTTTCGCGTGCCGAAAATTCGGTAACGTCATGAGAAAATGTACTTTCGTAAACTGCCTTTATATCGTCTTAATAATTTGTTGACACAGGTAAAACTAAAATCAAAACATTTTGCGACTCTTCCAGAACACATTTACGCTGTTTCCATATTTATAAAGTGAATAATTTTCCTTTCCACGAGTCGAATGAAATGTTCCGTGTGGGACGTGGCAACTCTGCTCCGCGCCTCCACGTGCTCCTGGCGAAGTGTCAATCCTAAAGTAATTTTGGATAGACTTTAGTCGGAGACTGATAGGATTCACAAATTGCATCCCGTGAAAGAAAAGATGCGAACAAAAAGGGCATTCGGTCACTCTCTACCACTAACATTGCTAAATTCAGGGTAGCATGCTGACACCATGACGTCATGAGAAAATGTACTTTCGTAAACTGCCTTTATATCGTCTTAATAATGTGTTGACACAGGTAAAACTAAAATGCGCAAAACTATAGACCTGTATCTCTGACGTCGATCTGTTGTAGAATTTTAGAACATGTTTTTTGCTCGAGTATCATGTCGTTTTTGGAAACCCAGAATCTACTATGTAGGAATCAACATGGATTCCGGAAACAGCGATCGTGTGAGACCCAATTTGCTTTATTTGTTCATGGGACCCAGAAAATATTAGATACAGGCTCCCAGGTAGATGCTATTTTTCTTGACTTCCGGAAGGCGTTCGATACGGAATATCAGACCAGCTGTGTGGCTGGATTGAAGAGTTTTTAGCAAACAGAACACAGCATGTTGTTATCAATGGAGAGACGTCTACAGACGTTAAAGTAACCTCTGGCGTGCCACAGGGGAGTGTTATGGGACCAATGTTTCTCACAATATACACTCCTGCAAATTGAAATAAGAACACCGTGAATTCATTGTCCCAGGAAGGGGAAACTTTATTGACACATTCCTGGGGTCAGATACATCACATGATCACACTGACAGAACCACAGGCACATAGACACAGGCAACAGAGCATGCACAATGTCGGCACTAGTACAGTGTATATCCACCTTTCGCAGCAATGCAGGCTGCTATTCTCCCATGTAGACGATCGTAGAGATGCTGGATGTAGTCCTGTGGAACGGCTTGCCATGCCATTTCCACCTGGCGCCTCAGTTGGACCAGCGTTCGTGCTGGACGTGCAGACCGCGTGAGACGACGCTTCATCCAGTCCCAATCATGCTCAATGGGGGACAGATCCGGAGATCTTGCTGGCCAGGGTAGTTGACTTACACCTTCTAGAGCACGTTGGGTGGCACGGGATACATGCGGACGTGCATTGTCCTGTTGGAACAGCAAGTTCCCTTGCCGGTCTAGGAATGGTAGAACGATGGGTTCGATGACGGTTTGGATGTACCGTGCACTATTCAGTGTCCCCTCGACGATCACCAGTGGTGTACGGCCAGTGTAGGAGATGGCTCCCCACATCATGATGCCGGGTGTTGGCCCTGTGTGCCTCGGTCGTATGCAGTCCTGATTGTGGCGCTCACCTGCACGGCGCCAAACACGCATACGACCATCATTGGCACCAAGGCAGAAGCGACTCTCATCGCTGAAGACGACACGTCTCCATTCGTCCCTCCATTCACGCCTGTCGCGACACCACTGGAGGCGGGCTGCACGATGTTGGGGCGTGAGCGGAAGACGGCCTAACGGTGTGCGGGACCGTAGCCCAGCTTCATGGAGACGGTTGCGAATGGTCCTCGCCGATACCCCAGGAGCAACAGTGTCCCTAATTTGCTGGGAAGTGGCGGTGCCGTCCCCTACGGCACTGCGTAGGATCCTACGGTCTTGGCGTGCATCCGTGCGTCGCTGGGGTCCGGTGCCAGGTCGACGGGCACGTGCACCTTCCGCCGACCACTGGCGACAACATCGATGTACTGTGGAGACCTCACGCCCCACGTGTTGAGCAATTCGGCGGTACGTCCACCCGGCCTCCCGCATGCCCACTATACGCCCTCGCTCAAAGTCCGTCAACTGCACATACGGTTCACGTCCACGCTGTCGCGGCATGCTACCAGTGTTGAAGACTGCGATGGAGCTCCGTATGCCACGGCAAACTGGCTGACACTGACGGCGGCGGTGCACAAATGCTGCGCAGCTAGCGCCATTCGACGGCCAACACCGCGGTTCCTGGTGTGTCCGCTGTGCCGTGCGTGTGATCATTGCTTGTACAGCCCTCTCGCAGTGTCCGGAGCAAGTATGGTGGGTCTGACACACCGGTGTCAATGTGTTCTTTTTTCCATTTCCAGGAGTGTATATAAATGACCTAGTAGATAGTGTCGGAAGTTCCATGCGGCTTTTCGCGGATGATGCTGTAGTATACAGAGAAGCTGCAGCATTAGAAAATTGTAGTGAAATGCAGGAAGATCTGCAGCGGATAGGCACTTGGTGCAGGGAGTGGCAACTGACCCTTAACATAGACAAATGTAGTGTATTGCGAATGCATAGAAAGAAGTATCCTTAATTGTATGATTATATGATAGCGGAACAAACACTGGTAGCAGTTACTTCTGTAAAATATCTGGGAGTATGCGTGCGGAACGATTTGATGTGGAATGATCATATAAAATTAATTGTTGGTAAGGCGGGTACCAGGTTGAGATTCATTGGGAGAGTCCTTAGAAAATGTAGTCCATCAACAAAGGGGGTGGCTTACAAAACACTCGTTCGACCTATACTTGAATATTGCTCATCAGTGTGGGATCCGTACCAGATCGGGTTGACGGAGGAGATAGAGAAGATCCAAAGAAGAGCGGCGCGTTTCGTCACAAGGTTATTTGGTAACCGTGATAGCGTTACGGACATGTTTAACAAACTCAAGTGGCAGACTCTGCAAGAGAGGCGCTCTGCATCGCGGTGTAGCTTGCTCGCCAGGTTTCGAGAGGGTGCGTTTCTGGATGAGGTATCGAATATATTGCTTCCCCCTACTTATACCTCCCGTGGAGATCACGAGTGTAAAATTAGAGGGGTTCGAGGGCGCACGGAGGCTTTCAGACAGTCGTTCTTCCCGCGAACCACACGCGACTGGAACAGGAAAGGGAGGTAATGACAGTGGCACGTAAAGTGCCCTCCGCCACACGCCGTTGGGTGGCTTGCGGAGTATAAATGTAGATGTAGATGTAGATATCTAATAATGCCAGGAAAAACAAGAAGAAAAGTATAATCGAATGAAAGGCCTGATGTTTAAAAATTTTGGCGTCGAATTAGTTAGTGCCTGTGGATAGGTAACCCACAGATTTCCAAAGGTGGCTGCTTCTTCCCAAACAATTTGTATCACTGACTTCAATGAATTTCACGCACGTTTGCCAACGAAACAGCTAGCTTGCAACTGTTTAATGAACGTTAAGTACGTCTGGTGCATTTTTAGACTGGCAGTGCTTAGTCCGTTTATCATTCCTCTCTGATGCAGCTACACATAACCTCTGAAAAGGGGAAAAGCGGTTTTTGATTCGTTTAGTCATCTCTGCACAGCTGAGTTTATTCCTACTTTGCCTACTAATTTGCATATGAGTGAAAGGGTGAAAATATTCTGAAAATCCCCAAGTAAGGTCAGAGCTGATAGATGATGTGGATTTATACGCTTGGCGCCAAAGAAACTGGTATAAGCATGCGTATTAAAATACAGAGATATGTAAACAGGCAGAATTCGGCGCTTATAAGACAACAAGTGTCTGGCGCAGTTGTTAGATCGGCTACTGCTGCTGCAGTGGCAGCATATCAACATTTAAGTGAGTTCGAACGTGGTGTTATAGTCGGCGCACGAGCGATAAGATACAGCATCTCCGAGGTAGCGATGAAGTGGGGACTTTCTCGTACGACCATTTCGCGAGTGTACCGTAAATATTAGGAATTCACTAAAACATCAAATCTCCGGCATTGCTACGGCCGGAAAAGGGTCTTACAAGAACGGGACCAACGACGACTGAAGAGAATCGTTCAACGTGACAAAAGTGCAACCTTTCCGCAAATTGCTGCAGATTTCAGTGCTGAGCTATCAACAAGTGTCAGCTTGCAAAACATGCAGAGGAAAATCATTGATATGAGCTTTCGGAGTCGAAGGCCCACTCGCGTACCTTTGATGACTGCACGACACACAGATTTACTCCTCGCCTGTCGATGACTGGAAACATGTTGCCTGGTCGGACGAGCCTCGTTTCAAATTGTATAGAGCGGATGGACCTGTACAGGTATGGAGACAACTTGATGAATCCATGACCCTGCATGTCAGCTGTTCAAGCTGGTGGAAGCTCTGTAGTGGTGTGGGGCTTTTGCAGGTGGAGTGATATGGGACGCCTGATACGTCCGAATACGACTCTGACAAGCGTTCTTTCTGGTAATCTGCTTCTTCCACTGTGCCCCGTAAGTTCTGGACTCCTGTGTTAGCTCTCCATTAGAAAAGAGACGAAGGTATTGGCGTTGCTTAAGTTAACATCGAAAGATGGTTAATTGTGTTTATTTGAGTCACGGTGGCAAGGTAAGAATTTTGCATTCGTTTATTTGCATACTTTCGCATAATTTCGTATGCTTTGCGTGAGCTTGAAATGATACCCTTTGTTCTGACAGTAAAGCAAACGGATTGTGTATCTTTGCCTTGTGTGTGTCTTCAACATATAGGATGATAAAGAGGTGTCTTCTATGGATAATACGCATGTTGATATGTGAGCAATGCTTTCCGAATATCTTGAGCTGCTTGTCTCGTTGAGTGTTGCAGGTACATTAAATTCTCCACACGCTCGAAAGTTAGTTGCTCAAATTGTATACCACAAAGCATGGAGCCGGACAACTACTTTCTATGTTTTCCCATTTCTGAATTTACTGGGGCTAGAGTATATCTTGTCCACCAACGCACCTCATACTTACTCGGGCGTCGCTATTGTTAAATGGTGTCACTCAAATTGCAGATAATAAGCACAGAGCTGAGTTTACTTTGGACTGCCCATTTTTGAATCTATTGGAGATGATGTAAATTTGGGACTCAGCAACCACGTGCCTTGGATCTCACCACTTCAAATCTGTGTGTCCAATCACTTTGTAAGACATGTCATCCCGACTACGTATTTGCGTGAAAAAAATTTTTCAGTTACTCACTTAAGTATGATAGTTCACCAGGCCTGATGTCCATCCCTGGCATCATTAGGAAACAGCAAATTGGGGAGTAAATGTTGTCATGGCTCTGTATGTGTTCTTGTGATCTGAGGTCGCCTCGTACTCTCTATTACCTAAAGCCAGGCTGTGATAATTTAAGAGTCCTCTAATGTTTTGCCAATTAGCCTTATTCAAGAGTTTATTAAGGGAACATTTATGGGAAGTTTGAGTATAGTCTCCAGTTGTCTACTGAACAATGTACCTCTCTATCCTGTAAATGTATGATGGTGATCCATAGGGAAGTGCTTTTGGTATGAGCATGATTAATAAATTCATTTTGTGACTTTCGAACCTTGCCCTATTCAAAAAGTACCGAACACTGCAGCATCTCATTTTCTAATCCGCCCCATATGATGCCCCCAAAGCGTTAACATGTACACCACCCAAGTGAGAATCTGAAATGGATAGAGCCGATGATTCAACAGCAGTCCAGTGAATTTAAAAGTCACGTATCGTCTGTAATGTCACCTTCCTACTCCTCCACATGTTTATCGGAGAGGACGTCAGTTTGCACCCATCGTCTAAGGGTATGTCTTCCATTTCGGGTTCGAACCCATTCAGCACTTAAAGTTTGAATAAAAATCATCAGCAATGGCGGCCGAAGACTTTCGGCATAAGAAATCACCCTCATTCAGCCAATGGCCTCGTCAAAGAGAGCGAAGGAGAGGATAGAGGTTCAAGGCACACTCTTACCTTGAGGTGGGAAACTACCCCCAAAGGCGAAAGAATCAGCAATGATCAATGGTATGAGGATGCAGAAGGCAATGGAAACCAATGCATTAAAGACACATGTGTGCCCAGAGGGCATATGGCCTGTAATTGAAACAGTTCATGATGATCTCCCCTTTGGCGAAAGATTCCGAATCAGTCCCCATTCGGACCGCCGGAAGGGGACTGACAGAGGGGAAGTTGACTATGACAAGAGCAGTGAATACTTAACAAAAGGATAACGTTCTACGTGTCGAGGTATGGAAGTCGGAAGTATGATCGTGGTAGGAAAGCCAGAAAATCTTAAAAGGGAATTGCTAAGGCTCAATCTAGAAGTGCGGGTCAATGAAGTGAAATGGGGAGAACGCAATGATTTCTGGTCGGATGAGTGTAGGGTATTGTCAAGAGCAGCAGAAAGTGGATAACACGAGTAGGATTCTTTATGAATAGGAAGCTAGGTCGCAGAGTAAGCTACTGTGAACTGTCCTGTGATAGAATTGATAGCATCAGAACTGACATAAAACCAACACCAGAAACTATAGTTGAGGTATACGTTCCAACATCACAAGTAGAAGATGAAGAGGTAGGGAAAGTATATGAGGATACTGAACGTGTACTTCAGTTCATAATGGGCAATAAAAATCTAATAGTCATAGTGGATTGGAAGGTGGTTGTAGGAGAAGGAGTAGAAGAAAGGGTTATGGGATAACACGGGGTTGGTATTAGGAAAGAAAGAGGATGAAGACTAATTGTGTTATGCAATGAATTCCAGCTGCTAGTAGCGAATACTCAGTTCAAGTATCACAAGACCAGGAGGCATACTTGGAAAAAGCAGAGAGTTACTGGAAGACTTCAGTCATATTACATCATGGTTAGGCAGAAACTCTGAAACCAGGTACTGGATTACAAGGCGTACCCAGGAACGGCTATAGACTCACATCACAGTTTAGTAGTGATGAAGAGTAGGTTGAAGATTGATTGACAAGTCAGGCAGAATCAACGCACAAAGAAGTGGAATATTAAAGAATCAAGGAACGAAGAGATACGCTTAAAGTTCTCTGTTACTACACATATTGCGACAAAGAATAGCTCAGCACGCAATTCACCTGAAAAGAAATGGGCATCACTAAAAACTGGAAGTACAGAAGTTGGATAGAAAGAACATACGTACAAAGACTGAAACTGCAAAGGAACCATCGAACCATCGATAACAGAAGAAATAATTTGATTGATGAAAGAAGGAATACAAGTCACTTAAAAAAATGAAATAAACAGGAACTCCAGGGAAGTTATACGAAACGGCTGATGAAAAACGTGAAGAAATCTAAAAAGAAATGATTGTCGGATGGACTGACTGAAAAGTCAATGCAACCTTCGGTGAAATTAAAAGCTGGAATGGTAACATTAAGAGAGCAATAGGAATTCCACTGTTAAATGCAGAGGAGAGATCGGATAGTTGGCCTCTATGAGAGGGAAGACTTGTTTGATGAAGTGGTAGAAGAAGAAACAGGAGTCGACATAGAAGAGATATCCTGTATTAGAATCTGAATTCAAAAGAGCTTTGGAAGACTTCAGGCCGACTAAGACAGAAGGGATAGGTAACATTCGAATAAAAATCCAAATTCATCGGAATAATTGGCTACAAAACGACACTCACATTGGTGTGGAAAATGTATGAGTCTGGCGACACCCCATCTAACTTTTGGAAAATCATCATCCACACAATTCCGAAGATTGCAAGAGCCATAAAGTGCGAGAATTATCGCACAATCATGTCAACAGCTCATACATCGAACTAGCTGGCAAGAATTATACACGGAAAAATGGAAAAGAAGATTTACGATGTGTCAGAGGACGGTCAGTTTGGCTTTTAGGAAGGTAGGGGCCCAGGGAATCATTTCTGACGTTGCGGTTGGTAATAGAAACAAGACTAAAAAAACAAGACACCCTCACAGGATTTGTCGACCTGGACAGATGTTCGACAATGTCAAATGGTGCAAGATGTTCGAAATTCTGAGAAAAATAGTGGTAAGTTATCGGGAAACGCGGGTAATATACAATATGTACTAGATCGAAGAAAGAAAATTGAAGGCGGAAGACTAAGAAAGAAGTGCTCGGATTTAAGACGAATGTAAGACAGGGACGTAGTCTTTCACCCCTAATGTTCAATCATACTCGTACATCGAAGAAGTAATGACGGAAACAAAATAAATGTTCAAGAGTGGAATTAAAACTCAAAGTGAAAGGACATCAATGAGAGGATATGCTGATATTATTATCCTCTTTACAAGTGAAGAACAGTTACGGAATCTGCTGAATTAAATGAACAGTCTAATGAGCACAGAATATGCCGTGTGAGTAAATCTAAGAAAGACCAAAGCAGTGCGAAGTAGCAGAACAGAGAACAGCGAGAAACTTAACATCAATATTGGTAATGACGAAGTGGATGAAGTTAAGGAATTCTGTTACCTAGGCAGCAAAATAGCCCATGACAGACAAAGCAGGACATCAAAACCAGGCTAGCAATGGCAAAAAAGGGCATTCCTGGCCAAGAGAACCTACTAGTATCTAACGTAGGCTATAATTTGAGGAAGAGGTTTTTCACAATGTAAATTTGGAGCACAGAATTGCATAATTATGAAACAAGGAGTGTGGGAAAACCGGAAAAGAAGAGAATAGAAACATTTGAGATATGGTGCTACAAAAGAATGTTGAGAATTTGGTGGACCGATAAGGTAAGGAATGAGGAGGTTCTCCATGGAATCGGCGAGAAAGAAATGTATGGAAAACACTGACAAGAAGAAGGTGAAATATGGTAGAAAACTGTTAAGTCATCATTGAATAACTTCCGTGGTACCAGGGGTAGCTGTAGAGGGTCAAAACCGTAGAGGAAGACAGACTTTGGAATACATCCAGCAAATAATTAAGGACGTACACTGATGAGCTAGAGCATCATGACAACCGACCTGCTATAGATATCGAACGGTTCACGCCATTAGCAGCCGTCATCCTAACGCACAATGACTGCTAGTCACAAACAGGCACGGTGCATGTAGTATCAATGAGCGTGCTGTCCCTGTGTAAAATGCAGAAGGCGCGCGGTCTGTATGAGTTTGAGTGAGGAAAGAGTGTGATGGTCCGGATTCTTGGCCACAAGTATTTCGGAAGCTGCGCTGCTTATCGGGTGTTCGAGGAGTGCTGTCGTGAGCGTGTTCAACAGGTGGCGAAACCAAGATGAAACAACGTCTAGATATCGTGGTCTTGGCCGACCACCCCTCATTACAGAGGTCGGTCGTCTTAGGCTGGGCTGACTGGTAAAACACGACAGGCGGCGAACTGTGGCGGAACTAACGTAACAGATGACGACCCTTGCGTGTACCAATGTTAACACCACGACATTGGCAACTGTGAGTGAAATGAGTACGTGACCATTGAGACTGTACGTTGGTGCAATGACGGAGCATTGTATTGTGTGATGAATCCCAATACCTTCTTTATCATGGCGATGCAAGGGGCAATCGTCGTCTTCCAGGGGAACAGTTCCTTGTCACCTGTACTGAGGGACGGTGTCAACCTGACAGTGGCTCCATTAAGCTCTGAGGAACATTCACGTGGGTAACCATGGTCTAGTGGAGTTCATGCAAGGCATCATGACAGTCAAGGAGTACCGTACACTGGTTTCAAACAACATACACCCCTTCATGAAGATAATAATTCCCGACGGCAGTGGTATTTTTCAACAAGATAATGCGCCATGTCACAAGGCCAGGAGTGCGATAGAGTGGTTCAAGGAACACAGAGTCGACCCGATCGAACACATCTGGATGTGATTGAACGTGGTGTCAGAATTAATCGCCCCCCTCCCTGTAATTGACGGAAATTAGGTGGTTTGTGTGTGCCGATGTGGTGACAAGTCCCTCCAGCGACCAACTAAGGCCTCATGGCTTCCATGTCATGATGCGTCGCTGCTGTTATCCGTGCCAAATGTGGACATGCCGGCTATTAGCTAGGTAGTCACAACATTCTGGCTGTACAGCGCAGACTGAAAGTGCTACTCTGAGATGAAGAGGTTGACACAGGAGAGGAATCCGTGGCGAGCCACATCAAACCAGTCAGAAGACTGAAAACTCAAAAAAAGTTTGACCAGAGTTGTTCGTTGCACACAGTAATACTAAAACAACTTTCCATATTGCACCTGTTCTCTAACTTGAGCCTAATTAATTTGGCAGGTTGACGCAGAAGTATGCATGTGCAATCCCAGATGACGACAGGGGTCTGAAAAGAGTTTAAAATAATAAATATGAAGGAGATCATCTCAAAGTACGCAAATACAGGCATTACAGCAAATAAAGCACCCCCTCCATTCACTGTGCGCGAATCGTGTCCTTATCGAGTACCTGTGATGTGAGTTACAAATTTGGAGAGATGCTATGTATTTATATTCTGTACGTTTTGTTTTTTTCACGCAATTCTGAAACAATGGAGATAATACTAATAACAGCGCATTCTGTACGTAAAGTTGCGTTCTTTACAAATCTCTAGGTTTTATCGCATAACGAGAGTCGAGCGGCTATATGTACATTACTGGCCATTAAAATTGCTACACCACGAAGATGTGCTAAAGGCGCGAAATTTAACTGACAGGAAGAAGATGCTGTGATATGCAAATGATTAGCTTTTCAGAGCATTCACACAAGGTTGGCGCACGTGGCAACACCTACAATGTGCTGACATGAGGAAAGTTTCCAACCGATTCCTCGTACAGACACAGCAGTTGACCGGCGTTGCCTGGTGAAACGTTGTTGTGATGCCTCGTGTAAGGAGGAGAAATGCGTACCATAACGTTTCCGACTTTAATAAAGGTCGGATTGTAGCCTATCGCGATTGCGGTTTATCGTATCGTGACATTGCTACTCGCGTTGGTCGAGATCCAATGACTGTTAGCAGAATATGGAATCGGTGGGTTCAGGAGGGTAATACGGAACGCCGTGCTGGATCCGAACGGCCTCGTATCACTAGCAGTCAAGATGACAGGCATCTTATCCACATGGCTGTAACGGATTGTGCAGCCACGTCTCGATCCCTGAGTCAACAGATGGGGACGTTTCCAAGACAACAACCATTTGCACGAACAGTTCGACGACGTTTGCAGCAGCATGGACTATCAATCAGCTCGGAGACCATGGCTGCGGTTACCCTTGACGCCGCATCGCAGACAGGAGCGCCTGCGATGGTGTACTTAACGACGAACCTGGGTGCACGAATGGCAAAACGTCATTTTTTCAGATGAATCCAGTTTCTGTTTACAGCATCATGATGATCGTATCCGTGTTTGGCGACATCGCGGTGAACACACATTGGAAGCGTGTATTCGTCATCGCCATACTGGCGTATCACCCGGCGTGATGGTATGGTGTGCCACTGGTTACACATCTCGGTCACGTCTTGTTCGCATTGACGGCACTTTGAACAGTGGACGTTACATTTCAGACGTGTTACGACCCGTCGCTCTACCCTTCATTCGATCCCTGCGAAACCCTATATTTCAGCAGGATAATGCACGACCGCATGTTGCAGGTCCTGTATGGGCCTTTCTGGATACAGAAAATGTTCGACTGCTGCCTTGGCCAGCACATTCTCCATATCTTTCACAAACTGAATACGTCTGGTCAATGGTTGCCGAGTAACTGGCTCGTCACAATACGCCAGTCACTACTCTTGATGAGCTGTGGTATCGTGTTGAAGCTGCATGGGCAGCTGCACCTGTGCACGCCATCCAAGCTCTGTTTGACTCAATGCCCAGGCGTATCAAGGCCGTTATTGCGGCCAGAGGTGGCTGCTGATTTCTCAGGATCTATGCACCCAAATTGCGTGAAAATGTAATAACTTGTCAGTTCTAGTATAATATATTTGTCCAATGAATACCCGTTTATCATCTGCATTTCTTCTTGGTATACCAATTTTAATGGCCAATAGTGTAATAGCAGCCACGGCAGGTTTTAGTTTGCTTACCTGGTAGCACGTCGTCATGCGGCGCAACAGCCAAGGCGACATGGCGGTGAAGTGTCCCAAGGTGGCTCCCTGCATGTCGTGGATGAGCACCTCGCCGCAGATGACCGTCGGGTCGTCCTCCCACAAGGTGGCGTCGGAGCTCATGAAGTCCACTTTGGACGTCTCCTCTGGCGGCAGGGTGCCCGGCGCCAGCTTTCCCATGCGAATCACAGTCACGCGTCTGCCTTCTGCGTCTCGTTCTGGTAGCTGCACTACGACCCTGAAGATGGAAAACGTGTCCCTACACAATTGCGGATTTATTTTTGATACAATGAGTGGATATTGTTGCATTTCCGTCACGTAGAGGCGAGGATATTTCAGCAGCGGACAGTGATATGGGGGTGGAAGCGACTAGTCGCCTCGGTGAGGGACAGAAGTCATTGAGCCAAGTGGCTGTAGAGGCTGTAGTGGCTCCAGCAGACGTGAGTTGGATAGACTAATCCTTTTGTTCCCCGCCTGCTTTTAATAAACGCATACCACGGCGAGGAAAGTTCGCATACTGTACTTGAACCATTCCAAACACGCCGTTGTGTTACTGTGATGATTATCACTGTATGGACTTCGATTACGATTTGGATACAACAGGGACTATTTATGTACTGCTACAGTCGGACTTAGAATCCATTGGGGAATTTATCTGCTTGATACTTTCAGATGACGTTTCCCATCATTATCTCCCGGCTTCTACCTTTTGTGAATGTCTGCTATACCTGCCTGAACTTCACTCCAAGCCCCAGGTAGTGGAACTCACCTACCGAGTGCGTAACGAATAATATGTGTTTATGTGTAATCGGACGCAAAAAGAAAACTCATAGTCAAAGACTGTGAGAAGCAAATGGATGCATTGGGTTGATCCAAATCTACACCTACGCCGTGCATGTCACCTTACAGTGTAATAAGGGGGTACTTCTTTTACTACTGACGTTTATCCTTTTTCTCTTCCATTCGCGAATGGCTGGTGGGAAGAACGACAGCCGATAAACCTCTCTCTCTTTCTCGGAATTTCTCGTTGCGAACGTTTCCAGAATCATGTGTTTCCTATTGAAAAGTACCTCTTGTTATTTCAGCAGTAAGCCTCTCATTTAACACAACACCTCTCTTGCTGCAAGTTCCACTGGTGTTTGTTGAACATCTCCGTAACACTCTCCCGCTTGATGAACCTTCCTGTGACACAATGCGCCGCTCTTTTTTCTCTTTCTCTCTCCCCCTCCCCGTCTCACCCCTTCTGTCTCTGTCTCTGTCTCTCTCTCTCATATATCAGTTCAACGTGCTAATGGTCCCAGACAGTTGTGCATTACTTAAGACCCTATCTGAAAAGTTTCATGTAAGTTGCTTCTTTCGTGCATGAATTAATTTTTGTTCTGATTCTCCCACTTAAATCAGTCTGGATTCTTTTTTTATTTCCTACTATTTGTTTTATGTGCTAATTTGCACCTTAGATGGCATGCTAGATACACCTAGATACCTACATAAGCAATCTGCGGTACCACCATCCGACCGCTATGGTTTGGTTAAAATTGTGAAGACTTCTCTTGCAACGGGAAATGGTTCAAATAATATTTTGCGTTTTCAAGGAAAATTAATGCTCGCCAATGCATTTTGTGTTTTAAGAGATTAATCGAAAGTATATCAAAACCGAATTTTGCAAACTTATAACCTTCCCCTAACCCAGTTAATTGAAATAAATTTGTGTTCCTAGTAATGTTGAGCGAGTCCGCTCACTTTTTATTAGAAAATAGGTACAAAATGTTATAAGTGAGTAATTTTAAGACATTATTTTAAAACTGTCTCTACTCGCTGTGTGCCAGCCCTCGGAAGGTGAGAGCAGTCTCCGTTTGATTCCCCGTCACCTCAGCATTTACCGAAAAAGAATTATCGATGATGGGTGCTTACCGGCGGCAAGTGAGAGACAGAACTTCATTACATTTAAATTAAAAATAATTATTTAAGTGAAAAACTTTTAAATATAATACGCTTCTTAACGTTTCTCCTATACCCATACAGATTCCTAGCAACATACAAATCGTCCTGGAAATTTGTGGTTGTGAATTTTTAATAGCTACGACAATACTTGTGAAATTAAAAACGAAAAAAGTAGGACGCATGAAGTAGGTAACTGATGCATGAACAGTTCACCTAAGGTGATAACAATTTTATTGCACTTCAAATTAATCGAACTGTTGCGTCATTTTTCTCAACTGCAGACATTCTGTACATCTTTTACTATTGTCTACTGCATGCACCTCACGTTTTCCGTTTTCAGTTTTACAAATATTGTCGTAGCTATTAGAAATTGACACCTCCTGGATATTGTGTAGTTTGTCTCTAAAAGGTGTTAACGCTAGGCATGGTTGATGTATAAAGGAAAATGCTGTAAAAGTATGTAAATAAAATCACTCATCCCCGGAAACTGAGTGAGAGCATTCATGTAACGGCATCAACCGACAGAGATTTGTATCAGTCAGTTGTCTCGCATTGAGTGAAACCACTTGAACTGGGTGAGTGCGCTAATACATTTATGAAATTGACGTGATAATAGAGATTAGTTTCATTTGGTCTGTATCATTCGACTGAAAAAATCGACTGACCAATCGGTTGTTAAAAACAGTGAATTGTCTTATCACTAGCCGTTACTAGTCATCTCACGAGCATTGATTCCTTCACTGAACTGTTCCAATGTTCTCTACAGTGGGGGGTATGTAAACAACGTACTTAATGTACCCCCATTGGAAAGAGCTACAAGGCGTTTGGTCAGGCGACCTGTGGATCCGAGGGAATAGGGCCCCATCATCATTACAAAAACGATCCCTCCAGTGACGCGGAATTTCGTCGTTCAGGTAGCGACGAACTTTGATCCTACAATGAGGGAGTGCCCCATCTTGTTGTAAAATGAAATATCTGAATCAGCGGTCAGTTGTGGAAACAATAAGAACTGTAACATATCAAGGTAAGAAGTATCCGTCACAGTGTTCTCACAGAAGAAAAATGGCCCTTACAGCTCAGTTTGTAAAACTACAATGAAAACATTAACTTCTTGCGAATCTCGTTCGTGCGCCACAATTTCACGAGAATTTTCAGTGACTCATACTCTTGCATTTTGTCGATTAACCGTTCTAGATAAATGGAAGGACTCTTCGCCGGCGAATATCAGCTTGCAGGTGAAATGTTCATTTTCAAGTTCTTCCTGACTTGTGATGCGAAATTGAAGGCAGACGGTACGGTTTGAAAGTTAACCGCCGTCGTAGAAGCCTCCACACGGTCTGATGAGGTATTCCAATTTCGTGGCATACCGACAGTTTATGTTTTTGACTGCGTACGAAATTTTCCCTCGCCCTGCTCGAGGTTGCATGTGGCACACTTGGTCGACCGGTACCTTTCTGTTTACAGAGAGAACCAGCATCCCTAACCTGCCGACACAAACGAACAATGCCGTATTCACATGGCTGTTTCTTGTCAGAATTCCTTTTGAATGCGTGCTGCACTGTTGTAACGGAAAAACACCTCGCATTCATACACACAAAAAGTCTTTTCTTGCTCTCTCGCCGTTTTCTCAAAGCGCTGCACTAGTTACACCAGCTGGTGGGCACAATAAAAACTCGGTCTGCTGTTTTATTCACGCTCAAATCGCATTTCTGCTCGTAACACTTTGGAAAATATATAACTCCGGAAACGAATGTATCATTTATAGTAGACACGCATTTTTCCGCATGTAGCTGCTCAGACATTAAAAAACGTCAACTCAGATGATAGCTAACACTGCTGAGTTGCGAAGTGCCGAACATTAGATCGTACACAACATAGCTTTGAGTCGATGAACCGGCACCATTTTTACCATCATGAATCCTGCGTAGCTAGCAAGTGCTAGGCAGCGTTAGAAATGGAGATGACAGCTTGACGCGGAGTTGTCCACGAGTTCGTCATTGATTGCCACCTCTGAAAGGAAAGAGTGGCGACGGGAATAGACCATGGCCTATACCGAGGTACCATCTCGGGATGCGCCGTAAGTAGTCTGGGAAAACTGCAGAAAACGTACATGAGTGGGCTGAATGATTCACGCTGTAGCACGGTAGTCAGTGATAATGCTGAAAGTTGTATTGAATAAGGGAGAGTCTAGAAAATTGCAGGCCACCATAATCGATGGTAGTGGAGTATTATGTACGTCCAAACAACGGTAAAAATACACTGAGGTGGCAAAAGTCATGAGATACCGATGTGCACATAAACAGATGGCGGTAGTATTGGGTATAGAAAGTATAAAAGGACAGTGTATTGGCTGAGATGTTATTTGTTCTTAGGTGACTCATGTGAAAAGGTTTCCAACGTGATTATGGCTGCACGATGGGAATGTACAGACTCTAAACGCGGAATCGTAGCTGAAGATAGACGCATGGGACATTCTATTTCGGAAATCGTTAGGGAATTCAATAATCCGAGATCCACAGTGTCACGTTAGTGCCGAGAACATAAAATTTTAGGCACTATCTCTCATCACGGACGACGCAGTGTCCGATGGTCTTCACTTAACGATTGAGAGCAGCGGCGTTTGCGTGGAGTTGTCAGTGCTAAGAGACGAGCACCCGCTGAAATCGATGTGGGACATACGGCGAGTGTACCCGACAGGACAGAGAGGTGATATTCGGCGTTAATGGGCTATGGCAGAAAACGACCGACGCCAGTGCTTTTGCTAACAGTACGATATTTTTCGTGGGCTCCTGACCCTATCGGTTGTACGCTTGACAACTGAAGAACCGTGAACTGGGCAGACGAGCCCCATTTCAGTTGCTAAGAGTTGGTGGTGGGGTTAGAGTGTGGAGCGGAACCCACGAAGCCATGGACCCAAACTGCCAACAAGGCACTGTGCAAGATGGTGATGGCTCCATAATAGTGTGGGCCGCGTTTACGTGGAATGCTCGGGGAACTGGAATTTTCAGCCGTTCATGGAATTCAGTTGTGGAGACTATGCGCCTTGTCATGCGGCCAGGACTGTTAACAATTGGTCTGAAGAACATTCTGGACAGTTCAAGCGAATTATTTCACCGCCCAGACCATCCGACATGAATCCCATCGACCATTTAAGGGACATAATCGAGAGGTCTCTTCGTGCACAGAGTCCAGCGTCAGAACACTTTCGAAATTATGGATGGCTATAGAGGCAGCATGGTTCAGTATTTCTGCAGGCGACTTTATTTATTTATTTATTTATTCATTTACACGTCAAGTTCCGTAGGACCAAATTGAGGAGCAAATATCTAAGGTACTGAAACGTGTCAGTACATGAAACTACAACATAAAAGTAATAACAGATAAAATAAATGTTCATGAACCTGAAAAAAGTCAGCCCATAAGTAAACGTTATCAGCAATACAATAAGAGTCAGCTTAATTTTTCAAGGAACTCCTCGACAGAATAGAAGGAGTGACCCATGAGGAAACTCTTCAGTTTCGATTTGAAAGTGCGTGGATTACAGCTAAGATTTTTGAATTCGAGTGGCAGCTTATTGAAAATCGATGCAGCAGTATACTGCACACCTTTTTGCACAAGAGTTAAGGAAGTTCGATCCAAATGCAGGATTGATTTCTGCCGAGTATTAACCGAGTGAAAGCTGCTTATTCTTGGGAATAAACTAATATCGGTAACACGAAACGACAATAAAGAATATACATATTGAGAGACGAATGTCAAAATACCCAGACTCGTGAACAGAGGTTGACAAGAGGTTCACGAACTCACACCACTTACTGCCCGAACCGCCCGTTTCTGAGCCAAAAATATACTTGTAGAATGGGAAGAGGTACCCAAAAACATAATATCATACGACGTAGGCGAATGAAAATAAGCAAAGTAGACTAGTTTTCGTGTCGATTATCACTCACTTTTGATACCGTCCGAACAGTAAAAATGGCAGTATTAAGTCTTTGAACAAGATCCTGAACGTGGGCTTTCCACGACAGCTTACTATCTATCTGAACACCTAGAAATTCGAACTGTTCAGTTTCACTAATCATATACCCATTCTGTGAAATTAAAAAGTCAGGTTTTGTTGAATTGTGTGTTAGAAACTGTAAAAACTGAGTCTTACTGTGATTTAACGTTAGTTTATTTTTTACAAGCCATGAACTAAAGTCACATACTGCACTATTTGAAACCGAGCCAATGTTGCACACAACATCCTTTATTACCAAGCTGGTGTCATCAGCAAACAGAAATATTTTAGAGTTACCCGTAATACTAGAGGGCATAACATTTATATAAATAAGGAACAGGAGCGGCCCCAACACTGACCCCTGGGGCACCACCCCCCCTCACTAGACAGTACCCCACATCACAGCCGTTATCAACATTGTGAATAATGACCTTTTGCTGCCTGTTGCTAAAGTAAGAGGTAAACCAATTGTGAGCTGCTCCTCATATTCCGAAATGGTCCAACTTCTTAGGCAATATTTTATGATCAACACAATCAAATTCATTAGTTAAATCAAAAAGTACCCCAAGCGTTCGAAACTTTTTGTTTAGCCCATCCAGTACCTCACAGAGAAAAGAGAATATAGCATTTTCAGTTGTTAAGCGACTTCTAAAGCCGAACTGTACATTTGATAGCAAATCGTATGATACAAAACGGCCAATTATCCTTACATACACAGCCTTTTCAATAACTTTTGCAAACACTGATGGCATAGAAATAGGTCTAAAATTATCTACATTATCCCTTTCTCCCTTTTCATAAAGTGGCTTTACTACTGAGTACTTTAATCGCTCAGGAAACTGACCATTCCTAATCGAAAAATTACAAATATGGCTAATTACAGGGCTAACATGTGCAGGACAGTATTTAGTATTCTGCTAGTCACTCCATCATAAACATGAGAGTCCTTAGTCTTCAGTGATTCAATTATTGACTCAATCTCCCCCTTGTCTGTATCACAGAGGAGTATTTCAGACATCAATCTCGGAAAGGCATTTGCCAAGAAAGTTATATGATTTCCTGTAGAAACTAAATTTTTATTTAGTTCACCAGCAATGCTCAGAAAATAATTCTTAATTACTGTACATATATCTGATTTATCAGTAACAGAAATATTTTTTACTGCGAACTGACTTTATATCGTCGGCCTTGTGCTGCTGACCAGACACTACCTTCACAACTGACCATGCGGTGTTAACTTTATCCTGTGAATTAGCTATTCTATTTGTATACCACATACTCTTTGCCTTCCTAATAACGTTTTTAGCACCTTACAATACTGTTTGTAATGGGCTACTGTAGCTTGATTGTGACTACTTCTAACATTTTGATATAATTCCCGCTTTGTTCTACATGATATCCTTATCCCACTAGTCAGCCACCCGGGCTGCCTATTACTACTAATACCCCGTTTAGAATGTTCCAATGGACAGCAACTCTCAAAGAGCATGAGAAATGTGTTATGGAAAGCATTGTATTTATTATCTATGTTATCGGCACTATAAACATCCTTCCACTCTTGTTCCTTGACAAGTTTTAAAAAACTCTCTATTTCTGTTGGATTAACTTTCCTACATAGTTTGTAATTAAATATGACATTGGTTTGAGTACAAATGCCTTTTAGTGTTAAAATTTGTGCATCATGGTCTGAAAGGCCATTCACGCTTTTACTAACAGAATGCCCATCTAGTAATGAAGAATGAATAAAAATATTGTCTATGACTGTGCTACTGTTCCCCTGCACCCCAGCTGGAAAAAACACCGTTTCCATCAGATCATATGAATTTAGAAGATCCACCAACTTTTGGAGTCCACGTCACGTCGGGCTGCTGTACTACGGCGTTCAAGAAGAGATCCACGACAACGTTAGGAGGTATCCCACGAATTATGTCATAATGTTAGATACTCGCCTGAAACTGCCGTCCGGCCGGAGATTATTTATGTCACATTCTACCTGGTTAAATAACGTTTGTCTGCGTATGTAGCTACTTGACTAGAAAAGCAAAAAACTTCGTTGTTTTGTCCTAGATTAATGCAAAGAAGTTTTTAGGCAACTAGGGCGGCGTTACGTCTTATAACGCACTGTAGGCTTGAAAGAGTCAGGATACACCGTAGTTATGATTCCAGGCTGATACACCATTGTTATGATTCGAAGCTAAGCTATGCACTTACATAACTGGCTGACTGTACTGTGACACGGATCAGCGAGCGGCAAGGCATGTCATCTCCTGTTCGACCATGCTAAGTAAAGCGTTATGGTGCTCAGACCAAACTTCGGTATGAGGGCACATTTACCATCTGGAGACATATAGTGCTCAACCTGTGTCCATCCTTTTCTTTGGCGCTATTTGCACGTTTTGGGTCCTTACATGGTGAACAGTAGCGCATTACACATCCAGCAACATTATGTAGTCATCTGTGTTTTCTGTTACCAATGTATCACCACAACACAGGTGTGAAAGCATGGCTGCAATCTGTGTGTATCTTATTTTGTCTGTACTCCGTCGTGACTGCGCGCTGTACTTCCAAGACAAACGTGGAAAAACAGGGTTGCATTATTCATTTCGGGTGTGAACAACAACATAAAAGTGATCATTGTGTCAGAACAATGATGGCCATTACAGAACAAGGATTCATCTCAGGTCTGTGCCTGATCACCTTGCTTCTGTGGTATTCGAAGCGTTATCGTGTAAGTACGGCAGAACCATGGTAACGAGTCATAAGTAAGTGCGTCAGAACCACGGTAAGGAGTCATAAGTAAGTACCCAGAACCACGGTAAGGAGTCATAAGTAAGTATGGCAGAGCCACGGTATGGAGCCATAAGTAAGTACGGCAGAACCACGGTAGGGAGCCATAAGTAAGTGCGGCAGAACCACGGTAACGAGCCATAAGTATGTGCGGCAGAACTACTGTAAGGAGTCACAAGTAAGCAAGGCAGAACCATGGTAAGGAGTCATAAGTAAGTACGGCAGAGCCACGGTAACGAGCCATAAGTAAGTGCGGCAGAACCACGGTAAGGAGCCATAAACCGAGCATTCAGTGTCACAGCCGCAGCTTTACGACACAGTCAGGTTTCAACTTACGCAGAGTTGAGATACTTCTGGGCGATCGGCGCGAAGGGGTCCCTGTTCGTGAATATCTCCGGCAGTGCCGAGCGCATCGTGTAGTACATGTCCAGCTTCTGCTTGGTCTTCTCCAGCGAGAACTTGCAGCCGCGCAGGAACGTCAGGATCCACTGGTCGTCTGCGAAAATGTCAGCATAGTGTGATAAAAGATATACTTTCCGGTTACGCAATGCAACTGAAATAGAATTTTAGATGGAACAGAAGCAATCAATAACAGTGAAACAATCGAAAAAACTAAATGTATTCATATATACTCGTACTAGTGGAAAATGAAAGAAAAAGCACATCTAATAACGTGATGCTTTACCCGTCAAGGCATCTGACAAACTGCGTAAAGAATGATTATTTAAAGTGTCGTTCTGTGGCCGGAGTGTGAAGCATGTACTCGGCATGAGACTCCTAGCGTCTTCAATATTTTATCAGATTTCCTGAAAACATATTCTCATTTTTAACACTAGACGGACCGAGGGGCGAAACTGGCCACTTTTTGAACTTTTCACTTCCTTTCTAAGCAAACCGTAAACTGGAATAAGTTGATGTATTGTGATTTCTCATCATTTGTATGAAATATTAACCACCGTTTTTTGGAGTGCCCTGTTTCTATTAGGTTGTGAAATATGAAGCTTACTACCTTGAAAGACGGTGGGGAAACTTCGGGTCCTCATAACATTTTTCTTTATTTTTTGGCTACTTCTTTGCAATACTGCGTATGAAATCACATCAGCTGTTGTGATATTCTTGTTCAAATATGCGCCAACAATGTCATTCAATTCAGCGCTGATTGTTGGTTAGTTGAAGCAAGGATTCCAGTTATTATCTGTTATGACGGTATCTGATAGTCGTCACCGCAATCATGAGTTATGAATACAGGAAGTACCTAACAGACGTCGAAATACGAGAACAGTGTTCCCAACCTTTCTGAGACAATTACCAGCAGTGCAATCAGATATGAATGATATTTAGTTTTTGTAGGAATTTTATTAAATCACAAATTAATGAATCAATGAGATAATTGGTACATCTTATTTCAAACAACCTTCCTTCATAGAATGATGAACTGATTTTCAGTGCATCGTGAGGGCTACCTAAGAACTCCCTAGATAGGACAGTTGACGATCTGTGTTGAGAGTAGACACTTGTTATGCAACAGGCTTCATCTGCACCACTTCTCTACACTCGGACCCTGCACCCCAACTGAAAATCAACCAAATTAAAATGCGTGCTACAATAAGGCCTACTAATTGTAAATCACGTGATTGATGGAAGCCTTACTTCTGAAATGGCAACAATAGGCGAACTTCAGGCTGCCAATGCTTTGTGTCTGATCATTGCCATTGATAACAATAATAGTAACAATGCCCTGTAGGCACTACAGCAAGGTAGTAGCCACTACGTAGTTATTATTGTATTGTGCTGTCAATTATTTCGTTTATTGTTAGGAAGTGAATAGTGAAGCATTTATGGTCTATTGTGGGAACTGTAAGGGGCAGTCAAATGAAAAAGAGACGGATGGAAAAAAGTAAGTAAACTGTTTATTATTTCAAGGGTAGTCGCCATAATACACTTATCCCAATGTTAATACACACATCAAAAAAAGTATTGCATCACCCCGGTTCCCAGAACTCCTGAAGACAGACGTTGACTGTGGATATTGTATCACAGACACAGTCCGTTTGACTGTTCGGAGGTGTCACTAAACGCGCCCAAAGATGTAAACAACTATGCATGAGCAGGCCTATTAGACGGAGGGGGTCCTAAAGCCAATCAGTTCCAGTCATTCCACCAGCAAGGAGGTACACAGCACGTGTTGTCTATAGTTCAACCATGCCTAGACGGTCAATACCGCGGTTTGATCGCGTCCGCATTGTTACTTTGTGCCAGGAAAGGCTCCCAACAAGGGAAGTGTCCAGGCGTCTCGAAGTGATCCAAAGCGATGTTGTTCAGACATGGAGGAGATACAGAAAGGCTGGAACTGTCGATGACATGCCTCGCTCAGGCCGCTCAAGGGCTACTACTGCAGTGGATGGCCGCTACCTACGGGTTATGGGTCGGAGGAACGCTGACAGCAACGAAAACATGCTGAATAATGCTTTTCATGCAGCCATAGGACGTCGTGTTACGAATCAAACTGTGCACAATAGGCTGCATGATGCGCAACTTCATTCCCGACGTCCATGGCGAGGTCCATCTTTGCAACCACGACTCCATTCAGCGTGGTACAGATGGGCCCAACAACATGCCGAATGGACCGCTAAACATTGACATCACGTTCTCTTTACCAATGAGAGTTGCATATGCCATCAACCAGACAATCGTCGGAGACGTGTTTGGAGGCAACCCGATCAGGCTGAACGCCTTAGACACACTGTCCAGCGAGTGCAGCAAGGTGGAGGTTCCCAGCTGTTTTGGGGTAGCATTGTGTGGGGCCGACGTACGCCGCTGGTGGTCATGGAAAGCGCCGTAACGACTTTACGATACGAGATTGCCATCCTCCGACCTATAATGCAACCGTATCGACAGCATATTGGCGAGGCATTGGTCTTCATGGACGACAATTCGCGCCCCCATCGTGCACATCTAGTGAATGACTTCCTTCAGGATAACCGCTCGACTAGAGTTGCCACCATGTTCTCCAGACGCGAATCTTATTGAAAATGCCTGGGATAGATTGAAAAGGGCTGTTTATGGACGACGTGTCTGACCAACCACTTTGTGGGATCTACACCGAATCGCGATTGAGGGTCCGCAGCTCGTGGTCGTGCGGTAGCGCTGTTGCTTCCCACGCCCTGGTTCCCGGGTTCGATTCCCGGCGGGGTCAGCGATTTTCTCTGCCTCGTGAACCACCATTGAGGAGTGGGACAATCTGGACCAACAGTGCCTTGATGAGCTTGTGGATAGTATGCCACGACGAATACAGGCATGCATCAGTGAAAGAGGAGATGCTACTGGGTATTACAGGTGCCGATGTGTATAGCAATCTGGACCACCAACTCTGAAGGTCTCGCTGTGTGGTGGTACAACATGCAATATGTGGTTTTAATGAGCAATAAAAAGGGCGGAAATGATGTTTATGTTGATCTCTATTCCAATTTTCTTTACAGGTTCTGGAACTCTCGGAACCGTGGTGATGCAAAACTTTTTTTGATGTGTGTACATATATCCCACTGTGAGATAAGACGGTCAACGCCTTCGTGGGGAAACGTTTGCAGTTTCCTTCGGAACATGATTTTACCGAGGCGTGTACTTCTACGTGCGAAGCGAATTAGTGGTCACTAATGCCTTTCTTTAGTGCATATAAAATATGGAAATTGTGTGAGGAGAGATCATGGTTGTACGGGGAATGTGTGAGAGCGTCCCAGCGAAACTGCAGCAGCGTAGTCGAAACAACAAGCACGCTAACTCCGGAGAGGCCTGAGGGTCTTTTTCTTTGATTGCAGGGGCCGCTCACTGCTCATTGAGTTCCGGGAACGAGGCACCACAATTAACGGACAGCGGAGGATAAGCACTTTACAAAAACTGAAGTTTCCCGTCAAGTTAATACACCCAGAAATGCTGACGGACAGCATAATTCCGTAGCAGGATAATGCCCGCCCACATGTTGCCGAGGTTGTTTCGACCAGCTGCAGAAGTTTCTCTGAGAGGCGCTTACACAACCTTCATACAGTTCCGATTTCTCTCCATGCGATTTCCATGTCTTTCAAGCCCGGAAAAAAGATATTCGTGGCCGTTGATTTGCTTCGGACAAATAAGGGCACGCGTGGGTACAATCATGGCTCCGCAGGAAACTACAAACATTTTTCCATGAAGGCATGCATCACCTTGTCTCATAGGCGTATGATGTTAAATGATAAACAGTTTACCTACATTTTGGTATCTGTTTCGTTTTCACTTGACAGCCTCTTATACTTTCATCACAGAGAAGGGATTTTCGTGAGATATTTAAGCACACGATATGCACCTGTCTCATAGATGCATGGTACAGTATATGTGTGTAGTGGGTGTTCTATGTGTGGAAGATGTTCGGGTATTAGTTTCACAAGCTTAACCTCCAACACATTTCATGCGTCAATGCACAGTATATCTCAACAATTCGATGTGAACGGGGTGAGGACAACCTTGAACTATTGAAAATAATACTATCGAAACTTACGTAGGAAAAGAAATAAAACGACGTTTATAAGAATAAACCACATGAAGAACGCCTGACTTACTATTTCTATTTTTTAAACTTCGAATTCTTTATAGTTTTTCGGTTGAAAGATTCTTCAGAGTATTTCTTTGAATAAAACTGTGCAAATTTAAGTTTGTTTCTTGGCCAGTCATGAACAATAACTTCCTCGATCACATATTTAGATCAATTTTTTATTGTTTCTCCTTTGTGACGTCGTTTAAATGTTTCTGACGTATATTCAAAGGCACAAATTTACTTTTCTTTGTTGCAGCAGTCTTTTTTAGGTGTACAAGCAAAACAGTCAACAAAGAAAACGAAACACAACACTATATTTTACCGTTGATGATAAACCTGAAAGACTACTTTCAACGAAATGTGTGCTTATATAAACAATTAAAAACTGCGTGAAACGTATGTGTGATGTCGTTGAATAGGTGTTGTGCCATCAAGGCTGAGGAAACGGATCGAATTTCAATATTTTTTTTAGATATATCGAGACTCTAGTGTCTTTGAAAACAAAAAAATGTTATTTTTGGTAACTTATATAATCGGTATTTTTTTAAGAAATAAGTATGGTAGTAATGATCTTTTAAAAATAATTTCCTTTCGTTGCTTGTTTTTACCTATCAGAAAGCTACATTTTACACATTGGGGGTATCCCCGGGTTTGGAACTACTGTTCTAGAAGCACTGAGAAAAACAGAAGACAAACGCTCAGGCGAAGAATTTGAGTTTTTTGACAGTAATCGGGACAATGAAGAAAGTGTGGTAGTTACAGTGTCTGCAGATGAAGAAAGTGAGTCGTGCAACGAAGGTGAAGATATAAACATGGTACAGGGTAGGGAAAAATGAGGTTTCTACATCCAACATGCCCTCTGATGATCCAATTTCAAGCTCTATTAGGTCAACAACTCGGACAAGAGTTGCTTCCCCCCCCCCTCCTCCTCCCCCGGAAGCCAGTCAAAAACTGTTACTGGGAAACAAAAAATTACTGAGGAAAAAAACAGCAAAAGATGGGACTCTGTGTGAAATTGTGGATTCTAATAGAGGTCAGTAATATTTTTGCTCTTCGTGTATAGTTTTAGATTGTAAAATTACAATAAAAACTAACGATAAAAAGCTTGCATAATAAATAGCAACAATAATGAGTTAATATGCTATTGTACAGCGAATAAAAGAATAGATATAGTCATATAAAAAGTACAGTCATTTTTCATGTCTTCAGTTCGCCTGCAAAGTCATAACATTTTGCAGGATAGCACAAGACACACATCATACACTAAAAGGAAAATTCAAAGAGGCAAACTTCTTACTGGATGGTGGTTAGTTTTCAGTACTTCCATAATGCGCCACATCAAACACTGCACTGGAGCTGAGGCTCGTCGTCGAGCACAAGACGATTCTTGGGCAACAAACACTGAAGAGCCTGAGACTGAGCTTTTGTCGCCATACCGTGTGCAAGAGGAGCGTATGGGGCAAAGAATTTTCCTCTCAAATGTTGTTGGTCAACAGTATTGGGTCCTCAGTTTCTCAGAGAAACTATGGGGTGAAACAGAGTTATCGAAGTTACCGAGTAGACTAGCTCTGAACACCTAAAAACTGAGAAATTTGCCCTTGTCGCAAGGATTTGGAATGCTTACCTAGAAAACTGTGCGCCATGCTATAGAGCAGAACCTTATATTGTAAATGATGAACAACTTTTGCCGTCCAAAACAAGATACCCACTCATACAATAAATTGCAAGCTGGCCCGACAAGTTTCGTATAAAATTCTGGTTACTTTTACGTGTTTCTAGTAAATACGTACTTAGTGGATATCCATGCAATGGTGCTGAATCCCCCCCTTCCCCCCCCCCCCCCCCCTTACAAGCAGATTAAGGAGTTGGTGAAAAGTTTGTTATTAGGTTTGTAGAACCATACTTAGGGAAAAGTTTTAATGTCACTACTGACAGTTACTTTATGTCGTTAAGCCCTGCAAACCGTCTGAACTTTAGTGGGTACTTTGAACCGTGACTGAAGAGAGGTGTCTTTTACTGCAAAGACAGGAAAACAACCACTCATCTCGACTATAGTGTATAAAAACCTAACAGTTCATCAAAGAAGAACAAATAAGAAGAATATTTTGTTATTGAGTTCACTTCACTCTCATGTATCTCTGTCCGAAAGTCAGAAGAAGACTCGTAATGCAGTGCAATTTTACAATAAAACAAATTTGGGGGTAGACTTTGCGGATCAACTGGCTGGGATGTTCTTTACAAAAGCCGGTACAAGACGTTGGACATTGCATATATTTTACAATATTCTTGATTCGGCTTTTGTATGAAAATGGCTCTATGCACTATGGGACCTAACATCCGATGTCATCAGTCCCCTAGACTTAGAACTACTTAAACCTAACCAACCTAAGGACATCACACACATCCAAGCCAGAGGCAGGATTCGAACCTGCGACCATAGCAGCCGCGTAGTTCCGGACTGAAGCGCCTAGAACCGCTCGGTCACAGCGGCTGGCGGTTTTGTATAATGGAGTGTCTGTTAAACGACATAACAGACAGAAGCATGTTTCTGACTTGTGCGAAGAGCTTCGAGCGCAGTATGTACAGTATCAGCAAGATATAAAGAGACGAAAGGTGGACCAAGGAGGGCAACATAGAGAGAGAAGTTTTAAATGCGTACCTCAAGCAAAGAAAACCATACTGCTACTGTTTGTTCAGGTTGTGTGAAAGCGGTATGCTGCAAATGTGAGAACAGGAGACTAGTGTCGTGCGACAAATGGAGCAGTAAAAGGCAGTATAAGCAATAAACAAGCATGGAGCCAGTTTGACCTGGCGGTGCTTATGGGCAGTAGCCTGTATGCCGTCTTTTAGTGTTAAAACGTAGTCTGCTACCGCGTGATGTAGTGTAGTGAAAAGACAAGAGAGTCTCACATTGAAGGACGGCAGTTCGCTCCTGTGTAGGTACCAGCCGGTTTGACTGGTGTGAATCATTACGTTTAAGCCGCGCGTTAATTTGGAATAAGCATATGAAATAGAAGGGCTGTTTTTGCAAAGTCCTAAGAGTTGAGTGTGGATTAAGACTCTACACTACAGATAAATGCGAGGTTTTAGGAAGTAGAGTAACTTTTAACTACAGAAGCTTTTAGATGAAACGGCTTTTACAGATCTTGGTCATCACACTTTTATTCAAGTAAGTGACCATACTGAAATACATATCTTTATATTGTCAGACTGATTCTAAAATACCCTAATGAGCCAAAATATTATGAAAATGTCCTGCGTAACGTGCTGGTGCACTTTTGGAACGCTATACTGCAGCGATCCTCTTTGGTATGGCTTCTACATTGAAACGTCAAAGAAACTGCTAGAGGCATGCGCATTCAAATACAGAGATACGTAAACAAGCAGAATACGGCACTGTGGTCGGCAACGTCTATGTAAGACAACAAATGTCTGGCACAATTATTAGAACGGTTACTGCTGCTACAACGGCAGGTTATCAAGATTCAAGTGATTTTGAACATGGTATTTTAGTCGACGCACGAGCGATGGAACACAACATCTCCGAGGTATCGATGAGGCGGGGATTTTCCTGTACGATCATTTCGCGAGAGTACCGTGAATATCAGAAACCCGGTAAAACATCGGTTCACCGACATCGCTATGGCCGGAACCAGATACTACAAGAGAATCTTTCAACGTGACAGAAGTGCAGCCCTTCTGAAAATTCTTCCAGACTTCAGTGCTGGGTCATTAACAAGTGTCAGCGAGTGAACGATTCAGTGAAATATTATCGGTATGGGCTTTCGGAGACGAAGGCCGACTCGTGTACCCTTGATGATTGCACGATACAAAGCTTTATGCCTCGCCTGGGCCCGTCAACACCGACATTCGACTATTGATGACTGGAAACATATTGCCTAGTCGGACGAGTCTCGTTTCAAATTTTATCTAGCGGATGGACTTGTACCGATCTGAAGAGAACCTCATGACTCCATGGATCCTACATGTCAGCAGGGGCTGTTCAAACTGATGGAGGCTCTGTCATGGTGTGGGGTGTGTGCAGTTGGAGTGATATGGGACCCTGATACGTCTTGATACGACTCTGACAGGTGACACGTACGTAAGCATCCTGTGTGATCACCTGCTTTAATTCATGTCCATTGCGCATTCGGACAGACTTGGGCAATTCCAGCAGGACAATGCGACATCCCACACGTCCAGAATGCCTACAGAGTGGCCCCAGCTCCACTCTTCTGAGTTTAAACACTTCCACTGGGCACCAAAGTCCCAGACTTGCAAATTATTGACCATATATACCATGCCTTGCTACGTGCTGTTCAGAAGAGATCTACATACCCTCGTACTCTTATGGATTTATGGACAGCCCTGGTAACAGTTCCCTCCAGCACTGCTTCATACATTAGTCGAGTCCATGCCACGTCGTGCTTCAGCACTTCTGCGTGCTCGCGGGGGCCCTTCACGATATTAGTCAGGTGTACCAGTTTCTTTGCCTCTTCAGTATATAATTTCTTGATAGGTTTCCAGAACTCACATAATTCCTAAACTCATGGGCTAATTGTTAGTGGGCGTGCAAGTGACAACTGATAACAACCCAGATGTGTTCCTTGTGGTTCGATTCAGGTGAATTTTGTGGCGAAGATATCAACGTGAGTTGACTGTCAAACTTCTAACACCACCGCAGCACGATTCTGGCCTTACACCAAAGTCATTTGTACTGCTGCAAGATGCTATCATCATCGGGAAAGACATCAAGCGTGAAGCCACTACAGGAGGCCCGAAATAATGTTTACGTAGACGACAGTTGTGAAGGTGCCTTCGATTTCAACCAGACGTCGTTTGGAAGCCGATTTGAATGTTCCCCCATAGTATGCTATTGGTTCCACCGGCCTGGTGCTGTGCTGTATGTTTCGAGTACGCAGACACGACCATAGACGTGTTGTAACGGGAAACGTATATGTCAGATCGGACGACACGTTTTAATTGATTCGCTGATCCGGTGCTTATTGCAGTCGTAACTAACGATATCGTTGGATCGACATGGGAACACGCAGGTGTCATATGTTGCAGAGCTCCATGCTCCACCACGTACGCTGAACCGCCTGCTCCGAACCGTTTGAGCTTGGACGGACTTTGTACTCCGTCGTCACATCTGCCACAGATCGCCGCCTATTCTGGAGCGGAGAAGCGTCTGACCTGCACGTTCTGTGATGAGACAGGGACGTCCAAAAGCTGGTCACCAACTCTTGGTTCCACCGTCCTTCAACTACTTTCCGTACGTGCTTACTACAGCAATGCGCAACAGTCGACTGGCTTCCCCATATCCCATAATCTCGTTCCTAGGTTCTGGGAAGCAAAAATCTGTCGCTCCTAAAACTCACTTGCGTCAGTGGATTTCCCGGCTTGCACCCTGTATCGACTCTAGAATAATTCCGTTCGTCTTTAATTCGTTTCCAAATTCTCTTACCGCGTCGTGTGCCACCAGGATGCATTGAAAGTCGCGGTGAACAATGGTCACAAGGTTTTCACGTGTCAGTGTACGTACGTCAACTTCTCAGTCGAGTACAGGCGAAAATGTGTACCCCGACCTTGACTCGAATCCGTGATCTCCTGGTTACATGGCAGACGTTCTATCCATCTGAGCCACCGAGGGCATAGAGCATAGAACGACTGCAGGGATTACCTCGCGCACGCCTCCCTCGAGACCCACCTTCTCACCTTATATGTCCCTACTCAACACACTCGTTACTCGTGGAAGTGATTCTTTCCAAGTCCCGTGCCGGCCGAGGTGGCCGAGCGGTTCTAGGCGCTTCAGTCTGGAACCGCTCGACCGCTACGGTCGCAGGTTCGAATCCTGCCTCGGGTATGGATGTGTGTGATGTCCTTAGGTTAGTTAGGTTTAAATAGTTCTAAGTTCTAGGGGACTGATGACCTCAGCTATTAAGTCCCATAAGGCTCAGAGCCATTTTTGACCCAAGTCCCGTAATAGTTCGGGTAATACGTGTGCATCTGCACAGAAGAGGAAGGTCATGGCCGGTACTGCCAGAACTATATACTTATATGGATATGGTGTCTGTTCTTTCGGACATGTCCGAAAGAACAGACACCATATCCATATAAGTATAGTTCTATATTTAGCTCCGTTACTGATGGATAGCATGTAGATACCGACAGCGGAACTATTTCTGTGTTAAATTAAAATCTAACTGAGTTGTCTCTCTCAGGAGCCAGGGCAGTCTTTCTAGCTCTAAACACAACGAGAGAAAGTTGTCATTGAGCGAAAGTTACAGTCATTAACATCGATCTGCCACTATTGTTCCATGTCATTCAAGTTCCGGTTTCATGGTGACTTTAGACTTATCAACTATCTGTAGACTGAGCTCCAGTATTGAATCCTAAATTAAATGTCTCTCATCGAGTTTTCCCTCAGTGGCGACACGGCGCCGTTAATATAGAGATGCTTCCCTTGAGCTTATTGAACAGTCAATAGGGTATTGACAATCACTTCTTTCACAGCACAACCCGAGTGCAGCTCTAATGCTGTTGTACACTATTCTTGAGTGTCATGTGTTTCTCCTCTTTGGGATACGTCTCATTTTTGTGGCGGCAGTCCCGTCAATTAACAACGTTAGTATCGAATGTGTCACAGTGTGACACACTCATGTCAGAATATTTTCCTAGTTGGTGGACAGCCAAATTGGGTTTTCCTCAGGCCGTATAGAACACCCTTATCTGGAGTTGTATGGATTAAAGTACTTTTACCTTTCACGGTCTTATACACCCTGATGGCGTGTCAATTAGCGTGTCATAAAGCAGGCATAGCTTCATTAATGTTTGGGGAATAGAGGAAAAAATATTACTACTGAACATATAAAGCAAGAGAGAGAGAATATAGTCGAATGAAATCAGGCACTGGGGAGGCAATCAGAATGATGAATGTAACACTGCAAATAGCAGAAGAGTTTTGGTGTTTCGGCAACGAAATAACTGAAGATGAGAGATTTAGAGACGAAAGAAAATGCAGAGTGGCGAATAGCAAAAAAGATTTCTGAAAAAGAGAATTTTGTCAGCATCAATTTGTGTTAAGAAGTCTTCTGTAACGGTATATACCTGGCGTGAGGTCTTTCACAGAAATCAAAAGTCTAGGAAAATCATTTCAGACAAAAGGAGAATAATTTCTTTTGAAATGTGATACCACAGAAGAATATTGAAGATTAGATGGGCAGCTCGAAAACTAAGAAGGAAGCACTGCATCGAATAATTAGAGGAAAATGAAATTTATGGCGCAATTCGACTAAAAGAAGGTATAAGTTGTTCAAAAAGATTTCGGGCTTGCAGTCGGTCGTCGTAAATTTGATTGCACGATATTTCGGCTGGACAACTGCCAGCCATTTTCAGGTGAGCCGTCCTCGTTCGGCTCACCTGAAGATGGCTGGCAGTTGTCCAGCCGAAATACCGTGCAGTGAAGTTTACGACGACAGGCTGCAAGCCCGAAATCTTTTTCAATAGTTGATTCGCCGGGAAAATTTCAAATTTTACAAGGAATAAGTTGATAGAATATATCTTGAGGCATCAGTGCATCGTCAATTCAGTGATGGAAGAAAGCATAGAGGGGTAAAGCTGTAACGGGAGGCCGTGGTTCGACTTCAATAAACAGATTCAAATTTAGGTCGATTGCAGTACTTTTGCAGAGATGAAGAAAGTTGCATAGAATAAACGAGCGTGGATTTCTGCATGAAACCAGTGTTCGGACTACAGACTGTCACAATAACGTATTGAAACTCAGATGGTAATAACATATTTACATAACCTTTAATTTTTTTGTATTATGATAGTCACATTACTTCCAGAAATTACTTGGAAAAAGTATTGATTTTGATCGTGGAACAGAAATGTATCTGTTGCTAGAAATTACGTTGTGATAATCTAAGACCCGTCACCTGTATAGTCTGATAACGGTATTACTTCCGAATCCAAATGATAACCACGCTAGGAAATTGTATAAATCAACAATCAGTAAACATAAAAAACAGATCAGAAGAAAATTCGTAACTGATGTGTCTCTTGTGCTCTGGCTATCGAAAAACTTGTTATGTAGATCAGCAGCGTATCTCTGTAAAATAGAACGTAATTCCTAGCAGCGGGACAGTATCACTCACCATCGCGAGCGTTGAGGTGGGGCTGTTTCTTGAGCCACTCCTTGATGTGCTTGATGTCTTCGTCTCTTCTCTTGGGGTCCTCGTTCAGATTCTTCTGTGCTATGGCCTGCAGTTCGGGGGAAACCTGCCGGTAACTCATCTGTAACAACACAGGGTTGTCAATCGATACAATGTTAGAATAATCCACGATTCATGCACTTCTCACTGAGTGTAATGTACCATGAAATATTGAGCTCCTGCGTTACTTAACAGATGGTGATAATACACCACGAAACACCTCGTAGCACGATCTGGTTCTTGCTTTAGAACCAACATGACCCCATATCTGGTGTCGGTGACAAGACTACGTGTTCTGCGTCAACAACTAACCAGTTTGAAACGTCACTTATTAAAAAGCAGCAACATCACATGTGTTTAATAAATGGTTCAAATGGGTCTGAGCACTATGCGACTTAACTTCTGAGGTCATCAGTCGCCTAGAACTTACAACTAATTAAACCTAACTAACCTAAGGACATCACACACATCCATGCCCGAGGCAGGATTCGGACCTGCGACCGTAGCGGTCACGCGGTTCCAGACTGAAGCGCCTTTAACCGCACGGCCACACCGGCCGGCTGTGTTTAATAATTGTTGTGCGAGCACTAACCGGGTTCAACACAGTATCTCTTTTGACTTATCCAAAGCATTTAGCTATGCAGATGGGACGTAATTTTCACATAAACCGTAGTATAAAGAACTTTGGGAAAAAATTCGTAAACGGCTTCTCACTTATCTTTGCTTGTCTGGAAAACAGGGATATAAGTATGAATCTGACTGATGGTACAGTAAAGTAGAAATTCAAGACCATTCTGTTCTTGATATGCGGCTTTTTTCGATGTACGGAGCTTAACACGAAGTTACGGTCAAAGGTGGACGCATTTCTCAGACACAGCTGAGGAAAATATACTATGTGGATATAGGTCCGAACTCACTTTATTCGTATCTCAGAAATTACTTCCTATATCTTTTCATTGCATATTTGTCATGGGAAACGCACAGAAACATAAATTAGCAGCATATCACATGAAATGTTTTCTTGCATGAAATGTTAAGAATGCACTCTCTTACCACTAATGCATCCCTCAACATCCTGCCACACTGAATCCCGGATGCGTGTAAGTATCCCAGAAATAGTTCGTATGTTTTGGCAGTATTCCAGTGTAGTGACAAAAGGAAACTACTACTGCTGTTTTTCGATACACTCGAGCTTTGAAAAGCTCCCACAAATACACGAGTAATAGGTTTAGGTTCGAAAAAGTAGAGACAAGGAAATAGTCCGCATCTTAATATCCTGTTGTTGTGGTCTTCAGTCCAGAGACTGGTTTGATGCAGCCCTCCATGCTATTTTATCCTGTTCAAGCTTCTTCATCTCCAAGTAACTACTGCAACATACATCCTTCTGAATCTGCTTAGTGTATTCATCTCTTGCTCTTCGTCTACGACTTGTACCCTCCAAGCTGCCCTCCTGTACTAAACTGAAGATCCCTTAATACCTCAGAACATGTCCTGCCAACCGATCCTTTCTTCTAGTCAAGTTGTGCCACAAATGCCTCTTCTCCCCGATTCTGTTCAGTATCTCCTCATTAGTTACGTGATATACTCATCTGATCTTCAGCATTCTTCTGTAACACCACATTTCGAAAGCTTCTATTCTCTACTCGTCTAAACTAGGTATCATCCATGTTTCACTTCCATACATGGCTACACTAAAAACAGATACGTTCAGAAAGACGTTCTGACACTTAAATCTATATTTCTTGTTAACAAACTTCTCTTCTTTAGAAACGCTTTCCTTGCCATTTCCAGTCTACATTTTATATCCTCTCTACATCGACCAACATCAGTTATTTTGCTCCCCAAATAGCAAAACTCATCTACTGCTTTAAGTGTTTCATTTCCTAATCTAATTTCCTCAGCATCATCTGATTTAATTTGTCTACATCCCATTATCCTCGTTTTGCTTTTGTTGATGTTCATGTAATGTGCACCTTTCAAGACACTGTCCATTCCGTTCAACTACTCTTCCAGGTCCTTTGCTGTATCTGACAGAATTACAAAGTCACAGGCAAACTGCAAAGTTTTTATTTCTTGTCCATGCATTTTAATTCGTACTCCAAATTTTTTCTTTTGTTTCCTTTACTGCTTGCTCAATACGCAGATTGAATAACATCGGGGATAGGCTACAACACTGACTCACTCCCTTCCCAATCACAGCTTACCTTTCATGCCCCTCGAATCTTATAACTGCCATCTGGTATCTGAACAAATTGTAAATAGCCTTTGGTTACCTATATTTGACCCCTGCCACTTTCAGAATTTGAAAGAGAGTATTCCAGTCAACATTGTTGAAAGCTTTCTCTAAGTCTATAAATGCTAGAAACATAGGTTTGCCTTTCCTTAATGTATCTTCTAAGATAAGTCGTAGGTTCAGTATTGCCTCACATGTTCCAACATTTCTACTGAATCCAAACTGATCCTCCCCGAGGTCGGCTTCGACCAGTTATTCTATTCTTATGTAAGAATTCATGTTAGTATTTTGCAGCTGTGAATTATTAAACTGATAGTTCGGTAATTTTCACACATGTCAGCACCTGCTTTCTTTGGGACTGGAATTATTATATTCTTCCTGAATCCTGGAGGTATTTCGCCCGTCTGATTCATCTTGTTCACCAGATGGTAGAGTTTTGTCAGGGGTGGCTCTCCCAAGGCTATCAGTAGTTCTAATGGAATGCTGTCTACTCCTGGGGCTTGTCTCGACTTAGGTCTTTCAGTGCTCTGTCAAAATCTTCACGCAGTATCATATCTCCCATTTCATCTTCATCTACGTCCTCTTCCATTTCCATAACATTGTCCTCAAGTTGTTAAAATGTGTGTGAAATCTTATGGGACTTAACTGCTAAGGACATCAGTCCCTAAGCTTACACACTACTTAACCTAAATTATCCTAAGGACAAACACACACACCCACGCCCGCAGGAGGGCTCGAACCTCCGCCGGGATCAGCGGCACAGTCAATGACTGCAGCGCCCAATACCGCTCGGCTAATCCCGAGCGGCTTTCCTCAAGTTCATCACCCTTGTATAGACCCTCTATATATTCCTTCTATCTTTATGCTTTCCCTTCTTTGCTTGGAACTGGTTTTCCATCTCAGCTCTTGATATTTATACAAGTGGTTCTCTTTTCTCGAAAAGTCTCTTTAATTTTTCGGTAGGCAGTATCTATCTTACCCCCAGTGATATATGCCTCTACATCCTTAGAGATGTCCTCCAGCCATCCTTGCTTAGCCATTTTGCACTTCCTGTCCATCTCATTTTTGAGACGTTTGTATTCCTTTTTGCCTACTTAATTTATTGCATTTTTTTATTTTCTACTTTCATCAATTCAATTCGATTTTTCTTGTGTTACCCAAGGATTTCTACTAACCCTCGCCTTTTTACCTACTTGATCCTCTACTACCTTCACTATTTCATCCCTCAAAGCTACCCATTCTTCTTCTACTGTATTTCTTTCCCCCGTTCTTGTCAACTGTTCCCTAATGCTCTCCGTGAATCTCTCTACAACCTCTGCTTCTTTCAGTTTATCCAGATCCCATATCCTTAAATTCCCAACTTTTTGCAGTTTCTTCAAGTTTAATCTACAGTTCATAACCAATAGATTGTGCTCAGAGTCCACATCTTCCCCTGGAAATATCTTACAATTTAGAAACTGGTTCCTAAATCTCTGTCATACCATTACATAATCTATCTGAAACCTTCCGGTGTCTCCAGGGCTCTTCCAAGTACACAATCTTCTTTCATGACTTTTAAACCAAATGTTAGTTACGAATAAACTATGTTTTGTGTAAAATTCTACCAGGCGGCTTCCTCTTTCATTCCTTACTCCATTCCATATTCACTTAAAACTTTTCCTTCTCTTCATTTTCCTACTATCGAATTGCAGCCCCCCAAAAACTACCCCTCCATTACCCCTATTTGATTTTGTATTTATAACCCTGTATTCATCTGACCAGAAGTCTTCTTCCTCCTGTCACCGAACTTCACTAATTCCCACTATATCCAACTTTGACCTATCCATTTCCATTTATAAATTTTCTAACCTACCTACGCGATTGAGGAATCAGACATTCCACGCTCCGATACGTTGAACGCCAGTTTTGTTTCTCCTGATAACGACGTCCTCCTGAGTAGTCCCCGCCCGGAGATCCGAATGACGGACTATTTTACGTCCGGAATATTTTACTCAAGAGGACGCCATCATTATTTAACCATACAATAAAGCTGCATGCTGTCGGGAAAAATTACGACTTTAGTTTCCCCTTGCTTTCAGCTGTTCGCAGTACCAGCATAGTAAGGCCGTTTTGGTTAATGTTACATGGCCAGATCAGTCAATCATCCAGACTGTTGCCCTTGCAACTACTGAAAAGGCTGCTGCCCCTCTTCAGGAACCACACGTTTGTCTGGCCTCTCAGCAGATACCCCTCCGTTGTGGTTGCACCTACGGTATGGCTATCTGTATCGCTGAGGCACGCAAGCCTCCCAACCAGCAGCAAGGTCCATGGTTCAAGAAATCTGCTGTCTAAAATCCGATGACCACTATCAATGAAATGAAGCAGAACTGTATCCACGATAAAGGACGTGTTTCGTTGCCTGAAAGAATACAGCTTCTAGCAGATCAAGAAAAATATTCTTCAAGGGAACACTGAAATTTTGTCCATTGCCCCTGGATTGAAGAATGTGGGTCCCTAACATGCACACACAAGTAATTTCTGACCAAACGTTAACAGAAAACTCGTTGTAGATTTCGTGCATCAACAATTGCGTGAGGATTCGCGATAGTCTATACAGGTTCATTGTGAAAATTTACAGGGATTAATCTACTACCAGCAGCTATATAAAGTGAGTTCTAATACAAACAAACTTTTCCACAACCATTCGCAGATAACTTATTTTCTTCTTCCGTATGTAATGAATGAATGCTGAAATTGTGGTCCTATATATTTGTACACTCTATATATCGACGATGTACAACTAAACACAAAAGAATCAGTTGTACAATTTCTATCTAGAAATGACACGTCGCTGTTAAAGCTGTATTTGTATAATTTACGAATCAGTGATTTACAGACAATATATTATCGTTTAATCGTAACAGAATACATTGCATGCAGTTTCTGAGATTTACCCCAAAATTACTGAATGATCAGTGCACTCTTACATTTTAAATTATTAGTTTTTTTAGAAGTATCACATTCAGGATTTTTCCAAAAGCTAAACGCTGCTGGTTTGATTACGAGAATACTTTCAGCGTTCACATACTGTCAATTCTTTATTTACTTTTACTCCTCTATCTCTTTCTTAGGTGTTTTCAACTTACTCTTAATGCTTCTCTCGTTTGTAATTCGTTCAGTATTCGGCTGTCGGTAGCTTAGAGTTTTCATACTCTTTGAGAACCTGTGTGGGTACTTTTGTTTTCATGTGGCATGGAAGCAGACAGCCTCCGAATACCATTTTGACGAGTTTTTTGCGATGGCTGAAACACATTCTGCCTTAGTTCATGAACATTCTTGGTTGGAGGCTGGCATGCAAATATGGCTCTTCCCAACGCATTTGAGATTTATTCTGTGGGGGACAAATCAGGGAATCAGGCAGGCCGGTCGAGGATCCGTGCATTTCTCGAGACGTTTGTGGCGTGAACTACTGGTTTGTTGCGTTATGTTGCTGGAATATGTCATTTGTTCCTCTGGTCATTGAGGGTTTGTCAACATGTTTTACTGTTCTTGCGACATACCGACAAGCAATCAGCCGCTCTTCAACAATTACCAAATCAGTCATGTTGTCATACCCAATAGCAACCTACATCATGATTACAGGAGTTTTGGGAGGTGTGCATGTCAAAGAGTCCCTACCTTGTGTGACCTATCGCCAGGTCGTCCACGGAGTGGACGGCCCCGATCTGACTGCTACAAACAAAAGCAAGATTGACAGTGAACGCTAAGAAATGCTACTCAGTGTCCTACTCGACTCTGCCTGTACACCGTATCAATCTTTAACGCCTTTAGTAAGGTGTCAACTATAAACGACGCATTGTAACTCGAGATCTTTTCCAAACTTCCAGTAACATGTTTCCAACTGTTGTCATCTTTCTACTCATCAGACACTGTCGAAAAATCCCTCGATATTGTTGTGGCGTAGTCATTCCGGAGCCCCTTGTGCCTGTTCCTTTTGCACGTTGCTGCCATGGTTCTACTATGTAACCAGTCGTTCTGCAGTCATCGAACTGCAGGAAAATGTTTGAGCGATCTGTCGGTATGACGTTCCAATGATTCGAGCTTTCTCAAAATATCGGAGATGGTTAAAACCGCACACTCACATCTTCTAGTCATGCTGTGTAGCGCTTTCCACCAGGAACGTTCAACTGTTGGTAGACGCACACAAAACGCAGTACACACTCACAGCATTCTTCATCAGTGGGAATTGTTTTCTCTGTACTGAAAATAGGCTTCAACAGGAATAAGATTTTAACCAACATACTCCATAAGGAAGGACATGCTGGGTTTTCTTAGCCTTTGAGAACTTATGTGGGCACTTTTGTTTTCATTTGCCATAGAGGTAGACAGCCTCCGAATGTCACTTTGAGGAGTTTCTTGCAATGGGTGAAACACATTCTGACTAAATTCATGAACATCGTCGGTTGGAGTATGGCTTGAGAATATGCCTCTTCCCAACGCATTCCAGGTTTATTCTATGGGGGAAATATCATGTGTCCCTTATAATTAAAGAAAAAGGTTACTCGAGAGAGTTGCACCGGGAGAAAGGTGTACCTAGGAACACGTCATGTTTCCCGGTCGGTGCTTAAATCTAGTGACTGATTTTAGAATCACATGAAGTAATGCGCACTACCAACCACCATAAGCGGTGTCCGGCATTTTATGCTGCGTTCGTTGTTAAGAGATGTGAAATTGTGTTTTGCGCACTGTTTATAAATATGACGATTTATACTTATTTAAATGCTGTATAATAAAGGTGTTTGGAAAACATTCTTTTTTTTTCATTTTCAAACCTTTTTGATGAGTAAACTCAGTTACCAGCTTCTAGCATGAAAATGGCCAAGGTCTTGTAGCATGCAGCACGTAAAATTTGCATCGGAACTGAGTTTCTTTATCAAGTTGTGACATATCCATGAGTAAGTTTCCAGCGATCCAGGAAAATATTTGCTTTATTATACCTCTAGTCTTGGATCACGAAGTTTGTTTGTAAACAAGTTATTTATTTAGGTCAGTAACGACCATCTGCAGTCCTGGGCGAAAACGTGTTGCATTACACATATCACGCCATTACGTGTGACTGCACAATTGCATGTAATGGCATGATACGTGTAATGCAACACGTTTATGGCCAGGACTGCAGATGGTCATTACCGACAGAAATTAATAATGTATTTAATAATAAACATTGTGATCCAAGACTGGAATTATGATAAAACAAAGAGTTTCTTTAATTTGTTAACAATTTGCCCGTTGTTGAAAATGGAAATATGCATTTGTGAAAGCTTTTAACTTATAACTGGTGTCTCATAATACTTCTTCCCAATTTGATTCTATTTATTAATTATTATAGCCAATTACAAACAGTACCGACAAGATTTTTTTCGAAAGCAACACTGTTAAATCTCAACAGAGTATTTGTTCATAGGTACATGACGTGTTGTTGTCGCTTGGAACACTTTTTAATAATATTCGGAAAAACCATACTTTTTCGGAGTAGTTTTTGTAATTTCATAAAAGGACTGCAGCACACATAAAGTAAATGCCATCATTTCAACATGAAATACGAAAATATTATAAACGTCTATTACAGGGCTCTACAGAAGCGAAAATCTGAAAAGTACTCCGAGGAACAACACTCTCAATTCTTCAGTAATAGTTAAAGTTGTCTGACTTGCCCTTTATCACGAATAACAGGACGCTGCTACTTTTTCGTAGTTTCCTTTTACAAATTACCACATGGTGATCATATAATGGAGACGAATCCTTAATACCAAGTGTCAGTTATCTGAAACAACGAGCTGAATGTCTGTTTGGACTTCATAAGGAACACGTACGTTCTCTGTAAAACACCAACTTCCCTCAAGAGGACCAATATTTTAGATGACTGCCAGACAACTAGAAGCATTTGTAATTAATTACTGTCTGCATGTTGAATAGGTTCCAGTCCTTTACGTGAAGTAATGGTAAGTCCACGGAAGAAAGTTTTTTCTAAGTAACAGAGTAGGCCGATCTACAGAATGATTTAAAAGTAGGGAGGTACTCCACCAGCAACATGAAGTAGTACATTGTGCAGTTTTTTTACATTAAAACTGTTCGTTATGGTGTTTGTAGAAGTAAGATGAGTATTTCGCAAGCATCAGACTGTTCACAGCAGCTGAAATGCTCTGCTGGGTTGCCTCATGGCACACATACTTCTCTTACCACAGAGCAACTTCTAATATTTTCAAGAGCACACAAGAGACACATATGAGTACCAGTCCTTTAAAATACATATTCACATTCAATGAGATTGTGTTTGTTTAGCCGACCGGTGTGGCAGCGCGGTTCTCGGCGCTTCAGTCTGGAAACGCGTGACCGATAGGGTCGCAGGTTCGAATCCTGCCTCGGGCATGGATGTGTGTGGTGTCCTTAGGTTAGTTAGGTTTAAGTAGTTCTAAGTTCTAGGGGACTGATGACCTCAGATGTTAAGTCCGATAGTGCTCAGAGCCATTTGAACCATTTTTTTGTTTTTCTTTTTATGACCTTCGTATGCAGTTGATAATAGTTTTATCTGCTTATCTGTCGATTGTGAACGACAGACAGGTTGCGTAAACACTTGAGATACAAGATTTGTCGGTGTGAGTATACAGGGTGTTACAAAAAGGTACGGCAAAACTTTCAGGAAACATTCCTCACACACAAAGAAAGAAAATATGTTATGTGGACATGTGTCCGGAAAATCTTACTTTCCATGTTAGAGCTCATTTTATTACTTCTCTTCAAATCACATTAATCATGGAATGGAAACACACAGCAGCAGAGCGTACCAGCGTGACTTCAAACACTTTGTTACAAAAAATGTTCAAAATGCCCTCCGTTAGCGAGGATACATGCATCCACCCTCCGTCGCATGGAATCCCTGATGCGTTGATGCAGCCCTGGAGAATGGCGTATTGTATCACAGCCGTCCACAATACGAGCACGAAGAGTCTCTACATTTGGTACCGGGGTTGCTTAGACAAGAGCTTTCAAATGCCCCCACAAAAGAAAGTCAAGATGGTTGAGGTCAGGAGAGCGTGGAGGCCATGGAATTGGTCCGCCTCTACCAATCCATCGGTCACCGAATCTGTTGTTGAGAAGCGTACGAACACTTCGACTGAAATGTGCAGGAGCTCCATCGTGCATGAACCACATGTTGTGTCGTACTTGTAAAGGCACATGTTCTAGCAACACAGGTAGAGTATCCCGTATGAAATCATGATAACGTGCTCCATTGAGCGTAGGTAGACGAAACTAAAATGAGTTCTAACACGGAAATTAAGCGTTTCCGGACACATGTCCACATACCATCTTTTCTTTATTTGTGTGTGAGGAATGTTTCCTGAAAGTTTGGCCGTACCTTCTTGTAACACCCTGTATGGTATAATCAGCTGAAGACAACAAAGTAAATTTTCGCCTGTGCTATATAACACTTCCTCGATGAACCAAATGTTGCTAAAATTCTCGGACAGATTGTCGAATGATTTCACGAAAACCTTGTAACATTTCTGAAATCACCTGAGCTACAGAAACGTACGCATTTATGGAAATCGGAAGTCCCGTACCTTGCACCTTCGGTTTCGGCGGTCCTCAAAACAACTTTTTTAATACAATTTCAATGACAGTGCTGTTACCTGGATTCCAGAGTTGACAAATACTGCCTGCAACCTGCATTTGTGTCTCACCACAGTTAATTGGCTACCTGCATCTCCCATCAATAGTGGAAACCATCGTAGTGCGATGATGAGCAATTGCGCCTTCGAAACAGTGCAACGTTTTTGCAAGAGAATCCACGGAAACGTACAAGCGCCTGAACTAAAGAACTGTGTTCGATGCTATGCTAAGAAACGTTTTGACCAGAAACGATTACGAGCAAGAGCTGTGTACAACACTCTCCGGACAAAATTACACTTATTCCTTTAAAATAAAATACTGGTGGCCTTGGAGCGTTTATAGGATGTTTCAAAAAGAACGACCTGATTTCAAAACCCAATATTTATTGATAAAAACATACTACAAACATGGGATGGGTTGCAAAATAGTCACAAAATATTGAAGCTATTACAAATGCTGTATGTGTACGCCAACAGCAGCACGAACAATGCCTAGACTATAGCTGAATTCGTCATAGACTTTACACCATATATTTCTCTTTACTGAAGCTATGGCGGCTGTTATTCTGTTCTTCACTTCTTCTATGTCACGAGTTAAAGGGGAGATCAACAAACATTCCTTCACATATACACAAAAAAAATCACGTGGGGTCAGGTCTGGCGATCTTGGAGACCAAGAGTGCGGGCAGTGTCTCGGGGTCCCGTGCGCCCCATCCAGCGTTAAGATATTTTCGAATGCTGGAGAGTTGGATTTTTTCACAACTTCAGGGAAATTGCGATAACTTCCTTTTCCAACAGGATGGAGCGTCACACATCATACGTGAGTTTCTCAACGCTGGCTAGGGCGCACGGGACTCAGAGACCCTACGCAGCACTCTTGGCCTCCAAGATCGCCAGATATGACCCCATGTGATTTTTTTTCTTATGTGGATATGTGAACCAAAGTGTCTTCATCTCCCTTATCTCGTGACGTAGAATATGTGAAGAACAGAACAACAGCCGCCATAAATTCTGTAAAAGCAGATACATTATGTGAAGTTTACGACGAATTTAGCTATCGTCTAGATTATGTTCGTGCTGCTGCTGCTGGTCTCATGTGCATTTGTAATAGCGTAGCTAAAACTTTAATGTTTAGTGGGTATTTTGCAATCCATCTCATGTTGTGGTATTTTTTATAAATAAATATGGGGTTTTTGCAATCAGATCATTCTTTATGAAACACTGGATATACAAATGTATAACTGCAGGTAAAACGTGCAAGGCGTCCAGTGTGCTGACGACCCTATGAGACGGTTAACGCCCATTGTGTGGTGGTGTAGATCAGGATGGAGGTGGTTCTGTGTTGGTTTTTCAGGTAGTTTTCGTAAAATGAGTTGAGCACACTCATCGAGGTCATCGTGGACGTGAATCAGAATTTTTATTTCGATTCCCATTTTACACTTCCTTCTGCTGCTTCGTGCTTCATGATGAGTATTCTGTGGACACTCCCATCTACCATGTTGACAACAGCCATCTTAATACGGCTATACGCATGCGTGCTGTATGTCACTCGACTTTCCCGCTAGATCACTCGATATTTACTCCAAATAAAATGTTTGGGACTATGTGGAGCAACGTGTGAAACTTTGTAATCAATATCTCCGCTGTGTAGTATCTAAACATCAGTAAAGGTCTTTACTCCGTACCAGTAAACCCCCATTCTTCAAAGACTCGAACTCCCGTGTAAAGAACAGATCGAAATTTCTATTTACGCTGCAAACGATTTAGGTGTTTAATATTTTCCATTGAGCATGTAACCGTGAAAAAGATTAGAAGAGGTCTGAAGTTATGTTTAAAATTTGTTGGAAGTCACTAAGCGCTCTCATTGTCAAACACTGGTTGAAACCAATTTGAGTATTTCGTGCTCCGTTTTCCAGACATCTGAATATTAACGACACCCTTTCTCCTGAACCGCGTGTCGTGCAACGATAAGATGTGCGGGTACATTTAGTGGTATACTTGGATACCGTCTTCAATATTTATTGCGAATAGAGTTAGCAGTACAGAATTAATAAATTAAAATGTCATGCCTGCTCTAGGAAAGCATGACCTCGAAAGACAACACCATTAAGCAGGGTCGAGCGGAGTGTCCGCGCGGTTTGAGGCGCCATGTCATGGATTGCGCGGCCCCTCCCACCAGAGGTTCGAGTCCTCCCTCGGGCATGAGTGCATGTGTTGTTCTTAGTATAAGTTAGTTTAAGTAGGGTGTAAATCTAGGGACCGATGACCTCGCTGTTTGGTCCCTTAGGAATTCACAAACGTTTCAACATGTGAACATTAAGCAGGAAGTACTCAGCAGAACACAGAAAGCATCCAATTTGCACAGTCAAATCAGAAATCTTCTCTGGAAGAATAAATGGCACGAAAAGCAAAAGCGACCATGTACCGCACCTTCCTGGTACCAGTCTTTACATATGGTTTAGAATCATATACCCTCCTAACCAAAGGCATTAGCAGAATTCAGACGACAGAAATGATATTCATTACAACTATGAATCAAACAATTAGAAAGGACAAAATCAGAAATGAGGGGAAGAGACAAATATCTGTTATTGTGGTTCGCTTACAAATGTCACAAAGAAACGCAGGGTTTAGTGGCATCGGTACGTAATGAGAATGGACAGCGAAAGACCTGCGGAAAGGTACATCAACCTGAACCTCGTTGGAAGAAGACCACGGGGAGCAACAAGAAAATGCTAAATAGAGACTGTAAGATTAGATGTGGAGGAGAAAGGACACAAATGGAAAGTTGTAAGATGTATGATGACAGAAGGAGATGGCGAGCGCTTGTACACCACATGTGGGAAACTGGAGTTGGAAAATTATGATGACTGTGCCTGCTGTTGCAGTTTTACTGCATGAATAGCGAAAATCTACGAGGACTATTCGGAAAATAAGGAACGACCAGTCGCGAAATGGAGATAACGGTGAAAATTCGATGAAGCTTTGGACAGATGCATTTTGCAGTGTCTCTAGTACGCCCGTAGATAGCGTCATGTCGCTCTTCTCAGTTGTGAGCGCACAGTAATCACGTAAAGATGCCTAGATAAATAGCATCCCTCGCGAAGTATGGGTGCCTGCCGTGAGATTTCGCGTGATTTCACATAATCCCACATAACGTACCTGTCATGCATTTCCTTCTTCATGACAGTTTTCAGCCGCAAACAGCAGGGGCAATAAAGCTGTTCTTGCAGCGTTTTCGATGGAAAATATTTGATCGCCCGCTTTGAAGCCTGTAATTCGCTCCCTCTGAGTTTCATCTCTGCTCACATGAACCGCTGACTATGAAGACAACATTCTGGCTCAGACAAAGACTACAGTCCAGCACAGAAAATTGTCGGAAAGCACAGGAGGCTATCTTCTATGACGATGGTATTGGAAAATTGGTAGAACGCTACGACAGGTGTCCAATTCGGAGGTGCGCTATGTTGAGAAGCAGCTGGAAGGTGTAGCTAACTGTTGCAAATAAAACAGTTTTGATTTTCAATGTGGTTTCTATTTCACCATCGATTGTTCTTCTTTCCGAATAGTCCTCGTAGTTAGCGGTATCCTTCTTTCCTTTTATGGTAAAGGTTTGAGATTATGTGTAAAGTTAAGGGATCTCTTCCTGAAACATGGGTGAGTTATGCTGCGTGACAACATACACACAGTATCTAATTCTAATGCTTGTCTCACTGAGTTAAACTTCTAACCTAAGAGTATACCTCTTAATGAGTGGATTAAGTTAATACTCTTCATGAGTATTTTAAGACTGTAAATACGACAGTAATAATGTGAAACATTGAAAATAAAATTTTGGTCATCTCTAGAAGCCGGAAACCTACACCTGGGATTGTGCGTCATGGACCACGAAATGGGTCAGCCGTTTTGTGATATAGATGGCACACCTGGAGACCTTCGTGGCCTCTCTGCTTAGTGGAACTGAGAACACTATGAAGTACAGAGGCGGTGGTACACGCTGTTAGCGCGATGAATCCTGGGACTTTAGCCAGTGTGCTTGCTTACACTTAATTTGCTATATGGATTGACTCTTTAAGACACAGCTTTAGTGTAATTTCTTTAATTCCGATTTTGGCAGTAGAATAACTGAATGTCTCTTACCGGTACAACCGATCACAGAGAGACAAAAATAAATGGAAGTTCGTTAAGAATGAGCAATAATTAATCAGAAGTTTACCGTAAATTTTTCACTAACCTTTGAGTGATCTGCTACACGAGTTTTAACACTACGGGTAGCTTCTACACGCGACGTAACGATCGCTCACACAGCACTCACACGTAATGTATCTTTTAAGACACCGCTCAGTAGTTGTTATCTGCAAATCGATCGCGCAGCTATGATGAGTGACAAACAGAGATTAAGTAATGAATCCATGATATCTCGGGGGCGACTCGAAAGTCCGACAGCTGCATGTTCTCATTGGACTCCAGTACCAAGCTACCGAGCGCAAACAAAAGCCCATACGTAAAACGGAATTGAACAGAGTCCATTATAATTGTTTAAGGCGTACCAACTTTCTCACCATCTTAAGCCTCCTGGGTGACATTAAAGTCGGAACTACTCAGATAGCTTGAAATATCTGCAACGTTAACCTGATTACACGCCCAACATGTTCCTCATATTCCAACCGAGTTTATGTTCGAAAATTTCAGTGTCTTATTTAACACGAAACTATTTTTTGCAGTCAGGAGTAACGTGTACTTTTTTCCAGTTACGTGGGAGTATTCATTGAGCAAGAGATTATCGATAGGTATGAGTTAGCTAAGGAGCTAATTCTTCACGGCGTTAAATATAAATTCTAACTAATGTTCCGTCAGGGCATGATGCCTCTGTACCTGGGAGTGGGGGAGTCAAACATTGGTATGGCAGCGCCTTCATTCCTGAATACGTTTTAAAATGTAGAATTTAATATTTCACCTGCCTCTTTGCTGTCTTCAGTTGCAACACCAGACGAGTACACGAGAGACTGAATGGGAGATTTGGACTAATTCACTGACTTTATGTATTACGAGAATTCCCCGGGACTTTTTCATAAACCTTTCAATCAGACGGTGAAAAGTATTGTAGACTTCTCGTAAGACCCTTCTTAAGGGTGCACGCGTTACTATTAACTTTAAATTCTTCTGCGTTATATGTGTCTTGTTCAGCAAGCCAGAACGCTGCTGTATTCAAAGACTTTTTATTAAGTTGTTATTATCTGTTGCTATAACCTTATTTCGGCCCCATTGCCATTGTCAAGCTATCTAGGAACATATGGAATTGCTAGTGCGTGAATCTATGTCAATTCGTAACTAATAACAACTCTGTATAATCTGTTGTACACTCATGCTCATAAATTAAGGACACTGCTGATACATGGTGAAACAACGCTCTGGTGGGAGGTTTGCGGGTTTAAATCACCGCTGGGTATGACCATGCAGTGCATTTGACCTGCGGTCGTCGCACCGTGGCGCTGACAGCAGTCCACATACGCAGAGGTGTGTTGGTGCATGTCAGAGTACGGTGCAGCGAGTAAGTGTGCAGACGTTTACAGACGTGTTAACGGTAACTGTGTGTTGAAAATGGCTCAACGAACCCATATTGATGACGTTATGAGGGGTAGAATACTAGAGCGACTGGAGGCTGGTCAAACACAGCAGCTCGTAGCACGGGCCCTCCGTGTGCCACAAAGTGTGATATCAAGATTATGACAACGATTCCAGCAGACAGGAAACGTGTCCAGGCGCTACAGTACGGGACGTTCACAGTGTACAGCACCACAAGAAGTCCGATATCTCACCATCAGTGTCCGCAGACGGCCACGGAGTACTGCAGATAGTCTTGCTCGGGACCTTACCGCAGCCACTGGAACAGTTGTCTCCAGACACACAGTCTACAGACGCCTGAACAGACATGGTTTATTCGCCCGGAGACCTGCAAGGTGCATTCCACTGACCCCTGGTCACACGAGAGCCCGTAAAGCCTGGTGTCAAGAACACAGTACATGGTCACTGGAACAGTGGTCCCAAGTTATGTTCAGGGACGAGTCCAGGTATAGACTAAACAGTGGTTCTCGTCAGGTTTTCATCTGGCGTGAACCAGGAACCAGATACCAACCCATTAACGTCCTTGAAAGGGACCTGTATGGAGGTCGTGGTTTGATGGTCTGGGGTGAGATTATGATTGGCGCACGTACACCCGTGCATGTCTTTGAAGGAGAAACTGTAACAGGTCAGGTGTATCGGGACGTCATTTTGCAAATGTATGTCCGCCTTTTCAGGGGTGCAGTGAGTCCCACCTTCCTCCTGATGGATGATAACGCACGGCCCCACCGAGTTGCCATCGTGGAGGAGTACCTTGAAACAGAAGATATTAGGTGAACGGAGTGACCTGCCTGTTCTCCAGACCTGAACCCCATCGAGCACGTCTGGGATGCTCTCGGTAAACGTATCGCTACACGTCTTCAAGCCCCTACGACACTTCAGGAGCTCCGACAGGCACTGGTGCAAGAATGGGACACTATACCCCAGCAGCTGCTCGACCACCTGATCGAGAGTATGCCAACCCGTGGTGCGACCTGTATACTTGCGCATGGTGATCATATCCCATATTGATGTTGGGGTACATGTGCAGGAAACAGTGGCGTTTTGTTTCACATGTGTTTCGGGACGTTTTTCTCAACATATCACAAATACCGTGGACTTACATATCTGTGTCGTGTGCGTTCCTTATGTGGCTATGATATTAGCGGCAGTTTTGTGGCCGGCCTGTGTGGCCGAGCGGTTCTAGGCGCTGCAATCTGGAACCACGCGAGCACTACGGTCGCAGGTTCGAATCCTGTTTCGGGCATGGATTTTTGTGATGTCCTTAGGTTAGTTAGACTTAAGTACACTCCTGGAAATTGGAATAAGAACACCGTGAATTCATTGTCCCAGTAAGGGGAAACTTTATTGACACATTCCTGGGGTCAGATACATCACATGATCTCACTGACAGAACCACAGGCACATAGACACAGGCAACAGAGCATGCACAATGTCGGCACTAGTACAGTGTATATCCTCCTTTCGCAGCAATGCAGGCTGCTATTCTACCATGGAGACGATCGTAGAGATGCTGGATGTAGTCCTGTGGAACGGCTTGCCATGCCATTTCCACCTGGCGCCTCAGTTGGACCAGCGTTCGTGCTGGACGTGCAGACCGCGTGAGACGACGCTTCATCCAGTCCCAAACATGCTCAATGGGGGACAGATCCGGAGATCTTGCTGGCCAGGGTAGTTGACTTACACCTTCTAGAGCACGTTGGGTGGCACGGGATACATGCGGACGTGCATTGTCCTGTTGGAACAGCAAGTTCCCTTGCCGGTCTAGGAATGGTAAAACGATGGGTTCGATGACGGTTTGGATGTACCGTGCACTATTCAGTGTCCCCTCGACGATCACCAGTGGTGTACGGCCAGTGTAGGAGATCGCTCCCCACACCATGATGCCGGGTGTTGGCCCTGTGTGCCTCGGTCGTATGCAGTCCTGATTGTGGCGCTCACCTGCACGGCGCCAAACACGCATACGACCATCATTGGCACCAAGGCAGAAGCGACTCTCATCGCTGAAGACGACACGTCTCCATTCGTCCCTCCATTCACGCCTGTCGCGACACCACTGGAGGCGGGCTGCACGATGTTGGGGCGTGAGCGGAAGACGGCCTAACGGTGTGCAGGACCGTAGCCCAGCAACATGGAGACGGTTGCGAATGGTCCTCGCCGATACCCCAGGAGCAATAGTGTCCCTAATTTGCTGGGAAGTGGCGGTGCGGTCCCCTACGGCACTGCGTAGGATCCTACGGTCTTGGCGTGCATCCGTGCGTCGCTGCGGTCCGGTCCCAGGTCGACGGGCACGTGCACCTTCCGCCGACCACTGGCGACAACATCGATGTACTGTGGAGACCTCACGCCCCACGTGTTGAGCAATTCGGTGGTACGTCCACCCGGCCTCCCGCATGCCCACTATACGCCCTCGCTCAAAGTCCGTCAACTGCACATACGGTTCACGTCCACGCTGTCGCGGCATGCTACCAGTGTTAAAGACTGCGATGGAGCTCCGTATGCCACGGCAAACTGGCTGACACTGACGGCGGCGGTGCACAAATGCTGCGCAGCTAGCGCCATTCGACGGCCGACACCGCGGTTCCTGGTGTGTCCGCTGTGCCGTGCGTGTGATCATTGCTTGTACAGCCCTCTCGCAGTGTCCGGAGCAAGTATGGTGGGTCTGACACACCGGTGTCAATGTGTTCTTTTTTCCATTTCCAGGAGTGTAGTTCTAAGTTCTAGGGGACTGATGACCTCAGACGTTAAATCCCATAGTGCTCATAGTCGTTAGAACCAGTTTTGTGTCGTGCCACTTTGTGTGGCACCAGATTCTGCAATTATCCTTAACTTATGAGCAAGAGTGTAATATTGACTTCCACAACACGTCATTAACGCTATCGCTATCTAATACTTCTGCCTATCGTAGGTGTAGCGCAGCCGAAATTGTTATTCTGTAGATATATAATATTCTACACTGGAATTTGTTGCTCAACAACATTTGCTAAAACCTATTTAACATTTTCCGTAGGTCTGACACGGAGACATGCATTACTAGACTGGCGCATATTTAACTGAAGCCAGACGTTTGGTGAGGTGAGATGGCGGCGTCAGGAAGTTTCTGTGTGGTACTACTACGATTTTGTGACACGAAATAACGTTGCAAGCTTTACGAGGTGATCTAAACAAGTTGTGCACTAGCACAAATTTTTGCTTTGAGTTTAAGGTATACGAGTATATTGTAGAATCGTGTTATGAGAAGAACGTGGAGTTTGGTATAAAGACGTATAAAACAATAGTAATATTTCACAAGAGTACGCAAACGAAAAAAGTCACTTGTTATCTACGACAAATAGCACATTCTATTTATACGAGCAATTTCATAACGAGAATACTATTCGTAGAAGAGTCGAAGTTGATCAGAGCAGATTAAAAATACATCATTAAACTACATCTGTTAATAATATATTTATTAAACTCCTTAAAATATACATAAACTATTTAAACATTGTTTGTATTTCAGATAGGACAAACTGTAATGTAATTATTTAGGCTTTCATACAGAACAAAAGCACAAATATGTAATATATTTCTAGTGGTGCTTGATTTGAGACATGTCCCATTCTGTGTATCTTCCTTCTGCTGTACGAAAAAATAGAGCCAAACACGACGCATGTATTGACCATTATGTCAAAACTCTAAACGTAACGTAGTTACATCAGTTTATTTCCATTTCTTATGACTGTTTTATCAGTAAATAATCAGCTGTTCGCTCGCCGCCATATTGAGATTCTAAATTCCTAGCTTCAGTGACACCAAAGATACTGCATGCGGTACTCCCCATGGAGGTAAAAAAAAAGGGAAATGACACTGCAGACTTACACTGCGTATTGTTTTGAAGTCAGAGTGTGCGGGACTTGCCGCCATGTTAAAGAGCCCAAAACATTAGCAGACTACTGTTTACGATTGATTCTTGTTCATTACTTCTATCGTGTGCAAGCAACAAATGATTTAAACACTAAAAATTTTAGTGCTCACATGAATAAAGTAGTGTCAGGAAGGCAATTTCGAACGTTTTTTCTGTTCTTAAATGAGTATTTGCTCCAGTAATACGACGCATCTCGCCTTGTTAATGCAATTTATTTTTAGTTGATATATTTCGAATAACGAAGAAGTGGCGGTAGTGATGTGGAAAGCATGCTTTCGTAATCCATTTAATTTCACTTTTACTTTATTTATATCGACAGCAAATGAAGCTGAACCTCTGAAACCTAAGCTTGTTTGCTTACTGGAACTACTGCTTGTTCGTCACATTTTCAGTTTTCATCTCCTATGCAGAACATTTTTAATGTTCGCATTTGAAAAAAAAAATTACGTACATGTTCTTTGATAGTCCATAAACGCATATAATGAAGAAAGAAGCAAGGCAAGCTATCGTGTCTTGTGTATGTCAACAAAGTGAACGATTACTGAAATGTCGAAGTAACAGAACTGCATAGGTGTATACCTTCGTGCAGAACAGAGTTCTTGTTTTATTAGGTTTTCAGTACATTAATCTCACAGTAATTTACACAACTTCTCACTCTGCAATCTTACCTATAATGCATCAGCCAATGTGTGGCCAATAATAGCCATTTACAAGGTAAAAAAGATAAGTTTTCAAATCCTTCCAGCAGGGTGTAATGTTATAAATGTGATTAAGGGAATGACCTCAAACGCTTAAGACCCCATAAAATGGAGAGTGTACTTAAACGTATATATAAGTAATTTTTTTTTAGCAGTGACAGCCAAATCTGTGTAAGATGTGCGTCCACCTTTCCAACTGTAGCCTACTAGCTTCTTTTCCCTGAATAATTCTCGCTAGTAACACTGTGAAGTGCACCCGTAGTCTAGGGGTGCCGGTACGGTAACTCAGCATGTTTGGTCAGAGGGCTGAGTGCCCGTTGTAATAAAAAAAAAGCCAAGTAAAGGAATCAACGATCAAATTCAAAGGATGTCTTGTGACGTCCACCCAGACCAAACGCAACGAACTATATTGAACAAAATGAACAAAAAGATTCATAATCAAAAGGTCTTCGGCCCTGGGTTCGAATCCCGCCACTGCTTAAATTTTGATTAATAATCAGCATTGGTGGCCGAAGACATCTGGCATAAGAAGTCACCCTAATTCTGTGAAAGGCCTTGCCATAGAGAGTGGAGGAGCGGACAGAGGTTCAGGGCACTCTCGTGTCCTAGGGGTGGGAAACTTACCATAAAGGCGGAAGAATCAGCGATGATCAACGGCATGCAGATGCAGAAGGCAATGGAAACCACTGCATTGGAAATGAGCGTTTGGCGTCATTGGCCGGGAGGCCCTTTGCGGAGCAGCTCCGGCCGCCTTGGTGCAGGTCTTGTTACATTCGACGCCACAATGGGTGACCTGCGCGCCTGCTGGAGATGAAATGGCGATGAAGACAACACAACACCCAGTCACTGAGTGGAGAAAATCTCCGACCTAGACGGGGATCGAACCCGGCTCCGAAGGACGGCAAACAGTCACGCTGCCCACTCAGCTGTCGGGGCTGAGAACACTGCATTAAAGACACGTAACGTGTACCCACAGGACATGTGGCGTGTAATTGACGAATTATCATGATGATCTCTCCATTGGAAAAAGGTTCCTGAATAGTCCCACATTAGGATCTCGCGGGAGGGTACTGCCAAAGAGGAGGCTGCAGTGAGAAAATGATCGAATAATCAACGGAAGGATAACGTTCTGCAAGTCTTTGCGTGGAATGTCAGAAGCTTGTACGTGGTACGGAAACTAGAAAATCTGAAAAAGGAAATGCAAAGGCTCAATCTAGATATAGTAGGCGTCAGTAAATTGAAGTGGAAAGAAGACAAGGGTTTCTGGTCAGATGAGTACAGGGTAATATCAACAACAGCAGAAAATGGTATAACAGGAGTAGGATTCGTTATGAATAGGAAGGTAGGGCAGAGAGTGCGTTTCTGTGAACAGTTCTTATCAGAATCGACAGCAAACCAACACCGACAACGATAGTTCACGAATACACGCCGACGTCGCAAGCTGAAGATGAAGAGACAGAGAAAGTGTATGAGGATTTGAATGGGTAATACAGTATGTAAAGGTTCAAATGGCTCTGAGCACTATGGGACTTAACAGCGGAGCTTATCAGCCCCCTAAACTTATAACTGCTTAAACCTGACTAACATTAGGACAGCACACACATCCATGCCCGAGGCAGGATTCGAACCTGCAACCGTAGCAGTCACGCGGTTCTGGACTGAAACGCCAAGAACCGCTCCGCCACAACGTCTGGCTTCTGTAAAGGGGGGTGAAACTCTAATAGTCGTGGGGGACTGGAATGCAATTGTAGGTGAAGGAGTAGAAGGAAAGGTTGCAGGAGAAAATGGGCTTGGGACAAGGAATGAGAGACGAGAAAGACTAATTGAGTTCTGTAACAAGTTTCAGATAGTAATAGCGAATGCCCTGTTCAAGAATCACACGAGGAGGAGGTATACTTGGAAAAGGCCGTGTGATACGGGAAGATTTCAGTTAGAATATATCATGAGAGATTCCGAAATCAGATATTGGAATGTAAGGCCTACCCAGGAGCCGATATAGACTCAGATCACATTACAGTAGTCGTGAAGAGTAGGCTCAAGTTTAAGACATTAGTCAGGAAGAATCAATACTCAAAGAAGTGGGATACGGGAGTACTAAGGAATGACGAGATACGCTTGAAGTTCTCTAAGGCTATAGATACAGCAATAAGGAATAGCTCAATAGGCAGTTCAATTGACGAGGAGTGGACATCTCTAAAAACGGCTATCACAGAAGTTGGGAAGGAAAACATAGGTACAAAGAAGGTAACTGCGAAGAAACCATGGGTAACAGAAGAAATACTTCAGTTGTTTGATGAAAGGAGGAACTACAAAAATGTTCCGGGAAACTCAGGAATACAAAAATATAAGTCGCTGAGGAATGAAAGAAATGGGAAGTGCAGGGAAGGTAAGACAAAATGGCTGCAGGAAAAATGTGAAGAGATCGAAAAAGAAATGATTGTTGGAAGGACAGACCTAGCACACAGGAAAGTTAAAAAAATAAACCTTCGGTGACATTAAAAGCAAATGTGGTAACATTAAGAGTGCAACGGGCTTTTCACTGCTAAATGCAGAGGAGAGAGCAGATAGGTGGAAAGAATACACTGACAGCCTCTATGAGGGGGAAGATTTGTCTGATGTGATAGAACAAGAAACGGGAGTCGATTTAGAAAATACAGGGGATCCAGTATTAGAAAATGGCTCTGAGCACTATGGGACTTAACATCTGAGGTCATTAGTCCCCTAGAACTGAGAACTACTTAAACCTAACTAACCTAACGACATTATACACATCCATGCCCGAAGCAGGATTCGAACCTGCGACCGTAACGGTCGCGCGGTTCCAGACTGAAGCGCCTAGAACCGCTCGGTCACAGCGGCCAGCTTCCTGTATTAGAATCAGAATTTAAAAGAGCTCTGGGGGGCTTGAGATCAAATAACGCAAAAGGGTAGATAACATTCCATCAGATTTTCTAAAATCATTGGGGGAAGTGGCAACAAAACGACTATTCACAGTGGTGTGTAGAATGTATGAGAATACGCCGAGAAAGACTGCGATCGCATATACCATCTGACTTTCGGAAAAGAATCTTCTACACAATTCCGAAGACGGCAAGAGCTGAGATGTGCGAGAATTATCTTACAATCAGCTTATCAGCTCATCAATCCAAATTGGTTACAAAGAATAATATGCAGAAGAATAGAAAAAAAAATTGAGGATGCGCTAGATGACGATCAGTTAGGCTTTAGGAAAGGTAAAGGCACGAGAGAGGCAATTCTGACGTTGCGGTTAATAATGGAAGCAAGACTAAAGAAGAATCAAGACACGTTCGTAGGATTTGCTGAACTGGAAAAAGCGCTCGGCAGTGTAAAAGGGTGCAAGATGTTCGAAATTCTGAAAAAAGTAGGGGTAAGCTACAGGGAGAGACGGGTCATATACAATATGTACAACATCCAAGAGGGAGTAATAAGAGTGGACGACCAAGAACAAACTGATCGTATTAAAAAGGATGTAAGACAAGGACGTAGCCTGTGCAATCTGTACATCAAGGAAACAATGATGGAAATAAAAGAAAGGTTCAGGAGTGGAATTAAAATTCAAGGTGAAAGGATATCAGTGATGAGATTCGCTGATGACATTGCTATCCTGAGTGAAAGTGAAGAAGAATTACATGATGTGCTGAACGGAATGAACAGTCTAATGCAGGGCTTCCCAACCTCTTCAGCTGGTGGACCCCTTCTTCAGTCGAAAATCCATGGCGGACCCCTAGTCAGTCAAGAGCACAGTAACTTTAAATTTCAGAGCGAAACCCATGGGAACTGAAAGCTTCTTAATGCAAGTTCCATGTTGCCAATTACCCCCCCCCCCCTCCCCCCCCCCCTCCGAAGTGTCAATAGTCTTTGGTTTAGAGAGGAATGAAAACAAGTTGAAGGTCAAAGATCGACTTATGAAATAGGTAGCACACTGACAAAGCAAGTTTAACATTTCATGTTGCCTGGGGCCGCATACGTGCCAGCGAGGGCTGTGATTGGTCGAGAAAGCTCGCTCCGCGCATGCGTAAAATGTTTCAGCGCATCTACCACCGAGCCGGAGCACAAACGACCCCCGTATTGTTGCGAAACAGTCGATCAGAGAAGGCGCATTCTCCAGCACTAAACTGTGTATGCTTTCTCACTTAGGAACCGCAAAGGCTGCTGCTTGGGAATACGACCTGAAGTAAAAGTACACATGTTTCTCACTCGAAAAAAAGTGATGAATTTGATTTTCACATTTTGATTCAATAATTTTACTCGTTATTTTACACGATTTGGTGAATGGTGGCCGCGGACCCCCTAAAGAGAGCCGGCGGACCCCTAAAGGGTCCGCGGACCACACGTTGGGAAGCCCTGGTCTAGTGAGTACACAGTATGGATTGGCAGTAAATCGAAGCAAGTCGAAGGTAATGAGAAGTAGTAGATGAGAACAGCGAAAAACCTAACATCAGGACTGATGGTCACGAAGTAGATGAAGTTAAGGAATTCTGCTACCTAGGCAGTAAAATATCCAATGACGGAAGTTTCCCTTCTTTTTTTTCCTCCATGGCACTGTCAGTATTGTAGCCTACGTCTGTAATTTGACAGCTTTAGTTGATAGATAAGTCATTCATGTTATATGCTTATATCGTTGACTTATTCATCTATGGAGTTGCGTGTGGTTGTAGTAAATTCTTTGCTAATTTTCGCTGGTGTTGCCTTTGTAAGTTTATTTTAGCCGTTCTCGTGTTCGGCAGTTTCCAAGAAACCTTGATTATCGAAGTCGTAGCGTTGGGTATCGAAGTTACGCTCGTAGTGCCAGCGCTATACAACGTATATCGAACGTTAGACTGTCGAGGCTGCCGTTTTGGATATTGTTTTGCACGTTGACAAGGGAATGTCGTTTAACGTTGTGATGAACCATGAGCGATTCTGTTATAATTGCGTAATTTAATTTCACTCATATGTATAGTAGAAAAATGCTCATAGTTCTATTGAGAACGTAATTTACTGCCGAACCAAGATCAAAGAAATTGCAAGGTTTGTTACCGCGAATCATGTGTGAAACTGTACAAAAAGACCGCTTAGACTACCTTTTCGAGCTTTACCGTACAAAATGCAAAAAAAGGCCTCTATTAGAAAAAAATATTTGGATCGAAGCCTCGAAGTTCAGCATTGACAAAAGCGTAAGTATCGTTTCGCGATGGATAAAAAATTATACGTGGCAAGCGACTGCCTCAGAATGTTAACTGTCTGTGAATTACATCTGTGACTTATGGATTTTGTCGGAATGTGTTCTATGTAATTTTAACTAACGAGAGTGTTCTCATTGGTGGCGTCAGCGAGATTGTAGAAGTTGACGAGTCACACATCGCTACTCGTAAATACGGGAGAGGATGTCGCCTTGAAAACTAGGCAGAACATATTTGGGTTTTCGGTGGGATCGAAGGGGAATTCAGAAAGTGTTTTATACTTCGTGTTTATTCTCAGGGTAAGACCACTTTAAAGCCACTTATAAAGCCTTTCATTCTTCCCAGTATAAAAGTGATAACTGACGGCTTCAAATTGTATCAAAAATTGAAGGATGAGGGTTTCGATTGAGAGTTCGTGAAACAAACAGTAGAGTTTGTACCTTCAGACGATTCATTCGTGCACACCCAAAAACTGAGTGATTGTGGAAGTCATTCGAATCACACATCAAGAGAGAGGGCCGACCGTGAGAGATACTTGCATTTCCACAGTTTACTACTTTCAGCAAAATCTCATACATGTGACACTCTACTGATGTTTCTCGAAGACATTTCACGAGCTTACGCCGGATACGAAAGGAAAGAAATTCTTACGGTTGGCGACATCTCATGCTGCATTACCCACGCTCAGGACGTGCTGACAACTGGGGTAAGTCAGTCTACTCATTTCTTCGTTACATGCTGAAGTGACAGTAGTAGTATTATGGTTTCATTTTTGTATTGTATTCATTTTAAACTAAGTTTGTCATTTATTCGTCATTTGTCGTCTGAGTTGTCAACGCGCAGAACAATATCCAAACCTGCCGCCTCGGTAGTTGAACGTCCGAGGTACATCGCTCGCATTGTGGGCACCACTTAGTTACCCAAGGTTTCTTGGAAATATGTCGTGTTCCATAATTTCAATACAATTTTTATGTTCTAAGTCGGTTTGTTCGTTAAGAATTTTATCCGAATATTTGCCCACTTGTATGCAGACTTTTATATCTTCTAAAAAGTTCATTATTGGGGCGTTTGGTGTTATGTGCAGAACTTGCATCACATTTTCGCTCTGGTTCACATTGTGGTTTCGTTTTTGCTTGTACGAAGGCAGTGGATAGGTTTGTGTCACTGTTTCTGGTATGTTCTTCATAGCCTCTATCTGCTTGAAACTTCTTCCCATTTAGCCGATATAGAATTGTTCGCAGGCATTAGAAGTAACTTGGAAAAAGTTTGGGCATGTGTTTATTGGTGGCTTCGTTTTTCTTGAGTGTATTTTTGTTGTTAGGTTGTGCGCAGTGTGGTATGCAAATCTTACTGTAGTTTTCCTTTAGACTATGAATGTGTTCCGTTTCATATATTTCCTATACATATTTGTGATATATGTATTTAGGTTTTGATTTGCTAGTACCCCTCATGTTAACTTTATGACACTATGAATCGTAATATGTATCGGTTTGTTGTGTTTATCATTGGTTTGTTCGACTATCTTGGCATTAAAGGTGTTTTGTGCTGCTATGTATTTGAGGAATTCAAATTCTTTATATATTGCGGTATTTTGTAATGGTAGGTTCATCAGTCTATTTATCATCATAAAAAAGTATGTATGTTTGTGTGCTTTAGGATGAAAGGAATTTAGGTCATTCCGTCTCAAATTATCCAGGTCATGGCGCCAATGTATAAGGTATCACACACGTCATATACTTCTTTGATTAAACTGTCATGAATTTTGGCCCATTTATATAATAATATCTTAATTATATTCAAAGTAATGAAATCTAATGTAATGTGCTGCACAACTCATTTGAAAACTCTAAAACTGATTTAAATGACCAGAGTTTCCATATAAATTATTCTAAAATTATGGAACGTGCATTGAACATTTGTCATAAACTGAGGTTTAATATAAGATAAAAATTATCAGAAAGCGAATACATATATAAATGTGTTTTTTATTTGATTAATTTTGAAAAATAAAAATAAAATGTTTTGGATGTTCCCCTTCCGAAAAATAATGGTTTTTTTACATGCTCCACGAACTGCACACATCTTACAGAAAAAAAAATTAAAGACGTAGGAATGAGAGGATATAATACTTTATTTAGAAAACTGAAAAGGGGATAAACAAGCAGAACCTCTGTTTCTAACAAAGACATACGATAACAAACAGACCAGTTTCTTCAGACCTAAATTTTGTACTTACATAGGATAAATTAAAAAATTTAATTATTATATGAAACACTAGGGCAAAGATATTAACATGTAACAAATGTAAATTTGCTGAGGAGAATGCATTGTCAGTTGCGATTGCCTATCTTGGTATATATACCAAAAATCATGTATATGTCAAAAATGTGACTTGTCTCTACATACCTCTAAACCCTTCACACATATTGTTCGGATATGTCATTCACCAGAATCTAATCATTGTAGGCAAACAGTCTCAGCATTACACCCAATTATGCACATTATAAGTCAACTATCAGTTAGTTTTACAATAAAGCCACAAACCTCTTAACAACACTGTGGTCAGTAATGTGTCTCATTGTACATTCATTTTACTCTTAAATAAGCACCATATTGCTTCCACCAATTTAAAAGAGAATTGACTTAGAATATAAGTACATCTTGTCATTCTGTTGATTTCCACCTGAAATGAAATGTGGGAGAATGGAACATTACAAGTCTCATTTTCAGACCAGTAAAAGGGTGCACGCATAAATCTAGCTATCGTATCGATTTTCTTGTCATTCACTTTAAAAACTATGCTTAAATTCCAGAAGGAATCTTCCACACAAGCAACGTATCAATTAGCATGCACATGAACTTTAGGCATTAATGGTTCACTTCGGCGGGAATGAAAAATGACACTGGAACTGATATCACAGCTTGAGCGTTTGCCTCCAGTCAGTATTGCTGAAATGCTAAGAACTGCTGCATTGATCTAGTTCCAGGAAGAGTTCTTGCAGATGGAAAACGTGCAGAACGACAACTACGAACATCAGCTAGCTTCTGGTTTGAAAGAAAACTGATACTTGTTTCATGTTTTCTGGACAAAATTGAAAGATTTGCAGAGCACCTCATGCTGGTGATAGTGTCTGATGCGTGTTATCTGTAGACTTCGTATTGATGTGTGTTGTGGACGTTTTCTATTGTTAGGACGAGTAAATTGCTCATTTTAGTGTTTTCCGATCACATTGTGAATTTCATGATGGGATGATGTTCATTAAATGTTTTGTGTGTCTGTTGAATGTCTGTGCCACAACCGTCTAAGAGTAACAGGGTGTCATCTACATAACGATAATAAAATACAATATTCTTTCAAGAGTGTTTGTGAGGCTAAAAAACGTTGGTTGGAATGTGTTTGAAAATATATCAGCTATGGTGCTGCCTATGCTACATATCATGACTACTCCATCATTTTCTGTGTATAATGGATATCTGAATTCACAGTAATTCTGGATTAGTGCTAGTTGTAGCACTTTAGCGATCTCCTGTATTTCTGGAATGGGTGATTCCCTATATTGTAACAAGTTGTTTTCTGTAGTATTAATTGTTTCTTGTATTGAAACATAGGTGTAGAGATCAGTGCAGTTAAAAAATACGAATTTTCCATCTTTGGAATTGTTGTGTCTTTTGTGTTGTTTGCTCCTGTTCTTGAGTTTCTGATATGTATAGTATTTTGCGATAGGGTGTTCACTTTCTTCTAGTAAGATACGTTGGTTCGTCTATACAATTAACCACCCAGTATATTGGGATTTGTTCTACGCAGATATTTGGTTGTTCAAATACTTTAGGTGTCCTTGGGTCCGGAGTCACCCATATAAACCTGGCCGGCTGCTGCAGCAGAAATGCAACCCCAACTCTGATTCTGCCCTCTCGTTCATGAATTATTAAAACTTTGGTTCGCAGTAGCTTGATTGAGTCATGAGGGAACTGGTGCATCATTAATTCTTAATCCTTGATGTACTGATCCCAGGTATTGTGCTACTTACTGTAATAAATGTGACAACAGTTTCCAAGTGTCTCATTATTCTCTCTGCTTCTGGATGACACACAGCAATGTAACCACCCCATATCTTCTTCTTACATAACATTCCCTCCCGTGCCTCTGAAATGAACTGTTTAGCGCTTTCCTAAGGCACATGTTTTACATACTCAGCCACACCTGGGAAGGTTCTGACGAATGGCTTCGGAAAGCGCTTCCAATAGCCATCTCCAGTGGTATCAGTGTGATATATTTCGACCTAACTCTATGGCTACGAGGATGTAGTGGTCACCGCCCTTTGACCTTGCAGTCGGGCCCAAGTTGACGACAGCCACGTAGTCATGTCCTGGGGAAAATTAGGCAAAAAGGAACAGCTTGCTTCGTGGAAAAAATTCCGCCCTTTTTCGGTCACACAAACTGCCAGTACTTTCCTCCATATTGATAAAGTACATTAATTCTTTGTTGGCGCACTTATCTGGACCAAAATATACTTAGCAGTAGTTGATGTATCAGTGTATCAGATCAGCTTATTAGTAATTTCCTCTGCCACAAATAACCCCCCACCCTCCCCATGATGTTCTGTTTTGATTTATATGGTTTTACTGTCTCGTAGCAGATGAAACTGCCTTAATGATGGGCAATCCTTATTTCCTAACTTTTCGTTTACATCACAACGCCCTGGATCCCTGGCTTGCTCAATTCTTGGGTCATTACATGGTCACGGTTGTGATAGATTAGAACAATGAAGCCTTAGTATTTTTATGTAATTATCAAGTTTATAATTTTTTGTGGTATCATACAGCACTTCTCTCTCATACAGTTTTCAAATGATTTCTATTAAAATTAAATGGTGAAAAAAATAATGAACGTATGTTACGGTCGGAACTCAGAGAGAAACAAATCAGCGTTGTGTTAAATAAAAGATGATAACTTCGTGAATTGTGCATAGTTACCTGGCAATTATATTTTTGAAATTGTTTGTATGTAAATGAAGACTACATCTCAGTAGTTGAAACATTTCTGTATTCTATATATTTAAAGTATACTGTTGTTATATCTGTGACAGTATGGTAATATGGTTGGGACCACAATGAAATTCATATATTCAAATCCTGTTAGTTTTGCTTTAGAGCTGAAAACAATAATATGTACAAAGATAATTAATACCGTGAATAGAACTGAACATTTTCTTTCAACTAAAATGTTTTCAAACATTAAGTAAAGGTACACCAAGTCCATGAGCAAAGGAACCAGTCAATTCAATTGAAACTGTCCCCTGTTGTTTGTCATGTCAGGTGGATAACTATTTTTAAAACTACAGACTTAGGTTGAAAAGATTCGTCGTCTGGATGTGGCCAGAGCCACTTTTTCCCACTTCAATGTCTGTATCGTAGATGAAACTCCTTCCAGTTTTTCCTAGTACAAATGCATAATAATCTAATCCTTTGGATTTTTTTAAAAATTTTGTCAAGATGAACAAGAACGACGTCTCCAGGTTTTATATTCTATGACGTAATGTTGATCTCTTTGTGCGCAATTTCATAATTAGCAAGTGATAAAATTCTGATCTTTTCACTAATATTTGATTCACTGACCTGACTTACACTTAAATAACACTTTTCACTATTGCGTGCAACACACTGCGCTCTCTGTAAATGTGGAATTGATCAGTCTGTTCCCATCTTTTCTCTAGGTCTTCCTTACAACATGTCATAGCATCTCTGTATACCATGGTCAGTTCTATACTTTGTAAGCACTATCTGGGAATATTTTTAAAAAACTTTGAAGGGAATTGCAAATAAATTTTCGACGTTTTACAACCAACTAGACCCTGTGCTTAACTATTCCTCACACACTATCAACAGGCTGTTTCCCGAGGCTGAAAGAAAAAAAAAGTTTCGTTCTCCTGAGACGCAAAGATCTTCTTTAAAAATAATAAATTGGGCAGAGTCTATCTGTTCTTAAACTGAACAGCTGCACTTTCGGAAAAAATTTCACTTTTTCAAGAGAAGGACACATTTTAAAGGAAGGAAGAATTACACGTAAATATACCCAAACAGCTACTTTACCATGTTCCTAGTCATCAGATATAACACCATAATTTGTTATGCTGTTGTTCGGGAGTCAAGCAAGTCCAGTGAAAACAGCAAGCTGGACGTGGGATCAGTCAACCGTCTGGATCTCATCTTGAGAATCAATGAATAACTTTCTGCAAAGTCCACTTGCAAAACTACTTCGTCATTCACCAAATTTAATTCACTGTTTTTGAAGTATGAAGCGTGGGACCTCTTGACGAAAACATGTCCTTTAAAGAAAGGAAGTTGATTCAAGATTTTTAGCACTAGCTGCCTTACATTGGAGGATTTTTCAGTGACAGCGAGGTAACCTGTGTCATTTGCCTCCCACTGGTGTGAAGTTTCAGGCATTCCCAAGTCGCTTTCTTCAAAAATTGTTTGAAATGCACTTGTATCACAATATTCACAATGATCTTCAGTAAAATATTTCTGGATCACATGTTACAGTACTAACAAGTTTACTGCCGCATCTTCGCATATTTTTCTTCTGCACCGGAAATGCTAGAAGGCAAAAATTCCTTCATCGCATGGACTTTGCGAGGCATTTTTTAATATGGCGAAGCATTATTAGGCCTTAATGAAAAGAGTTTGGTTTTCTTCTCTTTAAATTCAAGGTTTGCTTCCGAGTAAATATAATGTGCTTCTGAAATAAGCATAAAGAAAATGTGTCTTCGTTGAGGTGAATGTAGGCCAGTACTCGTATACTCGACTGAAGAGACATCACGTTTTCCTGCTTCTTGACGACTAATACCATATGCCAGATGGAAATTTATCAGTTTAACATATTTTTTTTTTCTTTTTTTTTTTTTTTTTTTTTTTGCAACTTGGTATCAAATTTTTTTTTTTTTAAAGCTCCTTTGCATCTGGCTCAATTTCTGAAATTAGCTGTCTTCACAGAAAACATAATTTCGTCAATATATTTGCTGACGAAATTGTCAACTTCCTCATTATGTGCCGCGCGGGATTAGGCGAGCGTTCTGAGGCGCTGCAGTCATGGACTGTATGGCTGGTCCCGGCGGAGGTTCGAGTCCTCCCTCGGGCATGGGTGTATAATTTAGGTTAAGTAGTGTGTAAGCTTAGGGACTGATGACCTTAGCAGTTAAGTCCCATAAGATTTCACACACATTTGAACATTTTGAACCTCATTGTGTGTCGTGTCTGGGGTTCGAAAGAACACGCATGAAGATGTTCACAAACCAAAAGGTACTTCTTAAATTGGTAATATCTACTATAGCACAAAAATTCAGTATACTGCCGGCAACTGGGGTATAGTTAGACCTGCCAGAACCTCGAGCGCAAATGGCTAGTGAGAAAATACTTTTCTGTGGAAATTATTGTAACTAAGCCCTTCTAGAGTCTCGTGCACAATGGTAGTGTTTATTTTGCGAGAAGCCAGTACCAGTTTGACTGTACATCTTTCTTTCATACTCCAAGGAGAGGACTGTTGTAGGTAGCGTTTGCCCTTTCAGTGACCCCTTCTTCCAACATTTCTTTAATTTGTTGTCCCACCTACTCTCTATAGATCGGTGAAATGTGTGTGGTCTAGTGAACGACTTACACTGATTTTTAACCCTTAACTTATATCTAATATTCTTAAGAGTATCAGTCTGACACTAAAAACTTCTACATACTCTATTAATATGTTTTTGGGCTACTCTCAGCTTTCTTTCATTTGGAGGTCTCGTATCTCACAAACCTTATGCTAAATGGCGCAGATAATTTCATCAAACTCTACAACAGCTATCCCGTGCTTTTCTGTTTTCTTGGGAGCGGGGGTTCGACGGGCAGGGAAACTGTAGTGGCACTGCCTGAAGCATGAAGGACAATCTCACCTGCTTCTTCACTTCAATAGTCTGCTCTCTTCAACCGGGTTCTCCGCAGCGGGATAGCCGCCCAATCTAGTACCTGCCCATAGACTAAAAACGTGATTTTCGAAAACCCATTTATGAGACCACCAGTATTCAGCATAAGGGAAAGTTCTCGATTACCGATTTTTCTAGGTGTGACGGGACGGACACACTTCTTCTTCAGTGCCGCCCATCTCGGCCAAAAGATCATCTCTGACTTTGTCATACTTCATTATATTTAGAGTGTACGTAGACTTGGCCTCCATGTGCCCTCGTTTCCTGTCAGTTTTGTCGACTACGGTCTTGAGCGGGGTTTCGTATTTGAAGTATTCTATTTTACCAGTTCCTTGGCTGACTTTGCGTATCATTTCCCTGATGAAATTCCTCATCGTATTGTCTGCGTCTCTGATTTTGCCAATTAGGCCTCTGAGTCTGATACCAGCTGATGTTGCTACTTTCGCCTACATGATCATTCGTGCGCTCATTCTCCCAAGAGTTCTCACACTGATGCACCTGTTTCTCTATGATCCCGTATGTACTCACTGAGATCATTTGCAATCAATTGCCGGGCGAAGTGGCCGAGCGGTTCTGGGCGCTTCAGTCTGGAACCGCGCGACCGCTACGGTCGCAGGTTCGAATCCTGCCTCGGGCATGGATGTGCGTGATGTCCTTAGGTTAGTTAGGTTTAAGTAGTTCTAAGTTCTAGGGGACTGATGACCACTGCAGTTAAGTCCCACAGTGCTCAGAGCCATTTGAACCATTTTTTTGCAATCAATTTAAAAATCTCCAGACAACTCTTTTCAACACAGAGAAAGAATCTCTTATGTTCTGTTGGCATTGTGTTTATGAACAGCTGAATCAGTTCACAAAGATGTTGTATCCATTTTAGGATCTCATCGAAATATGCTGAATAAGTCTGAAAGTGAGTTGCTGGCAGTGGGAGATTTTTTATGATGCTTAGGTGCACTTTATTTTGTTCTGCACGGGACTATTACAGCTTCATAGTTTCTGATTCAAATTCTTCCAACGGTGTACGTTATCCTGTGACTGGTAAGGCGTTAACCATCACCTTCGCATTCAAAGGGTTACTCATAAACACCAAATTCCATCACATTGTCCAGGAGTGCGGGAAGCTGTCCTTAAATTGCTCAGCCCACCATTTAATATGCAAGTCTCGGCGTGACGTACAAGTGAGGAAGTTCCTCAGCAAAAAGAAGTGCTTGCCATCAAAGTCCTGTCCATTGGGAAACTCAGATCCAAGGCCACAAATGATTGTCTCTCAATGCCTCCGTCTTCTGCTGAAGAACGTGCGTCTCTGAACTCTGAATTCTCACAAACATGTCCCTCATTATTCATCCTCACTCTATTATCTGCTAAGGCTATTGTGAGGTATGGAACCAGGGACCTAGAAACGACGGAGAGGCTTCATCCCCGCCGTAGCCCTCAGTGAGTGGTTCACAACCCCACAAGAGGCCACAGCAGTCCACTCACCCCATCGCCACCCCACTCGGAACCTAGGGTTATTGTGCGGTTCGGTCCCCTCCACACTGGACACCCCACCCCCCCCAATCACCCCTTCCCCGAGAATGTCTCGCATCAGACGAGTGTAACCTCAATGTTTGCGTGGTAGAGTAATCATGGTGTACGCGTACGTGGAGAAATTGTTTGCGCAGCAATCGCCGACATAGCGTATCTGAGGCGGAATAAAGGGAACCACCCGCTACCGGTATTATTGGGGCCGCGAGATTCGGTCGCTTAGTTTCTCTCCTTACCTTCTCTAGATCTCGTTTTAAAGAGGCAGACTCCTCAGTTCTTGGGAACTGAATCTGTACCATAATCTTAGATATAGAAATCCTTAAGAATATTCTGTGTTGTTTCCTCTACACTCTTCAGATCCGACTCTACCTAGGCCAGAACGCACATGCAGCTTTCTACAGTGAATGTAAACTCGTCCAGTTTCTGGGCAACTGATTTCAAACAGGAATCCAACTTTTTGTGTCGCTCTACCATCTCTTTCCCAAATTGCTTCCAGTCTGCTTCGGCCTTCCTATCTCTCTCCTGTGCTTCTTTCTCATCTCTTTCGATATCTTTCTTATCTGCTTCAGCTTTGCTATCTTTCTCTCAAGTTTTCATCGTATCTGTTTCTGCCTCTTTCCTATCTGCTTCGCCTTTCTCGAGTATCTGCTTGACCCGAAATGGAACGTACCCAGTGATTCCGAAATTCAGTCGAATCTGCTACGGTGGATTGGGTTTCGCAAGCCACGTGCATTTCGCACTGTTTTGTTGCCGATGTGGTTTCCTGGGTTCCAGGCAACGCAGCTGCTGCTGGCTCCTCGCCCTTTCAAAATTATGTCACTAGTTCCTCAGATTTCGTTGAATCCTCTTGGCCAAAAAGTTTCCTTGCGACTCTCGATTGTGCTCGACTAGCCCTATCTATAACTTAACAATGTAATCAGAGATATTCCCAAAGCGAGATACTGATAAGACAAATTAAACATATACAGGGTGGTCCATTGATCGTGACAGGGCCAAATTTTTCACGAAATAAGCGTCAAACGAAAAACTACAAAGAACGAAACTCGTCTAGCTTGAAGGGGGAAACCAGATGGAGCTATGGTAGGACTGCGAGATGGCGCTGCCATAGGTCAAACGGATAAAAAAATGGTTCACATCACTCTGAGCACTATGGGACTTAACATCTGTGGTCATCAGTCCCCTAGAACTTAGAACTACTTAAACCTAACTAACCTAAGGACATCACACACATCCCTGCCCGAGGCAGGATTCGAACCTGCGACCGTAGCGGTCACGCGGTTCCAGACTGAAGCGCCTAGAACCGCACGGCCACACCGGCCGGCGTCAAACGGATATCAACTGCGTTTTTTTTAAATAGGAATCCCCATTTTTTATTACACATTCGTGTAGTGCGTAAAGAAATATGAATGTTTTAGCTGGACCACTTTTTTCGCTCTGTGATAGATGGCGCTGTAATAGTCACAAACGTGGCTCACAATTTTCGACGAACAGTTGGAAACAGGCAGGTTTTTGAAATTAAAATACAGAACGTAGGTACGTTTGAACATTTTATTTCGGTTGTTCCAATGTGATAATGTATCTTTGTGAACTTATCATTTCTGCGAACGCATCCTGTTACAGCATGATTACCTGTAAATACCACATTAATGCAATAAAAGCTCAAAATGATTTCCGTCAATCTCAATGCATTTGGTAATACATGTAACGACATTCCTCTCAACAGCGAGTAGTTCGCCTTCCGTAGTGTTCGCACATGCATTGACAATGCGCTGACGCATGTTGTCAGGTGTTGTCGGTGGATGATGATAGCAAATATCCTTCAACTTTCCCCACAGAAAGAAATCCGGGGACGTCAGATCCGCCCGCATCTAGTGGCCGTGCGGTAGCGTTCTCGCTTCCCACGCCCGGGTTCCCGGGTTCGATTCCCGGCGGGGTCAGGGATTTTCTCTGCCTCGTGATGGCTGGGTGTTGTGTGCTGTCCTTAGGTTAGTTAGGTTTAAGTAGTTCTAAGTTCTAGGGGACTGATGACCGTAGATGTTAAGTCCCATAGTACTCAGAGCCATTTTGAACGTCAGATCCGGTGAACGTGCGGGCCATGGTATGGTGCGTCGACGACCAATCCACCTGTCATGAAACATGTTATTCAATACCGCTTCTACCGCACGCGAGCTATGTGCCGGACATCCATCATTCTGAAAGTACATCGCCATTCTGTCATGCAGTGAAACATCTTGTAGTAACATCGGAACAACATTACGTAGGAAATCAGCATACATTGCACCATTTAGATTGCCATCGGTAAAATGGGGGACAATTATCCTTCCTCCAATAATGCCGCACAATACATTAACCCGCGAAGGTTGCTGATGTTTCACTTGTCGCAGCCAACGTGGATTTTCCGTTGCCCAATAGTGCGTATTATGCCGGTTTACGTTACCGCTGTTGGTGAATGACGCTTCGTCGCTAAATAGAATGCATGCAAAAATTCTGTCATCGTCCCGTAATTTCTGTTGTGCCCAGTGGCAGAACTGTACACGACGTTCAAAGTCGTCGCCATGCAATTCCTGGTGCATAGAAACATGGTACGGGCGCAATCGATGTTGATGTAGCATTCTCAACACCGACGTTTTTGAGATTCCCGATCCTCGCGCAATTTGTCTGCTACTGATGTGCGGAATAGCCGCGACAGCAGCTAAAACACCTACTTGGGCATCATCTTTTGTTGCAGGTCGTGGTTGGCGTTTCACATGTGGCTGAGCATTTCCTGTTTCCTTAAATAACATAACTATCCGGCGAACGGTCCGGACACTTGGATGATGTCGTTCAGGATACCGAGCAGCATACACAGCACACGCCCGTTGGGCATTTTGATCACAATAGCCATACATCTACACGATATCGACCTTTTTCGCAATTGGTAGACAGTCCATTTTAACGCGGGTAATGTATCACGAGGCAGATACCGTCCACACTGGCGGAATGTTACGTGATACCACGTACTTAAACGTTTCTGACTATTGCAACGCCATCTATCACAAAGTGAAAAAAGTGGTCCAACTGAAACATTCGTATTTCCTTACGTACTACACGAATATGTAATAAAAAATGGGGATTCCTATTTAAAAAACCGCAGTTTATATCCGTTTGACCTATTGCAGCGCCATCTAGCGGGCCAACCATAGCGCCATCTGGTTTCCCCCTTCAAGCTTGACGAGTTTCGTTCTTTGCAGTTTTTTTCATTTGATGCTTATTTCGTGAGATATTTGTGCCGGTCATCAATGGACCACCCTGTATATATGTCTTCAAGTCAAAAATAAATCTTCACATGGAATATAAATTCACCATAACTGGATCCAAAATCCAAGCGCACACAAAAAGAAACAAACTAAAAATGACAGTCTTTGCAAGCGCAATATCAACATGTGCTCCAGAGGCAACGTAGTGTGCAAACAAACATAAAACAGGACTAAAAACGGCCACTACAACATTTTACTATCCAAGATGTCTGAATGTGCCCTCCTAACGCTAAAATATCGAAAGAAAGCTAAGATAAGATCTCGTATAAGGGTCGATACCAAAGTTAATATCTCTAAGTTTTTTCATCTCAATATCTTTAAGCAACCAAAGCCAAGTTGCGGACTAAGTGAAGTCTATAATGATACAAGACGTGCGAGTACAGTTGTCGTTCCCTTCTTTGAATTTTGAAGTAACTGTTCCTTGAATTTGGCACCCTGTGCACAGCAGAAATACCGCCACAATGAGATCAACAGTTTAGGAGTACAATAAGTTATTGCACTGACTGACTGTTGCGACGGGTCTTGGTAGAACATTACATTATGAGTGAAAACACACAAAAGACTGGTGTAATATTTTGCAGCATTTGTTGTTTTATAAATAATGAATGTTTTTTAGCATTATACTGTTGTTTTTCATATTCCCAATTATAACAACATATATATTATTTGTCATTTGCCCAACCATACAGAAGTCTAAAGATACGTCTGCTGTGTCCCAGATCTGACTCTAGGAGTACAAGTGCATTTTTGGTTATAAAACAATTCTTTGAACATACAAGACGAGGAAGTACAATGTTCGTTCATTTCTCTGAATTATTTATATAACTGATCTCTGAGTTTGCACACTGCACACAATGAAATCACCGCCACAGTTGAACAACAAATTGTGAGTAAAACATGTTACACATCTTTTTGTTAATTGGGGTCACCTAACCACGGTGAAGTTGTAGTACAGTGACTGACCTTAAGATCTATCTCAAGACTAAGATTAATAGTTACTTTGTTGGTGTAGTGATTGACATAAATCACAGTAAATTTAATAGACAGCAGAGTTCTCTAAAACTCAGATCAAATTATAAAATGACACTAACAGTATGGGAAGGTACCAAAAAGTGTGGAAGAGCTACTCAGAATACAGATCATGCTGCCATACTGTGCAGCATTCACATTTCCCCAAGTCAGCTAGAAAGTGTTTATCAGCACCTGATGAGGCCAGAGACGACTCCATTTCATCAAAGACTCAGAGATGAATGTCGACAATCTAAGTTTACATTTTTCTCCTTTTGAGAAATTCTACCTGAAGGCGGCACTCATTGCTGTTGCCAGTGTGATGGGCGAGATTATCGCTTACTTGACGGAAAAACTTACCACTCTTGGCACACAAACACACATTAATAAACACCGGGTTGATACTCCTCTGGAGCAGTGTCTCCTTAATTGGTCTGCCTCTTTGCTTCGATCTTGATGGTGGGAGTGACTCATTCAACTGGATACACCAAAATTTTGGAGCGAAAGCAACTTAGTCTTACATGCCAGTTGAACATTGTCACGATGTCCCATCCTTTGCTAAATGCACAGAACAGGCAGAAATATCTCGGTCGGTTATTCTCTGGGGACAGCAGTGGCGTCATGACATCCTCTGTTCTGAGTGAGGGCAGGGATCAACTCTGCCAACAAAAGTAAGTAGGATGCGACACTCCCATTTTCGCAGGAACTGCCCGATCGCCCGGGGTTACGCGCCCGCCCTAATGAAACACACTGACTGCCTCCTGCAAGAAAACGCAAAGCTTTGCTTCAAAGCACCCATGTGGTGTGCACTCTACTAATTAACCGCAAAATAGTGGCAGAAAGTGAAGCATTACTACATAGTGATATGCGGCAGTCATGTCGCAATATGTTTGCTGTCGAAATGTGTGTTATGGAATATGTTAGGAAGGGAGTTCTATAGTATTTAGTTTGTCAAGTGATGATCCAGTGGAGAAATGTCTGTGTGTGAAAACGAGAGAAATTCAGATGGCTTATAGCGAGTAAAATGGACACATTACCACGGAGCGGATGCTTCAACACGTACAGCAATACCGTGATGAGCAGTGCAGTTAGTCATAATAATGAGGACCTCGGTTCCCGGTACAGTTGCGGTTTTGACTCCAGTTTCTATAACGTGTGTGTACTTTAGGCAGAAAACCGCCTGACCAGAAGATCTCCCAGTACACCAATCACCAGCAGTGTGGATTAATACAAAAAAGGGCTACTTATGCTAATAAGCAGCTAATGAACAGAGTGGTTCATTCTCAATGAGAGTGAAAGGAGAAGTAGAGAATATTATATGTATGTCTTAACCAAAGGAACATGTTGTTGCGACTATTTCAGAAATGTACCAGATTACAACCCAATTAACCATATTTGCCAAAGGGGAGGGGAGTGCTGTGCCACGGTTCTGCCTGGAAAAGCACACAGCTCATGTGTTGATTGTGCAGTTGCCTGTCTTAGTCTATTGTGCTTGTGATGATCCTCGAAAGTGCGGTCCATTACCCTCGTTGTTTTGCCAATGTACGACATTCCACATTAGCAAAGTATATTATAAACTCCTGGTTTTCTCAGTCGTGTTCACATTCTGTGTTTCACATTTCTCAGAAACCCTTTTGTTTTTATAGGTGATAAGTTTCATGACAATCCGTCTGATTTTGGCAGAAATAAATCGTACTTAGGACAGGTACGCCTTAGTCTGTGCCTTAACTTGCTCTTCTTGTAGACTGTGTGACAGAGAGATTGGTTGGAGGGTTTCCTTAATCTGTTTGGCCGTGTATCCATTCTTGCAGAGCACTGATCGTAGATGCTCTATTTCTACTTCCGACTATTTTGGTGTGATGCGGTATGTGCTCTGTGGACCAATGTCTTCAGAACGCCGTTCTTCTGCGCTGGGTGGTGACAGCCGCTGGCTTGCGGGTATAAATCAATACATGTAATTTTATGATACATACCGTGGCCATCTGCCATCTGCTTTCCTTTTGAAAAGTACATCATGAAACAGCAACTGGCCATCCTTTTCCATTCCAGTTCCATGGTGAACTTAATATTAGGATGGTGTGAATTCAGATGTTTCAGAAACTTACTGAGTCTATCTTTATCATGAGGCCAAATCACAAAGGTATCATCCACATACCTGAAGAAGCATGTGGTTTGTATCTAGTCATCTCTAATGCTTCGTCTTCAAATCTGTCCATGAACATTTTGGCAACCACCGGAGACGCATAAATGCACGTGGTGATTTTTTTTCTGCCCCAATCACAGGCCACTATTTTACCAGCCTTTAAATTGAAAGAGCCAATCTTTGTTTTCTATACCTCCCACTTGTTCAAAAATGGTTCTAAGCACTATGGGACTTAACATCTGAGGTCATCAGTCCCCTAAACTTAGAACTACTAAAACCTAACTAACCTAAGGATATCACACACATCGATGCCCGAGGCAGGATTCGAACCTGCGACCGTAGCAGCAGCGCGGCTCCGGACTGAAGCGCCTAGAACTGCTCGGCCACAGCGGCCAGCACCTCCCACTTGTAAACGAGCATAATTCGTTCTTTCTATCAGACTTGGTACAAGACACAATCTATGATATAAAATTAAATATTTTCAGCTCTACAGTATCTGCACTGTTTTTTTTATCAAAATCACATGTAACTCTCTGCTAATTTAACTTTCAGATTAAACTGTACTTCTCAAGGACCGTAGCTCAATCATTGCACCACACTTCGTGTAAGACACAACAGAGTTCCCCATAAAGCATTACCACACCTTATCTGCCTCCGGTAATTGCCAAAATGTGTGTGTGTGTGTGTGTGTGTGTGTGTGTGTGTGTGTGTGTGTGTGGCCACCTGTATGGCACGCCATTCGTTAACAGCTGATCTCATTGCTTAATTTTTCGGAATAGGAGTTGAAGTAAAACTCATCTGTGGAACTTTGTATTTCCAACTCGATAGTGATATTGCTTAAGTAAACGTTGGTGTTTCACTATTGATGGAGAGTGTGTTTCATACTCATTCTCACATTCCAGAACGAATGCTGTATAGTTTCTAACACTCTACTGACAGACATTAAAGTGGCAGTTTATATGTGAATTTATGTTGACTCGCCCAGAGATTGGGTTTCTTCTTGTCATCTATACTTATCATGCTTGTTAAAACTTCTATATTTATAAAGATCTCTCAATCAGAACCCAGCAACTGAGCCTTTTCAGCTCCATCTCCAGCCAACAAATATTCTATCTGTTATGGACATACACGTGTGTGTGTGTGTGTGTGTGTGTGTGTGTGTGTTTCGGCTCAGATGCTTTCTGACTAGTCTATTTGCAAGAAAGGGGGCGTGGGTAAGGAGAGGGGATAGGTATCATGGCATCATCCCGCCGCTGCCGCAGTGGCAGAAATACAACTGAATTCAATTAATTCGGAGTCGATGTAGGATCTGTAAACTCACATGCATAAATAACAACTAATAAAGCACACTCAGACTGTGAATATGTTGTGTACCATAATCCATACGCCCCACCCATGACCGTAACTCATAAAAAGACGGGTTAAAAACCGATGCGTCAGTGTCAATACGAACATGTCATCGTAATGGGTGACTTGAACATAGACCTGCTAAGAGACACTCCCTCCACAATAAACCTAAGAAGACTGTTTAGTTGCAATAGCATGAACATTCTTCCATTACAACCTTCACACCATACGGCGCACAGTCATACTCTTATAGACGTAATCGCAACGAAACAGACTGACAAAGTAAGAGATGTTGGTCAAACATTGGCCCCTGGCCTCTCAGCACATGATGTAATATTCCTGGCCTACTCTGTGCAGCCCCCAAGGATCAAATCGCGTTACATAACTTGTAGGAACATGAAACGTATTGACCTTGACGCTCTAACAGCCGATTGCTCAGAAATCTCATGGCATCAAATAATCAGAAAACCCACAATCGACGGCAAAATTAATGAACTTGGTGATAAACTCACTGCCCTCTATGACAAACATGCACCTGTGCGCACAATCCGTGTAAGAAAATCTCCTGCTCCATGGCTGACAGCTGAATTACGTCAAATGATGACTAATAGGGATGCTGCCCACAGGCGTTTCAAGGCAGATCCGAAACCCGAGCGTTTCGAAGAATATAGAAAGCTACGGAACAGAGTGAAACAATGCATTCGCAATGCTAAAATCAGGCACGCTCGCTCCCTTGTATGCAGCGACCTGACGCCCACGACTCTATGGAAGAATCTCCGTAGCTTGGGGGTCGGAAAGGCAAAATCGGAAACTACTTTTCATGTGTCAGCTAACGAATTAAATGAATTCTTCTCTGCACCTCTGAATACCAGCACAGCTGATAATTACCGTCCACAAGAATCCCCAAACAGGATAACTAACAACGATACCTTCCATCTAAAACATGTAACAACAAATACGGCAAGAAAAGCAATAATGAGAATCTCTTCTGATGCAATAGGCAACGACAGTATCGGTATAACCATGATTAAGAATGTTGCCGATATCTTAGTACCTGTCTTAACTGACATATTTAATTTTTCCCTCGTGAACGGAATATATCCCACTGCATGGAAAAGAAGCCTAATTCGACCCATCCCTAAGATCGAAAACCCGCAACTGCCTAGTGATTACCGACCAATTAGCATACTGCCTGCTGTTTCCAAAGCACTTGAATATATTGTTCATGACCAAATCACTGAACACTTGCATGAATTCAGCCTACATGACAAATTTCAATCCGGTTTCCGTAAACATCACAGCACAAACACTGCTCTAATTAAAGTAACTGATGACCTGAAATATGCCATCGACAATCGAAAGGCAACAATGTTGACGCTACTGGACTTCAGCAAAGCTTTTGACACTGTTAACTTTGACATATTGCTCAGAAAAATGCAACAGCTTAATTTCTCTGATAGTGCAATGAGATGGTTTGAAAGCTACTTAAAAGACAGACAGCAATGTGTTGTCTGCGTAAATGAAAAATCTTCCTGGAAACATGTTTCCTCGGGAGTGCCACAAGGATCAGTCTTAGGACCACTTTTGTTTTCTTTATATGTCAACGATATTTCGTCGGTTCTGTCCTCCTGTAAATATCATTTCTATGCCGATGACCTCCAGCTCTACCTAAGCGTCAGACCTGAAGATGTAAACACTGCAATCGCTCAGATGAATGATGATCTGTCTTCAGTAGTGAGATGGGCGAAAAACCTAGGGCTTAAACTAAATGCAAAAAAGACGCAAGTAATCTTAATAGCCCATCAGAAATTAATAAGTTCAGATTTCCGCGAATGGCTACCTCCTATTCTGCTCGACGGTACTCCAATACCATATCAGAAAACAGTGAAGAACTTGGGTGTAACTTTGGATGAGCATCTCAACTGGGCGGAGAATACAGTCGCAGTGTGCTGAAAGACGTCTGCTTGTCTCTATGCTCTCAAAAAGTTTCGGAACATATTTCCACAGGACTTGAAACGCCAGCTCGTGCAAGCACTCGTTCTACCGAACCTCCACTATTGTGATGTGATTCAACAAGGCATGAGTAGTGAAAACAAAAGACGGCTAGAGCTAACCATGAATGCCTGTGTGCGTTACACCTGCAACATTCGCCGATATGATCATGTTAGTGCTTCATACTTCGAGCTAGGGTGGCTGCGGCCGGACAAATTGCGTGACTACCACACTCTATGTCTACTCCACCGACTCCTCATCGCGCAAGCACCCCAGTACCTTGCTTCAGAGATTAAAAACCTGTCATGTCATCATAATCGAAACACGAGGTCACTCTTATTTGGTATCCTAACTGTGCCCACTCACAAAACAAAAACTTTTGCAAACTCCTTCTCAGTTGCCGCTGTCCGCCTCTGGAACAAACTGCCCCTTACCTTGCGCAAAATTCGATCTCCTGCTGCTTTTAAGAAGAAGTTGAAGCATTTCCTACTATCATCCTCACAAAGTTCTCCACAAAATTAATGTACAAGGACAATCCCCTCATCTGTCAAACAGCAAAGCTAGCGTCTCCTATCTTGCTCCTGAGATGCCTTCCTCTTCATCTTTCTCTATTAGCCACGCAATCTTCTTTTCCTTTATATTTCCTTAATTATGTTTCATCATGTCTCTATTCTTCTCCTCCCTTCACCATGAGTCTCCCTCATACTCCCTGCTGCCGGCACTCCTACCTAAAATCTGTCTCTTCAATAATGTCTAATTATAACAGTACTTGTGACCTAAGAATATAAACTCTATATGTATGTATTTTTCCAGGTGTACCTTTCAAATTGTTTATTTCGCTTTTTGTACTAGATGTAGTTTAACATGCCTACTAAAACATATGAATGTAAAATAAGTAGAATGCCTGGTTAGATGTAAGAGAGGGCCTGATGGCCCTAATCTTGCCAGGTTAAATAAATAAATAAATAATACTGATCCCATTTCTTCTCGAAGTTTGTTGGTGAAGTCCTGAAACACCGTGTATATTATACTCCAAAAGGCGGTATTACGTATGTTTGGTAACTTAAGGCTGTGGATTGCTGTCAAGAAACAGTGTTACGTCGCACAGACATTTACTTGACTCAATAAAGTGTAACAAAAAAATCCGCAAAATTTCAACTGGAAACCAAACGAAGATATGTCTTGCAAATAAGTTTATAAAATTCCAGTTGTCCATTTTTGAATTCGAATACATGAAATTTCCGCACTCTTATTATCTAAGGAACCATGAAGACAGTATTACAGCTGACACAATGACATAAAACTAGTAATTCACACCGCGTGCAATCTCTGACTGTAGCACGATCAAATTTCAATAACAAAAATATTTTCTGGCAGAGCGGTTACAGCGATTTTCAGAATGAAAATCTAACTGCAAACGTACCAAATAATTAAAACAAAATCCTAAAAGTATTCCCAGGGACTGATTGAGAACCTCATAGAAATCGATGGGCTGTACTGGAATTAACTTTTAAATGAGTATGAAAAAAAATTGTTGCTTAATTTTTTATATATTTTCCATCGCCCAACTGAGACGTCAGTCGATTCAGTTCCTGAGTAGTAGCGAAAAATTAAATTCTCATTAAGTGTTAAGTGCGAAACGTGGCTCAGCTGTCCACAGGGCTGTTATAACTTGACTGGATTTTTTACCATTCGTACCAACAGGAAAAAGTGTTTTCAAATAGTGACCGGCAAAAACGCCAGGACCATTACTGCTCCAGACTAAACGGAGTTTTTTTTTTTAGGAAACATCCTTTTAGCTACTGGCAAAGGTTTATGAATGCCTTTTTTTTTAAATTGTAGATATAGGTGTATTTGTGGAAGTCACACCTTCTGCTTGTTCAGAAAACTCAAATTTTTTCACGTAATCTTTGACAACATGTAATTTTTTGTAATTTATTTGCCTATTAGAAAATTTCCACTCGTATTTTCCTTCCCAGTTTTCACTGGCCTCTGTATACTGATCACGTTAATACACACAGTAAAAGGTAAATTCGCAAATAAAAACATGAACGGATTGCAATGACATAGAATTTTTTTAAGCATTTTACGGCCCAGACATGTCTCCTCTCCTGAAACTTCCTGCCGTATATTTTTATGCAGAGGGAACTTATGAATCGCTTAAGAACCGTGGTAAATACTCAAGCCTGAATGGTTAGTATGTAGAGCAGTAGTTTCTAATTTTTTTTAAATTTGTTTAAGCTGCTTGAGTAATTTATTATAACCAAACAGATGTAGGTTTACAAATAACGTTCGTACAAACGCTGCTTTGACTTTATCCAAACCCTGTGCAAACCCTGGAAGATGAACAGAAATACAAAATCTTATGTACCGATCGTATGCAGACGAAGAGGTTGGATACTGAATGTCTCACCACCGATCTCTTTCAGACAATAAAGGATTGGGAAGTAGGAAGCGTCAAGAAAATCAATCAAAATAAAATTAAAATTAGTGGACAAACTATTTTCCATGTTGACAGTGTTGACTTTACTTCGAAAGTACAGTGGCGATGTAACAGTCTTAAAGACTGCGCAGTCGCGAACCGCCATTTTCAAGTACAGCAGTAATGAGGCTCATAAGGGGCTGTTCTGCTGTTGTGAACCACTCCGTGCTTTCCCCATCATTATGTGAGCTCTCGGAAGCGTCTCTTCTAACGAAGACGCCGCCTCAGTCCACGTTGAGCTGTCGGAAGGAGCCCTCTACGCCAAACAGGTCTGTCTGCGTCTTGGGTTTGCCCGGCCTCTTGGACTCGTCCACGCCGTACTGTTCATCCTCTTTGTAGAATTCAGCGTTCCTCTCAATGCGCTCCTTCCACATATCTGGAATCAAGCAAAGTATGTAGCCTTGAAATTTCAGTGTCATCAAGACCTGGAACACTCCCATTCTTATAATAGCAATACAGTTCCGTGTGGTTATAACTAAAGTACAGCTACTGATAGACGTCCATTGTGGGCTGTAATTAACGTGCGAAAGGGGAACATTGTAGACATTTTAAAGCGTCGATGCAGAACAAATCTCCGCTGGAAAAAATTAGCTCCACCAGGTGCGAATTTGGCGATGTCAATGCAATTTGGAACGGGCAGAAAAGGTCAAAAAAGTGAGAAAGGCATAATATTGACTCGATTATTAACAGCCGTTTACACAAATCTTTCAATATTAACACTGGAGATGCCATACAGCGCCAGAATTGCACCTGGTGGCTAAAATTTGAAATACTTTTCTACAGTTTAGATGGGTTTCGCTGAACGCATTAGACTATCTACCAAGTTCAGCTGCCTTAAGATAGTTACAGCATATTGTGGATTTCTGTGAGTGGCCGCACTTAAATTAAAACCAACCGGTACAATCGGAGCATTATCAGTCATGATAATAAGCATAGCAAATTCTCACAATGGACTTACGATGCAGCCACTAAAAGTTATAGTTATTAGTAAAGTCGTTTTTAAAAGCCTTAATTGGATTCTCAGAAGATTATCTTATAATTTTAATTCGTCAGCGTAGCTCAGAGTTATGCAACGCCGTTCCAGTTTGGCCCAATTTGTGTTGCCTTTTGTCCACATGAGATTTCTATTCTGTCTTTACATTTTTCTAGCGATAATAACCTCAGTGCCACTACTAATCGCTCATATCTATACATAGGAACTGTGAATAATAACGACTTTAGCTACAAAAAATTTCGTGCTTTATTAAATCAGACGATGAGTTTCGGACGCTTTAGGTCCATGAGGTGAAAATAGTTTAATTCGTTATTTATGTCCGCTCTTGAGCAGGGTGATGAAGAAATACACGTTTCTGCAGAGAGAAGCTTGGATTTTAAACTTTTGAATTCGAGAATCAATCGAAAATACGTCGAAAACCAGTGGAAAACCTATGAATGATGTTGAGTTTAATCAAAAAGCATTCACATGAACATCTGTGGACTCCTCTGACCCATGTCCATTGTATGTCTTTGCTTTTATGCACCAGTGTCTCTGATTTGCTCATTCTCACTACGTGTCCACTTGACTGAATGTCTACTTACGAGTGTGTATCTGCAACTGGGTCATGTCTCGTCGTGTGTCATGTTCTGTAAGTCGTACAGTATGTAATGTAGCACTCAGTACAGAGTAATGTGCTAGTTTCTTTTAAACTGAAGCGGTCTAATAAAGTGTACAGTAATACATTTGCTACTCTTCTCAACAGAATTAGTTTACCGGCAGTAACCACATGCGCTAGAACCCTCAAAATGTTTGGGTCTAGATTCTCAGGTCCCCAAATCGACAAGTTGTTGTATCCTGATATCCAGATTACTGTCGTTTAAAACGGATAAATGATCTGGAAGAGCGAGTCGTTCTTTCAAGTCCAGGATATTATTATTCAAACGAAGAATTGTTTTACTTAACGAAGATAGCGATAACTTCGTCTGTTGATTCTTCAGATCAAGAAAGGTCACAGCATATTGATGTTATACATCATTAAATAAGAGAAGTTGTATCTAACAAAGTTGTTAGGGCAGTGTATTTACAAACAAGTGATATGTCAGAAGAGTAATGAAAAAGATATAAGATAAGAAAAAAATTGTAAGTTTATGAACTGTATTGGGCAAGATGTTTTGAATCTGCAATGTTGAGTTTCGTCTAAAGCATTCAAATGAACATCTGTAGACTTGTGTAAGCCATGATGTTCGTAGATCTTTGCTTCCATGTATGAGTATGCCTGCTCTGTCCATCCTCAAAACATGTACACTTGACTGCTTGTGCATTTTCCAATGTGTACCTGCTATCGTGTCATGCCTTGTCGTGAGCCACGTTACGTTCGTCTAACAGTATTTCATGTAGCTCTCAATGCAGTGTAATGTGCGAGTTCGTTTTGAACTGACGTATTTTATCATCAGTATCCACATGCATTATAACTCTCAACAAAACGATCTAGAAAGAACATCTTGAACCCTATAATATTTGTAAGCTTTGACTTAACCACTTTTTGAGTGATCTGACATGCAACTACAGGATCGATAGATATAAGTTTGGTTACGGTACAGCGTTGAAAATGTTCTTCCTAGATCTTCTGATAGGTTTTTCACCTTTTTTGTATTACTTTCCTTTGTTCCATTCGCGTATTTCGAAATTTACCGAAACGTCTTGAAAATAAAGGTGTTATTGTTCATATTTCCTGTGCACTGAATCTAGTCACGTCGACAACTGCAAAATATTTTGATATAAAAGACTGGTCAAGGTCAAGGCTTACCAGATACAGGAAGTGAATTCTGCTTTGAGTTAGGTTCACGACTTTTGGAGGTGTACTTGAGAACTTATAATTTACACATCTCTGCAATACAGAAAGTGAAATACATTCCATTACCACGCAGATAGGACCTATCACAAAATGGCCACTAAACTCCAGTTGCATTGTGTCTTTCTAGCGCTTTCCAGTGGCAAAAAAAATTTCATGTACTATTGACGGAATGTACAAACCTAAAATACTGATGTATACTGATTAAGATGTATAGCCTTACTTAAAATGATTAACACAGTAAGTCACGTATTAAAAATAAAAATTATGTGCGTGTCTTGAGGCAGCAAATTACGCAGACTATATTCATCCAGCGTTTGAGACTGAGAGCATTTAGCGACTTCCAACAAATTTTACACATAATTTAAAACTTCCTCGAAAACTTTTCTGGCTGAAATACCCACAAAATAATGAAAGGAAAAAAGTTTCTCACTCACTACATCTTCACTGTTCATACAGTAAAACATCAGCATCAGGCATGACGTTTCAATTTACAACTTTTGTACTACCAACTTCGTCCACAGCGCGTATTTCAGACACTATCCAAATATACCACTGAATGTACCTCCAAAATTATATCACTGCACGACACATAATTCAGCTATATATGACCTCATAAGCATTAAGCTGAGTGAAAATTAACTTTTCTTAAAACAAACACAAATTATATAGAATAAAACCAACATTATAGTGGTTTTGCGTCATCAGCCAAAAAGTTTTTATGTACTTAGTGTCAGTTAATAAGCATATCAACTGTACATAATTGGACATGTGAAACCGTTTTATACATGGGAGTTAGATTCTGAACTGGAGGTTCACTGGTGTTATATTAATCATAGAAACTATTTGAATTCATGACAGAAAAGACGTCTACTAACTTTGTATTTTATCGATAGGTCCTGCCTCCCCTCCATATTCTGCCGGTAGTATTTTCTTTGGGAAGTGTTTGTGCAACGATTCCAGATCGGGATGAATCATGACCTGCAACAAAAAGATGTAAGTTGTTAAAATTAATATTGAAGAGTGCAATAAAACATATCGTTCACGAAATACATAGGATGTATGGAGAATATGAAGAATGTAATATTACATAAACGATGTATAACAAGTGACACTAAACAGTTCCGAGATTATATTTACCCATGTAGTAGTGGTGAAAGTTATAAATTTATTCATCTATGGATCACTTTTACATAGGCATCGTGTGTATTACAGTAATATGCACGGAGAAGAAGGGAGCGGAAGGTTTACAAATGTGGTGTTACAGAAAAATTCTTAAGATTAGATGGTTATGTAACATGACTAATGAAGAAGTACTGAACAGAATTGACCAAGTAAGGAATTTACCACACAACAATTCCTGAATCATCAAGTAATAGTAAATCAGTCAATGGAGGGATGTGTGGTGGTAAAGTTGTATAGCGAGATCAGGGAGTGCTCCAGAAACGCTGGGCGCGTTGGGAAGTCGGCACAGCCGCCGTATCATCCCGATCCTCATACTACAGCATGATCGCGAAATAACACCATGGGAAGAAGACGTACGAAAATGGGAAAAAAGGCACAAAACACCAGATAAAACGTAGGGAAAACGGGGGAGAAATCTGGTCCGAGCAGAGCCAAGGCCGAAGGCATACCAAACCAATGCCAATTCTAACCTTTGGGCTCCAATTCCAGAAGGGAATTCGTGTATTTAAATCTTGGAACCACTTTGACGAAGCAAACCGAGTATGGACAAAAACATACAAGGGTCATCCACTGACATCCAAGACTAGAAGAGTTGGAGGATGTATTTAGTGCAAAGGGCCAAAAGGCAGGGGCAGTCCAGCAAAATATGGATCACCTTGAGGAAAGCCCCAATTCTACAAAGGAGGGAGCACTGCGCCTCATTACAGAGTAAAAAATCATGAATGAACCTGATATGTCTGATACAATGTCGGAAGATCATGGTAGATTCCCAACAGGAGAGGCGGAGGGACAAACACCATGTAGCAGGAATTCCCGTAATCGCATGAACTGTATTAGACTGGGGGTGGTCCTCCCCCCCCCCCTCCAGTTCACCCTACAACTGAACGAAAAGCAATTTCACATAAAGCTGCAAATCCACTCCTGGAGGAGTTGCAGAGGAGGAGGATAGGTGGCTTTTCCGCTCCCCACCACCCACACCCAATTCAGACAATCAGAAAGCTGACCTGGAATACCCATGTGCATGTTGGACATTCCAAAGGAAATCAGCTGAACACACCATACAGTCAAGATCAGCGAGCAGGTTATGGTTGGTAGAGACCAAGCAATGGTGGGCAGAAACTGGACAATAGCTTGAAGGCCACTCATCGAGTCTGCACACACAAAACTTGTGTGAAGGAGGACTTTTTCATAAAGCTGAAGCCCCAGAAATGGCCATTAGTTCTGTGGTAAACACCCCACATATGAAGAGATAGCATATCTCATGTGTTCAACGGATTTAAAGCCATCACTCTAAAAACAGCAGCATCCTAAAACCGTTGTAAGATCAGGCAGATCAACAATGGGACACCATCTGAGCAATGGAGGCTTTTGGACCGTGGAGGAGATCCATCTGGATGTGAGGGTGAATAACTAATCAAGGGGTCTGTTTGAGGGAGACTGTGGAGAACAGGACAAAAAAGGAACGATGGAGTCACAGTTTAGAGAAGGAAGGTGGCACCCTGCTGGTAATCCCGCATAAGGATGGGCAGGAGACAGGTGACGAGCCAAAGCCATGAAAAGAATAGCAAATAAGGGGTGGCCAGGGAAAGAGAGGATAACAATGGCATAGGAAGGGGTGGGACGGGGAGGTGGGTCCAAGCATCAACCAGAAGACTGTCAACAGGGCTAGTGTGAAAGGTACTTGAGGCCAAATCGATACCACAATGGTGGACCATGTAAAACAGTGGCTGTGTGGAAGGGGCAGCTAAGCCATAAACAACTGTAGTCCAAACAAGACAGACCTATGGTCCAGCAAAAGCAAAGAAGAGTCAAACACTTTGTGGCCCAAGACATGTGGGGAAGGAAGTCAAGAACACTGAGTTTATGGAAACAGCCAATATACAGATGGCAGATATGAGGCAACCAAATAAGCTTGTTGTCAAGGAGAAGACCCAAGAAACGGAACTGGGTGACCATGGTTGGGCACTGAGTATCAAGGTAGAGCTCCAGGTCTAGGTGGATTGCAGTATGTGACAAAAATGCATCACCTGCTACTTAAGGGGAGAGTGGGGAGGAGAACTGAAAACCATGTGAGGGAGTCCACCTGGAAGTGCGCCAGATGGCGTCCTCGAGCTGTCGCTCCACAGAGGCCACTGAGTGGGAACTAGCCTACATACAGAAATCATCAACACTGAGAAGAGGTGACCGATGGTCTGATGGAGGCCACGTCCATTAATAGCGATGAAGAAAAGGGCCCATAGAAAGCTGAGAATGGTGGCAATCTAAACTTGGAACAACCAGTGGAACAAGAGCTGATGAACAGAAATTGGAAGGGGGTCCTGAAGCCACAGTCATGGAGTGTAAGGAAAATATGATGGCGCTAAGTCACGTCGTATGCCTTATGAAAAGTCTAAGAAAACTGTGGAAAAGTTGGTGATAAGAAAAGGTGTGCTGAAATGCAGTTCGCCACTGAAGAAGATGATAGATTGGAGACAGTCCTCCCAAGAGCTGTACTGGTAAGGAGACAAAAGGTTCCAAATTCGATGACCTTACAGAACCAGTGAGCCACATCCATTCGAATAACTTGCATGGGATACTGGTCAGAGTGATCAGTTGGTAGCTATAGAGAAACGATGGTTCTTTGCTGGGCTTCAGGATCAGAACCAAAATACTGTCCCTCCATGGAGAGAGGAAAACACCTTGGAGTCAAACACAGTTAAGCACCTGCAGAGGCTATTGTCATTGTAGAGGATTGAGGTGTTGAAGCATTTAGTTATGTATGGAATCGAGCCAGAGGCTGAAATGTTGCAACCGAAGGGGGCTGAAAGAAGCTCCCATTCAGGAAGAGGTCTATTGAAGGATTTCGCTTGACAATGGGTAAAACATAAGTGGGAAGCTTCAGCCGGATTGAAGGCTGACACCAATTCCATTGTGTAATGTGTTGCATGGTGTTCCATGAGAACTGATGGATCTGTACAAAGGTCACCTGTGAGACCAAGTCTCAGGGTGGAAGACGGCCATTGGCAACAATGGAGGCTGAAGACCACAGCCAACACCGTAATAAAAGGACAAAAGAACCTAGGGAGAAGACAAAGCATTCCCAACACACCTGCTTGCTCTCGTTGATTAAGTAACAGGTTCTGGTATGAAGCTATTTAAAAGCAATTAGACTGGTGGAGGATGGGTGCTGCTTAAGGTTTGCAGGGCTCGACAAAGATCACAGATGGCGATTTCAATGCCTGTGCTCCACCAAGGGATCAGCTGGGGGCGAACGAGGCCTGCTGAGCACAGGATGGCAATGCCTATAAAACGAATAATCATGTCGGACATGTCACGGACGACTTCATCAGTCCAAACTGACAAGGAGGAGTTAAACACGACCTGGAAGGATTACAGAGGCCAATCAGCTCGATGGAAACTCCAGTGGGGTAACCTGGCCATCAGGAGATGGAGAGGAACGAGAAAATCCGTAGGAAATGGTCGCTGTCACAACGGGCATTTTGCGGAATGCAAGGAAGGGAGAAAGGGAGGCGAATTTAGTGAAGGTTCAATGGAAGAGAAAGTGCCAAAGGTAGCACTGAAATTGGTAGGGGAGCAATTATTAGGAAGGGACAGATGGTGGCCCGCAAGAAACTTGTCTATGAGGACCCAGATTAGATGAATCAGCACTGCCCCACATGGAGTAATGGGCATTTAAATTCCCAAGAACGGAAGTACGGCTTTACATCACGATAATAAAGTACGACCTTGGCCTTCTCAGGGAGGGAATCCCCTTAAGAGCCAGAATAAAAGTGCTGGTATCGATGTGACGGTCCTTAAGGCCTCTGAAAATATGAGAAATAAAATGAAATAATCAAAGTCGTCAAGATGGTCACAGGCACGAAAGGCCTCAGATTGGGCTGTAGAAGAAGTTCTAATCAACAGCGAATCCGGCTAGATCTCACTCAGAGAATCAACTTCGTCAAACTTGTCTTCTATAGTCCCCAAGAAAAGTAACGACCTTGTGGCGATGAAAATGTCCCGTTCAGTTCTAGTGAGTGGCTGCATAAGAAGTAGCATGAAAGTATCCATTCCCAACTAAAGTGATGTCCGTAGAAGAACGGTTCATCTATTTTTTTTTAGTGTAATGCGTTCATACACAAAGCGTGCGCCATGATAGCACCCATTCTCGTCAGGGATTTACTTGTGGGCGTACCCATCCACAGCATAGACTGTCTGGCACGGCGGTCATTGCCGTATCGAGGCCCCAGAATGACAAGCAACCACTCCTACGCATACAACGGAGGTGGTAGTTTAGGTATTAGAATCGTGATGCCTATGTTGTCATGCGACTCAACCAAAGGGGTCCATAACGACCCCACCACATGGACCGGCTACTGTGCGGGCTATATAGGGTTAAAGCACAACGGAACGAAAGGCATTGAGAAAACGGTGGAAGATGCGCTACGGCCACACGCTAAAGACACTAAGTAAGGTGTTCTTCTCCAGTTGGCTCACAATACGGAGGCAAAATTCAGCAGATGAGTTCAAACGCAAAATGGGGACCAAAAACGCCGAAAAGGAAAGTTGAAGAATGAAAAACAAGAGGAATAAAACCGTGAGAGATAGCAGAAACCAGGAGAGTTAGGCTGATGTGATCAAGGACACCGAGAGAGCGAAAGGAGCGAGGACAGGAAGCGAGCGGTACGTTGAAGGGAATGCAGTCCGGGAAGGGAGAAAGATCGCAATAGCTTGGGGCTCAGTGTGCGCCACGCACAAACTCACGAAAGAGCCGAAAGCCGCCTGACGGCGGGGGTGTTGGGGAGGGGGTACGTAGTAGTATAGTGACTGTTAGAAACTTATACTAAAACTTTCTGAAAGACAATGCAGTCAACATGATGAATGTGATGCAAGCAAGTACTGGCTCTTAAAACATCTGACACCATTACACGTTACACATGGCGTAACAGCCGCGCGGGATTAGCCGAGCGGTCTGAGGCGCTGCAGTCATGGGCTGTGCCACTGATCCCGGCGGAGGTTCGAGTCCTCCCTTGGGCATGGGTGTGTGTGTGTTTGTCCTTAGGATAATTTAGGTTAAGTAGTGTGTAAGCTTAGGGACTGATGACCTTAGCAGTTAAGTCCCATAAGATTTCACACAAAAAAAAAAAAGAAAAATGGCTCAAATGGCTCTGAGCACTATGCGACTTAACTTCTGTGGTCATCAGTCCCCTAGAACTTAGAACTACTGAAACCTAACTAACCTAAGGACATCACACACATCCATGCCCGAGGCAGGATTCGAACCTGCGGCCGTAGCGGTCGCTCGGTTCCAGACTGTAGCGCCTAGAACCGCACGGCTACTCTGGCCGGCCAGATTTCACACACATTTGAACATTTGAACATGGCGTAACAGCGCTGCAATCGCAGTGTGTCAGTTCTACTGAGCTGATATTTGATGTATTTCTCCGTATATGCGGAAAAATGTTTCTGCGAATTACATAATTGTCACATTACCAAGTGGGTGCAGTTGTGTGTTATATTTAGGATTGTAAAGTTCGGACCGAATGGAGAGAGACATATAGGATGCGTTGAGCACAATACAAGCAATATGTGATACTGCATCGACAAAGTGTGCCAATTGAAATAATTGTGGCCGCCCACTTTTATTTCCGTCTTTTTTGATTTAATCCGCCCGGCAATTTAACGGCGAAGGTGGTGTGCAGTCCAGTCTAAATGTAGTTTTTAGGCGGTTTCTAACATCCCGTTAGGAGAATACTGAGCTGATACATCTCCCGCCTCAGCTTACATGATTCGCAAATATGCGGACAACTTTCGAACACTTCCATATGGGATAACACTAGCGATGCAGACAGAATGGGTACATAAATTCTGTCACGGGGTAGGGGAAGAATTGTCATAACATAGGATGATCCAACTTAATATAGGGGGTGAACCCAAACTGCATCAGAAAATTTCGGAGGTTGTTTAGAGATATGTTCTGAATATTTTGATGCAAGTGACCCGCAATCTCCATTGAATCATTACAAAGTAACATTATAATTGCGATTTCTTTAATTTGCCACTACAGTATTACCTTTGTTTTTGTGAAAGTACCTGCACACTAGTGAAGTAGCCTGTAATATGAAATCACCGAAACACAACACAAAGCACAGTGTAACGCTACAAGCGCTACACGATTAACGTACTTTCAAACGGTTCAAATGGCTCTAAGCACTATGGGACTTAACATCTGATGTCATCAGTCCCCTAGAACCTAGAACCACTTAAACCTAACTAACCTAAGGACATCACACACATCCATGCCCCAGGCAGGATTCGAACCTGTGAGCGTAGCAGCAGCGCGGTTCCGGACTGAAGCGCCTAGAACCGCTCGCTCACGGCGGGCGGCTTGACGTACTTTGCGATGTGGTTCCAGCCGCTGCGAAAACAACTCAGGATAGAGTTGTTTCGTCACGCTTCCACCGCATTCAGTGAACTTATACACGCGCTTCCGACGAGATTTTTGTGTGGAGTAAAATATGTGTAGGATCAAATGAACGAGAGTTCTGTCTAAAGAATGAATGTAAAACCTACCTCAGTTAAAATTATGTAGTTCTAATCGATAATGAGACCCCTTCCTAACCAAACGCACTCAATAACGAATCAATAAGCAATGCAAGATGTTCAATATAGTAATTATCATAGGCAGTATTCTTATTAGGTTCAAACAGTAGTTATATCACTATATCAGACATGCTTATAGCACGCGGTTGCGGGGCAGCCGCGTGGTCCGAGGCGCCTTGCCACGGTTCGTGCGGCTGCCCCTCGCCATCTCCCCACCGTCTGAGGTTCGAGCCCTGCTCGGACATTGGTTTTGTATTTAGCGAAAGTTTGTTTGAGTTAGATTAAGTAGTGTGTAGTCCTAGGAACCGATGAGCTCAGCAGTTTGGTCCCATAGGAACTTACCACCACCACCAGCAGCAACACGCGGTTACTGCCTCCTCCCTGCCCCCCCCCCCCCCCCAAAGTGTTCGTGTTTTTGTTTAAAAGTGAACAAATTCAATTTGGGTTTATATGAACTGCCCTACACCGCAACCTCAGTATACGGTGCAGGAGGTACTTCGTAACACACTAGCATAATTAAAGAGAATTAGAACCATCCAATGAAGGTACAAGCTTTTGCTGCGTGTCTAGCAAATTAAAATTTAAGACCCGTCGGCTAGAGAGTAAGCGCTCAAATTCTATTTTTTTTTTTTTTCGAAACTGAACCCCTAGACCCCTCGAAAGTAACACAGTTCTTCTGATTCGACCATACATTTTCTTCCGGCCGTCATGAGTGTGTCCTATCGGCAACCTGAGTCGCTTGGAAGTAAATCAAAATATCGATTTTATTTCGTCTTGTAAAGTGTCACGGCATTATACTCAAACAGATTTCACTGTAGTCAACACTGGCTGCAAAAGGGAAAACATTTAACTAATATATTAATTCTAAGAGATACTTATACAGATAGAAGAAATGATCACATAAACTGTAAATAGTACCTGAATGTACTCGACATATTATCCATAAAACCACCTAGTTCCATTAGAAAAAAAAAATGGTTCAAATGGCTCTGAGCACTATGGAACTTAACATCTATGGTCATCAGTCCCCTAGAACTTAGAACTACTTAAACCTAACTAACCTATGGACATAACACACATCCATGCCCGAGGCATTATTCGAACCTGCGACCGTAGCAGTCGCGCGGCTCCGGACTGAGCGCCTAAAACCGCTAGACCACCGGGGCCGGCAGTTCCATTAGAAATGGAAAGTTATAAAAGCACAGAAACACAATATCCAGGTTAATCAGGGATACTTGTAGATGACATTTTTCCTCTTCATTTCCAACGATCATTTTCAGACAGTTTTATGTGAAAAACATTATTAGAATCCTTTGAGTTATTTCTTCTTAATCTACTTACCCTTTTCCTCATCTTCTCCTTCAGTATGGAATCAAGCACCGACATCACTTTCTCAACGCCTGGTGGGCAGTTGATCATATGAATCCCTTTGGGTCGAAGTGGGTATCCTTCCTATGAAAAGAAAGAAAACCATGTATCTTCACGTGTCACGACGATTCAGCATTGTATGTGTACGCTGCAACTAAATTTTCTCCTTTTTGCTGTATATTAGTCTTTTCACATGACTTTTTATAATGGCAGAAAAGAGTTATCTTAGGTACACAGTACGTGAACTTCAGAGAAATTCAGTTACGTGTCTACTGATTGGCAGTCTCTTTCTACATGCTGAACATAAACAGCTACATGCTCTGCAATAAATCACGCGAAGAGAATATAATACGAGAATTAGTCAGGTAGAGAGAAATTGAGAACTGAAGATGTACAGCACCTCTAAATACTGAATTTCTTTTCTTTTAAAAACACAGTCGTGTTCAAAAGTGATTGGACGCGACTCATGTCTGACTCTCTGCCGAGTGTAAAATTATCCCGTCCGTGTCAGTAGCACGGAGTGAAAACCGTAAATATAGTGGTGTGGAATTAGCTACAGCACTGGTAAAATACCTTATCATACAATATGGTATGAAAACGAGGTAATCATTAATTAGGATAATAATGTAAGTACCTTGTACCACATTTCAAAACCAAGTATTGGGAAAATTTTCGTTTTACACTGTCCAGAGGTGCTTCATCACAGAAGTGAAATGTATAGAGACTTAGCTCAGTTCACAAAGCAACTACGAGTATAAATGTTGGATGCGGTGGCCGTCTGACTGATCAATGTTCGCAGTCACGCACAGTATGGAGCGAGCGACAGCCAGAAAGTCAATTCAGTAACGAGGAGTAGTAACTATAGTCCGTCCCACCAGCAGGAGGAAAATCTAATCGATAAGTCAAAAGATTATTTAATTTGTATACTTTAAAGAAATAATCCCATGTTTTTCACTGAGTTAGTGTCAAAACTGCTCCGTAGTACTCACATTGCCTTCAAATTGCTGGTTTTATACTTGTTCTGTTCCTGGATTCCCGTTGAATTGAATATTCGCATTAGTGCAGTTTTCAGACAAAGAAGATAATAAAAACTGTCAGTTCAAAAATTCGGCTGCTTGAATATTGACGACGCCTTTGGCGCAATTGTTTTATTACTCTCCATTGCATGATGTAATTTTAGATTTTTTACTTCTGATGAAGGTATATTTACATATACCGAAGCCTTGGTCAAGAATTTTAATAAATTTTTATCCTGCAACTGTTTTGGCAGTCATCCTTTATCGTGAAGAATTCAGTACATGTCAGTTATAAACAAATACAAGCAACCATCGTCAAGATATGTACCCATTCCAGTTAAACTTTCTAATCGTCATGAAATCTTTTAAATTATGTCAATGAACACACCATAAGGTCACATATTAAAATAGACTTTTCTTTTAGTAACTCATTGATTCAGCGTCTCAGTTATACTGCTGAGAGCTCCAGGACTTCCTCTCACGGCTGGGCGCTGTCGGAGTGAACGTATCGCGAGACCTACAGTGCGTGGTTTTTTGAAATCCTGGGGAAGACATCAACAGCGGAATTGAAGCGTTGGAAGAAAGTAAAATGAAAGACAGCTAGCTTTCCACCTAGATTTTCTTATATGTCTTATATTCCTGTTCAGTTTTTTCGTAGAATTATCTTTTTTTTCGTGTACAGTGTGGTCAGGAAACAGTATGAGAAACTTGTGAGGGTGTTGCAGGGTAGGTTGCGCAGAGAAATAATGGTTATGCAAAAAATTGAATAGTCTGAGCGTTTTCCGATTTCATTAGTATTGAAACTAGCTGATGAGGCTGATGCGCGCGCAATTTCAAGCTGCCCGCCAGAGACGGTGTGGCCTAATCTGTCTTGACTTTGGCTTCCTAAAACCGAATATGGAATCGATACAAAAATTGGTCACGGGACTATAGTTGGGAGCCAAAGACTAAGCACTGTAGTGCGCTGTCATTTGCGCTATGAAGATAACTGATACTAATTGTATCTGGCGGGCCACATCGATTTGCGACTGCAGCGACCTGATTGGCTAATTAACTCGGAAATAGCGCAATGTATCGACATTTTTCTTAACAATCATTTCTCAGCACAACCTACCATGCAACACCCTTACAAGCTTTTCAGAGTATTTCTGACCGCCTTGTATATTAAGTCAAGATTACGTACAAACCTTTTTGTGGTTCTATCCTCGAAGTTGACAGCCGGTGGAACTGGAGTAATACGTAAATGGAATGCTGAGAGAACAAATAAAATTCATAGATTGAGCAACAACTTAAAGTGAGCGACAGTTGTGATCCAGTGGATATTATACTGAAATGGTATTTTGGAATCGCTGGCTTTCATACCCCTGTCCGAAAATATTGAGTGGAATTTCCCATGTTAAGCTAAATCACATAAGGCCGGGAATACTACTTCCATAACAAAACTTTTGGTTTATTTCTGATACTTTTATAGAGGAGTTCCTGTTCTGTTTCGAAAGACAACGATCTCAGAAGAACCTCACAAAGAATTAAATCTCGTGTACTTAACTTCTGTCCTCTAAAGCAATGAAACAAATTTGAGAACTTCAGTATACCTTTAATTAAAAACATTTGACGTGGCTGGCCATAGATTTCATAGCTTATTCGCAAGAGTATACTATATTACACAACACTTTTTTTATGTTTCTTAGAGATGCTGTAAAATATTGATGCTGCAAAGCGTAATACTCGAACATTGCCGACAAATTTTAACATTAATTTTCTAAGAAAACTACAAGTGAATGTAAAAGTGAACAACAAAAGCTATTATGATACTTTAGAAAAGAATCCTTTGTGAGAGACCGGGATTCGAACTCGTATATTCAATCGCTCACTTAGGTGCAGTCGTATGTCAAGCAGTTGACAGACTTCGATCGCTTGTTAGAATAGTAAGTGTTGGGGTTGCGATCCTTGGGGAAGGAGACCAGACAGCGAGGTCATCGGCCTCATCGGTTTAGGGAAGGACGGGGAAGGAAGACGGCCGTGCTCTTTCAAAGGAACCGTCCCGGCATTTACCTGGAGCGATTTAGGGAAATCACGGAAAACCTAAATCAAGATGGCCGGATGCGGGATTGAACCGTCGTCCTCCTGAATAGTGAGGAAATGTAAACAGTGCAGGAAGGATGTTGCTCATAAATCACATGTGCGAACAATCATAGAATGTTGTTAAAGCCTATGCGACCTGTACGAAATAGGACTAACAGGCGATATTGGCCGAATACGAAATAGGGCAGCAATAATGGTCACAGGTTTGTCTGACCAATGGGAGAGCGCTACAATATCGATATTGATTTGATCTCAAGGGCCGACATGATACGCTAATAATTCTTTGCAGCACATGTTAATGTACATGTCCTGTGAATATGAACGTCATATCCGTAGTAGTTCAACGTGTTCTGATTTTCTTCTGAATATGAGTGTATATTCGTAACGAACACAATTACAAGAAGGGCAGTCAGGCTGTTTAGCGCCTCCCTGGTAGCTAAACAAGAAGTGGTTGACTCTTTTTTTCCCTTTTGTACAAAGAGTTATTTGGGACGGTCGAGATACCGGGTGATCAAAAAGTCAGTATAAATTTGAAAACTTAATAAACCACACAATAATGTAGACAGAGAGGTAAAAATTGACACACATGCTTGGAATGACATGGGGTTTTATTAGAACAAAAAAAAAAGTATTGCTAGACGCGTGAAAGATCTCTTGCGCGCGTCGTTTCGTGATGATCGTGTGCTCAGCCGCCACTTTCGTCATGCTTGGCCTCCCAGGTCCCCAGACCTCAGTCCGTGCGATAATTGGCTTTGGGGTTACCTGAAGTCGCAAGTGTATCGTGATCGACCGACATCTCTAGGGATGCTGAAAGACAACATCCGACGCCAATGCCTCGCCATAAATTCGGACATGCTTTACAGTGCTGTTCACAACATTATTCCTCGCCTACAGCTATTGTTGAGGAATCATGGTGGACATACTGAACATTTCCTGTAAAGAACATCATATTTGCTTTATCTTACTTTGTTATGCTAATTATTGATATTCAGATCAGATGAAGCGACATCTGTCGGACATTTTTTGAACTTTTGTAGGTTTTTGGTACTAATAAAACCTCATGTCATTCCAAGCATGTGTGTCAATTTGTACCTCTCTATCTACAGGACAAATGTAAGGATGTAGAGGCTTATCTCACTAGGGGTAAGATAGATACTGCCTACAGGAAAATTAAAGAGACCTTTGGAGAAAAGAGAATTACTTGCATGAATATCAAGAGCTCAGATGGAAACCCAGTTCTATGCAAAGAAGGGAAATCAGAAAGGTGGAAGGGGTAATATAGAGGGTATACAAGGGCGACGTACTTGAGGACAATATTCTGGAAATGGAAGAGGATGTAGATGAAGACGAAATGGGAGATACAATACTGCGTGAAGAGTTTGACAGAGCACTGAAAGAACTGAGTCGAAACAAGGCCCCGGGAGTAGACAACATTCCAGTAGAACTACTGACGGCCTTGGGAGAGCCAGTCCTGACAAAAATCTACCATCTGGTGAGCAAGATGTATGAGACAGGCGAAATACCCTCAGACTTCAAGAAGAATATAATAATTCCAATCCCAAAGAAAGCAAGTGTTGACAGATGTGAAAACTACCATACAACCAGTTTAATAAGCCACAGCTGCAAAATGCTAACGCGAATTCTTTACAGACGAATGGAAAAACTAGTAGAAGCCAACTCTGGGGAAGATCAGTTTGGATTCCGTAGAAATATTCGAACACGTAAAGGCAATACTGACCTTACGACTTACCTTAAAAGCTAGATTAAGGAAAGGCAAACCTACGTTTCTAGCATTTGTAGGCTTAGAGAAAGCTTTTGACAATGTTGACTGGAATACTCTCTTTCAAATTCTGAAGGTGGCAGGGGTAAAATACAGGGAGCGAAAGGCTATTTACAATTTGTACAGAAACCAGATGGCAGTTATAAGAGTCGAGGGACATGAAAGGGAAGCTGCAGTTGGGAAGGGAGTGGGACAGGGTTGTAGCCTCTCCCCAATGTTATTCAATCTGTATATTGAGCAAGCAGTAAAGGACACAAAAGAAAAATTCGGAGTAGGTATTAAAATCCATGGAGAAGAAATAAAAACATTGAGGTTCGCTGATGACATTGTAATTCTGTCAGAGGGCAGCAAAGGACTTGGAAGAGCAGTTGAACGGAATGGACAGTGTCTTGAAAGGAGGATATAAGATGAACATCAACAAAAGCAAAACGAGGATAATGGAATGTAGTCGAATTAAGTCGGGTGATGCTGAGGGAATTCGATTAGGGAATGAGACACTTAAAGTAGTAATGGAGTTTTGCTATTTGGGGAGCAAAATAACTGATGATGGTCGAAGTAGAGAGGATATAACATGTAGGCTGGCAATGGTAAGGAAAGCGTTTGTGAAGAAGAGAAATTTGTTAACATTGAGTATAGATTTAAGTCTCAGGAAGTCGTTTCTGAAAGTATTTGTATGGAGTGTAGCCATGTATGGAAGTGAAACATGGGCGATAAATAGTTTGGACAAGAAGGGAATAGAAGCTTTCGAAATGTGGTGCTACAGAAGAATGGTGAAGATTAGATGGGTAGATCACATAATTAATGAGGAAGTATTGAACAGAATTGGGGAGAAGAGGAGTTTGTGGCACAACTTGACAAGAAGAAGGGACCAGTTGGTAGGACATGTACTGTGGCATCAAGGGATCACAAATTTAGCATTGGAGGGCAGTGTGGAGGGAAAAAATCGTAGAGGGAGACCAAGAGGTGAATACACTAAGCAGATTCAGAAGGACGTAGGTCGCAGTAAGTACTGGGAGATGAAGAAGCTTGCACAGAATAGAGTAGCATGGAGAGCTGCATCAAACCAATCTCAGGACTGAAGGCCACAACAACAACAACATCTACATTATTCTGTGATTTATTCAGTTTTCAAATTTATATTGACTTTTTGATCACCCGGTACATGTCCTATTAATATGAACGTCATATCTGTAGTCGTTCAATGTGTTATGTTTTTCTTCTGAAAATGAATGTATAATTGTAACGAACAAAGTTACAAGAAGGGGAGTCAAGCAGTTTAACTCCTCGCTAGTAGCTAAACAAGAAGTGATTGATTCTTTTTTCTCTCTTTTATACAAAGAGGTGTTTGGGACGGTCAAGATACATGGGAATCCTCTGTAAATGGAAGAGTAGAGGAGAAAGACCGTCGGCGGCAAAGTGTTTGCCGCAGCGGCGCGCACGCACCTGGTAGCAGGTCATGAAGCGCTTGAGCTGCCAGGGTGTCCAGGCGGACATGTGCGCCATGGTCATGCCCTGCATGTCCTGGATGGTGACCTCCCCGCAGACGACGGCCGCGTCGTCCTCTCTCAGCGTGGCGTCCGCGCCCATCATGTTCAGCTTGACGCTCTCGTGCAGGGGGACCGCGTTGGCCGGCAGCACCGTCCGCAGGATGGTCACGCGCCGGCCCTCGTCGTCCAGCTGGGGCAGCACCACCACGCTCCTGAAGATGGAAAACTCAGATTCTCAACGTCATGCTATGAGGGCTACTTTTTTTTTCAATCTCCGTGTCAGTCATTTCATTTACTTGTTCATGCGACCCAGAAAATATTAAATACAGGCTTCCAGGTAGATGCCATTTTCCTTGACTTCCGGAAGGCGTTCGATACAGTTCCGCACTGTCGCCTGATAAACAAAGTAAGAGCCTACGGAATATCAGACCAGCTGTGTGGCTGAATTGAAGAGTTTTTAGCACACAGAACACAGCATGTTGTTCTCAACGGAGAGACGTCTACAGACATCGAAAGTAAAGTACTGACTTGGCAGAAAATCCTAAGAAATTTTGGTCTTATGTCAAAGCGGTAGGTGGATCAAAACAAAATGTCCAGACACTTTGTGACCAAAATGGTACTGAAACAGAGGATGACAGACTAAAGGCCGAAATACTAAATGTCTTTTTCCAAAGCTGTTTCACAGAGGAAGACTGCGCTGTAGTTCCTTCTCTAGATTGTCGCACATATAACAAAATGGTGGATATCGAAATAGACGACAGAGGGATAGAGAAACAATTAAAATCGCTCAAAAGAGGAAAGGCCGCTGGACCCGATGGGATACCAGTTCGATTTTACACAGAGTACGCGAAGAAACTTGCCCCCCTTCTTGCAGAGGTGTGCCGTAGGTCTCTAGAAGAGCGTAGTGTTCCAAAGGATTGGGACGTCGAACAGATGTGCAGAACTATAGACCTATATCTCTAACGTCGATCAGTTGTAGAATTTTGGAACACGTATTATGGTCGAGTATAATGAGTTTTCTGGAGTCTAGAAATCTACTCTGTAGGAATCAGCATGGGTTTCGAAAAAGATGATCGTATGAAACCCAGCTCGCGCTATTCGTCCACGAGACTCAGAGGGCCATAGACAGGGGTTCCCAGGTAGATGCTGTGTTTCTTGACTTCCGCAAGGCGTTCGATACAGTTCCCCACAGTCGATTAATGAACAAAGTAACAGCATATGGACTATCAGACCAATTGTGTGATTGGATTGAAGAGTTCCTAGATAACACAACGCAGGATGTCATTCTCAGTGGAGAGAAGTCTTCCGAAGTAAGAGTGATTTCAGGTGTGCCGCAGAGGAGTGTCGTAGGACCGTTGCTATTCACAATATACATAAATGACCTTGTGGATAACATTGAAAGTTCACTGAGGCTTTTTGCGGATGATGCTGTGGTATATCGAGAGTTTGTAACAATGGAAAATTGTACTGAAATGCAGGAGGATCTGCAGCGAATTGACGCATATCCAGGGAATGGCAATTGAATCTCAATGTAGACAAGTGTTATGTGATGCGAATACATAGAAAGAAAGATCCCTTATCATTTAGCTACAATGTAGCAGGTCAGCAACTGGAAGCAGTTAATTCTATAAATTATCTGGGAGTAGGCATTAGGAGTGATTTAAAATGGAATGATCGTAAAAAGTTGATCGTCGGTAAAGCAGATGTCAGACTGATATTCATTGGAAGAATCCTAAAGAAATGCAATCCGAAAACAAAGGAAGTAGGATGCAGTACGCTTGTTCGCCCACTGCTTGAATACTGCTCAGCAGTGTGGGATCCGTACCAGATAGGGTTGATAGAAGAGATAGAGAAGATCCAACGGAGAGCAGCGCGCTTCGTTACAGGATCATTTAGTAATCGCGAAAGCGTTACGGATATGATAGATAAACTCCAGTGGAAGACTCTGCAAGATAGACGCTCTGTAGCTCGGTGCTGGCTTTTGTTAAAGTTTCGAGAACATACCTTCACCGAGGAGTCAAGCAGTATATTGCTCCTTCCTACGTATATCTCGCGAAGAAACCATGAGGATAAAATCAGAGAGATTAGAGCCCACACAGAGGCATACCGGCAATCCTTCTTTCCTCGAACAATACGAGACTGGAATAGAAGGGAGAACCGATAGAGGTACTCAAGGTACCCTCCGCCACACACCGTCAGGTGGCTTGCGGAGTATGGATGTAGATGTAGACGTTAAAGTAACCTCTGGCGTGCCACAGGGGAGCGTTATGGGACCATTGCTTTTCACAATATATATAAATGACCTAGTGTCGGAAGTTCCATGCGGCTTTTCGCGGATGATGCTGTAGTATACAGAGTAGTGCAGCATTAGAAAATTGCAGCGAAATGCAGGAAGATCTGCAGCGGATAGACACTTGATGCAGGGAGTGGCAATTGACCCTTAACATAAACAAATGTAATGTATTGCGAATACATAGAAAGAAGGATCCTTCATTGTATGAGACGGCCGCTGTGGCCGAGCGGTTCTAGGCCCTTCAGTCCGGAACCGCGCGACTGCTACGGTCGCAGGTTCGATTCCTGCCTCGGGCATGGATTTGTGTGATGTCCTTAGGTTAGTTAGGTTTAAGTAGTTCTAAGTTCTAGGGGACTGATGACATTAGATGTTAAGTCCCATAGTGCTCAGAGCCATTTGAACCATTTGAACTTTATTGTATGATTATATGATAGCGGAACAAACACTGATTGCTGTTATTTCTGTAAAATATCTCGGAGTATGCGTACGGAACGATTTGAAGTGGAATGATCATATAAAATTAATTGTTGGTAAGGCGGGTGCCAGCTTGAGATTCATTGGGAGAGTCCTTAGGAAATGTAGTCCATCAACAAAGGAGGTGGCTTACAAAACACTCGTTCGACCTATACTTGAGTATTGCTCATCAGTGTGGGACCCGTACGAGGTCGGGTTGACAGAGGAGATAGAGAAGATCCAAAGAAGAGCGGCGCGTTTCGTCACAGGGTTATTTGGTAAGCGTGATAGCGTTACGGAGATGTTTAGCAAACTCAAGTGGCAGACTCTGCAAGAGAGGCACCCTGCATCGCGGTGTAGCTTGCCGTCCAGGTTTCGAGAGGGTGCGTTTCTGGATGAGGTATCGAATATATTGTTTCCTCCTACTTATACCTCCCGAGGAGATCACGAATGAAAAATTAGAGAGATTCGAGGGCGCACGGAGGCTTTCTGGCAGTCGTTCTTCCCGCGAACCATACGCGACTGGAACAGGAAAGAGAGGTAGTGACAGTGGCACGTAATGTGCCCTCCACCACTCACCATTGGGTGGCTTGCGGAGTATAAATGTAGATGTAGTCACAAAATGGAAGCTGCAGTAAAAATTACAAATGTTTTCTCTGTAACATTTTGCTACAAGGCAGCCAAGGCCAAATTGCTGCTGCAAAGAGGTCAAGGAATTATACGTCTTCGCTGTTCATCAGGGCTCAGTTAGAAGCAGGACGTATCACTGAAGACAGTTCTGCTTAGTAAAATTCCAGGCCGAATACGTGTCTAGAAACGCCCTAGAGAGTTGTGGGATATCAACCTGACCTGCTATACTGTCTCACAATCTGGAATGATGATCTCGGTTGCCATTTCTTTTCATAGTAGGATCCCCAATGGCTACTATCCGCGGCACCTTACAGCACAGCGACATGTCGACGATATTCTACGCCCAATTTTGCTGCCCTTCATGGTAAGCCATTCTGGGCTCGCATTTCAGCAACACAGTGCCCGATCGCACATGGCAACAATTTCTACTGCTTGTCTTCGTGTTAGCAAAACCCTGCCTTGAGTGGCAGGGCTACCGCATCTCTCCCTAACTGAGAAAGTTTACTGCATTATGTGCAGCACTTTCGAACCAGCTCGGGATTTTGATGGGCCAGATGGGTAGAATTTGGCGCAGTGTCCCTCAGGAGGACGTCTATGAGTCAGTGCCAAGCCGAATAACAGTTTGCAACAGGGCCAGAGGTGGACCGACGCCTCATTGACTTGCTCAATTCCTGAAGCTCTTTCTCTTGAGAAAGCTCATCCAGTTTTTCTGAAACTGAAATCATCTGATTGTACATGTACATCACATCTATCGACTTCCACCCCATTCGAATAATTACTTCTTGGTGATTCTTTTTTTGTCTCAGAGTGCACGACGTGTGATAAAAAAGTAACGGCAACTTTTCAATGTCGCTGTCGTCATATACCCGACTTTCCAAACATTTTTTATCTTGTTGGTACACACGTTCTTGGTGTACGTTTATATTTTCAGAAGTTCTGAATATCTCGTTTACTGCTGACAGTCGAAAAGGTTATACGTGTTTTCGAAAAGTTGTGGTAGGGTCTTATGGGACCAAACTTCTCACAGGTCATCGGTCCCTAAGCCTACGCACTATTCAATCTAACTTACGCTATGGGCAACACGCACACCCACGGGCTACAACCTCCGTCGGCGGGGGGGTGGGGGGGTGGGGAATCCGCAAGGACCGTGACAAGCCGCCTCAAACCGCGCGGTTACCTCGTGGGGCCATGTTTTCGAGCGTTCCGAGAATTTTTACTTACGGAAAAGATGGCTGAAAGAATTTGCATTAAATTTTGCTTGAAAAGTGGAATAAAGTGCAGCATCACATTCGAAATGTTGACTGTGGCCTTTGGGAAATCGAATATGAGTAAGACATGAGTTAACGAGTGGCATAAGATTTGAAAGATGACCGAAAAGTCTTTGAAGACGATGACCACCCTGGACGCTCTAGCACATCAATTACTCACAATGTGGAAGAAGTAAAGGTAATTATTCTGCAGAATTGTCGAATTTTAATCAGAGAGACTGCTGATGATGTCGTTATATTCTTTGGCTCCTACTAAGCAATTTTTTTCCGATGTTCATAAACTGTTGAATTTCGACCAAAAACAACGTCGTGCAGACATCGCTCAGGAATTGCTGATAGAAGTGGATAACGATCCAGCACTTCTAAAGAAGGTTAGAACAGGTGACGAGAGACGGGTGTGCGGGTATGGCGTCAAAACCAAGGTCCAATGCCACAATGGAAACTGCCTGAAGAGCCAAGACCGAAAACGTTTTCTCACTGCTTTCTTCGATTACAATGGGAGTGAGTTACTGTCTTATGGTCAATAACGAGTACTACCCGGAAGTTATACGCGGCTTGCGTGAAGCAGTCCGAAGGAAACAATCAGAATTGTGGCATAACCACTCGTGGAAATTGCAACACGATAACGCTCCCGTTCACAACTCAGTGGTTGTTCGTAATATTTTGGCAAAAAGAAAAACAACCATTATGATGCCTCAGCGACCGTATTCGTCGGACAGGGCCGCCTGCAACTTCTTTCTACTCCTGAGGCCGAAGAGAATCATGAAAGAACGTCGTCTTTCCAACACTGATGAAATGGAAAAAAAAAAATTGCTGAAGGATCTGAACACCATAACGAAAAGTGAGCTCTAGGAAAGTTTTCAAGATTGGAAAAAGCGCTGAGGCAAGTATATGATATCTGTGGTGGATTACTTTGAGGGGGCAAAGTTGATGTTGATGAATACATAAAGATACTTTAAGTAGAACAAAAATTCTCTTTACTTTTTTATCACACCTCGTATTTATAACCCTGTACTTTTGAAATGATTATGATATTCGACAACTGACAGAAGACGCGCAGGGAGCTTACATGTATAATTCTTCCTTTTAGTGGTCCTGTGTCGACAGTCCGGTATAATGTAGCACGTTGTTATGTTGCCCGCTCCACCTGCTGTTAGCTATGCTTGTGCCAGGTGGTCGGCGTAGTGTTTCAGGTTGCTTCTTCTATTGCAGAATGTATCTTTTAGCGTTATGTGGGAGAGTAAAGTTTTCAGTCTTGACACATGGACGCCACTGTCACTTTGTGAGAATTAATTACAAAGAATCTCCCTTGTGAGTTACATATCAGACATTATGTGTATGTTTTAGCAGCTTTTTGCCCAATTCGTGTCTTGTTGAAGAACAGGTCATCTGAAGATGTTCGTTTGGGAGAAAACCGGTTGTGGTGTAATAAAGGGACCTGAGACACCACTGTAGCGTAAAGAAGTGATGGGTAAAGTGGGCTACACGAAACGCAGGTATCCACGCTTCTCTCTCTCTGTCTCTCTGTGTGTCTCTACCCATCTGCTCTTACTCATAAGGTTTCCTTCATTCATGTAAGACTCGTGCTGTGTGTATTACGTTATTGCTGAAATGGTGTGTATTTGAGTCATGTTCTAGCAAAGGAAAAATCTTACGATCTGATGGCAGGATATGGTGAGCAATAGGATGAGCTTCCTAATTAAATAGATTTTCCATCTTGACGGTAATTGGCAGCCTTCCATCGCGAATATGCCAGTGAAACAGTGACACTCCACTGGGGAAGGTACTGACATTTTTAATTAAAAGTTACATCTTGGTAAGCGTGGAGCCATTTTCGATTTCCTGAGTCTTACATTAAATTATCTTTCCGGATCTGAGGAAACGACAATACTCATGTTGTCAGCATACTTTTGGTATAAACAAATTTTGCCTAATTAGATGCCAGTAAGACAACTCTTAACTGCAAAGAGCGGAGAGCAACTTCGCCTTACCCGGAGGTGATTATCTTCTGGGCGGTCGGCGAGAAGGGGTCCCTGTTGGTGAAGATCTCTGGCAGAGCAGAACGCAGGGTGTAGTACATGTCCAGCTTCTGCTTGGTCTTCTCCAGCGAGAACTTGCAGCCGCGCAAGAACGTCAGGATCCACTGGTCGTCTGAAAAAACACACGCCATGCCGGGCATAGGGAAACGCTGATGCATGTGGCACGAGAACGAAAGCTGTGTGCCACTAGCAAGGTCGAGTTGAGGACAGCTGTCCGATATAAGAAGACGAAAGAAATATTGCAACTTGATTATTTGATACATATCAGTCTTAAAACTAACCCTTTCGTTACGGCAGTCTGCTCCGCTGCAGTGGCGCCACTGATTCGTGCATCGTTCCGCGAAATGTGCACATTGCACGTCAATAAGCTGATGTGCAGGTCACCTTATTTAAGTGTTATATAACAATATATATGGAGATTTTATCAGTATTATAAATAAAAATGCAATTTAGGATCATTCAAAATATTCTGAATAACGTAATTCAGTAAGATAAATCTGAAAACAAGGGTCAACACAAAAACTCACATTACAGTTTTTACACTTATACTTAGGTTCTCGTCTTCTGTCGTATGCACTGCAAACAGCACACCTTCTATTTCGGTTTCTTCTTACCGATTTGCAGGACGAAGTAAAATGTCTTTCTGTTAATCTCAGTGGATGATTATTGCCTGTTGAATGTTGACGTTTTATACTTCGATGATATTTTTCCAGTATTTCCCTAATTAAATGCAACTGAAATTTTTCCATGGATACCGGTTCTTTACTCTTGTGTTTATAAAGACAATAGGTATTCCGCACACAAATGTACAACACGCGAAAGAAATATTTGCGATGCCATTTCAGATACTTGCGTGTTAACTCCACAGTGCTCATAACCATGTCAGCTTTATCAACTGCACCCACTGTATTATTGTGATCCTATACGCATATAGGTTTCTGGATAACTTTTTTCCCACCGTGCTTAGTTACTGTATCAAATTCATCCGAGTACATGGGAGAAAGCATATAGACCTCTTTTTTATCCATCCACTTTATGAGTATTAAATTTTAGCATGATCGAGAGGTTGCCTGTCCTCTTTTTAATCGTTCATAAATTTTAGGCATTCCCTTCATTCTCTTTCTTACGGTCCCGCACGCATTTGTGCAGTTATTGTGTAGCATTCTAAATAAAGCTGAACTGGAATACCAATTATCTACGTTAACGGTATGGCCGTTTCCTAAATAGGGGCTCGTAAGTGCTTCAACTATTGCTCCCGACTTTCTAATATCCTTATTTTTGGTATCAGACAGGGTAGATGATCCGGCATAAGCAATTAAATCTTGTACAAGTCCTGTCTCACAGTCACAGGGATCAAAAGATTTTATCTAAATTTGTTTCTTTTTGACAGGATGTATTGTTCGAAAGACAGCCGCCCCTTATATAACAGTAAATTCTCGTCTATGCACAGCTTTTGCAATGGTTGAAATGACTGAGTAAAGATTTTTCGTAATAAATCAATGACGTTCCGTATTGTGTACAAATGATCATTGGTAGAATCGACATAATAGTTGAAATGTAGCATTCGTAATAATTTGAAATAGCAGCCTCTAGCCATTACGTCTCCAAAAATATCTCTACACAGAAGTTTGTCTTTCCTCCAATGTTCTGCTAAAGATAATTTCTTGTTGCGCATCATTAAAAATGATAGGAGAAAAAAAAAACAATGTAGTTCGGCTACTCTACTTTCCTTTGAATTGTTTATGTTACTATCATATTTCCGAGACCAATAGTGATTTGCTTTATTTGCAATTAACTCTACGAGATTTTTAGAGACGAAAAGCTGAAAGTAATCTAAGATTTTCGCTGATCTAGTTATGTTTACTTTAATCCCTGAACTTTCTGACGCAAACTTATGTACTTCAGGTATGAATATTGTTGACACCCATATTTAAAGGTCACTGTTAATAGGTTCAATATCCTCCGCTTCTGATGCTGAAGTACTACATACAGCTCTTCTTTTCTTTGTTTTTTTTAGGTGATGTAACAATATGTTAATTTTCATTATCCGAATATTTTCTGAATAAGTGAGTCCGTTAACGAACAGAATTCGCTTTGAACTCCTCTGTAGGCAGGTAAAATACTTTATAAAACAAACTAAACATAGCTACAAATACAATATTCAAGTGAATTTTACGAACCTTGAAAAAATTAATAACTGTTTTCCAGTGTCCTATAATACTTGAAAAAAGACGTACGCTGACGGCGTCTATATACGTTGCTCGTACACACGCATCAGCGACTGGATGCCGGCAGACTGCGGCGCTTGTAAACACAGGTCAGCGCGTGGATGTCGCCTAAATACGGCGCTCGTAATGAAAGGGCTAAAGAAATTGCAAAAAGGTAAGAAATGAAGAAGATGGGATCTGGATGAGTTCAAAGAACCAGAGGTTATTGACAGTTTCAGAGGGAGCATTAACGAAGGGTTGAGAAGAAGAGAGGAAAGAAATACAGTGGCAGCGCGGGATTAGCCGAGCGGTTTAGGGCGCTGCAGTCATGGACTGTGCGGCTGGTCGTGGCGGAGGTTCGAGGCCTCCCTCGGGCATGGGTGTCTGTGTTTGTCCTTAGGATAATTTCGGTTAAGTAGTGTGTAAGCTTAGGGACTAATGATCTTAGCAGTTAAGTCCCATAGGATTTCACACACATTTGAACATTTGAAATACAGTGGAACGAATGGTTAGCTTTGAGAGACGAAATAGTGAAGGCAGCTGAGGATTAAATAGGTAAAACGAAGAGCCTAATAGAAATCCCATGGTGACACAGGAGGTATTGAAATTATGTGATGAAAGAAGAAACTACAAAAATGCAGCAAATGATGCATGCCACAGGGAATACAAACGTCTAAAAAATGAGACTGACACGGAATGCCAAACTTCTAAGCAGGAATGGCTAGAGGACAACTATGAGGATTTAGAAGCATATATTACTGTGAGAAAGATAGATACTGCCTACAGGAAAATTAAAGAGGACTATGCAGAAAGGAGAAGCAGTGGTATGAATATGAAGAGCGCAGATGGAAAATCGATCCTAAGCGAAGATGGAAAAGCTGAAAGGTGGAAGAAATTTATAGAGGGTGTATTCAAGGGTGATGAACTTGCGCCGGCCGCGGTGGCCGTGCGGTTCTAGGCGCTCCAGTCTGGAGCCGCGCTGCTGGTACGGTCGCAGGTTCGAATCCTGCCTCGGGCATGGGTGTGTGTGATGTCCTTAGGTTGGTTAGGTTTAAGGAGTTCTAAGTACTAGGGGACTGATGACCACAGTAGTTGAGTCCCATAGTGCTCAGAGCCATTTTTTTTGAACTTACAGGCAATATAATGGAAGTGGAAGTGGACGTAGATGAAGATGAGATGAGAGGCATGATACAGCGAAAAGAATTTGACAGAGCTCTGGAATATCTAAGTCGAAACAAGACCCCAGGAGTAGACGACATTTCGTCAGACCTACTGATAGCCTGAAATGTAATGATACATGACTGATATATGACAAAACTCTTCCATCTGGTGCGAAAGATGTATGAGACAGGCGAAATACCCTGAGGCTTCAAGACGAGTATAATAATTCCAAATCCTAAGAAAGCAGGTACTGAAAGGTGTGAATATTACCGAACTAGCACATTAATAAGTCATAATTTCAAAATTCTAACACGAGTTCTTTACAGAAGAATGGAAACGCCGGTAGAAGCCGACTTCGGGGAAGATCAATTTGCATTTCGTAGAAATGTAGGAACAATGGATGCAATACAGACCCGTAAGTATCTCTTTTGTGAGTATAATTTGCTTGCTGTTAATTATGTCTTGGTCACGGTACACTTGACAATAAGTGCCTTGTGTGGTAATAGGTTCCCTACAGCTTAAGAGAATGAAGTCGCATTGTCGTACAGTCGTTTTCTAATAACATTAGGGACATTTCCCATCGTCAAACGTACTCTTTCGACACACAGACCTGTTTTATACAAATGCAGTCAGGTATTCCCATATAATTTACAATACCTTCATCTTCAGGTCGTGGTTCAAAAGTTACAGATAACCATCTAGCGATCTAAGAATGACCAAACTGCTTTACACCATCAGTGTTTCAGGTTTTGACGCCCAGTTTCAGCGATGACTGAAATCAGTCTACTGGATACGTTTTATTGACAGCGATTTTGCAAAAAAAAAAAATTCAGTATATGGTTGACATTAATCCTCTGCTGTCGGACTGAGAGAGGGAGTGGGTGGGGACGAGCGGGAGGAGCCGTCTTGTTTCCACTTACTTGAAATTCCCGTATCTTTCTCCTGTGAGTACTGGAGTGGTTCTTCCAGATGGCTTAGAGTCATTACTTTCGCTTCTTGCTACATCTAATGTAGGTCCACTATTTGAAATCGTTCCATGTCTTCCCTCAATGAACTCTCTAATGATCCCAACCAAACATGTTCTATGCAACATAAGATTGCACAAAATTCTTATATAATGTCTCATTTTGTGGTTCAAATACACTCTCCCATCGTTCTCCTGATAGTCCATCGTTTTCAGTTTGGTGCCCATACGATAAATTTCATGTGTCCATTGTAGTTTCTGTAAGTATAAGTTGTACTTTTAACATATTTGTATTCGATATCTTGTCCATTTTACGTCCATTATCTACCATTTATCCACCTTGGAGATGAGCTGCTACTGTGTAAATCAATTTCGATCTCCTTATAAGTGATTTTCAGTTTCCTGTAGGTGATATAATCAGTAAAGGAATTTTAACACTGTTCCCTTAGCTCTCCAGTTGACAGTCTGTGCCGTACTAAGAAAATTAGCAGTGCTGCAACCGTTACTTTATGCTGATCAGTTATAAAGTTCTTTCTTGAAGAACGCTCAACGAGACCACGTAAATAGCTGTATGAGTCAAGAATTTTCTCGTCTTATTGATGTACTTTTTTAAGAAAACTTGTTAACTTTCTAAACTAAAATCATTAATAAGTTTGGTATGACAAACGTTTTGCTTCTCTAGACATAGTGATGTCGAAAGTGAATGTCAGAAAAGGCTACTATGGGCTTTGGCTATTTGAATAGGACCTGCTAGTATGGTGTGCCTTCCGAAGGTGCATTTAGATTTGCGCGCATTGAGCCTAATGACCGTGCTCATGTGTTTGTCTCACATGCAAGAAAAAGCATCACTTCTGGAGACAATTACCCCGGTTGAAGCTCCGTTTCAGGGTACCGGCAGTATGAAAATCCCAGGAGTTTTCCAGGCTCCGATGAACTCCCTAGAGGACTACATTAAGCTAAATCAATGAGCACATAAATTTTCTTTCTCTGAAAAGCTAATAGCTCATTTGATGATGAACGTTTACAATTAACAGCCCAACAAAATAAGAATACGTTTTTATTTCTGAATATCCAAAGACTATAGAGCTATATGGAATAGAAGCACTGAGAGGACAATACAAGCCCGTCCAGCCAAATTTTTGAGTTTCTGTTTTTTTTACCTTCAGCTTTCAAATTCTGGAGAAGAATGGTTTGCTGTCATAGGAGATTTTGAATAGAGATGGAATTTCTCGCCTGGTTTGGGGACTTTGGACAGCAAACATATTGTTTTACAGTGGCTAGACGTCAGAGGACGCAGTTATTGAAATTATACATACGATTTCAATGTTATTTTATTTTTCGAATCGCAAGCCAAGCTATATGTGGATCAAAGAAGCTCGTAAAGGAATCGAAACAGCTTCGGTATGACATAGGCCCCAGTATTACTTTTCTTCTTCAGCATGTAATCGACACCAGCACAAACGAAAGCTTCTTATTTTGCTCATGTTTTGTTTGTTGCTTCCAGGTTATGCTTATTTGTCAGGAACTTAGTCATTTCGTCTCTTTTTATAATCCGCCAAATTAACTAACCATAAACAAGGAAATACACGATAATGCTCATCAATATCTATGCGTTCATTGTTAGATCCCAACGTCAAGGCAAGGCAAACTTGAAAGCAAACAAAACACTGAACCATTTACAGTGAGGAACGGTAACACAGAACAGTGCACGGTCAAAACCGCGTACATGCGCTGAGCCGCGCTGCGGCTCGCGTTGGTGCTGTTCTGGGGTTTCCGCCCTCTGTTGCAGGCCAGACGGTATCGCTTAGTTGGCATGGTTGCTGTTGTTTGTCTTTTTCTCGTGTTGACTGGCGCCACTCGGTTTCTCAAGCGTTGCCTGTCCGACAGTGACAGCAGCGGCGGTTATCGATATGTAGTACTGTTGCCCTATCTTTGGGGCGATGTCGTAGTTTTTCTGGGTCATGTGAGCGGGCGTGTTCGGTTGGGGACTCAGGAGGAGCCAGGTCCACGCAGTGCAGAACACGCTGGGACCTCTGACGGCACGCATGGACTCCCGGATGGAAGGGCTGTGGCCACGAGGGTGCACGCCCTCGGCATACACTGGATCCAGCAAGCTTTAGGATGAGCGCATTTCAACCCAAGTAGAGAAACCTGCACCACTGTGGTATCTGGCGATTCTCCAGTGACCTGGGTTGGTGTTGCTGCTCGTAGTGTCGCCGAGGCGAAGACCAGCGAGTGGAGTGCTTGGGGAAGGCGGATCTCGTTAGCTTTCCTCGACTTCTTATTACTATTTAGCGCGTTCAACTTGTTCCAATTTGTTAAGTCCAACCAGTGGTAATTTTTCTTGCCTGGTGGCTGCTAACGCCCGAGTTACCTGCCCTGGGGGTTTCTATAAGTAATGGCAGTGTACGTTCCTCGCCTTGCCGCTGCTGTTCATAAGACGTGTAGTTTTGACAGCTTTCTTGATTGTAGACCGGTTGGTGGTTCTTCTACTCTGGTGGTAGTGGTTCCTTTCTCGTTTCGGCCGCTCTAAGCACAGTATTCTGGGCATGTAGTGCAGACCGCCGGTTCCGACTTTGGCGTATTGTTCCGTCGTTGCATTTGGTTTATCGACGTCAGGTAGCTTCAGCAAGATCATCATTAGTCATTCGTTAGACTGCTACTAGTCTGAGTGAAGTGAATGCAACTCTTGGCTGCCTATCTCATCGCTCGTGAAGGTGTTTGTTGCTGGACCTTCTCAGAGGTCGATTCCTGGAGCACTGTCTGTGGCTGGTCATTGTGTTTTATTATTGTACTATTTATTAGCATACCTACATTAAAGGTTATTTATGTCTAATTAATGGTTCTGGTCGCCTTCTGCAATAAATCTAGCAGTGCAAGGGTTGTGTAATAAGGTTACCGTAATCTTATTTCACCCGTTGTGTGGTCAGTTGCTTGTTTCTTTTAATTAACATTTGCTTGTATATGCTGTTTTACAGCAGGTTTCTAAATTATTTATACAATTGCCGTTCCTGGCGTGTAAGGCCTTCAGCCGTGATTGTGGTCATTTGCTTTAAGAAAAACAATTCGATATTTGTATTTTACCAGCAACCATTAAAACCTTACTTACTGCCATTCCTGGCGTCTGATACCTTCTGCTGTGTTTGTGGCCACTTACTTTTTAATATTTCAATACCTGTAAGTTGTAATTGCAACGAGTTCTAAAACATTCTTAATTTATTGCCATTCTTGGCGTGTAAGGCCTTCAGCCGTAATCACAGTGGCTAGTTTTTTTAAACATTATCTGTGTATGTTATGTTGATTTTCTAAATTGTAACGCACTGAAAACGCTATTACTTACACAGTTGCTTATTCCTTCATTAATAACGTGTGGTATTTTTTATTTGTTGTTGTGTCTGGAATTACTATTTTAAAATTGAATATGTGTAATTGCAAAAGGCAACCAACAGTAACTGTTTACGGCCCTGTCCACAATCGTAACCGAATCCTGCCTTCCCTTGACCACCAAGTTGCAGGCGCATGACTGTTCCAATATATGAACGTGTCCATCCGACTGCGATGAGAGGACTCCGGCGCCTGCGCACAGTGGCTCGTGCACCCAAGTCAGAGGCAGGCGTGACATTGCACCATTACATGCACCCCACTGCTACTTTTTGCAATGAGTATGTGACCCAATGTAGTGCGCACAAAAAGCTACAGAGGTGTAAAAGCACCTTTAGGAAGAAATGGAATTCCTGTTTATCACTGCCACGGCTTACCAGACTCAAGTCTAAGTGAATTCAATCTCAGGAGAAGATAATGTAACGGCTGGTTGGCTCACCATCACGCGCCTTGAGGTGGGGCTGCTTCTTGAGCCATTCCTTGATGTGCTGGATGTCCTGGTCCCTCCTCTTGGGATCCTCGTTTAGCTCCTTCTCCGCTTTAGCCTGGAGTTCGGGTGTCAGCTCTCGATATCCCATCTATAAGAAACAGTCAAACATATATCGTATAATTACGTTACTCTCTTTCGGGCTGGTACAGACGTCGTACATAATTTTCGTAAGGGCAAAGTTTTTCTACTTTATAGCAGTTATTGTTTATTTTCCACAATAATACTTGTCGTTAGTTTTATGTATGCTCGCCATATGCTTTGGTTGGACAGCTTGGTACCCTGTCCTCGAGCACGTAAACTACCACTTAAAAAGACATTTGGTCCGAAATTGTACAAAAGTGGAAAATAAACAGTAATTCCCGAAAGATGTTGTCATTTAAAAAAATATCAGATACATCTGAAACCATGATCAAAACGTGGTGATATGCTATTGGTAATATAAAAAATACATAATCATAACCAGTAAAACTAGTTTAACACTATAAAATGAGCAATGAGCTATTTCCTGTGTAATATAATAATTAAACACTATCGAACATTAACGCATAGGAGGTGATTATGTAATATCGGAAAACGTGCTGCCTTGAACTGTCGATACTTCATCTGGAAACGGAGTCCTTCCATACACACACTGGTTCGGTAAGTTCAAGTGTGACGAATGTTGCATTGAATGCTGAAATCTTATTAATAGAGCAGCAAATACTGGTTAACTCTCCCCCCAATCCCCCATCCCCATTTCCGATTCCTTTAAGCGTATCCTAGACGGTGAACATCATTGATAATATATCCCGGATGCGAAATAATATTGACTGTCTAGGAGTGACATTGAGAGGTTACGCAGTAATATTGACTACATCAGATATTTTGGAAATATATTGCGCTACCAGGAAATACTGTGCCGTCTGTGAGCAGAATTGACAATATCCTCGACAGTCTCTCGCATTCTGCACAAAAAAGAGGTTGTCGCGTAGAAAATGAGTTCAAAACAAGGCGAAAGCTTGTTTTAAACTGAGTTTATCGAAATGTATAAATCATCGCCGGCGTTGTGAGCTGTTAGGGCAGATGTAAAATGAAACTGCACTTGTAAATTTCAAATCTATATGAGAGTTGCTAGAAGCGACATATAACAGCGTAGTGGGCAAGGATTGGCTTGATGGAACAGTGTCCCGTATTATTTTATTATTATTATTATTTATTTTATGGCCTTCATTGGACCACTGTAGTTTCTAGTATTTTATGGACGATTCTTTAATGGTATATTATGCCATGCACGACCTTGCTCTTATGACTGCATGTAATTGTCGCAAAATAAACTAGAAACAGTTTCTCGCTATTTTGGAAGCGCGTTCCTTTTGAACAGTTGTTGCAGAGCTAAAAAAGATGTTTCTAATTTATTTCGTGACAGTTGCATGCAGACCTAAGAAAAGGACGTGCATGGCATTATATACCATTAAGGAATTGCCCACAAAATACTTGAAAATGGCCTAAGGCCGAAATTGTACAATCGTACTTCAAATAAAGGTAATGGCAGCTGACGGAATCACGAAATCATTCAAAAAATTCATCGCAGGTGCAGCTCCTATTGCAATAAGATTATATTAGTTTGTCATCAATATTACATTTTACTTTTGGAGGAAATGAAGATCTGCTCAAACGCTTCAACATTTCAAGTCGAGAAAAAACAAATCAATTTTTAAAAACCCAAACGGCGGAGACGTCCTGAACTGAATTTCTTAAGAGGTTTGGACCGTGTGGCAGGCCTAATAGTATGGCCAATCCAGGACATGGCATTCGCTCAACATGATCCTTACTGCATTTTACATTGCATTAACAAAAAAAACTCAAATTAAATTTTCCCACGGTTATCTGCCATTTTTTGAAAATGTTATGCACAGACACTGGCAGTAATGAGAGTCTTACACCATGAACACCTCGAATGAACGCTTCCAAACTGATATTCCAAGCCTGTGGGATATGTCAATTAATATCGTTATCCTTACGGGAACTTGTTTTCGGCGTTTTCAGGAGACAATAAAGCCATTCCCACAGATGAAGACTGGCGTGAGTACATGATCGTTACTGATCGCGACACAGTATACCGAGAGAATATGCCCAGAGGATGTGCACGTGTAGCTTATGGCCATCTTTCGGACTACGTGTCATTTCCATGAGGGCAAAGAAAATATAATCCGACGGATCACTCACAAAGTATACTGTAATGCAGTATGTGGCAAGAAGAACCAGTGTAACAAGAGTAGCGACGTGTCGTTCCAGAAGGGCTGCACATTGAGAAGATCGTAGGATTTTGTTTGATTGGATCAGACGAATAGACTGATGATAGCACCTGACATCCGAGCACAGGTTACAGGCAGCGTGTCACCAAGACCTATCGGGAACAGATTAGAAAAAGATGGGTTGAGACATCAAGCTGCCAAGTGCCGTTTCCAATAGACAGCACAGGCTTAAAACGTGGTACAGAGTCAGAATCAACTGCGACATTGCGTAGCGTTGTGTGATGTTCATCAATGAGTCTCACTTCTGTCTGCAGTGATAAAATCGATGGCAACGTGTCTGTAAATGACCTTGTGAGACGTCACAGGGAGCAGCGATTTTCGAGATCCATACTTCTCTTACTCCTTGGATCAGTGAAACGTGTTGCCACCTATACTCTTCATGTTCTATGTCAATGACTTTGCTGACAGTATTAAAAATAAGCCCACTCTTTTCTTGGATGATGCCTTCTTCTGTAATTATTGTCTGAAAAAAGCTGCACACGTTTTCAGTCAGATCTTGATAAGATTTAAAATATGTGCAAATATTGGCAACTTGCTTTAAACGTTTAGGAGTTTAAAATTGTGCACCACACAAAACGAAAAGAACATAGTATCCTATAGCTACAATATCAACGTGTCGTAACTGGAATCAACTCATACAGGTAAATGGATGTAACCATATATGAGTATATGAAATCGAACGATCACATAGAGTCAGTCGTATGTTCTGCTTCTGTTCATTGGTAGAAAACTAGAGAAATTTAATCAGTCTCCAAAGTTAACACGTGACAGGCCTAGAGCGATGTACGGACCCTTGATTTGTCCAGGTAGTTCCATGATTTGTCACTCACAGAGCGCGTCTGTGGTGCGGTGGGAAGAGCTACACGTATTTCATACCAGCCTCTAGGCAGCAATCACAGGAACTGTTTCCGGTACGAAACAAATTTCTCAAGATTCCATAACCAAACGGAGAGTGTATTCGCTCCAGGGGGCCACATCTCAAACCGATGATGCTGATGATGATGATGGACATCAGTTCCGAATGAAGCAAAAGTTTAATCATTTAATATCCGTTATGTGATGATTAGCGACAAACTGAACATCAAAACTGGTGACCACGAGGTAGATGAAGTTAAATAATTCTGCTACATTGTAAATACACTGAAGAGGCAAAGAAACTGGTACATCTGCCTAAAATCATGTAGGGTCCCCGCGAGCACGCAGAAGTGCTGCAGCACGACGTGGCATGGAGTCGACTAATGTCTGAAGTAGTGCTGGAGGGAATTGACACCATGAATCCTGCAGGGCTGTCCATACATCCGTAGGGGTATGAGGAGTGGAGATCTCTTCTAAACAGCACTTTGCAAGGCATGCCAGATATGCTCAATAATGTTCACGTCTCGGGAGTTTGGTGGCCAGCGGAAGTGTTTAAACTCAGACGAGTGTTACTGGAGCCACTCCGTAGCAACTTTGGATTGTGGGACATCACATTGTCCTGCTGGAGTTTCCAAGTCCGTCAGAATGCCCCATGGACATGAATGGATGTACGTGATCAGACAGGATACTTACGCATGTGTCTCCTGTCGGAGTCGTATCAAAACGTATCAGTGGTCCCATATCACTCCAACTGTACACGCGCTACGCCACTGCAGAGCCTCTACCAGTTTGAACAGTCCCCTGCTGACAAACAGTGTCCATGAGTTCATGAGGTTGTCTCCATCCCGTACACGTCCATGCGTTCGGTACAGTTTGAATCGAGACTCCTCCAACCAAGCAACATGTTTCCAGTCATCAACAGTATAGTGTTGGTGTTGACGGGCCCAAGCGAGGCGTAAAGCTTTGTGTCGTGCAGTCATCAAGCATACAGGAGTGGGCCTTCGGCTCCGAAAGTCCATATCGATGATGTTCCGTTGAACGGTTCGTAAGCTGACACTAGTTGATGGTCCAGAATAGAAATCTGCAGCAGTTTGCGGAAGGGTTGCACTTCTATCACATTGAATGATTCTCTTCAGTCCCGTTCTTCCAGGATCTTTCTCCGGGCGCAGCTGTGTCGGAGATTTGATGTTTTACCGGATTCATCATACTCACGGTACATTCGTGAAATGGTCGTACGGGAAAATTCCCACTTTATTGCTACCTCGGAGATGCTGTGTCCCATTGCTCCTGGGCCGACTATAGCACCACGTTCAAACTCACTTAAATCTTGATAACGTGTGATTGTAGCAGCACTAACCCATCTAACGGCTGCGCCAGACACTTGTCTTAGATGGGCGTTGACGTACGCAGTGCCGTATTCTGCCTGTTTACACATCTCTGTATTTGAACACGCATGCCTATTCCAGCATCTTTGGCCAATCAGTGTATAAACACACATGACGGACGAAGCAATGAGGTCATAAAAGTAGACTAGCACAGAGGCCAAGAGCACATCCCTGACCCAGAGAAGTCTACTAGTATCAAACATAGGCCTCAATTTGAGGGAGAAATTTCTTAGAATGTACATCTGAAGCATAGCACTGTACGGCAGTGAATCCTGGATTGCAGGAAAACCGGAACACAAGAGAATAAAAACATTTTAGAAATGGTGCTGTAGAAGAATGTTAAAATTTAGGTGGAACGATAAGGTAAGAAACGAGGAGGTTCTCTGTACAGTTGGTGAAAAAAGGCACATGTCGAAAACACTTACAAGAAGGAGGGACAGAATGGTAGGACATGTATTACGACATCAGAGAGTAACATACGTGGTACTGGAAAGAACTTTAGAGGATTAAAACTGTAGGGGATGACAGAGACTGGAATACATTCAACAAATACAGGCATGATGTGCCTACGAAATACTTCTTTAGCTTCATACATGGTGAACCACACACGACTGTCTGTATTATTCAACCACTCTTTTATGGAAGAAGTTTTCATATAAACACAGACTCTAAATGAGAAAACCTACTAAGAAAAAAGTTTAGTCTCACCGTACAGTGTAAAGTGAACACGAAATATCTTGGCCCACGCCTGTGCAGACATTGTAGTAGAGGAGAGTCAGTAGAGGCGGTGGGATCTCTGTTGTATATGGCCAACACGCCGTAGGCGGGGTGTAACTTGCTGCTGAAGCCTATGCCCAAAGGGAGTAGCCAAATGAGAACGAGGCAGATGAAAAATAAGTAAGTAAACTGCTTATTATTTCGAAAGTAATCGCCAAAACTCTTAATACATTTATGCCACTGTCAGAAAAGAGGTCAATGCCTTCATGTAAAAACGTAGGTGGTTGCCTACAGAGCCATGATTCTACCCAGGTGTTGTTCAACTCTTTGTCCGAAGCAAATCCACGGCTATGAATCTCTTTCTTCATGGGAGAGAGATTGGGACTTTGTGCCCTCCCCTATACATCTTCATTATGAGTATGCTGTGGACATTACCGTCTTCAAATAGCTGCGTCCACACATTTCTGGTTCGACAAACCCTCAGGTACCCTATCACACCTCATCTCGTCCACTAAGCCACCTGACACTAATTCTGTGAAAAACTCGTGGAGGCCATTCGGTACTGTGGGTGAAAAACTTCTAACAACTCTCCCACAGTCTCTTATCTCTGCAGAATGCAATCCTAAAATTAGCTTCAGTCTGAAAATATTTATGGACTCTCTTCCTCCCTAAAATGAAGGAATTATCAAGACCATAGTCGGTGTTACAAGATATTAATGTGGTAAGTCGATAAGGTTTCAAATGTTTGGCCTAGTGTGCTTGTTTGTATGAAAGACTGGAACGTGTGCGGTAGATATCTTTTGATACTGCATTTCTGTTAGGAATAATCTCACTACTGGGTTACGTTATATAGACAACATACCATGAAGCATATAATCCATCGGAAGTTAGCCCGCCGACCGCAGTGGCCGAGCGGTTCTAGGCTCTTCAGTCCGGAACCGCTCTGCTGCTATGGTCGCATGTTCGAATCCTGCCTCGGGCATGGATGTGTGTGATGTCCTTAGGTTAATTAGGTTTAAGTAGTTCTACGTCTAGGGGACTGATTACCTCAGATGTTAAGTCCCATAGTGCTTAGAGCCAACTGAACCATCTCGAAGTTAGCCAAAGGTTGCATCCGAGAGTAGAAACAGCGACAATATAGCCGTACGTCATCTCCGTTTGCAAAGGGTGGGAGATGAGAAACAGTTCGGGCACTGGTCTGACAACACAGTATAGAATTTTGAAATTCAGTGTTTTATTAACTTATTTAAGTTTTGAAGTTGACAATTTCTGCTGACAATGTAGAGAACACTCAGAATTACGAGTTCTTACGAGAGGGGGTTCCACATCTGCCATTGCGTTGTTCTGATATATGCGTTCCGAATCTCTGACATACGTATTGTAATGCCACTATTCTCATAATTCGACGCAATTCCGAGTGCAGCATCTTGTTTGTTGTGGTCGTGTATTCGTGCGTGGTAGTCTATTCCTACATCGCGAAATTAAATTTGGCAAATTGTTTACTGCGAGACTGTGAATCAGTATATTTATGTTACTATTCATTAGAAACAGGATTTATTACTCGCCGCGGATAGCACTCAAGAGTGAATATATTCGCATGGGATTATCAAAGAGGAGTCTACAGCGTGTTGTATTGTAAACTGAAGGCAGTATCATTACACGTCTGCCGAAAATAAATCTGTGCCGACTATCGATCACCTTCGTGCTTTGACTGAACGGACTCTTTGGTTGAACTTTTGAACTTGACTTTTCCTTTTGTGTGCTGGCTGATTCATGTACTGTGTCAGATATGTTCAAATAAAATTGTGTTCAATACATTAATGTGTGATGGTGCCACTATCCCCTCAGCTACTGCAACGGGACCGTAATTTACCACAAATCCTTTACTTTCTTAGGTGCTGCGCAGCGGGAAGTACGTGCTTTAGATGACAGCTAGGTGTGAAAATAAACCAAGAGGTTGAGAATTTGGTGTACAGCTCTAAACAAGGAGATATTCTTTTAAGTTCAAGGTTTCAGTGAGATTTTTGATAAGCTTACCATTATGTGCGCTCAATTTTCACGAAAAAATTTTACAAATGAAATTTATTTTTCATATCAAGTGTATGACCAACGTGCAAATCATTTTTGTCAATTTCGAATTATGTAAGGTGTCTTTTTAATAAATGCGAGGTGAGCAGTTTGTTATAAATAAGAAGCAAACATATCCAGCATTTTTCTCATGTCACCTGATACATTTGAGAACTGCCATTTTATCAATGTAACTACGTAACTGAAGAGAATTTTGAATTTAATAAAATTTAAACTCTACTTATCGAGGTAGAAAGAAGTTTCGAGGCAAGTACCTTATATTATATTTCCCTCATAGAAGATTGTTTTTGTAGGCTGCTAAATTCTATATTATGTTGTGTAGATGATACTATACTAATGCATGTGCGTAGCCAGCAATACAATATCTCCGTTTCTCGAGTATTGCTGTGTACGCAATCAAAGATCTTGGTATTCTCACTGCGTAGGCATAATTACTGTTCCCGCAAAGGGCGTTTGAATACAATTCAAGAGTTACATGGGGTGAATCTACATCCGCAGTTTCAAGTTGAGGCAAGACATTCTCTGGTGACATTAGTTGCGCAGCGTTATGTACACGTATTCTGTGACAATGCAGTTCTCTCGCAGTTGCGTAATTCTTAACGACGGCTGTCGCAAAGGTCGATATCATTATTACAAAGGGACGTCTGCCGTCACGAGTCGCTGCGTATTATCGTTCAATAGCTTCTCCAAGCAACGGAATCCACAACTTGTAATTTTAATATCCTAGCGCCTGTAAGGAAGACGCCGTTATACTAATGGCTTTGTCGTGCTGGAGACGGCGGGTAAAACGCTGTTAAGCGCCACGTAGACTCGAGTCTCTGGCCGTAGAAAGCGGGCAATACAGAAAATGAGCGATGTGTGTGGAAGTACGACTAGTAACGTACAACATTCTCCCTACAATTATATGCAAAAAATTATTCTAAAACTACTCTTCACATAATTTTAAGCTGGCACGTCAGCTGTCCAAGACTTTTTCCTATATTTTAATAGTTTAGTTTTCTTTGATTGATTTCTAACTACGTAAGAAACTTTTCACTAAGTGCATGACCATGAACACTCTTTACAAGAGCTCCAAGAATTAACAGCAAACACTACAAATAAATCAGCTTCTCTCTGTGCAATATGTGGAAGAATTCTCAACCCTGATCGTATTTATTACAAAATGTAGAAGTAATATTATATATCTACACAGTTTTGCTTCAGGAGGAAATGTAAATATTTTAGGAGAAGGTCTGTCTCTCTCTTTTCGTCATCAGTCTTCTGACTGGTTTAATGTGGTCCGCCACGAATTCCTCTCCTGTGTTAACCCATACATCTCAGAGAAGCAACTGCCACCCACGTCCTCAGTTATTTGCTGGATCTATTCCAATCTTTGTCTTCCTCTACTGTTTTTAACTTGTACACATGTCTCTAGCACCATAGAAGTTATTTCCTGATGCCTTAACACATGTCTTATCATACTGTTCGTTACTCTTGTCAGTGTTTCCCATATACAGGGTGGTCCATTGATAGTGACCTGGCCAAATATCTCACGAAAAAAGCATCAAACGAAAAAACTGCAAAGAACGAAACTCGTCTAGCTTGAAAGGGGAAACCAGATGGCGGTATGGTTGGCCCACTAGATGGCGCTGCCATAGGTCAAACGGATATCAACAGCGTTTTTTGAATAGGAAACCCCCCCCCCCCACACACATATATATATATATATATATATATATATAGTACGTAATAAAATATGAATATTTTTGTTGGACCATTTTTTCGCTTTGAGATAGATGGCGCTATAATAGTCACAAACATATGGCTCACAATTTAAGACGAACAGTTGGTAACAGATAGGTTTTTTAAATTAAAATACAGAACGTAGGTACGTTTGAACATTTTATTTCGGTTGTTCCAATGTGATACATGTACCTTTGTGAACCTATCATTTCTGAGAACGCATGCTGTTACAGCGTAATTACCTGTAAATACCACATTAATGCAATAAATGCTCAAAATGATGTCCGTCATCTTCAATGTATTTGGCAATACGTGTAACGACATTCCTCTCAACAGCGAGTAGTTCGCCTTCCGTAATGTTCGCATATGCATTGACAATGCGCTGACGCATGTTGTCAGGCGTTGTCGGTGGATCACGACAGCAAATACCATTCAAGTTTCCCCACAGAAAGAAATCCGGGGCGTCAGATCCGGTGAACGTGCGGGCCATGCTTCGACGAAAAATCCACCTGTCATGAAATATGCTATTCAGTACCGCTTCAACCGCACGCGAGCTATGTGCCGGAGATTCACCATGTTGGAAGTACATCGCCATTCTGTCATGCAGTGAAACATCTTGTAGTAACATCGATAGAACATTACCACCATCTAGTTTGCCATCGATAAAATGGGGGCCAATTATTCCTCCTCCCATAATGCCGCACCATACATTAACCCGCCAAGGTCGCTGATGTTCCACTTGTCGCAGCCATCGTAGATTTTCCGTTGCCAAATAGCGTATATTATTCCGGTTTACTTTACCGCTGTTGGTGAATGACGCTTCGTCGCTAAATAGAACGCGTGCAAGAAATCTATCATCGTCCCGTAATTTCTCTTGTGCTCAGTGGCAGAACTGTACACGACGTTCAGAGTCGTCGCCATGCAATTCCTGGTGCATAGAAATATGGTACGGGTGCAATAGATGTTGATGTAGCGTTCTCAACACCGACGTTTTAGAGATTCCCGATTCTCGCGCAATTTGTCTACTACTGATGTGCGGATCAGCTGCGACAGCAGCTAAAACACCTGCTTGGGCATCATCATTTGTTGCAGGCCGTGGCTGACGTTTCACATGTGGCTGAACACTTCCTGTTTCCTTAAATAACGTAACTATCCGGCGAACGGTCCGGACACTTGGATGATGTCGTCCAGGATACCGAGCAGCATACACAGCACACGCCCGTTTGGCATTTTGATCACAATAGCCATACAACACGATATCGACCTTTTCCGCAATTGGTAAACGGCCATTTTAACACGGGTAATGTATCACGAAGCAAATACCGTCCGCACTGGCGGAATGTTACATGATGCCACGTAATTATACGTTTGTGGCTATTACAGTGGTCGAACCAAAACATTCATGTTTCTTTATGTACTACACGAATATGTAATAAAAAATTGGGGTTCCTGTTTAAAACAACGCAGTTGATATCCGTTTGACCCATGGCAGCGCCATCTAGCGGGCCAACCATAGCGCCATCTGGTTTCCCCCTTCAGGCTAGACGAGTTTCGTTCTTTTTAGTTTTTTTCGTTTGATGCTTATTTCGTGAGATATTTGGCCCGGTCACTATCAATGGACCAGACTGTATACCTTTACTCGCAGATTCTGCGAAGAACCTCCTCATCCCTTACGTTAACAGTCCACCTAATGTTCAGAATTTTTCACAGCAGCTCATCTCAAATGCTTCGAAGCTCTTATTTTCCGGTTTTCCCACTGCTCATGTTTCACTACCACACAATGCTGTGCTGCAGACGTATATCCTCAGAAATTTTTTCCTGTAATAATGTCCTATGAAACTAATACAATTTTCTTCGCCTTGAATACGCTTCTTCGCTGTGCTAGTCTGCTTTTCATATCCTCCTTGCTCCGTCCGTCAGGGGTTATTTTACTACCTAGGTAGCAGAATTCTTTAGCTTGTTTACTTATTGATCATCACTTTTAATGTTAAGTTTTTCGCTGTTCTCTTTTCTGCTACTTCTCATTACTATCGTCTTTCTTCGATTTACTCTCAATCGATGTTATGTACTCATTACACTGTTCATTCCATTGAACAGATTCTGTAATTCTTCTTCACTTGCACTCAGGATAGAAATAACATCTGTGAATCTTACCATTGATATCCCTTCACCTTGAATTTTAATACCACTCTGGAACCTCTTTTATTTCTGTTACTGCTTCTGCGAGATACAGTTTGGACAGTAGTTGGAAAGACAGCATCGCTGTCTTACCTGAGTACTTGGGAAGGAGTTTGTGGATGCGGTAACAAAGAATAATTCGAATGACACATTCCACATTACATGCTACTAACATTTCTTTTCCCATATCCGATGGCGTCGCTGTTTTTGTTTTCGTCACAGAGATAGAGTTGCTAGAACTGAAGCCACGCAAATAGTCAAGACATGATTATGCTCACAGTAGGCATAAATTTCACCTCCAGGCTTCAATGCACTTTTAGTTCTCTTGACCACAGGACGTGTAGTTCTCCTGAGAGTGTCTTGGCGTTCTTTTACGGAGAGGCAGCACTACTGACAATCCATACTAACACTTCGTGTCCTATGTTTGTAGACTTACTGCGCCTTTCAGTCACCTCCACAGCCAAAAATCTACAGGGGTAAAGTCCAGCAACCTTGTTGCTCAAGGGATGTACCATTTCCACTGATCTGTGTTCCGGAGAAAGTTTGTTTTAGATGATGGTCACCTGACGACTAGAATATGCAAGGGCTCCATCGTACTGGAAGAACGTACCCGTCCTTGTAGACAAACGATCGCGTTATAGTAATCCTGAAAGGTCGTTCCCAAGAAAGTCTAGATTATAGTTGCCTGTAAGTCTATGCTGTAACACAATAGACTATATCAACTGATCTCTTCCACAGCACATCACACATCTAGAGAGAAACATTCTTAAAAATGATTTTATAATATAGACTGAAGCGGCGAGTAATAATTTGTAGTAAGGCCGGGAATCGAAACTGGGCCTCGTGATTACTTGGCAGGTGCGTTAGCCGCTAAGCTACCTTGGTACAGTGGTTCACACAACTGCACAACTGGACAATGTTTCAATCTGTATACATAAAATCATATCTGTATGACGTCAGTAAGGTATCCGAAACTGTGTCATTTCATTTGTATAACTACCTGCCTCTGGGTTTCAGCATGGATTCCCCATTCATGTTCGTTGCTGAGATGCTGTTCCAGAACATGGACAGCCTCGGCAATTCTGTTCGTGGTGTAAGGGGGAATTTAAAGTAGACTGGGGGGTGGCAGTGAGATTATGGATTGAGGAGGGAGACGTGTCAGGGTAAGCCGGCAGCTGTCTGAACCGCTGTGCCACTTAGTGGTTAACACATCTGCAAAGTAAGCAAGAGACTCAGTTTCGATTCCCGACCTTGGTACAAATTTTCACGCGCCGCTTCAGTCTACATACACAAAATCATATCTGTATGAGACCAGTAAAGCATTTGAAATTGTGTCATTTCTGGAAAATGTGTCTCCAGAAAGGCAAGAGGCGTTTGTCGGGCCATTGATTGGAGTTACTAGTGTTATTGATAGCGGCACGAGTGAAAGTGTCGTCACCAGTTAACAGTGTTAATGGCGATTTGAAATTAGCCAACGAAAATATTCCAATCGTCTGCCTCCAAGATGTTGAATCCCCTATAAATGATAAGGACAGAGGCTGTGCATACGTAATATACGCTATATTCTTATATGAGCACTCTGTTACTTACTGGAATTCTGTATATATTGTTCAGGGACAACGTTCTACCAGTTGAATATTGTCTATGGGAAAGACGACATTACGTTTAAGGAGACGGTGATGACTCACTATGAAGTTTTGTTTATTTTAGACGCGATAACTATTTCATATAACACAATCATAACCGGTTTCGGCCTGCAGTGGCTATCTGTATATGCTTTTGGAAACAAATGTCCATGCTCAGTCATGAGTCGAAAGTGTACAAACATTTTATCTCCAGATTCCCCCTAAAGATTGTGAATACGGTCATGGTGGACCGAAGCCGGCTACGATTTTGTCATAACAAATAGTGATTATGTCAGAAATACACAAACCTTTACTTTGAATAAAATTTTCTGCTTCACCCATGCTCTGTTCATTTGCGCTTTCATGTGAAATGTGACTGTTGGCATTGCACCAGCCCTAGTCGCCTAGCGCAGGGTTTTGTAAACTGTGCGTCACGATAGTTTCACAAAAATAATAACTTCGGCTTATTTCCTATCTGAGTACAGAGGTTACCACTGAAGAACAAGAGTAATCTTTTGATATTTCTTCAGACTCAACGTTGAAATCGAAGTTCGTTTCCTCATCACTGCTTGTGATTTGGTGCTTGATGTAGAACGAGTATCCGTAAGAAAATAACAGCTCTTCCCCCCCTCCCCCCCTGCTTTAATACCTTTCTGCAATATCCCGTTATGTAAGGTAGGGTTTACAGCATTGGTAATCATCAACACAAAAGATATATCGCAAATGAATGTGCAGTAAGATACGCGAGTAGCAATTTCCAATCTTGAAATTGAAGATTGGTAATGAAGGAGTAATCCCATCCTTCCCATTGACATCGTTGCGAGAATAAGATATAACAACATTAAAAGAAAATTAAAATATGTTACGCCAACAGTTAATAAGAAATAACTACTCTTTTTTCTTCTTTTTTTTCCTTTTTTGAAAAAAGTATTTTCATGCCACACTTCGAGTCGGCTGTCATGTGTAGGAGTAGCCGCGGGTGTTCATGTTCAGGCCAAGGAAATCGTGGAGTCAAAATTTTTGAAAACCACTGGCACACCGTATTATCTTCAAGCAGTCGCAGCAATTCCGTTACAAAACCTGTGCGTAAATACCATACCGGCATGCTGAGCATATGTAAATACATGCGGCTCATTTAAATGATGCAACAGAATTGGCCAACAAAGCACAGTCGCAGTCACAGTTGAAAAAGTCAGTTATTATACTGAAATACAGTTTCACAACTTGAATTTTAAAACAAAACGATGGTCAATAAATAAACCCACATCACCTAGAGTCCCAAGACGCGAACTGAAAATTTATTTCAGTAACCAAATGCATCTTTGTCATCTGTAGTAACTAGACGCATGTTAGCCGAAATGTTGTAATCGTATTAGCCCACCCCACCACCTCCTAAAATACTGATTATTCCTCCTGAAACACCCAGTTTTTATTCGTCGCATGTTGCACCGACCATATCTCAAAAGAGCTTTGTGTTTCTACGCAAGCAGCTTGGATAATAAGTAATATTTCGAGATGTGTCAGTGTGAACGACTCTGAGAGGGGAAGTTCACATATACATTTGTCGTCTCTCCTCATATCTACAATGGTTTTGAAATCACATCGTTCCGAAATAGATGTTACTTATTTGATGAAGAATACTTCATTCTGCACACGTGACGTTGCTGGCTGACATCGTGGGGTCGTATTTTTTCAAGGAAGTGAGTCCTGTGGGGCTTGTTACCTGTACCGTTGCTGATAAATGTTCTGTGAACCTTTTGTGCAGCAACATTATTCCAATAGTCCAACAGCATGGGTATGTGGGTAGTATCATTATTATGCAAGACGGCTTTCCTGTGCACATAGCACAGTCATCGAAGCCGTTGTGGCAGAGGCTTTCAGAAATGGTAGAGTTATCAGTCGTCATCGCCCTACAACCTGGCTGCCCAGATCACGTGATCTTAATTCGTGTGACTTCTGGCTATGGTTTATCAGAAATATATGTTCAGTACTTCCACTGCAAACGTAGCTAAATTGAAGGCAAGCACTGCGTAACGCGTTCTGAACGTGTACTCCCAGACATTCCGAACTGTTGCGGAACATGTTTCTCGGTTTCAACTTGTGGCATAAAACGATGGACAGTATATGGAACAAGTCCTACGACAGTTTCACGGCATTTAAAGACCAATGTCATTTTGATTTTTATGCGGTTTTTGGTCCCAAGGTAATTAATAATCGATGTCAATTTGCTTTTCATGCGTTTTTGGACAATAAAAATTCCATTTCTGCCATCCGCCGTGGTACAACCTTGCGATTGTAGATGCGCTTACCTAGCCAACATTGCCATAATTGTCGGCTGCCGAACTTGTGCAGTGATGTACACTGAACAGTACGGATGATATGCAAATCAAACCATAGCGTCGTATGGAATTCATCTGTCATTTTTAGCAGACACTGTTTACGTTAAGATGCTAACAGTGCTCTCATTGGTAAAATTGCCGTTACTTTTTCCTACGGCATTTCCTCTGCTCAATAATACGCTCTTTAAATTTAATGTTACTCTGCGCAGTAGTACTCTTTTTGCATCTTTTGAAACTGGAACGTTAATTATTGAATTTTTCATGCCGAGTTTGAGTGAAAACAGCTGTCACAGTTAAACGCATCTTAAAAATCCTTCAGAACAGGACTGTTTGTTTCGTGCGAGGTTAGCCTATTTTATTGCCCAAACACCTGTAATGGACAGAAACTGCGGATTTCAAAGTCCGGACGTTTACCTAGCAAAGGTCTGTTCTCATTTATTAACATCATCTCATTTTAAACTCGAGAAGAAGACAAGCATTGCTGTATGGTTCGCTCATTTGTTAAGTCAGTTACTAGTGCTGTTCTGAAGGTTCAAATCTCCTGCCCTGCACTGCAGCCGATTTATCGTTTCACAGTGCGCAAGCTGTAATGCAGTATATGGAGTAGATTCTTTACAATGAGCTGGAGCCCAGTATCAGTATTTAGTAAGTCTAAAGGCTTTCTTTCTGAAAGATAAAATATCGTGTTAAGCCAGCTGAAACGAAGAGTTTATTTATTATTCAAATGTAAATAGTGAGAGATTTTTGCATTATTAATATTATATAGCCCGGAAACTGTATGCGTGGTTGTCTTCTTAGGTTAGAAGCATAAAAGATGAATCTGGTGACATACTTCACGTATCGATCCCCTAGGGGTGGCGAGGACAAAATTAGTTTAATTACATTGCGCACAGTGGCGTTCAGCCTGTCATTCTTCCAGTGCTCCGTGGGTAAATGGAGCCGGAACGAGCCATTATAACTGATACAATGAACGGTACCTTCAGCATATACTTCACAGTGCTTTGTAGAGTATGAATGTAGATATTTCAAAAACATTTGAGCAATCAGAGCAAACTGAATATGAAGCAATAGAGTATAGGCTTTTCCTGACTTTATTATCTTTCCCTACGTAGAATGAACTTCAAAGAATAGGAACTACAAACTTCCTGATGGTAAGGTGTACAATCAAGAAAGTAGTTTACTGACAACAAGTAACACAAAGTTCAGACATACACGCAAGAACTAATAGCACACCAAATAGCGAGAGCAGATGAAAACCCACAAACAATAAACAAACTAAATAGCAAAATAAAGAGACACATAACGGTAGAACAAATTGCAGACAAAACTGAAGACAGGTAAAGCAATTCAGTATTAGCACAAGGCCCATGCTAAGGCAGCAACACTTTAATGAACAATAAATGGCACATCATAACGCGTGGTAAAAAATGAAATAAAATAAAATAAAAAGTAAAAGAAAATATACAGGTATAAAGAGATTAGAAAAACCAGGGCAGAAAATAAATTGACGTACAAACGATGTACAGAAAAATCCAGAACCAACAGCACATTCTTAAACGAGTTTAACACAGCTCTGGTCTCTCTAGTTGTTCTTTACACCGGTTTGCACACTAGGGTCAAACGTTGCTCAGAGCATAAAAACATTTATTATGAGTAGCTCAAAAGCTTTAAAACGTAGTAGTCATGTTCCACATTTCCGGTTGATCTCCGCAACAAATACTGAGACTCTCCTGAATGTCCTTAATCCAAAGAAAGAGCCTTCACTAAAATTACAAAGTGAACAGAATAGCTCAAAACGATCCCTTTCTGGACAAAAGTAACATAGATAACAAGTGCGCAGTAGCATGGCTTTAAAAAAGTCACTTTGTGTGACCTAAAGGATTACTTCATGCGTTTCTTAATGCATGCTAAGAAAACAAAGTAACAGTGAAGAAGTTATAGGTGCGAAAAAAGTGCCCGAGAAAACATTGTGTGTGTGGGAATTCCTAAGGGACCAAACCGCTGAGGTCATCGGTCCCTAGACTTACACACTACTTAAACTACCTTAAACTAACTTAGGCTGAACAACACACACACTCATCACCGAGGGAGGACTCGAACGTCCGGGGGGAGGGATCGTGCAGTACGTGGCATGACGCCTCGAACCGCGCGGCCATTCCGCACGTAGAGAAAATATTATATGCAACATACATGAAAGCAAAGTTTTCGGCAAAAACATTTTAGAGGTAAAAACTGTGACTATTGCATTACATCTTTTCGGGTGATATGCCACTAGACCACAAAATTTTCCTGTCAGATTTCAAACACAACTTGTACACGTTAAGATAAGCACCGTTACTAAAATCAAACAGGCTCATAATATTTCGGTCTGAAATAATGGTGATCTAAAACCTATTGTTATGATACTCAAAAAACTGAAAATTACCCTTTCTTTTCTTGAAAATAAAATGGGAGCCACTGCTCTTGAAACATATCTCGATAATGCAAACAAGATAAAATCGTTATGCGTTTGGCAGAGGACAGAAACCAAAGTAATAAAGACCAGTAAAATAATATACACAGCATCATTCGCATCTACAGAACTAAAATCAGCTTCTCTTACGTCTGCAGAGATGAAAATATTTCGATGTTGACTGAAAACTTTCTTCATCAACAAAACACTATTTCGACATCATGAAATATGTCACTTCGGGCCTACCTGACTTCAGTATGTTCAAAAAGATAACTTTTTCGGAACAACCACACCATTTTGTTTTATTTTGCTGTTAAATTTTCACAGGAACAGTGCATACAGCAGTAATGAAAGTTGCTGATAGCCAATTGAACTTCCGGTCTATCACAGGATCATTATATGGTTCGGACCACAAACTTCTAGACAATCAAGACCGTACCGGTGTTCACTACGATGAACTTGAATAGACAACCGAAAACGAGACTACGAAGATTGTTTTCGACATAAAATTAACACACACATCCTGATACTTCCTTCCTTGGCATAAATTTATACTTTTTGATGGTATAGCCATTTTGTCATTAGTTCTTGCGTGTATGCTGGGCATAAAAATGGTGCTGTACCACGTAGGTAGACCTCTAGCTGACACGCAAATTCCAGCCCTCGTCGCTGATGAACAGCAGTCAACATGGGTGCATGAACGACATCGACAAATCAATTTCTGTGTAAGCTGGTTTTCTCCCTGCTGCTCCCAGTTACCATGTGAGAAACCACTTCCTCCTCTGCAAACTCCTTGATACTAGAGTGGAAATTAAACTGCCAGTTGCGGTATCGTGCGCGTAACTAACTTCTGGTACTTCGTAAAACATTACTGTAACTGAAGAACAGCACGCCGCCACGGAGTGAAACCTTATGCGTAAGCAGGCTGCGTGATTGCGCCTTGATTATTTTCAGAGTTCTGGTTTAGCTGAGTAGCGTGAAGCCGTTGGGAGACGTGTTAACTTGTTACTTAACCGAAACGCGATCGATCATTTCCTTGAAACGTTGCCTCGTTGTGACACAAATCCCCCGTTCCTGTGACCTGTACGTCCCTGGCACCATTAACGAGCAAAGGAGGCACAAATCAGAGCATTACTGCGCCTCTGAATAGAAACTTTGACTCTAGGCAGACAACTCACCGTTATTATAAGGCGAATTACGAACCTGAACTACCACATTATCTGTCTTACTGTATTTACGGCTTATTCGCCCCCTGGACAAAGCAACTCTCCAGTTTGCCGAGTGTGTGTTTCATTGCTTCACAAATAATGCTGGAAACAGTATTATGTTCTTCGAGGGGAATATATTGCATATAAAACATATTTGCATAACAGACTTACCAGTTTTGCAACTATTTCGCCTTGTTGCATTTGAAACGTCAACATACAACTTCGTGTTCAGTTAAAAAGATTATCACAAGTATGTAGTGGATAAACAACACTAAAGTGAACTTAATACCAAAACTGGTACACCAGTTACAATTGTAAACAACCAGAAGGAATCAAAATCCAAGACAACCTTAAAAGTGTGTTCCCTATTTCACTGTATAGAAGAGAGCAGCTCCTTGTCTGTAAAGCAAGAGTAGTTGAAAATACCGTCCAGTGTACGAAAAGATTTGTGAGTGAAGGAAGAACGAAATTTAAAAACCTTAAATACACAGTATTAATGTTCCACAATATTTATTTAATAGTCAGTTATGAAGCGGATTCTTAGTCCATCGTAAGACAACTTAATACTAGACAGATAGTCCACACAACTTAAGCGAGAGTCCATAGTTGCACAAAGATTGTTGTACAAAGATATGTGACATTTTGCGACTACGTCGATAGAAAACACAAGCATAATGTTATTCCGTAAAGAGGCAATGAACAAATAAATCTTAGATACAGTATATTCAAATATTAAAACTATATTAATTTATAGGGTTTTCATACTGTAGTAGTTAATCTAAGATTTATTTTTTCATTATCTGTTTAGGGAATTGCATTATGCTTGTGTTATGTATCGACACAGTCACGAAATGTTACGTATCTTTGTACAACAATCTTTGTACAACTATGAACTGTCGCTGACGTTGTGGGAAGTATCTGTTTAGAGTTATCTGAAAAAGGCCTAAGAATGCGAAGTCGGTTCATAACGGACTATTAAATAAATATTATTGTGTAATATTAATACTCTGTATTTAAGGTATTGAACATGTCCATATTCTTCCAAGAACCAACGGAATAAATATTAAAAAAGGAAATTTATTAATTCTTTCATTGGGTTGAATTTACAAATAAATCTTCTATAAAAGATGTGTGGAAGTGGATTACATTCTAAATCTTATATTTGTTAAGAAAATAAAAAAAAGTGTCTTTCTTTGTACGTAACTTATTTGCATCCAAAAAAGAGAAGGTATTCTGATAATACAAAAGTAAACTTCCCACCTTGCACTGATGAATATAATGAGGCAAATTATAAAATAAGTAATTCATTAAGGAACTTCCTAAATTCCGTGTCAGGACACTGACTGGTTCTGTGTACCAATAACAAAGTTTTTTTCAGCTGTCATTAATGCAGACGCATTATGTTTCATTGTGAGAGCTGAGATACAGAAATACAGCAGTAATATTTTAATTATAAGAACTGGAGTCATCAAAAGCTATGCCTCATTTGTTTAAATTTCTTATAAGAGAATAACAAAATTAAATTCATGAAAAATCTCTCAGTAGTAACTTCCGTTTTGTACATAACTAATTATTTGGAATGAGGTGTTGCAACCTTCGTTGTAAAACTCTCTTTGATGTTGAGGTAAAAACGGCAACGTCGTGAATAGGTCTTTGGTTTGTAACTGATAAACAAGCAGTGCTTCCCACAAAGACCATGCACGTTCCAGTAATAAACGTGTGAAATATTTTCTCCTTGTATTGACACTGGGAATTAATCTAGGGACATGAAACAGAGTACCGAGAGCATATTAATACTGAAAACGCGTGTTTGGAAAGAAAATGGCACTCAAACGTCTACCATTTCCATTATTCAAATGCATTCCACAAACCACCGGAGGGTAGAAAGTGCATAGGAACCAGTTTCCCTCCTTCATACCAGAATTCTATATGCGTAGGGCGTGACAGGCGGGAAGAAAGGCAGCCGACACTTTTCTGCCTAAGCCGGAATTTCCCTAGTTTTTCCGTCGTCACCGTAACACGCCATGTATTTCAGAATTTTCTGTGAGGTTCTGTACGCGAAAAACAAATTTCTTTTAAAATGATCCCATGGAGATTGCTGTGCGTTTTTGTAACACTCCAAGCTGACTAAAGAAACACATAATGAACTTCGGAGCTCTCTTTCGCATCTGCTCTATTCCTTCCTTTAATGCAATACGATTAACCCTCAGGAGAGGGTCCAATGAAGCGTCCGTAAGAGTGCTCGTCCATACGTTAATTGCACTTCGTAACACGAACACGTGACCATCATAAAGCCAAGCAGTCCAGTATATTTTATGTGTTCATAAATTATGAGTCAAAGATAGGCTAGTATTTCATCCACATCAATTAATCTACACGTGACAGCTTGCCTTTGTGATGGTCTACAATGTACTTGAATGTCACTTACTACCGAAAGATGCTTTTGTAATGAATTTCTCGCTTCAGAATGCTGGAATGGCTAACAGAGTTGCTTTTTCTCATTAATGTTCGTAGAACAGTACTTTACGATATTTCAAGGACGCGTGTACTATTTTCGTGATCGTTGATGCAGTATTACGCTACCGTGGCATATGTATGCTGTTTGTACAACCACAATCGACTTTTGTGCATTGAAGATGAAGCTTTAACGTTCTGAAACCAGTCTACAAAATAAATCTTTTGGAGTACGTGGTAGAACTTTTTTTCTCGTACAAATATCTCGTAATGAGTGGATCTCACGTGCAAGTCTTTGCCCTCTTCACACTAAAAGCTTTCCTCATGCGTCAGTTATTTGTTTCGGATTACAATAACGACGACATAATCACCTGCACTCAGATGACTAAAACCTGAACAGTATTGTTCTATTAGGTCTTCAGTCCCTTGGCGATATAAAAACTTGAAACTTGTACGTCAATGCAGTCAAAAGATACGGCATTCATGTTACATATTTTGATGATCGTAAACTATCATAAAAACTTATATGGTACTTTCCCTTGATGTAGAGTCACGGAATTTGCCAAGAATAAAGGTTTCACAGTACAAATAAAGGGAAAGAATCAGAAAAATTGTGAATTTGTAATTATATCCCACGAAAAGAATATTTCTTTTCATATTTGTTATCCGACTTCAAACATGAAATTAAAACATTCTTCGATTCCCGGAATGGATGACCTGTCTACATACAAAATTAAGTTTGTACGGAAATCTCAGTGAGCGAGTCCTGCTTGCGACTGGCCAATCTGTTTACATAACCACAATAGAAGATATTTGTTAGAGGAAATCCTGAAACATGAGTCTGAAAAGCTGCATTTTGTCAGTTAATTCACGAACACTTCTGAAACGCTCTTGGAATGAGCTGAAAATTTTTGTCAACTGTACTGCTGTATAGGCTTACACTATAACGAAATCTGCTACGAATTGCAGTCACCTTACGGATATTGCTGTTGCTTCTACACGTACTTATATTGTCAGTTACAAACCTCTTAAGCGAGAATATTTACAGTGACTTCGTTGTAAGAACATCCGACGTGTAAAATTCAGTTCCACTAAAATATTTTATGAAGTAGCTCCTTGTGTGGGCCAAATGATTTATTACAATCCTAAAATAATACACTGAGTCTCATTTGAGTTGTCCCTAAATATTATACCACATGGCATAAGAAACTAAGGAATGGAAAGCGGATGTATTTCAGTGTGTCTTCAGTGTTAACAGCACATTACATTGTAATTCTAAGGAGAGCTGCATTCTGATTGTGCAGGAAGTCGTGAATATATACCGTCGACGAAAGGTCCTGCTCTGTTGTATTCTGATTCACTATTTGTGTCACCATTAAAGCAAAGCCGAATCTAAAAAATGGATCTGTTGCATTTTGTAGAAACTAAGGGCCATCCTGTGTGCTGTGAATCAAAAGCTTTCACGCAGTATGAGTTATCTTACATTTAGTTAAACTTCCCGTTAAATCCAACGTACTTCTTGGATAATATACTCCTTTCATTGTGGAAAAATTCAAATTACGCAAGTGATGGTTCCACTATCTGGATACCAACAGCCCCAGACCTCACATAGTAGAAATCTTTTAAAGAAATTTCCACTGTTTTTATATAAATTAGAACTATTGCCGTTCTTTTATTTTACAGAAGAATGATTTCGGGATTATAGCCATTCTCAAAAGCAAGTTGAAATGTCACCAAATGTACAGCCTGGCTAAGTGACATGTTGTTGTTGTTGTTGTTGTTATGGTCTTCAGTCCAGAGACTAGTTTGGTGCAGCTCTCCATGCTACTCTACCCTGCGCAAGCCCCTTCATCTCCAAATAACTACTGCAACCTACATCCTTCTGAATCTGCTTAGTGTATTCATCTCTTGGATTCCCTCTATGATTTTTACCTTCCACGCTTCCCTTCAGTGCTAAATGGGTGATCCCTTGATGCCTCAGAACGGGTCCTATCAACCGATCTATTCTTAAAGTTAAGTTGTGCCACAAATACCTCTTCTTCCCATTTCTGTTTAGCACCTCCTCTCATTAGTTACGCGATCTATCCATCTGATCTTCAGCATTTTTCTGTAGCACCGCATTTCGAAAGCTTCTATTCTCGTCTTTTCTACACTGTTTATCGTGCTAAGTGACATATCATAGTCTAAATAAGTAATGTCTGCTCTTATAAACCACACGATGTGTTACAATTTATGAGTACATGTCAAAGATACAAAATATGAGTGGTAATGTGCCGAGAGAATAAACATTAACAAACTGTAAGGTATATTGTTAACTAAATGTTAACGTCAGTGGATACATGGACGATATGAATAACAGATAAGAATAGCTAATGTGTGCAGGCAAGTAAAATATAACCATCTTATAATTACGATATATGCAAGGAGAGCCGGAAGGAAAGGTGCGTGATTTGAGAGATGACAGTATTATTGATTCTAAACAAAAATCCATAAGGACATATGCCCTATGTCGCATGGTTTTCTGGACGGAACAAATTTAATATCACTTTGGTACGTTTGGCTTGAATAACTCTATAACAACACCCTCCAGCGATAACGTGTCACAGCACAAAATTAAACTAAACTAAATTTCCTATTGAGTTTTTTTCTCTAGAACTAGTGGCTTGCGCGAAGAGAACTCGAGAATATTGAGAGTGTCGCGCGATGCGCATGTGATGTAGCTTAGGTAGTTTTTGTACGCCTATTTGGGGTAGTTTCCAGCTTCGATGGACCACAATTATCCTATATCGAATTGTTAGTCTCAGTTTCCTCTGCACTACTGCGGTACGTTGTAAGCAATGGCAATGTTTAAATTATACAGAAAATAAACAACAATGTACATTAAGGGTGTTTATCTCGGAAACCATTCGGAATAGGATATATGTGCACCTGAAACACTAATACTACCACCTCTGAAACCGTGTACCTTTCCTCCTTACTCATCCTGTGTAATTGAGCCTATTTTTTCTAATGACCATTTCTGTCTTATTACGGACTATCGACCTCCTCTTCTAGGAGAGCCCATATAAGGCGTCCTGCGGAACGTATGAGGAACGCGAGTGGAAATTTATGATCGCAGTTTGTTAACAATAATGCTAATGTCTCAACCGATTCAGTAACGGCCGTGGGGGTAGAAACGATTCAGTTTCACAATAATATTGTATACTATCGTCAGTTTCGTTTATTGATATATCAACGAACTAATTTGAAATGTTTGTTCTCTTTTATTTGTTTCAATGCGAGGATGTCTATTAGAAACAGTTTTGTTATGTGTACTTCTAGTTACGCACAACGCTAATGGCTCTTTAGCTCGAAAGTGTTTCGTTCTGCTTCCCACGTGGCGGGTATCGTGAAGTATGCTGCAATGTTTCACCTTAATGTTATCCATTCTGGCTGGTAGAAATTCGCCACTGGGGAAGGATTGTGACGCATGGAATGTGGCGCCCTGTGTCACGTGACTTGTAGCGCACGTGGCGCCGCTGTGAGGTGCAGTATGCCGCACGTGCTGGTTCCCACGACAGGCAAGGAGAGGTGCTGGCCAAGTTCACGATACAAAGCCTCCGGCATCAAAGTCCAGCCGCCCGGGCACTTGACTCGCTAACTTATCGAGCCGGGCCGGATAAACACACTTAAGCCTATATCGCCGGCAGCAACGTTGACGCAGTACACGTTCGTTCCTTTATTGTACATTACTGCTACCTCACGTGTATGCACACCTGTACAAATTCAGAATACGATTACTGGGTGTCTTAAGACTTAACGGACGAACTATGAGTCACACAAATATCTAGTCTTTAAGGACAAGTTTCCATAGTAATAAATCGACCGTCGTCAGTTCAGAGAGCAGTTTTACGTGCATTAAGTGTGTCGCAGGAGATCGCCGTAGTGTCCGTAATTTTCTTGTCATTGAGATGAGCAGCAGAAGTTACGAACAAGGTGTAGTAGCTGTAACACTGGTGTCTTTCCTGCCTGAGCGACTTCAGATAACTATTTATAAATTTTTTGTTAAATATTGCAGCCGCATATCAACAAATGCAATAGTTACTGGGTTGGACTTGTTACTACGTCATCATCAGAAGATCTGTTTAAAAATGGAAAAAAGGAGGGTAGTAAAAGGTGATAAGACTAAATTTTACAACAAACTAACTTCTATACACACCTACACGAATTTGAATAACTAAATAGTAACTCGTCAGGTGAACAGGCTCTGGAGGTGCTAACAATGTGATCATACTTGCGCTCTGATTGTTGTAACTGTAGGCTACTGATAACTATGTGACGGTATAAAATCTCAAAACAAGAATAAAAACAGTCACAGCTTAAAACGGACTGTGAGAGGAAGCATTCTAAAAATGAAAACCAGTAAAAAATTAAATGGAACAAGGACATCATAAGCCAATAGAAAATACTTCCAAAAAGGCGTAGTTACGGAAATTGCTTTGTTTGTTTAACAATTGTTATGCTCTTTTGTTAAATTTGTGAGAAATTCAGGCAGTATGCTATTCAGCGTAATTTTTATAATTGTATACTGCAACGTATTTACACTAACTTTGTTTCATTACATTCATGTGAACTTGTTCATGTTTTTGCTTCAGATGGTGTTAACGAGATCGTTACAATGCTTTACGGTTTTACGCGTTTTTATGAGGTCGCTTTCATCTCCAACTCTTCGATACAGATTTTGCAGTTGATTTTAAACCAGCTACCGAACATGTACTTTAAACATATCTCACACTTGGATGACAGTGCAGTAGTATTGGGGGTAAGAATCACCTGTCTGCAGTGGGGGAGTAGGTGGGGATGATGCATGGGCGACCTAACAGCGGAATGCACAGCTTCGCCAGTCCAGGTGGAGATCCTGCACGATGGCTGTGCTTAGCAGACTGCGTCACAGCCCCTACAGCGCAATGAGGGAAAATGATATGCAGAAAAAGTCAGCGACAACACATCCGATTTATAGGTGCACCTCTGGAACGCCTGAAGCAATTTCTAGCAAACTGGGCACACGAATCGCTTGTAAACCGGATAAAATTACTGTGTCAGTAAGATCCCCCCCCTAGCATCTCAACAGCTGAGGAAGGGGGTGTAAAGGTGTGAGATAAAACCGTAACTCAAGGAAGCCTGCGGCAGTTTCAACCAAATTTCATAAATGTATGACTCGTTTTACTTCGTTTTTGTTAACTCACTGTCTTGTCTGTCACTTTGTATGTTCAGTACAAATCTTGCAGTTGATTTTAAACTAACTTTCCGGTGAGCTAGAGACTTGTAACTTTCAGCGTAACTCAGTACTGGTTGGCAATACAATATGAACTTGTTAGCTTGTGCGATGTATGGCGGAGGATACTTTATTTAGCACTGTGATTTCACGCTGAGCTAAAGACATGAAACGTTCAACATAGCTCATAACTGGGTGGTTCCGTTCATGGGAAGAACGGTTGCTGCTAAGTCCCCACGTGAGCTCCAGTCACTCTCAAGGCCTTCTCGCGAGATACATATCAGAGGAAGGAGTATATTGGTTGGAACGGTTCAAGGGAAACTGATATAAACCTGAAATGTACCACATGCCTCTGATGTGATCTTATCAATATGTCTGAAATCGATTGAAAAATTTCGCAAACACAAGACCAAAAAGCATAAAATAATTATTAAAGGAAAAATAACATATTAAAGTAAGAAATTTTTAAATCGGACCAAGAGGGATAAAATAATTTCTCCTAGCCCCACACAGATTCGTAATTCCATACAGACAGAACTGAATATTTGTGATTGTTAATTTTTAACACCTATGGAAGTACTTGTAAGACTTAAAATACTTGGGCCGTTTGCAATACATAGTTGACTCGTTAACCTACCATCTGGTATCTGTTGCATGTGCTCCACGTTTTTCGGTTCACATCTTACACGTGTTTTCACCTCTATTAAAAATTTACAAAATTTTCATAACTGTCTGTATGGGGTTAGGACTCTGTATTGGACTAGGAGAAATTATTTATAAGTATATAAATATATATATTTATAATTATATATATTTATGATTATATAAAAATGTCTTTTATTAAAAATTTATTTTTATTTATACAATTATTCTCAACTGACGTGGAACAGCGCAGTGCCAGTTGCCTCGATGTATTATGGGATGCCAAATCACCGCGAGGTAATGGACTCCAGATTTTCAAGAGTATCGTTGTGCTTTATTATAAGAATTAGAAATAAAACAAGTGAAATGCGTTGTAATCGCACTCTGAAACTGAGTTAATGAAATGAATAGGTCGTTGTCCGACTGTCACTGAAGGTAGTAATCAAGTAACCGGTAATGTTGTCTATAATAGCAACAGTCAAAGGACAGTCAATGATGTGTCCTAAATTCAATCATTTGTGATATAACACGATCTATTGGAAAGAATATTCTGCCGCTTAGTACGAGGTGCATTCAAGTTCTAAGGCCTCCGATTTTTTTTCTCTGGACTGGAAAGAGATAGAAACATGTGCATTGTTTTAAAATGATGCCACGTTCATTGTCAATACGACCCAGAGATGGCAGCACCGTACGGCAGATGGAATTTTACCACCAGCGGCGAGAATGAGAACTGTTTTAAATACTCAAAATGGCGACGTTTTCCTTACTTGAACAGCGTGCAATCATTCGTTTTCTGAATTTGCGTGGTCTGAAACCAATTGAAATTCGTCGACAGTTGAAGGAGACATGTGGTGATGGAGCTATGGATGTGTCGAAAGTGCGTTCATGGGTGCGACAGTTTAATGAAGGCAGAACATCGTGTGACAACCAACCGAAACAACCTCGGGCTCGCACAAGCCGGTCTGACGACATGATCGAGAAAGTGGAGAGAATTGTTTTGGGGGATCGCCGAATGACTGTTGAACAGATCGCCTCCAGTGTTGGCATTTCTGTGGGTTCTGTGCACACAATCCTGCATGGCGACCTGAAAATGCGAAAAGTGTCATCCAGGTGGGTGCCACGAATGCTGACGGACGACCACATGGCTGCCCGTGTGACATGTTGCCAAGCAATGTGGACGCGCAACGACAGCATGAATGGGACTTTCTTTTCGTCGGTTGTGACAATGGATGAGACGTGGATGCCATTTTTCAATCCAGAAACAAAGCGCCAGTCAGCTCAATGGAAGCACACAGATTCACCGCCACCAAAACAATTTCGGGTAACCACCAGTGATGAAAAAATGATGGTGTCCATGTTCTGGGACAGCGACGGCGTAATCCTTACCCATTGCGTTCCAAAGGGCACTACGGTAACAGGTACATCCTACGAAAATGTTTTGAGGAACAAATTCCTTCCTGCACTGTAACAAAAACGTCCGGGAAGGGCTGTGCGTGTGCTGTTTCACCAAGACAACGCACCCGCACATCGAGCTAACGTTACGCAACAGTTTCTTCGTGATAACAACTTTGAAGTGATTCCTCATGCTCCCTACTCACCTGACCTGGCTCCTAGTGACTTTTGGCTTTTTCCAACAATGAAAGACACTCTCCGTGGCCTCACATTCACCAGCCGTGCTGCTATTGCCTTAGCGATTTTCCAGTGGTCAAAACAGACTCCTAAAGAAGCCTTCGCCACTGCCATGGAATCGTGGCGTCAGCGTTGTGAAAAATGTGTACGTCTGCAGGGCGATTACGTCGAGAAGTAACGCCAGTTTCATCGATTTCGGGTGAGTAGTTAACTAGAAAAAAAATTGGAGGCCTTAGAACTTGAATGCACCTCGTATTTTTATCTAAATTGTATTTATTTATTTGCAGACCTGAGTTGGAAGCAACTTGAAAATCACTCTGAACGGATAAAAATAACGAGTAATCGTGATTACTGAATTTGGAGGCAGTACTACAGTCCTTTTGTATTAGTGAGTTACAGTCATCAATTTCATAACAACTTCAATTTTCGAAGGGTGCGACAAATCTGTTTCTTAATTGCATTGAGATATGAAAACGAACTCGTAGAAATTAAAAGAAAATAGTTACATGTTTGTACCTGTTACTGTCCTTCAAAGTAGTCACCAGCGTCGTATAGAACCCGTTGCCAGCAATGTGGAAGGTGTAGCATGCCGTTAGCAGAGCCTGTTCTGTTGATGGTGCGAATGGAGCGGTCTACTACCTGCCGAATCTCTGCAACAGTTCTGAAGCGAATGCCACGAAGTGATTCCTTCATCTTCGAAATCAAATCAAAGTCACAAGCACTTAAGTCCGGGGAGTATGGTGGATGGTACAGTACTTGCCAGTCCCATCGACCGAGCAGAGCAGCCACAGCTTGCGCTATATTCGCCCGCGCATTGTCGTGCAAAATGATGTGTGGGTTGCGCAGAAAGTGTCGCCGCTTCTTTTGCAAAGCTGGTCGCAGGTGACTTAACTCCTTGTGACTCTTATTTGATTCCAAGGATGAAGGAACCACTTCGTGGAATTCACTTCAGAGATTCTACAGGCAGTAGACCGCTCCATTCACGTCATCAACAGAACAGGCTCTGCTAATGGTATACTACGCCTTCCACATCGCTGGCAAAGGGTTCTACACAACGCTGGTGACTACTTTTAAGGACAGTAACAGGTGCAAACGTATAACTCTTTTGTATCGGTTGTGAATAAATAGTTGCCACTATTTAAGTTCCAACCCTCGTATATTCTCATTAGTGAAGTTCCCTCGCATTCTTACGAAGTCAAATACGATATTCGCATTTGACACTTCAAATGGTCAGACAGCTCTCTAATGACATTTGATTAGATATACCCTTATCGTGTCATTCGTTGATAAGATATTGTCACTGCGATTGATCTCTTAAGGATAACGGCCGTGATGATGACCTTCGGAAACTTGAGTAGCTCTATCAGTTTCGAACGACAAGTGTTGTGAGAGAGTTTACTTCCTTGACAAAGAATAATAGACTATAGTTGGAGTCACGAACGAAGTCACGAGCGATGGAGGTCGAGTTTAGGCTTGTTCTGCGCACGTACATCACGCACCCTCCGACAGCCAATAAGCGTTCAATAGTGTTCTGAGCGCTCTGCTGTGAATGCCGTAGCTAATGCGACATTAAACGTGACCGCGGCGAGCTGTTCAGTGAATTTTTCTTCTATCTGTAGCGAATTGCCACTGTTTATGGGGATTTTAAATGACCCATTCCGCATAAGCAAGGGGGAAACGTAATTTGCAAGATACTGAACATTTCGTTGAATACTGTGATTTAATACAATCATTTATGTATTGTTGTTGGTTATAACCTTGTACTTCTGTGTAAGCTTACAACATTGTTCTGTGTCAAGATATTATTTTTTACGTTATTTCTTTTTTAATTTATATGTTATCTTTGCAAGTGCTTGTTAGTCAACAAATGAAGTCAGCCCACTTGTTTCACTGTAATTTGGGATTTCGAAGTATAAACGTTTATGCAATATAATGTTTTCCTTCTTCTGAAAAAAATTGCTTTTCTCAGTTACAACCTTATTCTGGGCGGCTATTCAATTGTGAATTTTTTCTATTTGTTAAATATGTGTAAATTTATTATCATTAAAGAAAAATAATTTCTCTTGTGTGATGTGGTACTAGCCATACATTAAATACATAAATAAATAATTCCCGAACTCCTTCTGTGTTGCATCTTTCCGCCTCTGGAACAACTTGTCAATGCTCTGTTTACAGTTCAAAGCCCTGTTGCTTCTAAGAACACGCTGAAGCACTTCCTTCTGTCAGCCTCATAATGTTTCCCCAACAATTAATGTACATGGCCCGTTGTCCTTTCAGTCAAACGGTAAAGCAAATGATTCCATTTTCTCCTTGTTTTGCTTCTTTCGCTTTTCATTTCTCAAGCAGTCAAGACCATTTCTATTAGCGCTAATAGTTTAAGACTTCCTGCTTGCAATTGACCTTTATTGCTGTATTTCTCATGAACGAATACAAACTGCCCCGTTTCTATACTGTTTATGCTGTATCAATTTATAAATGTAGGATTTATATTATCTGTAACTTATAAAGCATACGTCGTTGTGACAGTAATGTAAAATATGGAATGCCTGACAAAATATAAAAGCGGAGCTGGTGGCCCCAATGTTGGCGGTCTACAAAGAAAATCGATAAATAGCCCTAACCACCCCCTTATCCATCTCACTTCCACGTTCCTACTGACAAACCTTCTATTACTCTTGCTACACCCTCACCTGCCTATTGGGTCTCCGAAGGCCAGCTTTTAACAAATAATTCAACACAATGAGTATATCCGTCAATAGAAAAAAAAGAAAAATAAACTTCAGCCACCACCGAAATCGTAATCATCGCGCAAAGATCATCAGTTTTTAATTTCGTCTTCTGATTTTATCATAATTCTCTACATTGTTATCTTCTATTTTTAATTATATTTTTCAGCTTTTGATCACACAAGAGGTCCATTGAGCGGTTTCAATTTATAACCAAGTCATCATCAGATGATCCGTTTAAAAACAATGAAAAATGGAGGTAGTAAGAGATTAGGAATCTTAACTCAAATTAACTTTGAAACACAACCACATGTACTAGAATGTGTTACATAGCAACCCTTAATTTGATCTCTATTTAAGTTTCCCAGTAATTCACTATTTCCAGTTTTCTCTCTTTTTGAACAGGTGACACTATGACTTGGCAATAAGCCTAAACCTGTAAATATATATCACTTGTGTGACTTGTGGATGAAATACACTGCCTCACAAGAGAAGAGAAGCACCCAGAAGGGGAGCAAGAAAAGAGATGAAGCATCACAGGTAGAGATGGTATGTTATGTTAGCTCAGTGATTACAAAAGAGCCCACTTATAATCATGACTTTGCACACTCTCCAGCCTGGATGCATGCACTAAGTCGGTTGGGAATGGTGTTATAAAGCCATTGTAACCTCTCCTCAGGCAAGACGACACACAACTGGGCCATTTCATCTCAAATCATACGGTACACGTCAATTCATGATCATGAAGTTCTCTGGAAGAAATATGTGCTACACCTCTGTATCACATGTGTTAAGAAATAAAATATTTTCATTTTATCTCGGTTTTTGTAAATGGTACAGTAATTTGAGAAATATATACTTTGCAAATAACTCTCAAAAGAACAGAGAACCAAAAAAAACTAATAAATCAAAAGTACTGCAGATTTGGCAAGTGTTCTGTTTTAAATCTCCTTCTTTATATGTTCCAGTTTAGTTGTCACTTACTCACATATGGGGGCTTTCTTTTAACTTGCAAATTTAAGAGGAAAATACAAAAGTCTTCTTTTTTCTATTTAAAATTTTCTTTTTCATAATTTGAAAGATCACAGACTGCTAACTTTCTTGTTGTATTACCAGACACAACTGACATAATTATAAACAATATCCTCTTTGCCCCAACCATCTGTATTATTAAAAATTTAAAAAATCGTATTTTACGAGTATTTAGTCGAAGACCTTCGTCACAAAACTTACGAAAATTGCGCAATATATCGTTTTGTTAATTTGTCAGTAGTAACTGCAATAAAATTAGGCAGTACTTTTCTGTGAAAATCATTAGAAATTTCTAACATTCTGCATATTTCGCATTATTGAATTTCTAGTGTAATGTATGCATGTAGGCAACACCGTTTCCAGCTATCTACTGTTAATAGCAAACGAGTGAGAACTTGCACATGAATCATTCTTCGTAGAGTTTTGTGTTTGGTTTGAACTTTTTGTTACATACAATGTCAGTAGGAAGTATAGATAGTGATAGGATGTGATGCGTGGAGTACGATAAAAGACATAAGAAGAAAGTTTTTAAGAAAAGTGAAAACACTTCACAATGTTGGAAATCTGTCAGACGTACAGCAGAAATATATTGGCCCTCAAATAACTGTGTCACCATCACGTTCATTGTGCAGGAATCGCTATATTCTCTTCAAAAGGAAATTTAGTGATAACCCATTTGAACGATCTCCGTCACTGGAATGTGAAGCTGAAGAAAACAGTGCAGATGTTTACATTGCTGGATGTGAAATTGTTGATGCGTTGAATGTTGGCATTTCTGTTATAGCCCCTAAAATATTCCACCTTAAACGCCCAGGAAAGATAAGAAGCACAAGAAGAAAACATTATATGCAAATAAAAATGGAAGAGCTTGAAGCAAGTTTTACACAAGCAGCGTCTTCAAAACTTTGTGAAGTGAATAATGTAGATGCACTTGTCGCAGAACCTGATGACAGTGACATGTGCACCCACTCTGATGTGTAGTTTCAAAATCTACCTGCTATCTCAGCACCCACCTGTACTGAGAAGCTACAATTACTGACACTGATACCAGATAGCTACTACAAGAAACACATACAGAAATACATACCCACTTCCTCAAATCATTTAATTTCAAAAGTTAGTAAAATAGAGAATGAGAAAAATATTCGGACTTGCCCATATTCCTACTGTGGGCATTCATTGCAAGATGATATGCTTAATTTTTATCTGGAATACTACGTAAGTGATGACAAACGTTGCAGTTGGCGAAGTACTAGTTGGGCTGATGTTATTTCTGTTATCGAAAATGGTGAAAAAGTTGAAAAGATAAAAATATATATGACACTACCAATAAGAGAATCATATCTCCTAATGCAAAAGGAGAACCCAAATTTAAAAACTGGTCTCGCAAAATTCTACTCCTTACGACCAAAATGAGTGAAACGCCTGCCAGTGAAGGCGATATGCACATGTATTCACTGCACTAATTTGAAACTTATTTGTTTCGCCGTAAGTAGTGTCACAGGGAAGAAGTGCATACAGATGGACCTGATGCTGTTGTGTGTTGGTCAAGAACTGCCAGATAAATGTGGATTTCAGGAGAGTGCAGTGTGTCCTGGTGGGAAAGTGATATTACACCATCAGGATACTGACAATGACGTAACCTATGCGTTATGAGAGGGAGGAGGAGAGCTGATAAAGAAGACAGTGGAGCTAGGGAAGTTTTTTACAGAAGTAAGGCATTGGGTCATGAAAGGAGTAGCTCATCATCATATCCATAGGATTCAGAGACAGGCCACAGCAGAAATAAAATCAGTCACATCCCAGAATACTCACACATTAGTTCATTTCCACTTTGCTGAGAACTGGACTGTTGCTTTGCAAAACAATGTTCAAAGTTACCACTGGCACGCATCATAAGTGTCAATATTCACAAGTGTTGGGCACTTCCTTGGAAGATCACTCTGCCGGCCAGAGTGGCCGAGCGGTTCTAGGCACTACAGTCTGGAACCGCGCGACCGCTACGGTCGCAGGTTCGAATCCTGCCTCGGGCATGGATGTGTGTGATGTCCTTAGGTTAGTTAGCTTCAATTAGTTCTAAGTTCTAGGGGACTGATGACCTCAGAAGTTAAGTCCCATAGTGCTCAGAGCCATTTGAACCATTTAAAGATCACTCTGTTTTGTTAGTGTCCGTGATGATTTCATTCATGACAATGCACATGCATGCTATGCTGGCAGTATGATAACTGATGAAATCACAAATGGCGTAAATTTCTTTAACATCTGTACGTGACTGATGATGCAACATCTCATTTTAAAAACTGCTTTCAGCTTTATAAACTTGGAAAACACTGTACCGGAATTAAGACAAAAAAAATGGATATTTTAAGCAACATGACGTGGGTAAATGGCGTGTAATGAGGAAGGAGGTATCTGTAAACACCTTGCAACAAGATTTAATCTCTTTCAGGAATCTGTTGATCCTGTAAGAGATGCTATTGGACCTGTACAGACAATATAAAAATTACTGCAAAACACGAAACTCTTATTTCTAAATGAAAGTACATAAGAGGAATTCCGTTTAAAAAAGAGACGAGAGTGTGCTGCTACAAAGCCAGTGGTAGGAATTCAATCAACTCACTGGTGGATTGCACGCCACGGTGGCATATATATTGCGAGAACAGTTCTCAACGAAATGGAGCCTTTTACGATTGTGAAATGCAGAGACCTCAGTCTACTTAATAATATGTTGTGTGCAACTTCACTTCTTGTGTGTATGACGACCAGTGTCGGGTGGGACAAATAATATTAGTGTCTCTCATGCGCTGCAAGATGTATCCTTCTCCTTTATTACACCTCATGGTCCATCAAATTCTCTCAAATGACCATCATCAACAAATCAGTATGTAGTTCCCATTGCAGCGTAGGCGATTTTAATTTATGGAATGTCATAAAGAAGCAAAATTATGACAAAATGAATAATATCAAAAACAGAATAATGTATATGCAAAGCTAGGTTCTATATCTAATTTTTGATAATATGCTTGAACGAAATGAAAAATTGTTTTCCCACTCACTTTCAAGGCTGTAAAATAATTTTTTTGACTAAGATATGCCAGTTTTGTATTACATTTACGAAACATCGGCAATCAACTGAAATTTTTAAGTGTCCAAGATTTTTGACCTTGGAAGCAGCTAGGTCTAATATACAAATTTCTCACATTTTACACCGCAAAATATTGCCCACTCTGATTGTACCTGCCTGAGTACAACGACCAAGTAACCTAGATGCAGCTTTCACTATATTCAGAATGAGGATTTTAGAGAAAATAATTTGTAAAGTATCAAAAAATTTCATATTCTCTCATCTTTATGCGGAAATGTTTTAATGGTTTAGGAATTTCAGGCAATTAATATCGTAGCTGACAGTTAGCAGTCTTCCCACTTCCTCATTTCTCAAGACAGTTCTGTAATTATTCATATTTTCGAAACATAATTTTGAAGTTTGCTACAAGTTCCAAATTTCTGTAGTTTCATATGAGCGCACACTCCGCAGCAGAGTGAAAATCTCATTCTGCAAACTTTCTGTAGTTTATTTTTCCAAATTAAAGGTAAGAAAAGCTAAGAAGTGTATATACGTCAATAATGTCTGATAGTACAGAGAACAGGGATTTTATTGAAAATACGTAATTTCAGGTCTCTATCACTTGCAGTTTTTTATTACAATTTTTTATTTTTCATTTCGCTACGACTTTTTCACAAATAGTCGCTTTTATAGAGGTCTATAACCTCTTAACAACTCACCAGAAAACCAAAATATTTTAGTTATTGGCAAGTGTCTTGCGGAACTTTAACGCACATTTCTTTAAGAAAACCTTGTAATAATGGTGTGACACATTCACTCTTGAACTGTGTGATATGAGATGAAATCACCCAACTGTAGTAACTGGCCCATGATGTCGTGGATATTGGCGATGGGATGCAGTTAACTTTCGTGCTGGTCAACGCATTTTCTACTTATGCATCCTGATGACCGTTCTACCTGAGACGGAGGATTGCACCTCTGATCTTCTACGCACCCGTCGATGGTCTGTATATGTTTAAAGTTACATTGACATCTACATCATACTCCGTAAGCCATCTTACGGTGTATGGCGAAGGGCACTTCTGGTACCATTAACTGATCCCCCCTTCCCTCTTCCACTCGCGAATAGAGTATGGAAAGAACGATAGTCGGTAAGCTTCTGTACTGGTTCTGATTTCTACAATTGACTCGTCATGGCGATTTCACGAGATGCATGGGGGGGGGGGGGGGGGGGGGGGGGAAGTAATATGTTGACTGACTCTTCCCGTAAAGTACTCTCTCGAAATTCCAACAGTAAACCTTCCCGTTATGCGCAACGCCTCTCTTCTAATATCTGTGACTGGAGTCTGTTGAACATCTTTGTAATACTCTCGCGTCGACAAAATAAATCTGTGACGAAACGCACCAGTCTTCATTGAATCTTCTCTATCTCTTCTATCAGTCCTACGTGGTAAGGATCCCAGACTGATGAATAATACTCAATAATCTTTCGAACAAGCGCCTTGTAAGCCACTCCCTTTGTGGATGAGTTACATTTCCTTAAGACTTTTCTTATGAATCTCAGTTTGGCATCTGCTTTTCCTACTATTTGTTTGATGTGGTGATTCCACTTAAGTACAATTACTCCTGGGTATTACGGTAGATGCTGCTTCCAGCAATTTATCGTCAATAGTGTAGCTGTACAGTGGTGGATTTCTTTTCCTATGTATGCGAAATATGTTACATTTGTTGGCTGTGAGGTCCGCCAGTTATGCAAAACACAGTTTTTCTCCTAACTGGCGGACCTCACAGCCAACAATTTAAACTGCAAACACGGCCAATACAAGGAGCTGCAAATAAAAATGATGAATATGTTACATTCATTTTTTACGTTCAGGGTCAACTGTCAGAGCCCGCACTATTCACCAATCTTCTATAGGTCATTCTGCAAATCGACACTGTCTTTTGAATTTATAACACTCCGTCTTCAGGCCACAAGTGGGTCATCGGGAACATCGGAACACCGTGTAATCCTCAGTGGAGGATGCGGATGGGAGGGGCATGCGGTCAACACACCGCTCTCCCGGTCGTTATGATAGCTTTCTTTGACTGGAGCCGCTACTATTTGGTCGAATAGCTCCTCAATGGGCATCACGAGGCTGAGTGCACCCCGAAAAATGGCAACAGAGCATGGCAGCTGGATGGTCACCCATCCAAGTGCCGGCCGCGCCCGAAAACGCTTAACTTCGGTGATCTCACGGGAACCGGTGTATCCACTGCAGCAAGGTCGTTGCCGTCTTATTCACAACCGCATCATCTGTCAATATTCTTAAAGAGCTTCCAACGCTTTCTGCCGGCCGCGGTGGCCGAGCGACTCTAGGCGCTTCAGTCCGGAACCGAGCGACTGCTACGGTCGCAGGTTCGAATCCTGCCTCAGGCATCGATGAGTGTGATGTCCTTAGGTTAGTTAGATTTAATTAGTTCTAAGTTCTAGGGGACTGATGACCTCAGATATTAAGTCCCATAGTGCTCAGAGCCATTTGAACCATCCAACGCTTTCTACTAGATAATTTGTCTATGTTGTAAGCAGTAACGGTCCTGTCACACTTCTTTGGGGCACTCCGGAAATTGCATTTACATATGTCGATTTTGTTCCGTTAAGAGCGACGTTTTGAGTTCTGTCTACAACGAAGTTGGGAATCAAGTCGCGAATTCGAACCGATACTCGGTTAGCTCCTATACTTTTTACTAAACGGCAGTACGGGGCGGTGTCAACTGCTCTCCTAAAGGAACACGTATTCAACCTAAACTCCGTAGAATACAGCGTTATGTATGTCGTGGACGAACAGAGCGAGCTGAGTTTCAAAAGATCTCTCTTTGCGGAATCGATGTTGATTTTTATAGAGGAGATTTTCGTTCGCCACAACTGTCATACTTCTGAGCATAAAACAATTCTATAGCACCTTGACGTCAACGATGTAGACTTACAGTTATGTGCATCTGACGATTTCTGAGGCTTGCTCCACTTATTTAATCATTTAGTATTATTATTTAAAGAACTAGAAGACGGTAATCTTGTTTCACTAAGGCAGTATGGCTAGTGTGTGTAAATTTGATTCTCCACCGAATGATTTTAGAAAGTTTTCGAATAATTTTAAGTTGGGACGGGCGAAGAACTGTTACGCTACTTTTGCCAGTCTCTTCCCGAGGTGGGAGAATGAAATATCAGTTAATGGGAAGAAGATGGGAAACACATACAGCAGAGCTGTAGGCTGGCCGTTCAAAACACAAATACGTACCTTGGTCTTCAGGCAGTCGGAGCTAGCGGGCGCACTTCCCAGGCCTCGTTGTGTCGCGTCTGACGCGGTGCTGGAGTGAGGCTGTCAGGCGGCGCCCGTTATCGGCAATCGACTCCCTCCAGCACTGCCGCAATCGGGACGTGCCAGCAATGCTCCCTCTTCACCGTTATCGCACGGCCATTTCACTTAGCATGTAGCCGGGGCATAGCTCAAGGACGCGGTGTGGATAAAGCTGAGTACCTGTGGTCACGGGTAGCAGTTCAGCACTTTGCGTTTCTTTCCGGGTAGTTTTCCGTTTGCGCTTCTTTATTGCTCTACTCAGACCAGAGGACTCACCACAATCGTTAAAGCAATGGCCTCTTATTTGGGACCAGCGGAGTTCATATCAATAGCTGGGAAGAAGATGCGATCGTGATCTAGGTTTCCTGGCGTAGGCGTGAACATTACCGATCCATTTGTTTAAGAAGACGTGATTCTCAAATTCAGGCATGAATTATTCGTGAAATAGTTGAAAGATTTCCAGAAGCTGACATCCGAACGATAGCTTTGAGTTGAGGAGAAATTTAGTAACACGCAAGGCGATACTGTTACTAAGAAAGATAAACCTCCGTTTGTGGCATTTATACATTCGTACAAAAGTTTCGACAACATTGTGTGAAATACACTGTTCGAAATTCTGAAGGTGGTTGTTGTTGTGGTCTTCAGTTCGAAGACTGGTTTCCATTCTTCTCTATCGTGTGAAAGCTTCGTTATCTCTGAATAATTACTGACGCGTACTTGGTTCTAAATTTGCTTACTCTATTCTCTCTATGATTGTTATGCCTGAACCTCCCCTATAATACTAAATTAGTGATCCCTTGATGGCTTACAATGTTCCTATCAGCTGATCTCCTCTTGCAGTCAAGTAGTGCAACAAATTTCTTGTCTCACCAGTTTGATTCAGTGCTTTTTCATTAGTTACACTATCTACCCTTGTATCCTTCAGCATCCTTGTCTAGCCTCAAATTTGAAAAGCCTCTATTCTACTCTTGTCTAAACTGCTTACCGTCGATTTTTCACTTCCATACATGGATTCACTCCGGACAAATACGTTCAGAAAAGGTCTTCTAACACTTAGCTCTATATTCGGTGTTAACAAATTTCTCCTCTTCAGAAACGCTTTTCTTGCCATTGCCAGCCTACATTTTATATCTTCTCCACTTCGGTCATCATCAGTTACTTTGCTGCCCAAGTAGCAGGCATCATTTACTAGTTTTAGCATCTCTAATTTCCTCAGCGTCACCTGATTTAATTTACTACATTTCATTAGCATACCATCCAGTTAAAGGGTATAATGATTGTACGAAATATTCTGGCCATTACACATAGTTTTCAGTTAATTACGTGGATCATTGTGATGTCTTTTTATGGAAGTTGTACTTACGCTGTTATTCATGTTTTTATAAATGATGAACCTTGTTACTCAATATGTCTAACCTGCTACTCCATGTATTTCACTATTATATGCCTCTCATGCTTAGGATGGTTTTGGACATGGTGTATTCTGTCTCTGATTATGTCAAGTCAGTTACTTTGTGCAATTTGCTATTGTATGCCTCTCGTCTACGTGCTGGGCTTAGAATGCGAACTATTTTGGAAGTGTACAGCATGTTGTACTCTTTACACGGCCCTGATATGTACACTCCTGGAAATGGAAAAAAGAACACATTGACACCGGTGTGTCAGACCCACCATACTTGCTCCGGACACTGCGAGAGGGCTGTACAAGCAATGATCACACGCACGGCACAGCGGACACACCAGGAACCGCGGTGTTGGCCGTCGAATGGCGCTAGCTGCGCAGCATTTGTGCACCGCCGCCGTCAGTGTCAGCCAGTTTGCCGTGGCATACGGAGCTCCATCGCAGTCTTTAACACTGGTAGCATGCCGCGACAGAGTGGATGTGAACCGTATGTGCAGTTGACGGACTTTGAGCGAGGGCGTATAGTGGGCATGCGGGAGGCCGGGTGGACGTACCGCCGAATTGCTCAACACGTGGGGCGTGAGGTCTCCACAGTACATCGATGTTGTCGCCAGTGGTCGGCGGAAGGTGCACGTGTCCGTCGACCTGGGACCGGACCGCAGCGACGCACGGATGCACGCCAAGACCGTAGGATCCTACGCAGTGCCGTAGGGGACCGCACCGCCACTTCCCAGCAAATTAGGGACACTGTTGCTCCTGGGGTATCGGCGAGGACCATTCGCAACCGTCTCCATGAAGCTGGACTACGATCCCGCACACCGTTAGGCCGTCTTCCGCTCACGCCCCAACATCGTGCAGCCCGCCTCCAGTGGTGTCGCGACAGGCGTGAATGGAGGGACGAATGGAGACGTATCGTCTTCAGCGATGAGAGTCGCTTCTGCCTTGGTGCCAATGACGGTCGTATGCGTGTTTGGCGCCGTGCAGGTGAGCGCCACAATCAGGACTGCATACGACCGAGGCACACAGGGCCAACACCCGGCATCATGGTGTGGGGAGAGATCTCCTACACTGGCCCTACACCACTGGTGATCGTCGAGGGGACACTGAATAGTGCACGGTACATCCAAACCGTCATCGAACCCATCGTTCTACCATTCCTAGACCGGCAAGGGAACTTGCTGTTCCAACAGGACAATGCACGTCCGCATGTATCCCGTGCCACCCAACGTGCTCTAGAAGGTGTACGTCAACTACCCTGGCCAGCAAGATCTCCGGATCTGTCCGCCATTGAGCATGTTTGGGACTGGATGAAGCGTCGTCTCACGCGGTCTGCACGTCCAGCACGAACGCTGGTCCAACTGAGGCGCCAGGTGGAAATGGCATGGCAAGCCGTTCCACAGGACTACATCCAGCATCTCTACGATCGTCTCCATGGGAGAATAGCAGCCTGCATTGCTGCGAAAGGTGGATACACACTGTACTAGTGCGGACATTGTGCATGCTCTGTTGCCTGTGTCTATGTGCCTGTGGTTCTGTCAGTGTGATCATGTGATGTATCTGACCCCAGGAATGTGTAAATAAAGTTTCCCCTTCCTGGGACAATGAATTCACGGTGTTCTTATTTCAATTTCCAGGAGTGTATTTCCAAGGTTATGTATAACCTACTGTCGTTTGTTAAGGTAATAATGTATTATACACTAATGACACTCATGGCCTTCCCTTTTTACAAATAATCTGACTGCGTCCATTTTACGTAACCTTCGTTTTGAAATAGTTAGATTTTATCATGTTTGTACCGTAAAGACATTACTTATTTTTTATTGTCCATAACATTCCCGTGGAACGATATATGATCGTAACGCTGTTTCAGCATTGCCAACCTGTGAATGGATACAGACGACATACTACAAGCACCACTATTCCTTCACATTTAATTAGGATGATGTGTAACCTGATGTCTAGGTCGTGTCTGATAGTGTAGTCTTACCGAATCAAGCAACAGGTCTCTCTGATTTATTAGCCTGTGTTAATAGGGCAACTTAAGTATTCCTGCACCATGAATATGGTTTACGTATTTACTGTTGTTAACGCATCTGGTTTCAGTCCTATGTGACCATCACTTTTATTTTGTTATTGCGTTTACTGTTACTTTCACTATCACTGTTCTCCATATTTTCCGTTTATCAAAGATGTTTGGTAAAGATGTTGAGTCTTTTGCTTTGCTAATGATGTAAAAGGTCTTTGTTATGTTGGTTATGTATTTCAAATGTACCATCTTTCACATTACCCCGTTAATGAGGAATTTTGGCAGCATTACGATGGTTTCGTTCTCCTATGGAACTTTGTCTGTTTGACTTAAAGCACTGTGGGATATGTTCTTTAGAATGTCAAGAAAGGGTTACAATAGTGTTTGGATGGTTTCAATGTGACAACCTCGATGTTATATCAGCTTAAAAAGAAAATGGGACATGTTTTTAACTGATCTGCTTCACCTTGTAAGTATTCATCTATGATTTTACACCGATATTTTTGTTGTGTAATGTAATTTTTATATACGTTGCACTTTTTCTACTTTTTTTCATTTTCGACGTTGTCAGACATCCGGTGATGATAGTCTGAGACTGAAACCGGTAGATGATAAATAAGTTAAGTAAACCAGCTTATAGCCTAAATGTATTTCCTAAAGTACTTAACGGCTGTTGCTTCTCACCTGATAAAAACATTGTATAGTAAGAAAACCGTTTTTGAAAAAGTGAATTTTGTTAACATCGAGTATAAATTCACGTGACAGGAAATTTTTGTGAAGATGTGGCTCGGTAGGCTTCCCGACTTAACAAGTCTCGAAAGTCTCCTCGAGTTTGCTGCCCGATACTAAAGTGTACTCGATTCGGTATTTCAAGGATCCAAATGTTTGCCATCAGGGTTCAAATGGTTCAAATGGCTCTAAGCACTATGGGACTTAACATCTGAATACTTAGAACCACTTAAACCTAACTAACCTAAGGACATCACACACATCCATGCCCGAGGCAGGATTCGAACCTGCGACCGTAGTAGCCGCGCAATTCCGGACTGAAGCGCCTAGAACCGCTCGGCCGGCTGCCATAAGGGAAACGCAGCTGCCGCTGAGTCTGGAGTTGTGCGGCGCCATGCTAATGCTCTCAAGTTCCGACACCCTGACGGATATACTCTGTCGTCGCTGATCACACTGATTTGGCCTCCGAACGTTGCGAATTTCCGAACTCCCGTTTGAGGTACCGTCGGACGTTGTGGTGGCCGCGTTTAAACCTTATGGCAACGTCGTCAGCCACCTTGCTGCGATGTCTAAGACGTTCGAAACAAACCTTGTCCTCAATAATGTCCGTCAGATAAAAATTGAACTACCGAAACACTTGGCCCCCTGCTTGGTTATTGCCGGCTGCAGGGCTGTCGTCATGTACGATGTTCATCCGCCCAGTTGTTCAGGTTTTGGCGGGGAAGGCCAGGTCCGTTCCGAACGTCTCCGACGTAGACTGGTTCAGGCGCCGATCGGAAACGTCGCTCTTCCTGCGGCACCCACTGTGTTACCTCTGTGTCAGGTGTCTGCGGCGCTGCTGTCTGCTGCCCCCCCCCCGCCCACCCCCTCCCCAACCCCGCACCACGCCTGTGAGTCAGCCGTTAACCGGCGTCGACTCCTCTCGACGACGCGATGGATGTTTCACCAGTGCTTAACTACTGCAGGAGGCAATACAAATGAACGATGACCGTCAGCAGGCACAAGCTGTCCTGTCCCGGCCTCATTGTTCTTGATCACGGAGCTGTACCGACCTCCGCTTTTCTGCCATCTGACCACATGTCGGACGATAGCCGTCCGCCATCCGACACGGAACAGCGTTTCAGGAAGCAACAGTCGAAGAGGAAACGGAAGAGACAACGACCTACGCCTTCTGATGACTGCGCCCATCGGAAGTCTGCGCGGAATGACGACCCTGCTGCTAATGATGCTCTGTCTTCTGACGCCCTGACAACTGACAGTGCAACCTCCGTCCTTGCCTCTGTCTCCAGTCAGCGTCCACCTCCGGACACTGACCTTCCTCCGCCTGCGTCTGATGCGGTTTCCCCCTTTCTGTGTCTGACGCGACCTGTGGGCGCATCTCTGATAGTGTTCCACTACCGGCCTTGTGAGACGTCTGTTTCCTGGGCGCCGATGTCGATGCTGAGGATGGACATTCTTGAGCTGTACAGAACGATGGACCTCCTCGCTGGGGTCGGCTCCCTCCCTATCAAAGAGATCTGTCCTTTCGTGGGGGCCTAACAGGGAGTTCCCTATGTTTCCCCCGTGTTTGAATCGCCCATCCTCCTGTTGATGGCAGCTTTCCAGATTTATCGCATAGCCACGGTCAGTATCAACACCATTCTCATACGCCACAAACTGACTTTACTCCATGAAATGCTGTTTGCTGCTGACGTTGGCTCTCCTTCAGGGGTGCGCGTTGCCACTTTCTGTGTTCCCCATGGTCTTACAGCACATATATCTCATGCTTCCCCTACTGGTAGTGGCGTGGCGATCCTCTTAGGTGATGGTATCCTCGTTGATGCAGTTACCTATCTCCCTGATACCGGAGGTATGCCTTTCACTATAGTGCAGTCGGGATCGTCAATGTCTATGCGCCTTCTTCTTCGGGTCGTCACAGTGAAAGTTCCACTTTCTTCTCAGAGACAGTCACGCCTCTTTTCCTGGGTCGGCAGGATGCACCGATCATAGAAGGCGATTTCAACTGCACCCAGGAACCCAAAGACCAACTACCATGTCACTCTCCATACGCAGATCTAGTGACATTTCTCCAGCGCCTCAGTCTTATGGATTCTTAGGAGCATGTTCACGGCGATCGTCTGGAGTTTACGCATTTCACTATCCATTCTTTCAGCCACCTCGAACGTCTTTACATCTTCCGCAATATTGTCAGTGGGGGACAGGCTGCTGAAGTTTATGCATTGTCTTCATGACCGATATATCTGCGCCATCAATCTCTGCCGTCAAAGGATGTGGCCTGGCCGTGGATCACGGAAACTGAACACTATCCACCTTACTTCATCCGACTGCTGGCAGGTCATCGAAACCACGTGGACAGCTTGTCGTAGACGCCGTCATGCCTGTCAGTCTGCCTTGTCTTGGTGGGTGCTCTGTGCAAATCCTGCCCTCCACAAGGCCTTGATTGGTTTTGGAAGGGAGGTTTCAGCGTGACGGCGACGAACTCAGGAATTCTGTTTCACCATTCTCTGGGAATGAACTATGATGCCATATTCACCAGAGCGTCAGGTGATGGAGAATTGTGCTAAGGCACAGCTCACATTCCCCTCTCGCCACCACCTTGAGGGAGATATGATCAGGGCGCAAACACACGACGGGTTAGTGCAAGAGCGTCTATCTATGTGTCAAGTCATAGAGGAACGACGCCACCGTCGGAGGAATCTGATTAATGTTCTTACGACTGATGATTGGCAGTGTTTTGGTACCCAACGGGATATTGGGCCTGTCTTCCACGCACATTATGTCGCGCTGTGCTCTGAACACGTTACCACCCTGCCAACATTACGGCGGTCCCCAGACTCTCCTTTGGCTCGGTTCCCGTGGATGCGATGATGGATCTCATTGCTAAAATCACGGAGAACGAGGTCCATGACGCTATCTAGGTGGGTTTTACGAACAGGTCCTGACGGCCTCACACTGAAGTTTTGTCGTCCCCTTCTGGCGCCAATGTGGACGGAAATTTGTCAGAACCTTATGTCACCTTTCTTGCCGATTCCAGACGGTTTCCTAAACGGCTTCCTCGTCCCCATCCACAAGTCTCGGGGTACCTCACCGATAAGCGATTACTGCCCCCTGACGTTACGCAACAGCGATACAAAGACGTTTCCCGGCTGTTGACTGCGCTGCTTAAACGGACAACTAGGTACGTTATTTCCTCCGATCTAACTTCTTTGGGGGGTACCAATAACATCCGCACTGCCCTCTGCCGCTATCGGGACATAATCGCTCTTGCTCACGCTCGTCGTACGCTTGGACTTTTGGCAGCTCTTGACTTCAGCCAGGCGTTCGATAGCGTCGATCACGACCTCCTGGAAGGGGTGCTCCGCAATATGGTCTACCCTGGTACTACCGTCGATGTCGTAATGGGTCGCCTACGTGGAGCTACGTCTCGTGTACTCTACAATGGCCGTGTTACTCCTCTCATCTCGATCCGTCGAGGAGTGCGTCAAGCCTGTCCGCTCTCTGCACTGTTGTATGCATTCGCTGTGGAACCGTTGCTGTGCGGCCTCCGTCAGCGCCTCTGGGATGTCTCTCGGTGACCATGTATTCAGCGGCACTGCACATACAGACGATCTCGTCATCGTTCTTCGTAGCGGCGCTGAGGGCAGGGAGTCACTGACATGGATTACCACCTACGGCGAAGCTTCTGGTAGCTGCTTAACGTCCGCAAATCGAGCGCCGTGGCTATATCTACGGGACTTCCTGCAGACAGTGCTGCTCCTTTGCGTGTACATGATATTCTCTGATGATTAGTGCTCGATTTCACAAGTGATCTGCGGCGGAAAATTGCCCTCAATTCCCGACGTCTACTTTCCCAATTATGAGCTGGGTTCTTAGATCACCGTTTATGAGCACCCGATCTTCTGCAGCACACACAATCCGCAAATGTATGTTTGACGTCACGTATCCCCCATGTGGCACAGACATTTCCTATTCCGTCATCCATGGCTCACCAAATGCTAGCGACATTTAGTTCGTTTGTTTGCCACTGCTAGATGTTCAAAATAAGGTACGAAACCCTCACCCTCGCGCGGTGCAGGGGGGTTTAGGACTGTATTACGTGCCCGATAGAGCGGTAGCCCTTTCTATTGGCTGTCACATGACTTTGTGGCGCCGTAGTCCTACGTGCCTCACCAGCCTATAGCTGGAGGCCATTGTACCACACTCCCTCTCAGCACCTATCGAACCTTCAGAAGTCCCGCCGCACTTCTCTTACTTCAGCCACTTTTTCCTTGAACTGAGCCACGTCCATATTATGATACTGCCGGCGCAGTTGGCATCCACGAAGGCGATCTACGGTTTCCTTCAGAAGCACCGAATGTGGTTGGCTGCAAGCTTCCCCACGTCGACTGGCGTGCCTTTTGCCGATCGGCGTGCGCTCCCTGTCCTGCCACTGACGTCCAGTCTACATGATATCTTACTGTCAATGGGAAGCAAATACGCCGGTAACATCTTCACAGGATTCATCTCCCAGACATGCCGTTGTGTTTCGATGTGATGTTATGGACACAGACGAGCAGCGCCTGGTGTGCAGATCGGCGACAGGTGTCTGCTTCTTGGTACGACAGATGTTGTCCCTAATTACCCGTACGACTCTTCATCAGATACGTACTCAACTGCTCCTCTATCCCGACGCGGGATATTTCCCACAAGCAAAGAATAACACTGTGAGGTGGATTTGTGGACACGCAGTACACTACTTGTTTGCTGATGACGAGGAAAGTATCCTTGAATTTTGGTAGTTCCTTAATGACGCCATTGTGCAGTTGTCCGCAATCCGAAATACAAATAGTTTTTCTCCAATTTCCTTTGCAGTGATTTCTTAATTCACCCCAGCACTGGGCCATTCCTGTCGTGAAGAGTTGATGCCCCACCCTTCCACACTTGGAACCGATATATTCTCTTGTCATCGGAATGTTCTACTCGGAAAAACTATACGGCGATAGTCTCAATGAGTTTGACGTCTTGCTGCGCCCCCCTCCTTGCGACGCCGGTTTCCTGCTATTCCCGGTGGTAATAATGTTAATTAAAAGAAGCAAATAATTAAATAAACCATAGATGTTCATTGTACCTGTACTCCATGTTCCCTACTCTTTCCTTGGTTCCTGGTGGTGGTGGAACGGGACTTGGTGGCAGGCCTCGGTTTGCGACCATTGCCCACTTTGCCCCACCCCTCCCTTTGAGCACCAGGAGGGTTAGTAAAAATAAAATGTCGTTATGATTTATTTTTGACATGCTAGAGGTTTTACATTCGAATACTAGCAGGTGCACTCAAATTTTTAGTTATGAATCTATATCAAAATGACTTCGTCCATTATTTTTATTCAGTTAATCTCTTTATTTTAATCGTTCAGTGCATCATTTTAATCATTGAATTAACTTCTTTATTTGCTCTCATTTTGTTCCTCTCTATGGTTCTTTTTTCATTTGGAATATTTTTGCATATGATATTGATTATTTATTTACTCAGATTTTTTTCCTTTTCATCACTATATATTTCTGTTTGTGTTATTGCATTCATCATTTCTGTTCTTAGTTTTGTTTGAATTTTTTTAATCTACTATCCCATCTTTTTTAAAATCTTCCTTTGCATTATTTTGTCCATAGTGGAACAAGAGTTAATGTTTTAAATGTTTACATAGGGAGTATTAAAAAGAAACGTAGACCTTGTAATGAAAAACATGTTCTTGACAGCATTAAACAGTAAATTTCAGTGGACTTTTGTGTTTTGCTTTATGATCGATAGATAACGTTTTTATATCTTTAAATATCATGACAGATGAATGAAAATAGTTAAGAAAACTTGCATAAAGATCCCAGCTGTAAAAAGAGAGAAGGAAGAAAAACTGCGAGCGAATGACGAAGTTAATACGATAATTGAAACGACGTACCACAATATTTTAAATAAAAAATACAGCTAAACGAATTAAGTTAATGAAAATAATGATCAGTGTTATTCCAATACATATGTAAAAGCGAAATTTGAAAGCACCATTTGGGAATCGAGCTCTCAGCTTCCAGCAGGTCAGGAAGGTGTCTTAACAACCACGCTACGTCGCTGTTGTCGATCCATTACTATTTTCGAGGCTTTATGGTATCGTACGAAATGCTCTTTCGTCGATTTCTCGCAAACGAGGGCCCATTCGTGTGAATGGCTCCGGGGTATGTCGACTGAGGGTCTAACCAACACCACCGAAACGATGGTATAGGAAAGGTCGATCACACCCCTGGGGAATTTCCCTTGTAAGACTGATTAATTATATCATTCTTCAGAAATTATGGCGGTGTTAATGACCGGATTGGAACATCATGGAGCAATTTCAGATAAAACTGAAAATGAGCAAAGCCAAAGTGCACTACTATGTGATTATAAGTATTTAGAAGATGCTGAAATATGTTCCTTGCAGACTGACATGCTTACCTCCTCCCTGCCGTCCTCACCATGTTCACTCTAATATGACGTCCTTTCTGTCCGATTTTTAACCATTGCTAAAGGCAGGATGAAAGGTGTTTCTCTTTCATTTTTTATAGAGATTTGTCTGGCAGACACGTGTACGTGTTGCACAGATGATTTTTCTGTGTATTGCAGTCCTTTGGGAAGACAATACGTACGGTGCGATAATATTTATTTTGTGTAATCACCACAACATTTTCTCATCCACTCCATATCCCAGAGTAAACTCAGCAATTATGAATGTGTGGGTGTTTGTGTTCGACTCTATAGGTAAGGGAGACAGACTCTCTTGTTTTGTCTGGCAGTGTAGTGACAAACTTGCTAAGAATCTCCAGAAAGGCCTAGTTACGTGCTTATCTTCAAATCAAAGCTTTACCCTAAGTTTCTCGCCGAAAAGCTGGCAACGTGAACAGCGCCAACTCCATTTTGTGAAACGACTGGTTTTCGTGGCAACTGCCGTTGACTGGCCTTTTTGAGGGTTGACAAAGCAAATTCTCAGCATATCAGAGCGATTTCCGCCCTTTTATTTTCTTTCTTTCTTTTTTTCTTTTTTTTTTTTTTTAAAAAAAAGAAAAAGAAAGTACCACGGTCCTCCTGCACATGCTGCCGAAAATGCATCTCTTAGTCCGTGCGCTGGTGTGGTAAGCAAGATGTTCTTCAGAATATGTGTTGGTACAGCTTTGTGTTTCAGTTAGTGAATATAGATACTCATTTTGATAAGGAAACTGCTTCATAAACTTCATTAAGCGTTCTGGAGGTTTTTAGTTCCGAATCGTGGAGGTCTTGTTTTAGCGATTCTCATGGGAGATGTTTGCTTAGATTTCTCTCTTTGTTCGTGGGAACGTGGACTTTGAGCCATCAGCAATGTTGTTGCTTGAATTGAGAAAAACTTGGAACCTGTTTAAAAACAGTGCTATTCTAAATTTTCGAGGGTAACAATTTTGATATAAATTTGGTATCTTGGTGTAGGCAGGTTGATTTCAAGTAATAAGCCTCGTGCATAGCCAAGTTTGTGTCTGCTTCTCATAGTTTTGAAGTGCCCTGCCTGTTTCGATCGCGAGATTTGAATTTTGTTCTTTTATTAAAGAGTTGGGGATTAATGTACAGGTCAAACGTCACGTGTGCAAAAAGCGAAGATACATTGTGCATAGTACTTTTTGATGTATCGGATAAATAATTCGACGCAGGATGAACCACAAATTACATACTGATTTTCAAATATCATAAAAATTACGGAATTAATTAATTAAGGCCCTCGCTAGCACGACCTCTTGCTCCGGTGTGAATTAATAGTGGTGGAGGAAGTTTTTTGTGTTTCTGTTGTTATGTTACGTGTGTCTTATTTGTTTCTGTTATTATATTGAGTGTGTCTTATTTGTTTCTGTTATTAAGTTGTGTATTGTTTTAATATTGACGCAGGATTATTCTCCCTTATTGCATACATTCCCAACTTTCATTGCGCTGGTACCTGCTTGTGATTTCATTTAATCTTGACGTCTACAAATGAGGGAGTATACAGATGCTATTGTTAATCTAACATTAAGTCACGTATTCGATGTGGGTTATCAATCATTTAGATAAAGTTAAGAGTTTTTGTCAGAGTTACCTTTCAAATATTACCCCTCACCAAGTACTGGGACTTCATCTACATGTTTTCCCGACAGCTACAGATGTGCAGTCAGTTTCCGATCCAATTTTATGCATATGTGTGTCTCTGGGAAGGCTTTTCGCCTTCGTGCAGTCGAATCCCACTACCGGGATCTATCTGCTGAACAGTTGAATTTAAGGCCTTGATAAAGTTTGAAAAACATTCCAAGCGGTCGATATTGTACACAACGTGGCTAAGAGTGAGACGAGAGCTACGTTAGTTACTTGATTCCTCATTTCGATGCCCCAGGGCAAGTACCAGAGGAACATGTGGCAGCTTGCGTTACTACTTTTGGACAGCCGAGGGGATTAAGTTTCTCTTGTAAATCGAGATTCTAATAAAAGTTTTCAGGATAGGAGTAGTAGCTTTGCATTTGCCGTCTTCTATGCGTCACGGCATATCAGAGATTACAGAAGAATTCGAATTTCAGAGGTCAAGACAGGCTAGAGGGTCTCCACAGCAGCAGAGACAAAGGTTCGACTACTGTAAATCGCCGCGCAAGGCAGATGCCAAATGAACGGATTTCCAATTTCCCCCGCATAGCCGTACTGGACATTCGACGGTCCGCTCTTTATCAGATCGCTGCCGATTATTATTTCACGGCATCAGGAACCAATTTCTGTTAGGATGGAATGGACACAAATGCTCTTAATAGGCTCCAGCAGCCTATGAACAACACATCCAGAATCCTTCTGTGACTTTTGGATACTGAGCGTATTAGAAACTTAGATTTCTCGCTATTATACTTATTAAAGCGCAACTATGAACTTCGTAAAATGTGCTACCGATTTAACACTGTTGTACAAAAGCACGGAAGAACTGCGAGAAATGCACGCTTGGACATATATGCAGATGCTAGCCAAACCAGTAGCTTATTCTGTTCTATTTGACCATGAACAGAACCTGTACAATGCTCTCATTACGTCGCAAGCGTCAGCCATGGTGAGAATCTTATACCGTATTACCGTATAGTGCATTATGTAGGGGCTGACTGAGTTCGACCGTCCGCTAATTGTTGGTGGACGTATTGTGGACGCTTCTTTAACCAAGGAAACCGAACTGTTTGATATTTAAAAAGGCACTGTGTTGAAGATTTATACTGCTTGCAGGGTACGCAGAGAACATCATCTGTTGAGTCGAAACGTGGTCCAAAGTGTGTACTGACTGATCTTGACAGCTAGCAATATAAGGGGATGTTGTAGGAAAATACACTGAAGAGCCGAAGAACCTGTACACCTGCCTAACATCGTGTAGGGCCCCTGCGAGCACGCACCGCAACACGACGTGGCATGGACTTGTCTATTGTCTGAAGTAGTGCCGGAGGGAATTTACGTCATGAATCCTGCAGGGCTGTCCATAAATCCGTAAGAGTGCGAGGGGGCAGAGATTATTCTGAACAGCACGTTGCAAGACATCCAAGATACGCTCAATAATGTTCATGTCTGGCGAGTTTGTTAGTCAACGAAAGTGTTTAAACTCAGAAGAGTGTTCCTGGAGCCACTCTGTGGCACTTCTGGACCTGTGGGGTGTCGCATTGTCATGCTGGAATTGCCCAAGTCTGTCGGAATGCACAATGCACATGAATGGATGTAGGTGATCAGACAGGGTGGTTACGTACGTGACACTTGTCAGAGTCGTGTCTAGGTGTATCAGGGGTCCCATATCACTCCAACCGCACACGCCCCACACCATTACAGACCTTCCACCAGCTAACGCTCCCCTGATGACATGCACGGTCCATAGATTGATGATGTTGTCTCCGTAGACGTACATCCGCTTGATAAAATTTGAAGCGAGACTCATCCGACCAGGCAACGTTTTTTCAGTCATCAACAGTCCAATGTTGGTGTTATCGGGCCCAGGCGAGGCGCAAAGCTTCACGTCGTGTGGTCATCAAGGGTACATGAATGGGCCTTGGGCTCCGAAAGTCCATAGCGATGATATTTTGTTAAATGGTTTGCACGGTGACACTTGTTGATGGCCCAGCACTGAAATCTCCAGCAGTTTGCGGTAGGGTTGCACTTCTGTCACGTTGAACGTTTCTCTTCAGTCGTAGTTGGTCCCGTTCTTGCATTACCTCTTTCCGGCCGCAGCGATATCGGAGATTTTATGTTTCACACGATTCCTAATATTCACGGTACACACGTGAAATAGTCGTACGGGAAAATCCCCACTTCATCGCTGCCTCGGAGATGTTGTGTCCCATCGCTCGTACACCGACTTTAACACCCTTTCATACTCAAATCTTGATGGTTCAAATGGCTCTGAGCACTATGGGACTCAACATCTTAGGTCATAAGTCCCCTAGAACTTAGAACTACTTAAGCCTAACTAACCTAAGGACATCACACACACCCATGCCCGAGGCAGGATTCGAACCTGCGACCGTAGCAGTCCCGCGGTTCCGGACTTCAAATCTTGATAACCTGCCATTGTAGCAGTAGTAACCGATCTATCAACTGCGCCAGACACTTATTGTCATGCATATTCGTTGGCGATCGCATCTCCGTATTCTGTCTGTTTACATATCTCTGTATTTGAATACGCTTGCCTATACCATTTCTTTGGCGCTTCAGTGTAAGCAGACGACAGCTACAAAAGGCGCTGCAGGACTGAATGTGGCACTCGTTAACCTTATCAGTAACAAAACAACACGAAGGGAGGTCCATAAATATGGACTTGCAGGGCGACCGGGAATTAATTACAGAACCATTCATCAGCGATGCAAATGCCCGTAACAGGAGCTGGTGCCGAAGCCATAATGTTTCTGGAAGGTCGTACTACTGCCAAGGATTTTGTGACCATTTTCTCTGTCCAGATCTATCCCGTGGTACAATGTTTTTCCCCTAATAGTGCTGCAGGACGAGAAGGCACCTGTTCACACAGTTCGCATCGTTCAGGATGGTTTTGTGAGTACGATGATGAATTATCTCATCTCCCCTGGTCACCACAGTCATTAGCTCTCGATATTATTGAGACTTTGTGGCTGACTTTTGAGAAAAAGTGCGTGATCCCTACTTATCTCCATCGTAGTTACCTCCACTTGCTATTATTTTACAGAAAGTATGGTGTTACATTCACTTGAAAGCCACGCGGTACGAGATGACTGTTAGCTGTTTTGAATTCCAACCAGTTTCCTACTTCGAATCAGGCGTCGTAGTTCACTGTGTTCGTGGTGTTTCCATAATTTTTTCCACTCCTATCTATGTCAGCTTCTTGATCCAATGGGAGTGGTGCGCTTAATAAGTGTCTCATTTTTGAACAGTACGCAATGTGGCGGGAGGATTGGCCAGCTCGACTTCCCACTTGAAACCTGTTAGGCTTGTTGCTCATATCAGTCCTCCTTTTAGATCCTTGCCACCCTGAGAGAAACTTTGCGAGACATATGGCATTTGATTCCTATCTACGTTACCATAAATGGCGTCATACATTGCTTTAAGCCCTACTTTGCTGTTTAAATAACCTTACTGAGTGTTATCTTTACTTGTGCTGTATCACACCTATGTATTATATACCTATCAGACATTAAATTTTGCCCACAAACATTTTTCATGTTTTATTTACGCCATGATATATATTCTACCGTTTTGCCCAGTTCCCGTGAATTCGTTTTACAATTCTTCCACGATTTTTCGTACAGTGTGGAATATGTGATCGAATTAACGTTACACCGACGCAGTTACTGATGAACACAATTTAGAGAAATCTCTCTCTATGGATCAGTAAGTAAAGAAATAGATCGAAACTCTAATAAAATATACGGGCACCGCCTCCCCCCACCCCTCCGCCCCTACCATCCCTCCCCGTTAATACGATTCAGAATCACATGTGTTCATATCTGCTACGTCTTTTTCGAAAAGTATTTAGCAGTCTTGAATGACGGAAGTCCAGTTTCATATAAACAAATGATACCGCACAAATAATTGATAAGATTAACATCTGTTGGCCTCGCCACTGCTTTCAACCTTCGGATACTGTTCAAACAAGTTTCGTCTGATTGCGAAATACGATTCGCATTCCCACTAGATAAGAAACTGTGAAGGTATTACCAGAGTCCAATGTATTATTCTCTTTCTCTGTCTATCTCGACTTGATGGGCGATGAATCACCACCTTCAGTGCGAATGCGCAATCACGTTCGACCTCCCGTGGGAATCTCAAAGTAGGGATCATGGACGGGGACTGCGATTAGTTGGCGCTAGTTGGCAGTGTGTCCAAAGTATGCACGAGACCTTGGGTTCGAGTCCGAGTCCACCCCACATTTCCTCTCGGCGCCACTGACACCGCATAAAGTCCCGATACAGATGACATCATGAGTTCATTTCCTTTCCTTTCCAGTCTTCCCCCTCTGTCTTCAATTTACATACTATTTCCTCCAGTCACTCTCTCTGTCCATCTGCTCCTCTTTCCTTTCTCTGTCCATCTACTTCTCCCCATACTCTTTGTCTTTGTCCTCTCCTTCCATATTCTCCTCCTGCCCCCATCTTTGTCCATTGTCTGCACTTCCCCTTCTCTGTCCATTCGCCCCCTCCCGCTCACTATGTCCATCTCCTCCTCCCTCACAACTGTATCCGTGTCCTCCTTCCTCCATCCTGTCTGTCCATTTCTTCTTCGCTTTCTACATTATCACCTCCACCCCAGTAGGTGGTTGCTGGTTCTTACCCCCACAGTATTTTTTTCTACACTGTAAATAATAACTGTACCATGTTTGGTTTAAATCTATCGAGGAGTTTAGGAGAAGCTTTTTACCTGCAGTGCAAGTGTTACATACATGTAACATATACTTAACCTATATCACATATATTTGTACACATGTTTCACCGGAATCTATAACGAATTCCGTTCTGTAGTGTCGTTTTAATGCAGTTATGATGTTATATCTACCGAACTATGAGTCGTACAATAATATAATTTCGCAAGTACATACAGTAATACAAGTGAATAGTGTACCGCAAAATTCGCCGTGAATACAGTCAGCAATAAGGAAGCAGTAGATTCATACGTCACGCATGATGTGGCAGTTTTTCACGCAGTGTGTATGATATCGTGTCTCCTGGACTATCTTTCTTCCAAGGACATAATTTTGCAGGTGTATCCACTAGTATACGTGAATACTGTCTGCTAAACATCTCGTGAATGCAGCTAGTAGTAAATAAGTAATGCGGCAGTGTTATTGCACGAAAAGCGAAAATGCAGTAAGTGATAAACTTTATTCTTTTATCATTTTCTGGGGATTGTCAGCCAGAAAAACTTTCCTAAAGGTTTGAAATTATGTGTAAGGTTTGTTGTAAGTCACTAAGTGATCTCATTGTCAGATGCTGGGTTAGTAAAACCTACGAATTCGAGCTTCGCGAGCTACACTACCTTATCACATCCATCCCCGTCCTTTTGATAGGTGGGTGGTACTTACCGCTACAGCGATTCTCCCCATACACCGAGTGATATGTCTACCAAGTTTGGCAGAAATCGACCAAGCGGTTTAGGAGGAGATGAGCAACATACATACATACACACATACATAAGTATATACATACACCCATTTTTCAAATATGTATGTATATACCCATCATTAAAGGAATTAATATTTTGAATTTTCTGCCACTTTGTGTTTAACAATATTTATACGTACATAATGCTGAAGATTACATGGACAGATTACGTAGGTATGAGGAGGTACTGAATAGAAATGGGGAGAAGAGGAGTTTGTGGCACAACTTGACTAGAAGAAGGGATCGGTCGGTAGGACACGTTCTGAGGCATCAAGAGATCACCAATTTAGTATTGGAGTGAAAAGTAAATGGTAAAAATCGCAAAGGGCGACCACGAGATGAATACACTAAGCAGGTACAGAAGGATGTAGGTTGCAGTAATTACTCAGAGATGAAGGAACTTACACAGATTAGAGTATCATGGAGAGCTGCATCAAACCAGTCTCTGGACTAAAGACCACAACAACAACATACGCCTGTAAAGTTGCATATTAATGTAAGTGTAACGGTAAGAAAGCAGCGTGGAATGAAGTGGAGAACTTGTTTCTTGGCGTGGGTGAGCGATGAAACCCAGGTGTACAGCAGCAGCTTTAGACTGTATTTCAGGTGCATAAAACGGACTCATATCTGAAACTGTGAAGTTAAAATCTAAATATACTGAAGGGCCCCCTGTTGTATACTATCTTCACACAAGTCTCACAAACTAACTTGGAAATTACGATCTATGGACAGTTTTTTTTTTGTTTTTGTTTTTTGGGTCATCAGTTTCCTGACTGGTTTGATGCGGCCCGCTACGTATTCCTCTCCTGTGCAAACCTCTTCATCTCACAATAGCATTTGCAACGTACGTGCTCAATAATTTGCTGGATGTATTCCAATCTCTGTCTTTCACTACAGCTTTTAGCCGCGCGGAGTGGCCGAGCGGTTTGAGGCGCCATGTCATGGACTGCGCGGCCCCTCCCGCCGGAGGCTCGAGTCCTCCCTCGGGCATGGGTGTATGCGCTGTTCTTAGCATAAGTTAGTTTAAGTTAGTTTAAGTAGTATGTAAGACTAGGGACCGAGGACCTCAGCAGTTTGGTCCCATAGGGCTTCAGATACATTTGAACATTTTTTTACAGCTTTTTCGCTCTACAGCTGCCTCCAGTACCGCGGAAGTCATTCCCTAATGTCATAACAGGTGTCCTATCATCCTGTACCTTTTCCTTTCCCTTTAGGTTCTGCGCAGAACCTCCTCATTCCTTACCTTATCCACCCACCTAACTTTTAACGTAAGTCTGTAGCACCACATCTCAAATGCTTCGATTCTCTTCTGTTCCGGTTTTCCCACACGCCATGTTTCACTATCATAAAATGCTGTGCTGCAAACGTACATTCTCAGAAACTTCGTCCTCAAATTAAGGCCTATGTTTGATACTAGTAGACTTCTACTGGCCAGGAACGCTCTTTTTGCCATTGCTAGTCTGCTTTTCATGTCCTCCTTGATACGTCAGTCATTGGTTATTTTGCTGCCTAGCTAGTAGAATTCCTTACCTTCATCTACTTCGTGACCATCAATCCTGATGTTAAGTTTCTAGCTGTTCTCATTTATGCTACTTCCCATTAATTTCGTCTCTCCTCGGTTTATTCTCAAACCATATTCTGTACTCATTAGACTGTTCATTCCATTCAGCAGATCCTGTAATTCTTATTCACTTTTACTCAAGATAGCAATGTCTTCAGTGAATCGTATCATTGTTAACCTTTCACCTTGAATTGTAATTCCACTCCTTAACTTTTCTTTAATTTCCAACATTGCTCCTTCGATTGAACAGCAGGGGCGAAATAATACATCCTTGCCTTACACCCTTTTCAATCCCAGAACTTCGTTCTTGGTCATCCACTCTTATTATTCCCTATTCGATCTTTCCGGAAGTCTGATTTTTAATCAAAATTTAAGTCGTGGTGGCTTTCGAACAGCGGGATAGAGCGCATATTGAACGCTAGTCAACGACGTAGCTCCCCCCTCCCCCCTTTTTTTTGCATTTTGTTCGTTGTATTTGGTCGAAGCGGACGTCACATGACATCCGTTGAACTTCGCTGTTGATCCATTCATTTTCTTTATTTATTTTTATTTCCAGAGACCAGCCGGTTCTGTGACCGTACAAGCTGAGCTAACGTGCCGGCATCCCTAGGCCACGGTACGTAATGTTTTCCCATGTACATCAGTACTCCGTAAGTAACCTGACGATGTGTGGCGGAGGAGACTTCTGGTACACTAACTGTTCCCCCATTTCTCTGTTTCACTCACGAATGGCACGTGGGAAGAATGATCGTCGGTAGTAACCTGTATTAGCTCAAATTTATTGAATTTTCTCGTCGTGGTCCTTCCGCGAGATGTGTGCTGCAGGAAGTAATATGTTGTCCGTCTCTTCCCAGAAAGTTCTCTGTCGGAATTTCTACAGTAAATCTGTCCGTGATGCGCAACGCCTCTCTTGTAGCGTCTGCCAATGGAGTTTGTTGAGCATATCTAACGCTCTCACGCCTATCAAACGATCCCGTGTCAAATTGCGCCGCTCGGCATTGGGTCTTCTCTATCTATTCTATCAGTCCTACTTGTTAACGGTTCCAGATTGATGTACAATACTCAAGAATCGTTCGTACAAGCGCCCTGAGAGCCAATTTTCTCGTGGATGAGTCACACTTCCTTAAGATTCTTCCTGGGAATATCAGTCCGCCATCTCCTTTTCCTATTACTTGTTTTATATGGACATTCCACTTAAGGTTGTTCTGGATAGTTATTCCTAGATATTTTACGGTAGATATTGTTCCCAGCACTTGTCATCAGTAGTGTAGCTGTACAGTAGTGGATTTCCTTTCTTATGTCGGTTAGACTGTCAGTGACAGGGCACCTCGAGTTCCTTCTGCTAATGAGGCGTGTACACCTTTCATCTGTTATATATTTTTACGAGCTTCAAACAGGAGCGACTTATTTTCAGTTATTTGCGTAGTTACTGGTTTATTTTTGTAATTTATTGTGTGTTTGTGTGCTTACTAGGCACAGCCTTTTATTTTAATAACAGTGTAGCGTACAGTACCGCCGTTGTTGTCGACACTTGTAATTGACCCTCGCATCGTACAGGGTTTTGTTTGTTTTAGTTAGTGTAGCTCAGTGTGGGCTGGACCGTCAGCGAGAGGGCATTTCGAGTTCCTGATGCTAGTAAGCCCAGTACATCGTTCGTCTGTTACATATTTTTACGAGCTTCAAACAGAAGCGACTTCAGTAATGGATAGAAACTATGATTGCTGTGTACAGATGCGAGTTAAGTTGGTGACCCTTTGCCCACAGCTCTACGCTGTGATGGCTTCCGTCAAACAGTTTGACGATGCCAAGGGGCATCACTGTGGGGTCGGACGCGGGATTGCAATGGACGTCGCCGGCCGGTGTGGCCGTGCGGTTAAAGGCGCTTCAGTCTGGAACTGCGTGACCGCTACGGTCGCAGGTTCGAATCCTGCCTCGGGCATGGATGTGTGTGATGTCCTTAGGGATAGTTAGGTTTAATTAGTTCTAAGTTCTAGGCGACTAATGACCTCAGAAGTTAAGTCGCATAGTGCTCAGAGCCATTTGAACCATTTGCAATGGACGTCGAGCATGTCCCATGTGTCCCCCAAACGGTCCACAGCTGCTGGCCGATGTGACCGAACGGTTCTAGGCGCTTCAGTCCGGAACCACGCTGCTACTACGGTCACAGGTTCGAATCCTGCCTCGGGCATGGTTGTGTGTGATGTTCTTAGGTTAGTTAGGTTTAAGTAGTTCTAAGTCTAGGGGACTGATGAGCTCAGATGTTAAGTCCCATAGTGCTTAGAGCCATTTGAACCATTTTGGTCCACTGCTATGGCCACCCCGGATACTGCCTGCACTGAGCTTGACCTCTCACCCGTGGTCGAGTGGGAGATCGTTCCAAAATCTGTTAGGCAACGAAATACTTTCCGAAGGGGCCGTTCGAAGGGCCTCCCAGTTCGTTTGACGAACAGGTTTCTGGCGTTATCTGTAGCTGACGAAGTCTGTAAGTCGAATGCAGTCGTCCACCCCGTTCCAGAGGAAGCTTCTCGGCCAGCAAGGTTGGGCATTCACAGAGGGTTGGTTTGCTGGTAGTTGGAAGCTCCAACGTTAGGCGCATAATGGGGCCCCTTAGGAACATGGCTGCCAAGGAGGGGAAGGAAGCCAGTGTGCTCTCCGTGTGCATACTGAGGAGAGTCATTCCAGATGAGGAAAGGGTGCTTCCGGATGCCTTTCACAGTTCAGGGTGCAGCCAACCACAGGTGGTGGCTCATGTTGGCACCAATGACGTGTGTCGCCTTCGATCAGGGGAGATTCTGTCTGGTTTCGGGCAGTTAGCGGAAATGGTAAAGACTGCCAGCCTTGCTTACTAGATTAAGGCGGAGATCACCGTCTCCAGCATCGTCGACAGAACCGACTGTGGTCCTTTGGTGCAGAGCCGAGTGGAGGGTCTGAATCAGAGGCTCAGGCGGTTCTGTGACCGTGTAGGCTGCAGATTCCTTGACTTGGCGCCATCGGGTGGTGGCTTTCCGGGTTCCGCTTAATAGATCGGGAGTCCACTACACACAAGAGGCAGCTACACGAGTAGTGGGAGCTGTGTGGAAGGGACTGGGCAGTTTTTTAGGTTAGAGGGTCTCAGGAAACCACAGGAAGGGCGCCCATCCAAATGGGGCAATTAAAACATAGCGAAGTAGTTGTAGAAACGATCCGACCGTAGTTGTAAATAGTCGTAGCTGTGTCGCGAAAGAACCAGAGCTCCAAACCCTAATAGAAAGAACTGAGGCTCAAATAGTTATAGGTACGGAAAGCTGGCTAAAGCCAGAAATAAGTTCAGCCGAAATATTGTCAAACGACCTAACAGTCTTTAGAAAGGATAGATTAAATACAGTTGGTGGTTGAGCAGTTATTGCTGCCAGAAGTAGTTTAGTTTGTAATGAAATAAAAGTAGATAGCTCCTACGCAGTAGTATCGGAAGATATTAAACTTGACACTCGGACTAAACTATTAATGGGATCGTTTTACCGACCACCGATTCAGAAGATACAGTTGTTCAAAGAAAACTTGAGTCTCATTTCAAACAGGTACCCCATCCATACATTATCTACCCTCGATATGATGGAAAAATTATTCGTTTAAAGTGGCGGCAGGCATAAAACGTCATCCGAAATTGTGCTGAATGCTTTCTCAGAAAATTATTTTGAACAATTAGTTCATGAGTCCTCTCGAAGCCCAAATGGTCACTAAAGCATACTTGACCCCTTAGAAACAAATAACCCTGGACAAATAAGGGGTATCATAACGAATATTTGGATTAGCGTCAACAAGGCAGTTGCTGCTAAGCTAAATACCGTAACAACCACAACCATCAAAAAGAGACGCAAAGAACATATATTTAGAAAAGCTAATAAAAATGCTCTTAGCACCTTTTTAAGACACAGTCTTAACTCCTTCAGATCTGATCATATAAACGTAGAAAAGATGTGGAATGTTTTCAAAGAGATAGTATCGACGGCAATTGAGAGATACATACCCCATAAATTAATACGTGATGGTACCAAATGTCCCATGGTACACAAAACGGGCCAGATCGCTGTTACAGGAGGAACGAAAAAAGCATGCCAAATTTAAAAGAACGCAAAATCCCTTAGATTGGCAAAGTTTTACAGAAGTTCGAAATATAACGCGTACTTCAATGCGAGATGCTTTTCATAATTTCCACAACGAAACTCTGTCTCGAAATCTGGCAGAAAACCCAAGGAGATTCCGGTCATACATAAAGCACACCAGTGACAAGACGCAATCAATACCTTCACTGCGATACAACAACTGTCAAGTCACTGATGAGAGTGCCACTAAAGCAGAATTATTAAACACGGTTTTCCGAAACTCCTTCACCAAAAAAGATGAGGTAAATATTCCTGAGTTCCAATTAAGAACAACTGCCAAGATGAGAAGAATAGAAGTAGATATCCTCGGGTAAGGCCTCCGGTCCAGATTCTATACCAGTCACGTTCCTTTCAGAGTATGCTGATACAACAGCTTCATATTTAGCATTTATATACAACTGATCGCTCACAGAAATATCCGTATCTAAAGACTTGAAAACTGCTCAAGTCATACCAATACCCAGAAAGGGAAATAGGAGTAATTCGCTGAATTACAGGCTCATATCATTAACGTCGATTTGCAGTAGGATTTTGGAACAAGTACTGTGTTCGAACATTATGAGTTACTTCGAAGAAAACGATTTATTGACACATACTCAGCACGGATGCAGACAACATCGTTCTTGTGAAACACAACTAGCTCTTTATACTCGTGAAGTAATGAGTGACATTGACGGCGGATGTCAAATCGATAGCATATTTTTAGATTTTCAGAAGGCTTTCGACATCGTTCCTCACAAGCGTCTTCTAGCCATACTGAATGCCTATGGAATGTCGCCTCAGATGGGCGACTGGATTCGTGATTTCCTGTCAGAAAGGTCACAGTTCGAAGTAATAGACTAAAAGTCATCGAGTAAAACATAAGTAATATCCGACGTTCCCCTAGGAAGTGTTATAGGCCCTCTACTGTTCCTGATCTATATTGACAACATAGGAGAAAATCTGAGTAGCTCTCTTAGATCGTTTGCAGATGATGCTGTCATTTACCTTCTTGTAAAGTCACCAGATGACCAAAACGAATTGCAAAATGATTTAGACAAGATATCTGTATTTTGCGAAAAGGGGCATTTGACCCAGAATAAAGAAAAGTGTGAAGTTATTCACATGAGTACTAAAAGAAATCCGCTAAATTTTGATTATGCGTAAGTCACACAAATATGTAGGCTGTAAATTCAACAATAATTAGGGATTACAACTACAAATTGGAACGATCATATAGACAATGCTGTGGGTAGAGCAAACCAAAGACTGCGACTTATTGGCAGAACACTTAGAAAGTGCAACAGGTCTACTAAAGAGACTGCTTACGCCACGCTTGGGTTGCCCAGTTCTGGAGTATTGCTGTGCAACCTGGGATCCGCATCAGGTGCAACTGACGGATGACACCGAAAAAGTTCAAAGAAGGGCAGCTCGTTTTGTCTTACCGCGAAATAGGGGAGATAGTGCGACAGACATGATACGTGAAATGGTGTGGAAATCGTTAAAACAAAGGGATCTTCTCATGAAATTTCAACAACTAGTTTTCTGCTTGAATTGCGAAAACATTCTGTTGGCATCCACCCACATTGGGAGAAATGATCATCACGATCAAATAAGAGAAATCAGGGCTCGCACAGAAATTGCTACATTTATTTACGTTCAGGATCAACCGATAAAGCCTGCACCATTCATCAATCGGCTGTAGGTATTCTACAAATCGATACTGTGTTCTGGCATTGCTACTTTTTATAGACAACCGTATCATCCGAGAACAGCCTTAAAGAGCTCCCTACGCCTTTTACTAGGTCATTTATGCACATGGTAAACAGTAAAGACCCTTTCACACTTCATTGGGGTACTACGGAAATATCCTTTGCATCTGTAGATTTTGTTCCGTTAAGAACCACGTGCTGAGTTCTGTCCTTAAGGAGGTGTTATAGCCAGTCTCAGATCTAGTTCGATACTCAGAAAGGTCGTATATTTTTGTATGAAACAGTAGTACGGGACGGTGTCGCGCGCTTCCCGAACTCATGGAACGCGGCGTCAACCTGAACGCAATTGTCTAGAGCGCTATTTATCTCAATTCTTAGTTCCTCAACAGTAAGAATCGTCGCGGTTGGAATGGTCAAGTCGATCTCCCCACCTGAAACTTTGGGAAGGATATTTTGTCTGCACCTGTTACGCCTGTTGCTCATAGCAATCCTACTTCAGAGAACCTTGCTCCCCTAAGAGAAACTTTGCAAGACATATGTCATTCGCTTCCTGTAGGACACCACCATTAATGGCGTCACACAACACTTCATGCCCTGCTTAGCTGTTTGAATAACCTCACTGAGTATTATTTTACTTGAGCTATACCAAACTAGCATGCCGATTTTGCAATTTTCAGCATATAGTTTTACTCACAAATGCTTTCCATGTTTTATTTATGTCATGACATCCTTTCTACAGCTTGGATGAGTTCCCGTAAATTCATTTTATAATTCTACCGCTTTTCGTACACGGTGTGGCTCATGCGATTGAATTAGCATTACTCCAACATGTTTATGGAGGAACACATTTTCGGAAAAGACATTCTCTACGGATCACAAGAAAGCCAGTCAGAACTGATGAAGATATATGATTACCGTGAACAAGAACCCCAGTACCCTGTTAATAGGTTTCTGAATCACGCGTCTACGTCGATGGTCTGCAGAGAGTAGTTTGCACTTTTGTATGGCAGATGATGAAGAAAACAAGTCTAATCTGATACTAACAACCGATGCCGCACAAGCCACTGATAAGGTTGACATCGGTTGGCCTTATCGGGGCTTTCAACCTTCGGATATTTTTCAGACTAGTTTCGCAAGAGCTCCTCTTGATAAAGAGAATCGTTTCGTTCTAGTCTTCCTTTAGCTTCGAAACTTCTCACATAGCCATCCAGCCTATTTTATTTCCAGCCTCTGAATACATTAGAGGAAGAGCTATCGGACTCAAATTAATGCATTTGCATTTACACATGTACTCCGCAAACCACTGTGTAGTCTGTGATGAAGGGTACTTCGTACTGATCTTATGAATTTTCTTTAATATTCCATTCGCGTTCTCTGGAAGAAAAAAATACTGTATATATTCCTCTCCTTTTCCCCTAAACTATCTTACTACCCAACAGGATTTTGCAAGAAGTGCTAGGGTCACTCCAAAAGAAATGCACACTGTTTTTTTTTAAATCCATCTTTTACTCTTCATGTTTGAAAGTTTTACAGTGTGTAGATACATCCTTTAGGAACGATATTTTCATTTCTCCACATAATTTCCATCCCTCTCAACTGCCTTACGCCATCTTGGAACCAGCGCCTGAATACCCTCACGTTAAAATTCTGGACCAACCTGTTGGAGCCACTGTTTGGCAGCGTGCACAAGGGAGTCATCATCTACAAACCTTGTTCCACGAAGAGAGTCTTTCAGTTTGCCAAAGAGATGATAGTCACATGGAGCCAGGTCAGGACTGTAAAGCGGGTGTTTCAGTGTTGTCCATCCGAATTTTGTGATCGCTTCCATGGTTTTTTGCCTGACATGTGGCCGTGCATTGTCGTGCAACAGCAAAACATTATGCTTTGCCAATGAGGTCGATCACGACTCAGTCAAGTTTGCAGCTTCTTCAGTGTCGTCACATTTGCATCAGAATTTCTGATGGTTCCACTTGGCATGATGTCCACAAGCAAGAGTCCTTCGGAATCGAGAAACACCAGCAGAAGGTGTGGTTTTGAATTTTTTTTTCTTGGGTGAATTTGCATGATACCACTCCATTGATTGCCTCTTCGTCTCTGGTGAAAAATGATGGAGCCATGTTTCATCACCTGTCACAATTCTTCCAAGAAATTCATCTCCACCATTCTCGTACTGTTCCAAAAGTTGGCTGCATACTGTTTTTCTTGTTTCTTTGTGGGCCACTGTCAACATCCTGGGAACCCACCTGGCACAAACCTTTTTTAACGTCAACACTTTCAGTATTCTGCAAACACTTCCTTCCCCTATCCCAATGTAGCGTGACAACTCGTTCACTGTGATGCGTCTGTCAGCAGTCACCAATTCGTTAACTCTCTGCACATTGTCTGGAGTGTGTGCAGTACGAGGGCTCCCGCTGTGAGGACAATCCTCAAAATTGCCGTGCCCGCTTTCATCACGTAACCTGCTTGCCCACCGACTAACTGTACTGCGATCGACAGCAGCATCTCCATACACTTTTTTCAACCTCTTGTGGATTTTTCCCACTGTCTCGTTTTCACAGCACAGGAATTCTATGACAGCACGTTGCTTCTGACGAACGTCAAGTGTAGCAGCCATCTTGAAGACATGCTGCGACGGTGCCACTCACGGGAACAGGTTGAACTAAGTTTGGAAACAAGCGGATAGGATGTATCTACACACTGTAAAACTTTCACACATGCAGAATTAAAACTGTATTCATACAAAATAGTGTGCATTTATTTTGGTGTGACCCTCGTACGACTTCTTTCTTCCATGGCCTCCAGTTTAACTTCCCCGCCGGACCAATTCTGTTACACATTCGTATGGGCCCTGCGGACTTGATCCTAGCAGTTTGTGTCTGAATAATTTCGGCGTCGATTGTCATGCCTACTTAACAAGAAATCGTGAAAGTATTACTATAGTCCAGTGTACACTGAGGCACCAAAAGTTATGGGATACCTACTAACATTATGGCGGACCTCCTCCTTCCTGGATTTTTGCAGTAACTCGACGTATCATGTAGGCCACAAGTCATTGGACGTCCCCTGCAGAAATATTGAGCGTTACTGCGTCCGTAGCCGTCCATATTTACGAAAGCGTTAGCGGCACTGGGTGCTCTGCACGAACTGACCTCTAGATTATATCCCATAAATGTCTGATAGGATTCATGTCGGGCAGTCTGGATGACCAGATCATTCGCACGAAGTTTCCACAATATTCTTCAAAACAGTTTTGAACTTTGTGACCCAGTAATATGACATCGTTGTTTGGAAACATAAAGTCCTTAAATGGCTGAAAATTGTCCCTAAGTAGCCTAGAATAACCATTTCCAGTCAATGATCGATTCACTTGGATCAGAGGATCCATTACATTCCATGTAAACACAGTCCACATCATTATTGAACCACCACCAGCTTGCACAGTGGCTTGTCGACAACTTGGCTCCATGGCTTCGTGGGGTCCGCGCCACACTCGAGCCCTCTTGCTAACTGATATCGAGAGTCACCAGACCAGCCCACGGTTTTCTAGTCGTCTAGGGTCCAGCCGATATGCTCACGAGCCCAGGAGAGGTGCTGCAGGCAATGTGCTGTTGGCAAACGCACTCGCATTGGTCATCTGGCACCGTAGCCCGTTCACACCAAATTTCGCCGCACTGCCCTAACGCATACTTTGGTAGTTCGTCCCAGATTGTATCCTGCGGTTATTTCATGAAGTGCTGCTTGTCTGTTAGCACTGACAACTCTATGCAAACGCCGCTACTCTCGGTCGTTAAGTGAAGGTCATCGGCAACAGTGTTGTCTCCAGTGAGAGGTAATGACTGGAATTTGGTATTCTCTGCACGCTCTTCGCACTGTGGATCTCGTAATATTGTATTCGCTATTTCTGAAATTGAAAGTCCCATGCGTGTAGTTCCACCTACCATTCCGCTTTCAAAGCCTGTTAAATCCTGTCAAGCGGCCATAATCATCATGGAAATCTTTACACATGAATCACCTGAGTAAAAATGACAGCTTCACCAATGTACTACCATTTTATACCTTGTGCACGCGATTCCACCGCCATTTATACATGTACCTATCGCTATGCCTTGATTTTTGTGACCTCAGTGTATTACTCTCTTTTTCGTTTCTTTTCACATCAAGGAGAAGTTTAACAGTCGAGGTTTTGTGTTTCTTTCCATGTGCCTTCTACACTGTCCAGTTAAATTAAGTCCAAAGTCTGGATAACCACCCACCGCAGTGCGGATCGATGCCTGACGTGCGGGAAAAGAGTCAGTGAGGTTCTGGAAGGTACCGACAGGTATTTGGACCCATGCCGAATCCAGTGCTGTGGCCAGCTGAACTACATTTCTCGATTGAGTATTCACGGCGCGAGCAACCCGTTAGAGGTAGTACCACATACCAAGATCGGTTTTAAATCCGAGGAATCTGGTGGTGCTGTTCGAACCACACATGTACAGCGCGAACTGTTTGGTACGCTGCACTCTCTTGCTGGTCGATGACATCGTTCTGAGAAAAAACAAGCTATACAGGGTGGTCCATTGATCGTAACCGGGCCAAATATCTCACGAAATAAGCGTCAAACGAAAAAACTACAAGGAACGAAACTTGTCTAGCTTGAAGGGGGAAACCAGATGGCGCTATGGTTGGCCCGCTACACGGCGCCGCCATACGTCAATCGGATACCAACTGCGTTTTTTTAAAAATAGGAACCCCCATTTTTTATTATATATTCGTGTAGTACGTAAAGAAATATTAAAGTTTTAGTTGGACCACTTTTTTCGCTTTGTGATAGATGGCGCTGTAATAGTCACAAACATATGGCTCATAATTTTAGACGAACAGTTGGTAACAGGTAGGATATTTAATTATAATACAGGACGTAGGTACGTTTGAACATTTTATTTCGGTTGTTGCAATGTGGTACATGTACCTTTGTGAACTTATCATTTCTGAGAACGCCTGCTGTTACAGCGTGATTACCTGTAAATACCACATTAATGCAATAAATGCTCAAAATTATGCCCGTCAACCTCAATGCATTTGGCAATACGTGTAACGACGTTCCTCTCAACAGCGAGCAGTTCGCCTTCCGTAATGTTCGCACTTGCATTGACAATGCGCTTACGCGTGTTGTCAGGCGTTGTCGGTGGATCACGATAGCAAACATCCTTCAACTTTCCCCACAGAAAGAAATCCGGGGATGTCAGATCCGGTGCTTCGACGACCAATCCACCTGTCATGAAATATGCTATTCAATACCGCTTCTACCGTACGCGAGCTATGTGCCGGACATCCATCATGTTGGAAGTACATCGCCATTTTGTCACGCAGTGAAACATCTTGTAGTAACATCGGTAGAACATTACTTAGGAAATCAGCATACATTGCATCATTTAGGTTGCCATCGATAAAATGGGGGCCAATTATCCCTCCTCCCATAATGCCGCACCATACATTAACCAGCCAAGATCGCTGATGTTCCACTTGTCCCAGCCATCGTGGATTTTCCGTTGCCCAATAGTGCATATTATGCCGGTTTACGTTACCGCTGTTGGTGAATGACGCTTCGTCGCTAAATAGAACGCGTGCAAAACATCTTTCATCGTCCCGTAATTTCTCTTGTGCCCAGTGGCAGAACTGTACACGACGTTCAAAGTCGTCGCCATGCAATTCCTGGTGCATAGAAATATGGTATGGGTGCAATCGATGTTGATGTAGCATTCTCAACACCGACGTTTTTGAGATTCCCGATTCTCACGCAATTTGTCTAATACTGATGTGCAGATTAGCCACGACAGCAGCTAAAACACCTACTTGGGCATTATCATTTGTTGCAGATCGTGGTTGACGTTTCGCATGTGGCTGAACACTTCCTGTTTCCTTAAATAACGTAGATATCCGGCGAACGGTCCGGACACTTGGATGATGTCGTCCAGGATACCGAGCAGCATAAATAGCTGACACCCGTTGGGCATTTTGATCACAATAGCCATTACATCAACACGATATCGACCTTTTCCGCAATTGGTAAAAGGTCCATTTTAACACGGGTAATGTATCACGAAACAAATACCGTCCGCACTGGCGGAATGTTACGTGATACCACGTACTTATACGTTTGTGACTATTACAGCGCAATCTACACAAAGCGAAAAAAGTGGTCCAACTAAAACATTCACATTTCTTTACGTACTACACGAGTTGTAATAAAAAAATGGGGGTTCCTATTTAAAAAAAACGCAGTTATATCCGCTTGACCTATGGCAGCGCCATCTAGCGGGCCAACCATAGCGCCAGCTGGTTTCCCGCTTCAAGCTAGACAAGTTTCGTTCTTCGTAGGTTTTTCGTTTGACGCTTATTTCGTGAGCTATTTGGCCCGGTCACGATCAATGGACCACCATGTATATGGGGATGGACATGGTACACAAGGATAGATGGATACTTATGTTGCCTGTATATTTAGCCTTCCAGAATGCCTCGAGTCTGGACGCTTCCGATGACTGTTGCAGGGTGTCTGCTTGCAGACGTTTCACGTCGTTCACGTCGTACCTTCCAGCGGCTGTCTGTTCGATGGAACATCAAACGTGATTCATCTGAAAAGGCCACCTGTCGCCACTCGGTGTACGTCCAGTTGCAGTATTGGCGTGCAAATGACAGCCCTCGTTGCCGATGAACAGCCAGGATGGGCACACGAACCAGGCGCCTGCTGCGAAGCCCAATAGGCAGCAACGTTCGCTGAACGGTCGGTGAGGACAGACTGTTGGCAGGCCCTTGGTTCATCTGTGCTGTCTGTTGTTCAACAGTTGCCCGTACATCCACCCGTACACATCTCCGTAGTTGTCGTCCACCCTCGTCATCTATGACCGTAGTGCACCACAGTTGCCTCGGATTGGTTTTGGCTAGCGTCATGTTATACTTTAGTCAAAGTGGTAAGCGAGCGGTTTAAAAACTTGGCCGTTTTACAATTGGTTCCACTGTTGGCCTCAAAACCATAATGGTCTTGCTCTTTTGGACTTGAGATCAATCGCTTCGATTACGCATTACGACAAAGAGGGTACAATTTTCCACGTCCCCTCGACACACTTTATTTATCCTCCACTGCTACTGCTGCCACCTGCCGTCTCTTATAGTTTATTGCATGCTCACTTTGATGCGATTGGGCCATGTATAGCTGCCATCAAAGGAATCATTATTTTTATTTTTCTGTTAAAATATTCCTACATGTATGAAGTTGCATCGTGTAAAGAGGACTCTTTCCAATGAGTGTAGTTGAGTGTGGATTAAAATATAAATGTACTGAAGTGTTTTCAGTAGTGGACTGCCTCTTCACAAAGTCAACTGAAAATTATGATCCGGAGAAAGTGGAGTAACGTGTTTGCTGAGTGGACTGTTTTCAACGCGTTGCCACGAATTATACATTTAATAAGAGTATATATCAAAGAGAATCCCGTTGTAAACTACTGTACCAGGAAATAATACGTGCAAGTGGCCAAATAGGAACAGTGAAGAGACTGGATTATCAAGTTGACTGATTTCTATGCTAGCGAGGACTGTGAGGTTGAAGTACAAATACAGCCACCAGATGTCGCCGGCTGACGTGTTGCGAGACACCAGTTCTGTTCTCGCTGTAAGTTGGTGTTCCTAACAAATGGGCTTTCAGTGACGAACTTGCTTTCGGATGTAGACTTCGATTATGACGTGACAGTGCTAAGAAGAGGCGCCGGGTACTTTAAGACATCTGCATCACAGTGAGTGCAATTAGACAGCATAAAAGTCGTAGTTTGGTGGCGTCACATCTGTACTTGCAGAACTTCTCCCCGTACCAGGAGCAATACCTACTGAATGACAGCCTAGTACGTTTGATTGGAAAAATATTTAATGTTATTTTGTGCAACATATGTTTAAAGCAGGGATGCCAGAATCTGTAACCATTAACAACATAAAAAATAGACAACTATTTTACTGTTACATTGTCATATATACACATACAAACGTTGAACAAGACCATTACTTATCCTTCTTTGTTCTCAAACAAGTTTGCACTTGTCTCGTGGCCGAGAGTGTTACCGTGATACAAACTATCTAATTAACAATTTTATATGACTGAAATAACATTGCCTTTTAAAATGACGGGAAGTTCAACCGCTTAAGGTTGCTGGAAAAATAAAATTGTGGTCAAGACATAAGAAAACGTATTAAAAGTACAAAAAATAAATAATTTCGTATTCTGTCCCTAGTTTCCTTATAACATTGCCGCTAAAGATGAAATTTTTACTAAGTGATTTACGAAACTTAAAGCTGAAGAGTTATTAGATTTAAGATCTAAACTCAGTTTTACTTCAAATGTGAGGCGTAAATGATTTAACTAGTGTTGTCAGACGACGACTGCCAATAAAATAGGCATTGGAATGAAGTATACATTGTGTAAAGATTGTGAAGGCAAATGTTCTATAATTTTGTCATGTATTCTGTTTTTTATATATCAACGAATGAGAGAAAAGCAAACAAGAATAAATAAGAATAAGGAATGACAGAAGAAAAGAGAAAGGCAACGTAGTTAATATCAAGGAAATTAAAAATGCTCAGGTAAGGAAGCCTCTGTTCAAGTTAAAATCTTTGTGTTCCGTGGTTAGGAAGAAAAGTGGATGAACGTGGCTCTTCTTTTACGGTAAATTTAGTCGAAGGGAGTCCAAATTTTATTTATTAGAAATTTTCTCTTAGTCTTGAGCGCCACAAGATGGCGGAGCTCTATACAATCTAGAGCCGTCATGTCAAATAGTGGTTAATTTTTTTCCGTTAACACAATACATATTATTTAGATTGAGTGACAGATCTTAATATAAATGAAATTGTGGTCAACGCATAAGGAAAGTTATTAAAAGTGCAAAAAATAAATAATTTCATCTTCTGGCCCTATTTTTCATTATATCATTATATAAATATAATATAAATTTCAAATAAATATAAATTTCAAATTCAACGATTTAATCCTAATAAATGTAAATGGGAAAAGTAGGAAAAATTCAGACATATCCAGAGGAAGTGGATACGAAGGAATGTGAGTTAAATGTTGGCAGCAGCAAATCCCAGATCAAGCTGTAGAAAGCACATGTTGTAACATGCGTAATGCAGAATTACGCCAGAACTCGTAGAGAATGTGGAATTACCGTACGCATTATCTAGTTAATTTGCTGAATCGTACAAAGTTCATCACTATTAAAGGAAAATTTTGTATACCTAGCAACGAACAAAACATACAAACGAATGAAAATTTTGCCCACCTCGTGAAAGAACAAAGAGTGAAAATGAACAAAGGCACAAATAAGTACCGTTATTCAACGGCAAATGAGTAATGATTTCGAGCGTTTGTTAAAGGAACAGTCCGTTCACCTCACTAGACTGAACACGAACTGAGGAATAGTAGTGACTGAGTTAGCAGATTTCAAAAACGAGTGTAAAGGTTTACTGGAAGCGGTAACCCAATTAAAGTCAGATGTTAAGTTATAAAAGACACGCAATCCGAATTAAAAACTACCCTGCAGTAGCTAACTAATCAGGGCAGTCAACTGAATAATGAATTCGTTCACTGGTTGCACGAGAAGGACGAGGAAGCTACTAAGCGTCTGGCTGTTCAAAGTAACAAAATTAACGACGACTTCGTTAACTGGTTACATGAAAAAGATTCGTAGTTTCAAGGAATCATTAAAGAAGCTCTAGTACAGAACGTAAATGCAGTTGTAGTAACTGATCCCGGAAATGATAGCGGAGGGATAAAAACTGAATTGGGTCAACTTAAGTTTATGCTTATGCACGAATATCCGCAAGGGAAAAATAATAATGGAATAACGGAGGCGAGACGGCATCAAGAATGATGATCTTACTTCTTCGCAACCCAAAACGTTTTATCGTGATGAAAGTGAAGTTAACCTGTCTGCTAATAACTCTATATGCAAGAGGGGAGGGGGCAAATACTTTCTCCACGGTTCTAATTTAAGGCATCCTTGTAAAGCACTGGCATTTCCAAGTTTTTGTACCAGACATAAAAGGTCCACATCCTATTGTATTTGTAAAAAGTTTCCTTAGACAGATACACAGAAAATACAATTTGTCGAAGAACGTATAGAGGGTGACGGAGCTCTTTGGACGTCTGATATCGTAGATCGTTGAAATTCTTATTAACAATTTGAGAGAGTATTTCTAGATAAAAATTCATGTCCTTGTATTCAAGAACGCTGGAGAAAGGAGGTATACCACCCAGAATCTTACAACAGTAAACAGGGTACTGTACGTAGGTACTTTGAAAAATATATAAACAACACTCGATTTTGGAATGACCCAACATCAAGCAAGGATGTAATACGCGTAGTTAAAGTGAAGAGAAACTATTATGTGCATCAGAGACAGATGTTGAGAAATTCATGTAAATAGTTGATTCGAGTGTTTTGCTCCGTGAAGATACAAATCCCATAGTCACTGAAATGTTAACAACACGGGCAAGGGAAATGAACAGATGTACAGTAATCATAATTATAACAGCAGTGTTGCACATTTGAAGCCACAAAACCAACCTGTTAGGTTAATAAAGTGATTGAGAACAACTAACCAACAACCAATAACGTGACAAACTGAAGTCAGTCGCACCGTGCCCTGGGAAAGTGGTCGGGAATTCTACAGGGCCTAACACAGATGAACAAATCAATCTGATGAGGTATATTGATAATATGGATATTGACGAATTATTCTCTGATACTAACCCATGTTACGAACTGTACGATACAGTAGTGCAAGTTGCTTTTCCTACTAGGGGTAAGAAAACTGCCTACAATTGTAATTATAGATACAGGTGCGTCAGGGAATGTCCTTTCCCTCAACTTATACAACCAAATATCTCAGAAAGGTACACCTCCTATATTACAAGTCCAGAGCTGTAGAGCGACTGGCGCTATTGATACCAAATCAAATAATGTTAAATGACAGACAAAGTTGGAAGCTGTTACAGGTAATGGAGCATTTAAATGTACATTCGAGGTCATAGATAATGTGTCCGCCAGATGCATGTTAGGCATTGGGTTTCTGAAACAGGGGGCACAAAAACAGACATCTCTGTCTGCAAATGTTTTGTAAGAATTGATGGTAGAGAATTAGGTCTGGACTTAATCCAAACGAAAACTAAACGTGGTAAATTTTGTCTGAGAGTAAAGGTTAAATTTCTAGGTATTGGAGTTCCATATGTAGGCACCCTCCCACTACATAAGCTGATGCCAGTAAGTGTAGAATAAGTTTAACGCTCTTCAGGGCGAGATCCCAGAATTTCATTATATTGATTAAATGAGGATCAAAGAAGTGAGCTCAGCAGCTTACTACACAAAATGTTACAAATATTCACCGAAAAACCGGGTTTAATCAAGGGTTATGTGTATCACATGCTACTTAAACCACGTAAGACGTATTGCCATTCTATCTAGTCAGTTTCCTGGACTCAAAGAGAGACAATGGTAAAAGAAATCATATGTTATTTGTGAGCATATCCTGAAATCAAACAGAATACAGGGACTGTAGCCTCATCAAGATATAATAGATATATACAGCAAAAATGAGACGTTCCTTAGGTTTTATACGTACTCCTCTATCATTGAAACGTATATATTTTGTTGTTTCTATTCTATAGATTTATTAGTATTGTAAGTTACTTTATTTCATTGCACCAATAAGAGTAAAAGAATTCAGAAGTATTTTGCAGAAGTGAAGTATGTATAGAATTATGTTAGAAATGTACTGAAGTATCTACAGCAAAGGAAACTGATTATTGTGATTAAAGAACCTTAATTGAGTAAGCTGCTAGTGTAGCAGTAGTATATAGCATATGGACTATCAGACCAATTGTGTGATTGGATTGAGGAGTTCCTAGATAACAGAACGCAGCATGTCATTCTCAATGGAGAGAAGTCTTCCGAAGTAAGAGTGATTTCAGGTGTGCCGCAGGGGAGTGTCATAGGACCGTTGCTATTCACAATATACATAAATGAAATGGGGGATGACATCGGAAGTTCACTGAGGCTTTTTGCAGATGATGCTGTGGTGTATCGAGAGGTTGTAACAACGGACAATTGTACTGAAATGCAGGAGGATCTGCAGCGAATTGACGCATGGTGCAGGGAATGGCAATTGAATCTCAATATAGACAAGTGTAATGTGATGCGAATACATAGAAAGAAAGATCCCTTATCATTTAGCTACAAAATAGCTGGTCAGAAACTGGAAGCAGTTAATTGCATAAATTATCTGGGAGTACGCATTAGGAGTGATTTAAAATGGAATGATCATATAAAGTTGATCGTCGGTAAAGCAGATGCCAGACTGAAATTCATTGGAAGAATCCTAAGGAAATTCAAACCGAAAACAAAAGGAGTAGGTTACAGTTCGCTTGTTCGCCCACTGCTTGAATACTGCTCAGCAGTGTGGGATCCGTACCAGGTAGGGTTGATAGAAGAGATAGAGAAGATCCAACGGAGAGCAGCGCGCTTCGTTACAGGACCATTTAGTAATCGCGAAAGCGTTACGGAGATGATAGATAAACTCCAGTGGAAGACTCTGCAGGAGAGACGCTCAGTAGCTAGGTACGGGCTTTTGTTAAAATTTCGAGAACACACCTTCACCGAAGAGTCAAGCAGTATATTGCTCCCTCCTACGTATATCTCGCGAAGAGACCATGAGGATAAGATCAGAGAGATTAGAGCCCACACAGAAGCATACCGACAATCCTTCTTTCCACGAACAATACGAGACTGGAATAGAAGGGAGTACCGATAGAGGTACTCAGGGTACCCTCCGCCATACACCGTCAGGTGGCTTGCGGAGTATGGATGTAGATGTAGATGTAGAAATCAAGCACATAAGTAACTTAAACTGTGTTTTGGGACACAGAAGTTCGCAAGTCAGAAAAGGTGTACATGGTAGCTGTAAGTCCAAGAGAGACTTAGTATGTAAGTTTTATTGAGATTCCAAACAAAAAAATAGTTTTCTGCTTATTTCTTTGTGTATATTTTTTCTGGTATCTAAATATCTGTGGTAAATGGAAGATTAATAACGTAAACAGAAATGTGCAGAAAATAATACAAGGACGTAAGGGCGTCAAAAAAGCATTTAGTGTAAGCACCTTGTGCTGAACTTAAGAAAATATGTACATATAGTAAATATCTATAATGTTAAGCAGTGGCCAATAGAAGCTTTAAGTAACTGATGACTGTACATGTTCTTTACTAGGAAGACAAGGGCACGAGTCATAAACTTTTATGTATTTTTCATTGAACAGTCTGCCTTTAATTTGGGCAGAATTGAACGTCCCCAAAGATTGATTTGGTCCTTGTAGTGATAGTTAACTTCTCTTTCACAGTTCTTGCTGTTCGTACTTACGAAGTTTTTACAGATATCTTGAGCAGCGGTTTCCTTAAATTTATGAGGTTTAATCGTTGCTGTAATCTCTACAAATGATGTATCTACGTAAATCACGGTCACACAGTACAACAAAACAAGGTCAGCCATAGTTTTGCAGCGTGAACTGATAGAACTAGCTAGAAAGCCAATTGTACATAATGTGGTTATGTTAATAATATTTCTGTGTTTTATGTAAAACTAGTTATTCAGTAAAATACGTGTTTTAGAGAAATACTACACACAACTCATGAGTGAAGCTATTCCATATTTTATCTAAAGCTAATACTTTTGATTCTGTAATGATATAAGTAAAAGATTTTATGCGCGGGTACACTATCGATAAGAGGATAAGGAACAAAAAAGGTTCATTTCCGGAAATTCATGGTTTCAATGCTGAAGACCATTTATTCAGTCATACATTGTTACAGAGACTGTGGTCTTATATGCGCTGTACCATGCAGGCACAGTCACAGGATACCTAGTTTCCTCCTAGAATGTGGTACTGTTACTCATACGTCATGCCCTAGAGCCCTCTGCTGCCGAAGTAATTGGTAATGTTGTGTATGATTCACTTCTGTTGCTAATTCACCTTGCAGGGAACGTGATACAGCGTTGTACACATTTTGACACACCACTACTTTTCACGTTCGTCAGACATAAGCAAAAACACCCTTTGAGTGCATTAACATTACTAGATAAAATTTTCGGGGTTAGGAGTGGACCCTTATTCTATGACAGAGCACATCGGTGTTTAGCTGTACTAAATTTGTTTTATTCCTATATTGTTGTTAAAAAAGCACATGGGTTTACATAAATTGTGACACGAAAATTTCAGGACAATTGTCAAGATAAAGCATTACGTCCTGTTTAGCAGAAACAGCACTGAACACAACAATATCAAATTTAAATAGAAGGTGCTCTACAAGACTTTTCTCATTTCTAGGCAGTGAAGTTGGCCAGTATTACGACAAATCATCCGATTCCGGTTATAAGTTAGGTACTATTTAGGATGAAGATCAGGTCTACGGGGGATGGTTAGTTTTGTGACAAGATGAGCAAAAGATTACTCAAGGATGCTCAGGTTCACAGTGGACGCAAGCTGGTGATCCTACAATTTTAGGCAGAGGCGTAAAATTGTAGGACTTAATATTTTTGTCGGTACTGTCAGTCCGGTAAATTACCTACATATGTTTCAAGTACAGCTGTTAAAACTAGAAAATGTAAGTGGTGATCAAAGACTTTCCGCCTGAAGGCCGCTCAGTCCAGAATCAGTAGGCCAATTAGGCCAAATCGCCGTGAGCATCGAGGCAATCATCGCACCGATGCACCAGGGTGAAGATACCCGTTTGGAGGAACACCGTGTAATGCAGCGTGAAGAAGACCGTAACTGCCGGCTGCACATCCTTGTAGACTCTCCATGGCTTAAGGGACCGAAAGCGTGGTCACATGGTGAGAGATCAGCATTATAGGGACGGTTGCTGAAGTGTCTCTCACATGGGTTGAAATAACTAATGCGCTGCGACATTTGCAACAAGGGGATCTGCATTATTACGAAGGAGCAGCACACCTTGTCGCACTACATTCCACAATCGTGGTTTTCGACATATGTACTGCTCCATACACATTCTTCGTTCCCCGATGGATTTCTACCGGCGTATGTCCTTCGGCAGCCAGCAAAAGAATAACCGGATGTTTGTCTTGCTTAGACGCATTTGATAATAACGGAGCCATAGTTCACGTTGCCACATCAACCGCATGCACGTCGGAAGGATACCAATGGCACTCTAATCCCTTGCTTACTTGTCCATGCTTATACAGCGTAATTCATGAAGATATGCAAATATTTTAATATGTTATCATACAAGTAAAACTAAAGAAAAAATTCCTATAAACATAGGTCCGCAAATGTTTAGTTACAGAGCTACGGCTAATAAAAGAATTTGCCTGAAATTTAGCAACTTCGCTTATATGAAGCCATCGCAAAACTGTACGAGGTTAAATAAAGCACGATTGCCTTTTATTTTGTTGTTATTGGTCTGGTGACTCTCATAAAACATGTCCCAGACGTGTATCTGCAGTAGTTTTCCTGAACATCCCAAGGAGCAAAAATTATTATACAAGCAAATTTACTTTCGATTATGAATGTAGAAACATTTGTGTCATTGTTGGCAACCGTTAATGAGTTGTTTCAGTCGTTTCCTAACTTTGAAACGAGCTAGTTTTCTGTACTGTTCAGTGAAAGAACATAAACGACAGTGTATTTTAGTGAAACCACATATTAACTGTTCTAGTTTGCAGATTGTTTATGAAATAGGGATGCCTTTCAAATTTACGACAGAGGAATAAGCCGATATGGTCTTTATTTCACGCAGATGTGATGGTAATGCTACGGCTACCGTTAACGAATATCGCAAACGTTATCCAATTCGGAGGATTCCGAATGCACGAACCATTAGCGGAGTGATTCTTGAGTTTCTCCCGGCGTATTTGATAGTCAAAATATCCACGGGTGTGCTGCCGGTCTATAGTGTCCAACGGGCACAATATTTCGGCGATCATACATGTCGCCATCATCAGGTGAACTGACGGACTGAGCTCCTGTGAACGTGCCGACACGGAGATCCGTACGCTATGGCTGCTCAGAGGGAACTGGGTTCGGTCGCGGCGGCGGCCGATTTAAATACCCTCCGCCCGCGGCGCGTTCCCTCCGCCGTCCGCGCCCCCCGCCACGGTCGCGCGGTGGAATAGATTGCGACGGCGTCTGAGATGACGTCGGAGTGATGGCTCTGTCCGCCGTGGTCGTCACAACTATACGTTTGCTCGATTTACTCTTAATTAACCCGATCGCTGGTTCCCAAGCCTTGCTAAGATTATAGCCACAGTCACGGTTTATGAGGTCGTCATTGGTGCGAATTTCGATGGCCTCTCTAACAACGCTGTCCCAGTATCTTGACGTCTGTACCAGAATCCTCGTGCGGTCATATTCCATGGCGTGATTTTCCGACAAACAATGTTCAGCGACCGCCGACTTGCTCGGATACATCAGGCGAGTGTGCCTCTGGTGTTCACGGCATCGATCCTCGACGGTACGCATCGTCTGACCAATATACGACTTGCCACATTGACACGGAATCTGGTACACGTCGGCCTTCCTCAAACCGAGGTCATCTTTGGCACTCCCCACCAGTGCACGAGTTTTATTTGGAGGACAAAACACAGTTCCGACCCGGTGTTCCTTCAGAATGCGAGCGATTTTCCCCGAGAGTGCGCCTGTGTATGGAATAAATGCAGTGCCTACCTCCTCCCTCGTGACTTCATCCATCTCAAGAGGTTGTGCTGCAGTGGTTGGGCGGAGAGCACGTTGAATCTGCCACTCTGAGTACCCATTTTTTCGAAATACAGTTCTCAGATGTTCCAATTCCTGGGGTAGACTCTCTGCGTCAAAGATAGTGCGCGCCCTATGTACTAGAGTTTTAAGTACCCCATTCCTCTGTGAAGGGTGGTGGCAGCTGTCTGCGTGCAAATACAGATCAGTGTGCGTAGTCTTCCGATACACCCCATGACCTAGGGTGCCGTCAGCCCTTCTCTTGACCAAGACGTCAAGGAAAGGTAATTTACCCTCCGTTTCAGTCTCCATAGTGAATTTGATATTGGGGTGTATGGAGTTTAGATGTGTAAGGAAGTCAAGGAGTTTATCCATACCATGTGGCCAGATGACGAACGTGTCGTCCACGTAACGGAAAAAGCAAGTAGGTTTCCATACGGATGACGACAGGGCTTCCTCCTCGAAGTTCTCCATGTACAAATTCGCTACCACCGGTGAGAGTGGGCTACCCATGGCGACTCCCTCCGTTTGTTCGTTAGAGAGGCCATCGAAATTCGCACCAATGACGACCTCATAAACCATGACTGTGGCTATAATCTTAGCAAGGCTTGGGAACCAGCGATCGGGTTAATTAAGAGTAAATCGAGCAAACGTATAGTTGTGACGACCACGGCGGACAGAGCCATCACTCCGACGTCATCTCAGACGCCGTCGCAATCTATTCCACCGCGCGACCGTGGCGCGGGGCGCGGACGGCGGAGGGAGCGCGCTGCGGGCGGAGGGTATTTAAATCGGCCGCCGCCGCGACCGAACCCAGTTCCCTCTGAGCAGCCATAGCGTACGGATCTCCGTGTCGGCACGTTCAAAGGAGCTCAGTCCGTCAGTTCACCTGATGATGGCGACATGTATGATCGCCGAAATATTGTGCCCGTTGGACACTATAGACCGGCAGCACACCCGTGGATATTTTGACCATTAGCGGAGTATTTCGAAAGTTACGGGAGACAGTTTCTCTACCTAACGTTCATAACCAGTACTAGCGCTCGATACGTGAAGTCGATGATCAGGCTATTACGGATGCTGTTCAATGTAGCCCGTGTACCAGTACACGACGTATACTATGTGATCAAAAGTATCCGGACACCCCCAAAAACACATGTTTCTTATATTAGGCCCATTGTCCTGCCACCTACGGCCGGGTACTCCATATCAGCGACCTCAGTAGTCATTAGACATCGTGAGAGAGCAGAATGGGACGCTTCGCTGAACTCACGGACTTTCACGTGGTTAGGTGATTGGGTGTCACTCGGGTCATACGTCTGTATGTGAAATTTCCACACTCCTAAACATCCCTAGTTCCACTGTTTACGATGTGATAGGGAAGTGGAAACGTGGATACGTACAGCACAAAAGCGTACAGGCCGACCTCGTCTGTTGAAAGATCACCGACAATTGATGAGGGTCGTAATGTGTAATAGGCAGACATATATCGAGACCATCACACAGGAATTCAAAACTACATAGGATTCACTGCAAATACTATGACAGTTAGGCGGGAGATGAGTAAACTCGGATTTAATGGTTGAGAGGCTGCTCATACGCCACACATCACGCCGATAAATGCCAAACGACGCCTCGCTTGGTATAAGGAGAGTAAACATTGGACGATTGAACAGTGGAAAAACGTCGTGTGGAGTGACGAATCACGGTACTCAATGTGGCGATCCGATGGCAGAGTGATTTTCCGGCGAATGCCCGGTGAACGACATCTGCCAGCGTGTGTAGTACCAAGAGTAAAATTCGGAGGCGGTGGTGTCACGGCGTAGTCGTGTTTTTCATGGAGGGGGCTTGCACACCTTGTCGTTTTGGTGATACTTTCACAGTACAGGCCTATATTGATGTTTGAAGCACCTTCTTCCTTCCCACTGTAAGGTTTGACGTACACTGAATTACAATAATCTGTATCATTACCACAAACAAAAGTGCATCATTTACATCTGGGTAATGCCACCCTTCGCTTGGAGTTGTGCAACTGGTTAAACACTAATCGTCAGTTACACAAATACATTTTATTTACTGATAAGGCATAGTTTACTCGAGATGGTGTAAACAGTTTACATAACGAGCACGTATGATCTGAAGCAAACCGACATGCAACAGTGATAAGCAAGTTCCAGCAGCGATTTAGCACATTAATGGTAATGTAGTATAACCAACACAAACTTCATTGGATCATTCATTTTCCCAGGACCTCTAACTGACGAGACGCACTTACAGTTTCTTCAAGAAGGAATACCACTTCCTACAGCATTGCAAGTGTATTTTCAACATGTCGTCGCGCCTCCGCATTTCACCAACGCCGTTACTACATATTTAAATAAACATTTTCCCCAGAAATGGATTGATAGTGGTGCCGCACGTCTGTGGCCACGCAGATCGCCCGATTCAACACCAGTTGATTTTTGTGCTTGGGGATGGATGAAACATAGTTTATGAGGGCAAAGTCAAAATACATGAGGCATTACTTGCTCGCATTACGAAATTAAGAACAACCTTGTGAAACTGAAACAAGCAACAAAATCTGTTCATACCCGTGCAGCTAAATGCACTGAAAGCGGTGGATACATTTTTGAACATTTATTGTGAATGTGTTGTGAAATTGTATGTACAGTGTACAACTTCATTAACACTGAGCTTTGTTTTTCCCGTTTAACATGAATTCACGCGTGCTATGGTATTAATAAAAGCAGATTATCTGACACATTCATACAGTTTCAGTTAACGTTATTAGTATCATTTTTCCAAAATTAAATTCTCTACAACTTGTGTCGAAAACTTTGTGTAATTTTCTGGAATTTAAAAAACAAATTGCGCAAAGTAGTTAATAAATTAAAAGTTTTAAGAAATTACTTCTTTTCTTCTGTGAGTGTTCCGGAAAAACTACTGCAAATACACATCTGGGACATGTTTTATTAGATTTAACAGATCAATAACATCAAAATAAATGAAAATCGTGCTTTACCTTCACCTCGTACACTTTTGCGATGTCTTCATATTAGCTAAGTTGCTAAATTGCAGGCAAAATCCTTTATTAGCCGTAACTCCGTAACTAAACATTGGCGGACCCATATTTATATTAGCTTTTTTCTTTGGTTTTACTTGTAGAATAACATTTCAAAATAATTGCATATCATCGTGTATCATCCTGACTACAAGCATTGGAGTCGCGCTATGTTGCATATACGCTGCTGCAACAACCTCAGATGGAAACTTTTTTATCGCCCCTTACACTCCACTTTCTGAATATCTGTAACCAGTGAAGGAAAAGTTGATATAGCAACAAGATGGAGTATCTCAGCATTGTGGAATTATTGCGAGAGACTTTCTAACAAAAACTTTGACGAATGGCTTGGTAGGCAGAGTACTACTGAATGGCCTCCAGGATGCCCACATATCACACTCAGTGATTTTTCAGTCTGGGCATACTACAAAATGCGGTTTCTTCCGTCAAGATTCACGGCGTTGAATATTTGAAGGAACGAATCCAATCAGAATTCGAAAACGTACAGTCGCGGAACATTTGCGACAAAATTTATAGCCCAACTTGGAAAAGATACAATGTTTACTTAGAACAACAAGGTAACCACTTTGAGCATCTTTCGTTGGTTCATTGAAGTCTACACGTTTTTCAAACTTGATAATAAATTTGTATTTTCACTTGTTTAGTATTATTGCACCAATCCGTTTTTGACAACTGACTTATAGCTCACCCTGAGGTAAGGAAGCTTCAACGATACTTAGATAGCCCCTCACATTTATTGTCTTAAAAGTGGATTCTAATAACAAATATTTGATCCACAAAAAGAGTTCCTTGCGCCCTAATACTGGGTGGATCCCGTCATCTACGGCTGCTAAGACAGAAACGCTCTGACGCCTCGATCGCTTCATCACCCCACCAGCACAGCTACAGCGGCATATGACGTGATTGATCATCTTGGTGGTATTGTTGCCAATCCAAGGCATTGCCACTTGTTACGCTGATTAGCGATCTGTATCATCGCTCACAACAGCAGCTTACACACGGCTTTCAAATATGTTGTGTAAAATTGCACACAAATTGTGCCCGAAAGAAGAGGAATCGCCAACCAACTTCGGGCGAACTGCAACGACGTGTACCATCTTTAGATATCCTCGCAAACGTATGGGAGACTTTTGACTTCCGTCTGGACTTTAGTCACGTGTCTGGCGTAGCTCACATTAAATATTTCTGAAAAGTAAATGAAAACAAAATTAAAACAAAGCTTTCGACAACGTTAACTGGAACACTTAAACTGTTTGTAAACACCGTGTTACAAAACAAAATACTCTTTTTTATCCCTGTGGTCAGCAGAATGTCCAAAATTCTACGAAGGCTTCCTGAAAGGCAATGCTTCTGAATATTTCATGTTAAAACTCTTAAGGCTTTTTAATTAAATAAACGCTTTTAACACCTTACATATTTATTCTTCATGTCTACATGTTTTCAGCCCCAGGCCGCTAGACAGGTCCGATTTGTATCGTCTAAAATGTCGGTGCGTAACCTAATTATGGCGGTGCATGAGAATCAGCGTGCTGCTCTCGTGAGCGGTGATGCAGATCGCTAGTGGAATACGACAAGAGGCAATTAGAATTCGAAAAGTTCATCCACACATGGAACACCCTCTCTTTCCGCATGACAGGGCCAGATCACACAAGAGCGCTGCGACATCTGTAACAACATGATGCCTTGGGTTCAATGCCATCGAACATCTTCCTATGATCTTCCATATAGTCCCGAGTTGGCACCATCTCATTTTCATCTGCTTTCGAAAACTTAACGAACACCTTCGAGGACTTCACTTTGAGAGTGGCAATAAAGCGGGGCAAACATAGGTAAGGTTGTGACAGTGTGAAAAGATGCAAACATTCTCCAGTGACAGTATCAACAAACAGGTCTCTCGATGAGCGAAAAGTGTTCTTCCCCAGGGTTACTATTGATAAATAAATAACTAGGCATGAAGAATAAATATTTTGAATGTTAATAACGTTTTTCTCATTTCAAAGCCTTAGAGTTCACATAAAATACCTTGTAATTTCAGTAACAGAGTAATATTTGTTTCTCTCGCTCATACGTGTGGAATGTGATGTATGTCTAAATTTTTCCCTTGAGAAGAAAGAATTGTTCTGTTTCTTGCGATTTCGGTCGACCAGCTACTTCGTGACAATTCCAGTTACTTTTCCTTTCGTGTATTCACCATGTATGTTTTTCTTTCTTGAGACCACTTCACACTTGTCCTCTTAATGCTTCTGCTTTGGAATCCTTCTAGAGTTATCATTTTATTTGTGAAAATTCCTCTTTCTGTTCCTTCTCCACGTTTTATTTTGCGAATTTCTAAATCTATTTCCAAAATCCTGGATCCAGCTTGTACTTATTTTCTTACCCTATGATAACTGAAGATTTATTTTCTCATCTTTTTGTCCTCCATTCAGTGTAAACGTCCAAACGTCTGATAGGGGCGTTCCACTTTCAGTATGATCTTGTAATAAATTATTCTTGGATATATTATTTTTAAACTAATATTTATTTGATACTCCATTTTTTTCCACTTTGCGAATCATTACATATATGAAATATTAGCGCATTTCTTCGATTACCTCTCCTAAGTAATGGAACTTTCTGACCATGCTTATTTAATCAGTACGAAACCTGCAAGATTTGTAGTACATTTTTTATGTTTGTGATAAATCGGGTTTACACTACAGAGACTCTAAAATTGACCTACGCATTCTGTTTCTAGGGACTAAATTCCATTTCTACATCCGCTGGATTTTCAGGAAGTGCAGTAATGTCGTCTGCAAATGCCAGGCAGTTTACTTGAATTAAGACACAAAGTATGTATAGATACTGGGTGCGACTGCGCATTGATTTAAATCAATGTGGAAAGTTGAAAATTTATTCTGGATCCGGGATGAAAATCTGCTTATTAGACACATAACCTGTCTACATTTTTTATTTTAATATTTTTTTTCGCCTACCCACTCAGCCACCTTTTTTAACCATGCAAACTATTTCTCTAATCGCTTTCTTATTTTTCCTTTTCTTTTTCCCCTCCCGCTTATCGTAAGCGGTCGCCTTACCATTTTTCGTTTTGATTTTTGATTTTTGTTTTATTTTGATGCATACATTTTGTTGTCATACAATTTAAAGCAAAGTTAAGAAGATTCGAACCTGAGACACTTCTATTACCAAACTACGTTGGTATACATGTGTTGTGTGTGACAGCACTACACTATATTAACAAACAATATAAAGCAGAATACAATCAAACTGAGGCCAACCTTCCAGATATACAATACAAGAACGACGACAACTCGAAAACATCAATAAATTAAACGCAGCCTGGTGTCAACTCTACACAGTGGGTTTCGGGTATGTCTTTGTAGAATACATTCATGCTCAATTTTCCATTTCGAGATTCAAATCTGAGTCCAGTATCAGCTTTTCCGGTGCTACACATTTGCATGCAAGACCCATGAATACAGTAAGTAATTAGTAAAGGTCTGACGATATCTGGAAAGATGGTTGAAATGGCTCTGAGCACTATGGGACTTAACTTCTGAGGTCATCAGTCCCCTAGAACTTAGAACTACTTAAACCTAGCCAACCTAACGACATCACACACATCCATGTTCGAGGCAGGATTCGAACCTGCGACCGTAGCGGTTCCAGACTGTAGCGCCGGCCGGCCGATATCTGCAAATGGATTGTAACTGATTGTGTCGTTCCTATAAGAAAGTCCAAAAGCCAAACATCTTTTGAGACCATCCTAAAAAAGGTAGTCAAAGAAAGTTCTCTGATCCATTTAATCGAATGTGTCTTAGACAGGAGAAAGCAGATCGCAACCAGGTGGAGGAGCCCTCCAGGAGGGATCATGTGGGGTGGAACTCGGAGATAGAAGGCAAGAAAATCTCGATTTAGAAGCCACACATCTGCAGAAGGTGCACATTCCAGGCGGCGTTCATCCATGTCTGTCGCACGACACCGCATGCACATTGGGCAGTCAGCTAGAGCAATGTTGTGCAGTCTTTGTCTCGTTGGAAACTTTTCGTTAACGATGAGGTACCAGGTGGCGCGGATCTCCGTCGTAAAATATCGTTGGTGGATCGCTAGCCACACCATAGGCCACGCCACTCCTGGGTGGCATTTTTTCAACCACATCAGCTGATCGTATACATCACGCGCCGTAGGAACCATCGTACAAAGTAGATTCGTGTGCTCGTAGCTGTAATCGACAACAAATGTTTTGATGTGGGAGAGCTCAAGTGCAATGTGAGCGAGTGCAGTAGGGGGCAGGCAGGACGGAGGAGCCAGCTCGTCAGTCAGGAGGCTTGTGAAACGATGTCGACGATAAGTCCACATCCTGATCGTGGTGTGTGATATAAAGGGCCGTTGCTTGTGCTCGAACTTTGATAACTCCCAGTCGTCCACTGCGAGGGGGAGAGTGAGGGCTTCATACCGGATCTTGAAAAGAAATGCATCACTAACAAAGTACCCAAAGGTTGCCTGGATAAACAGTGCCATCGCCGCAGTCGTCAGCAGTATCTGCGGCAAGTGAGATATCCGGGACGCCACGTGTGTGTTAAGGCAACGGCCTTGCCGCAGTGGATACACCGGTTCCCATGAGATCACCGAAGTTAAGCGCTGTCGGGCGTGGTCGGCTCTTGGATGGGTGACCATTCAGGCTGCCATGCGCTGTTGCCATTGTTCAGAGAGCACTCAGCCTCGTGTTGCCAATTGAGGAGCTACTCGACCGAATAGTAGCGGCTTCGGTCAAGAATACCATCATAACGACCGGGAGAGCGGTGTGCTGACCCCACGCTCCTCCTATCCGCATCCTCTACTGAGGATGACATGGCGGTCGGATGGTCCCGGTAGGCCACTCGTGGCCTGAAGACGGAGTGCATGTGTATGTTAATGAAGGCCACCCTTTGGACCCACATCTAAAGCTCGGAGGAGGTGGCCTCAGACGCCTGTGTGAAGAACTTGTAAGAGGCATTTATAGTTCAATGCCATTGAACGGCGGACATCATTTGTAAATAGAATGCCCAAACATCGAATTGTGTCCATCGTCCACAGTGGGGCCACAATCCTCTCTCGGAGCCCTCTGCCGATTTCCACAGTACTGTACTTGACAATGTTCATGCCGCTGCCTACCACATTCCTATAATGCCCAGTTCATCCCATTGTCATCTGTATTTCCTCCTCGTAACGGGTGAAAAAGTCTAGATCATCTGCATAAGCGCTGCACTGAAATGTGTGTCGTATGAGCGTGATACCTGAAAGGTCTTGTTTCAAACCACATACTTACAGAAGCGGCTGTCTCCGTTGTATAGAGGGTCATTGAGACAGGACAGCCCTGTCGAACTGAACGTAAAATGTGTCCATCCACCTAGCATTAATCATCACCCTCGACGAAGCACCATCGAGAATGCTCATGATCAAGTGGGTAAAGGCAGCTGGGAAGGCCATCCAGGAAAGAATTGCTCACTTTATCAAGGAGGTGATCAAAGTCCACGGAGACAAAGGTACCATGCAACACAAGGGCGATCACATCGTGACTGTCGCTAAGCGCCTCATAGTACTGTTCTCCTCCAAAGATGTTTGTTCATACGAGATAAATTCGTACACTACTCGCTTAAAGCGCATCGACAAAAGTCTGGTAAAGATCTTGAAATCACAGTTGAGGAGCATGATTGGATGGTACTGTTCAATCCGTGTACCACCTGCTGGTTTGGGCACTGGAGTAACAAGACTTTCCATGAAAACTGGCGGAATGGGGACCACTAATGACAGAAATTCTTGGTACATCTCCTTCCATCACAGGACCATCAGATTCTTAAAGATACAGTAGAATTCCAGCGGAAAGCCGTCTTGTCCTGCTGATTTATTAAGTGCCCCTTGTCAGGGGGGTCCATGACATCACAGGCGATGTCTGCCTGGGGCGTCACCAGCCTACCGTCTGGGACATTCAGAATGTGCACCAATTTTTGACGTCTCGGTCGTCGTTCGGAGACAATGTGGTGCTTGTATGGAAGTTCTTCACCGATCCTGTCCTGGCATCTCGTTTGCATCACAACATCTTCAAGCCTATGGCGGGTAAGGATGAGAATCTTCGATTTGACCTGATGGATCTCCGTCTGGCAATCAGGAGATGGTGGAAGTGCCGTAAGTTCCTGGAGAAGTGCATAATAGAAGTCCATCATTTATTGGTGACAGAGCAATCTTTCTCCACCATAACTAACCAGTGCATGTCGTAAAACTGGTTTGACACACTCTAATCACCATTGAAGCTGTGATGAATAACGCAGCGGTCGATGTTCACATGAGACCCACGTACTCGCTATGGGTTTCCTACATTCCTGATCGTGTAGTGGTGCCACATTCTGTTTCCATAAATCCTGACTTCTCCAAACCGTCTGCCACCAGAGGTCGACCATGCAGGTGTATGCACTTTGGTCTGAGAAAGCCGTGGGCCATTGCTCTGCTGCTAGAAATGCCATTGCAAGGTCAGAGGAGAAATAGGTGCGATCGATTCTACTGGGTGAGTGACTGGTCACGTAAGCATAGCCAGGACTATGTAATAATTCCCAAGTATCAGGTCTTATATCAAGAGGTGCGGTTCGGTGCATGAAGTGTAGTGTGGTTGTTGGTCTTTCTGGGACAGCAATTATGATGTGGTTATAATGGCCTAAGAAGGGAGGCGTAAGTTCTGCCACACAAAAACGTGACCAGTCTCTCCTTTTATCGGTCATAGAAGAGGCGTAGACATTAACAGCTCGAGTCACCTGCATATCGAAAGCCAGTCTCAGTGACGATGGCAAATATATCCCATAGGCTATCTCTATTCCTTCTCGCCCAAGGGCAGCCGTTTCACAGCCTTCCATAACAGCAGGAGTGACGTAAGTAACAAACCCGTAGAATCTGACTTGTATCTGTTTGCAGTGCAGCTACATATGTGAGAATTAAAGATGTTGAGGTGGTGGAAGATATCAGATCCGTTGGTCGCAGCTGTACAGTCTGTCACTGCAGACACACTGAACGTTGCTCTCTTTTCCACAGCCCGAGCAGGTCTTTGGCTGGCCATCATATATAAAGATCGCTCGCCCCTGATGTAGAGATGGAAAAGAACATGCTTACTGTGTTCAGTTCATACAAGATGCACTTCATTCAGCACAAGGCAGGTGGTATATTGTGCCCACTACACCGTGACGTGGCTGTGAATCGTTTCATAGGGCCTAAGTGCAGCCCCAGCATCGCCTTCCAACACTTCAAATAGAGGTTCGAACATGCGAGACCCCCTCAAGATCCACAGTAACTGGGCCAATGTTGCGTTTGAATATGGGAACTCGAGCCCGTCTCTCGTCTTTCCAAAAAATGCGTCGCATGAAGCATCAGTTACTAATTTGAAGTAAACCACGCTGCTCACAAATGAGAGGTGGACTCCAGCAAGATCGGTGCAAGGAAGCTTCACATCGTCTTGAAGAAATGGTTGTGTTTGAAACACATTGGGACATGCATATTCATTTGAGAAACTGAATTTAAGTGCCGATTTTCGGTAGGAATTGTCTATTTACTTCGACAGACATTCACTCGCGCGAAAGCCGCTGTAGCACACAAGCACGTAGAAAACGCGCGCCGCTGCGAGGACGTAAACAGCCCCGGCCGCACCGCACTGCCGACGACGACAGGCCACTAAGCCACCCGGAGACAGTGGCCATCGCAACAGCATTGACTACCCTAACACTCCTCCCACCAGGTCCAAATTCTCAATTTATTCGCAAAGTACGAACGTAGCGCCCCTTGTCCAATATCTTCATCACTTGCGGCATTTCGCGGATTCCCGTAAGAGTTCGAGCCTGGTGTGTATCCGTACTCAAAAGATCACTGGCCGTTATCGCCTTCATTATGCCTGTCCGAAATAACACATGCCTCATATATGTACTTGAATACACGTTTTCTTTCTTCCCAGTTTTATTAGTGATACAATTTGTATAATACATATGTCTGTCGGAATATTGTTTTACAGTTACAAATTAACGCTCTAACGAAATTACACTTGTAATTCCTGAATGTGATATGAAAAGGAAGGAAAGCCATAGGTTGCTAGAATTGTTGAGTGAATTATTGTATGTAGTATCTAACAGGTCTGAACATGGTTAAAAAAAACACTTTGGAGTATAGATAAGCAATTGCTAGCGCTACAATGCTTTATAATCGATCCTGCATTAAAGTTCAAGTAAGATTATATTTGCATTTGCACAATTACAAACTGAGAAAACAATATTGTTAACAATTCTAGGAGCGTAGGAAGAAAGCTTCGCCAGTGGGAAAGCGAAATACCACAACAACACTGAAGAGCCAAAGGAACTGGTACACCTACCCAACATCGTGTAGGACACCCCGAGCACGAAAAGCCTCACAACACGACGTAGTATGGAGTCGACTAAGTTCAGAAGTAGCGCTGGAGCGAACCGATACCATGAATCCTGCAGGGCTGTCCATCAATCCGTAAGAGTACGAGGTGGTGGATACCTCTAATGAACAGCACGTTGCAGTGCATACCAGATATGCTCAATAATGTTCATGTCTGGGGAGTTTGGTGGACAGCGGAAGTGTTCCTGGAGCCACTCTGTAGCAATTGTGGACGTGTGGGGCGTCGCATTGTCCTTCTGGAACTGCCCAAGTCCGTCGGAATGCACAATGCACACGAATGGATGCCGGTGATCAGACAGGATCCTTACGTGCGTGTCACCTGTTAGAGTCGTATCAGGGGTTCCATATCACTCCAACTGCACACGCCTCACACTAATACCCCCGCCGACATTGAGTCATAACGTTGTCTCCATACCCGTACACGGCCGGCCGTGGTGGCCGTGCGGTTCTAGGCGCTGCAGGCCGGAACCGCGGGACTGCTACGATCGCAGCTTCGAATTCTGCCTCGGGCATGGATGTGTGTGATGTCCTTAGGTTTAAGTACTTCTAAGTTCTAGGGGACTGATGACCAAAGATGTCAAGTCCCATAGTGCTCAGAGCCATTTGAACCATTTTTTTACCTGTACACATCCATCCGATCGATACAATTTGAAACGACACTCGTCAGACCAGGCAACATGTTTCCAGTCATCAACAATCCAATTTTGGTGTTGACGTGCCCAGGCGAGGCGTAAAGCTTTGTGTCGTCCAGTCATCAAGGGCACACGAATGGGTCTTCAGCTCCGAAAGCCCTTATCCACGATGTTTCATTGAATGGTTCGAACGCTGACATTTGTTCATGGTTCAAATGGCTCTGAGGACTATGGGACTTAACTTCTGAGGTCATCAGTCCCCTAGAACTCAGAACTACTTAAACCTAGCTAATCTACGGACATCACACGCATCCATACCCCAGGCAGGATTCGAACCTGCGACCGTAGCGGTCGCGCGGTTCCAGACTGTAGCGCCTAGAACCGCTCGGCCACCCTGGCCGGACTTGTTCATGCCCCTAGATTGAAATCTGCAGCAATTCAATGAAGGGTTGCACTTCTGTCATGTTGAACGATTGTCTTCAGTCGTCCTTGATCCCGTGCTTGCAGGACCTTTTCCCGGCCGCAGCGATGTCGGAAATTTGTTGTTTTACCGGATTGCTGGTATTCACGGTACACTCGTGAAATGGTGGTACGGGAAAATCCCCAATTCATCGCTACCTCAGAGATGTTGTGTCCCATTACTCGTGCACAGACTGCAACACCACGTTAAAAATGATTCAATCTTGATAACCTGCCATTTTAGCAGCAGTAGATCTAACAACTGTTTTATATAGGCGTTGCTGACCGCAGCGCCATATTCCGCCTGTTCACATATCTCTGTATTTCAATATGTATGGTTGTAGCAGTTTCTTTGGCGCTTCTGTGTAGTATTTGTCCGTAGCGTAAAGAAGGATAAACGAACATACCTGCAAAATTACTGACGAATATTCTTAACGTCGCTCGGAAAAGCCTATGTTAGACAACGGATGTCTGGCACAGTTGTTAGATCGGTTCGCTGCTGCTGCAATACCATGACACGTTATTAAGATTTAAGTGAGTTTGAACGTGGCGTTATAGTCGGCGCACGAGCGATGGGACACAACATCTCCGAAGTAGGGATGAAGTTGGGATTTTCCCGTACGACCATTTCACGAGCGTACTGTGAATATCGGGAATCTGGCAAAATATCAAATTCCCGACATCGCTGCCGCCGGAAAAATATCCTGCAAGAACGGGATCAACGGCGACTGAAGAGAATCGTTCAACATGACAGAAGAGCAAGCCATCGGCCAATTGCCGCAGATTTCAGTGCTGGGAGATCAACAAGTGTCAGTGTGCGATCCATTTAACGAAACATCATCGATATTTGTTTTCGGAACCGATGGCCTACTCGTGTACCATTGATGACTGCGCGACAAAAAGTTTTGCGCCTCGCTTGGGACCATCAACTCTTTTGATGACTGGAAACAAGTTGCCTGGTCGGACGAGTGTCGTTTCAAATTGTATCGATCGGATGGGTGTGTACGGGCAAGGAAATAACCTGATGAATCCATGGACCCTGCAGGCCAGCAAGGGACTTTTCAAGCTGGTGGAGGATCTGTAATAGTGTGGGGCGTGTGCAGGTGGAGTGATATGGGACTCACGATACATCTAGATACGACTCCCAACACATGACACGTACGTAAGCATCCTGTCTGATCACTTGCATCCATTCATGTACATTGTGCATTCCGACGGACTTGGCCTGTTCCAGACGGGTAATGCGACACTCCACACGACCAGAATTGCTAGACGGTGGTGCCAGGAATACTCTTCTGAGTTTAAACACTTCTGCTGACCACCAAACTCTCCAGACATGAACATTATTGAGCATTTCTGGAATGGCTTGTAGTGTGCTGTTCAGAATAGATCCACTCCATCGTACTCTTACGGATTCATGGACAGCCCTCCAGGATCCATGGTGGCCATTCCCCCCAGAACTACTTCAGACATTAGTCGAGTCCGTGTCACGTCGTGTTGCAGCACTTCTGCGTGCTCGCGACGGCCTTACACGGTACTAGTCAAGTTTACCAGTTTCTCTTGCTCTTCAGTGTACCCTCAAAAACATTTTCTGACATTTAAGTTTACATTTGATATTAACAATTTTCTTTTTTTCAGAAAAGCTTTCTTGCTGTCAAAAGTCAATATTTTATATCCTGTTAATTTCAATCGTAGTCAGTCATTTTACTGCGCAAGTAGCAAAACTAAACTACTACTTCTAGTGACACTTTTCCTGTTCTAGTGCCCTCAAAACCTCCTGATTTAAATCGACCAGTGTTCTAACTCTCTTGTTTCGCTGTTGTTGATGTTCATCTCGCAACCTCTTTTCATGACACTATTCTTTCCATTCAACTATTCTTCCAAGTCCTTTGTCGTCTCTGATCGAATTATAATCTCTACAGCGAACAGCAAAGTTTTAATTTCTTCTCTTTGATGTTATATTCCCTTTCCAGTTTTCTTCTTGGTTTCTTCCACTGCTTGCTCAATGTACTAAAATTCATATAACTTCTGGGATAGGCTACAAATCTGTCTTCCTTCGTTTCCGGTAACGGTTTTCCTTTCATGTGGCTCGTCTCTTATAACTGCAAGTTTGTTTCTATACAAGTGACACATATCTTATTGCTATCTTACATCTAAATTTTTGGTTTTGCAATGAGCTGCACTTTACAATTTGTGTTGTGGAAGTAGAAATTCATAAAAGGGTCGTATTAATGGTCACATTATGCTGGTTTGCAATTGGTGACTTCGTGTTATTTATCAACTAAAAGTATAAGCAGTGAACATAATTTTAAGGCTTGAGCTGTAGAGATAGAAACTTAGGTAGATCGTAGTAGTAGTCGCAGTATACTGATTTCCAGCTGGTTATTTTGAGATAATTATGAAAGAACTATATGTTTTTCACTTCTAAGCCGGTGATATTAAATTAACGTTTTAATATAACTGTTTAGGACATACTTGTTCAGCAGCTGTACTTAAGCCCCATGGCATTTAATATTAACATCTACATCTACATGATTACTCTGCAGTTCATAATTACGTGCCTGAAGAGGATTTATCGAACCACCTTTAAACTACTTCTCTACTGTTCCACTCTCTTTACGTGTTAGCTCTGTTTTCTCGAATTTTATTGTAATGATCATTTCCCCCTATGTAAGCGGGCACAAAAAAAATATTTTCACATTTAGAAGGGAAAGTTGGTGACTGAAATTTCATGACCAGGTCTTGCCAAAGTGAAAAATATCTTTCTTTTAATGACTGCCACCCCAATTCAGTATCATATACCTGCCATTGTCTCCATTATTTCGCGATAATACAAAACGAGCTGCCCTTCTTTGAGCTTTTTCGATGTCCCCCATCAATCCTATCTGATGTGGATCCCACACCGCACAGCAATACTCCAGAAGATTTGCCTCCACTTCCACTGAGGTTTGACAGATATAATAAATTAATACATAATGCTTTATGTGGTGTGAGTGAACATTCAATGAAAAGAGCAGCAGAATAAGCAGTAGTCTTGTCTGAGAATACAGACATTGTAGCAGCATTTGATGGATCTTGGCAGAAGAGAGGTCATACTTCTCTGAATGGGGCTGTAACTGCCACATTTATGAAACTGGTAAGATACTATATTATGAATGTCTAAAAAAAGCACTGCCAGGGTAGTTCAACTAAATTTATTGGCACCCATGTTTGTGTAAAGAACTTTGATGGCCCATGTGGAAACATGGAAACGAAAGGAGTTCTAAACATTTTCAGAAGATCAGAGGTTAGCCATGGTATGAGATATGTAGGCTACCTTGGGTATGGAGACTGTAGATTCACACACAACTGCTGTTAATGACAGACCATATGGGGACACTCTGATAGGAAAACTTGAATGTGTTGGGCATGTACAAAAAAAGAATTGGAGCTTGGCTGGGAAAATTATGTAAAGACATCAGTGGAAAAAAAACTGTCAGGTGGAAAACAGGTCGTCTTACTAAAAGTGAAACTGATTCTTTGACTCAATGTTATGGACTAGCAATAAGGAGAAATGTAGTAGATTTGGAGAACATAAAACGCGCCGTTTGCGCAACATGGTTTCACAGGGTGTCAACAAATGAGATCCCACAGCATTGTATGTGTGGAAGATTCGTGGTGCAAGTACTGGTTGAGCAATGCTGCAGGCATATAATATACCCACAAGCATTCCTCACCATTTACTGTAATGGGGTCAATTAGGCCTATACATAGGGAACTGACAAATAAAAATCTACTTAGGAAATGTATGCATGGTCTCTCTCAGAATGCAAATGAAACCTTTAGCAGCTGTATATAGTAGAGAATACACAAACCTGTGTTTGTTGGGCTGACAGTGCTGAAGATTGGTGTAATGGATGCAATAATAACATTCAATGATGCTGCAGTTTCAAGGATCAGTGTTACATCCAGATGGGAAAGAATATGGCATCATCTCTAACTGCTATTGATAAGTGGCGCTTAACCAAAGCGGAGAGAGTGGCAGAAGCTGCTACCAAGGAGTCAAGGATAAAGAAAAGAATGAAGACAACTAGTATATATAAAAAATATAATAAAATAAAAATATATAAAAAAACTTTTGGTAAATTCAATAAAAGGGAACCGCTTACATAGGATCAGTATGGGAAAATATTGACCAACAAAAGTGACATACAAAACAGATGGAAGACATACTTTTCACAACTTCTCAACTGCAATAACCCACACTCTTACTTTAAATTCGAAGAACCTGCTACAATTGATACAGCTGATACAGTAAAGGAAATACAGCAAGCAATAAAGAAATTAAAGAATAACAAGGCTTGTGGCGAGGACAAGATATACACTGAGTTATTAAAGAATGGAGGTCCACAACTGGAATTAGAAATAAAGGCGTTAATAGAAACAATTTGGGAGACAGAAACCATTCCTGCAGATTGGAAAACTGCAATTGTCCGCTCCATATTTAAGAAGAATGATCCACTTGTTTGTCATAACTACAGAGGAATTGCCTTACTGGATGTCACGTACAAAATCTTATCGAGCTGCCTATTAAACAGGCTGATACCAATAACAGAAGAACTGATTGGGGACTACCAATGCGCTTTCCGCAGAAACAGATCCACTTTAGATCACTTATTCACCCTAAGACAAGTAACTGAGAAGGCGTGGAAATTCAATGTAGATGTCCACATATTGTTCGTAGATTTTAAAAGGCCCATGATAGCATACACCGACAGACGCTCCTAAATATAATGAAGGAGTTTAAAATAACTTCAAAATTAATCAGATTAGTTAATATGTGTATAGATGAAACTTTATGTCGCATAAAGACACAGGTAGGAGAAACTGAATATTTTATGGTGTACACCGGGCTGAGATAAGGAGATGCCGTTTCAACTATTTTATTTAACCTCGTCCTAGAGAAGATCGATAGAGAATTTACTAAAACCAGTCCACAAGGGATCCAGCTACAGGATGTGAACATTACAAGACTTGCCTATGCAGATGATGTAGCACTAATAAGTAGATCCAAAAGGAAATTAATCAGAATGATGCAAAATCACTACAAAATTACTGAGAAAACAGGATTACATGTTAATGAAGAAAAGACAGAATACCTGCCCATAAGTAAGAAAACCAGAAAAAAATGCACCTCTGACTGTATATGGATTCAATTTCGAGACCGTTTACCACTTCAAGTACCGAGGAAGTCTTTTTAGTAATAACAACAGAACAGATATAGAAATAGATGTCTGTTTATCAACAGCAAATAAGATACTTTTTAGTTTCATCAAAATTCTAAGAAAAAGATCACTTAACAGTAACTTCAAAATCCGCTTATATCAATCGACCATTATACCTCTGATGTTGTATGGGCGTGAAACATTAATATTTAGAAAGAAAGATGAAAACGAACTGTTAATATTCGAAAGAAAAGTACTAAGGAAAATTTATGGACCTGTATACGACGAAAATAACATGGAATGGAGAATAAGAAGAAATGAAGAATTAAGAGGGCTGTACAAGCACCATAACATCGTCGAAGTGCTCAGGAGGAGAAGGTTGAATTGGGCAGGCCATATAGCAAGAATGACAGAGAATAGACTACCTAGAATGGCATTCGATAGAACAATAGATGGAACGAGAGTGAGACCCAGAATCAGATGGCGGGATAACATTCGGGAGGACACAACTAGGATGAACAGCAACAGCAACTGGACAAACAGCGCACTGGACAGGCAGAAGTGGAAGAGGCTCATAGAGCAGGCGTATGGTCGATAAGGCCATTGCCAAAAAAATGGCTCTGAGCACTATGCGACTTAACTTCTGAGGTCATCAGTCGCCTAGAACTTAGAACTAATTAAACCTAACTAACCTAAGGACAGCACACACATCCATGCCCGAGGCAGGAGTCGAACCTGCGACCGCAGCGGTCACACGGTTCCAGACTGAAGCGCCTTTAACCGCACGGCCACACCGGCCGGCGGCCATTGCCAGATGTGGAGTAAAAGTAAGTAAAGTGAGAAAGAGTACGCAGGATAAGGGAACAGGAGGACAACTGGAGTATGCTACTGGAATGTTCTAAACGAGTATAGTGGTAAGTTAATAAATTTGTAAATCTTCTTTTGCAATTTACCGAAAACTTGAATTTTTATCATTCAGATACACTTTTCTCCTAAATGACTGAAGTTAAACTGACAAACATTGGTACAGATATTTAGAATTACCTCTTCTACCTCCCTTGTCTACTATTTCCTGAAAAATTTATAACATGATGATGATGTTGGTGATATTTGAGCTACATTTTTAATATTTTTGTTGTAGTAAAATAAATTACTTGTCTTTTTTCGCAGATCAGCATCAGGGAACGAAACTGGAGGCATAAAACACTTATGTGAATGTTGCCTGTACTTTCTTTTTCCAAGCTGTGCAGTCAGTGGTACCAAAGAAAATTGTACCGCAGTGAAATTGTGTTCTGTTTTTTATACTATTATAAATATTTTTGTCAGTATCAAAATATAATAAATATCTCAATGGTTTTTTGGGAAATGCTTTGACTAATGACCTTAATTGCGTGTAATAATTTTGAGCTATCTCTCATTTATAGATCAGTTGCACTATCAGGGTGAAGATAACGCTAGAAGTGCAGCCCGTTCAGGGGCGTGTTCTCTTAACGCTCATGGGGATGACTTCACACTTTTAATGATTTAGAGTCGACTGCCACATTTTGCACCATACAGATATCTTGTATAGAAAGTTTTGCAATTCGTTTTGATCAATATGATGACTTTACATGACGGCATTACCTACAAATAGTCTAAGAGGGCTGCTCAGACGGTCTCCTAAACCGTTTATGTAGATAAGGAACAAAAGACTACCCATGATTTCTATCAGTTATTACGAACTGTGAACTTTCTGACAGGATATGACGAATCCAACAACACATTTAAGACGATACTCCATAGGCACGCAGTTTAATTAGAAGTCGTTTATAATGAACTATGTCAGAAGCCATCTCGTAAACTAAACACACCTTGTCGATAACACTCTTTACTTCGTGAGAGTAGAGCTGATTGTGTTTCACAAGAATGATATTTTCTAAATCCATGTTTACTTTTGTCAGGTGATTCACAATGTTCGAGGGCAGTATATGTTCCAAAATCCTACTGCAAAACCATGTTAGGGAAATGGGTCAGTAATTCAGCGGATTACTCCCACTTCCTTTCTTTGGTATTGGTGTGATTTGCGTAACTTTCCAGTCTCTGCGTATAGATCTTTCTACGAGCGAGTGATTGTATATGATTGCTACGTATGGAGCTATTGTATCAGCATATTCCGAAAGAAATCTGACTGATGTACGAGGGCAGTTCAATAAGTAATGCAACACATTTTTTTCTGAAACAGGGATTGTTTTATTCAGCATTGAAATAAACCAGGTTATTCCCCAATCTTTTAGCTACACAACACTATTTTTCAACGTAATCTCCATTCAATGCTACGGCCTTACGCCACCTTGAAATGAGGGCCTGTATGCCTGCACGGTACCATTCCACTGGTCGATGTCGGAGCCAACGTCGTACTGCATCAATAACTTCTTCATCATCCCCGTAGTGCCTCCCACGGATTGCGTCCTTCATTGGGCCAAACATATGGAAATCCGACGGTGCGAGATCGGGGCTGTAGGGTGCATGAGGAAGAACAGTCCACTGAAGTTTTGTGAGCTCCTCTCGGGTGCGAAGACTTGTGTGAGGTCTTGCGTTGTCATGAAGAAGGAGAAGTTCGTTCAGATTTTTGTGCCTACGAACACGCTGAAGTCGTTTCTTCAATTTCTGAAGAGTAGCACAATACACTTCAGAGTTGATCGTTTGACCATGGGGAAGGACATCGAACAGAATAACCCCTTCAGCGTCCCAGAAGACTGTAACCATGACTTTACCGGCTGAGGGTATGGCTTTAAACTTTTTCTTGGTAGGGGAGTTGGTGTGGTGCCACTCCATTGATTGCCGTTTTGTTTCAGGTTCGAAGTGATGAACCCATGTTTCATCGCCTGTAACAATCTTTGACAAGAAATTGTCACCCTCAGCCACATGACGAGCAAGCAATTCCGCAAGATGGTTCTCCATTGCTCTTTATGGTGTTCGGTTAGACAACGTGGGACCCAGCGGGAACAAACCTTTGAATATCCCAACTGGTGAACAACTGTGACAGCGCTACCAACAGAGATGTCAAGTTGAGCACTGAGTTGTTTGATGGTGATCCGTCGATCATCTCGAACGAGTGTGTTCGCACACTCCGCCATTGCAGCAGTCACAGCTGTGCACGGCCGGCCCGCACGCGGAAGATCAGACAGTCTTGCTTGACCTTGCGGCGGTGATGACACACGCTTTGCCCAACGACTCACCGTGCTTTTGTCCACTGCCAGATCACCGTAGACATTCTGCAAGCGCCTATGCATATCTGAGATGCCCTGGTTTTCCGCCAAAAGAAACTCGATCACTGCCCGTTGTTTGCAACGCACATCCGTTACAGACGCCATTTTAACAGCTCCGTACAGCGCTGCCACCTGTCGGAAGTCAATGAAACTATACGAGACGAAGCGGGAATGTTTGAAAATATTCCACAAGAAATTTCCTGTTTTTTCAACCAAAATTGGCCGAGAAAAAAAGTGTGTTGCATTACTTATTGAACTGCCCTCGTAGAAGCTGGACCGTAAGCCTTGCCTTTCTTAAGTGTTTTAAGCTGCTTCACTACACCGATGATATCTACTTATAAGTTACTCACGTTGGCAGTTGTTCTTGATCCTAATTCTGGAACATTTACTTCATTTTCTTCTGCGAAGGAATTTCGGAAAACTGTGTTTAGTAACTCTGCTTTAGTCGTTCTGTCTTCAACAACATCACCATTGTTATCGCGCAATGAAGATATTGATTGCACCTTCCACTGGTGTGCTTTACATGTGACCAAAATCTTTGGGTTTTCTGCCAGATTTAGAGACAGAGTTTCGTTGTGGAAACTATTAAAAGAATTTCGCATTTGAAGTTCGCCCTAAATTTCGATTTCTGTAACTTGAGAGTTTTGCGTTCTTTTAAATTTGGCTTGCTTTTCTCGTTGCTTCTGCAATAGTGTTCTCAACTATTTTGTGTACCATGGGGGATCAGTACCATCTCTATTTGTTATATATCTCTCAATTTCCATCGCTATCATTTCTTTTAATTTAAACTGCATCTAATCTACGCTTACACTGATTGAAAGGATTAGACACTAAGTTTTAAGAAGGTGTCAAGCGAATTTTTTTCTTCTTTTTTAAATATAATATGCAGGGTGTTTCAAAAGTGATGGTCAATATTCAGGGATATGACAGGAATGATCATTTGAAACAAAAAAGTCAAGTAAATATGCGATCTAAAACGCATACCTTAAGAGCTATAACCAGTTCTTGATCTTCGACACCATAAAACAAATCTCTTCTGCTGCAAGCTCTTTGCTTTCCATATTTTGGAAAGTGGTAGTATGCACCAAAACAAGAAAAAAATGTCCAGTGTACATCTGTAACACATACCTTAAGAACTATGAGCATTCATTTATCTTCACTATTTTGAAATACAACTCTTCTAAGGAACAACTGCTCATAACTTTAAAGGTATGCATTTTGGACCAGATGTTTACTGGACATTTCCTTTCTTTTTTTGATCCATACTACCACTTCCGAAAATATGGAATGCAAAGAGCTTGCAGTAGAAGAGATTTGTTTCACAGTATCGAAGATCAAGAATTGCTCATAGCTCTTATAGTATGAACTTTAGAGCCCATATTTACTTGACATTTTTGTTTCGAATGATCATCCCTGTCATGGCCCTGAATACTGACCATCACTTCTGAAACACCTTGTAACAGTGTGATTAACGAAGATATGAAAATATTTTAATTTCTTATTCTACAAGTAAAACTAAAGAAAAAAGTTCATATAAACATAGGTTCGCAAATCATCAGTTACGGAGTTAAGGCTAATAAAAGATTTTGCGTGAAATTTAGCAGCTTCGCTAACATGAACCCATCACAAAACAAAATAGAGCATGATTTTCATTTATTTTGTTGTTATTGATCTGGCGAATCTAATGAAACATGCCCGAGACGTGTAACTGCAGTAGTTTTCCATAACATCCAGAGAAGCAAAAATTATTATACAAGTAAATTTGTTTACTCTCCATTAATAATGTATAAACGTTAATGTCATTGTTGGCTATCTTTAGTTAATTGTTTCAGTCGTTTCCTAACCTTGAAACGAGTTAGTTTTCTGTACCACTTCCTTAACACTGAGCTTTGTTTTTTCCGGTTTAACATGAATTCACGTGTTCTATTTTATCAATAAAAGCACATTATCTGACACATTCATACAGTTTCAGTTAACGTTATCACCATCCTTTTTTCCAAAATTAAATTCTCTACGACTTCCGTTGAAAACTTTGTGCAATTGTCTGGAATTTAAAAAACAAAATGAGCCAAGTAGGTTATAAATTAGAAAGTTTACATAATTACGTCTTTGCTTCTCTGGATGTTCTGGAAAACTAATGCAGATACACGTCTGGGACATGTTTTATTAGATTCACCAGGCCTCTTTGCTTCTCTGGATGTTCTGGAAAACTACTGCAGATACACGTCTGGGACATGTTTTATTAAATTCACCAGTCCAATAACAACAAAATAAATGGAAATAGGTCTTTACTTTAAGCTCGTACAGTTTTGCAATGGCTTCATATTAGCGAAGTTGCTAAATTTCGCCGGCCATTGTGGCCGAGCGGTTCTAGGCGCTTCAGTCTGGAACCGCGCGACCGCTACGGTCGCAGGTTCAAATCCTGCCTGGGGCATGTATGTGTGTAATGTCCTTAGGTTAGTTAGGTTTAAGTAGTTCTAAGTTCTAGGGGACTGATGACCTCAGATGTTAAGTCCCATAGTGCTCAGAGCCATTTTTTTTTTTTTTTTGCTAAATTTCAGGCAAAATTTTGTAATAGTGCAACTCCGTAGCTAAGCATTTGTGGACTATGTTTATACGGACTTTCTTCTTTAGTTTTACGTGTAGAATAACATATAAAAATATTTGCATATCTTCGTGAATGACCCAGTATAATCTGTATCTCCCTCATACAGTTTAGTACGAGGGCTATCCACAAAGTACATAACGTTATGGAATTAAAAATAAATAAAGGATTGGTAAATTTTTTTATACATACAGATGAAAGCCACACTTAAATACTACTTTTCTATATAGTTTCCATTTAAATTAAGGCACTTATCGTAGCGATGGACGAGCTTGGAAATTCCTTCGTCGTAAAATTCGGCCGCCTGCGCCTTCAACCACGTGGTTACCTCTTCTTGAAGCTGTGCGTCGTCATCAAAACGCTGCATAGCCAACCACTTCTTCATTGCTGGGAATAAGTGGAAGTCGCTCGGTGCCAGGTCGGGACTGTACGGCGGATGAGGAAACAACTCCCACTTAAAAGATTCGAGAACTTCACGAGTGGCATTTGCAGTGTGGGCCCGGGCGTTGTCGTGAATCAGCAAGATCTTTGAGCCCAACTTTCCCCTGCGCTTGTTTTGTATTGCTCTTCTGAGGTTGTGCAGAATTTGGCAATACCTTTGAGAGTTTATTGTAGTGCCTCTTTCCAGGAAATCCACAAAAATCACACCTTTTCTGTCCCAAAAGGCAGTCGCCATCACCTTCCTTGCCGACATTGTCTGCATGCATTTCTTGGGTTTTTGGGGGGAATTTGTGTGCCCCCACTGCATTGACTGCAATTTTGTCTCGCAGTTCACATGCTTAACCCATGTTTCGTCACCAGTAACGATGCGATCGAGTAATGAGTCGCCATCTTTCTCGTAAGCGTCCAAATACGTTAACGCTGCAGCCATTCGCTGATTTTTGAGAATCTCTGTCAAGATTTTTGGTATCCATTTTGCACAAAACGTGTGGTAACCAAGCTTTTCGGTAATAATTTCGTGCAACAAACTGCGTGAAATTTTTGGAAAACTCATAGAGAGTTCCGTTATTGTGAAATTACGGTTTTCAGGGACCGCGGCGTCGACTTTTTCGACAAGTTCGGCAGTCACTATGCTGGGTCTTCCACTTCGCTCTTCGTCGTGAACGTTAGTTTGGCCATTTTTAAATTTTATGACCCATTGATGCACTCCACCTTCAGTGATTATGTTGTCCCCATACACTTCACAAAGCTGCCGATAGATTTTTATCGGTGTACAGTTTTTTGCAGTCAGAAACCTTATTACAGCACGCACCTCCCACTTCGCGGCATTTTCAATTAACGCTGACATTTCAAACTGTCACAGTAACTCAGCGGAGTACAGCACGAATCTCTCACTAGCACGGCAGGATACCGACTGAGCGGCGGAATGACATGACACCAAGATGGCCGCGCTAGCCCCGCCCCTAACGGACACAAACGAAAACGTAATGTACTTTGTGGATAGCCCTCGTATAACAGTTCTGGAAACCAAAAGTACTACTGCTGATAACATTTCTCTACACTAATCGAGATTTCAAAATTGGTCTGTAACAACTTGTAATTTAGCGACAAAGTTACGGAATCAAAAATGAAATAATGACTTTAAGACGTGTCTGTGAAATACAGACTGGAAAGACGTGCACCACGCACTTGACGTCAATTTAAAGTGTAATGTGTTCTGGAACATACATTTCACTTTCCTTATTATATAGTATTTGAGGTACGAAGATACGGAGACCTGCTGCTGAACATTTCAATAATTCTCCATGGCAAAGTATCACATACAGTTGTATTCCAAATACTGTCGGAAACAGCTTCATTAATTGCTCGTCTGTGAAGGAGTCGAAGTGAGAGGTGGATTGCAAGCGATATCGCCGCCAGAGATACATTATTCATCTATTTATTTCGCCTTTAGTACTGCAACCACAGTCTAATACATACAGCCACGACACTCTCTGGTGCGAAAGTTGTTACCATTTAACACAGCTGGAGCGACGATAGCGCTTCAAGCAGACAGAAAGCAGGCATACACATGCGTCGTAAGAAAAATGTTTGTTTTTAATAATTTCCTACATAATTACAAAACAGATGCTGCATTTTTGCGTTCCAAGCATCAGTAAATTATCAAGACACACGAACGATAGTGAAATACACTATGTGATCAAAAGTATCCGGACACCAACAAAAACATACGTCTTTCGTATTAGGTGCATTGCGCTGCCACCTACTGCCAGACACCTGAGCAGTCATTAGACATCGTGAGAGAGCAGAATCGCGAACTCACGGACTCCGGACGTGGTCAGGTGATCGTGTGTCACTTGTGTGATGATACGTCTGTACGCGAGATTTCCACACTCCTAAACATCCCTAGGTCCACTGTTTCCGATCTGATAGTGAAGTGAAAACGTGAAGGGACACGTACAGCACAAAAGCGTACAGGCCGAAAGTTAAAGAGGGTGGTAATGTGTAATAGGCAGACATCTATCCAGACCATTACACAGGATTTCCAAACTGCATCAGAATCCACTGCAAGTACTATGACCGTTAGGCGGGAGGTGAGAAAACTTGGATTTCATGGTCGAGCGGCTGCTCATAAGCCACACATCACGCCAGTAAATGCCAAACGACGCCTCGTTTGGTGTAAGGAGCGTAAACTTTGGACGATTAAACAGTGAAAAAACGTTGTGGGAGTGACGAATGACGGTAAACAATGTGTAGGCAGGGGTGGGAATGGCGAATGCCCGGTGAACGTCATCTGTCAGCATGTGTAGTGCCAACAGCATGCATAGGAGCCATTTTTTATTTATTGTCGATTTTTATGTCACTGCGCACACTTCCTATCGTAAAAACTATGTGGCAAATCAACATAAACGTTAGTATTCGCACTCATCGTATATCACATTCAAAGGTGTGGCTCGTTGGCTGCTTGGGACGCTGCTTTCGAGTCGTAGTGTCGCGACTATTATGTCAGACTATGAGTGCAACAGCGCGTACGTGAAACACTTAGTACAACCTGTGATGAAGCGTGATATCTTAGCAGAATAATTATCTTTGACAGCTCCAACAATTCCAATATAAATAAAAGACTTTGGGTGAGCGATGTTTTATATATGTATTTTTTTTTTTTTTTTTGTCCTTCACTCTAGAAATGGAATATTCTCAACAGAGATAAGCTAAAGTTATCTCATTTAATACAAGATTTAAAGGAGTATACAATTTTGTATTGTGACTCAAAGTAAATGTTTTGGACAGTACCAAGGAAATTCCATCCCATATCATTGCTAGCACGCCAAACAATAACAAAAACTTTTTTCTTACGACAAATATAACTATACAAATAAACAAAGTAGTTTTATATGGCTGGCAAACTTGATAATAATATTAAAGTATGACTGAAGGTGACAGGACATTCATAGACCTCATCGAGCTCCGTAGAGAGCTGATTAATATTTTATTGACTATATAATACCGTTATTTTCGTTGACAAAGACTCGTTTACTGTCTCACATCATTCCACTGAGGATTTAATTTCCGAGGACATTGTGTTATTACATTTCATATTTTAGTTTTAGCTGTAAGATCTTATTATCTTCAAAACGGCTGCAATGCATTTTAAATGTGCATTTAAGTCGCATGCTGCTGTTGGTAATGGTTCGCGCAATGAATAATAGGAGTTAAACGCGATGAATTTTGAGTCGGAAGTAGGTAGCCAATGAAATCCTCGTTTGTAATTTCGTTTGCTTTGTAAATGAAATTAGCGGATATTTTGTTTCACTCGTAGGAAATTAATTTTCCGATATTTTGTTTCACTTGCAGGAATTTAAGCTGTGCTATTAAGTTCGTGGCTAACGAAACCTGATAAATCGTGATATATTAGGAAAAAGCAGTTACATATTTGTGACAACCAAGACTATAAATTTCAGCCTTACCACAATCTCGGAAATTGTGATATTCGGAGAAAAAACAGCCAACTATTTGTGAGAGCCAAAATTGTCAGATCGGGTGATTCTCACTGGTTACGACATACTAATTACCTTATTGACTACGACCATCGGTAACAATTTGGCACCAACAGCACGCAACGAAAATCCAGTGACACCGTAAAAGCACATTATCTCTATGAAATTGTGGGCTAAACGCAAAAGAGCCTACAGAACGAGGGACTCGAACATTAGAAACATGTTAAACTAATATCTAAAACTGATAACCATGTCAGAACCTGCAGGGCGGCTGTGTTTTATTTGAATGTGATAGTCCCTCACACACACCTCATCTCCCTTCTTCCTCCCCCTCATCCCAAAAATTTGGGATGTTGTGACAGTCTGTTCTGTAGTGCATTTCAGACCTTGCTATCTCTAATCTGGGGATGGTGTAGGTTGCGCATTGATGCAATATTTATTTTAGTTCTATGGGTTTCTATCAACACAGAAGTAGAAGGGTCGTTTGCGTTCCATTTGTATGCCAAATACGTAAATTTTTCATTGTTTCTTGTGTGTTTTGTTTTAATTGTATGCGTGGAAGAGATGCTGAATCAACTGAGATTTCACGTTGTCAGATGTACCCGACCCACTGTTGTTTACCTGGCACGTGTGTTTGAAATGCGTCTTGCATTTTTCTGTCCTAAAAGGTGCTGAAAACTATGCGTCAAGCTAAACAAACGCATCTGTAATATAAATAAACATGTGTATGTTAAGACACGATAGCCAGGAACCAAGGGAACTCACACCTGCAGAAGACCTGTTGTTCTGGTGTCCAGTGGAGTGAAGCTCCAATAATTTCCACGTTCATGCAAACAGTTATAGAATTAGTATCTGGCATTGAGGGATGTAGTCTAGTGAAGAAAAACTGAGCGCATTAAAATGTAACATAAGTTACTGGCGCATATAGCTGTATCAACAGCTGCTGCTCTTTCTTGTTACGTAGTCGGACAGATTTCCTTTCACAAATCCAAACTACCCATATTTACCTGAAGTTCTTGTGCTGTTACGTGACTTCAGCCGTGGAGGAAAAGTATCGGATTACATGTTCAGTTAAATGGAAAAAATCATTTCCATCCATAATGTTTTGTTTCCGTTTTTCTTCCTTAGATACCATCCACTGCTCCGTGATTGTTGGGAAAGCTACTTTTAAGGTCCTATCCCTTCAGTTTTATTATGCTATTACAGAAATTCTTCATTGGACATTGTCAGCGTCAGTGAGACAGTTCCCTAACACCCACCTGTGAGGAAGCACTTGACCCCGATGTGGCCGGTTCAAATCCTGGTGACGGAAAAAATTTCACCACCAGCAAGTGTAGGAGAGGTGGTGGTGCAACTTTCCTGATCAGCAGAGTTTGCGCCAGTATCCTGGACTAATTCCCAAATTTCTATGCGGTATCTCCGTAATCAGAACATGTGACACCTGTCAGATGGGGATGTAGAGTTTGTTGTCTTCCTCCTTTATGCTATTCGAGACGAGTAGATTATATAATGTATGCCAGCAACTGGTTCGATCCTCACCTTTCCTCGTCATTGTATGAGAAGCGATCAAAAAGTTTCCGTTTGATGGCATTGCTGCAACATGTATACAGTATAGCGCGACTCCGATGCGGGCCTATAAACACCAGCATGTAGGCATTCGTTCCTTTCCGACGTGCCTGCGGTGAATGCGGAAACGCGAACCATGGTGACATTATTAGCAAAGGCGTCTAAACAGAACCAGCGTTCTCTTATTACGTTCTTGGCTGCTGAAGGACTAACATCTGTAGACATCCATCGAAGAGTGATGAATGTGTATGGTGCTGCATGTTTGTCGAAAACCACAATTGTAGAATGGTGCACCAAGTTTGGTGCTGGTCGCGATTTAACACAAAACGCGTGTCGATCTGGGAGTTCAGCCATAACTGGGAAGCACAAGTGGGAGATACTCCAGCAGCCGGCCTATTGTCCTGATCTCTCCCCATGCGAATATCACGCCTCCGTTCCCTTAAAGAAGGTCTTGAAGGGTCAATGATTCCTGTCAGACAGAGATGTGCAACAGGCAGTTACGGAATTATTCACAAAGCTGCACACGGTTTTTCACGAAACGGTTGTCTTCAACTTGGTGCGTCATTGGGACGTTTGCCTCGATGCTCATGGCAATTTTGCCTGATTGGCATACCGATTCCGGGCTGAACGGCCTTCTAACTGAAACTTTTTGTTCGCCCCTTACACAACACAAACACTTTGTGCACACCCTCGTTACAATCACTTAACCTCAACAGATACAGTTTAAACACAACTCTCAAAAATCTTGATGAAAGTTGGCCTTTTCCATTAGTCAGCTGAACCTACTCCCCTTCGTATCCCAGCCTACAGTGCCACAAGATTCTTTCCTTTCTTTTTCTAAATATTAACACTACAACTTAAAAAGTAAACTATTTAATGTATTGCTTATCCTTATTTCCTACAATTACATGTGATACATAGCGTGCCTGTATCGAAGGTGGGTAAATTCGTCTTTTCATCAGTCACTATCTAAGGTGTGAACGAGTTAGCAAGGTGGTCTTTGAAGAGAAATGGGAGGAATCCACAACTTAACATGGATTATGAACCATGTTGCACCAGAAAATTACTAGGGATAAGATTCTTTTAAGTGGTAGAAAATGTCCTTTTATCAATCTGGGATAAAATCGCAAATTGTTGGATTGTTCAATGATGCTTCAGACCACAGTATCTGCTGTGTGGTCTGTATCAAAATAAGAAGCCTTGGGGTACCTCCTTCTACACACAAATTGTCGCACATGTCGTAGATTTTCTCTGCTTCATAAATAATAAACCCATAAACTAGGATGGGTACTTCTCGTTGTATTTTATACTGGTGAACTGGAAACTAAATCAACTTTTTTACCTTCACCAACATATCTGTGGCAGCCGTTTTAAATGTTTTGGAGTCTTTTCGATTTAAGATTTGTAATGTAATTTGTTTTGGCTGCTATATATGTTGTCAAGTGATCATGAAGAATATCTAGTAGATGGGGGGGAAACACGTTCCATAGAACTCATAACGGTCTAAAATGTCCACTCGCTGATAAATGCCCAGCCAACATATATTACACAGCTGAATAGTCTATAAGGCAAACCAAATTTTGTTACTGTAATAGCTATACTAATGACACAATTGTGTGCATAATTACTTATAATTAGAATACCCATTTCTGAAGAAAACAGGTACTGGATGTGAGCAAGTGAAAACGCTTGAGTCAAAAAGGAACAAATTTTGGTTGCTGAACATTGGTAATTATTTAACCGGAAAATCAGAAAGGGAAGGTAAGCACACACCCTGCAAATGAGTAGAGATACAACTATACTACGAAATTTTTTGTCATTCCGGTCGTGTAGTTCTGTCAGTAATGACTGAAAGTAAGTCTTTCTCCCAGTAACCAAACACGCTAACTTTTCTGGCAGTTATTATTTATTTTATATAATTCAGTTACATGTAACACGTATAAAAATGATAACATAAATGCAGAACATACAATGATACAGTTTCATGAGCAAATGGAATAATTAAAATAGCAGAGGATAATATAGAACAACCGACTGACATAGAAAGGCCAGAAAGCCTCTGTAAAGAGCTCTCTCGTGATGCCTCTACTCAGAAAGCTGTTCTTTGCTGCTTATGAAGATGTGTGCAACGTGAAAAGATGTGTTGTGCGTGCGATAGACAGGAAAATCTCAGTGCAAGGCGTCATCACAGACTCGGCTAGCTAATAATCACAACCTGTCTTTTAAAGTGAATTCTGTGAATGTAACGCCTCACAAGGCAGATGCTTTAGACATACACCAGCTGGTAAGGGTAGCAATCCGCAGAGATCAGTTATATGAGGCACTTCAATGCTTATCAAATCAAAACCGGCAGTTCGCTCTCCACAGATCTCAAAGCATTACTAGCGCGCAAATACTATATTTTGATTAAACTATTGTTCTACTAATTATAGAAAACGCAACATTCTTCTGAACAACTGACGTTGAGGTGAGCTTAGGTAGGCAATACTGTTACTTAACATTCATCGGTGTGTTCGATCATTATAGCTTATGCTTTGGCAATATCAGGCATGCGCCACTTTTTACCCTCAATTATTTTTGTATTTACACCTGTATGGGACATTAAAGCAAGGACAGTAATTCACAAGTGCAAATGAGCATCAGTAATGACTACTTCTTGGTGGTTAAACGGCGCATTAATTAGATAAAACACTTCCCACTGACGTTTAGATCCCAATGTTGAACCTCCTCATTGACCAAGTAACGGCGATGGAGCTGTTATACTCACTGCTTCAGTGGATAATCACACGCTATTGTGTTTATGGACTTGTTTTTTAAGGGTCCGTTTCATTTTCTATCACAGTTTATTTTTCAATTCTAAACCTGGTATTAGTGCGCCTTCACTTTCTTTAGTCCTTAAACATTCCTATGTCTTAGGACTCTGTAGTAGCTATATGAAGCAACTTGTACGTTTTTGCGACCTGTAAACGATTCATCAGGTCTGTGCCAGGACTCTTGTTTGTACAGTATCTATTCCTAATTTACGGTGAAAGACATCTGAATCGGAGGTGACAACTTAAGCATTGGCAGTGATATTTTAATAGTACATTAGCGGTCTTCCCTGTGGATGCCATAGACAGTCGCCAATTAAGGTTCTTTTATTTTACGCGATTTGGATTCTACAACATATGTGTTACTTAACGGAGAAATACCAGTTCTTGATATGGTAACGAAGAAACGAGTAACGCGCCGAAAGCTGTGTAAGTATTTGCTCTATCTTTCGGTAGATATACTACTGTGACTTAAATGGTACTGGCTTCTGTAACTGGTCTCCATGCAGATGTTTCCCGAAAACTTATTAAGAAAAACATATCAGAAGTAAATGTGCGATAAAGCCGAGAAAATTCTAACTTCTGATCCAATATGTCACGGGAAAGTGTTGCATCGTTTTATGACGCTGCATACGGTACGTAATTAGGAATTGCTAGTGATTACGGAACACTGCAATCACTCGTTGTTACACAGAGTTAACTGATGCTCTCGAACCAATTGCGCGAAAGGCATATTCCGTTTTAGGTATTTCCCTTATCGGTTGCTTTCGGTAGTGAAAGTGGAATGTCACGGACAGAATCCGGTTTTGTCACCGCAGACAACTTTCCACTACCGGAGTGTATATAGAGCGAGCAACACGTGAAAGTTGTCACGCACAGTCTGAAGAGAGTTTTCCGGCAGGGGGCTTTCGTTATGCGTAGGAACTCCCAAGATGGGCTGGGCATCCAATAGGAAGTGGCTGTCTTATAGTGCGACCGGAAAGGGACTATCAGTGATAATTACAACCTGTATAGCAAATTCAAGCGATGAGTGGCACAGCTACTGAACATTGCATTAGACCGCATTTTCGTTAGGATGACGCAGGAAGAATTAAGTTACCTCTTTACAGTTGTCTACAGGTGCAGTTCGTCAGATTCGTGTTCTAAGTATATCCTGAACATAGTACTCATGGTTGCCTATTACAGATTACGTATTATAAATTTTTGAAAATATTTTTTTTCTAGGCGGTGAGAAAGTCCTCTGCGCGCTCGTCCACGCGTGGAGAGCTCGGTGGCGGCCGTGTTGTGGCGGCGGCTGCTCAGTCGATGGTGAGCTTCCGGAAGGAGCCGTCGACGCCGAAGAGGTCGTCGTGCGTCTTGGGCCGGCCGGGGCGCTTCGACTCGTCGGCGATCATCTTCTCCTGCTCCTTGAACCACGGAGTGTACGACTCCATCTTCTTCACCCAGGCCTCTGCGGGCAGAAGAAAGACACACAGTGGCATAGATCAGTGTCCTCTTTACGTTACGAACCTGAAGACAACTAAGATCGATTCACATTGACAGAACGGAGAAATGGTTCAAATGGCTCTGAGCACTATGGGACATCTAAGGTCATCAGTCCCCTAGAAATAAGAACTACTTAAACCTAACCTAAGGACATCACACACATCCATGCCCGAGGCAGGATTCGAACCTGAATGGTAGCGGTCACGCGGTTCCACACTGTGGCGCCTAGAACCGCTCGGCCACAACGACCGGCTGACAGAACGGAGAGGAAAGCGAAAAAATTTAACAAAACATTTGAATTGGCAGCTTTTATCGACGGAATTGGACGGGACGTCATCGGCACTGTTTCTCGAGATTGAAGTTCTTACGTTGATGTTCGTGGGAAACAGTGATGTCGCCTCTAACATCCTAAGTAATCCAATTTACGGTGGATTTTTGTCGAATGTTCATAGCCAAACGAAGTGTCAAAATGGACAGATGGGATATCAAACCGACCATCTTGATATCTAGGTTAAAAAAAACTGAAGGGAAATAATCTAGGTTCTTGGAATTACTCAGGGTAATTGAGAAATAATTAATGATATCAGAGAAAACTGGAATATTTCATTAACGGCTACTAATAAGTATTAAAAGAAGTGTACGACTTAGATATTACGCGCGTATAATTACATTCATGAAGAAATTGCGGAATTCTCTTATTTCTGTTGCAAAAATAAGATAAATATGAAATTGCAGCGTAAATGGCTACTTCCCTGCTTTCTCTTGGTCTATACACTTTTAATACAGGGTGTACATAAACTCCGGGAACACTTTCAATGTTTTATTGCAGAAGAAACAAACATTGTACACATAACATACATATGTCATTTTGAAGAGAAACCCTGAAACCTTTTTTTTTTCTTTTTTTCATATATTCCCCCTCAGCGTAGTTTGGTAATTTGCCGCTAGTCAGAGCTAGTTGCAAAACATGGCGAGTTCAGGTGCGGAGCGAGCTTTCTGTGTGTTGGAGTTTGACAAAAACAAGTGTGCTACAGCTGTTCAATGGATGTTTAGAACCAAGTACGGTAAAAAGCCACCAACAAGAAAGGACATTTTCTACTGGCACAACAAATTTGTTACGACGAATTGCTTGTGCCCGGCAAAGAGAAGCAGACGTTACAGTGTGAGTGAAGTGAATGTGGAGCGCGTACGAGAGACCTTCATAAGTAGTCTAGAGAAATCGGTGCGTCGTGCATCCTGTGAACTCAAAATGTTTGTAAAAAAACTTTCAGAGCTTCTCTTCAAAATGCAATATGTATTACATATGTACACCCTATAATAACATAAGGCGCGTAAGAAAGAACTATACAACTTTGGAATGATATAGAAATTTATTGAGTTCAGTGTGACTGCCATTTGTGATGCGACGAACATCTCACCGGTATTCAATTTTATCCCATACTCGTTGCAGCAAATCGGGCGTAACTTGTGCAACGGCAGCGTAGATTCTATTTTTCAGGACGGCTGGTAGGGGAGAAACTTACACACAGTCTTTAATGAAACTCCAAAGAAAGAAATCCAATGGAGACAAGTCTAGGGAGCGAGGTGGCCAAGCGACTGGCCCTTCACGGCCAGTCCACTGATCTGGGAAGCGATTATCGAGCAAACCTTGAACTTCCGTCAGAAAATGGAGTGGTGCACTGTCTTGCCGGTAGTAAAGCACGCCATATAAGTCATCGTCATCGATCTGTAGAATCAAAAAATGTTTTCAAGTATACCCATATACACATCGAAATAAGTGTCCAAGGAATAGAAAAGCAACTGGAATCAATCAACAGAGGAAAGTCCACTGGACCTGACGGGATACCAATTCGATTCTACACAGAGTACGCGAAAGAACTTGTCCCCCTTCTAACAGCCGTGTACCGCAAGTCTCTAGAGGAACGGAAGGTTCCAAATGATTGGAAAAGAGCACAGGTAGTCCCAGTCTTCAAGAAGGGTCGTCGAGCAGATGCGCAAAACTATAGACCTATATCTCTTACGTCGATCTCTTGTAGAGTTTTAGAACATGTTTTTTGCTCGAGTATCATGTCGTTTTCGGAAACCCAGAATCTACTATGTAGGAATCAACATGGATTCCGGAAACAGCGATCCTGTGAGACCCAACTCGCTTTATTTGTTCATGAGACCCAGAAAATATTAGATACAGGCTCCCAGGTAGAAGCTATTTTCCTTGACTTCCGGAAGGCGTTCGATACAGTTCCGCACTGTCGCCTGATAAACAAAGTAAGAGCCTACGGAATATCAGACCAGCTGTGTGGCTGGATTGAAGAGTTTTTAGCAAACAGGACACAGCATGTTGTTATCAATGGAGAGACGTCTACAGATGTTAAAGTAACCTCTGGCGTGCCACAGGGGAGTGTTATGGGACCATTGCTTTTCACAATATATATAAATGACCTAGTAGATAGTGTCGGAAGTCTCATGCGGCTTTTCGCGGATGATGCTGTAGTATACAGAGAAGTTGCAGCATTAGAAAATTATAGCGAAATGCAGGAAGATCTGCAGCGGATAGGCACTTGGTGCAGGGAGTGGCAACTGACCCTTAACATAGACAAATGTAATGTATTGCGAATACATAGAAAGAAGGATCCTTTATTGTATGATTATATGATAGCGGAACAAACACTGGTAGCAGTTACTTCTGTAAAATATCTGGGAGTATGCGTACGGAATGATTTGAAGTGGAATGATCATATAAAATTAATTGTTGGTAAGGCGGGTACCAGGTTGAGATTCATTGGGAGAGTCCTTAGAAAATGTAGTCCATCAACAAAGGAGGTGGCTTACAAAACACTCGTTCGACCTATACTTGAGTATTGCTCATCAGTGTGGGATCCGTACCAGATCGGGTTGACGGAGGAGATAGAAAAGATCCAAAGAAGAGCGGCGCGCTTCGTCACAGGGTTATTTGGTAACCGTGATAGCGTTACGGAGATGTTTAGCAAACTCAAGTGACAGACTCTGCAAGAGAGGCGCTCTGCATCGCGGTGTAGCTTGCTCGCCAGGTTTCAAGAGGGTGCGTTTCTGGATGAGGTATCGAATATATTGCTTCCCCCTACTTATACCTCCCGAGGAGATCACGAATGTAAAATTAGAGAGATTAGAGCGCGCACGGAGGCTTTCAGACAGTCGTTCTTCCCGCGAACCATACGCGACTGGAACAGGAAAGGGAGGTAATGACAGTGGCACGTAAAGTGCCCTCCGCCACTCACCGTTGGGTGGCTTGCGGAGTATAAATATAGATGTAGATGTACACAAGACCAGAGACAGTTTTCCCCACGAAGAAGAAAGGGTCGTACACATTCAATTTGCTAAGGGCTGTCACGAACATGTTCCAGGGTTGCATGTGGATTTTCGCTTACCCGTATTCTGCTGTTGTGGGTTTTCACAATGGCACTCATATGAAATGTTGGCTCATCGCTGAAGATTATTCTGTTCAGGAATGTCTCGTCACCCTCTGTCCGATCCAATATTTCCCCACAGAATTCCCTTAGACCAACCCTATCTACATTACTAATGTGATGTGCCATCGCGACAGAGTCTTTTGTCGAATGCCAGTCTCACGAGACCCACAACGCGTTGATTTCTGTGGACTAGGGGCAAAGCTCTCCCTAACCTGTTCGACATAATTAGCAACACGCGAGCAACCTGGTGATTTATCTTGTCGCAGTGAGCTTATCGTCTCAACAAAGTTATTGTGCTAAGGGTAAATTGTAGGCTTGCGTGGAGATATGTAGCACATTCCGTGCGAAATTTACCTCGAACACTTGCTGCAGAGTTAGTTTCATGAAACCAAAACACATAGCGAGCGCACTTCGCACCAGTCAAAGTAGTCATTTTAACTGTGGACTATGCTGGCGCTCCTGGTATCGGAATGGAGTACTGATGCATGTTTGAATAAAGCTTGAGGATTTTTGCTACAAAATAATATGGACCGACACTGTGAAAAAGAAAGATCACAGAAACATTTGACGCACCTCTTTTCCTGTTCATAATTTGGAACATCAAAAGCACATGGAATTTTTCTCTAATCTACGAGCGCTGTCCAGAAAGTAAGCTCCGATCAGCCGCGAAATGGAAACCACTGCGAAAATACCGTAAAGCTTTGCACAGATGTTTTGGGCAGTGTCTCTAGTATGCGCGTCGATCATGTCGCGTCGCTCTTTTCAGTTTTGGGTGAACAGTGAGCACTTAAAGATGCGTAGGGAGTAGCGTCTCCTGCCATGTTTGAGGGCCTGGTTAGAGATTTCGCCTGTGGCATGCAGCCCACATGACGCAACTGTGGAGCAGTTCCTTCTGCATGCCAATTCTCGGCCGCACACTGCAGGGGCAATGAAGACGCTCCTGCAACGTTTGCAATGAAAAGTGTTTGATCACCCACAATACAGCCCGTAATTGGCTCCCCCTGAGTCTCATCTCTGATCACAAATACCGCTGGCTATGAAGACAAAATTTTTCAACAGACAACGAGCTGCAGACCAGTGCAGATAACTGGCCGTAAGCACAGGTGGCTGCTTTCTATGACAAGGATATTCGAAAGTTGATACAACACTGTGACAAAACTCGAAGTTTGAGGGGCGACTATGTAGAGAAGTAGGTGGAAGGTGTATCTAACTGTTGCAAATAAAACGTGTTTGGTTTTCACAGTGGTTTCCATTTCGCGATCGATCGGAACTTACTTTCTGGACAACCCTCGTATATTATTTTTTACTTTTAGAAAAATTATATGACAAAACATATGAAAGTCTCTTCCTTAAAAAATAATGTTTTCTTTGTCTTCATTTTATCGTCACCTTTCTTTTCGTAATAGATGCTGAAAGTCCCATGACGAATTTGACTTTTTTTAGGGGTTTTTCGACAAAAGAGGACAGATACCTCAAAGTGAAAAATGATTCACATTTTCAATAAATACACAAAGAAGAATCCTACACTGCGAATTAAAATCAGATACTGGCGAATCAGTTTTTAATTAATAACATGGACTTTGCTGAGGTGCGGCGGATTTATTATTGTATCAATACAGACAGCCGTACTGTGAAAGCAAACACAGCGGAGGAATGTCTGTGGAGAGGCCAGACAAACGCGCGGTTACTGAAAAGCAGCCTTTTCAATATTTGTAGGGCAACAGTCTGTATGATTGACTGATTTAGCATTGTAACATTTAGCCAATGTGACTGGATATGTTGGTAATGTGAACTCCCGAAAGAAAGCCGTAGCTTTTCCCGACGTCATGCAATTCTGCTGTACGGCTTCATGATGATGACGTCCTCTTGCGTAAAATATTCCGCAGGTAAAACGGTCAACTCACACGTATCCCTGGTCGAGGCCACACAGAAGGATGCCATCATTAAGGTAAAGAGGCTTTTTAAATGTGATTTTGGAGAAGAATGTTAAGAATTAGATGGGTAGATCGAATAACTAATGAAGAAGTGGTGAATGAAATTGAGCAAAAATAAATCGATGGCATAATGTGACTAAAACAAGGAATCGGTTGACAGGACACATCGTGAGGCGTCAAGCAATCGCCGTTTTGGTAGTGGAGGGAGTATAGAGAGTAAAAATTGGAAAGGGAAACAAAGGCTCGAATACAATAATGAGGTTCGAATGAATGTAGCTGTCAGTAGTAATTGCGAGATGAGGAAACACGCACATGATAGCCTGACGTGGATCAACCGATGTTCAGACTGAAGACTGCAACAACAAAAACAACAATAACAATGACGACAGCAAACTTTTCTTGACAATGCAGAAGTCAGATTTATTGAAGGAGAAACTTACTGTTGTTTTTGACGTTATTTAGTACATAGGAGGAAAATAAAAACAAAAGAGAAGGTTAAAAATGTCGTATTGCCTTATGTGTTTGTATATGTCTAAGTATGTTTTCTCTAGCAAGTGAATATCGATTTTCTGAACTGTTTGTACGACACTTTTCCTATCGTTTCACTTCTCAGCAGCTTACCATACAAACTTTGTAGTCTATGGAGCTTTCTGTAGCCATTAATAAATTTCAGCATTGCTAATTACTTATTTCTCCAATATTATTCGGACATTTTGTGTCGCGAATGGCATCTCAGAACCTCAGTTTCACCGTTCGGCTGAAGTGACGTTGGGTTGGCGTTCCGTCTGGTGTGAACACACCACGATTAGACGCTGAATTAAACGTGCGTTCTGTTCTGTCCCATTCACGTTCTGTGTGAATCGGCTTTTCATCGGTCATAGAAGGATCACAGAGAAATTCAAAAAATGCGAAATACACAAACGACAGTGTTTTTGATAACGAGTGCAAAAACAGTGGAAACAAAAACAAAAATGGTGCAAATGGCGATGAGCACTATGGGACTTAACATCTGTGGTCATCAGTCCCCTAGAACTTAGAACTACTTAAACCTAACTAACCTAAGGACAGCACAAACATCCATGCCCGAGGCAGGATTCGAACCTCCGACCGTAGCTGTCGCACGGTTCCAGACTGTAGCGCCTAGAACTGCTCGGCCACTCCGGCCGGCTTGGAAACAAAAGATCAACTTACGTCAAAAGATCTAAGCCATCACTTAAATATATTACCATGCACCAGTGATTCTCAGTCTGTGGGGCATGCCCCGCTAGGTGGCGTGATAACACTAAATGGAGGGCACGAGTTCACAGGAAAGAAAAAAATATGAATTAAAAAATTGATTAATTTACTGAAAGGAAAGCAAAGCAAAACACATTCTGACGTAATAAAAAATTAAAATTCACATTTACACTGATATAATGCACTTATAAATAAGACTGCGTCAGTGTTGCACAATGCTATTAATAAGTAATCTTTCAATATTAAACTGAAAACAAGTATAATAATTACTAGAGAATCCCTTGGACCTGGATTGCAGGGCAAAATTTTTCGACTAATGTTAAGAGTAGACACTCTGAGTTCTTTTCCTATGTTTAGCTGAGATCTATATTTTGTCTTCAAAGCAGTCAATGCCAAAAATCCGGTTTCGCAAACGTAGGATGTTGACGATGCTAATAGTACACGAAATGCTCGTATTCGGTGCAGAATTCTCATCATCAAGCCTTGACCAAATTCGAATATCGGTTCCTTATTGCATTGTCTTTTGATTTCATAAAATGCCATGAAGTCTATAAAGATTTCTCATTCGGCAGTTGAGAGACCTTCGGGGATAATTTGGGGCAGAAAAGAAGAGGATGGTGGTGGGAGGATGGCGATGAAAATTATTCAATAAAATTGGGTCGCAAATACTGAGAGATTGAGGAACGCTAGCTTACATGGCTCAGAGAATACAGAAACAAACGGATCATTACAACAATGAAAACATAATGAAGCAAAATTGGACCAAAGAAGTAAGGTTGACGGATATTTTTATATGTACACTCCTGGAAATTGAAATAAGAACACCGTGAATTCATTGTCCCAGGAAGGGGAAACTTTATTGACACATTCCTGGGGTCAGATACATCACATGATCACACTGACAGAACCACAGGCACATAGACACAGGCAACAGAGCATGCACAATGTCGGCACTAGTACAGTGTATATCCACCTTTCGCAGCAATGCAGGCTGCTATTCTCCCATGGAGACGATCGTAGAGATGCTGGATGTAGTCCTGTGGAACGGCTTGCCATGCCATTTCCACCTGGCGCCTCAGTTGGACCAGCGTTCGTGCTGGACGTGCAGACCGCGTGAGACGACGCTTCATCCAGTCCCAAACATGCTCAATGGGGGACAGATCCGGAGATCTTGCTGGCCAGGGTAGTTGACTTACACCTTCTAGAGCACGTTGGGTGGCACGGGATACATGCGGACGTGCACTGTCCTGTTGGAACAGCAAGTTCCCTTGCCGGTCTAGGAATGGTAGAACGATGGGTTCGATGACGGTTTGGATGTACCGTGCACTATTCAGTGTCCCCTCGACGATCACCAGTGGTGTACGGCCAGTGTAGGAGAACGCTCCCCACACCATGATGCCGGGTGTTGGCTCTGTGTGCCTCGGTCGTATGCAGTCCTGATTGTGGCGCTCACCTGCACGGCGCCAAACACGCATACGATCATCATTGGCACCAAGGCAGAAGCGACTCTCATCGCTGAAGACGACACGTCTCCATTCGTCCCTCCATTCGCGCCTCTCGCGACACCACTGGAGGCGGGCTGCACGATGTTGGGGCGTGAGCGGAAGACGGCCTAACGGTGTGCGGGACCGTAGCCCAGCTTCATGGAGACGGTTGCGAATGGTCCTCGCCGATACCCCAGGAGCAACAGTGTCCCTAATTTGCTGGGAAGTGGCGGTGCGGTCCCCTACGGCACTGCGTAGGATCCTACGGTCTTGGCGTGCATCCGTGCGTCGCTGCGGTCCGGTCCCAGGTCGACGGGCACGTGCACCTTCCGCCGACCACTGGCGACAACATCGATGTACTGTGGAGACCTCACGCCCCACGTGTTGAGCAATTCGGCGGTACGTCCACCCGGCCTCCCGCATGCCCACTATACGCCCTCGCTCAAAGTCCGTCAACTGCACATACGGTTCACGTCCACGCTGTCGCGGCATGCTACCAGTGTTAAAGACTGCGATGGAGCTCCGTATGCCACGGCAAACTGGCTGACACTGACGGCGGCGGTGCACAAATGCTGCGCAGCTAGCGCCATTCGACGGCCAACACCGCGGTTCCTGGTGTGTCCGCTGTGCCGTGCGTGTGATCATTGCTTGTACAGCCCTCTCGCAGTGTCCGGAGCAAGTATGGTGGGTCTGACACACCGGTGTCAATGTGTTCTTTTTTCCGTTTCCAGGAGTGTATTTTACAAATCTAAGAGAATATTTGTTTCCAATGTGTTTCTATTTGCTCCTTCTGCGACCGATTAGAGATCGACTAGCATAGAACGGAAAAGGAACGGAACATAACGGAAGGTGGCTACTGAGCGGGTGGTACACGAACAGACATCCAGATCTTTCCATGTGGAACTTGGATTACACAGGCGATAATTTGGTGATACCGATACTGTAAGCGCTGGTTTCTTTCTACAGGATCGAGGAGGATTCAGTACTCACCTCGTAGACGAATGTAGCTTGGAAAAAAACTGATAAAAACTAACGAGCAGGGGAGTGGGCATCTAACCGAGCAAAATTTTTTAAACATGCGTGTCATAAAACAACAGCTAACCCTCGACGAGCATACGGAAGTTCGTTCGATAAGCGAACGTGTTTGGGTGGATCTGGCAGTGCTGTTTTCTCCGACTAAGCTGATATACTTGTCAGATCATTCATGCTCGTTATACATTACCAAAAATTCTAGCATGTGGTCTTTAGAATCCATTATTAATAACATTGCCCCTTACAGTATCACATATAAACTATTTTACTATAATTCTGCTTCTCTTATTGTTGCTCGTTTTATAATCTACCTTCACACTGTAAACATCATGGAAAATTCGCGAATGATCACCTGTGGATGGGAACTGAACGTTTTCCCACCTTTCACTTATCAGCCGAAACCGTTATCTTTAGCTAATTTAATTACTAACTGCTTTCTTTAGCATAACAAGTATTAGCCGGCGTAGGCTGGATTAAATGAACACATTTCGCGCGCTCGTTATTGGTTGGCTGTCGTTTTGTGGCTCTAGCTACTCCGACGGTTAATTTGCGATGTATGACTATTTTGAAACTCTTGTTCGTTTCGACGTTCGGCGTCCCCTGTCGTGCTCTTGCCTTCTTGTTTGGTTCTTTTTCTGCACCCGCTATTTTAAATAGTAAAACAATTCCGAACACTGTGTGAAAAGATATATCTTCCGACCTACTTTCTACATATAATTGCCTTGGTAGTCCTCCTCGTGATCTAAATCTGTAGCCACTGAGAAGAGATTAACAGAAATGCCATTCACTTATTGTGCGCTTGATAGTCACATCATTAATAGAGCAACCCATAACTGTGAATGTCATGTTGTTGTTTGTGATAATTAGCTATGCATTACACATGGTTAACCAAAGCGACACACATCCACCCCAACGTTTCAAATATTTTTCATTCTCTGAAACTGCATTTCCATGTTTAGTACCATGTAATGTATCTTATAAGTCACAACTGTTTTGTGGTTTTTCTTTACTTTTAGTGAAAATCAGTACTCACGGTGGATGACATCAATGGGTCCTGCGTCTCCACCGTACTCTGCAGGCAGCATCTCCTTGGGCACGTAGTTGTACAGCGTATCCAGCGAAGTGTGCACGAAGATCTGCCAACACACCACACAACATTAGCCAACAGGAACCTCCCAACAGCCTTATTTCCAAACACGACGCCAATAAATACACTGACATTCAAATCGTACATTCACTGATGAGCCAAAGCATTATGATCATCTGCATAATAGCTTGTTTCTCCGTCTTTGGAACGAAATTCTCCTTGTCCCATGTTAGACAAAAAGTAGGCATAGCAGAACATTATACGCACTATCTCCTCTGCTGATATCTTCTTGCTCATTTAGACATTTTGGCTTACAAATTTCACCAGAACAAAAACAAAACAAATGAAAAACTATCCTTAGACCCCTATGGGATTCTAAAATATAGACGCGTTAGGCCCTTTTGATTCCGACACACAGTGAAATTTATTTAATAATCACAGATTTCGACTTAGAGAAATTATAGAGGAACTTTAAAAAGAACAACTGCTTCGACGTTACCAAAAGGGGATCCACAACTAATAGTGGAGTGCTAATCCAATTTACGTCTTTCTGTGCATTGTGCTGTCAACCACCTGGGAACAAAATTGTTTGTGTGACTCTGACTACTAATGGGACAACGCATATAGCTAGATTTGTGGTCGTTATCTACGCATTTCGACAGTGGTTTTGTTAGAGTTCATCGAAAAATCAATCAAAACCCTCTTGTTCAAGTACACAGTGACTACGAGTTAGAAGTCCTATGATAGTTACTCAAAACGAATTCCGTTTAGTCTTGCAAGAAAGATAATCTGACACTGATAGAAAAGATGAAGAAACATTACATTAGATTCAATCAAAAATACATTTGAGCGTATGGTTAATAAATAATAAATAATCCCAGTGAGCAGCCTTTCGTAAATTGTTGCTGTTGATAAATTTCATCAGACAAACAGCAAGTCAGTCGAAGTTATATACGTTTATCTAGAATACTAAATATAGACAAAGTACATGGAATGAATGCTTAAAATTTAACTAAAATTTATGTTTCTTGCAAATTATAACAATATTTAATGACGTACCGTAGTGAACGAAACTATTGAGTAAGAAAATTTAAATCTTCAGTAAAATCTGTTTATTATGCCACAAGTACAAAGTGCGTGGATACTGAAATATCATCCGTTCGATGAAAAATGTGGGATCATTTAATGATGAATTGCTAATGTTATTTAGTATTAGTTTTCTAAAATGATGGAACCATGAATCACATGAATAGCCGTACTCTACATAAGTAACCAAGAAACAAAAGAGTTACATTATCTTGAGTATTTCTTCAACAATATGATGCCTGTTGCAAGATTGGGAAAGATACGCAAGTTACTCTTTCGTTTTCGCCATATTCACCACCTCTCTTACTAAACAACTCTCCTGTTCTTGAACACATTACTTTAAATTATGACTGTAGCTTCTGCGAATACTGGTTTGGTGATTTGGGTGATTCGGTTGATGTCTGCTTTGACTGAAGTATCTTACTTTTCGTCACGTTACTGTTGTCGTAAGTTTCACCAACTGTTAAGTACAACCTCCTGAATCCAGGAATACAAAATGAGCAAAACACATAATTCAGAATGAGTTCGCAGAATAGACGACGACGCTGGTGAAAACAGTTTTCCATTGTTCTGCGTGAACTCACGATCTCCTCGGTTTTAGCGAGACGGAAGGGATGGGACTGGTTGTTCAGACGTATTGTGACAAGGTGTAGCCTGTCACTGCGTCCCGTATTAATAGCAGACCCTCTCCGTGTCCTCTGCTATTCGCAGCACTCCGTAATTACAGCAGAGTACCACTACAGTAGCACGCTGCGTTGCTTAATGTGGGGGTCTGTGACAGCAGCGACCTGAGAAACAAGAAAGCGGCTCGTGTGTGCTGTGTCTGAAACAGTGTATACACGGCAGTATAGTCGCTGTCCTCTGTTGATTGTATTTCGCAAAAAGATAAGATAAGTACAAAAATACAAAAAAAAAAAAACCTTTTCCTGCGCTCTTTCATTGGTTATTTATTATATTTTCCATACGCGACCTAGGTCTCGAGTTATTATTCCTTTGTCTAACATTACTGGCAAAGATGCTGTAATAGTTGTTAGAAACGTAAATAAACAAGAATCATTTTGAATAGCTGCTAAATGAACAATCAGATGTCAGTTACTCTCTTGTTGCCAATATTGCCAAAATGGACAGCAAGAAAAAGGGTGATTGAGCGCCTCATCTTTGTTCACCTATGTCCCATTAATGTTTACAAGTTGTTGCACATGTCGAATATTATATTTGTTCGTCACATCTGTTGCAAAATATTGCACAGAGGTTGCTTGGTAATGACTATGATGTAGAAATTGGCCTACAGCAAATAAACTGGGAATTTTACGCCCCATGACACACGACGTTTCTTTTGAAAATATCCTTCCGTGTTTGAAGCCGATTGCTATTGACAAGACGTGACCCTCGTCTGCATTCGCTATCAGTTAGCAAAATGGCTGCCAGTGGCACATCGTTCTTCGCAAATACGTTTGACGGTCCGTGTTGATACACTAACGAAAACAGCAACTCCATTCACGTTGAGGTCATCGGTATGTCCAAACATGATAACTCCTTCCTACCTCTCTGTTGCGTCTGCACGTGGATCCATCTAACCTCTCCGTTTGCAAACAACCTATTGGCACGTGCATCCTCTGCCATGACTTAGCAGTAGTTGCCAAAATGTGCCTACGGGTTGGACACTGGGTGGAGTCGTGACAGAAAACGAGAACGAACCACAAGTAAACTGCCAGGTGAGCTAACTGCGGTGATCTCTACACTATGTGGATGGAGAACTCGATGCTTGGAGTATAAAACTCTCGCCTGCCAAAAGATTTCTGTCGTCTGGATAGATAAACATATCAGTGTTGTGTAACACTAAAGGCCTCCGGTTGTTGATGTACAGGATAGAGGTACTGATCCGCAAGGGAGTACAGGGTGGCGCAGACCCGACTGACAAAGTCCTACCTTGAACATTGGCCATGTGCATTAGCTTGTATTGGGTGACAGAGAGGCGAAGGGTGAAGGAAAGAACGCCATTTCATACGCCAGTAGTAACTGAGGCGTTGGAGCGTACTACATCGTGTTACCTCAGTTCGTCGCCATTTCCGCTTAGCTGAACTGTTTTGAAGACAGTGTTCAATGCGAAGTATGGAGCTCCGAGAGCAGAGAGTGATGGAAGGAAATGCAGTCCTCAACGCTTGGTGCCCCTGCAGTCTCGCAGTTTAGGAGTGAGTTGACGAAGTTTATAATGAATGCTTAGGAAATCAACGTTCATCGTTACAAACTGCAAATTGTTCATAAACGTGATTCCAGACCCAAGGAAGTAAGAGTCACTTTTTGCACTGCCATAATCAATCTAGTAACCGAAAAACCCTGCTTCCTTGTATTATTCGTTCATATCCACCGAAGCCAGTGTCCATATTTGGGGTTTTGTCAAGAAATCGAACACGCGGTACTGGTCTTCCGTGAATCGTAAAGAGTTGCTTGAAAAGCCGTTGCACTCTCTCAAAATGACAGTTGGTATAGATTCGGTGCACTGGGACTGTAGGCCCATATTTTTTTCAAGAATAAGATGGAAACATAGCGTCTGTTACTTCGGAACGTAATGTCTCTATGTTGGAAAACTTTGTTCACTCTAGCTTACTTTGGCTTGACACTGATCAGAAGACACTTTACTTTCAGCAAGATGGTGTAACAGCCCACACTGCGCGCAACAACATGGCCGTTATTCGAGAAATGTATGCAAGCGTTATCACTCTCGTTTCGGAGACACCGTTTACCTCTTCGGTCACCCGATGTTACTGTCCAAAATTTTGCAATGGGATTTCTTGAAAGAGCGTTTCAAACAAGCCATTGCTGATGAGGTTGAGGCAATTCTCGGTACCCATGGAGGCACATGTACGATAACTTCCAGAAGAGCTTACAACAGTTCAATGATTTAAATGGAGGCCATTTTTCTGATGCAATTTTCAAGAAATAATTTCAGAGCAATGGATAATAAACGGCATATTTCAGAGTACTTATAAACCATTTCGTCTTGTTTTCTATACCATTTCATAATCTACGATCATTTTAAATGTTCGGCTCGGCGCCACCCTGTATTTAATGCACTAGCATGACAGTATATTACTGTGATTTTTAATTTCTGTTCTAGGTTTTATTTTAAAACGGAACCGAAGTGTTATTCGCCAGTTTTGTTATCCTGTCTAGTGTAACCGTGTGATAGTTGCTGTTCCATAGAACACTATTAATTTTGATCGGGAAGAAATGAAAATGTAGCACTGGAAGAACTAGCTACTCACCCTGTTCCTTATCTTCTCCTTTAGGAAGGGCTTGGCGAAATTGATGATGGTGTCCACCAGCGGGTGTACGTTAATCACGTGTACTTCCTTCAGCTTCACTGGGTATGCTTCCTGAAAGCAATAAAAAGAAATCAGTAACATTAAGGGAAGTGTAAGGGAAGGTACGTTGAAACGGACATTCTACTTGCTTTCAGTCACGAATCCACCTCATTGCAAACTTACAGAACTCTCAATGAAGCTACAGTCATTAATTTTGTTCCAAGCGCAGTACGAAATTGGAAAAGCAAATCCGTAAATTTTTGTTTGATTGCAGACTTCAGTATTATTTAGGTGTTGCACAAGTGTTGGATGAAGCACCTTCTAATATACTGTATTACCACATCTGTCATTAGAGTCTCGAGATCGAACTGGGAAACATATGAGATGTCGAGCGAAAAAAAGTACGAAATGAAACTTTAATGTGATCCAGGATAAGTTAGTAATGCATGGTTTCGAGTCCCCGTACAACAACGTATTTTAACTTGTTGCCAGTTTTCATCACGGAATATATGTCCCCAAGGAGTAGAAAATTGTCTTGTTGACATACCCTTCTCAGTGAAATAAAGTTACCTCGTGCATTTGGTCTACGGTAACTTACAATGCGTAAAATAGGACTTTCACTCACAAGTAAACAGTATGCACATCTTTTTCTTATTAGCCAGCCATTCGCTCTGCGTTGAGGAAACAGCAGAAGACTGAATTATCTCGAATTCACGTATTGGGCGTAGTGACCTATGGTCGTGAAAATGGCAACTGAAGTTTTCGCTGACTGATGTGATGAGAGATGACTCGGTTTGAACAAGTGGAACATCTCAGATCCAACGTTATTTATCAAAGACGAATTAGAATGTACATCGAAGGAATTACGAATGTGTTGATCCTGTTTAATGATGTTATCCATGCTCTCTTTCAATGCGTAAATGATGGTAATTGTTATACATGAGCCAAGGTAGCCCCTGAGCGCCGGCAACCCATATTACACCACAGAGGATGAGGTTGTCTATGCCCAAGGCGTACTAAAAGCGCCATGGTAAACACCGGCTATTTACGAGGGTTATTCCAAAAGTAAGGTCCGATTGATTGCCAAATTGAAACCACAGTGAACATCAGAAATGTTTTACTTGTAACAATTAGCTACACCTTTCAGCTACTTCTCTACGTAGTCGCCGTTCTGACTTAGACTTTTGTCATAGCGTTGTACCAACTTTTCAATAGCCTCATCATAGAAGGCAGTCGCCAGTGCTTTCCGCCAATTCTCCACGCTGGCCTACACCTCGTTGTCTGTGTCAAAATGTTGTCTTCAAAGACAGCGGTTCATGTGACCAGAGATGAAACTCAGGGGGAGACAATTGCGGACTGTATTGTGGCTAATCTCACATTTCCATTTGAAAACGATGCAGGAGCATCTTCATTGCCCCTGCAGAATGCGGCTGAGAATTGTCTTGAAGAAGAAACAGCACGACAGTTATGTAATGTTAGCTGCATAGCTTCAGGCGAAATTTCTCACCAGGCCCTCGTACTTGGCGGCAGACACTATTTTCTAGACATCTTTACGCACTCACTGCGAGCTCAGAAATGAGAAGAGCGACGTGATGCTAACTGGGGTTATACTAGAGACACTACCCAACACATCTGTGCAAAGCTTTATCGGATTTTCATAGTCGTTTCCATTTCGCGACCGATCGGACCTTACTTTTGGAATAACCCTCGTACATACAGTACATGATAATGGAAACAGACATTCCGAGCACATCTTCCTGCAGGGGCAGCTCGAGCCACGGCCTGCAGGAAGTATCACTATGCCAAAACCTGATTGGCTGAAGACAGCTATATAGGGGCTAGAACCAGCCCCGAAGTTCAGTTCCCACCGGATGCCGACCGCGTGTACTGCGACCGTTGAAGATTACGTCTTCGTCTCGGAATTGGACTGTTACTAGAGTGTGAGTGTGTTACCACGAACCTTTGTGGAAAATTAGAAGTGAACTTTTGTTTGCCTCAATTTGGAGACTTTTACTGGCATCGTTATTGTTACCTTTCGTTTGTATGTTCAGTCATCAACCTTGTGAACCTACATCAATAAAAGCTGTGTTTGTGAAAAATTGCGAATTGTCAGTCACAACAGTAATACGTCGCACATATCTGAAGATGTTATAAATACACAGATAACTGTTAATCACTACTTATGGCCACCTGACAGTCACCCACACTCAACAGCGACATTTAACACAGGGCCATCACACTTCGCAAAGGAGCGGTCCCACTGTGCGCGAAGGAAGAAAAACCTCTCCAGTTAGGAGGCTGAACATACCCCTCGGTGACTCACAGCCATCATTGCCATGCGGGTAAAGCAGACAGCAGATTTAGGCCATTTGAAATCTGCGGATCAATAACTTCAGTTGGAGCTAAGTAACGAATAAAGCATTGCTAATAGAAACTTGCCTCGAAATGCAGTGCTTGGGCGTCTACATTCATGCCTACCATTCATGTCGATAGCGATCTGTCTCGAAATGGACCCTGTGGACGCAAATTGACGATTGTTCGTAATATACATTTTGAAAAATAGAAAAAAAAGACGCACCACGAAGGAATTATCTGAATGGCACGAAAATCGGTAGATGTGATCTAAACGTACACACAAAAAATGATTTCAGTGTCAGAAAAATTGGATGATTTATTCAAGAGTATGAGCGTCACAAATTGAGCAAGTCAGTAAAGCTTCCGACCCTTATTCGGCTTGGTCTTGATTGAAACAGGTATTGGATGTCCTCCTGAGGGACGTCCAGGCAAATTCTGTCCAACTGGAGAGTTAGATTGTCAAATTCTCGAAATAGTTGGAATGCCCTGCTCATTATGCTCCAAAATTTTTCAAATCGATACAGATCTGGTGACTTGCCAAGTCGAGGCAGGGTTTGACAAGCGCGAAGACAACAGAAGAAATTCTCATCGTGTACGAGTGAGCATCATCTTGCTGAAAAGTAAGCCCAGGATAGCTTGCCATGGAGGGCAACAAAACTGGGCTTAGAAAATCGTCAACAAGCCGCTATGCTGAAAGGATTCTGCGGATGACAACCAAAGAGGACTTGCTATGAAAAGAAAAGTTTGTCACCACAGACCATCACCAATGTATGTCAAGCCGTATGACGGTCGATAGTCAGGTTGGTATCGTACCACTGTCTGGGGCGTCTCTAGACACGTCTTCGGGCTGGAAACTCAGTGACTAGAGTAGATGATAAGTCCAGCTTCGAACTGGCCAGAGAAGAAATATCTTCGGACGACTCAGACAGAGGTGGGATACCAAGCTGACTGTCGTTCGTCACGTGGCTAGCAGCCAGGAGCGATGGTCTGGGGTGTCATTTCTTTTCATTACACGATCCCTCAGAGCATCCTTGCAACACAGCGGTATGTCGACGATGTTCTACGCCTCGTCTTTCTGCCATTTATGGAAAGCCATGAGAGACTCTATTGCTTGTCTTCGTTTCTTGCCAAACCGCACTGTAGCGACCAAGGTCGCCATATCTCTCCCCATTTGAGACTGTTTGGAGCATAATGGGCAGAGCCCCCAATGATCCTGGGATTCTGACGACCTAACGGGCTAACTGTATAGAATTTTGCACGACATTCGTGAGGAGATCTAACGACACTTTTAATCAATACCAAGCCGAATAACTGCTTGCATAACGGCCAGATGTGAACCAATACGTTATTGACTTGCTGAGTTTGTGAAACTCTTCCTCTTGCATAAATTATACAAATTTTCTGGAATGGTAATCATTAGTTTCTCTGCCCATGTGAACCAAACCTATCTATTTTCCTCCCGTTCGGATAATACCATCGAGGTGCATTCCTGGTGGAGCGTGAATCATACTCGTACCTGGACGCAGACGAGGAACTTCTTGACCATGGAGGGGGTGAACTTGGCGAAGTAGGCGGGTGTGGCGACCGACGCGTCGAGCACGTAGACGTCGCCCGCGACGCCTGTCTGCTCCTCGAGCAAGCGGATGTCGCCCACCATGAAGATGAGCTTCATGCCGTCCGCCACCAGCGGGCCCTGGTAGTCCTTGGTTTTGCCGTTCATCACGATGACGCGGCGGCCGTTCGGCGTCAGGCCAGGCAGCGGCGGGAAAGCTCTGCAACCAAAACAACATCCGTGCTAAAGGCTCGAAGACACGGAGGATTCAATGTCTGTGTCACATTATTATCACGAGTGCCTGGTAAACACCTGCAAAACATCACAAACTGTTTGCAGATGACGATGACGTTTACTGTGAAGCAAAGTCATCAGAAACTCAAAACATATTGCAAAATATTTTACACTAGATATCTGGCTCATGCGAAATGTGGCCATGGACTCTGAACGATAAAGCATGTGAGCTACTCCAAGTGAGTGTCAAAACTATTTCATCAAATCTAGTTTTGACTATAAACATTGACTATAAACAAAACATTAAGGAAAGGCAAACCTACATTTCTAGCATTTGTAGACTTAGAGAAAGCTTTTGACAATGTTGACTGGAATACTCTTTTTCAAATTCTAAAGGTGGCAGGGATAAAACACAGGGAGCAAAAGGCTATTTACAATTTGTACAGAAACCAGATGGTAGTTATAAGAGTCGAGGGACATGAAAGGGAAGCAGTGGTTGGGAAGGGAGTGAGACAGGGTTGCAGCGTGTCCCCGATGTTATTCAATCTGTATATTGAGCAAGCAGTGAAGGAAACAAAAGAAAAATTCGGAGTAGGTATTAAAATCCATGGAGAAAAAATAAAAACGTTGAGGTTCGTCGATGACATTGTAATTCTGTCAGAGACAGCAAAGGACTTGGAAGAGCTGTTGAACGGAATGGACAGTGTTTTGAAAGGAGGATATAAGATGAACATCAACAAAAGCAAAACGAGGATAAAGGAATGTAGTCGAGTTAAGCCGGGTGATGCTGAGGGAATTAGATTAGGAAATGAGACACTTAACGTAGTAAAGGAGTTTTGCTATTTGGGGAGCAAAATAACTGATGATGGTCGAAGTAGAGAGGATATAAAATGTAGACTGGCAATGGCAAGGAAAGCGTTTCTGAAGAAGAGAAATTTGTTAACATCGAGTATAGATTTAAATGTCAGGAAGTCGTTTCTGAAAGTATTCGTATGGAGTGTAGCCGTGTATGGAAGTGAAACATGTACGATAAATAGTTTGGACAAGAAGAGAATAGAAGCTTTCGAAATGTGGAGCTACAGAAGAATGCTGAAGCTTAGATGGGTAGATCACGTAACTAATGAGGAGGTATTGAATAGAATTGGGGAGAAGAGGAGTTTGTGGTACAACTTGACAAGAAGAAGGGACCGGTTGGTAGGACATGTTCTGAGCCATCAAGGAATCACAAATTTAGCATTTGAGGGCAGCGTGGAGTGTAAAAATCGTAGAGGGAGACCAAGAGATGAATACACTAAGCAGATTCAGAAGGTTGTTGATTGCAGTAAGTACTGGGAGATGAAGAAGCTTGCACAGGATAGAGTAGCTTGGAGAGCTGCATCCAACCAGTCTCAGGACTGAAGACCACAACAACAACATAAACAATACAAATTTAAATGTTTTCGGTTCAGCTTAGGGATTACAATAACGAACAACTTAAATTGGAATCATCACATAGAAAATGTTGTTGGGGAGGTGAACAAAAAATTTCTTTTCATTAGCAAAACACTTAGAAAATGCAATACATCTGCTGAAGATATTGCCTTCACTACGCCTGTCGGTCGTCTTGTGGAGTAGTGCTATGCGGTATGGGATACTTACCAGATAAGACTGACGGACAACATCGAAACAATTCAGAGAATGGCAGCTCATTTTGCATTTGGACGAAATAAGGGACAGAGTGTCACATATATGCTAAGTATGTTACGTGTCAATCATTAAAACAAAGAAACTTTCCGTTTCGGCGAGGTCTTTTAGCATTACTCGAAATGTCTAAATAATTTGCTGTCTCCCACTAACATAGAGAAAAATAATAACCAAGATAAAACATGAGAAAACGGGGAAAGATTTCGGCTTTCATTTTTTTCCCGCGTGCTATGCGAGAGAGGAACGGTAGAGACGTAGTCTGAAAGTGATTCTATGAAACCGTTGCCGAATAGTAAATCATGAATTGCAAAGTTACCGGGTACATGTAGAAAAAGGATGGTGAGATAAATATTAAAATCGTGTGTGTCACATCTTACATATAAACTACGAGTGATTACATCCTCGGCTCTCTCAAGTAAACGAGTGGTCCAGAAATAATCTTTCGTAGTCTTTCACTCTGTACAGGAGTGAGTTACGGTTCGAAACTTTTTCGCAGATTAAAGGTCGAATGACAGTGGAGGCCAACGGAATGGAACAGAAGTAAACGTGACCGTCAAATGGTGTATTCACAAAAAACGCAACGTCACTTTGCGTAGCGCAGCAAAAAAATCTGGTAGTCCGGTTATTCTACGTCTACCATCTGTGATACAAAAAGTCAGAATATAGTATCAGAATTAAGGAACTACCAATGATAGGCTTTTTTAATGCCCGAGGCAAAATTTACAACCGGTGTTGTTGACAGTTGACATAGGTTGTATGGTAAATTTTCACGCTACAGAGAAATCAGCAAACAAGAAATGTGACGTCCAAATATTTCAAAGCATCAGCATTTATTCACTCGGTAAAATATATACGAAAGCCATTAAAAAAAGCTTGTACACAGAAACTAGTATCTTTATTTCAGAAATATTGCCCAGCACTGTAGGGCTATTTGTCCCACTGTGGCACAAGGCGGTGAATGGCCAAGAAAAAAAGTGTACATATAACTGAGACTTTATAAAAACTGGGAATATTTGTCAAATAGGAACATCCGCGATCCTTATACAGATCCCATACAAAATTATCTTAATTTTCTCCAGTCTGCAGACCGCTGCAGCAAATTAGACAGTTTTTAGGACAAGAGTCACGTAAACAGCCAAAAAAAAAAAAAAAAAAAAAAAAAAAAAAAAAAAAAAAAAAAATTACTCTGTCGAAACAAACACGTGTAACAGAAGTTCGTAGTTAGTAACGTGCCGATTAAAACTGCAAGTCAGCGGCAGTAACAGAGTAACTCCAAGGGATGAAAAGAGACATTGCTAGGAAAAGTAATTTTTGAAACAAAAATCTGCGACATAAATATTTCCACATTCAGTCTACAACCTGTTCCTACACTAGTGTCTATTTCCAGACTGAATCAGAGCATAGTTATATCTTTCAAAAGAGGGACCGTACGCGGTAGAATTCGTAGAGGAACAATTCGGCTTGGTGTTCGTTATCACGAAGAGAAACTTGTACAGACTACCATTCCGTTTTTCAGCAAAGTGTCAGTGCGACGTGAGAGGATGTGTAAACAATGACAGTAGCTTATGTGTAAGCAGCTGTTACGAAAGAGATAGTAAAGACTTGGAGTCAGCTGTGCTGGAGATCGGAAAGTGTATGGCGTACGCTAGACCAAGGAAACCTGTGTACTACACGAAAAGTGAAAACGTACGGTAGTAGTCTTCGATTACAGCTTTAATCACCAAAATTAGCCTGAAAAACAAGTGCCATCAGCCACTTGCGGAGATACGTTAGTGGGTAGACTACTGAGTACTTGTCGTTAGTCTATTAAAGAGACTGTCTAAGAAATACTTGAGAGCCTTATACTGGATTACTGCTCAAACGTGTGGGCTGCATTGGTCGGACTAATGAAGGAAATCTGCCTTATAGGACGAATGACTATGCAAACAGTCACCGGGATATTTTCGACGCGTAACGAATGTGCCGAAATATTTCGGATGCTTCGTACTTGATGAAAGATGTCTCCCCAAATATCTTTCACGAGGTGCTCGTCAGCCATGACTTGACTGAAACGCAAAACGCGGACAACTCTCTTCTAGAAATAAGCACCACGTGTGACTATATTTGGTGTTATCAGTAAGAACCTGCCACTAAACGACATAATGCAGAAACGCGCATGATGGGTCAACACTGTGACGACATAACAGGCCTTCTAGCTAGTGTGGCGGGCGAATGTGTCTAAAGGAATGACTTTTATAGTAGTTTCACACGGATGTATGAACGTTACGTGTGTTGTACGCTCCTACGACATCTTGTCAAAAGTATCCGTAAACCACCATGTCGTGCGGAATCAGCTAAATCCACGAAAGGCGGACCCGCAAGTATAAATGGTAGCAGCGAGTGTCGTGTTGTCGGTAGACAAGCAGTGACATTCCTATGTAGAATGGAACTGGCCTCTGCCTGTCGCAAGACGCGACGCACCGCCATAAAAGAAAACGTTGAATATTGTGTTGACAATAGAGTAGCAGTGACAGCGGAGTAGGTCGGTTAAGAGAGCTCAGTGACCTCGAACGTGGAGTAGTCATTGGATGTCACCTGAAGTCAAGCGGGGGCATTTCAGCCCTTCTAAAGCTGCTCAAGTGAACTGTTGATGATGTGATTGTGAAGTGGAAACGCGAAGGAACAAGCACAACTACACGAAGATCAAGCAGACCTCACGTACTGATGGACAGAGAGCATCGAGCATTGCGGAAGGTTGTTGTGAAAAGTCGCACCAAGTCAGTGGAAAATATCACTCTTAAGTTCCAAAGTGCTGCCAGCAATCTAGCTAGCAAGGTCGAGCGTAGTGAGTTAAGCAGAATGGGGTGGAGTGGTGGAACAGCTCCACACATTTCTGTAGTCATTGCTAAGTGACGGTTGAGTTGTTGCAAAGAGCACCGCCACCGTACAGTCGATGTCTGCAGACGAATGATTTGGAGTGATGAATGGCGGTTTAGTCTGTGGCATTTTGGTAGAGGGCTTTGGGTTTGGCGAATGCGAGGAGCATGTTACCTGCCATAATATCTAATGCCAACTGTGAACCTCCTCCATACTTGGAGGAGGTGGTGTTACTGTATGGGAGCGTTTTTTGTGGTTAGGCTGTGTATCTTATTGCTCTTAAGAAAACACTAAACTCGGGAGGATATGGACAAATTTTACAGCCTTGTGTAATGCATACAGTAAAGGAAAAGTTCAGAGACGATGGTTGTTTGTATCATCACGACAAAGTACCGTTTCATAAGGCAGCTTCTGTTAGGCGATGGTTTGTGGACTCCTGGAGTGGACTAGTCTGCTCAAAGACCCAAACTGAACACTATGGAACATCTGTGGAATGAGTGATAACGTCGTCTTCCCTCCAGAGCCCGGCGTCCAGCATGACTATCTTCTTGGGTTTCGCCTCTTCAGGAAGAATGGACTGTCATTCCACCACACGCATTCAGACACGTTACTGTAGGTGTCCAGGTACTTTTCAGCAGATTCTAGACTACCTAAAGGGGTGTTGCGATGGAACAGATGAACGTGCAGACACTTACACGTTGTCGAGGATCTCCTTCAGCTCGGGCCGTGTGACGTCGCGGTCGGTGAAGAACTCGGGCAGCGCGGCTCGCATCGTGAAGTACATGTCCAGTTTGCGCTTCGTCTTCTCCAGCGAGAACTTGCACCCGCGCAGGAACGTCATGATGCGCTGGTCATCTGCAGGACAAGGAACAACGAATAAAAGTAACCGAGCATCGTTTATATAGTCTGTCATGATGTTGGTATCAGTGATATAAATTCCAGTTAACACTAACGGTAATCATACACACATTGTACAAAAATTTGTTAGGCAAGGGAGATATTACAGTCTCTAGCTTTGATAACGGTCGCAATAAATCACCAATTTTCAAACAGTGTGCCAAATCCACCTGAAGCCCTTGATAGATAATTCATCTCGTAGAGATACCTCAGTGCGGAGATATTAACTGCTAAGTTTCACCCGCTGTTCAAATTAGTCGCAGAGACTCGTCTTGGGGTTAAGAGAGGCTGATTTACCAGGCTAGTCGAGGTGAGGAGCTAGCCTGACTTAGCTGGTGCATAAGTTAGCAGCGTTTTTGTTTTACATGTTCGTATTCCGGTTGCTATGGTTTTACTTACCAATTGCCTTTTTTTGTAGTTTACTGTTGCCATTTGAGTTTACATATTGACATTTGGTCATTTGCAGATACGAAGTGGCGTTGTGGACGCTAGAAAATGGAGTGTCAGATGGAGAAATCGGAACATTTCCGACATATCCATCTGTTTTTGTTGAATTGGCGGCCGCTGTGGCCGAGCGGTTCTAGGCGCTTCAGTCCGGAACCGCGCTGCTGCTACGGTCGCAGGTACGAATCCTGCCTCGGGCATGCGTGTGTGTTATGTCCTTAGGTTAGTCGGTTTAAGTAGTTCTAAGTCTAGGGGATTGATGACCTCAGATGTTAAGTCCCATAGTGCTTAGAGCCATTTTTCTGTTCAATGGAGGGATGATAGCAACGGAGGCAACTAGAAACATGTGCGTCATGTTTGAGGATAATGCCACTGGACAGAGCATGGCAAGAAAATGGTTTTCTCGTTTTAAGGAGGATCTTTCTGACATTAGTAACTCTCCACATTCAAGAAGACCTACATGGTTTGATGAAGATCGTTTAGACACATTTATACACAATGATTCCCCGTGAGTGTACACGTGATGTGGTAGGTGAGATAAATCATGATCTCTCCATCATCGTACGACACTTCCATCTAATGGCGGAGTTTAAAAAATCGCATTCCCTACACAAAATCACAAAAATCACTGGGTTGCCACATATGTATCTCTGCTTGCTCATTATCAAATGGTTCAAATGGCTCTGAGCACTATGTGACTTAACATCTGTGGTCATCAGTCCCCTAGAGCTCAGAACTACTTAAACCTAACTAACCTAAGGATATCACACACATCCATGCCCGAGGCAGAATTCGAACCTGCGACCGTAGCAGTAGCGCGGTTCCGGACTGAAGCGCCTAGAACCGCTCGGCCGCTCCGGCCGACCTGCTCATTATCACTGGCTCATAAACAATACCCACCATTTCTATCCTGTATCGTTACTTGTGACGAGAAATGGTGTCTTCATACTATCATAAAGAGAAGAAGGAAATGGTACCTCCCTGTACAAAGACCTGCACGCATCCACTAAAGATAATGGTATGCATCTGGAGAACAGTGGCGGTGTGGTGCACTAAGAATTACTTCACCGCCCCTGGTAACTGAGTGGTCAGCACGATTAAATGTCATACCTAACGGCCAGGTTGCGATTCTCGGCTGGGTCAGAGATTTTCTCAGGGGCTAGGTGTTGTGTTGTCCATATCATCATCATTTCATCCCCATCGACACGCAAGTCGCCGAAGTGGCGTCAACTCGAAAGACTTGCACCAGGCGAACGGTCTACCCGACGGGCGGCCCTAGCTACACGGCATTTCCAATTTCTTTACCGGTGTGTAACCATCAACGCTGACATTTATTATCAACATCTGTGACGTCTTGCAGACGCAATCCAAGAAAAACGACCAGGAAGGCTGCATGAAGTGATGCTAATCCACGACAACGCCCGCCCGCATTCTGCTAGAATTGGCGGAAACCACTATAAAGGCGTTGGGTTAGGAAGTCATTGTGCACACCTGATCTTGCGCCATCAGATTTTCACTTTTTCTGCTCTCTATCGAACAAGCGTCCTTCCTTTCCATATGTAAATGCGCTCCGAACACGGCTCGACGACTTCTTCGCCTCAAAAACTCGTGATTTCTACAGTCTGGGAATCGAAAAGTTACCCCGGCGTTGGCAGATTATATAAACAGTGAAGGAGAATATATTACTGAAGACTGAAGTCTCTGTTATATATATATATCTGATTTGTGACTTATCAGACTTATGGAGAAATGCTACGCACTTATGTACCAACCGAACACTCTGTCAATAATTTAGTTACAGAAGTAATACACTACAGCAGTTACTAGTGAATGTATAACCTGACTCGCTCCACAACCTCGAGAGCTCTTCTTCATGATGGTGAATGAAGAAATGTTAGGGGTTATTATATGACTGATATATGCAATTAAGATGCCCCTGTGTACCAACCGACAGAAACAGGCAGCACGATGTATCTCGTTGGTAAGGTGCTCACAAGTTGCTCTCCGATCAGAGCAGAGCTGGGAAGTTTTTCACAGACAAACTATCTAATGTGGAACGTGTGGCAGGGCTTATCAGCATCCGCCTTTTCTGTTCATTTCAATGGCACATTGTTTTGGTTCAACAGACAAAGTCAGCAAAAGGTCATTAATAAGAAAGAAATGTTTGCTGACGTGGAAAAGTTAACTGTGTTGTAACATTAGTCCATGGAGAAGTGCTGACCGCCAAAGGACGCATTTCTAGCAATGGGATGTATTACCACAAACGCTGGAAGGCCAGAGTCCCATTATTGAGATCTGTTGTGTTTACTATCGTATGCAAACATCCACACCCTATCCACGATTGTCGTGTGAACGATTGAGTGACATTCATTACATGCACTACCAGTGACAATCCTTCTGGTGTGTCTTACATTCTTACTATATCCTGTAAGTAGGCTGTTTAGTTTTTTATGTTGGTAACGCCATGTAGCGCTCTGTATGAAAATCACTGGCTGTGCTGTGTGCAGTCTGTGGCTGGTTTGCATTGTTGGAATTTGCTATTGTAGTGTTGGGCAGTTGGCTGTTAACAGCGCGTAGCGTTGCGCAGTTGAAGGTGAGCCGCCAGCAGTGGTGGATGTGGGGAGAGAAATGGAGGAGTTTTGAGAGCGGATGATCTGGGCGTGTGTCCATCCATTGTAACACTGGATGTCATGAACTGCTATATCTATAATGACTTTTGAACACTATTAAGGTAAATACATTGTTTGTTCTTTATCAAAATCTTTCATTTGCTAACTATGCCTGTCAGTAGTTAGTGTCTTCAGTAGTTTGAATCTTTTATTTAACTGGCAGTAGTGGTGCTCGCTGTGTTGCAGTAGTTCGAGCAACGAAGATTTTTGTGAGGTAAGTGATTCATGAAAGGTATAGGTTATTGTTAGTCAGGGCCATTATTTTGTTGGGATTTGTGAAAGTCAGATTGCGTTGCGCTAAAAATATTGTGTGTCAGTTTAAGCACAGTCATTTATAATTTTTCTAAGGGGACGTTTCAATCCTTACGTGTAATAGTTCCAAGGGCACAATTTACACGAATACCCTGATCCTGTCTAATACGTAGCTTTGTGTAATCAGCTACGTACCGTATATGCATAGTATTATCAACTGTTAAGTATTTATTCCATTGACTCGCATTGTTTCGGTGCTCTCGAAGTTCTTTTACCTTTTGGACGTAAGTGTTCATTACTATGTAAGTACAGAATGGTATTGCGTATAATAGTCGGGCACGAAACTATATTGACATATACGCATAAGAACAGGCTCCATGAAGCACACGATCTGCTTTCTGGGAGGCGCGGTTGCAGCGAATTAGAGTCGAATTGTCGCGTCCTCCTGTGCGGAAGGAATTCCTAACGCGATCGTCGTCTGCACTGGACTTGATGTGAAACGATGTGCAATCGGTTTTGAACTCAGTTTTTGTGTTTTCCGTTCGGTCTATTGAGTAGTAAACGGTGCCAAGGAGATGAGAAGTCCTTAGCTGGTGTCCTAGCAGTCTGAAACAATTAAACTGGAGCGGTTGGTTCCAGCTGATAGGCGCAAAAGAAAGCTAACTCCTCCATTTGTATTCCGTTTTGTTGGACGGGTAACTCGTGTAATCGGCTCACGACTTGCATCCATTCGCGTCACATTTAACGAGTTCTATCTTCTGATACACTGTTACGTATAAATCTGAGCCATAGTCGCCAAGGTCTCACCTTTTCACGCAATGCAAATCCATCTTTAACAACAGAAACGAAACTCTTCACTCACTCGAATTTTCGACAGTCATAGACACTGAAATCTTGCACTTATTGCACAGCCCTCATCCTTCCCAGAAAGGACGCCGAGTTGCACAAATACAGTTTTTTTTTCCAACAGTACTGCTGAACGGCTTCGCCTTCGTTTTCTCAGCTAAGAGTAGCACATTAGAAGTAGGATACATTCCAGCATATGCTTTTCATTTCTTTCACTACACGCTTACTCAAAACAACGCAGAAAACTAAATTGTTCAAACACTCATTACGGCTGTAAACAGGATTAGGTTAAACATTGAGCACATTCCTACACGGCCTGCAAAGCTCACACTCAATGTTGACTCAATGAACATCCAACAAATAATATTTTGTAGCTATGTTTCGGCTACATATTTTGTAACTAGATAAGGTAGTTAGTATGAAGGTCATGTTGAGGACCATTCTTTATTATTGTCATTGATAAAACAAGTTATGTTTCGTTTAATGAGAGGAAAAGAAAAGCTCGGCAACACGAAATTACTTCCAAGGAAGGTATCTATTTACTTAACAAATAGTAGAATTTTTTGAGTTTATTGGATTCTGGTCTCTTACTGCTTTGTTGATGATCCTTTACCGATAACAAGGAATTAACTGCAGTACAATACTAATGAGTGGCAGTTACCCCTAAATCAGGCAAAATGTGATTTAATACAGGTGTGTAGGAAAAACAATCCTCTAGCGTTGTAATACAGCGTTAGTGGTGTGATGCTTGACGCTGTCATATAGATTACAAATCTAACCGCACCGCTACTAGGGAAGGCGAGTGGTGCACTTTGGTTTATTGGGAGAATTCTGTGGATGTGTAGCTCATCTCTGAAGGAGGTCGTGCACAGCACAATCGTGCAGCCCGTTCTGAAGCACTGCTCCAGTGCTTGGCACCCCCAAGAGGTCAGATTAAAGGGAGACAAGAAAGAAATTCAAAGGCATCCTGTTAAATTTTTTACCGATAGACTCACTAAACATGCTAGTATTTCAGAAATGCTCTCTTAACTTAAATAGGAATCCCTGGAGGGAAGAAGACATTCTTTTAGCGAAACACTGTTGAGAAAGTTTAGAGAACCAGCAGAGCTGCAACAGACTAAAGAACCATTTTACTGCCACCAACGTACATCTCGCGTGCGGGTGGCGAAGCAAGATAAATCAGGACTTGTATGGATGGAACCATATAGACAGTGGCCCGTCCCTCGTTCCTTTTGTGAGTGGAGCAGGAAACGGAATAACTAGCAGCAGGTACAAGGTATCCGCAAATACAGGAGGTTCGGCGGTAGTAAAACGCCCCACTCGCCTTGGAACAACTTCTCTACGGGACGCCAGCCGTGGCTCAAACATCATCGTTTCTTCTGTAGTATGAACTGGACTCTGTTTTTTGCTGCATTATTTGTATTGAATCTTCGTTCTCTTGGTGAAATATAAGCTGAGCTAATCTTCTATTTACTGTGTTCACTTGTTCTCTAATCATTTCTGCTCCTGTCCAGCTTTCCTATGACGACATTTGCCACGCCACTCTGTGGCCCGCCTATCCCTACCAGTGTGTACTAAGTGGTACAAAGTACCCTCCGCCATGCACCGTACGGTGACTTGCGTAGTATGTATGTAGATAAAGAGAGAGAGGGTTGTACACTTTTATCTGTCTTCACTTTAGTTGCACTGATTTTGCAATGAGCCTTTTATTTTTGCTGACTGTCTGAGGAAGTGTTTGCCACGAAGCACGATAAATCTCTTTAAATACTATGTTTTCAACAGGTTATCGAATATTTCCTTTTGTCACTCTCTACATTTTTCTATATTGTGTTTAAATCTCAGAGGAATACTGCACACAAAACTCCCTGTTTTATCCACTGGTGAATCTGATAGGTTCCAGAGAAAAGGAGTTCGTTCTGAGTAAGAAATGACGTGGAAATATCCAATATTACTGGTTACTGGTCCATTCGTTCAGCCCACAACTTTGGACAACATTTCTCGTGACAAGTTGAATGTGACCGGGCCTTGTAGCAAGACTGAGTACAATTAACAATATTTTAGTACGCTTTTTTGTACTATATTGGAACATTTACTTCGAGAATTGTTATGAAAATAGAGCCTGCACTTATGGCCATTTTGAAAATTTCTTCCACAACATCAAAACAATCGTCCCTCAGCTTTGACTAAACAGTTACACGTGACTCGATAAATACACGAACCAATATGCTCAGCATTTCGACATTCACTTTTAGGTTCCCATGTAAACACAGGCAATTGGTGAATAATATACTTGCATTAGCGAAATGTGGTAACTATTAATTATTGGCTCTAAGCAATATGGGACTTAACATCTGAGGTCGTCAGTCCCCTAGACTTAGAACTACTTAAACGTAACTAACCTAAGAACATCACACACATCGATGCCCGAGGCAGGATTCGAACCTGCGACCGTAGCAGCAGCGCGGTTCCGGACTGAAGCGCCTAGAACCGCTCGGCCACATCGGCCGGCTATTAGTTATTTATTGTACACAGCATCTGGTGCACAGGTCGTGACTTAAAAAAATAGCAAATGCTGGTGGTGAATAAACGTAGTCAAACTGAGTTTTACACAAAGAGAGAGAACGCCTAGAGGGCGTGAGACATCATACTCTTGGCCTCACGCAGAGCCACTGCGTACCTAAACCTCTGTCCACGTTTAATTTCATTACGCTAATGGACAAGGCGTCTAGCTTCAGTAGACGGGAAGTTTTCAGCTAAATCCCAACGAACAGGAGATGGACCATGTAACTGAGAAGTTACATACATGCGGAAGAGGCTATGATAGAGGATGTGTGATACAACATGAAGAACCTAGTAAATTATTCAGTATGTTTTATTTACATTAACTCAGTCAGCTATTCCGAATGACTTAACAAAAAATTAGTATGAAATTATTAAAACATTAATTCTTGTGACAACTGTCGGTCCAGTTGTCAATGGCTATCCTTTACTGGTCACTGCCTGCCGCTCTAGCGGCGCCCTGGCTTCAACAACGTACACTGTTGTGCGTGACATAAGACGAATGTTTTAATTTTGACAGCTAATTCACTACTCTTCTAGTCTGTTACGTACATGCCATTTCATGAGAAAAAGTCCACTGACATTTTAATACGTATGTAATAACCTATCTGTAGAATTATATAGGTTTACCTGTTTTTTCTATTATATTATACCTGACACTGTGTATTACATTTGTTTTGTCTATACTCCGCTGTATAAATGCTTTCCAGATATGAAGATGGGAACACTGATTACAGACACCGGTTGCCGAGAATAAAAGTTATTGAGAACGAAGCCTTTCGCGACGGCACTGTTGTATAAAACATCCTCGGACTTCTTTCCGCCTCAGCTCAGAGTAAAACATCGAGCTTTCCACGATTACCGCCACCGTCTGCGTCAGGAGCAGCTAATTCTCAAAACTGCTGCTGCGCTGGCCTTATATAGCCCAAAGAGGGCTTCTGATTGGTCGGCAATTATGTAATGCTGTCGCAGATGGTGTCAACGTCTGCGCTAGTGACGCCACAGCTCCCGTCGTAGCGTAAACATTGCGACGAATATCTCTGGATCTTCTCTACATCGAAAGCTCGCATCCATGCAACGTTAAGATTATATCTGCTGCCACTATTGAAGAGCTTCTCACATGTTCTTATTTCTACAGCGTCTTTAATTACAGAGTACCAGTATATGGGAGCCTGGGACAAAACTTTTGCTTCGTCAAACAGTATTTTGTGTTTGCTTGTGAGTTGTGCTCAGCAACTGCAGATTTATCCAGTTATCGATTTTTAATATGTCTTTGATGTTCTGCACAGCGGATGGACTGACCTATATTATTGCTTCCGCACTGACAAAGGACGTTGTAAATCCCAAGAATCCTGAGGCCGAGACTGTCCTTAACAGGGTGTAGCATCACTTTTCTCTTCTTAGGAGCCCTGAAAATACATCTGATACCTCGGCTTCCAAGAACTCTGCCTACTTTGCTGGATATTGCTCCGCAGAAAGGAAGGAATACAATCGGTGACTCGTCACGTGAATGTTCAACATTTTAAAGTTTCCCTTTCTTAGAGAAAGCTTACTTCGTATCACGTGACCCCCAGCCGTTCTTTGGGAGAAGATATTTAATATGATCAATTTTGGAATCCACGTGGTCCTCGCAATAAACGGTTTTTTCTCTGTGTACCAATCTATTTAAATGTGCTCTTTTGTGGACTGAATGGTGAAAACTCTGGGTGCTAAGATGCAAATCAGCGTGCGTCGGCTTGCGGTGCAATGAATGGCCGCGACGTCCATCTGACTATCGATGCTCCACAATAACTAAAAACGGCAGCCTTTCTTCTTTCTCCGTCTCCACAGTGAGCTGCGTATTTCGGTGTATGCTATTCACATGTTCCTGGAAGTGCTCAAGTACTTCTGCGGCGTGTGACCAAACCCCAAAATGTTCCATAAAATAATTTGCTGGAGACAGCGGAGAGTTCATATCCACTCCCTCCGTTATTTCTCCTCAAATTTACCGCCGTACAAGAAGTAGGTGGTAGTCAGAACATATATCGCTTCCCACGCCCGGGTTCCCGGGTTCGATTCCCGGCGGGGTCAGGGATTTTCTCTGCCTCGTGATGGCTGGGTGTTGTGTGCTGTCCTTAGGTTAGTTAGGTTTAAGTAGTTCTTAGTTCTAGGGGACTTATGACCACAGCAGTTGTGTCCCATAGTGCTCAGAGCCATTTGAACCATTTCAGAACATATAGGAACAACTTGATCGTTTCAGGAGGAAAATGCTCTGTCAGCAGTTTCAATGTGTCCTCCACAGGAACTTTCGTAAATCCTGAGACCACATGCAGGCTGGCTAAAATATGGCTTGGGCCAATTGTAATCTGTTTGATCTGTTTCCACAGTCAGCTTATCCTAATGAAGATGATGGAGATAATAGTCGAAAGCTCGAGATTTCACCCTTAACTGACGCGCCAAGAAGTCCGAGAATGTTTTATACAATAGAAGTTATTATTAGCAAGCTTGGCAAAGAAGTTTATCTCCACTTAGATATTATCACAGATCGATCCTTGCTTCTCAGAATGAGTAAAATAAAGGGTATCGCTATTTATCGAAAAGTGGCTCCATCGATACTTTCGGAAACGTCGCCAATTCTGCAACGAGAAGGTGCACGCTGCGCTGAGGCGGCATGACGGACGTACCCTGGAAGTCGGGGAGATGCGGCTGCTTGGCCAGCCAGTCCTTGATGTGCTGGAGCGCGTCCTCGCGCGTGTTCACGTCCTCGTTCAGCTCCTTGCGGATGTGGATCTGCAACTCCGGGCTCGGCTGTACCAGCGTCATCTGCAAAACAAACCAGTGGTCACGTACAGGTAGGGAAGACGTGACAAATAAATGCTAAAATGTCACATAATTAATCATCATAGAAGATTTCTACATCACAGAAAATGTGCAATCAGAAGGAGGCAAGGAAGTTTAGGGTTTTAACTCCCCGTCGAGGAAAATGTCATTAGGTACGGAGCACTATGTCGAGTTAGGGAAGGAAATCGGCGGCGTCATCCACGGATTTCCTTACGCACCTTAGAGAAATCACAGAAAGCCCAAATCTGCATGACGTCCGTCTAGGATCTGAGCTGTCCCCATTCTGATGAGTCCAGTGTCTTACGATCGCGCCGCCTCCCTCCTTGATGCCGTTCGTCAGGACCCTTGCGTAATCATACACGTGCGAGTGGGAATAACGTTCTGAGGGTTCCTTACCAACCTAATTGTTGTTGTTGTTGTGGTTTTCAGTCGAGAGGCTGGTTTTCTGCAGCTCTCCATGTCACTCTATCCTGTCCAAGCTTCTTCATTTCCCAGTACCTACTGCAACCTGCATCCTTCTGAATCTGTTTAGTGTATTCATCTCTTGGTCTCCCTCTACGATTTTTAACCTCCACGCTGCCCTCCAATACTAAATTGGTGATCCATTGATGCCAGTTATATAGAGAGCTCATCTTTAGGTTTCGATGAGTGAGTTTGCAAATATCGAAATATGAGACATAAATGCTGGTATTCTTTGACTAGTTTTTTTTATACTTCAAGAGCACCGTAGACTTTAGTACGTGTCCTAAATTTCAACATGATATCTCTGTCCCTTCCTGAGAAAAAGAGAGTTTGAGTGAACAGACAGACAGACGTGTAAAAGAGTGAGCCTATGATGATGTTTGGTTTGTGCGGCGCTCAACTGCGCGATCATCAGCGCCCATACAAAGCCCCAGTTTTTACACAAGCCAATCTAGCCACTATCACAAATTATGATGATGAAATGATGAAGACAACACAAATACTCGGTTCCCGGGCAGAGAAAGTCCCCAACCCGGTCGGAAATCGAACCCAGGACCCCGTCTGCCACAGCTTTTTCATCTTTTTTGTCGTATTTGGTTGTAGTGGGCGCCACATGACATCCGTTGAAAGTTCGTTATTGACCCCTTCACAGAGGCCAGACCAGACCTAATGCGCTGACCCACCGTGCCGGCCGCTAGGCCACGAGCTGCTTCTGAGCCTATGAGGGTTCCGTTTATACCGACTGAGGTATGGAACTGCAAAAACTAATATTTTTGGTATCTATAACAATAAACTTGTTGGAAAATGTAATCAATAATGAAAGCTGTGAAAACAACAGTAATAAAATATTATACAGGATGGTCAGAAACAGTCTGAAAAACTTGTAAGGATTTTAAAAACTAGGTTGTGCTAGGATAGAATTCTTAAGAAAAAATTTGATACGCTGCGCCCTTTTGTGCGTTAATTATCACTGAAATTAGCCAATCAGGCTGTTGCGCAGGCAGATTACAGCGGCCAGCCAAATGAAATTAGTGTCAATTGTTCTCAGAGCGTGGATGACTGCACGCGAGACCGCTCTGCCTTTGGCTACGCTTCGACCCTTACTACCGTCCCACGTTAAGTTTTTGCATGGTTGTCTCGGTAGGTTTTGGGAAACCAAACGAAGCACACGTTTGGTGACACCGTCTCTCGCGGGCCACTTGAATTTGCTCCCACAATCGCCACATTGGCTAACTTCAGTGCTCATTAACTCGGAAACGGTACAAAGAATTGATTTTTTTCCTAAAAATTATTTCTCAGCACAGTCTGTCCTGCAACTGCCTTACAAGCCTTTCAGAGACTACCCGGCATATACATGTCTTGATCGCAAAAAAACACTTTTATTCTAAGTGGTGACCGATTTCGACCCGACCTGGATCATCTTTGGACTATACTCTAGTGATCACGTGCGGGTACTAAGGAAGGAAACAGGAACTGGAGATACCAGCTACTGTTGTTGACATGTAACCTATTGCGCACAATTTGAGTCGTAACACGACGTTCTGTGATTGCAAGAAAAGCATTATTTAAGATGGTGGCGTTGCTGCCAGGGTTCCTCCGAGCCATAATCTGTAGGTAGCGGTCATTCACTGCAGTAGTAGCCCTTGGGCGGCTTGGGCGAGGCATGTCGCCAACAGTCCCTTCTCTCTGTATCTCCCCCATGTCCTAACAATATCGCTTCGGTTCAGTCTTACTTGCCTGGACACTTCCCTTGGTGAGAGCCCTTCCTGGCACAAAGTAACAATGCGGACGCGATCGAAATGCGGTATCGACCGTCTAGGCATGGTTGAACTACGGTCAACAAGGGCCGTGTACCTCCTTCCTGGTGGAATGACTGGAAGTGATTGGCTGTCGGACCCCTCCGCCTAATAGGCGCTGCTCATGCATGGTTGTTTACATCTTTCGGTGTGTTAGTGGCGTCTCTGAAGAATCAAAGGGACTGTGTCTGTGATACAAAATCCACAGCCCACGTCTGTCTTCAGGAGTACGGGGAACTGGGGTGATCCTAAACTTTTTTTTGACGTGTGTAGTTACATAGCTATCGCTGCTGCGCCCGATATTGTTACAAAGATTATCTGTGAAAACAATCCCACCAGCTTTTTAGACGAAACGATGCTTCAGTTTCATGCTTGTGAGCTTATGAATCTGGCGACATCTCTAATGTATTAGTATCTTTCTTTTAAACAGAGACACAGTTCCTATTACAGATTACTAGGGAATGTAGAGGGGGCTTAATAGACAATGTTTTGATAATGGGTCGATGCCCAGAAATGCGCCGTTTGGAAATAAAATAATTTTGGACTAAGACAATGGTTCTGAGAAAATGGCACTTTCGCAGCTAGGAGTGTTGATTGTGGTGCTCCATGGACGCACAACAGGGTTTGCAGGCCGTGTGTGACAGCAGGCGTTGCAGATACACCTTGTGCAGCGAACAACGGGGTCACCACGTGGAGCGTCTCCTGTAGTTCACATACGTCAGGGCTGCCTGCTTACCGCGCAGAGAGAGATTTGGAAGTGATGTTAAATTCAAACTTACTTTACTTTCAGACGATACATTTCCGGACATGGGTTCCCCATGAGTTCTGTATCTACTGAGTGCCTTCTGCAACCCCTAGAATCTTGTAATAAGAGTTGTGACACACCGTGCATAACTAAAATCACCTTTAGGCTCTAACACGTTTAAGTGGATGAAAGTAGCCGATATCGATTGACAGTGCAACCAGTGAGTTCTGGAATCAGTCACCGGTTTAAAGTACAGTATATGTTCGGAGCGATTTAAGGTGAAATAATTACATAAATGTAACCGAAGGTAAGAGAGATATCAGACTTACCTCTATTGGGAGAATCTTAAGAAAGTGGAATTCTGGCGCGAATGAGGTCGCTTACAGAAACACCCTTCGACCAAAACTTGAGATAAGCATCGTTCGATGCCCTGGTACCAATACTGACAAACAGAAATAGAAAGGATTCAACGGAAGGCTACGCGCTTCTTTATGCTTTCGTTTAATGACCACGAGAGAGCTGAACTACTCAACAAGCTGCAGGGGAAGACGCTAAAAGAAAGAAGAACTATTGTCACAAAAATCAGAGTAGCTACATCCCAAAATACATCAAAAATTGTATTACATGCTCCGACAAACATGATATGTAATGACAATGATCCTAAAATTCGTAACATTCGTCCTCATGCATGGAAAATTCGACAGTCTCTCTTTCCACGTACCATCCGTGAAAGAAACTGGAATGTAAGAATATGAATCATGTACACAACACACACTTGGCTACACGTCTTATGGTGATTTAAGCTGTATATACAATATGCAGCTGTTGGGTCAGTAAAAACTCATTGAGACAATAGACGTCAAACGGTGCAGCAAAGATTCATCTTCCGCTGTAGCTGGTCTTCTGCTGTGGTCAATCTCGGAAGTACTTCGAGAGGATATGATATCGCTGCTGTTAAGACAGATGTGAACTCGTTGTACTTACGTTATACCAGGTAGCTTCTACAAGCAGACGTAATGTCCAGGGTAATGACCAAATCTGCAGCTTTCTGGTTCTTTAAGTGAGCGTTTGTCAATGCTACTTGCCGTCGTTTGCTTGAGCAGCACGTTCAGGCAATAAGTTTACCGTTGAAAGTATGTGAGACGTGCTCGCTTAGTGTTTCGTCTGACAGGCTGCTCCACCAGTCACTCGCAATCAAGTTCTGAGTCGCTCCGACCAGCTGCTGCCCCCACATTAGCCTTACGAATGACTTTATGTGCACATTGTATCTCAGTTGTTAACGTAGTGAAGTAACAGTCTTTCAAGAGCCTGGGAAATAAATTAACACTAAGTCCGTGACTGACAAGGGGCCTTACGAACTTTCCCTCAGCGATATGATTGGTATTGACAGGGTGTGTAGGGCACGCGGACTTTAACATGTGTAAACAGGAAGAAGCAACTCTCAACCGCTTTCGAGAAGATCGAATATGAAAATTTTAGACGTCCTTATATACTTTGTATGAACACAAATATTCAAGCAGTCTGCAGTTGGGGGAATAAACGTGCAGTGGCAGACGCGCGAGATCTCTAGATCGAAATTCGCTGCCCGTACTTTTTCTTCATTCCCAAGTATTTATAGCACCAGATTCATTATGACACCGCAAACTATCAATATTCGACAACACATTTATTATTTACGTAGTATTTATCCTGGAAAAGGAAAAAAAATATTTTTTCGTAAAGAGATAGGCATCTCAATTACGTATGTACCAAGCTTCGTATCGTCCACCATTGCCTGTGATTCTTGCTGTTCCTTATCAATTGTCAAGCAGTGTAGATGTACCATAGAATCGGGCGGGTAAAACTATAGAAACTTTGTATTACACAGAGGGCTATCAAAAATCTTTCTTCCCACATACAATTCGCATATGGAATAGGCAAAGGGGAGGGGAAGGAGAGTGGAGGTTTACGGCTCTGCTCCCAGCGTACTTTCAAAGCCCACCACACATTGGCTTATACTGTAGCTCTTGATTGAACGGCCCCAGAGATTTGCGCGGACGTAATGGAGTTCCGGGTGTAACACGTGCGGTATACTTTCATAACAGAGAGCGCTCTCCTCTCACTTATAACTGGAAGCAAGCCTGAACCCGTCCGGTGAGTTCCTTGTTCTCTGCCGTGGTGGATCAGCTTGCGGCGCACCGCCTGATCACCTGGGCAGAGCACGAGCTTCATATCTGGCGGTGAAAGCTGAAAACCCGGAACCAGGACTCCAGTCGGAAAGATTCTGCGTACAGCGAACAGAAACATGCAACTAGCAGGGCATTATGCTCGGCTACATTTCAGGCAGTTTCTTAGAAAATAAAGGCTGTCGGAAATTTCCATCTTTGTCTCGGGTATTCCTGTGGCGAGACTGCTTCTATAGACTGAGTTGCCACAATAACTACATCTACGTTTAACTCCGCAAAGTACATCGCACTGTTTGACGGAGGAAACATAGGTTACGATAACTGTTCGTTCAAACAAAGCATCACCAAGGAGAAAAACGTACACTTCCAAGATATCCGCGCTGAAATCGATCCCGAGTGACTATTGGGTCGTTATTCTGATAGTATCTAGTTATGATGTTCTGAATGTACAATTTATAAACTTCGCTCGCCCTGGTCGTTTGTCATTCACTCCACTTCACTGCAGCTGCCTAATGCCCCAAGAGCAAACAGGGGATATCTCTCGGCTCTAGCGAGAAGTTGTATTTAAACATTCGTACACAGACTCATCTCACATTTCTAACGACGCCTGCGAGGGTGTGTCATTGTGTTGCTCTTGCAAAAAAATGGCTCTGAGCACTAGGGGACTTAACATCTGAGGTCATCACTCCCCTAGAACTTAGAACTACTTAAACCTAACTAACCTAAGGGCATCACACACATCCATGCCCGAGGCAGGATTTAAACCTGCGATCGTAGCAGTCACGTGGTTCCACACTGAAGCGCCTAGAACCGCTCGGCCACATGTTGCTCTTGTACCGCATGCAGTCTTTATATATTGCAAAAAATTAACCAAACTATTGATTGTAGGAGCCTATTAAATACCATGTCTGTCCAAAAAATTTTGGACCATCCGTAATTTCGCACCAATGGTGTTATTGATTTGGTGGAAGAGACCAAACGCATCGGATTAAGGAAGGATGGGGAAGGAAGTCGGCCGTGACGTTTGAAGGGAACCATCCCGGCATTTGTCTGAAATGATTTAGGCAAATAACGGAAAACCTACATCAGGATGGCCGCACGCAGTATTGAACCGACGTCCTCCCGAATGCGAGTCCAGAATGCTAACCACTGCGCCACCACGTTCGGTGATAATGGTGTGTTGGAGCAAACCTTGTTAGGCATCCCTGAACACGTCTGTGTTTAATGTGTAACTGTGGGAAGTTTCATTGTTGTATGTCTCTTAGTTATTGTGCAGTGTGTATTGAGTAGGCCGGAGAGTCATTGTCCAATGTGAGGGCGCAAAACAGAGCACAAGTCATACCAAGTCAATCGACATTAGGCCGAAAGCCGCAATAGTACGCTTGACAGTTCCAACGGCTGTGCACACTTCGAAGTATGTTGATCTTTGGAAAAGACATTCGTTAGAATAGACTCTCACTTAGGATGCCTTTAAAGAGAGAACTATCTTACGAATAATTGTTTATTCATAGTATAAATTCATCGATTAGCGTGATAACTATTTTCAACAAACAATTGGATTGCCGATTGTAAAACCACAAGCTATCAAATACAAGACTTACTTTGAATGAAATTCGTCGAAGGGACAAGAATGACGAAAGATAGAGATACTTCTGCACTGGACTTCCTGTTGAAGACATCTGCCTTAGACGTCGATACACCATTCTCGCTTGAGATTTCTTAGTGACTACTTCTGCGCAACACTTAGTTAAAGATAGTGCTGAGAAGACAACTAATCCTCAGTAATATCAATTTTGCGAATGCATTTTGCCTCCGACGCTACGGACCTCCGCTGGTATACCTGTGCAATAATTCATATTTTGCAAGACAGTCCCAACAGTCCCATTATCGTTTGTTTTCTGTAGAAGCGATCGATAATATCAACAGCTACAGCTGTAAGACGTCATTGTTATCCGTTATTTACGGTGTGCGACTGTATTTGTTAGAATGTGCAGTGCGCTGGAGAAGATAAATGTGTTGATACATCCAAAGACTAAAGGTGGCAGCGTGTTTATCTTCCTGGTTTTCCCCTTAATTACACGTACAACCCGCTTCCACTACACCTGCAGCTGTCTTACACTTCAGTCATTCCTGTTTCGTTTACATAAACAGTGATCACTCACGTAATCACGGAAAGCTGCGAAACGTTGTTCTAGCACACTGCATTCATCGGAATGTTCTCTCTGTGTTCTGAAATCTATTTGTGGCTCAAATGGTTCAAATGCCTCTGAGCACTATGGGACTTAACTTCTGAGGTCATCAGTCCCCTAAATCTTAGAACTACTTAAATCTGACTAAGCTAAGGACATTACACATACCCATTCCCGAGGCAGGATTCGAACCTGTGACCGTAGCAGCAGCGCGGTTCCGGTCTGAAGCGCCTAGAACCGCTCTGCCACACCGGCCGGCTATCTATTTGTGCGTTAAATACTACATAAATAATATTCGGTATAGAATCTGTTAATGTTTCTCTTAAATATATCTAGAAGTGTTCCATATTTATTTATACTTTATTTTCTCCCATAAGTGACGGTGTGCCACATGACTCACATTAAATTTCCAGGTACGTAATACTTTGGTCTAACCGTAGATGACAGGAAAATCGCTAGAAGTGTAAACCGTTCACAGTACAGCGCTATTTCCCAACAATTGTCATTAGGGGAGCGTGACACATAGAACGTGATCATAAATGTGGTATCGATAGTTCCGATGCCACAGCGTAGGTTGGCACTACGAGAGCGGAAGATCTTCGCCGACCACAGCGCCCTCTAACCGGCGCTGTGCAGCTCTCGAGCGTCGCTCCACTTTCGCCGAGTTCATGAAGAGCAGATGGCCGAGAGACTTTCTTATCTGGACTTTTGCCGCACACCTATGTGCTCATCTCCTAAAGTTATGTATCCAAGTGTATAATTCGGGTTGGACTATAGTAAAACCACTTATACCTTACTGCAGTACCGAAAGCTTTACCTCACCTGCTCCTACTCACTTCCTACATTCGGCCTCTCTGTCAGCTTTCAGGAGCAGACCCATGCGCCTCCTTCCAAGCGCGTTACAAAAATAAAGGACAACGCTGGAAGCCGTGGTATCTGTGGAGATATGGTGTTAACACTGCGGATATTCATGAGCCATTGGTGGCAGTGCGTTGAGAGTGTGGACCGTCACGAAATGTGCTCTTGCAACATGATAGTGCTCGACTCCGGGGCGCCATTCCTCAAATGCGGTAACACGCACTGTCACACCCAGTGTGTTCTCCTGGCTTTGCCCTGTAATGATTACCACTTATTCGAGGCTGTGAAGAAACCTATGTGCGGACATCATTTCGCTGACGTCCAGGAATCGCGAGCAGCTGGCCTTTGGTGGGTGCGACAGAATCAAAGAAATGTGTCAAGGGGGGCCTACAGGAGTTTAAGGGGCGAAATCAGGAGAATGCGGTGGGTGTGGCAGTACGTGGAACTTCATTTCAGCGAGGGCAGTCGTGGTTTTCTGACACGCATGATAACGAGCGTTGTGCTGCAATAGCGCTTTTCGTAATGGTGTACGCTCTTCACACACTGCCACCATTCGCCTGTGAATGTCTGCAGCGTTTACAGCCTGCTTCGACAGAAACCTCGTCTACCACCGCCATTCTTGATGATCACCCTCCATGTTGTCCACACACGTAATGACAGCAGTTGGGAAATTGGACTTTACTGCCTAGTTATTCTCCTGCCACCTACGATCAGACCAAAGTACAATAACTTGTACGAGGAGTCAAAAGGTCCACCAGATGGTTCAAATGGGTCTGAGCACTATGGGACGTAACATCTGAGGTCATCAGTCCCCTAGAACTTAGAACTACTTAAACCTAACTAACCTAAGGACATCACACACATCCATTCCCGAGGCAGGCTTCGAACCTGCGACCGTAGCAGTAGCGCGGTTCCCAACTGAAGCGCCTAGAGCCCCTCGGCCACAGCGGCCGGCGGTGCACCAGAAGCGGGGGAAAAAATGAAATGTAAATAAACATGGGACGCGCCTGACAGTTGTATGTAGATAACACAACGCTTATTACAATGAGAAGCGTAGCAAGTAAACATGTTATAACGCTATAGCTATTTAGTGCACATTTGATTAACAAACTACGTGAATAAAATTTAAGAATATGCAAGACGTAACGACATTCAGCACTTCATTTGTTTTCCCAATGTTGCGAAAATATGCTGCTGAAAATTTCAGTCAATTCGCTTCTGTGATTACTAGAGGAAATTGTAACTTGCGGAGCGTACCAAGAAAATATGCTGTAGCGAAATGTGATAATGAGCGGCCTCTAGTTTTTAGATTGTGGACTCTACATTACGAATTCCGACTTCAGCAGACGAAAATTCAAGGCATGCGCAAACCTTCTCCCATAGCTCCTGTGAGCTGAACGGCTAAAGTAGTTTCTAATACCCGTGGACGCGGATAATGGATTTTCATATGAGGTACAAGGTCGCAGATCTTTGCACATGACTTGGTTTGAAGTATTTGCTTTGCGGAAGATATGTGTCCAACGCAGCAATAGTAACTGCCCACGGACTACTCATTAAAAACATCAGTGCACCCATCTAGAAACGACTGCAAAATGAATAGTCTGTAAAACACCGATTTAGTTCTTTTTCTTTTTCTACACTTCAACGTACAGACACTTGTGCCCGTTCCGCCTTCATTTCACACTGCAATTTAGTTCTGGATCTTCCTACGTCCCCTCTTCCACTTGTCAGGTAAAGCATGGCCTTATCTGGCATTCTCCCTACACTCTTTCTCTGTAGGTGATGTTCTGCCAGTACTTCGCCTCCTACCTTCCAAACTTCACAGAAGCTTTTCTGCGAACTGTGCAGAACTAGCACTCCTGGAAGAAAGGATTTTGCGGAGACATGGCTTAGCCACTATCCTTTCTTCCAGGAGTACTAGTTCTGCAGGGTTTGCAGAAGAGCTTATGTGAAGTTTGGAAGGTAGGAGACGAGGTACTGGCAGAATTGAAGCCGTGAGGACGGGTCCTGAGTCGTGCTTGGGTAGCTCAGTTGGTAGAGCACTTGCCCGCGAGGGGCAAAGGTCCCGAGTTCGAGTCTCGGTCGGGCACACAGTTTTAATCTGCCAGGAAGTTTCATATCAGCGCACACTCCGCTGCAGAGTGAAAATCTCATTCTGGAAACATTCCCGTCTCACTACCATACAGCAGTACCGGTGTAGTCACGCTTTTATAAAATTTTAACTTCGTTTCCTCCCGTATTTTGTTTTGGAATGATTTGTGTATCATCCTGCATATAGACTGATATTTTTTAATGTGGTTTTGTATATCCTTGTATTTAACATATCTTATATCACGTTCCAGTACATTACATCTATAAAACCTATAAATACTATTGTTTTTGTTGCTAACTGAACGTGGTGATAAGGCTGATGTATTGTTGAACCTGTCTGCCCTCCGATTCCCAATCAGCTGGAACCTTCTAACCCGCCTTTGGCTTGACCATGGCCGGCATCGAACTCCATTTCGTCTAGCAGAGGTTTCCGATAGCTAAAAAGAACATTTGTAGGAGGCAACAGGGGAATTCTACAGATAAAAAGAATTAAAATAAATAAAAATAAAAAATTCCGGTAAAAATTGAAATATAATGTTTCAAAATCGCATAGAAATGCGACGTAGCCTGTTGCAATTTAAAAACGGGTTACTCCACTCACAGTTATACCAAATCTGGGATAAAAAAAGTCTTGCTAAAACAAGTAACTGAAACATAAACGAACGTCTGAATAATTCATCTAGCTCCTGCTCAGAGCGTCCACTGAGAGTTGCGTAAAAATGATCAGTAGCCAAGGGCACCGACATGACTGAAACCCAGGTAGGATCGCCACAAATTGCCTAAAAGGAAAACCATGCCTATGTTTACCACGAGTATCGGTCGTGATGCTAAGGGTTGTATATCACAAGCGAAATACTCGCGGCGGTGTTGCGGATCTGAGCTGCTCTAACACGGGCTGTGCAGTTCCTAATGCTACCAAGAGCCGGAACTGCGCACACCGAAATGAAGAAGGCGGCAACACCGGCGCTAGGGAGGATAAACGACCTGTTCCAAACAAGAGCTGCAACCGAGTGAGACGGCGAGCTCCTCTCTCTACACTTTCGTTAGCGCGGACGCCGCACCACAGTATGCATCCTCCAGCGGAAAGAAGGAACCGTAGCCGATTTAACCAGAGTGGCAGTGACGATTTCTTGCGGCCAGCGAAGCGGAACCTCATAGCTCAGATACTGAGAGGACATTGGAGAGGCGGGAGTTCCGAGAAGCGCGGGATGGTCTAGTACTCCTCCGATGCAAAGTAGCCGTGGTAGGAATTTACAAGTAAGGATTCGCTCATCCTTTGCGGATTTTCGCCATATCGTAAAAAAAAAATCTGGAATAATTAATCCGGGGTTCCGTTAAGTTACTCTGACCGCACGAGATGACAATCCTCTGATTACGAAAACCCGTGGCGGCCTTTAATTTGCCGGTGAAATTGGTTTGATACCGTTTATTTCTTAATTAATCGCACAGACTTTTGTAATAATAATCAGACCAATCCGTGATCTTGCTCTGAGCACTATAGGACTTAACACCTGAGGTTCAAAAATGGTTCAAATGGCTCTGAGCACTATGGGACTTAACATCTGAGGTCATCAGTCCCCTAGAACTTAGAACTACTTAAACCTAACTAACCCAAGGACATCACACACATCCATACCCGAGGCAGGATTCGAACCTGCGCCTAGAACCGCTCGGCCACAACGGCCGGCAATCCGTGATCTGTTGCGATCGATTCGTCATTTTGTGGGCAATTCGAATCTGCGATCGGAAATGGAAATTATTTTTCATTTTATCACTCTCTCTTTGTCAGAAAGCTTGGCTGGAGAGCAGTCATTTCTTCTGCGCTCCTTGTGGTAGGTTAGAGTAAACTGTCTGCTCTACAACCTGCTGAAGTAGGGTATCGTCTGTTGTTACTATTCTTGAGTGGGTATGGTGTTTCCTTTGATAACCAACGATTTTAGTTATCTTTCCCTTTTAGCTAATTAATGTACTTTATACATCTCTTTTGGTAAATCACCCTCACATTCTTCCGAAACTGGTAAACCATATGCATAAATGAGGGTACTAATGCATTTATTTCACTTAATCTGCATACCTCGACTTCTTTCTTGTTTCCAGTTCCTAATCAAATCATTCGTCTATACATTAAACAAAGTGGGCTACAGCCCTGTTTAAGTCCCGTTTAGTTCCAGGTTTTAAATACCGAGATGAGATCTCAATTAAAGATGTCACCAGAAAAATCGCTCGAAATGGTTCAAGTGGCGAGTGACTGTAGGGGGGATTCACTTTACTTAGTTAACGGTCTATGTGGCTGCTGCCTCGTGTGCGAAGCTGTCCAGGCCTAGGTCCATAGAGAAACAAAGCTTGGCAATAAACGAGCTGTTCTGCTGTTTGCTGACGCTGTGATATCGCTAACGAACAGCACCTGCCTCGGGAATAACGCTATAACATGCGGGCCGCTCATTTATGGAATTTATTTCTGGTATATTTTAGTTTCTACTGAAAAATGAAATGTAAATTGATATTCTGCTATTGCTACAATGTTTCTTCTACGTTCTGTAACTGGTCCAACTTTTAAACAGATAACGATGATATTTAAAAAAAATTCAAGCTTACATCGAATCGAAACATGCACAAAGAAAGGGAGAGTATAGTCCGGTTTTTGCAGTTTCTGTCAAAGTAAATGGTCGAAATGAGCTTGGAGTTTTCAAAGCGGGCTCTGAGAAAGTTTAATCGAGTATACAAGATCTATATAACGTTCACTAAGATTTTGTATTCCTCATAAGTTTAAAACTACTTTAGTTAATAGAGGCACACTGTACTCAAGAAATAACACGATCGCCTTATTTGTAGGAAGCATTTGAATTAGTTAATCTAACTAAAACATATTTCAAAATACCGGGGTGGTAACTGAAACAGCAGTTATTCAAGAGCGCAAGGTTGACACTGCAGGTAGAGGATGTCAGAGTTTTTCTCTGTGAAAAAATGATGCGCAAAGTAGCCTATACAAGTCCATTTTTGGTACAGACGCAGTTTCGTTGATGACAATTGCTTGCAAGATCTTTGTTACGTGATCACAATTTAATCACATATTTTTTAGTTAATCATTCCTCCTCTCTAATGCCGCTATGAAACTTTCATTCATTACAAACAAATTCATCTCTAAATCAGCGTTCTTCTTTCTTAGTGAAAGTTCCTCTAAACTCTATGTTCTTTTATGGATCTCACGTTCATTGAAACGTTCCTTCTTTTCTTCTGTTGCACTTGATGTTCTATCATAGCCGCTGCTATTGCAAGGCGATCTACACTATGGAAATGCATCACTCTTAAGCATTCCTTTCCGTGGCAAATTTAGCAAGTCGGTGATATAATCAGTTTCTTTGAAATGTCAGTAGCATATCCTAGAATCTGCAACATTCACAACGTTATTTCTATAGCATTTCGAAAGCCTAACTTTTGCAGACTTGCATGGGAGTGAAAGCATAAGGTACCACTTCGGATCCTTTAGTGTTACGATTGTTAGACTTACACCCAATACCATCATAAACCGCCACTGCTTGCACACACTCTAAAACACTTTCACTTGCAAATCACTCGCAACAGAAGAGTGCCAAGGCGAGAACAACTCTCACGTGATCATACAGCCTCCAACATACAAATATTGGCACGCAGTTTTCAGTTCCGACGTCATGCGCACAACGGCAAAAACGCGTTTGCTTCTGCGCAGCGTTTCAGCCCCCCCCCCCCTACCACCGCCCCTAGCCGTCCTGGCACAGGTTCTTGTCTCTTAACATGCCCGCGGCGCCGGGCCTTGAACTTTCCTGTGCGAGATGAAGGGCGGGCAGCCCGCTTTTTGCCCACTGTGACGTCACACAGAAGTTCCCCAGCGTCACGCGGGGTGCGTCGACATCGTGTTCTCGCTAGCTGAGGACAAGTTTCTCCAAAGTAGTTCCCACAGCCTGTTTTACTCACGAATACGTTCCATCTTAATGCGGCAGTGCCAGGAGGAATGGGCAGCATTCAGGAATATGACAGGAACTATAATTTGTAGCAAGAAACTTCGTTTGGACATAATGTCCTATTCCGAATGTTTCCGAGATAGAGTACATTTCATGTACCTTGTTTTTGTATTATTGAGACATTGACAGGTTTGTACACGTACAACTGCTACCAAACGTCACAGCATATGCTGTTCAAAATATCAATTGAAAAATACGTACTTTTAATGCATTCACCTCTAAACATTACCATACACATCACACGACAGCTGTCGCACAGCTCGCAATAAGTGTTCGAATATCCTACCGTTAACTGCAATGCAAGTTTGCTCTCTTGGAAGAACATCTTGTTTTGGTTGTCTGAGCACCTCTGCACGTTTCCTAATAAGAGCGGCATCGTCCATGATGCGACCAAGCTCTCCATCTTTCACCTTTCGTTTGAAAACTTCAAACTTCATTCAACGCCATAAACAAAGTTCTTATGATGCAAGGTCTGGCGATCTTGGTGGCCAGCTAACTGTACTACATAACCGGTCCAGCGATTATGATAAGAGCGGTTGCAATGTACCCTCACACATCTGGGTAGATGTGTTGGGGCTGCGTCAAGCTGGAAGTGCATTCTGACCAAGAGCTAGTCCTCAAGGCTTACAAGAAACGAATTTTCCAAAAAAATGCAAGCAATTCTTCCCTCTCATTTACTGTTTTAAAATGGCTGGACCTAGCAACAAGTTACCGATCAAGCCGCGCCAAACATCGATCGAATAACGAACTTGGGAACTGTCTCCACGGTAGCATGTTGATTTTTCTGTGACTATCAGCGAATGTTTCGTGTGTAGCTGATTCCATTCTGTGTAAACGTGGTTTCAGCGGTGAATAGTATTAATGGAGGAAATGACGATTGCTATTTAACCGGTGACAAAATACAAGTCGTGTGGCATTGACGTCAATGTGACACGCTATATGTGAAATGAGTACTAGTTTTTCGCATGTAATGCACTGCAAGAGTATCCTACCAACAGTACACTAACATGACAGCCGCGAGTGAGATGGGCAAGACACTAGATGTTAGTCTTTCCGGGGCAACCAGATCGTGGTTGCACAATGTACAAGACCCTTCAACTCCGAGGTGGTGCAGACACTTGTGTTTTGACGTTCCATCCTGCCAAAAATGTGCTGTAATTACACTCATGTTCATAAATTAAGGATAATGCTGATAGATGGCGAAACAACGCTCTGGTGGGCGGTTTGCGGGTTTAAATCACCTCGGGGTATGACCATGCGGTGCATTTGACCTGCGGTCGTCGCGCAGTGGCGCTGGCAGCAGTCCACATACGCAGAGGTGTGTTAGTGTATGTCAGAGTACGGTGCAGCGAGTAAGTGTGCAGAAGTTAAAAGACGTGCTAGTGGTGACTGTGTGTTGGAAAAGGCTCAAAGAACACATATTGATGATGTTATGAGGGGTAGAATACTAGGGCGACTGGAGGCTGGTCAAACACAGTAGGTCGTAGCGTGGGCCCTCTGTGTGCCACAAAGTGTGATCTCAAGATTATGGCTATTATTCCAGCAAACAGGAAACGTGTCCAGGCACTACAGTACGGGAAGTCCACAGTGTTCAACATCACAAGAAGACCGATATCTCACCATCAGTGCCCGAAGACGGCCACGGAGTAGTGCAGGAAGCCTTGCTCGGGACTTTACCGTAGCCACTGGAACAGTTGTTTCCTGACACACAGTCGGCAGATGACTGAACAGACATAGTTTATTGGCCCGGAGACCTGCAAGGTGCATTCCACTGACTCCTGGTCGCAGGAGAGCCCGTAAAGCCTGGTGTCAAGAACACAGCAGTACTTGGTCTTTGGAACAGTGGTCCCTGGTTATGTTCACGGACGTGTTCAGGTATAGTCTGAACAGTGATTCTCGCTGGGTTTTCATCTGGCATGAACCAGGAACCAGATACCAACCCCTTAATGTCCTTGAACGAGACCCGTATGGAGGTCGTGGTTTGATGGTGTGGGGTGGGATTATGATTGGTGCATGTACACCCCTGCATGTCTTTGACAGAGGAACTGTAACAGGTCAGGTGTATCTGGACGTCATTTTGCGCCAGTATGTCGGCCTTTTCAGGGATGCAGTGGGTCCCACCTTCCTCCTGATGGATGATAACGCACAGCCCCACCGAGGTGCCATCGTGGAGTATTACCTTCAAACATAAGATATCAGGCGAATGGAGTGGGCTGCCTGTTCTCCAGACCTAAACCCCATCGAGCACGTCTGGGATGCTCTCAGTCGACGTATCGCTGCACGCCTTCAAACACTTACGACACTTCAGGAGCTCCGACAGGCACTGGTGCTAGAATGGGAGACTATACCCCAGCAGCTGCTTGACCACCTGATCCGGAGTATGCCAACCCGTTGTGCGGCCTGTGTACGTGTGAATGGTGATCATATCCCATATTGATGTCGAGGTACATGCGCAGGAAACAGTGGCGTTTTGTAACACATCTATTTCGGGACGGTTTTTCGAACTTATCACCAATACCGTGGACTTGCAGATCTGCGTCGTGTGTGTTATCGTGTGTGTTCCCTACATGCCTCTGCTATTAGCTCCAGTTTTGTGTAATGCCATGTTGTGTGGCACCACATTCTGCAGTTATCCTTAATTTATGAGCATGAGTGTAGTTACGCTCGCGGAAAACCGCCCATGTGAAAACCATCTCCTTTGGGCAACAACGTGCTGACGACAGAGCATTCTCTCGACTGACATGGAGTGTAACAGCAAAGACAAGGAGCGCGGTGCACCAAATACATTTACCGGTTGTGTGCTGCACAACAACCTGGACAGGGCCCTTCTATCTAGCCTTAGTCTGGAGTACAGAACAACCACCTCAAATGTGTCCTTGGCTCACTACTGTTTAAAGAGATCAGTATAGAAGCAGGGACATCGCTAATTCCCCCCCCCCCCCCCCTCCCCCCAAAGCATGGCCTGGTGAGATGAAGCAGAAGTTTTCCACTGTTAATTACCAATAGCAGGTTAAGAGTACATCGTGAACCACAGAAGATAAAGCTGCTCGCTTACCAACAGGGCATGAAAAAGTTAAGAAACTTCGGCTTTAAAATCCAGAAGGCGGTGATATCTAGAGAACGATTATGCGCTCGGATTGGGGAAGGAATCATCGTGTAATTTGCATTCATCGAATGTAGGAAACCATGGAGAACCTAAATCCGGAAGACCGGATGCAGATTTAGATTTTCTTCCCAACTGGAGATCCAGTGTCTTCTCAAAAAAGCGGCCTCGCCCGGGCGTTGTTCGGGCAGATGGTGGAGGTATACTCGTGTGACAGATGTTTACACTATATAAAAGTGAGGCCCTGGATATATCTGTGTACTGTTCAGCGGTGAATGACGCAGGAATCGACTAGCTTATCATGTGCATTCCTTCTTTTGTCTACACTGGTGTCAAACACGTGATACGTACCAACAGCGAGGCAACGCGTCACGTCAACACTCTATCACTTGTCATACAGGTTTCACGAGCACTTCACAGAGATGAGCGTATGTGCTTGCATGGTCCCCACGTCATCTGAGCTCAATCGTATTGAACCCTTCTGGCATGTCATGACACGAGGTAAGTTCTCATTAGGTCCAGCTACGCCCTAAATCAGAACGTTATGGGCAACGGTTTACATATCTTGAATCAAAATTATTTTTTAACTCTCGTTGGTTCGTAGATTTTCAGCTCTTCGCGTCAGGGCGAATGAGAGCGCTACTTGCTAGTAATTAAGTGTCTCTGATACGATTGCTACCTGTGCAGTAAATGGACTTTCGCAGAAAATGCACTCTGCATACCTTACGCTTGAAATATCTCTCACAGAAATAGCATACGCTAGTAGGTCCTAGAATATCGGTATAAACTTGTGGTGTCACCGCCAGACACCACACTTGCTAGGTGGTAGCCTTTAAATCGGCCGCGGTCCATTAGTATACGTCGGACCCGCGTGTCGCCACTGTCAGTGATTGCAGACCGAGCGCCGCCACACGGCAGGTCTAGAGAGACTTCCTAGCACTCGGCCCAGTTGTACAGCCGACGTTAATAGCAATGGTTCACTGACAAATACGCTCTCATTTGCCGAGACGATAGTTAGCATAGCCTTCAGCTACGTCATTTGCTACGACCTAGCAAGGCGCCATTATCAATAAATATTTAACTTGTGATGCCTGTACCGTCAGACCGATGTACACCACTTATGGATTAAAGTTAAGTATTACATCAACTACGTACTTTATTTGCTACTATTAATTCCCTTAACTGTTCCAGACCTCGCGCCAGCCTGCGTGAGCTTAAGCGGGTGCCTTTCGGCTTCCTCTCATAGTCACTTGGCTGTCTTGCCAAGTCACAACAAAACTGTTCATAAAATTTTTGCGCCAACTTTATAACTGCGAAGTTTGTGTGCTTGGATTCAACGGTAGCTGGGAATGAAATAATAAGCCTCACTAAAGCAAGACAGTAAGCAGCGTACGGGCAGTCTCCTCAGAAGTGCACTTCTGTAGCTTCGTAACATTCAGTGCCGCGTTCTTCCATTTTAAAACGACTGGATCCTCTTTAGCACGCTTTTCTCAAAATATTCTAGTCTTTGTTCCTCAGTGTTGTTCCAATTCTCACCGGCGAGCCTCGTTAAGTCGTTTAGTCGTAGAGATGGCCCTAGCAACGACTCATTGCAAGCAGAAATAGCTCCCAATCATGATCAATGAGCTTCATGTGAGCAGATACCGGAGGCCATTCCATCCGGTTGATTTCTACCTCCTGGAAATCGTTATGCACGTGGTGAGGGCTGTGGCCTGCGCATTATCTACATGAAACATGAACTTATCGCCAAAATATTGACAGTAGGGCATTACATATTTCGTCTGAACAACTACCTACGTTAGGAATCATCACGCGGATAAAACAGACAGGTCGTTCAATCAGAAGTATGATTAACAGTGGCCGTTAAGGGAATTCAACTGACGGAACCTATTTTTACAAATAAGAGTAGAGATATGATTGAGACGTTAAATGAAAAAAAGACTAGAAATTTTTGCTACAACTACTGCGAAATTCAAGACATTTTCTAGTGGAAAAAATTTTGTCTGTAATGGCGAAATACAGAAGGTTAAACTAGGAAAGTGTCTTTCACCTACATCTACATTGATACTCCGCAAGCCACCCAACGGTGTGTGGCGGAGGGCACTTTACGTGCCACTGTCATTACCTCCCTTTCCTGTTCCAGTCGCGTATGGTTCGCGGGAAGAACGACTGTCTGAAAGCAATATATTCGATACCTCATCCAGAAACGCACCCTCTCAAAACCTGGCGAGCAAGCTACACCGCGATGCAGAGCGCCTCTCTTGCAGAGTCTGCCACTTGAGTTTATTAAACATCTCCGTAACGCTATCACGGTTACCAAATAACCCTGTGACGAAACGCGCCGCTCTTCTTTGGATCTTCTCTATCTCCTCCGTCAACCCGATCTGGTACGGATCCCACACTGATGAGCAATACTCAAGTACAGGTCGAACGAGTGTTTTGTAAGCCACCTCCTTTGTTGATGGACTACATTTTCTAAGCACTATCCCAATGAATCTCAACCTGGTACCCGCCTTACCAACAATTAATTTTATATGATCATTCCACTTCAAATCGTTCCGCACGCATACTCCCAGATATTTTACAGAAGTAACTGCTACCAGTGTTTGTTCCGCTATCATATAATCATACAATAAAGGATCCTTCTTTCTATGTATTCGCAATACATTACATTTGTCTATGTTAAGGGTCAGTTGCCACTCCCTGCACCAAGTGCCTATCCGCTGCAGATCTTCCTGCATTTCGCTACAATTTTCTAATGCTGCAACTTCTCTGTATACTACAGCATCATCCGCGAAAAGCCGCATGGAACTTCCGACACTATCTACTAAGTCATTTATATATATTGTGAAAAGCAATGGTCCCATAACACTCCCCTGTGGCACGCCAGAGGTTACTTTAACGTCTGTAGACGTCTCTCCATTGATAACAACATGCTGTGTTCTGTTTGCTAAAAACTCTTCAACCCAGCCACACAGCTGGTCTGATATTCCGTAGGCTCTTACTTTGTTTATCAGGCGACAGTGCGGAACTGTATCGAACGCCTTCCGGAAGTCAAGAAAAATAGCATCTACCTGGGAGCCTGTATCTAATATTTTCTGGGTCTCATGAACAAATAAGGCGAGTTGGGTCTCACTCGATCGCTGTTTCCGGAATCCATGTTGATTCCTACATAGTAGATTCTGGGTTTCCAGAAATGACATGATACGCGAGCTAAAAACATGTTCTAAAACTCTACAAGAGATCGACGTAAGAGATATAGGTCTATAGTTTTGCGCATCTGCTCGACGACCCTTCTTGAAGACTGGGACTATCTGTGCTATTTTCCAATCATTTGGAACTCTCCGTTCCTCTAGAGACTTGCGGTACACGGCTGTTAGAAGGGGGGCAAGTTCTTTCGCGTACTCTGTGTAGAATCGAATTGGTATCCCGTCAGGTCCAGTGGACTTTCCTCTATTGAGTGATTCCAGTTGCTTTTCTATTCCTTGGACACTTATTTCGATGTCAGCCATTTCTTCGTTTGTGCGAGGATTTAGAGAAGGAACTGCAGTGCGGTCTTCCTCTGTGAAACAGCTTTGGAAAAAGGTGTTTAGTATTTCAGCTTTACGCGTGTCATCCTCTGTTTCAATGCCATCATCATCCCGTAGTGTCTGGATATGCTGTTTCGAGCCACTTACTGATTTAACGTAAGACCAGAACTTCCTAGGATTTTCTGTCAAGTCGGTACATAGAATTTTACTTTCGAATTCAATGAACGCTTCACGCATAGCCCTCCTTACGCTAACTTTGACATCGTTTAGCTTCTGTTTGTCTGAGAGGTTTTGGCTGCGTTTAAACTTGGAGTGGAGCTCTCTTTGCTTTCGCAGTAGTTTCCTAGCTTTGTTGTTGTACCACGGTGGGTTTTTCCCGTCCCTCACAGTTTTACTCGGCGCGTACCTGTCTAAAACGCATTTTACGGTTGCCTTGAACTTTTTCCATAAACACTCAACATTGTCAGTGTCGGAACAGATATTTTCGTTTTGATCTGTTAGGTAGTCTGAAATCTGCCTTCTATTACTCTTGCTAAACAGATAAACCTTCCTCCCTTTTTTTATATTCCTATTAACTTACATATTCAGGGATGCTGCAACGGCCTTATGATCACTGATTCCCTGTTCTGTACATACAGAGTCGAAAAGTTCGGGTCTGTTTGTTATCAGTAGGTCCAAGATGTTATCTCCACGAGTCGGTTCTCTGTTTAATTGCTCGAGGTAATTTTCGGATAGTGCACTCAGTATAATGTCACTCGATGCTCTGTCCCTACCACCCGTCCTAAACATCTGAGTGTCCCAGTCTATATCTGGTAAATTGAAATCTCCACCTAAGACTATAACATGCTGAGAAAATTTATGTGAAATGTATTCCAAATTTTCTCTCAGTTGTTCTGCCACTAATGCTGCTGAGTCGGGAGGTCGGTAAAAGGAGCCAATTATTAACCTAGTTCGGTTGTTGAGTGTAACCTCCACCCATAATAATTCACATGAACTATCCACTTCTACTTCACTACAGGATAAACTACTACTAACAGCGACGAACACTCCACCACCGGTTGCATGCAATCTATCCTTTCTAAACACCGTCTGTACCTTTGTAAAAATTTCGGCAGAATTTATCTCTGGCTTAAGCCAGCTTTCTGTACCTATAACGATTTCAGCTTCGGTGCTTTCTATCAGCGCTTGAAGTTCCGGTACTTTACCAACGCAGCTTCGACAGTTGACAATTACAATACCGATTGCTGCTTGGTCCCCGCATGTCCTGACTTTGCCCCGCACCCGTTGAGGCTGTTGCCCTTTCTGTACTTGCCCAAGGCCATCTAACCTAAAAAACCGCCCAGCCCACGCCACACAACCCCTGCTACCCGTGTAGCCGCTTGTTGCGTGTAGTGGACTCCTGATCTATCCAGCGGAACCCGAAACCCCACCACCCTATGGCGCAAGTCGAGGAATCTGCAGCCCTCACGGTCGCAGAACCGTCTCAGCCTCTGATTCAGACCCTCAACTCGGCTCTGTACCAAAGGTCCGCAGTCAGTCCTGTCGACGATGCTGCAGATGGTGAGCTCTGCTATCATCCCGCTAGCGAGACTGGCAGTCTTCACCAAATCAGATAGCCGCCGGAAGCCAGAGAGGATTTCCTCCGATCCATAGCGACACACATCATTGGCGCCGACATGAGCGACCACCTGCAGATGGGTGCACCCTGTACCCTTCATGGCAGCCGGAAGGACCCTTTCCACATCTGGAATGACTCCCCCCGGTATGAACACGGAGAGCACATTGGTTTTATTTCCCTCTCTTGCTGCCATATCCCTAAGGGGCCCCATTACGCGCCTGACGTTGGAGCTCCCAACTACCAGTAAGCCCACCCTCTGCAACTGCCCGGATCTTGCAGACTGAGGGGCAGCCTCTGGAACAGGACAAGCAGCCGTGTCAGGCCGAAGATCAGTATCAGCCTGAGACAGAGCCTGAAACCGGTTCGTCAGACAAACTGGAGAGGCTTTCCGTTCAGCCCTCCGGAATGTCTTTCGCCCCCTGCCACACCTTGAAACGACCTCCCACTCTACCACAGGTGAGGGATCAGCCTCAATGCGGGCAGTATCCCGGGCAACCACAGTCGTAGTCCGATCAGGGGATGCGTGGGACGAGCTGGCCGTCCCCGACAAACCCCCATGCGGAGCCCCACAGTGATGCCCATTGGCAACAGCCTCAAGCTGTGTGACCGAAGCCAACATTGCCTGAAGCTGGGAGCGAAGGGACGCCAACTCAGCCTGCATCCGAACACAGCAGTTGCAGTCCCTATCCATGCTAAAAACTGTTTTGCAAAGAACGTCTGAACTAATCTACAGAGAGCGCAAACAAATCGACAAAATTTAAACGGTTATTAAATTACAAGATTGCCTAGTAAATGCAGTAATGCTGCTACTTGCGCACTGCTGACACTGCTCGGCGGCGGAAGGAGACTAAGCGAAATTACACTATTCAGGTACTAAAACGCGATGCTACACTCTCAAATACTATAATACGCCCGAAATTTATGAATTAAACAATGCAAGTACCAAAAACACGCAAAGAAATTAAGAATTAAACTATGTAACAAACGAGTGAGCTAGGAGTATACGACTTGCTGCTCAGCTGCTTATCCAACGGCGGCAGGGAGCACACTGACTGTGACCAAACGACACTGGCCGTTCAAAACAAAAACAGTAGACAAACGACTACGCGAATTTACACTATTCAGGTACTAAAACGCGATGCTACAACTCTCAAATACTATAATACGCCCGAAATTTATGAATTAGACAATGCAAGTACCAAAAACACGCAAAGAAATTAAGAATTAAACTATGTAACAAACGAGTGAGCTAGGAGTATACGACTTGCTGCTCAGCTGCTTATCCAACGGCGGCAGGGAGCAAGTAAAGCTATACCACGACTGTTGGTGAATTCTAACAAACACTATGTTATAGGTCTTTGTACTAGATAAAGACTATCGAATAACGTCTTCTCGTTTAGCGTTCTATGCGTTTATTTTACTCATAGACATCAAGCATGAAACATTTACACGAATTTGCACATTTATGTTCACATTTGGGTCATGTTTTATATCCATGTTGCATAATTGGACCACATTACAAAAATATACCGGGTGTTTGTTTTCACTGGAGACAGTTAAGTGCCTCGAAAATTTTGCATCGTACGAAATAAATGTTCAACGTGAAAAGTCAACATTGATAAAGGAGACATCTGTCCGTGCCACAACTGGCCGTATCCTAACCACCCATCCTTTCATTTTCAAATAGGAACTACCAATTTTATTGCATATTCGGATTCTTAGCCAAAAAATACGTCCTGTTTACTCCAACCACTGTTTCACATTCGCGGTAGATAGCTCTGTAATCGACAAATTTCAAGTGTGCTTGTTTTTGCAAACAACAGACGCATTTGATTCTATATTTCATTTTCGATGTAAGTGTAAACCTTTTTATTCAAACAATTGACATTTACGTTAGAAATTTACTAGAGTGTGGCAAATTTAGTTGTACAGTTCAATATAGTCGTTTCAGTGTATGGTAGAAACTACGTTTAGCGTGATCCAGGGACAACGACTTGGATGTAGTAGTTTGCTGTTCACATCGGGATGCCTCATTTCGGTGAGTCCCTTTGCCCTCACCAAGTGGGAGCTTGAATGTCATGGAAAATGCACCTGTCGCTATCACTTCACGCATATATTCCCTTATTACAACGGTTGTGCTTTGTATTGTGCCTGTAGTCGCAAGTCGCATAGTGGCCAGCGTTGAGAGTTCACGGTGGTTGAATGGAAGCTCACAGTCTGACGGCGAGGTTTGAGGGCGGCCACCGAAATCAACAATGTTTGGGGACTCGCCACAGTCAAATCCGTGGGAAACAGAAAACGACATTTCCATACAAGTAGCTTATTTGTTAGAAATGTCAACATCTAACCCTATTATATGTACTGTACAATCACATTGGGAAACTAAAGTAAATTTAGAACACAAGTATCAACTGTCAGAACACAAAGGTTTACACTAATATCTTAAATGAACTGTAGAATTAAATGGGTCGGTTCTTTGAATTGCAGAAACATGCACATTAGATATTTGCCAATTACAGCGCCATCTACCACGAGTAGAAAACTATGGCTTGAGTGAACCGTACGTATTCTCTCGCGCAGAATCCGAATATGCAATGAAAATTGAGAGTTCCGATTTCAAAATACAAAATTGGCCCCGATCACAGAGGAGGGACACTTAGGAGGTGGGCAGTTGTAGCACAGAATGCTGTCTCCTTCACAAATATTGGCTTTTCACCTAGCACATTTTTCTCATACGATGTGTCGTTTTCGAGGTATTTAGTTGTCTCAAGTTAAAGCAAACACCGTGTATAATCTCCTTCAGATCCAAAGCGACACATACCCAGAACCAATGCAAAAAGACAGATTGGTTAACGTTGTGAAGCAGCGAAACATTAGTTACTCACGAAGAAGAAGGACCTTCACGACGCCACGGCCGAAATGCGTCACGCTGATTCTATTACTCAACTGTCACTGAAACAACAAACTCTGTTTAACTTATTATTAGTACCATTTCTAGTGTCAAGTTGTTATTACGATCAAGTTGATTCAAATTATTTCATATTCTAGTTATTTAGTGATTGGACTACATTCCGAAGAATCTCTTTCAGGAGGATCTTAAGACATGTGATTCGAGAAACGTTGGCGTCATTTACCTCCAATGCAAATCAGCACGCCATTAGAGCTGAAGATGACAGTTGATTTTGAAACAAGGTGGACAAAAAGCTAGTGCAATAATTTTAGGTTTCTGTGTAAAGTTTATATTGCGCTTCTTCAGCACATCAAATGTTCTTACGACGTCATAGCGGCTGGTTATGAAAAAACTTTGAGTCTCCTATAAGGAGACTGTTCCATAACAGACGAACTTTTTCGGCGGGCTAAAGCGCGGATCGGAGCGAACAGAGACGGTGGCCTCTATTCTCTGTGTTTCCTTTCTACGGCTGCTTTTTATTTACTATCCCTACGGACCCTGTGAAAGCCGTTAACCACTTAGCGACAGAACGATAAACGGCAGTAACGGTCTTCTAGGCACACTATGCGTGCCTCGCTTCTTACGCTGTGACAGTGAGTCTTACCTTCACTTAGGGAGTACAATGCATTTTGATTGTAGGAACATGCGTCATAGTAAAACAGTATAAGAATTACTTTTCAAATATGGTATAAAAGTGCTAAAAACAAAGCTCATAGGTGAGATATTATTTTATAGATACTAAAATGAACTGATGATGAATGATGTTCTGAAAAACTTAGCCACATCACGTGACAGCAATGACATTCCCGAAGGAAAGTGCGTTATTTACATTCAACATTATTGGATTCTAGCTCGTAGCCGAACAGCATTTAGTTGCAAATTACCGTCTACACTTAAAAACATTTCATTATATGTATTATAGACACACATACACAATCATGAACAGATTCCAGTCAACTACCAAGACAGCTTCCAGAACTATTTGCGGTACGTTTTTTATTTTATCTAACCCACTAGTAGGATAGCTGAGTGCAAAATCAGCTTTTCCCTTTTTTACAGCTGAAGAACAAACATAGAGAGAATTTTTTCAATCAGGCTAAGACGTTAGGAGGAACACACAGCGGAAGTTATTGCTATAGCGCCAGAGCTGGAAGTGGCTACATTATGTGATCAAAAGTATGCGGGCAACTCCAAAAACATACGTTTTTCGTATTGGGTGCATTGTGCTGCCATCTACTGCCAGGTACTCCACCTCAGCGACCTCAGTAGTCATTAAGACATCGTGAGAGAGCAGAACGATGCGCTCCGCGGAACTCACGGACTTCGAACGTGGTCAGGTGATTTCGTGTCACTTGTGTTATACGTCTGTACGCGAGATTTCCACACTTCTAAACACCCCTAGGTCCACTGCTTCCGATGTAATAGTGAAGTGGAAACGTAAAGGGACACGCACAGCACAAAAGCGTACAGGCTGACCTCGTCTGTTGACTGACAGAGACCGCCGACAGTTGAAAAGGGTCGTAATGTGTAATAGGCAGACATCTATCCAGACTATCACACAGGAATTCCAAATTGCATGAGGCACCACTGCACGTACTGCGGCAGTTAGGAGGGAGGTGAGAAAACTTAGATTTCATGGTCGAGCGGCTGCTCAAAAGCCATACATCACGCCGGTAAATGCCAAACGACGCCTTGCTTAGTGTAAGGAGCGTAAACATTGGACGATTGAACAGTGGAAAAACGTTGTGTGGAGTTACGAATCACGGCAATGGGTATGGCAAATTCCCGGTGAACATCAACTGCCAGCGTGTGTAGTGCCAACAGTATAATTCGGAGGCGGTGGTGTTACGGTGTGGTCGTGTTTTCCATGGAGAGAGCTAGCACCCTTGTTGTTTCGCGTGGCACTATTACAGCACAGGCCTACACTGATGTTTTAAGCACCTTCTTGCTTCCCAGTGTTGAAGAGCAATTCGGGGATGGCGATTGCATCTTTCAACACGATCGAGCACCTGTTCATAATGCACGGCCTGCGGCGGAGTGGTTACACGTCAATAACATCCCTGTAATCGACTGTCCTGCACCGAGTCCTGACCTGCATCCTATAGAACACCTTTGGGATGTTTTGGAACGTCGAATTCTTGCCAGGCCTCACCGACCGACATCTATACCTCTCCTCAATGCAGCACTCAGTGATGAATGGGCTGCCATTCCCCAAGAAACATTCCAGCACCTGATTGAATGTATGCCTGCGAGAGTGGAAGCCGTCATTAAGACCAAGGGTGGGCCAACACCATATTTAATTCCAGCATTACCATTGGACGGCGCCACGAACTTGTAAATCTTTTCAGCCAGATGTCCGAGTACTTTTGATTACTTAGTGTATGTACATCCCGGAGCGAGAAGAGATTTTCGTGATGATTTGGCCGCAAAGTGCAGTACCGTTCATGATGACCAATCATATGTGGTATAAATCCAGAACCTCTCAGCAGTTCTCGAGAAGTAAGGGCATTGTCGAGTCGCAACGTGAAGTCTGACAGTCTCCTTTATGCTGTTCAAGAGGATTATGGCTATCTGCCGATATATGCACAAAAATGAAACTACATTCTAAATGTACTCATCGCGGAGGAAAGAACACTCAAGTCGCGTAGGGAAGGTAACCCAAGTGAATGAAGGAAGAGTTTTCAATGCTTCAGATTTTTTTTATTCGCCAGCACAAAGCCGGACGTGTGCAGTTTTATGTATTTATAGATGTAGTTTTAATGTGTCAGGATTTTTCATCCGTTCAAAAATTTGTTTTAAGACAGTCAGTGACGTGAGTGAGAGATAAGTGTTTGGAGCACATATCGTGACACATGGCTCTTGGCTGCACTTCAGGTGATATTGCAAAAAGGCCTCTTCTCGAGACAAGAAGTGAAGGCGGGGGTCGTTAAATTCAAGCGTGGCGGAGAAGACAGATAATGTCAGTCACAGATCTCTCTCTTTTAGCACTAATGGCATCGGCTGTTTTGAGCCCTAAAAAAGAGGGTGTGGTGCAAACCTGGAGATATGAGGGCACTTAAGAGTCAAATTTTTGTGTCGTTTTTGAGGAAGGAGCGAACCTACAATACCAGCTGTGTTGTCAATATACGAGAGGCCGTGGCAGGAGGTTATTTGAAGACGACCTCCTAGAATAGGTCAACGATTTTCGTAGTAGGACCGGAGATCACTGCAAGACGGGCAGCGTTTGGGGGGAGACTTGTCGTACGACCATCTCCGTGAAGTATGAGCCACCGTTTCCGATGCTGGAGTCCGCGCATACCAGTGTGGTTACTTTAGCCACTGCAGACAACGCTGCAGTATGCCGGCAAACTCTCCGTGCGAAGCGAAACCCTGACCCAGAGGTTCCTCTGATTTCTCCCACTCTCAACGGAGTTCTATGCGTTTTAATCGTCATAGCTTGTGCAATGAAATTCATTAAGAACGTGTGCAGTTTTTACCAGGATTCATTCGTGTGTTCATGAATTATTTTACACGACGAGTCCAAACAACAAACTATGAATTGCTGTCTGCACATTACTTGCAAGTCTGAAATCGATCTACTCTCCCATTAACGCTGTACAACCCTGCAAGTGCGAGGAATTGCTGGAAGTTAATGCCTCCGAATTTTTTACTGTGATCTCCCTATCGGTTGAAGTATTCCATGTCACTCACATTATTCGGTCCAATTTCTCTCTCTCTCTAAAGGGTTCTGACTTTAGTGTATAAGATGACAGTGTGTAAAGTAACTGTGTCGCGGCGTGAGCAGCAGCTTACTGTAAGCGCATTTCTAACGGCAGAAAAGATGCCTCCAATTGAAATACATGGAAGAATGAGAGCTATGTACATTGATGATAGCATCGCCTTCAGAAATGTGTGAAGTTGGATAGTCGTGCTCGTAATGACGGAATCGGTGGTTCTATGTTCAATGTGGGTGACAGAGCTTGCCGACCGCGGTGGCCGTGCGGTTCTAAGCGCTGCAGTCCGGAACCGCCGGACTGCTACTGTCGCAGGTTCGAATCCTGCCTCGGGCATTGATGTGTCAGATGTCCTTAGGTTAGTTAGGTTTAAGTAGTTCTAAGTTCTAGGGGACTGATGACCTCAGATGTTAAGTCCCATAGTGCTCAGAGCCACTTGAACCAAGCCATTTTGACAGAGCTTCATCTGTTTCTAAAATTTAAAGAATACCTTCGAGGACTTCGCTTTGGTAGTGATGAAGCTGTGCAGGTGGAGGTGAGGTTGTAGTTCCGTCAACCATTCTACAACGAAGATGTCAACAAACTGGTCTCTCGTTAGGAGAAACGTGTTCGTCGCCATGGTGGCTGTCTTGAGGAATAAATATGTAGACATGAAGAATAAAGATGTGGAATTTTAATAAAGTTTATTTTATTTAAGATTATTTATGAGTTTACACACAAAAAAAAAATCGGATCCATTACTTTTCAGCACTCCCTCGTGGGATCTAACCAGTGCCCTCTGATTACTACTTCGATTAATGCGAGCCGATACTCTTTCGGAGAAATCGTCGAGTAACATTAATCTGACGACCGTCTGTTATTTATAAGCATCAGCTAGCTGTACACGAGTAGTGATCTGAAGTAATCAATCAGCCATGAGCGTTCAATTAACGTCAGCTGACGACCGACATTAGCCAAATCCTCTTGCATTGTCTATAGCCAACGATTCATCACAACTATTTCTCTTTCGTTGCAGTCTCATGTTAGTCCGCCTCCTTGGTTGTCAGTAGATTGTTCCTGCTGCAGTTAACGCGTTTGAGCATGGTAGTGCAGTGGTTTAGACATTTGAATCACGATTGTAAGAAGCAGGGTGGAAACCCCTGCCCGCACATCTTCACACTAATTTCCTTTTTTTTTCTGTGTCACTTCAAATGAATAGCCAGAAATCAATATGGTTGCTCCAAAAATGCCACTGCTAATTTCCTCTCTTATCTATGTCCAAACGAACGAGCTCTTTCCAAAGATACTGACGTCATTAATCAGCTAACCTCTTTGCTTCGTTTCTTAGGCAACAGATGCTTCCATACAATCATTGATTGTGGTTAGGGTCCGAGTAACCACTATCACACAGTCTTTCACCAAATCCATCCTTTTTTAAGTACCTCAAGTAATAGTATAGAAATGTGCAGCGACAGTAAAGACATTAAAGTTAGCTGTTCTGAGTATGAACATCTGCCAGTACCAATGTGTATGTACCCCATCTTCGCAACGTATTGTGCATTCTTCTGTCGACGACTGTTTTTGCAGTCGACGTTACCATAAAAACAGTTCGGCGTATCAGTGTCAAATGTTTCCAGCGCCAAGACAATCTCTTAGCTCTGGGATGTGCAAGACGGAAACGACTATAGAGAAATCATCGCGTCGTGAGAACAATACAGCAATCACCGTAAGCTGATGCCGCTTTGGTTAATAAACGGACAATAACTTTACGGCATTCAACAGTGAAATTCTAATAGTGACGTTGGTTAAAAACTTGGGCTACCGTTCAAGAGGAGTTGGATTCAAACCAACATTCGAACGACTTGATTTACAATTTCCCCAATTCTTCTGCTGAAAAGTTCTTTCAGGTAGACCATAGTCGAATTAAATATTCGTCTACCTCTGTGTTGATGTCTGAAATCTAACTTACCTTCCATACTTATTAGAGAATGCGACAATAAATTTACGGGTGAATATGAACTTTTTGAACCTGATATTGAAAACAGACTTGGGAATAATTTCCTTGCTAGTGAATTAGATGAAGGCATCACTTGCTTTGAATTGGATTTGTAGAATCAGTGAACACAAAATCTTTAGAAAAGTCTAAAGATAAATAAAACGAGGTGGAATAAATAGCGAGGGTTTCAGAAATAGGAACAAATAAATCCAAATAAACTACTGTTACTTTCAAAGAAATTATCGGAAAACCATCGCGTAAAACGACTATTTTGGCCGCGCGGAGTGGCTGCGCGGTTTAGGGTGCCTTGTCACGGATTGCGCGGTCCCTCCTGCCGGAGGATCGAGTCCTCCCTCGGGCATGGGGGTGTGTGTGTTGTTCTTAGCATAAGTTAGTTTAACTTAGTTTAAGTCGTATGTAAGTCTACGGACCGATGACCTCAGCAGTTTGGTCCCTTAGGAATTCAGACACATTTGAACATTTGGACTGTTTGGCAAACGCATCTGTGCCTATTGTAAGTTACCATGAGGTATAAGACACCTTGCACTGATGGGTGCAGTATACTAAAAGGCTTATCAGTACGAAATAAGGAAAAATCCTCCGTGTAAAACTAAGAAGTTCTCTATAAAATTTTCAACTTAGTATTTTGTTAGCTCTTATTAAATGGTTCAAATGGCTCTGAGCACTATGGGACTCAACTGCTGAGGTCATAAGTCCCCTAGAACTTAGAACTACTTAAACCTAACTAACCTAAGGACATCACACACATCCATGCCCGAGGCAGGATTCGAACCTGCGACCGTTGCAGTCGCGCGGCTCCAGACTGTAGCGCCCAGAACCGCTCGGCCACTCCGGCCGGCTAGCTCTTATTACACTTGTATTGCCAGTTTATAGGTAAACGCTAATATAAGGAAGGAGGTGTGCAAATATTTCTGGCTTTAAGGATGCAAAATAATTACAGTCACAGCATTTATCAGTTCCACTTCATTTATACTGCGGCAGCACCATCGCCTCAGAGTACTCCACGTCAGTACTTTTCACTGCCGTATGAAACTGGGGCTCATATAACTTTGTTAAAAGGTGGTCAGTTTCTGAAATAATAACTTGAAAGGAAAAATTCTGCCACAGAGAGCGCGAGGGTAATCGATGGGTGGCAATCGATACTGGCCAAAAATAGATGACTGTGGCTCTAAGATTCGATGTTGCGACATATGACTTTGTCGAACAAAATTACCAGCTGTTTTGAATGTTAAGAACCGTAACGTACCAACAAGAATAATAGATTTCGTTATGATACATACCAGAGTTCAACTTACACCTACAATTACCATTATGTAGATTTTGAACTACTTAAAATATTCGCCGTTTCAACATGGTTTTCAAGGGCGCAAAGGTTTTGCATCAGTATTATTTAATACGTACATGTTACTGGGGCGTGAGAAGATGAAAAGGTACCTTACAGAATAAACCGGTATTTGAATGGTTATCAAGAGCTAAATGTAATGAAACTCGTACCTTAAGAATGTACTTGCATTTCATCATTTGTACCATACACGAGTTACTCTTAAGAAGGAATAAAATATGAGTAGTCTTTGATATACCATCGAAAATGACCGCCCGTTAACGGACGTAAAGGCTATTCCAGTGCTATTTCCTTTGCTAACTCTTGTATATTAAGAAGGCTCGACGTCGTATTCATGGGACTAATTCTACACTAACAGCGAAACTATTAGAAATAATGAGCTACTCTATGAAACACATAGATAATTATGTGGGATAAGTTCACTAGATTGATGTACAACACAGAAAATTATTTCATATATATATATATATATATATATATATATATATATATATATATATATATATATATATATATTGTTTGTATTTCCTAGTTCTGCACCAAAACACATGTGTTTTCAATGACAGCTACATCTACTTTCTTAACTAGTGAATAGAGCGTCGAAAACAGCTCAGGTATGGTAATGTACTTCGAAAGTGCTCGCACTTCACTGCTTGAGCAATGAAGGCGCGATTGCAGACCAACTTTTAAATGAATAAGTACAGTGTAATTTTTGCGATGAAGCATTTCAATCGCGCAACACTAGGTTGTGGTTAATTTTCTGGAGGATACTAGCGTCTTTAATTATTTCGCTCACCGTGGATGTCGTAAGATCGCCCAGTCTTGCGCTGAATATTTCATGCCGAACGCTTCGTAAGAATATTTCGAGGATAGGCTTCATTCAGACTACTGCCATGGTGTTATGGTATTACACTGTCCTCCTCTGGAACAAGCTATCGTGCACTTTGCACACACTTCGATATCCTACTGCATTTAAGAAGCAGCTGAACCATTTCCTTCTGTCACTCTCACTACTTATACCTAAAATAGTAAACATATGGCGAGTTTATCTCTGTCAAGTAAATTCTTCCATCTTACTTCTTTCTCTCTTCGTTTCTCAATCAATCGAGCCGCATTCTTCATCTCCCTTCATTACTTGTATACTCTCATATTCTTTCCCCGCTCGTCATTACTTCTATGCTCTCATATATTTTTTCTTTCCGCCTTTCGCTTTTGTTCTCATGTCCACTGCTGCCGGTGCTTTCAGTGGAAAGTAACCTGCTTTTGGATACATACTTCTCCATGTCCTACGAGTACTAATGTAAAATGGTCACAGGTTTTCTGTTTCAAACAATGAGTACATATCACTTCCACTTTAGAGCAACTAGACTTTTATTTTGAAATGAAATCAGAGTCTGATTCATGGAGATAGATACATAAAACAGGGCTGAAACTTCAGCAACTGGATACATAATCCAGCCAACGCTTTCGGCCATTTACCTGCAGCGCTAAGTATTGAGTTTGACTTGGTTTTATGCACGAGACTTCATGTGAGAATCCTTTACTCTTTCCCAGTTCGCGTAATTTTTTCTACAGCATTATTCTGTTAACATAACTGAGTAAGCTAATTGTTAAGCTCCTCTCTCGCCTAATACGACAGACATCACTTGTTATCTCCGTATTATATCACATCAATATATCTCCCGTGCATCAGTTTTATAGATCCAGTTGATCACACAACAGACTGTACGAATAGTTTAACTACCTCACAGTATGGAAACAAGAAAGAAACCAAAAAAGCTATTACAGACGTCATTGCATGAAATCGCAAATTTTATATTCGTAGAACACTTAGAAACACCACAAACGTCTGTCTACATTTATTTATTTATTTATTTTTCAGTCATCAGTTTCTGACTAGTTTGGTGTGGCTTGCCACGAATTCCTATCCTCTGCCAACTTCTTCATTTCAGAGCAGCACTTGGAACATACGTCGTCAGTTATTTGATGGCTGCATTCAGGTCTGTCTTTCCCTACACTTTTTACAGTCTACAGCTCGCTCTAGTATCGTGGAGGTTAATACCTGATGCCTGAACACATGCCTGTCAACCTTTCAACCTTTCCCATCTTCTAGTCTGTATTTTCCACGCGTTTCTTTCGTCGCCGACTCTGAAGAGAACGTCCTCATTCCTTATCTTGCCAGCCCACCTGATTTTCAAGACTCTGCTGTAGCACCATATATCAAACGATACGATTCTCACCTGTTACTGTTTTACCGCTGTCCACGATTAACTACCGTACAATGCTGTGCTTCAAACGTACATTCTCAGAAATTTTTCCTCAAATTAATGCCTACGTTTGACACAAGTAGACTTCTCTTGGCCAGGAATGTCCTCTTTGTCTGTACTAGTCTGCTTTTTATGTTCTCCTAGCATCGTCGATCATGGGTTACTTTGCTTCGAAGGTGGCAGAATCCCTTAACTTCTTCTACTTTATGGTCACCAGTTTTGAAGTTTTTCGCTATTCTCATTCCTGCTACTTCTCATTACTTTTGTCTATTTCCGGTTTGCTTTCAATAAAATATTATATGGTATGGTTCAATTACCACATCCAGAAAGTAACAGCAGAGGCAAAGCAAGTGACAAGTGACCACATATATACAGAGAGCAACTCTACTAGCTCTAGCAATGTCAAATAATTAACACTCACAACAAGCTGGCTAAAACCAAAACAGCAAAAATTTAGAGTAAATATAATTAAATTTTAAAAGTGAAGAAAATAAGCCAGGCGGAAAGTAAGGAAGCGGTTAAAGAAAATGCTTCACGCACATTCATTACAATATATATATATATATATATATATATATATATATATATATATATATATATATATAAACAATGAAACCAGTGACCATATATAGCGCAGTACCATTCAACAGAACGTAGTAATATAGCAGAAAAACTTACAATTTGCAAGCTGTGATAACAAATACATGAAGTGCTGCAAAGAGAAAAGCTTCCTTATCATAAACACAACATCACATGCAGTGCAGTAGCAACAAATTTTGTAAGCAATATACACACAAATATACATGCATAATGGCTGAGAGTATCAGAAGTGCTTGTAAACTACGATTTGCACCTTAAAAATCCAAGAACTGCATTTATGCAGATCACAAAAGAAGACCTATGATAAAATGAGGCGAAGTGTTTATGGCAGAATATAAATTGAATTTACTCAGTTGTACATAAAATATCCTCAAAATAGCCAGTAATGCAGATACCACCATTTGATATCATTTTCCTTTAGGACGCCTATTTTTTTCTTATCTGTGAGGCTTCAATAAAGCTCTATTTGTAGTTGTTTTATAAATAAACTGCTCTTTATTTGCTGAGATATAGTTCAGCAAGTTTATTCCACATTTTAGGATCCAGTAACCATAACTAGTTTTTGATAACGTACTCATTTTTAAAGTACTATGCTCCTGAACACTGTACGTTTGAGGAGAGGCTGTATGAGTGTATATGGGAAATAACCGATAACGTCAACATCACTGCAGAACAGACAGAATGCTCACGAACAGCCGGCCGAAGTGGCCGTGCGGTTAAAGGCGCTGCAGTCTGGAACCGCAAGACCGCTACGGTCGCAGGTTCGAATCCTGCCTCGGGCGTGGATGTTTGTGATGTCCTTAGGTTAGTTAGGTTTAACTAGTTCTAAGTTCTAGGGGACTAATGACCTCAGCAGTTGAGTCCCATAGTGCTCAGAGCCATTTTTTTGCTCACGAACAAATAAATATCTTTTTTAGCATCAAGATAGTAAAAAACAAGGTTATCTTAATAGATGGCGAATTATTAGCGGACTTCCATCGGTAGCGTATGTGGTATTTGACTCATATGTTTGCACCACTGTCGAAAAGCAGTACTGAGAGCTGGGCTCTGTGACTGTGATGGATGTCCATCAATCTCCAGATCAAATATTGGCAGCTCCAGATGACAGTTTGCAAACAATGAAATCTCCTCTAAATTCCATCCACATTATTTTATGTTTGGCAGTTAATTCACAAATCGGGAACAGGTCTTCTGTAAATCTTTGTTGGATGCTGGAGTCGGCACTGTCGTTGATCATCTCTTTCATTACATTGATATCAATCTCAGGGACAGTTATCGAAAGCGTGTCGGCATCTGTCACATTTGATGGAAGTCCTCTTTCGTTATGCTTGTTGACAGTCGACTCCAACGTGGCATACCATTAACTGTTTCCTTGCCGTCCCGAAAGCGATTGATTCGATTGCGTTCTGCTCATGGTTTCTGTTCTGTATACATCAAATAAATCTTTATCGCCTTACCTCAGATAACAAACCTTTACTAGTTTCCTTTTGCTGTATTTCTATATATGTTGATAAAGTCACTATGTCCGTCTGCCTGAAGCAAACTTATTTGCTTCAGCCTGTAATGTTTCCGTCTGAGGAGACAGAGACACTGATTCTCCTGGAAATGACGATCTAAATCGGTTGCCATAACCACTGTACGGGCAGTAGGCCCAGGTGGACATCCAACATGTTGTTAGCCTGTAGCGTCAGCAACGACGGTAATAAAAAAGAAAGATTGAGGTGTGCGATGAAAATTCAGTGTGAATTTTCAATGATATGATTTTATGATGACGCTGCTACCCTCGGTGAAACTGAGAAAGAATTGCAGGACGGGTTGAATGGAATGAACTACCTAATGAATACATGATGTGGGCTGAGACCAAACCGTAGGGAGACGAAAGTAATTAGTTGCAGAAATTAGAGTAAGTATAAACTTAGTATTAAAATTGGGGACCACGAAAGAGACAAAGGACTTCTGCAACCTTGGAAGCCATATAACACACGACAACGAAGCAGAGAGGACATGAAAATTATACTAGCTCGTGCAAAGAGGGTATTCCTCGCCAAACGAAGTCTGCTAGTATCAGATATTGGTTCTAATTTGAGGAAAAAAGTTCTGAGGGTACGTTTGGAGCACAGCATTGTATGGAAGGGAATCATAGTCTGTGGAAAAACCGGAAAAGAAGAAAATCGAAGCGATTGAGATATGGGGCTATAGAAGTATGCTGATAATTGGGTGATATGATAAGAAGGTAACAAATGAGAGGTTTTCAGCAGAATCGGTGATGAGATGAACTTGTGGAAATCTTTAACAAGAAGAAGGGACATAACGACAGGACATTTACAGAGACATCAAGTAAAAACTTCCGTGGTAGTTAGGGGGAGCTATAGAGGGTAAAAGATGTTCAGGATGACTGAGCTTGGAATAGATCCAACAAATGATTGAGGTGGAGAGCTTGACACAAGAAAGAAATACGTGGCGGTCCGCATCAAACTAATCAGAAGACTGATGACCCAGCAAACAGCAGAGGTCAGCCTCAATAGTACCAGTAAGGTGTCAATCGAAGTCATCTGACAGAATTTAAGAGCGTGGGATTTTTCAGATACTGGCTAAATAAAATTTTATTGAAGAATAGACCTTTTCTTAGAAAGAATCATGCTTGGCAAGTATTAGTTTTTGGCGTGTGAGAGGTGGGCGTTGTCATATAACCCTGCCCCTTTACCTGTTTGATTCACGTGTGATACGCAGAAAAAAAGCTGCTCCGTAGGTATGCTACTGTGAAAGAAGTTCTCTAATTTTTGCCATCTTTATCGTCACGCGATGTATAAGATAGGAAGAACAATAAATTTTTCTACTCTGGATTGCGACTCTGAAGTTTGAGAGTAAGGCTCATTACGATGCAGTGTGCTCTCAAGTTGATTAAACAAGGTCGTCGCGAAACGCGTGACTACTCTTCTGATCTTTTATTTTTCCTCCGTCAGTCCAATCTTGCAGTGGTCTTAGAAGGGCGATTAAAGCAGAGGAGACATCTTCATGCATTGGGGCTGTAACTAGAAAATAATAACCCAGCAGCTTTATAATAAAAACCAAATCATGAAAAGTCTTCAAAAGGAAGATGATGTCGCATGTTTTACATATTCGCAGGACTGCACACTCGTAAAAGTGGAGGTGTCTCATCAGACACACCCATTGCTGTAGCTTTCACAGTACACAGCATTCTGTCTCTGTACCAAGTAATGTACGCGCAAAATCTAAAAAGAAACCGTATCACCCTGAACACAATTTGTAATTTAACAACTGTTGTTTTTTTTTTCGAGCTTGAAACAACAACTGATTTTTTCTAACACACATAATTTTTGCTTTTCAGGTGTATTTTCTACAGGAAAGCGCTTTTTTTAACTACAGATAACGATTAATGACATTAATTTATTTAGTTTCCTTCTCAGCTAGATAGACCTCTATTAAAGATCTCCGTTTACGTTTGTTGATGACTTGCCTAGAACTGCTACTCGAGTATTTGAAAGCAGAAGTTAATTTGCTGTCAAAGTTAGATAAGGCAACATCCAAACAAGGAAATACGTTTTGCCGTCTGAACAGAAAAGTCATAAGCGAAGGGCCTTTCGCAAGGGACGCAAATTACCTACGTAACTATTCTCTTTGTTGGTCGTGATGCGGATCAGGTAATGGCCGTCTGTATGCCTAAATCACACAAAGGCGCTTGATAGAAAAGTGGTAACTGAACAGGAAAATGAAATTATGGTCAATAAAGCGCCAGTGCCTTTCCGCATTATCGTAATCTCGTACGTAGAAGCGTCCTCGTGGAAGTCCGTCAAAGTTTCGGATCACTATGAGTTCATCAATAAAGTAACCGCCTGTCAACTTTAAGCAAAGTCGATGTTTCCACGAAGTAGACCTCGTAGCTCTTTACTTAGTATTACGAATACGTCATTAGCGCCCATTTGACGGCCTGATCGTTCAGTGTAAGGCTCAGCGCGCTTACTTGCAGGACCGGGAGTTGGTCTGGATCGAATCCACTTCCCTCACTACCGTCCGCTAGTCTGGTGCACCGACCCGCCCAAGTCTGGCTTCCGGGCGGTTTCCCCACGTCCGTCAGCAGAATGCTCGACTGGTTCCCCATCTCCGCCTCAGAAACAAAGCACACAAACAGTCAAAACACGGGAATGCTCACTACAAGATTTACATGATTTGAGGTTAGGTGGCGTGACCAACTTTCCTCCAGCCTTAGGTGGCGAGAGGGAGAGTACCATGGCCACAGAAGAACAACAGTGTTAAATACTGATAGAACATCATCAGAGACCTAAGTTAGGAGACAAGAATTAGACTACATTCAATACTGTCCGTGTTTGTTAATTTGTTATAATAATTTATAAAAGTGGCAGAAAGATGAAAACCGAACTCCCACCAGAACGGGATGATGGAATGGTTCCATTCAAAAGTAATCACCACACGCTTCAAGATATTTATCCCAATGGGAGACGAGCCGATCAATTACTGTTTCATAGAAAGCTATCGGCTGCTGACCAATCCACGTCCGCACCTATTCTTTCACTTCCTTGTCCAACTGAAACCTAAGTCCACACATGTCTTTCTTCAGGTCGTCTAAGATTTCAATATCACTCCGTGAAAGATTCGGGCTGAGCGGTGGATGTTGCAGTGTTTCCCAACCAAATCGCCAAAACGTACCTTCGTCCAATTGGTACTGTGGGTGCGGGTGGTATCGTGGTCTGCTCGTCGAGTTCCTCGAGCGTGGCACAACAATCACTGCGCAGCGCTATGAACACGCTTTGCAGAAACTGCGACGCGCCATAAGTCAAAACGCCCGGGAATGCTGTCGGACTGAATCATCCTGTTGCGCGATAACGCCCGCCCTACAGTGCCAAGCGGACGAAGATTATGCTTCATCGATTTGGTTGCGAAATAGTGTAACACCCTCTTTAGAGCCCGGGTCTTCCACCGTGTGATTTTCACATCTTTGGTGACCCGGTGAAATACCTGGGAGGACGCTGGTTTCAGTCGAATGAGGATGTGCAAGGGTGGGTGCGGTTGTGCATCCGTCAGCGGCCGACTGCGTTCAAGAAACAGGAATTGATCGTGTCGTCTCCCAGCGGAATAAAAGACTTATGATGTGTTGTGACTGCTTTTGAGTGGAACCATTCCATGATGTTGATGATATTGGTTTGTGGGGCACTCAACATCGTGGTCATCAGCGCCCATACAAATTCCAATCTTTCCATTTCCAGTTTCGCCACTACCCGAATGATGATGAGATGATGAGGACAACACAAACACCCAGTCCCCAGGCGAAGAAAAATCCCAGACTCGGCCGGGAAACGAAACCGGAACCCCGTGATCCAGATGTAGCAATGCTAGCCACTAGACCACGTGATGCGGAACCATTCCATGGTACTATTGTGGCGAGTATTCGGTTTTCATTAAAGTGCCCATTATACTTCCGCACTGTAGACTCCTAAATAATGTATAAGTAAATAAAAGTGAAATCGAATAAGAAAACACACGAACATAAAATGAAAAATCAGCTTCCCGAAATAACGTTCCCATGTGAATCAATTTGACGGAGGAAAATAAATATTTTTATTTAGCTTTTTTTGTCTATTCAGCCGTACTTTTTTTTATACTTACAGGTTATCGATTTTTAAAGTCAAAAGGCTCCATCTTCAAGACTTTACAAAAATGTGGGAATGGGTCTACCTCCAAAACATACATCTGCTCCTATGGACCCAGAGTAAACTGTTTACTATTTATCAACAAGTCTTAATTCACATTAGTTGAGGCTGATACATGAAAAAATCCATCACCGTCGCTATAATGAGATGGCATTAGTATATTGAGAATATAGATCGGGAAAAGATGTGAATAAAGATATTGATTTTCCTCCGTGAAGCAGTGTTCCTCTCTGCTGCGCAGTTGTTTAAGGAATGTTCCATTTGCAACGTCCTTCAAAGGGCAAGGGGTGTTGCTGGTTATGAGCTTCTGGTTATACGTCCATCCGTGGTTAATGTGGCACAGTTCTCGTGATGTTGCTATCCAGTGAAGGTGATGAAAATTTCAGACACCTAATGAGATACGTATGTATTAGCATTAGGCTGCTAAAAGAGAATACCTTCCTGACATAGTAGAAACAGCAACGCAAGAGACTGCATCAGGTAATTCATGTATTCAATACTGTTGAGAGATCACTCGACTAACACGACAGGCGTGCCGAGCAGATGACCTTGTCTCATCACTCCATCCATAGTGCCCAAACATTGGTCCTGTACGTTGCTGCCTGATATACTCAAGTAGCTGCCACTCCATTCGTTGCTCTGGCAGACGATGCCATGGCAGAATATGCTCTCACCACCAATTACAAAGCTGCGTTCAGTCACCCTTCCAGTTACTTACTTCGTTACACCATAGGACGCGGGCTGGGTGGCAGAGAGAAGAGAGAAAGCAAGAGCTAGTAACCCAGCTAGAAGGAAAAGATTCTTAACTGTGCTAGTTGATACTCTTGAGCAAAACGTTGGTTATAATTTGTGCCACAATTACCATGCGATTATCAACATCAATTCCTTTAAAGCTGCGACCCAAGTCTGAGGCCATTATGTCCACATTCAGGATGGCGAGGATGTACACCTTTCTCGGCCAACCAGCACTGGTCCACAGCTGATCCATCCTAGCCAGAATATGGTGCTATTCCTCAGAAGTGTCATCAAATCATTCGGAAGTCTACGAAACGATCTCGCTGATGCGTAGCTAAAACGGCACTGCTTGAATGAGTGAAATACCGTTGTCATTAGCTCAACGTTTTTAAGTTTGATACATGTTTTCTACTACGTCCACAGCACAGCGTTTTCAGTCATTTTTATTTGCCAGATTCTCATATACAGTGCCTCATCCAGTGCCGTGTTTCCACTCCACGTCTTCAAAGGCGTACGTTTTTCATTTTTCTGTAGTGCAGAAAGCCGAATGGTGTACCACAAGCACTGGAGGTTAATCCCAAGGTTCCCATTCAAAATATTCCTGGTTCTTGATTTTTTTTTCTGTATACAGTGTCTTTCATCCGGTAAATATAACGTAAGTAAAATTACGTTAAGTCTGACCTTGATTCGGACGTCATGTTTCACTGTACGCTCATATTAAAAATCTGGCTGAGGTGTTACTCAAGTAGCGTGAAATAGTTCTGCCAAAGAAACAGTGGATTCAAGTGCTAATTTACTTGAATATGAAAAAAAAATTAATGTAAAAAAGTAGTCATATGTGCCAAGAAGAGAAATTTGCTCAGTAGTTGAAACGTACTGTGCATCAATTATATAAATATACTGAAACAAACAAATATTGCACTGCAATAATAGGAAATTAATGCACTTGTAGTAGTTATCAGTTTTAGTGGTTAACAAAAACATAAATCTGTGCGGTTGATCCCTGCAGAGGTTCGAGTCCTCCCTCGGGCATGAGTGTGTGTGTTTGTCCTTAGGATAATTTAGGTTAAGTAGTTCAAAATGGTTCAAATGGCTCTGATCACTATGGGGCTCAACATCTTAGGTCATAAGTCCCCTAGAACTTAGAACTACTTAAACCTAACTAACCTAAGGACATCACACACACCCATGCCCGAGGCAGGATTCGAACCTGCGACCGTAGTAGTCCCGCGGTTCCGGACTGCAGCGCCAGAACCGCTAGACCACCGCGGCCGGCCTAGGTTAAGTAGTGTGTAAGCTTAGGGACTGATGACCTTAGCAGTTAAGTCCCATAAGATTTCACACACATTTTAACACTTTTTGAAAAACATCAGTAAAGCTTCCAAGCAAACTTCTTGTGGTAGTTTGTATTGGATCTGTGACTGCGCTTTCTTTGTAAGAGACTCTGTGGCTGGTTGGACTCGTTGTTGGAAGTTAATCGCCAGTAGTGTTGGGCAGTTGGATGTTAGTCGCCAGCAGTGATGTATGTACTGTTGGGCAGTCGGAAGTCAACAGCCAGCAGTGATGGATGTTAGATGTGAGAAATTAGCATTAATGGAGGGTAGAGGTCTGCAGTGTTAGTGTAGGCTAACGATCTGTACATGTTCGAATTGGAGATTGAATATTATTCATGATTATATACCTTTGTACTAGATGTCAAAGACGATTTATGTTCGTGTTTGAACTGAATGTCAGATAATTAAGGTAAAAATACATTATTTGGTTTGCAACAAAATCTTTCCTTTGCTAACTACATGCCTATTAGTAATTAGTGGCTTTAGTAATTAGAATCTTTAATTTAGCTGGCAGTGTTGACGCTCCCTGTATTACAGTAGTTCGCGTAATGAACATTTTTATGAGGTAAGTGTTTAATGAAATGTATAGCTTATTGTTAAGATATCTTTTTAGTCAGGGCCATTCTTTCGAATTAATTGCACTGCTGGCCATTAAAATTGCTACACCACGAAGATGACGTGCTACAGACGCGAAATTTAACCGGCAGGACCAAGATGCTGTGATATGCAAATGATTAGCTTTTCAGAGCATTCACACAAGGTTGGCGCCGGTGGCGACACCTACAACGTGCTGACATGAGGAAAGTTTCCAGCCGATTTCTCATACACAAACAGCAGTTGACTGGCGTTCCCTGGTGAAACGTTGTTGTGATGCCTCGTGTAAGGAGGAGAAATGCGTACCATCACGTTTCCGACTTTGATAAATGTCGGATTGTAGCCTATCGCGATTGCGGTTTATCGTATCACGACATTGCTGCCCGCATTGGTCGAGATCCAATGACTGTTAGCAGAATATGGAATCGGTGGGTTCAGGAGGGTAATACGGAACGCCGTGCTGGATCCCAACGGCCTCGTATCACTAGCAGTCGAGATGACAGGCATCTTATCCGCATGGCTGTAACGGATCGTGCAGCCCCCTCTCGATCCCTGAGTCAACAGATGGGGACGTTTGCAAGACAACAACCATCTGCACGAACAGTTCGACAACGTTTGCAGCAGCATGGACTATCGGCTCAGAGATCATGGCTGCGGTTACTCTTGACGCTGCATCACAGAAAGGAGCGCCTGCGATGGTGTACTCAACGACGAACCTGGGTGCACGAATGGCAAAACGTCATTTTTTCGAATGAATCCAGGTTCTGTTTACAGCATCATGATGGTCGCATCCGTGTTTGGCGACAACGCAGTGAACGCACATGGGAAGCGCGTATTCGTCATCGTCATACTGGCGTATCACCCGGCGTGATGGTATGGGGTGCCATAGGTTACATGTCTCGGTCACCTCTTGTTCGCATTGACGGCACTTTGAACAGTGGACGTTACATTTCAGATGGGTTACGACCCATGGCTCTACCCTTCATTCGGTCCCTGCGAAACCCTACAATTCAGTAGGATAATGCACGACCGCATGTTGCAGGTCCTGTACGGGCCTTTCTGCATACAGAAAATGTTTGACTGCTGCCCTGGCCAGCACATTCTCCATATCTCTCACCAATTGAAAACGTCTGGTCAACGCTGGCCGAGCAACTGGCTCGTCACAATACGCCAGTCACTACTCTTTATGAACTGTGGTATCGTGTCTAAGCTGCATGGGCAGCTGTACCTGTACACGCCATTCAAGCTCTGTTTGACTCAATGTCCAGGTTTATAAAGGCCGTTATTACGGCCAGAGGTGGTTGTTCTGGGTACTGATTTGTCAGGATCTATGCACCCAAATTGCGTGAAAATATAATCACATGTCATTTCTAGTATAATATATTTGTCCAATGAATACCCGTTTATCATCTGCATTTTTTGAGCAGTCAGATTGCGTTGCGCTAGAATATTGTGGGTCAGTGTTGATATGATAAGAAAAGTAAAGAGAAAATATTCTCAGTACATTCAGCTTTACTCAGCTATTTCAGAGTCAAATAACGCAGAAGTATCATCTTCTCAGTCATTCTGCAATTTGAGTACAGACACACTCATTTAAATAAAGACGTTTCAGTTTGCTGAACGTTTCGATAAGAAAGATCATAGCTAAGGAGTGGTGGTGGTAGTGGTGGTGGTGGTTGCGTGTACCGTGACAGAGACGCAGGAGCAGCAGCAGCAGAACCGGTAGTCCGGTCTGCAGTTACTGGAGAAAGTGGCGAGCTGCGCCGCGGGCCGGCCGCAGGCATGCGGCTAAGCTCGCATCCGGTTTCGCCGCGGCCACGCACGTGCGGAGAGAGTGACTGGGCATACTCACGCACAACGCTCGCGCATACACGCGAGCCGGTCCGCGGCCAGTCGCGTGAGAAAGTTACGTGCCACCGACTGCCTGTGTAAGAAGCTGCGAACTTCCCGTCTGCACCTATACCGATGAACCGAAACAATATGACCGCCTACTTAATAGCTCATTTGTATGTCTTTGGAAGGAAATACACTACTGGCAATTAAAATTGCTACACCAAGAAGAAATGCAGGTGATCAACGGGTATTCATTGGACAAATATATTATACTAGAACTGACATGTGATTACATTTCCATGCAATTTGGATGCATAGATCCTGAGAAATCAGTACCCAGAACAACCACCTCTGGCCGTTATAACGGCCTTGATACGCCTGGACATTGAGTCAAACAGATCTTGAATGGCGTGTACAGGTACAGCTGTCCATGCAGCTTCAACACGATACCGCAGTTCATCAAGAGTAGTGACTGACATATTGTGACGAGCCAGTTGCTCGGCCACCATTGACCAGAGGTTTTCAATTGGTGAGACATCTGGAGAATGTCCTGGCCACGGCAGCAGTCGAACATTTTCTGTATCCAGAAAGGCCCGCACAGGACCTGCAACATGCGGCCGTGCATAATCCTGCTGAAATGTAGAGTTTCGCAGGGATCGAATGACGCGTAGAGCCACGGGTCGTAACACACCTGAAATGTAACGTCCACTGTTCAAAGTGCCGCCAATGCGAACAAGAGGCGGCCGAGACGTGTAATCAATGGCACCCCATACCATCACGCCGGGTGATACGCCAGTATGGCGATGGCGAATACTCGCTTCCAATGTGCGTTCACCGCGATGTCGCCAAACACGGATGCGACCATCATGATGCTATAAACAGAACCTGGATTCATCCGAAAAAAATGACGTTTTGCCATTGGTGCAGCCAGGTTCGTCATTGAGTACACCATCACAGGCGCTCCTGTCTGTGATGCAGCGTCAAGGGTAATCACAGCCATGGTATCCGAGTTGATAGTCCATGCTGCTGCAAACGTCATCGAACTGTTCGTGCAGATGGTTGTTGTCTTGCAAACGCCCCCATCTGTTGACTCAGGGATCGAGATGTGGCTGCGCGATCCGTTACAACCATGCGGATAAAATGCCTGTCATCTCGACTGCTAGCGATACGAGGCCGTCCAGCATGGCGTACCGTGTTACCCTCCTGAACCCACCGATTCCATATTCTGCTAACAGTCATTGTATTTCGACCAGCGCGAGCAGCAATGTCGCGATACGATAAACCGCAATTGCGATAGGCTACAATCCTACCTTTATCAAAGTCGGAAACGTGATGGTACGCATTTCTCCACCTTATACGAGGCATCACAACAACGTTTCACCAGGCATCGCCGGTCAAGTGCTGTTTGTGTATGAGAAATCGGTTGGAAACTTTCCTCATGTCAGTACGTTGTAAGTGTGGCCACCGGCGCCAACATTGTGTGAATGCTTTGAAAAGCTAATCATTTGCATATCACAGCATCTCCTTTCCGTCGGTTAAATTTCGCGTCTGTAGCAGGTCAACTTCGTGGTGTAGCAATTTTAATGGCCAATAGTGTATTATACCGTACACAGTAGCCTGCGAACCCTACCTTCTATGAAGAGTGGCAGACGTGCAACTGTTTAGCGCCTATTAGTAGTTTCATTGTCCTTCTACCTCTTCCCCACGACAGTAGCACGTGAACATTCGACCAGTGTCGCCGTTTTCGAAATACTCCTGCACAGGCTCTAAGAAATAATAATTTGCCCTTTGTCAAAGTCGCTTATCTCGATGGATCTCCACATTTGCAGCCTATATCTTGGCTACGGTGCTCCTCCGTCCCTGTCCGCTCCGCTAACATACTTTTGTTAGCGTATCACGGGCCCGTAACGCCACCTGGTAGCATTCAATGTAGCGGTGGACAGTGGTCATAATCTTTTGACTCGTCAATGTATAAATGACTCACCGAGTAACTTGACGCAACAGACAACAAACTGGGTGACGTTTTCGTCAGACTGGGAAATTTTTCTTCTCGCAGTGGGTCTTAGAAAGTGGATCACGTTGTAGCATCTAACATTAGTCCAGTAATAATAGTAGCAGGACATAAGATCCACCCCTGCACTTCTAATTTAAGAAAGTACGGTTCGGGAAAGACAATCAGAAGTGGAGCAGATTTTATTAAAAATATTTAGGACCGCAGAGTTGATACAGGATCTGGGAACACATGGTTTGTAAAATAGTAATATAATATTCACTGTACCGATTGCCTTTTATCTCTCTTGAAGGCTCGCACAAAAATATTTGAGTATGCTGCGTGTTATCTTTCCTATCATTAACATTATCATACTTGATCAATATCAGTTAGATCCGCCTAGTGGAGTAGACTATTACAGTGGGGTCTACCGACTATTAACATCGGCTTTTCTCTAATGGGGGAACAGAACTTTCATCATAGGCTCTCTGTACAGACTGCAAATTAATACTGCTCGTCTTGCACTGCGGAAAGGAAAACATTCGAAGAACGAAATTCCGTGAAATCTAAACGTCCAGGAAATGGCAACATGTCTAGAAAGTGACGAGTTGTGCTTCGCTTCCTAGCTAGTCGCTTGGCGGCTTACGGTTTGACCGCTTGCAGAATACATTTCAACCAGGAAGAAGAGGCCGTTCACGTCATGACCACAGCTGTTCCCAAAAATTTCATCTGATAAATTTCGTTGGTCCACAGGTACAATCGATAAACCATATGATGCTGATTAAAACAAAACAGAATGAGACTTCCTGGCAGATTAAAACCGTGTGCCGGACCGAGACTCGAACTTGGGACCTTTGCCTTTCACGGGCATGTGCTCTACCAAGGTAGGAGACGAGGTACTGGCGGAAGTAAAGCTGTGAGGACGGGGCGTGAGTCGTGGTCAGTTGGTAGAGCACTGAAAACAGAATGAGGAAAACTCTCCACTAACAACGACAACAAAGACTAACTTTCGCGAATGTAGGCAGAAATGACGCCCCCTTATCTAGCTTCCACACCTATCTTCACAATCGTAATGTTAAACAAAATAGTGGTAATGGCTGCACTCAATGATTTTATATCTTATGGATTTTGGAGGTGTAAAAGTTGTTATAATTTTTTGCTATTATAGATCTCAAATTAACTGCGTGGCAAACGTAAATTTAAACTTTTTTGGACGAGTACCTTCCAAATTATATTTTTCCCTGAACTATACCTTCTTGGAAGTTATGTCAAAACAATGTACTAAACACAAGCCTGATCAAAGTATTATTATTACAGTAAATTATTATTGTTATTATATAAGATTGACTAATACAAGTATCAATTAATAGCAATATATTGCAGTATTCCTACTATTTTCTACCAAATCCCTCTCTTCAGTGCACCATCCTAGCTTACACCGCGACGCTCCATTGTTTCGTTGACGCGGTCTTTCCAACAGCATCTTGGTCTGCCGTGTTTAAGTCCCACAAGTCATTTCCTCTCAATTATTTTCTTTCGCTAATCTTATCGGTGTTTCAGTTGTATTCATTGTAGCTCTTTCTTCATCAGTACATTTTTTTCTCCATTCTTGATATTCTAACACAAGGTGAGTACGATCTCCCGTTAATGATACCATAAATATGACAAATGTGCACTACAGATGATTCTATCAAAAACTGAATAGCTGGTAGTGAATAGCGACACAAGATTTGAAGTACACATCAGTGACGGAGCAGTTATGAGACAGGTAAAATACCTGAAGTATCAGGGGGAATATATTGACAAAAGTTGACTGGACAATTCGAAAGTAAAATGCAAAGCACAGCTAAGGAATATCAGGAAGGGAGATGATAAACTAAATGGCCGAATCTGTCCTTTGATACGGATAAAAAATTTGGCTTTTAAATGCTCACAAATAGACCGATAATTCTCAAAATTGGATTATTTATTGCAGTATATTAAAACTATTTATATATCTAGTTCTTATTATCATTAAATCATAGACATTTGTACACTTTCTGACAATCTATATTGTGTTGAGAGGGAGGGTGGGGAGAGGAGACGTCCCCCTCTCCAGAGCCGATCACTGGGGCCCACCTGGAAGAAATATGGAGCCCAATTTGCTTCAATAGTAAAGAATTTGGCACTCTTGGCGATTTACGTGCTTCAAAGCAGCGTATAAAACGAAGTTCAAATGGTTCAAATGGCTAACCACTATGGAACTTAACATCTGAGGTTACCAATCCCCTAGACTTAGAACCACTTAAACCTAACTAACCTAAGGACAACACAAACATCCATGCCCGAGGCAGGATTCGAACCTGCGACCGTAGCAACAGCGCAGTTCCGGACCGAAGCGCCTAGAACTGCTCGGCCACAGCGGCCGGCTCAAATGAAGTCACCCTAGTCATAGGCTACATGATTCACTATCAGTCAGCACGTTGTTGTGATGGTGGACTGTTGCAGTAGGCTTTTCATACTGGGCAACCACGTCATGTAACGAATAGGTTTTATTCTTAACTGACAAGGTCAAATAATGATTTAAATGTTTCTAAATGAACTTTTCAAGGAAAGGAAGGTACTTCCTAATTTAAGAAACACATTTCTCATACTTTTCCTTACCGCTGCAAAGGGGTCTCGACAGAAAGGGAACAACACTATAAACGCAAGACGCCGTAGCTAGTAAATTACGTTTACAACATGGGAGTCGCAGTTGGCCTCGTATATTCTGAGAACCGGGGGCTCAAAATCCTATCGGACAGTCTACAGTTTGCGTTTTCTGAGTTCCCTAGGTTAGGCCAGTTTCCTCTCCTATAATCCTCCTATGGTGCTAGTGATTTGTCTCTGACTCCACCATCAATGAAACTTCTTTGTACTCACCAAGCATTTAATTGAGATACAGTGCTACTTTAAGAAATCACAAAGCTACTTTAAAAAATCACAAACACTTTGAGAAACGCAAGGAAATGATAATAAACGTATCGAGCATTCGCTACTGGTTGGGAAAGATTAGAATTACAGAGTAGTGGGACACAATAAGGCGTTGCGATTGAGTAGCAATGATATAAGTTAAACAGATTAAAATCGTATCATAGTTATATGCCAATTTCAATCGTTACATTACTTTCCTACTGAAGTCCGATTCGTTTAGACGTTAAAAATGCATTGTCGAGGAATAATGTTCGTAATTTACATGTCTGCCTGTTTCTAGTTTGAAACTTAAAGGATAGTAAAACAAGAGGTTATTATAGTCTTCATTATAACTGGTTCTTTGAAATTTTGATGGTATGCAGCATATTTTTCTGCCTGATGTTTCCTATGGTATCGCTAGGGACATCCACAAAGGCTATGAATACTGTTGGTTGATTCTACGACGTTATAAGCTTTTAGAAAGGCCAACACAATGCTCTTTACATCTCTTAACTAGCTGAAGCAGTAAACAATCATTTTAATCTAAAAGAAACAGTCAAGATCACCTTGTAAAAGGGAAACATACATTTAACAGATGCACTAAGTATATCACAGAATTAAGACACTTGTAAAGTTTAATAATTTGATAATCGAGACATTATTTTCATTAAGCACGTCTGGAGAGATATTTCCTATGGGGAACGCTAGTTCACGTGATATCCACACCTCCTACTCCGAATGACAGACACGATTTCTTCTATAGGATGCCAGTAACCTGATACGTCATACACCGAAAAAATTGGTATTTACGACGACATCCTCATTTTGTTCGGAAACCAATATCTCTAAACACGAAACTCGTTGAGAAGCTATATGAACTGCTAGTCGTCAAGATCGCATACAACGACCTATCGTATTCATGCCAAAAATGGCTCTGAGCAAACCCTACCTCGAAAACACACTGCTCTAGCTGCACAAACAGCATACAAACACATGTGAGTCAATACGTCTACGAAAAAAGAGACGATACACGGCAGCAACGGTTAATGATTTCAGATTGTCGAAAATAAAGTCTTGTCGCCGCAAATTACTATATAGTGTGTATAGTACTATGGAGAGCACTAATATTTGCTAAATAAGATTGACAACGATTGGAAACAAGTCGTTACCTCTGTCGAAACCCCCGGTACCAGCATTATCCGCAAAAAATGTCACGTTGCTGTGCCTACGTCCTCAATTATTTGTTTGATGTATTCTAATTTCTGTCTTCGTCTACAGTTTTTACCCTCTGCGACTGCCTCTAGCACCGTGGAAGTTATTTCCTGATGTCCTAACAGATGTCCTAACATCCTGTCCCTTCTCCTTGTCAGGGTCCACGTATTCCATTCCTCGACGATTCTGTGGAGAACCTCCTCATTCTTTACCATGTCAGTCTACCTAGTCAACATTCGTCTGTAACACCACAACTGAAATGCTTCGATTCTCTTCCGTTCCGGTTTTCCGACAGTCCACGTTTCATTGCCATACAATTCTGTGCTCCAAACTATATCTTCAGAAACTTCTTCCTCGAGTTAAGGCCTGTGTTTGATATTGATAGACTTCTCTTGGTCAGGCATTACCTTTTTAAAAGTACTAGTCTGCTTTTTATGTCGTTGGTCCATCCATCATGGGCTATTTTTCTGCCTAGGAAACAGAACTGCTTAACTTCGTCTACTTCGTGATCCCTAATTCTGATGTTAAATTTATCGGTGTTGTCATTTCTGTTACTTCTCATTACTTTTGTCTTTCTTCGACTTACTCACAATCCGTATTTTGTACTCATCAGACCGTTCGTTCTATTCAACAGAGGCTGTAATTCTTCTTCACTTTCACTGAGCGCAGCAATGTCATCATCGAATCTTAACACTGATGTCCTTCTACCTGAATTTTAATCCCACTCTTGAAACTTTAGGGGTGAAAGAGTACATCCCTACCTTACATCCATTTTAGATCTAGTACTTCGTTCTTCGTCTTCCAGTCTTATTGTTTCCTCTTGTTTCCTGTACGTATTGTACATCATCCGTCTTTCTACATAGCTTCCCATATTTTTTGAGACCCGCTTCAGTAGACATTAAGATAGTTGTGTCCACTCTTGACTGTCATGAGGGCGGGAATACTACTGAGCACACTTCCACTGAGGTACCTGAACAGCTGTGTAAGAATCGTAGCCCATTATTCCTCAACAACCGAGACCAGAGACGGTAGTAATTTGGACGCTTAGGCCTGGAGCCAAGTCGACGTTCTAACTCACCCAAAAGGCGTTCCATTGGGTTCAGGTAGAGATTCTGCGCTGATCAGTCCAGGAATATTATTATCCGCAAACCACCGTCACACAGATCCCGCTTTATGACAGGATGGACTGCATGCATTGTGACACAAACCACCACCGTCTACGACCTATTCCTCTAATGTACGCTGTGCACAACGCTGCAGAATGTGTTCATATCTTTCCGGCTTTAACGTGCTCGTTAGCGCAAAAGTGGGACCACACTCTAAAGATGACAAACACAATGCCGTAATACCATTTCCTCCGTACTCCACTGTGGCACAAAACATGGCTGGTAACGTCCCAATGCATTCACCACACCCAAACCCTTCCATAGGACGCCACAACGTATAGAGTGATTCCTAACTCCAAATCACTCGTTTCCAGTCACCCGCTGTCCAGTGACGTCACTCTTTGCACCACGTCAAGTGTCTCGTAGTATTTATCACAGAGATGTGTGGTTAATGAATAGCTTCTCGACTATTGTACTCCATTCATTTTAACTCCCCACGCGTGGCCACTGTGCTAGCTGGACTGCTGGTGGTATTTTGGAACTCACGAGTCATTTCTTCGGCTGATTTCATGCGATTTTGTACACCCACTATTCGCAATGCTCGACGATTCCAGTCCGTCGCTGGGTGATGTCTGTCTAATCTTCGGTTAGCTGCGGTTGTTCCTTTTCGTTTCCGCTTCACAGTCAGATCACCAACACTCGGATTGGGGAGCTTTGTAAGGATTGGAATGTGCGTCTTGGATTTGTTACTCATGTGATATTCAATAACCAGACCTCGTCAATGAGCTCTCGTAACCTCTCCATTCTGGTATTACTACTTATCTGCCGAAAGCCCCTTAGCCACAAATAATCCTGATCTAATAGAGAGCGTCATGACGAATACAAGGATTAGTGAACACAAGGTCATTGTAGCGAGGCTCAAAACCATATCAACCAAAACCACTAAAAATAAACACAATATATATATATTTAAAACAGCAGAAAAAAAATTAAGTAAGTGTAGACCAGATATGGCTCAAATTTAAAGATACAGGATCGACAGCAATAGATAGATTCATATCGCATAAGTTAATAAGAGACGGGACTGATCCACCATGTTACACAAAACACGTCAGAACACTGTTGCAGAAGCAACGAAAAAAGCATGCCAAATTCAGAACACTGCAAAATTCCCAAGTCTGGCCAAGTTTCAAGGAAGCGCGAAATTTAGTGTGTACGTCAATACGAGATGCTTTTAATAATTTCCACAATGAAACATTGTCTCAAAATATGGTAGCAAACCCAAAGAGATTCTGGTCGTGTGTAAAGTACACCAGTGACAAAAACTTGTCAATACCGTCACTGCGCGATAGCGATGGAAATGTTACCGATGATGGTGCCACTAAAGCGAAGTTACTAAATACAGTTATCCGTAATTCCTTCACGAAAGAAGACGAAGTAAATATTCGAGAATTCGAAACCAGAAAAGCCGTTAGCGTGAGTGACATAAAAGCAGATATCTTAGGTGTTGCGAAACAACTCAAATCACTTAAGAAAGGCAAGTCTTCCCAGTCCAGATGGTAAACCAATCAGGTTCCTTTCAGAGTATGCTGACACAATAGCGCCTTTCTTAGCAATCATATACAACCGCTCACTTGACGAAAGGTCTGTTCCTAAAGACTGGAAAATAGCACAGGTCACACCAACAGTGAAGAAAGGAAATAGGAGTAACCCATTGAATTGCAGATCCATATCACTGACCCCAATTTGCAGTAGGATTTTAGAGCATATACTGCACTCGAACATTATGAATCACCTTGAAGAAAATGTCTTATTGATACATAATCAACACGGATTCAGAACATATCATTCTTGTGCAACACAGCTAGCTCTTTATTCGCATGAGGTAATGAGTGCTGCCGACAAGGGATCTCAAATCGATTCCATACTTCTAGGTTTCCAGGAGGCTTTTGATACCGTTCCTCAAAAGCGACTATTAACCAAATTGCGTGCATTATGGAGTATCGTCTCAGTTGTGTGACTGGTTTCGTGATTTCCCATCAGAGAGATCACAGTTCGTAGTGACAGACGATAAATCATCGAGTAGAACAGAAGTGATATCTGGCTTTCCGCAAGGTAGTGTCATAGGCCCTCTGCTGCTCCTGATTTACATAAATGATGTAGGTGATAATCTGAGCAGCCCCCTTAGACTGTTTGCAGATGATGCTGTAATTTACCGTCTAGTAAAATCATCAGACGATCAATTCAAATTACAAAATGACCCAGAGAGAATTTCTGTATGGTGCGGAAAGTGGCAATTGGCACTAAACAAAGAAAATTGCGAGGTCATCTACATGGGTACTAAAAGAAATCCGATAAATTTTGGGTATACGATAAATCGTACAAATCTAAGGGCTGTCAATTCGACTAAACTACGAGCAACTTAAATTGGAAAGACCACATTGATAATATTGTGGGGAAGGCGAAACAAAGACTGCGCTTTGTTGGCAGAACACTTAGAAGATGCGATAAACCCACTAAAGAGACAGCCTACATTTCACTTGTCCGTCCTCTGTTGGAATACTGCTGCACGGTGTGTGATCCTTACCAGGTAGGATTGACGGAGGACATTTAAAAATTGCAAAGAAGGGCAACCCGCTTCGTGTTATTGCGCAATAGGGGTGAGAGTTTCACTGATATGATACGCGAGTTGGGGTGGCAGTCACTGAAACAAAGGAGGTTTTCTTTACGGCGAGATCTATTTACGAAATTTCAATCTCCAACTTTCTCTTCCGAATGCGAAAATATTTTGTTGACACCCATCTACGTAGGGAGAAATGATCATCATAATAAAATAAAAGAAATCGGAGCTCGAACGGAAAGATTTAGGTGTTCCTTTTTCCCACGCGCCATTCGAGAGTGGAATGGTAGAGAAGTAGTATGAAAATGGTTCGATGAACCCTCTGCCATGCACTTAAGTGTGAATTGCAGAGTAACCATGTAGATGTAGACGTAGAACATAGTACCTTCTGGCCTTCCTTAGTGGCCACAATAGTGGAATAGGGAATTTCAAGATAAATCTTGCGGCAATATGTATCTTCGCGGTACATTTACGAGAAAGGCAGAGCCGCGGGAGACAGGACACTGGGGACTTTCAGCGCGGTAAAATGTCCTGATGCTTTTTTAACACGAGTTGCGTGACGGGAGGTCGGGGAAAGGCCGTCCCCGGCTCCCACTTTCTCTCTGGAGCCGCCAGACGCCGTCGCTGCGCCTCACGTTTGGGATCTCGCCTCCAGCGTGACTCACGTCGAAAACATTCCGCAACACTGTCTACTGTGTACCAGCACAATCTTCCGTGTCGTTCAGGGCGTGGGAGCGTCGAGTAAAGCTCCAACACTGATAAATACTAGTCCTTACTCAGCTCCATCTAACGGCACCCACGTCAACCATGCAGTCAGTTTAAAAAGAAAGGAACACGGTTGAGTTTTCTACACGATAGCTTCATAAAAGAAAATACGTGTTTTTTAATAAATCACTTTTCAGTGATTTTCAGGTTTCACATGTGATGTGACATGATCTCCATCTGTTTTACTGCAAAGGCCGCAGTGAATTTTGTCGCAGAGGCTGTGCAAATATGCTTCTCAATGTAATGGAGACGTCTACACCCGGAAGAACATCATCCTTATATTACATTTAGGAGATAAAAGTAATGGGGTAGCGACATGCACATATACAGACGGGGCCAATATCACGTACACGTGGTATAGAAGGGCAGTACATTCGCGAAGCTGTCATTTGTACTCCTGTGAAAAGGTTTCCGACGTGATTATGGCGGCACGAAAGGAATTAACACACTTTGAATGCGGAATAGTTGTTGGAGCTAGCCGCATGGTACATAACATTTCGAAAGTCGTTAGGGAAATCAGTACTGCGAGATCCACAGTGTGAAGAGTGTGCCGAGAATACCAAATTTCAGGTGTTACCTTTCAGCATGGGCAACGCAGTAGCGGACGGCCTTCACTTAACGACCGAGAGCAGAAACGTTTGCATAGAGTCGTCACTGCTAACATACGAGGAACACTGCGTGCAATAAACGCCGAAATCAACGTGGGACGTACGACTAACGTATCCGTTAAGACAGGGCGGTGAAATCTGGCTTTAAAGGGCTGTGACACATGACGACCGACGCGAGTGCCTTTGCTAACAGCACGACATCGCCTGCATTGCCTCTCCTGAGCTCGTGATCATATCGGTTAGGCCTAGACAACCATAAAACCGTGGCCTGGTCAGATGAGTCCTGTTTTCAGTCGGTAAGAGCTGATGGTAGGTTTATAGTGCGGAGCAAACCACACGAAACCATTCACCCAAGTTGTCAACAAGGCACTGTGCAAGCTGGTGGTGACTCCATAATGGTGTGGACTATGTTTACATGGAATTGACTGGATCCTCTGGCCCAACTGAAACGATCATTGACTGGAAACGGTTATATTCGGCTACTTGGAGACTATCTGCAGCCATTCATGTTCTCCGGCCGGGGTGGCCGAGCGGTTCTAGAAACATTCTGGAACCGCGCGACCACTACGGTCGCAGGTTCGAATCCTGCCTCGGGCATGAATGTGTGTGATGTCCTTAGGTTAGTTAGGTTTAAGTACTACTAAGTTCTAGGGGAATGATGACCTTAGAAGTTAAGTCCCATAGTGCTCAGAGCCATTTGAACCATTCATGTTCCCAATCATCGACGGAATTTTTATGGATGACAATGCACCACATCACGGGGCTACAGTTGTTCGCGATTGGTTTCAAGAACATTGTGGACAATTTGAGCCAATGATTTGGCCACCAATATCGCTCGACATAAAGCCATCGAACATTTATGGGTCATAATGGAGAGGTCATTTCGTGCACAAAATCCTACCCGAGCAACACTTTCGCCGTTATGGGTGGTTATAGAGGCAGCAATATTTCTGCGGGGGACTTCCAACAACTTGTTGAGTCCATGCCACGCCGAGCTGCTGCACTACGCTGCGAAAAACAGTTATTCCATAGTTTTTGCCACCTCAGTCTAATCATCCACATACTGTGAACGTCGTCAATTCAGTGACAGGAATACCGGTAGTGCTGTAGGAACCATACGCCTTTGCACACGTGGATAACAGATAACAGCTCACATGTGCGGCACTGAGCGAGGAGGATGTACCACTGTTGTCGACCACAGCGTTACTTGTACAATAACAGCACGACGACCACGTAGTCTTATCGTAGGCAGTCATATCCAGGGAAGAGTAATGGTGATTGACCAAAATTTGGGAAGAATCTGTGGACTTCTGCTAAAGAACTGCATACACTCGCCAAATATCGGAGAATTGTAGGTGTAAAATTTTTGCAATTGTTATCAGAAATCGTAATTCTACAAACCAGTGTCATGGGGTTAAATCCAATATCTTTTTGCGTCGTTGCTCTAAATTAGATATCTTTCTACAGCTGCTAAAGACTCACTTTTTTAACACCTGAATTTTTGTAAAATTATGGATGCATCCGATTTTCATAATCTAATTTCAAGTGTCTTCTGATTTCAGCAACGGTTCGCTGTACTCTTTTCTATGAAGTTCAAAAATGGTGATTTGACAAACAGAGGTGAGATTATAGCTGTGAATATGTTTCACTTTAACCTTAGCATCGGGCTGGAGTGCGGTGTTATACGCCTTTCTTTCATTTATTCTGTGTCCCAATTTTCATTCGCATACATTTCGCTCATAAATTACATCTGTTTCATCAAAACTGTAATACAAGGGAAGTAAGTACGTATATTTTATGACTCACTTTCGATTTGGCCATCTGCCTCTGTGAGGTTTATAATTAGCAACTAATTTCTACGTTCCTCCTCTGTTTATTGCCAAATAACTATTAAAAACACAAGAACAACATTTTGTAAACGTAAACGCCACTCATCGGTTAGGTCTTACGCCTGTTTCGACTGGCCGACTGTTGCCTACATGACAGCTCGAGGAGCGATGTGTGATCGTGGGACATGTGACCAGCGTGTCGCCAACACCCTTCGGCCGTTATTGCCAGTAGGTGAATCCTGGCGATGTCGCTGCCTTGTTATTAAAGCAGCTCCTCATTCATTTGTGATACGCTGAACACCATATAAAAACTGAGAAAACTTTTTGTATAATACGTATTTTCATTACTCATGGGAATGATTTATGATAGATTTTGTAGATGGAGTAAATTGAAGAATGAAATCATTTTAGGCATTTGGACGAATGTAACTTAAAACAGAAGTACATTAAAAGCATTTATTGTATCGAATTACAAATATTTGTCACAAACTCTCTTTCAAATTATGCACATGGCAGGGGTAAAATACAGGGAGCGAAAGGCTATTTACAATTTGTGCATAAACCAGGTGGCAGTTGTAAGAGTCGAGTGGCATGGAAGGGATGCAGTGATTGATAAGGGAATGAGACGGGGCTGTAGCGTATCCTTGATGTTATTCAATCTCTACATTGAGCAAACAATAAAGGAAACAGATGAAAAATTTGGAGTAGGAATTAAAATTCATGGATAAGGAATAAAAACTTTGAGGTTTGCCGACGACATTGTAATTCTGTCAGACACAGCAAAGGACCTGGAAGAGCAGTGAACGGAATGGACAGTGTCTTGAAAGGAGGATATAAGATGAACATAAAAAAAAGCAAAACGACGATAATGGAACGTAGTCGAATTACATCAGGTGATGCTGAGAGAATTAGGTTCGAAAATTGGACGCTTAAAGTAGTAGATTAGTTTTGCTATTTGGGGAGCAAAATAACTGATGATGGTCGAAGTAGAGAGAATATAAAATGTAGACTGGCGATGGAAAGGAAAGAGTTTCTGAAGCTGTGAAATTTGTTAACATCGAATAGAGAGCTAAGTGTTAGGAAGTCTTTCCTGAACGTATTTGTTTCGAGTGTAGTGATGTATGGAAGTGAAACATGGATGATAAATAGTTTAGACAAGAAGGAAGTAGAAGCTTCCGAAATGTTCTGCTACAGAAGAATGCTGAATATTAGATGGAGATACTGAATAGAATTGGGGAGAACAGGAATTTGTGGTACAATTTGACGGAAGAAGGGATCGTTTGATAGGACACGTTCTGAGGCATCAAGGGATCACCAATTTAGTATTGGACGGAAGCGTGCAGGGCAAAAATCGTAGAGGGAGACCAGGAGATGAATACGCTAAGCAAGTTCAGAAGGATGTAGGTTACAGTAGGTACTCGTAGATGAAGAAGCTTGTACAGGATAGAATTGCATGGAGAGCTGCATCAAACCAGTCTCTGGACTGAAAACCATAACAACAACAACAACAACAGCATCACAAACAAGAACTACAGCAGAAACACGACATGAGCAATATATCATACGAACAGCGCGTCAGACAATCACACGTCGATGTCCAGACTCAGAGTTTTCAATATTTCAAATAAAATTTTCAAAGGTTCTATCTAAGACACTTCGAAAGCACAGCAGTTTAACGTCGGAGGTGTAGAATTGCACAGCTGGATGAACTTTGTTTATCGTCCAGTGAATCTCGCGACGCCCTGAGGTGGAAAACTACAGTGCAAGATTTGTGATTAATACTCGGAATTGAGCAGTTGTGAAAAGCAGGAAATGCTGGTCACCTCTGGTAATGAGTTATCACGCCTTCGTTCCCAGAGACGCTGCCGCCTCGTGTGTAAGAAAAGCGGCTAGCCAGAGTACGGTACAGGCGGGAGCGAGGTCTGGCCTTGGTGTCGTCCGCTTGGAAGCCTCCCAGGAAGTGTGCCGCGCCGCTCGTCACTGGGCGAGCCGCAAGGACAGCCCAACACACGTGCCCTGTCACCGACTACAGACCCCACAAGCTCTCATCCGCACTCAGTGGTAGCTCAGGTCCTTCTTCCTGCTCCTTATCTGAGCGACAGATAAACAGCATCTATCTGACTGCTCTAAGAAAAGAAAGTGCAATTCAAGCAGACATCCCCGTCTCTATCACATTATACATTAGAGGGAAGTGAGACGAGAGTCCACTGCCACTGGAAAGCAATGATGTTGCTTCTTCTCGATTCTCCGACGCCTCAAACGGTTACAACTGTTTCATTTGGCATGATGTCTATACAGAACGTATGCGTAGACCTTAAGCAATGAGTCCGCAGCTCGTGGTCGTGCGGTAGTGTTCTCGCTTCCCACGCTCGGGTTCCCGGGTTCGATTTCCGGCGGGGTCAGGGATTTTCTCTGCCTCGTGATGACTGGGTGTTGTGTGATGTCCTTAGGTTAGTTAGGTTTAAGCAGTTCTAAGTTCTAGGGGACTGATGACCGTAGATGTTAAGTCCCATAGTGCTCAGAGCCAGAGCCTTAAGCAATGGAGCGATACAGGTGCAGCAAAAGGGAACCTCGATCACACCCTACTGAGATGTCCAGTGTATGGAACCCTGATGACAGAAGGGACGTAGTACCACAGGAAACTCCCGACTACGAAGTGCTGCTTAATGAGATGTAATTCGTGAATGCTTCAGTCGCTGTTTTCTCAGAAACGGTCGAAAGACAATGTATTTACGAGACAATGCGTATCTTCGCCCGGAATGTACCATATGCTATGGAGAAATTTAAGCGAAACAAGATCTAGAGTACCTCATTAATTACACAGAAGGCGAAACTGGAAATAAAGCAGCACAGTACACTGCCGACGTACCTATGGATCCACGATGTGCATGAAGCTTGTACGAAATTAAAATTGTATGCGAAGTACCATAGTCAACAAAGACATCAGTTACTTAATAACTAACGTAGTTAATGATTTTAGTTGTCTCTGCTACACATTTTAATTTTGCATTTCTTCCCATTGCTTCCTCCTTCTTCATTTATCATCATTATCATCACCATCATCATCATTATTACTGTGCTAGCGTAAGCTGGCGCCAGCACACCGTGCGGCAAAGAAGCTGCGAGAAGATCGACAGAGGACAGAACAAGACTCGTAGGAATCGCGCCGCCAACGCGGCTCTATTTAACTAGCCGCCGCGGACCGGTAGGTCAGTCTGTCGCACCGAGTAACTTCCAGTGTCATCAGTCGCAGCCCAGCGGGAATCGCAGTAGCAGTTAGCTCCGCCGCTAGCTCAGGGACAGGCAGCACATAGCAACCATAGAAGTGTACACAGCAGACTTGTACTGACACCAGCGGTGAGACTAACGTGGACTATACAGAAGAGCTTGCACCACAACAAATATCTTCAGTTAAGTAAAGTTCCCGTTCTTATGAATAAAGAACCCAGTTAATACACGCGTGCTCTTTGTGTTATAGAAAGACGATACCGGCGAGCAACAACATCCTCTCCTTGCTACCTATAGTACAGCTCTACTGAGAAAACGAGACGACATAAAAATTACCATTGTTATTATTTTCTTTCGTAATACTAAGCGGCGGGTTACTTAAAGGGTAAACTGAGGTTATGCCATACTTTCAACGTTACATTAAGAAAATTGATGGGATGATTGTCTATCGACAGGAACCGAAAACTTAACACCAATCTAATATCTAAAGCACCTATAAATAAAATGTTCGTATGTATGTACTGCACGTCTTACTTCTGAAAAAAAGAAAAAGAAAAAAAAGATCTTACGTAAGAGCTTACGGTGCCCATTACTACTCATAGTGATGGATTTGTTTAAATTTAAGTGGAAGAATGGTGAAAAAAGTGTGCTGTGTGTGCAAAGTTGTGTATTATCCTTACAACATTCACTTCCTTTCGCTACCCAGTCTTACAGGCAGCACACTCCATATCTTGATGCTGGTGATGTCCAGAATCCAAAAAGACAAATTCCAATGCAGATATCGAAGAAAACTTTTTCGGCAAGAAGCAAGAGAGGAAGACGGCTAACAGCCGATTCTTTGTATGACAAAGAACAGGCGAATGCGAGTGGTAGGAGCGGTCAGGTACTCTGTTAATGATGTCAGTATCCTTGCCGGAAGGTACTTTCCAGTCTGCCAAATATTAAGGACTCCTCTGGTTCCTTTTACAGAATAAGTGTGGGGTGAATGAGACACAGGCCTCTCAAAAATAGCTATGGCTCAGCTTGTCTTCCCCCATGGACGTTGCCGCAGCTGTTCGTACGGGACTACAATATAACCCTTGATTAATCACCAAAGAAGGTGTTATAAACTTATTTTCGGGATTTGATAATCATCTTACATCGAGAATCTACTGATAATAACGTCTTAGTATTTCCATAATACACTTCGATCGATGGCAAATGCAGTAACCGTCATAAAAATTTAGCCATTGAAATATGTGGCAACAGCAACACGCCTGATTTAATTATCGCCTTACCTAACAGAGAAGTCATCGGCCGGTTAGTGACCATTACCATCTACACAAGAAACAATAAAAATGCAAAACTATTTAAATGTCTACAGTTAGTGACAACGAAGTAATCTGTCCAAGCGAAACAATATTTTGCCTGAAACTTGCTGTGCACGTCCAGTTACAAGAAACGGTATACTGATGCAAAATTTCTTATTGCTCTTTTTCGCCATAATGGTACGGGCATGATAATTTTCAAGCGTCTGAAGTAGTTTATACGGCAGCGAGATACCTAGTAACAAACGATTGATTTCTGCCGTAGAATTGCTCAATTCTCACTTTGCGAGTTCAGTGTATGAGGTGAAGAGCACACACCAGTTCGGTCAGCGCGCTGAATCCTACGGAAAGAGGTCTGTGGGGATCAGAGGACTGAGATTTCGCATTCGTAATGCCTCATTCGCATGTGCTTCTGCAGCCGCATGTCTCTTAATCAGATCCGTGGATTGTTACAAGTTTGCAAACCGTTTCACTTGGGCGGTACGCCGGACCTCTGACGGTAGTGTAGCCCCCTTCTGAACTTGGACTTTGTAATTTACACGCACATATTATTACATTACAGCCTCTAACACTCTTGATTCACTCCGCATGCCACAGTTTTCTTTTGTAACTAACGAAATGTATTTGCGTCATTTTCTGTGGAGCACATTCGCAACACCGCTTGCTACCGTAGGAGGCCAGATTTCTCTAATTTTATCTTCGTGATCCTTATGCCTCAAGTACGTTGGTGATAGTAGGATTGTTCTACGGTCTGTCGCAAACGGCAGTTCTATTAATTTTCTCAAAAGAGTTCTGCGGAAAGATCATCGTCTTCCCTCCAAGGACTCTCGATTGAGTTCACGCAACGTTTTCTTAATAACAGCGCATCATACGACAATACCGGTAACAAATCTCTCGGTTGTTTGGATGTCTCCATTCATCCGATTTGGTGGTGATACTAATCACTCGAACAGTGCTCAGTAATGGATCCCACAAGTGTTTTGCATCCAGACTCCTTTCTAGACTGAGCTATACTTTCGCAAAATTCTCCCAATAGACCAAAGTAGACGATACCCAAATACGTCCACTGTTATTAACGTCCGCGCACGCCTGTAGCTACTGGGAACTTGCCGACGCGCCACACGTGCTGCCCGGCACGTTTAGGGCAGGCTCCTGCTGGTTCTGAGATACGATTCCGTCCACGTTGCGGCTGCTCAAGGCTGTGAGGCACCCGGAGGCCAGACAACTGGATTCGCTGTCCGTACAACGTGAGCGGCGTAGCGCGTGAATGGCGACGCTTCACGCGTGGAGGGGTATGTCTCGGTTAACAGAGCCGCTCGCTTTATTGGTATGTGTTGCAAATGATCTTCAAAAACAGTTCATTTACCTAGAGTGAATTTTTCACTCTGCGGCATAATCTGCGCTGTATAAGATTCCTTAACAGTTCAAAAAGTGAACAGTTTTTTTAATTTAAATGCAGATGTTAAAACTATTAAAATAAAACTGAATGAAATGTCCTGTAGTGGCGAAAGCCGACACGCTCATGTACATTTGCCACCAACACAGTAGTTGACAACGTAAGCTAAGACCGACCCGTGTGTTTTCGAAGACTGTGCTGTGGCTGGCGTCCAGGTCACAACAGAGCTTAGTACTTCCGTGAACAACATCTATGATGGCCATTTTGTTGCTTGGCATAGGCCGACAAGAGCACATTTTAATCGGAAAGTGTACAGTTTGCGACTTAACACATACATAATATTGATCATTAATGATGGTCTTTTTATCAATTAACGATGTTTTGTTTTTATCAAATGCGGAGGGAGAAAACATTACGTAACCACGCCAGCTATTACTCTGCGGAATTCTGTAGTCTGTAACATCGCACTTATATTTGCGCAGAAGACGTTACCTATAAGCTGTGCGGGTTTAAAGGTGATCTGAACAAATACAGCTACAACGGACGTTTCGTTCAGTGGCCCAGCGGTTCTAGGCGCTTAAGTCCGGAACCGCGCTGCTGCTACTGTCGCAGGTTCGAATCGTGCCCCGGGCATGAATGTGTGTGATGTCCTTAGGTTATTTAGGTTTAAGTAGTTCTAAGTCTAGGGGACTGATGACCTCAGATGTTAAGTCCCATAGTGCTTAGTGCTCAGAGCCATTTCGTTCAGTTTCCTTTCAATAGTTTTAACATTTGTACATAAAATAAAGGAAACGGTAGGAATGGTCAAGCAATCACGTGTAAACATTTTAGCTGTGGTTGCCCCAGTTTTAAATCATCTATATAATCTGCCCTGTTTTGAAACTTCAGAGCGGATTAAAACTTCGTAACAGACAGGGAGCCGAACTCAGAATCCGACTGTTCGCGGGCAACGTTCTTGATTTCTTAACTATGCAGGTACGACTCAGCACATCGCCACCCATCGTACCATCTCCTCGCGCCCCCTCCCCTCCTTTTCACACATTTACTTCCAATACATTCTGAAGATAATTCTCTCTATTGTGGCTCAGCAATCTGTCCATGAAGCTGTGCAGGAGACCTTCTGTGAAGTTGGAAAGTAAGTGAGAGATACTGGCAGAAGCAAAGCTGTAAGAACAGGTCGTGAGTCGGTTAGAATAAAACCCGCGGAAAAGACAGTTTCTAAGTTCAAGCCCCTCTGTAACACAGAGGTTTCGAATCAGGATTTCTTGTATATCAAACCTAAAGGTGCTTCAGCACTCTCCGCCCTACATTGTACATGGCTCGCGAATATTTATGTACGCTACCTATAAAAAATGAGAAGCAACCACAAGATACGAACGGATATCAATGTGACTTCGTACACGTTCACATCGGCAAATTTGTGAATGATTAGAGTTGCAACTCTGTGGGACAGGTATAACGGTAAAGAGAGTCCATTCGTCTTGTTCATGTCTAGTGCTGTTGCCTGAGCTGCTAAGGTATATAAGATTCGTGAACAGCACCAGATGTTGATTCATTACTCCAAAGGACACGGATATGTAGCGTACACGTGTGAGACAGCGTTGAACCTCCTGACAGAGTTTGGTAAGAGTCTCATTGGGAGTGAAATATACAGGTATTTGGGAAATTAGAATGTGACAGTTGCCCGATGAACTGTATGAAACGTGAGGACGGGCATTCATCTCGTCAAAGTTCATACTGACAACATCTGACCATCACGAGGGTGGATCGTTATATTGTGCAACATGCACACCATAACCCCTTTCCACACGCGCCTGCGATCCGAGGATAAGTAAAGGACACCTGTAACATCCTGTGTCGTAGTGCACTATTGGTCAGGGGCTAGCAACATCCGGACCAGCCGTCGCATAGGCTGCCGTTAGCAGTAAAACACACATTGATTCGTTTGGAGCGGTGCCGTCACCAGGAAGTATGAACTGCTGGTCAATGACGTCGCATTGTGTCAGCGAAGAACTGTGCTTCTGCACTATTCCGAGTCACCAACGTCGGTGGCAACAGCGGCGACTCATGGAGACATCCCATTCTACTAATTTTTATGAGGAACTAAGCGGTGTCGCTCTTGAATCATAGTACACTACTGGCCATTAAAATTGCTACACCACGAAGATGACGTGCTACAGACGCGAAATTTAACCGGCAGGAAGAAGATGCTGTGATATGCATATGATTAGGTTTCCAGAGCATTCACACAACGTTGGCGCCGACAGCGACACCTACAACGTGCTGACATGAGGAAAGTTTCCAACCGACTTCTCATAAACAAACAGCAGTTGACCGGCGTTGCCTGCTGAAACATTGTTGTGATGCCTCACGTAAGGAGGAGAAATGCGTAAAATCACGTTTCCGACTTTGATAAAGGTCGGATTGTAGCCTACCGCGATTGCGGTTTATCGTATCGCGACATTGCTGCTCGCGTTGGTAGAGATCTAATGACTGTTAGCAGAATATGGAATCGGTGGATTCAGGAGGGTAATACGGGACGCCGTGCTGCATCCCAAGGGCCTCATATCACTAGCAGTCGAGATGACAGGCATCTTATCCGCATGGCTGTAACGGATCGTGCAGCCACGTCTCGATCCCTGAGCCAACAGATCGGGACGTTTGCAAGACAACAGCCATCTGCACGAACAGTTCGACGACGTTTCCAGCAGCATGGACTATCAGCTCGGAGACCATGGCTGCAGTTACCCTTGACGCTGCATCACAGACAGGAGCGCCTGCCATAGTGTACTCAACGACGAACCTGGGTTCACGAACGGCAAAACGTCATTTTTTCGGATGAATCCAGGTTCTGTTTACAGCATCATGATGGTCGCATCCGTGTTTGGCGACATCGCGGTGAACGCACATTAGAAGCGTGTGTTCGTCATTGCCATACTGGCGTATCACCCGGCGTGATGGTATGGGGTGCCATTGGTTACACGTCTCGGTCACCTCTTGTTCGCATTGACGGCACTTTGAACAGTGGACGTTACATCTCAGATGTGTTACGACCCGTGCTCTACCCTTCATTCGATCCCTGCAAAACCCTACATTTCAGCAAGATAATGTACGACCGCATGTTGCAGGTCCTGTACGGACCTTTCTGGAAACAGAAAATGTTCGACTGCTGCCCTGGCAAACACATCCTCCAGATCTCTCACCAATTGAAAACGTCTGGTCAATGGTGGCCGAGCAACTTGCTCGTCACAATACGCCAGTCACTACTGATGATGAACTGTGGTATCGTGTTGAAAGTGCATGGGCAGCTGTACCTGTACACGCCATCCAAGCTCTATTTGACTCAATGCCCAGACGTATCAAGGCCGTTACTACGGCCAGAGGTGGTTTCTCTGGGTACTGATTTCTCAGGATCTATGCACCCAAATTGCGTGAAAATGTAATCAAATGTGAGTTCTAGTATAATATATTTGTCCAATGAATACCTATTTATCATCTGCATTTCTTCTTGGTGTAGCAGTTTTAATGGCCAGTAGTGTATGTTAATCAATCGGTTATGACTTCAGGTCATGGATGGCAGTGATAGACAGAACTCTCACGTCACAACGGCACGTGACGGATATCCTGTTTTCTCACGTGTTGCTTCTTGTGCAACAATGTCGTGGTAGCCATATTTCAACACGGCATTCAATGCGCGTCTCTTTAACAACTGTCTTTTGATGTTGAAGTACATCCTGCGGCGAGCGTTATCCCGCGATCTGTCTCCGAAAGAGAATGTTTGGGACCAGCTAGAGCTCCATCTCCATCCCAGAGATAGTATCTAGGATATCATGGGACAGTTTCACAATTACCTGCCATCTTGGCTGAGGAGAGAGTACAATGGTTTTATGACACCCTTTTCAGGCAAATCAGTGCATGCGTAAAGGGTAGAGGGGATCCAGCGTCATACTAATAAGCGGACTAATTCTGCCAAGTTTATTTTTTTTCAAATCTGACTTGGTAACGTAATCACTGAAATAACATCACATACAGTCCCAGTCTGTGAAGTTTCGATTCCTCCTCCCCTTCTTGGTGCTCCACATTTTGTCACACTGTGTAGATGTAACGGCCATCGGCCTTGCCGCAGTGGTAACACCGGTTCCCGTCAGAACACCGAAGTTAAGACCTGTCGCGCTGTGCTAGCACTTGCATGGGTGACCATCCGGTCTGCCGAGCGCTGTTGACAAGCGGGCTGCACTCAGCCCTTGTGAGGCATTGATTGAGAAGTAGTGGCTCCGGTCTGAAATACGGCCGGGAGAGCGGTGTCCTGACTAGATGCCCCTCCATATCCGCATCCAGTGACGCATGTGGGCTGAGGATGATACGGCGACCGGATGGTACCGTTCGGCCTTCATGGCCTGCTCGGACGGAGTTTAGTATAGTTTAGTAGATGCACTCAGATATTTATCAATAGCTTGTTCTAACCTCATTGAAACGCATAAATTTCTAGTAATGTAAGCAATATGTAACACAAGAAAGAAAGAATTGGTGACTGTTGCAGCAGGCATCGCCGTTTGGTTGCGGTGCTGTTTCCTTGGTTCCAGTAACCTGAGCTATCCTTTAGTTATCCACGACTCTGTGTTACGATATCGTTTATACTGTCTGCTCTTTGTTCTGTGCCGTTGGTGTTGTTATTGCCTTTCCTCTTTTTACAGTGTACTCGTCCGTCTAAAAGTTTGCTTGCTTACACTAATTTGTATGTTGTTTACAGTTGTCGAGGAATCGATGCTAGAAGCGATTACAACGGTTAGTTTAACCTCGATGAAGTTTGATAGTACTGGAACTATTGACTGGATATCGAAATTCCATTAACTCCTACGATTCTCTACAGACGAAGTTCTCGATTACTGGGAGGAGGTGTCACAGGACAATTGCTGCAAACTACTGTAAGGCTTACAGGAAAACCGACTCTTGAGCTAAGAGTCGTACCTGATATTTGGTATAGTAAATGTATCATGAACCTGACAAACATGTGAACAGCTGCGATATTTGTTCTAGCAGGCCGTCGGCAGTAGTTCATAGACTTCCCCAGAATGTACAAGCACGTAGGAGCGTTCGCACAAAACAACGAAAGGTGCAACAATTACGTGAATTTGCTAGTCCGGAAAATAAATTTCCGATGGCGATCACTAGAAAAAGTCTAACGCTCGACAGTTCATCTGCAAGGGAGATAACTCAACGCTCACTTCATTTTAGGTTGCAAATTATGCACGAAGACACTGTTTTCTAAAAAGTTTTTTTCCGTTGACGTTTTGGCTACTTTCGAACACCTAGTCTTATCTTCAGAAGGCGACATTCACTTTTTACACGCTGCGCGACATTGGCGACATCTCCTCTGTTTCTATGCTGTCTGAGAAATGCTTTCATACAATAAATTTTTCTAATGAGTAAGAATGGATGAATTAACCAGAAAACCATTGCATGCAATACACACGACGATTCTTACTCGTAGGAAAGGCAGAAAAGGCAGTTCCATAGGATAATCCGATTTACCTTTTCTCGAGTTGTCGCTAACGATAGGAATATTTGTCACACCCCCCAAACGTAGACTGTTTAGCTCTTAAATGTAGTGGTCCGGATATAGGCGTAGGTGACCTCCCATCGCTTCAGTAAAATAAGAAATTTTGTAAAACAATCAATGTCATGTTAAACAATAAATACGGTCACGAAAGCTTAAAAAGCTTACAGGGTATTTCTTGTTCGTCTTTCATGGACATTTTGCAAGGAACATTGGCAAAAGAAAAGGGCAGATCACATACGAGAAATTACTGGTTACTGTATATTTGGTTTTCGTATAGGGTGTACACAAGAACTGGCGTACTTCATGCTTACACTTGCGCTACTGACTTTCTGTGTCACAATTTCTATCACTTTAAATACTTCATTGTATCGCTTTAATTTGTCACAAGCACGACTAAAGACGAAATTTTGTAGTTTCGAAATTGATAATACGAATAAAACACCGTCACAGAAACAGCTTAATGGATTAATCAGTAACAATATATTAATGAACTATTGCTAAACGCTCCTAAAGTTTCATCAATTAACGTGAATCGCACCGAAATTTCACAGCTGACTCGCACAGCACACAGTCTATCTGATGATCAGGTATTAGGTTCAAAATGTACGAAGGCGATTGCTTCAAAGATATTTCTCTGGAAAGTGATCTGAACCTGCCTTCCGTACTGAGCGACTTAAAAAATTAGATGTAAATAATAAATTCTTTGTTCAACATTTCTTATAAACAGGCCATCAGCTTAAATCTATCATTTGGAAGCTCCATTTGTCCTATTAACACACCCTGCTCTGTGATAGTAACAATGTAAGGTCTTTGCCTTGTTGGACAGAATTCCTGTTATAGAAAGTCTCCAGAAAGCTAATAAGCTGTGTGATGGAAAAACAGCGAGCAAGATAATGTTAACTGTGTGTCTCATGTCGGAAGTATTAGGTACAAAAGTACCACGGGAGATTTTTATCCTTAAAGGAAGGAAGACTTTTTCCGCGCGCAGGACGTGACGAAGCACAATACTTTGCGGATTTCTTTATCTCGTTCTTACGTAGCGGTGCGGAATGGCTGAATATCGCAATGTACCGTGGAAGAGAAATTTCGGCGCCTGACGCAACAGCACTAGTTAAGGAAGAAAATAAAAAATGCCTATGTAAAAGAAAGCGACAGCTGATGGTTGGACAAGTCCGGCCGGAACCGCTAGAGGGCTTTCCAGAAACGGACCATGACTGGCGAGCTTTCACTCCACACCTCACACACGCACTTCCCTTTCTGCAGTACCTGCCGGCGTAGCTGCCATTCATGTCTGGCTACTGTGACGTCTGTGACTAAACATTTTCAGTTGGATCATACGAGTAATTTTGCGACTCGATAATAATTTGTGAGGCTTATCTCTTCAGCCTACTGGATTCCAATACGCGTAAATCGTCCTGGCATTTACATTTCAGCGTGCGACTACCACTATCAAAGCCTTTCCTATCATATTATTTCTTTTGGAACACTCAACTCAAACACTGCAAACAGGGGCTAGTGGTGACGCATGCACCTGAAGCGAGGAGGTAATCTCGCAGATCAGCAAAGCGTTAGAAACGAGTAGTAAATAATGATCATTGTACCCGCTCGTTAGTTGCAGAAACGTCTGGTAACCGCTTATGCAGTCGACAATCAGGTGATAGACGAACAGGCCGAGGAGTTACATGAAGGCGTCCTGACACGAATCGGTCGTCGGCAGCTGAAGCCTATGTTGTGGGTTGTGCGTTTGGGACCATTGTCTCTGCGATACTGAAGAATCAGTCTTGATGCTGTTGGCCTCCAAGACCTGACTTCCTGTGCGAGGGCTGTTCATAAAAAGACCGAACTTTAAAAATGGTGCTGCGGCTACTGAACACACCTTATGATAAGCTTAGACAACAAACTGCCGTTAGTCTCGTTTCGCTATGACCGTTGGCTGTCGAGCTACGGTTGCCGAAGTGAGCACGTGCTGTCCGTCAGATTGCTGACAAAGTATCAGTGAAAGAACATGAAGAACTATGTGTGTATGTGTTACTAAAAAGATGCCAAAACTCTTACAGAGGTCTCTCTGTTCAGAAAAAGCGCACGTCGGTCAACGACCAATCTCATGTTGGATGGTTGGTTGTGTTCGTGCGTTTTTTATTTTATTTTATTTTATTTTTTCTCCCGCTATGGAATTTTCCATCAGAAGTTTCTATCACCTGGTCAGATGGTAAACAAGGATGTCGGGCAACTTGGTTCAAATGGCTCTGAGCACTATGGGACTTTTCTTCTGTGGTCATCAGTCCCCTAGAACTTAGAACTACTTAAACCTAACTAACCTAAGGACATCACACACATCCATGCCCGAGGCAGGATTCGAACCTGCGACCGTAGCAGTCTGTCGGGCAACTAATTGTAGCGCGTTTGAGGAATGTTTTGCACAGGAGGCGACCTGAATTGTGAAAAAACCGGACTTAGATGTTGCCTTATGGCAATGCGAAGGCTTACAAGTCTCTCCTTGTCCGCAATATCTGGCAAAACATCAGATTACCATGCACCTTATCTTCCGGAAATAGACTTCTTCCTATTCCCAGACTTCAATCCACGTTCAAAAACCGTCGTTTCCAAACCACGGAGGATATTCAGAGCAGCGCTACAAGAGACCTGCGTGTCATCCCAGAATGTGCGTTCCAGGAGGCTTTCCAAAAATGGAAGAAACATTAGGAACGATATACTGCCAGTGGGTGTAGTGGGGACTACTATGATGAGAGCAGTTCTTAAAATATAGTGCAATGAGTAATAAGGAAGTTACAAACAAAGTTTGGCCTTGCTTTGAACAGCCCTCGTGTAAACTCCGATACGCTTTGACTCGTGCGTCTCGTATCGATTATCATGGCACGTGCAATGTCAGTTAACTAGCAACATGCTGTCATGTTCACTACACACCTATCTGTAACAAACTGCTCTGCTATCTCGTCTTCACGTGCTCCAGACGCCGCATCAAACCGAAACATCAGGGTGTCACACAGGACACATCTTCAAATGGGACAACCATCACGCGACTTTTAGGAAATGATTCAAATGGCTCTGAGCACTATGGAACTTAACATCTGAGGTCATCAGTCCCCTAGAACTTAGAACTACTTAAACCTAACTAACCTAAGAACATCACACACATCCATGTAAGAGGCAGGATTTTAAGTTGCGACCGTAGCGGTCCTGCGATTCCAGACTGAAGCACCTAGAACCGCTCGGTCACAACGGCCGGCCGACTTTTATCCTTTCAGGATGTCTCTTGTTTTGAGGGGTATTTATTTTTCCCAATTTTACTCTTATTGAAACTTGGCAGGCAGCCGAAGTCAATTCGCAACGTTGAGCGCTGCTGCCGAGTAAGACGGCAGTGAGCAGTATGCCGATTCCCATGGAGGTAGAAGTAGCAACCGGTGCACATTGCGTGATTGCGAACCATAAGCCGTGCGAACGGATTCTACTAGACAGAAAAGATGCAGGGAAACCAATAATGTTCTGGTGCGAAACGTCGACTTTATTTTATTAAATAATAATTATTTAAGTCCTCTTTTGACGTAATTGGTACTAGGAGGAGGCTACAGGTCTCCAGGCTTCACTAAAATGATAACGCTATTCAGTAAACCCATAAATTCAATAAAAAAATGAATATTGTTAACTTACCGAAGATGTACGAAGGACTACGAAGAGTTTTGATGTGAGCAAAATGTTTCGGCTGCATGCCATGCTCGTCAGTCCGCGGTAGGACGTACTCTGAGCCCTTTCGTATGTGAGAGTAGGTGACGGAATGTATTCAGATAACGTTCATATGTAATATTCGGCATTACCACGCTCTCGGAACTTCTAAACTTTGTGGAAGCAATCTTTTCACGATACTAAACTCTTATTGTTTTATGGTGTTCGCAAATGAACGCATTGTAATGGCATCCCGCAACTTATTTCATAGAAACTACTCGTAGATACCCAAACCACTAATTAATCACAGGTCACCTCTTCTGAAGAATTCGTTGCGCTACCAGATCTGCTTTTGGGGACATCATCTGTAAGATTTTGACAGAGTACAGGTACGACTAAACCTTACGTGCCGATTCACTAAGGTAATCCAAGGAAATACCTTATTAACTGGCGGAGTTTCCGGTGGGAAGGATTGACCATCATACTGTACGTCACCTGTACCACTTTCTACGGAATCGCGACAGACTGAGAAACTTGTATGGGGGTTCAAATACGCGAGAGGAGTTTGCAGTGGTCACCACTATCCAGCCAATACTAAAACTTGAATAGTTATTGTACTAATTAAATGTTATTTATTATTGCGACATTACCATTCACGACTTCGTGTGGTTTGACTTTTCTCTGGATGCCTGCTGAGGGATAAAGGAGAAGGAGCGTAAACCACAGATCTTACAATGCGCATTTCAGAACCATTAGGTAACGATATGCTGCTAAATACTTGGGCATAGTTTCTTGTTTGAATCGTGGAGGAAATATTACAAATAAAAGGAAAAAGATGTCACACTGAAGCTGCGCAAGTGACAGTGACAGAAAGTAAACAACACAGAAGAATCTCAAAACCGAATTTCACATCATCTGCCATAAGAACGAAATAAATAACAATACATTTCAAGCAGTGAAGCTGTAGGTACTATAATCAAGACATTAGCATTTTGAATCTGGTAAGTCGGAATAGAGGAAATTAAATGGTTTTGTTCGTTGAGAGGCAAAATTTCTCAAGTGATTTGAGAATAGGAAAAACAAGAAGCAGAGTAAAACAGAAGAATAAATTATTACTTTTTCACAGAAAAATTAATTTCTAGGCGTCAAAACTCGTGATAGGAATCAAAAATATTCTGATGTTACACAGTTGGAATTCAGTGAGCCGTGTACGTAAAGCACCGTATCTGGATAAATTGGAATGAGGAGATTCAAATCGTTTGAGATGTCGCGCTATGAAAAGATGTTGAACGTGAAAGAGACGAATAGATGTAGAAGGGACGAGGAGCAAATAAAGTGTTAAATCTTCTCCAGGAGAAGCGAAAGGGAAGTTGAGCAAGTCATAAAGTACTCCCAGGCAAGTTAATATGGTAATAGTAAACGAAGTAAACAGGATAAAAGGTGTTGATAGATGCAGACATAAAACGCAACATAAACCATCATTAAGGAAGAACTGCATTGTGGAGTTGTTGGATGACAAGTTCTCTTCCGGATTTCCCTTCTCAGTTGGAAATATTTTATTTATTTGTTTGTTCACAGTACAGCCGCAAAAATGAATTTATAAAGAGTGTTGTTATTTATTGTTTGTTGATAACGGCGGTAGACGGGGAAGGACGAAATTTGATGGTGGCACATGGGCTATAGATCTTGAATACCATCAAGCGATGTCTAGCAACTGTGCAATCATTGAACGAAGAATGTTACACACTCTCTCTCCGCGGTAAATTATAGAGACGTTTGGAATTTAACCCTAGTGTATACAGGCTGGTGATCAGAAAAAGTACGCCATCATCGCTGTTCCTTTAAGGACCAAATTTTAGAGACGAAAATTTCTTCCACAAGCAGCATTCGAACCAGCTACGGCCAGGACAAGCGCAGGACATCTAACGTGTGTTAGTGATTTCGGTTCAGGAGGCAAAGAAATACTGCTGATGATGTTTGTAGTTTAAAAGTATTCAGAGAAGAAGAACAATATTCGGGGTATCGTGAGATGTGGAGTTACGTGAAAGAAGTTGAAAGACTCAAGAGTACGACGACGGGAAAAGAAAGATTACGATTTAACATCTGTCGGCTACGGCGTCAGTAGGTTCGAGGTACAAGCTAGAATTGCACAAGTATGGGACGGGAATCGATTTTAGTCTTTTCACAGGAACCAGATCTTTGTTGATTTTGGGGAATCAAGTTAAATTTAAAACTGGACGCTCTGACTCTCTTTCCAAATGGGTCTCAGTTGTCTTGACCACTTCATCAGGAACTGGATATCACTGCCACTGGAGATGAAAGTTTCTCCTACAGATAAATTTCGAAACGGCTGCAACTAGATCGTGTGTCACGACTTCAACGTGTGTTAGCGACCTAGTCTGCCGACAAGTGTACACACATCAAAAAAAGCTTTGCATCACCCCGGATCCCAGACCTCCAGAAGACACACGTTGACTGTGGATATCGTATCACAGACACAGTCCCTTTGACTGTTCAGAGATATCACTAGACCCTACCAAAGATATAAACAACTATGCAAGAGCAGTGCCTATTAGGCGGAGGGGCTCCGACAGCCGATCAGTTCCAGTCATTCCACCAGGAAGGAGGTACACGACTGGTGCTGTCTGTAGTTCAACCATATCTAGACGGTCAATACGGCGGTTCGATCGCGTCCGATTGTTACTTTGTGCCAGGAAGGGCTCTGAACAAGGAAAATGCCCAGGCGTCACGGTCTGAACCAAAGCGATGTTGTTCGGACATGGAGGAGATACAGAGAGGAACTGTTGATGACATGCCTCGCTGAGGCCTCCCAAGGGCTACTACTGCAGTGGATGACCTCTACCTACGGATTATGGCTCGGAGGAAATCTGACAGCAACCCCACCATGTTGAATAATGCTTTTCGTGCAGCCACAGGACATCGTGTTACGACTCAGTCTGTGCGCAATAGGCTACATGATGCGCAGCTTCACTCCCGACGTGCATGGCGAAGTCCATCTTTGCAACCACGACACCATACAGTGCGATACAACACGCCGAATGGACCTCTGAGGATTGGCATCACGCTCTCTTCACCGATGAGTGTCGCTTATGCTTTCAACCAGAGAATCATCGGAGACGCGTTTGGAGCTAATCTGGTCAGGCTGAACGCCTTCGACACACCGTCCATCGAGTGCAGCAAGGTGGAGGTTCCCTCCTGTTTTGGGGTGGCATTATGTGGGGCCGACGTGCGCCACTGGTGGTCATGGAAGTCGACGTAACGGCTGTACGATACGTGAATGCCATCCTCCGACAGATTGTGCCGCCATATCGGCGGTATATTGGCGAGGCATTCGTCTTCTTGGACAACAATTCGCGGCACCACCGTTCACATCTTGTGACTGACTACCTTCAGGATAATGGAAATGGAAATGAGCGTATGGCATAGCTGGCCGGGAGGCCCCTATTCGGGGAATGGCATCTCTCGACCAGAGTGGCCAGCATATCCTCCAGACATGAACCCTATTGAACATGCCTGGGATTGATTGGAAAGTCCTGTTTATGGACGACGTGACCCAACAACCACTCTGAGGGATCTACGCCTAATCGCCGTTGAAGAGTGGGACAATCTGGACCAACAGTGCCTTGGTGAACTTGTGGATAGTATACCACGACGAATACAGGCATGCATCAGTGCAAGATGACGTGCTACTGGGTATTAGAGTTACTGTCGTGTACAGCCATCTGGACGACCACATCTGATGGTCTCGCTGTGTGGTGGTACAACATGCAATGTGTGGTTTTCGTGAGCAATAAAAAGGGCGGAACTGATGTTTATGTTGATCGCATTTACAATATTCTGTACAGGTTCCGGAACTCTAGCAACGGAGGTGATGAAAACTTTTTTTGGTGTAAGCAGTTGGATTAAAACAAAACAAAAAAATGTCTTTGGGGAAGATTTGTCAGGACGGAAAGAGACAGAAGGATGACAGTGAAGAGTGATGCAGATGGTTGAGATAGAAGTGAGGGAGAAGTTTCTCACAAAACTACTAGGGAACAGTCGTGATTACGTCGAGTGCGTTGCGGTCCGGCTGTGATTGTCGCCGCGTACAAAGCGTCTGCCCGACGCAACGCTCCTAGGCGACGCCATGTTGCGCAAGCCAGGAAGAGAAGCAGCCGCTTTCTCCAGTGGATGACGCAACGCAGTGCCGCCCCTGGCCGAGTTCCAGGGCTCCAGGTGACCGGTGGCCGGTGCTCCGGGGATGGGGCCTCTCGGCCCTCCAGCGCTGACCCGCCAGCTCCACAGGCCGGTTCCAGGAAAATCCCAGCCGCAAACAAAAACTGCTAGTAGCAGCTGACGAGTAGCACTGTTTAGTTGTTCAACTGCTATTACGAAATAATGTTAATCACACTGGTAACTGTAATCACAGACTTTTTTTTAATTTATGAGGCGTTATAAGAGTATTATACTTCTTTTATTTTACTGGGAATTTAATCAGTTGTGATGAGGTCCATTCAGTATGAGGAGATTCTTGTACAAACAAGCATCGACAGTGACATACAACCAGCCATTGCAGCGTCAAACCGAAAGCCTCGAACCCTGGCTGAGAGTCACATTAACATTCATTTGTTTTTATTACTTTAAAGTGCACCTGTTTATCTGCCGTGACACGAACGATCCCGGAAGAAGAGTCGTGTTCAGCTTTGGTAAACAGCGCTGCTAATCATATATTACTAGTAATTGTGTTTGTGGCTGGGATTTCCCTAGTGCCGGCCTGTTGCCATCACCCCGTGGATCTAGCGAGCGTTGTTGATAGTCAATAAACAGCACAGTGTAAGTGGGTGATGAAACGGGGTGAAACGCTCCATAATTGTGACAGAATACCTTTCGTCAGCAGGCCAGTGTGGCCGTGCGGTTCTAGGCGCTTCAGTCTGGAACCGCGTGACCGCTAGGGTCGCAGGTTCGAATCCTGCCTCGGACATGGATGTGTGTGATGTCCTCAGGTTTAAGTAGTTCTAAGTTCTAGGAGACTGATGACCACAGATGTTAAGTCCCATAGTGCTCAGAGCCATTTCAACCATTTTGAACCCTTTCGTCATGGACCAATTCAATTGGCCTCAGATTGTTCGGGGAGTCGACCTCAGGACCACTGGGTCAGCAGCCAATAGACCTAAACATTAGGAAAGCAACTAATAATACCACAGCATATAATGGCAACAGTCAACCAACCGCTACCATGTGAAAAAGTATCGGCATTATTAGTACTAAAACTTAGTACTCCTCCTACGAAAACACATGTTCCATCCACAGCAGTGAAAGAGCCAGTGCCTTTCAGCTCCACTTTATTTTTGGTAACTACAGATGCTGTAGTAAAAACAACGTTATCAATGGCTCCTTCTCTCAATCAAACTATAATAAGCTGTAGTATGCTAACTTATTTTGTGCCAGGAAAATGTGCAGCAGTGTGTCATGAAGAAGTAAAAAAGATACGAGCATAGAGTTCTGCTATATATAGGATGTGTTGCCAAACGAGTGACAACTGCAGTTTTCGTAAGATAATGTGAGATTATACTTGCGATGTTCGACAAGTTTAAAAATAAAAAAAAAGGTCAAGCTCTGTCGTCAGGAGCCGAGACAAGTTGTGAGCGGTCAGTGGCGTCCAGGTCCTGCTGACCCGGTTGGTGGCACCTTGAGAAGACCGAGAGTGATCAAAGTGTATTCAATCGTTCTATAAGAGTACCGACTAGGTATTTTAGAAAAAGGTACCAACTAGTAAATCGATGACACATTTAAATCAGTTTACTGATCATTGCCACAAGCAATTTGAAACCGAAACAGATCGTCGTCTCTGTGTGATAGCAGTGGACATACTATCGGTGGCAGTGCTGCTAGAGCAGAGTTATTAAACGCAGCCTTCCGAAATTCCTTCACCAAAGAAGACGAAGTAAGTATTCCAGAATTCGAATCAAGAACAGCTGCCAATTTGAGTAACTTATAAGTAGACATCCTCCGAGTAGGGAAGCAACTTGAATCACTTACTAAAGGCCAGTCTGCCGGTCAAGACTGCGTACTAGTTAGGTTGCTGTCCGGGTATGCTGTTGCAATAGATCCATATTTAACAATTATATACAGCCTCTCACTCGATGAAAGATGCGTACCCAAAGACTGGAAAGTTGCAAAAGTCACACCAATATTCAAGAAAGCCAACAGGAGTAATCCACTAAATTACAGTCCCATATCATTAAGGTCGATTTGCAGCAGGATTTTTGAACGTATATAGTGTTCGAACATTATGGATTACCTCGATGAGAACGGCCTATTGACACTCAGTCAACGCGGATTTAGAAAACATCGTTCTTGTGAAACACAACTTGCTCTTTACTCACCGAAATGTTGAGTGCTATCGATAAGGGATTTCAAATTGATTCCTTATTTCTAGATTTCCGAAATGCTATCGGCACCGTACCTCACAAGCGGGTTCCAGTCAAATTGCGTGCTTATCGACTATCGTCTCAGTTATGCCACTGGATTTGTGATTTCCTGCCAGAGAGGTCACAGTTCGTAGTAATTGATGGGAAGCCATCAGCTGAAACATAAATGAGTTCTGGCGTTCCCCAAGGTAGTGTTACAGGCCCTCTGCTGTTCCTTATCCATATAAACGATTTAGAAGACAATCTCAACAGCCGTAAAGGCATCAAAAGATCAGAACAAATTGTAAAACGATTTAGAAAAGATATTTGAGTGGTGTGAAAATTGGCGACCGACCCTAAATAATGAAAAGTAAGAGGTTATCCACGTGTGTGCTAAAAGGAATCAGTTAGACTTCGGTTACGCGATTAATCAATCAAATTTAAAGGCTGTAAATTCAACTAAAAACCTAGGAATTACAATTACGACAAACTTATATTGGAAAGAACACACAGAAAATATTGTGGGTAATGCGAACCGAAGACTGTGTTTTATTGTCAGAACATTTAGAAGATGCAAGAGTTCTACTAAAGAGACTGCCCACACTACACTTGTCCGTCCTCTGCTGTGCGTTGTGGGATATTTACTAGATAGGATTAACGCAGTACATCGAGAAAGTTAGAAAAATGGCAGAACGTTTTATATTATTGAGGAATAGGGGAGAGAGTATACAGGATTTGGCGTGGGCATCATTAAAAAAAAGACGTTTCTCGTTGCGGCGGGATCTCCTAACGAAATTTCAATTACCAACTTTCTTCTCCGAATGTGAAAATATTTTTCTGACGCCGACCTACATAAGGAGGAACGACCATAATAATGGAATAAGGGAAATCAGGTCTCGCACGGAAAGATACAGGTGTCTGCTCTTTCCGAGCGCGGTTCGAGAGTGGAAGGTGGTTGGACGAGCCCTCTGCCAGACACTTAGGCGTGATTAGCAGCGTAGCCATGTATGAGTAGATGAAGATGTCTTAGGATCGCTGCAGTACACTAAGTCAGTGCTGACCATATTCCATGGATTCTTTAGTGTCACTTCTTTTGCTGGTGGGTAGATCGGAGTGGGGAGGGGGGAGGGGGAGGAAGGTACCAACAGCCTGCCGCAATGGTAACACCGGTTTTCATCAGATCACCGAAGTTAAGCGCTGTCGGGCTGGGCTAGCACTTGGATGCGTGGCTACCCGGTCTGCTAAGCGCTTTTGGCAAGCAGGGTGCATTCAGCCCTTGTGAAGCAAATTGAGGAGCTACTTGATAGAGAAGTAGTGGCTCCGGTCTCGTAAACTGAAATACGTCAGGGAGAGCGGTGTGCTGACCATATGCCCCTCCATATCCGCATCCAGTGACACCTGTGGGCTGAGGATGACACGGCGGCCAGCCGGTATCCGTTGGACCTTCATGGCCTGTTAGCGAGGAGCTTAGTTTTAGGGGGAAGGGCGACAGGAAGGACTAACCTTGCCAGATTCGTAGATAACCATGCCGACTCTGCACCGTTGTGGGACAAAGGTCCAAGCAAGAGAAGTTTCTTAGATGCATGGGCTGTTAAACTGATTGTGCAATGGCACAGCGTCCTTTAATTTCTACCATTTCGGCATTCAATGCAAACACGCCAAACTAACGTTTTTAACGGATCAGGGTGTGTTTGAGGGTGTATATTACAGGTTAGGAGTATTTTTGTTACTATTCCGCCATCTTCAGTCATAATATTTTGTTTTACTATTTTAGTCCAACGCATTTAGGAGCTACAACATCCTTTTTAAGAGCAACATTGATATTTTTCCGCTACGGCTGGTTCTGTTTATCATCATCCACCCATGAAACTTCTACATTCTAATTGGGTGAGCTGATATATGAAACAGATGTAACGCCCAGAAACGTATATTCAGTCTTCGAAAATGCTGTTTGAGCTTCGAAACGCTTTGGACAAAGATATGAAAGTATACTATTTTCACTTGAAAATTGTCTGTCAAATACACACTTTCGGTAATCAATTACACTATTATTTTATTTCCCAAGTGAGTCATTGACTGCAAACGGTTTGGTTAAATTGTATAGTCTTTCAAACTTGCGGCAAGTCACGTGTTCAGTTCCGGTTCCATGTGAGTTAAACGCACCGTTCCCCGCCGAGCGAGGAAGATAGGATATAATTTGGGATGGTCGCTCGTATGGTGTTAGCAATGGTGTTGTTTTAAATGTTTTAAATGGAGCCTGCAGCTGTGTTTGATTTTTGGTGAGGAAGTTCATGTTAAAATTAGCCATAGGCACTGTCCATGTCCAAATTTATCTCCTTGTGCATTCGTGAAGCACGTATATTTCACGATGAAATTTTCACTGATTTACCTGGAAGAGTTGCTATGAACGCCACGAATGGGGATAGATCCCACGTGCAGTTTCAAACGAAGAGTGGTACAGAATCCAAATTCAGTCATTTGATCCGAAGATTAGTTCGATCAACTCAGTCACGTTTGTAGTCAGTTTAGCTTATTAAACATTTTGTGTTGTGTATAGAAATAGATTCACGAGATGTTTGCATACTTGATTTACGTACCACATGACTTTGTGCTGTTCTGATGCCATGTGTTTTCTGTTCATTTCCTTTCTTCTTTTTCATTAATTGTACAGTGTGGAAGTTAAATACTTTCTCTGATTTCCACTCCCCTAATTTATGTACGTAGAAGTTGGCGTAATCTTAACTCTGCCACTATTACATGATCACGTGTAGTGAGAGGTAACCTTTCTCTCTTACAATCTGATGCATTTCGTCTAATTTTTCGCATCTCAGATGGCATCCTCTACTTTAGACACTATTTATCCTAGTTCTTTACATTAATTTCTTAGGTAATATTGTAGGTGTTGACGCCGATGCTTCTCGAAGAGACGCTAACGTGATTTTATAGAAGTGTATTTGTTCAGTTTTACACGTTTGACTGTCATATTTATAGTATTGTGTCTACATTCCCATGGCAGTGTGAGCAGCTCTAAGTTGGATTGCTATAACATACTTAACTACCGTTATCGTATTATGAACTGTTTTTGGGTTCAGTTTTGTTCAACTTAACTGACACAATGCCTGCTACTTTTACGTGTAGCCGTTAATGTGCAATCCGCTAGATTAACTTTCCTTTCTCTTGTCATCGTCAGAAGTTGTTAAGTAATTTACTACATAGGTTATAACTTCATAATATGGCGTAGTTACTTCAAATCAGAGCATGATGGGCTTACTTGACACTAATAAGCCAAATTGTAAACAGAAGAGACATTTCACAGACTAAAGACGTCGTATTATTAATAAAGATATTCATAAGTATCACTAAAATGTGATTCAAGATAACTTTTCAAGATACTTCCTACTTTCAGCCAAACAGTCAAGGAAATTTAAGTTAAAAAATATGATACCAACTATACACAAAGGGAAAACGAAATCCACGAACTCTCAACATCGATACAAGTAAAATTCCTTACTCAGCAGTGAAGTGGAAGAGGGTCATACTTTATAACAAACATGGGGTGCACCAGCTTCCTCGAGCAGGTTGTCGGTTTTTTTAAAATGACGTAACATACAGACGCGTGCACTACTGACGTGGAGTTCTTTTCTTTTAAGACATTATTGATTGTTTCGTGCTTTGAAGTTTGTTTTTTATTCATTGTCATTGATTTTACGCTGGACGGCGTAGCACACGCTATAGAATCTACACCAAATCGTAAATACGCCAAGCTGTGTCTGTGCATTTGTTCGTAATGTACTCGTAGTTACATTGCTATCTATACCTAACATTTCGTATTCTGATTTGATCTTGAGGCGTAATTGTATTAGTAGCGAATGAGACTATGTTCCCCTCGCTTCTGTGTATACCTTTACCTGTAGGACCAATTGTAGTAAACCTATGTGATGCTCAAGTCAACCAATTCATTAATTAATGTTTTACAGTTACAAATAATTCAACAGCATACTATTAGAAACGGCTTGTTACTTAATTTTTACATTTACGCAGTTTATTAAAGTACTTTACAGCTACATTTTTCTATTCCTGACTTTTTTAAACAAAATACCCATCACGATCCTCAGAAGCGATGTGCCTTGTGGGTTACTGCCTGTACGAGAATTTTAGAGCATTTGAAGCAATATTCGATAATCGCTGCTCGTATCAAGCCTAAAATCGTGTATGCGACGACACTGGAAAACCCTTCAGGGTTTTAAAATTATGAGATATAATTTCATTCATGGTAAAGTTTAAAATCCCTCAAGATGTGTCTGTCTATATATCTCAAAATCCTCGTCTCCAATGGAACAGCGTAAGACAAATGATGTAATCGGTAGTCAGGGGACACAGATATTTCTGTCGCCACTGAGCGTTACCTGAGAGGTTTGCAAGAATTAATTGCTCCTTAGCTGCAATTTACAGCAGTGGTAGCTATTTATTCATGGTTCAAGTAACAAACACACGGTCGACTCGATGATTACTGTATCCATGAAACAATTTGAGACGTACTAATTTTTCATTTTCTTGACTGTTTCTTGTTCATCTGTTCTCTTCAAAAGCCCACTATCCGAAATGGACTACTTTCCCTTTTTACCTGCTTTCCATTTCCTGTCATCAAGGCAAAAATACTATTAAAAGGGTGAGACGTCTCTACACACGAACGTGGCCGACGCTATTGGAGACGACATGCTACGGTGTTTAACAGCCACTCTTCAGCAACGCACAAAAGACTGCCCGGCATGGGGACCGTTATTCGACAGACAACGTATTGAAGCACTGAGCGGTAACCGGGATTTTTAAGACCGCTATTTGAGCTGCTGAGATACAACAGACATTCTAGTTGGTACCCCTAGCTTTGAATTCAAGATTAACTAGCAACTTCACAGACGTGTATCATCTTCTTTCTTCCTTGACGCAGAGGACAGCTTGCAGACAAAGGCATGTACCGCGCTCCGCTACAATCATTGATGAAATGTATTCGCAGTTGCGAATATAAAAAACCGTCAGCCTTATAAGGGAATGACAACAACGAAAATCAGTGCCGAATCGGGCCTCTAGCCCGGATTTCCGCTTAACGCTAGCGGTCGCCTTTAAAGCTTTGGGTACACGGCCAGACCCAAACTTCCTGCGTCACAACCTGTACTCGCACCCACATTATATAATTCCCGTGCGGGGGACGATATTTTAATTGAAAGTTGATGTCTGATATCGGCGGATAAATACGATCTACATCTACATCTACATTTATACTCCGCAGGCCACCCAGCAGTGTGTGGCGGAGGGCACTTCATGTGCCACTGTCTTTACCTCCCATTCCTGCTCCAGTCGCGTATGGTTCGCGGGAAGAACGACTATCTCTAAGCCTCCGTGCGCGCTCGATTCTCTCTAATTTTACATTCGTGATCTCCTCGGGAGGTACAAGTAGGGGGAAGCAATATATTCGATACCTCATCCAGAAACGCACCCTCTCGAAACCTGGACAGCAAGCTACACCGCGATGCAGAGCGCCTCTCTTGCAGAGTCTGCCACTTGAGTTTGCTAAACATCTCCGTAACGCTATCACGCTTACCAAATAACCCTGTGACGAAACGCGCCTCTTTTCTTTGGATCTTCTCTATCTCCTCTGTCAACCCGACCTGGTACGGATCATACACTGATGAGCAATACTCAAGTATAGATCGAACGAGTGTTTTGTAAGCCACCTCCTTTGTTGATGGACTACATTTTCTAAGGACTCTCCCAATGAATCTCAACCTGGCACCCGCCTTACCAACAATTAATTTTATATGATCATTCCACTTCAAATCGTTCCGCACACATACACCCAGATATTTTACAGAAGTAACTGCTTCCAGTGTTTGTGCCGCTATCATATAATCATATAATAAAGGATTCTTCTTTCTATGTCTTCGCAATACATTACATTTGTCTATGTTAAGGGTCAGTTGCCACTCCCTGCACCAAGTGCCTATCCGCTGCAGATCTTCCTGCATTTCGCTGCAATTTTCTAATGCTGCAACTTCTCTGTATACTACAGCATCATCCGCGAAAAGCCGCATGTAACTTCTGACACTATCTACTAGGTCATTTATACATATTTTGAAAAGCAATGGTCCCATAACACTCCCCTGTAGCATGCCAGAGGTTACTTTAACGTCTGTAGACGTCTCTCCATTGATAACAACATGCTGTGTTCTGTTTGCTAAAAACTCTTCAATCCAGCCACACAGCTGGTCTGATATTCCGTAGACTCTTACTTTGTTTATCAGACGACAGTGCGGAACTGTATCGAACGCCTTCCGGAAGTCAAGGAAAATGGAATCTACCTGGGAGCCTGTATCTAATATTTTCTTTGACTCATGAACGATACTGCAGTGTCTCTGTTGTTAAGAAGAAAGATGCACGCATGTCCGAAGGAACAATGCATCGTTCTTCTTAACAACAGAGACACTGCAGTACCGTAAATGATCGTTCATTTAGTGTGAGACAAGCTAAGCCGCCGAACTGGTATATGTTTATAAAGTAAAGCCTTCTTCCCACGCTAAGACAATTGCACAACAAGACTGGCTCGTTGTCAGAAGAGAGGGCATGTTCTGCGCTTTCTGCAGAGAGAGTTCCGCTGTGGCACGGAGAATAAGTAAATCACAGTGTGCGATTGAAATGGTTCAGCTATTGGAAATTTACTCGAAAGTTGAAGTACCCGGTACAGTACTACTCACGTGGGCAAAAGCGCAAATTACACAAAGATTCACCGTGAAATTCTGACGGTACATAAACCAAATGCAATGTCGCGCCCAGCTTTAGTGAGACAGTGCCAACAATTTGACCAACGCTGCACAGACGTGAGTATAGAGCACCGACATCGCCCATAGACGACAATATCTAGGCAGTCGAGGAAGAAAATCCGGCGGAAAGAGACTTTCCGACGCTCCCTGACCAAGGAGCGGATTTCTGTAGTCGAGGAAGTGACCGACTAGTAAAACGTTCAAATAGTTGTTTACAGAAGCTTGTCGACTCTGTTGAAAAGTATTACTATACACTAATGGCCATTTAAATTGCTACAGCAAGAAGATGACGTGCTATAGACGCGAAATTTAACCAACAGGAATAAGATGCTGTGATATGCAAATGATTAGCTTTTCAGAGCATTCACATACAAAAAAAAAAAAAAAATGGCTCTGAGCACTATGGAACTTAACTTCTGAGGTCATCAGTCCCCTAGACTTAGAACTACTTAAACCTAACTAACCTAAGGACATCACACACATCCATGCCCGAGGCAGGAATCGAACCTGCGACCTTAGCGGTCGCGCCGCATTCACACAAGGTTGGCGCTGGTGGCGACACCTACACCGTGCGGACATGAGGAAAGTTTCCAACCGATTTCTCATATACAAACACCAGTTAACCGGCGTTGCCTGGTGAAACGTTGTTGTGATGCCTCGTGTAAGAAGGACAAATGCGTACCATCACGTTTCCGACTTTGATAAACGTCGGATTGTAGCCTATCGCGATTGCGCTTTATCGTATCGCGACACCAGGAACCGCGGTGTTGGCCGTCGAATGGCGCTAGCTGCGCAGCATTTGTGCACCGCCGCCGTCAGTGTCAGCCAGTTCGCCGTGGCATACGGAGCTCCATCGCAGTCTTTAACACTGTTAGCATGCCGCGACAGCGTGGAAGTGAATCGTATGTGCAGTTGACGGACTTTGAGCGAGGGCGTATAGTGGGCATGCGGGAGGCCGGGTGGACGTACCGCCGAATTGCTCAACACGTGGGGCGTGAGGTCTCCACAGTACATCGATGTTGTCGCCAGTGGTCGGCGGAAGGTGCACGTGCCCGTCGACCTGGGACCGGACCGCTGCGACGCACGGATGCACGCCAAGACCATAGGATCCTACGCAGTGCCGTAGGGGACCGCACCGCCACTTCCCAGCAAATTAGGGACACTGTTGGTCCTGGGGTATCGGCGAGGACCATTCGCAACCGTCTCCATGAAACTGGGCTATGGTCCCGCATACCGTTAGGCCGTCTTCCGCTCACGCCCCAACATCGTGCAGCCCACCTCCAGTGGTGTCGCGACAGGCGTGAATGGAGGGACGAATGGAGACATGTCGTCTTCAGCGATGAGAGTCGCTTCTGCCTTGGTGCCAATGATGGTCGTATGCGTGTTTGGCGCCGTGCAGGTGAGCGCCACAATCAGGACTGCATACGACCGAGGCACACAGGGCCAACACCCGGCATCATGGTGTGGGGAGCGATCTCCTACACTGGCCGTACACCACTGGTGATCGTCAAGGGGACACTGAATAGTGCACGGTACATCCAAACCGTCATCGAACCCATCGTTCTACCATTCCTAGACCGGCAAGGGAACTTGCTGTTCCAACAGGACAATGCACGTCCGCATGTATCCCGTGCCACCCAACGTGCTCTAGAAGGTGTAAGTCAACTACCCTGGCCAGCAAGATCTCCGGATCTGTCCCCCATTGAGCATGTTTGGGACTGGATGAAGCGTCGTCTCACGCGGTCTGCACGTCCAGCACGAACGCTGGTCCAACTGAGGCGCCAGGTGGAAATGGCATGGCAAGCCGTTCCACAGGACTACATCCAGCATCTCTACGATCGTCTCCATGGGAGAATAGCAGCCTGCATTGCTGCGAAAGGTGGATATACACTGTACTAGTGCCGACATTGTGCATGCTCTGTTGCCTGTGTCTATGTGCCTGTGGTTCTGTCAGTGTGATCATGTGATGTATCTGACCCCAGGAATGTGTCAATAAAGTTTCCCCTTCCTGGGACAATGAATTCACGGTGTTCTCATTTCAATTTCCAGGAGTGTATATTTGTCCAATGAATACCCGCTTATCATCTGGGATTCTTCTTAGTGTAGCAATTTTAATGGCCAGTAGTGTATATGTGTGTCTTTTTGAAATGCAGTGCAGCATTCAATAAAAGTTACTTGGCCTGCCGCTAGAATGTGTAGCTTACTTCTAGATTTTCCGTCTTATAACAGAATTGCGCAAATCCAAGTACCATACTGAACTGGACTTCATGACAAGAGGATATCGAGAATTTGTTCGGCCGTTCTGATTTAGCTTTACTCAAATAATCGTACGGAAGCCAGGATGGGTATTCGACAGTTAGGTAGCAACGTCATCCTCAGTCTCCGTAAATCTCCTACCCCACCCTCAGTTTATCTTCGACACTAAATGCATCGTATACAGAACTGTCTCCTTGATGTCAATAGAACGCTAAGGTCTATTTCTCATCGTCCCATACTTCAGCTAAAGTATCGATAACACAGTAGTAAGTGCCAAGCTTCCGTGCGAGAGACGACCTTCGGATCAAGCGAGTATCGAACAGCAAAGGCGTCGTGTGACCTTTAGGTTTGCATCTGAGCGTATCTGCTAGTATCTACAAGTACAGTGTACCTTGGTTGCGTCCTGCATTCACCAGTAGCTGCTGTCAATAGTCAAGGAAGGGAGCTTGTAAACCCTACGTTTAAACTACTTCCTCAGTGAAGGAAAAAATTTAACTCCAGAATTGACATATTTGATCATTAAGTACAAAAGATTGCTCTTATTTGCCATAAAACGTCCAACCAATTACGTAAACACCTTATATCTCCCCGTCGACAAATTGGAGATCAATGAATCGACATTAACATTGTTTTTACAGATTTCGCCTGGAACAGAAAATGGGAAATGCATTAAAAAAATAAGCTGGGCTAACCACAACAGATTTCTAGTCACTGTAACAAGGAACTTGTAGTCTCACGTTTAATCTCCAGCGGAGGCAATGTGGTGGAGCTCTTTCGGTTGGAAAGAATCAACAATGTGCGCAGTAGCCGACATAGTGTACTCGTGTTCAGAAAAAGTGAAGTCCTGGACTCCTTCCACATCTATATTTCTCCTCCGCAAGACATCTGACGGTGTGTGGGAGCGGGTACTTCTGGTACCATTACCTTATCGCCCCTTCCCTGTTCCGTTCGCAGATAGCGCTTGGGAAGAACGATTGTTGGTAAATCTCCTTATACGCTCTACTTTCTCGAATTTTCTCACTGTGGTCATTTCGCGAGACGTATGTGGGAGAAGTAATGTGTTGTCTGATTCTTTCTGGAACCTACTGTCTAGGAATTTTAATAATAAAACTCTCTGTGGTACATAACGCCTCTTACAGCGCTTACCACTGGAGTTTCCTAAACATCGTAACGTTCCCTCGCCAACTCTACTATCCCGTGATGAAACGTGCCGCACTTCGTGGGTTCTTGTCTATGCCTTCTATTAATCCAACTTGGTAAGTGTTCCAGGCTGATGGGCAACACTCAACAATCGGCAAAACAAGTTCAAATGGTTCAAATGGCTCTGAGCACTATGGAACTTAACTTCTGTGGTCATCAGTCCCCTAGAACTTAGAACTACTTAAACCTAGCTAACCTAAGGACATCACACACATCCATGCCCGAGGCAGGATTCGAACCTGCAACCGTAGCGGTCGCGCGGTTCCAGGCTGTAGCGCCTAGAACCGCTCGGCCACCCCGGCCAGCACAAAACAAGTTTTTCGAAAGCCAACCTCATCATCTGCAAACAGTCTCATACAACTTCCGACGTTATCCATTGGATCATTTACACACATTGTAAACAGGAAAGGTCCACTTATACGTCCTTGCGGTATTCTTGAAACTACCTAAACATGTATCGATTTTGTTGTATTGAGAGTGACGTGTTGAGTTCTGTCTGCAAGAATGTCTTGAACACAGTCATAAATTTGGTCCGATGCTCGGTAGCCTCGTTTTATTTTATTTTATTTTTTTCACTGAAAGGCAGTGCACAACTGCAACAAATCCCTTCCTGAAGTCAGGGAACACGACATCAACCTGGGCCCCGATGTTTGCGGCACTCTACATCTTATAGATGAACAGAGCGAACCGAATGTCTCAAGATCTCTGTGGAAACCAAATCGTGGTTACTCTAGATCACTTCGGAAAATCGGAATGAGTCCTTAAAAATAACACAGGCGCCTCTTTCCTCTATTTTTGTCCAGATAAGCAGACGAACGAATGACACGCCAATGATAAGGTTGTTAAAGATGGAACACAAGCTTCGATGACGTTAGGCAGACACATCGACCATATCGTTTTAGAAAGAAAATCCTAGCTTTTCTTTGAAACAATTGAGTAAAACGGCCCAAGACTTAACTCATAATGGTCAGAGTCCAGTGTTTTCACCTATGCGCCGTCTCACTGACACGAACCATTATTCGAATATTGAGGTAGCATTTTAATCATGCAACTGTCCTTTCAACACTGAATGAGTTTTACGATCTTACTGTTTCTTCGCACAGAGCACAATGTTCTGTTTCCTGATACCACACGGCCCCACAGTTTCGACTATCTGTTACTGACCGTCATCGCAATGGCTAGCGTAGCGTTATAATGCTCATTAGCATTATTGAAGCCAAAAGCTGAGATGTTTTTCAGACACAAACATATTATCAGTTTCCTCCCCGAGATGTGGTATAATGAGAAGGATTCAGCTGAAAACTACCCTAAATCAAAATTCTATGCCTATTCTGTCTCTCCTATATCGAAAAAAGCGTACATCTTCAAGACCAAGTTCAGAAATTGTATGTAGCCTACAAAAATGGATTTCTCAACACGTCTTGAAAGATGTAGAGAACTAATTCATCACATAAAAAGGAAATAAGATAAGAAATAAAAAGTTAGCACTGTAACTGAAAAATGATCGAATAAAAGGGACAAAAAATTTTCGATGAAGCGCTAGGAACAGGAAGGTCTTGGGGAGTGAAGTGTGAAGTACAAACTGAGAGGTAAAACAAAACCTACCCCTATTATACGTTAGTTGACAAACTGCACGTTTTGGTGCCAGACACGAAGATGAAACCAGTAGTCAGTAGTAAAAGAAGAGACCCAGACGACGACTGCTTGTTTATTGTAAGAATTAAAATCTATAGAAACAGGTAAGATGACGAACGCCTCATCTTTCCTTATAGCGGGAAGTACAAGTTGCATTTTTCAGGAATACTGCACGACTTCAAGGCCCAGTGCACTAGCGTCTTGTAAAAACTTTCGCTGTGATTGCAGCTTCATATACAATTCGTTTAAGTTTCGCTGTTACATAGTCAGTTACTCTTTATTATTTTCTGTACTTAAGTGCAAAATTAGTGCTGAGTATACATCACCGGGGCCTTCCAGATTCCTGCATTGCATATGCAGTAGGAAAAGATCTTTCAGCAATATTCTGACTATTTTCGTCTACCACTTCCTGATGATAACGGCTTTCAAATTAAAACTCTTGAATACTTAGTGCTCCGCACTTTGTAAATACTTCTTAAGTCACGTCTTGTAAACACATCATTTGACAATTGTCTCCAACTTGACCAAGGAACGTCACCGTTTAAGTTTTGACAGCAGTAACGTACACAACAACTAGTGTACTCTTAGATGACCATCAATTTCTACATTATAAGGAATTGAGTAACAAGCATGTCATTGACACAGAGATACATAACATACGCCACTGACCATGAGTTCTACACTCGAATACCGATTTGATTATCAGCATTTTAAATACAATTAACTGTAGTTACGAAATACCCTTTATCAAAATGATTTCAAAATAAGCATCCACGTTTTGCAAATACGTAAACCATATTAGATGTATTGCTTGAATTTATTTAGGTACTATAGTGAAGACATTAACAACTGTTTACGAAAAATAAAACAGGAGAGCTTCTGCAAAGTTTGGAAGGTAGGAGACGAGATACTGGCAGAAGTAAAGCTGTGAGTACCGGGCGTGAGTCGTGCTTCGGTAGCTCAGATGGTAGAGCACTTGCCCGCGAAAGGCAAAGGTCCCGAGTTCGAGTCTCGGTCGGGCACACAGTTTTAATCTACCAGGATGTTTCATATCAGCGCACACTCCGCTGCAGAGTGAAAATCTCATTCTGAAAACAGAATATTTGGCAATTTCGGTATGGAAATGTTATTAGTGAAATGGGAGTGTAATCACGAAACGTAAATATATATTTTACAATGGTTTGTATTCACGGTGCCCTAGAGACTTGCTGAAGTTGATGAATGACACACACATGTATGCAAGGCTGCCCGTTATAGCGTTTATTTTTATTTTGGTATGACCGGTATTGTGTTTGCTTTATACTACCAGCGATGTATTTTGTCGTCAAAGACACTGGTAATGTCTGTTACACGAACAGGTGCTGAAAGCTCGGTGAAAATTGAACTTCAAAAAAGAAAAGCCTGCTAAATTTCTTTGAGATCACGATAAGAAATCAGTAAATACTGTAGTACTTAACGCAAAACTGTGAACACGTTCCATAGCATACAGTATTTTGTATATGTTTGAGTGTATCTTCCATAAGATCTCTGGAGACGGGCATGTGGCCATATACCGGTCCAGCCAAAATAACAATAAACAATGACACAAGGGGTCTTGTATAGATATAGTCATTTATCAATATTTTAGAGTATTTGTGAGGTCATTTTTCAAATTGTTTCATGTTTCCTCCATTACATCCTCTCGATACGGTCGTATATTGTTTGGACATTGTTAAAATGGGAATAGTACTTAATAAAGATATATTCCTGCAAGCAGAACATGATGTTCTCTAAACAGTATATACAAACTGTGAATCCTTTAGTCAAGAAGTTAAGAATATATCAACTTGTTTCACGTCTTCGATTAACTTGAGAGGAATATTGGGCCACAAAATAATATAGGATTTCAAATGCTGACTGCATATCAGTGTCCCAATAACAAATACCTAGAAGTATTGCAGGTACTAAAATTAATAGGTCTGATAATAGTGATGGTAATAGTATTATCAGTGATAACTTCCTTTAATCATAGTCGTCATTTCCCGGATCTTGTACATTAACAACAACAGCAAAACACGGCTTATTTTGAACCAGCCCAGTGCACACAACAACTACGAACAGGGTAGGCCTACATAGAAAGACTGACTTTCAGTCACACTGTTCATGAATGAGCATATCCCCTCCCCCCCCCCCCCCCCCCCAAACCCTCAAATGCAGTAGCAAATATTTGGTTTTTCTTGATCGGAAAGGAGGATGATTAAGGTTCTAGTCCAGTCGACGACGGGATGATTAGATACGGATCTTTGGTAGGCATGGGGCACCGCAGTTTCCCTAACTCACAAAAAGCTCAGTAAAATTAGCTAATTGTGGCTACGTTAGTGTTTTGCAGGAAGAACGTGGCGGCGTCACGATATCTGTGTTAGCAAATAAACGCCGGGTGCCGGTGTGTTCGGTTAGCAAAGCAGTGCGCGGTGAAAGTGCTCCTTTCGCACTCTCGCATTCAAGTCTCCCACTGGCGGACCGTTTCACAAGTTGTCATCACGCGACCGCGTAACTAGAAAGCTGTGAATGATATCGCGAAATGTGCGCTCTAAATGCGAGGCTTTACGTGGTGACTGACACATTTAATAGTTATTGTACGTGGAAACTGAAACATATATATACAGAAGGGTGTCCCGAAAAAACAGTGATCTTGTTTTATAAAAAGATCACAATATTTTTAATGCTATGTTTCCAGCTGAATTCGATGTAAAGACCCCAGATAACTATTTCCTATTATTAATAACGTTCAATGAACTGGCATAAGTGGAGCTCCCTGTAGTTGTAAGAGTAACATTTTTCAGATATTTGCAACAATATCACTTAGCATGTTTAAACAAATGAAGAGATTTTGAATTACTTCCATGTCATGGTAGAGGTGAATCGTAATTAATTGTTTTCAAGGTAGGAAGGGCATTAACTTCACGTATAGGCCATGGCTATAGCCTAACTCTTAATAAACCAGTTGATACATCAAACGGAAATGAGGATGTAAGATGAACATCAACAAAAGCAAAGCGAGGATAATAAAATGTAGTCGAATTAAATGAGGTGATGCTGAGGGAATTGGATTAGTAAATGACACAAAGTAGTAGATTAAGTTTGTTATTTCGGCAGCAGCATAACTGATAATGGCCGTAGTAGAGAGGATATAATGCAGACTGGCAAGAAAAGCGATTGTGAAGAAAAGAAATTTGTTAACGTCGAATATAGATTTAATTGTTAAGAAGTCTTTCCTGAAAGTGTTTGCATGGAGTGTAGTTATGTATGGAAGTGAAACGTGGATGATAAAGAGTTTAGACAAGAATAGAAAACAAGTTTTTGAAATGTGGTGCTAAGAAGAATGCTGAAGAGTAGGTGAGTAGAAGATGTAACTACTGAGGAGGTACTGAACAGAATCAGGGAGAAGAGGAATTTGTGGCAAAACCTGACTGGAAGTCGACAGGACACATTCTAAGACATCAAGAGATCGACAACTTAGTATTGGAGAGAAGTGTAGTAGGTAAATACTGATAAGTAACTCTGTCCGGAAATGTACAATTTGGGTATAAAATCAGTTTGATGGTCGTATCACTTACAAATATCCCGCCTTACGGTACGCACGCGTCACAAGCTATTTTCTGCCGACTACAACAACGGCGGTTAGGAAGTGGTACATTCACAGCTAGGAGGGTTGAGCGTGGTGCTCCATGGACGCGCCGCACTCTTCATTTGAAGGGGACATCCTTTGTCACGTGGAAGATATGTACTCGGAACTTTGCCCATGCTGCGGCCTCCTGAAGAGCACTCAGGTCAGATTTTACTGTCTACACTGTAAGCGTACCTTGAAGTGGAAGATTTGAAATTGATCCGTTGTTGAAACTTACCTTGCATCCAAACGGTACCTTTCCAGATGTGAATACCTTATCATAACTTTATCTACTAAATCCCCACCTAGAAGCCTGTAATGGGAACAGCGAAACACCCTGTATTTGCAGAAGCAATCAGTGCTCAGAGGTTAAAAAAAAGGTCTGCTGTGAATTACTCGTTGCTACAATGGTCTAGTAATCACAGGGAACTAGGTTCAGACATGAGCCAGTCCACCGCGCCTAGATTCTCCTTGATTTACTTAACCACGTCTATTAAAGAAGGCCACGACCTATATTTAGTGTTCTCGACAATTCTAGTAGTGGTCCGTATCTTCTGACGCTACAGACAACTGAATGTCGCATAATGAGCTGAAGATCAAGTGTCTTGGATGTTACCGAGTGGGCCCGCATCTCGTGGTCGTGCGGTGGCGTTCTCGCTTCCCACGCCCGGGTTCCCGGGTTCGATTCCCGGCGGGGTCAGGGATTTTCTCTGCCTCGTGATGGCTGGGTGTTGTGTGCTGTCCTTAGGTTAGTTAGGTGTAAGTAGTTCTAAGTTCTAGGGGACTGATGACCACAGCAGTTGAGTCCCATAGTGCTCAGAGCCATTTTTTGTTACCGTGTGAGATGCAGCAGTACCTATAGCGTTCGCACTGGTAAAGGCCTCTCGATCATTAGCTGACAAAGAAAATATAAAAGAGGCAAAATTGAATTCATGCACTGAAATTTGACCTATAACATTTTGTGCATTCATTAAAACGCGAGTTCTTCACTCCTCCATACAAACGCACTGACTATCACTACCAATCAGACTTGCTGGAATCCGAGGAGAGTAATGTGTATTCCTCTCGTAAATCACAATGTTGCCTGATCCGAACGAGTGTTAAAGTATCCACCAATAGTGACGCAAGCAGTTGATGTGTATACCTACACACAGAGGAGAATCGAGACGGTAGCCGAATGAGCGAAAGGAGTTGTACAAGTGGATGAGACTCCACTATTTTTATAAGAACATTTTAGAAGATAAGTAGAAATGTAAAGGAGAAAGGACAGATACTACAGTGGCATAAGAGTCAGGTTGTTACACTTAAGATACTCGATTCATGTGCGGAACGAGCAGACTTTTGGTATCCCATGATTTCCATAAACCATCTCAGGCTATATCCGGGATCATTGTCTTAACAAGATATCGGACAATTTCCTCAACCCTGTTCGTCCCTCTGAGTTTGCGCTCCGTCCGTGATTATCTTGAATTAGACCATACAACCTCTGCTGTCAATTATCTAGATCGTTCGGTGAATCAAGGATAGATTATAATAGCAGAAGTGATGTTAGAAAAACAATGAACTTCTATGAAGAACCATCTAGGAAAAATCTGAATTATAGGTTGACCTAGTCTCCTGATTGCTAGACCAAATTGTCAGCTGCTGAATTAGCAATCCTCAAATACGAACTGCCACAGCAGAACGTTAACACATTTTTCCGTGTCTCATAAAGTCACTCCGGAAACCTGTCAATTACCAGGAGAGTTTTCCTAACGAAGCAATGTCATCCTCAAATCTATATACCTCTTGTAAATAAAGTATTAACATTTTCGGAATATTCCGTCGGTACTTGAACGAACGTAGACATATTAAAATATGAAATAAACATATCTGATGATCCACAATAATATTTATACCGTAGGTCGTTGTGAACCGGCTTTCGGCTTTTTAAGTTGTCTAAGGGTGGCCTAGAAAGCCAAAAGCCGGTTCACCACGAACTGCAGATTAAATTTTTTGTGGAACATGAATACTGCATATTTGGGTTTTTAAAGAAAGGATTCTTTAAAGAAAATAACTTTTTCACATGATATCGAAAGGCTTTGCACAGGTAACCCAGGAATGTAACTGTAATGTTTTGCAATGTCCATTTTTGCAATAATGAGCACACTGTGTATTGTGTGGCAGAATGCAGTCGCACGCATTTCGCATCAATAGTTTGATACATTAAGTGATTTGGAAAGGAGGAAATTAGTTTTTCAAATGTGCTCTAATGCTCCAGTTGGCCTGTCAATTAATAGGTGAAAAGTTTTCTTTTATTTGTATTATTTCAACATGTCTACTCACGCCTTCACACTCGTGTTGTTTAAAGATTTAGATGGCTAATAAAGTTGCCACAATTACTTTTGTTTCTATGATAAATACTTAACAATTGTGAAAAAGCCTGTAATGTGGAATCACGAAGACGCACAACAGAAAATACACGGTAACGCAAAAACCATCAGGTGCCAAACCACCACGATGTTGTTGCTGTTGGTGCGGCAGCAGCTCAGCGTAGGGTCATTGTGCCAGATGTCCACTGTAGTTAGTTAATCCACAGAGGTGCACATCGGCCAAATCTTCATCAGAAAACATCACCATGCAGCAGTGTTTCACAGTCAGCGTACAACTAACGCTGGCAGGAAGACAACTCCGAGACAGAACTGAGCAATACCGACTGAAAGCTTGAAGGAGAAGAGTAAAGTGGGCATTACTGTTGTCGACACCAAGTTTCAGTGCAGTACAGATAAAAAAACAATAGGAATAAGAAAGCAAACAAGATGTAACTACACTGTAACGAGCACCGGAGGCCACGAGACGTAACAAAATACTCAGAAAATATCGCTGAATAACCTGAGAAATTTTTGTAAATGGAGTTTTGTTCCATGTTATAGTGGGTGCCATCCTATCAACTGCCTGTAGTCATTTGGGGTAACCACTGAAAAACTAAGTCAGAATATCCAGGCAGGAATTCGAACTCCCCTATCACAACAAGTGAACCACCTTGATCGGTGGCATCTGCCAACATGAGGAATTAAGACTCACAGTGCAAGTATTTGGTGTAAGGCAATATCTCTAACAAAGAGAAAGAGCCCGATGGAATCCAACTACGAGATAAATGAAGAACATCTTGAGCACATCACATCATGTAAGTTTTCAGGTGGTATGAAATGGGACGATCGCAGAAAATTTGTGTTAGGGAAGGGACAGAGAAGATTTGCATTTGTTGGAAGGCTCTGGGAAGACGAGACGCTTCTGCAAAGGAAGTACCGTACAAGATACTACTGCAACTTCCTGTAAAGTATTGTACAAGTATTCGAGTCCTCATCAAGTTGGCATGACAACAGAGATCGGACGAATTGATAGACGCGCCGTTTGCATCGTAGCAAGCCTATATGACTCATACAGCAGTGCAACAGAAATGCTTGGGGAACTTAAATAACAATCCTTAGAAGAAAGAAGACGTATAGTTCTCACTAAAGCTTGAACACTAAGTAAAGACATTAATGAAATATTTTAAACATACAACTGTTCGTAAGTTAACGGTAAGATAAAGGTATATATCTCTACAGGGTTAAATTACGAAACATAAACTCACTGGCACAGTCAGCTAACAAACCCCATCACATCTGAGATTAATGTATTATATTATGTAACTGTAATGCACCTGATGATGGAAGCATGCTGCTGAAACGCTGCTTGATAATAAATATTAGTAAAAAGTGACAGAAGCAGTAAAAAAATATTTCAAAAAATTTATAATACATTTGCTGACCGAAACCATTTACATTCAATATGGATAAATTAAAGTATAAATCTAGACATCTACTTTTCGAAGAAAATTGAGCGACCGTCGCACACCTCCTCTAGAGATCATGGAAATAAGATACCAGAGCTTACGGCATCTACAGAGACATGTAGGCAGTCATGTATCGAAAGAATTATCGATAATATTATCGATAACATTGGTACGAAGTACCCTGCACCAGGTATTCCACAGTGGCTTGTGGAGAATTTATGTAGATTTAGATTGCTTAGCCCATTCACAAATCCAGCAAGAGTCTCAATTACTGTTACGTCTTAACGCCCTTTTCTGTCCATAGATCACGAAACACAATGGACCCCTTTGATCTGTGGCTTCCGCAAATGAATCTGTGCTAGCTGATCGTCCTCCAAGCACACTTCTTACCTTACCTTCTGTTGAAGTACTTTGTGGTATAGTGCCTGATGATGAGTTTGCGTTTGAAACGTGAGGCGTTGTAAGACAGTGTGGCGGATCTCTGGTATTCGTATCGGATTTTCCTGTACTGAGTGGCTGGGCAGGTACGGGCCTTGTCACTGATGGAAACACGTACCTTTGAGGTGTTGGTGTGCTCGCCGTGCCTTGGACTGGTGCTGAGGGCGTGAGTGCAGCAACGCGCTGGACTGCCGGGCTGGGACTGCTCGGAAGACGCTCTGTGCGGGTCTTGATGGCTGGGACGTTCTCCCCCTACCTCTTCCCCTCGGCGCTCGTTCCTACCTGGCAGCTTTCTCCGCCGGCACGACGTGGGAGGAGTGGGGAGTGGAGAGTACGGAACCCTGGCCTTGCTGGTCTGCCGCTTCTCGGTCTGCTGGAGGCGCTGCCCTCCCGGGTTTACCCAGCCGCGGCAGGAGTCTGCTGATGGGCTCGGCTGCGTACAGGGCCTCAGGGACCTCACTCTACTTCCGGTGCCTGGTAACTACCCACTGAATGACGTATGCGGTGCACTAGTTCAGGTGGACATGCAAGCTGAAGAGGGAATACTGCATCTGACGATACCTTTGACCCCCAATGTCCAGTAACAGTAGAATATCTACATCAGCATCATCTAAATCTACATCTCTACTCCGCAAGGCCCCGAAAAGTGTTCTAGGATCATTACCGTTCATTTAGTGTACCAATGGGCCTCCACACAATATTAATTCACTACTGGCTATTAAAATTGCTACACCAAGAAGAAACGCAGATGATAGATGGGTATTCATTGGACAAATATATTATACTAGAACTGACATGTGATTACAAATAGTTCAAATGGCTCTGAGCACTATGGGACTTAACTTCTGAGGTCACCAGTCCCCTAGAACTTAGCACTACTTAAACCTAACTACCCTAAGGACATCACACACACCCATGCCCGAGGCAGGATTCGAACCTGCGACCGTAGCTGTCGCGCGGTTCCAGACTGTAGCGCCTAGAACCGCTCGGCCACTCCAGCCAGCGACATGTGATTACATTTCCACGCAATTTGGATACATAGATCCTGAGAAATCAGTACCCAGAAAAACCACCTCTGCCCATAATAACGGCCTTGATACGCCTAGGCATTGAGTCAAACAGAGCTTGGATGGCGTGTACAGGTACAGCTGCCCATGCAGCTTCAACACGATACCACAGTTCATCAAGAGTAGTGACTGGCGTGTTGTGACGACCCAGTTGCTCGGCCACCATTGACCAGACGTTTTAAATTGGTGAGAGGAGAACGTGCTGGCCATGGCAGCAGTCGAACATTGTCTGTATCCAGAAAGGCCCGTACCGGACCTGAAGCATGCGGTCGTGCATTATCCTGCTGAAATGCAGGGTACGCAGGGATCGAATGAAGGGTAGAGCCTCGGGTCGTAACACATCTGAAATGTAACGTCAACTGTTCAAAGTGCCGTCAATGCGAACAAGAGGTGACCGAGACGTGTAACCTATGGCACCCCATACCATCACGTCGGTGATACGTCAGTATGGTGATGACGAACACAAGCTTACAATGTGCGTTCACGGTGATGTCGCCAAACACTGGATTCATCCGAAAAAATGACGTTTTCCCATTCGTGCACCCAGGTTCGTCGTTGAGTACACCATCTCAGGCGCTCCTGTCTTTGATGCAGCGTCAAGGGTAACTGCAGCCATGGTCTCGGAGCTGATAGTCCATGCTGCTGTAAACGTCGTCGAACTGCTCGTACAGATGGTTGTTGTCTTGCAAACGTCCCCATCTGTTGACTCAGGGATCGAGACGTGGCTGCACGATCCGTTACAGCCATGCGGATAAGATGCCTGTCATCTCGACTGCTAGTGGTACGAGGCCGTTGGGATCCAGCACGGCGTTACGTATTACCCTCCTGAACCCACCGATTCCATATTCTGCTAACAGTCATTGGATCTCTACCAACTCGAGCAGCAATGTCGCGATACGATAAACCGCAATCGCGATAGGCACAATCCGACCTTTATCAAAGTCCGAAACGTGATGGTACGCATTTCTCCTCCTTACATGAGGCATCACAACAACGTTTGACAAGGTAACGCCGGTCACCTGGTGTTTGTGTATGAGAAATCGGTTGGAAACTTTCCTCATGTCAGCACGTTGTAGGTGTCGCTACCGGCGCCAACCTTGTGTGAATGCTCTGAAAAGCTAATCATTTGCATATCACAGCATCTTGTTCCTGTCGGTTAAATTTCGCGTCTGTAGCACGTCATCTTCGTGGTGTAGCAATTTTAATGGCCAGTAGTGTAGTAACCCCAGACTTTCCGTAAATTACATTATTTTCTCTAATTAAATACTATCTCCAAAAAGCTGCATAATCATTCAGTCGGATCCTGCTATGGTTACAAAGTGATACAAAGATTGGCAACTAGCCATAAATGTTCAGAAATGTAAAACTGTGCACATCACAAAAAGAAACCAATTTTAGCATCCTGCTATAAAATCAGTCAGTGAAATCACGCAGGTACGTGGGAGTAACAATTTGTATGTGCATGAAATGAAAGGATCGTGTAGATTTAGTCGCCGGTAAAGCCACAGCAGAATCCCGTGCATTGGTATAATACTAGGAAAATGCAATCATTGTACGAAAGAGATTGTCTACAAAATATTCGTGTTACACCCATCCTTTAATATTTCTGAAGTGTACTGGGAGCGTACCAAATAGAACTAACAGACAATATCGTACTTATGCAAAACAGGGAATAACGAACTACTGCATGTGCGTTTGACTGGCAGGAGAGAGTCAAGGTATTGCTGGCAGAACTGATCTTGCAGACGTTTGAAGATGGACACATACTATTATGAGGAACCCTATTTAGAACGTTATATGAAACAGTTTTGGATGAGGAATTTGAATATATAGACTGTAAGGAAAAAAATGACGCTCCACGAACGAATTGTCCAAATAGGACGGAAATCGGTAGACGTGATGTACGTGTACAGATAAACAAATGAAAACAATTTCAGAAAAAGTAAGAGGTTTATTGAGGAGAAATAGACTCAGAAATTGAGCAAGCCAGTAATACGTTGGTCCACTCTTGCCCTTATGCAAGCAGTTAGTTGGCTTGGGACTGATTGGTAGCGATGTTGGACGTCCTCCTGATGGTTATCATGCCATATCCTGGTCCAAGTAGCTGTTTAGGTCTTCGGAATTCCTAGATGTTTGGGTAGGGGAGAGGGGGGGGGGGCTGCCCGTAACGCCCCTAAAGTTCTCAGTTGGGGAGAGATCCATCGACCTTGCTGGCCAAGGCAGGACTTGGTCATCACGAAGACAAGCAGTAGAAATTCTAGCCGTATGCGGACGGGCACTATCTTTCTGAAATATAAGGCTAGAATGACTTGCCATGAAGGGCAACAAAACAAAAATAATGTTCAAGTGTGTGTGAAATCTTATGGGACTTAACTGCTAAGGTCATCAGGTCATCAACCTAAATTATCCAAAGGACAAACACACACACACCCATGCCCGAGGGAGGACTCGAACCTCCGCCGGGACCAGTCGCACAGTCCATGACTGCAGCGCCCCAGACCGCGCGGCTAATCCCGCGCGGCAGGCAACAAAACAGGGCGTATAATACCGTCACCGTAGCACTGTATTGTAAGGGTAGCGCAGACGACAACGAAGAGGGTCCTGCTGTGAAAACAAATGGCACCCAAGACCATCAATCATGGTTTTGGGCACTCAGTCCAATCGAGCCACTGTCACGAATGATGAGAATGATGATGAAATGAGGAGCACATCACAAACACCCAGTCCCCTGGCATAGAAAATCCCCAACCCGGCCGGGAATCGAATCCGGGACCCTGTGATCCAGAAGCAGTACCGCTAGCCACTAGACCACGAGCTGCGGACGAGTAGGTCTATTGATGTTCGCAAAGCGAGAAATGACTGCCTGCAAACATTTCGTTCAGGACTCACATGAAATGGTGCGCAGTACCGGCTGTTGTCCAACCTTGGTGGAACGGTTGGTGACGATGGGGATTGACTTCATGGCGCAGAAATGTTTGCAACGAGGCTATACAACCCTCAAAATTTACCGTTACATTATGGCTTCCATTTTCAAAAAATTACGGACTAAGAATGCACCCGGAGATAACGGCGCCCAGTACTGTCACATTTGTACTACGCATAGGACGCTCCAGCAATTCACAAGGGGTGTGTGCAGCCCAGAACCTGCAGTTCTCTTCGTTTACACACCCAAACGAATGGCCTCATCTGACATTATTAACCAGTTCAGAATGTCCTATTCAACGTGTAGAAGCTCCAAGAACTCCTTGTAAAAGTGGAGACTCGTCATCTTGCGTTTTCACTAGTGTTATAGAGGATTTGGATCTTGTACTCATGGTAGGGCAGATCTTTCTGCGGGACATCCGTCGACTTAAGTGCGATACCTTGCCGGCGAGCTGACCGTGGAAGATTATGCAAGATCGCATCCTGGACACGATTCGCATTTTTCGCTGTGCGTACCGAACGAGGATATCCTGTAGGTCTACTGTCCCTCACAGTTCTATCTTGACGCCATTTCGATAGCCATAGCAACAGAGTATTGTGAGTAGCGGTATCACGTCGACCAAACGTGAGTCGAAAGTTGCGTCGCGCAGCGGTGATAGAGTCTCCCTTAAAGTGCTCTACCGCCGCAATGCGGCGTTCCACGGGCCAGCGCTCCATCTCAACTGAACTCCTGACAACAGGTTCAAATTGGTTCAAATGGCTCTGAGCACTGAGGGACTTAACTTCTGAGGTCATCAGTCCCCTAGAACTTAGAACTACTTAAACCTAACTTACCTAAGGACATTACACACACCCATGCCCGAGGCAGGATTCGAACCTGCGACCGTAGCGGTCGCGCGGTTCCAGACTGTAGCGCCTAGAACCGCTCGTCCACCCCGGCCGGCTGACAACATGTGCTCTGGCTATAATACTGTGTAGTGCCGCGTGGTGTATATACTACGAATGAGAGAGTTTCGAAATAGTCATTTGCTTGTGGCGCATCCTATGTATTTTTTTAACAGTAACGGCTTTGTCTCACTTCCTTGGGATACTCCTGACATTATCTTTACCCATGTAGAATTTGATCCGTTAAGTTCCACCTTCAAATAAGTCCTGAGTCTAGCAGCAGTTCTGGTCTGGTACTCGGTAAGCTCGTATTTGGTTCGCGACACTGCGGAACTGCGTCGAATGCCTTCCTGGAGTCAAGGATCATGGAATCAACTTGAGTTCCCACGCCTTCGGTGTTCTGTATCTCATGGACAAACAGAGCAAGCTCAGTTTCGCAAGATTTTCGTTTGCAGAATCCGTGCGCAAAAAAAAAAAAAAAAAAAAAAAAAACACCACTTACATAGCTCGTCATTATGTATTCTTCATCAGACTGTGCAGTCCATTAGAAATAAAGTACACCAGCTTGAAGTTGAATTAGTCTTAGAACAGTACGATGGTACGAATTACAGAGCACTGGTGTAATGACAATGAATTGCAACGTAAGGTGCTGTCGTAATATGAATCAGCAACTTGCTAATGTAGAACTGTTTTACAGTGCGGAGGTTTTATATTAGGGACGTCAACATTTTAAAGCTATAAGAGATCTGACTACAATTGGAGTAAATAAACATTTTGAATAGGCAGCCTCTGAACTAACAAAGTTAGACATTTACACCACGTTCCTAAATTATCCGTCCAAATTAAAGCAGGAAGTAGAGAACATCAAAGCAAATATACGCTGATGGGAAAAAACCGCGACACCAAAAAATAAGTAACGTAGAGTAATAAAATTTCGGGATACGTTTTTCTGGGTAATATATTTAATTGACCAATATTGCAAGATCACAGGCGCGAGATAAGCCATTGTAAGCGTGAAATGCCAGTACATTAATTACCGGCGTAATTGCAGGAATGTTGAATGAAAGCGTACAAACGCTATGCACTGTATTCCACAAGTGCCGAATATCGGTGTGTGGGACGGTGTTCCATGCCTGTTGCAGTTGGTCGGTCAACACAGGAACGTTTAATGGTGTTTGAGTATGGCGCTGGAGTTTTCGTCCGTTGATGTCCATTATGTGCTCGACTGGAGATAGATCTGCTGACTGAGCAAGCCAAGGTAACATGTCGACACTCTGTAGAGCATGTTGGGTTACAACAGCGGTATGTCGGCGAGTTTTATCCTGTTGGAAAACAACCCCTGGAACGCTGTGCATGAATGGCAACACAACAGGTCGAATCACCAGTCTGACGTACATATTTGCAGACAGAGTGCGTGGGGTAACTACGAAAGTGCTCCTGCTGCCATACGAAGTCGCACCTCAGACCATAACTCCCGGTGTAGGTCCAGGGTGTCTCAGAAGCAGACCGGTTGGTGGCAGACTACTGACCTATCCCTAACAACCACACGCCGATGACTGGCACCGATACAGAACCATCTTTCATCAGAAAACACGACAGACTTCTAGCCTGCCCTTCAATGAGCTCTCGCTTGACACCACCGAAGTCGTAAATGCCAATCGCCTGGGGTCAGTCGAAAACACCGCACAGGGCGTCTATCTCGGAGCTATCCTTGAAGTAATCGATTTGTAACAGTTCGTTATCTTCACTGAGGTGTCAGCTGCTACTCAAACTGCTGCTGCAAATGCAATACGATGCGGCAGAACATTACGCCGAACACGATGCTCTTCTCTCTCAGTAGTGCCATATGGCCGTCCGGTGCCCCGTCTCCTTGTGACCACACATTCTCGTGAGCACCGCTGCCAGCAATAATGTACAGTGGCAACATTCATGCCAAGTCTTTCTGTAGTGCCGTAGGAAGGAACATCTAGCTTCTCGTAGCCAAATTACGCAACCTCGTACAAACTCAGTGTGGTGTTGAGAGTGACATCTTTGTCACCTTAAAGGCTTTTTTGATTAACAGCAACTCGCCACGTCCATTCGCAAAGCTAAATAACGCTCACGACCATTGCTGCGTGTATTTTAAGCACACCAGATCTGATTTATCATAGTAGCGCTACTAGCAACGCTTTTATGGGACTCGTATGAAATCTGAATAGACATCATTTTTCAAATGTAAAAACGCCGGCCGAAGTGGCCGTGCGGTTCTAGGCGCTGCAGTCTGGAACCGCGAGACCGGTACGGTCGCAGGTTCGAATCCTGCCTCGGGCATGGATGTGTGTGATGTCCTTAGGTTAGTTAGGTTTAACTAGTTCTAAGTTCTAGGGGACTAATCACCTCAGCAGTTGAGTCCCATAGTGCTCAGAGCCATTTGAACCATTTTTTCGAATGTAAAAACACGCCTACCAAAGTTGGTTTATGTCGCACAACTCCTTCTTGCTGTTCCGATTCTTTTTTTTTCAGTTATGGTACATAAGGTCACTGACGTCAGTTTCTGATACTAGGGACGATTTACACAGAAGGTAGTTTAATGCACGACCATTGGCCTGCACGCGCGCAGTAAACCGTCGGACAGTTCACTATAATGTCTATTCGAAGATTCCTGGTATGTCATGCAATAGTACCAGCGGCAACGGCAATTTCCACAGCTGTATCGTACACCAGCCGCTTCATATGCCCACAGAGGAAGAAATATGGACACTTGAGGTGGGGCACTATCGATTCCTGAAGGTAGCTCTTGGATTATTCCTCACAGCAACGCTGAAATGGGTGGGCGCCTCATCGTGCTGGAAGTACATCCTCCAGCAGTTCTGGAAACTCGTGTTCCAAGCAGATGCGATATCTCCGTCCGTTGAGGCGGAATGGAAGAGTGTATGATCCAATGAGCCTAGACTGAGAATGCCAGCCCTCACATTAATACCAAATCACTGTTGATTGGTGCGAGGTCGAGTACATTGTGGAGTTACATGTGCCCAAACATGCTAGTTGTGAACATATGCATGTAGGTACACATTCACAATCAGCCACACCGACACTACAGCTTACGTCAGCTGAAATGTTCTCTACCATCAGAAGTTAACCTGGGATAATTATTATGTTCCTTATCGAACAATATTTTTGTTTTAAGGTTCTCTGTCTCCCGTATGGATTTGAAGGTTGGTTGGTTGGTTTGGGGAAGGAGACCAGACAGCGTGGTCATCGGTCTCATCGGATTAGGGAAGGATGGGGAAGGAAGTCGGCCGTGCCCTTTCAGAGGAACCATCCCGGCATTTGCCTGGAGTGATTTAGGGAAATCACGGAAAACCTAAATCAGGATGGCCGGACGCGGGATTGAACCGTCGTCCCCCGAATGCGAGTCCAGTGTCTAACCACTGCGCCACCTCGCTCGGTGGGATTTGAAGGAATAGTTTCGGAACACTCTGTATAAGAAGTTAATCATTTTGTGTGTGTACCACTCACCCAGTAGTGATGTGGGCAGTTTATTTAATAAACTAAATGAAACCTTGGAAAGATCTCAACCCACAAAACTAACCCAACAATGAGTGGAGACACGAATGTTAACACAGATCTTGAGGGTGAAGTTAGTAATAACTTCCTAAGCATTCTAATCACTCTTTGCGTAACAGAAATGGTAAATGCTAGTTCTTGCGTATCAAACAGTTTAGCGTCGGTCTTATAGCAGGTACTTACAGATATCAATACGGAAAATTGTAACATATTTATATCAGCCTTTCTCATCATTGCTGTCAGATAATGAAGCGAAAGACAGGCTTGGTAAAACCCGCAAAACTGCAGTGCTACAAAAGGATCTTCTCGGAACGTGAAATACATACTTTTTCTTGACTACTGGTAAATCAAACCTGGGATGAACTGAATATGGAAAACAATGTAGATAGTAAGGAATAATTTTCAAAAGTGGCCATATTCACAACAGAAGGTAAGGAAGACAGATGGATAACTGGGCATCGTCGAAAGTTCTCCCAGACACTTAGATTTTTCACTTTTTTACGAAAGCAGTACTGTAGCAGTACTCTAGCCAACAGTTCTTAGATTCCTGTCACAGGTATAAAAAAGGAGAGTGCTGTTTGCTGCAGATAACTTATTCAATGTCAAAAGAGTACATAATACAGAAAATAAAAGCAAAGTAATGTGGGATGTCATAGAAGAAGAATCTGGAAAAGACAGGCTCAAGGGTAACGACATAAAAATTAAAGATGGGAGTAGAATGATAGAACATCCTCAGGAATTTGCAGATTTTGTAAATGACTACTTCTCTGGTATTGCGGAAAATTTTTAACCAGATCTTCCTAAAACACACGCAGCAACCACAATTACTCAGACGACAAGCACAGTGGCGGTGTTTCCCACAAAAACTCAGGGAGATTATACAGAAACAAAAAAGTCAGCAGTTACGCATGAAGTTCTAGTCTGCGTTTTGAATGCGTGCTGGCTGTGTGTTTGTCTGCAGTTTAGGCCTTCTTGGGACGATTGAAAGGAGGGACCGTATTATGATTTCCCACGGTGAAACAGTTTCGCGAGATCTAATTTAGTATTTCGGTATTTTTTCTGTCGTTTTCTGGTTTGGCCACTAAGCGTCTGAAGAAATCATTTCGATCTGCTTACTGTTTTTACGTAAGATCAAAACTTGTAATGATTCTTAGTCTGATCATTTGGAAAAAAAACTAATTTAAAGTTCACTGAAAGCTTCTCCCGTTGCCCTCGTTACGCTCATTTTCCCTTCGTTCGGCTGTTACTTGTTAACTAGTATTTGACTTCGCTAAACGCTCTCTTTTCTTTCGTAGCAACCTCTTCACACAGCTAACGAACAACTGTGGATCTTTCCCGTCCCTCAAAGCCTTGCTCAGTACAGATTGATTAAAGAGTACTGAAGCACTCATTTGAATTTTATTCATTTGTGTTCCACGCCATCCTTGTCAACGGCTGAACATTTTATGTTAACTATTCAGATTCTCTATAGTTTGCATCCTGTCCGTCTTGCTAACCAAAATATTTTCCTGTCTACACTACTGTAAAAGTATTCAAAATTTCGAGGTCTGTGTTCAGTAGCACCAGAGAATAATATGCGCGTACTGAGAGGTTGTAGTGTTAGTAGTTCATTTGTCACGTCATCGGCGATCAGATAACGGTCAGGAAGTCTCTTTGTTTTTCCTCAGGCATTAAATGCATTGACATTAAAGATGAAGCGTGTTTATAACATTCATTCTGGACTACAACCATGCCCCACTGGCAGAAGGTGAACAGCGTTTACAAAATTCTTTCTAGAGTACAGCCGAACCCTACTGATAAGAGGTAAACAGTGTTTACAGCATCCATTGTAGACTACAACCGTGCCCCACTGAAAGAAGATGAACAGTGTTTACAACATGGATTCTAGAGTACAACCATGCCCCACCGATAAGTACGCACTCCTGAGAAACTGTAGACATTTGAATGGAATCATACTGTGGGCTTGTGGGAACATGGATAGACTTATCGACTGATTGTTGCACATCTTGGGCACAATGTATCTGGGGTGTGCCGCTGCTTTAAGGAGTACTCTATGGAACGTTAACACGACTGTAGACCAGGTTCTGCACGCCAGCGTAGTACAGACTCACCTCAAGATCGGCGCATTGTTCGAGCAACAGTGCCTGAGCGATCTTTATCCAGGTAGGAGATTCGGGCAGTTGTTGCACCTGCTGTGTCGCTGAGGAACATCGGAAATCGTGTGCTTGCAGCAGTTCAAAGATCACGTGTTCCCCTGGCCTGGCAGCCACCGACACCTCGACACCACCAAGCATGGTTACTCTCGTAGTGAAAGACTAGGCAGGAGCCGACCTTTGTGGCCGAGCGGTTCTAGGCGCTTCAGTCTGGAACCGCGCGACCGCTACTGTCGCAGGTTCGAATCCTGCCTCGGGCATGGATGTGTGTGATGTTCTTAGGTTAGTTAGGTTTAAGTAGTTCCAAGTCTAGGAGACAGATATCCTCAGATGTTAGGTCCCATAGTGCTCAGAGCCATTTGAACCATTTTGAACTAGCCAGGAGAATGAAATGGCACTCTGCTGTCGTCTTCGGTGATGAGAGTAGGTTACGTGTGTATAAGAGTGATATACGTATACGGATACGGCGCATACCTGGTGAGAGGCATGTTTCGGATTTAACATCCGTACGACACACAGGTCACACCCCAGGCATCGTGGTGCTGGAAGCCATCAGTTACAACTAGCGGTCTCATTTGGTGTTTCTGAAGAGAAAAGTAACGAGTGCCCGCGACACTGATACCCCCGTGCTACTGCCATTTCCTCGGCAGCGAGGCGGCGTTCGTTTTCAGCAGGTCAGTGCACGTCCACAACTGAACAGAAGTGCAGATTACTCGTGCTTCAGAGACTGCAAGAACCACTCCCGAATTGTTACGGAGGGTGCAGGGTGGTTTGGGCAATCTATTTCAGAAAACCTTTGCTCCTTTCTGCTCGTTTCCGTGCGAAAAAAACACGCCTGCGTTGTTGTCAGAAAGGGCTGGAATGCGTGCTCATACGACCATTTCGACACTCCTTGCCGTGACATGCGTGTTTCATCTGCTCTGAATTTATTTTCATGTACTGCTACAACGATGAACTATCTGCCACATTACTTGTTAATAAAATGACCTTGTCCTTACGGATGTTGCATATTTTTCCGGCATTATTCAAACATTCTTTGGAAACCCCGTAAAGATAGATGCTAGCCCAAAGTTATTATCAATTATGTCTTCCTCTTCGTTAATTTCGGATTTCTTTGTTACTAGAAGGTCACAAGCTGGTTCTCTAGTTATCATACAAAATTATTTTTCCGACAAGACATTCAGACCAAATTGACACGGATGCCCGTCTCTGGCATCAGTTTTGATTGTATAACTCTGCCATTACAGCTGGAAAATCGAAGTCTCTCACCATCACAATAGTACGATCAGAAACCTTACTCGCGACATTCTGCGAGCTCTCTACCACTAGAACTCCTGACACAGGTGGTCTGTACAAGCACGCGATTGTCATTTTTGACCGATATTACATTGACGGAAAAAAATCGCAACTGCAAAAAATAATGTATATGTAGTAAAAGGATTTCGGTAATACTTCTGTCTAGACAGCCAACGGCCTTGCCGCAGTGGTAACATAGGTTCCCGTCAGATCAACGAAGTTAAGCGTTGTCGGGCTAGGGTAGCACTTGGCGACGGTTCAATCCCGTCTCCGGCCATCCTGATTTAGGTTTTCCGTGATTTCCCTAAATCGTTTCAGGCAAATGCCGGGATGGTTCCTTTGAAAGGGCACGGCCGATTTCCTTCCCAATTCTTCCCTAACCCGAGCTTGCGCTCCGTCTCTAATGACCTCGTTGTCGACGGGACGTTAAACACTAACCACCACCACCACCTAGCACTTGGATGGGTGACCATCCGGTCTGCCGACCGCTGTTGGCAAGCGGGGTGCACTCAACCCTTGTGAGGAAAACTGAGGAGCTTCTTGATTGAGAAGCAGCTCCGGTCTCGGAAACTGATGTACGGCCGGGAGAGCGGTGTGCTTACCACAATGCCGGCCAGTGTGGCCGAGAGGTTGTAGGCGCTTCAGTCTGGAACCGCGCGACCGCTACGGTCGCAGGTTCGAATCCTGCCTCGGGCATGGATGTGTGTGATGTCCTTAGGTTAGTTAGGTTTAAGTAGTTCTAAGTTCTAGGGGACTGATGACCTCAGATGTTAAGTCCCATAGCGCTCAGAGCCATTTGAACCATTTTTGCTAACCACATTCCCCTCCACATCCGCATCCAGTGACTCCTATGAGCTGGGGATGACACGGCGGCCGGCTGGTACCGTTGGGCGTTCATTGCCTGTTCGGGAGGAGCTCAGTTTATCCGTCTAGATTACATATTTAAGTGATTAACATTGAAGGATCATATGTTAATTTAAGCCCGAGATAAGCCATTCAAAATGTGAAAATGTGGTGCAACCGCCAGATTGTTGAATGTAAGCATGGATATGTGCATGCATTGTGTTGTACAAGTGCAGGATGTCAGTTTGTGGGATGGAGTTTCATTCCTGTCCCACTTGGTCGGGCAATATAGGCTGCTGTTTGTGGATGACGCTGGAGTTATCGTCCGATGACGTTCCATGTATGCTCGATTGGAGAAAGATCTGGCTATCGAGCAGGGCAAGGCAACATGTCGACACTCTGTCGAGAACACTGGGTTACAACACGGCAGGACAAGTCTCGAATCACCAGATTGACGAACAGATTTGCAGTCAGGGTGCGTGGGATAACCACGAAAGCACTCCGGCTGCCATACGAAATGTCACGTCAGAGCATAACTCCAGGTATGGGTTCAATGCATGCAGACAGTTGCAGTCCCTCAATAGGCCTCCACCTACCCAACGCATGGTCATCACTGGCACCGGGGCAGAATTAGCTTTCACGAGAAAACACAACAGATCTCCACACTGCCCTCCAATGAGCTCCTGCTTTACACCATCGAAGTCGCAAATTGCGGCGGTTTGGGGTCAATGAGATGGACGGCACTGGGCGTCTGGCTCGGAGTTATCCTCGAAGTAACCAATTTATAACAGTTCGTTGTGCCACTGTAGTGCCAACTGCTGCTCGAACTGCTGCTCCAGATGCAGTACGATGCACCAGAGCCATACGCCGAACATGTCTCACACTCTCGGTAGTGTCACTTGTCTGAAGCCCCGTCTTCTTGCGAACGTGCATTCTTGTGATCGCTCCTGGCTGCAGTCTTGTACATTGGATACATTCCTGCCAAGTATTTCTGCCATACTGCAGAAAGAACAACCAGTTTCTCGTAGCCCTATTACCTCAGTGGTGTGTTCATAATGGCGCCTCTATTGCCTTACAGTCGACTAGCGTCAACTCACAACGTCCAGTCTCAGAGGTAACTAACGCTCACGACCGTTGCAGTGTATATTTAAAGCAATCATTATTGGCATCCTCATAGTGCTGCTACCAGCGACACTCATATACGACTGGTGTGAAGTTGGAATAGACTTCATCTTTCAGACTTAGAAGCACATCTACCTACTTTCGTTTATGTCGCACAACTCATTCTTATTGTCATGATTTCTTTCCGTGAGTATATTTCACTTCAGTGGATATTACTGAATTCTTTATGGCAATGCATACGACACCACAATTAGTGTCTAACCAATCATTGCGATATATATTCTGTTCTGAATTTAGGAGGCTATTCACCTCCCGTTTCAACCAACTTCTTGTTCCTAATAACTAATATTTACCTTATGACAGGCAATATGAAGTAGCAGTACATATAATTCTAAAATATATTAATGGATAACCCCTAAATTATATAGTATGTTCTGGAAGTTATTCAGTTTCTTATTAGTTTTGTAAGTTAATGCCGCAAGTTGGTTGCTTCGATCACAAACACTATACGATCAAAAGAATCCCGACACCCCCAAAAACATACATTTTTCATTTTAGGTGCATTGTGTTTCCTCCTACTGCCAGATACTCCATATTAGCGACCTCAGTACTCGTTAGACCACGTGAGAGAGCAGAATGGGGTGCTCCGCGGAACTTCGAAATAGTCAGGTGATTGGGTGTCACTTATACGTATGTACGCGAGATTTCCTCACTCCTAAACACCCCTAGGTCCACTGTTTCCGATGTGAGAGTGTAGTGGAAATGTGAGAGGACACATACAGCACAAAAGCGCACAGGCCGACCTCGTCTGTTGACTGACAGAGACCGCAAATATTTGAAGAGGGTCGTAATGTGTAATAGGGCGACATCGATCCAGACCATTACACGCGAATTCCAAACTCCATCATGATCCACTGCAAGTACTACGATAGTTAGGCGGGAGGTGAGAAAACTTGGATTTCATGGTCGAGCGGCTCCTCATAAGCCACACATCACGCCGATAAATGCCAAATGACGTCTCGCTTGGAGTAAGGAGAGTAAACACTGGACGACTGAACAGTGGAAAAACGTAGTGTGGAGTGACGAATCACGGTACACAATGTGGCGATCCGGTAGCAGAGTGTGGGTTTGGCGAAAGTCCGGTGAACTTCATCTCCCAGAGTGTGTAGTGCCAACCGTAATATTCGGAGGCGGTGGTGTTATGGTGTGGTCGTATTTTCGTCCAGGGGAATTGCACCGATCGTTGTTTTGCGTGGCACTATCGGAGCACGGGCCTACATTGATGTTTTAAGCACCTTCTTGCTTTCCACTATTGAAGAGCTGTTCGGAGATGGCGATTGCATCTTTGAACACGATCGAGCACCTGTTCATAATGCACGGCCTGTGGCGGAATGGTTTCACGACAGTTAACATCCCTGTAATGGACTGGCCTGCACAGAGTCCTGACCTGAATCCTACAGAACGCCTTTGTGTCGTTTTGGAACGCCGACTTCGTGGCAGGCCTCACCGACCGACATCGATACCTCTCCTCAGTGCAGCACTCCGTGAAGAATTGGCTGCCATTTCCAAAGAAACCTTCCAGGACCTGATTGAACGTATGCCTGCGAGAGTGGAAGCTGTCATCAAGACTAAGGGTGGGCTTACACCGTATTGAATTCCAGCATTACCGATGGAGGGCGCCACGAACTTGTAAGTCATTTTCAGCCAGGTGTCTGGATACTTTTGATAACATAGTGTATCTGCTAGATCTTTGATATCTCTTTGCTGGGTATTCTTGCAGTATGCGGTCTACAATTTTTTCAGGTTTCCACTCTCATGTGCCACCGACATTGATACATCTCACCTACAGTGATCAGCCGGAACATCATGACCACCTACCGAATGACTGATACCTTTGGCAGTTGTAACAGCGGTGACGCATCGTGGCAAGGAAGCAATGAGACCTTTGTAGGTCGCTGGTGGGAGTTGGCTCCACATCTGCACACACAAGTCATCTGATACCTGTAATTTCGGGGAGAGGGCGATGAGCTGTGATGCCACGTTCAGTCACATCCCAGATGTGTTCGACAGGTTCAGGTCTGACTAGTTGGGGTGCCAGCACGTCAATAGGAACTCGCCACTTTGTCCCTCTAACCAATCTACCACATTGCTGGCCTTGTGACACGGAGCATTATCTTACTGAAAAATGCCAGTGCCGTCGGGAAACATGATCGTCGTGAAAGGGTATATGTGGTCTGGAACCAAGGTACTATTCTACTTGGCCATCACGGTGCCTGGACCCATGAATGCCCACGTGAATGATCCCCAGAATATAATGGAATCGCCGCCAGCTTGTCTCTGTCCCGCAATAAAGATTTAAAAGAGGTGTTCTCCTGGAAGACAACGCATTCACGCCGTTCCATCACCATGATGATGAAATTACTGTGATTCATCACACCATGCAAAGCGTTGCCACAGCGCCAACGTCCAGTGTCCACTACCACTAGCCGATTTTAGTCATAGTTGCCGATGTCGTGGTGTTAACATTGGCACTTGATTGGGTCGTTGGCTGCGGAGGCCCATCGTAAGGAGTGTTCGGGGCACAGTGTTCAGACGCACTTGTACTCTGCCCAGCATTAAAGTCTGATGTTAGTTCTGTCACTGTTCGTCGCCTGTCATGTTTTACCAGTCTGCCAATCCTACGACGTCCGCCACTTGTAATGAGGGGTGGTCGCCAAACGCCATAACGTCGGACGTGGTTTCACCTTGATTTAGCCAAGTGTTGAAGACACTCAACACAGCAGTCTTCGAACAATCAACAAGTCGTGCAGTTTCCGAAATGCTCGTGCCAAAATTCCGGGCCATCGCACTCTGCGCTCGGTCAGACTCAGATAGATCGCGCTCCTTCCCCATTCTATACAATGACAGCACACTCACTGGTACTACAGTGCATGCACCGTACGTGTGTTTGACTAGCAATCATTCCTTGCCAGTGACTCTTCCATCGCCTGGATGGGTTTACATCGATAGCCCATCGATGGTCACAATATTCTGCTTGATCAATATATACTCCATGCAGTTGCACCTCGTATGGGTTACTCTAATTCTATTCAACCTTGTCCACACGTTCCTAGCGTGATTCATTCCCGGAAGTTCTCGCATGGGGAGTGATTGACACTTGTTGCCCATCTTCTCTCCATTTTTCGGAATTATCGAAGTTTGCTTCTGTGATGTTTTCTCATGCCTGTTTCCTGGACTTCAGTCGACGTTTTAGTATATCGTTTGTTATAGCAAGGTTTTGCGGTCATTTGGGGTCACAATATTTATTTGACTCTAACCAAGATGACTGTTCTCTTCTTAGATCAGATGGTGCAGGGTTTCTGAGCAATGGTAACAGTGGTGTGGGGGGTAGATTTGAGGTATCAGTTATTATCCTCATGGTTTCATTCGGATGTACGACCAATTATTATTATTATTATTATTATTTTTATTTATTTTTCGTGGACACTTTTGAACCTCACAGTGTTCTGTGGTCGAAGAGATCAGAGCAACTGCTGCTGTTCGAAGACACTTTTCAGTGGATCCCTTTGCTGTCCCAGTAAGTTTTCCAACGATGTAAATTGTATGTGGGTATTATCATTTTTAATGAACTGTGCTAATTCTGAGAAGTAACCATGGATGTTCCTGCAGTTTACATGTATCACATTAAAATATTATTACGTAATCAACTTCTGTTTCGACAGGGAATTCATCAATAACCCTAACGAGTGTTTCTTCTTGCGTAAAAAGAACCATGTGTACGCCATTTTTACTCTCATGCCCGAATAGCTGCTGCCTCTGTATTTCTTTTTCAGATGAAACCTATTCATAAGCACATCATCTTCGTCATCCGATATCAACATTCAGCATGTAATATCAACAAAGTAGCACATCTGCTCGAAGTATCCAGTCACAAACATGAAATTTTGTACAGTTCGTTCTCATTTTCTTAGATGCTCATCAAGCATTGTTCACTTTCACCTTTCACTGGTGAGATAATGAGATAGAGTGAGAGAAGCTCTACGCAACCGTTCCCTGGTCAGCAAAGGGAGATGTTTCAAATCTCGTGTGACTTCTACAGATCGAATCTGCGAATTTGGTTTCGCACTCTTCTTGATGCCAAGTGGCGTTCATCGTTCGTATCTCATACGCTAAAATACAGAAAGGGGATTCAGAGCGTAAACCTATCTCCGAAAATGTCAGAGTAGCAGGGTTTAATACGTCTCAAGTACTAGTTGCTCGCTGACTTTCGCGCTATACACTTCGTTCCTTGGTCTATGGAATAATGCGTATTTAGTTCGATTTCAACATCAAATTTCTCACTGAGAGTTGCTATAGTATAGTGCTCTCTATTAACCCATTTAGACCTAGCGTAATATAAACGTCACATAACATTCAACCGTTGTTTTCTCTTGTTGACAGGAATGTATATATTTGGAACACCAATTGTTATAAGTCACACTGTTAAGAAAGCTCTCATGTTGATATTTAAGCGTGTTTCCGCAAGAAGAAAGCAGGAAGACAGTGTCTGGTGCCTCAATTACTGAAGGCTTTTTATGAAAAAGATTATGTCTTGAAATAATAAATAAGTATTATTTTCTGTCGGAATATATCACACAATATTGTTAAAACTTTTGCTTGATTATAATGTTAAAGGTGCTGAAATTTATGACATAGATTACTCACAAAGTGCAAGTCATTATTATCGTTACTAATCCAAATTTTAATTCAGTGTTGCACATATATTACTCTATATAGAACAGTAAATATAATGATTCTTTTCTCAGAGGCTTGACTGTGCATGAAATTCTTGCTGTTCTCAAAGAGGAGGATGAAGATGCAACGTATATATTTATTGAGCGCCCTGAAGCCATTGTGGAGTCAGATGAATATCAGTTTGGATGTACCAGAAACTCTATACATCTTAAAAACTGTAATCAGAGTTTGAGGAAGGGAGAATCTGAAAAGTGATAATGCTTTACTTCCTGAGAGTTACCATAGTAATTACAGAACCTTCGCTATATTTCAGTGCTTTGAGCTGTTTTGAAACGATTAAATAATGACTCAACAAATACGCTTTGTTCAAGAACTGCCCAGCTCCAAAAATGAGACATGAATACATAAATAACAAAAAATGATTACTGTTGGCTAAACACAATGTAAACGACAGGGACTGATTTATTTTATTTATTGTCATGTACTTCACTTAATACGTACCTACTTCTGCCTAGCGTGACATGTATGTTACACTCTCTTTTGCTTAAATTATTAATTACTTTTTTGTTTATCTTGTTGTAGCTTCTTTGATGAAAATAAACAAATAAATATCTCCCATGTAAAATTCAGAAGTGAAAGTTAATTCAGGCAGAAATGGATTAATGTTCTTCGAAAGCGTGCTTTGGTTGATCATATTTAGTATCGACCAAAATTTTTTAGGTGTGCATCAGTTCTTCTCCAAGATATACATATATTTAATATAACTTTTGGTGGGCTAGTCTTTTCAGTGACTACAACCTCTAAAATATAGTACTTGATGCCGATGTACCCCTCATACCATCAGACTATATGTTTAAATTGTTAGTTAACACCTAGCAGCTGCTGATAGGCTCTAAGTATTTCCACAACATATTACGTTACTCTCTCTTTGTTCTCCCCTCATACCTAGCGAAATTTTAGGTTGTCTCGTGATCCGTACTTTGGAACCTACGTGACTAAAAGCAAGTATACGAATTCAGAGCGTTCCGGTTTTGTGTCCAACTTAGCAACGCCACGAACGTATGTCCCAACATCCTTCAGAAAAACATCAAAAACGTATTTCTTGGGTTAAGGGCTGAACTGATTCTGTAAGCATTCCGCCTATAGCCTCGCTTACTATTCATCGTTAAGCTCCGACCAGTGACAGGACAATAGTCACAAAGAGATACAGTTCCTTCTGAGATAAGTAGCTTTTGAACTTACTTCCGGCTCTTTTGTGTTACTTCTTCATTCAAGCACCTACTGCTTCGTGAGGCAGTTGTTACTTTGACCATACCTTCTAAAGACAAAGGTTACGCTATTCTCGCCGGCAAGGACTAGAGGCACATGATGATTCTGTCTGACGCTTATTTTTATTCTCCTTCTTCAAAAAAATACCATCACATTGGCAGAGTTAATGTTACCGTGAGGAACTTGTAGATTTAATACCCCTTTCTTAGAAATGTACGGCATTATATAAATTGAAAGTTCTTGGGAGAATGCGATCAGTTGATGAAGAAAAAGAAATGGCATTAAAGTCGGAGCTAAAATGTCTGGCAGCGTACGCTGTTTACTCCAGATGTATTGCTTTCGTTTCAGTGCTGTTGTGAGGTTTCCAGCTTTTCGCTGAAGAAGTCTTTTACGAAAAGTCGACTAGTACGACATTGTTAGAACTTTAGCGCAGGAAAATACTTGCAAACGTGATAGTGAATCCCTTTCTCAACTCAAACTACATGAAGTGAGGAGCTGAAAGTCTATCGATATATTCACTCAGTCACAAAGGAGCAAATTTTCTCTAGGTTTCACAGTATTTGTTATTGGGACGTATGTGCTTCTTGCCATATTAAAGATTTGGAATGCTAGTAAATAACTGTCAGTCCGAAGCAACGCAATATGAAGACAAGGGAAAAGCACTTGTGTTTCTGGTGTGTTGGTTGAACTTACATTCGACAGAAAATCATCTTGTTTAACCGAAAGGCTTTGTTGAATGATAGGTTACACACTGAACGTAATTTAAGGAACTAAGGCAAATATTTCTAAAACGTTGTTGATGAGGTACCGGTACCCCCCCCCCCCTCACAACCTCCATTGATTCTTTAAGAGTTAATCCCCTATGTATAAAACGGCTTCAGACTTCTGATTACTCACAAATCAGGTAATGGCGTTAACCGTTTGACGTTTAGCATGTAAGCGAGAAAAAGTTTAGAAAAGGTCTGAAATTAATTTGTTGGAAGACTCTAAGCGCTCTCATTATCTAGTACAGGAAGAATATAATCTGGGTAATTTGCGCTCCCTTTAAAGGAAAAGCTATCTTTTCACGCTGCTCAATGTTTATGGATGCCGTATCTCCTGAGCTGGTGTCGCACAATGATAAAATTTTGCAGGTGTGGTATATGTGGATACTATCTGTAAAATGCATTGCGAATAGAGTTAGAAGCAAAAATGTATAATAAGTGGAAACGTCATGCTTGACGATGAAGGTTTACTGGCTGAACGGCGAAACAGAAGTAAGCGATGAAGTAATTTCCTTTCATACTTTTCTGGCGTGCCAGTGAGAAAAAGTTTCGTAATGGCTTAAAATTATGTGTAGAGGTTGGTGGAAGTGCTGTGATTCTCAGATACCGGATGAACATAGTCCAGGTAATTTGCACACCATGAGTAACACAGCCTCAAGACTTATACGGTTTTTAACTATAGTGCTTGTCTTATTGTGTTATAACTTTCGCATAAAATTATTCTCTTTAATGAGTAGAGTATGACAGAACTTAAAATTTCCAAATTCGGTCACTAATTGCATAAAATAGTGAAAATCGTGCTTTTGTTGCCCTAGGAAGCTCTTAGATAGGCAACCAGCAACTGGATAGTGCACCTGGAACAATGAAATGGGTTAGCCATTTAGTAATATACGAGGGTTATTTGGTCCGAATTGTCGTATCTTAGCGAATGAAGTGCGAACGTTGAAACGTGTGTGCACACTGACTCCCAGCATGCCATGCTCGTCAAACGACGCCATTTGCATTCGTACTGTCGCAGTGTGCTGTTTTCCTTTTTTTCCGTTTTTCAGCGTCAGTTCAAATTGTTTAAAACAACTGATCAGCTCGCCGACTGTGATTTACGGTCAGTGAGTCGGTTTCTGATGCAAAGAACGTTGTACCAACCGAAATTCATCGACAGGTAATTGAGGTGTATGGCCCCAATACAATGAGTTGCAGTAAAGAGCTCCCAAGGACGAACAGTAAAATGTCCATGATCGTCCGTGATCAAGCCCATCATCAGATTTTGTCAAACTTATTGACAAAAAGATTCATGGAGACTTGCGATTCACAATTTCAACTTCAGCTATTGGAATTTCTGAATGTTGATGGAACAACCTTCCAAAAATTGTCTCTGAAACTGTGTGCTCCTAGGCCCAGCCAACGTACGATGGTCACAGGCGCTCCACCGAACTGTCAGTGGAGGGCCTGTGACCATCGTACGTTGGCTGGGGCGAGGCAGCACACACAGGGTCGAGATAAGTAATATTACTGACTTGACACATATGTACCGTGTATTTATAAAAAACTTTTATGGGGTCTTGACGCTGTTGGTGTTGATTTTAGCCTCTGACTATGCCTAGTTAGGCAAGCTGTTTTATATTTACCCACGCTGAAACCTAGGTAAACACCAGGTAGTTTGTGCAATCGAGGCGGATTTTTCATAATTATTTCGATACTTGCTATTGCTGACGGGGTGTTCCAGCTATCTTGTCCATCCAAAATATCTCTGGAACAATAACAGCTATTGGAAAACGACTTTCACCGGAATCAATGTAGGGCTGTGGGCCATGAATGTACATTTTTGGAAACATTCTAAAACGAAAGCATATGTGTTTTTTAACACAAACTTATGTTTTTTTAAATGGACCTCTTATATTTTTTCTTCAGCAATCCACAGCATGACAAAGCACATACACAACGCCGTTGATTGCATCGCAATATTCCTATTACATCCCGAGATATTGAGACGTGAAGTTGACGCTTGAAACACCCGACATGCGCTGCTAGCGCACGTCCTGAGGCTCAGGCGTGAACCCCATGCTGCCCGTAATCGCGATGTGATTGACATGCGTAATCACACTTCCATACTTATCAAGAGGTCCGAAACGAATAATACGGTCCGCTGCCATCCTGCATTAACGTCGTACATTCCAGCAGGTAGTTATCCCATAGGCTAGGGGTGATGCGGTTCTGTAACATATCTGTGTACTGCAACGTTAGTCACAAAGTTAACTTCGCTTATCGTTAATCCGTTACTAAAAAGGTAATGCCGTTCAACGTTAAAACTTTACTTTACTGTAGATCTAGCGCAAGTGACAGTTAATCATTCACTAGTAATAGTAAAATTCATGTTGATGGTTTTACTGAAACGAGCAAGTGGACTAAAAGTTTTACCGTTGTTTAGGTAAAAATGTTTTGATTTGGGAAGTTCAGGTAGGACATAGAAGATGAATGTAAACATGTTTAACCAATTAGTTTTATTATCACATAATTATCAATGTTATGTTTATCTAACGCGTTAAATGACAAATTGTTGCAAACAAATGTTTCTTAACATCACTGGGTAAAATGGCCCTTTGTAGAAACTTCCACTGTGATACCAGCACTACATACTAAACATAGCGTTCACATCTCATGCTCAAAGTGATGCCCATTGGCTTGCATACGTAGGGTCACTCTGCGGATGAAGGATTCCCTACTTCGTGCTACTGTTTCCTCTTTGATGGCTGTACAAGCATCAATAATGCGTTGCTTCATGTCCTCTGCTGTTGTTGGTTCATGTTGGTAAACAGCATCCTTCACTGCTCCCCAAAGAAAATAATCCAGCGGTGTAAGGTCCGGAGATCGGGCAGGCCACCTAACTGGGCCATCTCGTCCAATCCACCTACCAGGGAACTTACGGTTCAGAAGTCGTCGTGCTCGTAAGGCGTTATGTGCAGGGCATCCGTCATGCTGATACCACATGACCATTCTCCGGTTCAGAGGTACGGTGTCCAAGAGAACAGTAAGATTGTGTCGTATAAATCTGGAGTATTGTCTGTCATTTTGGATGCCATTTATAAAGAAAGGTCCGATAATGGTATCTCCAATAATCCCACACCAAACATTAACTTTCCACGGACGTTGATGCTCTACCTGACGGAGCCATTTTGGATTGTCTGCGGACCAATAACGCATATTCCTCATATTGACAATTCCTTTGTTGGAGAATGATGCCTCGTCGGTAAAGAAAGCATCTGCAAAAAAATTTGGATTAGTCAGAAGTTTTTGCTGAGCCCACCGACAAAATGTTACCCTATTTCGGAAGTCATTTCCATGAAGATCCTGGTGTAAATGAACATGGTAAGGATGAAATTTATGACGTTTAAGAATACGCTGTGCACTTGATTTGGACAGACCAACTTCACGTTCAATTTGACGTGTGCTGATTTGAGGATTCACAGCTATGGTAGCGAGCACAGCAACTTCAGCACGTTCATCTGTGCGTGTTCTAGGACGATGTCGAGGTCTTGGATTTAAGCTTCCCGTTTCAGGTGGACGAGATGTGAGACGACCAAACATCCGGCGCGAAGGCGATGGCTTGTCAGGGAATCGTCCTCTGTACAGTCGTTCTGCCTGAACAGCATTTCGTCCACCTACAACTGGGTACAGTACAGGTATGTAGAGTAGGGTAGAAAACAGAAATATTAACTTAATAATCATAATGTTCGCTAACAGTACTATCAACAAACAAGCAATCTCATAACGCATTTCCCGTCAACGTACATTCTCCATAGATCAGCAGCATTTCTACCATATCTCCATGTGTGTACTTTATACCGTACAGTATAAGTTCCACAACACAACGTTTATTCACAATGTGTACTACCTCCGTGCCGTCACTAGATTACTGTGATGCACGACTACACTGGCAAGCGGTGTACTGCACGCCAAAGCAACAACAAATGGGATGCTCGGAGGGTGGTGGAGTACAGGAGTTTGCATGGGTCGCAAATCATAAACAAGGCGAAGTGGTAACTGTGGCAGTAGTGGGAACTACGTTGGACACTTGACTAGGTAGAGCCAGGCCCTGCGCGACAGGCACAATGGGTCATATAACGCATTAGATAAACCTTATTTTGGGTGTGCAGGATAAATAAGACAACCTGACGGGTGTACACCGATCGGTACTGGTTCATATTGTGTACGTAGATACGTAAAACGTGCAAGAGGGAAACCATTATGTGCTTATGAGAGTTGATGGCAGCACGCCGTATTATTCGTTTCGGGCCTCTTGATAAGTATGGAGGTGTGATTACACAGGTCAATCACATCGCGATTACGGGCAGCATGGGGTTCACGCCTGAGCCTCAAGACGTTCGCTAGCAGCGCATGTCGGGTGTTTCAAGCGTCAACTTCGCGTCTTAATATCTCGGGATGTAATGGGAACATTGCGATGCAATCAACGCCATTGTGTATGTGCTTTGTCATGCTATGGATTGCTGAAGAAAAATCTAGGAGGTCCATTTAAAAAAAAACATAAGTTTGTGTTAAAAAAACACATATGCTTTCGCTTAGGAATGTTTCCAAATATGTACATTCATGGGCCCCAGCCCTACATTGATACCGGTGAAAGTCGTTTTCCAATAGCTGCTATTGTTCCAGAGATATTTTGGGTGGACAAGATAGCTGGGACACCCTGTTATTGACTTGACATATATATACCGTGTATTTATAAAAAAAAATTATGGGGTCTTGCCGCTGTTGGTGTTGATTTTAGCCTTTGACTATGCCTAGTTAGGCAAGCCGTTTTATATTTACCCACACTGAAACCTAGGTAAACACCAGGTAGTTTGTGCAATAGAGGCTGATTTTTCATAATTATTTCGATACTTACGATTGCTGGCGCGCTGCAGTGCTGTGTTTGTCTCGTACTTAGTGCTGTCGTTGTGATGCTGTTGACCGACACAGCACTTATAACTGTCTCCTACATAGCCCTTCCGTACGTATCTTTTTTAAGTTCTGAAAGCATCAAAACAAGATTAGGGAATTAGCACAGCGTTCACTATGCAAACGGTGAAATGGGATCCTGTTTTTCTGCATAGACGTGGTATTCTTCTAGCGTGTAGCCAACGGTGATAACCGACAGGCAAGTGTCTGGAAAACCGAACGTCATCATCATCGTCATCATCACCTCACAGTGAGCACTACTGGCACAGAGGAGCGAATGTTGATGCGAGTGGAAGATGATCTTGAAATAACAGTTCGATGAACTGGAATGCTGTAGGTGTAAACCACGCTCTTACCTGGTCATTTCAGAACGTGCATTTGCTTTATCCTTATCACTTACAACGTAAGTTATAAAACTGCTAGGCCAGATTATACGTTAGTGACCAGTAAATTTCGCAACATCAGAGCGAATAGCAACAGTTAAAATATTTTACTTATTGTATGTATAGGCCATAGTAGGAAGAATACTTGAATAAATCTATAGGTGAACTGGTGGTCGTAAAGGATGCATACCGCATTACACAGATGTGCCACCTCTGGCGGCAACAGCGGCTCTAACATGATTAGGCACTGAGAGGAACTGAGCTCGGACATTTGATGCTGCATCTGCTCTGTGTCAGAGTTCATTACTGGCAGTGGCTGGCTTGTTGCGCTGTACCAGTTTCAAAGCGATCCATGACCACATCTTTTCAATGGGTGAGAGATCTGGAGAACGTGCTGACGAGGGTACCAGACAAACATCGACGTAGCCGACCTCTCTCCTCTCGCTGCCGCCATGTCAAGCAAAACGGCAACGATTGTCACTGAACTGACAGTCCGTGGTGCTCCAGACATCACCACACTGTCCTTGTGGCTACTCACTGAATGACCGAGTCACGAAGAGTTGCCAGAAAGGTAAAAAATAATCGTCTAAGTACGAATACTAGCAACAAGCTATGTAATTCAGACGGAGGCATACAGAATCAATCCCTTCCGTTAGTTCCGCTAGTTCCGCTGATTGAGGATTCGACGCAGTAGGCGACACAGTCACGCACCACGTGTGAGCAAACCGACCAAACACCGTATATTGAGGCCATCAATCGACAAGCATGGCAGAGTTCCATCCAGCAGCAAAGTTCGACCACGACCGACGCACTACGGAACGGGCACCTCGGATTATTACCAGCCGACAGCACAAACTGTGGGAGTGAGTAGTTTTATACTCAGTTACACCTGTAAACTAGAAAGAACTTCTAAGACTAGCGTGTACTAGTATGTAACTCTCGATTGCGGCTAGTATATTTTTTTTGTACATCTGTCTGTATGTGCCTATAACTAGTTATCATGTCCATTTCAATGTGTTACAAAATCTATGGATTTATTTAGAGCAGTAGTAACGGCACCTTTCATGATTCATGATCTAAAAACCATCTTTAGACGTTACTGTGCATTGCCTAATCATAATCGAGTTTTCAGCTGTTGTGGCCACTTGTTCTGGTAATTTGCAGGAGCATCTTTGATGTTAATGTGTCATCTGTGTTTCGCTCTACGTTAAGTGTGTCTCAGGACCCAAGTCAAAAACCAGTTCAGTGTCTTCGGCATGCTCACGTAAACGTGTGATGAAGCATTAAAAGCAGAGCAAAAGCCAACTTTGAGTCTCATTCCTATATGAACTGCGTATTCAGCTCTTTATCCTGGGACTGAAGTCACTTTGTACTGTCTCCAACCACAGAGACCTTAAGAACCTCAGCTGAACCTCTGTTGCTGTCTCAACCCCGCATGTAACCGTTCGTGTCCTAAAGGTGGAGGATTATTCGTGGCTACAATTTCTGTGTTTACACATTGCCTGCGTCTTCGTATTACAATGACCTTCAGACGTGTACGAAATGTCTAAGCTTAGGGGTTGTGGATTCCTTGAGAAACTGACGTTTTGATCGATCCTGGAGGCGTGCTCGGATAGCCGAAGTGGAGGTGAGTTTTCACAACAGGCGGTAAATCAGATTCGAGTCTCGGTCCGGCACAAATTTGCAAGTGTCGTAATCAGCTATCTTCAATCCAGATTAGCAAGATGCGAATCCATTTCGTAATAAAAGACGAATGACGTGGAATCCCATATTGCCTACAGTCTGATAGTAAGATTCAAAGTAAGTATTTTGCAACCCGTGTTGGGTTACGATACTTACGCTGCTGTAAACGAGCCCATTTTCTGATTCTATCTGACGTGGCAGTAAGAAGTTCCATGGCTGATCGTGTAGCAAGCTCACTATTTGATCAGAAGTATCCCGATACCCCTACGTAATATGGAGCTGACCACTAGCTGTCACGAGATGTGGACCCACTAGTATAGAACTAAGTGGAAAGTGGTGTTGTGAGTAGAGAAGCAGTACCACCAGAATAAGTGGGTCAGGAAGGCTCAGTGACTTCCAGCGATGTCACCCGAATAAGAAATGCATCAGGGGCATTTCAATCCCCTTCTAAAGCTGTCCAAGTAGACGGTTGGTGATATTAAGGAACAACCACGGATAAACCAATTCCAAGCGGACCTCAAGTACTTACGGACAGTGACCGCTGAGCACTGCGGAAGGTAGTTGTAGAAAACCGCGTGAAATCAGCGAAAGGAACCACTAGTGAGTTCCAAAACGCTGCCACAAAGATTTCGCGAAGGCTTTTAAAAAGAGTGGGGTACGATGGCGGAGGAGCTCCTCATAGACTGCGGATGTCATTTTCAATGGAGAGAAGTCTTCCGAAGTAAGAATGATTTCAGGCGTGCCGCAGGGGTGTGTCGTGGGACCGTTGCTACTCACAATATACATGTGGACAACATCGGAAGTTCACTGAGGCTTCTTGCGGAGGATGCTGTAGTATATCGAGAGATAGTAACAATGAAAAACTGTACTGAAACGCAGGAGGATCTGCAACGAATCGACGCATGGTGCAGGGAATGGCAATTGAATCTCAATGTAGGCAAGTGAGTGTGCTGCGAATACATACAACGAAAGATCCTTTATCATTTAGCGACAATATAGCAGGCCAACAACTGGAAGCAGTTAATTCCATAAATTATATGCGATTAGGCATTAGGAGTGATTTAAAATGAAATGATCATATATAGTTAGTCGTCGGTAAAGCAGATGCCAGACTGAGATTCATTGGAAGAATCCTAAGGAAATGCAGTCCGAAAACAAAGGAAGTAGGTTACAGTACACTTGTTCGCCCACTGCTTGAATATTGCTCAGACGTGTGGGATCCGTACCAGATAGGGTTGATAGAAGAGATAGAGAAGATCCAACGGAGAGCAGCGCGCTTCGTTACAGGATCATTTAGTAATCGCGAAAGCGTTACGGAGATGATAGATAAACTCCAGTGGAAGACTTCGCCGGAGAGACGCTCAGTAGCTCGGTATGGGCTTTTGTTGGTTTCGAGAACATACCTTCACCGAGGAGTCAAGCAGTATATTGCTCCCTCCTACGTGTATCTCGCGAAGAGACTATGAGGATAAAGTCAGAGAGATTAGAACTCACACAGAGGCATACCGACAATCTTTCTTTCCACGAACAATACGAGACTGGAATGGAAGGGAGAACTGATAGAGATACTCAAAGTACCCTCCGCCACACGCCGTCAGGTGGCTTGTGGAGTATGGATGTAGATGTAGATGTAGAGGTGTAAAGAGCGACGCCACTGGAAAAGGGATGACTGGAAACCGATGATTTGGAATACTGAATCACACTGTGCCTTGTGGTAATCCGATAGAAGGATTTGGGCTTGATGAATGTCTGGGAAACGTTACCTGCCATCATGAGTAATGGCTGCATTGAAGTATGCCGGTGGTGATCTTGTGAAATGGGGGTGTTTTTCTTGGTTAGCGTGTGGTCCTATTACTCTCTTAAGAAAAAGGTAAATGCGGAAGAATTAGCACACATTTTAAAGCATTGTACCCGAATAGTGAAGGAACAGTTCACACACAATGACTGGTTGCATTATAGTGATAATGTACCCTGTCATAAAGCAGGGTTTGTGACAGAATGGTTTGTGGACAATGATATTCCTGAAATGGATTTTCCTGACGAGAGTCCCGACATGAACGCAATGGAACGTCTTTTGGACGGCTTAGAACGTCGACTATCCTCCAGACTCCTGAGCCCAGTATCACTAGCCTCTCTTGTTTCGGCTCTTGCTGAATAATGAGCTGCCATTCCTCCACAGGCATTCAGGCACCTCGTTAAAATTGTCACGAGCAAAGTTCAAGGCATCTCAAAAGAGTAAGAGTGGACTCACCTCATTTAACGTCAGGTAAAAGCTCTCTGTTGATCTGGCAGTGTACGTCCTTCCGGACTCTTTTCTTTAGGGATGGGGGGTTGGGTTCTTGAGCTATGGCTCTCTTGCAACAATTGATTAAATATTCACATGGTAGTCGTGGTGTACCCACCAACACGCAGCAATACCGGGAATGATGAACACAGTCTCGAGAGGGCAGGTTCCTTCCGCTGTCGTATTGTCACCAGTGCTGGTAGACGTTTGTCATTTCTACGTGAGGTAGTGGCGGCACTTTTGAATGAAATCTCGGTTGCGTAATCTTTCGTTGTACAGAGAATGTGTGCAGCAGCAGTAGTATTTATTTTATGCGATTACACTGCAATGTTAACCATTTGCATACCCAAGCTTGTCGTGCACTTCTTGGCAATTTGACGTTTGTTCCACACCGTTTACGTAGTGCTGCAATCTTCGTGGTCGGCAGTGCAATTCTGCCAATGAATTCTATGAAAACCTCTAAAGATGCACATTTCATAACTTTAATTTATTTCCGGATGATGTGAAATCTATACATATGGGGTTCGTTAATTCTCACATTAGTCACGATATATAAAAGGACGTTACTCGAACGCTTTATACGCTTTGGGACGCCTCTCCCTTCTTCTGCACTCCTTGACATAGCACCTAACACTGTTCAAATGGTTCTGAGCACTATGGGACTCAACTGCTGTGGTCATCAGTCCCCTAGAACTTAGAACTACTTAAACCTAACTAACCTAAGGACATCACACACATCCATGCCCGAGGCAGGACTCGAACCTGCGACCGTAGCAGTCGCACGGTTCCGGACTGCGCGCCTAGAACCGCGAGACCACCGCGGCCGGCCCTAACACTGTTGCTGAATAATAGATTCATTGGTCGAGGAGATAGTGTAGTGTATCTTCTCCTGTCACTTGACTTTAATCTGTTGCAGTTATTGCTACGAGAACATTAAAGTCGTTGGTGTATTGCACACTCACGAAGAAGTTGCACACGTAGAATGGTCTACGGCCGTTGATGTGAGCAAATCCGAGGGCTGCCAGGTGTGCTTGTACGAGTTCGTGATGGAATGACTACTAAAGGATGGATAAGATCGAGTCGTAACCACATTGGGCACCTTGTAACGTCTGGATAGAATCGGGGATGTACTGTCTATTACTGTCCTCCTACCAGATGGAAAGAAGAGTGGGTTTAACGTCCCATCGACTTCGAGGTCATTAGAGATGGAGCACAAGCTCGGATTGTGTCAAGCATGGGGAATGAAATCGGCCATGCCTTGGAATTTGTCTGGAGCGATTTACGGAAATCGCGCAAAACCTAAATCTGGATGCCCGGACATCTGTTTGGAACACCCACCCCCCTTCTTCCCAGAATTCGAGTCCAGTTTGCTAACCACTGCGTCACCTCGCTCGGTTTCCCTAACAGACAGAATGCCACACTTACCCGTCAATATTCTGTCCCTGTACCGCGAAGGCGTCGAGTATCTTCCCTTATTTTGTGTTTCGTCACCGAACTGACAGTTTAATTCCAGGAAAAGGGACAATGGTAAAGCTCCGTGTCAATGGCAGCCAGTAAAAGCAATTAGCTTTGAATATATTTTAGAAACAGACGCAAATCCGAGCTATTCCTGTCACAATTATGAAATTATATTTTATTTAGCAGTTTTATCTGTGTTAGGAACTGTCCTGGACAGCCGTTGTGGCCATGCCATGCACGTTTTAACGAAAACGTGAGTGGCAAAAGACTGATGGCACTCAGGCGACAAATTAAACCTTATATCGAAAGGTGTGCTTTCTACAGTTTTATAGGAATTCCTGTCACATACTGAACAGTTCTATCTCTTGTAAGAAATTGGGTTAATCTTTTAAACACCCTGTACATTAATAATACAACGGCTGTCGTAGTACGTGTTGTTGTAGTCTTACGTCTGCTCCCTGCCGCCGTTGGATAAGCAGCTGCCAGCAGAAAGTCGTATGCTCCTAGCTCACTTATTTGTTACATAGTTTAATTCTTAATTTCTTTGCGTGTTTTTGGTACTTGCATTGTTTAATTCATAAATTTCGGGCGTATTATAGTATTTGAGAGTTGTAGCATCGCGTTTTAGTACCTGAATAGTGTAAAATCGCGTAGTCTCCTTCCGCCGCCGAGCAGTGTGTCAGCAGTGCGCAAGTAGCAGAATTACTGCATTTACTAGGCAATCTTGTATTTTAATAACCGTTTAAATTTTGTGTCGATTTGTTTGTGCTCTCTGTAGGTTAGTTCAGACGTTCTTCGCACAACAGCTTTTAGCATGGATAGGGACTGCAGCTGCTGTGTTCGGATGCAGGCTGAGTTGGCATCCCTTCGCTCCCAGCTTCAGGCAGTGTTGGCTTCCGTCACACTGCTTGAGGCTGTTGCCAATGGGCATCACTGTGGGGCTCCGGATGGGGGTTTGTAGGGGACGGCCAGCTCGTCCCACGCATCCCCCGATCGGACTACGACTGTGGCTGCCCGGGATGCTGCCCACATTGAGGCTGGTCCGTCACTTGTGGTAGAGTGGGAGGTCGTCTCGAGGTGTGGCAGGGGGCGAAAGACATTCCGGAGGGCTGAACGGAAAGCATCTCCAGTTTGTCTGACGAACCGGTTTCAGGATCTGTCTCAGGCTGATACTGATCTTCGGCCGGACATGGCTGCTTGTCCTGTTCTAGAGGTTGCCCCTCAGTCTGCGAGATCCGGGCAGTCGCAGAGGGTGGGCTTACTGGTAGTTGGGAGCTCCAACGTCAGGCGCGTAATGGGGCCCCTTAGGGATATGGCAGCAAGAGAGGGGAAGAAAACCAATGTGCTCTCCGTGTTCATACCGGGGGGAGTCATTCCAGATGTGGAAAGGGTGCTTCCGGATGCCATGAAGGGTACATGGTGCACCCATCTGCAGGTGGTCGCTCATGTCGGCACCAATGATGTGTGTCGCTATGGATCGGAGGAAATCCTCTCTGGCTTCCGGCGACTATCTGATTTGGTGAAGACTGCCAGTCTCGCTAGCGGGATGAAAGCAGAGCTCACCATCTGCAGCATCGTCGACAGGACTGACTGCGGACCTTTGGTACAGTGCCGAATGGAGGGTCTGAATCAGAGGCTGGGACGGTTCTGCGACCGTGTGGGCTGCAGATTGCTCGACTTGCGCCATAGGGTGGTGGGGTTTCGGGTTCCGCTGGATAGGTCAGGAGTCCACTACACGCAGCAAGCGGCTACACGGGTAGCAGGGGTTGTGTGGCGTGGACTGGGCGGTTTTTTAGGTTAGATGGCCTCGGGCAAGTACAGAAAGGGCAACAGCCTCAAAGGGTGCGGGGCAAAGTCAGGACATGCGGGGACCAAGCAACAATCGGTATTGTAATTGTAAACTGTTGAAGCTGCATTGGTAAAGTACCGGAACTTCAAGCGCTGATAGAAAGCACCGAAGCTGAAATCGTTATAGGTACAGAAAGGATAGATTGCATGCAACCGGTGGTGGAGTGTTTGTCGCTGTTAGTAGTAGTTTATCCTGTAGTGAAGTAGAAGTGGATAGTTCCTGTGAATTATTATGGGTGGAGGTTACACTCAACAACCGAGCTATGTTAATAATTGGCTCCTTTTACCGACCTCCCGACTCAGCAGCATTAGTAGCAGAACAACTGACAAGGGAACCTCCCCATCGCACCCACCTCAGATTTAGTTATAAGTTGGCACAGTGGATAGGCCTTGAAAAACTGAGCACAGATCGATCGAGAAAACAGGAAGAAGTTGTGTGGAACTATGAAAAAATAAGCAAAATATACAAACTGGGTCGTCCATGTGTAATATAGGCAATATTAAGGGAAGTGTGAGACCAGGAGCGCCGCGGTCCAGTGGTTAGTGTGAACAGCTGCGAAACGAGAGGTCTTTAGTTCAAATCTTCCCTCGACCGAAAATTTTAACTTTTTATTTTCAGTTTATGTGACAAACTCTTACTCTTGTTTTCATCACTTTTTTGGAGTGATTATTACATCCACAAGAAAACCTAAATCGGGCATGGTGGAAGAATCTTTTTACCCATTCGCGAAGTGTACTAGTTAGGTGGGTCGACAACATATTCCTGTCATGTGACGCACATGCTGTCACCAGTGTCGTATAGAATATATCAGAAGTGTTTTCCTGTGGAGGAATCGGTTGACCTATGACCTTGCGATCAAATGTTTTCGGTTCCTATTGGAGAGGCACGTCCTTTCGTCAACTAATCGCACGGTTTTGCGGTGCGGTCGCAAGACACAGACACTAAACTTATTACAGTGAACAGAGACGTCAATGAACGAACGGACAGATCATAACTTTGCGAAAATAAAGAAAGCGAAATTTTCAGTCGAGGGCAGATTTTAACTGAAGACCTCTCTTTCCGCAGCTGTTCACGCTAACCACGGGACCACGGCGCTCCTCGACTAACATTGCCCTTAATATTGCCTATGTTACGCATGGACGACCCAGTTTGTATATTTTGCTTATTTTTTCATCGTTCCACACAACTTCTTCCTGTTTTCTCGATTGATCTGTGTTTAGTTTTTCAAGGCCTATCCACTGTGCCAACTTATAACTAAATCTGTGGGGGGTGCGATGGGGATGTTCCCTTGTGAGAGAAAATTTGGAATACATTTCACATAAATTTTCTCAGCATGTTATAGCCTTAGGTGGAGATTTCAATTTACCGGATATAGACTGGGACACTCTGATGTTTAGGATGGGTGGTAGGGACAGAGCATCGAGTGACATTATACTGTGTGCGCTATCCGAAAATTACCTCGAGCAATTAAACAGAGAACCGACCCGTGGAGATGACATCTTGGACCTAACGATAACAAACAGACCCGAACTTTTCGACTCTGTAAGTGCAGAACAGGGAATCAGTGATCATAAGGCCGTTGCAGTATCCCTGAATATGGATGTTAATAGGAATATAAAAAAAGGGAGGAAGGTTTATCTGTTTAGCAAGAGTAAGAGAAGGCAGATTTCAGACTACCTAACAGATCAAAACGAAAATTTCTGTTGCGACACTGGCAATGTTGAGTGTTTATGAAAAAAGTTCAAGGCAATCGTAAAATGCGTTTTAGACAGGTACGTGGCGAGTAAAACTGTGAGGGACGGGAAAAACCTACCGTGGTTCAACAACAAAGTTAGGAAACTACTGCGAAAGCCAAGAGAGCTTCACTCCAAGTTTAAACGCAGCCAAAACCTCTCAGACAAACAGAAGCTAAACGATGTCAAAGTTAGCGTAAGGAGGGCTATACGTGAAGCGTTCAGTGAATTCGAAAGTAAAATTCTATGTACCGACTTGACAGAAAATCCTAGGAAGTTCTGGTCTTACGTTACATCAGTAAGTGGCTTGAAACTGCATATCCAGACACTCCGGGATGATGATGGCGTTGAAACAGAGGATGACACGCGTAAAGATGAAATACTAAACACCTTTTTCCAAAGCTGTTTCACGGAGGAAGACCGCACTGCAGTTCCTTCTCTAAATCCTTGCACAAACGAAAAAATAGCTGACATCGAAATAAGTGTCAAAGGAATAGAAAAGCAACTGGAATCACTCAACAGAGGAAAGTCCACTGGACCTGACGGGATACCAATTCGATTCTACACAGAGTACGCGAAAGAACTTGCCCCCCTTCTAACAGCCGTGTACGGCAAGTCTCTAGAGGAACGGAAGGTTCAAGTGATTGGAAAAGAGCACAGGTAGTCCCAGTCTTCAAGAAGGGTCGTCGAGCAGATGCGCAAAACTATAGACCTATATCTCTGACGTCGATTTGTTGTAGAATTTTAGAACATGTTTTTTGCTCGAGTATCATGTCGTTTTGGAAACCCAGAATCTACTCTGTAGGAATCAACATGGATTCCGGAAACAGCGATCGTGTGAGACCCAACTCGCTTTATTTGTTCATGAGACCCAGAAAATATTAGATACAGGCTCCCAGGTAGATGCTATTTTCCTTGACTTCCGGAAGGCGTTCGATACAGTTCCGCACTGTCGCCTGATATACAAAGTAAGAGCCTACGGAATATCAGACCAGCTGTGTGGCTGGATTGAAGAGTTTTTAGCAAACAGAACACAGCATGTTGTTGTCAATGGAGAGACGTCTACAGACGTTAAAGTAACCTCTGGCGTGCCACAGGGGAGTGTTGTGGGACCATTGCTTTTCACAATATAGTAGATGGTGTCGGAAGTTCCACGCGGCTTTTCGCGGATGATGCTGTAGTACACAGAGAAGTTGCAGCATTAGAAAATTGTAGCGAAATGGAGGAAGATCTGCAGCGGATAGGCACTTGGTGCAGGGAGTGGCAACTGACCCTTTAACATAGACGAATGTAATGTATTGGGAATACATAGAAATAAGGATCCTTTATTGTATGATTATATGATAGCGGAACAAACACTGGTAGCAGTTACTTCTGTAAAATATGTGGGATTATGCGTGCGTAACGATTTGAAGTGGAATGATCATATAAAATTAATTGTTGGTAGGGTGGGTACCAGGTTGAGATTCATTGGGAGAGTCCTCAGAAAATGTAGTCCATCAACAAAGGAGGTGGCTTACAAAACACTCGTTAGACCTATACTTGAGTATTGCTCATCAGAGTGAGATCCGTGCCAGATCGGGTTGACGGAGGAGATAGAGAAGATCCAAAGAAGGGCGGCGCGTTTCGTCACAGGATTATTTGGTAACCGTGATAGCGTTACGGATATGTGTAGCAAACTCAAGTGGCAGACTCTGCAAGAGAGGCGCTCTGCATCGCGGTGTAGCTTGCTGTCCAGGTTTCGAGAGAGTGCGTTTCTGGATGAGGTATCGAATATATTGTTTCCCCCTACTTATACCTCCAGAGGAGATCACGAATGTAAAATGAGAGAGATTCGAGCTCGCACGGAGGCTTTCAGACAGTCGTTTTTCCCGCGAACGATAAGCGACTGGAACAGAAAAGGGAGGTAAAGACAGTGGCACGTAAAGTGCCCTCCGCCACACACCGTTGGGTGACTTGCGGAGTATAAATGTAGATGTAGATGTAGATGTAGACTCGTTTTGTGCAGCTCTCCACGCTTGTCTGTCCTGTGCAGGACTCGTCATCTCCAAATAACTACTGCTACCTACACTGATGAGCCAAAACATGATGACCAGTTGCTTAATAGCTTGCTTGTCCGTCCTTAGAACGAAACACATCGCTGATTCTGCGTATCAGATATCCAACAGTTTGTTGGTAGTTTTGTGGATGTATGTGACATCAGATGTCTACGTTGGCACAGTGTAATTCGCGTAAATAACGGGCCGCTGATTTGCACACTCAGTGAAGGCACCCGGTAGCAACCCAGATGGGTTCCACAGGATTTACATCAGGCAAATCTGGTCGCCGAGACCTCGACTTGAGTTCGCTGTAATGCTCCTCAAACCGCTGTAGCACGGTTCTAGCTCCGAAATACGGACAGTTATACTGTTGAAAGATGACACCACTGTCGAAGACAACATCAAGCATGAAGGGATGTAGGTGGTTCGCAGCTGTCAAAGTGTCTTCGATTACTATCACAGGCCCCATGCAAGCACAGGAGGATGTTTTCCACAGCATAAAACTCTTACCACCATCCTACGTCCATGGCGCACTGCACGTTTCGAGCGGCCTTTAGCGTCAATGACGGAGCTTTTGGAGACGACCAGCGACCTAACATAGCTAAAATGTTGTTCACGCAAAGAGCCGGCACGTTTCCTTTCGTCGACGGTCGAATCACAATAATCCTATGCCCACTACAATCGTAACTGAATGATGTCGTTGGGTCGACACGTAGGAATGGTCTGCTGCAGAACTCTACATTCAACAATGTACGATGATCGCTGTGCTCCGAAACGTTTGTGCGTGTACCAGAATTGCTCTTTCGGGAGAGATACCATAGATCACCATCTATCATACTACTTCGCAGAGGTAACAAGCTTCCGAACCTCAACTTCCGTAAAGAGTCGTGAACATCCAAGCATTGAGCGCCTAATAGTAGTTTCACTGCCCTTCTAGCTATTTCCAGGCTCATGACAGTATCACGTGAACATTCGACCAGCTTCGCCGGTTTCGAGATACTCGTTCACAGGCTCTGCATAATAATAATCTTCCCTTTGTCAAAGTAACTTGTCTCAATAGATTTTCTCATTAGCAGGTCATATCTGCGCTAATGCGACCCCCCTCCCTGTCAGCTCCGCTTACATACTCTTATTACCGCATCAAGTGCTCGCAATGACACCAGACGGCATTCAACGTCGCGGTGGGCAGTGGTGATAATGTTTTGCCTTGTCACTGCATGCGTGTTTTAACCTTCTTCTGTAGTCATGGCTTGGTCCCCCTCTATAATACTTACTCTTCCCCCGCCCCCTCCCTCCTCTCCCTGTCCCCTCGTTATTAAACTGATTATGCCTCAGAATGAGTCCTGTCAACCGATCGCTTCTTTTAGTCAAGGTGTGTCACAAATTTCCTTCCTCCCCAGTTTGATTCAGTCTCCCCCCATTAGTTATCCTTTGCGCCCATCTAATCTTCAACATTCCTCTATAGTATCACATTTAGAAACTTTCTGTTTTCTTCTTGCCTGACCTGCTTATCGCCCACGTTTCACTTTCGTAATGCAGCTATCCGAGGACGTAATCTGGTAAAAATTTCAGTAGTTTCTATATTAGATCTTCTTAAATTATTAGTCTGACAAGGGGACCTTTCGGGTTCGGAAATTAAGTTCGGGGTGAGACTTCGCAGGTTAATGGTATACCTGAAGGTTGTCTACTCATAAAAGTCTTGAAGCCCACTACCCAGAAAATTCCGTGAAAAAGGCCTCTAAAGTTTTAAGCATAGCTCATACGCAACCCACATATGGTCAGAAGTAGCACTGTAGCATGTAGGTGAAACAGCTCAGTCAGTAGCGTGCTAGAATGTCAAACGGCCAATCCCAGTCCGATTCTATCAACAGCCCCGACTTTATTTTGTTTTCTCAATAGTTTTAAAAATTATAACCAGTGTTAATTAAAGTATTATCAATGAAATCATAAATAATTTTTTTATGAAATGACTGTCACAGGCTACTTAAAATGTGAATTACACTCGTCAATACTTTCTTTATAAAAAGGTGAATCATTTAAAATGCATTTTAATGGAGGCAAATTAAAGCGTTAATTACTGTCATTACAATGTTATTACAAAATTGGGCGATATTATAAGCTGTGGAAAGGTTACAAATATTCGTTGTAAATTCGAGGAACCAGTGTCTTCGTGGAAAATAGATTATGGCTGTTGCCCTATTGTATACAGCAGCGCGGGGTAAGTGGGGCAGCCGTTCGGTCTGGGGAGCCTTGTCACGGGGCTCTTCCTTTCCCTGAGGACATTCAGGAGAGTTTCAGTATTTGTTGCGTGGAGATCAACCGCATGACTTTCGCAGAGATTGGAGTGTTCTGTACTGTGAAATATTGTCGGAATTTTTACAATACTGTGAATTAAAAATGTCTGTCAGTGAAGACATCGGGAAAGACCAGAAGCTGCAGGTCCGTTATGCAGTGATCTTAAAAGATGCGGTTGCTTATTACGAAAGCTTGCACACTGCAAATAATTTGATTGCATCGGAATCTTCAACGACAGTAGCAACGTTGATGAGTGAAGAAATTTACGGACGTACTATGGATTGTTGGCCGAAAAAATACTTGTGACTGATGATGAACTTGCTCACGGAAATGAAAACTGTGAAGATGAACCTTTCGAAAAGTACAAAGACAGCAGCTAATCGGATGAGTATGAACCAGAAGAAAAGCAGGCAAGAGACGTAGACCATCTTTCTTCGGATTACAGAATTAAAGTTGTTAAATTCGCAAAGCCTCACCGCACGTGGGAACTACAAACATTAAAAAAAAAAATAAAAAAAAATATGCAGTCGGTTAAGAAAGAATGAACATTTACCCCAATGGAAAAAAGAAGAAATATCAGTTCCTGGACGTACAATATATTCGTTTTGTTGAAGCCCGAGAGAATTATTAGCAAGTGACTACACAACATTGGGCTTTAGCAGCAGCATAACAGTTTACAGATTTTTAATGTAAAGCTTATGACAGCGGGATTCATTGATTTAAAAATAAGCATGCAATTCGTCAGCTATAAGTGAGAAGATCTGTTACAAGAAAAGAAACAGCGACGATCGAAGAAACCTTGGCTGCTCCAAACTCTTTTCGATCCCAGACAATAAAATTGATATTTCAACAAGGATTTTGTTAACAACACTGACCAGATAGATATTTATTGCACGGTACTTAAAAATTCATTTTGCTCTCTATTTTTACGATTCTCTGACAAAATACTTCAATTTTCACCGGATTTTCTTTGCAGGGTGTCAGTATCAGTCGGTGTACAACAGGTCCCTGGCTGTCAAAGGAAACAAAACTATTTTCGCCAAAAGACACAGCATGAGTAAAGTGGCGCATACATACGCCGCTCAACATGCTATTCCTCTGCCTGAAACATTCTGCCTCAAATTTTTGTTTACAAGACGCTACTGGTAACTTTGGTCCCGGAGTTAAAAAATAAACAGTAAAAGAATATTAGCCAAATAATAAAAAATGTTGTAATAACGTCTTACAAAACTGGGAAGCTAATGACAGAACTGTACAGTGAGTTTCTCAACCGGTTTTTGAAGTCTTATGTGGGTCAAAACGGTTTCTGTTAATTACTGACTCCTGGGATGGACAAGCGAACCCTGAATTATGCGACGAAATGTTTCAGGATCACGCGAGATCACCAACATGTATAATTAAAGTGATTCCTCCTTAATGTACTTCACTTGTTCAACCATGTGACGTTTGTTTTTATAGACAAGTAAAAAAATCTGATAAAGCGTATACATAAATCTTATTTAGAATAATAGAGAAATAAATTCTCGTGAAGACAGTATAAAAATATAATCGACAGTCCATCACCAGCTGTCATCGTCAAATTTTAAGGAAATGATCCGATATGCCTGGTATGCTTCCTGGTCTAATGATGAAAGAGTAGTTTTCAGGACTGTCAAAGAAGTATGTTTCTCAATATATCTTTTAAAAAATCGTTGTTCGTGTAAAAAATCGTCCTCCAAAAACTGTGCAAGATGCCAAAATACTTTTTGTTTTCAATATTCTTATGACAATTATCATTATGGTGCTTATCAAGTGAACATGATAGCGCAAAAATATTATGTAATTGAAACTCTACCCAGAATTTTGTGACATCGGTAATTAATTTGCCACCATTAAAATGCTTTTGAAATTATTCACCTTTTTAAAGGTAATATTGACGAGCGAAATTCACATTTGAAGTAGGTGTGACAGTTATTTCATAAACAAAATAAAATTATTTATGATTTTATTGATAATACTTTAAGTCATTAACTTTATTTAACATTTGTTATATTTTTTAAACAATTTAAAAAATAAAATGAAAGCGTATTGGCAGGTAGGCAGAATCTAACCCTGATAGGTCGCATAACAATCCAACACATTATTGACGTATTTTCTTTTATTTTTTAAAATCTCGTTTTGTTTTTTATTGACCGTTGTATTTGTTCATGGCGGACGTCCAATGACACCCGTTCAAATTCAGCGTTGATCCGTTCACTCTTGTTTTTTTATTACAGAGCTACAGAAAGGCTGATAACTCTCTGACCGAACACTCTCAGCTACCGCTCGGGCTAAGAGCTGCTTCACTCATCTGAATGACTTCCTGCTCATGACGCATATAACACGTATATGAGGTGTGTGTGAGCTACGTTTAAAACTTTAAAGCCCCTTTTTTCGGAATTTTCTGGATAGTGTGCTTTAAGACTTCTGTGGGTGGACACGCTGGAGGTATACTGCTAAACTACGAAGTCTCATCCTGAAATGAATTTCCGAGTCCGGAAGGTCTCCTTGCGAGTCAAAGACATATAACTACGAATAGTTTTTAGTATAGAAAAATCCAGATTTGCGCATTCCACGAAACATAAAATCATGATATTCCTTACCTACAGACATAATGAGTCAGACAAGACTCACAGATATTTAGGAATAACAATGCGCTGATCTATAAAACACAGCGACCACATCATTTCAATTGTAGGCAAATAAATGGTAGGTACAACTCGTTGGTGGAACACTGGAAAAATGCAATTTGTCTGCAAAGGATATCGCATACAAAACAGATGTATAACAGATTTTTGACTACTCCTCACGTTTTATGAGCTGACGCCAAGAGAGAATGTGAAATGGACACTAAAAAGGGGTGTTTTAATGGTCAAAACCTTGTCTGACTCGTCATGGTGAGTAAGAGAAATGTGGAATAGTATTAACTGGCAGGCACTTCTACATCTACAGCTACATGATTACTCTGCTATTCACAATAAAGTGTCTGGCAGAGGGTTCAATGAACCACCTTCAAGCTGTCTCTCTACCGTTCCACTCTCGAACGGCGCGCAGGAAAAACGAGCACTTAAATTTTTCTGTGCGAGCCCTGATTTCTCTTATTTTATCGTTATGATCATTTCTCCCTATGTAGGTGGGTGCCAACAGAATGTTTTCGCAATCGAAGGAGAAAATTTGTGATTGAAATTTCAAGAGAAGATCACGTCGCAACGAAAAACGCCTTTGTTTTAATGATAGCCACTCCAATTCACGTATCATGTCTGTGGCACTATCTCCCCTACTTCGCGATAACACAAAACGAACTGTCCTCCTTTGTACTTTTTCGATGTCATCCATCAGTCCCATGTGATGCAGCTCCCACACCGCACTTTTCGCGCCATACAGATGTCTTATCTAAATCATTTTGCAATTCGTTTTGGTCACCTGATGACTTTACAAGACCGTAAATGACAGCATCATCTACAAACGATCTAAGACGCCTACTGAGATTGTCTCCTACGTCGTTAATATAGATCAGGAACAATAGAGGACCTATAACACTTCCTTGGGGAACGTCGGATATTATTTCTGTTTTACTCGATAGACTTTCCGTCTATTACTACGAACTGTGACCTTTCTGACAGGAAATCACGAATCCAGTCGCACAACTGAGGCAATACTCCATTTGCACGCAGTCTGGTTAGAAGACCCTTGTGAGGAACGGTATCGAAAGCCGGCTGGAAATCTAAAAATATGGAATCAATTTGACATCCCCTGTCGATAGCACTCATTACCTCATGAGTATAAAGGACTAGTTGTATTTGGCAAGAACAATATTTTCCGAATCCGTGCTGACTACGTGTCAATAAATCGTTTTCTTCGAGGTACTTCATAATGCTCGAATACAGTATATGTTCCAAAACCCTACTGCAAATCGACGTTAGTGATATAGGACTGTAATTCAGAGGATTACTCCTACTTCCCTTTTTGGGTATTGGTGTGACTTGAGCAATTTTCCAGTCTCTAGGTACGGATGTTTCTGTGAGCGAGCGGTTGTATATAATTGCTAAGTATGAAGCTATTGTATCAGCATACTATGAGGGGGAACCTGACTAGTATACAATCTGGACCGAAAGCCTTGCTTTTATTGAGTGACTTAAACTGCTTTGCGACACCGAGGATATCTATTTCTATGTTTTTCATCTTGGCAGTTGTTCTTGATTGGAATTCTGAAATATTTACTTCGTCTTCTTTGGTGAAGGAGTTTCGGAAATCCGTGTTTAACAACTCTGTTTTAGTGGGACTGTCATCAATGACTTCACCGTTGTTATTGCGCATTAAAGGTATTGATTGCGTCTTGCCACTGGTGTGCATCATGTATGACCAGAATCTCATTGGGTTTTCTGCCAGATTTAGAGACATAGTTTCGTTGTCGAAATTACTGAAAGCATCTCGCATTGAAGTACGCGCTATATTTGGAACTTCTGCAAAACTTTGCCAGTTTTGGGGATATTGCGTTCTTTTAAATTTGCATTCTTTTTTCGCTGCTGCTGCAACAGCGATCTGACCCGTTTTGTGTACCATGGGGGATAAGTACTATCACTTAATAATTTACGTGGTATATATCTCTTAATTGCCGTCGATACAATCTCTTTGAAATCATTCCACATCTTTTCTACACTTACGTGATCAGACCAGAAGGAGTGAAGACTGTCTCTTAAAAAGGCGTTAAGAGCATTTTTATCAGCTTTTCTAAATAGATGTTCTTTGCGTTTCTTTTTGATGGTTCTATGTGTTACGCTATTCAGCCTAGCAGTTACTGCCTTGTGTTCGCTAATGCCCGTATTCGTCATTATACTCCCTATTTGTCCAGTATTATTTGTTGCTAAGAGGTCAAGTACGCTTTCGCAACCATTTACTCGTAGAAACACGCCACACATGTCACGAGAACCTGATGGAAAAAACCTACTTTCAGGAGAGAAAACTCAAATATTCTTGGGCTTTAATACCATTGATAAAATTGAGCAAACAGTTTCTCGGATGGAAACGTCAGTCAGTCAGTCTTCCCTTAGACTCTCCGTAAATGAAACTGCAATAAGTCTTCACATATGGAACAACTAATAAGCATTCTCTGGCCATTGCTTCCTAGTGAACTGTATGCTCTACAAATGTTGAATAGAGTGTAGAGCCCTTAAAGTGTACTGCGCAAAAAATACATCTTGCGCAAAAAAAGAAAAGAAAATCGCTGTCTTTCACTTCCCAGTCGATATTTTTCCACGTTATTCCTGTCTGTGCAAGTAATAGCTTAATATATATCTGACTATATTGAGTCACAATACTGGAAATCATCCGACATTATATTTTACCTCACTGGCAGTCTGCTATTTTGTTGCACCTTAAAGTAAGCATAAAAAAGAAATCATAAGCAGAAGAAAAAGTAGATCAGTGAAAGAAATGGTGGAGGTAAAGCACTGGTATTGTAACCATTGGTCGCCGGTTCTATTTTAACAAAACCAAACTTTTGAACTGAAACGAAGATTGCCAAATCATCTTACAGGAGAACTCGCAATTGCCCTCATGTACTATGTACTGATAACTGCATCACCTTGGATAAAATGTTCCAAATGGAAAATAATTCTACATTCAGATCGTCGGGAGGGGATTACTCTGGTAGAAATTTAGAAATCGTTATCCCAAAAAAAGTTTAAGCGCCGTTCAACGTGTAGAAGTATGCAATGTTAGATCCCGTAATAGGTTAAGGAGGTTAGGCAATTGTAAAACACAAAGGAACGGGGGGAAGCTACGTGTAATGTAAATTCCATAAATTCGATGGCAAGCAAGAACAGGACTTGTGGTCAAGTAAGACCTTGTTTATAAGAACAACGTCAAAGAACAGAACAAAGGAATAGTATTAATAATGCACAAATTAGGAATGCTGGCAAACTATTGTGAACAGCATAGTGAACACCTTATCGATGCCAGGACACACAAAAAAGAACAGCAGCCACCACAGTATACAGCTGTACGAGTATGTGACTGTGGTTCCGAGCATGATGAAGAGATTTAAAAAAAATATGTATGATGAGATAAGATAAATTATTCGTATAGTTAAGGGACGTGAAAATTTAACTGTAACTGGTGACTGGATTTCGATGATAGGAAAACGAAGAGAATAAGAAATAGTAAGAGAACACGAAGTGAGGGAAAAGGATGAAAAGTGAGGTCCACTGGAAGAATTGTACACTGGGGATGGTTTAATAAATGCAAACACTAGGTGTAAGAAGCGTGAGTGAAGGTTGTATGAGTGGAAGATATCTGGAAAGGTCGCAGGTACATTAATAACGGTAAGACAGACATTCAGAAACATTTTAAACTACAACACATTTTCAGGAGCAGATGTGGATTCGGACTATAGTTTATTGGTTATGGACTTAAGAATTTGCAGAAAGGTAGGAAATTACGGAGCTGAGATCTGGATGAATTGAAAGAAGGAAGTGCTGTTCCGAATTTTCGAGCAAGTATTAGCCAACAATTGGCTGAGACAGGGGACAGGAATACAATAGAAGGCGACTGGATAACGTCCAATGGAAAAAAAGAGGGAAGGCTGCTGAGAACCAAATAGGGTAGAGGGAAATGCTTAGCTCTAGAATTATGCACAAATATGGAAAGATGGACGCCATTTATATGAAAATTAAAGAGACCTTTGCAGAAAAAAGAAGCAGCTGTATGAACATCAAAACTCAGATGAGCTAAGCTAAGAAGAAGAAAGAGCTGTAAGGCGGAACGAACACATAAAGGTGCTATAGAAGGGAAATGGACCCTAAGGTAATATTATGAATGCTAAGAAGAGCTGGATGAAGATCAGATGGGAGGTATGATATTGGAAGAAGCAAGGACCTTGGAACAGACGATATTCCTTTAAAATGACTGACATCCTGATAGAGTCACCGTAACAATACAATTTCTACCTACCATGCAAGGTATATGAGACAGGGTAAACTCGTTTAAACTCATAGAAGGCTACAATAACACCAATTCAAAAGAAGACAGGTGCTGTCATTGTGAATATTATCGACCCATCATATCAATAAGCAATGTTCGCAAAACACTAATCCAAATTATTTAAAAAGGAATGGAAAGACTTCAGACTGATTACCACCACCACCACCAAAACAACAAATAACAACTACATACGGAAGCTTACCGGCAATCGTGATACACGAATTGACCTGCAACAAGCAGCACGGTGGCTTCCGGAATATAGATGTAGATGAAATGGCTAGCAGTGAATAGCTTCATCAAACAAGTCTTCGGACTGAAGACCACGATAACAGCATTGAAAATATAAAACTACTGAACAACATTACCTTAGGGGAAGCTTTAGCAAAGAGGCCCGACTTCGGTTGAAGACCGTATTCCAGCTATTATTCAGCATATTGCAACTATAAAGAGAAACGCTTTGGTGGCTTAAAAAGATACTCACTGAAAGCTAGGCCTGTTCTACATCATAAAAATATCTCTTTTGATTTGTGTGTGTGTGTGTGTGTGTGTGTGTGTGTGTGTGTGTGTGGGAGGGGGGGTGGACTGATGTGACGTCACCGACGAAAAAAGTCAGTTCAGACAGAAATTCGTTATTCCTAAAGGACGGATATTGACAACGATTTCTTTCAAAGGAACCACGCCGTAATTTGTAGTAGGGAAACGACAGGAAGCTTAAATCTGGTTTAAGCACACAGGAATTTGAATCGCATTCCAACCTAACGTAAGTCGACTGTTGAGTATAAGTAAGATGTTGAGTCTAAGTAACAGGTGCGATGTGCTGTTAGTGAAGGCCTTTGAGCAACCCAGTAGCGTGCGTTATCGGTGACAACCCACGGAACTGCGGTGGACGTTCTGATTCGAGATTTAATTATGTGTACTACCCCGTCGATCGCGACTCGAGGTCATAGCGCAGGCACCGCTCTCCAACGGTCCCAGCATTTAGCTGAGGCGATTTAAGAGAATCCCCCAAAATAGCGAAACTAGTATCTCTGATTATAGCGCTACTACTGAATTAGAGTTCTGTGCGTTAACCAAAGGGACCCGAACAAGCTGCGATCGAGCTGCTTTCACCAGAGACAGAAGAAAGCTGGAAACCCCACTGCTACAGCTGAATCACTCCCACACGGATACGCTAGGAAACAAGTGAAAAACAATAAGATCTCTTAAATAGGTTTCTGAGAACGGCTGACGAAAGAAATGGAAGCTGTTGGACAAAGGCGAAAGTGTCTAGTACTTATACATCCGTTTCAAAGCCAGTTCTTTCAGCCCAGTGGATACAAGATTAGACACTCGCTTCTTTCTGCGAGAGTGCAAATAAGAATTACTGGCCATGTGATGCGGCAACAAACCGACTATTAACGTTGGTGTGTAGAATGTAAGAGTCTGGCGACATACCATCCGACTGTCGGAAAAATAACATCGACACAATTTCGGAGACAGCAAGAGCTGAGAAGTGCGAGAATAATCACACAATCAGCACATGCATCGAAGTTGCTAACAAGAATAGAATACAGAAGAATGGAAAAGAAAATTGAGGGTGTGTTAGATGGCGATCAGTTGGCTTTTGGAAAGGTAAAGGCACCAGAGAGACAATTCTGACTTTGCGGTTGATAATGGAAGCAAGATTAAAGAAAAATCCAGACACGTTCATTTGTGGAACTGGAAAAAACGTTCAACGATATAAAATGGTGCCAGACGTTCGAAATTCTGAGAAAAATAGGGGTAAGCTACAGGGAGAGACGGGTAATATACAGTATGTAGAAGAGCCAAGAGGGAAGAATAGGAGTGTACGACCAAGAAGGAAGGGTTCGGATTAAAAAGAGTGTAAGATAGGGATCTAGTCTTTCGCTCTTACTGTTCAATCTCTACATCGAAAAAGCTATGATAGAAGGAAAAGAATGATTCAAAAGTGGAATTAAAATTCAAGGTGAAACAATATCAATGAACCATTTGCTGATGACATTGTTATTCTGAGCGAAAATGAAGAATAATTACATGATCTGTTGAATGGAATGAATAGTCTAACGAGTACAGACTATGGACTAATAATAAACTGAAGAAAAACGAAGGTAATTGGAAGTAGCAGAAATGAGAATAGCGAGAAACTTAACATCAGGATTAATTGTCACGAAGAAGAGGAAGTTAAGGAATTCTACTATCTATGCAAAAAAAATACCAATGACGGACGGAGCGAAGAGGACATAAAAAGCAAACTAGCAATGGCAAAAAGGGAATTCGTGGTCAAGAGAAATCTACTAGTATCAAACAAAGGCCTTAATCGGAGGCAGGAATTTCTGAGAATATCCTTCTGGAGCACAGCATGGACTGCGGGAAAACCGGAACAGAAGAGAATCGAAGCATTTGAGATGTGGTGCTACAGACGAATGTTGAAAATTATGTAGGCTCATAAGGCAGGGAATGAGGAGGTTCTGCGCAGAATCGGAAGGAAAGGAATATGTGGAGAAGGGACTGGATGACCGGAAATCTGTTAAGACATGAAGGAATGACTTCCATGGTACTAGAGGGAGCAGTAGAGGGCAAAAACTGTAGAGGAAGGCAAAGACTGGAATACATCCAGCAAATAATTGAGGATGTAGGTTGCAAGTGTTACTCAGAGAAAAAGAGATTGGCACGGGAGAGGAGTTCCTGGCGGCCTGCGTCGAACCAGTCACAAGACAAAATAATAATAATAATAATAATAATAATAATACACTGCTCTCCGCACACCTGTTTCAATCATCAATGGATTTTCGCTCCCCGCTCTCCTTTTGGTATAACATCCCTTTGCTGCGTTTAGTGGACGGTCGATGCGTGCATGAGCGTGCTCTGCAGTCACGTGGGCGCGCGCCCATGTCCCTCTAGCGGCAAGTTTGGGGCCTCAGCGCTCTCCCTCTCGTAAGCTCCACATCTTCTTCCATAGGTAATGGCACTGCGATCCCTTCAGCGGTTTTGCATTTTAGAGCCTCCGCCTTGTTTCATTTTGAATGACCGTAATACGCTACACTTACTACTCATACATCTACCTTAGCGTCATTGCATTATTGTGACATCGCACTTACGAATTTCTTGCAAAATAGGTTACCTTTAAATAATATAGTGAAAATATTGGTTGTTACTAAAAGGGCCATGGAATATGTAAGAAGAAATAAATTGTAATTTCAGGATATACTTTTCATCGGTAAAGAGTCTATCTTTCAACTCTATAGTTTTGCATTACAAGCGTGTTATAAGTGGTTCAGCAGCTGATGTTCTTTCAAAAAGGTTTTGATTTGATTCATACAATGTCAGAACCTTTTCTCATTCCACTTTTATCACAGCACCATGGCAGATGATTTATGAGACATTTATGATTACTAATGCAAATGTTACCTTTAATTTTCCGTTATTCAGGCATACCTATCGTACCATTCCGAAGTAAGCTCTGGCACTTTTAGTTGAATTTTCTTTCGTAGAAGCACACAATTCTCGTGTGTGGTGGTGCTAGCAGTTTACACGTAGCAATCACCGTTCGACCACCAACTATGACAGTATTATGTTCCTATGTAAGAATGCTTATACGGATATGAATTCAATTGACCTGCCTCCTGCTTGCTTAATGATTCGCCTTGTAGCCATGATCTTAAAACAAAAAATAATTATATTATTTAATTTATTTACTATGGACTTTCTTGTTTCCGTAAAATGTGTCCAAATCTGTAGGATTTACGTTCCTTTCATTGTTACAAATTTTAAACGTTAGGCTAACAGCTGTTCTAATTTTTAACAATTTTCGAAGTCTGGGTAAAAAGCTTGATCCTTACTAGAGCTAGATTTACAATGAGTCATACATATACATAACACAAGCTAGAGAAATGTCACTACTACACAGTAAAACCCAAACTATATTAGTGTGAAGTCCTAAAAAATGGCTCTGAGCGCTATGGGACTTAACATCTGAGGTCATCAGTCTCCTAATACTTAGAACTACTTAAATCTAACTAACCTAAGGGCATCACACACATCCATGGCCGAGGCAGGATTCGAACCTGCAACCGTAGCAGTTGCGCGGTTCAGGACTGAAGCGCCTAGAACCGCTCGTCCACCGCGGCCGGCTGCAAAAGTCCTCCTAAAGAAATAAATTAAGCCAGAAGCAGCGTATCGTATTGTAAATGAAATCAGATCTATTAGTGTCCCTGATTTTGTTATCATTGTTGTTATTGTTTTTGTAGTCTTCAGTACGAAGACTGATCTGATGCAGCTCTTCATGCTACTCTACGCTATGCAAACCTCTTCATCTACAAATACCTACTGCTACCTACATCCTTGTGAATCTGCTTACTGTATTAATCTCTGGATCTCCCTCTACGAACATTTACCTCCTCCCCCTCCCCCTTCGCACTTCCCTCTGATACTAAGTTGGTGATCCCTTGATATCTCAAAATGCGTCCTTCCAATCGATCCCTTCTTCTAGTCAGGCTGCGCCATATTTTTTTCTCCCCAATTCTTTTCAGTACCTCCTCATTAGTTATGTGATCTACCAACCCAACCTTCAAGATTCTCCTGTAGCATCATATTTGAAAATCTTCTATTCGTCTCTTATCTAAACTGTTTATCGCCCATGTTTCACTTCCATACTTGGCTTCACTCCATACAAATACTTCCAGAAAACGTCCTAACATTTAAAGTTATATTTGATGTTAAAAAAATATCTCTTCTTCAGAAACGGTTCTCTTGCCACTGCCAGTCTACATTTTATATCCTCTCTACTTAAGCCATCATCCGTTATTTTACTGCCCAAATAGCAAGACTCATCCACTACTTTAAGCGTTTCATTTCCTAATCTAATTCCTTCAGCTTCAGCTGCTTTAATTCGACTACATTCCATTATCCTTGTTTTGCTTCTGTTGACGTTCATCTTATATCCACTTTTCAAGAATCCATACATTCCGTTCAACCACTCTTAAGCCCTTTGCTCTCTCTGACAAAATTACAATGTTATAAGAAAAGCTGAAGGTTTTTTATTTCTTCTCCCTGAACTTGGTTCCTTCTCCAAATTTTTCTTTTGTTTCCTTTACTGCTTGCTCAAACATTCCGTTCAACCACTCTTAAGCCCTTTGCTCTCTCTGACAAAATGACAAAACATTCCGTTCAACCACTCTTAAGCCCTTTGCTCTCTCTGACAAAATTACAATGTTATCAGAAAAGCTGAAGGTTTTTATTTCTTCTCCCTGAACTTAGTTCCTTCTCCAAATTTTTCTTTTGTTTCCTTTACTGCTTGCTCAGTGTACTGATTGAATAACATCGGGAATAGGGTACAATCCTGTCTCACTCCCTTCTCAATTATTGCTTCCTTTCCATGCCCCTCGACTCTCATAACTGCCATCTGGTTACTGTACAAGTTGAAAATAGCCTTTCACTCTCTGTATTTTACTCCTGCTATCTTCAGATTTTCGAAGAGTGTATTGCATTCATCACTGTGAACAACCTTCTCTAAGTCTACAAATACTATAAACGTAGATTTGACTTTCCGTAATCTACCTTCTAAGATAAGTCGTAGGTCAGTATTGTCTTCGTGTTTCTATATTTCTCCATAATCCAAATTGATTGTCCCAGAGGTAGTCTTCTGCCAGTTTTTCCATTCTACCGTAAAGAATTTTGGTTAGTATTTTGCAACCTAGATTTATTAAGCGGATAGTTCGGTAATATAAACACATGTCAGCACCAATTTCTCTGGAATTGGAACTATTATATCCTTCTTTAAGTCTGAGGGCATTTCACCTATCTCATACATCATCCACACGAGATGAAGAGTTGTGTATAACATCTATTGTTACCCCAGTCAAATAACATTAATAACAACGGTAACGCGAAGGCAAAACTTTTCCTTCTACAATTTCATATTTCCGTAATATTTTTGTAATAAGCTATCTATTTTCTTTGGTTACCGCACGAAGTAAAATATCAGACATATACTAACTCGCAAGTCAGAGATATTACGCACTGGCGAATTTACTGGTGAATTTACTACGATGTGTCAACGATACCGCTATAAATATTATTTTTTTACATTAAGAATTGGTTGGTTGGTTGGTTGTTTTCGGGAAGGAGACCAGACAGCGAGGTCATCGGTCTCATCGGATTAGGGAAGGACGGGGAAGGAAGTCGGCCGTGCCCTTTGAAAGGAACCATCCCGGCATTTGCCTGGAGCGATTTAGGGAAATCACGGAAAACCTAAATCAGGATGGCCGGACGCGGGATTGAACCGTCGTCCTCCCGAATGCGAGTCCAGTATCTAACCACTGCGCCACCTCGCTCGGTCATTAAGAATTTTTCTTGTTATTAACGTATATTTTCTTTCACTGCATTGTTATGGCTAAATTCTAATCTGACTATGTTTGTATCTTTATTAAGCTAACACTCCTACAAGGTATACGATTGCTGTCCTTGAAATATATTTTGTCTTCGACTTTCTTTGTCCTTTGATCTGATTAAAGTAACAGTATTCTTGCTTTTCTTTCTCTGAAAATATGATTTCAGTTTCATGTACGAGAAACAGTTTGCTTTACAGACAAGTCTAACTAGTGAATAAGTAAATCAAAATTTTACATTTAACACAGGATGAAATTTTGTTGTCACTACAAGCCAATACATACACTGACATCGAGTTTCATAGCAGCCCAGTCATAACTGGGCCTTGCTTACAAAAAAATTAGCAATGCCGCCGCCACTGTATCTCTGTCAGCAAAGACTATAAAACAAATCTTAGCCTCTTCAGGCGTCGGCTTTTAGCAAACTACTCGTCGCCATCAAATGTTAGAATGAAGGTATAAACACGACCGAGCTTATGAAGTAAATGAGTACTAACACTGTAGTTCGGGTTTTAATGGTTCCATATTACTTTTCAGAATGGCAAAGAATTCTACCAAGAGTATTTTACATTTAAACGTTATTGTTATGTGCTTTTGAGTCTGTCACAAGCACTCAGGGCAACTATACAAAATCTTTGCTACACAAAATAACACAAACCACTTGGAATAGATATGGCTCTGCAAGGCAAATTTGTTCGCACCGGTGATAAAACGGACCTCTCTCCGGTCAGAATCTCTCTTCCAATTACCGTTACCAATTAACTTCGAGTTGCCCTGGATGGAATGATCGTGGGTTTTTCCAGCCTAATTTGCACCTATTTACAGGCCCCTTAATGATCACAAGCATCGAGTTAGCCTGACCTGACAACCTATTGCCTGCGACTCTAAGTAAACTCCAAAATCGACTTACCCGTATGGCATTCAACTAAAAGGCGACCTCAGGTCCAACATCTCCACAAGACTTCCCTCATAGATTACTGTCACACAACACATACTGTACCTCAGGAACCACTTAAAACCAACAAACGAACAGCGCTACTAGTACTTTTAAACAATAAGTTAATTGTGCAGACAGCCCTCTGAGAAACCTACATCGTGCTTGTAATATATTCTTTGCAACCACGGAGTTCCTGTATGGCTGTCTAACCTCGGCATCAGCTTCTTGCCGCCCCTCCTCCATATTTTTCATCTAGAACACATTTGGTACAAACTTTTACATCAGAGAAACCAAAAATAAATCACATAAGAATTATTTTACTCATCGTAATCCACTTACTGTTGACCTGAAGATTGGACGATTATTCTATTCGTGGCACCAGACACGCAAATTGTCGCATGTAAAACTATATCCCTATTATTTTCACGATAGTCGATGTTTTATCGTGTTATACAGAAAAATATGGTCGTGACTGTTTCTTGTTGCATTTGCGCTGTTGTAAAGAAAAAGCGAGAGAGAGCTACACCTCTAGTCTTTTACTTCGAAAAGTAATTAAATCGCTGAAAAATCCAAAGGTGTAAAAATACTGAAGCAAACACGCTACACGCATAAACTTTTACTATTTGTACGTTTTTAGAAATTACCCATATGAGTTGTGCATATCTTTGGAGAATAATGATGAATACGCTCTTCAGATGGTTCTATTTCATCTCCGAGAACTAATTCTTCGAGAGAAACTTTTCATTGTAGGAACATAGAGTATTCGAGCTCCAGGTTTTATCAGTATCGAAAACATGCGGCGAAACATGAAGATTTAATCGAATTTTCGTTAATTGTAGTTTCATTTCTTAACATTTGCTACTCTTCATGTCACGCAGGGAAAATATCATACCTAATGCACAAATACTGAATTTTTGTGCATCTAAATGTCAGCAAAGAAATGCTACTTAAGAAATTAGATTTCTCGATCCTTCTGGATATCGCTAAATGATTATGGGGAGTTTGTAATCACTATCCATCGCAATAAAGCACAATGAATTTGATTACTACATTTTACGTAATAATATGCGCGTTTGTTTTGAAGACCAGTTACTCCGCACGACGTGTTTCATTGGAGTTTCCGTCAGAAGATGAAATTATCATTGACCTTTTCTTCATACGTTTTCGTCTGCAGAATTGTACAACGTTTTCTTTTTGAAGCAATGATGTGTTTTCCAACTTAATAATCATCGTTTCCTGAGACTCGATTATTAGAGACGATCACTGGTGTGCCCTTCATTATCCACTATAACGAGTCGCACTCGTCTAACATTACCTTTTTTTTATATAGAAATAAGCGATACCATGTATACTATCGATTCCTGCATAGGTTAAAATTATCTCAGCTGTTTCACTAAAAGAATGCATATGATATTATATACGATGTATTATATGTCAGGCTAAAATATATAAAAGAGGGGTTAATGTGTTACTATCGATATGTACTAACATTTAAAATTATCCGTCTTTTAAGAATAATTGAAATTAAAAATTTTATGGCATACTTAAAATCCTTATTGTTAACTGCGAAATCAAATTATTAAATTTGTTTCTGGATTTATTTATGAAATAATGATATAATTTGATAAACATTCTTCTCCTGTTGAGAAAGTTTGTAAACTCTTTGAACATTGTGAGTACCGCAGAACGTAAGTAGTTCTGGGCATGCTTCAGATGTAAGAAGATGTTTTTATAAGTTTGTTGCAAACAATGTAATTATTGGTTTTAGAATTTGGATATTATAAAGTAGTTGTGATTTAGAAGAATAGAACAAAATAAAAAGATATTTATAGCAACAGGCAACTCCTCATCAGTTATTTCGGCCTCAAGAACACGCAACGTCAAATCAAAATTTTCAGCAGCAAGAATATTCTCCTCAACACAACAAGATTTTGAGCCAGCAACAACAATAAAAACAAGATAATCAAGAGAAGTAAAAAAATTTCTTCCTTTGTAATCTTACTCCCCTAGAAGTTTTCAAAATTTGTGCAAAGATGGAGAACTTGAATGGTGAATTGTGGGAGGGTAAGATTATACCACGACTGCTAAAATAGTATATAGTATTATTCATAATTGTCGACTTTTCGTAAGTTGTGCTGTTACGACATTCGAAAAAAAGAGAGATTCGTTAAATATCTAGTTACATATAGAAAATCTTTCCATCAACAGGAAAGGTTACTGAGTTTCTGTAAATGTTGAAAAATGTAATGTCATTCACTTCTAGCTACGTAAAAATAAAATATCCTTTGATTACAAAATGAAACCGTCACTAGGTAGTCAGTCAACACCTGTTTGTAACATTTCTTGTGGGAATAAAATGAATCGGTCATATGGGCTCATTCATAAGTAAAACGATGCGATATTAGAAAATTCCAGTGCCTCTACAAAGAGAATTGTGATAGAAACATGTATTCGACCTCCGCTGAAAATAAATATTGTAGTAACCAGTCACTTTTATCAGATTAGAATTTCCACACTAGGCGTTTAGGAGGACTAAATCTCCGCCACTAGGTAAATTTATGTTATGTAATACAACATTTATATTTTGTGTGCGCGACTTCTGGGTTACATGTGGGCCTCTTTGGCAATAGAAGACTAAAACGATTTCACTACAAAGCTCAAGGTTATATCGATATTTTGATTACACAGGTAAATAGGTTGTTGAGAAGGATGTGTGATGTATCCCCAGTGTTATTCAGTCACTGAGCAACCACTAAAGGAAACTAAGGAGAAATTTGGATAGGGAATTAAAATTCAGGGAGGAGAAATAAAACCTTTGTTGTTTGCCGATGACATTATAATTTGACAGAGACGAAAAGGACCGGAGAGAGCAGTTCAGTGAAATGGATAGTCTAGCAAAAACATTGTACTCGTAAGATGAATATCAACAAAAGTAAATCAACACTAATGGAAATGCAATCAAAGTAGAGCAGGCAGTGTTGAGGGAATTAGATTACGAAACGACACACGAAAAGTAGCTCATGATTTCTGCTATTTGGGCAGCGAAATAAAACGTTGGAAGTAGAGAATATACAAAACAGAGACTGGTGATAGTCTCAAACGCATTTCTGAGGATGAGAAATTTGGTAACATCGAATGTAAATTTACGTGTTAGGGAATCTTTCATAAAGGTATATGGAGTGAAGCCTTGTACGATTGTGAAACGTGGACGATAAGCAGTTCAGACAAGAAGACAGTAGAAGCTTTGAAAATGAGCAAGTGCAGAACAGTCTTGAAAATTAGATGGGTAGGTCGAATAGCTAATGAGGAGCTACTGAATGACATTGAGAAAAAATTAAATTCATGGCTGAATTTGACTAAAAGAAGGGATTGGTTGTACAACACATCCTGAGAAATCAAGAAACCGCCAGTTTAGGAATGAAAAGAAATTTGGAAGGCTAAAAATGTGTAGGGAAACCAAGAGCTGATTACAGTCGCCAGGTTCAAATGGATGCATTTGCCATAGTTATGCAGGAATGAAGAGGCTAGCACAGGATGAACTAGCGTGGAGAGACGCTTCAAACCAGTCTTAGAACTAAAAAAAAAAACAACAGCAGGAGGTTGACAGACCACATAATATTATTTACATTCACAATGATTTCATCTGTGTAGTCGAAACATCCACATAACTGTGAGTTTTGTGGGGAATTAGTTTCTTGTCTTCTGCTGCCAGAATGTGCTACCGTTACCAAGATACATGCCTTATTAATTCACATAAGTGCACGTTGGTCTCCCAAATGAATAGGGGTAATTAAAATGTGATAAATGTGATTGGTCACAGTAGCTTGTATTTTTAAATATTAGTCACAACTGTCACGGTCAAGGCAAACTTATAGTGGTCATCTTTAAAGTTATAATGGATGTGTGCATTAGAGATGTTGGTGGATGAAGTAACACGATTCAGAGGAGATCAGCCAAGGAGGTAATAGGTTTATATGAAACGAAGTTAGTCAGCAGTATAACAAAACAACTTAAACCGATAGACACGTGACATAAAGCGCCTATGAAATCACAAATTAGTAAATGTCAGGGACTGGTTTCAGGGAGAAAGGTAGACATTCTTCTACACTTGGTTACCGTACAGTCGATAAAGGTGTGTCAAATTAATAATACCTCTCACAGAGCCATATAAAAGGTCATTTCTTCCACGGTCCATCTGTACATATAAATGTAGTAAATATTAATAAGAGCTATGAAAATATGAAAAATGAACTCTGCTACACTTCTTACTGCGATTTACAAACTTTAATTGGTTGTTGGGGTACTGCAGAACGTGTAACGAATCGGAAATATCAGAGTAGACTGGTTTAGGTCGAAACATGTTCATGTTTTACGTATTAAATCCTGTTAAGTTACTGTAACGACGGTAACCCCAGGGAGATTCCTCAGTACTCATAATTTATAGTGCTGTAACACTGTGTGGAAACGTCTCAACTGATGGCAAGAGCAACTGGCACTATTTCTCCCGACATCTGTCAAAAGGATCAATTCTTCGTACAGGGTTGTAGTTATTGAGCTGTATGAAATAAAATCGCCATAATTTCTGAACGATTTGCGTTAGTACGTTAAAACCTCACGACTGGGCGCGGGGCATGATGGGAATTGGTATGGGCATGCGCATAGGACGGTTTAGCGACGAAGCCCACTTTCATTTTGATGAGTTCGTCAATAAGCAAAATTGGCGCATTTGGGTGACTGAGGATCCGCATTTCGCGATCTAGAAGTCTCTTCACGCTCAACGGGTGACTGTGTAGTGTGCAGTGTCCAGTCACGAAATAATTGGTGCGGTATTCCCTGATGGCACTGTGACTGCCGAACGGTGCCTGAAGGTTTTGGAAGATAATTTCATCCCCATTACCCAAAGTGACCCTGATTTTGACAAGATTTGGTTCTTGCAAGACGGCGCTCGACACCATCGAGGCAGGAGAGTGTTTGATGTCCTGGAGCAGCACTTTGGGGATCGCATTCTGGCTCTGGGGTAACCAGAGGCCACTGGCATTGGCCGCGATTGGCCGCCATATTCTCTGGATCTGAACACAGGCGGCTTCTGTCTGTGGGGTAAAGATAAGGTGTACAACAATAGCCCCCAAAGCTATTGCTGAGCTGAAAACAGCCATTCAGGAGGTCACTGGCAGAACAGATGTTTGGACACTTCAGCGGGTCATGCAGAATTTCGCTATTCGTCTGCGCCACATCATCGCCAATGTTGACAGGCATATCGAACACGTCATAACCCAAATCCGAATATCTGTAGTGACGTTTGCATGTTGAATAAAGTGCGTGCACGTCATAGTGTGTAACTAATTATTTTTTATATAGTTCAATAATTTTCACCCTGTAAACATGGCAGTAGTAGAAGGAGCACGGTAGGAAACTGTCTGCAGCATTCTTTCTCCAGTGGTGGCTGACTTGCTCCAGTACTGTGCTACCATTTCTTTCCCTTTTTTCCTACGCCGTAACGAATTGTGTCGGAGACAGTCCAATGGCATAGGGTCACGTCTCTGGCTCGTGAGTTTGCTAGATTTCTTCTGATCGTAAAATTCGTGTTACACTGTTAATGATACTCATGTTGTCTCTTTGTTATAATGTATAGGTACACGACACAACCCATTTCAGTCTTTCATCTCAAGTGTCTTTAGCGTTTCATGGACTGTGGTAGACTGTTTCCGGCTAGGCGAATAGTCACAAGAGGTTCCGCAAACAAGTGACATTGTTAGTTGCTTGCTTGCAACTTTTTTGCCTGCTTGTTACTTCGTTTCTCCCAAGGATTATTATTGAAAGTTCGGAGCATCTACAGTTTTTAAAACAGTACGTCGCAGTATTTTACCTCCAGTATGGCGGCGCTTTGTAAGAACAATTCAGTTGGATAACTATTTCGTAGATGTGGAAAAAACATTAGGTGGCAAAAATGCCGTCATAACTGCTCGATACCTATTTGAGCTAGGAACACGGGGTAAAAAGTTTTTGGTTTAGCCCGAACGAGTAACCATTTGTATAGCTTTGCATTAGTGTAGCTACGTTACAGTATATTAGGCAAGGTTTGAACGACGAAACCATGCTAACGTTCAGGCAAAGTGGGACAATCGATCAATTCCTTTTGCACAAGATTATAATTGGGCTGAAATTAATGCTCAGGTAATGGAACTATTTGCATGCGCGCTGTTCGGATTTTACGTGCAGAAACATATAAAAACACATTTTTCTGGGAGGCTTTTGAAGAGCACCACTTCATTCTTTAAACTTGTACGAATCGGTTCCAACTCTGCAATGAGGTAGACGCGAAGGTAGATAACTGGGTAAAGTCAGGACGAAATATTTTGTAGACAATAATATTTATCCGTTGTCGAGACAGGGGTGTTTATATTCGAGTTAAATGTAGAACGTAAAATTCATTCTTACGTGAATTGAATGCACGGAAACAATTTAAAGTGAATAAAATAAATAAAAAACGAATTCTTACGTTCAAATAGGAAATTTGCTTTCAAAAATCTAGCTTCATTCCGAGTTTACGTCCAATAAAAGGATTCTTCTGAGGTTTTTTATGCGCTCCACTTGTATGTTTCATACGTGTACGATTCGGCACAAATTTCTTAGGATGATATACATGTAATTAATGGTTGTCCTGTTGTTTTTTGAAAGCTTTATCCGGAAGATGATTCGAAAAAACAGGTACCGGTTCAGTCGGCGTCCGAGCCAATATACATCTACGTCGGTTGCCAAGCTACGGCGGTCTAATGTCAAAATTACGATAGAATAAAAGTTCGGAAACAGAATGAAAATTTCTGCTATCATATAGCACAAACAAGGCAAATATGTTCTAGACAGAGTTAGGGATGTAAAAGGAGGGAACTAGCTTTTCAACTTCTATGGCAGTTTCAGAGACAGCTTCAGAGACGTTTAAATCAAAACTTTTGACATATTTGCACTTTTAAAGAGTTTACCATTGTTACCCAGCGGAGTGAGCTCTCTTAGTTGCAACGTGTTGGTACACCAGCATCTTGCAATTTATGGGCTAAGTGCCTCATCCTGTGCCCAAAATCGAGAAGATTTCCCAGTCGTAGTGAACAGTACATAGTATGACATGGCTGTTGAGTTACATGTAATTGCTAAAAAGGTTTTTTCTGAGGAGATAAAATTTGCGATTACTTCGTACCTGGCCGGACGCTAAAACGATTTTTTGACTTCTGGGTGGGGCAGGGTTGATTTTATCCTTGATCGGGCCATTTCCCTCCCAAACCCACCTCCTGTTACATGTATAGCGAGGGGTGTAAGAACAAACAAATCCAGACTTAACACTGATCAGCCAGAACATTATGTTCACCGTCCTACTATCGATATAAACCCGTTTAGGCGATAACAGCGTCACCTGGCGAAGAATGACTGCAGTGAGCGTGCTGTCCGTGAGTAGAAAGGGGAAGGCTTGCGATCTATCTGAGTTTGACCAAGGTTAGATTGTGATGGCTTGGAGATTCGGCAAAAGCATTTCGAAAACTGCATGACTTTTCGGGTGTTCAAGGAGTGCCGTAGTAAGTGTAATCAAGCCACGTCCAGACGTCGTGGGGTTGGCCTGCCATCCCTCATTACAGATGTCGGGCTTCGTAAGCTAGACGGACTGATAAAATAGGACAGGTGGCGAATTGTGGCGAATCTACTTCAGACTTGAATGCTGGGCAGAGAAAATGTGTGTCTAAACACACACTGCATCGAACACTCCTAACGATGGGCTTCCGCAGCCGACGACCCGTTCAAATGGTACAAATGGCTCTGAGCACTATGGGACTTAACATCTGAGGTCATCAGTCCCCTAGAACTTAGAACTACTTAAACCTAACTAACCTAAGGACATCACACAACACCCAGTCATCACGAGGCAGAGAAAATCCCTGACCCCGCCGGGAATCGAGCCCGGGAACCCGGGCGCGGGACGACGACCAGTGCATACGTCACTGTTAACACCACGCCATCGGCAAGTAAGACTGAAATAGGCACGTGACCATCGACATTTGGCGTTAGCGCAATGGCAGGGCATTGCATGGTCTCATGAATCATGACACCTTGTTCATCACGCAGATGGGAGCTTCCAGGGAGCAGCTCCTTGACGTCTGTACTGCGGAACGGAAATACGCTGGTGGTGGCTCCATTATGCTCTGGGGAACATTCACGTGGCCATCGATGGATCGAGTGGAGCTCGTAGAAGGCACCATGAAGGCCAAGGAGTACCGTACTCTCAATGCAGACCATGTACACTCTTGATGGCTATCATGTTTCCCGACGGCAATGGCAGTTTTCAAGAAGACAATGCGCTATGTCATGAGGCCAGGCGTGAGATGGAGTGGTTTGAAGAACACAGTGGCGAGTTTCAATTGATGTGCTGGACGCCCAACTCGCCATATATGAACCCGATCGAACACCTGTGGGATGTGACTGAACGTGACGTCAGAGCTCATCGCCCCCCTCTGTGGAATTAGACTGTCTTGTGTGCGCAGATGTGGTGCCAACTGCCTCCAGCGACCTACCAAAGCCTCAATGCTTCCATGTCACGACGCGTCGCCACTTCTGTTCCAGCCAAAGGTGGTGAAACCGGCTATTGATAAGTGATCGTAATGTACTCGCTGAACAGTGTACATGCTTCTAGAGAGTGGGCTGTATCTACAATAGAGAGTACTGGAGAGTGGGTTTTCAAGGAAAGTACTCCGGATCTTTCATGATGCATTCTGCTGAATGAGGCGCTAGAACTGAATTCACTATTGCTTCAGTTTTGGTACGTCCAAGCGAGATTTTTTATGATACAGATGAGTCATGGAAAATTTCTCTCAAGAGTCGACTGGTACAGTCCACAGATTTATATCTGCTGTGGTGAAACAGTATAGTAAACGAGAGTTCCATCAGCACTTATATTTGTGTCCAGTTTAGCACACAATTTTCTAAACAAAATTCTCACTTTACCTGACGAACTTGTCTCTAACACACTTCATATGTTTTTCTGTTTTCATGTGCACTTCCAGGTCTCTGGCCCCATGATTTGCTGTAATACATAGGTCCATGGGCCACAAACCATATATTCTCCTTCCCATTGAACTCTTTCAGGACGAAAGATCGGATGTTATTCTCGGAGTTTATCCTTCAACGTGCATTTCCTCTTTGGCCTGATGAGAATTTATCTTAAGTAAAATTGAAACAAAGAATAATGAAAACGCACTGTTCAGCTACCGCATGAAAAGATCTTCGCTTACAAAACTGGACTTCATTTTTGTGCCACAAGCTGTATTTTGAAAATCACGAAACTTACCCAATAAAGGAAAGTAAATATGCAGCTGGATGATCAACCCAAGTTCGCTAAAAATACGTCTATCACACAAAAACAAAGTGCACGTAGACGTCACAGCGATACTTTGACCACAGATACTACGTTTGTTTGAAGCAGCTATCTCGAAGCTGAAAAGATGAAAACGTAATTTGTACGCAATATAAATCGAGATTTTCGGTTTTCTGAGCGTTACAGATCGATTTTAAGCTAATAACAAATAATATGATCCAATTAATGAAGCAAACGGTGCAAAAATCAAAAGCTCTTCATTCGCAAAACTTAAAACTGCGGTCATTAGCAGAAATCGCAAAAATGTGTGCGGATGCTACGTTAAATGTAGAAAGCGAGGACATGTCCGCGTAAATGCGGACGGCTGTTAACCCAGTGCAACGGAGCACTGTCGAGTTGTAATCGGACAACAGTCACCAACTCTGTCCCGTGATATCTAGAGTTTCACGTCACAGAACAGAGGAACAATTACCATGTTTGTTGTGAATAAAATTTATTAATAAAGGATCACTATGCAATTTAAGGTAAAGTGGTTCATAATTGTACTTGTGTTGGAAGTTGACAAAAATATATTGATTTTTAATCACATAGTCTTACAATCCCGACCAGCATTTTCGACTGTTCACCGAATAAAGTGCTGGTCCGGCTGGTAATACCAGTGCACAACAGAAAAGAGAAAGCGCAGACGACTTCTAGGATAAATTCCACATCTATGTGTATGTTTTTGCCCCGTAATCCTGTGTGGAGTGCACACAAAAGGGTTCTTCGTACCAATATTAGTCAATTTTCGTCCCATTCCGTTTGTGTGTAGAGCGAGGGGAAAAATGACAATTTATACATGGTGTTCAAAAAACGTGTTCCGTGTTCTGAGCACCGGCAGTACGTCAAGTAAACATCGGCTTTAACATGCATGCCTCAATAGCTGTGAGCACTTGTTCATGTTCGTTATTGCGAAACGCATCTCTTCTGCTGAAAGCTCTCTGCTAATACAAGCGATCTACAGAACGCAATAAAAGAACGAATAAGCAAATGGAGGGCCAGGGGAAAAACCAGGTAAGCCACTTTTTTTCGAAACTGATCTGTTGCTGCAACTCAATTAGGAGTAATCGTACGCGTCTGTTTAGGGACTAAAACTGGGAAAATACCAAACGACTCCCGGGGTGTTAGCACTGAAAGTTTTTCTGTAAGGGGAAAGAGCCAGGTAAGTCAGATTTTCAGGGGAAAGAAACTGCCAAGTTAGTGTTGACTCATCCGGCCACGAGAGGGAAGAGCAAATGGCATCCTTATGTTTCGCTCCTCCCACTCTCCCCCTCCCCATGGTACTGGAGGCAAGGAAAAACAAAATAATGGTGGATATGTGCATAGACTTTACAAAGTATGGTCTCCCGACAAATATAACAACCTGTGACATTTACTTTAAGCGGAAACTTCCGATGTATTCGTTCAAATCCATGTTCTTGCAACAGCCGAATCCTTTTATATTTATGCTAAATGCATTGCGAAAAATTTCGGGAAAGAAGTGACGTCGTTTCTTTTCCACTTCGACACTCCTTTCTTGGATAGGGGTGTTGAAAAGCTGTAGGCAGGGTGTCCCAGGAGGAAAGGTTAATATTCAGGGATATGACAGGAAGGGTTATTCGAAACAAAAACGTCTAGTAAATATTGGGTCTGAAATGAGTACAGTAATAGCTATGAGCACTTCTTCTAATTGTTTTTCTTGTTCTTCTTCTTCGAGACCCGGATACAAATGCCTTCTACTGCAAGATTTTTGTTTTCCATATATTAGTTAGTAACAAGTTCCATGATAATTTTGCACTATAGATCGTAATGATGTAGAATGAGTCATTGTACATTCACATCGCAAATTAATTTCTACATCGGCTGCATTCTGAACATCTGTAATTTATTTTATTTTATTTTTTTACAAATGAAAAATTGTACAGATGTGAGTTAGCGATTCCTACCCACCACCTTTTACTCACAACAATAACAGAAATTCTTCTACAGAATAGAGGGAGTTGTCAAGGAGCAACTATCTCAGTTTGTTATCAAATTTTACTCTGCTGTCTGTCAAACATTTTATATCACTGGGTAAACGATCGAAAATTTTTATTGTAGCATTGTGCACCCCTTTTCGTGCTAGAGACAACCTTAGTGTGGAGTAATGAATGTCTTTTCTCTTTCTGTTACTGTAATTATGTAGCTCATTGTTCCTCATAAACTGTAGTGGATTTTTTACAACGAACTACATGAGGGAATAAATATACTTTGAAGCAATAGTCAGAAAGCCCAACTCCTTAAACGAATGTCTAAAAGATCATCATGGATGAGCAACCGCATATTATTCTCACTACAAGTCTTCGCGCAATGAAGACTTTCTTTCTTAAAGATCAGTAACCCAAGAACACTATTCCATAAGAAATTATTGAATGAAAATATGCAAAACATGTCAACTTATTTATTTGTCTCTCTCCAAGATTTGCAATGATTCTAAGAGCAAATGTGGCTGACCTAAGTTGTTTTAGGAGTTAGAAAATGTGTTCCTTCCAATTTAAATTATCATCGATATGGATTCCTAAGAATTTTAAATTTCCCACCCTATTATTATTTCCTCATCAAGTGTTGCACTGATCTTTGGTGTAGTACTTCTAGAAGTGCAGAACTGAATTTGCGGCTCGTTTTAAAATTCAGAGTGAGACCATTCCCAGAAAACCAGTCAATGATACTTTCAAGAACTTTGTTTACCATTTCGTCTGTTTCTGTATGCATGCTTCAATATATTACAATACTAGCGTCATTTGCAAAAAGAAGTAATTCTGGTTGTTCTATACTAGACAGAAGACCGTTCACATATTTGAGGAACAGTAGTGGACCTAAGATTGAATCTCGAGGAACTCCATATAAGGTTTTTTTGTTGTTTTTTCCCTAGTCATAATTGTGTCCCTAGACCATAATGCGCAAATTACTAACTACAACTTCCAGCATTCTTTTCGTTAGATATGACATGATTCATTATTTGGCTATACCATCAATCCCAGAAAAATGTTAATTTATCTAGGAGATTACTGTGATTCACAAAGTCAAATGCAATAGAGAGGTCACAGAAAATATGAACCGGCTTTATTTTGTTATTTAATGCTTATGAAATTTGGTCAAGAACATGTAAATGGCATTCTTAGAAGAGAAACCCTTCTGAAACCCAATCTGACTTGCTAAGGATGCTATTGATGTTAAGGTGAGATACTATTCTAGAATATGTCATCTTCTCAAAAACGTTGGACAATGATATCAGCAGTGAAACAGGTGGGTCATTACTGATATCTCTCTTAATCACCTTTTTTTAAAGAGGTGTTTAACAGTCTCCCTGGAAAAGTGCCTTGAGCTAGTGACGCATTACGTATTTCAGCTAAGACTGGGTTTATAACATGGGAACAAATTTTTAGTACTCTGTTGAAAACACCGTCAAAGTCAGATGTGCTTTTGTTTTTGAGAGAGTGTGTAATTTTCTTAATTTCAGAAGGAGAAGCTGGTGATAGACAGAATTTTATGGAAGTTAAATTTTCGACATACTGCAATAATTTTTCTCTTTAACTGTTTGTCCCTATGCTTGCTACTATGTTTAAGAAATGATTGTCAAATGCTTTTGCTACCCGTGACTCATATTTTACAGCCCTTCCAACAGTTCAATAGTGCTATTGTGTTGTTCTGTGGCTGGTTGTCCTGTCCCTCGCTTCACTACATTCCATATTGTTATACATTTGTTGTCAGTAGTACTGATTTATGACATTATGTGCATGTTTTTCGATAGTTTAGTAACCTTTCTTAGTAATTTCGAGTATTTTTTGTATGTGTAACTACTGTAGAATCCCTACTTCTTCTTGCCAAAAGATACGTTTCACCTTTCATTTCACGAGATACTTTAATCCCTTTAGTAACCCATGGTCTTTTACCTGGTTGTTGTGTCCTTTTTCTGACTAGCTTCTGCGGAAAGCTGTTTTCAAATAATAATATAAATTTATCATGGAATAGATTAAACTTTATATTATCATTTCGTTCATTATAAGCTACATCCCATGTCATCTCCTATTAGCTATTCCTAAAAACATTTGTCCTGGGGTCATTAATTATTCTAACAGATTTTTACTGAGGAGTATCCTTACTCTAAGGCGCTTTGTTATTTATTCTAATTCAGAGAGGCCTTGCGAAAACACTTATTTTTTATTTTCAGAATCATCAAAGAAAACATAATCAGTTCGGGTCCTACTGTCTTTCCCCACCTGTGATGGAAAGTTAATTGATGAGGACAAAAATAAGGTTTTCATATCATTTTTCCTATCAGAATCCTACAGAAAATATAAAATCACCACAGGCAATTAACTGCTTGCTGGTGTCTGACAGGTAGCAAAGTAAGGAATCCAGATTCTTCATAGACAATTCAAAATTTCCCAGTGGAGGTCTGTATACAGTTAAAAAATAAAAGTGAACTAGTTCTCCGCATTAATTCACAAGCACACACTTCTATGTGCTAATCACTACAAAATTTACTTGTCATGCCTGCCGGTGTGGCCGTGCGGTTCTAGGCGCTTCAGTCTGGAACCGCGTGACCGCTACGGTCGCAGGTTCGAATCCGGCCTCGGGCATGGATGTGTGTTATGTCCTTAGGTTGGTTAGGTTTAAGTAGTTCTAAGTTCTAGGGGACTGAGGACCACAGATGTTAAGTCCCATAGTGCTCAGAGCCATTTGAACCATCTACTTGTCTTAATCTCTCTGAACTTGTGCTCTTTCTTAATGTATATAACAGTTCTCCTATTCTTATGCTACTTCTGCTTGAATAAGCTACAATTGTGTAATCTTTTGTATGTAACTTATCTAATCTTGTGGTAATGTGGTACTCAGACAGTCACAGGATGCATAGCCTTTCAGAGCTCTCTAAATTCTCCAAACAGATGAGGAGCTCTTCTACCTTACTACTCTGTCCTCTAATAATTTGATGAAATTCCAAGATTTAAGACTTTGTAACTAAAAGTCTAAGATGCTAACCTTGCCTAGGGTATTGGATGAGACACAGGTGGCAGACAGTGGATGTTCTATCAGATATGGTGGAATACAAAATAAGCAGTCACGGACCAACGCAAAACTAAACAAAACCAAATCCACTTTTGCGTCTGTCTTATAGAAAGCGGCGAAGTGGCCAGCGTCTGTTCACCAGTGGTGTGGCTGAAATTCATATTCTGGAACTAACCCTTCCAGTCGTAACATTCTGAGTTCACTCACTCAGTAGGTCTACTCAACTCCAACCGATACCACGTACAATCATCATGGAGCATTCTGATAATCACAATATAACCTCAGGTGGTCAATCCACCGCCAGTATTACTGGCACAACTGACCTTTCGGATTCTGGGGCGGTCATCTTGATATGCAGTGTGATTCAGCAGAGGAAGTCGGAGTAATCTAGAAAACTTGAAACCAAAACAAATACTTCTTGCAGCACTTAACATAAAAACACTCTGCAACCAGTTAAGCTTCATAAATTGGGAGATACATTAAAAGAACGGAAGATTCAAATTTCGGTACTTCAAGATACACGATTGACGGACAATAACACCATGGATTTCGGAAATTATCGTCTTTTTAAAAGTAAAACTGATAAAAAGAATACTTAATAATGCACCTCATCTATGAGTTGCTTTTACAGTCTCCAAAAATATTTTAAACTCAATAACGGAGGTAAAACCCATTAATAAACAAATGACAATTTCTCTTAAATGCGCAAATAAAGCATACACTTTAATTAATGCCCATATGCCAGTCAATGAGGATAACTGTAAAAAACCTGACTAAGTTAATGACGCTTAGGAAACATTAGAAAGCATCACCTCGAAAATTCCCTCAAACCATACTAAAATTTTAATGGGTGATTTTAATGCTCGGTTGGGTAAAGAGAAAAAATATAAGAATACGATGGGATGATTTCCTGCGCATAAATGGACAAACCAAAATGGCCAAAGACTTGTTGAAACATGCAAAAATTTTAACCTTAAAAATCATATCAACGCACTTTGAAAAGAATCCTTCTTAACAAAAACCTGGCTGTAACCCGATAAATTATTGGGGAATTTCAAATCGCTCATGCAGCAATTTTATACCCTAACTATCAGTACATTTTAAATGTCCAAGTTAGGAAAGGGGTAATATTGTTTCTGATCATTATTTAACGCAAATAAAAGTAAAACTTCAGCCTCAGAAATTCTTTAAAACAAAAAATGTTTCCCAAAATTTGACACCTAAAATAACCCCAAGTCTAACAAGTGAACTTGACAAAAAAAAAAAAAAAAAAAAAAAAAAACCACAGTTGGGAAAGCCTAAAAGAAAAGTTCATCAAAACAGCACAGAATTTAATTTTGCCTCGAAAGAAACAAAAACACCCTTGGCGGAACGCGAATTGTGAAACAGCACTTAAATCTAGGCATGAGGCATTCAAAAATTGGAACTGCAGCAGAACTGAAAAAAAGCACAAAACCTTTCTAACCGTGAGAAAAGAAACATCTAAATTAATCCGACGGACTGAGAGAAACTTCGAAAATGCTCAACTTTTGGAAATCTAAAAAGATTTGCAAAAGAAGAATCCAAGGAACTTTTATAAAACATTCAAAACAAAAGTAACCGGTTACCAACCTCAAAGTCTTTGCTTCAAAAATGAAAACGGCAGCATGGCTCTTAACACCCAGGAAAATTATAAGGTACTTACTAATTATTTTGAAAAACTATTAAACTGTCCAGACCCAGCGAATAAATTCCAACCTCAGCAAACTAATAACACCAACCCTAGTCTAAAGCACCTGAGGAAATCGAAATAACTTAACAACTTCAGACACTTAAAAACAATAAAGTATCCGAAGAAAACGGTATAATCGCAGAAATACTAAAATCACCTGGCCCTAACACTATAAAAGAGATCACTGAACTAATAGGACACATCTGGCAAACTGAGATAATACCTTAGGACTGGAAATCTGCCCTATTTCATCCATTGCATTAAAAAGGGGATAGAACCGATGTGAATAATCACAAAGGAATCTCTCTTCTCCCGGTCATATACAAAATTATCTAGCAGTGTTTACTTTATCGAGCCCAAGAATAGCTAGAACCTAAAACTAGTGAATTCCAAGCGGGCTTTAGACCAAACGGATCCTGTCCGGAACAAATTCTTGCTTTAAAACTAATCCTCAGATACCAAAGGATTTCTAGTAACAATATTCTATGTACATTTGTGGATTTTAAAAAGGCTTACGACTAAGTTGATCGTGAATCTCTTTCCCATATTTTAAAGGAACAAGTGCAAGATAATAAAACTAACACTGATTAAGGAAACGTTAACCGACACTAGATCTAGAATTAAATTTATGGGAGAGATTTCTGAACCATTTGAAATAAAGACTGGTGTTAGACAGGGAGATGTAGTCTCTCCATTACTGTTTAACTGTGTTTTGGAAAAGGTAATTACAGAATGGCGAGAGCAAAATTCGATTCAAAACGTAGACAAATCAGTCAAGTTAGGTAGAAATGATATTAGAGTAGCTCGCCTTTGCAAATGATCTGGCAGTTTTAACTAGGGATGTTACCACAGCTCAAAAACAAATTGAAATTCTGAAAGAAGTTTCGGAATAGGTAGGACTACAAATATCATTAAAAAAACGGAATACATGACATGCAACAAACAAGCACCAAAGTTTTTGAACACGAAATATGGAAAAATAAAAAGGGTATCTCAGTTTAAATACTTGGGGGAAATCATACAAGAGAACGGTCTGGAAAAAGCTCCAAATGAAGTTCGCTGTCAAAAGATGGCAACTGCATTCAGATTAACACGAAATATTTACAATAAAAAATCACTTTCTAAATTCAGTAAACTTAGACATTACAGCACTGTAATCAGATCTGAATGTCTTTATGGAGCAGAAACTTTAATTTTAAATAGGAAGAGGGGTATTAAAGAAATTCAAAAGAAAGAAAGAAAGATTATTAGGAAAATGTTAGACCCCAGAATTAATGATGGAGAAACTTATAGGCTGGATGGACACATTAAAAGAATGACACGCACTAGACTGACAAAACAAGTAATAGAATTCTACGGAAAGAGAAGTTAGGCCAAAACTGAGCCAATGAAATGGATTGTTGCGATTAAGGAGGATCTTAAAACAGCCGGTATAACTTAGGCAGACCTTACAGATAGGAGAACATACAGACAAAATATATTTGATTGGAAAGTTGGTCAGAGGGAAATTAGAAAACGGACTGGAACACCGTGGTCTGACTAAAGAAAGAGACTTCATTCTGAAAGGATGAAACAAATTTGGGCACAAAGAAAGGCCAATCATCAAACGTGACATTGACGGATTGTACCTAGCGTGGTCCTTCAGGGCTCATATGAGATTAATAATAATTTGATGAAATAAGCTAACCTTACTTTTCTATTCATTATTAAACATTTTGTGGGGCTCTCCTGCTATTTTCACTTCTTTCAGAACACGGTGCCTGAATCTTGATTCTAACCTAAAAAAGGTGCCCCTCTGACACCGATAACCACAGAGATCTTGCTATGTGTGATGGTGGCCTTCCGTATGTTATCTGCAAGAAGCTCAGCCAACCTATCTTTCCCCTCTCCTATTCAGGTGTAGGTCATGTCTAGTATATCCCCATCTCCAAATTGTAGCAACAAGCACTGAACTCATATGAGATTTCGCTTCAGTCAGCAGAAACCTACTCAACGTATTGCTCACACGGATCACAGTTGTATTCACCCAGGTCTGGTCATGTCGTTGCAGAATCTCCACAAAACTCTCATGTGTGTGTGTCTGTGTGTGTATTTCATCCAGATCGCCCCTTATACAGCAATTACTGTTCTTAGGCATGTTGTTCCCTGCTCCACCAACTACAAGAACCTGATCCTCCTCGGTAAAATCTTTGCACAGATTACCTATGTCCTTTGTCATCTGGCTAAGGCTACAACATGGCTTCATAATACTTGTGACCTGGTACCCTGTCTCTAATTTATTCTGTACCATCTGGCCTACACCACTCCCATGACTACTACTTAGCAGTAAAACTCTTTTTCTTTCTAGTCTCTTTCAATACCGATCTACATTGAGTTGCTTTGCTAGAAGCTCCTTGCACCCTACTGTGACCTACAGCTGGAAGAGGCCCTTCCCCTCCTACTTCATACAACAAGTCAAAATTATGGGATACTGGTAGCTAAAATGTAGATGAACTTGAAGAGATGTTCCCTTTCACTCATTGCTTGTTGCCTTTACCCAGTTTCCAAGACCTTTTCCCCCTTAAACCTGTCTAGTTCCAATTTCTCTTGGTCTAATTCAGCTTGATGGGAACAAATTTTTGCCTTCTCTTCGGCGATTCTCCTGTCTTTCATGCAAAGCCTTAGCCTCGTTGAGTCCCGCAATCAGTTGCCCACTACAGTCGTCCAAATGAAGCTCCAAGCTACAGTCTATGCATGCCACTCACTCTTTGTCTATCCAAAGGAAACAACACCACTTCTCACGCATTGCAACACAGATTACACGGTTTAAAAGCAGAAATAAATCACTTAACACACTTTACACTACACGAATTTTCGTTTCTAATAAGCAGCAAAAATTAGGCCTACAGGTTAACGCTTCAGGTGCACATAAAACGTAAAAAGTTATTTATTTCCACTTACAACGAGAACTTGGCACTCACTCAACTTCAGCATCCATTGAATTATGTTAACCACAACAGACTGAAACTTTATTGTACGTAAACAGAACGTAAACTACCGACAAGTGCGAAATATTCTAAATCAAACAAATTAAGGTTTATGCTACTTTCCGGAAATATGAACTTAGCAGTGAAAGGACATGCTCAAATTAAATTGTTTGAGAGAAAAACCGAACAATTAAGCTAGATTCTCTAAGTTGTGCCAAAACGTAAACAAATGTGCTATTACAACCCCACCTCACGATCTTTTCGCGTTTTCTGTACTAATACCTACAGGAAAGCGTTCTCTTTTATAGTAACTTTAACAAAAGCGCTTATACATATCTTTAATGAGTAACTTGTATTAAGCTGCTATTAAAACCTAAATAACTTATCTTTACGAGAGCGCAAAAACGTTAATGTCCTGTCGGGTGCAGGGCTGCCAACTACCAGTCAAATTAGTGCCCAGCAGAGAATCAAAATTAAATTTCCTGAGCGTGACCGTGAAAACAGCTGAAGATTTCAAGAAAGTGATAGAAGTATCCGGACGTAAGCCATCTCCTTTGACTCAGGTCGGTGTTGTTAAACGAGAGATGTGAAACACTGACTCAAGTGACGCTACAAAATGCCCTTTCAAAACTCAGCCTGTTGAGATATTGTCTAAATGCAGCCACTCCCTGCTGCACTGTCAAACGACTCATCGCGGACGACAGGAAACTGGAATCATAAGGAGACAATGGCAATGTCACTCAGTGGATGGGCTGTTGAAACTGCCCGTATCTGCTTATAATGCTAAGCTTAACTTCAGAATTTTGCACTTATCTAGTGCTCAATAGCTCTGCAATTATCTTCTGTTCTCTCTAATCTAACAACCAACAGTTCTGTTCTTTATTCAGGATTTCCCTACTGTTTCCAGGCTAAATTACAAAGATTTACAAAGCTTGATTAAATTTCCCGTCCTGATGCTGTCACCTTCTTCAGTCTGCTGCTCCACAGTTATATATACATGATAAGAGTACCATCGTTGTAATGTCACATCTAGAAGTTCGCGTAGACGTGATTATTATGTAATTATTGCGTCTGTTTCGTTCGAGCTACTTTTCCTTTCTCTTTGTAAATTTTGCATTTTGAAAAATTACTATATTCTTGGAACACTCCAGACGGCGATATTTTCACGTTCGATGCATCCAAGATATTTTCTTTAAGAAATACAAAGTACAATGTGTTCTTACAGGTTGATATAATCACGGTTCTGACATTAAAATCACTTTTTCTTGGGTTTCATAAACAACTAACTTTCGTGGTTCTTTCCCCTCGCCCTTCAAATGAAAACACGCCATTCCGTTACTGTGAAACAGCTGATATTGTAATGTAATCTGCTTGCTATATTATAAACCTTCACTTGTGAGCCATCGCTAAAGGAGATGTCCATTAATTGAAAGTGTTGATTCTGTCCGACGTCTTAGGATATAGCACATTCTCTGAAAAACTCCAATCCGGTCATTGATGCACTGGCAGGAATCGTTGATACATTCCTGTGGTCTTTGTACATCACCAGTGGAGCTTGTATTCACCAAAGATTTCAAGTGTCCCCACAAGCAACATATCCAAGGGATTAAGATCGAGGGAACGAAATGGCCGACGTGTTGGACTTCCCTGACAAATCCGTTGCGCGTTGAATGTCTGTGTATCACTCAAGAGTTCCAGAGTGCTCCCAGCAGTACAGCTAGCACGGTCAGTGTTCGCAAGGAGTGAGAAATAATGATCGAGCACAAATTTCACAAGTCCTACCTTTCTATAGTCGATGATGAGCAGTACATGACGTGGTGTAAATGGCGATGAGACTGGACTGCAGAGGGCTGGATACGACGAGTAATTTGGACTGATGAATAGTGCTATACCTTGTGGCAGTGCGATGGAAGGGCTCTGACGTCGCGATAGTCTGAAGAACATTACCTGCGACGACGTGTGGTATCATCTGCGAAGTACGGAGGAGGTGGTGTTACGGTATAGGGCTGTTTTCTGTAATTAAGATAGGGAGGGCGGGGGAGGGTCCTTATTGCGCTTAAGGAAATGCTACATTCGGAAGGATATGAACACATTTTAGAGTACTGTTTCTGTGTGCAGCAGAGAAACAATTCGGAGCTGATGGTAGTTTTTATCAGCATGCCGACGCTCTCTGTTATATAGTAGTATCTGTGAGGCATTGGGTTGTAGACATTTCTGAGATTCATTGGACAGCAAAGGACTTAAGCTGAAGTTCTTATTGAAAATGAAATGAAATGATGGTATGGCATTTATGGCCAGGAAGCTAGGCCGCCAATCTGCAAGTCCTTTCAGTTGACGTCACACTGGGCAACTTGCATGTCGATGAAATGATGACGGAAATGGAAATGAGCGTTTGGAGTCATTGGCCGGGAGGCCCCTTACGGGGCAGGTCCGGCCGCCTTGGTGCAGGTCTTACTTCTCGTGCATTCGACGCCGCATTGGGCGACCTGCACGGTGAATCGAACTGGGGCCATAGGACGGCATTCCGTCACTCTGACCACTCAGTTATCGGGGCGGACATGAAATGATGATGAGGACAACATGACGCCCAGTCCCCGAAAGGAAAAATCTCCGACACAGATTTGAATCGAACTTGGGCCTACTGTATGGCAGTCAGACATGCTAACCACTCAGCTAAGAGGGCGGACATGTTCTTATTGAGACATCTTGAAAACAACAAAACGGTGTACAGTGTCAGTGTCAGTGTAATGGATTTTGATCCAAAAATGTTCTTGATTTAGACAGTTTAATCTATGTTCTGTGTGAATTTTATCGTGATAGCAGCTTTAGAAATGCATTTAAATTGTTAAACTGGTTAACTCTGCACTGGCGGCCGCTCCCACCTTTTCTGACATTTGGGAAACCTCTTGCTTCAGCGGAATTTGTGTCAGTGTGAATGCTATTTTCTTTCGATATCTTTGGCTGACACCTATATCTCTGGCTCACATCTATATCTTAGCATGAAAACTTTCTTAAATGTGGTTTATCTACGTTTTGACAATACTAACACATATTAGTAGGTGGAAGGTTGAATTCGCAAACCTTTACGTGGAAATCAAGATTTATGCATAATGCGTGGTGGAAAATCTATGTTTAGGAAACGGAGGTTCTTCAGCATCGAAACTTGGGACAGGAGAACAGACTTATTTATTTAGAGCTTCTGTGTCAGGCTATAAAGCTTTCAAGTTCATGTGTTAGCTGTAACATTACGGAATGCATGATTGTTGTTGAAGAAAGAAGAGTGGGAATACACTTACACATCAAAAATAACATTGGTAATTACTACACAAACGGCTCTGTCCATGACCATTCAACAAGAGATAGACATAACTTACATTCACCAAGAAAAAATAAACATAAAACTCAAAACAGCATTTTCTACCAAGAAATAAAAATGTATAATAAATTACCAAAAGAGATTAAAGAAATTGCAAAAATACACATATTTAAAAAGGCAGCTAAAAAGTAACTGTTATTCAATACATTTTATACATTGAAGGATTACTTAGCCAAAACAGAGTAGGGGTTTGATAAAAATATGTTATACAAATAAATAATAGTAACAATAATAATAGTAATAATAATGATTATAAAATATCCAACATTCCACATAACACCTTCACTTTATGTTTTTTCCCTCTTATTTCCTTTCCTGAAATACTTGCCCCCAAGAAATGCATAGCAGAATACTAACACCTCTTCCTCTTTCTGAGCTCAACATCTCACTCATTATGGAGGGATGCTGACTCAGTTTTTTAGTATAGCAAATGGGAAGTTACGGAACAGAAAATGGTCCAGAGATCACGAGTTTGTGTGTGTGTGTGTGTGTGTGTGTGTGTGTGTGTGTGTGTGTGTAGAGAGTGAAGTGTTGTGAAACAATGTGTGTGTAGTGTGTGCAGTGACTGATAGTGAGGTATGAGTGAACAGTGTGGTATTACATTATTTAATAAGTTATTTGTAAAAAAAGTATTTTATACCAGGAGTAAATCTAATGATTGTCTCTAACTAAAAGTCTGTAAATATATGTGTGTACGAATTAGTTTATTTTAATTTGATCTAAATTTTTAAATACTTTGACATGTCCTATATCCTTGTAAAAAGAGATCTACGGGTGAATAAAGCTACTTCTACTACTACTAATGCTATGAAATTTTCAGGAACTGTTCGCAAGGCATTGCTGTCTCCCTGGAACTAAAAAGTTTGAGATACTGCAATTACACTCTGATTTTTAGATGACTGTATGTAGAAACAAAAGTTAAATTTGGATGCGCAAAATTAAAAACTTTTTTAATGATACAGTTTTGTACCATAAATTAATAACAGTAGTTCTGTGGTCTTATAACCTTCTCAGGACAATACAATAAATTTTTCAGATTAATTGCATGATTAGAATTTGAGTTATGGCTTTTTATAGAAAAGACAATGAAAAATTAAAAATTCAGATTTCTGGCAAAATATGAATCCTGCATATTTATAATATTTTTCCGTTAAAACACGGCTCTTTTTCTCTTCACATGCCAAATTTTAGACTTGTGCATTAGTAAATATGGCTGTAATGATTCCTTAAATAAATGTTTACATTTTACATTACATCCCCCCTTAAACACGTTAACGTCCTTATTGGTCTGTTACGCTGTGGTGGAAGTTAAGTAAGTTACTTTTAATTAGAACATTTATCTATACAGGCCCAGTAATAAGGAAGCTACGGTCGACGATTCGAAATATTTGCTTTCTCTGTTACTCTTCAGGGACTCCTTTAATGACCATGATGAGAGATGATGGCTTGGTGAAAGTTCTGAAGCGAAACTAGCAGCCGGCCTGTGTTACGAACATCCTGGACCCTTCCAATTCGTTATGAAGTGCGGTGTTCCTGTATTCATTAAGGTAAGTGTCAGTGAGTTACCCAAAGATGTAGCTTTCTATTAGCCTAGGGTTCCCGTAACAACAGCAAATGAAAGACAAGAAGCTTATACTTTTCTAGTGCCTCAACCTTATTTTACTTCCTGTGGCCAGTCTTGCTTGACTTTTAGTTTCTCTTTGAGGAAGTATTAGTAGACATCTGTCACATGTAACTTACGTTTCAGGTTAATGTTTAATCACACACTTACACCCAATATTTCTAGCCACCATCAATGAAGGTTATAACTGAATGAATAAAAAAAATAAGTAAATAATTTGTATGTTATGTTCTTACAACATGTAAATATACCACGATGACCAGTAACAAAGATACCGTGCATACCCTGTTAAAGACTTTGTTATCATTTTAAACGAAAGAAATGCGTTATACTGCAAACAGAGCATGCTTAGCCTAAGTGATTATCATACATAGCAACTACCGTAGGAATCTAGTCTACATTCTGTTCGCTGCAATTATTGTACCATAACAATGGGCAAAGTTTTGACAAAGGTATTACTTTGTAAGAACACGGCACCATAGCTTCTCATTCTTAAATGCTATAACACGGGTTAATATGCAACAGATAACTCTGTAGAGTGCTGCCATTAGTGGTGGAAAACACAAGTACGTACATTACACCTGAGCTGGTCACAAAGCTATGTAGTTTCTAGGTAGAATATCATGTTTATGGATATCTTGGAAACTTTCCCCTATTGCCTAACTGAATGCATGTCGATATCAGTAAGTTAATTTACCGACCATTCTGTAAAAAGTTAAAGTTCATTAAAATGTTCTTCAGCCACTGGAAGGCAAAAAGAGTTGTTTCCGTAGATTAAAGGATAGCTTTGGGGCAGCACACATACATACAGAAACTAGTGTAATAATTGAAATTATAGGTTGGTTAGTTGGTTGATTTGGGGGAAGTATGAAACAGCGAGGTTATCGGTCACATCGGATCAGGGAAGGATGGGGAAGGAAGTCGGCTGTGCCCTTTCAAAGGAACCATCCCGGCATTTGCCTAAAGCTATTTAGGGAAATCGCGGGAAATCTAAATCAGGATGGCCGGATGCGGTTTGGAACCGTTGTCCTCCCGAATGAGAGTGCAGTGTGGCAACCACTGCGCCACCTCGCTCGCTGAAACTGAAAAAAAAAACAAGTCTCAAGTAATTAAACCAGGAACGTTTATTAATGATTTATTAAGCAACGACCATCTTTTATTTCCGAATATACATGTATGAGGTTGGCGGATAAGATCGTAACGTTATTGTTTTTCATGTTGGAATTTCCCTTGCTATGGGTCTATTTATCGATGGCCATTTTTATTTGTAGTTCACTGTTGCTATTTGGATTTACATGTTGTCATTTTATCATTTGGAGATAACAGATGGAACTGTGGACGCTAGAAAATGGAGTGATAACTGGAGAAATCGGAACATTTCCGACGTATTTTTGTGTTTGAGTTCAGTGGAGGGGTAAGAGTAACAGAGGCAGCCATAAAAATTTGCGCTGTGTTTGGGGATAATACTTTCGGACAGAACACTGCAAGGAACTGGTTTTCTCATTTTAAGGCGGATCGTTTTGAAATTAGTTACTCTACCCATTCAGATAGATCATAGATCGTTTAAACCCATCAATCCAGAACGATCTACGTCAGTGTACCCGAGAACTGGCAAATGTGATGAACTGTGATCATTACACCATCGTGCAAGATTTGCAAGCAATGGGGAAGGTGCTAAAATCGGGCGAATGGGTGTCGCATGCTCTAAGCTAAAATCACGCAAATCACTAGGTGGTCATATGTGCATCTCTGCTTGCTCTCCATCAATTGGCTCGTGAACAACAGCGACCATTCTTATCTTAGACGCGGTGTGGAGCACCACGAATTGCTTCCCCGAGGTGGAACCATCACTGCTGACATTTACTGTGAACAACTGAGGCGTCTAGCGGGCGTAAAACAACAACAACGACCAGGAAGACTGTGTGACGTGATGCTACTCCACGACAACGGCAGCCCGCATTCTGATAGACTGACAAAAAGCACTATACAGCAGTTGGATTGAAAAGTCATTCTGCACCTGTCATATTCACCTGATATTGCGTCCTCAGACTTTCGTTTTCTCCGCTCTCTATCGAAGAACCTTCAAGGAATTTCATTTCCGGATGAAAATATCCTCAGAACATGCCTCGACGACTTGTTCAGCTCAAAGGCACATGTTTTCTACAGTCGCAGACATGGAAGGCTACCCCAGCGTTCACAGACTGTTGTAAATATTGAAGAACACTTGATTATTGATGACTAAAGTCTCTGTTATGCATCTTTCTTTCTTTCTTGGGGCCTTTATGCCCCTTCAACACGGTGTCAGCCGTGTTACTATTGAGTTGGCTGTGTTAGTTACAGAGGGTGGTCGGATGCCCTTCCTGCCGCCACCGTGAACTCCCTGGGACAGAATTAGTGTACCCAAGATGTCTGCGTCTAGTGTAAGCCTCTTAATTGTGCGAATGCTTTTCAAATGTCTGCGAGTCGTGTAACGAAGGCAGAAAGTGGGAACCAGCCCGGTATTCACCTAGCAGGATGTGGAAAACCCGCTAAAAACCACATTCAGGTTGGCTGGCAGACCGGCCCTCGTTAATCCGCATGGCGGATTCGATTCGGGGCTGGCGCGCCTACCCGAGTCCACGAAGCAGCGCATTAGCGCTCTCAGCTATCCTGGTGGGTCAAATTCTCTGTTATGTGTCTCTGTTGCGTTTATAGTTTATGAAAAAACGCTACGCACTTATGCACCAACCCAATAACGTTGTTTTTAAATAGTTCATACAGTTGCTCAGAATACTGTATTAATGTGTCATGATTTTGTTCTGTGTCATACAACTAAGCTCCTAAATAAATGGTCTCACAGTTTGATGTAATTATCTTTCTTTGACAATAACGTGTCAATGTAACTGTTGTGACGTGGTTCTTTTTCTCATACATTTCCACTGAACAGATACGTAAATTAGATTGTAATATTTTGTTTAATTCCCTTGCTTGATTCAGACAAATAATTTTTACAATCATATTTCCTTTCAATGACTATAGACATGTAATTATTTGGATTTTACAAAGATCTGAAAAATAAATCTCGCCAAATTGAAAAACTTTAAGATAGATTTTGTACAGATAAAACAAAATTCGTAAAATGGTCAAATTTGTAACAAAGTTGAGACCGTGTGTCGCGAAGAAACGCTCGTTCAGCTCGTATTTTTGGGAGACTGATTTAACTGTACTAGCTTTATACTTAAGCCACAATGTTTTCCTCGTTGGTGTGTAGCTTCATGAAAGTTAATATCCCATTTTCCGAACGGTTCATCTCAGAAAAATATGATTGATATTAAAATTAAGTGGTAAAGGTTACAAAATTCCATACAAGTGAAAATTAAACGTCTCAGTAAATATTTTTATAAAGTTATGTTACAAAAACTGCAAAAACTACCACGAGGCTTCTTGCTTTTACTATATCGAGGAACAGTGTATGAAAGAAACCTAGAAAATAGTGTATGGATAACTAAAACTAAATAAGCTGCAGATGATGGCTACTTGCTGGAGCTAGTAGAAATAGAAAAAGTTACGTAACATCTAATAAAAGATGCCTCGGGTTACAATGTGGGCCTGCATCACAGATACTACTGTTATGGGTTTATGCTGTGCAGCAAGGCTTATAACGGAGTGAAAGGACTGTTATTTCTACTGGAAAAAATACACAAACAGAAATACTCTGACGGAGACAGAAACCACAACGGGAAGAAGGAGTTGTGCGACATGATATTAGTAGTGCCACTGTGTGGATGCAGATCAGCCTTTGCTTTAAATACGCGCTGTAACGGTCGTGAGTGTTAGTTACTTTTGAAATTGTACGTGGTGAGTTGATGTTAGTCAAGAATGCCTTTAAGGCGAGAAATACGTCATTGTCAACACCTCACTGAGTTTGCACGAAGTCGTGTAATAGGCCTACAAGAAACTGAATGTTTCTTCTGCGATATTACATAAAGACTTGACAGGAATGCCACTACTGAACATTCTTGCTGGCAGCGGTGGTCACGAAAAGACCGGACTCTGGACGGCCACGTGTCACTACCGACAGACAAAACCATCGTGTTCGACATGTGGCAGCCAGACGCTCTGTGATGTGCTTTCCGCTGACCACGCCCACCACCGTTTGCTACTTCAGTGGTGTAAAGTGAGAGCTCACTGGACGGCAGGATGGAGGTATGTTGTGTTTTCTGATGAAAACTGGTTCTTTCTCGGTGCCAGTGATGGCCGTGTGTTGATTAGTAGGAGACCAGTTTCGGGTCTACAGCCAACCAGTCTGAGTGCTAGGCACACTGGATGTACAACTGGAGTTACGGTCTGGGGTGCGATTTCGAATGACAGCAGGAACATTCTCGTGATCATCACAAGCACCCTGCGTGTCGACTTGTTGCCATGGGCTGTTCGATCACCAGAGCTGTCACCAATCGAGCGCATGTGCGACATCGTCAGACAACAACTATCCAGCGTCATCCACAAACAGCATTAACTACCCTTGTAGAGACCTACCAAGTGCTACGGGTATTGAACTCCATCGCACAAATTGACATCCGGTATCTGTACAACGCAATGAACGCACGTTTGCAAGCTTGCATTTGACACTCTGGCAGCTACACCGGTTATTAATGCACCAGCATTTCGCATTTGTAATGGCTTATCTCGTGCTAACATTAATTTGGGATCTTGCTATTTAATCACCTAAATATGTTACTTAGACAAATGTATTCCCTAAATTTCATTACTCTACATAAATTATTTGTGGGTGTTGTGAATTGTTTTCTGTGAGTGTAGTTTACGTTGTTGCCATAGTCTTCACTCAGAACACTTGTTTAGTGCAACTCTCCACGCTGTTCTGTGCAAGGCTTTTCATTTCTGCGTAACAGCTGGAACGTATATCTCTTTTAATCTGCTTACTGCAGTCGTGGCTTGGCCTCCCGCTTTAGTTCCCCTCCCCCTCTCTTGCCCCCTTCCCGCCCCCCCCCCCTCCACAGTCCCCCACATTATCAAATTGACTATGCCTCAGGACGAGCCCTCTCAACTGATTGCTTTTTTGATAGATAATCAACACGGATTCAGAAGATATCGTTCTTGCTCTTTATTCCCATGAAGTAATGAGTGCTGTCGACAAGGTATCTCAGATCGATTCCATACTCCTAGATTTCCAGAAGGCTTCTGATACCGTTCCTCACAAGCGCCTATTAATCAAATTGCGTTCATCTACATCTTCATCTACATTTATACTCCGCAAGCCACCCAACGGTGTGTGGCGGAGGGCACTTTACATGCCACTGTCATTACCTCCCTCTTCTGTTCCAGTCGCGTATGGTTCGTGGGAAGAACGACTGTCTGGAAGCCTCCGTGCGCGCTCGAATCTCTCTAATTTTACATTCGTGGTCTCCTCTGGAGGTATAAGTAGGGGGAAGCAATATATTCGGTACCTCATCCAGAAACGTACCCTCTTGAAACCTGGCGAGCAAGCTACACCGTGATGCAGAGCGCCTCTCTTGCAGAGTCTGCCACTTGAGTTTGCTAAACATCTCCGTAACGCAATCACGGTTACCAAATAACCCTGTGACGAAACGCGCCGCTCTTCTTTGGATCTTCTCTATCTCCTCCGTCAACCCGATCTGGTACGGATCCCACACTGATGAGCAATACTCAAGTATAGGTCGAACGAGTGTTTTGTAAGCCACCTCCTTTGTTGATGGACTACATTTTCTAAGGACTCTCCCAATGAATCTCAACCTGGCACCCGCCTTACCAACAATTAATTTTATATTATCATTCCACTTCAAATCGTTCCGCACGCATACTCCCAGATATTTTACAGAAGTAACTGCTACCAGTGTTTGTTCCGCTATCATATAATCATACGATAAAGGATCCTTCTTTCTATGTAGTCGCAATACATTACATTTGTCTATGTTAAGGGTCAGTTGCCACTCCGTGCACCAAGTGCCTATCTGCTGCAGATCTTCCTGCATTTCGCTGCAATTTTCTAATGCTGCAACTTCTCTGTATACTACAGCATCATCCGCGAAAAGCCGCATGGAACTTCCGACACTATCTACTAGGTCATTTATAGAATTTCTAACACTTATACTCATATTCGATGTAAAAATCTTCTCTTTTTCGGAGAAGAATTTTATATGGAGTATCGTCTCAGTTGTGTGACTGGATAGGTGACTTCCTCTAAGAGAGGTCAGAGTTCGTAGTGATAGACGGTAAATCATCGAGTAGAACAGAAGTGATATCTGGCGTTCCGCAAGGTAGTGTCATAGGCCCTCTGCTGTTCCTTATTTACATGAATGATCTAGGTGATAATCTGTGCAGCCTCGTTAGATTGTTTGTAGATGACGCTGTAATTTACCGTCTAGTAAAATCATCAGACGATCAATTCCAATTACAATATGATGTAGAGAGAATTTCTGTATGGTGCAAAAAGTGGCACTTCGCACTAAACAAAGAAAAGTGCGAGGTCATCCACATGGGTACTAAAACAAAACCGATAAAATTTGGGTATACCATAAATTGCACCAATCTAAGGGCTGTCAATTCGACTAAATACCTACGAATTACAATTAAGAGCGACTTAAATTGGGAAGACCACATAGATAATACTATGGGGAAGGCGACACAAGGACTGCGCTTTGTTGGCAAAACACTTAGAAGATGCGACAAACCCACTAAAGAGACAGCCTACATTTCACTTGTCCGTCCTCTGCTGGAATATTGCTGCGCGGTGTGGGATCCTTACCAGGTGGGATCGACAGAGGACGTCGAGAAAGTGCAAAGAAGGGCATCACCTTTCGTGTTATGGCGCAATAGGGGTGAGAGTGTCACTGATATGATACGCGAGTTGAGGTGGCAGTCACTGAAACAAAGACTGTTTTATTTACGGCGACATATATTTACGAAATTTCAATCACCATCTTTTTCTTCCGAATGCGAAAATATTTTGTTGACACCCACCTACGTAGGGAGAAATGATCATCATAATCAAATAAGAGAAATCAGAGCTCGAACGGAAAGATTAAGTGTTACTTTTTCCCAACCACCATTCGAGGATGGAATGGTAGAGAAGTAGTAAGAAAATGGTTCGATGAACCCCCTGCCAGGCACTTAAGTGTGAATTACAGAGTAAGGATGTAGATGTAGATGTTAGTCAAATTGTATCACTGTAGCACACGTTTCTTTTCTCCCAAGCGCGATTCAGTAGCACATTATTAGTTATTCGATCTACCCACAAAATCTTTAACATTCTTTCGTGGCACCACATTTTAAAAGCCTCTGTTCTCTTGTTGTCTGAACTCCACATCCTTATTGTTTCACTTCCGTACAAGGCTACACTCCGGATAAATACCTCCAGAAAAGAATTTCTAACACTTATACTCATATTCGACGTTAAAAATCTTCTCTTTTTCGGAGAAGAATTATTGCTGCATTTTATATCCTCTCAACTTTGGCCGTCAACAGTAGTTTTGCTGCCCAAACAGGAATAATCATCTATTACTTTTGGTGTCTCATTTCCTAACCTATTTCTCTAAGCATCATCTGATTTTGCTCAAATATGTTCCATTATTCTAGTTTTACTTTTCTTGTAACTCGTTTTGTAATCTCTTTCATGGCACTATCCATTCCGTTTAGTTAATTTTCTAAGTTATTTGCAGTCTCTGACAGAATTAAAATGCAGGTTAAATTCTCCCTGAACTTTAAATCCCGGTCGAAACTTCACCTCGGTTTTCTTCGGAGTCTGCTAGTTGCACAGATTGAAAAATAGAGACGTGGCTCTCTCTCTTCTCAATTTCTGCATCCCATTCATGGCCCTTTGACTCTTATAAAACCAATCTGGTTTCTGAACGCGTTTTAGAAAACTTTTCGATCTCTATATTGTACTTCTGCTATCTTTAGAATAGCGAAGACTGCAGTCCATGGTCAAAGCTTTCTCTGAAACTTCAAGTGCTAATATCTAAGTTTACCTTCCTTCAAACTATCTATTAAGGTGAGTCGTAGTATCAGTATTAATCTTATCCGACATTGCTTCTAACAGAGTTTCTATTCGTCAGTACGTCTGTGTACTCGGTGTTTTCCAGTCATGTCTTTTTAAATACTTGGTTCCGTAAATTTAACACCTGCAAGTACCTGACTTCTGTGGAGTTATGAAAACCACATACCGTTTCTTCTCATCGCTACAGTGGCTAGATAGGTCTGTGAAAAAAAATTGGACAGTGTAAATATTGGGACTTTGTACGGGCGCTGATGACCGCGCAGTTGAGCTCCCCACAAACCAAACATCATCATGAACTTTTCATGGCTACATTAAAGACGGAAGTATCCGTATCAATTTCGCTTTCTAAAATTCTGGTATCATAGGTTTAAAAGGCACGAATTCAGCGGCGATTAGTAGTTTCGAGGTGGTCACAGTATTTAGAGCTCAGGATTTATCCGTTTTCAGCATGAAACCAGTTACTGCCTTATGTAGAAGTTCGTGATTTCACACCCAAATGAGGAAATGCCATGTCGGTTAAGCAGGAGTGTTGCACCATTATTGGTATTAGGGGTAGTCAAATGAAAACGAGGCGGATGGAGAAAAACAAGTAAACGGTTTATTATTGAAAAATTTATCGCCACAACTGTTAATACATTAATACCACTGTGAGACAAGATGGTCAATGCGTCCATAGAAAAATGTTTGCAGTTGACTACGAGCCCACATGTTGCCAAGCTTGTTTCGACTGCACTATAAAAGATTCGCTGGGAAGCCTTACACATCCTCCATTCAGTCCCAAACTCTTACCATTAGATTTTCATATTTTTGGAGGCCTGAAGAAGGAAGCGATGCTTGCCTGGGCACTGTCAACGTTCCGTTTGCGTACTTCTTTTTAATCCATCTTGTTTTCATTTGACTGTCCCTTTTATGTTGTGCTGTATAGCATATTAAAGCTATGTGGAAGATTTTCGTGCGATAGAATGTCATGGCGAGTAAAATTCTGTACATTTTTAAAGCTAGTTATGTAACGTGTGGATAGTTAAGCACGGTCGTGCACCATTTTGTACCTTGAAACGGATGAAGATCTCCTACCAAAGTGATAATTGTAAATGAAATGAGTTTCTGTAATGTCTTGACAATATTCCTTGTCTTCAAAATATGTGTTAGCTGCCAATAGCTTCAAAATGTTTTCAGCTTGTAACTGGTTCTTCATGATACTTTATCTTAATTCTATTTCACTTGCTGATTATTGGTTAGCAGTAGAGTAATGCTGTAAGACACAGTATATTGAATACTTTACTGCTTGGTCTTATGCTCAGATTGAGCAACGTGTGAAATGCTATAACACTGCCTCACCTTTCTCATTTCTGTCTCGCTCTCATGCTCTTCGATTCTTATAGTTGCAATCTCATTATCATACAAGTCTTATATAACCTTCCTCTTAACGTATTTTTCTGATAGGTTCAGAACTTATAAAAGGAGAAAGGCTGGCGACAAGAAGGGCATCCGACCACCCTCTACAACTAACAATGAAAATCTACAAATTAATATGCCGACCCCGTAAAGATACGGGATAAGGGGCGGGAAAAAGAAAGAAAAGGTAGCAGAAGAGGCATGGAATAATGTCGTTATGTTTTGATACATCAGAGCAATAGATACTTTCTTCAAAGAATTCTCTTTATGATGAAGCTAACTTCAAAAGTCGTGAAAAGATGAATGTAAAAAGCACAGGGGTTGTACAAATATATGGAAAACATCCATAAATGCATGTTTGAAGATAAATGCAGGTGCTAGCCAAACCTGCAGTTTGCGCTATTGTATTTGCCCACGAACAGCACCTGTGCAGTATCCTGAATACATTGCAAGTGTCACTTGGGCTCAGAACAGTGTTTTGTGTAGTCGTGTCTCCTAGTTAAGTGAACTCGAAAGTGGAAAAATTGTTGGTGCTCGTATAGCAATGGTAGGTGTTTCTGTAACCAAAGTAGGTGTTTCTGTAACCAAGGTAGGTGTTTCAAGAGGTACAGTACCAAAATTTACACTGAAGTGCCAAAGAAAATGGTATAGACATGCGTATTCTGATACACAGATACGTAAACAGGCAAATACGGCGCTGCGGACCGCAATGCCTATATAAGGCAACAAGTGTCTGGTGCAGTTGTTAGATCGGTTGCTGCTGCTACAATGGCAGGTTATCAAGATTTAAGTGAGTTTGAAGATGGTGCTATAGTCGGTGCACGAGGGATGGGGCACAGCATCTCCGAGGTAGCGATAAAGTGCAGGTTTTCCCGTACGACCATTTCACGAGTGCACCGTGAATATTAGAAATCCGGCAAAACTTCAAATCTTCGACCTCTCTGCGGCAGGAAAAAGATGCTGCAAGAACGGGACCAACGACGACTGAAGACATATGTTCAACGTGACGTAAGCGCAACCGTTCTTCAAATTTCTGCACATTTCAATGCCGGGCCATCAACAAGTGTCAGTGTGGAAACCGTTCAATGAGACATCATCGATATGGGCTTTCGGAGCCGGAGGCCCACTCGTGTACCCTTGATGACTGCGCGATACAAAATTTTACGCCTCACCTGGGGTCGTCAATACCGACACGGACTGTTGATGAATAGAAACGTGTTACTTCACTTCGTGGAGGAAATACGACTTGAAATACACACATCTGTGAGATATAATCACGATCGTACCCAGCTCACTTCTCACTTCGGGCTAGGAAAGCACTCACCCATCTCTTTCCTGGTCGCTCCATAGTACCTGAAGCAATTGTCTGCTAGCCTGCAGGTTCGCCTGATTTGACACCACCAAAAATTTTTCTGTAAGTAAACTCAGGCATGAAACCAAGTTCTACCGTCCCAAGAGGATTTAAGGATTCGCACTGTTGCAGCATCTAAGCTGATATCGAAGAAATCTCTTCGGTCTGTACAGGAATTCTTGCACCAGAAACTACAAACGGGTATTACAGTAGACGACAATGAACGAATTAGAATTTAAAGCATTTTTCATTATCACATCATTTTCTAATTTCCTTTTGATTTAAATGCGAACAATTTAGGTTAGACTTTACCGTGACTATTATTGACATTAAATGAAAAAACAAGATTACTCTTACCAGCCACTGTTTATTTATCTCCGCGACACGTTTCAAAGGTTTAAACCTCCATCATCAGGTGGATTTACATTTGTTAATATGACATTTGTGTGTGCGTTGTGTTACGATTTTTTGGAGGAACTAGTGGCACTGTCTCCAGTGTTCACCGGTTCCTTTCACAGTCGTAACACATGACATGTTTATTGTCATATTTTGTAAACAAACATGCTTGCTTGCTGTTGCTGATGTAATTTTGCAACGTAAGAGTGTATCTTTTCATTAAACATATGATACATTGTTATTGGTTCAAACGGCTCTGAGCACTATGAGACTTGACATCTGAGGTCATCAGTCCCCTAGACTTAGAACTACTTAAACCTAACTAACCTAAGGACATCACACACATCCATGCCCAAGGCAGGATTCGAACCTGCGACCGTAGCAGCAGCGCGATTCCGAACTGAAGCGCCTAGAATCGCTTGGCCACAACAGACGTAATTATTATTTAGCATTATTTATATCTGAGTTCCCTGTTTTACAAATCTACAACATTTTTGAAGTACAACACTCTTCCAAGTCTCTGGAAGAGCTGTTACCGCAGTCAACGGTTGAATCGTTCTTAGATGTCACATCCTATGCCTTCTAGCTAGTGTCGTGTATCGATCCAGCAACATCTTGTTAAGTGTGATACGTTCAAGTCAGAAATTAAAATTTTCTCCAGAAGTCTGCTTTTGTAGTTAGACTCACTTAGCTGCTGCAGACGAATTTGTCCCATTGTGACGCAACAGTTTCTCATACCAACACTAACCTCCCCAGGAGGCAGCGATCTGGTTCAGTTTTAAAACAGAAATATCCTAAGTCTTGAATATTGTAATATCTCCGAAAATAGTAATCGGAGTTTGTAGACGGAAACACCATAAAATTTTTCTCCTTTCAAACGAAGATACTTGCAGCACAAATTACTGCAGTTGCATTTTAGGAAGACAATTTGATACCAACATCTCTGTAATTAATGGAGCTATGAAAAGAGGTAATATGTAATTTACTGAGCTCTTTTCCGCAATTGAGTCTGATGAAAACGTATCTTAAAGTGTTCACAATATATCTGACTTTTTAAAAAAATTTCTAACCTATCCACCCAATAAAGGTATCCAATATTACGCACTTCGACCCGTAGAATGCCAGTTCTCCTTTTCGTGATTACTACATCCTCCTGAGTAGTATCCCTCCACCCCCCCTCGCTCCTCCACCACTTCCCCCCGCCGCTCCTTTGCAGGAGATTCGAACGAAGTATTTTATTGAAGAGTGTGTTCTTCGAAAAAAGAAGTTTTTTGCATCATCTGTTTCTCATTTCTGTTTTATTCTTGTTTTAGAACTACGTTTTGCCTGTGTAGCCATTCCCACACCAAATCTTTAACAGCCATACAGTCTCATGTGCAGTCTGTTGTTGGCTTGTCTTCACAGCAGCAGCCATAGTATTCGGTTCAATACAGATAGTAGCACACAGACAAGCCAGAGCTGTGGACCTCGTTGCAACTAAAGTATTTCAAGAGGAAGTCATCATCATCATCATCATTCAACCATCCAGTACATATTCATATCCTCGGGAGATAAGATACTGATTGTCGTTACCAGTTGCTTTCACCTGGTCCCTGTACCTACATAGAGTAGCGCCACAACTATTTCTTTCATGGCTGAGTAAACGCCACTACTGCAGCTAATGCAGGGAACAGGTCAGTTCGGAGCCGGTCAGAAGCAGTTACAACAGAGGCTAGCTACTGATATGGCAAGTGCTGGCTCCAAGGCATTGGGTTGCTCTCTACATGCTGCAACCGAGCGGTGGCACTAGGGGTGTAGTACCACTGACGCGGCAGAAACGCAGAGCCACTGCGGCCTGGGTGACCTAGTTGCTTCACATCCGAGCCGTGATTTCTTGTGTCTTACGTGACAGAAACCGATACTGTAGCAAATCAAGGATACGCAAAACCCTTATGAATACTCGTCATTTTAACTGATGCTGTAGCAAGACATGGATAGTCAAAGTTCTCATTAATACTCGTCATTTTAAGCCAAAGGTATCGCAGTATGGCAGCCGCTAGTCCTGAGGGGATACCTACGACTAGGGCGACCAACATCTGATCATGTTTTTAAGGGAGATGGCCAGCATCTGACCATCATTTTACGGTCACTTGCTAGTGAATCTGCTTCAAAAATTCGATGTTTTTCCGTCTTAAATCAATATTTAGAGTTTTTTGAACAAAATGGTGGTTAAATGAATCGATTCGGACATCGGGAACATCTTTAAAAACAAATTTCAATATATGTCGGTATACGGCAACGACTGTGTTTCCGCTGCGGTCGGATGTCAAATGCCTCCAAAGGGTTTGCAAATGTGTTGGAAAATATGCCTTATGGAAGAACTGTAAAATTTGAGAAGTTAGAGTGTGTTGGTCATGTCTAAAACAGGATGAGCACACGTTTACGTAAGCTAACAAAAGATATGAAGGGGGAAAACTCATTGATAGCAAATCAATTGGTGGTCGGGGTCTTCTTACTAAGGAAGAGATGGACAAACTGCAGCTCTATTATGGTTCAGCCATAAGAAGGAATCGAGACAATATTGAGGCCATGTAGAAAGCAGTATGGGCTCTCTTTTTCCATAAAGCTTCTACGGATGACCATCCGCAGCATGCTCTCTGCGACACTGGTGTAGACACATGGTGTGGATACAAAAAAGCAACAGTAAATGGTGAGCCTTATGCACACCATCACTCCCTGCCATCTGAGATTTTGGAAACAATTAAGCCTACATACAGGGACCTAAGTGACGCTAAGCTATTGTCACGGTGCTCACATGGAAAGACCAAATATTAATGAATGTTTCAACCATGTGATATGGGACCGCCTGCCTAAAACTGTGTTGGTTTCAATACCATGAGATTAGGTGTATTAGATGCAGTTATTTGCCTTAATGATGGGGCAGGTAGCAGATGTGGTGTTTCAGAGTTATTGGGACTAACTCCTGGTTTCAATATGAGACAAGCACTGATGGCAACTGATACCTTGAGAGTGACCGAAGGAGTGTTTGGGGCAACTAAAGAGGCCAGAATAGCAAAGAGGAGCAAGAAAAGGAAGAGAGAAGATGAGAAACACACAAACCAAGAATATTATGCAACTGGAGGGTTTTAAGAGCAACAGAGGTGAGTAACAGATGAAATACACCTTTAAACTGAATTTCCTAAGAATCAAATTTTCTGACATGTTTATTTTATGAACAAAAAACTATTTGAGCTAGAGGTCTGAAATTTTTTGTGATATTTCAGGCTACCATTTGGAGAAAAGTAGACTACAGAACCAACTTACTTTCACCAGGAGGAAAAATTCACCCTTATTAATTATAAAAAAACTACCTTAATTTTAAAAGTTTAATTTTATAGTATGAAAGCTATTGATTGAAATCATTTGATTGTAGTCTACTGTTTAGATAACAATGTCATAAATGTGTGCAGAAAGTTTTAAGCATCTAAGGAGACTAGTTAATAAGTCTATAGACTTCAAACGTAGACTGTCAGAAAAAATTTTAAATTACAAACCAGCATAAATGTTTATGTAATAAAGTTTATATCAAAGCTATTCTGATTATTCTTATAGCAAAATCTTCATCCTTAAAACACTTTCATTGGACTAAAATTTCTTTGTATTCAGAGTTCACATTATGTAGTTAGACTTTCATAAACTTTACGAAAATTATTTTTGTTTTTCCAGCTGTTCACTGGCAAGTTAGCTTAAGGGAGATTTAAGGGAGATTTAGCTCCAGTAAACTTCAAATGCACTACTATAAGCACAACGCGTTTTATCCAGTAGATGACAATGCAGATATCAATATTTAAAAAAAAGAACTGTCATACCTTGCTTACTTTTACTCCACTATGTCATACGGTACGATATTTTGGATTAACTCCACGAACCCAAGAATGTTTTTAAAGTCCAAAACTGTGTAATAAGACACATCTCTATTGTAAATTCGAGAACAGGATGCCGAAAATCTGTTCAAAGAACTGCATATACTGCCACTTCTCTGTATATTTATTGATTAACGAAAGTCGCTGTAAGTAATACATACATCTCTTTTTCTCTTTTATTGGTACTTCTGTGTAGGATCAATATTTTAAAAGTACAATTTTTGTTTCCTCTAGACATTGTGCTCATTCTCTAAAGATTAGAAGTGTCATCGGTAACTCTTTAACTCTTTCTCCGCCCTGTGGATTCCATTGAGCCAAGCCGACTTCTTTCCGCAGAATCACGAACCAGAAAAAAGACTATGTCGACAATAGTATCGATTGTCATACGAACACTTTTTGATGTCTCTCGCCCAGGGAAATCGAGCTATTGATAGTACTTCGCGGGGCTAATATTTATAACTGTAATCACTGACGAAAAATACAGGAGGAACAGGCGTTCAATAAGGGAACCACAAGGATTAAAAAATGAAAGCGCTGTAGTACAGGGGATCCCGGGAAATAATGGAGAGCTGGTCTATGAGTCTAGGAGTCTGCATGGCTCAACAAGTCACCACCTCCGGACTCTGGCGCTGCTAGATGCGGTCTCGCAGCCTAAGCCAAGTCCAGTGCCATAGATTTAGTGCCTTCTAACCAGCAGGGCACCTGGGGGACTACTTCTGCTATTGCAGGTCTCCTATCCATGAGACTAATCGCTCGAGCCAGACGCCAGGCAATCACTCAGCAACCATTCCTTGTGAAGGACAAACTCCTTGCTGTCTGCCTCTCGTCGTGTGGGCATACACTGACGCTGGTGTGACCCGTATCGTCCATAGTGGGACCATGGCTTGATTCGGTACGGCTCAGAGAGACTAAATCGGTGCAGCAGAATAATCTTTGGTCTGGAGTCCTTGCTGCTCCATGCTGCGATCAGCACCCTAGCGGGTCTGCTGCCATCACCTCTCTGTCGGCTGCACGATACTGCTGACAGTCGCACCTCTGCACACGCCACCTACAGCTTACGTCCTGGGACGTTGACTTCTCCGAGCATCATCAGGAGTGCTGTTGCTTATTGAGTAACAAATGAATGAATTAACACTGATGTTCTCATGTTGATACCTCGAACGACCATCATGCATCCATGCACCACTCCACTGGTACCCTGCCCATGGTGGTGTACTACATCTACATCTACATCTACATTGATACTCCGCAAGCCACCCAACGGTGTGTGGCGGAGGGCACTTTACGTGCCACTGTCATTACCTCCCTTTCCTGTTCCAGTCGCGTATGGTTCGCGGGAAGAACGACTGTCTGAAAGCCTCCGTGCGCGCTCTAATCTCTCTAATTTTACATTCGTGATCTCCTCGGGAGGTATAAGTAGGGGGAAGCAATATATTCGATACCTCATCCAGAAACGCACCCTCTCGAAACCTGGACAGCAAGCTACACCGCGATGCAGAGCGCCTCTCTTGCAGAGTCTGCCACTTGAGTTTATTAAACATCTCCGTAACGCTATCACGGTTACCAAATAACCCGGTGACGAAACGCGCCGCTCTTCTTTGGATCTTTTCTATCTCCTCCGTCAACCCGACCTGGTACGGATCCCACACTGATGAGCAATACTCAAGTATAGGTCGAACGAGTGTTTTGTAAGCCACCTCCTTTGTTGATGGACTACATTTTCTAAGCACTCTCCCAATGAATCTCAACCTGGTACCCGCCTTACCAACAATTAATTTTATATGATCATTCCACTTCAAATCGTTCCGTACGCATACTCCCAGATATTTTACAGAAGTAACTGCTACCAGTGTTTGTTCCGCTATCATATAATCATACAATAAAGGATCCTTCTTTCTATGTATTCGCAATACATTACATTTGTCTATGTTAAGGGTCAGTTGCCACTCCCTGCACCAAGTGCCTATCCGCTGCAGATCTTCCTGTATTTCGCTACAATTTCCTAATGCAGCAACTTCTCTGTATACTACAGCATCATCCGCGAAAAGCCGCATGGAACTTCCGACACTATCTACTAAGTCATTTATATATATTGTGAAAAGCAATGGTCCCATAACACTCCCCTGTGGCACGCCAGAGGTTACTTTAACGTCTGTAGACGTCTCTCCATTGATAACAACATGCTGTGTTCTGTTTGCTAAAAACTCTTCAATCCAGCCACACAGCTTCCTCAAACTAACAGTTCGACTATCCACTGTAGTGGCCACCAACTCCCAGCCATTTAACATGGTCAAGTCACATTAAAATGATCACTATCTATGTTCGCCATCAAAGTCCGATAATCACTAACAGACGCCACCTGGCAGCACTAGCAGTGGTGGGAGTACAAAGCCTGTCGAAGGGGCGGAGAAATCAGTGTACTCGATGCCTTCATGAGTAAACGGAGAGATTTATTTGACATCCAAAGGGGCATAATCGTTTGATTTTGGGCCAAGTGTGGAAGCATTTCCGAAATATCTAAGTTTGAAAACTCATCGTAAAAGTATACTGTGGATGGAAAAATAACGCTATCTAAAACCGGCGCTGAGGTAAGTGTGGTGCACCTCAGATCATTCATGACAGGTGTGAACAACGTCTGCAGAGATATATACGTGCGACGTAGACGGGAATTTGCATGCCAGTACCAAAATTAGACTTAATCTGAGTGCCGCCGACAAGTAGGCTTTTCAGGCGAATCACATTTTATGCTACGCTGGGCAGATGGGCTATGGAGTAGCTGGAATGTAACATCTGAAACCAACCACCTGCAACAGTCATTGGGAGGGTTCAAGCTGGAGAGCATGCCCTAGGTGATCTCGAAGGCATCTGCCAGAAGGACAGTGCCAAGTATCGCACAGTTCGGAGTGTACATGCACAGTTCGAAGAGCAGTAGGATGAGTTTATTATAATACCTCATTTAAACCCAGTTGAGAATATGTGGGACCACTTCGCGCTATGGGTCTGAACTGGAAAATTTAGACCAGCTGGCCACAGTTCTGGAGTCGGCATGGCTCCACACCCTGTAGATACCTTTCAGAACATAATTGACTCTTCCTGCACGTCTCGAAGCGTTAGGTACTGCAAAAGGTGGTTATTCAAGCTTCTGATGGGTGATCACGTTAATGTGACTGAGCAGTGTAACTTCTGCTTGCAAGCTAGTTCTTCTCTGTATCGATAATTGTAGTGGAGTATTTTCTTAGAGCAATTATACAGACATCAAAAAGTTTTGCATCACCCCAGTTCGCTGAACTCCTGAAGATAGATGTAGACTTTGGATATTGTACGACAGACACAGTCCCTTTGACTGTCCAGAGATGTCACTAAACCCGCCCAAAGATGTAAACAACCATGCACGAGCAGCACCTATTAGACAAAGAAGGTTCGACAGCCGATCAGTTCCAGTCATTCCACCAGGAAGGGGATACATGGCTCTTGTTGTCTATAGTTCAACCATGCCTAACCTGTCAATGTCGCTGTTCGTTCACGTCTGCATTGCTACTTTGTGCCAGCAAGTGCTCCCAGCAAGGGAAGTGTCCAGGCATCTCGGAGTGAACCAAAGCGATATTCGAACATGGAGGAGATACAGAGAGACAGGAACTGTCGATGATATGCCTCGCTCAGGCCGCCCAAGGACTACTACTGCAGTGGATGACCGCTACCTAAGGATTATGGCTCGGAGGAACGCTGACAGCAACGCCATCATGATGAATAATGCTCTTCGTACAGCCACAGGACCTCGTGTTACGACTCAAACTGTGCGCAATAGGCTGCATGATGCGCAACTTCACTCCCTATGTCCATGGCGAGGCCCATCTTTGCAACTACGACACCATACAGCATGGTACAGATAGGGCCAACAACATGACGAATGGACTGCTCAGGATTGGCATCACGTTCCCTTCACCGATGAGTGTTGCATGTCTTGAAGCCAGGCAATAGTCAGAGACGTGTTTGGCGGCAACCCGGTCCGGCTGAACGCCTTAGACACACTGTCCAATAAGTGCAGCAAGGTGGAGGTTCCTTGCTGTTTTGGGGTGGAATTATATTGGGCCAACGTATGCCACTGGTGGTCATGGAAGGCGCCGTAACGTCTGTATGATACGTGAATGCCATCTTCCGACCGATAGTGCAATAATATCAGCACAATATTGGCGAGGCGTGCTTATTCATGGACGACAATTCGCGTTCCCATCGTGCACATCTTGTGAATGACTTACTTCAGGAAAGTTACATCACTCGACTAAAGTTGCCAGCACGTTCTCCAGTGATGAACCCTATCGAACGTGCCGGGGATAGATTGAAAACGGCTGTTTATCGATGACGTGACCCACCAACCACTATTAACTGTCTACGCCTAATCGCCATTGACATGTGGGACATTCTGGAGCAACCGTACCTTGATGAACTTGTCGATAGTATGCTACGATCAATGCAGGCATGCATCAGTGCAAGACGACGAGTTACTGGGTATTAGAGGTACTGGTGTGTACAGAAATCTGGACCACCATATCTGAAGGTCTCGGTGTATGGTGGTACTACATGCAATGTGTGGTTTTCATGAGCAATAAAAAGGGCATAGATGATGTTTATGTTGATCTCTATTCGAATTTTCTATACAGCTCCAGAACTCTTGGATCCAAGGTGATGCAAAACCTTTTTTGATGTGTGTAGCAGTACCAACTATGTGTCACCCCGTTCTGCATTGTTGCCAAATTTACTCAAGATGGCGGAACCAAGGTGTTGGCGATAGATAGGGTAACTTTGTAATGACGTTGTGGGGGGAAGTTGAAATTTTGGAGCAAAAATAGGTCAATTGGGCTACCTCCACTAAGCTAGCCCCTCCCCTCCCCCTCCCTTACTCTCCCACAGAAAATGGCGGGAAGTTCAAATTTTATTGGGGAAATATAGGTCACTTGGGCTACCTCCACTAATCTAAGTCATCTGACCACCACCTCTTCCTAGGAATTGGAAGGAAAAGAACTCTGCTTGTGCTGGATAGGATGGACATATGTCTTTATTTTGTATGCAGTGTTTATTAAACAATTACAGGCAGTACCTCCATCCAGTGTGTTCACCACAAGGTCTGGTGTCCAAGTGACCTAGTACCATAGTACTGCCACCAGAGGGCACCATCGCCCCTCCCATGATGTAATCCAAGATGGCGGTCTGGAGGGGAAAATGGTGGGAAAAGGACTCAGACTGTTCTGGGCAGATGCAGAGAGGAAGGGGTGTAATTCATTTATTTCAGAACAATTTATTTAGGGACAGATTTGATATAGTATATTTATTACACTGACACAAAACACTCACCCTGACGTGCTTGAGGTCGCAGTACATAGTCTACAGACCTTCAAACTACTTGTAAATAATGCAGTTCACTGATGTGCAGAGACGAAACAACTTATAAATTACTGAAATAATGCAGTACAGTACAGACGTGCAAACTACTCGTAATTCACCGAAGTAGTGCATGTGTAACGTTAAGCAAACATGCTCAAAACCCATAAACAGCCGAAAACAACGCAGTGCACAAACACTCATTGCGTGTAAGAAAATGCTTTTGAACTATTGTGAACTGCAACATACAGTGAACTCTTCCAATGCGTGCACGCGTCATTGCAGCCACAAGCAACTCCCAGGTAGATGAATATAGGGGTGCAATATGTGGCTCTCAGGCCACTGCCGACAGCTGGTGAAAGTCACGTCTACAGTTACAGTTCTTCAAGTGTTATACTGATGTCACATGGCTATGTAAATAAGAGGCAAGTCACCCTCTGGGCTGCATGCACTTGTTTAATGTTGCTGGCACAGAACTCTCCACCTGTGATACTAACATCACAGGTCGCACTATAGGAAACTGTTCCACGATAACATCGACTGCTTCCTGCCTTGTGATCCTAGCAGGACATGTGAGATGCACCTAGCCATGCACATTTTTACTGTGGCTGACGCATCACCTCAAAATGTTCTGGTAGTGACTCACCATTTAAAAGGTTCTCAATGTTACACTGACATCACACAGCTATGTAAATAAGTGCCAAGTTGCTTTTGTAGTAGCTTTCATGATGTCTCAGCTTGTCCACATGGAAAGTCTTGTCCTAACAGAAACTGTTTATGAAAATAGCCCAGAATAACGTCGAATGCATTCCTCTGATGGTCCCACTATGGCACCACTTCCATCATGTGTTACCCTTCCTGGAAATCGCTACATCCTGCTTTCTACATATGTCTCAGATACATTAACGCTCTCATCGCTATATAGAGGTTCCTACGTCCTGGCACAAAGGATGTCTTGTTAATGAAAGGACTATTCTAATCGGCTCTTACTGAATTTACCTTCTAAATTATCGATGCTCGCAGTGTGGAAGCACAGTCCGCCGTTTTCTTTCTGTCTGCAGTGGCAAAACTATTTTGTACAGATCGCCATATTGCACTGACAATTAAACCCTGCAAAAGTGACCTACAGATCGTCAAATACAGGGAGACACTTGATCAATTACACTGGTCTGCCACTGAGAATGGAAGATTGAATATTAGAGCGTGACACTGATCTCCAACCCAGCAATGTGTTACCGTGTACCATGTCTATGTAGTAAAGGTACAATCTGTATCCTGTGCCATACAAAATCGTCCCTTTTGCATCATCCATATAGCTACCAACTGCCAGATACACGTATACATACCACGAAGACAGACAGCATAAACACGTGTACAGTAGGTATACTCCTCGCTGCATAAGATATTTCCCTTGAGGTCAGGCGGTCATCCACTCCCAGACGACCACTTACGCCAGAAGGATCTCAGTAGTAGGAGTCCGAACACTGTCAATACTCCCAGCATAGACATTCGATGTACTGAATCTTCTTAAATTTCTGCAGAGTATACACGCAACACACGTGGTCCCTAAGGCAACTCAGTGCAAACTGAGTATTAGTTCCTATGTACCCATCCAGTGAGCCAAATAATTATAAGCCAATAGCTTTCTCAGACTCTCTGAACTGGTGTGCAAAGGATGGCACGCTTACTTGCTGCTACGCTTTTTACAGCCATCTCCAGACTCACAAGAATATTGGGAAACAGACACATATTTATCAGTGTAACTACATTTAAATATTAGGATTGCTGCCGCAGTCTGACACCAAGCAATGTACCTGGATATGTCTCCTCTTTACGACTGTGCTTCTAGAATGAATCTCAGTACCTATATCGCATATAATTTTCCATGCAAATATTTTTTTTTCATCTCCCTTGCGCCTATCAATGTGTTGAACCTATACCGCCCTCACGGCAGGACACACAATAGCGACCACCAGACAGTCACACATACACCGCGAGGACCGTTGTACAAATTTTGGGTCGCTTCCCCTCGGCACAATGGTGTCACCGTTTCTGGTCTTGACCCGCTTGCTTGTTTGCTTGCATGCTTTCTACACCAATCACCAGACTCTGAGATTACAAGAACACATGTATTTTCACATGGTTTTCCAGAATATTATACCATTTATGTGATACTTCTCAATATCGGGGACATAGTAATATCACTTGCATAGCAGTATTGCTCGTGTAACATAATTCTGGAAATATAGACTGGAAATTATTTCTCTAAAAACCTGAAACTTTGGCAAAGTGGAGCTTGCTGTAAGCCAATGAGTAACTAGAAACTTATCATGTCTGCTAAGACCTTTAAGTGAAAACTATTAAAAAAAAAGAAATTAGAGAAAACTGATATTTCCACTGGCGAATACTGATGTCCATGATGTAACAGATTTCAAATCATCCTTATAATTTACAACGTCAAGTAAGTTGTTTCTCATGTCTAGAGAACCAGCAAACATGTCTTCCACCTGTCTTACACCTGCTAGATGCACACACCACACTCGATTTTCCCTCAACTAAATAAAGGCGTGAAAGTTGCAGAAGCAGCCAACTGGACAATTTACAAGGGAGGGAATAATGGTTCAGCGCAAACACACATCCATATTGAATCTTCTCAAATTTCCAAGCTATCACGAAAGTATTAGTTCGCTATTCGGCCGTCTAGAGGACAACATGGTTCAGTCAGCCACATTGCAACACCCAAAAAGGCCACTCCTTTCGGAAAGCTCCTACTATTAGCCGGAAACGTGAATCATTCCCCATTCCCACCATAGGCTGCCGCTGGCGCGCCACGCACCCCTAGACAGAATCATTCTAGAAAACCAACCACAGATATATTTTATCACTGTACTTAAAATTAAATATTACGATCGCGGTCTCAATTGGACGACATTCGACAATTATTGATGTATCGGAAATACACCCCGCTGACAGCTGTGGCTCTGGAAAAGAAATATCCGTTCCATTATTATTACTTTGTTATCACAGTATTCCACGTCAAATCCATACCTTCCTTACGACTGAATATAGTCATTTCCTTTGCATATGTCAGAACATGCACACATACTGCATGAGCCTGATGCTCAAGGCGAACCTATCATGCACCCCCTACTACTAAGTATAATACTCTACCAATAACTGATTGCTGGCGATACGAAAATACCGAAAGAAAATCAGTGATGAAAGTTTTTCCTGCGAGTTTGACAACTGTGTCTTAGAATCACAGGCATAATCATCTTACAATCTGCTAAACGTTAAAGAAACTCGACCTTATTACTATCACAATCGGTCTTGGTTCTACAGGTGCACACAAGTACCTTCGAATGAATTGGTTTTTCCAGACAAATACCGCGACACTGAATATAGACGGTGATCAATGGAGTGTATATTATCAGACCAACAGTGTGGTTACATGTAGCCCACGATGCAACCTTGTGATAAAATCACAGAATTTTGAAAGTGATTCGGCTAACGAACGTGGTATGAAACCAGTATTTGCAACTCCGTCATGCCGCCGCTAGATATTTCTCCAGTATTTGTAATATATTCTGTCTCGATGCCACATCAGAGGTTCTGCAAGATATCCAGTGGGTTATAGGTGAAGGTTGATTGAGGAGGATCACAAACCATAGACGGTGCACTGATTGAGATTGTAAGAAATGTACACAGGCTTTTCAGATACCCAGTGTTACAATCCCTGGTAAAAATGCTGTCTTGGATTAGGAATCAAGTCTTTCCATTCAACCACATACCTGCATTAGAGCCTCAAGAGAAATCCTTTAATGAATACAGTCACTAGTGAATTATATTTCTGGCACTCTCATATCTCGAAACGAGTCACCTTTTTCGAACCTGTCAGCTACAGTAAAATTTTAGATAGTCCCTATGCCTCCTACAACTGCTGCCATTTCTGCAGCTTTGCGCATATGATCATTTCAATTTAAGTCGGAACTGAGCAGAAGTCAGAGAAAGCTGTATCCACCATCTTCTGCAACCCATGTAGAAACAGAGTGACCTGACTTAGTCCAACAGGACCGTGTTTTAACCACTCGGTGGAAATGGGACATGTTGTTGTAGCTTCGTCAACAAGGTACAATGTGTAAGGTCAGCGCCAAACGAAGCCTGCTGCTGCAATACGAGGTAGTATAAAAGACAGTACAGGAACTGGGGAAAGGACGAGGATTTTGCTACTGCATTGTGGTGTGTCCCCAAACTACATACCAGTACTGCTGTCCGAAGCAGATCCATGTTCCTCAGGGCCTATTCACGTCTATCAGTCCAATATGCTATCTTTGTTATTCTGTACCATCCAACAGAGAAAAATTACGAACTATAAAAGCTCCACTAACTTCATCTGATAGAGATATCGATAAGATTTTTACCACATCTCTCTCCTCCCATATATCGAAAACAAATACCATCTGCAGTCCAGCATCGAGCACATGTGACGATCCTATTAAATATACAGATATTGATCCATTGCGTGGACCAGTGTAATGTTGCATCACCTGTACTGTAGGAGGATGACCATATCCTACAAACTATACTATAAGCCAAAGAGATCCTCCCAGGGTCGTTATTTGAAACATGGTTTTTTCTGCTGTAACATGCTTTGTACACTGCCATACATTTCGTTTTCTTTTTCGCCACGAATTCGAGGTCTGTGCCAGGTTCTAAACTGACATTACCAGGTTCAGATCCATTGCTTCTCACAGAAAACTAGACGTCACACTGTATAAGTCACGTTGTTACTGCTGCTTCCATAACACACTACAAACACTGGATGGTTTTAGATAAAAGACAGTTACAACATAAGGAAACTGAAAGGGTGTGGTGGCATTGTGGAGACTTTCCAAACTGCTGTCCGAGGGTAATTGATGACTTCTACATTTAAACTCATTTGTCACAGTGACAGAACAGGTGATGGCTCTCCCTTCTGTTTTGGCTGATTACTCATATTTCAGTCTTGTAATGCGATCACTGTTTCGGTGCTAGACATCCCCAGAAGGTGTTGCCCCTCCACCAAAACACTTTCTCCAACTCAAACAAGCGATATCAGTCAATCATTACGTGGTAACCAACAGCGTACGAGTAGACGGTTGGGATGGAAAAGACACCGTCGATGTAATGTAATAATAAGCATCACAGTTGATAGTGCAAACAATTTTAGCAATTTTTCAGTAATTTCAGCACCAACCAATGATGCAACAGCATGTTTCCCAATTTCAGTATCGTAGCTAAACCGCCCCTTCTCTACTTTTCGAGTATCGTTGCGAATGTAGATAGATGACTGTGCTGTATGTCTATTCATTGTTACCTCTCGAACACATACATCCTCAAAGTATACCAGTCAGTGCTCTACATATTTTTGGGACCTCGGGCACAATTTATGATCTATCTCTATATGCATGGGAGTCACAGCGCATTGTCACAGTCTTAGAATAAAATTAGAGACTGAAAGACCGCCTCGCACTGTCTTTGACCAAACGAACCTGCAGCACCATTATTGATTTAACAAGCAGCCGACCAGAAATAGACCGCTACATTCCACGTATCGTGAATTAATGGAGCTTGCTGAGACCTCACCCATCCAAGTGCACAAGATTTCTCGGGATACGCCCATGTCGAGGAGGTTAGCGCTCCTTATCGATGTATAGTAACAGATTTGAAAGTGTTGTGATGTAATAGCAGACGGTTAAGATGAACAAGAATGGGTGACTTTTATGCATGAAGGGGCTGCAGACGAATGGAGTTCAAAGTATTTTACGTAAATCAACTATGCTATAAATTTTAAAGTATTGTTCTAGTGTCTGGGATCAGTACTAGGAAGGTATTGGTAAGAGAATATAAACATATGAACTTCTAAGGCTACACGGTTCTGCACTTAAAACAGGCTATAATGTTAGATCGCTTGAGTTTCCGACCTATCAGTCATGTGGAATGCACCACTGCTAATATTCCAGTGTGAAAAATATATTTCCAGCGCATGACATACATCCTTCTTGCAGGTTTCTCTAAGATAATCTATGGTGACAAACTATAAAACGAAAACACTACTTCCTTAAAACAGCGGCTCTGTGTGATACACGCGCAATATAGCTTTCCAGATATGTATAGCGTCTGCTGTTCACATCCGATCACGGTTCAGAAATTATACTATGCCCATATCAGTCCTACACAGTCCTATATAAAATGATCGTTAGCAACGGAGAATACCTCTTAGAAGGAAACAGATAAACGCTTAGCAGCAGCGTCCAACATGTGAAATTACAAGTCATGCCGCCACTTACTTTCTAAACAGCACATCTGTCAAGCATATGTATACACAGGGATGACAGTGTCTCACAAACACCTATTGCTAACTTAATTACGAAACTGAAGTATAGATTTTACACCCAAGATGCGACAGGGGAATGGAGTACATCGAATAAACCTTTGTTCATTTAGAGGAATGTGTCACGTTTCATCACACATGAGATGGAAGTCCTCTGATGACTCAGAGGTTTACTGCTAACGATCGCAAATAGACACTGCTGAAAGACCCACACAGAACACACGATTGTGAACGAGTCGATTGCAGGCTGTGTCACACAACCGATGCCTCCTGACAGAACATCAGGAAAAAATGGTCAAATGACCTGCAGCAACTTCATTCCTCTCTCTTCTCTCTAGAATGCATCATCAGTCTACCATTAAATCGTACCTCGTTACAACTCCATCTCAACTGACCTCTCCATCCAGTCCATGTCATCTTTTAACGCAGATGCAAGTGCGTTTAGAGGCAGATGGTTCTCAGTCTTCCTAAAAAGTGTCAGATACAGTAGTCAATTCGCGTGTATCACTGTTACCTCAATAGACATACAGTAGAATGCTGCCTCGACGGAAAAAAGTGACTGTTTCCTTGATTCCCTTCTCTCCCATGTCGACGTTTTCTCGAATTCCTCTTGCTGTCGCACACTTTTTCCCCAGTACAAATTATGCATGTGGTACCCATACACCCGATTTTCGAAACTTCCCCAGTACATGCAAATACCAACACTCAAAATAAAAACGCTACACGAACTTATGGATCAACTTAATAACAACCAACATTCAAAATAAAAAGCTACATGAACTTATGGATCGACTTAATAACTCGTGAAGTTGCTGTATTTGATGGTAAACAAATGGAAACACAAGGACAATTCACAACATTCATTCAGTCAACCGTTTTCAGTTAAATGTTTGTGTGAACACAGTGTAAACTAACGAATAGGAGGTGAAAATGCTTTTCATTTATGGAGAATGTAAGTTAGTTAAACAGTGACTGCAATAATGTCTCATCATTTACAATACGGGTCCATGTAGTACAATATTGTAATACTTTTAAACGATACAGTGTGCTCAGTAGAGGCAGCCCTTTAGCAGAAACTACATTATCATGACCTGCAGCTAAAGAGGGTTCACTGAATGAGCAGTGTGTATTTTCCTTATGTTCCCATTTTTTTACTGTCAGCTGCCAACTATCGTCATTTTCGTCGGCTGTTAATCGTATCCGAGTTCAGAGTTCCTGCGCAAAATGTAAGACAGCAGCTGAAGAAGATGTGCGCCAGTATTTACGACCTTCTTCTGGGGCGCACCAATTACTTGGGTCAATGTTTAGACTCTTTGGTTCTTCTTAAATTGGTCCTTGCAGTGCTTCAGAGGAGCACCTCGGGATATTCTACGTGTGCTCACTTCACTATATAAAATTTGTCGACAACTTGCGTAGTTTCTCGTCCGCCAGGCATGCCCAATCCTTCTGAGTTGGTGACCATAACGGCGGATTCTAGACTATACATCTTTGCCTTCTCAAGAGCCTTACTGTTTGATACGAAGTCAACCAATTTGATCTTCATAATGTATCTAAGCTTCTGCTAGTTATTCTAGTTTCTTATGGTCACTGCGATACAATGTCCAGGTTTCGCAACCACAGAATTAGGTAGGAACAGTAACTTCTCGCTACACCATCAGTTTGGTGCATAATAATCTTCATTCAGGAAGAACCGTCGTAGGAGACGTCCAAAAGCAACATGTGCGGCATGCATACATTTCTCCAATCCCTTTTCCGACGAGCAGTTAGTTGATAATATACTGCCTAGTTAGAGGAAGTGGTCTGCCTATTCCAAAGGTGTGCTGGAAATAGAGATATTGAAATCCGGAAAAGAAATTCCAGGAGCTGACTGTACTAGTATCTTTGGTTTTTGTATGTTGGTAAGGCCAAATCGTTTATATGCAGCACTGCAACAATTTACAGGCAGTTGCAGCTCTGAGTGCGTGTGAGTTGGAGAAGCATTGTCGTAAGAGTACTGTAGTTCAGTTACCTGAGTGAGATTTGTGAACCTCTTAGAGCGCAGTCTGGACTGATTAAATAGCCGTGCGTCAGATCTGTACTTGACATCTGCTCCCGCATTATTTGCAGACGATGTCTCATAAAGCATGGCTGTTAGGCACAAAGCAAACAATGTTGCCGCGTGAACACATCCTTCTTTATCTCATCAGTAGTAGGGACTTTGTCAGATGTTTCATTCTGGTACAGCATTTGCCCAGGCATTTCATCATGGAAAGCTTGAATGAGTTCAGGGCAGCCAAAAAGTTGTAAAACCTTCCATATAGCTTCTATGGACAAAGGCTTTTTCTAGGTCATAGATCACAAATAATAAAGGCTTATGTTGTTCCCTGCACTTCTGCTGCAGTTGTTGTGTACAGAAAAAAAACATATCAATAGTTTCTTTGGAGGGGTGAAATCCGCACTGAGATTCAGGAAGTACAGTTCGGAAGAGGTCTGGAGACTATTCAACGGAATTCCAGCAAAAGTTTCAGCAGCCATGGAGAGCAAGGATATGCCACCGTAGTTACCATACATGCGTACATGTTCCGTTTCCTCTTTTAAATATGGTGACAATTGTGGACTTCTTCATGTCAGCCGGTACCTTGTAGCTTACCCACATTAGGAGAAACAGGAAGCAGAATCCGATTCTTAAAGACAAGTCACCACTCTGAATGATCAAGAGAAGGAAGCTGTCAGGTCCGGGTGCCTTTCTTGGATTAATGCTATCTAGAGCCTTGCTGAATTCATGAATTCTTGGCAGGAGTGCCGTGCTAGGCTGTGTTGGTTGTTGTGGGACACGTTAGAGAAAGTCGTAAGTAGCAGTAGAACTACGGTTGAAGAGTTAGCTGAAATGCTCTCTACAGCGATTTAGAATGTCGCTGTCAGTTAGGATGGTAGTGCTGCCGGCAGGTTTCAGGGTTCCTGATGAGGAACGAACAGGCCCAGATCATGGAGTAAAACTGAAGTGATATCAGGTGTTCCCCAGGGAAGCGTCCTGGGTTCTCTGCTGTTCCTGATCTATATAAATGACCTGGGTGACAATCTGAGCAGTTATCTTAGGTTGTTCGCAGATGATGCTGTAATTTACCGTCTAGTAAGGTCATCCGAAGACCAGTATCAGTTGCAAAGCGATTTAGAAAAGATTGCTGTATGGTGTGGCAGGTGGCATTTGACGCTAAATAACGAAAAGTGTGAGGTGATCCACATGAGTTCCAAAAGAAATCCGTTGGAATTCGATTACTCGATAAATAGTACAATTCTCAAGGCTTTCAATTCAGCTAAGTACCTGGGTGTTAAAATTACGAGAAACTTCAATTGGAAAGACCACATAGTTAATATTGTGGGGAAGGCGAGCCAAAGGTTGCGTTTCATTGGCAGGACACTTAGAAGATGCAACAAGTCCACTAAAGAGACAGCTTACACTACACTCGTTCGTCCTCTGTTAGAATATTGCTGCGCGGTGTGGGATCCTTACCAGGTGGGACTGACGGAGGACATCGAAAGGGTGCAAAAAAGGCAGCTCGTTTTGTATTATCACGTAATAGGGGAGCGAATGTGGCAGATATGATACGCGAGTTGGGATGGAAGTCATTAAAGCAAAGACGTTTTCCGTCGCGGCGAGATCTATTTACGGAATTTCAGTCACCAACTTTCTCTTCCGAATGCGAAAATATTTTGTTGAGCCCAACCTACATAGGTAGGAATGATCATCAAAATAAAATAAGAGATATCAGAGCTTGAACAGAAAGGTTTAGGTGTTCGTTTTTCCCGCACGCTGTTCGGGAGTGGAATGGTAGAGAGATAGTATGATTGTGGTTCGATGAACCCTATGCCAAGCACTTAAATGTTAATTGCACAGTAATCATGTAGATGTAGATGTAGATATTTCTTTTATTTCAGCATAAAAACTCCGCAAGTCTCTGGCATTTGACAGACTTTCGAATTCCTTGACTTTTTGTTTCCATCAGTTGTTGTTGATTGTTCTTATTTCAGTCTGACATTTCTGACTGAGCTCCTGAAAGTGTGCTTTCTTTTCCACGGAGAATGGATCTTGATCAAGAGATAGGTCAGCATCCCACTTGACATTTATGAAGTTCTTAATCACTTCAATGTTGTCAACAAACCAAACATTTTTCTTCTTTGCGCCAGAACCAATGACCTCCTCTGCAATCTTATTGATAGTGTTATTAATTTTTTTTTTAAAGTGGACCATTCCTGTTCAACATCTATTGTGTTAACTGGGGCACTGCTAAGCCGATTAAAAAGTGTGTCTCGCAAGAGAGAGCGAACAGTTCCGTAGTGCTGGCCATTGGTGTTGAATGTTCCCCTGGAAGAATTCGAAAAGTAGGATCGTGGTTTGCGGTGGACGAGGTTGGCCAATCAACAGTTTGTGATCAGTCCAGCAATCGTCGATGTTTCGATCTGTGAATGTAGACGAGTTACTCTACGGTAGGTACCTGTATTGCGTGATAATACACAAGAGTTGTGTAAGGTTTTTAATAACGTGATGGTTACGTGAATGCCACGCTCTAATGAGTTTTGGGCATATCTTGAACAGAGGAATTGGGTCAGCGAATAAAACATACTGGGCGCTGTTACAAAAAGACGTGCTACTGTTCACATCCTCCTAACGAACCACGTTACAAGAAAGGCAACATTCACTTCATGCACTTTGTATTTTGTTTCTGGATAAAAAGTTATTTGTGACGGCCAAGATAAACGGAACAGCCTATACAGAGTGTTACAAAAAGGTACGGCCAAACTTTCAGGAAACATTCCTCACACACAAAGAAAGAAAATATGTTATGTGGACATGTGTCCGGAAACGCTTACTTTCCATGTTAGAGCCCATTTTATTACTTCTCTTCAAATCACATTAATCATGGAATGGAAACACACAGCAACAGAACGTACCAGCGTGACTTCAAACACTTTGTTACAGGAAATGTTCAAAATGTCCTCCGTTAGCGAGGATACACGCATCCACCCTCTGTCGCATGGAATCCCTGATGCGCTGATGCAGCCCTGGAGAATGGCGTATTGTATCACAGTCGTCCACAATACGAGCACGAAGAGTCTCTACATTTGGTACCGGGGTTGCGTAGACAAGAGCTTTCAAATGCCCCCATAAATGAAAGTCAAGAGGGTTGAGGTCAGGAGAGCGTGGAGGCCATGGAATTGGTCCGCCTCTACCAATCCATCGGTCACCGAATCTGTTGTTGAGAAGCGTACGAACACTTCGACTGAAATGTGCAGGAGCTCCATCGTGCATGAACCACATGTTGTGTCGTACTTGTAAAGGCACATGTTCTAGCAGCACAGGTAGAGTATCCCGTATGAAATCATGATAACGTGCTCCATTGAGCGTAGGTGGACAAAACTAAAATGAGCCCTAACATGGAAATTAAGCGTTTCCGGACACATGTTCACATAAAATCTTTTCTTTATTTGTGAGTGAGGAATGTTCTCTGAAAGTTTGGCCATACCTTTTTGTAGCACCCTGTATATTTAACGATAAAGATTATCATAAGATTTAGACAGTAGCTCATAAGTTCTGAGAACAAGACAAACAATGTGGCATTCTGTGAGTTAAACACGTTCTAAAAACGCTCTGCCCCAGAATAACTTGAAAAAACTATCGAACACAGGGGGAGTTAGGTCGGCTCCTGGCTCAAGCGCCCCTCCCCCTCCCCCCTCCCCCGTTGCCCCACCTTCTCCACCCACCTGTCTCTCTCTCTTATTTTTTACCGGAGCGAGGTCGCCCGGTTCATAACGGACCTGACTGCAAAAAATCGAAGGGGCGTCTGCCATACTATCTTGGAACGTGCTAAAACCGTTTTACGACTAAATCAGAACGCTCTGTACAGTATCGTGTTAGTATGTACCCATGCTGGTGATTGTGGTAGTACTGTGATAATTCCCAGAAGTTATAGTTGCCTGGTCAGGTGTAAAATGTAGAACAGTTACGGTAGAAGTGAAGGCAACTAGGCACAGTTACAATGATTGTCGAAAATGTAGTCCGATGCAGCGATCCAAAGCTTACAATTATATTGCCTCCAGCGTGGCAATGGCCTTCCATTACACTTTCCACAATTTTCCTGCCTCTCGCTTAGCACCAGCATCAAGTATCGTCGCGTACCCAAACAAGGTACAGGAAATTAGTCCACTTGAGGTGTAACGCCTTTGCATCGCGCCTGTAGTAGTCAGACGATAACACACAGCTTCATGCACACGATGAGTCATGGTTCTAGCACGACGGATACAAGCTTGCGATCGAGCAAACCTGTTAGTTCCGAGCAGTAACGACTGTGTTACTGTAGAGAGAATGAAGCAGGCGCTCAGTGGAAGTTTGTAAGGTATAACTCGCCAGTCTATGGTAGTGGAGAAACCGGAAACATTTTACAGTTCATTTTTATAGAGGGCGTTATTTCGATATCTGTAGGTTTTTTAAATTTGTTCATTTAATAAATTACTCAGTACAGCTGATCTGCAGTTTCAAAGACCGGGGGATTGCGCAGTTTAATACTGATACCGGATTGGCTATGATGTACATCACTCAATTATAGGACAATACATTCGCGCCTATTATATGGGCTAAAGAATAGCTTTGGGAAGGCTACACTAAGCTCCGAGATCAGCCTTCGCTATATACCGACGTGAGTATAAAGAGCTCTGAATAGATGTATTAACTTTGCGGAAATACGAGCTAAACTTGACCCTGGGGTATCGCAAAGTAATTTTCGAACGAGTGGGAAAGATGAACACGTGAAATTCCGAATTTTATGCTCAAAGCGTGACTTTTGAGAAAACTGATATTGTGCTAGTCAGTACTGAGAACTGAACGTTCAAAGAGGTCGAGTTGTAGGATATTTGAGCGACCATTCTGTCACAGACAATCCGTTTTGTAATCTTTCGTTAACGAGTTTGGGCAAACATTATAAGCAGGCTGTATAAGAGTGACTGTGGTTGCGTGCAAATGACGGAACTGTAACGTCACATTATCACAGACTTGGCGGTGTTTTGTGTAAAAGAAGTATCAATATATCTAAGTGTTCTTTCACTCAAAAACGCTCTCTCCGTCTGTAGCTCAGTTAATATGATACCAGGAAACTTATGATGCGATGTGGAGATATGTGCAGTGCAACTGGTTTTACTACGATTTCTCCAGTAGAGAAACGTTATACGTGTTCTGATAGGGTAGATGTGGTCACTGGATTGCAGAATATGAAATCACTGCAAGACGAGTGGACTTTTGCTGAAGGAAGAAATATTAAACAGCGCCATTGCACACATCTCCGGCATTTCTCAATACTTTTCTCGAACAAAACAATATAGCACAACTGATAATTTCTACGACCTGTCTAAGGCATTTGACTGTGTGAATCGCTATGTTCTCCTAGATAAACTTAGGTTTTACGGAGCTAATGGTATAGTCAACCAATGGATGACGTAATATCTAACCAAAAGAGTACAGAAAACCGTACTTAGTAAATCAACCAATGTAAATGGGGGAGATTCTTCTAACTGGGGAGGAAAAGCGTTTGGGAGTTCTGCAACACTCAAACGTACTGCCGCGATTGTTCTTCATGTATGTAAACGATCTTCCATCTAATATACAAAAACAGAATTAGTGCCTTTGGCGGATGACACTATTATTGTAATAAATCCAAGCGTACATACAGCAACAGAAGAAAGGGTAAACAGTACTCTTAAAAGTACCATTGGCTGTTTTTCTGTGAATGGCCTCACAATCAGTAAAAAACGGATGCAATGTATTCAGTTCTGCACTTGTAGTGGTGTCACTCCAATTATCAGTGTAACAGATAGGGAAGTAATAATAAATAGGGGGAGTGCAAAAATTTTAGGTGTCCATATTGCTGAGAATTTGAACTGGACAAAGCAAATTTTGGAACTCCTGAAACAACTTAGGTATAGAGTCGGACGAATAAAGAGGCTGACCAGCTACAGGAATGTTCTTGCTGGCCAAAAACGGTTTACTGGAAATGCTGCGTGACAAGGTGCATTGCCGTGATGTAACACCCAATTGTTTTTGGTATTAGGTCACATGCGTAACCCTTTCGCACAGTCTTTTAAGAACCTCGCGGTGAAAGTGTTGATTAAACCCTTGGCCTTGAGGTGTAAACTGTTTGTAAAAGATTCCCTCGTTGCCAAAAAAGCATACCAGCCTGCATTTGAGCTTCGAATTTCTCATCCTTCCTTTCTTTAGGCCTTGAAGAACTTGGAGTGGTCCAATCCATATTCTGCTGTTTGGCTTCCGTGTCATACACAAACATCCAACTCTGGTCAAAGTCGGTGAGACGTTCCAGAAAATAGGGATCTTTTCAATCGATTCCTAAATGTCAACGCACCTGTCCCTGCTCATGTCCTGTTGGTTCTGTCTGAGGTTTCTCGGAAACAGTTTACAGCAGATTGTTCTTATCCCCAATTTATTGGCCAATATATGACTAACGGTGGTGTGATTCAAATTCAACCTTCCCCCCTCCCCCCATCCTGACAGTCAACCAATGATCTACACATGAAAGATCCCGGACTCTGTCAACATTTGCGTCAGCTCTTTAAACCTAAAGCCTTCCACTACGAAGATCAGTTTCAGTTGACTGTCTTCCTTCCGAAGATAGCTCAAACCATCGAAATACCTGGGTTCTTGACGAAAGAATGATCTCGTAGGCCGGCCGAAATTTTGCAAATGTTTCCATTGCACTGTTTCCAAGTGTGAAGCAAACTCTTGCCACACATGGTTACTCAAAGTTCGTGTCACTCGTTGTCAGAACGCACAAGTAAAACATTATCCGCAAAAAATAAAAAAAAATAAAAGAAAAGAAAGGAGCGGTCCGTATTGGTGTTCAATTGATCCCATTCGACTACAAACTTAATTACAAATACAAACATCCACCACAACAATTACACACCAAGGTTAATTAAGGACTTAACGCTAAATTAGAAGCCATGCAGTATAATGTCACTCCTCAACGAAGCTATCACACCAATAACCTTTCGCCATATTAGACTATTACTGCGAGTTCAGTTACATACGTCAAGCCAACAACATCCATCCATCCAATACCAAGGCGAAAATCTATAGTATTCTCACAACAGATGGTAGAGAAAGTAGAGTCATTCAAAAATATCAGCAAACAAAATGGAATACCTGGCGAAATATCCATAGCTCTGTATTGCCATCAAGCGTCCGGTCTATATAGTATCTAATCATCAACGACCAAGTCCCAACTAGTGACAGACACCACAACATCCACATGAGCCCCACACCCACCTGTAAGTTATGCGGTCACGTGGAGACCTTAATTCACAGGTTCACCTGTGGTGCACCTGTGGCACAGATGCAAAGCAGACTGGCGATAATTCTCCAGACGGTTCAGCACTACGTTGACATCATGGAACTAACCAGACCAGAAAAAATACCATATCCCCACAGGAAGAAAAATGCCGCCATTTCAGTTTTAGGTCACACTGCTGCTTACATTAACAATCGTCGCCATACAACGTTTGAAGAATGTTGTGCGTATATGGTATTCGAAAATGCAAAGATAAGAGGACAAAGAGATTACGCTGACACGTACGGTAAAATGTTGAAAATTGTGGTGCAGATGTCAATCGATTTATTTAAGTCACTATTTAGTACAAAACAACGTATCACAAGAACGTGCAAAAACCAGGAAAATTTACAGAATGTCCCATGTTAATATAATTATTATTTCTTATTTCTTCTTTATTTGGCAAGGAAGCAAATTTAGTTTGTACAAAAAGATATTTTAAATCATCAGAAGATTACTTGTCATCTACCTGCAAACAGATATCACTTGTCATACAAACGTGACACTGTTCTTTTAGTTGCGGAAAAAGGTAAGAAAAATATAAGAAGACAAAAAAGAAAATTTCTGTTTCACAAATATCCAGGAGAAGACTATTTTGTGAACAATGGCAGGGTATTGCTTGAAATTGAACAGCTCCTATCTCTACCATTACAAGTACCAACATCCTGTATTTATATGGAAGACTAATATAAATCTCAACAAGAAAATTTCAAGATTTGAAAACTATCCAACCCATTGTGGTTTAGTGCACTGGTGTGAGGAATATTACAGATTCTAAAAGGCTATTTCATAAGATCCATGTGTTGTAATCTGTATACAAGTGATTAATTTATCCTGCGGTTCAGTGATGGAAATGGAACAATTTGCTACAGGGGAAAGAATTCTTCACTTGGTTACACTGCAAAAATAATTTTGGTGGCGATGGATTTGACACCGATGATCCGCCACTTGTTGGGCGATGTCAACCGTCAGAAGTCATTATTCGACCAGCATTTCGGCTTGGGGTTGACACATGATGGGCTGCATTTCCCTCGTCTGTTTGTCGTTCCTGCTCTGTCTGGTTACTACAGACCAAGGAGTCATCTCGCAGCTCGTAACTTCGGCGTATCTACCATCCAGAACAACAAATATGGATTCACGGTTAATCTAGATGCCCAGCAGTTCAAACCGGAGGAACTGATGCTGAAAGTGGTGGGCGTCAGCGTGGTGGTGGAGGCAAAACATGAAGAGCGTCAAGATTAGCACGGTTACATATCGCGCCACATGCAGCGTCATTATTTGCTGCCGAAAGACGTAATAACTGAACAGTTGCAGACGCAACTGTCAGCGGATTGGCGTCCTCACAATCACTGCACTAAAGAAGGAGGAGGAGGAGAGTAATGTTTAACGTCCCATCGACAACGAGGTCATTAGAGACGGAGCGCAAGCTCGGGTGAGGGAAGGATTGGGAAGGAAATCGGCCGTGCCCTTTCAAAGGAACCATCCCGGCATTTGCCTGAAGCGATTTAGGGAAATCACGGAAAACCTAAATCATGATGGCCGGAGACGGGATGGAACCGAATGCGAGTCCAGTGTGCTAACCACTGCACCACCTCGCTCGGTGCACTAAAGAAGACTTTCCCTCTAGCAGAGGGCGATGAGCAATCGTACAAGTTGTGCAGACGGGTGTTCCAGCGGTTACCAACCAGCAACAGCAGGGAGGAGAGAAGATGGAGCAGTAAATAATCAACTGCTTGTGTACAGACTCAGTTTTGTATTGATTGATTGATAATTTTTTGCGTTGTCATTGTACATTCATTCATGAAATTCAACACTCATTTTTCTGATTCTCATCATGGAGGTGTTATGTATGTGACACACTGCATTTAATGATATTTGAATCACTTTCGTTTTCTGTAAGTGTAAAACAATATTTCATTCAAAACTCTGAAAAAATAGTGTCCGTCGTCGCTAACAACAAAACGTTCTCTCGAAAAGCAATGCATTTCAAATACGCCACGCCTCCACATCACATTCTAAAAAGTAGCGAAATATTTGCAAGGACCAAGATTACATATACGATCACTACTCGTTTCGCTAACAATGATTTGAGCTGTTGTATTAGCTTTCTGCCTATCCTCACCCTCGGAAATCGTGCCACACATTGAAGAAAACTGACAAACATTTACGAGAATCAAGGGTATAGACTTGAGCATTACTGGTTTCTCTAGCAAAACAATTTATCAAGGGTATAGACATGAGCGTTACTGCTTTCTCTAGCAAAACAATATAAGCTGCGCTCTCAGGTTCCTGACTAAACACACCTCCGTAATTCATGAGATATTTGTAATAAACCGCATATTTTATGTCAGTTATTAAGGCAAACACAGACAGCATTTAACAACAAGGCCCTGACATGCTTCGAACCGTGAACTCATAACGTCATACAGGACGTCACTGGTCAAATTCGACGAAAGGAGTCGGACCGTGCTCTTGATCAGAAGGTAGCGGGGTCCGTCGAACATTGCCTATGGAAAGTTTTATGACAGTTACGACAATATGAAAAAGTTATTAATATAGTGATAGCGTAAAACAGGCACTAAATTCCAATTCTATTACAAAATGAGAAAAAGAGGGTGAACTATAGACACCTGCATGTTTCCTAGTAGACGGACCACTTACAAAGTTGTCATCGGGTGCATAGCCATGAACTCGAAGAGATTTGACCCGAATCATCCGTCGAAGATTTCTGGATTGGACAGAAGAAAGAGTACTTAATTCTGCTCACTCTTAAAGAAGTTCACGAACACAAGGAGTTCTTCATGGGTACTGGCCACTGTTGTCGTTCTACGAGAGTTTGGCCTTCCATCCACGCCATATGCGGATGAAGACGCGTGTAGACGGTATTCATGAGGCAACTGACTGGAAGATAGCAGCTGGAACTCTTTAAGACCTAAAATGGTTGCACAATTTCCCATCCAGTTTAGCAGGTCGTTCCTCTTTAGACTGACCTAGACAATTTGGGGGAGTTGCTTATCCACAGCTTTGCCGAAGGATTTCAGACGATGTTAGTGGAGTACGCAATTTGGTCTCGTAATGTATGATCTTGGATGTATATGCATGTAAAATGTGGCATTGGAATAACGATAAATTGTTCCTCTAATACACAGGCCGGCAAGAAATTGTCTACCCTATTAAGCCCACGCAGAAATGATACCATTCACCTATTTCCATTCGTTATGTTTACCGAACAACAGCTTACGGTACGCTACATAGATCGCAAGCTACCTCATTTGATACGTTAACAGACCATTATTTATACCTACCTCGTGTACTTACGTATTAGTCTGACACTTTAACTTGTACGTTGTTCACGTATGTACCTCTTTAGAGAGAATATAGCGTTTTTTTCAGCTCAGCCGCTTTGTGCAGTACGGACTATATCGTGACACAGCGTGTGTAACAATAGCTTCGGTCGTAACCGCGGTAACGTGGCCAGTTTGTCGAATACTTAAGTCGCCTGCCGGTGTCCGTAGAGACTAATCTTGCGTGAGGCTGGTATCCCCTGCTGCGGCGAACAGCTGGCTGAACATTCCATGTCTGGAACATATCACCTCTAAAAATCTTTGGAGTTTTATCTACAGCTCACCCCTGCTATTACGTTCTGCAGTAACGTGTTTTGTATATGCTGTCGTTACTTGCTTAGGAGATATTTCTGCCGCTGTGAGTACACTTCCTCTCTCGCTGGTTGGAAGGAAAACAAGTGGTAAAGCTAAAGTACTGGTTTTCTGGTAAACAAGGACTCTGTGTACCTCGAACGAGACAGCAGGGGGCGTGTCATGTAACAACTCTGTCAATATTATTGAAGCAAACGGCAATACATAACTGAGCGTTGTTACGTGCAGCTACAACACTTCGTCAGATTTTAAGGTGAGTCACCACTGATTTTTATAATTCAACAGAGTTGCACTTGTGGTTAATATCGCTTCAGAAAACATAGTTTCGTGTCCACTAGGCGCTTGCCATAGTACGCTGTCATGCGTGTGCTGTTACTATTTTGTGATAAGTTGGGGCGATTCCTGATAATTGACGTTAGTTTTGGGTACCTTAACAACATTGTCATAGAAAGGGCAACAATTTCGACACGTACTATTATTAAATGGATTATTTGCCTTGACCAGGATTTCGGACTATGTCATTTGCAAGTGATTCTTGTAAAACCATAGATTCCGTAATAACCAGCTTACCTTTAAATTATGTTCTGCTCTCAAAATATGTTTTAAAAACGAAATTGTTTAACAAAGTGTTGTAACTTTTCATAACTCACTATGAAGCATATCAATGCACTATTCCTTTTTAAAAGCACACTGACCTCCGGCCTATCATATTTAGATATTCCATTACTGTAAGAACAGAAGAGTCTTCGTCATTTACGTAAAAGAGCGTAGTACTTCTCTAAGATTAGGTCATTGTGTCAAATCATGCCGGCTGCGGTGGTCTAGCGATTCTGGCACTGCAGTCCGGAACCGCGGGACTGCTACGGTCGCAGGTTCGAATCCTGCTTCGGGCATGGGTGTGTGTGATGTCCTTAGGTTAGTTAGGTTTAAGTAGTTCTAAGTTCTAGGGGACTTATGACCTAAGATGTTGAGTCCCATAGTGCTCAGAGCCATTTGAACCATTTTTTTGTCAAATCAGGTGTCTAGGCATGAACACACACATCGTTTTCCAAACGAATTACTTGTTGTAGCAACTCCGTCGAATCAGTGTCAAATATCCACCTGGTATTTGCACGGTTGAAATTATGTACACAAAATGACATGCATTCGAATGAAATTATTACAATAAGTATTACGTTCACATGTTCAGTGTGAAACATCCCCTTAGAAATATTAATGAATTACTGTGCTGGTAAACCTCTTAAGTTATTTGATTTTCAAACAGCTGAGCAGAACTGAACGTACTCACACATTTCTCTCTTTACTTATTCTGATCAACACTAAACTGACACACAATATTTTTAGCGCAACGCAATCTGACGTTCAATAGTCCCTATAAAGAAAGGCCCCGACTAACAATAACCTATACCTTTCATGAATCACACACCTCACAAAAATCTTTTTTACTCGAACTACTGCAATACAGCGAGCGCCACTACTGCCAGCTAAATAAAAGATTCAAACTACTGAAGGCACTAACTACTGATAGGCATAGTTAGCAAATGAAAGATTTTGATAGAGAACAAACAATGTATTTACCTTAATAATATTCAAAAGTCATCATATGTATATCAGTTCATGATATACAGTATTTGAAACTTACTCTTTCTGATGGACACACGTCCAGATCGTCCGCTCTCATAATTCTGCCATCTCTCCCCCCACATCCTCCACTGCTGGCGGCTCACCTCCAACTGCGCAACGCTACGTGCTGTTCACATCCAACGGCCCAACACTATAATAGCATATACTCCAACAATGCAAACCAGCCACAGACTGCACACAGCACAGTCAGTGATTTTCATACAGAGCGCTCCGTGGCTTTACCAACATAAAAACCTAAACAGCCTACTTACAAGTGAATTCATGCTTGGGCACTGGGTTTGATATGTCTTAGTAATTCTCAACATTTGACGCTCGGAATGTGGAAACACTTCGGAAGTAACAATAATGTCCATTTAGAAAAGAATTATGGAATGACACACTTCGTAGTGAGGCAGGAACAGCTATAGCGTTTTAAGCAATTACGCTTTGTTAAAATATCTTGTGAGCAGAATGTACGAGGATTGGAACTTTAATAGTGGCAACTATTTATTCACAGCACGTACAAAATAGATGCGTGTTTCAAAGTTTTACTGACCTTCAAAGTAGTCACCAGCATTGTGTATAACCCATTGCCAGCGATGTGGAAGTCGTAGGGTACTCTTAGCAGTGCCAGTTGTGTTGACAGTTGGAGCGGCGCGGTCTATTGCCCGACGAACTGGTAGCAGTTCTGAAGCGAAGGGCGTGAAGTGTTTCCTTCAGTTTAGAAATCGAGTTGAACTCACGAGGGCTTAAGTCAGGGGACTGCAGTAGGTGGTATAGCACTTTAGCAGCCTACAACCAGCTTAGAGACAGAAGAGATGACGCTTTCTGCAGGACCTGACCATCATTTTGCGCGTCAATGCTCAAACACGTACAGTGCGAGCTCTTACTGATTTGTTTGACTGATGGGGCTGGTAAGTGAATAACCGAAACTCACAGATTTTATCCCACTCATTTCACTCCATTACATAAACGAGGAATCCCTGGAACCTCTGGATGTGTCCTACTGGCCGATCCACATACACAGTCCACAAGCGAGATGTATGGTGGTGGCAGAAGAATCGTTCTGCAGTCAGATGCAGATGCGGTTCTCTAACCGCCCCTCTTTTTCTAATCGGATTATGTGATGAAATTCTCTTTTTCGGCATTTCGCATTCTTTATTAGTTACTCGAGCTACTTACGTAATCTTCAGTATTTTTTTGTAACACCACATTTTCAAATCTTCTATTCTGTTCTGGTTTATAGTGTTCGCTTATGTTACAAGACAGATCAGTCAGTCGCCCACACTGTTGCACCTGTTACTACGGAAAAGGCTGTAGGTAATATTCATAAGACATAAATGAATGGAAACGTGGGAAATATATTAAGGTGTTACTTCGTTTCTTTGCTGTAGTAACATTTATGTGAATGGCAAATGTCGGTTTTAGCAGCTCAATAGCATGTTTCTTCTCGTAATGGTTTTCATCTGTATGTACACCCAAAAAATTAATAAATTCTACTGTTTGAACGATGTATGCGGCGTTTTCTTTTCAAAATTAAGCTAAGATCGATTTTCAGAGAAGCAGTTAACACTGTATTGTGTTGTTCTCTCTATAATATGATTATGCTTTGATAAAAACACTGATCTTGAAACTTCCTGTCAGATTTTCTCTATTTTTTGTTATTAATTAAAAACTCTCATTCTGTTTAAATGTTCACATGGAATTTCAAGACATGGACATCTTTTAAATTCTTTTTCTTAAACTAGAGACAGATTTTATACTCATCCGCAAAAAATTTCATTTCCCTTCTTCAGATAATTACATCAACATTTAAATAAGAACAAAAGAAAATAAAAACTTCCTCTATTTTGATATTTACAGAATGAGATTAACCATTTCTTTGGAAGCTTATGAATACAGTAAATAACCAGACTCACAAATAACTAGCACTGTAACAAAGTAGTATCCATTGGAAAGTTAAACATCAGAAATTGGAAAGCACAATAAAAGTTTCAAAAAAATATCACTCCTCCAACTACATTTCAAATTTTGAAAAGATCTTTCACATATCGTACTAAAAAATAAAATCAGGTCCTGTTACACGTACAACAGTTAAGTGAATTTTAATTTCAGGAATAATTACTTAATTATTGTCGAATCACAAATGATATTTCTGTAATAATTGAAAGATACATAAACGTGTGTGTGTGTGAGGGGGGGGGGGGGGGACGCACTCCATAGGAAGTTATAGAAATACTGTCGGTATTTCGGGTAGCACATGATCTTCATATATCGTTCCTGTAAAAACATACATAAATCCAGTACCTTCTTTGGGCCATCTCTGAACAAACAGAGCACCGTCAGGCCTCGAAGCTACGTTACTGCATTTGCTTTAATACATGGATAGTAAGTCTCGTCTGGGAAGAATACAATCCCTGGTCCAGAGTCGCGTTCTCTCATTCGAAGAAAGAAAGCGAACATTTGTGTCACCAAACGCCACACTCCTGCCGAGGGACCGCATATGAGGTGGTGGTCATCATCGTCCAGAGTTTGCCATCGAGGGATCAAGGCGAATCCATCACATGACTCGCATGGAGTCTGGACTGGGTCACATTTTTACCGTTAACCATTGGGTACCACATTGCACGTGTCTCTGTTTCTAAGGAAACATGGCGTATAGATCGCTGTACGACTTGGCAACTGACATGCGGATGCCTCCTCTCAATGGGATTGTTACGTCGTCTTTTATTTAGTGCCCGATAGATGTTGCGCGCCGTCGCAGTTCTGGTTTCCGGCAGAGCCATCCGAACATGATTGAATAAGGTACTGGGCCACCTCTGGTGCCATTCGAGAAACTGGTGCTAGATCTTCAATTAAGATTCCTGCAGACATGTCTGATGTCGTCTCCACAGTTTTAATATTGCGCTGCTGTATAGCGCCGCTGGTCTATCCTGAACATGTGCAAGACCCAGAGGTCAAGTGCATAATTCGCGACACCAGGTAGGTGTCAGTGTAGGTAACCCGCTGGAGCATGTCTAAGGCCCGTGTGATGTTCCCTTCGACTCCCGTCTGGACTGACTCTAGTTGTCTTTTATAGTTGAACGCCAACGGCTACGCATCTGTGCTCATGCCGGTTCCCGTCAGATTACCAAAGTTAAGCGCTGTGGTCGAGCGGTTCTAGGCGCTTCAGTCCAGAACCGCGCTACTGGTACGGTCGCAGGTTCGAATCCTGCATCGGGCATGGATGTGTGTGATTTCCTGACGTTAGTTAGGTTTAAGTAGTTCTAAGTCTAGGGGACTGATGACCTCAGATGTTAAGTCCCATAGTGCTTAGAGCCATTTGAACCGTAAGCAATGTCGGGCTTGGTTAGCACTTGGATGGGTTACCGTCCGATCTGCCGAGCGCTATTGGCAAGGGGGTGCACTCAGCCCTTGTGATGCCAATTGGGGGTCTACTTGATTGAGAAGTAGCGGCACAGGTTACGAAAACCGACAACGGCCGGGAGACCGATGTGCTGACCACATGTCCCTCCGCATCTGCATCCGGCGATGCCTAAGGGCTGAGGATGACACGGTGGTCGGTAGGTACCTTTGGGCCTTCAAGGCCTGTTCGGACGGTGTATGTCATTTCGTTTGTTCTTATAGTTGCAACCCACTATGCGATATATCCTAGGCATTTCAGGTATTCATGAGTTGCAAAGGCTCTACATATTCTTCCTTTAGTCCAACACGGATATTCATCGCTAGTGACCTGTCCACAGTCATGCGCAGCCACTGGCCCTTCCATATTTGTCTATACCCCTCTAAAGCCACACGCAGTTTCCAGTCTGTGCCACCAGCACCAAGTCATCCGCATATGCTTTGCACTTAAATGTATATCCTCGCAAATTCAATCCTGTCAAGCAGTGACGACGTCTGCAGAGTAATGCATCGAGAGTCAGTGCATATAATATTGTAGACAGGGGACACTCTTGCATGACCGACATCGCTACGATGAGGAATTTCGTCGCACGTCCATTGACGAGTAATTTGGAGGAATAATTTCGGAGTACCGCACCACGACAGTGATGTTTGGTCGCGGAAACCGCATGTGCGTCAGGACTTCTGCAAGATAGGTATGGCTCACTCTGTCGAAGGCTTCATCACAATCGTTCTACGCTAGTGTCCATGAAGGAGGCACGTCTTTGTTAGAGCAATCAAATCGCGATATTCGCCAAGCGCCATCTCGATGTTGCATCTCCACCGAGCGACGCTTGACCGAGTGAGATCAATCAACGCAGTACGTATTCTCGGAGACACCCTGCCGATAGTCTGGTGAATTTTTTAAAGTCGCCTTTAAGAAGTCTCAGCGGTCGTTAATCTCATACCCGTGTGCCACCCGAGGGTTTGTGTATTGGAATAAAAGCCGGCAGTATGGGAACGTCAGGAGATATTAATTCGCAGCAAATAGCAGTCCATTGTGGGTGCCATCATATAGCTGGATGTCCTATAGAACTCCGAAGAGAGCCCATCTGGTACTGGTGATTTATTCGCCGATAGCCTACCAAGGCCTCTGCCACTTCCTCCTCTGAAATCTCCTCCATTAGTAGTGCTACCTCCTCTGGTCAATGGTGCAGAAAACCGTATGCGTAACTCCGCTAATGGCCGCCATATTGGTGTCCACTAGAGTGTAAACTTGAGCATACAAAGGCGTTGCCTATTTCTTATCAGTCTGGAACCACGCGACCGCTACGGTCGCAGGTTCGAATCCCGCCTCGGGCATGGGTGTGTGTGATGTCCTTAGGTTAGTTAGGTTTGAGTAGTTCTTTCTAGGGGAATGATGACCTCAGATGTTAAGTTCCACAGTGATTAGAGCGATTTGAACGCATTTCTTGTTGCGATGTTATGAGTCTGTCATCATCCGTATCCATGGCATGTACCAGGGCTCGTTGTCGTCTCTATTTTCGTTGATAATGTGATAAATTGATAGGCGTTCTCCTGGAACCCAGTCTAGTGCCCGTCCCATGGCCACTGCACCTTTGGGGTGGCATTATATGATGGATATAGTTTTGGCCTTAGCTCGTAGTACCGCCAGTTGCCACTGCGGAAAAGCCACTTGGTCGACGTATTCCGTAGCACCGTGAAATAGAAGTCCAGCGCTGACGTCGCCAACCTGCCTGCTCACGACCATATGTCACCACTGCACGTAGCGCCGGTTTGGCACAATCCATCTGACAACGTAGGGTCGTGGGATACGCCCCAAGGCACTGTCCGCAAGATCGCCCAACATCTTCAGTGGCGTCTTGACAAGATAGGTATCTGAAGTCGATGAGGTTCATTTTCCAAGGACCGTGGCTACGTCACACCTGGTGCCACTAGAGGCGGATCAGATACATTAAGGTCGTATGGTCGGTGTAGGCTGCTGGGCACAGTTCCGCTTCGTGGACGTCAGCGTTAAGATGGCATGTGACATATATTTGGTGGAGACGACTTGCGGAATGATTCGTCGCCATGGAAATGCTCCAATGTGTCAACCAAATGTATATTCTTCACCAGAACTAGCAGTTCTGGGCATGGGGTATACTGAAGAATTTGTTCTTTCGGTGCAAGTACACGATTAAAATCACTGCCCAGGGTAAAATGGTTGTATCGACAACGGAAGGGCGCTGCAATTTCCTCAGCGAAGAAGTGGGAACGCTCTCGTCTCCTGTGTGTACCATACGGTGCATGGGTGTTCATGGGGCGTACATCACGCACCTTCATTGCTAAAGCTTGAGCCGACGGTAGGTGTAGTACATGCTGTGCCGTGATGCCTTCTCTGGGAAGTACTGCTACGCCCAAAACCTATTTCAGAGATGTGTGATACGTAGGCTTTGTACCCATGCATGACAGGAAATTCGTCGAGGTATATTTACTGTAGGAGGACGATGTCGATGACCGCCACTTTCAGCACATCTTTCAGTAAAGATATCTTAATTTGCGACCGTATGCGATGCCTCACTCCGCTGCAGGTTAAAAAATTCATTCTGAAAATGTCCCCAGGCTAACCCATGTCTCCGCAATATCCTTTCTTCCAGCTTGAAGTCCCGTAGAAAAACTTCTGTGAAGTTTGGAAGGTAGGGGATGAGGGACCGGCCGAATGAAAACTGTGAGGACGGGTAATGAGGTGTGGGTGGGTAACTCTGGTAGAGCGTTTGTCCTCAAAAGACAAAGGACCAGAATTCGAGTCCCACTCTGGAAAACAATTTTAATTTGCCTGTATGTTTCATATCTGTACACGCTCTGCTGCAGAGTGGATAGTTCATTCCTGCACTGCGTTTGCTTGGTGTATGCTTATGAGCACTTACCTGATAACCGTTACGTCCACATTTGCCACGGGATAACAGCGGCAATGCACCATGGCATGGAAGCAATGAGGTGTCGGTAGTTCGCTGAAGGGAGCTGACATCATATCTGCACACACAATTCCTGTAAATTCTGGGGAGGGGGACGATGAGCTCTGTCGCCACGTTCAATCGCAACCCAGATGAGTTCAATCGAGTTCAGATCTCTCCAGTTGGGGGTCCAGCACATTAACTGTTTTTCTAACCGATCCGTCACAATCCTGGTTTCGTGGCATGGCGCATTGTCTTGTTGAAAAATGCCACTGCCGTCGTCACGAAGTGGTGTACATGGTCTGCAACCAGTGCATGATACTCCTTGGCCATCATAGTGCCTTGCACGAGCTACAACGGTTTGCTGGATGCTAACGTGAATATTCCCCAGAAGCATACTGGAGCCGCTGCCAGGTTGTCTCTGTCCCGCAGTACAGGGGTCAAGGAGCTGTTCCCGTGGAAGATGACGGATTCGCGCCCACCCATCGGAATGATGAAGCAGGTATCTGAATTCATCAGACCATGGAGTACTCTGGCACTGAAACAACGTCTGCTGCCAATAGTCACGAGCTTATTTCAGTTGTAGCTGCCGACGTCATGGTGTTAACATTTGCACAGGCAGGAGTCGTCGGCTGTGGAAACCCATCTTTAGGCGTGTTTGATCCACTCTGTGACCAGACACACTTGTATTCTGCCCAACATTAAAGTCTGGTGCTAGTTTCGCCGCAGCCCGCCATCTGTCCTGTTTCACCAATCTGCGCAGGGTACAACATCCGACGTCTGTAGTTAGGGCCAACCACACGATGTCTGGATGTGGTTTCACCACGTGATGAAGACACTCACCACAGCGCTTCTCGAACATCCGACATGTCGTGCAGTTTCCGAAATGCTTGTACCGTCCTTCCAGGCTATCAGAATCTGCCGTCGGTCAGTTAGATAGATCGTACGCCTTCCCCATTCTACATATGGACGGCACGCTCACTGGTACTGCATGCACCGTGCGTAGGTCTGACTAGCAGTCATTCCTCGCCATGTGACGCTGCCATCGCCTGGACGGGTTTATATCGATAGTAGGTCGGCGGTCATCATGTTTTGGCTGATCATTGTACAGGGTTATTCTAAATGATGGACCCATTTTCAAAAATTCGTATGTATTCAAGTACAAATCCAAAATGAACAAGCTTTATACCAAAGAAAAGAGGAAGTTTCAAAGTTTTTGGCGAGTGGCGGCGGGAGGGCGTTGATGGTTTCAGAAGCGGCCGGTAGAGTTCGCACGGTAATAGGTCCGTCATCCCGTTTGACAGTCAGTTGTGAGTGAGATGGCGACTGTGGAGCACAAGGTTTTCTGCTTTCTTGAGTTCGCGAAAAGTGAGTCGTAAATTGCTGTTTAGAGGGCATTTCGTACCAAATCCAGCATTCAATCGCCAACTCACAAAAGCATTAGCCATTGATTTAAGCAATTTAAACAGACTGAGAGTCTGTGCAAAGGAAAAAGCACAGGCCGACCGCGTGTATCAGAGGATGATGTCCCAGGGATTAAAAAAAAAAAAAAAATTGTGCGCAGTCCCAGTAAGTCTACCAATAGAGTCAGTCGAAAACTTGGAAATCCCCAACCAATTGTATGGAAAGTTGAGACGGCATTTGCTGTACAAGCCCTACCGATTACAACTTGTGCAGACTCTCAACTGCAATGACAAATAGTCTCAAAAGTATCGCATTGTGTAGTTATGTGCTAGCCAAGATGGAGGATGTCGCATTTCTACAGCGTGTAATTGTTAGCGTTGAAGCGACGCAAAATTTAGTGGAAAAGTGAACAGACACAATGTTAGCATATGGGGTTTGCAAAAGCCACATTCATCATTCCAACACGAAGAGTCTCACCAAAGATCAACGAGTTCTGTGCCGAAACCCATACAAAGGTTTATGGACCATTTTTCTTTGCGGAAAGAATTGTAACGGGAATCACGTACCTGGACATGTTGGAACAATGGCTTTCCTTCTAGTTATGGAAGATTCCCAGGACTTCATTTCCCACCAGGTTGGAGCTCCGCCACATTGGCACCGTGATGTACGAGGCTTTATGAATGACTCCCTTACTCAGCGCTGGATCCGATCGCAGCGGACTTGAGGACCTGGCTCTGCACTTCTGGCCACCGAGATCTCCTCATCTCACACCCTGTGACTGTTTCTAATGGGGTTATCTGAAGGAATCTGTTTACGTTCCACCTCTGCCAACCATTCTGAACGATCTGCAGAACCGGATAATTGCTGCCATGCACTCAGTAACAGCAGATACACTTTCGCGTGTGTAGGACAAGTGTGGCTACCGCGTCGATGTTTGCCGTGCAGCTAACGATGGCCACACTGAATATTTGTAAAATTTATCACATTTCCAAATATTAAATAGTTGTTAAAAATTAATTAATTACAAATTATTACAAATTATTAAATTTATTAAATTGATATCAAAAATCATGAAAGAAAAATTTGAAATTTCCTCTTTTCATTGGTATAAAGCTTCTTCATTTTGGATTTGTTCTTGAATAAATAAAAAGTTTTGAAAATAGGTCCATCATTTAGCATAACCCAGTATATAAAATAGGTCCTTCACATATCTAAGGAATAGGAATGGACTTCAAATTCAGCCCTGCAGGTCTCCCTTCGCGATTCCTCCCCAGTCACTAAAATTTTAGTTCTATTCGATATTATTTAAATTATTCTTCACAGAGTTTTACAATTTTGTAGTTAATTATGTTTTTTAACAATTTTCTTTCTAACATTAGCACTCTGATGAAATGTTTTTCTAAGGGGTTATAGTGAGCCACACAATGAAACGTTTTGTACAAATCATAAAATATTCCAACTGCCAACAGCCGTATAAACAGGATCTTGCTGCAAATCAAGCTGACACCAGACTTACGTTATCGTACAATATATTGTAAGGTGGCTATAATTTTGCACCTTACAAGCACCCATCCACATACTTTGCCGTGATCTACAAACACAATTAGGTATCATGTGATTGATTGTACATCATATATATGAATATATAAAGGAGACTGACATTGTCACATAGGCCTGTAATTGTTAACGCTTACTGCATGAAAGGTGATGGAGTGTCTTAATATCATACTAGTAGAGGTAATTACAACATAATGAAACTTTAATTGATATCAACTGTATCTCACTTTCCCTCATACAGAAACGTAGGTCTTTCCGAGACAGTAGCACATGACAAAGATATCGACGTCACCATAAAAAGTACCTGCATGATTGCGGCAGGCGGAACTCTAGCCCTGGATGGAAGGCCTACACAGGTGTGTTGGTCCTGCTTAAACACTGGAAGTAGCGAGACGGACGTTGGGGCACCTGAGCGCTAGGGTACAAAGGAGTCGCTACCGGCTTGGGGTTGTAGCCGGACGGGAAGTATTATACTTCAGAAACCATGAAAATCTTGGACACAGATGAGAGGAACGAAGAAGCGTCATTTCGGAAACCATGCAGCCTGGGTTATTTCCAAGGATTTTTAATCAGAAGTGTACCATTGTACGAGTATAGGTTTTTCCTCACAAAATTTCCGCGCTGGACGACGAAAGACTAAACTATGGTTGGTCGGCGTTCGGAAGAATGTGTAGAGAGGGAGAATATTCCGTGGTTTCAGGAATATGATTCGTTTTTGGAATTACGAGGGTGGGGAACCGAGCCTTGCTAGGAGGCCAGTGGTGGAGAGACGAGGTCTTGCGTTGTGAGCGTCCGTGTGTGACGGTCGCTCGATATCAGCTTTGTTGATACAGGCGGACTTGCTGTGTTTGCTCTCAGGAGAGTTTATAGCTAGAACAGTGAGGCACTGTACTATTGCGAACCTATACGATTCTGGACTTCACCTCCGGGTTGGAAGTGTCGTTGAGTACGCAGCGTTCAGTAATTGAGAGCATTTCCTCTGCCTATACTTACGTTGAGACGTTGTATGAACTCCGTCCTTGTGGCTGGGAGCTCGCGTTTCTCGTCTGTAGAATCCAGAGAGGAGAAGGCAGTATATTAGAGTATATTACAGGGTGTTTCAAAAATGACCGGTATATTTGAAACGGCAATAAAAACTAAACGAGCAGCGATAGAAATACACCGTTTGTTGCAATATGCTTGGGACAACAGTACATTTTCAGGCGGACAAACTTTCTAAATTACAGTAGTTACAATTTTCAACAACAGATGGCGCTGCAAGTGATGTGAAAGATATAGAAGACAACGCAGTCTGTGGGTGCGCCATTCTGTACGTCGTCTTTCTGCTGTAAGCGTGTGCTGTTCACAACGTGCAAGTGTGCTGTAGACAACATGGTTTATTCCTTAGAACAGAGGATTTTTCTGGTGTTGGAATTCCACCGCCTAGAACACAGTGTTGTTGCAACAAGACGAAGTTTTCAACGGAGGTTTAATGTAAACAAAGGACCGAAAAGCGATACAATAAAGGATCTGTTTGAAAAATTTCAACGGACTGGGAACGTGACGGATGAACGTGCTGCAAAGGTAGGGCGACCGCGTACGGCAACCACAGAGGGCAACGCGCAGCTAGTGCAGCAGGTGATCCAACAGCGGCCTTGGGTTTCCGTTCGCCGTGTTTCAGCTGCGGTCCAAATTACGCCAACGTCCACGTATCGTCTCATGCGCCAGAGTTTACACCTCTATCCATACAAAATTCAAACACGGCAACCCCTCAGCGCCGCTACCATTGCTGCACGAGAGACATTCGCTAACGATATAGTGCACAGGATTGATGACGGCGATATGCATGTGGGCAGCATTTGGTTTACTGACGAAGCTTATTTTTACCTGGACGGCTTCATCAATAAACAGAACTGGCGCATATGGGGAACCGAAAAGCCCCATGTTGCAGTCCCATCGTCCCTGCATCCTCAAAAAGTACTGGTCTGGGCCGCCATTTCTTCCAAAGGAATCATTGGCCCATTTTTCAGATCCGAAACGATTACTGCATCACGCTATCTGGACATTCTTCGTGAATTTGTGGCGGTACAAACTGCCTTAGACAACACTGCGAACACCTCGTGGTTTATGCAAGATGGTGCCCGGCCACATCGCACGGCCGACGTCTTTAATTTCCTGAATGAGTATTTCGATGATCGTGTGATTGCTTTGGGCTATCCGAAACATACAGGAGGCGGCGTGGATTGGCCTCCCTATTCGCCAGACATGAACCCCTGTGACTTCTTTCTGTGGGGACACTTGAAAGACCAGGTGTACCGCCAGAATCCAGAAACAATTGAACAGCTGAAGCAGTACATCTAATCTGCATGTGAAGCCATTCCGCCAGACACGTTGTCAAAGGTTTCGGGTAATTTCATTCAGAGACTACGCCATATTATTGCTACGCATGGTGGATATGTGGAAAATATCGTACTAAAGAGTTTCCCAGACCGCAGCGCCATCTGTTGTTGAAAATTGTAACTCCTGTAATTTCGAAAGTTTGTCTGCCTGAAAATGTACTGTTGTCCCAAGCATATTGCAACAAACGGTGTATTTCTATCGCTGCTCGTTTAGTTTTTATTGCCGTTTCAAATATACCGGTCATTTTTGAAACACCCTGTAGATAGAGGACCGCCTTCTGCCGTCCTAGTGTTTGAAAGAGTTTATTTGTGGCCGTCACAGACGAGTGCGGGAACCATCACTTCGACGCACCGGACGCAGAACACATGGTTATATCACAAACTGCTTCGGCTTATTAGGTAAATAAAAGCTAAACACCTTTGATCACGTTTGTTTATTTCTACTGAGCCTCCACACCACCTCAGATCATCTTTGAAAGTAGTGTCTTCCAGTGTTTCGTATGTAGAGATGTCAGTCATTTCGCGTTATTGAAATTAGATTGTGCAGTCATAATAAGAGGCAGAGTTGGGAAATTGATTAGTAATTTTACTTAGGAAATGTAAAATTTGCAATATAAAAAGCTTTTTTACTCCACAATAAATATATAGGCAGGAACAACGTTTATCATTTAGCAGTATTAGTTGCCTTAATCATCCATTTATGTTCAGGTTGTAATTTATATGTTAAACTCCTTTAAGAGATCGTAAGATCTGCTTCAGGGTGTAGTCAGACAGGGCCAAATCTTCATTTTAGCGTTTATTATTTTCCGTTGCGCTTATTTATTTTTACACCCACCTGGAGAAGCATCTTGGAATATTACAACATAATGAAACTTTAATTGATATCAACTGTATCTAACTTTCCCTCATACAGAAACGTAGGTCTTTCCGAGACAGTAGCACATGACAAAGATATCGACGTCACCATAAAAAGTACCTGCATGATTGCTGTAAGCGAAACTGTGAGCAGCGGAATAAATAAAATAGTTCATACTACCCCTATACTTCTAGTAAGTTGGGGATCTCTCGTGCAAGAATTCATTATCAGAGCACTATAGTGAACCTGATTAGACATTCACTTGTCTCTTTTTGGAATGTAAATATGACAGGAAAGGATTCTGGCGTCGACCATTGATGATTTTGTCCACTCACAAGTGGTTTATCCAGTTTTTCTAAAGGTTTGGACGTTACATCGTACTTGTAATTCTACGCCGAGTTCAACAGTCCGATATTACTTTTCTATATATTATTCGTCACTCTGCCGTCTTTCTCAAAGAACATATTTTTACTGTCTGTTACCATCATTCTTCGTGTTTCGTTACACTCTACACTTCATTTAAAAACAGCAACGGTAGCCTTGCTGTTGTAAAATTTCATTACAGTCTTGTACATATGTATTTTTGTCGACTTCTCCGTATCCTGAAATCGATGGTTTGAAAGCCAAAACAATTTTTCTTAGTCTGTAGTTGCCTATGTGTGTAATTCAGATTAGTACATAACATTTAATGCGCCAAATAGTAAGCAAATGCAAGGTGTCCCACATAAAACCGTTACGCCCCACGTCCGAGATTCGTGTAACAATTAACTAACTAAAATAGAGTAGATAATGCTAACGTTAAAAACGTGTAGTTATTTATTTATACGAGATGCTGGCAGTGGTGGCCAAGAGCATCCAAGCATCGCTGACTTCGTATGATCACGTTATCAGTGACACGTTAAAGTTCTGCAAGTGTGATGTTGTTAATTACTCTAGTAACGTTCCTTTTAAGATAGTCTATTGTGCGAGGATTGTCAGTACACACTTTGCTCTTTTAGTGTAACCCATAAATAAAAATCACGCGATGGAACATCTTGTTGAAATACTGCATACAACGTCTCTGCATTTGTTAACTGTGCATAGAGAGAGTCCAAGATCTCTAAATATCCGGTACTGCTTAAGATGTAATTGAAAAATGTGGGGTCAATAATGCATACGCTGGACAATGCATATCAAACACCTATCTTCTCTGAGGGGAGAGGTTGTTCATGCAGATTGTGTGGAATGTCCTGCGACCAGTACCTGCAGTTCTGAGAGTTTACATAATCTGACAATTGAAACCAAGTCTCATCTGACGTGAAGTAAAGCATTGCTTTAAAAGCAATGGTCCAAGTGACCGTTAGGAATTGATATTAACAGCCGTTTACAACAATGAACTCTTTTTTTTTCCTGCTCCTCAAATTTCAACTGTTGCACCTCAGTCACTAGATAGGCTTTTTTTAATTTCATGCCTTTTAGTACTCGGTGACACGATGAGCGAGATACACCAACCTCCTGCGATAACCTCCTTACCGATTTGCGGGGATTTCTGATAATGCCCATGCGAATTCTGTGTAAGGTTTCAGGGTTTTCCGCTGCCGGTCGCCTATTCCTCTGCACATTCTGAACGGATCCTATAGCCCTCCATTTCCTGCCCAGATTTTGAATAGTGCTCGTTGTTGCGAGGTTCCTACCAGGATACTTTGCTTGAAACATTTCTTTACATTCCTTGATGGAGCCTGTCTTCAGGTCACAATCCACAATATTAGCTCACTGTTCTAATGCAAACTGCCTTATTTCTGTAAAAACTTGTTAACGCAAGCTTCCCACAACAAGTGGCGCTATATGATGCATACCCGGTTTTATGTGAGACACGCTGTATTTGTTCATTTGAAAACTGAAAATAGGGAAGTAAATTAATGTGACTACATGTATCTGAACATGTAATATTTTATTTACGAGTGGTTAAGCTGTTTAAAACTGACGATTTTAGGCATTTTAATCACGTCGTGGTGTACGAACTACACACACTCCTTTCTTTGTGGTATGTAGCGGAGGTTACTTTGTGTACCACTGCAATTCCTTCCGTCGCTCCTCTTTTGTGCCCCAGCCAGAAAAAATATTCGGAAAGAACTACTTTCGTTAAGCCTCCATGCGAGGTGGAATCTTTGTAATTTTACTTTCATGGCGACACGTGCGTCTCTTTTCTGTGCTATTGAAGTGCAACAGTAATTCAACGCAGTTCTAATTGTGCTTCTAATTTTTTGGAAGGGTTTTACTTTGATTAGTTCTTCTTTGCTTGATGTCCTGTGTAACGCAATGTCCTGTCTGAGAAACAAACCCTGCGGATAAACACCAGATTTCTGCTAATTATAATCCATAGGTCGTCTTGTCAGTGGGATTACAGTTAAACTGTATTAATGAGCTACAGAATAAATGTATATTGAGGTCACTTGTGACAACAGTTCGTCTTACGCAAATTTCGTTACAGTTTTGTGTCGCATGCACCCTGTGACATTTATCCACGCGAATTGAGAACAGCAGTCGTTTTTGGCAAACGTATTCAGTGTTTAACTATTCCATTGTACGTAATTCCATCAGAGTCGTTCCGTTATAAATTCAAACCTCTGCCGGCTCCGCATTGGTCGTACATGGCTGACACATGACAGCCTCCTTCATCGCGACGATCCACCTTGGTGTCCCTGTGGCTCATATATGACTGTCGTCCACGTCTTGCTGGACTGGTCACTTTTAGCCCCTCTGCGGCGGGCTTTTAACCTTCCCAGTACGCTACCTTCGGTGTTGGGCGACAATGCCTCAACAGCAGATTTAGTTTTTACGTTTTATTCGTGAGGGGGATTTTTATCGTACCATCTAAGAGTGGGCATTTAGCCTTCTCTCCGAGGTCGCCACCCTCCCTCCATTTTAACTCTGTCTCACTTTCTTTGCGTTTGTTTGTTTCGACGGTCGTCTTTTCCCTACATGTGTTCATCTCGCCTTGCTTTTTGGACATTTTAATGTGTTGCAGAGTGGCTGGCTCATCCTCTTTTACTATTGTGATCAGCCAGCCCAGACCATCTGATCTATGGTTTTAAAACCTTTAATCCCTACTTCTTCTTGTGGTTTATGTTTTCCCTGTTTTTTTGTTCGTTCCATTCGATTTCTTTTTAGGCGAGGTTCCCCATTCCTTTTCCCCCTTTTACTTTCTCAAACGTACTTTAGGAGCTTTTGTACCTTGAGACCTTGAGTCTCGTTTGCATCAGGAAAAAGGGACTGATAACCGTATAGTTTGGTCCCTTTACACCCCGAACCAACCAACCAACCGACCTGTTACGACACATCTGACAATGGATGCACAAAAAGTTACAGTGAACGTTTAACGCTTCTTTAAACTTCAGGTTGTATTCCTTCTGCAGAGTGGGATTACATACAAACATCTGTAATACTTAAAATACTTGAAAATAATAAATATGAGAGAAGAACTAAAAAAGGAATAGTAGTAAGACGGTGCTGAATGATGGTGACAACCAGGCAAATAAAGAAAGTAGTTTTCGGTACCATACACAGTATTTACTCTCGTGAATACGGACAATCTAGATCCCATTACACAAGATGAATATTATCAAGTTGTACGTTTATATTTTAACTAAAAATAATACAATTCAAGTACTCCTAGTTTATAAGAGTACTTCTTCCTTTAATTTTTTCTATGATATAAACGTAAAGACGGAGCTAGCACGTGCATCTTCAGCAGCAGTGAAAGCAAATGGAAGCCGGATAGTCCATTGGTCGACGTCACGACGGTTTCCATTTGCGTAAGAGCGAAAATTATCACCTGCTACAAAGCGAGAAAACAGACAGCTTTACCGCGTCGTGACTCAACACAGGAACTGCAGCGCTGCTGCCAGTTCGGCACGTAAAAACACTGAAAGGCTGCAGAGGAGCATTGCATCTAGTCAGTGACCTGCCCTCTCTCCGACTCGGCGGATGTCAAAACTGTTGTATAATGGTCATCCGCTTTAGGGCTGACCAACCTATTGACAGCAATGTTAGTGAAAGCACAATCTTATTTGAGATGGACGGACGTAAAGATAGATACCAGCCGGAGCTCCTTCTAGGGAGAAACTCAATATAGTTGACTCAGCGGAAAATTCAGTAGTGACTCAACACGCGAAACTGAGTCAAATGGCCGGCCAGAGTGGCCAAGCGGTTCTAGGCGCTACAGTCTAGAACCGCGAGACCGCTACGGTCGCAGGTTCGAATACTGCCTCGGGCATGGATGTGTGTGATGTCCTTAGGTTAGTTAGGTTTAAGTAGTTCTGAGTTCTAGGGGACTGATGACCTCAGAAGTTGAGTCCCATAGTGCTCAGAGCCATTTGAACCATTTTTTTGAGTCTCATGTATTCTGTAGCCATTTTGTTACGGTTCAAATGGTTCAAATGGCTCTGAGCACTATGGTTCTCAACTTCTGAGGTCATCAGTCCCCTAGATCTTAGAACTACTTAAACCTAACTGACCTAAGGACATCACACACATCCATACCCGAGGCAGGATTCGAACCTGCGACCGTAGCGGTCACACGGTTCCAGACTGTAGCGCCTAGAACCGCTCGGTCACTCCGGCCGGCTTTTTTTACGGAGAATAAATGCTATTCTCTTACTAAGTTTGTTTCCAGTCAGCTGTGTTTATAGTTTCAATTTATTCCCCATCAATTTCAGAGCTACTATGGCTTTATATTCACTCAGGCACTCTGACTGACGTAATAGTCCACCGCAAATGTATCCTGTTAAGGTACTCCATTACCCTATAGTGTGGTACGTATGAGACACCACTTTACTGTTATCACACTAGAGAATACTTAGACGTATTAAAAAAACTTCATGTTACCCGCTAGGGAACAGTGTAACACAGGAAACAGCTATGTGTTCCATAATGAGATATTTCCACAGCTCACGTGCCAAATTTCCAACGTCAAGAAGGGATAACATTGCTAGAGGAGGCTGTAGCTTATTGCAACGTGAAGTCGCCAAGAACTGATGGTGTGAAAACTCAACTTGTTCTGTTCGTTCAAGAGTTCCAGAAGTGCGCAGGGGTTGGACGAAAATAAGGAAACACAGCGGAAAATGCTTCTTTGAATGTAAATGCAGACGGCAGCAAAGCCTACAGATTGCACTGTTGTGTCTGACCACGAACAGCGCCTTAATTGTCGTAAGTGTCAATCGCGCCCACAGCTGTGCTATGTGCAGTACCGAGTGCATTATGTCGAAGCTAAGTGACTTCGAACGCAGGCAAATTGTTGTTGCTCTTATGGTGGGTGCTTTCGTTACTAAGGCAGCCGATGTGTCTGGTGTTTCAAGAGGCACCATATTGAAGATTTACACCGGATAAACTGAAAGACATCATTCGTAAGTCCTAGCGCGGAGCCGGCCGCGGTGGCCGTGCGGTTCTGGCGCTGCAGTCCGGAACCGCGTGACTGCTACGGTCGCAGGTTCGAATCCTGCCTCGGGCATGGGTGTGTGTGATGTCCTTAGGTTAGTTAGGTTTAAGTAGTTTTAAGTTCTAGGGGACTTATGACCTGTGCTCAGAGCCATTTGAACCATTTTTGAACCTAGCGCAGAGGAAAGAGTGTACTGACTGATTGTGACAGTCGGTCATTCAAGAGTATTCTGACGAAAAAAACAGGTCATCAGCTGCAAAAGAAACCGCGGAACTAAATGTCGCACTCGTGAACCTTGTCAGCACCAAAGGGACTCAAAGGGAGCTCAGTAAGCTGCCAACTGGAGGGCGAGCTGGAGTTTCTTAACCACACATGAATGATGCAAAAGGCCGCAACAGGAACACGCGGTACCGAATTCATACAACCTGGACGTAACAGAGTCATTTCATCGTGTCAGTCTTGTTGCACGCTGTTTCCAATTTCTGACGAGGTTTATGTCCCAAAAAGTGAAACATGGCGGAGACTCGATGCTGATTTGAGTAGCTGCATCGTGGTATTCCATTGACCCCGTGGTTACACTACAAAAAAATGGCTCTGAGCACTATGGGACTCAACTGCTGTGGTCATAAGTCCCCCAGAACTTAGAACTACTTAAACCTAACTAACCTAAGGACAGCACACAACACCCAGCCATCACGAGGCAGAGAAAATCCCTGACCCCGCCGGGAATCGAACCCGGGAACACGGGCGTGGGAAGCAAGAACGCTACCGCACGACCACGAGATGCGGGCGGTTACACTACAAGACCGCATTACTGACCAGTATTGTGTGACCATTTTGAGTGATCGGTTCCATCCCGTGATACTGTGATTGTTCATCAATGGTGATGCTATGGCATTCCCCCTAGCGTCAGTGACTAGATCTGGATATTGTTGAGCCTTTGTAGTCTACTTTGGAGAGAATGGTGTGTAATCGCCACCCAACTCCATCATCGTTACTTGAACATACCACTGTTTTAAGGGAAGGATAGTACAAGATTCCCCTAAAAACCATACAGGAATTATATATACCCATTCTGAGGCGACTGGAAAGTATTTTGAATGCCAACGGTTTTCCTACACCGTAGTAGACATGGTAACGTGTTGAGATTTAGTATTTTCGTATTTTGGAAGTGAAAATTACCGAACTATCAGTTTAATAAGTCACAGCTGCAAAATACTAACCCGAATTCTTTACAGACGAATAGAAAAACTGGTAGAAGCCGACTACGTGGAAGATCAGTTTGGGTTCCGTAGAAGTATTGGAACACATGAGGGAATACTGACCTTACGACTTACCTTAGAAGAAAGATTAAGGAAAGGCAAACCTACGTTTTTAGCATTTGTAGACTTAGGGAAAGCTTCTGACAATGTTGACCGGAATACTCTCTTTCAAAGTCTGAAGGTGGCAGGGGCAAAATACAGGGAGCTATAGGCTATTTACAACTTGTACAGAAACCAGATGGCAGTTATAACAGTCGAGGCGCATGAAAGGAAAGCAGTGGTTGGTAAGGGAGTGAGACAGGGTTGTAGCCTCTCCACGATGTTATTCAATCTGTATATTGAGCAAGCAGTAAAGGAAACAAAAGAAAAATTCGGAGTAGGTATTAAAATCCATGGAGAAGAAATGAAAACTTTGAGGTTCGCCGATGACACTGTAAATCTGTTAGAGACAGCAAAGGACTTGGAAGAGCAGTTGAACGGAATGGACAGTGTCTTGAAAGGAGGATATAGGATGAATATCAACAAAAGCAAAACAAGGATAATGTAATGTAGTCAAATTAAGTCGGGTGATGCTGAGGGAATTAGATTGTAACGTCCCCTTTGAACAATTATACAGGACTGTGCTTAAACTGACACACAATATTTTGTTAGCGCAACGCAATCTGACTTTCAATAATCCCTACAAAAGAATGACCATGACTAACATTAATCTATGAATTTCACAAATCGCTTACCTCACAAAAATCTTGGTTACTCGAACTACTGCAATACAGCGAGCACCACTACTGCCAGCTACATAAAAGATTCAAACTACGGAAGGCACTAACTACTGATAGGGATAGTTAGCAAATGAAAGATATTAATAGAGAACAAACAATGTATTTACCTTGATATCATCATATATAAATATAGCAGTTCATGACAAATTACAAAACTCCGCCACTTCTCTCCCCACATCCACCACTGCTGGCGGCTCACCTCCAACTGCGCAACGCTACGCGCTGTTCACAGCCAGCTGCCTAACACTACAATGGCGAGTATTACAACAATGCAAAGCAGCCACAGACTGCACACAGCACAGCCAGTGATTTTCATATTGAGCGCTACGTAACGTTGCCAATAAGAAAACATAAACAGCCTACTTACATAGAGAAAACATAAACAGCCTACTTACAAGATTAGGAAATGAGACAATTCAAGTAGTAAGTGAGTTTTGCTATTTGGGGAGCAAAATAACTGATGGTCGAAGTAGAAAGGATATAAAGTGTAAACTGGTAATGGCAAGGAAAACGTTTCGGGAGAAGAGAAATTTTTTTAACATCGAGTATAGATTTAAGTGTCAGGAAGTCGTTTCTGAAAGTATTTGTATGGATTGTAGCCATGTATGGAAGTGAAACATGGTCGATAAATAGTTTGGACAAGAAGAGAATAGAAGCTTTCGAAATGTGGTGCTACAGAAGAATGCTGAAGGTTAGATGGGTAGATCACATAACTAATGAGGAGGTATTGAATAGAACTGGGGAGAAGAGGAGTTTGTGGCACAACTTGACAAGAAGGGACCGGTTGGTAGGACATGTCCTGAGGCATCAAGGGATCACAAATTTAGCATTGGAGGGCAGCGTGGAGGGTAAAAATCGTAGAGGGAGACCAAGAGATGAATAAGCTAAGCAGAGTCAGAAGGATGTAGGTTGCAGTAAGTTCTGGGAGATGATGAAGCTTGCACAGGATAGGGTAGCATGGAGAGCTGCATCAAACCAGTCTCAGGACTGAAGACCGCAACAACAACAACAACAACAACAACGTATACAACCCGTAGATATCACCAGAACCTAGTAGACACTGTCTTTCCTGTCCGCATAAATTCCAGTTTGTTGCAGTTGCTCGCCATCACGACCATTTTCAGCTCTGTGAAGCTACGGGCAGACCAAGGAGTGGTATAGGGAGAAGTTACATGTTAGAAAATTGATGAGTTACAGGAAGGTCTGAACATATACACCAGCCACATGGGAAGTGATCTACATAGAAAGCTCAGACCACAGGAAATTGTACTTACGTTGTAAATCTCTCACCCCAGAAAATGTTGTACGAGCCATTCGCATCCACCATGGCGAATCTTACCGCGAGAGACACTTCAATGGGTGTAAGAGATGCACTTTGGTAATGCGACGAAACATGCTACCGATATAATAGGACCAAAAACGTATATATTCCAGTGTTGCGGCTTATCGCTGCGGTTTCCATAGCTTAATAAAACTGCGCTAGCTGAACAATAATCTTTGTCTACTGAGATGACAGTGTTGCGCAGCTGTTCAGAGTTCAATGTGCAAGTGTTGGATTTCAATCAAGTGGTCAAAGCAGACTGGAACATAGTTAATGTTCACATCGGACTAAATCAATTTTTTCATGTTCAACATCACTTCTACATTAAAGCAGTCCAATATAAAACGCCACATGAATTACATTTTCATGTGCAGAAAATGGTATGCCAGTTTCATAACTACCGTTTTGCGAAACATATTTTAATATAGGCTTATACTTTGATGTATAACGTTGATTGTAAAGCACAAAATGACTATTATGTAATTGTACTTGCCTTTTCCCACGTTGTAGTTCTACAATATCTGTTATCCTTCTTACGTAGGGCTTATATTGCCTAAAGAAGTGCACAACAAGAGGCTGCAACATTTTGTTGTCTTCGGTATGTTTTTGGTTCTGTCGTATCGATATTCTGCTTATTCGCGTTACCAAAATTCATCTCTCAGACGTGGTGACATGCATGTTTATCGCTCATACCACTCTTTTTGGGATGAGCAATTTATATTCTAAGTGCATTTTTGAGCCTTTCTGAGCTTTCGAGGTCACATATTTCTCTTGCTCATGAAAATGCTAATAGTTCTCCTCAATAAAAACAGATGTCACATAGTGCAGGCAAACTGACGAAAACACAGCCAACGGCACGCTCAGCGATTCGGCAATACTGTTAGCCACAATCGTTAAGTATCTGGTAGTATCCGCCTGGGGTATTGTCAGGTGTATCGGCTTCATTAATCAAGACGTGGAATAGGCTAGTACGTACTCACGTATATTTATCTGGAGCATCCACAGGAAGTTAATTCAGTCACGAATGAGTACAAACTATTATTCGACCTATTTTTGAATACTGTTCTCGGGCCATATCAAGTTGGATTACCGAAAGTGCCAGAGAATATTCAATAAAGAGTAGTGCGTTTCTTCACGAGTTTTATTCTTCAGGACTAGACCGTCACAGAACAACACAGCAAACTCTTGTGGGAGTCTTAACAACCTCTAAAACTTGGAGGGTCCTCGTTCCAGTAAAATCAGTGCACTAATTACTTCCTTCATCTTATAATTCTGATGATGACCTCAATGGAAACATGGTAGTAGAGACACATTCATAGGTTTGCCGACAGTCTTTCCTCCCGCGTGCCATCCCCGTAAAAATGAAAAATAATTCTCGTCACCTCTGCACCTCACGCCAGATATCGTGTGGTGGCATGCAGAGTAAATCTGGTACCGCAAAAACGTTGTTGGCCAAATAAATGAAGGGGGATTGTACTGTAAGGAATGCACCATTGTTAAGGTTCATGGACAATACGAAAACGACGAAAGTGAGGATGACATAAAACAACTTTTCAATGGAATGAACAGCGTGCTCATTAAAGATTTTGGACGTTTGATAGACAACATTAACTTGGTTAACACAAAACTTGGAAAGACACGTTGCGAGCTGTGGTAGAATTAAGTTATGGAAGCACCTATATTATGCCAGATGGTTGAAGCAAGAGACATTATATAAGCGAACTATCACAAATGAAGACAGTCTTATTAGACATACGGGAAGTGGATGGTTTACCCTTGCTATTGTTCGATGTGAGAATGCCTCTCTACCTGGATTGGAATCATTCGCCGACCGAGATGTCATCGCCTACAAGACCTGGCATTGTGGAATAGATGCTCTAATTGAATCACATATTGATATAAAACTGTAGAAGAGTTGTTTCATATTATATGTCCGTAGCACAATATTGTATAGAAGTAAAAGGTACACTGTGGGAAACCAGAGAAGGAAAATCTGGGAGAAAGGTTGCTTGAAGTTACTGCAGCCAGTCGCCTTTTGTTTTTTCTTCAATTTTATTATCCCAGATGGTACGTATTTATTGACTGTTTGCAGCAGTGTAGGGAGTCGTGTAGCTGTGGCAAGATGTGTAAACGAAACATGTAATCACTAAGTGTGGAGAGAATTATTCGCACTATGAGATCGATTTTCTTGTGTTACTTACAGTTACTAGTATCCGCTGGTTGGTTATTGTTGCACACAGTATTCTAGAAAACATAATGAGTGTTTTCCAGTGATGTTAATTTTACTGCACTTCTCACACTTAGCCACAGATAACATACTTTACGAAAAATAATAAATCAATGAGCACAGTGCTGGTGTTAGGGCGGAGATCTCTTTGTTCTGCTCTCTTAATACAGTCTGATGACTGTAAATATGTATCTATTTCCTGCTGCAAACATAACATGTAGTTATCTGCTAAGGTTAATGTGTTCTATTTATAAAATCTATCAAACAATGAGTTTGGAAGATATTACATCTATAATTTTAGCTCTGAATTTTCGTTTGTCATTCCATTTGCCTTTTGTTTAACTAACATCGATCAGAATTTATGAAAAAACGATAAACATTAGAGCATTTCCTTTTTTAATTTATTTTTTTAATAATAAAATGTTAAGCAGGGTGGTATGATTGTGTTTGTGTGTGTGCGCGCGCGAGAGACGGAGAGAGAGAGAGAGAGAGAGAGAGAGAGAGAGAGAGAGAGAGAGTTGAGTGGGTTTATTAGTGTGAAAGAGAGAGAGAGGGTGAGAGGGGAGAGAGGAGACTTAGTTATTTATTTATTTAGTTTTTCGAATTTCATAATTCTTTGAAATTTTGGAAAGATGGGTTATTTGCTGAGTCCAATAGTTCATTGAAGATGGTGTGGGGTGATTTATTGTTAAGGGCGAAAATCTTTAATTGTTCCAGGAGGTCCATTTTTGTTCTATTGTCTGAAGGTGTGGAACATGAAGATTTTTTTCATGTTTGTAGCTGAATGACTGTTTTGTGCTAGGTGAGCGGCAAACTAGATTTATGTAAATTTTTTTTAGTGTACTGCATATGTGTGTCCTTTGTATCAAATGTCAAAGTTTCGTCCTGCTTGCCCTATGTAGTAGCAGGAGTAGCTGTCACAGGTTAATTTATATATAAAAGAGTTGTGAAAAATGGCTTAGTTGTTTTAGTGTTATGAACTATTTTGTTCTGTATTTTGTTGGTTGTTTGGTAACTGTGCACAACTTGACCAGAAGAAGGGATCGGTTGGTAGGACATGTTCTGAGGCATCAAGGGATCACCAATTTAGTATTGGAGGGCAGTGTGGAGGGTAAAAATCGTAGAGGGAGACCAAGAGATGAATACACTAAGCAGATTCAGAAGGATGTAGGTTACAGTAGGTACCGGGAGATGAAGAAACTTGCACAGGATAGAGTAGCATGGAGAGCTGCATCAAACCAGTCTCAGGACTGAAGACCACAACAACAACAACATGGTAACTTAACTTGACTCTGTCTGTTTTAAACCATTTTGCAGGTTGGTATGAGATGTCATCGAGGAATGTCATGGAGATACATTTAGTGTCTGCTACTGAGGGCTGCATTGTTAATGTTGTTTGCTTGGTTTCTATCTTTTCATCTAATTTATCAACTATGGATGGTTCATGAACATTGTTATGGACTATCGTTTTTTAAGATATTTAATTCTTTGGTTTTTTCATTAGGTTCAGCATTAATTTTGTTAGACAGTCGAGTTCTTATCTAAAAAAATTGTAATTTGAGTTTATTTGGGTGGGATGATGTGTTGTTTATAATAACATCTGATGTGATGGGCTTTCTACAAATTTCGAATGTATATTTGTTACTATGACAAGTTATGTTTAGATCAAGGAACTTAATTCCTTGTTGTGTTTGGTTTTCTACTGTAAATTGTAATTTGTCATGTATAATATTACGGTCCTCAGTTTAGCGTTCTATTTCAGTGGTTGTGTCGTTGTATAATATCAAGGTGTCACTAACACAACATTTACAATAAATGATACTGTCGTTTTCAGTTATGTTTGCTTTGAAAAATTTGGTTTCTAGATCATTAATATAGATTAGCTAAAATTGGAGCTGACCCGCTTCCCATTCATACACCATCTTTCTCAGTATAGATTTTGTTCTTAAATGAAAAATTATTATGAGGTAGCACTAACTCAAGCAGATCCATTAGTTTGTTGATTTCTACATTGCTTAAAATTTTGTGTTGCAACAAGTTATCTTTGATAATATAGAGTGTTTCCGTTATGGGTATATTAATGTAGAGGTTAACTATGTCAAGGTAGGTGAACTTTGCTGTACTAGGTATGGTGATATCTTTGATGCTGTCAATCAATTCATAACTGTTCTTTCCAGAGTAGTTGGTTGTAAATGTGTATGATTTGCTAAGAACTTTATAAAGTTTTTTTAGTTATTTTGTACTCATAGCTGTTTATTGACCTGACTAATGGGCATATTAGATGGCCTTGCTTATGAATCTTAGGCTGTTATCTGAGCTCTGGAGCTGTAGGGTTCATTGTTCTTAGCTCCTGTGTATGTTAGGAGAAAACTGCAGATTTCCATAAAATTCTTTATTTTAGCTTGGAATGTGGTGGTGGGATCAGATTCCAATTCAGTTATGTTGTTAGTTTTTGAAAAATTCTGAAGTTTCGTTAATGTACTCCAATTCACACATAATTGCAGCTGAACTGCCTTCCTCTGCCTTAGCAACAAGGGCATTACTGTTAGTTAGTTCTTTAATGATTTGCTTCAGTGGCGTAGCTTGATTATATGTATTCCTGTGCAGTTTTTGTGGTTTTAGGTTTTTCTTTATTGTTTTATTTGCTTCATGTGCTATAGCATTTTGTTCATTTTGACTTAAATTTGCTGACAGGAAGGGTATTTTAGTGTAAGTAATTAGATGTATAACTTTGTTTTTGTTACGTTTGGTGACAGTATTGTGTTTGATTCCTTTATTCAGCAAATTAAGTTCTGAGTTGTTGAAGTTATTGTTCATTGTGCTCACTACCCTGTCAGAGAGCCGGTGTATTTTTTAGCTATGAGGATAGACAGCTTCTTCTTTTGTTTGGATAACATTTTTTGCATTTGTTTATCCACAAATTGTTCAACTACATCTAAGAATTTCACAAGCTGGGATAGCATAAGGTAGTTGTTTAACTCTAGGTGCAGTCTGTAGATGTCTTTGTTGAGTAAGTGTTTTTCTTTCTAATGGTATCTAATTTCATTTTTTATCCGTGAGATTTCGCACTTTTTTTAGCTGCTTATGCTGATTTGCTTTGGTCTTTGATAACAATTAACATAATTGGGACTGACATTCTCTGTTATATACTGCTTATTGAATTTAATGGCGAGAACTGTTTTTATTCATTACAGTTTGCATCTCCTGTATGTATTCATTGTCTGTTTTACCTGGATAGGTAGCGAAATAAAACTTTTATCCATTATGGGCGATTGTTTGCAACAAATTCATGAAACCTTTGTTCACGACAGTCGCAGTGATCGTCATTTGTAATGGATAAAAGTTTTAAATCTGGGACAAATTAAATACTGTTTAGTACTAATATTCTAGAAATAAAGAGGCTGTAAAGCTCACGAAAAGTAGACATATAATCAAGAATAGGCGATGAAACTAGTTTATGCCATACATAAGAAGGGAATAGTGTGCTACTGCATACACAAAGAGAATAGAATGCTTAGCAGGAAGACAAACGTCTGAAACTGGAACAGTTGACACAAATGCTCTGCAAAACACAGTAAGACTCCGTAAATGTCTGCTTGCTTGTAGTAATAATTCCAATCTGTCTTTGCAGTGTCTTCGGAAGTGGTACGTAGGGGGGCTCAAGTATGCGTACATCCACGGTCCAGTCACATTAATATGAACACCAACTTTGTTCGAAGTCAACGGGAAATAACCAGTCATATATGGCAGGTGACTTAACTAGCAGTGGCTAATACATAAGGGATTTTAGAGAGATATGGTCAAGAGTGCAAACACAGAAACGGAGCAATTTATCTAACGTCCAAACGGCATCATCGTTGACTTTCGGGCCATGGGTGGAAAAATTTCCGAAGCGCCTAGGTTTGTAAATTGTTCGCACGACCATGGTTAAAGCAACCGTGAACGTCAAAATGGTGCTACCCAAAGCCAGCTCCGAAGCAACTGTGACGCATCGCAGGCCATAGACGACAGGAGGGGGCGATAGCTGAGGAGAAGTGTACGGGCGAATAGACATACAACTGTTGAGCTACGGTCGCAGGTTCGAATCCTGCCTCGGGCATGGATGTGTGTGATGTCCTTAGGTTAGTTAGGTTTAAGTAGTTCTCTGTTATAGGGGACTGATGACCACAGATGTTAAGTCCCATAGTGCTCAGAGCCATTTGAACCATTTTTGAACTGTTGAGCAACTGCCCCCAGGGTGAACCAAGGGGCTACAAACAGTATCTCTAACACGACTGTTCAGAGAAAGTTGCTGCATGTGGGTGCATAGTCATGCAACCATGTTGACTGCTGTTCTCGACCACGAAGTCCGCAGCTCGTGGTCTTGCGGTAGCGTTCTGGCTTCCTGCGCACGGGGTCCCGGTTTCGATTCCCGGCGGGGTCAGGGATTTTCTCTACCTCGTGATGACTGGGTGTTGTGTGTTCTTCATCATCATTGACTCGCAAGTCGCCGAAGTGGCGTCAACTAAAAAGGACTTGCAATACGGCGGCCGAACTTCCCGCAAGGGGCCTCCCGGCCAACAATGCCATACTATCATTTCATTTCATCGACCACCAATGCTGGAATTTTATACGCCAGTACCGTAACTGGACGTCCACTGAGTGGCGACAGGCGGCTTTTTCAAATGAATCACGATTCATGCTCCATCGTACGGATGGCCGTTAGCGTCTGCGACAACGATCGTCGGCAGAGTCCACGGCAGTGGAGGCAGCGTTATATTCTGGGTGATGTTTTCAAGGAATTCCTTGGGTGATCTCGTTATTATGAAATGCACAATACTGTATGTACCATGATACCATCGTCCATGGACTTCTGGATGTTATGTGAGAAAAGTGCGAGTTGCGGTTCGTATTGTACCGAAACGCTCTGACATCAAGAGAATGTGTGCATTTTTTAACGTTTTTCCTTCCCCTTTTCAGTTATATGTGTGTTTATTCGTCTACAGTGGTTCGTTATATTGTGACTGCTAGATTCCTTCATTCGGACAACAATATAATACTTTCATCTTCAGGATGAACATAACGCTTTAAAAAACTGGAGATAGGATGTATATAGGATGTACAATAGCATGTTCTGCAGAAATGCTTGGCATTTCAGTCACTTCGATTCAGCATTTGTCCTGTTGCCTAGTACGAACAGGGTCCGCCATGGGTCCTCATAACTTGTTCCATGCGCGATGGCAGTGACGTATACAAAGCGATAATGGCGTCCTATGGTATTTCTATCCAAGCTGCATTCATCTGGATCCTAAGTTCATCTATGATGACTGGCATTGAGTCGCAGCGCTTTACCCACCGTTCCACTGTATACTTTCGGTTGGCGACAAGTCTGGTGATCTGGCGGGACAGGGCAAAATGCTGACACCCTGTGACACCGAGAAGGCACGTGTTCGTACAGCAACCTGTGGTCGTGCATTCTCTTGCTGAAAAATGGCATGTAGGTTGTTGCGCAGAAATTGTATGGCTACGGGTCACAGGATGTCATTCACATTGGTCACGTCGGTCACAGTGCCCTGCAGACGCACCAACTATGACTTTTGGTTGTAACGAATAGCATCCCACACCACAAGACATTGAGCTGGCGGTGTATGTCTGGTGCGAATGCTATCACTGCGAGGCCGCTCCCCGTGCTTGCGGCGAACCAAACTGCGGCCATCATTCTCAAACAGACAGAAGCTTCGTCCAAAAACACTGTCTGCTGCCATTCCTGTCCGCAGTGACGTTCTTCCATACACGTCACTATCAAAGATAGGCGGAGAAGTGGACGACGCGCATGTAGCCCATGCCATAATAAACGGCAGCTGGCTGTCACCCATGGTAGTGTACTATGTGTTACACGTGTGCCATTGTTGTGCCAGAGCCTAGAAGGACTCAGATTTGTCCTACAATGCCATTCGGATGAGATGCCGGCCTTCTGATCTGGGTGGTGTGACCTGACCGAACTGTCGTGTTGTACGGCATTCTGTAAAGCATTTGGCATTCACTCGTTGCATTGCCCAAACACTTCGTCCCACACGAGCAGCAGCCTGACTTTCTCTCATGCCAGTAATGCGCCCTCTTTCAAACTCACTGACTTGACGGCACGGTTCGCGCGTACGCATGCGAGGCATCCTGCGCGTCTGCTCAAGTCACACTGATCGATTGCCTTCAATTTATTGCCACAACGAGAGCTGCAGGCACATTTTACCGGTTGCTAGCGCTGCCCCGTTATATCAGTGTTGACCTTGAACCCGTGAGCCGACATGGTTCAAGTGCTACACATTTCTGCAGAACATACTAATGTACATGCCCTGTGAATATGAACGTCCTATCTCTAGTCGTTCAATGTGTTCTGTATTTACTGAACATGAATGTTATGATGGTAGTCGGGCAGAGCCGGTTCAGTCCCATTGATTCATGATCATTATGTAAAACACACACGGTTCGATCCCGTCTCCAGCCAACCTGATTTAGGTTTTCCGTGATTTCCCTAAATCGTTTCAGGCAAATGCCGGGATGGTTCCTTTGAAAGGGCACGGCCGATTTCCTTCCCCATCCTTCCCTAACCCGAGCTTGCGCTCCGTCTCTAATGACCTCGTTGTCGACGGGACGTTAAAACAACACTAACCTAACCTAACCCTAAAACACACAACTTGTCACTGCGTACGTCAACCTGTAACGTCTCCTGGCAAAACACATATGTGGTAAGAAAAAGAGAACAAAATAATTGAACTGGATGATTATTATTTCTGCATGGACAATGACTGTGTGAACTTTATGTAATACAGAGAAACCATTATGTGTCATGTTTCATACTTGTATAGAATTATGTATCGATTTTTAAAGATAATATCTGTGTCGGCGAGTACTGAAACCGCCACAGACAATACTTATTATATATCAAACAAAGAGGAAATTATATCAAATGAGTCTAAATAGTAGTGACCGAGCATTAATTTCTCTGTCGTCTTTTTGGAGTTACGTGAGTAGAAAGAGAAATACAAAAATTCTGCAAATCAAGCAGACGAAATAGATACTAACGTCTGAAAATGATATTGACAGGAAGTTAAAGTGGCTAACCAGGAATGACTAGAGGACAAATGTAATGAATTAGAAGCATGTACAATAAGGGGAAAGATAGATAATTCCTATAGGAAAATTAAAGGGACGTTTCGAGAAAAGAAAAGCTGCTGCATCAATATCAAGATCTTAACTGAAAACCAGAACTAAGCACAGAAAGTACAGCGGAAAGGTGGGAGGAGTGTATAGAGGGGCTGCACAAGTCAAATGAGCTTTAAGGCAATACTATGGCAAGGAAAAAAGGACACGGATGAAGAGGACATGCGGGATACGATATTGTGAGAAGAACTCGACACAGCACTGAAAACCCCAACTGGCCGTCCGGGGTGGCCGAGCGGTTCTATGCGCTACAGTCTGGAACCACGCGACCGCTACGGTCGCAGGTTCGAATCCTGCCTCGGGCATGGATGTGTGTGATGTCCTTAGGTTAGTTAGGTTTAAGTAGTTCTAAGTTCTAGGGGACTGATGACCACTGCAGTTGAGTCCCATAGTGCTCAGAGCCATTTGAGCCAAAACCACAAGTCGAAACAAGGCCAGTGGAATAGTCGACATTCTGTCGAAACTACTGATATCCTTGAGAAAGCCAGTCATGTCAAATCTATTCCATCTGGTTTGCAAGATCTATTAGACAGGCGAAATACCCTAGACTTCGAGCAGAACGTAATAATTGCAATTTCAAAGAAAGCAGGTGCTCAAATGTGTGAATATTACAAGTCATGTTTGCAAAACACAAACACGAACTATTTACAGTAGAGTGGAAAACGTGGTACAAGCAGATCTCTGCGCAGATCAGATTGATATCTTGAGAAATGTTGAAAATTGTTAAGTAACACTGATCCCACGACTTACCTTAGAAGACAGAGTAAGGAAAGGCAAACCAGTGTTTATCGCATTTGTAGATTTGGAGAAAGCTTTAGACAGTGTAGACTAGAAAACATTCTTTGATATTATGAAGGCAGAAGGGGTAAAGTACAGGCATCGAATGGTTATTTACAACTTGTGCATAGCCCAGACGGCATTTATAAGAGTCAAGGGGCATGAAAAGGAAGTAGTGGTTGAGAAACGAGTGAGACAAGATTGTGGCCTATCCCTGATGTTTTTCGAATTGTACGTTGAACAAGCAGTAAAATAAACCACATAAAAATTTGGAGAACGCGTTAAGGTTCAGCGAGACGAAATAAAAACGAGGTTTGCCAATGACATTGTCATTCTGTCAGAGCCAGCAGAGGACTTGGAAGAGCAGTGAAATGGAACGGCCAGTATCCTGAAAGGAGCATATAAGATCAACACCTACAAAAGCAAAACAAGGATAATGGAATGTGGTCGAACTGAATCAGAACTTAGAGCTCGCACCGAAAGATATATGTATTCGTTTTTTATTTATTTATTTATTTTATTTTATTGTATTTTTTGCGAGCTGTTCGAGATTGGAATAGTACCGAATTATTGTGAAGGTGGTTCGATGAACCCTCCGCCAGTCACTTAAGTGTGATTTTCAGAGTATCTGTGCAGATATAGATATATCGTGTATGGATAAATAATGTATAAAACATTACTTATTATCTGTTCTCACATTTTACTTTTAGGAAGCGTTTAGCAGTATTCGTTAATTAATTAATTCAAAGAAAATACAGCATCCTAAGTCGGAAAAGAATGAAGCATACAGTGCCGATGAGACTAGCAAAGTGGTTTGGGTCCTCAGGTCGTAAAAAAATCTGACGGACGTAGCTGTAGAAGGTAACACATGCAGAAAATGTTGAGCACTTTATTTTATCCATTTTGATCTGAGAACACAGCAGCTGTTTTAGTAAATTAGACCGTGGGAAATACTGCAGGCAGCCACAAGTGTTTTGAAACGTTTTTATTGTACCGTTACTAGTTCCGCGGGTGAGACCATCGTCAGATGGCTACGGTTGACTTCTTTGCAAATTTTGTATTTGTGTTCTAAAATATAACAATATTTTTGTAATTGCATAGTGTACAAAAATTTGCACAGTTGCGTCCTAAAATATAACACAGGTTTTGTGATTACATAATTTTACACTTATATACTCTATATTTTGTACTTACTTCGTGAAAAGCCTTCTTTAACATATTGTAAGACAGCGGTCTGAGTTTCTTTTACAATCCATGCTGATCAATGTAATATTATATTTAGTTCGGTTCATTGATCAGCATGCATTGTAAAAGAAATTCAAACTTCTGTCCTACAGTATGTAAAGGAAGGGTTTCCATGAAGTAAGTACAATATATAGATCATGTAAGTGTAAAACTATGTACTCACATAAACGTTGTTATATTTTTGGACGCAAATGTAAAGCTTGCAAAGAAGTCAACGTTACCATCTGACGATGGGCTCAGTCCATAAATAAGTAATGGTACAATAAAATCGTTTCAAAAAACGTTGTGGTTCTTTGCAATATTTCCTACAGTGTAAGATGCACACTCTCGCCACAAATCAGACCGCTGATGCAGTTTTCACTAAGGTGAAGGTTATGAACTCCGATATAACGATAAAACTGTTCTCATACCCACATAATCGTATACATACGTCTCCTTATGATACTTTGCTGGAAATTCCCGAGTACCTGAGAACGCGTTGCAGCGAAACACTAGCCGCGATGAATCTCAGCCTTGCCAGCGCACGTATCTAAACAGCATCAATCTCAGACCCGCATATCATCATCGTCACTCTTTCAGTATCCACGTTTGGACAAAGAACTCGTGTAGACTTATACATTACACTTATCCATGCTCCACCTGTATGTCTCTCACCTCTCTAAGCCAGAAAGCCTCTATCTACTACGTATGAATTGAAAGGTGGCTACACTGAGCCACAGCGCCAGAGAGTTTTGTTTCGCCGCCTCCACTGGCAGTGATTATTGAGAAGTAGCGGAGGGCAGTGCTTGTTGAGAACTCGTAGTAGTCAGTGTTTGCTGAGATGTCGTAGTGAAGAGTTCTTGTCGAGAGGTCGTAGTACGGAGTTCTTGTTGAGATGTGGTAGTAGCGAGTCGGTGTGGAGATATTGTAATGATTAGAGTGCTTTTCATCAATATAAATAAAGGTAACAAACTCCTTTTCTTTTTTTCTCATTATCTCAGTGTCCTGAATAATGCGTCATTACAGGTTCAGTCAACAAAGCATCTGGCTTGTGTTCTTGTATTAGAGTGTAATTCTGGTTTTCTTGCGCAATTATAGGATTTCTATTTTTCTTAATTACTTCAGTATAAATGGTATTTAAAATTTCTCGTCTTATTGAAGAAGACCCGTGCCAGATGTGTACGTTGAGTCATACTTCCACACACAGAACAGTTATACTTGTGGTTTGGTTTCGTAGGTTTATAGTTGCTGGGGACTTAATTAATTAATTGTGTTAACGAAAATTTTCATTTAATTCCTTGTTGTTCTATGCAATCAGATTGCGTAATAATACTAGTCAGGGCCAACCGTTTACGAGACACAGCGTAATCGGACATACAGCTACGAAAAATAAAAAAATGATTTACAAATTTAATAATTAAGCCCCCATGCACGTGCCGACCGCTGCTTCAGATCGTCTCTTGGAATTCTTCTGATTGTAAAAATAGTAGACAGTAGTATTGTTGTAGTAATTTGTAGTTTAGTAATTGTAGTCTATATTGCATGTGTAGACTTGGTAATTGTCATTCTTCTAATGGTATTTCAGAATTTAATTTTATTGTCTTGTATACGCGTTTGACAATTTAGGGCAATTATTTCAATTGTTCGATTAATCGTGTTTGAGGGAAACATTTCGTATAAATGGTATTGTTGGAGATAAAGAGTCATTGTGTGTAATTTTCGTACAGTGACGAGTTTTGTATGTTTTGTAAATGATTACGCGATCGATGAAAAAGGCAAAAATGATGGATAGTGAGAATGACGAAATTGTTAACATGGCGAACTCGCCAACAGAGGAAAACAGTATCATGAATAATGAAGTGGAAAACAATTTAATAAGTCGGGAAGATAGTCCGGAACCATTTCAAAATTTTTCTCAATCAGAAAATTCACAGAATACGAGATTAACGATAGAAGATTCTGGAATAGTATCGTACACAGATAGCCTTACAGCTATGACGAAGGAAACTGGTTTTGCGGGAAATGTTAGGGGCGAAAAGAATTTCGAACAAGTTAATATGGAGCAGCTGATGAGTGCAATATTAAATTTGGGATCTCGGTTAGACTCACAAATGGAAACACGGTTAAGCTCACTGGGATCACAGTTACGATCTGAATTAAAAACAGATAGGGGAACAATGGAAACACTGTTAGACTCACTGGGATCATAAATAGGAACAATTAAAACAGAGATGGAAACAATGGAAACACGGTTAGATTCACGAATAGGGACATGTTTCAAAAACATGAAAGATGAATTAAAGAAAGAAATCAGAGAAGAAGTACAACCGATTTTGAATGCTCACAATAATAGATTAATTGCAGTAGAGATTAGACAAAGGGAACAGGATAGAGAACAGGGAGAAAGAGATCGCGTGATAGTACAGAAATTTTCAGAGTTAAGTTTACAACGTGCAAAAGATAATGAAGAAATATTTTAGAGAATCGAGGAATCCGTACCAAATGACAGATTAAATAACCTAACACAACAATATGAACAGCTAACTACCAAATGTGTTAATACTGAAACCCGAGTCACGACACTTACGGAAGACATAAATAAACAGAAAGAACAAATAGGTGATTTATCGGAAAGAGTTGAGGAGATTTCAGATAAATTGACAAGTCTTAGTTTAAATGGGGACAGAGATACAGATGATACAGCACAATTGCCATTTGCAGAAACCGAAGAGTGCCAGTACATAAATAAGCATGTTGAAAATCAGGGAAAATTTAATGAACGCGTTAAAAGGGAAGTTGAGGCATTACGAAAGCAAGTCAAACAAATTGAAGGCGAAATCGTAGGAAAAGATAGCAGAAGAAATTTAGAATCACAGGTAGCAGAGGAGTTTGAAGAAAGTGATTTGTTTCGTTTACGGGATGCAACAAGAGAGCGCCCTGCGCGCGAATTTAACAATAATCGTCATTGTGACTGGGACAGTCGCGGTACGTCTTTGTCGCCACGAGGCGAAAACTTTGATTATAAACACTTTTTGACTGTTCGGAAATTTAAGATCTTCCGCAATTCTAAGAATGACATACATCCATATGCATGGTTAGATCAATTTATGTACGCACTTCCGCCAAATTTGCCGCTAAGTCACAAACTAGAAATTATGTGCGGCTATTAATGTCCTCAGGGGATTCACTACTCTAAGTGAATATGTGCCGTAGCGTGCATAGGGCCCCGAGCTGTAGTGGTGCTATTTCCCTTTTAGTTTTCTGCACCGCTGCCTACTCTTTTACTATTCTTTGCATCTGTCAAACCAACTCTTCGACTATCAATCTATCTAGACAGTAGATAAACAATAACCGGATATGACTATTTTACCCAAAAAAAGATTTCGGAAATTACCGTTTGGACTTACTGTACCTTCAGCAGCATTCATTCGTAGTTTAAACGAAATTTTACCAGTTTATCTTCGTGACAATATTACTTCATATGTTGACGATATTCTTATTGCTAAACGTTCTTGGAGTGAGCACAACAAAATTTTGGATTCATTATTACGTATTTTTGCAAGAGTTGGCATTACAGTGAACTTGGAAAAATCTGAATTTGGTCGTTCTCAGGTGAAATTTCTCGGTCACATTATTTCTACAGAAGGTATTCTTCCTGATCCAGAGAAACTAGACGCTATTCGTAATTATGCTGTTCCTACTACAAAACGTGATGTTCGTAGTTTCCTTGGTGTCTGTAATTTTCTTAGACACTTTGTTAGATTGGACGATTTGGCCACACCTCGTTTTTGCGATATATCTGGAAAGTCCTTTTTTAACGAAAATCGGTCGACAACTCTGTTTGGTTAGTTTGTATTCCTGATGAGTGGATCAATAAATAGATTTGGTATACGCATTTCAGTTATGCGCACTTTGGTCCCAGAAAATGCTTTCATAAATTACGAGAAAATTGCTACTTCAGTAATATGGAAAAACGTATTCGATCTGTTCTTGCCAAATGCAAATTATGTCCAAAGGCTAAGCCGCCAACTATTTCTCACAGAGCACCGTTGTTTCCTATCATTTCAGCAAAATTAAAGGACATGGCTGCAGTCGATTTGTTTGGTCCAGTGGTTCGTTCTACTAATGGTTTTGCGTATATTTTCGTAGCAGTGGAATTGACATCAAAATATGTGTGTTTTACACCTTTACGCAAAGCAACAGCTCGTTCAGTATCTAATGCTTTCATTAACCATTTTCTTAAAGAAGTTGGTCATGTTGATAAGGTTATATCAGATAATGGATCACAGTTTCGTTCTAAAATTTGGCTTCGTACTCTACGGCGTCGTAAAATTAAACCAATTTTCATTTCACTTTTTCACCCTCAATCTAACGCTTCAGAGAGATGGATGAAGGAAATCAATAAATTGTGTCGTCTTTATTGTCATCAGAATCACAGAACGTGGGATCAGTATCTTCGTATTTTTCAAAACATTCTGAATAAACTTCCTAATGACTCAACTTCTTTACCGCCTATACTGATATTAAAAAACAAGGCACCGCCAAATCGCATATCTGAAATCGTTCCTTGTCCGCCTTCACGGAAATTGCGACATTCTGAAGTTGTGAACATGGCTCTGCAAAATATTGCATCTGCGGCTGCTAGAAGAGAGAAATCAGCTAAGCGTCCTGGTCGTTTAAAAATCTTGTCAGTTGGTCAAAAGGTGTTAATTAAGTCTCATCGTTTGTCTCACAAAGGAAAAGGCTTGTGTCGCAAATTGTGTCTGCTTTATAACGGTCCATATAGAATTCGCAAAATTATTCATGATAACACTGTTGAAGTAGAAACTCTTAAATCACGACGCTCTAAGGGAATACATCATATATCAAACGTTAAAATTTTTGTGGAATGACATACTTTCGAGAAACCAACAGTTTACGTAAACATGCAGAGAATACAAGGATACCGCGCTGTGTTTTGGCGGCGGCATATACTCAAAGCAACAGTCAAGTCTGCGCGCCGCACAGGGCAGTCGTTGACCGCAAACAATTGCTTCCTACGTCACGCGCCTACAGCTGATCGAGCGCTCAGTGCGAATGCACTGACAGCCGTAAACAAATACACAGTCTAATTTCTCCGACAAAATTCAGTATAAAGCTATAGTGACTTGATGAATTATGTTATTAACGTTCAGTATTTTTCAGGATACGGTTGTATAAAAAATTTAAGAACTTCAGGTAAATTCTGTGTGTCTCCGACGTTAAGAGGACTTGCTATCGAGAAAATTTCAGAAAGAATGTAATTTCGAAGAAGAAAGTAATAAACTAAAAAGGTAACTATTAATTGAGTTCATTTTTCAGGTAACATATTTCCACCTAGGTACGTACTTTAGATGTAATTTGCTGCTCGCAATTACGTGATTCAGACTTTGTGCTGAATTTCATGTTCTATGAATTTATTTGTGAAGCGACGTGCTTGCATACATTTGCTGAATTTGTCAATGTTTTATTAATGAACAGGGTTTTTATTTGTATATATTATGCATCGCTTGGCTGCAATGCTTTTTCACTTATGTCATATTTTTTTATTATGTGTCTGCTGTGCTTATTTATTTAAATTATAATTGTCACCTGATTAGTTGTGCTGATATGTATGTAAGTTATACTTTGTGATTTATCTGCTTGCGCCTTCATGTTTATTTATTAAGATGACATACGAACATTTATTTGCTTATGCTGATATGATGCTAATGACCTGTTTATTACGTAAGATATATGTTTGCTGCTATGCGTATGGATTGCATATTTATACATTTGTGTTTGTTGTTAGATTAGGTTAGATTAGATTAGATTAGATTAATACTAGTTCCATGGATCATGAATACGATATTTCGTAATGATGTGGAACGAGTCGAATTTTCCAATACATGACATAATTAGGTTAATTTAACATACTTAAGTTAATATAATAACTTTATTTTTTTGTGTTTTTTGTTTTTCTTTATTTTTATTTTTATTTTTTTTATTTTTTTGATATTTTTGTTTTGTTTTTTTCCTTTTTTTTCTTAATTTATATCTAAAAATTCCTCTATGGAGTAGAAGGAGTTGTCATTCAGAAATTCTTTTAATTTCTTCTTAAATACTTGTTGGTTATCTGGCAGACTTTTGATACTATTTGGTAAGTGACCAAAGACTTTAGTGCCAGTATAATTCACCCCTTTCTGTGCCAAAGTTAGATTTAATCTTGATTAGTGAAGATCGTCCTTTCTCCTAGTATTGTAGTTATGCACACTGCTATTACTTTTGAATTGGGTTTGGTTGTTAATAACAAATTTCATAAGAGAGTATATATACTGAGAAGCTACTGTGAATATCCCTAGATCCTTAAATAAATGTCTGCAGAATGATCTTAGGTGGACTCCAGCTATTATTCTGATTACACGCTTTTGTGCAATAAATACTTTATTCCTCAGTGATGAATTACCCCAAAATATGATGCCATATGAAAGCAATGAGTGAAAATAGGCGTAGTAAGCTAATTTACTAAGATGTTTATCACCAAAATTTGCAGTGACCCTTATTGCATAAGTAGCTGAACTCAAACGTTTCAGCAGATCATCAATGTGTTTCTTCCAATTTAATCTCTCATCAATGGACATACCTAAAAATTTTGAATATTCTGCCTTAGCTATATGCTTCTGATTAAGGTCTATATTTATTAATGGCGTCATACCATTCACTGTACGGAACTGTATGTACTGTGTCTTATCAAAATTCAGTGAGAGTCCGTTTACAAGGAACCACTTAGTAATTTTCTGAAAGACAGTATTGACAATTTCATTAGTTAATTCTTGTTTCTCAGGTGTGATTACTATACTTGCATCATCAGCAAAGAGAACTAACTTTGCCTCTTCATGAATATAGAATGGCAAGTCATTAATATATAATAAGAACAACAAAGGACCCAAGACTGACCCTTGTGGAACCCCATTCTTGATAGTTCCCCAGTTTGAGGAATGTGCTGATCTTTGCATGTTACGAGAACTACTTACTTCAACTTTCTGCACTCTTCCAGTTAGGTACGAATTAAACCATTTGTGCACTGTCCCACTCATGCCACAATACTTGAGCTTGTCTAGCAGAATTTCATGGTTTACACAATCAAAAGCCTTTGAGAGATCACAAAAAATCCAAATGGGTGGTGTTCGGTTATTCAGATCATTCAAAATTTGACTGGTGAAAGCATATATGGATAAAGCTGTTAGAAGGGAGATTGGACGGTAATTGTTGACATCAGATCTATCCCCCTTTTTATGCAAAGGTATAACAATAGCATATTTTAGTCTATCAGGGAAAATGCCCTGTTCCAGAGAGCTATTACGCAGGTGGCTGAGAATCTTACTTATCTGTTGAGAACAAGCTTTTAGTATTTTGCTGGAAATGCCATCAATTCCATGTGAGTTTTTGCTTTTAAGCAAGTTTATTATTTTCCTAATTTCAGAGGGAGAAGTGGGTGAGATTTCAATTGTATCAAATTGCATAGGTATGGCCTCTTCCATTAACAGCCTAGCATCTTCTAATGAACACCTGGATCCTACTATATCCACAACATTTAGAAAATGATTATTAAAAATATTTTCAACTTCTGACTTTTTGTTCATAAAGTTTTCATTCAATTTGATGGAAATACTGTCTTCCTCTGCTCTTGGTTGACCTGTTTCTCTTTTAATAATATTCCAAATTGTTTTAATTTTATTATCAGAGTTGCTGATTTCAGATATGATACACATACTCCTGGATTTTTTAATAACTTTTCTTAATATAACACAGTAGTTTTTATAATTTTTGATAGTTTCTGGGTCACTACTCTTTCTTGCTGTCAGATACATTTCCCTTTTCCGGTTACAAGATATTTTTATACCCTTAGTAAGCCATGGTTTGTTACAAGGTTTCTTACAAGTATATTTAACTATTTTCTTGGGGAAGCAGTTTTCAAATGCATTTACAAAAATGTCATGAAATAAATTATATTTTAAATTGGCATCAGGTTCACGGTACACCTCATCCCAGTCTAACTGCTGTAGGCTTTCATTGAAATTTGCAATTGTTAAATCGTTGACTGAACGTACTACTTTGGAGGACTGTTTAGTATTGCTGAATGGAGCTATGTCATAACTAATCTTTAATTTGGTATATAGAAATGCTGATATACTGTGTACAAACATAGAGTTTAGGTCACACTATGGTATTAATTATAGATTGTTTGCCTGGCAGAGCCTCGTTGTAAGAATTGTGCTGCATCCACTTGTTGACATTCTGTTCTCTACTGGTATATTTACTCGCCTTTGCATGTTTTGCTTACGCTCAGTGAATTATATTTTTAAGATAGGAAAATGAACTGCTATAATTCGACATAAACGACATTAGTACAAGAAACTTCATAGAAGTCACATGAGCTGGAGGTTTTATGGAAGCTGTATAAATTTATGCTAATAGGAAGGAAGCTAACGACATGACATACCAAAACTAGGTTTAGACCATTGACAGTTATTACACTGCATTTTTCGTGAGCAATTGAAATAGGAAGTGACACTTGACACAAGAAATACTCCACATGTTTGCTTCTGTTTGCCATAATTCTTGAAGTGGTGTACACACTGTGAAATATTATGATCATTCACACTCCGTAATCGTACATAATTACTGAGAGTTATTCGAACTAAGTCTTTTAGAGGTCATGTATGCATTTCTTTTATTTAATGATGGACAAGGTAACCAAAATCCATCTTATAATTTATAATGAGTAGAAGATTTGGCTCAGGTGGACTACACAGAGGTTGTGTGTGGACATTGTGTCTTCGGATTGTATGGGATGATGAGGTTTGCATTAGGATTTTATCTGTACTTGTTCGAGGAGACTGACTAGAGGAAAGAGTTGTTATGGAAGTGAAATGATATTGGCGATAAGGTTTATATGTGTTGACGTATTGAAGAGGTATTATTGAGATTATATGAAGTTGATGATTATTGGAGTTTTTGTGGACGAGAGGTAAGGTAAATGATATTGATGATAAGATTTATATGTATCAACGTAAGAGGTATTATTGAAGTATTGAGATTATGTGATGCTGATGATTATTGGAGTTTTGGTGGATAAGAGGTAAAGTAAGTGAGGTGCATGTTTTTTTTTTTTTTGTTGGTCTATATGGAACAAGGAGGATGAAGATAGCAGACTAGAACACTCAAGTAGAAGGAAGATTGTCTACACGCACTTTGTTAAATCAATAAGCAGTACATATTTTTTTTTTTGGAGAGAGGAAGTAATTGCACATCTTGGCTCACTGACAGTTGTTCAGCAACTGTACATTTTGATCTGGCTTGGCAAACATTGGTCTTGACATGATGACTATGACGTTGACTTAACTATTATTGACTGTTATACATTTCTGCCACTACTACTTGATACACATGATGAACATCAAATTTTGACAGAATTGCATTTACACAGTTAACACTATTCAATTACACAGTAGTACTTAATGTGGATGAAAGATGAGTGAGTGTGTTTTGTGTGTTTTCCTTTCCTAATCCTACCCACCTATCTCCTAAATATTATTTTATTTGTTTGTAGTGGCTTGCACTGACACCCATAAATATTATAGGTTTATTGATATTTGAGTATTTGTAATAGTTAATAGAACAATTATCTGATATCATTTGTGTGTTTATTAGAATTTGTATGTTTAGTGTAAGAGCATTGAGAATAATTTCGTAAAAGCATTTGTATGTGCATTCAAACTATTGTTCATGCCTGAACTATCTGATTAGTGATGGTGAATATTATGGACTGTTACCTGCACTTTTTCAGCATAATGGGTGCCACTTAGAAATGATTAATTTCTGCTGATGAACTGTGTGATTAGTGATAGTGAATATTATGGACTGTTACCTGCACTTTTTCAACATAATGGGTGCCACTTAGAAATGATTAATTTCTGTTGATGAACTGTGTGATTAGGATAGTGAATATTATGGACTGTTACTTGTACTTTTTCTACATGATTGGTGCCACTAGGACATGTTTAATTTCTGCTTATAAACTCTGATGAACAGTGTGATCAGTGATAGTGAATATTATGGACTGCTCTCTGGACCTGCTCATCATTGCTAGGTGCAACTGATGGACTGCTTCTACTGAAATGATGTCACTTGTTGGTGTCTGCACCTGTTCAACATTGCTGGGTGCCACTAATGGAACTGCTTCTGCTGAGAAATGTGACTTGTTGCTGTGTGTACCTGTTCAACATTGCTGGGTGCCACAGATGGAACTGCTTCTACTGAAATAATGTCACTTGTTGCTGTCTGCACCTGCTCAACATTACTAGGTGCCACTGATGAACTGCTTCTACTGAGATAATGTCACTTGTTGGTGTCTGCACCTGTTCAACATTACTGGGTGCCACTGATGAACTGCTTCTACTGAAATAATGTCACTTGTTGCTGTCTGCACCTGCTCAACATTGCTGGGTGCCACTGATGGACTGCTTGTACTGAAATAATGACTTGTTGGTGTCTGCACCTGGCAACATTGCTGGGTGCCACTGATGGACTGCTTGTACTGAGATAATGTCACTTGTTGGTGTCTGCACCTGTTCAACGTTGCTAGGTGCCACTGATGAATTGCTCCTACTGAGATAATGTCACTTGTTGGTGTCTGCACCTGCTCAACATTGCTGGGTGCCACTGATGGACTGCTTCTACTGAGATAATGTCACTTGTTGGTGTCTGCACCTGCTCAACATTACTGGGTGCCACTGATGAACTGCTTCTACTGAAATAATGTCACTTGTTGCTGTCTGCACCTGCTCAACATTGCTGGGTGCCACTGATGGACTGCTTCTACTGAAATGATGTTGCTTCTTGCTGTCTGCACCTGTTCAACATTACTGGGTGCCACAGATGGAACTGTTTTTATTAAAATGATGTCACTTGTTGGTGTTTGCACCTGTTGACCATTGCTGGGTGCTGCTGCTGTAACTATCAACTATTTGTTTTTTTTTTTGAATAATTAAAAGTATTTTATGTGAACATTTGTATAAACTGATTTTTTGTGTATTGTGTAAACTATTATGTAAAGCCACATGTACGAAAGAATTTGTATTGCCTACTGTAGTTTATATATTAGGTTATTGAAAGGTCAGTGCAAAGCCAAAATTTTATCTAATTGTGTGATATTTACGTATTAATATTATCTTTTATTTTTGTCTGTATTTTTTTTGACGAATTTGGTGGTCTTTTCACCACCAATGCTGGCAAAAATACCATCAAATTCTAGCCCGTGGAGGAAGGGCATATGAAAGGTGGCTACACTGAGCCACAGTGCCAGAGAGTTTTGTTTCGCCGCCTCCACTGGCAGTGATTATTGAGAAGTAGCGGAGGGCAGTGCTTGCTGAGAACTCGTAGTAGTCAGTGTTTGCTGAGATGTCGTAATGAAGAGTTCTTGTCGAGAGGTCGTAGTACGGAGTTCTTCTTGAGATGTGGTAGTAGCGAGTCGGTGTGGAGATATTGTAATGATTAGAGTGCTTTTCATCAATATAAATGAAGGTAACAAACTCCTTTTCTTTTTTTCTCATTATTTCAATGTCCTGAATAATGCGTCATTACAGGTTCAGTCAACAAAGCATCTGGCTTGTGTTCTTGTATTAGAGTGTAATTCTGGTTTTCTTGCGCAATTATAGGATTTCTATTTTTCTTAATTACTTCAGTATAAATGGTATTTAAAATTTCTCGTGTTATTGAAGAAGACCCGTGCCAGATGTGTACGTTGAGTCATACTTCCACACACAGAACAGTTATACTTGTGGTTTGGTTTCGTAGGTTTTATAGTTGCTGGGGACTTAATTAATTAATTGTGTTAACGAAAATTTTCATTTCATTCTTTGTTGTTGTTCTATGCAGTCAGATTGCGTAATAATACTAGTCAGGGCCAACCGTTTACTAGACACAGCGTAATCGGACATACAGCTACGAAAAATAAAAAAAATGATTTACAAATTTAATAATTAAGCCCCCATGCAGCATCTGTAAATAAGAAATTGAAGATAAAGTATTACTCTTATTGCCTTAATTCTTCTGATGTTTTCAGATCGTTCACTCTTTCTGCTACCATCCAACCATCACTTTTTTCGTTCCTCTCTGTCTGTCTGTCTCTCCCTCTCTTTTTCTCTATCTCTACACCTTTTCCTTTCCATTTCTCCGTCTCATGTTTTCCGTATTTCTTTGTTCATCTACAATCTAGCTGCGTTCTATATATTCTGGACATTAAAATTGCTACCCCACGAAGATGTGCTACAGACGCGAATTTTAACCGACAGTAAGAAGATGCTGTGATATGCAAACGATTAACTTTACAGACCATTCACACAAGGTTGGCGACATCTACAAAGTGTTGCCATGAGCAAAGTTTACAACCAGTTCCTCATACACAAACAGCAGTTGACCGGCGTTGCCCGGTGAAACGTTGTTGTGATGCCTCGTGTAAGGAGGAGAAATGCGTACCATCACGTTTCCGACTTTGATGAAGGTCAGATTGTAGCCTATCGCGATCGCGGTTTATCGTATCGCGACATTGCTGCTCGCGTTGGTCGAGATCCAACGACTATTAGCAGAATATGGAATCGTTGGGTTCAGGAGTGTAATACGGAACGCCGTGCTGGATCCCAACGGCCTCGTATCACTAGCAAGCCGGCGGTCCTAGGCACTTCAGCCCGGATCCGCGCTGCTGCTACGGTGGCAAGTTCGAATCCTGCCTCGGGCATGGATGTGTGTGCTGTCCTTAGGTTTAAGTAGTTCTAAGTCTAGGGGATTGGTGACCTCAGATGTTAAGTCCCATAGTGCTCAGAGCCATTTGAGTATCACTAGCAGTCGAGATGACGGGCATCTTATCTGCATGGTTGTAACGGATCGTGAAGCCACGTCTCGATACCTGAGTCAGCAGATGGGGATGTTTGCAAGACAACAACCATCTGCACGAACAGTTCGACGACGTTTGCAGCAGCATGGACTATCAGCTCGGAGACCATGGCTGCGGTTACCCTTGACCCTGCATCACAGACAGAAGCGCCTGCAATAGTGTACTCAACGACGAACCTGGGTGCACGAATGGCAAAACGTTATTTTTTCGGATGAATCCAGGTTCTGTTTACAGCATCATGATGTACGCATCCGTGTTTGGCGACATCGCGGTGAACGCACATTGGAAGCGTGTATTCGTAATCGCCATACTTCCGTATCACCCGGCGCGATAGTACGGGGTGCCATTGGTTACACGTCTCGGTCACCTCTTGTTCGCATTGACGGCACTTTGAACAGTGGACGTTACATTTCAGATATGTTACGACCCGTGGCTCTACCCTTCATACCATCCTCGCGAAACCCTACATTTCAGCAGGATAATGCACGACAGCATGTTGCAGGTCCTTTACGCGCCTTTCTGGATACAGGAAATGCTCGACTTCTGCCCTGGCCAGCACATTCTCCAGATCTCTCACCAATTGAACGCGTCTGGTCAATGGTGGCCGATCAGCTGGCTCGTCACAATACGCCAGTCACTACTCTTGATGAATTGTGGTATCGTTTTGAAGCTGCATGGGCAGCTGTACCTGTACACGCCATCCAAGCTCTGTTTGACTCAATGCCCAGGCGTATCAAGGCCGTTATTACGGCCAGAGGTGTTTGTTCTCGGTACTGATTTCTGAGGATTTATGTACCGAAATTGCGTCAAAATGTAATGACGTATCAGTTCTAGTATAATATATCTGTCCAATGAATACCCGTTTATCATCGGCATTTCTTCTTGGTATAGCAATTTTAATGGCCAGTAGTTAGCTGCATCTTTTTTCGCCTGTTGCGCCATTTTTAAAGCTGGTTTGTTTGCAAACCATTGTGTGCACACTGCATATAGGGGTTGGACAAAAATCTAGGGACACCGCACCAAATACCTGCTTGAACATACGAGTAAATGCAGATGCTAGTCGAGCCTGTATGTTGTAATTGACGACGAACGGCACCTGTGAAGCGCCCTGAATGCGTTGCTAATTTCAGTCGTGGTCAGAACAGTATTACGTGTAGTTACGAGTGCATTCTGTCGGAGATAAGTGAATTCGAATGTGGGCATATTGCTGGTGCTTGTATGATGGTTGCTTCCGTAATTAAGGGAGATGCAAGACACACCGAATCGATGTGTTATACCTATACCACATACAGGAAAAGCGGAGAAACATGATACGCTAAATCACAATTCGGAACGATAGTCTGTACTGACTGATCGTATCAGACGGCCATTGAACGGAATTTTGAAGCAAAAGCCACTGCAGAAATAAATGTCGCATTTGCGAACTCTGTCATCACAGAAAGAAGACGAAGGGAGCTCCATAAGTAGGTAATTTCGCGACAAGCAGCGATGCAAATGCTCGCAGCAGAAAAACATTGGGCCTAACCCATAAAACCTGGACTATGGAACAATGGAAGAAAGTCACCAGGTCCAGCGGGTCTTGTTTCACAGTGTTTCCAACTTCTGGCTGAGTTAACGTACCGACAGTGAAATATTTGGGGGGGGGGGGGGGGTGGTTCAGAGTTGGGCAGCCGTATCGTGGTATTCCATAGGCCCTAGATTACGCTACAAGGTAATATTACTGCCAGACCGAATCTCCCCTTGCCACCATAGTCACCAGATCTCAATATTATTGAGTCTCCGTGGTCTATTTTAGAAATAATAGTGGGTGATCGCTATCCACCTCGGTTGTCGCTAGTTGGACAAGCCACTGTTTTGGGGGAAGTATGACATAAGGTCCTCTAAAATCCATACATGACCTATATTTATTCATTATGAGACAAATTAAAGCTGTTTTGAACGCCAACGGTTTCTTAAAGCCACGTTGGGCATAGTAATGTGTTCGGATTTTTATTTGGTTGGTATGTTGTCCCGCAGGTTGCTATAAGTATATTATCAATGGCTTATAAATGCACTCTTTTATTTGAGGTTCTAAAACTGTTCTTCCGGTGACTTATTGAATGTAGCGTAGATCAACGACACGAACATTGTTTAAGCGTTAGAAAACGGAGCGTGAAACAGAAAAAAGGCCAACATTCGTAACATTCTGTTGGATAGCAGCAAAGGCAGCTTGACACACTTGTGTCGTGTTTGTTTTAAGTTCCTAGTACGATCGTTCCGACGTAAGGTATTTGAAACCATTCAAGAAGACCAATGGGGTATAATGAAGGGCGTTTCTTTGGTTTATCACAATGCTCTACCTGGCATGTAGAAAAATATTTGTAACAAGTGTACAATGCCTCAGTTTCTTAAATGTTTCACTTTTGCGTTTAGGAGGTACTAAACAAGGTTGTGAGAAGTCTTAGGATAGGGAAATTACGATTTCCTTACCGATCTGGAAGCTTCTATCTCGTTAAGAGAAGAAATTAACAGCTGACAAATTGTCTAGTTCTCCAGCGATATTGTAACCAGTAGCTTATGCAAGTGCACAAAACGGCTACATTACCACTTATCACTTTTGACTGCAAGCGCCATAGTATTTAAAGCAACTGTCTGTTCTAGTAACTACGCATCGATTAATCTCAAGTGGATGATCTCAGAGCCCAGAGGCGTCGTTAGTATGAAACAACCTGGGAATGAACTAGGAGCAAAATGCGCCAAGCGTGAGGAGCTGCAAAGCTCTGAAATATTTAGCGGGTCATAAGACGTATATCGCAGAGACAGATTAGACGCCGTAGGGGGGGGGGGGGGGGAGTGCTTACTGCAGTCGACAAAAGTGTTGCCTCCAACGAGACCGATATTGAATCGATATTGAATATGACAGAATCATGTTAACTGTTGGATGCTTTTAGAAACATTCAAAGCAAGAGTATGTTTAGTAGCGCGAAAATACCCACAGCATGCAATATTAGTTGGAGGTTACTTCAACCTACCTAGCATAGACATTTGTGTCTATGGATTCACTGCATGGGGTACAGGTATAGTCTTTCGAAGTACTTTTGAGCCTGTTTTCCGAAAATTGTCGTGAGCAGTTAGTTTGACAACCCAGACGCGATGGAAATATTTAGACATTGTAGCTACAAACAGGCCTAACCTTATCGACGGTGTGAGTAGAAATGGAAATGTGCGTTTGGCGTCATTGGCCGGGAGGCCCCTTGCGGGGCAGGTCCGGCCGCCTTGGTGCAGGTCTTATTACATTCGTCGCCACATTAGGCTACCTGCGCGCCGGATGTGGATGAAATGATGTTGAAGATAGCACAACACCCAGTCCCTGAGCGGAGAAAATAACCGACCCAGTCTAAAATCGAACCCGGGCCCGTAGGAAGGCAATCCGTCACCCTGACCACTCAGCTATCGGTGCGGAGTACAGAGTTTGAGTAGAGACGCAGGGTTTAATGAGCATGAGGACATCATATCGACGATGGTTTCTGATGTCAATAAATCAATCAAGAAGAAGCAGATAAGCAGTTGCTAGCATCCCACTTAGGCAATGAATGGCCATCATTTAGTTCCAATAAGATGGAAGTAGTGGAATTATCAGCAAGGCTTAAACGGATTGTAAATCGCGCTCTGGAGAATTACGTAATGATGTATGTGGATTAAGGACGGAAAGGACTCTCCATGGTTTAATAACAAAATTCGGAAAATACTGAGGAAGAAAATACTGATGCAGTCTCGGTTCAAAAGAGAACGCGTAAATGAAGAGAGAAAAAAGTTTGTAGAAATCCGTGCATCTGTAAACAGAGCTATGCACGAAGCATATAACAACCATCACCGTCATACCTTATCAAAAGATCTAACCGAGAAACCAAGGATATTCTGATCCTGCGTAAAATCGCTAAATAGATCGAAGGCTTCAGTCCAGTCACTGTTTGAGCAATCCGATGTGACAACAGAAGACAGCAATAGGAAAGCTAAAGTTCTCAATTTCATTCTTAAGAAAATATTCACGCAGGACATACTGTCATTTGACCATCGTACAGACTCCAGTATAGAGCACATAGTAATAGGCATCCCTGTCATACAGAAGCAACTGCAATAGTTGGAAACTTATAAGTCGAGACGTCCGGTTGGAATCCCAGTTCAGTTTTACAAAGACTACTCTAGGGTATTAGCACCTTAATTAACTTTAATTTATCGTGAATCTCTCAGCCGGCGGAAACCACCAAGCGACTGAAAAAGACAGCGAATGGCCCCTATATATAAGAATGTTGAAACAACTGACCCGCAGGATTGCAGACCAATACCCGTAACATTGGTTTGCTGAACTTATTCTCAGTTCGATTATAATACATTTCCTTGAGGCGGAAAAGCTTCTATCCTGAAATCAGCATGGTTTTGGAAAATATGTCGTCATTTGCGTCTTCTCACCTTGCCCTTTTCTTAGATGGTATCCTGCGAACTGTGTGGGTGAAGGGCAATAGGCAGATTCAACATTGCTAGGTTCACGAAAAGCGTTTGACATGGTGCTCCACTGCAGACTGTTGACGAAGGTACGGTCATACGGAATAGGTATGTGAGTGGCTCAAGGACTTGAAATTGTCCAAATGTCGCTGAGAACTATGGGACTTAACATTTGAGGTCATCAGTTCCCTAGACTTAGAACTACTTAAACGTGACTATGCTAAGGACATCACACACATCCATGCCCGAGGCAGGATTCGAACCTGCGATCGTAGCCTGGAACCGCTCCACCACAGCCGCCGTCCCAAGAACTTATAAGAAAGCAGAACCCAGTAAGTTGTCCTCGACAGAGAGTAATCATCAGAGACAAGGGTATCATCAGGTGTGCCCCATAAAAGTGTAATAGAACGACTGTTATTTTCTATATGCATAAATGATCCGATGGACAAGGTGAGCAGTAATCTGCGGCTGTTTGATGACGATGCTGGGGTGTACTGAAAGGTGCTGAATGACTGCAGGAGGATACAAAATGACTTAGTCGGTGTTATTGATGGCAGCTAACTCTAAATCTATAAAAATGTAAGTTAATACATATGAATAGGATAACCAATACTGGAATATTCGAATATAGCATTAGCAGTGTGATACTTGACACTCATATCAATTAAATATCCAGGTGTATTGTTGCAAAGCTATATGCAGTGGAACGAGCATGCAAGAATTGTAGTGAGGAAGGCGAATGGTATACTTCCGTTTCTTGGTAGAGTTTTAGGAAAGTGTGGTTCATTTGTAAAGGAGACCGCATGTAGAACGCTATTGTGACCCATTCTTAAGTACTACTTGAGTGTTTCAGGTCGGGTGAAATCAAGACATTGAAGCAAATGTGAGGCGGGATGCTGGATTTGTTACCGGTACGTTCGATTAACAAGCAGGTGTTACGGAGATGCTTCGGGAAATGAAATGGGAATCCCTGGAGGGGAGGCAACGTCCTTTTCTGACAACGCAGTTGAGAAATCAGACTAAGAGCAGCCGACCAGTTGCAAAGGATAAAGTAATCTTTACCTAGGTTTCAATAGATATAAATCTATCTTCTTCAGAAGACGGCCTGGGGACAATGAACATCGTAACATATATTAAGGTATGAAACATGAGTCAAGAATGAAGTTTAACATAAACTGACTTCAGAGCACTGGTGGTTTAGGGTTCATATTTATAAGCCCTTTCTTTTGGAACTTATTGAACAAGCTGACGGAATTCGTTAAAGTACGCCGGATTTCATTTTGCAGTTCAGTAGTAGGATCTACAGTAACCTCAGTGATGTCGTTTTCCTCAAAAAACTTTACAGTCTTCTCTATACATATTCATTTTTATAAGCCACGACCACGGTGTTCCCTTTGTCACTCTTAGTGACTAAGGCGTCGTGCTCTCTAAGTTTATGATTAATGCTTTTTATTATACTATATTCGCCCGATTGCTTATTAGGAGATAATTTAATTTCTTTTTCTATTATGTTGTTACATTCGTAGGCACATTTGACTTGCTCCGTTTTCTCTAATTTCAGAGATTCTAAACCGATTTTTAAATCTACAATGAGATTACAAATAACTGGATATTTATCGAGTTTAGCAGGCAAATTATATTTAAGGCCTTTACACAACAAGTCATTTTCGGCCTGCGTAAAAGAAATATTGGTTTTATTTAGTACTCTATCGTAAAATAGGTGCTTAACACTATTGTCTGCTGTATTATCACTTTTACTTGTGGTCCTATTACTAAACTTTAAAAGCTTTCTTTCATGTCTGGCCTTGATTATTTCTTTACGATTAGAGAGCCATTCATTAATACTATTCCACAGGTGGTCAATTTGAAAATTACAAAGATCTTTAAAGGCTTTAGTTAAAAATAGGTGTATACAGTAGGCTTCACTATTAAGAACATCTTTTTTCTTATACAAATTTACTGTGCTCTCAGAAATGACTAAATGCACTAGCTTCTTTTTAATAGAAGGCACTCTGTTACACTGTTTAAAATTTACGTACGCCTTCACATAATCAGGGATAATGTCTTTCTCTAGGCACTGGTGATTAAAGTCAATAGCCATACCTGCTTTCATAATTTTTAATTTGATGTCCATATACCTGGATGCAGCTTTTGATACCTCGGCAGGCAAGAATTTCAGTACTTTAAACATAGCTGCGCTACAGCAACGGTTCCACGTAAATCAGACTAAGAGCAGCCGACCAGTTGCAAAGGATAAAGTAATCTTTACCTAGGTTTCAATAGATATAAATCTATCTTCTTCAGAAGACGGCCTGGGGACAATGAACATCGTAACATATATTAAGGTATGAAACATGAGTCAAGAATGAAGTTTAACATAAACTGACTTCTGAGCACTGGTGGTTTAGGGTTCATATTTATAAGCCCTTTCTTTTGGAAAATTTCAGTTGAGAAAATTTAGAGAACCGCCATCTCAAACTGGTGGCAGAACGAGCTTACTGCTGCCAATGTAGATTTCAGGTGAGGACCACGAACGTAGGATAATAGAAATTAGGGCTCGTCTGGAGACATACAGTCAGTCGTTTTTCCCTCGCTCTGTTTGCAAGTGGAACCGGAAGGAAAATTACTAATAGTGGTATAACGTACACTCCGCCATACACCGTACGATGCCATCCAGAGTATGTTGTAGATGGAGAAAGTTAGTGCCTCGCTCACCTATGTGAAGCTTTTCCTGTTTTTGTCTCTGACTTAAGTTTTCTGAGAATTAAACAGCTCATTCATTAAGCATTTTTCGATTTTTATTCAGAAAACAACTTTATCAGCTATATAGTAACAATTACGATAGATCATACTTTTTGCTGCTATGGTTCTTATGGAGTGAATGACCTTTTCGCTTTACGATGACATTCAAGACATCACAGTCGGAGTTTAATGTTACTTGTTCCTCATTTTCATCACAACTGTTTCTCTCTTCAAGCTACCAGGAGCTGGAATCGAATTTATAATGCATTCATTAAAAAAAGTGGTTCAAATGGCTCTGACCACTATGGGACTTAACATCTGAAGTCATCAGTCCCCTACAACTTAGAGCCACTTAAACCTAACTAACCTAAGGACATCACACACATCCATGTCCGAGACAGGATTCGAACCTGCGACCGTAGCGGCAGCGCGGTTCCAGGCTGAATCTCCTACAACCGCTCGGCCACAGCGGCCGGCTGCATTTATTCACTTGTACCATTTTCTCCAACGCTTTTTGAGTCCTATTTTTCAGTCACTGAGCAATATTTTCTTGCACAGTTTGTTTTTCTGATTTGAAACTATGTGTTATTCGCAGCTTATGAGATCACGATTGTTCACATTTTGTAATAAGAATTAGGATGTCTTTTCATTTGTCTCACTATGGGAGGCGATGCCAATGAAATCGTTCTTACGGAAAACAATTTATTATTTACTGACATTATAGAAAGCGAATTGTTTTAGCTTCGACAGTGACTGAAGAGGAGCTCCGGCCAAATAATTCCCCCTTACTCTTTATTTTTGATATTCGAGCTGCTGTCGGTTGAACTGGATACTGTCTATAACTACTCTTTACACGGAAATAAAAGTTACAGAAATGTGAATGAACCTCATTGGTTTATAGTTAGGTATTTTGGCTCCCAGTCATGGTAGCAGCAGACGGGCCTGCCATGTCTCTGAAGAGCAAGGTTTCCAAGTGCTTCCCAGTATAAGAAACACGCTTTCTGAGCGAACGTACTCAGTACAATATGGTTGGCAACTAAGTTACATTAGATTTATTTCCTTGACTGATTCAGAACTATTTTGCTAATTTAACTGGATATTTTATTGTCATTTCTTATGCGTAATCTGAATGATTCTAACTTTAGATAGAACACTGGATTATTAAATTCATGATTTTATTGTGGTAAGGTCGTATCTGTATATTGAGCATGCAGTACCAGAGGCTGTAGAGAGCTCCAGGGAGAGCATTAGTGAACGATTGACAAGAATGGGAGGAAGAAATACAGTAGAAGAAGAATGGGTAGCTTTGAGAGACGAAATAGTGAAGGTAGCAGAGGATCAAGTAGGTAAAAAGACGAGGACTAATCGAAATCCTTTTGTAACAAAAGAGATATTGAATTTAATTCATGAAAAGAGAAAATATAAAAATGCAGTAAATGAAGCAGGCAAAAAGAAATACAAACGTCTCAAAAAGGAAGGGCAAAATGGCTAAGCGGGGATGGCTCGAGGAGAAATATAAGGATGTAGAGGCACATAACACTAGGGGTAAGATAGATACTGCCTATAGGAAAATTAAAGAGATCTTTGGAGAAAAGAGAACCACTTGCATGAATATTAAGAGCTCAAATGGAAATCCAGCTCTAAGCAAAGAAGGGAAAGCAGAAAGGTGGAAGGAGTATATAGAGGATCTATACAAGGGCGATGTTCTTGAGGACAATATTATAGAAATGGAAGACAATGTAGATGAAGATTAAATGAGAGATACGATACTGTGTGAAGAGTTTGACAGAGCACTGAAAGACCTAAGTCGAAACAAGGCCCCGGGAGTAGACAACATTCCATTAGAACTACTGACAGCCTTGGAAGAGCCAGGTGTAACAAAACTCTACCATCTGGTGAGCAAGATGTATGAGAGAGGTGAAATACCCTCAGACTTCAAGAAGAATATAATAATTCCAATCCCAAATAAAGCAGGTGTTGACAGATGTCAAAATTATCGAACTATCAGTTTAATAAGTCACGGCTGCAAAATACTAACACGAATTCTTTACAGACAAATGGAAAAACTGGTAGAAGCCGACCTCGGGGAAGATCAGTATGGATTCCCTAGAAATGTTGGAACACGTGAGGCAATGCTGACCCTACGATTTATCTTAGAAAATACATTAAGGAAAGGCAAACCTACGTTTCCAGCGTTTGTAGACTTAGAGAAAGCTTTTGACAATATTGACTGTAATACTTTCTTTCAAATTCTGAAGGTGGTAGGGGTAAAATACAGGGAGCGAAAGGCTATTTATTCGAATTGTACAGAAACCAGATGGCGGTTATAAGAGTCCAGGGGCATGTAAGGGAAGGGAGTGAGACAGAGTTGTAGCCTATCCCCGATGTTATTCAATCTATATATTGAGCAGGCAGTAAAGGAAACAAAAGAAAAAATCAGAGTTGGAATTAAAATCCATGGAGATGAAATAAAAGCCGAGCGGTCTAAGGCGCTGCAGTCATGGGCTGTGCGGCTGGTCCCGGCGGAGGTTCGAGTCCTCCCTCGGGCATGGTTGTTTGTGTTTGTCCTTAGGATAATTTAAGTTAAGTAGTGTGTAAGATTAGGGTCTGATGACCTTAGCAGTTGAGTCCCATAAGATTTCACACACATTTGAACATTTTTGAAGAAATAAAAACTTTGAAGTTCGCCGATGACATTGTAATTCTGTCAGAGGAATGGACAGTGTCTTGAAAGGAGGATATAAGGTGAACATCAACAAAAGCAAAATGAGGATAATGGAATATAGTCGAATTAAATCGTGTGATGTTGTGGGAATTAGATTAGGAAATGAATGGCTTAAAGTAGTAAACGAGTTTTGCTAGTTGGGGAGCAAAATAACTGATGATGAGGATATAAAATGTAGACTGGCAATGGCAAGGAAAGCGTTTCTGAAGAAGAGAAATTCGTTAACATCTAGTATGGATTTAAGTGTCAGGAAGTCGTTTCTGGAAGTATTTGTATGGAGTGTAGCCAGGTATGGAAGTGAAATGCGGACGATGAATAGTTTAAACAAGAATAGAATAGAAGTTTTCAAAATGTGGTGCTACAGAAGAATGCTGAAGATTAGATGCGTAGATCACATAACTAATGAGGAGGCACTGAATAGAATTGGAGAGAAGAGAAATTTGTGGCACAACTTGACTAGAAGAAGGGATCGGTTAGTAGAGCATATTCTGAGGCAACAAGGGATCACCAATTTAGTATTGGGATTGGCGTGTAGCGTGGAGGGTAAAAATTGTAAGTGGTAGACCAAGAGATGAATACAGTAAGCAGATTAAGAAGAATGTAGGTTGCAGTAGGTACTGGGAGATGAAGCAGCTTCCACAGGACAGATTAGCATGGAGAGCTGCATCAAGCCAGTCTCTCGACTGAAGACCACAACAACAACAACGTTGTTCCACGCAGAATCTACTCTGCGCAACACAAGTAAGGGATTACTTTCTCGAATCCCTCTAATTGTCTCCCATTGTGAAACATAAGTTAGAAATTTTTCTTAAGAAATCCTCAAACTTCCTCTGTAGTGGCCCTGGCCGGCCAGAGCGTCCGATCGGTGCTAGGCGCTACAGTCTGGGACTGCGTGGCCGCTACGGTCGCAGGTTCAAATCCTGCCTCGGGCATGGATGTGTGTAATGTCCTTAGGTTAGTTAGGTTTAAGTAGTTCCAAGTTATAGGGGACTGATGACCTCAGAAGTTAAGTCCCATAGTGCTCAGAGCCATTTGAACCATTTTTTGTGACGCCCTGCGCCGTCATTCTTGGGCTTGACAACGCGTCAAACTGCGAAGGAAAGGCCAGAGCAGACAAACCTATGTGACGTGTAACGTGGATTAATGATGTGATAGAAAACTTAAACTCCGCCCGCACAGGCCATGTAGCCCAAACGGCACTGACCGTCCGCCGTCCGCCGTGTCGTCCTCAGCCCTCAGGCGTCACTGGATGCGGATGTGGAGGGGCGTGTGGTCAGCACGCCGCTCTCCCGGCCGTATGTCAGTTTACGAGTCGGGAGCCACTACTTCTCAATCAAGTAGCTCCTCAGTTTGCCTCACAAGAGTTGAGTGCATCCCGCTTGCCAACAGCGCTCGGCAGACCGGATGGTCACCCGTCCAAGTGCTAGGCCAGCTCGACAGCGCTTAACTTCGGTGATCTGACGGGAACCGATGTTACCACCACGGTAAGGCCGTCGGCTTAATGATGTCATATTGGCACTAAATTTCACCACCGGTTTGGTCAGTGCCACCGTGGACATGTGAAGGTCGTCACAGCTCGTGGTACCCACATTTCACCTCTTCTTTTGACGCCACTGCGACGGAGGGCACAACCACGATTTACAGCACTGAAATCGTGAGATTTTATTATGAGTGGACGAGGAAAGATTTCAGACACGTCGCCACTCAGAATCTACACAAAAAGACCTCAGGAGGTGGAGTTATTTAATTGTATAGCTAGGGCCCCCGGTCGGGCAGACCGCTCGCCGGGTGCAAGTCTTTCAATTTGACGCCACTTCGGCGACCTACAATCGATGTGGATGATACGATGATGAGGATCGTGGAACACACAGTCCCTGGGCTGAGAAAATTCCCCAACCCAGCGGGAACCGAACCCGGGCCCAGAGAATTGACAACCCCTCAGCTACTGGGGGCGGACTGAGGAGGTGGAGATAAGTGTGTAAATGAAACCATGCAGGCATCTCGAATCGGAGGGTTATCAAGGCGTCGCCTGCCTGCAGGCAGCCAGGATTACTTCATAGGTTGTCTCCTCACAGGCACACTTCGAAAATTCTCAGTAAAGCTTGGAGGGTACCACCGAGTCTGTTGCCGACCTGGTGGGGGAGGGGGGAGGGAGGTTGGGGCTTGACGGAGGTGGTGGGTCTTAGATGAACCCTTTGCCGTTTAATTCACGCATGTACCAAGGCTGTTGCTGAACTGTGAGTGGGTGGGTGGATGGGTGCGGGGTTGTGGGCAGTGGTGGGTCTTAGATGGACGCTTTGCCTTTTTATTCACACATGTATCAATGTTACAAACCGCTCCACCTGCCACATGTTATAACGCCACGGCAGGACGTCAAACACGAGGGCTGAAAGTACATAGCACCCTTTGATACTTCGGACCACTTTCAAATTTCAAGAACGTCTTTCAACGGTCCCTAGTGGTTCCAGCCTGTACACAAGAGCAGAAATTACGGTCGAACTGCAATCCAAAAACAATACGACGACGTGGAAAGAGGATGCTGCCCCACAATGGCCTTAGAGAAGGTTTGAAACGTCTGGGGATGTAGGCAGTGTCAAAGGTTGTTAAGAATGTCCTCCCCTTGCTCAGCGCACTGTGATCTATAATTTTCGACCGCCAAATCAAATCTTCCTGTAGATTCTAAACGGTGTGCCTGAACTGTTTTCCTAAAAAAAAAGTGTGAAACATGAGGAAGCCACGGATGCGTTGTCCTTCTCATCACGAGTGCGTCCACGGTGGCGCTGATCAGAAATGTAGTGAAATTTGGTCCCATTATGACATCATTGACCCGCTTTACGCGTCACACGAACTTCTGCACCCTGGCATTTTTTTCCCATGCGTCGCCACCTTGCTGTTTCAAGCGTTGTCGAGACCGAGGGTGACGTCACTGAGCATCGTGCTTTGCACCTGAACAAAAATTAAAATTTCTGTTTCACAATGGGAGACAATAATGGGGTTGCGAAAACGTGATTTTTGTGAGTTATATACACTACTGGCCATTAAAATTGCTACACCAAGAAGAAATGCAGATGACAAACGGGTATTCATTGGACAAATATATTGTACTAGAACTGACATGTGATTACATTTTCGTTCAATTTGGGTGCATAGATCCTGAGAAATCGGTACCCAGAACAACCACTTCCGGCCGTAATAACGGCCTTGATAAGCCTGGGCATTGAGTCAAACAGAGCTTGGATGGCGTGTACAGGAACAGCTGCCCATGCAGGTTCAACACGATACCACAGTTCATCAAGAGTAGTGACTGGCGCATTGTGACGAGCCAGTTGCTCGGCCATCATTGACCAGACGTTTTCAATTGGTGAAGGATCTGGAGAATGTGCTGGCCAGGGCAGCAGTCGAACATTTTCTGTAACCAGAAAGGGCCGCACAGGACTTGCAACATGCGATCGTGCATTATCCTGCTGAAATGTATGGTTTCGCAGGGATCGAATGAAGGGTGGAGCCACGGGTAGTGACACATCTGAAATGTAACGTCCACTGTTCAAAGTGCCGTCAATGCGGACAAGAGGTGACCGAGACGTGTAACCAATGGCACCCCATATCATCACGCTGGGTGATACGCCAGTATGGCGATGACGAATACACGCTTCCAATGTGCGTTCACCGCGATGTCGCCAAACACGGATGCGACTATCATGATGCTGTAAACAGAACCTGGATTCATCCCAAAAAATGACGTTTCGCCATTCGTGCACCCAGGTTCGTCGTTAAGTACACTATCGCAGGCGCTCCTGTCTGTGATGCAGCGTCAAGGGTAACCGCAGCCATGGTCTCCGAGCTGATAGTCCATGCTGCTGCAAACGTCGTCGAACTGCTCGTGCACATGGTTGTTGTCTTGCAAACGTCCCCATCTGTTGACTCAGGGATCGAGACGTGGCTGCGCGATTCGTTTCAGCCATGCAGATAAGATGCCTGTCATCTCGACTGCTAGTGATACGAGGCCGTTGGGATCCAGCACAGCGTTCCGTATTACCCTCCTGAACCCACTGATTCCATATTCTGCTAACAGTCATTGGATCTCGACCAACACGAGCAGCAATGTCACGATACGATGAACCGCAATCGCAGCATCTTCTTCCTGTTGGTTAAATTTCGCGTCTGTAGCACGTCATCTTCGTGGTGTAGCAATTTTAAAGGCCAGTAGTGTATGTTATCAATCACTATGGCTGCGAGAGTGTACTGTGGTTACTACCTGCTCGCTAGCTAAATGTTAACACGGCCGCTTTGTGCAGGAGAAGATGCGGTTAGCTGATGATTGTGATTTCACTGGTGAACTGCACAGTTTGCCAGTTGCTTACCTCGTCTCCTACCGCGCTACTATCTTCCACACTGAAAGTCGGTAAGGAAATCTTAATTTCTCACAATCTCGTCTAGTACCCCATAGATCTAAAGGTGAAAAATTCAAGAAACTCTGATGTAGCAATCTTATTAAACATTATATTTTTCTGCTGGTATCAGTGGAATAAATTACATATTTAAGAAAAATTGTTTTAAGATGTTTCAATTTCCAGAAGTGACGTGGGTCTGTTCGTGCTTGTTGACAATGTTTGTGTGAAGTGTGAATCGAACAGAGACGTTAAGCATTCAGTATCAGAATCATTCCGACAGACAACCGAGCTACACACAGGGAGAGCGTATGAATCTTTACAGCCCAGTAGCTGGTAGAATTAATGTCACATAACTGATAAAATTTCGTTCGTGTTTTGTCTGTTTCGATAACCGAGACAGGAGTCTTCTGTCTGCATCCTGTCTGACATTTGGATTTGTAGAAGTAGGAAGCGAATGCGACTGCTCTGATAATCAAGCAATTACTTGCAAATAATAGTGTATCAAAATGTGCCGTTCGACGCTTGGGGGCGCAGCGACAAATTGTAACATATTTTTTCGTAAGCAACGTCGTTGGATTTATTAAAATAAGGTACAAATAATGCTAACGCATTTCTTATTCAGAGTCGCTTACAATATTCACATTGAAAACTGTTATAAATGTTGTACCGATCGGTGCTGTACAACCGCCAGAACGAATTGATCTAAGAAGTTGGTGATAGGCTTTATCCAATGTACATTTATTTAATTATCAGCGGGTGTCAGTAAACGCAACTGAATGAATTAGGGTTCTGCCGTGGTTCCAATTCAACAGTGAACATGATGTCCCTTGATACCAACTGGAGAAGAGTCGGATAATAGACCACGACTGAGGTGAACGTCGTGCCAAATAGTAACTCTGTGTCAGCTTTCTTGTACAGTACCGAAAAATTTACGTTATCAATGAACCAATCTTCAAATAAGGTCATATTGCATATATTTCTTGCTGTATTTAAACTTAAGATGTTGAAAATATTAGTTCTGGACAAGGGTTCGAAGTTAGTATCTCCCTTTCGCTGGATTTGAACCCTTCGGAACGATAGAGTTCTTCCGTCCTTTTGGTTCCCCAAGACTCAAAACTCCTCGAGGTCTCCATAAAGGCGCGTCTCTGTGTTCGAATCCTGAACCAGCACAAATATTTTGATCATGTCATTTCAAGCTGTAGCATGCGCACATCACACTACAGGTGAAAAATAATTATGATTTTAATGCCTCATGCTGCGTTGGCGACAATAACGATATGTGGCTATTCCGACTACCAGTTGGACACAGAACATTTAATTATATCACTTCAAGTTCAAACACATCAGTACTTGTTGCTGGTGAAAAAGAATTCAACAGTAGCCGTCTCTTCGTGTGTAGTCAATACTGACGACATTTGCGGGGATCGACTCCCAGTTAGCATAGAACTTTCCGTCACCTTATTTCCAGTTCCGACGTGCTCACATCTCGTTATTTGTGAAGTAATCGGATTTCAAAACGTATTACGGCTACAAAACGACTGAGACAAATGCTGGGTTCGAATCCCGTTGAGATAAAACATTTTCCCCTCGTATTTCCAGTTGGTCATTCAGTACTGGTGAAAAATTTCGACATCTAACAATTGAGTGTGCTTAGTTAACAATACGTGTAGGAGCTGGATTCGAATCTCCATCTAACACAAGCTGTACGCTACGTCATTTCAAATTTAAACATACGCTCACTTTCCTACTTGTGATAGAAGTAATGTGTAATATCTTTCGTAGTTAGTTAACAGGGACAGCAGCAGCTGGATAGGAGTACCAGGTCCCGGTTCACCACAAGAACTTTCGTCACGTAATTTCAAGTTAAAACTTGCATTTGGAAATGTTGGAAATTTAATTTATAAGCGTTAAGGACTGCTTCGCCTGTAATAACGCGTTTCCTGATATCTGTATCATCGTGTTATTAATTATCATGTGGATCGATAGCCATACAGATCAATATTTGCTAGAGGTCTCTCGTAATAACCATTTTGTATGGTCATCCATGTCATGGGGATTGCATACAAATCAGGCGGAACGCAATTCAGGTCGTGCGGATACTTTGAAGCATAATACATTGTAAATCACGGAGAAATATACTATTAAAATTCTGAGAGCGCACGTTGCTAGTAGAGTCAACCAACACACTGCTTGGTCCTATAAATAACAAATGAATCAGTCATCTATCTCAAAATCTCAAACGTAGACTTAACAAGAGTCGTTCTTCCTGAGCGCACCTCGTTCTTCTGTGAAGCAAGCGGGAGGGGGGTTTGCAGTGTTAGTGTTACACGGGTAAGCGCTATTCAGCAAATATACTGAAAGAATACACTTATGGTTGCTTCCGGAACGCAAAATGTGGATGATCCTGGATATATAGGCACACGATTCTCACGTCACTGTTGGAGACACAGGAGTATTGTGCAGCTGCCTTTCATTGAAACTTGCATAATATGAGAAAGTCGGCACAGATACATGTAGCCCTTACACGGATTAAATTGTCGGTCCAAGATCTTATGAGACTGGCCTCATTCGCAGCTCCAGGAACACTGCAGCGGCTTGTGCCACAAAATAATTCATCCGCAGATGGCGAAATCTCAGTAGTAAACAATCCCCTGCGGGAAGAACAAGTAGCATTGAAAGACCTTCTTCTTCATTTCTTTTTATACCTCTCTGCCGTGGCACCACTGAAGTACTGGTGTTGTCACACAGTGAGCCGGCGGTTTCTTTGTATGCTTCCCTCAGGTACGTAGTATTCGCGCTTACGCAACATGAGTGAAACGCAAAGGTGTCCAGCGTAGAGTTACTAGTCATGCACCTCAACGATTTTACACGTGCGAACTTAACAGCCTGATCATCAGACTCATTATTATTAACTTTCGGTTGACCAAACCTTGGTCCATTACATTCATCTTGTGTGACTTTACAGTCTGTACGTTTTCCAGTGGTTTGTATTCATTGTTTCAAAAGAGGCAGATACATCTAGACATTAAATACGGTCATATACATGTCATTTAATTACAGTTCATGAGGTATGAAACATAAAATAATACACCTATTACTATTACTAACACGTATTCAGTTTGATTTTAATACTTTCAGATATACAAGGGGAGAGTAAAAGGTCCGTTTCAAGGCATTATTGTAATGTACATGCAACGTACCCCGACTCCGATGCGGGTATATAAGCACCAGCATGTAGATAAGGGATTGATGTGGCATTCCTGCGGTAAATGCGGAAACGTGAACTATGGCGACGTTATTACCAAATGCGCCCAAACAGGACAAACGTGCTGTTGTTCTCTTCATGGTTTCTGAAGAATAAACACTAGCGGACATCCATCGAAGAATTAAGAATATATATTGGGTAGCATGTCTGTCGGAAACCACCATCCTGGAATGGTGCTGCAAAGAGTGCTACTGATTGCTTGAAAACGTACGTCCCAATATCTCAAACGTCATAAGGCAGAAAGCACACCAGTGGCAAGACGCAATCAATACCTTCACTGCGCGATAACAACGGTGCAGTCACTGATTACAGTGCCACTAAAGCACAGTTATTAAACACGGTTTTCCGAAACTCTTTCTCCAAAGAAGACGAACTAAATATTCCTGAATTCCAATCAAGAACAACTGCCAAGATGAGAAACATAGAAGTAGATATCCTCGGAGTAAAAATGCAGTGTAAATCACTTAATAAAGGCAGGGCCTCCGGTCCAGATTGTACACCAGTCAGGTTCCTCTGAGAGTATGCTGATAAAATAGCTCCATATTTAGCAATTATATACAACCACTCGCTCACATACATATCCGTACCTAAAGACTGAAAAATTGCTCAAGTCACACCAATACCCAAAAAGGGAAGTAGGAAAAATCCGCTGTATTACAGGCCCGTATCACTAACGTCGATTTGCAGTAGGGTTTTGGAACATATACTGTATTCGAACATTATGAAGTGCCTCGAAGAAAACGATTTATTGACACACAGTCAGCACGGATTCAGAAAATATCGTTCTTGTGAAACACAACTATATATACTCATGAAGGAATGAGTGCTATCGACAGGGGATGTCAAATTGATGCGATATTTTCAGATTTCCAGAAGGCTTTCGACACAGTTCCTCACAAGCGTCTTCTAATCAAACTACGTGCCTACGGAGTATCGCCTAAGTTGTGCGACTGGATTCGTGATTTCCTGTCAGAAAGATCACAGTTCGTAGTGATAGACGGAAAGTCATCGAGTAAGTCAGAAGTAATTTCCGGCGTTCCCCAATGAAGTGCTATAGGCCCTCTATTGTTCCTTATGTATATTAACGACGTAGGAGACAATATGAGTAGCTGTCGTAGATTGTTTGCAGATGATGCTGTCATTTACCGACTTGTAAAGTCATCAGATGATCACAACGACTTGCAAAATGATTTTGATAAGATACCTGTATGGTGCGAAAAGTGGTAATTGACCCTGAATAGGGAAAAGTGTGAAGTTATTCACATGAGTACTAAAAGAAATCAGCTAAATGTCAATTACTCGATACGTCACACAAATCTGGAAGCTGCAAAGTCAAGTAAATACTTAGGGATTATAGTTACAAATAACCTAAATTGGAACAATCAAATAGATAATATTTTGGGTAGAGAAAACCAAAGACTGCGATTCATTGGCAGAACACTCAGAAGGTGCATCAGGTATACTAAAGAGACTGCTTACACCACGCTTGTCCGCCCTATTCTGGAGTATTGTTGTGCGGTGTGGGATCCCCATCAGGTGGGACTAACGGATGACATCGAAAAAGTACAAAGAAGGGCAGCTCATTTTGTATTATCGTGAAATAGGGGAGATAGTGTCAGAGAGATGATATGTGAATTGGAGTGGCAATCATTAAAACAAAGGCGCTTTTCGTTGCGATGGGATCTTATCATGAAATTTCAATCATTATTTTTCTCCTGCGATTGCGAAAACATTCTGTTGGCACCCACCTACATGGGGAGAAATGATCATCACGATAAAATAAGAGAAATCTAGGCTCGCATAGAAAAATTTAAGTGCTCGTTTTTCCCGCGTGCCGTTTGAGAGTGGAACGGTAGAGATACAGCCTGAAGGTGGTTCATTGAACTCTCTGCCAGACACTTTATTGTGAATAGCAGAATAATCACGTAGATATAGATGTAGATGTAGATGCAGAAAGTATAGCAACTCAAGTGAGAGATGCTCGACCAGCCGCCCTATAGTCCCGATCTCTCCCCTTGTGTTTATCACATCTTCAGTCCCTTACGGAAGACCTTGGAGGGTCGACGATTCCTATCGGGCGAGGACGTGCAGCAGGCGGTTATGGACCTACACACGCAGCACAGTGTTTTAGCAAACCGGTATCTCTAAGTTAGTGTATCTGTGGAATGATTGCCTCAATGCTCGCTGCGATTTTGCCTCGTTGGTATATTGATTCGGGACTTAATGGACTTCGAACGAAACCTTTTTGATCGCTCCTTATATATTCCAAGCTTTGTCTCTAATAACCCTTCAGAACAAAAGAATGTTTGAAAGTGGTTGACTGTAATCAATAAATAAGAATAATATGAGAGTAGAAGAACGTGGAAAAGAATGAGCAGTTGTAAAGAGATTCAGTCATGGTTGTAGCCGATCTCCTATTACATTTAATCTGTGCATTGAACAAGCTGCACAGGAAAGCAAGAAGATACTCCGCTTGGTAATTAGAGGTCAGCAGGGGATATTAAAAACTTTGAGGTTTTCAGAGACAGCATAGGACTTGGGAAGAGCAGTTGAACGGAATAGATAATATCTTGGAAACATTTTATGAGACGAATGTCATCAAATGTGACACGAGGGTAATGAAATGTAGTCGAAGTACTGCAGATGATGGAGAAGGAATTGGACAAGGAAATGAGGCACTGAAAGTAGTCGGTAAGTTTTGTTCTTTGTGCAACAAATAAACTGACGATGAGTGAAAAAGAGAGGATATAAAACGGAGACTGGCAATAGCAATAAAGCTGTTTCTAAAAACAATGTAAATTAAAGTGTTCGGAATTATTTTGTGGAGAAATTTGTCTAAGGAAAGTTAACAATTCTGACCACAAGACAATAGAAGCTTTTTAAATGAGGTGCTACAGAGCAATGCTGAAGATTAGGTGGGCAGGTCGGATAGGTAATGAGGAATTACTGAATCGAATCGAGGAAAACAGAAATTTATAAAACAACTTGACTAAAAGAATAATTTGTTGGCAGGCCTCATCTGGGGCCACCAAGGAGATAACGGAGGGAAGCATGTGGCGAGACGTAGGGGAAGGGTGGGGGAGGGGTGACGAGCGAGGCCACATCTTGACTACTGTAAATAAACTGAAATAGATGTAGCCTCCAGTAGGTAACAGAAGTAGAGAGGCTTGTGCAGGATAGACTACCGCGGAGATATGCAGCAAACTAGCCTTTGGAATACAGACTGCCGGCCGCAGTGGCCGAGGGATTCTAGGCGCTTCAGTCCGGTGTCACGCGACTGCTAAAGTCGCAGGTTCGAATCCTGCCTCGGGCATGGATGTGTGTGATGTCCTTAGGTTAGTGAGGTTTAAGTAGTTCTAAGTTCTTGGGGACTGATGACCTCAGATGTTGATTCCCATAGAGCTCAGAGCCATCTGAACCATTTACATACAGACCACAAGAAATGAGAACAGCTACTCAAAGGTGACACTGTTTTTGTTAGTCAGAATGACAACAGGTGCTACTACAGGAATCAGCCTAACCCTCACATGCCCTTTCTAGCATACCTCTCAGGCTGTCGCCTATGGTGGCAGCCCGGCTGTTTAAAAATCGACGCTAGCCAATCAGAAGCCTCCTGATGTGAGCTCACAAAGGTGAGCTGTTCATTTTACATTCAAACGTGAAACATCAAGAACTACACAGATCTGACAGGTTATAGCGGCAATCTTTATATTGTGTAGTTACGCGTGTAAGAGCAGTCAGTGACGATGCCTTTGAGTCGTGGCCTCGACATAAACTAAATTACGACTTAGTACCTTGCTCTCCCGCACATGCTTGCCCCCTACAGCCACAAAAACCGTCCGTGGCGAGCTATTGTCTTGCTAGATGGTCTGACGTGAGCAGATGACTGCTGGAAAAGTTTGCAGTGGCTCTTCGTTACGTCTGTGCGCATTATGTGCGCTTATTTTGGTACCTGGTAAACTGCGCAGAAAAGCGTAAGAAAAATAGAATTATTTCTTTAGTCTACGTGCAATAAGAACATTAGTTTTCCGTTGTTTTGATCGTGTCTGACGTACCTCGTGCTCTAAGAAGTAGTGTCAATAACTAACAGTGCTCAGTTTAGTTTTAGTCTATTGCGTATTCCGTGAATCACATTCGCAGAAAAATTCTATGATGTGGATCTTGTCAGTAGTTATTTACAAATAAGCTATGCTTTCTCAGTCAAAACGTGGCTACATTCTGGCTATTTACATAACTGGACTATTATTTCAATCTCAATCAAGAACAACATTGTAATGTATTGATTAGATGGGTTTGTCAAGTGAAAATGATTTAAGTTTTTTAAAGCTTTCAGTATCTGCCAGCAAACTTAATTCACAAGTGAGATGATCAAATGTATTTATGGCTGCGCAATCTGCTCCTTTTAGTGAAAGAGTAAAGCTAAGCTGTAGATTATACAGACTATTTTCTTCCTAGAATTATATTTATTAATGCTACTATTATTTTTAAAATGTGCTTAACTCTTCACAGCAAACTTCCTAAGCATAATTATGGCTGCTTCTTTACAACAAACGTCACAAAGCAATAAACGTATTACTAAACTGTTTCAGAAAGCCTAAGTTTATAACTCGAAATTCAAGGATAGACACTCTATATGATATTTGAAGCACACAGCTGTGCATTGAATACTTTGTGTCTATGCGTGGAACTTGTCCAGAAAAATATTCCAAACATCACCTAGTAGAAGTATGCAAGTAAGCTACTTTTCTAATACTTTCATTACCGAATTACGTAGAGCAACTTTTACATAACACAAGCATTTGAGATTTTCTTGTAGTTTTTATTGTTGTTGTTGCTGTTATGTTTTGTCTGAAGGCTAACATCTAGAATGATCTCTAATTCAAGCTGTGACCAATACGCACGCCCAAGATTAGCAAGGCTGCGCACACATAATCGTTGTTGATTCAGCTGTCCCAAATAATTGCATAACTAAGAAATTAGAAGCTACTCTTAAAAGTTTCTTGTTGTTATAAGTATAACATAAAGGTAATTACTTTAGTGGAAGTGTTAGTGTAGAGTTAAATAATATAAAACAGTGTAAGAACTGTATTTTTTTAAATCAACTAGTTTTATACGCGATAGTCTTACGAAAGGCGTAACATAAATTTCTATTTCGTTAAATTTATTGTTTTTCTGCCACTAAACGTAACGTTAAAGCCTTATAAAAACCGATCGTCCTTGGTTTATAAATGTGGATATCGCCAGAGATTATAGGTTACATAGGGAGTGTTTTCGGAAGTTGTAGGTTATGGTTTCACTGGAAGGGTTGCAGTGGAGAAGATAACAGAGTGCTTAAAGGTAATGTTGCATAGAATTGTGGATTATGCCAGAAAGATCGGAACATCGAGGAACAGGAAGCGAATATTTTTGCCCTTCAGTCATGGTTATAAAACGTGAAGGTTAAATTACGACAGATGAAGGGAGAAAAAGAGAAGGAATGCTGAAAAAGTTAGCAAGCAAAGAACAAACAGGGGAAAGTTATGTTAGCAAATTCGAAATTCGTAGATTTTACTTGCTACCAGAAATAGATAAAGAAGAGGCTCATACAGATGTAGCGGAATGTAGGGTGCAGAAGATCAATGCTAGGATTACATTGATATGTAAATTATTGGGTTTCAAGTGAAAAATGACCTATATATACCAAATTTTAAAGTTACAGTCATGTATGCCCCCTTTAATTCTGTTTCAGAAACCAGAGTTATTTCGAAAAGAACTGTGAACTTTCTGTTTCCAACAATTATACGTATGATACATTGTATATGTTGGTAACAATGCAGGTTTCTAGTGTCTGTAAATCATTATCTTTGCTATTACTTACTTTTGTTTCGCTGAAGCAGTTTGTTCACGTGTTACTGAATGTTTGTTGCCCAAGTGCTACATATATTTATGGAAGTATATATCCTTTAGTGTGAAATAAATACGAACTATGTCATGCATAAAGAAATTCAATAAAAGGAAATTCCTTGGTAACCAGTTCACAAACAAAGCAGGCCACACTGTTTAAAGTAACCTACGTATCAGTTCTTCAGACAAGAAACTCCCGCATGGTATTCAAATTTTTTGTGTTAACAATGACACTGTTTGTAGTGGATTTTTTGTTATTGATGTGGGCATCTTATCTTCTTAGATAAAGGTCTTATCTTCTTAGATAAAGGAAGTGGCGAAATGTAAGCAATATGTAGGCTGTCTGGAAATTACTGAACAACAAAGTATCAGGAGGGTTTAGCGTCGTAATTAGTTGTTCTTTGTAGATCCTGCAATAAATCTACCTGGAAAATGATTCCGAACACTGTGTATAAATCGTATGATGTGAATTTGAAGTCAGTGTATGCGGTGCGTGCAATATGAGACGGAAAACAGGCTGCTCAAACGTTTTGTGGTTAGATGGACCTTCCTCCTCCTCCTAGTAGGCTCAGAAAGTATATAAAAATACTTTTAGGTGCCTTGACGGTTGTGTCTAAAGCATCTAGGAAAAGTGCAGTAGAAAAAACTTTATGGTACATGACAACGTCGAGGACATCGTTCCTTGAATGGTGTTGTAAGTGCTACTTCTCTAGAGAATGGAAAAGTTGTTGATGTTGAGCGCTTATCTAAGTACTTTCACATCTGCCATGGTAACACTCAAGGACATATTGAACATCAGTGTTCTAAGAATAATGATGGTTAAGGAGACTGATGACCTCAGATGTTAAGTCCCATAGTGCTCAGAGCCATTGGAACCAATTAAGATGGTACAGTGGAGGTATGGAGTGTGATGGAGCCCTAAAAATGTTTCAGAGGTCGGTACCCGTTTATAACGTTAGATATACGAAGTGCCTAGGATATGGAGATTCTCAAGCTTTCAATAAAATTAATGAGTTCACTGTTTATGGTGATACCTTGGTAACAAAACTGGAGTGTTGTGGACATTTGCAAAAGAAGATGGGAGCTAGATTGAGGAAGTTACGAAGAGAAATGAAAGGAAAGTTGCTATCTGATGGAAAATCTCTGTCTGGCAGAGGCAAATTGACATAAACTGAAACAGATCTTCTTCAGAGTTATTATGGACTGGCCATTAGGTGAACTACACCTCTGAATGATGTTACAGCAGTGAGAAAAGCTATATGAGCCACCTATTTTCATAGGTTGTCTAAAGATGAACATCCTGTTCACGGTCTTTGCCATAAAGGAGCAGATTTTTGGTGTGGTTACCAAAAAGCAAAGAAAGTCGTCAAATATACCATCATAAGCATTCTCTTCCGAGCCTTTTATGAATGAAATAAAACCAGTTTTCAGAGACCTGAGTTACCCCGTTTTGCTTAGTAAATGTCTTCATGAGGGCACTCAGAATACAAATGAAAGTTTCAACCATTAAATATGGGAAAGATTACCCAAGAATGTTTTTGCAGGACTAAATACATTAAAGGTTGGTGTACTAGATGCAGTGATATGTTTCAATGATGGAGTGAAAGGAAGGTTGGAAGTACTAGAAATTTAGGCATAAAATGTGCCTCTAATATGGAAAATAAGCTGCTTGCGTGTGACAGACAACGGTTGCATAAAGCTGAAAGATTCACCCGTCAAGTTACCAAAGAAGCAAGAAGTGCTGAAAGGAATGCCAAGAGGAAGCATGAAGATGAAGAAATGCTGCAGAATGAAGACTACGCTTCAGGAATATTCTGTGGCACAGTTTAATTGGGCTCATATCTTCATTCGCAATTTCCTTCATGTTGTATTTTGCAGAATTCAGGTGCAAATATTTACTAAAGTTTATAAAGCATTGCTCAGATTTTTTTCTGTAACTCGCAATAGTCCATACTAATGCAGTAGACCTACACTTTATTGCAGATTCAACTAAATTATAGAAAAAATAACATTTTTATTAAAAAATATAAAAACTAAAATGTAAGATGTAATATTTTTTTAGCATTGTAGTATACGTAATAGATGGAATTAAATAGGTCTAGTACCTCAGCCTCCCTGTCATGCATATCTGGTAAAAATTTGGTCTCCTTCAAATGTATAACATTGGATTAAACGGTATCTCAGTTTGAGGAAGCATATTGGGAAAAAAAATGCATCAATGTCTTTGGAATTTTTTTAATAACCCTAAGCAGTTTCAAAAATATTCAAAATACTTCTAATTTGTGTAGAAAGTGTGCTGCATTACCTGATGTCAACAAAAAATCTGTAAAACATATACATTGTAAACAGTGCCTGAAATAAGTAGGTGTTGATTTTTACATAATATTGAGTCGAATAAAGTCACCTTCAGTGAAATGACACTGCAGATGAATTTTTTGGATTTATCCCTCTCACATTATCTTTCTGTACAGTTTTCCTTACTGTAATTAATTCTGGAATTGCTGCTTCGTATGACATCTTATTTGTCTCAAGTATTGTCATGAAAATGTTGAAAATGGCGGTTGCTTTTTAATATTTCCATATGTATTTCTCACTTGAAATTGGAGAATGAATCATTTTAAAGCTGTATCTACTTACCCTCCCTAACTATATCAGTTTCTTTTTCATGCAGGTACTATTCATTAAATGTAGAAACAATAAGTTTGTACCTAATTTTTATTTTAGAAAATGTAATCGAGTCCAAATTCAGAGGCACGAGGAGTGGCCGCGTGGTTTGAGTCGCCATGTCACGGATTGAGCGGCCCCTCCCGCCGGAGGTTTGAGTCCTCCCACGGGCATTGGTTTGTATGTTGTTCTTAACTTACGTTAGTTTAAGTAGTGTGTAAGTGTAGGGACCGATGATCTCAGAAGTTTGGTCTCGTAAGAATTCACACACATTTAAACATTTCATTCCAGATTCAGAAATTATTCACACCATCATGTTTTAATATATAGCATGCGTATGTACAAAATGAAATGGTATTTCATCTCAGTTTTCAAAAGGTATACAATACCTTCGCTGTCCTTAAAATTTGTAAAACCGTTGTTTCTGCGTTAATCAATTCTTGCTGTTCGGTTTTGTTGAAAATCCATATTTTTTTACTCTAGTGAGCTTCAATTGCTTTGGTGTTCGTGTCTAAAGCTCTGCAGCGGTGTTCCCATGTCAGGAAGACTTGGACGTTCCGCCTTCAGCAGCTATGCTTCACGCAGCCGGATCAGCTTTCTACGTCAGCTGCAGCTCGAGTCCGCACACTCCAGGGCTAACGACCTCGTTAGCAACGCTGCGCGAATTCTGCGTTCGCCACGTACAGTAGGCTACACGCAGGGGCTAACGGGAAATACGTGGACCACGTCAAATCTGGAAAGGGCCTGCACGTCAGTGGGAGACTCGAACAGTACAGTTTATTAACTGCAGATCTGATTACTGGGCACAGAACGGCGTCATTGTCATGTTGACACGAGGAATCTCTGGTAAGAGAAATCCGAAAAAGCCATGACGTGAATTGCTGGTTCATATAAATCAAACAAAGACAAGGAAACACAACGATAACTGGAAATGTCTGAAATGAAACTTATGCATGACACGGCATAAATAAATCTTCTCCTTCTTTAGTGAATCTGGTTTTTTTCCTCTTTCTGATCACTTCTAACAACCTTTCTATGTTTTCTCCATTATTTCTTCATTCTTAAGTTTTTCAGTCCACTTCACCTTAAGTGTTCTTCTCCGTAGGCGCATTTCAAAACGTTATAAAAATCTTTCTTCTTTCTTTTTAACTGTCCATTATTCACTGTTGCATAACACTACACTTCTGACATAATATTTAGCAAATATTTTCCTCAACTAAATTGGAATTTTCCTAGCTGATAGTAACTGCTTCACCTCGTATAATACTCTCTTTCTCATAGATATCCTCCTCTATATTTCTTCTGTACATCTTCCACTCCAAGTAATCAAACTGTCAGTTCCTGTCACTTTAGTCTTTTCTGTATTATCTTCATTTAGACTCTCCTCGTCCCTTCTTGCAATGCAATACTCTTCAACAGTTGCCGTAGATCCTCTTCTGGTTCCCTCAGTACTGCAGTCCTTAACCTTTCTCCTGAGATTACAACGCCACTTGCGTCATCTGTGTCGTTAGCTACAATTATTTTCCTTGTATGTTGAACAGTTACCAATTCTCATCTCCTTCACCTTTTTACTCCCTGCTCTGTCTCTATTTTGCTTTTTGTACATCTCTTTATTAACCCTCTATCTTTCCAGTCTGTACCAACATCTTTTAAAATTCTCAGCAATATACTGCAGCTGACTCTGTCGAAAGCCTTCTCCCAGTCGATAAAAGAAATTTTCCCTACATGTTCATTTCTATCATTCTTCCTCCAGTCATTCTCAAATAACCTGTAGCATGTCCTGGTTCATTCACCCTTTCTGAAGCCGAACTGGTCCGCCTCATTATTTTCCTCTATTTCGTTTCCAACTTCCCTTCGTATGATTCTCTTTACAGCATTTGTAGAGTAACATCAGTGATAAAACCAGTTGTCCTGTAGTCCTTGAATTCTGTTGCGTTGCACTTTGTTCATGAGACATAGAAAATATTAGATACAGGCTCCCAGGTAGATGCTATTTTCCTTGACTTCCGAACGGCGTTCGATACAGTTCCGCACTGTCGCCTGATAAACAAAGTAAGAGCCTACGGAATATCAGACCAGATGTGTGGCTGAATTGAAGAGTTTTTAGCAAACAGAACACAGCATGTTGTTCTCAATGAAGAGACGTCTACAGACGATAAAGTAACTTCTGGCGTGCCACAGGGGAGTGTTATGGGACCATTGCTTTCCACAATATATATAAATGACCTAGTAGATAGTGTCGAAAGTTCCATGCGGCTTTTCACGGATGATGCTGTAGTATACAGAGAAGTTGCAGCATTAGAAAATTGTAGCGAAATGCAGGAAGATCTGCAGCGGATAGGCACTTGGTGCAGGGAGTGGCAACTGACCCTTAACGTAGACCAATGTAATGTATTGTGAATACATAGAAAGAAGGATTCTTTATTGTATGATTATATGATAGTGGAACAAACACTGGTAGCAGTTACTTCTGTAAAATATCTGGGAGTATGCGTGCGGAACGATTTGAAGTGGAATGATCATATAAAATTAATTGTTGGTAAGGCGAGTACCAGGTTGAGATTCATTGGGGGAGTCCTTAGAAAATGTAGTCCATCAAAAAAGGAGGTGGATTACAAAACACTCGTTCGACCTATACTTGAGTATTGCTCATCAGTGTGAGATCCGTACCAGGTCGGGTTGACGGAGGAGATAGAGAAGATCCAAAAAAGATCGGCGCTTTTCGTCACAGGGTTATTTGGTAAGCGTGAAAGCGTTACGGAGATGTTTAGCAAACTCAAGTGGCAGACTCTGCAAGAGAGGCGCTCTGCATCGCGGTGTAGCTTGCTCGCCAGGTTTCAAGAGGGTGCGTTTCTGGATGAGGTATCGAATATATTGCTTTCCCCTACTTATACCTCCCGAGGAGATCACGAATGTAAAATTAGAGAGATTCTAGCGCGCCCGGAGGCTTTCCGGCAGTCGTTCTTCCCGCGAACCATACGCGACTGGAACAGAAAAGGGAGGTAATGACAGTGGCGCGTATAGTTGGCTGGCTTGGCTGAGTATAAATGTAGATGTAGTTGTAGATGCAGATGTAGAAAGATACTTGAATGGTCTGAAGTAGATCTTGAGATGTTTACTACTTCAGTCACCACTCTGGCTATATGATTTCCATCTAAGATTTTCAGTCTCTCAGGTGGTATTCTGTCACAGCCTAATGCTTTCTTTCACCAGACCTCCTTAATCGTTATATTTCAGCATTCTAGCGGCACGGGCATAAGCTTGTGCCTGAAGCCGGAATGTGAACACTTGCCGATACCCACAGGCTCAGTACTTACACCATGCCAGCACCTCTGGAACCACGTCTCGGACATTGGGGCAATAACCGGAGTTTCGAGGCATTTCGATGGTGCTTCGCGGGCCGTGTACCTGACTTCCACATCTACATACATACTGCACAAGCCACCGTACAGTGCATGGCGGAAAATACCCTATACCACTATTATCATTTCCTTTCCAGTTCCAATCGCAAATGGAGCGAGGGAAAAACTACTGTCTATATGACTCCCAATGGGTCGCACTAGTGTCCTACATGGGGTCTCTTTTAGACACGAACCACTCCTTTCCACGATTCTCCTGATAAACCGACGTCGACTACTCACCTTCCCTGCCGCATTCCTCACACGCTCGTTAGCAGTTCATATCGTTTTGCAAAGTTACGCTCAGACACTTTCATGAAGTGATTGTGTGAAGCAGCACACTATTCATGCTGTATCCGAACATTATGTGCTTGTTTCTCCCACGCATCCGCATTAACTTATATTTTTTCTACAGTTAGAGCGAGCTGCCATTCTTCACACCAACTAGAAACTTTGTCTAAGTCATCTTGTTCCTTCTTTCCATACACCACAGCATCACCAGCAAACAACCGGACATTGTTGTCCACCCTGTCCGCCAACTCATTTACGTATACAGAAACCAATAGCAGTCCCTGGGGCACTCCTGACGACACCCCTGTCTCTGATGAATACTCGCCGTCGAGGACGACTTACTGGGTTCTATTATTTAACAAGTCTTCGAGCCACTCACATACTTGTCAACCTTTAAAAACACTTATACCTTTGTTAACCGTTTGCATAGGAAAACCATGTCAAATGCTGCCCGAATATCTAGAAGTTTTGAATTTGCCTGTTGCCCTTCTTCCATAGTTTGCAGTATATCATGTGATAAAAGGGCAAGCTGACTTTCGCACAAGCGATGCTTTCTAAAACCGTGTTGATTCATGGATATAAGCTTCTTGCTCTCAAGAAAATTTATTCTATTAGAACTCAGAATAGGTTCAACGATTCAGCAGCAAACCAGTGTTTGTGATATTGTTCTGTAATTTTACGTGTCTGTTCATCTACCCTTCTTATATGCAGGAATGACCAGCGCTTTTTTTCTAGTCGCTTGGAACTTCGCGCTGGGCTAGAGATTCGCGATAAAGGCAAGCTAGGTAAGGAGCCAATGCCATACAGTACTCTTCGTAAAACCGAAATAGGATTCCATCCGGACCTATAGACCTATTTATTTTCAAATCGTACGGTTGTTTCTTTACGCCAGGGATGCTTGTCACAATGTCATCCATACAGGAGTCTGTTCAGTTGTCAAACGACGGTATGTTTGTATATTTCTGCCGCATGAAGGTCATACGGTGGCATGTTTGTCCGATTCTCCTGCATGAACGATTTCTAAAACGCGAAATTTAAAACTTCGGCTTTCGCTTTCCTATCTTCAACTGTCACGAGACTGGTCAACGAGTGATTGAATTGAAGCCTTAGGTCTGCTTAGCGATTTTACATAGGACTAGAATTTTCTCGGATTCTTGACCAGATCTTTTGCTAAGGTAGGACGGTGGTAGTAGTTGTATGCTTCGCGCATAGATCTTTTCACAAACACATTACTATCCTTTATCTGTTGTCATCTGCCCGTTCTGTTTTGCTTCTGCTTCCTCAGCACTTTCCTGATTTCCCGCGCGAGATGCCAGCAGTCTTCACCACTGCCGCCAGCCGCCCATATGAACTGAGGATGGTCTCAGAATCTGTTGGTACCGACGTGAGCCACAACTTGCGGGTGACTGCACCCTGCACCTTCGATAGCCGCAGGTGACACCGTCTCCACATTGTGAGCGCACATCATCTTTCTTTCCGGTCCTGAACGCTATCTTCCCAGTGGGCTCCATAATGTGCCTAACGTTGGAGCTCCCGGTAACTAGGAAACCCCTGCATTTAACCGCTACAAGGCCTCTCTGGTCCTGTATAAAAGGTGGAAGCCTGACCAGACTGGGATGTCAACGCGGACAGACTCCTAATCGGTGTCCGCCGTGTATTGGAAGTCACCGCGAGGCCGCCAAGGTTCTTCCTGCTGCCTCCCACCGGCGGATGAGGCGAGGGTGGAACCGACGCCCTCTTAGCCATCGAGCCGCGTGGCGCCTGCCAGCGCTCGACAGCCAACTCAGTTGGGCGGGACGCAGCTGCCTCGCCATCAGCGAACAGTATAATAAGGCCACCTCATTTGCCGCAGCACTACCGAGATATGGCGACCATGCAACCAACGTCTTGGTATTACTGGGGACGCAGGTACCGCCGTTCAAATGGCGCTGCTTCTCGCCACGGTGGGCCGCGAGATAGGCGCCTGGTAACACGCTTGGAACTTGGATGCCCTGGGCTGACGTCTGACCGCGCACCTTAGATGCTGTAGCCTGTTGGAGCAAAAAGAGTTTACAAGCACGCACTTTGTCTTGCTGCACAGACCTTAACCGCCATTGCACTCCCATAGCCCTTGTCAACCATCAAACCCACAGTGCCATCGCCGAACTGACCACTAGCAGAGTGGCTTTTCCACTCCTCTGTAGCGACCATTGCTCCCCCAGCCCGCTACAAAATCTTATGACCTACCTCTTCATCATTACGTTCATCTTCGTAAACCAGTATGGTGTCATACTTCTGTGCACCATATACCTCTTACGCACAATCCATTCAAACTTTCTTCTCTACTTCTATACAAATAGTCTTCTTTCTATGTTTATTCAATGTTTCTTGTTTCCTTATTTTCCTTCCTTCTCTTTCCGTTAAAAGTTTCATTCTTCTGTACATTTCTTCCGTTTTTTCCATTTCTTGTACTAACTCACATTGCTTCCTGGTCCGACCGTCTCTGCCCTGATCAGTTAACATCTATAGATCATTGTTCAGTTTTCTATGCTGTCTTCTGTCTTACGGTTTTTCTATTTCCCGCCCTCAGTCATTTTTTCAGACAAACTTCGTACTATCCATCCTTTTTATTCTGTGCTCTTTTCACTTCTCTCATTTCTATCGCGAATCCTTCCAACGTTGCATGTCTAGTGGTATTCCAATCTTCAGTGACTTCTACACTTTCCCTATCATGTTCCGTATTATTTTCGACATAGTAACTTTACTCTTTCTTAAAGTTTTCATTCTTCAGTTTCGCAACATCCAGTTTCTTTATCTGTTCTCTTACGCGTGTTTAATACAGCTGTCGCCGTCTCTCGCTTCCAATTTTTTATTGCTTCTCATCCATCCATTTTCCATAATGCAGATCTCAACTTTGCATTGCTTCATCTACAACCTGTTTCCAGGTTCTCTTAAATCTACCTGTCTTTCTTCTTCCTCGGGCTATTCACTTCCATACTCGTTTCGGTCGTCTTTTACTATCCATGCTTTGACGTTACCCATTCTAAAATAGCCTTTTTGTTTCAGTTGTGTTTATAATTGCCTTTTCAAACTCAATTTCCCTCCACATTTCCTCATTTCTTACCTGCTTCAATGTTGACATTTCGTTACTACTTCGCCAGTAGTCCATTTACTCAAGAACCCTCTCTTGATTTCCATTGTTAATTTCCCGGGTTCCTCATCCATACGATACAATACTTTTCACAGCTGTGTGGTATATTAGTTTGTAACATTAGTTCCAAACCCGTTGCCTCGGTTCCTCCCGCTCCAAGACATTCAAATTTATTGTAAGAACCCATTGCTCACACTGTTCTCCGAGTTTCCGGAACGTATGTTCCACATCTTCGCATCTCCTGAATGGTCACCAGGTCGTCCGCAAAAAATACTGTGTACAACGTTTCTGTTTCAGTTTAAATTCTCAAGCCGCAGCATTTCCATTCGTGTAATGCTTCTTCTAAATACATTTTGAACGAAGTAGGAGCTAAAATTAGATCTCTGTCGGAGTTCTTGCGTGATTCTAAATTCACCGGATATCTGTTTCTCCATCTTTACGCAAATGGTGCTTCCAGTATAAAGCATATTCACAGCCTATAGATAAGCCTTAAAGCACCATTCTACAACGTGATCCACCACAAATGGCTTAGCGGGATTATATCGTAATCTTTATGTAGATCCATAGATCTAATGGTCTCTAGCCGTCCCCTTCTCTGTTAAATTTCGTAAAGTAAACATTCCATAAACAGAGGAGCGTCCAGGTCAAAACCCATTTTGCTCGCCTGTCTCCACTACTCGTTCCTCTATCTTGGTCTTTAGGGCTCTACCATACAGTCTGGCTACTGAAAGCATTACACTAGTCTCTCTGCAATTTTTACATTCTGTTTGGTCACCTTTTTTACCCATGGAAGTAATTTATGCCTCTTTCATTCATAAGCATAGGTTTGCTGTTTAGGAAGTAAAATAACTGATGATGGTCGAGGTAGAGAGGATATAAAATATAGACTGGCAATGGCAAGAAAAGCGTTTCTGCAGAAGAGAAATTTGTTAACATCGAGTATAGATTTAAGTGTCGGGAAATCTTTTCTAAAAGTATTTGTATAAAGTGTAGCCATGTATATATGTGAAACGTGGACGATAAATACTTTAGACAAGAAGAGAATAGAAGGTTCCAAAATGTGGTGCTACAGTAGAAGGCTGAAGATTAGATGGGTAGATCACGTAACTAATGAGGAGGTACTGAACAGATTTGGGGAGAAGAGGAATTTGTGGCACAACTTGATTAGAAGAAGGGATCGATTGGCAGGACATGTTCTGAGGCATCAAGGAATTACCAGGTTAGTATTGGAGGGCAACAGGGAGGGTAAAAAATCGTAGAGGGAGACCAAGAGATGAATACACTAAGCAGATTCAGAAGGTTGTAGGGTGTAGTAGTTACTTGGAGATGAAGAAGCTTGCACAGAATAGAGTAGCATAGAAAGCTGCATCAAACCAGTCTCTGGACTGAAGACCACAACAACAACAACAACAACAACAAGCAATTTAATCGCTTTATAAACGTTGATCGTAGACCCTTGCTAGAAGCTTAGAAAGAACTGTGAGTGCAGTTTTTATAAGCACAATACTTCTGTTGCCTGGTCCCAGAGCCATAACAGTCTTCATTTTTTTTAACTCGCTTACTTCTTTATCACGATTTATTGCTGGTTCCTCCCACCCCACTATCCCCCCCCCCCCCCTACCTCCACCGCCACCCAACCCCCCTCCGGCCACCACTTTCCTGACACTGTGTTCTACAGCTTGTATTTTCAATTCCATCTCCCCTCAAAAGTTCTTCATGATATCCCAATCAACGATCCATACATATCGAGCTGAAATCAGAGCGATCTTTATTCGACTTCTGAATTGCATAGAGTATTCTTCAGGCTTCATTGTATTTGCTTCGTATGATTAGGCTTGTCCTAGTATCTGCTACGACTAAATAATTGTCTCTGTCGGTGCCTGCACCTGGAAATTCTAAATATAGAAACCTCAAACGACAAAATGTAAATCATCCACTTAAAAGAGCAAGCTAGTCGCTTTGGAGCGCTGATGATGTGGTAGGAGTAGTACCACGCTGTCGTGAGTCCTGATAGTGAAGTGGTGAGTAAGCGCCAGTCGTTTGTACAGAAACAGTGCATTAAGATTTGTCGACGTGAATCGTGATAGAAAGACAAGGTACCAATCGTGTTTGGGCAAGCACATGACATGTCGTGAATGAAGTTGCCCGATTTGTTGTTGAATCAACATGGACCGTCCAAAGGGTCTAGGCAAATGGTGTACTTGCTGCAGTTAACCCGCCATATTGACAGTGGTCCTTAAAGGATCCTGTTCAAGAGGCACTGGAGTCAAGTGTTGCACTTTGTCAAGGACATTCGGTCTCCAACCTGACTGGAACCGGCGCTGCCAGTAAATTCAGGTTCATCTCAACCAGTTTCCGATCGAATATTGCGAAAAGAACTTCATGGAATGAACATTCCAGGTCGGATACCTTGAAATATGCAATTACTCGCAGCGGCAGATAAGATTTCACATCTTCTTCAGCGCGAAAAATAGCGTATAACTGGGCAATAGCGGACTGGAAATGATCAGTGTGGTCAGCCGAGTCTCTTTTCAAATGACTTTAGAAACTTGCACCAGAACAATACAAAGATGATCAACTTTAGATGTTATCCGTCAGCCATCTCTATTTAAGTTGAATATCAAACTCCAGCTGTCTAAGCGTGCAGACCCTAGAACCTCAAAATTCATGTCTTGCCCAGTTACAATACCACAGCCACGAAGTCACACAGGAATTCAAAATGAAATCTACTCCGATTCGACGCTCACATGATCCCATTACCAGATGTACAGTTTTCTGGAGAAGAACAAGATACTCTGCTACAAAAGAAAAAAAAAGAAAATAAATTGAAATTAAAAAAAAATACAGTGATAATCCTGGTGATCGCTTCAAAACTCTCCTGCGGCCTGGGCACTGACAGATGAGCAGAAAGTTGATTCTTCGTTATTTCAATTATGTTTTACTTATACATTCCACTGTCATGAGAAAAAACATCACGACAGGCAAAAGGAATAAAAGAAGTAGATGTTATATAAGCCAAGCCTTTAAGTACATGCGCTGACAAGCCAAAACTTTATGACCACTGAGTACCGCAAAGTTGCAGTGCGCCTGGTGCCGTTGCGGGCACATGATGCGGTAACAAAAGTACGTAAGCGGAGCAGACACGGAAGGGAGGTTGCCCTAGCGAAGATACGAGTTGCAAATGGGGAAATCCATTGAGATAAGATACTTTGACAAAAGGCAGATTATTGTTACGTACAGCCTGTGAACGAGTATCTCGAAAACGGTGAAGCTGGTAGAATTTTCACGTGCTGCTGTCAAGTCACCACTACGCGCTAAATGGTTTTACGTCCACGATTCTTCACAGAACGTGGGGTTCAGAGGCTTGTCTGCTCCGTGGTCTGTGGCATGTCTGCTGGTGCACGTACAAATGTTTCGGAGCACACCGTTCATCGTACATTGTGGAACATGGAGCTCCGCAGCAGACCACGCCTACGTGTTCACATGTTGACCCAATGACATCGTCAGTTACGACTGCAGTGGGAACGAGACCACCGTGATCAGGGTTGATCGGTGGAAACGTGTCGGCTCTTCGGGTAAATCACATTTTTGCTGCACCAGGTCGTCTCGACAAATGCCGTCATCGAGGTGAACGGCGGCTCGAAGCGTGCGCCGCACCACGGACGGAGGCTGGTGGAAGTAACATTAGCGTTGGTTGGCGGGTTGAATTGGGGGAGGGGATCAAGCAGCGAGGTCGTCGGTCTCATTGGATTATGGAACGATGGCCAAGAAGCTTGGCGTGCCCTTCCGAAGGAACCATACCGGAATATGCCTGAAGCGATTTACGAACATCACGGAAAACCTATGCCAGGATGGCCGGATGCGGGTTTGAGCTGTCGTCGTCCAGAATACGAGACCAGTGTGCCTATTCTATGGGAGACATTGTCCTGCGCTTGCATAAGACGTTTTTTGGCAATCGAGGAGATGCTGACGGCTGCGAAACACCTGTATCCCTTCATGCTTGACGTCTTCGTCGACAGTGATGTCATCTTTCAGCAGTATAATTGTCCGTCTCTGTGAGCCAGAACTGTGTTACCGTGGTTAGAGGAGCATTACAGCGAACTCACGTCGACCGGTCGGTGACCAAATTCTCTTGATGTAAATCCTATGGAGCCGATCTGGGTTGCTATGGGGCACCATCACCGCGTACGCAAATCAGTGACCCGTTATTTACGCGAATTACATGACCTGTGCGTAGTCATATAGTGCCACATACTTTCACAAACCTACAAACTGTCGAATCCCTGATACGTAGAATCAGCGATGTATTTCGCTTCGAAGATGGACAAACAAGCTATAATGCAGGTGATGTTCTGGCTCACCAATATATAATTCGTGCAATGAAATGTTGTAAACAGTGCAGACGTCTCCTCAATCAAGTTGTCATCATTTACTCGAACACGCCTTGAGTAATGAATACACTGTCCACAAGAATTGGTAGAACACGTGCATCAGTGGTACGGGCGGTACCTGTGGTCTTTTTGCATGGTTGAGATCTTCGCTTTCAGTTGAAGTCGCAATTAAAATCATTCTTCACCTATCGCCTGTGATGATAATAATGATGTTTGGTTTCTGGGGTGCTCAACTGCGCAGTCATTAGCATCTGTACAAAGTCCCAACTTTTACACAGTCCTTTTCCTTTTCACAATCCAATCTAATCACTCTCACAAATTATGATGATGAAATGATGAGGACACCACACACACCCAGTCCCCGGGCAGATGAAAACCCCAGCCCGGCCGAGAATCGAACCCGAGAACCCGTGATCCAGAGGCAGCAACGCTAGGCTCTAGCCCACGACCTGCGGGCCACTATCGGCTGTCTCATGCATTACAGTATCAGGTGACCCCTTATAAGCAAGTGAGTATCGGCGTCCCCGTGTCTGCTAGTGAGGTACACAGGTGTAAGTTGTCATTTGTGGACGTTGTATTCAACCGAGCACAGGCAGTGCAACATGATAGTGCAGTGCAAGTTGCAAGGGCAGACCGTTTGATCCTGAAAGCATGGACTTTCTGCCGTGTGGCTGCAGATGCCAATGGCTTTCCATGTGTCATCCACAGGTTGGGGAGACGCTACAAGGAGACATGTTAGTACATAAGGCAAGTTGGTCAAGATCGCCGACGCATTGCTCCGTTGCGGCGCCGTACGGATAATGCCAGAGAACTACAAGACTATCTCAGAAGGGTCATTCGAGCTGAAGTGTCAGAAACTAATGAACAGAGTACAAGAAAGGACATTAACACTCAGACAACCTGTTCAAGTAGACTGACACGACAACAGCTTGCTGTTCTGCGGTTTCCATGTAAACTGACAATTTCGTTATTGGCCAAACGTGTATTCACAGACGAGTCAAGATGTCCTAAGACGCAAGGTGATGGCCGCGTTCGTGTGCGGAGACACGTGGTGAGCGGTATCTTCCAGATGTTGTCGAGGAAATCGACAGATTTCCAAGGTTCTTTGATGTTGCGGGCAGGCTTCATTGTTAACAGCCATACGGATCTTGTAGTTGTCCATGGTCGCCCTACCGCCAGGCAGCACGTCGGACAGATCTGTTGGAGCATGTGGTGACTGCCTCATACGGTGGTGCCCTGATTTTCTTCTAGTGCCAGGACTTATGTGGCGGGCGTCAGCAGGGATGTCTTGTGAAGCCTGGACTTTGAAGTAATGGAGTGGCCGGCGGTGAATCCCGACCTAAACCCCATCGTGTATATGTGGGACACGCTTGACAGACGTGGTCGCGATCGTCCTATTCCACCACAGGGTCTCCAAGATCTCTCATGGGCTCTCGTTGAAGAATGGGGACGGATACCACAGGGTGACCTCCGTGAACTCATTCTGAGCATGCCACGTCGGTGTCACGCGGTGATAAACGCTCACAGAAGGTTACACGTTACTGAAGTCCTCAAAGTCGAATGAAAAGCACCCATGGTGACGAGATGCATGATCTTTCCCACTTTGTTTTCGACACCTGTCGCACATTTCAGTTCTTTTTATGTAAACGATCGATAATCCAATGAGGTTTCTCTGTGTACCTAATTTGTGAAAGATAAAGGTAAATTTTGGTAATATATCCAGTGCTCAGTTATTGCTTAGTGGAGTATAGCAGACGCCCAAGGTCATGTTCCTCTAATTCTTTTGAGCAGTGTATTACGTATCAACAAAGAATATGCTGGGAAGTCATTTGTTATAGACATCTTTCATACTAATTACTACTTATGTGTCAAATGCTTGTAGGGATGTTACAGGGCAGGTTGTACTGAGACATAAATGTTAATAAAGAAATTCCATACGTTGCGCCGTTTCTGAGTTATTAAGCATTGAAGTTAGTCAATCAGATGGTCGCGCGCGTAAATTCAAGTTTCAGCTAACGAGACAAAGCACTCGTTGGGCAGCACCGCCCCTGGCAGGCCGCTTGAATGCGAGCGCGCGACGCTCTGATTGTCTAAATTCTATACTAAATATCTCGGAAACAGAGCAACGTATCGAATTTCTTTCTTAACATTTATGTCTCAGTACAATCCGCCCCGTAACATCCCTACAAGCGTTTCACACATTTTCTGACCACCCTGTATATTGTAAACGCTAGTAAATTACATCTATAGATTACGTCCCGTTAAGAATAACGTATTGAATTCTACCCATTAAGTAGTAAGGTAAAGGTGTTAACAACCTGAAGATTTGTTTGTGCAACTGAGTGCTTTATTAGATATGGTCGGCTCGGAGCTGCTAAGTTGTTACTTTCCTCCGACCTTCGAAGTGACTTACACACTCACTTTCAGAGGAACTTATAATTAAGCGTGGATTCAGATCCACGGTGCAACTTGGCATTTTTCACTTCAACAAACTTTGCCGGAGGTGAAAGGAGTGGAATGTGAGAGATGAAAATCCTAGGGCTAATCGAGGATCGAAACTGAGACCTCTGGATCAGTAATGTGGTAGTTTACGGTTGAGCGTCCGAGCTTTGGAAAGTCCTCAATTCAGTCACACCCGGTAAGCTAGTGTTTTGTTCATTATTGATTCCTTATGACAAAATAGCACCCCTTCTATAATTTAACCCTAAAATTTTGGCCTATCGTTCAGTAAGAAGTATCTAACCTCTGAAAATCTGTGCATGTTAAACTACGTGGATAGTCACAAACAGTTTTTTGTTGAGGGCAACCGCAGTTGAAGTAAACAATGCTTCAGAGATTAACGGCTTCCAGCTGCATATGAACTTTTATTTTTATTTACAGGAGCACGACAGGTTTCGTGATATCAAATTACATCCAGGGTGCAACTGGTAGTAACCACACCGTCGCTGTTCCACCATACGCATGATGATATCTTTTGTGGATGCGCGCAGCTCCTAGTACGGGGAGTTACTGTTTTTTTTTTTTTTTTTTCACAGCCAGTCCTTTTTTTCCCTTATTTAACACAAAGACACCATTTCTCGTCACCTGTAACATTGAAAAAAACGAATGGTCGGTGTTATTCACGAGCCAATTGATGACGAGCAAGCAGAGGCGTACATATAGTCACCCATAAATTTTTGTGATTTTGGATTATAGCATGCGGCACCCGTACACTCGATTTTTGAACCCTCCGGATTGTATACAAATATCGCACAACGGTGGAATTATCGCAGTTCATCACATTGTCCAGTTCTGAAGTACAATGACGTGAATCATTTTCGTCAAACCCCGGAAGTCTTCCTGAACGTGTAGAGTCAGTAACGTCAAAATGTTAGTCCTTAAAACGAGAAAACCATTTTCTTGCCATGCTTCGTCCAGTGGCTTATCCCTATACACTGTGCAAACGTTTCTGGCTGCTACCGCTCCTGTCACACCTCTACTGAAAAAAATGATTCACTATGGGACTTAACATCTGAGGTCATCAATCCCCAAGACTTAGAACTACTTAAACCTAACTAACCTAAGGACATCAGACACATCTATGCTCGAGACAGGATTCGAACCGTAGCAGCGCGGTTCCGGACTGAAGCGCCTAGAACCGCTCGGCCACAACGGCCGGCCACACCTCTACTGAACTCAAACAGAGGGATGGGAAGGAAATGATCTGATTTCTCCACATTCTAGCGTCAACAGCTCCAGTCACCATCTGCAAATAACAAAGTGACAATTAGTTAAAAATCAACAGTGAACTACAAATGAAAAATGACAATCGATAAATAACCCCATACCAACCGGAATATCAACATACAAAACAAAAACACCCGAATTTATGCACCAACCAAATACAGGACTTTGGCCAAGATTCTGTGGAATAAGGAACGTTGACTTCATGGGTTTTTTTTCATTTTTGTCTTCTTCCTGTGAAATCTTGCTAAAGAATGCTATCTTATAGTCACCAATGAACTTGTCTTCCCCCTCGTCCAATTTCCGTAGAGTGTTTTCATTGCCATTTGATCTCTGCCTATTCCTAGTGACTTCTTCCTTACGCAGTGTCTCTCTATTAATATTCATTATATCATTAGAATCGTATTCGTTGACATACACAAAGTACAGAATACGCTGATCTTCTCGAGTGCACTTCGTGAAAGACACGAGCACGTTCACTAGCGACTAGCAACCTGGCCCTGTACGGTGAGGCGATTGGAAGGATTGCTGTCCACCGGTTCCTGGTATGAAGTGAGTTTTCTTAACGATCGCGTTTTCAATGTTACTAGCTAGGACTTTTTATTATAAGTAAACACATGTCAGTTTTTCTACTGGTGAATCTGTTCTATGACGTCCTGCTTGTTGTGGCTAAACGTACTTCATTTTGAAGAGTTTGGGTCCCCCTCCTTCCTGTATCATGGGCTTCATGTTTTACTGACGTGTGCTTATTACATACTGGTTGTCATAAAACACACATTGTTTGCATAGGTACCCGCTTTTTTTATCATAATGTCGATTGTATCTATCGTATCTTGTAGCAGTACGCCTGAGAGCGTCGTTTTATATCACGAAACCGTACGTGCTGTAAATAAAAAGAAAAGTTCATATACAACTGAAAGAAAACTGACGAGCGGTGTGCTGACTACGTGCCCCTCATTACCCGTATCTAATGACGCCTGTGGTCTGAGGACGACACGGCCGTCGGTCGGCACCGTTCAGCATATACAACTGAAAGCAGTTTATTTATACTACGTGTACTGTGTTTCCGGTACGTCGTAAAGTGCGGACGAAACGAAGCTTTAGCCTCTCTGCCGTCCAGTTGCCGTGGACGACTGTGGTCGGCGTTGTCTGTGGTAGGGGAACGACCGCAAGTGAGCGGGAAGAAGAAAGCGTGCGTCTGTCTGCCACAACAAGTGTGTCACGCACTTGAGCGCGCCCAGCCCGGCTCACGTTTCGTCACCGCAGCTGATGTTGCTCTCGCCGACGACTGACGTCTGAGCTGCGGTAACGACCCGTGAATCATGTACAGGAGCGAGAAAGCTCTGCTACCAACGTCTGCTAACGGCGAAGTAGACGCGACACACTTTCCATGACAACTCTTTCGGGATCCACAGGTGTTGAAAACGCTTTGTTACACTTGATGGTTCAATTGGTTCAAATGGGTCTGAGCACTATGGGACTTAACTTCTGAGGTCATCAGTCCCCTAGAACTTAGGACTACTTAAACCTAACTAACCTAAGGACATCGCACACATCCATGCCCGAGGCAGGATGTCATCGATTAAGATTATGCTGTGTCTCCCTCTATTTCTTAACTCTAAAAGCTCCTCTTATATATTGTTATCTAAGCAGTTATGGAGCTTGTAACTCATTTTCCGTTTTTCGCTAATCGTCGTGTCTGCTGATGACCAAAACTTAAGGAAGAAAATAACTTTCGCGTGATGTGTCTGCCAAGTAACGTAGCTGGATGGGGAATACATAGAAAGAACCGCTGCAGTATTATACAGAAGTTAAATGAAAGAAATGGACTGAAGGACGAAAGGAAATAACACTTTTATTCAAAGACAATAATTCCACTGAAGTCACCACGATATATGATGGCATCGTGGACGGTACAAAAGGCAGGACACAGTTCTCATTACGGTGCGTGATCACCAAGGACAGCAAATGCATGCTCTGCATTGTCGTTCACGCTTACTACAATGTCGGTAAAGAGTTGACAATAACAATAAAATGACACAATAAACTCAATAACGATTCAAATTACCATAAATACTGTAAGTGAAGAATGGCGACGTGTTTCCAAGAGCCGCATAGCAATATGAAAGTGCTTTATTCGCATCTACCGGTTTTACGTCAGTATAGGCGCATCTTTAGATTTACGATGGTTTTATTTTCTTAGTGTAAATGACCAGTTACGGAGTCCCAACATTCGGGAAGTTATCCAAGGTAGAAGTCAAACTGTTATTACATTATGAAAATACATCGAACAGCCAAAGAAACTATCACAACTGCCTAATATCATGTAGGAATCCCGTGAGCACGCGGAAGCGCAGCAGCACGATGTGGCAAGGACTCGACTAATGTCTGGCGTAGTGCTGGAGGGAACTCAGACCATGAATCCTTCAGGCTTGTCCATAAATCTGTAAGAGTACGTGGGCGTGAGGATCTCTTCTGAACAGCACGTTGCAAGGCATCTCAGATATGCTTAATAATGTTCATGTCTGGGGAATCTGGTGGTCAGCGGAAGTGTTTAAACTCAGAAGAGTGTTCTGGAGGCACTCTGTAGAAATACCGCTCGTGTGGGGTGTCGCACTGTCGTGCTCGAACTTCCCAAGTCCGTCGGGATGGACAGTGGACGTGAATGGCTGCATGTGATCAGACAGGATTCTTACATACGTGTCACCTGCCAGAATCGTATACAGGGTGTTACAAAAAGGTACGGCCAAACTTTCAGGAAACATTCCTCACACACAAATAAAGAAAAGATGTTATGTGGACATGTGTCCGGAAACGCTTAATTTCCATGTTAGAGCTCATTTTAGTTTCGTCAGTATGTACTGTAATTCCTCGATTCACCGCCAGTTGGCCCAATTGAAGGAAGGTAATGTTGACTTCGGTGCTTGTGTTGACATGCGACTCATTGCTCTACAGTACCAAGCACATCAGTACGTAGCATCAACAGGTTAGTGTTCATCACGAACGTGGTTTTGCAGTCAGTGCAATGCTTACAAATGCGGAGTTGGCAGATGCCCATTTGATGTATGGATTAGCACGGGGCAATAGCCGTGGCGTGGTACGTTTGTATCGAGACAGATTTCCAGAACGAAGGTGTCCCGACAGGAAGACGTTCGAAGCAATTGATCGGCGTATTAGGGAGCACGGAACATTCCAGCCTATGACTCGCGACTGGGGAAGACCTAGAACGACGAGGACACCTGCAATGGACGAGGCAATTCGTCGTGCAGTTGACGATAACCCTAATGTCAGCATCAGAGAGGTTGCTGCTGTACAAGGTAACGTTGACCACGTCACTGCATGGAGAGTGCTATGGGAGAACCAGTTGTTTCCGTACCATGTACAGCGTATGCAGGCACTATCAGCAGCTGATTGGCCTCCACGGGTACACTTCTGCGAATGGTTCATCCAACAATGTGTCAATCCTCATTTCAGTGCAAATGTTCTCTTTACGGATGAGGTTTCATTCCAACGTGATCAAATTGTAAATTTTCACAATCAACATGTGTGGGATGACGAGAATCCGCACGCAATTGTGCAATCACGTCATCAACACAGATTTTCTGTGAACGTTTGGGCAGGCATTGTTGGTGATGTATTGATCGGGCCCCATGTTCTTCCACCTACGCTCAATGGAGCACGTTATCATGATTTCATACGGGATACTCTACCTGTGCTGCTAGAACATGTGCCTTTACAAGTACGACACAAGATGTGGTTCATGCACGATGGAGCTCCTGCACATTTCAGTCGAAGTATTCGTACGCTTCTCAACAACAGATTCGGTGACCGAAGGATTGGTAGAGGCAGACCAATTCCATGGCCTCCACGCTCTCCTGACCTCAACCCTCTTGACTTTTATTTATGGGGGCATTTGAAAGCTCTTGTCTACGAAACCCCGGTACCAAATGTAGAGACTCTTCGTGCTCGTATTGTGGACGGTTGTGATACAATACGCCATTCTCCAGGGCTGCATCAGCGCATCAGGGATTCCATGCGACGGAGGGTGGATGCATGTATCCTCGCTAACGGAGGACGTTTTGAACATTTCCTGTAACAAAGTGTTTGAAGTCACGCTGGTACGTTCTGTTGCTGTGTGTTTCCATTCTAAGGTTAATGTGATTTGAAGAGAAGTAATAAAATGAGCTCTAACATGGAAAGTAAGCGTTTCCGGACACATGTCCACATAACATATTTTCTTTCTTTGTGTGTGAGGAATGTTTCCTGAAAGTTTGGCCGTACCTTTTTGTAACACCCTGTATAGACTTATCAGGGGCCCCATATCATTCCAGCTGTACATTCTCCACATCATTACAGAGCCGCCACCAGCTTGAACAGTCCCCTACCGATATGCACGGTCCATGGATTCGTGACGTTTTATCCATACCCGTACTCGTTCATCCGCTCAATAAGTTTTGAAACTAGACTTCGGCCCCGAAAGCCCATATCGATGATGTTTCGTTGAATGGTTCGCAAGCTGACACTTGTTGGTGGCCCAGCATTGAGAGCTGCAGAAATTTGCGGAAGGGTTGCATTTTTGTCTCGATGAACGATTCTCTTCAGTCGTCTTGGTCCCGTTCTTGCTGGATCTTTCTCCGGCCGTAGCGATGTCGGACATCTGCTGTTTTACCGGTTTCATGATACTCACAGCACACTGGTGAAATGGTCGTACGGGAAAATCCCCACTTGATCGCTACATCGAAGATAGTGAGTCCCATCGCTCGTGCGCCGACTCTAACACCACATTCAAACTCTGTTAAATCTTGATAACCTGTTATTGTAGCAGCAGTAACCAATCTAACAACTACGCCAGACACTTGTCATATATAGGCGTTGCCGACCACACCGCCGTATTCTGCCTGTTTACATATCTCTGTATTTGAATACGCATGCCTATACTAGTTTCTTGGGCACTTCAGTGTTTAACCATTATAATTCTGGAGCTGCGTCTATACTGACGTGGAAACGCTAGTTGTGGCTTTTGTAAACACCTCACCATTCTTCATTTTTTAATTCTTGTAAATTTTATGACAATTTACATCTTTATTGAGCGTTTAGTGTTTTCACAATGCCTGTAAGCTGTGGTTGTCCTCTTCACAGAGTTGTCTGGTGAGAAGTTCTTGTGGTTGGCCGTTCCATTCATCCACCAGCCCGATCGACATCTTTATGGATGGCCTTTGGCTCAGGTGGACGTAGTGCAGTATGTCTGCTCAACGCATTCCATACGTGTTCGATGTGATTTAAGTCGGTGGAACGGGCGGGTCAGTCCATCCTTAGAATATTCTCTTGTTCCAAGACTTCCTTCACATCTGCTGTTCGACGCGGTCGCGCATTATCATCCACAAAAATAAAGTCAGAGTCAAATGCACTCCTCAGAAGACGCACATGAAGATGAAGTAAAATGTCACAATAACGTTGGCCAGCGAGTGTAGTGTGTTCAAGAACTTGTAGGTCAGTACGCCGTGCAACATTTTGCCTTCTCACACCATAACACCTGAACCACCAAAGCGGTCTTCTTCTACAATGTTACTAGGTGCATTACGTGTCTTTACCTCCGCCATATCAGTGTACTTCCAGAACCACTATTCCGACTGCATCTGCCCTCACTCGAGAAGAGCACGCCACCCCTCTCCTCGTTGCTTTGACACCGTAGCGAACAGTGGCACCACTATGCAGGTGTCAACGAAATACAACGGATCGCGTCCGCAGCTCGTGGCCGTGCGGTAGCGTTCTCGCTTCCCACGCCCGGGTTCCCGGGTTCGATTCCCGGCGGGGTCAGGGATTTTCTCTGCCTCGTGATGACTGGGTGTCGTGTGATGTCCTTAGGTTAGTTAGGTTTAAGTAGTTCTAAGTTCTAGGGGACTGATGACCATAGATGTTAAGTCCCATAGTGCTCAGAGCCATTTGAACCATTTTGAACAACGGATCGTGAGACTGCGTCCCTTGCAGTCTTATATATGAGGCTGCTGTTGGAAACTGCTGTTTGACTTCCTTCCCTTGCACAATGTGGCGGTCATCTGCTGCTGTAGTTGACCATGGTCGACTAGTTCCTCTCCTTTGTGCAGCAGTGCCTGTGGTTCGGAACGCTTCCCACCCACGTGAAACAGTGCTGTGAGCAATACCTAACGGCTGGGCTGCACTCGTAAAGCTTCCTACTTCTTCTAGTTTTCGGTGATGCTTACCCTTGCGAAGTCACGCAGATATTGTCTCTGGGCCATTTTGTAATGAAAAATACCACCACAGTGCACTGTAACTCATCGCTGGCTGGCACAAACTGTCTTTTCCCGTTCCTTGAGCTGCCTCCTGGTATGGTACCGGCCCCATTTGGCGCTATAATGACGCTGACCTCAACTCATGATATGAACAGCTTTCTGTGCACGACTGCCAGATCGCTGGCAACACGCTTCCGCAATTTCATTCATTTCCACCGAGCAAATAGAATGCTATGTTGCTTTATCCAGCTTATACTCAAGTTTTGCAGACAAGTTTATATGCAGGGTGTTTTAAAGTCTTTGCGACAAACGTCTAGAGGTGACAGATTAGACCATGTGGAACAACTTTTGTTACAGACAGAATGTTCGCTGACACTTCTCGCTCACGCGAGGTATCGTTTAAAACTGTTTATGCCCCTGAGAGGCGACTGGAAGTGGTCACGTACGCATTGTGTGCTGGATATCATGAATTCATCTGTCCTTCGTGAAAGGTGGTAGGGTGAAAACAATTAAAGATCCTGATTGTTTTGGAAAATAGCTACAACCGTAATAGCCACAACCGTAAAATATCCAGGAATAACCGTCCGAAAAGGTCACATATTACAGGAAAAGTAGATTCCAGGCTCTCAGTTATCTGACAGGATTTGTGATTTCCTGTCAGAGGGGTCACACTTCGTAGTAACTGACGGAAAATCAGCGAGTAAAACAGAACTGATTTCTGGCTTCCCCAAGGCAGTGTTATAGGCCCTTTACTGTTCCTTATCTATATAACCGATTTGGGAGACAATCTGAACAGCCGTCTTCGGTTGTTTGCAGATGACGCTGTCGTTTATCGACTAATAAAGTCATCAGAAGATTAAAACGAACTGCAAAACGATTCAGAAAAAATATCTGAATGGTGCGAAAAGTGGCAGTTGACCCTGAATAGCGAAAAGTGTGAGTTCATCCACATGATTGCTAAAAGGAAGACGTTAAACTTCGGTTAAACGATAAATCAGTCTAATCTAAAAGCCGTAAATTCAAGTAAATACCTAGGTATTACATTTACGAACAACTTAAATTGGAAGGAACACATAAAAAATGTTGTGGGGAAGGTTAAACAAAGACTACGTTTTATTGGCTGGGCATTTAGAAAATGTAACAGACCTACTAAGGAGGCTGCCCACACTACGCTTCTCCGTCCTCTATCAGAATACTGCTGCGCGGTGTGGGATTCGTACCAGATAGGACTGACGGAGTACATAGAAAAAGTGCAAGGAAGTGCAGCACGTTTTGTATTATCGCGAAATATGGGAGAGAGTGTCACAGAAATGATACAGGATTTGGGCTGGACACCATTAAATGAAATGCGTATTTCGTTGCGACGGAATCTTCTCACGAAATTACAATCACCATCTTTCTCCTCCGAATGCGAAAATATGTTGTTGACACCGGCCTACATAGGGAGGAACGATCACCACGATAAAATAAGGGAAATCAGAGATAGTACGGAAAGATATAGGTGTTCATTCTTTCCGCGTGGTATACGAGATTGGAATAAAAGAGACTTTTGAAGGTGGTTCGATGAACCCTCTGCCAGGCACTTAAATATGATTTGCAGAGTATACATGTAGATGTAGAGATTCACTGGAAGAGCCTTAAGGATGCGTACGTAAGTCATCCTCGAAAGAAGTGGCTTGCAAGACACTTTTACGTACGGTTACTGAGTAATGTTCACCTGTTAAGAATCTTTACCAGGTGATTCTACCGGAGGAAATAGAGGTCTAATGTAGAGCACCACATTTCGACACATGATCGTCTAGTAAGCGCGAGTGCGATACGGAGATGTTGAATCAACTCCAGTGGCGAACACTATAAGAAAGGCGCTGCATATCACGAAGAACCTTAGTGCTGAAATTCCGAGAGCGCATGTTCGAAGAAGAGTTCGACAGCACGTTGCTGGCTCCCACAAGGTTCGCGAAATGATCATAACGAAAAAATCAAAAAAATTGGAGCTCATACGGAAGATGATCGACAGTCGTTCTTTTTACTCACCATTCGAGACAAGTACGGAAAATGAGGAAATTTTAATAGTGTCTGAGCTATTCTCCACCACACTCATAATGTGGATTGCGGAGTACAGATGCACATGTAGAATATTTCCAGTAGAACAATTTTCAAGCCGTTGTAGCCTGCCGCATCGAGGTTGAGAAAGCTGCGCGGTCTAATCGCAGTAACGTGACTACCTGTCAAAAGCCTTATAACCACTTTTTGCAAATCGGACGTGGAGGAAGAGAGTCAGCCTGGTTCTGGAAGGTACCGACGGATATGTATGGGGAGCCATGCAGCTCCAGAGGCGTGATTAGCTGCACTAGGTTTGTCGGTTGCGGATCCACGACGCGAACTGCCTGATCGGTGCGGTGCCACAGATTCTAGATTGGGTTCAAACCTGGGGAGTCTGGTGGCCAGGGGAGTACGGTAAAAGCATCCTGCTGCCTTAGAACCACGTGAGCTGTGACACATTGCATTATCTTGCTGGTAGATGCCACCATGCCGAGGGAAAACAAACTGCATGTAGGTATGGACGGACATGCTTCCAAAGGGTATGTGCGTACTTGTGTTGATTCATTGTGCCTTCCAAAATGACGAGATCACCCAGGGAATTTCACGAAAACATTATCCAGACCATAACGCTCCCTCTTTCGGCCTAGTTGCTTACGACGATTTTGCCGGGCCATACTAGCCAATCTGTCCGATGGCGAATGCAACATGATTCATCTCAAAAGGCCAACTGTCGTCACTCAGTGGGCTTCCAGTTTCGGTATGGGCGTGTCAGTTCGTCGTAGATGAGCAGCAGTTGGCTCGAGTGTATGTGTGAACCAGGGGCCTGATGTGGAGGACCATAAGCAGCAATGATCGCTGAACTGCCATTGAGTAGGGACTGTTGGTAGACCGCTGGTTCATCTGCGTGGTCAGTTGCTCAGGTGCACGTCCGTCTTCTCGTACACATCTCCACAGCTATCGTACACCCCTGTCATCTATGGTCTGTGGAGCGCCATAGTCGCACGGCGCCAGTTTCGGATAGCTACATTTTTCATGCACGGTATACTTTCACAACGGCGGCACACGAACCGTTTACAACCTTAGCCATATCGGAAATGCTTCCATCCTTGGCCTGAAAGCCAATGATCATGCCCTTCTAGATATCGCATAAATCGGTTCGCTTCCGAACTACTGCGCAATCCATCGGACACGCTTTATATACGTTCCACTACTAGTGCCGCCGCTTTCAGTCTGTGGTTTGTAATTGTACGTTGACGTAGAACATACGTGGTGGTCACATGCATATGAATGGACCGTGTACATTGAGAAACACTGCACTGACGATGGAGTTTATCACTGCTCACAGCTCAGGACAGCTTCTCGAAGATGGAGCATTAACACACGTACATTTGGTATACTACAGTGCAGTAGAATGTAGACCTCGAAAGCAGAAGGAGTGTACAAAGAAAAGTACGTCACCAAGCATCATCCTAAGTAGAATTAATTTTATTGGCGTATGTTAAAATTTACTAGAACTGTGTCTTTTAAGCCACGGAGAACTGGACAAGAATTCTGACAATGGGTTGCTCGCACTGTAGAATTTCAAAAAAAGAAGAATACAGTGGAAATGAAACGAGCGTTTGGCGTCGTTGGCCGGCAGGCCCTTGCTGCGCAGGTGGCTTTAAATCTTTATAAAAATAATTTCATATAAAATCTTTTAATTTTCTTGATCGCAGTAATGGATTATTTTACAACTGATTACTATTTTAGGTTCTTTAGCAACCATCTTCAGATCACTCATGTTAGAGACACTGTGCTACATACACCGTAAGCTAGAATTCCATCGTGTGATACTGTATCCGGGAACATGCTCCATAATGAGCCATGTTTTCAATACAGTTGGTGCACAGAGTCACAGAGTGAAATTCTGAAGCATGTCTATTAAGAACTGTGCCTGAGTACAAAGTTGACGTGTCTTCGTTACGAATTGTAACTCGTCAATGATGTTGTTGTTGTGGTCTTTAGTCGTGAGACTGGTTTAATGCATCTCTCCATGCTACCCTATCCTGTGCAACCTTCTTCATCTCCCAGTACCTACTGCAACATACATCCTTCTGAATCTGCTTAGTGTATTCATCTCTTGGTCTCCCTCTACGATTTTTACCCTCCACGTTGCCCTCCAATAGTAAATTGATGATCCCTTGATGCCTCAGAACATGTCCTAGCAACCGATCCCTTCTTCTAGTCAAATTGTGCCACGAACTTCCCTTCTCCCCAATCCTATTCAACACCTCCTCATTAGTTATATGATTTACCCATCTGACCTTCAGCATTCTTCTGTAGCACCACATTTCTAAAGCTTCTATTCTCTTCTTATCTAAACTATTTATCGTCCACGTTTCACTTCCATACATGGCTACACTCCGTACAAATACTTTCAGAAACGACTTCCTGACATTTAAATCTATACTCGATGTTAACAAATTTCTCTTCTTCAGAAACGCTTTCCTTGCCATTGCAGTCTACATTCTCTATCCTCTCTGCTTCTACCATCATCAGTTATTTAGCTCCCCAAATAGCAAAACTCATTTACTGCTTTAAGTGTCTCATTTCCTAATCTAATTCCCTCAGCGTCACCTACATTCCATTATCCTCGTTTTGCTTTTGTTGATGTTCATCTCATATCCTCCTTTCAAGACACTGTCCATTCCGTTCAACTGCTCGTGTCTTCGTTACGAATTGTAACTCATCAATGATAAAAATGTAAAATACAAAAAATGTTAAAGTTGGTCAAAGAATCTTTGTCCGCGTTTGGAGCCATCAGAGCACTTAACTGTTGTGCATGGTTACGAGCCGCCACTAACGTGACTATGAAATACTTTCCTCGATAACACAATGTTAATTTTACGGTTGTGCATATCAAAGAAGGAGTCAACGCGTCGTCCTCGAGTTTGCATACAATACTGCACTCCTCTCTGCAGTGACTTACGAATTCTTTCAGACACCCTCGGTCCTCTTGTGTAGCTTGGAAGACCGAACAAAGAATAGTGAATGAACTCAATTAGTCAATAATTTGCGCATTGGAATTTTACTGTGCACGTGCCCCGTACATCGTAGAATCGTACAGTGACAAACTTAACTTATACACTGAAAGAAAACAGTTATGTATCTGATTATGTAATGCACACACCGGAATTTGTTACAAAAACGCAACATCGTCAACATGGGAAAAAAGGCCGATGATTCGAGGATTACAGAAGATATAGTGAGAACACTTTAGAATAAACATATATTCAGTGGAAGTTACCTAAAATAATAGGGGTTCCAATCACAGTGTTACGATACACAGGGGCACATAGTAAAGGCACAGAATTGGTGACTATGTGTTACCGAAAGTCCAAACCTCGCGGATTCTTACAACAACTATGATTCTAATAAGGCAAGGAAGAAGACGTTGACAAAGGGAGTCAGATAATGCAAGACATAGGAAGCAAGAACATCCGTGAGAGCCAGTCCGCGTGTTGAATTACGGATTGGCCGTTATGTACGTTAAGATACAGAATCCAGCATTCGGAAAGGAAATCGAAATTTCCACTGTATCCTTCTTTCGGGGTTATTAGCTCCACAGGATCGCCGGAGAACCTCTTTGAAGGACAGAGAGTAACAGGTGAACATGTATCACGGTAAATCCGTTTGCGGTTACTACAATTGATGAGGCAGTGATCTCTAATGGCACGGATCTGGGTTCGAGTGAACGTTTGCAAGTGTTTTCCATTCTCATCAGAAAAACTTGAAAGATTCTAATAAATTATGTGCAAATGACATTCGTATTATTGTCACTTAGATTCCTCTAGTTAAAAGTGGTACATAGAAACGATGGAGGCTACTAATACCTTAAGGGATATCTGAGAAAACTAATAGTTCTTGCATAATTTACCAACTATGTACTTCATACGAAACGGACCCTTCGTATAGATACCTAAATATAAGGTAAACATTGAAACCACCTTGTTAAGTACAGCAGAAAAATAGAGTACTGTTAGTAATAACAGCTCTCATTCAGGATTGGTCAAACACTTTATACTCCTACAATGATTGCATACGAATCACTTTACATCAGTCTGTTATGTGCAAATGGTTGCCTCTTTAGAAAACGTATTTTAATACAAAATATAGTCAGTTAAATGTTTTAAGTGTTTTGAATTCAAGAAAACATAAGGAAACTGATCCTCAGATTTTGCCGTATCGGGACACTAAACCCGATCAATATGACTTCTTTTTCTTTTTTTTTCTTTGCTGCAGCATAGCTCGTCCCTAATTCTGCTACTGAGTTTAATTTTGACATCAGCCTGCTCTAGTTGTAGGGAAACTATTCTCCGAACATCTTTCGTCCTCGGATATCTGTTCCATCAAGATACACGTGAAAGCTTTTGTGGTGTGATTTGTGACCTGATACCTCAGTTACTTCAGCGGTGTCTGAGGAAGAAAAAGCTCCCGAGTTCGAGTACCGGTTCTGAGTACTTTTTCAGCCCAGCAGGAAGTTACACTTCACCTCATACCCTGCTGCTGACTAAGAGTACAATACTTTCTCCCACCTACTTATCTGCTGTAACCATTCACTTTTGCTGTTAAGTATAAAATACCGAGTAACCTACGTGATTGTTAAATCACACTCTTTTTAAATAGGTTGTGGTATTTTATTTAGCTGTCATGATAGGTCACCCCGCGAGCCAAAGGAAATAGGCTCTCTACTCACCAGCAATTTGACACACACACACACACACACACACACACACTCGCTCTCTGTTGCCACCAGGAGAGAACGTCAAACTACTGAACTGGACATTAATGGTGGCAACAAAGAAGCTAAAGAAACGGGTGTCCTCTGTCCATTATTTATTTAATATGTCCGTTGAGGAGGCAATAACAACAATGAAAAAAAGACGACTGGAATCAAAATTAATGGATTCATATTCACTGCACCAGACTTGTCGATGACATAGCAATAGTGGCAAGTCTAAAATCTAGAGACCACAAAACTTAAGCTAAAAATAAGTACCAAGAAGGCAAGAGCCATAATGATAGACCAGAGAGGAGGTGGAAGGAAAAGTGACATAGAAAACTAGCAGTGAGCAACTCGAGGAAAAATCAAACTTCACTAACGTGGAAGCATTGTTGAGGCAAAAAATAGATGTCTTAAGGTAATATAGAAAAGACCAGGAGTGCCTTCCAAAATAAGAAGCGCCTTCTATTGAACAAGCACACCAGCTTTCACAATATGAAAATATTTGTAGAGACCTTTCTGTGGAGTGTCATGACGTACGGATGTGAGACCTGGACGTTAACAGGACAGGAGAAAGTTTGACTCGAAGCTGCAGAAACGTGCTTCTGGCAGAGAAATACAAGAACTAGCTGAACTGACAAGAAAACGAATCATATGGCTCTACAGGATATAGAAGAGAAGAAAGAACTGTTGAAAATTACAGGCCAACGCAAAATAAAATTTGTTGGACCCTTTAACTAGACATGATATTCTTCTGCAAAACATTTCTCAAGGCAAAATCGTAGTGAAGAAAACGAGGGGACGATCACGAAACAGGATCAGTGGGATGGGATGTTCGTCATCCATGGAGATGTCTACATCTACATTTACATTTACACTCCGCAAGCCACCCAACAGTGTGTGGCGTAGGGCACTTTACGTGCCACTGCATTACCTCCCTTTCCTGTTCCAATCGCGTATGGTTCGCGGGAAGAACGACTGCCGGAAAGCCTCCGTGCGTGCTCGAATCTATTTAATTATACATTCGTGATCTCCTCGGGAGGTGTAAGTAGGGGGAAGCAATATATTCGATACCTCATCCAGAAACGCACCCTCTCGAAACCTGGCCAGCAAGCTACACCGCGATGCAGAGCACCTCTCTTGCATAGTCTGCCACTTGAGTCTGTTAAACATCTCCGTAACGCTATCACACTTAGCAAATAACCCTGTGACGAAACGCGCCGCTCTTCTTTGGATCTTCTCTATCTTCTCTGTCAACCTGACCTGGTACGAATACCACACTGATGAGCAATACTCAAGTATACGTCGAACGAGTGTTTTGTAAGACACCTCCTTTGTTGATGGACTACATTTACTAAGGACTCTCCCAATGAATCTCAAAGTGGCACCCGCCTTACCAGCAATTAATTTTATATGATCATTCCACTTCAAATCGTTCCGTACGCATACTCCCAGATATTTTACAGAAGTAACTGCTACCAGTGTTTGTTTCGCTATCATATAATCATACAATAAAGGATCCTTCTTTCTATGTATTCGCAATACATTACATTTGTCTATGTTAAAGGTCCGTTGCCACTCCCTGCACCAAGTGCCTATCCGCTGCAGATCTTCCTGCATTTCGCTGCAATTTTCTAATGCTACAAGTCTCTGTATACTACAGCATCATCCGCGAAAAGCCGCATGGAACTTCCGACACTGTCCACTAGGTCATTTATAAAGATGAAGAGGACTGCTGAAGAGAGGAAGCTTTGAGTGCAGAGACAAGGCTTAGAATTTTGAAAGAAGAAAAAGTATATTTCACTTAGTAACACCTCTTTCCATCCATGCGACTGCTGTGCCGATCTCCAAATACAGTGTGAACTGTTACTTTTGGTAATGACATGAGCATTAAAACTAAATCTACAAGCATATGAACACGTGGTGTCTGTTCTTTCTGACACGTCTGAAAGAACAGACACCACGCATTTATATAATTGATATGCCTAGCTGGGCAATGGATCCACTTCCTTACAGTGCGGAAGCACACATACGTCCGATCTGCAGTGGGAATCTCAGAGTAGCGAACAGTGGGTAAAATTGACAGGGACTGCAGATATGTGGCGTTCGGTGGGAGTATGGATCGGCCGTGAGGCATGCCCAGATAGTCCGCGCAGTTCCGGTAACGCGTATCCCGGAGAGCAGAATTCAACGGCCTCCCGTTAGAATTTTACGAGACCTACCGGCAGTTACTGACGCTGGCTGGATGGACATGTTCCGCGACTTGATGTCCCCTGAAGTACAGCTTTCTAGTGTCCTCCTCGAAGGATTGCTCGTTCCTTCCCATAAACCAAACGGTGGAACGTCCATCAGTGACTATTGCCCCCTACCGGTTCTGAGCTGTGATGTGAAGTTATTTTACTGGCTTCTAGCACCATGTCTCCCGATACGTGGTGTCCCACAATCAGGCATCTTTAGGAGTCGATCACAACACGCGGACTGGCTTACGCCCATACCGTGGCATGATCGCGCTTGCGCGGACGTGGCTCATCAAGGGGTTTCTGGCCTTCCTTGATTTCAGTCAGTCCTTCGTAGGGGTGCTCATTCTTATCTGACAGCGTTGATGAAGCAAATGGGCGTTCCAGACAGCTTCGTGGTGGTCATAATACGTCTACTCCGGGCGCGACATCTAGGCCGCTGTTCAATGGTTGTCTTAAGCCGCCCATCCTGGTACAACGATCGCGATCCTGTACGCTCTTGCCATGGAACCATTACTTTGCCGACTCCCCTGACACCTCATCGGGATGACTCTTGGCGAAAACACTTTTTGTGGCACGGCCTGTGCAAACTACCTGGTCCTCCTCCTGCGCAACGGCAACGACGTTCATTCAGCGCTGCAGTTGGTGTGCTCCTACGGCGCTGTTTCGGTCAGCGTCCTCAGTGTTCGCACTTCTCGCCCGTTGCCCATAGGCCGTGGGTTGCCCAGTGAATGCGTCGGTCCCCTTCGGGTCTGCGACTTGGTACGACGTCTGGGTATCGATTTTACAACTGACTTGTGGCGATCATCGGCTCTTAACAGCAGGCGATTATTACGCCGGACCGAGCAGAGCTTCGTGACCATCGACTGCGAACCCTGGACAAGATGCAAAGGGACCGTTCTGCTAATTTTTATGTCACATCGCGAATTCCACACGGGACCCAGATTTTCCCCAAGCCGTCGTCAATGGCCAGACGTATGTTGGCTGCATAGGGTTGCGTTATGTGTCAAGGGTTGTTATTTTAAATCAGCTATGAGTCTCTCACCCTTCCGAAGGAAAAAGGAGGCATCACTCTCTCATGTACACAAAAGGGCAACAGCTCGCTTTGTAAGCACGCGTGTCAAAGTGTGGTTACGCTCTCCGACATGTCTCACATGCTTACTGATGAAGGCCCTTACCACGAGGTCACTCATTGCCCCACTGCCGTTGACAGATATCCCAGCGCCCTTTTTGTACTGGAGCTGTTTCCTTCTTGAATATAGCCACATCAGGAGCGTGCTTCTCCCTCCTCGGCCAAGATGCCTCGAAGCATTAGCGGCTTCCACCGAATGTGGTTGAGGAAAAAAATCCCCACGTTCGGTGGAATGCCGTGTGGCCGGCAGTGTACGCCCCTACTCTTGCGTCGGACGTCCAATCCACCTGGTGTGTGATGGTTAATGGGAAGCAGATCTGCCACTCGCGCCTCCACCGAACCCACCTGGTTCCATCACCATTACGTACCGCGTGTGGCGTGCAAGACGACGATGGGATCAGCTTGTGTGCGGCGAGTCGAGTATTGTTTGGCTATTGGTCCGCCAGATGCCGAAGTTCATCGCTCACACGGTTCCTGGCAGTATCGCCCCTCAAATGATTCTCTTTCCGGACACGGACTACTATCCCCGTGCAAAGACCTACTCAGCGACTTGGATTAGCGGGCACGCAGTCACTACCTGTTTGGTTGTAGTGACAAATCTGCACTCGATTTCTGGCAATATCTTAAGGACCGACATAGTGCAGTTGTCAAGACCCCGAAGTATCAACAATATTTTTATCTGCCAGGAACAATATTTTCATCTGCCAGGAAGTTTCAATGTTTCTCTAACTTTCTCCGGAACACTTTCGACAACCCCTTCGCATCTGGATCATCCATGAAAGGAGCAGCTGACATATGATACTTCTTGCAAATGGTTCAAATGGCTCTAAGAACTATGGGACTTAACATCTGAGGTCATCAGTCCCCTAGAACTTAGAACTACTTAAACCTAACTAACCTAAGGACATCACACAAATCCATGCCCGTGGCAGGATTCAAACCTGCGACTGTAGCAGCCGAGTGGTTCCGGACTGAAGCGCCTAGAATTGCTCGACCACAGCGGCCGGCACGCTTCTTGCATTTCACGGATTCGATCCCCTCAACGGTTCTTCACACGCACTTCCAGGAAGGCGCACATCGATGATCTACTGATGTGTCGCCAACATGCAAGATATTATTTCCCGATGATGTCGAAGGTGATCGCCAGTCTTTGCAGGGACGTACTGGAGCGCCGGAGGTGGATTCATTCATGACAAAGAATAAATAAATAAGTAAATAAATAAATAAATGTTATAAAAAAAGCTCCTGCCTTGTATCCTTCTTTCCCACTCTTTTTATTCGTAGAAGTTATTGGGGCCTTTCTTGATAGTGGCCAGCGCCTGAAATGGTGCACCTTTTCCTTTGGGGCTTCTTCTTCATAATTTAGGGTAAAAGTGGCGGTGGTGTTATTTTCCCTTTTTTGTTTTGTAGTTTTAGTTAATTTCAGGAATGTAAGGATAGAAAACCAATAAATAAATAAAAAAAGGATAACGCAGTGATTAACGCACCTTCTTAGTAGGGAGGAGATCCCAGGTTCGAATCCTAGTCCGGTGCACATTTCCGCTCGTCGCCGCTGATTCCGCGTAATGTCCCACTGCAGCTGACTGCAGTGATCCCGTTCAACTTTGATGTACAATTTTCAAGCTTTCCAAATGAACATTCAGACTGTGACTCATTTCTCTCTCCCTCTCTGTCTCCCTCTCTCTCTCCGTCTCTTCTTTTCTTTCCCTGAAACAGAGGAAAATCTGAAGCGTCATAACCAAGCATAGTATGTTGTGTCATGTACCACTCGATAACGCTAAAAAGCTGATAAATATACTTTACGCGCATACCTATCGCCCTCTCTGTGTCGTAACTAAAACATTTAATCACAGTACCTAGGTTTCTTTTCTATCAAATGAATATAGTTTCAATTTGAAAGACAAGGGCAAGGTGTGGACAGACTTTATGATAAGTGACGCTGCATTCTCATCTTGAGCGCTTCAAGGGCTTTTCGGAGGAACAAAGAGTAAGTTTCCACCAGAAAATGACGGATAATTGACGGAGAATGTAATGGGTGGTGACATCTGGGGATTTCTTCCAGAAAATCAGTTGAAATACAAAAGAAAAAAAAAAAAAAATGCTGAAATTGTGTACCTTCTTTACTGTTAAAGCCATCTAGCATTTTATATCTCCCAGTTGCCTTTTTTCTTACCGTTTTTTTTCTTCTCTTCTTTGTATCCCACTTTTCGTCGAGTACTGCAAGTACATACATTCGTATGTCGAATTTTTTTAAAGCTGCAAAATCTTTTGATTTAAACTTTTTTCGCATAGTTCCAAAAACAAGCGGAATTATGTATTTTAACGAAAAAGCCTGTTATGGTCAATTACTCGAAACAGTCACTATCCCCTACCAAGAATACAGTAGTAATGAGTTGTAGCCTGCCATTCGTACTTCATGTTAGCGAAAAAGTCATCACTTTTCAAAAAATGGTTCAAATGGCTCTGAGCACTATGGGACTTAACTGCGGAGGTCATCAGTCCCCTAGAACTTAGAACTACTTAAACCTAACTAACCTAAGGACATCACACACATCCATGCCCGAGGCAGGATTCGAACCTGCGACCATAGCGGTCGCGCGGTTCCAGACTGCAGCGCGTAGAACCGCTCGGCCACTACGGCCAGCATCGCTTTTCAGATAAGTGGACAAACAATTGCAAACGTGCCCATTTATTTTAACTGGATTTATAAAAACTCTTTTTATCGGCGGTGGAATGTGTCTTTTCCACAGGAATTCCGTCGGGTCTCTTAGACAGTAGGTATCTTTTATTAGTCGTCCGCAACAAATGTTCAAATGTGTATGAATTCCTAAGAGACCAATCTGCTGAGGTCATCAATCCCCAGACTTACACACTACTTAAACCAACTTAAACTAACTTATGCTAAGAACGACACTCACACCCATGCCCGAGGGAGGACTCGAACCTCCGGCGGGAGGGGCCGCGCAGCCCGTGACATGGCGCCTCTAACCGCGCGGCCACTCCACGCAGCCGTCCACAACAAACTTTTGTTTGAATTTGGTAGGAAAACATGATAAATCTATGTTCCGACTGCCAAAGCATATAAGAATTATTGTGTCATTAATATTGCTGCATATTAGAGCAAAAGGAACAAGTCCAAGTCAGAAAAACGAGCCGCAAAGAAAAAGTAAAGTCAAATGTTGACTAGTGTTATACAAGCAATTCGTGTTTCTTCGAATGGTATCGCATAGACGCTAGCCACACATTTGTTAAGTTCTTTGACTATGTCTCCTTGAGCATGAAGCAATTTATACTTTTTAACTTTTACCCCAGTTACGTTTTATTGTCATTGCCCCTTCAGCCCCACTGGTGATGGAAGAACAGTGAACTGTGTTTTGAGCAAGGTGGCGTCCCCAAATACTTTATTGTTAAACAAACACTTACCTATACAGTGAGCATTAATAAGATCCAAAGTCATGTTGTTTAGTAGATTCTTATACGATCGTAGGCGGGAGGTGGAATAACATAACACGGAGCACTGTGTCTGGAGTACGGCTTGCCGTGGGAACATCAAGCTCAAACGCAGTGTTCAAATAAACAAACATATCGCTAAAAGACTTAACAAACGTGATAAATGTAGCTGCTTGTGACCATCAGTTGGTGACCTAGAAAAAGTGTTCGACATTCTGAATTGGTGGAAAAAGTTCGGAAGTTCTCAGAAACATAGAGAAATAGAAGTAATACACAGTATTACGGAACCAAGAGGGAACAGTAAGATTGGCAGACCAAGAACGAAGTGTTTAAATTAAAAAGACTGTGAGACAGAGAGTTAATCTTTCAACCCTACTGTTCAGTCTATATGTCGAAGAAACAATGTAGAAATAAAAGTAAGATTCAACCGTGGGTTTAAAATTCAGAGTGTAACGATGTCACTGATAAGACTCGCTGACGACATTGCTACTTTCAATGAAAGGAAATTTGGAAAATTTGTGGTAATTTCCTATGGGACCGAACTGGTGAGGTCATCGGTACCAAGTTTTAGACGCTACTTAATCTAATTTAAACTAACTTACGCTAAGGACAGCACACACATCCGTGTCCGAGGGACCATTCGAACCTCCGACAGGGGCAGCCGCGCGAACCGTGGCTAGGCGCCTCAGAATGCGCGGCTACGCCGCGTGGCTTTAACGAAAGCGAAGAAGAATTAAGGACCTGTTGAATGGAAAGAACAGTCTATTAGCACAGGATATGGATTGAGAGTAAGTCGAGGAAAGACGAAAGAAATGATAATTAGTGGAAACGGGAACAGCGAGAAACTTAACATCAAAATTAGTCATCACGAAGTCAGGTTTCGCTACCTAGGCAGCAAAATAACCCGTGACGGACGAAGCAAGGAGGACGTAAAAAGCAGACTAGAACAGGCAAAGAGGGCATTCCTGATAGTAAAAAGTCTAATAGTATCACAAATAGGCCTCGATTTGAGGAAGAAATTTGTGAGAATATGCACTATGTGATCAAAACTATCCGGACACCCACAAAAACATACGTTTTTTATATTATGTGCTTTTTGCTGCCACCTACTGCCAGGTACTCCGTATCAGCCACCTCAGCAGACATTAGACATCGTGAGAGAGCAGAATGGGGCGCTCCGCGGAACTCTCGGACTTCGATCGTAGTCAGGTGATTGGGTGTCACTCGTGTCATACGTCTTTAGGCGAGATTTCCACACTCCTAAACATCCCTAGGCCCAGTGTTTGCAATGTAATAGTGAAGTGGAAACGTGAAAGGACACGTACAGCACAAAAGCGTACAGGCCGACCTCGTCTGTTGACTGACAGAGACTGCCGACAGTTGAAGAGGGTCGTAATGTGTAGGCCTAATAGGCAGACATCTATCCAGACCATCACACAGGAATTCCAAACTGCATCAGTATGCACTGTAAGTACTATGACAGTTAGGCGGAAGGTGAGAAAACGTGCCTGCCTGATAAGATTAACAATAAGGAGGCTCTTCGCAGGATCGCCGAAGAAAAGAACGTGGTATTATTACCGGTGGCAGGGCGACTAAAGCGGGAGCTTTCCGAAATTGCTTCTCCGGAGGAGACGAAGTAAATATTCGAAGTTTGAATCAAGAACAGCTGCCAAAATAAGTGACTTAGAAATACGATGGACGTTCAATAAGTAATGCAACACATTTTTTTCTCAGCCACTTTCAGTTAAATAATGCGGAATTTTTTGTGGGATGTCGGGAAGTATTCCCGCCTCAGCCCCTATATTTTGATGAAGTTTCTTCAGGCGGCGGCGCTATACGTTGCCTTCAAAATGGCGTCTATAACGGAGGTTTTCTAAGCAGAGAGTTCCCTTTGAGTTTCTTTTGGCAGAAAACCACAGTGTCGCAGATATTCTTAGACGCTTGCAGACTGCCTACAGAGACCTGGCAGTGAGTAAAGGTACGGTGAGTCGTTGGGGGAGGTGTTTGTCATCATCGCAACAATGTCGCGGAAACCTGTCCGGTTTCCCGTTTGCCGGCCGGCCGCACACAGCAGTGCCTCCTGGAGTGCTGGAGCGTGCGGACACTCTCATTCGAGGCGATCGACTGACTACTAGCTGGGATACTCAGAGTTGCGTGGTCGCTGGTTTGCTCAGCACTAACAGAAGACCATAAAATGTAACCAAGGACCATGTGTGCGGTATTGCTTGCGCGATCTTGACAATTTTGTCGAACATAGTCACTACTAACCGGAATCAAAACGGCATTCCATGGAGTGGCGCCACAACGTCTCTCCTCTGAAGAAAAAGTTAAATTGATTCCCTCAGCCTGGAAAGTCATGGCGACTGTGTTCTGCGACTCTCAAGGGTTTATTCTCCACCAGGGTGCAACGATCAACTCGGAAGTGTATTGTAGTACACCCCCCCACCCCCCTCCCCCACCCCACCCCCCGCCAGGAAATTGAAGAAAGGACTTCGGCATGTTCGCTGCCACAAAAATGCAAATGAACTTCTTCTTCTCCATGACAAGGCAAAGTTTCATAGAACCCTGCGCACCCAATAGGAGCTCACAAAAAATTTCTTTGCACCGTTCTTCCTCATCCACCCTGCTGCCCGGATCTCGTACCTTCCAACTTCCATCTGTCGGGCAAAATGAAGGATGCACTCCATGGAAAGTAGTACGTGGCTGATGGCTAGCTTATTGAGGCGGCAAGACGTTGTCTTCGACGTCGAACTGTAGAGTGGTCCCATGCGGGTACCTCACTCCCCCCTCAGTAAGGTGGCACAAAGCCATCGCATTGAATGGCGATTATTGGTTTTTTGTAGACAAAAGAGTGGGGAATAATATGGTGTACCGGAATCCTGAATAAAACCAGTGTGCTTCCGCTCAGTGCTGCGAAGCAGCTTAAATCACTTAATAATGGAAAATCTTCCTGTCCAGACTGTGCAGGACTTAGGTTCCTTTCAAACTACGCTAACACAATAGGACCATATTTAACAGTCTCATTCAACGGTTCACTTGACGAAACATCCGTACCAAAAAGCTTTACATTTACACAGGTCACACCAATACTCAACAAAGAAAATAGGAGTACTCCGATGAATTACAGACCCATGTTGTTACGGCGTTAAGTCAAGCGCCGGCAAGCCAGTCGGTAACGACAGAACAGGGAAGGCTGAGAGAAGAGGCCAGCCAGCCACAGATTGACTGGCCTCCCTCCAGGACGACAACGCTACAGCAGCGGCCTCTAGGTGAAGAGGACACAAGCGCCGCGCCCGACTGGTCGCGGCCCATCAAAGAGTAGCTTCAAGATTAACGAGTTCTACAGCAGCTTCAAGATTAGCAACTAGGATGGAAGCGTCAATTCCAATCACTTGCTTGGAATTGTTATACTGAAGAGATTTCTTACTTTTTCTGTCGCCCTTTACTTGCGACACATCCGTGTAACACAAAGTTAGGTACTGTATTTTTTTTCACTTTGTAATAAAACTCATTTATACGATTTGTTTGAATGTTGTCTCGCGAACCAAGGAAGCAGGTGGCCTAGACACCCCATATTTGACGACTAGGCTGGATTAACACATGTCACTTGCATCGATTTGCAGTAGGATTTTAGAACATATACTGTGTTCGAACACTATGCATTACCTCTAAGACAACGGCCCACTGATTCACCACGGGTTCAGAAAATATGGTTCTGGCAAAACATCGCCAACTCTGTATTAGCACGAAGTAATGTGTGTTCAGATTGATTCCATATTACTGGAGTTCCAGAAGGCTTTTTATGCCGTTCCTCACAAGAGACTTCTAATAAAGTTTACACGCCTATGGAATCTCGCTTCAGCTCTGCGAGTCAGTTTGTGATTTCCTGTTAGAAAGCAACTACCGGAAAGTCGTCGAGTGAAACAGAAGTAATATTTGACGTTCTCCGAGGAAGTGTTACAGCCCTTCAGCTGTTCCTGATCTACATAAGCGATTTAGAAGACAATCTGAGCTGCATACTTAGACTTTCTGCAGATTATGCTGTCACTTACTATCTTGTAAAGTTATCAGATGATCAGAAGGAGCCGGCCGGTGTGGCCGAGTGGTTCTAGAAGCTTCAGTGTGGAACCGCGCGACCGCTACGGTTGCAGGTTCGAATCCTGCCTCGGGCATGGATGTGTCTTAGGTCAGTGAGGTTTAAGTAGTTCTAAGTTCTAGGGGACTGATGACCTCAGATGTTAACTCCCATGGTGCTCAGAGCCACTTGAGCCATTTTTTTTTTATCAAAACGAATTGCAAAATCACTTAGGCACGATATCTGCATAGCTCGAAAAGTCGCAATTGTCTCTCAATAAAGAAAAGCATGAGTTCGTGGACATGAATACGAAAAAGAATTCGTTAAATTTGGGTTATACGATAAATGAAGCAAATTTAAAGGGTTTTAATTCATCTAAGTACACAGGAATTACAATTACGAACAACTTAAACTGGAACGATCACATACGATAGTGTTCTTGGAAAGACAAACCAAGGAATGCGTTTTATTGGCAGAGCACCTAGAAGATACAATAGGTCTTCTAAAGACACTGCCTACATCGCGCTTTTTCTCTCTTAGAACATTGCGGTGCGGTGTGGGATCCTTACCAGATAGGATTGGCGAAGGACATCGGCATCGTTCATAGAAGGGTAGCTGGTTTTCTATTACCGGGAAACAGCGCAGAGAGTGGCATGGATTTGATAAGCGAGTTGGGGTGGTAATCACTAAAACAAAGGCGTTTTTAGTAGGATCTTCTCACAAAATGTCAATCACCAGCTTCCGTCTTTTAATGCGTGAATATTTCACAGTATCCAGCCTATATAGCGAGAAACGATCGCCGTAATAAAATAAGAGAAACCAGAGCACGCACAAAAAGCATTAAGAGTTCATTTCTCCCACGCGCTGTTAGAGAGTGGAACAGTAGAGAAATAGTCTGAAGGTGGTTCGAAGAATCCTTTGCCAGGCACTTGTGTGGGAACTGAGTGTAGCCATTTATATGAATATGTAGAACGTATGGAAAACCTAACAAGAAGAAGAGACAGGACGACATGAGGCATGTTGAAACGTCAGGGAACAACGTCCATGAAAGTCATACTCAGCTTAAAGTGGACATGACGAAAATCATTGCTCTACGTAATGCCGACTTGTCATCATTTTCTTATTGTCCATATCAGTTTATCTATAGCGCGAGATGGAGCGATGATGAAGACATCAAGATAGAGCCTGGCCAATACAATTTAAGTTTTCCATCGTTTCCCCAAATGAATTAATATGGATGATGGAATGGTGTCTTAAATTATAACATCGCCAGTATTTGTACAGTCCGAAGTATTGCTCCTTCTTTACTGTCTTCGATGTCGATGGGATGCTGAATTCTGAGCTTAGTTCCTTTGGAGGGACTTTCACCCTCCGTCGTTGCTTACTTATTTCGCTACCCTTCTCCACACATTTTTCCTTCGCTGTCTTGACTTCACTTGGAGCACAGGAAATCAGCACAATCTTTAATCCTGGTTAACTTGGTACATTCTCTGCAACATTTAGCAAATATAATATACAAAAATTTGATCAATTTACTTATCCAGCCCCTTCAATTTTGAATATCAGGACGTGTTTCCTTGATCACGACATTATCATTATGTGAATTAACACCCTTTTACGTCGTGAGAGTTGTTCATTTATTATGCGCAGGTATTTAACAGACTGAAGTAGTGAATCGATGATTTATTGTTTAGTACGTAATCGGTCGTAGCCCTAGACAAAACGCCGTTATGGACGGAATATTTACGGCAGATATTTGAGCGGACGTCCTTCGGATGTCGCCGGTTCTAAATTTGTCAAACCTGGGTGCGTTCGTCGAATGTTCATCGGAGACAACAGTATAGCTGACAGTGCCCCAGGGAAGTATGACTTGACCGCTCTTGTTTCCCGTACACACAAACCATCTAGCGGACAGGGTGATCACCAATCCGCGACTTTTTGATGGTGACACTGAAGTGTACGGAAAAGTGCAGATTTTGAGTGACCGTAAGTGGATACAGTATGAATTGGACGGGATTTCAATTTGCTTTGACGAATGGCAGTTTGCTCTAATGTGGGAAAATGAAGGTTAATGCACACGAGAAGGAAAAACGATCTCGCAATGTTCGACTACAGTATTAGAGGCGTGCTGCTTGATGTCGATTAAATATCTAGACTTAACATTACAAAAGATATGAAATGGAACGAGCACGTAAAGTCAGTAGTAGCGTAAGTCAAAGGTCAACACCAGGTTTTATGGAAACTCAAGGTTTGTCTGTAGGGAGGAGACCGCGTATAAAACACTTGGGTGGCCCATTTTTGAGTGCCCATTTTGAGTAAGTGTTTGGGATCCCCACCAGGTCCAATTAATGGAAGACATCAAAGCAATTCTGAGCCGGATGCTAGACTTATCACCACTTGTAAACACGTGCATATTATGGAAATACTTTGTGAATTCACATTCCGTGAAACACTATTACGAAAGATTAGAGAACCGTAATCTGCGACAGACTGTAGAATTCTTCAACTGCTACCAACACACGTGTAGTGAAAGGACAGTGAAAACAAGAGAAATGAGAACTAGTATGGGTGCATAGACACAGTCCTTTTTCGCTCACTCCATTAGCGAGTGGAACAAGAAAGAGTATGACACGCAGTGGTACAAGGTACCCTCCAAGCACCGTGCTGTGGTCTGCGGAGTGTGTATATAGTGTAGATGAACGGGGAGGCAAAAAAAAAAAATCAATAAAATCCATTTTTTCGGACCTACTCGCTCTCAGGGTTTTCGCAACTCGTTCTCCATTCTAGTATTGTGTTTCTGACCTATTGCTGAAGGCACCGACGTTAGTGCTCCAGTATAGTGCGTCAAAAATGAAAATGGAGACCGCTAGCCTTGCGTGTCGTAGGCTGTAGGCTAGCGGAGCGGAGGAGCGACAAGTTGGACGGCGACTGTACCGGCAGCGGCCGCCCGCCTTGTAATTACGGCCCCGACTTGCAGAGGGCCACGCACAGCGCCGTGAGGAACGCCCCATCTGCTGCCACGTGGCGTCCTCCTATTGGAGTACAGCCGCACTAGTCCCGGCTTCTTCCCCGTCTCTCATTGGTCGCCCACACTGCCCGTAAAGGACGTCATCTGCCCGAGGACATCTTGGTAAAAAAAAAAAAAAAACTCCAGGAGGCGTGCATCGATACGAGAATTTCTAGAAGTTTGACAGCGCGGACGGTCCGCCACTGTGGGACTGCGTGTGGAGTTGCGGCCACCTGTGCTGGCTGAGCGGTTTCGTCGGTGCAGAAATGTTGCGCTAAGAGCGAGTGGTGTGTGCACGCTGCTGGCACCCTCGGAAGCAGTCCGGATTTCTACTCCTCTGACAGCGTCACACAATCTCCATAAAGGTTCGACCGACTGCCTTGTTTTTAACGCACCTAGAGACCAGCACCTTTTCTTCTATGAAACCGTAAAACACCTGCACAATGTACATTCAAAGGAATCCTCACGTACAGCTTTTACTTCAGAGAACTATATGGACAAATCAGAAAATGAACAGAGATTTAAGAGGCAATAGGGCTCAAAACTAGTGCAAGCAGTTTAGTTGCTGATACAAAGACATCAGTAGATTACTATATGACCCGATTCTTGGGTGCTTACAATCGAAACGTACTCCTTCTTCTCATTAATTCCCTACTGGCTGTGATTCTCAGCCTTGTGTTTGTGTCTAGAATGCATCCATTCAAATGGTTTAGCAAAAATAGCCGTGACTGCCGAGTTACACAGCCGTTGTAGCGAGATCTTTTCCTGAAATTTCAGTCACCAACTCTCTCCGTCGAATATCGAACTATTTTGTTGACTCCTGACTACATAGAGAGGAATGTCCATCGTAATAAAAAAAAGATGTCACCTGGAAAGATTTAAGCGTTCATTTTTCCCAGCGGATATTCGAAAGTGCAACGGTCGATAAATAGTGTCAAAGTGGTCTTATAAAGCCTCTGCCAAACTCTTTGCTGTGAATTGTAGCATAATCATGTAGAGATGTCCTTAACAGATGTTATTTGTTAATTTCTGTGAAGTTTATCTACGGTATCGTCATACGTGAACACAGTTGGTTACACGCTGCGACATATCCAACTATTATTTTCTGCCATTTTAACAGCATAGTATCAGAAGTGAGAATGTCGGTGATCGATACCTGACGACAATCATTGCTGAAGAATGCGAGGCGCTGGCTCTCATCGAGAGGTGTGATAGAGAACTTACCTACCAGAAATCCGTTTACAGGTGACAAAACTTCTTGGCTGTGTACTCGTTTGTGGTCAGCATATATTCGACATACGTAGTACAGTTACATTGTTCTTCCGAACAGCAGGTAAAGAAACTCTCTGTGGCTCGCAATAGAGTAACGTCGATGTATGAGGCTGTGAGTCTTGTTGGAAAACAAACTTGTTCCATTTACTAGCAACAGTCCGACTTTATTCATCAGTTTAAAACTTGAATGCAAAACTTCTCGGTTCTGCCTCCGGTTTGTTCCTCTGGCAGTGTTAGCTGTACGTTAACGTTGTTAACAGCAGTAAGGATAGGTTTACTGATGGAAATTCTGCCGATACGCACCTTATGTATGGGTTCAACGAATGCTATGGAAAGGCGACACAACGTCACTATGCTGAGCTATTTTCGTAGTGACGGCAACCACATCACAGTAATTTTGCATCTGTATGAGAGTTGTGGCAATACTTATTGTTTAGTGTTGTACGCTCCAGCGATTACATACTGGAGGCCCAGTTGCTATTGCGAAGATACTTCCTCGTAAAAAAAGTAATTGTAGTAGCGAACAGAATATATCGTAATTACTTTATCATTGTGTAATGAGGCAGAGCACCTCACGTGTCCTTACACCAAAATACTCAGAACACAGCCCCCCAAAATCTCTGAAATTTTGATGGTGGTATTCTGTGTTACCATGTGTATAAGTTTGTCATCTAAATCATGAAAGAGGGAACTGTATACATCAACTGACTGGCACTCGTCTAAAGTCTGTTTTGCGTCTGATCGCTGGAAATGAAGAACAGCGCAATTAGTTACTTTTTTCGACTTCATTACTTTTCTGCTGTACAATTCAAATTTTTCCCTCTCACCTTTAGGTAGAGAACATCTTCTTTCACATTCACCTTGCAACATCTGTTTGTGTGGTGTTCATCGTTTCACATCATTTAGGTGGATTTGAAATTACAGATGATGTATCTCCTGTAATCTTTAATACTGGCGACCATTTAGCCAGGTATACTTTACAAGAGCAGTTACTGCTTAGCAAGGGGCAACTTTTCATAAACTAGGAAATAAAGCACGCAGTTACACCTGCACGTAAGCGCGTGCATGCACACACGCGCACGCACACACACAGTCACACACACACACACACACACAACAACACACACACAAAACACACAGAACACCGTTCACAGCTTTACACAAGCCAACGATGTCAGCGCTCGTAGACCTACATACCGGACCTTGTCCAATCTTCATACGTTGAAACAACAAGTTAAACATAATATATTATTATCCACAGCAAACGTAGGCTGTATTTTTTTTTAATATAAACTTCTCTCTAAAAGCGATACTATCTGTTGGTTGCATCCGTGAAGTACGCTATCACGTCCACATACTCCTTGGTGATCATTAATCCCCCTACGTCTGATATTGTTACTACTGCAATAGTATCACAATCAAAACATTTAGTGAAACGTTTCACACATTTCAACGTTCTCATTTTTAACGCCACAAAATGAACATTTAGGGAGAACTACAAATATTCACACATCGCATGAACATTGAATACAAATTTCTTCACGTGCATAGTGAAAACTTTGAAATGTGTGGGAAGTGAGTCATAACGTAAATTTTACCATATTATTCTGTTGCACAATGTAATTAACATTACAGATGTACGCTCATCTAAGAATACATGGAACTAATGGCATGATGAGTGAACGAAACGAATTACATAATCTTTGACCATTAAGTTATTCGTAAATTGGAACCCATGCAAAGAATTTCAAACGAGAAATACAGCATACGCAGATGTCGCAGCCCTAATGTAAAAGAAATTGATCACTTGAGACAAGAAGAGATTCTGTCGGAATGATTCTTGGATGAGCAATGCAACGGAAGAACTCATTGATTTATTGCTTCCCGGAAATGAAACATTTATCACAGTCTTAGTTCATCGTCAAAAGCTCATGCAAAGCACCGATAACAAATGCTATGTTTGATTTTTTGGTTTCCACTGTTTTTAAATAGAATTGACGTCTAGATGATAGAGAAGCAGTTCATCGTTTTCTTAAACTGGTGTACTGGTAGAAAACGTAAAACCCACATCCAAGCTGATGGTTGCACCATACCGATAACATTTAATCCAGTGCGTTCTTTTCATCAAGATGGGACTTACAACTTACAACTCTCGCGCTAGTTGTCACTGTAAGCATTGTGCTACGGTAGCGCATTCCTAAGCGAAAGCAAAGCTACTTTATCCCAGAAACCATTGTGTTTGAGATGGAAAACCAGTTGTTACATTGTATTTTGAGATTACGAAGGCTGTTCGGCCATACACAGTTGTGCACTGTGGAATGGACGTCGGGGTCAATTTGCACCTCTGTTCCAAAGTTCAAATGCTTGGCAACGAGAACGGGGAAGTATAAGGTTAATGCTGCATGCACTGAAGCAATTGCGTAACTCCACAACTACCTTATCTCCTGACTAGACCGTTAAATGAATAATAAAATATATTTCTTCGCGACTGATGTATAGATGTTTACCGACCTTTGATACGCAAGTGCTCTACGATCTGCAATATCTCAGGAAGTTCGATGGGATGGAGACTCATCAAAAATTCAAAAAACTCGGGTTTACCCAGACAGTTTTAATAGAATTACTATTATTAATTATTGTAACGCTTATGGGAAATGTTTAATTGTTACTTTGGGCACTTCAAATATCAAACGGATATACATCGCTACTCGAAAGGAAGAATATGATGGACTTTCTAGTCAGATGTTATAAAGGCACTAGCCAGATGTAAAGGTTGGTGCCTTGCTACTGGTGAAGATGGATGTAAAATCTGAGAACTTTTCAAAATCAGAAAATGTTGTAGGTCTAAGTCTGTGAACAACATTAATGTCACAACTGTAATTAGTAGCTCACATAAGTATATTAGTCAGAGAGTATAGGAGTTGGTTTCGTTGGAAGCAGAGAAACTGAAATGCTTGAATTCAAAGATAGTAGACTGTATCTCTGCAGTTTCTGTAAAAGAGAGGTTACGTATAAAACTGTTACATTATCAGTGCCGGAGAACCGTTCGATCACTTTTGATCCATACGAAGTTTCAGTGGCCAAGGGCTTCTAATATATACAACGGAAGACAGGAAAAATGATTAAAGGCTCGTTGGGTTTGTGGGATATTGCAACATCAACGCTGGAATGCGACTTTTTCTAGACACTGTGAGAATTTAATTAGTTTAACAACAGCTAGTACTCAGACACAGGCCTATAGATAATCATCCTTTCTACATCTTCTGTCAATGGAACGAGGAGAAACGTTAGCATGTAGCCTATAAAAACACCACGCTATACAGCTGTTGTTTGGAGAGCCAAAATATCGATATGAAAGTTGAAAAGTTGAAATAGAAAATCTGTATGAATAGAGTGTCTGACATTCTTTATGGGACCCCCGCCTGTAGGTAACAATGCATACAAATCAGATCTCCTCGTGTCTAGACGTCTGCACGGAAGACATATTGTACTTTGGATGAATAATATGCATCCTGCGTTAACAAGTGCGTTATTCAGTACACAGCTGTAACGATATACTTTATTAGAGAGGAACGATTTCGCGTCCAAGAAACATCTGACCTTTGTATTAGCGTAACTTGCATAACAGTTATCAGACGTATTTTACTCCATCATTGTCTTTGGCTGTCAATGTCATAATGGAAAAATGTACATCTGACAACTGTTATGCCAATTACGCAAATGCATAGCCGAGATGGTTTTTGGACCCGTTTATGTTTGATTCTAGATGAGCCCTACCGTCTATAATAAAATATACCGCACTGCACAATGCTGTTCTTAATATCCATAAAATGCTGTACAACACCTCCTCCATAAAATACTGATTCTATTTAATCATCAAAATTTATTTAGTGATGTTCCTTTGTTCTTTGATTAGTGGCAATTTAACAATTGAAGAACAGCAATGACTGGTTCTATTCCTTCAGTAAAATTTATTCAGTGGTTATTTTTAGTTCAATTTATGACAATTCAGTAATAGAAAAATAGTAGCAGAAGAATGACAACAGGAATTAAAAAACAATTTATTAACATTCATTTACAATGTTGCAAGCTATGATAAACACTAGAGAAAAGCAAATAAAATAACAGAAGAAACCGCAATGGGACATGAAAACATACTGAACTGAAAAACCCCTTGAGGAAGTGTAAAAAGAAGTAAGCGGAAAACGGACATCAATGTTGGAATGAAAAACATAGTTAACTGGACATGTAATAAGTACAAAGAATATAAAAACATTTTCGAAGGAAATATTCTGGGAAGAAATTCAATAAGGGTGTCTAGAACATCGATTCGGCAAAATATAATTAGTGGAATTGCAGCAAATATGACTGACTAGTAAATGTGGCGAGAAAGCAGAGAAGGTTGGAAAGATGAATGAAACATCATCTTTAGTGAATAATGATGATGGTAGTTTTCCACTGTAAAGGTCTTGCGATACCTGCGTCACGACTTATGTGGGTGCCACATAACTGCTACTTTTGGTGTGATTGTGAGCATCTAAGGAGTAAGATAGCGAGGAGAGAAAATATAAGGGTACTGTACTAGACATTGACGTCATCGTGTTTTGCAGGTTTGACGAATTACGCACGTCATACTACAGTTACAAAAATAAATTTAGCGCAGCAGATGCTTAATGAACACAGTAAAATAAGGAAAAGAGAGCTACATCATAATAATACTCGTCATTATTGACAATGGAAAACGGTCTCAAGCGACATGGCAGACAGAAAATGGAACACCTACTCCAAGGTCAACAATGTGATATAAAGAGAACTGACATAAGCCACAAGAACTTTTTTATCCCAAAACGTATCAGTAATTATAGGCCAACACATGTAGTACCTGGCTGCAGGAATGTTTCTAGCCACATCAATCACAGTATTGTAAATGTGCATAACACGGAAAAAATCTAAATTTATTTAATCTACAACAAATACTTTTTCTTAATAGCAGTACACGAGCTTCCAAAACAAAATTATTTGTGTCTCGTTTTAAAGTATTGACCCTCCATTTGTGTAGTTATATAGAATACTACTTTGGCCTAAGAAGAAACCTTGATAACAGTCTTCTGAAACAATAATCGACAAATTTAATCACTTCCCTTGTAGCACTTTTACATCCAACCAGTTTCGTTAATGTCACAGAGGTTGCGGACAAAAAATTTTCTTAGTCCAACAAAATAATAATTAGCCCATTAGTATCTTTCTGCTCTTGTCGTTTTAACTGCGAGACGCACTGTGTGGTGATCAGCTTTCAGCGACTATGCAGCTGTTTTTATTGACGCGATTCCAAATAATTGTTTATACAAGCGCAAGCTAGTACTACCTCGTCCGGGCAAAATATTAAATTCTCGAGTTTCTTCTTGTATAATAAGTTCCAACATTCCCATCACGAAAGAGGAACGTTAGGAACAAGAAACCAACGTTTAGTTAGTGAGGTCGGTGTCAAATTCAAAGTCACAGTCAGTGAGTGTAGTACAACCCGTGTAAACTATATTGCAGTTCTGATCGAGATCAAAGTTCAGGTATTTTGCCATTTAATAAAAATGAAACAGTGATGTGTAGCGACTGAAAGATCGTACTGAGTGTTTGTGTTGTGGTCGATGAGTGTGAAATGGACGTAACGAAAAGGATGGATGTCGGACACGGCATGTAGTCTTATCATCATCATCATCACCGTCGGCGAAGCCTGTGTCACCTTCAGCCACTTGTCATCCACAGCTGGATAAAAATCTCCGTTGCATTTCCCTTGCCTTTAGCTATATGGATTTACGTTCTTTGTGCATGATTTATAAAGTCATCTATCAACAGGCCGTCTTAGTCTTATCTCTCAGAGTCCAGCAACAATTCCTTTTGTTTGTATATCCTTCCGTCACCTGCTTATGTGTGGCGTCCACCTGTATTTCATTTCCATCACGGTCATAATGAATTATGTCTTCTACGCACTCTTTTCCCTAATTTATATGTTTGTTTTCTTATCTCTCCAATTTAGAAAGGCCAATAACTTCACAATAAGTGTTCGAATTTATTGATTAACAATTTCATTTGTGGTACAATACTCTGACGGATTTAAACTCGTCTCCAAATAAAAAAATATTTGCTGATTCGAGACCTGAATCTAGTCTTTTGTTTCGCGGTTGTTGCTCTATTATCGGCAACAGTAATTTTCCTTTCAACGAACGCTGTGATGAAATGTGAAAGGTTCATTTTAAAATATTTAGTACTAGATTTTCTTTCTCTCAGCTGTTATTGCGTGTTGATTTGACGAAGAGAAGTCAAAAGAAACATGTCATTTATGTCTGTCATATGACAATGAGACGGCACGATTCACTACTAGTTAGTCAGAGTCAGATTGCGGACACGATCTTCTTGTCGACTTGAGTCGTAGTCTTCGTAGTCTACAACGAGCTGTCTAGTCTTTATGGCAATCGGAATAATACGGCCGAAATCATTAAGATTGTGCTCGGACACTGCATTTGTCGATCTTACGATGTACACACAAATTTAAATTCCTGTCTACCCATTCCTTCGGTATTAACTATGGTGGTTATCAACTCAATTATTATCATTATCTATCTGCCCACTTAGCTTCCCAGCAGCTGATAAGTTCAGAAATGGCAAAGTTAGGAGAAGATAGCTGCCGACCTGAAGAAAAGGCTTAAAACATCCTGGAATGTTGTAATAAATATTTTATTGTCAATGAAACATTACCTTTTGCATTAGACATAGAAGACTTCGCTGAGTCTGATTCCCTTCATTGGGACAGGCAGTTTCCGTGGATAAGTTCCCTGTGGTGACCAGCCATGTCGACTGCAACCTTGACGGCGAGTAGGTTTGCCCTCACGTTCCCATGCTGTCCAGCATCAGGCTACTGTCACGTCCAAATGGTCCAAAATACCTGATATTGCACGCTTCGACCTGCTGGCCAAGCGGAGACTCCCAGTGAGATCCCTTTCAAACTCTTGGAAGGTGCTGATAATCTATCTCATACGAGTACGCGTCATGTTTATGTCCTTCACAAAAGCCATTCGACGTCTCACACTGTTCACGCCCCTTACATACCCCTCATGTCTGCTAACAACACCAAACACGAACTAACCTAATCCTTTTGGTGGTTGTCAGAGAGAATTGTAACGTTTATCATTGACATATTTGTGGGGGGCAGTGCACGTGTACAAGGTTTACTTTGACTTTCTAAGTGCTTAACTTTACTTGTGATGTTGTGTAGTTTAGTGTGATCCATATGTGAAAAAACAGTATTATATCTATCAATCGCCACATAAATTAAAGCAACGTAGAATTCAGTAACGCAGCATGTACTTACGCAACTTGACAACAGACTGACATAGAAAGCCATCCAAGCACACAAATGTGTCAGTATATTAAATTTCTACACGCTTATCATATTTAAAATAATCACATACTACTTCTAATTAATAAAAGGAAACGAAGCGTACGCAGAACACAACGATTAGGTGCGATAGCAAGGCCCAGACATCGTTGTTGTTCATGTCATCAACCAAAAGACTGGTTTGATGTAGCTCTCAACGCTAGTCTAGCCTGTGCAAGCCTCTTCAACTCTGAATGACTACTGCAACCTACACACACTTGACCACCTTACTGTAGTCTAGTCTTGGCCTCCCTCTACTATTTTAACCCCGCAACCCTATCGTACACCTTTCTTCACAAACTAGTCCCTCCTTTTAGGCAAGTTGTATCGTAAGTCCCTGTATCAACCATTCGGTTCAGACCCTTGACATGATTCAGCTCATCTTCCCATGCAACCTCCAACATTCGTCAATAGCATCACATTTCAAAGAGTGGAACTGGAGAATGTTCTGTGTGCCACATTTAGATTTTCCAGGAGAAACAAAAGACTATGTACCTCGTTTGGTCCATAATTTATTTATGTGCAAAATAATGAGAAGGTATTCTGATAGCACAGAACTATGCTGCCCACCTCATCACTGCAAAAAATAATGATACAAATTAGAAAATAAATTATTTATTAACAACGCTCTTGGGGGCCACTGACTGGTTCTAAGTTCCAACACGAAACTTACTGCTTCAAGAAGTTTTACCTTTTATTTGTGACAAAACAAGTACAGAAAAAAGGCAGAAATACTTTAACTTACACACCTGTAGACAACAGAAACCATTTCCCATTTCTTTTACATATTATACAACAGAATAACAAAATTAAATTCATGAAAGCAATATGTGGGTATTGACTTCTGTTTCTTACACAACTCAGTTCTTGGGATTTGATGTTGCAATGTTTACTGTAAATCTCCCTGTACTGTTGAGGAAGAAATAGAAACATCGTCAATAGGTCTTTCTGTTGTGTAACTGATAAACATTACTGTCTTTCAGACGGAGTACAGCATGGCATACATCTGCCTTGGTCTTTCCTCTTCTGAATACACTGATATTCTTCCTTTCTCTCTGTTTCGGAGTACGAAGTTTTGATACTAGGATGGGTGTGATTCGCTTTAATCATACTGTATTTGGAAATCTTATAGGCCTGCATTGACAACAATGTTTCAGCAACGCTTCTAAAGTCTAAGAGGTCAGTTGGAATTATATGGAATGGGTTCATAATTTCAGCTGATTCAACAGCCTTGTGCTGACCCATAGCATTTGGAACACCAGAGGAGCGCACTGCTTGGTTCAAAGGCCGTAAACCTTCTAGTAGTGAATGTTTGAAACTCTTATGCATGATTTGACATTTGGTGCTACTCTAGGAACGTGCAACAGAATACCGAGAACACTATAGCAATAAACGCGGCTTTTGGAAAAAAAGATGCTTACAACGTTTTCCGTGTCCACTCTCATTGTTCCCTTCTTGGTTAATGCTTGCAAACTGTTTATGTGTGCAATGTCACAAATTATGTAAAATAAATTCGCCTGAAACAGCTTGCACCGCCCTCAGGACCTGCACAATACGTGATTTTATGATCGGAACATCCTTCCTGATCAATGATTTGACCACGAAAATTCACCAAGCCCTGCAAGGAAGTAAAAGTAAGTTCCCACAAAGAATCCCTTGAGTGTGAGGTCATTTGAAAGACTTGTGTTGACAAATATGACGGTAAAAATATTAACTGCTAATGACTCACCATGTGCATCAGCAGGACGACTGAAAATGAGGGTCCAAGCGGTGCGGAGATCAATCTTCTATGGGATATATGTATTACGCTTCACAAAATGGACGTAGTCGACATTCAACAAATGTTCAAAACGAATCTTTAACTTGCACCTTGAATGCCGAATGAAAAATGGCGCTCCACAGTGATCACAAAGGTACTCAAGTTCGCCTTCTAATTGGGAGCTGTGAACCGTGCAGGAAGTTTAGATAGATATCGACTCTTAAAAAATGCATGTAGAATCATATTAGTGTAACAGGGTGATGAGAACAGAGGGAATGTAGTGGTATACAACCGAATACGAGTCTGTCGTGGATCTTAACGTGAAACTGGCTATCCGTTAAGGTGCAGCTGCAGATAGTGCGATAATATGTTTTACCGGTATGTAAAAAACAAACCTCCACTGGCTGAATTTGTTCCAGATGGTATGAATTGCAATGCCACACACTTTTCAGGAGGGATCATTTGCTCTAATGGAGTATGATTTTTCTATGCAGTCCAGGAATGAAGCAAAAACAAGTTATTTTGTCCAGCTGATAGCCCACAACAGCTGTAATTCTCTTATTCACATTTCCCCACTCTTGCTTGCTGTTACGTAAATATTCCCTACTACCCTTGCATGTCACGCGCAGGATAAATAATCTTAGTGGACAGAGCACCTCCAACCTCTGGCAGCACAATAAATAGCTTTCAAGCCAGTTTACCATCCACATTAACATTCGGCATGATTGTGTACGAATGCGTTAAGTCATTGATTTTAGTTGATTCTGATACAACTTTCTCGGTGTCTCTAATTTCCAGAGCTCCTTTCATATACATTTCCTCCTCAAATCCACCAATGGTCGGAGTTGAGAACAAATTTCTTACTGAATGACTGGATAAGTTTGTTTATCTCACCTACAGTTTTCGGGTAGATTCCACAGTTTTCTTTGCGTCGTCAAGATGACACATTGCTTGAAATTTAGACATCTTACGACTTACAATTCTGTAGCACTGTTTAAAATTATCTACTGCTTACCTTGAAGTCACTGAAATCTGTCTTGCCCGCAATTTGGTGTGCATAACATACTAGTTCACTATCATGCACATCCTGTGAATTGCATCGAGCGCCCTCGAAGCGAGCCTTGTCTGCTCTTGAATAATGCATAGTTTTTCTTATGCACTAAATGGCCTTATTGGTGCAGACTCACTCGAAATCTGTCCATAATTGTTTTTCCACTGTGCTGCGGATGATCTTCCAGGAATGTAACTCGAGATAGGATTTGTGTCTCCCTTTCCGACACGAATGATGATGTGCATGGGTCGACACCTGTTTCAATACCACTTTCACTTGCTAAGCACGTATTGTCATCATTGTACTCTACATGTACATTGTTCGCACAGCCGAGGGTATAGGACACCACACATTACATTGACTCATCATGCAGAAACTTTAATATTTCATCAGTCACTTCTTTGGCATTCTGCGAAATTGCTTTGATTCCGTCCTGACGTAATATCAACTTCGGCAACTATTCTTGTCACATAATGCAAAGTTTACTTCGTTTATTGTCGCCATTGCTTTGCTTTGTATCAAAATCGCTAGCACTGTAGCAATGTTGTGAGTTACTTGTCAACTAAGGAGTTCAGCTACACTCCATAGCCTCATACTGTGCTCCATTGAATACCTCCAGTCCCGCCCCCTGTTGCCATTAGCTACCAACATCGTAGCTGTATGAAGGACAACATGTGAGTATTGGGGCAGGGGGAGTTCTGGAACACTCTGCATTGTTGCCAGCTGTATCCAAGATGGCGGCGATGACGTCATCCAAGATGGAGTCGTGTAGACTTGGCAACAGCGCATGATGTCATCCAAGATGGCGGCCACGACGTCATTCAAGATGGTGGACTTTGGCGGGAAGTTCGAATTTTGGCATGAAAGTGCCACACTCCCCTCCCCCAGAAAAATGCCAGGAAGTTCAAATTCTAGCAGGATAATTCATCACACAACAGTTATCTCTACTAAGCAAAGGAATTCATGGAAAATAGGTCACTTGGGCAACCTCCACTAACCTAAGTCACCCAACTGCCACCTCTTCCTAGGAACTGGTGCCAAGTTTAAATTTTGACAGTAAAGAAAGGTCACTTGCGTTTTCGCTACCAACCTAAGAAAATTGATGCAAAGAAAACACATTTGGACTAACCTCAGTCACCCGACCGCCACTTCTTCCTAGGGATTCGTGGGAAATGGAATCAGTCTGCACTGGGCTGCTGGAGAGTGGAAGGAGTGTACTTTATTTATTTTCGAACAATTTATTTAGCGATGGGGTAGATTTATCACAGTGATACAGAACACATGCTCAGACATCCCACACAGCATACAGACCTGCAAACTACTCCTAAATAACTCACGTATAATGCTCTACACACGCGCCTGCTGTTGTAAACTGTCAAAATAACGCATTGGACAGCCTACAGCCATGCAAACCATTCGTAAATAATTCAGTACATTTACATCAAGAGAGCCAAACAACTCCTAAATTGTCAAAATAATAATCCATCTAAAACACTCTGCAAACATTCTTGCTAATCGTCAACTATCGCAATCTTGCACCAGTCTTTATTTAAACAATTATAGCAGCACTGCCATCCAGTGTGTTCGCCAGGAGGTCTGAACTCCAACTGACTTAGTACACCCTACCACCAGCAGAGGGCGCAGTTGTCCATGATGTCATCTGATGAGGCGACTAGCATTATTCGAGATGGTGGCATACATTGTGTTCACCACGAGACCTAGTACATATTGACGCCACCAGAGAGTGCTACTGCTGACTTGGAATCAATTTTCACCATAGCCACGCCCATCTGGAGATGAAAGAAATGTTGTCGGGGTAATGTACACTAACGTCCACTAACGTGTACTAATGTGTACTAAAGTGCACTAATGTGCACTAACTTGTACTAACGTGCACAGCGCATGACGTAACCCAAGATGGTGGGGGTAAATGGCAGGAAAACGACTCTGCCAGAGCTGAACATGAGTTTTTATTTTGCAGGCAGTGTCTCCACCACGAGATCTAGACTCCAACAGACCTAGCACACTGGTACCAGAGGGTGCTGTCATCGCTGATGTTATGCATTCAACCGCTTTCTCTCTATAGCCGTTCTAACAGAACATGTCTGATGCACGCTGTTGATGTCACAGAGTCAAGCCCGCACTCTCATACTGACGTTACAGATAGTTCATTAGAAATCTGCCCACGATTCAAACGGAACACGTGGGCGCCACTGCCCCCGGCCACGATCCTATCCCGGCTGCGACCAGGCACTCCCCGCAAAATGACGCGGTCGTCAGCTGTCAAACCATACACAGACGTCCGTTGGGTTTCTGCATGCCTGAGGCGGCGATATCCCCATCACACTTGACACCTGAGAAATTCCTCTCCAAATATGTGATCACCTAGGCTCCTTTGATGACGCGATCGTATGGGAGTGATGACCTAATTTCAAAGTGCAGAGGCTTCAAGGTGGCCCACACACACATGCACGCTTGCGAAAACACCCTTAATCATAAGAGCATTCTCCTTGTTAGGAAATAGATCACTGTCTAAGCACAGATGGGGAGCGATCGTCGTAAGTGCATCTAACAACGTTCTCAACCTTATACTGATGTCACATTACTATGTAAAAATAAGAACCGAGTCGACCTGGTGGAAATTGTATAATGTCCCAGAAATAGTTAATGCTCGCTTTCTTGATGTCTCAGCTTGTATGCATATAAATTCATGCCCTAACAGAATCTGTTTACAAAAATAGCGCAGAATAACGTCGAATGCAGTCTTCCTCGTGGATCTAACGAGGGTACCCCCTCCATCACATGTTACCCTTCCTGCTTTCAACACGCACAAACGCTCCCTCCGCTTTTTAGAGGTTCCTATATCCCAGCATGATGGATATGAACGAATGGAGCATTGTGACTGGCTCTTATCGAATTTACCTGCTGAATATCAGACCAGCTGTGAGGCTGGATTGAAGTGTTTTTAGCAAACAGAACACAGCATGTTGTTATCAATGGAGAGACGACTACAGACGTTAAAGTAACCTCTGGCGTGTCACAGGGGAGTGTTATGGGACCACTGCTTTTCACAATATATATAAATGACCTAGTAGATAGTGTCGGAAGTGCCATGCGGATTTTCGCGGATGATGCTGTAGTATACAGAGAAGTTGTAGTATTAGAAAATTGCAGCGAAATGCAGGAAGATCTGCAGCAGATAGGCACTTGGTGCACGGAGTGGAAACTGACCCTTAACATAGACAAATGTAATGTATTGCGAATACATAGAAAGAAGGATCCTTTATCGTATGATTATATGATAGCAGAACAAACACTGGTAGCAGTTACTTCTGTAAAATATGTGGGAGCATGCGTACGGAACGATTTGAAGTGGAATGATCATATAAAATTAGTTGTTGGTAAGGCGAGTGCCAGGTTGAGATTCATTGGGAGAGTCCTTAGAAAATGTAGACCATCAATAAAGGAGGTGGCTTACAAAACACTTGTTCGACCTATACTTGAGTATTGCTCACCAGTGTGGGATTCGTACCAGGTCGGGTTGACAGAGGAGATACAGAAGATCCAAAGAAGAGTGGCACGTTTCGTCATAGGGTTATTTGGTAAGCGTGATAGCGTTATGGAGATGTTTAACAAACTCAAGTGGCAGATTCTGCAAGAGAGGCGCTCTGCATCGCGGTGTAGCTTGCTGGCCAGGTTTCGAGAGGGTGCGTTTCTGGATGAGGTATCGAATATATTGCTTCCCCCTACTTATACCTCCTGAGGAGATCACGAATGTGAAATTAGAGAGATTCGAGCGCGCACGGAGGCTTTCCGGCAGTTGTTCTTTCCGCGAACCATACGCGAAAGGGAGGTAATGACAGTGGCACATGAAGTGCCCTCCGCCACACACCGTTGGGTGGCTTGCGGAGTATAAATATGGATGTAGACGTAGAAATAACTGATGCCGCCGGTGTCGAAGCACCATCCACCTTTTCTTTCTGGGACTTTCAGAGGTAAAATTATTTTGCACACATCGCTAAATTGCATGGACAGTTAAACCTGCAAAGTTGTCTACAGATCACAGATACATACAAGACTCACAAGAACATTGGAAGCCAGGAAGATATTTACCAGTGCAACTACAATTAAATATCACGACTGCTGCTACACGCTGACACCGATCGATGTACAGGTAATGTCTCCTCTTGACGACTGTGCTCCTGGAACGAATCTCAGTATCTATAGCACATATAATTTTTCACGTAAAAAATCTCTCGCATACCCTCGCAGTTATCGATGTGCTGAATCAACACGTCCCCCACGATAGGACACTCAGTCATCCTCTCTAGTCACACCATAACATAAACCATAGTAACTTTACAATGCAATATATACACATTTTACACAATGTAAGCCACAGTAACTTTACAATACAATATATACACATTTTACACAAACAGTGCAGCTATCTTATATATCTGTACAGAACCCAAAAAAATTATCGTATGCCTACACTCACACCAGCTATATGTCACATCGTTCCCCAGTCCTAGAGAAGCACCGTCAGCCTTTTATTTCGTTCTACAGACTAGACTTTCAGCGACAATAAACTATTTTACACTGATCACCATATTGCGCCGACAATTAAAACTCGCAATGTGCCATACATATAGTCACATATGGGAAGACTCTTACTCATTTACACTGCTCTCCACACGACCGCCGGGCCCGCTTCAACTATGCACGCCACCAGCTTCCATCACCCAGCACAGAAACAGTCAGTTCTGAGGACCTTAGTACATCGTGCTGAAACCGTCTCAGACGCTGAAAACCTGCTGAGAGAATTGAGACAGTTACACAAAGTTTTTAAGGAAAACGGTTACAACAACAAACAGATCTCACAAGCAGTGTCATACAAGCCTCAGACGAAGAAGACCTCTGAAGCAGATTGCATTCCTACCGTTTTGTGGTTCGACAACAGGGAAGGTTAGTCAGCTCCTGAAGAGGCATAAAACAGACATAATCTTCAAGCCTCCGGAAAAGATCCGGCAACTAATGAAATCTGTGAAAGACAATGTAGGCCTCAGAACGCCAGAAATTTACAAGATACCGTGTGGATGTGGGCAGTACTATGTCAGCCAGACTGTTCTCACTATTGAACAGCGCCGAATAGAACATGAAAGATGTTACTGTCTGCGCTATCCCGAAAAGTCAGCTGTAGCAGAACATGCTCTGGAAAACGGACGACGAACTGCATTCGATGAGACGTTTATTATTAAACGGACTAATGGCTTCTGGGACAGCGTGATAAACGTGGCCATAGAGATTAGACTTTCTGACAACAACTTCAATAGAGACGGTGGATTTCAGCTGAATACATCGTGGGATACGGTGTTCAAGGGGTTGAAGGGGCCCGGTGGTCGCGCGGCCAAAACATTACCATATATGGTGCGGGACCGAGCTCCAGTGACGTCACGAGCGACGGCGCGGCTATATAAGCACGGCAGTGACAACCACACGACAGTCATCCACTTGACAATGGCGGAGGAGATCTCTGCCGAAAGCTCGTGGGCAGTAAACCACCTGACGCGGCTTGAAACCCGAGAACGTTTTACTAACGGATATCGCCGCGAAAGCATGCATTCATATTTAATTGGCTGTATGCTTTATTTTTGGGAGACGAAAAAATGAGCTTTAGCCATTTCGTAATCCTTCAAGTCTGAACGATATGGAAACAAACATAATTTTAAAATTTTGTTACAATAGTAAATAACGAATACAAAAAGAAGCTGGCAGTTGTTTTACGAAAGTGGGTTCACTTCGGAATATAATTTTAAAAATTTTCCCAAAATTAACCTTTATTATCATAATAAACAACGAATACGAGAAGAAATTGGTGAAAATTAAACAATCAATTAGTTTAAGGAGGTGGTTACTTTGGAATCACTAGGACATACAGTTTTCAATCACCCATCATTTCGTTTGGTCTATTTGAAAGCAAATTCGCAATTTTCCTAGGCAAGACCCCACATCTCGAAACGTCCATTAACTCATAATGCCTAAAATAAATGCTACAAAAATTTAATAATGCCATCTCGAAACTATGTACTGCCCACTAGTTTCATTTCGAAACAGTGGATAGACTCAAATATACGTCACAGTAACTTCAGATATACTTACTTCCACTGTCAAGAACTTCTCAATACGGCAACTACTAAGAAAAACGGTACGTCACCATCTCCTACGAGCACGTAGCACAATCTAGGCGCCGACTGTTGCTTTGAATGCCATAAGGGACTGCTACAACGCACTACAGTCGCAGATTTCTTGCAGCAGCAAAGAGCATCGGTGATCTAATGCTAAAGGCACTGGTACATCAAGAAACAATTAATAAAATGAGTTAAATACAACAGGACATTTAACTGTGTGCAGAGTGCAGGGTAGTCTGTTCCATAAGTGGAGAGCAGCAGTGGAGAGTGAGGTTACGAAAGCCTTTATTTCACGAATGGGCACACGCGGGATACTAGGTTAGTGCGACCTTGTCGTGAGGTGATGTTATCATGAGGCGACAAATAGTTGACCTGGTACTGGAGTGCTTGCGTTCTGAAGTGCCGATGACGTAGACACAGTCTGTGGAAGCCACGTAACTTGCTAGTATTCTATGTGGATGATGAAGCATTTACAGGCTCAAAGAGGCGAATGTTGCACATATAAGACACACAGCCATTTTTGGTTAGTTCTAACCCTCCACAGTTTTCATACTAGTGCCGTGTTGGACTACACTGAAAAGAGAAGGTTCGACAGAACGAATGATTGTACACACTTGCGTTTCACATGATATAGAAATATGTTCCGGAACTTCCTAAAAGCGGCGATGGTATTTTCTGCGCATTTTATGTAGTATATCGTGGAGTAAGAGTATTTTAAGAGAGTTTCTGTCAAACCAAGCAGCCCATGTGACGAATATTCTACTGAGTCGTTTTGTTTTGGTGACATGTGTGTGATGAAATGCGAACAGCACAGACGAGTATTACTATTCAATAACAGTTAGATAGATTTTCGCAAAATTCAAGTATTTTATAGCCCTGTAGTACTTTCACCAATACTATTTTTCCGTTTATTTAACAAGATAACCTTCTTCACAACGTGTGTGGTTCACCAGGTCATGATGCAAAACAATGCGTAAATACTGATGATACAATATTTACCCTGAGATACGTACAGATAAATAAAAAACCGAAACACAACTATTTGACGGGCGTTTACTTATAAAATACGTGGCCTCCACTATCTGTGAGTGGCAGATGACATCATTATATTAAAAGAACGTGTGTTGTTTATTAATAAACAGTGTACACTGACAAGCCAAAACTTAATGACCACTGCTCCCCCGCCGCCCCCTTCCCCCCCTCCCCCCCCCCCCCCCCCCCCGGGACGCTGGATGCTGTCTGGTGCCGTTGCGGGCACCTGATACAATAACAAAAATAAGCGGAGCAGACACTGACGGAGATCATCCTAGCGAAGACATGGACTGCAAATGGGGAAGTCCGATGAGATAAGCGACTGTGACAAAGGACAGATTACTATTATGTAGAGCCCGTGGACGAGTATCTCGAAAACAGCGAAGCTAGTTGAATGTTTACGTTCTACAACCATGAGCATCTACGGAAAGAGCTAGAAGGACAGAGAAAGGCAACAAATGATTGGACGTCCACGACTTTTCACAGAGCGTGGGATTCCGAGACTTGTCTGCTCTGTAAAGCAGGATAGACAGTGATTTGTGGCATTTCTGCCGAAAGAACACAATGCTGGCGCACTCACAAGTGATTCGGAACACACCGTTCATCGTTTATTGTTGAACATGGAGCTCCGCAGCAGACCACCGTGACGTGTTCACATGTTAACCGAAGGACATAGCCAAGTACGACCGCATTGGGTACGGGACCATCGAGATTCCACCGTTGATCAACGGAAACGTGTCGGGTCTATGGGTAAATCACATTTTTGTTGCACTAGAACGATGGTCGCCTCCACAGACGCCGTCATCGAAGTGAACAGCGACTAGAAATGCACGATGGTGGGAACAGCATTATGCTATGGGGGACGTTCTTATGCTCTTGCATGGGACCTGTGGTGTAATCGAAGACAAACTGATAGCTACGAATCAACTGTGTCCCTTCATGCTTGATGGCTTCCCCGACGACGATACCATCTTTCAGCAGTATAATTGTCCGTGTCTCGGAGGCAGAACCGTGCAACAGTGGTTTGAGTGCATTATTGTGGACTCACGTTTGATGTCTTGGGGACCAAATTCACGTGATGTAAATCCTATGGAACCCATCTGGATCGCTATTGGGCGCCATCACCACGTACGCAGATAAGCGGCCCATCATTTACGCGAATCAAATGTCTCATACCTCCACAAACCTACCAACAAACTGTAGGATCCCTTACGCGAAGAATCAGTGATGTATTTCATTCCAAAGACGGAAAAACAAGCCACTACCCAGGTGGTCATAATGTTTTGGCTCATCAGTGTTTAATAGAATGACATACTTACACGGAAGTTAATAAACATTTTATAGACCTGATCGTCTCTATATACACCTCCTAAAGATTGTGCAGACGTAAGTCAAGATCGAAACCTGAGTTTAATACAATTTCTGGTTCCGGAAATAGTGCCTATTGCTACAGCATGGTATTCTTTCCAGAAAGAGGAGCAAATGCATTCACAGTGTCTATTCGTCGCCCTCAAGTAAAATAGAGTCGACAATATAGGTCTATAGTTTAGCGTACCCCTCCTGTGATTCCTAATAATTAATCGTTTAGGTGTGAAATAAACTCCAAAAAGTCAGTTAAGTACTAACTGATGTTTGCTGCGTATTGTAATCTCGGGAATAACGGAATAGTTCGTTTTTGAAAGTGCACTAAAGGATCATTTTATACATCTGCATCTTACATGTCGTTCGTGCATCTTACAGAAGCGAGAGGTCGCAGTTCGTGGTCTAGCGGTGAGCGTTGCTGCCGGTCCTGGGGTCCCGGGTTAGATTCTCTACTGTGTTGGAAAGTATTTCCGCACCTCGTGGTCGTGCGGTAGCGTTCTCGCTTCCCACGCCCGGGTTCCCGGGTTCGATTCCCGGTGGGGTCAGGGATTTTCTCTGCCTCGTGATGACTGGGTGTTGTGTGATGTCCTTAGGTTAGTTAGGTTTAAGTAGTTCTAAGTTCTAGGGGACTGATGACCATAGCTGTTAAGTCCCATTTGAACCTTTTTTTTTTCTTTCCACACGGGGGCTGGGTGTGTGTGCTGTCCTTATCGTTTCATCCCATTTTCATCGACGCGCAAGTCGTGGAAATAACGTCAAACAGAAAGAGTTGCACCGGGCAGTCGAATTACCCCCCACCTCTCCCGGAGCCTCCAGGCCAGTAACGCCTTATGATAATTTCACCACAGAAGCAAATAATATTACTTCCAGCCGGATGGTCCCCTACCAGGTTATTATGAAGAGTGACGAGTTTATACCCCTAACCGACTAACTTTGTGTTCCAGCGAACAATACCATGCGCTTTACCTTTCCACTGAGGTGACACAGGATAGCTCCTAATATTGCCTTGGACTTCCTTTCGCGCGGTGTATTGCAGCAACTGGTCATGTTATGGACTCAAAAAGTCGTTGGAAGTCCATTGCAGAAATATTGAGCCATGCTGCCTCTATAGACGTCCATAATTGCGAAAGTGTTTCCCATGCAGGATTTTGTGTACGAACTAACCCCTCGATTATTTCTCAAAAATGTTCGATGGGATTCATGAAGAGCGTCATATCATTCACTCGAACTATCCAAAATGTTGTTCAAACCAGTGGCGAACAATTGTGGCCCGGTGACATGGCGCATTTTCATCCATTGAAATTCAATCGCTATCTGGGGACCTTAAGTCCATTAATGGCTGAAAATGGTTCTCAAGTAGCTGAACATAACTATTTCGAGTCAATGATCGGTTCAGTTGCAACTGAGGACCCATTCCATTCCGTATATACGCAGCCCACACCATTATGGAACCACCATTACCTTGCTCCGTGCCTTGTTGACAACTTGGATCCATGGCTTTGTGGACTCTGCGCCACACTCGCCACACACTAACCCTACCATCAGCTCTTACCAGGAAATAGGAACTCATCTAGCCAGGCCACGGTTTTCTAGTCGTAGTATCCAAACGCTATGGAAACGAGCCCAGGAGAGGCGGTGCAGGTGACGTCGTGCTGTTATAGAGGGCATTCGCGTGTCGGTCGTCTGCTACCGCAGCCCATTAACGCCAGACTTCTTCGCACTGTCCGAACGGATACGTTAGTTGTATGTCCCACATTGATTTTTGCTGTTATTTCACGCAGTGCTGCATGTTTGTTAGAACCGACAACTCTACGCAGACGCTATTGCTTTCGGTGGTTGAGAGAAGGCCTTCTGCCACTATGCTGTCCGTGGTGAGAGGCAGGGCATGAAATTCCGTATTCTCGACAAACTCTTGACACAGTGGACCTCGGAACGTTGAATTTCCTAATGATTTGGGAAATGGAGTATCCGATGCGTCTAGCTCCAACTACCACTCCACGTTCAGAGTCTGTTAATTCCCGTCGTGCGGCCATAATCACGCCTGGAGCTTGTTTACATGAATCAGCTGGATACAAATGACAGCTCCGCCAATGCACTGCCCTTTCAGACCTATGTACGCCATACTTCCGCCATCTGGACGTGTGCATATTGCTATCTCATGACGTTTGTCACCTCAGTGTGCTATGTGCACTCTGGCACTATTTTGGGAATAGCTGAAACGGTATAAGTAGCAGCGGGCACTTTAACAAAAGTTACGTACTAGGCGTCAGCTATCTGTGATGGTTCTGACTGTATCCGCCAGGGTGGGCGTCCCTATTGGGTGCCATTTTCTGATACTCGGGTCATTCTCCGATGAGACCTGGGTTCAACTTGGGACTTAAGCACTTCTCACTAGCGTCACAGAGCGCTGGAAACTCACGACTGCCGCTTCGTTTGGTCTATGTCACGAAGCAAGAAGGTGATTGGCAGCAAAGTCGCTGGCCGTCACCCGTGGCCACTGTCTCAGCATATTACTGGGGACACCATCGATGCCCGCTATCCGTGACCTCCACTTGGTCCGCTACCGTCGAAAAACTGTATGGAAGGCAAATATTAACAAAGAATGTTCCTGTTGGGTAAGCATTCTTCACCCTCAACTCCCTACGGTACTGGAGAACCAGTCCCACAGCCTGCCGTTCACGCAGCTCTGCAGCCAGATCCGGCCGCTGGAACGGAGTCCACTCAACGTCAGGGTGGCAACTGTGGAGCAACTTCACTCACAAATACCGTCTCCTAGGTCTGAAAAGCCTACAACAGCCGGGAGAGCAGTATACTGACAGTATGCCGCTTCATACCGTATCATAATGACAGCATATTTCAGAAGGTGGCATGGAAACTAGATGGTCTCGCGAGGTCCTCTAGACCTGACTGTGGAGTTAGGCATTTTTTATTGCTATAATGATTAACACTGGCGTCGCACATGGTACTTAGGGATTGGAAAAACCGGTACTGGTATTTTAGCTACAAATAACCAGTGCTTCTCGGTATTTTTTGGTCTCGGTTATAACAGGTTTATTCATTTTGTTGCTAATAAACGGGTAAAAACTCGGTATATCAATTTGTCACAGCAAAAGTACTAAAATTTTTGGTTTTTAAATACACTACTGGCCATGAAAATTGCTACACCACGAAGATGACGTGCTAAAGACAAGAAATTTAACCGAAAGGAAGAAGATGATGTGGTATGAAAATGATTAGCTTTTCAGAGCATGCACACAAGATTGACGCCCGTGGCGACACCTACAATGTGCTGACGTGAGGAAAGTTTCCAACCGATTTCTCATACACAAACAGCAGTTGACGGGCGTTGCCTGGTGAAACGTTGTTGTAATGCCTCGTGTAAGGACGAGAAATGCGTACCATCACGTTTCCGACTTTGATACATCTACATCTACATTGATACTCCGCAAGCCACCCAAGGTGTGTGGCGGAGGGCACTTTACGTGCCACTGTCATTACCTCCCTTTCCTGTTCCAGTCGCGTATGGTTCGCGGGAAGAACGACTGTCTGAAGCCTCCGTGCGCGCTCTAATCTCTCTAATTTTACATTCGTGAACTCCTCGGGAGGTATAAGTAGGGGGAAGCAATATATTCGATACCTCATCCAGAAACGCACCCTCTCGAAACCTGGCGAGCAAGCTACACCGCGATGCAGAGCGCCTCTCTTGCAGAGTCTCCCACTTGAGTTTGTTAAACATCTCCGTAACGCTATCACGGTTACCAAATAACCCTGTGATGAAACGCGCCGCTCTTCTTTGGATCTTTTCTATCTCCTCCGTCAACCCGATCTGGTACGGATCCCACACTGATGAGCAATACTCAAGTATAGGCCGAACGAGTGCTTTGTAAGCCACCTCCTTTGTTGATGGACTACATTTTCTAAGGACTCTCCCAATGAATCTCAACCTGGTACCCGCCTTACCAACAATTAATTTTATATGATCATTCCACTTCAAATCGTTCCACACGCATACTCCCAGATATTTTACAGAAGTAACTGCTACCAGTGTTTGTTCCGCTATCATATAATCATACAATAAAGGATCCATCTTTCTATGTATTCGCAATACATTACATTTGTCTATGTTAAGGGTCAGTTGCCACTCCCTGCACCAAGTGCCTATCCGCTGCAGATCTTCCTGCATTTCGCTACAATTTTCTAATGCTGCAACTTCTCTGTATACTACAGCATCATCCGCGAAAAGCCGCATGGAACTTCCGACACTATCTACTAAGTCATTTATATATATTGTGAAAAGCAATGGTCCCATAACACTCCCCTGTGGCACGCCAGAGGTTACTTTAACGTCTGTAGACGTCTCTCCATTGATAACAACATGCTGTGTTCTGTTTGCTAAAAACTCTTCAATCCAGCCACACAGCTGGTCTGATATTCCGTAGGCTCATACTTTGTTTATCAGGCGACAGTGCGGAACTGTATCGAACGCCTTCCGGAAGTCAAGAAAGATAGCATCTACCTGGGAGCCTGTATCTAATATTTTCTGGGTCTCATGAACAAATAAGGCGAGCTGGGTCTCACACGATCGCTGTTTCCGGAATCCATGTTGATTTCTACATAGTAGATTCTGGGTTTCCAGAAATGACATGATACGCGAGCAAAAAACATGTTCTAAAATTCTACAACAGATCGACGTAAGAGATATAGGTCTATAGTTTTGCGCATCTGCTCGACGACCCTTCTTGAAGACTGGGACTATCTGTGCTCTTTTCCAATCATTTGGAACCCTCCGTTCCTCTAGAGACTTGCGGTACACGGCTGTTAGAAGGGGGGCAAGTTCTTTCGCGTACTCTGTCTAGAATCGAATTGGTATCCCGTCAGGTCCAGTGGACTTTCCTCTATTGAGTGTTTCCAGTTGCTTTTCTATTCCTTGGACACTTATTTCGATGTCAGCCATTTTTTCGTTTGTGCGAGGATTTAGAGAAGGAACTGCAGTGCGGTCTTCCTCTGTGAAACAGCTTTGGAAAAAGGTGTTTAGTATTTCAGCTTTACGCGTGTCATCCTCTGTTTCAATGCCATCATCATCCCGTAGTGTCTGGATATGCTGTTTCGAGCCACTTACTGATTTAACGTAAGACCAGAACTTCCTAGGATTTTCTGTCAAGTCGGTACATAGAATTTCACTTTCGAATTCAATGAACGCTTCACGCATAGCCCTCCTTACGCTAACTTTGACATCGTTTAGCTTCTGTTTGTCTGAGAGGTTTTGGCTGCGTTTAAACTTGGAGTGGAGCTCTCTTTGCTTTCGCAGTAGTTTCCTAACTTTGTTGTTGTACCACGGTGGGTTTTTCCCGTCCCTCACAGTTTTACTCGGCACGTACCTGTCTAAAACGCATTTTACGATTGCCTTGAACTTTTTCCATAAACACTCAACATTGTCAGTGTCGGAACAGAAATTTTCGTTTTGATCTGTTAGGTAGTCTGAAATCTGCCGTCTATTACTCTTGCTAAACAGATAAACCTTTCTCCCTTTTTTTATATTCCTACTAACTTCCATATTCAGGGATGCTGCAACGGCCTTATGATCACTGATTCCCTGCTCTGTACATACAGAGTCGAAAAGTTCGGGTCTGTTTGTTATCAATAGGTCCAAGATGTTATCTCCACGAGTCGGTTCTCTGTTTAATTGCTCGAGGTAATTTTCGGATAGTGCACTCAGTATAATGTCACTCGATGCTCTGTCCCTACCACCCGTCCTAAACATCTGAGTGTCCCAGTCTATATCTGGTAAATTGAAATTTCCACCTAAGACTATAACATGCTGAGAAAATGTATGTGAAATGTATTCCAAATTTTCTCTCAGTTGTTCTGCCACTAATGCTGCTGAGTCGGGAGGTCGGTAAAAGGAGCCAATTATTAACCTAGTTCGGTTGTTTAGTGTAACCTCCACCCATAATAATTCACAGGAACTATCCACTTCTACTTCACTACAGGATAAACTACTACTAACAGCGACGAACACTCCACCACCGGTTGCATGCAGTCTATCCTTTCTAAACACCTTTGTAAAAATTTCGGCAGAATTTATCTCTGGCTTAAGCCAGCTTTCTGTACCTATAACGATTTCAGCTTCGGTGCTATCTATCAGCGCTTGAAGTTCCGGTACTTTACCAACGCAGCTTCGACAGTTGACAATTACAATACCGATTGCTGCTTGGTCCCCGCATGTCCTGACTTTGCCCCGCACCCGTTGAAGCTGTTGCCCTTTCTGTACTTGCCCAAGGCCATCTAACCTAATGGTCGGATTGTAGCCTATCGCGATTGCGGTTTATCGTATCGCGACATTGCTGCTCGTGTTGGTCGAGATCCAATGACTGTTAGCAGAATATGGAATCGGTGGGTTCCGGAGGGTAATACGGAACGCCGTGCAGGATCCAAACGGCCTCGTATGACTAGCAGTCGAGATGGCAGGCATCTTATCCGCATGGCTGTAACGGATCGTGCAGCCACGTCTCGATCCCTGAGTCAACAGATGGGGACGTTTGCAAGACAACAACCATCTGCACGAACAGTTCGACGACATATGCAGCAGCATGGACTATCAGCTCGGAGACCATGGCGGCTGCGGTTACTCTTGACGCTGCATCACAGACAGGAGCGTCTGCGATGGTGTACTCAACGACGAACCTGGGTGCACGAATGGCAAAACGTCATTTTTTTGGGATGGTTCCAGGTTCTGTTTACAGCATCATGATGGTCGCATCCGTGTTTGGCGACATCGCGGTGAACGCACATTGGAAGCGTGTATTCGTCATCGCCATACTGGCGTATCACCCGGCGTGATGGTATAGGGTGACATTGGTTACACGTCTCGGTCACCTCTTGTTCGCATTGACGGCACATTGAACAGTGGACGTTACATTTCAGATGTGTTACGACCCGTGCCTTTACCCTTCATTCGATCCCTGCGAATCCCTACATTTCAGCAGGATAATGCACGACCGCATGTTGCAGGTCCAGTACGGGCATTTCTGGACACAGAAAATGTTCGACCACTGCCCTGGCCAGCACATTCTCCAGATCTCTCACCAAATGAATACGTCTTGTCAATGGTGGCCGAGCAACTGGCTCGTCACAATATGCCAGTCACTACTCTTGATGAACTGTGGTATCGTTTTGAAGCTGCATGGGCAGCAGTACCTGTACACGCCATCCAAGCTCTGTTTGACTCAATGCCCAGGCGTATCAAGGCCGTTATTACGGCCAGAGTTGGTTGATCTGAGTACTGATTTCTCAGGATCATTGCACTCAAATTGCGTGAAAATGTAATCAGATGTCAGTTCTAGTATAATATATTTGTCCAATATACCCGTGTATCATCTACATTTCTTCTTGGTGCAGCAATTTTAATGGCCAGTGGTGTACATTTTCAACTGAGTCATTCTTATTCGTAAAAGTTCCATTAGTTTGAAGAATAGGAGTATTATAGAAATTGGGACCGGCACTGTCTTAATTATAGCCCCTGAGTTAGTAACTAGCTACAAACACTTGAAATAAGAAGCGGTACAGCGTTGGAGAGACAATAATGTATCTGCCACGCGTTGTGTAGGGCTGCCAGGTCCTAATCTGAAAACTCTGACTCGACATTATATTTAGCTGGACTTTTTGTCCAAATGCCGGCCGCTGTGGCCGAGTGGTTCTAGGCGCTTCAGTCCGGAACCGCGCTGCTGCTAGGATCGCAGGTTCGAATCCTGCCTCGGGCATGGGTGTGTGTGATGTCCTTAGGTTAGTTAGGTTTACGTAGTTCTAAGTTTACAGGACCGATGACGTCAGATGGTAAGTCCCATAGTGCGCAGAGCCATTGTAACCATTTTTTGTCATAATGGTGGGGCTACCTATTTTAAGTAATAATAGTAATTTGTAGATTTTTTATCGTTTATTAATAATCAGTTACAGTAAGTTTTTTGCGAGACCAACCATAAATGTGCTTAAACTAAAAAGCAACCGTAAACATCCTTACAATTTAGCAATTATGATAACAAGTAAGTTCTTAGTCTTCATAATTGCTGTCTTCTTCTTAAGTAAATAAATTAAAATTTCTTCAGCACGCAAAATTAAAAAAAAATGTACGTTCTTCTGGGACAGGAAGTACGAAGATACTCAATAATTTTCATTTCAGTTAAAAAAAATGGTTAAAATGGCTCTGAGCACTGTGGGACTTAACATCTGAAGTCATCAGTCCCCTAGAACTTAGAACTACTTAAACCTAACTAACGTAAGGACATCACACACATCCATTCCCGAGGCAGGATTCGAACCTGCGACCGTAGTGATCACGCGGCTCGAGACTGAAGCGCCTAGAACCGCTCGGCCACACCGGCCGGCTTCATTTCAGTTAGAACTTTTTATTCAAATAATAGTAATATGCAGTTAACTATTAACGTTTTTCGTTTGAAACTTACTTTATCAAGAATGCGATTTTTTTTCGAAATCACTTTGTGAGAATATTGACTGGATAGTTTTAAATTGCAGAACAACAATAACAAGAATATCTTTACGATTGTGCCGGTTTGCAATTTATTTCGATCCTTTGTCTAGTGGGTCTTTGTGAAACAGAGCACCCATTGGCATTATTGCCTAAAATTGCAACGTAACATTTGGCCAGTTTCAATAAGTCCGAATGAAATTCTTGGTTATACACTTGCTTGCCTCAACACGGGTAGTGACGACGTGCGGGCGTGGTGGGACGGGGCGTGTTGACATGAGTTGGTCGGCAAATTCTACTGTGCCTCGCTCGCTCTGCATGTGGCGTGGTGGTGGCATTGTGTGTTGGACTAGTTCGGCCTACGAAGAGAACATAGGACACACACATACGAATAGCACTAGCTCGTATGTATCTACGTGTCCTTGTGATATAGCCCACTCAGCTCTTCGTACCTACTTGACGTGCTTCTGTTTGCTTGGAACGGACATTATTTGTGCGTTCTCTTTTTCATCGTTAAATGTAACAAAAGCTGTATTGTTTTATCGGATACGACCGTAAGAAGCCGGACATGTCCGTGGCGTGGCATACAAGACTGTATTCGTGTACGTCCAGTGTGCAAGACTCACTGCCACCTGATGTCTACGGTAGTTTGTCGTTGTCATCTTTGAACATCAGTTGTAATGCAGAGTGGTACCATCGCTAGTTCGTGGAAGTATTTTACGAAGTCCGGTAGCAATGAAATACAATGCTGCATTTGCTTAAAAAGAATGAAAAGAAGACGAGGCACAACAAACTTGTTACGTCATATAAAGAGAAAACATTTACTTTATTTCTTGGAAGAGAAGGTAAAATTGACTGATGTACCTAGAATTTTATTGACGTGCAATAAACTTGGGATCATAATTGAAACCTCAGTGTAAATACATATAAGTGGAACCAGAGACTTTTTTGAAACAGTTATTTATTATTCCATGAACCGGCTTTCGAACCTTTTCAGGATCATCTTCAGATGGTTTTCCGAAAGTTACATATCAATTTCAAGCATACTGCTGGGTGCTGGCTCAGTGGCAAGAAGATGGAACACGCTTTAACGCACCGCCATGAGTACTGTTTGACTGTGTATTTGGATCCAAAATTTAGTTTTGCACTTACTGCGACAGTGTGGACTTTTTTCGATTAGTATCCATCTGTCTGCTTGCATTGTGATGGCCAGTAGAAGCAGACAAAAATCGACTGGTAAGCAGTAGTTATGGCAAAGCATTAGAGTTTGTTCCACCTTCTTGTCACAGAGCCAACACCCAACACTTTGTAAATCACGAGTGATTCCTTCTACCGATTTCATGCTTTTTTTACTGTCATTATTACTTTTCATTTCCGCATCACAGTCACATCATTTGCAGTTTTAGAATGCCTGAAATGTCCAAGATGGATTTGTCACTTAAATGACATCGAATGACTTGTCCACGTTCGAAGTCACTGAGCTCCCTTGACTGAGTCATTGTGCTGTTACTGCTTCCATACCGAAAATGCAATTCTCCACGTCATCTTTTATACTAGTGACTCCGCCTCTCGTAACGTCTAGTGGTCGGTTCTCCATTACGTAAGGTGTCCGTGTACTTTTAACCAGATGGTGCATGTCTTAGATGAGACAAGGTCCACCAGCACGATAACAGCTGCTGGGTCAGAGACAAGTACTATGAGTGACAAGAGCGGTGAGGGGGGGGGGGCAGGGGGGGGGGGGAGGAATTCTGGCGTTTCATATTGACGAACTACGAAAACAGACGTGTTCAGTTCACTCACATCGACGGGAAACAGATTTTTTAATCAATCTTTACATAAATTGAATACTAGGAAGCAGTATCAATTACCCTGTCGTACGTTTTACCGGTGCTTCAGTAGATGTCTCGTGACATAGACTGGTTTCAAGGTTACTATTTTCGTAGACGCAAGCAAATTCTGCAGAGGTGAAAACAAATCACAAGTACGCCAAATTGAGGCGCAAAGCGACCTCTTACAGACGATCGTAAAAGATCAATATTTTGCCGTTAGTACCGTTTTTATCGCGTCCCACAGCGTAAAAAGCCACTATGGCTTTTGATTGTCAACGAATTTCGAAATACAGCAGTGGCTGCCGATTTGCGTTCTTCATAAAAAAAAACTTAACTGCACCCGAACAGGCCATCAAAGCCGAGCGGTACCTACCGGCCACCGTGTCATCTTCAGCCCACAGGCTTGACTGGATGCGGATATATAGGGGCAAGTCGTAGCACACTGCTCTCCCGCCCATATGTCAGTTTGAGACATCGGAGGGGCTGCTTCTCAATCAAGAAGCTCCTCAGTTTGCCTCACAAGGGCTTAGTGCACCCCGCTTGCGAGCAGCGCTCGGCAGACCTAATTGTCATCTATCCAAGTGGTAGCCCACTCCGACAACGCTGAACTTCGGTGATCAACGAGAAGCGCTGTTACCACTGCGGTAAGGCCGTTGGCTTGTGTTCCTCGTGTCTTTGCGAAATTGTTCTATACTCTTTGGTTTAAAGCTCAGTTGTGTAGCTAATTAACTGTTTTTATTACATCACTTAGCATTACAATTTGACGATGTTCTCTGAGCAACGAGAAACACTGTGTCTACAGAACAGTGAAACGAAATCATTTTATGTACCTTCCACCCGTCCAGTCTTGTGCAACGCAGCTAGCTCTTTATTCGCACGAAGTAATGGCCGCTATCGACAGGGGATCTCAAGTTGATTCCGTATTTCTAGATTTCCGGAAAGCTTTTGACACCGTTCCTCACAAGCGACTTCTAATCAAGCTGCGGGCCTATGGGGTATTGTCTCAGTTGTGCCACTGGATTCGTGTTTTCCTGTCAGGAAGGTCGCAGTTTGTAGTAATAGACGGCAAATCATCGAGTAAAACTGAAGTGATATCAGGTGTTCCCCAGGGAAGCGTCCTGGGATCTCTGCTGTTCCTGATCTATATAAATGACCTGGGTGACAATCTGAGCAGTTCTCTTAGGTTGTTCGCAGATGATGCTGTAATTTACCGTCTAGTAAGGTCATCCGAAGACCAGTACCAGTTGCAAAGCGATTTAGAAAAGATTGCTGTATGGTGTGGCAGGTGTCAGTTGACGCTAAATAACGAAATGTGTGAGGTGATCCATATGAGTTCCAAAAGAAATCCGTTGGAATTCGATTACTCGATAAATAGTACAATTCTCAAGGCTGTCAATTCAACTAAGTACCTGGGTGTTAAAATTACGGACAACTTCAGTTGGAAAGACCACATAGATAATATTGTGGGGCAGGCGAGCCAAAGGTTGCGTTTCATTGGCAGGACACTTAGAAGATGCAACAAGTCCACTAAAGAGACAGCTTACACTACACTCGTTCGTCCTCTGTTAGAATACTGCTGCGCGGTGTGGGATCCTTACCAGGTGGGATTGACGGAGGACATCGAAAGGGTGCAAAAAAGGGCAGCTCGTTTTGTATTATCACGTAATAGGGGAGAGAGTGTGGCAGATGTGATACGCGAATTGGGATGGAAGTCATTAAAGCAAAGACGTTTTTCGTCGCGGCGAGATCTATTTACGAAATTTCAGTCACCAACTTTCTCTTCCGAATGCAAAAATATTTTGTTGAGCCCAACCTAAATAGGTAGGAATGATCATCAAAATAAAATAAGAGAAATCGAAGTTCGAATAGAAAGGTTTAGGTGTTCGTTTTTCCCTCGCGCTGTTCGGGAGTGGAATGGTAAAGAGATGATTGTGGTTCGATGAACCCTCTGCCAAGCACTTAAATGTGAATTGCAGAGTAGATTCTTTGCAGAGGTCACTAATCCTTTATGTGTCTTAATACACAGTTTAACAACATAATTCTTCAAGAAAGAACAAAATTCAGTATTTGGAAGAGCTCTACTGCTATGTTGATATAACACATGTGATATCAGCCACAAGTAAGTGATGCACTATATGTATATCGCAGGTACTCGTATTTAATCTAACACAATAATTACGGCGAATTTGTGGCATCAGTAGTTTCATTCAATAGCAGTGCGGGAAGGTGTGTCATGTATCCCTTTATAACTGTTTGCTTGGTAACCCGTGATCACAGAAATGGGGGCAGGAACGTAGAAAATCATACTAAAAAGGATCGTTTCATCCTATATCACAAGCTACAGTAACTCGTAGCTGGTGTGAATGGAGACTAAATAGTTGGTAGTGTAAACCCAACTTTAAGCGAGATATTGAAATTTAAATATGTAAACGACTCTTTGACAGAAGTCTCATAGCCCACGGGGAAGAATTTCGGCCATGTGGTGTTTGTGTGGCACCTTGGACGTCCGGTTTAGTAACTACTACCTTATCCGACTGCGAAAAACAGCGAACTTCTCCCTGCGTTGATCGCCGCAATTTGGGAGACATAAAAAAGCACTTCAAGGCGGGGGACATTCTCCTAAATCCATTCTGGCGAAACCCTGGGTGGTGCTTTCGACGGAGACACAACTGATTTGAACTCCTGTTCTTATCTAGCTGAGTAGTACTCTGTAGCTAATTACGTCATTATGGATTGTGCAACAGAACAAATGGATAACAAAAATACATAAAATTCTCCAGGTTTCCACATCGCTTCGAAAATCGAACTTTCGACGACTTTTCCTGTCGTCGCTGTCAGCCATTTACTACTGCTACTCCCACGGAATCCTTTTCTTCTTTTTTTCCATAGGTTTTTCTGAAATTGGGTAACTTGACCGTTTCTTTTCTTCCATCTTACAGCTGCTGATGGTGGAATGTCATTAGTTTCGGTTTCAATGCGTTTGAATTATAGTGTTCTTTCTTTCACTCTTTGAGCTCCAGATTACTGGTTCAGTGATATGTAGTTTATAGCGAAACGCCAGAAGCAGTCGATCCTAAAACGGCTGATATTTTCCGATATTCTGGTAGAAGAAATGCTGGTTATTTGCTGCGTTAGTATGGGTGGGAGGGGGAGGGGGGCGAGGGAAAACCCTTGGGAGGTGATGCACCTGGTAGATGGCACGATTAGATACTCCCAGTAGTAGCCATTCATGCTTCTCTGCCGCAGACTCCACGTTAAGATGAGGTACTCCAGTAAAGATAAGAGAAACATTTTGTACAAGATAAGACCAAGGCGTAGTTTAAAAGTTGAGGCTGGATTCAATAAAGGATAAAGGCGCTCGAAGCTGTCCATCGCTTTTCTGAATGTGCCGGCGCCATGTTAACCGGACGACCTGCGTGACAAAAGATAGCGTGCCCGTCCAGTCGCTTTCACCGAAATTCCAAGGGCGTCGACTGGCTGTATAGTCTGGCCGAGGTATTCCTCCGGTTGATGTTGACTTGACATTTTTCGGCTTTGAAGTATTTCCATGTGGTACCAGCGACGAAAGCGACAGAGGCATGCTAGTCATGCTAGTAGAGACACCAATCATTTTGGAATGTAAGCAGCTCTTGTTAGAAGGACGTTTCGATACTAAGCTTAGTTGAAATATTTTTTAAAGGTCTGGCAAAAATTATATATAGTTTCAACAAATATTTACCGGTTTTACTGGCGACCTTCAGATCATAATAAGAAAGCGGTTGTTCTCTCCCAAGTTAGATGACTTTTCTTTCCTTTTTTTTTTCACCGTCTAATAGGTAGCTACCTTTCAGCTACTTCTCTACATAGTTGCCGCTCCGACAAGCCATTTGTCTTATCGTAGTACGAACTTTCCTGGTTTGCAGTTCGTTATCTGTGCCAAAATCCTGTCCTCATAGCCAGCGCTTCATGTGAGCAAAGAGGTGAAAATCAGAGGAAGACGAGTCTGGTCTGTAGGGAGGGTGATCAAACATTCCCATCGAAAATACTGCACGAACGTCTTTCTTGTAGCCACACTCTGCGATGGAGCACTGGCGTGAAAAAGGACAATAGTTCGTCACAACGTTCCTCTTCGTTTGTTCTGAATTGCCCTCATAGACTATTTTCTCGAATCGCCTGATCCACTCACCGAACAAGTTCATCAGTTGACACCGGTTTCCTTCCATGATCACTCGCATCATGAACATCTGTACGTTCTGCTTCAAAGTTCATGCACCATTGCCAAACTTTGCTGGCGTGCTTGACAGTTACGTTGTGTAGGTTGCATGAAATCAGGAGGAAACATGAAGAAACGGAATGACAGCATCCACATCACACTAGGCGGGGAGACTGTCGTTCTAGGCCAGTGGTTCCCAAACCTTTGTTAGACCATTACCCCTGAGAGTCATCAGACATTAGCTAGTATCCAGTACTCCCACCCTTCCCCCTCGCGTGCCATCTGTTGTTGCCCCCCCCCCCTTCTCCACATTATCGTCAACTTTAGCTCTTAACTGAACTGTAGGATGAAAGAATTCTCTCGTAACACTTTTATTTTTAAAATGTATATCTGTTTCAGAATGAATGACGAAGGAATTAGTGGTGCATCGCAAGTACTACCCACAACTCCTCAGAAAAGATAGCTAACTGTCCACAATAACGACACACACTCGTTACAAAACATGCTTCCCTTGCATTACTCTTCTCCATTGCGGCACTTGCTTGATCTGTGCATTAAATTCAAACAAGTTCAGATGTGTGCACTATGCTTACTGTTCGTAAATCGCTTGATCTCTACACTCCCTACTTCTGAGCTGGCAGAAATTGGACGACTTCTAGTTGTTAATGCTTTACGTCTAACCACTCTAATAATAGTAATGATAAACATGCTGTGTATAGCACTACAATAGGCCTTATGTAGCTACTGCTGTGTCGTATTGTCAATTAATTCATTTATTTCTTTCGAAGCGAGTAATGAAGCAATTTCTGGGCTACTGCAGGTATTGTCTACAACATGGAGAAGACATTTTCTTGAGATATTTAACATTTGTTACGTATGTGTCTCACTTTTATCGTCAGCAATGTACGGGACAAAACACAACATACGTGTGTAGTGGGTGGACTATGCGAGGGACCTGTAACCTGCACCGCAATAATGTTACTAGCTGAGAAAAGGTGCCGGCCGTGGTGACCGAGCGGTTCTAGACGCTACAGTCTGGAACCGCGCGACCGCTACGGTCGCAGGTTCGAATCCTGCCTCGGGCATGGATGTCTGTGATGTCCTTAGGTTAGTTATGTTTAAGTAGTTCTATGTTCTAGAGGATTGATGACCTCAGAAGTTAAGTCCCATAGTGCAGAGAGCCATTTCACCATTTTTGAAAAAAGGTAGTAACTGTTAACTTATATAAACAATATTAGAGTCTTACAAAATGGTGATAATGGCAATGGTCATTTGAAAGCAATTTAGTTTCGCGACTGAAACGGAATCTGATCGTTTCGTTTGCACCCCTCAGAAAATTTTATTTTAGGCCTCATGTGGTATTTACCGCCAGGTTTGGGACCAGTCTTCTATGCATTTATAAGCACTCACTGTGCACCTAGAACTGAAAAGTGCCACATGACGCGATACTAGAGACACTGTGCAACATATCTGCGCAAAACTTCATCGGATTTTCATTGTGGTTTTAATGTCGAAACCGATTGGGTCTTGACAAAAGAAAAAAGAAGCCACCGTACTTCGAGAAAAACGCGGTACCAATCGGGTGCTTAGGAGTGAACTACTACTTCCTTCCCATAACCTGAAAGCAGCCGATGACGGCTGAAACTGGCAATTTCTTGCTGTAATTATATAAGATTGTTCCAGAAAATTGTGTTCCCCTGCAGATCTCTGCGTCAGAGGCCCACTTAACTGCATCATTAAGGATATAACCGGCGACTCAGTCCAATCAGTTTTTAAAACCTGGTTTCAACGGATTTCTTATTGACAAAATTCCAATAAGTCGATGTGTGCGACTATATTTTGGTCCCATTAAAAATAATCCTGTGTTTGTTTGTGAGGCTCTCCTTGGGAAGCAGTGGTTTGTGTAAATCTCGATATTTGATGTGGCTTGTTACTTTGCTTCATTATCACAACAATATTGTGCATACTAACATGCGTTTTCTGGCTGAGTTGGGGAGAAAAACAATCTTGACAGTTTTGTAAGTGAAATGTTAGACAGCTTCCAGGACTGTAGCGAAAATACTTAATATGAACTTTATTAAAAAACACTTTCAGTCCTCTGCTACCGAAGATATTCAGCAGATACAATGTAGGTGGATAAGGCACAGAAATAGAGCAAGATGTGTGCCTATATATTTTAAGCTAGAGAAAAGAGTTCCATTGTACGAAAATAAATACAGAAAAGTCAAGCAGGATAATTTGGACACAGTACATTAGGAGTACAGTAGCACTAATAGATGATGCACTTTTTTCAATCTCAAACATATTTATTACTTTCTAAAGTGTTGACAGCGGTTCCTGTTAAAGAAAATTGTTCAGTTTGTCAAACACATTTAAATGATATCGATATGTGGCGAGCAATGCGTGTGTTATCTTTGACAGTTTCTACATCTTTGTTCCGACATGCTGTTCTGTTCAGTTCAGTTTCGTCCATATTTACTGTGTCTGTGCTAACATGTAGTAAAGTGTACCAATGGGAAATGTTATAATAAATCACCGAATATGTGCAAATTTTCATGTTCTCAACATCCACGGAACCTCAACAGGTTGTGGCCCTAGGGACCCACATAACCGATCGTTAAAAGTATCGGGAATGGCCGATTAAAACCCACGTGTTGTGATTCGAAGTCCAGTGTGTACTGCTGTTCACAAAGAAGAATTGTTCGAGTCGACAACTATGGTGACAAATTATCTAATTAATATACTGAAGCTGAAAGGACGTGAGATCTACGGAGACAGGGCGTTCGCTATCGAAAAGTGCTTATTCTCGAAGGAATAGCGAAATGTGTCTCAGAAGTAGTTTAATTGGAAGATTGAAAGGCAAAAGCGAAGATAATTCTTATGATTGACCCATCTTCATAAGTGAAAATAAGAGAAGCACAAACAACAGTGGACTTGTGGAAGAAACTGAAATCAACGTTTGACGACTCTCGTTTCGTGAGAAGAATAAATTTATTGAGAATACTGATATAAACACGTATAGAAAAATGTGATTCAATGACGAGTTAGTGAACCAGTTAGTAGATAATGGTCAGAAATTACGTGGACCTGGTTTTGCTATTAATGATGAATAGATTGGTTTGTTATTTCTATCAGGATTGCCAGAAAAATATTCTGCCATGATAATGGCAATTGAGCATTCAAGAATTCCAGTCACAATGGACGCAATCAAAAGTAAGCTTCTTGACATGGAAGAAGACGACACTACGTCTGGTAGTGCTTTTAGGGCCAAAAGTTGGCAAAGTAATCCAAAGTTTTCTCACCGAAATGGAAATTCAGTGCACAATCAAAACAGGAAGGACGTTGTTTGCTATAAATGCAAGAAACCAGGACATTTTTAAAGAAAATGCCGTAACAGTGACAATAAAACAAGACAAAATGAAACTTCAAATGCGTTCAGTGCAGTGTTTATAGTTGGCTCTTTTGGCATAACTGACTGGTATGTTGATTCAGGTGCTAGTGTGCATCTCACAGCAAATGAAGAATGACTGAAGAACAAAATAAATTATGTCACGATGCAAAAAATGATGACTGCAAACCAGACATAAATCCTAGTGTTGTGCTCAGGAGAGGATGATTTAACATAAGTAGTCTGAAAGAGCTCTTTTTATATTACTGTAAAAAATGTTGTGTATGCTCCATAACTAACTACATATTTGCTGTTTGTGAGCAGTTTGATTGAGCAAGGAAATTTTGTTGAATTAATAGTGACCAGTGCAATACTTATAACAAGCATAATGAATTAGTTGCAACTGCAGATTTCATTAATAGTGTATACAAGCTAAACGTTTACAGATGAAGGCATTTTTTGGGAATGATTACAGCATTTGCTTGGCATAGAAGATTAAAACTGTGTGGTACGCAATGAAGGCAAACAAGCAGAGCAGCCTCTTCCACGTGGAGCCATTAGAGCCTCTAAACCACTTGAAGTAGTACACGCAAATCTGTGGAGACCAATGGAAGTTATGTCTTCAGGTGGTGCAAAGTATTTTCTCATTTGGAAGATGATTACACCGAAATGGGATTTGTATATTTTCTAATAACAAAGAATATAACTTACGAAAAATTTCCAGAATTTCAGGAAATGGTGAAGAATCAGCCAGGAAGAAAAATCAAAACAGTAAGTACAGATGATGGAAACGAATTCTGTTGTGTGTATTTTGACAGTTTGTTGAAAAAACATGGTATTATACATCAGTTATCCAACAGCTATACAGCAGAACAAAACGGTTCGGCAGATAGGCTGAATAGAGCTGCTGTAGAAAAGGTAAAATGTTTACTATCTGATGGTAAACTTGATAATAGATTTTGGGCTGAAGCTGTTAATAGTGCAGTATGTTTGCAAAATAGGCCAGTGAGTTCAAGTTTAGAGAATAAACCACCCTATGAATTATAGACTGGCAAGAAACCCAACATTAGTCATCTCAGAACAATGGGAAGCAAGGTCATGTTGCATGTTCCCAAAGTCAAGAGATGAAAATGGGATATAAAGGGAAAAGAAATGATCTTAGTGGGATACAGCAATACTCCAAAAGGCTACAGGCCTGTGACTAGAATGGAAAATATCAATGATGCAGGAACTGAAATAAAGAATCGTGAAGATATCACCACTTTGTTGGGGGATGATGAAGAAAATGGGAAGTCTGATGTATTAAGAGAGGACTTACATGACATCTCAAAAGAAGCAGTTACATCAGAGAAAGAAACTGATGTTTAAAAATGTGTTACACAAGAAGATGAAGTAAAAAATATTAGATCACAAAGCCAGCTCATACCAAATAGAAGATTCGATGATTATGAGATTTAGTTTTCTGCTGGAACTTCAGATCAACTCGAGGACCCAACAACCCTGCAGGAGGCCCTAAACATTACACATCTTGATGTTAAGACTGCTTTTTTTAAATGGTATTCTAAAAGAAGATATTTTCCTACAACAACGTGAAGGATTAAATCTTTTTAATTATAAAAGAAAAGTTGTGAAGTTAAAAAGGGATGTGTATGGCTTAAAGTAATCAACCAGAGTTTGGAATCAAAGAGTAAATGACGTCTTAAGCTGTCTAGGTTACAAGAGGTCTGATTTAGAACCTTGTTTGCTTACAAAGAATAAAGATAAAAACGTACTTACTATGATAGCTTTATATGTTGATGACATTTATATTTTTTCAAATGATTCAAGGGAGACTGAATTTTTGAAAAGTAAGTTACGTTCAGAGTTCGAAGTAGAGGATTTATGAATGGCTAAAAATTGTTTGGGGATGGAAATAAAATTTGATAAAGCTAAAGGAGTGTTACCCTTAAGTCGGGAGAACTATATTGATCAGTTATTGAGAAGGTTCCATACGACAAACTGCAAAACTGTAAAGACTCTAATTAAAACTAAACTTGGTTTTCTAAATGAAAAAGAAACTAAACCTGATGATGTACCTTATCAAGCCCTAACAGGTAGTTTAATGTGTTTATCAGTACTTACAAGACCTGACATTGAGCAGAGTTCAATAATTCTTGTACTAGAAAGCATTGGATATGTGATAAGCGAATTTGGAAATATCTTAATGGAAGTGAGAATTATGTACTAAAATTTAGAGAATGTGATTTAGAATTATGTGGTTATGTAGATGCTGATTGGGCAAATTGTCCTTTAGACAGAAAATCATACACTGCTTTTATTTTTAAACTATGTGGTTCTGTAGTGTCATGGAAAAGTACAAAGCAAAAGACTGATTCTCTCTCTTGCACAGAGGCCGAGTATATGGCTCTTTCCATAGCTTGTCAGGAGGCCATTTATTTAAGAAACTTGTCACATGAGCTGATAAGCCACAATAAGTGTTTCACATTATTTAATGATAATCAGAGTGCCCTGAATTTATGTGTTGATCCTTCAAATCATAGAAGGTCGAAGCACATTGATGTTCGATGTCATTATATAAGGGAAGTTGTGTCCAATAAAGTTGTAAAAACTCTGCTTACAAACAGCTGATGTCCTGCAGATATAATGAGAAAAGGATTGAGAAAAGAAAAACATTATGATTTCCTGAACTGCTTTGGTCTAGGCATTTTTTAAGAAAATCATTTAAAAGTTTTGAAGTGGGGGTGTTAAGTTTTTCAAACTCATTTAAATGATATCGATATGTGGCGTGCTATGTGTGTGTTATCTTTGACTGTATCTACATCTTTGTTCCTACATGCTGTTCTGTTCAGTTCCGTTTCGTCCATATTCATTGTGTGTGTGCTAACATGTAGTAAAGTGTACCAATGTGAAATGTTATAATAAATTACCTAATGTATACACTTTTATCGTGTTCTCAGTATCCACAGAACCTCAACAAAGATGGTTATATACTGTTAGATAGTTTCTTCCGATCTAGATAGTTACTTATTTGAGTGAAAAGGCCTTATCGAATATTTGACAGTGAAAATCATAAGGCATTTTAATGTTCGTACATTAGATGCATGTTAGGATATTTAACTGACTTTCTCTTGTTTAGATTCTTGAATCTAGTAAGCCTCTACCATTTTGGCAACAAAGGGTAGTAACTACCCTCACAGCCTCCTGCTTTCTTGCTGAGACCGAGGTTTTAAATAGAACCAAGCATGGTTAGTCAACATAACCTCTGTCCTGGAGCAGTCTACGTGCGGTGTCCGCATAGTCAGCGCCCATCACAGAGGATTTCGTGGTAGGCACCGTGTTGGTGAAAGTCTGGCTGTAACACCTCATGTAAGTTATAGAAGGGGGAGCCATTGAAAATCGAGTCTCACGTTTACTGTTCGCAAAACGTATGATATGTATGTGATTCACACAGTCAGAAGACAACCGCCGGCCACCGTGATCGTAACACTGCGAAATGCTACGGCCTGCAGGCTAATTTAACACGGCACCATGTTCGATGTTGCTCCTCAATTCTAATTCTCTCTCTCGTTTCAAGCCAGCGCTGCGTTCTTTGATACCATTTTGTAACTTTTGTTTCTGAATGATTCTTGATCACATGTGAAACCGGATACTGAATACTAAGGCACTCTTTCCTCCCGATTTCAGTGCGTTCGTTTTCTGATATGTATGTACATCTGCAAAAAGGAATAAATTCCAATTAACGAGTGAAATTTGGGATCCTCACATTATTATGATTACGGTACTGCCTTTCCTGGTCACCTTCTTTCCAGTGAAAAGGCTAGATTAATCGGTGGTCAAATTGACTGCTAGATTCACGCTTGTTAAGTAGGATCAGTCAGATGTTCGCAAGGCCACACGACATTGCATAACTTCTTTGGATTCCACTTATTGGAGGAAGTGGTGGACAGGCGAGGTGTACTACCACAATTTTTCTGTGATCCACAGATTTCGAGAAAGATTTTCATTTCGTTCTAGCAAAATGACGTAACAGCCTTAGGAAAGGAAAGCATAGGTTAGTATGGTAAACAATAAGTACAAATGGTCCAAATGGCTCTGAGCACTATGGGACTCAACATCTGAGGCCATCAGTCCCCTAGAACTTAAAACTACTTAAACCTAACTAACCTAAGGACATCACACACATCCATGTCCGAGGCAGGATTCGAACCTGCGACCGTAGCACAATAAGTTCAAAAAGCCTACGGCTTCTATCATATATCTACATAGGAAGGAAGATTATAGTTTATCGTTCCGTTGACAGTGAGGTCATTAGTGACGAAACACAAGCGTGGATTATGAATGGATGGGGCAAGGAAATCGGCCGTGCAACCATGCGGGCATTTGTCTGGAGCGATTCAGGGAAATCACGAAAAAACGAAATCTGGTTGGCCGGACGAAGACTTGAACTGTCGTCCTCCTGAATCCGATTACTGTGTGCCAACCACTGCGGCATCTCGCAAGGTATCAACATAGCCGCAGATTCACAACTGAAGGAGAATCAGGCAAACTGAAATTATTCTCGTGTGCTCTAGAGAAAAGTTTCATACTTTTAAACCGGAAAGTGAAGAAAGCATACGTATTAATGACTGGTATGTCTAACAATTTCACCTTGTGGCTGTCATTTCACTGTGTGCCTCTAGTACAAATGAACTTCAGTAAAGAATGAAAGAAAAAAAAAATTCAAATGGCTCTAAGCAGTATGGGACTCAACATCTGAGGTCATCAGTCCCCTAGACTTAGAACTACTTAAACCTAACTAGCCTAAGGACATCACACACATCCATGCCCGAGGCAGGATTCGAACCTGCGATCGTAGCAGCAGCGCGGTTCCGGACTGAAGCGCCTAGAACCGCTCGTCCACAGCGGCCGGCAATGAAAGAAATTCAGAGAACGAATGCGAACGTACGCCTGAAACTTACCCATAATACGATTAAAATAATGTGTAATAAATTAAAAGGAATTTTTCTAATTAACAATAAGTCGTATAATTAGTTGATGAGTTTCTTTATTTAGTACTTACTTCCTAACTGTGGCCTCGTCCACGTACACAAATGTAACGTGTATTTCACACACACGCACACACACACACACACACACACACACACACACACACACACACAGGTCCACGCGCGCCAAGTTCGGCGTTGGACAACGGTATGGAAACACCATAAATACGAAACATTACCACGCCTAATACAGTGTAGGAAACCCGTTGGCATTCTAAGAGCTTCCAGTCTTCTCGGAATGGACAAGTACAGGTTTCGTTTTGTTTTTCAAAGGAATCATTCTTCTTCCAAAATAGCGGTATGTTCAGGTAACGATGACGTAGGTGGATAGCGATCATGCAACCTCATCTCCAAGGAAGATCAGAAAGGCTCAATGTTACTTAGATCTGGAGACTTTGACCGCCACGGGAGATCTCACAGCTCATCTTCGTGCACACAAAACCAGTCCTGGACGATGAAAGCTGTATGAAGACGGACCCTGTCGCCTTGAGACACAGCATCACCATTGGGGAACAAACATTGTACCACGAGATGGACTTCATCAACTAAAATAGTCATATAATGCGACCTTGTATAGTACCCACGTGACCCGTGGAATACCGCGATATGGCTGTCAAATCATCACCGACCTGTTCTCATGTTTCACACTTTGGACGTAATCTCAGCCAGAAGCTGGAAACAGTGTGTAACAAGATTCATTACCCCAAATCACTGTCTTCCGTTGCTGCAAAGCTCAGGGGCAGTAGGTTGGGCACCACGTTTTCCTGTGACGGGCATTTACACCACTGATGAGGGGTTTTAGAATTCCATCTCACCCTGTAATTCACAGCTTATGGAGTGCCCTTCGTGTTGTTATGGTGTTGACAGTGTCTGCCAGAGCGATATTCAGTTCCGCGTTGACTTTTGCAGCTGACGTCCTCTTATTTTTCGTCACAATCCTGATCAATGACCGTCTGTCACGATCACTCAGTGTCCTCTTTCGTCCACGTTGCGACTTAGCAGATAATGTTTTCCCGATTTCTCTGTAAATGGCATAAATGTTCGCTTAGCGCCTCTTGAAACAGCAAATATTTCGACTACTTTGTTTACAGAAGCACCCACCACAATTTGCATATGTTAGATTTCACTTAGAACTAACATCATGCCCGTACAAGTATACAGAGGGTAGGCTTGACCATGACTGATATTGCAAATTTTTAAGAACATGTCAGGTGCTACTAGGGAACAAATACAACAGCGTCTCCTGCAGGTATGCCTAGCAAAGGTGTACGAAAAGTTTGTGCTGTGAACCTCAACTCCTGAACAAAAACGTTTGCTCGTGGACACCTGCCGCAGCTTGATTGAAATGCAAAATACGTGCAATTGTCTGTGTAAAATATGGTTATGGATGACAAGATTCGCTCTTATCAGTACAAACTTACAACAAAACGAAAAAGTGCAGAAATTCACATCAAGGTAATTAGTTTGATTGCCTTCCGATCAGTCACCCAGAGAGCTGGGATCACTAATGTCGTGTTGGCATCATGTCAATGAACAACTGAATCCGCTGTCCACTACTGTATAGCTGGCTGAGATGAAGATTTCGTTTTAGGATTTCGCCCAAATACTTTGAGTAAGTCCGAAATAGCAGATACCATATTCGTATAGGTAAGGCTAACGGCCAATGACCTTCTTCAGTATGGATGCACTCACATTGCCCGAACTCTTACGGGAATCGGTAGATCGACTGCCACGAGTAATGAGTATAGTGGGCAGGGGAACTACAAATGTGTGTCGACAGTAAGATGGAAATGTGCGTCTCACGGGGAGCGTGCCAGAGATAAGGCCCTACAGTCGCACTATCCTCTGTGTCCTCGGTCGCTTAGACATGTCTGAAAGAACAGATACCATCCTCATGTTGAGGAATTTGTCTCCTCTCTCAACTTGGGGCAGCCTGTTCACGTTGCTTTCTGTTGTTTTTGAAAGCTCGACAAGCTTTCGTATTTCCTTGTTGCGGCGCCATCTCTTCCCTAAATTCTTTTCTGTCGTGCGATTCTTTTCTGTCTGCTTTGGCGTTCCCATCTCCCTTTTGCACTTCCGTCCTGTCAGTTTCTGCTTCTTTCCTATCTGCCTGGTCCCTCCTGTCTCTCTCTTGTTCTCTCCTGTCTCTCTTCTTCATTTCTTTGCTGCCTTTCTCGACCATTTCTAGCATCTGTTTCATCCAGAATGTGCTTTACCACGGACACCTTCCCACAACACTTTCGTCTTGACAGCCTCATGTAACCTCATCAGGAGGATCCGGTATTGTTGTCCTGTGACGGGTTGACCCTTAAGAACATAATCTGCTATCACCACACCCCGGTAGTCCAGAAAATCACTCAACATCACTTTCCCTGATGATAGATGATTCATCGTTTATTTCCGCAGTAGTGCATCTATTCGTTTCCACTGCCTGCCTTGCTACCGTGTCTCGGGCTGAGACAGCGGCTAATTTTACTCTGCTGGCTCACTTCAGTGCGATTTTTGAGTGGGGGCAAGCAGTCACAAAACCCAACGGACAGCAATCTTTGTCATGTTCAAAATATCGTGGAAGCTGCTGAAAACAGATCTATGACCGATTTACACTTTTTCTACTGTCACCTTAATTCAGATTCTCCAAACACTATGACCTCCACTTCTCTTATGACTATTTGTTTTTCGCAGAGAGATGGTCTGCTACCTCGTTCTTCGTTATTCAACTTGTTCTGTAAGGTCAGGCCACGGCTGCTCTTGCACGGCTACTTGTCAGTGGCACAACAAATGAAACGTAAGTTTACAGGCTGCAACGGACAATATTCCTTTTATGAAGTACATGGTGGCTCTGGACCCACATACAAATATCGTTATGATGATTACTAATATCCCTCTCACTGATCTTGTACTTAATTTTAGAACATGTGGAGGGCATTCGCCGAATTGTGCGAACGTTATCGATTCTGTAATCGATATGGTGTCGAAAGTTCATCGTTATTGGCGTTTTTGCATGACACCGTTCGGTTGTATAGGATCGTTATTTTTGTCACCTGAGGCCGCCCAGTGTTTTGGTCTCTCCCAGTCCGCTGGAAGGTTAGCTGTATCGCTGCGCGCTGGGCGGATTTTTCTAACCCCTCGTCGGTTCTCCACCCCAGGCAGCATTTCCCTTTCTATATGGGCAATGGCCTTTCATGTAGGAAGTGTTCCTTGCATAAACGCGTACCTTACTACAGTCGGTGGTCATGCCTCAGCCCAAACATTCATGGTAGCAGAAAACTTGTTTACTGCTATAGTTCAATAAAATGGATGTAAGGTTGCTCGCCCGTATTACTAATCAAACACTATAACAGAAATATAGCAAAATAATACAAAATAGCCAAAAAAGGTATGCTACATTACTTTCCATTACTTTGATAACTCATGTGTGGCACTTGACGACCTATACCTAACACAGTGAAATCTACATAACTTTTCTGTCTCTTATCAGTCTATAAAATTGTCATTATGAGCGAATATATTACGTAGACATTCGCATTGCACTGTGTCTATTGCTCCGTAATAAAGACTATTAAATCGGAAATGTTGTCCTCTGAACGGAACTCGCGGTTCTGTGCTCCGTTGCTTAATGCAGCATATGCTGGCACAGCAGGGACAGCTGAGCTGTGCCAACGACACATGTTTACCGCCTGTCGGCGGAAGGATTTCCATTTCCGCCAGTTCTTAAAGTAGTCCCCAGTTGACAGCGCTCTCTTTGTCGGATGGCTACACTATTGGTGGACGAATGCGAAACGCTGATGAATCTGTCGGTGGAATCAGAAATTAGTCCCGAATAGAGAGCGTTACGTGGAGGTTGCTGCTCGGAGCTCACACGTGCCAGGCGAATAATTCTGTCTGTGTGGCGGAGGGAAGTCTCTTATGGTACTTCTTGAGCAAAAAAAAAAAAAAAAAAAAAAAATAGCTCTAAGCATTATCGGACTTAACATCTGAGGTCATCAGTCCCCTAGACTTACTTAGAACTGCTTAAACCTAACAACCTAAGGACATCACACACATCCATGCCCGAGGCAGGAATCGAACCTGCGACCGTAGCAGCCGCATGGTTCCGGACTGAAGTGCCTAGAACCGCTCGTCCACAGCGCTTCGTGAGCCATGCACACAACACTTTAGTTGTGCTAACTCATTACCACCCGTAATTTTCAGAACATCAATGATACCTTGTACTCAAACTGCTCGCTATCACTGGTTGATGATGTTTGGGTTGTGGGACGCTCAATTGCTCGGTCATCAACGGCCGTACGAAGTCCCAATTGTTACACAGTCCCATTTTTTCATAGTCCACTCTATCCAGTGCCACAAATGATGATGATGATGATCAAATGATGAGGACAACACAAACACCCAGTCCCCGGGCAGAGAAAGTCCCCAGCCCGGCCGGGAATCGAACTTGGGACCCCGTGATGCAGAGGCAGCAACGCTAGTCATTAGACCACGAGCTGTGGACTCTCGATTTTATTGGATAAATAGCACGGTTGCGAAAATATATTCGTTTCTTAGCAAAAATCCCGAGCAGTAAGGGAGCATTACGAAGGGTAGTGGGACTAGTGATCACAAGATTGTTGCAGCTAGACTGAATACCGTAACATTCAAATCCACCAAAAGTAAACGCAAACTATATCTACCCAGAAAAAAATATAAAAATTCGCTTGGCGCATTCGTAAGAGACAGCCTGCATTCCTTCCCAATTATGAAAGTTCAGAGCAAATGTGGCTTAAATTTAAAGAAACAGTATCGCCAGAAGTGAAGGTATTTATACCACTTACATCAACAATAGACGGAAGTGACCCCGCATGTTAACTAAAAGGTCGGAACAAGTTTTACGGGAGCTCGAAACTCAGCACGAAACGAACTTTAACCCGAGATGCTTTTAATAGTTTCCACAACGAAACACTCTATCGACATATGGCAGAAAAGCCAAAGCGATTCAGGTCGTAGATGACGTACACCACCGGCAAGACACAAGCAATAACTTCAGCGAGCGATAGCAGAGGGTATGATACCGATGACAGTACCCTCCAAAGCGGAGTCACTAAATATGATTTTCCGAAATTCCTTCACAAAATAAGATGAACTGAATATTCCAGAATTGGCATCATGAATTGCCGTAGACACGAGTAACTTAGAAGTAGATACCTACGGTGTAACACAGCTGCTTAAATCAATTAATAAAGGCAAATCCTACGGTTCAGAATGTATACCAGTTACATTTCAGGGTATGCACATATAACAGCTCCGTATTTAACAATCACATATGGCCACTTGCTCCACGAAACATCCTTTCCTATTTTCCTATTCAGTTTAAGAGAAGCCTAAAGGATTTATTGGTGGCCATATATATATACGTGTGTGTGTGTGTGTGTGTGTGTGTGTGTGTGTTTAGAAAGGAAAAGAGGAGTAATCCGATGAATCACAGGATTTTGGAGCATATACTGCGTTCGAATACTATGAATAACCTCGAGAAATAGACCTGTTTATACACAGTCAGCGTGGATTAAGAAAGTAGATTTCCAAAAGATTTTCGATAATCTTCTTCATAAACGGCTATAATGAAATTGCGTGCCTATGAGGTATTGTCTCAGTTGTGCGATTGGATTCGTGACTTCCTGTTGGAACAGTTCGTAGTAACTGACCAAAAGTTATCGCGTAAAAGATGAATCATATGTTGCGTTCCTCAGCGAACTGTTATAGGCCCTGTGCTGTTTCTAATCTATATTAATTATTTAGATGAAAATCTGAGCAACTTGTTAGTTTGTTTGCAGACGATGCTGCCATTTACCGTGTAGTAAAGTAATCAGAAGACTAAACCCAATTGCAAAATGATTTAGAGAAGATATCCGTATGGTGTGAAAATGGGCAATAGACCCTAAATAGCGAAACATGGAAGTCATCGGCATGGGTACTAAAAGGACCCCGTTAAATTTCGGTTACACACTAAACCACAGAAACCTGAACACTGTTTATTCAACTAAATACCTAGGAATTACAATTACAGACACCTTGAATTGGAAAAAAATATGTATTAATTTGTGGGGAAGACAAACCAAAGACTGTGTTTTGTTAGCTGAACACTTAGAAGACGCAAGAGGTCTACTAAAAACGCTTCCTACACTACGCTTTCCGGTACTCTGCTAGAGTATTGGTGTGCAGTATGGGGTCCTTACCAGATTGGGTTAATGTAGGCTATCGAAAAAGTTCAAAGAAGGGCAGCTCGTTTTGTATTATTGCGAAGTAGAGGAGTGAGTGTCACGGATATGATACTTAAGTTGGGGTGGCAATTGTTAAAACAAAGGTGTTTCTCGTTCCGGCGAGATCCTTTCGCAAAATTTCAAAGTCCAACATTCTCCTTCGAATGCGAAAATATTTTCCTTACATGCACGTACATAATGAGAAATGATCATTGTAATAAAATAAGAGAAATCACAGCTAGCACGGGAAGAGTTAGGAGTTCGACTTGCCCACGCGTTGTTTGAGAATGGAACGGTAGAGAAATAGTGTGAGAGAGTGTTTTGATGAACCCTCTGCCAAGCACTTGAGTGTGAAAGGCAGAGTATTCGGGTAGATGTGAATGTTCGTGCATACAAACGGGCAATAATCTAGTAACCACGGTAAAGAAAAAGTAGAAAGCATCCCAGTGGTCAGGTTATTTGGAATAGTTTCAGTTAAGGCACTTATTTTAGTTACCGAAACTTTCAAGGTAATAAAACCCTCGGGACAGCGGTTACTGCATACTGCGTCCCCACAAACTCCTTTCGTTTAGTAGTCCATTTAACCTGTAGACTGGAAAAGCGTTTTAAGCTGATAACTTAGTTTGGTAATTGGGAACATACCGGTAGTACGGTTTGTAATGGATTAAAAAATGCTTTGTCCAGTTAACAGTTTCATTAACTCCTTCACACAAATCCGCTGCGTCTTGTCACAATCCGCGCGGTTCCCCCCGTCGAAGGTTCGAGTCCTCAATCGGGCACGGGTGTATGTGTTGCCCACAGTGTAAGTTAGTTCAACTTAAATTAAGTAGTGTGTAAACTTATGGACCGATGAACTAAGCAATTTGGTCCCATTAGATGTTACCACAAATTTAAAAATCTTTTTACAGTAACGCTTGATACACAAAGCAGTACCTACTGAACCACGTGCTGAAGGCAACCGTGCGTGGTTATCACCGAGTGGCTTAGCGCGTTACAGAGGGTGGACATAAATATCAAAAAATCTCGAGAAAAGAATGCTTGAAGATAAAAGCAGATGCTAGCCAAGCCCGCAGGTTTTACTATCGTATCCGACCACGAACAGCATCTTTGCAGTGTCCTCAATATGTTGCAACTGTCAGTCGTGATCAGAACAGTATTGTGTCCAGAATGAGATTTTCACTCTGCAGCGGAGTGTGCGCTAATATGAAACTTCCTGACTGATTAAAACTTTCGCCGGAAAGTGCTCTACCAACTGAACTACCCAAGCACTACTCACGACCCCTCCTCACAGCTTTACTTCTGCCAGTACCTCGTTTCCTAGCTTCCAAACTTCACAGAAGCTCTACTGCGAACCTTGCAGAACTAGCACTCCTGGAAGAAAGGATATTGCGGAGACATGGCCTAGCCATAGCCTATGGGATGTTTCCAGAATGAGATTTTCACTCTGCAGCGGAGTGTGCGCTGATATGAAACTTCCTGGCAGATCAAAATTGTGTGCCGGGCCGAGACTCGAACTCGGGACCTTTGCCTTTCACAGGCAAGTGCTCTACCAACTGAGCTACCCAAGCACGACTCTCGAGCCGCCCTCACAGCTTCAGTTCTGACAGTAACTCCTCTCCTACCTTCCAAACTTCGCAGAAGCTCTTCTGCGGAACTTGCAGAACTTGCACTCTTGGAAGAAAGGATATTGTGGAGACATGGCCTAGCCACAGCCTAGGGGATGTTTCTAGAATGAGATTTTCACACTTCAGCGGAGTCCCGAGTTCGAGTCTCCGTCCGGTACCCAGTTTTAATGTGTCAGGAAGTTTCAGAACAGTATTGTATGTACATGTGAGTACATTATGTCGGAGATCAGTGCCTTCGCATGTGGGAAAATTGTTGTCCCTCGTTTGGTGGGTGCTTCCGTAGCTAACGTAGCCTAAATGCTTAGTGTTTCAAGAGGCACGTATCGAAGATTTATAGCACATACACAGAAAGCGCAGACACATCTTTACGCTAAGTCTTAACGCGGACGAAAGTCTGTGTAGAGTGTCCATGATTCAGGGTGACGAAAAATAAACAGGACGACAGCTGCGTATGTCACTGCAAAACTGAATGTTCCACTGGCTAATCAAAAGGAGGTGAAGGGAGCTCCATAAGTAGGGAACTTCAGGGCGAGTTGGAATTCTAAAATCGCTCATCAGTGACGCAGACTGTCCCTAACAGGAAAACTGGTGCCGCAGCCGTAAAACATGTACTACGGACGAATAGAAGGAAGATATTTTGAGATGAGTCTTGTTTCATACTGTTTCCAATTTCTGGCCAGTTTAAGTCCAAAAGGTGATTATTTCGGCAGCCATATCGTGGCGTTCCAATTGTCTTCATGGTTATTCTGCAAGGTCGCATTAATGCCAGGGATTAGACGACCATTTTGGCTGACCAGGTCCATCCCACGGTACAGTGTTCGTTTCCCAATGCTGGTGCTGTGTTCCAAGACGACAGGGCCCTTGTTGACATACCTGCCACGGTCTACGATTGATTTTGTGAACACGAAGGTGAACTGCCGCATCGCCACTGGGCACCACAGTCACCTCATTTCAGTATTACTGAGCCTTTATGGCCTACTTTTGGTGATAAAAGTGCGTGATCACGATCCACTTCCATCATCATTACCAGATCTAGCGACCATATTGTGGAAAGAATAGTATAAGATTCTCTTTATAAGCTCACGGGACTCGGATTTATCCTTTCCGAGACGACTGGAAGCTGTTTTGAATCCCATAGGTTTTCCTACACCCTTTTAGGCGTGGTAATGAGTTGATGCTACCATATTTTTGTCCACCCGGCAAAGACTTCGCACTTTGTTTATTCTACGACGCCGGCCCACTCGCACTCACGACTCAACGCTTTTGACGTCCACGACATCTGCACTACGTCTGGCGTCACATCATATGGCGACATATGGCGACATATGATGAATTATATTTTATCAAACCGTATTTTACCTGTTATAGATTGACACAGGAATTTTATTTACCTGGTCTGTTCCATTATGGTCTGCAGCAGACTACTACGATCTTGCATCACAATCTACATCTACATGATTACTCTGGTATTCAGTGCCTGGCAGAAGCTTCAATGAACCACCTTCAAGCTGTCTCTCTATCGTTCCACTCTCGAACGGTGCGCGGAAAAACGAGCACTTAAATGTTTCTTTGCGAGCCCTGATTTCTCTTATTTTATCGTGGTGATCATTTCCCCCTATGCAGGTGGGTGTCAACAGAATTTTTTCGCGATTGGAGGAGAAAACTGGTGATTGAAATTTCATGAGACGATCTCGTCTAAACGAATAACGCCTTTGTTTTAATGAATGCCACTCCAAATCTCGTATCATGTCTGTGGCACCATCTCCTCTACTTCGTGATAATACAAGACCAGCTGCCCTTCTTTGTACTTTTTCGATGTCATCCGTCAGTCCCACCTGATAAGGATCCCACACCACACAACAATACTACAGAATAGGGCGGACAAGTGTGGTGTAAGCAGTCTATGTGATCTTTCCAATTTAAGTTATTTGTAATTGTAATCCCAAAGCATTCACTTGAATTTACAGCTTTCAGATTTGTGTGACTTATCGCGTAATCGAAATTTAGCGGATTTCCTTTAGTATTCATGTGAATAACTTCATACTTTTCTTTCTTCAGGATTAATTGCCTCTTTTCGCACCATACATATTAGACCTGTTGCACCTTCTATGATTCTGCCAGTGAATCGTAGTCTTTGGTTTGCTCTACCCACAACATTATCTATGTTATCGTTCCAATTTAAGTTATTTGTAATTGTAAACCCAAAGCATTTACTTGAATTTACAGCCTTCAGATTTGTGTGATTTATTGCATAATCGAAATTTAGCGGATTTCCTTTAGTATTCATGTGAATAATTCATACTTTTCTTTCTTCAGGATTAATTGCCACTTTTCGCACCGTACATATGTCTTATCCAAATAATTTTGCAATTCGTTCTGGTGATCTGATGACTTTAAAAGATGGTAAATGACAGCATCATCTGCAAACAATCTAAGATGGCTATTCAGATTGTCTCCTATGTGGTTAATATATATATATATATATATATATATATATATATATATAAAAAATCACGAACAATAGAGGGCCCATAACACTACCCTGGGGAACGCCGGATATTACTTCCGTTCTACTCGATGATTTACCGTCTATTACTACGAACTGTGACCTTTCTGACAGGAAATCACGAATCCAGTGGCACAACTGAGGCGATATTCCATAGGCACGCAGATTGGTTAGAAGACGCTTGTGAGGAACGATGTCGAAAGCTTCTGGAAATCTAAAATTTCTGACAGATATTTTTTGCATTATGTTGTTGACAAAGCTAGACAAAAAATACCTTTTTGTTATGCCTTTGCATTGTGACAGTTTACTATGTTTATAGAACTTCTTAGTGTATTGCAAAATCGTGTCGTATCCACTCTTATAGTCTTCATAAATTTATAGTACTACACTTCATAGTTTTTAACGTAAGCCTCAATAATCAGCTTGGAGAAGTCAGCTTCTCGAAACGCAGACAAATATCAGTTACGTTTGCCAGTAATTCCATCGATGGCTGATATCTGCATTAGTTGCTAGCCTACTCTTTCTACAGAATGATCACAAAGTCCCCTTACCGCCTATGACGTGTCGACATATGTCACATTGTATTAACCTGGTATCACAGCAGAGGACAACTCAGAGGTAGATTGACTATTCTTTGTTGTTTATTGCAGAGTGTTTGGGTGTAAACCATCGTTTTCACTACGCATATGCTTCTCCTCCATGCACGACGTGAAATTCTCCTCAACTTCGCTGGCGTGATGACAAAAAGTGCACGTCGAACAGTATCCTTAAGTTCGTCAGCTGTCTCGTAAAGTGTGGCGGCAAACTTGTGTTAAATGAACCCTCATAACGCATTGTCGCAAGATGACAGATCAGGACTTCGGGGTGGCCACTCCAAAGGTGCAGGCAGGTGGACATAGCCGCGTCCAACCCGTTTATCAGGAAAGACCCCATTGAGATACTCTCTGACGGGGTAGCATAATGGGCTGGTACTCCATTCTGCTGGAACCATACGCGACCGAGCTGTCCTGATGTTGCAGATGTGGAATAAACAAATCACGTAACGCGGTGAGACACGGAGTGCCATTCACAGTACCTCAAAAGAAATACGGACCTGCCAAGTGAGTTACAGACGTTGTAGGCCAGATCATGGCATGTGGTGAGTTGTTTTCAAGTTCCTCACAAAAAAGTGTATTTTTCGTTCTCCAGAAATAAATGTTTCATTTGCACTGCGATATATTGCACATTTGTTCGACAAAAACACTTTTTCCCTTGAAGGAAGAATTGTGAAGACATCGAACATTCACCCACAAGCCTGATGACGTTTTTACATCTCATTATCGCTCAATTCGTTTACGAAGGGAGATTTTAATGCCTTTAACTTCTAATAATTCTTTATATGTTCTTGTAATGTCGAGTATGGAACTCCCAGTTCACGTGACCGCTGTTCACGAATGGACTCTTTTGGTGGACATTCAACAGACGCCGCAGCCTCCACACACGTTTCCAGTCTCGTCAGTCGTCCTGACCGGGGCTTATCTTTCATGAAACGAGTTCCAAACAGCTTTTTCTCCCTCCGTAGAACTGTTGATTTTGGCGGTGAAGGCTTCTGAAACCTTACAGCGAAATTATGCTCAGTATCTCTCATTGAGTTTCCCGTATGGTCTCGTTCGAGAGCCCACGTACTCGTTACTACTTCTCCATGATGTATGCCATGATTTCGATGTATATCCGCACCCATATCAATAAGAAAGAACAATTCACTACTATCTATGTAATGCATAGCACGGAATGGAACTTCGTGATCTCTCTGTACTTGGTAAATGCAAGAGGAAGAACAATCTTGTCTGTCGGTCACTTTGAGTCACTACACGGTCTAAGCACATCTTGATCCAAAAGTTTCAGTTTCCTTACGGAGAGGGACTTCTCCTTACTAAATAAAATGTAAATGTCGTGTGACTGGTGACTCCCGTCGGGTAGACCATTCGCCGGGTGCAAGTCTTTGGATTTGACGCCACTAAGGCGGCTTGCGCGTCGATGGGGATGAAATGATGATGACTAGGACGACACAACACCCAGTCCCTGAGCGAAGAAAATCTCCGACCCAGCCGGGAATCGAACCCGCGCCCTTAGGATTGACGTTCTGTCGCGCTGACCTCTCAGCCACCGGGGCGAACTTTTTTTTTCCTTACAATATGACGAGAAATGATAAGACACAACTGTGACAGGCAGTTTTAGTGTCTTAGACAATGCTGGTTATGTTTTTTCAATGAAAGTTTAAAAATCTAGGACATTACATCTGTTGGCTTAAACTAGTGAAATAAATTTTATTAACCGTTACCTTCCTAATTCGTACTGCTGAGTAGAGCAGTTCGTCAGTGATACGGGCTCTGTGCTAACTTCAGCAAGCCCTGGAAAAGATTACAGACATGTACCTGCTAACGAATAAAACGTCCACAGTTTTTTTGCAGCTTCGCTACTGTTGCGGTGCCAAGCGACTAGCCTGTATAAACCCTCTAAAAATGGATATGGAGTGATGAAGTACGTTCAGATGAGTCCCTAGTTCTGAGCTTATTGAATTAGTATAAATTGTAGCAGCAATCAGAAATAAAAGCAGAAATAGCATTTTTTCACTTTCCAAAGGATGCTGAGAAGTAAGTAAATAATGTAATGAATTACAAATGCTGATTTTAAATTTTTTAGTTAAATATTTAAGACATGAGAGATATTGTTCAATATTTCTATTCGTTTGTACTATCTTCAGAGGTTCTCCTCTTAATGGGACTGGCACTATTTTAACCAACTTTTCGTGATGACACTACTGTATAGGTGTGTAAAAGTTGTCCGTATTCAAATAAGCATATCAATCAACAACTTTTTCGATACTTGGTTTTGTACCTTAAATCTCCCACAAAGTGTACATATATTCTTGTCGTTACCTAGTAGACTGCATAAGGAAATGCATGCATCCTTTTTCAAGTAATATTAATATGGGCGTGTATATACTACTAATAAACTTTTGAAATTAGCAGATTATAAGAAAGTTAATGGATGCAAGGAGACTTTTTGATTTCGTTATGTTATCCTCATACCATCGAAAAGATAGACTACTATTAATGTACGGATAGTGTAAAAATGTTTTGAGGAAAAATACTCGAAAAAGAAGTACAAACGGCGATCAGAATGTACGGGCGAAACCACAGAAACACTCATAATCATTTGCTTTTGAACTCTAACACATCAGGTTACATTTCGTGTCTCGTTGCAAAAGATTTCCGATGGTCCGAGTACGAGTCGGATACTGTGAACCGTTACGATACACTGCATTCAGATTCAATCGTTTTACCATCACATCAGCAGTAAGGACGGTTATTACTTTAATTACATTTGCATAACTGACTTAGCAAAATCACCGACTCATTTAGTGACTAGCAAATAAAGAAGTATAAATAACAAGAAGAGCATATTTTCAAATTACATGTTATGCCATTCGTTTCTTACTACAGGCTAGCCGCTTGGAGTCGTAGCATCGCTGCAGCTGTCAGTTTTTTTTCCATTTTTCCCCTGTAGAGATTCCCGACCGCTTGTCATATACTGTGGTAGCACACGGAGCAGGTTGAGGAGGTAAACAAAGTTATCGCGTAAAGTCTACCTACGTGGATTTTATCATTGTTAGTAGAGCAACGGTACATCAAAAATTTTAACTGTCAGTAATAAATCTCAAATGACTCGTTTCTGAATTAGGACTCCCAGTCTAAAACTGATACACTTTCCTTCTACATCATCACTGAGAGTTCATGATATCATTATCGTTGTAATACCCTCTACATGTTACGCTCTCTTAATAGGCTCCCCGCGACGCGTGTTAAAAAAAGGATTTTATGTTTTTTAAAAAAATAATCATAATATTAATAAGTGAAAACGAAAATTGAAGTAACGATTTAAATATTAATTACACAGGGAAGCAAATGAAACTTACCTAATTTGAAAGGTACTTTGCCACGAATTGCGCTAAGAAAAAAATCACGTGTGTACCTAGCCACTAAGAGTGTTAAAAGAACCAGATGCTTCGATATTTATAAATTTGATTACGCCTTCTCTATCATACATTTAAGACTCCAATACATGAACCTCGAAGATTGAAGTGCTTGCAATCTTCACCCTGCCTACTGATCAGGTGCTATAGTAGAAATGACACGTGAAGGTAGCAACGGTTCGTGAAAATGCAGTCTACGGACGCTCATGTTTAAATGCTGAAGTTAGCTCATTTGCAGTAACACAAGCTAATCGCGCAACTACAGTGCCACAACTGCTACGTCGTTGACGTTGTCGAAAGTGGAAAACGAAACATGATAACGGAGTAGTTGAGGGAAACAAACATTATTTGAGATCACCGTTTTTTCACTTGCTTTTGTCTAAGATTAGACGGACCCAACTTTATGTTCGTTAGACGCGGTTGCGACAAACTTTGAAGCGCTCCTAATTTTCAGTTTCTTCATTTTGATGGTTATTATCTCCCTTATTATATGGAAACTATATTTGTTTTACGCTATGCCTTGAAGGAGAACACGGGTCGGACTGAAAGGTGAAGAAATGGAGTGACACAGTTTTTGAATAGACGATAATTCTACTATTGTTTTGAAAGATAATTTTTTAAGTTATAATTGCAGTTTGATGAATTTACAGTGCAGAATTTGTAATGAAAATCATTTCAAATCTGAGTTTACTTTATTTCAATACAACGAAATTTAAAATAATGTTGCCATAAAGAAAAAGTTAGTTTGGTGCTGATAACACAAAATTTATTTTTCAATGAACTGGATCAAGGCCTCGCTTCAAATGATCGAACAATTAAAGAAAAATCAAATAATTATTTCAAGACTATTCTTAACTATTATGCTGCATTTGCTATGGGTCACTTCTGAGGCTGAAATCTCAGTCACAGTTTCACGCGGAGTATTTCACTTTAAGATTCTTTTTATGCCAGATTCAGTCTGTTGACTCAGTTGGTCAAATCTCGACCACAGGCGATGTTAGTTTTAATTATTCGTCTATATAACTGTTATCCTCTTCAAAACAGTCCATGTTAGATACTAAACACTTATGCCAGAACTTTTTCCGATCCCTGAAATTCTTCTGGAACTCGATCTCTGAGACAGCTTTTAATTCTCTCACCGATGCGTTTTTAATCCCGTTCGTGCTTGTAAAATGACGGTCCTTTAAGCTGTTCTTTATTTTTGGGAACTAAAAAAAATTCAAACCTGGCCAGTAAAGATGCTGGAACGTTCTATTTGCGAAAACTCTGCGAAGTGTGATCTGGTGCTTTCTCCACTACAAAGCCCAAGAATTGTTTCCACAAATCCGGGCGCTTTTCGGACTGGTTCACACGAACGGCAATGAATTTGTAATATTCCTTACTGATCGTTCGATCTCGTGTGAATAACTTATAGTGAGCTGTGTCGGTTAAATCGACGACCGCAGCAAGCATAAGCTTCACATGTGACCGCTCTTGTCATGCCTTTTCTGGTCTTGCAGATCCGGTATGGTTCCACTGAGATGACTGAGCCTTTGTTGCGACGCCATATCCGAAAACCGAAGTTTCAGCACGCTTTGTGAATCCTTTCAGTGCTTCTTCATTACTGTTGACACCGAGCATCTGTCATTCACCGCTGTTTTCTGTTTTTAAATTAAACAGTTTTGGGACACATTTTTCTGTCACACGTTTCATATCCAAAACACTCGAAAAAATATCATGGTATGACATAATTTATACGCCAGCATCGCCTACAGCTCCTCTGACTATGATGCGGTGATAGCTCACACCAATCTCTTTCACTTCTTCCATGATTTCGTCTGTTGATGCTGTGCTGGGGCGTCCAGAATGCTCGTGATCTTCCAAACACCTATATACTTCTACTACTCACCATCCATTTTTATTCTCACAGCAGACTAACCAAAAGCTGTATTAACCATTTCTAACACTTTGCAGCATGTTATTCCGTTCTCAGAAAAAAACTAAACTTCGTCCGAACAGGCTTCGGAAGACCATACGGTGTCGACCGATCGCCGTGTCATCCTCATGCGATAGAGTCAGCGGATTCCGATGTAGAGAGGTTGATACCACACCGTTCTCCCGTCTGTTGCTAAGTTTCGTGACCGGAGCCGCTACTTCTCTATTAAGTAGCTGCACAATTAGCTTCACAAGAGCTGGGTGCACCTCGCTTGCCAATAGAGCTCAGCACACTCGCGCGGTCACCCATCCAAGCGTAAGGCAAACCCGACAGCCGTTAACTCCGGTGAACGGACGGGAACCGGTGTTACCATTGCGGCAAGGCCGTTGACATAATCCGTTCTCATAGCAGGATTTAAAATAAGTTCTCAGACCTCTAAGATTCAAAATATACACACATCAGAAAAACTTTTGCATCACCTCGGTTCTGAGAATTCCGGAACCTGTACAGAAAATAGGAATAGAGATCAACATAAACATCATTTCCACCCTTTTCACTACTCATGAAAACCACACATTGCATGTTATACCACCATACAGCGAGACCTTCAGAGGTGGTAGTCCGGATTGCTGTACACACCGCTACATCTAATACCCAGTAGCATGTCCTCTTCCATCGACGTGGCATACTATCCACAAGTTCATCAAGGCACTGTTGGTCCAGATTGTCCCACTCCTCAACGGAGATTCGGCATAGATCCCTCAGAGTGGTTGGTGGGTCACGCCGTCAATAAACAGCCCTTTTCAATCTCTCCCAGGCTTGATCGATAGAGTTCATGTCTGGAGAACATGCTGGCCCCTCTAATCGAGCGATGTCGTTATCCTGAAGGCATTCATTCACAAGATGTGAACGATGGGGCGTGAACTGTCGTTCATGAAGACGAATGCCTCCCCAATATGCTGCCGATATGGTTGCACTATCGGTCGGCGGATGGCATTCACGTATCGTACAGCCGTTACGATGCCTTCCATGACCACCAGCGGCGTACTTCGGCCCCACATAATGCCACCGCAAAACGGCAGGGAACCTCCACCTCGCTGGACAGTGTGTCCAAGGCGTTCAGCCTGACCGAGTTGCCTCCAAACACGTCTTCGACAATTGTCTGGTTGAAGGGCATACGGGACACTCATCAGTGAACATGACGTGATGTCAATCCCGAGCGGTCCATTCGGCATGTTGTTGGGCCCATCTGTACTGCGCTGCATGGTGTCGTCGTGGTTGCAAGGATGGACCTCGCCATGGACGTCGGTAGTGGAGTTGCGCATCATGCAGCCTACTTCGCACAGTTTGAGTCGTAACACGACGTCCTGTGGCTGCACGAAATGCATTATTCAACATTGTAGCGTTGCTGTCAGGGTTCCTCCGAACCATAATCCGTAGGTAGCGGTCATCCACTGCAGTAGTAGTCCTTGGGTGGCCTGAGAGAGGCATGTCATCGACAGTTCCTGTCTCTCTGTATCTCCTCCATGTCCGAACAACACCACTCTGAAACTTCCTGGCATATTAAAACTGTGTGCCGGACCGAGACTCGAAATCGGGACCTTTGCCTTTCACGGGCAAGTGCTCCATCAACTGAGCTACCCAAGCACGACTCACGCCCCGTCCTCACAGCATTACTTCCGCCAGTACCTCGTCTCCTACCTTCCAACCTGTAAAGTGAAAATTTCATTCTAGAAACACCACTTTGATTCACTCCGAGATGCCGGGACACTTTCGTTGTTGAGAGCCCTTCCTGGCACAAAGTAACAATCCGGACGCGATCGAACCGCGGTATTGACTGTCTAGGCGTGGTTGAACTGCAGACGACACGAGCCGTGTACCTCCTTCCTGATGGAATGACTGGAACTGATCGGCTGTCGGACTCCCTCCATCTGATAGGCGCTGCTCATGCATGGCTGTTTACATCATTGGGCGAGTTTAGTGAAATTTCTGAACAGTCAAAGGGACTGTGTCTGTCTATCTTCAGGAGTTCTGGGAACCGGGGTGATGCAAAACTTTTTTTGATGTGTGTATAATCGCCCATACTACCGGAACATATCTGCTGGTAACCCTCTTGATATCTGACAAAGGACTAAGAGTTGGCTGCAGATAATGCATAGATACTTTTCCGACATATTTACCAGCACAAAACGATAAAATCAAACAGGCTACATTACAAAGTTCCCATTACTTTTATAACGCCTAATGTTCTTTTTTTTTCAGAAGCGTGTCTAAGAGTTAAATACAGATCTGACGCAAACAGATAAGCTTTGTTGCTATTCGTGTCCATCCTAGAACTAAGCAACTGCTCGTTGTATAACTCGTCAATACCGCCGCGAGTGGCCACAATTGTGCAAGGACGAGACTGTACTCACAGACAGGGGCTAACGAGCTGTGTTATTAACCAGCAGCGGCGGGCGGCGCCTCCAAAATATTCATGACCACCGCGACGCGCCGCAGCGCCTCTGCCGTCTCGCGTGCCGCTCTGATCGCCACACTCCGAACTTCTGCGATCGATAGGGAGGTCAGTAGCGGCTCTGCCGAACATCGAACAGACGGAGTGGCGATGGTCTGGACTATCACAACCAACGTGACCGACTTATCTCGACAGTGTTCCAGTACTGCGGAAATACATTACCACATCACTGTATCGAGCGAGGTGGCGCAGTGGTTAGCACATTGGACTCGCATTCGGGAGGACGACGGTTCAAACCCGGGTACGGCCATCTTGATTTAGGTTTCAACTGATTTCACTAAATCGCTTCAGGCAAATCCTGGGATGGTTCCTTTGAAAGGGCGCAGTCAACTTCTTTTCCCATCCTTCCCTAATCCGATGGGACCGATGACCTCGCTGTCTGGTCCCCTCACCGAAATCAACCAACGAACCAAATCACTGTGATCCTTATTTCCACTCTCGTTGCAAGTTTTCATACCTTATACGGCACGGAACGTTCAACGATTTACTCAGAGACGTGGAGAGCCAAACGTTGGTATAAATTTGTTTGTTAACAAAAATATCGATGCGCTAAGCATGCAGTTCCATCGTCATACTTGGAAAGATTTTTCCGTGTTTCGTAGATTGTTATAGTCCTACGTGAAATCGCTGGGCGTATAGAAGCTTATAGTCAGCCACTCGTCATCCAATCTGGCAACAGAAGACAGCAGAACGAAAGCTGGAATTTTAAATTTCGCGTTTAAAAAATTATCCACGCATGAAAATCGTAGCCGGTTGCGGTGGCCGAGCGGTTCTAGACGCTTCAGTCCGGAACCGCGTGACTGCCACGGTCCCAGGTTCGAATCCTGCCTCGGGCATGGATATGTGTGATTCAGGTTAGTTAGGTTTAAGTAGTTCTAAGTTCTAGGGGACTGATGACCTCAGATGTTAAGTCCCATAGTGCTCAGAGCCATTTGAACCATTTGAACCGTGAAAATCGTACACACTTACCATCGTTTTACCGCCGTACGTTCTCCCGCACAGACGACACAGCAATAGGTATTTCTGGCAACGAATTCGATTTTAAAATGATTTTTCTTCGGCTTAGGCCCCATACTTAGCTTATCTCTCATCCAGTGCAGAGTCCCAAGCGAAAGGTAAAAAGCGCGGGTGACTCTCGTGCTTTTAAGAAAAGTAAAAGACATGACCCGCAAATTTACACAGCAGTAAGTTAAACGTCGCCTTTCTGCAGACATCTTGAACATATTCCTAGTTCAAATATAATAAATTACCTTGACAGAGAAAACCCTCTGCCGGAACCACCCTGCTGCTACGGTCGCGGGTTCGAATCCTGCCTCGGGCATGGATGAGTGTGATGTCCTTAGGTTAGATAGATTTAAGTAGTTCTAAGTTCTAGGGGACTGTTGACCTCAGATGTTAAGTCCCATAGTGCTCAGAGCCATTTGAACCATTTAAAAAAACCTCTGTCCACAAATCAACATCTATTTAGAAAAAAATCGGACGTTCGAAATTCAGTTTGCCCTTTTTCCACAAGGTATCCTGAAAATCATGGATGAAAGACAACAGGCAGATTCCTTATTCTTATATTTCCTGCAAACGTTTGACACAGTGCCCCACTGAAGACTGTTAACGAAACTTATAAGATACGGATCTGGTTCACAGAGATGCAAGTAAATCGAAGAATTTTTTAAATAACTGAACCCGGTACGTTATCCTGAACGGCAAGTGTTCATTGGAGACAGGGATGGCGTCAGAAGTGCCCCAGAGAAGTATCGTAGGACCGCGCTTGTTATACACAGTCGGACTGAACTAATGAGATCTGCGGCTGTTTGCTGACGAAGCTGTAGTGTACGATAAGGTGTCCACATTGAGTGACTGCAATCGGATACAAGAACGCTTGGAGAGAATTTTTATTTGCTCTAAATGTGGAAAAATGTAATTATATACGGATGCATAGGTAAGAAAAATCCTATAATTCTCGAATACAGTAGTTGTAATGTGATGGTTGACACGGTCACGTCAAATAAATAAGCGTAACGTTGCAAAGTGACATGAAATAGAACGAGCGCGTAATTCCGGTTGTAAGGAACAAAATGGTCGATGTCGGTTTACTATGAGAATTCTATGAAAGTGTAGCTCATCTATAAAAGAGATCGCGTACAGAACGCTTGTGCAGCCCTTACTTGAGTACTGATTTGGCACCGTCACCAGGCAGGATTTACGGAAAACACTGAAGCAATTCTGAGATGTTCTGCCAGATTTGTTTTGATCAGCACTCGAGAATTCCGTGAACACAGACGGGAATCGCTGCAGGGAAGGCGACGTAATTTCCGCGAAATACTTGAGAAAGTTAACTTTGGACAGAATTTTATAAGCGCTCACATCAATCAAATAAGTGACTCTTATGTTGCCATACTGTCTATTTTCACGAACGCCGATTAGTCGATTTAGTAACTTTTATTCGATTACAGCGTACTTTCATCAGTCACCCTGTGTTGTACATACTGCTTGCACTGACCATCTATTCTAACTTACGTCTCACTACCAACTGCCTTGCTCAGCCCTGCGTTCTGTGCTTATTAAACTTGCATTATTATTCGCTATTTCTAACAAAATAATATCTGGTTATCAATAATGAACTAAAATACGGCGGAATTTCTTTCCATCTGAGACTACTAAATCTGTTCAATATATTTTATAAAAGGAGAGTAACACGAGGAGTATGATAACAAATAAAAGTTCAATCGCTTTTTAAAAATGAGATAAAGTAACTGCCAGAACTGAAGAGAGTTTAGCTTATTTGACGCAACGTAAAAGGCTTTCGATACATTCTTAAACAGCAGACTAAAAGTAATACCAGAGTGTTTCTCAAGGAAAGAATAAACGTGTTTCCGTAGAGGAAGGTCGACAACAGATGCTGTTTTTGTCACTAGGTAACTGAAAAACATTTAGAAATTAATTGAGAGTACTATGTAGCATTTGTTGACTTGTAAAAAGCCTTAGATATAGTTAATAGGCCAAAACAAATTACACTAAAGAAGATTGTGTACCCACTCCTTTTAATAACCATCTTAAGGAGTCTTTACTAGATCACAGCTATCATATTAGATGAACTGCAGGTAGCTACTTTTTCACAAACAAGTAATCAGACAAGGATACAACATTAACCAATGCTTTTTAGTGCGTATGAAGACGATACACTTCATGGATGGAAAAACCCCAGTTTCATGCCGATATTAAAATAGACACAGAGAGTATCTTGAATTTTGTTTCAGACGAAGACGACCGTACAATTTTAACACTGAAAGAAAGTGAACTGTAACAAGGAATTTACCTTCTAAGCAAAGTAGTCCAAAACCACAGTATAACTAAACCTACATGAAAACTATGTCAATGGCTTTCATAAGAAGAGACCTCATAAGAAAAAAAATTGTGATGAGAAGTACATTAATGTAAGTAAGGTTAGTCACTTTAGCAATTGTGACGTGTTATCAACACGAATATGGCAAAAATATCGACACGAAAGTAGCACAATTTGGAATCATATGTGGAACAATAAATAGGTACTTCAGAAAAAAAGCGCAAACATAACAAAAATCAAGTTTTATGCAGTAAAGGCTTGCCTATAATACTCTACCGAAATGAGGGATGTGTCATTCGCAAACGAAAAGAGAGTAAGATCCAGTCAGCTGAAATGAGATTTCTTAAGGCTGTGAAAGGGTATGCCAGAGTAGAGATTAAGAAATAACGCTGTTACAACGGAATTGAACATAATGAACGTAAGAAGAAAATCGAAGGCAACAGAAAGAAGTAGAATGAACACCTCTACAGAACGACGTGCGCACTCTACCTTATAGAGTCAGAAATTGTAATACCATAGGCTGAAGAAGTCTGGGAAATCTAAGGAGATATCGTTTTCAGAGTGTGATCTTAAAGAGTATACACATTCTGCCAGTACATGACAGAATCATCGTTACAGTCAGAGGAACGCTACGCAGCTGTTTTCGTTATTTCAGTAGACTGCGCCATAACGTTATTGTGTAACATTTCATTTTACTCATGAGTTTTGCGTGGTACCATAATCTTACATTTATTTGGCTTAGGACATGGCAGACACGTAACGTGAATTCTAGGCACCGAAAAAAAAATTAGAATTATGTGTACTATGTTAAAAAAAGGCAAGGAAAGGCAGCAAGAGATAGTTAGTGAGTGACTACTCACTTCAAAACAGTTTGACTTAACCCTCCAATCTTAGAAAATTATTTCTTCATTTCTTGCACAAAAGTAGCTAATTCTAAGTGAGAATTATTTTCGCTCACACAGACTGTCTTAGACTTCCGAGAAGCTGTTAAAGACTTATTCTGTGATGAAATTACGTGCTTAACTTTCAAAACAACATTTCCAAATTTGGAATTCTAAGAAAAAACATCACTAATATTCATCATCATCATTTTCTTTGGACCTTTGTACCCCTGTAACGCGGGGTCGCCCTTCTTGCTGTGGATTTGGCGATGTTAGTGTCAGAGGGTGGCCAGATGCCTTTCCTGTCGCCACCCTGTACCCCCTGGGGCGCAATTAGTGTACCCCAGCTGTCTGCGTCTAGTGTAAACCTTGAAACAGTGCGAACGTTTTCCAATGTCTGTGAGTCGTGTAACTGAGGCGGGACGTGGGGACCAGCCCGGTATTCACGTAGTGGGGTGGGATGTGGAAAACCGCCTAAAAACCACATCCAGGCTGGCTGGCTCACCGGTCCTCGTCAGTAATCCGCCAGGCATATTCCATCCGGGGCCGACGCGCTTACCTGAGTCCAGGAAGCAGCGCTTTCGGCTAACCTGTAGGTAAAAAAGAAAGGAAAAAAAAGTCACTAATATTGTCACCTGAAATTAACTTTTACCAAAAGAGAATAAGTTAGGGGACATTACACGTCTCCCATAATCGAACAAGGAAACAATGAGCCAGGCAGGTAGCTGGAACACATTTAAAAGTATAAAATATATTTTTGAAAACCAAAATATTTCGCGACAGACAGCAGAAGAGAACAACATCCATCAACAACGGGTTAGAGAGCAAAATTAGTTTGTGATATGTAACAGCACATAATGAAATATAGGGGAAGACACGTACCGCTATGTGCACTGATCAGTACTTTTGAAGATTAGTAGTAGTTGTACTGAATTATAAACATCAAAATCAGTTTTTTGATGCAATTCAAACTAACACGTTCAATAGTAACCACCAAAGTACAGTGTAAAACGAGAAATGAAGAATGTTTCACAGGACTTGTAAATATCGTGTTTATCTAAGACAGGCTGGAAGCAGAAAAGCTGCACAAAAAATACTCATGTGCAGGGACTACAGACAATATTTTATCCCATAGAAACATCCCACAGAAAAACAGGGTAAGTTCATTTAGTTAGAAAATGAGTTTATCGCACATTGTGATGGCCAACCGTTAGTACTACAACGCAGTTAAAAGTACTGTCGAATAAGACGGAAAGTTGCAAATTCGTAGGCTTTCCCGGCGTAATAAGTCTCAAGTCTCTTCGGGTTTGCTACCGGATCCTAAAATCATCTCGTTTCAATATTTCGGCAATCCAACTGTTCGCCATCTTCAGGAGAAAGCTGCTTCTGGGGGACTCATCAGCAGCAAACCCGAAGAGACTTTGAAGATGGCAAGTTACCGAGATAGGAAGGGTTTCAGTTTTAGTGCTAACCGAGAGAACGTTATAAGTCGGTCTTCCGATGGAAAGAATGGGTCCAGTCCAAGGTTTGCTTCCACAGTTTACATTACAACTGTTAGGGCGATTGTGCTGCTACTGCGAACGTGATAGGCTCAATTTCTTACTACACTGAAGCGCCAAAGATACTGGTATAGGCATGCGTATTCAAATATAGGGATATGTAAACAGGCAGGATACGACGCTATGGTAGGCAACGCCTATATAAGACAACAAGTGTCTGGCGCAGTTGTTAGATCGGTTACTGCTGCTGCAATGTCAGGTTATCAAGATTTAGGTGAGATTGAAAGTGGTGCTATAGTCGGCGATGGGATACCGCATTTCCGAGGTAGCAATAAGGTGGGGATTTTCCCGTACGACCTTTTCACGAGTGTACCGTAAACATCAGGAAACCGGTAATATATCAAGTCTCAGACACCGCTGATGCCGGAAAAAGACCCTGCAAGGATGGAACCAACGACGACTGAAGATAATCGTTCAATGTCACAGGAGTGCAATGATTCCTCAAATTGCTACAGATTTCAATGTTGACCATCAACAAGTGTCATTGTGCGAACCATTCAACAAAACATCATCGATATGAGCTTTCGGAGCCGATAGTCCTCTCTTGTACTCTTGATAACTTCGTCACACAAAGCTTTACGCCTCGCCTGGGAACATCAACACCGACATTGGACGGTTGATGAGTGGACGAGTCTCGTTTCAAATTTTATCGAGTGGGTGGACGTGTACGGGTATGGAGCCAACTTCACGAATCCATGAACCATGCATCTCAGCAGGGGACTGTTCAAGGTGGTGGAGGCTCTATAATGGTGTTGGGCATGTGCAGTTGAAGTGGTATGGGATCCCTAATACGTCTAAATGCGAATTTGACAGTCACTTGCATCCATTCATGTCCACTGTGCATTCCGACAGACTTGGGCAATTCCAGCCAGACAATGCGACAGCCCACACGTCCAGATTTGCTACAGAGCGGCTGCAGGAACGTTCTTCTGAGTTTAAACAATTCCACTGGCCACCAGACTCCCCAGACATGAACATTATTGAGCATATCTGGGATGCCTTGCTACGTGCTGTTCAGAAGAGATCTCCACCCCCTCGTACCCTTACAGACTTATGGACATCCCAGCAGGATTCATAATGTCAGTTCCCTATAGCACTATTTCAGGAATTAGTCGAGTCCATGCCACGGCTTGTTGGGGCACTTCTGCGTGTTCGCAGGGACCCTGCACGACTTTAGGCAGGTGAACCATTTTCTTTAGCCCTTCAGTGTATGAATTGATTTCTTATAGTAACAGTGTTTTGCATGAAGTGAGGTAGCAGTGTTGTCGTTTTAGGATCTTTGTAATGTGTGGATCATCGATTGATGAAGGTGAGAAGCCATGTGTTTATCAGTCAGCTAAAAAGAGAAAAAGTTTGGCAGAATCAGTAATGTTTGTGGAGACCTGAGGGAAACGTTTCATTAGTTAGGAATTGACTGCTAATACTTATTTTTTGAGTGTTTCCAACAAACCAAACCCCCGAAAGAGTGAAATTGAAAAGGTCAATCTTCCTATTTAACCAGATTAATTTCTGTGTCATTAATTTCTCGAAGATGGCCTTGGTATGACGATGCAAATGCGAGTGATTGCTCTTTCTGACACGTTGTCAGAATCAAACGAGATGGTACCAAGAGCAAAATTCCTTTTTGCCAAAAGGCTTTCATTGCTTTGCGTGGAATAACAAAAAGCGGATTGCAGACTATACAATAGAGTACGAAGGCTACTGGAATATCTCCAAGAGACAAGAGAGGCACGCATGCTAACTGGCCTTGGAGACTAGCCAAAGAAGAACAGGTGTTTTTAAGGGAAGAAAGACCCACTATAACAAGGAAAAGAGTGACAAAATTTATCTTCCGGAAGAATCGTCAATAAAAAATGCCATGACTTATATTAAGAGTAATACCGTGAACTTCCTGTTGCATATGAGAGATGCCAAAAAATTTTTGACAGCAAATCAAACTTACCATTTGGGTTCCCACGTGCTGATACCTGCTCAGCATGTGATAAATTTGGAGCTGTCACAAATTGTCTCTGAAAAAGAATACTTATAAATTGGAAATAAAATCACTTAGTACGGAAGACCAGGTTCACAAGCTAAGGGCTCTTATATGTTACTCATGAAAGCGAAACGCGAGGCAATAATGCAAAAAGATAGTGGAAAATGAAGCAATATGCATGGAAGTTTAAAAACTCGCCTTGCCAAATGTCAGCATCGATGACGTTTACTACAATCGCCAATTATCGTTTTAAAGTTTCAACATTCACATTCATCAATTTTCCAACAGTGATGCCGTATTTTATACTTACACTTAAGTTGTAGGGGATAAAAGAGCGAATGAAGTTATTAGATTTTTGCACAATTATGCTAGTGAAACCCTTGATCTTGTGATATTCTGTGGTTCATGCTCAGGGCAGCATAAGAACTATGCAGTACTCTTATACCTTCACTGTGTCGTTCATACCATTAAGAGACCGGATAGTGTCAAAATACTATATCCTGTAAGAGGGGACTCTTACATGGGATGTGATAAAATCTTTGTGTTTGATAAAAAGAAAACTATTGGAGAGTTACCAGAAGGGTGGGTTAATGCTTTTGAAACTGCAGACATTTTTAAAAGCAAGTTGCAAATTGAAGTGTTCATTCAAGATACGTTCATTCCTTCATTGTGAACGAAGATAAGCTGTTGAAATACAGGATTACTTACCACGAAAACTGGACACCAGTAGATCTGGAACCATCTGGTGGCTTAAAAGTAGATATCGAGCCAGAGTATCAACCACAGAGTCCTGACAAATTGTTGTGGCCTCATCGTGCCTATAATGGTAAGTGTTTTGCAAGGTAAATCAATTTTGTTTTGTAAGTAACTAATTCTAGGAGTATATTTTCAAAGCCACTGTCAATATCTAATGAAAAATATACAGACCTTGAAGAACGTAAGAACGCAAGGCGCAGGAAGTTTCTAGTCAAGTCCACCACATAGCGAACCAGAATCCAAGACTAACAAAAAAAAAAAAAAAGTCCAAAGATAAAAAAAAAAAAATGGACGAAAGCCTAGCAAAAAGTAATGGCTTTACTGCGCTTTTTCCTTGGCAAAGCTGTATTTTCTTTGCGTGTTTTAATTGTTTATCGTACGATTCAATTGTTATTTTTTCTAATGTATCTCCTTTACGATCATTAAATTTGGCTTGTTAATTATATTACTTACACTCGATTGGAATGTTGTAATTATTTTTTGTAATATTGAAAGTTTAAATGTCCTGATAAAATGTGAATTACTTGGCTTTTTCCGTGGGCTCTTCATATCCAGACTTGTGTAGGACAATATGACATTCAAAAACATGAATCCGCATGCAATGGCTGCATATAAATCATCCAAGCCAGTCACGCCAATTCTATAGGCATTTCTCGCAACAAAAAAGGAAAAAAAACCTCTTCTTCTTAGCGAGATGATGGAGGAGGCTAATGGGCCTTAATTATTTTTCCAATACGGACGATAATGTCTTGATAATTTTATAATTCGGCTATCGTGAAGACCAGGTCAGATGGATTATATCATCCTCTCTTTCGTTAAACCAGTCTTAGGAAGTTTCCATCAATGTCATTGGCCATTTTGATATTTTTGTTGGGAACGTAGGTTGTGACAGTGGATGAACATAGTCCCTTGAAATGGTTTTACAGACCACGACAATCCACTGAAAATTAACACGTGATGTCAGAAACTTCAGCAGACTCTTCAGCCTTTATGTTACAGTTGGAACCAATCTCTTGTTACACGCTTCTTCTAGCATTGTTTGTAAACGAGTAATTGATATGGCAGGGATACATGACAAAGTAGACTCGTTGGACACCATGGAATTTAAATATTGTTCTTTAGTCCGGGTTTTGTGCTCCTGATACCACAAAAATTTCTTCTTTGGTTTCAGTTAGTTTTCTTCTGAAATACCCATCACTCTCGTTTGTTAATGCTGTGTTCGCTGGATGTACGAGGTCGTACTGAAAAGTAATGCCTCCGAATTTTTCGTTCTATTCACAATATCGGTTGAGGTATGTCATGCACATTACTCAGTCGATTGCTCCGCTTCACTGACACAAGTTTCAACCCTTTGCCGTTAGAGGGCTGCGAATTGTAGCGCGTAACACGTCGGTGTGTAACGTTACTATGTTGTAATTATGCAGATCATTCCCTTTTCCAAGAAGGGTCATAGGACAGATGCACATAGTTGGAGGCCTATATCGTTGATGTCAATCTCTTGTATAACCATGGAGTATGTTTTATACTCAAGAATTATGACGTTTATCGAGAAGGGAAATCTCCTTTCTAAAAATCAACGCGGATTCCGCAAACAGAGATCTTGCGAAACTCACCTCGCTCTGTTCCTCCATGAGATCCATAGCGCTGTACACGGCGGCTCTCGGTTGATGCCGTGTTCCATGACTTCAGCAAGGGTTTTGACATCTTCCCGCCCTGCCGTTTAGTGAAAAAAATGTGAGTCCTACCGACTATCGAACCAGATCTGCGACTGGAATCAAGATTTCCGTACAGGTAGAACTCAACACGTCGCTCTCAATGGAACAAAATGAACAGATGTAGAGATAATCCCATGGAAGTGTGACAGGACCGTTACTGTCTACGATGTATGTAAATGATCTGTTCGCAAGTGAGGCGGTTTTTGTAACAATTGGCAATTCCATAAGACACTATAAATGGTTAAAATGACTTTAGGCACTATGGGACTTAACATCTGAGGTCATCAGTTCCCTAGACTTAGAGCTACTTAAACCTAACTAACCTACGGACATCACGCACATCCATGCTCGAGGTAGGATTCGAACCTGCGACCGCAGCAGCAGCGCGGTTCCGGACTGAAGCTCCTAGAACCGCTCGGCGACAGCGGTCGGCAGAAGACACTATAGATTTGCACAAGACATAGAGGGGTTAATGAATTATACAGGGACTGGTAGTGACCCTGTAAATAAATAAATGTAACATATTACGCACATATAGAAAAATAAATACGCTACTGTAGAAGTTCAGTATTGATGAAAAATTACCGGGAAGAGTGTCTGCCATGAAATATCTACGGATAACTATCCAAAACTACCCTAATTGGACTGACCACGTAAAACAAATGGTAGGAAAAGCAGATTTCAGACTGCGATTCACAGCAAGAATCATTAGGAAATGCAATTTCATTCGCTAAAGAAGAGGCTTACAAGGCGCTTCTTCGACCGATTCTTGAGTATTGTTAATCAATCTGGAACCCTTAACAGGTAGACTTGAGTGAAGAGATAGACAAAATCCAATGGAAAACGGTGCGTTTCGTGACGGAATCGTTTGGTCGTCGCGAGAGCATTACAGAGATGCTCAACAATCCACAGTGACGGACGCTAAAAGAGAGTCGTTGTGCATCACGGAGAGGTTTACTATTGAAGTTTCGAAACAGCACTTCCCGGGAAGAGTCTGAGGACATATTATTTCGTCCCACATACGTCTCGCGAAATGATAACAACGAGCTAATACAGGGCTAGCTAATACAGAGGACTTCCAACAACCATTCTTGGCTCACGCCATTCGTGAATGAAACGTGGAAGAGGGGGGCGGGAGTGGAGGGGGGAGGGAGGGGACAGTTACTGGCACCAGAAATACGCTCCGCCACACACCGTTAGGTGGCTTGCGGAGTATTGATTAGATGCAGGTGTTTACCCTACGCTTGAAATAGGGCTCAGGTCACACGAATCCTCAAATAAAGAAGTAGAATGGACCCACAAACATGTCGTTCTGTATCACTCACGTCTGTTTATGATAGAATCCTAGAACATATTCTAAGCTCAAACATTATTAACTTCATCGGGCGCCGAGCAGCGCGAGCTGTGTGACGGTCTCAAAGGGGCGGCGTTTTTACATCGCACCGTTGTGAACGTATTGCGGAAATGTCGTGTCGATAGATTGACAGGGCGAAATAGGACTCAGGAGAGCCTCCCTGGAATAGCTGGGGATAGAATGGATAGCGAAGGGAACGATGAAGACCCAGGGCCTCAGACGCAGGGGCCCGACCGAGAGCAGGCCGGCCCCCCGCGAGCTGTACGTCCGCGGCCTTCCAGGCAAAGAATTAGCAATAGGGCTGAGGTAGATCTCGCGAGTAGGTCTGAGCCAAACACCACCAACACACAGGAAACAGATGTCGAACATGCACTCAGACAACAAATTCAGAAGCTACAACAGGCACAACAAGACAACAACATGGCGACTTCCCGCAAAATCCAACCAACCAATCACGACGCACCACGACAGGACACAGAACAAAACTCGCCCAATGAAGACACAAATCAAACATACGATGATGACAACATTTCACAGTACTACCGCTCTTCAGAATCTGAGTCATCTGAGCAAGAAGATATGGAACAAAACGATGGGGAAGGGGATTTCCAAACCCCTCCCCCACGGAGGGGGGGCTTATGGGCGCTCAACATCGAGGTCCCCCACGGAAAACAGCCAAACGGAAGAACACTGAAGACGACACAGCACCGCACAAACAATTCACCATTCAAACAGAAAACCGATTTGAACCTCTCTCACCTCCAACACAGCGAAGCGAGAGTACCAGAAATCCAGCAACTGCAACCCAACCAACTCCGTCATCATCAAACGCTCCTCAAGCCATTCCAAAGAAACCAAGGATCCCGCCCATTACTATCCAGCATAAAGCCCGCTACCTAACGCTCAACGCAGCATTGAAAAAGCGCATGGAAGGACCAATACAGGCTATCTATAAAGGAGACACTACCAAATATCATTTTGACTCAATGAAAGACCAATGGACAGCACTCGACTTCTTTCATCATCATAACATTTGCAATTTTACCCATCAACCGCAAAGTGAAAGACACCTAAAAGTAGTGATAAAAGGTTTACCAGAAACAGTCACAGAAGCAGAAGTAGACAAAGACTAACGATACCTCAACTTCAAGCCAAGAAACGTTCACCAATACAAGAAAAGTGACAATAATACAAAACAATTACGACCCATGGACTTCTACGTAACACTTCACAGAAAACCAGAAAACGACGCCATTTACCACGTCCGCTACATCCTTGGCACAAAGGTAACAATTGAATCTTATCAAAATACAGACGGTCCACCCCAATGTAAAAAGTGTCAGGGTTTCCTTCACACCGCAAACTATTGTTCTATGTCGACTCGCTGTGTCCGCTGCGGTGGCGCCCATAGAGCAAGAGAATGCAGCCTACCAGTAAATGCTACATCACACTGTGTAAACTGCAAACAAGATGGTCACCCCGCGTCCTTTCGCGGCTGCGAAGAATTGCAGAAAGCAATACGCATTTACCAAGCCCAACGACCAAGAACCACCACTCCAGCAGTAGCAACAATTCAACCAGCCGTAAAGAACACACCAATGCCAACTCCAGCTGAAGCCAGCCGCAGAGGACGCAAAACATGGACAAATCTCCAGACAAATCAGGAATCACCCTCAACTACCCAGACACAACAGGCACCAAATTCAACCTCAAACCAAACAACTGGACCTGCTTCCTTCCTCGACTTCCTGAATCATATTAAAAACTTCTGGCAAAACACACAGTGGACGATCATCATATCAATCATCACCACCACATTTCAGAAATTTATGACTGCACCAGACATACTATCAAAATTAATGGCAATTGTCAGTGGAGTAATGAAATTCTTTGGTACCGACAATGGAAATTAGACCTACCAGGAAACAAAACCTTCGTTTTTGTAATTTTAACGCCTCAGGACCACACAACAAAAAAGACCTATTAAACGAATTCGTAGAAGAAAACAAGATCGACATACTATTTGTTACTGAAACACATTACGTCCAACACAATCTTTTAAACTGAGGAATATGGTATGCCACCGAACAGACCGAACCAACCGACAGGGAGGCGGTACGGCCATCTTCATTCGCTCACATATACGACACAATCCTGAAATTACGCCACAAATGACATCATTAGAAGCCACAATAGTAAAAATAGAAACAATGCAAGGAAAAATAACACTGGTGGCTGCATACCTCAGCCCCAGAGCAACATTCGAAGAAAATGACTTACCTCAAATATTTGATAACAACAACAAAATCTTACTGGCCGGCGACTTAAATGCAAAAAACACCACGTGGAATGGCCGACGAAATAATGCACGGGGAAACACACTATATAACCTACAAGGACGACTGAATGCTACAATTTCCGCTCCTGAAGATATTACCCGCATTCCATTCAATCACCGCCACCAACCGGACGTCCTAGATATTTTCATAACCAAGAACCTCGATCCCGACCTGCATCTCCAAACCTTTCAAGATCTCACCTCCGACCATCTACCTGTAATCGGCCACATCGGTAACGCAATAGAACCGCCTCACCCACGACGCAAAACCACAATAAATTGGGACCAATTCCAGAGATGGCTAAATAATAACATTCGTCCCACACTAGACCTAACAACTACTCAAGAAATAGAAGAAGCCATTGCCTCTCTAACAGACAAAATTAAATCAGCCTATAAGAAAGCATCTAAAACAAACATATTTCCTGAAACAAACGTCCACACTCTGCCACCACTTACACAAGATCTCAAATACCTCAAAAACGCAGCTAGACGCCGATGGCTCCAAACACGCAACCCGGAAGATAGAAGACAATTAAACAGACTCAAAAAACAAATACATCACCGTGTACAAGAATGGAGAGCCGAAGTCTGGGAAGACCGAATGAGCACCCTGCAACTCCGAAACAAAGACGATTGGAAACTAATTAAAAACCTGCGACGCACAAAAACACATAAACCGGCCTTACTGCGCAATAACAACCTCATCTTCGACGCCTTCAGCCAGGCAGAACTGTTTGCAGCTACCTAAGAACAACAAAATACAATAGAACCTCAAGGAAACTAACAACCTGACATACTGCAATATCAACAACATGTGACAGCTACAGCCCAGAATATACGTCAGACACCACCTCGCGACCTACCAGAACTAACCACTCCGGCGGAAATAAAAACAATTAGCAACCGACTCGGCACAAACCCCGCTCCTGGATCGGACCTGATCTCCAACATTCAACTCCAGAACCTGCCTAGAAAGCCCTTAGTCCTACTGACCAGAATCATCAACGCCTGTTTAATCAACCATTATTTCCCACAAGCATGGAAGATCTCCAAAATAGTACCTATCCCAAAACCTGGAAAGGACCTGAAACAACCACATAATTACAGAGCGATAAGCCTACTCCCAACAATGTCAAAAGTCCTGGAACGCATCGTACTCCCAAGAATTCGACAACCATTACTTGACGGCAACATCATCCGACAAGAACAATTCGCCTTCCAAGAAAAACTATCAGCAGAACTCCAGGTCCTCCGTATTACAGAATATATTACTCAAAACATGAATCTCTCCAAGTATACAGCCGCAGTTTTTCTAGACGTCGAGAAAGCATACGATAAAGTATGGAAGGACAACCTTGTCACGAAACTAAAAGACCAGACCGACATACCTGAATGCTACATCAAAATGACTGATAGTTTTTTACACGACCGGAGATGCTTTGTACAAATAGATGACAAACGATCAGCACACAAAGTACTACAAGAAGGAATACCGCTAGGTTCGGTACTTTTGCCAACCCTATTTACTGTGTATGTAAACGACATCCCGAAAACATAAACCTCGACAATAGCGCAATTCGCAGACGATACAGCACTTCTAGAAACGCACAGACGACTATCAACAACAATAAATAGACTACAAAAACAAGTTGACTACACAGAAAAATGGGCCAAACTAAACAAAATCAAAATAAACCCAGAGAAGACAGTCGCCATCATATTTACACGCCGTCGACCACAAATCCACGACCAAATCGAGTTAAACGGAATGCATATACCATAGACAACATCAGTAAAATACCTTGGCGTAACAATAGACAATAAAATGTTATTCAAGCAACACATAGAACAAAAACGACAACGCATATCAAGAACCATCCACGCAATTTACCCTCTTCTGGCCAGCAAAGAAATGTTTCAAAGAACAAAACTAAACATATACAAAGCTATAGTCCAACCAATGATGCTCTACGGCTGCTCGTCGTGGGGCATAACCAGTAAAACCAACAGGAAACCACTTCAGACACTTCAAAACAGATGCTTAAAGCTCATTCTTAACGCCCCTTGGTGGACGAGTACCAATCAAATACACGAAGAACTAAACATGCCGACAGTGGACAACCAAATCAACACATCTACAAGAAGACTCATCGAAAAAATAGAAAGGCTCAGACCTACCAGACAGCAATGACAAGAATTAGCAACTGTAGGACCAGCCCCTTGGCACAAAATAAGAGTTCCGCCATCCATATTACAATACAACTAAGAACCAAGACGCAAATCAAATCGGAAAGATCACAACAAAACAACGAAGCAACAATAAGTATATATAAAATACCAAGACTGTGGGCCTCAAGGACCAATAAACCGTGCCCAAAGGCTCTCAAATGAATACAAGGTGTCCCATTTTATTCAAATAAATGGTGTCCCCAGTAAGAAAACCTACTCCGCACACTTGAGGAACCAACCTCCTCCGGAGGTAGAGCCCTTGCCAACGCACAAGACACACAAAAAAACAAAACAAAAAATTAACTTCGTGGAACAGAACAACCTTTTCCATGTAAATCAGCATAGATTTCTAAAACATCGATATGTGAAACCCAACACGCAATCATCATCATTACATCCTAGGTGCCACGGATATAAGGTCAAAACATACACGCAAACTACACAAGCTGCGACTGCAAATAATAATCGACAGATCAATTTCCGACATCTACATCTACATCCATACTCCGCAAGCCACCTTATGGCGTATGGCGGAGGGTGCCTTGTGCACCAGTGATTCTTCCTCCTTTTCCTGTTCCAATCGCGTATGGTTCGGGAGAAGAATGATTACTTGCAAGCTTCTGTGTGGGCTCGAATCTACCTAATTTTCAATACATTTTGGATAAATGGCAGCATCGCTCGTAAATATTGAAATCCTTTACTTTACAGATCGATTTCGGTCCCTGTGTGACCATCTTCAGTGCTAAAAATACGTAAGAACCATCACACATTAACATCTTAGCATAAATGTGGCACTATTTATAACCATCATCAGAAAATATAGAAACAGAAAAATATATACAAATGTACTGATTCTTGTACATATCAAATTATTCGAGCCTTGTAGGTCCATATCGCAACAGCACAACATTTTCTACGAGGTGTAACATGTACTGTGATGATTACTTCCAAGAGATATCCTCGCTTTTACTGCATACAATAATTTTTAAATTTACAGAAGAGCCCATCTTGTAACAGTAGCAGTTGTCGATCCCAGCGTACATTGAGCTTATAGCTTACACAGCCAACTAGCTAAGCTCAGTATTGCAAAAGCAAGCATCATAGAGCCCTCTACATTCCAAAGCGTACAACACACAGACATCAAACACAACAGATGCCATCAATAGAAAAAAATTAAGTATACACAAAAAATTACCTTTAAAATCAGATAACGATTTTTTACCGTCAGAAGTCATAGCAAAGCTTTAAAAACTCAGCACAGGCATAATAAAAAAATACAATAAAGTTACGCCCTCTGGTGTAAAGTAAAAGATTTAATTTTTTGCAGAAATATACCTAAAGTAAAAGCACATAGTAAATTATTAAAAGCAAATACAGAAAAGTTATCATCAGAATTAGATTTTCAAAAACATTGAGTAAATGTAAAAACATTAACCCTTTAAAATGGGACGTTACACCCTCTCTCAACATACTCGAAGACGTGAACAACCTAATGATTGACGTTAGAAGCATATGTTCTTAACAGGCATTTACAAAAAGTAATCTCCCCTATGATGTATGGGACGTGTAATAATGCTATTTTTTATGTGCTCAACTGACGTTAAATTTAAATTACGACAAAGTGGGCGACTTTGGCATGGTAACTTCAATTAATAAAAAGGCTCCTCAAGATCGTCATACCGGCTGATCTTCCGTGCTGTTATGATATGGGTCTATAACCTTCGAATAATTTAGTCTGTACAAGGATTTGTACATTTGTACAATTTTTTCTGTTTCAGTATTTTTTTATGGTGGTTATGAACAAGGCCACATTTGTGTTGAGAGCCTCATGTCTGATGGTTCTTATGTGTTTTTCGCACTGAAGATGGCGACCGAAATCGATCTGTCAAATATAAGTTTTCAATTTTACGACCTATTCTGCCAAATATATTGACAATAATACGGTTGTGGTGCACACTGTTCCCAATGGAATTAGACATCTATGGAATTTTATCTTCACGGTCTTTTCGCGAGATGTACGTAGGGGGAAGCAATATATTTATTGACGCGTCTAAGAATCTACGCTTTCGGAGCCTTAACAGTAGTCCATAAGGTGATGCAGAACGCCTCTCTTGCAGCTCCTGCCACTGGGGCCTATTGGGCATCTCCGAGACGCTTTCGTGCCTACTATATGAACCTGTAACGAGACGTGCTCCTCTTCTTTGGATCTTCTTTATTTCCTCTATCAGACCTATCTTTTACGTATCCCATACTCTCAAGCAATATTGAAGTACTGGCCGAACGGGTGTTTTGTAAGCATCTTCCTTTGTCGTTGTACTACATTTCCGTAAGATTCTTTGAAGAATCTCAGTCTGGCATCTGTCTTATTCGCGATTAATTTTAAGTACTCGTTCCACTTCATATCGCTCCGTACACATAATCCTAGACATTTTGTGAAAGTAATTGCGTCCAGTGATTGTTCTGTAATTTTGTAATCATACAATAAAGAGTCTTTCTGTCCGTGATTCGCAGTACGTTACATTTATTTCTGTTAAAGGTCAGTTGCCACTCCCTACTCCAAGCGCGTACCTCAGCAAGTGTTCCTGCATTTCGTTACAGTTTCCTAGTGTTGCATCAACAATTATCGTCACAGAGCGTCTGGACAGCTGGCTTCGATCCGTTTACTGATTTAACATAAGACCAAAATATTTTAGGATTTCTTGTCAAGTTGGTAGTTTCGACACAAGATTATTTTTTATTCTTTACGGAAGAACGCTATTGATCCCTGGATGCATGCAAAACAATCTTCAGTATGGACGAAACAATATCGTTTTTATTGAAACACTCGGATGGATCAACGGTGAGCGCCAGAGACAGTTGCCTTTTGCAAGCCAGGAATCTACCGATAGCGCTACCGAAGATCGACTCACGACCCGCAAACACAGCACCACTTCCGCCAGTACCTCATCTACAACCTTTCAAGTGCAAAGGTCTCAAAATGGAGTACGGCCGGCATCCAGCTTTAGCTTATCAGCAAGTTTCAAATTTCTTTGCAGAGTGAAGATCCACTCTGGATTGTTTATATTGTTGCATCCATTTGCTTGAATTATTGTACAGCTCTGTAACGTCGTAGCTGACAGATTTATATTCAACAGCAATGAAGATACAGTATCTTCCTTGCTTTTACACACGAAAATGTTTCTCTTACATGAATTTGTATCTCAAAATTAATTTTAGTATTTGTATACTAATTTATATAGCAGTTTATGTGTCTATGTAGAGCAAGTGATTATATTGACAACAGCATTTTTAGTCTCATTGTGATTAACTACCAAAAATAGTGCCAGCAGGAAGTCATAGGTCACAGAACTAGCACAACGTTTTCAGAACAAGACACGCGTACATTACGTCAAGTAAGGTTTGGCGTTTGGAAAGCAAAGGAAGACTAGATCTTTATCTACTTAGACGACGTGATCACCGTAGGTCAAACACAACCTCTTGCTGAGCGATTATGGTGAAGGAATTCGGAAGTGTACGTTTCCAATGCACTAACCCTGCATTCATCTTAAGCGATTTCCGAAACCCATGGAAAACCCAAGTTTGGGGAATTTCACATTTACCAAATTCGAGTCGAGTATCATAAACTGGAAGAACACAGTTCCCGGGTTCGATTCCCGGCGGGGTCAGGGATTTTCTCTGCCTCGTGATGGCTGGGTGTTGTGTGATGTCCTTAGGTTAGTTAGGTTTAAGTAGTTCTAAGTTCTAGGGGACTGATGACCATAGATGTTAAGTCCCATAGTGCTCAGAGCCATTTGAACCATTTTTTTGAAGAACACAGTGAACAGTACCTCATCTCAGAAGCAAAATATATTGATCCGTAGTTCCTTAAAAATGTACAGCAACATATAATTAATTAGAAAAAATATTACGTTCAATGAGGGAAAGACTCTCATGTCAAATTAAGTATCCTAGTACGTCAATAACGAGACAGTTAATTAACTACACGACGAAAAACACAGTCACTCAAAAAATTATTCCTTACATTGACATCTAAACCACACGTTCGTTTTATTGCATGGTTTGTAACACGTCGACAGACGATCTATTATCCTTAGTATTCCTATTAACTAGTATATTAGTTATCGGCTGCTTGTCCACGTTTGTAATAGTTCATGTGAATTTCGTCATCATAACTATCATTATCAACAGCAATATTCCGTTCTGAGAGCAGGTTCTTGCTGTTTTAATTTTTTGGGATCTGTCACTTCCTTCTTCAAGTTGTTGTAACTGCATCTGTTTGGCGAATTGTTCAGAATCAGAGCTCTCTTCCGTCCTTGCCTTCTTTTCGCTCCACACATCGTCCAGTTGAGGTTATAGCTATCCACGCTTCTTCAGTACCTGCCCAGTGCCATTTCTTTTTCCGTGTTCACTTACGTCCAGTAACCGTCTTCTCTCTTCCACTCTCCTCAGCTCCTCTTCGTTTGGCACACTGTGCACATTCTTTAATTTTTTTACGGGCGCCATCACATTTTCCCTCATCATATTCCAAGAATAGGTATCCTTCTGTATGACATTCTAGACAAAACTCTCAATGAACTTTTCCTTAATCCCGTTTACATACCTTTTCAGAAAATCAAACTCTTCCTACAAATTGATTTCCGCAGCTCGTGGCGTCTGGCTTTAGCTGTCGCAGCGGTCGCACGCTCCTCAAGTTTGCTCCGTGAACGTTCAGTGTTTACGCCAGTGTTTTTGTGTTTCGTGATCGTTTATTGGCGTTTTGCACTTGAATTAAGCGTTATCAATTGAGCATTTGGTCTTCGTTCGTGTCGTCTTTCTACGTAGTGCCGTTGGGATTTCGGCGTTGTCCGCGATTTCTTCGCTGCAGGACACCATGGCAAACTCCGTGAGAAAAAACACCGTGATTTTCACCTTCGACAAGTACACCCGTCGAGTCCAGCCCTCTGCACTTGAAATACACGACTGAATTACCGAGGTAATTGGCCTTCATTCTGAATCTGTTCATACCATGCAGCTAGACTCTGATGAATACTGCATTTTTGTAAAGTTTAACGATTCCGTGAGTGTAGACCGCTTTCTGGCAAAATTTGGTTATGAAACGGAATTTATACACCGTGATGGTACTAAAAGTACTGTAAAACTCCGGAATTCCGAGTCCGTAAGTAGGAATGTTAGGGTTTTGAATATTCCCATAGAAGTAGACAACTCGAAAATTAAAGATATCCTTTCAAAGTATGAGGTTGTCAGGCAAATAGTCAACGAAAGGTGAGCTTCGCATTTCAAGCTGCAGTGCTTTAACGGCATACGTTCCGTGGAGATGGAAGTGAAGGCAAACATTCCCTCCCACATCTTTGTTGACGGGCACAAGGCGCATGTTGTGTACTCAGGGAAAACCCCTACATGTCATGTATGTAACGAGTCTGGTCACCTCCGTCGGGACTACCCTCGCCGTGTTTTTGTGCTAACAAATAACCTTACGCAACGCCGGAAATTAACACTCAACGATTTGTTGCCAGCCAGTAATACAACAGAGCCGGCGGCTGCCGTGGATCCTGTTATACCTCTGAAAATATTGCACTTAATGTTAATGCCTTTCCGTCTTTAAAACCTGCATTAACTGCTGAAATTCCGTCCCGTGACAGCGAGATTCCCACTAAAAAGCGTCCTCTTGAGGACACTGAAAAAAATGTTGATGAGGACTCTTCCTGTGAAAAACCCGTTGCCAGGAAGCCGAAGCCCAGTCCTGAAGATCTGTTGGAAGTGGAAAGAGGAGATGAAATGCAAGTCGACGTGGCTCCCACTTCCGCACAAGGACTTATACCGCCACGAACAAATAGTGACCTTTCACGGAAATGTGACCCTGAGCCTGAGGTCACAGCTGCAATAACCGCATCAAGTGCACAGCCCATACAGTGCGAACAGTACGAGGAAGTACCATGTAAACAACCTGCTGACTCCGAAGCGCAACGCCGCGCCGAAGGGGGAAATAAACAAGCATCACCGCCTCGCCAGGAAGACAACACAACAGACACCACGCCGGAACCAAATATTGACGACTCGCAAGCCACCGCCGTTGCGCCAGACGGCCACCGCCGGCGGCTGCGACCGAAACCGGGTCTTGCTGTCACGCGTCATCAAACGAAAGCCACACAAGAAGGACATCAAGAAAAAGAATATTAAATATGAAGTCATCAGGGCCAACACTGAAGAAGAGAAAGAGAAGGGACACAGTGACTTATAGCAATGCATTGTCAGGATTTCAGGATACTTTTCTTCTCAAGCGCTTTGTTTAAAAGCAGTGAAAATTTTTGTAGGAAGTTAGTACATGTAATGGGCATACAGCTTGTAATGATCGTGACTTGTAGAGAAGCACCTTGCTGCTATAATCATACCAATCCTCATCCCAAATTGCTTCTTCTGGTATGTCTGTGATGCAAGCTTATAGCATTACTACTATTAACATTAATAAAATACAGTCACCCTTGAAATTGGCAGCACTAAAAGAATTCTTGTACCAGTCTGGGACAGATATCGCGTTGCTACAAGAAGTTGCGATAACGGAATTTCGGATCCCAGGCTTTTTTGAAATTGTTAATGTTTCTACGGAAGCCAATATCAGTACAGCCATTCTTATAAGGGAAGGCATTCTGGTGACTGAAATCGAACGACAAGAATCAGGAAGAGCCATAGGAATAAAAATTTTCGATGTGACAGTGCTTAACCTTTACGCCCCATCAGGAAATTCCCACAAATTGGATCGTGCGAAGTTTTTTCAAGATGACCTGATTTATTTATTGAGGAAAAATCCGTGTTCTCTTATACTAGGTGGAAATTTTAACTGTGTTTTAAACCAGAAAGATCAACAACCCAATTTCAACTACTCGCCAAAGTTAAACAAGTTAGTAAGTGATCTACACTTTAAGGATGCGTGGGAACTTCAGCACCCGACGGCAGACGGGTTCACGTATATAACCACCCACTCCCCGCAGCATAGATAGAATTTACGTGTCACCAAATTTGCAAAATTATTTATTAAACGTTGAAACCGTTCCCGTGTATTTTAGCGATCACCGTACACTTGTAACTTGCTTTAATTTAAGTGTACAGCCAACACGTCGATTCAGAGGCCAATTAACTGACGAATAACTGGAACAGGAAATAAGAGTAGCGTGGACTATGTGCCTCCGCATAGTAGACAAGCACCCAACAGTCATTGACTAGTGGACTAGGAGGGCTAAACCAAGGCTGCGGAAAGTTGTCATGCAGTTTAGTGCAGCGAGGCACAGGGAGTTGAGGAATACAATGGAGTTTTATTATAAAGTTTTACGAGACTTATATCAACAGGCCCATGACGACGTAATTCGTCTGAATGATAACAAAAAACTAAAACCCAAGTTATTAAGCATTGAACGGCAACAGATGGAGGGACTGAAAATTAAATCGATAGCCACATCAGTCGTAGCAGATTAAACAGCTTCTCTGTATCACTTGGTGCGGCATGCTAAAAACAGACATCAAACTTTTATTGATGAAGTCCAGACGCATACTGGTACGAGGCTCGCATGCCAGAAAGAAATACTGGACGAAGTCCACAGGTACTATGAAACCTTATATGCAGCTCTCGAGGACTTTCTCGCTATTTTAGGTCCACAAATGTCGGGAACAGACAACGCTGACATCCTGTCACCTATTACTAAAGATGAAGTGCATGAGGCAGTGCGTTAACTCACCTCTCAAAAAATCTCCGGGACTTGATGGCCTCCCTGTGGAGTTTTATGCCCGCTACTGGTCTATAATTGGGGACAAGACCACTTCCATGGCAAATGAGGTCCTGAACGGAAAAACGAACCTGCAGAGATTAAGGAAAGTAAAATAGTACTGATTACTAAGAGTAAAGGCAAAACCAACTTAAACAATTTTCGGCCTCTTTCGCTACTAAATTCTGATTACAAAATAATTTCGCGTATTATCAACAAAAGACTCTCTGCCTTTTCCAACAAAACATTGAGTCATCATCAATCCTGTTCTCCGACCAGAACGATATTCGAAAGTCTATCTGCATACAGAGACGTCATTGCAATTACCTCAGTGACAAGTGTAAAATGAGCTTTAATCTTTATAGATTTCAACAAAGCTTTTGACCGCGTTAGTCATAGATACCTCTTTGCGACGCTGTCAAGAATGGCTTTCCACCCCCAGATTGTCAACATGCTAAGAAATATTGCAACAGGTATAAGTGCGAAAATAGCAATCAATGGCCAAACATCTAAACCCATACAGATAAGGCGAGGGGTTCCACAGGGCAGTCCCTTATCTATGTTTTTATTTTCCGTATCTTTAGAGCCCTTCCTCCGCACTGTCCACGCAAGATTAACAGGCATAACATTGAGTGGTGAGAAAACTGTCATACGAGCTTATGCTGATGACGTGGGCGTTGTAACAAGGAATAAGGAGGATACAGTTACACTGTAAAGAGAAATCCAAAGGTATTGTCTAGCGTGGGGAGCAACAACAAATGAAAACAAAAGTAAAATATTGAATCTACGGGGCCTAGATCATCTCCGACTGGCATGGGCAAAACAAGACAACAAACATAAAACTTTGGGAATAAACTTAATGGCATGTCCGATGAGGATGGCTGCTTTTAACTGGACGGAAACTAGGAGGAAAGTTCATGGTGCTGTAATGGAGAACATCCATCGAACTATGGACCTGGTGCAAAAAGTCAGATTCATCAACTCCTGCGTTTTGTCTAAAGCGTATTTCACTGCGCAGGTATTTCCAATCCCTAAACTAGTAGCAAAAGATATCATGTCCACTGTTACCAATTATTTATGGCGAGGAGACATATTCAGGGTTGGTGCGACTACCGTTATACTGGATGTCAGAAACGGGGGCCTCGGTTTGATGAATATTCGCAATAAAGCGTCTGCTCTGTTACTCAAACGGACTTTCCATATACTCAGAGAACTTCCACAACGTATAACTGCAAAGCTCTTTGAGGCTGTGATACCCCATAGCCTGCAAGCACCGATTGATGTGCGAAGGATTAATACCCGTCTGAGTATGTGAGGAATTTTTTCCTCGACGCAAGTTATCTTAGTGACGAAATCAGAAGCAACACACGTATCACAGCGCGCGACATCATACTTGAAAGGAAGTTAAATGAGGGCAGAAACAAAATTGAAACGAAATTCCCAAATTGTGACTGGAAAGCTGTAGGGCGAAGCATCAACTATGCCGGGCTATCTACAGACGCTATTTCCGCATGGTACAAAACAGTTAACAATGTCATCAGCACCAACGAGAGACTACATAGGATCGGTTTAAACCAGACACACCTTTGTGGAAAATGCAATCTGGTGGATACACTCATCCACAGATTCACCTGTGGTGGCAATGTGCATAACTGGAATTGGATCAGGCAACAAATCGCCTTTCTCACCAGATCCTCTACGGAATATATAACGCCATCGCTCCTCCTGAGACCAGACATGACATACTTTCCGAAATTAAAAACCAACGCCATTAGCTGGTTACTGGGAAAATATGTTAGTCATGTCACCCACAAACTTGGGTCGGAAAACGAGATAGAATTCCGCGTTTACATGAAATGTGAATATGCAAAAATCAGCACGTATCGCAACCACAAGAATCACTACGGCAACATGCTGAAGATCATTTTTGAAAGAATGGGTGTTGGTTAAATATGTGGAATCGCTACAACACCTTGAACGAGAACGAACAGAAGAAAATTAAAAGTCACTTGGTTTCGTATTATTATTTACTATTACCTTGCTTCCGGAACTTCTATGTTACACGAAAACTTTTTTTTTTCTTCAAAACATTTTGTTCAGAATTACTCGTGTTCGACTTCCAAAGTATTTGTGTGATTCAAGAAGAATTGTTAAGTTTTTATCGGTGTTCAGTTTCTACTCAGAGAAGAGGTTTCTTTGTCTTTCTTACATCGGAGAATGGGAATATTGTGTTACGATTTCTGCACACTTAGTGCTATAAAAATAATTTAAAAAAATAAAAAAGTGGTCGTGCGGTAGCGATTTCGCTTCCCGCGCCCGGGTTCCCGGGTTCGATTCCCGGCGGGGTCAGGGATTTTCTCTGCCTCGTGATGACTGGGTGTTGTGTTCTGTCCTTAGGTTAGTCGGGCTTAAGTAGTTCTAAGTTCTTGGGGACTGATGACCATAGATGTTAAGTCCCATAGTGCTCAGAGCCATTTGAACCATTTTCTTCCTACAAATTGATAATCTTAATATTACTGTTGTTGATTTAATACGATCCATCTGTTTTATAATCTACTGCCTACACATTTAACAGCTTGCACACATTCCATTTCCTTCCATGCAGCTTTAGTTTTATTCTTTCATCCCCATTTGTTGTCACTATTTTCGTTGTATTTACTTTTACTTTCATTCGGAACCAAATTTACGTTTAATTAATTTATACAAATTCTTTAAATTTTGATATCTTAAACAGCAGACCGTGTTTATAAAACAATAGAAAGTTGCTTGTCGTTGAGGAGCATTTTCTACTGAAAGACGATTTGGATTTGTCGACGTCGTACTGTACCTCGAAATTCGGGATGGAGATATTGCCCTTCTTTCTTACTTGGAACAAAAGTGAGACTGAAGACTTACTACAGATGTATTTTATTTCACAACACTGTTTTTTTTTAAATTAAACTGATCAACGTTGGTTTCATAATTTCTTACGTCGCAGACTTTCCGCAAAAGATCTCTGCCTTTGCTGCACTGAAGCTACAATGGCAGTACCCAGTCTAATGCAGATTTCAGGCAATCGCATCAAATGCGCATGGATTAATCATATGGACAGTATCGTTAATATAACCTGAATGGTAACGTCATACATTAATCCAAGACCAATTATACGCCGTATACATACACTGAGGTGACAAAAGTCGTGAGATACCTCGAATATCGTGTCGGAGCTCGTTTTGCACGACGTAGTGCATCAACTGACGTGCCATGGACTCAACAAGTCGTTTCAAGTGCCCTGCAGAAATATTGAGCCATGCTGTCTCTATAACCATCCATAATTGTAAAAATGTTGACAGTGCAGGATTTTGTCCACGAATATACTCTCAATTACGTCCCATAGATGGTCGTTGGGATTCATGTCGGACTATCTGCTCGAATTGGCCAGAATGTTCTCCAAACCGGTAACGTGGTGAATTGTCATACATAAAAATTCCACCATTGTTTGACAACATGAAGTCTCTAAATGGCTGCAAATGGTCGCCACCAAGTAGCCCACCACAACCATTTACCAGATCTACAATTTTAGCTACGTAAAGTGATAACACATTTCTGGTAATCTTCACTAAATTTGTAACAACGTTTAAATACTAAACACGTCTGTATTATATATATATATATATATATATATATATATATATATATATATATAGAGAGAGAGAGAGAGAGAGAGAGAGAGAGGTGTGTGTGTGTGTGTGTGTAAAAGAAGAAGGAGAAGAAGAAAAACTGTTTATCCAACCGACGAAAGGGGACCCACAATTTAACGCGGAATCCGCAGCACATATCGTTTTGGTCAATTCCTCACATCGTTAAGAGGTGAAAGCTAGGTTCAAATTAAGATTGAAAAATCTTGAAACATTTGTTTCATTGTCTCCAAAAAAGAACCTGACTGCATGACACATATAAAGAGGGTGGAGATTTTGAGATGGATCGGTATTCACTGAAATGACGCATCATCAGCGCTCTGTATTGGAATCAGACTACAGACGTAAAACCTGACTAAGGAACATCAGAAGCGACTACAATTAGTAAAGGTTTTCGTCAGGGCTGTATACAATCACCTCTCTTGTTTATTGTTTACTCCGAAGCAGTTTTCAGGGGAGACTGGAGAATGCAAGTTACGGTTTCTTTATAAATGGAAAGATAATTGACAATATAAGGTGTGCAGATTATACTGTTGTCGTAGCAAGTGATCTACCTTCACTACTACAATTGATAGAGAATTTAGTCCAGTGCAGTGAAGAGTTTGGCCTGTTTGTCAACAATTCTAAGACCAAAGCTGTCTTCTCCAAGGGAAGAATCCAGGCAATCTTGTCAGTAAAAGGAAAGAAGATTGAACAAGTATGCTCCCTGAAGTACTTGGACACTGTGATGGATGAGCAGTGAGACTGCAGCAAAGAGATCAAATCTTGAATGAAACAGCTCAGGAGACAATTTATTATTAAAAAAAATATTTTATTGGATTGGAACCTAGTCCGCAGCTGAGAATGGGAATGATTCGTTGTTACGAAATCTCCATTTTTCTCTATGGATAAAAAAGCCGGTCCCTTGATCAACATCTAGAGGAAAGAACTGATGCTTAGAAATGTATCTGCATCCCAGACTGCTGTGCATACCTTGGGTGGTGAAAATTTCAAACGCAGAAGTCCTTCCTTGGATGAAAAAAATATTATTCGCTATAAAACAGAGGAAAATTCAATATCTAGGACAGATTGTAAGAGGTGAAAGATACCAGTTATTACGATTCATCATCGAAGGGAAAATGCAAGGTAAAAGGTCTCTTGGAAGGCGAAGGAACTCGTGGCTGAAGGACATTTGGAGACGGTTCAGTTGTGCATCAGAAGATGCCTGCCATGCTGCAACGCCATGTCTAGAGCTCGGCTACGTGGACCGCCAATCTCGCCAAACTCCGCCAGGAAAAGGTGCCTTAAGAAGAAGCAGAAAAATCGGCGGTTCGAGGTAGATTCGATTCCGCGACCTCTCGGGCCCTAGGAACGCGCTTTACCGGCAGATCACCAGGTCCGACATGACTGTAGATAGTTCATCTACAGGTTTCCTTGAGTGAGCTTGCGAGTAACAAAGTATGTAACATAAATGGCCGCATGTTTTGATTGCACTGACTTAGAAGCTTACATTTATTTACTCAGACAAGCAACCGTAGACCTTATTATGTGATATTAACTTGATATCTTTGTCTTAACTGACGGACGGATAGACAGAGCGACAATAATTTGATCCTATAATGTTTCTGTTTTTACCGAATGTGATACGGAAGCCTAAAAATATATTTTTTTTTTCAGTTCATAGGAGGAAAAATAGCACAAATTATAAGCTATACATGATGGGGAAGAATACGCACTAGATCTTAGATATTCCATCTACAGGTTTTCATTGGTGAGCTTGCTAGTATCATAATATGTGACGTACTTCATATGGGTTGGGGGTGGCACAAAATATTGCATCTCCATATTTGTCTATCATCCTGTTAAGTGAAAGCAGATGAAATACCCAACGGTAAACACTTCCGCAAACCATAGCAGTGAAGTAGAATGAAATTTTCACTCTACACCGGAGTGTGCGCTGATATGAAACTTCCTGGCAGATTACAACTGTATGCCGGACCGAGACTCGAACTCGGGACCTTTGCCTTTCGCGGGCAAGTGCTCTACCAGCTGAGCTACCGAAGCACAACTCACGCCCCGTCCTCACAGCTTTAATTCCGCCAGTACCTCGCTTCCTACCTTCCAAACTTCGTAGAAGCTCTCCTGCGAACCTTGAAGGAGAGCTTAAGCGAAGTTTGGAAGGTAGGAAATGAGGTACTGGCGGAATTAAAGCTGTGAGGACGGGGCGTGAGTTGTGCTTAGCACTTGCCCTCGAAAGGCAAAGGTCCCGAGTTCGAGTCTCGGTCCGGCACACAGTTATAATCTGATAGGAAGTTTAATAGCAGTGAAGTTCACTTCTAACACAAAGACAGTTACAGAAGTTGGCGTAATGCCCCACCTGTAGTGTTTGGGGGAAAAAGGAAGATTTTAGGTTTCGTCGACGGCGAGGCCATTAACGACGGAGTGCAAGCTGAGACAAGGAAAGGACAGAGGAAGAAATCCGGTCATATCTTTTTAAATAAATCATCGCAACACTCGTCTTCAGCGATTTACGGAAATCATGGTAAATCAAAATGTGGATGGCGGGCTTTAGCTGCCATCCTCCTTAGTGGATGTTTAGTATTTCGCCACTGCGCCTCCCTGCTCTGTTACTTCGCCAGCAAGTGAAAGAATTTCACTTGTGGCTCGAATGCTCGAGCGCTGGAGGGCAGTTCTCTTCACGGACGAGTTCCCATTTTCTCTAGAAAGTAAGTCTCTGCGCGTACGGACCAGCGCAACCAGGTACGCCATATATTCACCCAGTCTCTTCAAAAAGAATACTGTGAGTGCTTAATTGTTCCATATTTGGGTGGCTTTTCTCCAATAATACGCTCTAAACTTCACGTGCTCTCGAAAGTAAGGTGGGAAGAAAGTAAAGAAAGAAGGTTATAAAGAAAGAAAGTAAGGGTGCCACATCCCGCCGGTGACAAGATCATTAGAAAGGCGTTTCTAACGATACACCATTTCAATCCATTCATTCTGTTTGCACAAGAAGAACGATAATGAGGCATTTGATAGTACGATGATACAGCATGTAACGAGACATCAAACGATTTATTATTACTACGGTATAAACGTCTCTCAACTTTCTCCAAACACGAGTGAAAATCTCATTCTCCAAACACATTCGTAACCTGACCTACCAGAGCATCTAATGCTGTACTAAAAGTGGCCGCTCAATTTATATGCATTGGAATAAGCAACGAATTATTCACTCGCGTTGGTTAGCTCTTCAGCTACCTCATCCGTGACACTGCTTTTCTACTAGATATCGCACACGTAAAGTGACTCAATATGAGTGATGTGAACAGTGGTTGACGATTCACAGGATTGTCTAGGACACCCTTTAAAACAGTTGTACGGACCGCGTCCCTACTGTATGTAGACAGTCTAAATATGAGGCGTAAATAAAAATACGAAACCAAACAGTAAAACTCATTCATATCGCATAGCCGTGACCCAGAAGTAGTGTAGTGGCCATCAAAAACACCCAATTATCAGCTGGGGCAGCGCTATACTGCGTGGTCAGAAATAGTCTGAAAAACTTGTAAGGGTGTTGCAGGGTAGGCTGCGCTGAGAAATATTTGTCAAGAAAAACATTCGATATGTTGCACTATTTCAGAGACAATTAGCATTGAATTTAGCCAAACAGGCCGCTGCGCGCAGTTTCAAACGGTCCGCCATATAAACTTACTGTCAGCTATTCTCGTAGCGTAGAAGATAGCGCGCGAGACTGCCCAGCCTTTGGCTCGGGTTCGTTCCTTACTACCGATCAATGTCCAGTTTTGGAATGATTCTCTTGTTCGGTTTTAAAAAATCAAACGAAGATGATTCCTGCCTCTGGCATGAATGTTTTCGGTGTCCTTAGATTAGTTAGGTTTAAGTAGTTCTAAGTCTATGGGACTGGTGACCTCAGATGTTAAGTCCCATAGTGCTTAGAGCCATTTGAACCATTTTTGTAACAGCCTAACAACCTTTGCAGAATGTCTGCACCTCGCACCGTCCGTAATAGCAATTGTGCTCTGCCATAGCAATGCAGTTCCTGTAACACGTATTCTTTCTTCGTTTCTTTTCAAATTATGGGTACGAAAATTTGCTCTGAGACAGATGAAAATATTTTTCGTGGTAGGAGATACCTTTTCCGCGTTAATTTTGAGTTTCTCACTATAGTGATTAATTTTTAAAGTAATCTATAGCGTCGACGTTTATATTCTTCAGTACATTTTCGTATGTAGAATGAATGCTTTGTTTCTAAAGGGCTGCCAGTACAGTTTTTATTGAAACTGAGTGAAAGAGTGTTCTTAGAATCATCATCCGAGGGCAAAAATTTGATTCATATTCCTTGCCCCGTTCTACATTCATTCACCAACATGCAAATGTTTCTTTTGTGGAATATCCATCTCTAAAGCCAGCTTGCTCCCCTACCTTCCTTAAATCTAAATTTTTCGTGGGTGGTTTGTTGAATATCTTTTACTTTGCGGAGAGGGAGCTATTGAATCTATAGCTTTGCAAAACTTCCTGCCGGATGTAGTTTGTGCGTCGGACCAGATTTAGACGCTAGAACGTGGCCTTTCGCGACTTAATTACGCAGGTATGCCTCACAAGACGTCAGCACAGCTTCATTCCAACAGTGCCTCTTTCCTACGTTGTAAACTTCACGCCGGCCAGAGTGGCCGAGCGGTTCTAGGCTCTACAGTCTGGAACCGCGCGACGGCTACGGTCGCAGGTTCGAATCCTGCCTCGGGCATGGATGTGTGTGATGTCCTTAGGTTAGTTAGGTTTAAGTAGTTCTAAGTTCTAGGGGACTGATGACCACAGCAGTTAAGTCCCATAGTGCTCAGAGCCATTTTGTAAACTTCACAGACGCTCTCTGAATACCTGGAGAACGAAATGGCTTAGCCACGGCCTGGGGGATTGCTTCCATAATGATTTTTTCACTCTGTAGCACAACGCCCGTTGTTTTGAAACTGCATGGCAGATTAAAACTGCCTGCGAGACCGGACCTCGAATGTGGAACCCTGCGTATTTACGCTTTTTGTTATTGTTTTTCTGTTTATTTAATTAAACTAGCTTAGCGCCTGCTGCTTTGCTCGCGTGGACTGTACAGTCTGCATACATCTTTTTGTTTACTTTTTTTTGCCCCTAATTTTATTTTTACGATGTTCACAAAATGCAACATCGTCTAAGTTTTCACTCTAATTAAGGCCATAGAAGCAGGGCCTGTTCCGAATCCTCTTATGACCAAACAGCGACTCTGGTAACTACAGTCGGAGGTATTTATAAATCCTTCCTTTTGAGTTCTAGTGGTGATGTATCCATAAAAACTTTCATTCCCCCACATAACTTTTTCAGAGATCAAATACCAAGATTTATAGATTTAGCTTCAAATACGTTTAAAACTTGAGGAAATATTTTCATAAAAATTTCCATCCACTATTTCACCCCCTCAAGGGTTGAATTTCCAAAAATGCTGAAACACGTATTACTTACCTCTGACCGAGAAGTCAAATACAAAATTTAAGGTTTTAGTTCAAAAATGCTTTCGTAATGAAATATTTCCATAAAAATCTTAATTCTCTATTTTACCCCACTATTGCTTCAGTGTCCATAAACAATGAAACATGTATTCTCTATTTCTAACCGAAAAGCAAAATACGAATTTCTTTAGGTTCAGCTGTGAACCACCTTCAAAATGTAATATCATCATAAAAATTTTCATCCACTATTTCATCCCCTTAGTGGACGAATGTCCAAAAATACTAGAACATGTATTTTCTTTATTCCTAACCTCCAAGTCAAATACAAATTTTTATAGTCGTAGCATTATAAATGGTTTAGTAGTTCTTTAATATTGTTTTAATTTTTTAAAATACTTTCACCCACTATTTTGCCACCACAGAGATTAAATTTCCAAAAACGTTGAAACTCGTATTTCTTCATTTGTGGCCGAGAAACAAAATACCAATTTTCGTAGTTCTATATTCAAAACTGCCTTAATAGTAAGATTTTTCAAAAAACTTTTCATCCCATATTTCATCCCCTTGGGGTGGAATTTCAGAAAATCCCTTCTTACACGAAGATCAGGACCATCTCCAAATTTTCAGCTTGCTATTCTTAGCGGTTTAGACTGGGTGTTGATGAATTAGTGAGTCAGAAAATGTCCTTTTGTATATAGAGACACTTCATTCAATAAAAGTGAGGTAGTGATAACAGATTATATGATTTTCTGCGACAGTTTTCATAATCTGGTCAATAATGAAATGAGACCTTGGCTGTTCTTTGATTGGCGGATCATAAATGTGAACTCAGATTGCACAAGTCAGTCTTGCATCTGCCCAAAATGTACTTTGGACCATAAAAATTGGCGAATACAAATCTTTCTATCACAACTCGTGCCTTCTTCTGTTCAATGTTCAAACGTTTCGGTGTACACTTTGTCGAAACAGTCCCTGATTTTAGGATATTGTCTCTAGTGAAAGTATAACGCTCCCATGGAGCATCCAGCGTTTCGGCTCCCTTTATGGCCGATATTCGCCGTTCCCCAAGAATCAGCTTATTGACTGCATCGCTCGTTGCTGGATCTGCTGATGGTGTGCGGTGCTGACTGCAGAATTCATTTTCGATTATGGTATGCCCAATCCCGAAAAGAGACTCCCAGTTTCGGCAGTGCTGTAGCATGGACACTAACGTGTGTGACACCTCAGTGTGAATCTTCTTTGGAGTTTTTTTCTAGACTAGCAAAAACTTTACGATGTCATGGAACTCCAAATATGTAATACCTTCTTTTTAATTTATTGCCGTTTGGAACGTGCCCATACAACAACCTCAACACTGGAAATGTTATACTACAGTTTGTTCTAACAGTGAAGAGAACACATTTGTTTAAGTCGGATCACGGTACGGAGTTATGTAGGCTTAACAAAGGACCGATTCTGACACAAAATATATTTTACATCAATAGTATACTGAAACTAGTAAAAAATTCGAAAATATAACACATCATACACATAGTTATTATGCTATAAAAATCCTACTGGTAACACAATAAAAAGTGATAAATGGTCGTTGGTACACATTTGGGTATTATAAGTTCAATCCATTTTAGGAGTATGTAACTAAATTAACACTAAGATGTTCATTTGTGTGTCCTATAAGAATTGTTTCGAAAACAGCGGACACAGAATCGAATAACTGTGCTTGTCTAGAAGTACCAGCTAGACAGAACATGAAAACATTATAGAAGAACAAAATTTTACAAACATGCATATAGGTATACTAATATTCAGACACATGGATGTACTGCTAAGCAGCACATGGGGGTATAGTCAGGTAAACTGTGATCTGGTCTTCCCCTGACATTCTTATTACCAAGAGCGTCAGATCAGCATGATAGGGAGCTACATCTGGATGTTGATACTGTTGACGAACTCATATAGTACTTTATACAGGTTGCTGTATCGTTGGATGCTAACAAGGTTTGGAGCCTGCTTGGGAAGCGATGGCCAAGAGCCTGAAGACTACGTGATCCGAGGACATTGTAGGAAGACGCTCGGATCTTCTTCATCTCCGCAAACACACAGAGGGGTGGCGCTTAATTTTAGCCGACAGGGATGTTTGTTGAACTTCCAATGATTAAATTTCAGCCTTGCCATAACTGTCGTGAAGTTTTGTGTCTCATTATGCCGTGATACCCTTGGAACTGTGGGACGAATTAATGCACACTGACTTCCTTTGATTTTAGACGTCATCGACCAGACCTCTTGCCAGTCCGATGACGACCGCTTTCTGAGCATGGGTATCATAACTGTGGGAGTGAGTTTGTCATATTTAGTAGCGTCATGCAGAGATGCCTTCTTTGATAGGACACGCTGTTCATTTCCATGTATCCCAGAGTGGCCTTTCATCAATACCATCACGATCTTGCGGTAGCTTCTCTACACACAAATAGATGTGGTATTTACTCGCGCCCCTGCTACGTCCTACTTGAAATTAGGAATACCTTTAAGTACAGAAAACATGTGCTATTTGAAAATTTACATCAGTCTTCCACATAGTACTAAGTACATTTTTCCGTTCCAATTCGCGCTCGTGCGTGCTCATGTGTAAGTGTCACATAGTACTCTATAGTAGGCAGTACTCGTTACGGTTAAAAACAAAGGGAAATATCAAAATTATTAATGCGACCGCTAATTCTACCACTGTCACTATCCGTACTACTACTAATACTGTAACTACATATAACTACATATACCGTTTTTATTTCTGTTACTGTTATGATGAGTTATGGCAGAAAATGCCCTCTTTCTACCGTACTAACTGGTACTATCAGCCGTTTAACAATTTTTGCACCAGAGATTCCTCACAATCAGTCACTGGACCCTGGTCCATACGTGCACTGCCGGATCCCCGGGCAATACAAAGGGCACTGGGGAATTATCTGGATTTCTATGTAACTATATAGTTGTTGTGTTCACATTCCTCTCCTTCGCCCCCTGGCTGCAGGGGACATTCCCCTTGGGTACGGTGCAATGTCTAATGTGGGCCGTCACCGCTGACGTCCGTGCTATTCTAGTAATCCAGAGGAAGGCATACTGGTTCAAATGACGACGTGTCTCCCACGCCATTTTGGGTACTGCGTCGACAATATTGTCGGAGGTCTGCCAGGGTCACTCACGTTGTAGAATCTCCTTAACATCTGGTGTTCTATTATGAGACAGTTGTTCCCTTTCTATATTTATCTTGGATTACAGCTATCAGGCCTTCTTTTACATCTAACCAGGTATTCTACATATTTCGCCTTACGTTCGTTACGGTATACATGCAGAGTGTCCCAGGAGCAATTGTCAATATTTAATTATATGAAATGGACGATCATTCGAAGCAAAAAATTACAGTAAACATGGGCTCTAAAATGCATACCTTAAGACACATGAGCACTACTTCATCTTCAATACTGCGAAAACTGTCTTTTGTGCTACAAACTATTTGCTTCCCAAATTTTGGAGGAAGGTAGTATGGACCAAAACAACATAAAAATGTCCAGTAAACATGGGGCAGAAAGCGCATACCCTAAGAGCGATGAGCACTTGTTCATCTGCGCTACTGCGAAACACATCTTTTCTACTGAACAGGTCCAACCTTTTCCCAAAATGTGGAAAGCAAATAGCTTTCATTATAAGAGGTCTGCTTCACTGTGTCCAGGATAAACAAGTGCTCATGAGCTTTAGCGCCCGTGCTTACTAGAATTTGTTGCTTTGAGATATCATTCCTGTCATCGCCCTGAATTCTGACCATTCCTCCTTGGACATCCTGCGTAATAAGAGGTTTCACATCTAAGGTGGAATCTTACATTTAGAAATAACTATGATGTTGTAGTGTAAAAACAGCAACAGTGGCAAAAATATAATTTATTTAAGTACATGGAAACTAGAACAAAGACATTACAGTCAAGTAGGTTTCAATTCAGATCACTGGCACCAATGGACGTGACGGAAGAGTTGGAAGAATTGACAGAAGTAAAATTCTGATGTTGTTGTTGTGGTCTTCAGTCCTGAGACTGGTTTGATGCAGCTCTCATTGCTACTCTATCCTGTGCAAGCCTCTTCATCTCCCAGTACCTGCTGCAGCCTACATCCTTCTAAATCTGCTAAGTGTATTCATCTCTTGGTCTCCCTCTACGATTTTTACCCTCCATGCTGCCCTCCAGTACTAAATTGGTGATCCCTTGATGCCTCAGAACATGTCCTACCAACCGATCCCTTCTTCTAGTCAAGTTGTGCCACAAACTCATCTTCTCCCCCATTCTATTCAATACTTCCTCATTAGTTATGTGATCTACCCATCTAATATTCAGCATTCTTCTGTAGCACCACATTTCGAAAGCTTCTATTCTCTTCTTGTCCAAACTAGTTATCGTCCATGTTTCACTTCCATACATGGTTACACTCCATACAAATACTTTCAGAAACGACTTCCTGACACTTAAATCAATACTCGATGTTAACAAATTTCTCTTCTTCAGAAACGCGCCATTTCCAGTCTACATTTTATATCCTCTCTGCTTCGACCATCATCAGTTATTTTGCTCCCCAAATAGCAAAAATCCTTTACTACTTTAAGTGTCTCATTTCCTAATCTAATTCCCGCAGCATCAACCGACTTAATTCTGATAAGACTCAAGTAATGTAATGCGGGAAGAAAGCGACGTGTGTGGTTGAGCAACGAATAGGAATCGAAGAGTAACTGGGAGAAAAGGGAAACATTATATTTACTGTTCCACAGATAGACACTGGCCGAGACTTTTTTGGGTGGGGGGTGGGGTAAGAATTGTGAGACTTATAATAGGCAGTGCTTCAATTTCTTCTTAAATATGATATGATACAGAATTAAGCCTAGAGTGCAGCGTAAGGGTACCTTTTTCCAGAGGCGGATGGCAACAACACGGAAGGAAGTGAGATGATTGGTTCTTATCTCTGGTGTGGTATACTGGCGTGCATACACAGTAAAGAGCCAAAGAAGTAGGCATAGTATATCATGAGTATGTTACTGGTCTGGCCGCAGCTATCCGAACTGGGAGAATAAAAGACTGACATTCTCAAACTGACAATGTTCCAAATGTAACGCTCACAGGCATTCATGGTTAGCTCAAACAGACGAGGGCGCCCTAAAAGGGTCTACATATTTATTTCTCAACATGGCAACTCTGACCTCGAACACATTTCTCCCAAAGAGAAAGCAGTTTATCAATTCTTCGCTGTAGAATGTTTGACTTTGTTGACAGAGCCACAACCTCACCTCCGCTTTCACCGCTGCATAACCATGACAGTGACGCTCTCGAAGGTGTTCTTTAAGTTTTAGAAACGAATTAAAATCGGATGGAGCCGTATCGGTACGGCATGGTGGATGATCGATGACAGTGAAGTAATTCGTTACATTGTTGCAGATGTCGCAGCGCTTGTGTGCGGTCTGACATCGGCATGATGAAGGAGAGGATGCTCCATGAGTGATCGCACTATTCGAATTCGTGGTTTCAGTTTTCTACGATTAGAAACTTGACTGATGTTTTTTAACCTCGAATATAGTTAAGCTACTCCCCGCCATGTTGCACGCCACAGTTCGGAACGCTCTAACGACGGAGGGTTGTAGCTAGCGTTAGCGAAGAGGGGAAGTCGACCGAATATAGAGAACAGGGCAAAAAACTGCGAGGCGTTACTTTTCAGCACCTCCTCGTATTACATCGCAATAGTGCAAGTTCGGCAGAAGAAATGATTGCACAAGTTTATGTTTCACGTCCTGTGGAAAGAGATTTCGAAACATCTGGAGGGCATAGCGGCAAGCGGATGTTTTCCTACACGTGGCGACAATATATTCTGCCCCGCTTATGCGCTCATCCAAAGCTACAACCAAGTTTCTCACATTTTTCCTGATATGGTATTGGCGTGGCGTACTCTCAAGAAAAATTGAAGGCAAATTGTGTTGTAACGCACACCTGCGTCTATATATATGTACTCAACAATCACCCTACGGTGTGTAGTAAAGGGTACTTCCGGTAGTGCTGTCTTTATCCCCCCCTTAGCTGTTCTATTCAGGAATGGCGCGTGTTAAGAAAGATTGTTGGTGAAGCTATATTTGAGATCTAATTTTTTCTGATATTTGAACCGTTGTCAATTCGCGAGACGTATCAAGTACTAAGTGACATGTTTCTGATAAGCCTGGGACAGTTTACAGAAATATCACACAAGTTTTAGGTGAGCGGGCGTAGGTATGACAGAGGTTTTGCAATTACAGAGAAATAAAGAAAGGTAAGCAAGGCCTTTGTTCTACAAAATCTCTATTTATATTCGCTGTAATTCCAGTGGCTTCTTTGATTTTAAAGATAGTGCTGAAATAGCGCACGATAAAAGTGCCTCGTCCACGTCAAACAGCTATTAAAATTCTTTCTCTGAAACAGAAGGATAGAAAATGTGAATGTATTCAAAAGAAGAAAGACCATGGTGATAATCCCATGCGTGCTGGACCTGGAAGACCATTCATGTTTATCAGCTGCGAAACAGAAAGACTCGTTGATGACGTTGCCATTTCTTCCTCAACAGCACACTCAGTTCTACAGTAAACGTTGCAAAATTTGATCTCAAGAACGGAGGTGTGTAAGAAACCGAAGTCAATACTGATTTCTTTTTCTTGAGTTCAATTTTGCTCTTCTCTTGAAAAAAATTTAAAATATTTGAGAAATGGTTTATGGCTACTGTTCTACCAGTTTAAATATTACTGCTGTGTATGTACTTGTATTACCACAAAGAAGACGTACTGCCTACCAGTTAAAATATTACTGCTATGTATGTTCTTGTATTACCACAGAGAAGAGGTACTGCCTCAGTATTAATGACACTTCAAACAAAAACCTACTTATTGGCACCTAAATATTTCTTAATAAATTATTTATTTTCTAAATTTCATATTTTTTTCAATGACTAAGTGACTAGAATAATTCTGTGGTATCAGAATATCTTCTCAGTCTTTTGGATGCGTGTAAGTTATATACAAAGAGACATACATCGTTTCTGGATTCTCCTGACCCATGTCAGTTTTGGTACGTAGAACGTTTCATACTTCCATTCTTTAAACGCTCTCGTAATTTCAGTCTCTCCGCAACACACAACGCCTATCTGCCACTGGAGTTAGTTCAGCGGCTCAGTAATGCATGCGCGCAGAGGAAACGGTCATGTGACGAAACGTGCCACTCTTCGTTGGATCTCCTCTATTTCTTCCGTTTATCCTTCTTTGTAAGGGAAACTAAAACTTTGTGTTCTGCCTTACGGCAGGTCCTTTCATAGGGGAGCGTCGTCAGAGAGATCCACCGCATGAGCGTCTAGGGAAGTGATTCCAGTGGTATTTTCCCGTTGCCTTCCACTGATGATAATGATGAAATGATAATGAGAACAACACAACACCCAGTCCCTGAGCGAAGAAAATCTCCGACCCAGCCGGGAATCGAATCTGGCCGTGACAGACCGCCGCGATGATCACTCAGCTATCGGGGCGGACTTCGTAAGGGATATAGGCTGAAAAATGACACTCTATAAACGGTGTTTTTTTAATATGGTTAGCCATTTCTTTCGTGTATGAATTACGTTACCTCAATATTCTCCAAATCATCACAGTTTGACATCTGAATTACCTGCTACTTCTTTTACATTATCGTTTCACTTTAGGACGCTCAGGATGGCAACTCCTAAGAATTTTTCTGTAGTTACTGTTTCCAGTGATTTGTTTCCAATAGTGTCATCAAACAGAAGTGAACATTTTCACCTGTTCACGAGCAGTCGTAACATTTATTTACGTCCATGGCATATTTTCAGTCCCTCCACGAATCGTTGATCCTCTGCAGGTCTTCATACGCTTCGCTACTGTCTCTGGCATTGCAACACCAACAGTGTCCACGAATAGCCTCCAACAGTCTCCGAAGTTACGCGTTAAGTCATTAATATAAAGTGTAAACAGTAACAGCCTTATATATCTTTCGATCTTGTTCCGTTAACAATCTATCCAATCACAAATCTGGTCCAATACTCGGTGAGATCGTATTTTTTTTTAGTAATCAACAATACGGAACAGTAATGAATGCCTTCCGGACGTGAACAAGAGGGCATCAACCTAAGAGCATTTATCTATGGTGCTCTGGATCTCAAGAACGAATAGAGCGAAACGAGTTTCGCAAGATCTCTGTTTGCAGGATCTGTATTGATTGATAGTTTACTTGTGATAGCTGATATTTCCGATCTCTAGTACCGTCACATTGCATGCACCTAACACTTATTCCATGATTCTACACCACATTAGCGTCAGCGATACAGACCTATAGTTACGAGCGTCAGAACAACGATACTTCTCGAAAACGGTACCCTACGTTGCCCCAACGACCTATGGTAAACAACCGCTAGTTCTTTCGCATAATCTCCGCGAAGTCTCACATTTGGACAAAAGTGTCCGAACACGCCCTCTGTATTACGAAATTGACCACCAGATGTCACGACACGCGGATCTTACAGTATAAAATGAGGGGAGGAGTATTGTGTTCTCAGTAGGGAAACAGCAGCACCAGTTTGGGTAGCTCAGAAAGGTGGACTATTCATTGGATATCATCTAAGTAACAAATCCACCAGGGAGATTTCAGCCCTTAAAAGCTGCCCCAGTCGACTTGTGGTGTGACTGTGATGGAGCAACCACTACTAAATCGAGACCAGGCAGACCTTCCGTACTGACTGCAGGAATCGTTGAGCACTACAAAGTGTGGTTCTAAAAATTCGCAAGAAATTAGGATAAACCACAAATTCCTGCAGTCAATGCTGAGCGATGCTCAATGTGGTGTAAAGAGTAACGCCACAAGAGCATGAGTCATTGCGGCGGCGCGGTTCTTTCCGTCCCTTTACGACGAACCTGCACCTACCTGTGAACATTGTCTCAGCATATCATCAGTAGGGAAGCCGAGCGAAACCTACTGTACTTCGACGTGAACCAGGCTGCAATTAAAGTCACTAATCTACTTTTCGGGAGAAAGTTTTCACACGGAATGAAAGGTTGGAAATTTTGTCCTCAATTAATATATTCTGAAACTTAGGTGAACAAGTATCACTGTCAAGCCCGTGCTAGTCTTAACACAGTCGCTCACAATCTCTTTCACTCACGTTAGCAAGTTTATGGTGTTGCATTTCCCGAAAACGTAATAGCTACAAAAATACTGATTTTTTTGATTGAGAATGCTCGCCAAATATTAAGTCTGTCGGTACCTAATGCATCACAGTTTTTATCCACCGACCTGCTCAATACGCCACGCGGAATATATGTCTTTTCTCGTCATAAAATTCACTTAAAAATTCCGAAATTTCTACACGCCAATCGGAATAATTATGCCGTCACTTCACCACACTTTTGATGTATGAAACACTGCTAGATCGGGCAACTTATCGTTTCCATCGGAACTACTACTACACACGTCCGAACTGTTTCATGGCTAGGCTCCCACTCTTCTGTTGAATACTCTTTCTCTACCAGCAGAGAAAGGCGCGCGAAGAATATTGCTTTACCATTGGTCAGTTTACTCAACAGCCAATAGCAAAACAACATTCTCCCGCGTCAGTCCGCGCTTTTCATCAATAACCAATCGCAAAATAGTAAACCTAACGACTGCACTTTTTACCGACGTAATTATCTAATATGCTGAAGCTTTGCTTATGCAAAAAAGTTATTTAGTATTGTTATTTATATCTGAACTAACTTTCCCTTTACCATCAACTTACTTTACAAATCTATTCTACAAAAATCCCCTTTGTCCATATCCATACTTCTTCGAAATGTTCCCACACTAAATCCTACTACATAACTCGTTAAACAATTATCTTCATAATTACCTTAAGCCACACTCACGCATCACTCATACTGCTAAAACACATTTATAACATTTTACATACGCAAAAAGACACAAAAAAACTTTATGAATATACTAGAACAGTTTATGAAAAACATTCTATTACTTTAGTGCACTCAAGTGGGCACAATCGAAACTAAAATCACAGTTCCCCTATCCAATATTGTCCTCTATCGGCTGATACATAAACGACGTGCAAGTCCAGTCTCGCGTCACCATCTGTCACTATCCAGCTCTGAGACACATCTCCCACTTAACCGCCTCCAAGGCAGGATCGTTATATGGCGCTACGCCTCATGATATGGAATGATGAATCATGCAATACACTGCAGCAGTCCGATAGAAGGGTTTGTGTTTGGCGAATGTCTGAGAACGTTAGCTATCTTCATAGGTAGTGCCAATAGTGGAGGACAGAGGAGATACTATTTCTGTATTGTGTGTTTCTCGTGGTTAGGGCTGGAAGGACATGAACATGTTTTACAGCATTTGTACAGAGTACAGTAAAGAAACAGTTAATAGGCATTGAGTGTATCATCATGAAATTGCACCCTGTCATAAAGTAGGATTGGTGAAACCAGGGTTTGTTGATACTAACAGTTCGGGCCAGATTCCAAACCTGAACTCAATGGAACACCTTTGGGATGCGTTAGAACGTCGTCTTCGCTCCACACTGCAGTTTGCGATATCGCTACCTTCTCTGCTGTCAGCTCTTGAGAAAGAACAGGCTGCCGTTGGTCCACAGATATCCAGTCACTTCAGCGAAAGTATCCGCAACAGTTTGTCACAAAGGCGAAGGGTGGACACCACTCATACTAATGCCCACCAATTAGTATCTGGTTACCTTTAATCAAATAGTGTCTGTGATCTGGTCCTATTATCTCTCCACTGTTTAAAAGTGTTCAAAAATGGTTCAAATGGCTCTGAGCACTATGGGACTTAACTTTTGAGGTCATCAGTCCCCTAGAACCTAGAACTACTTAAACCTAACTAACCTAAGGACATCACACACATCCATGCTCGAGGCAGGATTCGAACCTGCGACCGTAGCAGTCGCGCGGTTCCAGACTGTAGCGCATAGAACCACTCGGCCACTCCAGCCGGCTGAAAAGTGTTAGTAGATTCTCTATTCACTTATCATTTGTCTGAATATCTGCCATTTCAGCGTTCATACGGTAACCTAATTACTTTTTTACGTGCCCTAGCATCAGACGTAATATGAGGTGTGAGCGGTCGTGTTTGGCGCGTGCAGATGCAGAAGCCGCACGGGCTGGTGGCGGACCTGTGGCCGCTGATCCGCATGGTGCAGTACTCGGGCCACTGGATGCTGGAGTACAGCGGCGGCCTCACGGCCCTGCGCGCCATCTACAGCTCGGTCGTGTCCGTCCTGGTCGTGACGCAGTTCGCGCTCATGGCCGTCAACCTCATCCAGCGGTCCGGCGACGTCAACGAGCTGGCGGCCAACACCATCACGGTGCTCTTCTTCCTGCACCCCATCACCAAGTTCGCCTACTTCGCGGTGCGCTCCAAGGCCTTCTACCGCACGCTCGCCACATGGAACCAGTCCAACAACCACCCGCTGTTTGCAGAGTCACAGGTAGGTGGTCACTTGATCGGCTGCTCGTGACGCTTCTTTGACGAATCAAAATGAAAATCTTAGCTCGACCTAGCTTCTCATCTGTCGGATGAGTCTATTACTTAAGCCCTTTTTTGTTGGTGTTGTCCACAGCTAATTCATCATCTGACGGAGACACATGCCTTGTAAGAGGGATTGATACACAGGGTGTCCCAAAAAGAATGACCCGATTTTAAATAGAATTATTTGTTAGGATGAAGGACTTAACACCAACAAATTGCGTACTAAATTACTCAGAAAAAACAGAAGTTCATAAAAATTTACCATAAATATTCAATATGTCCTCCACTGGCTGCACGGACGACATCTAGCCGATAGCCGAATTCATCCCAAATTGGCCGCCCGGACCTTTGCCTTTACAGAGGCATCCTATTTCTTCAAATTGTTTATGCCACCGTCGAATGTCTTTGCTGATGGTGGTTTAGCACGAAATCCAATATGAAACGCCGGCTGAACTACGATCACTGACTAAGTACGACTAAATTCAATAACACAATACGCCTTTTGTTGCGCGGACGGCATTTTGAATTTTTTCTGGAACTCTAGACCATGCCGATTACATATAGCGCTGTTTCAATTACCTAGTGACATTTGTCTCATTATTAAAAGTTAAAATTGGATCATTCTTTTTGGGGCACCCTGTATTAAGTACTTGGACACCAGGAAAAAGTTAGTTTTCCACTGGAGCCATCAAAGTAATACCGCGTGACACCATCTTAACAACAAATTTCTTGTGTAGTATAATGTACTCTTTGTGGGACTTCCACAGCTGTTGCTTTCATTCCGCGCTGAATAAATCTGGTCCAGTTGTACTTGACAAATTTTGATGAAATAGTACACGCGACGTGGGTTTCGGGATGTAAATCCCATCTTCAGTGCTAGAAATAAACAAAGGAAACCACACTGCACAAAATTAACTGAATGAAAACTGTCCACACAAATGAACATCAAGCATACCTTGATTGCGTTCAAGAAAATCGTACCAGTCACGTAAAACAATCCAGAAAATTATTGACTAGAAAGAGAAATCCTTTGCGGGTGAGGCATGGAAAGGTCCTTTCACTGAAACAGTAGCACATTAGGTAAACAGACCCTATACGAGAAAAACAGGAATGAATCAACAAATGAACACTCACTGCCAGACTAACGTAACCTACGATCCAAGTGCGAACGGCCCGACATGTAGCATAAGCTGAAGACAGTAAAATTAAGGCATAAATGCCGTAGAATATCAGCTTGTGAACCTCAAAAGTTGGTTACCATGTAAGCACCCAGCCCACCGCAAGTCGTGAACGCCCAGTAAGACTGGTGAGCAGACTGCATCGCGAGCCGCCTCGAGCCGTCTCAATATACGACGGTAATCCCAAAAGTAAGGTCTCCTATTTTTTTTTTTTATATAAGTACAGAACACTGTGTGGCAGTTGGTCACACTGTTATGAAGATTGCTTCACGCGCTGTGTGTAAACATACGCACGCCGCGCTGAGGCGCTCAGTCTTGGCTTGGCAGCCGTTGAGAATGGAGCTCCCGTTGGATGTTACCGCCAAGCGCGAATTGTACGCAGATATTCGGTTTTTAGCGCAAGGGTCACTGCGCCGAATGAAATCCATCTCCAATTGACGTAAGTGTATGGTGAGTCGTGCAGGGATGTCAAAAATGTTCGTAAGTCGTGTAGAGAGTTTGCAGCTGGTCCAACCGAAATTCACGACGAACAAAGGAGCGAGAGACAGTCAATTTATGAGGAGACAATGTTGAAGGTCGAGCAAAGCATGCGTGAAGATCGGCGGATTATCCTGGATGATCTCTGCACGTTTGTTCCTCAGGTTTCCCGAAGCACCGCTCACAGAATTTTAACGGAAACATTAAACTACCGGAAGGTGTGCGCAAGATGGGTGCCATGCATGCTGACTGAGGACCACATGAAGCAACGAGTTGATGCTTCTCGCGCATTTCTTCACCGCCTTGCAGCCGGACAGGACAACTTTGAGACCAAGTAACAATCACGGCAGTGGCGGTATCCTTCTTCGCCAAAGCCGCGGAAATTCAAACAAACACAGTCTGCCGGTAAAGTCATGACAACCGTTTTTTGGGATCGGAAAGGGGTATTGTTGATCGACTTTATGCCCACTGGGACCACAATTAACGCTGACAGGTACTGTGAGACTCTGAAAAGACTCAAACGGGCAATTCAGAACCGGAGAAGAGGACTGTTGAGCAAGGGTGTAGCACATTCTCCATGACAACGCTCGCCCACACATCGCTCGGCAAACCGTTGCTCTCCTGCAACAGTTTCAGTGGAACATAATCATCCACCCACCCTATAGCCCTGACTTGCCGCCCAGTGACTATCATCTGTTCTCTAGGTTAAAAGAACATTTGGCCGGAAAGCGATTCAGCTCCTACGACGAGGTGAAAGAAGAGGTTCATAACTTTCTGAACAGCCTGGCGGCGAGCTGATATGACATGGGCGTACAAAAACTGCCACAGCGTCTACAAAAATGCATCGACAGATATGGCGATTATGTCGAAAAATAGCTAAATGTTCAAGCTGTAAACTGATGTAAACCATTGTAGAAATAAACAGGTCTATGTACTTATAAAAAAAACAGGAGACCTTACTTTTGGGATTACCCTCGTACATATGTAATAGAGTGTCAGCCTCCAGAACTAACACCGAGGGCGTACGACTTTATCCAAACAAAGAATCTGTCAAATACAAATGGAGCAGATTTATTCATAATGAAAAAGATTCTTGCTGCATCAACTCTGCAGCAGCTGCCTAGAAACTGCAGTAGTTTATAAGAAAAACGCCTTTTGCATACTGCACACTAACTTTTTTGTTTTATTTATACACCTACGCGCGTTTCGCTTTCTTGCCAGGCAACTTCAGTGAGTAGCTGGATATTGCATGAGGTTTTCGTTGTTGCATATTGGTTATAGCTTTTAAAAGAGCTCATGGAAGTCTTTTGCAATAAAATGGAAATGCACTTAAAGGTGCGCGTTTAATTATTTGAAAATCAAGCAGACTGTCATCACGTGGCAAACCGGTTTAAAGCAACCAATTTTTTGTAGCGTTACTGTGTTTTCGTAACACAACTCTTTAACAGCCGTTTTCTGTGTCTACAGTACCATTTCTTTTGTAAGTGTAGCCGGCTTTCCTACTTTTTGCTTTCACATATTTTTGTTTGTTCAGGGAATGGACAAAAATATGGAAATACCTGGAGAAATGAACGCCTGAACATAAATGAGTGCTGGCCAAGCGTGCGGGTTACACTGGTGGACATGACCAGAAAAGGGTGGCAGTGCATTGTCCTGAATACGTTGCAAGTGTCAGTCGTGGTCACAACATCGTTCTGCATAGTTATGAGAGCATCGTGTAGCAGCGAAGTGAATTCGAAGATAAACATATCCTTGGTGATCGTATTGCTGTTGCTCCCAGGAAGCCGAAGTATCTGGTGTTTCAAGACACACCGTATACATGTTATATACCTATTACAGGGAAATAGTATAAACATCTTCCGCTATGTCAGAACGCGGATTAAAGTGTGCGTTGACTGATAGTGACAGACGGTCATTGTCGAGGGTCGCGACAAAAAGTAAGAGGACGTCAGCTGCAAAAGCCACTGCAGAGCCGAATGGCGCAGTCGCGAACACTGTCAGCACCAAAACTACATGGACGCAACTCCAGAATCAGAAATCTCTCGGCGAGCTGAAATTTCAAAACTGTTGATCAGTGATGCAAATTCCCTCCCGTAACAGGAAAACGTAGTGCCGAACGTATAGAAAATTTGTGTGACTGTATGTGTGTGTGTGTGTGTGTGTGTGTGTGTGTGTGTGTGTGTGAGTAACTTTCCATTTTATTACAAAAAACATCCATGAACGATTTAAATATAACCATTGTGTGAGAACGAGAAAATACCATGTAATATTCCAGGACACCGTGTGAAGATGCCCTGCTAAAATGGCGAAACATGTCAATGTGAATAAATAAAATTAAAATTAACGAGCTGCAGCCGAAAGGCGGTTTTCTTGTAAACTACTACATTTCACCCTCTCCGTTTGGCCTCAGTTTGCAGAGGAAGAGAGTCCATTGATTTGTTCGAGTATGCCACATCTATCTGAAGCCATTTTTTGGTCATTAGAGATTTTAGAGATACCAAGTTACCTGGATGGCGATTATTGCGTTGCAAAAGCTCTTAGAAATAGTCCCAGATATTTTTAATTGAACTTCGCGCATCAGTCGTGCTTTGGTAACACACCTGAGTGTTCGTTAAAGCAGGACCGGATGCATGCTGCCCTGTTAATACACGGCTGTTGCGATCTTGGAAGGTGGGAATCATCACAGCATAATCATCATGAAGATGTAGGTGAAAGTGCATCAACTGGTAACCGGCAATCTTGACATAAATATCCTGCTTCATCTTCACAGTAAGTTGAATGAATGGAGACCGAAGCAGAAGGAAGATTACCATTCTTGTACGTCATGGCCAAAAGAAGAGCGAATGGCACCCTGGACCACTATGGAGACCTAAGCAGAAGGAAGATTACCATTCCTGGTCGTCATGATCAAAAGAAGAGCGGATGGTCCTTGGGCCACGGTGTATACAGGAAGAAAACGCACACCGATCTGTATTTGCGTGCGGATAGCTGCCACCACCCTTAGCAGAGGAATGAGGTGCCTAAAACACTGGTGCACGTGGCGCGCACCATCTATGACGCAGAGAGTCTGCCCCAAGAACTGGAACACCTCAAAACTGTATTCCGGAAAAACGTGTACTCGGAATGCCTGATCAGGTGCGCTCTCTGCCCCACCTCTAAAGTACAGCTTGTGGAGACGGAAGATGTCACGGAGGAAGAGATAGCCACCGCCTATATACCGTATACTGGCGCACTATCGGGGAAAATAGGACGCATATTGAGGAAATACCTAGTAGGAACTGTCTTTTGCCCACCCAATAAAACACAAGCACTATTGGGAGGTGTCAAAGAAGATCTCGGTTTGCTGAAGGCCGGCATATACCAGATTCAGTGTCAATGTGGAAAGACTTACATTGGACAGAGAGTGCGCACCATCGAAGATCGTTGCCGAGAACATCGGTAGCACACTCGACTTAGGTACATCAACAAGTCGGCGGTCACAGAGCACTGTTTGTCCGAAAATCACGAAATGGACTACCAACATACCAGGGTCTTGACACAGACATCTAAATACTGGGACAGTGTCTTTAGAGAGGCTATCGAAATTCGTACCAGAGACGGACTCATCAACTGAGATTGCGGTTATAACCACAGCAAGGCATGGGAACCAGCACTGAGTCGAATTAAAAAGACACTCAGCAAAGAAAACGAACGGGCGACCAGGGCGGATGAGGCAATTACACCGACGCCACCACAGACGCCGACACCAGCGTCTCACCGACCGCCGATGCGCGCCCGGGGGCGCGGATCACGGGGAGAACGCCTAACAGGATGAGGGGATTAAAGACGACCACCCGCCCTCAGGAGCTCAGTTCGTCAGCGCACCTGACGATGGCGATATGTCTGATCGCCGAAATATTGTGCCCGTTCGACACTATGGACTGACAGTACACCCGTGGACTATTCGAGCAAAAAAAAAAAAAACTTGATCAGTTGGCATAGGATTCGTGCATGAGATTAATCAGAAACAGAAGATTAAGTGCTCAAGAGGTTTGAAGTTCTGTAGGAACTGATTTCCCAAAAGTATTTGAACGATTTCATTGCCAAATTTAACAAGCTGGTAGGAGTACTAGTAGTAGTAGTAGTAGTAGTAGTGGTAGTAGCAGACCTTACGTTGTGTGGTTAGTAAGTGAGTTGTTCCCCATCAGGTCTGCTTTCCTTGTGTCAATAAGCTCAAGAGGGTGCTAAGGAACACTTGTTTTGCATCATCTTTGAACTTTGCAGAAGACGAAAATTTTACGTATTCATACAGGTATTAACGTTCTGCGTCAGGTATATAGCAGAGTGCGCCGTTATTGTTTAGGAGGCTGTGACACACGAATACTCGGAGGCATATCGGGTTGCCGCTTGGCGTGATATTAGGCGTTTCGTGGTTCCTTGGCTTTGCTACAAGAGAAATTGGATTGCAGATTTTATCAATTGAAAACTATCATCAGATAAAATTAATTCTTGTGCCACTCGTATTTCAACGCTTCGTTTGTTATAGACGTCCCGAAATATATGGAAGAAACTAGGATTTTCACACCGTTGTAGTCCATGAAGTATAATGGGGACAGAAGACGATTTTTATTTATATAGTTGAGTCCCTAACTGATGCTCAGGGCAACACTTCCGAATAATTTGTGTAGTTTCCTTTTTATTTTCTACTGTGGAGTTACTGAATTTCTCTGTGTTATCTGAAGGCTCATTATTTGATAAGCCTCATAATCTTTGACATAACCAATATCTTTCGACGTCAAATGATGATCATTGTTGTAATAAGGCGTCTCTAAGCACGAAAAGCAGTTTTGTAGAAGTAAAGTGCAACATTCCTAAAAGAAGCTGTCGCTTTTAGTATACTCTCTCCTCTTAATAATCCAACTGGTAATGAGAGTTTATACGCAAATCTTTACGTTACCGTAAATACACGTTCACCTGCAGAATTGCTTGTAGAGATGTCAGTTCGTACTATCTGTGGACAGTATCTGTTTTCCAGTTCTATGATGGTGTGGATATTTACTTTTACTGATATTTTTTGAAATAAATAATATTTTCCCCTCCTTAGGCTTGCCCCATAAACAACTGAATTATGTATCACCGCAAAGCTATGCGGTTTTAAACAGTATAATCCACCTGCTTTCACTAAAAATTATTAACACAGATAAAAAATTTGTACTATCCCAAACTATATTCCTGCTGAATAGATTCGTCCAATTCATAAATTATTCATACGATATCATGACACCGAATTCTCTCCTCTAGAATCAACCCCCAGTCGTTGATAATTTCAGAACATTGCGTTCCGGGAGGGAAATACTTAGAAGTATGTTGTCAACCGGGAAGGGGAAATTGGCATTCTACGTGTTGGAACGAGATATGTTAAATAGTGCAACTCGGTAGATGGGTTAGAGAATTTCAACAAAGAAGTGGCTAGATTGAATTTACGGGTAAATACAGTGCGATTTGGTGACGCAGTGACAAGAAGAACAGGACTTCTGGTCAGGTCAGTAGAGGGTGAGCAACACAAAATGAAACTGGAGTAGGTCTAAAATGAGTAATGACATAGGACTGCAAGCAATTTACTATGAACAACGTAGTGAACACACAATACTAGCCTAGATAGATACAAATCCAACATCCACTACACTAGCACAATTTTCTGTGTCCACCAGTTGCTAGATGAAGAAAACACTAAGAATTTATGATGACCCGATTACGAATCCCAGCCTTGTTAGAAGTTTTCCTGCGTCGCTTCAGTCTGCATATATACATAAAAATTTATGACAAAATAAAACAAATTATTCATATATTTAAGTGGCGAAAAATGGTAAAAAAATAGGTGCACAGAATTCGATAGTAAGAAAAGAGGAATAATGAAAAATAGAACACGAAATGGAAAAAAGGAATAAATAAGGAGAAGCCTGGCAGCATTTTACACAGAGCAACAGTTAATAATTGCTAACACTTACTATAATAATTATGAAAGAAGGTTGCATACGCGAAAGACACCAGGACACACACCGGGAAAAAAGACTGAAAACAGATTTTAAATTTCAAAATATTTTCAGGCGTGTAGACGTACTCTGACCATAAATTATTTGTTATGAACTGCCGATTAAAACTGAATTGCAGGAAGTTAGGAAATTTAAAGGACGAGAATTGAAAAATTGAAATGGAAATGCCGAGTGGCTACGGCCTCCCGTCGGGTAGACCGTTCTCCTGGGGCAAGTCTTTCGAGTTGACGGAGCTTCGGCGACTTGCGTGTCGATGGGGATGAAAGGATGATGATAAGGACAACACAACACCCGGTCGCTGAGCGGAGAAAATCTCCGACCCAGCCGGGGATCGAACCCGGGCCGTTAGGTATGGTATTCCGGCGTGCTGACCACTCAGTTATCAGAGGCGGACATTGAAAAATTGAAAGATTGAAAGAACTAGAGATTGTCAGAAGTTTCAACGGGAGTATCAGGCAACTGTTACCTGAAATAGGAGCAGGGACCCAACAGAAGACGGATGAATAGCTTTGACAGACGAAATAACAAAGTATCAAATAGATAAAAAGGTTAGTCACAAGAGAAATACTTGGATAATACACGAGATATTGAATTTAATAGATGAATGGAGAAAATATGCAAGTACAGCATGTGAAAACAAAAGGGAATACAGTCATCTAAACAATGAGCGAAATGATAAAGCAGAAGTGGCTAGAGGATACAATACTGTAAAAGTGGTATGTCTGCGGAAAAGATGGGTAGCATCAACAGGAAAATTGGAAGGACCTTAGAAGAAAAGAGAAACAGCTGTATTAAGCAATGAGAACTGTGGTGACAAGCTAGTGTTAATGAACGACAGAAGGATTAAATGGAATAAATACACAGCTGGAAAAACAATTGTGCACCTGGAAAGACGGTGTCGGTTTCGCTTCGATGACAGCTTATGCCACATAGTGGATAGTAGATGTTTTCATAATTGTCTCTGCGTAATGGCATAGCTACCTGAGCGCCATCTATGTTTTCCTTTCAATAGGGATTGTTCATATCCAGAACGCTCAGTGTGGGTAAACGTGTGAAGCATGCAGACAACCGTGCTACGGAGACTCAATCTTACTTCCTGCAGTCAACCGACCGAGTTTGAAAGCAGTCAAATTGTGGCCTTGCGAGTGGTGTGACGGTCCTTTCGGAGAACAGCCAAACAAGTTGGACGCGCTGCGTCAGCTGTGCGACGATGCTGGTATCAGTGGTCACGCGAACATTCTTTTACGCCAACAGTCGTGGTTCTGGACGTCCATGCAGCACAGATGCTCGCCAGGATCGTCGTATTGTAAGGGCAGCAGTGGCAGACCGTACAGATACGACAGCATAGATAAAAGGGACTGTGAGCCCAGACGTGTCAACACGAACTGTTATGAATCGTGTACTAGCAGTGGGAATCTGGGCACGCACACTCATAGGCCGTCTTCCACTCACGCCAGAGCATCGATGTGCATGGCTAAACTGGTGCCATGAGAGGATCACTTGGAAGATGAAATGGCGCATCGTGGTCTTCAGCGACGAAAGCACATTCTGCCTGTAGGCAAGTGATGGTCATTTGCTCTTACCATAGAGACGCGTTAAGCTTTGTCTTGTAGAGCAGATAATTCCAAGGCACATTGCCCCACGCAAAGCCTTATTGTCTGGGTGTGATAAGCTACAACTCTCGTTCACCGTTGGTGTTTCTACAGGGAGGCTAGCCAACGCTCGGTACGTGCAGATTGTTGTTACACCCGTTCTTTTCCTGTTCTTGCGTCAGAAACGTGACCTATTATTCCCTCACGATAATGCTCACGCACACATTGATCGTGAAACTCATCCTGTTCTGTGAGACGTGCAGAAACTTCCCTGGTCAGTATGGTGTTCGGACTTGCCCCAATTGAGCACGTGTGGGATGTGATGGAACGAGAAGTGACTCGCACGACCAGTCAACCAGCTTTCACAGAACTACGTGAACAGGTCGAGCAGGTGCGCCACAGCGTATCCCAGGATAATATTCGCCATATGTACGATGGACTGGATACTCGAGTCAGCACCTGTATTCCCGCCCGTGGGGATTACACCACGTACTAATATACTAATATGGGTATTTTAGCAAGCTCACACTCTCATACTGACCCTACGACTTATCTTAGGAAATAGATTAAGAAAAGGCAAACTTACGTTTCTAGCATTTGTAGACTTAGAGAAAGCTTTTGACAATGCTGACTGGAATGCTCTCTTTTTTTAAATTCTGAAGGTGGCAGGGGTCAAATACAGGGAGGGAAAAGCTATTTATAATTTTTACAGAAACCAGATGACAGTTATGAGAGTCGAGGGACATTAAATGGAAGCAGTGGTTGGGAAGGGAGTGAGGCAGGGTTGTAGCCCCTCCCCGATGTTATTCAATCTGTATATTGAGCAAGCAGTAAAGGAAACAAAACAAAATTTGGAGTAGGAATTAAAATCCATGGAGAAGAAATAAAAACTTGGAGATTCGCCGATGACATTGTAATTCTGTCGGAGACAGCAAAGGACCTGGTTCAAATGGCTCTGAGCACTATGGGACTTAACTTCTGAGTTCATCAGTCCCCTAGAACGTAGAACTACTTAAACCTAACCAACCTAAGGACATCACACACATCCATGCACGAGGCAGGATTCGAACATGCGACCATAGCGGACGCGGGGTTCCAGACTGTAGCGCCTAGAACGTCTCGGCCACGCAGGCCGGCAAAGGACCTGGAAGAGCAGCTGAACGGAATGGACAGTGTCTTGAAAGGAGGATATAAGATGAACAACAACAAAAGCAAAATAATGGGATGTAGTCTAATTAAACCGGGTGATGCTGCGGGAATTAGATTAGGTAATGAGACGCTTCAAGTAGTAAATGAGTATTGCTATTTGGGGAGCAAAATAACTGATGATGGTCGAAGTAGAGAGGATATAAAATGTGGACTGGCAATGGTAAGGAAAGCGTTTCTGAAGAAGGGAAATTTGTTGACATCGAGTATAGATTTAAGTGTCAGGAAGTCGTTTCTGAAAGTATTCGTATGGAGTGTAGCCATGTATGGGAGTGAAACATGGACGATAAATAGTTTGGACAAGAAGAGAATAGAAGCTTTCGAAATGTGGTGCTACAGAAGAATGCTGAAGATTAGATGGGTAGATCACATAACTAATAAGGAGGTATTGAATAGAATTGCAGAGAAGAGGAGTTTGTGGCACAACTAGTCTAGAAGAAGGGATCCGTTGGCAGGGCATATTCTGAGGCATCAGGGGATCACCAATTTGGTAACGGAGGTCAGCGTGGAGGGTAAAAATCGTAGAAGGAGATCAAGAGATGAATACACTAAACAGATTCAGAAGGATGTAGATTGCAGTAGGTACTGGGAGATGAAGAACCTTGCACAGGATAAAGTAGTATGGAGAGCTGCATCAAACCAGTCTCAGGACTAAAGACCACAACAACAACAAACACCCACTTGTGCTATTGATCTGTAAATGTTATCGTTTCATGTACTGCGTATGCACCCTTGCGATAATAAATCTTGAGTGAATTGGATACCTCTAGAAGGGGGTGCTAATTTGTTTTCCGGCAGTGTATTTAAAAAAAACTGTACAAGGCAAACTACTTTAAGACAATCTTGTAGAAGTGTAAAAGGAAGAAAATGAAGAGGAGGAGCGATGCAATACTGCTAGAAGAATTTGGCAGAGCACTGAAAGTCGCTTGTACTACACAATAAATCTTGAGATGTGTTGAGATTCTCGGGAGAGCCAGCACTCTAAACACTATTCCATCCGACATCTCTATCACTAAACGGCTAACCTGGTTCGTGGTGCACAATTCCAGTTGCTGGTCGCCTATTTAACTGCTACCATAGCAGCTTTTCAATATTTCGCGTAACTAACGACCGAATTTAAAAATTTGAAATACTGCCATAATATGTTCATTAAGGGCTATAATCTTCTATTAAATGTTTAACACAGCTTAAGCGTTACAATTATAACTGTCTACATCTCTCGAAGCAACATAACTCAAGGCCGCAGATTATTCAGATTATATTCATTGGGTACTTGTTGAATGAGACCAATCAGCGACTTCCAACAAAGTTTGTACATAAATTCAAACCTTTAACCAAACGTTTTCTCTTTGATACCTCCCCCAAAATGATGAGAATGGACCAGTTCATCGCGTTCTACATTTCAGATTTTCGTCCAATACAACTTCAACATCAGACATCAGCTTTTAATTTGTTACTTATTTACTAACTCTATTCGCAACATATTTTGCACACAGTATGCACTTTTACAAAACGAACAGCAAAGCTGTGTTGTTGTGCAACACGTAGTTTAGGATGAAGTCACGAACACTGAGATGAGTAAGAAACTAGATTTTGGTTCGAAAGGAGGGCAATTAGCCTTCTAGTCTCATCCAGTGTCTGATAAGGAGAGCATTTAGCGACTTCTAGAAAACATTAAACAAAACTTAATACCATTTCTTAACTTTTTCTCGTTTACATACTTAACGTCAAACACATTGGTGTCTAAAATTAAATCAACTAACCACTATTTCCATGACCTGTATCTAATTCACGATATAATCATATAAACTGTTAACAGATGTCCGAACGGTCGTGTCCTGCACTGAAGATAACATTCTGGTCAACGAACAACCACGCCAACGATGACGTAGGGGCTGGCTGCTGTAGCCGAGCGGTTCTAGGCGCTTCAGTCCGGAACCACGCGGCTGCTGCGGTCACAGGTTCGAATCCTGCCTCGGGCATGGATGTGTGTGATGTAGGTTTAAGTAGTTCTAAGTCTAGGGGTCTGATGACCTCAAATATTAACTCCCACAGTACTTATAGCCATTTGAACCATTTTTGATGACGTAGGGCACCTATAAAACGGAAAAGTGTTTGCCCGTAGTTTTATATTCACAGTCGCTGTGTGCACAATCACAGACGATGCACTATGGCACAGAGAAGACGCGTACTAGGCTCTCTGGGGTGGAAGGCCATGGGAAGAATGGAAGCAGGACAGTCGCAAACTGATGTGGCTCGATTGCTTTACGTTAGTCGTTCTCTTGTTTTTCGGATGTGGTGACAGTTTATAGAGATCGAAACTGTATCCCGAAAATGAGGGCAGGACCGATCACGTGTAACATCAGAAAGAGACAACCATTATGTGGGTGTAAGGGCACGACAGTGCCGCCTTAGTACCTCACGGCAACTGACATCTGACCTCGCAGCATCCACTGGGCGTGATGTATCGAGACAAACGGTGTACAGAAGGCTTCGACAGGGTAGCCTTAATTGTCGGAGACCTTCTGTATGTGTACCTCTGATGTGTCTTCACAGGAGGGAACGTCTAGAGTGGGGTAGTCAACATGCCACCTGGACGTCGAACAGTGGTCCAATGTTCTTTTCACAGATGAGTCCCGATTCGGTCTGAGCAGTGATTCTCGGCGGATTCGCATCTGCAGGGAACGTGGAACACGATTTCGGGACCCAGTCATTGTGGAAAGGGACAGATATCGAGGATAATCCCTAATGGTGTGGGCAGAGGTTATGTTCACCACTCGAACATGAAATTTCACGGTTTAATCGGCAAGATTTAAGTCCTGTCAGGTATCGTTACGAGATTTTGGGACTTCATGTGCAGTTGTTGCGAGGTGCTGTGGGCCCAGACTTCGTATTGCTGGACTGTAATGTTCGAACTCATAGAGCACACGTTGTTGACGTCTTCTTGGAAACGGAAGATAATGTATGCATGGCAGGGCCTGCTGGCTCTCCCGATTTGAATCCCAAAGAACACGTCTGGGATCCATTAGAGACAGGGATTGCATCAAGTCAGCATCCAACAATCATTCTCCAAGACTTGCGAGAAAGGCTACAGGGGCCGGCCCGGGTGGCCGAGCGGTTCTAGGCGCTACAGTCTGGAACCGCGCGACCGCTACGGTCGCAGGTACGAATCCTGCCTCGGCCATGGATTTGTGTGATGTCCTTAGGTTAGTTAGGTTTAAGGAGTTCTAAGTTCTAGGGGGCTGATGACCTCAGAAGTTGAGTCCCATAGTGCTCAGAGCCACTTGAACCAAAGACTACAGGAAGAATGGGCGGTGTTACCTCAACATGAGACTGATGACATAATTCACAGCATGCCCTGTCGTTTGGCAGACCTGTATTGCTGCCAGAGGTGTTCATACCACATACTGAGCGCACAAGCCAGTTGTCGGAATGTGTGTGTGTAAATCCGTAAAGTTGGAAAAAACGAAGAAGATTTTTGTCTACCGTTACGCATGTTGCAGTTGTTTACGTTCTGTATTCTTTATATGATTTCTACTTTGCTATCATCTCATTACACCGTTTTGTGGCAAAATAAACGCTGTCTTGCAAAATATTGGGTTTTTGCTTCAATTTTTGACACCAGTCTGTTTAGTACAGTAACTCATTTGTAAAGTAATCTGAAGTTTGAAATTGTTTTATACATGTGAGTACCATTCTTTAAAAAAGTCAGGGGTTTGTTATTGAAAAATATATGAGACAAGTAAAATATTTTCAGGCATCAAGACGAATGTAACAGTTCCAGTTCCAGAGAAGCCAGGCACTGGCAGATGTGAATAATATAGAAACGTTAGTTTGATAAATCACGGTTGAAAACTTCTGACACAAACTATTTACACAAGAATGGAAAAACTGGCCGAGACCTGCGTCAGGGAAGATTCGTCTCGGTTCCGAAGAAACTTAGGAACATTCAAGTCAGTCTGACTTTACTTAAAAAACCACTGAAGAAATGGAAACCTATACTTTTAGAATTTATAGATTTAGAGGAAGCTTTTGACAATATTAACTAAATGGTATCTTTGAAATTCTGAAGGTAGCAGCGATAAAACACATGGAGCAATAGGTTAATGACAGCTTGTACAAAACACCAGAGTATAGTCATAATTTTCGAAGGACATGAAAGGGAACAATAGTTGAGGCGTTCCAGTCGATCCGCACCGATAGTCAAAACATTGACAAAGCTTTGATTAAAACTAAGCAAAAAATTGGAAACGGACTTAAAGATTAAAGATAAGAAATAAAAACTTTGACATTTGCCAATGACACAAAAAGAGATTATAAGATGAACACTAACAATAGTAAAGCAAGTGTAATGGCATGCATCTCTGAGGGAATTAAATTACGAAATGAGACTCTAAAGGTAGTTGCTAAGTTTCGTTATTTGAGCAGCAAAACAGCTGACCATGGCTGAAGTTGATTGCGGTAAAAGCAAGAAGAGCGTTTCGGAAAACCTGAGATTTGTTAATATCAAATATATATTTACGTCCTGGGAAGTCATTTCTGAGTATATATTTCTGGGGCGTAGTCTAGTACACAAGTGAAACGTCGACGATAAACAATATAGATAAGAAGACGATGAAAGGTTTTAAAGTGTAGTGCTACAGAAAATGCTGGATGGAACGTATAACTAATGAGGAGGTACAGAATAGAATTGTAAAGGAAAGAAGTTTAGCGTACAACTTGCCTAAAAGAAGATATAGCCCGACCTTGCCCGTAATCCATCCTTGGAAAGTAGCAGTGGGAACAATAACATGGTAATTCACATTTAAAGATGGGAAGGAGAGAATCGTGAACACAAGAGTTCTTAGGCGAAACCATTTTAAAAACTTTTTTCTTCTTCGAAAAATTGAAAGGATGCCTCATATGAACAGATTTCTTTCTTCCAGATGACGCTGGTCGGTGCAGCATGATTCAGGTGTCGGTAATTCGAAGTATCCTCCTCTCTCCCGAACTGATACTTGTGCCTGTCTAATTATGTTCTTCGATAAAGAAAAATCCTAAAAGAATTAACGTATGAATTGATGGAATATACCCCCCATTCACCAGATACTGTCTTACACATAGTCCCACAGCTAAAAAAGCCTATGACAGAAGAAAGTCTAATAAAGAGACGTACAGCAGCTGTAGATGATTATTTTGAAGACCTGACAGAAAGTAAATGCAGCGACTGAATGCACACAATGCAAAAACTAGATACACTGACTTAAAAACAGACGTTGTCGAAGAGTAAGGGGTTTTTATCTATATCACATAGTTTTTCAGTGCTAGATCAACGAATTTTCTCCTTAGTGGCACAGTGATGGAATACGGGCTTTTGCTGCTACAACGGATGAGTTTCAGACTGTACCTAACATTTGAACATGTTTGTTATTCAACACTAACCGTTGAGCTATGAATTTTCCTATTTTTCAGGGAGCTGTTGGTGGTGCCTGGAGCCTGTATAGAGAAACGCCGCGGAGTGGCCGCATCTTGAGTGAGTGTGAGCAGCAGTTGTAAGGATTGCCCACTTGCTCGCAGGCGCGCTTCCACCAGCTGTCGGTGGTGCGCATGCGCCGGCTCGTGATGTACGTGGTGTCCGTGACGGCGCTCAGCGTCGTGTCCTGGACCTCCATCACCTTCATGGGCGACTCGACGCGGGAGGTGCCCGACCCCGACAACGCCAACGAGACCATCACCGAGGAGGTCCCCAGGCTCATGATCAGCACCTGGTACCCGTTCGACGCCTCTTCTGGTATGGGATACATGCTCGCCTTCATATACCAGGTACTGCAGCGAAACATCATACCTTAAGATTTGTCCAGATCACTCAGCACAACGTTTTAAGCAAGCTCCGAGATTCACAAAAAAATAATTGGTTCATGGATTGTACAGTTATACTGCTGCTGCGTACATGGAAACATGTAACATACAGGGTAATCAAAAAGTCAGTATAAATTTGAAAACTTAATAAACCACGGAATAATGTAGATAGAGAGGTAAAAATTGACACACAGGCTTGGAATGACATGGGGTTTTATTAGAACCAAAAAAAAAAAAAAAAACGAAGTTCACAAAATGTCCGACGGATGGCGCTGGACAGCAAAACTGCTACCGTGACCGGTGAGAGGTACGCCGATATGTTACAGAATCGCATCATCCCCAGCCTGGCTGGTAAACACCTGCTGGAACGCACGAGGTTTATGCAGGATGGCGCTCCACTCCATATTGCTATATGCATGAAAGATTTCTTGCGCGCGTCGTTTGGTGATGATCGTGTGCTCAGCCGCCACTTTCGTCAAGCTTGGCCTCCTAGGTCCCCAGACCTCAGTCCGTGCGATTATTGGCTTTGGGGTTACCTGAAGTCGCAAGTGTATCGTGATCGACCGACATCACTAGGGATGCTGAAAGACAACATCAGACGCCAATGCCTCACCACAACTCCGGACATGCTTTACAGTACTGTTCACAACATTATTCTTCGACCACAGCTACTGTTGAGGAATGATCGTGGACATATTGAGCATTTCCTGTAAAGAATATCATCTTTGCTCTGTCTTACTTTGTTATGCTAATTATTGCTATTCTGATCAGATGAAGCGCCATCTGTTGGACTTTTTTTGAACCCTTGTATTTTTTTGGTTCTAATAAAACCCCATGTCATTCCAAGCATGTGTATCAATTTGTACCTCTCTATCTACATTATTCCGTGATTTATTCAGTTTTCAAAATTATACTGACTTTTTGATCGCCCGCTACATCTTTTATGTCATTACGCAACTGCTTCGTCTGACTTAAACTGTAAGTAATAAAAACAGATTTTTATATAGTAGATGGGACCGCATGTTGCGAGTATATGGCACACAGTATATTAGTTGTAGGGAGGAGTAGTAGACACACGTGAATGACATTACGTGCTGTTGGACTTTTGGCAGACAAGAAGCCTCCACAGTCAACATGAAGCATTCTGGAAGTTGGACGTTCACTTTGTGTAATTTCATGTCTATGGAGAATATTTCAAGGTGAAGGAAGAATTCACTCAATGTGTAGGTAAAGTCAACCAAGGTGCAATGACTTTAAATTCGCAAATATGTCCAACCCGCACCTCACCTATCCTAGCCAAAGACGTTGCAGCAGTCGGTCACACATCTCAAGACCGTGCATCGCTAACTTCTTCCAGAGTTGGCTATGTCTACTTAAAGAACCTCACACGGCGGCATTGTGTGGCTCACCGAATGTAGGGTCCCGACCCCAATGAGCGAACTGAGGGACAGTCAGATAAGATCTTCTTTATGGCTGAGAATCAGTTTAGCCTGGACAGTCTCTCACCGTGTGTCTACAAAGCCCCTAGTACATGTTGCGGTCCTGCTAGTATTGCGGAAAGAGATCGATACGGTAACAGCGACGTCTCATTGAGTGCACAAGCGTCATTTTTTCTCACGTAATATGAGATCTGTGCGCTGCAGAGAATTATGTACTTCTGTGCCGTGTGCACCTCTTTCGTGGTACTTACAGGTCTAGGTTACATCTGACAGAAGACATTCCTGAATCACACCGGTATGGTGTCTGTAATTTGTTTCTTTCATACAGTCAGTAATTACGGAAATCGTTGTTAGACTACCTGTTGTCTCAGGTGACCGTCTTCAGATCTGTTTAAATCTATCCTATATAATTATATCAGGATATTACTATATAATATATCAGGATATTTAATATAGATCACTATTATGATTATATATTACGTATCCTAGTATAATTACATAGAAAATTACATAGAATATGATTTAACTGGCATATATATATATATATATATATATATATATATATATATATATATATTGTAATTGTGTCGGATATGTTTTAAACAGATATGAATATTTCCAGCACAGACTGGACAACATAATCTGAAGGTTTTGCTGTTGCAGACTGAGACAAAAGAGACAAATAGCACATTTCTTGGATCACTGTTTTTTTTTCAGGACTGTGTCGCAGCTTGTGACACTCGCCTACTGTAACCACCTACCCGGACTTAGTAAGCAAATTGAAAGCTCTATATGCTGGAAGCTCTATATTCTGGAAGGTTCCAGACCTAAGATTACGATGCGGACCACTGCCGACCTAGAGAGGATACCTCTCTGGTAGTAGGAGGCGCTACCTCAATCCACGCTGGAGTCGTTGTGTACTCTGTAATTCCATGGGAGGGCGTCACTCAGCACAGTGACGTTCTGTATTCGGGCAACGGAGAAACATCACATACAGTAAAATCACGCACTGCCCGTGACCGGCTTTCTGGTTTATTTTGCGCCACTACATTTGCGTCATGTACCTTAATGCGGCTAAGGCACCTTTTATTGTAGACATTAACAAAGTGTGTGTCGTTGAATGCGACGATTCCTTAAATTATGGACGGGAATTAATTCAACCAACACGTGAAGTTTTGTTCTGTTGCTGCAGAGATATTAGATCGATTTTTCATCAGTACAAGATTCGAACTGAAAACCAGCAAAAATATGATTAACGCATAAACTACTAACAAGACGACAACCAACAGTCTCATACGTGCCAAAATTACCATCAATAGAGTGACTCACTATGAGAAGAACAGACATCACTAACAGTCCGTCGTAAATATTCTCACTCCCCTTTGCCTCATCTTTTCTCCCCATTCTTTTTTCTGTGTGATCAGTTTTGTATTCTGTTTAACGGCAGTGAAGATGAACTCCACGTCACCAACTCTCATTGAGTGATCCAACGCACTAGTTACGGCCACTACATTCATGTGAATCTTTGTTCAAACCCTACAGGTCTTATCCCGATTTTGGTTCCGAAGAACGCTTCCTGCGAGTGTTGAGATGTAAATGGGTGTAGGCTACAACGACCGTTGAAAATCACATGATAATTTCTATACCAGTACGACAGCCTATTTCCTTCCCTTTCGTTGTTCAACGATGATCGCTCCACCTATGACTCGATGGCGTCGCAAACTCTAACCTTCATCGAACAGTTAGCCATATGAAACAACATAAACCAGACTTCCTTGTTTTACAGTGAAACTTCCTTATTTGTCACTGTTACAGTTGTCTTTAACCCCATTCTTCCTTTTCTTTGCCTTTTTCAACTGGTTATAAATGTTGGTTACTGTATCTGGAGCAAGCAAAATTCTCAGTGACTACACTGAACGAATTAGTTAATCCGCCATTTAATAGACTCCCTTGTTTAATTTTCTGGAATATTCGGCTCTGCATTTATTTGTGCTTAGCAGTACATTGTTCAGTAAAATCATTAATTTCTCATTGTTGTGTTATGTCATCGAAACAATATGATAAATAAATTGAGAGACTGTACCAGAAGTTCGACAGCCATACTAAGTTATGTGTAGAAGTTACTACAATGTCTGAAATCAAGACAAAATCAAATTTGCTCCTTTTTACTTTATTAAGTCGTGAATGACGTGAAACAAATAAACCATTTCTTAGATAATGATAAAATACCGGGGTAGTACGCGTGTTTTATTGGGGGCCAAAAGGAAACATCAGTAACATGTTGGTGCTGGGATAGAGACAACGAAATAACTTGTTATCATGAGCAGTGAAGAGAAAAACTGAGAATACTGATGGACAGAAATATTTTCACGACTAGATGTATTGTGATTTTATTTATTTATTCTTCATAATTACAGCGTATTATCTAAAAAGCTAAAATAGGCCATACAAATCACATTCCCTTGGATAGTTATAAGTTACGTGTAATTACTTGTTTCTAATACTTATTATTTTTTTTTTAAAAAAAGTAGAGAGATTAAAATAGAAAAAGAAACTATAATAACTACTGCGCTGCCAAATCACCTAGAAGATATTACGGGGTTTAAAATGTACCTGCTTCGACGTCTCTTAAGAAAGATGCTATCGTGAAAACTTGCGACCAATATGGAGCACTCAGCTGTTGTAAATCACAAAAACGTAACTGACTCTTGATGAGATTCAAGTGAACTTGCGTGGGTGGGTATAATGAGTGCTTGGACAGTGCAGTGCTGTGTGTGTTTCCGTGAATGAAGGAGGAATGAGAGAAAGGGAGAAGAGGAAACCCCGTGACGACACATAGGCTCCTGTTGTCGAAAAGCAACAGCAGTGCTCAAATAAATGGTTCAAATGGCTCTGAGCACTATGGGACTTAACTTCTATGGTCATCAGTCCCCTAGAACTTAGAACTACTTAAACCTAACTAACCTAAGGACATCACACAACACCCAGCCATCACGAGGCAGAGAAAATCCCTGACCCCGCCGGGAATCGAACCCGGGAACCCGGGCGTAACAGCAGTGCTGCCCATATCAATACATCCATCAGCATTACATCATGTACCCACTTAACTACCAAACGGAGATTCACAATAACAATGTTGAATAAGAATAATATATACCGGTAGTGGTGACAATTAGCAATAAGCAGTATTTAGATCTCTTCTGCAGTATCGTTATTGATCATATACATAAGAAGAGTTCATCTTTATTGCTGTCAAAGCTGCAAGACCTACGCTGATGACTATTTTCAAGGCGTATTCCTTCCTGATATGCTCTGTACGCTCTGTCGCTATTCGCTCTGTGCATCAGTAATTACTGGCCTTTGGCTAAACAGGACTTTTGTTAGTATTCTCGATTGCTTTTGTAACGCAGTTCATAAGGCGTTTACACCATTCGTTCTAAATATTCACTGTAATATTTTCTGACTTTATCATTATGCACAGTCGCGTTCTGCGCTGTCTCGAACAGTAAGTCAGAAGGCAGTAACCGGTCTCCATACTTTCATGGCTTGGCTTCTGTGTTGTTTCGATGTCGACGTCTTTTAAGTGTTATTAAGTTGACTAATTTGGCGGGCACATTCTCCTGCACTGACGGGAGGAATTCTCCTCTGAGTCAGCCACAGTTGTTTGTAGGTCTTGGCCACAATTCTATATACAGACAGTGGTATGTGTTCGATATACGTTGTTGTTTGTGCAGACTCTCCCATAGAATTGAGTTTCTGTTGTACATGTTTTGTGGGATGAAATGAACGCCAGGGCGTATGCTACGGTGTAAAGGGTGTGTGTGTGTGTGTGTGTGTGTGTGTGTGTGTGTGTGTGTGTATGTGGGTGGGTGGGTGGGTGTATGAGTGACCCAGTGCAACCACCACAGATGAACTTTGGGAGCAGGTGAATGCAGCGTGAATGGCTATACGACAGGACGCCATTCGCACGTTGTATGTGTCGATGCCATTACATATGGAACAAGTTGTCGCGGCCCGGGCGGGGACTACTCAAGACGAAGTTGTTATCAGGAGAAAGAAAACTGGCGTTCTACGGATCGGGGCGTGGAATGTCAGATCCCTTAATCGAGCAGGTAGGTTAGAAAATTTAAAAAGGGAAATGGATACGTTAAAGTTAGATATAGTGGGAAGTAGTGAAGTTCGGTGGCAGGACGAACAAGACTTTTGGTCAGGTGAGTACAGGGTTATAAATACAAAATCAAATTGAGGTAATGCAGGAGTAGGTTTAATAGTGAATAAAAAAATAGGGGTACGGGTAAGCCTTTACAAACAGCATAGTGAACGCATTATTGTGGCCAAGATAGACACGAAGCCCACGCCTACTACAGTAGTACAAGCTTATATGCCAACTAACTCTGCAGATGACGAAGAAATTGATGAAATGTATGATGAGACAAAAGAAATTATTCAGGTAGTGAAGGGAGACGAAAATTTAATAGTCATGGGTGACTGGAATTCGACAGTAGGAAAAGGGAGAGAAGGAAACGTAGTAGGTGAATATGGATTGAGGGTAAGAAATGAACGAGGAAGCCGTCTGGTAGAATTTTGCGCAGAGCATAACTTAATCATAGCTAATACTTGGTTTAAGAATCATGAAAGAAGGTTGTATACGTGGAAGAACCCTGGAGATCCTAAAAGGTATCAGATAGATTATATAATGGTAAGACAGAGATTTAGGAACCAGGTTTTAAATTGTAAGACATTTCCAGGGGCAGATGTGGACTCTGACCACAATCTACTGGTTATGAACTGTATAATAAAACTGAAGAAGCTGCAAAAAGGTGGGAATTTAAGGAGATGGAACCTGGATAAACTGAAAGAACCGGAGGTTGTACAGAGTTTCAGGGAGAGCATAAGGGAACAATTGACAGGAATGGGGGAAAGAAATACAGTAGAAGAAAAATGGGTAGCTTTGAGGGATGAAATAGTGAAGGCAGCAACGGATCAAATAGGTAGAAAGACGAGGGCTAGTAGAAACCCTTGGGTAACAGAAGAAATATTGAATTTAATTGATGAAAGGAGAAAATATAAAAATGCAGTCAATGAAGCAGGCAAAAAGGAATACAAACATGTCAAAAATGATATCGACGGGAAGTGCAAAATGGCAAAGCAGGGATAGCTAGCGGACAAATGTAAGGATGTAGAGGCTATCTCACTAGGGGTAAGATATATACTGCCTACAGGAAAATTAAAGAGACCTTTGGAGAAAGGAGAACCACTTCCATGAATATCAAGAGCTTTGATGGAAACCCAGTTATAAGCAAAGAAGGGAAAGCAGAAAGGTAGAAGGAGTATATACAGGGTCTATACAAGGGCGATGTACTTGAGGACAATATTATTGAAATGGAAGAGGATGTAGATGAAGATGAAATGGGAGATACGATACTGCGCGAAGAGTTTGACAGAGCACTGAAAGACCTGAGTCGAAACAAGGCCCCGGAGTAGACAACATTCCATTAGAACTACTGACGGCGTTAGGGGAGCCAGCCCTGACAAAATTCTACCATCTGATGAGCAAGATGTATGAGACAGGCGAAATACCCTCCGACTTCAAGAAGAATATAATAATTCCAATCCCAAAAAAAGCAGGTGTTGACAGATGTGATAATTACCGAACTATCAGTTTAAAAGACACAGCTGCTAAATACTGCGAATTCTTTACAGACGAATGGAAAAACTGATAGAAACCGACCTCGGGGAAGATCAGTTTGGATTCCGTAGAAATGTTGGAACACGTGAGGCAATACTGACTCTACGACTTATCTTAGAAGAAAGATTAAGGAAAGGCAAACCTACGTTTCTAGCATTTGTAGACTTGGAGAAAGCTTTTGACAATGTTGATTGGAATACTCTTTTTCAAATTCTGAAGGTGGCAGGGGTAAAATACAGGGAGCGAAAGGCTATTTACAATTTGTACAGAAAGCAGATGGCAGTTATAAGAGTCGAGGGGTATGAAAGGGAAGCAGTGGTTGGGAAGGGAGTGTGACAGGGTTGTAGCCTATCCCCGATGTTATTCAATCTGTATATTGAGCAAACAATAAAGGAAACAAAAGAAAAGTTCGGAGTAGGTATTAAAATCAATGGAGAAGAAATAAAAACTTTGAGGTTAGCAGATGACACTGTAATTCTGTCAGAGACAGCAAAGGACTTGGAAGAGCAGTTGAACGGAATGGACAGTGTCTTGAAAGGAGGGTATAAGATGAACATCAACAAAAGCAAAACAAGGATAATGGAATGTAGTCGAATTAAACCGGGTGATGCTGAGGGAATTAGATTAGGAAATGAAACACATAAATTAGTAAAGGAGTTTTGCTATTTGGGGAGCAAAATAACTGATGATGGTCGAAGTAGAGAGGATATAAAATGTAGACTGGCAATGGCAAGGAAAGCGTTTCTGAAGAAGAAAAATTTGTTAACATCGAGTATAGATTTAAATGTCAGGAAGTCGTTTCTGAAAGTATTTGTATGGAGTGTAGCCATGTACGGAAGAGAAACGTGTTCGATAAATAGTTTAGACAAGAAGAGAACAGAAGCTTTCGAAATGTGGTGCTACAGAAAAATGCTGAAGATTAGATGGGTAGATCACGTAACTAATGAGGAGGTGTTGAAGAGAATTGGGGAGAAGACGAGTTTGTGGCACAACTTGACTAGAAGAAGGGATCGGTTGGTAGGACATGTTCTCAGACATCGAGGGATCACCAGTTTAGTATTGGAGGGCAGCCTGGAGGGTAAAAATCGTAGAGGGAGACCAAGAGATGAAGACACTAAGCAGATTCAGAAGGATGTAGGCTGCAGTAGGTACTGTGAGATGAAGAAGCTTGCACAGGGTAGAGTAGCATGGAGAGCTGCATCAAACCAGTCTCAGGACTGAAGACCACAACAACAATATCAGGGTCCATGGCGGTCCCTATTCCCACTAGGCAAGTGGACACACGCTTGACCGGGGTGACTGCAATGCTAATCATTTCTGCAGAACATTCTAATGTACATGTCCTGTGAATATGAACGTCCTATCTCAAGTCGTTCCAGTTGTTCTGTTTTTTTCTGAACATGAGTGTATTATTGTAGTCGTAAACCTCGAGGTTGTTTCCCAATACTTCTTCATAGTCAACACACGACGTGGTGGATAGTCAATTCCTCAATAGCAGGAAACCGCGAATCAGAAGCCTGCATTTGTCAAATTGCACTCAGTCATATATATTTCAACTGCTTACAGAAGTTTCGTTCTATTAATGTAACTGTCTTACACTAGCGTTTGAAGACTATTAAAGTTAATATCCGGTCACGGCCCTTCTGAAGCTCGGCAACATCTGACTTCCAACTTTGTTTTAAAAATTACTTTTCATGCTTTTCTACATCTCCTTTTATTGGTCTCCCAATTTCACGTTTATAAATATGTTACACTCCCACGTCACTTCTCAGACTTCCGCAGTGTGGGAGCTATCAGACTGGTCGTTGGTAAAAATTTTAAATTTATGTCGTTTCTGATTCTACTGGCTCAGCAGGTAGCTCCAGTAATGAACAACAGGGCGAAGAGGCGGATTCTCGTTCCTTTTTCCTTTGTCTATATAACTTAGTTTTATGGCCCCATCTGTCAGATAGTTGTCATAGCTGTATGTCCTTTTGGAAATCAGTATCCATGCTTAAGCTGTTATTGTCACTAATGCGAAAGACAAGAGAGTACAGAATGTTTAGTACAACTCCCTTCTGGGCTCGTTGGTGATGTGGAGTGGCGTGGGAATACCTTTCTTCCAATGATAAAAGCACGCTCATACAAAACTGCAAAAGATGTCAGTGCATAGTCCGCAACCTGTCACTGACCCGCGCCCCCTGCTGTTGGCAGCTGTACTGGCTGACGGCGACGCTGATGCACTCCAACCTGATGGACGTGATGTTCTGCTGCTGGCTCATCTACGCATGTGAGCAGCTGGTGCACCTCAAGGAGATCATGAAGCCGCTCATGGAGCTCAGCGCCACGCTGGACACCGTGGTGCCGCACACCAGCGAGCTCTTCCGAGCCGCCTCCACACTGCCCACCAACGAGCCACTCTACGGGATGGGGCCAGGTACGTCACAAACACTCCATATTCCTCACCAACAAGTCCCTGTTTATTATGAAGCCAGGTACTGCACATGATCTCCAACCTCCTCACCGACAAGTCACTCTATATATGGACATATATATATCACCTGTTATCCACACTCCCCACCAAGTGGCTGTCCTGTGGCATATGGCCAGGTACATCACACAGCTTCCACACTCCCAACGAAATGGGACCAGATACATTGTGAAAGCTCTACACTCATCACCAGCAAGTCATCCTGTACCATAACAATATCTCACACACCCTCCACATTACCTAACAAGCTGCTCTTTATCGTGGACTATTGTACACATACCTTCCACAATCCCACCCGACGGGGTCAGATACAACCTTCAATCTCTACAGTCACCACCAACAAGCCTTACTCTACAGCAGAAGACAACATAAATCACACAGCCATCCCACTACCAACTAACAAGGCAATTTCAGTGAATTCCCAGCTACATCAGTCATTTCTATATTCAAATCCCAACCGGTGAGTCATTCACTGGTTTTGGGATAGGGTCATCATGCAAGCTTCATAATAAGTAGTTGCCAGCTGCCCTGTGGCAGGGGACATGATGAATCACACACCCTCCACACTGCCAACTAACAAGCTGCACTACAGCTCATATATCCTACACACTCCAACCAACAATATTGCCTGTTTACCACTGCACAATCACTGACCATTAAATCAAACTAATAGTGAACCGAGTTAGTCTGTTGTGTCTTAAAGAAGTGCTGAAATTAGTACGCCACATCTAGCCTATGCCTCTTTTACTGTATATTCACATTCAGTAAATAATAATACTTTGGGCAGATTTCCCGACATAAACGTCGTTTTGAGAGTATCCTTATTCACAACAGCTTGAATCGCCCAAGATACACAATACCACTGTTACTCTTGCTTTTATCAGTGACCACAAGGTTGTTTTGATGCAGTTCTCTACTCCAGTCTCTTACAAGTTTTCCTATTCGTTTTCATCCTAACAGCTGCATCCCACATCAACCATGATCTGCCTTGTACAATCATACTATGTAGTCCCACACCTGCAGCTTTAACCATCCACCGCTCCTTAAGATGAAGATTATAGCAATAACTCATGTCCAAACATGTGCCAAAGACTCTGTACCTTCGATCCATAGCTTTATTTACTACGCTTTTTTTGTCAATGCAGGACGTCATCAATCCATTTGATCTTCAAGAGGCATTACCTTTCAAACAAACCGTTCTAAACGTTTGATTTCTGTCCATGTTTCACAGTTGTGATCCAAACAAAGAATTACGAGAATCTTAAGTTTTTCGCTTTTGAATGTTATCAGTGGGTTTCTAGATCAGAAAGTTCTTTTACCTCGCGCAGTCCTTGCTAGTATAGCTTCTTGCATCTCCCTTCTTTATGCAGTCTGCTTCCGAGCAATATTCATCTGACTCTTCTAAACTCTTTAGTCCAAGTTTTACATGTAGCCATCTAGCATGTTCGCTCCATTTATTTGTTTATATGCATGTAATAGCCATCTGTCAACATATTTTCCATTTCATATGGCACTCAATTCAATTCCTCTTCATCAGACAGGCTACGACTGCTATGTCATCAGACTACTGTATCCGCACTGGCCATCACAAAGGATTGTCACCATCCAGATTGTGCTTTACTTCCCATATTTGCTCACGTCAGTTGTGATTATCAGCAATTCTGTCCCGCACATTTTCTGGATTTCGGCTCTTATATCATTCTGCGAATCATTAAAGCTTGCACGTTGTCAATTAAGTAAAAGTGACATTCCCATCTTACAGAGAACTACTCTTGAGAATTATTTGTGACGAAGTGGGCTGAAAGGTAAAAAAGGGGGGGGGGGGGCGTTAGATCTATAATCAGAACCGTGTAGCACAGTGGTGTTGATAACAGAAGTATGTGTTTCGTACATACATGTTCCATTCCAAAATTCCAAAAAAATGTGTAGTTGAAGTGATATGAGACCCCTGATATGTCTAGATACGACTCTGACAGGTGATACGTACGTAAGCTTCCTGTCTGATCACCTTCATCCATTCACGTCCATTGTGCATTCCGACGGACTTGGGCAATTGCAGCAGGACAATACTACACCCCACACGCCTAGAATTGCTATTGAGCGGCTCCAGGAACAGTCCTCTGAGTTTAATTACTTCCAATGGCTACCAAACTTCTCAGACATGGACATGATTGAGCATATCTGGGATGCCTTGCAGCGTGCTGTTCACAAGATATCTTCAACCCCTCGTACTCTTACGCATTTATGGACAGCCCTACAGGATTCATGGTGTCAGTTCCGTCCAGCACTACTTCAGACATTAGTCGAGTGCATGCCACGTCGTGTGGCAGCACTTCTGCGTGCTCGCGGGTGCCCTACACGATATTAGGCAGGTGTACCAGTTTCTTTGGCTCGTCTATATAGTCTAGAGTAGAAGAAAAGAAATACGACAGATGGTGGAAGTCATGAGCAGCTATTTTCTGAACCCCAGCACTAAAAACCCACACGACTGGTCAATTATGATTAAACTGAGTACGGAAGGGAGATTTTTGCATTAGTAGGACGGACCTGACACGTTCCACATCATTACGAAGTGTCGTATTCATGATCTATGGAACAAGTACTAATCTAATATAATATAATCTATTCCTGATTATTCGGTACCTCGGTTCTTCCTAGTACCGAATAAAGACTGACTGCTACTGATGCTCAAAATCATGCATAATTCTCACACGCAAACGGATAGCGTAAAACTTCTGCTTCTTGCTGGGAGCGCCCTGTGGGACTTACTTCCATCAAAGACTCATCAGGGGGTGCTGCAGGCAAGGGAGAAACCTCGACTCCAAGTTCTGAGGAAGAACAGTCTTTGCTACAGGCTAGATGGCTTAGAATTTTCCGCCACTACAGACGCCACTTGTAGGCGCTGGTGGTGCTAAGTGTGACGAACAACTGCAGTGTTCACAAACCAGATTATAGGATGTACAAAGAGTCTTCAGACTGACGGTAGGGATTTTATATTTCTAATTCAAGTACAACTATTAGGAGTATCGGACTCATGTGCTCAATCAAGACAGTGGCTACATTCATGACTGTTTCTGTAGTACTTTCTTTCATCCCTGATTGTTTCTGTAGTATTTTCTTTCATCCCTGATTGTTTCTGTAGTTCTTTATTTCATCCCTGATCAACATTCGTCAATCACTGTGCGACTCTGGGAAACTTAATCGTCCCCTAAACGCTATGTTGACATTTACACCTCAACGTCATCACCCGACCTTTGCCAAGATGCTGATATTTTCATTCCTTTGTAACTTTCACTAATAATTAATGAACATGACGATTCCATGTTCTTGTGTGCTTGAGTTAACTTGAAGTCCACAGCAAGTAGTAATAAATTGGGTTACATAGCGATGGTTCGTTCATTCAGTTTTTGAATGAAACACCCTATTACAGGTACTCGTGTTTCACATATACTACGACCACCACTGTTTAATCAATTAAATTCATTAAGTTACCCACTGCGCCAAATCTACAGTTAAATTCACGGGATTCTTCAGGGAGGGAGCTGATTATTGGCAAGATCATCCGCTACGCCTCTTTCAGACATCCACTACCCACTGAGTATATTGATGTCTGAGCAGTAATCTTACTGTGTGAATGATGCTTTGGGATGCACATAATAAACCTCCTGCCGTCAAAGACATTATCTCAATGCGCCAATGTCGGTAGGTTTTCACGTTGAGGGACTGTCTGCACACATTTCAATTTCGACAAAATTTCTCCAAAGACATTTTTCTGTCTTAATTTCATAACATCTATTGATATGTCAGTAGCCACAATGTTTAAATGCAAACTAATTTAAATTAAGTATAGAAAGAGATTTTTGCAGTGAAGAATTCCAGACTGAAATGCATCCTAAAGGTAATTTGTAAGGATGATGTTTTTGAAACAGCATTAGTGAAGATTGTGAAGATTGTGGCTTTTATCAGTTGGTGATGTTGGTGATGTTGATGGTAGCAATTATGTGATAGATGTAGCTGGTTCGTGATAGTCATCTCCCATTGAGTGTTATGGGGCAGAGCGGTAGGACTGGAAACGAAGTTGTACCACTGTGTATGGGAAATGTTTGGGCAGCTATTGAACGTTGTGAAATATGTAGGTAGGATGCTGTTGATGGGTTTGTACATTGCATCTCTGGTAGTGAGGGAACAGGAGCGATGTGAAGGTACTTTAACATATGGAGAGAATAATATGAGCTGGGACAATATTGTTGGTTTGGGTAAATGGGACACATAATTCTGGGTCACGAAAACTGAATATGTTAGAGATCTGATAGGTTGCACCATGCTTTCAGTAAAATGAAAGATGATGATGTGATTATGCAGGGGCAGCAACGCACCACGGTAGAAAAATATTCAGGAGACAATGGTGGTTTCCTCTTCCATGTTCCAGTAAGTGCTGGGTATTACAGGAAATAGGGGAATAGAGGGAATCTGGTTAACTGAAAGTAGACACACTTCGCGCTATTCCCAAAACTGAAACTCAAGTTGAAAGGCCGTCGGTTCGACATCCTAGAGAAGATTCAAGAAGCATCGCTGGCGGTAATAAACACCCTCAAAGAACAGGACTTATAGAAAACGTTTGACCAGTGGCAGAAGCGCTGGGACTGGTATGTACATGTGTATGGGAACTACTTCAAAGGGTGATGGTGACCATTAGTCCAAAATTAAGGTTTCCAACAGGTTGCAGCACCAGTACCGAAACTTTTGGATACCACCTCGTAGAAGTCTCGATAGTTACTGCTTACTTAAACTTCCGCCATGCGGTCTACTGATACGTTGGCGTCGAACTAGTCACCACAAACGTAAGCGATGGTCGTAGTTGAACACCACAGAAGCTCACCCAGTGCTCCAGCTGGCTCTGGTTTTACTGCACGCAAGTCTTTTCTGGCTGTGATATGGTAAATGGAATCGAGCGTATGGCATCGTTGGCCGGGAGGCCCATATTCAGGGAAGTTCGGCCGCCAAGTGCAAGTCTTATTTCACTCGACGCCACACTGGGGGACTTGAGAGCCGGTGATGAGGATGAAATGATGATGAGGACAACACAACACCCAGTCTCCGAGAGGTGAGAATCTCCAACCCGCCCGGGAATTGAATCCGGGCCAGCTTGCATGGGAGGCGAGCACGTTACCACCTAGCTAAGCAAGCGGACTGTGATATGGTGGCAGTGGAAAACGACGCATGCGCAATCGAGATTTCAACGCAGCTTCGAGTAATCTGTTTCAGACTGTTGGAGGTAACACTGCCTTTTCATTGTGAGCGGATGTCGCTGCCATCCATCCATTCGTTAGAGCCAGCAGGGTAATCCTATGGTCTCCTCGTGACGTAGTCCGTCCGAAAGGACGCGTGCCCACTCCTCTTCTCACACTTTTGTCCTGCGCGCATCTCGTCGCCATTCGTTGTGCAGCCATTGCTCAACTTCCAATTGTCGGTGCTATGTCGTGTGACTAGGGCCTCCCGTCGGGTACACCGATCGCCGCGTGCAAGTCTTTCGACTTGCACGTCGGTGGAGACGAAATGATGATGATTAGGACAACAGAACACCCAGTCTCTGAGCGGAGAATATGTCGGTGCGGTATGTCGGTATGATATCTCCATGTCACTCATACTAATGATTCAAACCTTTCTCGATGTCCGAAATATGGCGATAAGCTGCACTTGCATGTCATCTTGCCATCATGTGTTGCGTTCACCGCGAGAAAAGTGTCAGTACCACTGGACACATCCAGTGGCCATTTTGCAATCATACGATCCTTGATCTGAACGAATCTTTTCTCTTTTCTGTACCGAAATAAGGAAAATAAACTCGGATAAGAACGAAAATTACATTAACGTATCCCACAGGCTCTGAAACACTCGAGTATCACTTCGGTAGCACTCGGTCAAAGTGTTCATGGTGTTAGACTTCCCATTTCAGTCCAAAAAAATGATCAAATGTGTGTGAAATCTTACGGGACGTAACTGCTAAGGTCATCAGTCCCTAAGCTTACACACTACTTAACCTAAATTATCCTAAGGACAAACACACACATCCATGCCCGAGGGAGGACGCGAACCTCCACCGGGGCCAGCCGCATAGTCCAGGACTGCAGCGCCCTAAACCGCTCGGCTAATCCCGCGCGGCCCATTTCAGTCCTTGTATACTTACTGTCGTGCTCAGACACGGAAAGAATATAGGTGAGTCGTTCAATAAGTAATGCCCCACTTTTTTTTTAAACAGCCATTAATATACATTGACAATCGTCCTTGTTTGTGCTTCACATTTGATGTTTTTCTGCGCGCCGGTGAAGTTTTGAACCGTTCTGGCAAATTGTGGAGCCGTAGTACAGCGTCAAAACGGCGTCTGCATATGATTCACGTTACAAGAAGCGTGCTGTTATTGAATTCTTGTGTGCACAAAAGGAAATGGTGGTGAATATTCATAAGCACAGTCTCAGGAAATGCAGAAAAAGAGCTCCATGATCAGCCACGCTCGGGACGTACTGTCACAGCCACTGCTCCAGACATGCTGAGTCGTGATCGTGGAACTCAAGAACCGTTTCCGATGTGTTCGATTGGATAAGAATCCAGCAGAAATCTTGCTCCAACACGATAATGCACGGCCACAGACAAGCCTGAGAACCCGGGAACACATCGCCAAATTTGGTTGGACATCATTGCCTCATACACTCTACTGTCCAGTCCTGGCACCCTCGGACTTTCATCTCTTTCGGCCGCTTGCAGATTCTCTACGGGAAACACACTTTCAAGATTACGAGAGTGTTAGTCACGCATTGAAAACATTGCTACTCCTGCAGGAAAAGAGCTTTTCATAACGTTCGCGTACGGCCATAGAACGTGATGGAGACTGCTTAGAAAAAACAGGACATGGACAAAACATGTTGATGTATATTGTCACCTAATTCTGACTCTTAACAATAAATACGTTGTGAGAAAAAATGTGGGGCGTTACTTATTGAACGACCATCGCAGTTCGTGAGTCATACATGAGAGGCAGTCAAATAAATACCGCATACCCGCTACAATGAGACCATGGATGTTTCCATTCAAAAGTAATCATCGTAAGTTTAGAGACATTTATCGCACCGGGAGTCGAGATAATCAATTCCCGTTTTCTGGAACGCTGTCAGCCGCTGACGGATCCACAACCGTACCAACTCTCGCACTTCCTCCTCCGACTGAAACTGACGTCCACACTTCTCTTTTCGCAGGTCGTCAAACATGTGAAAATCAGACGGTGAAAGATCTGGGTCGTGCGGAGGATGTTTCAATGTTTCCCAACCAAATCGGTGAAACCTAGCCTTCGCCCGGTTGGCAGCGTGGAGGCGGGCGTTATCGTGCAACAGGATGATTCCTTCCCGCAGCCCGAGGGCAAACGGCAAAGCCAACACTGGATACATGATACATCTCATGCACCAAAGAAATCCAAAGCTGTTCCCAAAAGTTCTAGTAGGGCCATCACTGCCTCCTTCTCCGACTGCAGAGGCCCTACACTCGTCGAGTTTCTCAACCTAATCAAGCAGCGCTATGAAGACACTTTGCAGGAACCAGACGATAGGTAACACAGACTGTGCATGTCGTCATTTTACTGAAACCAACATCTAAGTCACGTGACTGGTGGCACCAAGTGGAGTATATTATTACGCCTTTATAGTGCACAACTGATTACACTTTTGTTACAGAGCAAATGTTGTGCTTTTTACTACAAACAAAGTAATAACCTTCACATATGCTCAGATAAGTCATGTTTTGTATCCTGCATATTAGGTAAACTGACGGAAATTTCAGGTGTGAAAGTGAACTACTTTCAAATACAGTGTGGGAGAAATAAAAGTGGCCCTGGCAAGTGGATACTATTGGACGTGAACGTATGCATATAACCGCACCCCAACAGGATGGATTAACTGCCCATACAGCCGGGCGAACCTAGGAGCACATTTACACAGTCTTCACGCGTGACGGAGTTGTTACCGGAGGTCAGTCTGGTCGTGTCCCAAGCTGGATACCCAGGTCTCCTGATCTGTTAGAGTGCGATTACTTTGTCTAAGGAGCCCTCCAAGTCTGGGGTATAGCAACAATCCTCATAGTCTTCAAGAACTGCAGCAGAATATTTCGGATGAGACTGCAGCAATTCCAGCAGTCTTGCTTTGATCTGCCTTCGGCAACTTGCTGACCAGCGTCCAAAAGTGCCAAGAGATGAATGGTGGTCACTTTCAACATCTGCTATAGTCGAGTTAGTACTGTTTTTCCTTTCCACTTCTGTGTTTCTTTGTACACTAGAACTCTGTCCATCTGTCCACTTTTATTTGCCCGACTCTGTACTTGCAAAAATATTTCCAGGAGTTGAAAGTTAGAATTTATGTTGATCCTTAGATGTAAAACTCTACGAAAGACTGCGTTTTAAAATGACAGAATGTTAATATCTAACTCACAACAGGAGTTCTCTACAATATTTTCTAATATATTATGTCCATTGCTTTGGTATGTTTATTGGGTTAACCAAAATTCGTGAAATATAAACGCTTATTATGGGAAAAAACAGACATCATGAACATAAACCGATTTAATTTCTTATAAAAGCGTAATAAAACATTTCACGCATAATGTTGAGTAATCGTGAGAAAAGTAATGGTGAATGCCAGACCGATAGTTCGTCTTCTGCTCCAATGGCATCGGTGAATTAAGACTGACAGTGCAACAAAAACAGGCATTCACCAAATAGCTGTAATTCTATCGTTTGTCGAAAGAAATGTCAATACTTCTCAAATTACCACGTATAGTAACGGTAATCATCGCTTTGGTGATGATGAAGTCCCATACTCCGTAACAGAGCGTAGGGGACAATGCGGGAGACCAGCACCGCTGTATTAGGCAAGGTACTTGTGGAGGTGGTTTGCCATTGCCTTCCTCCGTTCGTAATGGGGATGAATGATGATGATGAAGACAACACAACAACACCCAGTCATCACGAGGCAGCTGAAAATCCCTGATTCCGCCGGGAATCAAACCCGTGACCCCGTGCTCGGGAAGCAAGAACGCTACCGCGAGACGACGAATATTAACATCAGGAATTTCGGAAATGTTGGGTTACCTGTACTAACACATGATGAATAATAGCAATACGAAAAGTCATTTTATTGTTAAAATCTATGCTCGATTTCAGGAAAAAATGAGGAAAACTGTCAGCTTCACTTCACATTGTGCGTAATGACCGAGACTCGGCTTACCGCCCATAGTCACGTGAGTTAGATGTTCGTTTCAAACGTCAACACTACAGAGATTGGTGTGTGGGCGGACTATGTTATCGATGGTCTATGGTAGAAACTGTGACGCACTGTAAAATCGAAACGCCCAGAAATGCTGTCGGCCGGAATCGTTCTGGCTCCCTCCTCCCACCCCCCTCCACTCCCCACAGCCGATTAGACGAAGGCGACGCTTCAGCAATTTGGTTGGGAAATAGAAAAACTGCAGCATCCTCTGTACAACTCGGATATGTCACCGTGTGATTTTCACATTCTTGGCGACCTGAAGAAAGACACGCGTAGACGGTCGAACGAGAAAATGCAGGAGCGGGAGCGATTGTGCGTCCGCCACGATCTATCAAACAGAAATTGATCGTATCTTCTCCGAGTGCGATAAATGTGTTGACGCATATGGCCATTACTTTTTAATGGAACCATTCCGTGGTTTCATTGTGGCAGGTGTTCGGTTTTGATTTGACTCAATCCCTTACAGCTCTACATGCCAGTATTCGACGGATTGTTCCATGAGAGTCAGGCTGTAAGGGTAACATAACTCACCTTAATCGACAGTTGTTGCTAACATTATACATCTGCGACGAATTTTTTAGACGCTGTGACCGTGAGATAACGTAATGGAAACAGAACAATCAAACTGGGATTCGTTTCCGGAACACTCCAGTACAACCAACAGTAAACAAGAGGGTCAGGAAACAGACGTTCTCCCAGCACAAAAGCAAGTAGTAACATTACATATTAAAATCGGTCGCCAGCCTAATTAAGCATTCTTGTGTCAAGCGATATAATAAAGCAGAATGCAGTGCTAAGGCTAACGTAACCTTCCTTTACACACACAATAAACTCTTTCTTTATATATGGCCACACTACAATACAATAATTTAACCTTGCAGATAAATATACCGCTAACTTGGAAGTTAGACAAATAAATGCCCAATGAGGTAGCAAACATTAACGTATGCCTCTCAACAACACGTACCTTAAATGAAGAAGATTCAGCAGTTTATAGAACCAACACACATGAAACTAGTAGCAATGCTAAACAGGGAAGAGCGTGAAAAGATTATGATTTAAATCAGGTTGATGATCATACTCTATAACATCATTGCTTAGTACAGGATTTCTATGGCTGTGCATTAACCAACTTGCATTAGAATAGCTAACACGGTGAATATTTATTTCTTAAACTCGGTTTGAAGCAGTTAAACAGAATGCAAATCGAAGTACACTGGCTCTGAAGGAGCCTTTGCATTGCTTCATTAACAAACTAGCCTAGTACATGAGGGCCCTAAAAGTGTAATGGTTTGAAGATTCATTATTATTTTGAGAAAATATCTGCAGATTGATTTAAAATAGCATTGGAAATGGAGTGTTCCTCAAACTATGAAATTGAACGTTAAACACTATAACTCCACACATTAGAAAGCAATCACAACTCTTTACAGCTGCCAAATAAGTCTTTCCATAATAAATTAGGACACTCAGAATTAAATTCACTAGGATCGGATTCCTGTCCAGGTTTGTGATTCGGGATAATCACGGATGCAAGATAGAGTTTTTAGCAACACGACGATTGTTATTAAAATCAACCAATTTCACAAATGCCTGGTCGATTTACGGAGTACCAGATACAAACAATTTAGTGGAAGGCTCATGGTACTGGTGGCACGATTTGCAGTGGCTGTTAACCTGGCGGCGTGGCAGTCATCGCAGTACTGTTGGCCTCGCCCTATTACTGATCTTCTTGGCACCGGAACGGCATTTTCATAGGGCCAAAAAACCATGCCATACTAGTAGTATCATCAAATACACCACTTGAGGCCCACAAATACTGCTCTTAAGCTTTTCTGGCCTCAAAACTCCATGAATCTGAGCCACAATGATCCGCTACTGGTCAGCCCATACTCCTTACTCGTCACAAAGGACGAGTTGGCACTTGCGCGCCAACCGCAACTTTTCCACTCCTCCAGCCTACTTCCGTAGCTGCGGGCATTCCCCACGTATTTTACATTCAACCCTTACGTTCCCTAACTATGCCCAAGTCATTTACAATACATTATACACTCCTGGAAATTGAAATAAGAACACCGAGAATTCATTGTCCCAGGAAGGGGAAACTTTATTGACACATTCCTGGGGTCAGATACATCACATGATCACACTGACAGAACCACAGGCACATAGACACAGGCAACAGAGCATGCACAATGTCGGCACTAGTACAGTGTATATCCACCTTTCGCAGCAATGCAGGCTGCTATTCTCCCATGGAGACGATCGTAGAGATGCTGGATGTAGTCCTGTGGAACGGCTTGCCATGCCATTTCCACCTGGCGCCTCAGTTGGACCAGCGTTCGTGCTGGACGTGCAGACCGCGTGAGACGACGCTTCATCCAGTCCCAAACATGCTCAATGGGGGACAGACCCGGAGATCTTGCTGGCCAGGGTAGTTGACTTACACCTTCTAGAGCACGTTGGGTGGCACGGGATACATGCGGACGTGCATTGTCCTGTTGGAACAGCAAGTTCCCTTGCCGGTCTAGGAATGGTAGAACGATGGGTTCGATGACGGTTTGGATGTACCGTGCACTATTCAGTGTCCCCTCGACGATCACCAGTGGTGTACGGCCAGTGTAGGAGATCGCTCCCCACACCATGATGCCGGGTGTTGGCCCTGTGTGCCTCGGTCGTATGCAGTTCTGATTGTGGCGCTCACCTGCACGGCGCCAAACACGCATACGACCATCATTGGCACCAAGGCAGAAGCGACTCTCATCGCTGAAGACGACACGTCACCATTCGTCCCTCCATTCACGCCTGTCGCGACACCACTGGAGGCGGGCTGCACGATGTTGGGGCGTGAGCGGAAGACGGCCTAACGGTGTGCGGGACCGTAGCCCAGCTTCATGGAGACGGTTGCGAATGGTCCTCGCCGATACCCCAGGAGCAACAGTGTCCCTAATTTGCTGGGAAGTGGCGGTGCGGTCCCCTACGGCACTGCGTAGGATCCTACGGTCTTGGCGTGCATCCGTGCGTCGCTGCGGTCCGGTCCCAGGTCGACGGGCACGTGCACCTTCCGCCGACCACTGGCGACAACATCGATGTACTGTGGAGACCTCACGCCCCACGTGTTGAGCAATTCGGCGGTACGTCCACCCGGCCTCCCGCATGCCCACTATACGCCCTCGCTCAAAGTCCGTCAACTGCACATACGGTTCACGTCCACGCTGTCGCGGCATGCTACCAGTGTTAAAGACTGCGATGGAGCTCCGTATGCCACGGCAAACTGGCTGACACTGACGGCGGCGGTGCACAAATGCTGCGCAGCTAGCGCCATTCGACGGCCAACACCGCGGTTCCTGGTGTGTCCGCTGTGCCGTGCGTGTGATCATTGCTTGTACAGCCCTCTCGCAGTGTCCGGAGCAAGTATGGTGGGTCTGACACACCGGTGTCAATGTGTTCTTTTTTCCATTTCCAGGAGTGTATGACAATCATTTCAGTAGTTATTTAAATTCACAAGCATAATTTAAACAACATCGTTCAAAAGTTCACATAACTGAAACATGTATACATAGTCAAAGAATTTCCATGGTAGACACAACACGCTACATAAGCACGAGTACAAATCGACGTAGAAATATCGATACAGATACAAAAGAAGTCGAAAAGATGTGTTACGAGACGAGTTGGAGCTCGCAGCTGCACGCCAGTTGAGTCCAGACGGAGCGCCGGCGCGTGTTGCAGACATGAGCAACGGCGTGACGGACGGCATGACGATCCGCGGCATCTACAGCAGCCAGCGCGACTTCTCGGGCTTCAACCGGCGCTCGGCGGCGCTGTCGACGGTGCGCGAGGCCGATTCGGGCGGCGCCGTCACCTCCGCCGGCGGCATCGGGCCCAACGGGCTCAGCAAGCGCCAGGAGATGCTGGTGCGCTCCGCCATCAAGTACTGGGTTGAGCGACACAAGCACGTGGTCAGGTAAGGCCGCAGCCAGCCGCCGGACGCCTGGCACGCAGAGCTTCAGGAGCATCGACAACATCAGCTCTGCCGGCCGTGGTGGTCTAGCGGTTCCGGCGCTCAGTCCGGAACCGCGGGACTGCTACGGTCGCAGGTTCGAATCCTGCCTCGGGCATGGATGGGTGTGATGTCCTTAGGTTAGTTAGGTTTAAGTAGTTCTAAGTTCTAGGGGACTGATGACCACAGATGTTAAGTCCCATAGTGCTCAGAGCCATTTTTGAACATCAGCTGCGTCAGCAACACTTCCTGGATCATTACGTCACAGTGCCATACGAGGTGGTTCACTCTCTGGCGCAGATATGGGTAAACTGAACTTTTTATACAGGGTGTCCCATTCTAAACAGGCCCGACAAACATGTTTAGTAATTCCTCTGAAACTGCACCGCGCAATTTCTGGCACTTGACCTGGCAACACTGCAGTCTGCAACATCGTTTGACGCAACAGTCTGTTTCAGAGCGATGCTGTGTCTGGAGCTGTGTGCAGTGTTTAGCGACAACGTATCGCTATTCTGTCCAAGAACGCTTGTCTCTTGTGAAACAATATTGGATTAGTGGTTCCTTTAAGACATGTCAGCGAATGCTTGTTGAAAGGTTTGGTGACAAGCATCTACCGTCTAAATGCTGCGCACAAAAGTTAGTGAACAAGATGGAGAGCTTGTCGGTGTTGGGCCTTCAAGGCGGGGGACGTCCGCCGTTATCGGGAGACAAAGTGACTGACGTGAAAAAACGATTGTTGGCCTTTCCTGCAGAGTCTGTTCGACGTTTATCTCAGGGATGTGGAATGGTTCAAATGGCTTTAAGCACTATGGGGCTTAACAACTGAGGTCATCAGTCCACTAGACTTAGAACTACTTAAACCTAACTAACCTAAGGACATCATCACACATCCATGCCCGAGGCAGGATTCGAACCTGCGCCCGCAGCAGCCTCCCGGTTCCGGACTGAAGTGCCTAGAATCGCGCTAGAACCGCTCCGCCTCAGCGGACGGCGAATGTGGAATGTCGTGGAGCACTTGTCACAGAGCTGTGACGAAGGCCGGCACTTATCCATGCAGGTTTACAGTTTTTCAGGAACTAAATGTAAATAACAAAGACAAACGCATTACATTTTGCCGTTGTTTTCAGAAATTTATTCCTGAGAGGCCAGGAATATTGCACTAAGCATGGTTCAGTGATGACGCGTAGTTCGACGTCCCTGGTTATGTAAACACTCAAAATACACGTTTATGGTGTAATGGAAATCCACACGCACTTATCGAGCAACCTATGCATTCACGAAAGATTGGCGTGATCTGTGCAATGGAAAATGTTGTGAGGAAGGCTAAACAATGACAGCGTTTTATTGGCAGGACACTTAGAAAATGTAACAGATCTACTAAAGAGGCTGCCTACACTCCGCTTGTCCGTCCTCTTTCGCAATACTACTGCGCGGTGTAGGATCCTTACCAGATAGCACTGACGGGGAACATCGAGAAAGTTCAAAGAAGGGCAGCACGTTTTGTATCACAGCGAAATAGGGGCGAGAGTGCCACTGAAATGATTTGGGATGGACATAATGAAAACAAAAGCGTTTTCCTTTGCGGCGGAATCTTCTCACGAAATTTCATTTACCAGCTTTCTCCTCCGAATGCGACAATATTTTGTTGATACCGACCTACAGGGGGGGCAAAGATCATCATAATAAAATAAGGGAAATCAGAGCTCACGCGGAAAGATGTAGGTGTTCGTTTTCTCCGCGCGCTGTACCGGATTGGAATAATAGAGAATTATTGTGAAGGTGGGTCGATGATCCGTCTGCTAGGCACTTGTGATTTGCAGTATATCCATGTACACCCATGTAGAATGCCACAGCGTCGCATCACCGGACCAATTTTTTTCGAGTCTACAAAAGTGCAGTTTATATCGAAATGTTTTAGGAATTTGTGAACCAGTTGGACGATGAAGAACTTACCCTCGGCCGATATCTATGGGGCATCTTTCGAGTGGGACACCCTGTATAATGTCTACGTGAAAGCGCTACATTTAACCGTCTGAATGACAAAATGCGTTACCCATCATAATAATCACATAGATGTGAGTAGGTAATCTTTGGTAATAGTAACCAATAACACGGCTCGCTTTATTACGGATTACCTGACAAAGCCAGTATTGTACCGGTATTCATTTCGCCAATTTTCTATTGGAAACGAAAATAAAATTAACTGTGTCCTGAAGTACCGAAAAAATTTCTTTTCATTGTATTCGTGAAAACACCTTTTAAATTAGAAACAGTCGTGCAAAGAAATGTACGTAGTGTACAAATGTATAAGAACAGTACCCGAATTATGAAACATGATCCCGGACAGTTTCTGTACGTTGTGCGCAGCTGCTTCGCTTATCTACAACGCGATTCTCTAAACGTCTCTATGGCAACATCTTTTCATAACTCTGTAGACGACTATTGTTTTCGTCTACAGCCGTTTGTGCTTCGCAGTTGAAATCTGTCAAAAGTGCTGCCAAGTATCAGTAATTTCTTAAGTTGACTGGACTGTAGCATTGTCTTAGTGGTAAGGAATAAAACTTCATACGTAATGAGGCAGTCGTTAGCACACTGGACCCGTATTCGGGAAGAGGACGGTTCAATCCCGTGTCTGGGCATCCTGATTTAGGTTTTCCGTGATTTCCCTAAATCGCTTCCGGAAAGGGCGCGGCCGACTTCCTTCCGCATCCTTGCCTAATCCGATGGGATATAAGTCGTGTCTCTTGAACTATGTGTCATATTATAGTATATTTCTGTCGATGCATTCAGCGGCATATATGGGTACTATCTGCATACTGACAGCGATACATGTTGTGAATAGAGTTAATAAGAGGTAAATAATAAATGTAAAAGTTATGCACAATGCGACAGATCTCAGTCTTTATGATGTCATATGTCCTGACATAGTGCGGCGGCGCGGTTCTTTCCGTCCCTTTTACGATGAACCTGCACCTACCTGTGAACATTGACTCAGCAGATCATCAGTAGGGAAGCCGAGTGAAACCTACTGTACTTCGACGTGAAATAGGCTGCAATTAAGGTCACTAATCTACGTTTCGGGAGAAAGTATTCACACGAAATGAAAGGTTGGAAATTTGTTCTCAATTAATATATTCTGAAACTTAGGTGAACCAGTAGCACTGCCAAGCCCGTACTAGTCTTACCACAGTCACTCACAATCTCTTTCACTCTTATTAGCAAGTTTATGGTGTTGCATTTTCAGAAAACGGAATAGCTACAAAAATACTGATTGTTTTTGATTGATAATGCTCGCCAAATAATAAGTCTGTCGGTACATAATGCAGTCACAGTTTTTATCCACCGACCTGCTCAATACGCCACGCGGAATATGTGTCTTTTCTCGTCAAAAATTCCCTTAAAAATTCCGAAATTTCTACACACACATCGGAATAATTATGCCGTCACTTTCCAATACTTTTGTTGTATGAAACACTGGTAGATCTGGCAACTTATCATTTCCATCGGAACTACTACTACACACGTCCGAACTGTTTCATGGCTAGGCTCCGACTCTTCCTAGAATACTCTTAAGTCTTCTTTACCAGCAGAGAAAGGCGCGCGAAGAATATTGCTTTACCATTGGTCAGTTTACTCTATAGCCAATAGCGAAACAACATTCTCCCGCGTCAATCTGCGCTTTTCATCAATAACCAATCGCAGAATAGTAAACCTAACGACTGCACTTTTTACCGACGTAATTATCTAATATGCTGAAGTTTTGCTTATGCATAAAGTTATTTACTATTGTTAGTTATACCTGAATTAACTTTCCCTTTACCATAAACTTACTTTACAAATCTATTCTACAAAAATCCCCTTTGTCCATATCCATACTTCTTCGAAATGTTCCAACACTAAATCCTACTAAATAACTCGTTAAACAATTATCTTCATATTAACCTTAAACCATTCTCACGCATCATTCAAACTGCTAAAACACATTTATAACATTTTACATACACAAAAAGACATAATAACACTTTATGAAAATACTAGAACAGTTTATGAAAAACATTCTATTACTTTAGTGCACTCTAGTGGGCACAATCGAAACTAAAATCACAGTCCCTCTATCCAATATTGTCCTCTGTCGGCTAATACATAAACTACGTGCGCGTCCAGTCTCGTTTCACCATCTGTCACTATTCAGCTCTGAGACACATCTCCCACTTAACCGCCCCAAGGCAGGATCGGTATAAGGAGCTACACCTAAATAGTGTGGTATCATGATATACCTTTGTAGGTGCATTAGGCTGCATGTATCGATACTGCCTACGAAATTTATTGTGAACACAGACAATAGCACATACGTAACACATTTAACCGCTATCCATGATGCAGTTTTTCACACATATCACTGTTTATGACGTCATATCTCCTGAACTATGATGTGTAGTTCGTTTTTACCTCCACAGCAATTGATACCTCAAAGTAAGGGATATGTGTACGAAGTTTGGTGAAATCGGTCCGGTGATTTAGGAAAAGATGTGGAATACACATATATACACAGACACGTACATACAAATATTCAGAGATACACACATACATTCTATAATGTGTATGTATTTGTAGGTCCACCATGAGTTATGTGGTGGTAAATATTCGTACCAGTAAATCAAGAGAACAAAATCTGTTACCAAAAAGTTTGAAATCTGCAGTAAATTTGCAATGTGAACTAGTGTTAGTAAACATAGACCCTGAGGCGGAAATTGTACATAACCAACTTGACCTCGCATATAAATCCAGCCACTTCAGCACTATAGTTTCACGACTTCTTCAGGCACAGACAAAGTCTGCCCTACCTGCTGCATCTGTCCTAGATGTTTCACCCACTGGTCTACTTGACAATGTGTGTCACGGACTACCATCAGTTACTGTAGTAGTGTTTAAAGCTGTAGACGTAGTAGCTACATCAGCTGCATCTGAATCTTTCGTGTGGTCTTCTGTAACCACTTACCAGCAGTTCATTACTTGATCAGCGAGAATTTCTTCTGCCATGGAACTATATCACCTCACCTCCATTAAGTCGTTGTTACAGGTCTAAAGGAAGTATTGAAGAAAGTCAGTATAACCACTACGATTGTAAAAACAATCTTCAGTGAGTAAATGGAGTTCGTGTTACATTCAAGTGTGTGCATAAACTGTTTTCGTCGTGTTTCTTATCCTCAGTAATCATCGTACTTGTGCACTGACAGCGGAAACAGTTTATACTGTCTCATGGACTAACATTTTCGAAATAATCTGTGAAACTATGTTAGACGCAGTGTTCTTAATTAAAAGAAGCATTTCACAATATATCGACAGTCAAGCTGGAATACACCGTAGTCTATTTGGTTATATTTGTTGTTGTTGTTGTGGTCTTCAGTCCTGAGACTGGTTTGATGCAGCTCTCCATGCTACTCTATCCTGTGCAAGCTACAGAAGGATGTAGGTTACATTTACGGAGCGGAAAAGAACGAGATTTAAATATGATTATAAGGTATTGTCGTATTGTTTTTATACTTTATTATCTAGGAAATGTTATTGTGAATTGAACTTAACCGTCGTTTATATCGGAAGATACCAGAAGTGTTACTCCACATGTGACAAATGCAAGCTGAACACAAAACCAGCTGAGAAGACGAGTCCTTCCACAGGCATCGGTGAATATTCACATCGTCACTGACTTGTTCTCTGATCTCAAGCCTACCGACTTAGAGAGAACACAATGATATTGATACTTGTAACAAAAGCTGTTATGAATTTGCTAATACCAATAAAACATATAGTTTGTAGTGAAAAAAGTCATAAATATAATTTAAGAACATTGGTATATATATTTATCCGTCTCATTAAAGCACTACATACGATCCGCTTCCATTTGTGAACGATTAGTGGGTCTGACTGTCAAGCAGAGCATCCACGGCCAGTTTCTGGTGCAGACTGGGACTTCTCCTTGATGGGAGAAACGGTGTCGTGTGCACTCTGGCTCGTGATGTTAACTGAGGAGCAGCTTGAATGAGAGGAGTGGCAGCAAAGTGTGGTAAGCTGACAACAGCGAGGAGAACAGTACACCCAGCCCATGCCCCTGCACACCGCATAAACGAGTAAAATGACGGCAGAGTACCGCGCAACGCGGCCCTCTACATCGCGTGGTCCTCTTGAGTCTGCTCGTGGACTTACTTCATATACGAAGATCACTTGAGGTAACAGTAGCACCAGCCGATATCTCTTTGAATGTTCGTGTCGTCTTATCATGGTACGTTCCTCACACAATGGTGTGGCTTCTTGGTGATCGAAATTTGCAGCAGTTGTCGATTCTGTCACGTACTCCACACTGCAGCGCCGCCAGAGTTTGAAGGCTTGTTCGTGACACAGGGAAATAGTATCTGCAGTAAGGCATAATCACACGTCGTCTGACAATGACCAGGCGCTTCTACTGCACTAATCAACAACACAGTTGTCATAAAGAATGCGAATGGTTTTTATATTAACACATTTGTGAGTTGTGTACTCAAAAATGAATTCACTGTCTCCTTATCGCTCCCAGCTTTCCTTTGACACATTACTCTCTGTCATAATCCTTTGAATCACTGCCCTTCGGTTGTTCCGACTGGATCTGAAATGAATTCTCTGCATCTATAACTCAAAGGCAGTCCCACCGGTTACTAGGAATTGTCATACATGAAGCTTTGTCCGAAAATCCATCACCAGAAAAGATGGGGAGTTAGCAAAATTTTTGACCAGTCATGTTCAAGTACTTTGTACCGTACACAGGTGCACACTTCCTTTTTTATAATTCTGCAATATCCTTATTCCCCGAACGCTGTAAAGCCTGTTCCACACAGTGAATATTTACAGATACAAGTTCAAATGGTTCAAATGGCTCTGAGCACTATGGGACTTAACATCTGTGGTCATTAGTCCCCTAGAACTTAGAACTACTTAAACCTAACTAACCTAAGGACATTACACACATCCATGCCCGAGGCAGGATTCGAACCTGCGACCGTAGCAGTCGCGCGGTTCCGGACTGAGCGCCTAGAACCGCTAGACCACCGCGGCCGGCCCGATACAAGTGGCTTCTTAGAACTTGATAGTAAGCAAAGATTTTTACAAGAAGACAGAATGATGCTCGTCGGCCGCAATGGTCGAGTGGTTCTAGGCGCTTCACTCTGGAACCGCACGACCGCTACGTCACAGGTTCGAATCCTGCCTCGAGCATGGATGTGTATGATGTCCTTAGGTTGGTTAGGTTTAAGTAGTTCTACGTTCTAGGGGACTGATGACCTCAGATGTTAAGTCACATAGTGCTCAGAGCCATTTGAACCATTTTGAACAGAATGATGCTCACTCAACCTTAAAAGTCACTGTTGTCTGCAGAGACAGCAGGACCCCGACTGCAGGGAAAATTACCAGCTAGGAGTGAAGTACAGAAGAACTAATGTTATCAGCTACAACAGAAACCGATGGAAGTATGGTTGCCGGACACATTTATGCGGCAAATGCTTCTTTCTTATATAAGAGATCGTACTAACACACGTAAAAGATTAACAATTAACGCCGGCCGCGGTGGCCGAGCGGTTCTAGGCGCTTCAGTCCGGCACCACGCGGCTGCTACGATTGCAGGTTCGAATCCTGCTTCGGGCATGGATGTGTGTGATGTCTTTAGGTTAGGTAGGTTTAAGTAGTTCTAAGTCTAGGGGACTGATGACCTCAGATGTTAAGTCACACAGTGCTCAGAGCCATTTGAACCATTTTTGAACAATTAACGCTGAAATTTTCTCAGTTGGTTAGTGGGTGATAGAAATTTAGGAAAGCACTAGTGCTAAAAATTTATGTTGAATTCGTAAGTTTATCTAGATAACGAACGGTTTTATTCTTCCTTCATAATGACCTGCAATAATCTTACATCATTTTAGAAATTTGTTAATCACACTCAAAATAAAGTGTGAATTGTGAAGCAAAAAGAGACAGCCAAGGCTGCAACTATAGTGGATGTTTATTTTGTAGGCGACCGGTTTCGGGTTATGGCCATTCTCAAACCAACCAATGTTTGCCAAGTAAAATGTCACTCCAAAATAGCAGTAAATAAAGTGGGTACATCGTGCATACTCCCAACTAATTTTCGTTAACGAAATTAGTTGGTACCATACACAGTGTTCGTTTACGAAAATTGTTTGGGACCACACCCAGCGTACCCATTACACTAGCAGTTTGGGACGCGTTTGTATTTGTCGTGCACAACTTTCTTGGGAGCCACGGAGCAGACAATTATGCACAAATTGTGGACAAATTGCTAACAGCCTTCCAGCATCTCGGTTGTCGAATGTTACTAAAGAGACATTTCGCATCTCACCTTCTTTCCGTCAAATATGGGAGCCGTGAGTGACGAGCGATGTGGAAGATTACGCCAGGTGATGTCCTCCATGGAAGCAAGATATCAGGGCTGCTTCAGTCCGAATATGACGGGGGATTGCTGTTGGTTTCTGCCGGGAGCAACAGATGATGTTAAAACGTAAACGGGGGATTGCTGTTGGTTTCTGCCGAGAGCAACAGATGATGTTAAAACGTGGAAAGCAAGAAGCTCTACACACTTTTAAACCAAGCCATTGTCAATCTTAAGTTAACTAAGGGTCCCTGACTCATTTCAGAGGTAAATAAACATTTATAATTCACTTCTTAATTATAACATACAGCATTTTCATCCCAAAGTTCGCACATTAATTTTTCTAAAATTTTCCACATTCGCAATTCAGCGTAGTTAATGGCATTATCCTTGATAACCTTTACACGTACGTAACTATTATTCCCGACGTGCCAGAGCAAATACGACCGCAGATCTGTATTCAGGGCATATGAATCACTATAAGAAACGTATTTTGAACCCAGTAGCAGGGAGAAAATTTCATTTTGTTGCGTAGTGTTATGTAAACACAAATCAAAGAAATTCACAGAAAAAATAGTCAGAGGACATTTTTTTTCCATGTTGGCAATGTATATTTGGATGACATACACAGAAATTAAGAATACTGCTGGGCTACGCGACCTACCACGTCGAGTCACTCTAAGTTTCCATTTCGTATCTCTCTAAAACCTATTTTTGTGCATCCATCTCCCCAGCAGTTTAATGAACGTGAGGTCACTAACAGGAAGTATAAACATGAACTTAAAAATAGAATCAATCTGTACGAAAGAGAGCGCTCTTCTAATTTATATTTGCGTTCGCCTAAGAGAGATTTTCCGTTTTGTATCAAATTTGTCGGAATGTTTATTAATGTGATAGCAATCATATTTCAGACCCCTGTTATTAGCGCAACCCTCTCTACCACATTAAAAAAATAAAATAGATGTAGGTTTTTGAAAATAAAACGAACTGGTGTTTTTTTTTTTTTTTTGTAAAATGTCTCATCTGAAAAGAATTATCCTGCTCATTTCCAACTGGTCTTAGATTTTGCGAATCGGTAAGATTTCCAAGGATATGGACAATTTAATGTTATGAGAAATATTTTAGTAATAATCTCACTTTTCAAAACGATCGTTTAACAGAGCCTTAATATTGCTCCACAGATTCATTTCTTAGTACGTGACACAATTATGGAATTATCCAAATGAGTTGTTCCACATAAATAAACGTAAATATGGTGTGGCTAGGTTCTCCCGCCGGGAGGACCGTTCGCCGGGGTCAGGTCTTTCGAGTTGACGCCACTTCGGTGACCTGCGCGTCGATTGAGATGAAATGATGATGATTAGGCCAACACAACACCTAGTCCATGAGCGGAGAAAATCTCCGGGAATCGAACCAGGACCCTTAGGATTGACATTCTGTCGCGCTGACCACTCAGCTACCGGGGGCGGACAGTAGTCCCCCATGAACAGTATTATTCCATTATTAGTTGTTATACAGCCTTAGTTAATGGTAGCAAAATATGTGGTGATCAGTTTAACGGGTTTCAACATTCGAAATTCAGGAATGAGTTTAATAAGGATTTTATGGTGCCTATGGATTCAGTAAGCAATCGTCAGAGAGGTACTGTTGTTATAAATACGTATTATGTAACCTACAAGAAAAAAAATTAATTCACGTGACATAAATTTAGGTTAGCAGTAAAGAGTATGTTGCTAGGCGTGGCGATTGATTCAAATGGTTCAAATGGCTCTGAGCACTATGGGACTCAACTGCTGAGGTCATTAGTCCCCTAGAACTTAGAACTAGTTAAACCTAACTAACCTAAGGACATCACAAACATCCATGCCCGAGGCAGGATTCGAACCTGCGACCGTAGCGGTCTTGCGGTTCCAGACTGCAGCGCCTTTAACCGCACGGCCACTTCGGCCGGCCCGTGGCGATTGACTTTGCTTCGGTAATCGATAATTGATTGTGAAATTACATCACTGGTGCCAAAGCGGCAGGAATCACTGCACGGTCAGGCAAACAGCCGCGTCAGTGTGAGATGTGAGTGTGTTTTGCCCGTAAGACGCTACGTCTCACAAAACTCAGATATGTTTGAAGTTTTGCAGCGGCAGTGATGTGCTTTCTGCCTTGTCTGTATGAGGAACGCATTAATCGCGATTGCAACCACCAAATTGGAGAGCCGAGGCCGTAAGTTTTTTTTCGGTTGTGTGTCTTCACCATGTCACTCCTCCGACCAGTTCTTGAGTACTGTTGCTCGAGTATTGATTGGTTAGGTTAAAAGCTGAAGTTAAAAAACTTTTAAGATTCTTTTAAGACAGTCTGAGAGCGTCATGGAATCGCTTAACAAGTTCCACAGAACGACATTACAAGAACTGACTGAAAATATTTTTCTTGGAACTACATACGATTCACCTCTGACAATGGCTTTAAAGTAAGATAAATGTGAGCTTATACAGTTGCTCCTTACCAAGGAGTAACCGTTTTGACAATGAGGAAAAATGTTGGAATCTGTGCGTATTATCGTATTCCTAAAACTTGTTTTCAAGAACTGGAACAGCTGTAAATTTTTACAGCGTCCACTTAATACTCACCGTTACGAAGTGGAAAAGTAGCAGTTTTAGAGAACCACTGTCAGTTCACTAACTCTAAAACTAAATTCAGTCCCTAGCGGTACTGACCGGCAGCGGTGTCATCCTCAGCCAAGAGGTGTCACTGGATGCGGATGTGGAGGGGCTTGTGGTCAGCTCACCGCTTTACCGACCAGTGCCGGTTTACGAGATCAGAGCCGCTACTTCTCAATCAAGTAGCTCCTGATTTGCCTCACAAGGAGTGAGTACACCCCGCTTGCAAACAGCGCTCGGTAGACCGGACGGTCTCCCATCCAAGTGCTAGCCAAGCCCGACAGCGCTTAACATCGGTGATCTGACGGGAACCGGTGTTACCGCTGCGGCAAGGCCGTTGGACACTGGCAGTTCACTATAACTCAGTATTGAACCTGTCTTTAAATACTGGCATTAATTTTCTGTGCCTTTCGTAACGAAGGGAGAAAAACACCTTTCACTTCGTTGGGTGCTCGCCTATTTTTCGCCGTAATTAGATTCGTGATATCATTCCAGCCAGCGATATTGATATTTTCTTAAATATCGTGGTTTAGCGTTGTAACAGTGTTCCTTTTTGAGTTGTCTTCCAGCTAGCACAAGAATACAGCAGCCAACACAACTTTTCGCTGTTTGGATAAACATAGCGTAGCAGCGTTAGAAAGCGTTGTTGTTTTCACAGAGGCACTCCTGATCTACCGACCACTGTTACTGGCACCCAGTTTACGATTGTCTGGGTCTTCTTTTTTACTCCGCCGCGAGCTTACGTACGATGCCAGAACAGCCTCTATGATCTTATACGTTCCAGTTTTGCAAATGTAAAGTCTGTTGTCCTCAAACGTTTATTTTACTATCTGTCATATTGTCCTTTTAACAGACTAGTAATTTGTAGGTGCGGATATTTTAACTATGGCTCTCAATTGGTGCAATCAACAGGCGAGATGGAGATGTCATCTTTGCTTTACCCTACCATTCTGCCTCGCCAGGTAACCTCCTCAACGTTTATCTCGCCTCTGCAAGCTTACGTTTGCTACTTCCAACACAACTATTTTCTTCCAGTGCCGTTAATGTGTCCCTTCTAACGATTCTCCTTAATTTTGTTCTCGCTCACTGACAACACGAAAGTGTATTGAAAATGTGATTGGTTGTATTTCTTTCGTGATTTAGTTCTGGCTTCAGAATATTTATATTTTAATTACTATTGATTGCTTTGTGGTTATCTTGCCGTCCTTTCTCTGCCGGTTACGTTTGTGTAAGTTCTCATTGTACCGCCGAGTATACGTAAGTGTTTATTGACCCTAATCAGGCATTTGCATCATTACTTGTTCGTTATACTCCCTTCCCCCACAACATCTGCTATCCAATTCGGGTTGAGTTCAATTAATAAATCTGAATAATAAACCCTGGAGGTAAGAAACAATGTCACATACTCATTCACGGTAAAATTAAACGACGAAAGAAATGGAAAGCCTCGAAAATGAATCATACGCTTCAGATACGTACTTAATAGGTTAATCTTAACCGTGACATTCATGAAAATTAATTGAAAAAAAATCGTGATCAAAAGCATCCGCACACCTATTAGTGGACATAAACGTCGGGTGTTCCACCCATCGCCGTTACAACTGGGAACACTAACACTGCGGGGTCGGAATGTCTGTGAAGGAGTGGCAGCTCAATTCTCCTCCATAGACAAAACCAGAGAAAGTAGTGCTGTTGCACGCTAGCATCTCGAGCTAATTCGACGTTGTAACTGAACTCAAAGATGCTGCATTGGGTTCAGGTCCGGATTCTTAAACAGACATGTCCGTTTCAGGAATGTCACTGCTTTATGAGATGGTGCCTTGCCATGTTATTACAAACAGTCAAGTCGCTGAACTGTTTCTCTACTGTACTTCGTACACAATGTTTGTCGAATGTGTTCATATACTTCTGCACTTAGTATTTTCTTAAGCTCAATCAGTGGACCACAGCCTAACTACGAAAAACAACTCCAAACCGTATCACTACATTCATTGTACTACACTGCTGTCTCCGTACCTTTCCTTTGGGTTGCAACAATGTATAGCGTGATTCATCACTCCTAATTTTGGGCCACCTCAAGCGTCGCTTAGCACTGAATACAGAAACGTGTGGCCTATGAGATGTTCCACCACGGTACCACATTCCTTTTAACTTTCTACTCACAGTCATTGTACTAGCTGGACTGTTGGCAGCACTTCAAAACTAATGTGCGACTCCTTCTGCTGATTCTGTGTGATTTTTTAGAACCTTCCTCTGCAATGATTGACGGAGCCTGTCCGGTCAGTAAATCAGTCCGGCTGGCTGGTTTAGCTGTAGTTCCTCCTTCTCATTTCCAGTTCACAATCACAAGAACAATTTCGTCAGATATAGAAGGATGCAGATGTTCCTCATGGATTTGTTACTCAGGTGCCATCCAATGACTAGCTAATTTCCGACGTCATTGAACGCTCCTGACCGACCCATTCTGCTGTTACTGCGTTTCTACTTTCCTTTATTGAATTTAGTCCACCAACTGCCGGTCGGTTTCGCATTACATATGGGTTTATGAAAACCTTCGAAATTGCTGTAAGCAGTTACATTTCTTACATTACACTTTTCACGAAGGATTTCATATGATTATACACTATGTGAGTAAAAGTACTCGGTCACCCCAAAAACTTACGTTCTTCATGTGAGGTGCATTGTGCTGCCACCTACTACCAGGTACTCTGTGGATTGAACAGTGGAAAAACGTTGTGTGCAGTGACGAATCACGGTAAACGATGTGGCGATCCGATGGCAGTGCGTGGGTGTGGCGAATGCCCGGTGAATGTCATCTGCCAGCGTGTGCAGTGCCAACAGTATAATCCTGGGGCGGTGGTGTTATGGTGTGGTCGTGTTTTTCATGGAGTGGGCTTTCACCCGTTGTTGTTCTGCGTGGCACCATCACAGCAATGATGTTTTAAGCACCTTCTTGCTTCCCTCTGTTGAAGAGCAATTCGGGGATGGTGATTGCGTCTTTCATCACGATCGAGCACCTGTTTGTAATGCACGGCCTCTGGCTTAGTGGTTACACGACAATAACATCCCTGCAATGGACTGACCTGCACAGAGTCCTGACCTGAATCTTAAAGAACACCCTTGGTATGTTTTGGAACGCCGACTTCGTGCCAGGCGTCACCGACTGACATCGATACGTCTCCGCAGTGCAGCTCTCCGTCAGGAATGGGCTGCCATTTTCCAAGAAGCCTTTCAGCACCTGATTGAAGGTATACCTGCGAGAGTGGAAGCTGTTACAAAGGCTAAGGGTGGGCCAACACCATATTGAATTCCAGCATTACCGATGAAGGGCGCCACGAACTTGTAACTCATTTTCAGCCAGGTGTCGGGATACTTTTAATCACATAGTGTACCTCCATCACGTTTTGTTTTATTTCAGTTATTAAGGTACATATGTGTTGCATGTATGACCTTCGGTTAACATATAACACCGTCTTTTTGTGGTCACTGGCTCCTCTTCCACTTGTATCTGCACCTCATACATTACATAAACTATGAATTAAGCAAAGATAGAGTTTCAAGAGCCATTAATTCACAGAAATCCGTCTGATGATGGAATTATAATCCTATGAAGCGCGTAATGTAGATAATAACAAAAGTTACTGACTACACTAATCTGTAGTCTAATTTGAAAATTACTGAAGGCAACCAATTGCCAAAAGTAGTGAGCAACGAGCGATGAGATTGATTGAAGTGAAAAGCTAACTGCTTTGTGAAGACAGAAAATTAAACTTGGTGTAGATCATGTGTAGTCGTGGTGATAACAGATGTACACTCCATTACGGAATTGGAGGGTTCTTCTAGTATTTGTCTTTTTAATCCTTTCACTACTATTGGGCAGTACGTGTAGCACGACAGGTTATCTGAGAACCAGTGAGAATGTGCTGTGTTCTGAAAGTTCCACTGGTAAAGATAATCTTGCTAATGGTTTGCAGAACTCATGGAATTAAACCTTTCATCTGTAAGTTCTGCCGTCTCCAGGTTTCAGTTTTAACCCTCAACTCCACTCCACTCCATATTGTAGCATGGAATTAGTTCGCGTCTGCAGGTAGGCAATCAAATGAAGAGATTAGCAAGGCAGGTTGCTACGGTGCCTTTCCGGACAATTCGTGTCAATAAACTGCACGGACATATTGATTTTTCCCGCCTCACCAATTGTATACATATTTGTGTGTCTGTTTTCTGTATACCTTTTAGTCTCCGCGCAGCGTCCTCTGAAACGCCGGAAGTTCTTTTGAATTATCCTGGTTGTCCCATGTCTCACCATATTGGAAAACGAAACGAAGAGAAATGTTATTTTTCTCCAGTTGTTAGTTCTGACTATGACGTTAATTAAAATCATCATACCTTAATGTCTTCCATTCCGGAAAAAAAATCGGGAAGTGAAACGTCTCAATTGCTTCGGGACGTCACAAAACACAACTCCGGTGTCTGAAACAAGCTTGCATGTTTGAATAATCCCGATGACCTAGCGGCTGGGTCCCATTTCCGTACTCAACCAAACAACCATGTCTGAATAATTTATTTGCCGATCACAAAACTCAGTTTTGTCTCAGTGCGGGTTAGGAAAGTAGAAAGAATGTTGCTCCACGCAGACGTTACAGCTATAACCGCCAAGCCGGCTTTGAAAGACGTTGGCGTTCGTATGTGTGACTCGGGATTCTCACCTTATTCTACTTGCACTGTGTGACCAGATGAACAGCGGTCAAGGCCTGTCTGGGGAAAGGGAGCTGGGGACGGTGAGGTGGTGGGGATAGGGCCGCACGACGGCGCACGCCACGGCGCCGCTACTCAAACATTTATCGTGAGAAAGACTCCCACACGTCGTGCAGGCCTCCCCCGCCTCTGGGGGTACAAGTCACGGCCGTGAATCGCAAAGGAAAGGCACAAAGTTGTGTCTTCGACAAGTTGTTGCGAAATACACTTGGGATCCGAACTTCAGAAGCTTCAAAGTTTGCCCAACAGGCTAAGATAAGGGTGAAGCACATCAAGGAGACTACCTAACGTAGTAATCTCCATCAGAAATAAACATCAAACGGAAGCGTTACTACCCGAAAAGATGAAGGACATAGGCGACAATCACAGAGTCACTGCGTTGTTCACTGGACAGCACTTACCAACAGTCACTTCAAGTGTTCGTAAGCACGCTTAATAATGAAGGTGGTCACATTTTTGAAGTAACGTCAGATGAAGTATTTAAAGCCGTTCGATGAACGAAGGAAAGCAAGGCAGTGAGGGGTGACTGTGGTACGACAGGAATGATGAAAGATGGAGGAAATCATTTATAGCCCGCATCTCGTGGTCGTGCGGTAGCGGTCTCGCTTCCCACGCCCGGGTTCCCGGGTTCGATTCCCGGCGGGGTCAGGGATTTTCTCTGCCTCGTGATGGCTGGGTGTTGTGTGCTGTCCTTAGGTTAGTTAGGTTTAAGTAGTTCTAAGTTCTAGGGGACTTATGACCACAGCAGTTGAGTCCCATAGTGCTCAGAGCCATTTGAACCATTTTTGAAATCATTTATAAAAGAAACTCGCGTAACTATGTAGGTACAGAATGTTTGTGAAGTAAGGACATTCCCCAAAGCTGGAACAGTGCTGTAATTATTTATCATGACACGAAGGGAGGCAGAAAAGGCATAAAAAATAAACCCTTGTCTACATTCTACAAGATATTCACTACAATCGTGAAAGGTTACCACCGACGTTCGCCACTAGCAGTCTGCTCCCCCACGTCGCGTTCCTCGCCTGTTCCATTAGTAATCAATGATCAGGATGGAATACAGTCCAATACGACCCAAAGAAACAACAGTTTAATTTCTTCCAACGGAATAACGGCTTATTGACAAGCAGGTGCTAGAATGTGACATACCGGAGCACATATGATATACGGACTTACTGCACATAATTCAGTCGCAGTCATGACACGAGAAGTACATCAGTATCTAGCCTCTCCTACTCTTACTCTTCCCCATTTGACAAGTTGTGATATACTTGGAACAGTTTTACAAAACCGTTGAAATTCCTCTATAATTTTAGTGATAAACGTTTATTTACTTTTCTTTTCTTTAGACTTACGGCAAGTGCTTCAGCATGGTTTACTTTAGAAAATAGAACACTGACGGTAAACATCAAGTACTCCCCCTACACTCAGTGGTTTAAATTTAGTGAAGGATTCGTTTGTGATAAACGAAAGGAGTCTTGTTCTCTCGAAAATACACTCGGAAACATGATAATATACTATTTACTGTTCACTACAGTAGTACGACGGTGACAGAGTGGAGACTGAGGCTCCTAGAGTGAAACCTGGAGCTACCTAAACTCTTACAAACTTCGAAAATCATTGTTACGCCGAAATCTTCCACCTTATGGGTAATTATTCTGTTTGACAGCCTCAACTCCATGCACTGTCTCATAACAATCACTAGTAGCAAGAGAATCAAAAAAAAAAATGGCTCAAATGGCTCTGAGCACTATGGGACTCAACATCTTAGGTCATCAGTCCCCTAGAACTTAGAACTACTTAAACCTAACTAACCTAAGGACAGCACACAACACCCAGCCATCACGAGGCAGAGAAAATCCCTGACCCCGCCGGGAATCGAACCCGGGAACCCGGGCGTGGGAAGCGAGAACGCTACCGCACGACCACGAGATGCGGGCAGCAAGAGAATCACCAACATACACCAGCTGCAGGCAACAGGATGTTCAAATATTCAAATATGTGTGAATTACTAAGGAACCAAACAGTTGCGGTCATCGGTCCCTAGTCTTACACACTACTTAAACTAACTTATGCTAAGAACAACACACACACACACACACACACACACACACACACACACACACACACACACACATGCCCGAGGGAGGATTCGAACCTTCGGCAGGAGGGGCCATGCAATCCGTGACATGGCGGCTGAGACCACGCGGCCACCTAGCGCGGCTGAAACAGGATGGAAATTCGTTACAACGAACAAACAGAATCAGCCCACGCCATTTCACACAGCCATAAGCAATTTGCCAGAAGCTGCAATGTGAGACCTCAGATAATAATCAACCACAAGGGAGTTAGTCACTTATTACATACTATTCTGATGATTCAAACTCCACCTCATTACACCTTTATAAGCACGCCAGAATGCCGTCAAAAACTGAATAAACAGCACCAAATACTATTGTAATTAAATTAAAGTAAAAGGGATCAAAAACGAAAAATAACAAAACAAGAAATTCTGATACCTTTCTACCAAGACCAGACAAGAGTGTTTCCAATAGTATTTCTGTCACTTACCGAGCCCAGTCAATGGCTTCTCTGCTTTAAAAAAGTAGAGGGGAGAAATTCGTTGGGTATGAAACGTCCAACCAGCTGTCTCTCTCCTGTCTTAGATAGCCCATACTTATCAGGCCCCATTTCCTCAACTGTCCTATCTAAAACGCAGCTAGTTAATGAGTGGTTTCTCTTTTTTAAAAGTATGGGGAAGTATGCTTTTTCATTCTTTTCGGAGCTCGTTCCCTTTTCCGTTGCCTTTTACGTTTTCTCTTTTCAGCCATCCCCGCACTCATCCGACGAGAATCAGTCAGGGAATACGGGATAAAGGAAGAAAATAATATCCACTGAGATAAATAAAACAAATAGAGGTTTAGTGTCGGCTTGCCAGAGTAAAATTAGCAAGGCAGATTCGAAAAAGTTGCAACATGTAGGATGCCTAGGTAAGTCACGTTACATGAAACGAATCCATGGACTCGTTTCAGAAATCTATAAGATTTCCACCAGCCAAAGGAACGACGTGGCTGCAGAAATGGATGCAGTGCAATGTATCATTTACAAGTCGTGAAGTAAGAAACAGAGTTACGACTATAGTGGAACCTCACTTAACGAGCACCTCCCATAATCCGCATAACGAGTAAAACAAATTGTAAAAGAATAATTACTCGCTTAACGACCGATGTTTCGCGTAACGAGTGACGACGATTTTGTGTGACGTCACCAGCTATTGTCGAGCGGCAGGGGAAACGCTCAGCAATATGAACACCTTTCACTGTCGGCAGTGGCGAATGAACAATGTCTTTAGTGCATATTGCAGTCTGGGCTTAGCGCTCTTTCTACTACCATATTAGTGCAGCTTGTGATCATACATTTTTCGAACCTCGTGTTCACACAGTGTCTTTTTTTATGTCTGCAAATTTTAATAATCTTCGTAGAAATGACCCCGAAGGTAGAACCGCAAGAAGACGACCACAAGAGAAAAAAAATGACCTTAGAAATGAAACGCAAAATCACTGAGAAACGCGAGCGTTGCCGATTTAGCATGCACATAAATCGGTCTGCACTATCTTCAAGAACAAGGGAAAAATTTAGGAGATAGATGCTTCAAAGGGAGTGACAAGAGTATCTAAATAACGGTTTCGTATTCGGACAATGTCGAAAGGGTGCTCCTTGTATGGATAAACGAAAAGCAATTGGAAAGCGACACTATTGGTGAAAACATTATTCGTGAGAAGGCGAGAACGATTTTCGCCGACCTCGTTAAGAAGACGCTAGGTCCACTTGCGGCCAAAGAAGTGTTTAAGTGAATCCGTGGGTGATTCGAGGAGTTTAAGAAAAGCACGGGCATCCACAGCTGTGTGAGGCATGGCGAAGCAGCCAGCTCCGACACAAAGGCAGCAGAGAACTTCGTCAGCAACTTCAAGATGTCCGTAGATTCTGAGGGTTATCTGCCGCGACAGGTTTTTAATTGTGAAGAGACGCGCCTATGCTGTAAAAATATGCCGAAGCGTACCTTTATAATAGCACAGGAGACACATTGCCCGGTCACAAGCTAATCAAAGACCGTCTCATATTGCTATTCTGTGCCAATCCAAGCGGCAATTTGAAAGCTAAACCGCTGCTTGTTTACCATTCAGAAACTCCAGGAGCCTTCAGGAGGTGTAAAGAATAGAAGAGCATCTTAAATGTGATGTGGAACTCCAACAACAAGGCTTGGGTGACACGTGACCTTTTTTGTGATTGGACCAATGAAGTGTTTGTTCCCTCGGTGAAAAAATATTTGCTTCAGATGAATCTGCCAGTCCACGTCTTGTTTGTTATGGAAAAAATTCCTGCCAATTCTCCAGGCCGAAAGGACGACCTCCTTGAAGAATTTCAATTCGTCAAGATCCAATTTCTCCCTCCAAGCCGGCCAGAGTGGCCGAGCGGTTAAAGGCGCTACAGTCTGAAACCGCACGACCGCTACGGCCGCAGGTTCGAATCCTGCCTCGGGCGTGGATGTGTGTGCGATGTCCTTAGGTTAGTTAGGTTTAAGTAGTTCTAAGTTCTAGGGGACTTATGACCACAGCAGTTGAGTCCCATAGTGCTCAGAGCCATTTGAACCAATCTGCCTCCAAACAACACTCGTTTACTCCAGCCTATGGACCAGCATTATTTCTAGCTTTAAGAAGCTGTATACTAAAGCACTCTTCGAACATTGCTTTGAGTTGACTGAAGCTACCATCTCACTCTCAGAGAGTTTTGGAAATATCACTTCAACATCGCTGCCTGCATCAAGATGATCGAAAAGGCGTGGGGATGGGTTCCCAAGAGAACTCTCACTTCCGCTTGGAAGAAGCTTTGGCCGGAGTGCGCTGTCGAATGTGACTCTGAGCCCTTTAAGTTAGTACCTGTGAAGCCTGTAGTCAAATAGATTGTATCTTTGGCCACGAGCATGGGACTAGAATTGGATGACAATGATATAGACGAGCTTGCGGAAGATCACAGCCAAGAAATGATCACAGGGGAGCTTATAGAGTTGCAGTGTCTTTCACAACAGGAAGTTGTGCAGAGGAGTTCTTCAGAGGAGGAGGCGGCGCTGGCGATAACAGCAAAGCAATAATCTTCTGGCGCAGTGAAAGAAATTCTGAAAGTATGGGAATCGGTTGCGTCGTACTTTGAAAATGATCACCCCGATAAAGCACTGGCTATGCGCGCTACAAATTATTTAACGATAACGCTGTGTCATATTATCGCCAAGTTTTGAAGCGTTGGCAGGGATGCACCCCAGCCAATCAGAGGCTTGCGCGCTGCCTATACAGCCGAGAACTTCCGATTTAAACGGACCATGTGAAGTCTAGGCTTTCTTTAGGCTGCAGTCGGCATGTTCATGGAAGCAGAAGCGCTGCTGTAGTTGAGTACTGTAAAAAGCACTCCGTCTTCAGGCCACGAGTGGCCTACCGGGACCATCCGATCGCCATGTCATCCGCAGAGGAAGATGCGGTTAGGAGGGGCGTGGGGTCAGCACACCGCTCTCCCGGTCGTTATGATGGTATTCTTGACCGAAGCCGCTACTATTCGGTCGAGTAGCTCCTCAGTTGGCATCACGAGGCTGAGTGCACCCCGAAAAATGGCAACAGCGCATGGTGGCTGGATGGTCACCATCCAAGCGCAGGCCGCGCCCAACAGCGCTTAACTTCGGTGATATCACGGGAACCGGTGTATCCACTGCGGCAAGGCCGTTGCCTGTAGTTGAGTACTGTACCAGGTAGAATCAGATCAGTTTCTGTTGATCAATCTCAGGTCTGTGCAACTGAGTGTATCAGTACTTGCAGCACTTCCATATCTTTTGCGTGCTTTTCTCTATATTCAAACGTAACGTTCGTTCTTAGCTGAGACAGTAAGTTCTCGAGGCATGGTACAGAATCGAGATTACATTTGTCCATCTGATCTTTGAATTCATCACATCCTCGTCTGGTGAACTGTTTGCAACATTTTCTAATGCATATGAAACTGTTTTATTTAAGTCTTTCTTTTGTGGTGATCTATTGTACTACGTCTTTCATGCACGGGCTATTGTGTGTACCACTGTAGCCACAATTATGCTTTAGACGAAATTATACTCCCTGCTTTAAGATTGCAATACGGTAATTCCCACCCTTTCTTACACCATTACCCACGAATGCAATCAGATATTAGCTAGTACCTCCCCCCCCCCCTTGCCACCAGAGTACCATTAATACAAAGGGCGTTCAAAACGTTTTGCACAGTCGTTTTTGCAGGAGGAGCATGAAATTTTTTGTGAACGTACTTGGAACATTTAGCTATACTATGAGCCTACTCAATGTAGCCTCCATCAGGTTTCACGCATCGCGAAAAACGTTCTTTCCATGATGTAAATGCTCTTTGGTAAAATTCTGGGGATTGACTTTACACCATCGCTTGACAGAGGAAATAAGGTCTTTCTCACTATCAAATGTTTCACCGCGCTGGTGGCGTTCAGACGACCAAAGAGGTAAAAATCAGATGGAGGCAAGTCCGGACTGTGGGTAGGATGAGGAACAATTTTCCAACCCATTTTCCTGATTTTGTTCTGTGTCGTAAGGGCTGTATGGGGTTTGGCATTGGCATTGTGTAGTGTGATGAGCTGACCCTGAAGCTGTGGTCTGTGGATCTTGATGTCATGTAGCAGCTTGTCCAATGACAAACAGTAACGGTTCCAGTTAATTGTGGAGCAAGATTCCGAAAAGTCAATGAAAATGGCACCACACTGATCCCAGAAGAAGGAGGCGATCAGCTTTGGGCCTGCTGTTCGTGAAAGTCTTGGTTTCTTCTTCCGGGGGGAACCCGGATGACGCCACACCATGGATTGGGTTTTGCTGTCAGGTACGGACAAAAATAACTATGTTTCATCCTGGGTAATGAATCCGTCAAAACACTGTTTCCACTCTTCAGTAGAAGTCTTCATGAGACCCTCGCACACATTCTTCCTTATCGTTTTCATTTCTCTTGTCAATAATCTAGGCACACAACATGCACAGTTTTGCTCTGTACCCTAGTGACTGTACCAGTGATACCACACTACGCAATGACAAACGAGTCATTTCAGCAAGCTATCGTGGCGTCACACATCAGTCATTTTGGATGATTTGATCAATGGTGTGCTTATTCACATCACTCACTGAAGTCGATGGTCTGCTGAATCGTGGATTGTCCAGTAGAGAGATCACCTTCTTTAAACCTCTGCAACCACCGCTGGATACTGCTGCAATCCACTGTGTCCTCCCCATAAGCAGAGAGCAACTTCCTGTGAATCTATGTGGCAGAGATATCGCCGGTCTTGAAGAGGATCTCCATTACCGACCGTTGTCGCAACCTGACATCTACTTCACTGCCCATTAAAGCTCACTTGTAAATAACCTTGTTTTATAGGCTGATGAAGCATTTCTCTGTACGTCACGAATGCTATCTAGAATTTCTCCTCAGAGTGTAGGCGAGTGTTACGGAACACTCCTCTCCATGGTGACACATGCTTCACCAACACCCTGCATCCCCACTTACAAGCCACACAAGTTGAAATGTGTTGCTATACTTAGGCCTACTATTTGTAAATCACTTGGTTGCTGGCCTACTTACTTCTGAACCGACAGTAATTGGAAGACTTCAGGCTGCCAGTGCTTTGTCTGACCACAGCCACCAACAATAATAACAATATTGTGTAGGCCCGGTAGCATTGTAATAGTCATTACAGCTGTCAATTAGTTCATTTATCTTCTGAGAAGTGAAAAATTAAGCAATCTCTGGTCCACTGCGGGCGATACCTACAAGTCGGAGAAGGTATATTAATGAGATAGTTATGGATATGTGATGTATGTATCTCAGTTTTTTCTCTCATAGGTGCGTGGTGCAAAGCATGTGTGTACTGGGTGGAATATGCGAGGAAGATGATGTTCACACACCCGTTTCTCAAGTTGAAACTTCCACCATATTAAGTCACGCATTAATGCTAGTGTTTGATAGAAAATGTAATTACTGATATCTTATGCACTCAGAATTACTGTCTTACGAAATAATAGTAACAATAGCCATTATCTTTTAAAAATGATTTAGCTTCGGTACCAAAACAAAATCGGACCCTTTTGTTTTTACCCCTTGAAAAGTTTCATTTTGTCACTAGAGTTAACTATCCTCCGTTTGGGAACTACTCTTCTGTACAAAATTTGAACAAACATATGGAAACATAGCGAGAAATACCTGCTTGAAATAGATGCAGATGCTAATCAAACCTGCACTTTGCACTGTTGTTCAAATGTTTGTGAATTCCTAGGGGACGAAACTGCTGAGGTCATCGGTCCGTAGACTTACACACTACTTAAACTACATCTACATCTACATCCATACTCCGCAAGCCACCTGACGGTGTGTGGCGGAGGGTACCTTGAGTACCTCTATCGGTTCTCCCTTCTATTCCAGTCTCGTATTGTTCGTGGAAAGAAAGATTGTCGGTATGCCTCTGTGTGAGTTCTAATCACTCTGATTTTATCCTCATGGTCTCTTCGCGAGATATACATAGGAGGGAGCAATATATTGCTTGACTCCTCGGTGAAGGTATGTTCTCGAAACTTCAACAAAAGCCCGTACCGAGGTACTGAGCGTCTCTCCTGCAGAGTCTTCCACTGGAGTTTATCTGTCATCTCCGTAACGCTTTCGCGATTATTAAATGATCCTGTAACGAAGCGTGCTGCTCTCCGTTGTACCTTCTCTATCTCTTCTATGAACCCCGTCTGGTACGGATCCCATACTGGTGAGCACGATTCAAGCAGTGGGCGAACAAGTGTACTTTAACCTACTTCCTTTGTTTTCGGACTGCATTTCCTTAGGATTCTTCCAATGAATTTCAGTCTGGCATCTGTTTTACCGACGATTAATTTTATATGGTCATTCCATTTTAAATCACTCCTAATGCCTACTCCCAGATAATTTATGGAATTAACTGCTTCCAGTTGCTGACCTGCTATATTGTAGCTAAATGATAAAGGATCTTTCTTCCTATGTATTCGCAGCACATTACACCTGTCTACATTGAGATTCAATTGCCAATCCCTGCACCATGCGTCAGTTCCTTGCAGACCCTTCTTCATTTCAGTACAATTTTCCATTGTTACAACCTCTCGATATACCACAGCATCATCCGCAAAAAGGCATCAGTGAACTTCCGATGTTATCCACAAGGTCATTTATATATATTGTGAATAGCAACGGTCCTACGACATTCCCCTGAGGCCCACCTGAAACCACTCTTACTTCGGAAGACTTCTCTCCATTGAGAATGACATGCTGCGTTCTGTTATCTAGGAATTCTTCAATCCAATCACACAATTGGTCTGATAGCGAAATCTACCTTATTTTAACAACAACACACACACACACCAATGCCCAAGGGAGGACTCGAATCTCCGATGGGAGGAGTCGCGCAATCCGTGACATGGCGTCGCTAACCTCGCGGACACTGCACTGTTGTATTTGAGCACTAATGGCAGCTGTAAAATATCGTCAATGCGTTGCAAGTGTCAATGGCGGTCATAACAGCGTTCTGTGTGGTTGTAAATATGTCGGAGCTATGGGAATTCGAACGTGGGCGATTTGTTGTTGCTCGTATGGTGTCTGCTTCCGTAGCCAAGGTAGCTGAAGTGCTCGGCATTTCGTGAGACACCGTGTCGCAGATTTAAAACACACACAGAGAAAACGGAAAAGCTCATCTGCTATGTCACAACGCGGACGAAAGTGTGTTTTGGGTTATCATAACAGACATGCAATAACGAGGACTGTGACGCGAAATAAGGAAACGGTAGCTATATAATTCCCTGCAGGACTGAATCTCTCACTCGCTTGCACTGTCATCACCAAAACAACAGGAAGTGAGTGCCATAACCAGGGAACTGCAAGGCGGACTGGAAATGTGAAACCACTCATCAATGATGCAAATACATCTAACAGGATAACGTGGTATCGAAGCCATGAAACATGGACTATGGAACAATGGAAGAAAATCATTTGGTCGGGTCCCGGCCGATGGTGGCCGAGCGATTCTAGGCGCTTCCGTCTGGAACCGCGCTACCGCTATGGTCGCAGGTTCGAATCCTGCCTCGGGCATGGATGTGTGTGATGTCCTCAGGTTAGTTAGGTGTAAGTAGTTCTAAGTTCTAGGAGACTGATGACCTGAGATGTTAAGTCCCATAGTGCTCAGAGCCATTTGAACCATTTGGTAGGATGAAACACGTTGCACACTGTTTTCAACTTACAGCTAAGTTTATGTCCCAAGAATGAAACATGCGGTGGGGGGAAGAGTTCGATCAAGTGTCGGAAGTTCCATGCGGCTTTTCGCGGATAGTACTTTAGTACACAGAGAGGTTGCAGCATTAGAAAAACGCAGCGAAATTCAGGAAGATCTGCAGCGGATAGGGACTTGGTGCAGGGAGTGACAACTGACCCTTAACATAGAAAAATGTCATGTATTGCGAATGCATAGAAAGAAGGATCCTTTATTGTATGATTATGTGATTGCGGAACAAACACTGGTAGCAGTTACTTCTGTAAACTATGTGGGAGTATGCGTACGGAACGATTTGAAGTGGAATGATCATATAAAATTAACTGTTGGTAAAGCAGGTGCCTGGTTGAGATTCATTGGGAGAGTCCTTAGTAAATGTAGTCCATCAACAAAGAAGTTGGCTTACAAAACATTCGTTCGACCTATACTTGAGTATTGCTCATCAGTGTGGGATCCGTACCAGGTCGGGTTGACTGAGGAGATAGAGAAGATCCAAAGAAGAGCGGCACGTTTCGTCACAGGGTTATTTGGTAAGCGTGATAGCCTTACGGAGATGTTTAGCAAAATGAAATGGCAGACTCTGCAAGAGAGGCGCTCTGCATTGCGGTGTAGCTTGCTATCCAGGTTTCGAGAGGGCGCGTTTCTGGATGAGTTATTGAATATATTGCTTCCCCCTACTTATACCTCCCGAGGAGATCACGAATGTAAAATTAGACAGATTTGAGCGCGCACGGAGGTTTTCCGGCAATCGTTCTTCCCGCTAACCATACGCGAATGGAACAGGAAAGGGAGGTAATGACGGCGGCACGAAAGTGTTCTCCGCGACACACCGTTCGGTGGCTTGCGGATATGAATGTAGATATAGATGTAGATGTAGATCTGTGCAGCCATATCGTCGTATTTCTTGAGGACCGTAGTTAGTGATTACGTGAGCGTTTCGGCTGATCCGGTCCGTCCCATGGTACAATGTTTGTTCCCCAGTCGTGATGCTGTGCTCCAAGTGGAGTGGATCCTGTTAATGCAGCTTGCACCATCCTTGGCTGGTTCTGTGAGCACGAGAATGAATTGTCGCATCTCTCATAGCCGCCACCGTTAGAAGATCTCAATGTTATTGAGCCTTTGTCGTCTACTTTGGAGAGGTGGTGCGTGAACGCTATCCACCTCTATCACCGTTACCAGAACTTGCCACTATTTTGGAGGAATAGTGATAATGGTGTCTCTTGAAACCATAAACGGCCCGTATTTATCCAATTCGAGATGACTAAGATGTTTTCAATGTCAACGGTTTTGCTACTCCGTCTTGCCTACGATAATATGTTTTTGGTGTTACCGTAATTTTGTCCAGCCCCTGCATCTATAGGCTGAAGTGTGCACTTTGTAATCCGGATCAAGCTGCATCAAAAAAGATACCAATCCTACTGATCCGTTAACGCTTTAAAACGAAGCAATGAACTTATAAGAAATTCGTAGGACCAACCATTCTGACTTTGATTTACTACCTCTTTTACACTACTGGCCATTAAAATTGCTACACCACGAAGATGACGCGCTACAAACGCGAAATTTAACCGACAAGAAGAAGATGCTGTGATATGCAAATGATCAGCTTTTTAGAGCATTCACACAAGGTTGGAGCCGGTGGCGACACATGCAACGTACTGACATGAGGAAAGTTTCCAAGCGATTTCTCATACACAAACAGCAGTTGACCGGCGTTGCCTGGTGAAACGTTGTTGTGATGCCTCGTGTAAGGAGGAGAAAAGTGTACCACAACGAGCCGGCCGCGGTGGTCTAGCGGTTCTGGCGCTGCAGTCCGGAACCGCGGGACTGCTACGGTCGCAGGTTCGAATCCTGCCTCGGGCATGGGTGTGTGTGATGTCCTTAGGTTAGTTAAGTTTAGGTAGTTCTAAGGTCTAGGGGACTTATGACCTAAGATGTTGAGTCCCATAGTGCTCAGAGCCATTTGAACCATTTTTGTACCATAACGTTTCCGACTTTCATAAAGGTCGGATTGTAGCCTATCGAGATTGCGGTTTATCGTATCGCGACATTGCTGCTCGCGTTGATCGAGATCCAATGACTGTTAGCAGAATATGGAATCGGTGGGTTCAGGAGGGTAATACGGAACGCCGTGCTGGATCCCAACGGCCTCGTATCACTAGCAGTAGACATGACAGGCGTCTTATCCGCATGACTGTAACGTATCGTGTAGCCACGTCTCGATCCCTGAGTCAACAGATGGGGACGTTTGCAAGACAACAATCATCTGCACGAACAGTTCAACGACGTTTGCAGCAGCATGGACTATCAGCTCGGAGATCATGGCTGCGGTTACCCTTGACGCTGCATCACAGACAGGAGCGCCTGGGATGGTGTACTCAACGACGAACCTGGGTGCACGAATGGCAAAATGTCGTTTTTTCGGATGAATCCAGGTTCTGTTTACAGCATCATGATGGTCGCATCCGTGTTTGGCGACATAGCGGTGAACGCACATTGGAAGCGTGTATTGGTCATCGCCATACTGGCGTATCACCCGGCGTGATGGTATGGGGCGCCATTGGTTACACGTCTCGGTCACCTCTTGTTGGCAGTGACGGCACTTTGAACAGTGGACGTTACATTTCAGATGTGGTACGACCCGTGGCTATACCCTTCATTCGATCCCTGCGAAACCCTACATTTCAGCAGGATAATGCACGACCGCATGTTGCAGGTCCTGTACGGGCCTTTCTGGATCCAGAAAATGTTGGACTGCTGCCCTGGCCAGCACGTTCTCCAGATCTCTCACCAATTGAAAACGTCTGGTCAATGGTGGCCGAGCAACTGGCTCGTCACAATACACCATACACTCCTCTTGATGAACTGTGGTATCGTGTTGAAGCTGCATGGGCAGTTGTAGCTGTACACGCCATCCAAGCTCTGTTTGACTCAATGCCCAGGCGTAACAAGGCCGTTATTACGGCCAGAGGTGGTTGTTCTAGGTACTGATTTCTCAGGATCTATGCACCCAAATTGCGTGAAAATGTAAACACATGTATATTTGTCGAATGAATTCCCGTTTATCATCTGCATTTCTTCTTGGTGTAGCAATTTTAATGGCCAGTAGTGTATTATGTTATGCAACGTAGTCTATACTTCCCCTCCTTTTATCCCACTCCTGTAAAAAGTAGCTCAAACAGCATTTCAATATTTTTTTCTTCGATCTACACTATACGTTGAAGAGGGAATTATTATTCATTGAATGTTTCAACAAACGCATCTGCATGTAATCGTAATTTGGCAGAAGGTCGAGTAACTTCCAAGTTTTCAAAACTGAGCGTCGGATGTGTCTGCAAAGAAAAATTCAGTCACTGTAAGGCAGTAACACCTGGGCTTCTGATAAGAAATAATTCAGATACTGAGGATTAATCAGCGAGAGATCGATGTCGGTAGTAACTATTTTGGAGTGGAAAATAAAAGAAGCAGGAAACAAATCGTAATGGAGGACCCAATTACGACTGTAATGAAAATGTAATGATGGATGGGCGTGTACTCATCCGAGTAGATGGTAAATCAACCAAGTAATTTCCTTGTTTTCGTCTAATAGATCAGGAATGAGGTAGAAAATGACATGGGCGCAGACGCAGTGGAGTGGTGAGAGGTTTAAATCTCCACCATAAATGTTGACAAAGGCCGGCCGCGGTGGTCTTGCGGTTCTAGGCGCTGCAGTCCGGAACGGCGGGACTGCTACGGTCGCAGGTTAGAATCCTGCTTCGGGTATGGATGTGTGTGATGTCTTTAGGTTAGTTAGGATTAAGTAGTTCTAAGTTCTAGGGGACCGATGACCTAAGGTGTTAAGTCCCATAGTGCTCAAAACCATTTTTTTTTGTTGACAAAGGTAAAAAGAAAAATAGAGAAGTTTATATTAAAATCGATTGCAAATTAATCTTTATTTCAAAATTACCGCGCTTTCAAACCGCTGCTATTATATACTGGCGATGCGTAGTGCGCGTGTGGAATACGGCAGAGAAGAGCCAGCGTTGGCAACAATTTGTCGACAATATGTGTACTGAGAGTCAAGTGAATGTGGTTTGTCTGAGAGTCCTAGTAATTCCTGGTAAAGCTCTCTCTGCCTGAGGGCTGCCGTAACTGTCACAGCTGCTAGGGCCGGGCGCATTTAGAAAACATTCGTTCACACTCCAGCAGCTTAGAACTACCCACAAAGTCGCACTGCCTATAAACTGCGGAAATTGTTGTTATCACTGCGGCGAGCATTTCTTTAAAGACTACTTTTAAGTAATGGTATGTAGGGGAGATGGACAGACACTGTGCGGAACTGGCGATGTTTATTATTAATTTTATCAATCTGAACGTCCTTATTGTTATAGAAAAAATTGATAAAAAATTATTTTGAGAATTTCTATTGTTTTCTTTTCATACTAGATAGTTGACTCTTTAATATAATTATATGACTAACTCAAAAACTGATAGAACATTTACAAGGTCTCTTTTTATGTATCATTTTCTCAGGTGCTAATAGTGTATTAGATACATAGGCTCCCCGGTCTTGCAGTTGAGTCAACAGAATATGAAGAGCAGTCGATTGTTGTCTTTTGTTCTGAAGGATCTTTGTTTTGCAGGCAAATGATCATTTTAAGAAGTAATATCAGTGACTGTGGATTGTACTTCCAACTTTGTTGTTGTTGTGGTCTTCAGTCCTGAGGCTGGTTTGATGCAGCTCTCCATGCTACTCTATCCTGTGCAAGCTTTTTCATCTCCCAGTACCTACTGCAACCTACATCCTTCTGAATCTGCTTAGTGTATTCATCTCTTGGTCTCCCTCTACGATTTTTACCCTCCACGCTGCCCTCCAATACTAAATTGGTGATCCCTTGATGCCTCAGAACATGTCCTACCAACCGATCCCTTCTTCTAGTCAAGTTGTGCCACAAACGTCTCTTCTCCCCAATCCTATTCAATACTTCCTCATTAGTTATGTGATCTACCCATCTAATCTTCAGCATTCTTCTGTAGCACCACATTTCAAAAGCTTCTATTCTCTTCTTGTCCAAACTATTTATCGTCCATGTTTCACTTCCATACATGGCTACACTCCATACGAATACTTTCAGAAATGACTTCCTGACACTTAAATCAATACTGGATGTTAACAAATTTCTCTTCTTCAGAAACGCTTTCCTTGCCATTGCCAGCCTACATTTTATATCCTCTCTACTTCGACCATCATCAGTTATTTTGCTCCCCAAATAGCAGAACTCCTTTACTACTTTAAGTGCCTCATTTCCTAATCTAATTCCCTCAGCATCACCCGACTTAATTAGACTACATTCTATTATCCTTGTTTTGCTTTTGTTGATGTTCATCTTATATCCTCCTTTCAAGACGCTGTCCATTCCATTCAACTGGTCTTCCAAGTCCTTTGCTGTCTCTGACAGAATTACAATGTCATCGGCGAACCTCAAAGTTTTTATTTCTTCTCCTTGAATTTTAATACCTACTCCTAATTTTTCTTTTGTTTCCTTTACTGCTTGCTCAATATACAGATTGAACAACATCGGGGAGAGGCTACAACCCTGTCTTACTCCCTTCCCAACCACTGCTTCCCTTTCATGTCCCTCGACTCTTATAACTGCCATCTGGTTTCTGTACAAATTGTAAATAGCCTTTCGCTCCCTGTATTTTACCCCTGCCACCTTTAGAATTTGAAAGAGAGTATTCCAGTCAACATTGTCAAAAGCTTTCTCTAAGTCTACAAATGCTAGAAACGTAGGTTTGCCTTTCCTTAATCTTTCTTCTAAGATAAGTCGTAAGGTCAGTATTGCCTCACGTGTTCCAGTGTTTCTACGGAATCCAAACTGATCTTCCCCGAGGTTGGCTTCTACTAGTTTTTCCATTCGTCTGTAAAGAATTCGTGTTAGTATTTTGCAGCTGTGACTTATTAAGCTCATAGTTCGGTAATTTTCACATCTGTCAACACCTGCTTTCTTTGGGATTGGAATTATTATATTCTTCTTGAAGTCTGAGGGTATTTCGCCTGTTTCATACATCTTGCTCACCAGATGGTAGAGTTTTGTCAGGACTGGCTCTCCCACGGCCGTCAGTAGTTCCAATGGAATATTGTCTACTCCGGGGGCCTTGTTTCGACTCAGGTCTTTCAGTGCTCTGTCAAACTCTTCACGCAGTATCATATCTCCCATTTCATCTTCATCTACATCCTCTTCTATTACCATAATATTGTCCTCAAGTACATCGCCCTTGTATAGACCCTCTATATACTCCTTCCACCTTTCTGCTTTCCCTTCTTTGCTTAGAACTGGGTTTCCATCTGAGCTCTTGATATTCATACAAGTCGTTCTCTTATCTCCAAAGGTCTCTTTAATTTTCCTGTAGGCGGTATCTATCTTACCCATAGTGAGATAGGCCTCTACATCCTCACATTTGTCCTCTAGCCACCCCTGCTTAGCCATTTTGCACTTCCTGTCGATCTCATTTTTGAGACGTTTGTATTCCTTTTTGCCTGTTTCACTTACTGCATTTTTATATTTTCTCCTTTCATCAATTAAATTCAGTATTTCTTCTGTTACCCAACGATTTCTACTAGCCCTCGTCTTTTTACCTACTTGATCCTCTGCTGCCTTCACTACTTCATCCCTCAAAGCTACCCATTCTTCTTCTACTGTATTTATTTCCCCCATTCCTGTCAATTGCTCCCTTATGCTCTCCCTGAATCTCTGTGCAACCTCTGGTTCTTTTAGTTTATCCAGGTCCCATCTCCTTAAATTCCCACCTTTTTGCAGATTCTTCAGTTTTAATCTACAGGTCATAACCAACTTTATCCAAGAAAATTTCTGAAGGCAGATACACATCCACTTCATAAACTCATGATATAACGTCCTCCAAGATTACAACAGCAGTTGTAACAATTCATTTGCGTTCCTCTTATTGATCTCTGTCTGTGAACTCGTTCCACAAGTTTAATAATATGGAACAGCCTGTATTTCGAAAGCATATCGTTGTTTTCTTGTGCTAACTTATTTCTCCAACGAATGAATGAGCTTCATAGAACATCCATTTTTGTTTCGTCTCGATTTTTGGGAGGGGTCCATTTTAATTCTTTAGAATTTTTTTACAGTGTCAACTGTCATTCATCTTCATTTGCTTCCAATGCTCATAAATGAAATTCGTCCTGGCAGATACCTCATCATCTTTTGGTCCTCTAGCGCTACTGTGAATCTCAACATCAGACTTGAATTCCCCAGTCATTAAACAGTTTTTCGCTATTTCCGTATTCGATTTTGAAAATGTTTTTGTAACGTCACGCACAACTTTTAGAAAGAATCGGTTTCTTCACCTCGTTTTTCATATAATACTGTGATGCGTCTTACCCACAAAAGAAATTAATTGTTTTAAAATAAAATTTTTGAACTGATGGTCGATAAATGTGGGATTAATGCTCCATTCTACCGGATTTAGCATAACGATCCGTCTAATAACATTTGTTGCACCTGTCATAAACAACAACAGTGATACAGGTCACCAAAACGATGTGATTACCATCGTTTTGCGTCTTAATCCTCTCAATAATCGGTTGTGTGCCTCTTTCCGTCATTATGTCACATTTACCCAGTCCACAACATTTCCTCCGTAAGCAAAACATTCAGACACCGCGCGGACGCACTGACGAACGTAATTAAAAAACTGTAAGTTGTCGACTAATATCTTCTCCACTGCCGTATTTGGTAATGGTTAATAATAGATGCGACAGGAAGCCCACGTTTTCGACAGCGGAGGAACGAAATCCAGGGAATAATTATACTGATAAATAAATGAAAGAACGATATTAAATATTGATAAAACCATTGAATGAAAACTAAATTATCGACAGTCATTATCTATACTATTTCCGTAAATTGATAAATGGTGACATTTACTAATCAATTACAATGTTCGATACTAAATTTGACTTATTGAAAACATAATTTTAATTCTGTACAACTTTTGTTCTAGAAATAGTTTCGTGAAATCGGCGAATTCTCAGATATTGCATGTTTTATGGCCACGGAAGAAGTATTTATCAAAATGTGAAAAACTAGCGTTTTCTGATGCAGCGTGAAAGGCGTGAAAGAAACAGCGTTTCGTGAATGCGTTTTATGGATACCTTAACATCCAAATGTAGTGCTTATTTGTAGTATGTACATTAAGTTAACAGTACTCTAACACTTTAATCATTACATTGACTGTTAAGACTGCCAAGGGACCTCAAACAGAACACAAACGATTTTCGAGTTCACCCGACAAGTACCGATCAGAAAAGTTTGGCGAAACAGCCAAGAACACTTTTACAAGCTATAGTTGAAATCAGTGGGCCTGTGTGTCGGCAAAAGTTGGTAAACAGCGCCGACCATTGCCAACCTTCGCCATCTAACCTTGTGACAGCAAGCTTTATTTAGTTTCATATTTTTTAATATTATTAAGTATCACATTTGAACATAAAAGTTCTTATTCTGAGCTTTTGCGAGACCTTGCAATTTTCGTTTCAATAAAAAAAAAGGCAAACTTCTACCTTTAATGACTTTAGCTGTCGAAGGTTTATAAAACACTAAAATTGCTTCCGTACTTCTGCCATAGCAGATGATCGATGGGCCTAAAAACTAAACTAAACTCCTCCCGAACAGGCCATGAAGTTCTAACGGTACCGACCGGCTACCGTGTCATCCTCAGCCCATAGGCGTCGCTGGAAGCGGATATGGAGGGGCATGTGGTCAGCACACCGCTCTCCTGGCCTTATGTCAGACCGGAGCCGTTACTTCTGCATCAAGTAGCTCCTAAGTTTGTATGTGTGGTGTTACCATTACGCAAGATATCCATGCACTTTACCTCTCTTCGCGACGTTCAGTGTGCTGCTTCCCCCGTTCACTATTTCACTATTGTTTGAAACTATACCAATAGTTGGAAAGCCGTAGATTGCCGATAGGTATGTACAAATGATCATTGATATATTTGCTGTTTTGTGTTCTGTTACAAGTACACGTTATTACAATGTCTATTCTTGAAACCCCCATGAAACTAAATTCTGGATACGCCTATGGACGATGACCCAATGGAAGATGAGTAGATTACTGAAAACATGATGGAGCAGCTCGGATGTGTATAGATAAAGACAGAAATGCATGAAATTGTCCAGAAGGGACCCTAATGTAGCTGTGGCTGCGAAATGGCTCACGATAAAGATGATTCAAATAGACGTTACACCAGTGGTACTGAGTATTATTTTTCCAGAAGATTTCTTAGTTTATATTTTTGTCTTGGATTTAATAAAACAGTAGTGTTAGCCACTACAATTCAGTTATACAACATCAGATTGCATATAAATACAGAATAATGATTATAAGGTCTAAAAATATTTGTTAATGACAGGAAACTGTGGTAAGGAATAGATCACAAGTTGTATAAAACATCCTCGAACTCCTTGCCGCGTCAAATAAGGTTAAAACCTCTAGCCTTCGATGATTACTTCCATCTTCGTCTGGAACAACTGTCAAAACTGCTGCTGTAGTAGCCCAAATACGGCCTCTGATTGGTCACTAATTGCGTCAAGCTGTACAGATGATGTCAAAGTCTGCGCTCGCGGCGCCACCACTCCCACCGTAGCGTAGATATTACGATGAACATCTCTTGATTCTTCTGTGCATCGAGAGCTCGCTTCCAGGCACCGTCAAGATTATATCGGCTGTCACGGTTGAAAGTTTTTTCAACAACTCTTATTTCTGCATCCTGTTTAGTTACAGAGGCTGTAGAAATAAGAATGTGTGAGAAAACCTTCAACCGTGACAGGGGCCGATATAATCTTAGCGATGCATGGAAGCGTGCTCTCGATGCAGAGAGTTTTCGCGGCCAAACCGCTGAACTAATTTCGGTACATTGATCCACGAGGAAGAACATAGGCTATTTTATAAAGAAAAAAAAGTCGGCACCTAAGAGGGTGAAGTAAGGAATGAAACATCATTTTTTAGAGAAGTGAACGTAAACCGTGGAAAAAACTATTCAGTTTCTTTCATAATGTACACTTTGTATAATGTACAAATGTCAATGCCTTTCCGCAGCCACTACTTGGCACCAACACTGTGCGTGCCGTTCGTCCTGGGCTGGTGCAGGAGGGGGGGACGTAACATTACGACCTATGCTTATGCAAAACAGGCGGACACTTGACGGCAACGGGCATTATTCCGCGTGTAACATCTTACTTACACACTACATCATAACAAAACTACCGATATGCGTGCGCAGCCGCAGGTAATGGCTAGTTACCTACACAACAAATCTGAAAATCTGCAAGGTAATACTGTTGTTACCTTATGTTCCTCTCCCAGATTTGTAGCGCTCACAGCCAACTCAAAGCATGAGTTATGACTTAAAATAAAAATATCCATATACTGTGAAGGAATGGGCTTATATCTGGTTCTGCAGTTATACATAAAAAGACATTAAATTAATTGTCTTACGTTTAACCTTCCAACTTCATATATTACAAGTAATATTAACAATATTGATGCACTACTGAGCTCACGCGCACCTACATCCTTTGAGTGTGCACGGAATTATTACCAGTCTCAGTGCGTAATAAATTGTTATACCGGAGCCAAGGAAGCACCTGAAAGCCGGCAACCCATATTACACCACAGAGGACGAGGTCCAAAGCCTACCAAATGCACCATGGTAAACACCGGCTATTTGGATACAAGATAATGGAAAGAGACATTCCTAGCACTACTTCCTGCAGGTGGAGCTCGAGCCACGGCCTGCAGGAAGTATCACTACGGCAAAATCTGATTGGTTGGAGACAGCTATTTAGGGCCTAGCATCAGCCCCGAAGTTCAGTTCGCTACGGATGTCGACCTCGTGTACTTCGACCGCTGAAGATTATGTCTTCGTCTCTGAATTGGACTCTTGCTAGTGTGTGTGTGTATGTGTTAACACGAAACTTTGTTTAAAATTAGAAGTGAACTTTTTTATTTGCCTCAATTAGGAGACTTTTAATGGCATCGTTATTGTTACCTTTCGTTTGTTATTCAGTCATCAAGCTTGTGAACTTTCATCAATAAAAGTTGTGTTTGTGAAAAATTGCGAATTGTCAGTCACAACACAAATGAAGAGCAATTGCAATCGCGTCCTGTCTGTACGAACGCAAACGTCCAACAGGTACAGGATTTCTCCCTATTCCAATACTAAACAAGTAAGAGGCGGAAACCCCTACGATGTAACATAATATTTCTTTGGCCGCTGCTCGCTGTAAAAATGGGACCCACAAGCGTCTTGTAGGCAGACTTCTTTGGAGAGTGCGTTTTCTCAGTATCTGGCAAATGAACCATTCTCTGACACCTGCTTTTCCCATGACTGAGCCTAACTGGTCAATCCATTTTATATCCATTCAAATTATTATATGCAGGAATTTGCACTACCTGACTGATTCCAGTTGTAGCTCATTGATATTGTAATCATAGAACACTGCTTTTTTGCATTTTGCAAAGTGCACAGTTTTAAATTTCTGAAAATTTAAACTAGTTTGACAATTTCTGCACTACTTTTATCAATATCTGCATGAATACCTGAGTAGCTTTTTACAGCTAGTATTCCATTGCAGACAACTACTACACGTGCAAAAATATGAGACTGTTGTTTATATTGTTTGACATGTCGTTAGTACACAAAAGGACGGACAAAGGTTCCAACTAATTTCCATGGGGCACTTTCAAGTTACTTTTGTTGCTGTCAGTGACTTTCCTTTTGTGGTAATTAATACGTCGTCCCTAACAAGAAATCCTTACTGTAGTCTCAAAATTTTGTATGATACTACATATAATTGTGATTTTGTTAATGATCGTTGGTATTGTATCAACTATAAAGCTTTACGGAAGGCAAGAGATACAACATCTACAGAATTGTCTTGATCCTTAGTTTGCAGTATATGACAGAAACGGGAACTGAATATCTCATGTCGCATGTTTTGCTACCCTTGCTGGCCAGCATGGAAAAGGTCATTCTGTTCGAGACGCCTGATTACGTTTGAGCATAGAATATGTGTAAGAATTCTACAACAGAGAGATTTCCATGACACTGAACTGTACTTTTGTGAATCGCTTTTGCTACCCTTCTTGTAGATGTGTGTGACCTGTACTTTCTTCCAAGCACTGATGACAGTTAATTGTTTGACTGAGCTACAGTGTATTATAGTTGTGCCGTGGAGCTTTGCTGAACATCCCCGATTTCAGTTGCGTCTCAACGCCACTGACTAACATGTAAGTCACTGATCTTTACTTCAGTTAAATTGCCACCGAACACCTGGAATTTTCTTTTGTAAACGAGTAGTTCAAAATAGTGTTCAGAATTTCTGATTTTGGTTTGCTACCCTCAACTTTCATCCATATGTCATCCATGAGGTGTCTGTAGAATAACTTTTGTGCCTTTTGTGCCACTGGCAGCCTTTACACATAACCACAATTTCTTTGTGGCAAGTTGATAATAATCAATAACTGAAAGTATATTGTTGGAACAAGATGCTAAGCTTTTTGTATAATTTATAATACCAGTTTAACTGAAATACATTTGGCATCCAGAAGTGCAAGTTTTGAAACAGCTATTACCCATTAATGAAATTAAAGTAAATCACCTCAGGACCTGAGATACCACAGTGCCATCAGGCGGATGGGAGGGTACACTTGATTCGACGGAGTCTCTGGGATGTGTAATCCCGCGTTTCAGCGTATGACGTTTGTTACTTTCAGTATGAGGAGATTCTTGTAGGATGAGATATTTCTTCCAGAAACGCGTCATTTGACGTGTGACTTATCACTAATTACATGTTGTTGTGTCGTAGTTTAAGATTCTATTGTAACATAACAGTATTCAATCAGTAGGGAAAAAATCTAAAAAAGTGAAAGTCAGGAAAATCTCCTCCAAAACAACTAAACAGTCACTAGTTTTATGTACTTCGTAGTAAGTGCGCAAACAATTCATGATTCAGTATGATTCCAGGTAACATTTAAGTGCACTTTTATTTCCACGACGCACAAAAGTAGAGTTCAACGTATGGCAGAGTCTGAGTAATATAACTTGAATCTTCCTGATCTGATATCAATATGACACAACTAAGTCCTTCGTGACATAATAGTGACAGCAGCTACTAGACACGCCCACACGCACAGTGTAAGTGCCACAGAAGCACCGTCAGTCAAGTTGACACTGAGTCTCAGGGAAACCAGTGCCAGAGGAGGCGAAGGCTGTAAGAGAGATGGCTGTTGGCTCGGTATGGCTGCCGTGGAACGTTCAGTCTGGTAGACTGCTGGAGTAACGTCGCCGGCCAGGGTGGATCTGGGCCACGAGCTTGGTTCGGCCGGGGAGCTCCGATTGATGGGTTGTGAAGCAGCTGGCATAAGGCGCAAAGCTTGAGCGTCTGCTGTTGCTAGCTGGCTAACATAACTGCAAATGCTGAACTCCCTGGTGTGAGCAGAAGACAAGCGTGTTGTGCTATTTCTCCAATAGAAACTTCAACTGTGGAACTTCATGGACAATGTGTGTGGTTGGCATTAATTGTTAGTCGTGATCATCTTCATTTCATGTTCTGTTTGTGGTGCAGTAACGTTGTACGTGCGTAGCAGGTATACCCTGCTGCTACCGATCGAGTCGTGTCTTAACGAGGACTTGCGGATGCATCGTAGTCCCTGCAATTGCAGAACCGCTGTCGTCGATGCACAGGCTGCTTGTCGGCTAGGCTGGCACCTCTAGTGGTGCTTGCTAGAGATTATCACGTCATCAGGCGTGTTATTGTCCGTCTGCAGTAATGTTTCCAAAAAATGCGGTGTACTAGCGATGCTCGGCTCATGACTTGTTTCCCGATGAGAAGCGCCTGAAAGACTGGAGCAGACTACCCGCTTATCGCGTATGTTGTGCCGGTAGCAGAAGTGACGGCGAACGTCCGGGTGCAATAACTAGGGTCACAACTAATGTTAACTGCCTTATATGTTTGCCGAACATCTTGCTTATGTGATGGTCAACAGCAGGTACAAATTGTAAAAAATGCGTGACATTGTGCTGTGTATAGCAATGTAGTTTTATTTTGCTGCTGGTTTCTGTTCTGAACCAAAATCAACGGCAGGAAAAATTATCACAGATGTATCACATGTCATATTTATGATTCCACAGTGACACTTCCAGTGCCACAGTTTTTGTGAGCTGTTTTCTAGACCGTTTGCCATTTCTGCTGGAAGCGCCCACGTACATCTATAGGTGGAATTGTTCGACCTGCATTGTAATTCCCATTTAAAAGACAAAATATTTTACGTTAAAATTGACCAAATGTTTCATGTTTATTTTTGTCGAGAAGAGCTCCCACGTCTCCATAACGAGGTCGTGAACGGAACAGCAATGTTTCGATCAACATACGTGTGTGAAAGGTTTTCTCCAATAATGAAACTAAATAAGGCTCAGTTAAATTACATAAGTGACGAAAATATACGAAATCGTCTGCGTCTATCCGTATGCCGACAGACTGTGCAGATACAAATTTGACTATATCTCCTGAAATACTCAAATAATACAAAATATTTGTTGAGAAATATGAAATATGAAAGAAATCCGCTTGCGCCATTGTCGTGGTTTTCTCTCATTTCCCCTCTTTCTGTTCAGATAGCATAACGTGCTAGTTGGAGACGAGCGCTCTCGGGCGAGAGAGATTAGCACACATGCAGAAATATCGCATATAATACCGCATATGTGCCAAGTCCTTGGTAATCCCAGTCTTTGGAAAACGCAATACTATGAAACATTTTAATTTACACTCCTGGAAATTGAAATAAGAACACCGTGAATTCATTGTCCCAGGAAGGGGAAACTTTATTGACACATTCCTGGGGTCAGATACATCACATGATCACACTGACAGAACCACAGGCACATAGACACAGGCAACAGAGCATGCACAATGTCGGCACTAGTACAGTGTATATCCACTTTTCGCAGCAATGCAGGCTGCTATTCTCCCATGGAGACGATCGTAGAGATGCTGGATGTAGTCCTGTGGAACGGCTTGCCATGCCATTTCCACCTGGCGCCTCAGTTGGACCAGCGTTCGTGCTGGACGTGCAGACCGCGTGAGACGACGCTTCATCCAGTCCCAAACATGCTCAATGGGGGACAGATCCGGAGATCTTGCTGGCCAGGGTAGTTGACTTACACCTTCTAGAGCACGTTGGGTGGCACGGGATACATGCGGACGTGTATTGTCCTGTTGGAACAGCAAGTTCCCTTGCCGGTCTAGGAATGGTAGAACGATGGGTTCGATGACGGTTTGGATGTACCGTGCACTATTCAGTGTCCCCTCGACGATCACCAGTGGTGTACGGCCAGTGTAGGAGATCGCTCCCCACACCATGATGCTGGGTGTTGGCCCTGTGTGCCTCGGTCGTATACAGTCCTGATTGTGGCGCTCACCTGCACGGCGCCAAACACGCATACGACCATCATTGGCACCAAGGCAGAAGCGACTCTCATCGCTGAAGACGACACATCTCCATTCGTCCCACCATTGACGCCTGTCGCGACAGCACTGGAGGCGGGCTGCACGATGTTGGGGTGTGAGCGGAAGACGGCCTAACGGTGTGCGGGACCGTAGCCCAGCTTCATGGAGACGGTTGCGAATGGTCCTCGCCGATACCCCAGGAGCAACAGTGTCCCTAATTTGCTGGGAAGTGGCGGTGCGGTCCCCTACGGCACTGCGTAGGATCCTACGGTCTTGGCGTGCATCCGTGCGTCGCTGCGGTCCGGTCCCAGGTCGACGGGCACGTGCACCTTCCGCCGACCACTGGCGACAACATCGATGTACTGTGGAGACCTCACGCCCCACGTGTTGAGCAATTCGGCGGTACGTCCACCCGGCCTCCCGCATGCCCACTATACGCCCTCGCTCAAAGTCCGTCAACTGCACATAACGGTTCACGTCCACGCTGTCGCGGCATGCTACCAGTGTTAAAGACTGCGATGGAGCTCCGTATGCCACGGCAAACTGGCTGACACTGACGGCGGCGGTGCACAAATGCTGCGCAGCTAGCGCCATTCGACGGCCAACACCGCGGTTCCTGGTGTGTCCGCTGTGCCGTGCGTGTGATCATTGCTTGTACAGCCCTCTTGCAGTGTCCGGAGCAAGTATGGTGGGTCTGACACACCGGTGTCAATGTGTTCTTTTTTCCATTTCCAGGAGTGTATACGAAATCGTCTGCGTCTATCCGTATACCGACAGACTGTGCAGATACAAATTTGACTATATCTCCTGAAATACTTAAATAATACAAAATATTTGTTGAGAAATATGAAAGAAATCCGCTTGCGCCATTGTCGTGGTTTTCTCTCACTTCCCCTCTTTCTGTTCAGATAGCATAACGTGCTAGTTGGAGACGAGCGCTTTCGGGCGAGAGAGATTAGCACACATGCAGAAATATCGCATGTGTGCCAAGTCCTTGGTAATCCCAGTCTTTGGAAAACGCAATACTATGAAATTGTTTCGATGAGAATCGAAATTATTTAGAACTAATAATTAACAGAAATGAAGAAACATTTTAATTTATTTTGGATAGGCACTATTTCTCGAAACTCCGTAATTCCCCTCTATTACAACGGTTAAGTTTGATATTTGGGTCTAAGGTACCTAAAACCTTCCTCTGTAATGACGGAAAAGTGTGGCCCTGTGCAACGTCACGCTCGGGTTCGGCTACGCTTCAAACAGCAAAGTGTCGACACACGCGAAAAAAATGTCACAGCTGAGAAGTTCATGTGCCGTGTAAGGAGAGTTAGTGATGTCACTTTGGCAACAAAGATCATCACAATTATGATCAGTGTCACTGGATGTGTCACACGATCGGAAGGTCGTCATACCCTCTCTTACCCATGTTTCACATATACTCAGGATGCTTCTGCGATGGCGGTCAGAACCAAGACGACCAGCGTTGGAATCATGTGGTTTTCTTATGATCCGGCGAAGGGAAACATTACAAACACGGCAGATTCGGCACAAAAAAGCCACAGCGTGTGGTACAAATTTTCTCAATGAAACCCTACCTTCTCCATAGGGCGTTGATTCCGACACATTTCGCGGTGCAAAACGACAGTTAGCCGTGCGATGGGCAAGAGAAAGATGTTCTTCACAACGTTTGGAACTTCTGACACTCTCAGGCCATTCAGCGCTTCTCTAAGAACGTTATGGTGTTCCTCGAACGTGATCGCACGCGCTTAGAGCGCAGCACAAGAGCAATTTTTCCTCTCTTGTACAGGTTGGAGACACTAGACAAGGTCTTTAACAAGGTCTGGTCTCGCAGAACGCTGTCTGTGCGCCTACGACTTTGAAATGCGTGTTATTGAATTGCGTCAGTCACCCAAAGGGTGGTTCGCCCGCGGTGGCAACGAGCCAGCCGCCGCGGCGAGCGTCAGTCTGTCTCAGAATGCAGGTTCGCCGCCGCGATCGGCGACTGCGAGCGCCCACAGGCAGCTGAACTCCCAGAGAGACTGATCAGTCGTATCGGTGATCTTACAGTGCACACAGTGCAAACGATGGAAACATAGAAGCTTATCGAACAGGTGAGATAGTACAACTACTACGATAGAGCTGATGCAGATTATAAGAACACTTTGAAGAAGGTCGAGGCATGGAGGGATATAGCTGCTAAAGTGGTTCAAAAGGGTAAATGAATATCCAAAAATTTTAATTTTTACGCATGCAATATGTTACAGAAAATGGAGTGCAGTACAGTATGAAGCACTGGAAATCAATCAGTGTATATTATATCTTAAACACTCTGAAAGATGTTACTGCAAATATGTAAGCAACCATGTGATCAAAACAGAGAGTAACACGTAGAAAATGAAACTAAATACAAGACAATTATGTGTCTCATTTAAACGAAACATAATTGTCTAGACTCACATGGTATTTCTGATGCCGAAATGATTTATTTTCATGTTTACTTCTAACACTAACAATCGAAGATTTTATACCATATAACTGTTTTGTAATAAAATTTAAAGCAATGCCTCCAATACTCTAATAAATTGAATGTTTAACATTTGCAGTTAGTAAGGAGTTTACCCACTCGTTAAAACTGAACAAAGCCCTGGTGCCCAATGGAATCCCTTTTAAATTTTATACCCAATTGGCGGCTGTCTTAGCCTCTCTTCTAACTAAATGTCTCGCAGATCCCTCCAACAAAAAACTGCGCCCTCCATTTGGAAGAAAGCATAGACCGCACCCATCGACAACAAGAGTAACAGAAGTGATTTACGAAACTATCGTCCAATATCCTTCACATCCATTTGTTATACGATCTTAGAACGCATTCTGAGCTCAAACATAATAATGTATCTCGAAGTGAATAACCTCCACCATGCTAACCAGCATGAATTTCGAAAACATCGATCATGTGAAACCCAACTCGCACTTTAATCACATGACATAATGAAAGCTGTGAATAAAGGCGTATCACATCTCCGCTTTTTATCAAACGTAGAATTGTATAGGGTACCAAGTGAGATTTGTGGCTCGACAAATGATTTTTTGTTAAAAGTCGCATCAAGCTATCTTGAATAGTCATCGACAGATGTAGAGCTAACTTCGGGTGTACCGCAAGGCAGTGTCTTGGAACCCTTGCTGTTCATGTTGTGTATTCATGATCTTTCAGACAATATCAATAGTGACCTCAGAGTTTCCAGGTGATGCAGTCTATTATGACGTACTGTCAGAAAGATGCTGCCCAAATATTCATTCAGATATTGCTAAGATTTCAATGTGGTGCAAAGATTAGAAACATTCTTGAAATTTTCAGAAAAGTAGTATCAAAGAGCCACAGCTGCAATCGGTAAACTCATACAAATACCTGAGTGTAACACTTTCTATGGATATGAAATGAAGTGATCACATAGGCTTAGTCATGGGTAAGTTAGGTAGCAGGCTTCGGTTTATTGGTAGAATAATAGGGAAATGCAATAACTCTACAAAGGAGATTGCCTATAAATTACTCGTGTGACCCATCCTACGATATTGTTGAGGTGTCTGGAATCCATACCAAACAACGAATGGTCAAATATTTGCTTGATCAACAGGAGATTATTACAGAGATGCAGAAGAACTGAACTGGCAGATTCTTGAAGATAGACAAATATCCCAAGAAAGTTTACTTACGAAGTTTCAAGAAGCGGTTTCAGCTAATACACACATGTAGATACCGTTCCCCTTGGAATCAACAGGACAATGTTAGACTGATAACAGCACTCATAGGCATTTAAACAACATTCTTCTCGCTCTCGTTACGAGAATGGAACGGCAAAAGAACTGATACAGTAAGATATACCCACTACCATGCACTTCAGAGTGGTTTGCAGAGCATAGATGTAAGTATAGAATTATGTACTGATGACACAAAAAAAGGAATTGGATCTTGTATATAGCTTCGCAGAGGTGTTGTTCGGAAAAGGAATTGGATCTTGTATATAGCTTCGCAGAGGTGTTGTTCGGTTCTCTTTCCTTAAAAATATTCATTCATTCAAATGTAATACTGTAGTAGTCTACGAAACTGACCATTACTGAAAGTGCGACTGCAGTTCATTGCGTTATGAGATACCACAGTGTAAGTTCCGACGACAGATTAAGCTTGATAAGCGTTGATACAGCTCAGACAATTTCTTATGTAGTTGAACAAAACATGCCAAATTTTAATGCAAACTTCCTTTACTGTTTTTAAAACGTTAGAATGTTCTACCTAAAGCAAAAATGCGTCTGGTCTGCTTTCATTTGTAGTTGCCATGTGCGCGGAAAAACACCATTCACAACACAATAAATGTCAAATGAACTACGGTAGTCTTCAAAGAATTTTACCTTTTCTTACTGTAGTGTTCTGGCTAACTGCGCCAAGTGTTATTGGATACAAATAATTATTCGATGAATTCTTTCAGAAAGTTTCTTTGACAAGATCTAGGACACAGCTAAATTTGGAAATATTTAATTTGAAGAACTCACAGAACTTTGCTTTCGTTTAATAAATAACGACTGATAAGTGTCGTAAAAAACTTTTCTTAAACCTTTTCCTAAGGATGGGATGTTATTCAGCTTTTCCTTACATCGATGTCGAAGTCAAAGGTATTTTTCTTCATCATTTGTTTCCACTAGGAAGTGCAGTAATAATTCTAGATCATAAATTTCAAAGCGGTGCGTGTATTTGCGCGATATGTTCACGACTGCAACTGAGGGCTAGAGTTCTTGCCCACGGGGCACTCAGGCAGTGCTTTCAGCGGCAGCAACTTCTATTTTCTCCATACTGTTGTGAGCTGAGGCTTTCGTTCCAACTTTAAAACTAATTTAGATATGTTAGCTACACTATTGGCCATTAAAATTGCTACATTAAGAAGAACTGCAGATGATAAACGGGTATTCGTTGGACAAATATATTATACTAGAACTGACATGTGATTACATTTTCACGCAACTTGGGTGCATCGATCCTGAGAAATAAGTACCCAGAACAACCACCTTTGGCCGTAATAACGGCCTTGATATGCCTGGGCATTGAGTCAAACAGAGCTTGGATGGCGTGTACAGGTACAGCTGCCCATGCAGCTTCAGCACGATACCACAGTTCATCAACAGTAGTGACTGGCGTATTGTGACGAGCCAGTTGCTCGGCCACCAGATTTTTTCAGTTGGTGAGAGATCTGGAGAATGTGCTGGCCAGGGCAGCAGTCGAACATTTTCTGTATCCAGAAAGGTCCGTACAGGACCTGCAAAATGCGGTCGTGCATTATCCTGCTGAAATGTAGGGTTTCACAGAGATCGAATGAAGGGTAGAGCTACGGGTAGTAACACATCTGAAATGTAGCGTCCACTGTTCAAAGTGCCGTCAATGCGAACAAGAGGTGACCGAGACGTGTAACCAATGGCACCTCAAACCTTCACGCCAGGTAACACGCCAGTATGGCGATGACAAATACACGCTTCCAATGTGCGTTCACCGCGATGTCGCCAAACACGGATGTGACCATCATGATGCTGGAAACAGAACCTGGATTCATACGAAAAAATGACGTTTTGCTATTCGTGCACCCAGGTTCGTCGTTGAGTACACCATCGCAGGCGCTCCTGTCTGTCATGCAGCGTCAAGGGTATCCGCAGCCATGGTATCCGAGCTGATGGTCCATGCTGCTGCAAACGTCGTCGAACTGTTCGTGCAGATGGTTGTTGTCTTGGAAACGTCCGCATCTGTTGACTCAGGGATAGAGACGTGGCTGCACGATCAGTTACAGCCATGCGGATAAGATGCCTGTCATCTCGACTGCTAGCGATACGAGGCCGTTGGGATCCAGCACGGCGTTCCGTATTACCCTCCTGAATCCACCGATTCCATATTCTGCTAACAGTCATTGGATCTCGACAAACGCGAGCAGCAATGTCGCGATAACATAAACCGCAATCGCGGCAGGCTACAATCCGACCTTTATCAAAGTTGGAAACGTGATGGTACGCGTTTGTCCTCCTTACACGAGTCATCACAACAACGTTTCACCAGGTAACGCCGGTCAACTGCTGTTTGTGTATGAGAAATCGGTTGGAAACTTTCCTCATGTCAGCACGTTGTAGGTGTCGCCACCGGCGCCAAGCTTGTTTGAATGCTCTGAAAAGCTAATCATTTGCATATCACAGCATATTCTTCCTGTCGGTTAAATTTCGCGTCTGTAGCACGTCATCTTCTTGGTGTAGCAATTTTAATGCCTAGTAGTGTACATTTAGAGAGCAGCAACGTATCGTCTAAAATGAAAGAAACTTAAGGTAGCCAGTTAGCAGATTTTTCATTGCAACTCTTCGAAATTTATGCTACACACTACTTGGAAATTAAGTACCACAATAACTGTGACCTACGCCGAAGAAATTGAGATTTCATCATCATGCTGTGATGAGAAACTTAAGATATGCAAAAATCAACTTTTTGTGCCACTTAGTTGCTTCCTAGTCAATGAGAAGTACTGTATTTTAAAGTGTACGGCTATCAGCCGCTCAGCTAGAACGGCTGCTTCCTGTGTGGCGCATCTCGCCGCTGAAAGCCGCTGCCAACTGCTGCCGCCAGAGCCGAGCCGCGAGACCGATTTCTGCCTGTCCAGGCCTTTAAGTATTTAAAAATCTACCCACACAAACTGAACTGACGAAGCACTAAGCGGCTGCGGGCAGACAGTACCCTCGACACGCTCCGATACCGGATAGCCTATCATAAGGCGCAAGAGTAGCACAGTAGTGGGGAAAGAGCACCAGCGTAGCCTTCCTGCAGGCACCTGGAACTCTCGTCACGGGCTCTGCCTATAGAGGCAGGTTTTTAAAAGTCTTAATAAAGGTGAGCAGGTGGTATCTCAGCCGTGTTGCTCCTACCACCAGTAAAGTAAGAAAAGTCCAAATTCTTTGAAGACTACCGTAATTCATTTAATATTTATTCTGTTATGAATGGTGTTTTTCCACATACCCGGCAAATACAAACAAAAGCAAAACAGATCGATTTTCGTTTTAGGTAGAACATTCTAAGGTTTTCAAAACAGTCAAGCAATTTTGCATTAAAATTTGTCATGTTTTGCCCCCCAATACGACCCAAACACTCGACAGCTCTCTTTCCAAAATATTTTTGTGATTGCAGCACTTTCCTTCGAGACAAATTTCTGAAGAAAGGGTTTTGCAAATTGAATCACGTATTACACCTACGAAAAGTTCATTCCTCCAGTTGCCCAGACCTCAATCTCAATAAACGCGTCAACTTCTTAATTGCTGTTAGCCAACAAGTTATGCTCGACGTCCAGCTTTCAAGCCATCAGCTCTGAAGTTCCCCTTCACAATTTATAGTTAATCTTCGACTTTTCAAGGTTCTGTAAACACTGTAGTCATTAGTTTTACAGACGTAGTTGTATTAGTTACGCAGTTATGGTCACAGATCAGTAAAGTGTTGTTCTAGTTTCCATTACGACTGTTTCACATATATAAAGTCTGAACCAGCCAATTTTACCGAAATACTTCCTGCATGTTTTCAGAATATTTTCGTATAACTAGTTCAACGAAAAGCCAATCCGAAGTTGCAAATTTTACTTTTTTCTATTCTCTAGACAAGTAGTTTCTGGACGAGACCCATTTTCAAATAATCGTAACATAATCAAAAATGGTATTTTTGAAGATGTGAAAACCATGTACAACGAACATTTTTGACATGTTTTCCACATCTTCGAAAATATTATTTTTGACTGTGTTACGATGATTTGAAAATGGGTCTCGGACCGAAACCAGTCATCGGGTGAATTTTTCGTTATACTGATTCACAGAAGTTTCTGATCGACAGCTGCTCCAGCATGCTGGAATTTCGTATTCTGGTATAAGGCCAAGTGGCCTCCAGACATTTAATTTACTGTGTGTAATGGGTTTAAATGCAGAGATTTCTAATGGTGACTGAGGACAATGTACTGAACAATATTCCATCAGTATTTACTTCATACAATATAGCTATTACAAGTCGAATGTTTTTCGAAAAAAAAATGTTCAAATGTGTGTGAAATCTTATGGGACTTAACTACTCAGCTCATCAGTCCCTAAGCTTACACACGAATTAACCTAAATTATCCTAAGAACAAACACACACACACACCCATGCCCGAACGTTTTTTGAGCGGCTAGTTCCTCAACATAAACGTAGCGCACGGAAGCCATTAATGTTTACGTTCCCCAGGGCCGCAGGTCAGGTACTGAAATATAAATGGATGGCACAAAACAGACAGTCTACACTTACACATACAGTTCACTTTCGGCCCAATTACGATCAAAGAACATGTTACAAGCATACAGAAAACATCAGATCATAATGTTTGTGACGTGTTTGAGCGAAGACTATTCCACGCAGGGAAAAAACAATCAACACACTAGTATGTGTACATATTAAATTACTACATTCAAAAATACCTAGACTTATACCCTTTACACACTGTATAAAAATGCGATATATTCGGATGGATAACGAAATTACCGTTGTTTCTCTGAAAATAACTTCCCATAATTGATAAAGGACCGAAACACACAACCACGGAGGGATTGTTTTCTCGGAGGCGCCTATGTACAGATACAGTAGTACCGTGATGTGGACCCTGTCGCTGCAGGAACGACTTCGCCCCGCATCGTTGTGTCGCTCTTCCATTGCATTCAATGAACCCATACAATAGGCGCATATCGGCCAACTGTTCATCAGGAGAACTGTCAATACTCCTTGCTGTGTACCTCTGAACGTACAACTACCACTGCCACTCGAGTCACAGCCGAGCAGTAATAAATACAAGTTTGAGGGTGAAGAGTAAAGTGAGCATCACTGTTGTCAGCTACAAGTGTTATGAGTGAATGGATCGAGCTAGTTTCCAAGCATGACACGCAGCTCAAACCGTCGAGATTTGTTCTTTACGGAAATATTCATAATGAAATACAGACATGAAGATAAATGAGGGTAAGAAATATAATGAAATGTCATTGCTATATAACAAACACCAGAGACCACGGGTGCGTAATACCGAAATACACAGAAAACACCACTAAACCACGTCCGGTTTTTTTGGCGGCAGAGTTGGTTTTCACTCTGTACTGTCCGTACATTTCTACCATACGAGCACCAATAATTTGTCCACGCTCGATTTCACTAAGTTCCGACATAATACTCTCAAAACTACACGAAACACTGTTCGGACCAAGAGGAACACTTGGAAGGTACTGAGGGCATTGCGTAGGCCTCTTTCGTGGTCAAATACAACAGCGCAATCTGTAGGCTTGGTTAGCATCTTCATTTATGTTCAAGCATATATTTCTCGCTGTGATTCCATAATTTTGTCCAACGCTTGTTTCCCTCATCAGCATTTAAAGCGCTTCAGTTACGCATCACACCATTCACTTACAGTGGTTAAGACAATGGATTCATATTTGGCAAGGTAGAGACTGAGTTGTCCATCCGACCAACCAGATTTGTGTTATCTTGGACTCTCTTAACGGATGACTGATTTCGAAAGAACATAATCGATGTCCTGCCTTTTCTGAGCATGTCGAATGGATGTTAAAGCCCAATGCTCCTTCAATGTTAGTTGATGCGTGGTGTAAACAACAGTATCCCTGAATCTGTTTAAGTTTTTTAATGCGTCTCCTTACAGCGTAACATAGAACTTCGTATTGGTAAAGATATACCTAGTCTTACAATAATATTTTTACTTCGATATACTTTCGTGATATAGCGGATCTAAGATTTCTCGAAAAACAAAATTAAATTTTCACTAGTAACGTAATACTACTTTCGTTGTTAAATTCAGAACTGCTGCACAAGTAATATGTCAAAGATCAATTATGTTGTTATTTTTATCAAATTTAAAAGCTGCCGCAATGTAGCAATCGGTAAATGGTCAGTGTGCAGTCATAGATACAAACAGATCTGAAATGTATTGCTTCTAAATTGACTTCTATGTCACTTCGATAAAAATCGCATAAATGATGTATTAATAATAACGCTAATTAAATAACAAACATGTATCCCACAATATAATCGTAGGAACTTTTGCTCCAATGATAGAGTATCAAGTGAAATATGTGACGCGAGAGGGAATTTCTTTATAGCCAGGAATCTGCATTTTATCTTGGATGGAGGTCATCGACATAGGAATGCTCCATGGAAGTATGTTGGGACCCTTTTTGTTCACGTTGTATATTGGAAATGAAATGGTCGTTTGGCGTCATTGGCCAGGAGGTCCCTTACGGGGCAGGTCCGGCCGCCTTGGTGCAGGTCTTATTACATTCGATGCCACATTAGGCGACCTGCGCGCCGGATGGGGATGAAATGATGATGAAGACAACACCCAGTCCTTGAGCGGAGAATATCCCCGACGCAGCCGGGAATCGATCACGGGCCTCTTAGGACGGCAGTCCGTCACGCTGACCATTCAGCTATCGGGGCGGACTCGTTGTATATTAATGAGATAGCAGACAATATTAATAGTAAGCTCAGGATTTTCGCAGATGATGCAGTTACCTATAATGATGTGCTGTCTGAAATATTCCCTCGACTCTCGATAAGATTTAAAAGAATACCAAGATTGGTAGCTTGATTTAAATGTTCAGAAATGTAAAATTATTAATTTCGTAAAACGCAAAGACTTATTATCTATGTCTGCATCATCAGTGATTCACAGTTGGAATACGTCAACTCATACCAACAACTGGGTGTGGAATCCTCATAGGGACTTGATAGGGAACGATCACACAGTCTCAGTCGTAGGTAAGGCAGGTGACACATTTCAGTTCAGTGGTAGAATACCAGGGAAATGCAATCAGTCCACAGAGGGGTTTCTTACAGCCACAGAGGGGTTTCTTACAGATCTCATGCGATCCTTCCCCCCTTCCTCCCCTTTGCCCCAGAATACTGCTGAAGTATGTGGGATCATTACCTAAGATCACTGGAAAGAGATACTGAACGTATACAAAGAAGGGTAGCATGAATCGTGAGAGTCACTGAGATGTAGAAAAACTGAACTCCGACGTACTCGAAGAAAGACGCAAACTATCCGATGAAAGCCTTCACACTAAGCTTCAAGAATCAGCTTCAAGTGAAGAATATAGGAATATACTACGGTTCGTTACGTATCGATCCCATAGAGAATGTGAAGATAAGATTCTAATAATTGCAGTGTGCACACAGGCGTTCACGCAGTCATTCTCCCCGCGCTGCATACGTAAGTGGAACGGACAGGAAGAAGATAGAATGGGAAGTACGTTCTTCCGCACATTTCACAGTAATTTACACTGCCTAGACGTAGTTGTAGGTAGAGAAATATGTAAAGCGTTTATGACGCTGTGATACTCGATCCTCGAAAACTGTGGACAAGCTGCACAGCCATTTAATATTGTAGTCGGACCTTCCGGCCTCGACAGCCCAGGCGGGAGCTGCTTCTCGTGCATAATTCACAGGGCTGGGCCCCTTCCGCCGTTGGTGAACCTCCAACACAGGCAGCGTCTCCACGCCCACACAGAAACGACGTCACGCCAGCCACCGACGCCGAATGACAGAGTCCCGCCTAATGACCGGGCCGACTGTGCTGCACGGCAACCTTCGGGACGACAAAATCACATTCAGGCTAATGGGAGGTACACAGGTCAAATAAAATAGCCACCATTCGTTTGTCTCCTTTTGGACAGGAATGCCATTTCCAATACTCTGATGATGATCTTAGAGTTTTTCACTCACAGTAGTTTCGCCCTTTGCATAACGTAAGGTCTTCCTTTCGCCATATTCCACTACTGGAACATGGGTACATAGCACATGTCGAACATGTATTCGACTTTAGTCTGTATATATTTAGACACATTTTCTATCTTATAATACCACATTAATATAGGTTGTGTCGACTTTCCGTCCTTATGAGGGTTTGAACCTGCTAAGAACACTTCCAGTGACATGTCTGACTGTTTATGGAGAAATGGCAGCTCAGTCTTCCTCAAGAGCTGAAACCTGAGAAGGCAGTGACGTTGTACGTTGAGGAACGAAGTCGACGTTCTTACCCATCATCATAAAGGTGTTCGATTCGTTTAAGGTCGGCACTTTGAACAAGCCAGCCCATTTCAGGAATGTTGTAGTTCCTCACAGACGATGCTTAACGACTTGGTGCATCGTCAGGCTGATACAAACAATCGTCGTCACCGAGCTGCTCCTCTACTGTGTGGATTACACATGAGTGTTAATGAATTGAAACTAGTGATTTGGAGTGATGTATCACGCCGTCCCTGTGGCAACCAGTGGAAGGGTTTGGGTTTGACGAATGGCTGGTGAATGTTACTTGTGTAATTTTAACAGCGGAGGTTGGAGGAGGTGGTGTTACAACATTTTTGCGTATTTTTCGAGGATGTGGTTTGGTCCCGTTATAGGGCTTAACGCTCGAGCAAGCGCGCCGATTTTCGTAACACGAGCAGGCGCGCGGCGCACTTTGTACACATGTAGCCAAAAGCTGCCATTATGCTACCAAGGAAAACATGTATGAGCTAAATCACATTTTAATTTTAGTTAATTTAAACAACAATACAAGAAGCTTATACTAAGTCGCTGATTTACTATTTGATTAAGCAAATAACGGATTCTGATAACATTCTATTGACGCAGTTGTCATATCAATCTATTCCAACTGTTTTTAAGCACATACAGAACAAAAACTCTCTTTCATTACATTATAAAAGGACAAAGGGGCTATGCAGGGTGGTCTATTGATCGTGACTGGGCCAAATACCTCACGAAATAAGCGCCACACGAAAAAACTACAAAGAACGGAACTTGTCTAGCTTGAAAGAAGAAACCAGATGGCGCTATGGTTGGCCCGCTAGATGGCGCTGCCATAGGTCAAACGGATATCAACTGCGTTTTTTTTTAAATAGGAGCCCCCATTTTTTATTACACATTCGTGTAGTACGTACAGAAATATCAATGTTTTAGTTGCACCACATTTTTCGCTTTGTGATTGTCGTATCGGCCGCCGCACAGCAGCCGTCAACTCGGTGCGGCGTGCTACAACACACGCGGCACACAGCGAGTAGGCTACCGCTGGCGCCGCACACGATGTCAACAACTGGCGCAAGTGAACGCGTCGTCGCGGGGTTAGCGGCAGCGTACACACCACTATCGAAACGGATTACCCTGGCGGCGCTGCCCTTGCCACCAGAGTGAACAACCGTATAAGAGCGCCATCTACCAACACTCTGATTGGCCGGACCTGCGGATTTAAGCGAGCTCCATGAGCCCGTTGAACCACTTCAATCTTCGCCCATGACTGTGTTACTATCCGGCTGCTGGATTCACGACGACCGAGCTGTACTGTGGCCTCCCTCGCTGGAAACTTGCGACGCGTCGGTACCGACTGGTTGGCAGTGGTTTGGACTTGTATTCTCTACTAGTGACTCTGATTTCTCCTTGGCGCTACAGCCAGCGAAGTGTTGTGTAGTCGAACTTAAGTTTTGTTTTGAGTGACAGAAGGTCAAATAAATTTGGTTATCACGGAATATTTGTTGTGTTATAGTGCGGACATAACAGTGATAGATGGCGCTGTAATAGTCACCAACATATGGCTCACAATTTTAGACGAACAGTTGAAAACAGGTAGGTTTTAAAATTAAAATACAGAACGTAGGTACGTTTGAACATTTTATTTCGTTTGTTCCAATGTGATACATGTAGCTTTGTGAACTTATCATTTCTGAGAACGCACGCTGTTACAGCGTGATTACCTGTAAATACCACATTAATGCAGTAAATGCTTAAAATGATGTCCGTCAACCTCAATGCATTTGGCAACACGTGTAACGACATTCCTCTCAACAGCGAGTAGTTCGCCTTCCGTAATGTTCGCACATGCATGTTCGCTGACGCATGTTGTCAGGCGTTGTCGGTGGATCACGATAGCAAATATCCTTCAAATTTCCCCACAGAAAGAAATCCTGGGACGTCAGGTCCGGTGAACGTGCTGGCCATGATATGGTGCTTCGACGACCATTCCACCTGTCATGAAATATGCTATTCAATACCGCTTCAACCGCACGCGAGCTATGTGCCGGACATCCATCATGTTGGAAGTACATAGGCATTCTGTCATGCAGTGAAACATCTTGTAGTAACATCGGTAGAACATAACGTAGGAAATCAGCATATATTGCACCATTTAGATTGCCATCGATAAAATGGGGACTAATTATCCTTCCTCCCGTAATGCTGCACCATACATTAACCCGCCAAGGTCGCTGACGTTCCACTTGTCGCAGTCATCGTGGATTTTCGTTGCACAATAGTGCATATTATGCTGGTTTACGCTACCGCTGTTGGTGAATGACGCTTCGTCGCTAAATAGAACGGGTGCAGAAAATCTGTCATCGTCCCGTATTTCTCTTGTGCCCAGTGGCAGAACTGTACACGACGTTCAAAGTCGTCGCCATGCAATTCCTGGTGCCTATAAATATGGTACGGGTGCAATCGATGTTGATGTAGCATTCTCAACACCGACGTTTTTGAGATTCCCGATTCTCGCGCAATTTGTCTGCTACTGATTTGTGGATTAGCCGCGACAGCAGCTAAAACACCTACTTGGGCATCATCATTTGTTGCAGGTTGTGGTTGATGTTTCACATGTGGCCGAAAACATCCTGTTTCCTTAAATAACGTAACTATCCGGCGAACGGTCCGGATACTTGGATGATGTCGTCCAGGATACCGAGCAGCATACATAGCACACGCCCGTTGGGCATTTTGATCACAATAACCATACGTCAACACGATATCGACCTTTTCCGCGTTTGGTAAACGGTCCATTTTAACACGGGTAATGTATCACGAAGCAAATACCGTCCGCACTGGCGGAATGTTACATGATACCACGCAGTTATACGTTTGTGAGTATTATAGCGCCTTCTATCACAAAGCGAAAAAAGTGGTCCAACTAAAACATTCATATTTCTTTACGTACTACACGAATATGTATTAAAATGGGGGTTCCCATTTAAAAAAACGCAGTTGATATCTGTTTGACATGTGGCAGCGCCATCTAGCGGGCCAACCATAGCGCCATCTGGTTTCCCCCTTCAAGCTAGAACGAGTTTCGTTCTTTGTAGTTTTTTCGTTTGATGCTTATTTCGTGAGATATTTGGCCCGGTCACTATCAATGGGTCACCCTGTATATCTAAGAAGTATCAGTTATCACAAAGTTTCTTCCAGCTACACAGTTAATTGTCTTACGCATTTCGGAAAATGCTTTACACTTCTCACACGTATCCACTGAACGTTTTTAGATGTCCTTTGCAAAAAAAGCTGTGGCATGAGTTCTATCTTACGGTAGTAGATGTGTTTCTTGCTCATCCACATGTCAAAAAGCGACCTCTTTTCTTGATGGCAGGCTCCTCAGTTTTTTCAACACGTTGATGTTTGTATTTCACGAGGAATGTTGCAATGTCCGCAGGAAGTGGAGGAATAATAGCTCTTTCCACTACTTGAGGCTTCATAAGAGAAAGTGCTAAATCTTTCAAGAAAACTCTTCTCTTTTGCATTTGCCTCATTTGTATGAAAAATTATTTGAGCATTGATTTCTGCTATATCCATTAGAGAATAGAATACAACAAATGGCCGTCTACTTGTCACCCGTGCGACGGAATACACACCTCCCAGTTGATCGACTGTGTCGACTCCTCCGTTCGCTATATTGTATCTCAAGTTTAGCTGTAACTTCGTGAATGGTTCCCGAATTGTATATAGTTCAAAGTAGTATAACAGCCTTATTTTGACTTGGCACATACGAAACATTCTGAAAACCAAGTAAAGAGGAGTGGATAGCCCTACATTCCCAGGTAAAAATTCTTGTGGGATCTCGCGTTCGTTTTTCTCAACGTGCCGATGCGTGTTAGTCGCTTCTTCAAAAGGGAGTTGGCTAAGGAATAGCTAGTGTGCCAATGATCCATTGTATCGTTTCTTCCTAAGCATTCAGTGTAACTAGCTTTCCTACGATGTCACAGGGAGAATTAGCAACATCGTAAGGTCCTTTAGGTTGTTTTCCACAATATACTTCAATATTACTAGTGAAGAACGTCTTAGCATCTGCTAAAACAAAAACTGAATGTACATGTTCATGTATTTTAAAATTTCATCAATCTTTTCCAGGCTAAGTACTGTCCATAAAGCCTCTGTTTCACTTGTGACCCCTCTGGAAACACGAGTAGGCCCAGGGAATATTTTCACAATATTTTTTATTTTTGTTTTCGAAGTCACATTAGAACATATTTTATTCCATTTATACTTTTTCCCCTACCAATAAAATGACCATCAGTGGAGAGTGACTGTTCACAGTCATGATCTGAATCATGGACTTGGTCAGAATCTGAATCGTGGTCACTTCGTGTGATAAATTCTTCTTCTTCAGAGTCCTCATCGTTTTCGTCGCCTGGTGCAGAGTTGAACTCCGGGTCCTCGTTGAGGGACCAGTCAAGCTCGTTGCCTGTCAGCTTCCATCTCGGCCTGCACAATTATATATCCGCTTGTTACGTGTTATCTTTTGATTCGATTAAAAACGAACGAAATAAAAGTGAAGGGAAAATTACTTACATGACCGGGCGCGTGACGCACTTTGTACGCTGACATGACTCACTTGCAGTTTATTTTAAATTACTGTAGCTCACATGAACCTATGACAACAGAACTTCTCTCTGTGCTAGCTGAAACAATAATACAGGAGTAAGTAGAGGCTTACTATTGTAAAACAAAAATGGAACTGTGCACGACAATGCTATTTGCGGTTGGCGCACTTTATACACAGGCGCGCCCGTTCGACATGCACTGCTAGTAACGCACTGGAACTCACAAGAGGTTCCTTCCACTGATTTCATGTGATTTCTTACAACCACCCTCCCCATTGCTCGACGGCCCGTGTTCTCCAGTACATGAGGGCCGCCTGGTCCTAGTTTGGCTACAGTTGTTTCTTCACGTTCCCACTTCACTATCACTTCACCAACAGTCGCTTTGGCAGCCGCTGAAGGGTTCAGATGTGCATGACGGACTTTCTACTCAAGTAACATTGAATCACTAGTCCACATTTGAAGTCAGTGAGCTCTCTTTACGGACCCTTTCTGCTATTACTAGTCTTCTACTGACAACACAATATTCATCGCCGCCTTTTACAGTGGCGAGTCTCCTTCACATTACATCTAGTCGTCAATTCCACATTAGATAGAGTTGCCCGGGTACTTTTGATTACGTAGTGTATATAAATTAGGTCGAGCTGGGGGACACAGCCTCCCCACTATAGCAGTCAATAAATATCCTCGGAACAAGCCAGCAGCGGTCTATCTGAAATATAACTGCTCCTGGGTTCACACAGACTTACTTCTCTAGAACACGACAAGACGGACGCTTCTTTAGCAGTCAAAATTTAATACTTATAGTTCATTGCACTCAAAATATGAGTAAATTTTTCTGTGCCCACACCATTTTCATATGAAGGTTATACTTTCAGATAGCGCCGGTGGAGATATACACAAGTGTATTTGCGAATATTTGCAGTAAGTTACTTCATGGTTGACTTCCGTAAATTTTTGCATTAAGAAATATCAGTAATATTGACTATTATTGTTAGTTCATTACGATTACCTGTTCTTCATAGGAAAGGACAGATTACTTGTTGATATCTGCAGAGCTTGAAATAGCGACATGACGATCGTCCTTATTTCCCACACGATAACAAGTACATTCTACCTCTGTAATTATTCTTGTTTCTTCAGCAGCAAACGTCGCTTGTACAATTCCTGATAGCTGCCACAAAATGATATGAACGGTGTTCTAGGACACACCATCCATTGTAGCCTTCGTTTGATGGTGTAGCATCAGCTTGTATCACAACCGACATAAATAATATTCGGTATAAAATCAGTGCTGGTGTCAATGTTTCTCTTAAAAATATATACACGTTAACAATACAACGCTTATTACTTTGAGAAGTGATGTGGCATAAATAATTAATTTGGTGCATTTGGGTAAAAATTAAGACACCAGCCACGGCTAATGCGAGGGGCCGACTGAGCTTCTCAGACCGGATCTGAGCAAATTTTATTGCAGTGGGGTCTACTGCTGATGCGACAAAACTGCACTATGATGCCAAGTCGTTACTACATCGCAGAAAGCAGCTGGAGTTGAAATATTACTGACGCAGCAGCAAGGCAGAGCCATTGCAGTGTCGGTGGCCCGATTACTTTATATTCATGCCAAAGACTTGTGACTTACATGATTAAAAACGAAGGTGTGGTGTAAATAGGATGAGCCATAACGGTGTAAATACTCGCATTTTTAGTCAAAGATATCGGGAGTCTGGTGGCCAACAGTCCCGAAGAGGGACCTGCATCGGTCCATGAGTCTAGAAGTCTAAGAGTCTTCGAGGCTACAAAGCTCAGCCGATCACCTTCTCTGGACTCTGCTAGCTGCAGATTGCTGCTGATGTCATATCTGATGCTGTGAACATAGGGCCATATACCTAGCGGATCACATGGTGGGGGGCTTCTTCACCTACTGCCAGTCTTCGAACATGGAGGTCTCTGGCTCTCGTCCAGCAGTGTGCAGGCGCTCATTCACCATTGCTCGGGCATGCAAACTCCTGGATCCCATCCTCTGCTATGTGGACAGACATTGCTGTGGTAAACTGCATCTTCTACACTGAGCCCACACCATGATCTCCCATGCTGCAGAAAACCTCATCTGGGGTTAGTGGGACACCTCTAGGCAGCGAGGCCGCTGCAGTGGGACGCCGACTTGCTGGTCTCAGCGGCATTTTCTTGCCATTGAGACATCACTTCGTCGCCTTCTCAGCACTACTGAGCTGCATGCTGCCCACAGCGCCTTCCCATCAGCTGTGTACAGCTTATGCCCCTTGGGCGTTGGCCTCTCTGGACATCAGAACGACCATAGAAGTACTGAATAATAAGAGTCTGATTTATCAATGCTGTTTCATTGACAATACGTCATACTTCTATCAGGCATCACTCACCACCTCAGTGCTATCCTCCCTGAGTGATGGACAACTGCCATCCTGACCTCCAACTATACCATTCCATCACCAATCATAGCAGATGACCATACCATCGCTCTAGAAGTATACTAAGGTGTTATAATTTAACTTGATGGCGAATGAACAGAGATTTGATAAGGAAATTGTAGGATTAACATTTAAAACCATGCAAGGTATGATAATGACCTGTAAGAGGTACTGATATGAATATCCAATGTTGAGGAAATATTCTACAAAAAAATTCACAAAATTCGCTTCGTTAGATGAACTGTTGAGTGCTATTGACAAGGGATTTCAGATTGATTTCGTATTTATAGATTTCCGAAAGTCTTTTGACACTGTACCATACAAGCGGCTAGTAGTGAAACTGCGTGCTTATGGAATATCGCCTCAGTTACGTGACTGGATTTGTGATTTCGTGACAGAGAGGTCACAGTTCGTAGTAATTGAATGAAAGTCATTGAGTAAAACAGATGTGATTTCTGGCGTTCCCCAAGGTAATGTTATAGGGCCTTTGCTGTTCCTTATCTGTATAAACGATTTTGGAGACAATCTGAGTAGCTGTCTTCGGTTGTTTGCAGATAACGAAAAGTGTGAAGTCATCCACATGAGTGCTAAAAGGAACTCGTTAAACTTCGGTTACACGATAATTCAGTCTAATCTAAAAGCCGTAAATTCAACCAAATACCTAGGTATTACAATTACGAACAACTTAAATTGGAAGGAACACAGAAAATGTTGTGGGGGAGGCGTTTTATTAGCAGGACACTTAGAAAATGTAACAGACCTACGAAGGAGACTGCCTACACTACGCTTGTCCGTCCTCTTTTAGAATACTGCTGCGCGGTGTGGGATCCTTACCAGATAGGACTGACGGAGTACATCGAAAAAGTTCAAAGAAGGGCAGCACGTTTTGTATTATAGCGAAATATGGGGGAGAGTGTCACAGAAATGATAGGATTTGGGCTGGGTATCATTAAAAGAAAGGCATTTTTCGTTGCGACGGAATCTTCTTACGAAATTCCAATCACCAACTTTCTCCTCCGAATGTGAAAATATTTTGTTGATACCGACCTGCATAGGGAGGAACGATCACCACGATAAAATAAGGGAAACCAGAGCTCGTACAGAAAGATATAGGTGTTCATTCTTTCCGCGCGCTATACGAGATTGGAATAATAGAGAATTGTGAAGGTGGTTAGATGAACCCTCTGCCAGGCACATTGCAGAGTATCCATGTAGATGTAGATGTTAATTACGATAGAAAGTTATAATTTCAGGACAAACTACATTTTCTTAAAATGTGGTCATCATCAAATTTTACAGTCATAATCCATGTAGCGTGAATTGCGAGATCCCACTAAAACAGAAGAAATCTGCTCAAGCGTAATCCTAATGTCAGAAATCCCGTGTATCAAATGTTTAAAATTATATGCAGTACTTTAATTCTCATGGATGTGGATGAGGATGTGGACAAAAGTATTTTGGCTGTATATGCGCATAACAGGCTCAAAAATGCATTGCAAATAGCATTTTTCTTATCCATAAAGAACTCCAGTTACATTAAATGGTCCATCGGACGTGTTTGTTTCGCACTTAAAGGCTTCGGTTAACCCCCCCTCCAGCTCAAAAACAACACCCTCAGTGCCACTCGCCGACGTTTGGTGAGCACTTTAAAAATGCACCTATAGAGAGAAAATATTTGGCAAAAGTCCTAGGCGTACGCAAGCAGGCAACCCAGTAACACCCCTCCAATCCTGCATGCCAACTAAAGGTGCCTAGGACTCCCTCACGGGTTTTCTCTGTACACACGTACATTTCTAAGTCCTCAACAAATGTAGGCGAGTGGCGCCGGTAATGTTGCCGAGTCTGGGGGTCTTAGAAATACCCTTGGCCGTTTTATTCAGGCATGTGTCGATGTCGCACCCCTCCATGATCAAGCCATAGGAGGGCGTGCAACAGGAGGGCTGAAGAAACATAAGCAGTCTTTGCTGCTTCGGATCACGTTCAAATTTCGTCTAATAGTTTTGAATGGTCCCTAGTTCTTACACAATGTACACCAGAGCAAAAACTGTGATCGCACTGCACACGAAATGGGTGCTATCGTGTTCAGTAAGGTTGCTGGCACACGATGGTCTTAGAGAAGTGTCAGCAATGTCAAAGAGTACCAAGAACGTGATCCTATTGCTCACAAACTTTCGAAGTGTCGTTTTCTACTATTGAATGTGTGGGAATCAATGCCTGAGGAGAGGGATGGCATCACTGACATTCTATATGCCAATCCTGAGGCTTTTTAGTGTAGAATCTGAGCGGTGCTGTATCTGAAATATTTTCCTCACCCACCCGTAAGAAAATCGCGTGATTCCAACGCTGGTCGTTGCGGTTCTGACCGCATCGTGGAGCCGGCCGTTGTGACCGAGCTGTTCTATGCGCTTCAGCCCGGAACCGCGCTGCTGCTACGATCGCAGGTTCGAATCCTGCCTGGGGCATGGATGTCTGTGATGTACTTAGGTTAGTTAGGTTTAAGTAGTTCTAAGTCTAGCGGACTGATCACCTCAGATGTTAAGTCCCATACTGCTCAGACCCATTTGAACCATTTGTATCCATCGTGGAGGTGTCAAAAGAAGGGGTGAGATGTGGGTAAGAGGGAGTGGAATGACTTCCCCATCGTGTGACACGTCCACGTTCTGTGGAATTTGATGAAATTTGGTGGTAATATGGCGCCGTTGACCTAACTTACAACCCGCATGAACTTCTGAAATCTGGTTAGTTTTCGAAAGTATCGACAGCTTGTTGTTTGAAGTGTCACCGATCCCGACGGTGACGTCGCAGGGTGCCAGGCCTTTGTACCATTAAAGAGGAGCTTTTAGGCACATTTCAGTCAAATTTCAAACTTTTAAGGCGGAATGGGAAACAATAGAGTGCAGAAAAAGTGATCCTTTTTTGCTGTGAAGTATGCTTCATGGCAATTTAATGTTTGCTGCTTACCACCAACGTGGTGCTGCACTTGCAGTGTGGTATGGGTTCGGAAACTGGGCGAGATGAATGAACAGAGAATTGCAGCTTTTCAGTCTGCCATGAAGGTCAATACTATTCTGCGATGAAGCCAATAATTAGAAGCTACCCTTCGTTTCGAAAATTACAGATGAGCAGGAAATACGTACAAACCATAGTTCAACTCGTTCCCAATTACATCGGTTAAGCATCAAGTACAGCCATTTCTGTGACTGTCAGAAGAAAGAAGAAGAACATGTAAACAAGATACATTATCTTGCAGCCTCTCCAAAACATGGCAAAACAGCTTACATAAGAAACCTTGTGAATTTGAAGGTGCCTGTTCCTGCAATTGCTCCTGTCTCATTTTATAATGAAGATCATCGGATATACATTCCTTGAAATTGAAATAAGACCACCGTGAATTCATTGTCCCAGGAAGGGGAAACTTTATTGACACATTCCTGGGGTCAGATACATCACATGATCACACTGACAGAACCACAGGCACATAGACACAGGCAACAGAGCACGCACAATGTCGGCACTAGTACAGTGTATATCCGCCTTTCGCAGCAATGCAGGCTGCTATTCTCCCATGGAGACGATCGTAGAGATGCTGGATGTAGTCCTGTGGAACGGCTTGCCATGCCATTTCCACCTGGCGCCTCAGTTGGACCAGCGTTCGTGCTGGACGTGCAGACCGCGTGAGACGACGCTTCATCCAGTCCCAAACATGCTCAATGGGGGACAGATCCGGAGATCTTGCAGGCCAGGGTAGTTGACTTACACCTTCTAGAGCACGTTGGGTGGCACGGGATACATGCGGACGTGCATTGTCCTGTTGGAACAGCAAGTTCCCTTGCCGGTCTAGGAATGGTAGAACGATGGGTTCGATGACGGTTTGGATGTACCGTGCACTATTCAGTGTCCCCTCGACGATCACCAGTGGTGTACGGCCAGTGTAGGAGATCGCTCCCCACACCATGATGCCGGGTGTTGGCCCTGTGTGCCTCGGTCGTATGCAGTCCTGATTGTGGCGCTCACCTGCACGGCGCCAAACACGCATACGACCATCATTGGCACCAAGGCAGAAGCGACTCTCATCGCTGAAGACGACACGTCGCCATTCGTCCCTCCATTCACACCTGTCGCGACACCACTGGAGGTGGGCTGCACGATGTTGGGGCGTGAGCGGAAGACGGCCTAACGGTGTGCGGGACCGTAGCCCAGCTTCATGGAGACGGTTGCGAATGGTCCTCGCCGATACCCCAGGAGCAACAGTGTCCCTAATTTGCTGGGAAGTGGCGGTGCGGTCCCCTACGGCACTGCGTAGGATCCTACGGTCTTGGCGTGCATCCGTGCGTCGCTGCGGTCCGGTCCCAGGTCGACGGGCACGTGCACCTTCCGCCGACCACTGGCGACAACATCGATGTACTGTGGAGACCTCACGCCCCACGTGTTGAGCAATTCGGCGGTACGTCCACCCGGCCTCCCGCATGCCCACTATACGCCCTCGCTCAAAGTCCGTCAACTGCACATACGGTTCACGTCCACGCTGTCGCGGCATGCTACCAGTGTTAAAGACTGCGATGGAGCTCCGTATGCCACGGCAAACTGGCTGACACTGACGGCGGCGGTGCACAAATGCTGCGCAGCTAGCGCCATTCAACGGCCAACACCGCGGTTCCTGGTGTGTCCGTTGTGCCTTGCGTGTGATCATTGCTTGTACAGCCCTCTCGCAGTGTCCGGAGCAAGTATGGTGGATCTGACACACCGGTGTCAATGTGTTCTTTTTTCCATTTCCAGGAGTGTATAAAGCTCTTTCTTGTTTTATACGAGATACGTAGTAACGTGAGCATATGAAATTTGATGATCTTTCTGTGGTTGCATGATCCCTGTATCTCTAGGTGTACGCCCCCCAGTCTGTGATAATTCTCTTTATTATATTCTGCTTTGTGTATAAAATATTACAAGGTTCCGTAGCTACAACTATTGATCCCATGTGTAAATTGTAAAATAATTTATAATCGTTATTGAAACTACACTACTGGCCATTAAAATTGTTACACCACGAAGATGACATGCTACAGACGCGAAATTTAACCGTCAGGAAGAAGATGCTGTGATATGCAAATGATTAGCTTTTCAGAGCATTCACACAATGTTGGCGCCGGTGGCGACACCTACAACGTGCTGACATGAGGAAAGTTTCCAAACGATTTCTCATACACAAACAGCAGTTGACTGGCATTGCCTGGTGAAACGTTGTTGTGATCTCTCGTGTAAGGAGAAGAAATGCGTACCACACGTTTCCGACTTTGATAAAGGTCGGATTCTAGCCTATCGCGATTGCGGTTTATCGTATCGTGACATTGCTGCTCGCGTTGGTCGAGATCCAATGACTGTTAGCAGAATATGGAATCGGTGGGTTCTGGAGGGTAATACGGAACGCCGTGCTGGATCCCAACGGCCTCGTATCACTAGCAGTAGAGATGACAGGCATCTTATCCGCACGGTTGTAAGAGATCGTGCAGCCACGTCTCGATGCCTGACTCAACAGATGGGGACGTTTGCAAGACAACAACCATCTGCACGAACAGTTCGACGACGTTTGCAGCAGCATGGACTATCAGCTCGGAGACCATGGCTGCGGTTACCCTTGACGCTGCATCACAGACAGGAGCGCCCGCGATGGTGTACTCAACGACGAATCTGGGTGCAGGTATGCCAAAACGTCATTTTTTCGGATGAATCCCGGTTCTGTTTACAGCATCATGATGGTCGCATCCGTGTTTGGCGACATCGCGGTGAACGCACTTTGGAAGCATGTATTCGTCATCGCCATACTGGCGTATCACCCGGCGTGATGGTATGGGGTGCCATTGGTTACACGTCTCGGTCACCTCTTGTTCGCATTGACGGCACTTTGAACAGTGGACGCTACATTTCAGATGTGTTACGACCCGTGGCTATACCCTTCATTCGATCCCTGCGAAACCCAAAATTTCAGCAGGATAATGCACGACCGTATGTTGCAGGTCCTGTACGGGCCTTTCTGGATACAGAAAATGTTGGACTGCTGCCCTGGCCAGCACATTCTCCAGATCTCTCACCAATTGAAAAAGTCTGGTGGCCGAGCAAGTGGCTCGTCACAATACGCCAGTCACTACTCTTGGTGAACTGTGGTATCGTGTTGAAGCTGCATGGGCCTGTACCTGTACACGCCATCCAAGCTCTGGTTGACTCAATGCCCAAGCGTATCAAGGTCGTTATTACGGCCAGAGGTGGTTGTTCTGGGTACTGATTTCTCAGAATCTATGCACCCAAATGGCGTGACAATGTAGTCACATGTCAGTTATAGTACAATATATTTGTCCAATGAATACCTGGGTATTCATGTGGATTTCTTCTTGGTGTAGCAATTTTCATGGTCAGTAGTGTATATTATACTTTGTGTATAAAATATTTCAAGGTTCCTTAGCTACAACTATTGAACCCATGTGTAAATTGTAAAATAATTTAAAATCGTAATTGAAACTATTTATATTGTGATTACTCTGTATATACGATTTTATGTTTGTATCAAGCTGTTGGCGGCATGGCTTAATAAATCCCAACCAAAACAAATTATGAAAAAGTATGGCGAAGAGTAATATCACTGTAATGCAGTTTCCCCATAGTCATAGGGTGGACGTTACCTAATGTGCTGTTTCTTTACAAAATAAATCTTAGATGACTTTGCATTCAGAATCTGTACTTGTGCTTCTAAAACAGTTTTACAATATCAATATCAGCTATTGGATAAAGCAGAGATTGTGCCCTACGTGTCCGGAAAGTGACTCAAAGCACAAGGCCACTGCGTCAGACTTCGTAATCAACGTGGCGGCTGCAGCGTGATATCATGCCCACATTTTGAATCTTAAATGAACAGGTAATTATCATGAAGCGAATGTCGTACATCGCAAAAAATACCATGACCTACGATACTCAGCCGCGGATTTGGAAAAGAAATACTTATTGGAAAGAGAACGTATCCAGGATCCTGAAAAAGTCCGCCTGGTTAGCTGAATGCTAAGTGTTTGCCTGCCATGGAGCGCGCCTGGGTTCGATTCTCGACCGGGTTGGAGATTACCTCCCCCTGTGGAGTGGATGTTGTGTTGAACTCATCATCATCTCATCGTCACCGACGCGGAAGTCGCCCAGTGTGGAGTCGCCTGAAATAAGACAAGCACCCGGCGGCCGAACTTCCCCGGATGGGGCTACCGGCCAACAATCCCACACTATCACCTCATTTTTTTCCCGCAAAATGGGTTGCAGATGGACTAGACACCATGATTCAGAGTACAAACTACGAGTAAGATAAATATTGACTTTGAATAGAGTACCAGACACTGCGCATGATCTACAACAAAAAGCCCTTCATAAAACAGGAAGATACGCATACATCAGTACGAAACGGTATTGGCGCTAGTAGTTAAGTATGCAGCGGGAACGCTGTACCTAAATGCGGATAAAAGCCTCCTATAAGAATTGGAAAAGAAAGATACCACTATCATCAGGGCAGTCTTGGGAGTGAATTTAAAACAAAATGGCATCCATCAATAATAATCGAACAAGGAAGCCTGTGGAAAAATTAAGATAAGAATTACAGACTCAATTCTCAAAAAATGTGTACGATTTTAAGATCACCTCAAAGGAACGAAGGGGAACAGTTTGACCAAGAAAGTTTCCGTATTCTTTATTCAATGACCACAATGCCCTGGTTTATAAACACCAAATAAGACCTACAACACCTACTAATGGAACCTCAAGACGCCTATGACGGGGATATCTTCCGTAAGAAGACAATGACGAACGGGCTACACCGATATGGGTAATCAAGAAAAATATAATATAAGGTGCACCGTGCAGCCGGCCGAAGTGACCGCGCCGTTCTGGCACTGCAGTCTGGAACCGCGAGACCGCTACGGTCGCAGGTTCGAATCCTGCCTCGGGCATGGATGTGTGTGATGTCCTTAGGTTAGTTAGGTTTAACTAGTTCTAAGTTCTAGGGGACTAATGACCTCAGCAGTTGAGTCCCATAGTGCTCAGAGCCATTTGAACCATTTTTTTTTTTTTTTTTCTTTTGCACTGTGCACTTAGGAGCGTAAGTAATCCCACTTTCAAAGAAAGCAAAACTCACTGCCAAAATAGCAAGTGTACCGTGATCCTGTATTGCCCCAGAGAAATAATAATAAACGAAGTTAGTAGCTTAAAATAAACTTTACGTATATTTCTCACACAGCAAGTATGATACACAGTTACGAATTTACGTTCAAACGGTAATTGAAACATACATTTTCGAGAAGCTGACAGGGATTATTAAATTTCTAATCTCCTCAAAAAGTTTCAGAATATTCAAACGCTCTTTTCGAAGTTTAAATTATTTTCTAATATGTCAACATAATCGGGCGCAGTACTCAGACCTACGGTTCACTCTACATTTCCTACAAGGGAACCTTCCCATCGCACCCCCCTCAGATTTAGTTATAAGTTGGCACAGTGGGTAGGCCTTGAAAAACTGAACACAGATCAGTCGAGAAAACAGGAAGAAATTGTGTGGAACTATGAAAAAAATAAGCAAAATATACAAACTGAGTAGCCCATGCGCAGGACAGGCAAAATCAAGGAGAGTGCGAACTTAGGTGCGCCGTGGTCCCGTGGTTAGCGTGAGCAGCTGCGGAACGAGAGGTCCTTGGTTCGAGCCTTCCCTCGAGTGAGAAGTGAATTTTTTTCTTTTAGACAGTTATTATCTGTCCGTCCGTCCGTCCGATGCAAGGTAACTACGCCGCAGTATGGGGACGCTACACTTAAACAAACATCGAAATACACGACGTCAGTCGACTACAGCGAGAGAGCACAGGAAAACTGTGAAACTGTTGCATACATTTGTTGCAGTTTATGTGACAAACTCTTATGTTTTCATCACTTTTTTGGGAGTGATTATCACATCCGCAAGAAAGCCTAAATCGGGCAAGGCGGAAGAATCTTTATACCCATTCGCCAAGTGTACAAGTTAGGTGGGTCGACAACATATTCCTGTCATGTGACGCACATGCCGTCACCAGTGTCATATAGAATATATCAGACGTGTTTTCCTGTGGAGGAATCGGTTAACCTATGACCTTGCGATCAAATGTTTTCGGTTCCCATTGGAGAGGCACGTCCTTTCGTTTATTAATCGCACGGTTTTGCGATGCGGTCGCAAAACACAGACACTAAACTTGTGACAGTGAGCAGAGACGTCAATGAATGAACGGACAGATCATAACTTTGCGAAAATAAAGAAAGTAAACTTTTCACTCGAGGGAAGACTTGAACCAAGGACCTCTCATTCTGCAGCTGCTCACGCTAACCACTGGACCACGGCGCTCGTGAGCTCACATTGCCCTTGATGTGGCCTATCTTGCGCGTGGACTACTCAGTTTGTATATTTTGCTTATTATTTTTATAGTTCCACACAACTTCTTCCTATTTTCTCGATTGAACTGTGTTCAGTTTTTCAAGGCCTATCCACTGTGCCAACTTATAACTAAATCTGAGGGGGGTGCGATTGGGAGGTTCCCTTGTTAGTAGAAAAGAATGGTAACTCAACGAAATCTTACAAGTACCACAAGAACATAAAAATATTATTTTTCAAACACACAACAGTAACTTAAAAGAGTATTTCTAAACCAGAAAAATATGAAAACGATCAGCGTTATGAGGAAATGTAATTCAAATTACTCACGGAGAAGTGATGTTACATCAGCAGGTGTGATTACGACACTGATCAAAGCCGCCAGCAAGTACTGCAAAATCCGCTTCATGCGAAGCCGTAAATGCCACCGTGTTCAGATTCTGCACTCGTGCTTCTGGTTCACATTTACGGAATCAGTACTTGCTACGGGACGAGGCACAGCTGCTTATTACCACGTGCTGAGTACTGGATACGGTACTTCTGGAAACAATTTGTGAGTCCTCTCTTACCTGGAACGCGTTCCGGTGAAGCATCCTCGTTTAGTCATTTCCGGTGCTCGTGTTATTGGGTTGAGTCTTCCATGGCGATGTCCGTGGTACCTACGTTGCGACTATCATATGCTCGACGCACGTCGCCTTCACCAGTGGAAACCTGGTGGATTTCGTCTAATTTTTCTGCTGGAGATTTTCAGACTGTTGCTTTCGATGGCTGCTGAGATGTTTACGTGGGATAGGAGAGGGTTGCAACCGACATTCCAGTTCTCCAGCCTCCTCATAGATCGCATCCCACATTGCAGATTACTTACTGGGCGAGAACGGGAGTAATGTAGTTCTGAAGCACACTCGAACACTTCTCTAAGTAAACAAATAATTCAATACGATTAGAGCATCGAATTCCGATCGCGTCTTATAAAGAAGGGCCGTTGCTAGGCAACTGCCTTGCTTGTTAGACACCACAATGGTGACTGGAAACTATTAGCGTTGTTGGACGGAATAACGGACAAGCATCAAGTTTGGTTATTTGACATACCTTTCGACACAACTTACAACGCAGACTCGTTCAGTAAATGCTACATACTGTCTTTCAGCAGGACAATACTTGCCCTTGTGCGGAGTGGAATGTGAAAGCCTACGGAGAACGACATGTACTTACTGCTCCTTCTCAGCCTTCCATGTTACGCTGATACGACGGTCACTGAACATACTTTGGTTATAGTTGATAACTGTGCTCCGGCAACAGTATTCGATGCTTTATGAACTCACACACAAATCGCATGGAAGTAGATTACTTACAGTTAGAAGCATACCAGGACCCATGTCAAGGTATTTAAAGCCGCTGACTGCAGATCATGACAGCTTCATAACATTCTGGATTCTGTAGTATGAAGTTCATTTCAGTTGAAATTATTTTTCTTGGTGTTTCATTTTTCGCAAACGTTTGAGTACATTCAGCAAGCGTGAAATGTAGTATTATTCAGGCGATGAGTTTTGGCTGGGCCACTTGTGTGAACAGCTTGAGCCCATTTTTAATGGAGTTATTGCGACGACTCTCACCGTTTTACGAATACTAAAAGGTTTGAGAGTCTGTCATGCGTGGCCATTTACGAATGTCAGATACTCGATCATACAAGTCCTTTATAAACGGGAAGGGCGGTTTAACATAAACAATTACTGACAGATTTCCTTACCGCCAGTCTTTTTTAAGGCTTTTAAGAAGTTCATGTGTACATTAATATAAACACACGCAGTTTTTTAGTAATTTCAGCTTGGTTTCGATAAAATATCAGCAGTAACTTCCTGTTGTTAGTGAAACATTCACAAAATTTAGTTATTGAGTTAAAAAATGTAGATGTAATCATTTACTGAACAAAAAGACGTGACACTAAGTATCATGCTGATTTACTTATCGGAAAACAAAAGAATTAAGAGAAAGGCACTCAACGGGTCCATCCACATCTGGAAAACAGGAAGCCGAAAGTTTTTCCTTAATGAAAATAAGTATATGACTAATTTTAAACCGAGAAAAGTGGCGCAGTGGTTAGCACACTGGACTCGCATTCGGGAGGACTGCGGTTCAATCCCGCGTCCGGCCATCATGATTTAGATTCTCCGTGATTTCCCTAAAATCGCTCCAGGCAAATGCCGGGGTGGTTTCTTTAAAATGGCACGGCCGACTTCCTCCCCCATCCTTCCCTAATCCGCTGACACCAATGGCCGCGAAGTTTGGTCTCCTCCCCCAAACAACCCCAACCCAACTAATTTTAATTTAAGTAGTAATGAGGAGTAGCATGAATGAGATTAGCGGCAACTTTACAACAAAATTTGGATCGACGAAGCAGACGAACTTAAGGAATTGTACTACCTCGACAGCAAAATAGTACAGCACGAACGAAGCACAGAGGTCGTAAAAAGTAGACTACATATGGAAAGAGGGTATTCCTTTGGCAAAAGAATCCTTCTAGTATCGTCCTTAATTTGAGGAAGAAATTTCGGAGAAAGTACGTTTGGAGCACAGCATTGTACGGTTATGAACCGTGGACTGTGAAAACACTGGAAAATAAGAAAATGGATGCGTTTGAGATGAGTTGCTGTTGACGAATGTTGAAAATTAGGTTGACCGCTAAGACAAGGAATGGGGAAGTTCTCCACAAAATCGGCGAAGAGTGGAACACAGCTGAAACAGTGACGACAGGGCATGTGCTGCAACATCACGGAATAACTTCCATGGTACTTTGGTACTTTTGGAAGCTATAGAGTATAAAAACTGCAGGGGAGAACAGATTTGATTATATCCAACAGATAATTAAGGACGTACGATGCAATTGCTACTCTGAGGTGAAGACATTCGTGACTGATCGCATCATCATAAATATACAGGCACCGGCGCCAATAATTTCTGGACATGCGTTCCTAACCTCATTTAGTTCTTCAGACACCTCCTACAGCTTCTCGAGGTTTGAAGGTGGAATTCTGAAACACGCTATGTATGGTCTTAGGAGTATAAATGCAGATATTGTCGTCTGTAGTACCCACGTTTTTCTGCAAGATTGTAACTACATCACAATATGAACTATGCCTGTCAGTATAGACTAAACGTTTTGTATCCACACGTTCACACTTCAACAGCCGACCTGATGCTCAAGGTAAAATAAACATTAATGGCTTGCTCTTGTCACATGTGCTAGAAGGATCTAATCAACCTAAAAGCTTATTACTCCTTATAGTTATAATTACTAGTCTGTAAATGAATTAAAGACTGATGTAATGTTGTTAAGTACTCTGTCCTCAGCCATTAACGGAAATACTTACATTTTATACATCTAACACCATGCAGACGTAGGGTGATAAGGCTATAAGTGCAAATGTTGTGGTCATTTCTACCTTAATATGATTCAGTTCAGTGTGTTAGTTGTTTTTTGCTCTGTGACTAACACTCTTCCAGCAAACACATTACATAATTTACTATCTGATGTGTTCCGCACAGTCATAACTACATCATTAAGTAGACTACACTTGTCACTACAGACCAAACATTTTGCATCACTCTTCAACAGAGGAAAATAAGCATTAATGGCTTGCTGTTTCCACATATATTTGGAAGTACTAATCAATATATATAGATATTCAGTGAGCGGCCTCGTTTAATCATATATATATATATATATATATATATACATATATATATATATATATATATATACTACTGGCCAATAAAATTGCTACGCCAAGAAGAAATGAAGATCATAAACGGGTATTCATTGGACAAATATATTATACTAGAACTGACATGTGATTACATTTTCACGCAATTTGGGTGCATAGATCCTGAGAAATCAGTACCCAGAACAACCACCTCTGGCCGTAATAACGGCCTTCATACGCCTGGGCGAGCCATGGGTATTAACACATCGGAAATGTAACGTCCACTTTTGAAAGTGCCGTTAATGCGAACAAGAGGTGACCGAGACATGTAACCAAAGGCACCCCATACCATCACGCCGGATGATACGCCAGTATGGCGATGTCGAATACACGCTTCCAATGTGCGTTCACCGCTATGTCGCCAAACACGGATGCGACCATCATGATGCTGTAAACAGAACCGGGATTCATCCGAAAAAATGACGTATTGCCATTCGTGCACCCAGGTTCGTCGTTGAGTACACCATCGCATGCGCTCCTGTCTGCGATGCAGCGTCAAGGGTAACCGCAGCCATGGTCTCCGAGCTGATAGTCCACGCTGCTGCAAACGTCGTCGAACTGTTCGTGCAGATGGTTGTTGTCTTGCAGCCGTCCCCATCTGTTGACTCAGGGATCGAGGCGTGGCTCCACAATGCGTTAGAGCTATGCGAATAAGATGCCTGTCATCTGGACTGCTAGTGATACGAGGCCGTTGGGATGGAGCACGGCGTTCCGTATTACCCTCCTGAACCCACCGATTCCATATTCTGCTAACAGTCATTCGATCTCGACCAACGCGAGCAGCAGTGTCGCGATACGATAAACCGCAATCGCGATGGGGTACAACCCGACCCTTATAAAAGTCGGAAACGTGATGGTACACATTTGTCCTCCTTACAAGAGGCATTACAACAACGTTTCACCTGGCAACGCTGGTCAACTGCTGTTTGTGTATGAGAAATCGGTTGGAAACTTTCCTCATGTCAGCACGTTGTAGGTGTCGCTACAGGCGCCAGCCTTGTGTGAATGCTCTGAAAAGCTAATCATTTGCATATCACAGCATCTTCTTCCTGTCGGTTAAATTTCGCGTCTGTAGCACGCCATCTTCGTGGTGTAGCAATTTTAATGGCCAGTAGTAAATATATATACATACGAGGCCACTCACTGAAAAGCATAAATTTTGGGTTTTTAATAGGCACACACAAAAAACAGAAAACTTGGTAGGTTTCAGAATTATCCTTTGTCGAGTTCGAGGCAAATGCATGCACACAAACTCATACTCACATGCACATGCATACACATACCTATGCCCCTACGTGGTACTGGATAGGCTAATAGTGTCAGTGTTGTTTTTCGGCAGATGGACTGATTGTGGTGTAGATAGCGTCAGGTGGGGTGTGTAGAAGGAGAGGAACTCAGGAGGCAGAGAGAAAGGGAGTGGGGCTGGGTGGCTAGTGGCTTGGAAGCAGGTGGGCGGTTTCCTGGCTAGGACTGTGGAGGGAGGGGTGGCAGCTATGTGATTGGCACAATTGTGACTAGTGGTTGGAAGTGGAAGACTGAAGACTACAAGGGTGTGTGAACTGGAAGGGGGCGTCAGGACGGAGGAAGGGGAACTGTTGGGTGGAAGGTGCAGTGAGAGTGAGTTACTTGAGACTAAGGCCAAGCTGATTACAGTAGGGGAGGATGTGTTATAAGGATAACTCCTATCTGAGTGATTCACAGAAGCTAGTGATGGAGGGAAGGATCTAGATGGCTGTGGTTGGGAAGCAGCCATTGAATTCGATAATGTTGTGCTCAGCTGCATGTTGTGCCAGCAGATGGTCAATTTTATTCTTGACAACAGCTTGTTGGTTGCCATTATTCCTGGTGTGCAGCTGGTTGGTAGACATACCAACATAAAAGGCTGCAGAGTGTTTGCAGCTGAGTTTGCAAGGATATGAACCCTGTTGCAAGCCGTTGAAATGGGATTGGTATAGGGATGGACTAGGATGTTGTATAGGTTTGGTGTGTGACAGAACATCACTTTATGAGGTGTGACAAGGATCTTGGATAGGACGTTCTTCATTCCCAGATGAAATGAAAGTTAATCAAAGCCCTAGTGAAGGTTATGGTTCAGCTGTTCCAGTCCAGGGCGATACTGGGTGACAAGGGGAGTTTTCCTTTGTAGTAGATTCTTAGATGTGTATGAGTATGTGGCCCAGGGAATCTGTTGGTGGGATACAAGAACATTCCTGAGTGTGTGTGTGTGTGTGTGTGTGTGTGTGTGTGTGTGTGTGTGTGTGTGTGTGTGTGAGTGAGTGAGTGAGTGAGTGTGTGAGTGCATGCTTATGTATGTATGTGTGTACACTCTAAAACAAGAAAGAAACGACCTACCACAAAGAAATTATCTGAATGAGACGGAAATCGGTAGATGTTATGTACATGGACGAAAAACAAATGAGTGTAATTTCAGAAAAATTGAATGATTTATTCAAGAGAAAGAGATTCACTTAATGAGAAAGTCAGTAACGTGTTTTTCCACTTATGGTTCATATGCAAACTGTTACATGGCTTGGAATTGATTGACAGGAGAGCTGGGTGTCTTCCTGAGGTACATAATGCGAAATTCTGTCCAATTTGTGCGTTAGATCCTCAAAATCCCGAGGTGGGTGGAGGACCCCGTCCATAATGCTCCAATGCTCCAAACGTTCTCAGTTGGGGAGAGATCTAGCGACCTTGATGGCCAAGGTAGACTTTGGCATACACGATGACAAGTAGTATAAACTCTAAAATGGTTCAAATGGCTCTGAGCACTATGGGACTTAACATCTGTGGTCATCAGTCCCCTAGAACTTAGAACTACTTAAACCTAACTAACCTAAGGACATCACACACATCCATGCCCGAAGCAGGATTCGAACCTGCGACCGTAGCAGTCCCGCGGTTCCGGAGTGAGCGCCTAGAACCGCTAGACCACCGCGGCCGGCGTATTAACTCTCGCCGTGTGCAGGCGGGCATTAAATTATTGATATATAAGCCCACAATGGCTTGCAATGAAGGTCAACGAAATAGGGCTTAAAATATCATCAACGTACCGCTGTGCTGTAAGCGTTCCCCGAATGAAAACCAAAGGGGTCCTGCTATGAAAATAATGGCACTGCAGACCATCTTTCCTGATTGTACGGCGTATGATGGGTAACAGTCAGACTGGTATCCCACTGATGTCTGACGTCTTTGCAGGTCCTTGGGGCTCACTTTGAAGTGAGACTCTCATCACTGAAGACAATCCTACTACAGTAAACGAGATTCTAGGCTATAGACGTGTCTGCAGACGCCCTGGACAGCGATGGGATAACCAACCTGCCTGTCGCCCTCTATATGGCCTGACACCGATGGTCTGGGATGACAGACTTTTCTTTTCATACAGTACCCCTTTGGTTGTCATCCACGGCACCCTTACAGCTCAGCGGTTTGTCGACAATATTCTACACCCTGTTTTGTTGTCCTTCATGGCAAGCTACCCAAGACTTAGTTTTAGCAAGATAATGCGATGCTACACACGGCGAGAGTTTCTACTGTTTGTGTTGTCAAACGTTAACTTTGCCACGAAGGTCATCAGATCCCTCCCTAATAGGAAACTTTTGGAGCATTATGAACAGAGCAACCAGCTCAGGATTTTACCGATATTTCGCGCCAATTGGGCAGAATTTGGCACGATATCCCTCAGGAGGACATCCAACAGTTCTGTCAATCACTGCCAATCCCAATAACTGTTTGCATAAGGGTCAGAGGTGCTCCAATGCGTCATTGGTTGGCTCAAATTGTGAAGCTCCTCCTCCTGAATAAATTATCCAATTTTTCTGAAACTGTAATCATTTATCTGTCTGTCCAGGAACATCATATCTACAGATTTCCATCTCATTTCAGAAATTAAGGATTAAATCGCCATCCCCGAATTACCTTTCAACATTGGGAAGCAAGAAGGTGCTTAAAACATCACTGTAGGTCTGTGCTGTGATAGTGCCACGCAAAACAACAATGAGTGCAAGCCTCCTCCATGAAAAACACGGCCACATTAATGCACCAACACCTCCGAATGTGACTGTTGGCACTACACACATTGGCAGTTGACATTGACCGGGCATTCGCCATACCCACATCCTCCATTAGCTCGCCACACTGTGTACTGTGATTCGTCACTCCATACAACGTTTTTCCACTGTTCAATCGTCCAACGTTTACGCTTGTTACACCAAGCGATGCATCGTTTAGCATTTGCCGGCTTGATGTGTGGCTTATGAGCAGCCGCTCGACCATGAAATCCAAGTTCTGATATCTCCCGCCTGACTGTCATAGGACTTGCAGTGGGCTCTGATGCGGTTTGGAATTCCTGTGTGATGGTCTGGCTAGTTGTCTGCCTATTACACATTACGACCCTCTTCAACTGTCGGCGGTGTCTGTCAGTCAACAGACGAGATCGGCCTGTTCGCTTTTGTGCGGTACGTGTCCCTTCGCGTTTCCACTTCACTGTCACATTGGAATCAGTGGACCTATGGATGTTTAGGAGTGTGTAAATCTCGCGCACAGAGGTGTGACACAAGTGACACCCAATCACATTCGAAGTCCGTGAGTTCCGCAGAGCGCCCCATTTTACTCTCTCGCAATGTCTAATGACTACTGAGGTCGCTGATACGGAGTCCATGGCAGTAGGAGACAGCACAAAGCACGTAATATGAAGAACGTATGTTTTTGTGGGTGTCCGAATACCTTTCATCATATATATATATATATATATATATATATATATATATATATATATGTGTGTGTGTGTGTGTGTGTGTGTGTGTGTGTGTGTGTGTTGGTATATGTATGCATGCGGATATGAATGCATGTTTGTATATAAGTGCAGTGCATGTATACAATTTCTTGTAAGACTACTATACGTCTATGTAATATTTAACCTCAGCTTTGTTAGAGGCAATCTGATCCCAACGATCGGTCACGGCTACCCATAACTGCTGCACGCTTCAGTAGGAGAGAAGTAGAAAGGGACTGCACTGGCAAAGGTTATCAGTTTCATACTTGTGGAAATACGGCAAGAAGAGGGGAAGCCCTTACAGTACTGAAGTAACACCGGCACCCTGCTTTCCAATGCATGCAACCCTCAATATTACTCTCCTATTCGCTCCGTTTCTGATCTCTAGGCAGAAACTGGCAAGGACAAGTTCAGTGGTAGAAAACTTATCATCACCTTTCTCATAAGAAACCTACGTAGGTAACAGAGAACCGAAACAAATTGTGTGCACCCGCGTACAAACACAGTCCTTTAACCATTTTAATATCTAGCTTAAGCAAATTCGACCTTAGGTCGCACGGTACGGCTACCGTTTCCAGTGACAGTCTATTTATATGCAGTATGTTACATTTGTCGGTCAAATACCAGTCCCTGCGCCAATAACCGATCATCTGCATGTGTCCGACTATTCACCACAGCCTTCTGATGTTACTTTCTTTAAACAACCGCATCATCTGCCCACAGCATTATGGAATTTGCTACAATATCCGCTATATTATTTGTATGTATTATAAACAGTAACTACCCTGTCTCGCTTCAGTGCGGCGCTCCTGATATAACCTTACATACTGCTTTGTCCCCTTGGTGGACTTACAGGAAGCATGTTACTTTGTGGGTAGAGAAACTGTTTGAGACGCTATTTTAGAGCTGAGAATGAGTAGAGAAGAAAACAACTAGCCTTTCATGAAAGTAACATCTGAAGTGAATTCCTTGCTACATCTCAGAGCCTTCCGACGTAAGTGCAGGTATTCGAGAAGGAGATAGCCCCAAGGAAATTACATCAAAGGTACAAACACTGTAAATGCTAGAAGTAAAATCAATGTCAAACACTTATCCCGTGCTGGAGATTTTACAGTTATTACTAAGACCGAAGAAGAAACTAAATATTCCAGCAAAAAACTACACCACGTAGCGTCAAAGGCAGGCCGCGAGATATCATTCGAGAAACCCCACTACATGGTTAAGCTACAACATAACAGCAGGACTGCTTCAGTGAAGATGGTATCCTCCTTGAAATACATTGGGAATGTTATTTTGCCAGAAGGGATGGAAACGGGAACACATTTATAAATGGATATCAAACCTAAAAAAGAATAAGGAATCGCTTAGAACCACTAAAACAAAACAGTAATATTGTGAAATTGCGACATTAGAAACAATTGTTTTGCCGGAAGAACTGTGCCCACTAGAGACCATCGTTGTTGCAAGCCGATCAAAAATTGCCGAAACCGAAATGCAACAGTGGAAACTGCTAGGATAAATATATGACCTGCGTAAAACACGGCAGTGTGGCGAAGAGTAGAACATCTGACCTTCGCACACTAATACGCAATATCGCTGACATCGTACATAACAGATACTAGAAATTCTATTGGAATATACTGTATATAGTTTATACAAAAACAGGCTCTCAAAATTATTAATTCGAAGAAGGTGAAAATCAACCCGTTAGAAGAAAGAAGACATGTACATCACAGATGAAATAGGACACTGTCAAGACTTTGGAACACTAGTAAGATTCACTGAGAAATTTAAAAAAGAGAACTGCAAGAAATGATCAGAGAAAACAAAAAAAAAACACAGTGAACGCAAAAATATATTCTGAGGTCAATAATACAAAAAAATGTCCTGTTAACTCCCAACTTTAATCTCTTTAATCTCATTTAATGTAAATAATGAAGAAAGAAGAATAACGATGACACAGAATAATAACGGAAGATATGATAATACGAAACATTCAGAATAAAATTATCATTAACAATCTTAATACATTTTAAAACTATGTCAGTGTCATCTGAAAACGAGATATCATTTCAGGAGAGAAAGTTGAAATGACAGTAAAATGATAGTAAAGCAATTTTTAGGTAAAAATATTAGAGCCGAAGATAAGCAACAAGGTAGTAGATAAAACAGAATTTATGGTAATCTCTATGCTTATCTACAAGTAACCCATTTAATTGTTTGTTTAAATGGAATGATGGGTTCGGGAAGAAGATCGTCACAACGTCTTGGGCGCGAACATTCGTAGTCAGGTTCAGCCAACTGGGGGTCCCGTGTAAGCGTCCTGTCATAATAACGTCCCCAGGTTAGTAAAAATACTAATGCTTGTACGGGTTCCTTTTTAGTCTCCATGGGGAATGTTATCTTCATGTTACCAATTCTACGAGAGAGACAGCTGGAGATACAGTGGGCTGCTAGCCAGGGAACGATACCTCACGTAGAAAACCGCTGTATTTACATTGGGTTCAGTCTTCATTAAGAACATCAAAGTGTGCCGGGAACCATTGTTGCCCTACGGTGCTCTCATTTCCAACGCTGTGTGAAAGCAATATTAACTAGTCCTGTTAGAGAGACAGCAGCAAAAGAATTTGAAAGTCATAGTTTGTCATAAACTTTTCTGCAACTAGACTGTCCCTTAAACTTCCAAAACTTTCAGTATTATTTAGTTCTGTATAACAAATAGAAAAACACTAACAATTAACGCAGCATATCAGCAGGGGTCATTAAAAAGGGTAGGATGTTTCACATTTTAGGTTGTACATAGTGGTAAAAATTTGGACATGTTGTTCAGCTATCAAACAACTAAGTTCAGAAATTTTTTCTCTTCTCATAATTGTTAGTTTCGGAAACAAACAGATCAACAACTTAACATATTTTCTTTATTATCGCTCATCAATTTCCTGCTGCATTATTTGTCGGAACAACTCGTCACATAAAAAGAACGTATTGATTGTACTAAAGAGAACAGTGAGAATAACATGGTGTGTTCTCACATAGCCCTGCTATAGGTGCTCCTTCAGAAAGTGAAACACCCTAACAGTCGCTTCACAATAATTATCACTATTGAAATTCATTATAAATAATCCAGCACAGTTTTAGAACAATACTAAGGTTCACAGCTGTGGCACCAGAAGAATAAATTTTCTTAATTGCACATCAATAAAGCTAAATGTCAGAACATTGTTCGGATTGCTGCAAAAAAAGGGCTCTGATTACTTTCGCACTAAATAAAACGTGTGGCCTGGAGAAAGTAAACTTTATATGTAGCTTGAATATGTTCTTGTGCATAGCACCTTTTCCATTGTTGAATTTTTAATTGACACCATACAGCATGTGTAGTATAGAAGCTATTAAACTCGGTTGTTTCGCAAGTAATGTGACTAGTGCAAATAATTTATATATCAATTTCGATTAAATATAAGCTAGTGTACTATTTCGTTAAATGTCAATCGATAGGATTCAGCTCAGATACACAAAAAATCATGTATATGTAGCCTGAAAACTCATTCTAATTCACTCCAATACAGATCAGATCAGTCATCCATGTTAGATGGAGGTACCTAACTATCTCACATCACTTCTACACTCCTCCTTTCATAACACTTCTTTCATAACGTGCTTCTCGCATTGTCCGGTTCAACTACGAGTAACGGGGTATAGTTTTCGGAAGTCCTATTTCTTAACCGATGTACGATGTTTCGAAACCACTTTCAATTTACGAGTACCTTCGTTTATTTTCTGTGTGATTTTTTAGCGAATGACTTGACCTAAATACCGAGACGGTTCCTTTTAAAAAAAGATCCCAAGTTTGTCTAATTACTTAACATGGATACCAAAGTAGTTCCTCAGCTAAAGCTACGACCGTTTCATTTACCCATTCGTTTCCTATCTGAGCGATTCCTCTTTCCCCGATTACGTTACTTTACAGTCTAAACGCCTTCCTTTGAAGTGGGCCTACATATTCTGCTATGTGCATTCGCCCACATACGTGCGTTTTGTGTGGGGGGGGGGGGGGGGGGGGGGGGGGGGGGGGGCGGGAGGGGGGCTGACAGGCGGTAGGGGTGACAGGGGTTTGCGTGTGTATTTGTGTGTGTGTGTGTGTGTGTGTGTGTGTGTACAGCTACGGCTTACGAGAAAGTTTGTCGAGCTGAGGAGGCAGGACGAGCTGCGTCAATATTTGCGCGGCTGAAAGAGACTGCGAGCTCGCAGCCGGACATCGGCTTTGAAAACGATTAACCGCGCTGCACAGGTCGATACATCGCCATTAACAGGGCTGCGAATAGCAGAAACAACACTGTGTCACGTTCTGTTAGGCTGCTGTGATATCATTCCATCTTTCGTCAACCGCTTCTCATCTATGAGAGCTTATGGCTACTAAAATTCAGTATAATTTTCATGTCGAGTTTCGAGAAGGCACCGTTTTGAATATCTAACAGTCGAATTGTACATGAACAAGTGTCATCGGTCTGAATACGAATGACATCTTTGTTGCATTTCATGCCGTAGTGATGGTTGACAAATCAACTTCAGGTATCATCACCGCCTCCCTTCAACAACTAACAAATTAATTCTGTTGGCATATCCATTGGCTTTCTCCCACACTGTGATTCAAGGACTTGGAGAGTCTCTGCTTTCTGTGACCTTTCATCAGATCGTCGACGGGCACGTTGGCGTCGACATGACCAGCACAGATAGGAGCCAGACTCTTCCCCGACCACCGCACAATGCCACTCAACGTCCCAATTGACTCTGGGTCTACATCACACAAGTCTATGCTGTCTGTGCTACGGTGTCACCGGTAAACGAAACGTGGCATCTTGAGATCTCAACCCAGATTCCAGTTAGTTGCTCGTGATGGTTCATGATGACACTCTGCCCGTATTTTCTACCTGGAGGTCACCTTGCCTACATTTATTGCCACACTCTTGTCCTGAGTCCATCTCGCTGCCTCTAGCCCTGCAGTGATTGCATTACAACCAAGTGTCTCTTTTGATATTTCGGTATGTTACCCCCATGTCCCTCATGTCTGAAAGACAACTATCCTGTGAGTTTCCTCTGACTACAGTCAGTTTCGCAAGAAAGTGTACGTCATTATCTGTATAAAATAAGAGACACTATTATAAATGTATGTTTACATAAAATACATGTTATTATTAATTGCACAATTACCTTCCAGTTGTGTATTGTGTATTAAACCGGGGACCTAGAAACTACTGAGAGGCTTAGTCCCGTCTTAGCCGTCAGTGGTTCACAACCCCTCAACAGACCACAGCAGTCCACGCCACCCCATCGTCGCCCCACACCGAACCTAAGGTTTATGTGGTGCAGCCCCAAGTGGAACCCCCTCCTTCCCCGGGAACGTCACACACCAGACGAGAAATCGCCGACGTAGTGTAACTGAGGCGGAATAAGGGGAACCAGCCCACAATAACCAAGGTAGAACTGAAGGCGAGCCACAAGATATTGTCACATCAAGGGGGTTACACGAACACGGCGTCTGCGTCGTGGGTTCCTTTCTCGTAACCTGATCATTACAGTCTTAACGGAAACAGCGGCTCCAGTGGCCCTTCTGAGATCGTCTTGCAGTAGTCTGGAGGTAAGACTCCGCAACGCAGAGACGGCCGGACAGTGGCCTTCACGTGGGGTTATAATGCGTGGGAGACTTTGTCCAACTGACCACGACATGTGTACTGATCTATCTCCCTGTAGCGTGTACACAGACCGTGGGTGACACATAGAGAAGCACTGGCATATGCAGCAATACGACTGAAAATCCATCCTTCTTGGGTCAAACAGATTGTCCTTGCAACTTGCACTGCATTAAGATGTCGAGCTGCATGTGCTTGTTTGAATACAGCATCCACAAATGAAAGCTTCCACCTACTTCACTAGAAAACACTGAGACACCGGTACTCGTTTCCTTCTGAGTCATCATTTGACACTGTAATGCATAACATAGCCACCAGATGGCGACGATTTTAATTCTTTCCTACTCTGAAAGAGAAGATCACAAGCCATGCAATAAGACCACAGATACGGCGTCTTTCAAAATAGATTTAACATAACAGATGTTGATACACGTCTGCCCCTAATTATTTTGAACAGTGTAGATACACACGATGAATCATAACTCTACCGACTGATTTTCGGAGGTGGAAGTATGGTGCAAAACAAGAAAAAATGTCTAGCAAACGTGAGCTCTAAGATCGACACCTTAAGGCCTGTGATAACTTGTTCGTCTTCCCTACAGCGAGATACATCTCTGTTATTCAAAGCTCATTGCTTTTCATATCTTGAAGTGTTATAGTATGAACCAAAACAGGAAAATAATGACCAGTAAACATGAGCTTTAAAGTAGGTCGGATTTTTTTCCACTCGCGCTTGTTCTCATCATCGATGCTCCAGTCGCCGAAGTGGCGTCAAATAAAAATACTTTCACCAAGCTCCGTAACATCCCGAGGTGGGGGGGTGTCTCCTTGCCAACAAAGCCATACGCACATTTCATTTCATTTTACTAATATGCGAGCGCAGCCGCGGATACAGCTAGAACACAATGCTTATACATCCTCAACGTGTTCAATCAATGCCAATCCAAAGTTCCACACTAGTATTATAATTGGTAAAGTAACTCTGGAACTTACGGTTTCACGACTAAACCGTTGAATGGATAGCCATGAAATTTGGTGTGAGGTAGTTTGAACCTTGAGGAAGAACATAGGCAACGTCACAAAGTACTAGTTTATTTAAGAATATTACGCGAATTGAGGGAAAATATTTACTTTTTGAAACGCTATCTGTTCTTGCAGCCGGCCGCGGTGGTCTAGCGGTTCTAGGCGCTCAGTCCGGAACCGCGCGACTGCTACAAATAATATAGCGGATATTGTAGCAAATTCCATAAAGCTGCTACGGTCGCAGGTTCGAATCCTGCCTCGGGCATGGATGTGTGTGATGTCCTTAGGTTAGTTAGGTTTAAGTAGTTCTAAGTTCTAGGGGACTGATGACCACAGATGTTAAGTCCCATAGTGCTCAGAGCCATTTGAACCATTTTTTTTTTTTTTTGTTCTTGCAGTTTCGAACTTAATCATATTTGTGAAATTTTTTTTTATTGCTTGATATGTTGTACGTGTTATGATTCAACGTAATCCATAAAATGGTTATTCAGTTCTCAACGTGTTTAATCTACACTTTCATCCTAATGCCTGTATTATTATATGGGAAAGTAACTCACTCGTTTACGTTTTCACTGCTCTTATGCTGCACAGATTTTGATGTAATTTGGTATGGAGGTAGCGTGAACCCTGGCAAAGAGTACAGGCTAGTTTAGAAAGTTGTATCTTTAAATATGGTGTACGTGAGTGAGGGTGCAGACGACGCAGGCCTGATCTCTTAGTGTTTATAGGTTATTCCGTGACAGTGCAAATCCAGTGTTACTGTGCGCACGGTTCGTGATACTGAGTTGCTACACGACTTGGCATAACTGGAGAGTTTTTGTGGAGACACAACAATAAAATCCGACGGTAATCCCGAGAACCATATTTAAAACTATTACTATAAGCCCCAAAAGCGTATGATTTAGGACGTAGTTCTAAGAGAGCTCAAGTTGCGAACCGTATTTAAAACTATTACTATAATCTTCGCAAGCGTAAGTCTGATTTAGGACATTGTTCTAAGAGAGCTCAAGTTGCGAAGGTTGCTCGAACCCAACAAACGTCTAAGAAATCTCAGATCGGCCGGAACTTGTATGCGGAACGTCAGGCTGCCTTAAGAGCCGCAGAAATGAAGTGATCGTATGGCATTGCTGGGCGGGAGGCCACTTCGGGACTTACGAGGTAATGACGGTGAAGGGCATACAATACCCAGCCATCTCTCTGACCTCACCAGGAATCGAACCCGAGACCCAGTGCGCGAGAAGCGAGAACTCTACCGCAAGACCACGAGCTGCGGACAGAGCTGTAGAGACAGTACTACAGTCACGCGCCCGTCTCTAATTAGAAGTTGGGCGTCAAGCGTCTGTTATAGCTTCCGAGAAGCTAGAAGAGTTACATCGACGGTTCCTTTTAAAGGCTATACGACAAACAGAGAGTCGTAGCTTTGCATGTGGAACGAGGAAACTTTCAATGGGACTGCATATGATTATGAACTATTAATTAACTATTTTAATCACAAATTACTCCGGAATGAATCAAAAAAGTAGGCGCTATTTTGCACTGAAACGGGAGGAAGAAACGGTTGGTATGTGGTGCTCTGGTGGCAAAGATCTCGCATCCAGTACTATGTGAGCAGAGGAACCCCTAACAGCTCTACTTCTGCACGAATGTAATGCACCGAGGATTCTTTTAAATAAAATTAGAAAATATAATGCAAGCTATCAAATTCGATATAGAGCACAATAACAGAGACACATTCATTATGTACCTACATATCGGCCCCGCATACATTTTTTGCACATACGTCTAGACACCATTATACTATACACAGATATTTATGGATTACTGGCTTACTTACTCATCATCATTCATCATAACTACTGATGTGCGAGCGCAGCCACGAGTAACAGTTCGTGAAGAACTGTCAACCTCTGAATAAATCTTCTTCTTGACAACGTCGGCACAACATATCTAGATTTTATTTCTGCTGCAGTTGTAGCTGTGCTGGAGACTTAGACTCTTTAAGTAATTTAAAATTTTTGTAAAGGAAGATAATGTACTTCTTCTCGTGATTGTCTACACACTGTCCTAACGTAGACATCAAAATAGTTAAGAACAGGAAACTTTGCTTGTCTGTTTTGTTTGGTATCAGGCATCCGACTCTGACATTACAGAAGTGTATCATTCGACAGTACTGCTGTGAAGTAGTTAGCACTGTCGTAGGGTGCTCCTTACATTGTTTTTCTCACTAGCCAAAGCCACATCATGGAACGAATGCAAAGCCATGCCAGTATTGCAACTGACAATATATAATGCTACAATCTCCGTTCCACCTTGAAGATGCACGGATCCATCTGCATCACAATACATGTAGAAACGAATAACAGAATTCCCCGAACGTTCTCCACGCTCTACTCTTTAAATAAGAAATGGTTTCAACTATTGTACCCATCGTCCGTCGTCTACGTAACCGTAGGGTTACGCATCACTTTACCACAGTGTTATGTTGCAACATAGACTTTAGACAGACATCATACACTACTGGCCATTAAAATTGCTACACCACGAAGATGAAGTGCTACAGACACGAAATTAAACCGACAGGAAGAAGATGCTGTGATATGCAAATTATTAGCTTTTCAGAGCCTTCACACAAGGTTTTTCCGGTGGCGACACCTACAACGTACTGACATGAGGAAAGTTTCCAACCGATTTCACATACACAAACAGCAGTTGACCGGCGTTGCCTGGTGAAACGTTGTTGTGATGCCTCGTGTAAGGAGGACAAACGCGTACCATCACGTTTCCGACTTTCATAAAGGTCGCATTGTAGCCTATCGCGATTACTGGTTATCGGATCACGACATAGCTGCTCGCGTTGGCCTAGATCCAATGACTGTCAGCAGAATATGGAATTGGTGGGTTCAGGAGGGTAATATGGAACGCCGTGCTGGATCCCAACGGCCTCGTATCACTAGCAGTCGAGATGACAGGCATCTTATCCGCATGGCTGTAACGGATCGTGCAGCCACGTCTCGATCCCTGAGTCAACAGATGGGGATGTTTGCATGACAACAACCATCTGCACGAACAGTTCGACGACGTTTGCAGCAGCATGGACTATCAGCTCGGATACCATGGCTGCGGTTACCCTTGACGCTGCATCACAGACAGGAGCGCCTGCGATGGTGTACCCAACGACGAACCTGGGCGCACGAATGGCAAAACGTCATTTTTTCGTATGAATCCAGGTTTACAGCATCATGATGCGTCTCAGTCACCTCTTCTTCGCATTGACGGCATTTTGAACAGTGGATGTCACATTTCAGATGTGTTACGACCCGTGGCTCTACCCTTCATTCGATCACTGCGAAACTCTACATTTCAGCAGAATAATGCACGACCGCATGTTGCAGGTCCTGTACGGGCCTTTCTGGATACAGAAAATGTTTGACTGCTCCCCTGGTCAGCACATTCTCCAGACCTCTCACCAACTGAAAACGTCTGGTCAATGGTGGCCAAGCAACTGGTTCGTCGCAATACGCCAATCACTTCCCTTGATGAACTGTGAATCGTGTTGAAGCTGCATGTTCAGCTGTAGCTGTACACGCCATCCAAGCTCTGTTTGACCCAATGCCCAAGCGTATCAAGGCCGTTATTACGGCTAGAGGTGGTTGTTCTGGGTTCTGATTTCTCAGGATTTATGCACCCAAATTGCGTGAAAATGTAATGACATGTCAGTTCTAGTATAATATATTTGTCCAATGAATACCCGTTTATCATCTGTGTTTCTTCTTGGTGTAGCAATTTTAATGGCCAATAGTGTATATAAGTCGACCATAGTATTATTGCACCTGGGCGCGAGGGCACTTCGCTCGGCTCATGTGTTTACTTTTGCGCTTTAAGCTCATCAGAACGTACTCTCATTTTCTAACGACCAGTCAATCTATTCTTGCAGCTATACGGACGTCCACAGAGTATACGACAGTTGAAAAAAAATGCAGAACTGTGAATGTACAAAGAGTCAAGGGATAGCGATATGCACATATACAGATGGTGGTAGTATCGAGTACACAAGGTATAAAAGGGTAGTGTATTGGTGGAACTGTCGTTTGTATTCAAGTGACTTTTGTGAGATGGTTTCCAGCGTGGTCATTGCCGCACGACAGGAATCAACAGAAGTTGAAAGCGGAAAGGTACAAGGAATTAGACGTATGGGACCATTCATTTCGGAAATCGTTAGGGTATTCAATATTCCGAGCTCCACAGTGTCCAGAGCGTCCCGAGAATACCAAATTTCAGACATTACCTTTCGACATGGACAACGTAGTGGCCGACGGCCTTCACGTAACGACCGAGAGCAGAGGCATAGCATAGAGCTGTCAGCGATAACAGACAAGAAAATCCATGTGGGACGTACGACGAACACATCCCTTAGGACTGTGCGGCCAAATTTGACATTAATCGGCCATGACAGCAGACGATCGACGCGAGTGTATTTACTAACAGTACGACATAGCCTGCAGCGCCTCTCCTGGGCTCGTGACCATATCGGTTGGACCCTTGACCTCTGTAAAATCGTGTCCTAGTCAGATGAGTCCCGATTTCACTTTACAAGAACTGATACGATTCGAGTATGGCGCAGACCCCAAGAAGCCATGGATCCAGTTTGTTAAAGAGTACTGTGCAAGCTGGTGGTGGCTCCGTAATGGTGAGGCCTGTGTTTACATGCAATGTATTGGGTCCTCAGCTCCAACTGAACCGCTGAATGACTGGAAATGGCTATTTTTGGCTACTCGGATAAAATTTTGCAGCCATTCATGGAATTTATGTCCCAAAGAACGATGGAACTTTTATATGGATGACACAGTCGTTCGCAATTAATTTTGAAGAACATTTTGGTTAGTTCGAAGAGGTCAGTTCGTGTACAAAATCCCAGAATTATGGATGGCTAAAGAGGCAGCATGGCTCAGTATTTGCAGCGGATTTCCAACGACTTGTTGGGTCCTTACCACGTCGAGTTCTTGCACTACACCGGGCAAAAGGTAGTCGAACAAGACATGAGGAGGTATCCCAAGACTTTTGTCTCCTCATTGTCCTGTAAACAAGCTCGTATAGTGGTGAAACTGTAGTCGAATATCCCACAGAAACAGTTGGAGTATGAGTTTGGTTGCGTTGTGACATGTAGTAACGCTCTCAGATTCCGTCGGTGTATATTCTCTGGGGGAGGACTTCAGTGCAAAGTGGAGTGTGGTTTGGGGGGAAGTCTAAAGAATATCGCCGCCTTACTAAGCGCCCGCGCTCGTGCTACGCCAGCGACATAGTTCCTCGGCGGCTTAGGCCCCGACCAACTGTGGCTCTACTTGCCAGACTCTGGAGAGAGGATCCGCCCTGGGAGGCAGACAAGCCGCGGCGTCCATTATTCATGAGCGCCTCCCTGTCCCGCGCTACTCAGCAACACAAACAGACTGCTCCCCTCACACTCCAGCTGCGCCTCAACCACCGTCCCTCAACCCTCTCCACTTCCTCCTTTAAATTTCCTGCTGCCGCAAGACGACAGCTCTTCTTAAGTGATTGTCTCGTAAGGCATCAAATGATAAAGAGCCAAATAACAATTTCCTCTCGTCTACGGTCCCAATATTTGCGTTTTATCGAGATAACTGACACACGATGGTGCTTTTTAGCCTAAAGATGTAGTTTGTGAACTATGTGCGTATTACCCAACTGTCAGTTTAATAACTCATAGCTGCGCACATTCAAAACAGTACTGACTCTTCGCTATCGTACAGGATGTGATAAGAAAGACAGAACTACAGTTATAGCATATGTAGATTTAGAGAAAGTGTTTGACATTGTTGACTGAAATAAACTCTTTGAAATACATAACATAGTAGGGATAAAGCACAGTTAATGTTATCTACGAGGAATTTCTGAAAAGTTCTCGGTATTACAGTAAAACTGAGAAGTTTTGTTTCCAGAAACCTTTTACTTTTCAACATAATCTCCTCTAATACAGTGGTGCGCAAAAGTAAGGAAGTTTGTAGGTTTCACATGATGTGGGCCAAGTAACATAGCTCGGTAAATAGCGCAGTATAGTATAGCATATCAAAGCATAGCAAGCAAGACACCTGAAAAAAATACGTAGTGAGACCAACAATTTTTGTGTAGAATAGCATAGAAGATAACTGAAATAAATACGAAATGGGGCCAACAGTAAATCACAAATGCAGGGTGCGATAAGTAAAACTGGCTCTGAAAATGCGTCATGCACCTTAAGATAAGGAACGCAATGCACTTCTTCCACACCTGGGGCAGATGGATGTAAGCTAGGTTGCCTATTGTAAGGAGCATGACACAGTTTCAGGGTCAGTTTTAATTGGCGTACCGTGTAAACGCGTATGCCAGGAGGAATAGTCAATATTCATACACAGATTGTAACGATCGTTCAAAAGGATAATGTCTAGTAGACATGGGCTCTAAAATTCATACTTCATATTCACTACTGTGAGACACATCTGTTCTACAAAAGAAGCACTCATAGATCTTGAGGAACCCATTTTAGAGCCCATATCTATTGGACAATTTTTCGTGTTTTGGTCTATAGTACCTCCCCCCAAAATATGGATTTTGTTTCATAGTACTGAAGATGAGGAACTGTTCATAGGTCTTAAGGAATACATTTTAGGGCCCATGTCTGCGTTGATCAGCCAGAACATTGTGACCAGCTACTTAACAGCCGGCGTGTCTACTTTTGCCAAGGATAGCAGTGGCGACGCGTGTTGTCATGGAAGCAGTGAGGCGCTGGTACGTCGCTGGAGGGAGCTGGCAACACATCTGCATAAACAAGACACCTACTTCCCGTAAATTCAGTGGAGGAGAGCGATGCCTCTGACGCTATCTTCAGTCACATCACAGATGTGGCCGATCTGGTTCACATTAGGCGTTATGGGGGGGGGGGGGGCGGGGAGGGAAGACATCAATCGTAACTCACAGCTGTGTTCCTTGAATCACTCCATCACACTCCTGGCCTTGTGGCATAGCGAAACCATGGTGCAACAAATTATACTACGTCGAAGCAGACTAACCCATCACAGACGAAGCAAGGATGTGTAAGAAGCAGATTGTCTCGGGCAAAGAAAATATTCCTTGCTGAACGAGACCTGCTGGTATTAAACATAGACAATTTAATGAAGAGATCCTAGGCACTATGGAGCAAGAGTGCATATTCAGGACACAAGAACACTCATTCATTATGTTTACACTGTGGAATTCGCCAGCCAACATACCTGAAAGCTGAAGTTGTGACATCTTACAGCACCATCCAGCTTCTCTAAAATAGGCAACCAGCAAACCTGCCTGTTGTGGCTTACAGTTCAAGAGTGCTGTTATTGCGGAAATGCTAGCCAGTTAAGCTGACATATATACCACCTAGTTTAGATTCTTATTCTCAGAAGTGTTTAGTTCTCAGATATATACCGCCCAGTTTAGATTCTTATTCTCAGAAGTGTTTAGTTTTACACAATATGCCCACTGACATATTCGATGCCAGGCTGCCTGTATGCAGTCCTCACAGGAAGCGTTTCAAGCTTTAACTTAACAAATAAGGAAACCAAAAGCAGGCTAAACATATATGCACAAGGAGTAACCTGAAAAAAAGGCAGAAAACAAGGATATTTTGAAATGTATAGGTGATTTGGAAACTGCCAGAGGCTAAGCGTCTAGACACATGAGATACTATTGCAGAAGGTCAAACTGTGGTTAGTAGGTGAAGCAAAAATGTACATGATGTACCAGAAAGAATTAAGAAAATCGTGTGTGTTTCAGCAGCTCAAGGAGAGGCTTTTACTGTGCTATCAGAAGTGAAACAGTACCAGCTTCTTTAGGGTGCAGTCAGTGAAGTATACAAATAGTGAACTGAATCGATAGAGACGTTTCTAGACTGGATCAGAAAAATAAATGCTCAAACTTATCATTTAATTAGAAACGAGGAGTTAGACAGCGTATCCTGCAAAAGGCTGACCACAGAGTATTTGACATTATCATAAAGGGGCAACATCTTTAGGAGAGTGAGTATGGATAATCCAAAGGATTTGTCCGCCACCATAAGGATAACTAAACGGCTAGAAGAGGTAGATGAAGCAATAAGAAGGCTGAACAAACGCAGATTTTTTTTCTCTGGATTAAAAATGTTGTAGATGTGGGTGCAGAGATCATATTTAAAGGCTGTGTCGCCAGCCGCAATGTTCCACTATATTTAGTGTAACCTCTATCTACTTTTGACTGGAACCATTTGACCAGGAGAATACACCAGCTACCAACAGACTGGGTTAACGCTAGAAAATAGCACTTAAGTTTGTACACAGACAATGAACCACGCGGTTTACGCTGTTACGATTAGAGTAATTGAAGTCGAACAAACAAACAAACACTGTCCAAACAGACTCTGAAGGCCGAACGGCACCAACTGCCCGCCATATCACCCTCAGCCCTTAGGCATCACTGGATACAGACATGAAGGAGCAAGTGATGAGCACACCACTCTGCCAGCCACTGTCAGTTTTCATGACCAGTGCAGCTACTACTCAACCAAGCAGCTCCTCAATTGGCTTCACAAGCGCTGAGTGCACCCTGCTAGCCAACAGCACTCTGAAGGCCGGGATGGTGACCCATCCAAGTGATAGCCAAGCCTGACAGCGCTTATCTTCGGTAGTCTGACGGGAACTGGTGTTACCACTGCAGCAAGGTCGTTGGCCAATTGAAGTAGAGCATATTTTATTTTTATGTCAACCCATGAAACATGTGTTAAGATATTTTCTGTACAGATGTTTAAACATGTCATAGTCCAGGGGCCGGATATCTCATAGGGGGACGGAATATTGCATCATAACATCTTTTCCCATGATAGTCTGCTTTTCATGTCCTCCTTGCTTCGTCTGTAATGTAGTATTCTTTCTCCATGTAGTATAATTTGCTGTACCATAGCTTCATCGTGGCTGATGGACTATTGCTGTGTTGATCCGGCAGAATGATAACATAAGGGGGGAGGGGGGGGAGTGTCTCTCAGCCTAATAACCAGGTGCTATCAAGCAGCAGAGAATATACAGGACACAAGAACACTTATTCAGTATGGTGACGTTACGGAATACTTCAGCCAGCATCCCTGAAAGCCAAAGTTGTGAAGTCCTATAGCACCAGTCAGCATCTCTGAAAGAGCTGGCCTGACAGGAAAATTAGAATGAATGAAATCATAGTTGTCCACTGGTGTTCCCCAGGCGACCTGTCTGTTGCAGCTTATATGTCACGAGTGCTGCCACTGGGTAAATGTTAGCCAGTTTATCTCACACATATACCTCCGAATTTAGACCCTCATTCTCAAAAGTGTTCCATTGTGCACAATATGCCCAGTGACACAGTTAGCACCAGTCGGTGACCATGGTAGGGAGACCACTCACAGCCCAAAGTGGAGCAGCCAGCCAGTGCCAACAAACTTTATTGTCAACAGTGGAGGCCTCTGCGTGAGCTGAGTCTGTACTCAGTCATCCTGGGGCCCTTGCATTGTTGGGTCACCTTGTGGGTGACTACCCGACTGCTGATGGCCACCCATCTAGGTCTTTTTGCTGCCCACATATAGCTCAGAGCCATTTGAACCATTTTGTTGGTCCTTGGTAGCTGAAACATTTAGTCTTTCAAGAGGCACCGGTCGAAGATTTATACTGCATACAAGGAAAGCGAAAGAATACCGTCTGCTAAATCACAATGTGGGCAAAAGTTTGTGCTGATTGACGGTGACAGATGGTCAAGGAAGAGGATTGTGACGAAAGATAAGAGGATGACAGCTGCAAAGGGTACTGCAAAACTGAATGTCGCACTCAACACGAAGGGAACCTCATAAGCGGCTACTTGCAGAGCGAGTTGGAATACCAAAACCACTCATCAGTGATACAAATGCCCGTAGCGAGAAAACGTGGCGCCGAAGCCATAAAATCTGGCCTCTAGTACAGTGGATGAATGTGATTTGGTCGAATGAGTCTTATTCCATAGCGTTTCCAACTTTTAGCCAAGTTTGCGCTGCAAACGTAAAATATTGAGAGAATTCTGTGACGACTGAGGCAGCGTTATCGTGGTATTCCAAGGGCTTCGTGGTTACTCAGCAATGTCACATTACTTCCAAGGTTCATGTGCTGACCAAATCCATCTCACAGTACAGTGTTATTTGCGCAGTGGTGATGCTGTGTTCCAAGACGGCAGGCACTTGTTCACTCAGCTCTCATTACCCAGGACTGGTTTTGCGAGAACGAGGGTGAACTGTCGCATCACCTGGTCATCAGTCTCATCAATATCACTTTGTAGTGCTTTGGAGAGAAGCATGCGTCATTATTTCACCATCGTTACCAGAAATTTCCTCTATTTTGTAGTAAGAATGGTATAAGATGCGCTTAAAAACATACATGAACTGTATTATACTATCCAAGACGACTCTAAGCTGTTTCGAATACCAGCTGCTTCCCTACAACATATTAGGCGCAGCAATGAGATGTGTTTATGGTGTTTCCATATTTTTGCCTACCCGCTGAACGTTATAATACACTCCCGACAGCCGCGTTCCCTGTACTGGGATTCTATACCGTCCTGTAGGATTTAAACAGTGTTTGATGAAGGGTTGGGGAGTGTGGGGTTCGGGAGTTGGACTGTGTGTCTCGGCTCCCCGCGGTGTGAGCTATGGGCCCCTCGCCGGCTGACAGCTATTGCGCTCTCCTGCAGCTCACCCGTCTCGCCTGCTAGGGCACGTCGTCCATCTCGCCTCGCTGCCCGCCAGGAGCAGACAGACAGCCCTTCTGCTAAGGCTGATGGCTACCAGCACTGGCGCAGAGACAGCCAGTAGGTGTCTTTCAGGCTAACGATTAGGAGCTGACCACAGCAGACCCTACGATTTTGTCTCACGAATCTGAAGATTAGGTTTCAAGCCGTGTTGATGACAAGGTATGTAATTATAGTGGCGTGTAAGTAAGAAGGTGGGTGCGTTATGCATTCAGTGCAGTGTCACTTAGCCACAATGCCAGGCAAAGCACGTGTCAGGTTTCGGTTCATCGGTAGAAGGTTGGTTGGTTGGTTGTTTGGGGAAGGAGACCAGACAGCGTGGTCATCGGTCTCATCGGATTAGGGAAGGAAGTCGGCCGTGCACTTTCAGAGGAACCATCCCGGCATTTGCCTGGAGTGATTTAGGGAAATCACGGAAAACCTAAATCAGGATGGCCGGACGCGGGATTGAACCGTCGTCCTCCCGAATGCGAGTCCAGTGTCTAACCACTGCGCCACCTCGCTCGGTGGTTCATCGGTAGAACACCACTGTAATGCGGAAGAAGATTGCTTACGAAACTCTCATGCAGATCATCCTAAAATACACTGAAGAGCCAAATAAACTGGCACACCTGCCTAATATCGTGTAGGGCCCCCGCGATCACGCGGAAGTACCGCAAGACGACGTGGCGTGGACTCCACTAATGTCTGAAATAGTGCTGGAGGGGACTGACACCATGAATCCTACAGGGTTTTGCTTAAATCCGTAAGAGTACGAAGGGATGGAGATCTCTTATGAGCAACGTGTTCCAAGACATCCCAAATATGCTCAAAATGTTCATGCCTGGAGGGTTTGGTGGCAGGGGAGTGTTTAAACTCAGAAGAGTGTTCCTGGAGCCATTCTGTAGCAATTCTGGAAGCTCGGGGTGTCGCATTGTCCTACTGAAATTGCCCAAATCCGTCGGAATGCACAACAGACATGAATGGATGTATGTGATCAACATGATGCTTAAATACGTGCCACCTGTCTGAGTCGTATCTAGACGTATCAGGAGTCCCATATCACTCCAACTGCACACGCCCCACACCATTACAGAGCCTCCACTAGCTTGAACAGTCCCCTGCTCACGTCCAGGGTCCATGGAATCGTGAGGATGTCTCCATACCCGTACACGTCCATCCACTCGATACAATCTGAAATGCGACTCGTCCGACCAGAAACACCTTTCCAGCCATCAACAGTCCAATGTCGGTGTTCATGGGCCCAGGCGAGGCGTAAAGCTTTGTGGCGTGCAGTCATGAAGACTACACGAGTGGGTCTTCTGCTCCGAACGTCCATATCGATGATGTTTTGTTGATTGCGCCCACAGTGATGTCAGAGATTAGATGTTGTACTGGATTCCTGATATTCGTGGTACACTCGTGAAATGGTCGTACGGGAAAATTCCCACTTTATCGCTACCTCGGAGATGCTGTGCCCCATCGTCCGTGCGCCGACTAAAACATCACGTTCAAACTCACTTAAATCTTGATAATCTGCCATTGTAGCAGCAGTAACCGATCTAACAACTGCGACAGACACTTGTCTTATATAGGCGTTGCTGACCACAACGCCGTATTCTTCCTATTTGCATATCTCTGTATTTGAATACGCATGCCTATACCAGTTTGTTTGGCGCTCCATTGTTTATCTCTGTGGCACCTGTATCGAACAGGACCAACGGGGATACTGAAGAAAAGGCAGCACGAATTATCACAGATACATTTGACTCATGGAAGAGCGTCACGGGCATGCTGAAGAAAACTAAACTTGCAGAATGTTCAAGGTCATGAAAACTATTCCGAGAAAGCCTACTTAGAAAAATTCTAGAACCTGCTTTAGGTTTTGAATCTAGAAATGCAGTGCGTGGGTAACGTCATGGTGCTGTTTTGATCGGTCACAGAAAAGCAATGAAACAAGACAGAAATATGAAACAACGTAGAAATGAAGGAGAACCTGTTCAGCGCAGTTCGATATGGTTTCCATTTGTTGTTGTACACGCATATACACGAAATCGTAGTTATTTCCAAGCACATTTAAGAATATTTGGTGTAACAGAGTGAAAAGCGTCTGTGATTCTCTGTTTTAAATTATTAGTCTCGATGATACTGTACAAGTTGGTTCACATAAGCCCAAAAGTAAAAGTGTAATGTCGTTTTGACGACACACGTTCGTACACAGTGTAGGCACGACAATTTTCAGGAGCCTATACACTGACGTCATAGCAATGGACCTGACCACAGACGCCGGCCGTGGTGGCCGTGCGGTTCTAGGCACTGCAGTCCGGAACCGTGGGACTGCTACGGTCGCAGGTTCGAATCCTGCCTCGGGCATGGATGTGTGTGATGTCCTTACGTTAGTTAGGTTTAAGTAGTTCTAAGTTCTAGGGGACTGATGACCTAAGATGTTAAGTCCCATAGTACTCAGAGCCATTTGAACCATTTGAACTGATCACAGACACGGAATATGGCTTCATCGCTGCACGCAATCTTCCTCATAATTTTTTATGATAGTCGGTGTCTTTAAGTGTTGTTGTTGTTGTTGTGGTGTTTAGCCCAAGACTAGTTTGATGTTGCTCTCCGTGCTACTAAATCCTGTACAAGTCTCTTTAGCTGTCAGTAACTACTGCAACCTACATTCTTTTGAATGTGCTTACTGCATTCATCTCTTGGTGTCCCTCTAAGATTTTCATCCCCCACACTTCCTTCCAGAACTAGATCGATGATACCTCGATGTCCGGGAATGTGTCCCGTCAATCAATCCCATCTTCTGATCAGTTTGTGCCACAAATTTCTTTCTTCCTAATTCTGTTCAGTACTCCTTCATTAGTTACGTGATCTACCCATATAATCTTCAGCATTCTTCTGTAGCACCACATTCCGAAAGCTTACGTTCTCATCTCATCTAAACTGTTTATCGTCCACGTTTCACTTCCATACGTGGCTACACTCCATACAAAATACTTTCAAAACAGTCTTCCTGACAAATCTATACTAGATGTTAACAAATTTCTCTTCTTCAGAAACTCTTTCCTTGCCATCACCAGTCTACATTTTACATCCTCTCTACTTCGCCCCAACATCGCTTATCTTGTTGCCCAAATAGCAAAACGCACCTAGTAGTTGAAGCGTCTCATTTCCTATTCTAATTCCCTCAGAAACACCTGATTTAATTCGACTACATTCCATTATCCTCGTTTTGCTTTTGTTGATGTTCATCTTATATCCTCCATTCAAGACACTCTCCAATCTCTTCAACTGCTCTTCCAAGTCCTTTGCTGTCTGTGACAGATTGCAATGTCATTGGCAAACCTCAACGTTTTTATTTCTTATCCCTCGATTTTAATTCCTATTTCAAATTTTTCTTTTGTTTCCTTTACTGCTTGCTCAATATACAGATTGAATAACGTCAGGGATAGGCTACGACCCTGTCTCCCTCCTTTCTCAACCACTGCTTCCTTTTCGTACCCATCGACTATCATAACTGAAAAAGTACATCTCTAACAAACTCGAATCATTTGGGTTTATCGGTCTGTTTGATACCGTACAACATTTGCAATTTGTAACGAGATAAACGGATATTTTCCTTTGAAACCTTACGAACTGTGGTCTTCCCTTGGCCTAATTCTCTAGCAAAGACACGCACCGAATTGTAGGGCTCATTAGGTAGCTTCTACAGACTCGTCACTTATAGAAGCCATACCAGAACGGAATTGTCCAAAAAACTGCCGGTATCCCTTAACCACGAACCGAGCGAGATGGCGCAGTGGTTAGACACTGGACTCGCATTCGGGAGGACGACGGTTCAATCCCGTGTCCGGCCATCCTGATTTAGGTTTTCTGTAATTTCCCTAAATCGCTCCAGGCAAATGCCGGGATGGTTCCTTTGAAAGGGCACGGCCGACTTCCTTCCCCATCCTTTCCTAATCCGATGAGACCGATGACCTCGCCGTCTGGTCTCCTTCCCCAAACAAATCAACCCAACCCTTAACCGCGTATCCCGCCGGTTAATATTATTTCTATGCGGTGGCTTTTCGTGGTTCATGCAATGATATACGGGTTGAAAATAGCCGTGGGTTCGAATTTAGCGAGTCACAGAACACATTAAACTTTCGTCTGTTCCGTCCGCACTTCGGCTAAGGTGCCCTGATACAATGCTGGTACGAGATCCCTTCTGGTGTGTTCGTACTGCATTGAACAAAAATGGTTCAAATGGCTCTGAGCACTACGGCACTTAACTTCTGAGGTCATCAGTCTCCTAGAAGTTAGAACTACTTAAACCCAACTAAGCTAAGGACATCACACACATCCATGCCCGAGGCAGGATTCGAACCTGCGTCCGTAGCGGCCACACGGTTCCATTCAATATCATACAGCAGAAACTGTTTGCAATAATTTGCAATATTGTGCAACTTTCAACCTTTCGTTTCGTTTCTGTTAATCTCAACGAGCAATCGTAACTCCAACGTGACTTTACCGACGGGCTGTGTACTGCAGTCCCCGACGCATCGCGCCTACCATGCATCGTGAGGACAAGATGAAATTGATTATAGTGCACACAGAGGCGTTTCAGCAACCGTTCTTTCTGCACTGCATTCGTGGAAGCTCTAATAACAACATCTGATTCAAAATGGTTCAAATGGCTCTGAGCACTATGGGACTTAACATCTGTGGTCATCAGTCCCCTAGAACTTAGAACTACTTAAACCTAACTAACCTAAGGACATCACACACACCCATGCCCGAGGCAGGATTCGAACCTGCGACCGTAGCAGTCGCGCGGTTCCGGACTGAGCGCCTAGAACCGCTAGACCACCGCGGCCGGCAACAACAACATCTGGGTCTATCCCCAGCCTTGCACTTCGCAGTAATTGGGAGAGTATTGGTGTAGACCCATTCTTGAATACTTCTCGACTGTGCTGAATCCCAAAGAGAGAAGCTGCTTGATCTGTTACTGGTAGGTTCGATCAGCAAGCAAGTAGCGGAAATGATGCGTAAGCTCATATGGGAATTCCCTTTTGCAAGTCACTATTGAGAAAATTTAGAGAACCGGCGTTTGGGGCTGACTGCAGAACGGCTCTGCTGTCGACAACGTATATTTCGCGTAAGGAGCACAAACATATGAGTAATGGCGGCTCTTACGGAGGCGTATAGGCTGTTGTTTTACCATCGTTCCGTTTGCGTGTGGAACGATGAAGGCAATGGCCAGTACTGATAGTAGATAGCCTCCGGCGTGCACCGTTTAGTAGCATGCGGAGTATACATGTAGATTGAGATGTATTGGTAGACATAAGATGTGCTCTGTGTCTTTGTCTCGCTCCGTACGCTCCAGCCGTTCTCTCCCCAAATTAACTGGGTTTCTGCATCTGACTCTCCCATATAAATTTGTGTATTTGAAAAACTGTCGCTGTTGCCTTTTATTGTAATACATGGTGCGGGGCCGGAACTTTCATCTTTTAAGAAATCGTAACAACGAAAATATTTTTTTTTACATGGAAGTAGATTTAAAATTTTATTTCATTAGCTTTTGAAAATGATACATTGAAAGTGGTCTCCGTTCTGCTCATTGCTTTTGGAGAATCGAAATGAGAAGTTTCAGTCCAATTTCTCCAGCATGTCTCTGTCTATAATGGCAAAAACAACACCAATACCATTCACAGGTCACCCAGGGTCGGTGGACGACTATAGTACACCAAAGATTTAAGATAGCCCCACAAGAATAAGTCACAGGGCGCTAAATATGGCGAACGTTCTTGCCACTGAAGATCAAAGAGATTAACCGGTCCGGGAAGTGTTGGCGCAAGACAGTCATTGACGTCCTAGCCGTGTGAGCCGCGGCACCTTCTTGTTGGAACCGGACATCCGCCACATCAACTTCTTCAAGTTCGGGAAGAAAATACTCCTCAACCATCTGGACATAATGCTCAAAAGTTCCCATAGCTTCCCTGTCGTTCTCTTCGAAAAACCATGGGCCGTTAATGCCGATTTTGGATAATGTACACCAAACAATCACAAGTTCTGTATGCAGGAGCTCCTCATGAAGTCTCTGGACTTCGTGCCATTCCAGTATTGCATGGTTTCATTAGTCAGTCATCGAGACGAATGAAAATGTACCTCGTCATTCAAGAAGACAAGGACGTCATAACGCAGGTCTTTGGTCACGGCTTTACATGAATTTTTTCGTGAAACAAAATCGCGAGAATGAAGTGTGTGCACCACAGCCAGTTTGTATGTATGAGATTTCAAGTCTTAATGAAAAATTAGTATCACTGCGCAGTCATAAATCGCAACAGCAGGTACATGTTTGCTTGCAAACGGCTTACGTAAATTCAAAATCGCCAGCCTCACAGTCTGGACTTGTTCTGGTGTCCTGGGGGTTACTGAAGACTCTGGTTTCTTTTTCTGCACAGTACCAGTATCCACGAACGTGCCCATGCACATGACAATCAATTTTTCATGTGCAACATGATTTGCAGGCTGTATATGAAACTCTTTCCTGAATGCACGCTGAGTTGTGACGAGCGGTCATTTGAAAAGTAAGTCGCCAAAGTGAACGCGCGCTCCTCTCTCGTCCATTGCATGATCGCTACTAAAATAACCGATTATATATATGTGTGTGTGTGTGTGTGTGTGTGTGTGTGTGTGTGTGTGTGTGCCGTCCTTTCGAAGTGCGCCCAATCCCACACAAAATGAGTAACGGCCGCTGTGTGGCGCACGTTTCAATCAAGGAAGTTCCCGCGCCGCACCCTGTACACATGTCACGCATATCGGACATTACACCTGCTGCGTACCGTCTACACACATAAACTAATAATCAGATTCAAATGTTCCATTCACACCCCAAACAGCACGCTACAGTTATACGCGGCATAACTTAAGCGTCAGGTGGTGTGCAGGTCTTTTCCACATCGCATGCCCCAATAACCAACTTTCTTACGTGCTTATCATTCTACAGACAGCGCACAAGCTCATATTTGGGTCAATAAGCCGAAGGAAATCGTCCGTGTTATTTTTCAGGGAAGAATCCCGGCATTTAACTTGAGCAAACGGAGAAAACAACATAAAATCTAAATCTGGGAGACGGAAAATGAAACCACAGCGCCATCTCACCCAATGATTTTCTTTCGTGTAATGCGAGGTTGCTGGCGGAAGTACTACTGGTGAGACATTGGTTTCTGTAATCAATCTTCATGTAAACTGTAATTTTACTTTATCTAGTTGCGCACCGGATACCGACGAAAGACAGCAGTAGTGAAAAATGATAAACACTGAAATCAGGAGATGCATAACCCGGCACCTTCAACTGTTTAATTATTCATTTGCGACGCATTGTCCATGTTAGGTCTCGATTCTGGAACATCGATGCTGGTTCAATATAATCACTTATGCTTATGTGGCCTAGTTGAATCATTGTAGTAGAAAGAATGTAGTGAATACACAGTTGTAAGTTTGAAACTCATTCAAACGGCTTACGTCGATAAAAATTACACAGAGGTCGAAAGCTGAGTGGGTAATTGTTGTACACGTTAAACACCGATATTTTCCAAAGGCACTGAGGATTAACAATTCCTAGCTTACAGCCGTGTGATTCAAAGTTAGAAGTGCGCAAAGTACGTTAAGTAATCATCCTACAGAATAATGAATTAGGAATTAAATGATTACTAAATGAAACAAGCATCATTATTTATTCGGTCTATTCTGTTAAGGAAAACATTTGACAAGCAGTCATGATATTCTAGCAGAACATAACATTACCTTGCGGTACTTACTGACTGCAAATGATAAAATTTAAAATTGTTACATTTTATATCTGTCTAAGTCGATTACGCGTTTAGGGCACACAATTACACTTTATCTGGAACATAACAATTAAGGTAGTGTAATGAAAAAGCTTCAGAGAATATTAGGAAGCTATCGTTGACAGTTGGGAAGGAGCAGTTCACAGATCGTGGTCTAATGGACTATTGGTTAGCATAGGGATCCCACGTTCGACTCCCAGTCGCGTCGCAGATTTCCTTTGCTCGGGAATTGGGTGTTTGTCTTGTCCTATTCACTTTACGTCATCTTCATCGACGTGCAAGTCAATGAAATGGCGTGAAATACAGAGTGGTCAGAAACGGTCTGAAAAGCTCGTGAGGGTGTTGCAGTAGGAAGTAGTTCTTAAGCAGTAAATCCGATACGTTGCGCCGTTTACAAGTTAATGACCCTCGAAGTCAGCCAATGGAAATGGAAACGCCGTGTGGCTAGCGCCTCCCGTCGGGTAGACCGTTCGCCTGGTGCAACTCTTTCGAGTTGACGCCACTTCGGCGACTTGCATGTCGAGGGGGATGGAATGAGGATGATAAGGACGACACAACACCCAGTTCCTGAAGCACAGATTAATGAAGAATTATTCTAGCGACGATAACTGCCACAAATAGGAACCTCCACTGATATAAGCGCTTCTGGCAAAGGAGAGAGTGTTATGGCGAGGCGCATAGGAAGGAGCATCTCTTAAACGATGATGCTGCTTAGTTGTTCGCCCACAGCAGTCTAAGAAGTAGAATTGGAATGGTATATAGTTAAGCGGTTTCTATCAGCCTAAACCTGAAGTGGCGCCCTCAGAATTTTTGTATTAGAAGTATTTCATATGATCAGGGTAGCACGTAAGTCTGTGTTTCTAAAAATTATTGTCGTTAAAGCTACGAATTTCGATCAGGTTGGAAGATACTGAAATCTTTCAAGACTACCACCAATAAGACCCGTCACAACAGGTCAAGAGAATTTGGAGTACGTAAAAAATGTTTGACACACTACCGCCCAAAAAGAACCTGGAAGTGGAAATTGTTATCTCGTAAGATGATATCAAGAGGGTATTATAAAGAAGAGCTGGCAGCTCCAACTTTAATTCTCCTATGAGAATGCAGTAGCCCTATATGATCGCAGTCAACATGTTAGCCTCTGTCTTAACTTTGCACGTTGCTGTTGTCGTCAAGTAGACGTGTCTTTTTAAAGAACAACATGACCCCTCGTCTATGGTCATATACAATTTTGATTTAGGCATGCTTTCCTGTTCCAATTTCGAGCAGACTGCAACTGCGTTTCCATCTCTTCTTAGGATGGCCAACGTTTCTTTTCCCTTGAAGTGCATATTTATATGCTAATCTAGATATTTGTTCATCTAAGATCCTTTAAACGTTTTCGTGATAATTTTCTATAGTCCTCTATTTTCTGGAGTATGCTTTAGACACTCAGTTCATTTTTAATTTGATTTTTCTTTCTCCGATCTATGAATTTGGTGGCAGCCAGGGGTCTTAGGAGTAACATCTCTGCTGCTTCATTTCTTCTCCGTTCACTGCCGGATAGAATGCAAGTCTCTGATCCATGGATAGTTTTCATAATTAAACTTTCGCTACTTGATAGGGCTCCCATGAAGAAAGAAAGATCGTAAACAAGGAAACTTTCTGGAACATTTAATAGAATCGCGGAAGAGAAATAACGATCAAACCGTTGAAAGTAACTCATTTTAATTTCCACATGGGAGGATAAGTTTTTTAATTGCGTACCATGTCTACGTTTCAGTCTACAATCGTTGCTCAGTGTGACGTCTGTCTTCACCCAAGACAGCCTCAAATCGCACCAGAAGGAAGAAGGAGGGGAAGATTGGGTTTAGGTACCGTCACCATCGAGGTCATTCGAGACGGAACACAAGCTCGGATTGTGCAAAGGATGTGGAAAAAAATCGGTAGTGCCCCTTCAAAGGAACCATCCCGGCATGTTCCTGGGGAGAGTTACAGAAATCGCCTAAAACCTAAATCAGGATGGCCGGAGGAGTGTTTGAATGGTCATCCTTCCGAATGTGAGCCAGTGTGCTGACCGTTGCGCCACCTCGCACTAGAGATTGCTCTACTGCTCCCCGAAACATCTCAGGTGGGATGTTGGCTACCTCCCTCGCTAAATTCATCTTCAGCCTCCAACGTATGTTACTGTTCGTTGATAAAACTTATTCTTCAGGTAACATCACAGCCAGAAAATATACGGGCTATAATCTAACGATCGTGGTGGCCACGCAATGACCAAATGACCAGTAAATTTAAGCATCCCAATCATATTCTTCAACCTCGGTGAGGAAACAGAACCTCTCCTTATTCCTTTAATGCGGGCACTGTTTGTAGCTCGACATACATCGAAATGGTACTCCACTTCTCGCCACATGTACATAAGCGTGACAGGTGTTACGTCCCCTCCTGTGGCGTAGAAACGTTGTCTCAAATGTACCAGTTCTCGAACCTTTTTCCTGTAAAAAATATAGTTGATAAATACCCACCCACTGTAATCCAGCGCAGTCAGATCGGGATACCGAGGAGGCTAGGCAATGGGACCGGCTTACAAGCCATCGTGAAGAAATGTAAAATCTCCATGATAATGGGTGGGGCACAATCCTGCTGGAAAATGACGTCGCGAGGCATCTGTGGAACTTCATATTTCGTCCGCATGTCGAGATAGGTGTGCCATGTCAATGTAGACTAAATAAAAAAAATGGACTAAGCACACTATGTTAATGTTGTCTGAGCCACACATTAACGTTTGGTGTGTTCCTTTCGTAATCAGTCACTACTCATAGAGTCTCACTATGCCATATTTGACTATTATGTTTGTTAACTTGGCCACGGACGTGGAAGGTAGCTACATCTATTAACAATACCACACAGAGGTAGTCGTTTTCGTCTATGCGATGCAACATTTCAACAGCAAAATCACACCATTCTGCATGACCCTCAGGCTTAATGTGTTGAAAAAGTTGGAATCACGCAACCAGAGACGTTTGTGCAAGATGTAGAGCACCGTCGGAAGAGGGAGGGCTTGTTCCCTACAAGGTAACGGATTTACGTGGGCTTCTAGCGAATGTAAATAGTCTTCACGGGTGTGCCGCCGGATGACGTTGTGCAAATCCCACAATATTTCCTCGGAGCAACTGTCCGACATCATCAGGTGGTTGAACCTCGCTGGTGGCTAGGTACGACTGACAAGATCCGCATGTCGACGCCGCTGTATGTAGAGCACGCGCGTGATGACTGCGCAGGCGCGGGAACCATGCATGCGCAAAAATTTGCAGATAGATGGCGCCGGACTCAAACGCCCTCTGCCGGGAAACGCAGAGCGGCCATTCTGCGCGTGTGCTGACGCTGTATTTCCTAACATGCTGCCAAAGTTATGACGGGTCTATTATCGAAAGCTCTTTGCTTTCTCGTCGTGATTTAACAGCAGCCAATGCAGGGTTCCAGGCTGTACTCAATTGAAATCCCGCATCCCTGTTGATAAGGTTATCAGCTGTACGGATATGTATTGCTGCCTTAATGACGCAATCCCAGAAATAGGATGCTGAGGATAAAACTTCCGTCTTTTCATGAATCATGTGATGTCCTGTGTTCAGACAGTGTTCTGCAATTGCCGACTTCTCCGTTTGGCGTAGGCGTGTATGACGCTGATGTTCATCGCAACGTTCTTGTACTGTGGGACATGTCTGACCTATATATGCCGCCCCACACTGACAAGGAATCTTGTACACACCTCGTTTCCTCAGACCGAGATCATCCTTAACCGAACCTAACAGGTTCCTCAGTTTTGCAGATGGTCGGAAAACATACTTGATGTCATATCTTTCGAGGACTCTTCCGATTCTTGACGACATGGCACTAAAGTACGGCAAGAAGGCCAAGGTGGTGGGTGTCTTCGTATCTTCATTCTGCTTCATAGATTGAACTCGCTTGGGCCTGAATGCATTACGTATCTGTCTCTCAGAATAACCGTTTTGACGGAAGACTGTCTTCAAATGTTGCATCTCACTCAGCAGGCTTTCAGAGTCAGATACCACACGCGCTCTATGAACTAGCGTACGTAATGCACTACCGCATTGTGCTGGATGATGGCAGCTTGTGGCCTGCAGATATAGATCTGTATGAGTTGGCTTGCTGTATACGCTGTGTCCCAAGGTTCCATCTGCTTTCCTTCGTACCAAAACATCAAGGAAAGGTAAAGTGCCATGTTTTTCCACTTCCATAGTGAAGTTAATATTCGGATGGAGCGAATTTAAATGTTGAAGAAACGTAGGTAGGGTATCCAGTCCGTGTGGCCACACCACAAAAGTGGGATTTGCACAACGTCATCCGGCGGCACACCCGTGAAGACTATTTACGACATATCCGCCGGGAAAGCCTGAATAGTCACTTCTAGCGAATGGTTCGCGCCCATGTTCCACGATGTCTTCATTCGCATGCGTTTTAGGGTATTTTCCAGAATTTGAAATCAAACTTCGTGTATCCCGAAGAGTTCTGTGCGACTGATGAATGTATTTTCATGTAGAAGGCTCCACGTTCCACTCACTTCTTACCCGCTACTGCGCATATGTTACAGATTTTTAACTTGCTAACCATATCAAACATTGCACCTTTCGGTGTAGCGTCCGTATATTGATTGTGAGGAGTACGTCTGCCAATTGCACACTAAACATTTATGCGCATGCGCCATGCGACTCAGCGCTGTTCATGTAACGGCAGAATCACATCGTTGAGAGTGTCTATGGATTGCATATTTAACGAACAACATAAAAGGTCGAGTTCTTTCGTGATGAGGATTTGTTGGTATATATCTATAGCTAGGACACTCTGTACACTTATGCGACGCTGAGGTTTCCTCCAAAATCTCTCATAATCTGACACGCTCCTTATCAAATATCTGTGCGTTCATCACTACTCTGGAAGCCAGCTTGCAGTGTATATCGGAGGGTAAGCCTGCTTTGTGAACCATTGCTATCTGCCGCCTTCCTGCTGCAGTGGAAGAACTACTGTCAGTAACCCTCTGCGTAATCTCGAAAGTCCGTAATTTAACCCTCATCGCCTTTTCGCGAGAGCTATAGAAGGAAGGAAAATGTTTGTTGAGTTAACTAGAAATTTCTACAGTGAACCACATTATAGTGATATTTTCACTCTGCAGCTGAGCGTGAGCTGATATGAAACTTCCTAGCAGATTAAAACATTATGCCGGATCGACACTCACTCTCGGGACGTTCGTCTTCCGCGAACAAGAGCTCCAACATCTGAGCTAAGCAAGCACGACTCACGACTCGTTCTCACAGCTTTACTCACGCCATTCTGGAAATATACCACAGGCTGTGGCTAAGCCGTGTCTCCGTTAGATCCTTTCTTCCGCGAGTGTTAGTTCTGCAAGTTTCGCAAGAGAATTTTGTGAAGCTTCGAAAATCCGAGGCGAGTTACTGCCGGAAGTACGAGGGGCGTTAGTAAAGTCCGTGCAAAAATAAAAACTAGTTACGTGTTTGGGGTAAACCTTTTTTTATTTTTCGACATAGTCTCCTTTTAGACTTATCCATTTCGTCCAACGCTCTTCTTATTTGTTGATCACTTACGAATGATAGGAATTGTCCTAGTCTGCAAAATAACTATTAGTTGCAGTATTCACCTCCTCGTTTGAATAAAATCTTTGTCCCGCCAGCGGTTTCTTCAAATTGGGGAACAAATAGTAGTCCGAGGGGGCAAGCTTTGAGAGTAGGGGGGATGTGAAACGAGTTGGAATACTATTTCCATTAATTTTGCGACCACAACTGCTGAGGTGTGTGCTTGTGCATTGTCGTGATGGAAAAGGACTTTTTGCGGTGCAATCGCCGGCATTTTTCTTGCAGCTCGATTTTCAAACGGTCTAATAACGATGAATAATATGCACCTGTAATAGTTTGACCTTTTCCAGATAGTCGATAAGGATAATCCCTTGCGAATCCCAAAAGACAGTTGCCACAACCTTTCCGGCCTAAGGAATGGTCTTCGCCTTTTTTGGTGCAGATACTCCCTTGGTAATCCATTGTTTAGATTGTAGTAATGTATCCATGCTTCATCCACAGTGACGAAACGACGCTTAAAGTCCTGCGGATTCTTCCTGAACAGCTGCAAACCATCCTTGCAACACATCACACGATTCCGTTTTTGGTCAAGCGTGAGCGATCGCGCAACCCATCTTGCGGATAGCTTTCTCATGTACAAATGTTTGCGCAAAATATTATGTAAACTTTCATTCGAGACGCCCACAGCATTATCAATCTCACGCACCTTAACTCTTCTGTCATCCATCACCATATCATGGAATTCATCAATAATTTCTGTAGTGGTAACCTCCACAGGGCGTCCAGAACGTTCAGTATCAGTTGTGCCCATATGGCCACTCCGGAAATTTTGAAACCACTTATAAACTTTCTAATCGAAGGTGCAGAGTCACTGTAATGTTTATCAAGCTTCTCTTTAGTCTCCTCAGGCTTTCGCCTTTCATAAAGTAATGTTTAATAAACACGAGAAATTCTTCTTCGTCCATTTTTTGACAATCACTCGACTTCCTTGATTCACACGAATGCCAAGCACAAAGAAATAGACCAATATGGCTGAAACTTGGTGTGCGTTCTTTCCAAAGATGCTACTAACTAAACATGACCTTGCTATTTTGTCTAAAACTGACATGGTGAGACCGTGGTTGTGTAGAATTAATGTGGGTTAATTCTTACAAAGAAGAAAACAGCAACCAGCCATTATTAATACTGCTATTTATTTAGGTAAATAGCGCCGTTACCGGTTTAGAACTGGCAAGTTCATCATCAGACGGCTGTTCACATGATTTTCAAGATACTCTTTACATTATCGTCCGTTTTCGATTTTTATTATTCGACTGTGTCGAAGTTTTTTTGGTGTGTTGTTGCCCTACGGTAGAAAACAGTGTTAGAAGCGCCCTATGTGAAAATAACTAACCTCCAAACGGTGAAATACAGCGTAAATAAAAATGTGAGGTTAAGTGGTTATGGTACTTGCGAAAATTCCGCACGATTTTGTTGCGAAGTTGCAGGATTGTATTTTTCGAATATTCCTAAATATATCAAGCACTTATGTAATTTGTACATCACCATTTTGTGCAAAGCACCACACACACACTCACACACACACATACACACACCAAAAACAATTTGCTAAATGTGAAGTTATCACAAAGATTGCAGATTTACAAACTTCACATGTGGCAAATTCTTTTTGGTGTGTGTGTGTGTGTGTGTGTGTGTGTGTGTGTGTGTGTGTGTGTGTGTGTGGTGCTTTGCACAAAATGCTGGTGTACAAATTACATAAGTGCTTGATATATTTAGGAATATTCGAAAAATACAATCCTGCAACTTCGCAACAAAATCGCGCGGAATTTTTGACGTAAGTATCATAACCACTTAACCCCATATATTTATTTACGCTGTATTTCATCGTTTGGAGGTTAGTTATTTTCACATATGGCGCTTCTAACACTGTTTTCTACCGTAGGGCAACAACACACCAAAAATACTTCGCCACAGAGGAATAATAAAAATCGAAAACGGACGATAATGTAAAGTGCATCTTGAAAATCATGTGAACAGCCGTCTGATGATGAACTTGCCAGTTCGAAACCGGTAACGGCGCTATTTACCTAAATAAATAGCAGTATTAATAGTGGCTGGTTGCTGTTCTCTTCTTTGTATGAATTAACCTACACTAAACATGACCTTGATACGCGCCGGTGCTGCCACCTCTCGGACTTTGGACGGACTTTTCAAACGCCCTCGTCAAGCTGTGAAGACGCGTCGCAAGCCGTACTTGAGAAGGTCAGTAGTTAGAGCACTTGCCCGCGAAAGGAAAAGTTCTCGAGTTCGAGTCTCGCTTCGGCACACAGTTTTAATCTGCCAGGAAGTTTCGGCCACACCGTGCTCCACAACGCTACGGTTCTGTGGTGTTACGAGTTTTCTGAGCACGATAGCATCCACGAGCTGCCCCTGAAGGACTAGTGTGTGTTGAAATACGACGCCTGCTACATTTCATGTTAGGCAAAGCAGATCGTCTTCCCCTCGGCAATCGGAAGTCCTGAGAATAGTGCTGGACCTCCGCACAGCTCCGCCTGCAGCTTATCGGGGCATGGGGTCAGGCGGCTAAGCGGCAGCTGGCCTGGGCTGGCGCTCTCTGTCCTGTTCTGTTCTGGTCCGCGGGCGCGGCGGTCGATAGCCCCGCTGTGCTCTGCTCTGCACTGCAACTGTGCCTGTTGCCTCCTCACAGACAGCGGGCCTCGCTGCGCCCAGTGTACCGCGCTCACACTCCAGTGTCCCTCTCTGGCTGGCGACCCCGTGGCGGCGGTTATCTGAATATACACACATCTGCGTCGCTCACGAAAGGTACCAGGCGTGGAAGTACGAAACCGGACTTTGGTTGCAATAATTACACGTCTGTTGTTTGAAACATTGCTACACAACTGGCCATTAAAATTGCTACACAACGAAGATGACGTGCTACAGACGCGGAATTTAACCGACAGGAAGAAGATGCTGTGATATGCCAACGATTAGCTTTTCAGAGCATTCACACAAGGTTGGCGCCGGTGGCGACACCGACTACGTGCTGACATGAGGAAAATTTCCAACCGATTTCTCATACACAAACAGCAGCTGACCGGCGTTGCCTGGTGAAACGTTGTTGTGATGCCTCGTGTAAGGAGGATAAATGCGTACCATCACGTTTCCGACTTTCATAATGGTCGGATTCTAGCCTATCGTGATTGCGGTTTATCGTATCGTGACATTGCTGCTCGCGTTGGTCGAGATCCAATCACTTTTAGCAGAATATGGAATCGGTGAGTTCAGGAGGGTAATACGGAAAGCCGTGCTGGATTCCAACGGCCTCGTATCGCTAGCAGTCGAGATGACAGGCATCTTATCGGCATGGTTGTAACGGATCGTGCAGCCACGTCTCTATCCCTGAGTCAACAGATGGGGACGTTTGCAAGACAACAACCAGCTGCACGAACAGTTCGACGACGTTTGCAGCAGCATGGACTATCAGCTCGGAGACCATGGCTGCGGTTACCCTTGACACTGCATCACAGATAGGAGCGCCTGCGATGGTGTACTCAACGACGAACCTGGGTGCATGAATGGCAAAACATCATTTCTTTGGATGAATCCATGTTCTGTTTACAGCATCATGATGGTCACATCCGTATTTGGCGACATCGCGGTGAACGCACATTGGAAGCGTGTATTCGTCACCGCCATACTGGCGTATCATCCGGCGTGATGGTATGGGGTGCCATTGGTTACTCGTCTCGGTCACCTCTTGTTCGCATTGACGGCACTTTGAATAGTGGACATTACATTTCAGATGTGTTACGACCTGTGGCTCTACCCTTCATTCGATCCCTGTAAAACCCTACATTTCAGCAAGATAATGCATGACCGAATGTTGCAGGTCCTGTACGGGCGTTTCTGGATACAGAAAATGTTCACTGCTGCCCTGGGAAGCATATTCTCCAGATCTCTCACCAACTGAAAACGTCTGGTCACGTCTGGCTCGTCACAATACGCCAGTCACTACTAATGGCTCTAAAGCACTATGGGACTTAACATCTGAGGTCATCAGTCCCCTAGAACTTAGAACTACTTAAACCTAACTAACCTAAGGACATCACACACATCCATGCCCGAGGCAGGATTCGAACCTGCGACCGTAGCGGTCGCGCGGTTCCGGACTGAAGCACCTAGAACCGCTCGGCCACATCGGCCGGCCCAGTCACTACTCTTGATGAACTGTGGTATCGTGTTGAAGCTGCATGGGCAGCTGTACCTGCGCACGCGATCCAAGCTCTGTTTGACTCAATGCCCAGGTGTATCAAGGCCGTTATTACGGCCAGAGGTGGTTGTTCTGGATACGGATTTCTCAGGATCTATGCACCCAAATTGCGTGAAAATGCAATCACATGTCAGTTCTAGTATAAAATATTTGTCCAATCAATACCGGTTTATCATCTGCGTTTCTTCTTCGTGTAGCAATTTTAATGGCCAGTAGTGTATTTATACATTTCCCCCACCTCTCCCGACAGCCTATCAATGGCACGCTAAAAAGAAAAAAAAATACTTCTTTTGAAACGAACCAGACAGCGCAGTCAGCGAGCCAGTTTCGTACATTTTCATATGAATTAGAGCGTTGTTCAGCGGCAGTGTGTCCCAGTGATGCAAACAGGTGATAATCGGACGGAGACAAGTCTGAGGAAAAAGCCGCATTCCCTGGTATTTCCCAACTGAACGCCTTGATCGTTTCCCTGACCCGCTTTGCTTTGTGGTTTGGGCGTTATCAAGGAGCAATGTGACTGTGTTACCTTTTCTCATATTCAAGTCGTTTTTGACGTAATGCTCGACTTAAATCGATCATTTGACGTAGGTAGCTATCTGTGTCATTGTTTTCCCCAGGTTTTAGCAGCTCAAATGGATGACATCCTTCTAATCCTACCAAACACGGAGCACCGTATTCTTTCCAAAGCTATTTAGTCTTGCAGTGGATGCCGATGGTTAGCCTGGATCCACCCATGATTTACGACGCTTAGGCTTCTCAAAATTTATCTATTTTTCATCACATGTCACTAATCGATGGAGAAACTACTTTCTTTTGTATCTGGCGAGCAGCATTTCCGATATGATCTTTCGATTCGTTGCTCTCTTCCACTCAGTTCATGTTGAACCCATTTTCCCCATTTTCAACCGAAGAGAAACGCGTTGCTGCTTCACATTCCATTGTTCCGCGAGTTCCTGTTGACTCTACCATAGTCATCCAATAAGGCCTGCATTTCGTTGTCTTCGAACTTTTTCCGTGGTTTCCCGCGCTCGTCGTCCCTCATGTCACAATCATCACTTTTGAATTTTTTGAAACACGCGAAATACTGTATTTTCCTAAGAACATGTTCGGCAAAACCTTCGTTAAGCATTCGATGACATTCTGCAGCAGTTTTTTTCAAATGATAACAGAAAACCAATGCCATCCACAAATCGTAGTTCGTAGGCACAAAACTCGACATGTTCACGTGTTTGATACAGATACCGATATAGCGAATTTGGGTTACTGTGTGTTGGCAGTCGTCGTCAGCCGTTGCAGGAAGCAGATGGCGATGCAGACGAGGTCGCACGGGCCCTACACTGTCGGCTAGCACCATCTATAGGGAAATTCCGATTTCATACTTCTACACCTGGTACATGAGGTTGCCTGGTATCCGGCATTAGCCTGACATGTCTGGCATTTTACTGTGAAGACTGGCCAAATATTTACAAATCCAGGGTGTCTGGATTTGGTTAGGCTTATTTGTGACGAAGTAGAGTACGCAAACTAAGACCCGTTCCAAGTAAATGACGTGAGCGCCAAGAATAGCGTCAGCACGAATAAAGAGATCCAACACGAGAATATACGAGGGTTGAATGAAAAGTAATGCCTTCACATTCGTTAGTTGGGTTTTGATAGGAATGTTTTAATAAACCAAATACAGAGGTAATCCTTAGAATGTGATCTTTATCAATATTCGCTTTTCCACATAATCACCAGCCAATTGGATACATTTCTGCCAACGATGAACAAGTTTTCTGAAGACGTCATGGAAGAAGTCGACACCCTGTTTCCTTAGAGTTCTCTCAATGTCTTCATCAGAAGCATAATGATGTCCCCGGAGATTCCCTTTCATTATCGGGAACAGATGGAAGTCAGACGGTGCTAAATGTGGACTGCATGGAGAATGCCGTACGGTGGTGAGATTCAGTCTCTGAAGTTCTGCTGTGGTGGTACGTGAAGTGTGCACAGATCTTCCGATAGCCAAGCAAAACAATAATGTGACCCACACGTTCTTGTGAAATGCCGACTGTGCTTGCAATTTCTCTCTGAGTGATACGATTATCGTCCTGAATCAGTATGTCAACATTTTTCTTGTGAAACTCGGTGGCTGCTGTCACAGGACGTCCAATTCATTGTTTGTCACTTAGGTCAGATGTTCCCGCCTCAACATCTTTAAACTTACTCTCCCAACGACGCACTGTACTCACTTCAACACAATTCCCATAAACTGCTTTCAGTCTCTGATGAAACTCCTTTGGGGTGACACCTTCTGCTGCCAAGAATTCAGTGACTGCGCGTTGCTTAAATCGCATTGACCGACCATCTGCGCAGGATTCCGTACTTTACACTGTAGCAACACAACAGTTCACTGCTAAGGCTTGCCGCCAACTGGAGCTGTAGAGAAGAGGCTACGGAACAAGCTAGTACCTACCGGCCAGTGTCGGTTGGTCGCAGTCAGTGTGCTCCCTGCCGCCGTTGGATAAGCAGCTGCAGCAGCAAGTCGTATACTCCTAGCTCACTCATTTGTTACATAGTTTAATTCTTAATTTCTTTGCGTGTTTTTGGTACTTGCATTGTGTAATTCATAAATTTCGGGCGTATTATAGTATTTGAGAGTTGTAGCATCGTGTTTTAGTACCTGAATATTGTAATTTCGCTTAGTCTCCTTCCGCCGCCGAGCAGTGTCAGCAGTGCGCAAGTAGCAGCATTACTGCATTTACTAGGCAATCTTGTATTTTAATAACCGTTTAAATTTTGTCGATTTGTTTGCGCTCTCTGTAGATTAGTTCAGACGTTCTTAGCAAAACAGTTTTTAGCATGGATAGGGACTGCAACTGCTGTGTTCGGATGCAGGCTGAGTTGGCATCCCTTCGCTCCCAGCTTCAGGCAGTGTTGGCTTCGGTCACACAGCTTGAGGCTGTTGCCAATGGGCATCACTGTGGGGGTCGGGATGGGGGTTTGTCGGGGACGGCCAGCTCGTCCCACGCATCCCCTGATCGGACTACGACTGTGGTTGCCCGGGATACTGCCCGCATTGAGGCTGATCCCTCACCTGTGGTAGAGTGGGAGGTCGTTTCAAGGTGTGGCAGGGGGCGAAAGACATTCCGGAGGGCTGAACGGAAAGCCTCTCCAGTTTGTCTGACGAACCGGTTTCAGGCTCTGTCTCAGGCTGATACTGATCTTCGGCCTGACACGGCTGCTTGTCCTGTTCCAGAGGTTGCCCCTCAGTCTGCAAGATCCGGGCAGTCGCAGAGGGTGGGCTTACTGGTAGTTGGGAGCTCCAACGTCAGGCGCGTAATGGGGCCCCTTAGGGAAATGGCAGCAAGAGAGGGGAGGAAAACCAATGTGCACTCCGTGTGCATACCGGGGGGAGTCATTCCAGATGTGGAAAGGGTCCTTCCGGATGCCATGAAGGGTACAGGGTGCACCCATCTGCAGGTGGTCGCTCATGTCGGCACCAATGATGTGTGTCGCTATGGATCGGAGGAAATCCTCTCTGGCTTCCGGTGGCTATCTGATTTGGTGAAGACTGCCAGTCTCGCTAGCGGGATGAAAGCAGAGCTCACCATCTGCAGCATCGTCGACAGGACTGACTGCGGACCTTTGGTACAGAGCCGAGTGGAGGGTCTGAATCAGAGGCTGAGACGGTTCTGCGACCGTGTGGGCTGCAGATTCCTCGACTTGCGCCATAGGGTGGTGGGGTTTCGGGTTCCGCTGGATAGGTCAGGAGTCCACTACACGCAACAAGCGGCTACACGGGTAGCAGGGGTTGTGTGGCGTGGGCTGGGCGGTTTTTTAGGTTAGATGGCCTTGGGCAAGTACAGAAAGGGCAACAGCCTCAACGGGTGCGGGGCAAAGTCAGGACATGCGGGGACCAAGCAGCAATCGGTATTGTAATTGTCAACTGTCGAAGCTGCGTTGGTAAAGTACCGGAACTTCAAGCGCTGATAGAAAGCACCGAAGCTGAAATCGTTATAGGTACAGAAAGCTGGCTTAAGCCAGAGATAAATTCTGCCGAAATTTTTACAAAGGTACACACGGTGTTTAGAAAGGATAGATTGCATGCAACCGGTGGTGGAGTGTTCATCGCTGTTAGTAGTAGTTTATCCTGTAGTGAAGTAGAAGTGGATAGTTCCTGTGAATTATTATGGGTGGAGGTTACACTAAACAACCGAACTAGGTTAATAATTGGCTCCTTTTACCGACCTCCCGACTCAGCAGCATTAGTGGCAGAACAACTGAGAGAAAATTTGAAATACATTTCACATAAATTTTCTCAGCATGTTATAGTCTTAGGTGGAGATTTCAATTTACCAGATATAGACTGGGACACTCAGATGTTTAGGACGGGTGGTAGGGACAGAGCATCGAGTGACATTATACTGAGTGCACTATCCGAAAATTACCTCGAGCAATTAAACAGAGAACCGACTCGTGGAGATAACATCTTGGACCTACTGATAACAAACAGACCCGAACTTTTCGAATCTGTATGTACAGAACAGGGAATCAGTGATCATAAGGCCGTTGCAGCATCCCTGAATATGGAAGTTAATAGGAATATAAAAAAAGGGAGGAAGGTTTATCTGTTTAGCAAGAGTAATAGAAGGCAGATTTCAGACTACCTAACAGATCAAAACGAAAATTTCTGTTCCGACACTGACAATGTTGAGTGTTTATGGAAAAAGTTCAAGGCAATCGTAAAATGCGTTTTAGACAGGTACGTGCCGAGTAAAACTGTGAGGGACGGGAAAAACCCACCGTGGTACAACAACAAAGTTAGGAAACTACTGCGAAAGCAAAGAGAGCTCCACTCCAAGTTTAAACGCAGCCAAAACCTCTCAGACAAACTGAAGCTAAACGATGTCAAAGTTAGCGTAAGGAGGGCTATGCGTGAAGCGTTCATTGAATTCGAAAGTAAAATTCTATGTACCGACTTGACAGAAAATCCTAGGAAGTTCTGGTCTTACGTTAAATCAGTAAGTGGCTCGAAACAGCATATCCAGACACTACGGGATGATGATGGCATTGAAACAGAGGATGACACGCGTAAAGCTGAAATACTAAACACCTTTTTCCAAAGCTGTTTCACAGAGGAAGACCGCACTGCAGTTCCTTCTCTAAATCCTCGCACAAACGAAAAAATGGCTGACATAGAAATAAGTGTCCAAGGAATAGAAAAGCAACTGGAATCACTCAATAGAGGAAAGTCCACTGGACCTGACGGGATACCAATTCGATTCTACACAGAGTACGCGAAAGAACTTGCCCCCCTTCTAACAGCTGTGTACCGCAAGTCTCTAGAGGAACGGAGGGTTCCAAATGATTGGAAAAGAGCACAGATAGTCCCAGTCTTCAAGAAGGGTCGTCGAGCAGATGCGCAAAACTATAGACCTATATCTCTTACGTCGATCTCTTGTAGAATTTTAGAACATGTTTTTTTGCTCGCGTATCATGTCATTTCTGGAAACCCAGAATCTACTGTGTAGGAATCAACATGGATTCCGGAAACAGCGATCGTGTGAGACCCAACTCGCCTTATTTGTTCATGAGACCCAGAAAATATTAGATACAGGCTCCCAGGTAGATGCTATTTTTCTTGACTTCCGGAAGGCGTTCGATACAGTTCCGCACTGTCGCCTGATAAACAAAGTAAGAGCCTACGGAATATCAGACCAGCTGTGTGGCTGGATTGAAGAGTTTTTAGCAAACAGAACACAGCATGTTGTTATCAATGGAGAGACGTCTACAGACGTTAAAATAACCTCTGGCGTGCCACAGGGGAGTGTTATGGGACCATTGCTTTTCACAATATATATAAATGACTTAGTAGATAGTGTCGGAAGTTCCATGCGGCTTTTCGCGGATGATGCTGTAGTATACAGAGAAGTTGCTGCATTAGAAAATTGTAGCGAAATACAGGAAGATCTGCAGCGGATAGGCACTTGGTGCAGGGAGTGGCAACTGACCCTTAACATAGACAAATGTAATGTATTGCGAATACATAGAAAGAAGGATCCTTTATTGTATGATTATATGATAGCGGAACAAACACTGGTAGCAGTTACTTCTGTAAAATATCTGGGAGTATGCGTACGGAACGATTTGAAGTGGAATGATCATATAAAACTAATTGTTGGTAAGGCGGGTACCAAGTTGAGATTCATTGGGAAAGTGCTTAGAAAATGTAGTCCATCAACAAAGGAGGTGGCTTACAAAACACTCGTTCGACCTATACTTGAGTATTGCTCATCAGTGTGGGATCCGTACCAGGTCGGGTTGACGGAGGAGATAGAGAAGATCCAAAGAAGAGCGGCGCGTTTCGTGACTGGGTTATTTGGTAACCGTGATAGCGTTACGGAGATGTTTAATAAACTCAAGTGGCAGACTCTGCAAGAGAGGCGCTCTGCATCGCGGTGTAGCTTGCTCGCCAGGTTTCGAGAGGGTGCGTTTCTGGATGAGGTATCGAATATATTGCTTCCCCCTACTTATACTTCCCGAGGAGATCACGAATGTAAAATTAGAGAGATTAGAGCGCGCACGGAGGCTTTCAGACAGTCGTTCTTCCCGCGAACCATACGCGACTGGAACAGGAAAGGGAGGTAATGACAGTGGCACGTAAAGTGCCCTCCGCCACACACCGTTGGGTGGCTTGCGGAGTATCAATGTAGAATGTAGATGTAGATACCAATGCTGACAACTGTTGAAGAGTTACGAAGGTGGAGGCATTACTTTTCAGTCAACCCTCGTATATAGATATACCGACCAATGCTATTCTTACATCTGTCTCCTACGTTTTCCCTCGTAGGCCGAACGAGCAGTTAATCTGACTGATCGCTTAGCTACTGCCATAACTGCCAAATTATAAAGTTTTTTTAGTTTAAGCACGTTTAAGGTTCATCTTGCAAATACGTGTCGTTTATTATTGATTATTAGTTAACGACTGGAAACAACCAACTGACTATTTCTATTTAAAATTGGTAGTCTGGCTATTGGGAAAAATGTTCGACTGAATAAAACATCGAGTCCGGATTTTCTTTAAGCCGACTTGGCAACCCTACATTAAAGATGTAACAAAACGATACTGACAGACTTTTACGGGTAATAGAGGGCCTCCTGAAAAAGAAATTCAAGATGCAAAAACTTTCCCAGTTGCTGAAGCGTGAAGGAGGAACTAAGCGGAGGAATCATTCTAACGACGACGAGGTCCGCAAGTAACGAAGTCCACTGACGTAAGCTACTTTGACAGAGCGCAAATTGCAGTGGCCCAGCACCTGGGAACGAGCATCTCAGAAATGTCGGTGCTAGTCTGCTGTCCGTATGCTACGCTCGTGAACTTCTACGGAAAGTGGTTGCAAGACGGTGAGACCGAGAGGTGGCGGCAGCGTGCTGTACGTCCACCGCACATCTCAGAACGTGCAGGTCGGAGGCTTCCAGGCTATGTTGAGAACGATAGGCGACCGTCTGTGACAAATATGACAACAGGAGTACAATGCTGGTCCAGGCACAAGTATTTAGTAGCCTACCGTTCAGCACACGTTGTTGAACATGGGGCTCTGCAGCAGGCGATCCCTGTGTGTTTCCATATTGCCCAAAGACAATCATCGAATTGGACTGTGAATCGATGGAAAGGTGTCACTTAGTCAGTTGAACCACGTTTCTTGTTACACCATGTCGACTGTTCGATTGTCGTGTCCATATAAGTCGTCATCCGGGATAAAGGCTACTGGAAACATACACCACGTCACGTACAGAGGCAGATGGTTGCAGCATAATCCTATGAGAAGTATTCACCTGGGTTTCCATGGAACTAAATACCTATCGATACCTACAAATGCATGCTACCTTACGGCATGGTTCAAAGCCAAACCCTTGCAGACAAACAAAAATTACGCGAAGCGAAATGTAGTGTGAGGAGGGCTATGCGAGAGGCGTACAATGAATTCGAAACCAAAGTTCTATGTACTGACTTGGCAGAAAATCCTAAGAAATTTTGGTCTTATGTCAAAGCTGTAGGTGGATCAAAACAAAATGTTCAGACGCTCCGTGACCAAAATGGTACTTAAACAGAGGATGACAGACTAAAGGCCGAAATACTAAATGTCTTTTTCCAAAGCTGTTTCACAGAGGAAGACTGCACTGTAGTTCCTTCTCTAGATTGTTGCACAGATGACAAAATGGTAGATATCGAAATAGACGACAGAGGGATAGAGAAACAATTAAAATCGCTCAAAAGAGGAAAGGCTGCTCGACCTGATGGGATACCAGTTCGATTTTACACAGAGTACGCGAAGGAACTTGCCCCCCTTCTTGCAGCGTGGTACCGTAAGTCTCTAGAGGAGCGAAGCGTTCCAAAGGATTGGAAAAGGGCACAGGTCATCCCCGTTTTCAAGAAGGGACGTCGAACAGATGTGCAAAACTATAGACCTACATCTCTGACGTCCATGAGTTGTAGAATTTTGGAACACATATTATGTTCGAGTATAATGACTTTTCTCGAGACTAGAAATCTACCCTGTAGGAATCAGCATGAGTTTCGAAAAAGACGATCGTGTGAAACCCAGCTCGCGCTATTCGTCCACGAAACTCAGAGGGCCATAGACAAGGGTTCCCAGGTAGATGCCGTGTTTCTTGACTTCCGAAAGGCGTTCGATACGGTTCCCCACAGTCGTTCAATGAACAAAGTAAGAGCATATGGACTATCAGACCAATTGTGTGATTGTATTGAAGAGTTCCTAGATAACAGAACGCAGCATGTCATTATCAGTGGAGAGAAGTCTTCCGAAGTAAGAGTGATTTCAGGTGTGCCGCAGGGGAGTGTTGTAGCACCGTTGCTATTCACAATATACATAAATGACCTTGTGGATAACATCGGAAGTTCACTGAGGCTTTTTGCGGATGATGCTGTGGTATATCGAGAGGTTGTAACAGTGGAAAATTGTAGTGAAATGCAGGAGGATCTGCAGCGAATTGACGCATGGTCCAGGGAATGGCAATTGAATCTCAATGTAGACAAGTGTAATGTGCTGCGAATACATAGAAAGATCCCTTATCATTTAGCTACAATATAGCAGGTCAGCAACTGGAAGCAGTTAATTGCATAAATTATCTGGGAGTACGCATTAGGAGTGATTTAAAATGGAATGATCATATTAAGTTGATCGTCAGCAAAGCAGATGCCAGACTGTGATTCATTGGAATAATCCTAAGGAAATTCAGTCCGAAAACAAAGGAAGTAGGTTACAGTACACTTGTTCGCCCACTGCTTGAATACTGCTCAGCAGTGTGGGATCTGTACCAGATAGGGTTGATAGAAGAGATAGAGAAGGTACAACGGAGAGCAGCGCGCTTCGTTACAGGATCATTTAGTAATCGCGAAAGCGTTACGGAGATAACAGATAAACTCCAGTGGAAGACTCTGCAGGAGAAACGCTCAGTAGCTCGGTACGGGCTTTTGTTGAAGTTTCGAGAACATACCTTCACCGAAGGGTCAAGCAGTATATTGCTCCCTCCTACGTATATCTCGCGAGGAGACCATGAGGATAAAATCAGAGAGATTAGAGCCCACACAGAGGCATACCGACAATTCTTGTTTCCACGAATAATACGAGACTGGAATAGAAGGGAGAACCGATAGAGGTACTCAAGGTAACAGGTGGCTTGCGGAGTATGGATGTAGATGTAGATGTAGAAATGGCTCTGAGCACTATGGGACTTAACACCTGAGGTCATCAGTCCCCTAGAACTTGGAACTACTTAAACCTAACTAACCTAAGGACATCACACACATCCATGCCCGAGGCAGGATTCGAACCTGCGATCGTAGCGGCCGCGCGGTTGCCGACTCTAGCGCCTAGAACCGCTCGGCCACTCCGACCGGCCTTACGGCGTGAACTGTACAACTTGTACCACCAACCTCCCTCACACCACCCACCGTCCTCGACCCCGCTGCTTCTCCCCCTCCCCCCCCCCCCCTCTTCTTTCTCGAGCCATCTGCGGATGGCTATGCGTCGGTTAGCCAAATTTCCTATGATTTTATTGCGATTCTGGCTTTGGACGAAGTAAAATGTCACATTGTGTCCTTCGCGTCGTCTCGACACAGGCGAAACTCACGTACAGGACGGAAAGTAAATAGCTTCTTTTATAGGCAATCATCAGAATCGCCAGACGCAGTCCTATTTTTTGCTTCATATCTATTGTTGCTTCGTAATTTCAGAAATATTTACATTATTCGGATCATATACTATCGAAGTAGTTCTAAACTGATACAACATACACGGTGGTCAGAAACAGTCTAAAAAATTTCTAAGAATGTTGCAGGGTTGGTTGTACTGAGAAATAATTCTTTAGAAAAAATTGATACGTTGCGTCGTTTCCGAGTTAACTAACATTGAAGTAATCCAGTCAAGCCGTTGTGCACGCAAGTTCAACAGTTCCGCTGGGTTACTCGTAAAATTAGCGTCGTTTGTTCTCGTAGCGTAGATGATAGTACACGAGACTGTTCAGCCTTTGGCTCAGGTTCTGTCCTTACTACGGTCCAATGTCCTATTTTTGTATCGCTCTTATATTCCGTTTTAGGAAACTTAAAATATCTAATCTCTATTAATAAGGATCCGAGACTGACGAGGGAGATCCAGTAACTGGAAGAACACGGGCTTTGCAGGTGATGCCCATCGGGGATAAAATACCATTTGTTACAATTATCTCGACAAGTATTTGTCTTTAGATTCTGTCCGTCCTACAACTAGCTACTGCACTGTTAGTCACAAGAATAGGAGCGGAATAAGGATTGTTCTTCTCGATAACACACCCACATAGTATATTGGTTTCCAACGTCCTTTCAGACTAATATTTAGACGGTTAAAAAAGATGACAGCAAAAGTTCATTGCTCACCCTTGCCCATCTGAACTTATCTTTAGTCCCTAAAGACACTAAACCATAACATTCTTCCCATTTTCCTTCAGGTGAAATATTTCGCCACAGTGGCTGTTCATCATGTGCCCATAGCATAGATATTCTAGTACAGCCATCGAACAGCAACAGATCTACGAAATCCAACGATTTTTAGTGTTACGGATTGCAAACTGAGTCGTACTGTCAGATATTTCCGACACATTGTCATACAATCAATCAATGTCAATAAGCTTCAAAAGAACATGATTCTATTGGCTGTTTTAGCAGCAGATAAAAGTTAGGAATTAATAAGCAGCTTAGGTGAGTGATGGCCATATCGAACACACAGCTAACACGTGCCAGCCGGGATGGGAAACCAAGCGCAGGAAGCCATCAATCTGGCGCAGTGTTACGCCCCATTATCTGTGGAAGGCCAGTGACATGCTTTGTCATCCTCCAGGCGGAGCTACCATCAATATTTCAGTCTCTTCCTGTCGTCCCGTGGAGACACAAGACAGCAGGACGCGATAAAACAGTAAAGCCGTCGGCACACGGACCGTGCTGTCGAACGTTAACGTTGAGCGTGCCAAGTTCAACGTGCTGCTGAACGCTCAGGAACGATGCGACTTGTGCATACGGTACGTGGGCCCCAACGTGGTATATGCGATCGCAACGCGCGCCAGCGGCAGTTGAGGGATGCTTCTAGTTCGTAAATCACACTGTTTACTCCCTCGTTAGCTCTATTAAAGCGCACATTTCCTCCATCGCCCACGAAAAGGAAATTACCATGTCCAATCAATAAGGACACAGACTAATAAAAGTTCCATTACAAACAGTGCGGTACAAATTTGGAATACTTCTCCGCATAAGATAAACATTATTTCATTATTCCCACATTTTAGTAAAACCCCAAGGTCAGCCTTACTTGATCACTACCCAGTAGCAGAATCTTTGCGACATGTGAATTACGAAGCGTAAAAGAAAAAGAAACAAAGGTGTCCTGTAGATTAAGCCAATCGAACAAAATCACCCCTCAAAAAAGGTGAATTTATATTTACATAACATCAAATTATAGCATTTACTTATATTAAACTAATAATAGAGTATCAGAACCTAATAAAAACGCGAATGTTACGAAAAAAATTTGGGAGAATTATGACGCGAACCACCGCCCCAACTAAAACTCATTATTGTTCAAAGATGCTACTCATTACTCTAATCCTACCACACAATCCTTGTATGTAATCATATTGTATTACCCGTGCTATAAACGTTAATCGTGCATTATTATGTTAGTAACTGAAATTTAATTATAACAAATTGTACCAAGGATAATACGTTTTGGGTGGATCTTCAGTGTGTCGCTGTCTTCAAATAGCCTTTTCTCATAATAAGCAAGTTACAATAATACTTTTGTAACGAATATGATGTTTCTCATTATTTTATTGGAACAAATCACACAACTAACAACGGATTTTCCAGTGATTCTCAATTTGCTGGTGCTCAGAAACGGCAAATATACATACAGGCTTGAAATGAATGCCAATATGGCGCCTCACAACTCTGTACTGAAGGGTGCCGGCGTGCGTGTGACGTAGATGGCGTTGTACCATCTCATTGGTTAACGCTCAGACGCACGCTCAGAATATCTGACATGCCAGATATTGCTCTGCACGTTCGGAAAGACTCCCGAACGTGCTATTCCACGCTATGACGTCAGAAACTCGGCACGCTCAACGCTCAACGTTCGGATGCACGGTCCGTGTGCCGACGACTTAAGGCACGTACAAAACAACAGGCCGTTCAGACTTGCCTACAAATATGTTTGCTATTTCTTTATTGCGACAAACCCTTCATATTCTCTCTAACTTGAAGCTGCCTGCCGTTTGAATACATACACACAATATGGCGTCAAGATTACATACATCTTAATTTTTGAGCTCTTTCTGGTTAGGCAGTGCATTGCACGACATACATAGCATTTTAAATTAAAAAAAAGTGTTGCGTATTCTAAAATGAGATGGTTCGTGACAAAACCAGAAAGGTCGTGGAAACGTTCATGCTACCGCGAGACCGAATGCCTCTCGCAGAAAGGGCTGTACTGCGAAATCTCCGAGAAGATCCGGACTTTGTGGTACTGAAGGCCGATAAAGGCAATTTAACTGTACTGTTACCTCGCAGTTTGTATGTGGATAAGATGTATGGTCTACTAAGTGATTCTGCCTACAGGAAGATTGATAATGATCCTACAGGACGTGTGCAACGGAAGACATCTGCACTCCTGAATTCTTCCTCGTTGCCTCCAGAGACCATCAAGCGCTTAAGACCTCATGGCAGCGTACCTCCAAGACTGTGTGGCCTTCCGAAGGTACATAAAGACGGACTACCCTTACGGACAATAGTGAGCAATATTGGGGACCCCACTTACGATTTAGCCAAACATCTTGCATCCTTGCTGAGGCCATTTGTGGGCAAATGTCCACATCACGTACGAAACTCGGCCGATTTTATCAACAGACTGGGGGCTCTCCGCCTAAGAACTTCTGATCTTTTAGTTAGTTTTGACGTGGTGTCTCTTTTTACAAAGGTACCCCTCGCAGACTCCTTGGCACTGATTGGCAATAAGCTTCGGGTGGGAATCACTGCTTTGTTTCGCCACGCTCTCTCATCAACATATTTTATGTTAAACCAAGAATATTTTGAACAGATTGACGGCGTCGCCATGGGTAGCCCCTTGTCTCTCTTGGTGGCCAACCATTTTATGGAGGATTTTGAGGAGAGAGCACTTGAATCAGCAGCCCTCAAACCAACTGTTTTTTGGAGGTACGTGGATGATACTTTCGTAGTGTGGCCTCATGGAGAAGACAAATTAATGGAGTTTTTAGGTCACCTCAACTCCATTCATAAGAGCATTCGGTTTACCATGGAATTAGAGCAAAATGGTTGCCTTCCTTTCTTGGATGTGCTAGTTAGACGGAAGAGTGATGGCTCTCTGGGGCATTCAGTTTATCGGAAGCCCACACATACTGATTTGTATTTAAATTCGTCCAGCTGCCATCACCCCTCGTAAACAATGAGTGTACTTAAAACACTTGTACACAGAGCTCATGTAGTGTCAGATGCAAATACTTTGCTTGAAGAGCTTACCCACCTGAAGAGGATTTTCAAAGAAAATGGATATTCTACCCGTAAAATTAGCAAGGCACTTGCAATTAAGCCAAAGAATCAGGGAGTGGAGAAAGAAGAGAGCACGCCTACTAAATCTTTAGTTTTTCTTCCCTTTGTTGGCAAAATTTCCTTCAAAATTGCAAGAATACTCCACGGTTTCGAAGTTAAAGTGATTTTCCGTCGATCATCGAAGATTTCTAACCTTCTGGGATCAGTGAAAGACGATCTGGTATTGCGGAAGGCGTGAATTTATTAAATACCTTGTCAGTGTGGCATGCCATATATAGGACAAACATTGCGAACAGGGGAAGAACGTTACACTGAACATCAACGCTGTACTCGTCTTTTGCAACCTAAAAGTCTGCAATTGCTGAGCATTGCATTTCCACTGGACACTCAATGGAGTATGACAAGACAACAATTTTGGCCACAGCAACATCCTTTTGGGACTCCGTCATAAAAGAATCAGTGGAAATTCGCATGACAGACAATCTTATGAACCGTGACAATTACTACCAGCTAGATAATGCGTGAAACCCCGTCATCTCTAAGATCTGCTCCAGACGAAGACGTCAGAGTATTCCGGTGGCCGCGGCAATTGACAACGCCGAAGACAGCTGAGTTCTGCAGTTCCACCAGCGAGGGCGGTGTGGTTCGTCTGTCAATATGATTTTGACGCACGCGCGGAATACTCGCTGCACGCTATATATTGCGGAACGGAGGGCGTCTTCTTCAGTCTTCGATGGCTCACCTGAGGATGGCTGGCAGTTGTCCAGTCGAAATATCGTGGATGGAAGCTAACGACGACCGGCTGCAAGCCTGAAATCTTTTTGGATGCTCAAAAGATGTCCCGCACCTCGGGCGCATTCCGATGGGGGTAGCATTATACATTGGGGAACATTCAAGTAATGAGACCCGTGGTAGTAAGCCATTGCACCATGACAGCTGGGAATACGTGAACGTTATTGCGAACCACCTGCATCTCTTTATGCTTGATGTCTTCTTGTGAAGCCACTAATTAGTTGTAAAAGTAATTACATTGATATACGTATAGCAAAGAATATACAGGGTGAGTCACCTAACGTTACCGCTGGATATATTTCGTAAACCGCATCAAATACTGACGAACCGATTCCACGGACCGAACGTAAGGAGAGGGGCTAGTGTAATTGTTTAACACGAACCATACAGAAATACATGGAAGTATGTTTTTTAACACAAACCTACGATTTTTTAAATGGAACCCCGTTAGTTTTGTTAGCACATCTGAACATATAAACAAATACGTAATCAGTGCCGTTTGTTGCATTGTAAAATGTTAATTACATCCGGATATATTGTAACCTAAAGTTGACGCTTGAGTACCACTCCTCCGCTGTTCGATCGTGTGTAACGGAGAGCACCGAATTACGTAGGGATTCAAAGGGAACGGTGATGGACCTTAGGTACAGAAGAGACTGGAACAGCACATTACGTCCACATGCTAACACCTTTTTATTGGTCTTTTTCACTGACGCACATGTACATTACCATGAGGGGTGAGGTACACGTACACACGTGTTTTTCGTTTTCAATTACGGAGTGGAATAGAGTGTGTCCCGACATGTCAGGCCAATAGATGTTCAATGTGGTGGCCATCATTTGCTGCACACAATTGCAATCTCTGGCGTAATGAATGTCGTACACGCCGCAGTACATCTGGTGTAATGTCGCCGCAGGCTGCCACAATACGTTGTTTCATATCCTCTGGGGTTGTAGGCACATTCTCCTTTAACGTACCCCACAGAAAGAAGATCAGAGGTGTAAGATCAGGAGAACGGGCTGCCCAATTTATGCGTCCTCCACGTCCTATGAAACGCCCGTCGAACATCCTGTCAAGGGTCAGCCTAGTGTTAATTGCGGAATGTGCAGGTGCAACATCATGCTGATACCACATACGTCGACGCGTTTCCAGTGGGACATTTTCGAGCAACGTTGGCAGATCATTCTGTAGAAACGCGATGTATGTTGCAGTGCTCTCCGATACACACGATCGAACAGCGGAGGAGTGGTACTCAAGAGTCAACTTTAGGTTACAATATCTCCGGATGTAATTAACATTTTACAATGCAACAAACGGCACTGATTACTTATTTGTTTATATGTTCAGATGTGCTAACAAAACTAACGTGGTTCCATTTAAAAAACGTAGATTTGTGTTAAAAAACATACTTCCGTGCATTTTTGTATGGTTTGTATTAAACAATTACACTAGCCCCTCTCCTCACATTCGATCTGTGGAATCGGTTCGTCAGTATTTGACGTGATTTACCAAATATATCCAGCGGTAACGTTAGGTGACTCACCCTGTATATCACAAGTAGCGTATTGAAACTTTAGAATTCTCGGTGACATAAAGATTCCATGAACTATTATATAAAGAAAAGACGCCATATTATCTTCATAATGCTATTTGTATCTTTGATCCTGTTGCCTAGCTCTTGTCTTATGCTCGTGGCTCTCTTTGCCGTTCGACGTACAGACACTTGCTGCCTATTCACGTAAGCTGAATTATCAGTAAATAATAGTTATCGGTGCTGAATTTTATAAATGTGTTCTTGCGGTGAAACAGACACTTTTTCCTCTCCTTACCATTTACGTAAATGTGGCCAGTGATTTCTATGGATGGAAGCTCCTATGGTATTTTAATTTAATTTCCAAAAGTATCTTAAAATTAACTTTCTTTCATTTCTCGCGCTCTGGTTTCTGAATAACCTGCATTTTAAAGTTATTTACGAAGCTCGATTTTCAGTTAACACAGCTCGGTTACCTTTGATTATTGAAAATATATCTTTACGTAAAATAACACTAGCAGGAGCTTGCTTTAATTTTGGCTCGAACCTGACGAAGTCATATTTCAGAATTAAAAAGAATTTTCAATTTATTTCGTTTCAGAAAGAAAATTATTTAATAAACGTACAAGAGATAAGTTTTTGTAGCTGTAAAATATCTATATAGTCTCAGGATAATAATTCCTAACATCACGATATTTTTACTCTATGTATAGGATATATTTGAAGTGCAGTTTCCATTATTAAATGTAGGAAGATAAGTTCATAATAACGAAATGTATTTATTCTTGCGTTTCCAACTATTTTTGGGGACATGCATTCTGAATTTCCAGTAATGAAATTAGGTAGGGTCTAGAAAGAGATTTTCACTCTGCAGCGGACTGTGCGCTGATATGAAACTTTCTGGCAGATTAGAAATGTGTGCTGGGCCGAGACTCGAACTCGTGACCTTTGCCTTTCGCGGGAAAGTGCTCTACCATCTGAGCTACCCAAGCACGACTTACGACCCGCCCTCACAGCTTCAATTCTGCCAGTACCTCTTGGGTATCTCAGATAGTAGATCACTTGTCCGCGAAAGGCAAAGATCCCGAGTCTCGGTCCGGCACACAGTTTTAATCTGCCAAGAAGTTTCAGGTAGGGTCTTGTTTATTCTCCAGCGATGATGGCACCTTCCAGCACGATAACGGTCCGTGTCACAAGGCCAGTGTTGTGTTAAAGCGGTTTGAATCCCCGAAAAATCCTCAAGGTAGTAGTTGCGGTATTGCGTTCCAGAGGTGGACCAACACACTTTTAATCAGGTGGTTCATCAGTGTATATCTGGAAACAATTACTCATTGCGAAAAAGGCCAATATTCACCTGTTATCGAGTTCTCTGTGTTAAAATCCAGGACAGTGGTGAACAACTGCTTTTGCTCGGAGGTCGCAAGATTGCATTATTTAATTAGCTTTGCTTTTCAGTAAAGGTATAAGTTATACCATATAACACAGTAAATAAAATAAAAGTGGCAGTTTTATTCATTTCATTTATTGTGATAATTTAATATCATGTACAGCTGCGAATCACATTTTATTTTATAATTAGTTTGACAAGACAAATATGTTACATAACACTTTTCTACCATTTTTTTAAATAAGAAGTGCAATTGGTATATGAAGTTTTCAAAACAGCCTGTAAGTTAATGTTAATCTTCAAGTAAGAAAAACTTTTTCAGCGAACAAAGATTTGCAAAAGTCTCTCCTTCTTCTTCTTCTTCTTCCTCAGAGATCACAGGCCCTGTAGACCACGCGCTGCATAAACTATCTGTTCCGATCGCCTTCTATCTCTCGCATTCTCTCTCCAACCTGCGGAAATTCCTAGTGCTGCGATGTCCTTCTCTATGTCATCTTCCCACCTTGTACGAGGTCGGTTCAATGCTCTTGTTGCCTGGAGAGTTCCTTCAAATGCTTTTTTTGGTGATTCTGTTGTTTTCCATTCTAGCCACATGTCCATCCCATTGCGGTCTCCTACTTTTTAATTTCTGGATGATAGTGGCTTGCTTCATTAGCTGATAAATTTCATTGTTCTTTCGAATTCTCCATACGCCATTCTCCAACAGATTTTTCTCATTACTTTTCTTTCGAAAACATTCAGTTTTTCTCTTACTTTCTTTTTAAGTGTCTAGCTTTCTGAACCGTACAGTAGTATGGGGCAAATGATAGTGTTGTATATCTTCATCTTTGTGGTGATTGACAAAGCTTTACTTTTGAGTGGGTTGCTTAGTGAGTAAAGACATCTTGACACTGAGGCTATTCTTTCGTTTGTATCCATTGTTATGCTATTTTTACTGTTGAAACGTCATCCAAGGTATTTAAACTGAAGAAATTTTCTGAATTTAGACTGTTGGTCCTTTTCAAACTAAGGATTTGGGTTTATGACTCAACTTATTTCCATATATTCTGTTATCTCTTGGTTAATAAAAAGCCCCATTTTGCTGGCACTGTGCCCGAGAGATCTGTACATGTCTTTCAGTTCTTCTTCAGTTTCACTCAGCAACATTATATCATCTACATATTTCTTTCACAGTGTGATCTCATTGCAAGTGAATATTTCCAGACTGCAGCCCCTCAGTTGTTGTGTCAGTATCGTCAGTGATGGGATAAGAGAGCAAGCTGGACTAAGGTTCAGTATCGTTCAGTTACCGTAAGCTCCTGAAACCTCCTTTTGGTTTCGTTCTCCAGACCCTCCAGATGATCCCCAATCTCAGCAGAAACACTCGCAGGCACTTCCTGTTTTCCTAGTAAAGGAAAATGGTAAAACTACCTTCACCTGCTATGCTTACAAAAAGACCTAGTTTTGCAATGAATGATTTTACATAGGGCTAATTCCACATTTCTTGTGCAAGCAACTCCTTTCCTTGTATTGCCACATTCAGTTCATTCAATTTCTCAAATAGATCAGCCGCGAACATTGTCTCATATATCCACTCTCACGTGCTATTTTGTAAAAAAATCACTATATACTCCTTCGTGTCCAGAAATAAGAGGATTGTATTCTGCAATGCCCACTCATTCTAACACTTTACCTAGACTCAACCACCTCACACTGCTGTGGTAAATTTCATCTTAATATCCTGCCTAATCACCTTCAAAAAAAGGATGTGACCTGTCGGTTTTGAAATTCCCTTGCTCTGATTGTGTTAACGGCAATAACAACAAGATCTACCAAATGTTTGAGGCCCAGTGCAGCTTCACGTAAGTTCTCCTGATGTAGAATTCAGTGAAAAGACAAGATATCACTGTCCGTGTTGTGTACTTCTGACATTTTTAAAGCCTTATCATATCTAAGTTCTTCCCACTGAAAGTTCTGGCCATATCTGTTGTAATGCTTGTAATTTTGTTCCAGGAAAAGCCACTTTCTTCACACTATTAACAGCACACTCAAGCAACTGCTGACAAGTGTTTCTGTCTTTCATTCATTCCACGCCAAGTAATTAGTATGCGTTGACGAAAATTTTATTAATTCAGTGTTCTGTGAGGTCGTCACTAATTGAGCCAATGCGCCGCACTGGAAACCATCTTGACAGTGAAATGCTTTAAAAATTTCTTCTAACATGGGAACACATCATGCTCGCATATTCTGCCAAAAACTGATAGTCGCTATTCGAAAACGCTTGTTGACGTTGGGCACGGTCATAGGCTACCATGAAACTTGATTCCGTCGCGCTGTTTTGAAATGTTGATAGCAGAGTAAATAATGTTTTTTTCGCGGTTTACATACACCTCGCTGCTTTTATTTTGAGGTCTTCCTCGGAAAAGTTTACTGCCAAGTTCACCAAGCTTTGTTTCGTAAAATAATTTCAGACTGTACTCCTTACATACGATTATCGTTTCACGACACAGTAAATATACTGCTTTATTCCCTACATTAACAAAGATCTTGTGTTTCTGTACACTTCAATAAAATCACGATATTCACTACCGATATTAAGCTTTTTCAGAGGATTCATTGCTTCACTAACGTCAGAAATTTATTCCTTTGCTGTTGAAAAATGGAAGTAAACCAGCCAGATCAATCGGAAAACTACTGAACATCAAACTAATCGCACAAAACAAGTTGACACTCGGCACGGTGGCTGATGGGAGCAGCCGTTTTAAATGTCCTTGCAGTAGCTCCCATCAGCCAAATATCGACCTGGTTTGCACGAATGCTAGCTACACAGCACGGAAGTTGAGTATTCACTTAATCTACCAGCAAGTCACGACTGTTCACATTGTGTCGCTTGGATTTCGTTGTCGGCTGATCCTCGCTGCTCCACGCCAAACGACCAACTGCCCGCAAGCAGCACAGCCGGACACTATAAGCGCCAGGCCAAAGACAGTACAATGTGCAAATATCGATACACACTGCTGTTGCCACTCGCGGAGAGAGAGGATAACAGCATAATCGCGATAACCGCGGGAGACTAAACATAGAATAGCAACCAAGGTTTAATCCAACGCAAAACATGAACCAGCCACGGCTCATGTTGTATCCGCAGTGGTACCACAAACCATCACACTGAGTGTTGTATCTTGCGTAGCTGCAGATAAGCCCTTTTTCTTGGCTCATAGTAGGTGACGTGGCTGAGCGGTCCTATGCGATCTAGCCGGCCGCTGTGGCCGAGCGGTTCTAGGCGCTTCAGTCCAGAACAGCGCTGCTGCTACGGTCGCAGGTTCGAATCCTGCCTCCGACATGGATGTGTGTGATGTCCTTAGGTTAGTTAGGTTTAAATAGTTCTAAGTCTAGGGGACTGATGACCTCAGATGTTAAGTCCCATAGTGCTTAGAGCCATTTGTGCGATCTAGCAAACTACGGCGGCTTGCTGAAAAATAATGCCCCAAAATTTTACACTGGGGTGACAAAAACTATGGGATACCTCCTAGCACCGTGTCGGACCTTCTTTTGCCCAGAGTGTTGCAGAAACTCGACGTAGCATGGACTCAACAAGTCGTTTGAAGTCTCCTGTAAAAATGTTGAGCCATGCCGTCCATAACTGCGAAAGTATTGCCGGTGCAGGATGTTGGCCACAAACTCACGTCTCGACTACGTCCCATAAATGCTCTATGTGATACATGTCGGGTGATCGGGGTGCCCAAATCGTTCGTTCGATTTGTCCATAACATTCTGCCATGGCGCGTTGTCATCTATAAGAATTCCATCTTCGTTTGGGAACGCGAAGTACATGAATGGTCGCCAAGTAGCCAAACATACCCATTTTTAGTCAATGATCGGTTCAGCTGGACCAGAGGATCCAGTCCATTTCGTGTAAACGTAGCCCACACCATTATGAAGCAACCAGCAGCGTACACAGTACCTTGTTCACCACTTGGGTAGCTGGCGTCATAGTGACTGCGCCACACTCGGACGCTCTCATCAGCTCTTACAAACTGAAATCGGGACTCGTCTGATCACGCCATGGTTTTCCAGTCGTCTAGAATCCAACCCATATGGTCACGAGTCCAGTAGAGGCGCTGCAAGCAGCATCGTGCTGTTGGCAAAGGCAATCGCGTTCGTCGTCTGCTGCCATAGCTCTTGAACGTCACATTTCCCCGCAATTCAGAGGTTATTTCACGCAGAGTTGCTTGTCTGTTAGCACTGACAACTCTACGCAAACACCGCTGCTGTAGGTCGTTAAGTGAAGACCGTCAGCCACTGCGTTGTCCGTCGTGAGAGGTAAGGCATGAAATTTGGTATTCTCGGCACAGTCTTAACAATGTGGATCTCGGAATATTAAATTCCCTAAAGATACCCGAAATGGAATGTCCCATGCTTCTACCTCCAACTACCATACCGCGTTCAAAGTCTGTTAATTCCGGTAGTATGACCATGAATCACCGGGATACAAATGTGAGCTCCGGCAACACACTGCTCTTCTATACCTTGCTTACGCGAGACTACCGCCATCTATGTATGTGCACATCGCTGTCCCACGACGCTTGTCACCTCAGAGTTTATGAAAACTCATAAAGCTTTTTAAGTGAAACTAACGTTTCTAACATTCTACATTTTTATTCTTAATGTCTACAGATTTATTTCTCAACGTAGTCATCCAGGCGAAGAAAACATTTTCTCAACGAGAGACCAGTTTGTTGGTACCGTCATGTAGAATGTCTGATTTTATTGACGGAACCGCAACCTCTCCTCTGCCTGTAGCACTTCATCACTACCGAAGTGAAGTCCAGGGAAGCGTTATTTTTTGAAAACATATGAACATTGGATGGGGTCAAATTGAGACGGTATTGAAGACGATTGATGGCAGTGAACCCAAGGTATCGGATCGTTTCAGATATCACAGCGCTAATGTACTATCAGGCGTTATCGCTCCATCTGCGAACGAAATCTTCGAATCCGAAGCTCGATTACAGTACCTTGTTTGTCACACACCGACATTTCTACGTCACACACTGCCATGTCACACTCTAAAATTCAGATCCTTCTAGCGACAGGCGGCTACAAGTATGTAAGATATGAAGAATAAAGGTGTAGAATGTTAATAACGTGTATTTCACTTTTTGAAAAACTTTAAGAATTTTCACATAGTAAATTCGGAGGTATTACTTTGCAGCGAGTTTTCGTTTATGTCCGTCCTGTCCAGAACTAGTCTCGAGGGGAGGGTGAGACCCTGCATAGCGTTGGGTGTTGTCCTTCTGAACCCACAGATTCCATATTCGTATGAAAATCAAGGTCTCTTTTGCAACGCGAGCTGCGATAGTGCAGAACGCTGAACAACAGCCTAGATAGGCCTCGATGCTGCCGCAGTGGAATTCCAACATGCGCTGGTAGATGTTTCCCCTTCTTAGACACACAATCGTCTCTCAAGCAAGAAACATTCAAGCACGATTACTGAATGAGAACTTGCTGCGTAGCCAGCTGTTAAGTGTCCAGTGTGTTGACACTTAACTTTCAATAGTTGTTTCATCTTTCTTATCTATTTTACAGTAGAAACAAAATGTTCGTCCAGGTAATTCCTGCAATACTCTCTACTGAAAATACGACATCGTACCGCAGATACTTGTGAATGTGGAGCTATCAGAACGCCAGACCACATCGTCTGAGGATGTGCCATTAGACAAGATGTTGCAGACCAGGATAGGAACGTTTTTGGCATTACAACTGTGTAGAACACAATAAGGAAATTTAAGCGTTGGCAGAAGCTGAACTGGCCGGCAACCAAAGTAGCATGTTACGAGCTGCAGGCCTACGTGGTCGAGGGGCAACCAAGAAGGGCCCATCCTTCATGTCAACGAGACGCACCATAGGAGAACGTCCGCTTACAAGTGGCAGCCAGGAGATCCATTGCTGTACCGTCACTTCCCTTACTTCTTCCTGGCACCACACGCTCGTAAAGACCGCTGAACAACGTCTTGGTAGGTTTCCATTCTGTCACCCTGTAGCAAAGGGCATGGTTGATTAAAATCCGCCGCTCGAGGTAAGGCTGACATAAAAACAGGCATTGAGCAAACGAATTTCACTGCCTCGGTAGCATTGCGGTGGAGCACAATAGATGTCTCGAGGAAATCACGAGGCAGCCAGGAGATGACCACCGGGACGAGGAGGAAGGATTTCTTGCGACCGTACCAGCCATTTTCCAATCTTTTGAACCTTGGGTAACACGGCAGTACAGTCCCTGTGAATCCTGAGTTTTATCTCAGCGTGGTAGGGGCTAACAATGCAGACAAATGTGTCGTTCTGATCGCAAATACAGGAGTGTAGTGTAGGAATTTATAGTGTAATATTTTGAAGTTAATGTAGTCTAGAACTGTAAACTACAAAATTTGTGATGTGGGACTGTAGCATGTGACTTCTGAACTCCGAGTTTACGTGTATCTGTCCACCAAATGCCCAAAGAGGAGTACGTAAGTTTTTAAAGTTATCTATATTTCAAGTAAAATATTTAGTTATTTTTCTCTTGAACTCCATAATATTTATATGTAAAACATTCTCGGTATTCTTGCCGCGTCAGTTCTGGATAATATCTCGAGCTTTCGACGATTACCTCCATCGTCGTCGTCAGGAGCTGACTGTCTTCACTGCTGTTTTTTTTTTTTTTCCTTTATTGAAATTTCGATTCCCCCCTGAGGGGGGCGGGCTGGCAGCAGCTCAGTACGCTGCTCTGCACCCTACAGACTTTCTAAAACGTCAGAAGAAGATAGGAAACAGTAAAAGCAGGCGATAAAACGGCGACTTAAATTGTAAAAAGGCGGAAAATTGTGGAAAGTTCACAGCTGCTGTGGTAGTCTTATATATAGCCCGTGGATAGCTTCTGATTGGTCGGCGATTATGTACTGCTGTCGCAGACGGTGTCACTGTGTGCGCCGGTGGCGCCACCACTTCCGTTGGAACGTAAACCTTGGAAGGAACGTCTCTGCTCCTTCTCTGCATCGAGTGCTCGTTTCCAAGCACAGCTCAGATGGTATCCGCTGTCGCGGTTAAAGTTATTTTTTCTCATTCTTATTTCAACAGCCTCCTTAATAACAGAATCCCAGTACGTGGAGGCATGGGACAGAATTTTTGTTTCATCGAACAAAATTTTATGGTTGTTCCTGAGGGTGTGCTCGGCAATTGCCGATATCTCCAGCTCTCTATTTTTAATATGGCGTTGGTGTTCTGCACAGCGGTCAGAAACGGTACGAATCGTCTGACCTATATAATTACTTCCACACTCACAGAGTATACAGGGTGTTTCAAAAATGACCGGTATATTTGAAACGGCAATAAAAACTAAACGAGCAGCGATAGAAATACACCGTTTGTTGCAATATGCTTGGGACAACAGTACATTTTCAGGCAGACAAACTTTCGAAATTACAGTAGTTAAAATTTTCAACAACAGATGGCGCTGCGGTCTCGGAAACTCTATAGTACGATATTTTCCACATATCCACCATGCGTAGCAATAATATGGCGTAGTCTCTGAATGAAATTACCCGAAACCTTTGACAACGTGTCTGGCGGAATGGCTTCACATGCAGATGAGATGTACTGCTTCAGCTTTTCAATTGTTTCTGGATTCTGGCGGTACACCTGGTCTTTCAAGTGTCCCCACAAAAAGAAGTCACAGGGGTTCATGTCTGGCGAATAGGGAGGCCAATCCACGCCGCCTCCTGTATGTTTCGGATAGCCCAAAGCAATCACACGATCATCGAAATATTCATTCAGGAAATTAAAGTCGTCGGCCGTGCGATGTGGCCGGGCACCATCTTGCATAAACCACGAGGTGTTCGCAGTGTCGTCTAAGGCAGTTTGTACCGCCACAAATTCACAAAGAATGTCCAGATAGCGTGATGCAGTAATCGTTTCGGATCTGAAAAATGGGCCAATGATTCCTTTGGAAGAAATGGCGGCCCAGACCAGTACTTTTTGACGATGCAGGGACGATGGGACTGCAACATGGGGCTTTTCGGTTCCCCATATGCGCCAGTTCTGTTTATTGACGAAGCCGTCCAGGTAAAAATAAGCTTCGTCAGTAAACCAAATGCTGCCCACATGCATATCGCCGTCATCAATCCTGTGCACTATATCGTTAGCGAATGTCTCTCGTGCAGCAATGGTAGCGGCGCTGAGGGGTTGCCGCGTTTGAATTTTGTATGGATAGAGGTGTAAACTCTGGCGCATGAGACGATACGTGGACGTTGGCGTCGTTTGGACCTCAGCTACAACACGGCGAACGGAAACGTGAGGCCGCTGTTGGATCACCTGCTGCACTAGCTGCGCGTTGCCCTCTGTGGTTGCCGTACACGGTCGCCCTACCTTTCCAGCACGTTCATCCGTCACGTTCCCAGTCCGTTGCAATTTTTCAAACAGATCCTTTATTGTATCGCTTTTCGGTCCTTTGGTTACATTAAACCTCCGTTGAAAACTTCGTCTTGTTGCAACAACACTGTGTTCTAGGCGGTCGAATTCCAACACCTGAAAAATCCTCTGTTCTAAGGAATAAACCATGTTGTCTACAGCACACTTGCACGTTGTGAACAGCACACGCTTACAGCAGAAAGACGACGTACAGAATGGCGCACCCACAGACTGCGTTGTCTTGTATATCTTTCACATCACTTGCAGCGCCATCTGTTGTTGAAAATTCTAACTACTGTAATTTCGAAAGTTTGTCCGCCTGAAAATGTACTGTTGTCCCAAGCATATTGCAACAAACGGTGTATTTCTATCGCTGCTCGTTTAGTTTTTATTGCCGTTTCAAATATACCGATCATTTTTGAAACACCCTGCATTATAAACTCCAGGAACCCTGAGACCGAGATTGTCCTCAACAAGGCGCATCAAATGGTTCAAATGGATCTGAGCACTATGGGACTTAACATCTTAGGTCATTAGTCCCGTAGAACTTAGAACTACTTAAACCTAACTAACCTAAGGACATCACACACATCCATGCCTGAGGCAGGATTCGAACCTGCGACCGTAGCAGTCCCGCGGTTCCGAACTGTAGCGCCTAGAACCGCACGGCCACCGCGGCCGGCAAGGCGCATCATCTCCTTAATTTTCTTAGGAGGACGAAAAATCGGTCTTATACCTCGTCTACGCAGGACACTTCCTATTTTGTTGGAAATCGCGCCACAAAAAGGAAGAACCGCAATCGGTGTTTCACCCTTGTGAATGCGCAGCATTTTCACGTTTCCTTCTTTTTTGGAGAACGGTGCCTTTATATCGCTTGCACCATAGTCATTCTTTCGGAACACGTAGTTCAGATGGTTATTCTCGGACCTTAAGTGATCCTCGTCAGAAACAGTTTTTGCTCTATATACCAACGTGTTCAAAACGGCTCCTTTCTGAGCAGGACGATGGAAACTCTGTACATTCAGGTATAAATCGGTATGCGACGGCTTACGGTATACAGAGTGGCCAAGACGCCCGTCCGCCTGTCGTTGCACTAAAACGTCTAGGAAAGACAGTCCCCCTTCCTTCTCCATCTCGACAGTGAACTGGATGTTCGAATGTGTGCTGTTCATGTGTTCCATGAATTGTTCGAGAGCTTCTGCGCCGTGTGTCCAGGTCATAAATGTGTCGTCAACGTAACGATAAAATAAGGATGGACGGAGGGGAGCCGATTTTAATGCACGTTCTTCAAAACTCTCCATAAAAAAGTTAGTCAGTGATGGACACAACGGAGGGCCCATCACCAAACCGCCCGTCATTTCATAAAATTTGTTACCATACAAGAAGCAGATGGTCATCATCACGTGCCGGAACAACTTAATAGTTTCAGGAGGAAGAAGATCCGCCAGCATTTTCAAAGTGTCCTCCACAGGAACTCCACGTACTGGGATTCTGTTATTATAAGGCTGTTGAAATAAGAATGAGAAAAAATAACTTTAACCGCGATAGCGGATACCATCTGAGCTGTGGTTAGAAGCGAGCGCTTGATGCAGAGAAGCAGCAGAGACGTTCCTTCCAAGGTTTACGTTCCAACGGAAGCGGTGGCGCCACCGGCGCACACAGTGACATCGTCTGCGAGAGCAGTACGTAATCGCCGACCAATCATAAGCCGACCAATCAGAAGCCGTCCACGGGCTATAAATAAGGCTACCACAGCAGCAGTGAACCCCCCACCATCTGCCCTTGGCTATGGTGTGTCATCTTTGTGCCGACATTTTAGTGGAGTGTTCACAGTGAGTGTTCAGTGTTGTGTGTCTTTTCCGAACTGTCGCTGGGTGTGATTTTTATATCTCTTGCGAACATATACCAGACTGTCGCCATGTTTTTTAATTGTCTGTCTCCTATGTTACCTGTCTACTTCCTTTGTATTTTATTAGTATTGCCAACCCTTCGCTTTATGTTTTGACTTTCCGCAATTTTCCGCCGTTTTACAATTTAAGTCACCGTTTTATCGCCTGCTATTATTGTTTCTTATCTTCTTCTTACGACTTAAAAAGTCTGTAGGCTGAAAAGCAGCGTACTAAGCAGCTGCCAGCCCGCCCCCTTCGGGGGGGAATCGAAATTCAATAAAGTAAAAAAAAAAAAAAAAAAAAAAAAACCAGCAGTGAAGACAGTCAGCTCCTAATGATGACGATGGAGGTAATCGTCGAAAGCTCGTGATTTTATCCAGAACTGCCGCGGCAAGAATACCGAGAATGTTTTACATATAAGTGCTGTCGCGAAAAACTTCTTTCCCACATCCATGACATTTAGTTATACTAACTCATCTGAAATTACGTTGTCCGCCCCGGTAGCTGAGTGGTCAGCGTGACGGATTGCCGTGCTACGAGCCCGGGTTCGATTCCCGGCTGGCTCGGAGATTTTCTCCGCTCAGGGACTGGGTGTCGTCTTCATCATCATTTCATCCCCATCCGGCGCGCAGGTCGCCCAATGAGTCGTTGAATGTAATAAGACCTGCACCAAGGCGGCCGGACCTGCCAGTGATGCCAAACGCGCATTTCATTTCCATATGAAATTAAGCTAAAATATTACGTGTTATATACACGTATACTAACAGACGTGTAACACTCGGAGTGTTTTCTCCAGCAGAACCAACTTCCTGCAGCTTCAAAAAATTGTTCAAATGTGTGTGAAATCTTATGGAACTCAACTGCTAAGGTCATCAGTCCCTAAGTTTACACACTACTTAACCTAAATTATCCTAAAGACAAACACACACAGCAATGCCCGAGGGAGGACGTGAACCTCCGCCGGGACCAGCCGCATAGTCTATGACTGCAGCGCCTAAGACCGCTCGGCTAATCCCGCGCGGCTCTGCAGCTTCGAAATGAGTTCTCTGCCCTGCTTTGATAACGTTCCGGTCTCACATCCGTATGTCAGGACTCTCCACTCAAATGTCATTACAAATATTTTCTTAGAATGGAAGCTCATGTGGGTGTTAACTAAAGGGTTCTTGTTAATTTGGCAGGCATTGTTGGCCAGTGATTCTCTTTTTTTTTTCTCGAGACATCTGTTGTATTCCATCATAATCTTACCGATTGGATTGGAATGATTTGGGGGAAGAGACCAAACAGCGAGGTCATCGGTCTCATTGAATGAGCGAAGGATGGGGAAGGAAGTCGGCCGTGCCCTGTCAAAGGAACTATCCCTTCATTTTCCTCAAGTGATTTAGGGAAATCACGGGAAACCTAAATCACAATGGCCGGAAGAGGGATTGAACCGTCGTCCTCCCGAATGCGAGTCCAGTGTGCTAACCACTGTGCCAACTCACTCGGTTAATCCTACCGAGACAGTGAAATTCGGTTACTTCTAAGAGTTGATCACCTCCTATTTTTATATCAGCCTTACCTCGAGCAGCGTGTTTTAATCAACCACGCACTTTCCTACAAGTCAACAGTGTAAAATGGTACGAAAAGTTCTTTCAGCAGTCTTTACGACCATCTACATCTACATCTACATCTACATACATACTCAGCAATCCACCATACGGTGCGTGGCGGAGGGTACCTGGTACCACAACTAGTATCTTCTCTCCCTGTTCCACTCCCAAACAGAACGAGGGAAAAATGACTGCCTATGTACGAGTTCCAATCTATCTTATCTTATCTTTGTGGTCTTTCTGCGAAATGTAAGTTGGCGGCAGTAAAATTGTACTGCAGTCAGCCTCAAATGCAGGTTCTCTAAATTTACTCAGTAGCGATTCACGAAAAGAACGCCTCCTTTCCTCTAGAGACTCCCACCCGAGTTCCTAAACCATTTCCGTAACACTCGCGTGATGATCAGACCTACCAGTAACAAATCTAGCAGCCCGCCTCTGAATTGCTTCCATGTCCTCCCTCAATCCAACCTGATATGGATCCCAAACGCTCGAGCAGTACTCAAGAACAGATCGTATTAGTGTTTTATAAGCGGTCCCCTTTACAGATGAACCTCATCTTCGAAAAATTCTACCAATGAACCGAAGACGACTATCCGCCTTCCCAACAACTGCCATTACAAGCTTGTCCCACTTCATATCACTCTGCAATGTTACGCCCAAATATTTAATGTGTCAAGCGCTACACTACTAATGGAGTATTCAAACATTACAGGATTCTATTTCCTATTCATCTGCATTAATTTACATTTATCTATCTACATCTACATCCATACTCCACAAGCCACCTGACGGTGTGTGTCTATATTTAGAGTTAGGTGTCATTCTTTACACCAATCACAAATCCTGTCCAAGTCATCTTGTATCCTCGTACAGTCACTCAACGACGACACCTTCCCGTACACCACAACATCATCAGCAAACAGCCGCACATTGCTATCCACCCTATCCAAAAGTTCATTTATGTAGATAGAAAACAACAGCGGACCTTCCACACTTCCCTGGGGCACTCCAGGTGATACCCTCACCTCCGATGAACACTCACCACCGAGGGCAACGTACTAGGTTCTATTACTTAAGAAGTCTTCGAGCCACTCACATACTTGGGAACCAATCCCATATGCTCGTACCTTAGTTAGGAGTCTGTAGTGGGGCACCGAGTCAAACGCTTTCCGGAAGTCAAGGAATATGGCATCTGTCTGAAACCCTTCATCCATGGTTCGGAAGATATCATGTGAAAAAAGGGCGAGTTGCGTTTCGCAGGAGCGATGCTTTCTAAAGCCGTCCTGATGCATGGACAGCAACGTCTCTGTCCCAAAGAAATTCATTATATTCGAACTGAGAATATGTTCGAGAATCCTGCAACAAACTGATGTTAAGGATGTTGTTGTTATTGTTGTGGTCTTCAGTCCTGAGACTGGTTTGATGCAGCTCTCCATGCTACTCTATCCTGTGCAAGCTTCATCATATCCCAGTACCTACTGCAGCCTACATCCTTCTGAATCTGATTAGCGTATTCATCTCTTCGTCTCCCTCTGCGATTTTTACCCTCCACGCTGCCCTCTAATACTAAATTGGTGATTCCTTGATGCCTCAGAACGTGTCGTACCAACCGACCCCTTTTTCTAGTCAAGTTGTGCCACAAACTCCTCCCGAATCCTATTCAATACTTCCTCATTAGTTATGTGATCTACCCATCTAATCTTCAGCATTCTCCTGTAGCACCACATTTCGAAAGCCTCTATTCTCTTCTTGTCCAAACTGTTTATCGTCCATGTTTCACTTCCATACATGGCTACACTCCATACAAATACTTTCAGAAACGACTTCCTGACACTTAAATCTATACTCGATGTTAACAAATTTCTCTTCTTCAGAAACGCTTTCCTTGCCATTGCCAGTCTACATTTTATATCCTCTCTACTTCGACCACCATCAGTTATTTTGCTCCCCAAATAGCAAAACTCCTTTACTACTTTAAGTGTCTCATTTCCTACTCTAATTACCTCAGCATCACCCGACTTAATTCGACTAAATTCCATTATCTTAGTTTTGCTTTTGTTGATGTCCATCTTATATCCTCCCTTCAAGACACTGTCCATTCCGTTCAACTGCTCTTCCAAGTCCTTTGCTGTCTCTGACAGAATTACAATGTCATCGGCGAACATGACATTTTTTATTACTTCCCCATGGATTTTAATACGTACTCCGAATTTTTCTTTTGTTTCCTTTACTGCTTGCACAAAATACAGATAGAATAACATCAGGGAGTGGCTACAACCCTGTCTCACTCCCTTCCCAACCACTGCTTCCATTTCAAGTCCCTCGACTCTTATAACTGCCATCTGGTTTCTGGACAAATTGTAAATAGTCTTTCGCTCCCTGTATTTTATCCCTGCCACCTTCAGAATTTGAAAGAGAGTATTCCAGTCAATATTGTCAAAAGCTTTCTCTAAGCCTACAAAAGCTAGAAAAGTAGGTTTGCCTTTTCTTAATCTAGCTTCTAAGATAAGTCGTAGGGTCAGTATTGCCTCACGTGTTCCCATATTTCTACTAGTTTTTCCATTCGTTTGTAAAGAATTCGCATAAGTATTTTGCAACCGTGACTTATTAAACTGATAGTTCGGTAATTTTCACATCTGTCAACGCCTGCTTTCTTTGGGATTGGAATTATTATATTCTTCTTGAAGTCTGAAGGTATTTCGCCTGTCTCATACATTTTGCTCACCAGATGGTAGAGTTTTGTCAGGACTGGCTCTCCCAAGGCCGTCAGTAGGATGTTAAAGATATTAGCCTGTAATTTTGAGGATCCGTCCTTCTTATATACAGGCGTCACCTGCGCTTTTTTCCAGTCGCTCGGGACTTAACATTGGGCAAGAGATTCGCGATAAATGCACGCTAAGTAAGCCAATGCAGTAAGCCAACGCAGTAAGCCAATGCAGTAGAGTACCCTCTGTGAAACGGAATTGGAATCCCATCAGGACCTGGCGATTTATTTATTTTCAACCCATTCAGCTGCTTCACAATCCACAGCGTGTGATGTAACGAAGAAATCGGAGAAGTGACGATACAGAAATGGACTGCGTGATGTCTGTATGGGGGAAACGGAGCCTGAAGGACAAGGCGCTGCCTGCGAGGTGGAGAGAACCGGGAGGGAGCCGTAAACGCCCTGGGTTGGTGCGGCGCGCCACTCGATACGACGCGGTGAGGCGCACCGACTGCGAGCTGCGATTGGTCCTCGCAGCGCGGGATATAGCTGCAATCTGGAGCGAGCGGCTCCTCACTCCGGTAATTCACTTTGCCCCGGGCGGACCATCGATTCTCCAGCGCCCCGGAGGCACCGCTGTCGGCTTGAGGCGTCGCAAACTCGCAAACCGACATCCCGCCCTGCTCCTCAGGGATGCCGATTGTTTCCACAGTTCATCCAGTAGGACACGCACCCACCGCCCAATTCCCCAAGTATGTGCATGTCAGAGGCCAAACTGTATAACTGTAGTGCGCAAAATTTGCAGACAATGACACCTGGTGGGAGGTCACGTACTGAACATATACAGTACTGGCCATTAAAATTGCTACACCAAGAAGAAATGCAGATGAGAAACGGGTATTCATTGGACAAATATATTATACTAGAACTGACATGTGATTACATTTTCACTCAATTTGAGTGCATAGATCCTGAGAAATCAGTACCCAGAACAACCACCTCTGGCCGTAATAACGGCCTTGATGCTCCTGGGCATTGAGTCAAACAGAGCTTGGATGGCGTGTACAGCTACAGTTGCCCATGCAGCTTCAACACGATACCACAGTTCATCAAGAGTACTGACTGGCGTATTGTGGCGAACCTGTTGCTCGGCCACTATTGACTTCACGTTTTCAGTTGGTGAGAGATCTGGAGAATGTGCTGGCCAGGGCAGCAGTCAAACATTTTCTGTATCCAGAAACCACCGTACAGGACCTGCAACATGCGGTCGTGCATTATCCTGCTGAAATGTAGGGTTTTACAGGGATCTAATGAAGGGTAGAGCCACGGGTCGTAACACATCTGAAATGTAACGTCCACTGTTCAAAGTGACGTCAATGCGAACAAGAGGCGACCGAGACGTGTAACCAATGGCACCCCTTACCATCACGTCGGGTGATACGACAGTATGGCGATGACGAATACACGCTACCAACGTGCGTTCACGGCGGTGTCGCCAACCACGGATGCGACCAACATGATGCTGTAAACAGAACCTGGATTCATCGGAAAAGATGACGTTTTGCCATTCGTGCACCCAGGTTCGTCGTTGAGTACACCATCGCAGGCGCTCCTGTCTATGATGCAGCGTCAAGGGTAACCGCAGCTATGGTCTCCGAGCTGATAGTCCATGCTGCTGCAGACGTCGTCGAATTGTTCGTGGAGATGGTTGTTGTCTTGCAAACGTCCCCATCTGTTGACTCAGTGATCGAGACGTGGCTGCACGATCCGTTACAGCCACGCGGATAAGATGCCTGTCATTTCGACTGCTGGTGATACGAGGCCGTTGGGATTCTGCATGGCGTTCCGTATTACCCTCCTGAATCCGCCGATTCCATATTCTGCTAACAGTCATTGGATCTCGACCAACGCGATCAGCAATGTCGCGATACGATAAACCGCAATCGCGATAGGCTACAATCCGACCTTTATCAAAGTCGTAAACGTGATGGTACGCATTTCTCCTCCTTACAGGCGGCATCAAAACAACGTTTCACCAGGCAACGCCGGTCAACAGCTGTTTGTGTATGAGAAATCGTTTGGAAACTTTCCTCATGTCAGCACGTTGTAGGCGTCGCCAACCTTATGTGAATGCTCTGAAAAGCTGATCATTTACATATAACAGCATCTCATTTCTGTCGCTTAAAATTCCCGTCTGTAGCAAGTCATCTTCGTGGTGTAGCAAGTTTAATGGCCAGTAGTGTATAATGTTATCTGTTCGTTGTCCGCTTGCATCAATCTTGTTCAAAGAAATAAATTTGCTTCCACTTCGCAGACAATCCTTTTCAATCTTGTTTCAATAAGCTCTCTGATGAAACATCTATCTCTCGATTTCACGACTGTTAAAGACGTAAGACCATAATGCAGAAGTTTCACGCTGCGTATGTCGAGCAACTCATCATCTTTAGTCGGTTCCGCACAAAGAGTTGCATAAACCCACCACACCTTCATAACGTATCTGGGACCAGTTTCTCAGAAACGAATTAAAAATAGTTCCAATCCTCCGGCACTGAAAAACAGTTTTGGGAAACTTCCCGTGGTTATAAGGCAAAAGTGTCAACTTCGCTTCCCTTCAAAACATCCCCCAGCTAGAGATCCTCTGTCCCATGTCCAGGTCTCTAATCAACTGGAAGTTGCTTTGAAAACAATCGTGCATTCGCACAGATTGTAAGGAAATCGGGTCCTTTTTCTCTGTAGTCATCACTAGAAACCATTCTATCTCAAAAAATTTCATAGAGCTCCTGACAATTAAAGAAATTTATACTAATAATAAAACTGTAATACCATCTTGTCTGTCTGTTTGAACGCTTAAATTCCGAAAACTGCTAGACGGATTTACATGGGTCTTCACAAGTAACTCGTGCGCAGGTTGAGACGATGTACAGGCTTGATTACGTCAAAACTGGATCACGGAATGAAAGTTATCGTGATTCAAAGTTTTATTTAAAGTCGTCATTTCTAGGGAAACATATTTACTCTTGGAAAAAAGGTGTTTACTCTTTCACTTTTGAAAAGTGTTCTGTGTAAGACAGTTTAATGTAATGAATACAATGCTTATACAGTCCAAATGTTTTTAATCCACTCTTCGATACTAACATTATTAAATAAGTTCTCATGACTAAACTGATGAACCGGTTTCGATGAAATTTGGTGTGAAGATAGCTTGAACTCTTTGGAAGAACATAGCTTACGGTAGAAAATAAAAAGAATCGACCCTTAAGAGTGTGAAGAAAGGATGGAACATTTTCTATAACAGTGAACATACACTAGGTAAAAAAATAAAAATTATTAAATTTGTTGCATAATGTCCGCGTTGAATGATGTATAGTTACTTCAGTGACATGATGCATAGATGCGCGCTCCTGTCCATGTCGCGTGAACAGGCAGACACGTGTGGGCAGCCGACATTATTGATCGTACAACAGCTGAATTCCTCACTATCACCCATCATCACAAAATTAATGATACGCTGGCTTAGCCGTAGGTAGTAGCTAGTACTAAAGAAATCGTTATTGAGATGTAAAAACCTGAACCATTGCTACAGGAATCTTTTTGGAAGCTCCTTGCTCCCCATAAAGGAGTGAGAAAAAATTCACTAAACACAAGGAATACCTCCGCAATTTTCGTAAACGATACACGCCTCATATAGAATGATTGCCTGCATTTTCTGAAACATCGTGGCCGTTTTCCCTTCATCACGGTGTTTTAGTCTGACGGAAAGCAAGTTCAAATGGCTCGAATGGCTCTGAGCACTATGGGACTTAACATCTGAGGCCATCAGTCCCCTAGAACTTAGAACTACTTAAACCTAACTAACCTAAGGACATCACACACATCCATGCCCGAGGCAGGATTCGAACCTGCGACCGTAGCGGTCGCGTGGTTCTAGACTGAAGCGCCTAGAACCGCTAGGGCCACACTGGCCTGCGGAAAGCAAGTAAGCGAATCGAAATGATCTATTCCGTATCCCAGAGACCATACTGGAAGCGAAACGCAAGATGACAGAGAGAAGCCTGAAATACCGAATTCGGTCCTCCGAAATTCTTTCGCTGCGGAAAACCATAATTTGGTTCTTTCTTTGAATGAATGCACAAACGTCGAAATGTCACTTAATGAAATAAGTGATCGTGGAATATAAACTGATGAACAGGCATCTGGTCCAGTTGAGATAATTGTGAGATTCTATGAGATTATGAGAAAGGACTTATCCTCCTTCAAGTAGTTTGGAGCAACGAAAATTACCTAGCGATTGTACATTCTCGTTTTCGCGAAGCGTCATCGGGCAGATGCACATAACAACAGACATATATCGCCGGCGTCAATATGTTGTACAATTGTGGAATTTTTTATTCTCATGCACTGTGACCTTTTTGGAGAAAGAAAATCTCCTCAGCAAAAATCTAAAGAGGCTTTGCAGACGGGGATCTTAAGACACACAACTTTCGCTAGTCGTTAAAGATGAGGGCACTCACTTTTATTCCGCCTTGCTTGATTTATGGAAGTTGCTCGATATACTCCTGCACTTAAGTTTAGTACGCATAATATCAGCTCACCATCGGACCAGATTCGTGGTAGGTTTTAGAGCTTTCCAGCAGACATAACTCACAATGTCGTTCTCAACGGTATAAAGACTGCAGGTGTGAAAGTGATTTCATGAGATCCCCAAGTGAGTGTGTAGAGACTTTACTGATTTCAGTATATATTAATGATACAATGGACAACGCTGCAGGTTTCGTGGTGTTATTTGTGGACGAAGCTGTTGTCTATAGGAAAGCTGCAACGCCGGAAGCCTGTAGTGAAATGCATGGAGACGTGTAAAGGATCGTCGGCTGGTGCAGAGACGGGTAGTTCGTCCTGATCGTAAATAAATGTGGCGTACTGAGCATAAATAGATGGATATAGCCACTAATGTTCGGTTACATTATAGGTAGTAAACCACTGGAAACAGTAACTACCTTAAAATACGCTCATGTTCAGGAAAAACAGAACACGTTGAACGATTCCAGATAGGACGTTCGTATTCACAGGACATGTACGAGGTGCATTCAAGTTCTACGGCCTCCGATTTTTTTTCTCCGGACTGGAAAGAGATAGAAACATGCGCATTGTTTTAAAATGAGGCCACGTTCATTGTCAATATGTCCCAGAGATGGCAGCACCGTACGGTAGATGGAATTTTATCGCCAGCGGCGAGAATGAGAACTGTTTTAAATACTTAAAATGGCGACGTTTTCCTTACTTCAACAGTGTGCAATCATTCGTTTTCTGAATTTGCGTGGTGTGAATCCAATTGAAATTCATCGACAGTTGAAGGTGACATGTGGTGATGGAGTTATGGATGTGTCGAAAGTGCGTTCGTGGGTGCGACAGTTTAATGAAGGCAGAACATCGTGTGACAACAAACCGAAACAACCTCGGGCTCGCACAAGCCGGTCTGACGACATGATCGAGAAAGTGGAGAGAATTGTTTTGGGGGATCGCCGAATGACTGTTGAACAGATCGCCTCCAGAGTTGGCATTTCTGTGGGTTCTGTGCACACAATCCTGCATGACGACCTGAAAATGCGAGAAGTGTCATCCAAGTGGGTGCCAGGAATGCTGACGGACGACCACATGGCTGCCCGTGTGGTATGTTGCCAAGCAATATTGACGCACAACGACAGCATGAATGGGACTTTCTTTTCGTCGGTTGTGACAATGGATGAGACGTGGATGCCATTTTTCAATCCAGAAACAAAGCACCAGTCAGCTCAATGGAAGCACACAGATTCATCGCCACCAAAAAAATTTCAGGTAGCCGCCAGTGCTGAAAAAATGATGGTGTCCATGTTCTGGGAGAGTGAGGGCGTAATCCTTACCCATTGTGTTCCAAAGGGCACTACAGTAACGGTGTTTTGAAGAACAAATTCCTTCCTGCACTGCAACAAAAACGTCCGGAAAGGGCTGCACGTGTGCTGTTTCACCAAGACAACGCACCCGCACATCGAGCTAATGTTACGCAACAGTTTCTGCGTGATAACAACTTTGAAGTGATTCCTCATGCTCCCTACTCACCTGACCTGGCTCCTAGTGACTTTTGGCTTTTTCCAACAATGAAAGACACTCTCCGTGGCTGCACATTCACCAGCCGTGCTGCTATTGCCTCAGTGACTCTCCAGTGGTCAAAACAGACTCCTAAAGAAGCCTTCGCCGTTGCCATGGAATCATGGCGTCATCGTTGTGAAAAATGTGTACGTCTGCAGGGCGATTACGTCGAGAAGTAACGCCAGTTTCATCGATTTCGGGTGAGTAGTTAATTAGAAAAAAAAATCGGAGGCCTTAGAACTTGAATGCACCTCGTAGATTAGTATGTTCTGTAGCAATGATTAGCATGTGAACTATGTCGACCCTCGGCTTCAAGGTCGTTACCAATGTAGTGGCGCAACACCACCTACAGATAAAATGTGTCTGCGGCTGTCGCTGCCGCTATAAACTGAAGGGATCAGTGTGATTTGAGCAGATGTGCAGGATGCCTCGCAAAAGTATGCGCGAACCTTGCCGTCAAATCAGTGGATTTGAAAAAGGGTGCATTATTGGCATGAGAGAATGTGATGCATCCGTCCGGGAAACTGCTACTCGTGTGGGCCGAAGTGTTTTCGCGGTGCAACGGGTGTGTGCAAAATGATTCACGGAAGGACATACAATACGATGAGATGGTCAGGTCGCACCATCAGACCACTCGCCGAGAAAAAAATATGTGTGTGTGACTTGCTAAGGGACCAAACTGCTGGGTTCATCGGTCCCTTGATTTACACACAACTTAAACTAACTTATGGTAAGAACAACACACACACACGCCCATACCCGAGGGAGGACTCGAACCTCCGACGGGAGGGGCCGCGCAATCCTTGGCATGACGCCTCTAACCACGTGATCACTCCGCGCGGCCTCACCGAGAAGATCGACACCTCATCCGAATGTCACTGCAGGACAGACCTGCGTCCTTCTAAGCTCTGGCACAATAGTGGGACAGTGTAACACGTCATACGCTATCAGGGGCGACAGTCCATCGCTGAACGAATGTGCAGAAATATGCTAAACGGCAATGGTACAGAGAACGATGTCACTGCGAAACAGGAACGGCAACAGATAGTGTTTTCGGACGAATTGATGTTCTGTTTGTTTGAAAATGATGGCCGCATTTTGGTTCGCCGCAGACAGGGGAAGCGGCATCACAGTGACTGCATTCGCACAAGACATGCAGCACCAACTCGAGGCCTTATGGCGTAGGGTGCTGTTGGGTACAACCAAATTTCACAATCTGTGCGCGTCTAGAGCACTGTGACCAGTATGACCTACGTGAATGACATCCTGCGACTCGTAGCAATACCCTCTCTGCACAGCACTCCAGATTCCACTTTTCAGCAATACAATGCACGACCATACGTGGCTGCACGAACATGTGCCTTCTTGGTGTCACAGGATGTCAGCCTTTTGCTCTGACCAGCCAGATCACCAGTCTTGTCGACAATCGAAAATGTGTGGGATTTGGTGAAATGTCCGGTACATACTGTGATCCAATGCCGACCACCACAGATGAACTTTGGAAATAGACGAATGGAGCATGAATGGCTACACCACAGAAACGCCATTGGCACTTTATACGCGTCGATACTGTCGCACATGGAAGAAATTATCAGGGCCCATTAAAGAGACTGTGAGGCAACAGGACACAATCTGGCCGAGGTGACTGAAATGCTAATCATTCCTGCAGAACATACTAATGAACATGTCCTGAGAATATGAACGTCCTATCTCTGGTCGTCCAAGCTGTTCTGTCCTGTTTTTTTTTAACATGAGTGTAAGAAGTATTAACGTTGCGGAACGACCACAAGTGGAATGAATACGTAAAAGAAATTGTAGGAAAAGCACGTGCCAGGAAGACACTGACTGGAAAAAGAAATATAAATCAGCCACGGAGGATGTGGCTTACAAAATACTTGTTCAACCAATTGTTGAGTACTGCTTACTAACTAGGGTTTGACAATATCTAACCAAGAGTGGCGCTATTTGTCACGGATGGTTTAGTCGGCCCGAGAGCGTTACTGAGACTGCAGTAGCAGGTTAACTTTTGTAATTTCGAGAGCGCATGTTCCAAGAAGAGACAGCAACATACTACTTCTTCCTATACATGTCTCCCGAAATGACCTTGACGAGCAAATCATTCTTCACATGCATAATATATGTCGTGAATAGAACAGGTAGCGCAGAAAAAGTTTGTGATATCAGAAGTATGGACCGTCACACACCGAAAGGTGACTTGCAACTATACACGTAGATACAGATCACCTGAGAAACACTCATATCTTACAAGTAGCATAATGTAAGTAAATAGTGCTGTCAACGTCTGTCTGTCAAACTCGTATAGTCCACATTGTCCGAACATTCAGCTAATGAGAAAACACTTACACTTTGACTGACTGATGCCGTGCTTCATAACCCTGCACGCCGTGTATATTCTGTAGTATAATGCGGAAATTAGGTAGAAACATTCATACACAATAGCAGCCCCAATAGACCGTGGGAAAACCCATGGAATGACAGAAGCAGCAAAAGACGTCAAAACAGAAATCGTGTTTAGTTACTGCCATATGGGAACGACAACTGTGGTATTATTATAATGCTTGTAATTTGAAAGAGGAACAAACCATTAGTATGGGTTACATGTAGTGTATTTAAAGCACACTGTTTTTAAATGAAATTTAAATAAACGTTTTTAAACAATTATCGTGGCAAGTTACGATTCCAAACTATAAACTGTGTTAGTTATTTTCGATATGAGGAAGTAAATCTTATGTACACTCAAGGAAAAAGTTTGTTTTTGAGACATAAAATTTCCACATGGCATGTATATAAGAATAAATGCTCATCAATTTCACGGTATGAATTTTTCACTTCCGTAATTGGTTGTGAATGATCTGTGATTAAGTGGTACATGAAATTAGTAACAACAATGAAAACGCTGACACTAACGTTCAGGCAATGGAAAAGTAGATATATTAATGTAACTATTTTTCGGTAGCTTGTTAATGAGGTGTTTCCTAACCATCTGGATGGTCACAGGCACTTAAATGTACCAGTGTACGAGGTGAGACAAAGAGTAACCATGGCTGCAACTGGTAAACAATAATAATGACACCAAAAAAATCAGTCATCAGTTGCACATGAATTTATAATTTCACATTACAGATTTCGTACATTGAACATATTTGCTGATTCATCATCAACAAGAGTTGGTGCCATCACCGTTGAGAGATGTATGAGGTTTCTGGACCAAAGAGAACATTTTTTTTTTAATTTCCTGCTTTAAAACCACGATATTAGTTTAATGCATCCCCCATATAAAAATTTAACCATACAATGGAACATGATGATGATGAGGTCCCATACTCCGAGAAGTGTAGGGGACTATGCGAGAAACCCACACTGCCATACTAGACAAGGTCCTAAAGGAGATGTTTTACCATTGCCTTCCTCTGACCATAGTGGGGATGAATGATGATGATGAAGACGACACAACACCCAGTCATCTCGAAGAACGGAAAATCCCTGACCCCACCAGGAATTGACCTGGGACCCCATGCATGAGAAGGGAGAATGGTACCACAAGACCACGAGCTGCGGACAATGAAAGATATTTTCATTTATTTAAAAAATAAAAAATTTTCATTTATTTAAAAAAAATTAAAATCTAATAATTTTTTTCTTTATAAATGAGTTCTACAAAATTGTGTTTATCTATGCCAATGAAAAAAAATTTAATTTAAAAACTCAAAGGTATATCTCAACCATAAATGTTTTAAAAAATAAAAATATAATTTTTATGTAAATAAAAAATAGACGCAGAAAACTATTATAAAGACAAACAGGGATTGAGTTCTTGATTAACTAAATAGCAAAGAAATGAAGAAGAGAGAACTAAGATATAAAACTATAAAAGAACTTCGAACAATTTGTAAAACAAGATATTTAAAAATTATTGTAAAATTAATAATGAACACTTAATCGATCTTATTGTAAGTCCTGATGTCAGTATTAATAATAACTGTAATGAATTAAAGAATAAATCTGTAAAAGATATTCATAAAATATGTCAAACAAAAAAATTAAAAAGTTATTCTAAACTTAAAAACAACAATTAATCGCTCTTATCGAAAGATCTGGGGATAATATTAACAATATTGATAATAAAACGGATGAAATGTAGATAAAGATCAAAAGGTTAAACAGAAAGCCTATGAAGATGATTTTTTAAGTTATAACTTTCTAGATGATGATTTTTTAAAACAACTAAAATAATGAACTGAGCAGCTTCAGTTTTTAAATGTAGAATAATAACTTAACGAAATTAATAATACAAATAATATTACTGAATGAAAAGAATTTTTTATTCAAAATAATCAGTAAATTAAAGAATATTTTAATGCAAAGAATATCAGCTGAAGTTAAAATGAAGTTTTATCATTATTTTAAAAGACAAAACGAAATAAGAATTTAATTTTAGAACAATTAATGAAGTTTTATCATGAACAACTGATTTAGAAGATTATTATCAAAAATCAACAAATAAACTATTAATCGAAATTGGAGAAATCTGAAGGAGAAAATTTAATTGGTCTATATTTTTTACAAAACATTTAGAATAAAATATTAATAGACACAATCTAATTTCTGGTTCTTCTTATATCGATTTACCAAAAAGGAATTAAAGGAAAGTAGTTATAATTAATGTTAAAAATAATGATCAAAAACGTTTTCCTTATTTAGTAAAATCGGCTTTATATGGTGTAAATGATCATGTGGAAAGGGCTATAATTATAGAATTATTGGGTTAGCATTAGATGAAATGTCTAAATATTAGTTTTCCTACTCAATTAACACATATTCCAAAATTTGAAAAGAAGTCAAATATTCCCATTAATGTTTATGCTTGTGATGGAAAATGTATTTTACATCCTCTTTTCCAGACAAAGCTTATTAAATTAGGAAAGAAAATGATTCACATTATTGCCATATAATATATTTATCTAGATTAATTAAGTCACAAACAATTAAACACAAGTCAAATTTTTATGCTTGCGATAGATGTTTAAGATAGTTTTATCGACAATAAAAGTTAGCCATCTTGAAAACAATTGTAAACAACATAAAGAAGCAAAAATAAATATACCCATAAAAGATGAAAAAATTGAATTTGAAAATTATAAGCATTCAGAGTTCCTTTCGTTATTTATGTTGATTCTGAATGTCTTTTAAAAGATGTTAACACTTGTCAACCAGATTCTGAGAATCTTATACCAATAAATACCAAAACATACAATGTTGTCATTCAGTTACTGTGTCAAACACTCTAACAGTGAATATAAACAACCCATATGTATACTGGTAAAGATTCTGTGGAAAAATTTGTTGAAATGGTAAAACAAAAATCTAGAATACCTTAAGAAATATATGTTAAAATTGTTCAAATGATAATGACTAAATAAGATAAAATTAATTTTAAAACTTCAGAAACTTCTTTTTCTACAATGAAGAATTTACTGAAGGATAAAAAGACATTATTGTTATTTAACAGGAAAATATTGAGGAAGTGCTGACAATGATTGTAATCTTAATTATAAAAATCTTTCCTTTATTCCAGTTTACATTTATTATTCAACAAATTACGATTATCATTTGTTTATCAATGAATTGGCAATAGATCATCAAAATATTGACACTCCCCCAAATAGTGAACAAACATATATTTCTTACAGTAAACCAGTTGAAAATGGATTAGCTTTAAATTTTTGGATACTTCTAATTTTATGGCTTCAATTATTGATAAAGTTTCTTCAAAACTTACAAAAGAACAATTTAAATAAATTTCAAAATATTTCAAATGTGAATGATTAGAATTAATAATTGAAAAGGCATTTATACTTATAAATATAAGATTCTGAAGAAAAATTAAAAGAAACAAAATTACCTAAAAAAGAATGTTTTTATTTGAGACTTAATAAATCCAGTGTTTCTGATGGGGATTACAATCATGCAAAATTAGTTTGGGAAATAAGTCAATTTTAAAAATTTAGGTGAATGTACAAGATCACATAATATATTTGAGATTTTAAAATTGGCAGATGATTTTCAAAATTTTAGAGATACTTGCATTAAATCTTATAAATTCTAAATTGCATACTAAATCGTCAAAATCATTAGGTAATTGGAGGGCGCTGACAAAATACTCCAACTGTTCTCAACTGTGGGGAGAATCGGCGACCTAGCTGGGTTTAGCAAGCACAGATGAGCAGTAGAAACTCTCGCTGCGTGTGGGTGGTCATTATCTTACTAAAATGTAAGCCCACGATGGCTTGCCATGAAGGGCAACAGAAATATGATATATGTAGTGCTGTGCTGTTAGGATACACAGCTGACAACCAAATGTGTCCTGCTGTGAAATGAAATGGCGCCCTACATCATCACTCCTGGTTGTTAGGCCATATGCAAGGCGATAGTCAGGTGGCATCCCACTGCTGGCGGAGACGTCACCAGGCACGCTTTCGCTGGTCATTAGGGCTCATTTCGAAGCGGGGCTCATCACTTAAGACAGTTCTATTCCAGCCAATGACATTCTAGGCCGAAGAAGTGTCTGGAGACGCCCTGGACAACAATGAGATGCCACCCTGAGTGTCGCCTACCGTATGGCCCGACAATCGGGAGTTATGGTCTGCGATGCCATGTTGCCCCTCATGGCAAGCCTTACTGGGCTTACACTTCAGCAAGATAATGCCCACCTGCACATGGTGAGAGTTTCTATGTCTTTGTGATTGACAAAACCTACGTTGGCCATGAAGTTCGACAGATCTCTCCCCAATTGAGAACATTTGGAGAATTAAGAGTAGGGCCCTCCAAGCAGCTCGTTATTTTGGCGATCTAACGTGTCAACTGGACAGAATTTGACACGATATCCCGAAGGAGGACATCGAATAACTCTGTCAATCAATCCCAAGCCGAGTAACTGCTTGCATAAGGACGAAAGGTGAATCAATGCGTTACTTGTTTGTGAAGCTTTTTCCTCGAAAAAAATCATCCAGTGTTTCAGAAACTGTAATCATATGTACGTCTATGCATGTACATCACACACACCAATTTCTGTCCCATTCGGATAATTCCTTCGTGGTGCGGAGCTTTGTGTGTGTGTGTGTGTGTGTGTGTGTGTGTGTGTGTGTGTGTGTGTGCGTGGAGGTTGCATTCTCGTATCCATTTTTTCAACTAAACAAAGGAGTTCCGAACCACAACCATGTCAGCACAAATGTTGTAATACCTCTTCTTGAAGCTCCTAGAACTTCCACCTTGATGCTGCAATCTAGATAGTGACAGTGACGTTTCGGCTGCAGGTTCGTGGGCAACATCGGGGACGCATACGGCGCGGCGCTGCTGCTGCACATGTTGACCACCACCGTGACGCTCACGCTGCTCGCCTACCAGGCCACCAAGGTGAGTGCTCCTTCTATGATTTACAGTATTCTCTACTACTACGCAGTAACTTAAAAATATCGCATGTTAATATATCAATGGACCATTAAGTACTGCAAGAAGAACATTGGCCATTAATGTGTTTATTGCATTCTGCAGCCGTTGGAGTCGGGTGAGCTGTACTATCCGATAAACCAAATTTACCAAGCATTCATCGAACGCCCACAGTTGTTTTACTGTCCTAACGATACAAAGCGCACTCCTAACTACATTTACTAATCGAATTCTATATGAAATTAAATTTGAGCAAAAGAAACAACCAGTTTTGAAGCAGTGTGTGTGTGCGCATTCCTCAAAATGTGATGGTTAGAATGCTTGTATGCAACTCGCGGTAAATATGTGCACAATTCACGCTCAAATAAGCAGCTAACACAAATTAATTCAGCTCTTACATAAACATAAGCATAACGTCAGCTCGAAACAGTACATGGAATTCATGGTGTTTTGGGTAGATTACAGAATGTAAAAGCACTGTGTAACACAACAGTCCCATTAAATAAGAAATAATACCATTGTATCCAGAACGGAAGTATCATGTACTTACTGTTTGCACACATAAGCAGTCTTAATGTAGTAATCAATAATAAGAGTGAATACGGATTTAATTACATTTGCCGGCCGCGGTGGTCTAGCGGTTCTAGGCGCTCAGTCTGGAACCGCGCGTCTGCTGCGGTCGCAGGTTCGAATCCTGCCTCGGGCATGGATGTATGTGATGTCCTTAGGTTAGTTAGGTTTAATTAGTTCTAAGTTCTAGGGGACTGATGACCACAGATGTTTAGTCTCATAGTGCTCAGAGCCATTTTTTTTTTAATTACATTTATGACCACTTGCAATTCACTGAGTGAAAAGTTTTCATGTAATAACTTATTTTGCTTTTCCACAGCAATTAAATAAAACAAAATTTACCTTAGCTTTATTGTGAGGTGACGAATTCCAGGAACAAGTTAACTCACATTATTTTCAGTGGGTCGTACTGAAGGATCGAATTGGTTGGTCACTGTTAGGCTACTGTTTGGAACGTGTAGATTAATCTGTACTGCTTTCACTAACTACGACTGTTGGAAACCCTGACATGGAACAAAGGAACAATATTATCAGTTACACTATTTGACAACTCGAACACCATTACACTACTTCCAGCAGAACGGATACTCATTTATGGAAGGACGTTTGCAGTTCAAAAGAGGACGTAGAAAAATAAACGTCTGAATGAAACTGACACCAATCAGTGCTGGATGATATCATTTATTGCCGTGATAGCTGCCAACGAAACTTCACAATTTTCCAGTTCAGATAAAGGTTTCAGCCCAACATAAATATCTTGAACATTCAAGTAAGTAAACTGACTGTTTGTCAGTAATTTTAGGTATGATATATAATACAATGTGTCTCAAAAACATTCATCCGATTTCACAAGACTGAAACTTACTGTAAATTTTACCTTAAACAGACTACTACGAATTTTTTATTTTCAAAATAACCATTTGATTTTACAAAGGGTTTATCTTTTACATGAATCCACATACAATCATGAAGTACTTTTTACTACTACGTTTAGGACCAAAGCTTTCATTTACTTTTCATAAACATTCAATTTTCTCTCTACCGGTCGCACGACAAACATCGGGACGTTTGTCAAGCTAGCCGTTGTTTTGCGGGCGTCTCTATAGTTGTTCTATTCATTGTTGTTGCTTTGCATTGTCACAGTTTACTCAAACTTATTCGAAGGAGAGGCACATAGACAGAGAATTAGAGAATCTCTCCCAGAAAGTCAGTCACAGATCGCGAGATTAGGCCAGCTGGGAGGCCAATAGCGCAGTGCGAGATCCATCGTTGAGGCTGCTCATGGTTAAGAAATGCTCTTACAGGCAGGAGCTGGCGCTGTGCAGCGCGGCCCTGTTAAAAAATGAATTTTCGTCATGTTCTCGCAATTGTGCAAATAGCCAAAACATCCTGATACGGGACGCTTGTAGCTCTCTCTTCCGAAAAAAAGAACGGGCCGTCGGCTCAAAGCTCATTAAATTTTGGAGAGTCTTTCTCGCGCTCGATTGCGATACGTGGCTCCAGTGTGCTCCATATTCTTACGTCGTGGCGGTTGACTTTGCTACTTAGATTGCATTGAGCCTCATCACTGAATACTAAACGCTTAAGGGAACTGTTATGTTTCACCTCCATATTCGGAATGAATTTACTAAACTCTACACGTTGTTGTTGATCACCATCAAGAATTGCTTCTGGCAGCTAAATCCGGTATGTTTCGGAAACATCGGTGCGAAACACACTAGACAGGCGCATCAAGAACGGCTAACTCACGGCTGGACGACGAATACATTCGATACTATTCTCTTGAATGCTGTCGATGTCTTTAACGAGCACACGGAAGTGACCTGTGCATTTCTCCTTACGTAAAAAACCAGTGATAGCATTGTAATATCGTTTATGCTGTAAGAGGTGTAGTGCCGTGTTGTCTATGAAAATCACAAGCATCAGCTGTGAATTCCGCCTGTTGAAACGGAGAACACAAAACGTCTCTTGGTGCTGTGTTATCGGAATCTCGACATGGCGCTCCTTGGGTAATAACCGATTATGCCGCACCTTGGTAACAAGCAAGAGTGCAAGCGAAGCAGATAACTGCTCTAAAGAGACCTTAGCAAATGCCCATCTATTTATAACTGGCTCCTAGACTAAGTTTAAGTTGCTGCTCGTCACTTTAAAATTATCACAAATTTCTGTTTACATTAATGCCGAAGTCAGTCTTGTGATGAGAAATGAATCTGTTTGAAACGCCATCTACTAATCTTATTTCCAGTTCATCCATGTGCATCTACACCAATTTCCAACAATCCTCGACGATTATTTCCTTTCCAAACCTAATATACCTTTTCATAAAAGTCATCTGACACACAATATTTAAACATTTCGATTGAAGATAATTAATCAAATCACTCTTCTCTGAAAATTCTATCCAAACAGTCACTACAATGAAACCGATGTCAGTGCATTTACACAGTTTGTTTTCTAAGCGTCACAGTCCCTACCCTCTACTATTGACCCATTCTGTTTCGGTGTGCGGGCATTTTCCACGCCGGACATTTTCCACGCCGGATATTTGCCACGCCGGACATTTGCCACGATTTTACCTACTCCGAAGGGTTGGGTCTCTTGTCTCACCCTCCTCCTCATCACTGTCGCGCAGTAAAGGTACTTACTGAGACTTTCTGCTGGTTTACTTAACATAGGACCAGAATCTCTTTGGATTTTCCGCGACATTTCTAGAGAGAGTTTCGTTGTGGTAACTATTAAATGCATCTCACATTGAAATCAGCGTCAAATTTCGAGCCTCAGTAAAACTTCGCCAATCCTGGAGATTTCACGTTCGTCTAAATTATACTTGCCTTTTTCGGTGCTCCTACAGCAGCTTTCTGTCGTGTTTTGTGCACCGTGGGGGATCAGTTCCTTCTCTTATTAATTATTTGGTATGAATCTCTCGAGTGCTATTGACACTATTTCTTTGGACTTAAGCCACATATGGTCTTCACTTACATAGTTTGGAAGGATTGGAAACTTTCTCTTAGAAAGACGTCAACCGAATTTTTAGTTGCTTTTACAAATAGATATATTTCGCGTTTAGTTTTGGTGAATTTCTTTGTTACGGAATTGAGCCTCGCTACGACTGTGTGTTCACTAATCCCTGTATCCGTCGTGATGCTCAGGATTATTTGTGGCTAAGAGGTCAAGTATCTTTTCGCAACCATTTACAATTTGAATGGCCTCGTGAACTAATTGTTCAAAATAATTTTTAAAAAAGCATTCAGAACAACTACGGAGGTTGTTTTCTATCTACAATAGGGTCTGAAAATGTATTTTTGTCAACATACGGAAACTAGATTGAAGTCACTGCCAACTATAATTGTATGAGTAGGGTACCTATTTGTGACGAGACTCAAGTTTTCTTTGAACTGTTCAGCAACTGTTTCATCTGAGACCGGGGATCGGTAAAACGAGCCAGTTATTAATTTATTCCGGTTGTCGAATATAACCTCTGCCCATACTAAGTCAAAGGAACTATCTGCTTCAGTGTCGCTTGTGAGCTGGAACACACATTACATTATTTTTCCTTAAGTTGTGCTTCTTGTTTCTCTTCCAGTGCAGATCATTACAATTACGGTTTTTCCCTCTAAAACCTAGGATGCTTTCTCTGTGACCCTGTAAATACCAGAGCCAAACAATGTAGAACAACAACGTACGTTACAAGCATAGCATTCATCTACATCTACATGATTACTCTGCAATTCACATTTAAGTGCTTGGCAGAGGGTTCATCGAACCACAATCATACTATCTCTCTACCATTCCACTCCCGAACAGCGCGCGGGAAAAACGAACACCTAAACCTTTCTGTTCGAGCTCTGATTTCTCTTATTTTATTTTGGTGATCATTCCTACCTATTTAGGTTGGGCTCAACAAAATATTTTCGCATTCGGAAGAGAAAGTTGGTGACTGAAATTTCGTAAATAGATCTCGCCGCGACGGAAAACGTCTTTGCTTTAATGACTTCCATCTCAACTCGCGTATCATATCTGCTACACTCTCTCCCCTGTTACGTGATAATACAAAACGAGCTGCCCTTTTTTGCACTCTTTCGATGTCATCCGTCAATCCCACCTGGTAAGGATCCCACACCGCGCAGCAATATTCTAACAGAGGACGAACGCGTGTAGTGTAAGCTGTCTCTTTAGTAGACTTGTTGCATCTTCTAAGTGTGCTGCCAATGAAACGTAACCTTTGGCTCGCCTTCCCCACAATATTATCTATGTGATCTTTCGAACTGAAGTTGTTCGTAATTTTAACACCCAGGTACTTAGTTGAATTGACAGCCTTGAGAATTGTACTATTTATCCAGTAATCGAATTTCAACTGATTTCTTTTGGAACTCATGTGGATCACCTCACACTTTTCGTTATTTAGCGTCAACTGCCACCTGCCACACCATACAGTAATCTTTTCTAAATCGCTTTGCAACTGATACTGGTCTTCGGATGACCTTACTAGACGGTTAATTACAGCATCATCTGCGAACAACCTAAGAGAACTGCTCAGATTGTCACCCAGGTCATTTATATAGATCAGGAACAGCAGAGGTCCCAGGACGCTTCCCTGGGGAACACCTGGTATCACTTCAGTTTTACTCGATGATTTGCCGTCTATTACTACGAACTGCGACCTTCCTGACGGGAAATCACGAATCCAGTCGCACAACTGAGACGATACCCCATAGACCCGCAGCTTGATTAGAAGTCGCTTGTGAGGAACGGTGTCAAAAGCTTTCCGGAAATCTAGAAATACGGAATCAACTTGAGATCCCCTCTCGATAGCGGCCATTACTTCGTGCGAATAAAGAGCTAGCTGCGTTGCACAAGAACGATGCTTTCTGAAACCATGCTGATTACGTATCAATAGATCGTTCCCTTCGAGGTGATTCATAATGTTTGAATACAAAAAATGGTTCAAATGGCTCTGAGCACTATGGGACTTAACATCTATGGTCATCAGTCCCCTAGAACTTAGAACTACTTAAACCTAACAAACATAAGGACATCACATGTTTGAATACAGTATATGCTCCAAAATCCTACTGCAAACCGACGTCAATGATATAGGTCTGTAGTTCGATGGATTTCTCCTACTACCCTTCTTAAACACTGGTGCGACCTGCGCAATTTTCCGGTCTGTAGGTACAGATCTATCGGTGAGCGAGCGGTTGTATATGATTGCTAAGTAGGGAGCTATTGTATCAGCGTAATCTGAAAGGAACCTAATCGGTATACAATCTGGATCTGAAGACTTGCCCGTATCAAGCGATTTGAATTGCTTCGCAACCCCTAAGGTATCTACTTCTAAGAAACTCATGCTAGCAGCTGTTCGTGTTTAAAATTCAGGAATATTCCATTCGTCTTCCCTGGTGAAGGAATTTCGGAAAACTGTGTTCAATAACTCCGCTTTAGCGGCGCAGTCGTCGGTAACAGTACCATCGGCACTGCGCAGCGAGGGTATTGACTACGTCTTGCCGCTTGTGTACTTTACATACGACCAGAATTTCTTCGGATTTTCTACCAAATTTCGAGACAATATTTCGTTGTGGAACCTATTAAAGGCATCTCGCATTGAAGTCCGTGCCAAATTTCGCACGTCTGTAAATTTTAGCCAATCGTCGGGATTTCGCGTTCTTCTGAACTTCGCATGCTCTTTCCGTTGCCTCTGCAACAGCGTTCGGACCTGTTTTGTGTACCATCAGGGATCAGTTCCATCCCTTACCACTTTATGAGGTATGAATCTCTCAATTGCTGTTGCTACTACATCTTTGAGTTTGAGCCACATCTAGTCTACATTTGCATAGTCAGTTCGGAAGGAATGGAGATTGTCTCTTAGGAAGGCTTCTAGTGACACTTTATCCGCTTTTTTAAATGAAATTATTTTGCTATTGCTTCTGGTGGATTTGGAAGAAACGGTATTGAGCCTAGCTACAACGACCTTGTGATCACTAATCCCTGTATCAGTCATGATGCTCTCTATTAGCTCTGGATTGTTTGTGGCTAAGAGGTCAAGTGTGTTTTCGCAACCATTTACAATTCACGTGGGTTCGTGGACTAACTGCTCGAAATAATTTTCGGAGATAGCATTCAGGACAATCTCGGAAGATGTTTTCTGCCTACCACCGGTTTTGAACAAGTATTTTTGCCAACATATCCAGGGAAGTTTGAAGTCCCCACCAACTATAACCGTATGGGTGGGGTATTTATTTGTTACGAGACTCAAATTTTCTCTGAACTGTTCAGAAACTATATCATCGGAGTCTGGGGGTCGGTAGAAGGAGCCAATTATCAACTTAGTTCGGCTGTTAAGTATAACCACCACCCATACCAATTCGTACGGAGTATCTACTTCGACTTCACTACAAGATAAACCACTACTGACAGACACAAACACTCCACCATCAATTCTGCCTAATCTATCTTTCCTGAACACCGTCTGGGCCTTCGTAAAAATTTCTGCAGAACTTATTTCAGGCTTTAGCCAGCTTTCTGTACCTATAACGATTTTATCTTCTGTGCTTTCTATTAGCGCTTGAAGCTCAGGGACTTTCCCAGCACAACTACAACAATTTACAACTATAATTCCGACTGTTCCTTGATCCAAGCACGCCCTGTATTTGTTATGCACCGTTTCAGATTGCAGCCCACCCCGTACTTTTCCGAGGCCTTCTAACCTAAAAATCCGCCCAGTCCACGCCACACAGCCTCCGCTACCCGTGTAGCCGCCAGCTGAGTGTAGTGAACTCCTGACCTATTCAGCGGAACCCGAAACCCCACCACCCTATGGCGCAAGTCAAGGAATCTGCAACCAACACGGTCGCAAAACCGTCTGAGCCTCTGATACAGACCCTCCACCCGGCTCTGCACTAAAGGTCCGCAGTCGGTTCTGTCAACGATGCTGCAGATGGTGAGCTCTGCCTTCAACTCGTAAGCAAGACCGGCAGCCTTCACCAAATCAGAGAGCCGCTGGAATCCAGAGAGAATTTCCTCAGATCCAAAGCAACACACGTCCTTATTGCCGACATGTGCCACCACCTGCAGCTGGCTACTTCATCTCCTTATTTCTAACATTTTAAAATTGTACGTCGACTAGATGACATGTCAATCATAGATGTTCTTATCTCTGTTTAGTGAACGTATTTTTAGTCATGTTTTGAACATTTTCCCGCTATACTTTATTAACTAATGTTTCGCCGCAAGGGATATCGTATTTTAGAGAGTAAATTAATATGGAGTACGTCGTTCTTCTTTTCAAACATGCACATACCCATTTCTTCTTTCCTTATTGTCTTTTGGACATGCAGTTGTAGTAATTGAAGTAGACACAAATGCAGTGATCAAAAAGAAATGATTAGCGTACATTCGCATTCTCTTTACATCGTTCCTTTCTTGTTGCTCTCATGGCGATGGACTGTTTCTATCGCAATCAGTAAGCGATAAAGGAAGCTACCATACAGACAGAGGGATCTATATTTATACTTGGCAAAACCAATTACATACTGACGTAATCGTCGGTATTGCTTTCGTTTCCCAAAAGTTATAAATATTTCGATTTCGGAAAAGAAGCTCTGTGTTTGGCCAAGATGTCGAAGAAGAAGGTCCCTTACGTACTGGTTGTATCGAGTAAGATGTGGAGACGACGGTTTGAAAGCGGACAGAAGAAGTACGAGGAAGGGCGTCCGTTACCTGAGGGATCGCTACTCGAGCTACCTGGCGTAGGGGCAAGTGTGGCAAATGTCCGGCGTGGCAAATGTCGGCCATTCTCTGTTTCCCGTCTTTGACTATCAACCAGGTCTTGACAGTCCTACAGTAATTAAGGGTCAGGAAATGAGTGGGCATACACTGTGCCACGCTCAAACTTCCAGATGCTTATTTCGCGAAGAATGTCTAATGAGAATGTGCGGAATGTAAGTAGGCTTCGACGTCACGATTTCGTGACATTCCGAGTGCCCGTGGACATAACAGGTTTGTAAAATGGGCCAACAGGCTGAGTCGTGAACGGAGACGTAGCTGTCTAATCACACGAATAGCATACGAGCAATCTGCTGTGCCCGCGACAATTGTGCACACGCGGAAAATGTCACTTCATTCCAAAAATATCACATGTTTAATAGTGCATATTGATGGCAACAAAGGGGTGGAGTAGGGCCTACGAATACTTCATGTAAGTTCCAGAAGTGCAGTATGGTATTTATTCTCGGTATATTGGTTTTGAATGCTGAAATACAAGGGATAGGATTCACCACTTCAAGAAGTATAAAATGTTTGAATGCAGTCACACAACTAGCAGTTCTTCATCGTAGGCTACTGATACTGACATGACTTAAAATGACAGCTTATTACTCATTTTCTGGAGCTGAATTTTTTTTTATAATTTACTTAGGGTTTTTTATATTGTCGCTTAAAGTATGACTTGCATTAGGTCTATATCATACAGGGTGCAACAGATATAAGTGCATATATTTCTGTTTGTGACAGAGGACGGTGTGGCGAACAAAATCATATCAATATTTACTGCGCTTTTCCAGACTAATAATTATAGCTAATAGGAGTAGTATGTTTTTAGTCTGGTTAGAAGCTCGAACTACATGTTACAAGAGCAAGCTATTACTGCTTATTTTCCCCTGGTTAGGTGTTGAAGTATGGAAGCGTGGACCGAAAACGGGTAGTCTATATTGACAGGCGTAGTCCTGTTAGTTATACATACGGCGCAGAAAACATCAGGTCATAAAGTGTGTGGCTTGGTTATGGGAAGACTGATGAAGACAGATGAAAAAAACAACGAACACACTGATGAGTGTACATATTAAGCTACCACATATAAAAATAACTGCATCTTGACGTTCTTTAACTGTGAGATGATTTGGACACCAACATATTTCATGAACGTAATTTCTTTTGTGAAACGAACCATTTTGTCAAAAAATAACATTTGTCTCAGAGTGAAGATGTAATACCATTTATTTTGCACATGAAATACCAAAAATAATGAAAACTGGAACAATGACTCAACTGAAATAAAATCAAGTGGCCTTCCATTACAGATGCGAATCAACTTTTCTTTTTTCTTTAAATAGTTTCGATGATGAAATTCTTGTGCTAGTTGCGAATGAATATACCTGAAGGCTTAAACAACATGTCGTAATTTTGTAGAGGGAAGGCAATTTGACACGGAAGGTTGTCTGGGAACGACGTACAGAGAAGACTGAACATTAACAATCGTTACCTATTTACAAAAACAATACTAGAAAAATTAAGAAAGCACACAGCGCATATTGTTTCGTAATACCACTGCAGAGACATCTTTCATTTGCGTAAATAGTACGTATAGGACTTTATTGAATAAGTCAAACAATTTGCCCGCGAAAGGCAAAGGTCCCGAGTTCGAGCCTCGGTCCGGCACACAGTTTTAATCTGCCAGGAAGTTTCATATCAGCGCACAATCCGCTGCAGAGTGAAAATCTCATTCTGGAATTTCGATGTTACTGCTGCTGATATTTTGCCTCATGCTTCCGGAAGTGGCTTCATCGTATCGCTTTTATTTGCAAGATGATTGTTGTTAGTGTGGTATTGTAAGATGTTCCATAAGTTTTCAACATAATTTGGAGACTAGGGTGTCTTCAAGCTGTTGCAGTGTAGTACAATACTAGAATACGCAATACGATGTGTGGCATACCTAGTTTTTTCATACTGGTGCGCGTTTGTCTTCAATAAATCAGCACTTTATGTCGGCCATTATTACCACAATGCAACGCAGGTTTCAAGTCCCAGTCCAATTTATTAAGCACTCGAAAACAAGCACTAATTTACCTCCGTACTTTACAGCTGGAATTACAGCTACGTACGTGTTCTGGCTGCTGTTTTGAAACCGCAGCGAAATAAATAATTTCCTTAATATAGAAAAATTAGGCCTACATTATTTGCATCTCTAATCACTTCAAAGCTTGTTTTGAACATCACAGTTCTTTACCAGACATGGTCCTGTTTGAGCCGTTACGTTCCTCCGCCCTATGAATTGATTTAACCAGTCAATTACAGGGGTATCTACAGCCTAACTTGGACTGAAAGTCTGCTTTTCTTCACATTAGCAAACATTGCCAATGGTGCAAGAAGGAACAAGTGACAGATGAAAGTTGTGGACTGACCAGGGATTAAACATAAGATATTTGGATCTCCAGTCTATAAATTTATTGTACAGCTATTTTCCTCCGTCGAGCCAATTTTTCATTAGATGCTCAGTAGATATATTCTACATCTACATTTATACTCCGCAAGTGGCGTAGGGCACTTTACGTGCCACTGTCATTACCTCCCTTTTCTGTTCCAGTCGCGTATGGCTCGCGGGAAGAACGACTGTCTGAAAGCCTCCGTGCGCTCTCGAATCTGTCTAATTTTACATTCGTGATCTCCTCGGGAGGTATAAGTAGGGGGAAGCAATATATTCGATACCTCATCCAGAAACGCACCCTCTCGAAACCTGGCGAGCAAGCTACACCGTGATGCAGAGCGGCTCTCTTACAGAGTCTGCCACTTGAGTTTGCTAAACATCTCCGTAACGCTATCACGGTTACCAAATAACCCTGTGACGAAACGCGCCGCTCTTCTTTGGATCTTCTCTATCTCTTCCGTCAACCCGATCTGGTACGGATCCCACACTGATGAGCAATACTCAAGTATATTTATTTTATTATTTATTTTAACTGGCCTCTCTGGTAGCAGAACCATAAGTGTACTGTTAATCCTTGCAATTGTTTTTACTAGTCATCCTTTGGCGACAGGAAGGGCATCGAGTCTCTCTCTACCACTGACATTGCCAAAAGCAGAATAATACGTAGACTCCACAAAGACAGGAGAACAGACGAGGAAAAAGAAGTTCAGCTTCGATCGCTTGACGATTAGTGCAAAAGATGCAATATTTCTGCTGTGTCATTCCAAAAATTACCTATAACCGGACATTGACAGGATGATAAAAAGTTGTTTCAGCTTTATTTCACTTACGTTTTCCCCATATATTCAACTGTCATCCAAAAGGACATCGCAAGAGATACAACATAAATTAATAAATTAGGTCTTATATTAGCCAAACTTAAAACAGGTGTAATTCGTAAAATCAAGTGTATACAATACTGACGCCTTTGGAACCAATCTGACATCGTTCAGACACAGGGTGGAAAATAAATATTACTTATGAATAAAGCATGTGCATAGTAAATATAAACTGATGTTAAAATGTGGCATGGCACCTATAACTCTGCCTAAATGGAAATTAATCTACTTCATATCTAAAGTGTTGCACTAGTATTTACGTTGCCAGTCAATGTACTTGAGAAACGGTCTGCAAATGCGATAAATTTTCCTCCAAAAGTACTTAATTATCAAGTGTTCGAGAAAATTATCTTAACTTCTCGAATGAGAAGTACTGGCAGAAGTACAGCTGTGAGGACCTGGCGTGAGTCGTGCTTGGGTAGCTCAGTTGGTAGAGCACTTGCCCGCGAAAGGCAAAGGTCCGGCACACAGTTTTAATCTGCCAGGAAGTTTCATCTTAACTTCTATTTTGACAAAAAATTTACATGCACAAGATGACAGATTTTGGAAATGGTGTTGTCTTGTCTTCACCAAGTAAGCATAAAGGCTGGTAGGAAGCAAGCCCCGTATTACTGATTAGTATTCTCGCTGTATTTAGGTAGCGTGTTTGTACGCTTGGAACTAGTAGACATGACACAGGGCGATTAATTGTATAACAAATATAATGTGGAAAACTCAATGAGAATTCCTTAATAATCGTTTATTAAAAATAAGTACAGATCCTTGTGTGTTGAACAGACGTGATAGTGTATTAACGGTTCTGAACTCTGGTCTAACCTGAACGTGAATGTTCGCCAGCTGATCTAATAGTTGAGTCTGGACTGCTGTAAGACAGTTTGTATTTTAGGCCTGAATAACGATCAATACTATGAGACTCGTTGTTGACTGTCCGAAAATCACTCATTGATAGCTACTGGGCTACAATTGCGCCGACTGTAGATTAATATTCAGCAACAGCTGATCTGCGACAGATGGCGAAGTGACGCTCTGTGTCTGCTTTTATCCGTGAACGGTGGAACAAGGACGTAGCCAAGGGGGGGGGGGGGGGTAGGGAGGGGGGAGGGGGGGCAGTGACCAGGGGGTCTGGACACTCTCCCCCCTTTCACACCCTATCACCTAAATGGAATTACACACAACCTAGCTTTGTATAGCGAAGTTGAAAGGTACTTAATTTTCAGTCATACGATGAAAAAGAGATACCACTTTCGATAGTCAACAAGGCCATCGATAGATTTAAATTACCGATAGATCGATACCACTATAAGCTATCGCCCATCCATAATCCAACAAAGACCAACTGATGCCGTAGTAGAGCTCAGTTATTTTGTTTTGTTAATCAGTTCAGTTCTTACTTGCAGTTTAGTTTAATATAAGTGCTGCCGTTTATTGCTTTTGTGCTGTGTGCCGTTGTGATAGTTTTTAATTACAGGTAAGATTTCTAACAATACGGAAGAGGAAAACCAATTTTTATTCGTCGACTAGTGTTATTGTAGTTAAAAATATATACTCGCTACACCAACAGCCTACCCGCCTCACTATAGCACTTTAACAGTTGCACTGGAGACTGATGGAGCTTTGTGGATGCAATATTTCAGAAATTCAGAAGGCAGCGGAGCGGTAAGCATGACTACAGGTGACATTAAATAAAAATCAGTGAGCAAAAGCGCACTTGGATTTGCCTGTGACACCCGAATGTCGCGTCTATCAAGAAAAATGTCGCTCAAAATTCAGCCATTATCAGCCTAAACGGCAAAATATGGCCCAATCTGGTCATCCTGGTGGTACTCAATTATGAAAACCAGTCCTGGTATGGATCGATGGGAAGGGGTTTGTGGAAAGCGGAAACGGTGCGCGATGACGGCACGTTCTGTGATTCATTCGTTTCTAAAAGATTTTTTTCAACGGACTGCTTCAGTTTGTCCGAGTCGATCGCGCCCTGCATTACCGGCTTCGCCCCTCCCTCACCTTTCGTCCATAATCTATTTACGCTTTTGTAACACAGTAACAGCAGTATCGTTTTCAGATATTCTATGATTTTCTTGAAATTGTAATGTTTTTAAGTTTTACGATCAATCATACGAAAAATATATTTTTCGTTACTTTTGTACCAGTAATTTATTTGGGGAATAGTTATTTATTTCTCGGGCAGACAGTATTAACAACGGATAAAGATAACTCACATGTGGACTCTTCAAGTTTTGCCTGTTAAAAAGACGTTCTAGTGTGAAATGTCTTATTCGTAATATCCTTGGAACGGAAGTCCAACCGTAACAACTTTAATGTATTTTTAAATAAACCTCATATAAGCGATAACGTCTGTTATATATTACAGCGGAGTTCATTAGCATCAAACACTGTATAGGCATATCATTGTGGATAAGCACCGACTCATTTGTAACGTCACATACATTACAAATCTAGTTGAAATAAATGCGTGAATTACTGTTAAGATCCCAAAACTATGGCGCATAACATCTGGTTTTCTATTTTATGCATAAATTTGGTTATTATAAGTTTCAAGTTGAACGTTGAAATGATAATTTAAAAAGTTCTTGGTCACTACGAAACTGAAGAATTTTAATGAAATGAAAGATAGCTGATTTGAAACTGAATGGAGGAACTTGGGATGCTTTGATGTGCTGATAGAATTCTGACTTGATTTCACATAAGTCAGAAATTCACATACGAGATTGTAGGATGCTACCAGTTGCCATCCACCTTTTCAACATACAGGTGTTCTTCGGACCTTGGTTAAACGAGCATATGCTGTCTCGGATGGTGAAAATTTACCACAGGAGCTGCAACATCTTGAGGACTTCTTCAATAATAACGGCTATACGGGCCGACAATTTCGACGTGCTTTTGAGTTTGGTCCTCTACCTGAACCTTCTGAAGACACCATTAGGTCTTTGGCTTTTCTTCCGTATTCTGGGAACGTGTCCGCCAAGATAGGTAGACTTTTGAAAAAATATGAGATCATGTATCAGATGGGTTTTTCGTCCGCTAGCTAAGATTCGAGCACTTCTTGGCTCTGTAAAAAGATGATTTAGGTTTGAGGAAGTCTGGCGTTTACAAAATACCGTGTGAGTGCGGGAAAATTTACATTAGCCAAACTATTCGTACCGTCAACGACAGGTGTATTGAACATCATCGCCATACGCGATTGTTACAACCAGATAAATCTGCGGTGGCTGAGAGTTGCCTTACAGAGGGACACAGGATGCTATACAATGAGACGCAAGTAGTTGCAAATGCTTCGCGATACTGGGATTGTGTTTTAAAAGAATCTGTCTAAATCAGACTAACAGATAATGTCATTAATCGTGATAATGGATACCCGCTAAGTAAAACGTGGAATCCTGTTTTATCAGACATGAAGAACAAATCTGGATCGGCCGGCTATGAATAATAATTTGTAACGATATATCGTTTTCAACAGTATTCACCACCGGAGGCGCTGCAACTCTTTTTTTCGCCAGGGGACAGCAGGAGTCATAGAGCGCGTGCGCACTGTATCTAGCGCATGTGCCGTTGTACTTCCGATGCATATAAAGGTGCAGTCATTTGCGAGTGGAACCAGTTATCGGCGAAGTATTTCAGTATGCTGCAGATATGACGAGTCCCAGCTTCACTCATTGGTTATGGTCCATGACATAATGTCTATAATCTGAAATCGGTAAATAATTCTTCATCGCCAACAGATCGACCGAAAGTTTTTGCCCATCTACAACATGGTGGACGGTGCAACGCACAGGAACCAGCAGGCAAGCAGAAGTTTTAGTCTCAGAGATTATACATCTGCATCCAGGTACAACAGAGATCAATGCACAAGACCACTGCTTATCCGATTGTGCTGCATGAGTATCGATACATATACATGCAGCTATAGGAAAGAATTAACTCAGGAAAAAATACAAAAAAATAAATAAATATCTATGACGAGAGAGGTATATCAGAGTGTGACAAGTGAATTCAGAGTCTCGGTACTGTACTTCCTAGCACAAATTCTCACATTTGTGTTTTCTTTGTTACAGATCGACTCGGTGGACGTGTACGCGGCCTCTGTACTGGGCTACCTGTTCTACACCCTGGGGCAGGTCTTCCTCTTCTGCGTCTTTGGAAACAGGCTCATTGAAGAGGTGAGCTGCTACTCAATAGCTACAGGCAAAATGGTGACCACCTTTTTTATGGCATTATGTTTGTGGCAATCTCTGTCACTCTGAACTTCAAATAGTCTTTTTCCAAGAAGATTCAACACAGAATAAATATTTCATAATTGAGGACGTCGAGACCACTTTAAACACAATAAAAGAAACACTCATTGTGGGTCACTTTTTATGTATTTTTTGTTTACCGTTTTCCTCTCTTGCCACAAGTCATTTTCATATCTAAATCGAATAACTGAGAACAAATGGATGTAATAGTACAAAGCTGATTGTAATATGATTAAAATACGTTCAGTGAGAGTATACAAACGAAAATGAAACATCAGAGTAATTCATACCTAATTACTGCCAGTCGCTGTTAAAATTAGATAACTTGTACAAACAGAACTATTAGGAAAGTTACTCATATTGTCACTCGGCTGAAAACGTACTCCTGCATTCCCATATACAACCACACAATCTCGGACTCGAACACAAACAGGGAGGTCCTCCACGAAGCCTACCTGGGATGGTGTCTGGATGCCCTGGAGCAATTTGAAATATGTTTTGCGAAAAGAAAAGAACTACGAGGGCTATTCGGAAAGTGAGGATCGATCGTTTGCAAAGTGGAAACCACTGTGAAAATCCGACGAGGCTTTCCACAGACGTTTTGGGCAGTGTCTCTAGTATCCCCGTCGATCGCACCAAGATGCTCTTCTCAGTTGTGAGCGGAGCGCACTGAGAGCGAATAAAGGTGCCTAGAACAACAATGTCTCCCGCCAAGTAGGAGGGCTGGCTGAGAGGCTTCGCCTTAATGAATGCAGCCCACCTAAAACAACTGCCACGCACTTCCTTCTTCATGGCAATTCTCAGGAGCACTCTTCAGGGGCAGTGAAGACGCTCCTGCAGCCTTTTCGATGGGAAGTGTACGATCACCCACAACAGAGGCCTAACTGGCTCGTCCTGAGTATCAGCTCTGTTCACGTGAAACGCTGGATACGAAGACAACACTTGGGTGCAAGCGGAGGAATTATCGGAAAGCACAGGCGGCTGCCTTTTATGACGATGGTGTTGGAAATTTGTTATAACGCTCCGACAAATGTCTAAGCCGGAGCGGCGACTACGAAGCGAAGTACCTGGAAGGTGTAGCTAAATGTGCAAAGAAAATAGTTTTGATTTTCACTGTGGTTTCCATTTCGCGACCGATCGTGCCTTACTTTCCGAACAACCCTCGTAGATAAAATTTTGAATAACGAGAAACAATTTTCACGGTAAGTCTACTCAAAATGTACTGATGAATCAAAACATTATGGATACTTGGTTTGTAGCATGTTGGTGCAGCTTTGTATTGAATACGTGATTCTGCACGACATGGCTTAAGGTCTTCGGTAGGTTTCCAGATGTATGTGGCACCAGATGTCTCAGCAAAAGTCACGTAATTCCTGTAAATTAGGGACCGTTGGCTTGGGGAAGTGACTCGCAGTAGCATCCCGGATGTGTTCCAGCGGGTTCAGATCAGGCGAATTTGGTGGCCAAGACATCAGCGTAAGCTCTTTGCCATGCTCCTAAAACAACCGTTGCACGGTGCTGGCATTGTGATAGGGACAATTGTCCTGCTGGAATATGCCATCGCCGTCGGGGAAGACATGAACGATGAAGTGATGCAGGTGGACCGCAATACTGTTCAGGTACTTCAAAGGTGTCATGGTGCGTCTGATTACCACCGCAAGCCACACGGATATCCAAGTGAATGTTTCCTATAGCATAGTCCACCACTGGCTGGCATCCGTCGCGCTATGCATTTTTCGGGCAGCCGTTCACCTGGATAATGGCGTATGTGGACGCGACCATCTACTTGGTTTAACAAGAAAAGTCAGCCATCGAAAGACGAAGATCCTGTGTCCATTGCGAACGTATCTGGCAAAGTATTTTGGTCAATATAGCAATATGTATGTGTCGGTTGCTGCGGAGTCCCATGTTTAATAATGTGCAGTGAACAGTGTGCTCTAAAACAAGTCTCCACCAGCACTGTACTCGTTTGTCAGATATTCCGACTATCGCCGCTTTACAGAGCGGGCAACCATCTGTGGTAAGGCGTGGACGTCCAACACTTCATCGCCTACTCGCACTTCAAAGATGCCCACGACAGTAGTACACGAAAACCTGACCAGATTCTCTTTCTGCGAGATGCTCATTCCTAGATGCCGAGCCATAGAATCTACCATTAGTCAAAGTCGCGTATGGCAGCGGATTTCCACATTTGCGTCCAGTATCGTCGGTTATTCAATATTCGCGTCTGTTTCGCCTATATACTGTATTTACCGTGTCACGTGGTCGCAACGCCACCAGGCAGCATTCAATGTCGTCAGAGGCACTGGCCAATGTTTTCGCACATACACGTATAAGATTTCGTGCTTTGCTAAATCTAGGGTGCTTGATGACTACCTATTTCGTAATTGTGAATACGCCTAGTTGATATATCTCCCATATGACCTGCTAGGTGCAGCGCACTCACTTGAAGACACACCAGTTACCACACTAGACGCTCGACCTATTGCAGGTGATATCCTTTTGCGAGATACTTCATTTGCTCTCTTGTTGTTGTTGTTGTTGTTGTTGTGGTCTTCAGTCTTGAGACTGGTTTGCTGCAGCTCTCCATGCTATTCTATTCTGTGCAAGCTGCTTCATCTCCCAGTACGTACTGAGCCTACATCCATCTGAATCTGCTTAGTGTATTCATCTCTTGGTCTCCCTCTATGGTTTTTACCCTCCACGCTTGATGCCTCAGAATATGTCCAACAAACCGATCCCTTCTTCTAGTCAAGTTGTGCCACAAATTCCTCTTCTCCCCAATTCTATTCAATACCTCCTCATTAGTTATGTGACCTACCTATCTAATCTTCAGCATTCTTCTGTAGAACCACATTTCGAAAGCTTCTATTCTCTTTTTGTCCAAACTATTTATCGTCCATGTTTCACTTCCATACATGGCTACACTCCATACAAATACTTTCAGAAACGACTTCCTGACACTTAAATCTATACTCGATGTTAACAAATTTCTCTTCTTCAGAAACGCTTTCCTTGCCATTGCCAGTCTACATTTGATATCCTCTCTACTTCGACCATCATCATTTATTTTGCTCCACAAATAGCAAAACTCCTTCACAACTTTAAGTGTCTCATTTCCTAATCCAATTCCCTCAGCATCACCCGATTTAATTCGACTACATTCCATTATCCTCGTTTTGCTTTTGTTGATGTTCATCTTATACCCTTCTTTCAAGACACTGTCCATTCCGTTCAACTTCTCTTCCAAGTCCTTTGCTGCCTCTGACAGAATCACAATGTCATCGGCGAACCTCAAAGTTTTTATTTCTTCTCCATCGATTTTAATACCTACTCCTAATTTTCCTTTTGTCTCTTTTACTGCTTGCTCAATATAGAGATTGAATAACATGGGAGAGAGGCTACAAACCTGTCTCACTCCCTTCCCAACCACTGCTTCCCTTTCATGCCCCTCGACTCTTACAACTGCCATCTGGTTTCTGTACAAATTGTAAATAGCCTTTCGCTCCCTGTATTTTGCCCCTTCCACCTACTTGAAAGAGAATATTCCAGTCAACATTGTCGAAAGCTTTCTCTAAGTTTACAAATGCTATAAACTTAGGTTTGCCTTTTCTTAATCTAGCTTCTAAGATAAGTCGTTGGGTCAGTGTTGCCTCACGTGTTCCAATATTTCTACGGAATCCAAACTGATCTTCCCCGAGGTCAGCTTCTACCAGTTTTTCCATTCGTCTGTAAAGAATTCGCGTTAGTATTTTGCAGCCGTGACTTATTAAACTGATAGTTCGGTAATTTTCACATCTGTCAATACCTGCTTTCTTTGGGATTGCAATTATTATATTCTTCTTGAATTCTGAGGGTATTTCTCCTGTCTCATACATTTTGCTCATCAGATGGTAGAGTTTTGTCAGGACTGGCTCTCCCAAGGCTACCAGTAGTTCTAATGGAATATTGTCTACTCCTGAGGCCTTGTTTCGACTTAGGTCTTTCAGTGCTCTGTCAAACTCTTCACGCAGTACCATATCTCCCGTTTCATCTTCATCTACATCCTCTTCCATTTCCATAATATTGCCCTGAAGTACATCGCCCATGTACAGGCACTCTATATACTCCTTCCACCTTTCTGCTTTCCCTTCTTTGCCTAGAACTGAGTTTCTCTCTGCTCTCTTAGAAACAGGTATATTTTCAATATTTTCGTAGTAAGTAATATAACACTAATTGTAATATCCCATGCATAACATCTGATCAAAACTATCCCGACGCCTATTAGTAGTCATTAATGTGAAGTGTGTCTACCCTTCACCTTTATGACGGCTTGAACTCTGCTAGAAACATTTTCATTGAGGTATCTGAATTTCTGTGAAAGAATAGCAGCACACTCTTCCTCAAGAGCCGAAACCAGAGGAAGTTATGATATGGGACGATCAGATCTGGAGCTAATTCAACGTTTTAACAGTCTAACTCATCCCAAAGGTGTTCCACTGGATTCAGGTTGGGACTGTGGCCTGACGCAGTCACCCATTGTCCAGTGGTATTGCTCTTTGCACCATCTCAAACATCGTTTAGCATCGACCACAGAAAGGTGTGGCATACGAAGAGCTGCTCGTCCGTTGTATCCTAGTCTTTTTTTTAACTCTGTACGCACGGTCACTGGGCTAGCTGGAATGTTAATAGCACTTTGGAAGTAACGAGTGAAGCCTTCAGCTGATTTCATGCGATATTTTAATGCCGAATCCGCAATGCTCGACGGTACCTGTGCGTGAAGTCCATGTTATTTCAGTATCTCTGTGGCTGTTCCTTCTCGTTTCCACAACACAACCATAGAAGCAACAATCTAGTTGAGCAGCTTTAGAAAGATCCAAATGTCCTAGGTGGATTTGTTAGTTACGTGACATCCAACGACTAGTCCACGTTCGAAGTCACCGAGCTATCTTGCCCGACAAATACTGCTGTCACTGCTTCTCTAGTGACAACACAATAATCCGCGCCTCCTTTTATACTGGCGGGTCCACCTCTCGTGAAATTTAGCAGTCTATTCCGCATCACATAAGCCTGAATGACCTTCTTTTGCAGCGCAGACAGCTGCGAGATGTGAAAGATGAGAGTAGTGAGAGTGTGTAAGATACGCTAGGTTTACAGTCGAGCATTCATGACGCGAATAGCTCGATCGAGGTGGTCCCACAGAGTCTCCATTGGGGTTTGGGTTTTAATCGGGGAGTTTGGCGACCAGGGAAGTACGGATAACTCAATCTGGTGGTCTTCGAAACCATTCTTGTACACTGTGAGCTGAGCGAAACATTGCATTGTCCTGCTGGTAGGTACCATCGTGTCAAGGAAAAGTAAACTTATATAGCGATGGACATGGTGCCCAAGGAAACATGCATATAGCGTTGAACAAACGACTCCAGAATGACTATACCACCAAGGGACTTCCACGAAAATATGCGCCAGACCATAACGCTCCCTCCTCCGGCCTAGAACCTACGACGATTGTTACAGCGCCGTACACGCCTACGGCCATATGTCCGGTGGAGCATAAAACGTCATTCATCTGTGAAGGTCACCAGTCACCACTCAGTGGACGGCCAGTTGCGGTGTTGGCGTGCGAGTATCACCCTTCGTCGCCGATGAACAGCAATCATCATGGATGCATGCACCAGGCTCCTGCTGTGAAGGCCCATTCAAAGGCAACGTTCGCCGAACGGTCGTTGAGTAGACACTTCTACCACGCCGACACACGGACAGTTTATAAACTTAGCTGTTGCCCTTGTTCATCTTGGCGCTCATCTGGTGAACAGTCGCACGCCTGTTCGCCCGTACACAGCTCTGCAGCCGTTGTTCAGTCATGTCCTGCCGCCTCTGTGGATGGCTGATAAATCGCCCCGTTACCTCATTAAAACAATTAAAACAACAATTGCACTATTATGTGCGTCTTCCCCCCCCCCCCACCTCCTCCCCACCCCCGCTGCCACGGAACACGCTTTACATGCCCTCCACTGCTAGTGCACCCACCTGCCACCTGCTGTCTGCGAGTTCTTATTGCACGTTGATGTCGATTAGTGTGACTGGACCGCCCTCGTAGTTCAATGAACACAAATTACGTGATTTTAACTGAAGATTTGTCCTGATGCCGTTATGCGATTCGCAGTAATCACGTATGTCTAGCTCTGAAGTTTTGTTATTATTTGTATACTGCCACTGCATGTGTTACTATGGCACATTGCAGTCAGCTTTGTGTTATCTCCTCTGTTACTAGATTCGGATCTGAAGATGACCGGCAACTAAAGTCGAAACCGAAAGTCTGTATAAACGTAAAACGTGAAAGAGACCCACATCGTTTTTACTTAGTGAATTAATACACTGTCAAGGTTTCCTTATTATTCTATTGAAATTAAAGGTCCACCTACAAATGTTTTTGTGAAATGGTGTTCCGTAGTTGAAAGTACTTTATGAAACTCATAGTGTACAGACAACCAGTAGTTGCTGCTGCATGAATTACTTTTACTGAACATCCAGTGTCGTTCCGATCGTAACTACTTATGTAATAAAAGTAATCCTTGTATTATTTCATACACAGTTCTGATTACTATGTTTTGTGAAGTGGATTTTTTTGTCTAGGTGTGGTGTAACTGAGATATATACTGTAGGAATGAAAATATGAAAATGTTGCCCATAATCAGAATTAAAAGAACTTAATTAGTGGATCTATACACCCGCACAGTTCGAATTATTCTTATGGAAAAATTTGGGGAAACAAAACGCTTTAGTATATTTACTGAATGTAAGCTCCCTATTTCAAGTTTCGTCGACATGTACTACCTTTTAAGAAGTTGCTACTCTGTTTATGATTTCTACTTGGTAAACAACTTAAAACGAAGTGAAGCACTTTTCATAATATAAAACTTAGCATGAAGTTGGACCATTTGTACCTATCAGTTGATAACTTCTACAAAAAGTACATTGTCTCTTATTTTCGCTGTATATGCTTCTTCGTTTGGCGTAACTGTACTTTTCGCCTGCACAAAATGTACTTATTCTGCTTTCCGATTAAAAAAAAAAAGCGGTAGATCACTAACACAGAGCAAGAACAATTATGGGTCCATGATCTAACTATGTAAATTCGAGCCACCCCATTGCACTTCTCCTCTAGCATCCCTCTGTGAAACCACAGCGCTCTAGTGTAGTTTCTGCATCCTGTTTTTTGAACAGGAACTAGACCATAATGTGCTAAACTCTGTATTCTATAAAACGTAATTGCTCTAAACAAAATTCATTTGACAGTGATTATACACGCAGTATAGTTATGTTTTCATGGGGCTGCTCATGAGAAAGAGAGATCTGTGCACACATTAAATCTTGGAAGTTTGTGGTAAAACCTTATGGGACCAAACTGCTGAGGTCATCGGTCCCTAAGTCTACACACTACTTAATCTAACTTAAACGCTATGGACAACACACACACACGCACACACATACACACACACCCATCACACACCCATGCCCGAGGGAGGACTCGAACCTCCTACGGGGGGAGGGTTAACCCCACGGACCGCGACAAGGCGCCCCAGACCGCGCGGCTACCCTGCGCAGCGTGTGCGCATATTACGCAGGCGATGAAGAAGGGAATAAGTTGAGCTGTAATTGAATTTTCGTTACTGAATTCCACAGTTGGTTCGTTTCAATCAATAACACTGTTTAGGAGTTTCATTGCCAAAGTTACCCCCACGGAGACTGACGTAATGGCTTTGAGTGTTCAGTGAGACATTAAACCGCATAGTAATTGTTTTCTTCTTGCAATTGCCAATGATGAGCCATCATAACTTTAGACAAACGAGCGTGCACTGCTTCTCGTCTTTTCGATTCCCTTTCGTTCCCTAAAACTTAATTCTTTTGCCGGAAAAATGGATATCTTCATGAATTTCCCCCACAGATCAACAGATATTCCAATATTTGATCAATATTTTCCAGTATTCTTTTCAAGCAATACGGCAGAGTCTGAAAATCATTACTTAATTCCGGCCAGTACATTATTTTAAGCCTGGAATCCCGCTGAAATCGGTCCGAGGGATACTTTCAGCAGACGTACGACACTACCTGCTCCAGTCGAACGAAAGCATCCGATAACTTGAGCGGACCAGTATTGCAGCTACATCAGCCTGTGTGCTGCGGTAAATAGAGGACGATACGCTGCGACGAATACATGCCACTTCAATACCGTTAGTGTCGCTTTTATTGTATTCGTATATAGTGCGCGGAAACAATATCTATTTGTGCGTCCACATGAGCTTGAATTTATTTAAAATTATTGATAAGTTACGTGTAAGATTTGGTAATATGTTTCATGACTCATATGAGAACATGGTGTGTTTAAAAATATAACCAGCTTCAAGAAACTCGTCAATCGATGCGCCGCTGTGCACTGCTTTCTAGATCACGTAAACGATTAGAGTAAGTTTGCGTTTGACTGGATTTTATGATGGTCAAATTCTAGAATATTTGCCTTACCCAGTACTGAATTTAATGATCTGCCACTTCTAAGGAAACTAGTATTTTTACAGATTGCTATCCTTCAGTGTGAATATTGAGTTGGGCAGCCCACTGATTAAGCCATTAGACATGTATCTGAGTTCAGACCCCAGTTCGGTCATCCAAGTTCAGGATTTTTATAAATCTTAAATGAGAATGCAAAGTTGAAAAGAAAACAGCCTATACTCCGCCCCACCCCTGCCCATTTGTAGCTTGTGCTTCATCCTTAACGATCTCGTCCTCGACGGGACGTCAAACCCTGATCTTCGTTCTTATGAGCTTGAATCGCAGCACCAGTGGACACCGTTGGGACCAGAGTACTTGAGCTAAACACGTTCTTTTGCAGCTGCTGAGGTGACGCTTCCTTCTGCCTTGTTGCAGAGCTCCTCGGTGATGGAGGCGGCGTACAGCTGCCACTGGTACGACGGCTCGGAGGAGGCCAAGACGTTCGTGCAGATCGTGTGCCAGCAGTGTCAAAAGTCGCTCATGATCTCCGGCGCCAAGTTCTTCACCGTCTCGCTCGATCTCTTCGCTTCGGTAACCTGTTCTATTTCTCTTGCTTCATCCCAGTAGAGCAATTTCTATTAGAGAAATTTTCATGCAGTATGTTATACGAGGAGGATAATCAGTGAAATGTACAGGGTAGGGCAAATAAAAGTGGCCCGGGGAACAGAGTTCTAGGGTATAAAGAAATACAGCAGAGGAAAGGAAATACAGTACTAACATGACTATAGCACATGCTGAAAGTGATCACAATTCATCTCTCGTCACTTTTGAGCCCTGTTCAGCAAGTTGCTGAGGACGATCGAAGCTGGTCTGTTGAAATTGCTGCAGTCTCATCCGAAATGTTCTTCTGCAGTTCTTGAAGACTATGAGGGCTGTTGCGATAGACTTAATGGATCCCCACACAAAGTAATCGCACACTGACAGATCGGGTGAACTGTGTGGCCAGCTACGGTCGCGACCACACTGATCCCTGATAATAACTCTGTCAGGCGCGAGAATTGTGTAACAGTGCTCCAAGGTTTAGCCTGCTGTATGGGCAGTTGCTCCATCCTTTTGGGGTGCGGTTATATGCATGGATTCAGGTTCAACCGTATCCACTCGTCTGAGCCACTTTTATTTGCCCATCTTGTACAAGGTTACAAATTTAACATATTTGGGTGACTACACAGTCTAGAATAGTTGGCACGAAGAATGAGTAATGCCTCCACTCTCAAAAAATTCGTAGTTTATAAAGTCAGGGGCTTTTGAAGTCATAACTGCTAGGAGATGCGTTACATCCACTACGTTTTAATTTAACTTCAGAAAAGGAACATAGAAAAAACAAAACATTGAGCCTAGCTGGAATAATACTGGATAACAACGAAATAAATCTACTTGCATATGCAGACGAGGTTGTTCTAATAAGCGACGGGAAAGGGAAGTTGCAGCTCATGAGACGTTGTTGCTGATATATTTCAAGGAAAGCAAGGTCACAAATTAACAAGGAGAAACAAAGTACACGATCATGATTAGGGCAACCAACTATGATACCCCATTGACAGTTGATGACTTCACTTGTAAAAGAGTAGCCTTATTTAAATATTTGGGAACTATCGTAAGTGAACGGAATAGAATGGAAATTGAGATAAAGGCAAGGACCGCAGTGTAAAATAAAGCATATTTTGAGTAATGGAACGTCCTGTGAAGTACAACAGCATCGAGAAGTATTAAAATCAGACTGTAGCAGTGTGTAATTCTACCGCTAGGTGTACACGGGTCTCAGTCATTTGCATTATGCAGAGCAGATGACCAAAAACTGTTGGCATTAGAAAGAAACATATTAAGGAAAATATTTTGGCGCAAGAGGCACCCCCAATTCAGAGAAACGAAGGATACTAAAAAGCCAGGAACTGACGTGTTGATACTGGCAAAGGTGTGAAGAAAAGAGTATTGATTTGGGGAGGACACCTAACTGATATGGAAGGGGAAATAATGCCCCACTACTATTCTCAGAATTCGTTGAGGGAAGAAGTGGAGAGGAAGTCCACGGATAAGATGGAAGAATGATATCAACAATGGTACTGAGGCGAAGCGCCTGTGAAAAAGAGAATGAGCCAGGAAAGGAAATTATTGCTACAGGAATGTACAGAACGCTTTCGGATTTGGAGACCAAAGTAGCAAAAAAGAAGAAAAAGAAGAGTTAAATCACACGACGCATTTCTGATCCTGTACGTCCATCACCAGGAGCAAATCGTTTAATACATTATTTACGTCTGCTCTTTATGGAGGTGGCGTAGTATTTACGTTCCAGTTGTGAGAAGGTTAGACGTTACACTTTGAAATTTGTGAATGAAACAACGGAAAATAAGACGAAAAACAGTGAAACACTTACCAAAACATCAAGTAAACATTTTTAGCCCTGTATGTCAGCAAGCACTGGTGTATCCATTCTGCAATTGCACATCACATCACTCAAGGTGCACACTTGTTTGTATACGTCAAAGCACTTCACAGATACGGTATAATATGAGACGACTAAAGTTGAAGTTTATTATGTAGCGTCATATGACAGAGTTATAAAATAATTTGACATATGTAGGGTACTACATTTAAAATGAGTCATATTTATTTAGATAATTATAAGAATTAGAGAGGAAGAAAGGTATTCTGTTGAAAATGGAGAAATGGGTAGATTTTCTGGCAAATTCCATGCCAGGTAGGGGAATTAGGCTAAAATTTCCTTGGGATAAGATGTGTGCAGTGTGTGGACGTAAAGTTACAGGAATATATTACAATGAAATGAATACCCCTAGCTGCATAAAGGCGTTGATATAGGTTAACGGGGGCACTTGAAAATGTGTGCCCCGACCGGGACTTGAACCCGGGATCTCCTGCTTACAGGAATATGTTGTTACAATCGCGGCCCAGTAAAAGGGTTGATAACGCGAGATGGAACGATAGGGTGGTTGCTGTCAAGTTTGTAATAGATGTAAGAAGCTCTAAGGTGTTCAGGATGGGAAAGGAGATGGGGAAATTACATGATCTTAATGGGGAATGGTAGACTGTTACGGAAGGCGAGATGGAATGCGTGGTATTCAAGGATTTCGATGCAGCAGTAAAGTTTTGGTAGAATGGAAATCCGCACTGGTATCTGAAAGGATTGTTTAGAGTAAGGCACTGTAGGTGTGGATGCAATTCCCGTGTTGTGTCGCTTAGTAATTTTAATTTAATTAAGGGGTTTTTGTTGGAAGGTTAGTAAGTGCTGTTTCCACGTCAGTTTATTGTCGGAGTGTTTTTGGTATTTTTGTGTGTTAGTTAAACCGATAGGACGGTTGTAGTTCGTGAGGTAGAAGTGACAGGGGGGGGGGGGGGCAAAGCTGCGGGTAGCTTCCTTTATGAGTATTGCCCGCTTTTGGAAAGGTTGATTTTTAGACGGCAAGGAAGGCGGTGTCGTCGACGTTCAGGGAATTAGTGCTGTTTATACACTCCTGGAAATGGAAAAAAGAACACATTGACACCGGTGTGTCAGACCCACCATACTTGCTCCGGACACTGCGAGAGGGCTGTACAAGCAATGATCACACGCACGGCACAGCGGACACACCAGGAACTGCGGTGTTGGGCGTCGAATGGCGCTAGCTGCGCAGCATTTGTGCACCGCCGCCGTCAGTGTCAGCCAGTTTGCCGTGGCATACGGAGCTCCATCGCAGTCTTTAACACTGGTAGCATGCCACGACAGCGTGAACGTGAACCGTATGTGCAGTTGACGGACTTTGAGCGAGGGCGTATAGTGGGCATGCGGGAGGCCGGGTGGACGTACCGCCGAATTGCTCAACACGTGGGGCGTGAGGTCTCCACAGTACATCGATGTTGTCGCCAGTGGTCGGCGGAAGGTGCACGTGCCCGTCGACCTGGGACCGGACCGCAGCGACGCACGGATGCACCCCAAGACCGTAGGATCCTACGCAGTGCCGTAGGGGACCGCACCGCCACTTCCCAGCAAATTAGGGACACTGTTGCTCCTGGGGTATCGGCGAGGACCATTCGCAACCGTCTCCATGAAGCTGGGCTACGGTCCCGCACACCGTTAGGCCGTCTTCCGCTCACGCCCCAACATCGTGCAGCCCGCCTCCAGTGGTGTCGCGACAGGCGTGAATGGAGGGACGAATGGAGACGTGTCGTCTTCAGCGATGAGAGTCGCTTCTGCCTTGGTGCCAATGATGGTCGTATGCGTGTTTGGCGCCGTGCAGGTGAGCGCCACAATCAGGACTGCATACGACCGAGGCACACAGGGCCAACACCCGGCATCATGGTGTGGGGAGCGATCTCCTACACTGGCCGTACACCACTGGTGATCGTCGAGGGGACACTGAATAGTGCACGGTACATCCAAACCGTCATCGAACCCATCGTTCTACCATTCCTAGACCGGCAAGGGAGCTTGCTGTTCCAAAAGGACAATGCACGTCCGCATGTATCCCGTGCCACTCAACGTGCTCTAGAAGGTGTAAGTCAACTACCCTGGCCAGCAAGATCTCCGGATCTGTCCCCCATTGAGCATGTTTGGGACTGGATGAAGCGTCGTCTCACGCGGTCTGCACGTCCAGCACGAACGCTGGTCCAACTGAGGCGCCAGGTGGAAATGGCATGGCAAGCCGTTCCACATGACTACATCCAGCATCTCTACGATCGTCTCCATGGGAGAATAGCTGCCTGCATTGCTGCGAAAGGTGGATATACACTGTACTAGTGCCGACATTGTGCATGCTCTGTTGCCTGTGTCTATGTGCCTGTGGTTCTGTCAGTGTGATCAGGCGATGTATCTGACCCCAGGAATGTGTCAATAAAGTTTCCCCTTCCTGGGACAATGAATTCACGGTGTTCTTATTTCAATTTCCAGGAGTGTAGATACATGGGATGAACGGTTGCGTCAGGACGTTTATTCGCGAAGCTGCCATAAAGTGTTGCCGAAAAATAGGGAGTAAGAACAGAATGCGGTACATCAGTTACTCGTTTACGTGGGACCACTGCAGATAAGTAGGTTTTTGTCTGATTTGATGTGTTTACGCTTTTGTGCAGGTGCTGGGAGCCGTGGTGACGTACTTCATGGTGCTGGTGCAGCTCAAGTAGGCGGCACCTGACCTCTGCTGTCATCTGTGGTGCCGCCAGGCAGCTGCAGGTGCAGGTGCAGGTGGGGAAGGAAGTGGAGGTGGGGATCCACGAGCTGGGGTTGGGACCAAACACTGCGGGCCAGTTGCAGATGCGATGTGGTCCCGTGACAGTTTCAAGTGTCGCTCGCAGAGCACTGCAAGTGGGACATCGCTACAAGGAAAAGCTGTGTTTCACGTCGTTACAGGCTTGTATGTACGACCAGAACTAACCTGGGTGCTCAGATATTACTTCTGACCCAAGACCAGCACAAAATCTGCGTAAATATTATCAAAGTTACAGCACTTACTCGCAAATCCTCTTGTATTAATATCCTTCCTGTATTTATCTTAGCGGAGAAATAAGCAAGGTAGTGGGTGTGTAGCACGGAGGCCATTTCTTAGGAAAAGTAAGCCTATAAAAAATGTAATATCTCTACCCATATTTAAAAGTAGAAACGATTTAAATGGTATATGAAGCATCGATTAAGCAGTGAAGATAGAGCAGGTGCGTTCAAAGGCTGGAACTCACAGTAATTAACGATTTTCCAATCTCAAGTCTAAGCATATAATTGGGCTAGTTTTGAGTTATTGTCCGACTCTGATAGAAAAAAATTAAAAATTTTGAGACCAGAGGTAGGAAAACTTCATTACGAGGGCAGAAATATCTACTGGCCAACGTGATTTTGTTGTAAGAATACCGTAGTAGCTGGAGATAGGAGCTAGCTCACGCAATTTACTCCAGGTCTTTACAATCGGTGTTATGACAACAATTTCTCGCCCTAACATTACTTATTGAAGCATCTCATTGGTATGTGTGATGTTGAATGTGTACACCGTTCCCATTCCGGTGCGCCCTCTTACAGCCTCCGCAGCTTCAACCCTAATCGTGCCTTTATCGTTTCGACTGGCATTGAAGCGCCTCTTCAAGAGAATGAGGATAATGGTTCACACATCTTGAAGGAGTAAAAGGTGTCATTTAAAACGTGTTTGTGAAAACCACATGATCCACTCAGGCCAAACACAAACACACAATGGAACATGGAGTTCTCCACGCATTTATACACATTAACAGCAACTACTTAAAAATTATGCTAGGGTAAGTGGCCCAGAAGTTTTGCGGCTAGATATCAGTCAGAGAGCCAGCTCCTCAGTAGCTCTGTTTACGTAGCTATCATTGTGTTAGCTCTAGTTCAGTGAGTCTACGTAATAAATTACTGCATTAGGCTATATGTTTTTTGATATGACAGTAAACAAATGTTTTTCAGTAGTCGACATAACACAACAATATTAAATAGGAAACACTTTCGAGATTTTCTGCAAATATTATTAAGATTATATTTCTGCTTCTTAGGCCGTTGTCAGACAGCAATTGAAAATTGTAACCACAAATAAAGTGACGCGCGCGATATTACAAATATATTGCTAATTTAGATACAGAAGTCTGTCGTTTGTAGTACAGTACCGTACTAAATTGTCAGCTGTAACGAAGGCGATAGACAGCTACGCTAGCAGTGTGTACAAATAAGCAAATGAAATTAGCCGACTGATGACAGTGAAACTTCAACGAATCGTGTATGAGTGAAAAAGAAGAAAAAAGAAGAAAACTGTGTTTCCTCGCTTCAGAATCCTTTTTAAAAAATATTTATTGTAATCTAAAATTTGCGCAACTGAAACCTAATTTAGGTGGTGGAGAGAAGGGGTCTTTTTGTCATTTAAAACTAAGTATAAGTTGGCTACCTGCTTCATTCATTTATTTCAAGTAAATCCACTAGTGTCACCTTTCTGCTTCTCTTAACAATATATTAAACGTCACCATCTACTTCTTATAGCTAGTTTTCTGAAGCCCTGTAAAAGCTGTGTTTGTGTTTTACATTCTCCACCTTCTTTCATATTCTGGTAACATAATTGCTACAGCTCTTCCTCACTGCCGTCATATACTTTTCTACAGAATCTGTCCGTAACAAATGTATGATTTTGTGTTTACTAGTCAATAATTTTTTTGTTATGTTATTGTAGAACTTTCGTGTACAGAGCGTAACTGACGATGGCCTAAGAAGCAAAAAGTCGCATCGTAATAAAATAGTATTCGCAGGACACCAGGGAAGCGTTTCTTATTGAAATTAGGACTTTTGATTTAAACTAATAACAAAACCGTATGTTACAAAACTGTTTCCAATCCTCATGGGAAATATCAGTTCCGCATTTTCTACCAAAAATATTATTACCATTTGCACAAACGTTTTTGGAACCGTCTTCAGGTTTAGGAGACCCCTAGTTCCTGGTACTGATGTTTATAAGTTCCTGTAACAAGAAAATGGTTATAGCCGGCGGTCGCAGGGAATTGTGCTTCTATGGCATGATTTATTTAGAGGAGTGCTAGCAGGATAATACATACTTAACATAATACGGACATGTGTACCTCGTGCTCGTTTAATGTGAAACTTCAAGCTGTCTCTCTCTACATCCGGACGGTCAGTTACTCAGAGTGAGCTTTATGAAACATGGGTCACACTTAAAAAACGCGTATCAGAATTCAGCTGCAGTTTCAGTCTCGTCTTAGTGGTGTAAAAGACTCAAATTTGCTTATTTCACGGCCACAAACCAGCGTCCTACAAGAATAAATAAAAATTTATGTTTGCCTGCAATATATGTGAATAACGAGTATTCAATACAGAGTACACGAGCACAAAACTTACGTTGCGAAGAAGGTGCTAGTTTTTCGGATTTCAGAGCTCCATTCATAATTAATTGCTTCCCCAACAATCCCTGATAATTTTCGGAGAGACAGAAGTGGGAACAAAAAGTCGGTGCATTAACGAAACCCACACATAATCTGACTATAATTCTCACAACCTCAGTGGAACGTGTATCACGTGGTAGCCTTCTAGATGCAAACAGGCAGCCCCAACAGATATTTAGACAATAGCAGGCGTCAGCCATCTTTACGGTATTAACACTGGTGACGAAGCAAAGCACCTTTCTCTAATGAATTTGGCGGTTAAGTTACTTGGAAGTGATCTCATTTTTTGTCAGAAGTACGCACAAGTAATGTTGTGTATTTTGGTATTAATTCTAAATTAATGACATAGTGCTATGGGGTTGGAATGGAAAACTTAACATTAAAACGAAACTCCAAATTAAACAATTGTAAGATGATGCACATAAACGTTGAATGAATGTTTGATCAGTACCGCGGACTTTCACTTTTTTTCTGTATCATATGGATATCTGAGAAGTGATTAATTTTGTACTGTTGTCAATAAACAACGCTGGCTAATGTCTCATGCACTTTTCGAGAAGAAATTGAGTTCTGCACAAGCCTTATAATTTTCGTTTCTAAATGCAGTTGAATATGAAAATGTCTGTTACGTTCTGATATCTCCATTTCTGTATCGTGCAACATAATTTCATATAAAAATATACAATATAGAAATTTATATAGCTACTCACACTGTTCAAAGCAACGTTTGGCCAATTCAAACCGTAGCATTATTCCTGAAATCACACTGCAGAGGAAAGCTTCCGTTAGTTTCAAGCTAAGGAGCAGGCATTATGACGTGCTCAGATGAGGCAAACGTCAGAAAAAAATATCCTGCATCATGGATAGGTCCGGGTTTGAGTCCTGGTCCCGCTCGCTGTAGCAATCCGTCATGCTGGATGGTAAAATAATTTTCGTTATATCAAAATGTAACGTGGCCAACGTTTCCTAAACTATGTCGAGTGACTCTCACAATACTGATAAACAGATAACACACTGACATACTCGTGGGAATGGTGTAACAATCAAGCTCATGCAGGTCCAGTCAAAAAAGTCAACTACAATCTAAAATCCTTATTTTCCTACATAATCATTCACACTTGTGACAACAGTCATTTCGTTACAGTGACTAGTTTTGGGCAATCACGTCCATTTTCAGTCCACGGCCTTCGACGTAAGTGTAAACTTACAGTTCCCCTGATGTATATTTGAGTAACCACATACGCATTATTCTTCACCATAATTCGGTTGCTCACCATATTTAGTTACTCACATGTACGTTGGTGGGAAATGTATTATTACACTTACGTCTGAGGCCATGGATTGAAAATGATTGTCATAGTCCAGAACTAGATACCACAAGGAAATTATTCTTATTTGAACTGTGACGTATATTAAAGGTAAATACAGTTTTGATAACCTAAGACGTTGTTGCTGTCCCACGCCAATATGTTGGGACTTCATAAGTCAAAATTTAGCCTATTATAAAGCAATTAACAAATCAGCTTCCTGTAATATGAGTGAGCAGCCTGTACAAATTGTTTCAAAGATGTTTTTCACTTTCATTTGTAGAAGTCCCCAGCCACAAGCGGAAAATTACGTTCTATAAATAACCAGCAAACAATTTTTCTCAAGAAATCAAAAACACTCGTGAAGTGCGAAGTACAGCACGGATAGGATGTGTAAGAGTAAACTATTTTGGTGACTGACAACACCTTCCAGTTTCCTTCCTTATTATTTTTCAGTGATAAATAACAGATAGACAATCTATCAGCCGGAATTCCACCCAACAACAGCTCCGATTTGATGGCAAACTCTTTAACATCGGTGGATGTGAGTTCTACACATTACACGGAAATATTATGCAGCCACTATACGCAAGAACAGAGACCCTACGTTTAGAGAAGTTGGCGACAGAACAGTGTCATTTACTTTGGTAAGCATGCGTCAGCCCCCCCCCCCTTATCACTCTCTCTCTCTCTCTCTCTCTCTCTCTCTCTCTCTCTCTCTCTCTCTGGCAGATGTATAAGCGATAGTACTGTAACTTTGAAAAAAAAAATATGTTCTTAATTCATCCAGTCTTTGAGCTGTACTGGAAAACGTTATACTCTGTGATAGCAACGTTGCGCTCCCGTCAAGAGAGCGCAGTTTCAAGTGACGCACACATATTTCCATTTGAATAGACGTAGTGAGCACTGTAAAATCTACGTGTCTTACCACATTTCGCAAGCACGAAAGCACCAACACCGGCTTTCGATTTATAAACACGCCCTGTGGGGGGTGAAGTGCACATATTTGTGCGTAAATAACGCTCATGCAGAATCACTACTTTTTTCAAGAAGAGTACAAATGCAAGATGATTATATTCTGTACAATATATTAAAGATCACGTTATTTTTATCTATATATACACATTGATTGTCAGCTTTACCTCATTTGGAGGTTTAATAATGTACAAATAGTGTTGAATAAAGATGTTTTGGAAAAAAAATCCCATCTTCAGCAGCATGCCATACTGTATGCGTGTAAACTGTAACTCGATTTAATTGAGCTAATTGCTGTTAACAAAATGAATAAATATTTTTCCTTTCTAATTATATCCTTCCACAAATGTCCTTCTGGTTTTTTTAATTCTATTTATTAAGCATTAGCCGATCATGCAACAAGGCTATCATCAGTCGTGCACACCTAATGTTGACAAATAAGTCTCTCCGCTTCCACACTCACTGTATTTCTACACTGATATCCAGAAATTAAAGAAAAATCCGGAATGAAAGGACGAATTGCGACGTGGAGTTATTGCCAGACTGATGGCAGAGTCCACTCAGAAGTGATTAGATGGTTACAAAAGTGTTCATGATTACATTGTTCATAGTCTTCAGCAACAGTCTCTAGCCAGGGATTTAGAATCAATAATGTTCAGTGGAGGAAAGACAAGAGCTACGCCGGCCGCTGTGGCCGAGCGGTTCTAGGCGCTTGAGTCCGGGACTGCGCTGCTGCTACGGTCGCAGGTTCGAATCCTGCCTCGGGAATGGATGTGTGTGATGTCGTTAGGTTAGATAGGTTTAAGTAGTTCTAAATTCTAGGGTACTGATGACCTCAGATGTTAAGTCCCATAGTGCTCAGAACCATTTGAACAAGAGCTAAGATGCATGACAATAACAGATGTACTGTTACGCACCTATAAGAAGGGGACTGCGCCGCCATTCCAACGCTTCTGTTCTAGTTGCAGCCGCCTTAGGTTCAATAAACTCGAATGTTGCAATATCTTCAGAGCGACTCCTTTTCCCCATGACTTTATATGTCTAACAGCGACTATGATATCAATGGAAGTATCCTTGATATTTACCTGATTCACCATCACTATCACAACCATCACCATCACCACCAACACCACCAGCACCACTACCAACAACAACAGCAACACCAACATCACTCTCGTCACCATCATTATCATCATCATCATCATCGTCACCACAACGACCACCACCATAATCAATTTCACATCCACAGTCTTCAGTGATATGTGTACATGTTCCTCTCACTTGTTTTCCTAGGTCATGTACCAATCATCTATTTACTGTCTTTTCTTCCGTCTTGCCGGCCGCGGTGGTCTAGCGGTTCTGGCGCTACAGTCCGGAACCGCGGGACTGCTACGGTCGCAGGTTCGAATCCTGCCTCGGGCATGGATGTGTGTGATGTCCTTAGGTTAGTTAGGTTTAAGTAGTTCTAAGTTCTAGGGGACTGATGACCTCAGCTGTTGAGTCCCATAGTGCTCAGAGCCATTTGAACCATCTTCCGTCTTGGAATCCAGAGGAGAATTTCCTTGACGCATCTGTCATCTCCCCATCGTATAACACTAATTCTGTCACGGTAAAGGCAAATATATCACTCTACAGGGATAAGATGTAAGCAAATCCACCCTAAAATGGCACCCCTTTACCAGGCTTTTAGACTTTACCGTGTTCGTGCTGTAAGGGGGAAATAATCGGACCGAATTTCGTCACCTGAAGGGTTAGGTGTTGTAAACGTGAAAAATTGTTTTTAGCGGGATTCGAACCAACGGCATGTTGTTTAGTAAGTAAAATTTGTGGTCATGCAAATTAAAGACAGGTCGCCAGCTTATATTACGTAAAAGCAATTTCCACTAAATGTACAGTATATTAATTGCAGAACTGAACTTCAATTAGAAATCTAATTATTAATTGAACACGAAAAACGCTAGTAGCCACTAGCTAAGCAATCTTCAAACTGCCTCGTGTTTAAATAATTTGGCAACAAACTATCTCACGCTTTAGTGTGTAAGAAACAACACTGGTTGCTGTATGCTGTAGCACTAATCTGTCTGACATAGAGTGGCCCTGAAACTTCACTGTCGATAAACTTTGGTTTTAGAATAGTAACCAAACTGTTGTTTAACTAGCATTGCCTCTATTTATTTCCATAGAATGTATATTAGCCTTAGCATTGTCAGATCATGAATGATACAAGCCAGCCTTGAAACTGTTATGGCTTATACAGGTTGTTACAAAAAGGACGGCCAAACTTTCAGGAAACATTCCTCACACACAAATAAAGAAAAGATCTTATGTGGACAAGTGTCCGGAAACGCTTAATTTCCATGTTAGAGCTCATTTTAGTTTCGTTAGTATGTACTGTACTTCCTCGGTTCACCGCCAGTTGGCCCAGTTGAAGGAAGGTAATGTTGACTTCGGTGCTTGTGTTGACATGCGACTCATTGCTCTACAGTACTAGCATCAAGCACATCAGTACGTAGCATCACGAACGTGGTTTTGCAATCAGTGCAATGTTTACAAATGCGGAGTTGGCAGATGCCCATTTGATGTATGGATTAGCACGGGGCAATAGCCGTGGCGCGGTACGTCAGTATCGAGACAGATTTCCAGAACGAAGCTGTCCCGACAGGAAGACGTTCGAAGCAACTGATCGGTGTCTTAGGGAGCACGGAACATTCCAACCTATGACTCGCGACTGGGGAAGACCTAGAACGACGAGGACACCTGCAATGGACGAGGTAATTCTTCGTGCAGTTGACGATAACCCTAATGTCAGCGTCAGAGAAGTTGCTGCTGTACAAGGTAACGTTGACCACGTCACTGTATGGAGAGTGCTACGGGAGAACCAGTTGTTTCCGTACCATGTACAGCGTGTGCAGGCACTATCAGCAGCTGATTGGCCTCCACGGGTACACTTCTGCGAATGGTTCATCCAACAATGTGTCAATACTCATTTCAGTGCAAATGTTCTCTTTACGGATGAGGCTTCATTCCAACGTGATCAAATTGTAAATTTTCACAATCAACATGTGTGAGCTGACGAGAAGCCGCACGCAATTGTGTAATCACGTCATCAACACATATTTTCTGTGAACGTTTGGGCAGGCATCGTTGGTGATTTCTTGATTGGGCCCCATGTTCTTCCACCTACGCTCAATGGAGCACGTTATCATGATTTCATACGGGATACTCTACCTGTGCTGCTAGAACATGTGCCTTTACAAGTACGACACAAGATGTGGTTCATGCACGATGGAGCTCCTGCACATTTCAGTCGAAGTGTTCGTACGCTTCTCAACAATAGATTCGGTGACCGATGGATTGGTAGAGGCGGACCAATTCCATAGCCTCCACGCTCTCCTGACCTCAACCTTCTTGACTTTCATATATGGGGGCATTTGAAAGCTCTTATCTACGCAACCCCGGTACCAAATGTAGAAACCCTTCGTGCTCGTATTGTGGACGGCTGTGATAAAATACGCGATTCTCCAGGGCTACATCAGCGCATCAGGGATTCCATGCGACGCAGGATGGATGCATGTATCCTCGCTAACGGAGGACATTTTGAACTTTCCTGAAAGTTTGGCAGTACCTTTTTGTAACACCCTGTGTAAGTTACTGCAATTCATAATTGCAGGTAGTGGCTAACTAGCTTTAAACAAACTTTCACCGTTATTTTAAGGACCCAATACTTAAAACATAGAGGAACCTTAAGTTTTGTGACACCTGACTTGCCTATGAACAATACCTTTGATATTAAACAATAGTAACAAATACACATAAACAGAAATACAAAAAAGCAATCATACAAATCTGTTACACCAATAGACATGTCTGTTACACCAATAGACAAGTCTGTTACACCAATAGACATGCTGTAGCCCTTAAAACTGTTATGGCACAAGCGGGTCGCAACGACGTCAAGCGCCGACGCCACATGGCAACACACTGCCGTCGGGTTGGTTGCCAGCTCAGCCCCTGGGACTACGTGACGTTGCGATTCCGTCATTTGCAGCCCGACCTACAGAGGGCCTTCGTGTACACCGGGTCACGGTGCAGAGAGCCTGCAAATTAGCAAGAGAGATCGCTCATCCACGAATCTTGTGCCGCATCCGCCTAAGTCACGGACAGCCAATCAGCCCTGTGGGTATTTAGAACCACGTACTCGGCGATCATTGTACTATACAGTAAAATGGAGACCCTCCGTGACACGGTCGCTGGACTCCAAACCATCGGCATCACAGTTCCACGGAGCTGACACCGACACACCGTCCCGCTCATTATCCTGGAGGACTCGGATTCGGGCTATGACTGACGATAGGCTCAATAGACCACGTTTTACTGTCCGTTTTCGTACTATTACTAGCAGTGGCCTTTCCTCGTCCAGCCACTTTTTTCCTTGACCATAGAGTTGGCGCATTACTGCACCCCTCCTCTGTACTTCGACCGTCGGAGGGCGGCACGGAACTTAAAGTTCCACCGCCAACACCTTCAAAGTGCTACGCTCGGCTGTTATTCAGCCGTTGCTTTGAGTCTTCTCTCACTTGTCCACCGAGGCATTTGGGCCAGATCTGAACCAGTGACGCTGTGTATTATTAAACTGCTACAAAAAAATCTTTGTAGTTACGATGCAGCCAGGCAACAGACGAAGTTTGCTCCAGATCCAACACCGCCTTCCGACCGCCGATGCCGTCGCTAAGCGACCTCGGAACCGCCTCGCAGGCCTGTTGGTATGCTGTCAGACGCCATTAGCCAGACTGTAGGAACTGTGAGCTCGTACAGATCGTAACTTAAGTGTTAATCTGTTCCAAAACGCTCCGCCGAAGGAGAGCGTGGACTTAAACGTTTGATAGTCAACTAGTAGAGAACGAACTCTGTTAAAGCCTTTGTTTCGTTGTTACAAGTACTTGCGTTTAATTGTGAACTTATTTTCGTGTTAGAAAAGAGTTACGAAGTTGTGTTCTTTTTTACAGTCATCGAAGATAATTTGTGTTGAATTCTTTTCGTTCTGAAATTTAGAAGATGAACTACATGCTCGTGTGTTTCTTGTAGAAGAGTTCAGAGTCCAGGACACTTCACGCATAATACTGGTTTTTAGTAAACACTGTTCTCCAGGAAATTTCATATTCTAAGAAATGATTTAACGGTTCTTTAAAGTTAACTCTTTTCGTAGAAAGAGTAATAAAATAGTTGTTTTCTATATGTTGAACTTACGGATTTCACACAAGACTGCTTCCTAATCCAAAAATTTCTGTTCCACGAAAATTATCACTTCTATTACCGCAACTATTCAGTCAGTCACATTCACTTTGACTTAGACAACCTGAGTAAATTTTATCACAGGAATAGCATCCTATGAAGGTGAGCGACACGGGATAAATCAAGGTTTGGACACGTACCGTTCGTCACTTATAATGCGAACACTTCAGCAAACGCATTCATATGCACAACTAAACATTGCATTGCCTGAAGGTGGAGGTGATCTGTTGCAATTGAACAATCTCGTACTATGCAGTCATGACTCTTGACTTAGTTTACTCTGCATCTCTTTTCCTGACGTCGGAAATGCAAGTTTCAGAGCCCTCCAATAAACGCCATGACTACAACGGCTAATAATAATTCACATCCGAAGCTTATTCAAACAAATGTCCAGAAATTCTCGCCTCATTTAGCACTCGAGATCTTGATTCTTCAAAGGCCAACCACAGATTATCTCGCCGCAAAGAATCTCCCGTGCCATTTCGCGCCTATTCACGTTTCACATTCTCGGCTAATCCTTTCCGTTGCGGAGGGATTCCTCTCAATCTTTTCTGTCTCATACAATTCTACATACCCTAAGCACGAACCACTAATTCCTGTTGCAATTTAATACATGCACAACGTAAAACAACAGCTTTACAAAAGATATTTACAAAAGTATTTCTGATTTCGTTAAGTTACAGAATGAGAAAAGAAATTTACATGCATCTCACAGTTAAAGAATCGATAATCGACGTGTTACATCCTGACCACATGCCCCGCATACAACAATCTCATCTCCATTAAAGACATACTTACGTGTTCGGCTACATTCCACCTAGTGATTCCATCCATTGCTCCGCGAGCGACCATCAGTTGATAGGTTATAGCTAATTTTACAATTTAGTTGTAGGCAAACTGAAATGTTAGTTTCGGAACCATTTCAGTACAGGGCGTAGTAAAAGCAAACCCAGCAATTTTTACTCTTATATTTATTCCTTTCTTGTTCATCTTGTCGTTCTGTACAACGCGAAAACTTCGTCATTAATTCGTATTTTCATTTTAATGTGTTTACTGTCTGTTATTTTAGTCCTAGAAAATAAATGGAAACGAGACTTACAAGCAAAATACCTTTATGGCCTTCAGAAAACGGTTCTTGTGGAATCGCTCGAAGCACCGTAGTCACCCGTTTTGGATATCCACATTAATACAGAAGATGAAACTTGGGGCTACCAATACGATCCGTAGGCCTAGCGACTACCAGTGTCATGATTTTCATCGTGTTCCCCCTCTGCCTTGGACAGAAACTTATGGTGGACCAAGTATTTACTGTCGAAAATGGCCATCAACAGAATCTTAATCTTAGATTTTGTAAGTCGAATTTTTAGCGTGGCTGGGAATACGACGCACACCTGACAATCGACTGTAACTTGGTCTCATCGTATTGCTAGCACCAGGCCTCAACTCCTGTAATGATGCGGATTTCCAACAACGCGTGAACACGGCGCTTCGAACGATTCCACAAGAAGCGTTTGCTGACAGTTTCCAATAGCTTCAGACCCGATATTGGAAGTGTGTTGTAGCAAATCGTGATTATTTTGAGGGCCAATAAAGGTATTTTGTTTGTAACTACAGTTTCCTTTCTTTTTTGAGATCTTTCAACGAACTTGCAGTAGTAGTAGTTTCATTCATCTGTGGAGCATTTTTACGAGAATGGACATGTCTTTGTACTATAATTTGAGAACAAGAAGTAAACAGATTCATATATACTGCTATTTACGTAGTTACAGATGTTGTTTGACATGTATGAGACAGGTTGTCGACCATGGCCGTATAGCAGTGGCCATCTCTGTGTTTCCTTAAACTACTTTGGGAAAATCACGGATAACCTAAATCACGATGACTTAGAAACTACTTCTACTACATTCTTTCTTGAAGTTTATTTGTACTAAAACAAAAAGTACCAAGTCTGACAGACCGAGACTTGGGATCCATCTGGCTTTGCTTTCAGTCGTTCTGATAATAGGCAAAGGTGACAGATTCTAGTTCCAGTATGTAGCGTTTCCTGTGATTGTGTAAAAATATCCATTGCTTTGTGCCGACAACGTCATTATTTTTCAAAAAGTATATTTTACTTAAAGTGTGCAGCAGCCAGTAGGAATAAGGCCGTCAAGTGTTCACTAGTTCACTTGACAAGCCGATACTCTGTGTGCACACTTGCTGTACGGCCAGCAGCAGAAGTGCGTGACCCCAAGAAGGAAGCTGCGGAACATTTCTCATCACTTATTGTTACACATTTTCATGACATCACGTACATAACACCTATCTACTCTAGTTACCTGTAGCAACATGCGCAATGCCAATCCATGTTTCCAACTCACTCATACCAAGGCCTCCACCACATTGTAGTTAAAATAATACTGTTCTATTTTCTCTAATTGACAAGTGAATTTAATTTTCACTGCCACCATTTCTACCATTTCCTCATCTCCTAAAACATACTGTAATGTATTCCACTGACTTCCCACAGTAAATAGTTTTCTAAAAAATATTGGCATTTTGTTCAAAAACTTACTTTTTTAGAAAAAAATCTGCTGTGGTCCTAGAAAAATTGTCCCAGTGGATTACATGGAAAAAAGTATCTCAGTACTAGAGACCTCTCCTGGCTACAGCTAAATTTGTATAACTGCAGGACGCCGCCAGGAAATTACCAGCACTTGTTATGTACCAATGAGTACAAGTTGTTTGACGATGATACTTGCATCAGAATACTTTTAAATGTATGTGTGATTCATAGCCATATTTTTATGCATACCCAGATTTTCTGCGTAATTATCCCTCAGAAAACATATTTTTGTTACATTAGTGATTTTCCTCATTTTTAACAGATGTGATGAAGGCAGTAAACCGAACCCTCCATTGAGAACTGTATATCATATGTGATCAAGACAGACATTTACGAATATAAATATAATGCTCTCGCTAAGTGCTGCACCCAGATTTCGGATGAGGTCTTCAAAACGTACTCCACACATAAATCACATTTCTGTGAAAATGGATGGTAACACAATCCTCAAGTAGTCCACCAATACTGCTTCAAGTAGACTCACGTGCCACTAACCTATTAGGAACAGCCGAAGCCTTCAATCAGACCATTATCAGTGATATATATCGGTATACTGATGTCGGAGGTAAGACTTCACGTGACATCGGATAACCGTATCACGTAAGTACTTAATATGGGCAGATTATTACATAGGTAAATTACGCAAGAAACTTCAATATTAGATCTACAAACACGAGAACTCTGAAACACTAGTGCTCAACTGCTTCACTATGTTGGATGAAGGTGAGTCTTTTGAAATATGGGAATATCCATTGGAGAATTCCGCAATTATAAAAAAAATAAACGTTATTTTATACTGCTCTTACTACCCCGAACGAAAACCTTGATTCATTATTACAATTGTCGGTATCAGCAGTGACCTGCAGTCGTTTTTGTGGTCAGTGTTGCAGCATAAAAGGCCTCGTGAGACTGAGGTGCATTCGTAGGCCAAAGGTCAAACTGTTTGTTTATGTTACAGGAAATAAAGTTGTTTCTTACGTTACCTATACAGGATTAACACTGTTGTTATGTCCCAAGCGAACTACGCCGGATTAACGCTATTATTACACTACCAATCAAAAGTGTTCTATGAACTACAACAACTATCGATTTGTGGTTGAAACAAGGACTTCTCAGATACTGAAACAATGATAAAGACGTAAAGACTAAGGGCCTTTGTTGTATATTGGACTGGTCTTTCGCAGAGAGGGGTGCTGATGAATATCCATAACACTGACGTGCCTTTATCTATGACGGTTTTATCCGGATAGGCCTCATTCCTTCAGTTATCTGTGTAGCCACCTTTTTCACATTATTTTACGGTAAGCTGTGTGTATCTAGCACTGTGGTTGCTTACCTCATCCTATTCATAGCATATTATCTCATAATTGGACAGAAGGAAGAGATTTTTAATTAAAAAACGTTCTGTAATTGCAGCTCAGCACCAGGAAGGATATTCTAGTAGGACAGTAGCAACAAAAGCTGGTCACCCAATCTGCGTTGGTGTATACATTGAGCAACTCAAGCAAACTGGTGTCATTGAAAGTATTTCGCGACCTGGAAGACCGTGAGTAACTTCATACAGGGAAGCGCAGTTCATATGTGTGCAGAATAAACGTCAGAGGACTCATACTACACTTTAAATGCGCGAGAAAGTAAACAGTATGCAACCTACTTCAAATTCAAACAGTGCAACACCGTCTTCGTAAACAAGGTTTAAAGGTGTGCATAGCGGCCAAAAAAATCTTTATTACGCAAACGAAATTAGGTGAAAAGATTGCTATAGGCACAGCAACATAAAAACTGGAGTGTGAAGCAATGGTCCAAAGTGTAATTAAGAGATGAATCTAAGTTTGAGGTATTTACAAGTTTTCCTTGAATGTTTGAGCGTAGACTTCGTGGAGGATGTATGAAGAGTAGAGCGTGACACCAATGGCACAGTATGGTGGAGGGTGGGTCATGGTATGGGTGACAAAGTCTGAAATCTAGTGAGAATTAATGGACATTCAATAAGGAAACATATGACAGGAAACTGATCAACAATGCTTATTGGTCGTGGGTTTATTCTGCAGCAGGACAATGATCCCGAACATGATTCTAAATTGTGAGATGGCATGTCAATAGATAAGAGAGGTGTGAAGAATTGAAGAATGTGATTTGGCTAAGTCAGTTCCCTGACTAAAATCCCATTGAACTCTTGTGGTATGAATTCGACAGGGAGCTCGGGAAACCAAGGTCATACGAAGTTAAAAATGTATAGAATAACTTCCACAGATGCACTGTAAGATCGACGCATAGTGATGAGCGATCGCTACTGTGTCATCAGGTACAAGTGGGAACCATCTGTCTGTTAGCAGCATGGTTACCATCACGTATGCCTCGGCCAGGCTACCAATGACACAGCAACACTACATCTACATCTACATGGTTACTCTGCAATTCACACTTAAGTGCCTGGAAGAGGGTTCATCGAACCATTTTCATACTACTTCTCTACTATTCCACTCCGATTTCTCTTATTTTATTATGATGATCATTTCACCCTACGTAGGTGGGTGTCAACAAAACATTTTTGCATTCGGAAGAGAAAGTTGGTGATCGAAATTTCGTAAATAGATCTCGCCGCAAAGAAAATCGCCTTTGTTTCAGTGACTGACACCCAAAATCGTATATCATATCAGTGACACTCTCACCCCTATTACGCGAAAACACGAAACGAGCTGCCCTTCTTTGCACTCTTTCGATGTTCGATGTCCTACGTCAAACCCTTACCGTGCAGCAGTATTCCAGGAGAGGACCGACAAGTGTAATGTAGGCTGTCCCTTTAGTGGGTTTATCGCATCTTCTAAGCGTTCTGCCAACAAAGTGCAGTCTTTGTTTCGCCTTCCCCACAATATTATCTATGTGATATTTCCAATTTAAGTTCCTCATAATTGTAATTCCTAGGTATTTAGTCGAATTGACAACCCTTAGATTTGTGCGAATTATCGTATACCCATAATTTATCGGATTTCTTTTAGTACCCATGTGGATGACCTCGCACTTTTCTTTGTTTAGTGCCAATTGCCACTTTTCGCACCATGCAGAAATTCTCTCTAGATATTTTTGTAAATGGAATCGATCGTCTGATGATTTTACTAGACGGTAAACCACAGAATCATCTGCAAACAATTTAAGGAGGCTGCTCAGATTATCATCTAGATCATTTATGTAAATCAGGAACAGCAGACGGCCTATGACACTACCTTGCGGAACGCCAGATATCACTCCTGTTCTACTCGATGATCTACCATCTATCACTATGAACTGTGACCTCTCTGAGAGGAAATCACGAATGCAGTCACACAACTGAGACGATTCTCCGTATGCACGCAATTTGATTAATAGTCGCTTGCGAGGAACGGTATCAAAAGCCTTCTGGAAATCTAGGAATATGGAATCGACCTGAGATCCCTTGTCGACAACACTCATTACTTCATGTGAATAAAGAGCTAGCTGTGTTGCACAATAACGATATTTTCTGAATCCGTGTTGGTTATGTATCAATAAGTCATTTTCTTCAAGGTGATTCATAATGTTCGAGTACAGTATATGCTCCAAAATCCTGCTGCAAATTGCGGTCAGTGATATGGGTCTGTAATTCAACGGTTGACTCCTATTTCCTTTCTTGAATATTGGTGTGACCTGTGCTACTTTCCTGTCTTTAGGAAGAGACCTATCGGCAAGTGAGTGGTTGTATATCACTGCTAAGAAAAGCGCTATTGTGTCTGCATACTATGAAAAGAACCTGATTGGTATACAATCTGGACGGGAAGACTTACTTTTCTTAAGTAATTTGAGTTGTTTAGCATCACCTAAGATATCTACTTTTGTGTCACTCATGGTAACAGCTGTTCTGATTTCTCCGGTGCCGTTAAAAGGTTCAGTGGGCAGTGGATAGGAGCTCTGTTGTCTTCAGTGATGAGAGCAGCTTCTGTCTTTGTACGAGTGATGAACGTACTCGTGTATGGTGAAGATCTAGTGAACTGCCTACTGCACGTGTCCCATCCCAGGCTTCATGATGTGGAGGGCCATCAGCTACAACTCGTGGTGACTTCGGGTCTTTCTGCAGGGTAAAATAATCAGTACCCACTACATTTCACAGGCTGCTATCCTCGCACTACTGTCATTTTTCGACAGAAAGGTAATTTGCTTTTTCACCAGGAAAGTGGACGTCTACATACGGCTGGCGTGACGCAACGTATTCTTTGCAACACAGTTACTGACCCAGCCAGTAAGACCACCAGACCTCTCACCATCTGAACACGTTTGGAACATGATGAAGCGGAAACTTACTCGTTCTCCAGGGCCTGAACCTTCTAAATTGTAATAAAGGTCCCAAGACGTTTGGGACAGCCTGTCGCAGGATGCCATTCGGCATCTTTGTGATAGTTTTTATTTTGGAATACACTCCTGTACTGCTGCCACAGTAGGGTGTACTGTGTATTGATGTGGCTGTTTGAGAACCCTTTACTGTCACATGTGTGTTTCATTTGGTCTTAATCTGTTGCTGTACACTCCTAAAGTGATGTACTACCTGTCAAATTATTTGTCAATGAAGTGAATTTGTCCTTCAAAGTGTTGCAATTTCTTTCGCATTGTAATCTCAAAAGAATTAACTGGGGAAGAGAAATGCGATTCCTATTCTTCCCATTAACTGTACTTCAGAATCTAAGTACAAAGTTAAAGTCCCACAAGTAGTACAGGGTGTTTATAAATGAATGTATGAGCTTTAACGCTTTATAATATTTATTACATTAAATTTACAGTTATAAATGATATCTCAAATGAAAGAGCAACTGAAACAGTTGTGTTTGGCACCAGTGCGCAATATTTCCGCCGCAATCCCCTAGACAGCGATAGTAGCGAAGATGGCGACTAGTGAACAGAAAGCGTTTTGTGTTTTGCAGTTTTCAAAGACCGAATCTGTAGTTACTGCACAACTTGCGTTCCGGCTGAAGTTGGAATGTGATCCTCCAAGTGATAATAACATTCGTAGATGGTATCATCAATTTGAAGATATGGGCTGCCTTTCTAAAGGGAAGAGCACAGGACGACCAAGAGTTAGTGAAGAGAGCGTTGAGTGAGTGAGAGAGTCGTTCACTCGTAGCCCAAAGAAATCAGTCCGGAAGGCTAGTCGTGAATTACAAGTTCCTGTGTCGACTGTTTGGAAATTTTTAAGAAAACGCGTACAACTACGTCCTTACAGTTTACAGTTTTTACAGGGTTTAAGGCCAGCAGACCATGGATTATGTGCCAACTTCGCAAACGAGATGTTGTTTCATGACGATGAAGATTTTCTGATCATGTTGACTTCAGTGATGAATCGACCTTTCACCTTAGTAGACATGTTAACACTCACAATGTGCGCATCTGGCGCTCAAAAAATCCTCACGAGGTGGTACAGATGCAACGAGATTCCCCTAAAGTGACTGTTTTTTGTGCCGTATCCCGGCGGATAGTTTATGGGACTTCCTTTTTTGGTGAAGCTACTGTAACTGGCACTTATTAACTTGATATATTAGAGCAATGGCTTTTCCCTCAGTTGGAAGAAGATGAACCAGAGAACTTCATTTTCCAGCAAGATGGTGCGCCACCTCACTGGCATAGCGAAGTACGCGATTGGTTGAACTTCACTGTACCAAAGCACTGGATAGGCCGCAATGGGCCCAATGACAGGGCTTGCTTTGCATGGCCTCCACGTTCACCCGACCTAACACCATACGATTTTTTCCTTTGGGCTTCATCAAGGAGCGTGTGTACGTGCCTCCGCTACCAGTAGACCTCCCTGAATTAAGAAACCGGATTGAAGCAACTGTTGCTACAATCACGGAAGACACACTTATCAACGTTTGGGAAGAACTCGGCTATAGACTTGATGTGTGCCTTGTGGCAAATGGTGCTCAAATTCAACATTTATAAGATTCTTGGTAAAACTTTTTGAGTTCTACATCTACATCTACATCAATACTCCGCAAGCCAGCTGACGGTGTATGGCGGAGGGTACGTTGAGTACCTCTATCGGTTCTCCCTTCTATTCCAGTCTCGTATCGTTCGTGGAAAGAAGGAGTGTCCGCATGCCTCTGTGTGGGCTCTAATCTCTCTGATTTTATCCTCATGGTCTCTTCGCGAAATATACGTAGGAGGGAGCAATATACTGCTTGACTCCTCGGTGAAGGTATGTTCTCGTAACTTCAACAAAAGCCCGTACCGAGCTACTGAGCGTCTCTCCTGCAGAGTCTTCCACTGGAGTTTATCTATCATCTCCGTAACGCTTTCGCGATTACTAAATGATCCTGTAACGAAGCGCGCTGCTCTCCGTTGGATCTTCTCTATCTCTTCTATCAACCCTATCTGGTACGGATCCCACACTGCTGAGCAGTATTCAAGCAGTGGGCGAACAAGCGTACTGTATCCTACTTCCTTTGTTTTCGTATTGCATTTCCTTAGGATTCTTCCAATGAATCTCAGTCTGGCATCAGCTTTACCGACGATCAACTTTACATGATAATTCCATTTTAAATCACTCCTAATGCCTACTCCCAGATAATTAATAGAATTAACTGCTTCCAGTTGCTGACCTGCTATACTGTAGCTATGTTATCTGTACAAGTTCAGTTACGTTAAATAACTGATACGGAATTATAATAGAAATACAGGGTGTTTATAAATGAATATCGTGGTTTTAACGCTTTCATTTGACATATCATTTACAACTGTAATCTTTCTTTCGCTTGTGCCATTGTCCCGCAGGTATGCAGGGTCAGCATGGTTAATCGGATTTGTCAATGTTAGCTTAAGGGGTGGCCGGATGCCCTTCCTGCCGCCACCCCGTACCCCCCAGGACGGAATTAGTGTACCCCAACTATCTGTGATTAGTGTAAGCCATGGAATAATGCGAAAGTGTCCAGATGTCTACGAGCCATGTAACTGAGGCGGGACGTGGGGACCAGCCCGGTATTCACCTAGGGGGATGTGGAAAACCGCCTAAAAGCAACATCCAGGCTGGCCGGCACACCGACCGTCGTCGTTCATCCGCCGGGCGGATTCGATCCGGGGAAGCGCGCCTATCCGAGTCCATGAAGCAGCGAATTAGCGCTCTCGGCTAACGTGGCGGTTTATCATTTATAACTGTAATGTAATAAATATTATAGAGCGTTAATACCCCGATATTCATTTATAAACACCCTGTATTTCTGTTATAGTAACGTAACTGAACTTGTCTTACAGATAACATAGTTTTGTTGGCGTAATAGGTTGTATGATATCGTACAGAGTGCAAAGGTGCTGTTAAACGGGCGCTGGCCACCAGAGACCGGAGGTGGGAGGAGGGGAGTTGGACCGGCCCTCACCTGGCACAGGGGGCAGTGGGGGAGGCGGCATCGATCACCGGCCTGCCGGCGCACCTCAGCCCCCGGCAGCACTCCGGAACTCGACGCGAGCGCTCGCCGCCCACTCACCGCAGCAGCCCTCCACTCAAACACTCGCATAACGCATCGTCATCTCCCCCGTTGGAGAGTCTCGAGGCTGCACGGTAATTCGTCAGCGCCCAACTACGCTGTTCCAAATGACCTGCAAGAGAACAGCAGCAACAGTACCACAGCATGGCCCAATACACAGCAATCAGTAGCAACAAAAATCGCGTTTATATTTTCGACAGTGCTACCAAAATTCCTTGGTAACGTCTGTTAAAGAGCTGTGGTGGATTGTTCCATATAAAACAGTTTAACAACCATTAAGAACACCCGATACTTCACTGAATGTTAAGTTTCGCTAACTACATATAATTGGCGTAAAAAACGAAATACAAAATTCAAATAACCCTCAGGTCAATGTTGTTACCAGTTTATCGAGTATTTAAGGTCCATTCAAGTCTTCCTTGCATACAGAGCTCAACACGTCACTCTTTCCGGAAAAAAAATCGTATTTTTGTACTATTTCAGAAAAAGATGCAACGAACTGGCCCTTGTCAGAAAAGTGGACTACATCTACCTAAAATAATCTTCAATAGGCTGGTCGCCAGTAATTTCGACATAAAAATTACCTTCCTTTCAGGAATAATTACAACGAGCTTAACGTAACGACAACTTAGAACTGAGCAGCACTCTCACATGCCTGCTACGTTCTCAAGCTGTGGCATCAATAATTTTAACAATAGAAGAGTTGTTTCTTACTATAATAACAGGAAAAAACTTATCAGTAGAACTTTTCCCAGTGGGAGGGTTGCCGTTACTTAACGAGTCCAGAGCTTATGCAAACTGCCCTCTGTAGCTTTGGCTCAAAATTCGTGTGGTTCACGAAACAATAGGCCCGAGACTTAATACTGGGGTGTTAATGCTTCAACAAGGTGGTTTAATTAACCCACCAAATTATAAAGGCAACGGATAACGCGTCTATAAAAGCCGCTACAGAAAGCACCTAAACAGAGATTGCTAAGGGGCATCTGATCTTTCAGTATTTGTTGATTAGATCAAACATGTGACTAGCTAATGGGATTCATTTGTCTCTCATCTCTTAGGGAAGATTAATTAATTTCTAATTTTCTGTACTGGGGCATTTGAGCTACTTGAAATTTGCCTATGGCTTTACATTATTGATGACAGGTTTGAGGAAAAACTATTGGCAGTTCTATACTGATTGGAATTTATTGTCTAAATGATACCAAGACAATTGTTAACACATTAGTACTAAGCAAGAACCAAAGTCATACCACTGCAAGGGCATCAGCCCTATTTACTCTCAAAGAAGGTCTCTCTAACAAAATAAACCTAGGGTTATAACGCGCAATTGTGGGAAGGGGGGGATGGAGTGCTGGCCTAGCTTCAGTGTCAGTACATATTCAACCATACAGTCATGCCTAGACCCATATTTGCTTTGGTATTATTACTAAGTACTACAACTGAAACGCAGAGCAAGTCCAGCTATCGAGAACTGAAGTATACTGGTCAGTGCAAACAGGATGCACGATATGCTAACATGTGTTTCATAAGGATATAGCAAGTTGTCTGCCTATATTTGGTTTGGCAATTCGGATTCATTTATGTGTTAAGACTACGCAGGTACACTATCACATTCCAGGACCCAGCACTCCCTATTAAACATAGCTGGCTTGATTGTAACCCGTAAATTGGAGCAAATAATTTTCAGACACATTTACTGTTCACACATAGATAAAATGTGGCACGCACGCACATTTACTAAGTAGCAAGTGGCTGGGAAATGATGCAACTATCAGGGCCATCAAAACTATACATAAAATCTGGGCTCTTTCAAATAAATAGTACCTTACTATGCATGTTTCAGGGTAAACATCATTATAAAGCAAAATGTAAAGTGGCGGGAGAACGCTTATCTAGTACCACGTGGCGGTAAAGTTACGTGAATGTTAATGATAGCAGAATTATCCATAAAAAAGTCGGAAATCTCTCTAGTAAACGGTATCGTTCACTGAAGGTTGCGTGGCAACCACCATTATTCTAAAGCATAAGTGGTTAAAGGAACTCAAGAACATCTACCTATCACCACGTGGTGCCAAAATCATACGAGTATTAATGCCGGCAAAATCGGAGCTCATTACCAGGTAAACAGTACTGTACTCCGCAAGTTACAGTAAACTTCATTCTTAGCAAGGCAAAATGTTTAAAGGGGAGGACACACGCACATCTACCAATTAACATTGGTCCCAGTTCGCACACGTGGCTAAGTTGGAGTAACTCAAAGAATGGAAAATTCACGAAATCTTGACACACCAGATTGTTCACGCTTGGGAGTTGGTGCTACCCTACGACCATTCATGCAGTGTTACAATCTCTGCCTAAAGCTTTCTGCTAGTTCACACACTCCCTCATTTATACCGTCCAGGCCGCACAAAGGAAAGGAAAATGGGAAATGTGGTACACAACAGAAAAAAATTCAATAAATAACACTGTTTAGTTCATTCTCTCTTTTTGGACACCAGCTGAGGTATTACCTGTAAGAGAAGAAACTCTTGCTAATAATTTCTGCGTGCTAGATGTTTAATAAAACATTGGAACGGTACAACAAATTCCGTTTCAATGTGTGTGTGTGTGTGTGTGTGTGTGTGTGTGTGTACGGTGATAGGAAAATACTCTGAGGTGCAATACTCAAGGACGAACACAACTTTTGCATTATGTGTCACTGCCAAGTAACATAGCTAGATGAGACTTGGACCATACAACACTGTAGTACAGAACGTAACTGAAAGAAATACACAATGAGACTAACAGAAATGGCACTTCTGTTCAAAGACAGTAATTACACTGAAGTCATCCCAATCTTCCGGGCGTACTCCATGTCCCATCTCTCACCGTATGAGGATAGGTAATACACACAGGAACGTCGTCGAACATAATCATTGTGGTGGTCCACGTGTTATGGTGTTGAGAGGTATAATGTTGCATCGGCTTACTGACCTCCAAATCTTTGAACATGGTATACTCAGCGATCAAAGTTACTGTGGCACTGTGTTCCTTCCTCATATGCATTTTGTCAGGGGTGCATTCAACATTGACCTCATTTTTATGGATAACAATGCACGACCACATCTAACAACGCAGGTGGAGCAGCTCTCGTAATGAGAGGATATTCGGCGGATGGACTGGCCCTGCTCCTTCGCCCGACTTAAATCCCATCGAGCACTTGTGAGATGCGTTGGGGAGACGCATTGTGGCACGTACACATGCACAATCAATCATCCAGCAGTTGACAACCACGCTGGTAGAAGAACTGAACGCTGTAATACAAGTACTCCTTACCACCGGTATGGCCAGCATTGGAGTAGGCTGCAGACCATGCACTGCAGTCCGTTTTGATAATACACCCTATTAAGAATCATATAAAACCTTTCTTAATATCCATCGTACATCACAGCGCCTTGAATGTGATAGCTGTTTCTCAGTAAAATTGTCGTTTCTGTTCATTACGTATTTCTTTCAGTTACTTTCTTTACTATACTGTAGCATTTCTTTCCATTAATTGAAATGTTGCTTCTATGTGGACCAGCAGCCTCAAAATATTTAATAAAAGAAAACTGTTTACTACGGACCATGTTATCTTTTATTAACTTTCTATGTACGATGGTTATTCGGAAAGTAAGGAACGAGCGGTAGCGAAAAGGAAACCACAGTGAAAATCCGATGAAGTTTTCCACAGGGCTGTTGGACAGTGACTCTAGTATTCCCGTCGATCGCGTTACGTCGTTCTTTTTAGTTCTGAGCACACAGGGGGCACATAAAGATACCTAGAACAACAGTGTCTGCCAAGTACGAGGGCCAGGTGAGAAATTTCGCTGAAGCTATGCAGCCAACATTACATAACTGCCGTTAGCTTCTTCTTCAAGACAATTCTCATCCGCGTTCTACAGGGGAAATGAACATGCTCGTCCATCGTTTTCAGTTGGAAATATTTGATTACCCACAATACAGCCTATAATTGTCTCCCTCTGAGTTTCACCTCTGCTCACATGAACCGCTGGCTATGAAGACAACATTTTGGCACAGACAACGAGCTGTAGGCCAGCGTAGAGAATTGGCGGAAAGCATTGGCGACTGCCTTTGATAACGAGCTTATTGGTGAGTTGGTACAACGCTACGACAAACTTCTAAGTGAGATGGGCAACTAAGGGTATAAGTAGCTGGAAGTTGTAGCTAACTGTTGCAAATAAAACAGTTTTGATTTTCACTATGGTTTCCATTTTGCAACCTATCGTACCTAACATTCCGGATAGCCCTCGTATGTTGCAAGCTTCATCGAGCTATGTTACGTGGCAGTGGCACATAATGCCAAAGTTACATCCGTCCTCGCGTTTTGCACACCAGCGTAGATCCGTATTGCCCCTACTTAAGCGTAATCCATTTCGTAATGCAAAATTATAAAAGGGCAAATATTATAAAAATAGTATTAAATTGTCAACAGCACATCTTAAAAGTTTGTATAAGGTATGCCCAACTGAAAAGGAGCTCCCACTGTAGCGGTGTTGTACAGTCGGTTCTGGTCCTCGAATGAGGGCTTGGGTATGCTGCTTCCCTACAACAAGAATGTGTACGCCATAAATTTAAATGTAACGTCCACAGCGACATCTCTGGTAGTGTTCTCTAGTCTGTAATCAATGCGCCTTTGCGCAGTGTATAGATAAACAGTGTGAGAGTTGAATGTTTTGTTTTATCGGTTGCATTTTAAAATGAGTGCAAAATATCACAAGCGTCACGAGACAGTGTTCCTTGTAAATCATCTGTTTTGTTACCACCTTTGTTTTTAATTTCACCTGACTTTTTTTTTACTTTTCTTTATGCTGATCGATCAGCTGAAGTATTTGTGCTGTTGCCCATAGTTTCTTAGCAGTTACCTTCTTTGTACTTATGTTTTCCAACTTCTGTGATTGCCCTTTTTGGAGACGTCCACCCCTGTTCAACTATACTGCCTATTGAGCTATTCCTTATTGCTGTATCTGTAGCCTTAGAGAACTTCAAGCGTATCTTGTCATTCCTTAGTACTTCTGTATCCCACTACTTTACGCATTTCTTCTTTCTGACTAAACTCTTTAACTTCAGCCTGCTCTTCATCATTACTACGTTGTGATCTGAGTCTATATTGGCCTCTGGGTACGTCTTACAATCCAGTATCTGATTTCGGAATCCGTGTCTCACCATGATGTAGCCTAACTGAAATCTTCCCGTATCACCCGGCCTTTTCCGAGTATGCCTCCGCCTCTTGTGATTTTGAACAGAGTATTCGCTGTTACTAGCTGAAATTTATTGCAGAACTCAATTACTTTTCTTCCTCTTTCATTCTTTCGCCCAAGCTCATATTCTCCTGTAACATTTTTTTCTACTCCTTCCCCTACAGTTGCATTCCAGAAACCCATGAATATCAGATTTTCATCTCCCTTTACGTACTGTGTTACCTTTTCAGTATCCACATACGCTTTCTCTATCTCTTCATCTTCAGCTTGCGACGTCAGCATGTATATCTGAACTATTGACGTCGATGTTGGTGTGCTGTTGATTCTGATAAGAACAACCCGATCAATGAACTGTTCACAGTAACTCACTCTCTGCCCTATCTTCCTGTTCATAACGAATTCTATTCCCATGACACCATTATCTGCTGCTGTTGATATTACCCTATACTCAACTGACCAGAAATCATTGTCCTCTTTCCATTTCACATCGCTGACCCCTACCATAATTAGATTGAGGCTTTGCATTTCTCTTTTCAGATTTTCTAGCTTCCCTGCCACGTTCAACCTTCTGATGTTCCATGTCCCGACTCGTAGCACGTTATCATTTCGTTGGTTATTCAGTCTTTTTCTCATGATCACCTGCCCCTTAGCAGTCCCCTCCCGGAGATTCGAATGAGGGACTATTCCGGGATATTTTGTGAATGGAGAGATCATCATGACACTTTTCCAATTACAGACCACATGTCCTATGAATATACGTTATGTGTCTTTAATGCAGTGGTTTCCGTTGCCTTATGCATCCTCATGTCGTTGATCATTGGTGATTCTTCCGCCTGTAGGGTCAGTTTCCCACCCCAAGGACAAGAGAATACCCTGTACCTCTGTCAGCTCCTGCGTCCTCTTTGACAAGGTCGTTGGTAGAATGAGGGTGACTTCTTATACCGGAAGTCTTCGGCCACCAGTGTTGATAATTAATCAAAATTTAAACGGTAGGGGTTTCGAACCCGGGACCGAGGACGGCCCCTACACCACGGGTTCAGTACTATACTACGTCAAATGTCTTAGTCGGAGCGGCGATGATGTGGACAAGTAGCAGCAAAGTGTAGCTACATGTCACAAACAAAGCATTTTTGATTTTCACTGTTGTTTCCATTTCGTGACCGATCATACCTTGAAACAAAAATAGCCCTCTTAGATCTGGCAAAGTAAAAAAATGGAACCAGTTGAAAGACAGGAGAGGGCATTAAAAGCTGAAAGAAGGAAGAGTACGGGCCGAATCTCTTTAATAATTGCCCTTTGATATAAATGACTAACTCAACTACTATGCGTAGAAAAGGAATGACCGTCAGAACAGAAGAGGACAAGGATATTAAAGAGGGATGAACCAGTATAAGATTTATCACAGTAAAATACATAATACGATATATGTTAGTATAGTATAGACCATTCTTCCTTACGCTTACTGTACGGAACATACATTCCCACCTGTGTAGATTTTGACAAAATCAACTGTTTGTGCTAAATTACGCGGAATATCCGTTAAATGTACGAGTCAAACTAAAATTCCTTGTTAATTTTCACTTCAGCTAAAAGCTGAGAATTGTTAGCAATTTTTGTACCGACATATTGTGGTAAATAGTGTTTTTCTACAATTCTATTAGATCGTCCAACGACGTAGACGATTTCATTGCCAGTGAACAATCTGATGCTGCCGCTTATTTTACGCACAGTTTCCTCTACTGAACTGAGAATGAAGATTTACTGTGTTCGTGGGTGCGCGGATAAAGAAGATTCCAATCAAAATAAACAAATAATTAAACCTTTTCTAAGTCACTAGGTTGATAAAAAACTTTCTGAGCAGCTTTTATAATTTCCCTCCAATCCTGGACTTTCTAAAAATGTGATGAGAAACCCTTCCCAAAATATGTTCCTTGAGCAGATACTGAGAGTAGCTCTTGCCTCATATTCGGTGCGGTTAATGTAAAATTGTGTTGAAAAATAGATCACAACAGAGAAATAAAAACGTTGCTTTGATTCATTCAATTTTTGAAAAGACTGAAAATGCCCAATTGAGGCACACATACACTATGTGATCAAAAGTATCACCTCGCAAGAAGATACGTTTTACACATTAGGTGCATTGTGCTGCCACCTACCGCCCGGAACTCCACATCAGCGACCTCAGAGTAGTCATTAGACATCGTGAGAGAGCAGAATGGAGCGCTCCGCGGAACTCACGGACTTCGAACGTGGCCAGGTGATTGGCTGTCACTTGTGTCATACGTCTGTACGCGAGATTTCCACATCCCTAGGACCACTGTTTCCGATAGGATAGTAAAGTGGAAACGTCAAGGGCCGACATCGTCTGCTCACTAACAGAGATCGCCGTCAGCTGAAGAGGGTCGTAATGTGTAATAGGCAGACATCTATCCAGACCGTCACACAGGAATTCCAAACTGCATCAGGATCCACTGCAAGTACTATGACAGTTAACCGGGAAGTGAGAAAACTTGGATTTCATCGTCAAGCGGCTGCTCATAAGCCACACATCACGCCGGTAAATGCCAAACGACGCCTCGCATGGTGTAAGAGAATAAACATTGGACGATTGAACAGTGGAAAAACGTTGTGTGGACTGATGAATCACGGCACACAATGTGACGATCAGATGGCAGGGTGTGGGTATGGCGAATGCTCGGTGAACATAATGGGCCAGCGTGTGTAGTGCTAACAGTAAAATTCGGAGACAGTATTGTTATGGTGTGGTCGTGTTTTTCATGGAGGGGGCTTGCACCCTTTGTTGTTTTGCATGGCACTCTCACAGCACAGGCCTACATTGATATTTTAAGCACCTTCTTGTTTCCCACTGATCAAGAATAATTCGGGGATGGCGATTGTATCTTTCAACGTGATCGAGCACCTGTTCATAATGCACGGCCTATGGCGGAGTGGTTACACATAAATAACTTCCCTATAATGGACTGGCCTGCACAGAACCATGATCTCATTCCTATAGAACACCTTTGGGATGTTTTGGCACGCCGACTTCGTGCCAGGCGACACCAACCGACATCGATACCTCTGCTCAGTGCAGCACTCCGTGAACAATGGGGTGCCATTCCCCAAGAAACCTCCCAGCACCTGATTGAACGTATGCCTACGAGAGTGGAAGCTATCATCAACGGTATGGGTGGGCCAACATCATATTGTATTCCAGCATTACCGATGGAAGGCGCCACGAACTTGCAAGTCATTTTCAACCAGGTTTCCGGATGCTTTTAGTCACATAGTGCGTACAAACACACACACACACACACACACACACACACACACCATTAGTTCTAACCGCTTCCTCTCCACGACAGGTAAGAGCAGTTCTCAAACAATAATACTGCATTGCGATCTTATTATTGTTCAAGCAAAATTTTTTACTTCTTATTTTTCATTCATGAACAATAACAAATAAAAATCAATAAAACTTGGGACTTCCTGTATAGTTAAGCAACAAAGAGGAGCAACACTCGATGCAGTTCTTTTGTCTTCAGTAGCAAGATCATGTGATTAGATAAGAAAAGCACGGTTTAACTGCCCCTCACCTTTTCATGTTTTTATCGATATTTCACAGTTTTAACCCTCATGTTTTCGAAGTTAAATACAATAATAAGCCTTATCACGCGCATTTGCTTTATCGATTTAACTCGAGTGGGATTTAAATATGGCGTCACCACACACACCTCGATTCCCAACGAATGGCGTTAGTCGTGTTTTTCCCCTTCAGTATTCCATCAAGCAATAGAGGAGCAAAGCAGTTTTACTGGAGAAAATAGGTATTAGAGACAATCATAGACGTCACGTGTTCATGGCGGACACATCCGCATCACTGGAGAAGTAAGAACAGCAGATGTTCAAATGGTTCAAATCGCTCTGAGCACTATGAGACTTAACTTCTGAGGTCATCAGTCTCCTAGAACTTAGAACCACTTAAACCTAACTAACCTAAGGACATCACACACATCCATCCCCGAGGCAGGATTCGAACCTGCGACCGTAGTGGTCGCGCGGTTCCAGACTGTAGCGCCACACCGGCCGGCAGCAGATGTACACACACTGATTTGTCAGAAGTCATTCGTTTCATGAGCTGCTAAACGTTATGTTGTGTGGTGATATGTGTTGAGTTTGCAGTGTATCGATGGTTGCAATCGTCTGCAGTGAAGCGAAAGACTTCTGGTGACTTTAAGTCGGACAATGCTTCTGAAAGCGAGCCTTCGCAGGCTACTACAAGTGACCAAGAAGAAAAGAAGAAAAAAACATGCAGGTGTTGTAGTGACTACCTTCGTTATGGATTTACTTACATAGGCAGTAAGGACAGCCTGCAGCCTCAGTGTGTCTTATTTTATGAAGCATTGAGCAACGAAAGCAAGAAACCTGGTAATCTTCGAAGAGATTTGGAGAAGAAACTGAGGTTCACGTTGGTAAGTCGATAGAGCTTTTATAAATAAACTCAGGGAGACGAAACACAGTAAGATTCTAATGTCAAAGCCCTCGGTGCTTGGTAATACTAACGCAAAAGCTACTTCAGCGTCATATCATGTGTCGTTGCTAATTCCTAAATCTGCGACAACCCGCACGGTTGCGGAAAATGTAATCCTACCAGCTGCGAAAGTTATGTGTGGAATTATAGCAAGTGATGCAGCTGCTAAGGAAATAAACTCAGTGCCCCTTGACAATATATATTTCAATGTGAAAGAACAATTAATTTCAACAATTCAAGATAGCTCCTTTTATTCTTTACAACTTGATGGAAGAACAGACATAAACGGAAAATCAAAACTGTTTGTTTTCATGTGTTTTGAATGCAAAGAGTCACTTTGTGAAAGCTTTTGTTCTGTACGGAGATTCTTCCAACAATGGCAGAAGATGTATTTTGTTCACTCAATGAGTTCTTGACAAACAACCTTTAGTACCAGAAGTGCGCTCATTGCTTCACACACAGCGAAACCTTAGCAGTGAGAAAAATGCTTGACGATTTGAAATGTGTTCAGGATGAAGTTACAAAAATTATTAATCTCATTAAATGACGTTTTCTAAATCCCGTCTTTTCACAATCTTATGTGAAGCTACTGCCAGTGAGCACGCTCAACGTTTTAAAATGGGGCCGGGCTGGTGATAAAAAACTGTCACTATGCAAATTGCTATGTGGAATGTATGAAGTGGCAGTGGCGCATCGGTGTGACGCCAGGGCAGCTCGGTGCAGGGCAGAGTAAAAGCAGCTCACACGAACGACAAAAAGAGACTAGCTGGCCAGCAGCCCCTTTGTAGGAACTCTTGACGTTCGCTCACTGTAAAATATTTCCTTTTTTCCTTTTAGATACATGCAAATTTTAAAGAATGGAACACGTCTTCTCTTCCTTTCTTTCGCCATAGATTAACGACATTCACTGAATAGTAAATTGTGATTAGGAGCGATGGGTATGCCTACGATATTTTAACGTTGTGAGTATATTTTAGGCGTTCCTTTATTAATTTTAATATCCACAAAACGTGGTGACACTGTACTTTGCTTTTTACCGTGTAGGTTGCACTTAATGATGCTGCTTTAGGCCGGAAAACCAGTTGTGTTTTAATAGATAATAATTTTACCAGCTGTTAACAAAGTTCTTCCTAACATCATACCTATAATTATGGTCTGAGGCGAGATTTCGTATGACATCAGGAGCATTATCGTGGTTATCTGACGCACCCTGACTGCAAATTTGCACGTCGGTCTGTTGCTTCGACCTGTTGTGCTGCCATTCATGAACAGCATTCCAGCGGATGTTTTCCAACAGGATACCGCTCGCCCACATACCGCTGTTTTCACCCAACATGCTGTACAGTGTATCGACGTGTTGCTCTGCCCTGCTCGAACGCCAGATGTGTTTCCTATCGAGCACATATGGAACATCGTCGGACAACAACTGCAGTGTCGTTCAGAAATAGCATTAACCGTCTCTGTTCCGATTTACCAGGTGCAACAGGCATGGCAACCCATCACACAAACTGATATCCGACACCTTTGCAACATAATGCATGCACGTTTGCATGCTTGCATTCAACATTCTGGAGGTTACATCGGTCTTTAATGTACCAATACTTTACATGTGCAATGGCGTATCTCGCGCTTGCATTAACCTGTGATCTTGCAGAGTTAAACAGTTAAATATGTAACCTAGACAAACATTCTCATAATTTCATTACGCCACAATAACTGTTTTTTGGTGCTGCGAAGTTTTGCGTCAGCGCAGTTAGTTTTAATGTTGCTGCTGTTGTGGTTTGATGCAGCTCTCCATGCTAATCTATCCTGTGCAAGCTTTTCATCTCCCAGTACCTACGGCAACCTACATCCTTCTGAATCTGCTTAGTGTATTCATCTCTTGGTCTCCCTCTACGATTTTTACCCTCCACGCTGCCCTCCAATACTAAATTGGTGATCCCTTGATGCCTCAGAACATGTCCTACCAACCGATCCCTTCTTCTGGTCAAGTTGTGCCACAACATCTCTTCTCACCAATCCCATTCAATACCTCCTCAGTAGTTACATGATCTACCCATCTAATCTTCAACATTCTTCTGCAGCACCACAGTTCGAAAGCTTCTATTCTCTTCTTGTCCAAACTATTTATTGTCCATGTTTCACTTCCATACATGGCTACGCTCCATACAAATACTTTCAGAAACGACTTCCTGACACTTAAATCTATACTCGATGTTAACAAATTTCTCTTCTTCAGAAATGCTTTCCTTGCCATTGCCAGTCTACATTTTATATCCTACTTCGACCATCATCAGTTATTTTGCTCCCCAAATAGCAAAACTCCTTTACTACTTTAAGTGTCTCATTTCCTAATCTAATTTCCTCAGCATCACACGACTTAATTCGACTACATTCCATTATCCTCGTTTTGCTTTTGCTGATGTTCATCTTATATCCTCCTTTCAAGACACTGTCCATTCCGTTCAACTGCTCTTCCAAGTCCTTTGCTGTCTCTGACAGAATTACAATGTCATCGGCAAACCTCAAAGTTTTTATTTCTTCTCCCTGGATTAGTTTTAATAGTGGATCTAAATTTGATTGTATAGATACCTGTGTCAGTAAATATAGAATCGTTATTTCTAATGTAAAAATATATTAAACGTTGATAACAGAAGATCAAACAATAATAAATATAGTGAGTTTAAACTGTGGGTAAAAGACAAAACTGTAAGAAAGAAATAAGTACTTGCAATCGACGCAGTTGTGTACAGTGAGGTCCCATCTATAGACATTTGTTACGTAATGCTGATGAACGGCCTGATTCAAAGATTTCCAGCAGATACTCAGTATAAGTGAAAGTAATTTCAAGCGAGTAACCAGACGAAAATTTCAGGCATTGACCACATGACTGCCGATGAGACACTACAGTCAGTCACAGCGTCAAGAGGCTAGCCGTGTCTGTTCGTATTGATTTCAAAGGGGACGACCACAAACTTAGCTACGGGTGAGCAAGTGAAATTAATCGGAAAAATCACGAATGTTCGGTTATCCACGAACAAAGTCACTTACAAAATTCTAGTTCGATCATTTTTTGAGTCGCAATGGGACCATTACCTAGGTCGTCCAACAGAAATGATAAAAAGATAGTTCCAATTTCCATCCTGGCTGTTATAAAAACGCTTTCATTTACACCACTATCAGATGATATCCTTTACTTGCCATTTTCAGTTTCGTGCTCCTGAACTCGTAAATTTACACCGTCACTCTTCGTGGTTGTATACAACTTGAAAATGACAGACAACCAAAAATCAGCTGATTGTAGTGTAAATGATTGTATAACAGCCAGGGTGGAAAATAGAATAGTCTTTCATTAAATTTTCGCTGTGGCACCTGAAATGAAAAAAAATTATAAAATAGATTAAAAACATTCAAATAACAACTGGACGTTTCGACGAAGGAACGCCGACTCACAGAGCAGCCCAACAGACTGCGGTGCAGGTGAAGTAGGAACGAAGTCGCGCACTGCAATTAGACTTGCTCGCATCGCAGACTGACCGCAGCTCACGTTACGAGACGAGTGGGTAAACTTACTTAGACATCCTACTTAATGACAATGACGACAAATTCCGGTTTTACAGAGTGCTGTCAAAGGTCTATCTGCTATCTCACCATCCACGAATAGAGTAGGCAATGGGGGAAACGATAGTAGTGATTTCGAATTCGGTACACACACAAGATGGTTTGCGGGCTCAAATTCGCATGTGGATTCCATTCTGTGTTGACTTATGATCAGTGCCATGTCCTCAAAACTTTCAATCACCAAGCACTTAAAGTTTAACGGAAATATTATGCGACAACGTACGAGTAGGTGTGGTTCTTGAAGTTTTCCTGGCCTAGTGAGTATTCCATTACGTTTCAGGCTTGCAGCCGGATGACATCGACATAGTGTCACGATATTTGAAATGACAGCCATTCAGCCCCTTTTAGGTGAACTTCACGTTGGCACGTGCGCAGAGCTTTCGGTGCAAACCGTCGTTCAGCGCCCTATGTCGAATGTTGCTCCACCTTCCAACACGTTATTCGGAACGCTGAGATTGCATGCACGCTCTCTGTCGAATCTGGAGTCTACAGAATATCACACCAACGCGGAAAATCCTTTTATAGTTCATAAAATGTGCTTGGACCGCGATCGGCACACTCGCCTTTCGCAGCCCCGTAAGTCAGCCACAGAGCATTGTATCTGCTCACGACATTCTCCGCATTATTGTACCACAATCACGGCTACGGTGGGATCCTTCTGGGATTCAGTTATTAAGGTATCTGGCCAATACGTTTGCTGGAAGATTTTATTAAGCATGATAGTGACATTCAACTTGATATAACTGGCAACTAGGTGATTTCTCTCACATCTTCAGAAAGACAAAATTTTACGCCTAATGACACTTACAGTGACAATTAATTTTATTATTTCAACGGCTGAATTCAGCTCCACAGGCCCACAGTTCGACAGAGGACGTGAATGCAATACCACTGTTGCTAATGCGGCTCTACGCCTGCGATGGAGCAATATTCGACAGAGAACGCTAAACTCGAAAGAGGGCAGCCATGCAGCGGAAACCCAAGTGCATTTGTCACCGCACCAATTTTCGGTAAAAAGTCAGCGACATGTACCAGCAAAATTCAGTGGAATACTCACCTGAAAATGTCTGAATGGTTGTCAGCCGAAATATCGCGGATAGGTGTCGAAATCATCCATCTGCAATCCCGAAATCTCATGGAATGAGGTAGATGTCTAACGATTGATTCATAGAGTTCACTTTGGGTTTTTACTTTAAAAGTGAACATTGTAGGCTTGGTTTGATCGTAACCGTTATAAATATCAACAGAAACTACAAATTATTGTTAACATTCAGTTTTGTGTTATTTCCACTGAGCACTTCAGAGGGTTACACCTCTATCATGACATGGGTTTATGTTAATTGACCAGGCTTGTATCTATTGCATGTACGACTTTTTGCTGACTAGAGCACTTTCTGCTAACATAAGATGAAAAACAAAAGACTCGATACTCAGTTAATCTTGGACGCCAGGTGATACCAGCAGATGGGCCAAGAGATCGATTGTTTGGATAGAAATTGAGGAGGTATTAGACTGAAAGACAATGTCAGAGGAAGCCTTCAGACTTAGATTCATCTGTGATGGTAAGGTGCTCAAAACGGTCATCAGGATGAGGTTGGATGTCACAACATTCTGTCTACCACTTCCCTCTGGCACCGTTTCAACTCAAGTCTAAACTGACTGACGCCTCTCACTGACTTATAATTAGTTCTGATACACTGTCGACTCGTCATAAACGTAGCTGCTGTGTCATCTGGAAGACATGGGGCACAGTCATACATAGAAGAGTGCCGAGCTGCCCATCACTCAGGTGCCAATGAGTTAAGGCTGACTACCAGAGAGGGCGCCGCACGGCTAGGAATGTTTTATGCTTCCGCCATATGTCGGTTAAATAGTTCCCAAGTGAACATTCATCCGCGAAACGCGGATGTAAGCCGACAAATAGCCACACTCAGACAGCATCACAAGTTCAGCAGTACCTAACCGCCTAGATAGCTGCGTGCGTTGAGACGACCGCTTCCGGGACGAGAAGGCGGCGTGGCGGCACCGGTTCGATCGATGAGGGCCGGTGTGCTGGACGGATTGGATGTGGTTTTTCGGCGGTTTCCCACTAGTGAATAACGGGCTGGCACACAAGCCTCGTCTCAGATACGCAACCATTTGGAACAGTTTCTCACACTTGTACATGATATTTACTATACACGCGACAGGTGGAACACACTGATTCCGTCCTGTGTGTGAATAGGAGACTAATGACCTCAGACGTTTAGTCATCTTAAAGCGATCAGCAGCAGTACCTGAAGACAGCATCAAGGCCGTCTCCACAGTCATCGCCAAGACGAGCCAAAGTGAACATTCTACAGGAAATCATAGATGATCTTTGGATTCATGACTTGACCAAATTTAAAGACAGATCAATGTCAGTGAGCAATGGACTATTTCCAAGCATTACCTTGATATTACATTTAAGTTACATTAAGTTTCTGTTAATAAAGTATTGTAAATTGTTGGTAATCGCCGGCCGGAGTGTCCGAGCGGTTATAGGCGCTGAAGTCTGGAACCGCGCGACCGCTACGGTCGCAGGTTCGAGTCCTGCCTCGGGCATGGATGTGTGTGATGTCCTTAGGTTAGTTAGATTTAACTAGTTCTAAGTTATAGGGAACTGATGACCTCAGAAATTTAGTCTCATAGTGCTCAGAGCCATTTGAACCATTTTTGTTGGTAATCGGTGTTGCTATTTTTTGCCATAGATGTTGTCTAACCCTATTTGGGCCCGTGACGAGGCTCTATACCTGCTGTGTGCAATCAAGCCACCTCATAGTGACACCTATACCTTCTGTGGTATGGGGTTCTCTTCTTGCCAAATTTATGTGTTGCATGCCAAGTGTATTTGGTGAATACAACAGGACGGTCTCCAATCACCAGAGCCTCCACTTCCATGTTACTCGCAGTTCCTCATTGAGTGATGGGTGGACACTTTTTGCCACACCTTTCCCCCGCCGGAAATGCCCACGACACATGACAAGAATATCAATTGACAATGACTGTTTCGTGGTCAGTTCATTAAGAGTACTGAAAGTGTTGGCTCGGGAGTGAAGATCGGCGTCCTTCTCGTTGGGAAGACGTGCTCGCAGTACCTTTTTTCCGCCAGGAGGCAGTCAGTCTCTTTAGGAGGGCGAGCACCCCCCGGGACGAGAACTGAGCAGTTTCGCGGACGTGGGGCCACAGCCCGCTCTGTACTTTTGCTGGCTAGAGCCACTGTCTGTCCTCGCTGAGGGCAGAGACCACCATGCTACCACAGCCTTCCCAAAGGAATAATTTTATCATGACATTTTTGCCTTTTCTGGGCGGACATCAAAGGACGGGATGCCAGGACGCTACAGGAGCAGCGTGAGATAGTCTGTTCCTTTCACTCCAAAATTTTGGGGTAACCAACTGAGTGCTAGCAAAAAGAGGCCGTCCAGTCGGTAGGACACAGCTACATGCCAGTACCAATCTCTTGCTCGTATATTTTTGACGCCTATAGTGATAAGTTTCTTGTGCGTTCTCCTGTTTTTCGTTCATCAGTTGGGCAACCGTACCAGACAGCGGCCAGGAGGTGAATAGTACAGAAACTTGCGTCTCTGCTCTCAACTACCCAACTTTCATAGACTCCCGGTCACTGTCTAGTGCTGAGAGATTCAACCTAGATGACTTTTGGGGAAAATTAAGTGTTGTAATTCCTGTAGGGCGATCCATATATTTAGCATCTCGCAAGTTACTTGTTCTGCCATGCAACTCTTATTGCGTATTTGATTTTTAGTTTTGGTGTCTTTTACCTTGTTAACTTCGAATTCGCGAGCTGCCCACATGAGCAAATGTTGCAGCGTTTTCTCCATAGAATCTACCCCAGGCTCCCAACTCCCTCACCCAACAGTGATAACGCCATTTTATTTAATTTATATTGAGATTGTAGAGAAACTCGCTCTTTGTCTATTTTTTGTAAATTACTGATATCTTAAAGAGCAAATAAAAATCTAAGCCACAACCTGATTTCCCAGAAACTTCGATCGGTAGAGGGGGTCAAAAAAGCGAACACATGTCTCGGCTTATCCGTAGATACTGGGCCGTTTTCGAGGTACTTCACGTGCCTTGTAGCACGCAACTAATTCAGCCGAAACGGTGGCTCAGCGGCAAGCGTCGTGGCTGCACTTCTGCGCCCTTTGTTGGAAGCCCAATTATTGTATTTATTTTATTTTGTTTTCATTTATCTACCCATGTCCGTAGAAGGTTACTACACAAATGTGTAAAACAATAAACGAATGAGAAAAATATGAAATTCTTTGCAGTGAAATTCCTGATGCGTGAATTGTTAATAATATTGGTCGTGTTTTGTAATTGTGCCCGAGAAGGGGGTTCCGGTCAGCCAGCAAGTGTACCTGTTCATTCCTGCAACCTGCAACGAGGGTCTTCTATGCAACGGATCCTCACCTGCGCAGCTGGTTTTGTCCTCTTGAGGGAATCAGTAACGGAAACACCCTGTTTCCGAATTAGTTCTAAACGTGAACAGACAGCAATGGACCATTCACACATATATTACATAAGATGTGACACTTAAGAAAACTGTTTTACAATTAATACAGAGTATTGTGAAATTCCAGTTACTAACTTCTAAGGCTTGTAGAGGGGAGTGAGTGTACAATATTTTGAACAGGAACCCATGCCCGGTAACGTACCGTTTCCGTGCTACAGCGGTTTGAAAATATGTTCGGTAGGTGGGTATGCAGTAAGGATAGTAATGGTTTGGGGTGGTTACGTCGGATTGCTGATAACATTTGACATCCATCCTATCTCTCTCATCTGGTTCAGCCTCATTCGTGTGTCTGTGAGTGTTTGAGCAACATGGTTGAGTAAGCATTGGGAGAATACACCGACGTGATCCTTCTGAATCGGGAAGCTCACAGTAACAGAAGAGCTGCTCGTCGTCTTAATCCATTACATACCCTTTCCGCCTCAATTATGCAACGGCTTCCATAAACGATACCTTAACCGTCAGCACGCGTAACTGTGGTGCTCCAAGGAGACGCCGCACACCCTAGTTGGAAGAGGCCGTACTGCATCACATTGAAGGGAACCCGCCAACGAGTACACGGGCAATTCCTTTGGCTGTTAATGAGTAGAACCGTAAAGCAAATGATGTACTGGATCACGCCTAATCAATTACTTTAAAAATTGTTGCGTTAACCGACACGTTTTCAAATGGCTGTAGCAGGGAAACAATCCGTATCCGCACATGGTTTCCAGTTCAAAATATTATGTACTCACTCCCCTCTACTGGTGCTAGAAGTTTGTAGAGGGAATTTCCGAACACCCTGTTTAAAGACATTGTATCCCCTAACCTAAAATTTGTGTAGCAACCGTCTAAAGACATGGGTACCTAAATGTGAGAGAAAAAATAAAATAAAAACAGCAATAGGATTTCGAAACCTGGATGCAAAAGTGTAAAGCTGCAATCCTATCCACTGTGCCAGCGTAGAAGCTGAACTTATTGTGCGATAAAAGTTATCTAAATTGCATTGAAAACTTTGACCGAATGAAGTTTCTGGGATATCGGATTACGCACTTGCCGCGTTCCCCTTGTCAGAATTAACTAATATTTCAAGATTCGTTAATTGTCCTGCTAGTTTTCCATAGTCAGGCGAACCACATATAGAAAATACAACCTGCTCTACAACTTTCTGTCCATTCTGTGAGGGTGTTTTCGTTGTGCGCGCTGTTTGCTGATGATACAAGCATCATTATTAATTCAGTAAAAGAAAGTCCAATTGAAAATGATACAAATATGGTCTTTGGAAAAGTCATTAATTGGTTTTCTGCAAATGGGCTTGCTCTAAACTTTGAAGAAACACAGTACATCCAATTTTCTCCTGCAGAAAGTACAATTCCTTCAATAAATATAACACATCAACAGAAGTCAGTAAACAGCGTAGAGCATACTAAGTTTTTGGGTGTACATATAGATGAGAATCTTAACTGGAAAATTAATATTTTGGATGTCCTAAAGCGACTAGGTTCAGCAACTTTTGCGATCAGAATAATTGTCAAATTTGAGGACACAGAAATCAGTAAGCTATCATACTTTGCATACTTTCACTCTCTGATGTCATACGGAATAATATTTTGAGGTAACTCAACATTTAGACAAACAGTATTCACTGCTCAGAAGAAAGTGGTTAGAATGATGTGTGGGGTTCATAGTTGCACTCTTTGTAGGCACCTTTTTAAAAGATTGGGAATTCTTACAACAGCCTCACAATACATCTACTCATTAATGAAATTTGTTCTCAACAACATGGACCAGTTTAAAAACAACAGTGACATTCATGATTATAATACCAGTAAAAAGAAAGAGTTGCACTATCCTTTGCTCAACCTATCTTTGGCACAGAAAGGGGTAAAATATGCCGCTATAAAAATGTTCGACAAATTACCGAACGAAAAAGGTGTCTGACAAACAGCAGCAATAGCTTAAAAAATAAATTGAAATCGTACCTCCTTGACAACTCCTTCTATACCATAGATGAATTCTTGAATAGGATAACTAAATCTATAAGTATAGTATATGCATTTTGTGACATTTAAGGGAATGGGGTAAATAACAGAAATATTAATCTTTAACTCTGTATTGTAATATATATATATATATATATATATATATATATACCAGGTGATCAAGAAGTCAGTATAAATTTGAAAACTGAATAAATCACAGAATAATGTAGATAGAGAGGTACAAATTGACACACATGCTTGGAATGACATGGGGTTTTATTACAACCAAAAAAATACAAAAGGTCAATAAATTTCCGACAGATGGCGTTTCATCTGATCAGAATACCAATAATTAGCATAACAAACTAAGACAAAGTAAAGATGATGTTCTTTACAGGAAATGCTCAATATGTCCACCATCATTCCTCAACAATAGCTGTAGTCGAGGAATAATGTTGTGAACAGCACTGTAAAGCATGTCCGAAGTTATGGTGAGGCATTGGCGTCGGATGTTGTCTTTCAGCATTTCTAGAGATGTCGGTCGATCACGATACACTTGCGACTTCAGGTAACCCCAAAGCCAATAATCGCACGGACTGAGGTCTGGGGACCTGGGAGGCCAATCATGACGAAAGTGGCGGCTGAGCACACGATCATCACCAAGCGACGCGCGCAAGAGATCTTTCACGCGTCTAACAACATGGGGTGGAGCGCCATCCTGCATAAGCATCATACGTTCCAGCAGGTGTTTATCAGCCAGGCTAGGGATGATGCGATTCTGTAACATATCGGCGTACCTCTCACCCGTCACGGTAGCAGTTACAAAACCAGAATCACGCATTTCCTCGAAGAAAGAAGGCCCGATAACGGTAGATGTGGTAAATCCTATCCATACCGTGACTTTGTCGTCGTTCAATGGAGTTTCCACGACAGTTCTATGATTTTCGGTAGCCTAAATTCTGCAGTTGTGAGCGTTGACAGACCCTCGGAGCGTGAAATGAGCTTCGTTGGTCCACAACACGTTACTCAACCAATCGTCAAATTCCGCCATCTTTTGAAACGCCCACACTGCAAATGCCCTCCGCTTCACTAAATCGCCAGGTAATAGTTCATGATGCCGATGCATTTTGTACGGATAGCATCGGACGGTACGCCTAAGTACCAACCAAACAGTAGCGTATGAAATACCGGTGCGACGTGCATAGATGAACCCGCTACAGTCTCCATTTCTTCCTGAACTGTCTCAGCAGTATAACGCCTTGTGCTCGATCAGCCACTAGGGGATCTATCGTCTAAACAACCCGTGGCTTCGAACATCGAAGTCATTCTCGCCACAGCTGCATTTTTCAACGGACCTTTACCCGTTCGAATCCCCTTCCTATGGCGATAGGATCGTAACGCTGAACTAGCACATTCCCCATTCTGATAATACAGCTTCACTAAAAGCGCCTTTTCAGGTACCGTCAACATGCTGCGACAGCTGGCGCATCTGATTCTCTCCCTTTTTTTTTCCTTTATTGTAATTTTAATCACCTATACAGGCGGGCTGGCACCAGCACATTACGCTGCTCTTCAGCCTTAAGTGGAACAATAACATGACAGAGGTGATACAGACAATACAAAAAACGGCGGGCAAAAAATGGAGATACAAAAAAAAAAAACAATAAACATGAAGCCGTTCATGTTGGACGATAAAAACACTAACACTTGTGGACACGGCGCACAAAACACGGAGAACGGCGATGGCACATGTGAACAGTGGAGTCGTAACTGCACGAAACACAAAACGAAGCACACACACGAGATACTGATGTCGATGATCTCCTGCGCGCGAATGTTCACTATGCGTGTGCGAGTCCAGGGACCTGCCAAGAGAGGAGGAGGAGGAAGGGGAGTGGGAGAGCGAGAGGGGAGAGCAGAGATGCCACGGGCAGGGGAGAAAGGGGGGAGGGAGGAAGGGGGAGGGGAAACCCGGGGGAAGAGGGGTGGAGGGAGGGGACGTGGGAAAAGGAAAGAGAAAGGAAGGGAAGAGAAGGGAGGGAGGGTGCCCAAAGGAAAGGACACCGGAAGTGGGGGGTGGGGCAGGGTCAAGGTTGATAGGAGGGGTAGATCGAGGGGAGGAGGGCATCATCAGGGAGGGGGAGCTGGCGGAAGCCACCTTGGGAGAGGGTAAGGAGGGTGGAGAGATGGAGACCGGGTGGGACATGCGAATACAGGCGCGGCAGCGGGCAGGGGTGGGAGAGGATCGGGGAGACGAGCGGGTGAGGAGGATCAAGTTTGTGGGAGGTGTACAGGATCCGTATCCTTTCAAGGAAAAGGAGGAGGTCGGGGAAGGGGATGAGATTGTACAGGATCCGCGTGGGGGAGGGGAGACGGATGCGATAGGCGAGGCGGAGAGCATCACGTTCAAGGATTTGGAGGGATTTATAAAAGGTAGGGGGGGGGGCGGAGATCCAAGCCGGATGGGCATAACAAAGAATAGGGACTTATAGGTGTGGAGGATGGTGGAGGGGTCCAGACCCCACGTACGGCCAGAGAGGAGCTTGAGGAGACAGGCGGGAGCGTGCCTTGGCTTGGATTGTCCGGAGGTGGAGAGTCCAGGAGAGGCGACGGTCGAGGGTGACGCCAAGGTACTTAAGGGTGGGAGTGAGGGCGATAGGACGGCCATAGATGGTGAGATAGAAATCAAGGAGGCGGAAGGAAGGGGTGGTTTTGCCTACAATGATGGCCTGGGTTTTGGAGGGATTGACCTTGAACAACCACTGGTTGCACCAAGCGGTGAACCAGTAAAGATGGGATTGGAGAAGGTGTTGGGAGCGCTGTAGGGTGGGGGCAAGGGCAAGGAAGGCGGTGTCATCGGCAAACTGGAGAAGGTGGACGGGGGCTGACGGCGGCGGCATGTCCCCCGTGTACAAAAGGTACAGAAGGGGGGAGAGGACGGAGCCTTGGGGCACACCGGCAGAGGGGAGAAAGGTGTAGGAATCTGTGTTATGGATGGTGACATAGGAAGGACGGCGGGAGAGAAAGGAGCCGATCAGACGGACGTAGTTAATGGGAAGGGCGAAGGTCATATGCACGTTCGAGGTCCAGGGAGAGGAAGATTGCGGAGCGACGGGAATTAAGCTGTTCAGAAAGGAGATGAGTGAGGTGAAGGAGAAGGTCGTCGGAAGAGAAGGACGGCCGAAAGCCACACTGGGTAACGGGAAGGAGGCGGTGCTGGCGGAGATGCTGGTGGAGGCGTCAGGTGAGGATAGATTCCAGGACCTTGCTGAAGACCGAGGTAAGGCTGATGGGACGGTAGGAGGAGATGGGGGACGGCGGTTGGCCAGGTTTAAGGAACATGAGGATACGGGAGGTTTTCCACAGGTAGTAACCGGTGGACAGGAGTACATTGTAGAGCCTGGCCAGGGTGGAGAGCAAAGAGACAGGAGCTTCATGAAGGTGACGGTAGGTGACACGATCGTGACCAGGAGCGGTGTTGCGTTTTGTGCGGAGTGTAGCAATGAGATCCTGTGTAGTGATAGGGGCATTGAGTTCCGTGTGTGCAATGTTGTCCAAGTACTGGAAACCAGGAGCGAGGGGAGGGATGGAGGTGTCAGTTCGATCGCGGACATCCGGGAAGAGGGAGTAATCGAACTGGGGATCATTGGGGATGGAAAATACATCGGAGAGGTAGGAGGTAAAGTGATTGGCCTTACTAAGGGTGTCAGGGAAAGGGTGATCATCATGGAGAAGAGGATAGTAGGGAGAGGGTTTAGTTCTGGTAAGGCGACGGAAGGCCGACCAGAACTTGGACGAGTTGATTGGTAGGGTAGCATTTAAACGGGTGCATGTCTGTCGCCAGTCCCGGCGTTTCTTAGCCGCGAGCAAATTACGAATGCGTCGCTGGAGTTGCTGGTGGCGTCGTAGTGTGTCCAGGTCACGCTTGCGGAGGAAGGCACGGTAGAGACGACGGGATTCACGGAGGAGGAGAACGGCCTGTGGGGGTAAGGTAGGACGGTGGGGGTGGATGGCCACAGTAGGGACGTGGGTCTCCACGGCCTCAGACAAGGTCTGCTGGAGAAAGGAGGCGGCATGTGTGACATCGTCAGGGTGGTGGTAGGTGAAGGGGTGGCTATCGACCTGGGTGAAAAGGGTATCCCGGTAGGCATTCCAGTCGGCACGGGAATAGTCGTGGACATACTTAGGGGGAGGGTCAGTACGAGGGTCGGGGCGAGGGCGACGACCGTCTGAAACGGTGAGGAGGACAGGGAGATGGTCGCTACCAATAGGCTCCAGGACATCCACCGTTATGCGGCCAAGGAGGTTGGGGGAGGAAAATGGTTCAAATGGCTCTGAGCACTATGGGACTCAACTGCTGAGGTCATTAGTCCCCTAGAACTTAGAACTAGTTAAACCTAACTAACCTAAGGACATCACAAACATCCATGCCCGAGGCAGGATTCGAACCTGCGACCGTAGCGGTCTTGCGGTTCCAGACTGCAGCGCCTTTAACCGCACGGCCACTTCGGCCGGCGGTTGGGGGAGGAGAGGATAACATCAGGAGTGGAGTTGGATTCGGGACGGGTGTGCTGGGGGATGGGGATGAGGTCGTCTTGAAGGGAGGAGAGGAACCGATGCCACCGCCGTAGCTGGGCGGCGATTCTCTCCCTCATTACAGCTCCTTTTATACACCATTGTCATGCGCAGTCACTGACGTTTTGCTGTCCAGTGCCATCTGTCGGACATTTTGTGAACTTTTTTTGTTCTAATAAAACCCAATGTCATTTCAAGCATGTGTGTTCATTTTTACCTCTCTATCTACATTATTCCGTGGTTTATTGAGTTTTCAGATTTGTACTGACTCTTTGATGACCCGGTGTATCATAATGGCTACTGTACCGTGCGATTGATCAGTGGAACACGCAACCAACTAACTAACTAACTGTGACCAAACACGCCATGCCACTGTTTGAATTTAAAAAGAGACACCACCGAGTTTCAACCTTACGACATCCCCACCGGCCAGCTGTAAACGCTTCCAGAAAGCGAATGACTTGCAGCGCAGAACCGAGTTGGGCACCGGCGGATGACGGGTACATCGACCCAGGCAGAGGCAATTACTGCCTCCAGCGAGGCGGGCCGCGGCCTCAGTCCGCGAGTCATTAGCGGGACAAAGCCTCCGCTCCAATCCACGGGCGCGACGTCCGCGCCACTCCAGTTCTCTTCCAATTACATCCCGCTTCCGCCGAGGCGCAGCTTCGTTAAGGCCACGCTCGTGTGGCAATTACCAAACACGTCCTCCTCTTGGTTCTTCCCACTTTGATACGTATTGGCGAGCAGTGAAATTGTAGATTATTGCTTTTCGCTCTGGACCTTATCCTTGAGCTTAATTGCAAAACGAATATTGAATGCTCTCTGTTTGTTAGCTTGTTTTCCCTGTTGGTGCCTGAAGTCAGGTTCAAGAACCAACTCAGATCGAGCAGCGATTCACCGTGATACAATGCCTGACAAAAAAGGTGAAGCACTTAGACGTCACGGTCGGGTGTCAGTGCAACTTCGTGCACGTACACACCATGGACGAGTATGTAAATGATTATTAGAGTTGACAAATAGAATGGCTACAGAATGTATTGCTGTCGGAGGCTTTTAATGCTGTTGCAAACATAATAGGGTAGACACGGTGATTCCGTGATGATGTTACAAACTTTCACGGATGATGCATAAGGGCATATGTATCAGTTTGAGGTAAGAGAGCCTGGTGCGGGAAAGATCCGAGTCGAAAGTTGTAAGTGAAATTCGTCCTGACACCTCTGAGAATGGAACACATGTACCGGTATCGTTGTTTCTGTGACTGTACGATGGCCGACATTTAGACGTGGTAGGATTGAACACAGTAAGAAAAAATTGACAAGTGAATATGAACTCCAAAATACGTGCCTTCAGAGTTACGAGCACTTGTTCAGTTTCCATACTATGAACCACACGTATTCAGATGGGAGCTCTTTGTTTTCGATAGTTCTGAAGGAGGTAGTGGACCACTGGTATACGGGGCTGGTTACGCTTCAAGCGACGAGCCGAAAGGTTCTTGTTTATCTCACTTGCGTCAGGTTATCCTCGTTAGTGTTGTTCTGTTTGTCGAGTGAGTCGTAGTGCCACTGCTCCGCCTGACTGTTTGTTTACTTGCTGCGGCGTCGGCCGCTCCGCTATGGCTACCATGGTTTCAACACGTATTCCACAAAAAGATAGTGTGAGCTTTACCGCCGATTTTTAAAAAAAAAACACCACACGTGCAGCCCGGGTCTCTGGAAATCCACTACTGGCTTGTCGGTACAACTCATGTGAACTCTGATCAGATCCACACCGCTTATTTTGACGCAGACAAATACATATTTTGCCGGCCGAAGTGGCCGAGCGGTTCTGGGCGCCACTGTCTGGAACCGCGTGACCGCTACGCTCGTAGGTTCGAATCCTGCCTCGGGAATGGATGTGTGTGGTGTCCTTAGGTTAGTCAGGTTTAAGTAGTTCTAAGTTCTAGGGGACTGATGACCTCAGCAGTTAAGTCCCATAGTGTTCAGAGCCATTTGAACCATTTGAATACGTGTTTTATCTGAAATTTATGGATTTCCTTCACGTTGGAAGACTACTGTCGTGACATGGTTCTCATGTCCGTTCCAGCATCACCATAATTCCTTTAGTATGGTGTCACTCGCAGATGCCGAAACTGATTGTACCAATGTTCGAGTGTTCAACCTCTCGCCGGAGGTAGATGATAAAGGACATATCGACTCGTTATGGTAACGTCAAAAACATCCGTCGTGAACGCTGGTCTACTAAACACAGAATTAATTCCGTGGAAATGTATATGAAACGCAATATTCCAGCACATTAATAAGTGTGTGGTTACCGAGCTCTTGTCATGTATACTGGTCAAGAGGGAACCTTTCTCCTTTGTAATGAAAGTGGAAACGTTGGGCCTAATTGCTCACGGAGGGTGTTTGTATTACAGCCCTCATTAGTGCAGTGTCACAATTTAACGGTTGCTGATCTTGTTGCTTCCATTCTCCAAGTCGGACCTACTTCTGCTTCGGATCATAATGACCAAATAGACAGTTCTGATAGTCGTGTAAATGAATTTCCGACAGGATTAGAAACCTATTGCGAGCCGTGTGGGAGCGTACTCTCCGGTTGACTGGGAAGTAGTCTTCCACCCTTGATCGCTGGACGAAGTTGGCAAAAGCGAGGCTCAGGCAAGCTTTGACAATATTTTGTGCTGCCAAAGCGTGGGACTTTCGGAGTACTTGGAAATTTTACTACTCCATCCTAGGTGAACTTTATGATGCTGCCGATCACGCCCCTCTGCTAACTGCGAATGTTAGGCGTGTAAAGGCGAAATCGTTCTGCTTGAAGAGGATATATATGCAAGGTTTGAAACTGTGATCATGGGTTCATTGGTGACGGAAGAAGTGACTTTCTCACATCATTTGCTTCGGCATCAAACCCATGGCCGGCCCAGTTGTATTCGCTCTCTCGTGACATATTATGGAAGTATCGTAATGGCACAAGCTAATATATTGCGTGTCTCACACCAGTACTATGTCAACATCTACGACATCGATGTGTCCAATGGTACCTTTTACAACCCACTAGTCAGAACCTTGGATAAGACAAAATCACCCGTAAATAATGAAAGACTCTTAGCTGCTTTTCAGCCTGAAGAAGGTTATAAGTAATGTGTCGACAGAAGGGCCGACACAGTGTTATTTTGAGGGAGCCGATATGCACGCTATAAGCTAACGCAGAATATCGGGAAGTCTGAAACAGGACGCTCAATGAATGCTCTAAAGAAAAGTACGTTGCTTTTGGAATACTTAACTTTAATTCATCCTTGTTGTATACATCGTTCTCGTTGAGACAGGCTTTAGACGATAATTATCAATTGCTATGTAAGGCTAATGGCGCCTTCCTAGGTCGTAGCCATGGACTTAGCTGAAGGCTATTCTAACTATCTGCTCGGCTAATGAGCGATGCTTCTTCAGTGTAGTCGCTAGCAATGTCGTCCGTACAACTGGGGCGAGTGCTAGTCCGTATCTCGAGACCTGCCTTGTGGTGGCGCTCGGTCTGCGATCACACAGTGGCGACACGCGGGTCCGACATGTACTAATGGACCACGGCCGATTTGAAACTATCACCTAGCAAGTGTGGTGTCTGGCGGTGACACCACAATAAGTTTAATGTGGGATCGCCTTCTCAAAAGTCACCGGGTCTGGTTGGACTTACCAAGAGATTTTACGTGGGTTTTTGCTGCCTTTACGTCCCTTTTGAATGGAGTGTTACAGGGGAGAGTAGTGCCGTTCAAAAAATCTTCAAATGTGTGTGAAATCTTATGGGACTTAACTGCTAAGGTCATCAGTCCCTAAGCTTACACACTACTTAACCTAAATTATCCTAAGAACAAACACACACAGCCATGCCCGAGGGAGGACTCGAACCTCCGCCGGGACCAGCCGCACAGTCCATGACTGCAGCCCCCCAGACCGCTCGGCTAATCACGCGCGGCGAGTAGTGCCGACCTTGTTCAAAGGGAAGATAGTTTTAAATATCGAAACGCCCTGGATTGGCTACCCTGATACATTGAACGCAATTACTTTGTTAAGACTGTGGCGAGGGCAGTTAATAGTAGGGTGTCGGCTCTGATTGAGGCGATTGTTGCAAAACATCAAAGCTGCGTACCTGGTCGTACCATTCTTATCCCTTTAGTCGAGTGCCATGATGTGGTTTTGGTCGCTGCTGTAACGTCCGTCCCTTGTGCCCTTGCTTTTCTAGACTTTGATAAAGCAATTGATCGTGTTAATCACGATTTTCGGATTCTGGGGGCAGTTGGCTTTACTGCTGACACATGGCGAGTGCTCTCAAATCTGTTTACCGCTATTTCAGCTAGGGTGGTTTTTAAAGGCCAGCTGACGCCCTCAGTAAGTATCAGTCGCGGAGTGTATCAGGGAAGTCCACTGTTTGTGTTGTGTCTGGAGCCCCTACTCCGGATGATGGCATCCCAGCTGAATGGTTGGACCCTTTCCGCAGAGAACTATAGCTGTTCGTGTATACGCGGATGGCGTGATGGTTTTACTCCGCAACCCTGAGGATATACCTTCACTGAAAGCTGTAACCGATTATTATTGTCCGAGTTCAGGGCACTGGTAAATGCAGGCTTCTACTTTTTAGAGATATTGATGACGAGGTTGTTCCATGGGTTACTGCAGTGCATCGACATACGACTCTCGGTATCATCATTGATCGTCTTCCATTCAAATGGCAACACTCAACTTGTAGTGTCTTTTACGGTCAAAATTCAGGGAGCGATACTAGAACATGGAAGGCGCTCTTTTACTCTGCTAAACGAAGTCCGAATACTATATATATAGGGTGTCCCAGCTATCTTGTCAACCCAAAATATCTCTGGAACAATAACAGCTATTGGAAAACGACTTTCACCGGTATCAATGTAGGGCTGGGGCCCATGAATGTACATATTTGGAAACATTCTAAAACGAAAGCATATGTGTTTTTTAACACAAACTTACGTTTTTTTAAATGGACTTCCTATATTTTTTTCTTCAGCAATCCATAGCATGACAAATCACATACACAATGGCGTTGATTGCATCGCAATATTCCCATTACATCCCGAGATATTAAGACGCGAAGTTGACGCTTGAAACACCCGACTTGCGCTGCTAGCGCACGTCCTGAGGCTCAGGCGTGAACCCCATGCTGCCCGTAATCGCGATGTGATTGATATGCGTAATCACACCACCATACTTATCAAGAGGTCCAAAACGAATAATACGGTCTGCTGCCATCAACTCTCATAAGCACATAATGGTTTCCCTCTTGCACGTTTTACGTATCTACGTACACAGTATGAACCAGTACCGATCGGTGTACACCCGTCAGGTTGTCTTATTTATCCTGCACGCCCAAAATAAGGTTTATCTAATGCGTTATATGACCCATTGTGCCTGTCGCGCAGGGCCTGGCTCTACCTAGTCAAGTGTCCAACGTAGTTCCCACTACTGCCACAGTTACCTCTTCGCCTTGTTTATGATTTGCGACCCATGCAAACTTCTGTACTCCACCATCCTCCGAGCATCCCATTTGTTGTTGCTTTGGCGTGCAGTACACCGCTTGCCAGTGTAGTCGTGCATCAGAGTAATCTAGTGACGGCACGGAGGTAGTACACATAGTGAATAAACGTTGCGTTGTGGAACTTATACTGTACAGTATAATGTACACACATGAAGATATGGTAGAAATGCTGCTGATCTATGGAGAATGTACGTTGATGGGAAATACGTTATGATATTGCTTGTTTGTTGATAGTACTGTTAGCGAACATTATGATTATTAAGTTAATCTGTCTGTTTTCTACCCTACTCTACATACCTGTAGTGTACCCTGTGGTAGGTGGACGAAATGCTGTTCAGACAGAACGACTGTACAGAAGACGATTCCCTGACAAGCCATCGCCTTCGCGCCGGATGTTTGGTCGTCTCACATCTCGTCTACGTGAAACTGGAAGCTTAAATCCAAGACCTCGACATCGTCCTAGAACACGCAGAGATGAACGTGCTGAAGTTGCTGTGCTCGCTACCATAGCTGTGAATCCTCAAATCAGCACACGTCAAATTTAACGTGAAGTTGGTGTGTCGAAATCAAGTGCACAGCGTATTCTTAAACGTCATAAATTTCATCCTTACCATGTTCATTTACACCAGGATCTTCATGGAAACGACTTCCGCAATAGGGTAACATTTTGTCGGTGGGCTCAGCAAAAACTTCTGACTAATCCAAATTTTCTTGCAGATGTTCTCTTTACCAACGAGGCATCATTCTCCAACAAAGGAATTGTCAATATGAGGAATATGCATTATTGATCCGCAGACAATCCAAATGGCGTAGAGCATCAACGTCCGTGGAAGGTTAATGTTTGGCGTGGGATTATTGGAGATACCATTATCGGACCTTTCTTTATAAATGGCATCCAAAATGGCAGTCACAATCTTCCTGTTCTCTTGGACACCGTACCTCTGAACCGGAGAATGGTCATGTGGTATCAGCATGACGGATGCCCTGCACATAACGCCTTACGAGCACGACGACTTCTGAACCGTAAGTTCCCTGGTAGGTGGATTGGACGAGGTGGCCGAGTTAGGTGGCCCGCCCGATCTCCGGACCTTACACCGCTGGATTATTTTCTTTGGGGAGCAGTGAAGGATGCTGTTTACCAACATGAACCAACAACACCAGAGGACATGAAGCAACGCATTATTGATGCTTGTACAGCCATCAAAGAGGAAACAGTAGCACGAAGTAGGGCACTCTTCATCCGCAGAGTGACCCTATGTATGCAAGCCAATGGGCATCACTTTGAGCATGTGATGTGAATGCTATGTTTAGTATGTAGTGCTGGTATCACAGTGGAAGTTTCTAAAAAGGGCCATTTTACCTAGTGATGTTAAGAAACATTTGTTTGCAACAATTTGTCATTTAACGCATTAGATAAACATAACATTGATAATAAAATTAATTGGTTAAACATGTTTACATTCATCTTCTATGTCCTACCTGAACTTCCCAAATCAAATCATTTTTACCTAAACAACGGTAAAACTTTTGGTCCACTTGCTTGTTTCACTAAAACCATCAACATGAATTTTACTATTACGAGTGAATGATTAACTGTCACTTGCGGTAGATCTACAGTAAAGTAAAGTTTTAACGTTGAACGGCATTACCTTTTTAGTAACGGATTAACGATAAGCGAAGTTAACTTTGTGACTAACGTTGCGGTACACAGATATGTTACAGAACCGCATCACCCCTAGCCTATGGTATAAATACCTGCTGGAATGTACGACGTTAATGCAGGATGGCAGCAGACCGTATTATTCGTTTCGGACCTCTTGATAAGTATGGAAGTGTGATTACGCATGTCAATCACATCGCGATTACGGGCAGCATGGGGTTCACGCCTGAGCCTCAGGACGTGCGCTAGCAGAGCATGTCGGGTGTTTCAAGCGTCAACTTCACGTCTTAATATCTCGGGATGTAATGGGAATATTGCGATGCAATCAACGCCATTGTGTATGTGCTTTGTCATACTATGGATTGCTGAAGAAAAAATATAGGAGGTCCATTTAAAAAAACATAAGTTTGTGTTAAAAAACACATATGCTTTCGTTTTAGAATGTTTCCAAATATGTACATTCATGGGCCCCAGCCCTACATTGATACCGGTGAAAGTCGTTTTCCAATAGCTGTTATTGTTCCAGAGATTATTTTGGGTGGACAAGATAGCTGGGACACCCTATATATATATATATATATATCGTTTCCGATACATACATATATATATATATATATATATATATATATATATATATATATATATATATATATATATATATATACGGCGCTTACAGTATGAGATGGTGTCAAAGTCTCGTTCCTATTGGGTGGGGGGGGGGGGGGGGGGGGGAGCGGGAGGCTGGCTGATACACGAAGGAAGACGCAGATGCTATATGTGCAACATAATGTTTTGACAATAACTCAAGAAACTCACACACTCACGTCCCGTTTATTTCTCTGTGTCCGTCCTGCCAGTCTTGACTCCCCTATCGAAGTTGGTCGCATAAACTACAAGTTAAAAGATATTCGTGACTTCTATCTTGCGGTGAGCTATTTAGGAGCTGACATTTTATGGAGACCCGTCCTCACCATGAAATTCCTAAAGACTCGTTGGGAAATAGTTCCTTGCCCGAATCTCGTTAGAGGATCGCCACAAACAACCTAGGCGACAGTTTTCTCCAGTACTGGTCTTCCGATTTTGCCTATGCGCTTAGCGCCCTTGTGGTATAAAGAAGTAAATAACTTGATTCCAACGAACAAGTGTCTTTTCCATATTGGGCTTAACGACACGGATTTACGTAGTCGTTGCACGTCTACAGACACGATACGACGTCGCTCTGTGAAGTTCATATGGTAAACTGGCCTTGGATTAGGACATAATTGGCCTTCCTCACTCGATCTTATGAGACTGTATACACTACGGATATCATATTGCGCCCAGAATTTTCCTTCTTTCCACGGTCGAAAACACATACCGAAACGTGATTGCTTAGTTCATTATGTCGTAAAAGGCGAGGAAGAAGATCACATGGCCTTCGGGCAGTACATGGTCAGGGATTATTGGACATGCTTGCGGCTGCATCGATATGACGACTCTTGCTTTTCGTCGGCAAGGTTTTTGGTTAGTTAAATTTTTCTGGTGATAGGTGTTTTCTTTGATATGTATGTTCCCATCCGCTTCGCTCCAGCTTGTTCTCTCCTAGTGTCCCTGCTCGTTTTGTTTGGCGCTTTGCCTCAGTATCGCTTCAGTTCTATTGTGTAATGTGTGTAAATGAAATACATATTCACTTGAGCTTATACAATCCTTACAGTCAAATTGGAATTTTTCTCTAGACGGAAGGCTTAGTTCGCGTTTTAGACTATCATCTGAATCCATTGTCTTTCTGCTTTTTGACTCTGTGTAAATATAATAAATATAAAAATTGCAAAATAAATAAAAAAATTTAAAAAATTAATAAAACATAAAGAAACAAATAAAAAATTGTTGACACACAGCATGAGAAATGGTTAGTGGTTGTCTAGTATGTTCCCAAGGTTTTTCCCCTTTCTCTTGTTATTTACTTTTCTTTTATCATAATTAATCTTTTCTCACATTTACAGCTTATATTATACGATGATTTCACGATGGTCCTCTGAGGTTTCATGCTTATATCAAGTCACTCTGATAACAGAGAAAGGGGGGTAGCGTTTCTGATTATTAATCAAAACGTCCTTGATACCGGGTACATATCCCGTCACCTCTTAAATTTTGAATAAAAATCATCAGTAATGGCGGAAGAAGATGTCCGGCATACGAAGTCACCCTCATTCAACCAATCACCCTCATTCAACCAACGGCATTGTGAAAGAGGGTGGAGTAGCGGACAGAAGTTCAGGGCGCTCTCTTGCCCTTTGGGTGGGTAACTCCTCCGAAAGGCGGAAGAATCATCAATGGTCAACGGCTTAAGGATGTAGAAAGCAATGTAAACCACTCCGTTAAAGACACGTAACGTGCATCCACAGGATATCTGACCTATAACTGAAAAAGTGTCAAGATGATCTCTCCATTGGCAAAAGGTTCCGGACTAGTCCCCCATTCGGATTTCCTGGAGGGGCCTACCAAGTGAGAGGTGCCAGGAGAAAAAGATTAAGTAATCGACGAAAGGATAACGTTCTACGAGTCAGGACGTGGAACGCCAGAAGTTTGAACGTGCTAGGAATCTGAAAAAGGAAATGCAAATGCTCAAGGTAGGGCAGAGAGTGAGTTACTGTGAAAAGTTCAGTGATAAGATGCCTCTCATTAGAAACGACAGCAGATGAATATGGACAACAATAGTGCAAGTGTACATGCAGATGTCGCAAGTAGATGACGAAGAGATAGACAGAGTATATGAAGATATTGACTGGGTAATTCAGTATATAAAAGGAAATGAAAATCTATTAGTCATCGGGGATTGGAATGTGGAAGGAGCAGAATAAAGGTTTATAGGAGTATGTGGGCTTGGTAGTAGGAACTAGACGAGAAAGATTAATTGAATTCTGCAATAAATTTCAGCTAGTAATAGCGAATACGCTGTTAAAGACTCACAAGAGGAGGAGATATACTTGAAAAGGCCGAAGGATACGGGAAGATTACATCATGATCAGACAGAGGAGCAGATATAGACTCAGATCACAGTCTAGTAGTGATGAAGAGTAGGCTGAAGTTTAAGAGATAACTCAGGAAGAATCAATATGCAAAGAAGTGGGATACGTGAGTACTAAGGAATGACGAGACACACTTGAAGTTCTCAAAGGCCACAGATACAGCAATAAGGAATCGTTCAGTAGGCAGTACAGTTGAAAAGGAATGGACGGCTCTAAAAAGGGCAGTCACAGAAGTTGGAAAGAAAAACATTGGTACAAAAAAGGTAACTGCGAGGAAACCATGGGTAACATTAGAAATATTTCACTTGGTCCATGAAAGAAGGAACTCAAAAAATGTTCAGGGAGATCCAGGAAGACAGAAATACAAGACTATTAGGAATGAAATAAATAGGGAGTGCAGGGAAGTTAAGGGGAAATGGCTGCTTGAAAAATGTGAAGAAATTGGAAAACAAATGAAGCCAGGAGGACTGACTCAGTATATAGGAAAGTCAAAACAAACTTCGGTGGAACTAAAAGCAAGGGCGGCTATATTAAGAGAACGATGGGAATTCCATTGCTAAATGCAGAGGATAAGAATGGAAAAGAGAAATGAAGCCGTGCTAGATGACGATAAATTTGGCCTTAGGAAAGGTAAAGACGCCAGACAAGCGATTCTCTTGTTCCAGTTGATAATGAAATCAAGACTAAAGAAAAATGAAGGCACTTTCATAAGATTTGGCGACCAAGGAAAAGCATTCTGCAAGGTCATATGGTGCAATATGTTCGAAATTCTGAGAAAAATAAATATAAGCAGTAGGGAAAGATGGGTAATATACAATATGTACAAGAACAAAGAGGGACAATAAGAGTGGAAGGAAAGAACGAAGTGCTCGGATTAAAAAGTGTGTAAGACATGGATGTAATCTTTCGCCATTACTGTTCAATATAAACATCGAAGAAGCATTTATGGAAATAAAGAAGGGTTCAAAAGAGTGGAAAAATTCAAGGTGAATGGATGTCAATGATAAGGTTCACTGATGACGTTAATATCCTGCTGAACAAAATAAACAGTCTAATGAGTACAAGATATCGACTAAGAGTAAATCGAAGAAAGGCGAAAGTAATGAGAAGTAGCAGAAACGAGAAAAGTGAAAAACTGAACATCAGGATTGGTGATCACTAAGTAGATGAATTAAAGGAATTCTACTATCTAGGCAGCAAAACACCCTACGATGGACGGAGTAAGGAGGGTATATAAAGCAGACCAACACTAGAAAAATTGGCATTTCTGGCCAAGAAAAGTCTGCTGGTATCAAACATAGACCTTAATTTGAGGAAGAAATTTCTGAAATCGTACGTTTGGAGCACAGAATTGTATGTTTGTGGAACATGAACTGTGGGAAAACCGGAAAAAAAGAGAGTCTAAGCAACTGAGATGTGGTGCTATTGAAGAATATTGAAAACTAAGTGGACTGATAAGATAGGGAATGAGGAGGTTCTTCGGGCCATCAGCGAGGAAAGGAATATATGAAGAACACTCACAAGAAGAAGGGAGATGATGGTAGGACATCACTCAAGACATCAGGAAGTAACTTCTAAGGTGATGATCATGAGGTCCCATACTCCGAGGAGCGTAGGGGGACGATGCGGGAGACTAGCACCGCCGACTAGGCAAGGTCCTAGCGGAGGTGGTTTGCCATTGGCTCCATCTGACCGTAATGGGGATAAATGATGATGATGAAGACGACGCAACAACACCAAGTCAAGCAGGAAAAATCCCTGGCCCCGCCGGGAAACGAACCCGGAACCCCGTGCGCGGGAAGTGGGAACGCTACGCCAAGACCACGAGCTGCGGACACTTCTAAGGTGCTAGAGGGTAAAAATTGTAGAGGAAGATAGAGTCTGTAATACATCCAGCAAATAATTGAGGGCATAGGTTGCAAGTGCTATTCAGAGGTGAAGAACAGGAGCACAGGAGAGGACTTTGTAGCAGGCCGCATCAAACCAGTCAGAAGACTGATGACTCAAAGAAAAGGTATCGACCAAAACAAGAAAATATGTCCATTAAATATGGGCTCTAAAATACATCTACGTTTATATGATTACTGTGCAATTCACAATTAATTGCCTGACAATTTCCATACCATATCAATCTGGAACAGCTCGAGGATAAAACGAACACTTAAATCTTTCCGTGCGAACTCCGTTGTTCTTTTATTTTTTTTAATTTGATCATTTCTCCCTATGTAGGTGGAATCCAACAAAATATTTTCGTCTTTTGAGGGAAAATATGGTGATTGAAATACGAGATCCTACTGCAACGAGAAACGCCATAGTTTTAACGACTGCTGCCCCAATTTGCGTATCATATCAGTGGCACAAAACGAGCTGCTCTTTTTTTCAATTTTTTCGATGTCCTCCGACAACCATATCTCATGCGGCTCCCACACCGCACAGCAGTACTCCAGAAGACGACGGACAAACATAGTGAAGCAGTTTCTAAGCATTTTCTAAGTGTTCCGCTAATAAATCAGTCTTCGGGGGAGCTGTCCACACATTATCTATGTGATCTTCCCAATTTAAGTTATTCGTAATTGTTATCCCTAAGTACTTAATTGAATTTACAGCCTTCATATTTGTGTGATTTATCGTGTAACCGAAATTATTTGGCTGATCTCTTTTAGTATTTACGTGGATCGCTTCACACTTTTCATCATTTAGGCTCAACTGACATTTTTCGCACCATAGAGAGATGTATGCCGTAAGAGTTGTGGATACTTCTTCAATAGAAATGTGTTTTACAGTAACGAAAATGAACAAGTGCTCTTGTTCTTAAGGTATACGTTTTAGAGCCAATATTCACTGGAAATTTTTTTCTTATTTTGGTCCATATTACCATCACTGAAAGTTGCTTACCCAACAGCCTTAGCAACAACAGTAGCGGTACGTGTATTCCACTGTAAGAGGTACAGTATCTGAACGATTTTCGCTCATAACTTTCGTCTCGGCCGTTTCCGTACCAGGATCCATAACCTCAGATTGATATATTTATCCTTCTTCAACATTCGTGAAACTTTGTAACATCATGGAATGACATTGTATAAAGTGCGTCAACGCAGTCAGTTGTTGAGTCGCGTCAACGCAGTCGGTTGTTGAGTCATCACTGTGGAGGACACAGAGAAGTCGTGTACTTGTTTGAGGCAGCGTGATTAGCACCTGACAGAGTTTGAAAGATGTTTCATTGTGTGTCTCCATTTGGCCAGCTTGTCGCATGGTTTAGTACCCACATATGTGGCACGTTAGTACGTCACAATGACTTCAGGAGAATGTGTGGACAGGCATCTTCGCCATCTATGTTCCTTTCGCCCACGTCTGACCACAACAGTGGGCCACCTTGGTATTATGCACCAAACACATCGTAACCCTTTCACGTCAGCGCCTGCCATTCGAGAATAAGCAATGGATTCCACGCATCAATCTGTGTCATCCCGCACCACTCGTTGCAAAGTGGCAGGAGCCAGACTAGGGAATAACTGTATCGTGCGTAGGCTGCCTTCAGCACCACAACACAAACAGCTGCGTTTGGAGCGGTGCCATCACTGGGGGAATTGGACTGCTGAAGACTGGCTTCCCATTGTGTTCAGAGATCAATCGCGGGGACCGCATCTGCACCGCATTGTGACATCGCTCCAGCTGCCACCAAGGATGGTCTAATGGTGCCGAGTCATTACCGTGAGCACCAACTTCACTACGAAATTTTGACTGTGATTTACCCATATCCGATCGGGACGATCTTTTCAGCTGTGTTATGTCTAAACCTGCATTATGTTGAACTGTGATTTATTGTGTGGTGTTGTAATTAAGTGTAATGGCATACAACCTGGGAATCATCACTCATGAATCATCAGTTACTTGCGTGCAGTTTTACAGCCGAAGATACAACGCTCTCCATGTCATTGCAGGCCATCTGCGGTTGCGTCGTTCATCATTCCTCATTCTTTCGTCAGGATCAACTGAACCTGCATCAGACACCAGTCTTACATGCCAAACTTTCATAACAAATTAGCACAGGTTTTCTTCAAATATCAGCTATCAACAAAAGTAATTTCCTACTGTAGTAGTCTACCTTGTACGACCCCCCTTCCCCCCCCCCCTCCCCCCCCCCCTCCCAAATCAAGTGAACGACTGCATTCACTTATCTGAGAGGCGGCTTCGAGCGTTTATTGCGCCTTAATAGTTCTGTAGACCAGAAGTCCGATCGTCTGGAATGTTTTACATATTCTAAAAACTTGTACAGGCCTTCTACATGAGCATTTTTGCATCGCACGCTTCTGCTTGTCTCTCTCTCCTTCAAAGGTGCGTTTCTTACGTCATAGTGGAAAGACGAAATGACAAACAGAGCACTACCTTGCGTTATGGCGTCTTGCGTATTTAGAGGAAAATAATTCCCAGACTTCTGTCACCGTGCGAGTTGGTACAGTGGTTAACACACTGGACTCGCATTCGGGGGACGACGATTCAAACCCGCGTCTGGCCATCCTGATTTAGGTTTTCCGTGATTTCCCTAAATCACTTTACGCAAATGCCGGGATGGTTCATTTGAAAGAGCGCAGCCGACTTCCTTACCCATCTTTCCCTAATCCGATGGGATCGATGACCTCGCTGTTTGGTCCCTTACCCAAATCAACCAACCAACTAAACAGATTTCTGTCATTATATATGAAAATTAATACACAAATCGATTCAGTAGAACGTATTCTGTTACGCAGAGGCATAGCAATTGTTACAGCTATTACTTCAAAACGAATACTAACACCAACACCATTTGTTGGATATAGAATGGAGTGCCGACACTAAGATTATTATGTGAATGGCCAGCTCATGAAAATATACAAGAGTAATGAATTTACCACGTTTCAGTCCCAGCAAAGAAACTATGATGTTCTCTGAACTTGCAGTAATTCTCTGAGCGAGAGTAGAGCGCAGCATGGGCAACACACAGAATTGTATAGAATTCAGTCACAGTTCTACCATCAGATGAGACACGAGGCCCCTCATATCTCAAGTAATGCTGACAATGGGTCTGCCTCGGACCAGCGTGTCAAGGCTATACCTCGAGTAAACTGGCGTATGTGAAAGCCCAAACGACAGGGTGAACACCAGCGACAATTTTTTGTTTTCTTCTGAAAACAGTGGTTACAAAGCTACTTTTTGTATGCACGCACACACACATGGACTCGATTAATGTCTGAAGTAGTGCTGGAGGGGACTGACACCATGAATTCTCCAGGCCTGTCCGTAAATCCATAAGCGTACGAGGGGGTGGAGATCTCTTCTGAAAAGCACATTGCAAGGCAGCCCAGACATGCCCAATAATGTTCATGTCTGGGAGATCAGTTCAAAAATGCTTCAAATGGCTCTGAGCACTATGGGACTCAACTTCTGAAGTCATTAGTCCCCTAGAACTTAGAAGTAGTTAAACCTAACTAACCTAAGGACATCACACACATCCATGCCCGAGGCAGGATTCGAACCTGCGACCGTAGCGGTCGCGCGGTTCCAGACTGCAGCGCCTAGAACCGCACGGCCACTTCAGCCGGCTGGGAGATTGGTGACTAGAGAAAGTGTTTAAACTCAGAAGAGTGTTCCTGGAGCCACGCTGCAGGAATTCTGGACGTGTGGGGTGTCGCATTGCCCTCCCCAAGTCCTTCGGAATGCACAATGGATGTGAATGGATGCAGGTGATCAGACAGGATGCTTACGTACGTGTCACCCGTCAGAGTCGTATGTAGACGTATCAGGGGTCCCATGTCATTCCAACTGCACACGCTACACATCATTACAGAGCCTCCAACAGCTTGAACAGTCCCCTGTTCACACGCAGCATCCTCTGATTCATGAGGTTGTCTTCATACCATCCGCTCGCAATTTGAATCGAGACTCGTCGGACCAGGCAACATGTTTCCATTCATCAACAGGCCAGTGTTAGTGTTGACGGGCCCAGGGCGAAGCGTCAAGCTGTGCCGTGCAGTCATCAAGGGAACACTAGTGGGCCTCCGGCTCCGAGAGCCCATATCGATTATGCTTCGTTGAATGGTTTGTTCGCACGCTGTCGATGGCCCTGCATGGAAATTTGGAAATTTGTGGTAAGGTCTTATGGGACCACACTGCTGAGGTCATAGGTCCCTAAGCTTACGGCCGGCCTCTGTGGCCGAGCGGTTCTAGGCGCTTCAGTCCTGAACCGCGCTGCTGCTACGATTGCAGGTTCGAATCCTGCCTCGGTCATGGATGTGTGTGCTGTCCTTAGGTTAGTTAGGTTTAAGTAGTTCTAAGTCAAGGGGACTGATGACCTCAGACGTTAAGTCCCATAGTGCTTAGAGCCATTCGAACGATTTGAAGCTAAGCTTACATACTACGTAATCTAACTTAAACTAACTTACGCTAAGGACAATACACACACTCATGCCCGAGGGAGGACTCGAACCTCCGACGGCGGGAGCTGCGCGAACCGTGCAAGGAGCCCTAGACGGCGCGGCTATCCCACGCGGCAGCATGGAAATCTGCAGCAATTTGCAGAATGGTTGAACTTCTGTCACGGTCAACTATTCTCTTCAGTCGTCGTTGGTCCCATTCTTGCAGGATCTTTTTCCGGCCGCAGCGATGTCAGAGATTTGATGTTTTACTGTTCCTGAGATCCACGGTAAACTCTTGAAATGGTCGTACGGGAAATTCTCCACTTCATCGCTTAATCGGAGATGCCATGTCCCATCGCTCGTGCGCCAATTATACCACCAAGTTCCAACTCACTAAAATTTTGTGATTCTTCAATTAAATCTGGACAACGTACCGTTGTAGCAGCAGTAACCGACCTAACAACTGCACCAGGAACTTGTCTTATTACAGGCGCTGCCGCCAGCAGCGCCGTATCCTACCTGTTTACACACCACTGCATTTGAATACGCATGCCTATACCAGTTTCTTTGGCTCTTCAAAGTATTTATATGATCGTCTGAATATCATGCTAAATTTAAGTTAAACTCTCAAGAATGATTCGAGGATTTTTGGTAACAAGTTTCTCCTTCATATATTATGCTTATCTTTAGTAAAGCGCAGCATGGGCAACACACGGAATTGTATAGAATTCAGTCACAGTTCTACCATCAGATGAGACACGAGGCCCTTCATATCTCAAGTAATGCTGACAACGGATCAGTGTCGGACCAGTGTTCATTTGAGTATAGCTTAAAAGAATTTGAAGTAAATCCGGCAAGAACTTCTCATCGTCATGGGTAGCAACGTTTGCCGTTTATACGTGTTTTTACATAGTTATTTATAGTAATATCGCTTGTTGTCGAATTTCGACAAATTAAGTTGGTTCAGTCTATCCGTTAGTGTTCTCCTTTGCGAAATATCCTAAAACAAATATCGTTTCATTGTAAAAACGGAAGTCGTAGATATCCAAAATAATGAAATTGAAAATTACTAACACTTCCCATTTTGTGGTGACAGCAACAAACGAACACAAAGTTAGATCCGTTTAGTCCCAGACATAAGTAAGCGAAAAAACGACGCTAATAAACAACGTATGTCGTCCCTGACGGCTACGAGTGTGACGTTTCCGCTGCTCACAACGTCAACGACGCAGCGGTTGTGCAATTGTAGCTGCCTGGTATGCGTATGTTACTGCAAATAAACTGCCTGCAATATTTGCATATTAACGTCCCTAGAATGCGATTTCACGAAACGTTGTTACTTTCGTGTATCATTTCTATCATAGCACACCTGATCGGTAGGGGTAGTAGAAGTTGGTAGCAATGTGAGAGACAGAGGAAAACTTTTCTCATTTGCGTATGTCTACTTCTTATTATATGTCTTAATTGCTCTGTACACATATAATTTCTTTTGTGCACCTCAGTACCTTTCCAATTATGTAAGTTTCATTGACCTCCTTATATTATTAATTTTAAAAGTCAATACTTCATTTTTTGATGTTCATGTATTAATCTTGTGATCGTTAAGTAAAACAGTTGCATTATCGTTATGAATGTCCACATTCCTATTACTTTCTCTACGCTAAAAGTGTGCCTGTCTAGCTCAGCGCCTTTCACTCTGACCCTTTAGCGTTCTCCTTCTAGCCATGGACTACAATAAATATAGTTTCCGTATAATAAACTGATGTCGGAAGTCGTATTTATTCAAAATGTAGAAATTAAAAATAAGGAAATTACTTCAAATTTTCTGGTAATGGCGGAAAAAGGTCACAAAAGTTACTCTTACAGAAAAGTAAGCAAAATAACGACACCAATACACAACCTTACTTACAGACTTCGTTACTATGATATTTTAATTTACATTGTTACAGTCGTCGCACTGTAGCTACCCAGTATGTGTGTGGTACCGCAAATGAGCTATGTAAACATGAAAGTCCCTAGAATGCGATTCCACGAAACTTTGTTACTTCCTTGTGTCGTTTATACCATAATAACTGATCGGTGCGCAGGTATGGAGTTGGTAGCACTTCAATTATCGATGTGTTCCCATATTGGAGAACTTAATGCAGTATAGAGAAGGTATCATCAGAGTCAGGTGTATGAAAGCATCCTCTTACTTCTACTACTCTTAGTGGCTACGTACAGACATGAGGTTTTTCTTTGTGGACGTCTAAGGCAAAGAACTTTTCAAATTATGCAAGTTTCATTGGTCTCGTTGTACAATTAATATTAAAAATCGGTACTTCAGTTTTCGTGTTCACGTATTAATATTATAATTGATACGCATGCGGCGGCATGTGCTACCTAATATAAGACGCAACTTACAAAATCGGGCTTCTTCCGGGGCCTGTACCTCGGATTCTGCTAGTGACAGAAGGTGAGGTCAAGTGTTTTTGATAACCTTTGGGCTAGGGACCATTTGTATATGCAACTTACTCTAACCATCGGTTGACTCTTTTTGAATGTTATGTGGTCTACAGTGCGCCTTAAGAGGCTTATGGAAGCACTATTTTCTTCATGGACGGTTCCTGAGAAAACGCGGTAAACATAGTTTGTGGGTACCAAAACAGAGCCAAGGATTCCGGAATGGTTATGAACGGAAAATGAAAGTAATTTTTACTATATATTACTAACAACCTGATCTCGAACAAATTTAAAAATTTTCTTGATATCTTCATCGGTTTAACTATTTAAAGACGTACAATGCGCTCATAATAGCCCGTGTGAGTTATCACTGGTAAATATGTCTTAAAGTGTCTCCGATATTATCAGGTGGGTTCTGGGAAATGTATATTGTAATACTGAAGCTCATGCAGAATTTTTGGTAGCGCAAAATCCCGACTGAAATGTAAAATTAGTTTTGCTTTATTTCAATTTCACATAAGTAAACTGTTAAAATTTTACTGACTAATAAAGATCGTTTCATATGAAAGCCATGCCTGTTGTTGCAGGGAAAAGAAGGGAACCAGCAGAAAAATCCTCCTATCGGAGCTCGAAGATGACTAATATGCTCCTGTTTTAACTCTGACTGAAGCGGAGTACCAGCTGCCTCATTACCTTCCTCAGCGCCTTTAAAAAATCTTCCCAAAAATATTATCCTGTGAACATTTTCGCGCTTTTTTTATGCTAACAGAGAAGTACACAGTGGCAGGGGAAAATAGACGGAAGAGTAACAAATAATGGAAGATAGCGGACAGTGATTGTGATATAGGAAGAGTGAAGAAGATACTGGCAATGTGAGCGAAAGAGAGGGACACAGTGGCAGTGGAACGTAGTGGACAATGACAGAACAGTGCTAGGAAAAGAGCGAAGATGGCAGTACCTGTGTGGGAAGGATAAAGAGAAGGAGGCAGTGGAAGTGCGTGAAATCCTGTGATAATGAGAGACAGAGACAGTGACAACTAGGTAGAGAGATGATGGCAGTGACAAGAGACAGCAGTAGTGGGAAGGAAAGAATGAGGTAGCAGCAGTAAGGGGGAGCAGTCGGGAGACGTTGATAGCGAGAAGTGAAGTATTAGTAGGACAGAACGAAGGATACTGTGGATATGGCTGTAAGACAGGAGGCAGCAACAGTTATACTCAGCGAAGTTGAGGTGAATGAGTGAGTGAGAATGAGTAAGTGGGAGTGGATGGATGTGGGCGGCATGTAGCTATGAACTATTGACTGCAAGCAAGTTAGGGGAGCTTCTGGGAATGAGCGGTGAGTTGCATGTTAAAAACAGCGCCAATACGTTCTCACGCCAAACTTTTCGGGGCAATGATTCAAATGGCTCTAAGCACTATAGAAGATAACATCTATGCCCGAGGCAGGATTCGAACCTGCGACCGTAGCAGCCGCGTGGTACCGGACCGAAGCGCCTGGAACCGCTCAACCAGAGAGGCCGGCTTTCGGGGCAATTTTTAAGGCCATGAAGAAAGGAGAATGAAGCAGCTCGTAACCCACTTTTCAGTCTGAGTCTTTTAAAAAATGAGCATGTTAGCCTTTTTTGTGCTCCGACTGGAGAATTTTCTACTTGTTAATTACTTTTCAGAATGGTAACTTAACGGAATACTGTATAACAACATCTGCTCATAACCGCTGCCAACAAGTCAGTCCATCTGCATCAAAATAGTACGTGCCTGTACATCGCAAGTCGCAAACTGAGGCAGGGAGCCAATGAATTGCACTACTGGCCATTAAAATTGTTACAGCAAGAACAAATGATGATGATAAACGGGTATTCATTGGACAAATATATTATACTAGAACTGACATGTGATTACATTTTCACGCAATTTGGGTGCATAGATCCTGAGAAATCAGTACTCAGAACAACAACCTCCGGCCGTAATAACGGCCTCGATACGCCTGGGCATTGAGTCAAACAGAGCTTGGATAGCGTGTACAGGTACAGCTGCCCATGCAGCTTCGACACGATACCACAGTTCATCAAGAGTAGTGACTGGCGTATTGTGATGAAGCCAGTTGCTCGGCCGCCATTGACCAGACGTTTTCAATTGGTGAGAGATCTGGATAATGTGCTGGCCAGGGCAGCAGTCCAACATTTTCTGTATCCAGAAAGGCCCATACAGGACCTGTAACATGCGGTCGTACATTATCCTGCTGAAATGTAGGGTTTCGCAGTGATCGAATGAAGGGTAGAGCCACGGGTCGTAACACATCTGAATTGTAACGTCCACTGTTCAAAGTGCCGTCAATGCGAACAAGAGGTGACCGAGACGTGTAACCAATGACACCCCATACCATCAAGCCGTGTGATACGCCAGTATGGCGATGATGAATACACGCTTCCAATGTGCGTTCGCCGCGTTGTCGCCAAACACGGATGCGATCATCATGATGCTGGATTCATCCGAAAAAATGACGTTTTGCCATTGGTGCGCCCAGGTTCATCGTTGAGTACACCATCGCAGGCGCTCCTGTCTGTGATGCAGCGTGAAAGGTAATCGCAGCCACGGTCTCCGAGCTGATAGTCCATGCTGCTGCAAACGTCGTCGAACTGTTCGTGCAGATGGTTGTCGTCTTGCAAACGTCCCCATCTGTTGATTCAGGGATCAAGACGTGTTTGCACGATCCGCTACAGCAATGCGGGTAAGATGCCTGTCATCTCGACTGCTAGTGATACGATGCCATTGGCATCCAGCACGGCGTTCCGTATTACCCTCCTGAACCCACCGATTCCATATTCTGCTAACAGTCATTGGATCTCGAGCAACGCGAGCAGCAATGTTGCGATACGATAAACCGCAATCACGATAGGCTACAATCCGACCTTTATCAATGTCGGCAACGTGATGGTACGCATTTCTCCTCCTTACACGAGGCATCACAACAACGTTTCACCAGGCAACGCCGGTTAAGTGCTGTTTGTGTATGAGAAATCGGTTGGAAACTTTCCTCATGTCAGCACGTTCCAGGTGTCGCCACCGGCGTCAACTTTGTGTGAATGCTCTGAAATACTAATCATTTACATATCACAGCATCTTCTCCCTGTCGGTTAAATTTCGCGTCATCTTCGTGGAGTAGCAATTTTAATGGCCAGTAGTGTAGGAAGAGTGAAAAAGACACTGGCAATGTGAGAGAAAGAGAGGGACACAGTGGCAGTGAAACATCATGGACAATGACGTAACAGTGCTAGGAAAAGAGCGAAGGAGACAGTACCTGTGGGGGAAGGATAAAGAGAAGGAGACAGTGGAAGTGAGTGGAAGCCTGTGGTAATGAGAGTCAGAGACAATGACAACTAGGAAGAGAGATAATGACAGTGAGAAGAGACAGCAGTAGTGGAAGGAAATAATGAGGTAGTAGCAGTAAGAGAGATCATTCGGGGGACGGTGATAGCGAGAAGGGACAATATTAGTAGGAGAGAAAGAAGGATGCTGTGGATGTGGCTGTAAGACAGGAGACAGTGACAGTTATAGGCACTCAGAGGAGCTGGGGTGAATGAGTGAGTGAGAATCGGTAATTGGGAGTGGATGGATGTGGGCGACATGTAGCTATGAACTATAGACTGCAAGTAAGTTAGGTGAGCTTCTGGGAATGAGTGGTGAGTTGCATGTTAAAAAGAGCGCCAATACGTTCTCACACCAAAATTTCCTTGGCAATTTGTAAGGCCCTGAAGAAGGGAGAATGCAGCAGCTCATAACCCACTTATCAATCTGAGTCTTTTAAAACGCGAGCATGTTAGCCTTTTTTGTGCTTCGATTGTAGAATTTTCTACTTGTTAATTACTTTTCAGAAAGGTAAGTTAACGAAATACTGTATAACGATGTCAGCTCATAGCCGCTGCCAACACGTCAGTCCATCTGTATCAAAATAGTACGTGCCTGTACATCGCAAGACGCAAACTGAGGCAGGGAGCCAATTAATTAGATGATCAGATTTGCTCTATAGGCTAAGACGAGAGCTTCGCGGCACGAGGAAAACAAGAAAGTTGTTTTGACACGGAAATGGCAGCACTACGACCAACACGTGGCTGTTGTGAGACAAAGCGCAGAGTAAGCGCTTCCCCGCTCGCCTTTTGGCGGGCGAGCAGAGACAGCTAATGAAGCGCCGTGGCTGACACGGCCCCATGCGGGCGAGCATCCCGGGCAGATCGAGGCCCAGCGCTGTGCAGCGGTGGCCGATCGATGGGCAGTGCGTGCTGGAGAGCGCAGCGGCACCGGGGTCCGCCGGGACCTCTGCGGACAGGCCGTGCCTAGGCAGCCGCGCGGCTCCACCTCATCGCGTTTCCTCAGAGGAGATCGCCACCACGCGCTACTATGCTTGTCTTAAGCGGCCGTCACAAGATATTAATCACGCAGTACGCAGCTACTGCAGTTGATTCATTCGTTTCCGAATTTCTGCAGTTTCCAATGTACTGGGTGGAAAATATGGCTCACGCATGAATCCACACATACACACAACAAAAAAAGTTTAGCATCACCCAGTTCCCAGAAATCCTGAAGATAGACGTTGACTGTGGATATTGTATCACAGACATAGTCCCTTTTACTGTTCAGAGATGTCATTAAACCCGCCCAAAGATGTAAACAACCATGCATTAGCAGCGCCTATTAGACACAGGGGGATCGACAGCCGATCAATTCCAGTCATTCCACGAGGAAGGAGGTACACGGCTCGTGTTGTCTGTAGTTTAACCATGCCTAGACGGTCAATACCGCTGTTCGATTCCGTCTGCATTGTTACTTTGTGCCAGCAAGGGCTCTCAACGAGGGAAGTGTCCAGGTGTCTCGAAGTGAACCAAAGCGATGTTGTTCGGACATGGAGGAGATACAGAGAGACAGGAACTGTCGATGACATGCCTCGCTCAAGCCGCCCAACGGCTACTACTGCAGTGGATGACCGCTACCTACGGATTATGGCTCGGAGGAACCCTAACAGCAACGCCAACATGTTGAATAATGCTTTTCGTGCAGCCACAGGACGTCGTGGTACGACTCAAACTGTGCGCAATAGGCTGCATGATGCGCAGCTTCATTCCTGAGGTCCATCTTTGCAACCACGACACAATGCAGCGCGGCACAGGTGGGCCCAACAACATGCCGAATGGAAAGCTCAGGTTCTCTTTATCGATGAGTGTCGCATATGCCTTCAACCACACAATCGTAGGAGACGTGTTTGGAGGCATCCCGATCAGGCTGAACGCCTTAGACACACTGTCCAGAGTGCAGCAACGTGAAGGTTACCTGCTGTCTTGGGGTGGCATTATGTGGGGCCGACGTACGCCGCTGGTGGTCATGGAAGGTGCCGTAACGTCTGTAGGATACGTGAATGCAATCCTCCGACCGATAGTCCAACCATATCGGCGGCATATTGACGAGGAATTCGTCTCCATGGACGACAATTCGCGCCCTCATTGTGCACATCTTGTGAATGACTTCCTTCAGGATAACGATATCGCTCGACTAGAGTGGTCAGCATGTTCTCCAGACATGAACCCTATCGAACATGCCTGGGATGTTTATAGACGACGTGACCCACTCAGGGATCCACCTCGAATCGCTGTTCAGTAGTGAGACAATATGGACCAACAGTGTCTTGATGAACTTCTGGATAGTATGCCACGACGAATACAGGCATGCATCAATGCAAGAGGAAATGCTACTGCGTATTAGAGGTACCGGTGTCTACAGCAATCTGGACCACCACTTCTGAAGGTCATGCTGTATGGTGGTACAACACGCAATGTGTGGTTTTCATGAGCAATAAAAAGGGCGGGAATGATGTTTATGTTGATCTCTATTCCAATTTTCTGTACAGGTTCCGTAACATTCGGAACTGAGGTGATCCAAAACTTTTTTTTATGTGTGTATTATAAAAATGGATGTACATACGTGTACATGTTCCACATCTTCCCCTATACCACTGGACCTGTTTCAACCAAACTTGGTACACATATCACCTATTGTCTGCAAAGAATCACTGTGTGGGTAGGAACCACGTACTTATCAAAGGGGAGAGGTGGGGATGAAATAGTGTAGCTCACGACACGCTGAATCACAGACTTTATTCATCCGGTATTTTAGAGTGAGAGCACTTAATGACTTTCAACAGACTTTACACAGTAGTTAAAACCATTACGACAATTTTTAACGCTGAAACCAGCCTGAATGATGAAAGCAAACAATTTTATGACTCATTACATTTTCACTGTCCTTGCAGTAAAACGGACGCATCGGGTATGCCGTTTTATGTGTTACTTCTTTACTACTGTCCGCCTGCTTAGCTGGGTGGTAACGTCCTCGCCTCCCAGACAAGCGGCCCCGTGTTCGATTCCCGCCCGGTTTGGAGATTTGTTCCGCTCGGCGACTGGGTGTTGTGTTATCGCCATCTCCATTTCATCCTCATCAGCGACGCGCAAGTCGTCCAATATGGCGTCGAATGAAATAAGACTTGCACTTGGCGGCCGAACTTCCCCGAACAGGGACCTCCCGGGCAACGATGCCATACGTTCATTTCATTTTATTTTTTTTACTACTAACGCCATTCGCAAAATATTTCGCAGACAGTAGCCACCTTTACCACTGGATGTACCTGCAAAATCATATCGTTGTAGAGCTCATAGTTCTGGCCATATGACGTCATAAACATAGAGCTGTGTGAAAATGAAATTCTAGGACAAATTTCGATACATATATAGTTGAAATATGTTAAATTTATGTGAAATATATGTGACACAGGCGTACGCCGGTAAAATTACTATTAAAAACTTCCTACCAAATCCTACGATCGATGTCAGTCAGATTTACTATACATATTACTTACTGTCTGGAAAGAAATGTATTGGAGACTAACCCAGCAGCTTCCTACTCGAGCGAGGGTGACAATTTGGGAAGAAAAAGAGACAAGAGGAGATTGGGGTCAGAGAGGTGAAAGGAGGAGACCGACACACATTGGGGAGGAGGAGATAGAGAGAGAGGGAAGACAAAGAAAATGTACAGAGAAAGAAAAGAGGAGGGGATGCAGAGAGAGGAGAGAGAGCAGGAGATGGATAGAGAAAGGAAGGAGGAGGAGATGGACAGAGTCACGGGGAGGAAGAGGTGGGCAGACAGAGGATTCGAAGAGGAGACTGACAAGTAGAGGGAGAGGAGGGAGCAAGACAGAGGAGAGGGTAAAGGAGGATAGGGAGAGCGGGAGGAACTGATGTACTGAGAGAGGGGAGAGGAGCGGATCGACAGAGATAGGGCGGAGGGAGGGGATGAGGAGAAGGACACTGAGAAGGGCAGGAGCAGGTGGACAAGGAGTGGGAGGATGGAAGAAGTGGGCAAAGAGAAGAGGTGGAGGAGATGGACAGAGAGGTGAGGATGGAGGAGATGACCAGAGAGAGAGGGAAGCAAGAGATGGACTAATAGAAGATTGGAATAAAAATGTATCCAGGCAGCGCCAAGTACTCATCCAATAGAACCATAAGCTCACCGAGTTCGCATTTTGCTCTCTACAAATATTCTGTGAGTGCTCCTCTGGCAACACGACATGAGTCCAAGCTACTTAAGTTCGTTCCCTACCTGTCTCTGGTCCAGTGGTCATCAAAGCAGCATTAAAGCGTTTTGTGAGCTGTTCCAATTCTCTTGACAGTGGAATTACACGAACACGGTCCGTAATGTACTCCCAAAAAAATAAGTCACGAGACGTTAGGTCAGGTAACCGGAGTGGGGAGGGGGGGGGGGGGGAAGGGGAGGCAGGGAAAAAGAGCCACATCATTTTCACCACTATCCCCGATTCAGCGATGCGGAAGTTCATATTTGAGGTAGTGACGAACGTCTTGATGCTCCAGCAAGCGAGTGTCCTTCTTGTTAGAAGACTAAATTCTCGGAATCATGGTGTCAGCAGTCATTTGTGGGAACAACCACTACTGCAACATATCGCAGTAAACGGTACCCTTCACTTTCAGATTCAGATTTTTCGTGATTTTCATTAGTAGCTTGAGCTGAATGTTGGCATGGTTCGATTCAAATGGCAATAGCCGTTTTCGTTGCCTATCCTTCCGTAATATGATCTTGCGCTCCACCCTAATGACCTAGTTGTCGACGGGATGTTGAACTATAATCTTCCTTCTAGGTCACAGTTCGGTGAGGAAAAGAGTTTACAAGTTTCTTCAGCGAAGAAACCAGCGAAAGAGTCTCAATCATGATTACACCTTTTTTGTCTTCAGTTTTCACATTGGCTTGGTGCTGTTCGCCATCCTCTCGTCGCCGATTCCGATCTATAATACTACCACACACTGATTCTTAAATTTTCATTTATTTCCATTCTTGGTTATAAATTCTGAATATAAATTTTATTGACAGTGATCATTAAATGAAGGACTGTAACGTGTGTTTATGGCAAACTGTCCAAAATCAGTGTTATAAAACACTAGTAGAATCGCTGACAAAGTCGGGCACGTTGCATTATGTAGAATCCAAAGACATTGTTAAGACCATAGCACTAATTTCGTTGAGGGGCGGAGGCACGGCAACGGACAGAGAAGGGCTGAAAGTTTACGGTGGTGGAGCATAGTCTCAAAGTGGCTGCGCTAGCGTGCGTAACTAACTACATTGTCAATGTTGTATCCAAAGTGCGGTAAGGCATTGTAAATGGCTAGCCGGCCGAAGTGGCCGTGCGGTTAAAGGCGCAGCAGTCTGGAACCGCAAGACCGCTACGGTCGCAGGTTCGAATCCTGCCTCGGGCATGGATGTTTGTGATGTCCTTAGGTTAGTTAGGTTTAACTAGTTCTAAGTTCTAGGGGACTAATGACCTCGGCAGTTGAGTCCCATAGTGCTCAGAGCCATTTGAACCATTTTTGTAAATGGCTAACGAACGAGCGTATACCAAGGCCACAGAATAAAGTTTAATCAAGGAAAGTTGGCAACATGGATTAGCGGAAGAAGACTGCTGTGCGGCCAAAGCTAATACAATGTACTCGTCACCAGAGGAAGAGCTTGTTGCTAATTATTGTTGCCACGGAATGCATCACGCTTGGAGAAAGTAAGACTGTGCCATTTAGCAGTGTGGTGTTGCAAAACTCTTGCCAGTGTGGTAGATTCAACATTTTCGAATATTATAGCACTTTCTGGTAAACTGTAAACAATATTCAGTGTTTACCCAAGTCATCAACCATAAGTAGGATCCTTTCCTGTCATTATCACCGAGTGAAGCATTATCAAAAGACACATGATTTGACTTAAAATAACTTAAACACGCTTGCCCTTAAAACTTAAATTTGATTAATTAATGAAAGTGGCGGAAGTGCTAATTTATTGAAATTCATATTTTATTGAAGACGTTAACTGCATTCTACGATTACTTGAGAAATAAATGAAGTGCGTGCTAAGAAGATCTTAGAAGTACTGGCAACGAGTGGTGAATTATCGTACTTAAAATAGTCGTTATATTTTCTGTGTTTTGTAAATATATCTTTTATCTTGATACTTGGAATTTCGGTATTGTTTATGGTCATTGCTACTATCTGTAAAATCAACATGTTGAGCATAACTCTTACAAAATATAGCATGGAAATTGTTTAATCGTAGGTATGGCTTCACAAAGTCTAGTGGCAGTATTATTGTGACTTTTCTCAGTTTATTCCCCGTTACATATAGCTTGTAGCTAATCAGTATCGCTTTGCCACGTTTCTAAAATTAACTTTCAGTCATGTTATGATGTCATGATATGTATGTACATATCTATGTAGGTATATATGTGACACTTTTATTTGTTCCACATGTGCGTTTTACCGTTATCGCATAAGCAAAAACCAATATTTGTTACGTAATATTATTTTCAACTAAACATACAAATTCAAACTTTTGCACAAGCATGAGCTTATCATTGTATTATTAATATTTTCAGTCAATCTTAGTTAAGTAATTAGTTAAAGTTTTTACCAACTACACGAAACCACTTAACTTGAATACAATGTTTGTTTCTGATCGTTGTGTTCAGTATACTTAATTATTCGATCAATTATAATTTTGCTTGCACCCTTTCGATGAATATTTGGTCTTTAGAATCAATGCCTTTCCTATGAAGTACAGAACATTAGGTTACATCAGTCTTTAATGTACCAGAATGGCCCGGTGGTTTGTAAAACTAATTTTCAGCATCCTCCAATAGCACCACATCTCCAACTCTTAGATTCTCTTCTTTCTCGGTTTTCCCAAAGTTTATAATTCACTTCCATACAACGTTATGCTCCAAACGTATATTCTCAGAATTTTTTTACTCAAATTAAGGTCAATATTTGATATTAGTGTTGTTTTGATCAGAAATTTCCTCTTTGTATGTGCATGTCTGCCTTCTGTGTCCTCCTTTCTCCGTCTGTCATGCATTATTTTGCTTCCAAGGTAGGAGATTTCCTTCACTTCTCTATTTCGTGGTCATCAAGTTTGATGTTAAATTTATGGCTAATCTCATTTCTGTTACTGCTAATTCCTTTCATTTTTCTTCTATTTATTCTCAGTCTACATTGCTTGCTCATTAGATTGTTCATCCACTCAGTATTCTGAAAGTCTTGCCCACCTTCACTGACGATAGCAATGTGATCAGTAAATCCTATCAGTGACATTGTTTTCCCCTGAATTTTGGCTGGCTCTGAGCACTATGGGACTTAACTTCTATGGTCATCAGTCCCCTAGAACTTAGAACTACTTAAACCTAACTAACCTAAGGACATCACACACACCCATGCCCGAGGCAGGATTCGAACCTGCGACCGTAGCAGTCCCGCGGTTCCGGACTGCAGCGCTAGAACCGCACGGCCACCGCGGCCGGCCTCCACTTATTCCTTTCCTCTCCGATTCTGCGTAGAACCTCCTCATTCCTTACCTTATCAGTCCACCTAATTTTCAACATTCGTCTATAGCACCACATCTCAAATGCTTCGATTCTCTTCTGTTCCTGTTTTTCCACAGTCCATGTTTCACTGCCATACGATTCTGAACTCAGACGCACATCCTCAGAAATTTCTTCCTCAAATTAAGGCCAGTATTTGATATGAGTAGACTTCTCTTCGCCAGGAATGCCTTTTTTGCCATAGGTAGTCTGCTTTTGATGTCCTCCTTGCTCCGTCCGTCATTGGTTTTTTTACTGCCTAGGTAGCAGAGTTCCTTAACTTCATCTACTTCGTGACCATCAATCCTGTTGTTACGTTTCTCGCTGTTCTCATTTATACTACTTCTCATTACCTTCGTCTTTCTTCGATTTATTCTCAATCCATACTGTGTACTCATTAGACTGATCATTCTATTCAGTACATCATGTAATTCTTCTTCACTTTCACTCAGGATAGCAATGTCATTAGCGAATTGTATCATTGATATCCTTGCACCTTGAATTTCAAGTCCACTCCTGAACTTCACTTTTATTTCCATCATTGTATCCTCAATGTACAGATTTAACAGTACGGGCGAAAGGCAACATCCTTGTCTTACACCCCTTTTAATACGAGCGCTTCGTTCTTCGTCGTCCACTCTTATTATTCCCTCTTGGCTGTTGTACATATTGTGTATGACCCGTCTCTCCCTGTAACCTACCCCTACTTTTTTTCAGAATTTCGAACATCTTGCACCATTTTACCCTGTCGAACGCTTTCTCCAGGTCGACAAATCCTATGTACAAGTCTTGACTTTTCTTTCACTATTAACCGCAACGTCAGAATTGCCTCTCTCGTGCACCCTCAGTTTTCTTTTCCATTCTTCTGTATATTATTCTTGTAAGAAACTTGGATGCATGAGCTGTTAAACTGATTGTGCGGTAATTGTCTCACGTGTCAGTTCTTGCAGTCTTCGGAATTGTGTTGATGATGCTTTTCTGAAAGACAGATGGTATTTCGCCAGACTCATACATTCTACACACCAACGTCAATAGTCGTTTTTTTGCCACTTCTCCCAATGATTCCAGAAATTCTGATGGAATGTTATCCATCCCTTCTGCCTTATTTGACCTTAAGTCCTCCACTGATTCTAATGCTGGATCCCCTATCTCTTCTAAATCGACTCCTGTTTCTTCTTCTATCACACCAGGCAAATCTTCCCCCTCATAGAATTAGTCAAAGACGCTACCCCGAGACCACATCCTCACATACGGGTTGTTTAATAGTTCGTTGGTCCGCCTGTGCACTAAAAACTGGACTTCACTTGAAAACAAGAAAAATACGACTCGTTGGACTACACTGCACGCCTCTGAATAGCTACTATCGAATTTCTGTGTTGTTTGGCTTGTAGCTTTAAGTACCACTATGAGCAATGGTCTTTTGTGAAACGCGAAACTCGAAATATCCTTTGCATGCAGTTCTCTGCCCAATGTTCTTTCGGAAAATGTGAGAGTTACCTATCTTTCGTTGTCTCGCTTTATAATATGAGTCTCGTATAGAATCTTAAATCCTCGTCTCGCAGTCGATATGAGGGCGTCTCTGCAGGGTATATGCGAGACAGCGTGATTCCAGTGCGGGCATATAGTGTGTTCATTTGAACTGAAGACATTGAAATATCTCGAAAACTACACAAAAATTTGTTTGTCTCTGAGGGAGTAACTTTGAAATCTTCAATGGGAACCACCGTTCTTTATTTCAGATTATGATTCTACGGCAAAATCTAAATACGTTTTGTCTCAAGCATTTTCGTTTCGCCACAGATGGCGCTGTAACCGCAGGAACAGAAATGGGTACATAATGGTAATTTACAACATGTTACTCAATAGCCCTTGAATGCAATGGTCCTTGAATATCCAGTGGCACGCGGGACCCCACCTCCATGCTGCGAGAGTAGGACAGACCGTTATTTTATAATTTTCTGGTGGGAATCCCATTCGCAACATTGTATTACTCTGACATATCAAACTGGGGACTACTCGAGGCGCTTCCGAAGCCGTGTAGCGAACTGCGATGTATCATAACAGGCAGTACAGTGTGACCGGAGTCCCACGTATCGTGCAGACGTAGAACATACAATATTCGTGCAGTGTTTATTGGCTGCACACTTTCCTATTATTTGGAGAACTGACGTGCAATTGGACGAGGAATATTACAATAATAAAAAAAAAACTGAAATGATCCTGATTTACGGAGAATGTAGGAAAAACGTTGAGGCAGCTGTTGCCTTGTATGCGAGCGTTTTCCAGAGAAAGTTTGCTCTCGTTCTTTCATTTAGAAGGTTGTGAAAGCCTTTATGTCTGATGGCAGCGCACTTACCGGCAAAATGGAACGAAGCAAACGTGTTATAGGAGAAGCTAATGAAGTAGCTGTATTAGTGGCAGTGCACCACAACCCAGGGATAGGCTCCCGGCAATTACACCACCATTCCGATATGTCCGTAGGTAGTATTATCACGATACTGCACCCTTATAGGCGTCCTCCACACCAGTTGTCACGGCATCAAGAACTTCATGGCGCCGATTTACGTAACCGCGTAGTGCTTTTGAAATCATTACGTCAATAAATGCTAACGACCCCACTTTCTTTGCCGAGGTACTATTTTGCAACGAGTCTACATGCAAGAACCATGATAGCACGATAAATGAAAAGCCCTAGTTTGCTTTTGTTCTACAGTACTACTGTTATTGTGCTAACGGTTATCGGTTTACAAGGCCACCTTCAGACGTTTACTGGCTACTGTCGCCAAAGATGTTACAATGTAACCTGTAACTTACAACTGTCGTAACATCTTTGGCTACAATAGTCAGTAAATATCTGAAGATGGCCTTGTAACTTCCTTGGCGACAGTGATCAGTAAATGTCTGAAGATGACCTTGTAAGCCGGAAACCGGCTAACATAATAAAAATACTACTGTAGAACAAAAGCAAACTGTCGCTTTTCATTTTTTATAATGTTGTTCTACCAGTGCGTGTTCAAATCGTGTATTTACACCGGGCGGCGGTTCGGTGGACCTACTAAATGGCCCGCTAGGTTGCCGGTTTTGACAACACGGGATTGCTTTCGATGGGGATATTTAGAAGATAAGGTGTACCAGCAAGTGCTAACAGGCCGTGAAGACATGATCGACGGCATCAGAAACGCGTGTGCTGACATTCCAGCTGATATTCTTCTGTGCTGTGTATGGTCATTTGAAAAGCGGACCGCTAATTGCATTGAATTTTGTGGTACTACGTTCGAACACTTACTCTAACTAGAAAAGTAGAGTAACGTTCGTCTCGAGCTATGGCCACAGTGTTGCGTTGAGTAGTCTCCTGTTCGACATGTCGGAGGAATACCAAATTGAGAATTGGGTTTACAAGTAGAAGTTATGAAACACTGGCCCGTCCTATCCCTACAACATGGAGGTGGGTGCCCATGTGTCATCGGACATTCAAGGGCCATTGAGTAGCATGTCGTAAATTACTATGGTGTAACAATTTCTGTTCTTCCGATTATTGTACCATCTGTAGCGAAACAAAGAAAATGCTTCAGACAAAACGTAGATTTTGCTGTACATTCGTAACTAGAAATCATTAATGGGGGTCCCCACTGAAGATTTCAAAGTTGCCCCCTGCCTCCGCCACCCACACTTGATATCGTTGGATGTCTCCCTCCGAGACAAGCATATTGGAATCTAACTTTTTTTTTGATCCGATGTGTAGGTTTCGAGATATTTCAATGTCTTCAGTTAAAATGAATATCTTGTATAACGCCGACATGTAGGCTAGGGGTTAGTGCAGCATTCGTGTCATTTCGACTAGCGTGAGGTAAATGCAGGAACGTGAACAATGGCGGGGTTATTACCAAATGTGACCAAAGAGGACCAACGCGCTATTATTCTTCCCTTGGCTGCCGAGACACAAACACCGGTAGATGGTTCAAATGGCTCTGAGCACTAAGGGACTTAACTTCTGAGGTCATCAGTCCCATAGAATTTAGAACTACTTAAACCTAACTAACACAAGGACATCACACACATCCATGCTGGAGGCAGGATTCGAACCTGCGACCGTATCAGCAGCGCGGTTCCGGACTGAAGCGCCTAGAACCGCGCGGCCACTCAGGCCGGCAAACACCGGTAGGCATCCATCGGAGAATGATGTATGGGACAGCATGCCTGTCGACAACCACAGTTGTGAAATGGCATGCGTTAATGGGAGCTGCTGCGTCATGATAACGCACGCCCCATTATTACAAATATCGTCAGGGCCGGCGCAAGGCACGTGCGGCACGGGGCGGCACTTTCCGAGGGGCGGCAAATCTGCCGCGCACCCCCCCCCCTTTTTTTTAGGGGATTCGAAACCAAACCTCGGAGGGAGAGGCTTCGGGAACTGCGGCATGGCGCCTCGACTACCTGCCGGCCGCCCCTATTGAACAAGGGGAGGGAGGAGGACTAATTTCTTTCTCGCCACTGTGGCAGCACCGTCGTGTTTAGGGCGGAGGAACAGAGAGGGGGAAGCAGTCTGGCGTACACGCCAGTATTCTGATGAGTGGAGCGCTGCAAGCATGTTAGGCGCTGTACGTTTACTCTTAACTGATTTTGCAGAAGACGAAATCGAATTTGGAAATTCCAATGCAATGTTCGATACTGTGGTTACATGTTATGCCTGAAGCAATTTTGCTAAGCCCTTCAATGGCAGTTTTCGAGTGTTGTATTCTTCCCACATTAAGGAAAAAAATGGTTGAACATTACTAGAGTCAGACACATCCAACACCTACAATGCCTAGAAGTATTCCGAATGGGTAAATACGCTTTGAGTAATTACAAGGGATAAAGGCATTGCTAATAAGCCTGGCATAAGTTGGGTTTCGACGTATTTTTGAAAATTTTTGCTATCCGTTTCTGAGTGATAGTCGGACGTTTCAGTTTTTGAGCCATGAAACACCTGTCTCCGTCTGCATAAACAACAATTAAATTCTGACCGGCACTTTTGTTTGACAATGCTATTCGCACACTAGATGTAAGCACATATTAAAAGCTTTGAGACTGGGCACTCAGTGGCCGAAACCTAGGTAGATCTGAAAAAATACGGGGGAGGGGGGGGGGGTGGCGGGTGGGGGGGGGGGGGGGGGCGCAATTTAGCATCTCTCACGGGGCGGCACTTGGGCATGCGCCGGCCCTGAATATCGTAATACAGAATTAACGCTAACTGAAGTCGGAGAAGCTCGAGTACCAGTCTTAGAGTTCTGACCATTTCAGATGCGGTTATCGTGCCTTCAGTCCCCTGAAGAAATGTCCTTGAAGAGTCGATCGGACCAATCGGACGAGAATGTGCGGCAGACACTCAACGGACTTCACGCAGCAGAACACCGTGTTTTACTAAATTGCTATTTCTAACTGGCGCGTCGATGGTATGATTTCGTAAATGCTCACGCCATTATTCTGGACTATATGCCCTTCGAACGGAAAGTTTAATTGTCCCTTATATTTATGATTAACTTTTAGTCGTTGTTTTGTACAAGATTGAGGTCACAGGCATATATATGTTAGCTGAGATTATCTGAATTGTTTGGAGATGTAACGTTCCCTGGCAAACTCACGTTATTAAAAAAAAAAAAAAAAAAAGAGTTTATTTGTACCATATACGCCGCTCTGGGCAAGTTGTATATATCGTAATTATTGAACAAAAATATTACTGAATGTGGTGTAAAAGACATTTGTTATTCTCCTTATATTTTTTGTTGTAATATTTGTCTGTATTTAGGATAGGAATTTTTTCTGTATTTATTATGTGATTGTAAAATGTGTCAGTATTTGCGATAGCAGAGATATGTTGCCAGAAGAGAATAATATCGTCAATTTGCAAAGAAATGTTAATAGTCAGCAATACTATTTAAGCACAATGCATTATGTATTCTTTGGTCTTCTCTGTTCAGAAGTCATTGCGGTAGGACACTGTGAAAGAGTTTTTTACGAATGGGTAGACTTCTTTTGTCTCTGTCTGGACTTAGCCGCCATTAGACGATGCGTTACGAATTAATGTGAGTTGTATTGTTGTTTGATCTAAATATATTAGAGTTTATCAAAAGTGTGAATTATTTATGTAAATTAGCTTGCCCACGTCATCTATAAAATTTCTTTAAGAATTTTTCAGCATTTTTTAGCGGTGTTGCTGGGCTGTGCCGCGACCAACAATAGCAAACCCGTAAATCGGGAACAGATGCATAAAAATCAATGGTGAATTAAGAAATTGTTCTTCTTTTTCAGTGACCCTGTGGCTGATAAAATTTGAATTAATTATACGTTTGTGCATTCGTAGGCGGATAGCTAATGTTAGTTAACATTGAAATTTAAACAGCTTGGTTCTTTCAAAATATCTTAAATGTGTAATGAAGTAGGTTTGATCAGTGATAAATGTCGGCTTGGCAATAATTAAAACATTTTCTGCTAATAGAGGTAATCTTGTGTTCTATGGCTAGTGCCGGGATAAAATTCAGTAAAAATATTTAACAAAAAATCCACTGCATCAGGAAAGTGTATGCCAAGGCCGAATGATTTAAAGGACCCAATTCTCAACCTAATATTCTTAACCAGTTCATATGAGTTCACGTAAATATTATTTTTTCTTTAAATGTACGTAATAATTAAGTAAGTAAAAATTTTTTATTACCACACGAGAATAAGAGAGTGGTTCTACAACAAAGTTCGCACGAAAGAAAATTAACTTAAAAACAACAGATAAATTTTATTATTCTTCTTTAACGAAATTTCAAATCAATCCCATTCATTACGACCGATTTCGTTAAATTGGCGCCCAACGTGGGGCCAGAATATGCAGTGGCCACTAAATACCCGTGAGATAACTAGGGAATTAATATAGTCGAACTTTGTTGCAGAGCATTTAATAATTTTTCTATGTATTGTATGTATTGCATAACCAATATTGTGTGCTAATACCTGTGTATGATTTTTTGCATGAGAACACTATGTACCCAGAGGCAAGCTGAAGAAGAGAGCTCAATATTTCGAAAAATTAATTACCTACCACAATATCAGGGGGCAGCTGCACCCAAGATAGATCACCAAAAGGTAAAGCTACAGTGTAGTTGTCCTGTGGGTAGCAAAGTAGCCTCAGTGCAGTGTTCTCGGATCATTAGTGGTGTGCTTGTTGTTAGTAAATTGTTTTAAAATAACAGGACATTTAGGTAGTTAGTCATTGTAGTATATAGTAAGTGTGTATTAGTTAATGTCCATTTCTTGTGTGATTATGTCAGTGAAACCTGAGTGTTAGGATATTTAGTTCAGATTTTATTTCTTTTGTTTACTATGGTTAGATTGCGTAGTCAGAAAGATATCAACATGGATAATGAGCAACAGTCAGTAAGTAGTGATACCGAGTTGGAAAGTGGGACACAAAGTAATGTTAGTGACGTAGTTCAGGAAGTACAATGTGAGAATCTGGGGGCAGAAGGACAAGAAATGTTGCCATTGCCACCCAGTGATTCAGTTGATAGCGGAAATACTGTGCCATCCGCAAGCACTGGACACGGACCAGAGAGTGGTGAGGTGTCAGAAGTGCAATCATTAAGAGTTATGTTCGAGCGCATGCTCAATTTCCAAGCTGAATTTGTACGTGTGCAAGCAGAGCGTGATAGAGAACGTGATGCTAAACAAGCAGAACGCGATAGAGAACGTGATGCTAAACAAGCAGAACGCGATAGAGAACGTGATGCTGAACAAGCAGAGCGTGACCAGAGATTGGTAGCTGAATTTGCCAAACAAGCAGAGCGCGATAGAGAACGTGATGCTAAACAAGCAGAGCGTGACCGACGCCTGCATGAGAGGGACTTGCAGTTGATGCAAACTTTAGAAGTTATGCAAAGTGAGATTGTTAGTTTGAAACAAAAATATGAAACCATACCCAAAACGGTGCAAGTATTAAGCGAAAGAGTAGATAGTGTTCAAGTGGCTAACGCCAATATAGTAGAGGAAATCAGTGTCCTGACTAATAGGGTCGAACAACTAGAAATTGACACAACTCAAGTAATTGAGAACAAAGTGATCGAACAAGTGCACAAAGTAGAAAATGAAGTCGTAAAAGAAATAGATCAGAAAGTGCACGCCGCGATTGAGGCCAGAGATGTGGGCTCAAGTGCGGATGTGCAAGATCTAAAAAGGATAGTGCACAAAGACATTCCGCTGTGGCAGCGGAGTGTGGACCGTCGTCTTGCCGAGATGGAGCTTAGCTTGCGGCATGACGAGGCACGGGCGTATGTCACGCCAGCCAGGTCCAACAATGATAGGCATATAAATACTGCAGTAAAAAATTGCGACTGCGAAACAGAACAGGCAACCAATGTAAGCGAAACAAATAAATGTCATTCCAAAGTTGTGATTGAAGAAAGCTTGATTAGGAACCGACAGTTTCAGATCTTTACAACGGAGAAGAAATCTGTTCACCCTGTAGTGTTTATCAAGGGATTTAGAAACATTTTGCCTAGCGTTTGGAGTCATACCCAGAAAATACAGTTCGTTATGTCTTACATACAAGGAGATGCTGCATTATGGGCAACCGAAGCAGCTGACAGTTGTGATACATATGAGCAATTTGAAAAAGCATTCTTGGCCAAATATTGGTCAACATGTATCCAGGAGAGATTACGGAAGGAGGTATATAATCCAGAGCCGTATTCTCCACGACTAGGCAATTTGCGAAAATATTTCGAGAAGTACATTAATAAGACCCGTTACTGGGACGAACAGATTTCAGCCCGGGATTTGATCAGGCTTTTGAAATCACACTTGCCAATACATGTAAAGGAAAAACTTATACACGTGCCTGAAAATGATATGGAACATTTCTTGTCTGTTCTGGACTCAATTGACCTGATTCAGGAGGACGTTAAGGCAGCCTCTGAACAGGCTAGAAGTAACGGAAATGGTTATAGAAATGGTAGAAATAACACGCCTCCACCAAGTAATGGAAACGGCGGAGGTAATTATAGGAGACAAGAGTATGCACAAAACGGAAATAGAGGTAGAGACCGGAACGGCAATAGTCCGCCGGTGAATAATGACCGGAAAAGGAGGTTCGATGACCGGTATGAAACAGGCCCACTAAGCAATAATAGATGGAAAAATGCCAGAGGGCCGAGCAACACTAATACTTATAATCATGCAAACCGAACTTGGCCGCAGAACCAGAGGCCCAGTCCGGACCGGCAAAACAGTGATAGATATGACAATAACCGACCGGCACCACAAAATGCGCCAATTGCGCAACCGTGGCGGCCGACGCAACACAACGTGCACATAGTGGAGGTCAGTGACACAGAGCAGCCACGCCCATCCACTAGCAATAATTCAACAAACTAGATGCAGCCGAGATACGCTCTCCATCGTCGGCTGAGGTTTGGAGTGAGAGCAGCCCGACACAGAACAAAACACCGAACAAAATCTGTATCCTTAGGTATAATGACGGGGTACAGATGGGAGATGAATTAATAACTGAACCATCCACGTGCATAAAGGAGCGCAAAGACAAAGTACAAGCGATAATAGAGATCAAAATTAACAATATTGATGTGCAAGCGGTCGTAGATACAGGTGCTAATGTCAGTGTTATGAGTATGGACTTATTCAAAGTACTGGGGAAGGAAAGGCGTATGCTGGCTTTTCCCGTGAATAATTGTAAAGTCACTGGAGCCATAAGTGCACAGCGACAAATAATTAAACTCCAAGTGCGGGTAGAGATGTATGTAGGGGATGAAGCCATAGCGTGCTCATTCCTGGTAGTAAAGGGTTTAAAGGTAGCCTGCATTTTGGGGGTAGATTTTTTAAGAGAAAGGGACGCAATAATCGACCTTTCTCGGGGAAAATTAAGCTTGATGAATGCTGGTAGGAGAATAGAATTGTCCATGCTCAGATCTGAAGAGGTACCTGTACCTAATTGTAACGCTATTAACATAAGGTGTAGGAATCAGTGGATACTACATTTAGACAATCATTGTCTAGGTCAGAATCTCTATTATCCTGACGTACAAGATGATCAATTAAAAGCAAATGTGGACGCACTTGTGAACAAAGTATCACAGTCCGAAAATTTGAACTCTATGCAACAGCAGGATTTGGTACAGTTATTATCTAATTATGCAGATGTATTTTCAGAACGACCAGGAATTGTTAAGGGATATCAGTACAATATCGAGGTAAAGCCTCACAAAACTTACTGTCGAGCCTCATACTCCATTCCTTGGCCCAAGAAGGAAAAAGTTTTTTTTACGAACATTTGGAGAGTTAAATAAATTTTTCAGGTTATACATTGTATATAAGCACACAAGATAAGAAAAGCAGGGTGCAACCTTACCAGGTGCGCTCAGAAAAGGAAAGAAAAATATAATCGACATGTGACGAATAACCAAAAATTTAGTATTGGGGACTTGGTACTCTTACGCAATCATCCTAAGTCCTCGGCATCCTTGAAACAGAATAGCAAGTGGCAATTGGTGTACAATGGACCTTTTAGAGTAGTAAGTGTGCCACATGAGTGTAGCTATCTCTTAGCAGATCCCCACTCAGGAAGAGTACGGGGACTGTATCCGCGTAAGGATGTAAAAGCATTCCTACAGTAAAAGACTAATAGTCCTATGTGGACACCATTCTTTTGTAAATAATGAACATTAATGATGTGTGATCTTTAGAGATAATGTACTAGTGTAGAAGTGTTTAGTTATAAGAATATGATTGACTTTCTCATGTGTATGGATATTTGTGTTATGTACTCTTTTAATTTGTGTTATCTAGAACATGCTCTAAATGTTTGCACAGATAATCTGATTAGTGCAATTATTTGTAGTGTTAAGCTGTGACAGAGTTCAATCAAAAAGAACATTTTAGTAATGATTAGTTAGTGTACTACATAATTTTCTATGTGCCCAAATTTGAAATATTTCTTGGCACAATCTTCTCTATTATGTGTATGTATGTATATATGTGTAGCTGTCAGATTGACAGATTCGAACCCAGAATAATATCAATAATATGAGGCCCTGAGAACTTTATTATCTAACCAATGTTATTAGAGAAAATAATGCACCCAGTAGTGACCCGAGGGCACCACGGGAGGCAAACTTGTTGCAAATTTATGTAATGCAAAGTTACGCACAAAGAAGCTTCAATTGAAGCATGTGCAGATTCAAACAGTAAAAAAGAGCTAGCCAGATACAGTCCAAGTCAATTTTTGCCTACAGAGACTACACTGTAGTTACGTAGGACGTTGATAGTAAAGTGTGACATGAGTTCAAAGGAGTTATTGAACAATATGCCTGAATCCGGCTGGAATGCACAAATAAAATCTACTCGAACACGAATATAGATGACTTTTGGGCAAACTAATACCAAATTTTAATATTTTGTTACCATGTACGCAAATATCACACCTTGGTAAAGAGTTACGAATGTGCTATTATAAAAAAAATTGCACAGCGGACATTGTAAATAAAAATAAAGGAACTTAAACAAAAGTGCAGTATTGTGCGGCAGAGACAGACAGTGACTGTTAAACCTGCAGCAATACGTCACGGAGTAGTTGTGTATAAGTGATAAAAAACTGTATCATCGCCGTGTGTGCAAGTGGACAAGGAGCTAGCACGACACGAACAGTGAACCGATAACGGACGGTGGATCAAGCTAGTGTCAAACTTTAACTCTTTGTGTGTCAAGGGACGCTAGGAAAGCGCATTGACTACGAAGATACATTTTGTCCTAAGGTGAAAACTTGCGTGTGACTAATGACAAGTCATGACATGGTGAAAAATATTGTATGCCCATAAAACGTGTTACTGTGACAACGAAACATTGTGCAAACCAGACTAGTGAAGGCCTACTGAGTAATAACTGCCACTAACTGTGTGCGTTCTTTCCCACAGCAGGAAAAATGCCTATAAGGATAGTACACTGTTTCTGAACTTGTTGCATGTTTCCTGGAGCACTGCAAGAAGACGTCGCACGGGCGAGCGGATATCCAACGCGCATCCGGCTACATCAGCTATGCAGCGGCCGCAGCAGCCCGTAGCAGACCAGACAGACAGCCACGCCCCCCCCCGCGCCGTAGCTGTCAACGCCGGGGGCGGTGACCTACACGGAGTCAGCGCGCCGCGCCGAGCGCCGCTCAAAAATCACTCCGCACCGCTCACCAAATACAGCATTATTGATTTTTTTTTATGTTCACATAAACTGAATAACATGTCAATGACTTCATTTCGATAAACATTGAACATTTACTACGTAGGACAAGTGACCTTGTAGTGTATCACACGAATAATAGTATCACACACAAAAAAACTTCAGTCGAACTGTATGTGACTGTGATATTGTGTAATTGTGTAACCGTTTGTGACGAACTGAATTTAATTCAAATGAATAACTGCATTTAATTCAAATGACCATGAACCAACTGGGATGGCTGGGCTCCGGCACAGTTTTGCCCAGGTTTCCTGTTTGCCTACGCCCAAATGGGGGAGCCATGAACTTATATAACCCTGGGACTAAATAAAAGAGCCATTCCGTAAAATATACAAGTGTAAAGAACGTTACTGGCACCATTGTGTCAAAGTGTAAAAACTCTTTGCCAAATGCTGCCAGGGGGCAATGTAACGTTCCCTGGCAAACTCACGTTATTAAAAAAAAAAAAAAAAAAAGAGTTTATTTGTACCATATACGCCGCTCTGGGCAAGTTGTATATATCGTAATTATTGAACAAAAATATTACTGAATGTGGTGTAAAAGACATTTGTTATTCTCCTTATATTTTTTGTTGTAATATTTGTCTGTATTTAGGATAGGAATTTTTTCTGTATTTATTATGTGATTGTAAAATGTGTCAGTATTTGCGATAGCAGAGATATGTTGCCAGAAGAGAATAATATCGTCAATTTGCAAAGAAATGTTAATAGTCAGCAATACTATTTAAGCACAATGCATTATGTATTCTTTGGTCTTCTCTGTTCAGAAGTCATTGCGGTAGGACACTGTGAAAGAGTTTTTTACGAATGGGTAGACTTCTTTTGTCTCTGTCTGGACTTAGCCGCCATTAGACGATGCGTTACGAATTAATGTGAGTTGTATTGTTGTTTGATCTAAATATATTAGAGTTTATCAAAAGTGTGAATTATTTATGTAAATTAGCTTGCCCACGTCATCTATAAAATTTCTTTAAGAATTTTTCAGCATTTTTTAGCGGTGTTGCTGGGCTGTGCCGCGACCAACAATAGCAAACCCGTAAATCGGGAACAGATGCATAAAAATCAATGGTGAATTAAGAAATTGTTCTTCTTTTTCAGTGACCCTGTGGCTGATAAAATTTGAATTAATTATACGTTTGTGCATTCGTAGGCGGATAGCTAATGTTAGTTAACATTGAAATTTAAACAGCTTGGTTCTTTCAAAATATCTTAAATGTGTAATGAAGTAGGTTTGATCAGTGATAAATGTCGGCTTGGCAATAATTAAAACATTTTCTGCTAATAGAGGTAATCTTGTGTTCTATGGCTAGTGCCGGGATAAAATTCAGTAAAAATATTTAACAAAAAATCCACTGCATCAGGAAAGTGTATGCCAAGGCCGAATGATTTAAAGGACCCAATTCTCAACCTAATATTCTTAACCAGTTCATATGAGTTCACGTAAATATTATTTTTTCTTTAAATGTACGTAATAATTAAGTAAGTAAAAATTTTTTATTACCACACGAGAATAAGAGAGTGGTTCTACAACAAAGTTCGCACGAAAGAAAATTAACTTAAAAACAACAGATAAATTTTATTATTCTTCTTTAACGAAATTTCAAATCAATCCCATTCATTACGACCGATTTCGTTAAAGAGACCAAAGAAAAACTTTCCGTAACGTTTGTTTATTATCATTCAGTGCGAAACAAAAACATTTTGCTCCACTTCGACAAGGCTTTGCCCATGTTGCCACCGTACTATTTATTAGAATGAATGGTCTGAAACTGTTGATCCCATTTACGAAGAGCCCGTGGCGGGGCGGGTTGCGCTCTCACTATGCTTTAAACAATCAATCCACCTACCTGGGTTGGCTTCAGGTTGCCTACCCCTTCACTCTGCGATGGTAGATACTGGTTTAGCCGATAAAAGCAGCGTTGACAAATAATCAATTGTTCCACGAACAATACGAGACTGGAGTAGAAGGGAGAACCGATAGAGGTACTCAGGGTACCCTCCGCCACACACCGTCAGGTGGCTTGCGGAGTATGGATGTAGATGTAGAAGTACCTACCACGCAAAGGCCATATAACTCCAGTCCATGGGCAGCGTCTGAATGTTAGTTAAACTATCGGGCGTTCGAGCCTCTTGCGCGACTCGTTTGAAAAATGTCTAAAATTTCTTGCAAGCTGGTTTATTGTCTTTAAAAGACAGAACATGGCTCTCAAGTCCTTATTTAATATCCCGACACTAATTATGCAATGTTACTGACCGTCTCTGTAACAAGTTCACATCCGAAAGCAGCCAGAAGTTATTTCGTCCGATCGGATATTTTAATCGTCCTAACTGTCGCTGACCCACGGCTACTTGCGAGTGAACACAGTCAGTCGTTCAATAGTCTTCTTGTACAGAAGTGGTTGCCATAGTTTTTCGTAACTTGAACGAAACACGCCACGCGGAGTTTATGTACGATTTGAAACGTTCACACACGAAATCTCCTAAAATAGAGCACTCACAAAACTCAGACTTTCTCAAAATACTCAACACAGTAGTCGCTTTTTGTCAACGACACGAAACCCGCTCAAACTTGCAGATTTCTTCATTCTAGCACAAATTTGATCAGTCCGGTTTAACATATGTGTTTACCAGAAGACGGCTCCCGAGCAACTATCAACTCATAGATCTAACGCACAAAGCCCTACTCAAACGCGTGGGAAACGCTGAATTCCGATGTGTTAAGCAGCCAATTAGATCATCTCGAGCACATCAGTATTTAAGCCCATCAGATTACCACAAGTAAGCTCGACAAGAAATTTAGTAATTGTGAAACTAAATAAACTGTAATGAAACAAAATATGATACGTTTCCATCCTTTTGGTTGCCTTCAACAAAGTCAAGCTCTCTCTGACACGCGTCACAAATTCCTCTATAGCACAACTTTCTCACACGTACATTTACATGGTTTTCATAAAATATCACATTCTCATAATATGTATGTCCTCCATTCACTCTCTCAGTGTCTCCAAAGCACTCACAGACTACCAAAACACGACGAAATAATGATTTCCCGCAGTATTTTAATTAGGTCAGAAATGTGTTTTGATGAAACTAAAGAAAATTGTAGACAATTAGATTATATGAATCTATATTCATGGTCGTGGTTTCAATTGATACTGTAGATGAATATATTACAGCACCTAACTCGGCCTAATACCAGCACGGTTATTATGTGTTTTAGGTAAAAATTTATATCTCCTAAAGTAGTGAGGTTATTGATTTGAAATTTTAGTAGTATCGTTTAGTTATCCATAGAATTTGGCACGCTAAGTACGAAAACTATCGATAAATATTTAATTGTACTCCTTCATTTCATAGAGAGTATGTGTAACGTGTTGCACGCAGCATTAACCAAGTACACGCCTCGCTCGGTCCAGCAGCCAGCGTCAGCTGTGCCTGCCTGAGAACCAACATTTCCTTTCCTCCCGGCTCCACGGCCAGCTACGTTTTCAGTGCAAGATGACGACTCGTAATAATTTTCTGCTTTACAAGCCTCACTCACATTTAGTCTCTGGAGTAAATGAAATGTGTGATATCAAACAATATGACACAATATCATAACTTTGTCGTCTAATTATTAGTATTTGTTGTACAATCTGCACGCTACAGATGTTACTGCTCGCTTAATAAATACGAATGAAGCAGTATATATCATTGTCAATGTCATTGTCAATGACTCCGCAATAAGGAATGGACAAAAATGCTTCCATCTAGGAGTATACGTAGGAAATTACTGTGGGCTAATTTCAAATGTATGCTCTACTCGCACAACACAACGTTTAAAGGCGTAAAATTATGTCAAATAATTTCTTCCGTGTGTTGGAGACTCATGTGGTGTACAGCAAAGGAAGTCTGTATTTAATTTAAACTGTTTTTGAACCAAATAACGAAAAATGTCATCGGTAAAGTAACAACTTCGCCTTTTGTAACGTCCTTCGGATCTTCGGTCTTGCCTAACACTCAGCGGTAGAGCAATGAGATTGTTCTTTCTTTATCTATCGGTATCGACGTTACAAATCAGAACGTTGAAGAACTGAACTCGCGACTTGTGCGAGATATTTACTTCACCAAATGTCGTAATTAAATCGTTTATAATCGATGGTTTATCAGTTGCGTTTTAAATATTACTGATAAGTTCAAATTAGTTCCAGCGACTCCAAATTCCCTATAGACTGGTTGTAATCTCAAATCTATAATCAGTCGTAACAGTGTTATTCATTCTTGACGTCAAGCGCCGAGCGCTTCAGTCAAATAATATCGCAGCACGTTATCTCTGTAAATAATATTGTAAAACTTGAATGATAAATGCGTGAATTGACACGATATGCTGGTTTATTACGCAATATGAGGCACTTCCTAACAGAGCCGTGAGGAAGAAGCTTTCTCGGGTGTTGGGGGGCATTATAAATTATATGCTTCGTAACTATCGCCAAGTTCCATAGTCCGTTAGTTATTACGAATGAAATTTTCTATCTGTGTTCACTTCCTAAATAGTATTAACTTCCGGTTATCTAATTAAGTCACTTCTGTCTAATAAATGCAAGTCCTCTATATGAATTCTAAATAACGTAATATTTGAAGTCAAAGTATCGTTTCACTGCGTCATAGTAGATCGCAATAATCATTTCGGAAAAAAACAATCTAATTGCGCCTACATATATGAGCATTGAAAAGTATGACCTGCTTCGGCTAACTCTCGTAACGTAGTAACAATGGATTGAATTATCCTTAGCCATTACTCACGAATCTAAAGGAGTATTCACACGGAGTATTCTTTGGGAACGTTCGTTCTACTTTGCGAATTTTAATTATAATGATTTTGCGATTTATTATGATTTTGAATTTTGAGTTTGATTTTACCGGAATCCTATTTTTCTTTCGTATGTTAATAAATTACTAAGTATTAGATTCCTGATTCAATTACTCGTTAATATTCAGATAATAGTGTTAACTGGAAATTTGTTTGCTTGTTCATTTTTCATGGAATGTGGAACTTATTTTGGGGAAATTTTTGGGAATTTTGGAGCTAATTTTTTATTTTCATTTCTCGTCCGAGGAAGTGGCATTACACTTTGAACAAGTATTTTTTTTATTTTTCTTATATAATGTGCCTACTATTAAAATTTTAACATTTGTAAATGAAATTTTGCTTTCGTGTTTCCTACCCATTGTAAAAATACCGGACGGATACCATCCTTAAATATGCCGTGTCTAACAATTTTCTCGCGTGAATTTTTCGTAAACAGCATCGAAGCTGTTGCGTTGTTTAGTGGCTATAACTTGCTGCTCGTCATCCCTATAGTAAATAGAGAGTGTATGGTTTACTACATTCAGCGGTCGTCACGGGCTTGTCGTCAGCTATAATGGGTAAGAGCGCAGTAGTCACAGAGAGAAGACTCTCGCCTTGCTATTACTGCCATCATCCATGTTATAGTGCCAAAGTACTGTGAGCCGCAAAAGTACTGACATCTTTCAGGAAAACAGCAGTTTTACGTCAAGTTATAGCGACTGTGTATTTGAAATCAAACAGGGGACTGGCACAGTATGTCTACTGCCAATATGATTTATGCATCTTAGCGACATCAGCTGCAATGCACACATGCACTGAAAATATACTGGATATTGCACAGGTGGTCTTAGGACCGGTCGCTGATTTCTTTTTACTGTTACCTATTGTTTCCTGCTCAAATTATAAGATCGATTTTAGAACCGTGTACTTTTTAAAAAAATAGTGAAATCTAGTTGCTGTCTTTAACCATATCTCTCACACTACTTCCAAAAGAATTAGTGCAACACTGACGTCTAGTCAGTAGAACCAACGTTCCCAAAGAATACTCCGTTTGAATACTCCTGCAGATGATAATGGGTTCAAATAATAAATACAGGTAAACTAAGTCATATCGATGATTATGTGATGTCATTAGGAAACAAAACTACACAAATTTACATTTATCGACGAAAATACTAGCCACAGGAAATAATACTGACATCATAGCGCAGCTGTTCCAGAACACACGCATACCACTTCCACCTTTATGCGTGAATAGCGCACAGGTTTAAGTGAGCTGAATGAAAAAACATATTCTTCGGTAACTCAGCTACTGAGGATGTCTCAGTCATATGGTAATTTTGACAGAGAATATCGGCCGGCATCCTCATGCTCCTTGCCCAGTTAATATAGGCACATCCGTACGGGGTCGCACCACCAAAGGCATCGTGGAAAACCGACTGTTGAAAAAGCCATTGCCCTGCCACATCGAAACTTAACATTTCAGGCCCAGTAAACTTCTCAAACTAAAATAAATGAAATACAATGAACAACATCTTAACCATGAAAAGACTAGTAACACATAAGAGACAGTATCCATGTTACTGACGAACCTGTTGTTACGATAGGGTGTCTGGAGTCTCCTGCATACACATTCCCGTGCACAATGAAATGAAGCGAACCGTTGTGGACCTCTTGTGTTGCGTGTGCAATGGTGCAAGTCGAGCCGTGTGCTTGTCGTACCGCGTGCAATGCTTGTAGCTTTCCCACAACAAAGACCACGGCGTATTGGTGCAGGACGATTAGTGAGTGCAAGGCTCGTTGCACTGACTCTGAATATCAGGAGCTATTAAGTCGTACTGACGTAAGACGATTGGATACAATGGTCGTTCCTTTCCCAGAATCAAAATGAGGTTAACAGAGCTGAGCAGTGGCGGGGTTTCTAGCGTCACCTTTCGAATTCCTGGCGCCATTAGCTCTATCTGTCGTGTGATGTCTCTCTGCTTTGAGGCCACGAAGATCTTTGTTGGACGTCGTTGGCGTGGACTGGGCATATTGTGGCGTAGCGAGTTGGGGAGTGGTAACGGACCGAAGAGGACGGTGTGAGAGATACGCCCGGCGACTAATGCGAACACTTCCACAAGCGTCTTGGGCACAAAGACCGTCGAGTGGTTTCTAGACATATTGATGGGCCGATTTGAATCCGTAGGTGATTTGGAGTGCCGTATTCGTGCGCATCAGAGCCAGACAGCTCTGATACGTAGTGAGACGCCCGCTAAACCCGCAGGGCAGAACAGATGATTAGGATTGTGGAAAGGGCCAAATAAGGTGTCGGTCAGGTTCACTCAAAACTGTAATTTATTGTAATTTAATGACACCTTTAAAACAAAACTGCACATAGCCGAACCATTAGAACTACGAGTTTCAAAAAGGCCTTCAAACAAGAAATCTTAAAGCAAGAAGATAAATCTCAAGTGGTAAAAACATGCAGTTAAAGTTGCAAATAAAATAATTAACATATATATACAACGAGGCTGAGAGCCTCAAGGCAAGGATGAACAGACAAACATAAACAAGATGCAATATAAACGGCTGAAGGCCCACAATAAAATTTTCAAGATTTTAAAATAAATTACCGTAACCTTTCAAAGGCAGAAGGCCGCAATGTCTTTTTAAAAAAAGGATTTAAATGGTTGAAGGCCCACAGTTGATTTTCCAAAATTCAAAATACATAAAATCCAGTAAAAGCAAGAACTTTTTAAATCATTGGCTATGATAGATTATAAACTGACAATTAAACACCGGTGAGAAGGACAATAAATAAAATGGCACTCAGGGGGCTCCAGGGAGGTCGGTCTGCCCTCGTTCACTTAGGTGAGACAGGTGGTGGGCCCAGCTACACTCGATCCGTCGGAAGCCAACCAGGGGACAGCCACAGACCGACCGACAAAACGACTTGCTTGCCACCAATCGGTACGAGAGAACTCAAACACACAAAGTTACGAACGTGATTATTCACAATGAAACATGTATTAGCTGCCAAAACTACACACGAAGTTGGACAGCGACAACAGGTGAGGAAAGGACGCTGCCTGAAATTACGTTAGTGGCCGGGGCAGGTAACTGGAACACTAACAGCCACAAGGCAGAAAATTCCGATGGTACACTTCAATTTGAAATTTGGTAATATAGTTAACTTCACCCAAAAGGAACACTTCCTGAATTTACATCAGTGGCCAGGGCTGGTAACCAAAACACTGACAACCACAAGGCAGAAAATTCTGCTGGTGCACTTGAATTGTAGTCAACCAAAATAGTTAATTGCACCGCATGGCGGCTAAATTTCAGCAATAGATACACTCAGTGTTGTTCACAGGTAAACTTCCCCAATAGCGAACCACCGAAACGAACCACACAACATGAATGGACGTAGCTTGGGTAGTTGAAGCCACTACTCAACTTTGACGTCCTGGATAGGTGAACCACGAAGCTCGTAGCGATCGGACAGCTCCACTCACGCTCCGACACGAAGCAGGGCCCGCCAGTGGACACAGCCGACTGCACCGCGCAGAGATAACTTCCTTGGTCTGCAGCAACCGGTCGACTCCCCTCAGAATGCCGACAACATCTAAAACAGTCGTCAGTGGAAAAAACACCAACTACTCACACAACCTGACAAACACTTACACGAAGACCTGAACGATACCCAACAGTAACTAAGCACGCACGAAGACAAATAGGGAGTCGATGCACACACACACACACACACACACACACACACACACACACACAAAACTCATGAACGATCGGCGAGCCAAAACGCGTCGTCCGGTAGGACGACCAACCGACGGTCCACCAAGACCATGAGGCGTGGCGCCAATGGTTGGGCGAGCCATGTCGATGCAGACCTCACTGCTGCTTCAACCGACTGCAGTAGTGCCGCGTTGTAACTCCCCAACTGGCAGGTCCAGACTGCGCTCCAGAAGCGTTCCAACCGACTGGCAGACCCGAACTGCGACCCGAACTCCTCTACAACAGACAACATACGTGAAATAATAGCAGTCGAGCAAAGATACTACGAGAGGGGATATATCGATACGCGCTGCTAACGCCGTTCACGGTCAGGCAAAGCAGCAACTCAGTAATAAGTTAAATTAACGTAGTGAGGCGGAAGTACGTTAAAAATAGTGTGAAATACATGAGGGCAGGAAGACGAGCCACGCACGGCTCACGTAGCACACCAATCGGAGAGCTGAAGTCAGTTTCGTTGTGGTGAATTCTGGGCCCTCTTTGGAACTGGCACGCTTCAGCTTCGTTTCGTGAACTTAGAAAAATTTTGGACTTTGAGGTCTTAACTGTTATTTTCTTATTGATGCCTATAGGTCTGTTGTGATCACTGCGATTTCTTAGCTGATTTATTTCACTCAACTGAAGCTGTTACCATTGGAGGCCTGCCTGTTTTCTATATAATAATTTTACTTAACCGAAGCTGTTATTAAACAAGGCACGTCTGTTTTCTATTTGATAGTTCTACTTAACTAAAGCTGTATTATTGATGGCTGAACTTTACCCTTTTTTATTAAAGTAAGAGTTGTTTCGTAATTTGGGTTAGCTGACATTCTTATTAACCAAGAGCTACCTGTTTTACTCTCCTATTATTGAGATCTGATATCTTACTCAATCTGTCTTGTAAATAACTGAAATTGTGATTGCCAAAGACCTGCCTGTTTCCGAGGTATTATGTAAACAAGGCAGTAACAGGAAATGACACAATATGGTACATGAGCCCTAACCTTTCGCCTTACATCTCTTTATCTATAATTGTATGTTTCAAGAGCAAATTTCAAAAAAATGGTACAAACGGCTCTAAGCACTGTGGGACTTAACATCTGAGGTTATCGGTCCCTTAGACTGAGAACTACTTAAACCTAACTAACCTAAGGACATCACACACATCCATGCCCGAGGCAGGTTTCGAACATGCGACAGTAGCAGCAGCGCAGTACCGGACTGAAGCGCCTAGAACCCCTAGGCCACAGCGGCCGGCAGTAAATTTTTATGCCGTTAAAATTAAATTACAAATGGCGCAAACGCAGAAGAATGTACCAAAAAAAACTGGAGGTCTGCATGGAGCAAGCGGTCAAGATCTGCTTATTTAGAAAGCTCACGAAATCGAGGACGACATTAACTCAAGAAACCACAAAGATTTTAAAATTTTGTACGTGGCTGGAGCAGCAACGGTAGAAATAATAAACAGAAAATCATCTGCAAAATGGAAGGTTTTTTTTGAACGCCTTTACTATGATTTCAGCGTGTATAAAAACGCTCTCTTCAGAAGAACATATTGACCACTGACTTACATTGAATAAAATGTTCTCGGGTTTCCAACCGCGTCAATTGCTTAAAATTACACGAGCTTTCGCCCAATCACTCCTTGGCCATTGTCAAGTGATATGACTGCCAATGGGCTGTTGGTGCGCCCTTATATACGCTAGCTGCCGGCTGTGACGTCACTGGTGCCCGTGACATTGCCATATATGGGCATGTTTTGAGTCGGCGTTCGATGTGCCCTCTTCAGCCGCGCGATCGCTGGATCCCACGCAGCACTGAGCTGTAAGCCACCGTCTCTATTCAGGGTGTTTGCGGTATTTTTTTTTTATTTCAATAGCTTCCTTTATTAAACTGTCCCAGAAGCTGTTAGTGCGAGCCACGACAGAGGTATCGTCAAATTTTATGTGGTGACCGTTTTCTAACGTATGCTAGATAGCGTAGGCGATAATACCTCTCAAGATCTTTCCTGCGTTGTTCCACAGTGCGCACTGTTTGTCCGATGTACTTCTGGCCACACTCACAAGGTATTTCGTAGACTCCGGGTGTTCTGAGACCTACTGCGTCTTTAACTGGTCTCAGTAATTGACGGATTTTCGTTGGAGGCCTGGAGATTGATTTTATCTTGTGTCTTTTCAACAGGTGGCTTATCTTGCCCGATACAGAGCCACAGAATGGCAGCAAAGCAAGTTTCTTTTGCTGCTCTTCGTCGGTGCTCTTATTCTGATATTTCCCAGAAATCACTTCTTTCACTTGATGGGCGCTGTAGCCGTTATTCCTGAAAACCTGGCGTAGGTGGCTCAGTTCATGGGGCAGGTTATCGTCGTCTGATATTACTCTTGCACGATGCACCATTGTTTGTAATACTGCGCGCTTCTGTGCTGGATGATGATGGCTGGTGGCTTGCAGGTACAGGTCTGTGTGGGTGGGTTTTCACCAACAGCCCACTGGCAGTCCTACCACTTGACAATGGCCGAGGAGTGCTTGGCCGAAAGCTCGTGTAGTTTTAAGCAATTGACGCGGTTGGAAATCTGAGAACATTTTATTCAATGTTATCGCCGCCAGACTCTGCATTCATACAACTGACTTACATGTTGTGTCAGAGGTACGTTGCAATAAAGTCGAAAACCAGTGCAGTAGCTGTACATTTGTAAGACTAGTTTGGCTACTGTAGTACTTAGAGCATTAGCTGTACATTTGAGAAGCTAGTTTGGCTAGTGTACTAGCTAGTGCACTAACTGTACATTTGTAAGACCAATTTGGTGACTATCCTATCTAGTGTACTAATTGTGCATTTGTGTGACTAGTTGGGCTAGTGTTCTAGCTAGCGCCCTTGCTGTACATTGGTGAGAAAACACCAAACGACAACAACCATGTCGTGCGTGTTTTCATCATTATGGATTTGAAATTTTATACTTTTCTGGCGCCTTTCTGCTTTATTTTAACATACCTCTGCCACAACATGTAACTCAATATTTCCTTCTGAAGAAGAAGTCTTTATAAATGTTGAAACCATGGTAAAGGGGTCAAAAACGACCTTCTACATTGCAGCTGATTGGCTGTTCAGTATTTCTACGAAAAAACACGAACATGATCAAACTGAGCAACACAAGTTGCACGTCAAAGTGAGCAAGTAACAAATTGCGCAGAGTATGGATCGCGACCGCAATTGTGCCACTTACATCCACTTAAACAGCTACTGTGTCCCGACCAGCAGCGAACGACAGCCGGAGATAATGCCGTACTTTCGATTGCCCAGAGCAGAGTGCCTAAAATCCAACTCCTTGCTCAAAAACTCTACGTGAAGGGAATGCTGCTAGCAAAGTAACCGGCGAGAATTGTTGCTAAATTCATGCAAAAAAAAATCAGGGAAAAGCACATTCAGCATCCTTCCTTTTGCATATAAGACGAAGTTGGCAATCGACCGGAGCAGTATCTTCACAAATGGCCGGCCTTAACTGCAAATAACTCTATCCAGAGCGACGCAGCACTGTCGGCGGTAGCAAATTTTTAGGGCAAACGCAACTGATCCCCCCTCACACTGGTAAGATAGGGCAGCAACGTCTGTCTTTCGAAGCCGAGCGGAAACGAATTCACTGCTCTCAGTTATTCTCTGGGGCTGTAGCGCAGCCGTCGTATACACTGGCTCTGAAGGCACCAGCTCGGCTTTCAGTAGCCACAGACCATATCGTCGCTCGGGTTCAGCAAACTGCCTATTTTCGCCGAAGAGGGAGTCGCTCAGGATAATGAGATTCCGCGATGGTCTTTCTGCCAACAAGAGAGGCTACAGGGACACTTCCAGCGGTAATCCGCCTCCCGTAAAGGTAGCGGCGCTGCTTTCTCAGACACAGTTTCCTGGCTCAGTAGGTAACTGTGAAATAGCCGCAGTAAACGAAGTAATGTAGCATAGCGATATGTGACAGTAACGTCACAGAACGCTATCAAGTCTCGTGGACGGGTGCTCCGTGGCTTCAGCACGACGTGACTGACTTTCGCCAGCGAGCTTCTGTGTCTCACAATATCTGCTTACCAGATCCTTACCAATTTAAAGTATGGGATTTTTACCATAAATGAAAAGAGACCCAGTCTGGGTCACTTGTTACATACACTGAAGCGCCAAAGAAACTTGTATAGGCATGCGTATTCAAATGTATGAAAATAGGCGGAATACGGCGTTGCGGTCGGCAATGCCTATACAACACAATAAGTGTCTGGCGCAGTTGTTAGCTCGGTTACAAGATTTAAGTGAATTTGAAAATGGTTCAAATGGCTCTGAGCACTATGGGACTTAACATCTGTGGTCATCAGTCCCCTAGAACTTAGAACTAATTAAACCTAACTAACCTAAGGACATCACACACATCCATGCCCGAGGCAGGATTCGAACCTGCGACCGTAGCAGCAGCGCTGTTCCGAACTGAACTGCCTAGAACCGCTCGGCCACAGCGGCCGGCTAATGCGTCTTCGCCGGCCGGAGTGGCCGTGCGGTTCTAGGCGCTACAGTCTGGAACCGAGCGACCGCTACGGTCGCAGGTTCGAATCCCGCCTCGGGCATGGATGTGTGTGATGTCCTTAAGTTAGTTAGGATTAATTATTTCTAAGTTCTAGGCGACTGATGACCTCGTAAGTTAAGTCGCATAGTGCTCAGAGCCATTAGAACCAAGTTAGGTTAGGTTTCGTGCTTACTAAACCAATCTGTGTCGAAACTTACTTATTTCCTTTGGAGCTTCTGTGTTTCCTCTGTAAATCTTTTCTGACACCGGTCGCAGACTGACGAACAATATTCAAGTATTTGTGGAACTACTGTTTTGTAAGCTATATCAGTCATAGCTGGACTACATTTCCTCACGACTCTTCAACAAATGTCAGGCTGTAAATTGCGTTCCACGCGATTACTTTTCTGTGGTCGTTCCGCTTTAATTATTTCCGTACGCATACACCTACGTATTTAATATCTGTGACCGTTTCCAGTGATCGTTTAGTAATCGCGTAATGATACACTAATGGGTTTTTACGTCAACATCCACATAATACACCACATCTGTTTATTTTTAGGACCAACTATTAGTGACACTATCCGTAGACGATCTTATGTACGTCTGCTGCATTGAGATGCAATTTTCTAGTGTTGCGACTTGTAACGGTATTTTCCCTTCTAGCATTACTTTTCCTCAACAGTAGTTGTCGATACTAACATTATTTTTTGGTTTTTGGACAGGTCAGTATTATCTCAGTAGTTTTTCCGAAATCTTTCATATAATTTTACACACAGTATGTTATATTCCAAGTTAAAATTTATGAAAAGGAATTTCTTTATAAAATATTTTAGTTTCGATGTGGTAATCGATAAGTGCCAGTTGTGAATGTGCATTGAATTATTTGCGCACTTAAAATTTCTATTCTTTATTACGAAGTCCTGTACTGTTTATTATGTTTATTTCTGGATTTATGAAATAATAATCGAAATTAATAATGTAGCTAAAATTAGTAGGAATCCATTTGTTAAGAAAAGTTATAAAACCTTTGGAATATTGTTATTTTCCGCACATTGTGACAGTCGTAAGCTTGCCTCTGAGGGATCGGACGTATTTTTACATAAAAGGTGCGAACAATGTGATTTCGGCTTTGTTAATGTGAAAAATCAAAATACTGTACGATACACTAAAATGTGTGAAAATATATTTAAGTAAAAAATTGTGCAACAACAATCTTATAATTTATTTAGTTGAGACCGACCGTTAGGATCTAATGTTGGATTTTCAGGTTCAAGAATCAGACCCCTAGACAAGAAGAACTGGAGCCATCTCAGCATGACAAGCTAACTAAACTTGAAAGTTTATTGTAATCTTCGCTCCTCTCGAATCCTCATAAAAGACTTTGCTTATTAATTACTTCTACTTGGCGTTGTTTAATGTTGATAATAGATGGAAGAAGGAAGGAGGGGGAGATTACAGACTTCTGGGGATACAACTTTATGTGTGAGGAGCTTCATGAGCCTTCGATAAGTGCAGAAACATCGGCAGCGAAAGAACAGACAATTCTCTGACAAAGAATTTCCTTGAAGTTTTTTCCTTCATCCTACCAACCATTTAGACAGTTTTGTTTTTCTTACTATTTACAAAAAATACAAGGTGATTCAAAATAACTGTATCCACTTCGTGGATGTAATGTATGCATCGAAATAAGGTTAAATTTTTAAATAAAGTTTTGTCTGAAATTACTTTATTTCAGAATTATGCTGGAGATTAGGGACCACAGGTGCAACAAAAACGACACAAAATTAATTCTTCTCATAAACAGCAGGAAGCAATCCGAAATACAAAACAACTACTTACTGTTCATTTACCACAGAACATGTTCAAAATGATACAGGCGAAGACGACACGGCAAAAGCCTGTAACAGCCGATGATGTAACGCCTCCCACAAATGACATTACGCATCATAGTTCGGAAATGAAGCAACTTAAAAGCAACCTTTAATTTAACATTTTACTCATATTTTGACGCATAAATTACACCCATGAAGTGTGTGTAGTTAATTTTAAATCGTCCTGTATACTTGCAAGCCACCTGCGCCTTGAACAGCGGCTACCCCAGAATGTCAGTAAATGTTTCTGCGCGGTAGCCTTTATGGGTCGTATTGATACTACACAAAAACACACTTCGAAGGGTCGTCAAATGGTGTCGAACACGTCCACTCCTGCCACAACGAAACTTCCTATGGTCCGTCAGAGCATAAACTCGCTTTACCTACCAAACGGCTGCCTATAATTCTATGTCATCTCTAGTGATTTTTGCCTTTCTGTAAAATAAAATGTAAGCTGTGAACGGCGGATCTTCAACGACCCATATCTCAACGGGTATTGGTTTCCAGACAAATCATTATACGAACTTGTCTTCTAGTTTAGACCAATACTAACCTCCTGTAACTGCTTCCAGGAGCTGATGTGCCATCTGTTTTAGGAGACCATAGAACAAATTGCAACATTACAACAGGTGTCGTTACATGATAAAAAAAAGTAATGCAACTAATTAATCTCAAACCCGATAACTTCATGCCTGTAGAAGCAATAGGGGTCCACACATATCTTTTTCATTCGCATGTGCACGTACTGTGTCCTTACTTCCATTTTTCATCCTTCCTGAATGTGTGTGGTCAAGTGTGAATGATTTGAATGCAGTAGCAGACGAACCAGAGAGGTGATGGGTTTCTTAATCTTCTACAGACTTAAACGGTGTCGCTGGAAGGAAGAGAGCAGGAACAGGAGGGCTTGGCCAAAGACGAGTAAAGCAAAAACGTTTTTCTAGCAGATGTTGGTCATGGGCCTCCCGCACCACCTCGGGCGGTTCGGAGAGAGCTCCACGCGACGGTTACAGGTTGAGTTGTTCTGAAGACAGGTAAGCGACCAGACGTTCCCTCAGAACGGCTGTGTCGAACAAGGGACAAAATGTATTTGAATATGTTAATAATAATTTGTTAATCTCAACCATTTCTTTTCCTAGCTATTTTTTTAATTACCATTTAGGTTCTGGTTACAATTTTTGGTTCAGTTAATCAGTGTCATAATAGTGTGATTTCCGTTAGGTGCAACCACGCGGTCTATAGATTCAAAGTGCAGCCCAAGCCTTAAAAGTTACTGCTTGCCATATTATTTTATTTGTTGGGACATTTTAAATTATCAATAAAACTGTACCGAGAGTATATTTAGCAAGATGAATCGATTTGTTTCCAAGCGCTTCACGCAAAGATATGCAGCCACCAAAATCCTGCTCGATGCCAGGCACAAGGTGCATACAATTCTTCCCACTAATAAATGCTGTCGACATTTTGTTTCCCTTGTGAATTAGTGCATGTGAATGTCTGTGTTACAAACTTGAGCAGTGACCACGTGCTCCCCAGATCTTCCCACCCCACAGGACTACAGACTAAGGCCAAGGTGGCTTGTTATTCTCGTATGAGAAAGTCATAGGATCTTATATAAATGTACCAGGAATGTTTTGTCCGTCTATTAAATACAAAAAGATTACTGTTAACATGCGAAATATTATTCAAAAATAAATATTTTATAATTTGAAGCTATTTCCGTGATCGTTAATTTACTTTCAGTACACCTGAAAATAGTGTCACATTTGTAGTATTGATAATTACGCTCCTAAAATCCAAAGTGCTTGGTTCATGTTTAGCTGACAGCACGTAGCTTTGTCTGACTGCCCCATAGAATACCACTGCGTTATCCGTTGCGGCCTTAATAAATTCAATCACGGAAGGAATTGTTCCTAAAATTTAGATGGGCCTAAATCTATTTCAAATAGCGGGGAAAACTATTCAGAGAAGGTTACGTCGCCAAAGAAAAATAAGAGCGAATGTGGACAGGATATGCCTTCATAGCAGGCTGGAACATAAAGAAACAATAATAATCAAAAGAAGCTCCTGCTAGTGAAAGTAAGTAACCCAATGGTGAGTTACAAAATGTAGTTCGAGATTTAAGGTTTGCGTAATGTATGATTTTCAACGTTAGTTATTAGTTAGAAGGTTTCAAAGTGTTTTCATGATACCTGGTTTGTCCCATTTTCTCCTAGCTATCAGCCAGTCATAGTTCCCTGTTACAATATTTTAGCTGTTGTGCAGTTCTACACTGATCGTCATAAAAAGAGCAGCACCCAGAACGATCCATCCTATCCATTGCAAGCTGGGTGGGTATATCGCACACCATCAGCTACGCAGTAGATCGTTTTTGCACGTTCGACCGCGCACTCGGAAAGCGTGGATGAGGACGTGATGTGGCGCTCATTGGTTGATGTAAGAGGACCTTAAACTGACGTACCGGGCCGGCCGGGCGGTTCTAGGCGCTACAGTCTGGAACCGCGCGACCGCTACGGTCGCAGGTTCGAATCCTTCCTCGGGCATGGATGTGTGTGTTGTCCTTAGTTAGGTTTAAGTAGTTCTAAGTTCTAGGGGAGTGATAACCTCAGAAGTTAAGTCCCATAGTGCTCAGAGCCATTTTGCCGTACCGGCCAATGCGACAGAGGGTATTGTCAGCAGAGCATAACCTGTACGTGCGCTATGCTGAGGAGGCATATTCGGCAGTGGGTTGCTCAGCTAGACGAGTTAGAGACCGGCTGTCGTCATACCGCCGTACTGCGCGACGTACCGGTCGTACGGACATCATCATCCGTGGTAATGGATACAGGGAGGGATGCATGTACAACATGTGGGATCTCGATGTCCGACACGCACCACAAGGAGGAAAGACTGAAGGATTCTTCATCACGCGCAAACTAACCAGACAGAAACGATATGCCTTCGACTCAACATCTCATAATGCCTTGGACCGTCGGCAGGCGGTTGCTTGACTTAGGGCCCGCCACTCGCCAACCGTTACGACGCCTGCCACACACACCCCTGAAGCGTCACGCTCGACTTGCCTCGTGTCGGCAACGACGGACTTGGCGCGCTGCAGACTGGCAGCAGGTCATACACTCCTGGAAATTGAAATAAGAACACCGTGAATTCATTGTCCCAGGAAGGGGAAACTTTATTGACACATTCCTGGGGTCAGATACATCACATGATCACACTGACAGAACCACAGGCACATAGACACAGGCAACAGAGCATGCACAATGTCGGCACTAGTACAGTGTATATCCACCTTTCGCAGCAATGCAGGCTGCTATTCTCCCATGGAGACGATCGTAGAGATGCTGGATGTAGTCCTGTGGAACGGCTTGCCATGCCATTTCCACCTGGCGCCTCAGTTGGACCAGCGTTCGTGCTGGACGTGCAGACCGCGTGAGACGACGCTTCATCCAGTCCCAAACATGCTCAATGGGGGACAGATCCGGAGATCTTGCTGGCCAGGGTAGTTGACTTACACCTTCTAGAGCACGTTGGGTGGCACGGGATACATGCGGACGTGCATTGTCCTGTTGGAACAGCAAGTTCCCTTGCCGGTCTAGGAATGGTAGAACCATGGGTTCGATGACGGTTTGGATGTACCGTGCACTATTCAGTGTCCCCTCGACGATCACCAGTGGTGTACGGCCAGTGTAGGAGATCGCTCCCCACACCATGATGCCGGGTGTTGGCCCTGTGTGCCTCGGTCGTATGCAGTCCTGATTGTGGCGCTCACCTGCACGGCGCCAAACACGCATACGACCATCATTGGCACCAAGGCAGAAGCGACTCTCATCGCTGAAGACGACACGTCTCCATTCGTCCCTCCATTCACGCCTGTCGCGACACCACTGGAGGCGGGCTGCACGATGTTGGGGCGTGAGCGGAAGACGGCCTAACGATGTGCGGGACCGTAGCCCAGCTTCATGGAGACGGTTGCGAATGGTCCTCGCCGATACCCCAGGAGCAACAGTGTCCCTAATTTGCTGGGAAGTGGCGGTGCGGTCCCCTACGGCACTGCGTAGGATCCTACGGTCTTGGCGTGCATCCGTGCGTCGCTGCGGTCCGGTCCCAGGTCGACGGGCACGTGCACCTTCCGCCGACCACTGGCGACAACATCGATGTACTGTGGAGACCTCACGCCCCACGTGTTGAGCAATTCGGCGGTACGTCCACCCGGCCTCCCGCATGCCCACTATACGCCCTCGCTCAAAGTCCGTCAACTGCACATACGGTTCACGTCCACGCTGTCGCGGCATGCTACCAGTGTTAAAGACTGCGATGGAGCTCCGTGTGCCACGGCAAACTGGCTGACACTGACGGCGGCGGTGCACAAATGCTGCGCAGCTAGCGCCATTCGACGGCCAACACCGCGGTTCCTGGTGTGTCCGCTGTGCCGTGCGTGTGATCATTGCTTGTACAGCCCTCTCGCAGTGTCCGGAGCAAGTATGGTGGGTCTGACACACCGGTGTCAATGTGTTCTTTTTTCCATTTCCAGGAGTGTATTTAGCGACGAGTTCCGCTTCTGCCGTAGAAGCGAAGGCAACCGCACCCGTGTCTGGAGGCGTAATGGAGAGTGGCACGAATAGCGGTTTATGGTCTCCCATCACACGCCTCTACACCTAAATCTACATAGACACTCTGCAAGCCACCGTACACGGTGCGTGGCGGAGGGTACCCTGTACCACTACTTGTCATTTCCCCTCCTGTTCCAATAGGAAACAGAGTGAGGGAGAAACGACTGTCTGTACTCTTCCGTACGTGCCCTAATTTCTCGTATCTTCGTGGTCTTTACGAGCTATGTACATTGGCGGCAGTAGAATCGTTCGGCAATCTCGGAAAGAACGTCGTCTTCCCTCCAGATATTCCGATTTGAGTTTCCGAAGCATCTCCTTAAAACTTACGTGTTGTTCGAACCTACCGGTAACAAATCTAGCAGTCCGCCTCTGAATTGCTTCTATACCTTCCTTCAATCCGACGTGGTACGGATCCCAAACACTCGAGCAGAGCTCAAGAATGAGTCGCACCTGCGTCCTATATGCAGTCTCCTTTGCAAGTGAACCTCTCTTTCCTTAAATTCTCCCAATAAACCGAAGTCATGTCCGAAAGAACAGATACCATCATCAAATAGTTAAGGCTAACCGGCCATTGACCTTCTTCTGTGCGGATGCACACACATTGTCCGAACTCTTACGGGACTCGGTAAGATTGTCTGCTGCGAATAATGAGTGTAATGGGCAGGGGCACTACGAATGTGATGTGTGAAGTTGGGAATGTGGGTCTCACGGGGGGCGTGCAAGGGATAAATCCCTGCAGTCGCACTATCCTCTGTGCCCTCGGTGGCTCAGGTGGATAGAACGTCAGCCATGTAAGCAGAAAATCCCGGTTTCGAGTCCCGCTCGGGGCACACATTTTTCAACTGTCTCCGTTGATGCATATCAACGCTTGTCGGCAGCTTAGGTTCTTTATTTAATTATGTTCAGACATGTCCAAAAGAACAGATATCATCGTCATATACGTTCAAGGCCATGCCGCGACGTTTCGACACTTGTAGTCACTACCATTGGGGATAGATGCCGTACTAACACGAGAACTATCGTGCAACGCAATAAACGCTGGTCGTTCAAAGTTGAAAGTGTAATCATTTCGTTACGTATAGTACCATTTACCTGCCTCCCAATAATAACCGGAATTCTCCTTATCCTTCCGGATACAGCTATTTTTATGACAATCCGCATAGTTTCTGTGTTTCAACTACTTTAGAAGACGACTGAGTCTTGGGTGTTTTGTTGTTCCGTGAGAAAGTGTGAGTGGGAGTGGATAAGAATGGAGCAGAGTGAATGAGATTAATATCTGACACGCTTCGCTATGTCTTTTTCAATTTTTTTCTGAATTGGAAAAAGAAGTCTAGCTCATGCAAATTATATTTTTGTAAACTACATTTGGTGTTTTTCTTTTGGATGTAAAGATGAATACTTCTTGATGTTGATCACACACGAACAAGCAACATATAGCTGTTTACACGAGAACAAACATTCTACATATTCCACAATGAAATTTTCACTCTGCAGCCGAGTGTGCGCAGATTGGAAACTTCCTGGGAGATTAAAATTGTGAAGCAGACCGAGACTCTAACTCAGGACCTTTGCCTATCGTGTGAAAGTGTTCTTCCAAGTGAGCTAGCCAATCATGACTCATGGCTCATACTCACAGCTTACTTCCACCTGTACCTCGTCTGATACTTGGTACACAGTTATAATCTACCAGGAAGTTTCATGTTACGTATAGCTGTCCCCATGAAAAAGACTGTTCATTTAAATTCACTGTGCAGCATTAAAATGTTTGCCCTTGTGTTTTATTGATACGCTGTATGCCATGCTTACTAATAATTGGAACTTGAGTGCTAAGTTAGTTGAAATGATGGAGTTCGTGGTATGAATACTGATTGCTCTATTTCCGCCTCTATGCTGTTTGTAGAAGCTCTTTTGCTAGCACAGAAGCGGAACATAGAGCGAATTAAGGAATTCTGTTGAGAAAATTCGGCTTTAAACTTGGTTCCGTTTCTCATTACTGTACAGCAAGAAACTTTTGAATCTGAGGACTATTTGTTGAACAAATGCCGTGCTCAATATTACATAAGCGGTTCTGAGTGCCAAATCGTCTAAAATTCAATAATATTAATTGACTATTGGCTCTAGTCTCTCTCCCAAAGAGAAAACCGTGCAGTGAAACTTTAGTTAGTGAAATCCAGAACGACCAATCCTAGTTTGGACTTAACTGAGCTTATTAAGTAATTTTCTCTCACAAGGTACCTGTTTGTAGAGATTGCAGAAAGGGGTTAAAAAATGGTTCAGATGGCTTTGAGCACTATGGGACTTAATAACATCTATGGTCATCAGTCCCCTAGAACTTAGAACTACTTAAACCTAACTATCCTAAGGACATCACACACATCCATGCCCGAGGCAGGATTCGAACCTGCGACCGTAGCGGTCACGCGGTTCGAGACTGAAGCGCCTATAACCGCACGGCCACACCGGCCAGCCGGGGTTCAAATGGTTCAAATGGCTCTGAGCACTATGGGACTTAACATCTGAGTTCATCAGTCCCCTGGAACTTAGAACTACTTAAACCTATCTAACCTAAGGACCAGAATGAGATTTTCACTCTGCAGCGGAGTGTGCGCTGATATGAAACTTCCTGGCAGATTAAAACTGTGTGCCCGACCGAGAGTCGAACTCGGGACCTTTGCCTTTCGCGGGCAAGTGCTCTACCATCTGAGCTACCTAAGCACGACTCACGCCCGGTCCTTACAGCAGTTTCGATTCTCGGTCGGGCACACAGTTTTAATCTGCCAGGAAGTTTCATATCAGCGCACACTCCGCTGCAGAGTGAAAAATCTCATTCTGGAAACATCCCCCAGGCTGTGGCTAAGCCATGTCTCCGCAGTATCCTTTCTTTCAGTAGTGCTAGTTCTGCAAGGTTCTCAGGAGAGCGTCTGTAAAGTTTGGAAGGTAGGAGACGAGATACTGGCAGAAGTAAAGCTGTGAGGACCGGGCGCGAGTCGTGCTTCGGTAGCTCAGATGGTAGAGCACTTGCCCTCGAAAGGCAATGGTCCCGAGTTCGAGTCTCGGTCGGGCACACAGTTTTAATCTGCCAGGAAGTTTCATAACCTAAGGACATCACACACATCCATGCCCGAGGCAGGATTCGAACCTACGATCGTAGCGGTCACGCGGTTCCAGACTGAAGCGCCTAGAACCGCTCGGCTACAACAGCCGGCGCAGAATGGGGAAATGCATGCTGTTACGCACGTTGGGAAACGTTTAACGAACTAAGTAGTTGCGTTATTAAACTTCATGTAACAGAAGGCGTGTACTTCTGATACTCCATTTATATGGAATGCACATAAAATACTAATCGTATGGTTCCATACGTGCAAATAATATAGATGATTGTTAGTCAGCAAGGATTTATGGACTAAGGGAACACGACACATGTACGCAAATTACCCAACCACAAAGATTCGAAAGCAAAGTTCGTCATTTTCCGTTACTTGATGGATCATGAACACCACCTCGTGACTTACAGTGAAAAGAATCAGGACAATCAAGTGGGCACACGATATACGAAGTGCATCGTGACCGATTAAAGACCGAATTTGGTTTCATCCGACTTTACGTAAAACGATATTGGAAACATCGCTCGCAAGAACAGCGCATTCCTCCAAACAAAGGAGTTTCATCGTTGCAGAGGAGCCTAACTCGAAGTCGAACTAACTTCTATTTAAAAATCATTACTTTTTGCTTCGTCTTGCCATGTCCACAGTCCAGAAAGTTCTTTTCACATCTCCAGTGCCTTACCTCTTCAAATAGAGAGCGACAAAACCTGGTGGGGCATCCTGGCGAAGCATCAATATGACTTTTTTTTCCGAAAGAGTCTGCTTTCCTCCAGTCAGAATACAGGGGAGGAAATACCTGGTCATTTGGGCTAAAGTTCAACGGTTGAAATTTTGAAGACAGCCTCTAACGCTCGAGTTGGAAACGGTCAGTCGTGTGACCCCAGGCCACGTGCGGTAACAAGAGCGTCGCGATAACTTGTCACCACTGGAGCTAGCTTCGAAACTGCCTTCCCAGCCTTCTACTGAAGAGCTAAACCAGGAGCTTCAGACTGATTAAAACTAGTTGCATGCTTTTGTGATTATAACCACATTCATTGCAAATGAAATGAGCGTTTGGCGTCATTGGCTGGGCGGTGCCTTACGGGGCAGGTCCAGCCGCCTTGGTGCACGTCTTACTACATTCGGCGCCACATTGGCCAACCTGCGCGCCGGATGGGGATGAAATGATGATGAAGACAACACAACACCCAGTCCCTGAGCGGAGAAAATCCCCGACCCCGCCGGGAATCGAACCCGGGCCCGTAGGACGGCAATCTGTCACGCTGACCACTCGCCTCTCAGGGCGGACACTACATTCATTGAAAATAAGTGATTACTCATGTTCCTGATAGGTGATTATAGGTACACGTTGAACTTTCCATCAGTTGTAATTAAGATCAAAATAAAGATACTGAATCCAGATTCCCAGAGTGACCTGCCCCCCTGACGTGAAAAATATGAGTATGAAAATCATGAACAAATGCAGGCAGAGAAACGATACTTTATCGAACTTGATACGGTAAAAGGGCCGGCCGCTGTGGCCGAGCGATTCTAGGCGCTTCAGTCCGGAGCCGCGCTGCTGCTACGGTCGCAGGTTTGAATCCTGGATGTGTGCGATGTCCTTAGGTTAGATAGGTTTAAGTAGCTCTAAGACTAGGAGACTGATGTTCCATAGTGCTTAGAGCCATTTTTGATACGGTAAAACCAGAAAAATTTTATTGGAGGAGGGATGCGTGACGCCTGTATACTGGTGTACACACACCAAAGAAGACGTCCATCTGCTACAAATCAAACCCGAAACCCTTGCAATAGAGATCTCTTCCACAAGAAGATAGTGCGGCTGCACCGAGAAGAGAAAACAAAAGCAGACACAGTGCTCCTTGGACGGGAGAGCCTAAACAATCGCGCTCTCGAAGAATGCAGGAGATATGGGCTTGAAAGATAATTATTTTCACTGCCAAGTCTAAAAGGATTTAACGTGGTCCTAGACGGCCAAAGCGAAATAACGTAGCCAAATGAATGTCAAATTGTGATGAATGAAAATTTGTATTAAGGCCGGGATTCGAACATGGGTATCCCGCTCACTCTGCAGATGAACTAAGCACTACACCACCCTAGCGCAGTGGCTTTGCACCACTCATGCGTCAGCGGACTTGGGTATCCCCACTACACTCAAACAGCATTGCAGAGGCTCTGAACTGCACTGGAATATTCCCTCATCATCGAACGAACCGGGTGATCCTGCCTCAAACACAGGCACAGATGCTTTTATCTAATGAAAGTACACGGTTCCAGAGACCTTTCCAAGTCTCAGACATCCATTATGTGTATACACTACTGGCCATTAAAATTGCTACACCAAGAAGAAATGCAGATGATAAACGGGTATTCATTGGACAAATATATTATACTAGAACTGACATGTGATTGCATTTTCATGCAATTTGGGTGCATAGATCCTGAGAAATCAGTACCCAGAACAACCACCTCTGGGCCGGCCGGTGTGGCCGTGCGGTTCTAGGCGCTTCAGTCTGGAACCGCGTGACCGCTACGGTCGCAGGTTCGAATCCTGCCTCGGGCATGGATATGTGTGATGTCCTTAGGTTAGTTAGGTTTAAGTAGTTCTAAGTTCTAGGGGACTGATGACCACAGATGTTAAGTCCCATAGTGCTCAGAGCCATTTGAACCAACCACCTTTGGCCGTAATAACAGCCTTGATACGCCTGGGCATTGAGTCAAACAGAGCTTGGATGGTGTGTACAGGTACAGCTGCCTATGCGGCTTCAACACGATACCACAGTTCATCAAGAGTAGTGACTGGCGTATTGTTACGAGCCAGTTGCTCGGCCACCATTGACCAGACTTTTTCAATTGGTGAGAGATCTGGAGAATGTGCTGGCCAGGGCAGCAGTCGAACATTTTCTGTATCCACAAAGGTCCGTACAGGACCTGCAACATGCGGCCTTGCATTATCCTGCTGAAATTTAGAGTTTCGCAGGAATCGAATGAAGGGTAGAGCCACGGGTCGTAACACATCTGAAATGTATTGTCCACTGTTCAAAGTGCCGTCAATGCGAACAAGAGGTGACCGAGACGTGTAGCCAATGGCACCCCATTCTATCACACCGGGTGATACGCCAGTACAGCGATGACACATACACGCTTCCAATATGCGTTCACCGCGATTTCGCAAAATACGGATGCGACCATCATGATGCTGTAAACAGAACCAGGATTCATCCGAAAAAATGACGTTTTGCCATTCGTGCAACCAGGTTCGTCAAGGGTAACCGTAGCCATGGTCTCCGAGCTGATAGTCCATACTGCTGCAAACGTGGTCGAACTTTTCGTGCAGATGGTTGTCGCGTTGCAAACGTCCCCATCTGTTAAATCAGAGATCGAGACGTGGCTGCACAATCCGTTACAGGCATGCGGGTAAGATGCCTGTCATCTCGGCCAGCCGGGGTGGCCGTGAGGTTCTAGGAGCATCAGTCTGGAACCGCGTGACTGCTACGGTCGCAGGTTCGAATATTGCCTCGGGCATGGATGTGTGTGATATCCCTACGTTAGTTAGGTTTAAGTAGTTCTAAGTTCTAGGGGACTGATGACCTCAGAAGTTAAGTCCCATAGTGCTCATAGTCATTTTTTGTTGAGTCCCATAGTGCTCAGTGCCATTTGCATAATTTGAACCCGTTATCTCGACTGCTAGCGATACGAGGCCGTTGGGATCCAGCACGGCGTTCCGTATTACCCATCTGAACCCACCGATTCCATATTCTGCTAACAGTCATTGTATCTCGAACAACGTGAGCAGCAATGTCGCGAAACGATAAACCGCAATCGCTATAGGCTACAATCCGACCTTTATCAAAGTCGGAAATGAGATGGTACGCATTTCTCCTCCTTACACGAGGCATCACAACGACGTTCCACCAGGCAACGCCGGACAACTGCAGTTTGTGTATGAAAAATCGGTTGGAAACTTTCGTCATGTCAGCACGTTGTAGGTGTCGCCAGCAGCGCCAGCCTTCTGTTAATGCTCTGAAAAGCTAATCATTTGCATATCACAGCATCTTCTTCCTGTTGGTTAAATTTCGCGTCTGTAGCACGTCATCTTCGTGGTGTAGCAATTTTAATGGCCAGTAGTGTATTAAGACTGAAGAGAGGTATGAGAATTCATACCAATGCCGTTTTCGAATTCGGGTCTCCTGTTCACTAGGCGGATGTACTAACCACTACCCCACCCTGGCACAGTGACTTTGCTTTAGGTGGAATACCAAGTGAGATGAGTTGTGAATGGGAATTTGGGTTGAGGAGTGAGGCGTGCTAAGATACTGTGTGCAGTTGTGCAAAGACATTGCGGCAGAGCGGCATAGTGGCTAGCGCATCTGCCTAGTGAGCAGCAGACCCAGGTTCGAATCCCAGTCTTGGTACAAATTTTCGTTCGTCGCTTCTGTGTGGGTATATACATCACAGATGTTAAAACTCGGGAAGGTCTCTGGAACCATATACTTCCATTTGAACCCTAAATTTGTTTGATAATAGCGTCAGTAATCTCGCTGTTGAGTGTGCTATACATCCAGGCAAATCTCTGTTCCCTTCGCAAGCGGTGCGTGGGAAACGGACCCTCAGTAACCCCGCGTATAGCCTGAGATTTTTCTGGCTTTTCGCGAGCCGCTGTTCGCGGGGGCCGTGATGCGCCGTGGCACGGGAGCCGCGCTGTAGCCGGCGATCGACCGCGCACGCCTGGCCGCGCCGCGAAGCGTCGGCAGCGGCTGCGGCGGCGTCGGCGGCGGCGTCGTCAGTCGCGTAGCGGCGGGAGGCTGCGCCGGTGAGCGCCCAGGCAGCGGCAGAGGCAGCCGGCCATGTGCGCCGGCGAGCGGGCGCGTCGCGGCGCCGGGGGCGGAGGCGGCGCCGGGGGCGGCGCGGGGTCGACGGGCAGCCTGCCCAGGCAGCCGGGGGGCGGCTCGACGCCGGGGGCGACGCCGGCGGGCCGCCACGAGCGCGACAGGGACAAGGAGCGGCGCCGGGAGAAGCGCGCCGCGCAGGCAGGTCAGTGGGGCGGCCGGGTCTCTGCCGCTGCTGTTCAGCACGACGGCACTAGCGTGTCTCTAGGTTACAGGAAAGCGCGCTGCAGGTGCTGTGGCGACCGCTTACGGGGTACTGCCCAATGATTTGGGTCCCTATCAAGTAGGTACGACGAACGGCAGTTTTCAGAAAATGTGGAAAAATGTAAGTTAGAACAGAGAAGTAGCAAAAACCAACCGTGTAATGTTCTAATACAGTTATTAGGTGTGTTCTGTTTTACAGTCACGTCGAGTGAAGCGGAACGTTCGGGTAAGATCGGTTGTAGGGAAGGCGAATGGTCGACTTCAGTTTATTGGGAAAATTTGAGGAAAGAGTATTTCGTCTACAGAGGAGACGGCTTACAGAACACTTTTGTGACCCATTCTTCAGTATTGCTGAAGTGTTTGTGTTACACACCATGTCGAATTAAAGGAAGACATTGAAGCAATTCAGAGGCGTCGTGCTAGATTTGTTATTGGTAGCATCGATCAACAAGCCAGTATTACAGAAATGTTGCGTCACTTCAAAAACGTCTCCCTGAAGGGAGGAAGACGTTGTGTCCGCGAGACACTATTGAGAAGTTTTGAGAACCGGCAGTTACGACACGCTACCACCAACGTACACGTCGCGTAATGACCAGGAAGACAAGATAAGACGAATCAGGACCCGTACGGAAGCATATAGATGGTCCTTTTATCCTCGCTCCATTCTGCGAGTGAAACAGGAGAGAGAATGTTGAGGAGTGGTACAAGGTACCCTCCACCACACACCGTTTCATGTGTTGCGGAGTATGTATGCAGATCTAGTTACAGAGCGAACGAAACCAATGACGAGCTGCTTGGCTCGCAGCAGTTCACCTAGCGACGTACTTTATTTCAGACGTAGTAAGGAGCTAATCGAAACGCTCGAGGAAATCAGTTTCGAACTTATACAAATTATTGGCGAATACGGTGCATACAGTGTGGTTTTTGAAACATCATCTTACCGCAAGCAATTCTTGATATGGAGCAGGGATGAAGAAAAGAAAATTTTAAACCAATGTTCACATGAGTTGGTAATATTTGCAGAGTTGGAATGGTAAAAGCTTCCGACGATATATGACAATCGTTAAATTACTGTAGATGTTCCAGTTTATAAAAAGCTAATTAATAATAGCAGTAACCAGAATGAAAACTGCTCCTATCACTTAACAAAAAAGGCGAATATGTCCTGGGCAGAGTTTCAGATGTAAAAGAACGGAACTAGCTTTCCGACTTGTCTGGCATTTACAAACACATTTAAATCAAAACATCTTGCCGTATTTACGCATTTAATCCACCATCAGAAATTATATCTCCCATCATCCATTGATTAGTATCGCTGGCGAATCTTCTCGATTCTGCACACAGGAACAAGGACTTAAACCCATAAATTGCAAGATGAAGGTGCCCAGCTAAGAGAGTCCACTACGCTGGGGAAGTACTGCTGACGTTAAAAAACGTGAATATTTCGAGACGTTTCGATTTAAACGTCTTCCAAGCTGCCAGATAAGTCGAAAAGTTTCCTAGTTTTACATCACTTTGCTCAGGCCACATTCGCATTTTTGAGCAGTGGTAGGAGCATTTCCCTTTCCGTCTCTCAACTTTTACTCTACCACAATTTTTTCATTACACCACCATACCTTGGCAACCGATGCAGCATATTTTTTTTTTTTTTTTTTTTTTTTTTTTTTTTGCTGGGTCGAGGACTCATCGGGTATTGAACTTTTTATTATTGTGCTTCGAAACATGTCGCTTATATTGTGGAAACGGATAAAGCTTACACAAACATCAGCGGGACCATTAATGATATCTGTTTGTTTACCTTCGCATTAAATTTGAATCGATTTACACTAGTCTGAGACATGAAAGTACTGCGCGTAAAAAGTGTTTTTGGGCGTAAAATCCGAACGAAGCTCGATTTTTGAAAGCTAGTTTTCAATTTTATCATAAGAATGCATTTTTATTTATCTGATTCACTTTGAATCGTTTCATGAATTTTGCGTGCTATATTTAGCTCACCATTAAACTATCGTATCTCGGCATCGGATAAAGATAATTGGACAAAAAAAACTGATTTGACTTCATCCATTTGTTTACCATCGTACTAAGTTCGAACCGATTCTTTCAAGTTCAAATAATAGAAGAAGCACGATTCAGAAACCTCCCAGAAAAAAACGTGTGTTTTGCATGTAAAATCCAAAGGAAGCGAAATTTATTCAAACTGTTAATATTTATCATAGACCAAGGTCCGGTACAACTGCGGACCAAATTTGAACCATTGTCTCGAATTCGAAGTTATTTGAGGCCGCCTGTTTTTGCACGTGAAACCCGAACGCGGGTGACTGTTTTTTCACGTAAAATATGAACGGTGCACTTACAAATAGTGCCATTAGCTGAGTGAGAACTTCAGCCCATTTAAAATGTTTTGCAAAAGAAATTAAGCGATTTAAACAACTTGCCTGGGCGCCAGCTCCAGTTCGTCGTTCAGACCTCGCTGAATGTTCTGTAACATAGCTATAATAAGACAGATGTTTGAATGGCTATATAAATGCTCACTGGTACAGGCTAAATCAAAAAGTTTTTCCCACGAGTTGCTAGCTCATACAGGAGCAGGGCATCCAAACCACCCCAAACTGCGATTCTGTACGCGGCCTTTTCACATAAATTTGAAGATTACAGCCCTTCCGCGCTTTAACGATGGTTGTGTACACATACTCTTTAGATTTTTACATACGATGATTTACGTCACTCATTCTGCCAAATTTCTGTCGACCAATACGCGAACAGAAGGTCAAGCGTTGTTTTAGTTGGTTTTTACGCCTTTAGGCGGATTCTTGGGCCCAATAAGAATTTTTTATTTCAGAATCTTATGGAAAATGCCTTTCTTTTAGTGTAAAGACAGAGTCTAATTTTCACGACGAAATGTTACCGTTCAGTAAGATTTAGTTTATCAAGATCAGAGGTTTCAGGAAGATTTATTTTTAGAGACGGCATGGGGCCACGACTGGTTACACTTGAATAGAATTTCGCTACTGCAACATATTTTAGTTTCAGGATCAATTTTCGTTTCTAAACTTTTCAATAACTAGTAGAACTAGTACAACACTCTAATATTTTAGGTTTCAAGCGGTTCTGAGTTTCAGTTTATCAAGAGAGTTTCGGTTTTCCACTGTGTTTCACATCAATATACTATCAAGGACGAAGACCCTGTTCAATCTCAGCTCACCTTCCTCTTTGTGTTCATTTTCGTGGAAAAAGCCTTTGAAGAACAGAAGTGTAGGCCAAAGAGCCACGACCACTGAAGGAAATTGTATGACAGTAAGGGCGGACTGTAAGGAAAACTAAATAAAATAAAAAAAGGTGACTCGTTCTGAGAACGGTGATTTATGTCTCTATTCGGCCATCAGTATTTAAAGTTTCTGTGACTTGATATCACATGAAACAACCACAGGTCGCGCACAGTGCAAGCAGTAACTTGCATTTTTCTAAATGTTCACCCAATAAAATGTAGTCTTTCTTTGCCTTTCCCACAAGTATTCTGTGTGATGCCTCTAGTTTAACTTGTTCGTGGCTGTAAGTCCTAGGTATTTAGTTGAACTGATAGCATTTAAATTTATGTGATTTATCGTGAGACCGAAGTTTAACTGATTTTTTTAGTATTCGCGTGTAGAATCCCACACTTTTTATTGTTTAGTGTCAATTTCCATTTTTTGCGCAGTACACGCCTTGTCAAAATCATTTTGTAATTCAGTTTTATCTTCTGATGACTTTACAAGACAATAACCAACTCAATTCTCTATATTACACCATTTAAAGTTCTTGAACGAGAAAAAGGAATGCTGAAATTCTCTTGAAATTTTTAAACGAACGTACCAGTCCACTACAAAGAGAGAGAGAGAGAGAGAGAGAGAGAGAGAGAGAGAGAGAGAGAGAGAGATAAAGACAGAGGGAGAGGGAGACAGAAAAAGACAGAGAGAGAGAGAGAGAGAGAGAGAGAGAGAGAGAGAGAGGACGAGAGGGCGAGAGAGAGAGAGAGAGAGAGAGAATGTTCTCCACTTTCTTTCGTTGCTCTTTGTGTAGGTCTTGCGCAAATTTTGCATTAGCATTTAGCAGTTTTGCTAGCGTTCAATATCGCTATATAATTGCCAGACGCTAAAGACATTTCAGTCTAACACGTGACATATCCCAATACCTGATCTAAGTGGACTGGTAATGCCGAGAAATAAATGTAACTTGTTCTCACCTTTACAGCTTTGTACCCAAACGGGCGGCTATCAATATTTTTACTTAATTATATTACCTATTGGTCCATTGTGGCTGCAACTATTAATGTAAAAAAAGAAGGAATAATGTTTTCAAGAATTTTAGAACTAGAAATGTAGCATAATAGTGTAATATACCAAACTACGGGCATGTAAATATACTGACTTAAAAAAGAAAGTAGGACCTTTAACAGGGCACCATGTTATCAAAACATGTTAATCAAACTAAGATAGAAAATACTCTCTCGAGTAAGAGTTGAAAATCGTAGAAGAAATCAGCATTTGTCTTCGGTGGGTAAAGTACTCTATTATTAGAATTTTACTGTATAGTGTTTGCACAATGTCAACGGAACATGGAAGTTTCCTGTCCTCTTATCCTGAACGACCTCTCATTTGCTGCCTACCTTCGTACTAGTATCCATCACAAAAGCGCTACCATGTTTCGCCGACTTTTTTGAATTCAGCCGGAACTTGAGCAGAACTTGTGTCACTTCTTCTGGTGGAGGGCTGCAATATTTACGGCAGCAGCCGCCTCAACAGCGGCAAGATGAAACTATTGCACGACAAAAAATACTTTTTTGATTAAAACTTTGTTCAAAGCAATAACAACTCTTCCAATACATACTGAAACTCTGCGCATTCTATTCATAAAATTTTGTAAATCGCTGTTTTATCTACTGTAGTTTTAATGATAATACTGCTTTCTACCTACATGTGCTCTTTCAGTTTCGTCAGCGGCAACCAAAAAAGTCGCTGGCTGCAATCCCGCCATCGCTATCCGTTGTTTTATTGCGTGTCGCTTTCATGCATAATCCTGACCACATAAACTACACATGTACGGAGAGTCTAGTCTACGCCGTGAAACATACCGAATTTGATCACCGTTGCCCGTACTGAAATGAGGTAACCGCAACTAGAACAGATAATATGCTTGACGTGCAACGTTTTTAAAGAATACGTTACAACTGATTCATCGTACTCACAACACAAATGTTCCGTTTTCTCTTCACTTCCAGGCTGGAATAACGACAATTGCAGAATGCTATCACATGTGCAGGAACAGGTAATAAAAACGTTCGAAACAGTTACTGTTCACTACACTACATAACATTTCTACAGAGTAGCTGTTCAAAATGTCGACGGCTGTGATAAAAAAAAAAAAATGGTTCAAATGGCTCTGAGCACTATGGGACTTAACATCTGTGGTCATCAGTCCCCTAGAACTTAGAACTACTTAAACCTAACAAACCTAAGGACATCACACACATCCATGCCCGAGGCAGGATTCGAACCTGCGACCGTAGCGGTCACGCGGTTCCAGACTGAAGAGCCTTTAACCGCACGGCCACACCGGCCGGCGGCTGTGATAAGATGCGTTGTAGAGCGACTTGACAAAGACTGCGTTACACTCTCAAGAATCGCAGAGGATTGGCCAATAACTTCTAGGGCTGCCAATCCCTGGAACGTGCGTTACATGTAAATTTACTCGATAGTGCATATATTCATGATGAAATAATTCCTGATTCGGCTGCAAGTAGGCATTGAAATAATTTTCATAACGAGAATAAAATCTGTGCGGCACTCGAACCTGGTTATCCAGTTTCTCGCAATCGGTTGCGAGAAGTGGGAAATCCGCGTTTGAATCCCGGTCCGGCACACGTTTTCATTTGTCGCCATTGAAATCATTTCAGGGCTTAATTGCAGCCGATTCAAAAATTATTTCATTTCATTTCATCTAATATGTGCATGGCTGCAGGATCATGAATGTGTCTGTCCTTTCGGACACGTCCGAAATAAGACACCACGCCTATATAAAGGTACAGACATCTGCACTGGTTGGCAAGCATCTCAGTGAATACCGTCACAGATCGGAGCTACCAACCGAACTAATTACTCTGTGGCTAGCCAGTGGCGACTAAAAATCCTTTATCTAAACCTACACTCCACGACCCATCTTTCGGTGTGTATCAAAGGGTACCTGTGGCACAAATATGATTCACCTCTTTTCCTTTTCAAGCTGCGAATGGTACACGGTAAATAACCGCACAGGTTCCATGCCATCGTTCGTTCTTTTCTGAATGTGCGACCAAGATACGGCCCGAGTCACAAATCGTATTTGAGCTACCGACTGCGAGCTGGCGGTATGAATTTATGAACATGTTAAGGAATGCAATTTCTTGGCTTCGGCTGAAAGTTATTTCCGCTTTTCAAACGTGTTGTGTCGGCTACTGTGCGAGTCAGCACCGACGGAAACAAGGAAGGAGAGAAGTTGCGATGGCTTGTGGCAGAAATCCAAAATTATCTGTACATAACACTTGCGGATTAACAGAACACTTTATTTCTAAAAAGCAAAGAAACATAACTTTTCTTGATTAAAGTTCTTCTGGGTATTATGCCGCGTCATTGCTAAAAACTAACAACAATAATAAACTAAATCGACTTTTCGGCCGAATTGCAACGGCCATCTTCAGGACACGACTGGTTTTGCATGGGGATAGGTGCTTCTATTTATTACAGACTATCGATGTCTGACGTCACTGTTGTAAAACTTTTAATTGGCCCTCTAATATGATTGGCTAGTCATTACGTAAGGGAAGATGGAAGGAAAGAGGCTATTCGTGGATGTCCATGTCGTCAACGATTGGTAGCAGTCCGCCAATCAGCGTTCGGCTTCTGATCGGCAAGTTTTCCTCCTGGTGTGCGCGGAAGTGGACTAACAGTTGCTCTACAGCTGTTTGTGCAGATACGTCCGTGTCCCGTGTAGCTTCTGCCCCGCGACCGCTCGCGGCCGTTAGACTGGGATGGCCGGAAACCAGGATGCCGGGAGTTTGTAGCCATCTTCTCTGTTGATGTTGTCAGGCTGCTTAATAAATTCGATCGCCTCCCGTATTTTGCGTTCTCGCATCCACGATTCTTTCGCCAGTACTCGGGCTTCCTGGAACCTGACAGGTTGTTCACAGTCACGGTGGTGTTCCAAATCAAATGTTCAAATGTGTGTGAAATCTTATGTGACTTAACTGTTAAGGTCATCAGTCCCTAAGCTTACACACTACTTAACCTAAACTATCCTAAGGACAAACACACACACCCATGCCCGAGGGAGGACTCTGCCGGGACCAGCCGCACAGTCCATGACTGCAGCGCCTTAGACCGTTCGGCTAATCCCCCGCGGCGTTGGTGTTCCGCTATCGCCGATTTATTATGTTGTTGTAATCATACATAGCGCTCGTGTTCTGCTACTCGTAAGCTGACAGCTCTCCCTGTTTCTCCTATGTAGGTAGCTCCGCCCTCACACCGTAGTTCGTAAACACCTGCAGTGTTAAGATTGTTGACTACATCCTTGGTGGAACCTATCATTTCGTGGATCCTGTGACTGCTTCGAAAAATCGGTTTTAAACCTCGTCGGCGGAGGACGTTGCCTAGCCGTTCACTGACGCCTTTTACATATGGTACAGGGTGTTTCAAAAATGACCGGTATATTTGAACCGGCAATAAAAACTAAACGAGCAGCGATAGAAATACACCGTTTGTTGCAATATGCTTGGGACAACAGTACATTTTCAGGCAGACAAACTTTCGAAATTACAGTAGTTACAATTTTCAACAACAGATGGCGCTGCGGTCTGGGAAACTCTATAGTACGATATTTTCCACATATCCACCACGCGTAGCAATAATATGGCGTAGTCTCTGAATGAAATTACCCGAAACCTTTGACAACGTGTCTGGCGGAATGGCTTCACATGCAGATGAGATGTACTGCTTCAGCTGTTCAATTGTTTCTGGATTCTGGCGGTACACCTGGTCTTTCAAGTGTCCCCACAGAAAGAAGTCACAGGGGTTCATGTCTGGCGAATGGGGAGGCCAATCCACGCCGCCTCCTGTATGTTTCGGATAGCCCAAAGCAATCACACGATCATCGAAATATTCATTCAGGAAATTAAAGACGTCGGCCGTGCGATGTTGCCAGGCACCATCTTGCATAAACCACGAGGTGTTCTCAGTGTCGTCTAAGGCAGTTTGTACCGCCACAAATTCACGAAGAATGTCCAGATAGCGTGATGCAGTAATCGTTTCGGATCTGAAAAATGGGCCAATGATTCCTTTGGAAGAAATGGCGGCCCAGTCCAGTACTTTTTGAGGATGCAGGGACGGTGGGACTGCAACATGGGGCTTTTCGGTTCCCCATATGCGCCAGTTCTGTTTATTGACGAAGCCGTCCAGGTAAAAATAAGATTCGTCAGTAAACCAAATGCTGCCCACATGCATATCGCCGTCATCAATCCTGTGCACTATATCATTAGCGAATGTCTCTCGTGCAGCAATGGTAGCGGCGCTGAGGGATTGCCGCGTTTAAATTTTGTATGGATAGAGGTGTAAACTCTGGCGCATGAAACGATATGTGGACGTTGGCGTCATTTGGACCGCAGCTGCAACACGGCGAACGGAAACCCGAGGCCGCTGTTGGATCACCTGCTGCACTAGCTGCGCGTTGCCCTCTGTGGTTGCCGTACGCGGTCGCCCTACCTTTCCAGCACGTTCATCCGTCACGTTCCCAGTCCGTTGAAATTTTTCAAACAGATCCTTTATTGTATCGCTTTTCGGTCCTTTGGTTACATTAAGCCTCCGTTGAAAACTTCGTCTTGTTGCAACAACACTGTGTTCTAGGCGGTGGAATTCCAACACCAGAAAAATCGTCTGTTCTAAGGAATAAACCATGTTGTCTACAGCACACTTGCACGTTGTGAACAGCACACGCTTACAGCAGAAAGACGACGTACAGAATGGCGCACCCACAGACTGCGTTGTCTTCTATATCTTTCACATCACTTGCAGCGCCATCTGTTGTTGAAAATTGTAACTACTGTAATTTCGAAAGTTTGTCTGCCTGAAAATGTACTGTTGTCCCAAGCATATTGCAACAAACGGTGTATTTCTATCGCTGCTCGTTTAGTTTTTATTGCCGTTTCAAATATACCGGTCATTTTTGAAACACCCTGTAAGTGTACCAGTGGAAGCTTCTCTTCTTTGACTTCCTCTCGTCTTCTGCTCCCTTTGGTTTTAGCTACCTTTCGTATGATGTTGTCATCATAGCCGTTGGCACGAAACGTGTTTTGTAGCTCCTTTAATTCTTCTTTGATGTTATTGTCATCGCTTATCCGGTAGGCTCGGGCAGTTAACGTATGCAGAACATAATACTTTCGAGCTGGGTGGTGGTGACTCTCCGCGTGCAGGTACCGATTAGTGTGCGTTGGTTTCCGGTACACTTTGTGTCCCTGGCAGCTCTGTATACTTCCACACCCAGAAATGGCAAGGTACCATTGTTTTCAGTCTCGTGTGTGAACTTTATATTTTCGTGCAGGCTATTTAAGTGCTGCAAGAAGTTTCCCAACTCCGCTTCACCGTGCGGCCAGATAAAAAATGTGTCCTCCACATGCAAAACTATGCAAAACCAGTCGTGCCCTGAGGAAGGCCGTTGCAATTCGGCGGAAACGTCAGTTTTAGATTGTTATTGTTGTTAGTTTACAGCATTGACGCGGCATAATACCCAGAAGAATTTGAATCACTATGACACCTGCCGCGGAAGCCTACGTTCTTATATAACTTATCTTCTTGTTACGAGGTGGCTTCCTGTGTTTTCTGTGCCTCCTACATGTAATTACTTTTACACACTATTACTACTAGCAGAAAGCAAGCTAACTATCGTCTTCCTGTTACTAAGTACTGACGATCTCGAAGTCTGCGATCGAACCGCCCCCGACCACAAATGGGCGGTTGGTTAAGTCAGCGTTGACAGGGGGCGCTAAACTCCGTCTTCCTGAAGGTTTGGCGCTGCCCGCTGTTTCCATTGGCGCTCTGGCCAGCACCTTCTTGATGTCGTTCCGCGGCGCTGCGCTGGCATATGTGCAGTCGATACTTTAGGACTGGACAAAACGTTTCTCGTTTTATGCTGCTACAGCGGTAGACATTCTTAACGAAGAATCATTTCGCTTTCTGGAATGCTACAATCATTTTCGGCTTTTCCCCTTGACGCCTTATTTGAATTCATACAGGCAGCCTTGGTTTGCCTTGTATACATATTCTTCATGAGTAACACATGAGCTGCACTTTGTACACAACATTGTCATGAGTGCATGAGGTGTTCGGTGAGGAGAGAACAATCATCAGAAACAGTGTACTCTCCTGGCAATCTCGATCGCATGATCTTACTCCCTGTGATTCTTACCTGTGCCGAAAATTTAAAGGTCAGACGTGCTCAGATAATTCTCACCAACTGGAAGAGCTACAGCAGAACATTTAAAAGGCTATAGCCGCTATCCCTCAGGTATATCAGCTACGCACATTTCACAGTTTCATAAATCGGGTACAGTGCTGCACCGACGTCAGCAGTGGTCATTTCCATTATCTCCTGCGATGTTCATTATGAAGGCTCTGTCTCGGGTCAGTCTTATTGTAAATATTTTCCTAGACAGTTTTATTTTGCCCACACTGTAATAAGGAATCACGATTGAACGTTTATTTGTCGATACATCCATGCTCCTATCCCAAACAAGCGTACATTATTTAAAGCAGGTACATCGCGATATGAGTTGACTGTGATATGCGCGTGAATGTATCAATAAATAAATCATAATTTCAACGCGATTCGTTGTCATACCCTGGTTACACATCGCCATTAATGTCCCACCATGACTATCACTATTATTATTTGCTGTTTACTTAGTTTCCGTCACAGCTGCATATCATCGTTAATGGTGACTAGTTTCGAATGCTTTCGTACATTTCCACACTGCTGCCTACATCAGAAGGTACCATATTAACAAAAATATAATATGTTAAAATACATAATGTTTTCAGTATACTGAATGCACATATCACACTATTGTCCCTGATACTTAACTGTAACACCCCCCTGCGGGTCTGGGGTAAGAATAGGCCCGAGGTATTCCTGCCTGTCGTAAGAGGCGACTAAAAGGAGTTTCAACCGTTTCGGCATTCCATGTGATGGTCCCCCTTGGGGTTTGACCTTTTTTTCAAAATTCTACAGAAGTACGAGCCTTTTGGGAAGGACGCCTTACGTGGTGTATCACTGGTCCTCAGTGCACTAAGACCTTGGCACTCAGCATTGTAACGGCGTTGGAACCACACCCACTATTCCTCCAATTGGGCCTAAACGCCTGATGGGTGGCACACGTTCCGCCCATAGTGCGTCCCCATCTGCACCTACGATCATGATGGACTTACCATGGCACCCGAAATCCAGCACGGTAGCCAGCCCGTTGTGGTGGGGTCGTCATGTACCCTCTAGGTTGTAGCCCCCTGACAACACAGGGATCGTACTGCCGATACCTGAGCTGCACCCTCCTCACGTCGGCCAAGGAGTAGATGCCCGTCTCCTTGGGGCATCAGGAGTCCCGGCAACGGTCATCCTGCCAGGTGGCCCTTGCTGAGGCTGGGTGGCGCCCGTGGGGAGAACCCCTGGTCGGAGTGGGTGGTATCAGGGCGGACGTTTCACAGATGAAACGTCAACATGTATCAGGTCGCTCTGCGGCCGAATCTTTTAAAAGGAAAGGTACTGTCTCTGATTCTGGTTCTCCTGCCCTTTCCCCCTTGGCCACTCCCTGGGAGGAAGGACAGGCCCGCCGGCTTGGGGCGAAGTACTTCCCCCGCTATTTAGTCTGTTCTCGGGGCGATGGGGGGACGTTCGCCACCTCCAAGCCCATGTTCTTTGTCCAGCACATCGAGGACATCTTCGGGGAAATCGAGGCTCTCAGTAAAATGCATTCGGGGTCCATTCTTATAAAGACCGCCTCCGCCACACAGTCGGCGGCGCTCCAGGCGTGCGACCGACTAGGGGACATCCCAGTGTCCATTGTCCCGCATCTGGCACTGAATAGGACGCAGGGGGTTATTTTTCATCAGGACCTCCTGCTGCAATCTGATGAGGAGCTCAGGGCCAACCTGGAGCGCCGAGGCGTGCATTTCGTCTGGCGAGTTCAGCGCGGCCCCAAAGAATGTCGCATCGACACCGGAGCCTTTATCCTCGCCTTCGAGGGCGACGTTCTGCCGGAGAAGGTAAAGGTGATGTGCTACCGGTGCGACGTGCGACCTTACGTCCCGCCTCCTATGCGCTGCTTTCGGTGTTTGCGCTTTGGGCACATGTCGTCACAGTGTGAGGCTGAGCCCCTTTGTGGCGATTGTGGACGTCCTCTTCGTGAGGAACATACATGAACCCCACCACCTCGGTGCGTCAATTGTCCAGGCATCCACTCGCCTAGATCTTTAGACTGCCCCGCATATCAGAAGGAGAAGAAGATTCAAGAATTAAAAACTTTGGATCGTCTCTCTTATTCTGAGGCCAGGAAGAAGTATGACCGCCTCCATCCTGTGACGTTGACAACTTCGTTTGCCTCAGTCGTGTCCACTCCTTCCACAGTATCCTCACCCCTATCCTGTCCCCCCTCCACCTCCTCACCCCATCCGGGGTCTATGCCTTCGCCTCCCAAATCCCTCCCTTGCAAATCCTCCTCCCTCGTGGCCCCTGCCCCCTCTGCCCCTTCCTCCTCCTCCCCCTCCGCCGCCTGAGAAGCGATCCTCTTCTCAGGCGTCCATTGGGGAAACGTTCCGGACCCCGGCTTCCGAGGTCCAGCGTTCCAAAACGGACCCCACGCGTGAGGATCTTCTTCGGGTCCAGCCCACCATCCCTGTGCCTCATCGGACTTCCAAGAAGGCCTCCAAGAAGAAATCCTTATCCCCCTCTCCACCCCAGCGCATTTCGTCTGACGCTCCATCCGCGAGTCGCTGCTCCCAGCCGTCCTCAGTTTCGCCGGGACGCTCTGCTGCCAGGCGCTCAGCTGGCCTCTCGTCGGCAAATGATGCTGCCCCTCCTACGCAACCCGACAAAGCGGCCGCAGCCGGCGACGACTCGATGGAACAGGATCCGCCTCCCACCGGTTGTAGCGTTGTTCCCTCGAAACCTGGCCGTCCGCGGCCGTCGAGGTGACCAGCTCTTCACCCGTTTCGTTCCCCCCTTTTTTCTGACTAGCGATGGCTTTGTTACATTGGAACATCAGAGGTATTCGATCTAATCGGGAGGAATTACAACTGCTCCTCTGCCTGCACTGTCCGCTCGTCCTTGGTCTCCAGGAAACCAAGTTGCGCCCAACTGACCGTATTGCTTTTACCCACTATACCTCGGAGCGGACTGACCTCATCCCTGCGGACGGTATTCCAGCTCATGGTGGGGTCATCTTGCTCGTTCGGGACAATGTCTATTACCATCCCATCCCATTGACCACCCCACTCCATGCAATAGCTGTCCGTATTACTCTTTCTGCCTTTACTTTTTCTGTTTGTACCGTCTACACTCCATCGTCATCCGCAGTTAGTCAGGCTTTTTTTTCGCGGAGGTTTCAAGCTCCGCCCATTACCACCCTGCCTTCCTTCCCAGGAATGAGGCAGAAGAGGCTCGGCGACCTTCCTTCCCCTCTCTGAATCTGGAAAATTATAATGCCCCCTTTACCATGCGGGAACTCGAACGTGCACTTGCACTGTCCCGGTCCTCTGCTCAAGTGCCAGATGCCATTCACGTTCAGATGCTGGCACACCTTTCTCCGGCAGGCAGAAGCTTCCTTCTTCATACCTACAATAGCGTCTGGACCGAAGGTCAAGTCCCCATGCGTTGGCGACGCCGTCGTTGTTCCTATACCCAAACCCGGGAAGGATAGACACGTTCCTTCTAGTTACCGTCCCATTTCTCTTACAAGCTGTGTCTGTAAGGTGATGGAGCACATGGTTAACGCTCGGTTAGTTTGGATTCTTGAATCTCGACGGCTACTTACCAATGTTCAATGCGGCTTTCGTCACCGCCGCTCCGCTGTTGGCCACCTTGTGACCCTGTCGACATTCATCATGAACAACTTTATGCGAAAGCGCCAAACGGTAGCCGTGTTCTTCGATTTGGAGAAGGCTTATGATACCTTTTGGAGAGGAGGTATCCTCCGCACTATGCACAGGTGGGGTCTACGCGGTCGCCTGCCCCTTTTTATTGATTCCTTTTTAACAGACCGAAAGTTTAGGGTACGTGTGGGTTCCGCCTTGTCCGACGTCTTCCTCCAGGAGAACGGAGTGCCCTAGGGCTCCGTCTTGAGCGTAGCCCTTTTTGCCATAGCGATCAATCCTATTATGGATTGTATTTCACCTAATGTCTCAGGCTCTCTTTTTGTCGATGACTTCGCGATCTACTGCAGTGCCCAGAGAACATGCCTCCTGGAGCGCTGCCTTCAGCGTTGTCTCGACAGCCTATACTCATGGAGTGTGGCAAATGGCTTCCGGTTCTCCGAAGGGAAGACGGTTTGCATCAACTTTTGGCGATATAAAGCGTTCCTTCCGCCATCCTTACATCTCGGTCCCGTTGTTCTCCCATTCGTGGAAACAACTAAGTTTCTAGGGCTCACACTGGACAGGAAACTTCGTTGGTCCCCGCACGTCTCTTATTTGGCTGCCCGTTGTACACGTTCCCTTAATGTCCTCAGAGTGCTTAGTGGTTCATCTTGGGGAGCGGATCGCACTGTCCCGCTTCGCTTGCATCGGTCCATAGTCCGATCGAAGCTGGATTATGGGAGCCTCGTCTATTCGTCTGCTCGGCCATCCCTCTTACGCCGTCTCAACTCCATCCACCATAGGGGGTTACGTCTTGCGACTGGAGCCTTCTACACTAGTCCCGTCGAGAGTCTTTATGCTGAAGCTGCCGAATTACCATTGACCTACCGGCGCGACGTACTGCTTTGTCGGAATGCCTGCCGGCTGTTGTCAATACCCGACCACCCCTCTTATCAGTCCTTCTTCGTCGATTCTCTCGATCGTCAGTATGGGTTGTATGTGTCTGCCCTGCTGCCCCCTGGAGTCCGCTTGTAACCTCCCCCTCACTTACCGACCTTAATGACAGTGAAAAATGAAACCGCGTGTACCTAATGGGAGTTTTGGAAAAGCAATCGTCACCGAAGTTAACCTGTCGGTAAAGAGGGAGGAAAGGGTTACATCTAAATGAAAGGAAAAGTGCTAATGAAACTGGTGGAAATTAATTTTGAAAAGGGGTAAAGTTAATAAAGAAGGTAAATGTGCAGCCGTTACGTTAACAATTAACTAGCGGTAATTAGGTATTTGAGATTTGGGGGAAATCACGGTCGCCAGTCCTAAGGACAATTACTATAGTAACTGAAAAAGAAAGGTTATTACACATATAATTAGCACTAGAAGCGTGGCAACTGAAGGTTGACACGTGTAGTGTGAAAACTGAAAGTTTGTCAGAAGTAATAAATTTCGCTACACCCTGACTTAATTTAGCAAAAGAATTAATAACCGGAAAATCGAAAGTTAATTTAGTGACTGAAGTGAATAGTGAGCTTTCTTTCTGAAGCACATCGAAATTCAGTAAAATACGGTTAGTCTTGGACTACCTCAACAATCATTTCAAAAACTACTTGAATCTACGCAATTTAGAAATAAGAGATTTAACTTTGAACTTGAATTAAATGATCCTGAACAATTAACAATAGTAAAATTTAGTACGTACCAAGCTGAGCTGCAGTCACAGGTAACTAAAATACGGTAACAAAACTCGCACTCTTAATTTGTGCTTGTGCAATCTAAATATTGTAGCCAGCTGAACTTTGAAATTAAAACAGTGAAATCGAATGATGCTGGCGTTTGAATTTCAACGACCCTCGGGCTCATTTCGGAAAAGGAAGGGACCCTGCTTGGCAATGCAATTGGGACAATGAGCAACAAAGGTTCATGCTAAGTTGCTGTAATTTTGCGAGGCAAATGGAACAATTTGAAAAGCTGAGGTCTGCCATACAGTTCTGAAACTTTACGTGCTTTTAGTCTTCCTTGTTGGTTGATTGAAGGTTTGAAGCCGTCGATCGAGGAGGTGGCGACAGTCACTCATTGTCGGCCGTCGCTGTTGCAGAAGCTGGATGTTGGCGCGCCTTCTTCTCGACACGGTCACCAGGCGAAACGGGCTCTTGATGTGCGCCAGCTAATGCTTCCCGTCCGCGACACCATGTCAGAAACTATCATCGCGAGTCGAGCGCAATTACATGCTGCCAAACCCCGAAAGCGCGGCAACTCGCGGGAGCGTCACACAACACCTGCTCCACTCGCTACTCCCGCCAGACCCCTCTGCTCCGCCCGCGCTCCACGCGGCAGAGTTAACACTACCAAAGATCCTACACACTTTGATTCTTCACACGACCCATCGATGTAATCGTTCGATAGCAGTTTTCCCTAGGCAAGACTCAGCGCAAAAATACAAATAATATTTACGAAACAAACCAATTATACATCGACATAAGTGCATAAATATATATATACAAACAGTAAAACAATTACAATATATAAAGAGACAGAAATGTCATATCTTGAGGTAACAAAACAAGGAAAAAAAATAATAGTACAATAGATGGAAATAGGAGGATATGCATTTCCGGCGTTACACGTGCCCCACATTGTCTGAGGATGTTCGTGTAACGTAAACAGACTCAGAAAATGTCCCAAAAAAAGAAACAGCGGAAATGCATATGCTCAAAACATCAACAAAATTTAGCATTCGTCTAATTAATCATAAATCAATTTTTAGACCATAATAATTGAGTGGAGACACTCCTAATCTTATTCCACTCTGTCATCTTGCACAAAATAAAACAGGTTGACAACATATTAAAATTCATAGAAAACATAGAAAATGGTTTAGCTATTCTAAAATTGTCAAAATTCCCACCAGTATCAAGAAATGGAATACTATTTGCAAAATTGATCAGAGTGCATGGTCATAAAAAACAGGTATATCAAAATACGCAAACTAATAATTAATTACATAGAATACACATTTTTATGTAACCTTTTCATAATTAATTTTCTCGTCATGTCCAATTAACGCTAAACAAGAAAATAATATACATCAGATCGAAAAAAACATAAATATTGACAGTAGAATTCTTTCAGCTGTCCAGGAAGAAAAACAATTCCGCCTTCCGTACTCGCAAGTACAAAGAATGCCGACAGCGGCCCAAGAGCCAACAGCGGCACAAGAGCCGACAGCGACTCGCCTCGCCAGTATTGTTGCGCCCGCGTGTGCGGCACGCTTGATCTCACTCGCCCTTGTGACGGCGTTTCCAGAACGTCCGTTCCACTGAATTCTTTCGGAAAAACTCACTCCCGAGTAATCTCAAGGAGTCCATAAACACTATCACAGTGGATAACTCAACACTGTCCATCATCACACATGTACTAGCCTGAAACTTAAAACAGCGTCTAAGTACATCGGCAATGACTAGTAAATCACATATTTATGAAATCTTACAGCTATTTACAAAATCATATTTACATTCCTTAATCTACTGTGACTCAGCTGAAAACTTAAACTAGCAGCTTGGATTTTTCAGTTGATTAGATCATGATTAAATTGATTAAAATTAAATTGATTAATCAAAATTAATTACTTATTAATTACAACTTCTTTAATGACCTTGGTCAGTCAAAAGCATGGCAATCTAGCAAATCGTTAAATCTTACACTCTATTTTACATACTGTATAAATTACCCATTGTGTGGTATTAATCGATCCTAGGTTGGTACAATTTCAAGTCTACAATATTCCGTAAGCATTTGTGTGAGGCATACCAATGACTTTATATGGTCCATTATAAACAAACTTAAATTTAGAGTTTTCATGGTCTATCTCGCTCGATTTCTCATGAGCTTTTATAAGTACTAAGTCTCCGATTGCAAACTTAGCAAAACGCGCTTTAGCGTCATGACGACGTATGCGAGCATCGGCTTTTAGCTTCATTACTTCTCGCAAACGATCTTTTTTCACACCAATACTAATGTTAATCCGTGGAGGGAATTTGATTATCTCTTCCACTAAACTTTCTACACTTTTGTCAATGCCGAGATTCCTCACTTTACGGCAGTTCAAATTCATACCTACATCAATACCATCCGGCCAGTTAACAATGTGTATAGGCTGGTATTGCCTATGCACACCGTCTCCTGCCTCGTCAAAACTAACTACTATTGTTTTATCTTGGGACGTACATGTCAAAGTTTTGCTTTCGCAATTAATCACTGCGCGGTACTTTAATAGCCAATCTAACCCGATAATTACTTCCGCAGTTAAGTCTGGCACGACGACAAACTCTTGTTCAAATCGTGCCCCACATATCTCGAAGTTGACAAAAATCTGTTTTGTGACCGGTTTACTGGCCTTCCCAGTAGCACCGATAATTTTCACTCCTGATACTGGCATAACTACGATGCCAGGTCTGTCCTTCAGTAACTCAAATATTTTCCCAGATACAGCACTCAATTCTGCACCGGTGTCAATCAACACGTTTAGTTGTAGGTCGTGCATATTAACAGACACTACTATCTGTCTACACTTGTCCTCGACTGTTTCTTTATTTTCCCACAGTAAATCCTCGTCTATATCCAGGTCATTCCAGAAAAAACCATCCGGCTTTGATCCTAAATCCGGTTTATCTGGCGGCTTTTTCAGTCTCTGTTCACATACAGTTTTAATTTCAACACGTTTGTCCTGAGGCTTAGTCTCTAGCTTCGCCTCCAATACCGAAACCTTTTCCTGTAACTCGTCAACTAGAGAGTGTTGCTTTGCTATCGATTCACTAATTGTCACCTTCGTTGATTCCTCTTTGGTCAGATTGATCTCATCTGCCAATCTACCTGGAGGAATGTGCCCAGTCGCATCTGAAATTACTTCCTCTGGATCTGCGCAACCCACACTGCTACCGTCTGACCGCATAACGTCAGCTCTAACCTCATACACGCTGAAATCTATGTGCTTTTCTACCAATTGTGTCCGGCTATCACTAAAATTTTCGTAATCTTTCCCCTTAATACTCTTGCAATGTTTAAACTGGAGGTTTGCGTCGGATGGGTCGGCTACTTCTACCACTATAACTTTCGGTAAAGTCTGCCGGTTAGGGCAAGAACTTTCCGTTACTCCTTCAACATCTAACTCCTGCGGGACGAAACACGACGAATCTTGCTCGTGCTGCCCATTAACATCAACTATTTCTGGTAAAGTCTGCCGGTTAGGGCCAGAACTTTCAATCACTTCACAAATACTATCTTCCTGTGGGACGAGACGCGGCAAATACTGCACGCGCTCCCCATAAACACTTCTCCCATACAGACCCCTATAATCTCTTAGTTCGTCGTATAAGCGACCGAACTGCCTTAACCAGACCTCATCCCTCTCTGCATCCCCTCGCTCAATGACGGACGTTTTATCCGACATCTGATCTTCTCTAAACAATTGCGAATCATTCTTAAACTCAATCTCCAGTTCCGCTGTGGGTATTACAGCTGCCACTTTATAATCGATTTCCGGAACACTACTCAAATTGTTCTCACTGACAGTGAATGTACTTCCTACTGCCGTGTCTACAGCTGATCTACTACTTGTGGGCGCACTCCTTTCTCCTAACACTGGCACACTCTCCCGCCGTTGATTATTCCATACGGAATTTTCATAACGACGACACCTGGGTTTTCTCTTGTTATTGGGCCGCCAAAATTTCTCCACGCCCGGTCGGCCCCTCACCGGCGCGGCTAATGGTTTCCCTGTCTCGTCCCAGCAGATACGCTCCCCGGATACTGCTGAGGCGGCTGGTCACACCCTCTGGCGTTATTACTATTCTGTGAAGCCCGTATCACGTTAGTGTGATACTGGTTTCCGTCATTCCTGTTATTATTTGCATTGTACCGATTGTTATTACGGTCCGAACCATTATTGTTATTGCTGCCATGGTTGCGGTATGCATTATTCCCATGGTTATCGTTGTTGTGGTTGCTGTGGTACCCGTTGTTGTTACCACGGCCTCTACCACTGTCGCGATTATTGCGCCAATTGTCCTCGTCCTCCACTCTTTCCAGGAAATCATTTATTGTCCTGTAATTGCTTCCTACGTAGCGTTTTGTATCATCTGGAAGCTTCTTGTAGAGTTCCCAGACTATTTCGGATTCCGTGCGGCGATCACGCAAATATTCCAACTTGCGGATCCAGCCCTCACAAAACTCCTTCATCGAGCCGCGCGAATTCACATCGAAAGGCCTCGAAACGACAAATTCGCGCCAGACACTTTGCTGTTTTTGCTCTGACCAGTATTCAGCCAGAAACAAATTTTTAAACTCGTCAAAAGTCAGGTTCGTAATGTTGAGGTTTAGGCCCCAACGCTTGGCATCACCAGCCAACACATCAATAACCGCATTAATTTTTCTCTCATTAGTCCATGATCTGGGTAAAGCTCTTTCACAATTTTTAATGAAATCCGTCGGGTGTATACCGCCTTTTTTCAAGGGGTCGAACCGCTCCTCTTTCGTCAACAACTCCGAACTATGTGCACAGATTGGCACACAGCTCTGTTTTTCGTCAAGTTTCCTTTCTAATTCCGACACCCTCGTAATCACTTGGCAAGTGGTTGTCGCAAGCGTTTCCACTTCCCTCTTTTTCTCTTCGCAGGTGTTAGCCTGCTTCGTCACTTTGGTATCTACTTCGGATACTAAAGCCTTTAAAGTTTCCACCTTCTGTTGATCCTCTTTTCTCACTAATTGAATTTGTTCCGTCACCTTATTCTCGATGATCGGAGCAACTGCGTCTCCTACACTTTTCTCGATTCTGCTAATTTCGGAATCAAAACGAGTATTTATGCTCGCAATTTCCGCCTGAACGCCTATCATTTCCTGTTTAAGGTTACCGATTTCGGTATTAATCACGACAATATCGTCTTTGATTTTATCAACTTTTGTGTTAACAACTTCAACATTGTTGTTAACAACATTAATAGCTTTGTTCTGATTGTCTAGCATTCGTTCAATTTTTTCAGACTGAGCTACTTGCTTGGAAGCCTGAGCTGCTTGCTCGGCAACCTGAGCTTCTTGCTTGGCAGACAGAGCTTTAATTTCTGCCGATTGACTCTTGATTTCGTTAATCAAAACATTCAATAAATCAGTTAAATTCCCGGAAACCACCGGTTTTACTTCCGTAGCGGCTTCCTCTTTCATTGTCCCCCCGTATTCGTCATCAAGGGATTCAGATTTGATTTTCACTTCCGATTCCGAAACATTTTCTAAAGTCTGGAATTCCATTTCTGCTCTTTGTTGCGTTTCGGCGGTCGCATCTTTCATGCTAGCCGCCTGCCCCGGAACAATGGGTACCGCTGTGCGCGTTTCCCACTGTTCGACTGATTGTTCCGTATCCAAGTCTACCAAACTTTGGTAATTGTTGCCTTCACTCATTTTAATAATTTTCAATATAAATGCAAAATCTCAACTCTAATTAGGATTCCTCACACTATTTATTCTCGCTGACGTAACGACCATTTCGTAACCAGTACTTTGTTACGAGATTTGCACAATGCAAAATTCGTGTCCAGAACAACCTCAAATTCGAAGATTGTCCTGTCACGGTCGCCACGTGTAACCTCCCCCTCACTTACCGACCTTAATGACAGTGAAAAATGAAACCGCGTGTACCTAATGGGAGTTTTGGAAAAGCAATCGTCACCGAAGTTAACCTGTCGGTAAAGAGGGAGGAAAGGGTTACATCTAAATGAAAGGAAAAGTGCTAATGAAACTGGTGGAAATTAATTTTGAAAAGGGGTAAAGTTAATAAAGAAGGTAAATGTGCAGCCGTTACGTTAACAATTAACTAGCGGTAATTAGGTATTTGAGATTTGGGGGAAATCACGGTCGCCAGTCCTAAGGACAATTACTATAGTAACTGAAAAAGAAAGGTTATTACACATATAATTAGCACTAGAAGCGTGGCAACTGAAGGTTGACACGTGTAGTGTGAAAACTGAAAGTTTGTCAGAAGTAATAAATTTCGCTACACCCTGACTTAATTTAGCAAAAGAATTAATAACCGGAAAATCGAAAGTTAATTTAGTGACTGAAGTGAATAGTGAGCTTTCTTTCTGAAGCACATCGAAATTCAGTAAAATACGGTTAGTCTTGGACTACCTCAACAATCATTTCAAAAACTACTTGAATCTACGCAATTTAGAAATAAGAGATTTAACTTTGAACTTGAATTAAATGATCCTGAACAATTAACAATAGTAAAATTTAGTACGTACCAAGCTGAGCTGCAGTCACAGGTAACTAAAATACGGTAACAAAACTCGCACTCTTAATTTGTGCTTGTGCAATCTAAATATTGTAGCCAGCTGAACTTTGAAATTAAAACAGTGAAATCGAATGATGCTGGCGTTTGAATTTCAACGACCCTCGGGCTCATTTCGGAAAAGGAAGGGACCCTGCTTGGCAATGCAATTGGGACAATGAGCAACAAAGGTTCATGCTAAGTTGCTGTAATTTTGCGAGGCAAATGGAACAATTTGAAAAGCTGAGGTCTGCCATACAGTTCTGAAACTTTACGTGCTTTTAGTCTTCCTTGTTGGTTGATTGAAGGTTTGAAGCCGTCGATCGAGGAGGTGGCGACAGTCACTCATTGTCGGCCGTCGCTGTTGCAGAAGCTGGATGTTGGCGCGCCTTCTTCTCGACACGGTCACCAGGCGAAACGGGCTCTTGATGTGCGCCAGCTAATGCTTCCCGTCCGCGACACCATGTCAGAAACTATCATCGCGAGTCGAGCGCAATTACATGCTGCCAAACCCCGAAAGCGCGGCAACTCGCGGGAGCGTCACACAACACCTGCTCCACTCGCTACTCCCGCCAGACCCCTCTGCTCCGCCCGCGCTCCACGCGGCAGAGTTAACACTACCAAAGATCCTACACACTTTGATTCTTCACACGACCCATCGATGTAATCGTTCGATAGCAGTTTTCCCTAGGCAAGACTCAGCGCAAAAATACAAATAATATTTACGAAACAAACCAATTATACATCGACATAAGTGCATAAATATATATATATACAAACAGTAAAACAATTACAATATATAAAGAGACAGAAATGTCATATCTTGAGGTAACAAAACAAGGAAAAAAAATAATAGTACAATAGATGGAAATAGGAGGATATGCATTTCCGGCGTTACACGCTTTCGTCGCCTGCTTCGACAATTGGATTTTGCCCTCCCTACCACCTTCAGAGAGGGTGAGAGCCCGACTCCACCTTGGCTCCAGGTTCCGGTTCATATCTATCTCGACCTTAGCTCGCTCCCGAAGGAGGGTACTCTGGCTGCAGTGTATTGCTCACGATTTGTCGAACTTCGTGCGCGACTTGCCAGTCACACCTTTATTTACACTGATGGCTCCAAAACTGACGATGGTGTCGGCTGTGCCTTTGTCGTCGGGGCCGTCACCTTTGAATACCGGCTCCTCGACCAGTGTTCCAGCTTTACGGCCGAGCTTTTTGCTCTCCATCAGGCCGTTCAGTATGCCCGCCGCCATCGCCACTCATCGTATGTACTCTGCTCTGATTCACTCAGTGCTCTTCAAAGCCTTGGAGCTCCTTATCCGGTCCATCCCTTGGTGCAACGGATCCAGCAGTCCCTCCATTCTTTTGCTGATGGTGGCTCTCCTGTCAGCTTTCTGTGGGTTCCCGGCCATGTAGGAGTGCCTGGGAATGAGGCTGCTGATGCTGCAGCCAAGGCTGCAGTCCTCCTGCCTCGGCCCGAATCCCATTGTGTCCCGTCATCTGATGTTAGTGGGGTTGTTTGTAAGAGGCTTGTGTCGTTGTGGTGGGATGCTTGGTCCTCACTTCAAGGAAACAAGCTCCGGGAAGTAAAACCGGTCCCAACTGCTTGGACAACCTCCTCCCGACCATCTCGGCAAGAAGAGGTCCTTCTGACCAGGTTGTGGATTGGGCATTGCCGGTTTAGCCACCGATACCTGCTCTCCGGTGACCCAGCCCCGCAGTGCCCTTGTGGTCATGTATTAACAGTGCGCCATGTTTTATTGTCATGTCCCCGTTTTAGTCAATCTCGTGTTGTCCTGTCTCTGTCATCTACTTTACAGGATATTTTAGCTGATGACGCTCGAGCAGCTGCTCGTGTTCTTCGTTTTATTACTTTGACTGGCTTATCCAAAGACATCTAACTCTTTCACTTATTTTATCTGCATCTTTGCAAGAACTTTCTGGTGTCCCCCTCCCCCCCCCCCTTGAGTTTTACTAGATTCTATGTGCTCTACCACTTGTGACTGGGCGCTAATGACCTCAGTAGTTGAGCGCCCTTAAACCCCACAAAAAAAATTAACATCAACATAATTATAATAGAACCTTCGAAAGATTTGTTCATACGTCAGGCCAACATAACAAATGAATGTAGGAGAACTTGAAAGGCAGCCTCCTTTGTTTACTATACGTTCATGCATGCTGTTTCCGTTCACACCCAATAGTACTTCACAACTTCGTCTTTATTATCAACTTAAATAGGAAATTGTGAGATATTATTGGATGTGAACGGAAACAGCTGGCATAGTCATATAGTAAACAACTGAGGGTGCGTCTCAAGTTCTCCTAACCACATTTGTTATGTTGGCCTGATGTATGAACAAATCTTTCGAATGTACCATTAGAATTGTATTAGAACTAAATATCACGGTCGCAGATATGTCATAAACGATACATTGCACTGCTGTGAGCTGTGCATACAGTATACTGAAAACATTATGTATTTTACCATATTTTGTTTTATATTTTTGATAATGGCGTGAAAATGAACGCAAGTGGTAGAAGCTAGTCATCGTCAAAGGTGATATGCATAAGTGACGGAAAATTAAACAAATAATAAATAAATTGAGTTTATGAAATTTATGAAATAATTTACACTGCATCAATCACTTTGTTATTAATATTTAATTAGCACATCGAGTTTCGGCAGCATGCTGCAATCATCCGGTGCAATCCAATTACATGTATATTACTGAGTTGCTTGTCCTTTATACCAAAGCAATTCTGCAATTACAAACTAATATTATTGCCCTTTTCGAAGAAAAATGATTCGTTGTAATAATACGAGTAAATAGAGGAAGATTAAAGAGAAAAATGACACGAATCAAATTTCATGCGGGTGTGCTAACTCCACTACTAGACAGCTCGTGCTGCCGTATAGTATTTAACAGGCTCGAAAAATTTTAAAACACGATTTCTTGAAAATGATTTGTAAGCTCACTGTACTAGAGTGCCATTTGTTACATCTGAGAATGTACTACCATGACACGTATCAAATTTCACGCGGGTGTGCTAACTCCGCTGTTAGCTCGTGCTGCTGAATAGTGTTTAACAGGCTCGGAAAATTTAGAACACGATCTCTTGAAAATGGTTTATAAGCTCACCGTACTAGAGAGGCATTTGTTACATCTGAGAATGTACTACCATCACATAAAATCGGTAAGTCGTAGGGCGTCTGCTTCTGTGAATCCGCTTCCATTGGGCCACAAACTGACGTCAGCGCATAAATTCAGGTTATCCTCTCTAAATGGCGGGTGATCCATCACACAGTATAACGGGTCAGTAACCCATTTATGCTGTCAAACCCATGCTGCTGTAAGTGCAGGCGGTTCGTGGCCCGTTGTTTTATGTAAAGCATACGGTATCTTAGGCAATGGCGCAACGAGGCATGAGTAACAAGGGAGAGGCTAATTATAAACCAGTAAAGTGACGTAATGACTTCGAGAACCGTATAATGAACGCCTACGTATTGTGTTCTACAACAGCCTTCTGAGGCGTGGTTCTGTCAATGAATAAAGGAAACAGCATATTGCCATTTCCCGATTAGCTATTTACCTTTATGCGACCGAGTCGGATTTCTTTAAATACTCCATTACAAAATGACAAGGGTTCAACGCATGTATTCTGTTCTCGTTACGCAGGATGGAGACTTAAACAAAAGATTTCTCTGAGATTTCCAGGTTTTTTCAGATGTTGTTGTTGTTGTGGTCTTCAGTCCTGACACTGGTTTAATGCAGCTCTCCATACTACTCTATCCTGTGCAAGCTTTTTCATCTCCCAGTACCTACTGCAACCTGCATCCTTCCGAATCTGCTTAGTGTATTCATCTCTTGGTCTCCCTCTACGATTTTTACCCTCCACGCTGCCCTCCAATACTAAATTGGTTATCCCTTGATGCCTCAGAACATGTCCTACCAACCGATCCCTTCTTCTCGTCAAGTTGTGCCACAAACTTCTCTTCTCCCCAATCCTATTCAATAGTTCCTCATTAGTTGTGTGATCTACCCTTCTAATCTTCAGCATTCTTCTGTAGCACCACATTTCGAAAGCTTCTATTCTCTTCTTGTCCAAACTATTTATCGTCCATGTTTCACTGCCATACATGGCTACACTCCATACAAATACTTTCAGAAATGACTTCCTGACACTTAAATCTATACTCGATGTTAACAAATTTCTCTTCTTCAGAAACGCTTTCCTTGCCATTGCCAGTCTACATTTTATATCCTCTCTAATTCGACCATCATCAGTTATTTTGCTCCCCAAATAGCAAAACTCCTTTACTACTTTAAATGTCTCATTTCCTAATCTAATCCCCTCAGTATCACCCGACTTAATTAGACTACATTCCATTATCCTTGTTTTGCTTTTGTTGATGTTCATCTTATACCCTCCTTTCAAGATACCGTCCATTCCATTCAACTGCTCTTCCAAGTCCTTTGCTGTCTCTGACAGAATTACAATGTCATCGGCGAACCTCAAAGTTTTTATTTCTTCTCCATGGATTTTAATACCTACTCCGAATTTTTCTTTTGTTTCCTTTACTGCTTGCTCAATATACAGATTGAACAACATCGGGGAGAGGCTACAACCCTGTCTTACTCCCTTCCCAACCACTGCTTCCCTTTGATGTCCCTCGACTCTTATAACTGCCATCTGGTTTCTGTACAAGTTGTAAATAGCCTTTCGCTCCCTGTATTTTACCCCTGCCACCTTTAGAATTTGAAAGAGAGTATTCCAGTCAACATTGTCAAAAGCTTTCTCTAAGTCTACAAATGCTAGGTTTGCCTTTCATTAATCTTCCTTCTAAGATAAGTCGTAAGGTCAGTATTGCCTCACGTGTTCCAGTGTTTGTACGGAATCCAAACTGATCTTCCCCGAGGTTGGCTTCTACTAGTTTTTCCATTCGTCTGTAAAGAATTCGTGTTAGTATTTTGCAGCTGTGACTTATTAAACTGATAGTTCGGTAATTTTCACATCTGTCAACACCTGCTTTCTTTGGGATTGGAATTTTTATATTCTTCTTGAAGTCTGAGGGTATTTCGCCTGTTTCAAACATCTTGCTCACCAGATGGTAGAGTTTTGTCAGGACTGGCTCTCCCAAGGCCGTCAGTAGTTCCAATGGAATGTTGTCTACTCCGGGAGCCTTGTTTCGACTCAGGTCTTTCAGTGCTCTGTCAAACTCTTCACGTAGTATCATATCTCCCATTTCATCTTCATCTACATCCTCTTCCATTTCCATAATATTGTCCTCAAGTACATCGCACTTGTATAGACCCTCTATATAATCCTTCCACCTTTCTGCTTTTCCTTCTTTGCTTAGAACTGGGTTTCCATCTGAGCTCTTGATATTCATACAAGTCTTTCTCTTATCTCCAAAGATCTCTTTAATTTTCCTGTAGGCAGTATCTATCTTACCCCTAGTGAGATAGGCCTCTACATCCTTACATTTGTCCTCTAGCCATCCCTGCTTAGCCATTTTGCACTTCCTGTCGATCTCATTTTTGAGACGTTTGTATTCCTTTTTGCCTGCTTCATTTACTGCATTTTTATATTTTCTCCTATCATCAATTAAATTCAATATTTCTTCTGTTACCCAAGTATTTCTACTAGCCCTCGTCTTTTTACCTACTTGATCCTCTGCTGCCTTCGCTACTCCATCCCTCAAAGCTACCCATTCTTCTTCTACTATATTTCTTTCCCCCATTCCTGTCAATTGTTCCCTTATGCTCTCCCTGAAACTCTGTACAACCTCTGGTTCTTTCAGTTTATCCAGTTCCCATCTCCTTAAATTCCCACCTTTTTGCAGTTTCTTCAGTTTTAATCTACAGGTCATAACCAATAGATTGTGGTCAGAGTCCACATCTGCCACTGGAAATGTCTTACAATTTAAAACCTAGTTCCTAAATCTCTGTTTTACCATTATATAATCTATCTGATACCTTTTAGTATCTCCAGGGTTCTTCCATGTATACAACCTTCTTTCATGATTCTTGAACCAAGTGTTAGCTATGATTATGTTGTGCTCTGTGCAAAATTCTACCAGGCGGCTTCCTCTTTCATTTCTTAGCCCCAATCCATATTCACCTACTATGTTTCCTTCTCTCCCTTTTCCTACACTCGAATTCCAGTCACCCATGACTATTAAATTTTCGTCTCCCTTCACAATCTGAATAATTTCTTTTATTTCATCATACATTTCTTCAATTTCTTCGTCATCTGCAGAGCTAGTTGGCATATAAACTTGTACTACTGTAGTGGGTGTGGGCTTCGTATCTATCTTGGCCACAATAATGCGTTCACTATGCTGTTTGTAGTAGCTTACCTGCATTCCTATTTTCCTATTCATTATTAAACCTACTCCTGCATTACCCCTATTTCATTTTGTGTTTATAACCCTGTAGTCACCTGACCAGAAGTCTTGTTCCTCCTGCCACCGAACTTCAGTAATTCCCACTACATCTAACTTCAACCTATCCATTTCCGTTTTTAAATTTTCTAACCTACCTGCCCGATTAAGGGATCTGACATTCCACTCTCCGATCCGTAGAACGCCGGTTTTCTTTCTCCTGATAACGACATCCTCTAGAGTAGTCCCCGCCCGGAGATCCGAATGGGGGACTATTTTACCTCCGGAATATTTTACCCAAGAGGACGCCATCATCATTTAATCATACAGTAAAGCTGCATGCCCTCGGGAAAAATTACGGCTGTAGTTTCCCCTTGCTTTGGTTCAAATGGCTCTGAGCACTATGCGACTAAACTTCTGAGGTCATCAGTCGCCTAGAACTTAGAACTAATTAAACCTAACTAACCTAAGGACATCACACACATCCATGCCCGAGGCAGGATTCGAACCTGCGACCGTAGCGGTCACGCGGTTCCAGACTGAAGCGCCTTTAACCGCACGGCCACACCGGCCGGCTTTCCCCTTGCTTTCAGCTGTTCGCAGTACCAGCACAGCAGGGCCGTTTTGGTTATTGTTACAAGGCCAGATCAGTCAATCATCCAGACTGTTGCCCTTGCAACTACTGAAAAGGCTGCTGCCTCTCTTCAGGAACCACACGTTTGTCTGGCCTCTCAACAGATACCCCTCCGTTGTGGTTGCACCTACGATACGGCTATCTGTATCGCTGAGGCACGCAAGTCTTCCCACCAACGGCAAGGTCCATGGTTCTTGGGGCAGGGGGGGGGGGGGGGGGATACAGACTTCCTGACAAATCTATACTCGATGTTAACAAATTTCTCTTCTTCAGAAATGCGTTTCTTGCCATTGCCAGTCTACGTTTTATATCCTCTCTACTTCAGTTTCCAAATTTCTCGGAATCAATTTTTGTTCGACGTGAGAGCAGTTTTACTTTACTGTCCTCATACCCTGCAATGATGTTTTTCTTCTCGAGTTGCCACGTTACTTATTAGTAGAGTCCCGCTTTTTATGTAATCACGTATTCTTTTTCTTTGCTGTTGCTGTTATTGTTGTAGTCTTCAGTCCAGAGACTGGTTTGATGCAGCTCTCCTTTCTACTCTATCGTGTGCAAGCTGCTTCATCTCCAAGTACCTACTGCAACCTATATCCTCCTGAATCTGCTTAGTGTAGTCATCTCTTGGTCTCCCCCAACGATTTTTACCCTCTACGCTTCCCTCCAATGCTAAACTGGCGATCCCTTGATGCCTCAGAACATGTCCTACCAACCGATCCCTTCTTCTAATCAAGTTATGTCACAAATTTCTCTTCTCCCTAATTATATTCAGTACCTGCTAATTACATACGTGACCTACCCATCTAATCTTCAGCATTTTTCTCTAGCACCCATTTAGAAAGCTTCTAGTCTCTCCTTGTCTAAACTATTTATCGTTAATGTTTCACTTCCATACATGCCTGCACTCAATACAAACACTTTCAGAAATGACTTCCTGACAATTAAATCTATACTCGATGTTAACAAATTTCTCTTCTTCAGAAATGCGTTTCTTGCCATTGTCAGTCTACGTTTTATATCCTCTCTACTTCAACCGTCATCAGTTATTTTGCTCCCCAAATAGCAAAACACATCTACTACTTTAAGTTTCTCATTTTCTAATCTAACTCCCTCAGCATCACCCGATTTAATTCGACTGCATTCCATTATACTTGTTTTGGTTTTGTTGATGTTCATCTCATATCTTCCTTTCAAGACACTGTCAATTCCGTTCAGCTTCTCTTCCAAGTCCTTAGTAGTTTCTGACAGAATTAAAATGTCATCGGCAAACCTCAAAGTTTTTATTTCTTCTCCATGGAATTTTTCTTTTGTTTTCATTACTGCTTGCTCAATATACAGATTGAATAACATCGGGAAGAGGCTACAGCCCTGTCTCACTCCCTTGCCAACCACTGCTTCCCTTTCATATCCCTCGACCCTTATAACTCCCATCTAGTTTCTGGACAAATTGTAAATAGCATTTCGCTCCCTGTGTTTAACCCACACCACCTTCAGAATTTGAAAGAGCCAAAAGCTTTCTCTAAGTCTACAACTGCTAGACACATAGGTTTGCCTTTCCTTAATCTATCTTATAAGTCTTAGGATCAGTATTGCCTCACGTGTTCCAACATTTCTGCGGAATCCAAACTGTTCTTCTATGAGGTCGGCTTCTACCACTTTTTTCATTCGTCTATAAAGAATTGTTGTCAGTGTTTTGCGACCGTGACTTATTAAACCAATAGCTCGGTAACCTGTCAACACCTGCTTTGTTTGGGATTGGAATTATTATATTCTTCTTGAAGGTTAAAGGAGTATATAGAGGGTCTATACAAGGGCGTTGTATCTTGCTCACCAGATGGTAGAGTTTTGTCAGGACTGGCTCTCCCTAGTCTATCAGTAGTTCTAATGGAATGTTGTCTACTCCGGGGGCTTTGTTTCGACTTAGGTCTTTCAGTGCTCTGTCAGACTCTTCACGCAGTATCATATCTCCCATTTGATCTTTACCTACGTCCGCTTCCATTTCCATAATATTGTCCTCAAGTACATCGCCCTTGTAGAGACCCGCTATATACTCCTTCCATCTTTCTGCTTTCCCTTCTTTGCTTAGAACTGGGTTTCCATCTGAGCTCTTGATATTCATACAAGTGGTTCTCTTTTCTCCAAAGGTCTCTTTAATTTCCCTGGAGGCAGTATCTATCTTACCGCTAGTGAGATAAGCCTCTACATTCTTACATTTGTCCGCTATCCATCCCTGCTTAACCATTTTGCACTTCCTGTCGATCTCATTTTTGAGACGTTTGTATTCCTTTTTGCCTGCTTCATTTACTGCATTTTTATATTTTCTCCTTTTACCAATTAAATTCAATATTTTTTCTGTTATCCATGTATTTCTACTAGCCCTCGTCTTTGTGCCTATTTGATCCTCTGCTGCCTTCACTATTTCATCTCTCAAAGATACCCATTCTTCTTCTACCGTATTTCTTTCCCCCGTTCTTATCAATCGTTACGTAATGCTCTCTCTGAAATTTTACAACCTCTGGTTATTTCAGTTTATCCAGGTCCAATCTCCTTTAATTCACACCTTTTTGAAGTTTCTTCAGTTTTAGTCTGCTATTCATAACCAATAGATTGTGGGCAGAGTCTTCATCTGCCTCTGGAATGTCTTACCTGGTTCCTAAATCACTGTCGTAACATTATATAACCTATCTGAAACCTTCCAGTGTCTCCAGGACTCTTCCACGTATACAACCGTCTTTCATTACACTTAAACCAAGTGTTAGCTATGATTAAGTTATGCCCTGTGCAAACTTCTACCAAGCGGCTTCCTCTTTCATTCCTTATCCCTATACCTTATTCACCTATACTTTTCCTTCTCTTCTTTTTCATGCTATCGAATTCCAGTCCCCCATGACTGTCAAATTTTCATCTCCCATCACTATCTGAATAATTTCTTTTGTCTCATCATACATTTCATCAATCTGTTTTCCATCTGCGAATCTAGTTGGCATATAAACTTGTTCTACAGTGGTAGGCGTGGGCTTCGTGTCTATCTTGGCTACAATAATGGTTCACTATGCTGTTCATATTAGCTTATCCACACTGCTATTTTTTTATTCATTATTAGACCTACTCCTGAATTACCCCTATCTGATTTTGTATTTATAGCCCTGTATTCACTTGACCAGAAGTCCTATTCCTCCTGCCACCGAACTTCACTAATTTCCACTATAACTAACTTTAACCTGTCCATTTCCCTTTTGCGATAGAATGTGACGAGGAATGTTTAAGCGTTGACTGAAGAATGGCTGGTTCCATAGTTTTACTGGAACATTCACCTGACAGGCCTCCTTTAGAATGAGTCTGGAACAGGCTGGCTAACGACTTGTTCGTCTCCGTCTCCTAGCACTAACTATTAATGTCTCGGTGACTCACAAGCAAATCGAGCGTCAGGAGATTCTCGAGGAAATATTTCCAGGACGTCTTTGATCCCATGTTACGGAGTTCTCAGGTTTGATTGTAGTGATTGTGAGTGGGCGTTACACACCATAGCAGATTCTCAGAGCCAGGAATCATGTAACAGTTTCGCAACATTAATGCTTTGTATATTTCCATATGTGGAATGATGTTAATTTCAAGCAGATGGATCCTTCTACCTTTGCTGTTCTCGCAAATGTCATTGTGTTGTGATACAGAAGTATGGAATTGATGTGATGGTAGTGTAACCTGGAGGCGATATGTCTGTGAAAGCTGAAAATCGAAAATTTTCATGTAAATTTGAATTTACCTGAAATATTTTGGAAATCTCTGGGGATTCTGAAAGTCTTGGAATTCTGAGAAAGTATGAGGAGGACTTGAACTGTTCGTTGACAGAAATAGATGTAATGACTGAGATTCTAGTTCGGAATCACTTGGTAGGAAAGGTGAGGAATTGCAATGAATTGCCGGCCGCTGTAGCCGAGCGGTTCTAGGCGCTTCAGTCCGGAACCGCGTGACTGCTTCGGTCGTAGGTTCGAATCCTGCCTCGGGCATGGATGTGTGTGATGTCCTTAGGTTAGTTAGGCTTAAGTAGTTCTAAGTCTAGGGGACTGTTGATCTCAGATGTTAAGTCCCATAGGGCTTAGAGTCATTTGAATCTTCTTTTTTTTTTTGCAAAGAATTATTGAAATGTTTGTTGCTCGATCGTGGCTATCTATGGCACTCTCACCTACTTCGGAGGTTCTCGGAGATGCTACGGCTCCGTGTGTTTCCCACTGTATCGTCGTGAGTGCGACAGAGTGTGACGTGTACTAGAGAATCTCTCACGTAACTGTTAATTAGTTATTCCCACAAAAGGAAAAGTAAGTTTTTAAAATTACACCAATAAAAATAATAATTAGAAAATAAATTCAGTTCTACAATTGAATATGCAAGCTGCGTAGATCTGCATTGAATATTCAGGCTTTGGTTCTTTTTTACTAATTTGAATGCCGAATTTCTGAGTGTCAGGTTTCAAATTAACAATGATCATAGTGAGAAGGTACCAGTTTGAAACATAATGAGTGATTGCTGTCAACTAATGATAAGGTATCACGTTTCAGTAACAACAGTTCTAAGCGTGGTCTTGTGAGGATCTCATATTCTGAAGGTTCTCGCACAACACGACGTGGCACAGAACGGTGACATATGACACTAATGAAGGAATTTCTAGAGGTGGAAAGAGCTTATGACTGACAGAAGCTCTGATAAACCTGAAATAAAATATTGGTTCTTCTCTGTTTTGTTATCTAGCAAATGCTGTAGACACAGACCTTTTTGTCACAAACTTCAGAAATTTACTCTTTTGTGCTCAATTTCTGTGTTATCGTTAGTTTTGTGGGTCAGAATGAAAAAGTCCTAGAGCAGAATTAGAAACTGCCGCTACGTTACTTCGACAAACTTATTTCGCGTGATTTTTTCCGCTATTGTTGCCGTATATTACGAGCACGTCGAAGCATAAATCTCTGTTCATGATTACAAAGCTGTGAATACCGTGATATTAAGCACGTTGTCTATACCGATTTTAGACTGAGTTTAACAAGCATGAATTATAAAATAATGCGGATTGTATATCAAGTATGAGTTTCCGTAGTGTAAATGAGTTCACAATAGAACGTTTTAAATATATATGCAATAAGTATGTTATACAGTATTATAATTGTATATTATTTCTTGAAAAAAATCAGTTTCGCGTATATATTGTTTTTGGTAATTCATGTAATGGTAATTGCTAGTTCAGCGAAAATATTTTACTACATATTTAACACAGAATATTAATTTCTAATAAATTAACTTCTGAATTGCACCATAATATACAGTAATATTTTAATGTGCACTTAAACTTACCAGAAAAGTAAATAGTTTGTTAAGAAGGTACAGTTTACATAACTTTAATTTTTCTTTTGAAATTCTGTATTGGGCTAAACATTGAAAATTATTTCGCACCTGTTTACTAAAATGTCCGTCGTTGCTAGAGTTACTTAGGTACCCCACTCTCCCTTTCATTTTGAAACCAAGTGAACAACCAGGTACTTCTCCATATTCTAAAATGTCGCCGATCGGAAAGAGTGTTTCTGTAGGAGGAAACTGGTCTCTCTACGTCATAGGACGTTGATGATGCATCTTTGAGGATATTAAATATTCCTACAGAGTAGTCGGTTTGGGTGTCTGCTTCTCCCCCTGTGGGGATATCGTAGGTAGTTAGCAAAAGTCGATTAAACTGTATTTTTTGCAGCGTCAAACTCATCTCTACCCATTATCAGTTCTAGTGTCAGTCAGCTTGAATTTGGCATTATCAACAATTTCAATGACGGTCGGATAGATTCTAATTCTTTTGAATGTTTCTGAGAAAGAAACCGAAGTATCTGTGGTTATGAGCCAGAGATTTTCGATCGGACGTTCAGTGAAAGCTTTTTGTGCTTCTCTTACTGTAACTGAAGAGCCCATCGCAAGTGAATCAACCGCGCATTTCATGGCTTGAAAAGGTTCATTATAAAAACCGACTGCTTCAGCCATGTACCCCATTTCATGAGAATAGGCTCAGGTGGCAACGCTAGCTTCGACAGTACTTTCCAATAGAGCGTCACACGATGCGTGGCTTTGGGAAACTCTTGGTGTATGGAATTATTTTATTACGAATTTATTACGAAATTATTCTATTTACTTCTGGGTAGCTACCACGTACTTTTTCGGAGATACTTTGCATGTGTGAACCAGAAACGTTGATAAAATGCGGATAGAATATGCTAGCCGGCCGGGGTGACGGGGCGGTTCTAGGCGCTACAGTCTGGAACCGCGCTACCGCTACGGTCGTAGGTTCGAATCCTGCCTCGGGCATGGATGTGTGTGGTGTCCTTGGTTTAGTTAAGTTTAAGTAGTTCTAAGTCTTGGGGACTGATGACCTCAGATGTTAAGTCCCATAAGGCTCAGAGCCATTTGAACCATTTTGAATATGCTACCTTCACGGCATCCGAATGCATAACAAGAACACTTTCTCCTTGAATTCCCTCAAGTCACACTGCTTTAAGACCATCGTTTACAAAACCACCAACTGTGGAACGATATGTGCGTTCCAACATTCTGCAAGTAATGGCTAATGGCTTTGAGGGTCCCCTTCCGGCGAGTTATCCAATGAAACGTACGAGTAAGTTCGTTGTTTCATCGACGGCTATTCGTATGTGATGTTACTTATATAGGGCCGCACGCCTTTTGGGGCCTCTGGCTATCAAAAATCTAAATAATTTTTAACGTTGATCCAGCAGGAATATATCGCCCTCAGTATTTCTGTAGAAACACGCGATAGTACGCACTTCTATTTTTAACATGGAATGTTGGCAGCATCAGTAGCGGTGCACTTATCATGGAAAATTCGTTTCCAAGGTTTGCATCTGTGTCGTTAACGTATGCTTCTTAGACGATTACACAGTTATGTTCTTTGTGTGCGTATCACTATGTCTATGTGGCTGAAGTGGCGACTTTAATGAGCACCAGACCTATAGGTCGCGCAGGGTAGCGTGGCCGACGAGCAGTGACAAATTTTCGTCCAAAGAGCTGCGCGAGGTCTTTCGTTTGTTCAGAAGGGGGGGCCAGCAAGTGTTTGCCACAATTCGGCCGGTCGGCGATGATAGAATCGAGCCGGCCGGAGTGGCCGAGCGGTTCTAGGCGCTACAGTGTGGAACTGCGCGACCGCTACGGTCGATGGTACGAATCCTGCCTCGGGCATGGATGTGTGTGATATCCTTAGGTTAGTCAGGTTTAAGTAGTTCTAAGTTCTAGGGGACTGATGACCTTAGAAGTTAAGTCCCATAGAGCTCAGAGCCATTTGAATCATAGAATCGACGCGCACGCCCTGCGCTCTTTCTTAAACACTTAAAAGAAACTAATCGGTAGAAAATTTCACGTTTGCCTTACTTGTAACTTTATATGTCAGGTTCATTATGATGTTCACATAATTTTGTTAATGGTCATAGCTGTTGTGATACATATGTGGAAGTTAGACACTGCGTGAAATTCGAAAAAGTTTGCAATGTAAAATAGGGGTCTGGTGCATATTACATAATACGGTGCTGCATATGAAATTTAGCTAACATATTGAATTTTTCTTTATATTAGATTGGAGGACCCTATTTGTCATTAATCTCGAGAAAATTGATCTGACGCAGGGCAGTCATTTGCGGTCGCACCGCCCCAGCGATAAAGCCAGAGTGAAATACCCACAACATGCCTCATATTTCATAAACGGTTTGAGATATCGAAATGAGATTTTGGCACATGATAGCACACAAAGAGGAGAGTATTTTACCTTGTAGGTATTATGCAAAACTTTATTAAACACCATGTAATTCAAATAATGACAGACTTTTTCGATGAAAGAATGTAGTTTTCAGACTTGTGCGATGAAAGAATGTAATTTCTAAGGGCCGTCGATTGCTGGTGAAATTGGAAATGCCACGGATTTTGTAGCAACATAAGTGAAATCATTATACGTGTATTTTGTTCTGAGGACATGCTTTTTCATAAGATGCTGACCTTACTTTTCCTCTGTTCCTCACTTTATATAATTAATAAACCACTGTATCAAAATTCTCTCGTAATTGCGTCTGCACAACATGTCAGTGAGGTGTGACTGTCGAAACTCCGCTGAGTTTTGGCAAAAGAAGCTGATACTATCATGGCAACAAGAGTAATGAGTAGGTTTTACTCAAAATTCCCCACTCGTGACTTTTCTCTGAAAATGCTTTTTAGATACTAACCAAAGAAGAGGTGACATATCTTTTTGTATAGTCACCACACAAGTGTGGGCGTGGAGGTAACCCGCTTAATATTTCCCAGAAAATGTGAGTGTAGGCTTCAATTTAGAACGGCATGCCCCTCCAGCGCTCTGAGCGACCCCCACCACTGCCGCTCCGGCCGTGCTTTCCTAGCCGCCGCGCGGGATTAGCCGAGCGGTCTTAGGCGCTGCAATCATGGACTGTGCGGCTGGTCCCGGCGGAGGTTCGAGTCCTCCCTCAGGCATGGGTGTGTGTGTTTGTTCTTATGATAATTTAGGTTAAGTTGTGTGTAAGCTTAGGAACTGATGACCTTAGCAGTTAAGTCCCATAAGATTTCACACACATTTGAACATTTGTGCTTCCCTAGCCAACTGCGCATCTAGCGCCCGCGGCATTTTGCGCGCCTGACGTGGAACAGTCACACTATCAGTAGTGAAAGCGTCTCCATATAGCCCAAGATATTAATTTAGTTGATAATCTTGGTGCAACAGGAAGTATCATGAACACAAATAGTCATTATCCCATAAGAACTACTATTTGGAAAACTTTTTGATACACACACTCCCTAATTTTGAATCGACAGAAGTAGCTAGTAGTCGGAGAACTTCTGGCCTTTAGTCTTTTGTTTGTTCCACTGACAATTTCGGAAGCACACGAACACCCTTTTACTACACATAATAATTGCCATCACAATTCACACACGGTATTGTTACTGTATCTGTTACGCTTTTACCTGAAATTACGAAGATTAGAAACTTAAGCAAAAGCGTGTCCTCCATAATCAAACATACAGTTTAATTAGCCTCGTTTAATTGCACGAGAATTTTAATTTTAGAGATAATTCACTTCCCGCGTTCAACTTTTATAGTAGGTTGGTTTCAGATATTTTTCAGAAGGGGGAGGCCTACTTAAGGTGGGGAAATTTGAAGAAGGATAAAAAGAGCATTGTGTAACTTTATGTAGCGTAAAGTTGAAATATGCTATTATACTGAATTTTGTAAAAATCTGTAGCGATTAAATGAGATGTATCAACGCTGAAAACGCAAATCGAGAGCATTTACACTTTTCAGATGCATCGTAGCAAATCCCCCCCATGAACCATTGACCTTGCCGTTGGTGGGGACGCTTGCGTGCCTCAGCGATACAGATAGCCGTGCTGTAGGGTTCAATCACAATGGATGGGTATCTGTTGAGAGGCCAGACAAAGTGTGGTTCCTGAAGAGGGGCAGCAGCCTTTTCAGTAGTTGCAGGGGCAACAGTCTGGATGATTGACTCATCTGGCCTTGTATCACTAACTTAAACGGCCTTGCTGTGCTGGTACTGAGAACGGCTGAAAGCATGGGGAAACTACAGCCGAAATTTTTCACCATGGCATGCATCTTTACTGTATGGTTAAATGATGATGGCGTCCTCTTGTGTAAAATTTTCCAGAGGTAAAATAGTTCCCCATTCGGATCTCCGGGCGGGAACTACTCAGGAGAAAGAAAACTGGCGTTCTACGGATCGGAGCGTGGAATGTCAGATCGCTTAATCGGCCTTTCTTTGTACTTTTTAGATGTCATCCGTCAGTCCCACATGATGCGGATCCCACACCGCACATCAGTACTCCAGAATAGGGCGGACAAGCGTAGTGTAAGCAGTGTCTTTGGTGGACCTGTTGCACCTTCTAAGTGTTCTGCCAATGAACCGCAATCTTTGGTTTGCTCTACCCACAATATTATCTATGTGATCGTTCCAGTATAGGTTATTTGTAATTGTAATCCCTAAGTATTTAGGTGAATTTACAGCCCTTAGATCTGTGTGACTTATGGCGTAATCGAAATTTAGCTGATTTCTTTTAGTACTCATGTGAATAACTTCGCACTTTTCATTATTCTCGGTCAATTGCCACTTTTTGCACCATACAGATATCTTATCTAAATCATTTTGCAAATCGTTTTGATGATCTGATGACTTTACAAGACGGTAAATGACAGCATCGTCTGCAGACAGTCTAAGACGGCTGCTCAGATTGTCTCCTATGTCGTTAAAACTTCTGTTTTACTAGATGACTTTCCGTATACTACTACGAATTGTGACCTTTCTGACAGGAAATCACGAATCCAGTCGCACAACTGAGGAGATAGTCGTAGGCACGCAGTTTGATTAGAAGACGCTTGTGAGGAACGGTGTCGAAAGCCTTCTGGAAATCTAAAAATATGGAATCAATTTGACATCCCCTGTCGATAGCACTTATTACTTCATGAGTATAAAGCGCTAGTTGTATTTCACTAGAACGATATTTTCTGAATCCGTACTATGAGTCAATAAATCGTTGTCTTCGAGGTACTTCATAATGTTCGAATACAGTATATGTTTCTAAAACCCTACTGCAAATCGACGTTAGTGATATAGGCCAGTAGTTACCGGATTACTCCTTCCTCCCCGTTCTGGTATTGGTGTGACTTGAGCAATTTTCCGGTCTTTAGGTACGGATCTTTCTTTGAGTGAGTGATTGTATATAATTGCTAAATATGGAGCTATTTTATCAGCATACTCTGAGAGCAACCTGACTGGTATACAATCTGGACCGGAGGCCTTGCCTTTATTAAGTGATTTAAGCTGTTTTGTTACACCGATGATATCTACTTCTATGTCTCTCACCTTGGCAGTTGTTCTTGATTGGAATTCTGGAATATTTGCTTCGTCTTCTTTGGTGAAGGGGTTTCGGAAAACTGTGTTTAATAACTCTGCTTTAGTGGTATTGTCATCAGCGACTTCACCGTTGTTATCGCGCAGTGAAGTATTGATTGTGTGTTGCCACTGGTGTGCTTTATGTATGACCAGAATCTCTTTGGGTTTTCTGCCAGAATTTCGTTGTGGAAATTATTAAAAGCATCTCGCATTGAAGTACGCTTCATATTTCGAACTTCTGTAAAACTTTGCCAATCTTGTGGATTTTGCGTTGTTTTAAATTTGGCATGCTTTTTTCGTTGTTTCTGCAACAACGATCTGACCGGTTTTGTGTACCATGGGGGGTCAGTACCATCATTTATTAATTTATGTGGTATATATCTTTCAACTGATGTTGATAATAACTCTTTGAAAACATTCCACAACTTTTCTACACTTACATGATCAGATCGGAAGGAGTGAAGACTGTCTCTTAAAAAGGCGCTAAGAGCATTTTTATCAGCATTTTAAATAGATGTACTTTGCGTACCTTTTTGATGGTTGTAGGCGTTACGGTATTCAGCCTAGCAGCAACTGCCTTGTGGTCGCTAATCCCTGTATTCGTCACAACACTCACTATTTGTCCAGGATTATTTGTTGCTAAAAGGTCAAGCATGCTTTCGCAACCATTTACGCTTCAGTTTTCTGAGAAAGCATTCAGTACAATTTCGGATGATGTTTTATGCCTGTCGCCGGCTTTAAACGTATAATTTTGTCAGCGTATCGAGGGTAGATTGAAGTCACCACCGACTATAATTGTATGAGCGGGGTACTTATCTGAAATGAGACTCAAGTTATCTTTGAACTGTTTAGCAACTATGGCTTCTGAGTCGGGGGGGTCGGTAAAACGATCCAATTAATAGATTAGTCTGATTGTCAGGTATAACCTCTACCCATACTATTTCACATGAACTATCTACTTCAATTTCGCTACAAGGGAAACTACCTCTGACAGCAATAAATACTCCACCACCAACTGTATTTAATCTATCCTTTCTGAACACTGGTAGATCGTTTGAAAAAAAGTATAAGAGATTATTAAAACGTAACCATTGTATAGAGACGATTAAATGCCGTTATCTGACAGTTTTCGTGCAAAATGTATACTAAAGTTTATAACTGTTTCGATCTAACATAAGAACATGATGTGACTATCTGCAGGATATTATTTACCTATCCTCAACCAGTAATATCATTACATCCGATGAAAACTTCTGAGTAGAATACTTTCTCCTGTTTCTAATAACGAAAATTCGTTGCGACCACTACGAAAATACAGAAGAGATTGACCTCATATGCGTCTCGATCCGCCAACGTACGCACGTGTGTATGGTGGGTGCCTCGAATGCTCGCTTCTGACACGAAGCAGAGGAGACTGGACATCTACGTTTTCATCGTGAGAGTGATGGGCTCTTTAACTACATTGTGACAGTTCATGAACGCTGTGTTCACCATTTTGACCCAGAAAACAAGCGTGCATCAATCGCGTTCCTCTACAAAGGATCGCTTACGTCAAAAATGTTGAAGACCATGCCATCTGCAGGTAAATTCATGCTCACAGTAGGAATTCATTGCTCAAGGGACTACCAAAAATTATACAAGATACTGCGTGACCCTCAGAAATCTGAAAGCATGAATTCTAAGAGCTCGTCCTGGCATAGATCATCCTCTCTTTCAGCAGCACAATGCCAGACCACGCACCAGCTCGGCGACAGCTGCAGCAGTCCGACAGCTTGGGTTAACTCTCATCTATCATCCCCATACAGTCCCGACTCGGCCTTATCCTATTTTAGATTAAAAGAATACCATCGAGGACGTCACTTTGATATTATGAAGCGGTTCAAGCACAGGTGAGCTTGTGGCTGCGTCAACAAAGTCAAACACTATACTATAAGGTATCAAGGAACTGGTTTCTCGTTGGGAGATACGTGTTCGTTGCGGGGTGACTATATTGAGAAATAAGTATATACGCAAGAAGAAATACACTACTGGCCATTAAAATTGCTACACTAAGAAGAAATGCAGATGATAAACGGGTATTCATTGGACAAATATATTATACTAGAACTGACATGTGATTACATTTTCACGCAAATTGGGTGCATAGATCCGGAGAAATCAGTACCCAGAACAACCACCTCTGGCCTTAATAACGGCCTTGATACGCCTGGGCATGGAGTCAAACAGATCTTTGATGGCGTGTACAGGTACACGATACAACAGTTCATCAAGAGTAGTGACTGGCGTTTTATGACGAGCCAGTTGCTCGGCCACCATTGACCGGACGTTTTCAATTGGTGAGAGATCTGGAGAATGTGCTGGCCAGGGCAGCAGTCGAACATTTTCTGTATCCAGAAAGGCCCGTACAGGACCTGCAACATGCGGTCGTGCATTATCCTGCTGAAATTTAGGGTTTCGCAGGGATCGAATGAAGGCTAGAGCCACTGGTCGTAACACATCTGAAATGTAACATCCACTGTACTGTTCAAAGTGCCGTCAATGCGAACAAGAGGTGACCGAGACGTGTAACCAATGGCACCCCATACCATCACGCCGGGTGATACGCCAGTATGGCGATGGCGAATACACGCTTTCATTGTGCGTTCACCACGATGTCGCCAAACACGGATGCGACCATCGTAATGCTGTAAAAAAATGGTTCAAATGGCTTTGAGCACTATGGGACTCAACTGCTGAGGTCATTAGTCCCCTAGAACTTAGAACTAGTTAAACCTAACTAACCTAAGGACATCACAAACATCTATGCCCGAGGCAGGATACGAACCTGCGACCGTAGCGGTCTTGCGGTTCCAGACTGCAGCGCCTTTAACCGCACGGCCACTTCGGCCGGCGTAATGCTGTAAACAGAACCTGGATTCATCCGAAAAAATGACGTTTTGCCATTCGTGCAACCAGGTTCGTCGTTGAGTACACCATCGCAGGCGCTTCTGTCTGCGATGCGGCGTCAAGGGTAATCGAAGCTATGGTCTCTGAGCTGATAGTCCATGCTGCTGGAAACGTCGTCGAACTGTTCGTGCAGATGGTTGTTGTCTTGCAAACGTCCCCTACTGTTGACTCAGGGATCGAGACGTGGCTGCACGATCCGTAACAGACATGCGGATAAGATCCCTGTCATCTCGACTGCCAGCGATACGAGGCCGTTGGGATCCAGCACGGCGTTCCGTATTACCTTCCTGAACCCACCGATTCCATATTCTGCTGACAGTCATTGGATCTCGACCAACGCGAGCAGCAATGTCGCGATACGATAAACCGCAATCGCGATAGGCTACACTCCGACCTTTATCAAAGTCGGAAACATGATGGCATTTCTGCTCCTTACACGAGGCATCACAACGACGTTTCACCAGGCAACGCCAGTCAAGTGCTGTTTGTGTATAAGAAATAGGCTGGTGACTTTCCTCATGTCAGCACGTTGTAGGTGTTGCCACCGGCGCCAACCTTGTGTGAATTCTCTGAAAAGCTAATAATTTGCATATCACAGCATCTTCTTCCTGTCGGTTAAATTTCGCGTCTGTAGCACGTCACATTTATGCTGTAGCAATTTTAATGTCCAGTAGTGTAGAATGCTAATGAAGCTTGTTTCATTTATAAAGCTTTAAGAGTTTTCACATAAAAATTCGGAGGCATTACTTTTCAGCACACATGACAGATTACTTACTAGTTGCGAATATTACATGGACTTTACTTCATTACTAATACCATGGGAAATAGGCGAGAAAGTGGTGGTTCTGAATTTGTCTTTTTAAACTAAAGACTGAACGTCAGATATGAACGACCCAGAGGAAAACGTGTTACAAGAGGAACCTCGCACTACCCTCAACCAGGTTAAAAAGGACAGCCCAAAAAAAGTGTTTTGGTATTTCATGACGGTTTAACCTACATTTATGGGCATTAAAATTGCGATTTCGTGAAGGAGGCGTCACCAAACATCATATCGGCATGGTGTGTACTAAATGCAAATCATCAGCATTTCATCACAGCCGACGAAGTACGTAAGAGTAACAATATTTACATTTGGTATATAGGGAAATATAACGCGGCGATCGTCTCATTTAGTAATCGCATTTTAATGTTGTTTGTTTGTGAGAAGATCGCGCAAGGAGAAGAAAAGTCCACTAGCACGTGTCGAATTCGAAAGCGGCAGGATCGTGGCCTACCGGGACTGCAATTTATCGTTCTGCAATATTGCTTCTCCCGATAGTCGGGATCCCTAGACTGACGTGCAAATATGTAATCGATAAGGTCAGGGAGGTCACACTCAGCGCAGTGCAGTATCTCAACGGCGCCACGCATCTTCGTCCTGAGAGGACAGGCATATTGTTCGTTCCGTCGTGCAAAATCACACAGCCATACCTCGTACTTTGAGAGATGACATGGACTTTTTTGCAGCAAGACAAGTAACCACATGGACACTGCAACAATGTCTGGAACACCACGGACTGTCAGCTGTATTTCATATTTAACGGCGCCAATCACGACGTGAACTAATTTCACATCAGTACTCACTAGACAGGGTGATGCCCGCCCGGTTAGCCGTTCGGTCTAACGCACTGCTTCCCGGGCGGGAAGGCGTGCCGGTCCCCGGCACGAATTCGTCCGGGTATGCCGGCCAGTCTGTGGATGGTTTTTAAGGCGGTTTTCCACCTGCCTCGGCGAATGCGGGCTGCTTCCTCTTATTCCGCCAAAAATTACATTACGTCGACGATTGCTGCGCATACAATTTCTCCACGTACACGTACACCCTAATTATCACGCAAGCATTGAGGTTACACTCGTCTGGTGTGAGACGTTCCCGGGCGTGGGGGGTGGGGTGAGTGGATTGCTGTAGCCAGTTGTGGGGTTGTGTACCGCTGCGGTCTACGGCGGGAAAGAAGCTTCTCCATCGTTTCTAGGTCCATAGTTCCATACAATACCGAATGATTCACGAAGATATGTAAATATTTTAATGTGTTATTCTGCAAGTAAAACTAAAGAAAAAAGCTCAGATAAACATAGGTCCACAAATGTTACGGAGTTACAGCTAATAAAAGATTCTGAATGAAATTCAGTAACTTCGCTAATACAAAGCCATCGCAAAACTGTACGAGGTTAAAGAATTTTTTTTATTGGTCTGGTGAATCTAATGAAACATGTCCCAGACGTTTATCTGCAGTAGTTTTCCACAACATCCAGAGAAGCAAAGACGTAATTTAGTAAAATTTTTAATTTATTATCTACCTGGCCCTATTTGTTTTTTAAATTTCAGGCAATTGCACAAAGTTTTCAATAGAAGTTGTAGAGAATTTAATTTTGGAAAAATGATACTAATAACGTTAACTGAAACTATATGAATGTGTCAGATAACCTGCTTTGAGTAATACCACAGGACACATGAATTCACGTTAAACCGGAAAGAAAACAAAGCTCAGTGTTAAGAAAGTTGTACAGTGTACATAAAGTTTGATTATACATTCATAATAAATGTTCAGAAATGTCTCCACCGAGTTCGATGCATTTAGCTGCACGGGTACGAACATATTTTGTTGCTCGTTTCAGTTTCACAGGGTTCTTCTTAATTTCTACTGTTGCACTCATAATGCGAGCAAGTAATGCCTTACCTGTATTGACTCTGTCCTCATAAACTAACGACTAAAACGACTCACAAACGGTTGCCAACAATGACATAAACGTTTCTACATTCTTAATGAGAAGTAAACAAATTTACTTGTATAATAATCGTTACTTCTCTGGATGTTCTGGAAAACTACTGCAGATAAACGTCTGGGACATGGTTTTTTTTTTACGTTCACCTGACCAATGACAAAAAAATAAATGGAAATCGTGCTTTTCTTTAACCTCGTACAGTTTTGCGATGGCTTCATATTAGCGAAGTTGCTAAATTTCAGGCAGAAACTTTTGTTAGCCGTTATATGCGGACCTATGTTTATATGAACTTTTTTCTTTAGTTTTACTTGCAGAATAACATATTAAAATATTTGCATATCTTCATGAAGTATCTTGTATATCCCTGACTTTTTTATGATGTTCGTAGGTAATTATACTCTTTCCTGGGCTTGGCGTCGGTGCTGGTGCTTTTCTTCTCTGATAATGGATGCAAACCTTTTACAGAACAGAATCGAGGTAGGGCCCTCAACTTTTCTTTGGGACATGCTCTTAACCCATTAGACACCGTGGTGCGCTGATGCGCTGATTGCCGGTCGGGGTGGCCGTGCGCGCTACAGTCTGGAGCCGCGTGACCGCTACGGTCGCGGGTTCGAATCCTGCCTCGGGCATGGATGTGTGTGATGTCCTTAGGTTAGTTAGGTTTAAGTAGTTCTAAGTTCTAGGGGACTGAAGACCTCAGAAGTTAAGTCCCATAGTGCTCAGAGCCATCTGAACCATTTGATGCGCTGATTCCCAGTACAACAGAAACATGGCAGCAGTACACGTGCCCGACAGCCTGCTAAAGAGCCGCTTCCGTGACGGGCAAGTGCGCTCGGCGGATTGACGAGGAGGATCGATGTACCGGCAAGCCTAACCATTGTTTTTAGGCGGTTTCCCACATCCAAGTCCGCGAATACGGGGTAGTACCCAAGTCCCGCCTCAGTTGCACGATTCGCAAACAATTGGAACACTGTCGCCCACTTTCACGTTAATAACACTGAGGCAGACAGCTGGGGTTCACACAGTCTATCCCGGTAGGTAACAGTTTGGCGACAGGAAAGGCGTCCGTCCACGCCTTAAGCGAACCGTGACAGATACCTTCACTTAAAACTTCCGGGCTGATAGGCCGTGGTCGAAGTATAAAACTCTCTCCTGACGTTTCGTCACCGACTGCGAGAGACATCCTCGGAGGTAAAGCGGCGAACTGCGAAGAGAACTCGAGGAAGCGCTGATTATATAGGCAGTACAGAGGGCGCCACTGTCGATCACGTGGCGTCGGCTATGAGATTGTCTCTGGTAATGCCAACATTCTCGATTGAAAGTGATCGATCGTCAATCTTGCGGTGCAACGCTGACATCCAAATGTTATACAGTGTGGTTTGAATCCTGACACATTTAAACAGCATTAATCCGAAAATTCAATTCACTATTGAGACGGAAAGGAATGGGGAATTGAATTTCCTGGATGTGTCTGCGATTAAACGACGGGACGGAACGTTGGGCCATAGAAAGCACACACATACTGATCGTTATCTACACAAAGATTCAAACCACTCTAGACAAGAAAGAGGGGTAATGAAAACTTTGGTAGACTGGGCGTACAAACTTTGTGAACCTGTTTATTTAAAAGATGAGATTGAACATCTACGGTCAACTTTCGTGAAGAACGGCTTTTCTAGAAAGGATATAATGGTTCAAATGGCTCTGAGCACTATGGGACTTAACTTCTGAGGGCATCAGTCCCCTAGGACTTAGAACTACTTAAAACTAACTAACCTAACGACATCACACACATCCATGCCCGAGGCAGGATTCGAACCTGCGACCGTAGTGGTCGCGCGGTTCCAGACTGTAGCGCCTCGAAACGCTCGGCCGCCCCGGCCGGCAGAAAGGATATAGATCGAGCACTTCGCTCTAGGCAGAGTATCAGGAGTAACGACGAACAACAGTAGCCCAAGGGCAAAGTTTTTCTTCCGTTCATTAGTAAGGTCACAGATCGCATTGGGAAAGTTTTAGGCAAGTATGAGCTGGAAACTATTTTCAGACCCACCAGGAAAATAAAAGAATTTTTAAGGTCGGCAAAAGATGCACGACACCCTTTGGCTACATCGGGGGTATATAAAATTCCTTGTAGTTGTGGACAGGTTTACATCGGTACCACAAAGAGAAGTGTGAACACCCATCTTGTTGAACATAAGAGGAATTGCCGTCTGGGTCACACGGATAAATCGGCCGTAGCGGAACATGTTTATCAGGAAGGTGATCATGAAATAAAATTCAGCGAGAGGAGCGTCATATCAAAAACCTCGCATTATTATGCAAGCTTGTATAGAGAGCCTATCGAGATTGATAAACATCGTAATAATTTTAACAGGAAAGACGAAGGTGCTACACTGGATAAAATTTGGATGCCAGCGTTGCACCGCAAGCGTGACGATCGATTACTTTCAATCGAGAATGTTGGTATTACCAGAGACAATCTCATAGCCGACGCCACGTGATCGACAGTGGCGCCCTCTGTACTGCCTATATAATCAGCGCTTCCTCAAGTTCTCTTCGCAGTTCTCCGCTTTACCTCCGAGGATGTCTCCCGCAGTCTGCGACGAAACGTCAGGAGAGAGTTTTATACTTCGACCACGGCCTATCAGCCCGGAAGTTTTAAGTGAAGACAATGCCGGCCGTGAAAGCTTACATTGTATGAACGTGACAGATACGTTAAAAACCTTTCCGACCCTGCGCCCATGCGAGACAAAGGTACAAGAAAAAGAAGAGCATCACCAAAGATTGAGGTTGAATATTTCTTCTTTTATTTTTTTAAGTTTACTAACCGCTTCTCCACTTCAAGGTCTATCTTTTGCTGCATATTTCCGTTGATATCCAACTGCATTTCTCAGTGGTTCTGTCTACATCTACACCTATTTAGTTACCCCGCTAGCCACCGCACGGTGTGTGGCTTAGGGCACACTGTACCATTGCATTTCCTTTCCTGTTCCACACGCAAATAGAGCGACGGAAAAACTACTGTCTGTATGCCTCCGTATGAGCCCTAGTTTCTCGTATGTTACATTCGTGGCCTTTACGAGCAATGTGTATTGGCGGCAGTAGAATCGTTCGGCAGTCAGCTTCAAAGACCGTTTCTCGAATAGAACGTCGCGTTCCCTCCAGGGATTCCCATTTGAGTTTCCGAAGCCTCTCCGTAACACTTATGTGTGGTTCGAACCTACTGGTAACAAATCCAACAGCCCGCTTCTGAATTGCTGTCATTTTTAGATTTCCGATTTTTAATGTTTAGTTTCAACCCGATTATAAGAAAGTAAGAAAAATAATTTTTTATGAATATTTGCTAGGTTTATTTCGTAACTTATTGCATACTGTGGTTAATTTCAGATCACTGAACCAAAAGCTGACTTTCATGTTCATGGTAATAATATAAAAAGATATACTTTGTGTTATGCCGGAGCCAAGGTAGCCCCTGAAGGCCGACAACCCATATTACACCACAGAGGATGGGACTGTCTATGTCCAAAGCGTACCAGCACCATGGTAAACACTGGCTATTTACGTACAAGGTAATAGAAACAGACATTCCGATCACTACTACCTGCAGGCAGAGCTCGAGCCACGGCCTGTAGGAAGTATCACTACGCCAAAACCTGATTATCTGGAGACAGCTATTTAGGGGCTAGAACCAGCCCTGAAGTTCAGTTCACTCTGGATGCCGACCTCGTGGTCTTCGACCACTGAAGATTACGTCTTCGTCTCTGAATTGGACTTCTACTAGTGTGTGTGTGTGTGTGTTACCACGAACCTTTGCGGAAAATTAGAATTGAACTTTTATTTGCCTCAATTAGGAGACTTTTACTGGCATCGTTATTGGTACCTTTCTTTTGTTGTTCAGTCATCAACCTTGTAAAATTACAGAGATAAAAGTTGTTTGTCAAAAATTGCAGCCGGCCGGAGTGGCCGAGCGGTTCTAGGCGCTTCAGTCTGGAACCGCGCGACCGCTACTGTCTCAGGTTCGAATCCTGCCTCGGTCATGGATGTGTGTGATGTCCTTAGGATAGTGAGGTTTAAGTAGTTCTAAGTGCTAGGGGACTGATGACCTCAGCAGTTAAGTCCCATAGTGCTCAGAACCATTTGAACAATTTTTGAAACATTGCAAATTGTCAGTCACAACACAAGTATTACTTGGAACAGCTCTTCCGGGATGTGACAGATTGTATTAACTACCTCGACGACATCGTCATCACTGGCCGTAACGCGGATGAACATCTCAGTCATCTGTGACAATTATTGTTCTTGCGACTGCGGGCCTAAAATGCAACCTTGCTAAATGCTTCTTTTTTCAGCCTGCTATCTCCTAGCTGGGTCACATCATTTCCCGTAATGGCATATCACCTACCTCCTCCCACATCGCCGCTATAGCGGCCCTTCCTCGTCCGAGCGACGTCCACCAATTGCGGTCTTTCCTGGGTAAAACTGCTTACTGTCGAAATTTCATTCCATCCGCCGCCCACATTGAGGCACCCCTCCATCACCTATGCCAAAAGAACGTGCCTTTTCGTTGGTCCCCAGCTTCTGAATCGGCTTTCCAAACCTTAAAGTGGGGATTGCACTCTGCGGACTGTCTCATGCCATATAACCCCTCTCTTCCCCTCCTCTTGGCTACGGCTGCCCCAGACTATGCTGTTGGGGTTGTCCTTTCACATAGTCTACCGGCTGGATCGGAACGCCTGGTGGCATACATATTTAAATCGCTTACGGATGCCCAAGGCAAATATTCCCAAATTGAGAAGGAGGCCCTAGCCATCGTGTTTACCTGTACCCAGTTCCTCCCATACTTTTATGGTACGTCTTTTCACTTAATCACTGACCATAAGCCCCTCGTGGCCTTATATTCCCCGTCAGCCCAGTTACCCACGAAGACTTCCCACCGCCTGCAGCGATGGGCCCTATTCCTTTCACGTCTTAGGTACACCATCCATTTCCAGCCCTCCTCCCAGCATGCCAACGCCGATGCCTTGTTTCGACTCCCCCATGGCCAGGATACGGCATTCGATTCGTCGGACCTCCTACTTTTGCAGGTCGACGACGACATACAGGATGCATTAGCTGCATTCCCAGTCACAGCTGAGAGTGGGGCCACAGCGACGAACGCAGATACGCTCCTGCAACTGGTGTGCCGCTATTTTCCCTGCGACTGGCCCTCGCTTCCTCCGCCTCGTGCCCATCAACTGGCGGCCGTTAACGCGGTGCTCCTCTGTGCAGAAAATGGCGCCAATCCACGAGTCATCGTACCAACTTCCCTGCAGTCCCGGATTCTCTGCATCAAGGTCACTGGGGTATTGCCCGGACGAAAACCCACGCACGTCGCCTTGTCTTGTCTTCTGGGTAGGCATGACAGCGGACGTGGAGAGCATGGTCCAGGGTTGTCAGCAGTGTACCCAGGCCCTCCCCACACCGCGCTGGTCCTTCCAGTCCTGGCTGGCTGCTTCCCTCACATGGGAACGCATCTTTGTGGATTTTGCGGGACCCTTCCTCGGCACTTACTGGTTGCTCGTCACAGATGCCTACTCCCACTTCTCTTTCATTATCCAACGCTCCTCTATCACCACAGAGAATACCATTACGGCCCTGTCAAAAATATTTTCCATTGAAGGCCTTCCCGTCACCTTGGTATCTGACCACGGCCTGCAATTTCGCAGTCAAGAGTTCGCCAAATTCTGCCACAATAATGGTATCCACCACGTCTTTACCCCTCCTTTCAGCCCCAATCCAATGGCGAGGTGGAGTGCCTTGTATACAGTTTTAAAACTCAAATGAAGACGTACATGGACGACCATTATCCGAAAGAAGCTCTTACGTTATTTCTCAGTACCTACAGGGCCACACTGGTGGGTGACAAGAGGCCAGCCGAACTGCTCCAGGGTCGCCAGCCTGGGACCCTACTCCATCTCCTCCTGTCACAGGTTGGACTTCACGCCCTGCCCAGCGCTTCCCAACATTCATCCGGCTCCAAGGTGTGGGCTCGCAGTTTCAGGCCCTGGCCCAGCTGGCTTCCGGGGGTCATTATCTTGCCCCGCAGCCGACAAGTGTTCGACGTACGCCTGGATGACAGGGTTTTTCACGTCACCACATCTAACTACATCCTTGTTTCCTCAAGCAGTTGCAGCCGCAAATGCCAGCTCCTGTCTCTCTCTCCCATCGCCGGCACCTTCCTTGGGGCCTATGTTGACGCCCTCTCCTCAATTGGTGGATGATCTTCCCGGAGATAGCCAGCAGACGCCGGTTGCAAGCCCCACGCCGCCACATACTGTGGACCTGGGGCAGCTCTGGGACCTTCTCCTGAACCCACTTCTCAGCCCCTCTTCGGCACCACCTCGGTTGGACGACGCGGAAGTCCCCATGCCGCTTGCCCACCCCAACGTCGCCTCGCAACCGCCACTACTTCGGCGTTCCAGCTGCCTCGCGCGGAAGGCAGGGTCCTACTCTCTGGCGGCCGGGTTTCATCTTCTCCTTCAGTAGGACGTAGCTGCAGATCAGCCTACGGCACCGGGCTATATTGATACTCTCTCCCTCGTGGTCGCCCGTGCCACACCAGCTTTTCCAAGGAGGAAGGGGTGTTATGCCGGAGCCAAGGTAGCTCCTGAGGGCCGGCAACCCATATTACACCACAGAGGATGGGATTGTCTACGTCCAATGTGTACCAGCACCATGGTAAACACTGGCTATTTACGTACAAGATAATGGAAACAGACCACTACTTCCTGCAGGGGAGCTCGAGCCATGGCCTGCAGGAAGTATCACTAAGCAAAAACCTGATTGGCTGGAGACAGCTATTTTGGGGCAAGAATCAGCCCTGAAGTTCAGTTCACTCCGGATGCCAACCTCATGAACTTCGACCGCTGAAGATTACGTCTGCGTCTCTGAATTGGACTTTTACTAGCGTGTGTGTATGTTATCACGAACCTTTGTGGAAAATTAGAGCTTTTCTTTGCCTCAATTAGGAGACTTTTACTGGCATCGTTATTATTACCCTTCTTTTGTTGTTCAGTCATCAACCTTGTAAAGTTACAGAAATAAAAGTTGTGTTTGTGAAGAATTGCGAAATGTCAGTCGCAACACTTTGTTTTTACTGTTAAGGGGAATTAGAACGGAATTTTCTTTTCGCCATCTCGGATTTTTATCTCATTATGAAATTTGCAGTTTTCCGAATAAAATGATATATATGTCACTTATAAACTCACATGGGAAGTATTTTATTTTATTTTTTAAATATAATCTACACCGATTGAAAGTGTTAAAATTTCTACGTGCATTACTTCAAGACCTAATGAAATCGGTAATTTTTTTTTATAGAAGGCTATGGATTGCTGTGTTGTAAAGGTTAAATTACATGTTTGTGTTGGTAGCACTGTCAAAAACAGTATCGTTTCGTTTCATAGTACAAATACGCGTTGTATGTCAAAGTGCTAACGTTTTTTCGGGGAAAGGGGCTAATAGAGTGGTGAATCTCTCAAAATGTAAAGTATGACGCCAAAACGAAGTGCTTTTAAGAAACTTGGGTTTCACGGTAATAGATTTTGGAATAAAGGGAAACATTGTGTTCAACATGATGCGTGTGGAGTTACAAACAATGAAATACAGGCAAACTCGTCAGTATCTAGAGAAACAGCCATTAGTGCTTCGAAGATTAAAATAAAACACTATGCTACACAGTTTTCTCGAAACGAAAGTGATGTAAATAGTATGTTAGGTTATATTCTGATAGAGTTACACATCCTAACGCGTGTGTTAGGTGAATGTGTGAGTTGAAAGTTTACATGAAGACAGTGAGGTATCAAATGGACTAGCCAGGAAACTTATCATTAATTGTGAGAGTTGCAAATATACTAATTCTTTTTGGAATTATGGTAAATGTAAAGATAATAATTTTGAAGTAAATGTTAGGTGGTTTTATGGATTGAGAGCTATTGGCAAAGGACGCACTACAGCAGAAACAACGTGACCCATGATGAATATGCCGCCCACCTTGTAAAATCAAAAAGTGTGCAGAATTTATTGGAGCTGCTGTGGAATCTGTTGCATGTGAGTCAATGAAGGGTGCTGCAAACGAAGCTGTTGAAATAAATGATGATATGACTGACATACCAGTAGCTTTTGATGGCACTTGGCAGGAGCAGGGCTACAGTTCTAAGAATTCTGTTGCTATGGTGACCAGTGTGGTTACTGGGAAGATAATAGCTTTCCAGATTTTAACCAAACATTGTTATAAGTGTAAATCAGGGAATGAAGAAGGGCATATCTCTGACAGAAATTATGAAGGAACAAGTGGTGGTACGGAGGGTTCTGCAACTATTGGAATTTTTAGTCAATCTGTCAAGGAAAGGGTAGTGTGTTACACTATGTTCTTAGGTGATGGAGACTCAAAAGCATATAATAGTGTAGTAGCCGCTCAGCCTTATGGTAAGAAGATTATCACAAAACTGGAATGTGTTGGTCATGTCCAGACGAGACTGGGCACCAGGTTGAGGAAGTTGAAACAAAGTTTGAGAGACAAGAAATTTTCTGATGGTAAAACCGTAAGAGGCAGGCTGACAGACAAAATGATTAGTGAACTACAGCAGTGTTATGGGATGGCCATCAGACATAATACTGAGGGTTTATTGCAAATGAAGCAGGCAGTATGGGCTACCTTCTTCCACAGACTGTTAACTGATGACAAATCAGTACACCACCTTTGCCCTCCTGGACCTGATCCATGGTGCATTTACCTCAACGCCGACTAATCAAAAAGTTCCTACAGCCATAAACAATCCATCCCAGCAGCAGTCATGAATATCATAAAACCTATTTACAGAGACCTGGCAAATCCTGAATTACTGAAGAAGTGTCTGCATGGTCAGTCTCAAAATATCAATGAGTCGTTCAATAATCTTATACGGAATCGCTTATCAAAACGATGTTTCGTTGGAATGAAGACACTAAAGCGGGGGTCAGTGATGCTGTTATTGCTTTTAATTATTGCAACATCGTTAGGGTGAAAGTGCTACAGCACATGGGAATGGAGCTAACCGCATCAGCGAACTTGAACGGATGGACTAGGTTCGCATTGATAAAGCAGAGTATGCAGCACAGTTGGCCACTAACGAGTCCAGAAAGAAGAAAAGAAGAAAAAACCTGGAAAAAGATCAAGAGGATGGTATACACTATGGTGCAGGGTGGTTCTGAGTGACTGAAAATAATAAATTAAGCATATATTAAGTGAGTTACTGTCTTGTGAAACTTCAGAAACAGTTCCTGAAAATTTACATTTTCTGTTGTATTTTTCCCTGAGTCTCAGAAACCACTTCGTGTAGCCTATTCAGATTTTCAGGGAGTAATAAAATACATATCCTGAGTCTACTGAACTAAAAGAAGAGCATAATGATATGTATAATTAAAATTATTTAGTATAACATACAAAAAAGTACACCAAATTGTAACCGTGTAATTAAAAAATAGCATTTCCAAAGCAGTGCCCGAAATGCAATTATTGTAGGTGAGTAGACTCAGAACATACTGTTTAATGTCCTGTAAAAGTTTCATGTCAATGGCTGCGATGGTTCCTGAAATACAGGGAAGCCAAGTCACGAAATTTAACATTGTCGGGATAGGGCATTCCAAATCCCCTTAAATATGGTCATTGTTTAAGTATCAAAGTAAAGCTACTTTAAAATTGCTACGTAGAGATAAATTAATACTCAGTTTCTGGGTGTTCAGCCAAGTTGTTTCCATTTTCTGCACAGTATTCTGCAGAAAATGAAAATAACAACTCGGTTGAACACCTGGAAGCTCACTACTAATCAGTCACGCCGAGAAAATGTAAGAGGTCGTGTAGATCGATTCTGTGAGATACAAAAGTATTGCGTACTTCCAAATAAATTTTGTTCTTGCGATGCGACAGTTTTCTATCTCACCAAAACAGTTACACCAAGAAATGGTAATGGTAGAAACTTGGACCCTCTTTGTAAAATTTCTACGGATGCCCATGACCATTGTTGCAGCAACAGAGATAGGCATGCCGACAGTGGTGAACCTTTCGACAACATTAAACGCAGTGGTGCCACCACGTCGTCTTTCCAAGCGAGCCCTGGTTCTGCATACGCTCTGTGATGGACCAATATTTGTGTGGAAGCTCTGAAGAGAACAGGTGGCGTTAATGATTACCTCTGCTTCACATATCTGGTACTGTGGACAGCAGGCGTTATACTGCGCACGTGCAGGGTGTTAGAGGCCCCTGTCACGTTATCTTCCACCATGATATTGCTTATCTTTCAACGTGATAACGCAAGACCGCGTGTTGCCTGTGCTGCGCTGACCAACCTCGATACAGAGGGTGTCCGACTGTTGCGTGGCTAGTATGTTCTCCAGCCACTGAAACACGTATGCTCATGGGTTGACGAGAGACTGATGAGTCACCATTCGTCACCGACTACCATTTGTAAACTCCAGGACACAGTTGAAGCAGCATGCAATGATGTAGCCGTATCTGTCATCGAGTCTCAGTTCTACTCGATGCCACGCTGGGTTAGAGCCATTGTAGTGACCAATAGTGTACTGCATTTCGCACTTTTTGTACACTGCGCAGTCGCATTAATGTGATCACCTGTCAAAAGAATGAATAACCACTTCTTGCAGCACTGTCAGCTGCGAGATGTGCACGTAGAGAGTCAGTGGGGTTCTGGAAGGTTCTGACAGGGATGTGGAGCCATGCCGAATCCAGTGCTGTGGGTTGCCCCCCCCCCCACCTACCAACCGCTGCTAGTGCTGTCACCTGCCGTCTGTGAGTATGAGTGGTTATTGAATATTGACGTCGAACTTAGGCGGTGGTCAGACTAATGTGACTGGACAGCGTACCCCCAAATCATCTACAAATGTAGTCATGTGTTGTACGCACAATGCTGTATGTACACAATAACTAAAAATTACACTCATGCTCATAAATTAAGGATAATTGCAGAATGTGGTGCCACACAACGTGACACTGCACAAAACTGGCTCTAATAGCAGAGTCACATAGGGAACACACACGACACAGATCTGTAAGTCCACCGTATTGGTGATAAGTTGAGAAAATCGTCCCAAAAAACATGTGCTACGAAACGACACTGTTTCCTGCGCATGTACTCCGACATCAATATGAGATATGATCACCATGCACACGTACACATGCCGCACAACGGGTTGGTATACTGTGGACCAGGTGGTCGAGCAGCGATTGGGGTATAGCCTCCCATTCTTGCACCTTGCCTGTCGGAGCTCCTGAAGTGCTGCAGGGGTTTGAAGACGTGCAGCGATACGTCGACCGAGAGCATCCAGGACGTGCTCGATGGCGTTTAGGTCTGGAGAACAGGCAGACCACTCCATCCGCCTGATATCTTTTGTTTCAAGGTACGCCTCCACGATGGCAGCTCGTTGGGCCCATCCGTTATCATCCATCAGGAGAAAGATGGGACCCACTGCACCCCTGAAAAGGCGGACATACTGGTGTAAAGTGACGTTCCGATACACCTGACCTGTTAGAATTCCTCTGTCAAAGACATGCAGGGGTGTACGTGTACCAATCATAATCCCACGCCACCTCATCAAACCACGACCTCCATACAGGTCCCTTTCAAGGACATTAAGGGGTTGGTATCTGATTCCTGGTTCACGCCAGATGAAATCTCGGCAAAAATCACTGTTCAGACTATACCTGAACTCGTCCGTGAACGTAATCTGGGACCACTGTTCGAATGACCAAGTACTGTGTTCTTGACACCAGGCTTTACGGGCTCTCCTGAGACCAGGCGTCAGTGGAATGCACCTTGCAGGTCTCCGGACGAATAAACCATGTCTGTTTAGTCGTCTGTAGACTGTGTGTCTGGAGACAACTGTTCCAGTGGCTGTGGTAAGGTCCCGAGCAAGGCTACCTGCAGTACTCCGCGGCCGTCTGCGGGCGCTGATGGTGAGATATCGGTCTTCTTGTGGTGTTGTACACTGTGGACGTCCCGTACTGTAGGGCTTGGACACGTTTCCTGCCTGCTGAAATCGTTGCCATAATATTGAGATCACACTTTGTGGCGCACGGAGGGCCCGGGCTACGACCTACTGTGTTCGACCAGCCCCCAGTTGCCCTAGTATTCTACCCCTCATAACGTCATCAATATGTGTTCTTTGAGCCATTTTCTACACATAGTCACCATTAGCACGTCTGAAAACGTCTGCACACTTACTCGCAGCACCGTACTCTAACTTGCACCAACACACCTCTGCGTATGTGGACTGCTGCCGTCGCCACCGTGCGACGACCGCAAATCAGATGCAGCGCATGGTCATACCCCGAGATTTAAACCCGCAAACCGCCCACCAGAGCGTTGTTTCACCATGTATCAGCATTATCCTTAATTTATGAGCATGAGTGTAGTTATTTGCTCTCCCTTCTAGGGTTGCAGCTTTAATGGTTAGTAAATAGTGAAACGATCGTTATTACGTAATTGAAGGTTAGTGGGGGGAAAGGAAAAAGGGTAGGGAAAGAACTGATGGTGTCAACTACATCGGGGCTTTATGCGGAATCAGGAGCGACGAGTGAAAATGTGCGTGTCCAACTAAGATTCGAACCAAGTATCTCCTGCTTACCTGGCAAATGCATTAACCACTGCGCCATCGGGACACAGTGTTTATGGTAATTGCGCTGACTATCTCGGCACGCCTCCAAACCGACCCTCATTCCCACCTAGCCGCAATCCTCGTCCATATTTTCTACTTTGAGATTCCCGCAGGAGAACGAATGTAATTGTGCATCCGCACTGAAGGTGGTGGGTTCATTGTCCGCCGAGGCATTCATATAGAAGCAATATGAAGATAGTATCTAAGAACAGGTAATGACCGTGCAGCTTCTCTAGAATGAAATGATAATTAAATCGAAACCCTTAGCTGCCGGCAGGTGTTGTTGATATACATCAATGGGGACAGCTGAAAATGTGTGCCCCGACCGGGACCCAAACCCGGGATCTCCTGCTTACACGGCAGACGCTGTATCCATCTAAGCCACCGAGGATAGGACAGTGCGACTGCAGGGACTTATCCCTTGCACGCTTCCCGGCTGTCCACAACCTACATTCGTAGTGCTTCTAATAGATATTTGACCATTCACTCATTACTCGCTGCAGACTAAGCTGCCGAGTCCCTTTAGAGTTCGGGCAAAGCCTGTGCATTCGCACAGGTCAATGGCCGGGCAGCCTTTTAACTATATGAAGATAGTATCTGTTCCTGAAAGGACAGATACCATTGGTGAACGTGCAGCTTCTCTAGATGAAAGGATAATTAAAATGAAACCCTTAGCTGTTGGCAGCTAAGGGTTTCGATTTAATTATCATTTCATATAGAAGCGATCATTATAAAACGCGACAGAATCGATTTATAAGAGGCAACAGTGTGTATCGCATATGCAGTCTTAGCACGAGCTGACGAGACGTTCCGTAATGCGTAAAGCCATCTGGTCTCTCCTCGGGATTTTTACCTAAGGGCCGGCCTGTGTGGCCGAGCGGTTCTAGGCGCTTCAGTCTCGAACCGCGCGACCGCTACGGTCGCAGGTTCTAATTCTGCCTCGGGCATGGATGTGTGATGTCCTTAGGTTAGTTAGGTATAACTAGTTCTAAGTTCTAGGGGACTGATGACCTCAGATGTTAAGTCCCATAGTGCTCAGAGCCATTTGAACCATTTTTACCTAAGGCTCAGTTGTGCTCAAATAGCCTCTACGCACAAGAAGAGTAACAGCAGAACATATGAAATACGATTGTTACCTCCGCTCAGACTGCCCTTCTTTGCGGGTCTCTCAGTTCGATAAACGGAGCACAGCTCTGCACACACAATAGCTGCGGCCACTTCCAGCATCTTCTGTACAGAGAAATTTCGCAGTTAACCATCTAAGATAGCTCATTTTATGTCAGATTTAGTTTTATTTAGGTCGTCCTGTATAATTTTCCAAAGACAAACAATATTAAAACTTAATTCAGAGGCGGAGTAAACATTTAAAAGGCGTAAAGGGACGTTAAAGTACAGAATTAAGACTGCCGGCACCCATGCTCTTCGCTTGAAGTACAGCAATAATTTCAGTGATGGCTTACTGCCTCTTACTTCTCCCATTATATCATTTGATCTCCAGCAAAGGTTTCCATCCAAGTCCCTGCCACACTGAAGGCATAACTTGTTTTCATCTACTAGCACAATGGCGAACTGTTAAGTACCTAACAGATCCCCTAATTTACTCGAAGATATTTTGCAGAACTCAGACAAGATCTTTGACCAGGGTGCGTCAGCAAATCTGCCTGATTTTCTTGGAACTAGATTGCAGAGGTGCTTGTTCCACGGAATGGACACTTGTGATGTCGATACAGAAGATATGACTTTCCAGACTGTTATCACAGTGTCAGGAGATTTTCTTCGACTGACATCTGCAAACATTTTACGGCGATGAAAAGTAATGGTCCGATCTCAACAAGGAAGCAGTTCCCTACTACACAAAATGAACTCTACTGCTGCCACAACCAATAAAGATAAATGACATTCACTATGTCCACACACGCCTATCTGACCTACTACAGCTCCTGCTGCGACTTATCACGCCACACAAAACATACTCACTTTTCCGTACACTAATTACGGTGCAGTAGCACCATCTAAGTCATTCGATTCCTATGATCATCTGATAAATGGATTCTGGGCAACAATATTATCTTGAAAATCGAGTCGTGTTGCTAGACAAACCATTCTGTGAGATCCTCACCTGAGCTCCGACGGAAGTCTTCAGCAACACGAAACGGCAACATTTTTATAAGACAACCGTAAAGGATTGGATGTCCAATTTATTCTTCAGCCGACAACACGCAAGCAGTTTTCAAAGTTTCTGAAATTCCACAGCGCATTTCATAATCTAAAATCGGGCCAAAATGTGCCAAAATATTTGACACCACCAACTTTGACCTCTTGACAATGGGCTGTACTCTATAATCTATGGCGGAATATAATCACTCAGGTTTAATGGTGTGCTTCCAGGTATACATGCAAGAAGCAGATACCATTTTTGCACATTCTCGCACCGCTATTTACAGCTGATTGTGAGTTCGATTCCAGACACCTACTGCGGGATCTGAAGCACAAAAGAGCGTCAAAGGTCGTATTGGATGTCGGAAGTGGAACTCGACTATAAATAGTGGCGCGCTACCAATAACAGTTCACAGCCTTTTTGAAGTCACGGCAGCGAATACACATAACAGAAGTACTCGCAGCACCTGAAGACGACGATTGGGTCGGTCTCAAAACATTTTTCATAAAACAGAAATAACAACTTGGCTGCTCACCTTGAAGAACACCAAGCATCGTAGAATAAATTGGGCGTTAGACCCCTTATAGCTGTCTTGCGAAAAGTTACCATTTCACATGCACAATGTACCCATCAACGCCATTCAGAAGGAACATAATCTCTTCAACAGATGATAATTTCTGGAGCTTGTCACACGTTACTCTTTACAGTTGACCTGCCTTTGTCTGTAAATTCATTACGTCACATCTTTGACTAGTCTCAATTCTTCCATGACGTTTCCACGCTGCGAGGAGTTCGCTAACATCTTAAAGTCTTAACGGTAGAGAGACATTTCTAGAACGTCAAACTGGCACAGAAGTATAGAAATAAGTGGAAAATATTAATACGTGTTGTAAGATTCCGTATGCTGGAATGCAACACGTGTTTCTACATCAGAAAATTTGCCAAAAATTTGATAGAATATAGTCATGTTTTCTGTCATTGTGACGTCCCATAACTCATTACGTCCAGCACTTCAACGCTAACGGTATTTGCCTGTTGATATAACAGTGCCCAAAAGAAGCGTATCCCAGGTTGATGTGATTGCTCTGGACATGATGTAACGTATGGTCTTTGGTCCTATTTGTTTACAGCGTCGGGTGAGAAATTTTTTGACCCGTGGCAAGGAGTGCTTTGGGTGAAGACGTATATTACAAATAACACTATATGTCATAAGGCCAGAGGATAAGAGTTAGCTCTCCGACTTGGCATGGGGCACGTCAGTTTCGAGGGTGCCAACTGGATCATATTCACTAAACAGAGACTGGAGTATTTCAGAAAATTCGACTCAGTCTGCGAGAGTATCTTGGTAACTCGCAGTTACCTTACACTGCATGGTACTAAGCTACGCAAATGCTTATCACTGGGATACGATACGAGAAGACATCTTTTATGAATCCCTTGGGTTAGCGACAGGCTCTATTCATAAACCTTACTAACTTTTCATCGCTTGATTTGTTGCTGTAGAGGATATTCTTCACAAAAGCTGCTGCTCAGTGATGTGGAAAATGGCAAACAAAGGTTCCATAAAGGTCAGAATGCCAATAATACGTTTATTATGGTGATAAAAACTGTTTCTTAAAGTTCACGGACACATTTCTGCACAACGCTAAACTGTTCAGGTAAGCCACGATTTGGGCGCCAGACTAACGGGTAAGTGATTTATTTACGCCTTAGCGCTCACTAACTTACTTCAGGAGCGCAAAATTCTTCAGCTTACGCGCCTTATTCGGAGCCACCATCGTTATTCAGCTATTTAACAAATCAAACAGTAAAATCTGCACAGCTGACCATTAGTACTGTAACATCATGAAGGCGGCGCTGAACAAGTGTCAAATTGGTATTTTATGTATATATGCAAATCACTAGTAGTTCAGCGTAGCCGCACGAATTGGTAGGAGTAATGCCAAATACACTGATGAGCCAAAACATTATGAACACCTACTTAATAGTTTAATTGACGAACTTTGGAACGAAATACATTACTGATACAGCGTATCAGGGATCTGACAGTTCGTTGGTAGGTTTGCGGAGGAATGTGGCATTAGATGTCTACGCACAGGTCACCAAATTCGCGTAGATAACAGGTCGCTGATCTGCGTACATGCTGATGGCGCCCGATAGCGATCGAAATGGGATCCATAGGATTTACATAAGGCGAATTTGGTCGCCAAGGCATCGACGTGAGTTCACTATATTGCTCCTCAAACCACTGTGGCACGGTTCTGGCTTGGAGACACGAACAATTATACTACTGAAAAAGACATTGCCGCCGGCCGCGGTGGTCTAGCGGTTCTGGCGCTGCAGTCCGGAACCGCGGGACTGCTACGGTCGCAGGTTCGAATCCTGCCTCGGGCATGGGTGTGTGTGATGTCCTTAGGTTAGTTAGGTTTAAGTAGTTCTAAGTTCTAGGGGACTTATGACCTAAGATGTTGAACCAATGACATCGCCGTCGGAGGAGACATCAAATGTGGTTCGCAGCTGTCAGTGTGTCTTCGCTTACTAGCACAGGTCCTTTGCAAGCGCAGGAGAATGTCTCCCATAGCGTAGTGCTGCATCAGTGGCGCACTGCACGTTTCGAGCCGGCGCTCACCTCGATGACGGCGTTTGTGGAGGCTGCCGTCGACGTAGCGTAGCAAAAATGCGATTCTCCCGAAGAGCCGACACGTTTCCATTAATCGAAGGTTGAATCCAAATAGTGGTCCCATGCCCACTACAGTCGTAATTGACAATGTCGTTGGGTCAACATGTGAGCACGTAGGGGTGATCTGCTGCGGAGTTCTATGTTCAACATTGCACGATGAATCGTGTGATCCGAAACACTAGTGCGTGCAGAGACGCCACAGATCACCATCTATCGTACTTTACATAGCACACAAGCCTCCAAACCCACGTTCTGTGAAGAGTAGTGGACGTCCAGCCATGTAGCGCCTAGTGGTAGTTTCACAGTCCTTCTAGCTCTTTCCATAGAAGCTCACGAGAGTAGCATGTGAACATTCGACAAGCTTCACCGTTTCCGTGATACTCGTTCACAGGCTCCACATAAAGTAATCTGCCCTTTGTCATAGTCACTTATCTCAATGGATTTCCCCATTCGCAGCCCATATCTTCGCTAGAGTGAATCCCCGTCCGTATCCGCTCCGCTTACATAGTTTTGTTACCGCGTCACGGGCCTGCAACGCGACCAGACGGCATCGAACGGCGCGGTGGGTAGTGGTCATAATATTTTGGCTTATCAGTGTACATCCAGTATACAGCGAAGTCTGAAACAGTCTGAAGAGATTGTAACAGTGCTGCAGGGCTGCTTATGTTGAGAAATAATTCTTGAGAAGAGAATTGGACAGGGTGGGCCAATTCTGGGTTAAGTGACTTGAAGTTAGCAAATCAGGCTGTTTGACACCCAAATTGAAGCATCCAGCCTGTTAAAATTAGTGCCAGTTGTTCTCATGAGCAGCCTTTGCATCGGTTTCGATCCTTACTACCGTTCCATGTCCAATTTTTGTTCGCTCTGTTGTTCGGTTTCAGGAAACGAAACGAAGCACACGTTTGGTGACACGGTCTCTGGCAGGCCGCTTGAATTTGCGCGTGCGAAGGCCTGATTGCCTAACTTTGATGCTAATAGACTCGGAAACCGCGCAACGTACCGAATGTTTTTCTTCACAATTATTTCTTAGCATAACCTACTTTGCGACACCCTTATAAGCTTTTCAGACAATTTCTGACCGCTCTATATAAGGAAAGACGAGACAGATGGCTCTCACCGAGAAATCATATTTTAATATGGGTTCTTTGCGAGAGCATATCTGTATTTACATTGTAATAAGGACAGTCGTATTCTAGCAGGTGTTGCAATTAGACAGCGGCGGAACGGTGGCCTACCGAAACTGTGGTTTACCCTTGAGTGACACTGCCTCTCGCGTTACAGAGGATCTCAGATCTCAACAGGCACTAGCAACTAGTGCCCGAGGTGACGGAGATGTTCATCGCCCGCACAGGATCGAGCGCCCAGGTCACTTACATTGAGTCAGAACCAAGGGCACCCATGCTCAGGGTAAGTGGGGCCGCGGCACCCTCCCCCCCCCCCCCCGCCCCTACTTCTGAGGGATAGGAAGAAAATATAGTGCAGTCGGGTGCTTTTCGTTCAAGAAAATGATTTTAAAAGTCGGTAATACGTGGGTTTTTAACAGAATTGAAACTGGAACTTTTTATGGCAAACTGCAATTCGCCGTTCGCCTTCCAAAATATTAAAAATACTCCATACCTTAAGGACTAGGTGCCCCCCCCCCCCATCTACAAACTACCGTATGTGCGCGCTTGGTCAGAACGTGAACCAGTTTGCAGTAAGCTAAGAACACATACAGACTGTGTGATAATGCCTAGAGCGCCACGGAGTGTCCGCACGGCGACCTTTGTTGGGATTGCTCTTGACGTCAAACGACAACGGTGAACGCAGTGATGGCATCTCGTCTTGTTTCCAGACGAGTCCCAGTTCTGCATACAACATCACGATTGACTTGCTTGTGTGCAGCCTCTGAGGGGAACGAAAGTTGTCAGACTGCACCCGTCATTGTCACACTGATATAGCATCGGGCGTGATATACACACACACACACACACACGCATATATATATATATATATATATATATATATATATATATATATATATTATAGAGGAAGTGGAACATTATAGAAGGTAAAACTTCCCTATTCGATGTACACCATCACTAAAATGATCAGTGAGAGCTTACCATAAACTGAAAAAAACACATCCATTAGTGAAGGTGAACGAACCATCACAGTACTCGGTTAGGGAAAGTGTACAGTAGCATATTGTCCACTAGTGAACGTGTACCATCGCTGCTCCCCGGTAATTAACGGTGCGTCCAACAACGCTATCAAGCATCAGCATGAATGTAAATGTCATCAGCTCGTTGTTGTTATGTCATACAGCAGTGCAGTTATGGTTGACAGTAGTGCAGTTACGGTTCACATCAGTGCAGCTATGGTTGAATCAGTGGAGTTCTACGAACATCTTATAGTGGAACGGGGAAATCTCAGTTATAATTCTGCCTTCATGGTCAGAGAAAAGTACGAGTCACTTATCAGCAAGGCTAAACCACTAAAATCTTGACGAAAGAGGGACGGCAACGTCGACAAGTTTTTGAAGAGATTTGTAGAGCTGGAAATGAATGGAGTAACCAAATAAATGTAACTGAAGAAGGTAATATTAAATACTGTGTTTATAATGGAGAACTGTATGATATTCTGCATGATGTCCATGTAATGACTGGCCACAGTGGACGAGACTGAATGATGAAATGCTTGAAGCCAAAGTTCTGTAATATAACATAGAGTGATGTCCAAATTTATTTTAGATTGTGTAAGCCTTGTTTACAAAACCAAACAGGTCAGAAAAAGTTAACAATAGCGAAGCTAATGCTGTCAAAGGAGCTAAATTCCAGAAGTCAAGTTGATCTCATCAATTTCAAATCGCAACGAGATGGAGATTACAAATTCGTAATAGTTTATCAGGACCACCTCACTAAAGTCGTTGTTCTCACGCCACTGAAGTCCAAACCAGCTCAAGAGGTATGCGACAACATTATTGACATTTTTACGTTGTTAGGCGCTCCCTCGGTATTGCAGCCTGACAATGGTAGAGAGTTCGTTAGCAAAATAATGAGCAGCTTAATTGAACTATGGCTTGTATAAAGTACTATGCCTTGTATAAAGTACAGTGGTGTTCAGACTACCATTCGGGTTGATGACAGTCTTACCTTTACTAAGAAATGGTATGAAATGAAGCGAACATGTAACATGACTAGTAGGGACAACGCATGAAAGTCTCATGATTTACTGAAAGCGTTCCAAGTACTTCAGCGCATGTCTAAAGGAAATCGCTTGAAACACGAAAGTGCGACCAGTTCTGAGAGTACTACCTCAGCGTTTGGAGTCCTTATCATGTAAGTATGGCAGCAGACACCGAAAAAATTCAGAGGCGCGCTGCTAGAAACAGGCCGATGTATTCATTGCAAAAATTGTAACAAAAATGTCGGTATATTTAAATGGCAATCCTTGAAAGAAATGCCAAGTTCTTGTCGCGAAACCTTCTTTGAAAACTTTGGAGAACTGTTTTTAGAGGAAGGCGGTGTGACTCTTATCCTGTTTTGCGTATCCCATTTACGGATCGTCAAGAAAAGATAACAAGTATTACGGCTCGTACTGAAGCATCAAGATAGCCAGTTTTACCTTAACTTAATACACGAATGTGGGAACACACAAAATGGATAAGATCGATAATAATGATTAGCTAGTTACTTAGTAACATGTTCCATAGATGATTTGAACTATTCTTTTATCGAAATGCTGTGGAACGAGTCAATTTACAGGACATGTACTGTATATAGGATTAGTGCCAATATTAATGAACACGTCATTTTATTCCTAGTCATGCAATTACACTTAAAAAGTTTTTTTCCTACCAGTTCCGGTTTACTACCGTAGATACGTACATCACTGTTCTTCTCAAATTGTGACGTATTCAATACTTTCTTTCTAGCTGACGAGTTACCCCAGAAAACTATTTCGTGCGACATTATTGAGTGGAAATATGCAAAATATGTCAGGATCTTGATATGTTTGCCGGCCAGAGTGGCCGTGCGGTTCTAGACGCTACAGTCTGGAGCCGAGCGACCGCTACGGTCGTAGGTTCGAATCCTGCCTCGGGGATGGCTGTGTGTGATGTCCTTAGGTTGGTTAGGTTTAATTAGTTCTAAGTTCTAGGCGACTGATGACCTCCGAAGTTAAGTCGCATAGTGCTCAGAGCCATTTGATATGTTTGTTTCCAAAATTAGCAGTTATACGAAGAACAAAAGTAGCTGAGCCTAACTGTTTACTTGTTTGAGAAGCTCAGCAACATGCTTCTTCCAGTTCCACTTTTCATCAGCATGTACACCCAGAAATTTGGAGCATTCTACCCTACTTTCTGACTGCTGCTCTTGCGCTACGTAATCTCTGCCACGTACAGTATAGTGGCTTGCGGAATACGTACGTGCGGTTAAATGAAGTATTCCATACTCTTAGAGGGACCAAAACAAAATTCAGCAAATACGGGTTGTAAAACCCATACCTTACGAACACATGTTAATCTTCGCTACTGTGACACACATCTCTTCTACCGCAAGCTCTTTCGTACTACGATCGACCTACAGAATGCGCTAAACAAGGGAATAAACAAATGAGAAGACATTATTCTGTTACTGTGAAACAGCAGAGCTTCTAATGTATGTACTTGCTGTTAGGTACGACCTGCTTTTGTGAGCCATCGCTAAAAGCCTATTTTTCATAAAAAGGTATGCTTCTGTCCGACGTCTGACGGAACCTCGCACACGCTGAAAAACTCCAGGTTGGTCACGGATGGGCTGGCAGGAATTGATAACACCTTTCCGTAATGTTTGTATATCAATAAGTGGTTTTGCGTACAACAAAGATTCAAGTGTCTCCACAAACAAATTGACTGAATTAGGGGGACTAGCTGGCCAACATACGGTACCTCCCTGACCAATACATTGCCATCGAGTGTCTGTAAGGTGTTCTCGACGATTTCGGGAAAAAAAATTCTAGTGCTTCATCATCAACGCACCATACCTCCAACTTTTGTTGGAATTGCTCCACCACCAGCAGAAGAGGCAAGTAGTTTGATAGGAACTGACGGTATCTTGTACCAGTTAACCTGATTGGTAATATGCAAAATCCTATTGGTCTTTCGCGAATACTTCAAGTCCATATATTAGCTGAAAATCGGCGCCGATGCCTTGCTTCTTCAACTGCGTGTAGGTTTTCATCAGCGTTGATTATGAAAACTGGCAATCCCACTTTCGCGTGAAACCAGCCTCGTCTGTGAACAGTTGTGAAAAGTGAACCTACACCACATCTTTGCACCAGGCATTGGCAAAACTACGTTCTGGCTGGCTGATCTTGTGTCCAGAGAGCTTATACTCGCTATATATGACAACATGAGTACAGCAACTGTTCACGCAGGGCCGCCCAGACAATAAGATGACTAATCTCGATGGACGCCCGAACTACATGTACCTCAGTTCCAGGATACTCTTCCACTCCATGCAATACTCACTAACTCACCAACAGCAACAGGAATGGTGCAATGTCTGCCACAATCAGCCGGTATTGGATGTAAGTGGCCAGAAAACTCGTAGTCGCTTGAAAAGATTGCTAAATAATTACGCAAATAGGACGCTGCATTATGAATATTTCCCAGCATACGGGGCACGATCTCGACGTTCCTTCCATTTAATATACAAGAAACTATCAGTATCGATCGCGGTAATGAAACCAACCTTTACCTAGGTTTCAATTCAAACAATTGAGCCTTCTTCAGAAGATATACCTGAATTTATAATTTGTCTAAGAGGGCAAAGTCTAGAAATAAAACTAAAACAGCCTGAATAGGCTGAACAGGCTGAATAGGCACAACAGAAGGTCGTGCTTGCCGTTTCCAGTATCGAATAATGCTCTTCCACCTGCTGGTAGGTGCAAAGATAAAACTAAAATGTAAAAGCAGTTCACAAACTTATCAAAACACAAACTGGTTGCATAGGAACTAAAGCAGGTGCTGCCCTTACCCAAAATTGTGAATACGGTTTGCAATAACAACTTAAACAGATGTTTATTACATATTTGTATCCATGGAAAGTAACAAGGAACGTGTCCTTATTTGTTTACATCATTCCGTAGGTCGTTCGTAATAGCAAAGAACTTGCTACATAAGAGATGTGTTTTACAGTAGTGAAGAAATTTACAGCACATTTTTGTTCTGTTTGGGTCCACACTACCACCTCTCGAATATGGAACATATGAAACACGTATGTTAATTTTTCTTCAACTGAATGGGCTCAGATTCCTACAACAAGATTACGATCAATTAGTGTTCATTATGCTTGTCCCCAATAGCACTGGCGCTCCATCTTTAATGGCTAATGGCTCTGAGCACTATGGGACTTAACTTCTGAGGTCATCAGTCCCCTAGAACTTAGAACTACTTAAACCTAACTAACCTAAGGACATCACACACATGCATACCCGAGGCAGGATTCGAACCTGCGACCGTAGCGGTAGCTCGGTTCCAGACTGAAGCGCCTAGAACCTTTCGGCCACACCGGCCGGCCATCTTTAATGATACAGATGTCGTCGAGTCGCTTGCCTGTAACTTCCTTGCTGTAAGAGATAATTTAATAGTATGACGGGACTGAAGGCATGAATGTGTGAGTTGTCTTCAACCACTGTTCACTAAATAAGTTCCGAACCTGGGAAATAATGTTATTGTCCCAGTCTGGCATTGGGAACCACGCCACTAAAGGTGTGGACCGATGGAATTTTTGAAAATGTAAATTGCATATCATCGTCCGATAATCGCAGTACGCCTTGTAATTAGTTAAAATTCTTGGACTCCTTCTTCGAATTATTGAAGATTAAGGCTCTACGGTAAGAGAAGAAGATACTGAAAATTGGTAACAAAGTTACGCCAATGGTGGATCAATCCCTCGTCGAGTTGTTGCGCCTCTTCCACAAGAAGCTGAATAAGTGAACCGACTTTATAATGATTATTAACATAAATAAGCGGACTGGTGCTGTAATAAAGTATTCTAAAACATTTTGAATGAGAATTAGCTTAATATATTGAAAATTATTCAGTTACGGAGAAAGGCGCTTACATGACAAGATCAGGACGCAAAAGACAATAGCGAACAACCAGGCCTCTCCTAGGTACTCTAAAAAAAAAAAAACCTGAAGGCCGCGCCATCGTTTATGGCTACAGATAGTATACATGTTTATGCATGAATTCTTTGGCCCTGAATCGTCATACAAAATTGTACACGCAAAAATAATTTTTAGAAAAAGTGGTCAAACACATGGACGAAAGTACATTAAGGTGAAGAGCGTCTAACACTTTGTCGAGATACAGAAATGGGTCTGGTTATGGAAGTGAAAAACTCATATTACACCGAGTATACAAAAAAACGGGAAGGAAATCATTTAGGCAGGCATCTGTGCTCAGGGGAAGGCAGTAACCATAAGGGAGAGAGAAGCAGCTGGAGGGCCTTTTACGCGGGTAAACAGATGGTAATACGGCGACGGCATAAGCCTTCTGTCTCATTTCTCCCGCTACTCGGCGGCATTGTAAATGTTTGCAAGGTGGCCACACTGAAACAACAGCCAGGGCTACCCACGACACGTGACTTAAGAAGCACATTCTCAAACACTGTCTTTGCCTCCAGTTTCAGCAGCTTCCTCGAATAAAGCAAAATGCGCCATCTCACTACTTCCCACGGTCTTAACACCAAAATTCATAAGAGTGCGAAAGAGTCAGAACAATACACGCAATAGCAACAAATACTCCTCAAAAACGCACGTTTCACTTTTTCGGTGCTGCAGCTCTATTTCAAGCGATGACATTCTTGTATAGTGATGAACCAAAACATTCTGACCAGCTACTTAATAGCATGTTGGTCCTCCTTTACAGTGTAATATAGCAGCGATTCTGTGTGGAACTGATTCGACAAGTCCGTATGATTTCGGAGGTATGTGCTCAAGATGTCTACAAACAGGTCACGCAGTTCCGCCAAATTACTGGTCTATGGTTTATCTGTGTAGAACTGGCTTATTGGGTTGACATCATACGAATCTGAAGACTAACACATCACTGTGATGTGTTCCAAGTCTCTGTAGCACTATTCTGGCCTAGTGCAACGTTGGAAGATACCACTGCCGTCACATAGTGCACAGCTGCAATGGTGCCTTCGATTACTACTACAGGCCCATGTAAGGCCAGGTGAATTCCCCCTGTAGCATGATACTGCCCCCACAGACCTGCGTCGAGGCCTTCGTGAAAGGAGACCTGTGACGTCACAGTCTGAGTGATACTTATAGGCACAAGCTTGACGTAGGGATGGAAAAAACTGACCGGTTACAACCGATACTGATATTTTAGCTCTGAATTATCGGTGCTTTCCCGTATTTCATCACTCTCAGATATAACAGGTTTTTTACTAAAAACCAGTCAAAAACTGACACATCAGTTTGCCATAGCAACAGTGCTAAAATGTTTAGTTTTAAAACAAAGCTTTTTTGAAAAAAATAAGAGTAATATTTATTCGTAAAACTTACATTCTTTTGGAATATTGGGTTATTACAGAAGGCGGAAAACGCGATCAATGTTATTTCAGTAACATCTACATCAACATCTACATTGATACTCCGCAAGCCACCCAACGGTGTGTGGCGGAGGGCACTTTACGTGTCACTGTCATTACCTCCCTTTCCTGTTCCAGTCGCGTATGGTTCGCGGGAAGAACGACTGTCTGAAACCCTCCGTGCGCGCTCTAATCTCTCTAATTTTACATTCGTGATCTCCTCGGGAGGTATAAGTAGGGGGAAGCAATATATTCGATACCTCATCCAGAAACGCACCCTCTCGAAACCTGGCGAGCAAGCTACACCGCGATGCAGAGCGCCTCTCTTGCAGAGTCTGCCACTTGAGTTTATTAAACATCTCCGTAACGCTATCACGGTACCAAATAACCCTGTGACGAAACGCGCCGCTCTTCTTTGGATCTTCTCTATCTCCTCCGTCAGACCGATCTGGTACGGATCCCACACTGATGAGCAATACTCAAGTATAGGTCGAACGAGTGTTTTGTAAGCCACCTCCTTTGTTGATGGACTACATTTTCTAAGCACTCTCCCAATGAATCTCAACCTGGTACCCGCCTTACCAACAATTAATTTTATATGATCATTCCACTTCAGATCGTTCCGCACGCATACTCCCAGATATTTTACAGAAGTAACTGCTACCAGTGTTTGTTCTGCTATCATATAATCATACAATAAAGGATCCTTCTTTCTATGTATTCGCAATACATTACATTTGTCTATGTTAAGGGTCAGTTGCCACTCCCTGCACCAAGTGCCTATCCGCTGCAGATCTTCCTGCATTTCGCTACAATTTTCTAATGCTGCAACTTCTCTGTATATTACAGCATCATCCGCGAAAAGCCGCATGGAACTTCCAACACTATCTACTAGGTCATTTATATATATTGTGAAAAGCAATGGTCCCATAACACTCCCCTGTGGCACGCCAGAGGTTACTTTAACGTCTGTAGACGTCTCTCCATTGATAACAACATGCTGTGTTCTGTTTGCTAAAAACTCTTCAATCCAGCCACATATCTGGTCTGATATTCCGTAGGCTCTTACTTTGTTTATCAGGCGACAGTGCGGAACTGTATCGAACGCCTTCCGGAAGTCAAGAAAAATAGCACCTACCTGGGAGCCTGTATCTAATATTTTCTGGGTCTCATGAACAAATAAAGCGAGTTGGGTCTCACACGATCGCTGTTTCCGGAATCCATGTTGATTCCTACATAGTAGATTCTGGGTTTCCAGAAATGACATGATACGCGAGCAAAAAACATGTTCTAAAATTCTACAAGAGATCGACGTCAGAGATATAGGTCTATAGTTTTGCGCATCTGCTCGACGACCCTTCTTGAAGACTGGGACTACCTGTGCTCTTTTCCAATCATTTGGAACCCTCCGTTCCTCTAGGGACTTGCGGTACACGGCTGTTAGAAGGGGGGCAAGTTCTTTCGCGTACTCTGTGTAGAATCGAATTGGTATCCCATCAGGTCCAGTGGACTTTCCTCTATTGAGTGATTCCAGTTGCTTTTCTATTCCTTGGACACTTATTTCGATGTCAGCCATTTTTTCGTTTGTGCGACGATTTAGAGAAGGAACTGCAGTGCGGTCTTCCTCTGTGAAACAGCTTTGGAAAAAGGTGTTTAGTATTTCCGCTTTACGCGTGTCATCCTCTGTTTCAATGCCATCATCATCCCGTAGTGTCTGGATATGCTGTTTCGAGCCACTTACTGATTTAACGTAAGACCAGAACTTCCTAGGATTTTCTGTCAAGTCGGTACATAGAATTTTACTTTCGAATTCAATGAACACTTCACGCATAGCCCTCCTTACGCTAACTTTGACATCGTTTAGCTTCTATTTGTCTGAGAGGTTTTGGCTGCGTTTAAACTTGGAGTGGAGCTCTCTTTGCTTTCGCAGTAGTTTCCTAACTTTGTTGTTGTACCACGGTGGGTTTTTCCCGTCCCTCACAGTTTTACTCGGCACGTACCTGTCTAAAACTCATTTTGCGATTGCCTTGAACTTTTTCCATAAACACTCAACATTGTCAGTGTCGGAACAGAAATTTTCGTTTTGATCTCTTAGGTAGTCTGAAATCTGCCTTCTATTACTCTTGCTAAACAGATAAACCTTCCTCCCTTTTTTTATATTCCTATTAACTTCCATATTCAGGGATGCTGCAACGGCCTTATGATCACTGATTCCCTGTTCTGTACATACAGAGTCGAAAAGTTCGGGTCTGTTTGTTATCAGTAGGTCCAATATGTTATCTCCACGAGTCGGTTCTCTGTTTAATTGCTCGAGGTAATTTTCGGATAGTGCACTCAGTATAATGTCACTCGATGCTCTGTCCCTACCACCCGTCCTAAACATCTGAGTGTCCCAGTCTATATCTGGTAAATTGAAATCTCCACCTAAGACTATAACATGCTGAGAAAATTTATGTGAAATATATTCCAAATTTTCTCTCAGTTGTTCTGCCACTAATGCTGCTGAGTCGGGAGGTCGGTAAAAGGAGCCAATTATTAACCTAGTTCGGTTGTTTAGTGTAACCTCCACCCATAATAATTCACAGGAACTATCCACTTCTACTTCACTACAGGATAAACTACTACTAACAGCGACGAACACTCCACCACCGGTTGCATGCAATCTATCCTTTCTAAACACCGTCTGTACCTTAGTAAAAATTTCGGCAGAATTTATCTCTGGCTTAAGCCAGCTTTCTGTACCTATAACGATTTCAGCTTCGGTGCTTTCTATCAGCGCTTGAAGTTCCGGTACTTTACCAACGCAGCTTCGACAGTTTACAATTACAATACCGATTGCTGCTTGGTCCCCGCATGTCCTGACTTTGCCCCGCACCCGTTGAGGCTGTTGCCCTTTCTGTACTTGCCCAAGGCCATCTAACCTAAAAAACCGCCCAGCCCACGCCACACAACCCCTGCTACCCGTGTAGCCGCTTGTTGCGTGTAGTGGACTCCTGACCTATCCAGCGGAACCTGAAACCCCACCACCCTATGGCGCAAGTCGAGGAATCTGCAGCCCACACGGTCGCAGAACCGTCTCAGCCTCTGATTCAGACCCTCCACTCGGCTCTGTACCAAAGGTCCGCAGTCAGTCCTGTCGACGATGCTGCAGATGGTGAGCTCTGCTTTCATCCCGCTAGCGAGACTGGCAGTCTTCACCAAGTCAGATAGCCGCCGGAAGCCAGAGAGGATTTCCTCCGATCCATAGCGACACACATCATTGGTGCCGACATGAGCGACCACCTGCAGATGGGTGCACCCTGTACCCTTCATGGCATCCGGAAGAACCCTTTCCACATCTGGAATGTCTCCCCCCGGTATGCACACGGAGTGCACATTGGTTTTCTTCCCCTCTCTTGCTGCCATTTCCCTAAGTGGCCCCATTACGCGCCAGACGTTGGAGCTCCCAACTACCAGTAAGCCCACCCTCTGCAACTGCCCGGATCTTGCAGACTGAGGGGCAACCTCTGGAACAGGACAAGCAGCCATGTCAGGCCGAAGATCAGTATCAGCCTGAGACAGAGCCTGAAACCGGTTCGTCAGACAAACTGGAGAGGCTTTCCGTTCAGCCCTCCGGAATGTCTTTCGCCCCCTGCCACACCTTGAAACCACCTCCCACTCTACCACAGGTGAGGGATCAGCCTCAATGCGGGCAGTATCCCGGGCAACCACAGTCGTAGTCCGATCGGGGGATGCGTGGGACGAGCTGGCCGTCCCCGACAAACCCCCATCCGGACCCCCACAGTGATGCCCATTGGCAACAGCCTCAAGCTGTGTGACCCAAGCCAACACTGCCTGAAGCTGGGAGCGAAGGGATGCCAACTCAGCCTGCATCCGAACACAGCAGTTGCAGTCCCTATCCATGCTAAAAACTGTTTTGCAAAAAACGTCTGAACTAATCTACAGAGAGCGCAAACAAATCGACAAAATTTAAACGGTTATTAAAATACAAGATTGCCTTGTAAATGCAGTAATGCTGCTACTTGCGCACTGCTGACACTGCTCGGCGGCGGAAGGAGACTAAGCGAAATTACACTATTCAGGTACTAAAACGCGATGCTACACTCTCAAATACTCTAAAACGCCCGAAATTTATGAATTAAACAATGCAAGTACCGAAAACACGCAAAGAAATTAAGAATTAATCTATGTAACAAACGAGTGAGCTAGGAGTATACGACTTGCTGCTCAGCTGCTTATCCAACGGCGGCAGGGAGCACACTGACTGTGACCAACCGACACTGTCCGTTCAAAAACAAAAACAGTAGACAAACGACTACGCGAATTTACACTATTCAGGTACTAAAACGCGCTGCTACAACTCTCAAATACTATAATACGCCCGAAATTTATGAATTAAACGATGCAAGTACCAAAAACACGCAAAGAAATTAAGAATTAAACTATGTAACAAACGAGTGAGCTAAGAGTATACGACTTGCTGCTCAGCTGCTTATCCAACGGCTAATTTTCGAAATTAGCAATAAACACCTGACTTAAGAATCAGTACAGCATTGCTGTGACAATACGTACGTGCTGCAGTGTGGAGTGGCTTCCTTGGCGTTACGCGTGTACGTGCAATGTGGAAAACCCGCCCCGCCTGGTCTATACAGTGGTTTTACGCTGTCGTCCTCGCACATCGGTTATACTGCACAACGACACTAGCCCTAGACTGAACGTATTTTGTAATGTGCCTTAACAGTGAAGTATAATGCTTTGAGACATTATAAACGGGAGGAGACACAACAAACTTGCGACATCGTATGAGGAGGAAACATCCACAACGTTTCTTGGAAGAGAAGATAAATTTGACTGGTACATCTATAGTTTCACTGAAGTGCTATAAACTCGGTATAATAACTGAACACTTAATTTTGTGGTTTGCTTGAGGAAACATTTTGATGCCATAAAAAAAAGTGATGATGCAGTTAAGTCACCTACCTCTGACCTTTTGCTCTTACTGTCGCCGATCCCTTCTCCTTCACATTCGCAACATTTGCTGGATACAGTGAGACCGATTGCTCCCCTCTTATCGATCGACATCTCCTTCGACATCTCCGTTTGATTTTTTCTATCTTTGTTCGAAGTCTACGTTTATTCCTTTACGTTTGGTAGCAATATAAAGCCGAAAATTCCAGTACGACAGTTTTTTTACCAACGTACAAACCGTCGTGCAGTGTGCATTTCATACAAATCACATTATGTTGCAGAGCAAATGAGAAGCGGGAATAAAAATTATAAACGTCCTTCACCAGTATTACCTTACACACAACTTACCATCAAGGCGATTGTTTCACTTTCAGGTTTTTGTGAAATATGCAACCATGGAGTTTGATGCAGCGGGAGAAATACAACTTTTAAATCCGGGAGGTAAAAGTAGTAAGGAAGATAAACGCCACTGCACAGAAACATGCATTTTGTTTGAAAATACGGATAATTCCTGTATATTGTTGTTTACAAGGTTTCCTTGGTTTAGAATAACTGTTTGTGAAAAAATTTCCAAAACTGTGTCACATTTTAAGTGATTTATTTCGCATCTTTGTTACAAGTAGATTTCTCATAAAAGCGAGTATAGTCGTCAACTGAAGCTGGTAAAGACTTGTCTATTATTTTCGCTGCTCAGGAACGAACTAACAATGCTATCGGTTTTGTTTGAAGCAATTGGTATCGTTCAAAGTCAATTTAGAATAGTAAATCACATGTTTTCCTTAAGACGTTTCTGCACAGATGTAGTAAACATAAATTGATGCCACTTTTCATCCCGTTGCAGTAAGCTCATTTTACAATTACCGTACAAATTTATGAATTTTAATAAACAATGCGATATGTTACCTACAGCATACAGGGCAATTCATCTGCCCTGTCTGTGGGTTTTATACAGCCTGGAAGGCCTTCAGATACCACACACAAGATTTTCGTATTCTCTCATTCGCTATGGACAAAACATTAGACCCACAAAAAAATTAATAGGACCTTTTTTAGGAAATTTAATGTACTTAAATTTAGTACTGCGACACGTCTTCACTAGAGGCTGTAGTTTTCGAATTATTCAAGAAAACCGTACAAAAGTGAACTTCAAATGAGTTGTTCTTGAATAACTCGAAATCCGTGGCCTCCAGCGGAAATGTAACCCAGTGCAAAAGTTAACATATTTCTTACAAAAAGGTTCTGTTCATTTTTTCCATAGGGCTGGTAGTTTGTGCATAGCAAGCGAGAGAATATAAAGATCTCGTATGAGTTTTTCGAAGGTTTTGCGGATTGCAAAAAAACCCTAGATAGGGGCAGCTGAATCACCATGGAGTGGTTTCTTTTTTGTTTACATGTTCATGAACGTGCTCTAAATACCTAATACACTTAATAATCAGCTATTTCTTCATAACTCAACAGCAGGTCTTTTACAGAGAATTCCTCCGACAATAAAGATCTCATTTTTAATCCTCTCCACTTTCTTTTTGGAGCCTAAGACATGCGAAACCGACACATAGTAACATGCTACGCCATTCATTCTTCTGCAGTGAATAAACCTACTGTACTCTCTAGAGGACTCATCAGGAACTTACATAATAACAAATATTTGGAGACCAATGAAAATGTATCCAGTTAAATGAATGATAGTTGTTGTTGTCCTAGTACTACATAGCAAAGAAAACAAATACGGCAAATGGAAATTCTAAAGTATGTTTAGAGGAACTACAGATGCTGGAATTTTTTTGTGGGGTTTTAGGGCGCTCGACTACTGACGTCATTAGCGCCCAGTCACAAATGTTAGTGCACATATAATCTGGTAAAACTCAAGGGGCGGGGGGAGGGGGGGGGGGGAGACACCAGAAAGTTCTTACAAAGACGCAGATAAAATAATTAAAAGAGTTAGATGTCTTTGGACAAGTCCGTCAAAGTAATGAAACGAAGAACACGAGCAGCTGCTCGAGCGTCATCAGCTAAAATTTCCTGTAAAGTAGATGGCAGAGACAGGACAACACGAGATTGATTAAAGCGGGGAGACGACGATAAAACATGGTGCACTGTCAATGCATGACCACAAGGGCACTGCAGGGCGGGGTCACCGTATAGCAGGTAGCGGTGGCTAAACCGGCAATGCCCAATCCGCAACCTGGCCAAAAGGACTTCCTCTCGCCGAGATGGTAAGGAGGAGGTTGTCCAAGCTGCTGGGAACGGTTTTATGGCCCGGAGCTTATTTTCTTGAAGTGACGACCAAGTGGGTACTGGTAGTGGCACACTTTTTCCATTGCATTAGAACTAGACAAAATTTCGACATAATCCACACTGCATAACAGTTTTTGCAATAGATCTCCAAGGCAGTAAAGTTTAAAATATCGAAAGTGACCAACGGCATTTCCAAGACTTCCACGGCAATTCGCATAGAACTGGCCCTGGCGTGGCGCCGACTTCGTGGCGTCACTCTGGCTGCCTTACAGTTGCCACAGGCTTCATATCCTATGGACTACGCCTCCATTCTTGGCGTTGATGAGCCCGAGGGAGGACTCGAACCTCCGACGGAGGGAGCCGCACGGACCGTGGCAAGGCGGCTACCCCGCGTGGTGCAAAAATTACTCTCTTAATTCATATCAAAGTAAGAAAAGAAAATTTGGGTTTTATAAACTGAAACCCTTTTTATTGCTGCAATCGATATTTATTAATGTTCGAGGAGCATTTCGACTCCTAGATAAAAACACATTTAATCTAGAGTAATACAGTTTTAATTTATACAGGGTGAAAATCATTTAAACCGACAGTCTCTGGGAGGTTGCACGGGGCACTAAAACATTTTCCGCTAGTATCGTAATTACCTGTGAGCATTTTTTAATCCCATAGAGGTCGTCACGGCTCTCAGCTCTCGTGCAGTTGCGCATCACATGGGGACAAATCAGATGAACGCAACAAGCGTTCTTCATGAGCAACACTTAATCCACTTCACTTACAGCGTGGGCACAACCTCGAACAAGATGGTTGTCAACTCAGAGCACAGTTTTCGCAGTGGTACACGGGTTCTGTGCTGTTTACAGATGAAGCAACGGTCGAGCGTGATGGGGTCTTAACATAGACACCTCGTATGTTTTGAGTGAAGTTAATCCACATGCCGCGTTGCCACATTTACTCGCGTTCACCAATAGTGGTTCTACGTAAATGTGTGGATAGATGTTATTGGTGATTGTTTAAATGGGTCGTATCTCCTACTGAGGCCATTAAAAGACACGCATTAGTAGAACTTCCTCGCGAGAGCGTTGCCAGAATTGCTGGATGACGAGCCATTCGATACAAGACAGCGCATGTTGTTCGAGCATGACGGGGCGCCGGCTCATTTCAGCCGTCCTCTGCGTCGATTCTTGAACCGTCAGTTTCCAAAAAAGTGGATTGGCAATGGTGGTCCTGAACCGTGACCTGCTCGATTCCCTGATTTTACCCCTCTCAATTATTTGTGTGAAGATAGATGTTCAATCTTGTTAAAAAAAACCATTTGAAGAGGACTTGGTTGCTCAGATGGTAGCAGTAGCTGTAGCAGCAGGAATTATGGTCACTCTTGTACTCTGTGACCGTGTTAGTCAGAGCGTGACACACCGGTGTATCCTATGTTTGGAGTCATTTTTGATTCTCTACTGTAACTGAAGTAATTTTGCTGCGTTAATGTTGTAGTTCTTATCATCATGGGAAAACATAGTAGAACAAGTGTTTTCATTATCCCATACAATCTCCCAGAGTTTGTTAATTTAATTAATTTTCAGCCAGAGGAAACTCCCTCTCCCGGTTTAAGAAATCCTCACAGGAAAACATGACATTAGAAAAAAATATTTGTTGCGGTGTTCTTTGCAACTTCCCAGAGTTTGTCTGTTTATACAATGTTCACCCTGTATATAATATTGACGTTTTTACGTTAATAAATTATTGCTGATGGTAACTCGTTTTTCTGGTCGAAATCTGTACTTCCCCTCCTCTGGTCATAGACTAGAGGTCGCACTTTCACTTCACTTATAAAAACTCTAGCCTACGATCAGATGTAAGGAAAAACAGACTTCTACTGAAAAATCGAATAACTGTAAGTAATAATTTATCCATGAAAAATTGTGGTAAGGACTGTTATATAATCTACAGCTATCTCATATAAAAGTAAAATTGGGACGCTGTGAACAATGGCAGCGTAAAGCACACCGTCGTTGATTTTGGGGTTGTGGCATGTACACATGCTCGTGACATCTGTTGATCTTATTGTGAACCAGTTTTATCTACACCTGTAGCTTCAGACTGTATATATGAACGTTGAAGAAAAACCGTCTTGATAATTTCTCGGATATTCATTTTCATAAGAACTCGGAATATGATTAAGTTGCTCAGCAACACTTAATTGTTGTCTAAGGGTGACAATATAATTTAGTGTCTACATCAGGTACGTAGCAGCTATTCTGTATAAACGGTGGTGTATCGGCAGTTTTAGCTGAACCTCATTCCCACAGACGAAATAAATGAAAATTATAATAACAAGGACTATGAAGTGTTGGATATATCGTAATTGTGTGTGTGTGTGTGTGTGTGTGTGTGTGGTTAGTTTAGTATTCGTCCCTTATAATATGATTCTAGCTGCACATTAATTACAAACTTTACAGCTGTCAAAAGACACTATTACTGCTAGCCTATACGACATTTTGTGATTTTGTGAATTAACATTAATAATAAATATAATTTTAAATATTAATTAATATTTCAAAACATAAGATGGATGCATTATTTTTTTGTAGGAAGCGGAGGATGATGAGACTTCCTTAAAAAAAAAAAAAAAAACAAAAAAAAAAAAAACAGTTCAGGCCTGTGTAACTGGCAGTTTATCTATAAATTTTATTTTCACAAGTACTATTTTTCTCATAATTTTATTCTGTGCTTTGAGCCATTATGGTTGTCACTGGCTCAATTTTATTATTTTGGATTAAATCTACCCTAGATGCTATTAATATGGTCTAAATGCCTTTGCAACATAGATTCAAACAAGAAAAAGGCATTTCATAAAACGTATATATATATATCCTACGTGATTAAAAGTATACGGACACGTTCGTAGCGCCCTACATCTATAATACTGGAATTCAGTATGGTATTGGCCCAGCCTTAGCCTTGATGAGAGCTTCCACTCTCGCAGGCATGCGTTCCATCAGGTGCTGGAAGGTGTCTTGGGGAATGCCAGCCCATTCTTCACGGACTGCTGCACTGGGCAGAGATATCGATGTCGGTCAGTGAGGCCTGGTACGAAGTCGGCATTCCAAAACATCCCAAAGGTGTTCTAAAGGATTCCGGTCAGGACACTGTGCAGGCCAGTCCATTACAGGCATGTTATTGTCGTGTAACCAATCCGCCGCAGGCCGTGCATTATGAACAGCTCCTCGAACGTGTTGAAAGATGCAGTCGCCATCCCCGAATTGCTCTTGAACAGTGGGAAGCAAGAAGGCGCTTAAAACATCAATGTAGGCCTGTGGTGTGATAATACCACGCAAAACAATAAGGGGTGCAAACAACAAGGGGAGCAGCCCCCTCCAAGAAAAACACGACCGCAGCATGACACCACTGCCTCCGAATTTTACTGCTGGCACTACACACGCTGGCAGATAACGTTCACCGAGAATTCACCATACCCACACCCTGCCATCGGATCGCCACATTGTGTAAAGTGATTCGTCACTCCACACAACGTTTTTCCACTGTTCAGTCGTCCAATGTTAACGCTCCTTACAGCAAGCGAGGCATTTACCGGCGTGATGTGTGGCTTATGAACAGCCGTTCGACCATGAAATCCAAGTTTTCTCACCTCCCGCCTGTCACAGTACTTGCAGTGGATCCTGATGCAGTTTGGAATACCCGTGTGACGGTCTGAATAGATGTCTGCGTATTACGCATTACCTCTACAACAGTCGGCGGTCTCTGTCAGTCAACAGATGAGGTCGGCCTGTACGCTTTTGTGCTGTAAGTGTCCCTTCTCGTTTCCATTTCACTACCACATCGGAAACAGTGGACCCAGGGATGTTTAGGAGTGTGTAAATCTCGCGTACAGACGTATCACACAAGTGACACCCAATCACCTGACCACCTTCGAAGTCCGTGAGTTCCGCGGAGCACCCCATTCTTTTCTCTCACAATGTCTAATGACTACTGAGGTCGCTGATATGGAGTACCTGGCAGTAGGTGGCAGCACAGTGCACCTAATATGGAAATCGTATGTTTTTGGGGGTGTCCGGATACTTTAGATCGCATTTCTTTCTGAGGAAAATGGCCACACTTGTTAAGAAAAGAGAACATCAGGTAAAATCGGCACAACGAACCAAAATTGAGGAAGCAAAGTATTTGGTACAGGCTTCTGCGCAATATTTTGCTGAGGTTGTCAGCTCAGACCCGATCCCTGGCTGTATTTTATGCTATCACAGTTCAAAACGCACACATCCCTGCCTAAACCGGCCACGTTAAACATCCGCACAATACAAGCCTCAAGCAGCAGTCGTTTCATTGGAACCGCTCTTTAATGCGTCGCCCGCGGACTTGAAACACACTTTCCGTACTAGCAGACGCTGGCCCCTCAGGGGAATGGCACCTCTGATCTGTGGAGCGGGTCAAAGCTTAGACGTTGCCTGCTGCTTTGGAGGTTACTCGGCGTCGGTTAGGCGCGCGTGCTGGAGCTACTCGCCGACCTCAGTGGCTTGTGCTGGGCGGGAACAAGTGGTCGGTTTACGACGTGAGGCATCGCCGGGCTCCCTCCGTAGCTGGGCGGAATGGGAAGCTGGGGGAAGTGAAGGCACACGGGTTTGTTTGGAGGCGGCCGCCACTTTGCGGCGACAAGCGGATCGCGTGTCCCCTCCATCCGCCACCCACACACCGCAGCCGCCCCCACCAGCCGCCGCCTCCGGTTGCGCGCAAATTACGGCCCGGTCGGTGGAGCGCTGCCTGCTTCATCTCCTCGACCCCCTGTTACTGCGTCACCCGAGATTACAAGAGATAATATCCAAACGGTAAGTTGTGGCTGTCTTTGGGCCTAATACAAGGTGGGCAATTATTTCGGCTCGGGGTTCGCTTTGTGAAAGCGGAAGTTAGCGGAGGGCTGGACTTCTTAATATGTAGACATTCTTTAGTTAACTGTGCAATTCAGAAAAGGTGTAGATTGTACCATAAAAATCAGTAAATACAAATCAAATAAAACACTGACAGTTTGTCGGAACGAAACGATCTATTGACACAGTCAACATGGGTTTAGGAAACATCGTTCTTGTGAAACACAACTAGCTCTTCATTCACATGAAATGCTAAGTGCTATTGACAAAGGATTTCAGATCGATCCGTATTCCTGGATTAGCGGAAGGCTTTTGACACTGCACCACACAAGCGGCTCGTAGTAAAATTGCATGCTTATGGAATATCGTCTCTGTTATGTGACTGGATTTGCGATTTCCTGTCAGAGAGGTCACAGATCGTAGTAACTGACGGAAAGTCATCGAGTAAAACAGAAGTGATTTCAGGCGTTACCCAAGGTAGTGTTATAGACTCTTTGCTGTTCCTTATCTATATTAACGATTTAGGAGACAATCTGAGCAGCCGCCTTAGGATGTTTGCAGATATCGCTGTCGTTTATCGACGAATAAAGTCATCAGAAGATCAAAACAAATTGCAAAACGGTCTAGAAAAAATATCTGAATGGTCCGAAAAGTGGCAGTTGACCTTAAATAACGAAAAGTGTGGGGTCATCCACATGAATGCTAAAAGGAATTCGTTAAACTTCGGTTACACGATAAATCAGTCTAATCTAAAAGCAGTAAATCCAACTAAATACCTAGGTATTACAATTACGAACAACTTAAATCGGAAAGAACGCATATAAAATGTTGCGGGGAAGGCTAACCAAAGGCTGCGTTTTATTGGCAGGACACTTAGAAAATGTAACAGACCTACTTTTAGAATACTGCTGCGCGTTGTAGGGTCCTTACCAGATAGGACTGACGGAGTACATCGAAAAAGTTCAAAGAAAGGCAGCACGTTTTGTATTATCGCGAAATATGGGAGAGAGTGTCACAGAAGTAATACAGGACTTGGGCTGGAAATCATTAAAAGAAAGGCGTTTTTCGTTGCGACGGAATCTTCTCACGAAATTCCAATAACCAACTTTCTCCTCCGAATGCGAAAATATTTTGTTGACACCGGCCTACATAGGGCGGAACGATCACCACGATAAAATAATGGAAAGACATAGGTGCTCATTCTTCCCACGCGCTATACGAGATTGGAATAATAGTGAAGTGTGAAAGTGGTTCGATGAACCCCCTCCCAGGCACTTAAATGTGATTTGCAGAGTATCCATGTAGATGTAGATGTAGATGTACTTCTGGTTTTGTATATGTAAGCTTTATTATAGAAACTATATTTAATATTTAATGGGTGTAATAGTGTATTTATTTTTGACTGTGCACAATTGATTGTAATTATAATGCAAATAGTGTAAACTGCTGGATCACAGCCAAGGCAACTATTTTAATGTATCGTTAGCAACGACGAAATGGCAGTAGTTGTGCCGTTGTTTATCTTTGCGCATGGAGGGTCTTTGCCGCGCTGCGAGCAGAGAGGAAGCAGAGCAGCTTGCGTCAGGAAAGAGTGTGGAAGTGTTTGCTGGGCTCTCCCGCAGACGCGGGGTGCAGCTATGAGCGCACCAGTGTAGGCGCACCATAGTCGTTACCCCGCGAGTATTGAGAGCTCCGTAGGAGTAGGCAAGGGTAGGATGCTGCAGTTCTAACTATTGCCTGTTCCATAATTATACGTGACTTTGGAGACGACTCGTGGTTCTCAAGTAGCAACAGCGGCTGCTCGGCATTGTCGTCGACTGCATTCTTCGTCGTCCTCACAGCTGCAGCATCCTGAGAGTGTCAAGTGTCAAAATATAACTAACCTTATGGAGACATTTCTTTCACAAAGTGTGACTAACTTGCATAATAACCTGCAATAGTTAAAACTTTTAGGGCTCCTGTGTTGTTATTGTCCTCAGACATTAAAACAGGGAAGGCCCCTTTCCTAGTAGTAGTAGTAGTAGTAGTAGTAGTAGTAGCTTTATTCATCCGTAGATCTCTTTTTGCAAGGATATAGGACATGTCAAAAGTAATTACTAATTTAGATCAATTTAAAATAAGCTAGTTCGTATACACATATATTTACAGACTCCTAGTTAGAGGCAAACATTATATTTACTCCTGGTATAGTATACTTTTTTTACAAATAACTTATTAAATAATGTAATGCCACATTGTTCTCTCATATCTCACTATCAGTCACTGTACACTCTGTACACACATTGTTTCATAACACTTCACTCACTACACCACTACACACACACACACAAACAAACAAACACACACACACACACACACACACACACACACACACACACACTGACCATTTTCTGTACCGCAACTGCCCATTTGCTATCCTGAAAAACTGAGTCAGCATCCCTCCATAATGAGTGAGATGTTGAGCTCAGAAAGAGGAAGACGTGTTAGTATTGTGTTATGCATAGCTTGGGGGTAAGTATTTCTAGAAAGGGAAAAGAAGGGAAAAACAAAGTGAAGGTGTTATGTAGAATGTTGGATATTTTTTTATCATTATTATTATTATTATTCATTTGCATAACTTTTTTTATCAGACCTTTACATGGAATCACCAAGTGTCGTAAAAATATGAAAAATTATTAAAAATTCACTGCCAGTTTTGTTTGTTTCCTAATGATCAATTTCAGTGTAAATTTTCTGTCTCAGTAGCTGCTCATTCTTGTACTGCATAACAGAGGCTTAACAAGTTTGCAGTTTTGAGTATTAACTTCACTCACTTAAAGTAATGTAAAATTTCACTGGCAGAACTAATAACTATAGATACAGCACAAACTAAGAGTGCGCAATTTCATTTATTCTGTATTTATATTAGCGAGTGACTTCTGCTGGCTTAAAAGGTGGTTACATTAGAAATAAAATCAGTTGCTCATTTGCTTAAAGTAAATTCAATTCAGTCTTTTAATAATCAAAAGCAAACTGCTTATCTGTTTCTAAATTTTGCATTACGTTACACTGAGGTTACTTAAAGCCATTTTTTGCGTAATGAAGTTTTAGTTAGCCAGTCATTTATTTAACCTGTAGCTTCATTTAATTTACTTTCAAAATTTAGTATTTCGGACTAAGTAACTGCAAATTCAGTGCTTTCTGACTCGATTATTTTCTCGTGACCTGTTGTGTTGTGGAAAAGCATGACGATCTTCTGTTGCCACGCCAGTGATTATTTGCTTAAATTTCTTTAGCATACTTTTCTTAAGATTCTGGAGATTAAGTGTAATAGCCCTAGTGTTCTGACGACCATGTAATTATCCCCTTTTTAGGTAATCAGTATTTTTTGTATTATCAGTATTTTTTTGTATTTAATAGTGTGTGGTACCCTTTTCCCCCCTGTGTTGTTCATGAGCGACTGCACTATATTCCACCCATTTCAAAATTATCGTCAGTATTTAGATTAGGTTTAAAATAGATTGTTCCTTCAGAAGAGTCTGTTGTACACTTTCATCCCACCAACTGGTATCATTTTCCTTCGGTAACGAGAGCCTTACTCACTGCAAAATTTCATTAGGCGTACATACTCACGGTCAATTATATCGCAAACCAGTAGGCCGATTAGGAAGGAAGTTTTATTCAATTTATTTTTGTACTATTTTCATATCATCTACAGCTACAATCACATACAATTTTAGAATTAGGTTAATGACATAATTGTATCCTATCACACTTCTCTACAGTCTTTTTTTGCGATTACTTGATGAGTTTATCAGCACAGCCTGTAGTAAATGTCTGTCTAAGAGCGTCTATATTATTCTTGTTGCTCTTCAGGCAAGGAAAACTTTGTTCCTATTATATGTAGTCCCAAATATAGACAACATTTTCCTAGTAAATTTCTTCATGCATAGAAATTTTTGAGCAAACAAAGATTCGAAAAATCTCAGCATTAAATATTTCTTCCACAATGTGATCTGTCTGCATTCCATAATTTTAAGCTGCAGCCCCTCAGGAGCTGTGCCCGTATCATCACTGATGGGATGAGAGAGCAAACTGAATTGAACTCACCTTTCTTAAAGTCCTCAAACTTCTTTGTGACCTCGTCCTCCAAACTCTGAAGATGATAAGATGATTCCTAATCTTAGCACAAGCACTTTCAGGCAGTTTATTTTTTTCTCAGTAAACGAGTAAACGGAAAGGCAAAAATTACTTTGATCTGCTAGCCTTGCAAATAAACGTAGTTTTGCTTTTAATGATTTTAACATGCTTCCACTCCTTTCCGTGCAATGTCACGTTCAGTTCATTCAGTTTCTCTAATATACCAGCTGCTAACATCAACTCATGTCTCCTCTCTCCCGTCCTGTTTTTGTAACAAAATCGTGATCTATTCCTTGGTGTTCAAAATTAAGAGGATTTCATACTGGAATGCCCACGCTTTCTAACACTTTGTCCAGTCTCAACTACAACACACTGCTGTGGGTAATTATGTATTCATACGCTGCCTCTGTTCCCTCAAGAAAAGATGTGAACTGTCGATGGTAGAGTGCTCTTGCTCTTATGTGTCGAACACAGCAACAACAAGATCTGCCAAATATTTTAAGTACAGTGGTGATTTACATAGCTTTGTCTGATGCAAAATGCAATGAAAAAACAAGATATCACTCTCTGTATCATGTGCTTGCGACTTTCCATACCTACATTCTTTTCACTGAAAGCCGTTGCCCTGTCTGTTGTAATGCTTGCCATGTTGTTCCAAACCAGTCATTTTTCTTCACGAAATTCACAGCACACTCATGTCATTCCTGATCAATGGCTTTACCTTTCATCCATTCTAGGCCAATTTATTACTCTGCATTCATGAAAATTTCATTAATTCCATGTTCTGTGAGCTTGTTACTGATTCAGTCAATAGACCTTCTTAACAGTGAAATGCTTTCAAAATTGCTTCTAACATCAGCATATAACATGCTTGCGCCTCTACCAAATAATGATTATTAAACTTCGAAAAACCCTTGTTATGTTTGACAAGGTTATAGTTCACCATGAAAATTGCTTTCATCGGGCTGTTTTGAAGTGTTGATTGCATTGTAAATTACATATTTTGATTCTTCAGCCTTTTCACACTCTCCACTGCTTTTGAGTTCTTCCTTGGAAAATTTTTTGCCAAATTCGCCAAGTTTTCTCTCGTAATGTACTTCTTAAATACAGCCATCGTTTCTTGACACAATAAATACGCTGCTGTATTCCTCGTATTAACAAAAAAAATACGTATTTGTCCATTCTACAGTAAAAACACAGCATTCATCTTTGATATGATGTTTCGGAGGTCATGGTTTTCCAAACATTGGAAATTTATATCTTTGCTATTTCACAGACTAAATGGAAATAAACCTTGTAACGTCCCCTTAGAAAAATTATAAATGACTGTGCTGATAAACGTCTACGTTATTTGATTTTCAGACAGCTGAGCAAACCTGAACGTACTCAGACATTTCTCTCTTTACTTTTTCTGATCATCACTAAACTGACACACAATATTTTTAGCGCAACGCAATCTTTCAATAATCCCTACAAAAGAATGGCCCTGACTAACAATAACCTATACCTTTCATGAATCACTTACCTCACAAAAATCTTCGTTACTCGAACTACTGCAATCCTGCCAGCTAAATAAAAGATTCTAACCAGTGAAGGCACTAACTACTGATAGGCAAATGAAAGATTTTGATAGAGAATGAACAATGTATTTACCATAATAGCGTTCAAAAGTCATAATATATACATGTAACTTTGTGACATCCAGTTAAACAAATTTCCTTTTTCTGACAGACACATGTCAAGATCGTCCGCTCAGAACTCTGGCATCTCTTCCCCCACATCCACCACTGTTGGCGGATCACCTCCAACTGCCCAACGCTACGCGCTGTTCACATCCAACTGACCAACACTATGTAAGATGTCAGGCAAATCCAACACCTTCCATGAAAACCCTGACATGATAAGCAAATCCAGTAGTATGTCACATAGCTCCGAATAAATCGTGACATTAAATTAACCAAAGTAATACGAGCAACGAGTGAGCAAATGGAATACCACAGACTAACACAAGAATGCCTAAATGCATGTCATACCTTCCCACCGTGAGACAGACGCAGTTCCGAGGGGAGAAACGAGAACAGAAGCCGAGAGCAGAACCGTGTTAAGCTGGAAGGCCCTACGATAAGGGACGGACACCCACGTCGCCAGCTAACCGCTAGGACCACACCCCAGCCGCAAGTTTTAGCGTGAGACTTTTTCGCGTCTCTGTTACGTCAGGACCACCCCCCAGCCCATGTTAAAAGCTAGAGCCCTCCAGAAGAACAGTATAGATCTTACGATAACACAAGGTCGATTAATTGTTCTCAGATGACACGCACAGATATCAAGCGGTTACAATGTGTCTGGTGCACAGTAAGTACCATCTAGGGCCGCGCAGGGTTAGCCGAGCGGTCTAGGGCGCTAGTCGTGGGCTGTGCGGTTGGTCCCAGCGGAGGTTCAAGTCCTGCCTCGGGCGTGGGTGTGTGTGTGTGTGTGTGTGTGTGTGTGTGTGTGTGTGTGTGTGTGTTTGTCCTTAGCATAATTTAGGTTAAGTAGTGTGTAAGTTTGGGGACTGATGACCTTAGCAGCTAACTCCCATAAGATTTCACACACATTTTGTACCTTCTAGGATGTGCTGACACATTACAGCGATTCTCTCTTGTGGTGATGAGAAGTGGTCGACTGGGACCTTCACGACTAATATAGCTGCCCTCACGTTTCCAGGCAGACCATCTTCGGGTTATTTTCACATATGAATGCTCTACTGTCTAAATAGTATACGATTCGACCAACTGGCCAAATGGAGACCCACAATGGGGTCGCTTTCAGACTGTGTCAGGTTCTGAAACGAGAGCGTGCTGAAAATTAATGCCCTCGAATTTCTTCTGTGAAAACTCTTAATGTTTTTTTAAGTTATTAACATTATACATCTTTCTGCTCGATGTCTCTACGTTTATTTCTCGATTTTTCACCCTTGTAAGGAACACATTTCTCCCAACGAGAGACCAGTTTGTTGATATTCTCGATGGAGAATATTTGACTTTGTTGACAGAGTCACAAATTATCTCCGCCTGCGCCACTTCATAACTGTCAAAGTGAAGCCATCGAAGGTGTTCTTTAAGTTTTGAAAACAGATGATAATCGGATGGGGCCAAGTCGGGACTGTATGGAGGATGATCGGGGACAGTGAACCCAAGGCGACGGATTGTTGCTGATGTCGCGGCCCTACTGTGTGGTCTGGCATTGTCATAATGAAGAAGACATACACTACTGCCCATTAAAATTGCTACACCACGAAGATAACGTGCTACAGGCGCGAAATTTAACCGACAGGAAGAAGATGCTGTGATATGCAAATGATTAGCTTTTGAGAGCATTCACACAAGGTTGGCGCCGGTGGCGACACCTACAACGTGCAGACATGAGAAAAGTTTCCAATCGATTTCGCATACACAAACAGCAGTTGATCGGCATTGCCTGGTGAAACGTTGTTGTGATGCCTCGTGTAAGGAGGAGAAATGCGTACCATCACGTTTCCTACTTTGATAAAGGTCGGATTCTAGCCTATCGCGATTGCGGTTTGTCGTATTGCGACATTGCTGCTCGCGTTGGTCGAGATCAAATGACTGTTAGCAGAATATGGAATCGGTGGGTTCAGGAGGGTAATACGGAACGCCGTGCTGGATCCCAACGGCCTCGTATCACTAGCAGTCGAGATGAAAGGCATCTTATCTGCATGGCTGTAACGGATCGTGCAGGCACGTCTCGATCCCTGAGTCAACATATGGGGACGTTCGCAAGACAACAACCATCTGCACGAACAGTTCGACGACGTTTGCAGCAGCATGAACTATCAGCTCGGAGACCATAACTGCGGTTACCTTTGGCGCTGTATGACAGACAGGAGCACCTGCGATGGTATACCCAACGACGAACCTGGGTGCACGAATGGCAAAACGTCATCTTTTCGGAAGAATCTAGGTTCTCTTTACAGCATCACGATGTTCGCATCCGTGTTTGGCGACATCGCGGTGAATGCACATTGGAAGCGTGTATTCGTCATCGCCATACTGGCGTATCACCTGGCTTGATGGTATGGGGTGCCATTGGTTACACGTCACGGTCACCTCTTGTTCGCATTGACGGCACTTTGAACAGTGGACGTTACATTTCAGATGTGTTACGACCCGTGGCTCTACCCTTCATTCGATCCCTGCGAAACCCTACATTTCAGCAGGATAATGCACGACCGCATGTTGCAGGTCCTGTGCGGGCAATTCTGGATACAGAAAATGTTCGATTGCTGCCCTGGCCAGCACATTATCCAGACCTCTCACCAACTGAAAACGTCTTGTCAATGGTGGCCGAGCTACTGGCTCGTCACAATACGCCAGTCACTACTCTTGATGAACTGTGGTGTCGTGTTGAAGCTGCATGGGCAGCTGTACCTGTACACGCCATCCAACGTGTTTCATTCAATACCCAAGCGTATCAAGGCCGTTAAACGGCCAGAGGTGGTTGTTCTGGGTATTGATTTCTCAGGATCTGTGCACCCAAATTGCGTGAAAATGTAATCACATGTCAATTCTAGTACAATATATTTGTCCAATGAATACCTGTTTATCATCTCCATTTCTTCTTGGTGTAGCAATGTTTATGGCTAGTAGTGTATAACATTGCCTAAGTACATCTCTCTTGTATAGACCCACTATATACTCCTATCTTTCAGTTTTCCCTTCTTTGTGAATGACTACTTTTCCATCTGGGCTCTTGGTATTCAGACAGTTGATTTTCTTTTCTCTAAAGGCCTCTTTAATTTTTATGTAGATAGTATCTATGGTTTCCTTAGTGATATATGCCCCTAAATCCTTACATTTGTCCTCTAGGCATTCCTGCTTACACACAAACCTCCAGATCTCAGACACTCAGGTGGGCACCAAACATTGTAAGTCGACAGAGTATCAACCAGAACTCCCATTTAGTTCGTACCACGTCCAGCAAAACGGTTATAAATGTTAATTATAAGTAACACCAGAACAATGGAACTGATTCGTAAACGTACTCACGTGGTGTATTTGAAATCGCCAGTGTTTGGAACAGAACCTAGCTATGAGCTGGACTACTATTTTTGTTTATTCTCTTGGTCCATCTGTGATGTGTGAAATTTGTGACCGTATTTCGTGCATTTGCTCCCCAGAAAACCATAAAAGTATTCCATAGCTAAGAATTTGGTGTAAATATGGTTAGTATATAACTGAAAGACATTGTCTGGTACACACTGATGACAGGACTCTACAGCCATTAACATGCTGCAGAATTTATATTTGTAGGTATCTTTGTGAATTTACACTACTTCAAGTGAGAATCATTATTCTTTCCCAGAAGTCTTATGTTTGTTACGCAGTCTATAGAGATCCCACATACATTTAATTTAATAAAAATGGTTCAAATGGCCCTGAGCACTATGCGACTTAACTTCTGAGGTCATCAGTCGCCTAGAACTTAGAACTACACTCCTGGAAATGGAAAAAAGAACACATTGACACCGGTGTGTCAGACCCACCATACTTGCTCCGGACACTGTGAGAGGGCTGTACAAGCAATGATCACACGCACGGCACAGCGGACACACCAGGAACCACAGTGTTGGCCGTCGAATGGCGCTAGCTGCGCAGCATTTGTGCACCGCCGCCGTCAGTGTCAGCCAGTTTGCCGTGGCATACGTAGCTCCATCGCAGTCTTTAACACTGGTAGCATGCCGCGACAGCGTGGGCGTGAACCGTATGTGCAGTTAACGGACTTTGAGCGAGGGCGTATAGTGGGCGTGCGGGAGGCCGGGTGGACGTACCGCCGAATTGCTCAACACGTGGGGCGTGAGGTCTCCACAGTACATCGATGTTGTCGCCAGTGGTCAGCGGAAGGTGCACGTGCCCGTCGACCTGGGACCGGACCGCAGCGACGCACGGATGCACGCCAAGACCGTAGGATCCTACGCAGTGCCGTAGGGGACGGCACCGCCACTTCCCAGCAAATTAGGGACACTGTTGCTCCTGGGGTATCGGCGAGGACCATTCGCAACCGTCTCCATGAAGCTGGGCTACGGTCCCGCACACCGTTAGGCCGTCTTCCGCTCACGCCCCAACATCGTGCAGCCCGCCTCCAGTGGTGTCGCGACAGGCGAGAATGGAGGGACGAATGGAGACGTGTCGTCTTCAGCGATGAGAGTCGCTTCTGCCTTGGTGCCAATGATGGTCGTATGCGTGTTTGGCGCCGTGCAGGTGAGCGCCACAATCAGGACTGCATACGACCGAGGCACACAGGGCCAACACCCGGCATCATGGTGTGGGACACCACTGGTGATCGTCGAGGGGACACTGAATAGTGCACGGTACATCCAAACCGTCATCGAACCCATCGTTCTACCATTTCTAGACCGGCAAGGGAACTTGCTGTTCCAACAGGACAATGCACGTCCGCATGTATCCCGTGCCACCCAACGTGCTCTAGAAGGTGTAAGTCAACTACCCTGGCCAGCAAGATCTCCGGATCTGTCCCCCATTGAGCATGTTTGGGACTGGATGAAGCGTCGTCTCACGCGGTCTGCACGTCCAGCACGAACGCTGGTCCAACTGAGGCGCCAGGTGGAAATGGCATGGCAAGCCGTTCCACAGGACTACATCCAGCATCTCTACGATCGTCTCCATGGGAAAATAGCAGCCTGCATTGCTGCGAAAGGTGGATATACACTGTACTAGTGCCGACATTGTGCATGCTCTGTTGCCTGTGTCTATGTGCCTGTGGTTCTGTCAGTGTGATCATGTGATGTATCTGACCCCAGGAATGTGTCAATAAAGTTTCCCCTTCCTGGGACAATGAATTCACGGTGTTCTTATTTCAATTTCCAGGAGTGTAATTGAACCTAACTAACCTAAGGACATCACACACATCCATGCCCGAGGCAGGATTCGAACCTGCGACCGTAGCGGTCGCTCGGCTCCAGACTGTAGCGCCTAGAACCGCACGGCCACTCCAGCCGGCTTCAATTTAATAGTTTAATTCACTCTCGTCAAGCTAAAAGTCATAGTGTTTCTTTCATTTATGTACAATCTCACTTTACTGCATACTGACTATTTGTTTCTTCATTTTCTTTTTGTGCTTGCTGCTTTTATTCCCCCTCAGTGACTATAACATTGCGAGCATCAGCAAAGCGAATAATATCCCCGTGATGAACGGTGTTGGGAAAGTCATTACTGTATATATGCATCAGTATTGATACTAATACGCCATGCTGAGGAACTTCTAGCTGGCCGGTGTGGCCGAGCGGTTCTAGGCGCTTCAGTCTGGAACTGCGCGACAGCTACGGTCGCAGGTTCGAATCCTGCCTTGGGCATAGATGTGTGTGATGTCCTTAGGTTAGTTAGGTTAAAGTAGTTCTACGTTATAGGGGACTGATGACCTTACATGTTAAGTCCTATAGTGATCAGAGCCATTTGAACCATTGTATCATACACTCAACCGGAGCGCGAAGCACTGTTCGGGGAACATCGAAACGGTAGTTCATTTCATTCCACACACGAATCAAAAAGTCCCTGTCTACTTAACAGACTGCTTCAACAATTCGATTCCTAGCTCTTGAAGAGTAGCTGCTATATGTGGGACAAAGACTGTATCTTATACGTACCCCCACAGTAACAAATAGTAAGGTGTGAGGTTTGGTGACCTTAGAGGCCAAAAGCAATGAAGAAGATCTTGTTGCCCACCTCTTCCAATCCATCGCTGTGGGATGATGATGTTAAGAGGTGAAAGTGAGGTAGAACACTGTCATGCATAAAAATGACATCTTTGGAATGTTCAAAAATGGCTCTGAGCACTATGGGACTCAACATCTTAGGTCATAAGTCCCCTAGAACTTAGAACTACTTAAACCTAACTAACCTAAGGACATCACACACACCCATGCCCGAGGCAGGATTCGAACCTGCGACCGTAGCAGTCCCGCGGTTCCGGACTGCAGCGCCAGAACCGCTAGACCACCGCGGCCGGCTTTGGAATGTTCGTGAAGTTGAGGAAACAACCAATTTTGCAGCAACTCCAGGTATGACATTCCTGTTACAGTTTTCTGCGCAGCACGCAAAATGATTTCTCTCGTGGTGCAGTCGCCATGTTACTACAAACACACAGCAGAGCATTCTGTGTCAAAACTTTGAACTTCCCTTGTCCAGCGACATACGCTCTGTTTGTGATAAAAACTTAAAATCGTTTTTTATTCTTGAATCACTCGGTATCTTGGTTCTGATAAACGCTTTACTAAAAGTTTTGACTTATTTGGAGTACGTATTATCTCTATTCTATGTACCCCGTCTCATAGGTGCGATCGGAACCAGTCAATAGCTACGCCTCTTATCCTAAAATTTCTAGCTCATTTAGTAGAATCTATGGTAACAGTATCAAGAGCCTTAGAAATATCTAAAAGTAAGCCTGTGACACACTCACCCTTTTTAAGTACATCAAATACCATTTTTCTCAATTCTACTACGGCTGATTGTGTACTGCACAATTTTTTTCATACCTGTCTAACGACTTGTGTCTTTACCGTCAGCTATTGTGGCACAGCGTGGTATGCTCCGGCGTTGAATTAATATTCTTAATGTAATATTGTTGAACATGTTATTCAGAACAGGGATTTTAATAGTTTTGTTCAGGGTAGGCAGTGTAAATCTGTGCAAGTAAGCGTTAATGTTTTGCAATGCTTTTACATTGTCACTTATGGTTATTTAAATCTTAGTAATTGGAGTGTAAATTAAAGTACTAGCCTTTTTTTAATTTCACAGAAAGTGTGTTTCTCTAGTTCAAAGTAACTAATTTTTGAGTCGGACAGGAAATTTCTCGCCTTGCATACGTGGCGCCTTTACGTAACTGTAAACTGGAGTGTACTGGAAAAGTATGTGAACCACTTAGGGAATAACTAATTATTTGGTTAAATTGTTCAAAGCTGACTTGCCATGATATTGTTTTGTAATAATTATTCGTCTTCTTTCCATTTTTGACAAATAATTAACAACTCCACGAATTCATCCTCATTGTGGTTTAAAATCTTGAACACGGCGGTAAACAGCAATCGTAATGCGATAGACTGATTGCCTGATTTTTTTTATCCTTTACAAGACTCATTGTGATTTTCACTACTTTAAATCAAGATGAGTGTGTGTTATTTCATTTACAGTTCAGTCGAAGAGGGTACAGCTATTTTTGACAGTTGCTGCACCTTTTCCCTTTTAATTTCGTCTGTGATTCAAGATACTTGCCATATCTCTAAACAGTTAGGCTTGTGCTCACACCAACATGCACGCCGGCCGGTGTGGCCGTGCGGTTAAAGGCGCTTCAGTCTGGAACCGCGTGACCGCTACGGTCGCAGGTTCGAATTCTGCCACGGGCATGGATGTGTGTGATGTCCTTAGGTTATTTAGGTTTAATTAGTTCTAAGTTCTAGGCGACTGATGACCTCAGAAGTTAAGTCGCATAGTGCTCAGAGCCATTTGAGCCAACATGCACGTAACTTTTGTTTTTCATAGCATTAGATAGACCAGATATTTCTGTTAGTCATAAATGAAGTGAATTCGGTTTCAGCTTGTATAAATATAGTCTATAGAGGTAGGGAGGGACGTTCTGGATTGGTTTGGTATCTTTCCTCAAATACTTGCAAGTTTGATAAGTGCAGTTCAGTAGATTCTTCACTGTTAACTCATTTAGGTGTACTTAGTGCATGAAGTAATTTAACCCATACTATATTGATCTTGGTGAACCAGATTTATGAATAAGCACACATATCCACATTGCACATGTAGTGAGCTCAGGTCAGTTATTAGTAGAAGTAAAACGGAGTACTTGATATCCGAGGTATAGCATTTTTTAAAAAAAATAGAAGCTCGTCCCTGAGCGAAAAGGTGACAGCAGTTGTAGGGCAACTCAACCCATTTTCAACAATAGGTGTAACGTATTTTTGTGCTTTTGTGGTGTAATCATTTTTTCACACTGAAGGTTGTTTAATTTCGTTCTAGATTTATTATTCCTGTACACGTCGCGTATTCCCCATCTCCGGTGGGTATTCTTCCCTAGACGCTCTTCTTACAACTGGGCAAAATTGCAAAGAAAGGTCAGTACAGTAACTTGGTTATTATCGAATTAGGTTTTAGTTTAACTGAGTGTTCTTGTGGCGAACTAGTAATTTGCAACATGGGGTTGCGTTAGATTTCAATGCGATGGTGCGTATATAACAGTGTGAACAGACTGAACTAGGTTCGTTGTATCGTGGACTGCCTTTTAAGTTCCTGTACTACAATCTAGAAGTAATGTTGGTGGTATTATTCGCACATTGCCCTTCAGTGCCCTGTATACTTTGCATCACTTGATGGGTTTCGCGTGGGTCCTGTTTTACTATGCTTTCAGCTATGGTATATGCTATAAGACAGTTTTCATAGAGAGGGAATCCTGAGGTCGAGATCTGTGTGCGAAAGTGTTTTTATTTGTCCACTCTGTGATAACCCGTGTAGCCCATTGGACGCTATTTTTAAGAGGCAGTTCTCTACGAGAGGTTGAGGTCTTACGAAATGGTTGTAAATATAAACGGCAGTGTGACTTGAAGCACCATGAAATTTAGAGAGGATTAATTTTAGAAGATATGGCTTTATCAGTGGTAATCATGAAAAATCCAGTGGGAGCGGTCAGCAGTAGTAACTAAACATCTAGTTGATAACACTTCCTTGCGGACACAAGAATTCAATCTCCCAGACCTCAGTGGAGGATCATGAACGAGATTGGAACAGGAAAATTATTTAATGCAAATAACTTAATTCATAAGTAGGTATGGGCTAGTACTGAAAATTGTGACTGTTGAGCCTCCTTACAGTCAAGACACTACATTGTTACTGCGAGAGTACAAAGGATATTCACTGTGCCTTGAATGGAGCGATTAAATGGATCAGGGAGCTTATCTGTAGATGTACGACAGTGCGAGCTTGTCATAGTGCACATTTGTCCATAAATGTTGTATATATTTACTTATTGTCATCACACAATAAATAAATAAATAATGGTTGGGGATCGCCAAAATAGGCGTTCGCTAGATGAATCGTTCACGTCATAGTTCTACAGGATGTATCAAAAGATACGTTATAAGGCTTGTGATTGCTAGATGGGTACCAGAGGAGCATACAGCGGTTATAAACTTACGTTAGAAAAAGTTTCATATGCGTGCTAGCATCTCTCAAACGTTGAGGAGGACATAGGCAGTTTTGACCACACAAGCCAAACCAGGAGCTCACTGTCACTGAAAACCAATGAATTCACTTACAGGTGATGTTCAGTATGACATCACCAACGTCGGTACATTTTGTGTCTCGCCTGAAGGTCGAACCCTTGAAAAATTCCCGGCGTATCAAAGATACATGTATGCGTGCCACAAGATCTTATGGCGATTCCACACGTACCGCGTACACCAGGGTTTTCATGTACTCCCAGAAATTAAAATCCAGTGGTATCAGGCATGGTAAGCGAGGAGTGCCAAGGTATTGGGCCTCCACATCCAGTCCGTAAGTTGGCAAAGTTGTCATTCAAGCGACCAAGTACCATATTGTCGAGGTATGATGGACTGCAATTCCAGTGTACATGGTCACCTTTACTGCTGGCGTAGCTTGTTTGGCCCAAACTGACTACGTCCTCCTCCAAATGGAACGACGCGATTTCAAACATACGTTTATTAGCAAAATATGGCCACATGGTACCCATCTACCAACCACCTCGCCTTGTAACACAACTTTTGATACACCCTGCTTGGATGTTGTCTTACACTACTGGCCATTAAAATTGCTACATCAAGAAGAAATGCAGATGATAAACGGGTATACAGTGGACAAATATATTATACTAGAACTGACATGTAATTACATTTCCACGCAATTTGGGTGCATAGATCCTGAGAAATCACTACCCAGAACAACCACCTCTGGCCGTAATAACGGCCTTGATACGCCTGGGCATTGAGTCAAACAGAGCTTGGATGATGTGTACAGGTACAGCTGTCCATGCAGCTTCAACACGATACCACAGTTCATCAAGAGTAGTGACTGGCGTATTGTGACGAGCCAGTTGCTCGGCCACCATTGACCAGACGTTTTCAATTGGTGAGCGATCTGGAGAATGTGCTGGCCAGGGCAGCAATCGAACATTTTCTGTATCCAGAAAGGCCCGTACAGGACCTGCAGGATGCGGTCGTGCATTATCCTGCTGAAATGTAGGGTTTCGCAGGGATCGAATGAAGGGTAGAGCCACGGGTCGTAACACATCTGAAATGTAACGTCCACTGTTGAAACTGCCGTCAATGTGAACAAGAGGTAACCGAGACGTGTGACCAATGGCAACCCATACCATCACACGGGTGATACGCCAGTATGGCGATAATGAATACACACTTCCAATGTACGTTCACCGTGATGTCGCCAAACACGGATACGACCATCGTGATGCTGTAAACAGAACCTGGATTCATCCGAAAAGATGACTTTTGCCATTCGTGCACCCAGGTTCGTCGTTGAGTACACCATCGCAGACGCTCCTGTCTGTCATGCAGCGTCAAGAGTAACCGCAGCCATGGTGTCCTACCTGATAGTCCACGCTGCTGCAAACGTCGTCGAACTGTTCGTGCAGATGGTTGTTGTCTTCCAAACGTCCCCATCTGTTGACTCAGGGATCGAGAGCTGGCTGCACGATCCGTTACAGCCATGCGGATAAGATGCCTGTCATCTCGACTGCTAGTGATACGACGCCGTTGGGATCCAGCACGGCGTTCCGTATTACCCTCCTGAGCCCACCGATTACATATTCTGGTAACAGTCATTGGATCTCGACCAACGCGAGCAGCAATGTCGCGATATGATAAACCACAATCGCGATAGGCTACAATCCGACCTTTATCAAAGTCGGAAATGCGATGGTACGCATTGCTCCTCCTTACACGAGGCATCACAACAACGTTTCACCAGGCAACGCCGGTCAACTGCTGTTTGTGTATGAGAAATCGGTTGGAAACTTTCCTCATCGCAGCACGTTGTAGGTGTCGCCACTGGTGCCAACCTTCGGTGAACGCTCTGAAAAGCTAATCATTTGTATATCACAGCATCTTTTTCATGTCGGATAAATTTTGCGTCTGTAGCACGTCATCTTCGTGGTGTAGCAATTTTAATGGCCAGTAGTGTATTTTTAGCATCTTCTTGGCATGGTTGTTATAGTGACTGAGACCTTCTCAATGTGACCCAAGTGTCTATGCTTACGACATAATTATTACACGGATAATATACACCTTAGACAAAATATGAATCACAAATTTTAAAAAATGGAAAAATAAGACTTGATATTCGGTGTATAGCGCGGCTTCGGCAAAAGTCGGGCACTCTACAGCCGTGTGCTGGTGACCCAGCGGTGCAGCGAGGTTAACGACGGCGCGTGACGCTGGCGCGAAGCGCACGCTGGCGTAAAATTGACCCCCACTGCTCGCCCCCGCTGCCGGTTTCACTTGTTGCCGGGACCCTGCCCGGGTGCAGCAATCGATACGCACAGTCCCCTAATGCGACCCACTGCTCTGCTGTCGACCCACATCTGTATCCAAAGAATCAGTATAATACCAATGCGTACTGCTGGACATGTGAACCCACTTTCCATTTGCCTGCGTCTACCTCCACATTACACAATCCTTAACCCGCCATAAAGTGCGTGGCGGAAGGTACATTGTACCCCTGCCACCCATTACCTACCTTGTTCTGCTCCCAAAAGACCTTACTCTTCATCGCTGTTAGGCTGTTTATTCATTTCTTGACAGAAACACGGAGTGGGAAACCAAATGACAAAATGCAGCAAATTTTTCCTTCGCAAATTTCGTGATTCTAGGTCAACGCAGTTGATGAGCGAGTTTTCGAGTATCAACATATGTGACGTGAATGCCCGTTTTTGCTTCAATTGAGTCCGAAGCTTAAAATTTTTGCACCGTCATGGTCCCAGCAATCCAGTATGTGACATAAATTTGAATTTGGTATGCCAAACAGTTCCAGAGAAAAAGGGTCTTAACAGATGGACAGACAGATGAATAAAAAATTACAAAAACTTTTTCGTGCTATACACACATCAAAAAAAGTTTTGCATCACCCCGGTTCCCAGAACTCCTGAAGATAGATGTTGACTGTGGATATTGTATCACAGACACAGTCCCTTTGAATGTTCAGAGATGTCACTAAACCCGCCCATAGACGTAAACAACCGTGCATGAGCAGCGTCTTTTAGACGGAGGGGGCCCGACAGCCGATGAGTTACAGTCATTCCACCGTGGAGGAGGTACACTGCTGGTGGTGTCTGTAGTTCATGCCTAGACGGTCAATACCCCGGTTCGACCGCGTCCGCATTGTCACTCTGTGCCAAGAAGGGCTCTCCACAAGGGAAGTGTCCAGACGTCTCGGAGTGAACCAAAGCGATGTTGTTCGGACATGGAGGAGATACAGAGAGACAGGAACTGTCGATGACATGCCTCGTTCAGACCGCCTTAGGGCTACTACTGCAGTGGATGACCGCTACCTATGGATTATGGCTCAGAGGAACCCTGACAGCAACGCCACCATGTTCAATAATATTTTTCGTGCACCCACACGACATCGTGTTACGACTCAAACTGTGCGCAATAGGCCGCAAGATGCGCAACTTCGCTCCCGACGCCCATGGCGAGGTCCATCTTTGTAACCAAGAGAACATGCAGCGCGGTACAGATTTGCCCAATAACACGTCCAATGGATCGCTCAGGATTGGCATCACGTTCTCCTTACCGATGAGTGTCGCATATCTCTTCAACCAGACGATCGTCGGAGACGTGTTTGAAGGCACCCCGGCGAGGCTGAACGCCCTAGACATTCTGTCCAGCGAGTGCAGCAAGGTGGTGGTTCCCTGCTGTTTTGAGGAGGCATTATGTGGCGCCGACGTACGCCGCTGGTGGTCATGGAAGGCACCTAACGGCGGTACGACACGTCAATGCCATCCTCCGACCGATAGTGCAACCATATCGGCAGCATATTGGCGAGGCATTCGCCCTCATGGACGACAGTTCGCGTCTCCATCGTGCACATTATTACGCAGGTTGGCAGCTATGTTACTTCTTATCAGCTGATGGAGTCAATTGATGGAATTCATGTTCACTTGTTTTAGCAGTCGCAATCATGCTTTAATTTGTAGCGGTGGCAGATGTGATCGGTCATATTTACAGTACTGAGGAACGCTTAACGACGAGTGTGTCGGTGCAGGAACGACAACACACAGGGTAGAGAATGAGACAGATTATCGGAGCATTCTAGAATATATTTAATAAGGATCCGTGGTCTAGGGGTTCGCACGCCCTGTCTCTAGGCAGAGGTCTATCCGACGAGAGCGCCGCACCGCTAGTAATCAGTGACACAGTCCGCTGTCTTGGCATTGAATTCACATCTGACATGAAGCGTTCAACAGCCCTCAACGACAGGCGTTTATTGAATCAGATGAGAGCAAGAATAAGTGACTACAGTCTTAGACATCTATTTCTCCTGCAACGGACGCGATATGCTAACGTTTATTTGGGGTCACGTATCCCCCATTTAGGACAGATTCTCCCGATACCACCTACTTTGGCTCACCGCATGTTGGCGGTTTTAGGATCCTTTATTAATATGGACATGTTACACTCCTGGAAATTGAAATAAGAACACCGTGAATTCATTGTCCCAGGAAGGGGAAACTTTATTGACACATTCCTGGGGTCAGATACATCACATGATCACACTGACAGAACCACAGGCACATAGACACAGGCAACAGAGCATGCACAATGTCGGCACTAGTACAGTGTATATCCACCTTTCGCAGCAATGCAGGCTGCTATTTTCCCATGGAGACGATCGTAGAGATGCTGGATGTAGTCCTGTGGAACGGCTTGCCATGCCATTTCCACCTGGCGCCTCAGCTGGACCAGCGTTCGTGCAGGACGTGCAGACCGCGTGAGACGACGCTTCATCCAGTCCTAAACATGCTCAGTGGGGGACAGATCCGGAGATCTTGCTGGCCAGGGTAGTTGACTTACACCTTCTAGAGCACGTTGGGTGGCACGGGATACATGCGGACGTGCATTGTCCTGTTGGAACAGCAAGTTCCCTTGCCGGTCTAGGAATGGTAGAACGATGGGTTCGATGACGGTTTGGATGTACCGTGCACTATTCAGAGTCCCCTCGACGATCACCAGTGGTGTCCGGCCAGTGTAGGAGATCGCTCCCCACACCATGATGCCGGCTGTTGGCCCTGTGTGGCTCGGTCGTATGCAGTCCTGATTGTGGCGCTCACCTGCACGGCGCCAAACACGCATACGACCATCATTGGCACCAAGGCAGAAGCGACTCTCATCGCTGAAGACGACACGTCTCCATTCGTCCCTCCATTCACGCCTGTCGCGACACCACTGGAGGCGGGCTGCACGATGTTGGGGCGTGAGCGGAAGACGGCCTAACGGTGTGCGGGACCGTAGCCCAGCTTCATGGAGACGGTTGCGAATGGTCCTCGCCGATACCCCAGCAGCAACAGTGTCCCTAATTTGCTGGGAAGTGGCGGTGCGGTCCCCTACGGCACTGCGTAGGATCCTACGGTCTTGGCGTGCATCCGTGCGTCGCTGCGGTCCGGTCCCAGGTCGACGGGCACGTGCACCTTCCGCCGACCACTGGCGACAACATCGATGTACTGTGGAGACCTCACGCCCCACGTATTGAGCAATTCGGCGGTACGTCCACCCGGCCTCCTGCATGCCCACTATACGCCCTCGCTCAAAGTCCGTTAACTGCACATACGGTTCACGTCCACGCTGTCGCGGCATGCTACCAGTGTTAAAGACTGCGATGGAGCTACGTATGCCACGGCAAACTGGCTGACACTGACGGCGGCGGTGCACAAATGCTGCGCAGCTAGCGCCATTCGACGGCCAACACCGCGGTTCCTGGTGTGCCCGCTGTGCCGTGCGTGTGATCATTGCTTGTACAGCCCTCTCGCAGTGTCCGGAGCAAGTATGGTGGGTCTGACACACCGGTGTCAATGTGTTCTTTTTTCCATTTCCAGGAGTGTATTTAAGATTCGTTACGAGTCCCTAACCCTCCCAAGAAGCAGAGGGGGTTTAGGCCTTTGTCATGTTCAGAACAGAGCGAAGACCCTGTTCGTCAGCTGTCACCTGCAACTGTGATGACGAGGCCCGACGTGCCTCACAAGTCTCTTACTGGAGGTCTTACGGCCAACCTCATTCGCACCCCCTCTGATGATATAGGACATCCCAGCACCTTTCTTCTACATTAGCCAATTCTTCCTTGAATTAACCTACATCCATACCGCACTACTACCTACATGCTTGATGATGACAAGGGCGATATATGCTGCCAAGCAACTGAACAGGACGCCGAATGTGACTGAAAGCAAACACCCCACTACAAAGTGGCGTGCTGTGTGGCAGGCAGTGAATGTCACCAGCCTTGATACTGAGGTGCAATCTGCATGGTACGTAACTGTTAATGGAAAACAGTTGTGCTAGTCCCACCTACATCACATCCACCTCGCCGACTCACCCTTGTGTGCCACATGCCAAGTGATTGACACGGATGAACATCGTTTCGAATGCGGGTCGGCAAATGATGTTTCGTATTTGGTGCGTGGGATATTGGCTTTTCTCACACGCAACCCGATCACTTCTTTTCCCCGATGAGTTGTATTTCCCAAGAGCAAAAACGAACTCTGCGACGTGGATTAGAGACCACACTGTTCACTTCCTATTCGGTAATGGCGAAAAGACAGTACCCGATTTTTGGTATTACCTCAACGAATGACATTGTGCGATCGTCAAGAACCCTAAATACGGGCAATATTTTTCTAATTTTCTTTGGAGCGCATTCCATAATCCGCCTCGCAGCTGGATTATCGATGACATGAGAAGATAACCATCGCACCTCTTTCCAGTTTCTTTTTTATGAGATTGAACAAACAACGGAAACAACACAGCAACGAGACGACAGTCATCGAAAAATTCGCAGCGGTCTGTAGTATGGAGCATCCTTCTGTCGTAACGGAACGACTTTCTGTTAATCTGGTTATGTAGCCGAAGAGGAACGGTTTTCCTTCATCCATTTGTATTAAAAAAAAGACAAAAATGGGTAACGTCCCTGATTCATAATGAAAACATCTTCGATAACGGTTTCTAATCCCGCCGCTGCTTTAATTTTGATTAATAATCAGCATTGGTAGCGGAAGACTTCCGGCATAAGAAGTCAACCTCATTCTGCCAACGACCTTGTCAAAGGGGGCGGAGGAGCGGACACAGAGGTTCAGGGGTGGGAAATTGCCCCTAAAGGCGGAAGAATCAGCAAGGATCAACGGAACGATTATGCAGAAGCCAATGGAAACCACTGCATTAAAGACATAACGTGTATCCACAGGACATGTGGCCTGTAACTGAAAAAGTGTCATGATCTCTCCATTGGCAAAAGATTCCGGAATAGTCCCCCATTCGGATCTCCGGGAAGGGACTGCCAAGGGGGATGTTACCATGAGAAAAAAATAGAATAATCAGCGAAAGGATAACGTTCTATGAGTCCGGGCGTGACTTGTCAGAAGCTTGAACGTGGTAGGGAAATACAAAGGCTCAATCTAGATATAGCAAGAGTCAGTGAAGTAATGTGGAAGGAAGACAAGGATTTCTGGTCAGATGAGCATACAGGATGATAGCAACAGAAGCAGAAAATGATACAGCAGGAGTAAGATTCGCTATGAATAGGAAGATATGGGAAAGAGTGTATTACTGTGAACAGTTCAGTGACAGGGTTGTTGCTCTTATCAGAATCATGAGCAAATCAACACCGACAACGATAGTTCAGGTGTACATGCCGACGTCGCAAGCTGAAGATGAAGAGATAGAGAAACTGTGAGGATATTGAAAGGGTAATACAGTATGTAAAGGGGGATGAAAATCTATTAGTCATGGGGGACTCGAATGCAGTTGTAGGGGAAGGAGTAGAAGAAAAGGTTACAGGAGAATATGGGCTAGGGACAAGGAATGGGAGAGGAGAAAGACTAATTGAGTTATGTAACAAGATTCAGCTAGTAATAGCGAATACTCTGCTCAAGAATCACTGGAGGAGGAAGTATACTTGTAAAATGCCGCATGATACGGGAAGATTTCAGTTAGATTACATCATGGTCAGGGAGAGATTCCGAAATCAGATATTGGATTTTAATTTCCACCCAGGAGCAGATATAGACTCAGATCGTAATATAGTAGTGATGAAGAGTAGGCTGTAGTTTAAGATATTAATCAGGAAGAATCACTACGCTAAGAAGTAGGATACGGAAGTACAAAGGAATGACGGGATACGGTTGAAGTTCTCTAAGGCTAAGGATACGGCAATAAGCAATAGCTCAGTAGCAGTACAGTTGAAGAGGAGTGGACATCTCTAAAAAGGGCCATCACAGGAGCTGGGAAGGAAAACATTGGTACAAAGAAGTTAACTACGAAGAGAACATGGGTAACAGAAGAAATACTACAGTTGATTGATGAAAGGAGGAAGTACAAACACGTTCCGGGAAACTCAGGAATACAGAAATACAAGTCGCTGAGGAATGATATAAATATGAAGCGCAGGGAAGCTAAGACGGAATGGCTGCAGAAAAAATGTGAAGACATCGAAAAAGAAATGATTGTCGGAAGGATAGAATCAGCATACAGGAAAGTCATAACCTTCGGTGACACTAAAAGCAAGGGTGATAACATTAAGAGTGCAACGGGAATATCACTGTTAAATGTAGAGGAGAGAGTGGATAGGTGGAAAGAATACATTGAAAGCCTCTATGAGAGGAAGATTTGTTTGATGTGATAGAAGAAGGAACAGTAGTTGTTTTGAAAGAGAAAGGGGATCCAGTACTAGAATCAAAATTGAAAAAAGCCTTGGAGGACTTACGATCGAATAAGGCAGAAGGGATAGATAACATTCCATCAGAATTCCTAACATCATTGGGGGAAGTGGCAAGAAAACGACTATTCACGTTGGTGTGTAGAATGTACGAGTCTGGCGACATACCATCTGACTTTCGGAAAAGCATCTTCTACACAATTCCGATGACGGCAAGAGCTGAGAAGTGCGAGAATTATCTTACAATCAGCTTATCAGCTCATTAATCCAAATTGGTTACAAGAATAATATACAGAAGAATAGAAAAATAATTGTGGATGCGCTAGACGACGATCAGTTTGGCTTTAGGAAAGGTAAAGGCACGAGAGAGGCAATTCTGACGTTACGGTTAATAATGGAAGCAAGACTAAAGAAGAATCAAGACACGTTCATTAGATTTGTTGAACTGGAAAAAGCGCTCGACAGTGTAAAAGGGTGCAAGGTGTTCGAAATTCTGGAAAAAGTAGGGGTAAGCTACAGGGAGAGACGGGTCATATACAATATGTACAACATCCAAGAGGCAGTAATAAGAGTGGACGACCAAGAACAAACTGATCGTATTAAAAAGGATGTAAGACAAGGACGTAACCTGTGCGATCTGTACATCGAGGAAACAATGATGGAAATAAAAGAAAGGTTCAGGAGTGGAATTAAAATTCAAGGTGAAAGGATATCAGTGATGAGATTCGCTGATGACGTTGCTATCTTGAGTGAAAGTGAAGAAGAATTACATGATTTGCTGAATGGAATGAACAGTCTAATGAGTACACAGTATGGATTGAGAGTAAATCGAAGAAAAGCGAAGGTAAAGAGAAGTAGTAGAAATGAGAAAAGCAAGAAACTTAACATCAGGATTGAGGGTCAAGAAGTAGATGAAGTTAAGGAATCCTGCTACCTAAGCAGTAAAATAGCCAATGACGGACGGAGCAAGCAAGACATAAAAAGCCGACTATCAATGGCATAAAGTGCATTACTGGTCAAGAGAAGTCTACTAGTAATAAACATCGGCCTTAATATGAGGAAGAAATTTCTGAGAATGTACATCTGGAGTAAAGCATTGATTAGTAATGAAACGGACTGTGGGAAAACCGGAACAGAAGAGAATCGAAGCATTTGTGATGTGGTGCTACAGACGAATGTCGAAAGTTAGGTGGCCTGATAAGGTAAGGAATGGGGAGTTTCTGTGCAGAATCTGAGAGGGAAGGAACATGTGGAAAACACTGATAAGGAGAAGGGACAGGATGATAGGACATTTGTTAAGACATGAGGGAATGACTTCTATGATACTAGAGGGAGCTGTAGAGGGCAAAAGCTGTAGAGGAAGACAGAGATTGGAATACACTCAGCAAATAATTGAGAACATAGGTTGCAAATGCTACTCTGAGATGAATAGGTTAGGACAGGAGAGGAATTTGTGGCGGGCCTCACCAAAGCAGTCAGAAGACTGATGACACAAAAAAAAGGTTCCATCGTGAAAGGCAACCCTGATGGATTGCTTTTGGCAGTTTTAAAGACAGACCGCGGAATAGAAGAAAGAAGACGATATAAAATAAATAAAATAAATAAATAAAAATATATTGTTATTTAGATATTGATTATTCTATCTGTATGATGGTGATTGTGATTGCAATTGTATTTGCTTATCTGGAACGTGGACGTTTAATTATTCGGTATCAGACGCTTGACAATGGCTTTTTCGTAAAGGCAATGTTACTCGTAGTTGACCGTGAAATAAAACTGAATAATCGGACTTCGTAATTAAATCGTTTCCAAAGACTGCTGCGGTAGGTGCGGACTCATAATCTAAATCTCAATATTACAATAATTTGCCAGCCATGCCAATACGTCGTACAGAGGTGATTGTCTACTAGACATAAAGAAGTTACACAGTTAGTTAAATCAGATATATTCAATGAATAAGCCTACAGTTCATAATCCTACTTACTTTTATATATATAAATTCTTTACAGAATCGAGTGCCTAGTGTGGTTGCAACTCGCAGTATTCTTCTATAACATGAAATATGGCGGTGTGCCAGACAATAAAAAAAAATACGTGCTTCTCGCACCACTTCAACCAGAGCTCTCTTTTTTTAATCCAACATAAGAGTAACGTAATTGTGCTTTTGTTTTATCAGCGACACAGCGCTGCAGTTGTGTGCCATAGGCTTTATTTATTTGTCACTGATTATTTATTTAATTAATATTTCGCGTTTCCGCGGAAACTCACGCTCGGCATGCAAATGTGCCTTTATATTGCCCCCTGAATTGCGAGGCGAAAGGACACACCTGCAGGCGAGCAATTCACCTAAAGGCACAAGAAAATCTAAGTTATCTACAACTATTTACATGACTTACATTACACATTATACACATTATATACAAAATTTGAATGACGCGGGTGCGCCGTAAAAGTTCTTATGTTGGCAGATAGAGTGCGCGCATGCGCAGAAGCGTCTGTGTAACTGCGGCACTGCCGTTATATCGTACAGTTAGATCACGCGGCACAGTATTGCAGTTCATATTGTTCGTGTGCGCGCGTTTTTCATTCGTTGCACAAAGAAAATATTCAACCAAGATTACATACGAAGACTACATTCTATGACAGGTAACTTAGTTTTAAATTTACAATATTTGTTATAACACAATACAACTTAGATTGTTGAATGTTCTTAGTTACATAGTATTGTTTTGAAATACTTCAAAGAAAGATGTCCGTATTTTTCAGGTGCGTTGACCTATACACATCGTGTCGTTATTACAGTTCATATTCATCCGCTGCACAATAATTTTTTACAGGTTAGTATCGTCGTGGTAAAGTATTTTGATCACAGTAACATCGTTGTATAACAACGTGATTAATACATAAGCGTGTCCATTTCTCATTTCCATTATAGTCGTAGTGATGCAGTTGGTTGTGACTAAAAGCATTGCTTATTACAGATCAGACGTGACCCGTCGAGTAATTGGTCCACGTGCAGTTCGTTTTTTACATTCCGTGGAAGCTTGGTTGCAGAACCTCGGACGGCACATAGCTGGCGTCGATCCTTGGACAGTCCAGGTAAGAGTGTCCGTCACATTTCGAGAACATTTCATTCCCTGAAGTTCCAACCAAAATTCTTCCACCCGTCATGTTGTTTTCTGGACAGGCACTTTGTGTCCATTTAATCCAGTTAACATCTTGAAGTTGGGTACTGTAGTAATGTCACTAGACGATGCACGAATTATGCACTTCACATTTTCAGTTTTTTTTTGCTGAATATAGCTCACCTAAATGTTCGTAGTTATTAATCAAGGAAATCGTTCATCGCGTTTACATTGATACGCTGCATAATGAATGGCATTAACAGTTTCTTTCACATAGGTTTCCGCGTAGTTGCAGAGTTAGTAATGTTCGTTAATGTCCGTGAACAGTGGTTCACTATGCAATGTCTTTTTGGCACTCGTTTTGTTCAAATTTTTACATAGTAACAGTTACACTATACATCAGTTAAAAAAATAAGTAATTATACATACACACGTCACATATTTTCTTAGCATAAACATAATATAGTTGCACATAAACATATTTACATCATCATTACATCGCTATAGGTTATTACATTGTGTCACATTTGATTACATGAATTGCAGATATTTACATCCTCTTTAGCGGTTTTGCTGGGATATTATCGATGTTTTTTTTTTGTGATGTCATCTGAAATTAAGATAGGTTAGACACAACATTCATTACATCAGTAGGCAAGACCAGGCGTTTTCACTACTCAATAAATATTCAAAATAGTAAGAGAGAGAAAATGTTGGATTCCTCGCGTTTTGTGCGTGTGTGTAGAGTGTCTGTGTGGCCTTGACTACTGATAGATGCTTTTCGTGTTGAGAGATGTGCGTCTAATCTATTTCTCAAGGTAAAAGATCGCTTCACAGATGACGTCTGTCAGTTCGTCAGGTGTCACACCAAGTCAGTGGTACCTTCAGTAACAAATGTTCCGTGAAAAATTAATATGTCATCCACTGCTACGTAATCATAAATTTTACTTTAATATTCCGTCCTTCAGGTGGAGGCGCGCGCTGAAAGAAGAGTTCTTCTGTCTTCAACTGCGTCACTGGAACCGCTAAAAAAGAAAATTTCTATACTACTTATTATCTGTGTTGTAACAACAGAGTTTTTCGAGTTGCTTAGCAATATTTTGATGGGTATGACCTTGACATTATTCAGCATGAAATGCTCTAAGATCTCGGTGTGCGTATAGCCCAATAATTTTGTTAGTTCTAGGATGTTGTAACAGATACGCACCAGGATGCGGTATGTTAACAATTATATAAGGTCCTTCGTATAGCAGACGCCACATAGCGTTGCGTCGTTTGAGTGCTACAGATTTATGATGAGTACGAAGTAGTACAAGCATTCCTACCTCGAATTTTTGTTTTCTTTTTATTATGTTTCTGTGACGTTTGTTTCGTATTTGTGCGTGATGTGTCAATGTAGTCAATACTCCTTTTATTTTCTGTTCAGGTGTGATTTCCTTGTCTGACAACTTAGGTAATGGTTCTATCCACTGATCGTTCTGTTTGCAATTGAACATGATCTCGTTAGGTGTGTAATTCGTATCGTAAATATTTAAGTTATTGTGTACGTCTTCGAAAAGACTTAGGTAGGACACCCAATTAGTATGTTTTGATGAAATATAGGTCCTCATGAATCGATTTAATTCTCGGAAAAGTCTCTCAGTCGCGTTACATTGTGGACTAAACCTCGAAATAAATATACTTCTGATGTTATTGTCCTTCAAGAAATTTCTCCATTTGTACCCAGAGTAGTATGCTGCATTATCTGATAGAATTGCTTTAGCTTTTCCCACGTGCGTCAGGTAATCACTTGAGAATCTTCGTATTATAGCATTTGCAGTGGCGGATTTTAAAGCATAAAGTTTTACATGTTTAGAAAATATATCGTAAAAAGCCTCCAGAGCTTGCTGGATGCGGTCCACTGATGTCAGTACACAGAATTTCCAGGGGTTTACTGGGTAAAATAGAATGTAAATCTGTTTTTGTGGATAAATTCTGAGGTTTTGATTTTTGACACATGACACATGTTTTTAGTTCCCTGTAAATTTTTCTTCTCATATTGCTAAAATAACAGTATGTGCTGAGCTTTGCCAAACACTTTTTCGTCCCATAATGACCCCAAACTAAGTGTGTGTGCCAAATTAGATTACGTTCAGACTCCTTGGGAATGCATACACACCAGTTAGTAGCATTTGGATGTCGGCGGTAAAATAACACATCATTGTGTAACTTGTAATACTTAGTCAAAGGATGATTGTGTTTTCCTACCAGTAATGTTATTATCTTATACTAGTGAGGATCAGATTTTTGTAATTCAGCCATGTTTCTGCACATATCAATATAATATTGGTGATACTGCTTGTCTTGCATTAAGAGAATCCTGTAGTCATTTATATTTTCTAAGTCACTGTTGGTATCATTCATACCTTGTGGAAGTCTAGACAAAGTGTCTGCAATGGTGTTGTCCTTACCTCTTATGTACTTAATTTCAAAAGAGTAGTTCTGAAGTGTAACTGCCCATCGTGATAGTCTAGGATGTACAAGTTTACAAGTTAACAAAAATGTCTGGGCCTGGTGATCGGTGTAAATTACCGTATGTTTTCCAAACAAATAATAATTGAATTTCTTGAATGCCCATACTATGGAAAGTGTTTCTAACTCAGTAGTGGAGTATGTACGCTCACATTCAGTTAGAGTGCGACTCGCAAACCCAATAATTCTTATCTGTTCCTCCTCTTTATTCTTTACAACTTGAAATAAGCAACAGCCCAAGCCAGTACGTGAAGCGTCACAAGTCATACAAAAATCTAAATTGAAATCTGGATGGCTCAATATGTTAGCATTCACTAAAGCATGTTTAATTGTATTAAAGTCATTCTGGCACTGTTCCGACCAGATCCAAACTTGATTCTTTCTGAGTAGATTTAGCAGATGTTTACTGTTCAAAAGTGGTTGTGGCAAAAAACGTCTGAAAAATGAACATAGCCCAAGGAATGATTTTAACTGCTTTTTAGTTCGAGGGCTAGGAAAGTTTCTGATAGCATCTAATTTACTGGGATCCGGACGTATGCCCTGTGAGTTAATGATATGTCCTAAATACTTTATCTCACTGCAACCAAATTTTGATTTTCTTAGGTTGGCTGTGACTCCAGCTTGTGCAAATTTTTCTAAAATTCTTTGAAGTGTGTCAACGTGTTCATTCCAAGATTGTGTAGCTATCAGTATATCATCTACATAGTGTGTGACTGTCTCAACTAAATCGTCGCCAAGCACGGTATCCAGGGCTGTAATGAATACCCCCGAGCTGACATTCAGTCCGAAGGGTAGAACACAAAACTGATAGGTTCGCCCCCCGAACATAAATGCAGTATATTTCCGAGAATCAGGAGTCATACCCACCTGCCAAAACGAATTAGCGAGATCTATTGTGGAAAAATATTTTGCATCTAGAAATTTCTGTAATTGCTCTTCTAAATTTTCAGGTTTTGTGTGAACCGGTAAAATTATTTCATTAATTGCTCGTGCGTCTAACACTAGCCTAATGCTTCCATTTGATTTTTTGACAACAAGTAGAGGACTACAATAAGGTGAGGTGGATGGTTCAATGACCTTCCAGTCTAACATTTGTTTTAATTCTTGCCACACAGCAGGTCGTTGAGATAACGGTACGTTATATGTCTTATGGTAGAAGATCTTGTGAGGCTTAACTTCAATCTTGTACACATACGTGTTGATAACACCTAATCGTTTGGTAAAAACTTGTAAATATTTGGATAACACTTCCTGTAGTTTTATACGTTCATGTACACTGAGAGCTGTAGCTTCACTTATCTTATGATCAAGCAATGTTTTCAAGTCCATTATCTCTGTGTCAGATGAGTGTGTTTGCATGTCTTGAATGTCTTTGTCAAGTACTAACTGAACCTTGTACCCTGTACAGTGTTTGTCATGCTTTAGAGTTCTCCTGTCCAAATCAATAATAATTACACTGCCTTTATCACTTAAAATACATTTACCTTTGGAGAAGTCTATAATGCAGTCCTTCTCGCTCATAATATCTATTCCTAATATGCAATTTGTCACAAGGTTTTGTACAACCAGGAATGGCCATTGTACGGTTCCATTACCTATTTTAACGTTTACAAAAACTTGCTTCGTAACCCTACATGACTTATTACCTAGTGCAGTAGTTATTTTACAGTTTTGGGCAGGGAACTCAGGCACAGGTTCCAATTCACACATCTTTTTATAGAAATTAAAAGACAAAACGCTCACAGCTGCACCTGTATCTAGGATAATAGTAGTTGGAATCCCACCTACTACACCAGTAGTAGATGCTAAAACAATTTCATTTGTGTTTAAACGACATTGTGTACTGTCTTGTAAAAGTTCATCTGATATATTGTTATTGTGGTTGTATCTTATAAATAAAACAGGTAGTTTTTGTTTAGAATTACTCGGCATATCATTATTCTGTTGTTCAAGTGTGGTGTCAAATAACTGATTAACATTGAAGTCGCCCCCCAAGAATTCTTCAGCCACGACCTGGGGCAAAGTAGTGACTGTTTCTAGTTTGTTGGATTAGCATTTGTACTAGGTACTGACACAGATTGAGGTTGTGCATCAGGTTTCATTTCTATTATATTCACATTCGGATATTGCCTATTATGATCTCCAAACTTTTGCGGTTGTTGTTGCTGTTGCGCATTATAACTTACCTGTCGGTCGTAAGGTATGCTCCAATTTTGACCTGGTGGCTGCTGTGGTAAAGCAGAGTTTGAATGAAAGTACTGATCGTTACGAGTCCAACCTTGATGCTGTCTTGGCTCGTAGTTACTATTATTTCTATTTCTGTTTGTGTTTTTGTTATTACCTTTGTATCCGTTGTTACCGTTGTAGTTATTACCGCGGTGCCTTTTGTATGGATTGCCGCATGAAATGTCATTACTGTTGTAACTATTGTTTGTATTGGAATACGCGTGTTGATTTTGATTTCCGTATTGAGACGGCATGTGAGTTTGCTGTTTTTGCTGTACCGCGTATCCAACTGTGGGCGCGCCAGAATTGAGTTGGCAAGCCTGCATGTTTTGCATACCACTAGTGTAAACATTGTGGCTGCTGTTTTGCCGCGCGAAGCGCTGATCTTCAAGTAACATGTCAACCGAATCTAAAGCTGTTAAAAAATAATCTGAATCGTCATCCGGGATATGTAGGAGTTTTTCCTTAATGTTGAAAGGCAATTTGGCCTTCAACGCTCGGAGTATATCACGCGTTGCGACTGGTTCGTCTAAAAAATGTCCCATGTTCAAGTATTTTTCAAAATATCTGCGTAAGTTACCATTTTTACTGTTAAAAGTTTCAGGTTCTAAAATTTGTCTTCTGAGTCGCTCCTGGACGGATTGCGACCAGAATTTGTTCAGAAAAGCACGCTCAAACTCACTGTACGTGGTACATACGTCAGCTTGACTGTATGCCCAGACAGCTGCATCGCCTTGGATGTAACCGACAATATATGAAATCTTTTTCCGGTCACTCCAAGTGCGTGGAAATGCGTTACTAAAAGATTTAAGAAAAATCACTGGATGAATGGTTCGTTTTTCTGGGATAAAAATCTGAAATTGCCTGTGTTTCATTAAGCTTTCATCTTCCTTCGCATTGTGATATGGATTTATTCCACTGTAATTACTGGTATGTTCAGCTGGCGAGTAATTACGATAATGTTGCTGTGGTTTACCATGATAATAGCTTGTGTTTGTGTTTCCACATCGTGGTATGTGTTGTAGTCGTGGTGTGTTTTGTTCTTGTGTATTTGTCGTGTGCGGAATGTGTGTATCATACTCGAATGTATATTGGTTTCTGAACTGTACATTTTAACTGATATTTTCGTTACATTCAGACTGTAGTTGATCGGTGAATTGTCTCATGGGTGCAGTGACGGATTGTACTGCGTCACTGATGAGCTGTTTGTTATTAGTAATGTATTGCGCTACGGAGTCGTGCACAATTGTTGGTAAATTTTCACGTAAGCATCTATCAAAATGTTTGTCTTTGTTCTCAACCCAATCATGAAATTCTTTATTAATATTTTGAAAATGAGCTGTGGCATCTGATTGTAAGATGTCAGTCAGGTGTTGTTCAACATTGTCAAATTTATTCTGTACGTCAGTAATTCGTTTTTCAAGGTAGTCATGTACTGACGGATATGTTTGAATTTGTTCAGTTAGAACTTCACACGTGACATTAAGGTTTTTTACTTGTGTCTGTAAAAGTGCTACGTCAGTTGTAGTCTTTTCTTGTCTCGTATTGAGCTGGGAAAATTTAGTACTGAGTTCGGTCATCTGTTTGGTCAGTGTGGCGTCTATAAGTTCCACACGCTTACATAAAGTGTCATTACCTATCTTGATTGCTATGAGATCAGATTTGATTTCGTCATTTTGTGTTTTTAACTGTTCATTTTGTGTCTCTAATTGTGCCTTTAAGGTTGCCATGTTTTCGGCGTTCTGTTTCCTTATGGTTGCCATATTTTCTGCGTTTTGTTTCACTAGCATTTGTAACATGTCGGCAATGTTTACCGTTTGCAAGGTCTCTGCCCCCGCCGCGTCATTAGACGTGACGTCATGCATTAACATGGGCTCTGATTGAGATTTTGAAATTTTTGTAGTGGACGGCCTATTGTCAAAATTTTCGTCAACACTTGCGTCAATGTTTGATGAATCGTCACTACCGGTTGCTGTCGTAAAGTCATTTTCTAACACTTGTCTCACGTCCGAGTCGGATTGCGTCTGAATAGTACGTCCTTGCTGTTCCATTTTTGCGTATTGTTTTCTAGTTATTACCATGCCACACGTGATATATGTTTCAAGAAAATTTTTGACACTGATTTTAAAATAAAATGTAGTTGAGCATGAATCGCTCGTAGCAACAATGGCTGTCTGTTAATTTAAAAATATAAACTGAATTTGAGATTATTGGTAATGGCTGCTGGCCATGTTACATGATATCGTACAGAAGTCGGCCATATTGTACACTCGTGTATTGGTATTGTTGCATACGTTATTGTTTAGGGAAAAGTACTGAGAATGAAATTTATCACTGAAACTGTTATGCAGAAAAGAAACACTACAGAATTTACTGAAAAGCTAATACACTGAATTATACGTCTGGTCAAGCCTGCTAATGCAAAGATGCTGCGTCTTACCTTATTTTGCTGGAAGTTTCATTGCGTCTTCCCGCAAAATTTCAGAATTGGAAAATATCTTCAGATTTTGTTATCTCTCATACATTGACGTCCAGGTCCAGAAAGTTGATTTTTTACATGAAACAAAGAGAACAATGTAACAAATGACAAAATAACAAGTCCGACACGCAGTCGCCAATATAAAATAAATAAAATAAATAAATAAAAATATATTGTTATTTAGATATTGATTATTCTATCTGTATGATGGTGATTGTGATTGCAATTGTATTTGCTTATCTGGAACGTGGACGTTTAATTATTCGGTATCAGACGCTTGACAATGGCTTTTTCGTAAAGGCAATGTTACTCGTAGTTGACCGTGAAATAAAACTGAATAATCGGACTTCGTAATTAAATCGTTTCCAAAGACTGCTGCGGTAGGTGCGGACTCATAATCTAAATCTCAATATTACAATAATTTGCCAGCCATGCCAATACGTCGTACAGAGGTGATTGTCTACTAGACATAAAGAAGTTACACAGTTAGTTAAATCAGATATATTCAATGAATAAGCCTACAGTTCATAATCCTACTTACTTTTATATATATAAATTCTTTACAGAATCGAGTGCCTAGTGTGGTTGCAACTCGTAGTATTCTTCTATAACATGAAATATGGCGGTGTGCCAGACAATAAAAAAAAATACGTGCTTCTCGCACCACTTCAACCAGAGCTCTCTTTTTTTAATCCAACATAAGAGTAACGTAATTGTGCTTTTGTTTTATCAGCGACACAGCGCTGCAGTTGTGTGCCATAGGCTTTATTTATTTGTCACTGATTATTTATTTAATTAATATTTCGCGTTTCCGCGGAAACTCACGCTCGGCATGCAAATGTGCCTTTATAACGAGAAGAAATACTTGACGGGATCTGTACTTCGACTGAACAATCTCCTATGAAGTTGACACGACAAAGGGTAGGTCATGGTTCATCAGCAATACTGTCTCCCTGGAAATGGCAACCAACAAGTCCTATAACACCGCACATGCTCAACAATATTTCAAGAATAACATGGAGGCATATGGCAATGTGGTTACAGCATGATGGGGAACGAACTAAAATATTGGACACTTAATATGTAAGTAAGTACTTCAGCTGAAACAAATCAAATCAATTAGATTTCGATAGAAGAGGGTACAGGAAATTCTCACCCACCCTTTACTTTGGGATGTCTTCAGCTATCATAATCCAGATTGAATGCAGAGTGGCCTAACATACAACCACCTTGTGTGCACTCCACACACAGTTACCACCTGGGTAGCAGCCTCTGGTGTGTTGTGTACCCATCCCCCATTTAGGAGGGCTACACAGTTCTCAGCCCTATGACGAGAATCCTTAATGTCACAGTTCAGCTTTTCCCCAGGGAGTGCACAACTCTTTTGTCAGTACGTGCGTGGCGAGCACGGGACACCGAGCTAGTGCACCTCTCTTTCCTTTCAGGGCTGCATTCCTTTCCTTCCCACATCCCTCCCTGCCCCGATCCTTGCCCCCTTCCTCGCCCCTTCCCTTCCTCTTCATCCTCTCTTTGGGAGTGTGTTTTGTGCCTACAGCTGGAGATGGACGCTTATGACTGTAAAACATGGTTTCTATTTTTTCTCTCTATACTGGAAAGTCTCTGTCCTCACTTCGTCCTTCTCTTTTCCTAGATTCATCTCTTACCCTTTTTCTCTGATGCAGCGTTTGAGACCTTTTCTCTTCTTTCCTTTTCTTTGTCCCTCCCTTTCTCTTTCTTTCCTCCTGTGCATGTCTCAAGGCTGACCCACGAGTTCCCACACGTAGCCGGTGACGGGGTAACGCGTAATTCTCCGCCCCAGGTAGACAAGTAGGACACGTACGTACCCCAGGCCCAGGTGTACCTTCCGAACGTGCCGTTTGGTCCCTTCGTCCATTTCTCAGGAGGTGTGACCTGTGTGTGGACGATCACCTAAGACGGGAGTGACCTCAGAGAGGGCCCCCACTAGGAAGGAACGCGCCATTGGAGACGCCGGTAATCAAGGGATCAAGGGGAATACTTTCGCACTGGTTTCCTCTACTTCCACAACTTCTGCCCACAAGAGTAAGTTAGATCATTCTCAGCCACGGTCAATTCTTCCCTCAATGCGTAAGTCCCTAGTTATTTCTCGGTCTGAAAAAGTCAACCCTTTCATTATTCACAGAAGTGTCGACTCAATTGCAGGCCCTGTCAAGTCTTGTTGCCGGTTACAAAATGGCACCTTTTTGTTAGAAACGACAGTGTCCTCCAGACACAAACATTGCTTCGAAATACACTGCTACACACCTTCCCTGTCGAGGTGGAAGAACGCTGTACGTTAAACTCATCATGCGGGGTGGTTTATACTAGATCACTCGACGGATTATCCAATGAGGACATTCGAAATTACCTGTCTGATCAGGGCGTAACGGCCGTACATCGCTTCATGAAACGGATTGAGAAAGAACTGGTACCGACCCATACTCTCTTCCTGACGTTTGACAGAGTTCAACTTCCATCGAACATTAAAGCGGGATATGAGATCATTTTAGTTCGCCCTTACATCCTCAACCCTACATGTTGCTATCGTTGTCAGCGGTTTAATTATGCCAGCCAGTCGTGTTCCAATACGGCCAAATGCGTTACATGTGGCAAGGATGCTCATGAGGGTGACTGTCCACCTCAATCCCCTCGTTGCATCAACTGCATGGGCGACCATGCTGCTGCCTCTAGAGATTGCCCTTTCTTTAAAGTTGAACGAACCATTCAGGAAATCCGAGTGAAGGAAAAGGTGTCTACCTTTGCTGCTCGTAAGTTATTCGCCAGTAGAAAGCCAACTGTGCTCCTAGCGGGTAAATATAGCACTGTCCTCGCCTCTCCTCGATCTACTAAGGACTTGCGATGTCAACTTAAGCGAGCGACACAGTCGTCAAATCGGCCAGCCCAAAGATCACACGTTCAACCTCCCCACCATCACCAGCTCACTCTAAGGCTCAACCTTTATCAGCTCCTCCTAAATCATGGACCCCAAAATTGGACGCCCGGACTTCCAAAAAAGACCCTACTCGTAAAGACTTTTTATGTACCCAGACGTCATAACCATCGACTCCTCCCTGTTCTCAATGTCCTGCTACCAAGAAGTCTCTTGTACAGCGCCACCCAGTGGTAGCCGCCCTCCGTGTCGCCAAGACGCGCCGCTGGCGGCCGATCGACCTGATGATCACTGGCGGTAGGAGCCGCCCCAGAATGACCTATGGACCAGGATCTTCTGCTTTTGGCTGAATGCCGTTCCATGCCGTTGGCCTTCGGCTCTCAGCGGTCGTTGAGTTGACAGCAGCCATGTTGAGATTTTTCCCTTTTCTGTCCACCTTATGCCAACTATCCATAGGAATATCTTCGGAATTCTCTCCAATCGGGATGATTTGTCGATCCTCTTACGATCCTACTCCCCAGTCGTCTTCTGTCTTCAGCAAACAATGCTACATCCCCACAAACACTTTGTTTTCCCTCATTTCCAATCAGTCCGGTTTGATCTCCCCTCTGTTGATGACACTCCGGCACACAGGGAACTTGCGATTCTTCTCCATGATACTATCCATTATCACCCACTCCCCTTAAACAGTTCCTTCCAAACTGTCGCTGCACGTCTTTCCCTTTCTGAATACACTTTCTCTCCTTGTACCATATACATTCCGTCGTCCACATCAATGGCAAGAGCTTATCTCCTTCATCTCCTTGATCAGCTCCCATCCCCCTATTTGCAGGTTGGGGACTTCAATCAATTATTCAAAAACAGTCTTAATCGCATTTATTATTGTTATTGTACCGCCAACCGGTTTCAACCCAACGTAGGGGTCATCTTCTGGGCGTTTACACCATTGGTCGACTGCTGGTGGTGTCAACGCCCAGAGGATGACCCCTACGTCGGGTTGAAACCAGTTGGCGGTATAATAATAATAATAATAAATGCGATTAAGACTGTTTCTGAATAATTGATTCATCATACTAATCGGTGCTTCATCTCCACAACCATGTTGTCCAAAAATCTGGGGACTTCAATGCCCACCACCTGCTTTTGGGATCTCCGCATCCTTGTCCGACAAAATGGTTCAAATGGCTCTGAGCACTATGGGGCTTAACTTCTAAGGTCATCAGTCCCCTAGAACTTAGAACTAATTAAACCTAACTAATATAAGGACTTCACACACATCCATGCCTGAAGCAGGATTCGAACCTGCGTGACCAAAACGAGCTGCAACTGTAGCGCTTGTCCGACTGGCTCCCTATTGACTGACCTCTTCCACCAAGCGGATCTTGTTTGCCTCAACACTGGGGAACCTACATTTTTGTCTGCCTCCACGTCAACCTTCTCTCATTTGGACCTTACGGTTGGTACTGTTCAGCTAGCTCGGCGCTTTCAATGGTTCGCTCTTGCTGATACACACTCGAGTGACCATTTTCCATGTGTCCTATTACAGCCACAACTGCCATCTATGCGTCCAAGACTCTGGAAGTTTTCCCAAGCCGATTGGACACTTTTCTCCTCTCTAGCAACATTTGACGCCCCTCCATTTCCTAGCATCGACGATGAGGTCACTCATGTTACGGAAGTTATTCTTACAGCCGCGTAACGTTCAAGACCTCGTACCTCCACTTTGCCCCGGCGACCCCTAGTTCCTTGGTGGAACGAGAAGTGCCGTGATGCAATACGCGAGCGGAGACGTGTGCATTTTCCGCCACCATCCTACGTTGGCCAACTATATCCGCTATAAGCAGTTACGTGCGCGATGCCGTCGCATCTTCCGTAGTAGCAAGAAGGCAAGCTGGGGCTTCTTTTCCAGCTCCTTAACACCTTCACTTCCTCATCTTTAGTTTGAAGTCGAGTTCGACGTATTTTCGGCACGTCTAGCTTCTCCCGATCTCTGGGCTAACTGTCGCGCAAGACAGTAGACCCAGTCGCAATTTCTAACTCATGGGGTCAACACTTCGCTAAGATTTCGAGCTCTTCAAATTACCCGCCAGCCTTTCTACCGAAGAAACGAGCAGCAGAAATGCGACCTCTTGCTTTCTCCTCTCAAAATCGCGAGAGGTATAATACTGTTTTTCCTATGCGGAAACTCCAACATGCACTCTCTTCGTCTTGCTCTTCCGCCCCCGGAACCGGATGGCATCCACGCCCAAATGTTGCTGCATTTATCATACCGTAGTCTGCGTTACCTCCTTCGCCTTTATAATCGAATTTGGATTGACAGTACCTCTCCCAGAAGTTTGCGGGAAGCTATCGTCATTCCTGTTCCGAAACTTGGAAAGCACAAACATCTCGCCTCTAGCTGTCGCCCCATCTCTCTCACGAGTAGTGTATGTGAGGTTTTGGAGCGGATGGTAAATTACCATTTAGGCTTGTGGCTGGAGTACCGAAACTTTTTAACACCTGCCCAATGCGGTTTCCGTAGGCATCGTTCCGCAATTGACTATCTTGTTGCTCTCTCCACTTATATCATGAACAATTTCCTCAGGAAACGCCAAACGGTAGCTATATTTTTTGATCTGGAGAGAGCATACGATACCTGTTGGTGGACGGGCATCCTCCGCACACTGTTCTCTTGGGACATTCGAGATCGGCTACCACTTTTCATTCGACAATTTATGACAGAGCGTACATTTAAGGTGCGAGTGAACGTTACTCTCTCCCGTACTTTCTCCCAAGACAACGGGGTGCCCCAGGGCTCCGTGCTAAGTGTTGTACTGTTTGCCATCGCCATAAATCCAATTATGGACTGTCTCTTTCCCGATGTCTCGGCTCCCTCTTTGTCGACGATTTTACAATCTACTACAGCTCTCAACGGAACAGTCTTCTTGGACTACGTCTTCAAGGATGTGTCGATCGCCTCGACTCCCGGAGCATCGAAACCGGCTTCCGATTCTCTCCCAGTAAGACCTTCTGTGTAAATTTTTGGCGTCGTGCCCTACATCTAGGCCCTGTCGACCTTCCGTTCGCGCACGTCGCCAAATTCTTGGGACTTATGTTTGACAGGAAACTCTGCTGGTCTTCCCACGTTTCATATCTTTCGCCTCGTTGTCTGCTGTCCCTCAACACCCTCCGTGTTCTGACTGGTACCTCCTGGGGAGTGGACCGAGTGGTCCTCCTCCGCCTAATAGCCTAATGGTTCAAATGGCCCCCTGCACTATGGGACTTAACATCTGAGGTCATCAGTCCCCTAGAACTTAGAACTACTTAAACCTAACTAACCTAAGGACATCACACACATCCATGCCCGAGGCAGGATTCGAACCTGCGACTGTAGTGGTCGCGCGGTTCCAGACTGAAGCGCCAAGAACCGCTCGGCCAACCAGCCGGCCCTCCTCCACCTATATCGCACCTTAGTGCACTCTAAATTGGACTATGGAAGCATAGTTCACTCCTCTGCGCAGCCATCTATTCTTTGGCGTCTCTGTCCACCACCGTGGACTGCGTTTAGCGTCTGGAGCTTTTTACACCAGCCCCTGGGAGAGCCTTTACACTGAGACTGCTGAGCCTCAGCTGTCCAATCGGCGAGCTGTCCTTCTGAGTCATTAGGCTAGTGATCTTTCTTCCTTGCCTGCTCATCCGACCCATTCCCTTTTTTTCGACACCACTATGGTGGCCGCCCTTCCTGCCTACTATCACCAGGAGTCCGCTTCCATCAACTGCTACATTCCTTTTCCTTCCAGTTTCCAGAAGCTTTTCCATGACGTTTGCCAGCTTCCCAAGGATAGTACCTCTCCCCCCCCCCCCCCCCCTCTGGAGTTTATCGTCGGGCATTTGCTGCTCTATGCGCACAAGTGGAGGATGGTAAGATGCCGCATTTATTTACACTGACGGCTCAAAGACTACATTTGTTGTTGGGAGTGCCTATATTGTTGGCGACACCCCTATTAGATTTCGGCTACCCGACCAGTGTTCGGTTTTTACTGCGGAGGTTTACGCTGTTTTCGAGCAATACATCCGTCGCCATAAGCGGCTACAGTATATTATATGCTCAGATTCGCTCAGCTCTCTTCTCAACCTCCAAGCTGTTTATCCCGTCCATCCTCTGGTCCACTGGATTCAGGACCGCTTCCACGTGCTCCACTTGGCATTCCTCTGCATCCCGGCGCATGTTGGTATGCGCGGAAAAGGCTGCAGTCTCTCTCCCACGGCCAGCTGTTCGCATTGTTCCCTTTGCCGATCTCCAGAGCGTTTTATGTCGCAATGTTGCTCTTTTATGGCACACACATTGGTCTACACTTCCCGATAAGTTACGGGAGGTCAAACCTCTTCCCTGTGCTTGGACATCTTCCTCTCTGTCGGGAGGACGTAATTTTAACCAGACTCTTTTTAGCCATCGACATCTTTTAAGTCGCGATCCCTCCCGCTTTGTCCCCACTGCTCTCAACCGTGGACTGTGAGACACTTTTTACTTCAGTGCCTCTATTTCACTCCGCTTCGCGCCTGTTTGCAGCTGTCGCCTGATATATCTTCCCTTTCAGCAGATGACACACGCTCAGCCGATCGCGTCCTTGAGTTTATGAGTGTCAGTGAGATGACATCGGTTATTTGAATCTCTTTTTCGGGGAAATCAACCCACCTTCCGTTTTTAATTTACCACCTTCTTGAGTTTCGATCCCATTGCTGATCATTTGAAATTCAGTTTTTTAAACTTCACTAAGCCGCAGAATGGGCGCTTATGACCGTAGCAGTTTTGCGCCCTGAAACCATAACAAAAAAAAAACAAAAAAACAGTTCAGGTTGTCATAGAAAATTCGACCGATTTTTGATCACTGTTCACCACTCTTGGTGAACTAATAGAAGAGATAGAGAAGTTCCAATGAATAGCAGGGCGTTTAGTCGCAGGGTGGCTTTAATCGGCGCGAGAGAGTTACACATTTGCTCAAAAAACTCAAGTGGCAGACGCTATAAGAATGGCGTTTGCCTCACGGAGCGGTTTACTATTGAAAATCAGAGAGAGTACGTTATGGAAAGAGTCGAACAACATATTACAGTACTTACTGTCGCATACGTCTCGCGAAATGACAATAACGACAAAGTCCGTGTAATTATAGTTAATACAGAGATTTATCGACAGTCGCTCTTCACACGCGCCATTTACGAATGGAGCAGGGCGTCAGTAGTGGTCCCTCCGCCACTCACCGTCAGGTGGCTTGCGGAATATTGATGTAGACGTAAATGTAAACGTTCGAAGTCTCTGGTTCAAGTTTTATACACGGCTGGTCTTCTAACCCACACTGCACAGCCACTGAAATGGCCTCGCAGCCCAGTTGACAGGCATCCGTCGTTTCTTCCAATGCCTGCCACAATCTGGCGTTGGTTGCACCCTGTTTCTTCTATGACTTCCAGAAGAGCCTCTTCAACATCTTTAATGAGGCCGCCATGTTTACATCTAGAGGTGATCGCTCCCATCTCTTTTCGCCATTTCCTCCATTATTCATCATACATTCGAATACCGACGATCAACCGTGTTTCGCGCTTTCTTCCCTCAGACACGGGACACAGTACGTCTCTCACCGTGGAATCTTCAGTTCAGTGGAACGTAGCACCTGAAACTTGTTTGTTAGGAGGTGAGGTGCAACACCGTGATTTCTCCCTGGTCGCTGCCTCCCCTTAGCAGGGCCCCTACATCTGCCACTGACACACCATTTACAGTTAAACGAACGGTGACTGGTCCTGTACTTCATACGGAGGAAACGGTATCCACAGAGAAGCAAAGATGGATAATATTTGGCATATGTCCAACGGGGCCCATACTATAGTTCGTAGTGGGAGGTAGGGGGACAGGGTCTAGAGCAGGAGGTATGTAGTACTTTTAATATTTTAGATAGCCATAAAAAAGTTACAGATGCGACACTCTTAAAAACTTGCATAATACCGACTTTGAAATCATTTTCTCGTAATAAAAGCAGCTTATAATACTATTTTTTTCATTTCTCTGAGAGCTAGGGGGATGGGGGGATGGGGAGGGGGGGGGGGGGGGTGCTGGTGGTGACGGGAACATGGAGGCACGATGACTCCTTGCCTCCAAGTATGGGCAAGTAGTATCTCTAGTATATGAATCTCAGTAGTTTGCCCAACACGCCCATCCGAAGCAGATCAAAATCGTTTGATAGTAGTCAGAGTGATTTCCAGCAGCTGCTTACGACCAGCAAATAAATCATCCCATGCCTGAGAACAACATTCACAGTGAGGCTGCATTACGACTGGTGCAATATTTGTCTGAACACTAAAGTAATAATTTTATATTAGCCTCACTGATTCTTTTTTGGTTTCAAGAATCGCAAGTTTCCTTTGCGATTCGAAACTACAGAACTCAAGCAAGTGATCTATATGAAAACTAGAGAAAAAAGTGAGTTAAAATTTATCGATTCCATGAGAATAATTTGATGTCCGGCATTTTGGTCAATCTTATGCTCACTGACGAACTTCTGCAACAGAGTGAAAAACAGCGTTAATGTACGATAAATCCTGTCAATACTCACTGTTTGTGAAGGGGAAAATAAATGGAACATGATAACATGCGCAAAAGACAATAATATACCGTAGCTGTTGATTTCGTAAGAGTTTAGTTTTCATTGCGATTGTAAATCTTCAAACATTGGCTTGCAAAAACGGGCCCAATGAGCGGAGAAAGCGTATAAATATTTCACTAATCATATAATTATCTACAAATCCGTAAGGTTCAACGATTATTTGAAGAGATATTGCTGTCGAAGATTGCAGAACATGCAACTACATTTCATAATTTACTACGAAATACGTTCTATAATAATCATCTTGGGGTTGATGCTCTTTTCTTCCGTGTTCGATTTAACAATACTTATGTTTTTGGATAGGGTCCACCTTTAGCAAAACACAATTTTGTTTTTTAACCCAAACATATTTCACTGCAGTTGCAGCGTCTTCAATGGGCTTTTATTCTTCATCTGTTAAAGATAAAGAGTGTTCATTCTGTTTGTATACATGTAGCTATTAGTTTTTAAATCGTAATTACGGATATTTGAAAAAACACATAAATTACAAATTCATACCTTTTTACCACATGGTGTGGTTTTTCTGATGTGTTGTGTGTCTACAGTGATAGTTTTGTTGGACAGTTTGTCATCTGCACCCACTTATACCTTAAAGTAGATAAATTGTTTGAGCCAAAATTACGATTTGAAAACTTGTTATTTCTATACCTGAAATTATTTAATTCTATTAAAAGGAAAGTGTAAATGAAACATTATGTAAATAGACACACATAGAATTACCTGAAATTATTTAATTCTTTGTGTGTCTATTTACATGTACGTTCTATAATCTCTCGTAAACGTCAGAAAGTTGTGAAATATGTACATTTTATCACTTTGATACAAAGTGAAATTAGGAGGCGGGACGACTAGCTGAACGAGGATACTGCCAAAATATCTAAAAAGCAAAAACACAGTTTACAGTTAACGATATGGTATAAATTTTGCGCTACACTTGCAAATGGTTCAGATATACAGTATATGACGATTCACACAAGCCTTGACACAATAAACGATAGATTATAGTAAAACTACAGAAACTGTTAATATTAAAAGTGTAGAGTAGGGTCTACCTGCCACACACTGCCTCACACTAAGGAAAAACCAGAAAATAGACTTATTGCGAAATGCACGGATTGTTTACGTAGCTTAATTTGTGACACCTTGAACACTAACGTGCCAAAGATGAACACGGTAGCGTCAGTTTATCCCACTCAGAACTTCCAGAATCGTGGAGAACCAATAAAGCAGGTCTTTTGCATGTCGCAGCTTACAGTCACATGTCACAACACTGTGCCCTACTGCCGTTACCTACATAAAGTTCGGACGGCGAAAGAGGAGTCCTGGCGTTGAAGTGGGCTTGGAACGACTGCTTCCAGTGTCTACTATAACGAATCACGTAACGCTGTTTTCTATACGCCCCATACTGTCGCAGCTCTCGAGATGACTACTTTTTTGAATCACGTATCTTGCGAACTTCAAGCAGCCTTTTGTGATTCGTAGTTGACACATTGCTGCCATCTGCCACGGAGCTTCTTTATTATGTGTAATTGTGTCACTAGACGTAAAAGGAAAGATTTGCTTGAAGCCATACACGCTAACGCATATAGTACCAAAAGAGTTATATTTCCTAAAACATTACTAGTCATGTCGTACATTCCTCCCTTATTTGCCACCGGAGTTGCAAAGTGTATTTCAGTGCAATGATGATACAGAGGAATGGAACAGTACGCAAACTTGACAAGGGCAGTACATCATTTTAGATGTGTCCACAGTAGCCCAATATAAATTCCAGCGATCACAATACCCAGACCTTTCAACGAGCTGTCTTGTACTACTGCGTTTTATCACTTGACTGAAACTCAACACATTTGTCCTTCCAAATCGAATAAGGAAAGAACATACGGTAACACGAGAAATTCTGCTGTGGGAAATACGACTATGTAAGAATTGCACGTATTAACACATATTGTTTCAAGCGAAGGTTTAACCTTTTTGTCAAACCAATAACAATACCTCATTAACAATTCTTGTGTATCTGCTGATCAGCTTGCCTCTTTGTTCAGTGACAGGTGTTTCTGAAGTCTCTAAATTCTTTCAACTTGAAACACAGCTTTTATATACATGTAGAGCTTTATAGATAAAGTAACTTGATAAGCGGCGGAAGAGACATAGTTTTGTCGTATTTTAAAATCATTTTTATTCCGTTTTCGCCGTTCAGTCTGTGCTCCTTCACTTGTAAGACTCAATAACCCGCATTTTACTGTAGTTAAATTTGAATCACTTCCTATTCGTAGCAGAGTCAAAGGAAGTCTGGTAGGGTTAGGGTTGCCATCCGTCCCAGTATATCAGGACCGTCACCGTTATGAACCTTCTTGTCACGACATCCAAACAAGAACCAATTTTGTCTCGATTTTTCAAAATACTGTTACGATCTTGGTTCACGTACTGAAGTAACGCCACGTGTTACCGCAACATGTAAATGCAGCCTCAGTTAGTTTTATTTATGTCACCAAGTTTATGTTGACTAGGTCGTCTCAAGGATGGCATTCCATGTTGCGTACCTTCTAGATCTAGTGCCATCATTCGAGACAATACCAGACTTCTCTAGTAGTACGGGACCGGAACTATTTCAGCAGCGCCACGCGGAAGACCCGGGCCATTCCCATCTGAATAGCAATCTGATACGACGATTTCTTCTAAACGTTATACGAACAACGGGTGAAAGTTAGTAATGTTTGAAGTATTTACTAAGGGAATATAGGGCGTGTAGCGTATAGTGACGTGTACTTCCATCACTAAAATGTTATAGCCGACTCTTCACCGTCTAATAATTTTATCATAGCTTACGAAAATACCTAATGATGGAAAGAGAAAGTGTCCCTTTTCGCATGGCTTCACAAAAGACTGATCTTTTGTCAAGAAATGAGGTACGATCAGGGAGCGTTGTGTGAGATTCTTAGCTGTTTTATCTCAGTAACTCAAATATGTGACGCACCACATTTCTATGAATAGATTCGTGGTTGCATAAGCATCAAAGCCTATTTCTACATTCGTGATTAGAGAAGATACCCAGGCAGAACTGCTCTTCGCTGCTGCAGAACTAACAACAGCTTGTAAAGTTGTCAGGCATCATCAGTCCTTCATTTCTTCTGACTATACTTTAAGACTGAATGCCGCGATGTATCCTGACACCAACGTCGCCGCAAAGCAGCCTACAGCCAGCACCAAAGCTACAGCGACTGTTAAAAGTATTCTCGCTCCACAGTCCGTGTCCGAAGGCATGAAACAATTGCAAAAAGGTTCATTTTACGCCATAGGCACCGACGCATCAAACTACAAGGCTGAAAGATGTTTCCTTTAGCTCTTCACTACTTTACTGAAACTGATGGAACCCCACAGAAGCTGCTCAAGTTTGGTTTGATGAATAACGAAACATCTGAGACAGTAGCAAAATTTTGTCTAGACACCTTAAGGCAACTGCAAATTCAATTAGATAAATTAATCGCTTTTTGTAGATACAATACCAATACTGTCTTCGGAGGGCTTCGTCGAGCGGCCAGCGAAATGTATTTCACCAAATTAAAGAAGAACTAGGGACAAATATAGAAGGAATTGTGTGCCCCGCCCATATTCTCCACAATACTGTATCAAGAGCTGCTGGAGTCTTAACAGTAAGCATAGAATAATGATCATGACAATATTTAATTATTTTTCAAGATACATGACAAGGACAGGGAAGCTGAAAGAGTTCTGCTTATGCGTTGATGTCAACCATCAGACTCTTCTATCTCACTCAGAAACAAGATGGCTGTCGTTAAAGATCGCAGTTGAGAGAATTCTTAAGCTTTGGATTCCATTAAAACACTTTTTAGCGCCGAAGGCAGGCCACCTAAAATAATTTCAGATTTTTTCAGTAGTCCTATCAGTGATATTAATTTATGTTTCTGTAGTCAAACTAGCTTCTGTTTGGAAGAAATATAAAAACCATGGAGAAGAACAATGTATCGATAAATGAAATAAGAAATATATTAATCGATACTCACAGACGTATGAATGAAAGGGAGACTCAATTTTATTGGCATGCAAACCAAGACGAATTTGAACAAATTAAAGAATGAGAACCCTAACTGAGGAATAATTAATTTGATACCGAAATCTGAGGAAGAGAAAATGGCTTACTATACCATAGCATTGGAAGGGCTACTTCTTTTAATAAATATCAAGTACTGAGTGGATGACGCTATCTGAACATCCAGATTGGGCGATGATTGAAAACGCAAGTTGTGCGATGATTGAAAACGCCATTATATATGTGAGTAAAAATTATGATAAGATTTCAGGGGACAATTGTTTTCAGGAATTCATGCATGTGAAGAGCTTTTTAGAAACTAAACGTGACTCAGAAGAATGGAAGTCTGAACACTCCGAGGAAGAAGGGTAGATTTACTTTATTAAGGAAACTGAACATCCCGAACGCAAATGCCAACTGATAAAATTATGTTAGTATTTATTTTCTTCTCACGAACACAACGCCGCCGTGGAAAGGGTATTTTTACTGACGTCGGCCCAGTCGACAGATGAAAGAAATCGTCTGCTGCCAGGGACTACGGAATCAATCTTACAGTGCCAGTTTGATTACAAGCTGGAGTGTTATAAATACGTAAATGGAAAAAAGACATGCTGAAAAAACATGGTGTACCAACTACTCCTGCCGCAGTAGGTTCCATGTTATTGCGTACTAAATAAAAAGTAAATATATTAAATAAATTGCTTACTTCATTTCTACACCTCTATCTCAGAGTGTATCGACGTGGTCCCGGTTCTAGGCGCGCAGTCCGGAACCGCGCGACTGCTACGGTCGCAGGTTCGAATCCTGCCTCGGGCATGGATGTGTGTGATGTCCTTAGGTTAGTTAGGTTTAAGTAGTTCTAAGTTCTAGAGGACTGATGACCACAGATGTTAAGTCCCATAGTGCTCAGAACCATTTGAACCATTTTTTATTTTTGACGTGGTCCCAGCTAGATATGGCAACCCTGGCTAGGATAGAACCTGTGTTTTCGTGTATTCAGACGGACACATTTGTGATCCAAACTAACGAAGCAATTCATGTGCCAAACATCAGACATCATGGCTTTCCTTTCGTAGATAACAACTGTTTTTGCCGTTACGCAGCTATAGTCCTAAGTGAAATACTGACAGTGGTGGGAGCTGACTTCGATTTTATCACTGTTGCAAGTCATTCATAAGTAATGTACTACTAAGCATTTATCAGATATTTACATCTAGATGCTTACTCTGTAATTCACTCTTAATTATTTGAGAAAGGGTGCACAGGAACACTTACACACAATGTCTCAAACGTTCTGCTCTCGAATATCACGTGCGAAAAATGAATACCTAAATCTTTTCGTGAGAGCTCTGTTCTCTCTTATTTTATCATGGTGGGATCACTTCGCCGTATGTAGGAGGGAGACAAAATATTTTGGTTGGTTGGTTGGTTTGTTTGGGGAAGGAGACCAGACAACGAGGTCATCGGTCCAAAATAGTTTGGCATTAGATCAAGGACGTAGTTAAACGGAGGTCGAGAAGTGTCAGAATCGCCCTCCCCGCATCACCTGAATGAAGTTACACACAACCTAGGCGCTTTGTAGTGAACTTGAAAGATATTCTGTCGTACGACAAAAAAGAGATACGCACTACCGACAGTCGACAAGGCCAATAATAGATTCAAACTATTATTTTAACCAAGACCAATTTTGACTTTGCTTCTGTCAGTTGTTTTTTTGTTAATAAGTTCAGTTCTTACCTGCAGTTGAATTTAATATAACTGATAGTGTTTGCTGTTTTCGTGCTGTGTGCTCTTGTGATCCTATGTAATCAAGTTTGTAAAAAGGAAGGAAAGGAAAGGAAAACTGATTTTGAGATAGCGTTATGGTAAGTTAAAAATATGTATGTACTACTATAATAGCTTAATTACTTGTCTACATCAATTTAACGTTAGCAATGCAGTCCAGCGGAGCGATAAGTATCATTGCAAATTAACAGCCATAGAAGTATGAAACCGGAATTTCCCTACAGATGGTGCTAGCCGTCAGTGTAAGGCCCATGAGACCTAAAGCTTTAATGAGACCGGATCTGCAGCGTCATCTGCGTCCTGTAACGGCTGACGACGAATATCAACACTCCGTAATCCAAGTTCCATACATCGATATCTGTTTCAAATCTATAAATATTTAGAATTTTGCGCCTACGCACAACGATTTGCAGGCAGCGTTGGTTCTCTGTTCTCATTTGAAAAAAAAAAACAGCTGCAGAATCGCATCGAATGCTTGTCGAAGCTTTCGGCAAACATGCTCATGGGAAAACTCAGTGTTTCGTGTGGTTCAAAAATTCAAAAGTGGTGATTCTGACGTAAGAAACGACGAGCGCGTGGCGCGGGAAACTACCGAAAAATTTCGAAGACAACGAATTAGCAGGTCATATTGGATGTAGATGACACTCAAACTCAACAGGAACTCGCGAAACAGTTGAATGTGACGCAGAAAGCCATATATCTTTAGTTGAAAGCTATGGGAAATTTGCAGAAATTGCTAAAATGGGTTCCGCACGAACAGAATGAACAGAATCGAAAGACTACTTGTAAAATGCTGCTCGCCAGATGCAAAAGCAAGTCGTTTCTTCATCGAATAGTTACAGGTGATGAAAAATTGATATATTTTGAGAATCCTAAGCGTCGTATTTCATGAGTGAATCCAGGCAAACCATTGACATCCAAATCGCTTTGGAAGGAAGACAATGCTCTGTGTTTGGCCAGATCAGAAGGGTGTCATCTATTATGAGCTGCTAAAACTTGGCGAAACCGTTAACACTGATCACTACCGACAGCAAATGATCGATTCAAATCGAGCATTTCGTGAAAAACGACCGGAATATGGAAAAAGGCAACACAGAGTCACACTGCTCCATGATAACGCCCTATCACGCACAGCAAAATGGGTCATGGAAACGACCGAGGCATTCAGTTGCGAAATACTAGGGCATGCGGCTTATTCTCCAGATTTGGCTACTCCCCTTATCATATGTTCGCATCACCGGGGCACGCTCCCCCTGAACAACGCTTCAATTCGTATGAAAATGTACGAAAATGGCTCGCTAACTGGTTCGTTTCAAAAGAAGAACTGTTTTTTTTTTTTTTTTTTTTTTTTGTTTTTTTTTTTTTTTTTTTTTTTTTTTTTTTTTTTTTTTTGCGTGGAATTCATAAACTGCCGTAGTGATGGGAGAAATGTATAAATAGTAATGGAGATTATGTTGAATAATATATAGTTTACCAGTGTCAAGCAACAGACGTGTAATTACTGCAACCAAATTCCGGTTTCATACTTCTATACCTGGTATATTAAATTAAAATCGTTTCATAATAGTACACTAGGTTTTATCAGTTTCGCCCAAAAATCGCTTTTATAAAAAAAATATCTCCCAAATGGCGGTGGCTGCAATACTTTATCATTAGTGGCACAAACGGCAAAATTATTGCCCAATCTGGCCACCTGGGTGGTACGCAATTATGAACAAGATAGGAAGGGGTTTGTGGAGAGTGGGAGGGGTATTTGATGTTAGCACATTCCATATTTCTAAACGATTTTTTTGATCTGGCTCCTTGAATTCGCCCGAGCTTACTGCGCCGTGCATCCCCACCCATAAATCGAAGCCAGCAATTATATGCACAATTACATCTTATAATATGTATGCATTTATGCATTATTAAATAACTGAACGTGCACAATTAAAGGATAAATTGCATTTCATTTTATATTATACAAAGTATAACAATCAACAATGTAGGAAAAGACAGATTGCTGCTTACTGTAAAGAAGACACTAGACAGGCACAATTAAGAGACTTGCGTAAAGCTTTCGGCCACAGCCTTCATCAGGAAAAAAGAGGCACACACACATCATTCATACACGCAAGACACCACACCTCATGCACGTGTGACCGCCAACTCCAGCAGCCAGGGCCGAAATCCAAAATTGGAGTTGGCGGTCACGTGTGCTTGAGGTGTACTTGCTAGTGTATATGAATGGTCTGTGTCTTTCTGTAACAGATGAGAGCTGTGGCCGAAAGCTGTATGTAAGCGTCTTTCAATTGAGCCTGTCTGCAGCGTTACGTGTCCTCTTTATTGTAAGTAACAATCTGTCTTTTCCTAAAATGTTGACATTCCTACCTGGAGTTTCCATTTTTTGGATGTACAACACCTTGTTTTTTCAAATTCTCTACCGACTTTGGGTAACTCTGCGCATTTTCAGTTTAGGCAAATGGTGGGGCTGGTTCCTTACTATAGACCACTGTCAGTTTCTTGCGAATACCTTTCTTTCCTCACAGTTTCCAGTTCCCTTACAGATGCAACACCTCTACTAAAGAACTAGATGAAACCAAGCCGAGCATCTCGCAAATCCCTGGCAGTAAATTCTTCTCATGTAGGCTCATGCATTTGTCTGTTGGAAAATTCTTTAATGCAGAAAATGACCTTTCTTACATTGCAAGAAGTGACAGATACATACTTAAAAGAGTAAATTTGGGAAAGTGTAAGGTTGAATAATTCCAGATCCTTTGTATTTTCGCCACTAAAAGTTATTCTAGCTTCTCTGTCGAACAGAGATCTCTTTATTCCAGAAGCTTTGTCTGTAATAATAATGATGCCCCAAAATATTAGCGCTCGTGCATTCCTGACCACCTCCTCAGTTCAAACCCAGACTGAAAGGAGTGTATAATAATCTTCGAGGATGAAAGGAGATTGGAGCATGACTGCATCTTAGTGGTTTGGCAAAATACAGCCACTCCTAAACATCGAGATTATATCCCCGCTTAGAGAAAACTCAGAAATCGTTTTCGAATAAAATGGGTTATAGTTCTTTACGCAAATTTCCAGAATAAATGAAATACATAAGTCTTTTAAGGTCCTCTTTAACAAGTCGCCCTCCGTCCCTTTGATAAAATCCCGGATACGTCCTTGATTCCATAGAGAAACTTAGTAATTGAAATTTGAAAATTCCTTTGTTTTAAAGATTATGAATCCAACTTGCTTATCAGCCGGCCGCGGTGCCCGAGCGGTTCTGGGCGCTTCAGTCCGGAACCGCGCGACTGCTACGGTCCCAGGTTCGAATCCTGCCTCGGGCATGGATGTGTGTGATGTCCTTAGGTTAGTTAGGTTTAAGCAGTTCTAAGTTCTAGGGGACTGATGACCTCAGATGTTAAGTCCCATAGTGCTCAGAGCCATTCGAACCATTCAACTTGCTTATCTGATCCGTAACACTGTCCCCCTTATTTTGCAATAATACAAAACCAGCTGCCCATTTTCAACTTCTTCAATTTCCTGTCTGGCACGGACTCCATACCGAGCAGCGATTCTCCAGAAGAGGACGGACGAGAATAGTGGAAGCAGTCACTTTAGTAGATTAGTTTGATCTTTGAAGTGTTCTGATACTATACCGCAGTCTTTCGTTCGCCTTCCCCACAACTTTATCTGTGTGACGATTCCAGTTTAAGATGTTCGTAACTGTAATTCCTAAGCATTTAACGGAACCGAAAATTGTAAATTTTTGTGATTTATCGTCTAACCTAAATTTATTAGATTTTTTTTTAGTACGCATATGGAGTACCTCACACTTTTTATTGTTTGGGCTCAACTGCCACTTTTTCACTATGCAGACAACTTGTCTCTGACATTTTGCTATTCCTATTTCTTTTTGATGAGTTTATTAGACGGTAATCGGGAGCATCATCTGCAAAGCGATGGATTAATGTGAACAAATTATTATTCATATATTAAAACGTTACATGTATTTTACTTTTTTCTTTCTTCGTTATGCCCAGTTAAAGATGGTGATTGAACTTTTTAGCTTCGTCTTCCGGCTTCGCTTCCTTCTTCTCTTCGTAAAATCTCTTCATGAATTCGCTTTGTTTTTTTCTAGCGTTCCCTTACCCAATATTTTCCAGTGCTCTTCTTAGCTTTCGAAACGAATGAGTGATTTTCCTCTAGGATTCAAAATGATTTGCATTTTCCTTGCCCTCCACCGCGTTCATTGCTCGTAAGTGTTGCTTAACTACTTCTAACCAACTGCTTTCTTACCATTTTACATTTATTGTATTAAGTTGTTTTTAAGTTAATCTATCGTTGTCCATTCTGCAAATATGCCCACACAACTTTAAGCTTCTTCTACGTATTGCATCAGTGGACCTGTCTATTGCTGTGTGTTTGTCTGCTACGAAACCATTAATTTTTCTGAGAATTTTTCTCTTTTTCTTTCAAATTTCATCACTTTCTGAGTAGCCAGTTAAAGCTGTATTTCGAGAGATATAAAATCCTTCAGGCCTATTAACGGCGAAGTTTTGCATTGTGGAATATCACTCGTTTATTGCAGTTATTCGATGTTCTGTACGTCTTCTTGAGTTTGATGGCTCTTTCTAAATTGACATTACTGTCTAGCTCAAATGGTGCAATGATTTCCACGAGCTATTTAAAATAAGGATGGTGCAATGATTTCTACGAGGTATTTAAAAGAAGACACTTATGAAAATGTTCCATGTTTCGTTTGTAACGGGGATGTTTGGTATTTTGATGTAAATTTTTCATCAAATGAATATTTGAAGGGATGTTCAAAATGGTTCAAATGACTCTGAGCACTATGGGCCTTAACTTCTGAGGTCACCAGTCCCCTAGAACTCAGAACTACTTAAAACTAACTAACCTAAGGACATCACACACATCCATGCCCCAGGCAGGATTCGAACTGCGACAGTAGCAGTCGCGCGGTTCCAGACTGTAGCTGAAGGGTTGTCTTTGATGCTACCTCGTGTCACTCTATGGCATCCATAGTTTCTTCACTACTCTTAGAGAAGATAGTTATATCTTCAGCAAAAGCTGGGCATTTCACTTTGATTCTCTGTCCCGAGGTCTCGATGCTTATACCCTCGATTTCTGCCCTTATTTTCAGATGACTTGATCAAACGGTATGAAGGAACAAAGGACAGAGTATAACTTGCAGCGTCTAACGCTATGTTAATCAGAAGCGGAAACAAGTCATCTCCAAGCCAATCTCCTGTGCATACTTCAGAAGGTTCATATTCATCAACATGAAACTTCACTTGCGATCTCGTGCCTGTGAGAGGCTGCCGCATTAGTTATCTAGTCTTACTGTCTACTCTGAGCTCTACTGAAGTGCTCGAAGCGGTTTGTCTGAAAACAGACTCATACGCCTTGTTAAAGTCCACAAAGGTGACAACTGTATAGGTATTCATCAGGTTACCTTCCATTCAGAAAGCTGTTGCACTCAGCGACTGTTATATTGACTTGTAAATTATAGGTTGCAGCGATCAGTCGTCCTTCTTAAATTTTATTGGTATTTTGATGTCTTTAGTACCGTCTTCATACACCAAATCTGCACAGCACATGATCTACATTTCGTGAAGCCTGCTTGGTACTCATCAATCTATTTATTGTTCAGCTCTTTTTAAGGAAGCTTTGGGTAAACATTATGTATCACTTACGGACGATACTGGCGTCTGTAGTTGTTGGGGTCTGTCGTGTCACCTTATTTATGCAACAGATGTATAATAGTTTTCTTCCAATCCGTTCATATTGTTTCAGTTCTCCACATTTCTGGTAAGAGTGCATAAACTGTTCGAATAAAGTCACCTGATCCTATTTTTTAACATTTCTGCAGTTATGCCGCTCCTGGCCCTTTTTTTCCTTCCCAGATGAGGCAACTAGCGACGTTGCAATTTCAATTTCTTATTTATTTTTTCTTCTTTTCTTGAAGTACTCTTCACTATGTTTTTTGCTTTCTGTCTTCTAGCTGTTTCAGATCAGTTTCTTTTTTCGTTCCCCTACGCTGGAAGCCTTCCATATGGTACCTTTTCCCTAAACCCTTCTCTGGCAGTTGTTTCTTCTACTTCTATATTATTTTTTGCAAATTTTATTACTTCATGGATCCAACATGTTGTTGACTTCTCAACCCACAACTATTTGAAGATGTTTTTGGTTGATCTACTTCCTTGAATTCGATATAACATCCAAAAACTATCAGTCTTCTTTTTCTCGTTACTTCTGATATATTTTCTGTGTTCCGATAAATTTCATTATTATTACGTAATTTATCTTCCATAGTTTTTCGTGGGCCTAACATTTTCCTAATGATTTGCCTTTCCACTATATCTAATTTAACTAAATTATAGTATAATACTAGACATTCGCTTGCATATAGACATTCTGGCTTCATTGCTGCACTGTAAGGCCTTATTTTTGCGTTTTTAGACAGGTATTTGCTGTTGTAAAGATATTTTGTTATACCATATACTGTTCTTATTTTATGTATCCTTTCTTCTACAACAACTTTTCCAAACCACTTTCTTGTCCGCAGCTAGTGGTCTAGTGACTATTCTTGCTGCCTCTGGATCATGGGGTCCCGGGTACGATTCGCGGCCGCGTTGGGGATATTCTCTGCCCGGAGACTAGGTGTTTGTGTTGTCCTCATCATTTCATTATCATCATTCGTGATAGTGACTCGACTGGACTATGGAAAAACATTCAACTGTGTAAAAATTGGGACTTTGTACGGGCGCTGATGACTGCGCAGATGAGCGCCCCAAAAACCAAACATCTTCATCTGAACCACTTTCTTGGATAGTGTCCCCATAATGTGTAGATCTTTAACCTTTTCCCATGCGCTGTTGCCATTTTTTGGGGTGCACTCAGCCTCGTGATGCCAATTGAGGAGCTACTCGACCGAATAGTAGCGGCTCCGGTCACAGAAAACCATCATAACGACCGGGAGAGCGGTGTGCTGACCACACGCTCCTCCCATCCGCATCCTCAGCTAAGGATGATACGGCGGTCGGATGGTCCCGTTGGGCCACTTGTGGCCTGAAGACGGAGTACTTTTTATCCTTTCCAATTTGGTCAGTATCTTTTCAGAAATTTAGGTGTATTTTTAACGTTTGTAAGAAATTTGTTTTTTTCTGCTGAAATTCTTAAGCCAGTCCTGCTAGCTATTTCTCCTAAAAGATCAATTTTTGATATAGCAGAAAGTATGGCAAATATAGTATATCAAGTATAACAGAAAGTGTAGCAATGTCATCTGCAAATGCGAGACAATTTGTTTCAAATTGTTTGCTCCTTCACCAGATGATTTGCTATTTTATTGTTATGACTATTAAATCTTATACATCTATAGTACATCATAAATTGCAGTGACTGCAAATTATATTTGAGGTGGAGGAGGGAAGGAGAGAGTATGAAGTTGTGATCACCTCCCCTGCCAAACCTTCACCCCTCCCTCCATATCACAACTCCGAATTTGTGCTTAATCTCAGCTGGCACATCACGAAAGAAGTCTTTCTTTTAAAACGACCTACTTCCCAGCTGCCCCTGTTAAGACACCGCCTGATGGTTGCCTAGTTTATTCCCTGCTCTATGGACTCAAGGAGACCATAAGGGAACAATGCACAGGAATGGGGGAAAGAAATACAGTAGAAGAAGAATGGGTAGCTTTGAGGGATGAAATAGTGAAGGTAGCAGAGGATCAAATAGGTAAAAAGTCGAGGGCTAGTAGAAACCCTTGGGTAACAGAAGAAATATTGAATTTAATTGATGACAGGAGAAAATATAAAAATGTAGTAAATGAAGCAGGCAAAAAGGAATACAAACGTCTCAAAAATGAGATCGACAGGATGTGCAAAATGGCTAAGCAGGGATGGCTAGAGGACAAATTTAAGGATGTAGAGGCTTATCTCACCAGGGGTAAGATAGATACTACCTACAGAAAAATTAAAGAGACCTTTGTAGAAAAGAGAACCACTTGTATGAATATCAAGAACTCAGATGGAAACCCAGTTCTAAGCAAAGAAGGGAAAGCAGGAATGTGGAAGGAGTATATAGAGGGTCTATACAAGGGCGATGTACTTGAGGACAATATTATGGAAATGGAAGAGGATGTAGATGAAGATAAAATGGGAGATATGATACTGCGTGAAGAGTTTGGCAGAGCACTGAAAGACCTGAGTCTAAACAAGGCCCCCGGAGTAGACAACATTCCATTAGAACTACTGACAGCCTTGGGAGAGCCAGTTCTGACAAAACTCTACCGTCTGGTGAGCAAGATGTATGAGACAGGCGATATACCCTCAGACTTCAAGAAGAATATAATAATTCCAATCTCAAAGAAAGCAGGTGTTGACATATGTGAAAATTACAGAACTATCAGTTTAATAAGCCACAGCTGCAAAATACTAACGCGAATTCTCTACAGACGAATGGAAAAACTGGTGGACGCCGACGTTGGGGAAGTTTGGATTCCGTAGAAATGTTGGAACACGTGAGACAATACTGACCCTACGACTTATCTTAGAAGAAAGATTAAGGAAAGTCAAACCTACGTTTCTAGCATTTGTAGACTCAGAGAAAGCTTTTGACAGTGTTGATTGGAATACTCTCGTTCAAATTCTGAAGGTGGCAGGGGTAAAATACAGGGAGCGAAAGGCTATTTACAATTTGTACAGAAAGCAGATGGCAGTTATAACAGTCGAGGGATATGAAAGGGAAGCATTGGTTGGGAAGGGAGTGAGACAGGGTTGTAGCCTATCCCCGATGTTATTCAATCTGTATAATGAGCAAGCAATAAAGGAAACAAAAGAAAAGTTCGGATTAGGTATTAAAATCCATGGAGAAGAAATAAAATCTTTGAGGTTCGCTGATGACATTGTAATTCTGTGAGAGACAGCAAGGGACTTGGAAGAGCAGTTGAACGGAATGGACAGTGTCTTGGAAGGAGACCACAACAACAATGGACTCGAGCAGTGCAGAGTCGGGTCACGGGCTGGCCCACTTGTGGCGACCGTGGCAGGACACGACAGGCGGGTTGGCGTCCCAGCGTCCTTGGGCAGGAACCGGAAGCTGCAGCAGCAGCAACAGCAGCAGCAGCAGTAGCGCGGGGCGCTGAGAGATCAATGTGCTGGGTGGTGTGCGAGGGGTAGGGGGAGGAGGAGCGAGGCTGCTAGGCAGCTACCTGGACTGGGGCCGGGACTAGAGGCACCGGTCGATACTCACGCAGCTGAGGGCTGCGGCCGCAGCAGCCGCAGACAACACCGTGGCTCGCCTTTCTCTGCGTGCCGTGCCCTGCTGCCGGTGGCTGCGTCCCGCCCGTCTAAGGGCCAAAGGTCGCCGTACGGCAAAACGAGCTGCTTGGCAGATCTCTGGAGCGCTATAAGGAGGCGAGCGCCAGCATGCCCCGGCAGTGTATCAAATTAAAAGTATTGTATGTCTACTAAAATTGCCAAGATGGTCTACTGTTGAGCTACAGGAAATATAGGTAAATTTCTGGAATTAGCGGAAGCCCTAACGCAAATAAAAACATATTTATACGTCGTCTTGTTTAGAGATCATTAAAGTTTAAATGTTTATTTATGACACATTATAACCATTAGCGGACATTTTAATATTTACAATGCACCAAGAAATAGGTCATGACCTCAACTGCAAAACAAATTGTTAAATTACACTACTGGCCATTAAAATTGCTACACCACGAAGATGACGTGACACAGACGCGAAATTTAACCGACAGGAAGAAGATGCTGTGATATGCAAATGATTAGCTTTTCAGAGCATTCACACAAGGTTGGCGCCGGTGCCGACACCTGCAACCTGCTGACATGAGGAAAGTTTCCAACCGATTTCTCATACACAAACAGCAGTTCACTGGCGTTGCCTGGTGAAACGTTGTCGTGATGCCTCGTGTAAGGAGGAGAAATGCGTACCATCACGTTTCCGACTTTGATAAAGGTCAGATTGTAGCCTATCGCGATTGCGGTTTATCGTATCGCGACATTGCTGCTCGCGTTGGTCGAGATCCAATGACTGTTAGCAGAATATGGAATCGGAGGGTTCAGGAGGGTAATACGGAACGCCGTGCTGGATCCCAATGGCCTAGAACCGCTCGGCCACATCGGCCGCCCGCCAGCGATGTGGAAGTCGTAGGATACTCTTAGCAGTGACAGTTGTGTTGACAGTTCGAGCGGCGCGGTCTACTGCCCGACGAATTTGTAGCTGTTCTGAAGCGAATGCCGTGAAATGGGCCAACACAAGATGTTCTGAAGGATATGGAGAGATGAAAGTCATAGTCGAAATTAGTAAAATTCGATGGCAGAGCGGTTCTAGGCGCTTCAGTCTCCAAAACCAAAACGAGCATTACCGATGTAAGTCATTTTCAGGCAGGTGTCTGGATAGTCGTACGATGAAGTACAGACTGAAAGAAGTACAGAAATATTCAGTCAGATGTTGATAAGGTGCAAAAATTGGCAACTTGCCTTACTTGTTGATAAATGTAAAACTAGTCACCTTCATAAATAGAACAAAGAAACCATAGTATCCTATGACTATAATATTGGGAAGCCACAACTGGAATCGATAAACTCTCACAAATTCGTGGTTGCACCTCTTTGTACAGACATGAGATGAAAAGACCACATAAGCTGAATAGTGGATGAAGCAACTACCAGAGTTCCGTTTATTGGTAGGACACTAGGGAAATGCAGTCAGTCTACAAAGGAGATTGCTTACAAATCACTCGTGCAATCCATCCTGGAATATTGCTCATGTGTGTGAGATCCCTGCCAGATACGACTTTCAGGGGATATTGAACGCGTACAGGGAGGGGCAGCACGAGTGGTGATACATTTGTTTGGCCTGGCGGAGAGTGTGGCAGAGATGTTGAATGAACTGAATTGGCAGACTCTTGAAGATCGACGGAAACCACCCCCAGGAAGGTTACTAACAACGTTTCAAGAACCATCTTTAAAGAGTGATTCCAGCAATGTACTACAACTCACTACTTATATTACGCACAAAGGCATTTAAACAATCATTCTTCCCGTGCTCCGTTCATGAATGGAACGGCAATAAGACGTAATAACTGGTATAGTTGGACATACCCTCTTCCGTGGACCTCAAAGTGGTTTTCAGCCTATGAATGAGGATGTAGATGTTTCTAGAAAGAATCTCTCACTTCGCAGCGGAATATGCACTACTTTTGAAACTATCTTTTTCAAACCCAGTCACTGTGATTCTGACTTCTGTATACGACAAACTTACAGTGCAGGAAAGTATTTAGAAGCACTGAAATTGTCACTTTCACTGAAGATTTGCTGAACACATACCTTAACACCAGAACTCTTGACTAGAAATGGGAAATGCTGTAAGTGCGAAATGACAACGTCTTCGTGAACAGGTTTAATAGTAGCAATGGAAACGTTTTTAGAAGGAATGCAAACTATGATAGTTTCACATCATTTGTAATGTGTAACAGAGAAAATGTTTCAAACCTAAAATACATTTAATATTTGGAAAAAATTAGTAATTAAAATTTACGTAACACTTCATTTCCAAGGATCACTGACTGTGCGCAGCACACCTCCACCCACTCTCTCAGTCCATCTGCACCATCCAGCTCTCTCTGTCCAACTCCCCCTCTGTTCAAGTGACCACTGATACCAGCATCATCGAGCAACAGACGCAGCACGAGCAACCTGAGAGGCAGTTCTCCGAAAGGCCTCCACTCGAAAGGCCACAACTTGACTCCTTTCAAACTCGCTCAGTTGCTATAGGAGCACGAGCGCGTGTTCATTGCGTGGTTGCCTGCTTGCTTCATACGTTTGCACCACGTTGAGCCTTCTGGTTGTGGGCATTCCCTAATAAAGGATGGACACAGATGACGCTCAGGCAGCTACGCCACTCCGTTACCTTTCAGTGAACGGCGTCGAAACCGTTGGCAGTTCAGCTACTATTCCCCAGGTGGCAAACGCCGTCATCGGTTCAAAATTGACGTCGTCTTTCCAGGTGTATTAATTTTTGCCACTGTTATCATAATTAATAGCATAAACGAATAACGGTATAAACGAATACAGTTGTAAATACACGACACTATAAACAAAAAAGGAGAGATTCGTTTCTCGGTATCGAGAGAGCACATTCCGGGAAGAGATGGGCAACATATTACTACCGCCCACATATATCTCGCGTAATGATCACAACGAAAAGATCCGAGAAATTAGAGCAAATACGGAGACTTACAAGCAGTCGTTCTTCCCACGCACAATTCGTGAATGGAACAGGGAAGGGGGGATCAGATAGTGGTACAATAAGTACCCTCCGCCACACACCGTAAGGTGGCTCGCGGAGTATAGATGTAGATGTAGATGTAGATCGAAAATCCCCCCGCCCCACCTCACCCTTCCCACGAACCATAGACCTTCCCGTTGGTGGGGAGGCTTGCGTGCGATACACGTCGCCTTACCGTAGGTGCAACCGTATCGGAGGGATATCTGTTAAGACGTCAGACAAGCGTGTAGTTTCTGAGGAAGGGTAGTAACTTTTTCAGTAGTTGTAGAGGCAACAGTCTGGACAATGGTTCGATTTGGCTTTGTAAAATCAACCAAAACGGCCTTGCTGTGCTGATACTGCGAACGGCTGAAAGCAAGGGGAAACTACAGCCGTAATTTTTTCCGAGGGTATGCAGTTCTACTGTGTGGCTAATGATGACGGAATAGCCGAGCGGTCTGAGGCGCTGCAGTCATGGACTGTGCGGCTGGTCCCGGAGGAGGTTCGAGTCCTCCCTCGGGCATGGGTGTGTGTGTGTTTGTCCTTAGGATAATTTAGGTTAAGTAGTGTGTAAGCTTAGGGACTGATGACCTTAGCAGTTAAGTCCCATAAGATTTCACACACATTTGAACATTTTGATGATGACATACTCTGGGTAAAATACTCCGGAGGTAAAATAGTGCACCATTCGGTTAACCTTGAGGGGACTACTAAAGAAAATGTAGTAATTAGAAGAAACAGAAGTAGCGTTCTACGGATCAGAGCGAGGAGTGTTAGATCCCTTAATTGGGCAGGTAGGTTAGAAAATTTAGCACAGGAAATGGAGAGATGAAAGTCAGACATAGTTAAAATTAGTAAAATTCGATTGCAGAGGAACAGGACTTCTGGTCAACTGAATACTGGGTTATAAATACAAAATCAATAGAGATAACGCAGGAGTAGGTTTGATATGTTAATATCTTGGCTACAAAAATTCGTCCACTATGCTGTTCCTAGTAGCTTACCCCCTTCTTGTTGTTTATAGGGGGTAGAAATAGGGGTAAGCTACTAGGAACAACGTAGTGGACGCGTTATTGCAACCAAGATAGACACGAAACAAACGCCCACTACAGTAGGACAAATTTATATGCCAACTAGCTCTGCAGGTCATGAAGACACTGAAGAAATGTTTGATGAGATAAAAGAAATTATTTAAATAGTTAAGGAAGATGAAAATGTAGTAGTCATGGAGGGGAAGAATTCGATACTAGGGAAAGGAATAGAAGGAAAAGTAGTAGTTGAATGTGGACAGGGGGAAAGGGATGAAAGAAGAAGCCGCCTGGTAGAATTTTTCACAAACCATTGCACAGTACAATGTTAACACACAGATTCAGTAATCAGATTTTAAAATGTAAGACATTTTCAGAGGCAGATGCATTCTCTGGCCACAATTTATTGGTTATGAACTGTAGATTAAAACTGAAGCAACTGCAAAAAGGTAGAAATTCAAGGGGATGGAACGTGGACAAGCTGAAATAACAAGAGGTTGTTGAGAGTTTCAGAGGGAGCATTAGGCAAAACTTGACTAGAACAGGGAAAAAGAATACAGCAGAAAACGAATGGGTGGCATTGAGAGATGAAATAATGAAGGCAGCAAAAGATCAGATGGGTAAAAAGACAAATACCCGCAGAAATTGTTGGATATCACAAGAGATAATAAATTTAACTGAAGAAAGGAGAAAATATGAAAATGCAGAAAATGAAGCAGGCGAAAGGGAATACAAACGTCTAAACATGAGACTGATAGCGAGTGCAAAATAGCTAAGCAGGAATGGCTAATGATACATGTAAGGATCTACAATCGCATATCAATAGGGGAAAGATATTTATCGCCTACAGAACTTTGGAGAAAAGAGAATTAGCTTTCTTAATATCAAGAGCTCAAATGAAAAACCAGCCGTAAGCGAAGAAAGGAAAGTCGAAAGATGGAAGGAGTATAAATGGGGTCTACAGAAGAGAGAGATACTTGAGGGCAGTGTTATAGAAATGGAAGAGGACATAGATAGAGATCAGATGGGAGCTTTGACACTGAGAGAATAATTTGGCAGAGCACTGAAAGACCTAGATCGAAAGAAGGACCCTATAATAGGCGACATTCTATCAGAACCACTGATAGCCATGGGAGAATCAGCCATGGCTAAACTATTCCACCTCGTATGCAAAACGTATGAGACGGACGAAATACCCTCGCTCTTCAAGAATAATAAAATAATTCCAATTTCAAATAAAGCAGGTGTTGACAGGCGTTAGTATTACCGAACTATCAGTTTAATAAGTCATGGTTACAAAATACTAACACGCAGTCTTTGCGGAATAATATGAAAGAACTGGTAGACCTCGAAGAAGATCAGTTTAGGTTCCGGAGAAATGTCGGAACACGCGAGGCAAAACTGACCCTACGACTTCTCTTAGAAGATGGGTTAAGAAAAGGCAAACCTACGTGTATGTCATTTGTGGATATAGAGAAATGTTTTGACAGTTTTGGCTGGAATACTCCCTTCGAAATCCTGAAGGTAGTGGGAGTAAAATACAGGAAGCGAAAGGTTGTTTACAACTTGTACAGGAACCAGACAGTAGTTATAAGAGTCGAGGGGCATGAAAGGGAAGCAATGGTTGAGAAGGAAGTGGGACAGGATTGTAAGCTGCCCTCGATGTTATTCAATCTGTGTATTGAGCAAGCAGTAAAGGAAACTGAAGAAAAATTTCGAGTAGGAATTAAAGTGCAGGAAGAAGGAATACAAGCTTTGAGGTGAATAATATCTTGAAAAAAACGATATAAGATGAACATTAGAAAAGCAAAACGAGGTTAATTGAATGTAGTCGAATTAAATCAGGTGATGTCACGGGAATTACACTCCTGGAAATTGAAATAAGAACACCGTGAATTCATTGTCCCAGGAAGGGGAAACTTTATTGACACATTCCTGGGGTCAGATACATCACATGATCACACTGACAGAACCACAGGCACATAGACACAGGCAACAGAGCATGCACAATGTCGGCACTAGTACAGTGTATATCCACCTTTCGCAGCAATGCAGGCTGCTATTCTCCCATGGAGACGATCGTAGAGATGCTGGATGTAGTCCTGTGGAACGGCTTGCCATGCCATTTCCACCTGGCGCCTCAGTTGGACCAGCGTTCGTGCTGGACGTGCAGACCGCGTGAGACGACGCTTCATCCAGTCCCAAACATGCTCAATGGGGGACAGATCCGGAGATCTTGCTGGCCAGGGTAGTTCACTTACACCTTCTAGAGCACGTTGGGTGGCACGGGATACATGCGGACGTGCATTGTCCTGTTGGAACAGCAAGTTCCCTTGCCGGTCTAGGAATGGTAGAACGATGGGTTCGATGACGGTTTGGATGTACCGTGCACTATTCAGTGTCCCCTCGACGATCACCAGTGGTGTACGGCCAGTGTAGGAGATCGCTCCCCACACCATGATGCCGGGTGTTGGCCCTGTGTGCCTCGGTCGTATGCACTCCTGATTGTGGCGCTCACCTGCACGGCGCCAAACACGCATACGACCATCATTGGCACCAAGGCAGAAGCGACTCTCATCGCTGAAGACGACACGTCTCCACTTGTCCCTCCATTCACGCCTGTCGCTACACCACTGGAGGCGGGCTGCACGATGTTGGGGCGTGAGCGGAAGACGGCCTAACGGTGCGCGGGACCGTAGCCCACCTTCATGGAGACGGTTGCGAATGGTCCTCGCCGATACCCCAGGAGCAACAGTGTCCCTAATTTGCTGGGAAGTGGCGGTGCGGTCCCCTACGGCACTGCGTAGGATCCTACGGTCTTGGCGTGCATCCGTGCGTCGCTGCGGTCCGGTGCCAGGTCGACGGGCACGTGCACCTTCCGCCGACCACTGGCGACAACATCGATATACTGTGGAGACCTCACGCCCCACGTGTTGAGCAATTCGGCGGTACGTCCACCCGGCCTCCCGCATGCCCACTATACGCCCTCGCTCAAAGTCCGTCAACTGCACATACGGTTCACGTCCACGCTGTCGCGGCATGCTACCAGTGTTAAAGACTGCGATGGAGCTCCGTATGCCACGGCAAACTGGCTGACACTGACGGTGGCGGTGCACAAATGCTGCGCAGCTAGCGCCATTCGACGGCCAACACCGCGGTTCCTGGTGTGTCCGCTGTGCCGTGCGTGTGATCATTGCTTGTACAGCCCTCTCGCAGTGTCCGGAGCAAGTATGGTGGGTCTGACACACCGGTGTCAATGTGTTCTTTTTTCCATTTCCAGGAGTGTAGCTTAGAAAACGATACACGTGAAGTAGTAGATGAGTTTTCCTGTTTACACAGAAAAATAACTGATGATGGCCGACATTGGGAGGATATAAAATGTACGCTGCCATGGGAAGAAAAGCGTTTCTGAAGAAGAGAAATTTGTTAATATGGCATATAGATTTAAGTGTTAGAAACTCTTTTCTGGAAGTATTTGAGTGGAGTTTAGCCATGCATGGAAGTGAAACATGGACGATAAAAAGTCGAGATACGAAAAAATAGAAGCTTTTGAATTGTTGTGGTACAGAAGAATACTGACGATTAAATGGAAAGATCACGTAACAAACGAAGAAGTGCTTAAGAGAACTGAGGAGAAAAGAAATTGATTACAAGATGGGACATATTGTGAGACATAAAGGGACCACCAACATAGTACTGTTGGGAACTGGGGGATCTGGAATGTGTGTGGGAGGGGGGGGGGGGGGGGGGAGAAAATGGAAGAAGGAGACAGAGAGATGAATACAGTAAGCAGTTTCAGAAGGATGTAGATTGCAGTACTTCAGAGATGCTTGCACAGAATAGAGTAGCATGGAGAGCCGCATCAAACCAGTCGTCGGACTGAAGCCTCCAACAGAAAAAACAAAAGCTGAAGAAGTGCTCACGATCATATGGCATGCGCTCTAGCCTCCACATCTACTGGTACTTCATTGCTTTTAGTATCGTGTACATTAAATTGTATGTGTTTACGCTATTAATTATGGTACGTCCTGTATGTCATAAACAGTAACGGCCCCATCACACTTCCTTCGGGTACTCTTGGAATTATCTTAACGTCTGTCGATTTTACTTCGTTAAGAGCGACACATTGAATTTCGTTCTGCAAGAAAGTCCTTAATGCAGTCATAAATCCTCTGACCGCGCGGCCGCCTTGTTTTCCAGACTATCTGATGATGGGTATCTCCCGAAACTCATGCAATGAAGTCATTGGTTTTTAACTATTGGCATTTCATTTAACAACCAATTCAGCAATTTTGCAGCACTCATATTAATTTCTTATATATTTTAAATTTCTTACTAGAGACCAACAAAATTAAATTCAACAAAAAAGCGCTCAGAATTTGTCTTCCGTGTCTCACACAACTCCAGTCTTGGTATTAGATGTTGCGAAGTTAAGTTAGTGCATCCTTTGCCGTTGAGGAAGGAATACCGACATCGTATACAGGCCTTTCTGTTTTGCTACATGCCTGGTCTTTTAGATGGAGTACGGCGTGGCATACATCATCCACGGTCCTCCCTCTTTTTAATATGTTGACGTTTGCCGTTCGTCTTTCTCAGAGAAAGAATTTTTAATACTTATTACAGACAGATGAGTATGAGACACTTTGATAATATTGCATGTGGGGACATTTCACGCTTGTATTGATAAAAATGTTTCAGAAGCATCTCCAGCTTCAAGATGTCAGTTGAATGCATGGGAATTAAATGGAATCTCATCAAAATCTTACTGAACATTGACTCCGACGCATGACAGTTGGAACTCCAGAGGCAAGAACTGTTTGACAAAAAGATGTTTTCATCATCTAGTAAAGAATACCTGAAACATTTTCTCCATGATGTGGCACTTGGAACAAGTCTAGGGACATGCAACAAAATACCGAAACCACAATAGCGCGTAAAACTCATTTTGTGGAAACGTGGCACTTACGAAGTTGACATTTCCTCTTTTCGAACAACTGGCTCATGATTACGCATTTCCATTTGCCTTTAGGTCTCCTTTGGCAATGAGCTTGACGTAAAATAGTATTTTTCGACCAAACGACAATGGTCTATGCGTACGCCATGCATGAGCACGCTTTATTGTTTATCATTTGCACACTGTATTTCATATTCTCTCAATCTGAAATCATTAGGTGTATTCCAGCGCAAATGTGCCTCAAGAGCATGCGTATGTTTTGTAGTCTTTCAGAAACAGTTCCAGTATCACACCTTACCTCAGCCTGCCGGTTTACGTGTTAGTGATTACACATAACCGATTTCCGATAGTGAATACATTGTGCCAGTAAATTTCATGAGAGAATATTACATTTTCCTCGGCTTTTGTCTACGTTACACCAACTGGGAGCAGAAACGGTTCTGAAGTTACATTCCTTGTCCAAATATTTACTATTAAAAACAGTCTTGATCACGATTTATTTATCAAGGTGACCGGTTCGACCACTACTGTGGTCATCTTCAAACGATTGAGTAGGAACCTCCTTCTGTTGGAGAATCACTAGTGACTAGAGAAAGAAGTTCCTACTCAATGGTCTGAAGATGACCACAGTAGTAGTCTAGACTGGTCACCATGATAAATAAATCGTGATCAAGACTGTTTTTAATAGTAAATATTTGTAACAAATTGATCACTGCCATTCCCATAATATATTCAAAAGTAATTTCTTGTCCAAACTGAAATAATGCTTCTATAACTCCTCGGCTGATGATACGACGTTTGATTTTGAAGAAAAAAGAATGATAGACGTAAATTATTTCATAGCAGTTAGGATCTGTGGCACTTTTCTTTTTCGGACACGAGAATAGCCATATATAACATTTTAGTGACCCACTCTGGTCAGACGATTAGTGATAATAAATTATATACATAACCCTTCCTGAGGAATAATTATATTACTGAAAACCGTATCAAAAGCACTACTGTAGTTCCTCAGATTAGTGTTCACATACAGACAGAAAAAAGTGGGGGGGGGCGGGGATTTTAATTTATAATGTGCATAAATGATCATACCGCATCATCCTTGATGTATACGGTACTGAAAAAAACTGTAAATAAGCGTTTTAATTTTTACCAATGACTGAAAACACCATTACAGTCGGCCTTGGTAAGCAACAAGTCAGATCCGGTACAGCGGCGGAGGTTTAAGATGATGGGCCGCCATTCCGAGAGGAAGTGCTCCGTCAAAGTTTATTGCTCTCCGTTATGGCCCAAGTCGGATTCTGCGCTTTATTGACGCATCGTTAACTTGGAAACAGCGAATATCCTGGATGCCTGGAGGAGATTAGATGCAGATTCCTGTTCACGGCGAGGTATCAAGTATACTTAAAATGCTATTCCCTTGATCCTTAAAATATAATCGCTCCTTAAGGTAGCCAACATTCGCCTCACGATGGACCGAGTTATTTTACAGTCAATTGCTGTTATCAGGAACGACTCACCAATGAAATTTTGTAAATGAGTTCGGTAAGTATCTTCCCATAAGAGTTTGTAAATCCGAATTAGAAGTAAGTAAGTGCAGGCATGGAGCAAGCAAAATAAGGACGGAAATAGCTAATGGTGGTTCTTAATACATTCCATTAAACTGCATTAGTTCAAAATTTTCAACTGACTCGGTTACGGACAAACTCAGTTTTACCGTTCCGAACGTCAGTCGGTAAAAACAGATTCCTTGTAGGATCTCTTTGTGTTCGATTGTACGTACGTCTGTCTGTTAGTACCCTTTCACTCAGGAAACTGTAGATGAATCAAATCGAAATTTATGTCACATATTAAAGAATATGGTCCCTCGGCGGCGTAAGAAAGCTAAGCTTCAACATTACTGCGACCAAAAGATGATGCCATTTACATCACATGTTTTGATATCTTGCCAATTTCGATATCGACAACAGGCAAAAATCCTCGAACTTCTCGATTCCGGGCGTGGATGAACTCTATATATATAATTAAGTTTGCACAGAATCCTCGGTGTGCGAGTTCTATTCGCACTTACGCATTTTTTTTAATAAAAAGATTTTACTAAGGAGACTATCAGCAGTTAGGTTGTTCGCTTCTGCGGCGTCTGTGTCAAAGTTATTCCGAATTTACACGTCATCTTGTGGTCCTGAATATATATTTATTTAATTCGAAAGTGTTCGTAACGTAATAGTTGTGTTGCAAAAAAATGCAGTAATGCCCCGAAGTATATATGATTAAAACCTCAATAGCAGTAGTAATTCAGTTTTCTTGATGAATTCTTGACACCTCCCGAAAAAAGCTAAACCTTGACTCCTGAACATGTGTCCCATGATATACATACACTGTTCTGTAACGTTATTTCGATAAGTAGTAGTCCTTTGATGTGATACGTGCCCTTTTATTCCCAGTGCACAAATGACACATGTTTCTCGTTTGCAATTTTCCAAAGAGAGAGAATTCTGTCTAGAAGAAAGCGTCCGTATTTATAGTTATAACTACTAACGAAGTGCAGAAACGTGTTCTTACAATGGGATGAGAGACCGTTTTCGAAAAACCTGAAACGTTGAAAAGAGCATGCTGGGGGAAAGAATAATAGGACCGGCGCTGAGGGTTCCGTACAATCTCAGTTATATATGGGCAGTTTATCCACTCTGAGAATGGAGAATATCGACTATGCCTGTTATCGATATTGATACTGGCAAGTAATCGGTCCTGGGAAGTTCCAGGCCTGTGGCGAATTTTTTAATATTAAGTTTTACGTCGGATAGCAAATGACAAAAAATATTTGTTTTATGTGATATAATCATAAGTTAAAACTATTCGAATTTCTTTCCTTTGCTTCTACTGTTAAACCTTGCTTCTGGCTAAATTTCAAGAATCTAGGTCAACGGTGAGTACCCTATAGGTTTTGATAAGTTGGTTAGCTAATATCAAAATATGTGACATACATGGCCGTATCTGTTGGTTGCACTGCCTGGAAAGCTTACGTTTACGACACCGCCAAGAGGGTACATAACTTAGTATCTGACAACAATTTCAATTCGGTAAGTCTACCTCTTCTGAGAAAAAAAGGTCTTAACAGACGGAAGAATAGACGGACAATCGGATACAAATGACAGGTTCTTTTTTTCGTATAGTATAAATATAAATACACAAGTTTTGGAATTTTCTTTCATTTGTACAGTGAAACCTTCCTTCTTTCCAAATTTCTTGATACTACGCCAGCGTTAAGTACTCTATAGGTTTTAATGAGTGAGTTTTCGAGTACCAAAATATTTGACATAAACGGCCATATCTTTTGACTGCATTTATGAAACCACCAACTTATAAAGTGATATAAATTTCGACTTGATACGTCCACCCGTTCCTAAGATAAGAAAGATCTTGACGGGTGAACAGACTGACAATCTGATAACAAATGACGAAATTGTTTCGTGTAATATAATTAAAAATTTTCGATTTTCAGATTTTTTCCTTTAACTGTACTGTGAAGCATTGTTTCTTGCCAAATATCATGATTCTATGCCAACGGCAAGTACCCTATAAGTTTTGGTGAGTGAGTCTGAAGTAAGAAAATATGTGACATAAATAGCCGTATGTTTTGATGCAGTGACTTGGAAGTTTATGTTTTCTACATCGCCAAGGGACCATGGACCTTATTACATAAATAAATGTCAATTTAAAGCTTCTGTCCGTTCCTGAGGAAAATGTTTTTCCAAACAGACAGAAGGACAACAAACAAAATGATCCTGTAAGCGTTCGGTTTTCACCGATTGAAAATGAAACCATGTATAACTGCGTCCAGCTATGTATCTCCCAATGAGATTACATTATATTTCTTATGCATGGACTGTACAGTAGAATGAGGACAGCTGAAGAGCTACTTTAAGCAGAGACAGTAGAAGACGCTCTGGCTTCGAAAGCCAACAGTAATGGCTAGAAGAATAATCTATTAGTGATATCCCCTTTCAGCACTCCTATGTAGTATTTTCTTAACGTCAACTCATGCTGAACGCGAACGGAATGTAACGACACCGTTAAATGCCAGTGCGTTCACGATACAACGTCACTTCACTTAACCCAGTACCGAACGGTGAATCTGATGTTGTGGGGAACCGTCTGTGTTGCAAAGAGTCGGAATATACGTTGTATCAGACTTAAGGAAATAGAAATATTAGGCTCTATTACTGGCCAAATCCAAATCATAAGCAATGTTCTTGATAAAGTTTATATGGTAAATTATTGAGAAGTGATTGGAAAAGTGATGCCCAATCGTTCCAAAACATCGGGATTTGCTTTATAGAGAAAATATTTATACATAAAAAACACATCAAACAATAGTCAAAAGGCAGTACGTAGGGTCCTTACCCCTTACCCATTGTATTTTGTTTGCATTCCAAGTATCAGATGATGCTGAATACAAATGTTTTATTTTTTTTTTTCCTGAGATAGAGCTAACTTTTTCACTGTCATAAAAATTCACTTAATGAAAATTCCTTCCTCTATTTATGTCTGTATTTATGCACAGAATAGGCTTTCTCATTGTCAAAGAACTGTGAAACCTAAATCATTTTTCATTTTCAGATATTTGGCCTCTTTTATGCAAGAATACTCATAGAAAAAAAACCAAGATCTCGTGGAACCTTCGCAAAGCGTCACAAAAACGAAGCAGAAGACAAGATGAAAATTACGTACCACAAAAAATACACAAACAGAACATTAGTGAGGGTGACTGAGCATCCTTGACGTTGATGCCCAGTCCGATTCAGTTCCGGTCTGCTGAATGTTGCCATTTCAGATGCACTGTGAAATGCTTCGAAGTTCCGCTCCGTGACGCGCAGTACGTAACGTCCTTCGGCGGAGAAGGCTAAGAGGGTTCGGTTTAATGCCCCGTCGTCGACAAGTTTACTAGAACCGATGAACTAACTCGAAATTGACGGTAATGGGGCAGTTTATTCACAGCGTCGTTCCCTGAGAAACTGACCGAATGTTCACCTTAGTTTTTAATGCCTCGTCGTCGACAAGTTTATTAGAACCGGTGAACTAACTCGAAATTGACGGTAATTGTGCAGTTTGTGCAGTGTCGTTCCCTTAGAAACGGACCGAGCTTTCACCTTAGTTATTTAGGTAAACCACGTGCCTTTCTGAGTGAAATTCCGAGCGTGCAAGGTTTGCCTGCAGTGTGCAGTTTACTGTGTCCCTGCTAAACACAACGCGTGTTGCACCGCAATACTGTTCTGCACGTAGCCTGCTATAAACGGACGTGAAAATAAATGCTTACAGCAGTTGTAATCGACCTGAGACTGTGGGATCCAGTATCTCAGAGAAAATCTTGTACTTTTAATAATGTAACTATAAATTAATTATTGTACTGAAGCTCAGTTTATATTCGTAAGTTTTTGAGTAATTATATTCAGACGTATGGTTTCTTCTCATGCGAGATAATGGTGAACGTGAGTTGTAACACATGATGGAGGAAAGTTCTCTTACATGCCCTTCTTATTCTTTACAAGGTTTACTTTGTATAGCTAGGTCTGCAAACAATGGTTCAGAAAACGACGCATCGAGAAGTTCATACATTTAATGTGGTATACTGTTTTGCACACGAAGAAGCGCTCTTAGTGAAGAAAATGCAAGAAAAACTATGAGGAACCATGAATAGAATATTCAGAATTGAGCACTTTATTAAAAGTTCCAGCTTTAAATTCAAGATTATTTGGAAATATTTCTAGAAACTGAGAAAGAAAAAGTCTTCATTTATTACGAGTACTACATTCTAAAAGGCTTAACACAGATGAAGCATGAAAACAGGAAGAATGTGTACTGACCTGTTAAAAAAAATAGAAATAGTGAACTGTCCAGGAACAAGTTCAATAAAGAGCTGCCTGAAATGGTAATGACGTCATAGGTAAGTGATTATGGTGTGATACTGCCACGCGAGCGAGCTGTGTTCAAAACTCACTCTTGACAGCTGTCACACTACACATTGGTTATAGTGATACCAGACGAGATACCACACAGACGTCTCACAGAAACGAAAACAACAAATAAACGGGTGTGAACAATGTTACCATAAAGGGAGTCAAGAGTCAAGACATCGAAAACGAAACGAGACTTCGAAAACGCTAAAAAATATGTTTTGACAGAGCGCAGAGGAACTGTATGATTGCGTTCATTTGTTGCAGCTTGTGTGACAAACTATTGTGTTTTCATAATATCCTAGGGAGTGATCCAATTCACATTCATAACAAGACCTATATCGGGCAAGGAGGCACATCTCACTCAATTACCAGTCGTACAAATTAGGTGCGTCCATAAAAATTCTTATTGTGGTATATAAGAAACTATCAGCCTCGGTTGCGGTAATGAAACCAACCTTTACCTAGGTTTCAGCCCAAGTAATTGAGCCTTCTTCAGAAGATAAACCTCATTCTATAATATGTCTACGAGGGCATGGTCTAGAAATAAAAGTAAAACAGCCTGAAGAGGAGTAGTCACATTTTAAAAATGCGGTACGTAGGTACTAAGTCACCACCATGACTTAACTTAAGCTCCGGCGAACGCCTCGTCTCCATGGACGAAAGTACTAAAGTACTAAAATTCTTATCGTATGTCACTAATGGCATCACACACCAGACGTGTTTTCGGGTGGCGGATTCGGTTCACTTGTCGCCTTGTCATCAAACATTAGCGGTTCCCATTCGAAAGCGACTTCCTTTGGATTGCTAATAGAGTAGTTGTGCAGAATCAATAGTCATTATAGGTCCCTACCTTACACCCCGCCATTGCAAACGGACGTTAGACCCGAACAGCGGAAAAAAAAGTTGGCGCGAGGGAGGTTTGAACACGGCTTGCTCGCTTGGCAATGCAACACTGCAACGGCTTCACTACGACGCCACTTCTCTTCAGGTTTGCTCTATATTGTAGTTGTTACTCTTGGACTGTTCGCTGTTTCTGTTTTGCTCTTTTTTCACAGTCTAGTACGCCTTCCTCCTATTTCGATGCTTCATCAGTTTTTGACGGGCTGTTTACTGTGCCCTCTTACCACTAAATCTGAGAGGGGTGCGATGGGTAGTTTCCCTTGCATCAAAAGGCAAAATAAATCGAACACTTTTGTTCGTATTGGGAAAAAAATGTCTTAATGGAAAAAAATCAGTTTGCCGTTCTGTTGCACTTGACCTTCTCTGAATTCCTTTAGTTGTCGGACACATTCTTTCGATTAAATAGCTTAAAATGGAAGAAAGGATCAGTATTTGAAGTAGGAGACAAAACACACAAATTATAGACATGCCATAAATGTTGTTGCTGCGTACTTAACTTGGAAGACAGGTTTGATGTAGCTCTCCCAGCAAGCCGTTTTATCTCCAAATAGCTACTGTAATCTCCATACATCAGAACCTGCTTCTGTATTCGTCTATTGGTCTCCTACTACAATTTCACCACCCATACTTTCCTCCTACTCGGGTTGTATCCATCTAAATTTCCCCGTTCTTTTGTAACACCATATATCAAAAGCTTCTGCTCTCCTCTTGTCTCAACTGCGTATTGTGTACGTTTCACTTACCTACAAATGAAATGAAACGATCGTATGGCATTGTTGGCCGGGAGGCCACATGGGGGGACGTTCGGCCGCCGTATTGCAAGTCGTTTTTAGTTGACGCCACTTCGGCGACTTGCGAGTCAATGATGATGAAGAACACACAACACCCAGTCATCACGAGGCAGAGAAAATTCCTGACCCCGCCGGGAATCGAACCCAGGACCCCGTGCGCGGGAAGCGAGAACTTACCCACAAGGTTACACTCATAACCTCTTTTCAACACAATATCCATTCGGTCCAGTTACTCTTCCAAGTTTATGCTGTATTTGACAGAATTACCGTGTTATCGGTAAACGTCGAAGTTTTTTTATTTCCTGTTACTGAATTATAATTCTTTCTCCATATGTTTCTTTGGTTAAATTTACTGTTTATGCAATATACAAATTGAATAAAATCTGAGTTGACTTACAGCCCTGTCTCACTCTCTTCTCAACTACTGCTCCCCTCTCACGTCCTTCGACTCTTGTAACTATTCGTCACTGTCGCTTGAACAGCTCGCATTTATGGCACAAGTCTGGCCCAACGGCAAGTCTACAGCGACTGTAAAAAAACGCAAGTGTTTTCTGTATATCAAAAAGGAAAAAAACAGACTCGCAATATTATTCACCAATATCCTTAAAGTCGCAAGGCTACAGAATTCTCGAGCAAATTCGGAGTTAGAATATAATGAATTTCCTTCGGCGAGGAAAACTATCCTCAGATCAACAAGTTTTTAGAAAGCCTCAACGGGTGCGGGGCAAAGTCAGGGCATGCGGGGACCAAGCAGCAATCGGTATTGTAATTGTCAACTGTCGAAGCTGCGTTGGTGAAGTACCAGAACTTCAAGCGCTGATAGAAAGCACCGAAGCTGAAATCGTTATAGGTACAGAAAGCTGGCTTAAGCCAGAGATAAATTCTGCCGAAATTTTTACTAAGGTACAGACGGTGTTTAGAAAGGATAGATTGCATGCAACCGGTGGTGGAGTGTTCGTCGCTGTTAGTAGTAGTTTATCCTGTAGTGAAGTAGAAGTGGATAGTTCCTGTGAATTATTATGGGTGAAGGTTACACTCAACAACCGAGCTAGGTTAATAATTGGCTCCTTCTACCGACCTCCCGACTCAGCAGCATTAGTGGCAGAACAACTGAGAGAAAATTTGGAATACATTTCACACAAATTTTCTCAGCATGTTATAGTCTTAGGTGGAGATTTCAATTTACCAGATATAGACTGGGACACTCAGATGTTTAGGACTGGTGGTAGGGACAGAGCATCGAGTGACATTATACTGAGTGCACTATCCGAAAATTACCTCGAGCAATTAAACAGAGAACCGACTCGTGGAGATAACATCTTGGACCTACTGATAACAAACAGACCCGAACTTTTCGACTCTTTAAGTGTAGAACAGGGAATCAGTGATCATAAGGCCGTTGTAGCATCCCTGAATATTGAAGTTAATAGGAATATAAAAAAAAGGAGGAAGGTTTATCTGTTTAGCAAGAGTAATAGAAGGCAGATTTCAGACTACCTAACAGATCAAAACGAAAATTTCTGTTCCGACACTGACAATGTTGAGTGTTTATGGAAAAAGTTCAAGGCAATCGTAAAATGCGTTTTAGACAGGTACGTGCCGAGTAAAACTGTGAGGGACGGGAAAAACCCACTGTGGTACAACAATAAAGTTAGGAAACTACTGCGAAAGCAAAGAGAGCTTCACTCTAAGTTTAAACGCAGCCAAAACCTCTCAGACAAACAGAAGCTAAACGATGTCAAAGTTAGCGTAAGGAGGGCTATGCGTGAAGCGTTCAGTGAATTCGAAAGTAAAATTCTAAGTACCGACTTGACAGAAAATCCTAGGAAGTTCTGGTCTTACGTTAAATCAGTAAGTGGCTCGAAACAGCATATCCAGACACTCCCGGATGATGATGGCATTGAAACAGAGGATGACACGCGTAAAGCTGAAATACTAAATACCTTTTTCCAAACCTGTTTCACAGAGGAAGATCTCACTGCAGTTCCTTCTATAAATCCTCGCACAAACGAAAAAATGGCTGACATCGAAATAAGTGTCCAAGGAATAGAAGAAAAGCAACTGGAATCACTCAACAGAGGAAAGTCCACTGGACCTGACGGGATACCAATTCGATTCTACACAGTGTACGCGAAAGAACTTGCCCCCCTTCTAACAGCCGTGTACCGCAAGTCTCTAGAGGAACGGAGGGTTCCAAATGATTTGAAAAGAGCACGGGTAGTCCCAGTCTTCAAGAAGGGTCGTCGAGCAGATGCGCAAAACTGTAGACCTATATCTCTGACGTCGATCTGTTGTAGAATTTTAGAACATGTTTTTTGCTCGAGTATCATGTCGTTTTTGGAAACCCAGAATCTACTATGTAGGAATCAACATGGATTCCGGAAACAGCGATCGTGTGAGACCCAACTGGCTTTATTTGTTCATGAGACCCAGAAAATATTAGATACAGGCTCCCAGGTAGATGCTATTTTTCTTGACCTCCGGAAGGCCTTCGATACAGTTCCGCACTGTCGCCTGATAAACAAAGTAAGAGCCTTCGGAATATCAGACCAGCTGTGTGGCTGGATTGAAGAGTTTTTAGCAAACAGAACACAGCATGTTGTTATCAATGGAGAGACGTCTACAGACGTTAAAGTAACCTCTGGCGTGCCACAGAGGAGTGTTATGGGACCATTGCTTTTCACAATATATATAAATGACCTAGTAGATAGTGTCGGAAGTTCCATGCGGCTTTTCGCGGATGATGCTGTAGTATACAGAGAAGTTGCAGCATTAGAAAATTGTAGCGAAATGCAGGAAGATCTGCAGCGGATAGGCACTTGGTGCAGGGAGTGGCAACTATCCCTTAACATAGACAAATGTAATGTATTGCGAATACATAGAAAGAAGGATCCTTTATTGTATGATTATATGATAGCGGAACGAACAGTGGTAGCAGTTACTTCTGTAAAATATCTGGGAGTATGCGTGCGGAACGATTTGAAGTGGAATGATCATATAAAATTAATTGTTGGTAAGGCGGGTACCAGGTTGAGATTCATTGGGAGAGTGCTTAGAAAATGTAGTCCATCAACAAAGGAGGTGGCTTACAAAACACTCGTTCGACCTATACTTGAGTATTGCTCATCAGTGTGGGATCCGTACCAGATCGGTTTGACGGAGGAGATAGAGAAGATCCAAAGAAGAGCGGCGCGTTTCGTCACAGGGTTATTTGGTAACCGTGATAGCGTTACGGAGATGTTTAATAAACTCAAGTGGCAGACTCTGCAAGAGAGGCGCTCTGCATCGCGGTGTAGAGTGCTCGCCAGGTTTCGAGAGGGAGCGTTTCTGGATGAGGTATCGAATATATTGCTTCCCCCTACTTATACCTCCCGAGGAGATCACGAATGTAAAATTAGAGAGATTAGAGCGCGCACGGAGGCTTTCAGACAGTTATTCTTCCCGCGAACCATACGCGACTGGAACAGGAAAGGGAGGTAATGACAGTGGCACGTAAAGTGCCCTCCGCCACACACCGTTGGGTGGCTTGCGGAGTATAAATGTAGATGTAGATGTAGACATCGCTCGTGCAATCTCACCTTGTTCTTTTCTCGTAGCATATCCTGTACACTAAGGATTACGGGCAAGAGACAGATTCCACATTCATAGATTTCCGTGAAACGTGTTTGATAAAGTGCACCTCTGCAGACTGTTACGGAAGTCTAAACAAACGGAGTAGATTCTCAGATACGCGAGCGGCTCGTACACTGCTTGTGCAGTAGCACTCAGTACACTGTCCTGGAGAGCGAGTGCTCATCGGAGACAGTGGTATCGGCAGGAGAGACACAGGGAAGTGCGACAGGACCGTTCTTTTTCTCCAGATACGTAAAGGATCTGACGGATAGCGTTAGCAGCAAACTGCGACTTTTCGCTAATGGCTCTGTGATGTACGGGAAAGTATCGACGTAGAGTGACTGTAGGGGGATAAAGGTTTAGTTGGGCAGAATTTCTATTTGGTGTGATGAAAAACGGATTGCTCTAAGTGTAGAAAAATGTAAGTTAATGGAGATTAATAGGAAAAACAGTCCTGTAATGTTCGTATACGGCATTGGTGGTTTTCTGCTTCACTGTGACACTTCAATTGAGTATCTACGTGTAGCGTTGCACAGTGATATGAAATGGAACGAGCACATTACATTGTTCATCGGGATGGTAGTCTCCCGTTTACTGGAAGAAATCTAAGGAAGTGCAGCTTATCTTTGCGTACAGAACACATGTGCGGCCCAGTCTTATGTATTTTTCGAGTGTTTGGGATCCGCACATGATCAGGTTAAAGGAGCACATCGATGAAGTCCAGAGGCGTGCTACTAGATTTGTCAACGGTACGTGGACTCAAATGGTAATCAGTGAACGAAAAAACAGTATTGAGACAATATAATGAACTGGCACTTGCGTCTGACACCAGAGTGATTCTACTGACAAGAACGAACGGTACATCTCGCGTAAGGAATCTGAAGACGAGGGACATTAGGGATCATACATAAGCGCAAAAGACAGTCTTTTTTCCTCTGTCCATTGGTGGGTGGAGCACAGTAGGCAATAACTTTTCTCCGGCAACAACCATATGGCGGCTTTTGGAGTAGGTCTCTAGCTGTAGATGTATAGGGGTGGACAGAAATACGGAAATACCAAAAACACTCCACATTACTATTCCTGTTCGCTGTAGGAAAAGCGTTGGCATCGAAATCAGCTTCCAGTCGTCTTGGAACGAATGAATACAGGTCCTGCTCAAGGCAGTCTTATACCATTCTTTCTGAAAAACAGTGGCGAGTTCAGGTCACGATGAAGGATGTAGATAGCGATCACACACCATTCTCTCCACAGTAGACGACAGAGACTGTATAAAACTGAGATCTGGTAACTGTGGCAGCCAGGGGGGATGCGATAGGTTCATCCTCGTGCTCACAAAACCAGTTCCTGTGTGAACAGGTGTCCTGTTGTCTTCGTACACGGCATCATTACTGGGGAAGAAACAGTGTATCATCTGATCTGTTCAAAAAATGGCTCTGAGCACTATGGGACTTAACTGCTGTGATCATCAGTCCCCTAGAACTTAGAACTACTAAAACCTAACTAACCTAAGGACATCACACACATCCATGCCCGAGGCAGGATTCGAACCTGCGACAGTAGCGGTCGCGCGGTTCCAGACTATAGCGCCTAGAACCGCTCGGCCATTCCGGCCGGCATCTGATCTGTGAAAGCGGTTATGTGAGCATACGAACTTGCAGAGACCCATGGTGACCGTGTAATACTAAGATGTAGCTGCCCAACTCATCACCGAACCCCGCCATTTTTGACTCTTGGGATGTAAACTCGGCCAGGATTTGGAAACGGTATGAAACAAGGCTCATTCAACCAAACGAGTAGAGGTATTATGGCATCCACACCACTTTTCTCTGTTACTATCATTTGCATCAGTGATGAGTGATTTTGAAATTTTAGCTCGCCCTGCAGTTTCCTGCTTACGTATTGTTTTGATGCTGACAGGGTTGGAGAGTGCGACATTCAGTTCTCCAGGGACTTTTGAAGTCGTCGTCCTGGTAGTTTTCGTCCCAGTCATCTCCGGTGTCCATCTGTCAGGATCACTCAGCACGTACTTTCACCTGTATTGTGATTAAGCGGATGATGTCTTTCTGCTTTCCCTGTGAGCGGGGCAAATCTTATATATGGCGACTCTTGAAATACCAAACACTTCGGCTGCTTTGGTTATGGAAGCACCCACAATATGAACATCAAGAAAGAATTTGCCCATGTTCGAAGTCACTTGCTACGACATAATGCACTCACACCGACACATAACACTGTTCTTACCACTACCGCCACTTGCAACGTACTGAGAACATTGGACAGGCGCCCTTCGTGGTCAAAACCAACAGCGTAACACACAGGCTTTGCTAACATCTGCTCTTACGTTCAAAATGCATTTCTCGCGTTGCTTCCATACTTTTGTCCTACCCATGTCCATTATATACGTAATTGTACTCCGTACCTTCTGACTAGCAGGAAAAAAATTCAAGATTAAAAGGAGAGCAATGAACTTCACAATATTGTCACGTAGAAGAAGGTGTAAGTAGATGAATGACGAACACTAACTTCACTTAACGGAGGTTTATTCAACACTTGCACATACAAGAACGCGGAGAGAACTGCCTGCGGCCAGGATACATACGGTATATATACAGCTACAGAACTTCTAGAATGTACGCGAACCGAATATAGAAATTAAAATTATACGGTTCAGGAGAGATTTGAACTCACGACCGTCCAAGCAACAGTATAGAATCATAACCGCTACACTATTTTTTTTAATTACCTGACCGGAAATCGAACCCGGCCTCCTTAGGACGGCAGTCCGTCACACTGACCATTTTTTTTTTTTTTTTTACTCAGGATCACGTCCCAGTCATATCCGGTGTCCATCTGTCAGGATCACTCAGCACGTACTTTCACCTGTATTGTGATTAAGCGGGGCAATTGTGTTTTTTTTTAATGGCAAGTTCGCTACCAACTTTTCTTTGTACTTTTTCTCGTAAATAATAAAGAAAATGACTGTGTTGAAAATAAAAAAAAATGACGAAAGGGACTCGATCCAGCGATCTCGCGATTACGAGACTTGAACGCTAACCACTTTTTTATTTTTTTTTTATTTTTTAATGGAAAAAGGCGTCTTTCAGTTGCGACAAACAAAATTAGAATGTACGTGCCTAGCAACAACAGAACAAGAGTTCCTTCTAAACTATGAAATAGACTTTGAAACTAATAGTATGATATGAAACTTCCTGGCAGATTAAAACTGTGTGCCCGACCGAGACTCGAACTCGGGACCTTCGCCTTTCGCGGGCAAGTACTCTGCCAACTGAGCTACCAAAGCACGAATCACGCCCGATACTCACAGCTGTACTTCTGCCAGTACCTCGTCTCCTACCTTCCAAACTTTACAGTTTTAATCTGCCAGGAAGTTTCATATCAGCGCACACTCCGCTGCAGAGTGAAAATCTCATTCTGGAAACATCCCCCAGGCTGTGGCTAAGCCATGTCTCCGCAATATCCTTTCTTTCAGGAGTGCTAGTTCTGCAAGGTTCGCAGGAGAGCTTCTGTAAAGTTTGGAAGGTAGGAGACGAGGTACTGGCAGAAGTAAAGCTGTGAGTACCGGGCGTGATTCGTGCTTCGGTAGCTCAGTTGGTAGAGCACTTGCCCGCGAAAGGCAAAGGTCCCGAGTTCGAGTCGCGGTCGGGCACACAGTTTTAATCTGCCAGGAAGTTTCATATCAGCGCACACTCCGCTGCAGAGTGAAAATCTCATTCTGGTAATAGTATGATGATAGATAATAAAGAAAAAAGTGTAACCAAATCCCGCACGCCATTCCATGTGAATGGCCCATCTGCGTACAGATTCCATGTTCCAAGTTGATAAAACATTTCGCAGAGTGTGGAGCTTCATGACGGCGGTCATCCTCTGCCCGGTACTCCCCATCTGTGAGGGGGATTATCGAAGACGCTGCGCAAATAGTTCGCAAATAGCTGTCGGTACCGGGATGTACGCTCAAGTGTGCTATGACTGTCCTGCAGAAATTGCCAGTAATCAAGTACCATCTTCTCATCATCTCGGAAGAGGTAGTATATGGACATGCCTTTAAACCATGTGTGAGCGTGAGTCTTCGCAGGTGGGAAATAAGTATCCTCTGGACAAAGGAGGAGCCGTGGCTCAATTGTGCGAGGTGCGATACGTAGGTAGCAGGCGAGGATCTTCTGCACTAGCAGCCATACCTCTAACGCCGATCCACATGTTAAACGGTGTTCGTCAGTATCCACGAGGTGGCAACGTGGGCAAAGGGGGGAATCCGTCATCCCAATAGCGTGCAGCCTTTGTCGTGTTACAACCTTCCCTTTCACCACCTGGTAACTACGGTGAGTTTGTTACTCCGCTTCTTCTGCGACAATATTAGATTGATTATGTCGGCCCTACAGAGTTAAATCTGCGCCTTCAGCGTCCCGTGGAGTTAAAGAGCAGCGCTTTTGCAAGAATACGTATACGAAATAAAACTTCCAAATACTTTTTAGGAGTGCATATATTAAAACTGCTGAAGTAGTAAGCAGACTCTATCAATAAACCTGACCGACATATTCATCCAAATGCGTTACCGTCTGATGCCCCACTAATATTAGTTCCCCGCTTCGCACGTTTCTCCTCACTGCACCATATCTTGAAGGTTGTTTAAAAGTTCACATGTATCGCAGGGCGAATGAGGGACTAGGTCCTAAGATCACGTTCACGAACAAGGAAAAAAAAAAAGAAGAAAAAGAAACTGGGTGGTGCACGATGCCGATGCGGGCAAGGACGTATTTCCTTCGTTACAGTATTAAAAAGAAAATCCTCAAGCAATTTCCTTAACCTCCAAAATTTGCGTTTCTTTACTTAATTCCGTCAGTACAAGGAAGACTGTTTCGATGGTACCATGCAAGATGGACCGCAAATTTTCCATCATTAGGTCGAAAGAATCTAGTTACTGCCATAAGATTTGGAGCAAGTCCTTTTCTACATGTTCACCCTTCAGTGCGCCTTATTTCTTCCACCTGTGGATGACTTGGAAGACACTTTAGCTGCAGAAGTTTACATTTCAGCTGTTCAAGAAAGGTTCCACATTGAAAGACGTCTCGTCATCGTCCTGGAAATGCCTACCATGCTACATATTAATTAGGTAACTTTGCTTTTTCACGTTGGTAGTTAAATGTTAATCAGTATTCCTCGCAGAATCGCTGCCACGTACCAAACAAGTTATCAGCTTTCATAGCTCTATTCAACGATACTAATTTTAGATCATATTTTCGTTTTAAAATGTGACGCAGGAAGCCACAGTGCTGTTTAGGTTAGTTGTACAGGTTGTGAGTACTGTGTGGTTCAATGTTCTGTTTGCCGTTAACCTTCATTCCTTATCTAAGAGGGTTGAAACTTAAATGGCGCTGAGCACTATGGGACTTAACTACTGAGGTCATCAGTCCCCTAGAACTTAGAACTACTTAAACCGAACTAACCTAAGGACATCACACACATCCATGCCCGAGGCAGGATTCGAACCTGCGACCGTAGCGGTCACGCGGTTCCAAACTGACGCGCTTAGAACCGCACGGCCACACCGGCCGGCGAAACTTAAATAGTGGCAACTATTTATTCACAACCGATACAAAAGAGCTACATGTTTTCACCTGTTACTGTCCTTCAAGTAGTCACCAGCACTGTGTAGAACCCGTTGGCAGCGATGTGGAAGGTGTAGTATACCGTTAACAGAGCCTGTTCTGTTGATGGTGTGAACTGTTCCAGAGATTTGACAGGCAGTAAACCGCTCCATTCGCACCATCAACAGAACAGGCTCTCCTAACGGTATAGTACGCCTTCCATGTCGCTGGCAACGGGTTCTACACAACGCTGGTGACTACTTTGGAGGACAGTAAAAGGTGCTAACATGTAACTCTTTTGTATCGCTTGTGAATAAACAGTTGCCACTATTTAAGTTCCAACCACCGTATTTATTTATTTCAGTTATTTTATTCTCTGGCCTGTATGATGATGTGCCCTGCCACGAATTCCTCTCTTCTGTCAACTTTTTCGTACTACGTTATTAACATTCTACATCTTCATATCTACAGTCTTGCGGCAACGGCCTTGCCGTAGTGGATACACCGGTTCCCGTCAGATCACCGAAGTTAAGCGCTGTCGGGCGTGGCCGGCATTTGGATGGGTGACCACACAGGCAGCCACGCGCTGTTGCCATTTTTCGGGGTGCACTGAGCCTCGTGATGCCAACTGAGGAGCTACTCGACCGAATAGTAGCGGCTCCGGTCAAAGAAAACCATCATAACGACTGGGAGAGCGGTGTGCTGACCACACGCCCCTCCTATCCGCACCCTCAGCTGAGGATGGGCCCCTTGTGGCCTGAAGATGGAATGCTAGCGTCTTGCAGACGCTCCGAATTGTAGCTTCTAACATGGCGGTGTGTAACGTAACTATGTCAGTGCATGAGAAATCGAGAGTACGAATCCCAATAATTCATCCACACATGGATCTCCCTCTCCTCCTGACAATACTAGACCATGCACGAGCACAGCGATACCGGCAGTAATCCAATGCCTTGGGTTCACTCTCATCGATCATTCTTTCAAAACACAAGAGCAGCAGTTCCATCCTACGTCCTCAGCTATTTTTTGGACATAGTATAATTTCTGTCTTCACCTACCTAAACACGGGACCATGCTGGAAAGTAATGCTTCCGACTTTCTTTATCTGAAAACTCTTAAAACTTTTTAAACAGAACATTAACGTGATACATTCTTACTCTTCATGTCTACATACTTCTATCTCAACATGATCACTCTGTCGACGAACACGTTTCTTGCAACAAGAGACCAGTTTGTTGGTACCATCACTGTAGAACGTTTGCCTTGTTGCCTTGGTTGACGGAACCACAACCTCCCATCTGCTTGCCCCGCTTCATCACGATCGAAGTGAAGTCCTGGAAGGTGTCCTTTAAGTTTTAGGAACAGATTAAAATCGGATGCCGCCAAGTCGGAACTGTATGCTGTAATGTTGATGCATTAAGTTGTTCTGAAAGCGGTGCTGACATATATTTATATACTCTCCTTTTATATATATATATATATATATATATATATATATATATATATATATATATACATATATATAAGGAGAATTTGAATAAAAACAAATAAATCAGTTTATATTTGGACATTTATTTTAACATTGACCATTGTTCCGTTAAAATTTCAGCATATTAAACTTGAATCATAACTAAACTGGTGCCTTATTTAGGATCGTGAAAATGTGAGTTTGTAATCTTACGGAACATATCAAATATGGAGCCAAGATTGGGAGACTGCATACAACGCTGCATTCATAAAATAACACACGAAGAACGTTGAAACATATGCAAGAGGAAATTAACAACAACCAACTGATTCAGTTTTCACCCAAAGAAGTTACGTTCGTAGCGCAATCCTGTCCGTCATGAAATTACCACACACTGGTATACTAAATTCATACTAACTTCATACTAAATTCACACTAACTCTCTGTGAAATTTTCCCGAAAAGAATAGATGAGGGCTACTTTGATGATTACACCACATGCTTCACGTGGTTAACTTGGTTTACACAAAGAGTGTAACTCCACAATAATTTTGATAGTTAAAATAAATTACATCGAAACGCAATTTACAAAAGAAAAACCTCGAACTGGTTACTATCGTCTTACTATTAACCTGATGGGTCAAACAAATGTATAAGCACGTGGTACTGGTCTCACAAAGTACACAACACGTGGGTTGAACATAAAGAAAAGTTGCTATATTGAAAAATATTGTCAAGACGAGATGTTATAATCTCACGCACATTCACATTTAAGATTGATGATCTTAGTTAGAGTTACAGATCATCAACATGTGGTTCCACCTTACTCACAAAGTAGTTACAAAGCAACTACTGGAAGATATTCTGAACTTCACACTCGAATTACACTGCGTTGCAATTTAAGATAACATTAGATATTTTAGATCTAAACCTGTTATAAAGGTGATTAAATTTTCAGTTAGGCTGAACTTAAGAAATCCATTGTCCTACGGACTTAACAGAGACGCGCTTAGCCAGAGATCTTACCACTTCAGACGCTCGCCACGGACAGACTGAAGTGGGCCCCTACCGAGCGTGCTTCACAGATACAAACGGAAGTGACCAGAGAGGCAGCTTCCTATACCAACATGACAAGGGACGGACAGGACCATACCAAGAATAGAAACCTCTTTGCTTTTAGAAAGCGTAGCTACCTGTTCTGACGTTGGTCCTACTGTTCTGTAGCAGACAGGCTACAAATACATTTGCTCATTCATCCTTTCACACAGAGGGGAAGGGGGATGACAGTATCTTATCATATACAGTATATAAAAGAAAGCGGATGTGGGTTCCGTATGAGACTGTGTGACATGAATTACATATAAACTGTGTTTTAAAGTGTAGTAGTGTGACAGATCGTTCTTGTTTATGTGTAAAAGTGACGCGTTCCATTGCTCAGTCTCCTCCCAGATAGAGTCAGAAACACCACAGTAAATTTAGAAGAGGAATTTATGCAGCAAATGACAACAGATTTAAGAAATTAACACGAAAGGAATCCAACAGAGACCTTTCAATGCAGAGTGATCAATTACTGCGGACGTAAGGCTCGCAGTGCACGTGTGTGGTCTGACATTGTCATGCTGTGAGGAGAGAATGCTCCATGTGTGGACGAACTCCGAACTCTTCAAATTATACTTTCAGCTTCTCAAGCACCGACACGCTTACGTTAGACGCCGCCATGTTACACGCTACAAATCGTAGGCCTCTAGCGGTAGAGGGCTACAAGTATGTGGACACGAAGAATAAAATATACAATATTAATAATTTTTTATTTAATAAGCTTTAAGAGTTTTCACAGAAGAGATTTAGAGGCATTACATTTCAGTACGAAGTATTTTACTCGAATAAAGTTGCTCACGTCGCTTACGAGAAAAAAACATGGAAACGTAGATATGAAACGTGCGAATGAATTGATGTGTCCTTTGTAAAAAGCACGCTCCCTGATGGCCGTAGCGCGTTTGACTGCGAACGAAGCCAAGCCACTGACGTGAAGAGGTCGTTCGCCCTGGGGGCGGCAATATTTCCACGTACGCCCACGCACAGCGCTGCCTTCCGCGTCCCAGAAGCGGTGGTAGCCAACCAGCGCTGTTTGCGTCACCTAATGCCAATTAACGAAGCCTATCTACTTCGCCGCTTCGTGCTCCCCCATACAGAACGCAACACACGACAAATATAGCTCATGGGCGGCGCAATAAGTTAAACTGCTGTTCCGGTAACCGTCAGACGTTTTTCTATATTTTGAAAGTGTACTGCGTCCGTCTGAATACTGCTATTCAATTATCCTGCTTAATCAAATACTGACGCCGTGAGCTTATCGGTTTACCCAACGCCGTTTTAAACGAAAATACTACAAGCACAAAATATGTTGTATTTTAGGCTGTCTTCATTTTGTGTGTTATAGCCCCATTCGTTTCACACAGTCAGCGTACTGGCGCTGACGAACGCGATGCACACAAAATGATGACACAAAATTATGGAAAGTTATTTTCGTTTGTTTGCAGAATTTTGAAATGTAATTTTAAAAAACTGAAAAACTGAAAATTTTTTTTCTTATTGAAATGATGAACGGAAGGCTGAGAAAAAAAATACTCCTGATACATACTCCTATCAAAAAATATAACAAAATGGAAAAATGTATACAGATGTCAAATAATAATAATAATAATGCGCTTATGCAGGCATGCATCTATACGTATTATAAAAATGTCAATGTATGTGTGTGTGTGTGTGTGTGTGTGTGTGTGTGTGTGTGTGTGTGTGTGTGTGTGTGTGTGTGAGTGTGTGTGCGCGTGTGTGCGTGTGTGTGAGTGGGTGGGTGAGTGGGTGGGTGGGTGGATGTATGCATGTGAGCGTCTGCGTGCGTGTGTCTGTTTGTTTGTTTTTTCACATTTCCTCTTAAACAACTGGACCGATTTTATCCGAATTTGATACACATATCACTTACAGTCTGGCAACAGCCGCTGTTGTGATGAGGACCACCTATCTACAATAGTTCAGGAGATATGTTTCATAAACACTAAGAAGCCTGAAAGAAATGCCGCATCATGCATGAAGTTTTTATACATTTTTTCTTTACTACTAAGACACTCCTACAATCTTTATCCAGTAGGTGGAATTCTCTTTCAGATGTAATAAAAACGTTTACACACTTCAGTTTGCCTCACCACACTTTCTACTTTTTCTGTACTGTTCATCTTTATACAAAGCGTATCACAAAGGTAATAAAATTTTGTTGTTACAACTTTACTTAGAAAGAAAATGAAAATATTCATACAAACAAATCCCTAAGATCTCTATACCACTAACAGGTGGCACAATGTGTTGTATTTGTAACCCGTAGACGTACGTATTGATATACAGTGGAAACTCCTTTAACCGAACTAATTGTTGTCGTAAGTAATTCGGATAATCGAAAACCCGCGTAACTGAATGTATGAAGCCAAGCGATTTTTGTTTTATTAACTCTAGGAATGCTGAGGGAATTAGATTAGGAAATGAGACACTTAAAGTAGTAAAGGAGTTTTGCTATTTAGGAAGTAAAATAACTGATGATGGTCGAAGTAGAGAGGATATAAAATGTAGACTGGCAATGGCAAGGAAATCGTTTCTGAAGAAGAGAAATTTGTTAACGTCGAGTATAGATTTAAGTGTAAGGAAGTCGTTTCTGAAAGTATTTGTATGGAGTGTAGCCACGTATGGAAGTGAAACATGGACGATAACTAGTTTGGACAAGAAGAGAATAGAAGCTTTCGAAATATGGTGCTACAGAAGAATGCTGAAGATAAGGTGGGTAGATCACGTAACTAATGAGGAGGTATTGAATAGGATTGGGGAGAAGAGAAGTTTGTGGCACAACTTGACTAGAAGAAGGGATCGGTTGGTAGGACATGTTTTGAGACATCAAGGGATCACAAATTTAGCATTGGAGGGCACCGTGGAGGGTAAAAATCGTAGAGGGAGACCAAGAGATGAATACACTAAGCAGATTCAGAAGGATGTAGGTTCCAGTAGGTACTGGGAGATGAAGAAGCTTGCACAGGATAGAGTAGCATGGAGAGCTGCATCAAACCAGTCTCAGGACTGAAGGCAACAACAACAACAACCCTAGGAAAATAGCCTACGTCGCCCGTGCGTGGTTATCTTCTAAAGACTGATACGTTGTCATTTGATTATCTTTCTAGGGTTAACACCTAATGTCAGATGTTTATTCAAAGCAACAAAATAAATTAAAAGTATTTAACTCAAGAAACATCAATCTTTATTAAGAAATTAGAGTCAACTTTGTGTATCCGTGTACATATTTTTTTAAAATTTCTAAACTACTGTAATCTTAATCGCGAAACATGCAACTCACATAGGTCAGTCACTATAGTTTAATTTTGTTTAAAATCTTTGGTAACTGTTACTTGTCGTAAACAGTTTTTGCTCTTCATTGCTGCTGCATCACGAATGTCTTTTAACTGTAGTAAACTCATGACACCACTGTATTTTTTCGAACTGTTTGAAAGCTGTTTCCAGGACACGAAATTTTAACGTATGTGATGGCCCTGCATCATTTTCCCCATCTAATTTTCTTGTGTTTCATCTTCTTGCATTTCCTGCTGTTCGTTTACCTGCAATACCTTGTCAACAATTTCTCATCTGGCATGATCTGAAAAGCCTTGATCGTTACTGTCACAAGTGAGCCATTCTTTCCTATTATCAGAATCACATTCCTGGCATATTCCTATGGCTTTTAATCAGCTCATTTATTTCGTCCAAACATAATCATTTTATTGAATATTCGTGCTCCCGTTTTAGTATTCTGTTCCATATTTTGTTCAAAGTCTTCCTTTCAATCAAATCCTACGCATCTATAGCCATGTAACATTACTCCTTTAAATTCATTTGCTTGTAGACTGCCAAAACGACTTCTACGTTACCCTCAATAACAGATAATTTATGTAGAAGTTGTTTTCTGTAAGTCGTTTCGATAACACTGGTTGTAGCGATGGTGTCACATTATGATGCAAAAATTTCAGTGTAAATATTCCGTTTTCTCTCAATAACGGTTCAGCAGCAGGAAGAGCTGGTGCATTATCCAATGAAAGTAGAACTTTTCCTTGTTTCCACTTTCGTTTTGAAATTTTTTTGCTTCGGGGATAAAAGTGTCGTCATACTAGTCAAAGAATATTTCATCGTTAATCCATACACTTTTTTCGTTTTTTTTTTTCTTTTCAAAATTAAGATTCTGAAAATTTTAAGGCATCTGGTGTTTTTGGATTTTCCAGTGAGGAGCTAAGGCATTTTATGGGTCCCGGTAGTGTTAGCGCACATTAACATTGTTACCCGCTCTTTGCTGGTGTTACAAGTATACTCTAGGGCTGAACTCTCTCGCCGAGAAGCTAAACGTTTTGACAGTAATGATTTACAATTTAATCCTGTTTCAGCAGCAAAGTCAAACTTGTAGTCATTTCTGCCCAGTTCTTTTTTTAAACCTGTTTATAAAAGAATTTGCTGCGACTACATCAGCTGACAATTTTTCGTCTTGTATTTCTAAATCGCGAATTTCATGATGAGATTTAAATCTGTACAAAACCATCTCTTAATTGGCACAAACGACTCATAGCTAGCTATTCACTTCTTTAACTGTACTGCCTTTTCCCAGCACTAAGGACTAGATATCGTTTGCCCAATTGATCGTTTTTGTAAAAATGAACAATACAAACCTTCTTTCAAAAGTTCATTTTTTGCTTTCTTTATCACTTTTCGACGTTTACTCCCGTATTCACTATCAATTTTGCGGATGTACATCAGAATTGAATCGGCGTTCTTCGTAATATCGCTTATCGTACAAGTACCGATATCAGTTTCTTCTTTTTTAATGAATCAGTAATGTTTATTTCATTCTTAAGCGATGACATCACTCTCTTGCGCTTTAGCAGTTTTAGGCACAGACGCGAGACGGCGCAGTGCTGGAGCGATTGGCAACTGTCTGACTTTATAATGAAGTGGGCGATATAATGAAGTGCGTGGCGCAAAGACAGCGCGAGGGGTGGACGGGCAGTGCCAATGCGACATCTACATCTACATCTACATCTACATTTATACTCTGCAAGCCACCCAACGGTGCGTGGTGGAGGGCACTTTACGTGCAACTGTCATTGCCTCCCTTTCCTGTTCCAGTCGCGTATGGTTTGCGGGAAGGACAACTTCCGGAAAGCCTCCGTGCGCGCTCGAATCTCTCTAATTTTACATTAGTGATCTCCTCGGGAGGTATAAGTAGGGGGAAGTGATATATTTGATACCTCATCCAAAAACACACCCTCTCGAAACCTGGACAGCAAGCTACACATCAATGCAGAGCGCCTCTCTTGCAGAGTCTGCCACTTGAGTTTGCTAAACATCTCCGTAACGCTATCACGCTTACCAAATAACCCGACCTGGTACGGATCCCACACTGATGAGCAATACTCAAGTAAGGTCAAACGAGTGTTTTGTAAGCCACCTCCTTTGCTGGTGGAATCTCAACTTGGCACCCACCTTACCAACAATTAATTTTATATGATCATTCCACTTCAAATCGTTCCATACGCATACTCCTAGATATTTTACAGAAGTAACTGCTACCAGTGTTTGTTCCGCTATCATATAATCATACCTTAAAGGATCCTTCTTTATATGTATTCGCAATACATTACATTTGTCTATGTTAAGGGTCAGTTGCCACTCCCTGCACCAAGCGCCTATCCGCTGCAGATCTCCCTGCATTTCGTTGCAATTTTCTAATGCTGCAACTTCTCTGTATACTTGCAACCTCCCACACGAAATTGTAAAAATAATAATAATAGGAATACGAATCTAATTTAGTGTAACCTCTCTGCAAAATTGGTTCCCATTTATAATCTCCGTACAGAAATGCATTCACATTTAACCTCCACACAAAATTTGTTTCCCATTTAATGTACCCACAAGATTCTTTTCTCATTTAATGTAAGCTCGAAACAGAAAAATTCTTAAACCTCACAATAAAAAAATAAATTCAGTAACCTGGTAAATTTTGGACGACAGCAGTGGTGCGTCACGGCCCTGTAAGATCATTCTGAATAAAAAGCAAAATTTCTTACCTCAATAAAAACGGCGAATATATCTGCTCTTACCTAAAATTTTTCCGGCACAGCTCTGTGCAATGCTGGCCTATACATTTGTGATTTATGAAAGGAAGCAACTGATTTTTCTTTTGCAACAATCGGAATGATCATGGATTGGAGAAATTAGTAAATTCTTTAACTGAAATGAATGCTTGTTAGAAATTACTTTATATGACAAAGGTTATTATTAGGACATTTTTAAAAGATTTACATGGGAGCTCACATAACATTACTAGATATGCGCGAGGCTGCTTTTACCCTATACAATAATACTCAGGCTCCGGCATCGCTGCACCGCGACCGGCCCAGCCAACACGATACACCAGACTAGAGCAGACTGCAGACAAGCGCAGGCTAGGCACTAGCAACAAATTACTGCTACTCCTACACAGTTCGTACTGCAGTCAACACTGCTCTTTGGACTCAGATTCTCTTATGGCTTACATATCGCAGGCAGCGCATACCTCTTACATAACCCTCCACTGGGGGGGCAAAAATTTGGCAGCGATGGTGAGTCAATTGGACTTGCCACGAGCAACAAATTTTTCTAAAATCTACTTAATTAACTAAGTTGACAGTCACAGAGTATATACATATATATAAGTACAGAACATAAAATGAAATAGAGTGCACATGCACTGAGTACAGAACATACCAAGAAATCACAAAATGTATACGCAATTTTTCTTAATTAACTATGTTTACAGTCACAGAGTATATACATATATATAAGTGCAGAACATGAAATGAAATAGAGTGCACATGCACTGAGTACAGAACATATCAAGAAATCACAAAATGTATACGCGATGAGTACAAAACATATTAACAAATGACATAACGTGCATACGCACTGTAGTATTTTTTTTTACCATTCTACAAGAACTAGGATAGGAAAAGGAAGGATTGCATCATGGTTGTAGCACAGTAGGTTGCACGTAGCTGCACTGAAAGTCCATATCTTTCTACAGAAGCACAACACCAAGTGAGACAATCTGAAGTTCTCTTCCCTGAAGTATTAATCAGTGCTGCCAAGACACTGAAATGTTGCATCAATATTGCATGTTATCATTTTGGTAGTACATTAGTTACACCAAATAGTATAACCATAATAACATCTCCATTGTTCAAGGTGGTGGACAGCATGATGTGTCAACATCACACTCTTTCATCAACGTAAAATTCGTGCAAAAACCAAATATGGTGCTCCATGATCATAAGGATGGACACGACAAACGGATATTGCAGTAATTTCTGGTAATTAGGTCAGAAGGTGAAGGACATTAAGTCTTATGCTAGTCATCATTGAAAATTACAGTAGTCTATCAACCGATTTGAGTAATTGGTGGCACTCATCGCCTAGTTACTAAACATTTCTGTACTATGTATGAAGTATTACAGAATAATGTTCATAAGTCATCTGATTACAGTGAACATTGGCACTCATTGGTCAGGTACAAACCATTTTTATGCATTAATCAAAAGTGATCATTCAAAACAAGAGTTAATTAATGGCATACCATTTACATAATTCATCTAGTTATAGTGATCATTGGCACTCATTGGCCAGTTACAAATCATCAGAAGTCATCATTCAAAACAGGAGTTAATGAGTGTAGCATCAAGTTACTGGTATTCATATATATACCATGTAAGTGACATAATACAAATTTAAAATATAAGAAACAGTGGCATTCCTTGGCCAGTTACTAAACATATAGCAAGTATTGAATATTACAAAACATTTTTCATCATTCAAGTGACATAGGACATATTTAAAATGCAACACACTATAACTATTACTCAAGGTCTGTGGTTAGAAAACATCATTCAGTATTACTCATAACCCATCATTCAAGTGACATAGGACATATTTAAAATGTAACACACTGTAACTATTACTCAAGGTCTGTGATTAGAAAACATCATTCAGTATTACTCAGAACTCTCTTAAACTGGTAGCATTATTTGGGACTGGTAATACTTTTTTTGTGCTAGAATGCATTGCGTTGGGATCGATAATTAATTGCTGGGGCATAACAATATTTGCTTTTGACTTATTGCCGCAAATGAGGATAGGAAACGTCATTCGTCATGAGTCAGCTGTAGCAAGGTTATGAAACAAGTAGAGTATATGTGATCACATTCATGAATGACACACATAAATAGGTAGAAAAGTGCAAGTACTAGAACGGTTTTAATGACTAACTGCTTATAGCACACTAATTTCATGAATAGCTTCTCCTGGAAAAAATACAAAATGGATTATTAAGCTGAAAGAAGAAACGCATATTATGCTGAAAAGTAGTGAACTTCGAATTAACAGGTAATGAAATGGGTACTCAATATGTATGTACTCTACCTGCCCTTTCCAAACATTCAGTCATTATACCATGCGACATAAGACATACTGTCAAAACGAACTGCAACAAATACTTAAATAACTACACAGCATTTCTTAACTAACAGTAAATATATAAACTTCATCATTATTCTCATCTGTAAAGAAAAACTTCATTATTCATATTACCATAACTTCATTACTATCATCACCTGCAAAGAAAAACTTCATTATTCATATTACCATATTCTTCATATAACTATTCATCACCATTCATTATCATCTGCAAAGAAAGACACTTCATTATTCATATCACCATTTACTTCATACAACTATTCATAGTATAGAGTTTCTTATTTCTAGCATATTTCATCACTAAAACTAGGATGTTTAGTTCTGTCTGACAGTCTGCATCAATCGCCTAGTATTCTGAAAGAAAAAATTAGTTAAGACTGCTATCATACGATGTGTACAGTATATTCTCGTTAATGCTTGTTAATTCTGATCCATTTTACTCTTCATGACGAGGTATCGCATCTTCTTTCGCTCATTCCGAAAGTGAAATTCCCATTTCATAGTAATCCACTGTGGTTTGTTTAATTTATTTCTTTTACACGTTATTGCTTTCTGAAAATGATGAATAAGGATTAAAATCTTGCATTTAAATCATATACCCATTAAATAAAAACTGGTTTCTAGTGATATAATTAAGCATACAGCATAGCATGACAGAAAACCTATTATGTCAAAAACATAGAGTGTGTTCAGGTGCAAAAATGTGCACAGAGTATCATAATGTAGTAGCAAAAAAATGTAAAATAGTCACGATGTTGAGATATCATAAGGCAAAATGTCAAAGTCAACTGGTGTTTGTTACATCTTAAACATTTCATAGTGCTTACAAACAAACAGGAAACAATCATACATACATGAAAAATGGAAAATGTGCACGGTCTGATATATAACGAAAAGAAATGACTTTCTTTGTGTTCAGCTTGTATGTTGTGTAGTTGACAGAGGCGAGAGTTGAAGACTTTAATGGAGAAAGAATTTGATAAAATTAATATGTCACTAGATAGAATTGCATAATTGGTCATAAAATTTGTAAGTTTATCTGGAAAAATGTGCACGGTCTGATGTGTAACGACAATAAAAGCGACCTGCTAACCTTACCTTGCCGGGCACTTGCCAAGAAAAAATATAATAATCAGTAGTAAGTGTTCATATAAATATAATTGCATCATTGGTCATATAAAAATCAGGAAATGGCGATTACAGTGTGATAAATCATAAAGTATGTTCATTCAGTAAATGGTTTAATATTGGAGACATGGTGATTGCCCTTGCTTTTTCTGGTTCTCAAAGTTACGATGAGTACTACATTGGGTTGAGGAATGCTGCGAATTCGATATGGACCTGCGTATAGAAGCTCAAATTTACTACATCTACTCTTTCCTCTGTTGGATAGATAGTGTGTACGTACTAATATCTTCTGTGCAATGTGAAAGTCACGGCGTGTACAAACCTGTTATTGCTGTCATCTCCGGCGCTCTGCTGCACGTTTGATGTTGTTCAGCGCAATGTCAATTATTTCATGGTGTCGTAGTCGACGAGATGTAGGAAAGGATACTAATTCTTTAATTTTGTTAGGTGGTTCAACATTTTTCAGTATAACAGTCGGAGATAGCATAGTACATTCATTTGGTATGGAATTAATTACATCCTGGAATGAGAGTATGTGTGTGTCCCAATCAATGTGATTTTATGGCAGTATATTCTACATAGTTTACCAATTTCTTTCATTAGTCGTTCACAAGGGTTCGAAGAAGCATGGTACCTGGATATATAGATCGGAGAAATGTTTCTAGCACGTATATGTGTCTCAATCAATGTGTTTTTTATGGCAGTATATTCTACATAGTTTACCAATTTCTTTCATTAGTCGTTCACAAGGGTTCGAAGAAGCATGGTACCTCGATATATAGATCGGAGAAATGTTTCTAGCACGTAACATACGTGTCCATACGTGGTAACAGTTGTTCAAGAATGAGATTGTGTTCAGACCAGTTAGCTTCTGCAATAAGAATGTAGTCTACATACGTTGTAATTCTGTCTTTAAGTTCTGTCGGGAGTATAGTATTCAAACCGCGAATAAATGTTGCTGAAGAAATAGTTAAACCGAACGGTAGTTTGCAAAACTGGTAACAGTCACCAAAACAGAGAAAAGCCGTGTACTTTTTGCAGTCCGGATGTAGCTGAATTTGCCAAAATCCCGATTTCAAATCTAATGTGGAATAAATAGCAGTACCATGAAATTTCTGTAGAAGTTCTTCTAGTGTTTGTGGGCGATCTGTTTCATTAATAATAATGTCGTTAATGTGACACGAAACAAGTACGAGACGAAGTGAACCATCCTTTTTCTTAACAATATGGAGTGGGTTTATGTACGGACTAACTGCCAGTTCAATAATACCTTGGTCAAGCATAGCTTGCAATTCTTTCTTAACTTGTTCTCTGTGAATATACGGAATGGGATAATGTTTGGCTTTAAATGTGTCGCGCTGTTTAACTTGAAATTCATACATAAAATCGGACATAGTACCAGGGACGTTGTCAAAAACTGGAGCTTGCTGTAAAAGAATTTTGCGTAGTTGCGTGCGTTCGTCTTCTATATTTGCACTGCTCTGTTTAACTTTATCAGAAATCGTTTCTATAACGTCATAGTCGGCTTCGTCTGGAGTATTATAGTTGTATACGTACGTATCTGTGAACAATGTGGAATGACAGTCTATGTTACGTGATGCGAAAATGACCTCTGTACGATTAATTGTTCGTTCTTCTGCAGATAAAGAGTGCTGAAATTCTAAAGCCAGTTGTACATTTTCATCCTTTAACATTAAATAGGAATTTTGAAAGTCAATGATTGCGTCGTGTTGTACCAGAAAATTCGTACCTAAAATAACGTCTGTTGTCGATAAGGGAACAATCCAAAAATTTGAGCGAAACTATGACCTGCAATACAAAATGATAAGTGTGTCTGTAATTTTACATCTAGTCCTTTACTAGATACTGCTCCTATTACTTTAGTTTTGCCTAATGGTAACGTAGGATAGGTATTCTCCTTGTTACATTCGTTGAAAGTTTCCTCATTTATACTTGACATAGGTGATCCAGAATCGATTACTGCTTAAAATTTGGATGATCCAATCTTTACTTCAATGACAGGGTATGAAATGTTTTTTTGAATAACTGGTCTTTCCTGCAAAAGAGTGTCTCGGATGTCGTCAAAAGTAATAACATTTTCGTGAACAAGATTCTGTGTGTCAAAAGTATTGCTTGCGTTACTGGAAGATGCAGCCTGTACTGTATCTAGTCAAATTCTGTCACACGTGTTATTATTTTCGGGAGGACGCTGTGGCATTTCGATTATTTGAACTGTTCTGTTATTTCGTCCTGACGCATTAGATTCGGGATGATACCGACTGTCTGGTTCATTCATGATAATCTGTTGTTGCGGATGATTTTGCTGCTGGTAAGACCGACTGTTATTAAACGTACGCTGAAAATTGTGCTCATTATTTTTACGTCTGCCATGATAGTCATTGCTATATGGCGCGTTGCGATAGGAATTGAAATGATGTGTTTTCTGTACGTACTGGTTTCCTTGTTGCGGTGCGTTACTATTTGGTGAAGCCGATGCTATACGTGTAGGCGGCGAAACATTAAAGCTTGGTTGACCTTGTACATTACATTGTTGGTTAGGTATGCTAACCGGCTGGCTTTGATGCTGTTGCGGTGAAAAGCGTCTATTGTTACCAAAATGTGGTTCCTGATGCTGATAATTTTGACGATACTGATAATTAAAATTTTGTCTGTTATTAGAGTACTGGTGGTCGTCGTTCCTGAAGCGTCTATTACTTTTGCTATTGAAATAGCGTGGCTGATCGTAATTGCTGTATGCTTGTTGACCTTGGTTATTATATGAAAAATTTTTGTTTATGAAGGAATAATCTGATTGCTGAACTTCCAAAAGCTGTAACAGATCTCTGAATGCCGAAATATTTTCTTTCTGCTGACCCGTTAAAAGTGATACTCTTAATGATCGTGGTAATTTAGAAATACATAATTGAATAAGTGCAGATCCACTGTATGGTTCACTTAAGTACTGGTTTTGTTGGACCATGTGTTCAAAAAATTGCGTGACAGTGGAAAAATTTGAGTTCTCATAATTCGGTAAACTAATTAGTTGATCCTTGATTCCGCGCTGTGTCGTCTTCGACCAATACGCTGACAGAAAAGCATTCTGAAATTCTTCTACCGAGTAGCATTGTCTCGCGATCGGTCTCATACGAGTTTCCGGTTTGCCTTCTAAAAAACTGCAAATAAATTCAAGTTTGTGTGTTACAGGCCAAGTCGGTGGAAAAGCAAAGCTAAATTGTCGTATCCAATCCAAGGGGTGAATCTGTGTTCTGTCATTTTTAAATACCTTAAATTTTCTCACGGATAGAAAGTGCTTGTAATCAAAATTATCGTCTCTGTATGTACGAACAGGTTCACGGTTGTATGCTAATCTGTTTGTCTGTGACTGTTCGGAATCTAAGTCACGTACTCTCTGTAAATTACCTAAATTATACAGGCTGTGTGAGTGTGAGAAATGTTCGGAATGTGGCGTACGCTGTGCCGTGTTGGAGGCTGATACATTTTTCATCTCTGTCGCTTCTTGCTGTAAAGTTGACAATTTTCTACGTAATGTATTATTGGATGAACCTATCTCACTGATCGTCTGCTGTAAATTTTGGAATTCGGGTGTCTGATTAAGCGAAACTGGTGACGTATTGTCTGATTCGGTGTCATTATAACTTTCGATAACATCAATACGACTGGCCAATTCATCATATTTTTCAGTCAGTACTTTTACCTGATCATCGTTTTTATTATCACAAGCGTTAATTTGTTTTTGTATTTTACGTGTGGTTTCGTTCAATTTTTAACGTCTGCTTTGATGGCATCGGGATCCTGTATTAGTTCTAATTGTTCAAGTCTGTCGGTCACTGTCTGAAAGTCTACTGTGTGTGTGTGTGTGTCTGTTTTTGTTTTAAGATCAGAGATTTCATCATGTAATTCGGTGATCAACTGTTTGATAGTATTAATTTCGTCTGATACTGTAGAAATATTGTTGTCTACGAATGTTTTTGCTTTCGTAAACAATTTACGCTTATCTTCCTGTCTCTGTACAGTAATTGTTTCCATGACTTGTCGCTTTACTTTATTCTGTTCCTGTATAAATTTACGGTAACGCGTTTCACTGTTTTGTAGGTGGTGATTAAAACGTTCGTCAATTTGACTGTTCTGTTGGTCAAATTTCGTGTCTACTTTCGCATCCAGCGTGCGTGAAAGTTCTGCTGACATTAATTTAAACTCGTCGCGTAACTGTGTTGCGTTTTCAGAGCATTGTTTAGCGACTGCGCTAATTTCATCTCTAAGTAATTTAGTAGTGGCTGCATGTGTATTACTTAATTCTTGAGCCACAGACCTAATTTCTTCACCTCTGCTCCTAGCACAAGCCTTAATTTCCTCGCGTAATTGTTCTTTAGTATAATGACATTGCACGGCAACGGCTGTAATCTGTTCACTAAGTTATTTGTTCTGTTCATTAAGTTGTTTTAAATTGTTGTCTTGTTTATCATTAAGTTTATCATTAAGTTTTTCATTCAAATGTTTGGAATTTTTATCTTGTTTTTCATTAATTTCATTAATTTGTTGTTTGAGATTTTCACTAAGTTGTTTGTGATATTTCACTGTAAAAATACAGCAACCAGCCACTTTTTAATGCGTTTTATTTATGCCAATATGCATTTCGGGTTTGCACCCATCTTCAGCTGGCAAATTACATGGATCTTCAGTAATTTGCCAGCTGAAGATGGGTGCAAACCCGAAATGCATATTGGCATAAATAAAACGCATTAAAAAGTGGCTGGTTGCTGTATTTTTACAGTGAAATATCATTATCCACGGCCACGGAGCTCAACAGTCCAAATAAAATGGACAAATTGTTGTATAAGTTGTTTGTGATTTTTGTCTTGTTCTTTTTTCGACTGTTTGAAATTTTCATTAAGTTGTAGCTTTAATGCTATAATTCGATCCATGCCAAAATTAGCTACTGTATCCTCTGTGCTGTGTGATGCTGTATCTGCTTTTGTCGCGTTTTGTGTAACCATTTGGTCATTCTCTGATTCTTGGAAACGTTTGATAATCAGATGTGCACTATTGGTCACTAAATCGGAATCAAACAAAACTGACATAGAAATAATTATCTGTTCACTGAGTAAATTTTGCAAATCAGGTGTGTTAAACTGGGCACCGTTCACTGTAACAGAACGTGCCGCGTCATCAATTGTCGTTAAATTAACAGAGTACACAGTTGAATTTGTTTGCTCCTCATTAGCATTAGAATCATTACTAGTGGTCGGTACGCACTGATTGTCTGTAAATGGAGGATTATCACTATTACACTGAGTGTCGCAAATATTATTGGTCAAACTATTCAAACCGGCTATTTCACTCATTACACATCGCGATGTACTGTTAACAGTTTTTCGCGGTGTTTTCCACAAATCAAAATTAAGCACAAAAATGAAACAACGACAAAGCAAAAAAAATTGGAACAAACACAATTACAAAAAAGAGCAATAAATTGCCAATGATCTGTGAAAGAAAAAGTGACAAATTAGTAAATGCGTTGCGCCAGATGCAAACTACATTTAACTAAATAAGAGCAGATATATGACTACTTCTCAGAGATTCACAAAGAAATACGATCCTGTCCGGTTGTCGCCAAGTGTAACCTCCCCACACGAAATTGTAAAAATTATAATAATATGAATACGAATCTAATTTAGTGTAACCTCTCTACAAAATTGTTTCCCATTTATAATCTCCGTACAGAAATGCATTCACATTTCACCTCCATACAAAATTTGTTTCCCATTTAATGTACCCACAAAATTCTTTTCTCATTTAATGTAAGCTCGAAACAGAAAAATTCTTAAACCTCATAATGAAAAAATAAATTCAGTAACCTGGTAAATTTTGGACGACAGCAGTGCTGCGTCACGGCCCTGTAAGATCACTCTGAATAAAAAGCAAAATTTCTTACCTCAATAAAAACGGCGAATATATCTGCTCTTACCTAAAATTTTTCCGGCACAGCTCTGTGCAATGCTGGCCTATACATTTGTGATTTATGAAAGGAAGCAACTGATTTTTCTTTTGCAACAATCGGAATGATCATGGATTGGAGAAATTAGTAAATTCTTTAAATTGAAATGAATGCTTGTTAGAAATTACTTTATATGACAAAGGTTATTATTAGGACATTTTTAAAAGATTTACATGGGAGCTCACATAACATTACTAGATATGCGCGAGGCTGCTTTTACCCTATACAATAATACTCAGGCTCCGGCATCGCTGCACCGCGACCGGCCCAGCCAACACGATACACCAGACTAGAGCAGACTGCAGACAAGCGCAGGCTAGGCACTAGCAACAAATTACTGCTACTCCTACACAGTTCGTACTGCAGTCAACACTGCTCTTTGGACTCAGATTCTCTTATGGCTTACATATCGCAGGCAGCGCATGCCTCTCACATACTACAGCATCATCCGCGAAACGCCGCATGGAACTTCCGACACTATCTACTAGGTCATTTATATACACTCCTGGAAATGGAAAAAAGAACACATTGACACCGGTGTGTCAGAGCCACCATACTTGCTCCGGACACTGCGAGAGGGCTGTACAAGCAATGATCACACGCACGGCACAGCGGACACACCAGGAACCGCGGTGTTGGCCGTCGAATGGCGCTAGCTGCGCAGCATTTGTGCACCGCCGCCGTCAGTGTCAGCCAGTTTGCCGTGGCATACGGAGCTCCATCGCAGTCTTTAACACTGGTAGCATGCCGCGACAGCGTGGACGTGAACCGTATGTGCAGTTGACGGACTTTGAGGGAGGGCGTATAGTGGGCATGCGGGAGGCCGGGTGGACGTACCGCCGAATTGCTCAACACGTGGGGCGTGAGGTCTCCACAGTACATCGATGTTGTCGCCAGTGGTCGGCGGAAGGTGCACGTGCCCGTCGACCTGGGACCGGACCGCAGCTACGCACGGATGCACGCCAAGACCGTAGGATCCTACGCAGTGCCGTAGGGGACCGCACCGCCACTTCCCAGCAAATTAGGGACACTGTTGCTCCTGGGGTATCGGCGAGGACCATTCGCAACCGTCTCCATGAAGCTGGGCTACGGTCCCGCACACCGTTAGGCCGTCTTCCGCTCACGCCCCAACATCGTGCAGCCCGCCTCCAGTGGTGTCGCGACAGGCGTGAATGGAGGGACGAATGGAGACGTGTCGTCTTCAGCGATGAGAGTCGCTTCTGCCTTGGTGCCAGTGATGGTCGTGTGCGTGTTTGGCGCCGTGCAGGTGAGCGCCACAATCAGGACTGCATACGACCGAGGCACACAGGGCCAACACCCGGCATCATGGTGTGGGGAGCGATCTCCTACACTGGCCGTACACCACAGGTGATCGTCGAGGGGACACTGAATAGTGCACGGTACATCCAAACCGTCATCGAACCCACCGTTCTACCATTCCTAGACCGGCAAGGGAACTTGCTGTTCCAACAGGACAATGCACGTCCGCATGTATCCCGTGCCACCCAACGTGCTCTAGAAGGTGTAAGTCAACTACCCTGGCCAGCAAGATCTCCGGATCTGTCCCCCATTGAGCATGTTTGGGACTGGATGAAGCGTCGTCTCATGCGGTCTGCACGTTCAGCACGAACGCTGGTCCAACTGAGGCGCCAGGTGGAAATGGCATGGTAAGCCGTTCCACAGGACTACATCCAGCATCTCTACGATCGTCTCCATGGGAGAATAGCAGCATGCATTGCTGCGAAAGGTAGATATACACTGTACTAGTGCCGACATTGTGCATGCTCTGTTGCCTGTGTCTATGTGCCTGTGGTTCTGTCAGTGTGATCATGTGATGTATCTGACCCCAGGAATGTGTCAATAAAGTTTCCCCTTCCTGGGACAATGAATTCACGGTGTTCTTATTTCAATTTCCAGGAGTGTATATTGCGAAAATCAATGGTCCCATAACACTTCCCTGTGGCACGCCAGACGATACTTTAACGTCTGTAGACGTCTCTCCATTGAGAACAACATGCTGTGTTGTGTTTGCTAAAAACTCTTCAATCCAGCCACACATCTGGACTGATATTCCGTAGCCTCTTACTTTCTTCATCAGGCGAAAGAGTGGAACTGTATCGAGCGTCTTCCGGAAGTCAAGGAAAATGGCATCTACCTCGGTGGCTGTATCTAATGTTTTCTGGGTCTCATGAACAAATTAAGCGAGTTGGGTCTCACACGATCGCTGTTTCCGGAATCCATGTTGATTCCCACAGAGTAAAGTCCGGGTTTCCAGAAATGATATGATACGCGAGCAAAAAACATGTTCTAAAATTCTACAACAGATCGATGTCAGAGATATAGGCCTATAGTTTTGCTTATCTGCTCGACGGCCCTTCCTGCAAACTGGAACAACCTGTGCTCTTTTCCAATCATTCGGAACCTTCTGTTCCTCTAGGGACTTGCGGTACACGAGTGTTAGAAGGGGAGCAAGTTCTTTCGCGTACTCTGTGTAGAATCGAATTGGTATCCCGTCAGGTCCAATGGACCCTCCTCTGTTGAGTGATTTCAGTTGCTTTTCTATTTCTTGGACACTTATTTCAATGTCAGCCATTTTTTCATTCGTGCGAGGATTTAGAGAAGGGACTGCAGTGTGGTCTTCCTCTGTGAAACAGCTTTGGAAAAAGGTGTTTAGTATTTCAACTTTACGCATGTCATCTGTTTCAATGCCATTATCATCCCAGAGTGTCTGGATATGCTGTTTCGATCCACTTACTGATTTAACGTAAGACCAGAACTTCGTAGGATTTTCTGTCAAGTCGGTACGTAGAATTTTACTTTCGAATTCACTGAACGCTTCACGCATAGCCCTCCTTACGCTTACTTTGACATCGTTTAGCTTCTGTTTGTCTGAGAGGTTTTGGCTGCGTTTACATTTGCAGTGAAGCTCTCTTTGCTTTCGCAGTAGTTTCCTAACTTTATTGTTGAACCACGGTGGGTTTTTCCCATCCCTCACAGTTTTACTCGGCACGTACCTGTCTAAAAAGCATTTTACGATTGCCTTGAACTTTTTCCATAAACACTCAACATTTTCAGTGTCGGAAAAGAAATTTTCGTTTTGATCTGTTAGGAAGGTAAGTCCGTATCCGCACGAACTAGACTACAAAGATATTTGCTCGCGGTTGACTATTCGGATAATCGTGATCAGTATCGCTGAGGTCCAGATAACCGAGTCCCCCCTGTAATTCAGGTAAATTCTTTGAAGTTTGGTAGATAAAACGAAAAAAACTGTATCACGTGTTAGTGTATGGAATGTATGTGTATTGTCGTCTAGGATTTATGTGTCACTGCAGAAAGTTACGTTAGGAAATAGGATTCCTTAGCAACTTATAATTTTTAGTTTTTATTTCATCCGAACACACTTTCCTGGGTGAGTTGGTCAAGTTCGTTAAGTCTCGTACGCCATTAATAAATAATTTACACTTACGCTTCATTTCTTTGGCCTATCATACATCTATAGCCTATACAGTATTGGTACGGCGGGTTTCGAGTACGTCTGTACCGTCGCAGAAGTAGATTTAGCCAAATCCGGCAAAAAAAAAAAAAAAAAAAAAAAAAAAAATTCATCGTGGAGAATTTCAAATACTCGTTTGATTTTTTTCTCGTCAGACTCCACAGCCCTAGTAAACTTCTTGAAAGACAGAAACAATTGTATTCAATGTTGAATGACAACCTATACTTTATTCTGCAACCTCACTCATATGAATTTGAGTGCTTTCCAGGACTATACTATGGAATTTGTTCCACGCCTGGTCGAATATGCCATTTGGACATGCATCCGATGTGTAGGCGTGCATATGGTCTACCACTACCTATTCCCATTTTCTGCTCCAGTAGGGAATGGTGCGCAGGAAGAACAATTGATGGGGACGAGCTCGAATCTCTCTAAATTTTACATTCATGGTCTTTTCACGAGATGCACATTGTCTGATCAAAAGTATCCGGATGACTTGATGAACGCCATCTGTTTGTACTTGCATTGGGGCACTATTTTTGACCTGCACTTAACTTGAAGAGTGTGTCCACATCCACCAGATAATAATCTACTCTCGAAAGTGACAAATAGTGCAGAATGAAGGTGTTGTTCATGGATTCTTGAGAAGTTTCACATATTAATGTTCATAAAAAACTGTGTTTTTTCTACTAATTTGTTTGTTTCGAATCGGTTTCTGGCTTTTTGTAATCGTCGGGAAACAACTGACTTGCGTCCAAAAGGGCGCTAGTGTGTGTAAAACCAAAAATTAGAAATTATCGACATATACAGAAACTTTCGTCATCACATTAGGTGAGAAATATCAAATCGAAGCGTCATCCCTTGTAATTATAAAACATCATTATTTTCGCCATAGAGGGAGGGCTACCACAACTAGACTGTCTGAAGATGAACGAAACTGTGGATTACACAAGTCAGACGTAATTTTTGCTCACCATGTGCTGAAGGAATATAACAGATACAAATTCAACACAGAGGCGCTACATATAGTTGACAAAGGGGTAAAGAGACAAAAACTTAATCTGTAAGAAGCACTGAAGCTGAATAAGCACTTAGCCCCCCCCCCCCTCTCTCTCTCTCACAATCACACACACACACACACACACACACACACACACACGCACACACAGTTCTAAATGATCAGCAGACTGCGTCCCACGTCATCACATTTAGCTCCACAAACTTGTACCACAACAGAATTGAAATTGTATCTTACAAACCTTAGTATTACATTCATACGACTTGCGTATTTTGGTATTGTGTGTTCGGCTCTGGCACTAACTAATCGCACAATTTAACAATGCTACGCTGTCTTCGGAATCTTTCTTTTCCATTTTGCTGACCCTTCGTCTATAGATCGTACAGACTTATCATTCTTCTTTCGGCTGTGGCACCGCAACCCTTCATGGCCTTGGCCTCTTCACCAACCCGTCTCCATACCGCTCTGTTTTATCTTCCACCCTAGGAATTCAATCTTGGTAAGGTCAGCCAGCACATCGTCCATTCATCTTACACTTGCTTGGACCTTCTTGCTAGTGGAATGCAAGCTTCCTCTCATCATACTCTTGCGCTTCCTCTCATCTGTAACCGTCTTCATTTGTGCTAACAACCATACTCTGTGTTTCGATGGATTTAATTGCATCTTTGTGTTGTATATGTTGCTACCTGCTAGCGTTACGCCTTATAATCAGTCCCTGTCTTTTTCATTGTCTCATTCATATTTTTCGTTCAGATGTTCTTTAATCGTTCACATCTGCTTCTTTCATCGTCCACACTTTAGACCCAAATGTAACAATAGGTCGTATATAGGCATAATATATCATAAACTTTGTTATTTTTGTAATTAAAGAGCATTTCAATACCAGCTAGTTTCTAAAATAATCTATGTACACTGTCAAGTATTTTCTTTCTCTTCATTTACAATAAGACAAGTTACTGATCCTTCTCCTTCTATTACTTAATATACTTCTTTAAGGATGTGCACATATCTTGCCACAAATGCAGTATCATCGGAAAATGTTCTACGCGTTGGTGTCATTGTCTTCTTCAGTTTCGTGCCAGATATAAGTTATCAATTAATTTCGGCAACAGAGTATTAATTAACAATTTTTGGTAGTAAATATTAAACAATTTGTGCACCAAGTATGTTAATACAAGGTTAGTCGAAATTATAGTCTACGACATTACTTATTCAATATTTATTTCATTTATTATTTATTTAGCCTCTGGCCGAACATATGGCATTATTCTACCGGCAAAACATCAACTCTCCGATATCTCTGAGGGCGGAAAAAGTTCCATCAAGAACGGGACCAACGACGACTGAAGAGAATCGTTCAACGTGATAGAAGTGCAACCCTCCCGCAGATTGCAATGCTGGGCCATAAACAATTGTCAGCGTGCGAACCATTCAACGAAACATCGTCGGTATGAGCTTTCGGAGACGAAGGCCCACTAGTGTACCCTTGATGACAGAGCCTGGACCTGTCAACGCCGACATTGGACTGTTGATGAGTGGGAATGCGTCGCCTCGTCGGACGAGTCTCGTTTCAAATTGTGTCGAGTGGATGGACGTGTACGAGTACTGAGGCAACCTCACGAATCAATGGACTCTGCGTGTCAGTAGGAGATTTTTCAAGCTGGTGGGAGCTCTGTAATGGTGTGGGCCGTGTGCCGTGGAAGTAATATGGATCTACTGATACGTCTAGATACGATTCTGAAAGGTTACATGTACGTAAGCATCTTGTCTATCACCTGCATGCATTCATGTCCATTGTGCATTCCGACGGACTTGGGATATTCCAGCAGGACAATGCGACACCCCACACGTCCAGAATGGCTACAGAGTGGCGCCAGGAACACTCTTCTGAGTTTAAACACTTCCGCTGGTCACCAAATTCCCCAGACATGAACATTATTGAGCATATCTGGGATACCTTGCAATGTGCTGTTCGGAAGAGGTCCCCACCCCTTGGTACTCTTACGGATTTATGGACAGCCCTGCCACGTCGTGCTGAGGCACTTCTGCATTCTCACTGAGGTATTAGGCAGAATACCATGTAGGGTCTTACCCGACAGCTTCAGAGACATTTGAATCAATACACTCTGAAATATTCGCAACTTGTTAGTACTATTATCCATATAATGCAATATACTGAATTCTCTCAAGTAAAGTAACATGATACATGATGTCACATCGTATAACATGGCACACTCCATCATGTCATCCAACATGGCATTTGACATGTCGTGCAATATGACACAACATGCCATTAAAGTTTAGGATTCATGCATCCCCACTCTGGAATACTTCGTATTTAGATGCCTTCTCCCAGAAAAATAACCATAAATATTAATACAGTGCACGAAATAACAGCAAACATAAATACGATGGTAAACGCGATATTAAATATTGTGCGAAGTTTATGGTAATAATGTATGGAAGTAGTTTATATTACGTAGATAATCTTAGATACGACCATATTACACAAATAAATTTACGGAAAAGCTTACTAACTGCAAGCTGAACACTTCACGCAACAAATAATACCTCTTGTTATTATCTCTTGTTTATTTAAAAGTATGCAATCGTCTTAAGGGATTCAGCCATCGCATTAATATTTAATTTTCACTTACTTGTTCCGTTTCAGTTGCACATTTTTAATTGGATTACAGGCCTCAATGACATTGAACCATCTACGGATCTAAGCAATTGCGTCAGCAGCCCATCTTGTCCACTCATTACCACTCTGATACGTGATTCTGAGTAGACAAGGCGGGTTGCTGACACAACTACTTAGATATGAAGACGATTCAGAGTGATCGGAACACGTAATTAAAAATATGCAACTGAGACGGTACAATAAACGAATATTATCTTAAACGTCTCAACTGTGATCTGCGCTTACCTTCGTGAATCAGGGCCTACTCTCGCAATTCCCTGTTTTTCAAAGACAGGTGGTGTGCTACGTTGTTCTTCTTCGGATTGCAGGTTTTCGCGACGAAGCTGATTGATGAACTATGGTCGGGTTACCAACCTACTGTTAGCGTCATGTTATCGCAACGTTTCGGAAAGTTCCATTCACATAATCTACAAGTGAACTGTCGAGTTAATACCCATTTCGTTCTTTATAACCGCTGAAGAGCAGACTCATTAGCCGAGGGTGCAACTGGTGAACCAAGCGCGTGCCTTCGGAAGAGATATCGTGGTCGGTTGTGGGGGACCCCTTACTTGGTGGAAGGGAATCCGGGTGTAGAGTCCTGGTGCTGACTGTCCATTCCATCAGCAGTCGCCGCCGCTTCACGTCAGTGCCCATGACGTGTTTTTGTTTACGCTACATCCCATGCGGAGCTCAGTTGGAAACCACTGTCCCAGTTGACAACACAGTCATGTCCCGTCTTTCCACTGCCTTTTTTATGACCTAATTCCAGAAGCCGTCGGCGCAGCATATTTCCTTCGTCTGTGCAACATTATGTCGTTCGTTCATGCTGTTTTCAGTCACTACAGACTTGTACGTTTGGCCGAGGCAAACTCTCCTCACATGCTTTGAAAAGTGATGCATCTCGCAGCACTGCTTAGAACATATAAGAAGGGTTTACGTCTGCCAAAATGACTAGTCTACATTGACAGAGCACAGCCTGAAAGAAGGGCTACATTAGTTGTAGACAGATGCAGCATGTGGTTTTTCCTAATCACTTCGACATAAATTTTTATTCGAGGGATCTGCAGTATATTATGGTTGAAATGGGAGCTAACTGATGTGCAAATCCTCTATAGAACCTAACAGGGTTCCCACCAGACACTGAAGCCTGCTTTAACTTTAGCGGTTTCAGATGTTTCTCAATGGCACTGACACTAGTATCTACAGCACTGATCTTCGCGTAGGGACGAGAATAAAACGGTGGCTCCCGTATTTTGTCCACTAACCTTTTCTTTGCTCTGCACCTAGTCATGGTATTCAAGTACTTCTGTACTTCATTGTTAATTTGTGTCATTTTATTCGAAGAAAAGTATGTACGATATTTTAGTTTTGCTGTAATTGATTTTCAAGCCTTCATCCATACTCCCTCCGTTAAGTTGTGTTGTTTGTTGTTAAAGTTATCTGCGTTAGAGGCAAACAGAGAAATGTCAACAGAAAAAAATCCGTGGAAATAGCGCACCGAGGTTTCCGTATAAATTTAAGTGTGTACATCGATACCACATCCAATCCGTGATTGAGAATGTTGGCTATTTTTGCCTCTTATCGATACCGATACTGAGAAGTTATTTGTCCCGGGAATTCCAAGACTTTCGAGGTCAATTCCAAAATCCTTTTTTGATTTTTTCCCTTAATTGTACTGTGTAACCTTGCTTCTTCCGGAATTTCATGATTCCAGGTTAATTGGAAGTATCCCATACATTTTTATCAGTGAATTTGCGAGTATCGAAACACATGATATTAATGGCCGTATTTTATGACTGTATTGACTTAGACGTTTTTTTACACTGCCAAGGAACTGTAGACCTTAATATGTGACATAAATTTCAACTTCATACATTTATCCGTTCCTGAGAAAAGTGTATCTAGACAGTTGGACAGACAGACGATCAGGCGTGCAAGAAAGTTATCGTATAATGGTTCCGTTTCTACGTTTCTATCTTTTTTGGAATACCAAAACTTCTTATATGACTCTTGAGATTAGTTTCAGCGAGATCGAATCTATTTATGGATTCCACTTCCTATTTTTAAATTCTCACTGTGCTGATTAAGCCTAATGGAAAATGAAGTACTAATATTGCCTGTATATTTTTCATTGTACTAATATAGGCCGATTCAGGGCATTATTCCTCAAGCACTTTTAGCACACATTTCGTTGTAACAGAGTCGGATACACTGTCAATACCCTTGAATCGCAATTGAAGTTCTAAAGAAATTCCTGTTCTAACTGCTCCGTTCTATAATATCGTTCACGACCTGCTAATGGTCTTCTAAACTCGGCTTTCCTTTTCCTGATTAAACTTTAATGTTTTTATTTTACGACTCGTAATAATTTTAGTTAATATCTTGCACATTACTGTAAGGAGGCTGATGGATTTATAGTTTTTTATGGCTTGTGCGTTCCGTTTGAATTGCAACATTATTTTGGGGAATTTTCTTATTTTGAAAACGTTCTGCAAGCAATTTTGCAAGTTTCCTTTTTTTAATTTGTCACCAGCTTTAATTATACATATCTAATGCCTCTTCTTGAATCTCAATATTTTTGTTAGTACTTAAAATTGTTTCTAAGTCGTCTCTTAAACGGTACAAACACTTAAAGAAGTTATTGCTGCATTGCCTCTAGGGCTATTATTTATTTAAATTGTCCTTCGTTTAATGACCAATTTCGTCATTTTTAGCCGTGCTCCAGTGATTACCTGAGTAGAAAAGCACACGATATTATCGTTACGAAATGGGAAGGAAGTATAATTACCGAGAAAAGTTGTCATATGTATACAAAAGACAGCGTATTCATAGATTATGTTTCCATTCGTTTAGGTTTACAAAGCTGTTCGAGACGTTTCGACAGCTAGTGTGTGCAAACATATAGCGTTGACAAAAGAAGAAAAGTGGAAGTGGACTAACAATTTCGGAGATCTATATTGTACATAAAATGCTAATAGAGACAAAAACAAAATTGGTGATTTCCCTAAATCGCTCCAGGCAAATGCCGGGATGGTTCCTTTGAAAGGGCACGGCCGACTTCCTTCCCCGTCCTTCCTAATCCGATGAGACCGATGACCTCGCAGTTTGGTCTCTTCCCCCAAAACAACCAACCAACCAACCAACCAAAAACAAAATTGTTAAAATAATGTACCAGAGGGGGGAGTTCCAAAATGTAAAATATCACATAGTATATACGCAGTACAAATAATCTCCTCGTTAGTATGGGAAATAGGAATGGAGTTGCTAGTTTGGCTTTGATTAAATATTGAAATATGGTGCTTACTCAATAAAAGTTACTGCCTTTCCTTCTCTTCGTGATTTCATTGCTTTCAGTCGTTTCTGTTCGCAAAATTTTCAGTGCACCTTTCCATTACTGCACGAAGATATTTACCAGTAATTTTATTAAACTCAGCAAATTATGTCAAATTGCTGTTATCGTTTAGCTGGATGTCTACCATTTTGTTTACTGGCTGCCTCGATGCAATAGATATATTATTTTCTTTCGGTTTCAAAAAAATGGTTCAAATGGCTCTGAGCACTATGGGACGTAACATCTGAGGTCATAATTCCCCTAGAACTTAGAACTACTTAAACCTAACTAACCTAAGGACATCACACACATCCATGCCCGAGGCAGGATTCGAACCTGAGACCGTAGTGGTCGCGCGGTTCCAGACTGAAGCGCCTAGAACCGCTCGGCCAACGGCCGGCTTTCGGTTTCTTCGTATCTGCAACAGCTATTGCTCTTTGCATGATTATCCTTGTGAAACAATTGTCTCTTTCATCTATGGTTACCGTATACGATCTTATTTTAAAAATGCTGAAATTGTCTCTCGTTTAGTCCGGTATGTCTCTCCACTGTGTGGCAGACGGAGGCTCGAACTCGGACCTTTATCAGTCGCGTTCAAGTGCCCTGCCGACTGAACGACGCATGATTCTCGACCCCTCCTCAGAGCTTTACCTCATCTCCTATCTTACAATCTTGACGGAAGTTCTTCTACGAAACTTGCAGGACTAGTAAATTTTGTTCTTGTGTTTGTCAATTGGTCTGGGCAGTCTCATATCAGCGAACGACACTCCGCTGCACAGTGAAATTTTCATTCTGGTGTGTCTCAGATATTCCACACATCTTCATAATCTACAGTTATGACCTTCGTAACACCTCATTGCAGAGTGATACCGTAAAAACGTAATTTGTCTGAAAGGAAGTTCCGATATACACTAAAATGCCTTGCATGATACAAAGAGAACGCCAACGAGTATGTTAGGTTAGGTTATGTTAGTGTGTTTTCTCGCTTAAGTTTTTAATTTGCGCAAGTGTTGCTCCCACCAGCGTGAGGAGAGGTTGCCAGCGAGGACAGTGGCGACGTCAAGCGGTAGTGCGGAAACTACTAGCGGGATACTGCGTGCAGATTTGTCCCTTCCGTTCTGCCTCGCCCCTCCCCACGTCGCCATTAGGGGTGTAGCTCCATTAGTACGGGACGCTACGGCTCCACTTAGCAGCCAGTTCTGTCCCCACAGATTTAATTCCAGTTGTCGTCCTCCACTCCGCAGCCGGCTTCGTCTCCTCGAATATAGGCTATGCCTCGTGGGGCTGTGCTCGTACAGGAGAGCAAGGCGAGAAATGAAAGACATACTTCCTGTCATAAAATATGCAATTATTACGTCAGCTACCTTTGTTCGACTTTTCTATTGAGTGGATTCCACGACTAAAGCGCTGGTCTGGAACGTCTACAAAATACATACCAATGAATTCCATAATCTATTTAATGGACTAATAAAGTTATGAAGCCTCAAATTTCCTTAGAGATTGGAATAAGTGGAAGTCAGTTCGGTTGGCCTCATACTACTGCCAATTACTATTTGTTGGCACGTTTACTTTCTTGATAAAAATATTATTTTCTCTTGCAAAGCAGACTTCACACGTATATTTTAATCCAGTTAGTCCACAAGATGTGTTTATTGTATGTGAGATATGTTTTTATCTTTTGCTAGGAAAAGAGTCAGCAGAATCTCTTTCATATTTCGAACGACACCGCACATAATATTTCCAGCAGATGAAATCGAATCTTTCTGCGTTGATGCGAGGCCAACAGTATCTACCCAATGCATGTACCACGCCTCATCCACAGAAGCAAATCTGAGGACAAAACCATCAAAATTCCTTTCAGAATGTTCCAAACGTAATTAATAATCTCGCATTGGAATTTTTTACTTGGCATTAATCGAAAGTACACGTGTTTCTACGCTAATTAGGATGCTTGGGAGACACTGATAGATACCTTGCTGGGCAATGACTCTTCAGGTGCCCTTTGGAAACACACCGAGGATCAGTTCTGAGGTAACTTGGACAAGACTTGATGTTGTCCTGTACATCAGTTATAATATCCAACAGATGAGCCTAATGTGTAGTGTATAAGTTGTCCAAATTTCTCTCACCGCATTCTTTATGTCCCTACGGGAGTGATGGCACCTCCATTGGGAAATCAGCAGACCAGCCAAGATAGGCAGCTGCTCCTGACGAAGGTGATGGTGGTTATTGTCGAAAGCTCGAGGTTTTCTCCAGAACTGATGTGCGAGAGTCTGAGAATATTTTATGGAAGAGCAACGTCGCGAAAGATAAGATTGTACAGGTTGCACAGTAGGGGAGACTGGGGCACATTTATGCGAATTTCTTTTCGTAATTTTTTAAATCTTTTTAGTTAGATTTATCGTCTTTAAAACTGTTCAGTTCAACAACATGGTTATTAAAGTATAACTTGGCACATATGTGCTTCTAACTCAACATTGCATTTAAATGTGCAAAATAATTGATTCAAGTTGAATAAATAAACATTCCCCATATATGGGACAAGTTTATGCACTAGTGGGGGCATGTTTATGCGTATTGCAGAACACAATAATGAGTAAACAAAACACACTGCTTAAATTATCAAACAGTTTTTTATAATCAGTAAATAAAATTACAGGCTTATTTGCAACAAATAACGGGTTAAAATACAAAAATTTTGCTGTCAGTAAACATGTTTTTTGGCAAATTTCCAACAAATTTCCAACTGTTAGCATAGTATGGCCTACATAGAGTCTAATGCTAATGAAATGCCTATTCATCATCATTGTCCAAGTTGAAATTTGTGCTTAAAAAAAAATAACATGTTTCCTATGAACAATCATCGCGAGTCCACCTTATATATCTAAGGCACTGGACCTATTCTCGATTTGCTTCTGATTGGTTGTATCGTTTCAAGCAGTAAGTATAAAGGCAATTTTGCGTAAACTTACCCCAACAGAAGTGTGTAAACATACCTTATCACCATGTTTGAATTTGCTTTCAAATAACAGTGGCAGCTGTCAGGCCTTGAAATTATACAAATGTACCTTGTAAAGTAGAATAACCTCCAGTAAAGGAACCCACATTTATCTGTTCTCAGTTCCAAAAGTATGCTCCTTAAGAGCTTCGATAATTGAATAACAAAATTTACTCACCTTGCATAAGAATACAAATATGTACCTCGCACCAAACGTTGACTCAGTTGGTGCCATCAACTTTTTAAGAGCCCACGGTAGATGGCAGTACTATTCTTCCATCGTTGGTAACTCTCTAACAAGAATGTATCCCGAGAAAAGTGCTCTGCGCAAACGTGCTACGTGCATAAACGTGCCCAGGTATCCCCTACAGATATTTTGATATGTCCCGTGCCGGGACTGCATACCAAGTTCATCAGATTTTTCATAAACACATAAAAAAGCAAGTTTCTCAGTCCGTAAGCAATAATATGGATTGAAATCAAACTCAAGTCCCCTTTCGGGAGCTTCATTTATACAGAAATGAAAGATCGATTTGTAATTCAAGTCCTAAACGAGAGGCAATAAATGATTAACTGGCAGAAGGCCAAGATCGAAATAACCAAACGTTCAAACTGTGGATTCACTATGAATGTTTCAAAGTTAGTAACCCAATTAGGAGTTCACTGTTTGGTGTTGGTCTCCACACAGAGACACAATGTACACTTAACTGAAGGACAGAGCCTGAATAACCACAGATGAAGTCATTGCCCTCGTACAGAAGGAATTGAAAGTTTAAAAGCGCAACATGGTGAGAGCCCAATACCTATCTCCACACAAATCTGTGTTGCAGAAGAAATCCACATCTCGGCGGGGTCCGACGAAGGAACTGACTGCTCCGATTGGCGCTGGCTTCTGGCAGGATAGTGGTCGTCGATGATCCTCCATGCGAGATAGTTCCTAAGCGAGACGTTGACTGATGAACCACCACTCGGTTGGCCCCTGGGCCAGAGACGTCTCTGAGAATGAACTGGCCTGGCACTGATGAGCACTGGCCTAAATACGGTGGATGTGCGTGGATACTGTCAGAACTATTTGCGCACGCGTGTCTCTACGGAAGCAAGTAAGTCCACGGTGATTTCGACCCCTGGTGGCCATCTTACTCGATGCCTCTGTCGCATTTGCTCACGTGGTCCCCGCAGCCTTTTGTACAGGCCACCCGCTGGACACTGGTGTCTGACTGGTTGGCGACAAGCCGAGGCACAGCAATTTTCTGGTGTTTGCTAACGGATAACTCGTCGCCATCAGTGTTCTGTCCAAAGACAGGTTTTCACGTGGTAACTCTCGATGCTCTCCTGCCTTCTGCCATACTCCCCAGGTCTGCGTGACTACCTCTATGTTGTCTATCGTTTTGTATCTCCTCCTTCCTCTCATTCTCCTATCTCAAACCAGACCTTCCAAACCGACTGTCAGCAGGCGCTCCCGTCTCACCGTATAAACCACCCAGTTCTTCTTCCTTTTCTTATAACCTGTAGCAGTCGTCTCCTCTCACCAACACTTTTCACCATTCTTGCCTGGTTTACTGTTTTCATCCAGCTTATTCTCTCCATTCTCCTCCACATCCACATCTGAATTACTTCTAGCCTTTTCTCATCCTCTCGACTCAGTGTCGATATTTCTGCCCTACAGAGTGCCACACTCAGGACAAAACACTTGCCAAACATTTTCCTCAGACTTATAACCAGTTTTCCACGTAATAATCTCCTCTTTCTATTCATCTTATTCATCTCTTTCTTCGCCCACCGCTGTATTCCAAAAAAAATAAAAAAAAATGGTTCAAATGGCTCTGAGCACTATGGGACTTAAGAGCTGAGGTCATCAGTCCCCTAGGACTTAGAACTACTTAAACCTAACTAACCTAAGGACATCACACACATCCATGCCCGAGGCAGGATTAGAACCTGCCACCGTAGCAGCAGCGCGGTTCCGGACTGAAGCGCCTAGAACCGCTCGGCTGCTGTATTCCAGTCCCCGTTAACAATAATGCAGGCACTTCTACTTTCTTTCCCGATAAGTTCTTGAATCTTCTCATAATATCCTTCCACCTTCTCATCTCTACGCTGACTGGTTGGTACGTATGCCTGCATTAATACCACATCTTTATCAATACACTGCAGTCGTATCATCATCAATCTCTCATCAACAGTGTGGAACTTTATTACCTTACCTTTTAGTTTCCGTCCTTACAGTAGTCCAATTCGGTTTTCTACGTTCTTGATTTCCCCAGAGAAGAAAAGTTTGTAATCTTCGATTTCTACCTCTCCGTTCTCTCCCATCTTATTTCACACTTGCCAAGTGCATCTCATCTGTTTCTTTCCATCTCCTGTTTTGCATCTTCATCTTTCCTGCTAATAGCAGGGCATCGACATTTCGTGGTCCAACCCTTATCTTCCCTTACTTCATTCTCTCCTCCTTCCTTTCATACAGGGTGAAAGTTATTGAATTATATGAAAAAAAAGTGAATTAGTTACGAACTACGGCGTAGATACACTTTATTCGACATGTAAACCTCACTACAGATATTCGGACTTAGGTTATGACATGTTCTATATAGGTGCCACCATTGACGATCATGTGGCGCAGACGAGCAGAAAAATTCTGCATGACTCGCCGAAGTGTCGGAACATTGATTCTGTCGATGACCTCCTGAATGGCTGTTTTCAGCTTAGCAATGGTTTTGGGCTTATTGTTGCACATCTTGTCTTTAATATAGCCCCACAAAAAGGAGTCCCATGCATTCAGATCCGGAGAACATGGCGGCAATCGACAACCGTGCCAACGGCCTCTGAGTACCCCAGAGGCAGAATGCCGTCCCCAAAGTGCTCCTCCAGGACATCGAACACTCCTGCTTCGATGGGATCGAGGTCCGTCTTGAATTAACCACATCTTATCGAAATCAGGTTCACTTTGGATAATGGGGATGAAAACATTTTCCAAAACCTTCACGTACCGTTCGGTGGTCACCGTGGCATCAAGTAATATCGCACCGATTATTCCGTTCACTCGTTGAGGGTGAAGAGACTTCTCGATCGCGAAATGCGGATTCTCAGTCCCCCAAACGCGCCAATTTTGTTTATTGACGAACAACAAGGCTGACAACAACAAGGCGCATGGTCATACTAACTCTCATCATACGCCGCGGCAAACCATGCAGTTTTAATATCCAGAAGCAAATCTTTCAGAGGTTACGACGATTTTATTTCATATAGTTCAGCGATTGTCACACTTAATATGTTTGCTTTCAATGTGTTCGCCTCCTGGAGTTCCGAGTGAGGGGAAGTTTTAACTTTGGACACTTTCACGTGGAGAGACACACCATGTACTGCTTGCGAAATTAATGTGGTAGTGTCCCGTTATTTTCCACATAGGCAGTGGGATGTCCAGTTATATGCAGCAAATTGGGGTTGGAGTTAGGAAAAATTTGGTCAGATATTTCGTTAGGGGTGTTTTTCAGAACTGATTTGAAAACTGTGCACTGAAGAATAGAAAAGGAGACAAAATCGGAGCAGTTGGTATTGGAGAGGTGGAGGGGCGGGAACCGAGAAAATAAAATGGATGAATAAAGTCATGAACTCTGAAGCTCTGGAAGATACAAAGAACTCACTCAATCTGTTTAGCAAAAGGAAAGCAAACTAAACGGGAGATACACTGCGAGGAAAAGGAATTCTGGGAACTGCTATTGAACCTACAATGGAAGGATGGAAGTAAATAGGAAAAACAAGAATAAAAATTCTGGATGAAGTTTAATGAGGAAGGTACCAGACTACGAAGTAGTTGACCTGGAACAGGGTGAGATGGTGTCAGGGACCTGCCAGCAGGCAGAACACCAAATGATGATCATGAAGAATAAGAAGAAAATGTACGGCCCAACAATATACGGAGCTGGGTGGATGTTGGCAAAGTAAACCACAAAGAGGATAGCTTTCAGAGCGAAAGATTATTGAGAAAACGTGTGTTTCTTTTAGCATGAGAAAACAGAGCGTCATTAAACAGCAACAGAAGTTGGTAAGAAATTTTGTTGGAGAGATGACGAATCCTGCATGGCCATTCAGGTGTAAGGACACACCCAGGCCAAATTTAGCAATATGGGGAGTCGTTGAGGCACTCCAAGTACTGCTTGGAGATCGTTCAGTGCTTCATCTCTAATACAGTGACTGTGAGTTACTCACAGCCAGCACACTTCTGTTCAGGACAACGTGGGCCTCGGCCGTTCGTACAGTGTCTGCCATCTTCATGCAAAGAACAAGCCGCTTCGCAAATGCCGCTTGACTATCCCACATGCACACGACAAGCACACCTGCCGCTTACCACGAATCGCCTCCCGATAGCCGTCACCACTGAGGTGCTAATGTGAAAGTCCTCTGTCAATGTTTCGTTTGTCTCTAAGTAATAACCAACAGCCTAGAAAAACCCCTGACATAATTTCGCTGCTCTGCAACACCTAAGCACGAGGTAAATAATGTAACAAAACATATTAACTACTCGGCGGAAATGAACGAGGGTACGGAAGCGTGTTGCGAGAAGTCTCCCAGTCGTACACAGTAAGTAGCAAAGCACGTGGCGTGAGATCAGCGCGACTATAGCGCCGAATGGGGCTGAGGCTACAACACGAGGCAGTTCAGTCAACAGGGAAAGACAGTGTGTGTCCATGAGCGAACCGTTAAGACACACTGTGATGGTATTCATTACAACATGGCCCAGAGACAACATTTGGAAGACTTTACACGGGGAACAATCATCAGGAAACTGGAAGGAGGACGAAAAGTGACGAATGTAGCCCAGGAGTTTGGTATTGCTCATAGCATAGTTTCAAGGGTATGAGGAGCATTCAGATATATAAACACTGCTGCCCAAAGGAGACGGGGTAGACCATGGTCAACTATAGTAGCAGATTAGCGCTATACTGTGCAACAGTGCAGCGGAGTTACTAAATACAGTTTTCCGTAATTCCTTCACGAAAGAAGATGAAGTAAATATTCCAGAATTCGAAACCAGAACAGCTGTTATCATGAGTGACATAAAAGTAGATATCTTAGGTGTTGCGAAACAACTCAAATCACTTAAGAAAGGCAAGTCTTCCGGTCCAGATGGTATACCAATCAGGTTCCTTTCAAAGTATGCAGACACAATAGCGCCTTTCTTAGCAATCATATACAACCGTTCACTTGACGAAAGGTCTGTTCCTAAAGACTGGAAAGTAGCACAGGTCACACCAATAGTGAAGAAAGGAAATAGGAGTAACCCATTGAATTACAGATCCATATCACTGATCTCAGTTTGCAGTAGGATTTTAGAGCATATACTGTACTCGAACATTATGAATCACCTTGAAGAAAATGACTTATTGATAAATAACCAACACGGATTCAGAAAACATCGTTGTTGTGCAACACAGCTATCTCTTTATTCCCATGAAGTAATATGTGCTGTCGACAAGGGATCTCAGATCGATACCATATTCCTAGATTTCCAGAAGGCTTTTGATACCGTTACTCACAAGCGACTATTAATCAAATTGCGTGCATATGGAGAAGCGTCTCAGTTGTGTGACTGTATTCGTGATTTCCTCTCAGAGAGATCACAGTTCGTAGTGATAGATGGTAAATCATCGAGTACAACAGAAGTCATATCTGGCGTTCCGCAAGGTAGTGTCATAGGCCCTCTTCTGTTCCTGATTTACATCAATGATCTAGATGATAATCTGAGCAGCCCCCTTCGATTGTTTTCAGATGATGCTGCAATTTACCGTCTAGTAAAATCATCAGATGATCAATTTCAGTTACAAAATGATCTAGAGAGACCTTCTGTATGGTGCAAAAAGTGGCAATTGGCACTAAACAAAGAAAGTGCGAGGTCATCCACATGGGTACTAAAAGAAATCCGATAAATTTTGGGTATACGATAAATCGCACAAATCTAAGGGTTGTCAATTCGACTAAATACCTAGGAATTACGATTACGATCAACTTAAATTGGAAACACCACATAGAGAATATTGTGGGGAAGGTGAAACAAAGGCTGCGCTTTGCTGGCAGAACACTTAGAAGATGCGAAAAACCCACTAAAGAGACAGCCTATATTACACTGCTGGAATATTGCTCTGCGGTGTGGGATCTTTACCAGGTAGGATTGACGGAGGACATCTTAAAAGGGCAAAGAACGCAGCCTGTTTCGTGTTATCGCGCAACAGTGATGAGAGTGTCACTGATACGATACGCGTGTTGGGGTGGCAGTCACTGAAACAACCGCGGTTTTCTTTGGGGCGAGATCTATTTACGAAATCTCAATCACCATCTTTCTCTTCCGAATGCGAAATTTTTTGTTGACACTCACCTACGTAGGGAGAAATGATCATCATAATAAAATAACAGAAATCAGAGCTCGAACCGAAAGATTTAGGTGTTCCTTTTTCCCACTCACCATTCGAGAGTGGAATGGTAGAGAAGTAGTATGAAAATGGTTCGATGAACCCTCTGCCAGGCACTTCAGTGTGAATTTCTGAGTAACCATGTAGATGTAGATGTAGAACAGTTACATTTAATAGGTCAGCAAGGCACGCAATGTCACGTTCCACAGTGGCATGGCGCGTGAACGGGGCCGATCTCTTCGCCGACAACCAAAACGTTATGATGTGTGATCTTAGGCTTTCCCGGCGAATTAACTGTTTGTACTGTTCTCGGGTCTCCAGCCGGGTGCAGTCGTTTTCAAACCACTATATTTCGACAGCGTTCCTTGCCGTCATCTTCAAGTGATACCTGCAGACTGAGCGTCTTCGCTCAATCTCCTGGCTAAGGAAACAAACATTTATAGAAGGAAAGTCCGAGAAGCGGTTGAAATTTCCAAGAATGAATGTAATTTCAATAGATAGGGCGGCTATAGGCTTCCGGCATCGTAGCTCCACGCCATCAAGAAAGTGAATACGCGGCCGCGGTGTGCGAGCGACATAAACAACGCGCTGCAAATCACTTCGGCGGACAATAATATTTTGGGTAAACAGTCTGCCTCTCATGCTCTGTCCGTTTCGAATCCAGCCAATGATGACGACCAACCAATAGCCGTTTTCCAGTGTAAGTGTGAAATAGTGCCTTTCTGTCCAGTGACGATGGGCCGCCAATGGTATCTACAGGAGATTAGCCAAAAATGCCACTTCTTCTGCATCAGAGCGGGAATATTAGCATATGACTATGGCCCACCAATGGTAGCCATATGAATTTTAACCTATACTATCACTTCTCCAGCACGAACGCGAGAAAACCCTTTATAAGAGGACGTGACACTCGTCTCTAACAGTGTTCTAGCAATAGTGGGCACCATAAGGTCCTGAGGAAGATCCCAGCAGAGGGGTCGAAACGCCCATCAAAAAAATGGCTCTGAGCACTATGGGACTTAACTGCTGAGGTCATCAGTCCCCTAGAACTTAGAAATACTTAAACCTAACTAACTTAAGGATATCACACACATCCATGCCCAGGCAGGATTCGAACCTGCGACCGTAGCGCCTAGAACCGCTCGGCCACCTCGGCCGGCAAACGCCGATCATTTTAGTAGAAATATGACGTGGCCTAATAACCGGTAAGATTTTAACTTCAGTGACAACGGCCACGAAAGCCTGTGGAATTACAGTGGTCATAGTGTTTTTTCACAATCATAATGTTTTGATACAACAGTCAAAGATGCAAAAAGTAATGTACGTGTAAAACCCATTGCCAAAGTAAGAGAGGTCCTGAGGGCCAAATCTGATCAGGTTAAATAAATAAATAACAAGTAAGTAAATGATCTACGAACGATTAAACTAAGGAATTTCTATTTTTGTTTGATGGTGCTGTCGTTATTTTGTCATGTGGCCTCAGTATAGCAAACTATGAGAGTGTGCCGCAAACAGGAGATGAAGCTCGGACTTGTTCCCGTGTGCTCGCAGGACCTTCCGGAGGCGGCCGGCCCCGCGGAGACCACGCAGCTCGGCCCCCAAGTGCGGGGGCGGACTCCTGCCTCAGCTGCGTCAAGGTGGCGCTCCTGGGGGCGTCCGCCGTCGGGAAGACCTCCATCGTCAGGGTAACTAATTAACACAATAGTGCTTCTCCACATAGAAAACACACCACACAGTCAACCGATTACACACGGAGACGAGGTTTTGTTTCTCTGGAGCAGAAATGTACAAGCCAGCATCACTGTTCTAACCGCAGACGGGCCAGTCGGGACGACCGACCACCGTTCCATCCTCTGCCGCTGCGGTATGGAGTACAGGGAGTCAGCAGACTGCACACTCTGCCGTTATCGCTGTAGCAGACCTAATGCCGCTACTACTCGGTCAAATACACTACTGGCCATTAAAATTGCTACACTACGAAGATGACGTGCGACAGACGCGAAATTTAACCGAGAGGAAGATGATGCTGTGATATGCAAATGATTACCTTTTCAGAACATTCACACAAGGTTGGCGCCGGTGACGACACCTACAACGTACTGACATGAGGAAAGTTTCCAACCGATTTCTCATACATAAACAGCAGTTGACCGACGTTTCCTGGTGAAACGTTGTTGTGATGCCTCGTGTAAGAAGCATAAATGCGTACCATCACGTTTACGACTTTGATTAAGGTCGGATTGTAGCCTGCCGCGATTGCGGTTTATCGTATCGAGACATTGCTGCTCGTGTTGCTCGAGATCCAATGACTGTTAGCACAGTATGGAATCGGTAGGTACAGGAGGGTAATAAGGAACACCGTGCTGGATCCCAACGGCTTCGTATTACTAACAGTCGAGATGACAGGCATCTTATCCGCATGGCTGTAACGGATCGTGCAGCCACATCTCGATCCCTGAGTCAACAGATGGGAACGTTCCCAAGACAACAATCATCTGCACGAACAGTTCGACGACGTTTGCAGCAGCATGGACTATCAGCTCGCAGACCATGTCTGTGGTTACCCTTGCCGCTGCATCACAGACAGGAGTGCCTGCGATGGTGTACTCATCGACCAACCTGTGTGCACAAATGAAAAAACGTCATTTTTTCGGACGAATCAGGTTCTGTTTACAGCATCATGATGGTCGCATCCGTGTTTGGCGACATCGAGGTGAACGCACATTGGAAGCGTGTATTCGTCATCGCCATACTGGCGTATCACCTGGCGTGATGGTATGGGGTGCCATTGGTTACACGTTTCGGTCACCTCTTGTTCGCATTGGCGGCACTTTGAACAGTGAACGTTACATTTCAGATGTGTTACGACCTGTGGCTCTACCCTTCATTCGATCCCTGAGAAACCTGACATTTCAGCAGGACAGTGCACGACCGCATGTTGCAGGTCCTGTACGGGCCTTTCTGGATACAGAAAATGTTAGACTACTGCCCTGGCCAGCACGTTCGCCAGATCTCTCACCAATTGAAAACGTCTGGTCAATGGTGGACGAGCAACTGGCTCGTCACAATACGCCAGTCACTACTCTTGATGAACAGTGGTATCTTGTTGAAGCTGCATGGGCAGCTGTACCTGTACACGCCATCCGAGCTCTGTTTGACTCAATGCCCAGGCGTATCTAGGCCGTTATTATGGCCAGAGGTGGTTGTTCTGGGTACTGATTTCTCAGGATCTATGTACCCACTTTGCGTGAAAATGTAATCACATGTCAGTTGTAGTATAATGTATTTGTCCAATGAATACCTGTTTATCATCTGCATTTTTTGTTGGTGTAGCAATTTTAATAGCCACAGTGTAGCTCCTGAAATGGCTTGACGAAGCTGAGTGCACCCCATTCCAGTCGTCCTACGGAGGAAAAACCCCTGGTAGTACCGGTAGTAGCGACACTGACCACTCAGCCAGGCGAATAGAAATATGTACGGGATGAACTGACATTCGCACATTAGGACGCCACAGAAGGGTTCCTTGCATGCTAACAAAAATGTCTCTTATAAAATTTCGTTCCGCGCTTATTTTCGGTAGAAAGTGGTCGTCAGTGACAGGTAGTTTTGCGACTCTGTAATCACCTGCAAGAGAAGCATCGTCATTCAGTAATGTATGGCTCTAACGCCCAGATAGTGCTTGGTCGCCTGAAAACATCCCAGATCATCCCACAGCGCGCCATCACTCAATATATGGGGTGCTTCCGTCATGATGTTACTAACTTTCAAGAAGATGGAGAAGGGCAAACGTAATTTGAGGTAAGGTTCCCTGGTCCGGAAACGACCGAGACGAAAGCTACAAGCGAAAATCGTTCGACCTCCTTTACTCCAACAGAAGAGATGTGTTTCGTAGTATCAACGACGAACAAATCCTCATAGTTCTTAAAGTATGCACCGCAGAGCCTATGTTAACTGGACTTTCTTGTTTCTGTCCATACTGACTCCTCCATGAAAGCAAAGAGCTTGCAGCAAAAGAGATCCACTTTCAGAGGTATCAGAACGATTTTCGCTTATAGTTGTCGATTAGATTGTTTCCAGACCAGGGTCCGTTACCTCATATTAATACATTTACGCTTTCCCATCATATTTGATAGTTTGCAACATTATCAAGGAATCACGGAATTACCCTTGGAATACAGAAGTAATACCTGAATCCCGATAAATATGTTTCGCGATGCCGTTGCCGCCACTGATTTTTGGTGAAACAGAGTGTCCAAGCCCGAGAATTAGCCGTCTGTATAATAGTAGCCTGCCTCTCGATGCTTTGAGTCGGTTGCAAGCTGCATAGAAAGAACTCATTGCAGCCGTATGCTACGGTGCTGATGGCTTAAAGGTGAACCTTGATCTGCAACAGTTCAGACCTCATGAAGCTACAGTTAAGGTGATTGACAAATTGGTCTTTGTAGAAGCGAACACGAGGAGAGACAGGGCCAGCCAACATGGATATATTTCACGTAGTTGAACTCGTCGTTACCTTATAGTGGAAGAAACTGATATAAATAATGTAGCACCGATCTTATCCTCGGAAGGTATAATTAGTATTGTTGCACCGAAGAAAGAAACACTGTATATGCCTGATGCTGATGAGAGGATAGCGCCTATAGTAAGGTCACAGCGGTAAACAATTATCGGAACCTTTAAAGGTTGATCAGAAGGGCGCATCTGCAGCAGAGGAAACTTCATCCAAGTAGAGGAAAGAACCAAATTTGAGCGGTTGGTTTGTAGTAAAAGCTACCGCATAGATAATGTTGTCGCATATTAAACTCGACACACCTCTTTCCCCTGTTGAAAACTTAATTCCATAACTTTTGTATTGTATAACGTGCAAGCCTCACTGAAAATAAATGTTTGTCACAGGACGTCACCTTATATAAAGTAAAAGAACATTTTTTTAACAAAAAAATTTCATTCCATTATATTTGTAATTGCACTTGTTTCTTTATACCGAAATGATACTCTAATTAAGGAAAACAATACTAACTCTTGTTAATTTAAAAGGATGTTAGTGCAGTGAGTATAGTTTTGTGTTAGAATACTTGAGTTTTCAAATTCAATTCCAGGTCTAAGCGTAATTTTTTAATGTCTTTATCTTAGACTGCATGATATGGTATCTACGTTATTAACCGTTGAACAGAAATTACAGCAAGTCTTACACTAGAGGCGTCCAATTATTTAGTAATAACACAGAAGTTAGAGTACAAACGTTTTCATTGTTCCACTCTTAAGAGAGCAGTTCGGAGAAACATGAAGCAATGCGTCGCTAAATATTTGGAGACGCAACGCGGTGATCTGAGCATTTGCTAGGAAGACAGTTTGTCTTTTGTCAAAGCCATGCTGTCACTAATTGTGTATTTGCAGGATTACAACTGTTCACTCTTACAGAATGTAGTAAGTATGTTTAACATCTCCAGATTGTTACTTTTTCTATTTATTTCTGTACCGTGAAAGGTAGTTTGTGTCAACTAATTATTACTCTTCATGAATATTTGTGACATGTGTGACAAATAATTGTTTTTCAGCATTAAAGAGTGTATTTGTGGAATACTGCGGAGAATGTAGTAACTGAATTAATTCAGGCCAAACAGCGACAGTAGCAGAAAAATGTTTGCCTGCTATAGTTCCTGGAAGGTAGCCATTGCGTACTATAATTGTTCAGAAAACACTTGCTGTGGCAAGCCGCACTAGAACAGAAATGTGGCAACTCAATAAGAAATAACATTTATTAAGAGTGTATTACAATATGGTACTTAACTCTAATATAATTTTATGGGCAGCACTTGTCCTAAACCTAATCCATGATACCCAGTAATTTTTCTGTCTCTTGGCAGTCTGTGATATGTAACTGATAGTAATGTTGCAGACACTCTTAATAGTCCAAGTTCTCTGTAAATGGTGACTGCTGAGTCAGAAGGCAGTCTTCAGAGTACTTTACGTACCGGGTTGCAGGCGCTGATCTAAACTGTTTGACTGTAGTTCGTAACTATTTAAGTGTCCGCAGCACGTCGTATTTTGTGACTATTGTCGGAATAATTTCCAGATTCTCCAATACAAGACCGAAGTAATGGAATATGTGGTTGACAGCTTTCCCTATTGACTGATGTCCACTCTTGGCTCTGAGCACTATGGGACTTAACAGCTATGGTCATCAGTCCCCTAGAACTTAGAACTACTTAAACCTAAATAACCTAAGGACATCACACAACACCCAGTCATCACGAGGCAGAGAAAATCCCTGACCTCGCCGGGAATCGGACCCGGGAACCCGGGCGTGGGAAGCGAGAACGCTACCGCACGACCACGAGCTGCGGACTGATGTCCACTCTAACGATAGATGTTGGAGAAAGTAGCGTGGAAGCAGGAAGAGCTCCAGGTTTGTGAGTGCCATCCGGAGGATGGTGCCCGAACTGATCGGCGCCCGGCGGGCGACTGCTACTGTGTGATGATGGAGGCGTCGCGCGGTGTTTACCTCTTGCTCGGTTCACAGCACGATAGAACTTGCCCGCCTTCTAACAGCCGTGTACCGCATGTCTCTAGAGTAACGGAAGGTTTCAAATGATTGGAAAAGAGCACAGGTAGTTCCAGTTTTCAAGAAGGGTCGTCGAGCAGATGCGCAAAACTATAGGCCTATATCTCTGACATCAATCTGTTGTAGAATTTTAGAACATGTTTTTTGCTCGCGTAGCATGTCATTTCTAGAAACCCAGAATCTACTCTATATGAATCAACATGGATTCCGGAAACAGCGATCGTGTGAGACCTAACTCGCTTTATTTGTTCATGAGACCCAGAAAATATTAGATACAGGCTCCCAGGTAGATGCCATCATCCTTGACTTGCGGAAGGCGTTCGATACAGTTCCTCGCTGTCGCCTGATAAACAAAGTAAGAGCCAACGGAGTATCAGACCAGCTGTGTGGCTGGATTGAAGAGTTTTTAGCAAACAGAACACAGCATATTGTTCTCAATGGAGAGACGTCTACAGACGTTAAAGTAACCTCTGGCGTGCCACAGGGGAGTGTTATGGGACCATTGCTTTTCACAATACATATAAATGACCTAGTAGATAGTGCCGGAAGTTCCATGCGACTTTTCGCGGATGATGCTGTAGTATACAGAGAAATGGCAGCATTAGAAAATTGCAGCAAAATGCAGGAAGATCTGCAGCGGATAGGCACTTGGTGCATGGAGTGGCAACTAACCCTTAACATAGACAAATGTAATGTATTGCGAATAGACAGAAAGGAAGATCCTTTATTGTATGATTATATGATAGCAGAACAAACACTGGTAGTAGTTACTTCTGTAAAATATCTGGGAGTATGCGTACGGAACGATTTGAAGTGGAATGATCATATAAAATTAATTGTTGGTAAGGCGGGTGCCAGGTTGAGAGTCATTGGGAGGGTCCTTAGAAAATGTAGTCCATCAACAAAGGAGGTGGCTTACAAAACACTCGTTCGACCTATGCTTGAGTATTGCTCATCAGTGTGGGATCTGTACCAGGTCGGGTTGACAGAGGAGATACAGAGGATCCAAAGAAGAACGGCGCGTTTCGTCACAGGGTTATTTGGTACGCGTGATAGCGTTACGGAGATGTTTATCAAGCTCAAGTGGCAGATTCTGCAAGAGAGGCGCTCTGCATCGCGGTGTAGTAGCTTGCTGTCCAGGTTTCGAGAGGCTGCATTTCTGGATGAGGTATCGAATATATTGCTTCCCCCTTCTTATACCTCCCGAGGAGAACACGAATGTAAAATTAGAGAGATTCGAGCGCGCACGGAGGCTTTCCGGCAGTCGTTCTTCCCGCGAACCATACGCGACTGGAACAGGAAAGAGAGGTAATGACAGTGGTACATGAAGTGCCCTCCGCCACACACCGTTGGGTGGCTTGCGTAGTATAAATGTAGATGTAGATGTAGATACATATCGTTTAATAAATGATGTGTACCACAGCATTATTCGATAGACAAATATTATAAAACTAACAATTAGATCTAAACCTGGAATCGAACTCGTCAACTCGAGTATTTTAACGCAAAATTTTACCTTCTGACGTAACTGTTCAGCATGGCTGTGTTTACTGAATGAAGTTTCTTGTTGTACATGTTATTACAGTGCTTCCAAATTGCCCTTTTTTTTGTCCAGTTTCTACCGAAAACACATGTGGGACGATATTTTGTTAGAGATTGTTTTGTGTTGATGGTATGCAAGGAAACGCCCCGTCGCATGAGGACGCACGAATTTTGGTTCGCCCTGGATAACGGCGGAAGTTCCACTAGGCTGTTTGCTTACAGTTTTGTTCTTTGCAGAGACTTTTCAACACTAGCAAACTGAAGGTAAATGCATTAACACGTGAATTCCAGAGATCGCAGTTGACCCTGAGTGCAAAGAAAAGGAATATATTTCGTATTAATAGGCGCAAAGGCCCGTGATTGAATGTTTACAAAGCACTTGAAACAATCACATCCATTAAATATCTGGAAGTATGCGTACGGGGCTGTTTAAAGTGGAACATCCACTCAACAATAATCAGAGCGAAAGGCAAGTGTAAGAAAAAAAATGTTCAAATGTGTGTGAAATCTTATGGGACTTAACTGCTAAGGTCATCAGTCCCTAAGCTTACACACTACTTAACCTAAATTATCCTAAGGACAAACACGCACACCCATGCCCGAGGGAGGACTCGAACCTCCGCCGGGACCAGCCGCACAGTCCATGACTGCAGCGCCTCAGACCGCTCGGCTAATCCCTAGCGGCCAAGTGTAAGAGTGAGGTTCATAGAGAAATCTACAGAAATAACAGCCACTCACGAAGGAGACAGCTTACGAAACCTTTATATGGCCGATACTTTAATATTGACTGTGCGAGGTGGCGCAGTGGTTAGCACACTCGACTCGCATTTGGTAGGACGACGATTCAAACACATCCTGATTTAGCTTTTCCGTGCTTTCCCTAAATCACTCGAGGCAAATGCTGGGATGGTTCCTTCGAAAAGACACGAGCGGTTTCCTTCTTCCATCTTTGACACAATCCGAGCTTGCGCACCGGGACGTTAAACCAAATCTGTCTTTGTCGCTTTAATGTTGCTAGTCGTAACAGAATAGGTTGATAGAGAAAATAAAGAAGATCCACAAAAGACCAGGTTCGTTTAGCAAGGGCGAAAGCATTACGGAGGTGCTCATCCTCATCCAGTGGTAGACGTCACAAGTGGCCCGTGGTACAACACGTCGTGTGGTTCATCGTTAAAAATTCTGTTAGCATACTTTCCCAGAAGGACCAACAAATGTATTGCTTCCTTCTTCGAATATTTCGCGAAAAGAGCATGAAGGTAAAACTAGAGAGATTCTAACCCTTATGGAGGCTTACCAGCAATCATTTTTCCCACGTACTGTTCGCGACTGGAACAGCAAAGGCTGGAAGTGACAGCTATGTATTAAGTACCGTTTATCGTACACAGTAAAGTGGCTTGCGCAAAACGGATGAAGAAGTAGAAATGTCCCGGAAAGGCATGAAACTTCTCACGAAATAGGTTATTGAAATTAATCACTGAGGTAAGACGATTATATGGGTCACCAAAGTACATTGCAAATGTATCGAAACATATGTTCATGGAAACTCTTTTATTGCGAGCCTAATGATCCATAGGCTTTATCAGTTAATTTGTAAATGCAAAAATGATGTAAAAATATTTTCTTGTGATTAAAGCAACTTATGAATGCACTGTCTTAAATCGAACCTTTAGATTTCTAAATTGAACCATGACGAAATGAAACCAACATTCAATTAAAAAAATGTAATTCAATTCAACACAGTAATATACAGGGTGTTTCAAAAATAATCGGTATATTTGAAACGGCAATAAAAACTAAACAAGCAGCGATAGAAATACACCGTTTGTTGCAATATGCTTGGGACAACAGTACATTTTCAGGCAGACAAACTTTCGAAATTACAGTAGTTACAATTTTCAACAACAGATGGCGCTGCGGTCTGGGAAACTCTATAGTACGATATTTTCCACATATCCACCATGCGTAGCAATAATATGGCGTAGTCTCTGAATGAAATTACCCGAAACCTTTGACAACGTGTCTGGCGGAATGGCTTCACATGCAGATGAGATGTACTGCTTCAACTGTTCAATTGTTTCTGGATTCTGGCGGTACACCTGGTCTTTCAAGTGTCCCCGCAGAAAGAAGTCACAGGGGTTCATGTCTGGCGAATAGGGAGGCCAATCCACGCCGCCTCCTGTATGTTTCGGATAGCCCAAAACAATCACACGATCATCGAAATATTCATTCAGGAAATTAAAGACGTCGGCCGTGCGATGTGGCCGGGCACCATCTAGCATAAACCACGAGGTGTTCGCAGTGTCGTCTAAGGCAGTTTGTACCGCCACAAATTCACGAATAATGTCCAGATAGCGTGATGCAGTAATCGTTTCGGATCTGAAAAATGGGCCAATCATTCCTTTGGAAGAAATGGCGGCCCAGACCAGTACTTTTTGAGGATGCAGGGACGATGGGACTGCAACATGGGGCTTTTCGGTTCCCCATATGCGCCAGTTCTGTTTATTGACGAAGCCGTCCAGGTAAAAATAAGCTTCGTCAGTAAACCAAATGCTGCCCACATGCATATCGCCGTCATCAATCATGTGCACTATATCGTTAACGAATGTCTCTCGTGCAGCAATGGTAGCGGCGCTGAGGGGTTGCCGCGTTTGAATTTTGTGTGGATAGAGGTGTAAACTCTGGCGCATGAGACGATACGTGGACGTTGGCGTCATTTGGACCGCAGCTGCAACACGGCGAACGGAAACCCGAGACCGCTGTTGGATCACCTGCTGCACTAGCTGGGCGTTGCCCTCTGTGGTTGCCGTACGCGGTCGCCCTACCTTTCCAGCACGTTCATCCGTCACGTTCCCAGTCCGTTGAAATTTTCCAAACAGATAATTTATTCTATCGCTTTTCGGTCCTTTGGTCACATTAAACCTCCGTTGAAAACATCGTCTTGTTGCAACAACACTGTGTTCTAGGCGGTGGAATTCCAACACCAGAAAAATCCTCTGTTCTATGGAATAAACCATGTTGTCTACAGCACACTTGCACGTTGCGAACAGCACACGCTTACAGCAGAAAGACGACGTACAGAATGGCGCACCCACAGACTGCGTTGTCTTCTGTATCTTTCACATCACTTGCAGCGCCATCTGTTGTTGAAAATTGTAACTACTGTAATTTCGAAAGTTTGTCCGCCTGAAAATGTACTGTTGTCCCAAGCATATTGCAACAAACGGTGTATTTCTATAGCTGCTCGTTTAGTTTTTATTGCCGTTTCAAATATACCGGTCATTTTTGAAACACCCTGTATATGGCCCCTACACGAGCACGATTTTCATTTGTCCTCTCCCTATTTTCGTACACTGAATCATATCCCTCTTTTGATCTTTCTGGCATATTTTACTAAACTAGGTAACTACGTCATTAATCAGCACTATCTTGGGGGGAAAATAAACCTTCAGGTCTTTTTTGCAGTTCTTTTAGACGATGACGAAGACAAATGTATGTCTCCTGCCTTCTTCCTCTTTCTCACTTCTTTCCTTTTAGATGCTAGAGATGTTTCCTGCGACTTCGTGTAGCCCGTACACTTCTAGAGTTCCGATGCTGATGAGAAGTGAGATCGTTTTAGTAATGGCAGACGTTCCTACATCAACTTATAGATCTGCTACTGCAAAGTCACCGGCACCAAAAACATTTCCCTTAACAGGCCAAACCTTAGACCTCAATTCACCAGACTGCAGCATTGTGTACAAATGTAACCCGCCAATAACAATAATATCCGAGCGTTTCACCTACATGAAATTGGGTAACAGATTACATAGGCTAACACAAATAAGAATCCCAATGCAAGAAAAAAATACCATTTTTGTTTCTGTCAGTGACGTAATGACTACGAAGCGCGTAGCCAAACGAGTAAATACGTTATGGCCTTGCTATGCTAGTACAGCAAATGGACGAAAGAAAGGGGAAACAACAGCCGTTACTTTTCGCGACGGCAAACAGCTCTGCTGTGTGCTGAAGAGGTGACAGCATACTCTTGGCTAAAATATTGCGAAGATAAAACAGTCCCACATTCGGATCTGTGGACGGGGACTGCTCAGGAGGACGTCGTTGTCAGGAAACAGGTGGAGCTCAGCCTGAGAGCTGTCTTCGGATTTGTGAGCACAGTAATAACATCCTCGTCATTAGTTATTCAATGTACCCATCTAATCTTTAGTATTTTTCTATAGTACCACATTTGAAAAGCTTCTATTCTTTCCTTGTCTGAACCACTTATCGGATACTTTTTAATCCCGTATACTTTCTAACACTTAGATTTTTGTTCTATGTTGACAGATTTCTCTTTTTCAGAAATTCTCTTCTTGCAGTAGCAAGTGTACATTTGATTCCCTCCCGACTTCGGCCACCATCAATTATTTTGGTGCCAAAATAGAAAAACCCGTCCACTACATTTACTGTCTTATTTTCTGATACACTGCGGTGGCCCAGTGTAATGTTAAGCTCTCTCTATACAGCTTAAGCATTTTCGTGGACTTACTTGTTGAAGAATGCTGGTTCTGCTTTCTTGCAGCGCCGATGTCTTCTACTAGCACCGGACGCTTCTCCGAAGATTTCACTGCTAGGAAGGGTAAATTTTTACTCTCTCGCTCTCTCTCTTCTTATTTAAAAAATACGCTTCTCTTGGAATATCATTCAAAGCACCAGAACATATTTATTTCCACTTAGTTCAAAAAAACAACTAAACTTTATGACGTAAGCCCACACATTACCGGGCACCCAGAATCAGTTAATTACACAATTAATACATAAGCTTTTATCGTGGATGACTATCCACGTACAGTCCACGTACTCTCAACAGCAGTTCAACGTCTAATAATAAGTCACTATTTCGAGTCTCTCCATTTGTTTTTTAACAATGCAATGCTACATTACTCTTTGTAGCCGGCCACCGAGCTTACGGGCCGTATTTGCTTATTCTTGGCAGGTCGCGATGAACACTTGCCAGCGCCGACGAATTATCTCCCTTTCAGTTTCGCCTGCACAAACAATAAATGGGTGCAGTATCCCATGCTCATCCTTACGCCCTGCTTTAAAACAACACGTGTTCGAAACGACTGGAACACAAGTGTCTCCAGACTTTCGTAATATTCTGGGGGCACGAAAACACACATCACAGCAAAGTTTTCCATCACAATGGTTCCCAGAACTCCTGAAGATAGACGTTTACCGTGGATACTCTATTACAGACACAGTCCCTTTGACTGTTCAGAGATGTCACTAAACCCGGCCAAAGATGTAAACAACGATGCATGAGCAGCGCCTCTTAGACAGAGGGGGTCCGACAGTCGATCAGTTCCAGTCATTCCACCAGGAAGGAGGTACACGGCTCGTGTTGTCTGTAGTTAAGCATGCCTAGACGGTCAATACCGCGGTTCGATCGCGTCAGCATTGTTACTCTGTGCCAAGAAGGGCTCTCCACAAAGGAAGTGTCCAGACGTCTCGGAGTGAACCAAAGCGATGTTGTTCGGACATGGAGGAGATGCAGAGAGACAGGAACTGTCGATGACATGCCTCACTCAGGCCGCCCAAGGGCTACTACTGCCGTGGATGACCGCCACCTACGGATTATGCCTCGGAGGAACCCTTACAGTTACGCCACCATGTTGAATAATGCTTTTCGTGCAGCCACAGGACGTCGTGTGACGACTCAAACTGTGCGCAATAGGCTGCGTGATGCGTAACTTCACTCCCGACGTCCATGCCGAGGTCCATCTTTGCAACCACGACACCATGTAGCGCGGTACAGATGGGCCCAACAACATGCCGAATGGACCGCTTAGGATTGGCATCAAGTTCTCTTCACCGATGAGTGTCGCATATGCCTTCAACCAATCGTCGGAGACGTTTTTGGAGGCAACCGGGTCACACCCTAGGCACACTGTACAGTGAGTGCAGCAAGGTGGAGGTTCCCTTCTGTTTTGGCGTGGCATTATGTGGGGCCGACATACACCGCTAGTGGTCATGGAAGGCGCCGTAACGGCTGTACGATACGTGAATGCCATCCTCCGGCCGATAGTGCAATCATATCAGCAGCAGTGGGACAATCTGTACCAACAGTGCCTTGATGAACTTGTGGATAGTAAGCCGCGACAAATACAGCCGGGGCATCAATGCAAGAGGACGTGTTACTTTGGTAATTGAGGTACCGGTGTGTACAGCAATCTGGACCACCACCTTGAAGATCTGTGTGTATGGTGGCACAACATACAATGTGTGGTTTTCATGAGAAATAAAAAGAGCGGAAATGATGTTTATGTTGATCTCTATTCCAATTTTCTGTACAGGTTCCGGGTGTGATGTGTGTATAGTTCCATCACAGTCCCCTTATTTAACTCGAGCAAATTCCATTCTTCATGTATTACTTCTGTTGATGGTCGTCCTAAAATATCTTATGAAGACACTATCAATTCCATTCAACTGATCTTCCAATCCTTTGCCGTCTCTGACAAAATTACAGTGTCATTGGGAAACCTCAAAATTTTTCTTTCTTTTTCCTGAACTTTAATTCCTTTGCCATATTTCTCCGTGATTACTTTACTGCTTGCTCAACGTACAGATTGATTATCATTGAGGATAGGCTACAAGCCTGTCTCACTCCCTTCTCAACTACGACTTCTCTTTCAAGCCCGGCGACTCTCATAACTGCTGTCTGGTATCTGTGCAAGCTGTAAATAAAGTTTCGCTCCCTATATTTCATACAAATTACCTTCAAAATTTCAAAGAATGTTGCCCAGTCAACTTTGTCAAAGGCTTTCTCTAAATTTAGAAATGCTATAAAATTTAAGTTTGCCTTTCCGATGTATCTTAAGACGTATTTTCCTCGTATGATCCTACATTTTTCCGGAACCCGAACTGACCTTCTACGAGGTCGACTTCTACTAATTTTTCCATTCTTGTATAAATAATTCGTGTTAGTATTTGGCAACCACGTCTTATGAAACTGATAATGCTGTAGTAGTGACGTAAGTCGGAACCTTGAGACGGTCCGGCTGTGTCGTCCTCCGTGTTGGAATAAGAAATTATAAGAACAGCTGAGAAGTGGCAATCACTGTCAGAAACTTGAGGGAGGGGTTTGGGGGGAGCGGTTCTTGTATTAATGGGAGTTGTAAACTGTGACAGAAAAGTTAGTATAAGTTATGGGGCGACGCTGCAGCTTAAACGATCAGCGAACTGAGTAGCTGGTCAGTAGCAGCCGGGGTTGAGCAGCTACCAGAGAATACCGACGCAGAAAATTATTAATCGTACAAGAAATGTGTTAAATGAAACTACTGTTTCGTAGTAACATTTATGTGGTTTGCTACTGTTTTATGAATAGACTACAACAGTTTTTGTGATAGTATTGAACCACTACAAAGGCTCGTTAGTGAAATGGCGCTTGTCTGTATAAATCGTGGCAAAGTGCAGTGGTGTGCATTTAAGTGTTGTTGCAAGAGATTTAATATATTATTTTTACTGGATTATATTTCGGAACGATAGCGAAAACTTATCACTTGATTTTAGTGTAGGGTTGACCGGAGTTATTTCTGGACAGAAAAAAAGTGGTGTACTTTCGTAAATAAGAATTCGTTTATTCGACGCAAGTGAAGTGTTCTGAGGTAGCGGTGATTTTACACCAGGCTTCGAACATTCAAGGTCGCCCTCAGCAATTTCAGTGTAGTCAGAAATAGTAAAACAGTGCTGGAATACTATCGTGATAGTTGATAACTACGGGATAGTTACGCAGGCCTAGAATTCATGTTTAGTCAGCGTAGATCGATGACACGAACTAGGTGTCATTGGGTTCCTTACGCACTGATTGACTGATAAAACAACTTATCCCAAATAAAGGTAGTGGACTGAGGAAGAGGGACGCCTCCACAACCTGCTTTATTTGGAGTTGGAACTACACTACTGGCCATTAAAATTGCTACACCACGAAGATGGCGTGCTACAGTCACGAAATTTAACCGACAGGAAGAAGATGCTGTGATTGGCAAATGATAGCTTTTCAGACCATTCACACAAGGTTGGCGCCGGTGGCGACACCTACAACGTGCTGACATGAACAAAGTTTCGAATCGATTTCTCATACACAGACAGCGGTTGACGGACATTGCCTGGTGAAACGTAGTTGTGATGCCTCCTGTAAGCAGGAGAAATGTGTACCATCACGTTTCCGACTTTGACAAAGGTAGGATTGTAGCCTATCACGATTGCGGTTTATCGTATCGCGACATTGCCGCTCGCATTGGTCGAGATCCAATGATTGTTGGCAGAATATGGATTCGGTGGGTTCAGGAGAGTAATACGGAACGCGGTACTGGATCCCAACGGCATCCTATCGCTAGCAGTCGAGATGACAGCCATCTTATCCGCATAGCTGTAACGGATCGTGCAGCCACGTCTCGATCGCTGAGTCAACAGATGGGGACGTTTGCAAGACAACAACCATCTGCACGAACAGTTCGACGACGTTTGCAGCAGCATGGAGTATCAGCTCGGAGACCATGGCTGCGGTTACCCTTGACGCTGCATCACAAACAGGAGCGAATGCGATGGGGTACTCAACGACGAACCAGGGTGCACGAACGGCAAAACGTTATTTTTTCGAATGAATGCAGATTCTGTTTACAGCATCATGATGGTTGCATCCGTGATTGGCGACATTGCGGTGAACGCACATTGGAAGCGTGAATTCGTCATCGGCATACTGGCGTATCACCCCGCGTGATGGTATGGGGTGCCATTGGTTACACGTCTCGGTCACCTCTTGTTCGCATTGACGGCTCTTTGAACAGTGGACGTTACATTTCAGATGTGTTACGACCCGTGGCTCTACCCTTCATTCGATCCCTTCGAAAACCTACATTTCAGCAGGATAATGTACGACCGCATGTTTCTGGATACAGAAAATGTTCGACTGCTGCGCTGGCCAGCACATTCTCCAGATCTCTCACCAATTGAAAACGTCTGGTCAATGGTGGCCGAGCAACTGGCTCGTGCCGGCCGCGGTGGTCTAGCGGTTCTAGGCGCTCAGTCCGGAGCCGCTCGACTGCTACGGTCGCAGGTTCGACTCCTGCCTCGGGCATGGATGTGTGTGATGTCCTTAGGTTAGTTAGGTTTAAGTAGTTCTAAGTTCTAGGGGACTGATGACCATAGATGTTAAGTCCCATAGTGTTCAAAAAAAAAAAACTGGCTCGTCACAATACGCCAGTCACTACTCTTGAGGAGCTGTGGTATCGTGTTGAAGCGGCATGGGCAGCTGTACCTGTACAGGCCATCCAAGCTGTGTTTGACTCAATGCCCAGGCATATCTCAGGATCTATGCACCCAAATTGGGTGAAAGTGTAATCACATGTCAGTCCTAGTATAATATATTCGTCCCATGAATACCCGTTTATCTTCAGCATTTCTTCTTGGTGTAGGAATTTTAATGGCCAGTAGTGTATTACATTCATCTTGAAGTCTATCTCATATATCTTGCACACCATGTGGGTTGGTTTTATCATTGATGACGTCAACGATATAGGCCTAGAAGTATTGCATCTGTCCTACGACCTTTCCTGAAAACGGGAATGACTCGCGGTTTTCTCCAAGCGTTAGGCACCTTTTGTTGCTCCAGCAATCTACTAATAACTACTGCTATGCGACGAGCTAGTTATTTCGCATAATCTCTGTAGAACCTTGCAAGTATCTCATCTGGTCCAGATACCTCTCCGCCCCTATTCCACGAACACTTATCTCAATATGTTGCATTTTGAGGTTCGTGCGATAATTGAAAGGAGGAGCCGTATTACGATCTTCCGTGGTGAAAGAGTTCCGGAAAACCAAATTTAGTTTTTCGGACGCCTCTCTATCTTCTTCCATTTCAGTGCCAGTACAGTCATTCACTGATTGAATAGATTATTTGGATCCACTTACAGAGTTCGTGTAACACCAAACCTATCATGCTCTTCTTATTAAGTTCCGCTACCCCCAGTGAGTGTGCCATTACAACGTCACGAGAAAAACTGGGAAGGAAGTGTACACTGAACGGTTTATAAACCGAAGTGAAGTCTCCTGGGTCGCAATTTCAGTCAGCAATTAATTTAAGTGGCGTGAGACCAATCCATCGGTAATATGACTAGTGACAGTATGAATCACTACCTCCACGGGAGGACATTTAGTTTCAAACTTACTGGATAATTAGCACATTTGATGATTTTTAAAAAAATGCGTAAAAATGTCATCTGATAACAGATCATAATAAGACATTATGTTAACCAGTAAAAAGTAGAGTGTTATTCTACTCTATTGAGGGAAAAATGTAGATAATACACTGAAGCGCCAGAGAAACCGTTGTGGGCAGGCAGAATACGGCGTTGCAATCGGCTATACCTATATACGACAACAAGTGTCATAGCGCAGTTGTTAGATCGGTTACTGTTGCTACAGTGGCAGGTTATTATCAAGAGATAAGAGATTTTGAAGGTGGTGTCATAGTCAGCGGACGAGCGATAAGAGACATATGACCATTTCACGAGTGTATTGTGAATATTAGGAATCCGGTAAAATATCAAATCTTGACATCGCTCCGGCTGGGAAAAGATTCTGCAAGAACGGGACCAACGACGACTGAAGAGCATCGTTTAGCAAACCTTCCGCAACTTGCTGCAGATTTCAATGTTGGACCATCAACAAGTGTCAGTGTGCGAACCATTCAACGAAACATCATCGAAATAGGCTTTCTGAGCCGAAGACCCACTCTTTTACCCTTGATGACTGTACGACCCGAAGGTTTACGCCTCGCCTGGGCCCGTCAACACCAACATTGGATTGTTGATGACTGGGAACATGTTGCCTGATCGGACGAGTCTCGTTTCAAATTGTATCGAGCGGATGGACGTGTATGGGTATGGAGATAACCTCGTGAATCGATGGACCCGCATGTCAACAGGAGATTGTTCAAACTGGTGGAGGCTCTGTAATGGTGTGGGGCGTGTGCAGTTGGAGTGATATGGGGCCCCTGATACTTCTAGACAAGACTCTGACAGGTAACGCGTACGTAAGCATTCTGTCTGATCACTTTCATTCATTCATGTTCATTGTGCATTCCGACGGATTTGGACAATTCCAGCAGGGCAATGCAACACTCCACACGTCCAGAATTGCTACAGAGTGGCTCCACTTCTGAGTCTAAACACTTCCGATCGCCACCAAACTCCCCAGGCACGAACGTTACTGAGCATATCTGGGATGCCTTGGAACGTGCTGTTCAGAAGAGATCTCCACTCCCTCGTACTCTTACGGATTTATGGACATCCCAGAAGGATTCTGATGTCAATTCCCTCCAGCACTACTTCAGACATTAGTCGAGTCCATGCCACGCCGTGTTGCGGCACTTCTGCGTACTCGCAGGGGCCGTACGCGATATTAGGCAGTTTTACCAGTTTCTTTGGCTCTTCAGTGTATTTACTTAAGTTTCACTGGACGGAACCCACAATGTCTGCCAGCAAAGACTTTTTGGTGGACGACTGAAGAAGAGAGCCTTGCGATTGCACAGAAGGATGTTTCCACTTGAATACTGAGAACAGGGAGAGCCCGGAGCTAAAAATATCCAACCGCTGTCGTCCCTGACTTCCGCATTATGCTATAAGTTTGGTAAGGTGGGTCAGCATTGTGGTCATCGATCCCGTAGAAACCCTATATTAGTTCCCTCCCTTTAGGAGCCAGTATTTCCGCATTAATACTTCGCAGCGGGCAAGTTTGCTTTCAGTATGCACTTTCCCGATCTCGCTGGGGTTCAAACCTATTTTTCCGTGGTCTTTTTGTAAATTACTAACCGTGCTTCTCAGTCACTGGACGTATTCGCATATTATTCACATAACTTTGCTTTTACGTGTTCCTCCATCTGCGTCGCGGTTAGAGTCCATCATTAAAATCTTTTTCTCCAAGTATTAAATGTTCAGTTGTTTATTTCAGTTGGAAATTCATGTGTTATACGTTTCAATAGTAAACCTGACTGTTGAAGTGACCGCTTGTTTCTGTTTATGGATCACATTATCCCTCCTCGCATTAACATGTCTACGTGCCTGGTGTAGTACCCATATTGTAATGCTAGATTGGGGCATTCCTATTAATTATCATTCAGTAACACGTTTTCATTGTATGGCAGGAGCGTTTCCCTTAATTAATATGTATGATTGTATGGGTGTCTCCCTTCTCTGTGGGTCACCAGAGATCGCACTCTAGCATCACTGGAGTATGCCAACACCAAAACGGACACCGCACACTAAGAAACCCGATATAAAACTGTAGTTTTCTTGGCACGAAGTACGTTGTGCTTCAAAAAATTACTATTTGGGTGTCAGCCTGGCTTTCAGTACAAAAGCTTGTATCCGTTTCCACCCTGAGAAAATTTTTTTCAAAACTTTTATCTGAAATCTGCAAATTCCCTTGTATTATAACTCGTGGATAGGGTGATAGTTTTCTCAAAACGTCAGTAGCACAATCGTTCTAGTTAGGTTCTGTCCCAGTCCAAATAATGGGTATTGTGCTGTTCAAGAAGTGCTTTAATTTATTTTTCTTTCAAGGACTTTGAATACAATAGCATAACGAAAGTGATAAAAACATATATACCCTGTATGTTGCAAAATACCCTACTCTCACACAAACACACACAAACGTTAGTTTTTAATAATGGAATAAATGAAAGCAGTTTTTTTCCTTGGTCATGCACAAATACTGGTCACACTTGATGCAGTATGACTTGGTCCTCCTTTTGAAGTGTTCATATCTGTAAGATCAAGATTGTCATCCACTGCAGGCCAATGGTAATAACCATCGTAACCCTTTTCCACAACTGGTTTACCTGATAGTGTGTAAATTTTTCATTGTTTTTTCTTCTCAAGATGTTCATTTTCACGATCATAGTCATTTTCTGCATCATTTGTCTTTTTCTCTGGTGCTGATACCAGTTCCTGTGCAATGGCCATCCTACACTTGTGCAAATCCGGGATACTTCTTTTAGGAACTTTATTTTCTCTGCAAAATTCTCTGTACTGTAACCAACTACTGACAGTGCTCAAGCCAAGAAAGTGAAGTATTGATTGTACAGTTGATTTTCTTGTTTTGAACCAAACCCTATAACACTCCATCTGTTGAATGCTCCAAAATAAGTTGTATTATTTATTCATCTGTTAACCCTAAAAGACAAAAGGATATTTTATTTTTATATAAAAACCAAAGCTGTACTGCCCGCATCTCGTGGTCGTGCGGTAGCGTTCTCGCTTCCCACGCCCGGGTTCCCGGGTTCGATTCCCGGCGGGGTCAGGGATTTTCTCCGCCTCGTGATGGCTGGGTGTTGTGTGCTGTCCTTAGGTTAGTTAGGTTTAAGTAGTTCTAAGTTCTAGGGGACTGATGACCATAGATGTTAAGTCCCATAGTGCTCAGAGCCATTTGAACCAAAGCTGTACTATTTGTTCATAGACCTTAGTGCGAATATTTACTATACTGTCTGCTTGTCAAAGTGAGGTTAGTGTCAAAGCTTGGCATCAATAACATCTGACACGCCGGATCGTGCTACTCCAAAATTTAATTATTTATAAAATCCAGCTGGCATTTCATGCACTTGTTTAGAGTCGTATACATGTTAAGTGAAATATTCTCAGTCAAAGATAATGCAGCATTGCCTTAAATTAATGAAATGGAGCAAAGTACAGTGTATTTACCGTCATCTGCTGCGCTCTTCTGGTCGCATTATGAAACACAACAGTTACTAAACGCAAGCCGGGAGCTAGCACCGTCGTCGCAGTGTGGAGTGAGACGGAAAAGTTACGTATATGAGGCACGGCAAATTTAATACCAAGTCCGCACGGTCATTCGGGTCAGGGTGGAGATGGGTGTCCAGAGAGGTTTCGAACCTCTCTGACTGCTGCCACAGAAGCTAAGTGAAGAACATTTAAGTTCCCATACGACACGAGGGGAATTTGCAGAAACGCATATTTAGCACGGTGCAATGACTTTTAGAAATAAAAGCTATGTCATTTGATGTAGAAAGTACCCCGCCTGAAATGAAGCCCTAGAGCTTTTATTCTCAGATGAGATCCTCTTGGAAGGCAGCGCCGCCCATTTTGAAGGCTATCAGCTCCTTGCGCGCTCCTCTCTGGCCTATTAACGGGTCGTAAACGCCGCATGGATCCTCGTTAACGGTGAAGTATAGGCTCTGCGTCTACGGGCATAACAGCGCCCGAGGCTAAGAGGGAAGCAACGTCGTGCCAGGAGCTTATGAGGCCTGTTGTGCTGGCAGCAGGAAAACCTTGTTTCGGTTGAGTGTCGGACAGTCCAGCACACAGTGAGGAACTCATGGATGCTGTTTTTGGAGGAGTATTTCTACCTCACACCACAACGCTATCTTCAGATCATTTTTTTCATTATCCTTGTTGTCGGTTCATATGTGCCGACCGCGACGCAAGCAATAATGAAACCTTCTGATAAGTGTGTATACAGAGTGGTCCATTGATAGTGGCCGGCCGGAGTGGCCGCGCGGTTAAAGGCGCTTCAGTCTGGAACCGCACGACCGCTACGGTCGCAGGTTCGAATCCTGCCTCGGGCAAGGATGTGTGTGATGTCCTTAGTTTAGTTAGGTTTAAGTAGTTCTAAGTTCTAGGGGACTTATGACCCCAGCAGTTGAGTCCCATAGTGCTCAGAGCCATTTTTGAACCATTGATAGTGACCGGGCGAAATATCTCAAGAAATATGCATCAAACAAAAAAACTACAAAGAACGAAACTCGTCTAGCCTGAAGGGGGAAACCAGACGGCGCTATGGCTGGCCCGCTAGACGGTGCTGCCATAGGTCAAACGGATATCAACTGAGTTTTTTTAAAATAGGAACCCCCATTTTTATTACATATTCGTGTACAACGTCAATACATATGAATATTTTAGTTCGACCACTTTTTTCGCTTTGTGATAGATGGCGCTGTAATAGTCACAAACGCGTGAGTACTGGGTATCACGTAACATTCCGTCAGTGCGGACGGTATTTGCTTCGTGATACATTACCTGTGTTAAAATGGAAAAGGTCGATATCGTATTGATTTATGGCTATTGTGATCAAAATGCCCAACGGGCGTGTGCTATGTATGCTGCTCGGTATCCTGGACGACATCATCCAAATGTCCGGACCGTTCGCCGGATAGTTACGTTATTTAAGGAAACAGGAAGTGTTCAGCTACATGTGAAATGTCAACCATGACCTGCAACAAATGATGATGCCCAAGCAGGTGTTTTAACTGGTGTCGTGGCTAATCCGCACATCAGTAGCAGACAAATTGCGCGAGACTCGGGAATCTCAAAAACGTCGGTATTGAGAATGCTACATCGACATCGGTTGCACCCGTACCATATTTCTATGCACCAGGAATTGCATGGCGACGATTTTGAACGTCGTGTATCATTCTGCCACTGGGTACAAGAGAAATTACGGGACGATGACAGATTTTTTGCACTCGTTCTATTTAGCGACGAAGCGTCATTCACCAACAGCGGTAACGTAAACTGGCATAATATGCACTATTGGGCAACGGAAAATCAACGATGGGTGCGACAAGAGGAACATCAGCGACCTTGGCGGGTTAATACATGGTGCGGCATTATAGGAGGTAGGATAATTGGCCCCCATTTTATCAATGGCAATCTAAATGGTGCAGTGTATGCTGATTTCTTACATAATGTTCTACTGATGTTACTACAACATCTTTCACTGCATGACAGAATGGCGATGTACTTGCAAATGGATGCCCGGCACATAGATCGCGTGCGGTTGAAGCGGTATTGAATAGCATATTTCATGACAGGTGAATTGGTCGTCGAAGCACCATACCATGGCCCGCACGTTCACCGGATCTGACGTCCCTGGATTTTTTTCTGTGGGCAAAGTTGAAGGATATTTGCTATCGTGATCCACCGACAACCCCTGACAACATGCGTCAGCGCATTGTCAATGCATCTGCGAACATTACGGAAGGCGAACTACTCGCTGCTGAGAGGAATATCGTCACACGTATTGCCAAATGCATTGAGGATGACGGACGTCATTTTGAGCATTAATTGCATTAATGCGGTATTTACAGGTAATCACGCTGTAATAGCATGCGTTCTCAGAAATGATAATTTCTCAAAGGTACATGTATCACATTGGAACAACCGAAATAAAATGTACAAACGTACATACGTTCTATATTTTAATTTAAAAATCCTACCTGTTACCAACTGTCCGATTGCAATTATGAGCCATATGTTTGTGACTATTACAGCTCCATCCATTACAAAGCGGAAAAAGTGGTCCAACATTCATATTTCTTTATGCACTACACGAATATGTAATAAAAAATGGGGGTTCCTACTTAAAAAACGCCGTTGATATCCGTTTGACCTATGGCAGCGCCATCTAGCGGGCCAACCATAGCGCCGTCTGGTTTCCTCCTTAAAGCTAGAAAAGTTTTGTTCTTTGTAGTTTTTACGTTTGACGCTTATTTCGTGAGATATTTGGCCCGGTCACCATCAATGGACCACCCTGTATAAGTATGTGTCTGAGACTCCCAGTTCTACGCCGGATAAAGCACTTGGGTTGCTTTGGGTTACCTCGTTTGTGGATTAATTACATTTGGCTACGGCTTTTCCATTGAATGTCCTTATGTCTTTCCCTATTTCCAGTTTATGTAGTTCGCTTTTAAATGTTTCGGAGCGTACCAATCCTACAATTTTACCGTTTTGACTGCTTCGGTAACTGATTTCCAATCGCATAGTCAAATAGTAATGATTCTTTCCGCTAATTTATGAGGAAGACGGTAATGGTAACGTTCAGACTACGTCACAGCCGATACCAGTATTTCAGATACGAGAGTGCAGCGCTGCTGAAGCACGAGTCGTGGGTCGCTTCGTCCCTGGCGCTGCTACAAAGAGGAAATGATTAGTTTGTACTCTCGTGGATAGTGGCGTTGGCCACGAAAACACACGGACCAAACAAGAATTCAGATATTTTGCCATTGGCACTGAAAAGTGGCGTGCCACATGAGATCTGCGACGACTACAGCATGCAGGTCGCAAAGAAGAATACGTATCAGTTTCACTGACCATGTCCATAATAGAGAGAAACTTAGCCGGTGGTAAAAGTAATGTTTATTTCCACCAAATATCACTAATACAGGAATATTGCTATAGCGGCAATATTTTACGAGTACAGTACATGCAAAATTGTATTTCCAGCAGATATCTCGGCTTCATGTTAGGCTTCACTTTAAATCCATGTAGACTTAACTCAATTCCATCCACCTTCATTCATGAAGAAATCATAAAATGTGTTCGGATGCCTTTATTGCCTCTTCCAGGTAGAAATTTTTTCTACTGGTATCTCACCCTCCAGCACAGTATCACAAAGTACACTACTGGCCATTAAAATTGTTACACCAAGAAGAAATGCAGATGATAAACGGGTATTCATTGGACAAATATATTGTGCTAGAACTGACATGTGATTACATTTTCACGCAATTTGGGTGCATAGATCCTGAGAAATCAGTACCCAGAACAACCACCTCTGGCCTTAATAACGGCCTTGATACGCCTGGGCATTGAGTCAAACAGCACTTGGATGGCGTGTACATGTACAGCTGCCCATGCAGCTTCAACACGATACCACAGTCCATCAAGAGTAGTGACTGGCGTATTGTGACGAGCCAGTTGCTCGGTCACCATTGACCAGACGTTTGCAAATGGTGAGAGATCTGCAGAATGTGCTGGCCAGGGCAGCAGTCGAACGTTTTCCGTATCCAGAAAGGCCGTACAGGACCTGCAACATGCGGTCGTGCATTATCCTGCTGAAATTTAGGGTTTCACAAGCATCGAATGAAGGGTAGAGCCACGGATCGTAACACATCTGAAATGTAACGTCCACTGTCCAAAGTGCCGTCAATGCCTATAAGAGGTGACCGAGACGTGTAACCAATGGCACCCCATGCCATCACGCCGGGTGATACGCCAGTATGGCGATGACGAATACACGCTTCCAATGTGCGTTCACCGCGATGTCGCCAAACTCGGATGCGACCATCATAATGCTGTAACAGAACTTGGATTCATCCGAAAAAATAACGTTTTGCCATTCGTGCACCCAGGTTCGTCGTTGAGTACACCATCGCAGGCGCTCTTGTCTGTGATGCAGCGTCGATGGTAACAGCAGCCATGGTCTCCGAGCTGATAGTCCATGCTGCTGCAAAAGTCGTCGAACTGTTCGTGCAGATGGTTGTTGTCTTGCATACGTCCCCATCTGTTGACTCAGGGACCGAGACGTGGCTGCACGATCCGTTACAGCCATGCGGATAAGTTTCCTATCTCGACTGTTAGTGATAGGATGCCGTTGGGATCCAGCACGGCGTTCCGTATTACCCTCCTGAACCCACCGATTCCATATTCTGCTTACAGTCATTGGATCTCGACAAACGCGAGCAGCAATGTCGCGATAAGACAAACCGCAATCGCGGCAGGCTACAATCCGACCTTTATCAAAGTCGGAAACGTGATGGTACGCATTTGTCCTTTTTACACGAGTCATCACAACGTCGTTTAACCAGGCAACGCCGGTCAACTGCTGTTAGTGTATGAGAAATTGGTTGGAAACTTCGCTACTGTCAGCACGTTGTAGATGTCGCCACCGGCGCCGACGTTGTGTGAATGCTCTGAAAAGCTAATCATTTGCATATCACAGCATCTTCTTCCTGTCGGTTAAATTTCGCGTCTGTAGCATGTCATCTTCGTGGTGTAGCAATTTTAACAGCCAGTAGTGTATGTCCGTAAGTTTATACCCATATCTTTCCCTGACGAAATTATACAGAAAGCAACAAGTTTCTAGTGTAATTTCTGCCGAATCTTGTTCAATGAGATATTCTCCAGCTATTGCACACTATTTTACATAAGGTGAGAAGAACTTGTACTGCTAGTAACGTCCATTTGGAGCGCCGATCACGTTCGGTAGCAGCGCCACTAGCGCCTGCGGAAGTGCTGCTTGTCAGCTGAGCGGCCCCTTGCGAAGCCGGCCTATGTCGAACCTCTCGGGCAGCAGCTAAGCGACGCCTCTGCGATCGAGTATGCCCATCCTAAACGCATCGATTCCATATATGCCGGACATTCGTGGAATCCCGCCCGAAGCGACCAGCGGTATCGCAGAACGATAACCCGCTGTTTCTGTCGGCTACGATATTGCCGCTGTCGAATTCCGGTAAATGTCAGTAGACGGCCCTCCTTCTTACACGAGGCATAACAATTTCTTCCAACAACCGATATTTAAACGGCAACTTTGAATGTGAAACCTGCACAGTAATGTTTCTTTGTTTACATAACGCTGATGGTATCACTCTTACTTATTTTGTGCTGAAATGCTAATCATCTACATATCCAAGCTTGTCGAACACTTGACGACAATCTGACATTTGCTGCATGTTGATATGATATAGTAATTGCAATGGCCAGCAGTGTATACGTATGTACATCTCTGATATTGATATGTAACCGCAGCTTTATGCTTTGGTCAGTGTTATGCCTTTGAGTAGCTATTTGCCAAGTCGATATACTGAGGAAAATAGTCAATACGTCAAAATCCACCACATCAGCTCCTGGTGGAAGTATTTTAATCAAAAATGCCAGATGGCGTCGTTTAGGAGTGTACTAATCGTTCCGATTATAGTCTTAAGTCTAAACGACTAACATTTCTTTCATAAGTGAACTCGTCGAAGCGTCAGATACTTCTGTTCTTGGTTATTCGAAACGTATAACAAAATGGTTCAAATGGATCTGAGCACTATGGGACTCAACTGCTGTGGTCATAAATCCCCTAGAACTTAGAACTACTTAAACCTAACTAACCTAAGGACATCACACACATCCATGCCCGAGGCAGGATTCGAACCTGCGACCGTAGCGGTCGTGCGGTTCCAGACTGTAGCGCCTTTAAACGCTCGGCCACTCCGGCCAGCGAAACGTATAACAAAAACGACGAGAAATGCGTCTTACAACTGAATCAAATATGCACTAGAAAATGTTTGAACATACCTTCCTGGTGCTCTGTTATTCATGAAAGCACTGTAACATCTTTATTTTAATAACTGTTGCGTGGACACGAACACCAGAACAAGAAACAATCGCCTGCTGATGTTTTCGGGATCTCATAAGACGGCACCGGCTTCAAAGCAACGTAGGGTGTAAGTCTCTAAGGCCATCTCCTTTTATTACACCTCCATTCTGTTTGCAGTATTTCTTTTATATTCCTTCTTTGCTCGTTTCGAGCTAATTTGCTTCATGCGCCAAAATGCAATATGATTTGAAGAATAGCACTTTATCATACGTATGAGAGCAGAAATCATGAAGTTTTAAGCTTCCTCCCATACATGTTAAAGGTGTATGCTCAGACTGCACAATACACATACATGAAAATTTTTCATAAATTCGAGGACAGAAATATTCACTGCATCGAGCTAGGGAAACTAAAGAAGACACAGTACGATGCACTAACACAAAAATGCTACTATTCCTTATAGGAATTTCTAGATAATAATATAACAAAATAATGGCCTTAAAGACAGACATTGGTTGAGAAGGAACGGACATGACTGTAGTCTCACAGCGATGTTATTCGAGCTCTATAGTGAAGAGGTTCAAAAATGGCTCTGAGCACTATGGGACTTAACATCTGTGGCCATCAGTCCCCTAGAACTTAGAACTACTTAAACCTAACTAACCTAAGGACATCACACACATCCATGCCCGAGGCAGGATTCGAACCTGCGACCGTAGCGGTCACGCGGTTCCAGACTGAAGCGCCTTTAACCGCACGGCCACACCGGCCGGCTAGTGAAGAGGTAACAAACGATGCCACAAAGTAATTTAGAAAGTGAATTGAAGTACGGGGAAAAGAAATACAAACTTTGAGGTTTGCCGACAACATTGTAATTTTGTCCACACAATAAAGGAATTGAAACAGCGTGCATAGTGTCCTGAGAAGAGGTTATAAGATGAACATTCGCAAAATTAAAATCGAAATAATGAAAATTAATGTATTCCAATTAAATCAGACGATGCTGACGAAATTAGATTAGTGACTTACAGTCTAAAAGTGGTCGATAATTTTATATATTTGATCTGCAAAATAACTAACGATAGTCGAAGAAGATAGCATGGTAGCATATAAGACACCGACAGACAATACCAAGAAAGAAGAATTTTTTAACATATAACATAAATTTCAAATAGCAAGAAAAAGAATTTTTTAACATGTAACATAAATTTCTGAAGGCATTTATACATTGAAGTGGAACGTGAGCACTAAACAGTTCAGACAAGGCGACAACACAAGCTTTTGAAATTTGGTGCTATAGACTAATGCTGAAGATCTGATAGTAGTCGAATAACTACACTGATGTGCAAAACTTTAGCACCAAGCTAACTTTCGTATGATGAATTACTGCCAAGTAACATACACTACTGGTCATTAAAATTGCTACACCACGAAGATGACGTGCTACAGACGCGAAATTTAACCAACAGGAAGAAGTTGCTGTGATATGCAAATGATTAGCTTTTCAGAGCATTCACACAAGGTTCGCGCCGGTGGCGACACCTACAACGTGCTGACACGAGGAAGGTTTCCAGCCGATTTCTCATACACAAACAGCAGTTGACCGGCGTTGCCTGGTGAAAGGTTGTTGTGATGCCTCGTGTAAGGAGGAGAAATGCGTACCATCACGTTGCCCACTTTGATAAAGGTCGGATTGTAGCCTATCGCGATTGCGATTTATCGTATCGCGACATTGCTGCTCGCGTTGGTCGAGATCCAATGACTGTTAGTAGAATATGGAATCGGTGGGTTCAGAAGGGTAATACGGAACGCCGTGCTGGATCCCAACGACCTCGTATCGCTAGCAGTCGAGATGACAGGCATCTTATCCGCATGGCTGTAACGGATCGTGCAGCCACGTCTCGATCCCTGAGTCACCAGATGGGGACGTTTGCAAGACAAGCATCTGCACGAACAGTTTAACGACGTTTGCAGCAGCATGGACTATCAGCTCGGAGACAACGGCTGCGGTTACCCTTGATGCTGTATCACAGACAGGAGCGCCTGCGATGGTATACTCAACGACGAACCTGGGTGCACGAATGGCAAAACGTCATGGTTTAGGATGAATCGAGGTTCTGCTTACAGCATCATGATGAACGCATCCGTGTTTGGCGACATCGCGGTGAACGCACATTGGAAGCGTGTATTCGCCATCGCCATACTGGCGTATCAACCGGCAGGATGGTTTGGGGTGGCATTGGTTACGCGTCTCGGTCACCTCTTGTTCGCATTGACGCCACTTTGAACAGTGGACGTTACATTTCAGATTTGTTACGACCCGTGGCTCTACCCTTCATTCGATGCATCTGAAACCCTACATTTCAGCAGGATAATGCACGACCGCGTGTTTCAGGTCCTGTACGGCCTTTCTGGATACAGAAAATGTTCGACTGCTGCCCTGGCCAGCACATTCTGCAGATCTCTCACCATTTGCAAACGTCTGGTCAATGGTGACCGAGCAACTCGCTGGTCACAATACGCCAGTCACTACTCTTGATGAACTGTGTTATCGTGTTGAAGCTGCATGGGCAGCTGTACCTGTACACGTTATCTAAGCTCTGTTTGACTCAATGCCCAGGCGTATCAAGGCCGTTATTAGGCCAGAGGTGGTTGTTCTGGGTACTGATTTCTCAGGATCTATGCACCCAAATTGCGTGAAAATGTAATCACATGTTAGCTCTAGTATAATATATTTGTCCAATGAATACCCGTTTATCATCTGCATTTCTTCTTGGTGTAGCAATTTTAATGGCTAGTAGTGTAGCTTTGTGAAACTTAGACCACACACAGAAAGCATTGCCTCAGTACATTACAGTACAGTGCAGTACAGAAGGTAACTGAAAAACACACACAATGAGACGAACAGACGTGCCACTTTTGTAGAAAGACAGTAATTTTACCTAGTTCGCTGCGATTTATGACGGTCCCCTGTATATTACAAAAGGCAGGACATGATTCTTAATTGGGGATGTGATCATCACGGACGGCAAAGCACGCTTTGCAACATGCTGTCATGCTGACCACGAGGTTGATAAGTGGTTCTTTTGCTAGGGCCTTCCATTCCTCAAAAGCGCGATTGACAACTGTTGGATGGTCAGTGGTGCATGGGGAAGTGCAGCAGTACGTCTCCCCATGGCGTCCCACGCGTACTCGATGGGATTTAAATCGGGGTAACGCACAGGCCAGTCCAGTCGCCGAATAACCCCTTGTTCCAGGAGCTGCCCCACCTTTGCGCCTCGAAGCGGTCGCGCATTGTAATCCACGATGTTAGGGCAAAACACATCCATGAAAAAACGTACAGCGGAAGGAGTACAGGGACAATAACGTTGACCAGCGAATCCAGTGTCTTCAAATATTTGAAAGTCAATACATCTACATCGACCTCTACGTGATTACTCTGCTAATCACAATAAAATGCCTGGCAGAGGTTTCAGTGAACCACCTTCAAGCTGTCTCTCTACCGTGCCACTCTCGAACGGCGCGTGGGACAAAACGAGAGCTTAAATTTTTCCGTGCAAGCCCTAATTTCTCTTATTTTATCGTGATGATCATTTCTCTCTATGTAGGTAGGTACCAACAGAATATTTTCGCAATCGGAGGACAAAGCTGGTGATCGAAATTTCATGAGAAGAACCCGTGACAGCAAAAAACGCCTTTGTTTTAATGATAGCCACTCCAATTCACGTATCATGTCTGTGGCATAGTCTCCACTACTTCGCGATAACACAAAACGAGCTGCCCTTATTTGTTCTTTTTCGATGTCATCCGTCAGTCCCACCTGATTCGGGTCCCACACCGCACAGCAATACTCCAGAATAGGGTGGACAAGCGTGGTGTAAGCAGTCTCTTTTGTAGACCTGCTGCACCTTCTAAGTGTTCTGCCAATGAATCGCAGTTTTTGGTTTGCGCTACCCACAACATTATCTATGTGATCTTTCCAATTTAGGTTATTTGTAATTGTAATCCCTAAGTATTTAGTTGAATTTACAGCCATCACATTGGTGTGACTTATCGCGTAATCGAAATTTAGCGGATTTCTTTTAGCACTCATGTGAATAACTTCTCGCTTTTCTTTATTGAGGATCAATTGCCACTTTTCGCACCATACATATATCTCATCTCAATCATTTTGCAATTCGTTTTGGTCACGCAGGTTCGAATCCTGCCTCGGACATGGATGTGTGTGATGTCCTTAGGTTAGTTAGGTTTAAGTAGTTCTAAGTTCTAGGTGACTGATGACCTCAGAAATTAAGTCCCATAGTGCTCAGAGCCATTTGAACGTTTTGGTCATCTGATGACTTTACAAGATGGTAAATGACACCATCGTCTGCAAACAATCTAACACGGCTACTCAGATTGTCTCCTATGTCGTTAATATAGATCAGAAACAATAGGGGGCCTTTAACACTTCCTTGGGGAACACCGGATATTAATTCTGTTTTACTCGATGACTTTCTGTCCACTACTACGAACTGTGACCTTTCTGACAGGAAATCACGAATCCAGTTGCACAACTGAGGGGATATTCCATAGGCACACAGTTTGGTTAGAAGACGCTTGTGAGGAACTGTGTCGAAAGCCTTCTGGAAATCTAAAAACAGGGAATCAATTTGACATAGCCTGTCGAAAGTACTCATTAAATCATGAGTATAAAGAGCTAGTTGTGTTTTCCAAGAACGATATTTTCTGAATCCGTGCTGACAATGTGACAATAAACGGTTTTCTTCGAGGTACTTCATAATGTTCGAATGCAGTATATGTTCCAAAACCCTACTGAAAATCGACGTTAGTGATACGGGCACGTAATTCAGCGGATTACTCCTACTTCCCTTTTTGGGTATTGGTGTGACTTGAGCAATTTTCCACTTTTTAGGTACTGATCTTTCCGTGAGCGAATGGTTGCATATGATTGCTAAATACGGAGCTATTGTCTCAGCATACTCTAAGAGGAACCTGACTGGTATTCAATCTGAACCGGAGGCCTTGGCTTTATTAAATGATTTAAACAGCTTTGTTACACTGTTGATATCTACTTCCATGTTTCTCATCTTGACAGTTGATCTTGATTGGAATTCAGGAATATTTACTTCGTCTTCCTTGGTAAAGGAGTTTCGGAAAATCGTGATTAATGACTCTGCTTTAGTGGCACTGTCGTGATGGACTTCACCTTTGTTATCGCGCAGTGAATGTACTGATTGCGTCTTGTCAATGGTGTACTTTATGTATGACCAAAATCTCTTTGGGTTTTGTGCCAGATTTCGAAACAGAATTTTGTTGTGGAAATTATTAAAAGCTTCTCGCATTGAGTTTGCGCTATATTTCGAACTTCTGCGAAACTTGGCCAGTCTTGGGGATTTTGCGATCTTTTAAATTTGGCATGCTTTTTTCGCTGCTTCTGAAACAGTTATCTGACGCGTTTTGTGTACCATGGAGGATCAGTACCATCATTTATTAATTATGCCTATGCAAAGTTATATGAAGGTTGCCCAGAAAGTAATACACCGCATTTTTTTTCTTAGCCGAAAACAATTCTACGAATGCGAAACGTTGCGTATGCAGTATTTGAAGTCTCCTGAGTGAGGGCTCGAAGTTTCCGTCACTTCCGATCGATAGTGTAGCTGTAGGACAGTTCCAAAAGGGCGTCTGTAGGTTATGTACGTTAGAAGTAACGTGCCGTCACTGAATTTCTCACAGCAGAGAAAGAAACTGTGGGGAATATCCAGAAACGTTTGTGCAAAGTCTTTGGAGCATCTGCTGACGACAGAAGTACAGTTAGTCGCTGGGCACGGAGGGTGAGGTCATCAGAAGGCGGTTCGGCTTAGCTTTACGATTTGCGGCGGTCGGGGAGACCATCCACGGCTGTCGCACCTGACACACCTGACGTAGCCCCCCCGGACTTCTACTTCTTTGGGCCGTTAAAGGATGCCATTCGTGGAAGACTTTTGAGGACGATGAGGAGGTGATTCACACAGCGAAGCACTGGCTCCGCCACCAGGACAAGGATTGGTACTGACGCGGCGTGTACGCCATTGTTTCACGCTAGAGTAAGGCTATAGAATGGAATGTAGATTACGTGGAAAAATAGGATGTGTAGATAAAAACATCATTCTTTCGTGTGTGTAATTCTTATTATGTTCAATAAAGAACTGTTGAAGAAAAAAAGTGCGGTGCATTACTTTCTGGAAAACCCTCATACTTCCACTTAGCCCACCAAAACGATCATGTTCATCAATGTTGGACGTTCTCTCGTATGGCAAGAGGTACAATTACGTAATGCACCAAGGAACACTGTCGATCTTGATCGTCTCGGTGGTCCAGGTGTTACGGTGTGGGGAGGTATAACACAGCATGGGCGTATTGCTTTCCAAATCTTTGAGCACGATACTCTCACTGGTCAACATTTTGTGACGCTGTACTCCTTCATGCGTGCGTCTTTTCACGGGAGCATTCAGCCCTGACCACATTGGTATGGATTGCAGTGCGCGACCACATCGAACCGCTAAGGTGGAGCAGCTCTTGGAACGAGAGGTTATTTGAGGAGTGGATTGGCTTGCCCTTTCCTCTGACTTAAATCCCATCGAGCACGTCGGTGACGCATTGAAAAGACAAACTGCTGCACGTCCGCATGCACCAATGAGCATCCAGCAGCAGTAAGCCGCGCTGGTGGAGCAATGGAACGGCTTGTTACAAGAACTCCTTAGCAATCTCGTGACCAGCATGGAAACATATTGCAGAGCATGCTTTGCTGTCCGTGGTGATTACACGACCTGTTAAGAATCATGTACTGCCTCTTTCAATGGGCAGCGAAAGAAGGTGAATAACGGCGACTGCAGTGTAATTATTGTCTTTGAATGAAAGTCACAGTAATCTTTGTTTCATACCGTTTTCCTTTACTATACAGTAACAGTTCTTTCTATGTGCGATCGAGATACGTTACTTCGCAATGACCCATCATGCCAGAGTTACTTTTGTCCCTAACTTCTGCACACCATTGTAACCTGGAAGTACTGAATGGAACTGAAGAGAAAAGAAATTCAGGGCACAACTTGATTAAATGAAGGGGTTGGTTAGTACCCACAACAACCACCTCTGGCCGTAATAACGGCCTTGACACGCCTGGGCATTGAGTCAAACAGAGCTTGAATGGCGTGTACACGTACAGCTGCCCATGCAGCTTCAACACGATACCACAGGTCATAAAGAGTAGTGGTTCAAATGGCTCTGAGCACTAAGGGACTTAATATCTGTAATGATCAGTCCCCTAGACCTGAGAACTACTTAAACCTAACTAACCTAAGGACATCACACACATCCATTCCCCAAAGCAGGATTCGAACCTGCGACCGTAGCGGTCACGTGGTTCCAGCCTGAAGCGCCTAGAACCGCACGGTCACACTGGCCGCCCATCAAGAGTAGTGACTGGCGTATTGTGACGAGCCAGTTGCTCGGCCACCACTGACCAGAAGTTTTCAATTGGTGAGAGATCTGCAGAATGTGCTGGCCAGGGCAGCAGTCGAACACTTTCTGTATCCACAAAGGCCCATACAGGATCTGCAACACGCGATCGTGCATTATCCTACTGAAATGTAGGGTTTCGCAGGTATAGAATAAAGGGTAGAGCCACGGGTCGTAACACATCTGAAATGTAACGTCCACTGTTCAAAGTGCTGTCAATGCGAACAAGAGGTGACCGAGATATGTAACCAATGGCATCCCATACCATCACACCGGGTGATACGCCAGTATGGCGATGACGAATACACGCTTCCAGTGTGCGTTCACCGCGATGTCGCCAAACACGGATTCGACCATCATAATGGTGTAAACAGAACCTGGATTCATCCGGAAAAATGACGTTTTGCCATTCGTGCACCCAGGTTCGTCGTTGAGTACACCATCGTAGGCGCTCCTATCTGTGTTGCAGCGTCAAGGGAAACCGCAGCTATGGTCTGAGCTGTTAGTCCATGCTGCTGCAAACGTCGTCGAACTGTTCGTGCAGATGGTTGTTGTCTTGCAAACGTCCCTCCCTATCTGTTGACTCAGGGATCGAGACATGACTGCACGATCCGTTACAGCCATGTGGATAAGATGCCTGCCATCTCGACTGCTAGTGATACGAGGTCGTTGGGATCCAGCACGGCGTTCCCTATTACCCACCTGAACCCTCCGATTCCATATTCTACTAACAGTCACTGGATCTCGACCAACGCGAGCAGCAATGTCACGATACGATAAATCGCAATCGCGATAGGCTACAATCCGACCTTTATCAAAGTCGGCAACGTGATGGTACGCATTTCTCCTCCTTACACGAGGCATCACAACAACCTTTCACCAGGCAACGCCGGTCAACTGCTGTTTGTGTATGAGAAAACGGCTGGAAACCTTCCTCGTGTCAGCACGTTGTAGGTGTCGCCGCCGGCGCGAACCTTGTGTGAATGCTCTGAAAAGCTAATCATTTGCATATCACAGCATCTTCTTCCTATTGGTTAAATTTCGTGTCTGTAGCACGTCATCTTCGTGGTGTAGCAATTTTAATGGCCAGCAGTGTAAGATAAGTGTAAATTTTAACGAGTCTCTTGCAAAGCGCCTCAAATTATTTCATGTGTATGTAACGGAGCAGCAAAACTGTGATGCTGATTTGCGGACGCCTGACGTTGTGTGCGCAGCAGTTCGTGTGGAACGAGTTCAGCGACGACTACTCGGCGACGGACCGCCGCTACGCCTACTACCCCACCGTGGTGATCAACGAGCGCCTGTACGAGCTCAAGGTCTCCGACATACCAGTCATCCCCTACTTCCCCATCAACTCCTTCTACGAGTGGGCCGACTTCCGCTTCTACGGACTCAGGAGCGCCAACGCTTACGTGCTGGTGAGTACGGAGTCTAAACAACAACATTTCCAGTTCCACTTCCCATTGTGATGAGGAACATTTCTGCTGTCTTTCGCATAGCTCTGCAAACCGAAATAGAGGCCTGGCCAGGGCGGCAGCAACATCAAGTTTATGCCTGAGGAGCGGGGAGAGGGAAATGGTAACAGTGTATAATCCATCATTCTTAGAAGTGCACGAAGTTAAGCGCTGTCGGGCGTGGTCGGCACTTAAATGGGTGACCATACAGGCCGCCATTCGCTGTTGCCATTTTTCGGTGTGCACTCAGCCTCATGATGCCAACTGAGGAGCTACTCGACCGAATAGTAGCGGCTTCGGTCAAGAATACCATCATAACGACCGGGAGACCGGTGTGCTGGCCCCTGTCCCTCCTATCCGCATCCTCCACTGAGGATGACACGGCGGTCGGATGGTCCCGGTAGGCCACTCGTGGCCTGAAATCGGAGTGCTTAGAAGTGCAGCATTGTTACGTCCGTCTGCAGGATGTCTCAGGCGGAATGGTCGCTATTCAGCGATATGACAGGAATCCTCATTTGAAGTGAAAAATTTAATATGGATATACACCCTATTCCCAATGGTTACCAAAATACGCTCTTAAGACAAAAAAATCACGCACCAAGAAGGAATTATTCGAATGGGACGGAAATCTGTAGATGTGGTGTATATCCACAGACAAAAAAAATTATTACAACTTCAGAACAATTGGATGATTTACTCAAGAGAAAGAGCTTCACAAACTGAGTAAATCAATAACACATTGGTCAACCTCTGGAATATATGCAGGCAGGCAGTTATTCCCTGTGGCATTGATTGGTAGGGTTGTTGGATGTGCTCCAGACGGGTAGCGTGCCAAATTTTGTCCAGCTGACATGTTAGAGCGTCAAAATCTCGAGCTGGTTGGAGGGCTCGGCCCATAATTCTCCAAATAATCTCATTTGGGAAGAGATCCGGTGACCTGTCTGTCTTCAGTGATGAGTCCCAATTCGAACAGAGCCCCAATGACTAGGGTCTGGAGACGCCTTGACTTTGATGGGATACCAACCTGTCGTCTGCCATACTACCCGACAACCACAAGTCGTAGTCTTGGGAGCCATTTATTTTCATAGCAGGACTCCTTTGGTTGTCATCCGTGGCACCCTTACACCACAGCATAACGTCGACGATATTCTACACACCTTTTTGTTGCCTTCATGACAGGCCATACTTGGCTTACATTTCATTAAGGTAATACCTCCTTACACACAGCAAATGTTTCTACTACTCGTCTTCGTGCTTGTCGAACCCTAACTTTGCCAGTAGGTTCGACCTGTCTCTCCACAATTTATAACAATTGGAGCATCATGGGCAGAGGTCTTCAACCAGCTCACGTTTTTGACAATCTAACGCGCCAACTGGAGAGAATTTGGTACGATATTCCTCACGAAGACATCCAACAACTCCATCACTCTAAGCTAAGCCGAATAAGTTCTTCAAGGGGGCCAGAGGAGGACCAACGTGTTACTGACTTGCTCAATTTGTAATGCTTTTCCTCTCGGATAAATCATCCATTTTTTCTGAGATTGTCATCTTTTCTTTGTCGGTACATGTACATAACATCTGCCGAGTTCCGTCCCATTGGGGTAATTCTTTCTTAACGTGTAACAATGTACATTAAATTTAATGTGTTCTATCTCGAAAACCATTCGGAATAGGGCATGTGTCGATATGAAGTTTTTTGCTTCAAATAAGCATACTTGTAACATCCCTGAACATTGACGATTCCTCCTGGGACACCCTGTATATGCCAAGTGTCGTGCATGGCACAGTCATTAACCAATGGCCTTCACTTTTGCTTGGAACTACCCCTCGTGAAGTTTCACTGTTCTTATTGACGGTGTGGAGCATGTTTTGTCTGAATAAACGACAGGATGCTTTATTCTGGTGCTTCATTTTGTCATATGAACCAAAGCAGTGTAAGACGTCGTGGTCTCCTGACCTTCATTGCTTACATATTCCGCCCTCACAATCGTATTCCGCACATCTAGACGCTTCATTCGAACCTAAACTCGATAAGATAAAGTCAACGTTGTATGAACTCATGTAAACGATATGCAAATAACAAGTAAATTGCAAGTGCGCACCGAGATTGAAAAGGTTGAAATACTCGAGGCTGGCATACACACACACATTCAAGACACGACGCTCACAAAAGCTTCTAGTTCGGGAGAGGCAAACCGCATGCCAGGAGGCCGGTCCCTTCAGAGGACGAGTCAACCTATCTACGTCAGCTGGCGACCACCCGTAGAGCAGACAGCATTTCTCCGAGTGAAAGGGAGAACAACCCCATGTTCGGCTTAAAAGCAAATTCCGCTACATTGTGTGAGAGCGCCCAGCCTATGCATTCTTTACGAACATAGCGCGCAGTTTCAGAGGTTTTCACAAAAGGACAGGAAACGCCAAACGCCGATGCTACAAATTTCCGGATTCGTCGCCTTAAACGAAACGTCATTCTCCCGTTTTAGAAGAGCAATGCTGATTGGCAGACGATATTCCTGACGCCTTGAGCTGAAGGAGTAATGGAAGAGACCAAAAAATATACCCCTTCATGTCTGGCGTGGAGAGGGGCCGTTCCGTTGTCGCTCTTGGAGCGAGAACACGCAACGAGAGTGTGTGCGCTCGTACGTGTACTCAAAGAGCGAGGAACAAGTCTCTCCTCAGTACTTCACTGGCAGAGCACCTCTGTCGAGAGCGAATCGGAGTGCGACTCAATATTGAGCCCTTGCGATTAAGCGTTGTTCACTGTGTTGGCCGCCACACTTATTGTGCGGTGTGAACGGACAGAGTTATAGTTAAACGCTTGCGAGCGAATTTTTGAGTGGCATAGCGGTGGACTGGTTATCTGACCGGTGTACCCCGCCAATAGTTAGACTAGGGGCGGATAGGAGTCCTTGACTTCATCAAGGCGTAGGGAGAGTTTGATTGGCAAAGGTCAATCCAGAGAGAACGAGAGTTATCTTATTTGTCAGCACCGCGCGGCGCAGACAGCAGTCATCGCAGCTTACGGTATTGTGCGCTACAGCTCTTGCGAGCCCCATATTTCCTCCACAACAGTACACTTCACTGCATTTCACACGCGACAGCCTCGACCGTACCTAGCAACATTCTAACGGATAATAATTCAAGTTAAGTAGGCGCAGCTCTCAGCCATTCTGCCAAGTAAATAACAATCTTAAACTTTGTATAGAAATTTCATTAGCGAATCCTGTCCTTAAGATATAACTTCACATTCCGAAAAGAACCCGGAAATAACTTGTTCAGTTCATAACTAAAAGTGCCATAGTGATTTCTCAGAATTTTTGCAGAAAAAATAATTTTTTTGTTAGTGTCATGTTTTTCTTACACTAACTAGCACTATTCCAGTACCCAAGCATCCCACTAGTTACGTAAGAAATTTTGTGAACTTTTGTGTCATTTTCTTACAGCAGACGACTCCAGAAGATATTTATTGCTGAAAGTTTTTCAGGCATTTCTCTTTAGAACGTTAGGAGCGTCTGTCTGACTTCTGTAGTAGTGCGGGGGTGGAAACTGCATCTTGCAGGAGGCACAGGGTAAAGGGTACATCTCAGATTAATCCGTTGCGCAGAATGCCAGAATAACACCCACACGTTCACTCACAGCAGTATGCCCTTTTTCAGACTGTATTGCCCCATTCGCACTTGTGGCGGCTCTTTTGTTCCAGTAGCTCTCTTATCAAGACCACAGCCGATAATTTTTTTTTTCGTGTCGTTGTTCGATCTAGCTCTCCGTGTCTTATGGCGAAAGTCCGCCTATTGTTACCTAGTAGCTGAGAATGACCATCTCAGAAACGCCGCAGCTGGTCTACCTTTCGTGCCATACTGTGTCCTATCTGTCAAGAGTTCAATGATGGTGCAGGCACAGGTGTTTTGGAGCCCACCGTTTAGCGCACATTGCTGAACATTGGCTCCGCGGCAGACGATCCTTTGAGTTCCTTTGTTGATCCATCTTTAACACTACCGTGTGCTATTGACATACTACAACCTCAAAGATGGAGGCAGTAGTTCGTATAAGTAAATTATTTTTATTAAAGCAATTACAGTATAAAGAAGCAGAGCAGTGTTACCCTCTGAAAGGAATTTTGCTATGTTGACCGTGATGTACCTAACGGAGGTGGCTTATCGGAAGTGAAAGTCAGAATTACGTAAAATTTAAACAGTAACAAACAATAATTTACCTATCCACAGTGTCCAAATGATAATAAAAAACGGTCGCCAGCCTAATTAGGCATAAGAATGAGTAACATTCTTGTTCAAGAAACTGAAAATAAGTAACTTCAATGGGTAATCACAGCCTATACTTTGTCACCCGAGAGTGCAATGAACTCTGGCACCTGCATATGTTCACTTTAAAGTTGGAGCTGGCAGAACTGAACAAACTATTTGCACAAATATAACAGATAACGAAACACACTATTACCTTGAGGACTTAGTCAAACTGAATGGTCTTAATAACGTAACTATTAATATTCACTGTAGAATCGTAAATTGGACATAGGTTCAATATTACTTTTCAAACATATTCCTATCTGACTTGAAATATAGATATGGTTCACAGCAAAATTAGTTATTGTGCATAGATTAAATCTCTCACTACTAAACACCTTTCTACTTAAAATGAAAATTAAATGGAATTCACTAACAGATTATTTCTCACTGTCTTTTGAATAAAGAAGTTACTGTTTTCATATATAGTGGTGTTTCTATTAATCCTTATCTAGCATGAACGTAATAGACAAACTGTGGATCCTGTTACACCATTAATATGCGCTTTTAATTTGTACAGAATTTGACTTGATTAGCAAGAGTAATTAAAACTTCCTATAATTAAGTAACTTTGTGCATTTGAACTACTGTCAATGGAGGGGAGACCTTAATTTTTGACCACTGTAGCAGAGCAAACTAAACACATTTTCAATACACTAAACACATTTTCAATACATTAAAGAAACAAGCCCTTAACAAACATGAACATGTAACTTTCAACAGCAATAGTTCTCAACTTTTACTGCAGTAGAACACAACTTGATGTGGTTATAAGACAATGGGAAGGATCCTAAGTGGAAATGTGACAGAGGATAAATCAAGATAAGTTTTCATAAATAGTCTTTTGGTTACCTTATTACTGAAAACAAATAAATCATCCGCATGAGCTGATCCTTCACTGTACATTTTTATAATTCCTTGGTTCCTTTTCAGTGATTGCGCAACGTGGTGGCGATCGCATGTTGGTAGGTGGATTTGCAGGTAGAATTGCTGGACTCTGTCATTTTTTGGTGGCGATGATAAATACCAATTTCAGAATAGTTCCAGCTCTTAATCCATCCATCCGAGGCATTGGAAAGCGTCAGGAAAAGCCTCTCTCGGAACCAGCACAATACACAACTTTTACATGAGGAGTTGATAGTTTGGGCCGGCCGAAGTGGCCGTGCGGTTAAAGGCGCTGCAGTCTGGAACCGCAAGACCGCTACGGTCGCAGGTTCGAATCCTGCCTCGGGCATGGATGTTTGTGATGTCCTTAGGTTAGTTAGGTTTAACTAGTTCTAAGTTCTAGGGGACTAATGACCGCAGCAGTTGAGTCCCATAGTGCTCAGAGCCATTTGAACCATTTTTGATAGTTTGGTAGCTCGTCCCCGCTGACTCTTGGTTCAACCTTTTTACCCATGCCAACCACATTTTGCGCGCGCTACAAAGTTCTGTTCCATAGGAGAACCACAACGCCTTTTACATACAAAATAACTAAGAACCCTAGGTGAAGGTCAGCAGTTTACATAACAGCAACCAAACATATTAAATAAAACAGAACATTTGCATATATCGACATTTGTACAAAAAATTATTCACACAGAAATTACAATTATATACAGTAGATTTTGTTCCCGCCAATTGAGAAAAAGAATGTAAACGACAGATACACTACATTGCGTAGAATCAAACCATGACATCAAAGTTTTTACAAAGAAAGGAGTATACAATTTTGTATTATCGATTCAATCAAACACATTTAGAGAAGCTCAACAATGGAATGTTGAACAAAACAGAAATCAAAATGAACCAACAAAAGGTATGTGAACCGTGCATTTAATTTTCAAAGAATATTCTTAAAATTTTATTTCGTTTACTAGCGATTCATCAAGAACATTAACACATTTAATCACACTATGTGAGCGTGGAAGTAGTTGCCAGGAAGTAACTGATGAAATCATAATCAATTTGCTTCTAACAAATGGGAATTTTATTCCTAGAAGCGTTAAAAAAAAAAATTTCAAATCATAAGCACAAAGCACCCTCTAAATATCAAGTTACAATTTATTCAGAGGCAGAAAGAAACAAATTTTTGAGTGTATGAGCTTTCAGGCTGAGAACCTCGCCGCTCCCTTTTGAGGTGGCCATAGTCACGACCGCTCACAACCTCTGAAAGACTACACTGGTGCAAATCTGCAGCACACCAGATTACTTTAAACTAAAAGTTTTAATAATTCACACAAGCACACAAACTATGCACCCCGCAGGAGGGATGGACATGGTGCAAAACACGAAAATTAAAATATTAACTTGCCATCGAAGGTGCAACGTGATTTTAGCTTCTAAGAAAAGTCTTACGGTGGAAGGGCAACTTTATATACTAAAATGGCCTTATAAATAAAAGACCATGAAATGCAATCATATATAACATTATACCAGGTTGGCCAAACGAGTTAACATGCTCTACAGTACACATACACCGCCTATCAAGATGATAGGCAAGATAAAAACATATTTCAGGAGTTAGGTCGTTACACTCCAAGCAATGAATTCGTTAACACACCGAATCCGACAAACATGACAGAGGCAGCTACTAACGTACGGCAGATTGATAGGGAGATTACCGAACAACCCGAACCCCAACTTGCTCTAACCCGCCCCTACTCCACAAGGGAAAAACGGACCACCCAATTCATAAATAACCACCTTCTCGCGGGTTTGCAAACGGAGATGAATGGCCGGCCGTGTTGGCCGAGTGATTCTAGGCGCTACAGTCTGGAACCGCGCGACCGCTACGGTCGCAGGTTCGAAGCCTGCCTCGGGCATGAGTTTGTGTGATGTCCTTAGGTTTAAGTAGTTCTAAGTTCTAGGGGACTGATGACCTCAGAAGTTAATTCCCATAGTGCTTAGAGCCATTTGAACCATTTGAGATGAATGATGGGACAACCCCAAAACAAAGCGGCTCGTGACCTCACCAAGAAAACAAGTAGAATTTAACAAGTAAATGAAACAACATATCACCACTCACTTAACTTCCAATAAACTGCGATTTCTGGAGAAGACCTGGCGCAGCACCCCCCAATCGCTCTCCCGAACCGTCCGCTGCCGTCAACGGACGCAGGAAGGCGCGCCGATCTCCCGTCTCACGGCGTCGCAGCTCGCACCGGCCAGACCGATGTCGTGGGTTGACTCCTGTTGCTCTAGTGTCAGCCGCGAAGCCACAGCCCCTCGCTATACGCCGCGCCCCTCTGGACTCACGTGGCGACCTCACATGCGCCGACGCTCAAGGCGGACAAGTCATCTAGTGTCTCAGTGCGCGACCGACCAACCGATCGATCCAACCGCCAATGACCGTTGCCTGAGCAACTTGAGCAGGCTGGCGGCCTAACGCGCAGATTCAGATGCAGGAACTAAGCCCCGACCGGGCGACTACTCGCTGTGTTCTCTTACTGGCGGAGTGGAAAGACTCTCATTTATCCGGCTTTAAAGATTGATCCGAACGAAAGACATACTAACACTCCGGACGACAGACAGACAGACACTAGCTGCCTCACAAATTCGGACGAGAGGCAGACTAGCAAGCTAGGGACAGAGACTGACCCCAGACTGACTCCAGACTCACCCAGACTGACCAACAGGTGAGCTCATAGCGCCCCTTAAATGCACGTCAACAGGCAACCTTTCCCCTTTCCCACCAGAGGGAGACACCAAAGCTGCGATTGCCACAGCGGCGCCACCGCCAGAAACGGAGGGCGACTGCTTCACACTACGCGCTGCGGCGAGCTCTTCAAAACAGCACGTTTTACCACGGCTCAGTATTTAGTGTCTAAGCTATGGTGTAACACATCGACATCGTCAGTTACGATTTCAGTGGGCACGAGGTCATCGAAATAGGACTCTGAATTAACTGAAACGTACCAAATGGTCGGATAACTCGCGTTTCTTGTTGCACCAGGTCGATGGACGTATCTGAAACGCCGTTATCCAGGTGAACAGTTGCTCAAAACATGCATCGCGCACACGGACGGCGGTCAATCGGCGGTCGGAGTATGCTATGGGAGACATTCGCTTGAACATCAATGGCTCCTGCGGCAGTAATCGAAGGCACCGAGGCAGATGTGGAGTGCATGAACATTATTGCAAACCACTTGCATCCCTCCGTTATTGATGTATCTTGATGGCGGTGGCTTCTTTCAGTAGGATAACTGACCATGTCACAGGCCCAGAATAGGGCTACAAAGGTTTCAGGAACACGATAATTGATGTCTTGGCTATCAAGCTCGCCTGATCTGAACGCGATGGAACACATATGGGACGTAGTCGGGCGCCATATCCGCTCAGGCAAACCACAGGATGGGAATTTACGGAAACTGCGTGACCTGTACGTGGAAATTTGTTGCCACACACTTTGAAAAACTACCAAGGATCTCTCAGAAGCCATGCCACGTAGAATACCTGCTGTAGTGATTTCCAGTTGAACCAACACGCTATTAAGCAAGTGGTCATAATGTTTTAGCTTATCATTGTATTAAGAGAGACGTCTACAGGCGTTAAAGTAACCTCTGGCGTGGCACAGGAGAGTGTTATGGGACCATTGCTTTTCACAATATATACAGGGTGATTCAAAAAGAATACCACAACTTTAAAAATGTGTATTTAATGAAGGAAACATAATATAACCTTCTGTTATACATCATTACAAAGAGTATTTAAAAAGGTTTTTTTCACTCAAAAACAAGTTCAGTGATGTTCAATATGGCCCCCTCCAGACACTCGAGCAATATCAACCCGATTCTCCAACTCGTTCCACACTCTCTGTAGCATATCAGGCGTAACAGTTTGGATAGCTGCTGTTATTTTCGTTTCAAATCATCAATGGTGGCTGGGAGAGGTGGCCGAAACACCATATCCTTAACATACCCCCATAAGAAAAAATCGCAGGGCGTAAGATCAGGGCTTCTTGGAGGCCAGTGATGAAGTGCTCTGTCACGGGCTGCCTGGCGGCCGATCCATCGCCTCGGGTAGTTGACGTTCAGGTAGTTACGGACAGATAAGTGCCAATGTGATGGCGCTCCATCCTGCTGAAATATGAATTGTTGTGCTTCTTGTTCGAGCTGAGGGAACAGCCAATTCTCTAACATCTCCAGATACTGTAGTCCAGTTACAGTAGCACCTTCGAAGAAAAAGGGACCAAAAACTTTATTGGCTGAAATGGCACAGAAAACGTTCACCTTAGGCGAGTCACGTTCATACTGAGTTGTTTCCCGCAGATTCTCAGTGCCCCATATACAGACATTGTGACGGTTGACTTTCCCGTTAGTGTGGAAAGTTGCTTCATCACTAAACACAATCTTTGAAACGAAAGATTCATCTGTTTCCATTTGAGCAAGGATAAAATCACAGAAATCGATTTTTTTAATCTTATCAGCTGCAGACAGTGCTTGAACCAATTTCAGACGATAAGGTTTCATAACTAACCTTTTTCGTAGGACTCTCCATACAGTTGATTGTGGAATTTGCAGCTCTCTGCTAGCTCTGCGAGTCGCTTTTCCTGGGCTGCGAACAAATGCTTGCTGGATGCGTGCTACATTTTCATCACTCGTTCTCGGCCCTCCAGAACTTTTCCCTTTGCACAAACACCCATTCTCTGTAAACTGTTTATACCAACGTTTAATACACCACCTATCAGGAGGTTTAACACCATACTTCGTTCGAAATGCACGCTGAACAACTGTCGTCGATTCACTTCTGCCGTACTCAATAACACAAAAAGCTTTCTGTTGAGCGGTTGCCATCTTAGAATCAACTGCCGCTGACGCCTAGTCAACAGCGCCTCAAGCGAACAAATGTACAACTAAATGAAACTTTACAGCTCCCTTAATTCGCCGACAGATAGTGCTTAGCTCTGCCTTTTGTTGTTGCAGATTTTTAAATTCATAAAGTTGTGGTATTCTTTTTGAATCACCCTGTATATAAATGACCTAGTAGATAGTGTCAGAAGTTCCATGCGGCTTTTCGCGGATCAGAGACAGGTAGTGCTATTTTCATTGTTTTCTACAAGAAGTGTCTAGTAACCACAGTTTAGTCAACTATCAGCCGCCTTTAGTGAATTAGCAGTCTATTTAAAAGTTGATTATCTCTCTACAGTAAATTGATTTCTTAGGATGGATAGGATGTGTGACTGCTGTGTACAGACGCAGAAGGAGCTGGCCACTGTTCGCGAACAGCTGAACGTGTTGATGGCCGCGGTCAGCCGTCTTCAGGCTGCTGCCTCGGAGTGTAGCGGCAGTGGGGAGTCCGGTGCGTCGCATGGTACACCCCAGGTGTTACATGCTTCACCCACTGTCCCTGATGTCGAGACATTTTCGCGGGTACCGGGCGCGGTTGGGCCACCCTCTCGCCAAGGGGAGTGGCGGGTTCAGCGGCGTTCGCGGCGCACGAGGCGGAGGGTCAATGTGGAGGCTGGCCGCGTGGCATCGCCTGCTCTGCCTGTGAGGGGACATGTGGCTGCTCCTTCAGCAAGGTCCGAGCAGGCACAGGCAGGGGGGGGGGAGGTTTATTAGTGATTGGGAGCTCCAACGTTAGGCGGGTGATGGAGCCCCTTAGGGAAATAGCCGAATGGTCGGGGAAGAAGGCCAGTGTTCACTCTGTCTGCTTGCTGGGGGGTCTCACCCGAGATGTGGAGGAGGCCCTGCCGGAGGCGATAGAGAGCACTGGGTGCCCCCGACTGCAAATTGTTGCTCATGTCGGCACCAATGACTCATGCCGTCTGGGTTCAGAGGTCATCCTCAGTTCATACAGGCGGTTGGTGGAGTTGGTGAAGGCGGAAAGCCTCGCTCGCGGGGTGGAATCTGAGCTAGCTATTTGTAGTATCGTTCCCAGAATCGATCGCGGTCCTCTGGTTTGGATCCGAGTGGAAAGCTTAAACCAGAAGCTCAGACGATTCTGCGGAGATCTGGGGTGCAAATTTCTCGACCTCCGCTATCGGGTGGAGAAATGTAGGGTCTCTCTGAATAGGTCAGGCGTGCACTAGACGCAGGAAGCGGCTACAAGGATAGCGGAGTACGTGTGGAGGGCACATGTGGGTTTTTTAGGTTAGAGAATTCCCTCCCTAGGCCCGACAAGACGCCTCCTGAGACGCGACAAGGTAGTAGTAGGCAAAGAAAGGTCCCAGAACTGCTCTCATTAATAAACGGACACAATGCCCACATAGTACTAGGGACAGGAAGTTGGCTGTAACCAGATGTAAACAGTAATGAAATTCTAAGCTCAGATTGGAATGTATACTGCAGAGACAGGCTGGACAGTGAAGTGGGAGGCGTGTTTATAGCGATAAGAAGTGCAATAGTATCGAAGAAAATTGACGAAGATCCGAAATGTGAAATAATTTGGGTGAAGGTCACGGTTAAAGTAGGCTCAGACATGGTAATTGTATGTCTCTATAGGCCCCCTGGCTCAGCAGCTGTAGTGGCTGAGCACCTGAAGGATAATTTGGAAAATATTTCGAGTAGATTTCCCCACCATGTTATAGTTCTGGGTGGAGATTTTAATTTGCCGGATATAGACTGGGAGACTCAAACATTCACAACGGGTGGCAGGGACAAAGAATCTAGTGGAATTTTTTAAGTGCTTTATCTGAAAACTGCCTTGAGCAGTTAAACAGAGAACCGACTCGTGGCGATAACATATTATACCTTCTGGTGACAAACAGACCCGAACTATTTGAAACAGTTAACGCAGAACAGGGAATCAGCGATCATAAAGCGGTTACTGCATCGATGATTTCAGCCGTAAATAGAAATATTAAAAAAGGTAGGAAGATTTTTCTGTTTAGCAAAAGTGACAAAAAGCAAATTTCAGAGTACCTGACGGCTCAACACAGAAGTTTTGTCTCAAGTACAGATAGTGTTGAGGATCAGTGGACAAAGTTCAAAACAATCGTACAATATGCGTTAGATGAGTATGTGCCAAGCAAGATCGTAAGAGATGGAAAAGAGCCACCGTGGTACAACAACCGAGTTAGAAAACTGCTACGGAAGCAAAGGGAACTTCACAGCAAACATAAACATAGCCAAAGCCTTGGAGACAAACAAAAATTGCGCGAAGCGAAATGTAGTGTGAGAAGGGCTATGCGAAAGGCGTTCAATGAATTCGAAAGTAAAGTTCTATGTACTGACTTGGCAGAAAATCCTAAGAAATTTTGGTCTTATGTAAAAGCGGTAGGTGGATCAAAACAAAATTTCCAGACTCTCTGTGACCAAAATGATACTGAAACAGAGGATGACAGACTAAAGGCCGAAATACTAAATGTCTTTTTCCAAAACTGTTTCACAGAGGAAGACTGAACTGTAGTTCCTTCTCTAGATTGTCACACAGAAGACAAAATGGCAGATATCGAAATAGACGACAGAGGGATAGAGAAACAATTAAATTCGCTCAAAAGAGGAAAGGCCGGTGGACCTGATGGGATACCAGTTCGATTTTACACAGATTACGCGAAGGAACTTGCCCCCCTTCTTGCAGCGGTGTACCGTAGGTCTCTAGAAGAGCGTAGCGTTCCAAAGGATTGGAAAAGGGCACAGGTCATCCCCGTTTTCAAGAAGGGACGTCGAACAGTTGTGCAGAACTATAGACCTATATCTATAACGTCGATCAGTTGTAGAATTTTGGAACACGTATTATGTTAGAGTATAATGACTTTTCTGGAGACTTGAAATCTACTCTGTAGGCATCAGCATGGGTTTCGAAAAAGACGATCGTGTGAAACCCAGCTCGCGCTATTCGTCCACGAGACTCAGAGGGCCATAGACACGGGTTCCCAGGTAGATGCCGTGTTTCTTGACTTCCGATAGGCGTTCGATACGGTTCCCCACAGTCGTTTAATGAACAAAGTAAGAGCATATGGACTATCAGACCAAATGTGTGATTGGATTGAAGAGTTCCTAGATAACAGAACGCAGCATGTCATTCTCAATGGAGAGAAGTCTTCCGAAGTAAGAGTGATTTCAGGTGTGTAGCAGGGGAGTGTCGTAGGACCGTTGCTATTCACAATATACGTAAATGACCTTGTGGATGACATCGGAAGTTCACTGAGGCTTTTTGCGGATGATGCTGTGGTTTATCGAGAGGTTGTAACAATGGAAAATTGTGCTGAAATGCAGGAGGATCAGCAACTAATTGACGCATGGTGCAGGGAATGGCAATTGAATCTCAATGTAGACAAGTGTAATGTGCTGCGAATACATAGAAAGAAAGACCCCTTATCATTTAGCTACAATATAGCAGGTCAGCAACTGGAAGCAGTTAATTCCATAACTTATCTGGGAGTACGCATTAGGAGTGATTTAAAATGGAATGATCATATAAAGTTGATCGTCGGTAAAGCAGATAACAAACTGAGAGCCATTGGAAGAATCCTAAGGAAATGCAATCCGAAAACAAAGGAAGTTGGATACAGTTCGCTTGTTCGCCCACTGCTTGAGTACTGCTCAGCAGTGTTGGATCCGTACCAATAGGGACGATAGAAGAGATACAAAAGATACAACGGAGAGCAGCTTGCTTCATTACAGGATCATTTAGCAATCGCGAAAGCGATAGATAAACTCCAGTGGAAGACTCTGCAGGAGAGACGCTCAGTAGCTCGGCACGGGCTTCTGTTGAAGTTTCGAGAACATACCTTCACCCAGGAGTCAAGCAGTATATTGCTCCCTCCTACGTATATCTAGCGAAGAGACCATGAGGATGAAATCAGAGAGATTAGAGCCAACACAGAGGCATACCGACAATCCTTCTTTCCACGAACAATACGAGACTGGAATAGAAGGGAGAACCGATAGAGGTACTCAAGGTACCCTCCGCCACACACCGTCAGGTGGCTTGCGGAGTATGGATGTAGATGTAGATGTAGATGCTGTAGTATAAAGAGAAGTTGCAGCATTAGAAAATTGCAGCGAATTCAGGAAGATTTGCAGCGGATGGACACTTGGTGCAGCGAGTGGCAACTGACCCTTAACATAAACAAATGTAATGTATTGCGAATACATAGAAAGAGGGATCCTTTATTGTATGATTATATGATAGCGGAACAAACACTGGTAGCAGTTACTTCGGTAAAATATCTGGGAGTATGCGTACGGAATGATTTGAAGTGGAATGATCATATAAAATTAATTGTTGGTAAGGCGGGTGCACGGTTGAGATTCATTGGGAGAGTCCTTAGAAAATGCAGTCCATCAACAAAGGAGGTGGCTTAAAAAGCACTCGTTCGACCTATACCTGAGTGTTGCTCATGAGTGTGGGATCCGTGCCATGTCGAGTTGACAGAGGAGATACAGAAGATCCAAAGAAGAGCGGCGCGTTTCGTCACAGGGTCATTTCGTAAACGTGGTAGCGTTACGGAGATGTTTAGCAAACTCAAGTGGCAGACTCTGCAAGAGATGATCTCTGCATCGCGGTGTAGCTTGTTGTCCAGGTTTCGAGAGTGTGCGTTTCTAGATGAGGTATCGAATATATTGCTTCCCCCTACTTATACCTCCCGACGAGATTACAAATTTAAAATTGGAGAGATTCGAGCGCGCCTTCGTCCTTCCCGCGAACCATAAGCGACTGGAATAGGAAAGGAATGACAGTGGCACGTAAAGTGCCCTCCGCCACACACTGTTGGGTGGCTTGCGGACTATAAATGTAGATGTAGATGTAGAATCGAAAGCACTTTACTTTTCAAAATACAGGTTGATCCTTACAATGAATTGAAAACAGCTTTAGTTAACATGGTCTCTATTAATAAGAAATAGTACTGTTACAGGGTTCAAAACGACTGATTCATACTCAAACTAGTGTTCGCGTTTAGAATTACATTGTATTGTATTTTATGCTATACACAAGGTGGTGCCACCAAAAATCTTGCCTCCTTTCATAGCACTGTTGACCGACTTTGAATAATTTCATATTAAGCGAATAGTAAAAAAGTCTCAATACTTTTCTGAAATTTAGGATACAGGGAGTATAGAACACATGACACACACTTATATTCGGCTGTTTTTACTTTATTGTCAGGTTAAACCTGAATTTTCTCATAGCTACTGCCTCACGTCAGTTTTTGAACAAATAGTATTGTTCTTCAAAAACTGTGATGTTTGTTTTTGATACAACTACAACAATAAAGGGCCCAAATACACAGATACCAACCACAGCCCAGAAAATAATGGAACAAAGCTCATATTATGAACTTTCAAACAAAGATAAATCAAGTACTAACACCCATTTATGAAAGTGAAAGTAAGCAACAGGTCTCTAATTATCGACCCATCACCGTGCTTTCATTGTTGTCAAATATTTTTCAGAAGATAGTTTACAACGAAATACTCAACATCTCGTTTAGTAATAGCTCAGTTCACCTTACGTAAAGAATTCGCTATTGAGAGTGCAATATAAGATCGCTCGTATTTTTCTGATGGGACCGAACATGTAGCAATACTGTGCTGGTATTTTCTAAAATCTTGCTAGTTTTCTGACTGTGTAGATTACAACATTCTACTTTGAAAAATGGAATTTTATAGTATTAAAGGTATTTCTCTGGCACGTATTAGTTTGATAATACAGTACTGGCCATTAAAATTGCTACACCACGAAGATGACGTGCTACAGAGGCGAAATTTAACCGACAGGAAGAAGTTGCTATGATATGCTAATGATTAGCTTTTCAGAGGATTCACACTAGGTTGGCGCCAGTGGCGACACCTACAACGTGCTGGCATGAGGAAATTTTCCAACCTATTTCTCATACACAAACAGCAGTTGACCGGCGTTGCCTGGTGAAACGTTGTTGTGATGCCTCGTGTAACGAGGGGAAATGCGTACCATCACGTCGCCGACTTTGATAACGGTCGGATTGTAGCCTACCGCGATAGCGGTTTATCGTATTGCGACATTGCTGCTCGCGTTGGTCGAGATCCAATGACTGTTGGCAGAATATGGAATCGGTGGGTTCAGGAGGGTAACACGGAACTCCGTGCTGGATCCCAACGGCCTCGTATCACTAGCAGTCGAGATGACAGCCTCCGCATGGCTGTAACGGATCGAGCAGCCACGTCTCGATCCCTGAGTCAACAGATGGGGACATTTGTAAGACAACAACCATCTGCACGAACAGTGCGACGACGTCTGCAGCAGCATGGACTATCAGCTCGCAGACCATGGCTGCGGTTACCCTTGACTCTGCATCACACACAGGAGCGCCTGCAATGGTGTACTCAACGACGAACCTGGGTGCACCAATGGCAAAACGTCATTTTTTCGGATGAATACAGGTTCTGTTTACAGCATCATGACAGTCGCATCCGTGTTTGACGACATCGCGGTGAACGCATATTGGAAGCGTGTATTCGTCATCGCCATACTGGCGTATCACCCGGCGTGATGGTATGGGGTGCCATTGGTTACTCGTCTCGGTCACCTCTTGTTCGCATTGACGGCACTGTGAACAGTGGACGTTACATTTCAGATGTGGCTCTACCCTTCATTCGATCCCTGCGAAACCCTAAATTTCAGCAGGATAATGCACGACCGTATGTTGCAGGTCCTGTACGGGCCTTTCTGGATACAGTAAATGTTCGACTGCTGCCCTGGTCAGCACATTCTCCAGATCTCTCACCAATTGAAAACGTCTGGTCAATGGTGGCCGAGCAACTGGCTGGTCACAATACGCCAGTCACTACTCTTGGTGAACTGTAGTATGCTGCATGGGCAGCTGTACCTGTACACGCCATCCAAGCTCTGTTTGACTCAATGCCCAGGCGTATCAAGGCCGTTATTACGGCCAGAGGTGGTTGTTCTGGGTACTGATTTCTCAGGATCTATGCACCCAAACTGCGTGAAAATGTAGTCACATGTCAGTTCTAGTATGATATATTTGTCCAATGAATACCCGTTTATCATTTGCATTTCTTCTTGGTGTAACAATTTTAATGGCCAGTATGGTTAGGAGATCTACCAAGTTTAGTTTACATACGATAATTACAGCCCACACTGGGCATCTGTGAGTTACTGCACTTTAATTGTAACCAACGGGTATAATAAGCAAGCACCGGTCTCGGTAGATGTAATAAGTGGAGGGGACGTGGGAGAGCGCCGTGTGAGTGGTGTGGCTCCCTGTTGCAGGTGTTCGACCTGTGCAACACGGACTCGTTCCAGTACATCCGCAGCCTGCGCGACCAGATGTGGGAGAGCCGCGACATGCGCCACGTGCCAGTCGTCGTCGTCGGCAACAAGCTGGACGCGCTGCAGATGCACGCCGCCGCCGCCGCCGCCGCCGCCCAGCCGCCCACCCCCGGCTCAGGTGCGCCTGCCTCTGGAAGCACACAACCATGTAACGTTCGAACGGCACGCAGTCGGTACCACTGTAGAGCAGTCTAGCCACTACAGGACATTCTTTATTCTTCCCCCCCGTGCTATCGAGTCTACTCACGGACACACCGTACCTACTGTACTCTGACTGGCTGGTGGACAACAGACGGAACAAGTCACGTTAGATTGCATAGTCCTTTAGGTAAACGGCCCTGTTTTGTAGCTTTTGCATTAAATTTTGTGTCCAGTAAAAATACTGCGAGGGTCACACCAAAAGAAATGCACACTATTTTTTTAAAAAAAATACAGTTTTCATTCTGCATGTGTGAAATTTTTACAGTGCGTAGATACATCCTTCCCTCTTGTTTTCAAACTTAGTTCAACCTGTTCCCGTGAGTGGCGCCGTCACAGCATCTCTTCAAGATGGCTGCTACACTTGACGTTCGCCGTCCATAGTGGTCGTGCGGTTCTAGGCGCTACAGTCTGGAGCCGAGCGACCGCTACGGTCGCAAGTTCGAATCGTGCCTCGGGCATGGATGTGTGTGATGTCCTTAGGTTAGTTAGGTTTAATTAGTTCTAAGTTCTAGGCGACTGATGACCTCAGAAGTTCAGTCGCATAGTGCTCAGAGCCATTTTGAACTTGACGTTCGTCAGAAGCAACGTAATGTCATAGAATTCGTATGCTGTGAAAACGAGACAGTGGGAAACATCCACAAGAGGTTGAAAAAGGTGTATGGAGATGCTGCTGTCGATCGCAGTACAGTTAGTCGGTGGGCAAGCAGGTTACGTGATGAAAGCGGGCACTGCAATATTGAGGATTGTCCTGGCAACGGCAGGCCTCGTACTGCACACACTCCAAACAATGTGCAGAGATATATGAAGACAGTAACTGTTCTCGAAAGAACAGAATACTGTTGATGACCGTGCAGCTTTTCCCTGGAATAAATGATGACTAACTGAAACCCTCAGCTGCAGACAGGTGTAGTTGATATACCTCGGTGTGGACAGCTGAAAATGTGTGCCCCGACCGGGACTCGAACCCGGGATCTCCTGCTAACATGGCAGACGCTCTACCCATCTGAGCCACCGAGGACACAGATGAATAGCGCGACTGCAGGGTCATATCCCTTGCACGCTTCCCGTGAGACTCACATTCCCAACTGTCCACAATTCTACATATGTAATGTACCTTGTAGATATTTGTCCATTCACTCATGTGCAGAGAGTTAACTCTGCTGACAGACGCATCACTGACTGCTGACAGACGCATCACAGTGAACGAATTTGTCACGCTACGTTGGGATAGGGGAAGGAGGTGTATGCACAATACTCAGTGTTGGCGTTAAAAAAGGTTTGTGCCAGGTGGGTTCCTATGATGTTGACAGTGGCTCAGAAAGAAACAAGAAAAACGGTATGCAGCGAACTTTTGGAACAGTACGAGATGAATTTCTTGGAAGAATTCTGACAAGTGATGAAACGTGGCTCCATCATTTTTCACCAGAGACGAAGAGGCAATCAATGGAGTGGCATCATGCAAATTCACCCAAGGAAAAAAAATTCAAAACCACACTTTCTGCTGGAAAAGTTGTGGTTACAGTGTTTTTCGATTCCGAAGGACTCTTGCTTGTGGACATCATGTAACGTGGAACCACCATAAATTCCGATGCATATGTGGCGACACTGAAGAAACTTCAAACTCGACTGAGTCGTGTTCGACCACATCGGCAAAAGTAGGATGTTTTGCTGTTGCACGACAATGCACGGCCACATGTCAGTCAAAAATCCATCGAAGCGATCACAAAACTCGGATGGACAACACTGAAACACCCGCCTTACATTCCTGACCTGGCTTCATCTGACTATCCTGTCTTTGGGAAACTGAAACACTCTCTTGGTGGAACAAGGTTTGAAGATGATGACTCCCTTGTGCACATTGCCAAACAGTGGCTCCAACAGGTAGGTCCAGAATTTTACCGTGCGGGTATACAGGCGCTGGTTCCAAGATGGAGTAAAGCAGTTGACAGGGATGGAAATTATATGGAGAAATGAAAATATTTTTCCTACAGAATGTCTCTACACACTGTAAAACTTTCAAACATGTAGAATAAAAGATGGAATTTATAAAAAATAGTGTGCATTTCTTTTGTAGTGACCCTCGTATTTGTCACAACTGGTGCATTAAAGATACTTCGAAACACTTCTTCCTTTATATTACACTGAAGCGCCGAAGAAACTGGTATAGCATGCGTATTCAACTACAAAGATATGTAAACAGGCAGAATACGGCGCTACGGTCGGCAACGCCTATATAGCGCAACAACTCTCTGGCGCTGTTGTTAGATCGGTTATTGTTGCTAAATGGCAAGTAATCAAGATTTTAATGAGTTTGAAGGTGGAGTTATACTCGGCGCACGAGCGACAGGATACAGCATCTCAGAGATGGCGACGAAGTGGGGATTTTCCTGTACGACCATTTCAAAAATCTACCGTGAGTATCACGAATCCATTAAAACATAAAATCTCCAACATCGCTATAGCCGGAAAAAGATCCTGCAGGAACGGGACCAATGACGGCTGTAGAAAATCGTTCAAAGTGACAGAAGTGCAACCCTTCCGCAAACTGCTTGCAGATTGCAATGCTGGGCCACCAACTAATGTCGGTGTACGAACTACTCAACGAATCATCATCCATACGCGCTTTCGAAGCCGGAGGCCAACTTGTGTACCCTTGATGACTGCATGACACAAAGCTTTACGCCTCGCTGGCCCCGTCAACACCGACATTGGACTGTTGACGACTGGAAACAGGGTGTCTGATCGGACGAGTCTCGTTTCAAATTGTATCGAGCGGATGGACGTGTACGGGTATGAAGACAACTTCATGAATCCATGGACACTGCATGTCAGCAGGAGACTGTTCAAGCAGGTGGAGGCTCTGTGATGGTGTGGGACGTGGCGTGAAAACGACTATTGTCTGAAGTAGTGCTGGAGGGAATTGACCCCATGAATCCTGCAGGGCTGTTCGTAAATCCGTAAGAGTACGAGGGGGTGAGATCTCTTCCGAACAGCACATTGCAAGGCATCCCAGATATGCTCAATAATGTTAATAATGTTCATGACTGGGGAGTTTGGTGGCCAACGGAAGTGTTTAAACTCAGAAGAGTGTTCCTGGAGGCACACTGTAGCAATTCTGGACCTGTGGGGTGTCGCATTGTCCTGCTAGAATTCCCCAAGTCTGTCGGAATGCACAGTAGACATGAATGGATGCAGACGATAAGCCAAGATGCTTATGTACGTGACACCTTTCAGCGTCGTATCTAGATGTATCAGGGATCCCACATCACTCCAACTGCACACGCTCCACACCATTACAGAGCCTCCACTAGCCCCTGCTGACATGCAGGGACCACGGATTCATGTGCTTGTCTCCATATACGTACACGTCCATTCGTTCAATACAATTTGAAACGAGACTCGTCCGACCGGTCAACATGTTTCCAGTCATCAACAGTCCAATGTCGTTGTCGACCGGCCCGGGCGAAGCGTAAAGCTTTGAGTCGTGTCGGCATCAAGGGTACACGAGTCGGTCCTCAGCCGCAAAACCCCTTTTCGATTATGTTTCGTTGACTGGTTCGGACGTTGACACTTGATGGCCCAGCACTGAAATCTGCAGCGGGAGGCTTTCACTTCTGTTATGTTCAACGATTCTCTTCATTCGTCGTTGGTCCCGTTCTTACAGGATCTTTTCCCGGCTGCAGCGATGTCGCAGATTTGATGTTTTACTGGATTCCTGATACTCATGGAAAACACGTGCAATGATAATACGGGAAAATCCCCAGTTCATCGCTACCTCGGAGATTCTGTGGCCCATCGCTCTGCCTGTTTACATATCTCTGTATTTTAATACGCATGCCCATACCAATTTCTTTGAAGTTTCAGTGTATATACTGAAGTATGTGTGGTAGAATGATATAGTTTGCAGGTGCATTTCGTGGCATATGTGGATAGTACCTGTGAAATTTACTGCAAATAAAGTTAGCACCACAGAAGAAGTACATTTAAACGTCATGCATAAGGCGGCAGTTTTTCAGGCAGCTCATTGTTTATATCGTCATATCTACTTAACTATGATAGGCAGGTGATTCTTACCCCCACAGCGATTGTTGCCTGACAGTAAATCGTATGTGTACCGAATTTATTTGAAATCGGCCAGTGGCTTAGGAGAAGGTGTGGAACATCTATTTTTACTGTATGTCTGCTCGTATGTATGCATTAAACGTCGTGTGGCATTCCTGCCTGCGATTGTGGCGATCTGTCTATGTGTAGGCGAATATTATAACCGGTGTTAGTAAGTCCACCCAAGTGCAAGCGTCACCGGAAGGGGCCTAAATGGAAATCCCCTAAGAATATGCAATGATTAACACTTATTATCTCCCCAATACAAATGTTCTCATCTAACTACGTGGGCTATTAAGTTAAAACTGTGTGCAGTGACACCAGCGTGTAATATGTGTATACTGAGGGGTTCTAATGTTAGTTATTCATACGTCACGGTCATTTGCGGTCAAATGGAGCTCACGAAACCTATCTGTGCGCCCTCTGTTTTGACTCTGCAGGCAGTAACTGTTCCGAGCTTAGACGTGAACATTGTTCGCAATATTCATTCTAGGGTACAACGACACCTCATCGGCGAGTACATATTTCTGTTCAACAGATTGACCCATTTGACCGGGGCTGTATACTGGAGGCGGCCGTGGTGGCCGAGCAGTTCTAGGCGCTACAGTCTGGAACAGCGCGACCGCTACAGTCGTAGGTTCGAATCCTGCCTCGGGCATGGATGTGTGTGATGTTCTTAGGTTAGTTAGGTTTTAGTAGTTCTAAGTTCTAGGGGACTGATGACCTCAGACGTTAAGTCCCATAGTTCAAAAATTCAAATGGCTCTGAGCGCTATGCGACTTAACTTCTGAGGTCATTAAACCTAACTAACCTAAGGACATCACACACATCCATGCCCAAGGCAGGATTCGAACCTGCGACCGTAGCGGTCGCTCGGTCCCAGACTGTAGCGCCTAGAACCGCACGGCCACTCCGGCCAGCTAAGTCCCGTAGTGCTCAGAGCCATTTGAACCATTTGTATTCTGGACCTACAGGATTCCGAATGGATGTATTGACAGCTTTTAGCTGGGGCACATACTGCCCCTGTCGTACCAACGAGGATAACAGTAGGACGTATGCCTCGGGCCATGCTACCGCTGACACCACTACACCGCCATGCATGGCTGCTCTGGTGTCGTGAAGGAGTCGACTGGTGAGCACAATTGCGTTGTGTCGTCTTCAGTGATCGGAATAGGTTCTGTTCGTATGCGAGTGATGGACGTACACGTGCGTCACCAGATCTATGATATTTACGAACCGGGGCAAAAACTTGATAGTGGCGCCCCCCCTCTCCCCCCCCCCCCCGACCCCCCACTCAATCATTTGAGATAGGACGTCAAAAATTAAAAAAGATAGAATTTTCAAAAAAGGGTCCATTTTCTAGCGCACATCTTTCTCAAGATTTTGATATATGAAACATATATGTTTGAGGAAATGTAAGACATGTTATTTGGTCTTAAGTTTCCCAAAGTGCATTGCCATGCATCTTCACACAGCATTCTTCTATCGCACTCACTGCATTTCGCTCTTTGGAATTCAAACGTGTATATTTTGTAATGGAAGCCATCGAGCCAACGTTCAGAACAGTGGAAATTGAAATGACCTGTGGTGCCTCTCCTACTCCCAGTCGGCCGGTTTTACATCCTACCCCCCTTAAAAAAACTCATAATGACTACTGGGTGAGACTATTTGTGACCGGGAGAATAAGGACTCTTCAGAAAATTTGCACTCTTTATTGCCTATTAGCTAATTACTCCCCCCATCAACCATGGACCTTGCCGTTGGTGGGGAGGCTTGCGTGCCTCAGCCATACAGATGGCCGTACCGTAGGTGCAACCACAACGGAGAGGTATCTGTTGAGAGGCCAGACAAACATGTGGTTCCTGAAGAGGGGCAGCAGCCTTTTCAGTAGTTGCAGGGGCAACAGTCTGGATGATTGACTGATCTGGCCTTGTAACATTAACCAAAACGGCCTTGCTGTGCTGGTACTGCGAACAGCTGAAAGCAAGGGGAAACTACAGCCGTTATTTTTCTCGAGGACATGCAGCTTTACTGTATGATTAAATGATGATGGCGTCCTCTTGGGTAAAATATTCCGGAGGTAAAATAGTCCTCCATTCGGATCTCCGGGCGGGGACTACTCAGGAGGACGTCGTTATCAGGAGAAAGAAAACTGGCGTTCTACGGATCGGAGCGTGGAATGTCAGATCCCTTAATCGGGCAGGTAGGTTAGAAAATTTAAAAAGGGAAATGGATAGGTTAAAGTTAGATATAGTGGGAATTAGTGAAATTCGGTGGCAGGAGGAACAAGACTTTTGGTCAGGTGAATACAGGGCTATAAATACAAAATCAAATAGAGGTAATGCAGGAGTAGGTTTAATAATGAATAAAAAAAATAGGCGTGCGGGTAAGCTACTACAAACAGCATAGTGAACGCATTATTGCGGCAAAGATAAACACGAAGCCCACGCCTACTACAATAGTATAAGTTTATATGCCAACTAGCTCTGCAGTTGATGAAGAAATTGATGAAATGTATGATGAGATAAAAGAAATTATTCAGATAGTGAAGGGAGACGAAAATTTAATATTCATGGGTGACTGGAATTCGAGCGTAGGAAAAAGGAGAGAAGGAAACATAGTAGGTGAATACGGATTGGGACTAAGAAATGAAAGAGGAAGCCGTCTGGTAGAATTTTGCACAGAGCATAACTTAACAATAGCTAACACTTGGTTCAAGAATCATAAAAGAAGGTTGTATACCTGGAAGAATCCTGGAGATAATAAAAGGTATCAGATAGATTACATGATGGTAAGACAGAGATTTAGGAACCAGGTTTTAAATTGTAAGACATTTCCAGGGGCAGATGTGCATTCTGAGCACAATCTATGAACTGCAGATTGAAACTGAAGAAACTGCAAAAAGGTGGGAATTTAAGGAGATGGGACCTGGATAAACTGAAAGAACCAGAGGTTGTAGAGAGTTTCAGGGAGAGCATAAGGGAACAATTGGCAGGAATGGGGGAAAGAAATACAGTAGAAGAAGAATGGGTAGCTCTGAGGGATGAAGTAGTGAAGGCAGCAGACGATCAAGTAGGTTAAAAGACGAGGGCTAATAGAAATCCTTGGGTAACAGAAGAAATATTGAATTTAATTGATGAAAGGAGAAAGTATAAAAATGCAGTAAATGAAGCAGGCAAAAAGGAATACAAACGTCTCAAAAATGTGATCGACAGGAAGTGCAAAATGGCTAAGCTGGGATGGCTAGAGGACAAATGTAAGGATGTAGAGGCTTATCTCACTAGGGGTAAGATAGATACTGCCTACAGGAAAATTAAAGAGACCTTTGGAGAGAAGAAAACCACTTGTATGAATATCAAGAGCTCAGATGGAAACCCAGTTCTAAGCAAAGAAGGGAAGGCAGAAAGGTGGAAGGAGTATATAGAGGGTCTATACAAGGGCGATGTACTTGAGGACAATATTATGGAAATGGAAGAGGATGTAGATGAAGACGAAATGGGAGATAAGATACTGCGTGAAGAGTTTGACAGAACACTGAAAGACCTGAGTCGAAACAAGGCCCCGGGAGTAGACAACATTCCATTAGAACTACTGATGGCCACGGGATAGCCAGTCCTGACAAAACTCTACCATCTGGTGAGCACGATGTGTGAGACAGGAGAAATACCCTCAGATTTCAAGAAGAATATAATAATTCCAATCCCAAAGAAAGCAGGTGTTGACAGATGTGAAAATTACCGAACTATGAGTTTAATAAGTCACAGCTGCAAAATACTAACGCGAATTCTTTACAGACGAATGGAAAAACTGGTAGAAGCGGACCTCGGGGAAGATCAGTTTGGATTCCGTAGAAATGTTGGAACACATGAGGCAATACTGACCTTACGACTTATCTTAGAGGAAAGATTAAGAAAAGGCAAACCTACGTTTCTAGCATTTGTTGACTTAGAGAAAGCTTTTGACAATGTTAACTGGAATACTCTGTTTCAAATTCTGAAGGTGGCAGGGGTAAAATACAGGGAGCGAAAGGCTATTTACATTTTGTACAGAAACCAGATGGCAGTTATAAGAGTCGAGGGGCATGAAAGGGAAGCAGTGGTTGGGAAAGGAGTGAGACAGGGTTGTAGCCTCTCCCAGATGTTATTCAATCTGTATATTGAGCAAGCAGTAAAGGAAACAAAAGAAAAATTCAGAGTAGGTATTAAAATTCATGGAAAAGAAGTAAAAACCTTGAGGTTCGCCGATGACGTTGTAATTCTGTCAGAGACAGCAAAGGACTTGGAAGAGCAGTTGAACGGAATGGACAGTGTCTTGAAAGGAGGATATAAGATGAACATCAACAAAAGCAAAACGAGGATAATGGAATGTAGTCAAATTATATCGGGTGATGCTGAGAGAATTAGATTCGGAAATGAGACACTTAAAGTAGTAGAGGAGTTTTGCTATTTAGGGAGTAAAATAACTGATGATGGTCGAAGTAGAGAGGATATAAAATGTAGACTGGCAATGTCAAGGAAAGCGTTTCTCAAGAAGTGAAATTTGTTAACATCGAGTATAGATTTAAGTGTCAGAAAGTCGTTTCTGAAAGTATTTGTATGGAGTGTAGCAATGTATGGAAGTGAAACATGGACAATAAATAGTTTGGACAAGAAGAGAATAGAAGCTTTCGAAATGTGGTGCTACAGAAGAATGTTGAAGATTAGGTGGGTAGATCACGTAACTAATGAGGAGGTATTGAATAGGATTGGGGAGAAGAGAAGTTTGTGGCACGACTTGACTAGAAGAAAGGATCGAATGGTAGGACATGTTTTGAGGCATCAAGGGATCACAAATTTAGCATTGGAGGGCACCGTGGAGGGTAAAAATCGTAGAGGGAGACCAAGAGATGAATACACTAAGCAGATTCAGAAGGATGTAGGTTGCAGTAGGTACTGGGAGATGAAGAAGCTTGCACAGGATAGAGTAGCATGGAGAGCTGCATCAAACCAGTCTCAGGACTGAAGACCACAACAACAACAACAGCTAATTACTTTCTCTTTTACATGACATATAACTAAATGTAGGAAATATGAAACCAGTAAAAACAAGAGACAGTACAAATTCCCTCAATCCTTGAGTCCCAGTATTTTTTCTCTCTAATCTTACTACAGCTTTACACGGCGTGTTTTCCTTTCTGCGAAAGAGTCTATTACCTCATCAAAGTTCTTCAAACGTTCTGCTACATAAAAAATCAAAATGTCGTTGTCTAATACTGAAAAAGCTGTTAATACGAATAGTATCGAACACTGGTTTCTCGATTTCATTATTCTTATTTCACTGTCTGCTAAATAAAAGAAAATAGGACTTTGTAATACTTCAGAAATTGTAACACATGCCAAATAAGCGAGACTGTTTTGGCACAAATGGTCATTTTTATCTACCTCATTTACATAAATAACATGGCAGAATATACTTCACGAAGTACCAATATCAAATGACTATTAGATCTATTGCAAGCAAAAGTTGTTACATTGAGAAATAGTTTCACATTTCATTCATGTGCTCCATTTTCTCAAGCTGAGATCGGAAAGCAATAGTAGTACGAAATTTTTATAGAAATTTGGGCTCATCAAATTCTTCCACATAATTAGTGTGATGTTCCCGTTTCTTCTACTTTCTTGTTCTAACAAATATTCTTGTCATCACTAATTCTGCAACTATTCCTGCCATTGTCAAATCTTATTCTGCAAATAACTTCTTTAAACCTTCCAGAATCACCGGTTCAGTTATCCCGCGTTTATTACGCTGCTAGGTGTTATTGCCTGTTCTTACAACGCGTTTTCGATGCTATTCCGAGAACAGAACTTATACGGTTGCTAACCGGCGACTGTAGAACTGGTCCTCAGTAGTTTAGCGATTTGGCAAAAAAAAAATTTGTCGAAATCTCATTTTCCTGGATACACCGACAAGACATTATGTAATCTTTCCTACCTGTTATTCCTGTTAGTCGTTTATTTCCAATATGGTAGTCTGAATCTACGGATATCGCTAATAATTACACTACTGGACATTAAAATTGCTACACCACAAAGATGACGTGCTACAGAGGCGAAATTTAACCGACAGGAAGAAGATGCTGTGATATGCAAATGATTAGCTTTTCACAGCATTCACAGAAGGTTGGCGCCAGTGATGACACCTACAACGTGCTGACATGAGGAAAGGTTCCAACCCATTTCTCATACACAAACAGTAGTTGACCCGCGTTGCCTGGTGAACCGTTGTTGTGATGCCTCGTGTAAGGAGGAGAAATGCGTACCATCACGTTTCCGACTTTGATAAAGGTCGGATTGTACCCTATCGCGATTGCGGTTTATCGTATAGCGACATTGCTGCTCGCGTTGGTAGAGATCCAATGACTGTTAGCAGAATATGGACTCGGTGGGTTCACTAGCAGTCGAGATGACAGGCATCTTATCAGCATGGCTGTAACGGATCGCGCAGCAACGTCTCGATCCCTGAGTCAACAGATGGGGACGTTTGCAAGACAACAACCATCTGCACGAACAGTTCGACGACGTTTGCAGCAGCATGGTCTATCAGCTCGGAGACCATGGCTGCGGTTACCCTTGACACTGCATCACAGACAGGAGCGCCTGCAATGGTGTACTCAACGACGAACCTGGGTGCACGTATGGCAAAACGTCGTTTTTTCGGATGAATCCAGGTTCTGTTTACAGCATCATGACAGTCGCATCCGTGTTTGGCGACATCGCGGTGAACACATATTGGAAGCGTGTATTCGTCATCGCCATACTGGCGTATCACCCGGCGTGATGGTATGGTGTGCCATTGGTTACACGTCTCGGTCACCTCTTGTTCGCATTGACGGCACTTTGAACAGTGGACGTTACATTTCAGATGTGTTACTACCCGTGGCTCTGCCCCTCGTTCGATCCCTGTGAAACCCTACATTTCAGCAGGATAATGCACGACCGCATGTTGCAGGTCCTGTACGGGCGTTTCTGGACACAGAAAATGTTCGACTGCTGCCCTGGCCAGCACATTATCCAGATCTCTCACCAATTGAAAACGTCTGGTCAATGGTGACCGAGCAACTGGCTCGTCACAATAAGCCAGTCACTACTCTTGATGAACTGTGGTATCGTGTTGAAGCTGCATGGGCAGCTGTACCTGTACACGCCATCCAAGCTCTGTCTGACTCAATGCCCAGGCGTATCAAGGCCGTTATTAGGGCCAGAGGTTCTGGGTAGTGATTTCTCAAGGTCTATGCACCCAAATTGCGTGAAAATGTAATCACATGTCAGTTCTAGAATAATATATTTGTCCAATGAATGCTCGTTTATCGTCTCGATTGCTTCTTGGTGTAGCAATTTTAATGGCCAGTAGTGTATAACAACGCTTGTTATTCGCACACCCAATCTACCACTAAACAAACAGCTATTGGTATTCACACGTTCGGGTTTATTCGACTCTGATCATATAGCCCCGTCCCCTTTCGTCTGCGGTAAAGTTCTTTATTTCTTGATGCGACGGGGTTCCCCTGGCAGAGACATCACGTACACTATGCACGTATTTATAAATCAACTTACGTTTCGTTCAGAAATCAACTTATAATGTATTCGAAAATGCTCTGAAACCAACAGAGATGCGTTTCAAAATGATATGAATAATTGATAGAGCAACGTGCGCATTGTGAAAAAAGGTATTTTCCATCAAGAACATGAATTTGGCGCCCCCTGAAATTACCTCCCGGGGCAGATACCCCGGTTTGTCCCCCGCTAGATCGGGGCCTGTGCGTGTGTACAGCGCAAGCCTACTGACCTGCCTGTCGTAGAGTGCATTCGCCCACGATGCGCAGGCTCCATCCCAGCCTTCATGTCGTTGGGGAGCTATCAGTTACAGCTCGCGGTTGCATTTAATGTTTCTGCTGGTTGAAGAAGCCAGTGCCCGCTACATTTCACAGTCTGTTATCTCTGTGCTAATGGCATTTTTTCTACAGTGAGATGATGTGTTTTTTCAGAAGAACAGCGCACATCTACATACGGCAACTGCGACGCAACGGGCTCTTCTTGGTGTACAACATGTCTCCTGGCCAACAACGGCACCTGTTCTCTCGCCAATTGAACACATATGGGACATAGTGAAGGGAGAGCTTATTCGTCGTACAGACCCGGAAAGATCCTTTGCCGAACTGCAACAAAGGGTGCAACATGCTTGGGACAGTTTACTACAGGATGTCATTCGGCACGTTTATGTTAGTTTGCACCTAAGAATGAAGCCTGCGTTGCCGCCAGAGTATAGTAGACTGTGTATAGATGCGACTGTTTGGTTCAAATGGCTCTGAGCACTGTGGGACTTAAGTTCTGAGGTCATCAGTCCCCTAGAACTTAGAACTATTTAAACGTAACTAACCTAAGAACATCACACACATCCATGCGCGAGGCAGGATTCGAACCTGCGACCGGAGCGGTCAAGCGGTTCCAGACTGAAGCGCCTAGACCGCACGGCCACACGGCCGGCAGTTTGATCTGAACTTAATCGTATGCTACTACAATGACGAATTACTTGTCACATCACTTGTTAATAAAATGACCTTGTCCTTGTGGGTGTTGCTTTTCTTTCGACAGTGTATATTCTGAGAATATTATTGATACATAAAGGACCATAATATTCCCTAACTAACTTCTACTGAGTACTGTTACAAGCCAAATAATCGTTATAGCAGCCTTGGCCTGGCGGTTAAGTCGTTCACGAATACAGTGCAATGGACATTAGTTTGGACTTTTTTTTCATTATTAAGGAATGGCGTTATGAGATTCTTTGACGGTCAGACTGAGCCCTGCCGTCACTGGTCGTCCGTCTCCTTACCAGGCACTGTAGTTCTCTCTGTACATCGGAATGCAGCGAGGCTCGTTCCAGTTCGTAATTTCTGCAGTATAGTCATCCAAACAATATCATGAAAACATCTCGCTACCTGCACCCCACTACGCCACTCAACAGCAATAACCCGACGATACACACTTCAATAATAATAACAATAATAATAACAATAAACAGCCACCACGGAGGAATTATACGAATGGGACGGAAATCGGTAAACGTGGAATACATGTACAGAGAAACAAGTGGTTACAGTTTCAGAAAAATTCGATGATACATTCAATAGAAAGAGCCTCACAAACTAAGAAAGTCCATAATGCGTTGGTCCACCTCTGGCCATTATGCAAGTAATTTTTCAGCTTGGCACTGATTGACAGAGTTTTTGAATGTCTCCGAGGGATATCGTGCACATTCTGTCCAACTGGCGCCTTAGATCGTCAAAATACCGAGCTGGTCGGAGGGCCCTGCCTATAATGCTCTAAACGTTCTCAGCTGGGGAGAGATCTTTTCTGACCAAGATAGTGTTTGGCAAGTACAAAAACAAGCAATTGAAACTCTCGCCGTGTGCGGGCGGGCATTGTCCTGCTGAAATTTAAACCCAGGGTAGCTTGCCATGAAGGGCACCAAAACTAGGCGTAGGATGTCGTCGACTTACCGTTGTGCTGTAAAGGTACCGCGGATGACATCCAAAGGGATACTGCTTTGAAAATAAATGGCTCGCAAGACCATCATTCTTGGTTATCAGGATACAGTCAGGCTGACGCGGGGGATAGTCTCTGGGGATTCTCCAGGCACGTCTTCGGCCTGGAATCTCATTGACTGGAGTGTAATTGTCTTCATTGATGAGTCCTGCTTCGAAGTGAGCCCTGATGATCAGCGAAGTACTTTCTGGAGATGATCCGAACAGCGGTGGGACACCAATCTTGCTATCGCCTGACATACTGCCCGACAACCAGGAGTGATTGTGTGGGCTCCCATTTCATTTCATAGCAGGACTCCTTTGGTTGTCATCTGTGGCACCCTTACAACGCAGCAGTATGTCGGTAATATCCTATACCATGTTTTTTTTCCCTTCGTGGCAATCCATCCTGGGCTTTCATTTCAGCAACATAATGTCCGCCAGCACATGGCAGGAGTTTCTACTGCTTGCACATCTCTCCCCAGTTTAGAACATTTGGAACATCAAGGACAGGGACCTCGAACGAGCTCGGGATTTTGACGATCTAACGCCACGATCTAACACCCTTCGTCAGGAGGACATCTAACAACTATATCAATCAATGCCAAACCGAACAACTACTTGTGTAAGGGCCAAAGGTGTACCAATGTGTTATTAACTTGCTCAGTTTGTGAAGCTCTTGCCGGCCGGTAGGGCCGAGCAGTTCTAGGCGCTTCAGTCTGGAACCGCGCGACCGCTACGGTCGCAGGTTCGAATCCTACCCCAGGCATGGATGTGTGTGATGTCCTTAGGTTAGTTAGGTTTAAGTAGTTCTAAGTTCTAGGGGACTGATGACCTCAGATGTTAAGTCGCATAGTCCTCAGAGCCATTTGAACCATTTGTGAAACTCTTTCTCTTGAATAAATCGTCCAATTTCTCTAGAACTGTAATAATTTCTTTGTACGTCACATCTACCGATTTCCATCGCATTCGGATAATTACTTCGTGGTTCATCTTTATCTTTTCTTGGAGTGTACTTGATAAGTAAGAGATGTTCACAATCGCGTTAGGTGAACCATTTACCATTATAGAATATGTCACGGGTATGTATAGCCAATTAATAGGAAATGGTGTTCTTCCTGCGAATACGTTGTCCCTTCCCTTGGGATGTGTCAGAGATATGCTGTATTCGTTTTTGTGGAGCGTAGGTGAGTGTGGTGGATACGCATATAGTCTATTGTTTCGTTTATGTTGTATGATGATGATGAGAGAATGGTGGGAGTGAAACTTTTGGAATAGCTCCAAGATGGCCACCAGCTTAACGTGCCCATCCGACTCAGTGATAATCGCTAACAGTGTCACATGCCCGCAGTACATGAGACACTGTGGAGAAGTTTGCAGTTTATTCCAGGACATTGGTGAAAAGACTGGTTATGAGGAACTTTAGGCCACCATGTCAGCCACTCCCACCCCCCCCCCCCCCCCCCTTGTTGGCCAACTACTAGCATTGAAAATTACACCCATCACCTGAGTTTGAACTGAGGGTATTTTTGTCTCCTTGGCCGCTTCTTCTCAGTGTAAGAGCTTTCCTTTTATGATCACCTTGACCGTCTTTTTTTTACAAGCAGAACATGTTTCAAGTTTATTCCAAATTTTTCAAAAGGAACTACATAAAAAAAAACAGGACAAAATTCATAACAAAATAATCAGGTACACACTCCCACAGTAAATCAAAATAACTGACTTGTAACATTACTCCAGATAAGAACATCCGAATCTCCAACTCTCGAACAGAGGAGGACCAATCCTCTTCTCATAATCCACCGTCCACAATGATCCATTCTTGTATCCAATCGAAACTGACTACGCAGTAAAACTTCTCACGTCAGGGACACCCCAACTGTTAGAAGCATCGGTGAATAATCTTCTTAAGGAATTGGCATAATGTTTTCCATATTTCGTTCAGCGTTGTACCTTCTCGTGTTGTTCGTCTAAGTACATCCGAACTCGCAGAACGTCAATTACAGTGTCGTCGTATATGAAACTCACCGTCATCTTTGCGATCCATCTGATCACACTGGAAGTAAGTCACATCTGGGTGAAGAACTATCGCCAGTGTGATCTCTGTGGCACAGCTAAGAAAGGCAGTGATATGATGTGTCAAGAGTCCACACTTCCATCGCCTTTCCACACGCTAAACTGCGTTCATCCGTGTCCATCAGCCCCCAAGGGGTGAATCAACCATGTTTATTACCTGTAGTCTGGCTCGTTTCATATACCTGTGATTAATTAGTACGTACCTGTTATACCGGAGCCAAGGTAGCCCCTGAGGACTGGCTGCCCATATTACACCACAGAGGACGAGGTTATCTATGCCCAAGGCGTACCAAAAGCGCCATGGTAAACACCGGCTATATACATACAAGATAATGGAAACAGACATTCCGAACACTACTTCCTGCAGGGGGAGCTCGAGCCACGGCCTGCAGGATGTACCACTATGCCAAAACCTGATTGGCTGGAGACAGCTATTTAGGGGCTAGAACCAGCCCCGAAGTTCAGTTGACGCCAGATGCCGACCTCGTGTACTGCGACCTTTGAAGATTACGTATTCGTCTCTGAATTGGACTGTTACTAGTGTGTGTGTGTTACCACGTACCTTTGTGGAAAATCAGAAATGAACTTTCATTGCCTCAATTAGGAGACTTTTACTGGCATCATTATTGTTACCTTTCGTTTGTTGTTCTGTCATCAACCTTGTGAACTTACATCAATAAAAGTTGTATTTGTGAAAAACTGCGAATTGTCAGTGCCAACAGTACCATAAGGACCGAGCCGCCGATATCAAGTACGGGAGGTGCACAAAACGCTGAAGTGTGGACCCAGTTCCTATCGGGTATCGCCAGTCCATCACGTTCCTGTAATGATAGCACATTAAGATTCGATAAATATCTCGCATTGTCAATTCTCCGGAGCAACGTGAGTAAGTATCGACGAGATGTTGCCGACTGGAGCAGGCGGCACGTAAGAGCGTGGTAGTTCGTCAATCAGTGCCAATGTTATTGTATGTGTCGGACAGTGAAGTATTCTGAGTATCACCCGCATGGTCAGGGCCAATGCTTTTAACGTGGACGTTCGTAAGGCCAAGGTCACCGTCCCAAGTGCTGAGTGGCACAACGAGTCTTCAGTATTACTCTGTATCTGACAAAATATCCGCACCAGTAGGCGATCCGCAATTCCCATTGACAGTGGAAATATCTGCGCAATATGTGGCAATCACGACACATGACATCCGTTGACATATTATGTGTGTTGTGTCTTGTCTAGGACTCATAAGGAATTATTTCACACCCGACCGTGAATCATCAGGAGCAGGCGCCTATAACTCGCCGTCGCCGTCCACCTTAGATTAGGGATGAATGGAATTCCCAGGTTCCTTAACGTTTCCACCACTCATAATGGACCAAAGATCTCATCCAGTCCTTGCCCAATGGGCATTATCCCCACTTTCGCGATATTCAGAACGCTACCCGCCACGACTCCTTACTCCGTGATCCAATCGAGGGACCTTCGTACCTCCTCCGCTGATCGCAGGAGGAACAGCAGGTCGTCAGCATGAACTCGACAGGTGGTGTTACCCTCATCTTTCTGCCACTGAGCGTTCGCCACAGCCCGTTCATAAGCCGTTAAAGCGCTGCAGGGAAGAAGACCATTGATAGGGGGAAACCTTGGCCAACCGAGCTCATAATCAGTATGGGATCCACACCCCGGCCGTACATTATCACTCGCAACCATACCCCATAGTAGCCGCATGATGATCTGAATAAAAACACTGCAGTGCAGTGCATGACCAATGTTATGAAGTCATGATTAATCCAGTCAAAGGCTTGATCAAAGTTAATAGAGACTATAGCCACTCTCAGTCGACAGGCAGTGGCCAGTTCGATCACGTCTCTATAGTCGCTGAGCGCTGGTTGTATGTTGCTGTCTACTCCAAGGCATGTGGGATATAGGGAAATCTTGTGAGAGAACACCATCTTGAGCCATGTCGCCATCAGTTGGGCTAAGATCTTATAATCCCTGTTAAGCATGGTGAACGGTCGGTACTGATCCACACTGTGACCTCCAGCCTTTTCCAATGCGGTAGAAGACAGCTTCCAACAAGGATAGGTGGCACATACATGTCAGACTCCACGAGCTCAATGTGGCAAAAGTATTGATTCGTTGCACTGCTCGTTCTCATGATGTGACTAATGCCCTGAACAACGGAAATGAAAGATGGATTGGATGGCGCTTCATATTTTTAAAGTACTACAGGTCAACAAATTGCAGGAAAAGGCTTATTAGGACGGTAGTCCCCTTTTGAGGAGTTTGTCCACCTCTTGCGATAATGAAAATACACAAACACACACACACACACACACACACACACACACACACACACACACACACGCACACACGCATACATAAACACACAAATCAATTCAAAAGTATAGAAAATCTTCAACCAGTCTAGGAATCGAACTCAGGGCATCTTAATTGAGATTCAGCACAAGACCACGAGCTGCTGACAAATGCCAGGAAAGAAACAGTAAAAGGTCGTTTCCCAAAGTTTCTACCAGTCACCCCTCCTCATTCCACCCCTAGCGGTAGTAGTGGCATCTTACTCCTGTAGTATATTTATACACATAATGAGATATGTGCATACCAAACTTGATTGAAATCGCTCCAAGCGTTCCTGAGTTTGCGCCATTTGTCAGCCCTTCTCATCCGAAGCCCTCAGCCATTGGGATGCTGGGGTTGTCTTATTGTCACAGTATATTGTTTCAGATAGCAAGATATATGTGTTTATGAACCTTCAGCATGATGTAGGAAAAGGGGTCAGCAACTTATTTGCATCAAAAATAGTAGTTTAAGAGATATGAGTGCCAATTTCTGCAGGAATTCCTTCAGGAGTTAAAGAAATATGCTGATATGTCACAGTCTTTGCACTTCACTGCCTTTCCCATGTCTAGGGGTGAAACGTCATTGTGCCTGTCACCAGTAAGTCTAGAGACTCAGAAACTATGGATTTGATGCTATTATCGGTTGTTATCAAATATTTGTATATATCACATCCTCTCACCCACATCCCCACTCTTAAGGATGGCTGGGGTATAACATCCCCATAACGCTTTTAAACAAATAGTGAATATGTACAGACAAAATATGATTGAAATTGATCCTGAGATCCCTGAGTTACCCTTTGTGTCATCCCCTTTTCAGTCTCATTTCTAAAAGTGGAAAATGGTTTGTTATTTCAACAGAAATCTTTGTGGGTGTGAGCACAGCCCATCAACAAAGTTTTGTCATAATCAGGCGAAGCGTATAGGAACGAAGAGAAGACGAACAGACAAACAAATATTCAGCTTACCACGTTTTTATTATGTCCTATCTTCTCTGCCTGTTTGGTACAAATTTAAATTAACTTCGCAATGAGTTGGAGACTTGAAATTTTAAACATAGCTCAGAATTGGAGGATATTGCAACATTAACTCGCTACCTTATTGGTATGTTTGCTGGTCGAGGGTGGGGTGAAAAGTTTGGCAATGAATGACATCTAGGCTGCGATGCAACACAGCCTAAACAGAGAGAGGGGAGAGGAGGAAATGGACAGCGAGTGGGGGAATGAGGAGAAGGAAAGAGAGGGGGGAGGATGAGATGTACAGAGAGAGGGGGTAGGAAGAGATAGGAGGAAGGTGGAGTGGACGTAGAGAGAAGGAAGAGGAAGATGGTCAAAGAGAGGGAGGAAGAAGATGAACAGAGAGAGGGCTAAGGAGGAGATGGATGGAGTGATAGGGCAGGATGAGATGGACAATGAGAATGAAAGGAGATGCAAAGAGAGAATAGGGTAGGACGACATGGACTGAGAGAGGAGTTGGAAGAGATAGAGAGATGAGGAGGAAGAGATGTGTACAATATATGTGCCATTGGTTATACGTCTCGGTCACCTCTTGTTCGCATTGACGGCACTTTGAACAGCGGACGTTACATTTCAGATGTGTTACGACCCGTGGCTCTACCCTTCATTCGATCCCTGCGAAACCCTACATTTCAGCAGGATAATGCACGACCGCATGTTGCAGGTCCTGTACGGGCCTTTCTGGATACAGAAAATGTTCGACTGCTGCCCTGGCCAGCAGCTTCTCCAGATCTCTCACCAATTGAAAACGTCTGGTCAATGGTGACCGAGCAACTGGCTCGTCACAATACGCCAGTCACTACTGTTGATGAACTGCGATATCGTGTTGAAGCTGCATGGGCAGCTGTACCTGTACACGTCATCCTAGCTCTGTTTGACTCAATGCCCAGGCGTATCAAGGCCGTAATTACGGCCAGAGGTGGTTGTTCTGGGTACTGTTTTCTCAAGATCTATACACCCAAATTGCGTAAAAATGTAATCACATGTCAGTTCTAGTATAATGTATTTGTCCAATGAATACCCGTTTATCATCTGCATTTCTTCTTGGTATAGCAATTTTAGTGGCCAGTAATGTATTATCGCGCAACACAGGGCGTTTTGGGGTCTCTGAGGTGACGGCCGCTCTCTGTACCGCAGGCAGCGGCTGCGGCGGCGCGTCCGGCAGCGGCTCGGGGGCGGCGTCGGCGGCGGCCGCGGCGGCGGCGGCGGCCGCGCTGGAGCAGCAGCAGCGCGAGCGGCGCCGCGACATCGTGACGCTGGTGCGCAAGCACTGGAAGTGCGCCTACGTCGAGTGCAGCGCCAAGTACAACTGGCGCGTCGTCGCCGTCTTCAAGGAGGTGACGCGCGCCGTCGACGCCGCCCTGCACTCCGCCAAGGACGCCACCTCGCCCATGATGGACAACTTCCACGGCGCGCTCGACCGCAACAAGTGCAGCATCCTGTGACGCCGGGGCCCCGCCGGGCAGCGCCGACCGCCGCGGGTCGCAGTGTGGCCGACTCCCTGAGGGCGCTCTCACCCCACATGTAGAAAATTCCGTTACGTCGTGCCTGGCCGAACTCCAGCATTGCACAGCATCCTGGTTCGCTGGGCTTGTCCCGTGGCTCTAGGCCTATTTGAGAACTGTGTGCAATACCGTACAGTTCCCCAGATACGTGAGACGACACTACTTAAACCATTTGTAGTTCGAGCACTGGAATGACCGTAATGAATATCCTGTGCAGTCGCTCGAGTCTTTCCACATCAGATACGAGCTTTTGACATGTACATATCCATCTGATGGATCACTCGTGCAGACACTTAAAATTCCTCATGTAGCAGTACATTTCTGAAATTTGTCACATAGCAGTTTATACACTAACACGGTATTACCACTGTCCAGAAGTGAAGATATTCCGCACATCTTCAGCTTGACACGTCACAATAGTCCAAACCGAGCACAGTGGACAGCCAAAACCAATGCACCCGGATTCATTGGACTCATTTTGTGTCTGCCCCTACAACGAGCAATATACGTAGTTCCATATTTCTCCGAGACATACGAGAGAATACGACCGAAACCACTTGTACTTTTGTGTGTTGGAATGACTCTAATTACTATCCTGTTAAAGCAATGGGTCATAACAAGGATAAACCCTTGAGGACAGAGTTCGACTGACTAAATGTCATCTGAATAAGTAAACTTGTGCCCCACTGCACCTAAAGCGAAGCATTGACTCTGGTCTTCATAGTCAGGCGTCAGTCCCATACACACACAAATATAAATTCATGCACGAATGCTGCAAGCGTACATAATTTCTTGTGTCCATATCTGATGTCCATGACGACAGCAGAACGTACACTAACAGGTCATATATACTGTATAGAAGTCAAGAAATTCCAGAATTCTGAGTGTAGATATGACTGCTAAACTCAAATACGACCGTAGTGTACTAGGCCGTCTCGTCGCTGTTTCTAAGAAATGTGTCTACTGCCATGCAATTTCCCAGGTGTATGGCCCGATATGACTAGAAATATCTGGGGTTTTGGGCCCTGAAATTACTCTAACGATTGTCCCAATAAGCAACGGTTTGCAGTACGATTAAATCCCTGAGTACAGGTTTCCATCAGCTAAATTTCCTCCTATTGAGAAGAACCCGTGCCTCAATGCTGCAGAAGCGAAGCCATGGCTGAAGTGCTCCGCACAGGTGAGATCCCCTATGCGTACACATAATTATGTACATTTATTAATCACTAATGTCTGGGCCATAAAATTCCCCGCACGGTAGCACACTTCGGGAAAATTTCGAAATGCACTTGATGCTAGTTTTCTGAGGTTCGTGACAAAAATCAGTATATACCCTAACAGGTTATCAACACTGTCCACACTTGAAGTCCAGTGGACAGCCATAAGAAACGCACCCATCTTCATTCGATTACTCTCATGGCTGTCCCTACCTTAAGTACTGTTTGCAGTGCCATATAATTTCCAAACTGTATGAGTCATTATGACTAACAGTACTTGTGATTTGGAGCAGTGAATTACCTTAATGACTATCGCAATAGAGGTAGCACCGAGCATCCCAAATTATGTTCTCTGCGAGCAAGCAAACTAACTTCCACAGGATGGAGGCAGAATGCAGGACAGCCATCAAAATCAGGGGCCCGGAAGTCATCTACTTCGACTGTATTATAAAGAACATAGCTTATTTGATAACTACCGTAAATATAAATAACACCAAATACCTTACTTCCAAACACTGAATGTAACTACGGAGCACAGCAATCATCTCCCTCGGGTTGCAGGAAATATTCATCCCTACAACTATCTGAATTATATATCGAACATTGAGCTAATTATGTAATGACTAGGCGGATATAATGAGTGCTGAACATCTCAGTTGTACTCTTCATTACTATAATTAGAAATATCTACTAGATGAAAGTATGAAATGTGCTATCCACGCACATAAGGCTCACACATGAAGATGGAGAGACGCCCAAAATGCCTATGTTTACTCCAAAGCATAAATTTAACTTCGATTCCTTGATGCCTAATGGAGTCAGCAGACTTGTTATTAATCACCTCGTACTGCGTATTTGGAGCGGAATCTAGTATTTAGATGTCCTGAATGTGCATCGAACAAGAAGCGGTTATATTGAGTGGAAGAGTGAGGATGATTAGGCCCCATATCAGGAACACAAACCTTTCTCTGAAGTTCACAGTGAATAAGAGGCAGATTTAATGTCATTCTCAACGTCCAACGGACCAAAAAATGTGTCTATTGGGATTTGGGAGCGTTCCAGAATCAACCGAAAAATATCAAATCACTTTATGCCATCGTCATCAGGAGCTGTGTTAAATTGCAGATGAAAATCGGTAAAATGGAAATAGAGCTGACTGCTTCTTGATAATTCGATAAGCAACACTTATCATTATATGTACATATTCTGCAGCTCAAAGCACCGACACTAAGAATCCAGTAAACAAAGGACTCAGTGTCACTTAGGAAAAACATTGTTACAGGTATAAAGGCCAACAACCATGGCCTAAAAAAGATAACAGACTACCAAACATGTTTCTCAATAAAAAAGGTAATGTAGTTGATTTACTGCACCATTCCAAGGGAATAGACTCCCAGGAAAATTAACCTGGAAACATTTAACAGAAATGTGTGAAATAATAATGGTAAGCAGGAACCTATTTCCGAGAAGGGTTTTAGACTTTGGCCTGTGATACTGTGAATTCATTTTGCATTAACTTTGAATATTTTTATTCCTCGCAACATTTAACATTTCATGTCAGATAACGACATACATTGGAAGCAAGTAAACAACAAAAGTACATGATGCGTTGGAAAATACACAGGAAATCTGAAAAATACTGACTGTTAATATTTCATACGAAGAACACGGGTAATGTCGTGGCGGTACGATTTCCTGTCCTTCAGTAAAAAAATCACTCGCTTTTGGTGACTCCTGAACATACACGCTTACCCCGGCGCGACGTAGAATGTTTCTCGACTAGAAAATTGTAAAAAAATCCATCCGCTGCAAAATAACTGAAATTTCTAGTCTAACCAAGTTACTATGTAAGCAAAGGTCGTTGACTATAAACTGTCACCTTCAGTACAATTATATGCCACAAAAGTCGTAATGTTTTGTAGTTTTCAATATAAAGCAACGAAATCAAACACAGTTTGTACTAATTCATTCATCCTTACGGCGCAATCACTTCTTAGTAGCCAGTCTAAGGTTTCCACCTTGACGTGACACCGAAAATATGAACGCCGTTCTAATGGTTAGGATTGCACGACACGTCACTTGGAATTTTGTTCTTCGAAAATAAAATCACAGTTCGCACAGAAAAAAATCAGAATTCCTGTAATTGTCATTTATGTCTATACTTGTAAATTTTCTGACACCTCACAAGATCCTAAATTTAGCGGTTACTCGGAATTAATAAATTTGTATAGAGTTCATGGCGACACGATCGACTGACACATCTCGACTCATGCTCGCAGTAGAGCCCCCAGTCCCAAGGCACATCAAATCTCTTTCTGCTAGTTGGCTGAATTCCAACGCAGTCAGTCAGCTTTCAGTATTGATCCACCCAACGCGGTTTATTCCGTCCCTGAGCCAGTCTCGTTCCGAAGTTTAGACAAAATTATCACATAATATGTTTCAGAAAAAAAATTTGAAATAAGTTTGAAAATTCCAGAGTATCGTAAACTAGATTCTTTACAATACGCAATTTTCCCCTCCGTAAGTGATTCATCATTGCAACACATACGCAAATTCCCATGTTCATACACACTTCGTTACAATTACACTGCTTCATACATCACATATAAGTAACATTTATTCTCTCATTCGCTCTAGAAACAGAACAAATGAAATAAGAACTGTTTAACAGAATTCATAATTTCAGCAAAACACAAAATTATTACGTAAAATTGTATTCCAAAGAATGTGTTTTAATAAGTTATTGAAGGATGTATATCAAGTCAGCGTTCTTCACTGACTTTTACCCGTCATAACTAACTTGTCAGGAAGTTAAGTTATTAATAAAAGTTATAAAGTCGGTGTTTTATATAATTTTATGTGTCTTAAAAAGTATTTTAGATAAGATCCTGAAATTCTTACTGGCGTTAGCTACTCGCATTATAAAATGTTGTACAAAATTTTATCCTATTTTTCGTTTGATTAAGGACTGATTTAAGTTATAATAATGACTGTAATATTCTCTCGCTCAGTTCAGCTGCAGATACCGGCGAAATCACACGAGCACATCTGTCAACGTTAAGTCATGTCTCACTGCATGTACATCAAGTTAGCTCCCGTCTAATTGTATACGGTCGATGTGCATTGCTACGCAACAAAGTTGTACCGTTCCACTTAAATTTTTACAATATTGAGAATTTGGATAACTATGATTACAACTCTGAGTTTGAATATCAGGGCTGTTTAAAATCTAACACATTACAATCTTAGGCTTTTATCGCTGAGTGGGAATATCTATGGAATGAGCGTCAGATGCACAGAACAGAACTTTTGTCGTCAACATACCGTGAGTCCATACGTCTAGAGACAATAATGTGGAGTAAAGTTTATCCGTAATCACTTGGAAAAATTCGAATGCCATTGCAGCAGACGCAAGAAAATATCGGTCAAAAGTGTTGTGGATTTTGTACATGCAGCTGATAGGAAACCTGGCAATACACATTCAGCACTTTGTATGTCACCCGTGTGGGTTTCGGGTGACAATTCACTCACAGTAACCTCTGCCTGTCGTAAAATCCCACTAAAAGAAGACCGATTGGCCACCTGTATAAGTGACCCCCAATTTCGGCAGCAGCGTTATCCGAGGGTGGACGAGCGAACTTAGACCAGGGTACTCTTTTGTCCTTGGGGTGACAAATCTCCTCTAAAGGCGGATGAACCATTGAACCTTGATCAACGTCACAGAATGAAGAAAACAATGGCAAACCACTACGTTAAGGATATTCCAAATAGAATCCAAACTTGGAAGTTGACTTAACGAGAAATTAAGTATTGATCATGGATCTCCTAACTCAAGATCTGACGGGCGAGGTAAAGACTTCTCAGGTCATAACCAAGCGAAATATCACTACAACGGCCTGAGGACGGAAACATGAAATGTACGAACACAAAATGCGGGAAAACTGAATGAAGTGAAAGACCAGTGATTACGATGTCTGCGACTGGTTAATGATGGTTAAAATAAATAGAACACTTGCAGACTTGGTAATAATTCAGATATGATTCCCAGCTTTGGCTCATGACTAGTAAGATGTGGTACTGAGTATGAAGATAATAATAAACTATTACAACAGAGTAAAACAAAAGAAATTGTCGAAATAATCAGCCATTTTAATGCGTTAGTGGAATCCCATACAGGCATTAAAACGGTAAGAAATGTTGAATTCGGGGGAAACAAATGAGAGAGGTGAATATTTGGTAGAGTTCTGCAGTCAAAATGATATGGTTATTACAAATTATTTGAAGTTACTCTTAGAAGAAGATGCATATGGAAGGCGACAAACAAAAGATGATTGCTATTAGATTGCATACTAGTGAAGCAACGGAACAGGAGTCAGATAAAACCATACCAAACTTATCCAGGTCCAGACACTGATAGTGACCATGTATTTGAGTTAGCCAAATGCAACTTTAGATTTAAAAGAACCAAGAGATTTGTTAGAAATAAATGGAGAGTAGAAGGCTCAAAAGAAGAATCAACACAGATGGCTTTTGAAGAAACAACCAGGAAGAATACAAAAAATGGTTCAAATGGCTCTGAGCACTATGCGACTTAACTTCTGAGGTCATCAGTCGCCTAGAACTTAGAACTAATTAAACCTAACTAACCTAAGGACATCACACACATCCATGCCCGAGGCAGGATTCGAACCTGCGACCGTAGCGATCACGCGGTTCCAGACTGAAGCGCCTTTAACCGCACGGCCACACCGGCCGGCTGGGAAGAATACATAATGAAGTGACCAGACAATACAGTGGAGTTATGTGAAGATGAAGATAGCTTAAGTAAAATATGAGGTTTTAGGAAAAAGGGAACTCGTAGTCAGTAAACCTAGGGTGGCAGAAGAAATACTGTTCCTAACTTGGGAAAGGAGCACTCTCAGATAGGAAAACAATGTAGGTGACTTAAGATGAAATAAAAATCACACAACAACCAAGCCCAGAGAAGAAAAAGATAAATGAGTGAAAAGTAATGCTGCAGAAGCAACAGAAAATCGGGAAAAGCAAAAAAAATCTAATTTATACGAAAATCAATGTCCTTCAGTGCAAAGCTAGAACTAAATCTGTAGTAATTAAATATGTAGAGGGAATGTTACTGATAGACAACGAAGAGATACGTATTCTTTGGAAAGAATAGCTGTAAAACTGTGCTATGAAATATTTATACCAAAGGATGATCGAATAATTAACAACATTAAAGATGACAGTGTATTGAGTGACTTCATTCAGTGAGAGATGAAGTTATTACTGGTCCCTCATGAGCGGAAAATCAGGTGTTAATAACGGACGAAGTGGCTTAGGTAAGGAATATTGTAAACATCTAGCCACATTTACAGTTTTTCTCAGAATTTACTAGGAACAGAAATTCCAACTGCAACGAAGTTCATTATCAGAAGCTCAGAAACATGGTCTATTTTTTTACGTCAGCTATGTAAAACGGTGCGGAAAAACCCCAAATTACGAGACGCACAGACAGCATTCTCTATCGCGTACGTGAGATCGGTAAATTTCGTCAGTTGTTATTCTTTCTATGCGATACACATTTTCTTCGTTTCCGATTTTCATAAAAAACACCAAATCAGAAGAAATTACCTGTTACAAGGTACGTAATATGAGTTACAGGCATGTATGCACGTAATCTTCCAGAACTGAGTGAATGGAATGAACGCTACCTCGTTCTTTTGTTCGTTGGTCAATGTATCATCGTAATCCTGTCTGTTTACAAAAATGTATCTCCATGTAAACAAAATATAGCGCGTGGGCTAAATTTGAACTTTACTTTGAACTTCTATTTTAGTGTCTCGATCCGTTTCACGATTTTCTACCCAGAATGACAAAAAAAGTCTTTCACGAAGGCGTTTCAGACTATGTGGAACAGTTGATCTTACAAGTACCGATTGAGAATACTTTTCAGGTTACCAGCTGAGGAAGCCCCAGTTATTTCTTCTACAAAGTGCTTTGCTGCAAGGTGGCATAAGTAACTCGTGGCAACATGAAACCGAAGTTAAAATTCGTTACAACGCATCAGACATTCGGCGATCACTGTGCAGACGTTTGTTGGCTATTATGATCGACGAATGCTGGTGGAAATCATCTGCAATGTCGCCATGTACATATTCACAGCAAAAATAGTTATGACTTTGTGTCATACAGGATGACGAGGATACTCGAAATACCAACTGAACCGCGAGTTCATGTCAGTTCATAGTTGTGAATCAATTTCGTTTTCAGTCTTCAGTTCCAATATTGGCGAACCTACGAGGATATGAACAAAAGTCGAGGTTTTTTGTTTCTACAGTTACCACAAAACTGATTACTTAACTTCCAGCCAAAGCTCGAGAATGAATGCCCTGGAACAGGAATAAAGTCCTGCAGAACTTATGCTGAAGCTGAACACCTCGCGGCGAAAGTTTATTTTCATTTGAAGGGTGAAGCTACTTAACGAGTTCGGTGCTCATGGCGCTAATTAAGTAAAGTGCCCTGTCTAATTAACAGCAATACAAAACGCAAATTTTAATTACAGTTATGATGGAATTAACTGTTACTCTTTTTATGAAATTAAAATGTTATGTTGGTTGTTTCAAAATCTTTGTATTTACTTCCCAGTTGCCCTCTAGATGTAGTTATTTTACTTTTCAGGTTACCAGCTGAGGACGCCCCAGTTATTTCTTCTGCAAAGTGCTTTACTACAAGGTGGCATAAGTGACTCGTGGCAACATGAAACCGAAGTTAAATTTCGTTACAACGCATCAGACATTCGACGATCACTGTGCAGACGTTTGTTGGGCTATTATGATCGATGAATGCTGGTGGAAAACATCTGCAATGTGGCCATGTACATATTCACAGCAAAAATAATTATGACTTTGTGTCATACAGGATACAGGATTAGGTTGGTACATAATTTCGTAATGTTTTCCCATACGTTTACTAAACACAATAGATACACATAACAGAGACTTTAGTCACGAATAATATATTTTAGTTCACTAGTTACAACAGTGTGCCTTGTGCCAACGCTGGGGTAGCTTTTCGATCCCACGACTGTAGAAAGCACATGGTTTTGAGACGAAGAACTCGTCGAGTCATTTTCGGAGAGCACTTTCAGTCGGAAAGGAAGTTCCTTGAAGGTTGTTCGACATAGAGTGGAAAAGGTGAAAACATGAGGTCACAAGATCAGGAGAATAAGGTGGGTGTGGAATGACTTCCCAGCTCAATTTCTTTTTTTTTTTTTTTCAGTCTAGCAGAACACGGGCAGGCCTTGTCGTGGAGTAGCATCATTTCACGCAGTCTTTCTCGTTGTTCGAGGATTGCGGCTGCAAGACATCTCAGTTGATGGCGATAAATTTCAGCAGTGACGGTTACATCTCGGAGTAACAGTTCGTAGTACGTCCATTCAGTGAACACAAGACAGAGAAACCGTCTTTATTTTGTGAACATATCCACAACAAGTGACCAAATATGTGCACAGCACGTTTCTGGACGCACTCACTACGGACTCTACTACGGTCGAAGACGGTTTTGAAATCTGAAGATGTAGGCTTTTTTTTGGAAAACTCCTTCTGTTCCCTCTTGGAAGACTTTTGATCTGGTTAATCGAGCTATCGGAGCTATAGGAGTTCTAAAGGCTTCTTACTCTACGCAGTATTTAGAACCAACTGGATAGAAAGACAGATGAATCCTTTATACTACAAGAACAAAATGGCATTCGCTTCAGAACCATCAACAGAACAGGCTCTGCTAACGGTGTACTACACTACTGGCCATTAAAATTGCTACACCAAGAAGATGACGCGTTACAGACCCGAAATGTAGCCGACAGGAAGAAGATGATGTGATATGCAAATGACTAGCTTTTCAGAGCATTCACACAAGGTTGGCGCCATTGGCGACACCTACAACGTGCTGACATGAGGAACGTTTCCAACCCATTTCTCAATCACAAACAACAGTTGACCGGCGTTGCCTGGTGAAACGTTGTTGTGATGCCACGTGTAAGGAGGAGAAATGCGTACCATCACGTTTCCGACTTTGATAAAGGTCGGATTGTAGCCTATCGCGATTGCGCTTTATCGTATCGCGACGTTGCTACTCGCGTCGGTCGAGATCCAATGACTGTTAGCAGAATATTGAATCGGTGGGTTCAGGAGGGTAATACGGAACGCCGTGCTGGATCCCAACGGCCTCGCATCACTAGCAGTCGAGATGACAGGCACCTTATCCGCATAGCTGTAAAGCATCGTGCAGCCACCTCTCAATCCCTGAGTCAACAGATGGGGACGTTTGCAAGACAACAGCCATCTGCACGAACAGTTCGACGACGTTTGCAGCAGCATGGACTATCACCTCGGAGACCATGGCTGCGGTTACCCTCGCCGCTGCATCACAGACAGGAGCGCCTGCGATGGTGTACTCAACGACGAACCTGGGTTCACGAATGGCAAAAGGACATTTTTTCGTATGAATCCAGGTTCTGTTTGCAGCATCATGATGGTCGCATGCGTGTTTGGCGACATTGCGGTGAACGCACATTGGAAGCGGGTATTCATCATCGCCATACTGGCGTATCACCCGGCGTGATGGTATGGTGGTGCCACTGCTTACACGTCTCGGGCATCTCTTGTTCGCATTGGCGGCACTTTGACAGTGGACGCTACATTTCAGATGTGTTACGACCCGTGGCTCTACCCTTCATTCGATCCCTGCGAAACCCTACATTTTAGCAGGATAATGCACGACCGCATGTTGCAGGTCCTGTACGGGCCTTTCAGGATGCAGAAAATGTTCGACTGCTGCCCTGGCCAGCACATTATCCAGATTTCTCAACAATTGAAAACGTCTGGTCAATGGTGGCCGAGCAACTGGCTCGTCACAATACGCCAGTCACTACTCTTGATGAACTGTGGTATCGTGTTGAAGCTACATGGTTAGCTGTACCTGTACACGCCATCCAAGCTCTGTTTGACTCAATGCCCAGGCGTATCAAGGCCGTCATTACGGCAGGAGGTGGTTGCTCTGGGTACTGATTTCTCAGGATCTATGCACCCAAATTGCGTGAAAATGTAATCACATGTCAGTTCTAGTATAATATATTTGTCCAATGAATACCCGTTTATCATCTGCATTTTTTCTTGGTGTAACAGTTTTAATGGCCAGTAGTGTACGCCTTCCCCGTTGCTGGCAACAGGTTCTACACAACGCTGGTGACTACTCTGAAGGACAGTAACAGGTGCAAACACGTAACTCTTTTGTATCAGTTGTGAATAAATCGTGCCACTATTTAAGTTCCAACCCTCGTATGCAGATAACGGTAGTAACGTGTTCTCAAGCTACAAATGGGCAGTGCATGGGTGGAGCTGTCATTTGTACTTGGGTGACTCATGTGACAAGGGTTCCGACGTGATTACGGCAGCAGTACGTAAATTAACAGACTTTGAAAACGGAATGGTAGATGACACATGGGATATTCCATGGAAATCGTTAGGGAATTCAGCATCCCGAGATCCACAGTATTAAAAATGTGACACCTCACCAGGGAAATGCATCTGCATTTGAGTAGACCTGTCAGTGCTAACAGACAAGCAACACTGCCTGAAACAGCTGCAGAAGTCAATGTGGAACATGCGACGAATGTATCCGTTAGGACAGTGCGGCGAAATCTACCGTTAATGGGCTGTAGTAGCAGAGATCGACGCGAATCCCTTTCCTAACAGCACGACACCGCCTACAGCACTTCTCATGGGCTCGTGACCATATCGGTTGGACCCTAGATGACTGTACAACCGTGGCCTGGTCAGATGAGTCCCGATTTCAGTTGGTAGGAGCCGATGGTGGGGCTCCAGTGTGATGCAGACCGCACATAGCCATGGACCAAAGTTGTCCACAAGGAACTCTGCGAGCTGGTGGTGTTTCCATTGTGGTGTGGTGTGGTGTGGACCGATCATTGACTGGAAAAAGTAATTTTCGGCTAATGGAGACAATTTTCAGACATACACGGACTTCATTATCCCAAGCAACGATGGAATTTTTGTGTGTGACGAAGCTCCATGTCACCGTGCCACAATTGTTCGCGATTGCTTTGTAGAACTTTCTGGACATATCGGAAGCACGACATGAATCCCGTCGAAATTTTATGGAGCACAATCAGGAGCTCAGTTCATGCACAAAATGCCGCACCGGCAACACTTTCGCAGCTATGGATGGCTATAGAAACAGCCAGGCTCAAAATTTCTGCTGATGACGTCCAACGACTTGTTGAGCCCCTGCCACATCGACTTACTGCACTGCGCCGGGCAAAAAGAGGTCCGACAGGATATTAAGAGGTAGCCCATGACTTTTATAAATAAGTGAAGTAATTGTACAGTTAATGTTGAAAATATGATAGTAACTTTTGCACTCATTTAATTTCAGAGTAATTAACATTTTTAACTGAAACATTGATACTGAAATAAAATACCGTATTTTGAGAGATTACCTAGCATAGTTTAATATAAGTTACTGTTTTATCTAAAAGCCCTCCGCCAAACATATCTTATTCTTCTATTCAGTTATTCTGAAATGGAAACACACTACTGACGATTAAAATTGCTACGCCAAGAAGAAATGCACATTATAAATGGGTATTCATTGGACAAATATATTATACCACAACTGACATGTGATTATATTTTCACACAATTTGGGTGCATAGATCCTGAGAAATCAGTACACAGAACAACCACTTCTGGCCGTAGTAACGGACTTGATACGCCTGGGCATTGAGTCAAACAGAGCTTGGATGGCGTGTACACGTACACTTGCCCATGCAGTTTCAACACGATACCACAGTTCATCAAGAGTAGTGACTGGCGTATTGTGACGAGCTAGTTGCTCGGCCACAATTGACCAGACGTTTTCAATTGGGGACAGATGAGGAGAATATGCTGGCCAGGGCAGCAGTCGAACATTTTCTGTATCCAGAAAGGCCCGTACTGGACCTGCAACATGCGGTCGTGCATTATCCTGCTGAAATGTAGGGTTTCGCAGGGATCGAATGAAGAGTAGAGCCACTGGTAGTAGAGCCACTGGTCGTAACACATCTGAAACGTAACGTCCACTGTTCAAAGTGCCGTCAATGTGAACAAGACGTGACCGATAAATGTAACCAATGGCACCCCATACCATCACGCCGGGTGATTCGCCTTCCAAGTACATAGTCACATCAGAACGAAAACGATGTCATTTGGTAATAACGCTGTTCACACTCTGATCATACAGTAGCAGTAAGCATTTGGAAATAACGCTGTTCACACTCCGATCATACAGTAGCAGTAAGCATTATTGAAGATTAACATGAAACTAATTACGAGTTCACAGTCAATCAATGATAAACAGTCCCTGTACAAATTCCCAGACACGGAATTTAGATAAAGCTCGGCACCTTTTATCACTTGTGATTTACACTAACTCGTCTGCGTACATTGTACAGTAGTTTCAGGCACAGGTCTTGCTTGTATTATGACCTCCTGCGGATTGACTAAAAAGGTTTCCCACACTTTCTCTTTTACATGATTACAATTATTAGAACTACCAATTGCTGTTTGCTGGACTGTCATTAGTTACAATTAAATACACTACTGGCCATTAAAATTGCTACACCACAAAGATGACGTGCAACAGACGCGAAATTTAACCGACAGGAAGAAGATGCTGTGATATGCAAATGATTAGCTTTTCAGAGCATTCACACTAGGTTGGCGCCGGTGACGACACCAACAACGTGCTGACATGAGGAACGTTTCTAACCGATTTGTCATACACAAACAGCAGTTGACCGGCTTTGCCTGGTGAAACGTTGTTGTGATGCCTCGTGTAAGGAGGAGAAATGCGTACCATCACGTTGCCGACTTTGAAAAAGGTAGGATTGTACCCTACCGTGATTGCGGCTTATCGTATCGTGACATTGCTGCTCGCGTTGGTCGAGATCCAATGACTATGCAGAATATGGAATCGGAGGCTTCAGGAGGGTAATACGGAACGTCGTGCTTCATCCAAACGGCGTCGTATCACTAGAAGTCGAGATGACAGGCATCTTACCTGCACGGCTGTAACGGATCGTGCAGCCACGTCTCGATCATTGAGCCAACAGATGGGGACGTTTGCAAGACAATAACCATCTGCACGAACTGTTCGACGACGTTTGCAGCAGCATGGACTATCAGCTCAGAGACCATGGTTGTGGTTACCCTTGACGCTGCATCACAGACAGGAGCGCCTGCGATGGTGTACTCAACGACGAACCTGGGTGCACAAATGGCTAAACATCATTTTTTCGCATGAATCCAGGTTCTGTTTACAGCATCATGATGGCCGCATCCGTGTTTGGCGACATCGCGGTGACGCACATTGGAGGCGTGTATTCGTCATCGCCATACTGGCGTATCACCCGGCGTGATGATATGGGGTGCCATTGCTTACACGTCTCGGTCACCTCTTGTTCACATTGATGGCGCTTTGAACAGTGGACGTTACATTTCAGATGTGTTACGACCCGTGGCTCTGCCCTTCTTTCGATCCCTGCGAAACCCTATATTTCAGCAGGATAATGCACGACCGCATGTTGCAGGTCCTGTACGGGCCTTTCTGGATACAGAAAATGTTCGACTGCTGCCCTGGCCAGCACATTCTCCATATCTCTCACCAATTGAAAACGTCTGTTCAATGGTGGCCGAGCAACTGGCTCCTCACAATACGCCAGACACTACTGTTGATGAACTGTGGTATCGTGTTGAAGCTGCATGGGCAGCTGTACCTGTACACACCATCCAAGCTCTGTTTGAGTCAATGGCCAGGCGTATCAAGCCCGTTATTATGGCTGAAGGTGGTTGTTCTGGGTACTGATTTCTCAGGATCTATGCACCCAAATTGCGTGAAAAAGTAATCACATGTCAGCTCTAGTATAATAAATTTGTCCAATGAATACCCGTTTATCATCTGCATTTCTTCTTGGTGTAGCAATTTCAATGGCCAGTAGTGTAACATATTTGAGTTATGAACACTGCAAAACCACAGGTTAATATAAGCGCGATACAGAGCACTGCAAATGTAAAATGCTGATACGTCAATAACTGGTGTAACCGCCGAAATTTTTTATCCACGTACGCAAACGTGTATGCAGGTGCCGGATCTCAGTTTGTGAGATGGAGTTCCATGCCCGTTGCACTTGGTCGGTAAATATATGGACGGTTAATGCTCTTTGTGGATGTGAGCTGTAGCTGTGGTCCGACGATATCCCGTACGTGCCCGATTTGATATAGATGTGGTGATCGAGCACGCCAAGGAAACATGTCGACACTCTGTAGAGCACGTTGGTTTTACAACAGGGATATGTGGTCGAGCGTTAACCTGTTGGCAAGCACCCCCTGGGACGCTGTTCATGAATGGCAGCACAACAAGTCGAATCGCCAGACTAACAAACAGATTTACAACCAGCGTGCGTGGGGTAGCCACGAGAGTGCCATGCTGTCATACGAAACCGCAATCCAGACCATAACTCCAGGTGTAGGTCCAGCGTGTCTAGCAAGCAGGCAGGTTGGTTGCAGACCCCCAAATGGCGTCCTTCTAACCCCACACGGCCATCACGGGCAGCGAGGCAGAACGAGCTTTGATCAGAAAACAAAATATACCTCCACCTTGTCCTTCGGTGAACGTTCGCGTGACACCACTGGAGTCGCAAATAGACGTCATTTGGAGTCAGTGGAATACACACTGTAGGGCGTCTGGCTTGGAGCTGTTCTTGAAGTAACTGATTTACAAAATTTCATTGTGTCACCGTGATGACACCTGCTGCTCAAGTTGATGGTGAAAATACAGTTCGATGCGGCAGAGCCAAACGCCGAACACGATATATTCCCTTCCTGTAGTCCCACGAGGCCCACCAGAGCCCTGTCTTTTTGCGACCATACGTTCTCATGACCACCGATGCCAGCAATCATGCACAGTGGCTACATACCTATCAAGTGTTCCTGCAATATCGCGGAAGCAACATCGAGTTTCTCGTAGCCCTGTTACACGACCTCGTTCAAACTCAATGAGTTCTTGATAATACACTACTGGCCATTAAAATTGCTACACCAAGAATAAATGCAGATGTTAAACGGGTATTCATTGGAAAAATATATTATACCAGAACTGACATGTGATTACATTTTCACGAAATTTGGGTGCATAGATCCTGAGAAATCAGTACCCAGAACAACCACCTCTGGCCTTAATAACGGCCTTGATACGCCTGGGCATTGACTAAGAACAGCTTGGATGGCGTGTACAGGTACAGCTGCCCATGCAGCTTCAGCACGATACCACAGTTCATCAACAGTAGTGATTGGCGTATTCTGACGAGCCAGTTGCTCGGTCACCATTGACCAGACGTTTTCAATTGGTGAGAGATCTGGAGAATGTGCTGGCCAGGGCAGCAGTCGAACATTTTCTGTACCCAGAAAGGCCCGTACAGGACCTGCAACATGCGGCCGTGCATTATCCTGGTGAAATGTAGTTTCTCAGGGATCGAATGAAGGGTAGAGCCACGGGTCGTAACACATCTGAAACGCAATGTCCACTGTTAAAGTGCCGTGAATGCGAACAAGAGGTGACCGAGACGTGTAACCAATGGCACCCCATACCATCACGCCGGGTGATACGCCAGTATGGCTGTGACGAATACACGCTTCCAATGTGCGTTCACCGCGATGTCGCCAAACACGGATGCGACCATCATGATGCTGTAAACAGAACCTGGATTCATCCGAAAAAATGACGTTTTGCAATTTGTGCGCCCAGGTTCGTCGTTGAGTACACCATCGCAGGCGCTCCTGTCTGTGATGCAGCGTCAAGGGTAACCGCAGCCGTGGTCTCCGAGCTGATAGTCCATTCTGCTGGAAACACCGTCGAACAGTTCGTGCAGATGGTTGTTGTCTTGAAAACTTCCCCGTCTGTTGACTCAGGGATCGAGACGTGGCTGCACGATCCGTTACAGCCATGCGGATAATATGCCTGACATCTCGACTGCTAGTGAAACGAGGCCGTTGGGATCCAGCACGGCGTTCCGTATTACCCTCCTGAACCCACCGATTACATATTCTGCTAACAGTCACTGGATCTCGACCAACCCGAGTAGCAATGTCGCGATACGATAAACCGCAATCGCGATAGGCTACAATCCGACCTTTATCAAAGTCAGAAACGTGATGGTACGCATTTCTCCTCCTTACACGAGGCAACACAACAACGTTTCTCCAGGCAACGCCGGTCAACTGCTGTTTGTGTATGACAAATCGGTTGGAAACTTTCCTCATGTCAGCACGTTGTAGGTGTCGCCACTGGCGCCACCCTTGTGTGAATGCTCTGAAAAGTTAATCATTTGCATATCACAGGATCTTCTTCCTGTCGGTTAAATTTCGCGTCTGTTGCACGTTATCTTCTTGGTGCAGCAATTTTAATGGCCAGTAGTGTAGCTCCTTTGTCGCCTTAAAGGCATTCTCGACTAACATCAACTCACCGTGTCCAATCTCAGAGGTAACTAACGCTCATGACCGTTAAAGCATGTATTTATAGCAAACCTGATTTGGATCCTCATTGTGACGCTACTAGCGCCACTCTTATGCCACTGGCGAGAAAGTTTTATAGACATCATCCTTCAGATGTGGAAACAGGTCTGTCATCTTTTGTTTATGTCGCACAACTCCTCATTGCGAATTTTTTTTCGTCAGTATGTCAGCAGAACAATACAACAACGAAGTAACCTTTCACCTACATTATTTTATGCAGGGTGTAGGGTGCTACGAACAAATGCCTGCATAGCTTGAGGATTTGCAGACGGTGCCTTCAGGAGCAAACTGTGGATAAAAATCCATGCCTGTAAGCGTCATCCACTGGTTAAATGGGAAAACTCCTGCCTTTAGATTACCCCTTCGGCATCGGACTTGAGTTCTAGCGCTGATGTACCGCAGACTGACGTCAGATGGCCTCCAGCGCGTCCACGCCTCTTGTAATACTATAGACACTGCTAAGCGCACTGGCGACGAAGTCAGTTCACGTTTGCTGCCGAAAGGAGTGACCTAGAGACAGGAGATTTCCCATGTAACCAGCGGATGACTTTCATGGGTACTGGTTTCTACCGTCAGTTTTTTACTCAAGGCACCCTCTACAAAAGCCTCAAAGTTTGTCATTTGTCTATACATTTGTAACACGCTGTATAATCAGATAACATAGTTAGATCACATAAGCGTGAGGATAACGACCACGTTATTTTTAAAATTAAAGAAAAGATCTTTCGTTTTTTGTTTGCTGCCCAAATCAAAGATATGAAAACTAGCATTTAATACTTTCAGGCAAAAAACGATAGTAATGGCCTTTATGGCGAAATTTCCAGTATGTTCCAAAATGTAGTAGACGGTCACTCAATAGATCATGTCCAAAATGAATTTTCATCCTGCAGCAAAGTTGTAGAAGATTTTGTATGTAGGATATTCACAACTGACAGGCATGACAGTTAATTCAGAGAGATCCGCTCCAGTCGTACTAATTATTCAGATCACGACCGGTTTCGCGATTTTGAAATCTCATCTTCAGGTCCCCCCCATGAACCGTGGACCTTGCCGTTGGTGGGGAGGCTTGCGTGCTTCAGCGATACAGATGGCCGAACCGTAGGTGCAACCACAACGGAGGGGTATCTGTTGAGAGGCCAGACAAACGTGTGGTTCCTGAAGAGGGGCAGCAGCCTTTTCAGTAGTTGCAGGGGCAACAGTCTGGATGATTGACTGATCTGGCCTTGTAACAATAACCAAAACGGCCTTGCTCTGCTGGTACTGCGAACGGCTGAAAGCAAGGGGAAACTACGGCCGTAATTTTTCCCGAGGGCATGCAGCTTTACTGTATGGTTAAATGATGATGGCGTCCTCTTGCGTAAAATATTCCGGAGGTAAAATAGTCCCCCATTCAGATCTCCGGGCGGGGAATACTCAAGAGGATGTTGTTATCAGAAGAAAGAATACTGGCGTTCTAAGGATCGGAGCGTGGAATGTCACATCCATTAATCGAGCAGGTAGGTTAGAAAATTTAAAAAGGGAATGGATAGGTTAAAGTTAGATATAGTGGGAATTAGGGAAATTCGGTGGCAGGAGGAACAAGACTTTTGGTCAGGTGAATACAGGGCTACAAATAAAAAATCAAATAGAGGTAATGCAGGAGTAGGTTTAATAATGAATAAAAAAAATAGGCGTGCGGATAAGCTACTGCAAACAGCATAGTGAACGCATTACTGCGGCCAAGATAGACACGAAGCCCACGCCTACTACAGTAGTATAAGTTTATATGTCAACTAGCTCTGCAGATGATGAAGAAATTGATGAAATGTATAATGAGATAAAAGAAATTATTCAGATAGTGAAGGGAGACGAAAATTTAATAGTCATGGGTGACAGGAATTCGAGCGTAGGAAAAGGGAGAGAAGGAAACATAGTAGGTGAATATGGATTGGGATTAAGAAATGAAAGAGGAAGCCGTCTGGTAGATTTTTGCACAGAGCATAACTTAATCATAGCTAACACTTGGTTCAAGAATCATAAAAGAAGGTTGTATACATGGAAGAATCCTGGAGATACTAAAAGGTATCAGGTAGATTATATAATGGTAAGACAGAGATTTAGGAACCAGGTTTTAAATTGTAAGACATTTCCAGGGGCAGATGTGGACTCTGACCACAATCTATTGGTTATGAACTGCAGATTAAAATTGAAGAAACTGCAAAAAGGTGGGAATTTGAGGAGATGGGACCTGGATTATCTGACTAAATCAGAGGTTGTACAGAATTCCAGGGAGAGCGTAAGGGAACAATTGACAGCAGTGGGGGAAAGAAGTACAGTAGAAGAAGAATGGGTAGCTCTGAGGGATGAAGTAGTGAAGGCAGCAGAGGATCAAGTAGGTAAAAAGACGAGAGCTAGTAGAAATCCTCGGGTAACAGAAGAAATATTGAATTTAATTGATGAAAGGAGAAAATATAAAAATGCAGTAAATGAAGCAGGCAAAAAGGAATACAAACGTTTCAAAAATGAGATCGACAGGAAGTGCAAAATGGCTAAGCAGGGATGGCTAGAGGACAAATGTAAGGATGTAGAGGCTTATCTCACTAGGGGTAAGATAGATACTGCCTACAGGGAAATTAAAGAGACCTTTGGAGAAAAGAGAACCACTTGTATGAATATCAAGAGCTCAGATGGAAACCCAGTTCTAACCAAAGAAGGGAAAGCAGAAAGGTGGATGGAGTATATAGAGGGTCTATACAAGGGCGATGTACTTGAGGGCAATATTATAGAAATGGAAGAGAATGAAGATGAAGATGAAATGGGAGATACGATACTGCGTGAAGAGTTTGACAGAGCACTGAAAGACCTGAGCAGAAACAAGGCCCTGGGAGTAGACAACATTCCATTAGAACTACTGACGGCCTTGGGAGAGCCAGTCCTGACAAAACTCTACCATCTGGTGAGGAAGGTGTATGAGATAGGCGAAGTACCCTCAGACTTCTAGAAGAATATAATAATTCCAATCCCAAAAACAGCAGGTGTTGACAGATGTGAAAATTACCGAACTATCAGTTTAATAAGTCACAGCTGCAAAATACTAACACGAATTCTTTACAGACGAATGGAAAAACTGGTAGAAGCCGACATCGGGGAAGATCAGTTTCGATTCCGTAGAAATATTGGAACACGTGAGGCAATACTGACCTTACTACTTATCTTAGAAGAAAGATTAAGGAAAGGCAAACCTACGTTTCTAGCATTTGTAGACTTAGAGAAAGCTTTTGACAATGATGACTAGAATACTCTCTTCCAAATACTAAAGGTAGCAGGGGTAAAATACAGGGAGCGAAAGGCTATTTACAATTGGTACAGAAACCAGATGGCAGTTATAAGAGTCGAGGGGTATGAAAGGGAAGCAGTGGTTGGGAAGGGAGTGAGACAGGGTTGTAGCCTCTCCCCAATGTTATTCAATCTGTATATTGAGCAAGCAGTAAAGGAAACAAAAGAAAAATTCGGAGTAGGTATTAAAATCCATCGAGAAGAAATAAAAACTTTGAGGTTCGCCGATGACATTGTAATTCTGTCAGAGACAGCAAAGGACTTGGAAGAGCAGTTGAACGGAATGGACATTGTCTTGAAAGGAGGATATAAGATGAACATCAACAAAAGCAAAACGAGGATAATGAAATGTAGTCGAATTAAGTCGGGTGATGCTGAGGGAATTAGATTAGGGAATGAGACACTTAAAGTAGTAAAGGAATTTTTCTATTTGGGGAGCAAAATAACTGATGATGGTCGAAGTAGAGAGGATATAAAATGTAGACTGGCAATGGCAAGGAAAGCGTTTCTGAAGAAGAGAAATTTGTTAACATCGAGTATAGATTTAAGTGTCAGGAAGTCGTTTCTCAAAGTATTTGTATGGAGTGTAGCCATGAATGGAAGTATGGAAGTGAAACATGGACGATAAATAGTTTGGACAGGAAGAGAATAGAAGCTTTCGAAATGTGGTGCTACAGAAGAATGCTGAAGATTAGATGGGTAGATCACATAACTAATGAGGAGGTATTGAATAGAATTGGGGAGAAGAGGAGTTTGTGGCACAACTTGACTAGAAGAAGGGACCGGTTGGTAGGACATGTTCTGAGGCATCAAGGGAACACAAATTTAGCATTGGAGGGCAGCGTGGAGGATAAAAATCGTAGAGGGAGACCAAGAGATGAATACACTAAGCAGATTCAGAAGATGTAGGTTGCACTAGGTACTGGGAGATGAAGAAACTTGCACAGGATAGGGTAGCATGAAGAGCTGCATCAAACCAGTCTCAGGACTGAAGACCACAACAACAACAACAACATCTTCAGGTGTATAAAATTATTGTACTTGGTTGCCGTTCCTACCGTGTCGCTGTCTGTCTCTTTTGGATGTGGCCAAACATTCCAAATTTTCTATTGTTGTATTGTACAGCTCTGAACGAAGAGGAGTCCCCATCACCTAGGTATTTAGTATATATAACACCGTACAGAGATGCGTGACCCCTTCTCATCCAGGTCCCATCTACAGACACACACAGGTCAGTAAAATTTTTAAGAGATACACTGTCATGCATGCACATCTACCCCAGGATCTATTTCTTTTTGGTTTATTTCCACCAGTTCCTTCACTCCTTTCTTCATAGAAACTTTAGCAGTATCGCACACAGTATCAGACATTTCGTTATTTATTTTTTCAAACATTTCACAAGGTGGAGCATCTTCAGAAAACCACCCAATAAATTACCTCTTTCCCTGCCCTGTCCAAGGCATCTCAGAGTATACGCTAACCTAAACTTGCTTTCATAGGTACCAGTGCCAGTTTTCCTGGAGAAGGAAAATGAATATTCATAGCCACACGAATTACAAATTAATTGAAATCACAAGCTATTCCAACTCTTCTTTCTCCAACAACAATCATGCATTCCGTATTTCTACAGCTAACACAAGAACATGAAAACTTTATAGCCTAGCAGAGTAGCTCTAAATCAATAAGTTTGAATCCAGTGAAATTCATATCAATACTATTCACGCACCTGTACAATTCTTCTGTCCCAAGTTTCGATGCTGAAGCTGAGAGCTTATGTTCTTCGTTTCGAGCTGCTTCCTCTTTTCTGTTTGTAAACCGATTTCCATGAAATCTCCATTTCCTAATCACAGTGTTTCCACCACTTTTTTTTTTTTTTTAGTCATCAGCCTACTGACTGGTTTGATGCGGCCCGCCACGAATTCCTTTCCTGTGCTAACCTCTTCATCTCAGAGTATCACTTGCAACCTACGTCCTCAATTATTTGCTTGACGTATTCCAATCTCTGTCTCCCTCTACAGTTTTTGGCCTCTACAGCTCCCTCTAGTACCATGGAAGTCATTCACTCATGTCTTAGCAGGTGTCCTATCATCCTGTCCCTTCTCCTTACCAGTGTTCTCCACATATTCCTTTCCTCTCCGATTCTGCGTAGAACCTCCTCATTCCTTACCTTATCAGTCCACCTAATTTTCAACTTTCGTCTACAGCACCACATCTCAAATGCTTCGATTCTTTTCTGGTCCGGTTTTCCCACAGTCCATGTTTCACTACCATACAATGCTGTGCTCCAGACGTACATCCTCAGAAATTTCTTCCTCAAATTAAGGCCGGTATTTGATATTAGTAGACTTCTCTTGGCCAGAAATGCCTTTTTTGCCATAGCGAGTCTGCTTTTGATGTCGTCCTTGCTCCGTCCGTCATTGGTTATTTTACTGCCTAGGTGGCAGAATTCCTTAACCTCTTTGACTTCGTGACCATCAATCCTGATGTTAAATTTCTCGCTGATCTCATTTCTACTACTTCTCATTACCTTCGTCTTTCTCCGATTTACTCTCAAACCATACTGTGTACTCATTAGACTGTTCATTCCGTTCAGCAGATCATTTAATTCTTCTTCACTTTCACTCAGGACAGCAATGTCATCAGCGAATCGTATCATTGATATCCTTTCACCTTGTATTTTAATTCCACTCCTGAACCTTTCATTTATTTCAATCATTGCTTCCTCGATGTACAGATTGAAGAGTAGGGGCGAAAGGCTACAGCCTTGTCTTACACCCTTCTTAATACGAGCACTTCGTTCTTGATCGTTCACTCTTATTATTCCCTCTTGGTTGTTGTACATATTGTATATGACCCGTCTCTCCCTATAGCTTACCCCTACATTTTTCAGAATTTCGAACAGCTTGCACCATTTTACCCTGTCGAACGCTTTTTCCAGGTCGACAAATCCTACGAAAGTGTCTTGATTTTTCTTTAGCCTTGCTTCCATTATTAGCCGTAACGTCAGAATGGCCTCTCTCGTCCCTTTACTTTTCCTAAAGCCAAACTGATCTTCACCTAGCGCATTCTCAATTTTCTTTTCCATTCTTCTGTATATTATTCTTGTAAGCAGCTGCGATGCATGAGCTGTTAAGCTGATTGTGCGATAATTCTCGCACTTGTCAGCTCTTGCCGTCTTCGGAATTGTGTGGATGAAGCTTTTCCGAAAGTCAGATGGTATATCGCCAGACTCATATATTCTACACACCAACGTGAGTAGTCGTTTTGTTGCCACTTCCCCCAATGATTTTAGAAACTCTGATGGAATGTTATCTATCCCTTCTGCCTCATTTGACCGTAAGTCCTCCAAAGCTCTTTTAAATTCCGATTCTAATACTGGATCCCCTATCTCTTCTAAATCGACTCCTGTTTCTTCTCCTATCACATCAGACAAATCTTCACCCTCATAGAGGCTTTCAATGTATTCTTTCCACCTATCTGCTCTCTCCTCTGCATTTAACAGTGGAATTCCCCTTGCACTCTAAATGTTACCACCGTTGCTTTTAATGTCACCAAATGTTGTTTTGACTTTCCTGTACGCTGAGTCTGTCCTTCCGACAATTATATCTTTTTCGATGTCTTCACATTTTTCCTGCAGCCATTTCGTCTTAGCTTCCCTGCACTTCCTATTTATTTCATTCCTCAGCGACTTGTACTTCTGTATTCCTGATTTTCGCGGGACATGTTTGTACTTCCTCCTTTCATCAATCAACTGAAGTATTTCTTCTGTTACCCATGGTTTCTTCGCAGTTACCTTCTTTGTACCTATGTTTTCCTTCCCAACTTCTGTGATGGCCCTTTTTAGAGATGTCCATTCCTGTTCAACTGTACTGCCTACTGCGCTATTCCTTATTGCCGTATCTATAGCGTTAGAGAACTTCAAACTTATCTCGTCATTCCTTAGTACTTCCGTATCCCACTTCTTTGCGTATTGATTCTTCCTGACTAATGTCTTGAACTTCAGCCTGCTCTTCATCACTACTATATTGTGATCTGAGACTATATCTGCTCCTGGGTACGCCTTACAATCCAGTATCTGATTTCGGAATCTCTGTCTGACCATGATATAATCTAATTGAAATCTTCCCGTACCTCCCGGCCTTTTCCAAGTATACCTCCTCCTCTTGTGATTCTTGAACAGGGTATTCGCTATTACTAGCTGAAACTTGTTACAGAACTCAATTAGTCTTTCTCCTCTTTCATTCCTTGTCCCAAGCCCATATTCTCCTGTAACCTTTTCTTCTACTCCTTCCCCTACAACTGCATTCCAGTCGCCCATGACTATTATATTTTCGTCCCCCTTTACATACTGCATTACCCTTTCAATATCCTCATACACTTTCTCTATCTGTTCATCTTCAGCTTGCGACGTCGGCATGTATACCTGAACTATCGTTGTCGGTGTTGGTCTGCTGTCGATTCTGATTAGAACAACCCGGTCACTGAACTGTTCACAGTAACACACCCTCTGCCCTACCTTCCTATTCATAACGAATCCTACACCTGTTATACCATTTTCTGCTGCTGTTGATATTACCCGATACTCATCTGACCAGAAATCCTTGTCTTCCTTCCACTTCATTTCACTGACCCCTACTATATCTAGATTGAATCTTTGCATTTCCCTTTTCAGATTTTCTAGTTTCCCTACCACGTTCAAGCTTCTGACATTCCACGCCCCGACTCGTAGAACGTTATCCTTTCGTTGATTATTCAATCTTTTTCTCATGGTAACCTCCCCCTTGGCAGTCCCCTCCCGGAGATCCGAATGGGGGACTATTCCGGAATCTTTTGCCAATGGAGAGATCATCATGACACTTCTTCACTTACAGGCCACATGTCCTGTGGATACACGTTACGTGTCTTTAATGCAGTGGTTTCCATTGCCTTCTGCATCCTCATGTCGTTGATCATTGCTGATTCTTCCGCCTTTAGGAGCACTTTCCCATCCCTAGGACAAGAGAGTGCCCTGAATCTCTAACCGCTTCTCCGCTCCCTCTTTGACAAGGCCGTTGGCAGAATGAGGCTGACTTCTTATGCCGGAAGTCTTCGGCCGCCAATGCTGATTATTTATCAAAATTTAGACAGTGGCGGGGATCGAACCCGGGACCGAAGACGTTTTGATTATGAATCAAAGCCGCTACCTCTAGACCACCTATTATGCATAAATCTTGACTTCCACGTAAAGGTTTGCGATTTCAACCTTCCACCTACTAATATGTGTTAGTATTTTTAAAACGTAAATAAACCACATGCAAGAAAGTTTTCAGGCGAAGATATAGATGTCAGCCTGAGACATAGACGTCATCTAAATATATAGAATAAAAATAGCCTTCACATTGACAAAAGTTCCGCTGAAGCAAGGAGATTCCCAAATGTCAGAAAAGGTGGGAATGGCCGCTAGTGCACAGTTAATCAGTTTAACAATTTAAAGGCAGTTCTGAAGCTGCTATCACGATAAAATTCTCAAACTGCATAGATTAAACTGTGTAGATCAAGAAAATAATATTTGTGAAAAATCCATTTTTTGGACCAAAGTCCATTACATCCCCCCTTAATGAATTGTTACGACCTTGAGTAATGAAGGAGCGGGATAGATAAGAATGAATCTGGTTGATTTTGCTGTAAGCTCGTAGGAGAGATCGCCAGGAGGCAGATGGCTAACAATGTGATAATCACTAAGAGTCATGTGTTGGTATGATGATAAAATTATAGTAAGTGCATTTGTCAAGAGGAATATTGCTATGAAGAGAAATCAAGCAATTCATCAACACTGTCTCTTTTTTCAAAGGCAAAGGTATGACGGTAAGTAATCATTTATAAAAATGTAGTCCAGTTTACCCAATTTTGCTACTACAATGTAATAGAACTCCTAGTTTATAGGAATTTATCAACTGTTTTTAAACTGATCTAAATATGGCATATAGACTACTATGTTCTACACATATTATTTTGCCTTGATTCTTTTCTACAAAAAGGTTTACAATAGACTAGCTTTTTATCATTCGCAGCTTTTTCCGAATTACATTCCAATCAAAATCAAGTAGAATTTAGTATGAAAAACTAATCAGTTTAAAATATTTGCCACAGTAATTTTGGACATAATACATAATAATCACACACACTGTCATTTAATTTAAATATTAATACCATACAATTTTTTATACTGAGTAATCACAAAATACGTAGTAAATGAAGCTTATATTGACATCCTCCAGGAGTTTGAAGTGCCACTGGAACATGTGGTTTGAGGCATCCATAATGTTCCAAAGAGTTGTTTTAGGCCATAATTTTTCAACTTTGTCAAGGCTAATTTCCGTTTAGACTTAATATACTGAGTCACCCTCTCCTCCCCTTCCCCCCGAAAACTTAGTGTAAGACTATGACACACTCATGACACATTATGCAATGCCATTTATAAGTATCAGTGGATTACTGTTCCTGCATCTTTATATCAGTCGTCATGAACATCAAGGCAAATTAGGGCAAAAATTAAAAAGGAAGACTATTTACTAGGAAAGATCTTGTAATTCACATATCAAAAACTGGAAACATGATGGAGAATAATTTTCAGAATTACATACAAAACATCATATTACTGTTTGTAGAAACAAATTCACTGCTTTTGTTGGACTCTTGGCCTGGACTCTGTCTTTAGGAGGACGACAAAAGGATTTAATATAATTATGATTTCACTCAGAACTAATACAGCAATTCAGCCTCTCGAAAAAATAAATTTTCAGCAGTGTAAAGCATTTTTCAGAAAATTGTCGGCCAGTATGATTTCTGATAGCTCATTTGCATCATCAGATTTTACAAATTTGGTCAAGAATGCCTGGAACGTAGCACACTTTGCAGAACAATGGCCACGACCATTTCCTACTCCATTCCAGTTTTGTATAAATAAAACTAGCAAATACTGTGTAGTGCCTGAATGTATTAATATTTTGTGAGATGTGGCTGGTATAAGGGAAATGTTTGTTTACTTCATCCAACGGACACTCGAATATTTGTGACGATTGCAGGAATAAACAAGGAGCTGATTCATTGTTAGTAAAATGTGCGGACAGCGCACTGATAACAAAAATGGGCTCTCATGCCATATATGGGCAGCATTTCAAAGGTTCTTGCCTGGAAGCTGAAACCCAGGAAATATACTCCAACTTTTTACACTAGGATTACTGTTGTTTAACTTCTGTTCAACAGTAAAGATGAGATTCCGCCTTTAGAACAGAGCGGAATTTGTAAAATTTCCTGCAGTCTGTGTGGCAAATTATATGTAGGTCAGTCAGGTAGGACTATAGTTACTAGACTGACTGAGCATGAGAGACTCCGTAGTTCCATCTTATACAGGTAGTTGCGGGACCTCAGCTTTTCAATATAAGCCGCACTAAGTGGCCGCGCGGTTAGAGGCGCCATGTCACGGATTGCGCTGCCACTCCCGCCAGAGGTTCGAGTCCTCCCTCGGGCATGAGTGTGTGTGTTGTTCTTAGTTTAAGTTAGTTTACGTAGTGTGTAAGTCTAGGGACCGATGACCTCAGCAGTTTAGTCCCTTAGGAATTCACACATATTTGAACAGTTTTGTTCAATATAAAAAGTCTAAATTTCCAGGTATTTTATTTGAGCAACGAGTTTCAGCACTACGTTATGCCAACGGCAAGTGATGATCGAAGAGACCGCTGTGTCAAGAAGAAATCTATGGAAACCAGTCATTGAATGTTTGCCTCTACTTTGATTGGACCAGAGGTGAGATTCTTCTCACACGTCAGTCAGGAGACCTGAATATGTTGTAATGTAGCACTCAAACTTGTTGCTCAAATAAAGAAACTGGAAATTTAGACAGCTGAAAGTGTTTTGGTTTGACTTTTTATTTTGTGTATGAAAGGAGTTGGAGACTGAAAAACGAAGTCTCCACATTTGCTGAACATGCTCTGAATGAATGTCTTTCATATGATGTGAAATCTGATGTTATCCAACAAGGAATTAAAGGCAGAAAACTAATACTACTTGGAATTCTGGCCATTAGTAAAGACGAATCAAAGGATGTTGACGTGGTCGTTTATGACCAAACATATTTCCATTACTCACACTTATTAAAGTAGCAGCAGCCAGTTATTATCTCTCTCACTTTGTAGATGATAAGCTTGTTATAACTGTTCCACATCCGCATTCCATAGACTTCCGCTCCCCCCCTCCCCCCCTTTCTTTCGGTTCGTTCATCAAGTTCATCAGTTCCTCCGTATGACATAGTAGCCTGTGCAAATACTCACTTGTACAACATTTTTGGATTATAAATTCACATAGTTTTAATGCTTCAATGTACTGTTCTAGAATATTTATTTGTTTCGAGTCTCTTTAGCTATTACATTACGGTTGTTTATTGTATTGATATAGTCATAAAATGTCACATATCTCTGTGCAACTATATTTAGACAGCTATGAGGTCTCGCTGAAGTTGTGTAGACTATCGGTTTAGTATCAAATTATCTGAAGATGGCCTAAGAAGCCAGAAGACGGTTCCTAACGAAGTATTAAATAAATATTATTGTGGAAAAATACTACCGTATATTCAAGTTATTAATACTGTGTATTCAAGTTGTTAAATATATATAAGTCAAAAATTGTCATAGGAATTGTGCTGTAGGTGTTGTTATAAGATACGAACTTCAACAGAGTGAAGTTCCAATTGATACGAAAACTAAGTTGACATTTGGTGTTGCTGCTGATGGGAGGAACCTTAAAGCAATTCTCATTTACAGTCACTAGCATCAGTCACCGCGTTGAGTGTTTACTTCGTTTGCACTTACAAAAGGGTCTGTGCACATTCAGTATTTATTGGCAATACTAACTTATCAGACCTTCAACATATTGAAGCGACCTCACACCATATTGACAAAAATTGTCAGTTGCCGATGCGGTTTTACGAGATTAAGATGTCTAACACCCTAAACAAAGCGTGTGCTCCTGCTATAGTGGCTATAGCTTGCAACCAACAGAAAATAGCGAAAAAGAGGAAATAGGTCCGATAATGGTTGAAAACGAGAAGCAACTGGTCACATATTAATTTACTGAAAAATGAGAACCACAGACGCAAAAACTTTCGGAAATTCTTTTCCGAAGGATCCTGCACCGTAGGACAAGTTATTAATGGTGAGACGAGATAAAACAGAGAAACAAAATACGTTAATGAGAGAGATAATCGTCGTCAATGAGAGATGAGTAGTCAGTCTTGAAATTACAACCTGACAGGGTAGCTGAAAGCACTAACGCGCTGCTTCCTGGACTCGGGTAGGCGCGCCAGCCCCGGCTCGAATCAGCCCAATGGATTCATGACGAGAGCCGGTATGCCAGCCAGCCTGGATGTGGTTTTTATTCGGTTTTCCACATCCCACTAGGTGAATACTGGGTTGGTTCCCATGTTCCGCCCCTGTTTATTCGGTTTTCCACATCCCACTAGGTCAATACTGGGCTGGTGTCCACGTTCCGACCCTGTTACATGCTTCACAGAAATTTGAAAACGTTCCCACTATTCCATGGCTTGCACTAGATGCAGACAGCTGGGATACACTAATTCTGTCCCAGGGGGGTCCGGAGTGGCGGCAGGAAGGGCATCCGGCCACCCTGTGCCACTAAAACCGCCAAATCTGTAGTAACAAGCTCGAACCTGGGTTGAACTGGGACAAAGGCTCAAAGAAAATGATGATGAAGTCGCGAAATTACAGACGCCTGGCAGTTTATTCGAATTCACGAAATTTAGTTACGTGATATCAGCAAACACGATTAGTGAAATTCTATGTAAACATGTTAAGCAATTATATCTCCCTGGCAAGTATATGTTCAGGCAATTAACATAAAACACTCTTTTTACATTTCGAAAAGAATGTTATAAAAATTACATGAATTTCATAGGTTTCTTACTATCATCACAGATATATAACGTATTTTTTGAAGTAGAAACTCTTTCCCAAACTGCTACGCTATTGTTGGATGTAAGGTCCACCAGTTACGCAAAATAACGTTTTTTCCAAGTTCCCAAACATGTTTCAGCACTTCTGTGCTATCAACAGTTGGTTTCCGTTTTATTTAATCGGTAATGTGAACATTTTTACTAAATAATTACAAAATTATGTGGATATTAAGTTCAAACAACAATTCGTTTCTTTTTGTTAGTATCTTCGCAATCGGTCTGCATGGTTTTTCAGGACCACTTGTGCATTATTTATTACATGTAGCTTGTCATCTGCAACCAGACGATGTTGAGATATTTTGTTGGGAGTTAACCTATCATTTTATGCTCTAAACGTAATTTATTTTTTCGCCATATTTCGCACCTACATTCGTTTTTACTTACGTTTTTGTGAGGCAAGCCCTTTTTTTTCTCAGCATCAAGGTGAGGTACTGTGAAGTACGCTTAAACATAACACATATTTTCACAAAATAAGGTTGTAAGAGCACTTTTCACTTCACCAAAACATACTGTAATTGTGGTTGTTGTGTATCCCAGCCTAGTCAGTGTTCATTGTCTACATTTTGATTACATTTTATCTTTGTGTGGGACTGTGTGTGTGTGTGTGTGTGTGTGTGTGTGTGTGTGTGTGTGTGGTATGTTCATGTTTTACACTGATTACAATTTTTTTATCAAATTTGTGTACCATATGGATATCATAACCATTTTCTACTGCTATTGGTATTTGTTTTATTGTGTTTAGTTCTTGTGTGTAGTTCTGTTTGTTCATGGGTGTTCTGTTTAATCTATGGAGCATGAATCTGAAGTTTGCTAGCTTATGAGTCAGTGGGTGGTTTGATAGGTTGTGAATGGTGGTATTTGAGGTTGTTGGTTTCCTGAATATTGTGAAGTTGTGTGTGTTGTTTGTTTTATGTATGGTGAGATCTAGAAAATGTAGTGTGTTGTTAGTTTCTGTTTTTAATGTGAAGTTAATTTTTGGGTGTAAATTGTTTATTTCATTGTGTAGCTGTTCTATGTGTGTATGTGGTTCATCAGTCAGGCATCTTATGTCATTGACATAAAGGTACAAGTATATAACTTTGTAGTTATTTGGTTTTATTAGGTGTCTGAAGATCATGTTCTCCAGGTTGTTCATAAATATGTTGGATAGGAGGCCACTAATTGGTAATCTCATTGACAGTCTTTCATGTTGAGAATAAAATTCTTTGTTGAATACAAAATAATTTTATGATGTTATGGTTTGGAGGTATGGTTGTTATTTCATTAATGTGTGTGTCCGGTGTGTTTCCTTGTTGTTTTAACCTTTGTGTGATGTTGCTGTTGTTTCCTTTATTGAAATACAAGTGTAAATTGATGTGATGTCAAATGGTATGAGGGTTGCTGTGCCTGGTATGTGTATGTTCTTGATTCTGTCGATGAATTCCTTTGAATTTTCCAGGTTCCTGTTCGTATCAAAAGTGTATAATTTTTAGTAAAATGTGTGTCTATTGGGCTAGGTGATAGGATGAGGAATTTGGAACTTGCTGAGGGCCTTAATGGGATATTATCCTTGTGAAACTTTGGTAGGGAACTAAGGGTTGGTTGATTTTGGATTTTTCTGTGCTATCCTTTTTACCTGGCCTTTTGAGAATGTATTTTTGATGTTTTTCAGTGTCTTTTGAATGTTTTTCTGGTACCTTGCTGTAGGGTCACTGGCCAGTTTTGTGATATTGTTGTCTTTGAGAAAATCTAGTGTTTTTTTTCTGTGTATTCTTTTCATCCATAATTACAGTAATCTTCCCTTTGTCTGCTCTTGTTACTATGGCATTGTTCTGTTTTAATTTTTGTTTTAGCTCGTTGGCTGTGATTTCCTCTGATGTTCTGTTGCCGTACTAGAAATAATGGTGGATTTGTGAGTTCCGATTGTTTGTGTGTTCTGATTATTTGTGTTATTCCTGCAGCTACTAATTCTATTGCCAAGTTTGCATTAAAGTATGGTGTGCTCAATCTTTCTTGCTCCTTTATAATGTGTCCTGATTCTCTTATGAGGCTTTCTATTGTTTTGTGTGATATACCTGTGATAATGTTGTGTTTTGGTCCTTTTTCTAGTAGGCTCTTTCCTTGTTTTGTAAGATTTATGTCGTGGAATTTATATTGTTGGTTGTGATTGGTTTCAGTAGGTGTGTTTGTGCTGTTAATTGTTCTGTTCAGTTTTCTGTTTTTTTTTCTCCTTTTTTTCTTGCATTACTTTCTGTATGTGTGCTTTTCTCTCTCTGTTATTTCCTCAAAATGAGCTGGTATTTTAAATTTGTTGGCCAATTCTAAATGTGTTTCGTGAAGTTCAGTGTTGAGCGATTCCAGAATCTAGATAACCAGAAAAAACGAAGTCAAAGCAGCAGTTTAAATTGGTGTAAATTACTGATATTACATATATGCGCTTTTCTGGAGAGTGGGAATGTGACTGGAAAAGGATACAGGATCCCAAAAGGTATTGTGGTATTTGTAGGTATTACAGCTTTTTTGTTTCAAAGTTACATATGTGAATATTACCACCTAAAAATCAGAAATCAAAAAGAAAAATAAATTGCCTCCTAAGAATTCTTTGTTAGTATTGTAATTGCAGTGAACTGTTAGAATGTTATCTACACGTTTCGGATCTTCGTCTATCCGAGATGAGATTACCTGCAGCGTTTAAATTTCTTTCACTAGCTGCATTTGATGCTCGTACAGAAAACTCTCTTTCCGCTGAAATAGCTAGCTTGGGATAAACTCTGTTGTTACGTTTAGACTACTCAAGTGGATCATCCTCGTCATCACCATCCATTCGTGTTAAATGCATGTCAACCTCATGGGTGTATTAAAAATCGTGTGGCCCACAGTCCAGCCATTCCGAAAATAAGGGGTTCATTTTTATGACTGGTCAGCGCTCCTGAGATTCTATGGACGATGCTAAATAAATATATAACAAATATCACAAAAATAAAAGGAGCAGGACAACATCTTACAGTTGCTTAAATGAAAGAATTGTAACACGGAAATATATAACACCTACAGGATATATGACCATTTATCAGTACACACCTCAGAAGAAGGAAGAAAGTGTGTTTCTGATAAATATTACAAGAGCTAGCGAAGTGTCTTTGACTATTTTGTCCAAGGGGGAGATATGAATGCTAGAATAAAAAAACTGCCAGTAAGGACCTAATCGGAATAAATGGAGAATCAACAGTTAATAAAAAATTTAAAATTCATTGCAAACAGAAACTAACTTTTTCAGACAGAGAGATTCTTAAATTTACCTAGGTGTCCGCATTTGTAGATCAGTAGGTGGTTATTTAATACCAAATGAAAAATTACTGTATAAAAATCAGTTGTCGGAAGAAGAGGAAAATGAGGAGGAAGAAGAAATGAACTGATGTCTTTCGGAAATAGATAAAACAGATTTTAAGGAACTTCAAGAGGCCACACAGAGCCGTAAAATAGAAAAAGCTCCTGGAACGGACAATCTAGCTACAGAACTTTTTAAAAACCAACCAGAAGATGTATAGGCTTTAGATTTTGTGAAACAGTGCTGGCAGCAAATAAAATTACAAATGAAATGGAAGAAAGCAATAGCATTACCGGTACCTGTTTTCAAAAAAGGATCAGCAACAGCTTGTGGAAATTAGAGTTACAAGTCTCTTAAATACAGCATTCACAATATGTGACGACTGCAGTATAGAGAATGAGAAACATCGTAGACAGCATATTACTTGAAGAACAAACTGCGCTTCGGAAAGGAAGGTCCTGCTAAGATAAAATTTTCTCATTAAAACAAATAATAGAAAAAATAATAGAATGCGATTTAATGACCTACATAGTCCTTACAGACTATAGGAAAGTTTTATGTTCACACCGGAAAACTATGGATATTATGGTAAATATCGGTATATCACTACATCTGACCGAAGTTATCCAAAGGAAGGAACACAGAAAAATTTTAAGCTAGAATTTGGAAATATCGCTAAGGAAATAGTAACAGTGGGTCCAAGCTAAAGTGTATTTCACCGATACATTTTAATTTATGTTCAGACGACGCTGTGAGGGAATGGAGACAACGGATTATGAAATTTGATATACAGGGTGTTACAAAAAGGCACGGCCAAACTTTAAGGAAACATTCCTCACACACAAAGAGAGAAAATATGTTATGTGGACATATTTCCGGAAACGCTTACTTTCCATGTTAGAGCTCATTTTATTACTTCTCTTCAAATCACATTAATCATGGAATGGAAACACACAGCAACAGAACGTACCAGCGTGACTTCAAACACTTTGTTGCAGGAAATATTCCAAATGTCCTCCTGCATCCACCCTCCGTCGCATGGAATCCCTGATGCGCTGATGCAGCCCTGGACAATGGCGTATTGTATCACAGCCGTCCACAATACGAGCACGAAGAGTCTCTACATTTGGTACTGGGGTTGCGTAGACAAGATCTTTCAAATGCCCCCATAAATGAAAGTCAAGAGGGTTGAGTCCAGGAGAGCGTGGAGGCCATGGAATTGGTCCGCCTCTACCAATCCATCGGTCACCGAATCTGTTGTTGAGAAGCGTACGAACACTTCGACTGAAATGTGTAGGAGCTCCATCGTGCATGAACCACATGTTGTGTCGTACTTGTAAAGGCACATGTTCCAGCAGCACAGGTAGAGTATCCCGTATGAAATCATGATAACGTGCTCCATTGAGCGTAGGTGGAAGAAAAGGGGGCCAATCAAGACATCACCAACAACGCCTGCCCAAACGTTCACAGAAAATCTGTGTTGATGACGTGATTGCACAATTGCGTGCGGATTCTCGTCAGCCCACACATGTTGATTGTGAAAATTTACAATTCGATCACGCTGGAATGAAGCTTCATCCGTAAAGAGTACATTTGCACTGAAATGAGGATTGACACATTGTTGGATGAACCATTCGCAGAAGTGTACCCGTGGAGGCCAATCAGCTGCTGATAGTGCCTGCACACGCTGTACATGGTACGAAAACAAATGGTTCTCCCGTAGCACTCTCCATACAGTGACATGGTCAACGTTACCTTGTACAGCAGCAACTTTTCTGACGCTGACATTAGGGTTATCGTCAACTGCACGAAGAATTACCTCGTCCATTGCTGGTGTCCTCGTCGTTCTAGGTCTTCCCCAGTCGCGAGTCATAGGCTGGAATGTTCCGTGCTCCCTAAGACACCGATCAATTGCTTCGAACGTCTGCCTGTCGGGACACCTTCGTTCTGCAAATCTGTCTCGATACAAACGTACCGCGCCACGGCTATTGCCCCGTGCTAATCCATACATCAAATGGGCATCTGCCAACCCCGCATTTGTAAACATTGCACTGACTGCAAAACCACGTTCGCGATGAACACTAACCTGTTAATGCGACGTACTGATGTGCTTGATGCTAGTACTGTAGAGCAATGAGTCGCACGTCAGCACAAGCACCGAAGTCAACATTACCTTCACTCAATTGGGCCAACAGGCGGTGAATCGAGGAAGTACAGCACGTACTGACGAAACTAAAATGAGCTCTAACATGGAAATTAAGCGTTTCCGGACACATGTCCACATAACATCTTTTCTTTATTTGTGTGTGAGGAATGTTTCCTGAAAGTTTGGCAGTACCTTTTTGTAACACCCTGTAGAGGACAAAGAAAGAAATGTTATGAACACTCTACTACTGAACAACTTAACACCTTCATATTATTGGGATGTTACATACCTCTGCGAATCTCATTTCTCAAATAATCGTCATCGAAAACGTGTTTCAGGACTGTATTCAGAAGATGTGTAACACATGCATAAGGCGGAAAGGATGGCAGGGCGCTGCATTATTAGCGCCTTGGTCGATGACAGAAGAAATCTTTTTAAGGTGCTGGGGATTTATTCCTAAATTAAATAATGTTTCCTCAGTATGGTTCTTAATGAAATCCGCAGACTTTTTCTTCTCAAAAAAGTGAGTTGTCAATACTATGTTTCTGAGTGACCAGTCTTGATCAACAAAGTCTGCTGCAATATACTCCGTAAGTGCACATGTGTTTACAGCTGTGGGCTGGACAATGCTTTGTATCATATTCGCCAGTATTTCATTGTCTTGTCTTTCAATATTTCGAACCATCTTCATAGAATGATGCGGAATGTTAGAGACATCGACCTGTCCAAACTCGGAACCGACATTTACAAGCTGCTGACACATTTCTTCGTGCTTTTTAGTGACGGAGTCTTTCACTCTAACTGGTAATGCTTCAGAACTCCCACTTTGTCGTGTTCTGCAGACTTGTGTCTTCAGATGTGTCATATTGGATCTGTAACACGGGAGAGCAGAGCATCTGCCGCAGTATACGTAACCATTAAGATTTCTTTCCTTAACATTTACTCAAGAAAATCTCTCTCAAATGTTGCTATGGTCACCTGCCTTCGCACTCGGGATGTATTCTTCCGATTTAAACTTCTCTCTCACAGTCTCCTTCGCCTCACGTTCATGCGGCATGATCCTGCAGAGAGTGACTAAATGGCGATCGGGTAAGAACACGTGGTCGAGACATTTGAGCGTCGCTCTCGAACAAGCTTTGGTCCAGGAACGGCGTCATAAAAAAAGGCCCTTTGCTTGCAAAAAACGAGTTAGAAGATCCTGCGTTGCGCGACAGACGCGTTCAAAATTCCTTGTGTCTTGCAAAACTCTTGTTTCATCGTTTGAGTTTACATTTGTTGACGGTCACGTATTTAAAATGAGTGCTCCAGATCGTATGGAGGTGTGTTTTATATGCGACTGCAATTTGGCAGATGGAGATGTGGCTAAAGTGAGACAGAAAGGGCTGAAAACGCTTCTACGATCCAGTAAGGAAAGGAAAATCGCAGCACAGCTAAAGCTATTAACTGGTCCGGCTGAATCGGAAGTGCATAGTGCTTATCAGAAGAAGTACGATAACCCAGAACTGATTAGATCGTTTTTGACAAAAGGCCCTGTGTCATCAACGTTGAATCTTCGATCATCCAAACAGGCGTTTGATTTTAATAAACACTGTTTCAATGTGTCGAGAAAATTGATGCTAATTGGGAGAAACTTAACAGACTTCCCTATACAAAGGGAAATATTATTCATAAAGTTATGAGGCTCGAACTAAGAGATCTTGTTATCGGGGTAGCTGAAAGGCGAGGTGATGACTGGGCGCACGAAGTATTGGATTGCATCCATGACAATAACCTTGATTAATGATTCTCAATATCATACGTTTCGTTAACGGATTTTTACAGGCTAGTCAGAGGTGGAGGGAAACAAGAAAGTGCTGGATCCATACATATAGATGAACCAATGGCAATGACTTCTTTCTACACCGAACAATCAGAGGAGAGCCAATATACTTTGCAGAAGTTAAAGGTTCAAATCACGAATGGCTGGGAAGCAGATGTAAGGACCATAAAAACCCGACTCTTCCGTAAGTATGTTGAAGAAATAATGATTGTTGACAGACATAAAAAGAGCGCAGTAATGTTTGTCAACAGTACAAGCTATAAGATACCGTCTGATAGTTTCTATCAAAGCAAGCTATCAGATCCACGACAAGAGCGTCTGGCAATTGTTCAAACTGCTGCAGATATACTTCGTGAGGACATGCGTACACATGTCTATAGTACATTGCAATAGCCCCCACCTGATGATTTCTTGCCAGATGTCCAATCAGTGATCCTTGAATCATTGCTCCATTTTTTTACTCGCTGATTTTGAAAAACAAACGAGGAACGCTAGATAAATGGGGAAAAATGTGTGTTGCTTTGTCACATACAGTGATTTCTGCAGTAAGATCACGATCGTATCTATCTTCACTATTGATTGCGCTCAGTACATTCACGTACAAAAGATTCGGATCAAGACCTATTGTTAACGGTCTTAGTGCAATTGGACGTCTTCGATTGCATGTCCTGAGCATCCATGGGATGAATCATGGGAGTCACTTCCTATACGACTATGGAGTCTGACAAGAACACTGATCAGGAAAGAAGATGATCAACTTCTGAATTTTTGTCTCCAGCTGGAGTACCTCAGCTGATCACCTATCAAAAAGCAAATGGTGTTGACTTAAGCAGTATTATTATAAGAGATCGAGATCTCAGTTTCGACAACCCTGAGCGCTTATCACTCTCTGGATATGGGATTTTGTGGCTTTATGGAAAGTTGAAGAAATTCACTGATGTGCTATAGTGGAATGGATCCATGGAAGAAGCCAGAAGTCACCGACTGTCAGTTCTCTTTAACATAACGTGCGTTCCATTCTTAAATTCAACAGCATTGAAAAAAGATGCATAAAACATGGGCGAAGGTGGTGTTTTGTCACTTTCGATCAACCACTTTACCTGAAGGCGATGGATGTTATAAGAAGCAAAGGCAGTGAATTAGAATGTGTCATTGTACGATTAGGTGGGTTTCACCTTCTAATGATCTTCTTGAGCAGCATCAGTGAAATAATGGCATGAGGTGCCCTCGCAGACTTACCGTCCACAATATGTGCTGAAAACAGTTTGGATAGGGTTTTGAGTGGGCATGTGCAAACTCGAGCTGTACGAGCTCATGCACTGGTTCACCTGGTATTGTCATATTACACCTTCCCAATGTTTAAATTGTGTTTTTTAAATAATGTCATGCCCTTTTATTTTTTCATTTGCACAATTTTTTATTACTTGTACTGAAATACATATTGGCTATCACTATGTACTTGGTTTTCGTTTTGGCAACACACTCGTACCATTTAAGGCATTGATAAAATGAATAAAATACACGTGAAAGAAGGAAATTTGAAAAACATTTACAGAGAAAACACATATGTGCTCATTAGAGAGCCGACTTTCCACTGGAAATTTCATTTCATTGAATAACTTTGATTTCTTTTAAAAAAAGGAATTACTTTGGCTTTCAAGTGTGCGAAAGCTTAATGGTGCCTAAAACTGAATAACTAGATGCCTTTGTAACATGAAATTTCGTGCTCTACAACTTTGACAACTCGACATTTTTCATTTGGAGTAGTCGTTTTTGAATTACAGACATTGGCTTTTTGGCTAAGCTGGTAAAAATGAACGAACTTTGACAACTAACTGCAGCCAAACGGCTGCACCGATTTTGACATTTAAGTAGGTTATTCGACGCAATATTTAATGCACTTTCCTTTTGGTAATAGTAACATTTTCAGTATGATGCATAGTTTCCGAATAATAGGCGAAGATCTGAAAAAGTGCCAAAATTTCTTGGTTTTTCTTGGCCACAAAAAGTTGCCATGAGTTCAAAAATGGTTCAAATGGCTTTGAGCACTATGGGATCTAACTTCCGAGGTCATCAGTCCCCTAGAACTTAGAACTACTTAAACCTAACTAACCTAAGGACATCACACACATCCATGCCCCAGGCAGGATTCGAACCTGCGTCCGTAGCGGTCGCGCGGTTCCAGACTGAAGCGCCTAGAACCGCTCGGCCACTCCGGCCGGCTGTCATGAGTGTTTTGGAGGTCGAAAGCTTGGATTCAGCGTGTACATATATATGCACAAGATAAAAATAATATCTTCTACCTCGTTCCTTGCAAGCAAAAAGTACCACATTACTGGACTACTTGGAAAAAGTCGAATGCAGTTGGTCTCCACGCTGAAAGCAGCTGCTTTGTCGTCTGCCGGACTTCATTGTTACTACATGCACCAGGCAATTCGAGCGGGCGCAAATGCCAGATGCAGACCTCTACCTGGCAACATATGACAGGACAATATGTCAAACAATCAATACTTGACCCCAATGTTCATTATCTATTGACAATATTGAGAATATTTTGTAGCCATCAATATTTCTAACACGTCAGTATGCGACCTCAGATGGTCAATATATGGACATGTCACTTTTAACAGCAATATTCATATCTCTTCCTGGCATCAGTGCTCTGCTGTACTCCTTTCATCAAACAATATGGTCAGCCATCGAGTTCCCAGAATAATGTAAGTGGGTGTGCTTGAAATACTTTTCAATAAAATACTTTTTTTGAAGCACCAATTTTACAGTTTTGACACAGTTAGGAGACACATCTTGATTGCTCACTCTTTTCATACATCCCCTAAAACTTTTTACACACACTTCATATAGATGCAATGGAGACAAGTTACAGTCTTGTTTCCCCAAGTCCACCAACCATCAACATACAAAACAGACTTACTTATGGTTCCATTGCCACTATATGAACTCTAAAACTTCAGAGAGAGAAACATAAAGCAAAGAGAGGTGTAACATGTCAATAAATCACAGACTTTCATTACTGTCTATCTCGTTTAACTGAAATGACATTTATGCAGAAATTATTATTTAAATCATGAGCATATTTTGTGAAATATTGCCACGTAGAAGAAGATGTAATTAGATGAATGACGAACACTAACATCACTTAACGAAGGTTTATTCACCACTTGCACATACAAGAGTGTGGACCGAACTGCCTATGGCCAGAACATGTATGGTATATACACAGTTACAGAACATTCCAGGACAATGATTCTTGACATTTGTGGATACTTGTAGAATTTACTCGAACCGAATATAGAAATTAAGATTTTACAGTTTAGATGAGTTTTGAACTCACGACTCTCCATGCAACAGTCTAGTATTATAACCACCACACCACAGTTGCTGTGCTACTCATATTCTTCTGCGACATTGCTCCCTCCTTAAGAGAACAGCGTCCTCCTAGTAGAGGCACGAGTCATCGCTCCTGCATACTCCGCCTCCCGATGACTGATGTTCGCCCTGGCTTTCCGCTTGCCGCCTGTCGCTGGAGCTTCGAATTTACCCTAGGTTGCAGGATCCTTATAGCGCATCATTCGAAGGACGTGGACCGTATCTCTGATCTTTCGACGTCTTGTGTCGAGGTCGAAATCTTCAGCTTCATAAGTAACATCAGACAACTGTTTTACAACCTTATAAGGTCCAAAGTAGCGCCTGAGGAGTTTCTCAGAGAGACCAACCTTCCGAACAGGAGTGAAGATCCAGACGAGGTCATCAGGCTGGTAGACAACAGGGCGGTGGCTCGCGTCATACCTTCGGCGATCGTTTTCTTGAGCCTGCAGCGTGCGGAGTCGAGCTAACTGCCGTGCTTCCTCAGCCCTGGTTAACACCTGTCCGATGTAGTCGTCGTCCACGTCATCAGGATGTAATGGAAACACAGTGTCCATAGTCGTCGACGCCTCACGCCCATGCGCCAGGAAAAATGGCGTAAATCCTGTGGTGTCTTGTTTGGCGGTGTTGCAGGCAAACGTCACGAAAGGTAGTACCTCATCAGAGTCTTATTAAGGCGTTCAGTAAGCCCGTTAGTTTGTGGATGGTAGGCAGTCGTCATGTGATGAGTAATGTTGCACCGACGGTTTACCTCTGTCACAAGATTCGATTGAAAAACTTTCCCTCGATTCGTAACTAACGACCTTGGGGCACCGTGTTTTAATACAATGTCTTCCACGATGAATCTGGCTACCTCTAATGCTTCGGCTGTTTTCACGCCTTTTGTAATGGCATAGTGTGTAAGATAATCAGTGCAAACAATAAGCCATCTATTGCCACTAGCAGACGTTGGAAATCGTCCGAGCAGGTCAATCCCAACACGCTGGAAAGGCGTTTCGGCGGGTGGAATCGGTATGAGTCGGCCCGGTGGTTTCTGAGGAACTGCCTTTCTCCTCTGGCACTCTCGACAGTGCGACACATAGTGACGGACACTCCTAAATAGACCTGGCCAGAAAAATCTCTTGCGGATCCTATCGTTTTTCTTGCGAAGTAATTCATTAACTACCTTAAATTGTCCTTTCACATCCTCTGACTGATTTAAGGCACGCATAATTTGAGATATCTTGGCGTCCTTCTTCTGCTCAGCAGAGAGATCCTGGAGTGCAGCGAGAAAGTCACTATCTTCATCAAAGTTTTTAAGATCTTGCACAGGGTTTCTTGAGAGACAGTCGGCTTCTTAGTGTTTTCTTCCACTTTTGTACACTACGGTAATGTCGTACTCTTGAAGACGTAGTGCCCAACTGGTTGGGTCCTTAAGACCTGTCAATGTGAATGATGGTTTGTAACAATTGTGAATGGGCAGCGGCATCCATAGAGAAATTTGCACATGGCCCAGATCACAGCAAGACAATGTCTTTCTGTAGTTGAGTAGTTTCTCTCGGCTTTTGTAAGTGTCCTAGAAGCATAGCCTATAACCTTCTCCATTCATCCGAAATTTGCACCAGAACAGCACCGATCTCATACCCACTGGCATCTGTGTGTAGTTCTGTATGTGCCCCCTTATCATACAGACCAAGTACAGGGTCAGTCGTCAGAGCTTTTCGCAGCACATCAAAAGAATGTTGTTGAGCACCAACCCAGATAAATTTAGCATCGGCTGTTAACAACTCTTGGAGTGGCCTGGCTTTGACACAAAAGTCATTGATAAAATAACGGTAATAAGAACATAGTCTGAGGAAGCTTCTCACATCTCTAATATTTTTAGGTATAGGAAATTCCGTTATAGAACTCATCCTTTCTGGGTCTGGCCGCACACCTTCATTTGACACAAGGTGTCCAAGTATTTTGATTTCTTTTGCTCCAAAGAGACACTTTCTTCGATTAAGTTTCAGTCCGCCTTGTTGGAGACACTTAAGAACGGCCCTCAGTCATTTTACGTGTTCGTGACTTAGAAGTTTATCCATCGTCCGTTAAAAAGTTGCTGGTGCATTATAGATACCAAACGGCATTATCTTAAACTCATACAGGCCTTCAGGGGTGATGAATGCAGTTTATCGCGATCAGCCTCATCTACTTCGATTTGCCAGTATCCTGCGTACATGTCCATGGTTGAGAAAAACTTAGTCCCCTTCAGACAATCTAGTGTATTGCCAATTTGTGGAAGGGGGTAAACGTCCTTTTTAGTTATCTTATTAAGCTTCCTGTAATCAACACAAAAGTGCCAACTGTCATCCTTCTTCCTGACGAGAACCACTGGTGACGACCATGGGCTCTGCGAAAGCTGAATGATGTCATTCTTCATCATTTTCTCTACATCGTCGCGAATTATTCGACATTCCATTGCTGACACACGGTATACTCTCTGGCTTATTGGTTGATGGTCTCCAGTACTAATCCGGTGCTTCACCGTCAATTTGCCCAATTTGCTCTTCACCTGTGGATTGAAGCATTCAAAGAACTCTTGAAGAATGGCAAGTAGCTTCTTCTGTTGTTCCTTAGTAAGATCTGGTGATAGTCGAGCTAGAAGATCTTGTTTCGTAGTGGTAGCGCCAATTTCGTCCACAGACTCGGCATGGGAGCTTTCTATGACGCTCAGCTGTTCGGCAATTAACGGCTTAGCGATTGCTATACACATGCGTTTTGGAAGGATCTGCAGTTCTCGGCGACAGTTAACTTTCCACAATTCACCGAATATGTTCTTAAACGAGACGACAGAGTCTGGGATGACCAAGTTATTCTTCAGACAGTTACCTTTCTATCGCTGACTGAAGGAATGATCACTTCATCGAGCACACATAGTCTCCACACATACACGGCTGCGCATCTTCCTGTCCACAGTATCTCATCTCGTCTAGCATAATCTTCCAGTGACCACAATCTATAATTGCTTGAGAAGCTTTCATAAAGTACCATCCAAGAATGGCGTCACTACTACACTCTTGTAAGACGATGAATTCTAAGGGCTTTGTATGGACACTTATACTCACACGAATAACACATCTTCCTGTAGGTTTTACATATTTTCCACCTTTAACAGGGATGTCCTGTTGTCGACGAATACGGTTTTCTGCAACGGGCGACGGTACTCCTTCGAAATGACTGAATATGGTGCTCCAGAGTCCACAACAGCTTGGGCTGGTCGGCCACCCATGAGAATATCGATGTAGTTTCCTATCATTTTTGTAGTGATCGACGGCGGAGTATTTTTCTGTTCGGCGGCCTCACCTCCAAGGAAGGTCGCACCCTTTACTTCTCCAGGTTGCTGCGGTTAGGTGATCGGCTGGAGCTTCTAAACAGCAATGGAGACCTTGATCTACGTGTTGGGGAGCGTCCTCTCCAGCGGCTAGCTTGCGGCGATGGTGACCTACGTCGTCCTGCAGCCAAACCTTCTTGTTCATCTTCGACGTCCCGGAGTTGGCGTCGGCTAAGATCGAGCTGCTGTCTTCTGGCGCGGGCGTCATCAAATATCCGCCGCCTTTCTCGACAATAGCGCACCCCATGTCCCGGTAGTCCGCAGTGGAAACATACTGGTTGGTTATCCTGGGTCCTCCAGACGTCAGTCTCCCTTGGTGCCCAAACAAGTTCCTTATGCGGCATTGTAGGAACGTAACTTCGCCTGAGTCTCGACTTTTTCACCGTTTTAAAGGGAAATGCAGGACGAGAGACTGGGTTCAATGTCTGTTCCATTTCTTCCCTGATGACCTCTTGACGCATTTCGGTTTTTTGCTTGCCGTGCAATCCAAGTTCCTTCTGAACTTTCTCTCTCACTATCTGATGAAGAACACCTGTGAAATCAGTTCCTTCCTCCACCACAGACATCGATACGGCATTTGGAAGCCATTCAAACTTCTATTTTGATGCATCGTCTCGATATACTGGCACCATTTTATGATGTCATCTGCTGTCGAAACCTCCTTCAGGAGTGGGGCTTGATACATGTCCTCAGCAACACCCTTCATGAGATGTGCAACCTTATCTTCCTACTTCATTCTAGGATCCTCTATTTTACACAGCTCCAAGACGTCTTGAATGTAGGATGCTGTAGTTTCTCCTGGACGCTGTGCCCTGCAAATTAAGCTGATTCTTGTTGTATTGCTGATTGCGTTTAATTAAACTTATGGACTGACTTTTCTCAGGTTCATAAACATTTTATTTTTATCTGTTATTACTTTTATGTTGTAATTTCATGTACTGACATGTGCCATGAGCTTGGAGATTTGCTCCTCAATTTGGTCCTACGGAACTTGACATGCAAATAGAAATAAACAAAATAAATAAATCTTAGGCCCAGGAGGAAAATTCAACACCAGAATTACTTGGAGGATTATGAGTTGGGTCTGTTGACAGCAGTGAATGATGATGACCCCAGCACCTACACCGAAGCAATCTCTTGTAGTGAAGCTAAAAATTGGAAAGATGCCATACCAAGAGAGCTGCAAGCCCTGGAAGAAAACAACACGTGGGATCATCTATGTATGCCAAATGGTTGTGATGTTTTGGACAAAAAGTGGGTTTTTAGGTGAAAAAAAAACACGAAAAAGGTAATGTTGTTTCTTAAAAGCTTGTCTTATTGCGAGATATAAAGTCCAGTAGGAAAACTAACATCAGTGAAACTTTTTTTTTTCTTTTTTTTTTTTGTTTCAGAATGAGAAATAATTTTCCCACTTGTCAACCATATGTTTTTAGTGCATTTCCCTATGGAGAGATAGTTGAAGACTTTTATGTTAAATTATGTACTGGATGTTGCAGTAAAATGACTGATAAAGTTTGTAAACTTAGCAAGTTCTGTATGCTTTAAAGGAGTTACCCAAAAAATGGAATCTTAAATTTTGCACAGTGACAACTGGCTTAGGATTTTTAATTAGTGATTTTGAGTATTGCTTGTATGTAATGACAACAGAAAATAGCCATAAAGCATATATATTTGTTTACTGAAACTGACAATAAAGCTGTTATTGAGTGATAACTAAAAACTAAAATATTTGGGTATGATTAGGAACTATATGGGAATGAATATTGTTCAAAATTTGAGGGAGGGCACTATAACAATTTGTCAAAGTACCTATCTTGAAAAAGTGTTGTAAGTTGTTTATAAGTTTGAACGTAATTCTGTTTCAACACCCATGGACGAAAATTTTGATCACAGTATGTTAAAAATAGAAAAATGTGTAAATGAAGACACTGAGAAAAGGTGTAGAAAATTAATAAGGTCACTGACATATGCTATGTTAGGTTTAACATCAGATATTTGCATAGCTATAAAGATTCTAAGCAGGTACCAATCACATGCAAGTCTGGATTTGTAGAACACTTTAAAATCCATCTTGCATTACATTGAGGAAACCCTAAAACTGTGTCTTATATGCTAGAGATGAAAAATGTACATATCCTATAATTGGTTATGTGGACTCTGATTGGGCTGGTGACAGAGTAGACAGAAAGTCCACAAGTGGTTATCTTTTCAAAGTTTTGGGTTGTCATATTTCATGGGCTTCTAAGAAGCAATCCACAGTCTGTCTGTGATCAATAGAATCTGAATTTGTAGCCCCTAAGCATGACAACCTCCACCATGAACCATGGACCTTGCCGTTGGTGGGGAGGCTTGCGTGCCTCAGTGATACAGATGGCCGTACTGTAGGTGCAACCACAACGGAGGGGTATCTGTTGAGAGGCCAGACAAACATGTGGTTCCTGAAGAGGGGCAGCAGCCTTTTCAGTAGTTGCAAGGGCAACAGTCTAGATGGTTGACTGCTCTGGCCTTGTAACACTAACCAAAACGGCCTTGCTGTGCTGGTACCGCGAACGGCTGAAAGCAAGAGGAAACTACAGCCATAATTTTTACCGAGGGCATGCAGCTTTACTGTATGGTTAAATGATGATGGCGTCCCCTTGGGTAAAATATTCCGGGGGTAAAATATTCCGGAGGTAAAATAGTCCCCATTCGAATCTCCGGGCGGGGACTACACAAAAGGACGTCATTATCAGGAGAAAGAAAACTGGCGTTCTACGGATTGGAGTGTGGAATGTCAGATCCATTAATCAGGCAGGTAGGTTAGAAAATTTAAAAAGGGAATGGATAGGTTAAAGTTAGATATAATGGGAATTAGTGCCGGCCGGTGTGGCCGTGCGGTTCTAGGCGCTTCAGTCTGGAACCGCGTGACCGCTGCAGTCGCAGGTACGAATCATGCCTCGGGCATGGGTGTGTGTGATGTCCTTAGGTTAGTTAGGTTTAAGTAGTTCTAAGTTCTCGGGGACTGATGACCACAGATGTTAAGTCCCATAGTGCTCAGAGCCAATGGGAATTAGTGAAGTTCGGTGGCAGGAGGAACAGGACTTTTGGTCAGGTGAATACAGGGTTATAAATACAAAATCAAATAGGGGTAATGCAGGAGTGGGTTTAATAATGAATAAAAATATAGGAGTGTCGATAAGCTACTACAAACAGCATTGTGAATGCCTCATTGTGGCCAAGATAGACACGAAGCCCATGCCTACTACAGTAGTACAAGTTTATATGCCAACTAGCTCTGCAGATGATGAAGAAATTGAAGAAATGTATGGTGAGATAAAAGAAACTATTCAGATAGTGAAGGGAGACGAAAATTTAATAGTCATGGGTGACTGGAATTCGATAGTAGGAAAAGGAAGAGAAGGAATTGGGGGTAAGAAATGAAAGAGGAAGCCGCCTGGTAGAATTTTGCACAGAGCATAACTTAATCATAGCTAACACTTGGTTCAAGAATCATAAAAGTAGGTTGTATACATGGAAGAAGCCTGGAGATACTAGGAGGCATCAGAGAGATTATATAATGTAAGACAGAGATTTAGAAACCAGATTTTAAACTGTAAGACATTTCCAGGGCCAGATGTGGACTCTGACCACAATCTATTGATTATGAACTGTAGATTAAAACTGAAGAAACTGCAAAAAGGTGGCAATTTAAGGAGATGGGACCTGGATAAACTGACTAAACCAGAGGTTGTACAGAGTTTCAGGAAGAGCATAAGGGAACAATTGACAAGAATGGGGGAAAGAAATACAGTAGAAGAAGAATGGATAGCTTTGACGGATGAAATAGTGAAGGCAGCAGAGGGTCAAGTAGGTAAAAAGATGAGGGCTAGTAGGAATCCTTGGGTAACAGAAGAGATATTGAATTTAATTAATGAAATGAGAAAATATAAAAATACAGTAAACGAAGCAGGTGAAAAGGAATACAAACGTCTCAAAAATGAGATCGACAGGAAGTGCAAAATGGCTAAGCAGGGATGGCTGGAGGACAAACGTAAGGATGTAGAGGCTTATCTCACTAGGGGTAAGATAGATACTGCCTACAGGAAAATTCCGTTTTCTCCGTACTCGCTCATGTAGGGTAGCCAGGACGCTAATGTAGTAATGCTGATTCACTGTTTGTCCCTCTGGTACCCAATCAATGTGCACAATCCCTTTTATGTCAAAAAAACAATCATCATTGCCTTGAATTTCGATTTTGACATTCGTGCTTTTTTTTTGTCGTGGAGAACCAGGAGTTTTCCAATGCATCGATTTTGTAAGAAGGTGGGATCACTTTCAATGTTTTCCAGGATGTCAGAACAAATCATTCTTCGGCGTTCCTTCTGTTCAATTGTGAGACTCTTTGGAACCATTTTTGAACACACTTTGTTCATGTTGAAACTTTCATGAAGAATCTGCCTAACACTTTCCTTGTCAACTCCTGTTAACTCAGACACTGCTCTGATTGTTAAACGGCGATCTTGTCGAACAAGTTTACCAATTTTTTCAAGGTTTGCATCAGTTTTTGCTGACAATGGTCTGCCAGTGCGAGTGTCATCACTGGTGTCTTCGCGGCCATCTTTAAATCGTTTAAACCACTCAAACACTTGTGTTCGCGATAAACAATCATCGCCGTACACTTCTTGTAACATTACAAACGTTTCACTTGCAGATTTTCCTAGTTTGAAACAAAATTTGATGTTAACACGCTGTTCTTTCTGTACACTCAACATTTTCCGAGGCACAGACAAAACGTCAACTACTTAAAACAGACGCCACGGGCAGACTGAGTGCAGGAGGCAGATGAAACTCGAGCAGTAGGCGGAGCGAGAGTCACGTGACAGGCCACGCGACTTTCAGCCTTATTGCATTCGTTTTATTGTTTCACCAGTACTAGTCCGGTTTTTTTCTAGCCACACCTCGTATCAGTTTAATAAGTCATGGCTGCAAAATACTAATGCGAATTCTTTACATACGAATGGAAAAACTGGTAGAAACTGACCTCGGGAAAAATCAGTTTGGATTCCCTAGAAATGTTGGAACTAGGGAGGCGATACTGACCCTACGGCTTATCTTAGAAGCTAGATTAAGAAAAGACAAACCTATGTTTCTAGCATTTGTAGACTTAGAGAAAGCTTTTGACAATGTTGACTGGAATACTCTCTTTCAAATTCTGAAGGTGGCAGGGGTAAAACACAGGGAGCGAAAGGCTGTTTACAATTTGTACAGAAACTAGATGGTAGTTAGAAGAGTCGAGGGACATGAAAGGGAAGCAGGGGTTGGGAAGGGAGTGAGACATGGTTGTAGCCTCTCCCTAATGTTATTCAATCTGTATATTGAGCAAGCAGTAAAGGAAACAAAATAAAAGTTCAGAGTAGGTATTAAAATCCATGGAGAAGAAATAAAAACTTTAAGGTTCGCTGATGACATTGTAATTCTGTCAGAGACAGCAAAGGACTTGGAAGAGCAGTTGAACGGAGCGGACAGTGTCTTGAAAGGAGGATGTAAGATCAACATCAACAAAAGTAAAATGAGGATAATGGAATGTAGTCGAGTTAACTCGGGTGATGCTGAGGGAATTAGATTAGGAAATGAGGCACTTAAAGTAGTAAAGGAGTTTTGCTATTTGGGGAGCAAAGTAACTGATGATGGTCGAAGTAGAGAGGATATGAAATGTAGACTGGCAATGGCAAGGAAAGCGTTTCTGAAGAACAGAAATTGGTTAACATCGAGTATAGATTTAAGTGTCAGGAAGTCGTTTCTGAAAGTATTTGTATGGACTGTAGCCATGTATGGAAGTGAAACATGGACAATAAATAGTTTAGACAAAAAGAGAATAGAAGCTTTCGAGATGTGGTGCTACAGAAGAATGCTGAAGATTAAATGGGTAGATTACATAACTAATGAGAAAGTATTGAATAGAATGGGAGAGAAGAGAAATTTGTGACACAATTTGACTAGAATAAGGCATCAGTAGGTAGGGCATATTCTGAGGCATCAAGGAATCACCAATTTAGTATTGGAGGGCAGCGTGGAGGGTAAAAATCATAGAGGGAGACCAAGAGATGAATACACTAAGCAGATTCAGAAGTATGTAGGCTGCAGTACGTACTGGGAGATGAAGCAGCTTGCACAGGATAGAGTAGCATGGAGAACTGCATCAAACCAGTCTCCGGACTGAAAACAACAACAACAACAACAAGCATGGCAACTAGTGTATCATAGCCTTTCTGGCAGTCAAAGAGCTGTTGCACTTTATGAAGACAATATACCAGTAATAAACCTTTGCAAGAACCCACAGTTCCATCATAAACTAAAGCATACAGATATGAAAATTTTATATGTGAGAGAGAAAGTTTTTATTAAGAAAGTTATGTTGAAGTACATTAGGACAAATGACCAAAATGCTGATGTTCTAACAAAGTCACTATATAAAATAAAATTTGAAAAATTTAGAGCCTTGTTGGGACTTACTTAGAGCTTGCAATTTGTTCCTGTAACACTGATAATTAACATTGAGAGAGGGTGTTAATGGTACAATGTTAATGTTATTTTAAAGAAGCAACACTATTTTTCTTTGATTTGTGTTATCTTCCATTCTTTAGATGCTTTAGTTTTTGGTTTTTTATTCTCTGTGTGTATCATTGTCTGCCATTAGTTGTAAGTTGTTACGCATTACAATAAACTCTGCACAAACAGGCTTATTTCCATGCTTCATTTACTGTGCATGATCACACCATTCTAATGTTTCTCATAACTTCGTGGCATTTTCACTTTCACTCCTTGTTGAATGGACAAATCCTAGCATCAGACTGCCTAAACTTTTGTAAAATTCTCCTAGTAAACTGAAGCTTACCATTCACCTTCCCTACCACTGTATTTGTATGCTCACTCCATCTCATAATACTTTTCAGTGTTACATGCATATATTTAATCAACATGACTGTGCCAAGCAGTACACCAGTAACACTGTACTGGATCATTATGGGATTGTTTCTCCCAGGCCTGAATCGAGGGGGGTGGAGGGATAAAAACTGGGGTATCTGCCCCGAACAGCAATTTCAGTGGGCTCCAAATTCATATTCTTGAAGAAAAAAAAACTTTTTCCACAAAGCGCCTAGCATCCAGTGCACTTTGGTCTATCAGTTGTTTGTATGATTTTGAAACACATCCCTGTTGGTTTTTGAACATTTTTGAACATATTCTAAGTTGATTTCTGAATGGATCATAACTTGATTTTTGAATGCATGCATAGTGTACATATTGTCTCTGCCAGGGGAATCCCCATCACATCTAGAAATAAGAAACTTTCCTGCAGACAAAAGGGGATGAGGCTATACAAGCTGAGCCAAACAGACCCGAATGGGCAAATGTCAATTACTGTTTGTTTATGTTGTTGATTGAGTGTGTGAATGATAAGCATACTTATAATTGTTATTGAAATCCATAGATTCAGACTACCAGAGTGGAAATAAATGACTAACAGGAATAACAAAAAAAAACTACACATTGTCTTCTCTGTGAATCTGAGGAAATGAAATTTTGACAGAAAATTTTTGCCAAATCACCACACTACTAAGGGGGAGTTGTACAGCCCCCTGTTAGCAGCCATCTTATTCTATTCTTGGAATAGCATGGAAGACACATCGTAAAAAGACATAATAAGGCCTAACCAGTGAATAAACATAGGCTAACTAAACTGGTGATTCTGGCAGGATTAGTGAAGTTAACCAGAGAATAAACTTCGATACAAAGGTAGGAATAATTACAGAATTAGTGATGATGAGATTGCTTGTTAGAACAAGGAAGGAGAAGAAATGGGGACATCACAGAAAGTATATGTAAGAACATGATTCCAAATTTATAAAAAAAATTTTACTACAGCTACTACTTTTTGATCTCATCCTTGTGAAGAAACTGAATCCAAATCCAGGATGACAGGAATAAAAGGCAGTGTCAGTGTGTGTTCAAGATAGCTTTTCTTTAATGTTGCGCAGCTGCTCATTCAGCTAGTATAACATTTCTATTTCACAGGAGACTGCAGACTTGGAGGATATTTTATTTACACTTAAACAGCTAAGTGTACAATAAATGACTGATTTTTCAGCTGGCTTGGCTATGAACCAATAAAGATGTAATTTCAGGTCATCTTATGAAGGAAAGATGTGGGACTAAGCACTGTTAAACAATTGTACTGAGAAATATTTACAACAATACGCATTTACAGTGGCACAGCTGATTTTGTGGTTCAAAAATAGATACTTTACATAGACATACTTGTGCATGCTTATCATCATGAGATTGTTCTTTTTCTCCTTAGTCTTTGCTTATAACAGAATTTTTGCAACACAATCACGACAATTAGCTGCAAGGCGCAATTCACAATTATTAAAGTAAATGCATTTGAGAAAAGTCCTGTAATTTATGTCACAAATGAAACTGCTAGGCTCAGAATCCATGCAATATTTTACAAGCTAATTTCCAGACAATATTTCTACATCTGCATTTATACCCCGCAACTCAGCTGACGGTGTGTGGTGGAGGATACGTTGGATTTATTAAAGGAAAACCACAAAAACATTTAATTGCAGTAATAATAACTTTTAAACTTGATAGACAATAAAATTGGTGCCCTACACTTGTGAGGCCAGAAGTAATATATATATATAATAAAAAACAAAGATGAGGTGACTTACCGAACAAAAGCGCTGGCAGGTCGATAGACACACAAACAAACACAAACATACACACAAAATTCAAGCTTTCGCAACAAACTGTTGCCTCATGAGGCATGTTTGTGTGTCTATCGACCTGCCAGCGCTTTTGTTCGGTAAGTCACCTCATCTTTGTTTTTTATTATAATTTTTCCCACGTGGAATGTTTCCTTCCATTATATATATATATATATATATATATATATATATATATATATATATATATATATATATATATATATATATATATATATTGTTGTATTATAAACTATTGCAACATGTAATAATTGTATGTATGTTTCATTTTCCATTAAATATGTGCAAGATTAATCACAAGAAGATACTCGTAATCCTGGGAGGAAGAGACTACCCAAAAAATATATTTAAAGATGGCGCCGAATGAAGCTTCGTTCTGTAACGATGTCTCAGTTTCCTTAAAAAGTGATAGTGATGTGTGTAAAATCTGCGTAAAAAGGTAGAGAGAGGTATCCTACGCATCCAGTGCAGGTCGTGGTATCACGACAAATGTGTTAAAGTGAATCTAAAATATATAAAAGACGAACATGACTGGACATGCCGAAAAATAAACCAGTGAACATCAAATGACGAGTTGTTGTACTTGGTGATAGCGACGCCAAGAAAATTGCCGAAAAAAATAAATGAATACAGTACGTTATTCACGGCAACAGGTATGACGAAACCCAGTGCACCTTTGACTGAGATAATTAAGTGCAGCAACTCACTTAATGAGCTATCTATGAATGATGCAGTCATAATCACGGGTGGAAGTAATGATGTATACAGAAATGAGGGTAAACATGCGACCCAGTGTTTAAAAACTACATTACTTGCTCTGAAAGTTCCAAACATCATAGTTACTAGCTTGTCTCATAGATACGACCTGCAAGACAATTCCATCGTAAATCTGGAGCTTGCAAAAGTTAACAGACAGTTCTACAAAATATGCAAGTCCCAACAAAATGTAACATTTTTTGATCTTCCTGATGCAAGAGATTTGTTTATAAAACATGGACTACATTATAATAATGCTGGCAAGTCATACGTTAGCAAAATGCTAGCGAAATTAATACAAAAAGATGACCACATTGCAAGAAAACCAATTGCCATGCAACCAGTTTCGACCAAGGAAATGGAAAAACGGGAAAACAACTTTAAAATCACACACATAGTCGCAGCCACAGCGCCAGCTCAAACAGTCCAGAAGATGAGACGGTGCCAGAACCAGCCTCAGAAGGTACAGCAGAGATTGAAATTATCGTCAAGAAAACTGTACCTACTCATCATCCAGATGCTGCTCACACATAAGGAAACTGCTGAAGGGGGCCAATTCTTTCCCAATCTGGCCCAATACAATGAATCCCGAACAAGCAGTCAGCACTCAGGTGGACCTTCCATTACTTTATAGTCAAATTAGTTTTAAAGACCCTCTACCTAATAATATATGCAGTAGTAATTTCATTATGCACTTAAACGTCTGTCTGAAGGAATGATCAGGAAGCTTTATGATGTAGAAATTTTGCTAGAAAGTGTGAAACAATCTGTGAAAGTAATATAATGAGCATTGGCTAAAACCTGAAAATATCAGTCTCCTGAATAAACTTACAGGTTACAAACTGGCTACCATCTTTTGTAGGACCAATGGGTATGGAGGCTCTTGCATACTAGTTCATTCCATGGTAGACTATGATATCAGACAGAATTTTACCCATCTGAATGAAGAAGGTACATTTGAAAGTTGTTGTATAGAACTTAAAGAGTATAACATACTAATTATCAGCATATATCGCAACCCTGGGTACCATATAAGCTCTGTTTTTTTAGATAAGTTTGATACATTGCTACATAAATTAAAAAGTGAGAAACTGTACAAGAAAGTGGTTATATGTGCTGACTTCAACATAGATGTAAGGACTGATGACAAATTTTCTTCACACTTAAAGAACCTGGTAGCCACAAATGGGCTAAATCTCAATTTTGATCAGTATACAAGAATACAGCAACCTCTGCAATATGTATTGACAATATTGTAAGTAGTTATAATTATTATGTAAAAGAAAAGTTTCTTCTAGATTTAGGAGTATTAGACCATAAAGCGCTATCTGTATCACTACCGAAGCAAAATTCAGTCCGCACAATAAAAAGATGTAGGAATTTCAGTCAAGAAAATGTGGAAGTATTTTGCAAAAAACCAAGCCAAACAAAATGGACAGTCAGCAAACACACTTCCACAAGTGACAATTACAATAACTTTTTAACTGAATTCTTGGGTATACTCAATGAATACTTCCCTTTTGTAACAGTGAGGACCAGGTCCCATAAAAGTAGATCCTGGGTAACAAAAGGAATTAGAGTGCCTAGTGCTACTAAGAGGAAACTGCATATGGAGACAAAAGTAAATTACAGTCCTCAATTTCTTAAGTATGTAAGCACAAACATTTGACAAAATAGTTAAACTAGCAAAACATACTGTGAATAATAACTTCATTTCAAATGCAACAAAACAAATCAAAAGCTGTTTGGTCTGTTATAAGAAGCAAAGTTGGCAGTGAGGCAGAGAGAAAATGCCCTTCTAAAATAGTGATAAATTGTAGAGCTGTTACAGAACCCAGTGCCATTTGTGAGTTATTCAATTACTTTTTCATAAACTGTAACAAATTTGGTGACTGTTCAGCACCAAAAACAAAGCCCAATATGACAGACAGCAATTGCCCATGTTTTAAGTTTTCTCATGTTTTCATCTCAGATGTCATCAAAATCATAATGTCCCTAAAAAATTCAAAATCTGCGGGGTGGGATGAGGTCCGCACTGAAATAATAAAAATAGTCCATCATAGTATTGCATATCCACTCTCTTTCATAATCAACCAATCTTTTGATGAGGGATGTTTCCCAGATCGATTAAAATATGCAGAAGTTCAGCCCATACATAAAAAAGGAAAACAAGATGAATTGGGCAACTATAGGCCAGTCTCACTGTTACCAATTCTCTCAAAAATATTTGAAAGAGCTGCATGTGATCAGATCGAAAATCACAATTCAGCTAACAGTATTATCTTAGGCAATCAATATGGTTTCAGAAAAGGCCGCAGCACAATCCATGCAATAAATGAATTAGCCTAGTCACAAAAGTCTGCAGATGTCTTTATGATAGAATGTGTGTGTCAGGCATCTTTTGTGACCTGTCCAAAGCCATCGACACAGTAAATCATGACCTGCTTCTCCAAAAACTGGCACGCTATGGTTTTCAATGCAAATCTCTTAGCTGGATGTCATCATACTTGGCAAATAGAAAACAAAGAGTACTTATTAACATCAACAGCAAGAAATTTCTCTCTGGCTGGAAACACACTCAATTAGGTGTTCCACAAGGTTCAATATTAGGGCCACTGCTTTTTCTGTATTATATTAATCATATGCCATGTCAGGTCCAGTCTGATACTATCCTCTATGCAGATGACTCAACAGCTGTAGTCTGCTGTAAAAATGAGGTAGACCTAATTCGTCATATTGAACAAACACTTGGGGAAGTGGAGGCATGGTTCAAAAACAATAACTTGACATTAAATTTTACAAAAACAGAAATTGTTCATTTCACCACAAAACAATCTGCACAGTCTATAACTGAAATAAGGTATATGGACAAAAAAATTAGAGACTGCAGACTGTGTCAAATTCTGTGGCGTATTAGTCAATAAAATTCTGTTATTGAGTCACCATGTGAACAACATACTGGATCGACTGAATAGCCTTGTATATATTGTGAATATCTTGTATAATATTACTGATTTAGCTGTAAGAAAAACTGCATATAATGCATATTTTGTTTTCAGTCATTAGGTATAGTATAATTTTCTGGGGGTCTGAAAAAACAAATTTACTTAGAGCTTTTAGACTACAAAAAAGAATCATCGGAGCAATGGTGGGACCAAAACCAAAGCAACATTGTAAACCTTTATTTGTAAAACTAGATCTAATGAGCATTCCAAGCATATACATCTATGATACTCTCACTTTCACGAAAAGAAACCCACAACTTTTTGAGGGCAACTTCTTCTTGCATCAATATGATACTAGATATAGAATGAGCTACATGTTACCTACCCACAGTTTAAAATCATATGAAAAAACCCCATACTATTTGGGCATAAAATTTGTAAATAAAATATGGAAAGATATGGATGACCCAAATGTAAAAGGTACCAAAAGAGACCTGGAAAAATATCTGAAAGATAAATGTTACTATAGTGTAGAAGATATCATGAATGCAACAATGCATTATAATTGTAATTAAAATACCTATTTGAAGATGTTGCACCATATATTATATTAGTTTATTGTCTATTTTTAGTATTATTATATATAGCGTAAAACTGAAAAGTCACCTATGTCACAATCTTTGATTGTATAAGGCATGTTATGTGATAATAAAAATTGAATTGAATTGAATACTATCCAAGGAATATTAGATTAATTGTCAACATGTACAGGTGGCAGCACAGAATTTCCTGTTGTCGAGTTATTACTAAAGTGATTGTACAGAAGATATTTTCTAGTGTTGGTAGTCCTGCAGCACTGAATCATTTACTTGTTCGTTGTTGCTTCTTGTATAGAAATGTACTGTGTTTTGTACCAAATATGTCCTGTATTTCATGAGATGACAGATGGTTAGGCCTCTGAAACAGTTAGAACAGCAATATAGCCAAGGGTTATCTTCACCAGAAATAGTGTAAGACACTGAAGTAAATAACCTAACAGGAAATGTTGATACTCGGCAAGGAACCAGAATAATCGGTGAACTGGGTGCACTACCTTTTACAGAAAATATTATGATGAAAGGCATAGGTGCTGAGACTCTGATAAGACAAGTTGTAGAAAGGGAAACAGATAGTTTACAGAATAGGTCTATCTGTTCACATATACCAGATCCATTTGCTGAACTTCTGTGTAAGTTAGAAGAAATTGACAAAAGAACGTGATTGCTTACAAGCAGAATGTCAGATAGTGCATGATAGGGAATTGGTCACTGAAATGAAACGAATAAAGGATGGATTTACAGAATTAAAAAGGGCATGTAACGGTTTACCAGAATTGGTGCAGTACTTGTCCATGCAACTAGAAACATTACAAGCCATACATTTGGCTCTAGAGGAAGAAGTAGCATCACTAACTAAATGGTTTAATAATCTTGCAGTAGAAACAAATAAAAGTGTCAAACAAAAATTTTCTAAGGAAGCAAAGAACAGAGAATCTGAATTCAATAAAATGCTAGATAGCAAAGACAACAAGATTACCAAATGGGTAGAAACTCAAACTGTGTGATATAGCACCTAGCAAGAAAACTCCAAGCAACAATGTTGGCAATATCGGTTCTGCTACAGCTGAGTCACACAACACAGTGCACAAAAACAAATGTAGCAACAAGCTCCAGCAGAAAAGTGCTGCAGAGTGTTTTGACATGAATCACAGTCCAGTAGATAGTAACAGGCATATTGCAAACTGTAATGTGACATGTGAAAATATGTGTGGTAATGAGCACAATTTTCCACGTGCATTTGAGCAGCTATACACATGGATGTCAAATAGTTACAGTCGAATCAATATATAGGGTGTGATCAATACATAGTAGGACTGAATTCCTGTAGTGCCAACAGAGCAGTGGAGGGTGGGGGGGGGTGGGGGGGGGGGGGGGGGGCAGACTCCCTGGGTGTGATAGTGGTGAGCCTTCTAGAGAGACATATTTTTTCCATCCGCCTGCAGGGATGCGGAGAGTCAGCATGTCTGGAGAAAAATCTTGAGCAGTGCTATGTCATCAAATTCTGCATGAAACTTGGGAAAACCATAATGGAGACCCTCAGAATGATTAAGGACGCCTACAGGGACACTGACCTGAGCCACTCAGCAGTGTTTGAGTGGAACAAAGCTCTTCCGGGAGGGGCAGGAGCTTGTTGAAGATGACCAGCACACCGGTCGCCTGTCAACTTCAAGGACTGATGAAACTGTGGCCAAAGTGAAGGTGCTCCTGGTCTCTGACCAGCACTTAAATATTCGTCTGATGGTTGATGAGTTGGGGATTTTGTACGGTACCATCCAAAAAATTGTTACCAAGGATTTGGCCAAGCGAAAGGTGGCCACCAAGTTTGCGCCAAAAATCCTGAGTGACGAACAAAAACTGAATTGTGTGCAAATTTCCCAGGAAATTCTGAACAGCATCCAAGAAAACCCAAATTTTCTTCACAGTGCGATTACTGGTGATGAATTGTATTGTGATGTTTTGATTATGACCCAGAGACCAAATGAGTGGCACACTGTCAATTCCCTGCATCTGGAGAAAGCCTAAATGAGCAAGTCAAAGGTCAAAACCATGCTCATCTGCTTTTTTGACTGTCATGGTGTAGTTCACCGGGGGCTTATGCCCCCTGGACAAACTGTGAATGCTAAATTTTACATGGAAGTGCTTGAAATGTTGCGCAAATGCGACCTCTGAGCGCAGCCAGACATCACTGCTTGTTGGAAGCTGCACCATGACAATGTGCCATGCAACTGCGCGCTCCAGGTGTTGCAACATCTGGCAAAGCACAGGGTTGCCATGTTGCCTCACCCTCCCTACAGTCCAGATTTGTCACCGGCGAACTTCTTCCTCTTTCTGTGGCTCAAGCAGGACCTCAAGGGACACCGATTCAGCTCTGTAGATGATGTCCAAAACACTGTGACAGTGTCTCTGAAGAGTATCATGGAAGATGAGTTCCAGAAGGCATACAAGCAGTGGGAATCGTGTTATACGCATTGCGTCGAAGCACAAGGGTGCTACTTCAAGGAATACTAAGGATTTGTACCAGTTAGTTCAATTAAAAAGAAATTAATTCAGTCCTACTACTTATTGATGACACCCTGTACAACATTCATCAGTTGCAGGGGCAGCTTTATAGCTTGAAGAAAGTGCAATTAAACATACACAGTTTCAGTCTGATACTGATGAAAAGAAATCTATTCAGTAGCATTCATTCAAGATTCTAAGAATATGTTACCTAGTGCTTGGAAGAGAGGCAGAAAATCCAATTTATTTTGTCTCACAGTCACGTTAAACCAGCACAAGTGGCAGAGACTTGTGATAACAAGAGCAATTCGAAAACACATGTCTAGAGGAATTCTGGTTAACTGGCATTCATGAGCATATACACGAACAAGTCTAAAGCCCAGAATTATGTAACTCAAAGCAAGGTTCTTTGAGGAAGTATTTCGAAAGGTACATAAATAAAATGTGCTACTGGGATGAGCTGATCTCTAATTTAAGCAGTTAGGTTAGTCTACATATACTAAAGCCGTATATCTACTGCCAAGTGTTGTATTTTACATCACATACTGAGCACCAATTACACAGAATCGCACTTAAAATGGAAAATCGAACGACGCGCAGTGCAGCCAATGGCCAGGCCGGAAACAGCGCAGGTGTGGAGTCTACACCGGGAGTTGCGGCCGCTCTGCCCGGCATCACTGACATCACCGCACTCATGAAGGCTGAGGCGAGTGCCGCGCTGCGGGATCAGGAGACACTCGGGCTCGTTGTTCAAATCATCACTGATGTTGTCACTACAGCCGTGACAGACAAAATACAGAAAACTCTGGAGGCGAATGAGAGCGAGAACCATGCACTGGACACATCGTTAAAAGTAAGTGAGGAGAAAGCACGACTGCTCGAACGGAAATTGATCGAGAAGATGGACGAGCTCGAACAATATCAGAGGCGCAATAATCTCAGACTGTTCGGCATTTCAGAGAGCAGCAGAGAGAGCACAGATGAACTAGTGATAAACCTTGTCCAAGAAAAGCTAGGCGTGCAGGTGACTCTGAGTGACATTGACAGAAGTCATAGAGTGGGTCGTAGGTCGCCAGGTTCTACAAAACCAAGACCTATAATAGTGAAATTTGTGTCCTATAGGAAAAGATCTGAAATCTTCAGAGCAAAGAAGAATCTCGCGAAGTTGGGTCTGACAGTACGCGGGGATCTGACATCTGAAAGACTAAACATTTTGAAGAGAGCGATTTCGAAATCTGGGCTACAGAACGTATGGACAAATGATGGTAGGATAATGGTTAAGACCGAAAATGGAAAGAGAACAATTTGCAGTGTTAATGAACTTGAAAGCCTGTGCTTTAGAAGCTAAATCATGTCTAATCTCGCTGCCACTAACCTGTATGTTTATATTGTTTACACTGTCAACCATAACTTAACTAATGTATTATCAAATTATTTGTTTCTCCACATAACTATTTTTTATCTCTAATTGCTTTCTAATGTAATTTTGTTATTATTTGTATTATCAACTTTTCATTTCTCCACATAACGATTTTCATCTCTAATTGTTTTCTCATGTAATTTTGTTAATTATTACACAAGGTAGTCTCACTTCCATCTTTAATTAGCAACCCACCATCATACTTTAGTTGTTATCCTCATAAGTGCAATTAATATCACACTCTACCGTTACGTGAAGATTATTCCCGTTGTGTTTAACGAAATCCCTTCCCCTGCCAGCCCACGACTACTTCCAGAACCATTGCAGACCTCCGTGACCTTGGCCGCAGTTCTCGTTGCCTCCCGGGGACCCACCCACTCCCCCTCTCGGCCGCTATCACTGCTCAGAACTGGGAGGACACTCCTTCACCCCCTCTCCTTCACATGCCTTCCGCATTCCTCATGCCAGACCCTCTTGTCACCGCTAACCACGACCCGCAAACATCAGTCAGCAGTCTCCTTGGGCAATCAACACCCGAACGCACCAAGCTGCATGTTGCACATGCAAATGTCCAATCTCTGCCAGCTCACTTCGACGAGTTCAAATATATATTTCAGACTACTGATATACACGTAATACTTTTGTAAGAGACTTGGCTGAAACCAAGTATTCCTACAACTTCCGTAAACCTAGATGGCTATATCTGTCTCAGGCACGACAGATGCAACAGACGAGGGGGTGGAGTAGGGGCGTACATACGCTCTGATTTGTCACCTACTGTACTACACACATCCGACAACAATGTAGATGAACAAGAGGAATATATGTTCATAGAGATCAAATCCCTTAACAGAAAGTGCTTAATATGTATCCTTTACAAACCACCTAAAGTAGGAGGGTTTTCCTGCTTCGAAAGGGCCCTCTATAGTCTCAAACCGTCATATGAACATGTAATTATAGTAGGCGACGCTAACATTAATTTTCTGCGCAATAGTCTTTCCACTGGGAAATTTAAGAGGATGCTTTCTTCCTCAAATATGACGCTACTTCAGCTGGCACCTACTCATTACACGACTACCAGTAACACTTTCATAGATATATCCGCAACGAAATCTCCAAACAGAATAATCCGCACATCTCAAATATCTGTGCCTGGCATGTCTGCCCATGACATCATTTTCATGATGTATTCACTAGAATGTCCTAGAAAGAAACAAAATCTGTCTACATACCGAGACTTCAAACGCATCAATTTTCCTGAACTCGAAGCTGAGGCACAAGAAATAGCTTGGGTGATGATCTCTACTCCCCTCATGGACATAAACGACAAACTCCAAGATTTCACTAACAAAATTACTCAACTATATGACAAATATGCTCCAATAAAGACCAGAAAAGTAAAAAGGAAACCTGCACCTTGGCTGACTGATGAACTAAAACAGCTCATGAATCTCAGAGACGCTGCACATCGAGCATACAAGATACACCCTACACCTGAAAATCACACCGTATACAAGCAGAAGCGAAACAAAGTCAGTCAAGCGGTGAGAAACGCTAAGCTCAGGCATGCCCGTACATCAGCTGACAATAGATGTAGACCACCTATCCTGTGGAAAAATCTCCATAGTCTCGGTTTAGGCAAAATAAAAGTTGCAGAAAATCCCATGGTCCCAGCTGAAGAACTAAACCGATTCTTCACATTACCTGCAACCACAATTGAACCGCAAAAAAAAAAAAAAACTGTAGGAAAGAAAAATTCTATCTACGGCACGTCTCTTGCAATACTGTCAAGAAAGCCATAATGCGGATTAGATCAGCATCTACTAGACATGATGGCATCACTATCCAGATCATAAAACTTATTATTGATCAACTACTGCCCTGTATAGCAGACATTTTCAATGATTCATTAATCACAAGTGTTTTCCCTGAGGCCTGGAAACTGGGTCAAATTAAGCCACTGCCTAAAAAGGACATCGCCACAGCACCCTCTGACTACTGCCCTATCTGCCTTCTTCCTGCACTATCAAAAGCCTTAGGATATATAGTCCATGACCAGCTAACCAACTACCTAACTACTAACAACCTACTAGACGAATACCAATCAGTTTTCCGTAAAAAATCGAAGCACAACATCCGCACTGATAAAGGTGACAGATGACCTGAAACTTGCCATGGACAGACAAGAAGCGACTATCATTTGCTTCTTAGATTTCAGCAAAGCATTTGATACTGTTGACTTCGACATCTTACTAGCCAAACTTAGCAGTCTAAATTTCTCAGCAAGTGCGGTGCAATGGTTTCGCTCATACATGACGTCTCGTCAGCAACGCGTCCTGTCTGGGAATATAAAATCACAATAGCGGCAGGTAGCGTCAGGCGTTCCCCAGGGCTCAGTACTAGGTCCCATACTCTTCTCTCTGTATGTCAATGATGTGTCATCCATTCTGGCTTATTGCAAATATCATATGTATGCTGATGACCTTCAGTTGAATCTAAGTGCGAAACCAAGCAATCTTAAGAAAGCCATTGAAAATTTCAATACTGATCTCGATGCACTATCAAAATGGGTACAGGACATAGGATTAAAACTAAACCCATCTAACACCCAAGCGGTACTTGTTGGTCACTCTAAGCTCATTAGCCCAAAACATCGGGAATCCGTACCATCTCTTATCCTAAATGGAACAAATATTAACTTCTCTCCCTCAGCAAAGAGTTTGGGTGTAATAATACATGAAAATCTAAATTGGACAGAGCACATAACTGCAGTGTGCAAAAAAGCATCAGCGTCCCTTCACGTCCTACAAAAATATAAAAAACTCTTCCCTCTCAGGAAAACTCGTGACGTCTGGAACTGGTCATGAATGCCTGCATCCGATATATCTGTGACGTTCGACTTTCTGATCACATTTCACCAGCATATGCAAAATTGTCCTGGCTGCGTGCAGACAAACGCAGAGATTTCCATACACTCTGTCTCATTTACTGCCTTACAAATGTACACTGTCCCTCATCTCTCTCCTCGTCCTTAACGCTTATGTCGGAACAACACGACAGAAAAACACGTTCCCATCATAATAAAATCCTCTCTGTTCCACTGCATCGCTCAGTCATCTTCTCCAAGTCCTTTACAGTAGCGGGAACCCGACTCTGGAATAACCTTCCTCGTTATATTAGAGAACTTAAAAACATGTCCGGCTTCAAAAAACAGTTAATGACGTATCTACTTAAGCAACAGTAATGCCTTCCTCTGTACATGAATGCACTTCACCTCATTATTTCCCTCTTTCCCCCTCCTTAAATCTCCCTTCCCCAAAACTCGCTATACTAGTAAACATCTACTTTACACACCAAGATATTAATGTAAATCTGTGCAAATCTTCATTACTATTGTCAATTTTTCTCATGTTTATCATTATTATTTCATTTTTTTTACTGTTAATATTATTGTGTTTATCATAATTTGTATGTATAGCACCTGTTGTAAAAATACTGCCAGTACTTACTTTATTAGGTCTTAGTCATTACTCTTTATTCATATTGTGACTAGAGTAATCTAATTTTCTTATTTAAACTATTGTTATGATGTAACTCTGATGTGTGAAATGCTGCATGTGTGAAATGCTGCATGTGTGAAACACTGGTCCGATGTAAGAGAGGGCCCGATGGCCCTAATCTGATCAGGTTAAATAAATAAATAAATAAATAAATAGAGACATTGTTCACTTACTGAAGTCTACATTAACTCACAATATAAAAAAAATGGATGAATGTATCCAAAATGATACTGAACTGACTCTATTGGGCTTATACAGGAAGACATGAGGCATGTGCATGGGGGCATGGAAAACGTAATGCATTTCCATGTAAGAGAGATAAACGTAACCATTCTCAGCATAGCAATGACAATGGAGGTGATAGGAAGCTTGATCACAATCACAACAACAATAGACCACAAAACAGCCATGGCAGTCAGTCATTTAACTTAAAAATGGGCCACAAGGAGAGAAACCAGTCAAGCTCTAATAACAATGTGAAAGGGAGAAAAACTCAACAAGGAGGATACTCTGGAACCTGGAATAAAAATTCGGGATCACCACCTTGTAATTCGAACATACAAAGTGACAACAGCCAACCAAGTGTGCAAGGGCTAAGCCCGCATGCACAGCAATGACAGTATTCTAAACAAAACATTCCTACAGTGGAAGCATCCAACAGAAACCTGTATGGTTCATGTGTTCCATTAAACTAGATTCGGCCGCAATATGCTCTGTTGACCTTGCAACAGAGTGAGAGTAACTTGACTCATACCAATGGCAGTGGGTATCAGTGTTGAGGTACAATAATGGCTTCATGTACAGAAAGATTTGCTGAATGAACAGGGTTCATGTCTGAAGACAAATAGAGAACTTGTGCATGCCATAGTAGAAGGGACCATATGTGGCATTCCAGTCAATATAATCATAGTCATAGGTGCTTCTACAGGCATAATGAGTGTAGAATTCAAGAAAATTTCTCAGGCCCAAAAACTAACATTATTACTAGTGAAAAATTTCAGTATGGCAGGTGCTACTGGCATCCAGTCGCAATTCATAAAATATCAGGTTCAGGTTGTAATAATAGTGGGAGAGGAAGCTATTCAAAGCACCTATCTTGTGGTCTGAGGACTCTCAGTTGCCTGTATCCTGAGCTGTGAGTTTCTCTGGGAAAGGAAAGCAAATATTGACCTTTCCAAAGGTAAAATAGGTTTCACGGCATAGAGAGCATCACTGGCAATGGTGAGGAAAAAGGAAATACATGACAAACACCAACGAAGTATTCAAATTACGTGTAGGGGGCCACACGTGTTGCAAATCTGCAATATGATGTTCAATTAGGGATTCTACTACTCAGGCACTGTGGAAGATACCTTACCTCCAGAGGAAAAGCTGATTATCTCAAAAACAGGAGAATCAGAGTATCTTACTAGTGGCTAACTAGTCAAATTAGGTCAACTTCTATGTACATACATAGAGGTCTTTTCTGACAAACCAGGTGTCATGAAGTGATACAAGTACAGTACAGAGGTGATACCTCACAATACATTTTATCGTGCAACTTATTCTGTAATATGGGCGAAGGAGGAGTCAGTCACCAAGGAAATTAGGAAAATAGTTGAATGGGAAATATCAGAACGTTTCTTGTTGGCATATAATAGCCCTTAAGTTACTGTAACAAAAGCCAGTGGGAAAATACGTCTGGTTTTAGATGTTAGAGACATAAATAAGACAACTGTATTGGTTCACACTAAACTGGAGAAAATGGAAGAACAGCTACAAAAATTCTTTGGTGTTGCATATATAAAATTAATAGATTTAACATCATCTTACTGGCAGATTCTGTTACCTGAAGCTTCTTTTTGATGTTACCAATCTAGAGTACTACCATTCAGCCTGAATGACAGTGCAGGCATATTTATAACAACACTTGATACAATGCTTGGTTCTGAATTGCTGGATAGAGTAACATTACACATAGATGACTTACTTATTGCCACCCCAACATGGGAAGACCATGTTGATATTTTAGAGAAGCAGGAATGACTGCAAACCTAAAGAAATCGAAGTTTGGTGGGCACCAAATCAAATTTTTAGGAAACATTATTTTGTCCTTAGGCATCATTCCTGACCCTAAGGAAATGCAAGCAATTGAGGAATTTCCTCAATCAAGAACAAATACATAATTAAAGGCCTTCATAAATTTCATGTCTTTTTCCAGCATTCTGTGCTGAAACAGATTTTGAACAGTGATGGTCTTTTGGGATCACTAGAGAAAAATGCACTGTGGGTGTCATCAGCAGATTGCCAGAGAGCATTTGTAACAATCAAAGACTCCTTGTTATCAGCGAACCTGCTGTAACACCCAAATATGACGAATAATTTCTGTATTACAAGAGAAGCTTCTTCGTATGGGCTAGAATGTTGTCTGTTTCAAGCAGAAGTGAATGGTTACAAAGAAATATGAGTGATCAGTTTTGAAAGTTGAGTGCTCACAAGTTGCGAGTGATCCTATTCAGTAACATAGTAGGAAGCCTTAGTGGTCATTTGGGCCACTGAAAAGTTCTATTTTTACATCTACGGTAAGTCAGTGAAAGTATGCTGTGATCATCAAGCTCTTAGCTTTTTGCTTACATGCAAACTTTTACATGACAAGTCCTCTTGGTGGGCCCTAACTTTACAAGAGTACCAACTAAGAATAATGTAGTACCAAATGACACCTACCACATGGTACGTAGGACCTTACCAAACTGATTGAATAGCCTTCTGAGTATAAAGTGTTGCTAGTTAGGGATCAAATACATAGGCAAATGCATTTGTGGATGTGTAAAGACATGGCAGAATTGCAAGATTCAGATCCAACTTGGAATTAGGTAATAACAGCCTTGTCCCAAGATCCAGTGTGTGTCCAAGCGAGCAACAAAGTAGAAAATTCAGTCCTGTGGATGTAAACGTGTGCGTGCGCACGAGCCACAGTCATGCATGAACAATTTCATGGATACACAAGTGTGTAACAATCATCATAAAAAGGTAATGTTATGCCAATAACCTCACATGACAAGCACAAAGCATAATACAAACATGTGAAATACACCTGCAGACCAAGCCATGAAGTAAGAATGTATTACCAACTAGTCCTTTGCAATTAATGCCAATTAACATAGCTGGATGCTTACCGACAGCATGAGATGGTGTTAAGTATCTCCTTACTGCATACAATACATATACAAAATATGTGAAATTGTATACTCCAGAAATGTCCACAGCATCGCCAATGATTCAAAATGTGGTAAACAACTACTCTGAACAAGACTTGGATTTATTCAAAGAAAACCATAGAGCATTTAATTATGGTACAAAAAACAAAAATTATTTTTCAAACTGAACGGTAAAAACTGTAGAGGAAGAGAGAGATTAGAATACATCCAGAAAATAATCGAGGGCATAGGCTGAAAGTGCTTCTCTGAGATGAAGAGGTTGGTACAGGAGAGGAAGTACAACTTATTCAAACGAATTGTTAATATATATTTTTTACATTAATATTGTTTTCTAATAAACACCTGTATAAGGAGGTCACACTGCAGTAGATTGATATTGTGAGTATTGTCAATGGTACTGAACATTTATGGGGCAGATGGTACTTGTGATGTGGACTTCTTAATGAAAGGAGATGTTTGTAAATTATTCTTCACCTGCAACTATTCCGCTAACCTACCAGTGAATAAATGCAGACATAAACAATTTATACACCCTGCATTTCTATTTGAAATACAGTGGAAGATATTTAGTGATATTACACAAAATCTTGGAAGACCTGAAGAAAAATGATGCATTGCCATCTTGGAAGAGACTAATGCAACAAAACATAAATACAAGAATATCAGTCTTGATCATTCAACTGATCTTGCCACAATGGAGTTTGTAGTGCACATCGTGACCTGTGTGTCCCAGATAAGAAAGCTAAATGGCAGTTTCAACCATATGGTGTGATCGACTTGCTATGGAGTTCACTGGTACTGCATGTTGGTCTCCTGCCTGGGTCTGATGCCTACATAACTTTGTCACCATTGCTGCCTGCCTGGCATGGGGACTCTGGCCACTGGCTGTCTCCCAATGCTGCATGCTAATCTAAGCACACACTAATATTCAGGGCCAGCCTGCACTCCTGGCAGCTGCCCACAATAAGGCTATGTTTCAACAGCTGTACTGTATGCAGTGAATAAATGAACTATTGTCTTCTATTTCTGTGACTTCACAAAGGCTGCCCACAGGATCTTCTTACCTGCTGCCACACCAAACATCCTGCATCATTGCAATCTCCACTTTGGAGTCCACACTCAAACACTGCTCAGGCAGCAACTTTGTTAAAAATACCATGAATGAGTATAAGTCGGGCCGTGATTTTCTTGATGTGCACCTATCACTCAAAAACTGGACTCTTCGTAAGAGAATGATGTACAGACATCCTGCTACCTGTCCCTTAATTGATGCTACTTTTGAGTGTCAATTTCCAGAATTATTTTGAAAGAAACATTAGCAAACATAACTGCTGTCAAGAATGGCTGAGCCAATATGATCACATTGCCATAATTTTGTGTCTGTACTCATTAGACTTTGCAGTTTTCTGTAATTCTGCTACAAATAAGTCTTCTTTGTTTTTGTTTTTTTGTGAGCAAGAAATTTTGGAAGCTCAAGAGGAAATTGCTAACTAACTCACCTCGCATTTTTTTTCTTGGAAGGATAATTATACTTTCTGTCATTATTTTAAAATCTATAATCTCTCAAAGAACCCAAGTAAACATGAAAAATTCATCTTGAAGCTTGGTACTTTTTAAAATATCTATTGCTGTTAAAGATACATCAATTCCACATGTGCCAGTAACACTTTAAATAACCACATAAGTATCCGGTTTCCTATGCCTGGTACTCCTCCAAGTGGCCGATCTCCAAAGTGTTAACAAGCAAATCATCCTGAAACTTCCGGAGGGAGGGAGGGAGAACACTCTTATACATATACAAAATCTAATATTACAGAACATACATCTACTAAATTAATAAAAATGTTCCAGAATCTTTCAGAAAATGCAAAGGTGAATGAAGAAAGTCTGAAGGAAACAGGGCAAGAACCAGTTCTCATTCGAAACATCTGTTTTTCCACATCACCAGTCTGCATTTTCCTCCACTACTAATGTACACTTGCACTCTTATATCCCTTATATTATGTGATCCCTAAAGGCATTAATCACTGATATGTCATTAACCAAAATTCTATTACAAGGAACTGTCCACCCCCTCCCCCACCTGACTTATTTTTCATACATTTCAGTACACCATTGCTTTGAAATGGTCTTCTTTCAAAACACACAAATTCTAATTCAAAAATAGTGAAACACAAACATTCTATAACCATCACTATACCTGTCAGTTTCTTATAGGTTCTTAATGTTCTGGTGCTTTGAAATATAATATATACATAGGACATTCATTATAACATAAAACCCACCAAATATGGGCATCAAATCATTATGAAAAAATCCAATATGGCATCTCCTGACTTCTGCTTGTGACATACGATGGCTAGGCTGAAGAGACTGAGCCTTCTGGAAGCCCATAAGAGCTGTGCTCTGTAGAAATCATGCCCCCAAAGCTCTGTTACATAGAGCTAAGTGGTATTTTAAGGTGTAGCCTTAAGGCTATATACCACCTGTACAAAAAAAATCACTCAATATCAGGTATCAACAGCTCCAAAAAGGTTGCCTGTCATTATGTAACTTTCTGTTGGAATATTCTGTAATCCATTATTCAGAAACATATTTTAATACATATCTTGGGATGCTCCAACTGTAGTCTCTAAGAGCTGCACATATTCCAGTCCTAAAATTCAATCCTTCCCAGAATCCACTGTTCTAGTTTAGTAGTCATGAATTATTTTACAAAAAGGTATACCTTTACAAAAATAATATTCTACTTAATTATTCACATTATTAATTCATAAAATTCTTGGAAAGCTCTGGAAATTCCCATGAACATAAACAAACACTAATGCCACATAAAACAGAAGCATTTTTTGTACCCATTTAATGATAGCACCACCATAAGTAAACTGAACTTTATTTCTGTCTAATTTTAGTGTTCATGTTTCCTGCTTAAAACTTTACAATGTTTCAGTTAGTTGTGGAGTGGAAAAAAGGACATACTTTGCCAATATGTGCAGCTAAATACATATATATAACGCAATACAACACATGCTGATCATCCGATGCATTTATGAGCAGCAAATTTGAATGAAATTAATATTAATCACATCTGGTTTGTGTACAATTATTTTGCAGCTCTTTCAAATTCCTAATGCTCTGCAAGTAAAAATAAGGTGGAGAAGAAATTCTGTGAGACTGAACAGGCCTGTGAAACAGGTAAGTAAAGTTACACTCTGTGTAACTACTGCAATCTACATCCACTTGGACCTGCTAACTGCAGCCAAGTCCTCCTCTGCCCCTAGACCTGTTGCCCCAGAGTCTGCTCCATAACCAAATTGACTATTCCTCGAAGTCTCAGAATGTGTGCTATCAGCCTACCTCTTATTTCTGGTAAGTGGTACCATACACATATCTCCTTTATTGTCTGTTTCCATACCTCTTCACTGGTTATATGATTTAACCATCCAATTTTAGCACCCTTCTATAGCTCCATGTTTTAGAAGCTTCTATTTCCTTCTTGTCTGTACTGTTCATCATCCACAATTCACTTTTCTATAAGTCTACACTCAAGAAAAACACTTGCAGAAAATATTACCTAAAATTCAAATTTACATTAAATAACATTCTCCTTTATCAGAAATGTGTCCCATATTTTCACCACTGTGCTTTCTATATCCTCTTTCCTTTACATAAAATTAAGGAAAGACAATCACTCACCTATGGCTGATCAATGCGTGGAAGACAGCAACATTACAGAAAATAGCATCCACATTATCTTTCAAGCACTATTTCTTTTCCCAACAATAGTACACACACACACACACACACACACACACACACACACACACACACACACACACACACACACACACACACACACACACACACTGCCAGCCATGAAGTCACCCCACACACACACTCCACAGGCCATGGCAAGACTAATTACTGGATTATTGAAAGTAGTTGCCTGATCTGATGGAAGTAGGGAGGGGGTAGGGAAGGATGCAAGAAGGTTGCAGTAGAAAAGAGGCAGGTCATCGAACAGACAACTCAGATTGCACAACAAGATGAAAAAAGTACAGAGTGTACGACAAAAAGATGTAAGAAGAAGGAGATGGGGGCAAACTGATGGATGGAGTAGGGAAGAGGAAGATGAAAGAGAAAGAGAGGGGCGTGAGAAGAGAGAGGGATTAAAAAAGGATGAGGAGAGAGGGGGGGGGACAAAGGTGGGGAGAGAGAATGCCCGTATGAGGGGGAGGACGGAAGAGTAGTGGGAAAAGACAGTGCATGATGTAGACAGAGGACTGGTATGGCCAAGGAGAAAAGGCAAGGTGAGGCAGTGGGGACCACATTAGCAGAAGTTTAGACCAGGGGAATTGGCAGAGCTCAGGTTCCTGTGTTGCAGAGACAATTCCCATCTGTCAAGTTCAGAGAAACCTGTGCTGGAAGGGAGTATCCAAATGGCTCACATGGCAAAGCAGCTGTTGAAGATATTTTTATTGTAGTGTGTAGCATGTTTGGTAACTGGATGGTCATGTTTGGGAGTGTGCCACAGTTTGACACTGGCCTGTCGTGCAAATAGACAGCTGGTTACTTCTCATGTTTACACACAATGCTGTACAGTAATTGCAGCATAGCTGGTATACAACATGGCTGCATTCACGCATGGTCCTGCCTGTTACTGGGTAGGAAACGCCCATGATTGGACTGCAGTAGAAAGTAGTAGTTGGGTGTATGGAGCACCTGGGCCAACCAAAAGGGAAAGCTCACAGGGTGCAGGTTTGGGTAAAGGATTGGAACAGGGATGGACAAGAATAAAATGTAGGTTAGGTAGTCTGCTTTGGGAGTGTAATGTAATTAACTGTCAAAGATAAAGTTTATCTCATGCGAAAAGTACGATGCCCACAGTAGAGAGTTAAGGTAACTTCATTATGTTGCCATACAATGTGTTTAATTTATTTATTTATGAATATTTTCTTTTATGATAAATAATGGATTTGTTTGAGATGTTAAATGTTGTATATTTATATGTATTTATTTATATGTGTCTTTGGAGTGTATTAAGGTCAGAAGACCAAAGAATCTGGAATGCAGGAATATCTGCAACTTCCGGGCACATGTTGGCTTGCCCGCCACTTCTTTGTCGGTATTGGAGGGAGATGGACGTGTTTAAGTGACCAGTACAGTATAATGCATTTTTAGGGTATCAATGTTCGAAGTGAAAATATTGTAGTTACTAAACAAAGAGTACGAATAAATATTATTTTTAGCCGAAAGTAATTCGAATCCGGTAGTGTTTATTTCAAACAAGAAGAAAACCCAGGCCATGCTTGTTAGAGTAATGTTTTGCAGACAAAACCCCTAGACAAACGAGATCTGCAGTGTGTAATCTTTCAGCAGCTACTAATAAATAAGCCTTGCTGAAATTGTGCTGGAACTACTCGTATTATTATCAATTACAAACACGTGGTGCGAATGTGGTCCTACCACAATATACCGCGTAAGATTCCACATCATTCAGTTATCAAGAAACGAGATAGGTAACAACCAGTACAGGAGATGTGAGTAGGATTTTGGGTAGGATATCCCTCATCTCATGGCATGGAGGGAGGTAGTCTAAGGCTTATTTCACATCAACCCAGCAGCCGACAAGCCGGCAGTTTTGCCGGGCCGACACGGGACATACCAGTTCTTCACACATAGCCAACAGCTGCATGGCATGCTGTTCTGTCCTTCCGTGTCTTGTGCATATTCAGTTGACCTCGACTAAAAATGGAGCACAACCAGCTATTAGTGTGGTATCTCTTGTACAGATGTTTGAAAACAAGAAGAAGAAGAAGAAGTGTATTGGGTCCATCCACTCAATATGAGAAGAGACGAAGGAATTGGGAGATGAAGATAAGTTTAATTATTTTAGGATGAGTTTACATACTTTTGACGATCTATATGCACGAATGAAGAGTTCCATTCAACGCCATAATACATTCTTCTGAGAATGTATCCAACCTATACAAATGTTGGCAATTACAATCAGGTGAGTGTGAAGAAAACAATAGCTAAAATTTAAAAAAAATTATCCTAATGAATGTACATTTTTGTTATCCTAAAAAATTAAAACACTTGTTAAACATTAAGAGACCCAACACTGAATTTTCGGAGACTTATGAAGCGTGGGGATCCGGAAGATGGTCCTGAAAATTGTTCCACTGCTTGTTCGCAATACTGTGTGTTGGTAGTGGGTGGCTGACTATTTACTGCAACATTTGTAGATTGTTGTTCCTGACAGAGATGGAAACTTGAGGTGTATGCACATGATGTACTACGGTGAGCAGTTGTATTAACGTTTTCTAATGACTTTTTACATTTCTTAATTTCAGAGTCAAGCCGCATAGCCCATAACTGAAACTCTACTACCTCATCATCATCAAATGCTTCCAAAGTTGGAACTATCCCACTGAAGAAAGACATATGCTGATCGGATTTCCTGTGTCGTGCATTAATCAGCTCTATCTCTACAGGGTCAAGTTTGCTTTTTTTTATTATTGCATGATTCTACTGTTTTAAAACTGTGTACTTCCTCTGATTGTCTCATTACCACCATTTTCTCAGTGCTCAGCGTTGACAGTGAACAAAAAAGTGTCATCAGAAAGTGATCTTTCCGTAAACTCATCATTGTCAGTGAGGGGGGAAACTGTCAGAAGTCACACATCCTTCTGTGGTTTTCTTAAAAAATTGAAGCTGTTGACTGTATATATATGTTCTGGGTGGCTGCCTCTCACTGCCAGATTTTACCAATGGCTTATACATCCTCTCACTTCTGTGGAAGGAATCGCCAATATTCGCCCACTTCTTCATAACAAATTTGCCTGAAACAATACTATCTGAGGTGGTACATCATACTACTATCCTTACAAAAAAGTTTAATAGTTTTCAGCCTGTCTAAAATAATAGCATCATGAAAAGCGAAAAAGTTAATTGGTCTAGTGGCATAGAAGTTACTGATTTTATAAAACCAGTTAGTTTTGGCCTCAATTTTAAAAGTATTCAAGACTAGTAGGAGATCAAAATTTTATATTGTAAAACCATATGTTTGTAAGTTATTACATACAAAGTTTCAGGTTTATTCCGCAATTTTTTTCCTGAGATATGAAAGGCCAGAGTTCACACTTTTTTCATGGAGCTATTTTTTCTCTCGACTCAGCTTTATGTTATCTATATGTGACTTGGTGATGCAATCTTTTTTATTATGTCATTTAAGAGAGGGAAAAACATTGTACAACATGTCATAGACTTGTTTCTTACACAAAAATATTGCCAAAGATATGTCTCAATGTTGTTGAAAACTGTGGGTGCACTGTGCAGATATGCGCTATCGAGTGAAACAAGTGACTATTTACCCAAGTATTTAATCTGCAAAAGTAGAACGCTGCCATTGTAAATTGGGAATATGTAAAAATGTTTGTACATAGTTTCGTCAATAACTGATGTTCATATGGGAATTCTTCCCCATTTTAGACCACTGAGCACAGAATGGTCCTAATGTACGACTATTCACTTTATTTCTGCCATTATTTTTTTACATTTGGTACACACTATCCACTTTCCCAGAAAGAAACAAAAAATGTACCATTACTGAAACAATAATTTTTTTTCCAGATATCTGGCCAGTAGCTGTACATTCACAGATCTTCATTATAGTTACAGACCTGGCATTTCCACAATCAGTAAAATAGATGTGTGTGCCAAGCTATTTGGTCTATGTTATGAATGTAATTTTCCTCATTGCGTTGGAGCTTTAGATGAAAAGCCCATTTGTATCGTCCATCCATGTAACTCAATGTACTAAAATTACACAGGATATTCATCTATAGTGTTGATGGCTGTGGCTGACTCTGAATAGATTTATCTACGTAGATATCGGCAGTTATGGCAAAGAGAGTGATTTTACTATATTTAAGGAATGTTCTTTATGGAAATCACTGATGGGGAAAAAACTGGTTATTCCTGAAGACAGGTGCCTTTGTAGTACAGTTTAAGTCTAAAGGTGCCTTATTTTTTTATTGGTGATGAAGCATTTGGACTGCATCAACACCTTCTATGACCAGACTCTGAGCACCAATTAACAATTGCTAAAAGAGTGTTCAATTATTGCCTGTCAAAAGCCCGGAGGTATGTAGAATGTTCATTTGGGATACTGACTAATAAATGGAGGATTTTCCACAGAGCTATAAATTTAAAACCTGATTTTGCTCTTGACATTATAAAGGCGTGTGTTGTTTTGCACAATATCATTCTTAAAAAAGAAGGCTACTACCCCAATGATACTAAGTCCAGAACTGGACTTGAAAGTTTAACAAGAAGTGAATGTGTATGTGGGGGAATTTCTGACAATAATGTATGAGAAATGATGGATTATTTTATGATACCTGAGGGATCTATGAAATGGCAATTATCCAAAATTTAATGTGCCACTGATCTTTAAAAAAATTGTATTTAATGTAAAAATAAATATTTGTACTTACCATATTTGTCTCTGTCTTTGTCACACATCAGTTCAAAGTTTTCGTTCAGTTCTTTGCAAACTTTGAACCATGCATTGCTTGTTTGTATTCCATCCTTATAAGTAGCTAAAGTCTTATCCCACAAAACTGGTCATTCCTGAACTAATTTTATAAGGATTTCGGTATCAATTTCCGCTATCACATAGTAGACTAGAAATGTCCAGAACAGACTGAACCACCACCAAAGCAAAACATAACTGGTCAGCATACCATAGTTGTTGGGTAGATGCATAGTGCTCTACTGTTCTGCACGCCCCACCACCTGCGTCGGTATTTCCACACAACAATGACAATGGGCCAACACAGTGGGGGCCGCCAGCATCCCACAGCCTCGGCCCGGCTGTCGTTTAGCCATCCATGTCATCTGTTGGCCAGGTGTGAAATGCCCTGTAAGCACCTCATCCTCACAACTGGCTAGCTGGTGATGACTGCTGCAGCTGGGTAGATGTGAAATAAACCTAAGCTCTGGAGGAAGATGTGGTTGAGCTTTCCATGGACCAGGATGATACTGGGTGATCAGAGGAGTGCTGGTTGATCCTGCTTAACAGGTTTAGTGGTGTCAGAGGATCAGATGGCATAAGAGACTTGTTTGGGGTAGGATACTGCCTGTCAATAAAGGTTCTGGTAATATTTCAACAATACCTGCATCCCACTGACGATGTGTTGTCCTTCGATGGGAAGGGTATAAGGAAGAGACTTTTTGACATGGAATAAGTGACTGCTGTCAGAGTGTTATGTTGATGGTCAGTATACTTGATATGGACAAACGTATTTATGGAATCATCTGAGAGGTGGACATCGACATCTAGGAAGTTGGCTCAATAAGTTGAGAATGACTAGGTGAAATGGGTTTTGGAACAGATGTTCAGTTTGTGGAGGAAAGAGCTAAGGTCATTCTTGCTGCGAGTCCAGATCATGAAAATGTCATCAATGAATCTGACCCAGACATGGGGTTTTAGTGTTTATTGGACAGGAAGGATTCCTCCAGATGGCCCATAAGTAAGTTGGCATAGGATGGTACCATGCGAGCACCTATGGCAGTTACGTTGACCTTTGTCAGTTACTTATCTGCCAAATATTAAAACTAGTCTTCTACTTTTAATGCCTCATTTCCTAATCTAATTCCTCATCACCTCTTGACTCAAATCTGTTAACGTTCACTTACCCGTTTTTTACTTTTACTCTGATGTTCACCTAATAACCACTATTCAAGACACTATCCCTTTCATTCAATTGCTCTTCCAAGTTTTTTGCTGCCTCTGACAGAACTACAATGCCATTGCAAAATTTTCAAGAATTTTTTCTCCTTCAACTAATTGTCTTTTCTAATTTCTCTTAGTTTTACATTACTGCATCGTGTATGTGCAGATTGATTAACTTAGGGTACAGGTTACAACCCTGTCTCAATCCCTTCTCAATTGTTGCTTCCCTTTCAAGCCCTTTGATTCAAATGACTAATCTGGTTTCCATACATGTGACTTAACCGTTCACTCCCTGTATCTTATTATTACAGTCAGAATTTCAAAGAGTAAGTCCCAGTCAATATGGTCACAAGCCTTTTTTTTTTAATCTACAAGTGATAAACATGGGTTTATCTTTCCTCAGTTTATCTTCTAAGATGAGTTATAAGTTCTATATTGCTTTGCATGTTTCCATATTTCTCCAGAGTCCAAAACTGATCTTCCCTCATGTCAGCTCTTGCCAGCAGTTCCATTCTTCTATACACAATTTGTTTTAGCATTCTGCAACCGTGAATTCTGAAACTGATGGCTCAATCACACATGTTAGCACCTACTGGGCAGAACATATTTTGATTAATTTAGTACAACAAGTACATAATGAGGCAAGAAATTCATGAAGTGTGATAATAAACAAAGTAAATCATTTTCAGAGAAACAGATAAAAACATTTATTTAAAGTTTTTTAAATTTATTCATCTGCAAATGAATTTAACAAGAACTAACATCTTTTATGCATATGCATCTGAAACATACAATACTGAAAATACTCTGATTTCAACAAACAAAAGAAAGTTTTTGTAGTACACTAAGATATGATCCAGTTCATTTTTAATTGATTTATGATATGTGCTCATTGAATGATATGATAAAGCATCTATGTTTCATTGATAAGTGTTTAATGTGCTGATGTTATAGTTTACACAACTCAATGGAATAAACGCACTGCCTATAGTGTTGTAATATTTGTGCAATTCTGATGGTGCAATACTGTAGTAACGATACAGAGCAGAATGTAAAAACAGAATGGTTGATAGCTTACATGTCCTTGCCACAGAGATATTCTGAATAGCCTTATGGTAGATGCCAACAAAGGAAACAAAATTAGATATTTTATAATAAATCATTATTTCACTTATTGTCTTTCACAGTGTCAATCCTTTATTTTAAGCCTAACAATTTCTGGATACATGCGCTTGCTAAAAATCTTAATGCTCGAAGTGACAGCTTAAATTTTGCTGATTAGTTTTAAATGTTAACCATAAAATGATGAAGAAACAATTCAGAAAGACAACATCTGAAACAAGTAAAATAAACTGAGGAATAACTGGTCATTATATCTCAAATTCCCAGGAGAACTAAGAAACATTCATGAGACAGTCCTAGCTTTATATGTAGTTATTATAAAAAGAATCATATGGTAATTTCCTGGGTTATAATATTTGTGAGAATTTTCTGGAGCGATTAGAAAGTAGAAAATATTCTACACTAATTTACACAAATTTCTTAAATGAAATGAGCTTCACTGTATAAAAACCTCCAGAAATCATCTCTAATTACCTTCTAAGTTTGCAACTTACTCATTTTCCTTTTAGAATGTGTTTTCATTCTACCATTGACCATTGAACATTTATTTTTTTATTTTCATGTAATGAATTCAGTCTAACTGAAATGCAATACTGTGACAATATGGACAGTATTTCACCAGAGAGATTACATTCCTAAAATAATCTGAAATATTCAAATTCTTTGATAAGAATCACTCAAAACCAGGTATTTGTGCCACATACAGTGTTTGCCAACAATTAAATGGAGCTAAACATGTGAAGTCATTACTTTATAATCTAAACATAACTTTTCAACATTCTAAAAGGTAAATAGTTACCTAGGGTTCATATGAAGTTAAGTAATGTATGAAAAGTCCACCTTCCAAAATGTGGATACCCCTTATTCTCCTTGCCACAAAGCAACCTGAGTGACAACAGTCTTTGAGCCTTACCATAACTTTAACAAAATATGTATTGCTTTCTGACAGTACAAGCAAGGTCCTAATGTGACTAACAACGTACTACTACTTTAAAGGAATGTGACATAAGCCAGTAACATGATAGTAATTCAAATAAATACAAAATGTGCATGTGCAGAAGAAAGTTTAAAAAAACATTAAAATTAAATTTCAAGGAAGTTATATGTTACACAAAACTCAGAAGTTTTGTACATGATAGGTATCAAACTGCTGCGAAATTTTCATTAGAATTACACCAAATTAAATAGCATTACTAATTTATATTTACTATGCTTACAATAACTGTGTTTATAAACTGTAGCAGTAATACCCAAATACAGGTTAATACATACACATAATTTATGATTTATGTAAAATTCTTTTATCCAACAAAATATTAAACTACCTTTGAATAATACTCTCACACAAACACAAATATTTTGAAACCAATATTAATGATTATTAAAATTTTACTCACAGTACACAAACAACACACATTCTATGAAGTGTTTATTCTAGAGGAACAAGGTACATTTGAGCAATCAAGGTACTAATATTATGAACTGAGGGTTGCCATGCCAGTATTCAGCTTTGCCACACTTTATTCTACTGTTTGGCACGAACATCACTCACTGGAAAAGTGGTACAAAAATTTCTTCCTGAAGTAACAAATCTAACTAGAATCCCTTATAACAGCCAGAGCACAGGGTCATTGAACTCAACTTTGTGCGTCTTATTGTAGATTAGTCATTCTTGGTGTGTCATTTCTTATGACAAAATAGCAAGAATACACCATTCAATTTATCAGCAGTAAGGACAATTATAGCCACTGCCTTATATACACATAGCAATTGTATCCATTTATTGTGGGATTGTTACAATGCATTTTTGACTAACAAACTAAATGCATTTAAGCTTTCTTATATCCTGCTAAATATTTTATTGAAAAACAAGTAATGTTATTTCAATAAAAATTTAAAGAACTGTATGGAAATACAGTTAGTTGGCACTCCTTAGTGCCACTACAATTTTATGTCAACTTTAAAGAATATTCATAGTTCAGAGCAGAGCTATATATGATCAGTATAATATACACCGCCATTAAAAAACTACCTTGACACACATCTCATAACAATAAAATGTTAACTTGACCACAACATAAGCAGGATATAAACGACAAATCCTTCATGGGTTCACTGTTCATACCTGGACATAAAATAGCCAAAAGAGTGAAGTGACTCTCTAATAGTTCTGAAAAGATATACTATGGTCTACAAAGACAAATAGGCATATTAAACATACACATCACTCTTAGTGTAACATGCAAGTAATACTGTAATGTCAATACTGCCCGTAATACTGTAATGCCAGTTCTTACACTTACTAGTAAATGCTAGTACAATAGTACATTATTTGCCTTTTAGCACCAAAAAAACTGCATTTGGAAATTAAATCACCAAATAAATGAAGCCTAGTTCAGAAGTATTAGTCACCAAATCTGTTTGTAGTGCATTTCCTCTTTTTTCTTAATCTTGCCTCACCAGGACAGCCATAGGTTTTAAAAGTGAGTGACAGACATTGGTATCATGAGGCTTAAGTGCACTCTTTACCTGTCCTTCCATCAAAGAAAAATTTCTAGCAGTACCAGGAATGAAACCTGGACCCTTCATATAGCAGTCACACTGACAACTTAGCTATGGAGGTAGAATGTTTCTATTCTTTATATACACCTATTCTCAGTTTTTATCATGAAGGTGAAATGTGTTCTGTTCTTTTTATAGTTATTCACATTGTACTTTAAACAGATGTCTTATGTGACCAGACAAGAAGACCATAGGTAGCAAAACAAACACTAAGTTATATTTCAAACAATGGAAATTCCAGGTAGGTACATAAAAAATGTAGGAAAAGACAGATTGCTACTTATCATAAAGAAGACACATCAAGTTGCAGACAGGCACAATTAAAAGACTCGCGTATAGTTTTCGGCCACAGCCTTCATAATCTCAGGCCAGATGCTGGAATTGGTGGTCATGTGTGCATGATTGTGTATGTTAATGTTGTGTCTGTGTCTCTTTACTGATGAAGTCTGTGGCCGAAAGCTATTTGTGTCTTTTAATCATGCCTATCTGCAACTTGATGTGTCCTCTTTATGGTAAGTTATTACGTTTAATTATTTTTTTTAATAGAAGAATTATTCACAATCAGCTGAGGAAGGAAATGAAGAATGGAAACATTGCAGAACTGTGTCAACAAAAAAACATCTGACAAAGATGAGGACAAGATGCAACATCTTTCATTTGATCTTTCTTTCTTATTACAAAATCTTCTTTTTAATTCATCACCATTCCCACCTTTGTTTCCTATCTTTTACATGACACTGATTTTGAAAGCATTTCTCTTGAGTGATTTGTCCAATGTAACATGGGGGATCAGTCATACTGCATAAAATCTTTAGCAAAAATGTTATTTCTATTGATTTAGGCTGTACTGAATTCATACTCAAATACTATGTTCATCCTTAATACAACCATATTATGATGATATATACGGTGACAAATTATGAGATTGTAAGCCACAGAACATTCTCCTGTTCTACAATCTTATAATCAATAAATATAATATTTTTACATTACAAACTAGAAAAGGTACCAGTTACTTTTGTATACTATAATAACAATGTGTTAGTTTGATAAGTTATAGTAGTAAAATATTTAAACAAATTATTTACACAAGAACAGAAAACATGTTAGAAGGCCGGCCGGGGTGGCCGAGCAGTTCTAGGCACTACAGTATGGAACCGCGTGACTGCTACAGTCGCCGATTCGAATCCTGCCTCGGGCATGGATGTGTGCGATCTCCTTAGGTTAGTTAGGTTTAAGTAGTTCTAAGTTCTAGGGGACTGATGACCACAGCAGTTAAGTCCCATAGTGCTCAGAGCCAATTGAACCATGTTAGAAGCTGACCTTAGGGAAGATCAGTTTGTGTTCCAGAGAAATGTGGGAACATATGATGCTATATTGATCCTATGTCTTATCTTAAAAGATGAATACAGTAGAATGGAATGGTTAGTGCCTCAATGACAGATGAGTATTAACAAAAGTGAAAAAATTCTAATGGAAAGTAGTGGTATTAAACAAGCTGATTATGGAAGAAAAAGAGTAGGAAATGACACACAAAGTACTAGCTGATTTTAGAAAAATAACTGCTAGCCAAAGTAGAGATTATATAAGATGGAGACTGGAAAGCATTTCTGAAAGAGAGGAATTTTTCAACACACAATACAAATTTAAGCGTCAGGAAGTCTTCACTGAAAGTATTTGTCTACTGTGTAGCCTTGCATGGAAGTGAAGCATTGACAATAAACAGTTCAGGCAAGAAAAGACTAGACATTTTTGAAATTTTCTGTTATAGAGGTTTGTTGAAAATTAGATGGGTAGATTGACTAACTAATAACAAGGTAATAAACGAAATTGTGGAGAAAAAATGTATGGCAAAAGCTCACTAAAATAGGGGATCAATTGACAGGGCTCATCCTGAGGCACCAAGAAGTCATCAATTTGGTAATGAAGGGAAGTGTACAGGGTAAAAATTGCAGAGGGAGGCCTACCATAAATACTGTCAGCAATTTGAAATGGGTGTAGGCTACAGAAAATATTCAGAGATGGAGAGGCTTGTACAGGATAGATCAGTGTAGAGAGTTGTATCAAACCATTCTTTGGACTGAAGACTAGAACACCACCAAGAACCAAACAAATACTGTATCATTTAAACACTGTCCTTTAAGTTGCTTCTTTCTCTGCCACTGAGTGTAGAGACCTAATGTATTAATTTATGAAACATTGCATTTATAGTCAAGTCAAAATGAAAAGGGATAATAAATAGATTATGCTTTGGTCTTGCTCAAATTTTTCCCCATTTCATGAAGCAGTATTTGTAGTAGTGCCACAAAACTTAATAAACCAATTTTTCAGAGCACTTTTACATGCACTGGCTATTAGTAATGATGGTAGGCATGGGTCTCCTGAATTCTGATTATCTTAACTCATTCTCTAAAGGTCTAAATATACAACAGCATAATAAAAAAAGAATAGAATATTATCATATAAAAACAAAGATGAGGTGACTTACCGAACGAAAGTGCTGGCAGGTCGATACACACACAAACATACACACAAAATTCAAGCTTTCGCAACAAACTGTTGCCTCATCAGGAAAGAGGGAAGGAGAGGGGAAGACGAAAGGAAGTGGGTTTTAAGGGAGAGGGTAAGGAGTCATTCCAATCCCGGGAGCGGAAAGACTTACCTTAGGGGGAAAAAAAGGCAGGTATACACTCGCACACACGCACATATCCATCCACACATACAGACACAAGCAGACATATTTCATTATCACATACGTACTAGCAGTGTCAGAGACATATGGGAATTTCACAGGTTAACAACTGCATAAAATTGTAGTACATACAATGTGATTCTTATTATCTTCTAAAATAATATCAGTCATTTTCATTATGGAAGTGTACTCCTAGATTATATTTCATAGAGAATATCTTTGGTCTTTATTTTAGAAACAATGTACACAAATTTCAATGAGGTATGAATCCTATTAAGTATTTACATCAACAGAATCTTCAGGCAGTCTAAAATGGAAGACTAGGTGTAACATTCCACATAATTATGAATTATGGTACTTCTTATGAATGCTAAGAAAAAAGAATAGTCCACTTCAGTTACATTTGAAATACAAAAAAGTGACAGAATTGGAAATATTAAATGATACTGACAAAATACAAATGCACTAATTATCTGGTTGAAAGAGTTTTCTATAATGAACTACAGCAGCCATGTGGGCTGAAGTCAAGAGAGATCTTAATTATAATTAATATTATAAAATCAATATGGTGAAATATAATGGCAGGAGTAAGTATAAAAACTTACCACATTGTTGAGGTGCTGAATCAGCAGTGCCCACACAAGCAAGACTGAAAATATTGGTAACCTTTTGGAAGACTATCTTTAGAGCTACTTAGCACAGAATAAACAATCACAAACACCTGCTTAGGGACATTGTCCTGGCTGAGACATTACCTGAGCTGCACCACACAGCCCAAGGAATCAGCCTCATGCTCTCCACCATTCACTTACTGAAGTTAAGTTTCTGAATATATCAGAATAACTATTATCATTTAATTCCCTTTATTAATCAAGCAGTAGATGTGGCTGAATAGCCTTCTGCTTATAGGCCTCAGTGCCTTCAGTAAATCCAACTGACACTTTTGGTGTCAAATGCAAGGGCTCTAAGCGGTTTAGGATATAACCCACTACCTGCTTTTCAGCCTCCAAGTGCAAACTGAACACATTCTCAATAGGTATGTTCCTCAAAGCAGATTGTGAATGTCCTTCGTGTTTGGCTAACAAGGTTTGTCACAGTGTTGACAGGCAAATCTACACTCCTCACTTGCTATCAATTTATTCTTTTTCTTTTGATCTTATCCCAGAATTTTGAATCAATAATACTCCTAATCTGAAACAGTACATTCGTTTTAATTTTTGAAACACTTACCTATTGTTCCATTATATTATTATGTGACTTATTTCTCGTATTGTGCCACTATATAGCATAGCAACATTTTCGTTACTGTTTTGACTAACACTTACTTCCCCTGTCAATCTAATTTTGCTGTACATTTAAATGATGTTATTTTCTTTGTAATCATTAGCTTATGCCGAAGAAATACAGAATGGTAGGGGGAAAACGAGAATGAAAATGGTGTACTTATAATAGGTGTAATTCTAATGGCATAATTGTAACAGCATTCTGAAAATACCAGTGGTGAAGATGAAGTTTGGAGGGAGTTAACTACTGTTATAGCACTGGCAAAAACTAACACTTACAAAGAAAATTACATCATTAAAATGTACAATAAATTTAAATGAGAAAAGAAGAGAAAACTAGGTTAGTCAAAGTAGCAAGGAATAGGGACCTATGTCATAAAGGCATGATATCTGACAAAATTGTGCAACACTTTTAATAAAAACCCAAAGCAAACACAGGCTTTTAAATCAGAGGTGCCACTAATTCAGAATAATGTCAATTTCAGGAGTAAAAGGAGTAACTTTTTAGCATCCAGGGCATATGGACCTAGGCACCAAGTATGTGACAAATACAAGGAATTTTGCAGTTTGATTTAAGGAACATGCCAACAAAAACAAGAATGTGTTCAGTTTGCACCAGAGGCTGGAAAGCATGTAACAGTTGACATCCAAAGCAATCTAAATATCTTACATATGGTGGCAAAAAGATATTTGTTGAACCTACTGAAGGAAATGGAAACCTACAACCACAGGAATATACAGCCACATGTAATAAACAAAATTAATTTAATCATTCCAGTTATTGTGACATTCAGAAAGGTAGGTTGGTTGGTTGGTTGGGGAAGGGGGTATAAACAGTGAGGTCATCAGTCCAAATAGAGGTCACCTGGAGTTACTGACATCAGCCAACCGAAGTATGTAGGAGTGAGAACATTCTGGCACTGAAACCAATACTGATGCTAGAGCTGAGAAATAATTTAAAGGGAGATACAAGTATTACAGTCAGGCCAGTATGAAGATCAAAGAGCAGATGAGGGATCCCCAGGGAACATCTGTGGTGAGAGAAATGTCACTAGTACCACCCCCCCCCCCCCAAAAAAACAAAAAAAAAAAACACACCAACCCAATTAATGGCAAAGACAGGTATAGAGAAAAGAAGGCCTTCTAGGCATGAGATTCATAAAAGTAAAAGTGACAAGTCAGAAAGCAGGGACCTGCAGCTGGATGCTCCAGCATGCAGCAGAAACTGGGAGCCTGTAACCAATCACTTCGGCCGTGGACAATATTACGAACGTGTGGTGCAGCTCTGGCAACATAACAATTAAACAGTTTTGAAGAAAACAACAACACTATCAATCTCCAAGAAGATCTTCTCTGACAGCCAATTTCCTTGTTGATGTTTAATACTTTTTAATTTATCCTATCGCAGCGTTTTTCACAGTGAAATTTAACGATTTTATGTATATAACTTTCCCCACTTTGCACTGAAATCAAAATTATTAGCCACAGAAATGGATTTCTGGAGACGTTCAGCAAGAATATCAAGACGAGAAAGAATAAGAAATGAAGTAATCAGAGACAAGATGAAATGTAAAAATTCAATTATTGATTTCATCGAGCACAAACAACTTAAATGGTATGGACACATCAGACGAATGGAACAGGAAAGGCTACCAAAATGCATAATCGACTGGGTACCAATTGGAAGAAGAAAAAGGGGACGACCACCTGATACATGGATACAGGGAGTTCAGTCAGCAATGAGGAAGAACAACATTCCTGAAGATTTATGGACAAATAGAGAAGAGTGGAGAACAATAATTAGTGACTTACTGTAATCTAGAATAGGTGCTGGAAAAATGTACTCACATTGTAAATCCAGAATAATAATAATAACTTTCCCCACTTGCTGTAACTTGGATAATGTTGTCATCAGAAACTCTCTACTGCATATATACAGTTTAAATATGTCAGATTAATTTAACATATAACATAGGTCATTTTCATATTCATTTCTCTATACGGTAATGATTTTACAACCATATACTTGTTTTAACCATATGATAAGGACAATTTTGTGAGCTTGCCAGCAATGCCACCTATAAGTGGCAACTACTTGTTTTTAAAACACACACATGCTATCACATGGCACTTACTTATAGCATGGATGCAACCTATTCTTAGAAACACAAACCACACATATGTTACTTACTGGCAGATTAAAACTGTGTACCGGACCAAGACCCTAACTCAGGACATTTGCTTTTCACAAGCAAGTACTCTACTTGCCTGTGAAAGGCAAACGTCTCGAGTTCAAGTCTTGGTCCAGCACACGGTTTTAATCTGCCAAGAAGTTTCATATCAGTGCACACTCAGCTGCAGAGTAAAAATTTCGTTCTGGTAAAACATATGATGTACTGTAGTTTGTACTAATGTTCTGGTTTTCATTTAATATTTTATAAGATGGTGATGTCAGTATCTACAACTAGTTATTACCAAAATTAAATTTGCAATCTTGATGGAACATTGTAATAGAAAGTGCAAACAATGATCAGGGACTCTTATTCATGTCTTCAACAGTTACGGGTTGTATTTGTGGGAGCAGCTGAGGGGGTAAAAAAGGTGAGTGGGAGGAGAGAGAATCCACTGACATCAAAGTTTTCTGGCCACTTTCCCCCACCCGTTGCTACCCTGTCCCCATTTCATTCAGTCCATTCTCTCAGTTTCCTTTCCAGTCTATCTCCTGTCCAGTCGGCTAACACCGTAATTGTGTACAGCTTGCCCTGCCTGATCCACAGCAAACTTTCTATTCGGTGCACTTGCTGCTTCTCCCTGTGAGCTGCCAACCACCAATCCTACCAACCCTCCAAACCCCCTCCTCACCAGCTTTCTCCTCACCCACTCCACCCAACAATCCCTCACACCATTTGATCTGCAGTGCCAGAACAATGTATCCACCTCAGGCTACGTAATCATGCAGGTGTATGCATGAATGTGTGTATATATGCAGTTGTGCTACATTAGTTAGCTCCAAAGATGAGAATGATGACAGTCATCTTCATCCAATGTTTAGCAACATTTTAAATACTGTTTTATGAATCTACTAATGACTCAACACCTCAATTATACAGTTCATTGTTACCTTTACTTTCTTTCGTGCCTCTCATGATTTATATACAATCAAATTATTACAAGAGGGGGGGGGGGGGGGGGGGGGGAGTTAACCAAGGCAAGTGTGCAACTTACATTGCAGAAAAATAGTTTAGAGATTTCTAAATGACTAAATTAGTTTTAAAAAAGCTGACTGTTTTAACATACAGCATGATAAAGATTCAAGATTCAGTTTTTAAAAAGCTGAAGACCACAAAACCTTGACTGATAAGGTGTGACACACAGATGCACATCTGGAGACATATGGAACAGCCACATAAAAACACCACCAACCTCAGCCTCAATGAAGCTTAGAGTGCCTACCTAACTGCATACAAAACAAGCTATTTAACACCCCCTTACAGATAGTGTTCCACAAGAGGACACTGAGAGGCAAGGGACTTAAGAGAGTTGAATAAATACTTCAATGAGTCTCTACCACATCAGATTCATATGCAATCTCAAGCTATTAGATGCTTCCTTCATTGTTACCATTAAGAGAGAGAAGAGACAGAACTATGTCATGGAGACATTACAAAGCTGTGCAATAACCAAACATCTGCAAATAATACAATCAACATTAAGGCCTCAAAGAATAGACTAAATAATCACCGACAACACAAACAAATGAGAGCTTCATTAATAATAAACCATTGGGAGATTTAGCACAGGCTAATCCAGTGTCAAGTGTGATCAATAAGATAACCAGTTTTGTGAGAAGAAACTGTTACAGTGATCCAAGTGAAAGAAATGAATGTGGTTCAAAATAATGTTTCTGCTCAAGTGGTATCAGAATAAGACACCTGGCTACAAAAACACCGATACCGTATAACAAATTTTGACCGTTCATGCATTAACAGATTAGCATCTGCACAATCCTTTATTTGCACCTATCACACAAACTGCCTCATGGGAACTTTAATTCAAGTAAAGGAAGAGGAATTTCTCTAGAGAAATTACAGCACCCGAGTCTCTTGGTATTCCTCTAATGATGAATCTCTCAGAAAGAATTCAGTTAGGATGACCATATTGGTAGCAGTAATGGTGTATGCCACTGATATTTATAAGCATTTTGAAACTTTAACTGAACTGAAACACATTTTTGTTGTTACACAGTTATCTACAAAATAAGATATTTTTGTTTTAATTCTTATGAGTAGGCTACAGGAAAAATGTAATTATCCTAATTCCAAGAAAGCAAGTGCTGACAGGCATAAATAGTTCACATAAGACAAATAATGACATTTAAGTCATGCAATGTTATACAGAATTTTTGAATGATGATTCTGAATCTCTCCAAACTTAATGGAGTTTTTAAAATGAAGCACACAAAATATAGCACTCACGTTTTCTGTGGCTTACAGAATGTACATAAATGTATACAGAAAACAGACTACCTGTCGTCTTGGAATTATTTGTAATGATTGAACCATGGCAAACTATTGTTTACTATTCCTTGAAATTCCATATCACATCAAAAACATGTCATAGCAAAAACATGAAAATACATACATCAAATACCTTATGATTTTTAAGACATTTGTGACATAGTTGTAAATACGAATAATATTGAAACAAAATAAATATATCTAAGCTATTGCACTTCACACTTAAAGAAACAATTTTTTTATTGGTTTTGTCATCATTATAGAAAGAATAAGTGAACCAGCTGGCTCAAGATATGTATCACATATTTTCACTTCCTACACACTCATCATAGGTATGGCTGTGTAGTATTTGTAATCTGCAGAGTATTCAATAAAATTTGCAATGCTGCAGATGTCTATGAATAGTCATATAAAACAATAATAGTTACAAAATGTAAATGTTTTCTAATAATGTGCCATTAATTTTTACAGTCTTCAAAATTCAGATCTGGAAAACTCCCCTCACCAAGTTGACAGTCTTCATGAATTTGTAAATACGAAATTTATCAATGGAGAACATGGCAACCCTCATGTGGAAGATGTTACAATTACATCATTTGAAAAAGGTTCTTTCATGTCATAAAAAAATAAGAAAGAAGTATAGAATTACAGTTTCAGTTATTTTGCTGACTCTTGATTATGCGCTCACGAAGCGAACCAAACCTACCCTGTACCTGACGCAGCTGCAATCTAAGAGAATCAGACAACTGCTTCTGTAGCTGCTGCACTTCTGATATTTCTCTTCTCAGATTCTCATACTCCTCCTTCACCTGGTTAACACCTCGTAGAAGTGATATCACTGAAACCTTTTGGAACAACAGAATGACTTTATACAACAGGAATTAAGAGTCTCAAATCAAAAAGCACCCACTATAACATGAGAAATTTATTTCTATACACAAAGGCACACTGACCTGTAACTTAAATTGCAACAAAATACTGACTAACAATTCAAGGCAAATAGTTGTAGGAATAATAAAAAAGAAGTTAGACATAACACATAACTTATCTAATACATAAATGATTCATCAACAAAAATATAAACAATATTATTTGTCAAGAAAATGTAAACTAGACAAAAATAGAAAAGTTATGTTATTTTTGCTGAGGATTATCCATGTGGAACACATCTCAAAATGTAAAAACCAATGAAAACTTTTCATCTGCTAGAAAGGTTATCACAGATGTTTTCTGGAATGTAAAGGGGATTCTTCGTATTGATTATCTTGCAAAGGTAAAAACAATGTCTGGTCAACACGACAAGTCTTCTGAACCGGGTGGATTTAAAAATACCAATCTGAGTGTTGCATATGGCAAAATAAATAAATTCTCTTCCATGAGAACAATGCACATGCCACAAAGGTGTTTTTGTAATGGGAACACTGGAGAATTTGAAACATTTATTGTTAGAGCATCCAAACTATTAACCAGATTTAACACCCTTTGAATTCCACCTGGCCACATACCAAAATATATCTATTGCTAGTGAATGTTTTGATGACAATGAAGTCCTACCAGGTGCAGATGCACATTTTGCTAAATTCTCAAAACTACACATCAGGGGTGGAATATAAGGACTAGAAAAAATGGACAATGTTCACAGAGTTATTGACTATGTTAAAAACCAGCGCATTTTAACTTAAAAAAAACAGTCTTCCGTCAATGGATCAAAAACATTTCACCTTGCTCTTAACTATCATGAAATTCCTAAGGAATCACTGTTATGGGAACAAAATGCTCCTACCACAACTCCGCTTTGTCAACCACAGGGCAATATGGTTGAAAAATTTGGGCAATGGGAAAAAACTGTACATAAGATAGCACTGCACAATTGGTATCTTGCAACATTTTATAAAACTGAGCCACAACCTCACACAAATGTATATATCACAGAGGAAAACATTCCACGTGGGAAAAATATATCTAAAAACAAAGATGATGTGACTTACCAAACGAAAGCACTGGCACGTCGATAGACACACAAACAAACACAACCATATACACAAAATTCAAGCTTTTGCAACCAACGGTTGCTTCGTCAGGAAAGAGGGAAGGAGAAGGAAAGATGAAAGGATGTGGGTTTTAAGGCAGAAGGTAAGGAGTCATTCCAATCCCGGGAGCAGAAAGACTTACCTTAGGGGGAAAAAAGGACAGGTATACACACACACACACACACATATATATATATATATCCATCTGCACATACACAGACACAAGCAGACATTTGTAAAGGCAAAGAGTTTGGGCAGAGATGTCAGTCGAGTCGGAAGTACAGAGGCAAAGATCTTGTTGAATGACAGGTGAGGTATGAGCGGTGGCAACTTGAAATTAGCGGAGGTTGAGGCCTGGTGGGTAACGAGAAGAGAGGATGTACTGAAGGGCAAGTTCCCATCTCCGGAGTTCTGACAGGTTGGTGTTAGTGGGAAGTATCCAGATAACCCGGACGGTGTAACACTGTGCCAATATGTGCTGGCCGTGCACCAAGGCATGTTTAGCCACAGGATGATCCTCATTACCAACAAACACTGTCTGCCTGTGTCCATTCATGCAAATGGACAGTTTGTTGCTGGTCATTCCCACATAGAAAGCTTCACAGTGTAGGCAGGTCAGTTGGTAAATCACGTGGGTGCTTTCACACGTGGCTCTGCCTTTGATCGTGTACACCTTCCCGGTTACAGTACTGAAGTAGGTGGTGGTGGGAGGGTGCATGGGACAGGTTTTACACCGGCGGCAGTTACAAGGGTAGGAGCCAGATGGTAGGGAAGGTGGTTTGGGGATTTCATAGGGATGAACCAAGAGGTTACGAAGGTTAGGTGGATGGCGGAAAGACACTCTGGGTGGAGTGGGGAGGATTCATGAAGGATGGATCTCATTTCGGGACAGGATTTGAGGAAGTCGTATCCCTGCTGGAGAGCCACATTCAGAGTCGGATCCAGTCCCGGAAAGTATCCTGTCACAAGTGGGCCACTTTTGGGGTTCTTCTGTGGGAGGTTCTGGGTTTGAGGGGATGAGGAGGTGGCTCTGGTAATTTGCTTCTGTACCAGGTCAGGAGGGTAGTTGCGGGATGCGAAAGCTGTTTTCAGGTTGTTGGTGTAATGGTTCAGGGATTCCGGACTGGAGCAGATTCATTTGCCACAAAGACCTAGGCTGTAGGGAAGGGACCGTTTGATGTGGAATGGGTGGCAGCTGTCATAATGGAGGTACTGTTGCTTGTTGGTGGGTTTGATGTGGACGGACGTGTGAAGCTGGCCATTGGGCAGATGGAGGTCAACGTCAAGGGAAGTGGCATGGGATTTGGAGTAGGACCAGGTGAATCTGATGGAACCAAAGGAGTTGAGGTTGGAGAGGAAATTCTGGAGTTCTTCTTCACTGTGAGTCCAGATCATGAAGATGTCATCAATAAATCTGTACCAAACTTTGGGTTGGCAGGCCTGGGTAACCAAGAAGGCTTCCTCTAAGCGACCCACAAATAGGTTGGCGTACAAGGGGCCATCCTGGTACCCATGGCTGTTCCCTTTAATTGTTGGTATGTCTAGCCTTCGAAAGTGAAGAAGTTGTGAGTCAGGATGAAGCTGGCGAAGGTAATGAGGAAAGAGGTTTTAGGTAGGGTGGCAGGTGATCGGCGTGAAAGGAAGTGCTCCATCGCAGCGAGGCCCTGGACGTGCGGAATATTTGTGTATAAGGAAGTGGCATCAATGGTTACAAGGATGGTTTCCGGGGGTAACAGATTGGGTAAGGATTCCAGGCATTCGAGAAAGTGGTTGGTGTCTTTGATGAAGGATGGGAGACTGCATGTAATGGGTTGAAGGTGTTGATCTACGTAGGCAGAGATACGTTCTGTGGGGGCTTGGTAACCAGCTACAATGTGGTCGCCGGGCTGATTGGGTTTGTGAATTTTAGGAAGAAGGTAGAAGGTAGGGGTGCGGGGTATCGGTGGGGTCAGGATGTTGATGGAGTCAGGTGAAAGGTTTTGTAGGGGGCTAAGGTTCTGAGGATTCCTTGAGGCTCCACCTGGACATCAGGAATGGGATTACCTTGACAAACTTTGTATGTAGTGTTGTCAGAAATCTGACGCAGTCCCTCAGCCACATACTCCAGACGATCAAGTACCACGGTCGTGGAACCCTTGTCTGCCGGAAGAATGACGATGGATCGGTCAGCCTCCAGATCACAGATAGCCTGGGCTTCAGCAGTGATGATGTTGGGAGTAGGATTAAGGTTTTTTAAGAAGGATTGAGAGGCAAGGCTGGAAGTGAGAAATACCTGGAAGGTTTGGAGAGGGTGATTTTGAGGAAGAGGAGGTGGGTCCCGCTGTGATGGAGGATGGAACTGTTCCAGGCAGGGTTCAATTTGGATAGTGTCTTGGGGAGTTGGATCATTAGGAACATCACTTTGCCACGAAGAAAAATGATCCTAATCCTACTCCAAACTTTACAGAAGCTCTCGCAGGAGAGCTTCTGTAAAGTTTGGAAGGTAGGAGACAAGGTACTGGCAGAAGTAAAGCTGTGAGTACCGGGCGTGAGTCGTGCTTCGGTAGCTCTGTTGGTAGAGCACTTACCCGTGAAAGGCAAAGGTCCCGAGTTCGAGTCTCGGTCGGGCACACAGTTTTAATCCCCCAGGAAGTTTCGAATCTCCTCCAGTCCGGAATCCCTGAACCATTACACCAACAACCTGAAAACAGCTTTCGCATCCCGCAACTACCCTCCTGACCTGGTACAGAAGCAAATTACCAGAGCCACCTCCTCATCCCCTCAAACCCAGAACCTCCCACAGAAGAACCCCAAAAGTGGCCCACTTGTGACAGGATACTTTCCGGGACTGGATCCGACTCTGAATGTGGCTCTCCAGGAGGGATACGACTTCCTCAAATCCTGCCCCGAAATGAGGTCCATCCTTCATGAAATCCTCCCCACTCCACCAAGAGTGTCTATCCGCCAACCACCTAACCTTCGTAACCTCTTGGTTCATCCTTATGAAATCCCCAAACCACCTTCCCTACCCCCTGGCTCCTACCCTTGTAACAGCCGCTGGTGTAAAACCTGTCCCTTGCACCCTCCCACCACCACCACCTACTTCAGTACTGTAACCCGGAAGGTGTACACGATCAAAGGCAGAGCCACTTGTGAAAGCACCCACGTGATTTACCAACTGACCTGCCTACACTGTGAAGCTTTCTATGTGGGAATGACCAGCAACAAACTGTCCATTTGCATGAATGGACACAGGCAGATAGTGTTAGTTGGTAATGAGGATCACCCTGTGGCTAAACATGCCTTGGTGCATGGCCAGCACATCTTCGCACAGTGTTACACCATCCGGGTTATCTGGATACTTCCCACTCAACCTGTCAGAACTCCGGAGATGGGAACTTGCCCTTCAGTACATCCTCTCTTCTCGTTACCCACCAGGCCTCAACCTCCGCTAATTTCAAGTTGCCGCCGCTCATACCTCACCTGTCATTCAACAAGATCTTTGCCTCTGTACTTCCGCCTCGACTGACATCTCTGCCCAAACTCTTTGCCTTTACAAATGTCTGCTTGTGTCTGTATGTGCAGACGGATATGTGTGTGTGTGCGCGCGAGAGTGTATACCTGTCCTTTTTTCCCCCTAAGGTATTTTCGCTCCCGGGATTGGAATGACTCCTTACCCTCTCCCTTAAAACCCACATCCTTTCGTCTTTCCCTCTCCTTCCCTCTTTCCGGACGAAGCAACCGTTGGTTGCGAAAGCTTGAATTTTGTGTGTATGTTTGTGTGTCTATCGACGTGCCAGCACTTTCGTTTGGTAAGTCACATCATTGTTGTTTTTATATATCACAAATGAGGTAAATATATATCACTCACACAAGATAGATAATTATCGAATGTAATTAAAACTTTCAACATATGTTCTATCCATTTTTTAGAAAAATGAATAATTCCAAATGCAAATAACATTATAATCAATTTCTTGTAAAATTATTACAAATTTTATAGCTATTATGTCACACTTCTGGTACAGCTAGCAGCATTATTGAATGCAGATTGTAAAGCTTAGTATGAGTCCACAGTGTCCTCCGTAATCACAGAAATTTTTCCACTGTGTCAACTATGCTCACAAACACTAGGATTCTCACTTCAACTGTACCAGCTGGTATGTTTACATGCAACATTGTTAAGCTAGATCACACTTGTGTTTGCTGCAGAAGCAGGTTTCTCTTATTTATAACATTTTCTGTCAGTGTAATGTGCTCCTCAAGCTATAGCAGGCAATAAACACTTTTTCACGATAAACTTGTATAGTATGATTATGCCAGTTCATGCAAAGGAGGCTTTAAAGGGCAGGGCACTACCATGAGTTGGAGCAAATATTTTAAAAGTATGAGGAAATACTTATTTTTCTTAAAACTGAGAGAAATGGCACTGTCATTAACACAATGGATTTGCATTTAAGAAGAGTGATAAGAGCCTGGGCTAAGCATCAATAAATTTTCTATCATACCTAAATCTGCTGAAAAAGACTATGGAAGACTTACATCAACATCTTTGCTCACTCAAAACTTGTGTGCAATTATATTATTGTCAACATGATGTGAAACTATAATCTTCCTTAGAACTGTACTTACTTCCATTTAGATGAAATCAGATTTAATTCTATGGTGAATTCAGCTTGCAAGCACATATTGAGTTCTGTTGGTAGTGAGCTTTCTACACTTCCATGAGCAATCTCACTGGTTACTCAGGCACAATCTTCAAGTGAGCAAAATTTTCTTATCCTCTCATGATCAAGAGCTTGGCAGTAGTCCTCATGGTGAAAGAAGAGTCCTTACAGATTAAGTGGGCTTGGCATCACTGTTTCACATGCCTGCCATTACCACTCACAAAATGTGATTTTGTTTTTCTTTCTATAACAAGTCAGTTTTGGCACAGCTTTACAGGCACTTATGTCAGTCACCTGGAATCAATACTGCCAGCATCTTTTTGCACTTGGCAGCTGAAAGCTGGCAACAAAGTTGTCAGTGTCAAGGATCTTATTTTGCCATATGGAGTTATAGACTCAGCTAATAACGCCTTGTTGGTGCCAGATACACACCTGACTACATCATTGTTACATATACTAATGAAACTGGTAGGTGAATAACACTCACCTTAGTGACAGTTCGAATTACATTTCAGCGATCACCATGCAGGAAAAAGCATTTGACAATACATAAACTTTGCATTAGCATTTAGGGATGCACACAGATGATACTCATCAATAACAATGATTGCCTGTATACCCATCCTGTATTCCAGTCATTTCACTTTTATGAGCAATTTCACATGTGTGGGGACAAACATCATATACTGGCAGAAGTACCGCCAGCTTCTAATGTCAGTATTAACAACTCAAAAGCTAAAGAATCAATGGCTCTGGCTTACAATGTCTTCTCAACTCAAGCGTAACATCTAAACCAAAGCACTAGTCATATGGTGCGATTAACTTTCGTGTTTGTGTGTTACTTGGGATTGTAACCAGTAAGTGGCAACCATCTCCACCTGTCCATTACTGTGAAAATGTGCAGTGCAGTGCAGTGGTCAGCAGTTATTTGAGTAGCAGGGAAGATAGAATTTTGGGGTGGGGGGGGGGGGGGGGGGGGGGACTGCAGGATGGAAAATAACATCTCCCAACACAAAAGTGACACAAAATGTGTTGAGTGACCCCAGTTCTTAATTTCTACCCAATTTATGCAGTATTTGAAGATTTGCACCCCAGAACATTGTGCACATCAGTTTCTGCATCTTACAAACAGTGTCAATCCACAAAAAAGGTCATTGACAGGTGAACACATTTTCTGCAGTTGTCCTGGAAAGTGTCCAAATATTAATCCTTTTGGTTACATGTATTTTCTTTCCTGTGAATTCAATAGCTCTTGTAGTGATTAAGTGCAGGCACTGATGCCAATCCCAGTTGGCAGGCTTCTACGACATAAAAAAGTTGATACCATTATATGAAATTTCTCAGGGTGTTTCACAATCCATGTTAAACACTTATAGAGGTTTTAGAATGGACTTGATAGATCGAGTTTTACATAGGAACCCATGTCCGGAAATGTCACCCAACTACGCTACAGAGCGTCTAATTTATAGGTGCCTGTAAATCACTGTATAGACAGGGTGATCCCATGATGGGGATATAAATTTTCAAGGATGATGGAAAAAGGTTAATGTAAGAATCTGAGGTAAGGGTCTCTGGTTTTGAAATGAACAAGTTGAAAGTTACAAGTGGAAATCATTCTGATACCTCTGACAGTAGAATACATGTACCAGTACTGTTGTTGCTAACATTGCAGGGTAGGCAACATTCCGAGGTGGTAGCATGGACTAAAACAAGGAAAAATGTCCAGTAAACATGGGCTCTAAAATGCATAGCTTAACGGCTATGAGCACTTGCTCAATAGACGAGATGTGTTTCACACTAATGAAGATGAACAAGTGCTCATAACTACCCAGGTATGCATTTTAGAGCCCATGTTTACTAGACTTTTTTTCTTGTTTTGGTCCATGCTACCACCTCAGAATGTTGCCTACCCTACAATTGTAGCAACAACAGCACCCATACATGCATTCCACTGTCAGAGGTATCAGAATGATTTTCGCTTATAACTTTCGACTCTTTCGCTTCTGATCCAGGGACCCTTACCTCAGAATGATACATTTATCCATCTCCATCATCCTTGAAAGTTTGTAACATCACCACACAATCACTCTGCATATACATACATTGACAGGTGTCGGCATCTACAACTTCAACACTCTGAAGTGTCATTACACAATGCTACCGGATATGGGCTCGTATGTAAAACTTGATCCATTAAGTCCCCTCTAAAGTCTCTAGATGTGTCTCACGTGAATTGTGAAACACACTGCATGTTGAAAAGTATCCCAATGATCGCTTATCCCTTCCTATACATGTTACCAAATAAATGTTTGCTTTCTAGTAACAGCTCTATGGAACTTATTTTCCGGTTAAACCCCATATTCAGGCAGAAGGAAGGAAGCTGCGAAAATAACTGAATCACTGACAAGCATATACATTGAGAATGTAATGAAGTGGGGGGAAAACTGTTAGGAATCGTAATTGTTAGGGAAATGGCTGTCAGTGTTGTTGCTTGCTGGTGGCATTTTAATTCTTCATAAAATTAAAGAAAATCTGCAAATATTAAACCGAATGTAGGAACAACTCAATGAAGAGTATTGTGACAAACATGGAAGAAATGTGTAAGCAACATAAATTTTTTGAAATATCATCATCTTAAATACTGAACATAAGAAAAACAAGCAGCATCAGTGAAGAAGTTCTGCTGTTAGGTAAGCAGAATAAAAGAAACAAATAAAAGCAAGATTGAGGAATGAAGTATCTTTGACAATTGATTTTTCCCTGTTGAAAATCATAAATGGTGATTAAACATTAGAACGTGACACAGATTGTGGAACAAAGATGTATTACATAGAATAGAAAATTAAGAACATCTTACCAGAGGAATGAACATTCTACAAACCTTGTCAAATACCAAGAAAGTGCACAATCACAGAGTAATAAGGAATATCAATCAAGAAACTTAATGCTCATGAACCACAGATAAAAATAAAAACTGAAATCTGTCATTTTGATTACAGTGACTGTTCAACTAATTTTAATACATTTCATGAATTGAGAGATTTAATTTTAGCAATTTATATGTCCAAGGATCATACAACAGAATATGGATATGCCAGCTTAATACAAGCTACACATCAGTCATATATATATATATATATATATATATATATATATATATATATATATATATATATATATATATATAAAAAAAATGAGGAGAACAGAACAGAATGTTTGGTTGGCAATGGTCTAGTTTAAGGAACCATACTGGCATTTGCCTTATGCGATTTAGGTAAACCTGATTCAGAATGACTAGACAGAGCATGACCCTCCTTCCTTCCTTCTTTCTTTCCTAACCTGAGGCCAATGTCTTAACAAAAGCACCATCGCACCCTATTGGCTATACCTAATGTGCAGTTCTCTTACATCTGTACATATTTGATACAAGTTAGCTTAGTAAAACAGAAAATAATTATGTATTGTTCCTTTAGTTTTGATTGATGTAATATAAAAAAAAGTTTGAAGAAAAAAACTGGAGGTAATATAAAGGCATAAGGTCTTTTTTATTATTATTATTATTTTACTCTCACATGCCCAGTAGCAATCTGCAGAATACGAAATACATACCAACAATTTATGCATCTGTGTGAGAAAACATATAGCCTTGCCCTTGAAAACCCTAAAATATGTGCACTGAATTATGAATCAGCAACAAGTAGTTTTCCTCTATTATTAGTATCCCCTCCCACTCCTCTACACAGGCATTGCAATCTGAGCCAGTATGTCACTTTCTTCTTATATTTCCTCACAGGATATCAATGCAATTTTGCATCCACATTTTGTACAACGTAAATAACAGTGTAGCACAAGATGGAAGTTCCATGTCAATAGAATCAGTCAATGCAATTTATCACCACTTCTACTGACAGTTGTAGAATTAGAAACAAAATTTCAACATACTCAACAAAATCACTGGGTTCACATTCGAGTTGCATTTTCCATGCTTTATGTATACAATACACCATAATATTATTCAGAGGTTTCTGTGTTATCTAATATAGGCTTTCTGCATTTATCTAGCAGTTTTTGTGTTTATAAGATAAAGGGAAATTAACTCAGTATTAGTCTAAACTACAGATCAAACCATTTACCACAATCTTTAATCCTCAGTCACATTAGTTGGCTTCACTGACTAACAACCAAATTGTCACCTTCCAACCTTACCCAGACCTCAGGCTATGCTACCGATATTTTTGCTCTTTGGTAATGTACTATTCACAAATGTTATGCGAGACAATGAAACATGTCAAAACAACCATTTCCAAATGAAACACTCTAGACTCCCCTCATTGCATCCATTTAATAGCAGAATCTTTAGAACCTGTGAAATACAACATACGCTAAACAGCAAAGTACAAAACAACGAAGTGCAAAAGCCGTCTTCTAGATAAGCCCAAAATTCATTTATTTACTTGAATAGGCTATTAGTGTCAAATTTTCATGTGTTCTTGCACGATATTTATTAGTAAATGGTGTATCCCACAGTCTGGAATGTATTAAGGACTACAAATCATTTCGTGCCTCATTCTTCGTTTGCCTGCAACACTCTTTTACCTGCAGACTCTGGCGCACATGAAATTCAAGAGTGTCTTGTCTGCTTTCTCCAATTTTATTCTCTAAAGTAGGCTTGCTGAATATAAGTCAGCAGCAACTTCCATGAAATATGCCAAAGTTTCATTACTACAAACCTCCCATTATTGTGAACGCTTATAATCGATCAAAAATCAGTCCAGATAATAGGTGCTAGTAGCCCACTAATTCGTAGGAGAAAATAAATCAGAATTACTCTCCCTGCAAGAGCTAGAGATTTACTGTCCAGTAGCAGGAATTACAAGAGCATCACTTTCAAAAAACATGCTTCTTTTAAGTATTGTGGTACAGACACAAATGATCAGAAGCAGTGGTTTTAATTTTAAAATGAAATCTAAATTACAGATCTCTCTACATCAGGAGCACAATTGCCGCACCTATGTCCGACTACTTGGCCTTTGGCATTGGGGCAACCACGAGTTACGGTACCGGTAATACTTTGCACCCCAAGTGTGACAATGCACAAAATGAAAAAAATGCCTCCCAAAAGCCGTAACCCACAGAGTGGAAGAAATGGAAGAACGTTAGAAGAGCACTTTACACTGCAGGCGTATTCTAATAGCGCAAATTAAAATTCATGAGAAATAAGACAGCTAGCGAAAATGGCACTCTGGGCCTACCTCAGTGCCGTCCAAATGAAACAACTCTTTCTCGCATTTCTCAAGCTTCCATGCAATCAGGTCCAGCTTTGTGTCAGCTTTTTGGACCTGCAGGCAATTAAAAAGAGGGAAAACATAAACGAAACTATGGTCAATGACGTGCATTAAATTCACGACTTAACTTGCTTTCAATAATTTATTTTGAAGTAGGGATGTGTAAAGAGGAGGAAATAAAACAAACAGGCTCCGCTGTTCAGCCCACACCTAAATTAAAAAGAAACGGACGGTAAAAAATAACAGAACGGAAAGCAACAACAGGGCAACACAGAATGCCGCAGACTCACTGTGACTTCTAGTTGATCCGCTGTCTTCTCCATAACTATATCACGTTTACTTTTGTTTTACAGCAGGAGTGTTGCGTCTTACTACGCTCTCCCCAGATATGCGCCAAATTTTTTGTTATTTATTTGTACATTTGAAGAGCGGGCGATCGCTCCAGCCGACCGCCCCTGCAGAAATCAATTTAGTTAGAGCCAACCGCCCGTAGTCATCGACTCTCTGCGATAACTTGCCCTCGAAACTGCGAGCTATCGCGAAAAACGCATTATCGATTAAAGGCAGCGCACCAGGCGGCCGAGGCTGCAAACAAAAGGGGCGCGTGACCTTTGACCTATGTCAATCTTTCGCTGCGCAATGTACAGAACATAAGGGTAGTTTTTTTACTGAAAGAAAATGTTTCCGACTTTTCCGTTGGTTCCACTATCAATATCTCCATACAACCTAATAGGACTGCTCTACATCACATATTTACTGCACACACTGTAAATAACATTTATTTTATTTATTTATCCATCCGTTGAGAATAAACACTGTATGAACATCGTCAAAACCCACACACGGATCATAAACAAATAAGTATATGCAGACATTATTTTTTGTTACAAATTTGTTTGTATATGTTGCTACCCAGTTCGCTGTATTCACATTTATCTCTGTTGTGGTGTAAAGTCCCTTCGCAACAGTGAGGTGTAAGGTAGGAACCTATAATGACAGTTGATTCTGCACAACTAGTCTATTAGCAGCCGAAACGAAGTGGGGACCGCAAAAGTTAGATGACAAGGCGACAAGTCAACCGAATTCTCCACCGGAAACAAGTCTGGTGTGTCATACACGGCATCAGTGACAGTACGTGTGCCATATGATAGGATTCTCTTATCGACGCAGCCAATGTTTTTAACGTTTTTGAAGCTCCGTTCCGTTTTGGAAGTTTCGACTCTTGAATTCCTTTGTTGTAACATTGTTCACGACCGTTTATTTGTTGTTTTCATTTCTGTGAGACGTCTATGTGGCATCTCGCCTGCTCTCGCTGTTCATCACATTTACTTGTCGACGGTACGTATTCTTACGTGACTCATATTCTATAACCAATGTATAGTATGACAAATGTCAAGACTACAGAAAGAGAACAAAAGTTTCAATGACCAGACGGACAGTTCATAATGTTGTGAAAGAAATAAAAAATGACACGAGGCACTTTTTAACACGGCTCACCGGCCATTTGACCTTCTTCTTCTGTGTGAATGCACAAACAGTGCCCGAACTCTTACGGGAATCGGCAAAAGCCGCGAGCAATGAGTATAACGGGCAGGGGCACTATGAATATACTGCGGGCCAATAAGTTGAGAATGTGGGTCTCACGGGAGGTGTGCCAGAGTTAAGTCCCTGCAGTCACACTATCCTCTGCGTCCTCGGTGGCTCAGCTGGACAGCCGGCACGGTAACTCAGCGTATTCGGTCAGCGGGCTGCTCTCTCTCTGTAATAATAAAAAATCTGAGTAAAGGAATCAACGATCAACTTTAACGGATGTCTTGTGACGTCCGCCAAGACAAAATGCAACGAACAATACCGAACAAGAAAAAAAAGTATGGATAGAGCGTCTGGCATGTAAGCAGGAGATCCTGGGTTCGAGTCCCGGCCGGGGCACACAATTTAAACTGTCCACGTTGACTTATATCAACGACTGTATGCAGCTAGAGGTATTCTTTTCATTGTGCTTTTTAACACGGGTCGACTGTGCCAGAGTGCAACGCCATGACCAGTTAACCAATACACCGCTACGGTTCAGCTTCTCTCAATATTGCTCTTCTTACAAGGGAACCTCCCCATCGCTCCCCCCTCAGATTCAGTTATAAGTTGGCACAGTGGATAGGCCTTGAAAAAAACAGGAAGAAGTTGTATGGAACTATGAAAAAAATAAGCAAAATATACAAACTGAGTAGTCCATGCGCATGATAGGCAACATCAAGGATAGCGTGAGCTCAGGAGCGCAGTGGTCCCGTGGTTAACGTGAGCAGCTGTGGAACGAGAGATCCTTGATTCATGTCTTCCCTCGAGTGAAAAGTTCACTTTCTTTATTTTCGCAAAGTTATGATCTGTCCGTTCGTTCATTGACGTCTCTGTAATAAGTTTAGTGTCTGTATTTTGTGACCGCACCGCAAAACCGTGCGATTAGTAGACGAAAGGATGTGCCTCTCCAATGGGAACCGAAAACATTTGATCGCAAGGTCATAGGTCAAGCGATTCCTCGACAGGAAAACACATCTGATATATTCTATTCGACACTGGTGACGCCACGTGCGTCACATGACAGGAATATGTTGTCGACCCACCTAACTTGTACACTTGGCGAATGGGTAAAAAGATTCTTCTACCTTGCCCGATTTAGGTTTTCTTGTGTATGTGATAATCACTCTGAAAAAAGTTATGAAAAAATAAGAGTTTGTCACATAAACTGCAACAAATGAATGCAACAGTTTCGCAGTCGCACAGTTTTCCCTGTGCTCTGTCAAAACATACGTTTTTAACGTTTTCAAATTTTTCCGTGTGTAGACTGTCAAATCCTGCGTATGTCCAAGCAAATCTGAACATGTCCTGGAATTTCGGAGAGCGCAGTTGATTATGTGTGAGTGCCTGAACTTTGACAAATGTCTGAAAACAAAAAATTAAACTTTTCACTCGAGAGAAGACTTGAATCAAGGACCTCTCGTTCCGCAGCTGCTCACGCTAACCACGGGACCACGGCACTCCTGAGCTCACATTGTCCTTGATGTTACCTATCTTGCGCATGGACTACTCAGTTTGTATATTTTGCTTATTTTTTTCATAGTTCCACACAACTTCTCCCTGTTTTCTCAATTTATCTGTGTTCAGTTTTTCAAGGCCTATCCACTGTGCCAACTTATAACTAAATCTGAGGGGGGTGCGATGGGTAGGTTCCCTTGTTAGCTTGGACCATTCACTCTTTTTATTTTTATTTTTTTTTTTATAGTTCAGTACACCTTGTTTTTATGCTTGACCTGTGTTCAGTTTTTGACGGGTTATCGACTGGGCCATCTTACCATTGACTCTGAGGGTGTTGCGATGGGCAGTTACCCTTGTAATGTCTCGCGAGGTATTTAAAGGTTTGCTTGTCGACTGCGTTCCAGAAGAGGTTTTTCAGCGTTACAATCACCAGCAAGGTAGAAAGCATGTGACCGTACTAGTACTTTTTGACATTCTTTGCTCAGGTTTGCAGTTCCAAGTTCATCATCAGGACTGTCTCATTGCATGCACTAAATACCTACAAACTCCACAAAATATTGTAAAGCATTCCCTAGGCTCTCTAAAAAAGCCACACTCCCACGTATCCCATCCTGACACTTCATCAAATACAATCACTTTGCATTCTGCCTGGAAGACACTTTCACCACCCTACATGATTTCAACTTTGATGGGCTCCCATACGTATGAATGTATAGAAATAAGCTATCTCACCTCTTGCACTATACTTCCAGCACTTACGCACATTCTACTAACAGGACCAAACACTAATAATCACTGAAGACATGACAAAAACACTTGCTAAAAAGCAAAAACCAGCTCTCGGTCATGCTGAAATTACCTACCGGCACCGCAAGGAATGTCCCAGAGTCTACTACGAAATCCATGCCATCCTTTACTACACCATCTCTGCACAGGTCGTTACCCAGAGCAGTGAAAAATGTCGAAGTCAAGTCTTCCTAAAAAGAAGTCATGTCTTCCTAAAACGAAGTCATGTCTTCCAAAAACGAAGTCATGTCTTCCTAAAACCTGATAAACCACTCTTGCAGACCTCATCCTTTCGACCTGCCTTACAAACGTTTCGTTCAACCAATACCGGAATACTGCTCGTCAGTCTGTAATGTCTGGGATCCATACCAGATAGGATTGATGGAAGAAAGAGAAGATCCGAAGAAGAGCAGCCTGTGTCGTTACAGACTCATTTAGTAAACACGAAAACATCACCGAGATGCTCACCCAATTCCAGTGACAGATGTCGGACAAACGCGTTCTGCGTTATGGTTTGATTTGATGTTGAAGTTCCAAGACTGTTTCTTCTTAGAAAAGTCATCGTCCTACGTATCTCTCGTGAAAAGGCCATTAAGATAAAATTAAAGAGATTCGAGTTCCCTCAGAGACTTACCAGCAATCGTTCTTCCCATGGACCATTTGCGCTTAGAACAGAAAAAGGGAGAACACCGACACAGAAAGTACAGTCGGGCACACAGCTAGTAAAAGCCTTTTAATCATCCTTACACAATGAGTCCATCAGCACCTCGTAACACACCTCATTCCCAACGGTTAGTACGGATTTCATCCCAGTGTTCCTATCAACTAATAACTTCTTTACCTTACCCACCTTGATGCGACAATCCGCCACATTTATCTCCCTTGATATCCAAAAAACCCTTGACTGACATTGCTCTTCAAGTTACAAACATATGCAGTCCGATTTAATTAATTCCAACTTACATCACTTTTCATTCACCATCATCCTACACTGAAGAGCCAAAGAAACTGGTACACTGCCTCACATCGTGTAGAGCCCACACGAGCACGCAGAAGTGACGCAACACGACGTGGCATGGACTCGACTAATGCCTGAAGCACTGCTGGAGGGAATAGACAACATGCATCCTGCAGGGTTGTCCATAAATCCGTAAGAGTACGAGGGGCAGGACTTCTATTCTGAACAGTACGTTGCAAGGCATCCCAGATTTGCTCAATAATGTTCAAGTCTGGTGTGTTTGGTGGCCAGCGGAAGTGTTTCAACTCAGAAGAATGTTCCTGGAGCCACTCTGTAGCAATTCTGGACGTGTGGGGTGTCGCACTGTCCCGCTGGAATTGCCCAAGACCGTCGACATGCACAATGTATGCATGTCATCAGACAGGATGCTTACAGACATGTCAACCGTCAGAGTCATATCTAGAAATATCAGGGGTCCTATATCCCTCCAACTGCACGCGCCCCACACTATTACAAAGCCTCCACCAGCTTGAACAGTCCCTTGCTGACCTGCAGGGTCCACGGATTCATGAGGTTGTCTCCATAACCGTGCACGTCCATCCGCTCAGTACAATTTGAAACGAGACTCGTCCGACCAGACAACATGTTTCCAGTCATCAATAGTCCAATGTCGGTGTTGAGATTCCCAGACGAGGCGTAAAGCTTTGTGTAGTGCAGTCACCAACCGTACTCGAGGGGGCCTTCGGCTCCGGAAGCCAATATCGATGATGTTTCGTTGAATGGTTCGCACGCTGACATTTGTTGATGGTCCACTACCGAAATCTGCACCAGTTTACGGAAGGGTTGCACTTCGGTCACGTTGAACGATTCTCTTCAGTCGTCGTTGGTCCCGTTCATGCAGTTTCCGGCCGCAGAGATATCAGAGATTTGATGTTTTACCGGATTTCCGATATTCACGGTACACTCTTGAATCTGTCGCACGGGAAAAACCCCACTTCATAGCTACCTCGGAGATGCTGTGTCCCATCGCTCGTGCGCCGACTATAACACCAAGTTCAAATTCATTAAAATGTTGATAACCTGCCATTGTATCAGCAGTAAGACTTTAAGTCCTATATAGGCTTGCCGACCGTAGCGCCGTATTCTGCCTATTTACGTATCTCTGTATTTGAATGCGCGTGTCTATACCAGTTTCTTTGGCGCTTCAGCGTATTTACTATGTTACACTCAACCACAGCTCTCCTTTATATCCTGTACACCGCAGACATTCCCATCCACGATCCACCACCTATCTCCTGCAGTGTGCTGATAACTTCCCTTACCCAGATACCCACTATACCCCCTGACTCTGCCATGCCTCCCTCCAAGCTGCTTGAATCTCCTGGCCGAGCTGTCTAATATGAGAAGAGCTCCAATTAAACCCACATTTTCAGGTGCAACACTTGATGTTTCTGTAGTTCAGATTTCCACATTTCCATATACAACCAATCTATCCCTCTGACTAATATGGTGAAATATTTAGAACTAGCAATTGACACAAAACTGACATGGAATGCGTATTTCCTCACCAATAATTAGGGAGAAGAAAACCCACTAAAACTACTAACAAGCCAGACATGGGGTCTATAACCTACTATTATCCTCATTTATAAATCCCTAATTTCCCTCGTCCTAACCTATTTCAGCTTTTTCGGGATCTCCGACTACCTCAAATTCTACAAACCCCTTGAAATCTTGGAAAGACGTGCACCCTTACCGCACTTTCCACGTCCACCTATCTTCCCCAACTCGCATCCTGTACCAACTCATCCACTTCCTACACCTCCTTCGCTTCTTGGAGCACTTCTGAATTCAGTGCATCAACTGCAAAACCCGTTACCAACCACCAATCTAGGCACCCTACTGCACTGCTAAATTCATATTCCATTTTCCATACACCACGTTTTATCCATCCAAGTCTGTGGGAAATTTAAACAAGTCCCTCCACCCAATGATGAAATCTGAGATACACCTTTCTTTCCAGCCCTAGTCACAATGCTCCTCCTCATACCATCCTTCCAGTTTCCTCCCTCCCCCTACCTTCCATTCAGTGACTCAGTAGCTACGTGGGTTCCATTACGCCATATAGTCATTCTGATGATTCTACCTTCATCACAAACACGATCATTTACATGCACTATCAGTTTCTCCATTATACCATAGCAGTATTATTACCATCAGTGATTGAATTTTAACTAATCATCTAAAACGTTTTAAAAATAATAAAATTTCCAGAAAACCGCAAAAAATGGTCAACCAAAATATATTTTTAAAAAACAGCATTTATTTTCATCCCCTTTTATATATTTTAAAACGTCTATTAAATGTGTGAAACCTTTAGCTGAAGTGTGATTTTATCTGCTACTAGCCCGCCCTTCGTGGGGAGTGAAAACACAATTGAGAAAAAAAGTATTGTTCAGTATTCGATGCTCGCCTGAAGGTGAATGGCAGATGGTCATTCGAAATATCTTCGAGCGTAATAACGACGACTGGTTGGAAGCTCAAAACTGAGTGAATAGTATCTTCTATATCGCTATTGTATAGTCAGTACAGGTCCTTTTAGACTGCCTAGGGGCTTACTAGAAGTTACGTTTACTTTCGTTTCTGATCCTCCATCCTGGCTTATTATCCTCTGTGAACATATTTTCCTTGGTAGACTTCGATATGTTTTATCCTCTCGAGTTGTCGAAATCTTTGAATATCTGGTTACCACTAACCATGTCTCTCGATGTACCACGTGTAAAAAGTGCGAGTTAGAACTCTCACTAGATAGAAAATTACATTAGTTCTTATTCACTCACGAATCTGAATACTACCCAGATAATCAAGATGCAAGGGTAGTGAATAAAACACAAGGCGGAGAGAAGTTTATAGGAAACCTTTACAAAAAGGAGACAGTTGAAATAAATGTTGGCTTAGACAAAGAATAGAAATACTGGCATAGTATTGCAGGATATGGCGTATAAGAGCAAATCAGTGGGAAAGCAGAAGACAAAAAGGGAGGAATACTATCAGAGATATAATTAACCATTCTTGTTAATATTTATTCACATATGTAGCGGATATGCTTCACTGTTTCGAAGACGAAACATTCATGTGACAAAAGTCGCATACCCTCTTGTGAAGCCGAAGATGCTAGAATGGTGGAGCTCGACTTAGAGCCATGGCGGAAAAAAATGCCATTGCCACTGTTTGGCGGCAATGGAAGAAGAGATGGTGGCATAAGACACCTGTTCACTGAACTGTATTCCTGTGTCTGGGATTCAATCCAGAAAATCTCTGCAATGTATTACGCAAGGAGGACTTGTGATACTCCCGACTGTGAACCTTTCGCAAAATAGGGACGTAAATTTCACTAACTCACTGTTCCGTCTGTTGTTGGCAGAATATTTCATACATTATGAATGAAAAAACACACGACACTGGTGTGACAATCTATAATATTAATTATTTTACAAAGCGGCTTTCGGCTGTTCTGCCATCATCAGGTACAAAGATAACTGTGTATGACAAATTTTTGTGTGATCAAAGATTTTGAGGTTGTGCAACTAGAGTATAACAGATAGTTTGCAAATATGACAATTGTTAATGGCTGATTAGGACTAAAACGAGAAGGATTATTTCAGTAAAATGCAAACTACGTTACACTAACTGAAATTTCAGTTTCACTTGGTCTGTTAAAATCTTACTTTGTATAATTACAGTTGTTTCATGTACCTATTCAATCTTGTTTGATATATTTAGCTTATAACATTGGACCTTTTAAGGACAAGATTATGTTGTTCAGTCATATTTTACTCCATATTGTTTACCTTAGCTTTCCTCTGAGAATAATTTTAATTTGTCATGTGATTCATTATTCAGTGTGTCACGAAGTTTATCTAACCTAAATATTTTTGCATTACATGTATATTAAAATAGCCCCTCTCGTTTAAGTCCTAAATTAGGCATTAACAATTTTTATCTTTGGAACCACATGAAATACTCTGTACTTGCACTATTTTAAAGTCTTTTATCCCACAAAAATATCACAATCAGACATATCTATCTTTGTAACTGATGATGGCGTAATAGTCAAAACTGGTTTGTAAAATAATGTAAAATATTACTACAGTTCCTCATGTTTTCTCATTCATAGTAAAGAAACTTCACAAAATTTGGAATCTGGCCGAAACTGACATTACTTCAGTGCAAAAGCCACACGAAAATTGTTGCTTACGGTAGAGAGCATACAGAAAGTAAGAAATGGACCGACGAATTATTTACGCCAAGATCAAATAATTTCCATACATGCGAAAACTGTGAATGTGAATTCGAAAGAGACTGGGCTTATATAGAGCATTCTCTTTAATATTCGTTTAAATTAGTATTTTAGTGCCTAAATTTGTCTTAAATATGTATTAGTGACTTATCAAAATAACTTTGATTTTTATATTCTCAATAATTTTTTTTTGAATAAATAATTCACTTTTCGTACCTAAATAACGTGTGACAATCAACTTCAACGTGTGAGACATCTAATCTGAAGATGAAATGTACTCTGAAAGAGTAAAAGCCAAATGATGCTACGGCCCTAATTTTATTTGAAAATAAAGCTAAGGACGCGTACTACGAGTTAAACCGATGGTAGGAACGGCGATTGCAAACACATCCTCTTCAAAAATAAAAAACCGTAAATCGCGACAAAGTGCCCCTACCGCCGCACAGGTTCAGTGCTCCTCATACAAACTGAGCGATGTGGCACAGTGATAAGGCACTGTGTCCGGGAGGACGGAGGTTCAAATCTCTGTCCGACCATGCAGATTTAGGTTTTCTGTGGTATCACTAAATGAGAAGGCAGGGCCGGCCAAGGCATGACAGTCTGCACGCAAGCCTCTTGTGCAGGAAATGTGCAGGCAGAGGCTCAGCCCCTCTTGGCTTTGCTCGATCCATCTTGCAAGTACTCGGTACAGTGCGACATGTCATTTAGTATTGCGGTGCGGTATGCTTAGATCGGTACAACTTTCCTCAGTTCAGCGGAATCGTGGTGTCAGTGCCAATTACAGTTCGCTATTTAGACATTTAGACTACTGACAGCCTTGGGAGAGCCGGCCCTGACAAAATTCTACCATCTGGTGAGCAAGATGTATGAGACAAGCGAAATACCCTCAGACTTCAAGAAGAAAATAATAATTTCAATCCCAAAGAAAGCAGGTGTTGACAGATGTGAAAATTACCGAACTATCAGTTTCATAAGCTGCAAAATACTGACACGAATTATTTACAGACGAATGGAAAAACTGGTAGAAGCTGACCTCGGGGAAGATCGCTTTAGATTCCGTAGAAATATTGGAGCACGTGAGGCAATACCGATCCTACGACTTCTCTTAGAAGATAGATTAAGGAGAGGCAAACCTACGTTTCTAGCATTTGTAGACTTAGAGAAATCTTTTGACAATGTTGACTGAAATACTCTCTTTCAAATTCTGAAGGTGGCGGGAGAGTGAAAGGCTATTTACAATTTGTGCAGAAACCAGATGGCAGTTAAGAGACGAGGGACATGAAAGGGAAGCAGTGGTTGGGAAGGGAGTGAAGCAGGGTTGTAGCCTATCCCCGATGTTATTCAATCTGTATATTGAGCAAGCAGTAAAGGAAACAAAAGAAAAATTCGGATTAGATATTAAAATCCATGGAAAAGAAATAAAAACTTTAAGGTTCACCGATGACATTGTAATTCTGTCAGAGACAGCAAAGGACTTGGAAGAGCAGCTCAACGGAATGGACAGAGTCTTGAAAGGAGGATACAAGATGAACATCAACAAAAGCAAAATGAGGGTAGTGGAATGTAGTCGAATTAAGTCGGGTGATGCTGAGGGAATTAGATTAGGAAATGAGACACTTAAAGTGGTAAAGGAGTTTTGCTGATTTGGGGAGCAAAATAACTAATGATGGTCGAAGTAGAGAGGATATCAAATATAGACTGGCAACGGCAAGGAAAGCGTTCTGAAGAAGAGAAATTTGTTAACATTGGGTGTAGATTTAAGTGTCAGGAAGTCGTTTCTGAAAGTATTTGTATGGAGTGTAGCCATGTATGCAAGTGAAACGTGGACGATCAATAGTTTAGACAAGAAGAGAATAGAAGCTTTCGAAATGTGGTGCTACAGAAGAATGCTGAAGATTAGATGGGTAGATCACATAACTAATGAGGAGGTATTGAATAGAATTGGAGAGAAGAAAAATTTGTGCACAACTCGACTAGAAGAAGCGATCGGTTGGTACGGCATATTCTGAGGCACCAAGGGAGTACCAATTTAGTATTGGAGGGCAGCGTGGAGGGTAAAAATCGTTGTAGGTTGCAGTAGGTACCGGGAGATGAAGGTTGCACGGGATAGAGTAGCTTGGAGAGCTGCATCAAACCAGTCTGTGGACTGAAGACAACATTTGTTAGTGGTATAAAGGAAATTCACAGGTCCAGTGGCTGTTTACACGTAAGGAGGCACCTTAGCGATCTATCGTCACACTACGTGAAAATGAATTGGAATGACAACAGAGAACAATAAGAATTCTCAGTATCTATTACACAGTTGCATATTGACGGGTACTGGAAATTTTCTGTGGGAGGACATTACAATACCATGCAAAAGGAATGTGAAGATTTAATTGACGGTAAAAGATCAAAATATTAGACCGATCGACAGACGAGATTCCTTGTTCTGTGAACCAAGAATCACTTCGCGCTAAATTAGCGGGCGTGAAGTACATAATGAAATTGGCGCTCCGAATAGTAAATTTACTGAAGTCACACGCGTTGTTACACTGTCACTTGCAGCTGTTCTCAATGGAACTGAACGGGGAGTATGGAGACGTCATATACACTCCTGGAAATGGAAAAAAGAACACATTGACACCGGTGTGTCAGACCCACCATACTTGCTCCGCACACTGCGAGAGGGCTGTACAAGCAATGATCACACGCAAGGCACAGCGGACACACCAGGAACCGCGGTGTTGGCCGTCGAATGGCGCTAGCTGCGCAGCATTTGTGCACCGCCGCCGTCAGTGTCAGCCAGTTTGCCGTGGCATACGGAGCTCCATCGCAGTCTTTAACACTGGTAGCATGCCGCGACAGCGTGGACGTGAACCGTATGTGCAGTTGACGGACTTTGAGCGAGGGCGTATAGTGGGCATGCGGGAGGCCGGGTGGACGTACCGCCGAATCGCTCAACACGTGGGGCGTGAGGTCTCCACAGTACATCGATGTTGTCGCCAGTGGTCGGCGGAAGGTGCACGTGCCCGTCGACCTGGGACCGGACCGCAGCGACGCACGGATGCACGCCAAGACCGTAGGATCCTACGCAGTGCCGTAGGGGACCGCACCGCCACTTCCCATCAAATTAGGGACACTGTTGCTCCTGGGGTATCGGCGAGGACCATTCGCAACCGTCTCCATGAAGCTGGGCTACGGTCCCGCACACCGTTAGGCCGTCTTCCGCTCACGCCCCAACATTGTGCAGCCCGCCTCCAGTGGTGTCGCGACAGGCGTGAATGGAGGGACGAATGGAGACGTGTCGTCTTCAGCGATGAGAGTCGCTTCTGCCTTGGTGCCAATGATGGTCGTATGCGTGTTTGGCGCCGTGCAGGTGAGCGCCACAATCAGGACTGCATACGACCGATGCACACAGGGCCAACACCCGGCATCATGGTGTGGGGAGCGATCTCCTACACTGGCCGTACACCACTGGTGATCGTCGAGGGGACACTGAATAGTGCACGGTACATCCAAACCGTCATCGAACCCATCGTTCTACCATTCCTAGACCGGCAAGGGAACTTGCTGTTCCAACAAGACAATGCACGTCCGCATGTATCCCGTGCCACCCAACATGCTCTAGAAGGTGTAAGTCAACTACCCTGGCCAGCAAGATCTCCGGATCTGTCCCCCATTGAGCATGTTTGGGACTGGATGAAGCGTCGTCTCACGCGGTCTGCACGTCCAGCACGAACGCTGGTCCAACTGAGGCGCCAGGTGGAAATGGCATGGCAAGCCGTTCCACAGGACTACATCCAGCATCTCTACGATCGTCTCCATGGGAGAATAGCAGCCTGCATTGCTGCGAAAGGTGGATATACACTGTACTAGTGCCGACATTGTGCATGCTCTGTTGCCTGTGTCTATGTGCCTGTGGTTCTGTCAGTGTCATCATGTGATGTATCTGACCCCAGGAATGTGTCAATAAAGTTTCCCCTTCCTGGGACAATGAATTCACGGTGTTCTTATTTCAATTTCCAGGAGTGTATTTCTACACAGTAAGTTGGTTAAGTTGAGGGGCATTCCTGGAAACATTTTCCGATTTAAAACGGGCTGTTGTTGAATTCATTGAAGACAAAGGAAAGCAGGGATGAAAATTAGAATACCAGGAACGTATTTCAGACCTCGCATTTTAAGTGGACTTGACTACATGCGCCTACAGGAAGATAAATGTCAAGGTGAGAAACGACTTATTTCTGATTTGATAGGGATACATTGAAAAAGAAAATCACATTTAGGAAGGGACAAATTCTGACAAAAATAATCGTCTATTTCCCTAAGATCACTGGCGTTAAAGAAAACGCGAGTTTTGAAGGATTCAATGCGGCTCTGAAATAATTACAATGATAGTTTTCGAAACGTTTTTGAGAACACTGCGAATCTTACACCCGTTTTGGAGACCGTTTGCCGTTTCAGTTGGGGTGCCTCTGGGCAGTTGCAGATGGAACTGATGGGTTTCTTCTTTTGGAGATTTGTGATCGGGTCTTATGGGACCGAACTGCTGAGGTCACTGGTTCCTGAGCTTACACACTACTTAATCTAGCTAAAACTAACTTACGCTAAGGACGACACAAACACACCCATGCCCGAGGGAGGACTCGAACTTCCGAGGGGAGGGATCCGCGCGGACCGTGGCAAGACGCCCAAGACCGCCCGGCTACCCCGTGCGGCTGATGGATCTGCAAAGTAATTCGCGTATAAAAGACAAATACTTTAAAACTGTCAGGAGATCTACGTTGTTTTCCCTGGAAAGGTTTCCAAGACTTCATACCAATGTTGCAAATGTGATAAAATTTTCGAACAACATATCTTTGTGAAAGGGTTCTTTAGATTATGAAACTAAATCAGTTACGATTAGGTGGCAACCTGACGGACTAAAATCGTTTAAACTGTCTGCGTCTGTCTATACGCCGACAATATGTACCGGATACAACCAGGACCGTTGCTGTTGATAAAATATATAATTGACCTACTAGAAAGAGTCGGAAGCTCTTTAAGGCTATTCGCAGATGAACGGCCTGCAGAGAACTGATGAATGGTGCAGGCTCTGGCACTTGACCCAGAACGTAAATAAATGTAACATATTGCGCATACATAGGAAAAACTGTACAGCTACACTATTGTTGACAAACAGCTGGAGACAGCGTCTGCCGTAAAATATCTATCGAGAGCGACCTTAAGTGGAATGACCACATAAAACAGATAGTGGGAAAAGCAAACACCAGATTCAGATTCATCCGAAGAACCTTAAGGCCTCTGGCCGTAATAACGGCCTTGATACGCCTAGGCACTGAGTCAAACAGAGCTTGGATGGCGTGTACAGGTACAGCTGCCCATGCAGCTTCAACGCGATACCACAGTTCATCAAGAGTAGTGACTGGCGTATTGTGACGAGCCAGTTGCTCGGCCACCATTGACCAGACGTTTTCAGTTGGTGAGAGATCTGGAGAATGTGCTGGCCAGGGCAGCAGTCGAACATTTTCTGTATCCAGAAAGGCCCGTACAGGACCTGCAACATGCGGTCGTGCATTATCCTGCTGAAATGTAGGGTTTCGCAGGGATAGAATGAAGGGTAGAGCCACGGGTCGTAACACATCTGAAATGTAACGTCCACTGTTCAAAGTGCCGTCAATACGAACAAGAGGTGACCGAGATATGTAACCAATGGCACCCCATACCATCACGCCAGGTGACACGCCAGTATGGCGATGACGAATACACGCTTCCAATGTGCGTTCACCACGATTTCGCTAAACACGGATGCGACCATCATGATGCTGTAAACAGAACCTTGAGTCATCACAAAAAATGACGTTTTGCAATTCGTGCACCCAGGTTCGTCGTTGAGTTCACCATCGCAGGCGCTCCTGTCTGTGATGCAGCGTCAAGGGTTACCGCAGCCATGGTCTCCGAGCTGATAGACCATGCTGCTGCAAACGTCGTCGAACTGTTCGTGCAGATGGTTGTTGTCTTGCAAACGTCCCCATCTGTTGACCCGGGGATCGAGACGTGGCTGCACGATCCGTTACAGCCATGCGGATAAGATGCCTGTCATCTCGATTGCTAGTGATTCGAGGTCGTTGGGATCCAGCACGGTGTTCCTTATTACCCTTCTGAACCCACCGATTCCATATTCTGCTAACAGTCATTGGATCTCGACCAACGCGAGCAGCAATGTCGCGATACGATAAACCGCAATCGCGATAGGCTACAATTCGAACTTTATCAATATCGGAAACGTGATGGTACGCATTTCTCCTCCTTACACGAGGCATCACAACAACGTTTCACAAAACAACGCCGGTCAACTGCTGTTTGTGTATGAGAAATCGGTTGTAAACTTTCCTTACGTCAGCACGTTGTATGTGTGAATGCTCTAAAAAGCTAATCATTTGCATATCATAGCATCTTCTTCCTGTCAGTTAAATTTCGCGTCTGTAGCATGTCATCTTCGTGGTGTAGCAATTTTAATGGCCAGTAGTGTATCAGGGATCCCTATCAGGTAGTACTTATAGAGGAGATAGAAGATCCAACGCAGAGCGGTGCGTTTCGTCACGGGATCGTTTAGCTGCGAGAGAGCGTTAGAGAAATGCTAAACATGCTCCACTGGTAGACGTTAGAAGAAAGGTGTTGCGCATCATCGAGAGATCTACTATTGAAATTTCGGGACAGCACTTCTCACGAGGAGTCTTCCAACATATTACCTACCGCCACATCTCGCGTATTGAGCACGAGGAGAAAATTCGAGAAATTAGAGCCAATGTAGAGGCTTACAGACAATCAGTTTTCCCACGCTCTATTCGCGAGTGGAACGGGGTTGGAGGGATCAGATAGTGGTACCGAAAGTACCCTCCGCCATACACCATTAGGTGGCTTGCGGAGTACGATGTAGATGAAGATGTAGGTAAATATTTTATCGTGCTTTCAGTGTGCCAAAAACAAGTTAATAATATTGAATATTTGTTTTGTTTGTGATCTATGTTGTTGACAAAATGTGATATACAGGATGGTTATAATTAAACTGACGGTGTTCCAGGTACTACAGCGCGCACTGTACACATCACACGGCGCTGCAACATTGTAGGTATGTTCATTAATGGATAGACTTGAGAAGTATGCTAAAAATTAATAGTTCTGCTTTCTGCCACCAGTTGAAAATGTGGTGATGTAAGGAGCTAAAATGTGAAATGTTTCCAGTTTTGACATCAGTAGGGGTGAGTTAGGTTAACTGGGTCACTTTTCTTAAAACTGTTGTGAATCATTCTCTATGTAACTTAGCTTCATTAAATTTGAAGAGGCTGAAAAATCAGCCAATCAACTGCAAATAAAGATTTATTGGCCCTTGACGTAGGTTTCTATGTTTGTAAAAATATCTTCTTCAGAAGTAGTGGGCCCTAGAAATCTATAAAACTAGTTATACATTTATTTTTACAAACATAATATAATATTAATAGAAAAGTATTTGTGAGGTAAGAGTACTCACACGTTATATCACATAATGGTACATTAGATTAGATGAACCCGAGCGGCTCTTGTCATATACAAAATTGACAAAAGAAGAATTATCCCAAGCCATGGCTATAGAAAGCAGCCAGATTACATACATCGTACTTCAAAATAAATGCTCACTAGTATATGCCCACAGGTGGAGGCTCTTGGAACATAAAATTGTAAGAGGCGTCACAGGATAAAATATTTGCGTAAGTTACGAATACATAATGCCAGAGACTAAGGCTAACTGCTACAAATATACAGGCTCAAGCGACCAGGGAAAATTAGGCTGCACAAGGCGCTAAATACCGGGTGATCAAAAAGTCAGTATAAATTTGAAAACTTAATAAACCACGGAGTAATGTAGATAGAGAGGTAAAAATTGACACACATGCTTGGAATGACATTGGGTTTTATTAGAACCAAAAAAAGAGTATCGCTAGACGCGTGAAAGGTCTCTTGCGCGCGTCGTTTGGTGATGATCGTGTGCTCAGCCGCCACTTTCGTCATGCTTGCCCTCCCAGGTCCCCAGACCTCAGTCCGTGCGATTATTGGCTTTGGGGTTACCTGAAGTCGCAAGTGTATCGTGATCGACCGGCATCTCTAGGGATGCTGAAAGACAACATCCGACGCCAGATGCCTCACCATAACTATGGACATCCTTTACAGTGCTGTTCACAACTTTATTCCTCGACTACAGCTATTGCTGAGGAATGATGGTGGATATATTGAGCATTTCCTGCAAACAACATCATCTTTGCTTTGTCTTACTTTGTTATGCTAATTAGTGCTATTCTGATCAGATGAAGCGCCATTTGTCGGACATTTTTTGAACGTTTGTAATTTTTTGGTTCTAATAAAACCCCTTGTCATTCCAAGCATGTGTGTCAATTTGTACCTCTCTATCTACATTATTCCGTGATTGACTCAGTTTTCAAATTTATACTGACTTTTTGATCACCCGGTACATGCGCTAAGAACTGCGTCTTGGTTTTGTTGAACAACTGCATTTTACATTAAAATAAGCAAGAAATTTCCTCTATAAGGCTACTAAAAATATAATAGATTTGTTGCTATACATCACGTATAAAATTACTAATACATTTGCTGACAGAGTAATACTGTACGTAAGTTTAGCGTGCAGAAGGTACTGTTAAGAAAAGATCACTGTTATAAATCTTACTACTGTTAGCAAATCCGTGGAGGATATAATAAATGGATAAAGTTACTTTACAACATAAAAAAGAGATTCTTCTGTTAAACTGTGCCAATACATTTTTTAAATATCGACTGTAGGAACATGTGTTGATAAAGCAACGAAACATGGACCCAGTGATATGAAATGTCAGGAGCTCACCATTAGAGAAAAAAATATTTTGAGGAAAACAGCACATTTCTCGACATTAGAGGGCATCGGTATTCACGTATTATGTGAACGTGAGCAGCTGTTTAAATCCATCAAGGAAGTGTTTACACGTGAGTTGCAGGTGATCGTTCAAAATGATACTGTCTCCCTTAGCAAGATGTTCGTAAATTTCAAGTTCTCTTAATAAATCCAATTTCCAGCCTTTTATTTCCTTACATAAAACTACGATATCTTCTAATTCCCTCAGAGTATGGTCTGAAATAAGTAAATGTTCAGTAAATGAAGAATTACGGACATTTCCCCCTTTCTTACCCAACAGCTGCTCCTTATATCTGACTTTGTATAGCTCTATCGGTTTGCCCTGTATAATATCTAGGGCAATCTTTACAGACGATTTTATAGATGCCTGAATTTGTGAAAGGATCTTGTCCAGTTTTTAATGTATGTACTAAATTTTTCTTGAAATTATTGTTCGCGGAGAAAGTAACTTTGCAAAAGACGGCTAATCCTGTAGGACACATAAGAATGGTATCGAAATAAACTTGCCATTTCCCTCTTCATTACTTTTAAGTTTGTCACCTAGTGTTGAAAATTTTTTCAAATGGTTCAAATGGCTCTGAGCACTATGGGACTTAACATCTATGGTCATCAGTCCCCTAGAACTACTTAAACCTAACTAACCTAAGGACATCACACAACACCCAGTCATCACGAGGCAGAGAAAATCCCTGACCCCGCCGGGAATCGAACCCGGGAACGCTACCGCACGACCACGAGCTGCGGACGAAAAATTTTTTTTATTTTTTTATTTGCTCTTTTGTTGCTAAGTATCTGGTCGACAACACCTTGCTTATATTTCTGAAAATCGTATGAGGAAAGTGGCGTTGTTAAAGCACGGTTTATTGAATGGAAATACGCAACTTTATGAGCCAGTGGATGGGAAGAATCTGATGGAATAATATTATGAGAGTACGTTGTCTTACGCTGAATATCGAGTGTGACACTGCCATTCCGTATGCGTAATTTCAGATCAAGGAAATTTAGGTCACCGTTCTCATTTTGAAATTCTTTTGTAAATTTAATTTTCTCGTGGAAGCCGTTAGAGATGTTGAATAACAAATCTAATTCTCGTTCAGTTCCATCAAATGCAAAACTTAGGTCGTGTACATACCGCGCATAAAACCGTATTTTACTCATTAATTCTGACTTGGTTTTGAAGAAGCCATCTTCAAGGGAGTTAATGAAAATGTCAGCGAGGATGCCAGCCAAGGGACAACCCATGGCAAGGCCAAAGGACTGAACATACGATTTACCATTAAAAGTAAAATAATTGTATTTGAGCACTACCTTTAGCAAACCTATCAGTTCTGTAATTTGCCTCTCAGTAAACTTTTATGCAGTAATAAGTTCTTTTAAACAATTTCATGTGTCGTGTCAATCGAAACGTTTGTGTATAAGCTTTTAATATCATAGGACAACAATAAAGTGTTCGAAGTTCATTTCCTTCTTTTTTTCCTTTATTGTATTTCGATTCCCCCGAAGGGGGCGGGCTGGCAGCAACTTATTACGCTGCTCTGCAGCCTACAGAATTTTTAAAATGTAAGGAGAAGTTAAGAAACAATAAAAGCAGGCGATAAAACGGGGACTCAAATTGTAAAACGGCGAAAATTTGGGGAAAGTTAAAACATAAAGCAAAGGGTTGGCAAAGCGAATAAAAATACACAGGATGCAGACAGGTAACATAGTAGACAGACAATTAAAAAACATGGCGACAGTCTGGTTTCTGTTCGCAAGAGACATAAAATCACACTCAGCGACAGTATGATGGCCGTTCGCAACACTTCGGAAAAGACAAACAACACTGGACACTCACTGTAAACATTGTACTAAAACGTCGGCACAAAGAGGACACACCATAGCCTAGGGTAGATGGGGGAGGGGGGGGGGGTGGACCTGGGCAAATGAGGGAGAAAACAAGGAGGGAGGAGAGGAAAAACGAAAGGGGGGAGGGAACCAAAGGAGGGAGAGGACTCATAAGGGTGGGGGGGGGGGGGGGAGGGGCAGGGCAGACGCGAGAGGGAATGGGAAAAGGCAGAGGAAGGAAATGCAAAAGGACTTGGGGGAGAGAACGTGGGGCAGAGAGAGGGTAGGTGGGGAAAAAAGATCTTGCTTATTTTTAAAGAAAAAATTACTGTCAAAACTAAAAGATTCCTTGAGTTTGCTCTGAAAATGTCTAGCTAATTTGTTGTGGGTACTCCACATATAGTGTGTCCCACTCAAACCTCCCTGATTTCAAGGACCCAGGAGAGAAAAACCACAGTAGATACGACAATGAAAATGCACCACATTGTATTGCATCTCAAAGAATTTATATTGCCGCGTCAGAAGTGCCAAGTATCGTCGCCAGAGTGCAGCATGAAGTGAAAACGGCGACTCCACAGCAGCGCGCACACGCAGTAGTGTGGTTTGCAGAAACAAAGTCGCCGATTACTGTGCAACGAAATCATTGACTTGTGTATGAATGTGATCCACCTGACGTGGAAACAATTAAGGAATAGAATAGGAAGATTCAGGCAAAAAGAAGTGTTCTGAAACATTCTGGCGGTGCACGTTACGGACTTTCAGGAGAGACAGCGCAGGACATCAGACAAACATTTCTCAGAAGCCCACGTCAGTCAATTCGTCAAGCATCTAGGCAACTTGATGTACCTCGGCCAACATTGGAACGTGCAGTTCACCAGCGTCTTCGTATGTGTGCTCAAAAAGTGCAAATTCTGCAACATCTGACGCCGAACGACAGACCACGCCTACAACAATTTGCTGCGAATATGCTGCAGCGTATTGATATGGATGCCAGCTTCCTGGAAAGATGTTTATTCTCAGATGAGGCAACCTTTCATCTGTCAGGAAGGGTTAATAGGCATAATGTTCGGTTTTGGGATTCACAAAATCCACACGTTGCCATTGAACATGTTCGTGATAGCTCTAAACTAAACGTCTGGTGCGGGCTAATGCACGACAGGATTGTTGGACCGTTCTTTGCGGAACAGTGAATGGGGTAGTGTGTCTGGAGATGTTGGAGCAGTTTGTGTACCCTCAGGTACATGACTGCAAATATTTTCAACAACATGGAGCTACGCCGCATTTGTCAACGGATCGGACGTGGAGGACCCATTCCCATTCCCATTCGTGAAGGACCGCGTGTATGCGACTAAGGTGGACGACATTCCTACGTTGCGAATCGTATCACTAATGCGAATCCAACAATAACAGAGGAAATGTTACAAAGAACTTGGCAAGAAATTGAATATAGAAGCGATATTCTTCGCGCTACAAATGGTTCACATGTAGAGGTCTAATGATGATAAATAAATTCTTTGATATTCTCTACGATGGGCTGCATTTTTCATTGTCGTATCTATTGTGTTCTTTTTCCTATGTCTTTGAAATCAGGGAGGTTTGAGTGGGACACCCTGTACTACAGGGTGTTCCATGTAACTGATTGACGGCCTGTGCGGCGGAGTAGATGCCGGGCAGCGTGCGCTCCCTTGCCGTGTCGCCGGTTTACTGCTGCCGAAAGACGTGACCACATTTACACTACCGACCATTAAAATTGCTACACCAAGAAGAAATGCAGATGATAAACAGGTATTCATTGTACAAATATATTATACTAGAACTGTCATGTGATTACATTTTTACGCAATTTGGGTGCATAGATCCTGAGAAATCAGTACCCAGAACAACCACCTCGGGCCGTAATGACGGCCTTGTTACGCCTGGGCATTGAGTCAAAAAGAACTTGGATGGTGTGTACAGGTACAGCTGCCCATGCAGCTTCAACACGATACCTCAGTTCATCAAGAGCAGTGACTGGCGTATTGTGACGAGCCAGTTACTCGGCCACCATTGACCAGACGTTTTCAATTGGTGAGAGATCTGGAGAACGTGCTGGCCACGGTAGCAGTCGAACATTTTCTGTATCCAGAAAGGCCTGTACAGGACCTGCAACATGCGTCGTGCATTATCCTGCTGAAATGTAGGGTTTCGCAGGGATCGAAGAAGGGTAGAGCCACGGGTCGTAACACATCTGAAATGTAACGTCCACTGTTCAAAGTGCCGTCAATGCGAACGAGAGGTGACCGAGACGTGTAACCAATTGCACCCAATACCATCATTCCTGGTGATACGGCAGTATGGCGATGACGAATACACGCTTCCAATGTGCGTTCACCGCAATGTCGCCAAACACGGATGCGACCATCATGATGCTGTAAACAGAACCTGGATTCAACCGAAAATATGACCTTTCGCCATTCGTGCACCCAGATTCGTCGTTGAGCACACCATCGCAGGCGCTCCTGTCTGTGATGCAGCATTAAGGGTAACCGCAGCCATGGTCTCCGAGCTGATAGTCCATGCTGCTGCAAACGTCGTCGAACTGTTCGTGCAGATGGTTGTTGTCTTGCAAGCGTCCCCATCTGTTGACTCAGGGATCGAGCCGTGGCTGCACGATCCATTACACCCATGCGGATGAGATGCCCGTCATCTCGACTGCTAGTGATCCAGCACGGCGTTCCGTATTACCCTCCTGAACCCACCGATTCCATATTCTGCTAACAGAACGCGAGCAGCAATGTCGCGATACGATAAACTGCAATCGCGATAGGCTACAATCCGACCTTTATCAAAGTCGTAAACGTATTGGTACGCATTTCTCCTCCTTACACTAGTCGTCACAACAACGTTTCACCAGGCAACGACGGTCAACTGCTGTCTGTGTATGAGAAATCGTTTGGAAACTTTCCTCATGTCAGCACCGGTGCCAACCTTGTGTGAACGCTCTGTAGCACGTCACCTTCGTGGTGTACCAATTTTAATGGCCAGTAGTGTAAAATAAATTTTGTACTCACCCACGTCACACAAGGGGATGCTGCAAGCGCCTGCCATTACTTTCCACGCATTTCTGGGATCTACTCAAGAAATTATTAATCATACGATGTAATTCTCTCTGAGAGATTGAATTAATTGATTCGCTGATATTATCCTTGAGTTCCTCAATCGCGTGAAGATATGCTGTGTTCACTTTGTCCTTCAGTGCCCCCGACAAATAAAAATGGCGCGGAGTTAAATCAGGACTTCTAACGGCCCAGATATTGTTACTACTCACTCATCGAACACATCGTGAATTGCATGCGAAGAAACATTGGCCTTATGAGCCCTTGCCTAATCCTGCTGAAAAAATGCCAAGCTTCGTTCTCTTTCATTCAGTTCACTAAAAACCGGCCGCAAAATGTTTTGCATATATCTTTCACTTGTAACTGCGTCATTAAAAAAAATTGGGCTCATTGTTCTGTTACCACTAAGCACCATGGCCCTATTTTCTGATCATGAAAGAGTTCCTCATCAAGCTCAACAGGTCTATCTGTGCTCCAGTATCAACAGTTTTGGGAATTAACGTACCTATGTAAACGGAACCAAGTCTTGTCTGAAAACAGAATATGATAAGGGTCCATTTCACCGTCACGCACCCTGTGTGTACGACCACCAGATCGAAGTTCCTGTACTACTGATTCTTTATACGGCCTTTGCCCAAACAGCTTAGCATCTCTTTACACAGATATTTACTATCTGATGGTTCAGATGCTGGTTCTTGTGAAGCTTGAACTGGTTTTTTAAAACGAGAGGCTTTGGATTCATGTTCACTAACTATTTCTTCTGAAACTTCCAGATAAAGTTTTCAGTATTTTTTAAGCAATTCCGAATTTCTTTCCGCAGGTTAACTACGGGACCTGCACTAATTTCGGTGATGCCATTTTTCTCAAAAAATTGTAACGTTTTGTCCACATACTCGTTTTTGTAGTCAATAACTGTATTGCCTCTATCGGCTTTACTTATTACCACTTACTAGCACTGTCTAGACCAATTTTAAGGTCAACCACAAAATCGTTTATAACTGTAGAGTCATTAAGCCTAGGGTCTACATTGTATTTTAAGCCTTTTTATAAAATTAGGCCTTTTTCCTCCGAAAAGTTAATTTGAGTTTTAGTTAATAAACTCTCAAAAATTGATGCTGTATTCTGTTAATTATTGTAGCTTTATCCTAATTTATTGGTGTCTTAAAGAAGGTGGAGAGGTACCCGGCCTTCAAATTCGCAATGCTATTTTGTGCAAACAGGAAAAGGGTTCTGGGAAGTACAAATTGTGTATCCCTAAGGAGCTAGTAACTATGGTTATTAAATATTTCCACGAGACTGCGTCGGGAGGGCATATGGGTTTTAGTAAGACCTTAAACTGCGTGCGAGAGCATTTGTACTGGCCGAGTTTGTATAGGTACATTAGGTGTTTTGTTGCGAAATGCAACGAATGCAAGCGAGGCAAACCTGATGTAGCCCCTGTACTGGATTTCTTCAGTCGGAGTCCAGTCCCATGGAGCGTCTCTATATTGATTACGTAGGCCCCCTACCTCGAACTAGGAAAGGTAATAAGTACATCTTGGTGGTAGTTGACGCATTTTCGCGATATTCCTGGTTGTTGCCGACCAGGAGTCACGGCGGATATTACTGTTCAGCAACTTGCTGGTGTTTTTTTCTTGGTTTGGCACTCCGAGGACCTTGGTTAGTGATAACGCCCTGGCTTTCTTGTCAGGGCGATTTAAATCTTTTTGTTTCTCTCAAGGTGTCAAACATATAACCACGACACCGTATTATCCCAAAGCCTCCTTTGCTGAACGAGTCAAACGTAACTTGAAAGCTGCCTTGTACATTTTTCATTCTCGTTCCCCTAAAAGCTGGGACACGCCATTGCCGTGGCTCAATCAGGCGTTTAACTCCGCGCGCCACGAGTCAACCGGCAGTACGCCTAATGCGTTGATGTTTGGGCATTCGATAAATTCCCCCTTGTCCAATTTGTGGAATATTAATGATTTACTGCCCAGGGAAATTACTCCGGCAGGCCTTCGTGAGAACTGGGACAGAGCGAGGTGTAGCATTCTGCGCGCGCACAATAAAAAAAAAATGGTTCAAATGGCTCTGAGCACTATGAGACTCAACTGCTGTGGTCATAAGTCCCCTAGGACTTAGAACTACTTAAACCTAACTAACCTAAGGACATCACACACATCCATGCCCGAGGCAGGATTCGAACCTGCGACCGTAGCGGTCGTGCGGTTCCAGACTGTAGCGCCTTTAACCACTCGGCCACTCCGGCCGGCAGCGCGCACAATAGACAAGCCAAATAGTATAATCGTGGTAGACGCGAATTTGAAGGCCGGGTACCTCTCCACCTTCTTTAAGACGCCGATATAACGGTACCCAATATAAAACATCAATTTGTTTCTGGGGTAGGTCGCAAAATAACCCCGGAGCCTCCGTCAGTAAGGCCCCCACTCCTATCTCAGTTTCCTCCTCCGTTTCCCCATCCGCGAACATACTGCTGAGAGCATCCGCGACTGTATTACCCGCACCACGAACGTGTCTAACCTCAAATCGAAAGGCGGATATGCGAACTGCCCACCGCGCTAATCTGCATGTTTTACGGGGGCGAGCTAGAACCCACTTGAGAGCCTGATTGTCGGTCTCCAGAACAAACAGGCGTTGTTCCAGGTAAAATGGAAATTTTTCAAGGGCAAGCAACACCGCCAAAGCCTCGCACCCATAAACAGAGTACTTCCGTTCCGGATCGCATAAACGACGCGACACATAAGCAATGGGACGTCGACTACCCTCTTGCTCTTGTAGTAATACGGCGGCAATTCCTCCCCGGGAGGCATCAGTCTGCACAATAAATTGCGAATTGAAATCAGGTGCCGCAAGGATTAGAGGATTAGCGATGGCCTGTTTCAAAACGAGAAAATCACTTTGTTGCTGGGAGCCCCAATGGAACTTAGCATTTTTCTTTCGCAACCGATTGAGGGCATCCGCTAACAAGGCAAAAATCAGGGACGAACTTACGCAAAAAATTACACATACCCACGAAACGGGCAACACCTTGTGTATCGCGGGGAGGTTTAAACTCTCTAATAGCTCGTGTCCGTTCCTGATCTACCTCCACACCTCTTTCAGAGACAACATGCCCCAAGAAGGCAATACTAGTCTTACACAATTATTTTGGAAGGCTTAACAGTCAGACCCGCATTACGCAATCTTTCCAATACCAATTGCACATGCGTAAGGTGTCCCTCAAACGACGAGCTGTAAATTGCCAAATCTTCTAAATAATTATAGACGCACTGAAACTTCAGATCACCCAAGAAGTGTCAAGAAGTCTTAAAAGAACAGCGGCGCCCGTAGCCAAACCGAATGGAACTCTATTAAACTCAAGTAAGTTCCAGTCGGTGGTAAATGACGTGGCCGGTTTAGAAGATTCACTAAGGGGAATTTGAAAATACGCTTGGTTTGGATCTAATACAGTAAATACTTTCGCGCCGCGAAATCAGGTTAAACAATTATGGAGATCAGGCAAGGGTACCGACTAATATAACCTTCTGATTAAGAAGACGATACTCCACCACGACCCGGTGATCGTTTTTACCCGCCTTAGGGGCCAAGAACACGGGCGAAGCATATGGAGATGTGGAATAACGAATGACCCCCATTTCTAACATTTGATTAATTTTGTCTTTCAAAATGTGCATCTTCAGAGGGGACAGTATACGGCGCCTTACGCATGGGAATGTTGTCAATAAATTGGATCTCGTACTCAATCAAGCTAGTTACCCCGAGCTTATCAGTCACCACCTCAGGGTAATTCAGCAACGCTCTTAATGCGTCAGTCTGGCTATGGTTTAAATGGGCCGTATCAGGGAGTCCTTCCTGCACAGAGACCACCTGGCAACCTCCCCCCTGTCTACTATCACAAAAGGCCATTTTAGTTCCAGGCCGGAACTGGAAATGAAATGTGCCTGTAGAACAATCTATAACAAGACCCGCTTTGTGTGTGAAATCACATCCCAAGATCAACGGGATATTTAACCGCTTGGCGACCAACAACTTCACCGCCCAAGAATATTTTTCGACAGATAAGCTAATCTTACATTCCCCGAGGATAGGCAACAACTGGCCATTGGCTGCACGACATCTAACCTCAATACGAAGCAAGTTTGAACTACAGGCCGATTTATTAAATTCAAAATACCTGTTCTTATCTGTTATAGAACGGGCACTACCAGTATCCAATAGGGCACAAATCTGTTCATCCCCAATCTTCAGGCAAATGTAAGGAGAGGAGGGGTGAGAGACAACACGAATGGCCCGGCAATTAACCGGCCAATTTCTCTTACTGCGTCTCCGAACCCTTCCCCTCTTCCCATGGCGTGATTTAGCATCACGGAGTGTCCGCGGCACCGGACAGGCCCGAATAAGACGATCGCGCGATCCGCATCTAAAAAAACGCCGCTCCCATCATCTGTCGCTCGATCTTTCATGTATATACCGAGCGCATTCAAACTTAGGTTCTGTCGGCGAATTCTCATTGCTATTCCTTACGGCCTGCGAACTACGCTCGTCTAACTCGTCCACCACCTCCTGTAAGGCTTTAAAATTTCCTTAAAAAAAAACAAGACGACTCATTTCCGATAACTGTATTCCATCTAAAATGTGGTCTACGCACGCGGCCTCCGCAACCTGAATGTCTAGCGCTTGCACGGCTATTTTAATTCGCTCCACAAATTGCCCAAGATTTTCATTCCTGGCTTGGGGGTGCCAAAAATATTCTTGCTCCAGTCCTTTACGCATCCTTTCCGACAACTTAACTTTCAAAATCCTACTTCGCTGTTCTTTTAGTAACCCCCTTCTTGCAAAACTTCGTCAATCATAGAAGGAAGACTATCCCGAGACAACGGGTATAATGCAGTAAGAATAACCACATGAGATACGTTAAGTGCATCGCCATGGCGCCACAATCTAACGAACAACCTCAAAACTTGTTGAACCTGATCCATAGTGTCAAGCCAGCCGGAGTGGCCGAGCGGTTCTAGGCGCTTCAATCTGGAACCGCGCGACCGCTACGGTCGCAGGTTTGAATCCTGCCTCGGGCATGGATGTGTGTGATGTCCTTAGGTTAGTTAGTGTGGTGTCACCGCCAGACACCACACTTGCTAGGTGGTAGCTTTGAAATCGGCCGCGGTCCGCTAGTATACGACGGACCCGCGTGTCGCCACTGTCAGTAATTGCAGACCGAGCGCCGCCACACGGCAGGTCTAGAGAGACTTACTAACACTCTCCCCAGTTGTACAGCCGACTTTGCTAGGAAAGGTTCACTGAGAATTACGCTCTCATTTGCCGAGACGATAGTTAGCATAGCCTTCAGCTTAGTCAATTGCTACGACCTAGCAAGGCGCCATTTATCCTTTACTATGTATCTAATGATGCATGTACAGTAACAAGACCAATGTTCACCAATTGTGGATTAAAGTTAAGTATTCCAGCAGCTACGTACTTTTCTTTATAGCATTCATTACGTATCCTGTTTCAGACCTCACGCCAGCCTGCGTGAGCTTAACGCGTGCCTTTCGGCTACTTCCGAGTGCCGTGGCTGTCTTGCTACGCCACTACAGTTAGCTTTAAGTAGTTCTAACAAGGGGAGGCCGCCAACTGTGAAATTCAGATTCGATTCATCCTGCGCATAATAAAAACTCATGGCCAGAGATGTAATGTGGCAAAGCACCAAGATGCACTTCTCAGCCGCTGTCGAGAAAATCGAGTTAAAAGAAACCGTTGCGGTGAAATACTCTCTACGATAAGTAATTTTCTACAGCGTCGTGGCGCAGTGGTAAGCGCTTGGGTTCGTAATCCGAAAGTTGCCGGATCGAATCTCGCGCCATGCAATTTTTTTTATTATTATTTTTTTGTAATTCAAATATATATATATATATATATATATATATATATATATATATAAACTATTAATGAATTGCTTATGCATGTTGGTGAAGGCGGGTCGCTCTCCAATTGTACCGCCTCCATTTTTCCGTTTGTTTAACAGGGTGTACCAAAGCTCTCCCGTCGGCACTGATTTTCGACGATGTTATAAGTTGCGCTAGGGGCCGCATCTATCTTCTTTCGAAGTTAGCAGGCAACTACGCTGTTATAAGGCGGCTCATTTCGGCCCATTCAACATCTGTCCTTCAAGTGTAACGAGCGAGTAACGGAGTTTATATTTCACACCTGCCACAGCAAATTTGTCTTCGTGGGGTCTCTATGCTAATTTGAACGTTTGACTTACGCTATACGTATTCGTTTCTACGTCTTCCGTTAACTATACGTGGTTAACATTATGAAGGCAATTAATAACATTTGTGAAATACAACTTGTTTGCGGAAAACATAATGATGTTCGAAGTCGCCAGTTTTTCAAAGACAAACGACTTTCAACAACTTATTATATGCATAATTGTTGCAACTTATATATATATATATATATATATATATATATATATATATATATATATATGTGTGTGTGTGTGTGTGTGTGTGTGTGTGTGTGTGTGTATACACACATTTGAATTACAAAAATTAATACTAAAAAAAAAAAAATTTGCATGGCGCAAGATTCGATCCGACGACCTTCGCATTACGAACCTGAGCGCCTACCACTGCGCCACGACGCTGTAGAAAATTATTAATCGTAGAGAGTATTTCACCGCAACGGTTTCTTTTAACTGTCTATTTTCTCGACAACGGCTGAGAAGTGCATCTTGGTGCTTTGCCAAATTACACCTCTGGCCATGAGCTTTTATTATGCGCAGTATGAATCGGATCTGAATTTCACAATTGGCGGCCTCCCCTTGTAAGTTCTAGGGGACTGATGACTTCCGATGTTAAGTCCCATAGTGCTCAGAGCCATTTGAACCACAGTGTCAACCTTAACTTCCGTGATGTCTTGCAACACACCCAAAAGGGGATGTGGTAATTTGGAAAACAGAAACACAATCCCCAACTGTGTTAACCACCTCACTCGCCATTAATTTACTCGCTACCAGTTGGTCAGCAGCTACAGCTCCTTCTCCCAAAGAAATGTAGAGAAGACGCGCATGCAAGGAATTTGCAAGAGCCCACGTGCGACCATAAAAATCTTTATGCACTTCTTCGACCGGAATTTGATTCAAATCCAACAAAGCCTGATGGACGTGGGCTAACTGTGCTTGAGCACAATTAACTTGTCTAGGGGTTGGTGGGTCATTTTCAAAGGCCGTGATGGTTACTTCTGAGGGGAACAAGAAGATAAATATTGTGTTCAACCACTCATTGTGGTCAGGAACAATATCTGCGCAGACGACTACCGGTAACATTAGAGCTGTCCGAAGTCGCGCTATCAATTCCGCCACGGTACCTTCTATTGGTCGCTTACGAGCCCATTATTCCTACACCAACTGCTCTTAGTAAGTAGGTGGAGTCCTGGACATGCATGAGCCGCCATATTATCAACTTCTGAAAATAGCAAAAGTAGTATTAATGCAAGAAACAATTTAATACTGATTCAACCAGAGAGACTGCTGTTCAGATCATTCTAGGAAGACCACTACGGATCTGATATGGGTCTGCTACTATTCGGAAAATCTGACAAGCCAACCGAGCCCACACCCTAACCTGGCAGACGACTCCAAAACTCAGCAACTAGTTGCCTCCGGGCCATAGTATCACAGGACCCCACCGGACCTCCACATCAGACAAGCAGGCAGAACAAGTACGCCGACTCCAATTAATCACCACCGCATGGCCAGCACAGCGGCGAGTCGCTTCCGCCCCAGACCACTCTGCTCATATTGCGAGGCACAACCACCTTAGTGCTAGTCACCAGCAGGTCAGGCAGAGCGAACTTCACGTTCCATGCAATACCCGGGAAACCGACTACCCTCTCGCTTTCCGCCGGCCACCGCAAACACACGCCAGCGACGTAATAGCAAATCACCACCGGAGCGCCATCCACACCAGAACAGCGAACTATAATCGATTATATCGCGCGCTCTAAACAAGACCACAGGATAGCGGCGCGCGCCATATCACCTCCCATTATATTGCAAGTACTAATGCTATTCATTCCATTATTTTCACTGCAAATATGCAACATCACAAAATTATGCCATTTAACTAAATTCTCTGTAAAAGCCCATTGCTCGCCATTACATGAGACAATCGGTGCCTTTGCAGGGCATAGTGTTCATTGTTTTCTATAAAAACCCATTGCACACATATAACTGACGTAGTATCATGGCAGTGTGGATGAAACATCATCAAGACTTTGTTGTAAGTGTGCAAGATGACCGGAAGAAGAAAGGTGTACTCCTTTTCCTAACAGCATACGTGCAATAATTGTAGGTCCATCCAACTGTGGCAAGACAAATGTTCTCATGTCGCTGCTAACATATCCGGATGGGGTCTGCTTTGAACATATATGTTTATTTTCCAAAACACTGTTCCAGCCAAAATACCTACTGCGAATATTACAGGAGAATAATACGTTATAGCGAAAGGCTATAAACTATAATGATGAATTCCTAAAAGGAGCGCGCCACAGGACACGCTTTCAAATCAGGTTTGAAAATCCCGAGAGATTAGAATTATGAAAAATAAGGATGGAAGCTGGAGAGGAACGTCCTGGCAAAGTAGAGGCTCTCACTCTTCAGCTGCTGAAAAGAAGCTAGAAAAAAAAGAGAGCAACAAAAGAAGAAGATGAAAATCGGTTGTGTCAGGATAAGGAAGATCACGATTCTGAACTATTATGCTACATAAGCTATTTGAACACTTGTACGTACTTTTTTTTCCAGTTTTCCGTAACTTTATTTTTATTGCTTCAGATACATTAATACACTTTACTTTTGAACTGCTTGTGATGAGGAGCTAGAAATTTGTGTGCTGCTTTATGTTTTGGTGTACGGAAAAGTTTTACTTAAGAGTCTCTTCTCCTCAGTCAGCCTATAAAATAAGCGATGCTTGCAAGTTGTGTTTGAAAAACTAACGAAGCAATCAACGTAATTCTTTTTGCACATTAGCTATTGATTCTCGGAAAACGTCTTCTGATTTTTTTTAAAGAAATTAGTCATCATAAGCCCGTCCCCACTCCGAGGAGTTAAAGTTGCTGTGTACAAAATGAGGTGTGTCCATGACGGAGGTCCTGCAGTCTACAAATCTTCTCTGAAATCAACGCATTAACAATTTTCTTAACCTGTAGGATTATAAGGCTTTAAGAGGTTTTTATCCTCGGCTGAGGGTCTCCCTCGGTATCTGTCAGAATTATGGTGGGCATTGCGTCCATGAGATACAGAAATAAGCGAACTCTGAGTTATTAGCCATCACCACTTTATTTCTGTGAAGACATTAATAATAACGCGCTCTTTATGCCAACCCGTTCATAACTGTATCTGACGTCCTACCACGAACAACCACAGATTTGACAACACTCCACTATAAAAAGACAGAATTCCGCGTCGGAACCACGCTCGTTGGAATACGTTCTGTCCGTGCAGACGGCCAGCGGCTACTGTGTATAAGGCGCTCTGCGACCGGCGTATACTGACACCGCAGTTCGTCAGCATTCCACGATAACGCCAGCTTGCACTCGCAACTGCACGTGGTGGCTGAGTCCCAGCCTGTGACCCTAACAGAAAATTCCGCACCGACTAATAGTACAATTTTTTAAAAATTTGTTAAAAAGACAACAAAAAATGGTGGGCGTTTGAAATAAAGATGTACACTGCTGGCCATTAAAATTGCTACACCACGAAGATGTTCTACAGACGCGAAATTTAACCGACAGGAAGAAGATGCTGTGATATGCAAATGATTAGCTTTTCAGAGCATTCACACAAGGATGGCGCCAGTGGCGACACCTACAACGTGCTGACATGAGGAAAGTTTCCAACGCGTACCATCACGTTTCCGATTTTGATAAAGGTCGGATTCTAGCCAATCGCGATTGCGGTTTATCGTATCGCGACATTGCTGCTCGGGTTGGTCGAGATCCAATGACTGTTAGCAGAATATGGAATCGGTGGGTTCAGGAGGGTAATACGGAACGCCGTGCTCGATCCCAACGGCCTCGTATCACTAGCAGTCGAGATGACAGGCATCTTATCCGCATGGCTGTAACGGATCGTGCAGCCACGTCTCGATCCCTGAGTCAACAGATGGGGATGTTTTCAAGACAACAACCATCTGCACCAACAGGTCGACGACGTTTGCAGCAATAACGCCTATAGTGTCAGGCCTATTGTGCGCAGTGTGAATGAATCATTAAAGTTGACATCGAAAGGTAGGAACATATTAATAGCTCGAATTCCAGCGACATCTACTGGTTCAGTAATGAGGAGGCGAGGAGCAAAGAAAATATTGGCACCCTTCGCTCTACTGAGATTGAGGACGCGATACGAATTGCACTGGCGCAAGTGTGTTGAGTTTACCCCAATGGTGTCCAAACGATAGTTTGTAGAGGCGGGCCTAGATCTGGGGGTATGGAGTATTTCTAACATTTGTGGGAGACGAATGGCGACTTGTAAGAAGCCAGAAAAAAGTTCCAGTTCCGACCCTGTTAAAAACTTTCGTAATACAGACTTTTAAACGCCTGTCGTTAAACATACATGACCATGATAACTTATGCGTCACCACCTCCCAAAGAAACAGTTGATTTGATGCCTGTGTTTCGGGCGCCAGGGACTAAACAGAAATCAGATGTTTGTTAATGACTCACCTTCTGACTGATGTCATTTCTCAGTGTTCTTGCTTGCATTTCACGGTTTTCTTGAAATTTTTCGAATGAGGAAGGAACGTTCCTGCTTCTCGTCATCCTATTCCTCTCAAACTGATGCTTAGCAACAGCCTAGGCCATTGCAGATATCCCTGTATCGTTGAGAAACGCGTCATGTTGCGATCTGTTGTCTATTCCAACAAGAGAATAGGCGGAAAAAAGGAACTTTTAAACTGGGAAGGAAATGCAAACAAAATTAAGACAATCGATCAGTCTACAGAAGTCTTTCGCTATATCAGTGCAATCAAAGATTATTTGGAAATACTTCCGAAGTAATGATGTGCGATTCATTTTCCTGCTATGCTCAGGTTAATGAGCAATATGCATTAGCCCTCGAACGTGAGTTAGGTTAAACCCGGGATAAACAGCAATAGAGAAAGATGGCCAACACTTGTAGTTCTTCCATGATACGCTGTGCAGCGCTATCGGTCAGTCGGTAGTTAGTAACGTGCGTGATTGTTGCTGCTCCAGATGACTCCTTATTTCAATTAAAAGTAAGCAATATCCATGATTTTAGTTTTCAATATACCATGAAATTACGTAGTGCGTAATGAACTTTCGATTTAAACGTAACTTAGGCTCTGAGTAGCGGCGTAAACTTTAATTTTAGAATTGTTTAGGCCTAACTGCATAGCGGTATGTAGGTTTTGTTTGACTTTGCGTCCACCATGTTTGACAATGCGCTGTGGCAGTGTCTCCCAGCTGATCGGGAGAGACGGCCATACCATCATTGGGATAGATGGCCATCCCATAAAAGTGTTATATAATAAATTTTAATGGCATCATTATTTTTTTTTTTACAGATGCGAAATAAGTACATTCGAAAGGCCGGCGCTTCTAAGAAATCATGGAAAGAAGAAGACCCTAAAAATGCTATTAATAAAGTAAACAACGACAGTTGTTCTGTGAGAAAAGCTTTCATGTGTTTATTATTCACAGAAAACTCTTGAGAGAAAATTAAAGACTGGCTGTGATTCCAAAATTCTAATGGGTCCTAGTTCTTGTTTCGGTTCAGCTAATGAGTTATGGCTTGTCCACCACATAAAAAAAGCAAGCCCATGGTTTTCCCACGACGAGGGATCGTATATGAAGTCTAGCTTATGATTTTGCTGTGCAACGTGGCCGAAACATAAATTTAATAACGAAAAAGGGAAAGCAGTTTACGATTGGTGACAAGTGTTCTTATCTCGACATCCAGATCTAAGTGTGCAAGAAACTAAAGACGTATCTTTGACCAGAGTACAGAGAATGAATCGTGATGGAGTCAAGGAATATTTCAACTTACTTTCAATCCTGAATGAAGTGGCTTGCTCAATAAACTGGGAAGTATATTTAACATGGATGATACACACCTTCAGTTAAATAGCCCGTCACAAAACGGAGACACTATTATAGTACTTGCATGCTGCAATGCTGAAGGGATGTTTCTCCCTCCTTACATTGTTATGAAGGGAGTTAACAAAAAAAAAAAAACAAAAAAAAAAAGGAGGAGTGGGAGGACAACATGCCGCTGGGAAGTAAGGCTGTCATGTCAAAGAAATCTGCCTATGTGACACTGAGATAGTTTTTGAATGGCTATGGGATCATTTTATGCCCCACAAACCCCTTACCACAGCTAGGCTGATCTTGGATGGCCATAATTCACACTCTAGCTCGGTACAAATTTTGGAGTTTGCCGAGAGGAACAGTGCCATTTTAATGTGCATCCATCCATACTAATTATTATCTGCAGCCGCTGCACCGACATGTCTTACATTCTTAAAGCTTCATTTTTACAGTGTCGTTGAAAAATGGTAACAAAACAATCACCCGCATCGGAAGTTAGAAAGATTGGGGAAACGCTGCAACGCCAGGGAATGCCGTCTCTCGATTCAAAGCAGCAGGAATCTAACCGTTTATCCCAATGCAGCCCCTGATTACGCTTTTGGTAGTGAACCAGGTAGACTCATGGGAAATGAAAACACCAACTTATCTGGCCAAACACTCCTTCATCCTTGCCCTGTTCCCCTGCTAGAGCAGATATCATCGAGTAATCTAGCCAGAAATCCACTGAAAGAGCTCTGTATATGAAGTCTAGCTTATGATTTTGCTGTGCAACGTGGCCGAAACATAAATTTAATAACGAAAAAGGGAAAGCAGTTTACGATTGGTGACAAGTGTTCTTATCTCGACATCCAGATCTAAGTGTGCAAGAAACTAAAGACGTATCTTTGACCAGAGTACAGAGAATGAATCGTGATGGAGTCAAGGAATATTTCAACTTACTTTCAATCCTGAATGAAGTGGCTTGCTCAATAAACTGGGAAGTATATTTAACATGGATGATACACACCTTCAGTTAAATAGCCCGTCACAAAACGGAGACACTATTATAGTACTTGCATGCTGCAATGCTGAAGGGATGTTTCTCCCTCCTTACATTGTTATGAAGGGAGTTAACAAAAAAAAAAAACAAAAAAAAAAAAAAAAAGGAGGAGTGGGAGGACAACATGCCGCTGGGAAGTAAGGCTGTCATGTCAAAGAAATCTGCCTATGTGACACTGAGATAGTTTTTGAATGGCTATGGGATCATTTTATGCCCCACAAACCCCTTACCACAGCTAGGCTGATCTTGGATGGCCATAATTCACACTCTAGCTCGGTACAAATTTTGGAGTTTGCCGAGAGGAACAGTGCCATTTTAATGTGCATCCATCCATACTAATTATTATCTGCAGCCGCTGCACCGACATGTCTTACATTCTTAAAGCTTCGTTTTTACAGTGTCGTTGAAAAATGGTAACAAAACAATCGCCCGCATCGGAAGTTAGAAAGATTGGGGAAACGCTGCAACGCCAGGGAATGCCGTCTCTCGATTCAAAGCAGCAGGAATCTAACCGTTTATCCCAATGCAGCCCCTGATTACGCTTTTGGTAGTGAACCAGGTAGACTCATGGGAAATGAAAACACCAACTTATCTGGCCAAACACTCCTTCATCCTTGCCCTGTTCCCCTGCTAGAGCAGATATCATCGAGTAATCTAGCCAGAAATCCACTGAAAGAGCTCTGTTACCCAAGCCACAAACCACTTTCAGATCCACCGGGTCTACTTCAGCCAAAAATCTCTTGCAAGAAGGGCAACATCACCTCTATCAGGAGCTCCTACAAGATCAGACGATAGGCCTATTTTGGCTGTGATATCAAATGAAACGTCACAAGTTACCCCTACAAAAATTTTGAACAATATTTTACCTTTGCCAGCTAGACCCAAACCTCAAACAAACACACAAAGGCCTAGAAAAATTAAAGCTACTGACTTGACGTCAAAATAAAATATTAAAAAGGTAAAACTGAAACTTGATTCAAAAGGAAAAACAAGTAGGCCTATTGGAAGAAAACGAGTGGAAAATACTCGGACCAGGAAGGTTAAAGGTACTTCAGACCGTTCAGATTCGCCAGATGACGTTCACTGCAAGGAAGAGTCAAGAGTCGAAAATCTTGAAGATGAGGACGATTGCGCCTGACGCGGGAAGACAGCTGAAAAACAGATAAAACCTATGACTGGATTTAGTGTGCCAGATGTAGGCCTCGGTTACATGAATCCTGCATATCATATGTTGATGTTTGCTGTCGATGTAGTAATGCAATTTTTAAAAATTAAAACTAAGCCCATAAAGTAAACACAAGACAACTGACTATCACAGGTTGTGTTCAAAACGACCACCGGCAGTGGTAGTACACGCCTCCAGTTTGGTATGGAACGACTGCTGCACACATGCTAGCATTTCAGCGGAGATATCCGCACAGGCTGCAGAATATGTTGTTGCATATCACAGAGTGTAGTTAGTATGTCCTTGTAGACAGCGCCTTTCAGCTTTTCCCACAGAAAAGGCGCAAGATCCGGGGAAAGGGAGAGCCAAATTACATGTCCTTTGCGTCCAATCCAACGATTTGGAAACAATTCGTGAAGACATGCTGTAGTTCTTCGTGCACTAATCGTTGACAGCCATCATGTTGGTTCAACAGATTCCTTCTGTAAAGGAGCGTCTTCTAGCGTCCGTGGAAAAAAAACGCGCCTATGAGCTGATGTTTCACTATCTCACACCACACGTTAACTCTCCATGGACGCTGACGTTCAACACAATGAAGCCAACAGGAATTATCAACAGACCAACAGTGCATATTTCTGCGGTTTACCTGGCCATGATTGATAAATGTGGCTTTATCATTAAGCACTCTGTCTCAATGCCCATGTACAGAATTTAACACCATTCTCATAATCGTTTCCATGTAGCTCCTGATGTAGAGACATGTGATACAGATGGAACATATGCCGATGGAGAACGCATAGAACACTCGTCTGACTCATGCCACTTTCTCATGCGTTGCGCGGGAGCTAATGTGTGGATCAACTGCAACAGCAGCAAGAACATCAATTTCTCCCTCTTCTGTCGTCACTTGTTTTCATGTGTTACATTATTTAGGCATTACACACCAACTTTCACGTAACTGGCTGAAGAGGTCGATAAATAACTGCAGAGATGGTTGACGTCAATTGGGATACTTGATGTACACACCATACGGGAACAAACTGCAGTCTTCCTACACTCTCCAGACACCATGAAAAAATCGGCTTCTTCTGCATTGGTAAAACCTATCGTCCACACTAACTGACTAACACGTTGCAATGCACTCAAGAAACACACCAATTCATCGTAAGTAAACATAACAACATCGTACCTAACAATTATACCGGTTGAACAGCACAAACAAGTATGCAAACCTTTCGAACTACGATATCTTGTTAACGATCTCACTAAAATCCTGCAACAAACACCACCGACATTCTGATTTACTCTGCTTTTAGTTTGTTAACGTCAACAGACATTGTTAAATTTTTTAAAAAAAGTGTATGTTCTGACAACAAAAACACTTTCCAAGTATTATTACAATCTACACTACTGGCCATTAAAATTGCTACACCACGAAGATGACGTGCTACAGACGCGAAATTTAACCGACTGGAAGAACATGCTGTGATATGCAAATGATAAGCTCTTCAGAGCATTCACACAGGGTTGGCGCCGGTGGCGACACCTACAACGTGCTGACATGAGGAAAGTTTCCAACGCGTACCATCACGTTTCCGATTTTGATAAAGGTCGGATTCTAGCCTATCACGATTGCGGTTTATCGTATCGCGACATTGCTGCTCGGGTTGGTCGAGATCCAATGACTGTTAGTAGAATATGGAATCGGTGGGTTCAGGAGGGTAATACGGAACGCCGTGCTCGATCCCAACGGCCTCGTATCACTAGCAGTCGAGATGACAGGCATCTTATCCGCATGGCTGTAACGGATCGTGCAGCCACGTCTCGATCCCTGAGTCAACAGATGGGGACGTTTTCAAGACAACAACCATCTGCACCAACAGGTCGACGACGTTTGCAGCAGCATGGACTATCAGCTCGGAGACCGTGGCTGCGGTCACCCTTGACGCTGCATCACAGACAGGAGAGCCTGCGATGGTGTACTCAACGACGAACCTGCGTGCACGAATGGCAAAATGTCATTTTTTCGGATGAATCCAGGTTCTGTTTACAGCATCATGATGGTTGCATCCGTGTTTGGCGACATAGCGGCGAAGACACATTGGAAGCGTGTATTCGTCATCGCCATACTGGCGTATCACCGGGTGTGATGGTATGGGGTGCCATTGGTTACACGTCTCAGTCACCTCTTGTTCGCATTGACGGCACTTTAAACCGTGGACGTTACATTTCAGATGTGTTACGACCCGTGGCTCTACCCTTCATTCGATCCTTGCGAAACCCTACATTTCCGCAGGATAATGCTCGATCGCATGTTGCAAGTCCTGTACGGGCCTTTCTGGATAGAGAAAATGTTCGACTGCTGCCCTGGCCAGCACATTCTCCAGGTCTCTCACCAATTGAAAACGTCTGGTCAATAGTGGCCGAGCAACTGGCTCGTCACAATACGCCAGTCACTACTCTTGGTGAACTGTACTATCATGTTGAAGCTGCATGGGCATCTGTACCTGTACACGCCATCCAAGCTCTGTTTGACTCAATGCCCAGGCGTATCAAGGCCGTTACTACGGCCAGAGGTGGTTGTTCTGGGTACTAATTTCTCAGGATCTATGCACCCAAATTGCATGAAAATGTAATCACATGTCAGTCCTAGTATAATATATTTGTCCAATGAATACCCGTTTATCATCCGCATTTCTTCTTGGTGTAGCAATTTTAATGGCCAGTAGTGTATTTATTGGCTAATGATATGAGCCCATGTCTATCAATCCAGTCTCTGACAGCCGTGCACCATTAGCGCTTTCCATTTCCGTAATATTTTCAGTGCAAGTTTAAGATGATTCAACCTGTATGTGTGTTATAACCCCCAGAATAGGACAGACCTCACCCATGTACGAAACCACTGAACTTCAGCCTGAACCATTCCTTCCGTGGCTGGTAGAGTGAAGCGGTGAAGTGCACCATGACTTCCTCATAGTCAGCTTACTCGGTAGGAACACTGCCCATGGTAAGCATGGATCTGGGTACGATACAATACACACATTTCCCCTGCCTAACTGGTTCATGATAATTGCCGTTTCTTAACGCGTATTTTTTAGGAGTTAGTTGCTATCCAATCCTTGTTTCGACACATTCGTGTTACTTATAATGCTCGTACAATATGTATGTTGCAAAGTGATTGACTTCTTGTGCTTTTGGCATTCATGAGAGAAAATTCCAGCGTAAAGGACACAGTGCTAGAATTTTTAAGATCATTACAATTTTTAATAATATTATTAAATTTGTTTGTGATATGGCAGGTCAGATAAATAATCACCTCCTATGATAACAACCACAATGGTTCTCTTCTATTGTTGCCGGGTGGCCATTCTGTCACTTATGAAGCTTTCATGTTTGGTTATTTTTATGCATTTATTGTCGGTTTTACTGTCTGCACTGAGATTTGATTAAGTACAGCATCAGTTTTACTATGGTCACAGGTTTCAAAAGCACCTTTACGCTGTCCTTCCTGACTGTGAATGCTCTCACTCTGGATGTATTTACTGAATGTAACAATAATCTACATCCCACATAGCAGATATATTTATGTCGCAGTGGTATCCAATAAGCTAAGTTTAGCGTGCAACTAGCTTGATTAACTATAAACAGTAGTCAATAATAACTCACAGACATTTGTTTATGAGTTTTGCATTTGAGATTATTTTACAGTCTATTGCGTCCTGTCTGTCAGCATATAACCAGGAATATGGACAGAACTGTATGCAGACAAATGATCAGAACAGGGAGATTAAAGAGATGCTGTGCAAAATCGAAGATCTCAGTCTAAGAACTCCCAGAATCTCCAATGTTCGTAGTGTGTATGCTGGTAGCAAACTGGCCACAACTTTTTCGCTGTTTCAAAACAATGTAAATCAGCGAAGCCCATTAACGATAGAACTTTTACTATAAAGTCAGTATGTAATATATATAAAGAAAAATGTCCATTTATTTGTTTGTCTGTTGGTAATTCATACTAATTTATAGTTTCATTCCGATCATGGCGAAATTTTGTACACTTTACCTTCAAGACAAGAAGAAGTTCACTGTCTACATGAGATATCTTAATCTGACTTGCAACATGTATGTATATCATGTATAAAGAGAAAAGGCTATTACCAAAAATCTCTAAAAATTCTTGGCTGATTTACCGTAAATTTTTACATTCAAGTGAAACAATGAAGAAAATTAATGAAAAACCAAATATATCGTGGTAAACTGACTGAAATACCTACAGCGAGAAGAAATTAACAGTGGCAATACCGATCTTGGAGATAATACCATCAGATGACATTAGATGGTGGGATGAGAGAAAGGTCAACAATTTGACAAAAATATGTTTGGAAACTCTTATTTATTGATTAATTGACGTTGTTAAATACGCAACAAAACAAAGTTGGCCATGAAGAAACTATTGCTGAACTAATAGAGGCCACCATCATCAGAGGATATGGCACAGGTCAACATGTATTATTTTTTTGCATTTCGTTGACACCCAATGATTTAAATATTCCTTCGATATAAAGTAATTGCAGTTTCCCCTGTGACTTTCATTCACTATGAATATCAACAAGGCCCATGGCTAAGTATTTTGTGTAGCAGATAATTAAACGTCCTGGGCAATGGTGGGCGCTGCAGCTAGTATGACATGATGATTAATGACACAAAAATATTGTCCCCCAAATCTGTTTATTGAGACTATGTCATCTAGAGCTAACTGAAATCAAAATCTGTAACACCAGCTATAAACTATATGTGCTGTACTCTTGCCAGTGTGTATTAAGTCATTCGATGCTGAGTGGCTATGAGAAAATAAATTATGTTCTTTAGATAGACATATCTCTCACAGCATAGATGTGTTTAAGCAATACCATCCATTTAACAACATGACGATGTAGGCTGACCAGATACTTGCTGATTAGTGGCTATAAATCTAAACCACAGAAATAGGCCCATAAGTCAATTGCACTTTAAAATCATGATAGCCAAGTTTGTTAAAAGCTAACTTTGCTATAAGAAAACTAATGAAATATTTTTACAATGTTTTTCTTGCAAATACTTCGTAGAACAGTTCGGCTTCGATCTCAATTTGTTAGTTTATTCATTCTGGTCAGCAGGCATCGCTATACAAAACCAAAATTAAATACGAGAAGAAACCATGTCGTACATAATACACACAAAGACAAATCTATCAAAGGAGAGGGACAAACACATGGTATCTCTTCAGGGATAGATACAAGGTATCTCATCAGGTATATGTACAAGGTATTCCTTCAGTATGTATTAATATAACTAAGAATGCTTAATGAAATGTGTGGACAATAACATCATGTGAAGTTAGTAGTTAATGCGACAGGCAGATGGCACTAAATGTTACATTAATACACTGTTATTTTGTATTTAAAATTAGGCCACTAAAATTAGCATGTAATGATACGTTATATATAAGGCAGGTCCATTACAATACTTTTTAGTGTGTATGCCTTCAAGTCAATACAATACTAAGAACTAATTTTGTGCAATCATTGGAAAAGGAGTAAAACATATTATGGTTTGAGCAGGTAAGAGACAGACTTAAACATTTCGAAATAAATTATAATTTCTTCAAGTGAATGGCTCCAAAACATAACACCAGAAAATATTTTGAAAAAACATTGTTTCATTGTTTATTACAATTATGATCTTATTCATAGCTGTCATTTTCTCAGCAACAGTCTGTAGTATGATGTATACAACACTTCACAATAAATTATAGTTGTCAGTTGCAGAGTTATTTTTCTTTTCTTTGCCAGTTTCAACAGTTTAATCTGTCATCTTCAGAAACTTAACATTAGTCTAGCAGATGTCAATATCTTCTTCACAGAAGCATACTGCCATGACATGTCCAAAAATGTACATATTTTTTACTTGTTACTAGCACAACAACTTGACTACACAGATAAATGTGATACATCTACTGTAAATTATAAATCTGTCATTATAATTCTCACATAGAATATATATATATTTGGATGTGTCACAGCATCAAGCTCCTGAGAAGAAGATAGCGAAATCTGCTAAAGCAGTATTAAGTGTCTGAAGATAAAAGATTTATCTATCAAAACCAGTAAAACAAAAGAAAAGTAACTATGCAACTGACAACTGAACTTCATTCAGATATATTTATTAAAATATTTAGTGCCTCTGCAGTACTAAACACTAGATTAAAAATTGGGGGAATATAACAGAGGTTGAGTTGCAGTTTTACTTTACATCTTTGCTTGCTTATTGTAGCGGCACCACAGTTTAGGATAGGAAAAAGTTAGTTTTGTGCAATATTCTGAGCACAAGTTACAGCCAGGTGTGGGCCAGATTGCAGTGAGTTATGCCTTTCAACAGTTGCAAAGTAGAATAGATGCCACAGGGCTATCAAATTGTTGAAAGAGTATACATAGCGGTTTTGCATCTTGCAAGTAGTAGGCAGAAGTAGCCCACTGGCCAACCTAGCGTATTATGAGTACATTATGCAAAGCAGCGCATATGGCAAAACAGAGGTGCACAGCCATGTATAAATAGGTGCGAGTTTCTAACGGGATTCATTCAAGTGTGACAGCTCTCCTGGACAGCGGGGCATGTCACACCACCAGCTACATGAAGTAGCAGATGGGGTGCCAGCGTTCCAGTCCACGGTGCGTTGCTGGTTCTACCCTCTGAGGCTGACACAGGGTCTGTAGCCAGCTAGCGGCGGGCCACTCCATGGATAGATACCGCAGGCAGTCATTCTGGCTCTGAACACAACCCGAGGCGAGAGCCAGAGATTCAGATGCCAGATCGCAGGCGCTTGTTGTCACTGCGATCTCAGCCACCCCGGCGACAAGGATGCAGCTGGCCACTTGCGGCTCACACCAAGTGGTGCTGAGTCAGCAGGGATGCAGACCGCTGAGTCAACAGTCGGCATCCTGATGCCATCGGAACTCCGCGGCTATCCAAGGCCAGCTCGACACAGCATTGCATTGCAAGGGCCACAGGGGTGCTTCCTCAGCATTGTGGGGCCCTGTGACGCAGACAAGATGTACGAGGGTACTGTGGTTGGAAACAATAAATCATTTGGAAAGCTCGGACGAGTCTTAATATGGTGCCTTCTACCTCTTCCTGCTTCATTTGGTCATCGTGATACATCTGGTGGCAGAAGTTGCTACTACATTATGTTTCTTCATACTTAGCTTACATTAATGTTATTTATGTTACCTAGCGAATGTAAATTGTGTGTGTGTAAAATTTTGTACTTATGTATTTTCTGTAATATGAATGCTACACCCACAGATAAAATGTTAACAACATAAATTTAATGGAGGGAAAAGACAAGAGTCAAAAAAAGTTGTAGGAGTGATGTTATGGAGATATGTTGAGAGACAGTGTGTGATTTTTTGTGAAAGATGGTTTGAAAGTATATAAAGTCAGCTGTTTTTCATGGAAAAATGCGTGGAATAAAGCTAAAATGACACATAATAAGGTGGTTCTATTCAAGCAAAAGTTCCCCAGAGATGCTGAAGAAAAGTGTTTGTTCAGAGAAGGCTGCAATGACACTTGTCGATGTCGATCTTGTTAGCCGGGAATGAATTTTATAGCTGAAGAAATAAAAATTTCATTACCTGTGTCAGAAGTGTAGAAAAAGACCCCCGATTGCTACTGACTTCATAATAACATTTTAAAATGAAAAAGACTGAGTTGACTAAGGGATATGTGAAATGTATGTGAAGCAGGTCCAAAAAATTTACACATACGTTTCCTTGCATAAAGAGTGGCGCATGGCTGAGAATAACAAGCAGTCACATTTGAAAAGGCATATCACAGACTTCATGAAGTAGCAATAGCACAACAGTGAAAGAAAATGGACTGAGTGTGTAGTCATTCACAATTGAAAACTTGTGTTTAAGTGAACATTTTGTATCAACCCCATTTGAACATTTCATTCTGAGATTCTTATAAGTATTTTTTAACTCTAAAACTGCGAATTCAGCAGCATTTAGCAGCATCTCAGTGCAGTAGCAGCTATTATTTTAATAAGCAGTTTTCATTAATTCAATGCAAAGAATTGCCACAATTTCATGCATAAGCAGAGACAGCAGATCCAGAAACTCCAGGATCCCTTGCCACTTGAATAAATCATCAGGTAGGATCAGACATCGAGTTTGCATCTTTTATTGCTGCAGAAGGAGTGCTAAAAACAGCAGATTATGCAAGTAAACAATAGTCTGTGCTGGTTAAAAGTAAATCAGTCAGTTCAAATAAACTTTTGTATCACACTTTAATTAGTCAAGGGAAGTTAGTGGTATGAACTCTCTCACAGGATACAGTAAACAGTACCTTAGATTACAGATAGATTGACATATCCCACAATTTAGAAAACTTTCAGTAATAACACAGACAAACGACGTATTTTCTGTTTCACATAATCCGTTGTCAGCAATTTAAAACATGCAACATCATATTTGATAATTGTTTCTGTGGTTTTTAGTGCGTGTTGCTTTCATGGAAATTTGCATTATGTAAATGATACGTATTTGAGTGAATATCTAAGTGTATATATGTAACAAGTCTTATGCTGATGAAAAAATGAAGAAAGTGTGTAGGGTACACAGTGCCAGCAGAAAGCATTTGTTTTATCTAGCGACTGAATTGTGGCAAGGCCATATTCAAATGCAGTAAATTAGAGGGAAGAAGGGATTAGTATCATCTGATGACACAGTTGATAGGCTGTCTGCATTAGTGTTAGCAACAGAATACATATACAGAGAGATCAATCTATTCAGCTAATGTAAACCATGATTATAAGGCAGCACAATATTCAAACCATTACCAACAGACAAACGAAACTCGCAAATAGAAAAATATAGATGTCGAAATTAATTATACGAATCTGTCTTTTATCTGCTCAGATTTTCCTCTTGCAATTAAAATAAAAGATTGTTTCTTGATACAGTAACACAACAGCATGCACAAGAAAGTACTGTAGGTCATGAATTCCATTTATAATAAAGTTCTGTTTGTTCATTTTAGTGGCTTTAATGATGTTACTCTGCACATAACGCTGTGAACACTTTCAACGGTACTGATATGTAGTAATGTGATGAGATATCTTTTGTCTATACTAAATCTACACTGAAGAGCCAAAGAAACTGGTACACCTGCCTAATGTTGTGTAGAGCACCCACGAGCATGCAGAAGGGTCACAACATGATGTGGCATGGACTCGACTAATGTCTGAAGTATTGCGAGAGGGAATTGATGCCATGAATCCTGCAGAGCTGTCCATAAACCCGTAAGAGTACAAGGAGGTGGAGATCTCTTCTGAACAGCACGTTGCAAGGCATCTCAGATATACTCAATAATGTTCATGTCTGTGGTGTTTTGTGGCCAGCGGAAGTGTTTAAACTGAGAAGAATGTTCCTGGAGCCTCTCTGTAGCAATTCTGGACGCGTGGGGTGTCGGATTGTCCTGCTGGAATTGCCCAACTCTGTCGGAACGCAAATGGATATGAATGGACGCAGGTGACCTGACAGGACGCTTATGCAAGTGTCACCTGTCAAAGTCGTATCTAGACGTATCAGGGGTCTCATATCACTCCAACACACACGCCCCAAACTATTACAGAGCCTCTACTAGCTTGCATAGTCTCCTACTGACATGCAGGGTTCATGGATTCATGAGGTTGTCTCCATACGTGTACACATCCATCTGCTCGATACAATTTGAAATGAGACTCGTCCGACCAGGTAACATGTTTCCAGTCATCAACAGACCAATAGCGGTGTTGACGGGCCCAGACGAGGTATAAAGCTTTGTGTTGTGCAGTCATCAACGCTACACGTGTGAGCCTTCAACTCCAAAAGCTCATATTGATGATGTTTTGTTGAATGGTTCGCACGCTTACACTTGTTGATAGCCCCGTACTGAAATCTGCAGCAATTTGCGGAAGGATTGCAATTTTGTCTCGTTGAACGATTCTGTTCAGTCGTTATTGGTCCTGTTCACGCAGGATCTTATTCCAGCCGTAGCGATTTCGGAGATTTGATGTTTTACAGGATTCCTGATATTTGCGGTACACTCCCGAAATAGTTGTAAGAGAAAATCTCCACTTTATTGTTACCTCGGAGATGACGTATCCCATCGCTTGTGCAACGACCATAACACCACGTTCAAACTCACTTAAATCTTGATAACCTGCCGTTGCAGCAGCACTTGTCTTATTGCCGATGGCAGCGCCGAATTCTGCCTGTTTACATATCTCTGTATTTGAATACACATGCCTATACTAGTTTCTTTGGTGCTCCAGTATGTATCATACTGTTTTAACTTTGCACACTCATATACATCTTCATAACAATTACCTATTTTATTCTCATATTTGGCTTTGATTTTATATCATCGGTTCTGAAGACAGTTGTTGACCAAAAGGCATAAAGTGTTGAATTGTTATTAATAAATTACTGTACAAACCGAATTACTGTCTAAGTGTTACCTTGTTCCTAGACCTGTACTTAAATTTCAGATTTTATGTTGCTGAAGGATTTCAGAAAACTGGAATAAATTATAAGCTAAACAGCTAGCACACATACATAATTTATTGTGACACTATAAATTGCTTATTAGTATTGACAGCAATGACGTAATTTGGAGCTGCTGCATACTGTTTTCATAGAAATGGAGAACCACATATTCCTGTCTTGGATGGAATGCAAATACCATTTAGTGATGATTTGTAGAAATGGTAAGAATGTTAATATGCTCCATTTCGCCCGCCTGGTTAGCCGTGTGATCTAATGCACGGCTTTCCGCACCGGGAAGGAGCACGTGGTCCCTCACATGAGTCCTCCTGGCGGACTTGTGTCGAGGTCTGGTGAGCTGGCCAGTCTGTGGATGGTTTTTAGGTGGTTTTCCATCTGCCTCGGCGAATGCAAGCTGGTTCCCTTTATTCTGCCTCAGCTACACTATGTCTGCGATTGCTTCGCAAACAAGTTCTCCACGTAAGTGTACACCACCATTACTCTACCATGCAAACATAGGGGTTACACTTTTCTGGTGTGAGTCATTTCCTGGGGGCGTCCACTGGAGGCCAAACCGCACAATAACCCTGAAAGAGTGGTTCGGTGTGTTGGGGCAGAGGGGTGAAATGGACTGCGGTAGTCATCATGGGGTTGTGGACCACTGCAACTGCGGTGGAGATGGAGCCTCTCTGTCGTTTCTAGGCTCCTGGTTAACATACAATACAATACAATACAAATGCTCCATTTCAGATTATTACCACTAGGAGCATTCTCTACATTTTCCTTGTCTCTGTGTCTTTAAATAAATGTTTTTGAGAAAAAATAGATTTTTTTCAGTCAGTTGCTAAGACGATAGAGCAAAGATGTTCTATAGTATAAAATAAAAAACAGAAGAGAGTCAGTGATGACGACTAGAATCATTATCTTCCATCAGTCTGTAGCAAAGCAAATTCGCAAATTCGTAGTATGATAATATGAGTAAAGTGTAAAGTAAAGAATCATGGACATTTTGTTCTAATCTCTTTCAAAAAATAAATGCCAAAGAAACTGTTTAGTAAACTTTAATTTAAAATAATTCAGTACATCATTATAGTATAAGTAGAATGTCAGTGTACAACAGTCTTAATATAACGTCTTTCAATGGAATGTCTGTGAACCAGGTGTTTTCCTACCCAAAATTTCCTTCCAAAATTTTGCACTACTGTCAGGCTTCAAATCTATATTTTAAGTCAACGAAATCGATTAAACATTTTATGTTGAACCACTGTTTAACGTTGCTGTTGAGTATTCCAAGCCCACAATCGTTGTTTAATAGTCTTACTTGCAAATCCATTGTATGAGGATAAAATCAAATATAATTTACATGGAAACCAATTTATGTCAGCTACAGCTGTAGGAAATGTTGATATTTTAATAGCGAATTGTAAACTCAGCTACATCAGTACAAGAAAATTAATGTTCTCGTAAATGTAATTAAATACTTTAGTTTGCCTGCATTATTACAATTAGCAGCAATAATGATACTTATACTGTAAACGAGTTTTTATTTCCCTTATGTCAATAGAAGCAAAAATATTTGGTTCAGCAGTTGGTTGCACTGCGACAGGTACAATTTTATCTCTGTTCAGTAATTCTGGTGCGCACCGGCGATGGCGTTGTAGTCGCCATCGTGCTGCGGCTGCTGCGGGAGCAGTGCCTCCCGCTCGGCGGCGATGCGCTGGTGCTCGGCGGCGATGCGCGCGTACTGCTCAGCGTGTTTCTGCTTGGCGGCCGCCACTGTCGGCGTGTCTGCCACGGGCAGGCTCACGATTGGGTGGAAGCCCTGCTTGTCCGCCGTGTACTCAACCGTGCGCACCTGGTACCGCGGGTCGATGTAGGCGAACGAACCTGCAAAACCCATTGGCTGCTTTCAACGACAGTCAAAACAATACGATCTACACTGGAAAACTCACCTAACAAAATATTAGCCATCACCTTAAAAGCGCCTATTGATCACTTTGGAAAGCTACTCGTATAGAAGGCAGTGATTTGGCCCTCCGCTGATGATGTAATGCTCGGTTTACACTAGCGAGTTATTGAGCAATTTACTTGTGTGGAGGAACTTGCCGCGCGAGTTGCGAGTGTAAACATATTGCCAAGTCGACTTGCGACTGCAGCAATTCATTGCGGAAGTGGCTTGCTGCACGTTTTCCGCTTCCAGTGTGAACACCACGCAAGAAGTATCTGCAAGTAACTTGCAGCCTTTAGGATTTATTTCTATTTCCTGCAAGTGGGAAGCGCAAGTTATAGTAAGTATGTCGTCTGCATAACACTCATATTTAACATTTTACTTTATGTTGCGACAGTTTATGCAACCATCTTACGTATTATATGCAAACAAATTTCAGAAATGGAGGAGAAATGGGAATGGATGAAGCAGGATACAGAACATTTTATTGAAGCCGTGGAGAGCTACCCCGAAATATGGAACGTGCGTAACTGGGACTTTAAGGATAGAATGAAGAAGATGAGCGATTTAATGAAATCTCGTCGATATTCGGCACATCTGTGAAAGAAATACAGAGAAAGTAGCATAACTTGAAGACACAACCCCTTTGCCACTTGCATCCACTCGCTTGTTGTTTTAGAAGTCTAGAAAAGACGATGTGTAATTATTACATGTTCTATTTAATTTGCTTGTCACTTTCCATTTTATGAGCATTAGAAAAAAAAAAACATTTTCATAAGAATATTCTGTAAAACGCAGTTTATTTTAATAAAAAATTAATTTCATTGTGTGTGTTTTCACATACCTTCAAATAATATTCCCTTTTCAAGACGTCAAAAATGGCTCTACATACATCGGGTACGATCAAAGAAATTGTGCTGACGGGAATATAAAACAAGTACATTAGGGACTTGGGACTTGTATGAGTCTCCTACAAAGAAAAGATTTCAAAATTCAAACTTTTTTTGGTTGTATGTTTCACATAAATAAATGAAACGGCCTATTTAACTCGTAGCTCGCCTGTAGCTATAAATCGTAGAGTGACTAGCAAACGTTGCTTTGCTGAAATAGCAGTACGGAAGTTTGTGTCTCGTTTTGATATGACGAGCGCTATTAACGTCAAAAAACACTCCAGATTATTCGAGGACATTCTACAAAAGTTTTCAAAAGTATCCATGCTCTCCATACTAAGTTCTTGCAAAAGGTTATTATAGGCACCATTTTGCGATCTTCTCATTACCCACTCTCTAACCCAAATACTTCTCTTTTTCTTTTTCACGTTTTTCATTACAATTACAAGAGCTGCAGCATATCTCACCCACCTACTTGTCATTTTATACTTAGGCTGACACTCGTAATGGTACTGAAAGCATATGTAAACAGTATCAGCAAGTTGTTGATGCAAGTTTCTTGCCAAAGAACTTGCGGAAGGATCTTCCTTAATTCTTGCGCTGCTGTGTAAACACAGCTGCAAGCGGCTCGCAATAACTTGCAGCAATAACTTCTGCAAGCGACTTGCTAGTGTAAACCCAGCTTAAGTTATGGCAAGGAAGTCTCTTAATGTGGTATGTGTGTGTGTTCCAGTTAGCTGCATAGTATCACGCAGTAACATGGGTCGACTTGAAGACACGACACAATGACAGAAAGGAGCTATCAATAATGAATGTGCAAATTACTGCATTGTGAATGTTGTCCAATTTTTCGGTATCAGTGCGGAATGTCCAATGTGTTCACAAGGAATGGTGTAATTCTCGCAACCGTGTAGCATGGCATAAGAACAGTAGTCGTAAAAAGATCCTAACCAACAATGGCTGGAGACAATTGTCAATATAATCAGATTCAAAACAAATGGGAGCTGAGCTATTAGTGAATGCAGACCCACTTCAATCAGTTTCCGAGCGAACATCGCGAAGAAAACTGCATGCAATGAACATTTGGAGTCAGGTACAACACGTCTTACACTGCTAATCAAAACACCGCTGGTCAAGGGGTCGATTCCGACCACAACTTAAATTTAGAAAAAAAAAAATCGCCATCAACGACAGCCGAATGCCTGTGGAGTACCATAATTCTACCAACAGCCAGAGGGGAGCAGAAGATGGAATTATGGAAATATACAAACTTGTTAGCAGGAATGAGAGAATAGAAGGACTCTTCCAGCTCTGCAATAAATTTCAGCCAGTAATAGCGAATGTACTGTTCAAAAGTGTCAAAAGGAAGAGATACACTTTGAAAAGACTTGGAAATATTGGGTTGATATTGGCTGGATTATTTCGTGATGGGGCAGAGATTTCGAAATCAGATACTGGAGTGTAAGGCGTATCCAGGAGTCACAATTTACTAACGAAGAATATTAGGCCGAAGATCACGTGAATAGTCAGGGAGAATCAAACTGTAAAGACGTGAGATACAGAAGTACTGCAGAATAATAATGGGTGCCTGAAGTTCTAGGATGTTAAAGATAGGGCGTTAATGAATACTAGCGTAGGCAGTTTAGCTGGAGAGGATTGGGCATCCCTAAAAAGGGCACTCAGAAGTTGGGCAGAAAAAAAACATAGGTACAAGGAAGGTAGCTTTGAATAAATATAGGGTGATACCTCAACTGATCGACAAAAGGAAGATGTGCACAAATTTTCAGGAACAGACGAGAATAAAAGAATATAGTTCACTTAGAAATAATGTCAATAGGAGTAGTAGGGAAGTTAAATTGAAAGAGCTGTAGGAAAATATATAGCAACCAAAAAGAAAATAATCGTTGGAAAGGCAGATTCAGCACACCCAATGACCTTCAGAGAAACTAACAGCGAGTACATCAACATTAAGAGCGCAAAGGGAACTTCACTGTCAAACGCAGAATAAATAGCGGATGGATGAAAATAGTACATTCAGGGCCTCTAAGGGGCGCTAGAACTATTTTCTGAAGTGACAGAAGACCAAGTGGAAGACATAGATGATACAGTATTAGAGATCGAATTTGAAAGAGCTTTGAGTGGCTTGCGATGTGGCAAGGTAGGAAGGAGAGACAACATTCTTTTGAAATATGAAACATCGTTCGGGGAAATTGGAAAAATACGGGATGTCCAGATGCAAATTACAAAATGTTTCAACCAAATGTTCTTTAACCGTCAGGGGGACATTAATCAGCACGACTGCGTTCATTGTAGCTTTGCTTTTTACAAAGATATGAACAGCGGTATGACTTTTTAAATGGCACCCTGTATTTTTTATCCGGTAATTCATTTCCTCTCCAAAGACCTATTTAAAAATGTAGCATAGTGTACCATTCACTGAAACACAACGTTATTAATTACCTAACACAACACTGAATTTAAGCCTGGGATCACAAACTTGCTGGAGTTGTCAGAAAACAAATGAAAACCATGTGAAAACATAACACAAAATTGACTTTGACTGTCCTGTACCATTGCCCAGGAGTAGAATATTCAAAGGTGCTCAAAGTGGTGACCCTGGACACCGATACACTGGTGCACTCGTTGAATGAAAGAATTATTTACTGGCTCAGTGTTGCCTGCTGAAGGGAATTGCAAGCAAGCACGATATGTTCTTGCATGTCCTCAGGAGCTGTTGGAATATCGCGATCGACAACGTCTTTAATCCATCCCCAAAGAAAAATGTCCAGAGGATTTATATCAGGAGACCTATCAGGCCAAATAACTGTTCCTCCGCGACCAATCCATCTGGCAGGATACCTTCGGTTCAGAACGCGACGTGCGCGCTAGGCATTATGTGCTGGACATCCATCGTGTTGATTCCACATAAGCATTCTGGTTCTAAGCGGTACTTCATCCAGAAGAGGAGGGAGAATTCGTCTGAGGAAGTTGTCATTACGCTGTGCCGTTTAGACTACCATTGATGAAATAAGGGCCAATAATTGTAGTACCAAGCATCCCACACCAGATGTTAACCCTCCATTGATGCTAATGTTCCACCTGTCCAACCAATCGTGGGTTGTCGCTGGACCAATAATGCATGTTCCTTGTATTTACCTGTCCTTTGTTTGAGAAGGAACATTCATCAGTAAATAGAACACTGGAGAAGGAGTTCAAGTTGGCGAGGATTTGCAGCTGTGCCCACTGACAGAAGTGTACACGGTTCTGGAAATCATTCCCATGCAGTTCTTGATGTAGATGTACACGGTAAGGATGGAACTGGTGACGTGTAAGAATACGATGTACTCTGGTTTTAGGTATGCCAATCTCGTGTTCAAGCTGTCGTGTGCTCACATGTAGATTTACAGCAACGGAAGCGAGAACAGTAACTTCGGCAGCTTCGTCTTCTCGAGTGCTAATGACGATTACGTTGTCGTGGGTTGAAACTTCCCGTTTCCTGAAGCGTCGCAACAAGACGAGAAAACATTCGTCGGGAAGGTGGGTCCTTGTCAGGATATCGCTCTCTGTGCAATTGCGCTGCCTGCGTAGCATCTCGCCTACCTTCAACAAAAACAATAAAAGGAACGTTATGTCGATGCAGTTTGTAGGAAGGACAGCCGTTACTGTATGTCTTCCCTACACAACAGTATTTAAAAGGACTAAACTACCATACTAAATGTACCTGTACATAAGAAAACAGTACTGTAATTACTGTTCTACTAACTGACATTCCCCATTGATGAGTATCATTTCTGCCTTCTCTTCGTTGGTGTACATTCTACTCACACAACTCTTCAACTGACGATGGTTGGCGGAATGACGGGTGTTCATTCTACTTATGTTTACATTTGTCCTCTGTCAATGTCAGCAGGTGGATGTATTCCATTACCCCGAGTACCAGCACTAAGCACTGGGAGCGTCAACTCAATGTTGTGTTATGTAATTAACAACGCTGTGTTTCACTGAATGGTACACTGTGGTACATTTTTGAATAGGTCTTTAGGAGAGGAAATGAACTACTGAATAAAAAATACAGGGTGCCATTTAAAAAAGTCATATCGCAGAACATATCTTTGTAAAAAACAAAGCTATAACGAAGGCAGTCATGCTCATTGATGTCCCCTGACGGCTAAAGAACATTTGTTTGAAACAATTTGTAATTTGCATCTGGACAAACAGTTATTTAGGGTGGTCAAGATAGATGGGACATCCTGTATATCATTCAAGTCAATACATGAGATTGGAGACTATCGGACTTTCAGGAGACTATCAACCACACAATCCCGAAGACAGCCAGTGTAGATAAATTCGAGAATTATCTTAATAGCTCATACATAAACTGCACACAATATACAGGAGAATGTAAAAGAAAATTGAAAGTTTGTTACATGACGATCAGTTTGTCTTTAAGGAACTTATATCACTGTGCTTAATAATGAAAGCAACACTTAACGAAAATCAAGATACTTTTATAGGATTGATTAATTGCTCTATGAAAAGCGCTTGATGACGTAGCTTGGCGCAAGACGTTTGAAATAATGAGAAAACTATAGGGAATGGTGAGTAATGTGCTATATATATATATACAAGAACCATGACGGAACAATAAGAATGGAAGACGAAGGAGGAAGCGCTCAGTTAAAAAAGAAAAGAAAAACCGGTGTAAGACAGGAATATATTCTCCCCTGCTGTTACACATGAACATCGAAGAAGTGATGACGGAAATAAAAAACATTCATGAGTGCGATTAAAACATCAGGGAGAAAATATGTCAATGGTAAGTTTCGCTGACGGAATTGTTATCCTCAGAAAAAGTGAAAAATTATTTCAGGATCTCCTGAATGAAATGAACAGTTTATTGAGCACAGAATATCGATCGAGTGTAAACCGAATAAAGACAAAGTTAAAGAAGCATATGATCAAAACTGATGACCGCAAAATATACGAAGTGAAATAATTCTGCTGCAAGAGCAATTCTGCTATAAGTGGAATAATTCTGCTAGATACGGCGGACGAAACGAGGAGGATGTAAGCAACAGACTAGCACAGGCGAAGATGGAGTTCCTTGCTGAGAAAAGTTTACTTCTCTAAAGTATATGACTTAATTTGAGGAAGAAGTGTGCGAAAATGTACATATGAAGCACAGCATTCTATGGAAGTGAGTCACGGACTGTGAGAAAACCGGGAAAGAAGTTTATGGAAGCGTTGGAGTTGTGTGTGTCGTGTCAAGAAGCTGCAAATTAGGTGGACCTTTAAGGTAATAGATGAGAAGGGTCTCCGTAGATTCGGCGAGGGCAGGAGTATGTGGAAAACACTGATTAGACGTAGGAATTGTATGACAGGACATGTGTAAAGACTTCAGGGAATAGCTTCCATGGTATTAGAGGGAGCTGTAGAGGAGAAAAACTGTAGGGTAAAACAGAGATTCGAGTTTAATGATTGAAGAGTTTTGACGTCCGTGTTTGTCTGAGATTAAGAAAAGATGGAGAGAAAGTTATACCTGGCCACATCAAAGCAGTCAGAAGACTGATGACAAAAAAAAGCCACTGTCCACGGCGGTGCATATACGAGGAGCGTTCCATATTGATTTACGCTTTATTTTCCCATTACTCATGGTGCGCCGTTTGGCTCATCATTATGCTGGAAGTATGTAGTACTTCGGTTTAACCGTAGGTGACAGGACAATCACTAGAAGTGTAATCCAGGACAGTAAAGTCCAATTTCCCAACAGCTGTGATTATGTGAGAGGACAACATGGATTTTAATCATCAAGGACAGCGCTGGACGATTTTGTTTCTATGAAAGGACGGTGTAAACGCTGCGGGTCTTCACAGGCGATTAGTGGGTGTGTATGGAGAGGGCGCAAGCCATGAAAAGTGGTCTTGCAACACGACAACGCTCGTACCTACACGTGTCGCAAAACCTCGACTACCATCTCTGAATTGGTATTGCAGGTAAAGCCACACCCAGTGTTTTCTTCTGACTTTGCCCCATTAACTTCCGTACGTCCTCCTCGAACCACTTTTCTGGAGCCTGTCGCACTCATCGCAGGACATATACTCGCAGTTCCTTGAAGTCTGCAAAACGACCTCTCCGTGCAGAGGTTTATTCATAGCCCTGAATAGGTGGTAATTGAGAAGGAGCCAAGCCGGGAGAAAACGATGGGTGTGGCACTACCTGGAACCCAGTTTCAGCGAGGTAAGATAGGCTTTCCGATTTGTATGGCGACGAGCGCTGTCGTGTTGCAAAAGCACTTTTCGTGACGAATCATACTTCCACACACTGCCACCAATCGTTTGTGAATGCCCACAGTGTTTACACCTTTCTACATTGTTCACCACTGTTCTTGATCATCACACTCCATGCTCACATAGTGACAGCAGTTGGGAAATTGCGCAATACTGTTCAGGGATTACACTTCCAATGATCGTCCTCCCATCTACTGTTAGAGATGAATCAAATGATGCACTATGAATGATGGGAAAAAATAAACTTTAAATCAGTATGGAACGCCCCTTGTAACTATACATCGTCAGTAGAAAGCGGACAGCAGCTGGCTGGAAGCGTGTAATATTGTCCGACAAGTCGTGATTTTGCTTCTTTTCAAACGATGCAAGGCAACGAGGGCACCGCCAGCCCAGTGAGGCGTTTAACCCGCAGTGGTGGCGGGTGTAGTTCAGGACTTTATGATTTTGTGAGCGTGATTTTCCTATCGTGACTTGGGTCTACTCACTTCGATTATCGTTAACACGATCTAGAACGTTTGTTTCGACATTCTTCGTGACCAAATGTTTTCTTTCCTTCCGGATCTTTATAACGAGTGTTGTGCAGACACTCCGGTCTTCCGAGATGACAAAATCCGTCGACACAGGTTCGATTTTATGAATACTTAGGCATCCTACCGCCCTCGACTGGCCCTCGTATATCAACAGCTCTTAATGTCCACAGAAAATGCCTGGGACTATTTGGAACAACTGGTGAAAAGTAACAGTCATCATCCCCGGAATTTGCTGGCTTTGTCGGATCTAAGCATCAGTGAGTGGCTTCTGCTGATATGGCATGCATGAAGAAACTCGTGGACTCTGTTCCTCGCCGAGCTGAGACCTTAATCAAGACTCGAAGCGGTGTTACATGGCATTAGCGTGGAGCTACCTGTTTATGTGGTGTGCTGATTATATGAGAGCTAATCTTTTTTTTTCTCTCCAAGGTCCAGTCGGTCGCTAAACTAAAACCACAGTGAAAACGCAATGACGCTTTGCGCAGATGCGTTGCAGAGTGGGTTTAGTACGCCAGTCGATTGCGTCACGTAACGCTTTTCTGTTCTGAGCGCACAGTGAGAACGTAAAGATGTCTAGAACAATAGTGTCTCCTGCGAAGTGTGAAGTGCGTGCTGTCGTTCAATCTCTGCATCCTGACGGTTTCCGCCCGATTTCATGCAGTCCACATAACGTAACTGTCACGTGTGACAGTGGAGTGCAGCTTTGAAGCAGGACATGCCGTCCACGACGCAGGCGGTCAGAGAAGGAAGCGAGTGTCAACCGATGATCTTGTTCAACGAGTGGATCAGGCGATTCGAGAAAACTGACTACGAAGGGCAATTCAGAACAAGCGAAGAGGAATATTGTCACCAGGCACTTCTTCATGACAATGATCGACGGCACGCTGCAGCTGCGACAATGACGTTCGTGCAGTATTTTAACAGGAGTGTTCGATCATCCACCATACCGCACGGACCTGGATCCCTTGATTTTCAACTTCTTGCTCACATGAACCGCTATCTACGAGGACAGCACTTTGGCTCAGACAACGAGCTGCAGATCAGCATGGAGAACTGGCGGGCAGCTGCTTCTATGACGAGGGTGTTAAAATTTGGTACCACGCTGCGATAAATCTCTAAGAAGGAAAGATTCCCAAGTGTAAATAAACGATCTTGATGAAATTTGGCGATGTGTAGAGGGGTCAAAAGAATGCAATACGTGTTTTTTGTTTGTGTTAGTTTCATTTTTAGGGGGTACAATACATCCTGAAAGGTAATTTGGAACATTATGTTTAGACGAATATCTTCGAAACGGCAACATATAAAAATGTCTTTCACACATGTGTACGCAATTAACGTTGTTGAAAACTATATAATCAATTTTTTAATAATTTGAAATTTTGCAATGTACCACCACCATCAATTTATTTCGAAAAATGAAAACTTTTGCTACAACATAAAGTATCTTTTCAGCCACATTTGTTCACGTGTAATAAAGCTCGTTTCTGGACTACCACTTCTGGTAAATAAGCTGTACACAACGTGCTGTCGGAGTATTTTCAGCACACCTAATTAAAATATGTGAACATTCATTACCATTCAAATTATTGATTTTACTTATATTTGCAAAAAAAGCATTTATTTATATATTACCATTATTGTAATGATTTTGCAACATAATGATTAGTTACTTATTATTTTTAATTAACGAAATACACGTTTGTGAAACGGTAAACTAAAGAACCAAAAAAGAACACGAATGTAAAAATGACAGTTAAATATAAAACAAATAAAAAATTAAAACACTAACACATGTTTAGATATTTTAAAGAGATATGTTGAAAATTCTCTGACAGTGCACTGTGTACAGCTTATTCTCCAAAAATGCTATTCTACACCCCAGCTTTATTACACGTGGACGTATGTGGCTCAAAAGTTTCTTTAACTTTTGTTGTAAAAGAAGTTTCCGTTTTGCAAAATAAATTGGTGTGGTATAGCGCAAAATTTCAAATTATTATAAAAGTTGATTATACAGTTTTCATGAACTATTACATATCGACCTTTATACCAAATACATTTTTATATATCGCCGTTCTGAAGGTATTCCCTCCGAACCTAACATTCCAAAATGGTGTGTTTTACCTTTTAAAAACAATACTGGACACGCACAAAAAATACATATAGTGTTATTTTGCCCCCTCTATACACCCGCCAAGTATCATCAAGAACGTTTATCTACACTTGAAAATGTTCCCTTCTACGTCTGAGTAGCGACTATGTATAAAAGTAGGTGGAAGGTGTAGCTAAATGTTGCAAATGAAACATTTTTAGGGTTACGTGCCTCAATCTGTAAAAACAGAACACTTACAGAATCGTTTTGTTGTCTGTCTGTCGGTCTGTTGGACTGTAAAGAACCCTTTTTCCCAGAAACGGGTAAACGTAACAAGCTCAAATTTATGCCACATATTAAAGTCAGAAGTCCCTTGGCGGTTGAAAAATTTCAAGTCTCTAAGTCAGTTCAGTTAAAAGATACAGTCATTTACGTCAGATATTTCGATAATCGAAAACTCACACATCAAATCCTGCAGGGTGCTTCCCTTTGAACTAGAATCATGAAATTTGGCAAGAAGCAAAGTTTCACAGTACAAGTAAAGCAAAATATCTTAAACTTGTTAAATTGTAATTGTATTACATTAAAAGTATGTTTGCTATTTGAACATACATGTCTTTCATCATCCGTCAGAAACATAATCGCCGAACATTGCTGCATCGAAACATAATATATACACTCATGCTCATAAATTAAGGCTAATGCCGGTACACGGTGAAACAATGTTCTGGTGGGGAGTTCGCGAGTTTAAACCACCTCAGGGTATGACCATGCGGTGCATTTGACCTGCCGTCGTCGCACGGTGGCGCTGGCAGCAGTCCACATTCGCAGAGCTGTGTTGCTGCATGTCAAAGTACGGTGCAGCGAATAAGTGTGCAGACGTTTTTAGACGTGCTAATGATGACTGTGTGTTGGAAATGGTTCAAAGAACACATATTGACGACGTTATGAGAGGTAGAATACTAGGGTGACAGGAGGTTGGTCAAACACAGCAGGTCGTAGCACGGGCCCTCCGTGTGCCACAAAGTGTGATCTCAAGATTATGGCAACGACTCCAGCAGACAGGAAACGTGTCCAGGCGCTACAGTACGGGACGTCCACAGTGTACAACACCACAAGAAGACCGATATCTCACCATCAGTGCCCGCAGACTGCCACGGAGTACCGCAGGTAGCGTTGCTCGGGAACTTACCGAAGCCACTGGAACAGTTGTCCCCAGGCACACAGTCTGCAGATGACTGAACAGACGTGGTTTATCCGCCCTGAGACCTGCAAGGTGCATTCCACTGACCCCTGGTCACAGGAGAACCCGTAAAGCGTGGTGTCAAGAACACAGTATATGGTCAATGGAACAGTGGTCCCAGGTTATGTTCACGGACGAGTCCAGGTATAGTCTGAACACTGATTCTCGCTAGGTTTTCATCTGGCGTGAACCAGGAACCAGACACCGACCCCTTAATGACCTTGAAAGGGACCTGAATGGACGTCGTGGTTTGATGGTGTGGGGTGGGATTGTGATTGGTGCACGTACACCCCTGCATGTCTTTGACAGAGGAATTGTAACAGCTCAGGTGTATCGTCATTTTGCACCAGTATGTCCGCCTTTTCAGGGGTGCAGTGGGTCTCACCTTCCTCCTGATGGGTGATAACGCACGGCTCCACCGAGCTGCCATCGTGGAGGAGTACCTTGAAACAGAAGATATCAGGCGAATGGAGTGGCCTGCCTGTTCTCCAGACCTAAATCCCATCTACCACGTCTAGGATACTCTCGGTCGACGAATCGCTGCACGTCTTCAAACCCCTAGGACACTTCAGGAGCTCCGACAGGCACTGGTGCAAGAGTGGGAGGCTATACCCTAGCAACTGCTCGACCACCTGATCCAGAGTATGCCAACCTGTTGTGCGGCCTGTGTACGTGTGCATGGTGATCATATCCCATATTGATGTCGGGGTACATGCGCAGGAAATAGTGGCGTTTTGTAGCACATGTGTTTCGGGACGGTTTTCTCAACTTATCACCAATACCGTGGACTTACAGATCTGTGTCGTGTGTGTTCCCTATGTGCCCATGCTATTGGCGCCAGTTTTGGGTAGTGCCACGTTGTGTGGCACCACATTCTGCAGTTATCCTTAATTTATGAGCATGAGTGTATATTACAGTCATGTTGTAGTAAGTAAATGAAAATGTTTTATTAAATCATCTCTCTCTACATATGTAAATTTAACTCCCCTGCTCGCTTCTCTTTTACGTACGGGCCAGTCTGAGGAACTACTGTAGAGAATTTGATACAATCTTGCAATTCCCGGTTTCAATATCTTGCCAGTATCGATACCGATAACGGGCGAAAACCATTGGGATTCTCGATTCCGAGGATCGATGAACTATAAAATTAACTTTGCACAGAACTCTCAGCGCGCGCGTCCTACCCGCAGTTGACCAATTATTTACTTTTCCTGTGGTTTCCATTTCACGGCGATAGCCGTCGTAGTAACGTGTTGTGGATTCACACGAGAAAGAAGAAGAAATGATGGTTACTGACCCCTGACGACGCCGGAGCCGTCGCTCTCCTCGTTGTGAGTGCGGTCGATGTGTCCGGGGTAGCGGCCGGCCACGTAGACGAAGCTGTACGGCTGTGGCGGGCCCTCCGTGGTGGTGGTCGTCAGCGAGCCGTCGGCGGCCACGAAGCGCCCCCAGGTCGGCGCACACAGCGCGGACACCAGGAGCGGCACGAACAACAGCGACGGGGCCTGCGCACAGGCGGAGCCACGTGCTGCCGTTAGCGACCTCGCCGTGGCACTTGTGTGCCATTACAGAATAAACAAATTAACATTTCATTGTAAACTGACAGTCTTCCCCACACTGGGGCCTCGAACCTTGAAGTGCAAGGTTTCGAGTTTGAGTCGATATCCTTCACACAGTTTTAATCTTCCAGGAAGTTTCAAACCAATGTACACACAACTGTCAGCGCGAAACATTCACTCGAGACTATACGAGCTGTCTCTTCCGAAGTTCGGCGCTATGTGTAGGTAAGACATGCAACCAGTCGATTTTTGAATTTCATAAGAGTTGTTGTACCAGCAAGTAGTTTTCGAGTCACTGCAAGCTCGTCGTCACCAGCCAAGTGCACCTAAGTATTTTGTGTGTGGGGGGGGGGGGGTCTGGAGAAAGAGGGTAAGAGGGAAGAGTGGGAGAGGGAGAGGGAGAGGGAGAGGGGGAGAGAGAGAGAGAGAGAGAGAGGGAGAGAGAGAGAGGGAGGGAGAGGGAGAGGGAGAGGGAGAGGGAGAGGGAGAGGGAGAGGGAGAGGGAGAGGGAGAGGGAGAGGGAGAGGGAGAGGGAGAGGGAGAGGGAGAGGGAGAGGGAGAGGGAGAGGGAGAGGGAGAGGGAGAGGGAGAGGGAGACTGTGTGTCTAAGCTGGCTAAAACATATAGTGCTGAAAAAAAAACTAGTACATCTGAATAGCCAACGTCGATTTTGACCCGCCACATGGGGGACAGTTCATGTACTGAAACTTCCTGGTAGATTAAAACTGTGTGCCGGGCCGAGACTCGTACTCGGGACCTTTGCCTGAGTCGTGAGTCGTGCTCGGGTAGCTCAGATGATAGAGCACTTGCCCGCGAAAGGCAAAGGTCCCTAGTTCGAGTCTCGGTCCGGCACACAGTTTTACTCTGCCAGGAAGTTTCATATCAGCGCACACTCCGCTGCAGAGTGAAAGTCTCATTCTGGAAACATCCTCCAGGCTGTGGCTAAGCCATGTCTCCGCAATATCCTTTCTTTCAGGAGTGCTAGTCCTGCAAGGTTCGCAGGAGAGCTTCTGTAAAGTTTGGAAGGTAGGAGGCGAGGTGCAAGCTGTGAGGATGGAGTGTGAGTAGTGCTTGGGTAGCTCAGATGGTAGAGAACTTGCCCGCGAAAGGTAAAGGTCCCGAGTTCGAGTCTCGGTCTGCCACATCGTTTTAATCTGCCAGGAAGTTTCATATCAGCACACACTCCGCTGCAGAGTGAAAAACTCATTCTGGAAGTAGATGTACTGATAATGGTTTCAACGCTGTCCGCCAGGATGGTTCAAATGGCTCCAAGCACTATGGGACTTAACATCTGAGGTCATCAGTCCCCTAGACCTAGAACCACTTAAACCTAACTAACCTAAGGACATCACACAGATCCATGCCCGAGGCAGGATTCGAACCTGCCACCGTAGCAGCAGCGCTATTCCGGACTGAAGCGCGTAGAACCGCTTGGCCACAACGGCCGGCCGTCCACCAAGAGATAGCATAGTGGCATAACTGCCGGAGCACCATCTGTGTCTATCCTTTAATAGGGAATGTCCACTGTCAGAAGGCTCATTCTGGTGCAAACGTTTCAAGCAAGCAGGCAACCATGCCACACAGACGCTCTCCCACTTCCTACAGCCAGCTGAGCGAGCTGGAAAGGGGTTATACTGTGGCCTTCCGAGTGGCTGGATACTCCTTTTGGAGAATTGACACACACGTTGGACGTGCCGTGTCATTTGCGCAACGATGCTCGTATCAGTGATAACGTGAACATTCTCATGCACACAGACGAGGTTCTAGAAGACGCCCACGCAGCGCAGACGCCCGCCAGGGTTGTTGTAACGTAAGGACACCTTCCACAGCACAGATAACAGGGCAAGTGAGCCCACGTGTTTCAACACGAGCTGTTGTTAATCGGTTATTAGCAGTGGGACTACGTGGACGTGCACTTCTAGCCAGTCTACCACACACGCCACAGCATCGACGTGCAAGGCTGCACTGGTGCTGTCAGAGGACAACTTGGAAGATGGAATGGCGCACCGTGGTCTTCAGCGATGAAAGCAAATTATGCCTGCATGCAACTAACGATCGTTTGCGCGAACGGCGTAGACCTGGTGAGCACTGTCTAGCGGAGTGCCTTTGTTCAACACACACTGGCCCAACCCCAGGACCTATGGTCCGGCGTGCAACCAGCTACAACTTGAAAGGTGGCTACATTGAGCCACAGAGCCAGATATCGCGCTAGAGAGTATTGTTCCGCCGCCTCCACTGGCAGTGATTATTGAGAAGTAGCGGTGGGAGTGCTTGTCGAGGACTCGTAGTAGGCAGTGCTTGCTGAGATGTGGTAGTGAAAAGTTCTTGTCGAGATGTCGTAGTAGTGAGTGCTTGTTCCATGTTTTATGCAGTTATTTGATGGGCTAGATAGCAGATGTTGTTCTAATGGAGATGTTGTAATGATTAGAGTGCTTTTCGTCAATATATATGAAGGTAACAAAACTCGGTTTTTTTTTCCCATTATTTCAATGTCTTGAATAATGCGTCATTACGGGTTCAGTCAACAAAGCATCTGGCTTGTGTTCTTGTATTAGAGTGTAATTCTGGTTTTCTTGCGCAATTATAGTATTTCTATTTTTTAATTACTTCAGTATAAATGATATTTAGCTTTGTTGGGTTCGTAGGTTTTATAGTTGCTGGGGACTTAATTAATTGCTTGTATTAACGGAAATTTTCATTTCATTCTTTGTTGTTGTTCTATGCAGTCAGATTGCGTACTAAAACTAGTCAGGGCCAACCGTTTACGAAACTTCGTAATCGGACAAACAGCGACAAAAAAAACATAAAAGTATTTGCATTAATATATAATTAAGCCCCCATGCACGTGGCGACCCTGCCAGGATCGTCCCTTGGAATCTTCTGATTGTAAAAATAGTAGACAGTAGTATTGTTGTAGTAATTTGTAGTTTAGTAATTGTAGTCTATATTGCATGTGTAGATTTGGTAATTGGCATTCTTCTAATGGTATTTTTCAAAATTTAATTTTTGTTGTCTTGTCTACAGGTTTGACAATTTAGTGCAATTATTTCAATTGTTCGTTAATCGTGTTTGAAGGAAACATTTCGTGTAAATGGTATTGTTGGAGATAAAGAGTCATTGTGTGTAATTTTCGTACAGTGACGAGTTTTGTATGTTTTGTAAATGATTACGCGATCGATGAAAAAGGCAAAAATGATGGATAGTCAGAATGACGAAATTGTTGACATGGCGAACTCGCCAACACAGGAGAACAGTATGTTGAATAATGAAATGGAAAACAATGTAATAAGTCGGGAAAATAGTCCGGAACCATTTCAAAATTTTTCCCAATCAGAAAATTCACAGAATACGATATTAACGATAGAAGATTCTGGAATAGTATTGAACACGGATAGCTTTATGGCTATGCAGAAGGAAGTTAGTTTTGCGAGAAATGTTAGGGGGGAAAAGAATTTTGAACCATTTAATATGGAGCAGTTGATGGGTGTAATATTAAATTTGAGATCTGAATTAAAAGCAATGGGATCACAGTTGGAATCTGCATTAAAAACAGAGATGGAAGCAATGGCAACACGGTTAAGTTCACGAATAGGGACATGTTTCAAAAACATGAATGAGGAATCAAAGAAAGAAATTAGAGAAGAAGTACAACCGATTTTGAATGCTCACAATAATAGTTTAATTTCAACAGAAATTAGACAAGAGGAACAGGACAGAGAACAGGAAGAAAAAGATCGCATGATAGTACAGAAATTTTCAGAGTTAAATTTACAACGTGCACACGATAAGGAAGAAATATTTGAAAGAATCGAGGAATCAGTACCAAATGACAGGACAAATAACTTAACGCAACAGTATGAACAGTTAACTACTAAATGTGACAATACCGAAACCCGAGTCGCGACACTTACGGCAGACGTAGATAAACAGAAAGAAAAAATAGGTGACTCATCGGAAAGAGTTGAGGAAATTTCAGATAAATTGACAAATCTTATTTTACATGGGGACAGAGATTTGGATGATACAGCTCCATTAGCGTTTGCAGAAACCGAAGAGTACCAGAACATAAATAAGCATGTTGAAAATCAGGGAACATTTAATGAATGCGTGAAAAGGGAATTTGAGGCATTAAAAAAGCAAGTCAAACAAATTGAAGGCGAAATCGTAGGAAAAGACAGCAAAAGAAATTTAGAATCACAGATAGCAGAGGGGTTTGAAGAAAGTAATTTGTTTCATTTACGGGATGCAACAAGAGGGCGCCAGGTGCGTGAACTTGACAATAATCGACATTGGGACAGGAACAGTCGCGGTAGGTCTTTGTCGCCACGAGGTGAAAACTTTGACTATAAACACTTCTTGACTGTTCGGAAATTTAAGATCTTTCGCAATTCTAAGAATGACGTACATCCATGTTCATGGTTAGATCAATTTACGTACGCACTTCCACCAAATTGGCCATTAAGTCACAAACCGGAAATTATGTGCGGCTATTAAGGTCCTCAGGGGATTCACTACACTAAGTGAATATGTGCCGTAGCGTGCATAGGGCCCCGAGCTGTAGTGGTGCTATTTCCCTTTCAGTTTTCTGCACCTCTGTCTACTCTTTTACTATTCTTTGCATCTGTCAAAACAATTCTTCGACTATCAATCTATCTAGAGAATCGGTAAAGAATAACCGGATATGACTATTTTACCTAAAAGTGATTTCGGAAATTACCATGTGGACTTACTGTACCTTCAGCAGCATTCATTCGTAGTTTAAACGAAATCTTACCTGTTTATCTTCGTGACAATATTACTTCATATGTTGATGATATTCTTATTGCGAAACGTTATTGGAGTGAGCACAACAAAATTTTGGATTCATTATTACGTATTTTTGCAAGAGTTGGCATTACGGTGAACTTGGAAAAATCTGAATTTGGTCGTTCTCAGGTGAAATTTCTCGGTCACATTATTTCTACAGAAGGTATTCTTCCTGATCCAGAGAAACTAGATGCTATTCGTAATTATGCTGTTCCTACCACAAAACGTGATGTTCGTAGTTTCCTTGGTGTCTGTAATTTTCTTAGACGCTTTGTTAGATTGGACGATTTGGCCACACCTCATTTTTGCGAACTATCTGGAAAGTTCTTTTTAAACGAAAATCGGTCGACAACTCTGTTTGGTTAGTTTGTATTCCTGATGAGTGGGTCAATAAATTAATTTGGTACACACATTTCAGTTATGCACACTTTGGTCCCAGAAAATGCTTTCATAAATTACAAGAAAATCGCTACTTCAGTAATATGGAAAAACGTATTCGATCTGTTCTTGCCAAATGCAAATTATGTCAAAAGGCTAAGCCGCCAACTATTTCTCACAGAGCACCGTTATTTCCTATCATTCCAGCGAAATTAAAGGACATGGCTGCAGTCGATTTGTTCGGTCCAGTGGTTCGTTCTACTAATGGTTTTGCGTACATTTTGGTAGCAGTGGAATAGACATCAAAATATGTGTGTTTTACACCTTTACGCAAAGCAGCAGCTCGTTCAGTATCTAATGCTTTCATCTAACATTTTCTTAAAGAAGTGGGTCATGTTGATAAGGTTATATCAGATAATGAATCACAGTTTCGTTCTAAAATTTGGCTTCGTACTCTACGGCGTCGTAAGATTAAACCAATTTTCATTTCACTTTTTCACCCTCAATCTAACGCTTCAGAGAGATGGATGAAGGAAATCAATAAATTGTGTCGACTTTATTGTCATCAGAATCACAGAACTTGGGATGAGTATCTTCATATTTTTCAAAACATTCTGAATGAACTCCCTAATGACTCAACTTCTTTACCACCTATACTGATATTAAAAAACAAAGCACCGACAAATCGCATTTCTGAAATCGTTCCTTTCCCGCCTACACGGAAACTGCGGCATTCTGAAGTTGTCAACCTGGCTCTACAAAATATTGCATCTGCGGCTGCTAGAAGAGAGAAATCAGCAAAACGTCCTGGTCGTTTAAAAACTTTTTCAGTTGGCCAAAAGGTATTAATTAAGTCTCATCGTTTGTCTCACAAAGGAAAAGGCTTGTGTCGCAAATTTTTTCTACTTTATAACGGTCCATATAGAATTCGCAAAATTATTCATGATAACACTGTTGAAGTAGAAACTCTTAAATCTCGACGCTCTAAGGGAATACATCATATATCTAACGTTAAAATTTTTGTGGAATGATATACTTTTGAAAAATTTTTGTGGAATGACATACTTGTGAGAAACTAACGGCTACGTGTAAACACGCAGAGAGTACAAGGATACCGCGCTGTGTTTTGGCGGCGGCACATACTCAAAGCAACAGTCAAGTCTGTGCGCCGCACAAGGCAGTCGTTGACCGCAAACAATTACTTCCTACGTCACGCGCCTACAGCTGATCGAGCGCTCAGTGCGAATTCACTGACAGCCGTAAACAAATACACAGTCTAATTTCTCCGATTAAATTCAGTATAAAGCTATAGTGACTTGATAAATTATGTTATTAACGTTCAGTATTTTTCAGGATACGGTTCTATAAAATATTTAAGAACTTCAGGTAAATTCTGTGTGTCTCCGACGTTAAGAGGACTTGCTATCGAGAAAATTTCAGGAAGAATGTAATTTCCAAGAAGAAACTAATAAGCTAAAAAGGTAACGATTAATTGAGTTTATTTTTCAGGTAACATATTTCCACTTTGGTACGTACTTTAGACGTAATTTGCTGCTCGCGATTACGTGATTCATACTTTGTGCTAAATTTCATGTTCTATGAAATTACTTGTGAAGCGACGTGCTTGCGTACGTTAACTGATTTTGACAATGATTAATAATGAACAGGGTTGTAACTTGTGTATATTATGCATCACTTGGCTGCACTGCTTTTTCACTGATGTCATATTTTTCTATTATGTGCATGCTGCGCTTATTTATTTAAATTATAATTGTCACCTGATTAATTGTGCTGAATGTGGTTATGTATGTAGGTTACACTTTGTCATTTATCTGCTTGCGCCTTCATGTTTACTTGTTAAGATTACATATGAACATTTATTTGCTTATGCTGATATGATGATAATGACCTGTTTATTATGTAAGATAACATATTTGCTGCCTTGCTTATGGATTGTATATTTACACATTTCTGTTTTGTCGTCACAGCTACTCTTTAATTTGGTATGTAGAAATGCTGATATACTGTGTATGAACATAGAGTTTAGGTCACATTATGGTATTAATTATAGATTGTTCGCTTGGCAGAGCCTCGTTGTAAGAATTGTGCTGCATCAACTTGTTGACATTCTGTTCTCTACTGGTATGTTTACTCACTGTTGCATGTTTTGCTTACGCTCAGTGCCTTATATTTTTAAGATAAGAAAATGAACTGCTAGAATTCGACGAACTACATTAGTACAAGAAACTTCATAGAAGTCACATGAGCTGGAGGTTTTATGAAAGCTGTATAAATGTATGCTAATAGGAAGGAAGCTAACGACATGACATACCAACACTAGGTTTAGACCATTGACAGTCATTACACTGCATTTTTCGTGAGCAATTGAAATAGTAAGTGACACCTGACACAAAAATACTCCACATGTTTGCTTCTGCCATGATTCTTGAAGTGGTGTGCACGCTGTGAAATATTATGATCATTCACACTCCGTAATCGTACTTAATTACTGAGAGTTATTCGAACTAAAGTCTGTTAGAGGTCATGTATGCATTTCTTTTATTTAATGATGGACAAGGTAACCAAAATGTATCTTATAATTTATAATGAGTAGAAGATTTGGGTCAGATGGATTACACAGAGGTTGTGTGTTGACAGTGTGTCTTCGGATTGTATGGGATGATGAGGTTTGCATTAGGATTTTATCTGTACTTGTTCGAGGAGACTGACTAGAGGAAAGAGTTGTTATGGAAGTGAAATGATATTGGTAATAAGGTTTATATGTATCGACATATTGAAGAGGTATTATTGAGATTATGTGAAGTTGATGATTATTGGAGTTTTGGTGGACAAGAGGTAAGGTAAATGATATTGATGAAGGTTTATACGCATCGACGTAAGAGGTATTATTGAAGTATTGAGATTATGTGATGCTGATGATTATTGGAGTTTTGGTGGATAAGAGGCAAAGCAAGTGAGGAGCATATTTTTGTTTTGTTTTTGTTGGTCTATATGGAACAAGGAGGATGAAGATACCAGACAAGAACAATAAAGTGGAAGGAAGATTGTCTACACACACTTTGTTAAATCAATAAGCAGTACATACATTTTTTTTTTTTTTTTTTTTTTTTTTTGGAGAGAGGAAGTAATTGCATATCTTGGCTCACTGACAGTTGTTCAGCAACCGTACATTTTGATCTGGCTTGGCAAACATTGGTCTTGACATGATGACTATGACGTTGACTAACTATTATTGACTGTTATACATTGCTGCCACTACTACTTGATACACAAGTTGAACATAAAATTTTGGACAGAATTACATTTACACAGTTAACACTATTCAATTGCACAGTAGTACTTAATGTGGATGAAAGATGAGCGAGTGTGTTTTGTGTGTTTTCCTTTCCTATCCCAAATAATTGGTACCAACCTATCTCCTAAATATTATTTTATTTGTTTGTTGTGGCTTGCACTGACATCCATAAATATTATAGGTTTACTGTTATTTGTGTATTGTATTAGTTAATATGACAATTATCTGATATCATTTGTGTGTTTATTATAATTTGTATGTTTAGAGTAAGAGCATTGATAATAATTTTGTAAAAGCGATTGTGTGTGCATTCAAACTGTTGTTCACATCTGCACCTGTTCAACATTGATGTGTGACACTTAGAAATTTTTAATTTCTGCTGATGAACTGTCTGATTAGTGATAGTGAATATTATGGACTGTTACCTGCACTTGTTCAACATTGGTGGGTGCCACTTAGAAATGTTTAATTTCTGCTAATGAACTCTGATGAACTGTCTAATTAGTGATAGTGAATATTATGGACTGTTACCTGCACTTGTTCAACATAATGAGTGCCACTAGGAGATGTTTAATTTCTGCTGATGAACTCTGATGAACTGTCTGATTAGTGATGGTGAATATTATGGACTGTTACTTGCACTTTTTCTACATGATTGGTGCCACTAGGACATGTTTAATTTCCGCTTATAAACTCTGATGAACAGTGTGATTAGTGATAGTGAATATTATGGACTGCTGTCTGCACCTGCTCAACATTACTGGGTGCCACTGATGGAACTGCTTCTATTGAAATGATGTCACTTGTTGGTGTCTGCACCTGTTCAACAATGCTGGGTGTCACTAATGGAACTGCTTCTGCTGAGAAATGTGACTTGTTGCTGTGTGTACCTGTTCAACATTGCTGGGTGCCACAGATGGAACTGCTTCTACTGAAATAATGTCACTTGTTGCTGCCTGCACCTGCTCAACATTGCTAGGTGCCACTGATGGAACTGCTTCTGCTGAATGATGTCACTTGTTGGTGTCTGTACCTGTTCAACATTGCTGGGTGCCACTAATGGAACTGCTTTTACTGACATAATGTCACTTGTTGGTGTCTGCACCTGTTCAACATTACTGGGTGCCACTGATGGACTGCTTCTACTGAGATAATGTCACTTGTTGCTGTCTGCACCTGTTCAACATTGCTGGGTGCCACAGATGGAACTGCTTCTACTGAAATGTCACTTGTTGGTGTCTGCACCTACTCAACATTGCTGGGTGCCTGCCACTAATGGAACTGCTTCTGTTGAATAATGTAAGTTGTTGGTGTCTGCACCTGTTCAACATTGCTGGGTGCCACTAATGGAACTGCTTCTACTAAACTGATTTTTTGTGTATTGTGTAAACTATTATGTAAAGTCACATGTATGAAAGAATTTGTATTGCTTACTCTATTTTATATATTAGGTTATTGAAAGGTCAGTGCAAAGCCAAAACTTTATCTAGTTATATGATATTTACGTATTAATATTATCTTTTATTTTTGTCTGTATTTTTTTTTGACGAATTTGGTGGTATTTTCACCACCAATGCTGGCAAAAATACCATCAAATTCTAGACCGTGGAGGAAGGGCATATGGAAGGTGGCTACCCTGAGCCACCCAGAGATCGCGCTAGAGAGTATTGTTCCGCCGCCTCCACTGGCAGTGATTATTGAGAAGTAGCGGTGGGAGTGCTTGTCGAGGACTCGTAGTAGGCAGTGCTTGCTGAGATGTGGTAGTGAAAAGTTGTCGAGATGTCGTAGTAGTGAGTGCTTGTTCCATGTTTTATGCAATTATTTGATGGGCTAGATAGCAGATGTTGTTCTAATGGAGATGTTGTAATGATTAGAGTGCTTTTCGTCAATATATATGAAGGTAACAAAACTCGGTTTTTTTCTCATTATTTCAATGTCTTGAATAATGCGTCATTACAGGTTCAGTCAACAAAGCATCTGGCTTGTGATCTTGTATTAGAGTGTAATTCTGGTTTTCTTGCGCAATCATAGTAATTCTATTTTTTAATTACTTCAGTATAAATGATATTTAAAATTTCTTGTCTTATTGAAGAAGAACCGTGCCAGATGCGTACGTTGAATCACACTTCCACACACAGAACAGTTATACTTGTGCTTTGTTGGGTTCGTAGGTTTTATAGTTCCTGGGGACTTAATTAATTGCTTGTATTAACGGAAATTTTCATTTCATTCTTTGTTGTTGTTCTATGCAGTCAGATTGCGTACTAAAACTAGTCAGGGACAACCGTTTACGAGACTTCGTAATCGGACAAACAGCGACAAAAAAAAACATAAAAGTATTTGCATTAATATGTAATTAAGCCCCCATGCAAACTCTCGTTCAACTTTGGTGTTTCTGGAGACGACGCTAACCAGTGCACAGTATGTGTATAATGTTGTTTGACACATTCTTCTGCCATTCTTGTAACAGGAAGGTGATATGTTCTTCCAATAGGATAAAGTTCGCCCACACACTGCCCATGAAACACAGCGTGCTCTGCAAGATGTGAAGCAACTGCACTGGCCAGTTTGATCTCCAGACTGATCTCCAATCGAAGACTCGTTTACAATCGAGCACGTGTGGGATATCACGGGACAAGAAGTGTGTTATGCGACTCGTCAACCAACAGCTATTACAAAACTACGTGGACAGGCCGAGAAGGTGTGGAATAAAGTACCCCAGGACAGTACTCACCATCTCTAAGATCGACTGGATGATAGCGTGAGTGACTGAACTGCTGCCAGTGGAGGTTACACCAGGTACTAATAAAGGTGTTTCAGGATGGGTCGGTACCTGGTACCTCAGAAACGCATATGCACTTTTGAACAATAAATCTTGAGTGAACTGGACACCTGTAAAAGGGCATACTAATGTTTTTTCCTGCAGTGTACATTCTCGAAATAATTTTCTCATTAATATGCCATGTAATCACAGCGACCCTAGAGTCGACTGCACACGATCCAGAAAATACAGGGTGTTTAAAAAAGTACATACGTATTACAGAGTATTATGTTGTCAAAACTATCGATCGCTAAACAACGGCTCAGTTATTCGCGGACCAAATACATTTTCTAGTTTATATTCATTGCCGCTAGCTGTCGGTTGTCTTCCCTTATTTGGTTACCGTCAGATACTGTAAAATGGTTACTCCGCAGCAGAAATCATTTTGTGTTCTCGAGTTTGCGAAGTGGAATCCGCGATTCCAGTGCAAAGACATTTCAGGGTGATTCCAAACTGATCCTCCGAATGCATGCAACATTCGCAGATGGTATCGACAGTTTGTAGACACAGGCAGTGTATGTAAAGGAAAGAGTACCCTCGTTTTCTAACGTGGTCCTACAAATTAACCCGTCATACCAGTCGGGAGTTACAACTGTCTACAACAACAATTAGGCGTGTTTTGAGATGATTGGTTATGAAGCCGTAGTTACAACTGTTACAGGCTCTAAGTCATGACGACAAACACAAACGCGTTGCATTTCTTGACGAGCTTCATAATGTTATTGACAATGATAATACTTTCTCCCAACGCATCGTTTTTAGTGATGAAGCGACTTTCCACCTTGTTGGGAAAGTAGACAAACACAGTGTTCGAATTTGGGGGCTACAGAACTCACATGCACACCCTGAACATACATGAGATTCACCCAAAGTCAATGTGCGATCTGTTTACGACCCATTCTTCTTTGATGGAAACACGATTAATTGTCAGAAGTATCTTGTTATGTTACAAAATTGGTTGTTTCCGAGGCTTAACGAGGACAACTTTATTTTTCAACAAGATGGAGCACGCCCTCACAGGAACGGCCAAGTACGTGACTATCTGAATGAATCTCTACAGAGTTGTTGGATTGGCCGTCAAACAGCCGTGACTTAGCACTTCTCAGCTTGCCTTCACGGTCACCGAATCTGACGCCCTGTGACTTCTTCCTTTGCAGTTTCATTAAGGCAACGTCTATGCACCAACAGTAGCACAGAATCGAGAAGAGTTGAAGAACCGGATCCATACTGCCATAATTACAATGACGGTGGACATGCACGAATACGCGAGGAATTCGAGTGTCGATATGATATTGTTTGTTTCACAGGTGGAGCATATACTGAAGATCTGTAATCTAAACCCGAGAGACTCGTTGGCACGAGCACGGGGCTCACAACCCGAACCACACGCCACTGTTAAGCACTAATGAAGGACTGGCTCCCTTACTTCGATTGCACATAATTCATTAAGGTCAATCCAACACATTTATTTAAAATAACATAAATGAAGTTACATTTGAATCTGTCTGACTTTAAACAGGAATAAAAAGAACAATTTCAAAAACACCTGATTTAATGCGTGAAGCGCGAGTTAAGCCACTAAACAGATAAAGTAAACAATTCACCGCAATTCAAAGAAAGAAAAACAAAATTGGATCAATACCCCTCCCCCCCCCCGCCCCCCGACAAATGTCCAAAAAACCTTACAATACTACTCAAAAGAATACACTGAAGTGGGGAGCAGTCGTTCTCCCAACCTAACACTTCAAAATGAGTTCAATAACACAGCTCCGTGCCCCAGAAAACAGCAAGACATTCATACACTTATGCCACTACTGTTTGAACTGCAGTGTCCCAAAGAAACAGGCGCTTATTCTGAAAGAACAATTTTCTTTTACATATGTTTAAATTACAGCATTAAGGAATTGCAAATCTTTCCCCTTTCTAGGCGGAGGCTGAACCAGAAACACAGAATGCCACAAAAACACAGTTTTGCTGTGAAATCTTACAGGACACCCGGAAGCAGTAACAGACAAGGGGTCGGCACCCACAAATAACACAGGCTAAGAGTCAGGTTGGAAGCACATCCTACGAGAACCTGTTCACACTATGCTCACCACAAACTGTAGACATTTCAGCCGAACATCCGCTTGCGGTGGCTGCCAAAAGGACGAAGCAACCAACAGGCCCACGCCGTGCTTCTCACACAGGCACCTCAAATTGTACAAGCATGTAGGCCAACACCAACTCCGGACTCCCCTCTCACTGCGAGGCTTGGCACAGTTTATATCAAATGCCTTCCACGCAACCAGTAACCGCCGCAAGAGTTTCACGACTAGCAAACAGCCCCAGCGTAACAGGCATCACACGTGCTTGCGCCCGAGCCACAATTCCGCCAGTCTCACCGGCCGCCCCAAACCGACTGCCCCGCGCGCCCCCGCCGAAAACGCAAAGATGCTCATGCCCGGGGACGCGCAAAAGATAACAAGCCGATCGCTGATGATCGACCAGCGATCTGGTTCACTCGTAAATGTGTGTCCGATGTTCCATGTGTGTGAACTCCTAAGGGACCAAGCTACTGAGGTCATCGGTCCCTAGATTTACACACTACTTAAAGTAAGTTATGCTAATAACGACACACAGACCTATGCCCGAGGGAGGACTCGAACATCCGGCGGGAGGGGCGGCACAATCCGTGACATGGCGCCTCAAACCGCGCAGCCAGTCCGCGAGGCATATTTCATGGTTGTATGTCTTACAATTTAATAAATATATGTCTTCGAAGTATGTATATTCTTTATGAAACATCTTGTAATTTTTCTGATAACACCTCAGTCTGATGATGAGCCTGCATTGGCTCAAAAGTACACTGCCTGGAAAAAGAAAAAAAGGAAAAAGAAACAAATGAAGCACCCAGAAGGGGAGGAGGAAACAAACACTTTACGGGGTGAGAGGTTATCTGAAGTCATTGCAATGATTACAAAAGCGAGTCAAATTTACAAAGACCTTAGCAGTATAAGTCCTCTTACCAGTATGATGTTGCACCCCTCCCGGCCTGGATGCATGCACTAATACAGTAAAGAAGGGTGTCATGAAGGAGTCGTATCCCCTCCTGAACCTAGCTGGATATCCTGGCTACTGGTACGGGGGCAAAGTTGATGTCAGATCTGGTCCCACACGTCGTATTGGGGTTGGATGTGGGATCTTCCTGGCCATCGGAACACTCAACATCACACAGACAGTTCATAGACACTATGTGCCATGTGTGGGCGAGCATTCTCCTGAAAAGTACACTACTGGCCATTAAAATTGCTACACCACGAAGATGACGTGCTACAGACGCGAAATATAACCGACAGGAACAACATGCTGTGATATGCAAATGATTAGCTTTTCAGTGCATTCACACAAGGGTGGCGCCGGTGGCGACACCTACAACGTGCTCACATGAGGAAATTTTCCAACCGATTTGTCATACACAAACAGCAGTTGACCGGCGTTGCCTCGTGAAACGTTATTGTGATGCCTCGTGTAAGGACGAGAAATGCGTACCATCACGTTTCCGATTTTGATAAAGGTCGGATTGTAGCCTATCGCGGTTGCGGTTTATCGTATCGCGACATTGCTGCTCGCATTGGTCGAGATCCAATGACTGTTAGCAGAATATGGAATCGGTGGGTTCAGGAGGGTAATACAGAACGCCGCGCTGGATCCCAACGGCCTCGTATCACTAACACTCGAGATGACAGACATCTTATCCGCATGGCTGTAACGGATCGTGCAGCCACGTCTCGATCCCTGAGTCAACAGACTGGGATGTTTGCAAGACAACAACCATCTGCACGAACAGTTCGACGATGTTTGCAGCAGCATGGACTATCAGCTCGGAGACCATGTCTGCGGTTACCCCTGACGCTGCATCACAGACAGGAGCGCCTGCGATGGTGTACTCAACGACGAACCTGGGTGCACGGATGGCAAAACGTCATTTTTTCGGATGAATCCAGGTTCTGTTTACAGTATCATGATGGTCGCATCCGTGTTTGGCGAAATCGTGGTGAACGCACATTGGAAGCGTGTATTCGTCATCGCCATACTGGTGTATCACCCGGCGTGATCGTTTAGGGTGCCATTGGTTACACGTCTCGGTTACCTCTTGTTCACACTGACAGCACTTTGAACAGTGGACGTTAAATTTCAGGTGTGTTACGACCCGTGGCTCTACCCTTCATTGGATCCTTGCGAAACCCTACATTTCAGCAGGATAATGCACGACCGCATGTTGCAGGTCCTGTACGGGCCTTTCTGGACACAGAAAATGTTCGACTGCTGCCCTGGCCAACACATTCTCCAAATCTCTCACCAATTGAAAACGTCTGGTCAATGGTGGCCGAGCAACTGGCTCGTCACAATACGCCACTCACTACTGTTGAAGCTGCATGGACAGCTGTACCTGTACAAGCCATCCAATCTCTTTTTGACTCAATGCCCAGGCGTATCGAGGACGTTATTACGGCCAGAGGTGGTTGTTCTGGGTACTGATTTCTCAGGATCTATGCACCCAAATTGGGTGAAAATGTAATCACATGTCAGTTCTAGTATAAGATATTTGTCCAATGAATACCCGTTTATCATCTGCATTTCTTCTTGGTATAGCAATTTTAATGGCCAGTAGTGTAGCTCCACAACACTGCCGCATGAGAGGTAATATGTGAAGACCCACAATGTCCTTGACGTACAGTTGTTCCCTCCGAGTTTCCTCAGTCATTGCCAGCCGTGACCTGAACTTATAACTGATCGCTGTGCCTCTCCAAAACACTGGAAAAATTGGACCTCTCAGCAGGCAGCCACCATGCTAGCCAACGATGGTCCCCTGGGGTAGTGCAGAACCACGATTCATAACCGATCACAGTGCAACACCATTTATCAGCAGTCCATACTTCCCAGTCACGGCACCACCACCCCACGCTGCTGTTTGTATTGTAGTGATAACGACAGCCTACACACGGGAGGGCAATTCCCTATTGCTGCTACTTTGCTCTGACCAATGGTGCGGGATGACGCAGAATGTTACAGGGATTTCATTACTTAATAGGTGGCTAGCACAGATGCGAAGGTGTTACAGTATGCTTGGTGCGCAATATGGCAATCCTTCCTTGAGTTGCTCAGACCAGAACCTCAGCGACGGGTATGCCTTGCCTCACCTTCCCATGCAATCCAGTATCGGGTCTCTTCCACTTTCACGTCCGAAAGCTCCACAAATCTGGATACTGCACGATCCGTTTCAGCTAGCCTGCCACATGGAGACCCACTGTAAATCCCCTTTAAAACTGTCTAATTTGCTCTTTAGCTCTGTCTCAAACGACTGCGCAGCATCTCGGTGTCCTTATCGGTGATTACTCAACATCTGACACTGTTCGCGCTCTTTGTACAGAAAGATTCAAATTTCCTATTATGGGCTTCTAGAGGTTGTAGAGGGGACTTAGTAGATGAAGTTTTTATAAGGAACCCTTGTCTGGAAATGCTCCATTAGATATCAGTTTGAGGATCGGATCACTTCCATTTCTCCCACTTCACAGTACGCACGCAGCAGAGACAACGAGCTCTGCTGCAGGATCACTTGGCATGGACACTGTTTCGGGTACTTGTCCTCGGGTTCTCTTTTACGTGATTAAGGACGTCCTCTTTAAAGTCGAGAGTCCGGGACGTCCATGGAGCACCATAGCCAATGCTCCCAGTTTCGAAAGTACCAATTTCTAAGAGCAGTTGTTGTAGTTGGACGAAGGCGTCATGTGAGGTCACGATTAGAACAGGGACTGACGTCGGCGCCCTCCTCTCAGCTTCTGTGCGCACCGTGAAGTGGGAGATTTGCTTGACAGATCGCCAAATTTATGTTACAGCCAAATCGTACATTTCCGGACATGGTTTCCTGATCAAGACCTCATCCTCAAAGTCTGCTCTACATCTCCTAGAAGCCTGTAATAGGAACTTTGAATCACCCCCTATATGTTACCAAGCCTGATAACAACAGTAAACATAAACAACACAAAAGCACTCTGGTGACCACTGCACCTATCACAGAGAACTGTAACTCCAATCATTTACGTACCCTCTGATGGTGTGTACGTGTACGAAGTTATTTTGGCATCTGACCGTGTCTTCTGGGTGTGTCACTTTTTTGTCCAGGAGTGTAGTTAATGGTGCAATGAATCACATTAAATTTAAAAAGCTCCTGGTTGCATACCACTAGTACATAACCCGCCAATTTAAATCACAATTGCCTTTCGTGATCCGTAACGGATATAACGTAGCTTGTAAGATTCGTCTGTTGCATATAGTAATAACTATCATAAAACTACAGGCTGTAGGAGATATAGACAAAGTTTCGTTTATTACCTCGAAAAAATGAAGCTACGTAAAGAATTTTTTTTCTTTGTTTGCAGGCACATGTCTGTAGTGATGGTGTATGAAGGGTAGTCAAATGAAAACCAAATACCCCCCACAACGAGACCATGCAATGGATCCGTACAAAAGTAAAGACATTTATCCCTCTGGAAGACGAGACGTTCATTTCCTGTTTCGTAGATCCATAACCGCACCCATTCTTGCACTTCCTCGTCGGAATGGAACCAACGTCCACGTACGCCTTTCTTCAAGTCTCCAAAGAAGTAAAAATCACACGGTGAAAGACCCGGGTTGTACGGACGATGTTTTAGTGTTTCCCAACTATAAATTGTTGGAGTGTGTAGCCTCGTCCGACAGACAGCGAGGGGGGGGGGGGGGGGGGGAGCTTATTATCATGCAACAGAATGATTCTCTCCGACAGCGTTCCGACATCTTGAGGGCAAACGGCAGAGCCAACAGAGGAAACATCCCACATTTGCCCCGGTAAAGAAATCTAAAGTTGTTCAAACAAGTTCTGATACGGTCATGATGACCTTCTTCGACTGCAGAAGCCCGCTGCTAGTCGCATTCCTCGAGTCTGGAATCACAATCAATGCGCAGCACTCTGAAGACACTTTGCAGGAACTGCGACGCACCATAAACTCAAAACAATTAGGAGCCCTCTCGGACGAAATCATCCTGTTTCACGTAACGCCTGTCCCCACACTGCCAATCGGACGAAGGTGGTTGGGAAACACTGCAACATTGTCCGTACATCTCGGATCTTTCGCCATGTGATTTTCACATCTTTCGCGACCTGAAGAAAGATTGAAGTGGACGTTCGTTAGCTGGACAAGGAAAATCAAAAGTGTGTGCGATTATGTGTCCGTCAGTGGCCGACCACGTTCTAGGAAACAGGAACTGAACATCTCGTCTCCCAGTAGGATAAATGTCTTAATGCATGTGGTGATTACTTTTCAATGGAACCATTCCAAGTTCCCATTGTGGCAGGTGTTTGGTTTTAAATTGAAATCTCTGGAAAAATATCGCAGTATGTGGCCAGGCAAGCAAAAAAAAAAAAAAAAAAAAAAAAAAAAAAAAAAAAAAAAAAAAAAAAAAAAAAAAAAAAAAAACGAATGGTGGAGACTATTAATGAAGTTAAATAGTGTATGGTAATTCGTTTTCTGCTCTTGAACTGAAACAACAATGCAAGAATCCGGGCTGAGTTGCACAACATTTTAAACATGTCAAAAGTCGTCGACGCTGGGTGCCGAGATTGCTTACAACTATTCAAGAAGCCCGACTACCCGAGACATCAGTGAAATGTTGCAGCCCTGTCAAGCCAATGCAAATGACTTGGTGTGCCTCCTAATCCCCATGGCGATAGCTGGCGTATTACTACGACGCCAAGACAACAAAGAAACAAAGCAAGCACTGGAAACAAGTGGAGAGACCAACTCCAAAAAAGGCGAATATTATGCTCGTATTTCGTAAATCGTCACAGGAGCACAGGGGTTAGACCTGGAGATATGGAGCATTTTTGATATTTTGGAAAATGAATACCGACTTTTAAGTAGCCGAAAGAACTTCCAGCTCCGAACCAGTTAAAAACGTACATAATAACTAATTTTAAGTCATTGTCTTGAAATAAAAACAGCTGATTAATTTTTGCTGCCACTCTAAAAAGTTTAGAGCGTAATTGTAAATTTCTGAAAGCTTACTTCTACCACAGCCAGGCAATAGAGGCCAGCTCAGCTGAAGAGCCAATCAAGTAAACCACTGTGCATTATTGTTAACATCACATCAAAGCACTACGGGTAGGTGGGGTTTGCGACATCGGTCATGATTGAGGTGCATAGAACCGCTAATGCCTGAAATGGGCTACCTTCTCATCCCTATCTGGAATTCATCCCTCATTGCAATATTCTCTGAATAGATCATTTTAGCTCGAATTCTTAACTTTCTGGACTTTATACTGTCATGTCTGTACCCAACTCCAGTAGTAACGTGCCTTTTAAAAAATTACTACAAATAAGTTTACTATCTCAGATTAAGTTTCACATTAATATACTACCTGATTTATATCAGCAACTAAGGGGAACAAGCCATTTGTTAACATTTCAACTTTTTAATTTCGTGATATGAACTGTGCAGTCGTGTTGCACCACATATTCTTGAAACTTTACGTCTCCCCTAATTCTGACGATGGTTATTCATTATGGTTATTTAAAATGATAGCTCTACTTGAAACCAAACCGAAATATTGTTAATAATATTTCATTCAAAGTAATTTGCTTACAATTAACTAAAATGTAATTTAAATTGTTGTAAATTCATTGAAATTGTATATGAAATTAAGTAAACTTTTCCAAATTAAATATCAGAACATGTAGAGCAATATCTGGTCCAATTTTTGATGCAAGTAACTAAAATCATCCCATGACTTTTAGTTGTTACTTTGTAAGTCTTACATTCAACAATGTATTGGATTGTTTTGCTTTATAAAAAGGAAGTGAAGCATGAGCCACGAAGACAGTCTGCATTATTGTCTTTCGGAAGCTGTTGGCGTGAGAGTTTTTCGGTGACTGTCAGACGGCCAATGTCCATTCCATCTATGTTCTTGATAACCAGTCACCATACATGGCAAAAGTGTTATACTCTGTGTTTTATTTAAAAGTTAGTACAACAGCAACGCAGAATTCTTATACCAAAGTTGAGTATCTCATCATATGGAGCTCCTAATTTATTATGTAAGCTTTCCTTAAACGAAATTGAAATTTTCTAGTTTTAAAAAAATGGTTCAAATGGCTCTGAGCACTATGGGACTCAACTTCTGAGGTCATCAGTCCCCTAGAACTTAGAACTCCTTAAACCTAACTAACCTAGGGACATCACACACATCCATGCCCGAGGCAGGATTCGAACCTGCGACCGCAGCGGTCTCGCGGTTCCAAACCGTAGCGCCTAGAACCTCTTTTTTTTTTTTTTTTTTAATCTAATGAACCGCTGCAGGAGCAGGACGACGGGTAGGGCAGGGGTCGACACCCGAAGCCTGGCCATCCCGCCGCCACGCCCAAGCAACGTGTTCGAGTTCGAGGATCGAAGGATCAGGAAGAGGATGTAGTGGGTTTGTCGATGTTGTTTTATTTACTTATTTCTTTAATTTTTATAACTTTTTTTTTTATTATAGATTTATTTTTGTTTCATTGCAAAGAAAGATCCTACAACTGCCGTAGCCGAGCGTCCGAGTCGTCTTCTCGTTGTTGGGAGGGGTTCCCCCCTATTCCGTCCGTAGAGGATCAATATGCTCCAGGATTCTTCTTCATTTTCAGCGTCTCATACCCGGAACGCCCCAGTGAGCAGGAGGATCCGCAAATAATGAACCTAAATAATTTGCGAAACGAGTTCTGTACTTCGGGTGGCGGCTGAAAGCTGCATGTGTCGTCATCAATAGGGACCAAAAGTCGAGTGTGCCTTTGGGAGCATCGCGAAATATGTAGTAAACGGCCATGCCTTTTAGCCAGTTAACGGCGTTCGTTCTGGTTGATGGAAAGTATACGCCGTCGGGGCGCAATACGTCATGAGGGGAGATAGACTCCGGCAATCGCCGCAAGAGTAATACCAGCATGCGCTGCGTCAGTAGCCAGCACTCGCTGTTCGCGGCACACGTCAGACGGTGTGCATCCGAGTCAGCGACTGAGCATGTCGGACACAAGGGCTCGTCCGTCAGATGTATGGAATGTAGCCTCTGACGAGTAGCGAACTTCCCATTCACAACCATGTACCACAATGAACGCACCGTCGTAGGTAGAAAAGGCGTGTGTACCGCTCGCCACACCGTGTTCCAGGCAACTTCAGGATGTCTGTGGGTGACCGTATTTACAGGTTGCTGCTGTTAATAGAGGCGATAATAGTCTTTTGTGCTGGGCTTCCGTGTCGTCGGAAGTTCTGACCGTAAGTAGCTGAAGTCAATCAAGAACTCTCTGATGTGGGTGAGTGCCGGTGAAATGTGTCCTACAGAAACCGGGGGATGCAGAGAGTGTAGTGCCACTTCCGCTATCAGAGTGCCCGTCAGAGTGGCGTGGGCAGAGGTCCACTTGCGACGCATAGTGTTGAGATAAAGCGATCGCGCACGGTTATATACATGAATTAAACCGATACCGCCCGCCCGCTGCGGCAGTGTCAGGGTGGCGTATCGGACTTTAAAAACCAGACCGGTGCTTACGAAATGTCCATATGCTGCTTGAAATCTGTCGGCCATCGTAGCCGTCAAGGGAAGGATATGCGCAAAATAGTTCAGTTTTGAGAGAAGATAGGTGTTGACATAATGTGTTCTGAGGAGCATATCCAAGCGACGAAGTTTGTTGTCCTGCAGCAGAGCACGTGTCTGGTGTAGGAGCCGGCGGTACGTAGCCGCCGCCGTGCGGCGGACATTGCTATAGAATTGCACTCCTAAACACTTGAGTACGGGCACCTTGTCAAAGGGCACCGCCGTTGTGTGGGAAAGCCCCCCTCCGACATCCATGTATTTTGTCTTCTCCATGTTGATGACGCTCCCAGCGACCGCCCCGTACTGGCATAGCCACTGTAGCGCCATATGCATTTCATCCTCTGATCTGGCCAGGAACACCACGTCATCGGCGAATGCACCATAACAAAAGGTCACGTCCCGCAAGGAGATACCAGTTAATCGCTGCCGTAGACGATGTAAAGCTGGTTCAAGCGCTGCAGCAAATAATATACCCGACAGGGGGCACCCTTGTCGCACTGACCGTCCAGCAACAATGTGACCAGACTGATAACCGTTGACCATCATGCGGGAGCGCGCTCCGTGGACCAGTCGAAGGACCACCTGTGCAGACTCCGGAGAGAGGCCCATGTGTTGCAAAACTACGCGTAAGAAGCCGTGGTCGACGCGGTCGAATGCGTGGTCAAAATCTACGGCGACAAGGGCGCCTCGTATTTTGCAGGCCGCCGTCAAAGCAATTACGTCGCGGTATGCTCCTAACGCCGTATGAATGTTGCTGACACCACCTAAACATGTCTGATCGGTGTGGATGGCTTTCCCGATAGCGGTATGGAGACGCGCGGGGAGGATACGGGCGAAGATCTTGTAGTCGTTGTTGAGGAGTGTGAGTGGGCGAAAATCCTGCCACCTACAACCACCATTCGGTTTCGGAACTGGGATCAAGGTGCCTTCTGTGAATTCTGTGGGGCAGTGAAATCAGGGTGGATCAGGTCTTGAAACATTTGGAGCCATTTGTCACCCATAAGGTGGTAAAAAGTGCAGTAGAATTCCAGGGGTAAACCGTCCGGTCCAGGCGACTTGTTCGGTGCTCCACGTGCCAAGGCCGATGTCAGCTCGTCGGGTGTAATGGGCAACAGCAGACTATCATCGGGTGACACGTCCCGAGGCTCGTCATAATCACGTGCATTTCGCGGATCTTCCATGTACAAGGTCCCATAGTGTCTGGCGAACGTTTGCGCTATGTCCGTTTGTGTCAATGCGCGGCCGCCGTCCTCCGTGTTTACCGCCGTAATGAGCTGACGTTTGCGGTGGCGCCTCTCGCGCACAGCCGGCCGAAGTGGCCGTGCGGTTAAAGGCGCTGCAGTCTGGAACCGCAAGACCGCTACGGTCGCAGGTTCGAATCCTGCCTCGGGCATGGATGTTTGTGATGTCCTTAGGTTAGTTAGGTTTAACTAGTTCTGAGTTCTAGGGGACTAATGACCTCAGCAGTTGAGTCCCATAGTGCTCAGAGCCATTAGAACCATTTGAACCTCTCGCGCACAATGTGATACACTGACGCTGTTTCGTTGGGGATACAGTCTTGCACTCGCGCACGGATGCGGACACCTTCTAGCTGCTCTGTCCTGATGCGAAGTAGACGAGCTTTGATGCGTTGTACGGACATCTGACGTTCGGGAGACGGCGGTTGCGTCGCCAGCTCACGTAACGCTGTATAGTAAAATTCCGATGTTGCCCTTTGCCAGTTCGATCTGTCACGCCCGTAGGCCATCAAGGTCTTTCGGAGTGCAGGTTTGACACATTCCATCCACCACAGCAACGTGGAAGCATACATGGGCAGGTGCCTGATACATCGACGCCACGTGTCAGTGACTGCTCGCCGACACGCTTCCTCGCGAAGGAGGGAGACGTTCAGCGTCCACGGGCCCCTGCTGCGTCTTGTGAGTTGCCGGGGCAAGGTGACAATGCAGATGTACGCGAGATGGTCCGTGAAGGCCGTCGGCCAGAGTTCTGCATCACGGGTTGCTGTGCGGAGGGCACGCGAGACAAATATAGGTCCAGACGACTGGCAGAATGGCTGGTAAAGTGCGTATATCCACTCTGGGTCCCACGATGTAAGAGCCATGTGTCGTGGAGCGCGAGGTCACGTATCAATGCTTGTAGAGCCGGGCATAGGACGTAATGCGATATCTGGTCCTCGGGCCGCAGAACACTGTTAAAATCGCCGCCCACTATGTAATGGTCCATATTTCCTTGCAAAAGTGGGGCTACCTCCTCCGAATAGAAGTCATGCCTGTCACCACGGTGCGAATTACCAGAGGGAGCGTAGACGTTAATGAGGCAGACTGCGCCAAGTGTGAGTGCGATGCCTCGCCCGTTCGGCAAGTACGTCGCTTCCGTCGCGTCTATGCTATCTCGGAGAAGGATGGCCGTTCCTCCTGCGCCATCACCTACGGGTAGGCTGTACGTGGTGTAGCCATATAGGTCTAAACGCAGCTCGGGGCGCACCTCCTGGAGAAGGGCAATGTCCAAGTCTGCCGCTCTGATCATGTCGTGTAACATGCGGGTCTTGACAGTGGAGTAGACACTATTTACATTGACTGTTCCCACACGGTATGACTGAGACATATCAAGTGGCGGAGGCAGTGTGCCGGTGCAAGCCCACAGTGATCTCACACACCACACACCACACAGCCATCCATCTGCATGCTGTGCATTACTGTGCCGTATGAGTCCCTGACTGGCAGAGCCCTCCGGGCTCAGTGTCAGCCATGGGCTCTGGTTGAGATATCGATGTTTGCTGTGCATCATCTGCCTCCATATCGTCTGCCCAGTCACCAAGAGACGATTGTGATGCCATTGGGGGCTGGTCGCTTTCACAGGAGCCCACATTTTGGGAGTCGACGCAATGCGCCTCGTTTTCTGGGCCACCAGATTTAGGAGAGTGTTCTTTGCCTTCAGGCACCTTCTGGTGAATGATGCCACTGGAGTCCTTTGCAATTGTGGGCGAGTCAACGAAGTCGATGTCTTCCGCCGGCTTCACATCCCTGTCCTGTTCTTCAGCTGACAATCGCCTCTTCTTGTGTCGCTTGGGTGATTTTTGCATTCGGGTCCGAGATTCGACATCCACTGGAGGGCGGGGCTCGACACAGTCTCGGTCGCTAGGAACCCCTGTGTCTGATCCCGACAGTGCCGATGGCTGGGTGCCCACGACGCTGCGGTGGGCAGAGGCTGTAGGAACCTCTGCACCGTTGGGCTGCGGCGTCGTCGACGGCGCTGACTCTCCAACGGAGCTGGCAGCGGCTTGAGGAGGTAGCAGGTTTTGATCATCCATCACATCATGTCGTGCCGCCTCCACATATGTTAGCGGGAGAGAGGTCGTTCGGGAAGTTCATTTCGGGGCACCTGAACGAGGCGGCGCTGCAGACACTCATTTCTAACATGGCCCTCCTGGCCGCAGCCCTAGCAGGTCCTCGGTTGTCCATCATATATAACAATTGCGCGGCAGCCACCAACGAAAACATATGATGGAACGTGCTTCTTAAGTTCTATGCGCACTTGTCGTACCCTGTTAAGGACAGGGTACGTTTCGAATGTATTCCATTTCTCCTCTGTGTGGCTCAGAACTGTGCCGTATGGCCGCAGCGCATCAACGACTAGGTTGGCAGGAACTTGGAACGGTAGTTCAAAGATGCGCACGGTACGCACCCCCAGACCAGCATAGTCAACTCCTACCACGCTCACGTTACTGTCTGCGTGACAGAAGCGAAAGCCGTTTGCAGATCGTTGGAGTAATCTGTCGCAGGCCGCTTCGTCAATCAGTTAGAGGCACACTGTGCTGGTTACAATAGACAGATGAATTCCTACCAGTTCTTGTGGTTCTATGTGCATGATGTCTCGTAGAAACCCTTCAATTTCATGGGCCTTCGGTCTCGTGTACGATGCGTTGAACGTTAGTTTGATTGTAGCTTTTCGATATGAGAACGCCATGTCGGGTCGGTACAGGTGCTATGCGGCAATACAACGACGCGACCGCGCGCTAGCGGGTAAACAACAACACCTGCGGAGCACTGCTCGGCGCTCCGAGCCCGTCCGCACGGTAACACGGCTGAAAGCCTACTGGCTGCGTCAACTAGAGCTGAGCAGCCGTATCCATGGCCGAGGTAGGATTCGAACCTGCGACCGCAGCGGTCTCGCGGTTCCAAACCGTAGCGCCTAGAACCGCTCGGCCACTCCGGCCGGCTTCTAGTTTTAACTCGTCTTTGTGCTTGTGAATGGTGGAAACCCAAACTACTAAGTGGGTCCGATAGCACGATTGAGAATTCACTATTACACTGTCCAACTACACTCAGAACTGGCGTCAGTGGTAATTAAAATGTTTCCCTCTTGTCACATTTAAGGGTGGCATTTTATGCCGCAACACAATGTGACCAAAAGTGAAGTAACTTGCGTGCTACCGAGAAACTCATCGGTTGCAAATTTAATCAGGCCTACCAAACGATGCTCTCTACAGAGCGAGCTAGGAAAAGCTGACACAACAAGCAATAAGATAAACTCACTTGTACCCCCAACACCACTCCTGTGGGACTACATCAGAAGCGTAGCTGTAAGCGTGTAAATAGACGAGCTTAGGGGATTATGGTATTCTGTTGTGCCGTCATACTGTCTGACTGGAGAGAATGACGGATTTTTGAGTTTCAGAGAAATCACGACTAATCCTTCGTGATTAAGATATTCTGGCTGCCTGTCAGCTGATTAACTTGTCCAGTTCCGCCATGAGCCTCGTTACACCTGTAGCAGGACGGCTACGGGACTTGGGAAATTTCACCGATGTGCGAGTTAGTCTGCAGACAACTGCCGCCCCTGAGGGACTTCGGCTGACGGACTGCACGCTCTCTATGATCCGACTGTGGGAGGTGTGCCGTAGCGGCGTCCTATCCGCCTACACGCCATTGGTCACTATCCTGGTCGACTCCAAGGTGGGGGGGGGGGGGGGGGAGTGACCGAGGCGTTGTTGCTTGGCACCAAACAACGAGTGTCGGCTATCCCACCCAAGCGCACGACATGCAGACCACGAGCACGTGCGGGGCTGCCTAGCAGGGACAACTCTGGAAGACTTGGGCGGGTGTCGCTCTTTCTTTGCGTCTGGTGATACACACGGCACCGCGGCAACTGCTGGCCACGACCCGGGACACAGTCACAGGTCACAGGTCCCATCGGGGAAACAATGCATTCTACAATCGGCTGCTTTTGTACGCACGCAGTGTGAGCCTGAGGCCTGACGGAGTGCTGTATAAGGCTGCCTACATCAACACTTGTCAATACACATTCTTTAACTGCACGCCAATGTGTGAATCTCCAGTTTCCTGACGCGTAGTGACCTGGAATAGGCCGGGTCGTTTCACTCTTGATCCCAGGTTTATGGGCACCCTCGGACAGCTCTCAACGCATGGCACTTTGGTGCTGCCCCGTAAACGAAAATAATCGCTCGTGACACGCGAGACTCAATTTAGGAATAAAACGCCAGGGGCGCGGCAGTAAACTCACTTGCCATGATAGTCGATTGAGACAAGACAGCTGCTTGTGAAAAAAGGGGGCGTCGGACGGCGGAAACTGTAAACTGTCAATCTAAACGTTGCTTCCAACAACAAGCTCTGTAATCACTTACCCGACTACCAGATTGAGTCACAAGATCAGTTTGGACTGCCACTTGCTGCTAATCGCGAGTGTTCACAAAAGAAAGCTGCGTAACTTTAGCATTGTATGTCAAGAAGACAACGCTTCATTTTATCTTACGAGTCTCTAAGCATGCGTCATAGAACATAGGAGAACCTATGATTGGGCTGCCAAACAGATGTCCACCAGTGATTGCTGCCTACGAACTGTGAGTTATCGTCGAAGCGCCTTTCTTGTCATTGTCCTAGGAAACCATCTGATACCTGTCTGACTCGATGGCTCTGTGTAAGTTCACACCGCACTTCGTGACGTCTTTTCGAAATACCACAGAAGTTTGGTGTTCGTTATGTTGTCGTTCAGGTAGAAAATGTAAATATTAATATCATCCGAACGTGTTACATGTTTCGTGGTTTTAAAATTGTTCTTCTGAAGTGATGTTCTGTTCACAAATATGTGTGTCTTTAAGGTATCGTATGCCACTTTGGAGCTTTGCGTGTCCCTAAGCTATCCCAGTTACCCATCCGGCGAAATGGCAGCTACAGCTTAACGTGAGATACGAACTACGTGTCGTTTACGGCGACTCCTAACATGGTTGAGAGGTGAAGTCTAGGTTAAAACGCAGACTGAAAAATCCGTGGTCCGACCGGGATTCAGTACCGCGAACTCTAGGCTGCCAGAGACGCCCTTTACCACCAGACCACCAGATTTTACTTTGTGCATTTGCATCGATGGGCCGTTGAGGATATGGAAGTCAATGGCAGTCAATGGCTCTGAGCACTATGGGACTTAACTGCTGTGGTCATCAGTCCCCTAGAACTTAGAACTACTTAAACCTAACTAACCTAAGGACATCACACACATCCATGCCCGAGGCAGGATTCGAACATGCGACCGTAGCGGTCGCGCGGTTCCAGACTGCAGCGCCTACAACCGCTCGGCGAGGATATGGAAGTTACATGTAAATACTTAATGGGGGTGGTCGTGCACCGCACCAAATCTGTCAGGAGTATCCTTTACCTAAAGTCGACCCGACACGGATCACATACACCGAATATCACAAATTCGTATACCGAAAGCTACGTTGTAGAATACTTATCACAATGTCCTGGTCATGTTACAATATGAATTCGGATAAAATAATTTTTTTACATAAATAATAAATTAAGCAATACTTTTAGACTGCAGACATTGGCGAATTATGGAACTGATAAGTAGTTGTAGGGGAACCCAGATGGACATAAACACTGTTGAGTCGTGGTGTTTCGAAGAGGGAAGCCTCATTGTCTCATCGAAATTGGACGACTTGTTTAATGCCATTGATAAGCTGGAATCTCAAGAAGTATTCACCAATAATACTTTAAACAAATGTGAAGAAAATATATCAGTGCCTTTCAAAAGCCAAGACACATTTACACGTAATTCGAACAGTTATTCTTGTACCGTCCGACACAGTTACATGTAATTCGAATAGTTATTCTTGTATCCCTCCGACACAGTTACATGTAATTCGAATAGTTGTTCTTGTACCTCTCTCGTAATTCTTATTACACTGTTAAGTCTCAGTATTTTTTGGGCCTTTATTGTAGTATGTTAGTAGGACAGTTGAGAAACCTATTCGGTGAACTAACAAGCTGGGTCTGTTGTTACTACCTAAAGAACGTTGTTGAGTGTTTTTCTTTTCGCTTGGTACCCGAAAACTACTGGCACACAGTGAAAAGTGCACGCTGCTGCTGCAACATTGGTCTTTCGACACTCTTGCATTTACAAACTTGTCCAGGCGGTCGAACCCGGACCGGCCACCTCTTTCAGTTAGTCACGCAGGTTAGTCACCCGAGATCGTTCCACTTACTCGGAAAGACACAAAAACCTAAGCATGAGAAACCACAAACAGGGTTCTTATATTCATTTATTTTAATGACTCATTCTCAGCTTCCATTTTCCTTTTCCTTCAACTTCGTCTTATTTATGGTGTATTGAGAAATTTCATGAAAAAAAAAAACAAAAAACAAAAAAACGTATGCTGCTATCGGCGTCTTTTCCATGTGAAAATATTTGTCTTCAAGCGATTGTCAGACCCTTCGCAAAATAAAATTACCTGTCCACATGTTGCCGAGCTTGATTCGACTTTGCTGCAGAAGTTCCAGTGGGAAGCCCACACACATACTCCATAACGTCCCGATCCCTCCCCATGCTATTATCATATTTTTCGAGTCCTGAAGAAAGACATTCGTGGCCGTCAATTTAGTGAGGAAGAAGAGGTTGTAAGTAGGCTGTTTAGGTTTTTATGTTGGTAACGCCACGTAGCGCTCTATATGAAAATCACTGACTGTGCTGTGAAGTCTGTGGCTGGTTTGCATTGTTGGAATATTTGCTATTGTAGTGTTGGGCAGTTGGATGTGAACAGCGTGTAGCGCTGCGCAGTTGGAGGTGAGCCACCAGCAGTGGTGGATGTGGGGAGAGATATGGCAGAATTTTAAGAGCGGACGATCTGGAAGCGTGTCCGCCAGAAAGAGTAAATTTGTAATACTGGATATCATGAACTTATATATATATATATATATATATATATATATATATATATATATATAATGACTTTTGAATATTATTACGGTAAATACATTGTTTGTTCTCTATCAAAATTTTTCATTTACTGACTATGCCTATCTGTAGTTAGTGCCTTCAGTAGTTAGAATCTTTTATTTAGCTGGCAGTAGTGGCGCTCGCTGTATTGCAGTAGCTCGAGTAACGAAGATTTTTGTGAGGTAAGTGATTCATGAAAGGTACAGGTTATTGTTAGTCAGGGCCATTCTTTTGTAGGGATTTTTGAAAGCCATATTGCGTTCCGCTAAAAATATTGTGTGTCAGTTTAGTGTTGATCAGAATAAGTAAAGAAAGAAATGTCTGAGTACGTTCAGCTCTGCTCAGCTGTTTGAAAATCAAATAACGTAAGAGGTTTACCAGCACAGTAATTCATAAATTTTTCCAAAGGGGGCGTTTCAAGGTGCACGCCTGTACACAGTCATGGTTCGTAGGCAACCCGCTAACATTTTCCATGAAGGCACTGGCAGTCTTGCCTCATCGTCCGATAAATGTGTTAACAGTTACGGCGATTACTTTCGAAATACACACATCAAAAGAAGTTTGCATCACCTCGGTTCCGAGAGTTCCGGAACCTGTACAGCAAATTGGAATAGAGATCAACATAAACATCATTTCCGCCCTTTTTATTGCTCATGAAAACCACACATTGCATGTTGTTCCACCATACAGCGAGAGACCTTCAGAGGTGTGGTCCAGATTGCTGTACTCACCGGTACCTCTAGTACCCAGTAGCATGTCCTCTAACATTGATGCATGCCTGTATTCGTCGTGGCATACTACCCACAAGTTCAGCAAGGCACTGTTGATCCGGATTGTCCCACTCCTCAACGGCGATTCGGCGTAGGTCCCTCAGAGTGGTTGGTAAGTCACGTCGTCCATAAACAGCCCTTTTCAATCTATCCCAGGCATGCTCGATAGGGTTCATGTCTGGAGAACACGGAGGCCACTCTACTCGAGCGATGTCGTTATCCTGAAGGAAGTCATTCACAAGCTGTGCATGATGGGTGAGCGAATTGTCGATGGAGACGGCCGCCTCGCCATTATGCTGCCGATGTGATTGCACTATCGGTCGGAGGACGGCATTAACGTGTCGTGAAGCCGTTATGGCGCCTTCCATGACCACCAGCGGCGTACGTCGGCCCCACATAATGCCACCCCAAAACAGCAGGGAACCTACACCTTGCTGCACTCGCTGGACAGTGTGTCAAAGGCGTTCAGGCTGACCGGGTTGCCTCCAAACACGTCTCTGACGATCGTCTGATTGAACGCATATGCGACACTCATCGGTGAAGAAAACGTGATGCCAATCCTGAGCGGTCTATTCGGCAAGTTGTTGGGCCCACCTGTACCGCGCTGCATGGTGTCGTGGTTGCAAAGATGGACCTCGCCATGGACGTTGGGAGCGAAGCTGCGCATCATGTAGCCTATTGCGCTCAGTTTGAGTCGTAACATGACGTCCTGTGGCTGCACGAAAAGCATTATTCAACTTGGTGCCGTTGCTGTCAGGGTTCCTTCGAGCCATAATCCGTAGGTAGCGGTAATCCACTGCAGTAGCAGCCCTTGGGCGGCCTGAGCGAGGCATGACATCGACTGTTCCTGTCTCTCTGTACCTCCTCCACGTCCGAACAACATCGCTCTGGTTCACTCACAGGCGGCTGGACATTTCCCTAGTTGAGAGCCCTTCCTGGCACAAAGTAACAATGCGGACACGATCGAACCACGGTACTGACCGTCTCGGCACGGTTGAACCACAGACATGAGCCGTGTACCTCCTTCCTGGTGGAATGACTGGAACTGATCGGTTGTCAGACCCCCTCCGTCTAATAGGCGCTGCTCATGAATGGTTGTTTACATCTTTGGGCGGGTTTAATGACATCTCTGAACAGTGAAAGGGACTATGTCTGTGATACAATATCCACAGTCAACGTCTATCTTCAGGATTTCTGGGAACCGGGGTAATGTAAAACTTTTTTTTTATGTGTGTAATAAACAGTTTGGAAGGTAGGAGACGAGATACTGGCAGAAGTAAAGCTGTGAGTACCGGGCGTGAGTCGTGCTTCGGTAGCTCAGTTGGTAGAGCACTTGCCCGCGAAAGGCAAAGGTCCCGAGTTCGAGTCTCGGTCGGGCACACAGTTTTAATCTGCCAGGAAGTTTCAGTTACCTTGCTCATTTTCCATCTTGCACCTCTTCATTTGAATGCTCCTTATCCTGTCAGTGGTACACTACTGGCCATTAAAACTGCTACACCACGAAGATAACGTGCTACAGACGCGAAATTACACCGACAGGATGAAGATGCTGTGATATGTAAATGATAAGCTTTTCAGAGCATTCACGCAAGGTTGGCGCCGGTCGCGGCACCTACAACGTGCTGACGTGAGGAAAGTTTCCAACCGACTTCTCATATACAAACAGCAGTTGACCGGCGTTTCCTGGTGAAACGCTGTTGTGATGCCTCGTGTAAGGAGGAGAAATGCGTACCATCACGTTTCCGACTTTGATAAAGTTCGGATTGAAGCCTATCGCGATTGCAGTTTATCGTATCGCGAAATTGCTGCTCGCGTTGGTCGAGATCCAATGACTGTTAGCAGAGTATTGAATTGGTGGGTTGAGGAGGGTAATACGGAACGTTGTGCTGGATCCCAACGGCCTCGTATCACTAGCAGTCGGACGACAGGCATCTTATCTGCATGGCTGTAACGGGTCGTGCAGCCACGTCTCGATCCCTGAGTGAACAGATGGGGACGTTTGCAAGGCAACAACCATCTGCACGAACAGTTCAACGACGTTTGCAGCAGCATGGACTATCAGCTCGGAGACCATGCCTGCGGTTACCCTTGAAGCTGCATCACAGACAGGAGCGCCTGCCATGGTGTACTCAACGACGAACCTGGGTGCACGAATGGCAAAACGTCATGTTTTCGGATGAATACAGGTTCTGTTTACAGCATCATGATGGTCGCATCCGTGTTTGGCGACATCGCGGTGAACGCACATTGGAAGCGTGTATTCTTCATCGCCATACTGGCGTATCACCCGGCGTGATGGTATGGGGTGCCATTGGTTACATGTCTCGGTAACCTCTTGTTCGCATTGACACCACTTTGAACAGTGGACGTTACATTTCAGATGTGTTACGACCCGTGGCTCTACCCTTCATTCGATCCCTGCGAAACCCTACATTTCAGTAGGATAATGCACGAGCGCATGTTGCAGGTCCTGTACGGACCTTTCTGGATACAGAAAATGTTCGACTGCTGCCCTGACCATCACGTTCTCCAGATCTCTCACCAACTGAAAACGTCTGGTCAATGGTGGCCGAGCAACTGGCTCGTCCCAATACGCCAGTCACTACTCTTGATGAACTGTGGTATCGTGTTGAAGCTGCATTGGCAGCTGTACCTGTACACGCCATCCAAGCTCTGTTTGACTCAATGCCCAGGCGTTACCAAGGCCGTTATTACGGCCAGAGGTGGTTGTTCTGGGTACTGATTTCTCAGGATCTATGCATCCAAATTGCGTGAAAGTGTAATCACATGTCAGTTGTAGTATAATAAATTTGTCCAATGAATACCCGTTTATCATCTGCATTTCTTCTTGGTGTAGCAATTTTAATGGCCAGTATTGTATATGTGTATCCAGTTGTCACGTCTACCTTTGAATTCCCCTGACAATTTCAGTGGTGTATATGTTTACTGCCAGCGAAATGTGTTACGAATAGTTGTAGCAGTAAAGAATTGATAAACTGAAACGTTAAGCCTGATATTGATTTTTTTATTTTTTATTTTATTATTATTTTTGAGCTTTTCCTCATTACAGAGGCTTATCTCCAACATAATAATTTACTTGGAAATTACAATACAAACAATAAACGTTCTTAAACTATACTCTCAAAATATTTCTCCAGGTGTTTCGATCTTGCGTGTCCTCTTCCTCTGCGCCCATTCTCCTCATTGTGTGCTGTACATTTTGGAGCCAGGTGGTCACAGGCCGTCCTCTTCTTCTTCTCCCCTCCGGTTCCCACTCCAGTGTCAATTTTGGTATTCTGGCTTCCTCCATTCGTCGTACATGCCCGTACCACTGTAATTTCTTCCTATCCATTACGTCATATATTCTTTCTTTTATTTCCATTCTCCTTATTACTTCGGTGTTCCTTATCTTTTCTTTCTTGGAGATTCTTGCCGATCTTCTCCCTTTATTTTTATTTATTTATTTATTTATTTATTTTTTGCAAGAACGAAAATGTAGTAAGCGATAAAGTTTTCGTTTCATGACGTGGGAATTTGAGTGAGAAAAAATTTAGAAAAATTTAAATTACCGTAATGTTTTTAGAAGTCGCTAAGTGCTCTCTTTCTCGAATAGCATATGAATTTGTGCACCTGGAATTACGCTGATTCATTGTGTTAAAGCTTTAAAGTAAGATTATACATCTTATTGAGTAGATTATGACCACAATTTAAGTTTTTAAATTCACTATTTAATTATATAAAATACTGAAATCCAAATTTTTCTTGCCCTTGGAAGTCATTAGACAGACAACCTACGACTGCGACTTTGCACTGTTTCAGCCGTTTAGAGATACAGATAGGTCAACAAATGACCACATATACATAAATAATTCCGTAATTAAATGAAATGTATTTGCTGTTGTGATTATAAGCAACCATGAGCTGTATAATGGAATGACGACAATAAAAACAGGTGCCGGACTGGGACTTGAACATGGATTTTCCGCTTATCGCGAGTGGTCGCCATAGTATTAGGCTATCCGTGCACGCTTCCCGGACGGACCCAAGTTTTCATAGTCGTCAGCCATGTGTGTACAACCTTCACTCGTACATCCATTACGTATATTCCCGTATAGGGGAGGCATTTTAATTTAATGCCGCTTGCCTGGTGTCGGCGGATAAATAGAGACCGGTTTTGCAGTGCCTGTACTGCTCATAAGTAGGATGCAATGTTCGTTCGTACGCCTGAAAAGGACAGGCCCTGCCATACAGTGTCTCGTAATTAGTTCAGCGTTCTGCTGAAAACTGAAGTGAGACGCCTTATCCTTAACGTCTTGCTTAAATTGACAGTCCCTGCAGTAATCTCACTTGATAGGTCAGAGTTTTAGCAGTGTGAAGAAGTCACCAGAAGAGCATGATGTAAGTGACATGTAACTAAAGCCGATGCGAACTCAAAATTTCAAACTAACTTAGTCAAATGTATAGCCACATAAACAGATAAGATTAAGGCTGTTCCCATGTCACAATATTGGCACTGTTCGTTACAGGCCTAAAGCTCTTGACGTCCTGGGCGAGAAGCTGCTCAGAACGGCATCCGCTCGGCCAGTAACTGCGCAGTTCACAGAAATGATGCAAATTCAAGTAACAAGTGCACTGGTTTTTAGACGGTTTTCCATCTGCCTCGGCCAATGCGGGCTTGTTCCCCTTATTCCCACTCATCTACACTATATCTGCGATTGCTGCGCAAACAAGTTCTCCATGTACGCGTACACCACCATTACTCTACCACGCAAACATAGGGGTTACACTCGTGTGATGTGAGACTTCTCTGGGTGGTTCACCGGGGGCCGAACCGCACAATAGCCCTGGGTTCGGCGTGGGGCGGCGGAGGGGTGTAGTGAACTGCGGTAGTCGTCGTGGGGTTGTGGACCACTGCGGCTGCGGCAGGGACGGAGCCTCTCCATCGTTTCTAGGCCCCCCGGTTAACATACAGTACAATACAGCAAGTGCACTGCCCGCATCTCGTGGTCGTGTGGTAGCGTTCTTGCTTCCCACGCCCGGGTTCCCGGGTTCGATTCCCGGCGGGGTCAGGGATTTTCTCTGCCTCGTGATGGCTGGGTGTTGTGTGCTGTCCTTAGGTTAGTTAGGTTTAATTAGTTCTAAGTTCTAGGCGACTGATGACCTCAGCAGTTGAGTCGCATAGTGCTCAGAGCCAAGACAAGACAAGCAAGTGCACTAAAGCGAGACACCTACTGTTGGATTCGGCGAAAGAGTGTTTCAGTCTCTGAGTCTAAGGTCGCGAATTCGATACTCTAAGGTTTGTTTCCTGATTGCCCTTATTTTTCTGTTACCAATCGCTTACCTCTGCCACTGTAATGAGTTTTTGAAAAATACTAAGTTGCACCATTAGTTCGTAATTCGCGTTGAATTATACAGTAGCTCCCTGTACCTACGTCAGTTCACAAAGAGAATGAAGGGAAGAACGTACTATTTCCAATAACCCACTTAGTGCACCGCTAAGGACTTTGGCGTTCGGGTTGAGAACCATTTCCTTTACTCAAACAGCAACACAAAAGACGAAATTGTAAACGACCGCGAAGAAGTCCTTTACAGCATGAAGGAAGTGTTACAAAAAGAAACTTTTCAATAAAGGTTTCAAAATATGGATTTTCTGACTCTGTTCTGCTGGAAGCCTATCGAAAATAGAAACTATAGAAGTGTAATGTGAGTTGTGTGTGTGTGTGTGTGTGTGTGTGTGTGTGTGTGTGTGTGTGTGTGTGTGTGTGTACACTTTGGATCGACGTAAGAATCTCTTCATAGACTCAACACACAATGAACCCAGTGTTACGCATAAACGGTTTAATTTGAAGATCCCTCTGCGCCATAATACACGGCTACTATTAATGATTCATTCGTTTTCGAAGCTCTGTAGTTTCCAAAGTATTTCACTTACGCATGAATACAACTGTAAACTCGCCAAGTTTGCATTTTGCATACTAGAAATGTTCTATGACTGCCCTCTCGTCATCCAAGTGGTAGTCAAGTTCGTTCCATACCTTGTGCAGCAACAAAAAATGGTTCAAATGGCTCTGAGCACTATGGGACTTAACGTCGGAGGTCATCAGTCCCCTAGAACTTAGAACTACTTAAACCTAACTAACCTAAGGACATCACACACATCCGTGCCCGAGGCAGGATTCGAATCTGCAGCCGTAGCGATCGCGCTGTTCCAGACTGAAGTGCCTAGAACCGCTCGGCCACCACGGCCGGTTGTGCAGCAACAGCTGAACTGAACTGTTACAGTGTTCTTGACACAGGGGTACGTAAACACTGTCCATATTAGTAACCCTAAAGGAAAGTGTCACAAGGCGTTGATCAGGCGACCTGGGAGGCCATCAGAACTGACACACGTCAGCTTCAGGCGCAGCTCATAATCTTCTGGTTTTAACTGGCGCACGAGCTGCAGACGGTACAGTTTGAAATTTAGCCGCATTCGCAAAATCTTCCACACAGTTTGCTGCGGTGTTCCAAGTTCGCGGCTTGCGCGGACCTTTGACTTTTTTCCTCACTCCGTACGAAACTTTCCCTCGCCCTCTCCACGGATGCATATGGCACGCTTGGTCGATTAGTACTTTTCTTTTTACAGAGACAACGAGTGTCCCTAAACTGTAAATATCAACGTACAATGCTCCGTTTACATTACGATTGTCTTCCATAATTCCCCTGAATGCACGCTACATTAGTATAAGAGATAAACATCTCGCATATTCCGACACACGAAAACTCTTTTCTTGTCTTGACGCCATTTCATCAAGCCACTGCACTCGTACGTCAACTGATGAGCATAATGCAAACTCGGCGAGTTAACGGTTCTATTCACGCCTCAATGATATTTGAAACCTGACATTGCCCGAGTGTTTATTTATAGCTATGCCCGAGACTTCGCACGTGTGTTTATCTTTTAATTATAAAGCTTCTTTTATGCCGGTTCAGTCTTTCTCGGCGTATTCCACTGATGAATTCTTCTCGAGTTATCAGCCGTGTGGTGATGTCGTCTTGTCGCAACGTTTCAATGAGTTTCGAACCTAACATCTTCTGACTTCGCCAGAAGATGATGGGTACGAAACTCACTGAAACGTTGCGACAAAACGACGCCACCACTCGGCTGATAACTCGAGAAGAATTCATCAATAAAGCTTCTTTGTATACAATGTCTGAAGTAGTATGACTGGGAACACGAACAAACAGCTTGTATGCTTCACTAATACGGCAGAAAGCCATGTAGAGCTGCCGTGCGAAAACCCAAACCTGGTACACGCCCTCTATGGCCTTGTGCTTTCTGTATAGTCATGGCATAACATAAGCTCATTAGGAGCTCTGCACGTTTAAAGTGAAACGGTAAATGGTTAGGAATTAATAGGGACTCAGGGCATAAAAACTCGTTCACCTGCTCCACATCCCATCACTATCATGTTTCTAAAGAGTGAGTTAAAGCCTGATGTTACGTGAGCTGCAGCAAGTATTTTGTCACAATCTTCACTGAATTTCTGAGACCACATCGTCCTCAGACTTTTAGATGTTCTGCTGTAGTCAGGAAAACTCCACCATTGTCTGGACATTTTTATTCCTATATAAAAAGAAATGAAACAGTAATGAGTAGGCACCTAAATCACAAAGGAACCTTAATAAAATTGTTTTATCTAGCAAAGAATATAAATAAAACCCATCGACTGAAGCAATGGTAATGTCGTTAAGTTTTTAAGCGGAAGTAGAAAATCCACATATTCTATCCAAGTAAATTCAGTGTTACTTTGTATTTGTAAAGGTAAGACTGCGGCTCTTAATTCTGTCTGTGACATGAATTTCCGAAAATACTTCTGTCGCTAAGGTGGAGTCAAATATAAATAAAAGCTATCAAAAGAAGCAAAGCGATGTCGTTTAAGCTCTCAGTACACACAGCAAAATCAGTGAACCCTCATATCCTGGCCAAATAAATTCACTGTTACTTATTGAGGTGCCTAACTCTGCTGCTGATGTAAACTTCCGAAAATTAGTCTGCCACGGAGTTTAAAAAACCAAGAGCGCCATCTATTGATTCTTTGGCGTACTACGAAACTAACAGTGCCCCCTCTTTGACGTATTACGCTGTGGTGATTAAACATCCAAACAACTAACCATGTTCGCCTCAGCAGCGCAGCGGATTGCTCACCGAAGGGGCCTAGGTTTGCTTCTTGGCCAGATCAAGAATTTCTTCTGCTCGGGGCTGGGTGTTATGTCGTTCTTACATTACTATTGTCATAACTGACATTCACTGTTAAGATGGCTGTATGTACACCTCCCGAATGACAACTTTTTAAAAGAAACTACTAAACTGAGCAGACGGTTTTAGATAAAACTTTAAATTGAAATATTTTTTCCCTGTTCCGGTTCTGAAGAAATAAAGCCTTTATGTTGCCCCAAGTTACTCTCTGATTACCTGTGAAAAGAATGTTGAAACGGACAAGTAGAGAGACACGACAATTTTACTATTTTATTGTTAGTATAAACCTAATACTTCGGAAAATATAAATCTTTGAAAACGAGTGAATAATTTATAGTAACTCCGTACGTTCATTGATTCAGTTATATTGAAAGCAGCGTTACAGATTGAAAAGACACGTGCCGGACAAGCAGTGATACGTGTATCCCGAGAGCAAGTCGTCCAGATATGCTGTCTACTAATAGTCTGTAGTAGGAATTTAAATCCATGGAGAAGAAATAAAAACTTTGAGGTTCGCCGATGACATTGTAATTCTGTCACAGACAGCGAAGGACTTGGAAGAGCAGCTGAACGGAATGGACAGTGTCTTGAAAGGAGAGAATCAAGACGAACATCAACAAAAGCAAAACGAGGATAATGGAACGTAGTCGAACTAAATCGGGCGATGCTGTGGGAATTAGATTAGGAAATGAGACACTTAAAGTAGTAAATGAGTTTTGCTATTTGGGGAGCAAAATAACAATGATGGTCGAAGTAGAGACGATATAAAACATAGACTGGCAATGGCAAGGAAAGCGTTTCTGGAGAAGAGAAATTTGTTAACATCGAGTATAGATTTAAGTGTCAGGAATCATTTCTGAAAGTATTTGTATCGAGTGTAGCCATGTATGGAAGTTCAACGTGAACGATAAATAGTTTAGACAAGAAGAGAATAGAAGCTTTCGAAATGTGGTGCTACAGAAGAATGCTGAAGATTAGATGGGTAGATCACATAACTAATGAGGAGGTATTGAATAGAATTAGAGAGAAGAGAAATTAGTGGCACAACTTGACTAGAAGAAGGGATCGGTTGGTAGGGCATATTCTGAGGCATCAAGGGATCACCAATTTAGTATTGGAGGGTAAAAATCGTAGAGGGAGACCAAGAGATGAATACACTAAGCAGATTCAGAAGGATGTAGGTTGCAGTAGGTACTGAGAGATGAAGAAGCTTGCACAGGATAGAGTAGCATGGACAGCTGCATCAGACCAGTCTCTGGACTGAAGACCACAACAACAACAATAGTCTGATGTTGAATCGATGCGATAGCAAAGAACTGGTGAAGTAAAGGAACAGTTTGCATAATCGTCGAATGACCGGGATACTTAAATTGTATAAGAGAAAATATGTAACACTGGAAGTATAACAGCAACCACGCACCCTGGATAGTCGGACGGGGATATAAACCGCCGCCCCAACCCTTCCTCCCCATCTCGTCGGATGCGAGGGCAGGATCTTCCCACTATGCAACCTCACTCAGTTTACTCAGTTCGAGTCCAGAGCCTTGGCCACTACAGTATCACGCGACAGAGAATGAGTTGACCTTGTACTTGATAGAAGCGTCCCAGTGTTCCCCTTGGGTGGTTTGGGGAGAGGCGCTACCTGTCCGCGTAATGGAAGAAAAACAGCCTGCGGTTTCCAAGGATCGGCTTCCGTTGCGCAAGGCTACCAACTGACGGCGTCTGCGTTACTTCATCCGGGTGAAAGCCGGCCGAGAAGCGACCAAACTGGAGCACGTCGCGTCCATTACGTCTCGGCCCGCCGAAGTCCTGACGCATCCTTGCGGTGGCCTCCAGCCAGACACTGCCGCCACTAGAGCTGAGCTCGTGGGCCGTTCGTTAAAATCACGGGTGAAAGTGCAGCCCACACCTCGAGCGACGGGTAGCGCCACGAGTCTGCAGAGGACTCAGACCGCGACTTTTGAGGCCGTGTGGCTGGCCTTTATCGGAGCGGTATGAGGACCAACTGTACCGACGGAAATACGAAATGTTAAATGGCCCTCACATGTCCAACAATATCGTCTAACCGTCAAGATACTGACCGTCTGAGGACGGGTAATGAAGTACTATTCCACTATTGCTGTTTGAGTTTACATATTGACATTTTGTCATTTGGAGGTAGTTTATGGAGCTGTGGACGCTAGAAAATGGAGTGCCGACATATTTCTCTGGGTTCAATAGAGAGGTGACAGCAGTAGAGGCAGCCAGAAGCATTTACGCTGTGTATGGGGATAACGCCATTGGACAGAGGACGGTAAGAAAATGCTTTCCTCGTTTTTAAGGAGGATCTACATCTAGATATATACTGCGCTAGCCACCAAGCGGTGTGTGGCGGAGGGCACAATTCGGGCCAAAGTCACATTCCTCCCCCCGCCCCCCCCCCCCCCCCTCTGTTCCACTCGAGGATCGCACGAGGTTAAAAACGACTGTCTGAACTCCTCAGTACGAGCTCTTATTTCCCTTATCTCTGAATGATGATCATTACGCGATTTGAAAGTTGGTGGTAATAATATATGCTCTACATCCTCGGTGAAGACTGGATTTCGGAATTTAGTGAGCAGCCCCTTCTGTTTAGCGCGTCGTCTATCTGCAAATGTGTCCCACTTCAAACTCTCTATGAGATTTGTAACGCTCTCGCGATGGCTAAATGTACCAGTCACGAATCTTGCCGCTCTTCTTTGGACCTTCTCAATTTCTTGAATCTGACCCAACTGGTAAGGATCCCATGCAGACGAACAATACTCTAAGACTGGACGAACTAACGTATTGTAAGCTATTTCCTTTGTTGAAAGACTGCATCGCTTCAGGATTCTATCAATAAACCGCAATCTAGAGCTCGCCTTACCCGTTACTTGTGTAATCTGATCATTCCATTTGAGATCATTTCGAATGGTCACTCCCAGATACTTGACTGATGTTACCGCTTCCAAAGACTGATCATTTATTTTGTACTCATACATTAATGGGGATTTTTGCCTTGTTATACGCATTAGGTTACACTTACTAATATTGAGAGATAACTGCCAGTCATTACACGATGCTTTTATTTTCTGCAAATCCTCATTGATTTGTTCATAACTTTCGTGTGATACTACTTTCCTGTAGACTACAACATCATTGGCAAACAGTCTAAGGCAGCTGTCAATATCATCAACCAGATCGCTTATGTAAATCGTAAAAAGCAGAGGACCTATTACGCTGCCCTGGGGCACACCTGAAGTTACTATTGTTTCTGTCTTTTCGACATTAATTATTCTCCGCGTTCAAGAAGACCTTTGGAGTTTGATGAAGGTCGATTAAACGCATTAATACACAATTATCCCCCTCAGTGTATTCGAGAACTGGCAAACGTGATAAACTGTGGATCATTCCACCATCGTGCAACTTTTGCATGGGGAAGGTTCAAAAATCGGGTGTGTGGGCACCGCATGCTCTAAGCTAAAATTACAAAAATCTGCAAGTGCCCATATGTGCGTCTCTACTTACTCGTCATCAACTGTCTCGTGAACAACACTGGTCACTCCTGTCCTATGTCGTTAATGGTGACGAGAAATGGTGTCTCGTCGTTTAACACAAGGAAGAGAAAGGAATGGTTGAGCGCAAACAAAATAGCAACTCACCGTACAAAGACTAGTGCACATTCACGAAAGATGGTGGAACAGCGACGATACGATGTACTGGGAATTGCTTCCCCGAGGTGTGACTATAACTACTGTCATTTGTTCTCAACAATTGAGACGTCCTGCAGACACAATCCAAGAACCACGGCCAGGAAGACAGCGTGAAGTGATGCTATTCCACGATAACGCCCGCCCGCGTTCTCCTAGACTGACAAAAAACACTATACAGGAGCTGGGTTCGGAAGTCATTCCACACCTACCTTATTCACCTGACCCTGTGCCCTCATATTTTCCGCTCTCTATCGAACAACCTTCAACGAACTTCCTTTAGGGTTAGAAATGACCTCCGAGCACGGCTCGACGAGTTCTTCGCCTCAAAACCACGTGATCTGTACAGTTGTGAAATCGGAAAGTTACGCCAGCCTTGGCACACTGTTGTAAACAGTAAAGCAGAATATACACTACTGGCCATTAAAATTGCTACACCGAGAAGAAATGCAAATGATAAACGGGTATTCATTGGACAAATATATTATACTAGAACTGACATGTGATTACATTTTCACGCAATTTTGGTGCATAGATCGTGAGAAATCAATACCTAAAATAACCACCTCTGGCCGTAATAACGGCCTTGATACGCCTGGGCATCGAGTCAACGAGAGCTTGGATGGCGTGTACAGGTACAACTGCCCATGCAGCTTCAACACGATACCACAGTTCATCAAGAGTAGTGACTGGCGTGTTGTGACGAGCCAGTTGCTCGGCCACCATTAACCAGACGTTTTCAAGTGGTGAGAGATCTCGAGAATGTGCTGGCCAGGGCAGCAGTCGAATATTTTCTGTATCCAGAAAGGCCCGTACAGGACCTGCAACATGCGGTCGTGCATTATCTTGCTGAAATGTAGGGTGACAGAGACGTGCAACCAACGGCACCCAATACCATCACAACGCGTGATGCGCCAATATGGCGAGGACGAATACACGCTTCCAATGTGCGTTCACCGCGATATCGCCAAACGCGGATGCGACCATCATGATGATGTTAAGAGAACCTGGATTCATCCGAAAAAATGACGTTTTGCCATTCGTGCACCCAGGTTCGTCCTTGAGTATACCATAGCAGGCGCAGCCACGGTCTCCGAGCTGATAGTCCATGCTGCTGCAAACGTCGTCGAACTCTTCGTGCAGATGGTTGTTGTCTTGCAAACGTCCCCATCTGTTGACTCAGGGATCGAGACGTGGCTGCACGATCCGTTACAGCCATGCGGATAAGATGCCTGTCATTTAGACTGCTAGTGATACGAGGCCGTTGGGATCAAGTACGGCGTTCCGCATTACCCTCCTGAACCCAGCGATTCCATATTCTGCTAATAGTCATTGGATCTCGGCCAACGCGAGCAGCAATGCCGCGATACGTTAAACCGCAATCGCGATAGGCTACAATCCGAACTTTATCGAAGTCGGAAACGTGATGGTATGCATTTCTCCTCCTTACACGAAGCATCACAACAACGTTTCACCAGGCAACGCCGGTCAACTGCTGTTTGTGTGTGAGAAATCGGTTGTAAACTTTCCTCATGTCAGCACGTTGTAGGTGTCGCCACCGGAGCTAACCTTGTGTGAATGCTCTGAAAAGCTAATCATTTGCATATCACAGCATCTTCTTCCTGTCGGTTAAATTTCGCATTTGTAGCACATCACCTTCGTGGTGTAACAATTTTAAGGGCCAGTAGTGTATTATCGTCGAATAAATGTTACATGAATCTGTTGTGTTCATGAAACTTACAGAAAAACGCTATGAACTTATAAACCATCCCAACAGAAATACTGACGAGCAGTGTTGAGGCCCCAAAAATATTCCATTGTTAATACGTGCTGAGCGTGTGAGGTCGAGAATTGGCGCCATTCCGATGTTGGACGGGCTTCAAGAACGAGCCACACCACTTTAATGAGCACTAATAATTTTTCTACTTCCTCTTGTCTACACTACTCCTCAGATTCAATTTTTCAAGGAGTCACTATGGGTTCGCTTCTTTTATCAATTTGGAAACGTAGTAGGCCTATTAGCTTGTTCAAGTACACTTCGAAAAGTACGTCATATACATGGTGTCTCTCCTAAGCGTGGTGAGGCGCGTTGTCTCTGGCGTTTCAGCAGATATTTGCAATTTCGTTTCCTGCATTGTTTAGCTGGAGTCGGCCCAAATAAATTGTGCTCACCATGCGTTTCATGCGACGCCCATTGTCGATGGAATGCGTCGGTTTGTTTCCAGTTACAACCAAACTCATTTTGAAAGCGGCATTTTACGAGCCCAGCGGTCGCCAAATTAATATAGTCCGATACGTATTAACAGCGACAGTGAAACACGAAGAATAACCAGTACTCCACCAGCGACAGTACTGCCCTGGCCCGCATTGGGTGCTACCGCCAGGGATGCAGCGCTACTGAGTCGCTGCTGGATGGCAGTTTATTCTTCGTGTTTTACGCTCCCTATTAATACGTATCGATAAAACTAATATCAGACTACAATAAATCGGTAGCACTCTGCGAAACACATGTCACTCCCACCATATTTTAACAAAACGTAAAAAAAGGAATTACCTTAATTATCTGAGTACATCATTGCAGGAACAGCTAAGTATGTGAACTATTCGCGTGCCACCGTGGATAAAGTATAACGTACATAGCGAAATGACGCCAAGACCATCGTGGTGCAACGGCCGTTGTGGCCGAGCGGTTCTAGGAGATTCAGTCCGGAACCGCGCTGCTGCTACGGGCGTAGGTTCGAATCCTGCCTCGGGCATGGATGTGTGTGATGTCCTTAGGTTAGTTAGGTTTAAATAGTTCTAAGTCTAGGGGACTGATGACCTCAGATGTTGAGTCCCATAGTGCTCACAGCCATTTGAACCATTTGAACCAATCGTGTTGCACCACGGGCCAAAGATGAGTTTCTCCTCAACGACCTTTCAGCAGACTTTGCTGAGTACAGGTCACTGCAGCAGCCGCCTGGTTTGTGCTGACTGCTGTTCATTGGTGACGAAGACTGGAATTTGCATGCCAGAACCGCAACTGGACGTCCACTGTGTGGCAAAAGATGGTCTTTTCAGATGAATCATGTTTTATACTCCATCGAACAGACGGCCGTTAGCGTCTAAGGTATTGAACGTCTCTAAGCAAACACCCTGCAACAACCGTCGGAAATGTCTAGGCCGGAGTAGGGAGTCTTACGGTCTAGAGAACGTTTTCTGGCATTCCATGGACAAGCTCGTCATTCCGGAAGGCACAATGGCTCAGCAAAAGTATATAGGTACCATCGGGGACCATGTTCACCTCTAAATGCTCTTTGTTTTCCCTCGGCACAATGGTAGCTACCAACAGGGCAACTCACACAGGTTGCAACGCACGTGCGTGATTCGAAGAGCACCAGGATGACTCTGCCACACTCCCTTGGCCACCAAACTCAACGGATTTAAACCCAATGTAGAATATGTGGGGTAACTTCGACTGGGTTGTAGCACCACGGATACTCAACCGAGAAACAGCGCAGCTGGCCACGGCAATGCAGTTAGCATGGCTCCACATCCCTGTAGGGACCTTTTAGAACGTCACTTCCTCTTCCTGCACGACTCGCGGTGGTCCGCATTGCAAAAGGTGGTTATTTAGGATTTTAACAGGTGGTCACTGAACACTATATATGGGTCCCTACAGTAACGAGGACTCCACACCATGAAGATACTTACCATCACCAAGTTGTGGCCAGAGGTGAAAGAAGCGATGAGTGACAGGAAAAATTCCTAAAACCGATGGAAGACCAAAGCCCAGACCTTTCAAAAATGGTTAAAAACGCGGATAAGAACGTAGTTGTGCATTAAATAAATAGTGACTGTTAATGATTGAAATTTTTTCAAAGTTGATGGTTACTCCGTCCGAACAGGCCTTGGAAGGCCCAACGGTACCGACCGGCCGCCGTGTCATCCTCAGACCACAGTCTTCACTGGATGCGGATATGGAGGGGCATGTAGTCAGCACACCGCTCTCCCGGCCGTATGTCAGTTTACGAGACCGGAGCCGCTTCTTCTCAATCAAGTAGCTCCTCAGTTTGCCTCACAAGGGCTGAGTGCACCCCGCTTGCCAACAGCGCTTGGGAGACCGGATGATCACCCATCCAAGTGCTAGTCCATCCCGACAGCGCTTAACTTCGCTGATCTGACGGGAACCGGTGTTACCACTGCGGCAAGGCCGTTGGCATAGTTAAAGGTGCAATGTAGGCGAATCTAGAGTAATACATTTAGTTAATAGTTGTAAGGCATCTACATCGACATCGTAGCATTTAGGATGGTAAGCTGTTTACGTGGATGGTATAAGGTACAAGAAAACTGCAATTTCGGGCCACAGACCCACTCCAGCAACTATGAGATAGTTTTATTTCCCTCGTTTACAGAACGACCATCACTTGCCTCCCCCCCCCCCCCCCCCCTCGCCACCTTCTTCTCCCTCATCTTCGAGAGGGGGGAGATTTTGAATGAACAGGGATACCATGATAAGAGACTATAGCATGAAATAGCGAATCCTAAGCTACGAATTATCATGGCGGTAAGCAACCTGATGTAGTAATATACAGGGTGATTCAAAAAGAATACCACAACTTTAGGAATTTAAAGCTCTGCAACGACAAAAGGCAGAGCTAAGCACTATCTGTCGGCGAATTAAGGGAGCTATAAAGTTTCATTTAGTTGTACATTTGTTCGCTTGAGGCGCTGTTGACTAGGCGTCAGCGTCAGTTGATGCTAATATGGCGACCGCTCAACAGAAAGCTTTTTGTGTTATTGAGTACGGCAGAAGTGAATCGGCGACAGTTGTTCAGCGTGCATTTCGAACGAAGTATGGTGTTAAACCTCCTGATAGGTGGTGTATTAAACGTTGGTATAAACAGTTTACAGAGAATGGGTGTTTGTGCAAAGGGAAAAGTTCTGGACGGCCGAGAACGAGTGATGAAAATGTAGCACGCATCCAGCAAGCATTTGTTCGCAGCCCAGGAAAATCGACTCGCAGAGCTAGCAGGGAGCTGCAAATTCCACAATCAACTGTATGGAGAGTCCTACGAAAAAGGTTAGTTATGAAACCTGAACGTCAACTACCCGAGGCGATGGATCGGCCGCCCGGCAGCCCGTGACAGAGCACTTCATCACTGGCCTCCAAGAAGCCCTGATCTTACCCCCTGCGATTTTTTCTTATGGGGGTATGTTAAGGATATGGTGTTTCGGCCACCTCTCCCAGCCACCATTGATGATTTGAAACGAGAAATAACAGCAGCTATCCAAACTGTTACGCCTGATATGCTACAGAGAGTGTGGAACGAGTTGGAGTATCGGATTGATATTGCTCGAGTGTCTGGAGGGGGCCATATTGAACATCTCTGAACTTGTTTTTGAGTGAAAATAAACCTTTTTAAATACTCTTTGTAATGATGTATAACAGAAGGTTATATTATGTTTCTTTCATTAAATATACATTTTTAAAGTTGTGGTATTCTTTTTGAATCACCCTGTATATAAGAAAAGGACTCCTATGAAAGGGATGTGTGTTTTGCGGAATATTATATAATAAGTCAATATTTTGCAATATGTGGAGGTGGCCTCTGTTCTGGTGGGGGGATTTAGCGAACGCCGATTCAAAATCGTACAGTTAGAATGACGCGTATGCCAGCCTGCTAAAACCGCTGTGCAGGGCGTCACTCTTAGCTGTGATATGAACAGAGAAAGGACGTGCCTAGGTACACCACGAAACTGGCTGAGTACAGTGGAAGATGAGTAAAAATTCAGTGAAGTGCAGTAGCACACATAGATGATTACTCGTATGTAGGCCTAGATGTGTAAATAGTCTGCCACCGTTTATTTACCTGTTTTATTATTCCCAAAATGTTCTTGGCAGTGTGTGGTAGTAAGCTTATTTAAATTAAATATCGATAAATATTCAAAGTGCCTCATGGTACGACTGTTAACTTGTAACATCATGCCGTCGATTATAAATTCTGTCAGGAAAGTTGGTTCGCTGCCCTGACCTAGACCTTTTCAAATGTTCAAATGTGTGTGAAATCTTATGGGACTTAACTGCTAAGGCCATCAGTCCCTAAGCTTACACACTACTGAACCTAAATTATCCTAAGGTCAAACACACACACACCCATGCCCGAGGGAGGACTCGAACCTCCGCCGGGATCAGCCGCACAGTCCATGACTGCAGCGCCTTGAGACCGCTCGGCTAATCCCGCGCGGCCCTAGACCTGAAGAACAGCCAAACTTACTTCTTTCTCTTCTACGTAGCTAAACCTAGTAGCGACTCTGTTTTGCAGTATTTAATTTATTTTTGTCACATTCCAGAGTTACCAGTTGCCTTGCAATAAAGGTGTTGGTACTGTGAAAGTCAATACATAATCAACACCCAGAATTCGCGTAACCCTACAATATGACGGGGAGAATTCGAAAGATGAGGGTAGTAATGGTTGCTCAATGGCATACGTGGGACGAAATTATGGTAAGGCAAACGAACATTGTGAAGATACATTTATGAAACTCAAGAGAAATAAATGAACGACACTGGCGAAAGAAACGAGTAAAATACCATTCAGAACAGGGAGGAAGATGTCTGTGCATAGAAACCAATTGGCAAAAAGATGAATAGTTTCAAGTGCACTGTAATGGAAACAAAATGCAGCAGAGTTGATATAATGCGATCTACAAGTTAAATATGTGAGAAATCCGAAGCCGACGAAACTAGAAAACGAACGTGTATGTGATAGTCTTGTGCTTTCTCAAAGTAGATGGGATATATAAGTCACTGCACTGAAGTAGTAAGGAGATAATGGAAAAGGAAGATCACAATTTTATTGTATGTAACAGGATACTGATGTATTGGAGGAGAAATAAAAACTACATTATTGGTTGAGGAACTGTGTGCTTATTCAAACCGTACGCTAGGCATAGGGGCTTACTGTTCGAGTCTGGCGATGCCGATATCGGTTCATCAACTAACAGCGCTTAAGGAATAATACCAGAGGAACTCCTGTAACAGTGAAGAAAGTAGACAAAAAACGAACGGGTACAGTATGTCAAAATTCGTTCTCCGTGTAAATATTAACAGGTGTTGGGCGTATGTGGTCGTCTTGAGCGACTAGACGTAATTGTAGTTGTCACACGCATTGCCCTAATTGTGTAAATGACATAATAACAACACTAATCGTACGTGCATACAGCGAGCTTAGGTATATTACATCTATTAAAAAGATTACTTCGTATGGAGGAGTACAAAGTCACAATGGAATAAAATGGAAACGGGGCCAGAAAAGGGATCTGAAATCGAGTCGTTCACCGTAAGATGGCTTGGTAGAGGTTATTTAAATCGTAGGCCTATATAAATCTTCATTTTGATGAAAGCAAATCACTTGGTATATGTAATTTAGTTTCTTTTGAAGTTAGTATACTCTCATCAGTATGTAGTAGTTGCGAGACACTGTCCCCTTCATTAGAATTCTGGAAGTCTGATTGTAGTTTACTAATGTGGTTCACCTTGTTTTTCTAAACGTCGTGAATTGGGTTTTCGTAATCTTCGCTCTGTTTCATCATTCGGGCTGAACGAGCGAACAAACAGACCCATTACAGTGACCAGACTGATGGCTAAACTAGGACAGCGATTTCGGAATGGACCAAAAAATTACCAAAACCAGTAGATGTAAAATAGGATTTGTGGAAAAGGCAACGTGTGGCAACATTTTGGTTATTGCAATCAGACAATCACTTTCACCATGTTGTGTATCGATAGTAAGTCACCTACTGTCCATTTTTTTTTTTTTTTTTTTTTTTTTTTTTTTTTTTTTTTTTTTTTTTTTTGTCTGATTGGTATCCAAAGGCGACGATGTAGAGCTAATAGGTCCGCCTCGACGCTAAACAATTACATATGTTGAAACTTCCTGACAGATTAAAATTTCGGAAATTCTTTGTTTCTCTAAACCACTTGAGGTGAATACAGGAATTGTTACTTAGATTAACGAACGATTTTCCTCCAGTTCGCTATCAAGCCGGATCTGTAGATATTTATCTCTGCTAGTAGTATTATTATTGTGTTCAGATACAAGTTGCAACGCAAGAGTGCTCATAACCCTGTAGTGTGGAGCCCTAAAACCAGAAAAAAAGCCACACACACGTCGACACTCAGGCTGAAATGTAATCCGCTGTAGTCCAATAACATGGAGACTTGGAAGAGAGAAACAGAAATAATTTGTCAATCAGCTTAAAGCCGCCTTCAGTGTCGTATTACGAGGACATACATACACTGCATCTCCCGAAAAATAGATTAATTGTACAAGAGTAGCATGGACTAATACCGTGTATTACATTACCTAGGAATATATAATTACCAAAAAATGGTTGTATTGTCCAAACGAAAAAGAGTGTAGGTGGAGGAGTCAAAAGTCCTTTAACAATACCGTAGAAGTCGCAACATTCTGGCACGTTACGTAACAACGATCCTAGTCAGGATCATCGCTTGTCTGGACACATACGTGTGCGTTTGCGAAAGGCTTCTACCAAAGAAAGAGACCCCAAGAAATTAATATTCCATACATCTGAAAGCAGATCCAGGACCCAAACTTAGTGAGCAACTTGGTAGTGAACTTATTGTCAAGTTGCCCATTTTATTTCGAGCACCCTAAACACTGAATGCTAATTAAACCATCATTAAAAATCAAGGGAGAAAGAGGACTATGATAGATTCCCGACCTACTGAAGAACAGAATTTCGGAATATCATGTCGGTTAACAAATAATACGACTCATCGACTATTCCCAAAGAATTTTAAATCGATTCCAGACTTGTTAGATCACTGGTACTCAATATAATGTCAAGCAAAGGTATCTTGAAGCCGAAGGTTGGTTTCACAACCACATTTTCACCAAAATGCTGTACAACAGTACGAGGAGCTTTGAATGTTGACGTAAAATAATCCTGTCTTAACACTCTTTGTCGTCTCTTACAGCGTTTAAGCTGCACTGTCAACGTAGCTCATCCTGAACAGATGTGGGGGTCTCATATTCTGACAAAGAGTTTTCTGTAGAATCGCAGTCCTGGGTTGTTTCATAGGCAATTCTGAATGATCCCAAACTCGTTAGATAACTGGCCCCCAACACCATAGTAATCAAAGCTGTCCTCATCCAAAGCTTGATCTGAACAGTTGGATTACGCCGTCGCTGAAAAGTTACTGTAAAAAGTAAGAATCGTAAAATACTTGGATGTAACAGTCCTGAGTGATCTGAAGTGCAATTACAACTTAAAACTCCCTGTACGGAGCGTGTATCCTGTGCTGAAATTGAAATTAATCTTAAGGAAATGATATTCACCTACCGAAGAAGCAGCTTATAAAACACATTTAATACCGAATATTACCCATCAGCTTGGGACAGTTGCCAAGTTGGATTAATAGAAGAGATAGGAAGGTTCAAAAGAGAACAGCAGTGATGTACATCAAGGAGATGTTTGCTGCTGAGATTGCGACAGTGTGCGTTCCAAGAAGAGACTGACATCATGCTAGTTCCCACATACGTCTGACAGAATGACCACATCGTAGAATTTAGAATTACTGCCCTAAAATGTCCACAGTCGTAGATCCCACGAACCATTCTCGAATGGTACTGTAAAAGGGGGCCAATGATAATGGTGCCAGAAGTACACTGCGCCAATCACTGTAAGGTGGCTTGCAGACTTTACATGTAAATGCAGATGCAGATTACAATAACAATGCTTCACCTGTACCAAAATCCATTCCAACAATAAGATTAGCTCTATACGTTGACTTAAAATGCTCTGTTATAGAGCCGTTGCCTTCTCCTAAGGCATCATTAATCTCCACTACCAGTCTACCTCACCCCGCAAGTTTCACATTTGCCGTTGGCGGATTTCGTATTCTGACAGTGTCCTATAGTAACATAGTCCTGGGTTGTGCTCAATGGCATTCTTCATTTCGTAATCCGGCTTCTTCATTTATCAGCATCGAGCAAAGAGCTGCGAAGTAATGGCTTGTAGGGAGGCGGCAGTCGGAAGGTGACCTCTGCGGGCGGGAGAATCCACGAAGGCCTCCCCGGTGGCTCGGCGCTGACCCTTGACCTACCAGTGGTGTTGCGTCACAGCAGACGAGCTGGCGCCTTCCAGCAGGTTCTTCCTCACCGCGATCTGCCCTCGCGCCGCTGCTGCGCGCGCGCTGAGCTCTTAGTTCGGACTCCCATGATCTTACTTTTACCTGGTTCCCTACGACAGAAATTTATAATAACTGTTATGACTTAAAACGAACTAGGCACTTGGCCTTGTCAGATTACCAGTTAGATTTTGCACCGAGTATGGACCACAATTAGTCCCTTTCCTATATAACAATGGGTGATTCAAGAAGAAAGACCAGATTACAGTTGTTTGTTACAGACAAATTATAAAAGATAGAAACACATTGCGCACGTCGTTGGATTGACTAACGTTCAAAGTTTTGACACAGCTGTGCACTGTTTGTTTGATGCAACATGGCGACTACACCACAAGAGAAATCATTCTTCGTGTTGAAATTTGCGCAAAGTACGCTACTGGCCATTACAATTGCTACACCACGAAGATGACGTGCTACACACGCGAAATTTAACCGACAGGAAGAAGATGCTGTCATATGCAAATGATTAGCTTTTCAGAGCATTCACACAAGGTTGGCGCCGGTGGCGACAACGACAACGTGCTGACATGAGCAAAGTTTCCAACCGATTTCTCATACACAAACAGAAGTTGACCGGCGTTGCCTGGTGAAACGTTGTTGTGATGCCTCGTGTAAGGAGGAGAAATGCGTACCATCAGGTTTCCGGCTTTGATAAAGGTCGGATTGCGGTTTATCGTATCGCGAAATTGCTGCTCGCGTTGGTCGAGATCCAATGACTGTTAACAGAATATGGAATCGGTGGGTTCAGGAGGGTAATACGGAACGCCGTGCTGGATCCCAACGGCCTCGTATCACTAGCAGTCGAGATGACAGGCATCTTATCCGCATGGCTGTAACGGATCGTGCAGCCACGAAGGGGACGGGACGTTTGCAAGACAACAACCATCTGCACGAACAGTTCGACGACGTTTGCAGCAGCATGGACTATCAGCTAGGAGACCGTGGCTGCGGTTACCCTTGACGCTGCATCACAGACAGGAGAGCCTGCGATGGTGTACTCAACGACGAACCTCGGTGCACGAATGGCAAAACGTCATGTTTTCGGATGAATCCAGGTTCTGTTTACAGCATCATGATGGTCGCATCCGTGTTTGGCGACATCGCGGTGAACGCACATTGGAAGCGTGTATTCGTCCTTGCCATACTGGCGTACCACCCGGCGTGATGGTATGGGGTGCCATTGGTTACACGTCTCGGTCACCTCCTGTTCGCATTGACGGCACATTGAACAGTGGACGTTACATTTCAGATGTGTTACGACCCGTGGCTCTACCCTTCATTCGATCCCTGCGAAACCCTACATTTCAGCAGGATAACGCACGACCGCATGTTGCAGGTCCTGAACGGGCCTTTCCGGATACAGAAAATGTTCGACTGCTGCCCTGGCCACCCACATTCTCCAGATCTATCACCAATTGAAAACGTCTGGTCAATGGTGGCCGAGCAGCTGTCTCGTCGCAATACGCCAGTCACTATTCTTGATGAACTGTGGTATCGTGTTGAAGCTGTATGAGCAGCTGTACCTGTACACACCATCTAAGCTCTGTTTGACTCAATGCCCTGTCGTATCAAGGCCGTTATTACGGTCAGAAGTGGTTGTTCTCGGTACTAATTTCTCAGGATCTATGCACCCAAATTGCGTGAAAATGTAATCACATGTCAGTTCTAGTATAATATATTTGTCCAATGAATACCCGTTGATAATCTGCATTTCTTCCTGGTGTAGCAATTTTAATGGCCAGTAGTGTAACAATGGGTGATTCAAGAAGAAAGGACAGATTACAGTTGTTTGTTACAGACAAATTATAAGAGATAGGAACACATTGCGCACGTCGTTGGGTTGACTAACGTTCAAAGTTTTGACACAGCTGTGCACTGTTTGTTTAATACAACATGGCGACTACACCAGAAGAGAAATCCTTCTGCGTGTTGAAATTCGTGCGAAGTAAATTCAGAGTTCAAGTACAGCGTGCATTCCTCTGTAGAGTCAGCGAGAAGCCGCCTCTACGTAAGCAGATTTCTCACTCGCATACAAAATTCTTGGAAGTTGCTCGCATATGCAAAGGGAAGAGCACTGGTTGACCACGCATGTCTGATGAAAATTTTGAGCGTGTCCGAGATGCGTTCACACGGAGACTTCGGAAGTCCACAAGACGGGCAGGCCAGGAACTTAAGCTTCCTCAGACAACTGTGTGGCGTGTTCTGAAACGACGCCTGCATAAGAAGCCTTACAAGTTGCACTTAGTGGCCGGCCGTTGGTGGCTGAGCGGTTCTAGGCACTTCAGTCTGGAACCGCGCGACCGGGCATGCTTCGGGCATGGATGTGTGTGAGTTCCTTAGGTTAGTAGGGTTTAAGTAGCTCTAAGTTCTAAGGGACTGATGACCTGAGATGTTGAGTCCCATAGTGCTCAGAGCCATTTGAACCATTTTGCACTTACTGCAACAATTGCATCCCGGCGACCGTAACTGACGGAACGAATTTAATTTTGCATTTCATTTCTCCCGGACATGGCAAAGGAAACATTTTCCGAACGCCTCATCTTTTCGGACGAACTGACGTTTCTTCTATCAGGTAAAGTAAACCGCGGTACAGTAGGAATTTGGGGGTCACAAAATCCTGGCTTTATTCTCGTCGAAAGGAGAGTGACCGAAACTGAAGGTGTTTTGTGCCGTTTCTATTCACAAAGTACATGGACCTTTCTTCTTTCTTTTTTGCGGAGGAAACTGTGACAGGAATATCATACCTGGACGTGCTCCAGATTTGTTGTTTTCTCAACTTTATGAAGATTGCAATGATTTCATCTTAAGGAGCGATGTCACCCTAACAACACCATCCCACATCGTTGGATCGGAAGAGCTGGACAACATCTTGTTCGTTGCTTTTGTCCTTCCCCCCCCCCCTTCCCCCGTATTAGACCGCAAACAAAGTATGATTAAATAAATGGTCTCAAGCATGGAAATCATGCATTTACAGACATAAGTTCATTAGACCTTTTTTGTTCCGTATCCTCTCATCGCTCAACCCCTAGAGTTTGTACACGGTGGAAAAATCACCCTGTAGGTGCTTCAGCCCACTTTGCTGTTAACGTCCGGACGCATCTCAATCATGTCTTCTCTGGTCAATGGATCGGACGAAAGGGTCCAATTGCATGGCCTGCTCGATGACTAGATCTCAGAGAGTGCGATTTCTGGTTGTGGGGCCATCTCAAAAGTATCGTGTATGCAGAGCCAATTCCAGTTGTGGGGGCACTGGAGCAACATATTCATTCTGCCTTTGACACTGTTCGGATACAACCTGGCATATGTGAAAGTGTGAGACAGAACATGCTAAGGCGCATACAAGCATGAAAAGAGGCACATGGAATTCATTTTCAACACATACTGTAGCTGTAGCTGCCTGGTGCAGCGCGTATTAGAGCGCAGTCTCTTAAACAATGTATGACTGAAAAATGGTCTCTCCTATGAAAACCCTACATTTCGGTATCTTTTGTGTTCCGTATCCTTTCATCGATCACTCCCTAGAGTTTGTACACGGTGAAAAAAATAACGCTGTATATGGAATCAGGATGACGTTACTCCTAGCCACTTTACGCCGTTTTGCTGAAATACTAATCGTTTGCATTTCGAATCATGTAGTTCACTTCAGGTCAGTTAGACGTTTGTTGCACACCGTCTTCACGGTGTTGCAGATTTGTTGACCGTCAATGTGGCTTAAGTGCTGACACAAGGTTTCCTCGTTTTCCGTCTGCTAATCTTCGTAATCGACGATAACTACATGAACATACCCTTACGCTGCACAACACTCCATGCTGCCATCCAAACAACACTGACACAAATTTGACTCACAAAGCTCAGAAGAGAACCGGGTCAGCATTTCGATATTTCAAAGTATGTCATGTTCAATCTTGAAAATATTTTAAATATTGGGGTTAGATACGGAAATTCGTTAGAATTTGGGTAAGAATCGTTTTTCAGAATCGTCGACCTATTCTGACCACATGGTGCAGCGAACCGAAGGTTTGTGCTACGTTATGTTTGACCTGCGTAACACGCAGATTCCGCAACACAGCTGTATGATTCACGTCTGACTAGCAGGCGTCCATTTTCTTCGAGGTCGGACTACTGGCCCAGCTGCCGTTGCTGCAATAAGACGAACTGATCATTCCACGTCCGTTACGCCCGGAGAGCATCATGCTAACATTTAAGTGGAAAGCTTACGTGTCTTCTTGCAAACCATTGTCTTATATTCGAAGCGCTATCCCAAAGTCCCCCAAAATATATCAATTCATATTAACACGTTTTAACCGCGCGGGATTAGCCGAGTGGTGTCCTTAGAATAATTTAGGTTAAGTAGTGTGTAAGCTTAGGGACTGATGACCTTAGTAGTTAAGTCCCATAAGATTTCACACACATTTGAACATTTTTTTGAACACGTTTTACCTAGATTTTATTCTGCACCATCACCTCCGAAGTAGTCCCCTTGGTAGAGAATGCCTCTAACCCAACATTTCTAGTACTTTTGCAATATGGCACGCCAAGTCTTGCTTTAACGTGGTTAGTACCGTCTGTGACTCTGATAGATTCTCCTTTGTTGCATCAAATCTTCGCTCCTTCAACTTGATTTTCATCTTGAGCTAGAGGAAGAAGTCGCACGGAGCTGGTCGTGCATTCTCATGTTGGAGTAACGAATCGTTCGTACACCACTTATGATGACGCTTTCTCCCCATCACCTCCCTCTAACGTCTTAGAAGATCCCAATGGAACACTTTATTGATCATCTTACCAGCGGAGACGAACTCTCTGCTAACAATGCACATATAGCCTAAAACAGATCACCAATTATTTAACAATGTCTGATCTGAAAACTTCTACTACAGTTAGAGCAAACTCTTCATGTTGATGATAAAAGCAAACGTGTTGGTGTCGGCAGTTAACTCTTAGAGGTCATAGGAGAAGCCTGTTTTTTACCAAGGTTAATTTTCAACGATGAAGCAATATCTTACGTTAGCGGCAAAATTAACCGGCGTACATACGTATAATAATGGCGGTGTGCCAAATAATTAACTGCAACGATGGCAGATATGCGTCCGATCAGGACGGCTTCCAGGACAAAAACGGTGCCATCTTCTCGGCAATACAACTGAACTGCGTAATTATTCTAACGTTTCAGAGGTTGCAAGCCACAATCGATATAACCGCTTATACTAATTAATATTTTATGTAATTCTTTATTTATATTCTGAACTTATATCTACGTTTTTGCTGTATTTCCACGCCCATCCTACAAATGTGTCTTTAAAGAGTGTGTACTACTGGCAGATTAAAACTGTTTACCGCTCCGGGATTCGAACATGAAAAGTTATCTTTCACGAGCAAGGTATGCAAGACAAAGTTTTTCAAGACAATTCCTCTGGTTCGAACCCTCACTCGGCGTACAGTTTTAATCTGCCAACAAGTTTCAAATCAGCGCACACTCGTGTGGTGGGTAAAATATTTACTAGGCTGTAGCTAAGTTGCTTCTCCGCGGTATGCCTTAGTCCAGGGCTAATAGTTCCTCAAGGTATGCAGAAGAAGTTCTGTACAGTTTGGAAGTGAAGACAGCAATGCTGGCAGAAATACACTAATGGCCATTAAAATTGCTCACCAGGAAGAAATGCAGATTATCAACGGGTATTCATTGGACAAATATATTATACTAGAACTGATATGAGATTACATTTACACACAATTTGGGTGCATAGATCCTGAGAAATAAGTACCCAGAACAACCACCTCTGGCCGTAATAACGGCCTTGATACGCCTGGGCATTGAGTCAAACAGAGCTTGGATGGCGTGTACAGGTACAGCTGTCCATGCAGCTTCAACACGACACCACAGTTCATCAAGAGTAGTGACTGGCATATTGTGACGAGCCAGTTGCTCGGCCACCATTGACCAGACGTTTTTAGTTGGTGAGAAACCTGGAGAATGTGCTGGCCAGGGCAGCAGTCGAACATTTTCTGTATCCAGAAAGGCCCGTTCAGGACCTGCCACATGCGGTCGTGCATTATCCTGCTGAAATGTAGGGGCTCGCAAGGATCGAATGAAGGGTAGAGCCACGGCTCTTAACACATCTGAAATGTAATGTCCACTGTTCAAAGTGCCGTCAGTGCGAACAAGGGGTGACCCCATACCATCATGCCGGGTGATACGCCAGTATGGCGAAGACGAATACACGCTTCCAACGTGCGTTCACTGCGATATCGCCAAACAGGGATGCGACCATCATGATGCTGTAAACAGAACCTGGATTCATCCGAAAACATGACATTTTGCCATTCGTGCACACAGGTTCGTCGTTGAGTACACCATCGCAGGCGCTCCTCTCTGTGATGCAGCGTCAAGGGTGACCGCAGACATGGTCTCCGAGCTGATAGTCCATGCTGCTGCAAACGTCGTCAAAGTGTTCGTGCACATGGTTGTTGTCTTGCAAACGCCCCCATGTGTTGACCCACGGATAGAGACGTGGCCGCACGATCCATTACAGCCATGCGGATAAGATGCCTGTCATATCGACTGCTAGTGATACGAGGCCTTTGGGATCCAGCACGGCGTTCCGTATTACCCTCCTGAACCCACCGATTCCATATTCTGTTAACAGTCATTGGATCTCGACCAACGCGAGCAGCAATATCGCGATACGATAAACCGCAATCCGCCTTTATCAAAGTCGGAAACGTGATGGTACGCATGTCTCCTCCTTACACGAGGCATCACAACAAAGTTTCACCAGGCAACACCGGTCAGCTGCTGTCTGTGTATGAGAAATTGGTTGGAAACGTTCCTCATGTCAGCACGTTGTAGGTGTCGCGACCGGCGCCAACCTTGTGTGAATGCTCTGAAAAGCTAATCATTTGCATATGACAGCATTTTCTTCCTGTCGGTTAAATTTCGCGTTTGTAGCACGTCATCTTCGTGGTGTATCAATTTTAATGGCCAGTAGTGTACAACTGTGAGGACGGGTCTCGCCAGGATAACTCATCCGGTAAGAAAACCACCCGTGAAAAGCAAGGTTCCTACTGTGAACCACAATCACACATACAGCTTTAACGTGCCAGGAAGTTTCATATATGAGGTTCATGACTAAATTAGCTATAGTTTACATCTTGCCTCGGTAGCTTGTGAAGGACACGTACACACTTTCAGGTAAAAAGTATCCGGACACCACTATGTAACACGGAACTGAGCACTAGAAGTCACGAGATGCGGACACATCAGTACAAAAGGAGGCGGTAAGTGTTGTGTTTTGCATAGAGAAGCAGTAACAGCGTAATGGATCGGTCAGGAGAGTTCAATGTCTAAGTGTTGGATATCACCTGTGTAACAAACCTATAAGGAATATTTCAGTCCTTCCGAAGTTTCCTAAGACGACTGTTTGTGATGTGATCTTGAAGAAGAAACGCGAAGGAGCAACCACAGCTGAACCAAGACCACACAAACCTCATGTACTGGCGGGTGGGGACGTCGAGTACTGCGGATTGTGCTTACAAAAAATCTCATGAATCCAGTGAAAGGAATCACTGGTGAGTTTCATAGTGCTACCAACATCCAGCTGGCGCAATGTCTCCACGTACAGAGTTTTAAAAAAGTGAGGTAGAACGATCGAGCAGCTCCGAATATGCCACAAATTCCTATAGTATGTACGTGTGAAATTTTATGGGACTTAACTGCTAAGGTCATCAGTCCCTAAGCTTACACATTACTTAACCTAAATTATCCTAAGGACCGGGACCAGCCGCACAGTCCATGACTGCAGCGTCCCAGACCGCTCGGCTAAGCCCGCGCGGCTTCCTTTAGTAAATGATACGCGACGGTTAATAACGTTTAATCGTCCACACCACAGAACAGTGAATGACTGGAAACGAGTTATATTAAGCAATATGTCACTCTATACCTTGTGGCGATGCGATGAACATGTTACCTGCTATCATGTGCCGTGCCAAGAGTGAAGTACGGAGAAGCCCTTATTGGGCTAAATGCGGAAGTACCGGGTGATAAAAAAGTCAGTGTAAATTTGAAAACTTAATAAACCACAGAATAATGTAGATAGAGAGGTAAAAATTGACACACATGCTTGGAATGACATGGGGTTTCATTAGAACAGAAATGAAAACACCCCATATTGCTAGACGCGTGAAATATAGACCTGCTAAGAGACACTCCCTCCGCAATAAACCTAAGAAGACTGTTTAGTTGCAATAGCATGAACATTCTTCCATTACAACCTACACACCATACGGCGCACAGTCATACTCTTATAGACGTAATCGCAACGAAACAGACTGACAAAGTAAGAGATGTTGGTCAAACATCGGCCCCTGGCCTCTCAGCACATGGCCTGGCCTACTCTCTGCAGCCCCCAAGGATCAAATCGCGTTACATAACTTGTAGGAACATGAAACGTATTGACCTTGACGCTCTAACAGCCGATTGCTCAGAAATCTCATGGCATCAAATAATCAGAAAACCCACAATCGACGGCAAAATTAATGAACTTGGTGATAAACTCACTGCCCTCTATGACAAACATGCACCTGTGCACACAATCCGTGTAAGAAAATCTCCTGCTCCATGGCTGACAGCTGAATTACGTCAAATGATGACTAATAGGGATGCTGCCCACAGGCGTTTCAAGGCAGATCCGAAACCCGAGCGTTTCGCAGAATATAGAAAGCTACGGAACAGAGTGAAACAATGCATTCGCAATGCTAAAATCAGGCACGCTCGCTCCCTTGTATGCAGCGATCTGACGCCCACGACTCTATGGAAGAATCTCCGTAGCTTGGGGGTCGGAAAGGCAAAATCGGAAACTACTTTTCATGTGTCAGCTAACGAATTAAATGAATTCTTCTCTGCACCTCTGAATACCAGCACAGCTGATAATTATCGTCCACAAGAATCCCCAAACAGGATAACTAACAACGATACCTTCCATCTAAAACATGTAACAACAAATACGGCAAGAAAAGCAATAATGAGAATCTCTTCTGATGCAATAGGCAACGACAGTATCGGTATAACCATGATTAAGAATGTTGCCGATATCTTAGTACCTGTCTTAACTGACATATTTAATTTTTCCCTCGTGAACGGAATATATCCCACTGCATGGAAAAGAAGCCTAATTCGACCCATCCCTAAGATCGAAAACCCGCAACTGCCTAGTGATTACCGACCAATTAGCATACTGCCTGCTGTTTCCAAAGCACTTGAATATATTGTTCATGACCAAATCACTGAACACTTGCATGAATTCAGCCTATATGACAAATTTCAATCCGGTTTCCGTAAACATCACAGCACAAACACTGCTCTAATTAAAGTAACTGATGACCTTAAATATGCCATCGACAATCGAAAGGCAACAATATTGACGCTACTGGACTTCAGCAAAGCTTTTGACACTGTTAACTTTGACATATTGCTCAGAAAAATGCAACAGCTTAATTTCTCTGATAGTGCAATGAGATGGCTTGAAAGCTACTTAAAAGACAGACAGCAATGTGTTGTCTGCGTAAATGAAAAATCTTCCTGGAAACATGTTTCCTCGGGAGTGCCACAAGGATCAGTCTTAGGACCACTTTTGTTTTCTTTATATGTCAACGATATTTCGTCGGTTCTGTCCTCCTGTAAATATCATTTCTATGCCGACGACCTCCAGCTCTACCTAAGCGTCAGACCTGAAGATGTAAACACTGCAATCGCTCAGATGAATGATGATCTGTCTTCAGTAGTGAGATGGGCGAAAAACCTGGGGCTTAAACTAAATGCAAAAAAGACGCAAGTAATCTTAATAGCCCATCAGAAATTAATAAGTTCAGATTTCCGCGAACGGCTACCTCCTATTCTGCTCGACGGTACTCCAATACCATATCAGAAAACAGTGAAGAACTTGGGTGTAACTTTGGATGAGCATCTCAACTGGGCGGAGAATACAGTCGCAGTGTGCCGAAAGACGTCTGCTTGTCTCTATGCTCTCAAAAAGTTTCGGAACATATTTCCACAGGACTTGAAACGCCAGCTCGTGCAAGCACTCGTTCTACCGAACCTCCACTATTGTGATGTGATTCAACAAGGCATGAGTAGTGAAAACAAAAGACGGCTAGAGCTAACCATGAATGCCTGTGTGCGTTACACCTGCAACATTCGCCGATATGATCATGTTAGTGCTTCATACTCCGAGCTAGGGTGGCTGCGGCCGGACAAATTGCGTGACTACCACACTCTATGTCTACTCCACCGACTCCTCATCGCGCAAGCACCCCAGTACCTTGCTTCAGAGATTAAAAACCTGTCATGTCATCATAATCGAAACACGAGGTCACTCTTATTTGGTATCCTAACTATGCCCACTCACAAAACAAAAACTTTTGCAAACTTCTTCTCAGTTGCCGCTGTCCGCCTCTGGAACAAACTGCCCCTTACCTTGCGCAAAATTCGATCTCCTGCTGCTTTTAAGAAGAAGTTGAAGCATTTCCTACTATCATCCTCACAAAGTTCTCCACAAAATTAATGTACAAGGACAATCCCTTCATCTGTCAAATAGCAAAGCTAGCGTCTCCTATCTTGCTCCTGAGATGCCTTCCTCTTCATCTTTCTCTATTAGCCACGCAATCTTCTTTTCCTTTATATTTCCTTAATTATGTTTCATCATGTCTCTATTCTTCTCCTCCCTTCACCATGAGTCTCCCTCATACTCCCTGCTGCCGGCACTCCTATCTAAAATCTGTCTCTTCAATAATGTCTAATTATAACAGTACTTGTGACCTAAGAATATAAACTCTATATGTATGTATTTTTCCAGGTGTACCTTTCAAATTGTTTATTTCACTTTTTGTACTAGATGTAGTTTAACATGCCTACTAAAACATATGAATGTAAAATAAGTAGAATGCCTGGTTAGATGTAAGAGAGGGCCTGATGGCCCTAATCTTGCCAGGTTAAATAAATCAATAATAAAATAAAATAAATAAATAAATAAATAAATAAATATCTCTTGCGCGCGTCTTTTGGTGATGATCGTGTGCTCAGCTGCCACTTTCGTCATGCTTGGCCTCCCAGGTCCCCAGACCTCAGTCAGTGCGATTATTGGCTTTGGGGTTACCTGAAGTCGCAAGTGTATCGTGATCGACCGACATCTCTAGGGATGCTGAAAGACAACATCCGATGCCAATGCCTCACCATAACTCCCGACATCCTTTACAGTGCTGTTCACAACATTATTCCTCGACTACAACTCTTGTTGAGGAATGATGGTGGACATATTGAGCCTTTCCTGTAAAGAACATCATCTTTGCTTTGTCTTACTTTGTTATGCTAATTATTGCTATTCTGATCAGATGAAGCGCCATCTGTCGGACATTTTTTGAACGTTTGTATTTTTTTGGTTCTAATAAAACCCCATGTCATTCCAAGCATGTGTGTCAATTTGTACCTCTATTTACATTATTCAGTGATTTATTCAGATTTCAAATTTATACTGACTTTTTGATCACCCGGTATACTAACACATTTGACGGTGTACTGCGTACAGTAGAGGAATAGTTCAGAGAGAATGGTTTATTTTATCAGCATGACGTCCGCCCCCGGTAGCTGAGTGGTCAGCGCGACAGAATGTCAATCTTAAGGGCCGGGTTCTATTCCTGGTTGGGTCGGAGATTTTCTCCGTTCAAAGACTAGGTGATGTGTTGTCCTAATCATCATCATTTCGTCCCCATCGACGCGCAAGTCGCCGAAGTGGCGTCAAATCGAAAGACTTGCACGCGGCGATCGGACTACCCTGCGGGAGGCCCTAGTCGCACGACGACCAGCATCAGCATGACAATATATCTCATAATAAAGCAACTCCTGAGAGGCTATGATTTTTGGAAACAGCACTCCTGATATGGTGCGGGCTGCCCAGAGTCCCGACATGAATCTGAACCAGAGTGCCAATGAAAGGTCTTTTGGACGAGTTACGACCTCGACTTCGCTCCAGATCCCAGCGGCTGTCATCACTACCTTGTCTGGTGTCGGCTCTTGAGGAGGAATGGGCTGCCATTCCTCCACAGACACGGCAGTCAAAATGTGCGCTGCAGAGTTCAAATCATTATAAAGGCGAATGGTGGTTGCATCCCATTTAATGTCTACTAATAGGTTTTGAGTACTTTTAATCTGGTAGTGTAGAATTCGTAACAACGCATCAATAAAACTTTAGGATTTAGTAAGTTTTTTGTACTTTCTCCCTCGTTTGTGGCAAGTTCAAATCAGTAACTATAAATGATTGAAATCGGAGATATCATTTTTTTAAATCTTTATTTTGTCCCAGAGAGGTGGCAGTATACGCTCTGACAAATTTGCAGCACCTGTGAGGATAGCAACTGACATAACTTCAGTTAGCGTGCGTATTCGATGTAGTAACCAGAATACGTCATTAAAGCTACGCTACGGTCGCAGGTTCGAATCCTGCCTCGGGCATGGATGTGTGTGATGTCCTTAGGTTAGTTAGGTTTAACTAGTTCTAAGTTCTAGGGGACTAATGACCTCAGCAGTTGAGTCCCATAGTGCTCAGAGCCATTTGAACCATTTGAACCATTAAAGCTACAGGTGATCTTGGCGTGTACAGAATGCGAAATTTAGTTCGCAGAGCTGTCAGCTCTGGCACAAGTAATAACTCTAACCTGGATGCACAATGAGTCGAACTGAACTTCGATTTTTTTTTTATTGATTTTCAATTCCCCCCTAGGGGGGTGGGCTGGCAGCAGCTTACTACGCTGCTCTACAGCCTACAGACTTTTGAACTTCGATGACAGGCATGGTTACGTCATTCTATTCTGCTTCAACTATGCACCAGAGTTCATCAATTGTATTGGCTGGAGAGTGGTGGGAAGCTAGTCTCTGGGTGAGGGGTATGAAGAACGTACCGACCAGGACAGCAGTCTAACATCTTCTGCTACGAAATACAGAAGGAGAACATGGGCAACGTGAGGTCTTGCGTCGTCTTGCTGTAAGACCTCGAATACAATGAGGTGACTGAAGTCATGGGATAGCGGCGTGCACATACACAGATGGCGTTAGTATCGCGTATACAAGGTATAAAAGGTAGGTGCATCGGCGGAGCTGTCACTTGTAATCAGGTGAGGCATCTGAAAAGATTTCCGACGTCGTTATGGCCGCACGACTGGACTGAAAAGATTCTGAACGCTGAACTGTAGTTGGAGTTAGACGCATGGGACATTCCGTTTTGTAAATTGTTAGGGAATTAACTGTTCCGCGATCCATAAAGTCAAGAGTGTGCCAAGAACATAAAATTTCAGATATTACCTCTCACCACGAACATTGCAGTGGCCGACGGCCTTCACATAACGACCGAGACCAGCGGCCTTTTCGTAGAGTTCTCAGTATTAACAGGCAAACAACACTGCGTGAAATAATAGCAGAAATCAATGTGCGAAGTATTCGTTAGAACAGTGCGGCGGAATTTGGCGTTAATGGGCTATGGCAGCAGACGACCGCGAGTGCCTTTGCTAACAGTACGATACCGTCTGTAACGCCTCTCCTGGGCTGGTGACCATATTTCTTGGTCCCTAGACGACTGGAAAACCGTGACCTGCTCAGATGTATCTCAATTTCAGTTAGTAAGAACTGATGATAGGGTTCGAGTGTGGAGCAGACACCACGAAGCCATGGACCCAAGTTGGCAATAAGACACTATGCAAGCTGGTGACGGGTCCATAATGGCGTGGGTTGTATTTACATAGAATCTTTGAGTGGAAATGGTTATGTTCAGCCACTTGGAGACCATTTGCAGCCATTCATGGACACCATGTTCCCAAACAAGGATGTCATGTCACTAGGCCACAAATGTTCGCGAATGGTTTGAGGAACATTGTGGACAATTCGAGCGAGTGAGTTGGCGTTCCATATCGCCCGACATGAATCCCATCGAACTTTAATGGGACATAACCGAGAGGTCACTTCGTGCACAAAATCCTGCACTGTCAACACTTTGGGAATTATGAACGGTTACAGAGGCAGCATTGCTCAGTATTTATGCAGAGGATCTCCAGCGACCTGTTGTGTCCATGCCACGTCGAATTGCTGTACAGGGTAAAAGGAGGCCTGACAGAGTATTAGGAGTATCCCATGACTTTCGTCACCTTACTGTATGTAGCGGCTGCTGTTCAAATTATCTGCTATGTGAATCAAAAGTGATCGTCTTGTGTTTATACTCAGTGGAGTCCCATATCTCGACGCCAAGTGCTGCACCCATATGGCGGCGACGGATGCAGTCTTTTCAAGTCCGTTATCCTCGTAACCTTTACACACTGATTCATCGATTTTGATGCTGTCCGCAAGACTAGAACTTCTCTGAAAAAAAAAAATCCTCTTCTCTTTGGCACTATTCGCTTGGGATCGCTTTGATCCTGCATGACGTTCAGGGTAGCTACTTTTCTGAACTCTTCGGTTTCATTTTCGCAAGACAATGGTGGGAACCCGATCAACTCAAGCATCAATAATGCGGAACGATAAACAGTAGACTCGATAGCCCCCAAGTCTTGACGCTGCTGAATTCCGACACGTGCTACATAGAGGGCGAAAATTGTTTAAACCGACAAACTCTCGGAGGCTGCACGAGACACCAAAGCATGTAATTTTCTCTAATATCGTAATTTCCTGTGAGCATTATTTAATCTGATAGAGGAATTATTCACTCTTCAGTCATAATGACTGATTTGTTGTTGCAGCGGTCGCTGTTGTACTGGTATAGGGCATGCTTCATTGTCCAGTTGTATTAGTTGTTTCACATTCACATTTAGTTATAAGTGCTGACCCAGCATATGTTTTTGTTTTCTAATGGAGCGATATACCTAGTGTGAGTACAATGATGTGGTTGTTGTTTACTAAACAGAGATGAGGTTTTCTATATCAACAATCGGCTTTTCTGGAGTGGGTTTAATCCACCTGCCACCTTTTCTCGCGCTCTTCGAGTGCGGTTCTACGTGAATGTGTGGGCAGGTGTTGTTGGTGGCTTTTCAACAGGGACGTATCTCCTGCCTAGGCCATTAAATCGCAATCATCATTACAATTTCCTCCCCAGAACATTGCCAGAATTGCTGGACGACGTGCCACTCGCTACAAGACAGCGCATATGGTTCCAGCATGACGGGGCGTCGGCACATTTCAGTCTTCTTGTACGTCGATTCTGGAACTGACAGTTTCCAGAAAAGTGGATTGACAGAGGTGGTGCTGTACCATGGCCCACTCTGGCCCTTTTTGTGTGGGGAGATACGCGCAACTTTGTCTGCAAAACCTCTAGTGAGTGTAAGAGGATCTGGTTGCCTAGTGTTAGACAGAACATGCTCCCACACCCCCACCCCGCTGGTTTACTATCGTTTTACAAGTAAAAAGAGGCATTTTTGAACGTCTACTGTAATTGAAGTAATTTTGCAGTGTTAATTTTGTTGTCTCCCGGTAATAATGAGTTAAAAATACACTCCTGGAAATTGAAATAAGAACACCGTGAATTCATTGTCCCAGGAAGGGGAAACTTTATTGACACATTCCTGGGGTCAGATACATCACATGATCACACTGACAGGACCACAGGCACATAGACACAGGCAACAGAGCATGCACAATGTCGGCACTAGTACAGTGTATATCCACCTTTCGCAGCAATGCAGGCTGCTATTCTCCCATGGAGACGATCGTAGAGATGCTGGATGTAGTCCTGTGGAACGGCTTGCCATGCCATTTCCACCTGGCGCCTCAGTTGGACCAGCGTTCGTGCTGGACGTGCAGACCGCGTGAGACGACGCTTCATCCAGTCCCAAACATGCTCAATGGGGGACAGATCCGGAGATCTTGCTGGCCAGGGTAGTTGACTTACACCTTCTAGAGCACGTTGGGTGGCACGGGATACATGCGGACGTGCATTGTCCTGTTGAAACAGCAAGTTCCCTTGCCGGTCTAGGAATGGTAGAACGATGGGTTCGATGACGGTTTGGATGTACCGTGCACTATTCAGTGTCCCCTCGACGATCACCAGTGGTGTACGGCCAGTGTAGGAGATCGCTCCCCACACCATGATGCCGGGTGTTGGCCCTGTGTGCCTCGGTCGTATGCAGTCCTGATTGTGGCGCTCACCTGCACGGCGCCAAACACGCATACGACCATCATTGGCACCAAGGCAGAAGCGACTCTCATCGCTGAAGACGACACGTCTCCATTCGTCCCTCCATTCACGCCTGTCGCGACACCACTGGAGGGGGGCTGCACGATGTTGGGGCGTGAGCGGAAGACGGCCTAACGGTGTACGGGACCGTAGCCCAGCTTCATGGAGATGGTTGCGAATGGTCCTCGCCGATACCCCAGGAGCAACAGTGTCCCTAATTTGCTGGGAAGTGGCGGTGCGGTCCCCTACGGCACTGCGTAGGATCCTACGGTCTTGGCGTGCATCCGTGCGTCGCTGCGGTCCGGTCCCAGGTCGACGGGCACGTGCACCTTCCGCCGACCACTGGCGACAACATCGATGTACTGTGGAGACCTCACGCCCCACGTGTTGAGCAATTCGGCGGTACGTCCACCCGGCCTCCCGCATGCCCACTATACGCCCTCGCTCAAAGTCCGTCAACTGCACATACGGTTCACGTCCACGCTGTCGCGGCATGCTACCAGTGTTAAAGACTGCGATGGAGCTCCGTATGCCACGGCAAACTGGCTGACACTGACGGCGGCGGTGCACAAATGCTGCGCAGCTAGCGCCATTCGACGGCCAACACCGCGGTTCCTGGTGTGTCCGCTGTGCCGTGCGTGTGATCATTGCTTGTACAGCCCTCTCGCAGTGTCAGGAGCAAGTATGGTGGGTCTGACACACCGGTGTCAATGTGTTCTTTTTTCCATTTCCAGGAGAGTAGTTTGTTTTATTTTTTGCCTAGTATAAGATTTAATGTCATAAAACGGTGCCTCGCAAGAAAATACATTACGAAAAGTGTTTTCAATATCCCTTACAGTCTCCCAAGATTTGTTGATTTAATTAATGTTCATCGAGAGAAAACTCCTCCTAAAGTTTTAAAAAATCCTCACAGGAAAATACGTCAGAGAAAAATATTTGCTTTGATGTGCCATCCAACCACTCATAGTTTGTCCGTTTAAATAATTTTCACCCTGTATATACTTAGCAAGTCACCTCGCAGTGTATGGCGGAGAGTACCTTGTGTACCAATTTCTTTTTCTCCCTTTACATCTTCCAGTCGCGAATGGTTCGCGGGAAGAATAATTGCCGGTAAACCGGCACCTGGGTTCCAATCTGTGTGATTTAACCTTCATGGTCTTTCGGGAGGTATACGTACGAGGAAGACATATATTGGTTGACTCTTCCAGGAATGTACGCTCCTGAACTTTAACAGTGGGCCATATCGTGATGGTGCGTCTGCTCACTGGAGTTGACTAAGCATCTCTGTGATGTTTGCGCTCTTAGTAAATGAACCTGCAATGCAACCTGTTCCACTGCTTCAGATCTTCTTTACTTCCTCTATCGATCACCTAGTACAGATCCCAGGCTCATGAGCAATATTTAACTGCTAGCCGAACGAGTGGTTTGCAAGCTACCTCCGTTGTTGATGGATTACATTTCCTGAGGATTTTTCCAATGAATCTCAATAAATATGCCTTACCGCGATTAATTTTATGTGGTCATACCACTTCAAACCGCTCTGTAGGCACACTCCTGGGTATTTCCGAAAATAGCTGCTTCCAGTCACTATTCTGCAGTCGTGTAATCATACAACAACGAGTCTTTCTATGTGTACGCAATAGGTCACATTTTTTTAGTCGAGAGTCAACTGACAACTCCTGCACCAGGCGTAGATCCTCTGCAGTGCTTCCTGCATTTCGCTACACTTCTGCAGCGTTGCGACTTCTCTGTATACAACTGTGTCATCCGCGAAGAGCCTCATGGAATTACCGACATAAACACTCCGTCTTCAGGCCACGAGTGGCCTACAGGGACTATCCGACCGCCGTGTCATCCTCAGTAGAGGATGCGGATAGGAGGGGCGTGGGGTCCGCACACCGTTATGATGGTATTCTTGACCGAAGGCGCTACTATTCGGCCGAGTAGCTCCTAAATTGGCATCACGAGGCTGAGTGCACCCCGAAAAATGGCAATAGCGCATGGTGGCCTGGATGGTCACCCATCCAAGTGCCGACCACGCCCGACAGCGCTTAACTTCGGTGATCTCACGGGAACCGATGTATCCACTGCGGCAAGGCCGTTGCTTGGAATTACCGACATAATGCTCTAAATCGTTTATATACGCTGCCGTGACAAAAATCATGGAATAACGTTATGCAGATATACAGTGGCGGTGGTATCGTGTTTTCAAGGTATAAAAGGGTAGTGCGTTGTCGGAGCTGCCACTTGTAATCAAGTGAGGCATCCGAAAGAGTTTCCGACGTCATTATTGCATGACGGGAATTAAAAGATTCTGAACGTGGAATTGTAGTTGGAGCTAGACGCATGGGATATTCTGTTTTGGAAATCGTTAGGGGCTTTAATCTGCCGCGTTCCATAGAGTCAAACGTTGTAAGTAGGCTACTTCTGTGTTGGCAGCGCTGTGTAGCGCATTGCATTGGATCTCTGACTGCGCTTTCTTTATAGGAGACTCTGTGGCTGGTTGGAATCGTTGGAAGCTAATCGCCAGTACTGTTGGGCAATTGGAAGTTAGTCGCCAGTAGTGATGGAAGTACTCTTGGGCAGTTGGAGGTGAACAGCCAGCAGTGATGGATGTTAGATGTGAGAAGGTAGCGTTGATGGAGGTTAGAGGTCAGAAGTGTTAGCGTAGGCTAACGATCTGTACATGTTCGACTTGGAGTTTGAATATTATTCATGATTATATACCTTTGTACTAGATGTCAATGACGATTTATATTCGTGTTTGAATTGGATGTCACATTATTAAGGTAAAAAAATACATAATTTGGTTGCAACAAAATCTTTCCTTTGCTAACCACATGTCTATTAGTAGTTAGTGGCTTTAGTAGTTAGAATCTTTTATTTAGCTGGCAGTGTTGACGCTCGTTGTATTGCAGTAGTTCACATAATGAAGATTTTTGTGAGGTAAGTGCTTAATGAAATGTATAGGTTATTGTTAAGATTTCTTTTTAGTCAGGGCCTTCTTTTGAATTAATTATTCGAAGTCAGGTTGTAATTTTTTTGAGCAGTCAGATTGCGTTGCGCTAAAATATTGTGCGTCAGTGTTGACATGTTAAGAAAAAGTAAAGAGAAAGTAGTCTTAGTACGTTCAGTTTTACTCAGCTGTTTCAGAATCAAATAACGCAGAAATTTCATCTTCTCAGTCATTCTGCAATTTAAGTACAGACACAGTCATTTAAATAAAGAGGTTTCAGAGTGTGCAGAGAACATAAAATTTCAGGTATTACCTCTCACCACGAACAATGATGTGGCCGACGGCCTTCACTTAACGACCGAGAGGAGCGCGTTTGCGTAGAGTTGTCAGTGTTAACAGGCAAACAACACTGCGTGAAATAACAGCAGCAATCAATGTAGGACGTACGACGAACGTATTCGTTAGGATAATGCGGCGAAATTTGGCGTTAATGGATTATGGCAACAGATGATGACAGCATGACATCGCATGCAGTCCCTCTCCTGGGCTCTTGACCACATCGATTGGGCGCTAGAAGACTGCAAAACTGTGGCCTGATCAAATGAGTTTCGATTTCTATTGTTGCTGTTGGTAAGTTCGAGTGTGCCGCAGATCCCATGAAGCCATGGGCCCAAGTTGTCAATAAGGCACGGTGCAATCTGTAGGCGGTTCCGTAATGGTGGGAACTGTGTTCACAAGGAATGGAGTGGGTCCTCTGGTCCAACTGAACCGATTATGTTCGGCTACTTGGAGCCCATTTGCAGACATTCATGATCATTACGATCCTGAATAACGATGTCCTATTACTGGGCCACAACTGCCCGAGAATGGTTGGAGGAAAGTTGTGGACAGTTAAGAGAGAATGATTTGGTCACCAGCATCGCACGACATGAATCCCATCGAAATTTCATGGGAAATAATCGAGAGATCAATTGGTGAACAAAATCCTGCATTGGCAACACTTTCGCAATTATGGACGGCAATAGAGGCAGCATAGGGATCTTCCAATTACTGGTTGAGTCCATGCCACGACGAACTGCTGCAAAGGAGGTCCAGCACGATATTAGAAGGTATCCCATGCCTTCTGTGACCACAGAGCATTTTGTGAAAAGTGTCATACGACACGAAGCATAGCATGACGTAGTCACAAACGACCAACATTCAAATGCGATTTATGACTGAGGAAGCCGCTGCACAGTCCATCTTCGTATACAAAAAGTAGATGGCATTACTTCTACAAGTTTTGTAAGGTTGGGCTGGGACGTTATAGGTCCGCTTACTCACGCATTTAGTACACTTCACGCCATTTAACGGCTGCTGCTTCCTTTGTGGTATGATAACTTTAATGGCTATCTGTGCAGATAAGTCGTATTTATTTTTATTCTGCTGCGACGACACGAGAGGGTCGGTACGGGCCGGGAGCAGAGAGCAGGCGGTAAGCGCGCCCTTGGCACCTATGATTCCCGGATGGGAGGCCGGTGGGCGCTAAGCGACTCCGGGAATCCCAGAGCGAGTGTCGTGACCGGCTGGTAGCTGCTGTCTAGCGGCTGCTGCAGCGGAACTGGAGAAAGCCCAGACCTCTGGCAGTCGGGCAGCAAATATTTACCGGCCACTCCTAGCTGCTCCCAACCGTCCCTCCGATCCGCAGAACACAGGCACTGCTATCAGCCTAAGAAATTACCTAACAGTTCAGCAGCTACAGTCGTGTATTTTTCCACCAAAATAAATAAACATTGGCCGAGTGCAAGTAGGACTCGCGCACTGAGATTCCCGTATACTAGGGGGGACCCAAAAGTAACCGGAATCGTAATGCTGCACATCGTGTACTTGTAGTAGCAGGCTGCGCCGCCAGAGGGTTATGATAGGAACTCTGTTGAGTCATTCTGCCGCGCGGCGTCACCCAACAGTGGGAAGTGTGGTTTCTTTGGCTGTTCTTTGAGTGAGCGTACAGTGCAGACGTGACACGAGTAAACGGCTAGTTCTTACGAACAACGTGGGGCAGTGAAGTTTTGTTTCTTGCTCTGCAAGAATGCAGCAGAAACTGTTGCGATAATTCAGACAGCCTACAAAGACCATGCTCTTAGTAAAACGGAAGTGTACGAATGGTTTTCTCGGTTTAAAAAGAGAGAAATGGTGGTTGAAGATCAGCCCCGTTCCGGTCGATCTTGAACTGCTCGAAGCGAAGACAACGTCTACAAAATCCGTGATCTCATCAGTGAAGATCGACGCAGGACAATCGACCAACTCGAGAACTTGTCCGGGTTGTCCTGGAACTCAATTCAGCGCATCTTGACCATCGATTTGGGGATGCGAAGAGTGGCAGCAAAATGCGTGCCGAAGCTTCTTACCGGAGATCAAAGGGATCGTCGCGTTCAAGCCTGTCGCGAAATGCAGAACGCGTTCAAAGATGATCCACATTTTTTCATCAAAATTATTACAGGTGATGAGTCATGGTGCTCTGGGTACGATCCAGAAAGTAAACAACAGTCATCACAATGGAAGTCACCTGGCTCACCTAGACCAAAAAAAGCTCGACAAATGAAATCGAATGTAAAAACTATGTTGATCTGTTTTTTTGACATCAAAGGTATCGTACACTCTGAATTTGTCCCTGAAAACCAGACAGTAAACTAACAATTCTACTTGGAAGTTATGAAACGGCTTCGCAGAAGTCTCTCGCGAAAACGTCCGTCTTTGTGGGATTCTGGCGTGTCGTTCCTGCATCACGACAACGCTCCCTCGCACACGGCTCTTAGCGTTCGCCAGTTTTTGGCCTCAACGAAGACGACGACTACCTTAACCCACGCGCCCTATTCGCCGGATTTAGCGCCGTCTGACTTCTCCCTATTCCCGAGGATGAAAACAGACTTGGGAGGGAAGCGTTTTGCGGATGTGGAAGACGTAAAACGCAAAGTCATGAAAAAGGTAGCAGGTATCAAAGAGGACGAATTTAAAAGATGCTTCGAACACTGGACTGAACGTTTGGACAAGTGTACTAATGCTAATGGAGAGTACTTCGAAGGAGATTAAGGCTGTATTTGAAAACAATAAAGTATATGCTTTCTAGAAAGAAATTCCGGTTATTTTTGGGTCTCCCCTCGTAAATTTCATTGTGTATATAAAATTCACACATCCTAGAAATCGACAATATTAACGATTGTTGCCTGTTATCAATATGGATACTGGCAAGATATTGGTGCCGGCAATTCCAAGACCGTATCAAAATCTCTACAGTAGTTCTTCAGACTAGCCCGGGTGTACAAAAGGAAGCGAGCAGGGGACTTCAGTTTATATATGCATGGAGGGAAGATTTATTAAAACATTTTTATTTACTTACTAAAACATGACTACAACTTACATTTTAAGTTTGCTTGCAATAATGTTCGTTTTCTATGCTTTTCACAAATGATGCGTTCAATATACATTCAAAAGTCTAAAGATACTTTTTATATGATACAATTGCAGTTTAATAAGTTTCAGATTTTTTACGTTATTTGGATAGTGAAACCTTGCTTCTTGCAAAATTTCATGATTCTAGGTCAAAGGAAAGTCTCCTATAGGTTTCGATGAGCAAGTTTGCGATTATTAGAGAGATTTCAAGGGACCACAGACTGTAGTATGTGACACAAACCTGAACTTGATAGGCCAATATGTTCCAGAGCAAAGGTGGTCTTAAAAGACGAACAGTCGGACAGACGGATAAAAAAATAACCAAAAAATACTTTCTCGTGCGATTTAATTACAAATTGACAATTGTCGGAGTTTTTCCGTTAAATATTACGTGAAACCTTGCTTTTTCCAAATTTTGTGATTATAGGTCAACGGGACGCAATCTGTATGTTTTGACGAGAGAGTTTTCGAGTGTCAAAATATGTGACATACATGACCGTATTATTTGACTGCAGTGATTTTTACAGACTACTACGGTCGCAGGTTCGAATCCTGCCTCGGGCATGGATGTGTGTGATGTCCTTAGGTTAGTTAGGTTTAAGTAGTTCTAAGTTCTAGGGGACTGATGACCACAGATGTTAAGTCCCATAGTGCTCAGAGCCATTTGAACCATTTTTTTATTTTTATTTTTACACTTCCGAGGGACCACAGACCTTAATACGTGACGTAAATTTAAACTTGATACGTCGACCTGTTCCTGAGAAAAATGTTTCTCAACAGTCGGACAGACAGACAGACAGACAGACGGACAAACAAACCGACGGACAACAAAGTGATCCTGTAAGGGTCTCGTTTTCACAAATTGAGGGACAGGACCCTAAAAATCAGTCGTCAGTTTCACAAAAATATTTAATTTCGCTTTACCATTTTCAAAAGCTGAAACTGTCATTCGCAAGCCTGATACAGCTTAAAGCACTGGTAAGCCTACGTCGAATAAGGCTCGGATGACAACGACGCCCTACAAAGAATAAATCACAAATATAAGAAGTTTGTTAAAAACGAAGTATAGTAGACGAGAATACGCTGCTGGCCATTAATAATGCTACACCATGAAGATGACGTACTAGAGAGGCGCAATTTAACCGACAGGAAGAAGATGCTGTAATATGCAAATGATTAGCTTTTCAGAGCATTAACACAAGGCTGGCGCCGGTGGCGACACCTACAACGTGCTGACATGAGGAAAGTTTACAACCGATTTCTCATACATAAACAGTAGTTTACCGGCGTTGCTGGTGAAACGTTGTTGTGATGCCTCGTGTAAGGAGGAGAACCGCATACCATCACGTTTCCGACTTTGATAAAGGTCGGATTGTAGCCTATCGCGATTGCGGTTTATCGTATCGCGACATTGCTGCTCGCGTTGGTCGAGACCCAATGACTGTTAGCAAAATATGGAATCGGTGGGTTCAGGAGGGTAATGCGGAACGCCGTGCTGGATCCCAACGGCCTCGTATCATTAGCAGTCGAGATGACAGACATCTTATCCTCATGGCTGTAACGGATCGTGCAGCCACGTCTCGATCCCTGAGTCAACAGATGGGGACGTTTGCAAGACAACAACCATCTGCACGAACAGTTCGACGACGTTTGCAGCAGCATGGACTGTCAGCTCGGAGACTACGGCTGCGGTTCTCCTTGACGCTGCATCACAGACAGGAGAGCCTGCGATGGTGTGCTCGAAGACGAACCTGGGTGCACGAATGGCAAAACGTCATGTTTTCGGAAGAATCCAGGTTCTGTTTACAGCATCATGATGGTCGCATTCATGTTCGGCGACATCGCGGTGATCGCACATTGGAAGCCTGTATTCGTCATCGCCACACTAGCGTATCACCCGGCGTGATGGTATGGGGTGCCATTGGTTACACGTCTCGGTCACCTCTTGTTCGCATTGACGGCACTTTGAACAGTGGACGTTACATTTCAGATATGTTACGATCCGTGGCTCTACCCTTCATTTGATCTCTACCAAACCCTACATTTCAGCAGGATAATGCACGACCGCATGTTGCAGGTCCTGTACGGGCCTTTCTGGTTACAGAAAATGTTCGACTGCTGCCCTGGCCAGCACATTCTTCAGATCTCTCACCAATTGAAAACGTCTGGTCAATGATGGCCGAGCAACTCGCTAGTCACAATACGCCAGTCACTACTCTTGATGTCCGGCCCCGGTAGCTGAGTGGTCAGCGTGACAGAATGTCAATCCTAAGGTCCCGGGTTCGATTCCCGGCTGGGTCGGAGATTTTCTCCTCTCAGGGACTGGGTGTTGTGTTGTCCTAATCATCATCATTTCATCCCCATCGACGCGCAGGTCGCCGAAGTGGCGTCAACTCGAAAGACCTGCACCAGGCGAAAGGTCTACCCGACGGGAGGCCCTAGCCACACATTTCATTACTACTCTTGATGAACTGTGGTATCGTGTTGAAGCTGCATGGGTAGCTGTACCTGTACACGCCATCCAAGCCCTGTTTGACTCAAAGCATAGGCGTATCAAGGCCGTTATTACGGCCGGAGTTGGTTGTTTTGGGTACTGATTTCTCAGTCTCTATGCACCCAAATTGCGTGAAAATGTAATCACATATCAGTTCTAGTATAATATATTTGTCCAATGAATACCCGTTGATAATCTGCATTTCTTCTTGGTGTAGCAGTTTTAATGGGCAGTAGTGTAAAAAACCAAGTCACATGGAGTTTCGTACAGCTCATTAAACAATAAGTTTTGAATCCACTGCTCACACCTAAAGCGGTGAGACATATAAATCACGTTGTGGGTTCTTACTATTACCAATTTGTCGCAAAACGTTGATCATCAGATAGCTGCATTACATTAGCAATGAGACGAATTTGTAATGGTCTGTTTCTCTACAGAAATAATAATAATTAAATGATAAAGATTGGCAGTTAAAATACTGACTAAATTCAGTTTTAAAAGCAACTGCATAACTGGTTGGCCAAAGTATTTACAAACAAATCTGCCAGTTAAGTTTTATTTGTTGAAATTTTCAAAGTTTTCACATGTTACAAAATATGAGCTGACTGTAACATCTGCTATTACCAGTATAATTACTGAATTTTTAAGCCAAACATTTAAAGTCGGAAAGATCTGCACATGTGACTAAGCAGTTTAATATTTCATCTACAAAGTACGTAAAAAGGATTTTTTTTGTAATATTTGTGAGGATCAGTCAGAATGTAATGCCTCCTTTCTTATTTCACAGTAGAAATGGCTGCCATATATATAGGATAACACAAAAAATATTCGCGATTAATTTGTCACTTGTTATTATAAACTCCGTCTCTGTCAAATGGTTCAAATGGCTCTGAGCACTATGGGACTTAACATCTGTGGTCATCAGTCCCCTAGAACTTAGAACTACTTAAACCTAACTAACCTAAGGACATCACACACATCCATTCCCGAGGCAGGATTCGAACCTGCGACCGTAGCGGTCACGCGGTTCCAGACTGAAGCGCCTAGAACCGCACGGCCACACCAGCCGGCTCCGTCTCTGTCCATAGTAATTTTTCTCATCTTGTAACAAGAGCACTATACCTGTGCTGTAAAAATCATAGTTCTGTTTTCTGAGTTACAGGTGCACAGATATTTTCAAGGTCTTCGCATCTTCGAAGTGATGCCCCTTATAAGCTTTTTTGAATAGGGCGAACAGATGGAAGTCTTTTGGCGTAAGGTCAGGGCTACACCACCATACCGTGGGGCAAGACCACTCGGCCAATTTTTATAATTTCGCATGTGGTGAATTGAGTGATGTGTGGTCTTGCAATATCGCGCAGAAGGAGAACCTCAGCCGTACATTTTGATAGGAGAACTCTCAGACGATATACTTTCAACCTGTTGAGGGTCTTCACGCTTTGGAAAGTGTATACTGCGCTCACTGTTTCCAAAAAATGGACCATAATCACAACCTTTGCACCCCAAAAGGCTATCGCCATAAACTTCCCTGAAGAAGGCACTGTTTTGAATTTTTTCCTTGTCGGCAGTGTTGTCGTATGCCATTCCTCGTGGACTGAAGCTCAAAACAATGAACCCTGTATCGTCTGCAGTCACAATGTTTCCCAAAAATTCCTCCCCCTCTGCACAAACGCTGCAATAGATTGGATGCGACTGCTTTCCTTGACTCTTTCTTACTGTCGCTCAACGTTATCGGTACCCAGTTTGCAGAAATCTTGTAGTGGTCCTGTTTTTCAATACTGGTCATCACACTGTCTTTACGGATGGATAACTTGCGCCACAATTCATCTGTTGAAACACGGCGGTCGTCACTGCTGCTTCGGTCGATATGCTGGACGCCGCCTGAAGCACATCAGCCGCTGGCCGGCCCCTCCGCGTTGCATCAGCTAACTGTATTTATCCTCCAGCTTCTCTACTGCGATGAACACATCGACTACGGCTCTGCCACCCATCTCCATACACATGCAATCTTTCATAAATGCCGGCGGAGGTTCGAGTCCTCCCTCGGGCACGGGTATATGTGTTTGTCCTTAGGATAATTTAGGTTAAGTAGTGTGTAAGCTTAGGGACTGATGACCCTAGCAGTTAAGTCCTATAAGATTTCACACACATTTGAACATTTTTTTTTTTTTACATAAATGCGATTGTACGTTTCATCTCCTGTAGTAAGGAATTCAATCGCGGATGGCTGACTTATACGTTCGGTAATACCGGCCATTTTCTAAATTTATGCCGTGATGTCTTCTGTTGACGTAGAATACTGTTACTGTGATGGAGTGCAAAGAAGGTTTAGCGGATATACGCCAAATTCATTGTTACTACATTATCAACTTAATGAACGAGAGATATTACTTTCTGACTGACCCCGACAATATTCGCTAAGAAACTTTTGCTTCATGAACTGTTAAATATGTCCGTCCTTTCATCCGCGTATCTTTAAGAGGACCACACCCTGCCTGTATAACCCATTTTAATTTAAGCAAGTATTTGACTCATTTCTAAAAAAACTATTTTATGCAGTACCTTAATATTTGTACAGTATGTTACATGATGCTAATAGAGTCAACTGTACTAAAATCTATTTTATCCATTTTTATAGTTTTTAAGAAATACTTATTAAATTTATAAACAAAAAATATTAAGTTTTTTCTGCAGAAAATATTTTTTTGTGAACTATCTAATGGGGGAATATTAATGAATGTAGCACCAGAGGTATCTTTTTATGTTATGCAAAGTCTCTGAAAATGTCATTCATTTATCTATGATAGTTTCTGATATAATGGGGCATATGTACAAAAATTTCAGTTTGCGGGAAATTGACTCTAAAGAAAAAACTTTTGAAATTTGTTATTTACAGTTGATTAAAACTGGCCTGTTGCATATCATGGCCCTTCTTTGGCCTCTAGCAGGTCTTCCAGCTTCTTTTTCACCTTCCTGGATGTTTGTCTTGCTTTCTTGGCCATATTAGATGCAGACCTGTCTGCATCGGCTCTTCATTTTATCGCAATGATCGCAGTGATCATATTTTCACCAGGATTAATTCCCAGCTTTTTCACTACCCAACATTTTCCAATATTACCACAGTTGAATGTAATAACAGCATCATGAACTCCTTGTTTCATTGTATGCATGCCTACAAATACAGTTTTAGGAAGGCGGTTCCAAATTATGCCGGCCGCGGTGGTCTAGTGGTTCTAGGCGCGCAGTCCGGAACCACGGGACTGCTACGGTCGCAGGTTCGAATCCTGCCTCGGGCATGGATGTGTGTGATGTCTTTAGGTTAGTTAGGTTTAAGTAGTTCTAAGTTCTAGGGGACTGATGACCACAGAAGTTAAGTCCCATAGTGCTCAGAGCCATTTGAACCATTTCCAAATTATCCTGTTGAAACATTCATTTGGTTTCTGTGTCTGCCCATGCAGACATTTCCTTAGAAGGTCAGGATGAGCCAAGTCTCTGAAAATAGGTTTAACTGCTGTAATAACAGCAGCAGGAACATAATGCTGGTGAGAATAAGATTTTCCAGTTTCCTGAGCTCTATTGTATTTGCACCACGAATTTTCTCCTGATGGACACAATCCGTGACATGGCTTATCATCAGTAGACGACTTATGGAAGAATTATGGCCCAAACATCTCTATTCATTGCCTCCAGATTTTCTTTATTTCTCGGAATTGCCAGCCATAGTATACCTGCAAGTTTTCTATAATAACTACTCACAATCACACTTGAACAAAACTAACCGCGTGTTTGAAAGCGTGTTTTTTTACAAACAGCAGAAACAAAAGAATACCGACCGTTTCAGTCCCAGGATAGGCAACACACTAGGGAGTAAAAGAAAAAATCCCTAACGTGCAATGTAGGGGATATAAAGATCTAAAATATATGCAGAAAAGTGGGCGACAGAAAAGTGGGCGGTGGCCGTGCGGTTCTGGCGCTGCAGTCCGGAACCGCGGGACTGCTACGGTCGCAGGTTCGAATCCTGCCTCGGGCATGGGTGTGTGTGATGTCCTTAGGTTAGTTAGGTTTAAGTAGTTCTAAGTTCTAGGGGACTTATGACCTAAGATGTTGAGTCCCATAGTGCTCAGAGCCATTTGAACCATTTGAACCAGAAAAGTGGGCGACAGAAAAGTGGGTGTGGCACATAAACATACGTGGTAGGAAAATGCTCTTTAAACGCTCGAAACTTTTTTTTTTTTTTTTTTTGCAAAATCCTTTTCAGAGTACTTAAATAAAACCTTAATGTATCGAAATACGATGAAAACCGAAAATCGATTTTTTTCGACCTGAACCACGGTATGGTGCCCTTAAGCGCAAGAGAAAAGCCGGTGGAATAGGCTGTGGATGGTTTAGAGATGTTAGTTAACACCGGACGGAGTGCGTTCAGTCACAGACGTAGTAGGGGCAGCCTTTCGGGACCGTATACAACCTTCCGCTACACGGCAGCTGTCGTCGGTGTGTAGTGTGTTGCTGACCTTTCCCGGGACGTCTGCCAGCCCATCACACGGCTGTTTGTCCGCGTACCAGCCACGTGGCGTCAGCAGTATTTTCACGGTAATTAGGGAGCGCCTGTAAGGACGGCTGTGCAGTCGCAGGCTCTAAAGGCACGCCTCCCCGCGGAGGACGGCAACTGCGGGGCCGAACCAAGGCGCGTCTCTCGTTACTCGTGGTAGACCCACAGCAGATACAATCCTGTTCACAAATAATTTATTAGTTGGGTTGTGTTGTTTTGGAGAGGAGACCAGACAGCGAGGTCATCGGTCTTATCGGATTAGGGAAGGACGGGGAAGGAACCATCCCGGCATTTGCCTGGAGCGATTTAGGGAAATCACGGAAAACCTAAATCATGATGGCCGGACGCGGGATTGAACCGTCGTCCTCCCGAATGCGTGTCCAGTGTGCTAACCACTGCGCCACCTCGCTCTGTGTTTATTAGTACTGTTACGGCCGGCCGTTGTGGCAGAGCGGTTCTAGGCGCTTCAGTCTGGTACCGCGCTACCGCTACGGTCGCAGGTTCGAATCCTGCCTCGGGCATGGTCGTGTGTGATGTCCTTAGGTTAGTTACGTTTAAGTAGTTCTAAGTGCTAGGGGACTGATGACCTCAGATGTTAAGTCCCATAGCGCTCAGAGCCATTTAGTACTGTTACGTTTGCAGCGTAATTAAACTCGCAATCTACAACAAAGGGCATTTGCAAAGTTTTGCATTAGGAGTATGCTGATGCATTAGCTCCATACTTAACAATCATATACAACCGTTCGCTCGACGAAAGATTCGTACCAAAAGACTGGAAAGTTGCACAGGTCATTCCAATATTCAAGAAAGGTAGTAGGAGTAATCCACAAAATTACAGGCCCATATCGTTAAAGTCGATATGCAGCAGGATTTTAGAACATATATTGTGTTCGAACATCATGAATTACCTCGAAGAAAACGGTCTACTTACACACAGTCAACATGGGTTTAGAAAACATCGTTCCTGTGAAACACAACTATCTCTTTATTCACATGATGTGTTGAGTGCTATTGACAAGGGATTTCAGATTGATTCCGTATTTTTGGATTTCTGGAAGGCTTTTGACACGGTACCACACAAGCGGCTCGTAGTGAAATTGCGTGCTTGTGGAATATCGTCTCAGTTATGTGACTGGATTTATAATTTTCTGTCAGAGGTCACAGTTCGTAGTAATTGACAGAAAGTCATCGAGTAAAACAGAAGTGACTTCTGGCGTTCCCCAAGGTAGTGTTATAGGCCCTTTGCTGTTCCTTATCTATATAAACGATTTGGGAGACAATCTGAACAGCCGTCCTCAGTTCTTTGCAGCTGACGCTGTCGTTTATCGATTAATAAAGCCATCAGAAGATGAAAACAAACTACAAAACGATTTACAACAGATGTCTGAATGGTGCGAAAAGTGGCAGTTGACCCTAAATAACGAAAAGTGTGAGGTCATCCTCAAGAGTGCTAAAAGGAACTAGTTAAACTTCGGTTACACGATAAATCTGTCTAATCTAAAACCCGTAAACTCAACTAAATACCTAGGTATTACAATTACGAACAACTTAAATTGGAAGGAACGCACAGGAAATGTTGTGGGGAAGGCTAACCAAAGACTGCGTTTTATTGACAGGACACTTAGAAAATGTAACAGACCTACTAAGGAGACTGCCTACACTACGCTTGTCCGTCCTCCTTAAAATACTGCTGCGCGGTGTGGGATCCTTACCAGATAGGACTGACGGGGTACATCGAATAAGTTCAAAGAAAGGCAGCACGTTTTGTATTATCGCGAAATATGGGAGAGAGTGTCACAGAAATGATACAAGATTTGGGCTGGAAATCATTAAAAGAAAGGCGTTTTTCGTTGCGACGGAAACTTCTCACGAAATTGCAATCACCAACTTTCTCCTCCGAATACGAAAATATTTTGTTTACACCGACCTACATAGGGAGGAACGATCACCACGATAAAATAAGGGAAATCAGAGCTCGTACTGAAAGATGTAAGTGTTCATTCTTTCCGCGCGCTATACGAGATTGGAATAATAGAGAATTGTGAAGGTGGTTTGATGAACTTGAATGTGATTTGCAGAGTATCAATGTAGATGTAGATGTACCTTTTATTTGTGGCCTTATTACTTTCTGTCTTTCAGAATGAGCTCGTTTCCGCTAGTCAGGCCAAACTGTACCGCTCTTCTTAGTTTTTCCTGTTTGGCCATCTGTCCAGTCGCATATCTCCTGTCATATCTGGTTGCGTCTACCACTGTAGCTGAACGGTTTGCGTTACTCACTGTCATGTAGCAGACCCGAGTTCGATTCCCAGCACTGCCGGGAAGACTGGAGCAAGTGCATTGAGCCTCGTGATGCGAACTGAGTACTGGCGGCACCAGGTCTGCTAAACCGACGACAGCCGGGAGTGAGGTGTGCTGGTCACCCACCACTCCACCCATGATGCATGCAAACGGCCTCAAGGGTAACCTATCGGACAGCCCAGATTAGTCCGTCTTTGAGAAGAGCGGCGTTGGTTATCTTATCCTGTTACACCAAGTTGCGTTGTCCCTGCTGCCTTCAGATCTTCTTTTTACAGCAACCATCCAATGTATTGTTTAAAGTTTAGCTACCGAGTGAGGTCGCGCAGTGATTAGCACGCCGGAGTCGTATTTGGGAAGACGACGGTTCAAGTGCGTGTCCGGCCATGAAGATGTAGGTTTTCCGTGATTTCCCTAAACCGCTCCTGCCAAATGCCGGTATGGTTAATTAAAAGGGCACGGCCGATTTCCTTCTCCAACCTTTCGTAATCCGGAATTGTGTTCCGTCCCTAATGACCTCGCTGTCGGCGGGACATCAAACTCTAATCCCCCCTTTTTTCAGTTTTAGCTTTACTGCGACTTTCGTAGAATTCCACAACTTGTCCAGTTAATATAGCTGTTTTCAGTCCTTTAAAGTGCCCATCGAATTTCAACTTACGTTTCTTGATATCCGAATAAATGTTGGTACACCTTACTATTTCGTTATTTGCTGTTACACTGATAGGTCCCCAGTGGTGGGGATCGACTTTTAGAAACCATCTATACGATGATGTGGTTTAACGTCCCAGGTATTACATCCTCCAGTCATTCATCCTGGTGGGCCGTCATTTGAGAGCAATCGACGAAAAAAATGCGGGATTTTGCGAGACGCTCTATATCTCTAGAAAATAAATGTCACAAAGGGTGGTTTGTAGCGTATCGCTTATAGTACAAGCCTCAAATACTAGAAGTTGTGGGTTAGAAACTTGTCAAATGCTTAATATCGTTTGATTCATAACTTTTTGTAATTATATTATTATTACTGTTATATTTTAATTATATCCGTGTATTAATTTCGGTTTAATTTGTTCCGTGTCATCGTCCCATATTTTCGTCCACATTATTGAGCCCATTATTTCTTTTCCTCATTTTACTTGAATTTCGTTTTACTTATAATACCCTCTTTGATTGAAAACTTCGTCTGCATTATTTTGTGCATAGTCCAATACGAATTTGTATTTTAAATGTTTGTGTGACGATTACCATCCAAAAAAATTACACCTTGTAACGAAATTTCGTTTTTGACACCGCTGCACGTATAAATAGATTATTTCATCTTTTGTTTTTTAATCAATAGATCGCAATTTTCAGAGGTTTAAATAAAAATAATTAAACTCGCACGTAGAAAAATTCCAGCTGGAAAATGAATGATGGGAAAGAAAAATGAGACTAACTGAAAAAGTTAAAATTGTGATTAAAACGATCTGAGAAAGGTACAGAAATAAAAAAATTTACGCTTAAACCTACTAACTGAATAAAAATAATGATCAAACTCATTTTCGATAAAGATTTAATAATAACAAATTCCAAACCATGTAATGGGATTTGAACTCACACCTTCTCGCAAGTGAGACCTAAGTTATAACCATTACGCTAAGCAACCAAACGCCAGAACTATCTCTTTAAAACCTTGGAGAATCACGTGAATTTCCGAAATTTCTTTTCATCGATTACTCGTAAATGAGGCCCCAACAGGGTGAATGGTTGTAGGATGTGATACCTGGATCCAAAACCTACTATACCGTATAGATGGTTTCAAAAAGTCTATCCCACCACTGGGAACCTCTCCTTCTTCGTCTGTACGTAGACACGCTCATATAACGTAACGCGGTCAGGTACACATGACACCGATCAAAGCCGAGCAGCGGATTTAAGGCCGTGGGCGGTACACCGGGCCGGCTGAGTGTGTTTCTTAGAGGGTTTTCCTCTCTCATGCTGGCAAATGCTGGGCTGGTGCTGAAATTCCGCTTTGGAGAATACGCTACACGAACAGTTAAAATACGACCACACACAAGACAACGTTTCCCCTTTTCATAGACAGACGGCACACACGACTTATCTCCCTGAGGTTACCTCAACGACTGTGTCAGCTGGAAGAGCATCCAGCCAAAAAATAAACAATAAAATAAAGTTTTCTGAAAAAGCGGACCATGTACTACAAGAACGAAGTGAAAAGTAATACCACTGAATTTTTAGTATGAAAACTCTTAACGCTTTTTAAATAAAACAAACGTTATTAACATTCTTCATATTTATTCTTCATGTCTATATACCGGCAGCCCTCTGCCGTTAAAGGGCTCCGAAATGTAGCGTGTAACATGGCGGTTTGTAACGTAACTATGTCGTTGCGTGATCAGAAACAGCGTGCTGTAATCGAACTTAGAATTCCAAGAGTTCGTTCATATACGGAGCACCCTCTCCTTCAAATGGTTCAAATGGTTCTGAGCACTATGGGACTTAACATCTATGGTCATCAGTCCCCTAGAACTTAGAACTACTTAAACCTAACTAACCTAAGGACAGCACACAACACCCAGCCATCACGAGGCAGAGAAAATCCCTGACCCCGCCGGGAATCGAACCCGGGAACCCGGGCGTGGGAAGCGAGAACGCTACCGCACGACCACGAGATGCGGGCCCCTCTCCTTCATCATGACGATATCAGACCACACACGAGCGCTGCGACATCTCTAACAACCCGACACCTTGGGTTCACTATCGTCGGCCATCTTCGTCCCATGCAATTTTCGTCTGTTTCCAAAACTTAAAGAACATCTTTGAGAACTTCGCTTTGATAGTAATGAATCGCTGGAAGCAGAGGTGATGATCTGGCTCCGTCAACGAAGTCAAATATTCTACAGTGACGGTATCAACAAAATGGTCGCTCATTGAGAGAAATGTGTTCGTCACCAGAGTGACAGTGTTGAGAAATAAATGCGCAGACATGAAGAACAAAGCAGTAAAATGTTAACAACGATTGCTTTATTTAAAAAGCTTTAAGAATTTTCACATAAAAAATTCCGAGACATTACTTTTCAGCACACCCTCGCAGACGCAATAAACTCTAGGGAGCAGAAAGAAACCTCTCAGTCCGTATGTCCCTTACTCAGAATAATTTCGACCTAACATTTTCCTGATTACTCTTCGTCCTGACTTTTACTTATCTTCGACATATATCTTTTTGTTTAAAATGAATGTTTCAGCCCAATAAAATCACCCTGTTTTGGTGGCTGTGTTGTAGCGTCTCAGTTTTGATATGTATATTCGTTAAGTCTGAAGGCTGTTTCCATCTTGTGGCAACGAATTTCGCAGCTGATCTTTTCTAGGCCAATAAGTTTTTAGAATTTAAGGTACTAGACTGTTGCTAGGCACTTACATTCTCTTTTCAAATGACGTTTGAAGACCTACTGAAGAAGTTGAACATATTCTTAGTTCGAATATAATAAATTTCCCTGAGACGGAAAAGCTTCTGTTCAGAAAACAGCACGGATATAGAAAGGATCGCGCGTGCGAAATTCAGCTTGCCGTTTTCTCACATAATATACTGCGAACCATGGTGAACGGCAACAGGCAAGTTATATATTCCTAGATTTTCGGAAAGTCTGTGACACGGTTTCCCACTGTAGGCTATTAACGAAGGGCCGGCGTATGCATTAATCTCCCAGGTATGTGAGTGCCTCGAAGACTTCTTATTGATAGAACCCAGTATGTTGCCCTCAACGGCGAAAGTTCATCAGGGAAAAGGGTATCATGCGGAATGCCCCAGGGAAGTGTGTTAGACCGCTCTTACTCTCAACATGCGTAAATGATCTGGCAGCCGGCCGGGGGTGGCCGAGTGGTTCTAGGCGCTACAGTTTGCAACTGCGTGACCGCTTCGGTCGCAGGTTCGAATCCTCCCTCGGGCATGGATGTGTGTGATGTCCTTAGGTTAGTTAGGTTTAAGTATTTCTAAGTTCTAGGGGACTGATGACCTCAGAAGTTAAGTCCCATAGTGCTCAGAGCCATTTGAACCATTTGATCTGGCATATAGGATGAGCAGCAATCTGCGGCTGTTTGCTGATGATGCTGTGGTGTACGTAAAGGCGCCACCGTTCAGTAACTGTAGGAGGATAGATGATGACTTAGAAAAAATTTCTATATGGCGTGATGAATGGTTGTTTGCTCTAAATGTAGGAAAATATAAGTTACTACAGATCAGTAGAAAAAAAAAGATCCCATAATGATCCAATGCAGTATTTATTATGTCTTGATAGCACAGACACGATTAAATATCGAGACGTAACGTTGCTAAACAATATGAAACGGCACGAGCACATAAGTACAGTGATGGGGTAGGCGCGCGGTCGACTTCTCATTATTTGGAGAATGTTAGGAAAGTGTAGCTCTTCTATAAATGAGACTGCGTATTGAATAATATTCGATAAACACTTGAGAACTGGGGAGACGTTTGTGGACTCAAAGAAGAATCCCTGGAGGGAAGAAAATGTTCTTTTCGCAAAACGCTATCCAGAAATTTACATAACCGGCATTTGAAGATGACTGCAGAATGATTCGGCTGCGTAAGGACCACGAAGATAAGAGAAATTAATGCTCGTATCGAGGCATATAGATAATCGCTTTAGCCTCGCTCTGTTTGCGAATGGAACAGGAATGCAAGTGACTAGTATTGGTACAAGGTACCCTCCGCCATGCACCACACGGTGGCATGCGGGATATGTTTGTTTACGTAGATGTAGGTGTATTCTTTCTGCTGCTGCTTTAAAAATTTCTATTTTTTTTCTTTTTTGGTGGTGTTTGAATGACCTGATATTGAATCGCTCGGTCGTCTGCAAAATCTATGCATTCTGTCCAACCATTGGTTCTTCGTAATTTGATTGATTCGTCTGTTTTAAGCTCCGTTTTCGCGGACAGTATAAAGAACTGGAAACCAATCGTCTGATGAGTCTGTTGTGCCGTGCTACTACTTCGTCTCCTATGCACGTCTCTTCAGGGTGGCACTGACTCATAAAGTTCTTAATTATCTACATTATATACTTCAATCGCTGTGCTAGTCTGCAGTTTTTGTTCTTTACGACTCTCTCCCCCCCCCCCCCCCTCTCTCTCTCTATCTATCTGTCTATCTATCTGTCTCTCTGGTCTCTTAGCACACGCCATCATATTACTTTTCTAGGCGGTTCTGCAAAGAAGCTCATTTGATATCTCGTTGGTCCATTCTTATTTTCTACAGGTCGCAAAATATTATTACACAATTCCTGGATCCACTTTGATCTATAATTTGGACGAAATTCCCAGTACAATAAATGTCACACATGGTTTTTTTTCCCGTTTACTATACAACACGACCGCAACTGCGGATAGAACCACTCTTCAGTCGGTCACATGTCTTACAAAGTTTTCTAATATAAAACCAATATGACGATAAATTTTGTTTTGAAAATTATGCACAGATGACTATTAAACTGACTTGATAAAAGTCGTGGGATGGATCCTAATATCGCGTCGAGCCTCCTTTCCCCGGCGTAGTGCAGCAGCTCGACGTGGCATGGACTCAACAAGTCGTTGGAGGTCCCCTGCAGAAATACTGAACCATGCTGCCTGTATACCCACCCGTAATTGCGAAAGTGTTGTCGGTGCAGAATTTTGTGCACTAATTGTTTTCGATTATATCCCATAAATGTTCGATGGGATTCATGTCGGATGATATGGGTGCTCAAATCATTTGCTCGAGCTGTCCAGAATGTTCTTCGAACAAATTGCGAACGTTTGTGACCCCGTGACTAGCGCATTGTCGTCATTGTTTTGGAACATGAAATACATGAATGGCTGAATGGCATGAATGGCCGAACATAATCTCTTCTAGTCAATGATCGGTTCAATTGGACCAGAGGACGCAGTCCATTCCATGTCAACACATTCCACACAACTGATGTGGCGTCGACTGAAATATGACTTGCACTTGGCGGCCGAACCCGAATGGGGCCTCCCGGCCAACCATACCATACGATCATTTCATTTTCATGGAGCCACCACCAGCTTACACATGGCTTTGTTGGGTCCGCACCACACTCAAACCCTACCATCAGCTCTTACCACCCGGAATCGGGACTCATCTGACCAGACAACGATTTTCCAATTGCCTATGGTCCAACCGATATGGTCACGTGGCCAGAAGAGGCCCTGAAGGCGCGTCGTTGTCTGCTACGTAGCGCATTAACGCCATATTTCGCCGCACTGTCCTGACAGATAAGTTCGTCATACGCTCCACATTGATTTATGCTGTTATTTCACGCAGTGCTGTTGTCTGTTATGTCTGACAACTCTACGCAAAGACCGTTGGTCTCGGTAGTTAAGTGAAGGCAGTCGGCCACTGCGTTGTCCTTGGTGAGAGGTAATGCCTGAAATGTGATATTCTCGGCACCCTCTTGAAACTGTGGACTTCAAAATATGGAATTCTCCTAACGATTTCCGAAATGGAATTTCCCATGGGTGTAGCACCAACTACCGTTCCTCCTTCAAAGTATGTTAATTACGTCGTGCGGCCATAATGACGTCGGAAACCTTTTCACATGAATCACCTAAGAACAAATGACAGCTCCGCCAACGCACTGCCCTTTATTCCATCAGTACGCGGTACCATCGTCTTCTGTATATGTCCATTTCAGTGTAGATTAATTTTCAATGTTGAGAGACAGTTTACTTAGTAAAAATAGTTAGAGATAATATGTTGTTGTTGTTGTGGTCTTCAGTCCTGAGACTGGTTTGATGCAGCTCTCCATACTACTCTATCCCGTGCAAGCTTCTTCATCTCCCAGTACTTACTGCAACCTACATCCTTCTGAATCTGCTTAGTGTATTCATCTCTTGGTCTCCCTCAACGATTTTTACCCTCCACGCTGTCCTCCAATGCTAAATTGGTGATCCCTTGATGCCTCAGAACATGCCCTACCAGCCGGTCCCTTCTTCCAGTCAAGTTGTGCCACAAACTCCTCGTCTCCCCAATTCTATTCAATACATCCTCATTAGTTATGTGATCTACCCATCTAATCTTCAGCATTCTTCTGTAGCACCACATTTCGAAAGCGTCTATTCTCTTCTTGTCCAAACTATTTATCGTCCGTGTTTCACTTCCATACATGGCTACACTCCATACAAATAGTTTCAGAAACGACTCCCTGACACTTAAATCTATACTGGATGTTAACAAATTTCTCTTTTTCAGAAATGCTTTCCTTGCCATTGCCAGTCTACATTTGATATCCTCTCTACTTCGAATCCTGCCTCGGGCATGGATGTGTGTGATGTCCTTAGGTTAGTTAGGTTTAAGTGGTTCTAGATTCTAGGGGACTGATGACCACAGATGTTAAGTCCCATAGTGCTCAGAGCCAACTTCGACCATCATCAATTATTTTGCTCCCCAAATAGCAAAACTCCTCTACTACTTTAAGTGTCTCATTTCCTAATCTAATTCCCTTAGCATTACCCGACTTAATTCGACTACATTCCATTATCCTCGTTTTGCTTTTGTTGATGTTCATCTTATATCCTCCTTTCAAGACACTGTCCATTCCGTTCAACTGCTCTTCCAAATCCTTTGCTGTCTGTGACAGAATTACAATGTCATCGGCGAACCTCAAACTTTTTATTTCTTCTCTATGGATTTTAATACTTACTCCGAATTTTTCTTTTGTTTCCTTCACTGCTTGCTCAATATACAGATTGAATAACATCGGGGAGAGGCTACAACCCTCTCTCACTCCCTTCTCAGGTACTCGTAATGGAGACGAAGCTCGTGGTCTTGTGGTAGCGTTCTCGCTTCCCGCGCACGGGGTTCCGGGTTCGTTTCCCGGCGGGGTCAGGGATTTTCCCTGCCTCGAGATGACTGGGTGTTCTTGTGTCGTCTTCATCATTATCATTCATCCTCATTACGGTCGGAGGAAGGCAAAAGGCAATGGCAAACCACCTCCGCTAGGACCTTGCATAGTACGGCGGTGCGGGTCTCCCGCATCGTCACCTACGCTCCTCGGAGTATGGGATATCATCATCATCATCAATGGAGACGAAAAGGTGTTTTCAATAACAGAACTATGAAGAACAGCAGGAGACACAGAATATTGAACGGGAGGGGGATAGGGGGAGGGATCGCAGATACGTTAGGATGACAAGGATGGAATGTTACAGGTTTCGGTTGGTAGGACTGGTTTCGTTGTTGGGAGTGGAAACAGGTCAAAACTCCGGAATGACAGGACGGAAAAGGCTTAGCTCTGCATAGGAGGTGGGCTCAGTTTCCCGAATTAGGTACCAGATTCGCAGATGTACGAAGAGATGAAAGGGGGGACACTGGACGAGGTTGTACAGTATGTGTATTATGTGAGATAGAGAAAGACAGATGCGGAATGTGAGGTGGAGTGCATGTCTGTCGAGGATTACACGGGGCTTGTAAAATTTTGGAGGGACAGATATTCAGACAGGATTGCCATACGCTAGGGTGGGGTAGATGAAGGATTTGTAGGTGAGGACAGTGATTGGGGAACCTAGGTGTAGCTTGTTAGTGGTTTTAAACGCTTTTGGGTTTTTTGTGGAGTAGTAAAGAGCTGTATATTCCACATTAATTTCCCATCAAATGTTAATTCAAAGTACTTTACTGTGTGGGTAATAGTAACGGGTTGGTTTGAAGATTGAGGCATGGAAACTGAGATGACAGATTGCGGTACGACTAAAAACTGTAGACTTTAAAATTTACAAACGACACGTTATTGTGCGTATGTAATAAGTAAATGACTGGTCAATACCGTACTGCATTCACATCACGACTCCAAGCTTCGTTCAACACTTTGCTAACATGAAACACACGCGGACGGTGAAAGGGCGAAAGTCGAATGTCTTCCGGTTGGCAGGCTGCAGTTCCCCATGTAAGCATTCCGATGTGGCTGCCGCGGCGGGGAAGGGGTTTAGCGGAAGAGAAAACCGACCTCCTGCGGTTGGACCGCGGTTCTCGAGTGGTCCTACCCGGGGAAATGAATGCGAACGAACTGAAAGCTTTAAACGAGTCGCTGGAGCACTCGCCTTTGAAATAGATCTCCGTGGAAACGATCCGTTAAAAGCTCGGGAATTTTCACTCCTAACTCTTCGACTTTTAGTCAACGAGTAAGGCGCGTTTTCGCAATTAAATTTATACGCGTGGTAGTATCTACTACTGGCGCTAGTAGCATATCGATAAAAACTATCAGAGAAGCTGGTACATTTTAAGAGGATTCAAAATGTACAGTATATAATGTTTCTTAATTTTATCCATTGCTGCCAATGTTGCTTCCGTGTCAGTATTACTTTCGTGAAATAATTTTAAAAAAAAGCCTTCAGTCACAAATTGTGATTTGTATTTCGAGGTCTGGGGGCTCGTCTTCGGGTGCGTTTGGTCAGCGTACATCACTTTAAAAAAAATACTTTACTACTGGTCCTAATACGAGTACACAGGCAATCCTATTAAGAGTACATAGGCATTGCTATTAAGAGTACATAGGCATATTACAAGTCTCACCGACTACTGTTGTTACGAAACTAATACTGCACCCGAAAATTACTTAACGTCTGCAGTAGTGTTTGCATGGTTTTAAGCACGGTATGAGCAGACATGTCATACACATATAGGGGAGAGTGTTGTAACTAATACTTTTCAGCCTTTCGCTTCATAGCGTTATACAGAGTGTTACAAAAAGGTACGGCCAAACTTTCAGGAAACATTCCTCACACACAAATAAAGAAAAGATGTTATGTGGACATGTGTCCGAAAACGCATAATTTCTATGTTAGAGCTCATTTTAGTTTCGTCAGTATGTACTGTACTTCCTAGATTCACCGCCAGTTGGCCCAATTGAAGGAAGGTAATGTTGACTTCGGTGCTTGTGTTGACATGTGACTCTTTGTTCTACAGTACTAGCATCAAGCACATCAGTACGTAGCATGAACAGGTTAGTGTTCATCACGAACGTGGTTTTGCAGTCAGTCCAATGTTTACAAATGCAGAGTTGGCAGATGCCCATTTGATGTATGCATTAGCACGGGGCAATAGCCGTGGCGCGGTACTTTTGTATCGAGACAGATTTCCAGAACGAAGGTGTCCCGACAGGAAGACGTTCGAAGCAATTGATCGGCGTCTTAGGGAGCACAGAACATTCCAGCCTATGACTCGCGACTGGGGAAGACCTAGAACGACGAGGACACCTGTAATGGACGAGGCAATTCTTCGTGCAGTTGACGATAACCCTAATGTCAGCGTCAGAGAAGTTGCTGCTGTACAAGGTAACGTTGACCACGTCACTGTATGGAGAGTTCTACGGGAGAACCAGTTGTTTCCGTACCATGTACAGCGTGTGCAGGCACTATCAGCAGCTGATTGGCCTCCACGGGTACACTTCTGCGAATGGTTCATCCAACAATGTGTCAATCCCCATTTCAGTGCAAATGTTCTCTTTACGGATGAGGTTTCATTCCAACGTGATCAAATTGGAAATTTTCGCAATCAACATGTGTGGGCTGACAAGAATCCGCACGCAATTGTGCAATCACGTCATCAACACAGATTTTCTGTGAACGTTTGAGCAGGCATTGTTGGTGATGTCTTGATTGGGCCCCATGTTCTTCCACCTACGCTCAATGGAGCACGTTATCATGATTTCATACGGGATACTCTACCTGTGCTGCTAGAACATGTGCCTTTACAAGAACGACACAACATGTGGTTCATGCACGATGGAGTTCCTGCACATTTCAGTCGAAGTGTTCGTACGCTTCTCAACAGCAGATTCGGTGACCGATGGATTGGTAGAGGCGGGCCAATTCCATGGCCTCCACGCTCTCCTGACCTCAGCCCTCTTGACTTTCATGTATGGGGGCTTTTGAAAGCTCTTGTCTACGCAACTTGAACATTTCCTGTAACAAAGTGTTTGAAGTCACGCTGGTACGTTCTGTTGCTGTGTGTTTCCATTCCATGATTAATGTGATTTGAAGAGAAGTAATAAAATGAGCTCTAACATGGAAAGTAAGCGTTTCCGAACACATGTCCATATAACATATTTTCTTTCTTTGTGTGTGAGGAATGTTTCCTGAAAGTTTGGCCGTACCTTTTTGTAACACCCTGTATATGCTAGACGTGAAATACGAATTTGCAATGCCCCCATGTAACTTAGTAACAGTGTAAAGTGTGAGAAGAAAATATACCAACAGAAACATATTAATATCGGCGAATACGGTGAATATCTTTTTATTCTTTACTGTGTAAAATCCGTTCTGTAACTAAATTCATAGCCAGCCGCTGTGGCCAAGCGGTTCTAGGCGCTTCAGTCCGGAATTGCGCTGTTGCTACGGTCGCAGGTTCGAATCCTGCCTCGGGCATGGATGTGTGTGATGTCCTCAGGTCAGTTAGGTTTAAGTAGTTCTAAGTCTAGGGGACTGATGACCTCAGATGTTAAGTCCCATAGTGCTTAGAGCCATTTGAACCATTTGAACTAAAATCATAACAAAAACATTTGGTCAGAGACTTTAGCTAAAGACACCAAACGGAAACGAACTTTGTATATCTTTTGTTGTAAAAGAAATTAAACTAATTAATTCATTCTCGTTATTCTGTTGCGTCCTTTTTGTCTTGTTGCATCTTTCTCGTCAGAAGCCTTAAACAAAGGATTGATGAAGATTTGTTAGACAGCAGAACGACCCAACACATTACGTGCTCTCTCGTTACTTATTCAACAACGCTAAGTACAATCACCATGGAATGGATTTGCCGATAATTTCTTGTCGTTCTTTACTCGTATTTTTATACGTAAAAATTTTACTAGGTTGATCGGTAGATCACCTTCGAACAATGGCCTCGGCAGTCACTCCAGTGGCTTGATTAATATTGTGTCTCACGATATTAATGGTCGGTAATCTGATAATTGCGGGAATGCACTGATCAGACAAAACATTATGAACACTTCCCACAGTGACGTTGGATGCTGCCTGGTAGGGTTCGGGCATGTGACGCGCTAACATGTGTATGTAAGCGGAGCAGACACGGACGGGCGATTACCCTAACGAAGATATGGGCTGCAAATGTGGAAATACATTTGATAAGCGATTTTGACAAAGGGTAGATTATTATTACGTACAGCCTTTGAACGAGTATATTGAAAACGGCGAAACTGGTCGACTGTTCACGTGCGACGTCGTGAGCATCTACGGAAAGAGGTAGAATGACAGTGAAACTGTCATTAGGCGCTACATGGTTGGACGTCCACGAGTCTCCAGAGAACGTTGGGTTCGGAGGCTTGTCTGCTCTGTAAAGTAGTATAGATGGTGATCTGTGGCATCTCTACCGAAAGAGCACAATGCTGGTGCACAAGCGTTTCGAAGCACACCTTTCATTGAACATTGATGAATATGGAGCTCCGCAGCAGACCACCACTACATGTTCACATGTTGACTGAACGACATCGATTACGATTGCAGAGGACTCGGGACCGTCGGGATTCGACCTTCGATCAATGGAACCGTGTCGTCTTTTCTGGTGAATCACATTTTTGCTACACTGGGTCGCTAGTCGTCTCCACAAACGCCATCATTGAGGTGAACGGCAGCTCGAAACGTCCACGAGTCTCCAGAGAACGTTGGGTTCGGAGGCTTGTCTGCTCTGTAAAGTAGTATAGATGGTGATCTGTGGCATCTTTGCCGAAAGAGCACAATGCTGGTGCACAAGTGTTTCGAAGCACACCTTTCATTGAACATTGATGAATATGGAGCTCCGCAGCAGACCACCACTACATGTTCACATGTTGACTGAACGACATCGATTACGATTGCAGAGGACTCGGGACCGTCGGGATTCGACCTTCGATCAATGGAACCGTGTCGTCTTTTCGGGTGAATCACATTTTTGCTACACTGGGTCGCTAGTCGTCTCCACAAACGCCATCATTGAGGTGAACGGCAGCTCGAAACGTCCAGCGCGCCACAGACGCAGGCTGGTGAGGGGGGGGGGGGGGGGGGGGGGGCAGTATTATGCTATGGGAGACGTTCTCTTGCACTTGCATGGGACCTATGGAGTAATCGAAGAAACGGTGACATCTGCGAACCACCTGCACCCCTTCACGCTTCATATCTTCCCCGATGGCGGTGTCATCTTTCAGCAGTGTAACAGTGTGTGTCTCGGAGCCAGAACCGTGCTACAGTGGTTTGAGGAGCATTAAAGTGAACTCATGTTGATGTCTCGGCCACCAAATTCGCCTGGTATAAATCCTACGGAACTCATGTGGATCGCTATCGAGCGGAATTACCACGTGCACAAATCAGCGGCCCTTTACTTACGCGAATTACGTAACCTATGCTTAGACGTCTAATGCTACATACCTCCGCAAATCTACCAACAAACTGTCGGATCCGTGATGCCCAGAATTACTGATGTATTTCGTTCCAAAGACGGACAAACAAGTTATTGAGGAGGTGATTATAATCTTTTGGCTCACCAGCGTATGCAATTTACCGGGTGATCAAAAAGTCAGTAAGCCGGCCGGAGTGGCCGAGCGGTTCTAGGCGCTACAGTCTGTAACCGCGCGACCGCTACGGTCGCAGGTTCGAATTCTGCCTCGGGCATGGATGTGTGTGATGTCCTTAGGTTAGATAGGTTTAAATAGTTCTAAGTCTAGGGGACTGATGACCTCAGAAGTTAAGTCTCATAGTGCTCAGAGCCATTTGAAAAAGTCAGTAAAAATTTGAAAACTGAATAAATCACGGAATAATGTAGATAGAGAGGTACAAATTGACACACACCAAAGTAAGACAAAGCAAAGATAATGTTCTATACAGGAAATGCTGAGTATGTCCACCATTATCCCTCAACAATAGCTGTAGTCGAGGAATAATGTTGTGAACAGCACTGAAAGCACGTCCGGAGTTATGGTGTGGCATTGGCGTCGGATGTTGTCTTTCAGCATCCCTAGAGATGTCGGTCGATCACGATACACTTGCGACTTCAGGTAACCCCAAAGCCAATAATCGCACTGACTGAGGTCTGGGGACCTGGGAGGCCAAGCATGAGGAAAGTGGCGGCTGAGCACACGATCATCACCAAACGACGCGCGCAAGAGATCTTTCACGCGTCTAACAATACTTTTTTTGGTTCTAATAAAACTCCATGTCATTCCAAGCATGTGTGTCAATTTTTACCTCTCTATCTACATTATTCCGTGGTTTATTAAGTTTTCAAATTTATACTGACTTTTTGATCACCCGGTACATCTTGCGACAATAATCATTAACTCATTTATATTTTTTGCTCAGCTTTGCTGTTTTTGAACGTTTCCCTCTTTCGTCAAGAACTGCATAGTAATCAGTATTCTTATTTGTTGTGGCATGCTGGGAAAAGTTGTCATAATAGTAACATCCCAGGCCTTTCTCTCGAACTGTAAATCCTAGAGGGAAGTCTCTAGCCAACTCTGTAAGAGAAGTTCACTAAATTTTCTCACTCCATTGTGAAATGATGGCATTCACGTTATATGAACTGCAGTCTTTTACTGAAGTTACAAAAAATACTTCGGATATTATGGTTTTTTTCTAATGTGAGAGACTGTTTCAAAGTAAAACATGATCATATATCAAGGAAAAAATGTTCTATTAGAATGAAGAAGTGTTGCAACTTAGAAAATCTCGTCAACTCTATATTTAATAGTCTCTGTATTACATTATTATTCTACTAGACACCAAAATTCAGTAAGTGAAACCAAATTAAGAAGAAGTATCATATGAAATCAGTCACAAGTCAAAAACATACTGAAAAAGAAGCTATTACCAACCAACACACATATCCATTTTCAAGACATACCCATTTTCAAGACAGTAAAAATTGTTAATACTTAACAGAAACTTAGTTCATTTTCAAATAACACATGTAAAGTGGTAGAAGAACATCTGTTTCAAAGTACAAGTTGATGCACGACTAATGAAGCGTGGCTTACCCATTCACACGTTACGTAGCTAGCTTTAAAAATATACGCCATTTTATTCACCATGAAACTCTGTAACTGAGGAATTAACAATGTTCTTGAAATAACTTTAATGGGTTACAAGGAATTTAAATATATATAGCTCATAATACTTAAACGCATTACAAAAAACAAAACAAAAAAAAATGTCTCACAACAACGAGAGCAGTGTAAAATGTAACTGCTTATGGCGGTCTCTGTTGCACGTGCCTTCAAGCGATTCTAAAATCAGTCAGTAGATTGAAAGACTGACCAGAAAACATCATATGTTTCTACGTACACTGTCCTCCAGGTACAACACTCTTCCCTAATTATGGCTATTTCATACAATCTTTGTATCAACTTTGAAATCCAACCCCTGTGTATTGTCGAAAGGTAACATTCTGATATTCTTTCACTTGTTTTGATTTGTAAAAAATGGTTCAAATGGCTCTAAGCACTATGGGCTTAACTTCTGAGGTCATCAGTCCTCTATAACTTAGAACTACTTAAACCTAACTAACCTAAGGACATCACACACACCCATGCCCGAGGCAGGATTCGAACCTGCGACCGTAGCGGTCGCGTAGTTCCAGACTGTAGCGCCTAGAACCGCTTGGCCACCAACGGCCGGGTTTTGATTTGTATTTACAGATTTGCTGTAGCACGAAAAGTGTGTATGTGTACATTACAAGTCTACTCATATCGTGCTTGAAAAGCACGTAACCACTACTGGAAACAGTAATTAATTTTTTGGTGTTGTCCTAGTTTTGTTGACAGTACAAGTACACTACTAGCCATTAAAATTGCTACATCACGAAGATGACTTGTTACAGACGCGAAATTTAACTGACAGGAAGAAGATGCTGTCATATGCAAATGATAAGCTTTCCAGAGCATTCATACACGGTTGGCGCCGGTGGCGACACCTATAACGTGCTGACATGATGAAAGATTCCAACCGATTTCTCATACACAAACAGCAGTTGACCGGCGTTGCCTGCAGAAACGTTGTTGTGATGCCTCGTGTAAGGAGGAGAAATGCTTACCATCACGTATCCGACTTTGATGAAGGTCGGATTGTAGCCTATCGCGATTGCGGTTTATCGTATCGCAACATTGCTGCTCGCGTTTGTCGAGATCCAATGACTGTTAGCAGAATATGGAATCGGTGGGTTCAGAAGAGTAATACGGAACGCCTTGTTGGACCCCAACGGCCTCGTATCACTAGCAGTCGAGATGACGGGCATCTTATCCGCATGGCTGTAACGGATCGTGCAGTCACGTCTCGATCCCTGAGTCAACAGATGCAAGACAACAACCATCTGCACGAACATTTCGACGACGTTTGCAGCAGCATGGACTCTTAGCTCGGAGACCATGGCTGTGGTTACCCTTGACGCTGCATCACAGACAGGAGCGCCTGCGATGGTGTACTTAACGACGAACCTGGCTGCACGAATGGCAAAATGTCTTTTTTTGGATGAATCCAGGTTCTATTTACAGCATCATGATGGTCGCATCCGTTATTGGCGACATCGTGGTGAAAGCACATTAGAAGCGTGTATTCGTCATCGCCATACTGGCGTATCACCCGGCGTGATGGTGTGAGGTGCCTTTGGTTACACGTCTCGGTCACGTCTTGTTCGCATTGACGGCACTTTGAACAGTGGACGTTACATTTCAGATGTGTTACGACCCGTGGCTCTACCCTTCATTCGATCCCTGCGAAACCCTACATTTCAGCAGGATAATGCACGACCGCATGTTGCAGGTCCTGTACAGGCCTTTTTGGATATAGAAAATGTTCGACTGCTGCCCTGGCCAGCACATTCTCCAGATCTCTCTCCAATTGAAAACGTCTGGTCAATGGTGGCAGAGCAACTGGCTCGTCACAATACGCCAGTCATTACTCTTGATGATCTGTGGTATCGTGTTGAAGCTGCATGGGCAGCTGTACCTGTACACGCCATCCAAGCTCTGTTCGACTCAATGCCCAGGCGTATCAAAGCCGTTATTACGGTCAGAGGTAGTTGTTCTGGGTGGATCTATGCACCCAAAATGCGTGAAAATGTAATCACATGTCAGTTCTAGTATAATATATTTGTCCAATGAATACCCGTTTATCATCTGCATTCTTTCTTGGTGTAGCAATTGTAAAGGCCAGTAGTGTAGTAACTTAAATTCAGTAAAGTATGTTGACTGCTCAAGCACTTGAAGGTGAGCCCCAAGGGCTCGAAATGCATCGTTCATAACAATAAAAATTCGATTTGTGACTAAAAGTGGTTTGTTTTTTATTTTACACAATTATAGTGGCTCAGTACATTGAAGCGACGAGATATGCACATAGACAGATGTCGGTAGGCCCGCGCATACACGGTCTAAAAAGGGCATTGGATCGGCAGAGCTGGCATTTGTACCAGTTGATTCATGTAAATAGGTTTCCGACTTTGTTATGTCTGCATTACGGGTATCAACAGACTTTGAAAGCGGAATGCTAGTTGGAGCTAGACGCAAGGGCATTCCATTTCGGAAGTCGTTACGGAATTTAATATTCCGAAGTCCACAGTGTCAAAAGTGTGCGGAGAATTCAACATTTCAGGCATTACCTCTCACCACACACAAGGCCGACGGCCTTCATTTAACAACCGAGATCATGCGTAGAGTTGTCAGCGCTAGCAGACAAGCAACACTGCATGAAATAACCGTAGAAATCGATGTTGGACGTATGACGAAAGTATCAGTTAGCACACTGCAGCGAAATCTGGTGTTAATGGGCTATGGCTGCAGACGGCCGACGCAAGTACATTTGCTAACAGCACGATATCGCCCGTAGCGCGTCTCCTCCACTCCTGACATATCAGTTGGAGCCTAGACGACTGGAAAACCGTGGACTTGTCAAATGAGTCCCGATTTCAGTTGGTAAGAGCTGATGGCAGAGTTCAAGGGTGGTGCAGACCCCACAAAGCAATGGATCCATGTTCTCAACAAGGCACTGTGCAAGCTGGTGGTTGCTCCATAATAATATGGGCTGCGTTTACGTGAACTAGACTACGTCAGCTGGTCCAACTGAACCGATCATTGACTGAAAATGGTTATCCTCGTCTCCTTGGAGATCATTTGCAGCCATGTATGGACTTCATGTTCCCGAACAACGATGTCATTTCATCGGGCAACAGTTTTTCGCGATTGGTTTGAAGAACATGGTGGATACTTCGAACGAATGATTTGGACACACAGGTCGCTCAACATGAATTCCATCGAACATTGATGGGGCATCATCGAGAGATCAGTTCGTGGACAAAATTCTGCATCGGCAACACTTTCGAAATTATGGTCGACTGTAGAGGCAGCATGGCTCAGCACTTCTGCAGAGAACTTCCAATGACTTGTTGAGTCCATGCCACGTCGAGTTGCTGCGGTACGCCGGGCAAAAGGAGTTCCGACACGATATTAGGAGGTATTCCATGACTTTTGTCAGCTCAGTGTGTTTATCTCTACACTTTACATGATCTTAAGAGACTCTATAAATGTAAACCATTCACTGCAGCCATTGAAATGGAAAATTTCTCGAATGCTGTTTCTTCCAAAAAGTTATTGACGAGTTGCTAAGCAAATTGGTAGGACTCTAAAACTAGGAAACTTTAAGAAAATTTCCGTAAACCAACCGCATGCAGGCTGTGATTGGAGTATATTCTTAGTAAATTTGTTGAATGGAAAAGAAATTGTTGGAAGTTCCTTAGTGAGCAAATGCCGCACACTGTTGTCCAGGGTAAAGCACTCCGTCTTCACCCCACGAGTGGCCTACTGGGACCATCCGACCGCCGTGTCATCCTCCGTGGAGGATGCAAATAGGAAGGGCGTGGGGTCAGCACACCGCTCTCCCGGTCGTTATGATGGTATTCTTGACTGAAGCCGCTACTACTCGGTCAAGTAGCTCCTCAATTGGAATCATGAGGCTGAGTGCACCCCGAAAAATGGCAACAGCGCATGGCGGCCTGGATGGTCACCCATCCAAGTGCCGACCACGCACGACAGCGCTTAACTTCGGTGATCTCACGGGAGTTTTCAAGAGTACCTTATGCCATTCTTCCTGCAAAATAGTGGCAAGTTCAGGCAACAGTGACGAATGGTGATATATGTCCTACCAACCGATCCCATCTTCTAGTCAAGTTGTGCCACAAACTTCTCTTCTCCCCAATCTTATTCAATACTTCCTCATTATTTATGTGATCTACCCATCTAATCTTCAGTATGTGACTACCATATAGTGAGGGAATCATTAGAGTCACAGGACAAGCACTGAAAAGACTAGGAAGACGAAAGTAATCGGCTGTGTCCTTCGCTAATGAACCATGCGAATTTTCCTTAATTCAAGGAAACCTCAGTCTGGATAACAGAATGAGAATTTGAGCCACCTTTCTCCCGAATGTAAATCCTGTGTCTTAAGCAAAATACCACTATATTTGTTTCTCGGAACAGTGTTCATGCTTTTAGTACCTCTATTTCTGTGTTTTTGTCTGTCATTTCTCACTTTTTTCACCTCTGGCAGTGTTTGTTGATGCAAAAAATGCCGAGTTACACCGCTGTTCGGAGTCCACGTTAAGCTTCAGGTCCCCGTATGAGTGGCTAGGTAAGTCAATTCAGAATAAAATTATTTTACTTGACGTCTATGGTCACATTTTTTTGTTATCAGACTACCGGTTTCGGTGTAAATGACCATCTTCCGATCTGCAGCAAAATATGGGAAAAAACACAAATACACTAGTAGACCGTCTACAGCTTAAAACAATGAAATAGATCATAATGAAAAGTATTACTTTGCGCTTTATATATTAAGAGGCATACCCGTTTTATAAAAACATGTCCTAATATACTGGAGCCACAGTGGCATCGTCAAATGCTAAACACAAAAAGAGCTAGCATCGTCAAATGTATATAAATAACGGTACATAGTGCTGCTGACAATATGACTCTTGTATATACAGTTACTTATGTACATTTGACGATGCTGGCGCTAACCTGTGTTTAGCATTTGATGATGCCACTGTGGCTCCAGTATATTAGGACATGTTTTTATAAAACAGGTATGCATCTTCATGTTTAAAGCGAACAAACCCACATGCATGTCAGTAATTGTTCATTATTGTGTTAAGCTGTAGACAGTCTGCTAATGTATTTGTGTTTCCTCCCATATTTTGCTGCAGATCTGAATATGGTCATTATAGGCCAAAACCGGTAATCTGATGACAAAAATTTGTGATCATCGACGTAAAGTAAAGGAAATTTATTTTATATTCGGGTCACTGTTCAATTCGCTATTATGTCGCAGCTTGTGAAAGTTAGTTCAGAGATCGGAGCAAGACAAAGACTTACAACCTCCAACATGATCGTGCCTAGTAAAATAAATGAATAAATGTCGTGTAACTAGGGCCTCCCATCGGGAGGACCGTTCTCCGGGTGCAAGTCTTTCGATTTGACGCCACTTCGGCGACTTGCGCGTCGATGCGGATGAAGTGATGATGATTAGGACAACACAACACCCAGTCTCTGAGCGGAGAAAATCTCCGACCGAGCCGGAAACCGAACCCGGGCCCTTAGGATTGACATTATGTCGCGCTGAGCACTTAGCTACCGGGGGCGGACGCCTAGTAAAATGAAATGAAATGATCGTATAGCATTGTTGGCCCATCTGGGGTACATCGGCCGCCTAATGTAGCTCTATTTGACGCCACTTCGGCAATATACGCGCACATGATGATGACATGAAATGATAAAGACCACGCAGACATCCAGTCGCCGAGCGAAGAAAGTCTCCGGCCCGGCCGGGAATCGAACCCAGCACCCCAGTATATGTTGGCTGAAACACTAACCACTAGACCAATGGCTGCGGACTACGTAAAAACCCTTTAGTGTTCAAACCTTCGGGTTGCAGACAGATTTACTTACATACACTCGACGGCATATATTAGGAATTTTGTATATTCCTGCCGTGGAGAGCGGTGAGCGTAGGTCCTTAGCAGTATCCAAATATTTTCGCGACGCACACCGATGATGTCTCCAGCATTAGGGGACGAAACTTAACCTTAACCCTAGCATTACCAACGGGGGGGGGGGGGGGGGGGGGGGGCCTCGTAGGCCCACTGACTCAGTTTTTCTATGTTGTATCCACACCCTTTGATATACGAACTTGAAAGCAAAGGTAATTGTTCGTTATTGAATGTACTATTGAGTCATTACAGAATTTCGGAATAAAAATGTAATTAAAATTCATTTACTTGATTTAATTCTCTGTGGGCCTTAGAAGCCCACCCGTTGGTAATAGCAAGGAAAGATTTACGAGGTTGAGTCTCTCGTTTCAAATTCTTACCATGAAACGAATTTTGGCATTGTTGCCTTCAGACATATTATTATGAAGCGGACCATTGTTATTTTCAGTGTTTCTGCTGCTGTTGAACCAGCAACATGAGTAGACATCGTTTACGTGATAGTTCCATTGAAAGAGTGCTAGAAGAAGTTTTGAACGAATCAGATTTAGAGGAAAGTGAAGTGGATGATGATGTGGAAGAAATTAGAACTGATTCATCGTCTGAGAATGAAGATGAGGTTGAAGCCAATCCACCAGATGATAATGATACGGAATGTGATAAATTCATTGCAAAAAGTGGACGAGAGTATATTACGAAGCCATCTCGACAATATCGGCGTTCTGTACAAAATATAGTGCGAGAAAGAATGGGGCTAGGACAACAAGGAAGAATTGCGTCTCCGAAAGAGGCTATAGAGCTCTTTTTTACACCTCAAATTATGAATCTAATAAAACTACACTCGAATGAAGAGGCTTCTCGACTAGGTATTCAGCACACAGATGAAGATGAGTTTTTTTGTTATATAGGACTCTTGCTAATCATGGGTTCAAATCATGACAATAAGATACCTGTCCAAGATTTATGGTCTTTGCTTCAGGGCCGACAAGTGTACTATGGATCAATGAGTCGGACCCGATTTTTCGAATTGACTAAAATATTGAGGTTTGATGATAAGAACACAAGAGAAATTCGTCGCCAGACTGACAAGTTTGCTCCAATGAGGGAAATTTTTGAAAGCTTCAATTCTTCACTTCCATTGTATTTCATTCCTGGTCTACATACAACAGTGGATGAGATGTTATCTTTGTTCCGTGGTCGCTGTCCATTCAAGGTGTTTCTAAAAGAAAAACCTGGAAAATACGGCATTCTAATTCGAATGCTGTCTGATTCTGAGACTAGATATGTGATCAGCATGGACATCTATACAGGCAAGTCAGGAAATACACAGCATTCAAATGGACCGATGGAAATTGTAAAGAGACTAATAAAACCTATTGAAAAATCAGGCCGTAATGTTACCACAGATCGGTACTATACTTCAGTGGAGCTTGCTGAGACTCTATGGAATGATTTTCACCTCACGCTTGTTGGCACCCTACAGTCTAACAGACGACACATACCTGAAGAGCTGAAGACTACAACTGGCCGCAGTTTACACTCTTCCATCTTTGCTTATACTGACCCTCAGACACAGAGGCCACCAGTTACTCTTGCATCAACGCTAGTCCGCGAGAAGCCAAAACGACTGCTGTTGATGCTTTCAACTTATCACTCAGAAGGGGTGTTGAATGAAGACTCAAAAAAGACTAACATAAATCTTTTTTATAATTCTACAAAGGGAGGCGTGGACACCATAGACCAGATGGCAAGACACTACAGCACAAAGAGAGGAACAAGAAGATGGCCTTTGTCCCTCTTCTACACACTCATTGACATAGCAGCAATAAATGCATATTCACTCTTCCTCCTCAACTTTCCGAATTGGAAAAAGAATTTGCTAAACCGCAGAAGAGTTTTTATCACTAACTTAGGTCTCGAACTAATAAGATCTCAAGTAGATAAACGGGCACAAAATTTGTATGGACTTCAGAAGCCAGTAATAATGGCAATGGAAAGCATCACACAACGGAAGCTCAGCTGCTCTGTAGAACCATCATCCTCAACAGCAGAACCAGGAACACGTGGACGGTGCCACCTATGCTGCCAAGAAGCTGCATCTAAAAAGATCAAGTACAACAAGCTGGGAAAGTCAACTGTTACCTGCTCTCAGTGCCACAAACACGTCTGTGGGAAACACTGCAGGAAGACAGTGTTGTGTGAAAAATGCGTTGCAGAATGAGACAGTAAATTTTGTTTGCTTCATGTAGTGTATCGAATTAAAAAAGTCGTTTTTATAAGAAAACACTATTTTGAAACATTATTCCAAAAAATATATAAACTGAATCTCGTGATTTGTTCATTTTATTCCTATTATAATAACATCTTTTATTATCCAGTATACAAGAACAATGTCTAAGCATTTTGAATTGTTATTAGAGGTATCAGAAGTAAATAAACTTGATTTATGATAAAATAAATTGTGGTATTCTTTATGGGCCTTTGAGGCCCCCCCGTTGGTATTACATGTAACAAAAAATACGTTGGTAATGCTAGGGTTAAGTCACAGAAACATGCATTAGACTGTAGCCAATTGCTCATACAACTGAAATCGACACGAATGTAAATACCGGTCGTGGAGGCTTACATTACATGTTCTAATAACATCGTCGTCGACTGGACGTTAAATCCTGACCAATTTTCTTTTTCCTCCGCTACTTCAGGAGGGGGAGCACACTAGAATTGTGGCTCACACTAATGTTAGTTTGTTCGAACTACTAAATGTGACAATTCTTGTAAACGAATCTGACATGCGCCTATCGCTATCCACAATTAATATAAAAATGCAACTACTATTATTGATTATGTCCATGACTGGATTTTCAATACGGTTTGCTGCATTGTTCTGTAGCGCCATCCATTGTAATAGAGTATTAAATTCCACAGACAGCTGAATGCATTAAGTCCTGCAGTACACCTGCGAGATGAAATCCAGTAATCTCTTACCGAAATTGCTTTTGCCTTCAATGCAATGCAACTCCGCCTCTCCAGTTTTTATCGATCAGACTATCACTACCGAAATTAAACCCCGCCAGTAAAAGAGATCCTGAAACGATCTCCAAAATAATGAAAGAAACGGGCCGGGAGATACAGTAGATAAGCTACAGGAATTCATAGCACAAGAGTTTGCGACTGATTGTAAATAGCACAGGAGAATCCGTCATCACTTCATCAAAACGCGTGTGATTAATGGTGTGCTTCTGAGTGATCAGCCGAGTTGTTGTTTCCATTTTATGCACAATATTTCGACGACCGATCAGGCCGTCTTCTTCGAATGCTCCAAGATGCGCTCTTATACACTGAGGTGATAAAGTCATCGGATACCTCCTAATATCACGTCGGACCTATTTTAGCCTGGCATAGTGGAGCAACTTGTGCATGATATACAACAGGCTGTAGATACCGGCTCCCAGGTTGATGCCATATTTCTCGACTTTCGAAAGGCGTTCGACTCAGTTCCGCACTGACGCGTGCTCCAAAAAGTGAGCGCTTATTCGAAGACATATGAGAGTGGATAGAAAGTTTTCTAACAGACAGGGAGCAGTAAGTCGTCCTGAACGGGGTGACTTCGACAGAAACAAGAGTAACTTCAGGTGTGCCCCAGGGCAGCGTAATAGGTCCGCTGCTTTTTACGATTTACATAAACGATCTGGTTGATGGTATTGACAGCGGCATTAGACTGTTTGCCGATGATGCTGTAGTCTACAAGAGAGTAGTATCACACGAAAGTTGTGAACAAATCAATGAGGATCTACAGAAAATAAATGCGTGGTGTAGTGACTGGCAGTTATCTCTCAGTATTAGTAAGTGTAACCTACTGCGTATAACAAGGCGAAAATCCCCATTAATGAACTAGTACAAAATAAATGCCCAGTCTTTGGAAGCGGTACCATCCGTCAAGTATCTGATTGTGATTATTCGAAATGATCTCAAATGGAATGATCGGATTATACAAGTAACGGGTAAGACGAACTCTAGATTGCGGTTTATTGGTAGAATCCTGAAGCGATGCAGTCCTTCAACAAAGGAAATAGCTTACAATACGTTAGTTCGTCCAGTCTTAGAGTATTGTTCGTCTGTATGGTTCCCTTACCAGTTGGGTCTGATTCAAGACATTGAGAAGGTCCAAAGAAGAGCGGCAAGATTCGTAACTGGTACATTCAGCCATCGCGAGAACGTTACAGATCTCACAGAAAGTTTGAACTGGGACACACTTGCGCTAAACGGAAGGGGCTGCTCACTACATTACGAAATCCGATCTTCACCGAGGATGTAGAGAATAAATTATTACCACCAACTTTCAAATCGTGCATTGATCACCATTCAAAGATAAGGGAAGTTAGAGCTCGTACTGAGGCGTTCAGACAGTTGTTTTTCCCTCATGCGATCCGCGAGTGGAACAGAGGGGGGAGGGGGGGGGAGGGGGGGGAGGGGGGGAAGGGAAATATGACTTTGGCGCGACTTGTGCCCTCCGCCACAAACCGCTTGGTGGCTAGCGGAGTATATATGTAGATGTAGATGTAGATGCAGGCATGGACTCAACAGGTCGTTGGAAATCCCCTGCATAAATACTGAGCCATGCTTCCTCTATAGCCGTCCATGATTGCGTAAGTGCTGCCAGTGCAGGATTTTGTGCACGAACTGACCTCTCGGTTATGTCGCGTAAATGTTCGATGGGATTCATTCAGACGATCTAGGTCACCAGATCATTCGCTCCAAATCTCAAAAATATCTTTTAAGCCAATCGCAAACAATTGTGGCCTGGTGAAAGGGCGCATTTTCGTCCATAACAATTCGATAGTTCTTTGGAAACATGAAGTCCATGGATGACTGCAAATGGTCTCCCAGTAACCGAACATAAGCATTTCCAGACAGTGATCGCTCCAAGTTGAACAGACGACAGCCTACACCATTATGGAGCCACCGCCAACTTGCACAGTGCCTTCTTGACAACTTACGTCCATACCTTCATGGAAACTGCGCTACACTAGAACCCTACCGTCAGCTATTACCAACCGAATTGGTGACTCATCTGTCCAGGCTACGGTTTTCGAGCCGTCTATGGTCCAACTGCTATGGTCTCGAGGACAGGGGATATGCTGTTAGCAGAGGCACTCGCGTCGGACATCTGCTGCCATAGCCCATTAACGCCAAATTTCGCCTAACTGTCTTAACGGGTACGATCGTCATATGTACCACATCTACTTCTGCGGTTATTTCTCCCAGTGTTGCTTGCTTGTTAGCACCAACGACTCTAAGCAAATGCCTCTGCTCTCGGTCGTTAAGTGAAGGCCGTCAGCCACTGTGTTGTCCGTGGTGAGAGGTAATGCCTGATATTTGGTATTCTCCGCACGCTTTTAACACTGTGTATCTCGGAATACTGTATTCCCCAAAGTCTTTTAATTCCAGTCGTGCGACCATAATCACGTCGGAAACTTTTTCACATGAAAGATCTGAGTACGAATGAAAGCTCCGCTATACACTGCCATTTTATACCTTGTGTACGCGATACCACTTACATCTATATATGTACATATTACTGTCCCCTGACTTTTGTCATCTCAGTGCATGTCCTCACTGCATCCAACCAGACTTTGAACTATTGCCATTATTTGTATCTGAGCTCGACTCCCAACACCCACTGCTCTCTTTCATGTTCTTTTGTTTTCGTTAGCCTTTTCTGATATTTCGCGAAACGCACATTCTCTTAACGTTTTCCAGCTATGTTGGATGTGATGACCGGCGATATCTCAACAAACTAAGCCTTGTTTGAATTGAAACCGCCGACCTGGTTTAAAAGGTTTTCCGACGTCTTTATTTCGATAGAATCTTTAATTGTACTGCCCCGTAAACTTGGCGTTTCGACGATGCTGGTATCATCGTATTTCATTCCATGACTATACTCGAGGCAGCGCGAGGCGGTAGCTGATTTGCTTGGTTGTTATAGCAAAGTGTGTCGTTGAGGCTGCTTGACTCCCGTGACATTAACATGGAATGCGATATACTCCGACTCTCGAAGATCTATATCATCATAACAATACAAAGAGGCATTTTTATCCATTTACATTAAACAGAAAAAACTCAGCTGAGCGCTAGGAATCATATCATTAATCACTCACCCCGAGAAAAACTGAGATGTCACAAATTGTTTCTGAACCTTATTTTAGCAATACTTGAGCGTGCAATGACACTGTATCTAAACGGAGCCAAAAAATTTGTAATGGATCTAGAGAAGTGTTGTTAGAATGTTGCGTATACCAAGTGAGTATCAGTAATCTTACGTTTTCCCACATGTTTATCGACCTAGAATGCGTCGCCCCTTTAAAACATTTGTTTGAGAATGGAAGGCAAAGAATCGACTGTTATCACGAGTAAATATCTTCTTTTGAAAGTTCCGGTCACGGTCAATCATGTGTAACAAGATTTGACGAGACCCAGCTCTAGGGATAGTCCACTTGGAGCCGTGCCGCAGCACATGGGATACACTTTATGCACATTCAGGGGGGGGGGGGGGGGTGGAGGGGACACGGAAGCATGTGCCCCCTCCCCCACCCCTTTCCTTCCACCAGACAGTCCGAAAGAGAGAGAGAGAGAATGGAGAAATGCAGAGAATCGAGAGTCAATGAATCTCAGCATAATCACGATTTTTACTTACGGACAGTTCGTAACAATGAGTTTAGAGGGTACAGAAAGCCTAGAATTCACGAAAGGTGTGACTTCTTGAGTTATGCCTTCTTGTTTCTTTGTCATGAGAATTTACGATAAACGTATAATAAAACACGACTTCGTTTATCGTTTCGTGATTACGTAGCAGATTAATGAGCTATTCTGTAAATTTTACTCTCTATGCTAGTAAAGTTAAATCCTTTACTTTGCGAAAAAATTTTAAATTTTCGGGGCAGCGTTCAGGTTCATCCATTCAGATATTTTCGGTAAATATTTCATCTCTCTGGGGTCTTGTGCTAGTTAGTATGAAATAGTAATGCCATGAAATACTACTGTAAACAGCTTTATTTGAAGCTAAACGTTTCAACTTTCCACCATCGTCAAATTTCGTACTCAGTATATTTGCTGTCCTATGCGCCTTGACATTTCGCCAAAGTCCTCTTGATGGTAAGTAGTACCTTGTGTCCTTTTTATCAGGATCCAGCGTATTTCAGCCACGATATATTATTTCACTTCTTATTGAAAGGCACAGTGAGTAATCCATAAGGTACCAATATTATAAATGTGAAAGCAACTCTATCTGTCATCTTTTCATGGCATAACTACTGAATAGAATTTGAAGAAGGTTGGTATGAAGATAGCTTGAACCCTGAGAAAGGACACTCCCTACTTAAAAAAATTTAAATCAGTAGGCAGATTATAGTCGACAATAGTGAATCAAGGCAGAAAAATCTTTGTTGGTAATGCACTCTTATACAGTATGTTGCACAAGCGATAAGAGCTATGTCAAATAGGAAAGTAAGAAACTGTAGATCTCAAAATGGTCTACGCAGAAGCCCACGAAAGCGTGTACTTATATTTTTACGGTTCACCCATAACAATTTTGTCTTTTGATTGCACCTGGCGCAGCGAATCCGAGATTACCTTTAACAGCTGATTAAAACTTTCATCAAACATACGTCACGTCAATTCTGATTAACTAGCTTTGAAACAAATAAACTCTACACAGGCAATGAAGATGCTCCTGTAGCGTTTCGAATGAGAGTTGTTTGATCAGCCGAAGTACAGCCCGTAATTGGCTCCCCCTGAGTTTCATCTCTGCGCACATAAGACTCTGACTATGAAGGCAACATTGTGACACAGACACTGAGCTGTAGAGCAACGTAGAGAATTGGCGGAAAACACAGGCGGTTGCCTTCTATGACGAGGGTATTGGGAAGCTGGTAAAACGTTACGACAAATGTCTAAGTAAAAAATTTTTATTCTCACAGTGATTTCCATTTCACGCCCGATCGGACCACACTTTGCGAACAACCCTCGTAGTTTACAGGAGCGGACTGCAGAATCATTCCACTTCACATGCGCAACAGTGCAAACGTTCAAACACGGAAGTCAGGACGCGTTTAGAGCTCAAGTTCGTTATGAAATCTTGACAGCAGTCCTGCACTCGCGTTTCATGCAAATGAGATATACTATAACAAAGTCTAGGGCAGATATTTTACTTTCAATTTTGTTTTTAATTGTATGTGGCTAACAACAATGAGTGAAAGACAGAACTATAGTTATTTGGACGAACAGTTTTTCTGTAATAGGGGGAAGTAACAAAATTGTACAGTGCAATATTCGTGGTGAAACGCTGTGTTTCAAAATAGTAGTGAATGAACTGTCACAAAACGCGCTGTCACAGCTACAGAATTTTCATCATTTTCAGAAGTCCATGTAAATGTGGTCAAGAAGACGCTTTCAAACAGTAAAATGGAGCCCTTCCACCGCTTTCGTTTTTTTTCGCATTTTTCGGCTTCCTTCACGGCCTATGTAGATCTATTAAAATTAGTAGATTGTAGAACCTGGTACCTCATTGGCACTAGAACACTGTAACGTATTAGTTGTAATTATCATCGTAACCGTCCGCGGCTCGTGGTCTTGCGGTAACGTTCTCGCTTCCCGGGTTCGATTCCCGGCGGGGTCAGGGATTTTCTCTGCCTCGAGATGACTGGGTGTTGTATGTCTTTCATCATCATTTCATCCTTATTCATTCGCAAGTCGCCGTAGTAGCGTTAAAGAACTTGTGGAGCGGCGGCTGAACCGCACCGCGAGGGGTCTCCCGGCCACCAATGCCATACGCTTCATCATCATCACTTTAACCGAGCCCCATACTCTAGTGGCCCCGTCAGCAATGTGGCTTTAAATACTAATTAGTGCTTACTTTCCTACGTTCGTACCGACCTTCTTTCTTTTGTCTCAACAGCACGGTTCTTGAACTGTATGTTGATACATTTTGTTGACGAGTGACTCCAATATCGATATGTATTAAAAAAGACACAGATCTATACGTCAATATAGGAGAACTTGATGATCGCGACGCACACTGTGCCTCTGATTTTGAAGAGTTTAGGACTTACCATATAAATTGGAACAACGCCCTAAGCCGCGCGTTCAAACATATTGATCTACTTTTAATGCTAGGAAAACAGTTACGTTAGCCACGAATGTGATGACTTTTATCTCCTGGCATTTCCTCTCAATAATTTTCTCCGTCTACTCAGAAAACGGAAAATCCATTAGCAGCAACACTACAAGTCGTAGGACCCGAACGTTCTCAGTAGTCTGAGGACAGCCCTCTACCACCAGTAGAATACTGTTCAAAAAAATGGTTCAAATGGTTCTGAGCAATATGGGAATTAACTGCTGTGGTCATCAGTCCCCCAGAACTTACAACTACTTAAACCTAACTAACCTAAGGACATCACACACATCCATGCCCGAGGCAGGATTCCAACCTGCGCCTAGAACCGCTCGGCCACTCCGGCTGGCTTAGAACACTATTCGCCATTCCGCAATGTAGACATCGGAGCAGTGGTTACGCAAAATAGTGTCATTTACGCGTCCACTACGCTCTTCAACGCTGTCATATGATTGCCTTTCTCTTGCCTGATAGAAAAAGGAGGAGAAGCAGTGTTGTGTACATAGTTCCGCCTAGTCAGCGCGTACACAACTTTCCCACTAGACCACGCGCCGCTAAGCACAACAGCGTAGGCGCAGCGCTCGTCCGTCTCCGCACTATGAGATTGCGCTGCCTTAGAGACGGACCAAATTCTGCTTCCGCCGATCCGCGTATTAATATGTAACGCAGCCAATGAGATTGCTGCTAACGTAGAACCTTTTCTCCTCGCGGATCACACTCGCGCTATGATACATGAACACGCGAGGTATTATAACGAGTGTACAGACCTCCGATTAGTCAGTCTGCATTAGTCTGTACCAGTCTGTACGAGTTCTACATTTGTCTGTACCAGTCTATAGTCAAGCTTCAGTCTGCGCCTAATAAGATTACCAAATTCCTGTACATAGCCATGAAGATAAATGTATAGACACTTTTGTCAGGTATCAGAGATATATGTGAGAATAAGATTAACGTACGAATTCCAAAGGAACTTCAGATTGTCAATTGTAAATAGCATCCAGAATCAAGTTAAGTAAGGTTTATGATTGTTATTATTTTAATAATTGTGTGTGAAAATTAATCAAGTTCTGTTTAAAGTTGGTCACCGTCAATCTGCTACTCTAAGCCTGCATGTGGCATTTCTAACGTCTGACCTAACGGCAGAAGATAAACACGCCACAATAAGACCACGAGACATATTGCTGACACTCGCCTACTTCATTAGAGCGACAAGCCAATTAATCTGATGGTGTGTGTACGGAAGGTCTTACAGTACGCACACCACAAGCAGCTATTGTTGTTCGCACAGTTCCTTTTTTACATTCTATTATCGTCACGTACCACTCTCCCGAATAGCCGTGCGACTTAGCACGTCGCTTCCGGGATTCGGGGAGGCGCAAGGCCCCGTATCTAATCCGTCTTGTGGATTAACGACGAGGGCTGATTCGCTGGCCAACCAGCATGTGGTTTTTAGGCGGTTTGCCACATGTCTCTAAGTAAACACCGAGCTGCTCAGTAGCACAATTCGCTTACATCTAGAAAATCTTCAGATCATTGCACAAGGGATAACGCTAGACGCAGACTGTTGGCGTACACAGATTCCGTCCCGAGAGGCAAAAGGGTGTAGACTAACATTGCCAAATTCAATAATTAACATGCCAATCCGTGAACTGTTAGTTGATCCATGGTACTGTCTCGTTTTGTGCTATTGATATTAAATAGCTCTCGTTCCTTAAATATAAATAATAATAATTGTAAGGAATTCTTTCTACTTAAGTGAGACAGGGGTGTCATAGCAGACATAAATTACAGGGGCCCCAGAATGATTTTTACAGCTTGAGCACGTATATTACAGAAATACGGATCGGTAATTTTCACACAAATCTAAAAGTTTTTTTTGTTTTGTTTTTATTTTTGCACGTTAGTTATTGACGAAAATCGCTTCCTCTCTGCCCCTCCTGCACGGCCACTTCGGCCAGCATCGTCGTTGAGTACACCATCGCAGGCGCTCCTGTCTGTGATGCATCGTCAAGGGTAACCGCAGCCATGGTCTCCGAGTTGATAGTCTATGCTGCTGCAAACGTCGTCGAACTTTTCGTGCAGATGGTTGTTGTCTTGCCCATCTGTTGACGCAGGGATCGAGACGTGGCTACACGATCCGTTACAGCCATGCGGATAAGATGTCTGTCATCTCGACTGCTAGTGATACGAGACCGTTGGGATCCAGCACGGCATTCCATATAAAGGTCAGATTGTAGCCTATCGTGATTGCAGTTTATCGTATCGCGACATTGCTCCTCGCATTCGTCGAGATCCAATGACTGTTAGCAGAATATGGAATCGGTGGGTTCAGGAGGGTAATATGGAATGCCGTGCTGGATCCCAACGGTCTCGTATCACTAGCAGTCGAGATGACAGACATCTTATCCGCATGGCTGTAACGGATCGTGCAGCCACGTCTCGATCCCTGCGTCAACAGATGGGGACGTTTGCAAGACAACAACCATCTGCACCAACAGTTCGACGACGTTTGCAGCAGCATAGACTATCAACTCGGAGACCAAGGCTGCGGTTACCCTTGACGATGCATCACAGACAGGAGCGCCTGCGATGGTGTACTCAACGACGATGCTGGCCGAAGTGGCCGTGCAGTACTAGGCGCTACAGTCTGGAGCCGAGCGACCGCTACGGTCGCAGGTTCGAATCCTGCCTCGGGCAAGGATGTATGTGATGTCCTTAGGTTAGCTAGGTTTAATTAGTTCTAAGTTCTAGGTGACTGATGACCTCCGAAGTTAAGTCGCATAGTGCTCAGAGCCATTTTAACCATTTTCAACGACGAACCTGGGTGCACGAATGGCAAAACTTCATTTTTTCAGGTGAATCCAGGTTCTGTTTACAGAATCATGATGGTCGCATCCGTGTTTGGCCACATCGCGGTGAACGCACATTGGAAACGTGTATTCGTCATCGCCATACTGTCGTATCATCCGGCGTGGTGGTGTGGGGTGCCATTCGTTACACATCTCGGTCACCTCTTGTTCGCACTGGCGGCACTTTGAACAGTGGAATTTACATTTCAGATGTGTTACGACCTGTGGCTCTACCCTTTATTCGATCCCTGCGATACCCTACATTTCAGAAGGATAATGCACGACCGCATGTTGCAGGTGCTGTACAGGCCTTTCTGGATACAGAAAATACTCGACTGCTGCCCTGGGCAGCACATTCTCCAGGTCTCTCACCAACTGAAAACGCCTGGTCAATGGTGGTATCGTGTTGAAGCTGCATTGGCAGCTGTACCTCTACACGTCATCCAAGCTCTGTTTGACTCAATGCCCTGTAGTATCAAGGCCGTTATTACGGCCAGAGGTGATTGTTCTGGGTACTGATTTCCCAGGATCTATGCAGCCAAATTGACTGAAAATGTAATCACATGTCAGTTCTAGTATAATATATTTGTCCAATGAATAGCCGTTTACCATCTGCATTTCTTCTTGGTGTAGCAATTTCAATGGCCAGTAGTGTAGCTGTGCTGTATCTTTGCCCGAATGCTCTGTAATTCCCGAAAGACCATCGTATGTATGATTTGAAGCGTCTTTTCAAGACGTAACGTAATGTTCTGCTGCCAGAAGTTGGAGTAGCTTATACTGAACCACCCACATGGCGCACTTGCCACACTACGCAAGATTGAGTAGGTCGATGTTTCTCGCTAGGACTCTGCTATTCGTGTAGCACATGTGGAATGAGAGCTTTTGTCGTACCGTGGTCCTCGCCCGTTGACATCAAACTTTTCGTGGCACCACGACAGTACACATTCTAGCGTATGCCGATCATAATCGTATGGGTTTCGCATTTCAGAATTGTATACTCATACACTTTGACTATTAGTGCTTGTAATCAAAACTTTAAAACATTATTTTATGACTTTCAGCCAGGCATTCTGATTTTAGGGTCACTGTTTACAGCTTTCAACCCAGAGTTGCTACAATAATCGCCGATGGACTTCACTTGGCTCGATAATTCACTATGTCATGCATCAAAAAAGTTCTAACATCGCTCTGTTCCATCACACAAAGAAGATGAAATTTATTTTGAGCATTTTCTACACTGGAAGAAAGCGTGTCACAACAAATATTGTCCCTTCCGGGAGAGAACGCCTTCGATGTCAATATCATTTGCCTCTCTACGCATTTTTATCCGCTCTGCTTAAGTGTCATTGATGCATTGATTTTAACATACGCTTATGACGTTATTTCACTCGTCACTAGAGACATGTCCTCGAAATTCCATCACAAAAATTCTGACTTTAAAGGGTATCCCCTCTCGCGTTCTTGTGATAGCAAATATAGCTGTTTCTCACTGACGATGCAACTTGGTTCCAAGTATATCTGTCATTAATCCTTGCGTGCTACAGATAGGCGTAGCGGTACGACAGGTGCAACCGCATCGGAGGGGTGTCTGAAGAGAGACCAAACTAACATATGGTTCCTGAAGATGGGCAGCAGCATTTTTAGCAGGGCTAACAATCTGGATAATTGATTGATCTGGCATTGTATCATTAGCTAACATGACCTCGCTATATTGGTAATGCGAAAGGCATTGGAAGGTAATACGCTAGCCAGATTGCCGCTGGTCTCCAACCAGAGGGATGACACAGGATATTGCAGGAAGTACGTTACTTGTTCTTGGATCGCTGGCGTAGATGTGAAGGGGTAACGGTGTGTTTGGTGCGCGAGACGGCAGTATTCTCTTGTGGTGGTCATACTTCGTTGACCAGGATCTTGACGATGAGTACTGCCCCACTTTCTCATGCAGTCCAATATCGGACCACTGTCACATCCAAACACTCCACAAAATTGAATACTGCACGATCACATCAATTGGCCAAATGTACACCCACAATCAAGCCCATTTCAAACACTGTCAGGTGCTGATAACGGTATCTCACACGAGTAACCAGCATCTCCGTGTCGTCCACAGTGATCACTCAACACCTGCTGCTGTTCACATCCCTTATATACCCTACAAGCCCTGGTACCAACACTAATGCACTCTTCTTCCTGTTCTACCAGTCACAGAGAATTGTTACTCTAGTCACTTCCGTACTCGCCGATAGTGTGATATCAACGAATTTACATTAATATCCGATCATGTCTTGTGGATCTACACCCACATGGATACTCTGCAAATCACATTTAAGTACCTGGCAGAGGGTTCATCGAATCAACTTCGCCGCGCGGAGTGACCGCGCGGTTTGAGGCGTCATGTTGCGGACTGTGCGGCCCCTCCCGTCGGAGGTTCGAGTCTTCCCTAGGGCATGGGTGTGTGTGTTGTTCTTAGCATAAGTTAGTTTAAGTTGTGTGTAAGTCTAAGGATCGATGACCTCAGCAGTTTGGTCCCTTACGAATTCACACACATTTGAACATTTGAAACACCTTCACAATAATTCTCTATTATCACAACTCTAACAGCGCGCAGAAAAAATGAATATCTATATTTTTCGATGTGAGCTCTGATTTCCCACATTTTATTAGGATGATCTTTTGCCGTATGTAAGTTGGTGTCAACAAAATATTTTCGCCTTCAGAGGAGAAAGTTGGTGATTGACATATCGTGAGAAGATTCGGCGGCAACGAAAACGCCTTTGTTTTAATGATGTCCACCGCAAATCCTGTATCATTTCCTAGACACTCTCTCCCCCATTTGTCGGTAATACAAAACGTACTGACCTTCTCTGGACTTTCTCGATGTACTCCGTTAATCCTATCTGGAAAGGAGGCCAGACCACGCAGCAGTACTCCAAAAGGGGAAGCACAAGCGTAGTGTTGGCAGTTTCTTCAGTAGATCTGTTACATTTTCTCACTGTTCAGCCAATAAAACGCAGTTTTTGACTTGCCTTCTCCACAACATTTTCTATGTGTTCTTTCAAATTTAAGTTGTTCGTAATTATAATACCTAGTTATTTAGTTGAATTTGCAGCATTTAGATTTGACTCATTAATCGTGTAACCGAATTTTAACGAATTCCTATTAGCACTCACGTTGATGACAAAACACTTTTCATTATTTAGGGTCAATGTGCAAGTTTGGCACCATACAGTATCTAAATCGTTTTGCATTGGTTTTGATCTTCCGATGACTTTGTTAGTCGATAAACGACAGTATCATCTACAAAAAGCCCAAGACAGAGGCTCATTTTGTCTCCTAAATTGTTTATACAGATAATGAACATCAGAGGGCCTATAACACTACCTTTGTGAACGTCAGAAACCACTTGTGTTTTCCTCGATGACTTTTCGTCAGTTACTACGAACCGTGACCTCACTTACAGGAAATTACGAATCCAGTCACATAACTGAGACGATAATCCATAAGCATCGAATTTGATTTCAAGCCGATGGTGAGGTTCAGTGTCAAAAACCTTCTGTAAATCTAGAAATATGGAATTGTCAATAGCACTGAACGCTTCGTATGAATAAAGATCTAGTTGTGTTTCACAAGAACAATGTTTTCTAAATCCGTGCTGACTGTGTGTCAATAGTCCGCTCATTTCTTTTGGTCAGGCAGTGTAGTCTAGAATGTAAGCCACTAAAATTAGTAGCTATGGTTTGCTATTAGGGCATCAAGAAAACGAACGATGGCAGGAGTACAGAGAACATAAAATGAAGTTTGGTAATACCAAGAAAAGCATTTCTGAAAACGACCATTCTTATGTAAGTCTACAGGCTTCCGTGGCCGTTGTCACTGAAGTTAAAATCTTCTGGATTATTAGGCCGCATCATGTTTCTTCTAAAATGATCGACGTTTCGACCCCTCTGCTGGGATCTTCCTCAGGATCTTCTGGTGTCCACTACTGCTAGAACAAGACCATTCTTGTTCGGAAGTGAAACAGAGACGATAAAGAGATCAGATAAAAACAGAATAGTAGCTTTTGAAACGTAGTGCTACAGAAGAATGTTGAAGATTAGATGGACAGATCTGTGAAGGCACTGATTCGAATTGGGGAGATAAATTTAAGCCACGGTTTGACTTATAGGAGGGATCAATTGAAAGGATACATCCTGACGCATCAAGGAATGGTCAGTTTTGGTGACGGGGATGGGGATGGGGGGGGGGGGGGGGGGGGCCGGGGGTGGAGGTAAGAATTGTAGAGGGTATCAAGAGTTGTGTACAGTAAACTATTTCAAGTGGTTACAGGATGCAGAAGTTACGCAGAGATATAACCGCTCGCATAGTACAGACTGCTGTGAAGAGGCGCTTCAAACACATTTTTTGACTGGAGACCTACATGTCATCAAGCTAACAATATACTCTGATTCCAAAACATTATGACCACTGCCCACCGCGACGATGGCTGCCGCTTGGTGGCGTTGCGGGCACTTGACGCAGTAACGCGGGTATGGAAGTGGAACAGACAGGGTCGGGGGATCGCCCTAGAGAAGATATGGGTTGCAAATGGAAAAATCCATTGAGATAAGCGACTTTGACAAAGGGCAGATTACTATTATGTAGAGTCTGAGATTATTATTACGCAGAAACTTGGAGCGAGTATCTCGAGAACGGTGAAGTTGCTCGAATGCTCACTTGCTACTGTCGTGAGCATCTACGGAAAGAGATAGGACAGTGAAACTACCACTAGGCACTAAACGGATGGACGGAGATGACTCTCCACCGAACGTGGGTCCGGAGCCTTGTTTGCTGTGTAAAGAAGGATAGATGGTGATCTGTGGCATCTCTGCCGAAAGGGCACAATGCTGGTGCACGCACAAGTGTTTTGGAGCACATTGTTCATCGTACCTTGTTGAACATGGAGCTCTGCAGCAGACCAAGGCTCAATGTTCACATGTTGGCCCAACGACATTATCAATTACAACTGCGCTGGGCACGGGACCATCAGGATTCGACCGCCGATCAATGGAAACGTGTCGGCTCTTCGGCTGAATCACAATTTTGCTATACTAGACCGCTGGTCGTCACAACAAACGCCGTCATCGAGGTGAACGACGGCTCGAAGCGTGCGGTTGCAAGTTGGTGGGAGCAGTATTATTCTATGGGAGACATTCTCCTGCATGATACCCGTGGTAGTAATCGAAGACACGCTGACAGCTGCGAACCACCTTCATGCTTGATGTCTGCCCGATGGCGACGTCATCTTTCAGCAGTATAATTGCCGGTGTCTCCGAGCCAGAACCGTGCTACAGTGGTTTAAGGAGCATTGTAATGAGCTCAGATTGATGTATATCCTATGGAAGCCATCTGGGCCGTAATCGGGCGCTATCATCGCGAACGTAAATCAGCGGACCGTTATTTACGCTAATTACACGACCTGTGCGTATACATCTAGCGCCACATACGTCCACAAACCTACCAACAAACTGTCCGATCCCTGATACGCAGAATCAGTAATGTAATCGTTCCAAAGACGGACAAACAAGCTATTAAGCAGCTGGTCATAATGTTTTGGCTTATCAGTGTATTGTAAGTAGGCTGTTTAGGTTTTTATGTTGGTAACGCCACGTAGCGCTCTGAATGAAAATCACTGTCTGTGCTGTGTGCAGTCTGTGGCTGGTTGGCATTGTTGGAATATTCGCTATTGTAGTGTTAGGCAGTTGGATGTGAACAGCGCGTAGCGTTGCGCAGTTGGAGGTGAGCCGCCAGCAGTGGTGGATGTGGGAAGAGAGATGGCAGAGTTTTGAGAATGGACGATCTGGACGTGTGTCCGTCAGAAAAAACGAAATTTGTAAGACCGTATGTCATGAACTGATATACACCGGGTGATCAAAAAGTAAGTATAAATTTGAAAACTTAATAAACCACGGAATAATCTGGATAGAGAGGTAAAAATTGACACACATGCTTGGAATGACATGGGGTTTTATTAGACCCAAAAAAAAAGAAACAAAGTTCACAAAATGTCCAACAGATGGCTTAGTTTGGTGATGATCGTGTGCTCAGCCGCCACTTTCGTCATGCTTGGCCTCCCAGGTCCCCAGACCTCAGTCCGTGCGATTATTGGCTTTGGAGTTACCTGAAGTCGCAAGTGTATCGTGATCGACAGACCATCTCTAGGGATGCTGCAAGACAACATCCGACGCCAATGCCTCACTATAACTCCGGACATGCTTTATAGTGCTGTTCACAACATTATACCTCAACTACAGCTATTGATGGACATATTGAGCATTTCCTGTAAAGAACATCATCTTTGCTTTGTTTTACTTTGTTATGCTAATTATTGCTATTCTGATCAGATGAAGCGCCATCTGTCGGACATTTTTTGAACTTCTGTATTTTTTTTGTTCTAATAAAACCCCATGTCATTCCAACCATGTGTGTCAATTTGTACCTTTCTATCTACATTATTCCGTGATTTATTCAGTTTTGAAATTTATACTGACTTTTGATCACCTGGTACATTATGACTTTTGAACACTATTAAGGTAAACGCATTGTTCGTTCTCCATCAAAATCTTTCATTTGCTAACTATGCCTATCAGTAGTTGCTGCCTTCAGTAGTTAGAATCTTTTATTCAGCTGGCAGTAGTGGCGCTCGCTGTATTACAGTAGTTCTAGTAACGAAGATTTTTGTGAGGTAAGTGATTCGTGATAGGTATAGGTTATTGTTGGTCACGGCCATTCTTTTGTAGGGATTATTGAAAGTCAGATTACGTTGCGCTAAAAATATTGTGTGTCAGTTTAGTGATGATCAGAATAAGTAAAGAGAGAAATGTCTGAGTACGTTGAGTTTTGGTCAGCTGTTTGAAAATCAAATAACGTAAGGAGTTTACCAGCACAGTAATTTATAATTTTCGAAAGGGGACGTTTCAGTATTCTGGATGCCTGCCATACGTCAGTACATGTAATATAGAATGGTAGTTCTGTTAACCAATTCTGTATCTCCTGTCCTTTCCGTATCTGACATTAACAATGTAGTGTTGCGACCCTTTGTTCGAGAGAATACGATAGTCGCGGAATCGGCCGGTTTGAGAGTGGTGTCGCCTAGTGGCGGGCGCGAAGGCCCTGGGTTCGACTACGGACGCCAGCGAACCGTTACGTCACGGCAGTTCGTGCCGGCGTGTCGCGCCGTGAAAGTAAACGTGGGTTAGCACAGTCGATCCGCTCGTCGATTAAGGGACGGGAGAGCGCTGCTCCGAGTTAACACGTACGGGGCAGTCGCTGCCGCTCGCGGAGAGAGCGGAACCGAGCCTGCCGCTACTGTGACCGAGCGTCCGGCGAGCGACAACGTTCCGTCGGTTTCAATGGAACACTCCTTGTAACAACTCTCGTTTTTCCGCCAACATAATTCTTTTTCTATTATATGTGTGGTGTCTGTTTTTTCAGAAATGTCCGAAACAACAGACACCATACTCATGACTGCGTGGCCTTATATATACACGATGAAAGAGAAATACTGACGTCAGGCGCATGGGAGAATTGAAATAGTTCAATAGCGACAAGTGAAACTTCGCGCTGGACGGTGACTTGAACCCAGATTTCCTGGTTTGGCTGTCTGAGCATGCTTCCCGTCCAGCACAAATGCCCAACTCCGACCTCTTGTGAGAATGATGTGAGATGCTGCGAGCAATGAGGAAAATTGACAGGGGGCGCTACAGAAGTAGTATGCGACTACCTGGGGGATTTGAGTTGGGCAGTTGAAAGATAAATTTAAATTTATTCAATAGTCGCTATTTGATTCTCATGTTTTGAAGTACCTGAATGGCCACGGAGCAATCTCCGCTGGTTTAAAATAGAAAAAGGCGTTTAAAGTGACTGTTCGTGTAGAGTGCGAAATCCGCGTTTGAGTCCTGGACTAGCACAAATTTTACCCTCTTCACTATGTGGCTCACGTCGGTATTTCTCTTTTTTATGTATAGATATATCTGTCTCTATATTCCCAGCAGCCATTGACCACCTAATTACCAACGTTTTTCTGGTTACTGCAGGAGATACTTTGCAGATCCTTCTTGTTTCAAACCCACACCAAACGATCATGTACAATGTGTTACATAAAAAGTTATTTAACTAAAGATCGCAAAAAACACCCCTTCTCCTCACTGCAGAGTCAATTATGCCCTCAAACAGTTATTCACCTTTGTAATAAACTCACCAACTAAATATGAGACACCCAGTTGTGAGAATACATTTTGCTTTGGAGCGCTGTATGTTGTGTAGAAATGGTTCAAAATGGTTCGAATGGAACTTAACATCTGAGGTCATCAGTCCCCCAGACTTAGAACTACGTAAACGTATCTAACCTAAGGACATCACACACATCCATGCCCGGGGCAGGATTCGAACCTGCGACCGCAGCAGCCTGTAGAAATGGTACTAAGCGATCCACCGCTGACATGTCAAGGCAGTGAAATGGTGTGTATGTACCAGTCGGTTGAATGGAATAAGTGCAGTAAGATTGTTCGACATGGACATGTTACCGAATAGCAGAAAGGAACTGTCGTGTTGTCACTGTTTGGAATGGCAGATGAAACGTATCAATCAACATCCTCTCGATTTGTTAGCTCATACGGGGGCTAATTATCAATGGCGGGTGTTGCTGGATATGACGTACCTGATGAAACTTGTAGACTCTCTTCTTAGCCGAAATGAAGACACTATCAAGGCTACAGCTCATACACGGTATTAGCGTGATGTGTCCTCGGGAATAAATAATTCTTTGTCCAGTATGCTTGCCTGCAACTTATCCAACCCAATTACTACCACAAATGCAAAGAAAACGTCCCTCTCACTTCAACTTAGTTACATGACGCCGTCCTTCCCATTGGAACACAATTTCTCTCTATTTCCTGTGTCTTGCTTCCATCACGGAAGACATCAATGTACTGTATATCACTACGTACATAAAGTCGTACCCAATGCAACTGCAGTAGGACTTGTTGGCTGTATACAGAGTGTTCAGAAGCTATTTTGAAAACTTGTAAAGTTGTTGCAGGATAGGTTGTGCTATGAAATGATGAAATAATTCAAGTGATCCACCAGAGTGTTGCCAAAAGTGTGCTTCGTTTGATTTTGTAAAACCGAACAAGAGAGCTATACAAAAATTGGAGCCGGCCGGGATGGCCGAGCAGTTCTAGGCACTACAGTCTGGAACCGCGCGACCGCTACGGTCGCAGGTTCGAATCCTGCCTCAGGCATGGATGTGTGTGATGTCCTTAGGTTAGTTAGGTTTAACTAGTTCTAAGTTCTAGGGGACTAATGACCTAAGAAGTTGAGTTCCATAGTGCTCAGAGCCACACAAAAATTGGACACGGAACGGTAGTAAGGATCGAACCCGAGCCAAAGACGGAGCTACTTAAGTACTGACTACACAACATATTTTCCTTTTGTGTCGTATTTTACCGAGATACTCGACAACGACATGTGTGTTCCAGTATTTCATTATTATTGGACTGTGGGAGATAGATTAAGGCAATAAATTTATTATCAAAATATTGTGTTAGTAGGCAGGAATGATAATAGGGAAAGAATAGTAGATAATACGCCGTAACTTATCTGAAGACCAGCCGACAGGCTTGCAAGTAAATTACTCGTACAGTAACAAGTCACAACGACAGTCTATCTTGGCAATACTGTAAATGTTTTCTAATATTTTCTCTAAGGTTACATAACATGTTTCTGTGATTAAAGTTTGTAGTAAACATTTTGAAGTGGAGCCACGTATCTGGTACACGAGACTCTTCATTTTGCTAAAAATCCACGGCCAAAACTACTTGTAACGTGTGTCTCATGCAAACCACAGCATCACATGAAAAGTAAGATCATTGACTAAAAGCACCATTGATCAGAGTTTATTCGTCGAAGGTTCGATTCTTTTGGGATCACGCGAATAAATCGTACAACATTTAGCAGAAATTAGGAAAAATTGCACATATATCGAAAGGAAAAATGCGTTTTACTTCCTCCAGTAGTCGTAAACAAGACATACAAAAAACAAAGTGCAAGCTTCCAACATTATTGAAAATGTCGCTTACTTATAATTGAATTACACATCGATCCACTCCAACAATCTGCGAAAGAATAATGTACAAGTTGTTGACAAACCGGCAAATAAAGTGATCCTGTGCCATCCTGACTTTTCTCTGTACTAGAAGGGACCGGCATACAAAATAGTTCAAAACTTTTTATTGCGCTATTGCACTCAGACCATCGCTATAAAGGCTTGCGATAGCATTGTGATTTGCATTGTAAGACGTCATTAACAATGTATAACATGGAGTAAATTATAATAGTTTAGTTGATTTATGTACTGTTTAGTAATTAAATAATAACGATGAATTTCGGCAGAACACTAAAATCATTTTCCGCCATTCTCTTGTCTCTACCTCTGCGCAATGATATCTACACACCCTTGCGCCACTTTGAGTAAGGGGAGGAAAGTATGACGCTTCGATTGAAAGGAAGGCATAAATAATACCGTCTACGCGTTTACAAAGTTAATTCTACAAAGTTCCACCTTTCGCAGTAAAGATGAAGCAAGACTGACAGCAGCTCGCACGGAGAGAATAGCCGCTTCTCGCTATTCATCTGTGAATTGAGCGTAAGGAAATTTTAAATTCAGTTGACTAAGAAGTTCCATTTATCATATATTACATTATGATTTCTAATCTGTGCAGATACCATTGAACTGAAAAACCTGCAATAAATGGCGAGGAAAAGACTCCTGACGAGGAAAGCACGATATCAAAACATTTCGTGGTAATTTAGTGCGTATTACATAGAATAGGAAACTACATTGTGTCACAGTCTTCGAACACTAAAAAGTACTTTCTCTGGCTACGCAGAAAATAATAAAAGACCGTTAACATGTAACTGAGACAGAACATTATACAGACAGCACTGTACGATCGTATTACTCCTTCTATTCATTCGAGTTACCTGTGGTTCAAAGTTATTACTACCGTTGCTCCGCTTCGTAGGATCCTGAGCAATCACAGCTAGAATATTATCTGTCCACGAATACAGCATTCGCACACCAAAAAGCGCTCTCGAGACGGTCACTTCTCACGTTGTGAATAATTTTTATTCCCTCCTCACTGTTTGTGTTCTAAATATTTGTCTATGAAGCAGCCGACCTCGCAAAATAAAAGAAGCTGAAAATCTACCTAGTTTCAAAAGTATGTGGTTTGTCTCATGAATTACCGGTAGCCTTATCTGTATTCTCCGCAGGATCCACATACAATATTATGTGCTGTCTCATGATTGTTGTACAAACTCCTAAACACGTTACTAATGCCTGTTTCCTACCTTGACTCGTTTCTTTCATTGATCGAACGAGACTTTCCAGAAATCACTAGAGAGTCGTTCCATTAACATAAGCTGGCATATTACGTTATTTGAACCGGAAGTCATTCCGAGCTTTTTCACCTTCCGTCTCACATTTCGTCCAGCAAATTTTTCAGCTCCTGTGTTCTAGATATATTGTGCCTATTCCTGATATCAGTGACGCAGTGGCGAATTGTTTTGTATTGATATAGGCGTGCACTGCCACAACGGGTGCCGTCTAATGATGGAAATGCTATATTCCGAAATAGATCACACTGTAAATTAACTTGATTTTCTCACAAAAAAAATATGTTACACCTTTCTTAATGTTATTGTTGTGGTCGTCATCCGAAAACAGTTTTGATGCAGATCTCCATTCTACTCTATCCTGTACAAGTCTCTTCATCTCCGAATAACTAATACATCCTATATCCTTCTGATTCTGCTTACAGTACTCATCTCTTGGTATCCCTCTACCATTAATATCGATCTTAAAATTAGCTTTTGCATAGAAAATAACTTACGCATGAACACAATATACAGAAATGATAAAACTCAAAAACACGACCAATCAGGAAAAATATGAAATTAAATGTAGCAATAGCGACGCGATCTGTATCGGACAAAAGGGGTGAAAACTTAGTACAGAATATAAAGAACATATAAACTAAAACGAAAACAAGTTCTGCACAATTAGCACGTATCTCAGGGAGAAACAACATTGTACACCAGAAGTAATCAATAATCTTTCAGTTCTTAATCGAGCAGAAAAGGGGAGCTATATGAAGTCTGGAGAAGAAAGAGATCTACGTACGTTTAAAAAAAGTCCAAATAATATTATAAATGGATAACCCGAACTTCGAAATAAAATGTATATTGAGAATTTTGACGAAATTTTTCGGAGTTTATAGATAACGCAGAACTGAAGACGGTCCAAAATTTCAGTTCAACAATAATCGTCTTTCATCAAAGATAATGAAATGTAATCACAGACTGTCCCTGCCTGCCTGCCTGCAAAGCTGTAAATATGCCAAAGCAGAATAATTGATAAGTAACATGAAGTAAATAGTTTACAAACTATGCAACAAATATACATTTATACGCACATATTTATATTTGCAGTGGCCTGATTTTGTAGGGGTCCGTTTGCAAGTGAACCATGCTGGAAACTAGTTGCGGAATAATAAAATAGCGTAAAAATGACCAAATTGCAGCTTTGTCGGAATACACATATGATAAATGCAGTTCTTGCCAATACAGTAAAGCTGAGCGAAAATGAAGACTGTAGTGCGTAAAATATTAATTAAGGAGTTACTCCACGTGGAGAGATGATGCCATTGTATCCAGAATAATTGTGATTGAGCGCCGTGGCAATGGATTAAATCAGATGGGAAAACTTATTCAGGCGCGTCACAGCACTGTAGATCGGCAGGCTGCGGTAGATGAGACACAGAAGAGGTGCTGGGGCGGAGCGGTACTCACGTGCATGTTGTCTGGAGGGTGTTCAGCTAGAGACTGCGCCGCCGCCGGCGCGGCTCCAGCAGGGAAAGCTTTGGCCTATCGTGGCCTTGGCCGCTTTGCGGGATCGCCACCAACAGGTGAGCCGAGCTGAGCTGAGCTGGCCCTGCCTGCCCGGAGAAAGGCCCGGGGACACGCGGCCCTGCCTAAAGTCCGGACTCAACTAAGGCCCGCCCAGTCTGCAGGGGAATGGCGAAGGGCGGGGAACTCGGCAATGAATTTGCACCCCGAAGCGAGTGTTGTCCCTTCACGCCCCAGCAACAATAGAGACTCCGTGGCCGGAAGTTATGACTATCTCTTCCAATACAGGTCGATACAATAGCTGCTCACGGGCAATACAGGGTCTCCCAGAAGTCTTTTATTGATTACAAACATGCTTAAGGCACAAAATACACTGAAGCCCCAAAGAAACTGGTATAGGCATGCGTATTCAAACACAGAGATATGCAAACAGGCAGAATATGGCGCTGCAGTCGGCAACGCCTATATAAGACAACAACTGTTGGTGCAGTTTTTACATCAGTTACTGCTGCTACAATGGCAGATTATCAAGATTTAAGTGAGTTTGAACGTGGTAGTATAGTCGGCGCACGAGAAATGCGACACAGCATGGGGGGTTGGGTTGTTTGGGGGAAGAGACCAGACTGCAAGGTCATCGGTCTCATCGGATTAGGGAAGGACCGGGAAGGAATTCGGCCGTGCCTTTCAAAGGAACCATCCCGGCATTTGCCTGGAGCGATTTAGGGAAATCACGGAAAACCCTAATCAGGATGGCCGGACGCGGGATTGGGGATTGAACCGTCGTCCTCCCGAATGCGAGTCCAGTGTGTTAACCACTGCGCCACCTCGCTCGGTGACAGCACGTCCGAGGTAGCGATGAAGTAGGGATTTTTCCGTACTTCCGTTTCACGAGCGTACCGTGAATGTCAGTTATCTGGTAAAACATCTATTCTCCGACATCGCTGCGGTCGGAAAAAGGTCCTGCAAGAACGGGACCAACGACGACTGAAGAGAATCGTTCAACGTGTCCGAAATGCAACCCTTCCGCAAATTGCTGCAGTTTCAATGCTGGCCCATCAACAAGTGTCATCGTGCCAACCATTCAACGAAACGTCATCGATATGGGCTTTCGGAGCAGAAACCTCACTCGTGTATCCTTTATGACTGTACGACACAAAGCTTTACGCCTCGCCTGAGCCCGCCATCGCTGACATTGGACTTTTGATGGCTGCAAACTTGTTGCCTGATCGTACGAGTCTCGTTTCAAATTGTATCGATAGGATGGATGTGTACTGGTATGGAGACAACGTGAGGAATCCATGGACCCTGCATATCAGCAGGGGACTGTTCAAGCTGGTGGCGGCTCTGTAATGGTGTGGGGCGCCTGCAGTCGGAGTTGCAGCTGCAGGGACCCATGTCCCCTGATAGGTCTAGATACGATTCTGACAGGTGACACGTACGTAAGCATTCTGTCTGATCACGTGCATCCATTCGTGTCCATTGTGCATTCCGACGGATTTGGGCAATTCCAGCAGGACAGTGCGGCGCCCACGCGTCCAGAATTGCTACAGAGTGGCTCCAGGAACACTCTTCTGAGTTTAAACACTTCCGCTCACCACCAAACTCCCCAGACATGAACATTATTGGGCGTATCTGCGATTACTTGCAATGTCCTGTTCAGAAGAGATCTCCACCTCCTCGTACTCCTGTGGCAGGATTCATGGTGTCAGTTCCCTCCAATACAACTTCAGACATTAGTCGAGTCCATGCCATGTTGTGTTGCGGTACTTTTGCGTTTTCTTGGGAGCTCTACACGATATTAGGTAAGTGTACCAGTTTCTTTGGCTCTTCAGTGCATGACACACAGACACATATTTCTTATCTTGAAATGCAGGTAACATATTCAACCTTTTGTGTACATACACACACAATTAATAAATTTCGACGTGTGGCCCTTTCGTTGACACAAAGATATTCAAGCGAAATTCCAGTTCCACCCATGTGTTGGTCAAAACTTCGTGAAGTGTAGATGTTACGACGTCAGTAGATCTACACCGTAACGTTGCGATGTCGTTCGCTGGGGTTTTCTAAACCTGGTCCTTGAAATATCCCCAAAGAAAGAAATCCAGTTGTCTTACGGATGGTGATCGCGGAGGCCAGTTGACGGGACCACCAATCCCGATCCATTTTCCGAGAAAAGTTGTATCCAAATGGGCACAAACATCTAACCCCAGTGAGGTGGTGCACCATCTCGCTGGAAAATTAGGTCCGGAATTTCCTGAATCTGTGGCAAGACAAATAACTGCAACATATCAAGATAGGTATTGGCTGTGATTGTCGTTTCACTGAAGAAGAAAGGTACTGTGCTCTTATTTTGAATAAAATCGGACCACATGTTTAACTTAGGGCTATCTCCGATGGATTCAGACACGGCGTGGGGATCTGAGACACCCACATCAAAGCACACTGTCGTCGGTTGACAACACCGTTCAACCGGCCGGAGTGGCCGAGCGGTTCTAGGCGCTACAGTCTAGAACCACGCGACCGCTACGGTCGCAGGTTCGAATCCTGCCTCGGCCATGGATGTGAGTGACGTCCGTAGGTTAGTTAGATTTAAGTAGTTCTAAGTTCTATGGGACTGATGACCACAGAAGTTAAGTCCCATAGTGCTCAGAGCCATTTTGAACACCGTTCAAATGAAATGTGGCCTCATCTGGGGAAAGGTCACGTTTCGGACACTCATAATCTTTCTTAATCTCAGCCAGCATGGCAACAGAACTGTCATAACGAACATGGCAATCCGTTGGATGGAGGAACTGCACAACCTGAACTTGTAGGTACGGAAAAGAAGTTGTTTGTGCAGGATGCGTTACAATGATGTCATCGAAAACTGCAACTCACATGAGGCTCTGCGGAATGACTTCTTGGGACTTCGCACGAAGGCATATCTCACTGTCTGAATTGTATGCGCTCTAGGTAAAGGCCCGCCTGTTCTAGGGAGATCTAAGACCCTCCCGTTTCCATGAATTTCGCATACCTTGATGCTCTTAACGTCTGCCGGCTGTTTATGGTAAACCGTCTCTAATTTTCTCTGGACTGCGTTTGGTGACTGTGTCTCGTGATACCAGAAGGAAACATTGGACCTTTCCTGGTTTGAGTACATGTTGTTTGCAATTGGTGTCCGATTCCGCTTATGTTACGACGCTGGGTCCTGTAACAAACAAAGCAACAGTAAGTATGTATGTACACAAAAACTTGAATCTGTCACATGCAATTCAAGGCAAAATGTGTTTGTCTACGTGTCATATTTTATGCCTTATGAATGCCTGTAATCAGGAAAAGGCTCCTGGGACTCCAATATTTTGAAGGATGTGTTACTGGATCATTCACGGCATACACTGCCTATCAGAAAAATGTGAAGCACCCTGAACGGAAAGAGGAAGCGAAATGAAACTTCACACGTTCAGACGGGTATGTTATTGCAATGATTACGAAATCGAGACAGATTTACAAAGAACTTGATAGTATGGGCCTACTTCGGTTGGCAAGGATGTCAGGAAACATGTGTGCACTCCTGAGCCAGGCTACCACAGAGTTGCTGTGACTGGTGTTTGATACCCTGGATACTAGCACTGGGACGGAAATGACGTAAGAGCTGACCCCATACATGTCCTGTCAGGAACCTCGGTCTTATTGGCCACGGAAATACCTCAGTATCATGCAGACAGTTCATAGGGAAGCCTAAAATGTGTGCATAAGCATTGTCCTATTGAAAAATGGCATCATGTTACAGTCTCTTGAGAGGCTTAAGGACGACACCGTAGTTACCGACCACTGTAATCCTGAGTAGTGCAGAACCACTATTCATCGTTGAACACAATGTGACTCCATTCATCAGAAATCCATGTTTCCCAGTCACAGAACCACACATAACGCAGCCGTTTGTGGGACGTTAATTCCCTAGTCCGGCTGCTGTTAGTCTCCGACTACGTGCTTGGTGCACACAGCGGCGATCCTCCTCTGGGTGGTAGTCGGATGTGACCGCACAGAGCCTTGGCGACGAGTATCACGCCCTCACGTTCCCGTGTAGGGCAGCATCATACCATTGCCACGTCCGAATTCCCCAAAAATCTGGGTACTGCACGATTCGACCAGCTGGTTAAATGGCCCCATTCAAACTCTGTCAGGTGCTGATAGCGTTGTCTCGCCCCAGTGCGTGATATCTCCGTGTCCTTCAGAGTGATCAATAAGCATATGACGCTGTTCACAGCCTTTATATAACCTATCAGGCCTGGTAACAATACTACACACGAACAACACTAATATACTCTGCTGTCAGTTCTAATTGTTACTGGGAATTGCAACTCTCAATTACTTACATAACCGCTGATGATGTGTATGCGTACGAAGTTACATTGACATCCGACCAAGTCTTCTTGATGATTCACTTCTTTTACCAGGCAGTCTACATAAATATAGGCCAATGGCCGTGCCGCAGTGATAATATCGGTTCCCCTTAGATCACCGAAGTTAAGCGCTGTCAGGCTCGGCTAGCACTTGGATGGGTGACTATCCAGTCTGCCCAGCGCTGTTGGCAGATGTAGCGGCTCCGGTCTCGTAAACTGACATACAGCCGGGAAAGCGGTGTGCTGATCACATGTCCCTCCATATCCCCATCCAGTGAAGCCTGGAGGCTGGGGATGACACGGCGGCAGGCCGATATCGTCGGGTCTTCATAACCTGTTCGGGCGGTCTTCACTTTAATTTACATAAATGACCCGGTGCATAGGACTGAGAACTCTATGAGATTTTCCGTAGACGGCGCTTTTGTAGACGTCTACAGTTGTACTCCGAAAGTATGGCGGAGGATGCGTAATGTACCAGCACAATCCGACATCTACAGTGGCAGCACTCAGTGATGCAAGAATTGTCTCTTAGCCTGTCGTCCCACGAGTCGTGGCATTCATAGTGCAACGCCGTGATTTCATCTCCGCCTTGCCGATGAACGCTCAGAAACGATCCGGTTTGTGCTCACGGTACGTTTGTCTCAACATTGTATATGCCATCGCAGCGCGATCCAGCCGGAGTTGTCGGCTGCATATGGCTCTGAAATCACACAATTAGTTTAAGAAATAGACGGACGTAAAATTACTGCCTCAGCTCTACTGAACCGGACGTATACTTGTCCTCTCTATAGTATACGTAAATAAAAACATTAATATCCACCAACATGTTATAAGACAAAAAGAAAAGCTTCACATCTACTCAGTAACGAAATCAATTCATATTATAAAAATGTATTTATGTATGTATGTATATATGAATGTTCCACATCCCGTCCTAAACCATTGGAAATATTTCAATCAAACTGGGTACACATATCACTTGCTATGTAGAAAGAACCGCCGTGGGGGTAATAACCACATATATGTCAAAGGGGTGAGTGTGAGAAAGCAGTGTAGCCCACGACACACCAACACACTAATATCAATACTTTATTCATCCAGTATTTCAGAGTGAGAGCCCTTAGCGACTTATAACAAACTTTACACATCATTTTAAACCTTTACAAAATGTTTTTCTCGCTGACAACTTCCACAAAATTATGAAGGTACATTTACTTACTACATTTTCATTGTACAAGTAGTAACACTGCCGAGTGAAGTGTGACGTTTTAATTTCCTACTTCCTTGCTACTAACTGCATTTGTAACGCAGTTTTCTGACAGTATTCACATATCCCACTGAATGTACCAACAAAAATACGTCGGTTTAAGACATATAATTCAAAAGGTCGGTGTCATAAGCATTGAGCTGTGTAAAAATGAAACTGCAGGGCAAAACTCACTAGAGGTATAGCTGAAATATGTATAAAGATACGAGGATGGTTAGAAAAGTTGTCTTCTACCTCACCATTTATGGTCGTCCCATCCAGTTCATCGCCACCCTTGACCTCCACCTCACCTGGACCTCTCACCTCCAGACCATACAGCAAAAAGCCCATTCCCGCCTCTGCCTCCTGAAACTCCTGCTTGGCCGGACGTGGGGATGGCATCCTTCCACCATCCTCCACACCTACAAATCCCTCATCCAGCCTATCCTCTGTTATGCCAGCATCGCCTGGATCTCGCATCCACCCACTTTTACAAGGTCCTCCAAATCATCAAATGCCATGCACTCCGTCTTGCCTTCCGTATCCACCTTCCTTCCCCCACACGCCTCCTGTATGACCTCATCCCCTTCCCCCACCTCCTCCTTTTCCTCCAACATCTCCGCATTCTTTACACTGTCCGCAGGCTTGATCTCCCCCACCGCCTGGTTTCCTCCTTCCTCTCCATCTCCCACTCATTGCCGCACCTCTATTGCTGTAACCCTCCCTCTCTACACATCCTCCATCTCCTCCATCAGGGCAATTTTCATCACCTCCCCCTCCTGGATGTTGAACTTTGCTATGACATCTACCCTTCCTTCCAGCTATAACCTGGCCTTGTTTCCCCCCCCCCCCCTCCCCAGGACCCTCCTTTTCCTCTCCCCTTCTTCTCCCAGAGCGGATTTTTCTCCTTCCCTCCCTGAGTCCCTGCACCCCCTCCTCGACTGCTTCCCTCCCATGTCCTTCCCTCCTCAGCCCTCTTCGTCGTGCCCCACACCCATCTCCCCCCCCCCCCGTCTCCTACCCTCCCTCCCTTCTTCCCTCCTCTCCCTCTCTTCCCCTCCTTCTTCCCTCCTCCCTCGTCTTTATGCTGCTAGCAGATCGTGTCTGTTTGCTCATTGTCATCTGTGTACTACGTTAGTGTTGTATTCTCCTGTGTGTCAAGAGCTATGGTTTGAACTGTGTGCTGGACTTGTACATAGTGTTATTGTCAGTGATTGTTCTGTGCTATGCCGTCTATCGATCCATTGTGTGATTTTGTTTTGTGTGCACTAATTTTTTATGGTTTTTATCTCCATTTTATAGTCGCCCCCTTTTTTGTTCTCTTCCATGATGTTCTCCTTTTTTATATCGATGTACACTATATTCTCTCCTTTATGTTATTTTAAATGTCTGCTATTGTATGATTAATGTCTTTCGGCTGAAGATCAGCGCATATACTGCTGCCAGCAGCATAAAGGAAAAAAGGAAAATAAAGAACAATAAATGAAAAAAAAGAATAGTTCTCGGAATCACCACGAGAGGTCAGCGCGAGCGCAACGAGTTGTTCACGTCATATTCATTGGACTGTTGCCTGCAAACACGTACCACGTCAGTGCTCTTGGAAGAGAGCTGTGGCGGTGACGTGATTCTGTTGTTGTTCCCATGTATTGATTTGCGAAGATGGAAAAAATCTAAATTCGAGCAGTTATTAAGTACTTTGTAGAGAGAGATATGAAAGCAAAGGACATTCACGCCAATTTCCAGATTACACTGGGGGATTCTGCTCCTTCATATTCAACTGTTGCCAAGTGGACAAATGAATTTAAATTTGGTCGGGAGAGCTCAGATGATGATCCGCGCAGTGGTCGGCCCACATGTGTCACTACTGCAGAAATCAATGAAAAAGTGCACAAAATGGTCATGTACAAGCGCCGATTGAAAGTGCGTGAAATTGCTCATGCATGTCACATGTCATCTGAAAGGGTATATACCATTTTAACTGAAGAATTAGAAATGAAAAAAATATCTGCAAGATGGGTGCCGTGATTCTTGACGCTGGACAATAACGCATGCCGTCGCCATAGCAAAATTACACGAACTAAGGTATGAATTGTTGGCACACCCACCTTATCCATCTGATATGGCTCCGTCAGACTTCCATCCCTTCCCAAAACTGAAAATTTTTCTTGGTGGACGAAGATTCACTTCAAACGAAGAACTGATAGCCAGAGTGGACAATCATTTTGCAGGCCTGGAGGAAATTCATTTTCGAGATGGGATCAAGGCACTGGAACATCGTTGGACCAAGTGCATTAATCTACAGGAGAGACTACACTGAAAAATAAAAAAAATTATCAGTGATGTAAGTACTTTTTTTCTATTCCGTTCTGAGAACTTTTCAAACCACCTTCGTACTTATGAAATATGTTAAATGTATGTGAAATGTATTTGACATGTGCATTTGCGGGAAAAGCACAGGTAAAAAGCTCATCCTGGAATGACGTCAGCCGGCCGGTGTGGCCGTGCGATTCTAGGCGCTTCAGTTTGGAACCGCGTGACCGCTACGGTCGCAGGTTCGAATCCTGCCTCGGGCATGGATGTGTGTGATGTCCTTAGGTTAGTTAGGTTTAAGTAGTTCTAAGTTCTAGGGGACTGATGACCTCAGATGTTAAGTACCATAGTGCTCAGAGCCATATGAAACATTTTGGAATGACGTCAACCACATTCGTTACACATTTTAGTTACAATCTGGAATATAATACTGTGGCGGTAAGAGCCACCAAACTCTTACTGGGGTGGGTATGATAACGTGGAGAGAAGGGAGGAGAAGGACATGGACAGACAGAGAGAGGGCAACGAGCAACTGGACAGACAGAGAGGAGGAATGAGCAGACAGACGAGGAAGAGGAGGAGGAGGAGGAGGAGGAGGAGGGGATAGAAAGGAGAAGGAAGAGATGGACAGAGATAGGTGTAAGGGGAAACGGACAGAGAGAGGGGGGAGGAGGAGAGGGATAGAGAAGGGAATTAGAGGGAATGGACAGAGAATGGGGAGGAAAAGGTGTGCAAATACAGGGGGAAGGAGGTGATGGACATTGCGAGGGGAAGCAGGAAACTGACAGAGAAAGGGAAGAGGTAGGGATGGATGGAGAAAGAGAAGAGGAGAGGAGAGGAGAGGAGATGGCCAGTGGGGGAGGAAGCAGATGGACAAAGGGGGAGGAGGCTGGTCCCGGCGGAGGTTCGAGTCCTCCCTCGGGCATGGGTGTGTGTTTTTGTCCTTAGGATAATTTAGGTAAAGTGGTGTGTACACTTAGGGACTGATGACCTTGGCAGTTAAGTCCCATAAGATTTCACACACATTTTTATAAAAACACAGACACACACACACACACACACACACACACACACACACACACAAAGGGGGAGGAGCAGATGGGCAGAGAGTGGGGTAGGAAGAGATGGACAGAATGGTGGCCTGGAGGAGATGAAAAGAGAGGGTGGGTGGAGGAAGTGTACAGAGAGAGGTGTGGTGGAGGTGAACTAGTAGAAGACTGGAATAAATACGTACTGAGGCAACAGGTACTCAGCCACTCAGCTTATAAAATCAAATGAAACTGTATGGTTCCAGAGACCTTTTTCAAGCTGAAACATCTACATCATATATATGCAGACTGAAGCAACGAATTAAAATTTGTACCAACGCCAGGATTTGAACCTCGGTCTTCTGCTCACTAATCCTGCTCGAGTCTAGTGGGAATTTCAAGTGGGATGAGGCGTGAATGGCCGTTTGGATTGAGGAGGGAGGAGTGATAGTGTTGTCTGTGTAATTGTACAAAGCGCGTGTCCTTGGGTGGCATAGCGATTAGCGAGCAGGAAACGTGGGCTCGAAACCCTGCCTTAGTAGAAATTTTAACTGGTCGCTTCAGTTTACATATATGCACTTTATAAACGTTCCATCACAAATAGTAAAAATTATTTCATCATTCTCACGTTTTAGTAAAACCCTAAGGTAAATCTTACTTGATCGTTGTTTCTGTTTCTACACCCATATTCCGCAAGCCACCTAGTTATGCGTGGCTGAGGGTGCTTTCTTTACCACTATCATTTCCTCTCTTTCCTGTTCCAGTCGCAAATACTTCGCGGGAAGAACGATTGCCGGTAAGCCTAGTGTGGTCTCGAATCTCTCTAATTATATCTTAATGGTCTCTCCGCGAGATATACGCAGGAGGAAGCAATTATACTGACGGAAAAAAATCGCAACATCAAAAAATAATTAATATATAGTAATGAAATTTCGGGAATACATTTGAATAGGTAACATATTTAGGTGATTGGCATTGCAAGACCACAAGTTAATTTTTTTACTTTTTTATTTTTATTCATTTATTTATTAGTCGTTAGTCTTCTGGCTGGTTTCATGCGGCTCGATACGAGTCTTCTCCTGTGCCAACCTCTTCACCTCAGAGTAGCACTTGCAACTTACGTCATCAATTATTTACTGGGTGTATTCCAGCCTCTGTTCCCCTCTACAGTTTTTACTCTCTACAGCTCCCCCTACTACCATGGAAGTTATTCCCTGATGTCTTAACACGTATCCTACCTCCCGCCCCTTCCTCCTGTCAGTGTCTTCCATATATTCCTTATCCCACCGATTCTACAGAGAATTTCCACATTCTTTACCTCATAAGTCCATTTAATTTTCAACATTCTTCTGTAATACCACATCTCAATTCTCTTCTGTTCTGGTTTTCTCAAAGTCCATGTTTCACTACCATACAATAGGGCAGAGAGTGAGTTACTGTGAACAGTCCATTGATAGGGTTGCTCTCATTAGAAGCGATAGCAAACCAACACCATCAACAACAGTTCACTTATACAAGCCGGTGTCGCAAGCCGAAGATGAAGAGATACAGAAGGTATACGACGACATTGAATGGGTAATGGAATACGTAAAGAGAGATGAAAATGTGATAGTCATGGGGGACTGGAATGTGGTTGTAGGGGAAGGACTAGAAGAAAGAGTTACGGGAGAATGTGGGCTTGGCAGTTGAAATGAGAGAAGAGAGTGAATAATTGAGTTCTGTGTTGAATTTCAGCTAGACATAGGGAATACTCTCTTCAAGAATCACAAGAGGAGGAGGTGTACTTGGGAAACGCCGGGAGGTACGGCAAGATTTCAGTTAGGTTACATCATCGTCAGGCATATTCCGAAATTAGATGTTAGTTTGGAAGGCGTACCCAGGAGTAGATATAGACTATGATCACCATATAGTAGTGATGAAGAGAAGGCTGAAGTTTAAGAGACTAGTCAGAAAAAACCAATGCGCAAAGCAGTGGGATACGGAAGTACTAAGGAATGAAGGTATATTCTTGAAGTCTCTGATGCTATAGATAATGCGATAAGGAACAGCTTAATAGGCGAGGGCAATCATGGTTGGAATGAAAAATGTTGGTACAGAGAAGGTAGCTGCGATGAAACCGAAATACTTCAGTTAATCGATGAAAGAAGGAAGTAGAAAAATATTCGGTGAAGAGCCGACAAGTGAGAGAATTATCGCAAAATCAGCTTAACAGCTCATGCATCAAAGTTGCTGACAAGAACAATACGCAGAAAAATGGAAAATAAAACTGAGAGTATGTTAGATGAATATCAGTTTGGCTTTAGGAAAAGTAAAGGCACCAGAGAGGCAATTCTGACATTGCTTTTGGTAATGGAAACAAGAATGAAGAAAAATCAAGACGCGATCATACGATCTGTCGACCTGGAAAAGGCGCTCGACTATATAAAATGGTGCAAGATGTTTTAAAATCTGAGAAAAATAGGGTTAAGCTATAGGAATAATTGAGTAATGTACAATATGTACAAGAACCAAGAGGGAACAATGAGAGTGCGAGACGAAGAACGAAGTGCTCGGAATAAAAAGGGGGTACGGCAGGGATCCCCCCAATGAACCATGGACCTTGCCGTTGGTGGGGAGGCTTGCGTGCCTCAACGATACAGATAGCCGTACCGTAGGTGCAACCACAACGGAGGGGTACCTGTTGAGAGGCCAGACAAACTTGTGGTTCCTGAAGAGGGGCAGCAGCCTTTTCAGTAGTTGCAGGGGCAACAGTCTGGATGATTGACTGATCTGGCCTTGCAACATTAACGAAAACGGCCTTGCTGTGCTGGTACTGCGAACAGCTGAAAGCAAGGGGAAATTACAGCCGTAGTTTTTCCCGATGGCATGCAGCTTTACGTATGATTAAATGATGATGGCGTCCTCTTGGGTAAAATATTCCGGAGGTAAAATAGTCCCCCATTCGGATCTCCGGGCGGGGACTACTCAAGAGGACGTAATTATCAGGAGAAAGAAAACTGGCGTTCTACGGATCGGAGAGTGGAATGTCAGATCCCTTAATCGGGCAGGTAGGTTAGAAAATTTAAAAAGGGAAATGGATAGGTTAAAGTTAGATATAGTGGGAATTAGTGAAGTTCGTGGAAGGAGGAACAAGACTTTTGGTCAGGTGAATACAGGGCTATAAATACATAATCAAATAAGGGTAATGCAGGTGAAGGTTTAATAATGAATAAAAAATAGGAGTACGGGTAAGCTACTACAAACAGCATAGTGAACGCATTATTGTGGCCAAGATAGATACGAAGCCCACGCCTACTACAGTAGTACAAGTTTATATGCCAACTAGCTCTGCAGATGACGAAGAAATTGATGAAATGTATGATGAAATAAAAGAAATTATTCAGGTAGTGAAGGGAGACGAAAATTTAATAGTCATGGGTGACTGGAATTCGTCAGTAGGAAAAGGGAGAGAAGGAAACATAGTAGGTGAATATGGACTGGGGCTAAGAAATGAAAGAGGAAGCCGCCTGGTAGAATTTTGCGCAGAGCATAACTTAATCATAGCTAACACTTGGTTCAAGAATCATAAAAGAAGGTTGTATACATGGAAGAACCCTGGAGATACTAAAAGGTATCAGATAGATTATATAATGGTAAGACAGAGATTTAGGAACCAGGTTTTAAATTGTAAGACATTTCCAGGGGCAGATGTGAACTCTGACCACAAGCTATTGCTTATGAACTGTAGATTAAAACTGAAGAAACTGCAAAAAGGTGGGAATATAAGGAGATGGGACCTAGATAAACTGACTAAACCAGAGGTTGTACAGAGTTTCAGGGAGAGCATAAGGGAACAATTGACAGTAATGGGGGAATGAAATACAGTAGAAGAAGAATGGGTAGCTTTGAGGGATGAAATAGTGAAAGCAGCAGAGGATCAAATAGGTAAAAAGACGAGGGCCTGTAGAAACCCATGGATAACAGAAGAAATATTGAATTTAATTGATGAAAGGAGAAAATATAAAAATGCAGTAAATGAAGCAGGAATACAATGGTCTCAAAAATGAGATCGACAGGAAGTGCAAAATGGCTAAGCAGGGATGGCTAGAGAACAAATGTAAGGATGTAGAGGCTTATCTCACTAGGGGTAAGATAGATACTGCTTACAGGAACATTAAAGAGACCTTTGGAGAAAGGAGAACCACTTCCATGAATATCAAGAGCTTTGATGGAAACCCAGTTCTAAGCAAAGAAGGGAAAGCAGAAAGGTGGAAGGAGTATATAGAGGGTCTATACAAGTGCGACGTACTTGAGGACAATATTATGGAAATGGAAGAGGATGTAGATGAAGATGGTATGGGAGATATGATACTGCGTGAAGAGTTTGACAGAGCACTGAAAGACCTGAGTCGAAACAAGGCCCCAGGAGTAGACAACATTCCATTAGAACTACTAACAGCCTTGTTAGAGCCAGTCCTGATAAAACTCTACCATCTGGTGAGCAAGATGTATGAGACAGGCGAAATACCCTCAGACTTCAAGAAGAATATAATAATTCCAATCCCAAAGAAAGCAGGTGTTGACAGATGTGAAAAATACCGAACTATCAGTTTAATAAGTCACAGCTGCAAAATACTAACGCGAATTATTTACAGACGAATGGAAAAACTGATAGAAACTGACCTCTGGGAAGATCAGTTTGGATTCCGTAGAAATGTTGGAACACCTGAGGCAATACTGACCCTACGACTTATATTAGAAGAAGGATTAAGAAAAGGCAAACCTATGTTTCTAGCATTTGTAGACTTAGAGAAAGCTTTTGATAATTTTGATTGGAATACTCTCTTTCAAATTCTGAAGGTGGCAGGGGTAAAATACAGGGAGCAGAAGGCTATTTACAATTTGTACAGAAAGCAGATGGCAGTTATAAGAGTTGAGGGGTATGAAAGGGAAGCAGTGGTTGGGAAGGGAGTGAGACAGGGTTGTAGCCTATCCCCGATGTTATTCAATCTGTATATTGAGCAAGCAATAAAGGAAACAAAAGAAAAGTTCGGAGTAGGTATTAAAATCCATGGAGAAGAAATAAAAACTTTGAGGTTCGCCGATGACACTGTAATTCTGTCAGAGACAGCAAAGGACTTGGAAGAGCAGCTGAACGGAATGGACAGTGCATTGAAAGGAGGATATAAGATGACATCAACAAAAGCAAAACGAGGATAATGGAATGTAGTCGAATTACGTCGAGTGATGCTGAGGGAATTAGATTAGGAAATGAGACACTTAAAGTAGTAAAGGGGTTTTGCTATTTGGGGAGCAAAATAACTGACGATGTTCAAAGTAGAGAGGATATAAAATGTAGACTGGCAATGGCAAGGAAAGCGTTTCTGAAGAAGAATTATTTGTTAACATCGAGTATAGATTTAAATGTCAGGAAGTCGTTTCTGAAAGTATTTGTATGGAATGTAGCCATGTATGGAAGTGAAACGTGGACGATAAATAGTTTAGACAAGAAGAGAATAGAAGCTTTCGAAATGTGGTGCTACAGAAGAATGCTGAAGATTAGATGGGTAGATCACATAACTAATGAGGTGGTATTGAATAGAATTGGGGAGAAGTGGAGCTTGTGGCACAACTTGACTAGAAGAAGGGATCGGTTGGTAGGACATGTTCTGAGACATCGAGGGATCACAAATTTAGTATTGGAGGGCAGCGTGGAGGGTAAAAACCGTAGAGGGAGACCAAGAGATGAATACACTAGGCAGATTCAGAAGGATGTAGGCTGCAGTAGGTACTGGGAGATGAAGAAGCTTGCACAGGATGGAGTAGCATGGAGAGCTGCATCAAACCAGTCTCAGGACTGAAGACCACAACAACAGCAACAACAACGCGGCAGGGATATAGACCATTGCCCCTGCTGCTCAATCTATACGTCGAAGAAGCAGTTACGGAAGTAAAAGGAAGGTTCAACAACGGAATTAAAGTTCATGTGAAAAGATACCTATGATAAGATATGCTGATGACATTGCTCTCCTCAGAGAAAGTGAATATGAATTACAGGATCTGCTGAATGGAATGAACAGTCTAATAAGTACAGAATATAGATTGAGAGTAAACCGAAAGAAGACGAAAATAATGAGAAGTAGCAGAAATAACAACAACGAGAAACTTAACATCAGTACTGGTGATCACGAAGTAGATGAAATTAAAGAATTCTGCTACCTTGGCAGCAAAATAACCCATGACGGTCGGAGAAACGAGGACATAAAGAGCAGACTAGACTTGCTAAAAGGTCATTTTTGGCCAGGAGAAGTCTACTAGTATCAAACAAAGGCCTTAATTTGAGGAAAAAATTTCTACGAATGTACGTTTGGAGGCAGCTTCTGCAGCATATTGCAGTCAGCGTGCGTGGAATAACGACGAGAGTGATCCTGCTGTGATACGAAATCGCCCACCAGATCGTAACTCCCAGTGTAGGTCCAGTGTTTGTAGGACAGAGACAGGTTGGTAGCACTTTTCAGGAGGAGTCGTACAACATATTACTTCCCCCCACATAAATCTCTCGCATTGACCATGAGGAGAAAATTCGAGGCTTCCCGACAATCATTCTTCCCACTCACTATTCGCGAATGGAACAGGATTGGAGGGATCAAATAGTGGTACCGAAAGTACCCTCCGCCACACACCATTAGGTGGCTTGCGGAGTATGATGTAGATGTATAGTGTAGGGCCCCCGCGAGCAAGCAGAAGTGTCGCAATACGATGTGGCATGGACTCGACTAACGTATGAAGCAGTGCTGGAGGGAACGCATTATGAATCCTGCACGACTGTCCATAAAGCCACAAGAGTACGATGGCGTGGAGATCTCTTCTGAACAGCGCGTTGCAAGGTATCCCAGATGTGCTCCATAATGTTCATGTCTGGGGAGTTTGGTGGCCAGCGGAGATGTTTAAACTCAGAGGAGCGTTCCTGGAGGCACTCTGCAGCAATTCTGGACGTGTGGGATGTCGCATTGTCCTGCTGGAATTTCCTAAGTCCGTCGGAATGCACAATGGGTATGAATGGATGTAGGTTATCAGACAGGATGCTTATGTCCGTGTCTCCTGTGAGAGTCATATCTATCGTATCAGGGGTCCCATATCACTCCAGCTGCACACGCTGCACACTATTACAGAGTCTGCTGACATGCAGGGTACATGGATTCATGAGGTTGTCTCCATACCCATACGCGTCCATCCGCTCGACACTATTTGAAACGAAACTCGTCTGACCACGCAACATGTTTCCAGTCATCAACAGTCCAATGTCATCAACAGTCCATGTACCCTGCATGTCAGCAGACTCTGTAATAGTGTGCAGCGTGTGCAGCTGGAGTGATATGGGACCCCTGATACGATAGATCAGTCGGTGTTGACGGGCCCAGGCGGTGCAGGCATCAAGGGTATACGAGTGGGCCTTCGGCTCCGAAAGCCCATATCGATGGTGTTCCGTTGAACGGTTCACACGCTGACACTTACTGATAGCCCAGCATTGAAATCTGCAGCAATTTGCGGAAGGGTTGCACTTCTGTTATGCTGAACAATTCTCTTCAGTCATTGTTGGTCTCGTTCTTGCAGGATCTATTTCTAGCAGCAGCGATGTCGGAGATTTGATGTTTTACCGAATTCTTGATATTCACGGTACAGTCGTACGGGAAAATCCCCACATCATCACTGCCTCGGAGATGCTGTGTCCCATCGCTTGTGCGCCGACTATAAGACCACGTTCGAACTCATTTAAATCTTGATAACCTGCCATTGTAAGAGCAGTAACCGATCTGACAACTACGCCAGACACTTGTTGTCTTATATAGGCGTTTTCGACCGCAGAGACGTATTCTGCCTGTTTACTTACCTCTGTATTTGAATATTTCTTTGGCGCTTCAGTGTATAGCTTGTACGAATCCCATACTGACGAGGAGTATTCGAGCATTGGTCGAACGAGTCTTTTGTAGGCTACCTCCTTTGATGATTGACTACATTTCCTGAGTAATCTTTCAATGAATGTCAGTCTGGCACCTGTCTTTAATCTTTCAATGAATGTCAGTCTGTCACCTGTCTTTCCTGCGATTAGTTTTATTTGGCCGTTCTCTTTCATGGTAGTAACTCCTTACAGTGGCTGTTCTGCACTAACATGGGGACAAATCAGAAGAATGTAAGAACAGTCCTTGGAGATCAATTGTTATGTCCATTTCACTTACAGCGTGTCCACAACCTGAAACCAGATGATTATCCACCTAGAGCACAGTTTTCGCAGTGGTCCCTGAAACACTGTGAAATGCATCCTACATTTACATCCTCTGTGTTGTTTACCGATGAAGCAACGTTCGGGCGTGATGGAGTCATCAACATGAACAATTCGTATGTTTGGAGTGAGGATAACCCACATGCCACAGTTACTAGCGCTCATCAACTGCGGTTCTTCGTTAATGTGTGGGTCAGTGTCGTTGGGGACTGTTTAATTGGGCCGTATCTGCTACCTAGGTCATTGAATGGCAGGCACTATTGCAATTTTCTCGTCAGAGCATTGCCAAAATTGCTGGAAGACGTCCCGCTCCCTACAAGACAACGCATGTGGTTCCAACATGACGGGGCACCGGCACATTTCAGTCGTCGTGTGCGTCGATTCCTGGACCTACGGTTCCCAGAAACGTGGATTGGCAGAGGTGGTCCTGTACCGTGGCCTGCTCGATCCCCAGTCCCCTCTGGACTTTTTTGTGTGGGGAGAGATGAGCAACCTTGTTTACGCAACTCCTGTTGCATCAAAGAGCATCTGGTTGCCCGGATAGTAGCAGCAGCAGGAACAATTCAGGATACTCCTGGGGTTTTTGCCCGTGTCAGACATAACATGATCCGACGCTGTAACCTTTGTTTACGTGTCAGTGGAGGCATTTTTGAAAATCTACTGTAATTGAAATTGTGTTGTGTTGTGTTGTCTCTTTGTCATAAAAAAATGGAAAAGTGTTTGTTGGTTTAATTAATTTGCCGCCAGAGAAATCTTCCTCTACCGGTTTAAATACTCCTCATAGGAAAAAAATGACATTAGGGAAAAATATTTTTTTTTATGTATCCTGCAAACTCCCAGAGTTTGTCGGTTTAAATACTTTTCACCCTGTACAACATCATGACGATTACTCGGCCCTCTCGTTCTGCCGTCTCTCTAGGTCTATCGTATCCTTCTTGACACTGTGTTTGGCCTCTGTTTACCCATTCCTGCCAACATATTGCAGTGGCATCGTTTCTATTCATATGTCTAGCGATTCGCCCATTACTCCGAGCGGCTTGTTTGAGCTCAGCACACATCCTCTCTAAAATGATGACATCTGCGTATATCGTTCACGTACCTGCACGTGAGGCACAGTTACTGTCCAAAAGAGTACGCGGAACGACACTCGCAAAGACTTTACGCCCTGTTACTGATATGTCCCCTGTTTTCTATCTTTTCCAGCTGCTCAACGAACTTCCGCTGCAGCGTTACACATTCGTCCACCGGCCGTCAAAGTTTACGGTTTCGCATTTTCCGTCGATACCTGTATGAATATCAGTTTGTGACCAATTTGCATAACTCCTTCGTGGTGTGTCTTTCGTTTGTCTTAGCGTGTACATACAAGAAGGGGATAAAAGAGAATGCTCAGATTATAGAGTTACAGCCGTTTTAAATGCTGCTTATAGAATCCATTCATCTATGATCAAAAGGAAACTCAAGGCAATACCAGAACATTTTTGCGAGAGGAGCAATGCGGTTTTCGTAAAGGCAAATCCCGTGCAGATGCTATATTTGTTGTAAAACAAATGATATAAAGGAGATTTCATTAAGACACTATGTCTGCTCGTCCTAGACTATGGGAAGGTCTACGGTAAGGTAGGAGCTACTATTACGAATCCCTAAATTTTTAAAATGCCACTAGATCAGTACAGGATAACAGTAAAATTAGCATGGAAGAAAAGTTATTGAGTGTAAACCAGAGACTAAACCACAAATGTGGTCCCTCTTTGTATATCTCTCAATAAGGTTCCAGAAGCATGGAATTCTAAAAATCCCAAGATGAACCTAGTTAGGAAAAAATTTGGTAACACTGTTTTACCTGAAGACGACCAAGTTCTCCTAGCAGACAGTGAAAAAGCTTTGAAAGAAAGTGTGGTGTCACCGCCAGACACCACACTTGCTAGGTGGTAGCCTTTAAATCGGCCGCGGTCCGTTAGTATACGTCGGACCCGCGTGTCGCCACTATCAGTGATTACAGATCGAGCGCCGCCACACGGCAGGTCTAGAGAGACTTCCTAGCACTCGCCCCAGTTGTACAACCGACTTTGCTAGCGATGGTTCACTGACAAAATACGCTCTCATTTGCCGAGACGATAGTTTAGCATAGCCTTCAGCTACGTCATTTGCTACGACCTAGCAAGGCGCCATATTCAGTTACTATTGATATTGTGAATCATGTACCGTCAAGAGCGACGTTCATCATTAATGGATTAAAGTTAAGTATTCCACCAGCTACGTCCGTTTTTTCTAAATTCTAATTTTCTTGTCCTGTTCCAGACCTCACGCCAGCCTGCGTGAGCTAAAACGCGTGCCTTTCGGCCTCCTCTAGTAACACGGTGTTGGCTCTCCTGCCAACCACAACAGAAAGTGTGTTCAAATCGAATGAAGTTTAACAGACTTACCAAATGGTTGTATTTGTGAGTAAAACAAAAGTTATGGCAATGAAAGGGAAACACACAAGAAGAGCAAAAATGGTGATAAACAATAAAATAGTAGAACAGTTAAATTCGTTCAAATATCTCGAGACAGATCTACAAATACACAGAACAAATTCAGGTATGGTTGAAAATATACAGCAGTATTATGCTATAAGTGGTTGTGAAAGGAGGTATCTTGGCACATCTATGAGGAAAGAAGTCACACTAAGACTGCAGAATGTGCTGGCTTAGCTTATTCTCATGTATGGCAATGAAAACTGGTTCCTAAGAAAAGGAGATGAACAAAGACTGAAGCAGCTGAGATGAGGTTTCTGAGGTCACTTCTTGGACTAACGCCAAGCGATAGGGTGCGGATTGAAGGTATAGGACAACTGCGAGGCGTGAAAACAACAGTGACAGACCGACATTAGAAACTACAGAAAAAGACACCATAATCGCATAAAGAGGAGGCCACCTGAGCGCGTAATCACAGCAAGCATTACATTTCAGCCAAACTGGAAAACGTAATAAGGATAGCCATCGAGAAGACGCGAAAACAGTTTCGATGAATTCCTTTAGTTTCGGAACGGGACAACACCCACACATTGCAATGGAAGAAGGCAAAATGATTACGGCGAACTTAAATAAGATAATATCTGACTGTGTAGAAGATAGTGTACACATCGATTTCACCAAAATACGTAAATCCTTATAGCTGAATAGTAACCACGGAAACGGTTGAGAACTGTTTTCGTGCTTAGTCATGGAGACATGAACGTTTTTGTGTTATGACACATTTCCATTCCCTCGAAGTTACGACATGAAATTTAAAGGTATTTTTGATAAGTTATTGCTGTACAGTCCTATAATGAAACTACAACCTTCTTGGTGTTTGCCCATATCCTTCGGTCGTTATTTTTCTTTTTTAAAAACTGTATTGATAACTTTTCTTTTACAGTCCAGTAGGATGCTGTCATTGTACGGCCTTGACTTTTTCTTCTCTGGGTTACAATCTCCAGGAGACCCTTCACAATCAGACGAAGTGTCGACGAAAGCATTTCCTTGGTTCAACTTCTTTCGTGTAAAGTTTGTAATGTAGACTGAGTGACAAAAGTCATGGGATACCTCCTAATATCGTGTCGGACCTCTTGTTGCCCGCCGTAGTGCAGCAGCTGGACGTGGCATTGACTGAGCCATGCTGCGTCTATAGCCGTCCATAATTGCGAAGGTGTTACCGGTGCAGGATTTCATGCACGAACTGACCTCTCGATTATATCCCATAAATGTTCGATGGGATTCATAACGGGTGATCAAGGTGGCCAGATGATTCGCTTGAATTGTCCAAAATGTTCTTAAAACTAAGCAGTTGTGGCCTGCTGACGTGATGCATTGTCGTTCATAAAAATTCCACCTTTGTTTGGGAACATGAAGTCCGTGAATGGCTGCAAATGGTGCCCAAGTAGCCGATCATAAGCATGCGCAGCCAATAATCGGTTCAGTTGGACCAAATATCCAGTCCATTCCACGTAAACACAGCTCACACCATTATGGAGCCACGGTGGCAAGTACGTTGTTGACAACTTGAGTCCATAGCTTCGTGGAGTCTGCGCCATACTCGAAGTCTACCATCAGCTCTTATTAACTGAAATAGGAACTCATCTGACCAGCTCACGGTTTTCCTGTCGTCTATAATAACAGCCCGTTGGTCCTGTTTGGATGCATCTGCATGAACCTAACGTACATCGGAAAGACACCAATGCCACACCAGTCCCTTACCTACATATAGGTGCTTATATACCCATATCGATGTCGTGCTGCGTTGCATGTAAGCTGCAGCAACGCCCTCAAACTGAAAATTTTTGATCGCCCCTTATAATTGATAACCTTGTTTTGAACAAATTCTTCTTCTGTCAAATCAACTTCTTAAGGTAATCCGACATCCATGAAAGATCCTGTTAGTCCACAGTCCTAGTCTCAGTCCCCACTACCTCTACAGCAGTTTTCCTAATTCCTTGTTGCAGATTTAGCAGAACCTTATGACACGGTTACTAGAACAAAATTGTGGGAAGCTGTGAAAGATATAGATATAGATGACCACCTCTTACAGATTATTATCGAAATATACTGATTAAAAGTTATCAATATCAAGCCGGCTGGGGTGGCCGAGAGGTTCTAGGCGCTACAGTCTGGAACCGCGCGACCGCTACGGTCGCAGGTTCGAATCCTGCCTCGGGCATGGGTGTGTGTACTGTCCTTAGGTTAGTTAGGTTTAAGTAGTTCTAAGTTCTAGGGGACTCATGACCTCAGAAATTAAGTCCCATAGTGCTCAGAGCCATTTGAACCAAACTCTTTTCGATCGCCAGTTGTTTTACGCGAAACGCCTTTGGAAATCATTAGGTCCAGTTTACTATTTAGTCAGCATGATGGCTGTTTCTCTTCAGTGGGACAGGAGATGGGTGACTTACCACGTACAGTAATCTGCCGGTGAATGTTATATTCGTGCCTGGTGGTCACTAATTACATTTAAATGTAAATGTAAAATGACTTGTGTACGGGAATATGTCGTATTGAGTGACTGTAGAAGGATACAGGATGACTTAGACAAAATTTCTAGTTGGTACGATGAATGACAGGTGGCTCTAAATGCAGAAAAATGCGAGTTAATGCAGATAAATTGGAAAAGCAAATGCGTAATGTTCGAATACACCATTAGTAGAGCGCTGCTTGGGACAGTCACGTCGATTAAATATTTAGGCGTGACGCTGCAAAGCGATATGAAATGGAACGAGCGTGTAAGGATTGTAATAGGGAAGGCGAATGGTCGACTTCGGTTTATTGGGAGAGTTATAGCAAAGCGTGGTTCATCTGTAAAGGAGACTGCTTATAAGACTGTAGTGCGACCCATTCCTGAGTACTACAGATCGGATTACAGGAAGACATCGAAGAAATTCAGAGGCGGGCTGCTGGGTTTTGTAGGTTCAAACAACACTCAAGTGTTACGGAGATGCTTCGAGATCTCAAACGGGAATCCCTCGATAGAAGACGACTATCTTTACAAGGAACACTATTGAGAAAATTTAGACGACCGGCATTTGAAGCTGACTGCACAACGATTCACTACCGCCAACGTACACTACTCGCCATTAAAATTGCTACACCACGAAGACGACGTGCTACAGACGCGAACTTTAACCGACAGGAAGAACATGCTGTGATATGTAAATGATTAGCTTTTCAGAGCATTCACACAAGGTTGGCGCCGGTGGCGACACCTGCAACGTGCTGACATGAAGAAAGTTTCCAACCTATTTCTCATACACAAACAGCAGTTGACCGGCGTTGTCTGGTTAAACGTTGTTGTGATGCCTCGTGTAAGGAGCAGAAATGCGTACCATCAGGTTTCCGACTTTGATAAAGGTCAGATTGAAGCCTATCGCGATTGCGGTTTATCATATCGCGACATTGTTGCTCGCGTTGGTCGAGATCCAATGACTGTTGGCAGAATATGTAATCGGTGGGTTCAGGAGGGTAATACGGAACGCCGTGATGGATCCCAACGGCCTCGTATCACTAGCACTCCAGATGACAGGCATCTTATTCGCATGGGTGTAACGGATCGTGCAGCCACGTCTCGATCCCTGAGTCAACAGATGGGGACGTTTGCAAGACAACAACCATCTGCACGAACACTTCGACGACGTTTGCAGTAGCATGAACTATCAGCTCGGAGACCACGGCTGCGGTTACCCTTGACGCTGCATCACACACAGGAGCACTTGCGATGGTGTACTCAATGACGAACTTGGGTGCACGAATGGCAAAACGTCATTTTTTCGGATGCGTCCAGGTTCTGTTTACAGCATCATTATGGTCGCATCCGTGTTTGGCGACATCGCGGTGAACGGACATTGGAAGCGTGTATTCGTCATCGCCATACTGGCGTATCACCCGGCGTGATGGTGTGGGGTGCCATTGGTTACACGTCTTGGTCACCTCTTGTTCGCATTGACGGCATTCTGAACAGTGAACGTTACATTTCAGATGTGGTACGACCCGTTGCTCTACCCTTCATTCGATCCCTGCGAAACCCTACATTTCAGCAGGATAATGCACGACCGCATGTTGCAGGTCCTGTACGGGCCTTTCTGGATACAGAAAATGTTCGACTGCTGCCCTGGCCAGTACATTCTCCAGATCTCTCACCAACTGAAACGTCTGATCGATGGGGGCCGAGCAACAGGCTCATCACAATACGCCAGTCACTACTCTTGATGAACTGTGGTATCGTGTTGAAGCTTCATGGGCAGCTGTACCTGTACACGCCATCCAAGCTCTGTTTGACTCAATGCCCAGGCGTGTCAAGGCCGTTATTACGGCCAGAGGTGGTTGTTCTGGGTACTGATTTCTCAGGATCTATGCACCCAAATTGCGTGAAAATGTAATCACATGTCAGTTCTAGTATAATACATTTGTCCAATGAATACCGTTTATCATCTGCCTTTCTTCGTGGTGTAGCAGTTTTAATGGCCAGTACTGTAGAAGTTTTTGTTTATTGCTGTATGTCACAGCAGTAGTGACGAAAGAGTACAGTCCATGGCTAGGAATCTGCCAAGTAGCGGCCGCACACAGTGCACTAGCCTGTTACACGGGTTCCGTATCGTGAGCAGGAGTGTTATTTAGAGAGCAGGGACTTTTCAGAACGCGTAACACGTCGTAAGCGGGCAGCGAGATGACAGGAGTTGCGAGAAGACTGGGAGAGAGAGGGAGGGCTGGGCGAAGGGAAACACGCCCAGCCAGGCCGGAAGCCTTTCTCTAAAGCCAGCAGCGCAAACAACGCCGGTCGGCGACGGCAGAGCAGGGCGTTTAGGCCACGGTCCATCTCCGCCTTCTGATCTGGTTTAGGAGTGTAATGGAGACTCGACTCCGGCTCAGAAATGTCGGAACTTCAGACTGAAACTGCGCCTCAGATTAAGCCGTCGTCTCCGAATGTTCCGAAACGAAGGTTTTACAGAAAATGATGGTTCAAAGTTTGAATTTTAAATTAGACAATCAAAAAGTAGCAGCAGAACGCTAAAGAGAAGTATTTCTAGGAGTACGTGATAATTCTGTAAGGAATTAAAAGTCTGTACCTCAGATTGCACGAAGAGGTGTCGCTTATTACCTCCCTCCCCCCACCCCCCTGCGCCCCCTCCCCCCTACCCTTGTGGACATGAATGCTTACAGGTGGGTACAGAATAACTGCTAAATTTACGTGCGAAACGGCTTTTAGAATGCTAAAACCAACTGCCAAAAATCTATTTTTTTCTGACGAGTTTACATCTTAACGGCTGGATCGATTTTTATAGTCTAGTCAACTATCCATTTTTCGGTCGCCAGTTGTTTTACGCGAAACAATTGCATCAAATCCGAGCAAAGAATATCAGCTTAAAAATCATTTGGAACTCGATGTCTCATTATTTACCGCATGTCCTCTTGTCATTTTTGTTTGGTTTGACCAGTCCTCACAATGATACTTTGACACACTTCAAGTATAGTTACTTACGATTGAGTCCAAGGTCCAAAATGCATTCTGGCTCCATTAACACTTAATCGAATTTTGATGGAGTGGAATGATGCAGCATGTTCATCAGCATTCTATTGTAACCAAACTGCAAGCAATTAAATCTCAAACATCGTCTAGTGAGAGCTTGTGCGCGATGGAATTTATACACTCCTGGAAATTGAAATAAGAACACCGTGAATTCATTGTCCCAGGAAGGGGAAACTTTATTGACACATTTCTGGGGTCAGATAAATCACATGATCACACTGACAGAACCACAGGCACATAGACACAGGCAACAGAGCATGCACAATGTCGGCGCTAGTACAGTGTATATCCACCTTTCGCAGCAATGCAGGCTGCTATTCTCCCATGGAGACGATCGTAGAGATGCTGGATGTAGTCCTGTGGAACGGCTTGCCATGCCATTTCCACCTGGCGCCTCAGTTGGACCAGCGTTCGTGCTGGACGTGCAGACCGCGTGAGACGACGCTTCATCCAGTCCCAAACACGCTCAATGGGGGACAGATCCGGAGATCTTGCTGGCCAGGGTAGTTGACTTACACCTTCTAGAGCACGTTGGGTGGCACGGGATACATGCGGACGTGCATTGTCCTGTTGGAACAGCAAGTTCCCTTGCCGGTCTAGGAATGGTAGAACGATGGGTTCGATGACGGTTTGGATGTACCGTGCACTATTCAGTGTCCCCTCGACGATCACCAGTGGTGTACGGCCAGTGTAGGAGATCGCTCCCCACACCATGATGCCGGGTGTTGGCCCTGTGTGCCTCGGTCGTATGCAGTCCTGATTGTGGCGCTCACCTGCACGGCGCCAAACACGCATACGACCATCATTGGCACCAAGGCAGAAGCGACTCTCATCGCTGAAGACGACACGTCTCCATTCGTCCCTCCATTCACGCCTGTCGCGACACCACTGGAGGCGGGCTGCACGATGTTGGGGCGTGAGCGGAAGACGGCCTAACGGTGTGCGGGACCGTAGCCCAGCTTCATGGAGACGGTTGCGAATGGTCCTCGCCGATACCCCAGTAGCAACAGTGTCCCTAATTTGCTGGGAAGTGGCGGTGCGGTCCCCTACGGCACTGCGTAGGATCCTACGGTCTTGGCGTGCATCCGTGCGTCCCTGCGGTCCGGTCCCAGGTCGACGGGCACGTGCACCTTCCGCCGACCACTGGCGACAACATCGATGTACTGTGGAGACCTCACGCCCCACGTGTTGAGCAATTCGGCGGTACGTCCACCCGGCCTCCCGCATGCCCACTATACGCCCTCGCTCAAAGTCCGTCAACTGCACATACGGTTCACGTCCACGCTGTCGCGGCATGCTACCAGTGTTAAAGACTGCGATGGAGCTCCGTATGCCACGGCAAACTGGCTGACACTGACGGCGGCGGTGCACAAATGCTGCGCAGCTAGCGCCATTCGACGGCCAACACCGCGGTTCCTGGTGTGTCCGCTGTGCCGTGCGTGTGATCATTGCTTGTACAGCCCTCTCGCAGTGTCCGGAGCAAGTATGGTGGGTCTGACACACCGGTGTCAATGTGTTCTTTTTTCCATTTCCAGGAGTGTATATTCATTCCTGAAATCACTTCAAGCGAATGCCCAGTTCACTGTACAAGGTCATGTTGATTCCTTTGTCTATAGGATGATAATTTGGGCAACTTAGAAACATAAATTGAGAAGCACGAAAAGCTACTTAGGTCAAGAGTGTCAAACTTGTTTGTATCCTATAAAAATCGTGACCAGTGTTTTCCGTGGTTTATTCAAATAATTCTAAACGAACGGTTATTACCCCTTTCCATTCTGAATCTCAAGTTTTGTAGAGTGAAGTTACCGCAACTCTTATGCTGTATATTTATAACAATTATTATTATTATTATTATCTTTCTTTCTTTTCTCAGACGTTATGTCTGGTCAAAAATGGAAAGTGACGCGGACCTTGATCAAGCGTGACTTCCTTTTAACTGTACGGTATATGTTACATTGCATTTAGGTTCAAAATGGTTCAAATGGCTCTGAGCACTATGGGACTCAACATCTGTGGTCATAAGTCCCCTAGAACTTAGAACTACTTAAACCTAACTAACCTAAGGACATCACACACATCCATGCCCGAGGCAGGATTCGAACCTGCGACCGTAGCAGTCGCGCGGTTCCTGACTGAGCGCCTAGAACCGCTAGACCTCCGCGGCCGGCTTGCATTTAGGAACTTTCGGGTAATTGAACACCTATCAATAATTACAGATTTCTGTAGTTGTATATATAAGTTTGGATGTAGCTGTATTGCATTGATGTGCTGGTGGATATTGTGTGGTATGACTCCTGTAGTTGATAGTATAATTGGTATAATGTCAACTTTATCCTGATACCACATGTCCTTGACTTATTATTATTGTTATTATTATTATTATTATTATTATTATTATTATTATTATGTTACCATCACTGTTATTTTCATTCTGGAATTTTATAGTTCAGTAGCTGAATACCCAGAGTTGACAGAGGATGTACCAGTATTTATTCCAGTCTTATAGTAGTCCACCTCCTGGTTTCTCCCTCTCATTCCATACCCACCTTTCACACCACCCTTTCCATCTCCTCCAACCCCTTTCTCCATTTGCTTGCTCCACCCCCTATTCTCTGTCCATTTCCTCCACTCTCTAATCTCTGTCCATTTGGTGCCTCCCCCTCTAATTGCATCTCCTCCTCCTCTCTGTTTGTCCATCTCCTCCTCCCCTATCCTGCTGTTCATCTCTTCTTCCCTCTTCTCTCTGCCCATCTCCTCCAGTTTCCTTTCTCTGTCCATGTTTTAATTCCCCCCCCCCCCCCCCCTGTCTATTCATCTCCTCCGATTCCCTGTCACTGTCCGTTTCCCCCTCACCTCTCTCTGTCCATCTCCTCCCCTATCTTTGTCCATCTCCTCTTTGCCCCCTCTGTCCATCCATCTCCTCCTCCTCCATTCTCTCTCCAAGCTCTCACCCCCACCCCAACAGGAAGTTTCTGGTTACTATCCGTGTAGTATTTCTTCGCCGACTTGTATACATATTTCTCCTGCATTTGTATCGAAATTCGCCCCGCACTTTTGTTTCCACGCAGCTCAATGTTTATAACCTTCATATCCTCAACTAGACAGAGGCGCCAACAAAAGTGGTATAGGCATGCGTATTCAAATACAGATATATGTAAACAGGCAGACTACGGCGCTGCGGTCGGCAACGCATATTTAAGACAACAAGTGTCTGGTGCAGTTATTAGATCGGTTACTGCTGCTACAATGGCAAATTATCAAGATTTAAGTGAGTTTGAACGTGGTGGATTAGATTAGATTAGTACTTGTTCCATAGATCATGAATACGACACTTCGTAATGATGTGGAACGTGTCAGGTTAATAAAAGGTGTCTATACAAGATATCACATTACATAAAATATTACATGACACTTAATATTTTTAATTTTTTTGTGGGGGTTGGGGAAATTACCCACTTACTATATCCAAAAATTCATCTAATGAGTAGAAGGAGTTGCCATTAAGAAATTCTTTTAATTTCCTTTTAAATGCTATATGGCTACCTGTCAGGCTTTTGATGCTATTAGGTAGGTGACCAAAGACTTTTGTGGCTGCATAATTTACCCCCTTCTGAGCCAAAGTTAGATTTAACCTTGAGTAGTGAAGATCATCCTTTCTCCTAGTGTTGTAGCCATGTACACTGCTATTACTTTTGAATTCGTTCGGACTGTTAATAACAAATTTCATAAGTGAATATATATATTGAGAGCCTACAGTGAAGATCCCTAGCTCTTTAAATAAGTTCAAAAAATGGCTCTGAGCACTATGCGACTTAACTTCTAAGGTCATCAGTCGCCTAGAACTTAGAACTAATTAAACCTAACTAACCTAAGGACACCACACACACCCATGCCCGAGGCAGGATTCGAACCTGCGACCGGAGCGGTCGCTCGGCTCCAGACTGTAGCGCCTAGAACCGCATGGCCACTCCGGCCGGCTTTAAATAAGTGTCTGCAGGATGATCTTGGATGAGCTCCAGTATATGGTATAGTCGGCAGACGAGCGATGGGACAAATCATCCTTGAGGTAGCGATGAAGTGGGGATTTTCCCATACGACCATTTCACAAATGTACCATGGATATCAGGAATCCGGTAGAACTTCAAATCTCCCACATCGCTGCGGCCGGAAAAAGACCCTGCAGGAACGAGACCAACGACGACTGAAGAGAATCGTTCAACGTGACAGAAGTGCAACCCTTTCCGAAATGCTGCAGATTTCAATGTTGGGCCATCAACAAGTGTCAGCGTGCGAATTATTCAATGAAACATCATCGATATGGGCTTTCGGAGCCCTTGATGACTGCACGAAACAAAGTTTTATGCCTCGCCTGGGCCCATCAGTACTGACGTTGGGAAATTGATGATTGGAAACACGTTGCCAGGTCTGACGAGTCTCGTTCCAAATTGTATCGAGCGAGTGGACGTGTACGGGTATGGAGACAACCTCATGAATCCGTGGACCCTGGATGTCAGCAGGGGACTGTTCAGGCTGGTGGAGGCTCTGCAGTGGTGTAGGGCGTGCGCAGTTGGAGTAATATGGGACCCCTGATACGTCTCGATACGACTCTGATAGGTGACATATACGTAAGCATCCTGTCTGATCACCTGCATCCATTCATGTCCATTGTGCGCTCCGACGGATTTCGGTAATTCCAGCAGCACAATGCGACACGTCACATGTCCATAATTGCTACAGAGTGGCTCCAGGAACACTCTTCTGAGAGTAAACACTTCCACTGGCCACCAAACTCCCCAGACATGAACCTTATTGAGCATATATGGGATGCCTTGCAACGTGCTATTCATGAGAGATCTCCACCCCTTCGTACTCTTACGGATGGATAGCCCTGCAGGATTCATAGCGTCACTTCCCTCCAGCACTACTTCAGACTTTAGTCGAGTCCATGCCATATCGTGTTAGGGCACTTCTGCGTACTCGCAGGGCCCTACACGATATTAGGCAGGTGTACCAGTTTCTTAAGCTCTTCAGTGTATGTATGATAAAATGATATAATTCTGCAAGCTAGCAATAAATAAGTTATAATTTAATCTGTCATGCATGATACGCAGTTTTTCACCCATCTCAATATTTTTGACATAATATCTCGTGAACTATGTATCGTAGAAAGATATATTTTTGCAGGTTCATTCCGTGGCATATGTGGATATTGTCTGCCAAATTTGTTGCAAATAGTCACTAGTGAAGAAGTAATAAATTAAAAAGTCATGACTCAAGCGGCAGTTTTACTGCGTGAACAGCGAAAATGTAGTAACCGCTAAACTTAAGTACTTTCAACCTTGCAGCCCAGTCAGCAATCGTGATAATCTAATATCTAAGAAACTATCAGCCTCGATTGCGGTAATGAAACCAACCTTTACCTACGTTTCAGCCCAAGTAGTTGAGCCTTCTTCAGAAGATATACTTGATTCTATAAAATGTCTACGAGGGCATGTTCTAGAAATAAAACTAAAACAGCCTGAATAGGAGTAGTCACATTTTAAAAAAGCGTTACGTAGATACTAAGTCACCACCACGACTTGACTTAAGCTGCGGCGAGCGCCTCGTCTCCATGGACACCGTGCGGTGGGCATCGGGAGCTCACGTGGAACTAAGTAGACCCAGATGACGCGCTGCATCGCATATTGATATGCATGTTGATATGCAGCGCGCGTCATCTGGGTCTACTTAGTTCTACGTGAGCTCCCGATGCCCACCGCACGGTGCCCATGGAGACGAGGCGCTCGCCGCAGCTTAAGTCAAGTCTTGGTGGTGACTTAGTACCTACGTAACGCTTTTTTAAAATGTGACTACTCCTATTCAGGCTGTTTTAGTTTTATTTCTAGACCATGCCCTCGTAGACATTTTATAGAATCAGGTATATCTTCTGAAGAAGACTCAATTACTTGGCCTGAAACGTAGGTAAAGGCTGGTTTCATTACCGCAATCGAGGCTGATAGTTTCTTAGGTATTAACCGATAAACCTTTTTCCTTTCATCAATTTGTTCGATTTGTCAGCGATAAAAGTTTCATAGATATTTTAAATGATGTGTAAAGTTTTTGTAGGTCACTTAATTCTGTCATTCTCAAATACTAGATCGAATAGTCTGCCTAATTGAGTGTATGGACTAGGCTACTTTTACACTCCTAACCCCACCCCTTTGACAAGTAGGTAGTTCTTAGCGCCACAGCGATTGTTTCTAGACAGTAAGTGATACGCGTACCAATTCTTTCGAAATAGGTCCAGTGGCTTAGGAACAGATGTGGAACGAACACACATACATACATACATAAGTACGTACATCCACTTTTATAATATGTATGGACTTCTGCAGTATGGTAATTGTCTTCTTTTAAAAACGTTTTGAATACCTTAAGACGTATGCTATAATACTTCCTCATTGCAACAGAGGTTCGACTGAATTAAAATTATACGAGAGGTGTGGGGGCGAGAAGGGGTCGGTGGCGATGTATTGAAGTATTTTATGCTGACAGAAAGGAAAATCGAAACAAAAGGAAGCACTTGTGCAATAAAAACGAAAGTTGGTGGGCTTGTTTCTACATCTACAATGTTTCGTACCAGTCGCATAAGAGTGGCGCTGGTAGAGCCTCTATGAAGATGCAAATCAGGTTTGCTTTAAATACACTCAGTAACTGTCGTGAGCCTTCGTTATCTTTGGGATTGGACGTGGAGAGTTGATGTTAGCCAAGAATGCACTTAGGGCGACAAAGACTTCACTATCAACATTTCACTGACTTTGAACGAGGTCATGTAACAGAGGTAGGAGAGGCTGCATATTCCTTCTGTGATATTACAGAAAAACTTGCTGGCAATGTAGCCGCTGCGCATGATTGCTGGCAGTGGTGGCCACGAGAAAATACGGTCGCAAGAAGACCGGGTTCCGGATGGCCGTGTGGCACTACGAAGAGGAAAGACCATCGTGTTCGGCGTATGGCTCTGGCATATCGTACTGCATCTGCAGCAGCAATTTGAGCAGCTGCTGACACCACAGTTACAACGAACTGGCCATTAAAATTGCTACACCACGAAAATGACGTGTTACAAAGCGAAATTTAACAGACAGGAAGAAGATGCTGTGATATGCAAACGATTAGCTTTTCAGAGCATTCACACAAGGTTGGCGCCGGTGGCGACACCTACAACGTGCTGACATGAGGAAACTTTCCAACCGATTTCTCATACACAAACAGCAGTTGACAGGCGTTGTCTGGTTAAACGTTGTTGTGATGCCTCGTGTAAGGAGGAGAAATGCGTACCATCACGTTTTCGACTTTGATAAAGGTCGGATTGTAGCCTATCGCGATTGCTGTTTATCGTATCGCGTCATTGCTGCTCGCGTTGGTCGAGATCCAATGACTGTTAGCAGAATATGTAATCAGTGGGTTCAGGAGGGTAATACGGAATGCCGTGCTGGATCCCAAAGGCCTCGCATCACTAGCAGTCCAGATGACAGGCATCTTATCCGCATGGCTGTAACGGATCGTGCAGCCACGTCTCGATCCCTGAGTCAAGAGATGGGGACGTTTGCAAGACAACAACCATCTGCACGAACACTTCGACGACGTTTGCAGCAGCATGGACTATCACCTCGGAGGGCATGGCTGCGGTACCCTTGACGCTGCATCACAGACAGGAGCGCCTGCGATGGTGTACTCAACGACGAACCTGGGTGCACGAATGGCAAAACGGCATTTTTTCGGATGCATCCAGGTTCTGTTTACAGCATCATGATGGTCGCATCCGTGTTTGGCGACATCGCGGTGAACGCACATTGGAAGCGAGTATTCGTCATCGCCATACTGGCGTATCACCCGGCGTGAAGGTATGGGGTGTCATTGGTTACACGTCTCGGTCACCTCTTGTTTGCATTGACGGCACTTTGAACAGTGGACGCTACATTTCAAGTGTGTTACGACCCGTGGCTCTACCCTTCATTCGATCCCAGCCAAACCCTATACTTCAGCAGGATAATGCACGACCGCATGTTGCAGGTCCTGTACGGGCCTTTCTGGATGCAGAAAATGTTCGACTGCTGCCCTGGCCAGTACATTCTCCACATCTCTCACCAATTGAAAACGTCTGGTCAATGGCGACCGAGCAACTGGCTCGTCACAATACTCACTACTCTTGATGAACTGTGGTATCGTGTTGAAGCTGCATGGGCAGCTGTACCTGTACACGCCATCCAAGCTCTGTTTGACTCAATGCCCAGGCGTGTCAAGGCTGTTATTACGGCCAGAGGTGGTTATTCTGGGTACTGATTTCTCAGGATCTATGCACCCAAATTGCGTGAAAATCCAATCACATGTCAGTTCTAGTATAATATATTTGTCCAATGAATACCCGTTTACCATCTGCATTTCTTCTTGATGTAGCAATTCTAATGGGCAGTAGTGTAAAAGTTGGTTCTGCGTCGAGCCAGCGATGGGCGTGTCATGGCTAGAGGCGGCCGCGGTGGTCTAGCGGTTCTAGGCGCTCAGTCCGGAACCGCGGGACTGCTACTGTCGCAGGTTCGAACCCTGCCTCGGGCATGGATGTGTGTGATGTCCTTAGGTTAGTTAGGTTTAAGTAGTTCTAAGTTCTAGGGGACTGATGACCACAGATGTTAAGTCCGATAGTGCTCAGAGCCATTTGAACCATTTGTCATGGCTAGAAAGAGGGCAGCTGACGGCCTGCAGTCAAATAGCCTGCGTGCTGAACACACTGGACCTACAGCTGGAGTTATGGTCTGGTGGAAGATTTCGTATCACAACAGGAGCGTTCTCGTGGTTAGCCCGCGCGCCTTGACTGCAATATACTGCTTCGACCCATTATGCTGTCATTCATGAACAGCATTTCCGGTGGGGGGAGAGGGCGTTTTCCTACATACTGCTGTTGTAAGCTAACATGCTCTGCAATGTATCGACACGTTGCCTTGGCCCGCTCAATCGCCAGATCTGTCTCTAATCGAGCGTATTTGGGACATCATCGGACGACAATTCTGGCATAATTCAAAAACAGCGCTAACGGTCCCTGCATTGCCCGACCAAGTGCAAAGGGCATGAAACTTCACCTCACAAACAGACGGCCGGCACCAGTGCAACACAATGCACGCACGTTTGCATGCTTTCATTCAACGTTCTGGCGGTTACACCGGTTATTAACGTACTAGAATTTCACATTTGCAAAGGATTATCTAGTGCGCACATTAACCCATGCTCTTGCAACGTTAATCATTTAATCCTGTTACCTAGACAAATGTATTCCCGAACTTTCATTACTCGGCATTAATTATTATTTGCTGTTGCGATTTTTTTCCGCCAGTGCATTTTCGTTTCTACAGTTTTCGCTTTGGGGAGTTAGTGAGACGCAGCTTTAGACCTTAGCTCGCCCGTGTGCTACCCTGTATTCTTACTGAGAAACAAGGAGTTATGACTCCAGATGTCATGACATGCACAGTCAAACCAGATACAGAGCAGTATCTTGCCTCACTTCGTAAATGAGTGCATGATTCCCGGCGGTGATGCAATAGCGGGCTGCAAATGTGTGAATCATTTCGCTTGTGAGGTCCTATTGACTGTGAGCGAAAGAATCTGCTGAGACATACTAACTTCGAGAAAACATGTGAGCCATCTGACGCCAGGCGGAACTTGGAAGAGGAGCTAAAGGTATTTCGTGGAACAAACAATGAATCAATAGCGAGTAATTTCGCACAGGAAAGTGAACTCACTAGCTTTCACCAGCCACGTTGGCAGCCTGTTATGTAAATATCATGGCGATTACGAATGTACCACCTCTGTAACAGGGCTTGGGATTATTCCTACCGACTTTACGTACAACAGTCCCTATCTGAAAAACTGTTCCAAATACTTACTCCAAACGCAACCACGCGACGTTTGTAAAACTCTCAGAATTCTTTGGTTCTTACAAAAATCAAATGTGTTACCTCTGTTTTACTAATAAATTTTCGAAACGCAATAGTCTTGAGGTACTTGTACTCAGAATTTTCCGTGTTAAATTAGGCACGTAATTACTCATAGTAGGTAAAAATGATACACTGAGTTCATTGTCTTCACACGTTCACCCGACTACCCGACTGGTCCAAGATATTCGTACCTCACGAAGGCGTATTATAGCTTCAGTATCGTTAGTTACAAGTAGTTCCGATAACATTAATTAGTGGATACAACATTTACAGCCGTGGACAATTGCAGGAATTTATAGAAGTTTCGGCAAATCTGAAGATGTAGCGCGCCTCAAGAATTAAATTTCGCAACACTTGCAATAAACTTTTTGGATCTTCAACCATTGATACTATTCATTCAATACAGTTTTGAAGGTAAATAACTATGATATGTAAAAGATAAGCGTATTTCATTAGTATTCGCAAAGTATAGTAATTCATATGGCTATGGTTATCACCAGTTTTGAGTCAATAATTCGAAATTTTGTTCCCATACTGTTAAGTGAAGCTTATACAATGAGCTTTCAAACAGAAAAGAAGACAAACCGCCAGACAAAATCTTGATGGATTAAAAAAAAGGTAAGATATGCCACTCTTGAAAATGGAGAAAGGCACAATTAAAAAAACAAATATCTTTTACACACCTTTGATGCCATCTATAATACCGTGTTGATTAACCAAGCTTTACTGAGGATCGTGTTAATGAATTTGTTGGTTTATTTTCATTTCTTCTCTTTTTTAATGTAAACTGTCATAACTAAAGATAAGAAATATGTGTTATGAAGGTTATACTCCAGACATGTCTGCGAAAACCAGGGGTACCATTACCCAGATAGTTACGAATAAGCTCCCGAAAACAACCGCATATTGCTCAGTAGAACTGACTTGGGCTAGGACTAGGACTAGGATTGAACCAAGGTGGCCCTCGTCGCCCTAATTTGCCCTTCGTGGTGGCATGTCAACTGGGTCATAGAATTCGTAATTGTATGAATGCATGTTTCACTGAGTTGCATTCCACAGAATTCGAGATGATGCCAGGTGCTGGAGGGAACGTCTTTCTACACCTCGAGTGTTCACAATTTGATGCTCTTTTCTACAGCGGATAATTGCCTTTTTTGGACCGGCTGTTAAATTTGTGTCCACAAAGGAGCATGGTGTATACCTACAGTATGAAATGGCAGTGTCTTTCAGGGTCTACAAAAATCTTTCTGCCGCCTGAAGCTGTATATAATATCATCAATGTGTGCAAGTTAGTTATTTAATTACATGTTCCACAGAAAGTTTTAAAGATTTTCTGTAACTCAAGTGATGTGGAACGAGTCAGTTCAAAGGATATGTATACATGAATAGTTTTAACGTCAATGAACGTAACACTTTTCAGTTCCGCTCATACAGCTTAACTTAAAACTTTTTTTTTCTTTTTTACAAGCTACCAGTTTTCAAATAAAGCTAGTCTATGGGATAGAACGAATTTTCCATGAGAAATGATTTTATGTACGTCTTAAAACTTGGTTTGCTATGCTTCAGATATTTTATGTTATTAGGCAAACGATCAAAAATTTTTGTAAATGCATATGGAGCTGCTTTCTGGGCACTGACAGTTTCAATAACGGGTAATAAAGGCTATTTTTTCTTCTTTGTAGGTATGGCCAACATTTTTGTGATGGTTTATTACGATGAATTTCTATAGCAAATATATATATATAGTGAAGGTGTAGTTAAAACGCATAACTCCTAGAAGAGGTACCTACACGATGAGTGCGGGTGAACACCACATATTATTCTTACTACTCACTTTTGTGGCGTTAGTACTTTCTTGTTAAGTGACGAGTTATCACAGAAATTTATTCCATAAGACATTGTTGAGTCGGTATACGCAAAACATGTTAGGAGATTGATTCTTTTGGTCCCAAAACTAGCAGTTATACTAATAGCAAAGGGAACAAAACTGATTCAGCAGATCAGTAACATACTTTTTTCCAGTTAAAGTTTACATCAACATATGTACCCAAACATTTGGATCATTTTACTCTGTTTGCTGACTCCTATTTATGTGCTACGTCAACTGTTGGCATTACTCTGTTATACAAAACTTAATGTGACATGTTTCCTAAAAATTCAGGGAGAGACCACTTTCAGAGAAACTCAGGGACATATCATTTTCAGATAATCACTTAATAATTCAACAACCATCTGTTTCTTTTTCTCTAATGGGATTTATTACTACAGTCGTTATCATCTACAAAAACGACCAGTTCTGCTTGGTGCATGTTACATGGGAGGTCCTTCACATATGTACTGAATAGAATTGGACGCATAACTGAACCCCTAAGCCTCTCTCTGTTTGCACAAGGAGGAAAGGTAAACTACTGTTGTGATTAAGTTGTGCAGCATGGAGAGAGGAAGTCTCGTGGTGGGAACTGGGGGCAGATGTCAGACAGGTACAGATTGTCCAGCCTAATTTTGCTACCTCATATATTTTCGAAATGAAAAAAATACGAAAAATGCAATTGGCCAGGAATGCACCTACGTCAAGGAGTTACACAATCAACAGGAATTTACGATCCATAAAAGAAACAAACACCACTTTCAACACAGTTAGGCTTTTTTAAATGGCACATGATTTTTTTTTTCGATCGAAATGAAATCTAGAGCTACATTCAGTGATGGTAATTGGTTTCAATGCCATAAACCTTATAACTTGCGAATACTTACAGTTTAAAATAATGGAACTGGTGCCACAGTTTCTGCCGTAATATTATAATGCCGTAATGCGGGTTGCCTGTACCGTCCTGAAGCCTACTCTAGCCAAACCTTGCTCTGCATATTACGGTAGAAACTGTGGCGCCGTTGCCATCCTTTTAAAGTACAAGTATTCCAGAAGGTATGAGGTCTGCAAAAGTGAAAATAAGTGTGCCGTTTCTAATTGTACCTCTAGTTTTCATTTCCATAGAAAAAACGTGCTTCTGTCATTTGAACAAACGTAACTTTGTGTTGAAAGTGATGTCTGTTTACATTTATGGATTGGGCATCCCTGCCCATTATGCGAGCCCTTGACAATGGTGCATCCCAGGCCAATTGCATTTTTCATATTTTGCGTCGTTTTGGAAATATATAAGGTGGCTACACTCTGTATACCGGGTGAAGAAAACATGCTGCACTTGACGGTCGACGCTATTCCTCATCCCAGTTCAAGATAAAAGTATTCACCAATACGTTTAATAGAAATGAGATCTAGCCACCGAGGCTCTATCAATGTTATAACTGCGTGCAGCATGGCCACGAACAAGTAGCTTGAGCTCTGCACTCTGCTGGAGTTGTTCCAGTAGCTAAGTGAGAAATCGGCTTCTGGCTGTGGTGAGGCGCACACGCCTTGTCTGCGTATCGCGTGTTGTGCTGCTTGCGAGCGAGCGCGCGTTTGTTTACTTATGAGTAGCGGCTTACTCGAACCATCCAGGTTAGCCGAGAGCGCTAATGCGCTGCTTCCCGGACTCGGGCAGGCGCGCCGGCCCCGGATCGAATCCGCCCGGCGGATTAACGACGACGGCCGGTGTGCCGCCCAGCCTGGATGTGGTTTTTAGGCAGTTTTCCACAATCCCCTAGGTGAATACCCGGCTGGTCCCCACATACCGCCTCAGTTACATGGCTCGCAGACATTTGAACACTTTCGTACTATTCGATGGATTACACTAGTCGCAGTCATTTGGGGTACACTACTTCCGTCCCGGGGGTTACGGGGTGGCGGCAGGAAGGGCATCCGGCCACCCCTTCCACTAACTGCCAAATCCGATTAACCATGCCGACCCTGCCTACCTACGAGAAAAGGCATAAGCGAAAGAAGAAGAAAGAAAGAAAGCGGTTTATTCGGAGTCTGACTTCACTGACCATTTTCTTACCGCCACGCCACAATTAAATTAACTTTTACATTAGATTACGAGCGACCGTAGGCGTATGAAGTTGAACGTTTTATATGGGATGAAATGCGTCTCCCGCCACAAGACTTTCTCGGAATACGTTTTTCAGTCCTTAGTACTACTGTGTACATAAAGCTGGCGAATGACAAGCTGTGCGCCGACGTTGTGGGGCGCCACGATAACGATCTCTAGTTTGGATACTCTTACAGTCATATAGGGACTGTACTGGTTGATCACGCTGGTTTTGGCCTCCGAACGTTGAAGTACCGTCGGACGCTGTGGTGGCCGCTTTTAAACCTTACCGCAACGTCGTCAGTCACGTGGCCAAAAACTGCAAGACATTCGAAACGTACCATGTCCTCAATGGTGTCCGTCAGATAAAAATTGAACTACGGAAACAAGTGCCTTCCTACTTGGTTATTGCCGGCTGCAGGGCTGTCGTCATGTACGATGGCCAGCCGCGCGCCTGTTCAGGCTGTGACCAAGAAAGCCATGTCCGTTCTGGATGACTCCGACGTAGTCTGGTTCAGACGCCGATCGGAGACGTCGCTCCTCCTGCAGCGCCCACTGTGTTACCTCTGTCTTACACGTCTGCGGCGGTCCTGCCTGCTATGCTCCCTCTTAATCAGTGGGCTCCTCTCGACAACGCGATGGACATTTCGCCTGCCTCTCCTACACCCCTGCCGGAGGCAGCACAAATGAACGACAACTGCCAGCAGGCACAAGCTGTCTGTCCCGACCCCATGGTTGTTGATCATGGAGCTGTACCTACCTCTTCCTTTCTGCCATCAGGATACATATCGGACGATAACCGCCGGCCATCTGACACGGAACAGCATGTTAGGAAACAACGGTCGCCGAGGAAACGGAAGACACAACGCCGTACCCCTTCTGATGACTGCGTCCATCGGATGTCTGCACAGGATGACGACCCTGCTAATGATGGTGCACTGTCCTCTGACGCCCTGACACCTGACGACTCGACGTTCTTCCCTGCCTCCATCTCAAGCCAGCGTCCACCTCCGGACACCGACCTTCCCCCATCTGAGACTGATGTGGTTGCCTCACTTTCTGTGTCTGACGCTAACTGTGGGCGCACATCTGATAATGTTCCACTGGGCTGGCCCAGTGACACGTCTCTCTCCTGGGCGGACGACTTCGATGCTGAGGATGAATGCTGTGGAGGTGTACAGAACGATGGACTCCCCTTGGTGAGGTCGGGTCCCTCCACGTCACAGTGTTGTGCCCTTCCATGGGGGCCTAACAGGGAGTTCCCTGGGCTTTCCTCGTGTTTGAATCGCCTGTCCCCCTGGCGATGGCAGCTTTCCAGACTTATCACATAGCCACGGTAAATGCCAACACTGTTTGCATACGCCACAAACTGGCTTTACTTCATGACATGCTGTATGCCACGGACGTTGACGTAGCTCACCTTCAGGAGGTGCATGTTGCAACTTTTTGTGTTCCCCATGGTCTTGCAGAACATGTCTATCATGCTTCGCCTACTTTTGATGGGGTGAGGATCCTCTTACATGACGGTATCCTTACTGATGCAGATCCCTATCTCCCTGATGTCAGAGTTATGGCTCTCATGTTTAGTGGCAGCAGGATCTTCAATGCCCATGCTCCATCTGGTTCGGGTCGCCGCCATGAACGTTCCGACTTCTTCTCACAGACAGTCATGCCTCTTTTCCTGGGTCGGCAGGATGCATTGATCATGGGAGGGGATTTCATCTGCACCCAGGCACCCAAAGGCCAAAATCTACGTCACACTCCGTGCGCGGTGCTAGCGACAATTCTCCAGCATCTCAACCTATTGGATTCTTGGGAGCATGTTCATGGCGACCGTCCAGGGTTTACACATTTCATTAGCCATTTCTTCCATCTCCCACAATATTGTTGGTGCGGTGCAGGCTGCTGAAGTCTGGCCCACTGTGTTCTCTGACCATAACTCATATATCTGTGCCACCAATCTCTGCCGCCAAATGGTGTGAAGCGGCTGTGGACCATGGAAACTGAACACGATCCACCTTACTTCATCCGACTGCCAGCGGTTCATCTAGACCACATGGGCAGCTTATCGTAGATGCCGTGATGCCTATCCGTCTGCCCTGTCATGGTGGGTGCTCTGTGGTGAGCGTGCTCTCCGCAAGGCATTGATTGGTTATGGAAGGAGGTAGCAGCGTGGCGGCGACCAACTCATGAATTCTGTTTCATCATTCTCCGGGATTGTCGTATGAGCCGTATTCGCCAGAGCGCCAGGCGATGGCGAAGCCTGCCAAGGCACAGCTCACGTCCCTCTCCTGTCGCCACCTTGAGGGAGCTATGGTCAGGGCGCGCGCACACACGATGGATTAGTGCAAGAGCGTTCATCTGTGTATGATGTCATAGTGGAACAACGCCACCGTCGGAGAAATTTGATTAATGTTCTTACAGCTGATGATGGGCAGCGTTTTGATGCTCAACAGGATATCGGGTCTGCCCTCCTTGCACATTATGTCACGCTGTGCTCTGAACAACGTCACCACCCTGCCAGCATTGGTTCAAATGGCTCTGAGCACTATGGGACTTAACATCAGAGGTCATCAGTCCCCTAGACTTAGAACTACTTAAACCTAACTAACCTAAGGACATCACACACATCCATGCCCGAGGCAGGATTCGAACCTGGGACCGTAGCAGCAGCGCGGTTCCAGTCTGAAGAGCCTAGAACCGCTCGGCCACAGCGGCCGACTACTGCCAGCATTACGGCGGTCTCCATACTCTTCTTTGGCTGGGTCCCATGGATGCGAGGATGAATCTGATTGATAATGTCATGGAGGACGAAGTTCATGACGCTATCCAGGTGGGTTCTATGAATAGGTCACCTGGCCCTGACGGCGTCACGCTGGAGTCTCTTCTGGCACTAATGTGGACGGAAATTTGTCAGGACCTTACGTCACCTTTTCTGCTGATTCCAGACGGTTTCCTCATTCCCATGTACAAGCCTCGGGGTATCTCACAGAAATGCGATTACCGCCCCTTGACGTTACTCAACAGCGATACAAAGATCGTTACCCGGCTGTTGGCTGTGTGGCTTATATGGACAGCTCGGTACGTGGTTTCCCCCAATCGAACTTCTTTGAGTGGTACCAATATCATCCGCACTGCTCTCTGCCGCTATCGGGACATAATCGCTCTTGCTCACACATATCGTATGCCTGGACTTCTGGCAGCGCTTGACTTCAGTCAGGCCTCCCATTTCGAACTGTCAATCAGTGCGTCACGGCTGCCCGCTCTCTCCACTGTTGCATGCATCCGCCATGGAACCACTGTTACGTGGCCTCCTTCAACACCTCTCTGGGTTGCCCCTATGAACAGGTATTCAGCTGCACTGCATATGCAGAACATCTCGTCATCGTTCCTAGTAGCACTGCTGAGGTCAGAGAGTCACTAGCATTGGTTACCACCTACGGCAAAGCTTCTGGTAGCTGCCTTAACATCCCCAAATCGAGCGCCGTGACTATATGTACTGGACTTCCTGTTAACAGTGCTGCTCCTTTGCGTATAGCTGATGCTCTCCGAAGCTTAGGACTCAGTTTCTCAAGTGATCTGCGGTGGACAATTGCCCTCAACTGCCGACGTCTACTTTCCCAACTATGAGCTGGGCTCTTAGATCACCGTTTACGAGCACTCGATCTTCTGCAACGCACGCAACACGTAAATTTATGTTTGTCGTCACGTGTCCTCCACGTGGCACACACACTTCCTATTCCGCCACCTGTGGCCCACCGCATGCTAGTGGCATTGGGTTCATTTGTTTTCCACGGATTACTATCAAGATAAGGTACGAACCCCTACCCTCCCGCGGTGCAGGGAAGGTTTAGGTCTGTATCATGAGCCTGACAGAGCGGTAGTCCTTTTCATTGGCTCTCTGATGACGTTGTGGCGCCGTAGTCCTAAGTGCCTTACCAGCCTATTACTGGAGGCCCTTGCACCATACTCTCTCGCAGTACCCATCCAACTTTCGGAAGTCCCGCCGCTCTTCTTTTACTTCCGCCACTTTTTCCTTGAACTGAGCTACGCCAATACTGTGGTACTGCCGGCGCGATTGTCATCCATAAAGGCGATCTATGATTTCCTTCAGTAGTACAGGTCACCAAATGTGGTTGAGGGGAGCTTCCCCACGTCGACTGGCGTGCGGTTTGGCGATCGGTGTGCGCTCCTTATCTTGACACTGATGTCCAGTATGCGTGGTACCTTACTGTCAATGGGAAGCAAGTATGCCGGCCACGTCTTCACAGGATTCACCTCGCAGACACCCCATTGTGTGCAGACAAGCACCGCCTGGTGTGCAAATTGACGAGAGGTGTCTGGTTCTTGGTGCGACAGATGTTGTCCCTACCCATACGACTCCTCATCAGATACCTACTCAATTGCTCCTCTTTCCAGACGCGGGATACTTCCCGCAAGCAAAGACGAACTCTGTGTGGAAGATTTGTGGACACGCACAACAGGCTACTTGTTTGCTGATGACGAGAAATGTATCCTTGACTTTTGGCAGTTCCTTAATGACGCCACTATGCAGCTGTCCGCATTCCAAAATACAGACAATTTTTCTCTAATTTTCTCAGCAGTGTCTTGCTTAACCCACCCCAGAACTGGGGTGTTTCTGTCATGAAGAGTTGATCCCCGCCTCTTCCACACTTAGAATCGATATATTTGCTGGTAATCGGAATGTTCCTCTTAGTCTGACCTCATCCTTCGCCCTCCTCCTCGCTAGATGCCTGTTTCCTGATATCTCAGTGGTATTAATGACAAAAACAAATAAATGAAAAAGAACGAGAGGAAAAATAAATAAATACGATGTTCATTGTACCTCTACTCCACTTTCCCAACGCTTTCCTTGGTTCCTGGACGGTGGGAACGGGACATCGTGACCAGGCCTCGGGATGCGACCCCTGCCCACTTTGCCCCCACATCTTCCTTTGGGCGCTGGAAAGATTCTTTAAAAAAAATTGCCCTTTAGCGGGTCCGAGTTAACAAAAATGTGAGACAGGGCAATGCCCTGAGGAATGGATATACCTACTCGCCGATGTTTGAGCCATGTGCACGCCAAGCTTCTTTTTTCAGTTAAAGCATCTAATTGTTCCCAATTTACATCTCCACAATGTGGTATCTTGTATTTCTTTCTGTTACTGATACCATTATTGAAACATTAAGATATGACATGAACTTATTACACACGTAAACGACCACTTTGTTTCATCCATGATGCAAATGAAGCCAATAGAAAATTACAGTGGATGGAATAAGATCATCTGTATCCAGTGAGGTACAAAAGACACAATAGGTATGCTACATTAGATTTCACATTATGCTACACACAGTATTTCCATTCTGTACTTTTTACATCCAGGTTTATCATCACAGAGCTGGTAAATACACATACGAGTAATGTTCACTTTAGCAAAGATGTTCAAGGTGAGAATGAGATTTTCACTCCGCAGCAGAGTGTGCGCTGATATGAAACCTACTCGCAGATTATAGCTGTGTGCCGGACCGAGACTCGAACTCGGGACCTTTGCCTTTCGCAGGCAAGTGCTCTACTATCTGAGCTACCCAAGCACGACTCACGCCCCGTCCTCTCATTCTGGAAACATCCCTCAGGCTGTGGCTAAGCCATGTCTCCACAATATCCTTTCTTTCAGGAGTGCTAGTTCTGCAGGTTCGCACGAGAGCTTCTGTTAAGTTTGGAAGGCAGGAGATGAGGTACTGGCAGAAGTAAAGCTGTGAGGACGCGGCGTGAGTCGTGCTTGCGTAGCTCAGATGGTAGAGCACTTGCCTGAGAAAGGCAAAGGTCCCGATTTCGAGTCTCGGTCCGGCACACAGTTTTAATTTGCCAGGAAGTTTCATGTTCAAGCTGGGTACCATGCATCCTTTAAGTGTCCCCACAAATAAAAATCTAGTGGATTAAGATCGGAGGATGTCGAGGCCAGAACGTTGGACCTCCATGACCAATCAGTTTCCATGGAAGCGCGTCGTTTAAATAGTTACACACATTAATTTCAAAGTATGGCGGTACATCATCATGCTGAAACCATAGCTGTCAGTGAACGCCATGTGGAACGTTTTCTAATGCACCAGCTAAACGTATGACACAGGGTCTTATTCAACTTGTCCAGCAATAGGTAAGACCCTGAAACCACTCCTTCCAGCCCTCAGGGTTATGCCAAAGTATGCCTGAATGCCACATTCGTGGGTGACATGTGGGTTGTGCTCCGACCAATAATGCTGTTGTGGAGGCGAGTGAAGCTACATTCTTCAGTTAACATCTTGTTATTTATGAAATGTTCATTATCTTCCACTTGGTGTAAAAGCCATCCACAAAATTGTCCTCGTCGAATGCAGTCCTCTGACAACTAGTGTTGAGTTAACATGTCACATGTAACATGTTGAGTTAACATGTAATATGGATGCAGTTCATCATGCAACACTTCAACAGCCAGTGTCTGAGTTACCAGAATTGCCTTGCAATTCCACCGGTACTTTGCCGAGGTGATTGGTGAATGGTTTCAAGAATCGCGTCCTGCGTTTGTGGAATACGTCTAGTCCTTGGGCGACCTCTGTCCATTACTTGCAGACCAGCACCATGAACATACTGACACGTTCATCATCTGTGTACTGCATTGGGAAGCCACCCTACATGAACTTTACAGGACCTCTTATGGTTGTACACTGTCCGGTTAGTAGACACATGCACACAATTTAATGAATCGCACTGTCATGTGAGACGCTGTTACCATCTGACAAAATGATGTCGTTTTTATAAATGACGAGAACTAGGGAACGGATGTCTAAAATATTAAAAAGGAATCTGATAAGGATTCAAACCACAGCTCGATGGTGGATATGGGTCTGATGTCCTAGAAGTCTACTCAGTGAGCTACGATGACTGCTATGCAGTGTGGGGTGATAACATCTCTGTACATTCTGATGCACGGCACTGGGTAACAGTGATGCCAGCTCCTCATTCTCATACATTTGTTTTCAAAATGCATCCGATATAAATCTGGATGAGGAATCGCGTGCCGACCTCCAACTGTGACATTTTTTCTTTACCCTGTATTACAGCCATGTTCAGTGTTATGCTGGTGATGGAGGAAAGGAGTGCTCCAGGAATTTGTTACAAACATCGCGCGTGCCAGGACGACCCGCCAGGGTAGCCGAGAGCGCTAATGCGCTGCTTCCTGGACTCGGATAAGGGCACTGGCGCCAGATCGAATCCGCCTGGCGGATTAACGATGAGGGCCAGTCAGCCAGTCAGCCAGCCTGGATGTGGTTTTTAGGCGGTTTTCCACATCCCGCATGGTGAATACCGGGCTGGTCCCCACGCTCCGCCTCAGTTACATGTCTCGCAGTATTTGCAGATGCTCGCACTACTTCATGGCTTACACTAGACGCAGACAGCTGGGGTACACTACTTATGTCCCAGGGGGTTTGGGGTGGCACCAGGAAGGGCATCTGGCCACCTTTTGCAACTAACATTGCCAGATCCGTACTAACACGGCCGAAAGAAAGAAAACTGCACATACCAGGATGCTGGAACGCTCCTTTCCTGAACTGCTAATGATTTTACGAGAAAGCAACGGAGAATAGGTGAGAAACACTATTTCAGCACTGTTCTATGATGGTTGTCATCAACCTTGGCTACAAGGCAGTGTAAAGTGCGGTCATGCCAGGGGAAAGGCACAACCTCTAGAGAGCAGTCTGACAGACAAGCAAATTTAAGTTATGGAGTATTCCGATGGTGCTCAACAATAAATCTACAGTTCAACAGAGTCACAGCTAATTATTTCTAGAACTGTGTGGTAATTCTGTAATGAATTAAAAGTCTGCAAGTCAGATTCCATGAAGAGGCAACACTTATTACCACCTGCTCCTTGTGGACACCAATGCTTACAGGTGGTTACAGAATAATTACTACATTTACTTGCAATAAGGCCTTTAGGTAGCTAAACTGATTGTCAGAAACCGATTTTTTCTGACGAAATTACATGTTAAAGCCTGAATCGACTTTGCTGATTCAGTCAAATATGATTTAACGATCGCTAGTTGCTTTACATGAAAAGTCTTTGGCAATCAGCGATTCCAACATATTATTTAGTCAGCCTGATGGCTGTTTCACTGCAGTCAAAAATACGAGATGGATAACTTCTTGCTCAGTCTAATAATTTGAAACCTGATGGTCAAGGAGGGCAGGATTCGGTTACAATTGTGGATGGAGCCGTAATCAGTTACTATTGGTTGGCTTTTCTTTCAATCACAAACAATTTATTTAAAATCAACAACAAATTAAAATCATGGCAATAATTTTAAAATTGTTTCACGGCTGAAGACCTTAATGGGAATAAATTATGAAATGTTTAAACTTGTTCTAATTTACAATTACAGTTATTTAAATATAAAAGACAAATCGCCAAAGATCTTAAACCTTACTGATAAATTAGAATTACCGAATTAGGATTTTAAAACAAGTAACGACACTCACGGTTGAAGGCCTTAATGGCAATAAATTAAGAATTGTTTCTCGGCTGAAGGCCTTAAACGCCAAGAATGGCAATTACTAAAATAATTTAACAATATACAATAATACAGCAAATATAATAACAAAGGTTAATTCAAAGGACAAGCAACTGATCACCAAACAGGTGAGATAAATGATGGTAACTTGGTAATACAATCATAAAATAACACAATAAAAAAACACAAGGGCCAGTCACGGAAGGTGCTCCAGGAATCGCTTCTGAGTTGGTCAGGCCAAAAACACTTTCGCGAACGATAAGAAAGGTAGTCAAGAATTGCATTCACACCACAAGATGGTAACTCAGACTAATGGCAGTCTAACGAGTGATTAATGATGATCTTGCTGAGGCTACCTGACGTCCAATAAACCAAATGCAAAGATGTAAAAATACGCCAAAGTCGGAGCCGGCGGTCTCGACTCCACCCGCAGAATACTGTGCTTAGAGCGTCTGGAACAAGAAAGGAATCACTACCAGCAAGGTAGAAGAATCGTCAACCAACCTACACTCAAGAAAGCTGTCAAACTCACACGCCTCACCAGGCAGTGGCGGCAAGGCGATGAAACATACACTGACATTACATACACTAACCCTCAGTGCAGGTAACTGGGGCGTTAGCGGCCACCAGGCAGTAAAATACCGCTGGTTGAACTAAGGAATTGTAACAAGCTGAAGGAAGTAAATATAAATTAGAATCCCAGGAAAGCTAATCAGATCCGCCTTTCCCAAGCACTCCACTCGCTGCTCTTTGCCTTGGCGACACTACGAGCAGCAACGCAAACCCGAGTCACTGGAGAATCGCAAGATTTCACAATGGTGGAGGTTTGTCTACTTGAATTGAAATGCACTCAACTTAAAACTTGCAGGATCCGGTTTCGACGAGGTCGTGCACCCTCGTGACCATAGCCCTTCCATCCGGCAGTCCATGCGCGCCACGAGCGGCCCCAGCTTGTTCGCGCTCTGCGCGGACCTTGCTCCTCCTGCGTCCCCAACCGAACTGCTCACTCACGCGACCCGGAAGAACAACGACGTCACCCCAAAGATAGGGCCACAGTTACTACATATCGATAACGCCGTTGCTGCCACTAGCAGACAGGCAACGCTTGCGAAACCGAGTGGCGCCAGTCAACACAAGAAGAATACAAACAGCTGCAGCCATGCCAACTAAACGATACAATCTAGCCTCCAACAGAGGATGGAAACCTACAACAGCACCAACGCGAGCTGCAGTACGGAACATATTTCTTATGTAGATTTATACGTTTTAAGAAATATTAAAGGACTGCAGAATACAAATGACATTAAAACCGGTGATACCGATGTTGTTGTATTAGCTCATGTCAGACGTGCTCAGTAGACAGCTATGCGAGCACCGGCTTTCACGCTCGCTCGCTGCCTGGATTGTGAGCGCTCGCGGTAAGATGGGACGATCAGACGTCATTATGCTGAGCAGGGAAGTGCAAAGTGTGCACATCTTGAAAGCAATGACGGCTGTTTAGTTCGCCGTAGCTTTAGACGCAAGTTTATATACCTAGTGGCACAGTGCTAAGTGAAGATTGCACGTTTTAAATCGATGAAAAGCGGCATTATGGGTGGGTCAGAAACTTCAAAGTGAAGATCGGACATTACCAACACGAATGTACAAGACGTCTGTGTGGTATGACTAGTCACAGTTAGTTTACAGGTAGATAACTAAAACTATATGGAGACAGAACATGGTTTATAAGTTTTACTCGGTCTTAAATGTGTGAAAGGCTTGCTTGCACTCCAGTCAGTTTTTGGGTATTCTTATTATCCCAATAGACAAACGGCAGAACGTTGAGGAGGAGGAGATTAGTGTTGAACGTCCCATCGACAACGAGGTCATTAGAGACGGAGCACAAGCTCGGGTTAGGGAAGGATGGGGAAGGAAATCGGCCGTGCCCTTTCAAAGGAACCATCCCGGCATTTGCCTGAAGTGATATAGGGAAATCACGGAAAACCTAAATCAAGATGGCCGGACGCAGGATTGAACCGTCGTCCTTCCGAATGCGAGTCCAGTGTGCTAACCACTGCGCCACCTCGCTCGGTCCGCAGAACGTTGTTAAACATCACACACCAGCTGTTCTATAAGTTCATCGTTAATTGACACCATATAGAAGCGATTGGCACAGAGTGCAGGGGGACATATTGTAAATACTGTTTGTTGGTGACAAGTAAACTAACAGTCATGCACAGGGTCAAACTCACGATCCATTCAGTAGGCCTCCAACCTGGTAATACCATGGTTCTTAGCCAAGGAAGAAGTATAAATATATCACTGTCTCATGTCTGGATATTTAGTAAAATCTCTAACATCGTTACCATGCCTTTGTCGACATCAGAACTTCTGATTTGACATTTCAGTTTGATACAAACATTTACTCTATAGTTGGAGCGCAACCACGTTAAACAGTCAATCCCAACTTCCTTATCGTTGTCCACAACAATATTACTGTTTCCCTGGCAATCTCCTTCCGCGTAGAAGTCGTGGTTTGATATTAGTCAGTCACACATCTGCATTTTGTTAAAAATCTCGATAAAATCTTGTGTTCTGTTCAAACCCAAAAGATAATAGTTGTTTACACAATGCTGTTGCAATGTCCCTGGCCGCTTTTTCGTTTAGAACATCCATTTTAATGTCAGCTTATTTCACTTTCCATGGTATAGCTACAGGATCTCTACAGGATCTCCCTTCAAAATAATTTCCAGTGCTTACTCGACGATTTTTTTCCCAATATTTCTCTTCTCGCCACAATTTCATTTCCATGTAGGAGAAACGGTGGCTCTGCCTTCAGACAGTGTCTCGCAGTGATGAGCGTATTAAATTTACTTTTTAGATAATAGTTAAATGGCCCATACATCTCCTTCTTTAACATTGGTGAACACCCTTTTTCTAGTCGCTCTTGATTGTCCACTTTATCACAAATTTTAACTACCATAATGTTATCGCAAAATGGTTCTGTAATGGGTGCAAGTGCATTTAAATTCTTCTTTCTAAGGAGGATACCATTTTCAGTGTCCTTGACAATGCTAGTAACAAGAGTATCCAGGTTTTCCAGAATTAACCAGTAACCAAAGTGTGCATTGGTTGCCCTTGTTTTCCTCCCTAATAGCTGAGGCATGTTTAGCATTTTGGAGAAATCCATCCTGACCTCTTCCAGGGCCACAAGAAGACCTATACCCTCACTGCAGATCACAGGTGTCGAATGGAGAGAAACCACGTGTGATTGATAAATAATACAGGTACTTTTGAACACTAATTTAATTATGTGCTTTGACAAGATATTATGCCAGTGTGACAGTCACATGTCTGATGCGAATGCAAAGCCAAAACGACGCCGGCACAACACCAGTGCAGCGCCGTAAGACAATTTGAATACTTTTGGATAAAAGAATAATTAATTTGTTATAACAAACACCTAAGCACTGAGCTAAAATCGAGAGCATAGTGCTACAAAACAGTGAGAATCCATTCATCCTCGAAGTACAGATGGTAAATGGTAGTACTTGCACAACTAAACGATAAAAATTAAAATTGTTTCGAGGGTGGTCGGTCACGCTTGCACGCCACTGTCCATCCCACGTTTTCGTAAAATGCATAACATTGGCTACAGGGAGGGGGGGGGGGGGGGTTAGTTTTGAGAATGGTGTCATTGCCCAAGTATTGAATGCTAGCGTCGGCTATTCCAGGGAAACTTGATGCTGACATCAGAGTTTGCAGGAATGCTGACGCCAGTGTCAATGATTTGCCCCAGAACCTTCTTCGATCCCCTACTCAGTCGAGCATCTTAAATTTCAATCCAGAAAAAAGGCTTTCATGTGTATTTTATCTTTTCTGTAGGGGAAAAGCAGATAAAACAGGAGATATATTCGTCTCGTCTTCCGTGTTGCTGATATCAATATGTGTAATGTACACTTGATTTGTTTCAAACAACTGTCAAATGTCTCGTCGATGAACCGCGTGACTGCTACGGTCGCAGGTTCGAATCCTGCCTCAGGCATGGATGTATGTGATGTCCTTAGGTTAGTTAGGTTTAAGTAGTTCTAAGTTCTAGGGGACTGATGACCACAGATGTTAAGTCCCATAGTGCTCAGAACCATTTGAACCATTTTTTTGATAAGAAAGATTTCGATTTTCATGCGGGATTTGCTCCACTTCACAACTGAACACTAGGATTCTTCTTCAGATCGATACCGAACACAGCAGTGGTGGTTTACGTTACTTTTTTATGCTGAAGATCAAGTGCTGGTCCCTGTACTCTATGAACGTTTTGATACGAGTTTACATACGATAACTTCACCTTGCGGAACGAAACATTCTGAGCATTCGAGGGCGTGTCACCCAACGCCTCGCAATGACACCCGCCCTGCCTTTAGCTTCTAAACGAAATTCTGCCACAAGGCTTAGACAAAGAATACTGAACAGGAACAGTACACATTCCTTCGTTAACATGTTATCGCTGAGATCTCTGCATGCGAAATTTGTTTCGGGATAGAAAGTACTTCATGGTAGGTGACGTAAAGCAGATCCGGACAAGGCTGTGCATTCTCTTTGGCGTTCCGGCACCTAGCAGGAAGACGTTGCTTAAGCAATCTGGACGAGTTTCAAGCGGTTCTGCCTCAGGGATACAATTCAGCACTGCTGCTTAGTGATCGACTACCGTGCGTTATTTGTGACTAAATTCAGGACTTTGAGACATAGAACTCAATAAGTTTTTCTTACACATTGTATATTATATATAGGGTGGTCCATTGATCGTGACCGGGCCAAATATCTCACGAAATAAGCGTCAAACGAAAAAACTACAAACAACGAAACTTGTCTAGCTTGAAGGGGGAAACCAGATGGCGCTATGGTTGGCCCTCTAGATGGCGCTGCCATAGGTCAAACGGATATCAACTGCGTTTTTTTAAAATAGGAACCCCCATTTTTTTATTACGCATTCGTGTAGTACTTAAAGAAATATGAATGTTTTAGTTGGACTACTTTTTTCGCTTCGTGATAGATGGCGCTGTAATAGTCACAAAGTATAAGTACGTGGTATCACGTAACATTCCGCCAGTGCGGACAGTATTTGCTTCGTGATACATTACTCGTGTTAAAATGGACCGTTTACCAATTGCGGAAAAGGTCGATATCGTGTTCATGTATGGCTATGGAGATCAAAATGCCCAACGGCCGTGTGCTATGTATACTGCTCGGTATCCTGGACGACATCATCCAAGTGTCCGGACCGTTCGCCGGATAGTTACGTTATTTAAGGAAACAGGAAGTGTTCAGCCACATGTGAAACGTCAACCACGACCTGCAACAAATGATGATGCCCGAGTAGGTGTTTTAGCTGCTTTCGCGGCTAATCCGCACATCAGTAGCAGACAAACTGCGTGTGAATCTGGAGTCTCAAAAACGTCGGTGTTGAGAATGCTACATCAACATCGATTGCACCCGTACCATATTTCCATGCACAAGGAATTGCATGGCGACGACTCTGAACGTCGTGTACAGTTCTTCCACTGGGCACAAGAGAAATTACGGGACGATGACAGATATTTTGCACGCGTTCTATTTAGCGACGAAGTGGTCCCACTAAAAAATTCATATTTATTTACGTACTACACGAACATGTAATAAAAAATGGGGGTTCCTATTCTAAAAAACGCAGTTGATATCCGTTTGACCTATGGCAGCGCCATGTAGCGGGCCAACCACAGTGCCATCTGGTTTCCCCCTTCAAGCTAGACAAGTTTCGATCTTTGTAGTTTTTTCGTTTGACGCTTATTTCGTGAGATATTTGGCTCGGTCACGATCAATGGATCACCCTGTGTATGTTCTAACGGTAACATCAGAAATTATATGACACTCTTTGCTGACAAAATGCAGAAATACCCCCAGAGAACCGATGACTAGCGCAGGGAATGGGGGTTAACTACGAACTTGAATAAATGTAACATACCGCGACAGTCCAAAAAGTTCATAGGTTAATAAGTAGAGAAAAATTAAGATCACGGTTTTAATGCTTCGGGATTGTACATAGTCTCCCTCGCACTTGAGTGCAGCGCACAGAACGTTCATGAAACCATTAGAAACAGGCAGAAAAGTCCCTCTTTCGAATGCTGTCCATCTCATGCTAATATTGGCTTTAATGTCGAAGCGCTGAACCTTCATGTGAATTTCTGCAGTTCGTCGTTTTTTTGTAGGTTCGCATTGATAACATTAAATTTCGTCACCTTTGGTGATTTTTTTTTTTTTTTCAGACAAGAGTTGTCTGCGTTTTGCATTTCAGTCAAAGTCAAGTCGTGGCAAGCGTCCACAGTTCTTTTTTTTGGGGGGGGGGGGTCATGAATGGGAGGGGAGGAGGCATGTGGAGTGGAGTGAGATCAGTGTATGCAGGACTACTTTGCATGCTTTTCTCTCTTTGTCCGCAGCTCGTGGCTAGCGTTGCTGCCTCTGGATCGCGGGGTCATGCGTTCGATTCCCAGCCTGGTTGGGGATTTTCTCCACCGGGGGACTGCGTGTTTGTGTTGTCCTCATCATTTCACGTTCATCAGTGGCAGTGACAGTGACGAGGCAGGACTGAGTAAAGATTGGGAATCTGTACGGGCGCTGATAACCGCGTGGTTGAGCGCCCCACAAACCAAACCTCTCAACCCTCTGTGCTTCCCTCTTCTTCAAAACATCCTGCAGAATGTCCTGAACAGTTGATTTAGAGATGTTGCTTCATTGCGAGATACTAACTATAACATAATACTACTTTGTCTGCTCACAAATCAGTGGTGGAATACACATCTGTTGTCCAAAGCTGCCATCGTAGTTATAGCGCTGACGTCGCTTCTGCGTCAGGAATAAAATCAGTCTAGGAACTCTATGGACGGATGGTGTATTATTCATAAATACGTTTCTGGTGAAAAATCGCTTGAGACAGTGACAACCGTAAAATACCTAGGAGTATCAGACCAGAGCGACCTAAATGGAATGACCACATAAAACTAATTGTAGGAAAAGCAGATGCCAGGCTGAGATTCATTGGAAGAGTCTTAAGGAAGCGTAATTCGTTCACAAAAACGGTAGGTTACAAAATAGTTGTTTCACCGATTTCTGAGTACTGTTCATCAGTGTGGAATCCGTATCAAGCAGGATTAACAGAAGAGATAGAGAAGGTCATAAGAAGAGGAGCGTGTTTCGACACGGGATGGTTCAGGAAGCACGGAGAAGGAAGGAAGATTAGGTCTTGACCTCCTGTCAACATCTAGGTCGTTAGAGACGGAGCACAAGTTCTGATTCTTTGAAGGATGAGGAAGAAAGTAACTAGTGCCCTTTCAAAGGAGTTTTCCTGGAGATCTATGGAAATCACAGAGAATCTAATTCTGGATGGTCGGACGCGGATTTGAACTGTCGTCCTCCCCAATGCGAGTTCAGTGTGCCAAGCTACTGAGCGCGAGAACGTTACAGAGCTGTTCAACAAAATTCCACTGGCATTCGCTGCTAGATAGGTCACTGCTGAAATTCCGAGACAGTACATTCGAAGATGGGCTGGGCAAAATACTACTTTCTACCACACATCGCACCCTGGCAAGAACAGTGACATCACACAAAACACAAAACTTGAAAAAAAACACGACTTAAATAATTCTAAAAAAATTACATTGAAATAATATAAGCTGCCTTTAAACTCCAGGTAAGTTCTGTCGTAAGTAAATTCCATTATATTTTTAGTGCACGTTGGGCACTTCACACGTATTATTCAGTGACATAAATTAAAAATTCCTGTTTTTTGGCTTACGTCTCGCTAGACGAACATGACGTAAAAATCGGTGAAGTTATCCTTGCGGAAGTTTATCGTCAGTCGTTTTTCCCACGCACCAGTGCGAATGGAACAGAGAAGAGGAAAAATTATAGTGATTCCAGAAGTACCCTCTGCCACACACCGCGAGGTGGCTTACGAAGTATAGATGTAAGATTTATATCGCTCCAGACGAACTTAATTTCACGTAGTTGTCGCGGCCTTCTTCCGTCTGTAAGTTGTTTCTACCGTTCACAAAAAAACTAGCGTGCTACAGGTCTCTGGCAGTGTGCGCCTAAGCTTAAGGCACTCGATGTGATGGTTATAGTGTATTCATAGATTGGCCATCGAACTGCATGTTTCCTTAATTGGACAGGAGATTAATCTTGGGTGTTATTCCTTCTCGCCATTTTATTGCAATACTTATTTCAGAAATCTCGAGTAGTTGTCATCTACGCTGTGTATCTTTTCCGTTCCATGAGTGCTACGTGTGCTGAGTGTTATGTCGTTAGCAAATTCGGTCATCTTGTCGTAGTGATGAAATGTAATTGCTGGTATGGAGTTGTTCTGATCGTGTTGGTTAGATTGCGTCGCCTTTTTGGGCAGTCTATCGTGCAGATGTCTTGTGCATACTAATCCCGATAGTCTAATGCCGTTTCATGTTAACTGATTCTCCCTTAGCTTCACGGTAAAACAATTTCATAGTTGTAACTTAGTGCAAAATTGTGGATGTTTTTCAGTATCACTTTACTTCGTTACCAATTTCTCGAATTAAAAACCAATCATCAGATTTTAACTGGCTGGCGTCGTCAAGGAGGGTAGAATTAGGGTGAACAACAACGAAAAAGCTGTGACACATCGAGAAAGAGGTACAAACCCAGAGTAAATTTTATCTTTGACAGTACAGTGGTAACGAAATTGAAAATGTTACACACTAAATTAATACATAGGGAACAAACCATTAAAACATTGACACTAAGCATCACAAAATAGAGTGTGTGTGTGTGTGTGTGTGTCCGCCCGCTGTGTGACGATGAGGGGAAACATAGGAGACAACATTAGCGAAGAATTACACTCAACGGAAGAGAGGATGTTCGTGTGATAAAATCGACTAGTAGCCAACGTTACAAGTTAAATTAATTTTTTTTAAAAATGTTCAAATGTGTGTGAAATCTTATGGGACTTAACTGCTAAGGTCATCAGTCCCTAAGCTTACACACTACTTAACCTTAATTATCCTAAGGACAAACACACACACACACTCATGCCCGAGGGAGGACTCGAACCTCCGCCGGGACCAGCTGCACAGTCCTCGACTGTGGCGCCTGAGACAGCTCGGCGAATCCCGCGTGGCTAAATTAAATTAACAGTCACAATAAAGTACAATTACCATAAGGAAAAAGTACTGAAGAATAGCTTGAACAGTTGTTACAAAGGAAAGGAGATGCAGAAACACTAGCGTATTACATTAATACTGTGGAATATACAGGGAAAAAAAAAATTGTGTGGCATTGATGGGCGGAAGGCCGCATCCGGGGGAATTCGGCCGCCGAGTTCCAAATTTTATTTCGGGTGAAGCCATATTGGACGACTAGCGTGTCGGTGGTGGTGATGAAGGATGTTGAGGACAGCACAACACCCAGTCCACGGGCGGGGAAAATCTCCAATCCACCCGTTGATCGAACCAGAGCCCGCTGCACGGTCGGCAGTTACCACTCAGCTACGCAGGCGGACAAATCATCCAGAATATTGCGCTTTTCATTTATAAATTATTGATACAGTTTATTAGTGGGAAAATTCCTAATGCCGGGGAAGCTCTAATTTAAGTTCTACATCCTGAGCTGACTTCTACAGCGGTGCAGTATATTGGTCACCTACGATCTGCCATATGCTGGTATCGTACTCGGTCACTAGTCGAACGAACGTCGAATACATGGTGATGCCCTGCTAGGTTGGAAACGTCGACATTCGCTCAAAGACGTAGTAAAACACGGGGATGTCTGTCCAGCGACGTCCCAGGATATTCTGCCAAATTAGTTGATGGGATGGAGCCACCGCAGGGTTCCAGCAGAGAATCCGGCGGCAGATTCCTGGTAATTACCAGTCTATATTTCTTGTCCATTTCCCGGTGGACAGCTAGTGTTGCGCAGGTAAGCTGAAGTCAGCAAACGAGCATCGTAGCTTTCGTACATGGTGCGAGAATGTCACGTTTGCTAGATGGTGGGTGACACCACGTTGTTGTTGATGTACAGTATACGTCACGAAACGGCAACGTTGCGTCAAACGGCTACACGTTCATACTTAGCGTAACGTCTCTCTCACTACTCGGTGCATTTATATGTATCTCACGATGTACCGAACATAGGTGGTATGTTACACATGAGGGATTGTCATACCCGCAGAAAAAATGCGTCATTTTTATCAGTGAAAATGCCGATAGTTGCATACACAAAGGGGAGATGTATTGAATATTAGCAGAGAAACCCAACGTTGCCCAGGTATTTATTTATAACCGTGCGTCGACACCCGTGCTATACAGCGCCTAGCCTTGTGCTTAACGTTTATGACGTCATATCTCGTGAACTATTTGTGGTACAATGATATAATTTTGTAGGTAGAGTCAACGGCATGTGTGGATACTGTGTGCAAAATGTGTTGGAATGGAGTTAGTAACAATGAAGTAATAAATTTAATCTTCACAAATGGTACGGCAGTTTTTCACGCATCCCAGTGTTAACGACATATCTCCTGATCTATGAGACAAACAATTATATAACTTTGTAGGTTCATTCAGTGGCGTACGTGGATAATGCCTGCGAAAGCGAACAGAATTAGTAGCAGCGAAGTTCTAAATTTAAACGTCTTGCACGATACGGCAATTTTCGCGCATCTCGTTATTTGACGTCATATCTCCTGAACTATCCGTCGAAAAATTATATATCTTTGTACATACATTCAGCGGTGTATGTCGATACTGTCTCCGAAAAGTGTTGCTGAGGCGTTGCGCGTATAACGATCCTGTCTTGAAGGCGGTTAAGTGGGAGATGTGCCTCAGAACTGGATAGTGACAGATGGTTCAAATGGCTCTGAGCACTATGGGACTTAACATCTATGGTCATCAGTCCCCTAGAACGTAGAACTACTTAAACCTAACTAACCTAAGGACATCACACAACACCCAGTCATCACGAGGCAGAGAAAATCCCTGACCCCGCCTGGAATCGAACCCGGGAACCCGGGCGCGGGAAGCGAGAAAGCTACCGCACGACAACGAGCTGCGGACGTGACATGGTGACGCGAGACTGGACGCGCACGTTGTTTATTTATCAGCCGATAAAGGACAATATTGGATAGGGGGACTGTGATTTTAGTTTCGATTTTGCCCGCTAGAGTGCACTAAAGTAATAGAATGTTTTTCATAAACTGTTCTAGTATTTTCATTAAGTGTTATTATTTCTTTTTATGTATGTAAAATGTTATAAATGTGTTTTAGCAGTATGAATGATGCGTGAGTATGGTATAAGATTAATATGAAGATAATTGGTTGGTTGTTTGGGGAAGGAGACCAGACAGCGTGGTCATCGGTCTCATCGGATTAGGGAAGGATGGGGAAGGAAGTCGGCCGTGCCCTTTCAGAGGAACCATCCCTATGAAGATAATTGTTTAACGAGTTATGTAGTAGGATTTAGTGTGGGAACATTTCGAAGAAGTATGGATATGGACAAAGGGGATTTTTGTAGAATAGATTTGTAAAGTAAGTTTACGGTAAAGGGAAAGTTAATTCAGGTATAAATAACAATAGTATATAACTCTATGCATAAACAAAACTTCAGCATATTAGATAATTACGTCGGTAAAAAGTGCAGTCGTTAGGTTTATTATTTTGCGATTGGTTATTGATGAAAAGCGTGGATTGACGCGGGAGAGTTTTGCTATTGGCTGTTGAGTAAACTGACCAGTGGTAAAGCAATATTCTTCGCGTGCCTTTCTCTGCTGGTAGATAAGACTTCGAGTATTTTAGAGAAGAGTGGGAGCCTAGCCATGAAACAGTTTGGACGTGTGTAGTAGTAGTTCCGATGGAAATGATAAGTTGCCGGATCTAGCCGTGTTTCATACATCAAAAGTGTGGTAAAGTGACGGCATAATTATTCCGATGGATGTGTAGAAATTTCGGAATTTTTAAGTGAATTTTGTGACGAGAAAAGACATATATTCCGCGTGGCGTATTGAGCAGGTCGGTGGCTAAAAACTGTGACTGCCTTTCGTACCGACAGACTTGCATTTGGCGAGCGTTCTCAATAAAAAACAATCAGTATCTTTGTAGCTATTACGTTTCCGGGAAATGCAACACCATAAACTTGCTAACGTGAGTGAAAGGGATTGTGAGTGACTATGTTAAAACTAGCACAGGCTTGTCAGTGATACTTGTCCAACTAAGTTTCAGAATATATTAATTGAGGACAAAATTTCCAACCTTTCATTTCGTGTGAAAATTTTCTCCCGAAACGTAGATTAGTGACTTTAATTGCAGACTGGTTCACGTCGAAGTACAGTAGGTCTCACATGGCTTCCCTACTGATGATATGCTGAGACAATGTTCACAGGTAGGTGCAGGTTCGTCGTAAAGGGACGGAAAGAACCGCGTCGCCGCAATTTCGAATGGAGTTGGTAGAACGAGGTACTAAATTTAAACGTCTTGCATGATGCAGCAACTTTTCACTCATCTCATTGTTTATGTGTCGTACAAGGATACAATTTTGAAATTACATTCAGTAATATATGCACACTGTAAAATTTGTCGCGAATACAGTTAGCAGCAAAGAAGTAATAAATCATAGCGTCATGCCCCACGCGGTCCTTTTCCTGCAGGAACAACGGAAAACTAGTTAGCGATAAACATTTATCCGTTCATCATTTTGTAGGGGTTGTGTTACCGAGAAAGAATTTCGTATAGGTTTGAAATTATGTGTTAAGTTTGTTGCAAATAACTAAGTTCTCTCATTCTCAAACACTGGATGAATGAAGTCTGGGAACCAACGCTCCTTTTTCACCCCCACGCTTTTGATACGTAGGTGCTTCTTACTCCCACAGCGATTGTCGCTTGACAGTAAGGTATATGTGTACCAAGTTCCAAGTTCGTTTGAAATTGATCCGGTGGTTTAGGAAGAGACGTGAAAGATACATACACATGTTAATACACATACGCACATACATTTTTACAATACAGGGTGACAATTACACTACTGGCCATTAAAATTGCTACACCAGGAAAAAATGCGGATGATAAACAGGAATTCATTGGACAAATAATTTATACTAGAACTGACATGTGATTACATTTTCACGCAATTTGGGTGCATAGATCCTGAGAAATCAGTACCCAGAACAATGACCTCTGGCCGTAATAACGGTCTTGATAGGCCTGGCCATTGAGTCAAACAGAGCTTGGATGGCGTCTGCAGGTACAGCTGCCCATGCAGCTTCAACACGATACCACAGTTCATCAAGAGTGGTAACTGGCGTATTGTGACGAGCCAGTTGCTCGGCCACCATTGACCAGACGTTTTCAGTTGGTGAGAGATCTGGAGAATGTGCTGGCCAGGGCAGCAGTCGAACATTTTCCGTACCCATACGGTCGTGCATTATCCTGCTGAAATGTAGGGTTTCGCAGGGATCGAATGGAGGGTAGAGCCACGGGTTGTAACACATCTGAAATGTAACGTCCAGTGTTCAAAGTGCCGTCAATGCAAACAAGAGGTGACCGAGACATGTAACCAATGGCAACCAATACCATCACGCCGGGTAATACGCCAGTATGGCGATGACGAATACACGCTTCCAATGTGCGTTCACCGCGATCTCGCCAAACACGGATGCGACCATCATGACGCTGTAAACAGAACTTGGATTCATCCGAAAAAATGACGTTTTGCCATTCGTGCACCCAGGTTCGTCGTTGAGTACACCATCGCAGGCGCTCCTGTCTGTCACGCAGGGTCAAGGGTAGCCGCAACCATGGTCTCCGAGCTGATAGTCCATGCTGCTGCAAACGTCGTCGAACTGTTCGTGTAGATGGTTGTTGTCTTGCAAACGTCCCCATCTGTTGACTCAGGGATCGAGACGTGACTGCCCGATCCGTTACACCAATGCGGATAAGATGCCTGTCATCTCGACTGCTAGTGATACGAGGCCGTTGGGATCCAGCACGGCGGTCCGTATACCCTTCTGAACCCACCGATTCCATATTCTGCCAACAGTCATTGGAACTCGACCAACGCGAGCAGCAATGTCGCGATACGATAAACCGCAATCGCGATAGGCTACAATCCGACCTTTATCAAAGTCGAAAACGTGATGGTACACATTTCTCCTCCTTACATGAGGCATCACAACAACGTTTCGCCAGACAATGCCGGTCAACTGCTGTTTATGTATGAGAAATCGGTTGGAAACTTCCCTCATGTCAGCACGTTGAAGGTGTCGCCACCGGCGTCAACCTTGCGTGAATGCTCTGAAAAGCTAATCGTTTGCATATCACAACATCTTCTTCCTGTCGGTTAAATTTCGCGTCTGTAGCACGTCATCTTCGTGGTGTAGCAGTTTAAATGGCCAATAGTTTATTAAAGTATATGAAAAAGAAGTAAATTAATTACAATCTACGGCGCGCACACACTTTATTCAATATGTAAACGTCACTATAGACATTCGGATTTAGGTTCGATATGCCTGCCATCATTGGCGATGATGTGGCACAGAGGAATAGCGAAATTCTGCATGACCCACTGAAGTGGCGGAACATCGACGCTGTCGATGACCTCCTGAATAGCTGTTTTCAGCTCAGCAATGGTTTTGGGGCTATTGCTGTGCACCTTGTCTTTAACATAGCCCCACAAATAGGAGTCATATGTGCTCGGATCCAGAGAATATGGCGCTAATCGAGGCCCATGCCAGTGGCCTCTGGCTATCTCAGAACCAGAAGGCGCTCCCCAAAGTGGTGCTGTAGGACATCAAGCACTCTCTTGCTTCGATGGGGTCGTGCTCCGTCTTGCATGAACCACATCTTGTTGAAATCAGGTTCACTTTTGGATAATGGGGATGAAATCATCTTCCATAGTAGAGGTCTGCATTATCTCCGATTTTTACCGGCGAGTCCCGCTCGCCCCTCTGGCTCTCGGGAGTATGCGGCCGAGCGTCCTCTTCCGCCGGCTGTGGGCAACCGATCACCAGCGCTCGGCCGAGTGCGCCAAACGCTCGGCCGGTCGCCAGTAACCGGCGGACTCAGTGCCAGCGAGCGGCGCTTCGTCACACTCCTTGAGATCAGATGCCACCGCTTCACATTAACCGCTCATTTATTTCTTTTACAAATGTCTTTCGTTGTTTACTACCAGTTCTATGACCTAAATATATGACTTGTATATGTTACATTTGATGTTTGTTAATATGTTGCAGACTACTGGACTTTCGCCTTTGAGGCTATCATGTATTCCAGTAATTGTAACGTTAAAAACAGTAATGTCTGTATTTAGTATTTTGTTCCGTTCGGTAGACAAACGGAAATACAGCAGTCTAATCATCGACTATGTGTAGCCTATCTCCAAACTCGGCCACGTATACGTTGTACTAATATTAAATGCAGGATCGGGAAGGAATGACGGAGTTAAAAGTAATACTCACGAAATTTTGTTGCACAAACGTTAATTTCTGAACAAATTGTGACCTGTAAAAACGTTACAAGTGAATCATGACTATACAATTCGTTTTTCGTCATTGGTGCTCCCTGATACACAGGCGTCATTTGTGTTCCTGGAGCTATTACAACAGATGGCGGTTTGAACTTCTTCCTGTGAAGTCAATGAAAGTGGAATCATACATTCATACAGTTTGAGGAATGTTTCCTTCCTTGTGATGTTGTGAATACTTACGTAATTGTGATGGATCAATAAGAGATCATCCACCTTGTCTGATACCAGGCACGATCTTTTGCTGGACAGCAGGTGACCGGCCTGGCTAAAATTTCTCTCGCTGGCAGCACTAGTGGCAGGAATACAGAGAACCCTTCTGGCTACTACCGACAGCCTTGGAAATAACCCCGCGTGCGCTTTCCACCACTGCAAAATTTGTCCTTCGGCACAGCTACAGTCGGATTTGGAGAGCGAAAGGTACCTGTCGAGTTCATTGGTAGTAACTGTGTGTCCATCTTCGGCGTCCTCATCCGAACTCCAGTCCATCCTGGACTTTTTCATGGGAAGAACTTGGTCACTGTTTGCTTGAATGGACTCTAAACATGAATGAAAACATCCATAAGATATTCCTGTCACCTTCAAATATGTATACACCATAGTTAGAATTACTTGTTACTAAACGACTATATTTACGGTGACATTTTATATATATCGCACAAATTATATTAAAACGCATTGTGGAATGTTTAAGCTGCGAAACCTTTCCCAAATATCACATTGTAGACGTAATAAATGTTGATCTAACGAAAGATGGCAGATTAGACAAACAAACATTCGTTTACTAATTGGTTTCAGTGAATGAACCTTACCATTTACGGGCAGTTCCGAGTACAATCGTCGAACTTCAGCATACGCGGCTTGCTTTTCGTCTGCTGTGAGTTTCTTCAAATGACGCCGTGATGGCCACAGAACCGTGGCAATATAATGGATAGACTCAATTTTGCACTTCTCTGTGATGAAGTATGCTGCTCTCCTTTTTATTTTCGCCATGAGCTGAAAAGGAAACCCAATATACATAACTGCACTCTTATAATTCAACAGTTGTATAAAGGATCGTAACCTGTAGAAAGTGTTCTTACCTCGTTGTCACTGTCTATTGGTTCACAATGATGTAACAGACTCTTGTACCACGGCAGCACACGTTCCAGCGTTGTTATCTTTGCAGTTTCCAAATCCAAACTCGCTTCTTTAAAGGGGGTTAGAAAAGCGACAACGTCTCGTACGCACCCCTCTTGGAAGGTTTCTAAGAGTGTCGATTGCCCCCGGGATTCTAGTAGACCTCGAATATCGTCGATTTGACTTATGATGGAATTGAGCATTAACAGTATACTGTTCCACCGAGTTACAGCTTCTTGCTTCACAGAGTGCCGCAGATGCCCCGAGTGACCTGATCTCTTCAAATAGCCTACTATAGCTCTTGCTGATAGTAGACACGACAGGATTTCAGGGGCTTCGTCTTCTAAAAACGTCTCTTGAAATGTGTGACGAAGCGCAGTCATCAAGCAGTGATCAAAGCAAGGAAAACGGTCGTAAGATTCAAGTGCCTTCTTCATGTTAGCTCCTTGGTCGGTGACAAAGTAACATTTCGTAAGATCATTCTTGTAAATTCCTAACTCAAGCACCCGCTCTTCGATTTCGTGCCGTATGTTCTCTCCTGTCTTAGGTACGTCCGGAAACTCGGTTGTTATCAAAACAAGCGTTTCTAGCTGCCACTCATCATTCACATAATGCGACGTCACAGTCAAAAAATTTCTCTTCTTGTAGTTGTCAGACCACAGATCAGCGTCTAAAGCGCACATTTTGTTCTTTAAGGCACATATTAGCTTGGGCAGCATTGTCACCCGTATTTTGTCTGCCTTTTCTTTAATATGCCGCGATACAGTTGTAGGGTGCGGAAGAACATCTTCTATACTGACTTTGCCGTAAGTGGCGCCAACATTGATGAGCTCCTGCGAATAAATCTTGAAGCCAATCTTACTACAAGTATTTAACGGTAGCAAATCTATTCCACTCATACCGACCAACCTATCAACAACAACTTTCTTTATGCTACTTGGTACTGAAAGTGGCCGGTGGACTTCTGTTCCGCATTTACTTTTGCAGTGCCGAATCATACCTGTTGTGCTTGACTGGTACGAAAGTATGGTATCGCCTGTGGTACATTGCACGAAACCAGCAGAAGCCTGCGTGACAGGATCCACTACAAGTGCAAACGATTGCCAAGCTTCACTTTTCGCCTCCTCTTGCGACATGTCTTTCTTCTCCAGGACTAATGAGCCGCTCCTAATTCTCTCCATAATACTTCTCTTCGTTTCATGAATGGAACGTTTACGACCTATACTTGATTTATCCATAACACTGTTTGCGCTTCTCAAAGCCAGGTCGTCAACTGCGTGTACACACGGTTTCTAATGCGACTCGGCACCGTAGAGCGCGCGGCGACTGTACTGTCACCGGCCGAGATTGTGAGTACGCTCGAGCGCCCGGCAGTGCTCGACAGTCCAACCGATAACCGAGAGGTGGAGGACAACCGGCCACATGGCGCATTAGACGGCCACAGCCGTATCGCAGCGTGGGCCTTTCCCAGCCGTCGAGCAGCGGCACGAAACGGGAAATGCTCGAGCGGTTGTTTTCATCGAAATGCAGAACTCTATTCCACAGCCTTTACGTACCGTTCGGTAGTCATCGTGCCATTAAGGAACATCGCACCGATTATTCTGTGACTGGACATTTTCACACCACACAGTCACACTTTGAGAATGAAAAGACTTCTCGATCGCGAAATGCGGATTCTCAGTCCCCCAAATGCGCCAGTTTCGCTTAATGACGAACCCACCCACATGAAAGTGAGCTTCGTCACTGAACCATAATGCGCATATCATTTCCCATCATGCTCTGCGGCCAACCGTGTCGTTTGAACGTCCTAACGCAAACCGTTCAGAATTTATGACGATTTAATTTCATATAGTGCACTAATTGCAACCCTGTATGTATGGAACCCTGAAAGATGTTAAATGTAAATTAATGCAGATGAATAGGAAAAAGAATCCTGCAATGTTTGAATACTCCATTAGTAGTGTAGCGCTTGACACAGTCACGTCGATTAAATATTTGGGCGTAACATTGCAGAGCGATATGAAGAAAAGATATACAGACATATCACAGGAAAACATACTCCACACAAGGACACCAACAAAAACGGAAAACATCTGATAGACTTTTGCAAAAGCCACGACCTCACCATTATGTCAACAAAATTCAAGAAACCAACACGAAAACTTACCACATGGAAATTCCCCAGCGGAAAGCAAGAACTACAAATCGACCACGTAATAGTCCAGAAAGACTCACAAAAAGAAATTTTGAACATAGACACCCGTAAAGGCTACTTCGACTCAGACCACCACCTACTACAGATCAGCATTCGTCTTTTGCCCAAGAAAAAGCTCCAGAAGAACAAAATTGTTAGACCAGATCCAGAATACGTTACTTTAAACCAGACACAAATATTACACAAAATTAAAATGGAGAAAACGACAGACTGGACACAACTTTCACGAAGAATCCGAGAGGCCATGAAACTAGCAAAAGCACCACGCACACGGAAACTCCGTTGGTGGAACCACACATGTGACCAAGCTATTGACCAACGAATCTGTGCATGGAAAAAATTTAGTAGCCATAAATCCCAAGAGAATTGGATGAACCTCTTGAAAACACAGAAGCAATCAAGCAAAATCATTCGCAGTGAAAAACGACAGTATGACAAACGGCGACTGACAGAGATCGAATCGGACTTCATGAAGAACAATACAAGAAACTTCTACAGAACGTTCAGAGAAAATATGACTGGATATCAACCACCCAACTTGTGCTTCAGAAGGCCGGATGGAACCCTAGAAACCAATACCAAAAACAATTGTGACATTCTGGCAAAGTACTTTGAAAAACTGCTCAACACGGACCCCCCTATGGAAGAAATGATGACAGAAACGAGCACATACAATCCAGATAGTGAACCTCCAACTCTAGAAGAAGTTAAAGAAATAATCAAGTCACTCAAGAATCGTAGAGCACCAGGAGAAGATGGCATCATCGCGGAAATCTGGAAGTTACAAGACCCAGAACTCACCAAAGACATCCACGGGATCTTGGAAGACATCTAGAAGACCAAGAAAATCCCTGACGACTGGAAAACTGCCCTGATACACCCACTACACAAAAAAGGTGACAAGACTGACCCGAACAACTACAGAGGAATATCCCTACTACCGGTCACATACAAGATCCTCTCTAAAGCTTTACTGAACAGACTAGAATGCCAGACCGACCACTTGATTGGGGAATACCAAGCAGGCTTCCGTAAAGGGCGGTCTTGTGCGGAACAAATTTGGAACCTGAAAATGATTTTACAACACAAACAGAACCTGATCATTACCTTTGTTGACTTCAAAAAGACGTACGACTCTATCGACCGGAAAACTCTCTTCAAAATTCTAGCAGAATACAAAGTAGACAACAGAACACGGGCTATCATAGAGCAAACATTAACCAACACGACCTCCAAAGTAAAGTTCTGTGGGGAACTATCAGAGCCCTTCGAAATTCGCACAGGTGTCCGACAAGGCGATGGCCTCTCACCTCTCCATTTCAATCTGGTGTTAGATAAGGTCATAAAAGAATGGGAAACATCACAACAGGGAATAACCTTTGGAAACCTACAGATTAAATGCCTGGCTTTTGCAGACGATTTGGCGATTGTCACGAAAGGTATAAAGGAAACAAAAGACGGTATTGAAAAACTGCACGAAATCGCTTCCAAAACTGGACTACAGATCTCTTACGAAAAGACACAGTTAATGAGCACAAAGAAACTCTCATCTCTGAACACAAAGTATGGCACGATTTACAAAACGGCAATCTTCAAATACCTCGGTGAAACACTACAAATGAGTGGACATAACAGAGACTCAAACGAAGAAAGAAAGAATAAACTGGACAAGGCATACAAAGTAGTGTGGAATCATTACAACAAGAAGTCTATCTCACAAAAAGCCAAATTACGCCATTACGACACGGTGGTGCTCCCTGAGGCACTATATGCAGCAGAGACCACACTAATCCTAGGGCATACACGTATCAGACAATTAGAAAAAGTAGAACGGAAAATACTTAGGAAAATATTTGGCGCAACTAACAACAATGGAATGTGGATCAAGAAACCTACAGAGGAACTGTACAAACATACGGAGACAATCACAGAAAAGATTAGAAAACGCAGACTACAATTCTATGGACACCTATACAGAATGCCATCACACAGGCTGACCAAACAGATCTTTGACTGGGTAACCACTAGAAACAACAAATGGGTGGCAGAGATAGAAAATGACCTGAACCAACTCAACATACCAGCAGACACAATAAACAACAGAATAAAATTCAGAAACATCATTAAGAAAAGTAAACTACATGAGATACAATGTGACAAACGAACAGGCATAAAATGGACCGAAGAACGCAAGCAAGATCACAGCCAGAAGATGAAAGAAATGTGGGCAACCAAAAAGGCAATCAAGATGAAGCCGAAGACACAAAGCCGACAAAAAGCATGGACAGAGGACCGGAAACAAAAACACAGCGAGCGAACGAGGGAAGTTTGGGCAGCAAGGAAGGCAGCAAAAGGAACTGGCCATGTAGTTTAGTCCAAATGCGCTCTTTAAGGGCAAATATATATATATATATATATATATATATATATATATTGAGAAAAAGTGCTCAAGGCAGATTTAAATTTAATGAACTTCTCAACATCCAAACACACTTTCCTATCTCTCAAATCTAACAACTTTCAGTACGATAACCAAGTCACTTCGATGGCGCAGCAATAGTGACAAAAAAAGTAACATCATTATTGTATTTACTTGACATTCCTTTAGATTTATTCCTTCACAAATCAGTTTCATAATCATGTCGATTGAAAAAAATGATAAACTGAGGCATTAAATTTGAATCATAATATCGCCATTGCTTCCTTACTTGCGTAACTCTAACTGCTGAACTTCAACAGCTCTCTCTACTAAAGCTAAACGATGTCTGCTCTACTGCACCCACGCGCAGGTCAAAGATACTCACTTAACTTCTGCGACACAGCTTACAACATCGCTGCTCGCTCACAATTGATACAGATATCAACCAAAAATTCATATATCAAAATTATACATGACACCTATCAACCCACTGTCAAGTTCACTGGTGCCAGCCTAGTGGCAATGTCCTTGGAGATGCCGAAAAGCGGTCCCGGTGCATTCCAGCCGAAATTAAGCCCTGGTCTACTGCGTGCTGCTCAGAATCACGCAGTAGGACCAATCGGATTGCCACCCGTTTCGCCACGGAATGTGCAGGTGTGACGCAGTAGCGAACTGAGAAGATGCTCCTGCCGCCCTTGACATTTGACTCGCGGCAGCCTTGACTTCGGCTTAGCCGCAGCCTACGTGTTTCCGAGTACGGGGCCACGGAAGTAACTCAGTGAAGAGGAGCTCACAAGCAGATATTTGCCCTTTCTGGGTTGTACACCGGTACATCCACGACCGAGCGTGGGAAACTTACTTACAACACAACCTCTGGCGATTTAGTTTTTCTTTTTCGTTTTAATTCTTTGTAATGGGTGTATTCCGGTATTCCGCAACACTGCAAGACGTTTCGGTTTGACGCCAGTTCGTGGCTGGGGCCACGGTGGCTCCAATATCGGTGGATTCCGCCGACGATCGACATTGGCCGGAGACGATCGATCTTTTCAAATTAGTTCACCACTGCGTGCGTAGTCACTCTATAGCCGATCCTACCTCCGGAAAGTAGAGACTTCGGACGACAATCGGTGAAATTTAAATCAGATTGTTTTCTTCGGTCAAATCGACCGACGTTCTCGCACACGAAATACGGAGCGTGCGAAACTGACACGTTTAGTCAAAGAAACAGTGGGTTTGTGGCATCCTGAGGATTAAAATATCATAATTGGGGATAGAGTTCGGAATCCATCGACTGAAATCGCAGGTTTATTCAAAATGGTTCAAATGGCTCTGAGCACTATGGGACTTAACATCTATGGTCACCAGTCCCCTAGAACTTAGAACTATTTAAACCTAACTAACCTAAGGACATCACACATCACCCAGTCATCACGAGGCAGAGAAAACCCCTGACCCCGCCGGGAATCGAACCCGGGAACCCGCGCGTGGGAAGCGAGAACGCTACCGCAGCAGGTTTATTCGAAACCTCAAATAGGCACAATCTTTATTGTTAATTTTAGGCATAGATTATATCATCAAAAATTAATTTGTTCAAGTGAAGAGGGTGGCGTGTGTTATAAGCTTATAGCTACTGTACTGGATTTTTTTTGTGGTAGGTATCATTAGTTGTCCACAAATTATTATTACTGCTTACTAGCGTTTTATGCCAGTAGGGTAGTGATACTGTTAATTTGAAGTGGTATGCAAATGTGATGTACGGTATGTATTTACACTTTTAAGTGCTTTAGATCTTCAAAGTACCTTACGCTTCGCTTTATGTTTGTCTTTCACCAGTCTGCTAAACGATAGTCACTGAAGGTTAATTGACGTGCGTCAGCACAACTTTAAATACATACAGCGAAACAGAGTGTTTATAACTTGCATTTCAAGGTCACCACGACTTATCTCGAGTATGTAACAGAACGTTTCTCCTGTCATCTCATATATTCGTAAGGCCTGTCTGGTTACTAATTGAGGACAGAGTGTATAGTACTCGCCATGTTCTTTACGAGACAGGAAAGCTTTTTTAGGTGTGGGATTATAACCTGGAAAAATAATTCGTTCAGGTGACAAGGATGGCTTATCTTTCGCTTAAATTTACTGCAGTGGATCTTTTTGGGCTGTGGTAGGTCGACATCGGCTGTCTATTACAATTGCTTGCCGGCGTTGTTTCTATGGCAGCAGGTTGGTGATTCTGTTACGTAAAGTGGTTTGCAAATGTGGTGTACGTATGTGTTTCCACTTTTTAGTGCTTTGGGTGCTCAGAGTATCTTACACTAAACTTTATGTTTGTCTTTCACACGAATACTGAATGACAGTCATTGAACGTTATTCGACGTATTCCTGCACAACTTTAAATAAATTCATCAAAACAGATTTCGAGTAGTCACCTGCTTTTAGAGATGTCACTCGAGTTCTATTAAAAAATCCAATTCTCACATTAAAGATACAGTTCTGGTTCAAGTAAAACTGGAAATGACCCTTTGATATTTGACGTCTGTCGACTACATCTTCTAATAATTAGGTCCATGCCACGTTCTGAAAAGTACAGTTTCAAAATTTGTGTGATATATATAATGTTATGTTATGTTATGTTAACCGGGGACCTAGAAACGACGGAGAGGCTCCGTCCGCGCCGCAGCCGCAGTGGTGCGTAACCCCACGACGACTACCGCAGTCCACTTCACCCCTCTGCCGCCCCACACCGAACCCAGGGTTATTGTGCGGATCGGTCCCCGGTGGACCCCCGAGGGAACGTCTCACACCAGACGAGTGTAACCCCTATGTTTGCGTGGTAGAATAATGGTGGTGAACGCGTACGTGGAGAACTTGTCTGCGCAGCAATCGCCGACATATTGTAGTTGAGGCGGAATAAGGGGAACCAGCCCGCATTTGCCAAGGCAGATGAAAAACCGCCTAAAAACCATCCACGGACTGGCCGGCTCATTGGACATCGACACTAATCCGCCGGGCGGATTCGTGCCGGGGACCGGCGCGCCTTCCCGCCCGGAAAGATTTATATAATGCTCTAAATATTAATTTAAAATCTAATATTTTCACTTTTGTACATCAAATACCTAGTCTATAAAATTTTTAATTTTTTCGAAACCAAATTTTGAAGCCGCACAAGTGTACTAAAAAACACTATAATACTGATTTTCTTTATTAAAAGCAACACTCATTTTGAAATAATACTCCCACCAGGAATATTGTTACTTCCTTTCTCAAATTCACTGGGTAAGTGTTCACAGAGCAGTTAAGTGTACTAGAATCTGATTATCTGAATATCCAGCCAGTACTGCATGAATTTTCACGGTTTTTAGAATAAAGTGAACTGCTGTGAAACAGTAAATCTATCTTTCATTAATTATATAATACTTGCTTCCTTACATACAAATTTTATCTATGCATCATATAACAGAAATATGTACTTTCACCCCGTATGTGTTCATAACTTCATTGGCAAAAACTTTATCGACCGGTGTCGCACATCCTGCCACTATAGCATAATAAACCACACTTTGAACAACATGTTTTGGAGAGATCATTAGTGCAGTGTAATACTGAAACTACATATTTTCGTAACACACGGTTATAAATATGGAAAACATCAATTACGGCCTCTTAGTTTCTAAGGCGGTGGTTCCATTTGACGCTAATCGCTGGTGAGAGGAGGAAAGTGGCGTCACGAAGTTAAAGCGTTTTTAACTTTTGTGGCATGGTGTTTTTCGCTTCGTCTCTTATATTCGTAAAACTTGTCTGGTAATTCCAGTAACTGAGGTCAGAGTATACAGTACTCGCCACCTTCGTTTTGACTCATTTATATGCACCTTGTAATAGCAAAAGCCGCATTGCAGCACTCGTCTCCAAGTACAGAGGCGTTGTGGTATCTGTCCCTTCCTCGGAGATTAAAGTATAACCTATTTCGTACATAAAATAAATTCTCACCTAACCTCCCCGATACCGTCAACAACTGACGAATAGAACGGACTCGCTGTGACCAAGATCTTGGACTCAAATGGTTCAAATGGCTCTGAGCACTATGGGACTTAACATCTATGGTCATCAGTCCCCTAAAACTTAGAACTACTTAAACCTAACTAACCTAAGGACAGCACACAACACCCAGCCATCACCAGGCAGAGAAAATCCCTGACCCCGCCGGGAATCGAACCCGGGAACCCGGGCGTGGGAAGCGAGAACGCTACCGCACGACCACGAGATGCGGGCGCCCGAGATTTTGGCCGATGTTATCGTGTGACCTCTGACAACCGTTGTCGGAGCCACTCTGAAAGCAGCCTTAGGTATTTGAGTTGCTGCTTATTTACTGGGGTATCTACTCTCTTGGCCTCACGAGGCAGAGAAGACTGTATGTTCAGCGAAAATGGAATCATGAACTTCCGTTTTACTACCCACCTCTCTCTCTTCATCGGCATCGACTCTTCCGTCATGAAAAATTAATATTTCCTTCATTTTAACCAGCCTCCATGGTCGAGATCTCTAACGCACGCCTGTCTGATGGCTGTCGACTCGAAAACAGGCAGTTCAAGACCCCGGAATACGGACTGCAAGAAGAGGGGAAAAGACAGCGCAAAGTTTCTGACCAACGCAGTTACTGCATAAGTCCTGGATTGAATTCAAAACCTCTCCGCAGTGTCTCATGGAATTGGAGCACGTGATGCTGTTGATGTCAAAGGCCTCGCCTCGTTGAATACATCGGTTCTTCTCAAATAACAGAGGCTGAGCAACGTCGGGCGAGGTCAGTATTTGGGTGAGTAACCGCCTGGGTACGCTACTTGGTTGCTTTCTCTTCGCTTTTATGACAAAGAAGAGAAGGGGTGACAGACAGCATGAAGTCATTGATCAGCAGTCTTTCAGCTAATGTCTTGGATTATATTCCAATCCTACTTGCAGTGGGAACATGTGACATTGTTGGTGGTGAGCACTCCGTCGATTGGGGACACCAAGGGAACCAGAAAGTAAAATTCATCGAAATAATGAATTTTTTTACAGTGTTAAGTTATACCCCAGCCCTTCCTGAATAATAATATGTATGGTTTTCGTATGTTTGGTGTATGTTGGTAGGAAAGAGCGATCCCTTTTGTCAATTCAGCCGTCTTTGTCCCGGCTACAGCAGACTTCCCTCACTTCACTGTATTTATATTTTGGCCACTGCTTTTCAGGTTGGTCACCCCGTTGCTAAGCGACAATAGGTAACAGCTGGACATCAATTAAGTGTGCTGTTTACTGTTTACTTGTCGTAGTGATTTGAAGGGGACATGTTCACAGTTTTATCTTATCCGAATAGACCGCACGTATGGGCAGAATAATGGGGAAAATACTTATGATTTAGAAGAAATGAGAAAAACTATGCGGCCACCTTCCTTCACAGGATTGCTATAGATGAGAACCCCTGACACTCTTTTTGTCCAAATAGCCCCAAGTCATGGTGCAAATAGCAGACACAACCACCCCCTACCAGTGTCAATAGCAGATGTCATGAACCCTATCTATAGAGAGATAGAAAAATTTGCCTGCTGAATGCATCGAAGGGAAAACTCAAAATCCCAACGACAGTTTCAGTAACTGTGAGTGGCAATCCTTGCTTCAAACAGTATTTGTGTTTCAAGAATGGGTTAGTATCAGACTGAATGTTTTCAGTGATTTGGGCATAGAACCTGGAGTGAACATGAAGAACCCGCTGACCACCTGAGGAGACTGAGAAAAGTATCTTATATGTGGAACATACAAAGGAAGAGGTTCAAATTCAAAAGAGGGCCTCCAAACATAAACTGAAGGATACAGAAACTTGCAACGACGACAGCTGTGGAGCTGTCGAGTTTTAACTTTGAATGTAGGTTGAACAGACCGTATCAAAAACTTTAAATGCATTTTCCCAAAAGTATGAAAATTTTAGCTCTAGGTACAATTTTCTCTGAAACTAATATATCTGTCGCAATGAAAATTGGTACAGAAATTAATTACATCACCTTCTTTTATAATCATGGCAATCAAATAAAAGACGTGACAAATATTTAGATGTTATTTTTTTAAATGCCAGTTATTTTAGTCACATACTTTTTTGGGAATTTCTACTGTGGTAGCAAAGCTACTGCCATTTAAGCAGTACACTCTGAAGAAGATATGGCCTCATTTGAATAAAAGTTTATGGTCAACCATAGGAAAAACGTTCATAACTGGGTCCCTTTAAACTCGGCGTGGTAAGCTATGCTCCTGAACTGGGCTTCACCCTCTCCCTTCCCTCATCATCAGACATGAAACCACGCACCCATTACAGTTACCTACACTTACCAGATGCTATCTCACACTTTGCGAAGGAAAGGTGCCGTTGTGTGCAAAGGATAGGAAAAACCTTTCTGATTAGGCGGCTGTATCTGCCCCTTCAGGGGTCTCCCAGACAATAATGATATTCGACATTACTTTTTTTTGTATATTGTTCATAGTGATAAGTTCATTGGATGGTCCTCTTGACATTATTCCAGAGGGGTAGGCTGTGTGCTAGCACCGAAATGCATCGTCTCGATCATCCCATCACCCTACAACATAAACATGACAGCACACTATAAAACGATCCCACTGCAGTCATTTACGCTCACTTATTATATCTTATTCATTTATTTGTGCTTCGGCATCCTATGGCCATTTAACCAAATAGATCCACTGAAGACACAACTCACAAAGAGCGTAGGAATGTGTTATTGTGCGCAGAGGAAGAAAATACTTTCTCATTATGCTGCTGAACAATCCCTTGAGGTCTCCCATGGAACAATGCCACAAAACTCTTTTTTCTTCTTTTGAGTCCTTTTCGAAGCGAAACAACAGATACTCAAACAACTTTTTTATAGCAGTCCAGAATATATTTGCACACACGACCTTTACGTAATACAGTCACAATGTTACCCATACTTGGCGGGCGTATACATGCGTCTAGTCTCTTAAGAGATCTCAATACAGACAGACAATTACTAATTAATTAGTGCACGCTGGATTGCTCATTAATAACCATCTCTGGCCTCGCTATCTTTCATCGTAGTCACAGATGGCATCCCAATCTAGTGGTCAGAGAGCGCGTCTTTTAATAGACTTAAAAATTACTGCCACTGTATGATCGACTTTACATAAAGATTCTGGTTATCACCAAAAATTTACATACACAAATATAAAGGGGGAAGCAGGGTGTCATCATTAGTAAGGCCATACGGGTAGAGATTTTATTTTTCGGCCTTTTGTTATCTTAATCTGTTCTCTATGAACATGCGGTGATATGTTTAATTAATTATGATGGGAACCTCTTTGTTCATAACTTAACTTTTAATATTGCTTTCTACTATTATGACAGAAGTAAACAAAAGGGAAACAAGTATTAATTACATAAATGGATTATCCACTTCTTGGGGAAGTGCGATATTTCATCGTAGTTTTACACTCCACCTTATAAAAATACGAAAAAAAGTATCCTAATATTAATTACATAGACATAAGAACACAGACAAAATTTTCACTTCCCCTTTCTCGGTAAAATACTTATGAAAAAATGATAAATGTCATCTCTATTTTTCATTCTTTTGGAAATTTTGCTATTAATATTGTAGGATTAGACAAGATCATTATCGACTGCGGGAGAAAGGAAAAATTTGATATATGATCAGAGGCTTTCCCGGCATATGTGTTGTTTCCAGGGCTCTCGGGTGTCCAGTCAGATGCGATCGTTGAAGTCCCACGATAATTCGGCGAATCATCGCCATGAGCAGGTGGTTCTGATGGAATGGTCTGTCGCCCTCTCTCTCTCTCTCATCTTTTACTTTCCTCTCCTTGTAGAAATATATGGAGGAGTTTGTAGCCTGTTGGCTTTTGCTCCACATTGTATACTTGTGTGTTTGTGATTATCTTGGATAGTTTTGGCTGCCTGTGTATTGTGATGGTGTTCTGGTTGTGTCTTGTACTTGCCTGAGGTTGGCGAGATGTTGGGTATTTTTTAAGGATTAAGGAATGGTATTAGGACTTGGAAATTTTGGGATTTTTCTCTTCGACTTAGTCGTTGAAGATCGTCATGGGGCCTTTGTGCTTATCGTGGGACATGCCATATCGACCTAGGGAGTGGATGAAGTTATTTTCAGATCTGGAAGAGCTCTCACAGAAAGCCCTTGCCAGATCTTGCAATCTTTCTTTGAGGGGAGGGGGGATTTCAACAGCGGCGTGCAAGTCGTCTGTTGGGAACCCACCGGGTAAGTGCAGAGCCCTCCTGATGGCGCGGAACTGCAGCCCCTGGAACTTGTCCAGGTGCTGCTTCGCGACATTCCCCCAGGCAGGACACGCATATTCCATTACTGATTGTATGAGTGACTGGTATACATTTACCCCTATCTAGCAGGAGAGGGAGCTGGTTGTGTTGAGGATTGGGTATAGGATGGACATTCTTGCACAGACCTTCCTATGGACCTCATCTATGTGGAGCTTACACATTAGTCTCGAGTCCAAGGTTATTCTGCGATACTTGGCTGATCTGCGCCAGGGGAGTCTGGATCAATGCTGGTGTAGGTGTAGGTGAAGGGGGGCGGGGGGGGGGGGGTCGTTGAGGGGGTCCACGTCTCCCGAACCTCCAGGTGATCAGCATAGCCTGTGTCTTTTCATGGTTGATGGTGATGCGCCAGTGACAGGTCCAGGTTTCTGTGTCATCTAAAACCCTTTGTAGCCTACGAATGACCAGGTCCTTATTCGCATTACGAGTGTAAAAGGCTGTGTCGTCAGCATACTGTGCAGTGTGCACCAGGGGGGCTGTGGGGGTGTACACAGTATACAGACCCTGTACATGATGGGCCCAGGACCGATCCCTGTGGCACCCCGGCATGAATACGCCTATTGGTAGAGGTGGCTGTTTCTACCTTGACAGAAAAAGTTCTGTTCGTGAGATAGCTTTGGTTAAACTTGACTATACTCCTGGGGAACCCCTGTGTGTATAACTTGTTTAATAGCCCTTTATTACATATTGAGTCTAAGGCTTTGGCTACATAAAGTAGCACGTCCCACAGTAGCCTTGTGGTAGAAGCCCACTGTGGCTGCTTCCACCAGTCTCATGGTCTGTTGTGGGTGGAGTGCTTCTGTTGGATACCGAATTGGAAATTCGGCAGAAGTCGCTCGCCGGTGATGTGATCTCGTATGGGTATTAGCAGGAGACGCTCATAGGTCTTGCTGAGACTTGGCAAGAATCTAATCGGACTGTAGTGCTGCGTGAATAAAGGGTATTTCCCTGGTTTGTGTATCGCGACCACTTCCGCGTATTTCCAGTAAGCTGGGAACTCACGTGTGTGAGTAATCTCGTTCGCGAGGAATTCGATAGCCGAGGGCGGAAGGTTTTTAACTAGCTAGTTGTTGACATTGTCATGTCCTGGCGCATTTTTTGTAGGGACGGGTCTAATTACTTTCGTCACGTCTTCGGGGGCGAGAAGTGGGGATTCGTCCTCTGGGTCCTCCTCAGCATTGAGGAAGACAGCCAGTTGACGAAGGACTACCTCTTCCTGTGCGTCATTCTGGGGTTCTGTCGCTTGAAACTGCTTCTCGAAGGAGTCGGCGTGAGCGTTGGTTTTTTCAGCATGGCTGTAGGCCAGACCCCATTCACCGTGCAGTGGCGACATCCTAGAGCGTCTTTTGCTAAATATCTTGGTTGCTTGCCAAAGTGTGTGATCGTCTACTTAGAGAGCTGTGAGGTGGTTTCGCCATTGCTGGTTTCTGTGCTTATTGAGCGCTACAAGTGGTTCAAATGGCTCTAAACACTATGGGACTTAACAGCTGAGGTCTCAGTCCCCTAGACTTAGAACTACTTAAATCTAACTAACCTAAGGACATCACACACAACCATGCCCGAGGCAGGATTCGAACATGCGACCGTAGCGGTCACGTGGTTCCAGACTGTAGCGCCTAGAACCGCTCGGCCACCCCGGCCGGCTTTTGGGTCTTCCTCAGCGTTGAGGAAGACAGCCAGTTGATGATGAACTTATTCTTCATGCTCGTCGTCATGCTCGTCATCGAACTATTCAGGTGGAGAGCACTCACAGTATGCACAGAAGATGTACACAAACACCTTATCACCATATTTTTGACTTTGAGAAAGGTTGAATCATTGTCATAAGGGACGCAGGAGGTCCATACCCACAGATCGCACAGACAACTGGCTACAGTGCAACAGCTGTAGAATGACAGGTGATGAAATGGACTCAGAACAACAATGTGGCAAGACAAGTAGGCATCAGCAGGTCTGCTTGCACCAAAGGAATATCATAGCATTGTTTGACTTGCTCTGATGAACAGACAGGTGACAATAGCTGAAATCCAGGCAGATCATCATCACAGTACATGGCGAACCGATTACTGCCAGCTCAGTTGAGATCTTGAGCTTCCTTGTGTCATTTAATGATGACACCACACCACAACCAACAGTGACTTGCGTGGTGTAGAGTCAGAGTCAACTGAGATACTTAATGACATTCTGCGGTGGTAAGCAGTGAGTCTCATTTTGTTTGTGATGGTCAAATGGACAACATTGTGTTCATAGAAGACATGGTGCAAGGACACAAGAAGTGGTGATTCTCGGTATGCCTACCTCTCCAATTAATCATATCATGGTGTGTGGAGCTATTGGACATGAGACATCAGGACTAGTTTGTTGAAGAGCGGCTGAGTAATCACCATTAGATGACAAGAAAGGTAAAAACTGTCCATACCCTTCAAAATCAGGGTACCAAATGGCATATTCCAGCAGTATAACACCACACCCTGCACCATCCTTCCTTTTTGATGCCCTTTATCCAGCCTACCTAGTTGGGTCTGGTACGGGTCATCTCCAATTTTAAAGAGACCCAACCATACGCTGTTATAGGCTATTATTATGATAGTGTCACCACTTCCATAGGCATTTTAAAGCTACTGTCAGCTCAGGTCTTGGGGAACAGCCTGGTAATTCATAAAAGGGGATATGGAAAACCACCTAAAAAGCACTTACAGGCTGTCCAGCACATATGCTCCCCATCATTAATCCATAAGGCAGATTCAGTTTGGAGCTGATGCACCTCTGATGCCCCAGAAGCAGGGCTTTGCCGTGATGAGCTATCCCACCCTGCAACTCACACCATAAATGCCTCTAGGAGTATACAGATCATTGGTTGGCCTCTCTGGTCCCCTAGTTTGTCACCCATTCAACATGTCTAGGATGTATTGCAAAGATGTATACTTTCATACCAGCCTCCAGCCAGCAATCTTGATGAAACGACACGCCATACATTTCTTGCATGGTAAGAAATTCCTCAAGCTGACATTCAGAGGCTGTTTGTTTCAATGTCACAATGAATACTATAGTGTGTTTATGTCCATGGGGGTTGCACTTCATACTTATGTGTAATGGACATCATTTCTAAATGGAATGAAAGTTTAATCATTCAGTATCTATTATGTTATAAACATCCCCACAAAGTTTAACAGATATTGAACTGGTGCTGTGTTGTGTAACACTTTCCACTTCCACCAGGGTATTTATTACACTAGGAAGGATAGTGATGATTACCTGGCAAAGTGTAAGACAAAAGGTGCAGACAACAGTCCATATCATATGGGAATCAAATTGTTTAGCAAATTTTCGAAATATGTAAAAAGTTTCATGGAAATTTGCTTTGGAGGTGTGTCCTAATATCATTTTTATAACATTAAAGAAAGTCTCACAGAGCAGTAGCATATCTTCATTTGTATAGAGATACACTGTTGCTGCAAGATAATTTGTTCCTGAATCCAGGTCTAATTTCAGGATTTCTGCATGTACTAATCGTTTTTGTACTAAATGCTTGTAGCACTGTATGTTTTGTATGTCTCTGCTAAAATGACACACTCTCACATTAAGAGTTCCAGATACAAACTGCAGAAATATCTGTCAGTGCACAAAGGAATCAAAGAAATGAGTAACAAAACAGTAAAGAAATCTAAGGACTCATACCTAAAAATATTACCTGCTCAGTTTCATGCAGGAATGTCACTTCTTGTGGACCAATGGTAGTTGGACAGGATTGTGGTACTCCACTTGCCTAAATAATGTTTTTCCATTTGAGAAATGTCCTAATGGAACCATTCTTGCCAAAGTATCAGAAAAATTGCAAATGACCATTCAAGATATATAATTTAAGTGACACATTACAACCCCTAATGTCAAATGTGATGTGATCTCGGTAATTCTTGCACAATACCTGCCTGCCTTATGGTTGCTTAAATGTTCTTTCAGACACTTGTGAAAACAACAATCCCATTCTTCCAACATCACTCTACAAATCATATCACTCAACAAATCAAGGAAATGTTCACCAGACAATAATTCCCTAATTTACAGGTTTTTTATTTTTGCTTCTCTGATCCTTGGAAATTTTTAGCAACTACATGAACCCACATGAAGTTTTGTCTGTGACTTTCATAAAGTTTCACGTACAGCAGAGGTAAAAACATACACTGAGGTGACAAAAGTCATGGGATAGCACTATTCACGTATACAGATGGTGATAGTGTCATGTACACAAGCTGTAAAAGGACAGTGCATTGATGGAGCTGTCATTTGCACTCAGGTGATTCATCTGAAAATGTTTCTGATGTGATTATGCCCACACAACAAGAATTAACAGACTTTCAATGTGGGATAGTAAATAGACCTAGATGCATGGGACATTCCATTCCAGAAATCATTAGGGAATTCAATATTCCATGATCCACAGCGTCAAGAGTGAGCCGAGGACACCAAATTTCAGGCATTACCTCTCAGCATGGACAAAACAGGGGCCAATAGCCTTCACTTAGAGACTGAAAGCAGTAGCATTTGTGTAGAGTTGGTAGTGCTAACAGACAAGCAACACTACATGAAACAACCATAGAAATAAATGTGGGACATACAATGAATGTATTCATTAGAACTGTACAGCAGAATGTGGCATTAATGGACTATGTCAGCAAACAATGGATGCGAGTGCTTTTGCTATCAGCATGACAACACCTGCAGGTCCCCCCCTTGGCACGTGACCCTATCGGTTGGATCCTAGATGAATGTAAAACAATGGCCTGGTCAGATGAGTCCCATTTCAGTTGGTAAGAGCTGTTGGTAGGGTATGAGTGTGGTACAGACACTACCAACCCATTGATGCAAGTTGTCAACAAGGCACATTGCAGGCTGGTGGTGGCTCCATAATGGTGTGGGCTGCGTTTACATGGAATGGACTGGATCCTCTGGCCAAACTGAACTGATCATTGATTTGAAATGGTTATGTTCAGCTACTGGGAAAGAAATTGCAGCAAAACAATGATGGAATTTGTATGGATGACAATGCACCATATCACTGGGCCACAATATTTTTCACAATTGGTTTAAAGGACATTCTGGACAATTCGAGTGAATGATTTGGCCACCCAGCTTGCCCATCATAAATCTGATTGAACATTTATAAGTCATAGTCGAGAGGCCAGCTCATGCACAAAATCCTGCACCGGCAACATTTTTCCAGTTATGGGCAACTATAGAGGCAGCTTGACTCAATATTACTGCAAGGTACTTGCAACAATTTGTTGAGCCCATGCCACATTGAGTCACTGCACTACACCAGGCGAAAGGAGGTCTGACTCTACGTTAGGGGGGTGTCCCATTATTTTTGTTACCTCCGTGTATTTTTTGATTCAATACAAGGAGTGTTTCTCCACATTCTTCTCTCCAGGCAGTATTTCATACTGCAACAATGCAAACCACTGTCTCCACTGTCCCACCTGCATAGAAAGTGGCATTGCTTTGTCTGCCTGAGCTGCACACCAAGATGGAATGCAGTTACCTCCTGCACATCATTCACGTTCCCTCAAACTGGATATGTATGAGTAGCAGTTTAAAGTTCTCACATGTCTCCTTCAGATTAATTGCATGAGCTATCACAAAATGGAAACTTGTTCCTATTGTGGACAAGTACTGATTTCAGACTATCTTATCTGTGAACATCTGTTCTGCCACCTTGTTAGTAATTATATCATGTTATATGTTGAGTCAACTTAGTAGTAGGTTATCAAGTTTCGTCCCCCCCCCCCCCCACCACATGGTTCTGTATCAAAAGATATGAGGGTAAAGTTTACAAAGTATATATGGCCATTTATGCTTTGTCAGCCAGACATTGGAATAAAAATTAAAAAGTATACTTTTAATTCTAGGTTATGCCGTGAATACTGATGAAGACAGTATGTGCTAAAAGGTCAAATACAAGTCTTGCAGTTGTTGCTTTCTGTGTTGTTGCTTTTATGCCTTTTGTAATAACAAAGTGAAGAAAGACGAGTTGTACCTGGGATTCTCTGAGCATTCCGAAATTAAGGATCTGAAACAATTAAAGTCTTGCCTAGGCATGTGCATAACTGCAATTGGAAAGAAGGTAATTTAAAACTTGACCTGCTGTACTGAAAAATGTTAATATGTCTGACTGTACTCCCATGTGAACACCAATGGAAGCTGGATTATAGCTTTGGGAATTGCAGGGTGATAAGTTGTGGGACATTTCTGTATATAGTACAAATGCAAGACCTGACATATCTTATGCAGCAATTGCTTTAAGCCAACATAACTGAAAGTTTACTAGGGCACATTGGAACAAACCAAAGGAGAATCCTCAGTTATCACAAGTGTGCCATGAGTTATGATATTATGTTTAACATGTTGACTGCTGCATGCATAGTGATGGATGTTTCACTGCCAGGCCAGGTGGCATCAGGGATGAATAAGGTTCTGCTGTGGTCAGCGGAAAGCACACAGCATCAAGAAAAAGGCTTTGCTGTGGCTGCCACCTGCCTCATGACAGTCAACGTATTAACAATGGGGATTTTAAAGATCAGCAATAAACTGGTTTTATTGCCTCAAATTTTGTAAAAGATTTAACCAATGGGTTGTGTCAGTGCAAGAGTGCTTTTCTATGGGGGAAAAACATAATTTCTTGCAAGAATTGGAAACTGGAGATGGCTGCCATATCAATTACTCAAGCTGAACATGCAACTTTAAATTCCGCAGCCAAAGAGTCAGTGTACGAATGGCAGGGGAACTGTTAAATAATTGTGTAATAATTTTTAATGAGAACCGAAAGTCCTTTAGACTGTCAAAATCCTGTACTGCATTCTATACTGAAACATGTTTGTGCTAAATGACATTTTAAGAGCAAATGTGTGAAATGCAGTGACATTGTTGTTAAATACTTGCAGTCAAAGAAAATGCCTGCTGATACTGAACTTGCTCAGAGCAATACAAGACCTAAATCATAACTTGAAATTGTCACCAGATTATGTGGTTGTGTTGTTATATTGATATTCTGGTGTTTTTTCATGTTTGCTGTATTCACCTACAAGGCAGTGAAGTATATTTGTGTATTTGTTCTTCTGTCATCTTGCATATACAAAGTAATGATGATGTGTGAATACAAGTATTTTAAATGATGAAACTTTCATTTATCTGTACCATCATAAACACCAACCATTAATAACTAGTATCTCTCATAGAACCAGAAAATCAGCTAGTATTTAATTCAGAACAAATTAGTGCATTTCTACTATTCTTCAACTAGTTAAATTAACTGTTGTTGTGGTCTTCAGTCCTGAGACTGGTTTGATGCAGCTCTCCATGCTACTCTATCCTGTGCAAGCTTCTTCATCTCCCAGTACCTACTGCAACCTACATCCTTCTGAATCTGCTTAGTGTATTGATCTCTTGGTCTCCCTCTACGATTTTTACCCTCCACGCTGCCCTCCAATGCTAAATTTGTGATCCCTTGATGCCTCAAAACATGTCCTACCAACCGATCCCTTCTTCTAGTCAAGTTGTGCCACAAACTTCTCTTCTCCCCAATCCTATTCAATACCTCCTCATTAGTTACGTGATCTACCCACCTTATCTTCAGCATTCTTCTGTAGCACCACATTTCGAAAGCTTCTATTCTCTTCTTGTCCAAACTGGTTATCGTCCATGTTTCACTTCCATACATGGCTACACTCCATACAAATACTTTCAGAAACGACTTCCTGACACTTAAATCTATACTCGATGTTAACAAATTTCTCTTCTTCAGAAACGATTTCCTTGCCATTGCCAGTCTACATTTTATATCCTCTCTACTTCGACCATCATCAGTTATTTTACTCCCTAAATAGCAAAACTCCTTTACTACTTTAAGTGTCTCATTTCCTAACCTAATCCCCTCAGCATCACCCGATTTAATTTGGCTACATTCCATTATCCTCGTTTTGCTTTTGTTGATGTTCATCTTATATCCTCCTTTCAAGACACTGTCCATCCCGTTCAACTGCTCTTCCAAGTCCTTTGCTGTCTCTGACAGAATTACAATGTCATCGGCGAACCTCAAAGTTTTTACTTCTTCTCCATGAATTTTAATACCTACTCCGAATTTTTCTTTTGTTTCCTTTACTGCTTGCTCAATATACAGATTGAATAACATTGGGGAGAGGCTACAACCCTGTCTCACTCCTTTCCCAACCACTGCTTCCCTTTCATGCCCCTCGACTCTTATAACTGCCATCTGGTTTCTGTGCAAATTGTAAATAGCCTTTCGCTCCCTGTGTTTTACCCCTGCCACCTTCAGAATTTGAAAGAGAGTGTTCCAGTTAACGTTGTCAAAAGCTTTCTCTAAGTCTACAAATGCTAGAAATGTAGGTTTGCCTTTTCTTAATCTTTCTTCTAAGATAAGTCGTAAGGTTAGTATTGCCTCACGTGTTCCAACATTTCTACGGAATCCAAACTGATCTTCCCCGAGGTCCGCTTCTACCAGTTTTTCCATTCGTCTGTAAAGAATTCGTGTTAGTATTTTGCAGCTGTGACTTATTAAACTGATAGTTCAGTAATTTTCACATCTGTCAACACCTGCTTTCTTTGGGATTGGAATTATTATATTCTTCTTGAAGTCTGTGGGTATTTCGTCTGTCTCATACATCTTGCTCACCAGATGGTAGAATTTTGTCATGACTGGCTCTCCCAAGGCCATCAGTAGTTCTAATGGAATGTTGTCTACTCCCGGGGCCTTGTTTCGACTCAGGTCTTTCAGCGCTCTGTCAAACTCTTCACGCAGTATCTTATCTCCCATTTCTTCTTCATCTACATCCCCTTCCATTTCCATAATATTGTCCTCAAGTACATTGCCCTTGTATAAACCCTCTATATACTCCTTCCACTTTTCTGCCTTCCCTTCTTTGCTTAGAACTGGGTTGCCATCTGAGCTCTAGATATTCATACAAGTGGTTCTCTTCTCTCCAAAGGTCTCTTTAATTTTCCTGTAGGCAGTATCTATCTTACCCCTAGTGAGACAAGCCTCTACATCCTTACATTTGTCCTCTAGCCATCCCTGCTTAGCCATTTTGCACTTCCTGTCGATCCCATTTTTGAGACGTTTGTATTCCTTTTTGCCTGCTTCATTTACTGCATTTTTATATTTTCTCCTTTCATCAATTAAATTCAATATTTCTTCTGTTACCCAAGGACTTCTATTAGCCCTCGTCTTTTTACCTACTTGATTCTCTGCTGCCTTCACTACTTCATCCCTCAGAGCTACCCATTCTTCTTCTACTGTATTTCTTTCCCCCATTCCTGTCAATTGTTCCCTTATGCTCTCCCTGAAACTCTCTACAACCTCTGGTTCTTTCAGTTTATCCAGGTCCCATCTCCTTAAATTCCCACCTTTTTGCAGTTTCTTCAGTTTCAATCTGCAGTTCATAACCAATAGATTGTGGTCAGAATCCACATCTGCCCCTGGAAATGTCTTACAATTTAAAACCTGGTTCCTAAATCTCTGACTTACCATCATGTAATCTATCTGATACCTTTTAGTATCTCCAGGATTCTTCCAGGTATACAACCTTCTTTCATGATTCTTGAACCAAGTGTTAGCTATGATTAAGTTATGCTCTGTGCAAAATTCTACAAGGCGGCTTCCTCTTTCATTTCTTCCCCCCAATCCATATTCACCTACTATGTTTCCTTCTCTCCCTTTTCCTAAATTAACTAATGTGAAATAATTGGAGTTAATGGGAACTGAAGTCAGTGATGAAGGAATGACAGGCTATATCAATGAAAACTGCTCAGAAATGCTGAACCTGCAATCTAATGAAAATATCACAACAAATGGGTTCTGAGGACTTAAACTGTGGCTTCAGGCACTGGTCTGGCAAAAAATTTTCATACTACAGATTCATTTGTACTATTCATCCACAACTTCACCTGTGTGGGTGTATGGCACATATATTGCACATGCCTTCTCCTTCTCCCTCTCTCTGTCCATTTCCTCCTGCTCCTCCCTTTCTTTTTCCATCTGCTATTTCCCCACAGTTCTCTATCTCCTCCTCCTCCATCTCTTTCTGCCCGTCTCCTCTTCCCCTCTATCTCTGTCCACTACCTCCTTCCTCCTGTCTGTCCATCTCCTCCTCCCCCTCTCTGAGCTCAGCCCTTCCTATCCATATACATACCCAGACACTACCCTACAAAACATGCCAAATGTGCAGGGCAGCCTAGAAGTCAGGCATTATCAAATGTTTTTCAGCCTTGGGCTCTGCACCGAAGCCCCTACTGTTGCTGGAGCAGTGGTAAACATGGGACACGTGTTAGTCAAGCTGCCTCCCTTTTCAGCCCACAACCCTTTTATGTGGTTCAGCTAAATGCAGGTGGTCTTCCTGAGTAAGAATATAAAATGGGATCTCACCAAATTCGAGCACGTAGTGAGCCAGCTAAACCAGAACTAGACTCCTGAGGTTCAGCACATGTTTACCACTCTGCTGGCGCTATCCTCATTTAATTGGTTGAAGGAGGAGTTGATCTGTCAGATTTTATTGTTCCAAAAGTAATGAGAGCATCAGTTATTATGCTATCATGAATACAGCAACAGGAGGCCATCATGCTACATGTTCAATATGCAGAGCCTCATACAGTCTGACATAATTCTGGACTTGCTGCTGTGTGTTAACTGGGCATGCAGGCTCCCAGCACACATGTAAGCAGTAATGGTGACATAGACAGACATGCAGTTGGACTCTATTGCAGACTTGGTCAATCGTGTGCACAAACTGCTGGCAACAGGGCCTAGTACCACAACCATGGTAACCTGTGACACCATTCCTTCACCTCTGTGGTGAGACACACCTCCTGTAGCTACTGTCCTGGATGCCATTCTGCATCACCTAGTTCAGAACTTGGCCACATAGGTGGCAGTTTTCAGCATGTAAGTGGACCAATTGCCACACTCTCAGAAAGAAGGGTGCCAGGAGCCACAGTGGGAGCTGAAATGGCTCACACAATTAACAACACAGCAAAAGCTATTCTAGTTGTATGATGCTGACATCAGATCAGCTGCCGAACATCATCTGCTAGTCATGGCAATGATGTGAATAAGTGCCGGCCACCCTGCTCACTCCCAAATGCCAGCTGCAACCAGGCTTAGACGCACCTGGCTGCAGTGCCATATCAAAGTTTCTCTTCGTATCAGAGTAGGCTAGTAGTGTCAGATACCTCGTAGGCACAGTTTCTGGTTTCTCAATATCTCCACGAGCCATGCTGAGGGTCCGCACGAATGCCAAAGTGCTGTCTCTCATGGCTGCAAACAATTCAACCACCAAAATGTATGGTGCACAACAATGAAATTTTGATCTAACTACATCGCACATTCACGTAAACCTTCTGTGTACCTGATATCAAAGGTCCAATCCTGAGTGCAGATTTCATCAAATACTATAAGCTGCTTGCTTATATTACAAATGTCCAGCTGACAAACGCATCCATAAGTTTGTTGATAGTGGGACAGCGGCAGCAGGCTGATTTCTTCAGTGTGAAACTAGTCAAGTGCACCATAACATACGCCAACACCACAGACACATTTTTGTAGCTCACCCACCCACCTGCTGCTCCACAGAACATAGAACATTCAATGGTTCACCATATCGTAACTATGCCCAGCAGGCTCACTGCAGCAAAGGCCGATTTTGAGGTCATGTTGCTACAAGGTATCATCTTGCCATCAGGCAGCCCGTGGTCCTCTGCCTTGCACTTAGTCCCTAAAAATGGAAATTTATGGCACCCTTGTGCAGACTATCATGCCTTGAATTCTTGAACAGTGACAGTTTCATACCTGATACTGCACCTTCAGGATTTTAGCCATGCCTGTCAGTAATTTTCAGCAAACTTGACTGCATGAAGACATTCACGCAAATTACAGTAGTGCCTGTAGACATTCAAAAAATAGCAATCATCATGCCATTGGATATCTTTGAGAGCATATGTATGATGCTTGGTGTACACCATACATCGTACATATGCTCTCAAAGCGACCAAATGGCATGGTGATTGCCATTGCCATTGCCATTGCCATTGCCCAGACCTGGCAGTGTTTCCTGGATGGTGTCTTTTGAGGTTTACTATGTTTTGCATATCTCAGTGGCATCCTAGTCTTCCAGAATACATCCAAGCTTCAATGCCATCACTTAACAACTGTCTTTCAGTGCCTGACTGAGGCCAGTATTATCATTAAAACAATGAATTGCATATTCAGGGCCACAGAAATAGTGTTTCTTGGGCACTTGATCATGCCAAGCAGATCCGTGCCACTACGTAACAAGCTATGGGTGATCTTAAACATGCCATGCCTACAGACACACGAAGAATTATGTCTCATGCTCAAGTTTTATTGGTGCCATCCCCCTCACTGACAGCAGTCTTCACAGCCCCACCGTGAGGAGGACTCCCACGCACCAGATAGACCATTTCTCTTCCTGTGAACTTTGAGGACATTGCCTACGGATAGAAATGAACAACTGGGCAGCCTTTTCCATGACAGCTCCAACAGCCTACAATTTGAACTAGTGACCATTCCCAGTTCCACCCTTAAGATTTGGTGGGACATATCTACAAGCACACACCACCCCTTCCTCCCAGAGAAATTCCAGTGCAGCACTTTTGACTATGTCCATTGCCTATCACATCCGGGTGTCAACAATACTGTGTAGTTCATCACTGAGCACTTCATCTGGCCATGCCTCCAGAAGGACTGCCATCAATGGGCACACATTTCTACCACATGCCAACATGCCAAAGTTGGGAGGCACATTCATGGACTCACCGGTACATATACCAACACAACATGCCACTTTGCACATGTTCACATGGACATTTTGGGCCCACTTCCTTTGTCCCAAGGCAAGTTGTACCTTCTGACAATTGTGGACCATTTCATTTGTTGGACAGAGGCAACAGCCATAGCAGACATCACCGCCAAACCCATTACCACCAACCTTGTTAACACCTGGTGGCATTCCTGTGATGCCCCAATCACGTTGTAACAGATCTAGGATGCCAGATTGACTGCACACTGTTCACATGTTGTCCGATTGCGTTACATGCAGTTGCACAGAACCACTAGCTACCAACCAGCATCTAACAGCATGGTGGATTGGTTCCAAAGGATGCTGAAAGCCACCCTCATTTGCCATGACACCACCTGGATGGAAGCACTCCTGCTGGTACTCCTCAGACTGCGAGTAACACTGAAGGAAGAGATTGGTGCTTCACCTTCCAATATCATCTATGGACAACAACTCACAATTTCTGTGGATTTCGTGGAGGAAGTACTACTGTCACACAATTAGTAAAACATCTGTGCACCCATATGGCCGGCCTCCACCCGCACCTCGTTGCTGCCTGGCACCGGCAAAGTATTTGTACTTGTCAATCTGCTGCACTGTACATGCACAATGTTTTACACCAACACAGTACAGCCACCACTTTGGTCACCCTACTCTGGGCCACATTATGTGATTACTTGCAGAGAAAAAACATTTGACATAGAGTGCAACGGCAAGCCAACTAAAGTCTTGAGCAACCAAGTCAAACCAGTTTATGTCTTGTCGGCTCCAGCAGCAGGTAAAGATGCTTTGTACAGTTGCCTTGGATCCAGCGTATTGAGTGTCAAGGCTGAATCGAGTGCCATGCTGTGTTTCCGCATTGGATTGTGTCAGTGAACTATGTACAGCAATATTTCTTCATGAACACTATTTCGTTTCCTTGCGTTAACTGTAAAACTTGTGAATACTTTGACGTGTTATATTAATTGCCAACCAGACAGTTCTTGCATGTTAGTTCCCTTCGAGACGAATCACGTACGGCTGTGGACTGCGTGCAGCCTGCTGTTGCCATCACTAGATGGCTGCGCGCAGACACACTTACCATGCACCCTGCCAGTCACGCACTGAGATCACTGGCTATCACCCAATCACTGTGGACCAGCCCACTGCCATCACACAAACGCTGACATCACCACAAAGCATGTGAGCTCCAAACAATTTAGGCACAAGCTGGTCACTGGTGCCTTCTCACAATTTCAAACTGCTCTCCAGGGGAGGATCTGTGTGGAAGTCACGCCGAGAAATGGATTAATGCCAGAGCCATAGTTACAATCAGCACAAGCTAGCAGTGCCCAGCATTCACGTGTGCTCACAGATTTACCGTTCAGCCAAGTTTTGGCAACAGTGCAATGCAGATGGGCAGATGCCAGAGTGAGCTGAGTGACAGAATGATGTACATGCTGCTCCCGGAGGCCAATTCTGGTTGCCACAGCGAACATGGGTTGAATTTATCATAAGCTCCCCACAATGCATGTGGGATTATTGAGTCAGCACCATCCATTTATCCATTTGTCCATCTCGTTTCACTGTGACTGCAAAGTACACAGTGCCCCACAGATCAGGATGATGGTTGTAGTTTTGTCCACTCACACATCATTTTCTCATTGTTACACAATCAGACAATGTGCTTGATCACTGATGAAAGTGCTCTCTCTGGGAACAGTGTTCAAGCAGATCTACTGTGCTATGTCTGTTGCTACAGTCACATGATCGTGAAAGCACAGACTTCTGCTATTCGAAAATATTGTTAATTGGTTGTATATTCCTTTTCTTAATGTATCATTGTGTGGACATGTTCTTTGTCAATTAAAGTCACCACAGCCTACATCCTGAGCACAGTGCATGGCTGTGGCAATACAACTGGACTGCTGCACCACCAACTTGTAAGCCATGATCGTACATGTTCTCTCTTCAAAGAAATTGTTTCATCTCTCTAATATGGGAAGCTAGGATGAGAGTAGTGGGCTGGAGGTGTTGCTCAACAACAGCTGAAATTATTTCTGCAGTATCCTGCTAAAATACCACATCCAGCTTTGTTAGGCTCGTAGAGGTTGGGAAACATGAGAATGCAAAATTCAGCTGGGGTGAGAAGGGAGATGAACTCTGTGGAGAGGTTCTGGAAGTGGGTCTGAGAATTTCAATACGTATTGGATGTTATGCTGGTCTTCTACAATAAAATCATTGTGGCAGGATTTGTAGGTGGAAGAGTCAGAGAGTTGCCAGATACCATATGTCTGGTTGTCACTGTGTTTCATCACAGCAGTGGATAGGCATTTGTTGATCAGAAGGATGATCAAATTGCAATTTATCTTAGGATTGTGGATGGCTCTTCCTTCCTCTGCTGAAATGGACAGGTTATTTGGAAGGGACATAGCAGAAGTGGGCAAGGCCAGTTTGGAGGTCAGGAGCTCCTGGAAGGGACACAGGAGGCGGTTAGGTTGAAGTGGATGGAGATATCAACTTTCAGATTTAAGGTTCAGTATCATCTTCGCTTTTGGTTGGAGAGGTTGGTTGCAAAATAGTGTTTTTTCTGTAGTGTTGAAATACACAGTTTTGCTGTGGGCAGTGATCTGTTGCATCAATCAGCAGAATGACATCATAGGGATAGAAGCACAAGATGGCTTAATGGCCAGCCATTATGGAGCAACAGTGCATATTCAGGACACTAAGTGAAAGACATCAGCCAACATCTCTGAAATCCGAAACTGTGACGTCTTACAGCTCTGGCAAGGATTCTGAAGGACCTGACTGGACAAGAAAACTGGAGAAAATGATGTCATTCCTCAATGGCAACCTGCTGTGGGTTCTGGGGTATATTGGAGAAACACTAGCCACATACATCCCAGCCAAATGAGACCCTCTTTCTCAGATTGTGTTGAGTGGTAACCAGATGCACACAGTATGCACAGTGATGTGGTCAATGCCAGCCAATAACTATGGGAAGAGGACCATTTGCAATTCAAGACGAAGCATCCAGCTGCCATTGCCAGCCCTTCCTTTTTGCCACCAGCTGCAGGCCTCTGTCTGAGCTGAAGTCTACATGCAGTCTTCATTGCGCTGCGAGTCACGTGCTGTGTGACTACCTTCTGCTCACAGTAATCACCCTGGTGAACCATGGGTTCAAGCCTGGGCCTACATTGTTGTTTGTCTTCAGCTATGCCAGAAGCCACAGATTAACATCTCCTGTCCCAGAGTGTTGTACATTGTCACTACAGAAACAGCCAAGAAACCAGAGCTGTTTCTATCACCCTTCACCTACAACATGCCACCTTATGTCAGCTTACCACAGCTACATTGACACCAACACATGCCACCCGCAGCATATACTGCCTTCCTGGCACACTAGCACTGGTGCTGGCACATGGCAGCAACCATGGCTGCCAACATCACAGATGGTACTGACCTCCTTTCCACCTATGATTTGACCTCCGTAACTGCCATAATAAAGCACTATCTTAACCAGGAATGTTTTAATGACAGTTCGCCATTCTACTCTACCTCACTGACACCACTGCATCTATGTCCATGTCGGGGAATCACACATCATAACTTACTAGCACGCAATCCAGCCACCACCATAGTGGTCACATCTACAGTAGATATTGAGAGAAGGAGATTAGATCTTTGATGAGTCTAGTGTAATTAAACTGAGATGTAGCAATGAAAATCAAGCCTTTGTATAGGAGAAACTTCTGTGGGGGAGAGAGAGAGAGAGGATGGCAATGTTGGTTAACTTTTGGAAGTTGTGTCTGGAGTATTCTTCCCAGTGCTGACGTAAAGGTTTTCACTTTGAAATAAGGGTGTACATAACTGAGGGTGTGTAGTAATGTGCTGCTTCACAACCCATGCCATGTGGACACTTCCCTCCCCAACAAGTTTTTCTGGATTGAACAGGTGGGAACTGTCCTTACAACATACCACACAATCTTATTGGCTTTAATTTTCATCAGCCCCTCTCCGACATCCATGTCTACCATTCCCCCCATTTGCCCAACCCAAATACACTCATACTATGAGGGCTGTCCGTAAAGTAAGATCTCCAACAAGCTAATGTGTGCGAGCTTAAATCTGACAACAGCACCACGTTCTTTGCTTCCCTCACCACTATTCTTGCCAGTCACTACCTCTCTGTAGCACTCATTCTTGGCGTAGCAGCTGTTAACAATGGAATGGGAAATCAATGCTCCCACCAAGTGTGAATTGCACTGTGAGATTAGATTTCTGTGTTAAGGTGTCAACACTATTGAAATCCATCACCAGTTGACTGATGTGTATGGAGAAAAGTGTATGGACGTAAAAATGTGTGTAAGCTGTGTAGGGATTTCGCAGACGGCTGCACAAACGTGCACAATGAGGCTGGCCGCAGGCATCCCACCGACTTCCTGCATAAGTCAATGGGAGAGTGGTATGACAAGGGTATGAAAAAGCTTCCAGAGAATTTCCAAAATGCATTATCATGATGGGGCCATTGTTGAAAAATATCAAAAGGCCATGCTTTCAGAATCTGTAATTGGTTTTGCAATAAAGTGATGTTTACTATGCGAAGAAGCATTGCAGACCGTAAGTTACTGACAATACTCGTATACTCCACACCCTCCTCTCCAATCCCTCCAAGCGACCAACCCCCTTTTGCTACTTCCTCCCCCCCTCCCACTATAAACTGGTACAACCTGTCATCCTGGTCAAGCTGCGGTGCTGGTACAATGTAGTGATGCACATATGTGTATGTATATTAGTATGCCATAGTGGTTAGCTGTGAAGGAGAACACTGTACTAAAGTTCAGAATCTTTTCAATCTAGTTCATGTGAATATTGATTATTCAGTGCCTAAACTACACAGTGAGTTGTTACTTCCATTATTTGTTGCTGCTCTGGCAGTTGTCAAATTCCACTCAGTGGACGATTTTTCTGCACATGCTCATCACGTTCACATTTGATAAAAGGGTGACATGTCTCTCTCTCTCTCTCTCTCTCTCTCTCTCTCTCTCTCTCTCTCTCTCTCTCTCTCTCTGCTGAACTGTTCCTTGCTGTGGACAGTTTTATAACGCCCACTGTCTATTATGACTAGTGCTTCTGAATTCAAAAGAGATTCTTTTGATCAGTTACCTTGTATAGGTTAAAATAATAAACGTCTATTGCACAAGTTTTCTGAACAAATCAGGTGAAAAAAACACATGAGCAGTCAGTTGAATTGAAAATGATCATGACAATGTCCTCACCAATAAAGATGCATTAAAAGTGAAAAGTAGGTGATTTCAAGCACATATTGTTTGAGCATCCAGGCTGACTTCCACCTACTCTCACGTCTTAAGTACCATGACTATTTTAATTTAATGAATAGGTCATGACAGTAGGAGATGGGAATTAGAGAGACCTTCCATACTCTTAGTACACAGTCATTCTACCCACAAGAAACATATTAGTTAAGTACACTATCATAAAACATGACTACACTGAAAATATGTATATTTTTCTTTTGTATCTAAAGAAACACGTTTATCACTGACTATGAATTTCTCACATTGGTCTCACATGGCAAACTTACTTGTTCTGGTACTTTTCAGACAGACTTTGGTAGTAGTAAATTTCATCACAAACTTACTTTACATGTACATACACAAAAACACTCTTTACACCATCCAAGCTATCAATGTGTCTGTTCTCCTAATTGTTTCATGAATGAACTACATTTTTTTTTTTCATTAACTTCTTACTCAGATTAACATTAGCATTTGCAGAGAATAACTTGGCCCGCACAGACAGTGTAGGAGGGGATGGGACAAGGGTAGGGTGATGGATCCATTGTCAATGAAGACTATACGGTAGGGGAGGTGCAGTTTGACAGCTGAAGCCTATGCCTATAACCTCACATAATATGTAAGCTACAGCTATTAAGTGCAAATAATTGTATTAACAATAAATAATTTGACAAATACAAACATTCAAAGTTGACAGTTTCTCATTAGAGTGCCAAATAAGAAATATTTGTATGAACAATAGATCAAAGCAAAAGATCTACCACATGCTGCCAGAAGGAAACCTCATACAACAAAAAAGATGTAATTTGTGTGCAGGAAACAGTTGTTGGGAATTCAAAAACTTTTAAGAGGGTGGTTTGAAAAGTTCTTAGAATCACCACGAGAGGTCAGCGCTAGCAGAATGAGTTGTTTATGTGATATTTATTGTACTGTTGCCTGTAAACACTAGCCATGTCAGTGCTCTTGGAAGAGAGCTGTGGTGGTGATGTGGCTCTGTTGTTCCCACGTAGCGATTTGCAAAAATCAAAAAAGTTGCGATTTGAGCAGTGACTGAGTACTTCGCAAAGAAAGGTATGAAAGCAGAGGACATTCATGCCCATTTCCAGAATACACTAAGGGACTCTGCTCCTTCATATTCAGTTGTTGCCAAGTGAACAAATTAATGTAAATTTGGTCAGGAGAGCTTATAGATGATGATCCATGCAGAGGTCGGCCAAGATGTGTCACTACTCCAGAAATCATTGCAAAAGTGCCCAAAATGGTCATGGAGGATCGTCGATTGAAAGTGCGTGAAACTGTTCATCCTTGCCAGATGTCATCTGAAAGGGTGTATCAGGTTTTAGCTGGAAAATTAGGAATGAAAAAATTACCTGCAAGATGCATGCCATGACTCTTGACGCTGGATCAAAAACGCTTGAGAACGGACATATCGGAACAATGTTTGGCCCATTTTAGGAGAAATGAACAAGATTTTTTGTGCTGGTTTGTGACCACAGATGAAACTTGGGTGCAGTACTGTACCCCAGAGACAAAACAACAGTCAAAGCAGTGGAAACATGCTGATTCTCTGCCACCAAAGAAAATTCCTTCAGCGGGAAAGGTCATGGCATCATTTTTCTGGGATGTGAAGGGGATCCTGTTTGCAGATTTCCTCCCCACTGGGCAAACAATTACTGGAGAATACTATGCTAACTTCCTGGACAAGTTGCAACACAATATACAAGAAAAATGCCAGGGTTAACAAGGGAGAAAGTGACCTTCCATCAACAAAATGCGCGCTTGCACACGTGCCATCGCCATGGCAAAATCACACAAACTAAGGTATGAATTGTTGCCACTGGAACATTGTTGGACAAAGTGCATTCATCTGCAAGGAAACTAGATTGAAAAATGAAGTTTCAGTGGTAAGTACTTTTTTTCCTATTTTGTTCTGAGAAGTTTTCAAACCACCCTCATAATTTTGTGGGACTTTCTACTTTAAACACACTAATTCTGGTGTTACTAGTACAGGAACTAGACATACACAACACTAATTCAGTAGTAATATTTATTCCAGAAAAAAATAATTGAAGGAGGATTCCAATATTTACACATGTACACAACCACTTGACCTTTTTTTTAATTTCTTTCCAGCCACTTTACATTACAAACTCAAAAGAGACAATACCAAAGTTAGCCTTCCTTGTTAAAAATTTCCCCTTTCCACTGCTCACTACATCAACTCCTTTCTCTTTTTCTTCTTCCCTCATGCAATTGTTGTGTGATTATGAACGAATTTTTCTGAAAGTCAAGCTGCTTTTCTTGGGCCTTCTGAAAAGCTCTATGGTGACTCCCCAGCAAAGAGCACAAAGCCTGTACATATTATCTACACTAACTTCATTGGAGTGAGTCTCTCTCTCTGATTGTATTGCGCAGTATGGAGATATTAGATACTGCCATTATAATGCAGTGAAAAGCCTCCATGTCAATATTTTGTAGTCCAGTGCCCTCTATATGACAGTGGTCAAACAGGTCTATCTCAGCCTTGTGTTTATTAGTCAGCAACTGCTCCAGTTTTTTTGTTTTTTTTATCTCTTTGCTGTAACACTGCATTGTACCTGTGTGCCTTTGTATTCGTCATCAAAAAATCTCTCTTCTCCTCCCAGGTCAAGGCAAACAAGTTCCTTTTGTAGCAGAAAACTTGTTCCTTTTGTAGCAGGAAACTTGTTCCTTTTGTAGCAGGAAACTTGTTCCTTTTGTAGCAGGAAACTTGTTCCTCTTTTTAGCTTCATGTCTTTCAGTGATTTTGGCAGTTCTTTCCTGTTCATTACTGTCCTAATAATAAAAGTATTAGCTTTAGTTAAGTGTACACTTGCTTAAAAACTGTCAACATTAGGCAGCTTACTAGTTATTGTATCATGCCAGAAGCACTAATTTATTGCCTCATCTCCAATTATTCTTCAAAATTCCACGCACATCCTGTCCTGGATTCCACTAAGATATAAATCTTCAAACCATTTTTATTTGGCTTATTGGCCACAAACCTCAAAGCTTACTCTTCCTCTAAAGAGAAATTCCTTCAACAGTTACAGCTTCTGAGTAACAAATACTTTTGAATTCCACTCTATCAATTGAGGAGAGGTCGAACTTTATAAAATACATCAAATCCTTGTGCAGCTTCTTGTTATTCAGGTGAAAGTTTGATAGTATGTTTAGAAATCTATCCCTTGGAAAACCATTGGGGTAAAAATTACAACTGACAGCAGTTTCAGCACTCCAACACTTCATATCTGGCCTCTCACTTTTGCTGTATGCAGTGAAAAGCAACGATCTTTTTGATTTTGCTATTGTTACAGTTTTCCATTGTTTTAAACTAAAATTAGGCAGAAACTTATTCTCTGATCTTAGCTTTGCAGGTTTGTGCCTTGAATAACATTTCACATGTTCCTTTACAGCTACCAAAAAAATTTTTTTTAAATTTCGCAGGCTTTATAAATCTGATTTTCAATATTTTTATCTTGTTTGTACATATGTTACTTACGCATATTTATCTCTTCATATGTTTTGAATATTTACTTTATTGCCGACAGCTGAACAGGTTATATATATTTTGAGTGCTCGGCAAATTTTTACTTCTAAAAAAAATAGTGCACAGAATTTGCATTAAATTTTACTTAAAAAATGAAATAAAGTGCAGCACCGCATTCAAAATATCAGTTGTGGCCTTTGGTGAATCTATTATATTTAAGACAAAAATTTACAAGTGTATGAACATTTCAAAGAGGATCAAGAAGATGTTAAAGACTACAACCTCCTGGGATGCTCTAGCACATCAATTACTGATGAAAATGTGGAAGTAGTAAAGAAGACAGTTCTGGAAAAATCATCAAATTACTAATAGAGGGGCTGCTGATGTTTCTATATCCTCTGGCTCATGCTGAACAATTTTTTGGATGTTTTTTGGCATGAAACATGTAGCAGTAATGTTTGTTCCCAAATGTTCTACCAAAAATGACACCACGTAGACATCACTCAGGAATTGTTGGATGAAGTAGACAATCCTGAACTTCTAAAGGAGGTTATAAAAGGTGATGAAACATGGGTATATGGGTATGACGTCAAAACCAAGGCCCCATCATCCCAATGGAAACTGCCTAAAAAAAATTGCCAAATTTGATTACATGCGAAAGTTCTTCTCACTGTCTTCTTCAATTACAATGAAACAGTACACCCAGTTACTCCCCCATGTTCATACAATCAATAAAGAAGTTATGCTCCATTTTTTTGAAGCAACCCAAAGAAAATGACCAGGATGGTGGCAAAACCACTCATAGAAATTGCATCATTATAATGCTCCCACTCACACCTCCATGCTTGGTCATGATTTTTTGGCATAACACCGTATTCGCCGAACACAGCCCCTGTGACTTCCTTCTATTCTTGAGGCTGGAGAGAACCACGAAAGGACATTTTTGCCAAAACTGATGAAACAAACAGAATCACTGAACACCATCACAAAAAGTGAGTTCCATAAATGCTTCCCAAACTTGAAAAAATTTCTGGCACAAGTGTGGAGTATCTGAGGGGGGATTACTTTGAAAGAGACAACGTAGCAGTTGATGTTTATGATGACGACGACAATTAAAGGTTCTTTAAGGAAAACAAAATATTCCCATTACTTTTTGATCACACCTCATTTGTTAGTGTACGGGTCCCACCTCAGGTGTTGTTTGGCGTATTTAATTAATTACACACGGCTGGCCAATTTCTGCCTTACAGGCCATTTTCGAGTGCTGTGAGCATGAACATGTCCCACTGTACCCAGTTACGTAACAGTGGACATGGCTGTTCTGCTTCAATCCAAGAGGGGCTGTATACACAATTATGTCAACGATGTCATCCACATCTGTACAGTTGCCATCAAATTCACTTTCACACCTTTTTCTATTTTTAATAGGCATATGTGTATAAGCTGGTACATGCTCATTCTTTTCCTGCTGCACCTACATCATTCATTACAACACGATCTATGAAAATAAAACTATAAACATAACAGCAACTCAGAACCAAATAAATTTATATTTGCCACTACTTTCAGATAACATGTAATCTAAATCACCATCAAATACTTCAGTTTCATTGACACACCAAGGGCTTCATAAAACCACTTGCTTCAAATGTTTCTCCTCTTCATTGCATATTTTTACTACAAAATCAAAACAAAAGCACAAAAAACTCAAACTTAGCTAAAGCCTACAAACCAAGTGACAATAACAAAAGATCCTTTTTTTCTTTGCTGGTGCTACAGACAACAAAGGGCCCAGGCCTTGTCCACCATCTGTCTCCTCCTATCATCTCTCTACTTTGCCAACCTTCTCCAGTTCCATACTCCTAACCTTCTCACATCTGTCTCTACATAATCTTGGTCTCCCCACTGAGGTGGCTATCCTCTGGCTTTATACTTAATGCATTCTTTGGCACTCACTGTTCTTCCATGCTCTTTACGTACACCAGCCACTGTAACTGTTGTGCCTTTACAGCTACAGTGATTGGTAGAACGTTTAGAGAGTATGTACATTTCTATATTGGTTCTAATTCTCCAAGCACCAGATTCAAACACTGTCTCAGATATTGCACAGTACTCTGCTCTGCCAAGCATCCAAAACATTTCTAACCTGTCGGGTTAGTCTCCACATTTTAGAGCCATTCATAACTGGTTTTATAATCATTTTGTAAACTTATCTTCAGCTATCTTGTAGTGTTGGAAAATCACAGCACGTTAAGGAAGTTTTAATACCATCTGTTACCTGCAGTTATTCTTGCCTTTATCTTTGCTTCCATAATCATATCTCACCTCCCCCCCCCCCCCCCCCCTCTCCTCAATACTAAAACTGATTTACTCTTTCCAACAGATCAGCACCTTTCCACCTTGTTTTGTTGCAGGTTTTGATGACAGACTTAGTTTGTTCCTTATGACCAAGTCAACTGCAGTCACTTTGTATTGCAAAACTATGTAGTTTTCCAGCAAATGTTCTATACTTCTCCTACACAAGGCTATGTCATCTGAAAATACCATATTCTGAGTCACACTGTTGAAAATAGCACCAAGCACCATCTGTTTTGCTTGTCAGTTTTTGGATGACAGCCACCAGAGCCAACTTAACTTCGGTGATACAAAAAGTACTGAAATATTTGCCATTAGCTTTTTTTTGCAGTTGGTGGTGTTTAGGATCATTTTCACAAGTCCTATCTGCTTTGATGGTATCCCCAGCTCCCATAAACACCTCAAAGACCACTTCTGTTGACATTGTCACACACTGATTTAAAACCAACACATATAAAATGCACTATTACACTGAACTCTTAACACTTTTATAAAATAATCTAAGGGCAAACATCTAATCTGTTGTTGCTCTTTAATTCCTGAACCCGCACTAATAATCCACAACCGTAGCTTCTGCATATGGTGGTAATTTCTTGTCCAGTATCGTTTTTTTAGGCAGCATTCACCAGTGCCATTCCTCTAAGGTTATTGCAATTTGTTCTATTGTCTTTGTGTATTAGCATAATAGTGGATGTGTTACAGCTTGTTGGCATTTTTTACTTCTACAAGTTTTTAAACCAGTTCAAGCATTTTCTTTAATCCCTTTGTACCACCACACTTGAAAATTTCACTTGCTATCTTATCTGCGCCCACAACTCTTGTCCCTCATCTCCTTAACATTTACCATCAGTTTGTCCAATGTTGATTCTTTGTCATCACTGGTACCAATTTGTTCCACCTGTTCTTCAAACTACTGGATTTCCCTAGATTTCAGCAGCTCTTTAAAATATTCATCCAATCTTTTTACTATTTTAGTTTCATCTCTGATCAACTTTCCATCTATATCAATGTATATCTGTCCGATGCTAACATCCTTGTTTTCTATCTTTTATTCCCTTAATTGTCTTTTCATTTTACATTCCTCAAGGCTCTTCGATCTGCTTTTCTCAAATTCTGTTTCCTTCGCATATAGTTTTTGCTGCACTGCACCCCACTGAAGTGTCTCTGTACTATTTTATTCCTCAATAGCCTTCTCAATATCACTGAACCACTCACTTTATCTTACTTTTCCAATTCCAGCTTGACTTCTGTTGTTTTGATCTTTCCATTGGTAGCTACTGCTCTTAAGGATTTCTCTCTCCTCAGTGGCAATCACTTTCATCATTTCGTCCACTTCTCTTTGGAATTCTGCTCTTCCCTTTGTTGGTGTTGATTGGATCCAAGCAATACTTTATGTCCCTTTCTACATGGTTACAGATTCTTGTTTATATCTTTTGCTTATACTTGACTGCTACTATATGGTAATCCAAATCAGCAACAGTTCCCCCCACCTTAATCTACTCAATGTCTCGGCCATGCCTTCTTTGGCTAAGTATATTATCTATCTGGTTGACTGTTTCCATTCGGAGACTTCCCTGCCCCTTTGTAGAATTACTTTGTGGGAATATGGTGCCAGTTATGATGAACTTTTTGTTTACAGCAAAATCAACCAGCCTCAGTCCACTGTCAGCACACTCTTCAGGCAGACTGGACTTTCCCCCATTTGACCTAAACACTTTCTCTTCTCACCTTGGCATTCTTATCTTCTACAATCAGCTACACAAAATTTTCTATCCGATCTTATGCACCTTCAACCAGTTCATAAAAGGAGTCTTTGGCCACCTCATTCACTTTCTATGTTGGAGCATCAGTGTAATACTGAAGGACGTCATTTTTATTCTTCCTGTGCATATCCTACCATTAATGGCTTCAGAATTAGATATCACTGACTAGTCTGTCCTGTGTACTAGGCAACTGGTTTCAAGAATGGCTGTATCATTGCTGCTGCAAAACATTGTGTAGTCACCAGTATCCACAACAGGGAGGTCTTCCACCTAATCTCCTGGTTCACTGCTATTCCTATTTGATGCTTTTTCAGTTGGTCTGTCAAGTTTCTGAATGCCCTGCTCTCACTAAGACACAGTACATACCATGCAGCCACTTTTGGATCAGTTCCTGTTGTTGCTTGATCATAGAAATTGTCAATTTTGCACATATGCTCTAAATTTTTGTGACTACACATTTCTACATGGCAGGGAAGCCAACTATCACCAGCAAGGGTGCCCCCTTCACAGCCTGTTAGGAGGCTGCCTTTTGCATCAAGGATGGTCACTTATCAGTTGAGGAGCCCTCATCCTACAAAGAAGCAGGCTGCAACTTATCCTCAGCAGGTGGTGGTCCATTTAGAAAAGGAAAAATGCATGGCACACTTTGGCCTCAAAACCTAACACCATAGGGGTAAAAAGAAAAAAGAAAAAGTTGCCAGAGGGAGACAGACAGAAAAGAAAACAGAAGCAGCCTCACAAGCCAGGGGAAGTAATGCAGGTCTTAGCTAATTGTCCATCCCAATCCCATACTCCAAAGATTGGGGTCCCTTGGGGGACTACAATTTGTGTGGAAACTCACCAGTCTTGTCATGGATGACCCTACCAGGCACATTACTCCAGCCAGCATAGCTCAGTGGATCACTGAAACACACAAATCTCTGCACCAAAGTTGAGGTTTTGGTCCATGAGGACAAACAAAGGATTCAGTAGCAAAAAATCTTTTCCACTGATGCTGCTACTATGATTCAGCAGTCAGAGTAGAAATTACAGTGTCTGCATACTGCAAAGATTTCTGCAAGAGTCATATATATGTTCGACACTGTGGACAATCATTGTAACTGGTGTGATGTACAGGGTGATTATAATTAAAGTTAAAGTAGAAGTAACACCACTGGTCAGAATGACAGCAAATTGCAACGGAATATTATTGGAGAAGGGGGAAAACATGGCAGAAGAAAAATAAATAGTTACAAAATGTAGCAATAGATGGCAATGTAAGCACCATAATTTAATAATGGTTGACTACAAACGACAAATCAACCATACAACAGTGCTTAAGATGTACATTTGGCATTAAACAAACTGTACTACTCAGTGTACATGGGTGTACAAGGTGTGATACTGTTAGTTACGTAAGCCCGTTTACCACAAATACGTCATATCACAACAGATGGGAAAAATTGTTTTTAAGTGTCTTGAGGCCAAGAACCACATAAAAAACATCAATCACAACGGTTTTTAATTATCCTGAGGCTAAAAACTGCATAAAAGCATAAATCAAATTAGATTATTAATTTCCGTGTGACTGGTGTGAAACATGTTCAATATGCTTTCCACTATTTTCTGCAACAAGTTGAAATCGAGAAACAGTATGTTCCACATCTGATCGAAGTGTTTCCAGGCTCACGTTCAGAATGTGTTGTGCAATGTGTTCCTTCAAAGCAGCTATGTTTGCAATCTGAACACTGAAAACAACATCCTTAAGACAGCCACACAGCCAGAAGTCACACGGATTAGGATCAGGTGATCGGGACAGCCAGGCTCTAGGGAAATGGCGCCTGATAATTCTATCATTTCTGAAATGATGCTTCAGCAGTTGCTTAACTGAATTTCCAGTGTGTGGATGTGTGCCACCTTGTATAAAAATGATCCCATCCACACACACACACACACACACACACACACACACACACACACACACACTGTTGGAGAGCTGGAATGACGTGGTTGTGTAAGACACTCGTAGCAGTTACCAGTGACTGTACAGGTAACAGGACTGGAAGCAACCGTCTCATCGAAAAAAATATGGCCCTATGATAAAGAATGCCATAAACCCGCACCACACAGTGACCTTTTCAGGATGAAGTGGTAGTTTGATTTGCGTGTGGATTTTCTGTTGCCCATATTTGACAATTCCGTCTATTGACATATCCTGTCAGATGGAAGTGGGCTTTGTCCACAAAATCTTTCATGGCCAATCATTGACCACTTCCATGCGAGCAATAAATTCCAAAGCAAAAGTCTTTCTTGCTGGCAGATCAACGGGAAGCAACTCGTGCACATGGGTAACATGGGTAATTTTGAATGGATAAAAAAAGGAATGTTTCTTAGGATTTTACGCATTGTGCTCACGGGTATGTCCCATGATCAGGAAATTCTCCGTGCACTACATGTTTGCACACCACCAATTGTCTCCCCCTGCATTGCACTGGCCACTGCTTCCACTGATGTCAAATTAATTTGTTTCCCCCCTCTACTAGGTTGCACACCAAAAGAACCCGTCTTTACGAATTCCAGAATCATTTTCTTGAGACCCATGGTAGTCATCAGACCAACTTCTTTTTTTTATAAATCCTTCAGTGTCCGGAACTTCTGCACAGTGAATGTGCACAGTCACCATTCTTGTAATACAGCTTTACAAGCAGAGCACAATCCTGCATTAAGACAGTCATGGCAAACGCAGCAGATGCGAAAAGAGGAAATAACAGAATGGAATCTGTCTGTACTCACACTGAGAATGCATTTCTGTGTTGCTGCCACACTTTGCAAGAGATCTAGCCACCTTAAGGCAAGATCAACATGTTTACAGAATCAATGCAAAACCAAAACTCAATCTATTCACAAAAACTCACCACATGAATAGCCAATACAAAAAGAGATGTATCATGAAATTTAAAAAGTTCTACATAAAGTAAAAAACAATTTTATTATATATGAAACATTTTACAAACAAAATATTTTGTGAACTACAATGAGAACACCAGAGGTATATTAAATGCACCACATAATTTTTTCATTTGTAGAACACAAGTGCTGCATAGAAGCAGAACATTTTGTCTTGTTTTAATGAATCACAATTGATAGGAATACTACCTGGGCAGGAAAGGAAAGTAAATTGAGCAAACCTTCATAAAATCTTCATTCATTTGAACAATTAATATCAATTTTACTGTATGCTATCACACAGAAACACATCAATGTTTTCTCAAATAAAAAACATGAAAACAAGGTTGCTATTATTTACAGAAATTTAATACATTCTTCCAAGACTTTTGTTGGAATAGGAAAAATAACTAAGTACTTCAGTACCACCCCCCCCCCTCCCCAAAAAAAACACACACACACACACACACACACACACACACACACACACGCGCGCACACACACACACACCTTGTAGCCTCCCCTACAATCTCTCTCACCACATCACAAAAATGATGCATTCAACACAGACTGAACAATAGGTCTCATCAAAACATTTAACAAATTAACATAGCTTGCTGAATTAACATATCACTGAGATTGCATAATGACATCTACACTAAGCTGTGCTTGTTTTTACATGTGTCAGATTTCATAAGGAAAAAAATCACTTTAAAAACTGACACAAATTTCCACCTTCCATGTAAATAAATTTCAGTGTTCACTGGAAGGAAACAAACTGTTTCATAAGAAACACACCAAGAGAACTCTTCACACCACAAGATGGTAATGGCAGCTCAAGTTTCCATCTTTGTAAGGTCCCACTGTCCTATTATGTTGTCACCAACACACTATTTCTTGCCCAGCAAGCGACGCATATCCTTATTTTGGCGCTGCAAAGTGGTATCTGCTGTGTCTGTTTTGTCTGTTATTTTATCAAGTAGCTCATTCTGAGAGTCAATTTCTTCCCCTAACCCAGCAGCCAAACCTTTCAGCCGAGACAATGAACCACACATTTCTTCCAAGTTACGGTCCAAAGCTAACTGCATGTCACTCATATCATTAGTGTCAGCCGAGGCGAAGGTATCAGTTGTTAATCCTCTGGTTCGTAGACCTGTTACAAATCAAAATCATTAAGACTGTTCATCTGTTGTGGCTTACATTAAAAACTAAAGTAAGAATAATCCAAAATAGATGTTATTAATCGAAATACATAAAAAATGTCTAATTTATTCTATGCAGTGATTACTTATATCTTTAACACTTCAATTCCTCCATTTAAGAACTATTTTAATGGGAAAAAAACTGAAATCAATGAAAATTCTACTTTCTTCTTGTTCTTGATGTACTAGTTAATAAGTTGAAGTTAATTTGCAAATATTGGTTGGTTAATTGGGGTTTAAGACACCAAACAGCAAGGTCATCAGTCCCTTGTTTCAAATGCAGTCCATTCCGCGAGTGTGACATCTCAGGAAAGTCAGAACAATAAAAGGGAAAAGGCTAAAAATGTAAAAGGGCAGTATGTTGTCAATGGTAAAAACAAAATGAGGGAAGTTAGCAAGAGAACGAACCTAACGCTATGATGAAGCAGCAGAGGCAGGACCACCTGCGATTTAAAAGGTGCAACCGCTAGAATGTAGAAGTATGTATGGGAAAAGGAGACTAACCAATCCTTAAAAAAAAAAAAAAAAAAAAAAAAAAAAAAAAAGGGGGGGGGGGGGGGGGGTAAAAACAGAGTAAAAGGGGAAGAAAAGAGGATCTCGCTCAGGGAGGTGAGTCGGGGAATCTCCAAACAGTGGGAGGCACCCAAACACTCACCGCCCTGCCCCAACACCAGAGAGATTAAAAACCTGAGAATAAAAACTGAGAATAAAAACCACTTTCCCAGAGGAAACCGAGAACAAGAGAGACCATCCGGGAATCTTCAGCCAACATCAAAGGTAAAGTGCGGGGGTGTCTGTACTTAGCACGCAGAGCCAAAAGAAGGGGGCATTCAACCAAAATGTGGGCTACTGACTGGGAGGCTCCATAACCACAAAGTGGGGGTGACTCATCACGCAAAAGAAAACCATGGGTCAGCCTGGTATGGCCAATGCGGAGACAACACAGTGTGGTCGAGTCCTTTCGGGAGAGGCGAAAGGAAGAACGCCACGGGCCTGGTGTCATCTTAATCGCACGAAGTTTATTAGGCAGGGGAGTAGCCCCCCAAGAGGTGGCCCATGACTGTGCGAAGTGGGATTTGATGTGAAGCTGTAAATCCGCTGCAGGAGGGTTTACAGAGAAGGAAGGGTAAGTGACTGCTCCCCCAGCCAAACGATCAGCAAGCTCATTACCTGGGATATCCACACGGCCAGGCACCCAAAGGAAGTCACCGGAACAAGCAGCATGGTGAAGATCAGTGAGATGGTCATGGATGGCAGAGACCAAGGGATGGTGCGAGAAACACCGGTCAATAGCCATAAGGCCACTCCGAGTCCGTTCATAACAAAACGCAGTTGTGTTTGGACTGTTTAATAAAGGTAAGGGCCTGGGAAATTGCCATCAATTCCGCAGTAAACACCTCACATGTAGGTGGCAGCAGATGATTTTCCATTCCAACAGAGGACGTGAAGGCATACCCCATATGATCAGCAGATTTAGAGCCATCAGTGTAAAAAACAACAGCATCCCTAAACTCCCATAAAATTTGGCGGAAAAAGGAACGGAACACCATCGGGGGGATGGAATCTTTTGGACCTCGGCAGAGATCCATCCAAATTCGAGGTCGAGGAACTAACCAAGGGGGAGGGGCAGGGGGGGGAGGAAGGGAGTGAGGAAGACAGGACAAAGAAGGAAGCTGAAAATCATAGCGAAGAGACGCAAGGCGGAGCCCAACCGGTAAACCCGCCCGATGGCGGGAATCGGGTGGGCGACGTCCATGGTCTGGGAACAGGATAGAATAGGACGAATGAGTGGGAGAGGAACGGATAGAGAGTGCATAAGACACCAGAAGCTGGGACCGCCGAACAGAAAGGGGGGGGGGGGGATCCCAGCTTCAACCAGGAGACTATCAACAGGGCTAGTAGGGAAGGCACCGGTGGGCAAACGGATACCATGATGGTGGACGGGATCCAGCACATGCAGTGTGGAAGGAGCAGCCGAACCATAAACTTGACAACCATAGTCCAAGCGAGACAGAACTAGAGCACAATAAAGACGGAGAAGGAGGGAACGGTCTGCACCCAAAGAGGAGTGGGCAAGGAAGCGAAGGACATTGAGTTTACGGAAACATCATACCTTCAGAAGTCTGATACGGAGCAGCCAAGTGAGCTTATTGGAGAAAAGAAGACCCAGGAAACGAAACTGTGAGACCACAGGCAATCGTCGTGCATCAAGATAGAGCTCTGGATCAGGGTGGATCGTAGTACGGCGACAGAAGTGGACCACCCGCGATTTTACAGGAGAGAATTGAAACCCGTGTGAGAGGGTCCATGCAGAGGCATGCCGTATAGCTCCCTGGAGCTGCCGCTCTGCAGAGGCCATCAAAGAGAAACTAACCCAAATGCAGAAATCACCTACATACAGGGCAGGGGCGAACAAAGGACCAACAGAGGCCACAAGTCCATCAATAGCAATGAGGAAAAGGACACTCAAGACAGAACCCTGTGGGATGCCCGTCTCCTGGGTCCGTGGAGAACTAAAAACAGTACCAACCCGAACCCTGAATGACCAATGGAACAGGAACTGGCGTATAAAAATCGGGAGTGGGCCCCAAAGACCCCACAGATGAAGGGTAAGTAAAATGTGATGGCGCCAGGCCGTGTCATAGGCCTTGCGAAGGTCAAAAAATACTGCAACCAAATGACGGCATTGGGAAAAAGCTTGCCGAACTGCGGATTCCAAGCGAAGTAAATGATCGATTGGAGACCGTCCCTCTCAGAAGCCACACTGGTAAGGGGACAATAGATCCTGAGATTCGAGGACCCAATTGAGCCGACGGGCTACCATCCGTTCAAGTAACTTACAAACAACATTGGTCAGACTAATTGGCCGACAGCTGTCAACAAATAGGGGATTCTTACCAGGCTTAAGCACAGGAACCACGATGCTATCCCTCCACTGAGAAGGGAAGTCACCCTGGAGCCAGATACGGTTAAACACCTGAAGAATATGTTGCCATTGTGGAGCACTGAGATGTTGAAGCAGTTGGTTAGGAATGGAGTACGGGCCAGGGGCCGTATCATGAGAAGAAGAAAGTGCAGAAAGAAATTCCCAATCAGTAAAAGGTTCGTTTTAAGATTCTGACTCACAAGGGGTAAAACAAAGTGGAAGCTTCAGCCCGCTGTTTCTGGTGAAGGAAAGCAGCTGGATAGGAGGCTGATGCTGTTGCCACTGCAAAATGGGTCGCAAGATGTTCTGCAAGAACTAATGGGTCCGTACAAAGGCCATCTGGGAGGTGAAGGCCTGGGAGGGTGGACTGCCGATGGCAACCTTGGAGAGAGCGAAGTGTAGCCCATACCCGTGACAGAGGGACAGTAGAACCAAGGGAAGAAACAAATCGTTCCCAACATATCCGCTTGCTCTGTTTGATTAAATAATGGACTTTAGTGCGGAGACGTTTAAAGGTAGTAAGGCTGGCTACGGATGGGTGCCTCTTAAAGTGTTGCCAAGCTCGACGGCGATCACGGGTGGCAATGGCAATGGCCGTACTCCACCATGGGACTTGCCGGCGACGAAATGGTCCAGATGAGCGCGGGACAGCAAGGCTAGCAGCGCGAACAACCGCGTCAGACACGTCACGTAGGACATCAATACAACCCGACAAAGAGGGAGAAAAAACGACCTGTGCAGTGTATAGAGGCCAATCGGCACATTGGAAAGACCAACGAGGTAACCTGTCCATCGGGGAGCGGGAAGGGAGTGAGATAATCAACGGGAAATGGTCACTATCACAAAGGTCGTCATGTGGCAACCAGTGTAATGAAGGGAGGAGAGAGGGAGAAAAAAGAGAAAGATCAATGGCAGAAAAGGTACCATGACCAGCACTGAAATGAGTAGGGGAGCCATCATTAAGAAGGCACAAGTCGTGGTCTGCAATAAACTGGTCTATAAGAAGACCTCGTCTGTATGGGAAGGCACTGCCCCACAAGGGATGATGAGCATTAAAATCCCCAAGGAGGAGGAAGGGAGGAGGAAGTTGCTGAAGACGGGCAGTTAAGGCAGCAGGTGTAAGAGTCCTGTCAGGAGGGAGATAAAGATTGCAAACTGTGACCGCAGTGTCTAAGTGGACCCTAACAGCAACCGCTTCCAATGTAGTTTGAAGAGGAATCCACATGCTAGCAATATCTGTACGGACCAATGTACAAGCGCCACCAGAAGCCCGCAGGGGTCCGACCCGATTTCGACAGAAAACACGGAACCCACGGAGGGTCGGTGAGTGAGCATCAGTAAAATGAGATTCCTGGAGAACCACACAAGCTGCAGAGTAGGACGAAAGGAGGGATTTCAATTCCAGAAGGTGATGATAGTATCCATTACAATTCCATTGGAGAACCACAGAACGATGATTTAAATGGGGGCTGAACACGCTAAAGCCAGTCATACCGCCGGGTCCCCACCCGTCACCGACAAGGAGGGGGGCGACATCCATGAATGACACGTCAGAATACGGTTGTTAAGTCGGGGAAGGGACCTCCGGTGACACCAGAGGCTCTTTGTCCTGGGACTTATGTTTCTTCTTCTTTTCAGGCTGAGATCGAGGAGGGCTGTGTGGCATAAAGGAGCCAGCTGCAGCAAGATCAGGAACAGAAAGAGACCGGGCGACCCTGGGGGCAGACAGACCGCGGCTCTCACGGTCGTCGCGCGGCAGCAGACCTTTGGCCGGTAAGGTGCCTCCTGGAAGAGGCGCCCTTGACCAGCAGACGCCGAAGGAGTGGGACACTTCTCCGGCTGGGGAGGGGGAGCAGCGCCCAGAGGAGAAGGTGTGGGAGCAGCAGGGGAGGGGGGGGGGGAGGAGAGGGGTCACGGATGGGGGTAAGGAGGGGGAGGAAGGGGTGAAGATGTAACCAAGGCGTAACTAGATGTCATGGACGCAGGGTGAAGACGTGTATATTTCTCACGGGCCTCTGTGTAGGTTAAACGATCGAGGGGCTTATACTCCTGTATCTTCTTCTCCTTCTTATATACTGGGCAATCTGGTGAATGTGGAGAATGACTACCATGACAATTTACACACACAGGAGGGGGAACACAGGGACTCCCTTCATGGAGTGGACATCCACAGTCACCACAGAGGGGGCCTGTGAACAGCGGGAAGGCATGTGTCCAAAACGCAAGCACTTAAAACACCTCATAGGAGGTGGGATGTACGGCTTCACATCACATCGATAAACCATAATCTTAACTTTCTCAGGGAGGGTATCCCCTTCAAAGGCCAGGATAAAAGCACCAGTATCAATGCGATTGTCTTTAGGACCCTTCTGAACATGCTGAACAAAGTGAACACCCCGCCATCCGAGATTGTCCCCAAGTTCCTCATCAGTTTGAAGGATGAGGTCCCTGTGAAAAATCACACCTTGCACCATATTTAGAGACTGGTGGGGGGTAATGGACACAGGAATTGTGCCAAGATTGGTACAGGCACGAAGGGCCGCTGATTGGGCAGCTGAAGCAGTTTTTATCAGCAAAGAACCCGACCGCATCTTGCTCAGGGAGTCCACTTCGCCGAACTTGTCTTCAATGTGTTCCACAAAGAATAAAGGTTTGACACTGGTGAAAGTATCCCCATCAGTCCTGGTGCAAACCAGATAACGGTGGAAAGGTTTCGCCCCTAGCCGACGGGCCTGACCCTCTTCCCAGGGGGTAGCCATGGAAGGGAAGGCCGAAGGGGCAAGGGAAGCAGCAGTAGAAGAATCAGTTCCACACAGAGAGACAGACGCAGAAGAATGGCCAGAGTTCTGGACCCATATGCGTTTCATTTGCATAGCATCCGCCCTGATACCACCCAATCCGATCAGGGGCTCTCCTCACGGGCGCCACCCAGCCACAGCAAGGGTGGTCTGGCAAGGCGGCCATTGCCGGGGGTTCCTATGCTCCAGTATGATGAGCAACCACTCCAAGGCTTGCATGAGGTGGTCACAGCTCAGGTACTAGAAGTGTGATCCCTGTGTGTTCAGGGGGCTCAACCAAAAGGGTACATAGCGACCCCACCACACGGGCTGGCTAACGTGCTGGCTATGCACCTTAGCATCAGACAACGTGAAAGAAAAGGTGGAATATACTACTAGGAGGGCACACATCAGAGACACTAGGTAAGGTGCTCTTCCCCAAATAGCTCACACTATGGAAGAGAAATTTAGTAATGGAGGTCAAACAGCAGAGGGGGACCAGGGAGTGCCAAAAGGAGGAGGTGATTACACAACAAAGCCAAATTGTAAAACCAACAGAACCAGGAGGATAGCGGGGGCCAACATAAGCAAGGACACCAAAAGAGGGAGAGGTGAGGGCGAGGTGAAGGGAACAAGGAGGGGAAAGGAGGGAAAGGGGAAGGAAATGCAGCCCTGGAAAGAAGGAAGGCTGCAATAGCTCGGGGCCCCATGCTCGCCATGCACGTATCTACAAGAGAGTTGTGGACCCCCTGGGGGTTGCAAAAAAAAGAACTACATAAAGAAAAGTTATGAATTTAGAAGAGCAGATTGAAGCTGGCACTCCCAAATGAGGTATCTATAGCTTCCAATATTTCAGGTACTTCCTATCACAGATAGAAAGAGGTGAGGCGTGCATGTGTTCAGTGCAGTTCAACAAGGTTTTGATGGTGTATTTTGAAGAGAGGTTTATCTAATCTGGCTGTAAAACCTCTCAGTGGTACTTCTTGGGAATATCAAATGGATACCTTGGAGCCTGTTGGATACTACATTGAGGAAGTGTATGGTGCCTTTTATGAAACTAGCAAAGATTCTAAGGGAGATGCTTTTGGAAGAAACAGTGCTACTGGTATTGTAAGAACGTCACAAGAATTCTTGTTTCTTTGTTGTGCAGTGATATGGTATGAAACTATGTTTAGGATCCAACCTAGTGAACAAAGCTCTCCAAATAGTTACTGTGAACTGATACACTGCAGCAGATCTAGTTGAAAGTACTGGCAGTTTTTTCAAAGATGATGACATTGCAAGAGGGCTCGAGACAGTATGATAATGGGTGGATAAATGCTTGCTGCAAATCTGAATCTCATTCAGAGTTTGAAATAGAAAAGACAATTTATCCCAAGGGAGTGAAGAAGAAATACAAACTTAGTGATATAGGTAAAGTAGAGCAGTCCATAAGGTAAATTTTTCTGTCTTATGATGATAATTTTTAATTTTTCATGGTAAATTTTCTAATATTTGATTCCTTCACATGCAACATACATCTTATGCAGTTGAACAGTGTCGTCTAATTTAAAATTAGATGACGATTTTTGTATTTCTGTCCCATTCTCCAATGAAAAGTTAAGTAACTCTTGACTTACAGAATTACGGAGTTCCTTCACTAAACTAAAAATTACAGAAACTTTGTATTTTCACCCTTTCCACTCAGTCTAATAGATAGCATATTTTTATTTTAAGCCAGTACAATACAACAGGTCTCGTTTTTTCTGCTTTCATTACAAGCTTTTAAAATCTCAGAAATTACTTTAAATGGTAATGAATTGTTTCATCTTAATATTCAGCACTGGAATGAAAGTACAACATTTATTTCTTTTACAGAGCAATTTGTATGTAGTATTATTTTTTTATTTTATTTATTTAAAAACCATTTCCACAGCCTGGGCGGCTACAGTTCCATTGACTGACTGATGCTGCACATTTTCAGTTCTGGATTTTGTGTAGCAGTTTCTAATGCACAGAACTTTTTAGATCAGTTTATATTTGAAACATGGATCTTTTTTCGAAGAAATGCTGCAAAGAAACAGACCTATTTCAACAACAATTTTATTATACTGAAATTAAAATGTGTTGTTTTTGCAACAGTCTCGCCTTTAATTTTCTAAACGGAGATACAATTTGAATTTGTTGTTACTAGAAATAAAACTGTTTGAAAATGTGGTTTTCTTTATTACTTAGTTACATCTGATCTAGTGTGAAAAATTTCACATTCTGGAAAAGGAAGTCCTGCATCACACTCTTCACAATAGTATCTGGTATCTCTCCTTGCCACTTTGCACAATCTTGGCTTGCTTCTTTCTGCACTAACTTTGTATCTCCTCCAAGGCCATTTTGACTTTTCTGAAGCTGGAAGAACTTAGGAAAATGTCTTCCACCGGTTATATTTACAGGTGAAATTTTTTAAGTGGAAGTTTATTCAGCCAGGCCAAGGCATCTGCCAATTTAGTAATGAACTGAACAAGATGTCTACTAATACACTTTGACTTTATATAGAACACACATTTAAGATGATCATCATCATGAAAAGGCGAAAACAACTTTCTTCCACAACTTTATTTTTTTTTTCCTCTCAAAATGGTACAAGCCTATTTGCTGGTCGTTGTGATCCACACCAATCTTGTTTCTATTGCAATCTAAACTACATCAGGTTTCATCTCTTCTATGACTCCCAACTCCATTCTGACATCAACATTAGATGTTTCCATGTTGTGTTTCACTGTCAAAGAAAGTACATCCCTAGTGCCTTTCCATTTCACATACTACAAATAGTCTTCGTCTGTGAAATAAATGTTAATTTTCTTTTCAGTGTCTGGGATACTAAATCATTAGCTAGACATTTCAATTTCTCACTACTGTTCCCACTGCCTTAGTTTTGTTCAGATCAGTGCAGGTGCAGAGTACAGCCTTCATCATACAAACCTTCACAGCCTGTTTACTACAAGCAAAATGCTGTTATTAGCATTTGCCTACCTACCAGAATCTATCTCAATTTTCAAAATGTCTCAGGAGGAGGGGTCAGGGGCAACTGATGTGTCACTTGTATGGAAAAATGATCTTGGACCAGCTCCATTTGTCTGGTTGGTTGGTTGTTTGAGGTTAAAGGGACCAAACAGCAAGGTCATCAGTCCCTTGTTTCAAATAGACTCCATTCCGCTAACGGGACATCGCAGTATAGTCAGAAAAATAAAACGGATAAAGGGGAAACGTAAAAGGGCAGTCACGTTGTCATTAGTAAAAACAAATGAGGGAAGTTGGCAAGAGAACGAACCCAACACTATGCTGAAACAGCATAGGCAAGACCACCTGTGACTTAAAAGGTACAACTGCTATAATGCAGAAAGTACGTATGGGAATAGAGAAACTAACCAAGCCTTAAAAAGAAGGGGTAAAAACAGAGTAAAAGTGAAAGAAAAGAGGATTCCGGTCAGGGAGGTGAATCGGGAATCTCTGAACACTGCCTACAGTGGGAGACACCCAAACACTCACCGCCCTGCCCCAACACCAGAGGGAGATTAAAAACTTTAAAACTGAGAATAAAAACCACTCTCCCGGAGGAAACCTAGAACCAGAGAGACCATCCGGGAATCGTCAGCCAACATCAAAGGTAAAGTGTGGGGGAGTCTGTACTTAGCACGCAGAGCCAAAAGAAGGGGGCATTCAACCAAAATGTGGGCCACTGACTGGAAGGCTCCACAACCACATAGCGGGGGTGGCTCATCACGCAAAAGGAAACCATGGGTCAGCCTGGTATGGCCAATGCGGAGACGACACAGTGTGGTCGAGTCCTTGCGGGAGAGGCTAAAGGAAGAACGCCATGGGCCTGTATTCACCTTAATGGCACGAAGTTTATTAGACAGTGGAGTAGCCTCCCAAGAATTGGCCCATGACTGTGCAAAGTGGGATTTGATGTGAAGCCGTAAATCCGCTGCAGGAGGGGTTACAGAAAACGGGGGGTAAGTAACTGCTTCCCCAGCCAAACGATCAGCGAGCTCATTACCCGGGATACCCACATGGCCCGGGACCCATAAGAAGTCAATGGAACAAGCAGCACGGTGAAGATCAGCAAGATGGTCATGGATGGCAGAGACCAAGGGATGGCGCGAAAAACACCGGTCAATAGCAAGAAGGCCACTCATCGAGTCCGTACATAACAAAACACGGTTGTGTTGGGATTGTTTAATAAAGGTAAGGGCCCGGGAAATTGCCATCAATTCCGCAGTAAACACCCCACATGAGGGTGGCAGTAGATGATTTTCCGTTCCAACGAAGGACGTGAAGGCATACCCAACTTGATCAGCAGATTTAGAGCCATCAGTGTAAAAAACAACAGCATCCCGAAACTCCCATAAAATTTGGCGGAAAAAGGAACGGAACACCACCGGGGGGATGGAATCTTTCGGACCGCGGCGGAGATCCATCCGAATTCGAGGCCGAGGAACTAACCAAGGAGGGGTGGAGGGGAGGGAGCGAGGAAGACAGGACAAAGAAGGAAGCCGAAAATCACGGGTAAGAGACGCAAGGCGCAGCCCAACCGGTAAACCCGCCCGAGGGCGGGAGTCAGGCGGGCGACGTCCATGGTCTGGGAATAGGATAGAATAGGAAGGATGAGCGGGAGAAGAACGGATAGTAAGGGCATAAGACACCAGAAGCTGGGACCGCCGAACAGAAAGGGGGGGGATCCCAGCTTCAACCAGGAGACTATCAACAGGGCTAGTAGGGAAGGCACCGGTGGCCAAACGGATACCACGATGGTGGACTGGATCCAGCACGTGCAGCGCGGAAGGAGCAGCTGAACCATAAACTTGACAACCATAGTCCAAACGTGACAGAACTAGAGCACGATAAAGACGGAGGAGGAGGGAACGGTCCGCACCCCAGGAGGAGTGGGCAAGGAAGCGAAGGACATTGAGTTTACGGAAACATCCTACCTTCAGGAGTCTGATATGGGGCAGCCAAGTGAGCTTGTTGTCGAAAAGAAGACCTAGGAAACGAAACTGTGGAACCACAGGCAATCTTTGTGCAGCGAGATAGAGCTCTGGATCAGGGTGGACCGTAGTACGGCGACAGAAGTGGACCACCCGCGATTTTAAAGGAGAGAATTGAAACCCGTGGGAGAGGGTCCATGCAGAGGCACGCCATATAGCCACCTGGAGCTGCCGTTCTGCAGATGGCATCGAGGAGGAACTAACCCAAATGCAGAAATCATCCACATACAGGGCAGGGGCGACCAAGGGACCGACAGAGGCCACAAGTCCATCGATAGCAATGAGGAAAAGAAGGACACTCAAGACAGAACCCTGTGGGATGCCCGTCTCCTGGGTCCGTGGAGAACTAAAAGCAGTACCAACTCGAACTCTGAATGACCGATGGATCAGGAACTGGCGGATAAAAATCGGGAGTGGGCCCCGAAGACCCCACTGATGAAGGGTTAGTAAGATGTGATGGCGCCAGGCCGTGTCATAGGCCTTGCGAAGGTCAAAAAACACTGCAACCAAATGGCGGCGCTGGGAAAAAGCCTGCCGAACTGCGGATTCCAAGCGAAGCAAATGATCGATTGGAGATCGTCCCTCTCGAAAGCCACACTGGTAAGGGGACAATAGATCCCGAGATTCGAGGACCCAAGTGAGCCGACGGGCTACCAGCCGTTCAAGTAACTTACAACCAACATTGGTCAAACTAATTGGCCGATAGCTGTCAACAGATAGGGGGTTCTGACCAGGCTTAAGGACAGGAACCACAATGCTATCCCTCCACTGAGAAGGGAAGTCACCCTGGAGCCAGATACGGTTAAACACCCGAAGAAGATGGTGCCGTTGTGGAGCACTGAGATGTTGAAGCAGCTGGTTATGAATGGAATCTGGGCCAGGAGCCGTATCATGAGAAGCAGATAGAGCAGAAAGAAATTCCCATTCAGTGAAAGGTTCGTTGTAAGATTCTGACTCACAAGTGGTGAAACATAAGGTGACAGCTTCAGCCTGCTGTTTTTGATGAAGGAAAGCAGCTGGATAGGAGGCCGACGCTGATGCCACTGCAAAATGGGTCGCAAGATGTTCTGCAAGAACTAATGGGTCCGTACAAATGCCATCTGGGAGGTGAAGGCCTGGGAGGGTGGACTGCCGATGGCAACCTTGGAGAGAGCGAAGTGTAGCCCATACCCGTGACAGAGGGACAGTGGAACCAAGGGAAGAAACGAATCGTTCCCAACATATCCGCTTGCTCTGTTTGATTAAATAACGGGCTTTAGCGCGAAGGCGCTTAAAGGTAGAAAGGCTGGCTACAGATGGGTGCCTCTTAAACTGTTGCAAAGCTCGACGGCGATCACGGATGGCAATGGCAATGGCCGTACTCCACCACGGGACTTGCCGACGACGAAATTGTCCAGATGAGCGCGGGACAGCAAGGTTAGCAGCGCGAACAATCGCGTCAGACACGTCACGTAGGACGTCATCAATACAACCCGACAAAGAGGGAGAAAACTCGACCTGTGCAGTATATAGAGGCCAATCGGCGCGGTGGAAAGACCAACGAGGTAACCTCTCCATCGGGGAGCGGGAAGGGAGCGTGATAATCAACGGGAAATGGTCACTATCACAAAGGTCGTCGTGTGGCGACCAGTGTAATGAAGGGAGGAGAGAGGGAGAAGAAAGAGAAAGATCAATGGCAGAAAAGGTACCATGACCAGCACTGAAATGAGTAGGGGAGCCATCATTAAGAAGGCACAGGTCGTGGTCTGCAATAAATTGGTCGATAAGAAGACCTCGTCTAGATGGAAAGGCACTGCCCCACAAAGGATGATGAGCATTAAAATCCCCAAGGAGGAGGAAGGGAGGAGGAAGTTGCTGAAGAAGGGTGGTTAAGGCAGCAGGTGTAAGAGTCCTGTCAGGAGGGAGATAAAGATTGCATACTGTGACTGCAGAGTCTAAGTGGACCCTAACAGCAACTGCTTCCAATGTAGTTTGGAGAGGAATCCACGTGCTAGCAATGTCTGTACGGACCAACGTACAAACGCCACCAGAAGCCCGCAAGGGTCCGACCCGATTTCGACAGAAAACACGGAACCCACGGAGGGTCGGTGAGTGAGCATCAGTAAAATGAGATTCCTGGAGAACCACACAAGCTGCTGAGTAGGACGAAAGAAGGGATTTCAATTCCGGAAGGTGACGATAGTAGCCATTACAATTCCATTGGAGAACCACAGAACGATGGTTTAAATGAGGGCTGAACACGCTAAATCCAGTCATACCACCGGGTCCCCACCCGTCACCGACAAGGAGGGGGCGACATCCATAAACGACAGGTCAGAATCCGGTTGTGAAGCCGGGGAAGGGACCTCCGGTGACACCAGAGGCTCTTTGTCCCGGGACTTATGTTTCTTCTTCTTTTCAGGCTGAGATCGAGGAGGGCTGTGTGGCATAATGGAGCCAGCTGCAGCAAGATCAGGAACAGAAAGAGACCGGGCGACCTGGGGGCCGATAGACCGCGGCTCTCGCGGTCGCCGCGCTGCAGCAGACCTTTGACCTGGAAGGTGCCGGGAAGGGGCATCCCGGGAGAGGCGCCCCTGACCGGCAGACGCCGAAGGAGTGGGACACTTCTCCGGCTGGGGAGGGGGAGCGGCGCCCAGAGGAGAAGGTGTGGGAGCCGCAGGGGAGGGGGGAAGGAGAGGGGTCCGGGACGGGGGTAAGGAAGGGGGAGGAAGGGATGAAGATGTAACCAAGGCGTAACTAGATGTCATAGACACAGGGTGCAATCGTGCATATTTCTTACGGGCCTCTGTGTAGCTTAAACGATCAAGAGACTTATACTCCTGTATCTTTTTTTCTTTCTTATAGACTGGGCAATCTGCTGAACGTGGAGAATGACTACCATGACAATTTACACATACAGGAGGGGGAACACAGGGACTCCCCTCATGGAGTGGACGTCCACAGTCACCACAGAGAGGGTCCTGGGTACAGCGAGAAGACATGTGGCCAAAACGCAAGCACTTAAAACACCGCATAGGAGGTGGGATGTACGGCTTCACATCACAGCGATAGACCATAATCTTAACTTTCTCAGGAAGGGTATCCCCTTCAAAGGCCAGGATAAAGGCACCAGTATCAATACGATTATCTTTAGGACCCTTCTGAACACGCCGAACAAAGTGAACACCCCGCCGTCCGAGATTGTCCCCAAGTTCCTCATCAGTTTGAAGGATGAGGTCTCTGTGAAAAATCACACCTTGTACCATATTTAGAGACTGGTGAGGGGTAATGGACACGGGAATTGTGCCAAGATGGGTACAGGCACGAAGGGCCGCAGATTGGGCAGCCGAAGCAGTTTTTATCAGTAACGAACCCGACCGCATCTTGCTCAGGGAGTCCACTTCGCCGAACTTGTCTTCAATGTGTTCCACAAAGAATAAAGGTTTGACACTGGTGAAAGTATCTCCATCAGTCCTGGTGCAAACTAGATAACGGGGGAAAGGTTTTGCCCCTAGACGACGTGCCTGACCCTCCTCCCAGGGGGTAGCCACGGAAGGGAAGGCCGAAGGGGCAAGAGAAGCAGCACTTGAGGAATCAGTACCACGCAGAGAGACGGCCGCAGAAGAGCGGCCAGAGGTTTGGACCCTTATGCGTTTCATCTGCATAGCGTCCGCCCTGATACCACCCACTCCGATCAGGGGCTCTCCTCACGGGCGCCACCCAGCCACAGCAAGGGCCGTCTGGCACGGCGGCCATTGCCGGGAGTTCCGATGCTCCAGGATGACGAGCAACCACTCCAAGGCATGCATGAGGAGGTCACAGCTCAGGTATCAGAAGTGTGATCCCTGTGTGTTCAGGGGGCTCAACCAAAAGGGTACATAGCGACCCCACCACACGGGCTGGCTACCGTGCTGGCTATGCACCCTAGCATCAGACAACGACGTAGAAGAAAAGGTGGAATATACTAGGAGGGCACACGTCGGAGACACTAGGTAAGGTGCTCTTCCCCAAATGGCTCACACTACGGAAAAGAAATTTTGGAATGGAGGTCAAACCCCAGAGGGGGACCAAGGAATGCCAAAAGGAGGAGATGATTACGCAACAAAGCCAGAGTGTAAAACCAACAGAACCAGGAGGATAGCGGGGCCAACATAAGCAAGGACACCAATAGAGGGAGAGGAGAGGGCGAGGGGAAAGGGGTATGGAGGGGAAAGGAGGGGAAGGGAACGGAAATGCAGCCCGGGAGAGAAAGAAGGCTGCAATGGCTCGGGGCCCCGTGCTCGCCACGCACGTATCCACGAAAGAGTTGTGGACCCCCTGGGGGCTCCATTTGTCTGTCTACATGTTCCAACTACAACTTTATTTTCATTCCACTTTAAGATCTTCCACTCCAGCCTTTTCCTAATTAGTTTGTATCCTTTACTGTTCCTCCTAGTAGTTCCCAACATAGGTCTCTTCATTGCTCACTGAGAAACTGTTCCTTTTGGAATGGTTTTCATACTTAAAAAAACATATCTCACTGCCATATCAGAAATGTTGGTAATAACAGATTGTATGCATTCACACAGATTCTCAAAATCTTTATAGAAAGATTTAAGAAAGATTTTATATTTCTGAACTGCAAATTTCATCAGTCTTTCTGTTGAATATCAGGTCTGTGATCTCTAATAATTTTACATTTCTAATGTTAAATACAGCCACCATATACAGAAGATGAGTCATAAATGTACAGTCTCATCAGACATAAAACACAGCTAGAGACTGGCTGACACAGAGACTAAGCCCAAGTTGTTCTGTTATGGCCGCCAATAAAATTTACCGCCCATCAGACAGTCCAACCATACGCATGACTTCACGACATTACAGAATGTGGAAATGTATGGAGGAAGTGTTGTCTCCTACTCGAGCTGCTGAGTGCTGAATGAGCTCATGATAGTGGTAAACACTGCAAAATGTAGCCACGAAGTTTCGAGTACAGGTCCGCATACTCTACTATTTTTTAAAACTGTATTTCTCCAGATAATTCACTTCATTTTCTTCACCCCAGTAATAGTAAAAACTTCAGGAAAAAAAATCACAAAACAGCTCATAGCTGTGTGAAGATCAGGACAGTATATGCTTGAGAGTTTCCTCAGGCTACTGTAGCTACCAACAAGCAGCCACTTGCTGCCTCACAACACGTGCCAAACAACCAAGTGTTGCAGTGCTTTGAGTGTCCATCAGCTGCCATTTTCTTGTCTTAAGTTTTAGTATGTGTCTTGTAGCTATGTGTTGGATTATGCATACTTTACTTATGAACATAGCATAAGCATTGTAAAACAGTGTGGCAAAAATCTAACATTAGTAACATTGCACACTTTGGGTTAAGTAGAGATTAAGGCAGCAGTCGCAGCCCAAGTCCTTTATACTGTAGATGGGGTTAGTGCTTTCGAGCAAAACACGTCAGAAAAGGATTTGCTTGTTTCAAGGAAGACAGTTCTGGCTTGAATGAATTTCATCATTCAGGAAGTTTCAATAACTGACATGCAATAAACTGGGACCATTTAACTGTCAGGTTTAGGAGTACCACATGCTCTAATTCAAAGCAACAACTAAACAGGTGAATTTTACAGCATATTTGCTTGAATATCTTCAGTTCACTCATTAAGCACCCCTATGCAATATTGTTGCTGGTGACAAGCTACAATTAAGAAAAAATTAACAAATGGGGCCTAACAGAAAAGACACACTTTAGCAAAGGGCAGTGTTAACATAATATGTGTCATCTGGTGACTTAAAACAGGTGTTGCGCTCTACCCACTCCCCAGGGATGTGTCCATTGCTGCTGATATTAGTTGCCACCAACTACGACATCTTTCGGTCAGAGTGTAAGGGAAATGACAGATGAAACTGCATCATATGTTATTACTATGAGATAACACACACTCCTGACGTCGCAAACAAAACTATCCAAGAGTTAGTTTGGGAAGTCATCCCTAAAACACTTATCCTTCTAAACTTATGCCCTCAAATGTTTTCTTTCCCACTCCTCATCAAACAACCGTCAAGCAAATGCCTTTCGAGATGAAAATACAATTCAAACCTGGTTTGACAATATCTTTAACTCCGGCAGTTTTCTATTGGTAAACTACTTTAACATTGCAATTACTGAAATTTTCCCACTTTAAAGAGTATTCTATGAAGTTTTGGGACTGCACTTGGATTACGCACACTTCTTGTCACAATATATCAGCTGACAACCCTTCAGCCATGTTCACGTGAGTGTTAAGCACAGAAGATTACTAGTTCAAATCGCTAATGTTATATCAAAAACTGGCGCAGTGACGCATGCTCAAAGGCATCCACAACATGAGCGACCTGTCGAGTATCACACCCTGTTCGAGTATTGCTCCATTTATGGTGAGCAGGTGGATGTGCAATGGTGATACTACATGTGCGTTCTGTTGGAATGTACACTCACCGAGTTAAAATTCTGATGTCAAAATTAGTAAATTTAATTGTTGCTAGATGTGCCATTAGTCATACAATGTTTTCTTTTTTAAGAAAGTTTAAGGAATCACCTGGTCCTACTACTTATCTAGTTGAAAGTTGCCATCAGGACTGAAAATCTTTTGCTAAATACACTCCTGGAAATTGAAATAAGAACACCGTGAATTCATTGTCCCAGGAAGGGGAAAATTTATTGACACATTCCTGGGGTCAGATACATCACATGATCACACTGACAGAACCACAGGCACATAGACACAGGCAACAGAGCATGCACAATGTCGGCACTAGTACAGTGTATATCCACCTTCCGCAGCAATGCAGGCTGCTATTCTCCCATGGAGACGATCATAGAGATGCTGGATGTAGTCCTGTGGAACGGCTTGCCATGCCATTTCCACCTGGCGCCTCAGTTGGACCAGCGTTCGTGCTGGACGTGCAGACCGCGTGAGACGACGCTTCATCCAGTCCCAAACATGCTCAATGGGGGGCAGATCCGGAGATCTTGTTTGCCAGGGTAGTTGACTTACACCCTCTAGAGCACGTTGGGTGGCACGGGATACATGCGGACGTGCATTGTCCTGTTGGAACAGCAATTTCCCTTGCCGGTCTAGGAATGGTAGAACGATGGGTTCGATGACGGTTTGGATGTACCGTGCACTATTCAGTGTCACCTCGACGATCACCAGTGGTGTACGGCCAGTGTAGGAGATCACTCCCCACACCATGATGCCTGGTGTTGGCCCTGTGTGCCTCGATCGTATGCAGTCCTGATTGTGGCGCTCACCTGCACGGCGCCAAACACGCATACGACCATCATTGGCACCAAGGCAGAAGCGACTCTCATCGCTGAAGACGACACGTCTCCATTCGTCCCTCCATTCACGCCTGTCGTGACACCACTGGAGGCGGGCTGCACGATGTTGGGGCGTGAGCGGAAGACGGCCTAACGGTGTGCGGGACCGTAGCCCAGCTTCATGGAGACAGTTGCGAATGGTCCTCGCCGATACCCCAGGAGCAACAGTGTCCCTAATTTGCTGGGAAGTGGCGGTGCGGTCCCCTACGGCACTGCGTAGGATCCTACGGTCTTGGCGTGCATCCGTGCGTCGCTGCGGTCCGGTCCCAGGTCGACGGGCACGTGCACCTTCCGCCGACCACTGGCGACAACATCGATGTACTGTGGAGACCTCACGCCCCACGTGTTGAGCAATTCGGTAGTACGTCCACCCGGCCTCCCGCATGCCCACTATACGCCCTCGCTCAAAGTCCGTCAGCTGCACATACGGTTCACGTCCACGCTGTCGCGGCATGCTACCAGTGTTAAAGACTGCGATGGAGCTCCGTATGCCACGGCAAACTGGCTGACACTGACGGCGGCGGTGCACAAATGCTGCGCAGCTAGCGCCATTCGACGGCCAACACCGCGGTTCCTGGTGTGTCCGCTGTGCCGTGCGTGTGATCATTGCTTGTACAGCCCTCTCGCAGTGTCCGGAGCAAGTATGGTGGGTCTGACACACCGGTGTCAATGTGTTCTTTTTTCCATTTCCAGGAGTGTATATTGCCTCCAGTTCCTTAATAACAATCCCAGAAGGATATAATTGAAGCCAAGATTTCCATGGAAGATTAATCCATGGAATGTCCTGCAGAGATACAATGCTCTGCTACAGCTGACTTACTGGGCTGCAAAAGGTGTGTGTGTGTGTGTGTGTGTGTGTGTGTGTGTGTGTGTGTGTGTGTGTCAATGAACATCTTTCACGCACTGTGGACTGTCTGACAAATGCAGATTTTGCCATACTGGCGAGGAATACTGTAGAAGCCAGCCTTCCACAATCCCAGATTGTCCTTTGCCAAACTGGGAAGAGCACAAGTCTTTGTTGTTGGTGGAAGACTACTTAGACATAATGTTTCCTTACAATTCTGCCTATTATTGACGGAATATTGGTGACATACAGGAGAAACACCCTGGACTAACCACTCTTCCTCCTCCTCTTTATGTTGTGGGTGGACATGTTTCTTCTCCCTGAAAGCTGTGCTGATTTATACCTTCTAGAGTGAACGAACATACCGGAAGATTTATACAGACCCAACAGGGAGGGAAAAAAGAGAAACAATAACATTGCTGATTTCTTCTTTGCTTCTGCAAGAAGATGCAAAAGATTAAGATTTCATAGCTCTGCTCCACCATGGTTATACGGTCTTCCGAAGGCACACAAGGTTCTTTTGTGAGAAATACTGGCATTCCAACATACGACTTAGCTAGGCATCTTGTGTCTTTAGTGACACCTTTTGCAGGGAAGTGCTCACATCATATTTACAACTCCGGTGAGTTTATTAATAGACTGCAGTCACTTTTGACTCAACCAGTCAAACCTACAAGGTCTGGTAGAAAAGTATCCAACCCATGGCCAGGAAAAATAAACTGGCTTGCCTGAAGCACTGAACATCTAATCACCCTCAAAGTAGTCCTTGGGGACTCCACACACTTCTCTCAATGGTGCTGCTATTGTTGGAAGCATGCTGAAAAAGCCTCTTTCAGAATGGAGTTCAGCTCAGCTGTCATTGCTTCCACAATGTCCTCTGTTGCCTGAAATCGCATTCTTTTCAATAGCCTCTCAAGTTTGCAGAACTGTCACACGTCACATAGGGACACAGCAGGAGTAAGGAGCCTGTTTAAGCACAGAATCTTTTTTCACCAAAAAAAGTCTTAATCAAGTATGAGTTGCCATGATGATGGTGCCAATATCCTGTTGACCACAAGTTCGGTCTCCTGCAACACAAAGCATCATGTGGGTGATGGAGGACATCCCTGTAGTACTCATCCGTGTTGTTTGAGCCTGTGATCCGTGCTCATGTTTTACTACACCATGTGAGTCAAAGACAGCAGTCAGCAACAATTTGACATTGCTGCACACTTGGCAGGCCTTTGGTCTTTGTGATGAGGAATGCTTCCACAGTGACTGGGATTTGGTTCCCAGGTCATGCCCACACACCCAGGACTTTGTGTTCACAATGCCGGGTCATTGTGGGGTCAAGCACATGCCTTGAGACTTCAACACAAAGCTGCTTTTGCTCCACCATCAGCCGCTTCAGCACAAATTTCGCCAACGCACTCTTTAGTCCCAAATCTTGAGTCACAATGGAATGTGCCAAGAAAGTGCCAACGCTCAGCTCTTCCACAATTTCTCTGATAGTCACACAACGTTCCTCCATCACCATGGCATTCACTTTGGCAATGACCTGGTTATTTCAGTATGTTGATGGCCAACCAAAGTGTGGCTCACTCCCCACCAATGTGTACCTGTCTTTAAACTATCTGTACCACTCTCCTTACTCTGTGTGATGCCCATAGCACTGTCACCAAAAGCCGTCTGCATCTTCAGAATTGTTTCCACCTGTCAGTCACCCAATTTCTGGCAAAATTTGATGCAATACCACTGCTCCAGTTCTGTCATTCCCTTGCATAGAAAAAACATGAGCAGTACACACTACCTCATGCAAATGCTGCTGCTTTCCAGCAACTGAACAGACCTCCTATTACCAAGCTCCAATGTTGTCTCAATCTTCACTAGGGTCCCTCTCGTGGATTCATTGACACTCAGCAGTAAGCTCAAAGCTGACGTAGCACTTTCATAATGTCCTTTCCTCAACCTACTTTTTTATTCAACAGTGAACATTTTGGGCAACTTGGCTGTGTTACCATGTGTAGTCCTCTCTCCCCTCTGGTAGCAAAGTTTTTTATGGGATACTGAGAAGAATGCACTTGATTCGGCCGAAATGAAACCAAAAGTCTTCTGGCAAAATGTGGATGGATCACTGGTTTGTTCCATTTACTCCAAGCTCACACATACAAACCTATATTTGCAGTCATCTAGCTGCCACCATCCGTCACTAACTATGGGTTTCTTTCAAATGTTTGTCCACCAGGCACATGTATCTGATGGATACAGCCTTCCAAAAGAGCTGGAAAACCTACAATCAGGGTTCGTAAGTAATTATTCTCCACGTCAAATCAGCACAGCCTTAAGGGGAAGAAACATGACCACCTAAAAGAACAAGAGGAGGAGGAACTGTTCAAGTTCAGGACACACTACTTGTATGTCAGCAAAATTTTGTTAAATTGGGCAGAATCATAAGGAAACATTACACCAACCTACAAAGACTGTCCCCTTCCCACTTCAGCAAAGGAGGATCTGGGATTGTGGAGGGCTGGCTTCTACAGAATACCTTGCCAATATGGCAAAACCTAAATTGGATAGACAGTGCAAACAGTGCATGCAAGATGTGTTTAACACAATGGCAACTCTTGTGTTTTGTACAGCCCAGTAAGTTAGTGATGGCCGAGCATTATATCTCGACATGACGTTCTTCCATGGATTACTCTGCCCCAGAAATCTTGGCCTCGAAGAGATCCTCCTAGGATTCAGTTATTAAGGAATCAGAGGAAATATGTTTAGAAGAAAATCTTTATCAATTGTGATGGTGGCTTTCAACTAGACAAGTCTTGGGACCAGGTCATTTCTTTAATTTCTTCAAAAAGAACACATTTTATGACCAATGCCACATCTAGTGATAGTTAATTTGATTAAATTTGACATCAATTTTAACTCCACAAATGCACATTCCTACAGAATGTGCCTGTAGTATCACCATTACACCCATCTGCGTGCCACAGATGGAGAAATATTAAAAAAGGGTGTGAAACTTCACAGACATCATCTTACAACTGACTTTGCACATGTATCTCCATGATAATTTTTGGTATGAAGTTAATAATGTGAACTAGTAATCTCCAGTGCTTATCACTTACAAGAAGCCAGTGAATGGCTATCAGCCAAAATATTGTGGCAGGAACCTCAAGGAGTACCTTAACATTGTCAGACTGTTTCAGATAATGCAAAAGAAAATACAGCATGTCCCATGAAGAATGGTCAATATTCAGGGATGTGAAAGGAAAGATCATTAGAAGCAAAAAGTTTAGTAAGCAAAGGCTCTAAAGCATATACCTTCAAGAGCTATGAGCACTTTTTCAGTAGGTGTCCCACAGTAGCAAAGATGAGCAAGTGGTCATAGCTGTTAAGGTATCCATTCTAGTGCCCTGGTAAATAGATTTTTTGCTTCAAATGATCATTCCTGTCAAAACCCTGAATACTGACAATTCCTCGTGGGGCACAATGTATAGTCGGCACCTGGTCTTCCTCTGATGATTACTGTTGTATTCAATGAACTAATGGTAAATGCCGTTAAAATATGCACTGTATTAGTACAAATGAAATAACTTACCACTATAATCTTACAATGAAAGTCTGTTTTAATAAAACATGAGGTATCTATAACATGAATATGCCTATATCAGCATGAATTAGTAAGACATTACTCACTTTGGACTTCAAAACTGTCTATATTTGTTTACCTTTGTGCATCATATGCAAGTAGAATGGAAATGCATTTCATAAATAAAACTATGTATTCACAGTTAAAAAATTATGTAGGCTGAAGTGGAAAGTGGAATTATCAATTGTGCAATAGACTTCCTTCGACATTTTTGATCTGGCTGTGTGCAGCTTTGTCACAGGAAAAATGAAAACCTGGCTTTCAGGGAGACTGAAACCTAGAGACAAAGCAGTTGCCATTTTACTGGTGACCACGTAACCTCAGTGCTAGCGAAGAGCTACAGTATTCATCTCTTCCTTAGTGTCCCCTGACAGCTATGACAGACAAATCTCAATGTGAAAGACAAGACTAGTTAAGAATTACCACGTGGAATGACTTTCCTGGACTCAAATCATAAACTGATGACCTGAAGTCACACCATAAGTGAAAATCACTGATTATTCAATGAAAATGTCATGAAAAGTCAAATGAATTTAGCAGGGTAATTCTTTGTTAACCAGGGTGTAATTCTGTCACAGAATTCCCAAACATATTCTGCATTGTTGCCAAGATTCAGTTATACTACTAGAAGGACTAGGTCCTTGACCAGAGAAGTTTGGGGCCCACAGAAGCATCGGCTTGCATGTGCTGTCGGTCTGTTTTTTTTTTTTTTTTTGGTAGGGTTTAAGGGCGCTCAACTGCTGAGGTCATTAGCGCCCAGTCACTGGTGTTAGAGCACAAGGAACCTGCTAAAACTCAAGGGGATGGGGGGGACATCAAAAGGACCTGACAAAGATGCAGATGAAATAAGTAAAAAGGTTAGATGTCTTTGGTCAAGCCAGTTAAAGTTATAAAACACAGAAGACGAGCAGCTGCTCGAGCGTCATCAGCTAAAACATCCGGTAAGGTAGATGGCAGGGACAGGACAACACGAAATTGACTAAAACGGGGACACGACAATAAAACATGGCGCACCGTTAATGCCTGACCACAAGGGCACTGCGGGGCTGGGTCACCAGAGAGCAGGTAGCGGTGGCTAAACCGGCAATGCCCAATCCGCAACCTGGTCAGAAGGACCTCCTCGCGCCGAGATGGTCGGGAGGAAGTTGACCAAGCAGTTGGGAGCGGTTTGACTGCCTGGAGCTTGTTTCCTTGGAGGGATGACCAAGCATCCCACCACAAGGACACAAGCCTCTTACATACAGCCCCACAAACGTCAGATGACGGGACACAATGGGAGGCTGGCCGAGGCTGGAGGACTGCAGCCTTGGCTGCAGCATCCGCAGCCTCATTCCCAGGCACTCCCACATGTCCGGGGACCCACAGAAAGCTGACAGAACCGCCATTATCGGCGAAACAATGGAGGGACTGCTGTATTCGTTGAATCAAGGGATGGACCGGATAGGGAGCCCCAAGGCTCTGAAGAGCACTGAGTGAGTCAGTGCAGAGGACATACGATGAATGGCGGTGGCGGCAGGCATACTGAATGGCCTGAAGGAGAGCAAAAAGCTCGGCCGTAAAGCTGGAACATTGGTCAAGGAGCCGGTATTTAAAGGTGGCGGTCCCGACGACAAAGGCACAGCCGACACCATCGTCAGTTTTGGAGCCATCGGTGTAAATAAAGGTGTGACCAGCAAGTCGAGCACGAAGTTTGACAAACCGTGAGCAATACACTGCAGCCGGAGTACCCTCCTTCGGGAGTGAGCTGAGGTCGAGATAAATACGAACCGGAGCCTGGAGCCAAGGTGGTGTCGGGCTCTCACCCTCTCTGAAGGTGGTAGGGAGGGCAAAATCCAATTGTCGAAGCAGGCGACAGAAGCGGACTCCGGGGGGCAGCAGGGCAGACACATATAACCCGTACTGACGGTCGAGAGAATCAGCGAAGAAGGACTTGTAAGAGGGGTGGTCGGGCATAGACAACAGCCGGCAGGCATACCGACACAGCAGTATGTCGCGCCGGTAGGTCAACGGTAACTCGGCAGCTTCAGCGTAAAGACTCTCGACAGGACTAGTGTAGAAGGCTCCGGTCGCAAGACGTATCCCCCGATGGTGGATGGAGTTGAGCCGGCGTAAGAGGGATGGCCGAGTGGACGAGTAGACGAAGCTCCCATAATCCAGCTTCGATCGGACTATGGACCGATACAAGCGAAGCAGGACAGTGCGATCCGCTCCCCAAGATGAACCGCTAAGAACTCTGAGGACATTAAGGGAACGTGTACAACGGGCCGCCAAATAAGAGACATGTGGAGACCAACACAGTTTCCGGTCCAACGTGAGCCCTAGAAACTTAGTTGTGTCCACGAATGGGAGAACAACGGGACCGAGATGTAAGGATGGCGGAAGGAACGCTTTATATCGCCAAAAGTTGATACAAACCGTCTTCTCTTCAGAGAACCGGAAGCCATTGGCCACGCTCCACGAGTAGAGGCTGTCTAGACAACGCTGGAGGCAGCGCTCCAGGAGGCATGTTCTCTGGGCACTGCAGTAGATCGCGAAGTCATCGACAAAGAGAGAGCCTGAGACATTAGGTGGAATGCAATCCATAATTGGATTGATCGCGATGGCAAAAAGGGCTACGCTCAAGACGGAGCCCTGAGGCACTCCGTTCTCCTGGAGGAAGACGTCGGACAATACTGAACCCACACGTACCCTAAACTTTCGATCCGTTAAAAAGGAATCAATAAAAAGGGGCAGACGACCACGTAGGCCCCACTTGTGCATAGTGCGGAGGATACCTCCTCTCCAACAGGTATCATAAGCCTTCTCCAAGTCGAAGAACACGGCTACCGTTTGGCGCCTTCGCAAAAAGTTGTTCATGATGAATGTCGACAAGGTCACAAGGTGGTCAACAGCGGAGCGGCGGCGACGAAAGCCGCATTGGACATTAGTAAGTAGTCGTCGAGATTCAAGAATCCAAACTAACCGAGCATTAACCATGCGCTCCATCACCTTACAGACACAGCTTGTAAGAGAAATGGGGCGGTAACTAGAAGGAAGGTGTCTATCCTTCCCGGGTTTGGGTATAGGAACAACAACGGCGTCACGCCAACGCATGGGGACCTGACCTTCGGTCCAGACGCGATTGTAGGTACGAAGAAGGAAGCTTTTGCCCGCCGGAGAAAGGTGTGCCAGCATCTGAACGTGAATGGCATCTGGCCCCGGAGCAGAGGACCGGGACAGTGCAAGCGCACGTTCGAGTTCCCGCATAGTAAAGGGGGCATTGTAAGTCTCCAGATTCAGCGAGTGGAAGGAAGGTCGCCGAGCCTCGTCTGCCTCTTTCCTGGGAAGGAAGGCAGGATGGTAATGGGCGGAGCTTGAAACCTCCGCGAAAAAGCGGCCAAAGGCGTTGGAGACAGCCACAGGATCAACAAGGACCTCATTACCTGAGGTCAGGCCAGGTACTGAGGAGTGGGCCTTAATGCCCGACAGCCGGCGCAGGCTACCCCAAACAACGGAAGAGGGAGTAAAACTGGTAAAGGAGCTCGTGAAAGAGGCCCAGCAAGCTTTTTTGCTGTCTTTGATGACTCTACGGCATTGCGCTCGGAGTCGTTTGTATTCAATACAATTCGCCAACGTAGGATGGCGGCGAAAGGTGCGTAAAGCACGTCGTCGAGCACGGATAGCGTCCCTACAAGCCTCGTTCCACCAGGGGACGGAAACGCGACGTGAAGAAGAAGTAGTACGAGGTATGGAACGTTCGGCAGCATTGATAATAACAGCCGTGAGGTATTCGACCTGACTGTCGCAACTGGAAAAATCGCGGTCCGGAAAGGTCGCCAGGGAGGAGTAAAGTCCCCAGTCAGCTTTCAGTATGTTCCAGCGCGAAGGACGTGGGGATGGGGTGTGGTGCAGGAGACGAACGACACAGGGGAAGTGGTCGCTCGAATAGGTGTCAGAAAGGACATACCACTCGAACCGACGGGCAAGAGTGGTAGAACAGATCGAGAGGTCCAAGTGGGAGTAGGTATGAGTAGAGTCCGAGAGGAAAGTCGGGGCGCCGGTATTGAGGCAGACAAGATTGAGATGGTTGAAGACATCCGCCAAGAGTGAGCCTCTTTGACAGGATGCAGGAGAGCCCCAAAGGGGATGATGGGCATTGAAGTCGCCAAACAATAAGAACGGCGGGGGAAGCTGATCGATCAGGTGCATCATGTCTGCCCGGCTAACAGCAGATGACGGTGGAGTGTAGACGGTACAAACTGAAAAAGTAAAAGCAGAAAGAGTAATGCGGATAGCTATTGCTTGGAGTGGGGTGGTCAATGGGATGGGATGGTAATAGACATCGTCCCGAACGAGCAACATGACCCCACCATGAGCTGGGATACCGTCCACAGGGGCGAGGTCATACCGCTCCGAGGTATAGTGGGAAAAGGCAATACGGTCAGTCGGGCGCAACTTGGTTTCCTGGAGACCAAGGATGAGCGGACAGTGCAGGCGGAGGAGCAGTTGTAATTCCTCCCGATTAGATCGAATACCTCTTATGTTCCAATGAAACAACGCCATCGCTAGTCAAAAAGTTGGGGGAACGAGACGGGGAAGAGCTGGTCACCTCGATGGCCGCGGAGGGCCAGGTTGCGAGGCAGAAACGCTACAACTGACGGCAGGCGGATCCGGTTCCATCGACTCGTCGCCAGCTGCGGCCGCTGTCCCTGATTGTGTAGGAGGGGCCGCATCATTTGCCGACAAAAGGCCGGCGGAACGCCTGGCAGCAGAGCGTCCTGGCGAAACTGAGGACGGCCGGGAGCAGCGACTCACGGATGAAGCGTCAGATGAAACGCGCCGGGGTGGAGAGGGGGAGAGAGATTTCTTCTTGGAGGCCTTCTTGGAAGGCCGAGGAGGCACAGGGATGTTGGGCTGGACCCGAAGAAGGTCCTCACGCGCGGGGTCCGTTTTGGAACGCCGGACCTCGGAAGCTGGGGTCCGGAACGTTTCCCCGATGGACGCCTGAGAAGAGGATCGCTTCTCAGGTGGCGTGGGGGGAGGAGGAGGAGGAAGGGTGGCCTCTGGGGCAGGGGGGGTGGGGGCCGCGGGGGAGGAGGAGTTGGAAGGGAGGGATTTGGGAGGCGGAGGCAGAGCCCCCTGACGGGCAGAGGAGGCGGAGGGGGGACAGGATAAAGGTGAGGATACAGCGGAAGGAGTGGACACAACTGAGGCAAACGAAGTGGCCAGTGACACGGGATGAAGGCGGTCATACTTCTTCCTGGCCTCAGAATAAGAGAGCCGATCCAAAGTTTTGATTTCTTGTAACTTTTTCTCCTTCTGATAGGCGGGGCAGTCTGGGGACCTAGGCGAGTGGACGCCAGGACAATTAGGGCACCGAGGTGGTGGGGTGCAAGTATGTTCCTCACGAAGAGGACGTCCATAGTCGCCGCAAAGGGGCTCAGCCTCACACCGGGACGACATGTGCCCAAAACGCAAACATCTAAAACAGCGCATAGGAGGCGGGACGTAAGGTCGCACGTCGCACCGGTAGCACATCACCTTTACCTTCTCCGGGAGAACGTCCCCCTCGAAGGCGAGGATAAAGGCCCCGGTGTCGATGCGACGGTCTTTGGGGCCGCGCTGGACTCGCCGGACGAAATGCACGCCGCGGCGCTCCAGGTTGGCCCTGAGCTCCTCATCAGATTGTAGCAGGAGGTCACGATGAAAAATGACCCCCTGCGTCCTATTGAGTGCCAGATGTGGGACAATGGAGACCGGGATGTCCCCTAGGCGGTCGCACGCCTGGAGTGCCGCCGATTGTGTGGCAGAGGTGGTCTTGATAAGAACGGACCCAGATCGCATCTTGCTGAGAGCCTCGATTTCCCCGAAGACGTCCTCAATGTGTTGAACAAAGAACATGGGCTTGGAGGTGGCGAACGTCCCCCCATCTGTTCGAGAACAGACCAAATAGCGGGGGAAGTACTTCGCCCCAAGCCGGCGGGCCTGTCCCTCCTCCCATGGAGTGGCCAAGGGGGAAAGGGCAGGAGAACCAGAACTAGAAACGGTACCTTTTCTTTTGGAAGACTCGGCCGCAGAGCGACCTGATACGTGCTGACGTTTCATGTGCGAAACATCCGCCCCGATACCACCCACTCCGACCAGGGGCTCTCCCCACGGGCGCCACCCAGCCGCAGCAAGGGCCACCTGGCAGGATGACCATTGCCGGGAGTCCTGATGCCCCAAGGAGACGGGCATCTACTCCTTGGCCAACGTGGGGAGGGTGCAGCTCAGGTATCGGCAGTACGATCCCTGTGTTGTCAGGGGGCTACAACCTAGAGGGTACATGACGACCCCACCACAACGGGCTGGCTACCGTGCTGGATTTCTGGTGCCATGGAAAGTCCATCATGATCGCTGGTGCAGATGGAGAGGCACTATGGGCGTAACATGGACAACCCATCAGGCGTTTAGGCCCAATTTGAGGAATAATGGGTATGGTGACAACGCCGGTGCAATGCTGAGTGCCAAGGTCTTAGTGCACTTAGGACCAGTGGTACACCATGTAAGGTGTCCTTCCCCAAAAGGCTCGTACTTCTGTAGAATTTTGAAAAATGGAGGTCAAACCCCAAGGGGGACCATCACATTAAGGCCAAAACATTTGAGACTCCTTTTAGTCGCCTCTTACGACAGGCAGGAATACCGCGGGCCTATTCTAAGCCCCGAACCCGCAGGGGGGGCTGTCGGTCTGTGAAGTCTAACGCTGAAAAATGGTTGGTGGTACGCAGCGGCGAGACAGAGGCTGGCGGGGCTAAGATACCACGTGGCAACACTGTCGAAGAGGATCTTTGAGTTGGCAAAGGGGAAGACCATTTGTCTTTGGTGGACTTCTTCGAGGCTTTCTGGGTACAGGAAGACTTGGAAGTTTGTCTGGAGGGACAGAGGGAGTCTACACAAGAGTACTCCTCCTGTCCTACCGGTTGTGTAGCTGGTGGCTTCGCCCCTTGAGGCGAGAGTTTGACGGTTTGTTGCACAGCTGGACAGGGGGGATGGCGATGCCACCTTGACACTGGGTGATTTCACACACTCTGAACTGAATTTGAGGTCGCATGTCTGCATGGCCATGTCCTGCATGGAGCGAGGGGTAACAAGAAGAGAACTATAGGGGCCAGATGGGAGAACACAGGGTTTGTGGCTAGCCAGTAACTTGTGATTGACTAGCTAAGGCACTTATTCCTTTACCTGAACCTCTTGGGCAACCCGCTCATCAAGATACATGGGACAATTCCGAGAAGAGGCGGCATGGCTGCCATTGCAGTTGATACAGCGGGGAGAGGGGGGTGGACAATCACCCTCATGTGTATCCCTACCGCAGGTTACACACTTGACTGGGTGTCGAATGACATTGGTAAGCAGCTGAAATGATGACACTGGTAGCAGTGAATCGGGTTCGGAATGTACAGCCGGACTGTGATAATTTCATAGCCTGCTTTGGTCTATGACAGCAGCACCAGTATCGAAGGTGAGGAAAAGAGTGCGGGTGGGTACTAAGGAGGAATCTACCTTTTTCATTACATGATGGATGGCAATGACACCCTGATCAGAGAGGTAAGATAGGATTTCAGCCTCGGTTAGACTGTTTAGCAGCCTGGTGTAAATTACACCATGGGTAGAATTTAAAGTTCTATGAGCCTCGGCACAAACCGGGTAGGCATGGAGAAGCGAAGCAGCAAGCAGTTGTGCTTGAGAAGCAGAAGTAGTCTCCAAAAGCAAAGTGCCATTCCATAAACGTAAGCAGGATTTCACAGGGCCAGCAATTGCATCAACACCTTTCTGAATAATAAACGGATTTACCGTGGTAAAGGACTGATCGTCTTGAGTATGAGAGACTACGAGGAACCAAGGTGCTGCGGAAAGGGTCTTTGAATTGTTAGCCTCATTATGTTCATGTTTGGTAGATGTTGATTGGGAAAATAACTGACTCATTGCGAGAAAATTCCCCATGATTGCCAGCATCTCCAATCGCACACACTTTCCAACTGGGGGCTCCCTTCACAAGGGGCGCACCCACCTTAGGTAATTGTTCAGGTCACACCCCCATAACCCCTGACAGAGGGACCAATTGGCAACTTGGGAAGGTTGCAGCTCAGGCTATCAACCCTCCCTGGGCATGGCCTGTACCAGGGGGTACGTGTGAACCCTACCTGTCGACCCGTGGCTGGGAATTACGGGTTACCCAGTCACCTATTACACGTCGGACACGTGGACCGCCCTTCAGGTGTGAACAGGGAGGAAGAAAAAGAGGAACCTCAAACGCCGAAGAGGAGGAACGAGAAGAGAAGGGAAACAAAGAAAGGAAAAGGAAGTGAAAAACAAAGGTGAGACTTATTAGGTCAGTGCAGAACATTCCCAAAAACATTCCAGTCATGTTCCCCAAGGGAGGGGAAAAATAATAGCAAGAGGTTAAATATGCAGCATGGAAGGGAAAAAATGCTGCAAAAGCTGGAGCCTTGTGGTAGCCAATCACAAATCCACCAAAGAGTGGCGGGCTTTAAAGTGTCAAACAAGTGAAACTGAGTAATGTGAGGTAGGTAAAATAATGTGACATTTAATGGTATCCCTTTTGCATATACTATCCTAACAGAAATGGAAAGTTGGGATTTGAGAAGCATATATGAGCTGTAAAATTGCCAATAGACACAGATTTTGAGTGCTGAATGTCAGTTTACAGACCAAATGATCATTCACTCTCTCATGTAACAGGCTTAATAGAGTGCCTGATCACAGAATAAGGAATTGGATTTGGATCAGGAAGACTATACACTACTGGAGGTTTAACTTTGAATAAAGTACCAGAAATTTAGACAGTAATATGTTGAGACACAGGATTTGTAAATTTCCTAGGTTCTAATAATTTTGAAAGAAACTAACTGCTAACCATAAATAGGATATACCAGACAGGTGACAGCAGTAATTCAAATTTTAGCATAAAATACAGTATTACAACTGGCCAATCAACAATCAAAGGTGAAACTCATTCTACGAAAATAATCTATAAGGTAAATACACAAATTACAAGTGATTTGCAAAGATTATGGGCCAATAATATCTAAAATTAAAGCCAAAAAATGGGCTTCTATGGTTAAGATCTAGTTATTTTAAAATAATACAGTGGCTACAGTGCCCTCAAAATAATTACCAGGCTTCAAATACCAAGAATTAAACAGTAACACAGATATGACAAAAATAAATTTTTCAGGCACAGAGAAAAGAAAAAAAAAATCCATATGACTTCTTGTGTACATAGTTCCGCATAGTTAGCGCGTACACAACTTTCCCACCAGAGCGAGCACTGCTAAGCACAACAGCGCAGGCACAGCACTCTCCCGTCTCCGCACTACGAGATGGCGCTGCCTTAGAGACGGACCAAATTCTGCTTCCGCCGATCCACGTATTAATATGTAACGCAGCCAATGAGACTGCTGCTAACGTAGAACCTTTTCTCCTCGTGGATCACACTCGCGCAGTGATACATGAACGCGCGAGGTATTATAACGAGTGTACAGACCTCCGATTAGTCAGTGTGCATTTGTCTGCAGCAGTCTGTACCAGTCTATAGTCAAGTTTAAGTCTGCACCTAAGAAGATCATCATATTCCTGTACATAGCCATGAAGATAAATGTATAGACACTTTGTCAAGTATCAGAGATATGTGAGAATAAGATTAACGTACCCAGACCAAAGGAACTTCAGATTGTCAATTGTAAATAGCATCCAGAATAAAGTTACATAATGTCTATGCTTTTTATTATTTTAATAAATGTGTGTGAAAATTAATCAAGTTCTGTTTAAAGTTGGTCACCGTCAATCTGCTACTCTAAGCATGCAAGTGGCATTTCTATCGTCTGACCCAACGCCAGAAGATAAACCCGCCACGATAAGACCACGAGACATATTGCTGACACTCTCCTACTTCGTTAGAGTGACAAGTCAAATAATCTGATGGTGTGTGTACAGAAGGTCTTACAATACGCACACCCCATGACTGAACCAAGAAAACAAATGAGGTTCTATAAAAACTACAGTCATTGTAACAATGCAGCCATTGTAACAATGCACTCATTGTTTAAGCCTTCCTTCTAAAACTAAACATGATTAATTTCACCAGACTATCCTATGCAAGTCATTTCATCTCTACCTAACTACTACATCATACACCTATTTGCACCTGCCTATTGTACTCAAGCCTGTGTCCTGCGAGGTAGCGCAGTGGTTAGTACACTGGACTCACATTCAGGACGACAACAGTTCAATCCCACTTTAGGCCATCCTGATTTAGGTTTTCCATGATTTCCCTAAATCGCCTCGGGCAAATGCCGGGATGGTCCCTTTGAAAGGGCACAGCCGACTTCCTTCCCAATCCGATGAGACCAATGACCTCTTAGTTTGGTCTCCTCCCCCCAAATCAATCCAACCCCCCAACCCTTCCAAGTAAAATTCTGACAATAGATTGAGCTGCTTCTTGAGTTCAATCCACTGCAATAAAATTGATTTGAACTGTTAGGCAATGTTTCAGAGAAGATAATCTAAGAAATAAAGACAAATTGAGAATGTTAAGTACACTGCTTGACAGAAAAGTTAAGCATGCAGAACATGCACTCTGATATCAACATAAATTCGTATATGTACGAACTCTGTGTAAATGATTAGTTACAATTCTCTGTGACAGAGTGCATTAGTGTTGTTACAAGACCTGGTATGGTACACGCAAGGCATGCAAAGCATTGGATTTTGAGTGAACACTGATGGACAGACAGATACTGCATACTTGTACGAGACAGCATTACCAGTACCTGACAGTCTGAAAGAGGCCTCATTGTGGGTCAAGTTGACCACCTGGTTGAATCATACAACATCCAGATTTGTGGGGCATTCGGAAGTGACAGTGGCCTGTTGTCCGAGTGCACAGGAATGTGAGGGCAGGCACACATTGCCAGGTTCCAGTTGACGACACACTACCACAAGAAAGAAGGATTGGCATATTGTGCACTAAGCATATTGTAGCCCCTTAACATTTGAACATACCATCCAAGAACAAATAATGTACTAACTGCAACATTCTGCGTCATCCTCCATTGCTGGTAGGAGATTGCAGCTGCCTGACTAAGGAATTACTGTTCCAATTTGGGTCATGCCATGACCAGGAAGCATGGACTTCCAATGAATAGCATCACAGCAATGTGACGCTATTCAGCAATGAATAGTGGTTATGCATTATCCCAAATGACCAGTGTTGCCGAATATGTGGTGACCTGGTGAGAGGCACCATCCATCCAATGTTTTGGATATGCACAGCGATGCTACTTCTGGTGACAAGGTGTGGAAAGCTATTGGGTATGACTTTAGATCACAGCTGGTAGTGACCAAGAGAATTTTGTTGACAACAGTACCTCATGAACATCTTGTGTCATGTGACTTTTCAACAGGACAATGCTCAAAACATTGTGTGTATACATGAATTGTCCGTGTGGTGGTGATGTGGTCACATAGCCAGTGAGATCCCCAGATCTGTCCCTAACAGGACCTGTGAGGGACCAGCCTGGGCATCAGCTCCATTCCAATGCCAGTATCCAGGACATCAAGAATCAGTTACAATACATGTGGACCTGCTTGTCTCAGGAAGAGATACAATGGCTTTATGACACACTTCCCAAGACAATCAGTGCATGCATCCAGGCCAGAGAGGGTAGCTTTGTAAATATGACTTGATTCCTGACTCAGTTTTAAAATCACTGAAATGAGGCACTAAAAACCTTGTCATGTTGGATACACTGGCTCTCACCCTATCACCAAAGTTTAGTAATGTTGAGCCCATTAGTATGCGGATGAGTGAGCACCTGAGAACACAGGGTGCACTAACTCGGACACACGGAAGCTGGCTTTATGGGAAAAATTAGTAATATTGTGCTCTATTCAATCAAAGCCCATGAATGATAATGAATTTTTCTCATGTAATATAGCCTGCATTATTAAGTTTTTGAAAACTACTACTGTGTTAACCCTAGGATGCATATACAGGGCCTCTGAGGCCCTTGTATGTCTTCATTTTTAAAAAAATTCTGTAATTTTTTGTTTGATTTCAAACTGCTTTCCAGTACTCTCACTAACACTATGACATTCCTCCTATCAAGTCTGAATGAGATACCTTTTCAAGTTTTTTTTGTATAATTCAATATGTTTACCCATACACTGTGAATGCATAAGCAGGGCTTCAGAAGCCCTCACACATTTACAAATGTTCTTTAGCCTATATTGTCTTCAACATTTGTTTGGGAGCAGTTATTAATTCAACAATAACTGTAGTGGTATTTCCAGCAACAGGAGTGCCAACAGCAGCAGTAGCTGTAGTAGTAATAGTATAACTAAGAAATAATACACACTACTTTCACGTATTGGCAATGTCTGTGTATTTTAGATCTTTTTGCGATCAAATGTTTTATTATTACATAGTATTGTTATTCTGTGCTGCTCTTGTCAGCCTCATTGTTACTGTAGTTAGTTTGTTGCTACAAGGCCCATATTGTTACGAGTATGACTGGTTTAGTGCTGCACAAGCTGCTGTTCGAGAGACACGCCTTTTGCTATGGCTTCGACATGCAAAGCAAGAGCGTCAGTACATGCAAATGCAGCTAATTTTGAAAGTGTTGTGGCTCAGCGGTTTGAAGATTATGATTCTTCCAAGGAAGGAAATATTTTTGAAGATGCAAGTAGTGAAGAATCAGCCAATGTATCTGCAGATGTGAATAGTGAGGCAGATGACAGTCCTTCCGATAATATTACTCCATCAGGGTCTGAAAATGAAGAACCACCACAAAAAGGTATTGAAGACCACACATACATTAGTCGGAATGGAACAATTTGGAAATTAGATCCTCCTGCAACTTTTCATACACCTGTCCATAATATCGTAAAGAAGGAACCAGCCCGTGATTTGAAAACCTGTAAACCTAAGGATGCCTGGGACTATTTCATCTCCAAGGAAATACTAGAGGAAATCATCAACTGCACAAATATTGAAGGCAGAAGAGTGGCTGCTTTACGTGGTAAAACGTGCTGAAATGGAGGGTTTTCTTGGTCTTTTACTGCTTTCTGGTGTTAAAGAGTTAGGATGTCCCTATTAGAGAATTATTTTTGGATGGAAAGGCAAATCCTACATATAAGGCCACCATGTCACTAAATAGATTCGAGGATATAAGGAGAATGATTAGATTTGATGACAGGCGTACCCGTGAATCTCGATCTGCAGATGACAAACTTGCAGCTGTTCACTATGTATGGGAACTATTTCTTGACAAGTGTAGAAATAGAATGATTCCCAATGATTTGCTCAGAGTTGACTAACAGCTAGTCCCATTCCGTGGAAGATGCAGCTTCACCCAGTATATGCCCTCTAAATCAGCGAAGTATGGCATAAAAATATTTTGGTTATGTGATGCTACATCTACATATGCTTTAGACGGAATTGTTTACACGGGAAGGAAGCCCCATGAACCTATATAGAAAAATCTGGGATTGAATGTGGTGAATGATCTTGCTAAAAGCATTGAAGGATCATGAAAAATATTAGTGTTGACAACTTCTTTACTAGTGTGCAGCTGGCAGAACAGATGCTTCCGAAGCAAATTACAGTGGTGGGAACAAGCAAACAAAATAAACCAGAAATTCCTAATAAGATGAAACCATCTGCATCAAGAGCGATTCATTCCTCTTTTTTTGGATTTAAAGGTGGCATTACAATGGTGATTCATGTTCCCAAAAAGAAAGTCTGTAGTTCTCATTAGCACAATGCATCACGACAGAAACATTGATGAAACTCATGCAAAAAAGAAACCAGATATAATAAAGTTATATAGCTCTACGAAGGGTGGAGTAGATCAAATGGACCAGAAAATTTGTTATTACACTTGGAAGAGACAAACAAGAATATGGCCATTTGCATTATGGATGAATATGATGGACGCCGCAGCAACAAAAAGTAAAATTTTATTTTCCGCCCAACATCTGACATACCATAGTGGAAGAAGTGATAAAAGGCGTTTGTTCCTAAGAGATTTAGCAGAGGAAATGGTAAGACCACTAATGGAACTTCATATCCAGATCCCTAATCTTCCAAAGAAAATCGTTGCGGTCATGCAAAGATGTGGTGGTCAAAAAGAGGTCATTGCCGAACCAACTACCTGTTTCAGGAAAAAGAAGATTTATTTACTGTCCATATAATAAACACAGGAAAAGTGCTATGACATGCATTAAGTGTAAAACCAACATTTGTAATGAACATAGTGGCGTTCTTTGTGCTTCTTGTTTGTCACATGTTGAAAACTAAGAAAAATGCAATTTTTTGAGAACAATGAATAATAACTTTTTGTCAAAATATTGCCTATATACATATTGTGAGTGATGAGTATGTTTTAATTGAAGAAATTGGTTGTCATAAATGTTATAAAATGTAAATTGCAATTTATAAGTGAATTAATAAAATTATTTGTAATGTTGTATGTAAATGGATGTAAATAATAAAAATTCACTCAGAGTTCTTTTTTTTTTAAATTAATAAAATGTTAATCAGGCCCACCAGATCCTGTTACTGTATCTTCGGAATCTTTCAATATGACAATAAATTTGACAGAAATAAATTTAACTCCAAAGAATGATTATATGAAAAGAGGAAAATTTTAAATTAGGGCAGGGTCTTGGAGGCCCTGCATATGCATTCATGTGTGTTTTCAGCACCATGCATCCTAGGGTTAATAAAGTCTCATACTTGAAGGTACTCTTATTGAAAGATCATCAGAACACAATCATTTAAAACCATCTCAATAACACTGCCAAGCAAAATGTTAGTTTCAGAACACTAGACTGCTATTGATCATGATTCAACCTTTAACAGCATTTAATCAACAGCAACGAAAAAGAGGAATCGTAGAACAGTCAAAGGTTTTCCTGTACCTCTCAGGTAGGCACACAAATGCATATGCAAACATTTTCAATACAAAAGTCTATAGTTTCAATGCAATAAATTGCTGGTACAGCATCCTACAAAAAGTGGATAACATGGGATTGTATTATAAAGGAAAAAGCAGCAGACTACAAGGATAAAGCCATGGAGATCCCTTTAACAAATGAAGACAGACAGCAATATTGTTCCTGTTTACTACAGCAAGCAGTAATTTAAAAGGATCACACAGAAAAGGACTTTCATGTAAAAAGCCAACAAGGGGGTATGTCTGGGTAATGCCCAGTGAACTGGCAGATTACAAATCTACAACTCCTACGAGCAGTTTCAGTTCCCATAATTTGTGGCAAAAACTATAATCATTGATAACAATGCCTGAAGTCTTGTGATGAATATGTTACATTACAGTTCATGTACTACACGTTTCCCAATAATTTCAAGAAGAGAGCAAGGAGCCATAAGATCCAGTCCCCAACTTTATTAAAGACACATGAATTCAGGAATTCTTTACTTTAGACCTAGCTCTAATCTAAAGAATTAAACACGCCAGTAAAGACATACAGGTTTACTAGCAAGCAATCCAAGTAGTATACAGAATGTTTTGAACAAACATAACTAAGGGAAGCAGTTAGCCACAGAAAAAAATCAAAAAATCTATCAGTTCATACACGCGTGTAAAATTTTGGTTTCCCGACTGCATGCACAATGCGAGAACCACACAATACATACAATTCATTATACTCACCTGGATGAGAATCAACTGGTGAGACTAAGCCAGGGGCGCTTCTTGTTCTATCAATAGTGTCAACTAATGGACTTTTGGTCTTGTTATCAGCATCGATACTAGATTTTTCTTTGGAACCAGGAGGCTGTTCGTTAGATTTTCCACTGAAGTAATTCTTCAAACTGCCCATTACACTCTACCAACAAGACAATGCATTAAACAATTTTGATCCCCAATTAACATTCACCAACGTAATTTGCGAACTGAAGTGGAGCTTAGTCAAAAACAATTTCGAATTCCTTCCATTAAAAAAACAATGATATTTGCCTGCAAATTTCGTGTCACCTGCAGAGATCAACCTAAACATTACGTGCATCGGGAATCATTCCTTCTACGTACCTTGATGCCCTGAATATGTTTTTGGCTGAATCGCAGAGTTGCGTTAATATCATCCAGTCTCTTGTCTGTACGTTCCAACTGCTCTCTTTGACGCAATAGTTCCTGTGCATCAATTACAAAATGATTAAACACCAAAAAGTTTAAGCAAACATTTTAACAAAATTACATTTTCACATAAAATTTACTTCTGCTGTCGCAACTCCAATCTGTTCCGAATCCCGCAACATTGTAATGGACCTGTTGGAAGACGCTAAAGTTCTTTCTTCTATTTCTCGTTTTCTCTCAAGCAACTGTTGTCTCCTGTCTTCTAAATCTACCCTATCTTGATTATAACCTGATTTTCCAACTCTCGAATTTCGTAGGAACGTTTCATCATCAACATCATCCTCTATGGCGAAAAAAGGGCTATTCTGATTACTTAAATAGCGTTGCCCTGCCATCACTAAACCTTTCACGATCACCTTTCCTGTCACAGAGCTACAACTACACAAAAATTTTGACAACCTTCCACACAAAGCAATATCACTAACCACAGTCAACTACTAAACTCCATGTGACTGTAGATGAAACGTCACACTAATATCGATTGTAGCTAATTTTCGATTACAACGGCGTTATCGATTTTGCGTGTAGCCTACACCACAACAAAAGGATTTTGTCTTCAGCAAGGTGAAAAATCATGGAGGTAAGAATAAGCTTACCGCCATGTGAAAAATCTACTAAATTTGTAATTTATTTTCCCACGTTCTTCAGAATCATCAGATTTTGCATTTACTTCCGTTCACGAGTGCACCCCACAGTTAGTGAAAAAAATAATGAAAATAAAGCGAATTTTATCTACAGGAGCAAAAACAGCATTCTTTTATCAACTGTTTCTTGCCGAAACTGCAGACTCTACAATTGCAGATTTGAAAATATTTTTTATAAAAACAATATAGAAGGTCCCATATAGTGTGTCATGCGACTTCTGTCATACACGTCGATGTAAAGAATTTAGAAGGTGTCATTATTGATAATCTAATTTTACTATAATGCACAACAGCAGTGAAAGTTGCTTACTTTCTTTAACCAAGTGTTGTATACTGCATGAATAAACTGAATTACATCAATATTCACCATCACAATAAACACCATTTACTTTTATAGATTAATATATTCAACTTTCAATTCTTCATTACTTCACAGCATTTGCAACGTTACATTGTATTTGTACCTCTGGTAATCTCAGTCTACATCGCCAGCAATGGTAAAAGAAATATTTACTGTCAGGAATATTTATTTCTTATTAATCTTTCTTAACAAATAAGTAATTATATACAAAACAAAGACTTCTTTCTTCCATATTTCGTGTTTTCATGATGCCACAGGGCACACATGCAGACCATATTCAATGCCACAGAAATCAATTTACAAAATGTTTCACAATTCTGTTTATTGCGATTGTATGATCAATAAATGGTGGTTGTACAACAATTAAACAATATGTTATTTCCAATATGTTACTCGGAGAGGCGAATGTTTACCTCTGTTTTGATTCCATCCAACTAGAAGAAATAGGCAATGTTCAGTTGTACCACAAAGAATTCTTGAACACTTTAAATCCATTTGGTTTACCACCTTATCAACTGTTTTACAAAATGCTACTATTATGTTTATTAGAAATCTTAACACTAACCAGGGATTGATTAATGTTGCAAAATGAGTGGTTACTCATTTAGGTGAGTACATCATCTCTGTTTAATTCATTGGCTCTAATAAAACTTTACTAATCCCCACAATAACCTCACACCTTTGTATCCAACCATTTCTTAAAAGTAGCATTCACTATGATCATTAACAAACCACAAGGCCAGATGCTTCAAAATGCAGGATTGTATTTACCAAAACCTGTTTTTCATATGAACTGTTATATATGGCTTTCACACATTATTGACATTTATGTTTGTGCTAAAGACATGCAGAGCCAAAAAGTAAACAGTGATCACATTATGACTACTGACAGATTAGATTAGATTAGATTAATACTAGTTCCATGGATCATGAATACGATATTTCGTAATGATGTGGAACGAGTCGAATTTTCTAATACATGACATAATTAGGTTAATTTAACAACACACTTAAGTTAATATAACAACTTTATTTTTTGTGTTTTTTGTTTTTCTTTATTTTTTATTTTTATTTTTTTTTTATTTTTCAAATATTTTTTTCTCTTTTTTCTTAATTTATATCTAAAAATTCCTCTATGGAGTAGAAGGAGTTGTCATTCAAAAATTCTTTTAATTTCTTCTTAAATACTTGTTGGTTATCTGTCAGACTTTTGATACTATTTGGTAAGTGACCAAAGACTTTAGTGCCAGTATAATTCACCCTTTTCTGTGCCAAAGTTGGATTTAATCTTGAATAGTGAAGATCATCCTTTCTCCTAGTATTGTAGTTATGCACACTGCTATTACTTTTGATTTGGGTTTGGTTGTTAATAACAAATTTCATAAGAGAGTATATATACTGAGAAGCTACTGTGAATATCCCTAGATCCTTAAATAAATGTCTGCAGGATGATCTTGGATGGACTCCAGCTATTATTCTGATTACACGCTTTTGTGCAATAAATACTTTATTCCTCAGTGATGAATTCCCCCAAAATATGATGCCATATGAAAGCAACGAGTGAAAATAGGCGTAGTAAGCTAATTTACTAAGATGTTTATCACCAAAATTTGCAATGACCCTTATTGCATAAGTAGCTGAACTCAAACGTTTCAGCAGATCATCAATGTGTTTCTTCCAATTTAATCTCTCATCAATGGACACACCTAAAAATTTGGAATATTCTACCTTAGCTATATGCTTCTGATTAAGGTCTATATTTATTAATGGCGTCATACCATTCCCTGTACGGAACTGTATGTACTGTGTCTTATCAAAATTCAGTGAGAGTCCGTTTACAAGGAACCACTTAGTAATTTTCTGAAAGACAGTATTGACAATTTCATCAGTTAATTCTTGTTTGTCAGGTGTGATTACTATACTTGTATCATCAGCAAAGAGAACTAACTTTGCCTCTTCATGAATATAGAATGGCAAGTCATTAATATATAATAAGAACAACAAAGGACCCAAGACTGACCCTTGTGGAACCCCATTCTTGATAGTTCCCCAGTTTGAGGAATGTGCTGATCTTTGCATGTTACGAGAACTACTTATTTCAACTTTCTGCAGTCTTCCAGTTAGGTACGAATTAAACCATTAGTGCACTGTCCCACTCATGCCACAATACTTGAGCTTGTCTAGCAGAATTTCATGATTTACACAATCAAAAGCCTTTGAGAGATCACAAAAAATCCCAATGAGTAGTGTTCGGTTATTCAGATCATTCAAAATTTGACTGGTGAAAGCATATATGGCATTTTCTGTTGAAAACCCTTTCTGGAAACCAAACTGACATTTTGTTAGTACTTCATTTTTACAGATATGTGAAGCTACTCTTGAATACATTACTTTCTCAAAAATTTTGGATAAAGCTGTTAGAAGGGAGATTGGATGGTAATTGTTGACATCAGATCTATCCCCCTTTTTATGCAAAGGTATAACAATAGCATATTTCAGTCTATCAGGGAAAATGCCCTGTTCCAGAGAGCTATTACACAGGTGGCTGAGAATCTTACTTATCTGTTGAGAACAAGCTTTTAGTATTTTGCTGGAAATGCCATCAATTCCATGTGAGTTTTTGCTTTTAAGCAAGTTTATTATTTTCCTAATTTCAGAGGGAGAAGGGGGTGAGATTTCAATTGTATCAAATTGCATAGGTATGGCCTCTTCCATTAACAGCCTAGCATCTTCTAATGAACACCTGGATCCTACTATATCCACAACATTTAGAAAATGATTATTAAAAATATTTTCAACTTCTGACTTTTTGTTCGTAAAGTTCTCATTCAATTTGATGGTAATACTGTCTTCCTCTGCTCTTGGTTGACCTGTTTCTCTTATAATAATATTCCAAATTATTTTGATTTTATTATCAGAGTTGCTGATTTCAGACATGATACACATACTCCTGGATTTTTTAATAACTTTTCTTAATATAATACAGTAGTTTTTATAATTTTTGATAGTTTCTGGGTCACTACTCTTTCTTGCTGTCAGATACATTTCCCTTTTCCGGTTACAAGATATTTTTATACCCTTAGTAAGCCATGGTTTGTTACAAGGTTTCTTACGAGTATATTTAACTATTTTCTTAGGGAAGCAGTTTTCAAATGCATTTACAAAAATGTCATGAAATAAATTATATTTTAAATTGGCATCAGGTTCACGGTACACCTCATCCCAGTCTAACTGCTGTAGGCTTTCCCTGAAATTTGCAATTGTTAAATCGTTGACTGAACGTACTACTTTGGAGGACTGTTTAGTATTGCTGAATGGAGCTATGTCATATATTGTAACTAGCTGTGCACCATGATCAGAAAGACCATTCTCAACAGGCTGAGCATTTATCTGGTTAAACTTATCTTGGTCTATAAAGAAGTTATCTATCAGTGAGCTGCTATCCTTTACCACCCGAGTAGGAAAATCAATAACAGGTGTCAAATTGAAAGAACCGAGTAATACTTCAAGGTCATTTTTCCTATTACCCTCTTTCAGAGAATCTACATTGAAGTCCCTACAAATAATAATTTGCTTCCCCCTGTCTGACAGATAGCACAAGAAGGAGTCCAAATTTTTCAGAAACAGATGAAAATTTCCTGATGGGGATCTATATACAGTTACAATTATAAATGTGCCTTTATTTAATTTAAGCTCACAGGCACATGCTTCTATATGTTTCTCTACACAAAACTTTTTTGTTTCTATACTTTTTGCACAATGATAACTTTTGACATATATGGCAACTCCTCCTTTCTCCATATTTTCTCTCATTACATGTGCAGAGAGCTTATATCCACTTACATTTACCTTATCCATATCAGTAGCAATGTGATGCTCAGACAGGCATAGTATATCTATTTCATTCTCAGCTTCTAAATCTTCTAAACAAACCAGAAGCTCATCTACTTTAAACTCCCAATATTTTGATGAAATATACTTACATTATTTTTAATTATACTTTTATGAGAACCTTTCCTTATTCTAACATTTGCAGTACTCTCCTGTCTGAGTTTCTCATTGTGCTTAGGCCTAGTTCCTATACCAGTGGTCACATGGTGTTCAGAGAGGCAGATTGTGTCAACTGGGTTGGGTGACTTTAATTCATCAATGCAATTACCTAGGACTGAGATACAACTTGGTGGAGATAAAATCTCTGGTGATTGGTGAAAATTTATAATTGATAGCTGTGATTGGTGATCAAATGTGCTAGAATTGTGCTGTTTAATTTCTTTCCTAAACTGAAGATTTGTTTCAATCCTGACCTCTCGTAGAACTTGACATCTTTCTGTTTTACCTATCCTAAAAAAGGTGCTGCTCCAACACCTGTAACCACTGGTATTTTACCATTCATGGCTGTGCCTCCCCCCCCCCTTAAATTTCCTGCTACTACCCCAGCCAGTTTCCCCTTCCCTTTCCTGTTGAGATGTAGGCCGTGCCTGGTATAGTCCCACCTACTGAGATAATCAACAGGAACCACACCAATATGAGCCCCCGTTCCCGACCCAAGCAGCCGTTCCAACTCCAAATTAACTCTCCCAACAGAAGAGTTCCAATGAGGCCGGTCATGGCGTCTCAGGACAGATACAAATTCAACATTGGTGTGTCTCGATGCCGACGCAATCTTTACCAGGTCACACTCTATACTGTACCCAGGATCTCTGTCGATGCTGTTCCCTGGCCCTCCCACAATAACCAGGGTGTCTTCCCTGGTAAATCCTTTACAGAGTGAACCTAAATCCTCTGTCACCTGATCCAGACTAGCACTTGGTTTGAAAAAATTGTGACCTGGTATTCTGGTCCTAATTCCTGCTGCAGAAGTTGGCCTACACCTCTGGCATGAGAACTGCCTAACAACAAAACTTTCTTCCTTTTCGATGACTTTCCTACATTCTTTTTCAATTTCCTATTGAAAGTTTGTTGTGTCCTGTCTACACCTACCTCTGCTTGAGGCTCATCAGTTTCTAACTGAAGCAACAGGTCAAACTTATTTTTGACATTCACCACAAAACTGTCAGACTTAGTTCTAGGCCTGTTCCTTCTGCTACCTGTTGCCACTTCCCACCTCTCTTTGCCCTTCTCCCTCCTTAACCTGTCCAGATCTTCCCTAGCCTGATCTAGCTCAGCCTGAAGGGCAGCAATTTTCCCCTCCTGTTCCACTATCTTCCTATCTCTGCTGCAAATCCTACATAACCACTGATGAGCCTGATCCACTTTCCCAACACCCACGCCACTGCAGTCCCCCCAGTGAAAAAAACTACTGCATCCATCACACCAAACCCCGGAACTAACAATTCTACGGCAAGTCAGGCACTTCTCACTCATGGCAAAAATAATACTTTAGCTAGAATAAATCAATTAAATTACCGAAAATCAAAAAAGACGTTACAAGAATTAAGCCTATTCACAAATGTATATAAGCAAGTTTCTGATTTAAAATTCCGCTGTTTTTCTGAGATCTGTATTAAAACAATGAAGGTATACGCTATTTATTATATATTTCACTCGATGGAATGAAAAAAAAGGACAATTAAACGAGATACTTTAACTTTGATTCTCCAAAAACGTTACGAGAATTAGGCCTATAAACAAATGTATATAGGCAAGTTTCTGATCTAAAGTTACGCTGTTTTTCTGAAATCTGTATTACAACAATGAAGTTATACGCTATTTACGGTAGTTTACTTATTTGTTACCGAGAAACTAGTTAAATTACCGTGAAACAAGAAACAAACACGTTTACAAAATTTAAGCCTAAGCGCGACTTCGCGAAGTTACGATCTTTTCGTGTTTTCTGAAAAAATACGCAAAGAAAAGTCAAACCTTTAATGGCAAGACTAAACGATACACTAATGCACGTATTTAAATTGTTGTCGGCGTTAAACTAAATTATATTCCTGTCTAAATCACTTAAGTTTCTGGAAATGGTTTCTGGCGTCACTTACTCGGCGGCCATCTTGGCTTCTTGTTTTGAAAGAAATTTTGTAAAATAAAAAAGTTTTAAAAACTAAAATTAATCAGCTAAATACAGTATCTGCCTTTTGTATATTTAACAATAAATCATATTGTATATAATGACATCGGTTTTTATAATGATACTAATATTCATTACTACTATTCAAAATTATTTTATTAGAATTCATAACACTAAACAGGGATTGATTAATGGTGCAAAATTAGTGGTAACTCATTTAGGTGAGTACATCATCTGTGTTAAATTCATTGACTCTAATAAAACTGTACTAATCCCTACATTAACCCCACACCATAATTTTATTAATAATACTTGCATTTACTTATTTCTCCATTGTTATATTACCTATTGTCGATTGGTCAGAAAAGAGAGCAAATTATTTGCACAGGTCAACCAGTACACTTTATTTCATTAATCAAATGCAAAAAGCAAGAAAGAAAATACTCGGGAGAAAACCGGAGAGAATTCACAAAACAAAGAGTAACACATAAAGAAAAATGCTGGTAGATCGTCCATCACATAGGCGGAACTACAGTCCATACTTCCAGACAGTTGTTCGTCTGCTTGCATCGCCACACAGGCCCTCTCCTGTAGAGTGGAACTCCTAGAATGAAAGGAAACTTGCGCCAAATTATTCTGCCGGCTCTCATGTGGACTGGTGTCAGTGAGTGAGATGGCTCATTGAGTGGAGAAGTGCCTATCGACTAGTGAGCATCTGTGGCAGCTGACTCCAATGGCGATGACGGCTGGGTGCTGGATGGAGCAGGGAGAGGTAGTCTGGTCTGCAGTGGGAGATCTAGAAGCAGGTTTCAGCTGAAGGAGAGGCTGCCATAATGCAGTGTCATTTTTCAGTAGCGGCTATGCTGGATTTACTCGTTCAGTGGAAACCCTGTTTAGCTAGATGATCATTAAGAGCATCATTGTGTGAGTGTATTTCTAAAGCTGGGAAGGGGCTGGCATAAGATGGTTGCAAGGGTGCTCTAACAACATCTGTATGGAGCATGACGTGGGTAAGGTTTTTATGAACGAAAATTGGTATATTCATTGGTGAGATACCACTGAAGGTCGGAAATTTCAAATGTAGTTCCTCATTTGCAATACCAATTAGCAAGGACATTCAGGTTGATTTTCTTGGTGCATGGAGAAAAAGTGGGACATAAGTCGCAGGATTTCGCTATACATCACTTGTGCTGCTGAAGTTCCGAAGTTGGTTTTGATTAAATCTGCAGCCTGAGCAATACCAATAACAACCAGAAGGATTTGTGACGTATTAGTGCTTACTTGAGTGTCCTTTGCCAGCATTACATCATGTTGTTGCTTGCTAGATGGTAGCTTGTGGAATGCTGATTAGTGAAACCACATAAACCAGCTAGTTTATTGAAATAAGAAGATACCAATTGTTGACTCTGATCTGTCTTCACATCCGTCAAGCAATCGAACGTTGTCAAAAAGGCTCGTGCCACTGTCACTTCAAAAATATCCATAATAGGCGTGGCTTCGACCCAGCGACTAGAACTATCAATAGCCTTGAGAATATGTTTGAATCCTTGCACTGGGGATAATGACCTATGTGGACATGAGAGAAACGGCATGTGGGTCGTGAAAGGAGCCGAGGGACTTGTGAACTTCGTGTTCGACTGGCCGACTGACGATATAAGCACGACAATCATGATGTAATCCCAGGAAAACATACCTATCCTCACCATATGAATACGTGTGTTGACTGCAGTATGCGTGAGGTAGTGAATTGCATCAAAAAGCCCTTCCTACGATGCAAGGGAATGAAAGGTTATTGTCGGCTCTGAGAAACATCACACCAGATGAGGAAGTTACCTGTGGGTACTTGTTTCATCTGCATTCTAGTTGTCTGTTCTGTAAGGAACTGTTATAAGTCCTCATCCATTTCCTGTGCCACAGCTGTCTGGGTTAGATCCACTCTTGCAGAGAGCATGTTGATTCTTGAGAAGTAGTTGGCGACTACATTGTCAGTTCCTCACAGGTGACGGAAGTCGGTAGTGAACAACAAGATGAAATCAACTGGTGAAACTGCCAAGGAGAGCAGGAACTGCAAAGGTTGTTAAATGCCAATGAAACAGGTATATGGTTTGTAAAGACAGTGAAGTGGCGTGCATTAACTTTTGTGGTCGGAAGTGTCTAATTGCTCGCAGTCGTAGGTATTACATTTAGTCTGCGTGTCAGACAACTTACGGGGAAAATAGTCGAGCGCCTGCCATGACCCTTCTACCTTATGTTGCAACAGTGTTCCTATAGCAGTCTGGCTAGCGTCTACGACCATAGGCAGTGACACTGAAGGCAGAGAGTGAGCAAGAAGGATCTGACTTAGTGGAAAGCAGACAACATTTCAGGTTTCCACGTGATTGAGCATTTTCCTCGTGAAGTGATGCTGAAAAGTGCTGTTATGAGTGGTACCTGGACCACCACTGCACATGGTAGGTGGACCAGCAGAAATTAGCCATATCTAAGAAATTGCGTAATTGGTGACAAGTTTTAAGAAGAAGAAACGACTTAAACAAGTCCACCTTCGACAATAAGGGCTTAATATATGCTGGAGTCACCCGATGTCCCAAAAGGTCCACTGTCTGTTAGCGAAGCACGCACTTGTCACTTTTTATTTTCAATCCATACTCGGAAAGCCTCTCAAAAATAGTCTGTAGGTGAATTTCATGCTCAGTAGCAGACGCAGAATTAATTAACACATCACCGAGATACGCAAAGCAGAAATTCTGGCCTTGGAGAACCTGTTCGACAAAGCTTTGCAGTGTTTAACGCTGAATGCTAACTGTACATTTATAGAAAGGCAAAAGACATGATTACAGTACTGCAGTCTTTTGTACGTCATCTGGTACTACTGAGATTTGATGATAGGCCTTTTGGAAGTCAATGATGTTTGTTGTTGTGGTCTTCAGTCCTAAGACAGGTTTGATGCAGTATATCTTGTGCAACTCTCTGGATCTCCGAGTAACTACTGCAACCTATACCCTTCTAAATCTCTTGGTCTCCCTCTACGATTTTTAGCCCCCATACTTCCCTTCAGTATTAAATTGGTGACCACTTACGTCTCAGAATGTGTTCTACCAACCTATCCCTTCTTCTAGTCGGGTTGTGTCACAATTTCTTTTCTCCCCAATTGTATTAAGCATCTCCTCATTAGTCATCCAATCTACCCAGTATTCTTCTGTAGCTCCAAATTTCGAAAGCTACGATTCTCTTCTTTGCTAAACTGTTTATCATCCATGTTTCACTTCCATACCTGGCTACAATCCATACAAATACTTTCAGAAAAGACTTCCTCATACTTAAACCTACACTCCTGGAAATTGAAATAAGAACACCGTGAATTCATTGTCCCAGGAAGGGGAAACTTTATTGATACATTCCTGGGGTCAGATACATCACATGATCACACTGACAGAACCACAGGCACATAGACACAAGCAACAGAGCATGCACAATGTCGGCACTAGTACAGTGTATATCCACCTTTCGCAGCAATGTAGGCTGCTATTCTCCCATGGAGACGATCGTAGAGATGCTGGATGTAGTCCTGTGGAACGGCTTGCCATGCCATTTCCACCTGGCGCCTCAGTTGGACCAGCGTTCGTGCTGGACGTGCAGACCGCGTGAGACGACGCTTCATCCAGTCCCAAACATGCTCAATGGGGGACAGATCCGGAGATCTTGCTGGCCAGGGTAGTTGACTTACACCTTCTAGAGCACGTTGGGTGGCACGGGATACATGCGGACGTGCATTGTCCTGTTGGAACAGCAAGTTCCCTTGCCGGTCTAGGAATGGTAGAACGATGGGTTCGATGACGGTTTGGATGCACCGTGCACTATTCAGTGTCCCCTCGACGATCACCAGTGGTGTACGGCCAGTGTAGGAGATCGCTCCCCACACCATGATGCCGGGTGTTGGCCCTGTGTGCCTCGGTCGTATGCAGTCCTGATTGTGGCGCTCACCTGCACGGCGCCAAACACCCATACGACCATCATTGGCACCAAGGCAGAAGCGACTCTCATCGCTGAAGACGACACGTCTCCATTCGTCCCTCCATTCACGCCTGTCGCGACACCACTGGAGGCGGGCATCACGATGTTGGGGCGTGAGCGGAAGACGGCCTAACGGTGTGCGGGACCGTAGCCCAGCTTCATGGAGACGGTTGCGAATGGTCCTCGCCGATACCCCAGGAGCAACAGTGTTTCTAATTTGCTGGGAAGTGGCGGTGCGGTCCCCTACGGCACTGTGTAGGATCCTACGGTCTTGGCGTGCATCCGTGCGTCGCTGCGGTCCGGTCCCAGGTCGACGGGCACGTGCACCTTCCGCCGACCACTGGCGACAACATCGATGTACTGTGGAGACCTCACGCCCCACATGTTGAGCAATTCGGCAGTACGTCCACCCGGCCTCCCGCATGCCCACTATACGCCCTCGCTCAAAGTCCGTCAGCTGCACATACGGTTCACGTCCATGCTGTCGCGGCATGCTACCAGTGTTAAAGACTGCGATGGAGCTCCGTATGCCACGGCAAACTGGCTGACACTGACGGCGGCGGTGCACAAATGCTGCGCAGCTAGCGCCATTCGACGGCCAACACCGCGGTTCCTGGTGTGTCCGCTGTGCCGTGCGTGTGATCATTGCTTGTACAGCCCTCTCGCAGTGTCCGGAGCAAGTATGGTGGGTCTGACACACCGGTGTCAATGTGTTCTTTTTTCCATTTCCAGGAGTGTATATTTGATGTGAACAAATTTTTGTTCCTCAGAAACGCTTTTCTTGGCATTTTCAATCTACATTTTATATCCTCTCTGTGTTGACCATTATCAGTTATTCTGCTGCCCAAATAGTGAAACACATCTACTAATTTTAGCCTCATTTCCTAATTTAATTCCTGCAGCACCACAAGCACATTACATTGCCCTCGTTTTGTTTTTTTATGTTCATATTATATCCTCCTTTCAAGACACTGTCCATTCCATTCAACTGCTCTTCCAAGCCCTTTGCTGTCTCTGACAGAATTACAGTGTCATCAACGAACCTCAAAATTTTTATTTCTTCTCCCTAGACTTTAATTCATTCCGGAAATTTTTCTTTTGTTTCTTTTACTGCTTGCTCAATATACGGATTGAATAACATCTATGATAGTCTACAACTCTGACTCACTTCTTTCTCAACCACTGCTTCTCTTTCATGCCCCTCAACTCTTATAACTGTTGGCTGGTGTCTGTGCAAGTTGCAAATAGCCTTTCGCTCCCTGTATTTTACCCCTGCCACCGTTAGAATTTGAAAGAGAGTATTCCAGTCAACGTTGTCAAAATTTTTCTCAGAGTCGACAAATGCTGTAAATGTAGCGTTGCCCTTCCTTAACCTATCTTCTATGGCAAGTTGTTGGATCTGATGATAGGCCTTTTGGATGTCAATGAAACTAAGTATTAATGAGCTGCCAGAGTGGCCATAAAATCGTGAGTGGGCAGTAGGATAGTATTCCAGAATGATGAATGCATTAATGTGCAATAGTCCCCACAAGAACACAACGAATCGTCTTTCTTTCGAACTTGATGTAGGGGAGATGCCCAAGTGCTGTCAGAACGTCTGATAACTTCCATAGCTAGCAATCCTTCAAATTCTTTCTTTGCAGGAACACCCTTGTCAGGAACAAACCGGCAGGCTACGGCAAGCTGAAAAAGAGCGAGTGTGAGTGAGATTGGGTGATGCATGTGCATATGAAAAACCTCTTTTCTCAAAATTATTTCTCTCCTTCATACCTCCTCTGTGTTACTACATATGACGTGTCACTGATCTCATTTGCACTAAGACTGCAGTTCATGCGAGGTGCCTATTTGCTTCCACCGCCCTGAGTGGAATGCATAAGTTCTAATAAGTTTTACAGCGGTTCGTGGCACGCGAGAGTAAAAGATATATAGTCGAACAAGGTATTATTTAAAGTGTATTCGCATGGAACTGACTGCGAGAAAGTAGCATTATGGCTGACGCTCTCTCTATTCTTTGAACTGAGAGAGCTTTGGTTCAGTAATAACTATTGTGAAAAGGTATAATCTAGTTTCTGATCTTAATGAATATGGACGAATGTATTATGGTTTAAGAGAGGAGGCATTGTTGCGAGACCGCAATCTTTAATTGAAAGGCATTTTTTGATTTTGTGCAAGAATAATAAACAAAATAAACCAGTTTCTCGGCAGCATAAACAAGATATGTACTGCGCAAATTATTCTCCATCTTATGGTTTCACATTTTCAAATGTTTGTGCATGCCTACGAGACATTTCTTTAGACTGTGGAAGTTCAAACCTGTAAACTTTATGCAGTCATTCATTTAAAGACTTTTAAACAAATCCACTTCGACGGACATGCTTCCATAGAAAGGGGAATTGGACCATAATTAACATAGACTAAGATTCCTACAGATTCAGCACGCAGTTCGACAACCGGCAGAGACATTGAGTACAGCTTACAGTCAGCATGCAGCAACAGATCTCTAGCCTATCATGCACAATCCCGTGAACATAAACGTCGTCTAGAGAGATCTGTTTGGTTGATGAATTCTTCTCGCGTTATCAACCTAGTGGTGGCATCGTTTTGTCGCAACGTTTCGATGAGTGTCGTACCGATCATCTTCTGGCGAAGTGTCGGGATGCTGTCTCACCTTTAACTTTCCCCTCCTTGGGGAAGTGTTTTGAGGAGTGTGTAGCCTGTTGACTTTTACTCCACTGTGTGCGTTTTGAGGGTGCGATTGTCTTCGACTGTTTTATCTGTCTGTGTGTTGTGTTTGGTGATGTCTAGTACTTGCCTGAGGTTGGCCAGATGTTTGGTGTGTTCTGGGTATCTATATAGCTGCTTGGCCGTCGTCCACTTCTGTAGGCCGGCCAATCACGATCCTCCTGAAGGGGGTACCGCGTCGGTGGCGGTGGGGGCCGCGGCGCGGCCTGGCGTCTTGTCCCGGTGGCTATCCAATCTGTCTGTGGAGACCGCTGCCTGGCCGGCAGCCATGATCGCAAGAATATTAAAGAAGCACGAAATAACGACTATCTTCCGCGCACCTCAAAAAGTTAAAGGTATACTTGCCTCAACCAAAGACCAGCTGGGGTTACAGACCCCAGGCATTTACAGTAGTGAGTGCAAATGTGGGATGGAATATATCGGGCAGATACAACGATGTATCTCTCAGCGCTGTACTGAACACATCAGGAACGTACGACTAGGACAGACAAACAAGACTGCGGTAGCAGAACATAGCATTATCGAGGGACACACGTCCGAATTCGAAAAATACGAAGAAGCTGTGCAGCGCCACCGGTTTCTGGGACTCGATCCTCAAAGAGGCAGTGGAGATACGTCTGCACAACAATTTAGTAAACAGGGATAGCGGTTTTCAGCTCAGTGCAGCGTTGAATCTCACAATTGACAAAATACGTCAGGAACGCTCCGATCTGAAGGCAGCGGCGTCCGCAGACAGATTGGATAGCCACTGGGGTTCGACGCTGAGCCACGCAGCGGCCCCCACCACCACCAACGCGGTGCCCCCTTCTGGAGGAATGTGATTGGGAGGCCTGAAGAAGCGGACGACGGCCAAGTAGCTATATAGATATGCAGAACACAGCATCCCGACTCGTTGAGTGGCAGTGAAGGGTTCAGAATCGCTTCTCTTACTAGCGCACCTTCAGCCATAGGCCTCTGCTGGTACGAGTGACAAACCAGGAGAACCCTCGGCTTTGCTTTTATACAAGCATTGGCGGGATCTCAGTACAGGTCTGCAGTAAGAAACTACGGCGGGCAGGATATTTCTCGGCGACGCCCGACACAAAGTTGTGTTCCTTCTTCGATTTGCGCGATGTCTAGCTCCAGTGGTGCCTTGGGGTCGAAGCGGTCTACCGCTGTCGACAAGAGGCGCGCCTTGTTGTTGCCGCGGGCCGCGTCTCCGGCCGTTTCGAGCACTCCAGCTGCCGCAAAGCCAGGCTCTGCCGCCCCCATCCCTCCCCCCCCCCCCTTCCCCCCCGAAGGTTAGGGAAAATGTGGGCCAGGACCTGGAAGCCGGATGCGGAGCCGTAGAGAAGGTTTCCCCCGCTGCCGTTGAGACCTCCGCGTCCACCAGGAAAATAGTGCCAGCAAAGCAGCCGGGCCACCTAACGGTGTCAACGATGGCTGTAACTGGCACCCCCTTGGCAGCAGCACCCTTTTCCGTTCCCAACATGGCAAATAACACGAGAAACGCGATCTTACACAAAACGCCAACAACCTCATACATAGTCAGTATTTGTGATCCCACTCCTCCTCTCCTTGCCCTAAGTCCGCTCCTGCTTGCCAACGCCACCAACAACCTACCAGGCTACATCGCTTCCCCAAGTAAAGGTAAGCAGACGTCCCGTCTACCGATCGAAATCCTCCCCAAACCCACCACCTTGTCTCACCCGATCCAAATACCTTACATCCCCCTCACACAAGTCCACCTCATCCAAACAGCTGCGTGCAAGGAAGGACCGGAAGGAGAAGCACTCCAACGGAAAGAAGCACTCCACCACAACCGTTCCAACCACTCCCTCACCCTCTGAGGAACCTGCGCCCCCGAGAGCACCTGTCGTCGCTCTGGGAGGGGACCAGGAAACTACTGCCCTGGAAGGGAACCGAGTAATCGGGCAGGACTCGGATGGTTTCGAGTTGGTGAGGAAAAGCTTTCGCCAGCCGAAGCTTCTGGCAGATCGGGGAGTGGAACCCACCCTGAACAGGTTCCAGGCGGTGGCTGATGGGCCAGAGACATCGCATAACACAACAGAAACACAAAACCATGTCACCCACCACCTCCCTCCGATTGTCGCAGAGTTTACTCAGAACTATGAGGAACTCTTCGAGATGCTAAAAACAGAAATCAGGGGAGTCAGTTTCCAGGCAAAACTTACCTGTGGTGATAAAATCAAAATAACAGCACAGGCACTTGAAGACTACACCACAGTCAAAACACTTTTCAGCAACAAAAACATACCCCACAACACATTCCCCACAACAAAAACACGAAACAAGAACATCGTGATCAGAGACCTCCCAAGACGATTGTCCCCCCAGGCGATCAAAACAGACTTGACTGCCCAGGGGTACGTCTTCAAGGCGGTCCAGCAGATGGGCAAGATAGGAAGCAAATGGCCCCTATATCGGGTTACACTGCCAGATATCCCGCAAAACAAAAGGGAAATAAAAATGATCCTGGCTGTGTCTGTGACCACTGAACCACTGCGCCGCAAAAACAAGATGGTGCAGTGCTTCAGGTGTCACGGCCTGAATCACACTGCAGCACATTGCTCCATGGCAGTAAGGTGCAGAAAATGCGCCGAGGCCCATGACACAAGAACGTGCACACTAAAACACATGGATCCACAAATAAGGTGCACGCTGTGTGGCAAAAACCACACAGTGGATTACCAAGGTTGTGAGGTCCACAAAAGACACTCACAGCAGGCAAAGGGCGCAAACAAAATACCACCAACCCATCCAGTCACACAAGGAAACAAAACACGACAACACACACAGACAAGGCCTGGGTAAAACCAAGACCGGACACATCAAAGGCAACATACGCAGAAGTGATTTATCCTTCGAGAAGCCACGGAAATGTAGCCCCATCACCACAACGCCACACACAGTCACAGGAGCAACACCGGGAAACACACAGCAACAACGAACAGGTCCACCATGACAGATAAAGCTCCAGGGAACCCGACACGCAGCCCACACCCTCGGATCAGGTGTTAGGCATCATGGTACAGACCATGAACCTCATCATGGAAATGATGAAGGAACTCAGGGAGGAACAGAGGCAGAACACAAAGATCCTCGTTGCCCTTCAGGCAGCAGTCGCTCCCCTCTGCGACTTCCTCAGTAGTTTCAGAACCCCATCATGGATAGACGACCAAACATCCAAGGCCTGAGAATGTGCATCTTTAACACAGACAGCATTGTTAATCAAGGGGTTGAGTTCAAAGAACTCATGAAGGAGTTCTCCGTCGACATGTGCATGATGGGGGAAACGCACCTAAAACCGGGAATAAAAGCGACAGTTCCCAACTATGTTAGCTACCGTAAAGACAGGCCAACCCAAGGCGGAGGAGTGGCCATATGCATAAAAAGAGGGATCCCCCACCACCAGGTATTCTTACCAGCTACCAACAAAATAGAAGCAGTGGCGGTGGAAGTAACCATTGCCACCAGACCCCTAACAATTGTTGCAATTTACCGACCCCCACAGGACCAGATAGATGAGGGAGACATAGCTGCTCTAGGCCAAATTGAAGGCAAATTCATAATAGGGGGCGACTTCAATGCCAAACAGCCTGATTGGAATTCTAGAGTAACCTCCAGGCGCCAAATTGAAACAACTAGTGCGCATCCACCACTTCGAAACATGGGGTCCGGTCGAGCCAAAAAATGCTCAAATGTGTGTGAAATCTTGTGGGACTTAACTGCTAAGGTCATCAGTCCCTCAGCCTACTCATTACTTAACCTAAATTACGCTAAGGACAAACACACACACCCATGCCCGAGGGAGGACTCGAACCTCCGCTGGGATCAGCCACACAGCCGGTCGAGCCCACGCTTTTCCAAAAAATGGCGGCTGGTCCGACGTATTAGACATAGCTCTCACTAGTAGGATCGCGGGGTTTGTGGCCGCAAGGACAATCAACAGAATGTCCTCCAACTTCAACCCAGTGATTCTAGAGGTCGATGTGGGAGAATGGGTAGCACTCCCACGGTACCAGACGTCTTACAAACGTACAGACTGGGAGCGATACCAAGAAACTGTCGCCTCTGATATCGCTCGCGCTCCGCCACCTACTGCCGAAACAGTAGAACAAGCGCTACAAGTCTCAACAGGCACCATCTTGCAGGCAGCGGAAGAAGCCACCCCTCCGCAAAGCGATGGCCCACCGCCGAAAATACAACTCTCACAACACTTGCTAGCTCAGATTCGACATAAGAACAGAGTGGCAAAAGAGTGGAAGATCACCAGAAATCAGGCCACCAGGAGGCTCCTTCTACAAAGAGAACTGAACGTAGCGCTCAATGAGCACAGAAACCAGCAATGGCAAAACCGACTCACAGCTCTCAAAGTAGACGATCATACACTATGGCAAGCAACCAAACAGTTCACAAAAAGACGCGCTAGGATGCTGCCACTGCACGGCGAGCTACAGCCGTGCTGAGAAGACCAACGCCCTCGCCGACTCGTTTGAGAAGCAGTTTCAAGCGGCAGAACCCCAGGATAAAGAGCATGAAGAGGTAGTCAGTCGCCAACTGGCTGTCTTCCTCAATGCTGAGGAGGACCCAGAAGACAAACACACACTTTTCGCCACTGAAAACGTGGCAAGAGTAATTAGGTCCCTCCCCACAGAAAAGGTGCCAGGACACGACAGTGTCACCAGTCAGTCAAAATCTCCCACCCACGGCGATCACACACCTCGAGGACGTCCTCAACGAGATTACTCGATCCCGAGAGTTCCCAGCGGGTTGGAAACATGCGGACGTGGTCGCGATACACAAACCAGGGAAAGACCCACTATTCCTGCAGCACTACAGGCCGATTAGCCTCTTGACAACTCTCAGCAAGATCTATAAGCGCCTCCTGCTAAGACCCATACAGGAACATATTACCAGAGAGCATCTTCTGCCGGATTTTCAATTCGAATTCCGGCAGAACCACTCTGACCCACAACAGGTGATGAGAGTGGTTGAAGCAGCCACAGAGGGCTTCAACAACAGAGGCTACTGTGGGATAGTGTTACTAGACGTAGCCAAAACCTTTGCCTCAGTATGGCATAGAGGGCTACTCTACAAGTTGTACACACAAGGTTTTCCCAGGAGCATAGTGAAGCAGATCAAAACCTATCTCACGAATAGAACTTTCTCAAAGTAGAAACTGCCACCTCCACCAAAAGGTGTATTCGTGCTGGGGTGCCACAGGGATCAGTGATGGGGCCAGTTTTGTACAGCCTGTACACTGCAGACACTCCGACGGCCCACCTGGTGCACACTGCACAGTATGCAGACGACACAGCCTTTTACACGAGAAATGGGAACAAGGACCTGGTCTACCGTGAGCTACAAAGGGTTTTAGATGACACAGAAACTTGGCCCCGTCGCTGGCGCATCACCATCAACTCTGAAAAGACGCGGGCTGTGCTGATTACCCGCAGGCTCAGAAGGTGCGAACCTCCTCAAAAAACCTCCTCCACCTTCACCTAAACAGAACCCACCTCCCCTGGCGCAGAACCGCCAAGTACCTTGGCATAACGTTGGACTCTTGTCTTATGTGGAAAGGGGTCCATAGGATGATCTGTGCCAGAACGTCCATCCTATACCCAATCCTGAACTCAACCAGCTCCCTTCCCTGCCCAGTAGGAGTAAATGCGTACCAGGCCCTGATCAGGCCAGTAATGGAAACTCCAGAGGCTGCAAAACTGCGCCCTCAGGAGGGCACTGAACCTACCCCTTGGATTCCCCACTGATGATCTGCACGCCGCTGTCGAAATCCCACTCCTCAAAGAAAGATTCCAAGATCTGGCAAGGGTTTTCTACGAGAGCTCTTGCAGATCTGGAAATAACCTCATCCACTTCTTAGGTCGGTATGACATGTCACGCGATAAGCACAAATGCTTTATGACGATCTTCGACGACTAAGTCGAAGAGAACATCCCTATATCCAAATCCTAATCCCCTGCCACCCCAAGAATAACAATCATCTCACCAACGTCAGGCAAGTTCCACACTCATACAGAATATTCATCACATTTCACAGACACAAAAAAAAATCACAGAGAAATTCACACACACAAGTACACAGAGGAGTAATAGCCGCAAGGCCACAAACTCCCCCACACGCCTCCCCAAAGAGGGGAAAGTATTAGATGAGAGCAGCAGCATCATCCCGACACTTCGCCAGAAAATGATGGGCACGAAACTCATCGAAATGTTGCGACAAGACGACGCCACCAGTCGGCTGATAACCCGAGAATTCATGATTGGAAAACGCCGAGAAAGGCTGCAGTCGCATATATGTTTGATTATTTATTCACTTCAAAGACCTAAACTCTATTCTTAGAAAGACTGAATATGAAAGAACTAATTCCTTGAATCAGTAATAATAATAACAATAAAATCAAAGCAGTAAATAAATGAATAATAATAATAAAAGCAGCTCATCAAGGTTACTTTTTGTGCCTGGAAGGAAATTTTCAAAACAGATCTCCATCAATAACTGGGTTCATGTTGAAATAATGGCTCCTCTCGTGAATCGTTATATCTCAGTAAAGTTATAAGAATTTACCTTTCTCATGAGAGGGAGTTACAATGACGCCTTTTGTGACAGGGCGTTTAGAAGTGGTAAGAGAATCGAATAATTTCTGAATTTTGACTTGTAACTTCCTTTTTATGTGTAACAAGATGTAATCACGATAAAGATAAACTTGAAAGCTAGTTAGATTAAATGAAAAAGTATTAATGTATGTGTCTTAAGTTAAGTTTTTGTCATTTGTGTATGCATTACTATTATAATAGACTAATGAATGTGTGATTTGTTTCATGTCCCCCTTCTATCAATATTTCCTGTTGGAGAGAGGCGATATCCAGTACATGTGGAGCACTGCCAGCATCACTTCTCATCGAAAGGCAAGATCAAGAAAAGGCCTTGGCAGTTCTCTTTCTGTGCCTTATCATAAGAATCTCAAACTGGCAGCATTGAACTCTAGACTTTCATTGGTTGAGGATATTAATTTCCTAGTAGTTTGAAGTAAAATAGTATTTATTTATTAAATATGTACTGTGAATTTCCATGAATATATTTTCAAAGTGAATTATTTGGGTGTTAGAGATTATTGCATCTGCGTGTGTCAATTTTTGTGTGTATGTGTAATGGTTAAATCTAATAGCCATACAAAATGGAACAACAAAAGGATTTAGACAATTTTGAGATAGAATCGACTCATAATGTGGTAGGTGAACATCGTGACGTAAGACCTGCATCATCGGATCAGTCAAGTATGTCCATTGTGGACAGACTTCCAAGTGAAGTGGGCACTTCACGCAAAACAGAAAATGCACCAACGAGGGCAGTAGAAGATAATGTCGCCTGAATGCTAACACATTTTAAAAAATTAGTGGTGCAAGGTATGAAGAACATGGAAGAAAAAACAGAAAAGAGCTTAAAGAAGTATTGTCACCAATAAAGAACTTGGAAGAAGCTAATAGAGGTGAAAGAGGTATCTTCACAGATAAAGAATATGAAGGAATAAATAAAGGAAGAATTGAAAACTGTATCAAATGAAGCTCAAATCTTAAAGACTCAACAAGAAGCTTTTGTCACACAAATGCAGTCTTTATCTATAATGAATGAAACAATTACCAACGAAGTTCAAGACTTGTACAAAACTGTTGCTGAAGTGAAAGAGAAGCAAGAACAGTTACCTACGAAGGAAGATATACAACAGATGAGAAAAGAAATGCGTAATCTCACTGGAAAACAACAATCAGTAGATGAAAAATTAGATAATTTGTCAACGGTAGTAACCGAAACTGCTTCAGGGGGTGAGAAATCCATTGCACACAAAAACAACAGAAACGTGCTACTCATGAACAAAAATGAGTACAGTGGGTACAAGAGAAAGAAATTTCAGTAAGCACTGTAGTTGAGAGGAAAATACAGGAAGGAATAAATTCTGGTACGATCGACATCCCTCAGATCGAAAGAATTGTAACTAAAAGAATGAAAGCAATGCAAAACAAATTTTCAGAAGAGTTTAACACTGTGAAAAGTGACCTTTCACGGACGAGTTGAAGAAACGTCAAGCGTCATCTATAAATAACAGACAGGAAGACCTATCGAATAATCCTTGGGCAAATGTCGCCACCAGCCCAGAAACAACAAATCCGCTTACATTCAAGAAGTCGGCAGAAAACGAGTACATAATTCTGGACAAACTGCAACATATGATGAAGAGAGTACATGTAGTGAAGAAAAGTTACTACAATACCATGAATTCCAAACATTTTGAACGGAAAGGAAGACAATACATCTAGTGGTGTTCATGAGGAGTTTTACTGACTTGTTACCAAGAGGTTAGACGCGGCATATAGCAGGATATATGCATGGAGAAAGCAAAATGTGGGTTCTTGATGCCATAAAAACATGCACTACGTATGAAGAGTTCGAGCGAGCATTCCTGTCGAAGTACTGGTCACGAGGTGCGCAAGAAAGGCTAAAGAAAGAAGTAATAAACCCAGAAAACCATTTACAGGGACATCTGGAGGATTACGCAAATATTTCGAAAAATACCTGACCAAAGCAAAATAACGGGATAATCCGATGAGCGAAGAAGATATCATCCAGATATTAAAATCAGAATTACCCACCGCCATCAGAGAAAAGCTCATGACAATCACAGAACATGACACTGAAGATTTTTTTGTCAACATTGGACACATAAGACATAATCCAAGATGACGACAAAAAGCATGCAGAGAATAATGGACAGACGACACGCAAAAATGTTAACGGTTTAGAAAAATGATCGGCGCGCAGCCTGTGGCTACAAATGAGGTGCAAGCACAGCCACAGATGAATATGAATGGAAATAACCAAAGACAGTATGGTTACAGGCCAGATTATAGGCAGTACCGAGGTAGAAACAAAAGATCTGACAGGAGATATCACCCAGATTATCTAAGGTACAACAGTGGAAATCAAACCTGGAACAATAATCAAGTAAACGTACAAGAACGAAGTACGAGTGTACCATTGAATGCAAATGCGGTAGACTGGCGTCAGAACACGCCTGTAATAACAGAAGTACGCGAAGATATAAACAGGAATACCAATACAAATCATGGAAACGCCTAAGGACCTGCACCAGCCCCAGTGTTAGAATCAAAAAGAATTGGAGGGGCAGTAATAGTAACTTGGCTATGCTACGATACAATGACGGGCATTTATTAAGAGACGAACTACTCTCAAAGAAGACAATGTGTAAAGCTGAGAAGAGGCTGACTCTGGTATCAACAGTTAAGGGCAGAATTGAAAATAATGAAGTAAAGATCATTCTGGACACAGGTGTAACAGTAAATTTGGATTCAGACAGTTTGTTTGACAAACTGAGACAGGAAGCAAAGTTTCTAGTAAATCCAGTTAGTAATTGCGACCTCATAGGCGTTTTTGAGCCAAGTCCAAGCATGTTAGGAAACAGGTGCTTATAATTGTTTATTTGGGGAATGGAGTACATAAGGGCACATTTGTAAATGCTGAGGGATTAATCGTGGACTGCATGCTAGGGCTGGATTTTTTTTGTTTAGGGAAACATGTGGAAACATAGATTTTGTGCATGGTATTTTGAGAATGGAGAGTGAAGCACGAGATATTGAGGTACCACTTTTGAGGACAGGAAGTATACATGGGAAGTATTGCAAAGGAGCTCGCATACGTCTGGTAAGAAGCTACAGATCAAGCATCTGTCCATAAGAGGAAAAGTAACAAATGTGAATGAGTTATTTAACAATTTACAACAGAAAATTAACGACTCACCCTATCTGAGTACTGAACAGACACACCAACTGAACAGATTGTTTTCTAGATTTAGCAGTGTATTTAATGAAAAACCTGGCATGATGAGTGGCTGTGTGTGTAAATTAGACATCAAACCACACAAGACATATTGCCAAAGTTATTATCCTGTCCCGTGGAGGTTACGAGCAGCTGTAGATCAAGACATACAAACAATGTTAAAGCGGGATATGATTGAACCTTCCACAAGTCCATCTTGTAGCCCCCTTTTGGTAATTCCCAAACAGGGAGGAAAAGTTCGTCTTGTACTGGATGCACATGTAATCAGTACTATAATAATACCACTGTGAACACAGCCAGAGAACATCGACAAATTAATTCAACATTCGATGGGGTAACCTATTTTACCATCATTGGCTTATACTCCTCGTACTGGCAAATGAAACTGCACGAGAGCTTGAGGAAGTACACCAGATTCATTTATGCTGGACAAAGCTATCAGTTTGAAGTTTTGCCCTTACATTATTTGCTAGGACCTGAACTGAAAAGCAACCTAACTTTGCTTGTCAATGACATTTTGATTGCTACAAGATCATGGGATGAGCATATCAAAATTTTGGAAAGATTACTCACAAAATTTAAAGAATCAGGAGTCACAGCTAACTTTCAGAAATCTCACTTCGGTTTGAATCGGATTAAATTTTTAGGCCATTTAATTGATGAAAAGGGTGTTTTACCAGACATGAAGAAGATCAGTGCAATAAAGAATTTCCCGACACCATGTGCAAAGAGATAGTTGAAAGATTTTATGGGTTTTGCATCATTTTTCTGCAGATCTGTGTCCTTGAATTCAGAAAAATTGCACATTGGCAGTGGACCAGAGAATGTCAGGGAGACTTTGAGAAACTCAGAGAATCTTGGTAAACACACAGTTACTGTATCATCCTGATATGAATGTGGACTTTGGATTAACGAAAGATGCATCGAATATTGGTTTGGGTGCATGTCTATTCGAAGTCAGGCAAATTGAAGGGCAGACAACATTTTGTACAATAGCATTTGCTAGTAGGACCTCAAGCAACTGTGTAAGAGCTTATACCACCACCAAGAAAGAAGCATTGGTAATAATAGGGGCATTTAGAAAATTTTACAATTACCTACACCAATCTCAGACTAAAGTATTCTGTGATCATCAGGCATTAAGACTCCTACAAACAAGCAAGATGCTACACACGAGATTGAGTCGTTGGACAATGTTTCTCAAGAGTACAATTTTTCCATTGAATATATTAATTTCAAAGATAACCTGATTAGGAACGTGTTGTCAAGAATGCTGGAAGGTTTAGAAGAGGATACATGTGTTGGGGAAGCAGAAGATGAACATCAGATTTTGTTAATAAAGGCTACAGCACACCGAAGATATTATTGAGATTTATGTAAGAACATGGCAGAATTAAAAGAGCAGGATCCATGTTGGAGTAAGATCAAACAGCTGCTGTAACAAAAGAGCGACCCCAATCTGGGCGAACATTTCAAGCTAGTAGATGGAGTATTGTTTCACAGGGAGAGTGAAAAGTCTAAAAACTGGTGTGTGTGTGTGCGTATACCCAATGGTAGAGTGGAAGATCTGGTGCAGTATATGCATTTAGCGTGGGGCCACTTTGGTGCTTCTGAGTGTGCATCGAAGATTAGGTGATACTGCTACATCCCAGATGGTGAAAGGAGAATAGCCAGAATACTGAGGTCATGTGATTTGTGCCAGCGATCGAAGGATAATCATTCGAGAGACAGTAGCTCCATCCAGTTTGTTCACCTTCAGGTTTGGAGTCCAACTGACCTAGTTCACAACACCGTCACCAGAGTGCACTGTCCGCTGTTGGCCCTCCTCCTCCTCTCCTACTCCCTCTTCCCCTTGTGCCGAGCTTCCCAGGAGGATGGATGTAATTGTTTACTGTGTAGCATGTGTTCAATGGATGAGGTGTCTGTGCTGAAGGAGTTTGACAGGTACATTAATTGCAATCATCCAGCTGGGGAATGTGGTAATAGCTACCTGTACAGTGCTTGGAAAGGAATGATATTTGGTGACTGTATGAATAAGATGACACGCTTCATCAGATAACGAATATGCAGCAGGAAGTGGATAAGTTACACTTCGCAACGTGTACTGATAAATGCGTGTGCTGTAACTGTAGATCATTCGATAAAAGTGTAGTCAGTCTTCTGTGGCGCAAGAGGCAAGACATTCATCCACTCCAGAGCAAGGGCTCCCTGCTCCAGATTCTCTGTACCTGCTGGAGCTAGGTTCACAGCACCAGCACATGGTAACCACAGAGAGCAGCTGCTCTAAGCACTTCTTGTTGTGTTGAAAGTACCTGCAGCCTCCCTCCTCACCCATGGCACATGGATACCCTTTGCCGTTGGAAACGAACTGCTTCAGGAGTTATTACATCTGATGTTTAAGCAATGTGTGGAATATTATCACATACATAACTTGAAGATGTCACAGCAACTAAATGTACCAGTGCAGAAATAGAGAGAGAGAGAGAGCTTTGCAGATGAAGTAACAATATTTAAACAATTTGCGATGTAATTACACTTTTTATTCCGAGGAATACCACCACCGCAGTTGAACACAGACTTTAAAATGATTGCAGCATACTTTTGAATCCATCCTGAGACTCTTCACACACTTTTGTGAGAAATACGGCATCCTTCCCTTGCCTTTGAGCACGAGCTGCTTCAGGAGTTATTAAATCCAATTGAATATGTCTCTAAATGCACTTTCAAAAAGGTCGCTGCATAACAGTTTGCCTCAATTTTGTTGTGTATACTGCCGCACTTGGACACAGACTCTAAAAAGATCACGGCCCACTTGTGAAACCTCTCAGTCTTCCTCCACTGCTTTGCAATTTTTGCGTGCATAATAAATAAGGTAAAGTGTTTAACGCCTCATTACATTCTGAAATGTTGCTTTAAACCATTTGCTTCAAATGCACTCACACCCAAGACACAGCACTGTCTTCCTAGGTGCAAGTGGAATGGAACTACACTTTAAAATACGTCGTGTGGGAATATTGTGTATAAACTGAAACCAAAATAAATGAGTGCAAATACATCATGTCGAAACTGAAGACAATCCTACATCACATAAGAAAATATTGTTTAATACATTATCACAGTAGTCTGCTACCCGTGAAGTGGTGGCGTGTCCATCAGTGGCCGCAGCTCGCCACAAAGTGATGGCGACCCGAAGCGGGGGCACTACAGCACACAAACAATGGATCAGCAGAGCAAGTTGGCTTTCCCAGAACCCTACGTACTAAGTGCGTGAATCTTTGGCCAGCACACTAGCACCAACTTGTCCTGCGTGTTCAGACCAGCATTCATCCGTAGGTGGGATGGAATGCTGCACTCCTATTGGCTCCCTGGGTAAAATGCTGGGTGGAGGGAGTGGAGATTATATAAACCACTGTCGTGGTGCAGTCGCTTTCATTCTGCCTTCGTCAGTTTGCCTGTATGGTTGACTGTGTGTTCTTGTCCCAGTTTTCTTTGGTTTTTTTTTTTTTGGGGGGGGGGGGGGGGAGCAAGGTATAATTTCCAGCGACAGCATCAGCAGTGGTAGCAGCAGCAAACGGCTTCGCCAGGACAGTTTACTATGTAAATTGTTCTAATCATTCAATATACCTGTATACCCCATAATTTTAGTATCCCTCACAGCACTTGTTTAGGTCGTAGTTGGTAGAGGCATACTTCCTTGCTACCAAGGTTTCGAACAGTTCGCTGCTGTAATTTTAATGCCTGACGAATTTTCATTCCATATCTGGTATTACAGTCCTCTTTTTTTCTTGTCATTGTAGCCTTCGTCCTTGAGATGTTGGCCTCTACATCGGCAACTGGAGGCTAACAGACTATTGTAGTAACAGTCTCCAGCAATAGTACCCGAGTCGGCGCAGCAAGAACGTAAGTACATATATTTTTTATCATGTGGCTGTGAGAGAACATACTTTTTTTGTTCACATAATGTACTGTAGTTCCAATGATAAGGGCTGGGGAATGCATATACATTTACTTTTCGTAACGTGGTGCATTCAGCTGTCTGAATCATGTTCTTTGCTTTTCTAGGTGTTTCTATGGATGAGAAAGGAGGGGTAGGGATATGTGTCGAGGCCAAGAGCCAGGAGCAATCGATTCAGTCTTGTAAGTAGCAGAGTTCGGTTTTCAAATTCAGTGTGTTTCATATATAAGTAATTTCAGTGGACTAGAGAATACGATTTTCTGTTTATCTTTCAGTGAATGAGAGAAATGATTTTCTGTTTACACTTCAGTGAGCTAAAGAATACGATTTTCAGTATGATTTTCTGTGTTTACGTCCCTAAGATTTTCAAGAAATAATTACGTTTAATATCTTACTGTTGTAGGTAGCATCAGTGAACGAGATAAATAGCCGCAAAGCGGGGATGAAGAACCAGAGTGGGTGCATGAGATGGCAGCTGCTGAGGAAGCTGAAAGGCAGCGCCATCTCACCCTTTTGGAGAAGGATGAGGAAATACTGGGTTGGGTGGGACAACCACCCAAAGCCCGGCTGAACTGCTCAGTTCTTAGACCGAGAGTGGAAAAGGTGATTATAATGTAGCCGTCTACGTTAAAGCATATAATAATTACTACTCAGAAATGTTGTTATTTGCTTACAGCGTACATTTATTTAAAACGTCTTGCATAGTACTTAATTTTTTTTTTTCGTTATTCGTGTGTTACAGAGGCACCAGAGCCGCCACTAGCACCACAACAGCTAGCTGTGGTACAAATGCCACGAGCGGTGGTTGCGGGGGCAAGAAAAAAACACGCATGATAGCATACCCCGGGTGTCCATAGGTGGTTCAGTTGGAAGAAGAAGAAGAACAGCAACGATCACCCACCCTCCAGGCTGACGCTAGTGAAAGCACCAGTATGGAGCAGCAGCACCAGCAGTATCACTGGCCTTTGTCGCCGCAAGCAGGGTGTTCCCAATGGACCTCACTGCAACCTCTTCATCCTACTCTGGCTTCGACTGTTCGCCCTCGCCAGCAATGGAAGTATGTGTGCCTCGGTGCATACTCCTGTGCACCTCGAAGACTCCATCATCAACAAGATGGACCTCATCGCCTTCTAGTCTTAGTGCAGGGTGTCCGAAAAGTCTTTCCCTGATTACATAAATTGATAACTCAGGCTAGAAGTAAGATACAAATATGAAACTGGTGTCTAATTGTTTATAAACTATCAAAGTTTTTTTCACACATCAGTAAACTTCCACATGAGCACCCTTGGTAGCACGTAGCACATCTTGGCGATATTCAGTTTCCGTCCACACATTAGCCAATATCACTGGAGGCATCGATTCAACGACTGTGGTTATCCGTTGCTGCAGGGTTTCAAGATCTGGTACACGTGTTCGGTAGACATTGTCCTAGACATAACCCCCATAAAAAGAAGTCTAATGGGGTTATGTCAGGAGAGCGTGGAGGCCAAATCGTTAGCCCATCATGACCAATCCATCGCCCAGGAAAGATCATATCTTGATAGTCACGGACGCCCAAACCCCAATGTGGCGGTGCACCGTCTTGCTGAAACAAGACATTGGGGTGATACTGAAGCAGCTGAGGAACAGCATACAGTTGCAACATGTCCAGATACACTGCAGATGTGATGGTAGCCTCAGCGAAGAAGAATGGCCCGATAATTCGATCGTGCAATAGTGAGCACCAAACAATCACCTTTGGACTGCCTCTAGTGCACTCCATGACCTCGCCAGGGGGTTGTGAACCCCAAATGCGCACATTATGGCGATTCACTGCTCCACTGATAAAAAAGGTCGCTTCGTCAGAAAAGGTAAATTCGTCTGAGATAACCATCATCTCCATTATAATTATCCGAGCTGTTATGCCGTGGTCGGTTGATGAAATTTGTCTCAATTCCCAACGTTTCGTCTCCGACTGCGGGAGACATCTTCAAGGGCGTCTGTAGGTCGATGGAAGGTCCAACACACCCACTGGCTCGCTACTCAGTCAGTAGCGAGTCAGTGGGTGTGTTGGACCTTCCATCGACCTACAGACGCCCTTGAAGATGTCTCCCGCAGTCGGAGACGAAACGTTGGGAATTGAGACAAAATTCATCAACGCACCACGGCATAACAGCCCGGGTAATTATAATGGACATGATATTTCCGGCCGTGAAAGTCTACATTTCAGTATAACCATCATCGTCCTCAATATATGATAGCATTTCGACCACAAAGTCATATCGATGTGTACTGTCATTGGGCAACAAGGCGTGAACAATTTGCACATTGTATGTACGAAACATTAATCGTTTGTCTAAAATGTCATGGAGAGAGCTTTTTGGCATCTGCAACTCACGTGAGACCCTGCGCACCGATTTCTTCGGACTTCGCAGAAAAGACTGCCTTACAGCTTCCACACGGTCTGCTGAGGTTCTTGGTTGACCAGACCTCGGAAGGTCAGCTACCGATCTTGTGTTCTTGAACTTCTCATACCAGGCTTTAGTGCTCTTGACATCACGTGGATTCCTTCCAAATGTTGTCTGGAAGTGTCTCTGCACTGTGGTTGGTGATCGTGTCTCATGGTACCACAGGACACACTGTGTCTTCTCCTGATTGGTTAACATAGCTTCTTGGGCACTGCACCTCATCCACTACTTACGTACTGCGAACCTAAAGCAGAAAAAAACTTTGATAGTTGTAAACAATTCGACACAAGTTTCATATTTGTATCTTACTTCTAGCCTGAGTTATCAATTTCGGACACCCAGTATTATTAGTAATAGAAATGATCCTATGGCTAGGGGCAGTCCTTTCAGTGACACCATACCTTATATTTGGGGACTGCAGAGCCTTTGAGGAGCGAATCTCTTTCATAAGGATCGAGAATCCGACAGGAGGGTACCGCGACCCTGTTCGGTTTCTAAGGGAGTCCCTTCCTGCTGTGGAAACGGAGCTCCTCAAAGTAGTCAATGATCCACGGTATCTCGCCTTTAAATGCAGTGCCGTGCTCTGCACCAAACTATTGCACCCTACCAAAGTTGCCTCTGTTATTGAAGATACAAGTCTTCATTATCATTGCGGTGAATAACGGCGTGATATCGCGGAGCACATCAATCGGCGAGTGATTTCGTGAATCCACCTTGAATGCTATACTGGCCCGGTTTTCCGAGATCGAAGTGAGAGTGTCAGCTAAAGCACTCAGCCAAATACTACACCTGGACATTCACACACATGTTTATGATCCGGGAAATGGAAGGTCTAGCTATATCATGCTCCCTAAGAAGGCGGCTAATAAGCAGTTACGCATTAATGTCGAAAATAGAAATGATCAGATTTGTTTTGCATCGTCAGTCCTGGATTGCGAGAGAAATTACAATTACAGAGATCATCCTGAGGGTCTCGGTGCATGCCATGTAGGTGATAATATTCGTGGATGTTATAACTTTGATGGTACCAAGTTCCCTGTCAAGATCTAGGACATACCTAAATTTGAGGCACAAAACACCGGAATATCGGTTCATCTTTATGGTCTGGAGAAGAAAAAGCAAGTCAGATGAGCAGGACAAGCACATAGTTGTCGGCCCCTTCCATTTCCCAAAATTTACCAGTGAGCGTGAGACGTTTGTAAACATGCTGCTCTTCTTTGAAGGTGATAATTATAATTATGTTTGAATCAAAGACATGCCCCAGCTACTTTCTGCCCAACTGAGCAAACATGCACATGAGCAGCATACTTGCTTAAGATGCCTCAATGTCTTTTCCCCAGACAAGTTATTAGCAGAGCATCTAATAGATTGCGCTTCCAAGGAACCCACTGAAGAAAACAAATTCATAAAATTTAAAAATGCTCAGTACCAGGGTCAATTCCCGCTTGTAGTGTACGCCGACTTTGAATGCCTCCTCGCTCCTGTGACTCACTGTGAAGGTGACTCCACGACCTCCCTTACCACCTTAATACAAAAATACGTACCGTATGTGACAGCGTGCCAAATTGTATCGTCCTATGATTAAAGTCTTACGCACTACAAATCTTATGTCAGGGATAATCATGCTGTTTCGCTGCTCACTGATCATTTTCATGGGAGTTGATAAGCTTTACAGCGACAACTGTCCCAAGACCAAGTCGAAGGCCAATAAAGATTTGTACAGTAATGCAATTGACTGTCATATTTGTGGGCTGCTGTCAGATAGAAAAGCGGGAACTCCTCATAGGGACCACTGTCATATTATGGGGAAGTTCTGTGGCGCAGCTCACGATATGTGCAATTTGAAGTACCGGTTACCAAGGCACATACCCGTTTTCTTAGATTATTTTCTGGATGCACATTATTACAGTTTTAAAAATATGTAGGAAAGTAATGTGTATCGTGCTACATTTACTTGTCATTTTTGGAAAATTTTGTTACACTATAAACGATATTGAGTATAATTATTGGCATTTTATATTTTTATATACTTTGATTGAAATATCTTGTGATTTCAAATTACTTAAATAATAAAAGAACGTCAATAATAATTACAATTAATGACCAAAATTATCATTATTAAGTTTTAGCTACATTTACAAAACCTGCCCTTATCCATGATGACAGTTCTAAAACCCTCCTTATCCAGTGTTGAGTTCCAAAACACGACGTATCCAATCTTAATTTGTAAATACCTTCCTAACATGTCACGAATTATATGCAGCTCTCAGATATATCGATATATGTAAGTACATCAATATGATAAAAATGAATAAATACATGTATTTTACTGAAGGCGAGCAAAAAACTTTTTTCCGTTTCCCGAAAAATTTGCAAAAATGGATAAGGTGTGCCTCATATACATGTTATAAAGTACAAAAAAACAGTTACAAAGAAATTAGCTGTCGAGTAACCAAAAGTAGTGAAATTTGCACCCTTCGCTGGTTTTTAGTTGTACCAAAGTACAATGGTCATATGTGGATAAACGTGCTAATTTGAAAATTATTTCTGTGCTTCTTGGACAACAAGCACGTTAGAAAATATGTTCCAGCTTTCTGTGTGTATGGCACAGCATAGCTGTGCTATACCTCAATAGTGGAACATAAATGTATGACCTTACATAATGAACTTAGAACTTTAAAACAAAAATATAGTTAAAAATAGTTTGATTGCCCCAAAGAAAGCTCTCCCAGCCTTAACTTCACATTACGATGGAATTAATATAACTACTTGCGAACGCCGCGCTGAACGTAGGATTCACTCACTGGAAAATCGTTAACAAGGTACATTATTCATCTGGAAACTACGCTGCTGGCAAATAAAATTGCAACACCATGAAAGAGGCATTCTCAACATACGTATAATTGGCGTGAAATGTGTTGCATGCTTGGCTACGCAAATGTTCCGTGCTTCTTGGACAACAAGCACGTTAGAAAATATGTTCCAGCTTTCTGTGTGTATGGCACAGCATAGCTGTGCTATACCTCAATAGTGGAACATAAATTTATGACCTTACATAATGAACTTAGAACTTTAAAACAAAAATATAGTTAAAAATAGTTTGATTGCCCCAAAGAAAGCTCTCCCAGCCTTAACTTCACATTACGATGGAATTAATATAACTACTTGCGAACGCCACGCTGAACGTAGGATTCACTCACTGGAAAATCGTTAACAAGGTACATTAGTCATGTGGAAACTACGCTGCTGGCAAATAAAATTGCAACACCATGAAGGAGGCATTCTCAACATACGTATAATTGGCGTGAAATGTGTTGCATGCTTGGCTACGCAAATGTTCCGTGCTTCTTGGACAACAAGCACGTTAGAAAATATGTTCCAGCTTTCTGTGTGTATGGCACAGCATAGCTGTGCTATACCTCAATAGCGGAACATAAATGTATGACCTTACATAATGAACTTCGCACTTTAAAACAAAAATATAGTTAAAAATAGTTTGATTGCCCCAAAGAAAGCTCTCCCAGCTTTAACTTCACATTACGATGGAATTAATATAACTACTTGTGAACGCCGCGCTGAATGTAGGATTCACTCAATGGAAAATCGTTAACAAGGTACATTAGTCATCTGGAAACTACGCTGCTGGCAAATAAAATTGCAACACCATGAAGGAGGCATTCAACATACGTATAATTGGCGTGAAACGTGTTGCACGCTTGGCTACGCAAATGATAAGAATTTCAGTGCAACCACATAAAGCAGATGGGAGTACGTCCATGTACATTCTATATAGAAAGAAATGTTACGCAGTGGATTTCTTATTCAGAAATGGCATTTGGATTTTGACTCCTAGTGGAAAGATCTTGTTAAGCCTTCTGTAAGTAAGAGAAACATCTACAAGCACATATCATATCACGATTCGACAGCAGCAGGATCGTGGCCTATCGAGAGCGTAGTTCACCATTCCACAATCTGAATAGCGCCCGTGAGGACAGATACAAACTGAGATGAGAGAAGTCATGGGATAGCGATATGCACATATACATATGGCGGTAGCATCGCGTACACAAGGTACATTACTGGCCATTAAAATTGCTACACCACGAAGATGACGTGCTACAGACGCGAAATTTAACGGACAGGAAGAAGATGCTGCGATATGCAACTGATTAGCTTTTCAGAGCATTCACACAAGTTTGGCGCCGATGGCGACACCTACAACGTGCTGACATGAGGAAAGTTTCCAACCGATTTCTCATACACAAACAGTAGTTGACCGGCATTGCCTGGTGAAACGTTGTTGTGATGCCTCGTGTAAGGAGGAGAAAAGCGTATCATCACGTTTCCGACTTTGATAAAGGTCGGATTGTAGCCCATCGCGATTGCGGTTTATCGTATCGTGACATTGCTGTTCGTGTTGGTCGAGATCCAATGACTGTTAGCAGAATATGGAATCGGTGGGTTCAGGAGGGTTATACGGAATGCCGTGCTGCAGCATCCCAACGGCTTTGTATCAGTAGCAGTCGACATGACAGGCATCTTATCCGCATGGCTGTAAAGGGTCGTGCAGCCACGTCTCGATCCCTGAGTCAACAGATGGAGACGTTTGCAAGACAACAACCATCTGCACGAACAGTTCGACGACGTTTGCAGCAGCATGGACTATCAGCTGGGGGACCATGAGTGCTGTTACCCTTGACGCTGCATCACAGACAGGAGCGCCTGCGATGGTGTACTCAACGACGAAGCTCGGTGCACGAATGGCAAAACGTCATTTTTTCGGATGAATCCAGGTTCTGTTTACAGCATCATGATGGTCGCATCAGTGTTTGGCGACATCGCGGTGAGCGCACATTGGAAGTTTGTGTCCGTCATCGTGATACTGGCATATCACCCGGTGTGATGGTATGGAGTGCCATTAGTGTCGCGTCTCGGTCACCTCTTGTTCGCATTGACGGCACTTTGAACAGTGGACGTTACGTTTCAGATATGTTACGACCCGTGGCTCTACCCTTCATTCGATCCTTGCGAAACCCTACATTTCAGTAGGATAATGCACGACCGCATGTTGCAGGTCCTGTACGGGTCTTTCTGGATACAGAAAATATTCGACTGCTGCCCTGGCCAGCACATTCTTCAGATCTCTCACCAATTGAAAACGTCTGGTCAATGGTGGCCGAGCAATTGGCTCGTCACAATACGCCAGTCACTAATCTTGATGAACTGTGGTATCGTGTTGAAGCTGCATGGGCAGCTGTACCTGTACACGCCATCCAAGCTCTGTTCGACTCAATGCGCAGGCTCATTAAGGCCGTTATTATGGCCAGAGGTGGTTGTTCTGGGTACTGCTATCTCAGGATCTATGCACCCAAACTGCGTGAAAATGCTATCACATGTCAGTTCCAGTATAATGTGTTTGTCCAATGAATACCCGTTTATCATCTGCATTTCTTCTTGCTGTAGCAATTTTAATGGGCAGTAGTGTATAAAATGGCAGTGCTTTGGCGAAGCTGTCATTTGTGCTCGGGTGATTCATGTGAAAAGGTATCCAATGTGGTTATGAGCGCACTTGAAAGTGGAATGGCAGTTGGAGCTAGACGTGTGGGACATTCGATTTCGGAAATCTTTAGGAAATTCAGTATTCGGGGATCCATAGTGTCAAGAGTGAGCCGAATATGCGGAATTCAGGCATTAGCTCTAATCACGGACAACGCAGTGGCCGACAGCCTCCAGTTAACGACCAGGAGCAGCGGCTTTAGCGTGGGGTTGTCAGAGCTAACAGGCAAGCAACGCTGCGTGAAGTAACGGCGGAAATCAATGTCTGACTTATGACGATCGTTTCCGTTAGGACAGTGTGGCGAAATTTGGCGTTAATGGGATATGGCAGCAGACGAGTGACGCGAGTGCCTTTGCTAATAGCACGACATCGTCTTAAGCACCTCTGCTGGGCTCGTGACAACATGTTGGACCATAGTCGACTGAAAAAGTGTGGCCTGGTCAGATGAGTCCCGATTTCAGTTGGTAAGAACCGATGGTTCCGTTCGAGTGTGGCGCAGAACCCTCGAAGCCATGAGGCATTGCGCAAGCTGGTGGTGGCCACATAATGCCGTGAGCTGTGTTTGCGTGGAATGTACTGGCTCCTCTGCTTCAGCGGAACCGACAGGAAGAACCAATCATTGACGGGAAATGGTTATGTTCGGCTACTTGGAGGTCATCTGCAGCCATTTTTATGTACCCAAATAACGATGAAATAATCATTGGCCACAATTGTTGACGAATGGCTTGAAGAACATTATGGACAATTCGAGCAACCGATGTGGTCACCCATCGAACATTTATAGGACATAGCTGAGAGGTCAGTTCGTGCACAAAATGAAGCTCCGCCAATACCTTCGCAATTATGGACGGTTACAGAGGCAGGATGGCACAATATTTGTGCAGGTGACTTCCAACGACTTGTTAAGCCCATGCCACGTGGAGTTGCTGCGTTACGCCGGGAAAAAGGAGTTCCGACACGATATCAGGAGGTATCCCATGGCTTCTGTCATCTTAGTGTATATGTCAGCCAAGCTCTATTCGCTTCGACGTCCGGCAGGGTTGCAGCATGTGCTGCTGCCAGAGGTGGGCGCTCAGTGTACTGAATTTCGCCCTCATTATGCCCTCAAATCATTTACAAATCGCCGGCCGTGGTGGCCGTGCGGTTCTAGGCGCTCCAGTCCGGAGCCGCGCTGTTGCTACGGTCGCAGGTTCGAATCCTGCCTCGGGCATGGGTGTATGTGATGTCCTTAGGTTAGTTATTTTTAAGTAGTTCTAAGTTCTAGGGGACTGATGACCACAGCAGTTGAGTCCCATAGTGCTCAGAGCCATTTGAACCAAACCATTTACAAATTTATTAATGTATTCTTCCTAATATACTGTGTGCACACCCTAAGTAAAATTTCGTTATTTGCCATCGTAGCCATCGTACCTAGTCCTGCAATTTTAATGACGAGACTGTATTTCTAGAAAAAGTGCATTTATAACATGAAAACCGGAAGTTCACTACCTGACTGAGAACTTTTCACCATTTTCACAATTTTAGAAACAAAAATAAGACGGACTTTTGTCCTTTAACTGAAATCTTTGGGCGTTGGGCTGACTGAAAAATGATGTTCGCTTCCAGTGTGAATGATTTTCCAGGCGTATACGCAGAGAGAAGTTCGTGGATGCCTGGTTCCTGGTAAATGGTAAACTCAACCTCAACCTTTGTACGCATAGATGCAAGAATTCTCTGTTTACTCGGGCAGCTATGGGTGTAGCGCATCGCGTGTCATTGCGTCCCGCCTGCTCACAACACACACACACACGCTGGTTTTGTGAAAGTGATATGATACCGAGTTAGCCACTCTATCGCGTTGCGCCTAACAGAGAAAAAAACTCGCATATAAACATGGGCGTCTGAATTTTGAGTTATGTATAAGAAGCAGTCAGATGAAAACGAGACAGATGGAATAAAAGTAAGTAAACTGTTCATTATTTCAAAAGTTATCCCGCAAGTGATAATACATCTATATTGCTGTGAGAAAAGACGGTCAGTGCCTTCATGGAAAAGTGCAGTTACCTACGTAACCATGATGGTACCGATGCGTGCACCTCTTCGTCTGAAGCAAATCGAGGGAAAGGAACGTCTTTGTTCAGGTCTCCAAAACTGTGGACATCGCATGGGGAGAGATCGGAACTGTATGGAGGCTGTGTAAGGGCGTCCCAGCAAATCTTCTACAGTGCACTTGAAACAACCTTTGCAACATGCGGGCGGGCACACATCCTCCATACAGTCCCGATCTCCGTCTACGCGATTTCTATTATTTTTGGAGCCCTGAAGAAAGACATTCGTGGCCGCCGATTTGCCTCGGACGAAGAGGTGCACGCCCGGGTACAATCGTCGTTCCGTAGGCAACGACAAACACTTTTCTATGAAGACATTCGCGGGCTTGTCTTACAGTGGCGATTACTTATGAAATAATAAACAGTTTACTTACTTTTCTCCCATCTGTCTCGTTTTCATCTGACTGCCTCTTATACCATGTCAGACCCTGTAAAGCAATCCCAGAATCCTCGAATACATTTTCAGCTCGAACACAATGAGGTATTTCGAGCACAATAACATCATCCATGCCAAATTAGCATGGATTCGAAAAGCGTCTCTCATGCGAAAGCGAGTTCGTGCTTTTCTCATATGACATCATGAAAGCCATACATCGAGGAATCAAGTGATTGCAGTATTCCTTAACTTTCTAAAAGCTTTTGCCTCGGCATAACACCAATGTTTATTAACAAATCTGCAATTGTACGGGATATCCAACAACATTTGTCACTGGGCTGAGGATTTGTTGGTAAGGAAGACACAGCATGTTATCTTGGTTAGTCATCGACAGCAGTCGAAGCAATTTCAGTCATGTCCCAGTGGCACTTACTGGTACCATTGCTGTCGATTTTGTATATTAGTTAACAAACGATACTAACAGTACATTCAACAGTTTGTAGGTGCTGCAGTTATCTACAAGAAGTACTATTTGAAAACAGCTGCACAAATCTCCAATAAGTTCTTAATAAGATTTCAATAAGTTTCAAAGATTGACAACTTGCTTTAAATGTACACAAACTTAAAATTATGCGTTTCACAAACCGAAGGAAATTAATGTGCCATGGCTACAATATTAATGTGTCACAACAAGAATCAGGCCTGCCATACAAATAACGAAGTACAAAAATTTCTGCCGGTATGATACAGAGTGAGACTGTTCTCACTTGTCAGTTGTAGGTGGCGAGAATGGTGGGAAAATGCAGCCAGTCTACAAAAGGCTTGTACGTCCTTGTAGAATATTTGTAAAACTTGTGGTACTCATACCAAATAGGCCTATCAGGAGATACTGAATGTATTCAAAGAGGGGGAGCAGCAAGGGTCACACGTTCGTTTGACTCACGGGAGAGCGTCATGAAAATGCTGGAAAACCTGTAACAGTAGGCACTTGAAGACAGTCATTAACTGTCGTGCGAAAGCCTACTATAATAAAGTCGTGTTGTATGTATGATTCATTTACAATTGATGTAGGAAAACGGGTGTATAAATACAGATGTTAAAACTGAATGAAGAGCCCAATAGTCTACCGGAGCCATATTTATTTACATCGATTAGAAGCCCTCGCAACCGATTTCGAAACTTTTAAGTTGTTTTTCTGATGTATATCTGTACAGAAAATTTTATAAATTAATGATTTGATAATGGGGAAAGGAATTTATCTGATATATCTTAAAGTGCTGAGAGAACAGACTTAAACAAGAAAGAAAATATTACGCATCTAGTTAGGAAACTAGGTGTGGATCACTTACATCCCAGAAAGAATGGGTCAATACGTATTTAATAAATAAGATCTATAATTTCGTTCCAAAATAAGGCTGCTTAAAATGCTATGTAATATGATAAAGGCAGTTGTTGCAAAATGCCGCAGAGTAACAGTTGGCGTGGCCAGTAAAAATTCTCAGCCCTCCTCAGTTGATAAAAACTATTGTCAATGATGAATGTCGAATCTAGAAAAACGAATGAATAAAACTGGCAATCAGAAACTGATCCTCGATTTTAAAACGGCGAAGCAATAACTAAAACGTAAAAGAGAAGGGAACAGTCGCCATATAACGCCAAACAACTGCCAAAAAACGGACTGACCTGTTTTAAAATCACGAACTATCATCAGTTTACAGGTTAAAATATGTTTGAGCCATGTGCAGCTCGTATTCATGCCGTTTATTGTTTGTCATCCTGTGTTTACGGTACTGCCGCCTCGTTTCTTATTCGATTTACTGGTGCCACTAAGTTGCTGGCTTGCCTGCCCGTGAATGGCAGCAGCAGCGCTTATCGATAAGAGCACTGTCGCATTATCCTTGGAGCTACCGCTAGTATCTCCGGGTCGTCGTGTGTCAGTAGTTAGGATGGAGCAGCAGTGGGGTCCGGACAGCCATGACTCGCCCGATCGTTGCTGACACACACGACTTGAGTGGGGATGACCTTGTTTGGTCGTTCGGTTGTTCGTCTCATCGGACGACATGTATTTGGTCGTCGATCACTTTTGGGTTCAAAAATGGTTCAAATGGCTCTGAGCACTATGGGACTTAACTGCTGAGGTCATTAGTCCCCTAGAACTTAGAACTAGTTAAACCCAACTAACCTAAGGACATCACAAACATCCATGCCCGAGGCAGGATTCGAACCTGCGACCGTAGCGGTCTTGCGGTTCCAGACTGCAGCGCCTTTAACCGCACGGCCACTTCGGCCGGGTCACTTTTGGGTTTTCTGCGTGTGTCGACTTGTGATTTGTTCCTCAGTGACTGATTTTAGTATCGTTCGAGTCCTTGGAAGTGTTTCCGCAGAACCATGTGTAGCTTGTGTGCATTGACTGAGCAGCTATTTTAATGCTGTCTGCGTGCTGAATGTGGCTGTCGTTTTTGCTTGGGAGAGCAGCGAGGAAGTCTCCGTAGCGCGCGGTCAGGCCGAGGCCACTGGCGGCGTGCACGCGCAGTCAGATTTGTGAGGCGCTAGCTGCGAGAGCTACATAAGTTCGTCGCCCACCGAACCTGGACACTGAAGTTGAGTGATCAATTAACTTGTTATGAAACCTCAACTGCTGTGACATCTCTTCGTTCACTGCCGGTTGTTGCTTCCTGGGCCCTTCCCGCAAGCAGCAACGTATGGTGTGTTGGAGTCGGCGAAATTTTGCAACCGTTACTTATTAGTAAAGTACACCAGCGGTATTTTCTGCCTTGTGGCCGTTAACGTTCCAGTTGCCTGCCCTGGTCGTTAGTGTAGTTTTTCGGCAGCGTGTTATTCCTCACCATGTTGATGCTGTCCGGCACGGCGTGTAGTTCGACAGCCTTGGTGTTGTTCATATTTTGAGTGTTTATTGTGCCTTGACTGCATTTAGATGTCAATTTTCAAGAAGTAGTGCTGCTGGTATCTTCCTACTTGCTGATATTTTCTGTTGTCGTGCCATTGGTCGGGCGGAAGGGAATTGATTAGGTTGTTTGTTGGTCCTTTAGCCATCCTTGGGTCGGGTTGCCATCCGATTATTTACTCTTGGCTGCCTGTCTCACCTAAACTTGTGTTAGAGTTACCTCCTCAGGCTGACTCTTGGAACATTTCCGAGTACCATTGTTCTGTTGTTTTTAGATTGTGATATTCTTTTAGTCTCAAGTACTGTGCGAGGCCATCAGCCGTCTATTAATTTAGTTTGTTTCAATTTTAAAATAAGGCCGGGTTCCAAGCTTGATGAATGTGGCCTTCAGCCAAACTTTTACATGAAATATTTTAAGATAAGGCCTTCAGCTGTCAAGTTAAAATTTGAAAATTCACTTGTTTAAAACCTTTTAAAAGTTTCTTCTTTATCCGAAATTCTTGTTATCCAGGTCTTGAGCCCTTAGTTATTGTGTGTCCAGTGTGTGGCCTTCAGCCGAGTATTTACGTATTTTTTTTTTTTTTAAGTAAGGCCTCAGCCACATGTATTTCTTAAAGCAATTGTAATAACTTGTGTTCGGGCTTTCAGCCGTATCGTTTTGAATCCTTTTAAGGGCATGTGTGATTAAGTGTTTTTAGGAAAATAAAGTTTGTGTGTTTTGTGCAACTGACAGTAGCTCATTTTAGCCCCTTTCCACAACCATAACCTGATCCGCTCTGTCCTTCGAAATACCAGATTTCAATGTTCCTGTTAGCCTATGTCAGGCAACAGAATGTGCCCCGCGTAAATGTGATCTGGGAAAGTATTGTGTCCTGGAGTGATTGATGAATAAAATAAAGTTAGTGATGAACCTGTGAATTTAAATACACTGGAAAATTATTTTTAACGTTTTTTCGGAGTCATCAATGATCCAAAGGAAGAAACTTTTGCTGACAGTCAAACTTACTGAAAGCCAACACGCTTATGTGTGTTTGTCACCAACATAATAGTAATCGTAACAACTGACAACGACTACAAGGCGTAGAGTGTGTTGTTGCAGTGTGTGATCATTGATGTCCCCTAAAACACGTTAAAAATAATTTTCCAGTGTATTTAAATACACGAATATTATTGCCTTTCAGCGCTGACTTTATTTTATTCTTCAGTCACTCCAGGACACAATACTTTCCTGGATCACATTTACGAGAAGGATCGTCTGTTGCCTGACATAGGCCGACACGAACATATTTTAATCTGTAAGCTGATGACAATTCGTGATTTTAAAACAGGTCAGTCCAGTTTTTGGCAATTGTCTTTTTCATTTTAGTTATTGCTTCGCAGTTTTTTAATCAAGGATCAATCTCTGATTCCTAGTTATATTCCTTCGTTTATTTATACTGGACATTTATAATTGATGATAGTTTTGTTCAATTGAGGAAGGGTATGAGAACTTTTCCTTGTCACGCTGTTACTCTGCGGCATTCTGTAACAACTGCCTATATCATAGGACATAGAATTTTTAAGTAACCTTATTTTGGTACGAAATTACAAATCTTATTTATTAAATACGTATTCGCCCATTTTTTTGTGGGATGTATGTGACCCACACCTAGTTTCCTAACTAGATGCGTAATATTTTCTTCCTTGTTTAGGTCTGTTCTCTCAGTACTTTAAGATATCTCATATAACTTCCTTTCCCCATTATCAAAGCATTAGTTTATAAAATTTCCTCTAAAGATATTCACCAGAAGAAGCAACTCAGCCGCATGGGGTAGCCGCTCGGTCTAAGGCGTCTTGTCACAGTCCGCAGGTTCGAGTCCTCCCTCGGGCATGGGTATGTGTGTTGTCCTTAGCGTAAGTTAGTTTAAGTTAGATTAGGTAGTGTGTAAGCCTAGGGACCGATGACCTCAGCAGTTTGGTCCCATAAGACCTTACCACAAATTTCCAATTTTTTCCAACTCAAAGATTGCATGGGTCTCTAACGAACTTAAATAAATACAACACCTGTTGTACTGTGTGAGTGTGTCGGCTCTTTACGATTGAAGTACAACACCTCAAAGAGGTGGAGTTTGGGCTGTAATTAACATATGACGGCGGAATTTCGCAGGCAGTGCAAATCTGATGCTGTGAATGCAAGAAAGACGCATAGAAATATTTCCATATGCAATGGATTAGGAGCGGGACGTGAGAAGAAAAGGCCAAACAAGTGAGAAAGTCATAATGCTGATTTTTTTTTAGTAACCACAGCTTACAGAACTTGTTCAATACGAGCACCGGAGACGTCGATGAAATGCAGTAGAACCCCGGATTTGCATCTGGTGGCCAAAATTGGAACTATCTTTTCCAGCGTAAATCGGTTCCGCATTACCACATTACCACATTAGCATATCTGCCAAGTTTCACTGCCAGGCGATAATTCCAACCCGCACTGGATCAACGCGAGTATTTGCGTTTTAATTATTTATTTATGTCGTGTGGCTAGGGCCTCCCGTCGGGTAGACCGTTCGCCTGATGCAAGTCTTTCGATTTGACGCCATTTCGGCGACTTGCGCGTCGATGGGGATGAAATGATGATGATTAGGACAACACAACACCCAGTCCCTGAGCGGAGAAAATCTCCGACCCAGCCGGGAATCGAACCCAGGCCCTTAGGATTGACATTCTGTCGCGCTGACCTCTCAGCTACCGGGGGCGGACTGTTTTAATTATAAACACCCAGTAGTTCGTACAGAAGCTCAGGCAATCATTTTCCCCTTGCTCTATTGGTGAGAGGAATGCGAAAGGAAATGGCTAACAATAAGACAAAGTGCTCTCCGTTACGAACGGTACAATGGCTTGCGGAGTATGTACACCTATGAGCCAAATCTTCATGGCCACCGCCCATTGTGAGACTGAATGCCACCTGGTAGCGATACAAGCACGTGACGCGGTAAGGAACGTATGCAAGAGCAGCAGAGAAGGATAGGGGATCATTCTATCGACGATACGGGCCGTAAATGGGGAAATACACTGAAAAAGGAACTTTCACAAACGATAGACTGTTACGGCACGGCGCTTTGGACCCAGCATCTCGGAAACGGCGAAGTTAGTTGGCTGTTTGTGTACAACTATCGTTAGCATCCATGGAAAAGGGAAAAGGTGCTGGACGTCCATTCCTTATCACAGGACATCGACATCGCATGTTTGCCCGCTCTGTAAATGTAAAGCTGGATAGGAGACGATCTGTAGTTGGCCTGACGGCAGAGTGCGATGGTGGTGCAGGCCATATGTGTTCCGGAGAACATCGTTCAGAGCATTGCTAAACTTGGGGCTCCTTAGCAGAAAACCCCTACGTGTTTCCATGTAGCAGCGACACCATCAGTTATGCTTACAAGGGGAACGGAATCATCGAGGTTAGATCACGGATCAATGGAAACGTGTCGTCTGGTCAAATGGCGTTTCTTGTTGCAACAGATCGATGGTCATGTTCGCATATGCCGTCATCCAGAGGCATGCACTGCGCCACAGATACAGGCAGATGGGGTAGTATTATGGTATGAGGGACATCCACCTAGAATTCCATGCGACCTGTGGTGGTATTCGAAGCACCATAACAGCTGTGGACTAGGCGATGGCATCACCCTTGTCACAAGACAAGAATAGTGCTATAGCAGATTAAGGGGGTCAGGGGCATGATAGTGAACTCATGGTGATGCGTCTGGCCACCTGTTCGCCTGATCGACACTCGATGTAATCCATCTGCGACGCTATCCGGTGCGTGATCCGCCCCCATGACCTTTAGACACGCAATTTACTAGAACTATGGGACTTGTGCGTAGACATCTGCTGCCACATATCTTCAGAAAGCTACCAAGGACTAATCGAATCAGCAGAAACCTACCAAGGATTTGTCGAATCCATACCGTACGTAAGATGTGTGGAAAGTGAAACCACGAGTGCGACCAACACAAACTGTCCGCACAAGAATAGTACATTAGGTAGAGGCCAGCCTGGGGCAAAATCTCTGGTTTGCTGAGAAATACGCTGAGGTGACAAAAGTCATGGGATAGCGATATGCGCTTACACAAATCGAGTACACAAGACATTAGAATTCAGTGCATTGGCAGATCTGTCATTTGTGCTGAGGTGATTCATGTCATACGGTTTCCGGCGTGATTATGGCCGCACTACTGGAATTACCAGACTTTGAACGAGGAATGGTAGTTGGAGGTAGACGCATGGGGCATTCCATTACGGAAATCGTTAGGGAATTCAGTATTCTGAGAGCCACAGTGTCAAGAGAATGTCGAGAAAGACAAATTTCAGGCATTACCTCTCACCTCGGGCAACGCAATGGCATACGGCCTTCACTTAACGACCGAGAGCAGTGGCGTTATCGTAGAGTAGTCAGTGCTAACAAACAAGCAACACTGTGCGAAATAACCGCAGAAATCAATGCGGGACGTACGACGATCGTGTACGTTAGGACAGTGCGGTTATGGCAGCAGACGACGGACGTCAGTGTCTCTGCTAACAGCACTACATCGCCTGCAGCACCTCCCCTGGGCTCGTCACGATATCGGTTGGACCCTATGCGACTGGTGGCCTGGTCATATGAGTCCCGATTTGAGTTGGTAAGAGCTGATGGTAGGGTTCGAGTGTGGCGCACACCCCACAAAGCGATGGACCCAATTTCTCAACAGGGGAACGTGCAAGCTGGTCGTGGCTCTGTAACGCTCTGGTCTGTGTTTACATGGAATGAACTGTGTCCTCTGATCTAACTGAACCGGTCATTGACTGGAAATGGTTAAGTTCGGCTACTTGGAGATCATTTGCAGCCATTCATAGACTTCATGTTCCCAAACAACGATGGAATTCTTATGGACGACAATGCGCCGTACCAGCAGGCCACAGTTGTTCGCGATTGGTTCGAACAACATTTTGGACAATTCGACCGAATTATTTGGTCACCTACCGAACCTTTATGGTAAATAATCAAGAGGTCATTTCGCAAACAAAATCCTGCACCGACAGCACTTTCGCAATTATGGACGGTTATAGAGGCAGAATGGATCAATATTTGTACAGGGGTCTTCGAACGAGTTGTTAAGTCCATGCCACACCGAGCTGCCGCACTACGCCGGCCTAAAGGAGGTCCAACACGATATTAGAAGGTATCTCGTGACTTTTGTCACCTCAGTGTATAGGATCACACGAAGCAATGCTGACCCTAGGATAGCCGAGCGGTCTAGGGCGCTGCAGTCATGGACTGTGCGGCTGGTCCCGGCGGAGGTTCGAGTCCTCCCTCGGGCATGGGTGTGTGTGTTTGTCCTTAGGATAATTTAGGTTAAGTAGTGTTTAAGCTTAGGGACTGATGACCTTAGCAGTTAAGTCCCATAAGACTTCACACACATTTGAACATTGTTTGACGCTAGGACAAACTTACCTCTCGCTACGTTCGACCGTCTGCAGCAGACTGATCTGCTTCCGATTAGGATATTCAGAGCTTCATATTGCTTCCCGACAGACTCTCCAGCGCTCTGAGATCATCTTAAATATACGTTATCGTCTGGGCATCTATTCATCCGCTGATCTTTTCAGACGGCCTGGTACATTATTATGCGAGAGTATCCTTTCGTAGAACCATGTTGCGCGTCGTTAATTATGCTTCATGATACAGCTTTTTTGTATATTTAATACTGTAGAAAACAGCATGTGCAAATATTTATTACACCTAGCTTTTAACGCTCTGTGAACTCAAGTTACTTTTTTAAAAGTAAAAGATCCTTTGACATATTCGCAGGTGTATCAATTTGCTATCAGGAAATATTAATTTCATGCGCAAGTAGCGTCTAAATAAATTCAATAGTCAGTAGAAAAAGCAACTTCATTGGTGAATCTTTGCTTCAAACAGCTTTCCAAAATCGCAACCGATAAATAAAATTTTATGCCTAGGTCCTGACTAAGAACAGTGACATTTGTGCTAAAGCCACCTGTATAATTGGGTCACCCACCAGACCTTTCTCTAAACTAGTTGGTTCACTTCAAAAATGAGGGGCAACATCGTAGTCATTAGAGAGAGTACTACATCGGTGTAGGATATTGGCTGTGGCCTCACTGCAGCGATAATCTCGCCATTCGTCTGAACGGTTGGAATTCAAGTGTCAGGAAGTAATTTAAATCTCACTGCACTGAAATATCAGCAATCCAGTGAGTTAACGACATTGCAACGCTCTGTTTCTTCCGCTTTAATTACAAACGTCTATATCTACTTCTGCATACTGCGTATTTCTTCCACCTTTCAGCAGACGTCGATGTATACTTTTGCATACTGTATATTCCTTCCGCCTTTCAACCTTCCCTTCATTGCACTGTACTGGTTCGGTATCTGATTTCCGTGTGCTTATACAACTGCTTTTCTTTTGTGTTTAAAATTCATATACGCGGCATCTATATATTTCCTACATCCATGAATGCCTCCATAAGACGCTATCCTTCTCTAGCCATTACTGCTTTACTAATTTAACAGTCAATAATGGGCGTTCAGTGTAGCTCAAATCAGTAGCTCATCGGGATGAGGTGCACACACTTGCCACGTCAGTCGGGATACCTATTACCTTATTCCATAGCTCGATAAAACAACGATGCCGTTGCTTGTACCACCGTGAAGATACGTTCTCGTGATTCAAGGCTTCTGCGCGGCAGTATGATTAACAAGCTGAGCTTCACTGCTTCTTAACAAACAGTTCCGTAGCCGACCTCTGTACCTAAGTTGAAGTCCTCTGAAATATTTGACGAGATCGTGTGCTAACTGACCCATACAGTGCTCCTTCGCCTTCGGTAACATCTGTTAGTTAACTACTTAGGTCCATCAGAGACATGGTGTTTCCTCTTCACAATAACCCGCTAACAAAGCGCGTGGGTTAGCACAGTCCCAATAATCTCTCTGAAGAAAGGTCTGAACTTGTGGGTCTGTACAACCACGCTTGTTGGGAATCGAGATTTCGTTTTGTCGTCATTCTGTGATGCAAAACTTGTCGACGAAGTTTGGTGTTGTGGCATCAGATAGATAATATCCTAACCTTCTGTTGCATTACTTTCTTTAAAGAAACCAATTTCAGTGAAAAAATATCTAGAGGCAGAGCCCGACAAGCAAAATACTATGTAATAGTGATTTATTCAGTATTGATTAATTATTAATAGTTCAGTTACAGAAACATAGGAACATAATCCTTGCTATTATTAAGCATCATTTTACATACCTTTAAAATCTAACTGAATGTAATCTGAGTGGCAGAAATAATTCACTCTTTCAGCTGATTTCATGTGTGTTTACGTAATCCCGACCTTCAGCAAAGATTATTGATTTTGAACGGGCCTGCCAACATAATGATGCTAAAGACAGTATAGCGCGATGCAGCCAGATTGTGTGTCTTGCCAGACGGCAGCACCATGCATATGCGAGTGGTTTCCTTAACATTATACAAAAATTTTGGGGTGTTTCGATTATTGCCCATTTTCTAGTACACAACCGGTCCGAAAGATGGGAGCCTGGTTCCTATCTTCAGGAGCAATTGTGTACTAGAAAATGGACATACGACCAAAACCTAGTTGGTACAGTAAAAGTTTGTGATACAAGGCTAAAATATGTTCGTTTAGTTAATGCAATATAAAGTGTTTCACCAAGAACCACAATTGAATCAAATAAAAGAATGTAGTTTTTCAGCCCGCATCTCGTGGTCGTGCGGTAGCGTTCTCGCTTCCCACGCCCGGGTTCCCTGGTTCGATTCCCGGCGGGGTCAGAGATTTTCTCTGCCTCGTGATGGCTGGGTGTTGTGTGATGTCTTTAGGTTAGTTAGGTTTAAGTAGTTCTAAGTTCTAGGGGACTGATGACCATAGATGTTAAGTCTCATAGTGCTAAGAGCCATTTGAACCACTTTTTTTTTTTTTTTTGTAGTTTTTCAACATACGAGGATAATTCAATAAGTAAACAAATATATAGAGTGAAGGCAACGTCTGATGCAGGGAACTTTTCAGTTAATCATCTTGTGAAGATTTTTAGTAATTTATTCGATAAACATCTACATCAACATAACGTCTAAGGTCTTAGTTACGAAGGCGGTGTGGATTCGACGAAAGTACTTATGGAGAACAACGTTACGTGGTTCGATTTTTATTTTCGGTAATGTGCAAGCGTCAGAAATATTCTTTCAGATGACCAAACACTATATGGCAATAGTTGCATGACCCGTGCGAGGGTTTACGCGTGAGTGGAAAAGTTTAAAAATAGTTGAAAAATTGTAACCGACGAGAACTGCCCAGGGTGTCCTGTAGCAGTATCGACCTCGGCAATGCAAACTCATATTAATTCACTTATCCAAGAAGGCCGACAGCTTACAGTTGAAAACACTGCTGAAAATGTCGAATAGATGTTGACATAACTTGTGTCATCAGTCAAAACAAACTGAACTTCCATTAAGACAAATGCAAGGTGATTTTCAAGGGAGCTTAGCGTCCACCATAAAGAACATAGATTTCTCATTTGCACCGACCTCAAATATCGTTTGAGTAGCTAAAAATTGTGCATTGTTGGACAGGATTTTAAGCTGTGATGAAAGCTGGAAACCGAGCGAGTAAGCAGTGCAAATACCCAGAATCGCCTTTCCGTAACGACTTCCAAACTGAACGATCGGCTGGTAAGCTCATATTAACAACCTTTTCGAGTGCCCACGGCTCCGTTCTCTGTGATTTTTTTGAAGCAGCAACGCATTACCAACAACCTATACTATTCAAGCCTGATTGAGAATGAAGCCTGCGACGAAGAGAAAATTTTCGGAACGGCAGAAGAAATTCGTGCCTTTTTTTCAAGACAATATTCGGCGTGCCGGCTGGAGTGGCCGAGCGGTTCTAGGCGCCTCAGTCTGGAACCGCGCGACCGCTACGGTCGCAGGTTCGAATTCTGCCTCGGGCATGGATGTGTGTGTTGTCCTTAGGTTAGTTAGGTTTCAGTAGCTCTAAGTTCTAGGGGACTGATGACCTCAGATGTTAAGTCCCATAGTGCTCAAAGCCATTTGAACCAATATTCGGCGTTATACGACACAACTGACGATGCAAACTATTGACAAAATGGTTTTGAGAGCTAACTCATCTTCCTTACAGCAATGATCTTACTCCTATGGATTTTCAAATGATTGGTCCGAAGAAAGAAGCTTGCATGCCATCAAGTTTAGAGGCAAAGAAGAGCTAAATAAAAAAGGAATTCTTCGCTGAGGGGACAATAAGACTCGTAAGTAGATTAGCCCAGTCAACGAAGGCCAAAAAAGGTGAAACAGGTGAAAAAGTCCTGTCGTCGCAAATTCTTGTACAGTGAAAGGAGGTTATGTCATGAACAACATACAAAAAACCCCTACTGTGGGGTGCGAGGGTGGGGGATTAGAAGTCACTTTTCTCGTGTTTCTTGAATAACTCGAAATTTGCGACTTCTGGCGATCATTTTCCCAGTAAAAACTTAAAATACGTTAGATTTCCTATAAAAAAAGTCATATTCATTATTTCCTTTAGGACTGCTAATTTCCGCGTTGCAGGAGATGGAAATATCGAAGATTATAAAGTGTCTTCATGTTAAAAAATTAATGTTTATTGTTACATGAAGTGAGTTAAGAATAAATATAAAATGTGGTTACCACATCTAACTGTAGTAAACCCTTATTAAGGTACAATGAAGCGTCAAACAACCTGGCACAGGCATGCATAACCAAATACAGAGATACGTAAACAGGCAGAATACGGTACTGCCGTCGGCAACACCTATATAAGACAAGTGTCTGACGCAATAGTTAGACCGGTTACTGCTGCTACAATGGCCGGTTATCAATATTTATATGTGTTTGAACATGATGTTATAGTAGGCGCACGAGAGATGGGACACAGCATCTAATAGGTAACGATGAAGTGAGGATTTTCCCGTACGACCATTCCACGAGTGTACCGTAAAGCGTCAAATCTCCGACATCCCTGCGGCCGGAAAAAGATCCTGTAAGAACGGGACCAACTACGACTGAAGAAAAATCGTTCAACGTGACAGAAGTGCAACCCTTCCGCCAATTGCTGCAGATTTCAATGCTGGGCCATCAACAAGTGTCAGCGTGTGAACCATTCAGTGGAGCGTCATCGGTATGGTTTTCGGAGCCGAATGCCGACTCGTGTACCCTTAATGGCTGCATGACACAAAGCTTTACGTCTCGCATGGGCCTGTCAACACCGACATTGGGCTGTAAATAACTGGAAACTTGTTGCCTGGTCGGAATAGTCTCTTCACATTGCATCGAGGGTATGGACGTGTTCGGGTATGGAGACAACCTCAAGAATCCATGGACCCTGCATGTCAGTAGGGACTGTTCAAGCTGGTGGAGGCTCTGTAATGGTGTGGGGCGCGTGCAGTTGGAGTGATATGGGACCCCTGATTTGTCTAGAAACTATTCTGACAGGTGACACGTACGTAAGCATACTGCCTGATCACCTGCATACATTCATGTCCATTGTGCATTCCGACGGACTTGGACAATTCCAGCAGGACAATGCGACACCCCACAAGTCCAGAATTGTTATAGAGTGGCTCCAGCAACACTCTTCTGAGTTTAAGCACTTCCGCTGGCCACCAAACTCCCCAGATATGAACATTACTGAGCATATCTGAGATGCCTTACAACGTGCTGTTCAGAAAAGATCTCCATCCTCTCGTACTCGTACAGGATTATGGTGTCGGTTCCCTCCCGCACTCCTTCAGACGTAAGTCGAGTCCATGCCACGTCATGTTGCGGCTCTTCTGCGTACTCGGGGGGGGGGGGGGGGCACACGATATTAGGCAGGTGTACCAGTTTCTTTGGCTCTTCAGTGTATAAACTGTGTCCTGAGAGTATAAAAGAGGGGAGCGGAAGGGTGGAAGGTAGCTCGTCGGAATATAGCCATGCAATTCCCTCCATCACAGATTTGCACTCTATCTACCCCACTGTGTCACAAAGAGCAACTAAAGGGTACTTCACAAAGTTACACCGACACTCCGCGGCATACATTATGAATCACTGGCGACGCAGTGCGCGGACGTGCCAGCGGGGCTGTTGGTTTTCCATATAGCACTACATGGTATTCATCGATGACTTACTGAAAATACTAACGCAAGAAATGCAATACACTGAATCTACATAAATGTCTGTACACTGTTGTACATTACTAGAGGGGGAAATTGATTCTTACACGTCCTGTATGAACGCTACGTTCTTCCGGGAAAGGCAGCTCCACCACCTCTCCCGACCCCGCGCACTGCAAACTTTTCATTTGACAGACAGGCCGCATCTCAACCGCATTTCTTGTCAATTCATATGTGTAAGTAGACAAAATAATGTTAGTGATACCAAGTTCATACAGTGGAGTTATTTTCAGTTTATTAAATGAGTACTTACATGCAGCTATTAAACGAGCTACAATGTGTGATCAAAAGTATCCAGACACATGGCTGAAAATGACTTACAAGTTCGTGGCGCCCTCCATCGGTAATGCTGGCATTAAATATGGTGTTAGCCCACCCTTAGCCTTCATGGCAGCTTCCACTCTCGCAGGCATATGTTCAATCAGGTGCTGGAAGGTTTCTTGGGGAATGGTAGCCCATTATTCATGGAGTGCTGCACTGAGGAGAGGTATCGATGTCGGTCGTGAGGCCTGGCACGAAGTCGGCGTTCCAAAACATCCCAGAGATGTTCTATAAGATTCAGGTCAGGACTCTGCGCAGGCCAGTCCATTACAGGGATGTTATTGTCGTGTAACCAGTCCGCCACAGGCCGTGCATTATGTACAGGTGCTCGATCGTGTTGAAAGATGCAGTCGCCATCCTCGAATTGCTCTTCAACAGTGGAAAGCAAGAAGGTGTTTAAACATCAGTGTAGGCCTGTGCTGTGATAGTGCCACGCAAAACAAGTGGTGCAAGCCCCCTCCATGAAAAACGCGACCACGCCATAACACCACCGCCTCCGAATTTTCCTGTTGGCTCTACACTCGTTGTCAGATGACGTTCACCGGCATTCGCCATACCCACACCCTGTCATCGGATCGCCACTTTGTGTACCGTGATTCGTCACACCTCACGTTTTTCCACTATTCAATCCTCCATTGTTTACACTCCTTACACCGAGAGAAGCGTCGTTTGGCATTTACGGGCGCGATGTGCGGCTTATGAGCAGCCGCTCGACCATGAAATCCAAGTTTTCTCACCTCCCGCCTAACTGTCATAGTACTTGCAGTGGATCCTGATGCAGTATGGAATTCCTGTGTGATCGTCAGGATAGATTTCCGCCTATTACACATCACGACCCTCTTCAACTGTCGGCGGTCTCTGTCAGTCAACAGACGAGGTCAGCTGTACGCTTTTGTGCTGTACGTGTCTCTTCACGTTTCTACTTCACTATCACATCGGAAACAAGGGACCTAGGGATCTCGAGTACAGACGTATGACACAATGACACCCAATCACCTGACTACGTTCAAAGTCCGTGAGTTCCGCGGAGCGCCCCATTTTGCTCTCTCACGATGTCTAATGACGACTGATGTCGCTGATATGGAATACCTGGCAGTAGGTAGCATTACAATGCACCTAATATGAAAAACGTGTTTTTGGAGGTGTTCGGATACTTTTGATCACATAGTGTATTATGAAAATATATGAACAATTGGAGCTGTCAATTGTCTGCCACACAGAAAAGCCTATCTCAAGTAAAACATGCTGGTCATTCCAAGTCAACTCACCTAGGGCTCCCTGCTCGACAACTAGGAATTTCGTTGAAATGCTATGTGAACATTCGCACATGTCTTCAATGCAGGTACAATTATGGGGTAAACTGTAAAGAATGTCACCGTGGACACACGAAATATAATGAGATTTTACTTGTCAATATACAAATAAAAAAGACGTACAAACAACAGCACACGATCAACAGGTTGTTAAAATGAAGTGTGTTCCCGTCGTACGTTCTCTCAAATTTGTCCGTCATTTTCACGTATTGCTAGCGCACACTGGAAAATCGAATGAGATTTTCTGAATGATTGAAAACGTGCTATGCAGTTTTTCTGAAATCAATTACGGAGAAACGATTTACTAAAAAAAACTATTTTGGCAATTTTTACGAAAATCATGTCTGAACTGGTTTTGTAGAAATCTGGAAAGCAGAACGTGAATGATATTTTAGACTAGATAACATCAAGTTGCTAAGTTGTTGTGTCCAAAGTTTTATGTTTATCATCCCTTTAATCAAGGCAAAGCGAAAACTTATTTGCAGCGCGATTTTTCAGGCTAGTTTGTTTCAATTTATAAAGCATTGTTAGCCCATGCTGGAAATTAAACCCGCTGTTCTGTGACGCTTAAATCACATTTTTTGAATGAGACTGTGTAACGTTCCCTGGCAGCACACACACTATCAATAAACTGAAATGACATTTAATTGTACTATGTACGCCGCTATGAAGCAATTCGTATGTACTGTAATTGTTTAACAAAAAATATTATTTAATTTAGTATAAAGGACGTTGGTTATTGTTGTAATATTTTCTGTAATAATATTCTCGATGTATTTATGATTGTAATATTTCTATACTCATAATGTAATTACGAAATATGTTAATATCTGCGATGAAAAAAAAATGTAAAATATAGCCACAGAGGAAAATAATGTTGCAAGATTACAAAGAGATATTAACAGATCCAAATGTTGTTCCCAAGTCTTTCCAGTGACCAAAATGTCATCCACATACACAATTAATTTTGAACCCACTTCACTTCCCAAGACAGAATCCAGAGATTCTCATGAAATCAGCTTCAGGTACATTTAGCCCAAATGGCACCACACAGTATTGAAAACACATACCTTACATACAAAAATGCAGTATACTTTCTATAAGTCATTTCAAATCGAATCTGGTGAAATTCAGAGGTCAAGTCCAAACTACTCATGAATTTTACACGATCAGATTTGTGTAACAGCTTGTCCATGTTCTCAGGATGGTCATTCTCTCTGATAAGAAGCTTATTAAGATGTCTAGAGTCCAAAACAACTCTCACTTCCCCATTTCTTTTACTTACCACAGCCAAAGAATTATTTAAGCACTCCTTCTCTCAACTACCACCCCCCCCCCCTTTCCCCTTCCCCCTCCCCCACCACCACGTTTCCATTTTCTGAATTTCTTTCTCCACATCATCCTTTTTGAAAATGGTATATTTTTATACAGCTTGAGAAAGAAAGGTTGATGATCTCTAAGGAAAATCATGCACTGATAGCCTTTCACTTTCCCTTGTCTTTCACTGAACACATTTCTAAACTCCAATAATAAATTCCCAAGTTCTTCCTTTTGTTGGTCGTTAAAAATTTTAGTTTCCCTCACTTTAGGATCTACTGCACTTTCAAAATCCTGATCCTTAGCGTCATCCAAATTTATATTGTCATAAAACGTCTGGTACTCACCTTGGTTCACAATTTTTTGCAGATAGTTACAACTTTTCCCACAGTTTAAAATACAGAAATTAGTTTTCACATAAGTGTTACTTTTAGGTTCCAAAATAATCAATTTTTTAGCACTCCATCCAAAACGAGCCTCAACTTCCACTATCCAATCCACAGTGAGAATAATATTTTCTTCCAGATTGGGGATCACTATGTATCCGTGTTCAAAGGTCTTGTCTTCTATACTAAAAGTTGAAAGTACCTGAGATTTTACCAATTTGCTTTGCTTACCTGTAGCTCCTCTTATCTTTACACCTACAATGGGCATTTCCTCAAAATTCTTACTATACTTCATCTTGTCTCCAAAATGTTTAGATATACCACAAATCAGGCTACCTGTATCAATCAAACAGTTGCCTTCCCACTGATCAATCTTAATTTTAATGTAAGGACACCAAAAATCTGAATCATCCTCTATGTTAACAGACATTTCATGCAAAAGATCACTTCCAATTTCATCAACTGCTTTATCCACATTGTCTTCCCAAGGTTTTATCAACTTTAATGTATCATAACATTTCTTTGATTATTCTTGTTGTGAGGTAAAGAATTGATTCCATGGCACAACTATCATCACTTGTTACAGAAGGAACACAAGACACATTACTGTCAAAATTACAATTCCTGCTTAGATTCTCTTTCACTTCATTTCATCAACTGGGATACAAATTCTAGCTAGCCACAGCTAACTTATTCCAGAATACCCCTTTATCTAAGTTATCACCAATCTGGTCCCAAACAAACTTCAGAAAGTTTTCACCTTTATTCTCCGGGCTCACAAGATACCTTACCTTCACTGTTTGAATCATTACTCTGCATGATATTAATGAAAAATTGTTATGGCTGGACTGGTATTCTGGGACCCTCACTCATAATATCACATATGTCATTACCTTACATGTATTGCCAACATCATTTACAATTAACTCTGAAACTTAATCTTAATCTTAATCTGCACAAATTCCTGGTACTCATCATCATCATATTCCTCCAAAATTACTTCATCAACAACATCACTGACAATACTAGTCTCATATCTGTCTGTCAAAGTCACTTATCTCACCTACATTCATTTGCAATAAGCCCCCCCATGAACCATGGACCTTGGCGTTGGTGGGGAGGCTTGCGTGCCTCAGCGATACAGATAGCCGTACCGTAGGTACAACCATAACGGAGGGGTATCTGTTGGGAGGCCAGACAAACGTGTGGTTCCTGAAGAGGGGCAGCAGCCTTTTCAGTAGTTGCAGGGACAAAGTCTGGATGATTGACTGATCTGGCCTTGTAACAATAACCAAAACGGCCTTGCTGTGCTGGTACTGCGAACGGCTGAAAGCAAGGGGAAACTACGGCCGTAATTTTTCCCGAGGGCATGCAGCTTTACTGTATGATTAAATGATGATGGCATCCTCTTGGGTAAAATATTGCGGAGGTAAAATAGTCCCCCATTCGGATCTCCGGGCGGGGACTACTCAAGAGGATGTCGTTATCAGGAGAAAGAAAACTGGCGTTCTACGGATCGGAGCGTGGAATGTCAGATCCCTTAATCGGGCAGGTAGGTTAGAAAATTTAAAAAGGGAAATGGATAGGTTAAAGTTAGATATAGTAGGAATTAGTGAAGTTCGGTGGCAGGAGGAACAAGACTTCTGGTCAGGTGACTACAGGGTTATAAACACAAAGTCAAATAGGGGTAATGCAGGAGTAGGTTTAATAATGAATAGGAAAATAGGAATGCGGGTAAGCTACTACAAACAGCATAGTGAACGCATTATTGTGGCCAAGATAGATACGAAGCCCACACCTACTACAGTAGTACAAGTTTATATGCCAACTAGCTCTGCAGATGACGAAGAAATTGAGGAAATGTATGATGAAATAAAAGAAATTATTCAGATAGTGAAGGGAGACGAAAATTTAATAGTCATGGGTGACTGGAATTCGAGTGTCGGAAAAGGGAGAGAAGGAAACGTAGTAGGTGAATATGGATTGGGGCTAAGAAATGAAAGAGGAAGCCGCCTGATAGAATTTTGCACAGAGCACAACTTAATCATAGCTAACACTTGGTTTGAGAATCATGATAGAAGGTTGTATACATGGAAGAACCCTGGAGATACTAAAAGGTATCAGATAGATTATATAATGGTAAGACAGAGATTTAGGAACCAGGTTTTAAATTGTAAGACATTTCCAGGGGCAGATGTGGACTCTGACCACAATCTATTGGTTATGACCTGTAGATTAAAACTGAAGAAACCGCAAAAAGGTGGGAATTTAAGGAGATGGGACCTGGATAAACTGAAAGAACCAGAGGTTGTACAGAGTTTCAGGGAGAGCATAAGGGAACAATTGAAAAGAATGGGGGAAAGAAATACAGTAGAAGAAGAATGGGTAGCTCTGAGGGATGAAGTAGTGAAGGCAGCAGACGATCAAGTAGGTAAAAAGAAGAGGGTTAGTAGAAATCCTTGGGTAACAGAAGAAATATTGAATTTAATTGATGAAAGGAGAAAATATAAAAATGCAGTAAATGAAGCAGGCAAAAAGGAATACAAACGTCTCAAAAATGAGATCGACAGGAAGTGCAAAATGGCTAAGCAGGGATGGCTAGAGGACAAATGTAAGGATGTAGAGGCTTATCTCATTAGGGGTAAGATAGATACTGCCTACAGGAAAATTAAAGAGACCTTTGGAGAGAAGAGAACCACATGTATGAACATCAAGAGCTCAGATGGAAACCCAGTTCTAAGCAAAGAAGGGAAAGCAGAAAGGTGGAAGGAGTATATAGAGGGTCTATACAAGGGCGATGCACTTGAGGACAATATTATGGAAATGGAAGAGGATGTAGATGAAGATGAAATGGGAGATACGATACTGCGTGAAGAGTTTGACAGAGCACTGAAGGACCTGAGTCGAAACAAGGCCCTCGGAGTAGACAACATTCCATTAGAACTACTGATGGCCTTGGGAGAGCCAGTCCTGACAAAACTCTACCATTTGGTGAGAAAGATGTATGAAACAGGCGAAATACCCTCAGACTTTAAGAAGAATGTAATAATTCCAATCCCAAAGAAAGTAGGTGTTGACAGATGTGAAAATTACCGAACAATCAGTTTAATAAGCCACAGCTGCAAAGTACTAACACGAATTCTTTACAGACGAATGGAAAAACTAGTAGAAGCCGACCTCGGGGAAGATCAGTTTGGATTCCGTAGAAATACTGGGACACGTGAGGCAATACTGACCTTACGACTTATCTTAGAAGAAAGATTAAGGAAAGGCAAACCTACGTTTCTAGCATTTGTAGACTTAGAGAAAGCTTTTGACTATGTTGACTGGAATACTCTCTTTCAAATTCTAAAGGTGTCAGGGGTAAAATACAGGGAGCGAAAGGCTATTTACAACTTGTACAGACACCAGATGGCAGTTATAAGAGTTGAGGGACATGAAAGGGAAGCAGTGGTTGGGAAGGGAGTAAGACAGGGTTGTAGCCTCTCCCCGATGTTATTCAATCTCTATATTGAGCAAGCAGTAAAGGAAACAAACGAAAAATTTGGAGTAGGTATTAAAATCCATGGAGAAGAAATAAAAACTTTGAGGTTTGCCGATGACATTGTAATTCTGTCAGAGACAGCAAAGGACTTGGAAGAGCAGTTGAACGGAATGGATGGTGTCTTGAAGGGAGGATATAAGATGAACATCAACAAAAGCAAAACGAGGATAATGGAATGTAGTCGAGTTAAGTCGGGTGATGTTGAGGGTATTAGATTAGGAAATGAGACACTTAAAGTAGTAAAGGAGTTTTGCTATTTGGGGAGCAAAATAACTGATGATGGACGAAGTAGAGAGGATATAAAATGTAGACTGGCAATGGCAAGGAAAGCGTTTCTGAAGAAGAGAAATTTGTTAACATCGAGTATAGATTTAAGTGTCAGGAAGTTATTTCTGAAAGTATTCGTATGGAGTGTAGCGATGTATGGAAGTGAAACATGGACGGTAAATAGTTTGGACAAGAAGAGAATAGAAGCTTTTGAAATGTGGTGCTACAGAAGAATGCTGAAGATTAGATGGGTAGATCACATAACTAATGAGGAAGTATTGAATATGATTGGGGAGAAGAGAAGTTTGTGGCACAACTTGACCAGAAGAAGGGATCGGTTGGTAGGACATGTTCTGAGGCATCAAGGGATCACCAATTTAGTATTGGAGGGCAGTGTGGAGGGTAAAAATCATAGGGGGAGACCAAGAGATGAATACACTAAGCAGATTCAGAAGGATGTAGGTTGCAGTAGGTACTGGGAGATGAAGAAGCTTGCACAGGATAGAGTAGCATGGAGAGCTGCATCAAACCAGTCTCAGGACTGAAGACCACAACAACAACAACAACAACATTAATAATCAGCAATAGTATTAGTAGCACTACATAATGTGCATTCTTTGTCGTCTCCCTCGAGAGCTGAGAGAGAGAGGAACCTGTGACGTAGCATTATATGAATGAGTAGACTTCTTTCGCTTGTATCTATCTTTAGCCGCCATTAGAGGAGAAATTATAAAGGTGTGTAATTTTAATTATTGTTACGGTCTAAATACATTATAATTTATCAAAATTGTGTATTACTAATGTAAATTATCTTGCCCATGTCATCTATAATATTTATTTAAAGAATTTTCAGCACTTTTAGCGATTATCTTTGGTGTTGCTGGGCTGTGCCGCGACCGAACGATTTTCAGCGGCGGCACATTTACAAAATTGTTCCGCTATAAAATTAATCAAACCCGTAAATCGGGAGCAGGTAATATTAGCAGTGAATTACGAAATATTTTTCTTTTACAGCGATCCTGAGGCTGACTGAATTTATTACTGGCTTTACATTTGTACATTCACAGGCGGATAATTAACGTTGAAGTTGTTAATCTGTTGGTTCTTTCAATTTCTAAAGCAAATAACTTAAACGTATAGTGAAGTGTGTTTTGTCAATGATAATTAAACGTTCAGGTCGGCTTGGCAATGTTTAACCATTTTATGCTAACAGAGACAGTCTTGCGTTCCATAGCTAACCCCGGGAAAGAATTCAGTAAATATTTAAAAACGCACTGCATCTAGAAAATATGAGCCAAGGCCGAAATATGTAAAAAAAATTAATTTAAATAATTTTCAAAGTCATAAATGTTATAAATCAGTTAGTTTGAATTTATCAGCATGAGAGGGTTGCTAAAGTTCACGTAATTTTAAATGTGCTTAATTCTGTCTAAATGAATTTTTATTACCACAAGTAAAAAAGGGGGTTCTACAACAAAGTTCGTACTGAAAGAGTAAATAACAAAAATATTTAAAGCCATTTCTTCCCCATTTTCATCCATTCATTTTACATAATAAATATTTTTATATAAATATTTTTTTTCATCAAAACTGGTTTTGAAGCTTTGACAGAAAAAGATATTTTTAAAAGAAGTCTCCAATAAACTCAATTTTTATTTTTTCACAAAAATCTCCATTTTTTCACAAAAATCTCCATTTTTTCGACGAATTTGTGGACTATTCGAAAATACTAGGTGATGAAATTATGTATTCCAAATCCTTGTGCTACCGAACTATTGCCTATTAAGTTTCGTATTTACCATGCGTATACTCCACGAGATATAAGAACCGGAAGTTTACATTTTTCTTGTGCGTGATTTTCGCAGTTAACTTTGATTCAAACTGCCTATCATTGTTAGCGCACGTTCGATAATCAAATACACTTTTTATGGCGGTTGAAACCTTGGTGTTTCCAATGAGCTCAGTTTGGAAAGTTTTATAGAACATGGTTCTATCAGATCAAAAATAGCGAAATGTTTACCCTTGTAGAAAATCGTCTACTTTGCACTTAATTTATTCAGTATCGGAAAGTGGTACGTAAAGTAAAACTTCATATGTGAGAACCTTGTGCTGTTAGGTTACTACATGCCAAATTTCACGGTCGTCATATCTTCACAGTCTCTGCCTAAAATCTTCTGGCTTAATGTGGCTCGTAAAATTCTTTCGTTATTGTTCTTAAGAGAACGTATAAAGTTGTAGAAGACTGCCAAATTTCATTTCTTTCCACAAAATATCGCTAAATGTCGCCAGAATTTCACGCTCCGTCTATGCATTGTCGCGCGTGGAGTCAAACAAGTGACTGTATCTCGGTCAGTATTGCTCCAACGAACTGAAAACTTTACCACTGTTCACTGAGGACATGTGCTAATGTTCAATAAAATCTCAACGAAATCCCTGATAATCGAGGAGGAAAATGTTCTGAAATTAAGGCGATTTGACATGAAATGACCCTGCTGCCAAAATGTATTCGACATTGGCGATTTCATTGTCTCCGCTATGACTGGCTGGAGTACTTTTCACAGCATGTGGGATATCTAATTCAGTATCCTAGCCTCAACTGTCTCTGAAGAGGCCCAGAGCCTTAAATTGAGTCCTTCTGCAACAGAAGTTGGCCACCTAGTTGTTATGGAATTTCAGATATTTCAACGTAAGTCAATCAGTGCATTACCGCAGATTACTGTTCCAGACTTGACCATGGTCAGTGCTGTCCCAGAACAGATATTCTCACTCACCTTGAAAGATGTACTGTGGTATGTGTGGTAAGTGGCTCCACTCAATACAGCGCATACTACAAGTGCCAGCAATTCCTGGATGGAAGAAATGATCGTATGGCATTGTTGGCCGAGAGGCCCCATCCGAGTAAGTTCGGCCGCCAAGCGCAAGTCTTATTTCTGTCAGCGCCACATTGGGTGACTTGCATGCCGGTGATGAGGATGAAACGATGATGATGACGACAACACAACTTCCAGGCCACGAGCGGGCCCGCTGAATGGGAGGCAAGCACCGTTGCCACTCAGCTAAGCAGGCAGGCGAGATTTATACAGTCTACCAGCAACACAGATAATGCTGACAGAAGTGCAGTAACTTTCTGGTCATTCATTAACTCACCAGCAAGTGAGTACAACACAGTTACACGGTTTACAACATACTGTCAATGACAGACAGCAGCAAGCTGCCACATTTACCAATCCAAACCCTTTCCCACCAACTCTACAAACGCCGCTAACAACATCACACTTACAAATTACATATTTCTCAGCTTTTGGTTATTGGAACAAATTTTCGACAAAAACTCACTTAGCAACTGCAAAGAAGCAGTTATTTAATAAACTGAAAATAATTCCACTGAATAAACACGGGCCGCGGGGAGTAGCTGCGCGGTCTAGGGCGCCTTGCCACAGTTCGCGCGGCTCTCCCAGTCGGATCGTCGATTCCTCCCTCGGGCATGGGTGTGTGTGTGTTGTCCTTAGCGTAAGTTAGTTTAAGTTAGATCAAGTAGTGTGTAAGCCTAGGGACCGATGACCTCAGCAGTTTGGTCCCATAGGAACTTACCACCACCACCAATAAACACGAGCTCAGTGAAATTATTGTATTACCAGAAGAGAACTAGACAGGAAATGCTGGGTAGGTGTATTCTGTAATTCGAAAAGGGGGCAGCGTTCGTAGTGGGGGAAGTCATCTTTCCCCGAAATACGCTACAACTGCTGCACAGGATGACTAAGAATCAATTGTTCATTTACGAGGGTGGTTTGAGAAGTTCTCAGAACTTTGTCAATGTAGTCTCGTTGTAGATTAATGCACATGGTCCATAGATGTTCCAGTGCCTTGATCCCATCTCGAAAATGAGTTTCCTCCTGGCCTGCAAAATAGTTATCAACTCCGGCTATCAATCCTTCGTTTGAAGTGAATCTTCGTCCACCAATAAGAATTTTCAGGTTTGGGAAGAGATGGAAGTCTGACGGAACCATATCAGTTGAAAAGGCGGGTGTGGCAACAATTCATACCTTAGTTCGTGTGCATTGTCTTGATGGAAGATGACTATCTTCCTTGCTAAACCTGGCCTTTTTCACGTATCTTTTATTGCAATTTGCCCAGGACGTTAGCGTAGTATTCTGCAGTAATTGTTTTCCCAGTAGGGGGATAATCTACAAATAGAATCCCCTTCGTGTCCCAGAACACTGATGCCATGACCCTTCCCGCCGAAGGAATTATCTTTGCTTTCTTTGGCGGCGGAGAATCAGCATGTTTCCACTGCTTTGACGGTTGTTTTGTCTCTGGGGTACAGTAGTGCACCCAAGTTTCATCTGTGGTCACAAACCAGCACAAGAAATCTTGTTCGTTTCTCCTAGAACGACCCAAATATTGTTCTGATATGTTCATTCTGATGCATTTTGATCCAGCGTCAAGAGTCGCGGCACCCACCTTGCACATAATTTTTTCATTTCTAATACTTCAATTAAAATGTGATATATCCTTTCAGATGACATCTGGTAAGTGTGAGCAATTTCACGCACTTTCAATCGACGATCCTCCATGACCATTTTGTGCACTTTTGCAATGATTTCTAGAGCAGTGACTCATCTTGGCCGACCACTGCGCGGATCATCATCTAAGCTCTCCCGACCAAATTTAAATTCATTTGTCCAATTGGCAACAGTTGAATATGAAGGAACAGAGTCCCCAATGTTCCTGGAAATCGGCATGAGTGTCCTTTGCTTTCACGCCTTCCTTTACGAATTACTTATTCAATGCTCGAATCTCGATTTTTTCCATCTTCGCAAATCACTACGCGGGAACATCAACAGAGCCACGTCACCGCCACAGCTCTCTTCCAAGAGCACTTACATGGCACGTGTTTACAGGCAACAGTCAAATGAATATCACGTGAACAACTAGTTGCGTTAGCGCTGACCTCTCATGGTCATTCCGAGAACTTTTCAAACCAACCTCGTAGCATCGTAGAATGGTGTAGATTCAGTACGTATGCTTTTCTTGTATTATTTTTATAATACTAACTCAGATCTGTATCCCATGTAGTGTTAAGGCATATTGTGCAAAATAAACATCCCATGGGCAATTCTGCACACTGATGATGCATAAGGCACACTGCGGAGGGTCGGCATGACTGGTGAAGTAACTCGTAGTCCCTCCTTGTGACGTAGTGGGGTACACAGAGTGGGAAATCACGTGTTCGGTCTTAGTTTTGCAGACCGATTAAGGAGGGCATTGTATGACCACATTCCGGGGCCTACCTTACCTTGCACTTCTACCTTCCACCCCAACCCGCTCCGCACTGTTACACCCCAGAACACAATTTAACCCATAACACGGTTCTACTAAACTTAAATGTGGAACACATAATTAATATTTGCTCTTAACCCACTTCACTTAAGTGTAAATATTACTTTTATAGAGTCAAAACTTTATTTTTAATAATTGCGGTTTTTCATAGCCTGCAATGCGGAAAATATAGGACCTACACAAAAATGAACGGGATCTTCTTTGTAACAAATTTAATGTAGTTTAATTCTGTATTTTCGTGAGAAACCGCAATTTCCGAGTTATTTCAGAAAAGCACAAATAAGTTACCTTTAAACGTCCCCGCCCCCCTTACCGCCCGGCAACCCACGCCTACATCCCATGAGGGGACTTTTTACTTGTTGTTCATGACACACCCGCTTACCACTGCATTAAGATTTACGACTACACGATTTTCTTCCCTAATTTTTCCCCGTTGACTGGATTAGATGGGACAACGGCATAGAAGTTGAGAGAGGACTGCGTTGTAAAATAGACTAAATATTATTCTGATTTAGTAAACCATTTTGCTGTAAAACTATTTGTTTATTCGATCGCTGAAAGAACCTCGTACATTCAAGCATCTAGGTGACATGTGAGAGTTTGTGGTCCTAGTATTTTTTAATCTGTCATTGGTAAACGGATAAGAAAGAACAATTACACACTATCATACATTTAATAATATTTCTGATAACATCGCCGCGAAGTGTGTGTGTGTGTGTGTGTGTGTGTGTGTGTGTGTGTGTGTGTGTGTGTGTGTTTTGATAGGCAAAGAGAAGCACGCTAGCTTCGCGTTCAGTCAACGACCTCGTAACACTGTGTCGTGTTAACTAGACCAGCACGGAGATACCAAGTATCAACACGCCAAGGCTAACAGCCGCCATAGTTATCTCGGCTGTCTGCTCTGCCCCGGCTGACGCGTGTTAAATGCAGTTCCTCCAGTTGACGTTGCATGCCCATTGCCCTCTTATGTAAGCAGTCTTGAACTATCGTAGATCAGCCTCATCAATACCTCATGGGCGGCCACCATAACATACATTGGAGTTAGTTACAGTACACTGATAAACAAGTGGGCCATCAAGACCTGCAGGCTGCCTTCTCTCCTCCAGAGGGAAGCCAAATTTCGGAAGTGATAATCTCGTACAATGAAAGAACTGCCTAACTCGCACTTTATTTAGCGACACCAACTATTCATGGCGCCTCATAGCAGACTGCCATAATCAGATTCCTCCTCCTGTTAGAAAATCCAGCAGTGTGTAGCGTTTATGGTGCATAGATCTCTGTACACCACACTTTAAAAGAATTTTTAAGGACATCATATTTGCGTTGACTATTGTGGCTATTTATTTCACAGTTATTGAGGCACCTATCAATTGTTGAATGACCACATAAAGTAAATAGTAAGAAAAGTAGATGCCACACTGAGAAGAATCTTAACGAAATGTAGCTCACTGACGAAGAAAAATTCGTATAAGGCCCTTGTTCGACCGATTCTTGAGTGTTGTTGGTCAATCTTGGACCCTCACCGTGTAGGACTGATAGAAGAGACAGAGACGGCCCAATGAAAAGAGCGCCACGTTTCGTCACGGGTTCGTTTAGTCGGCGCGAGAGCGTTGGTAAGATGCTCAACATATTCCAGTAGCAGACGGTACAAGAGAGGCATTGTGCATCACGGGGAGGTTCACTATCCAGATTTTGAGAGAGCACTTTCCGGGAAGGGTTGGACTACATATTACTCCCTCTCACATACATCTCACAAAATGACCACGCCGAGCAAATTCGAGGGATTAGAGCTAATTCAAAGGCTTACCGACAATCGTTCTTCCCACCCGCCATTCGCGAGTGGAACAGAGGAGGCATCAGTTAGTGGCAGCAGTACTACACTCCGTCACACATCATTAGGTGACTTGCGGAGTATGATGTACATGTAGAGATCATCACAATCATACTCCATACTCCTCCACCGTAAGTGTCTAAGCGGTTGCCTAATGATGACCAAGCAAATCGCAGAGGTTAAGAAACTGCACGAGCAAGCGACAGGTCCGAGCTTCAAATCCTCGCCCGGCAATCCAGATTTAGCTGTTCTGTTTTTTTCCCAATTTACGCCGCCGTAGCTGAGCGGTCACTTTGTCTTAGTATCATGCGGAGGACCGGGTCCACTTCCCGGTACTGCCAGATATTTTTCTACAGTAGAACGACTTGAACGGGATGCACTCAGCCTCGAGAGACTAATCGAAGAGCTACTTGTATGAGAAGTAGAGGCTCCAAAGTTCAGGAAGTTGATGACGGCCGGGAGAGCGTTGTTCTCAACTCACTCACGCCCCCTTTCCTTCCTTTTGTGTGTGTGTGTATGTGTGTGTGTTCAGTCTTCTGACTAGTTTGACATGTTCCTCTCCTCTGCCAACTTCTTCACCTCAGAATAGCAAAAAAATGGCTCTGAGCACTATGGGACTCGACTGCTGAGGTCATTAGTCCCCTAGAACTTAGAACTAGTTAAACCTAACTAACCTAAGAACATCACAAACATCCATGCCCGAGGCAGGATTCGAACCTGCGACCGTAGCGGTCTTGCGGTTACAGACTGCAGCGCCTTTAACCGCACGGCCACTTCGGCCGGCTCAGAATAGCACTTGTACTTGTTGGTTATATTTTAGTTTATGTCTTCCCCCACAGTTTTTACCCTCTGCAGCTCCTTCTAGTACTATGGAAGTGATTCCTTGTCATCTTAAAATCTTTCCTATCATCCTGTCCCTTTTTGTTGTCAATGATTTCCACACGCTCCTATCCCTGCCGAGGGAACCTCCTCATTCCTTACCTTATCAGCCCAACTAATTTTCAACATCCTTCTATATCACAGTGTCTAAAACGCTTCGATTTTCTTCGTTTCAAGTTTTTCCACAATCCATAATTCACTTCGATACAGACCTGAAGTTGGTGGATTTCACCGCAGAAAACGGATGCAATTAAATAAAACATGCACACAGCTGGTGGTGTCATTGTTTCTACACGAAGAAGCGAAAATCTGCATCCCTGTCTTACGCCGCTTCTAGTCTGAGCACACCGCTCTTGGTCTTCCATTCTTATTGTCCCTTCTTGTTTCTTGTTCATTATATGTATTACTCGTCTTCAACTACAGCTACACCTATTTTTTTGAGAATTTCGAACACATTACAGTATTACGCGTTCTCGAAAGCTTTTCCTAGGTCGACAAATTCTGTAAGCGTGTTCTGATTTTTCTTAAGTCTTGCTTCCATTATTAAACGCAACTTCAGAACTGCCTCTGATGCCCTTAGCTTACGTAAAGCAAAACCGATCTTCATCTAACAGATCCTCGGTTTTCTTTCTCCTTTCTCTTGTCAGCAACCTGGATGCATGAACTGTTAAGCTGGATTCCAATAGTTCTCGCACTTGACTGCCATTGCTATTTTGGAAATTCTGTGCATGATATTTTTCCGAAAGTCTAATGGTATGTCTCCAATTCTCATATTCTACAAACTAACGTGAACTGTCGTTTTGTTGCGACTACCACCAATGATTTCAGAAATTCCAAAGAAATGTTTTCTATACCTTCTGCCTTAATTGATCGCAAGTTTTCCAGAGCTGTGTTAAGCTCTGTCTCCAATACTGGAACCCCTATGTCTTTCATTTATACTCGCATTTCCTCTTCTGTCATCAGACAGTTCCTCCTACTCACGGAGGTCTTCAATTTACGTTTTCCACCTATTCGCTCTCTCCTCTATGTTTAACAGTGGAACACCTCTTGTACTTTTTATGTTGACGTCTTGGTTTTAATGTCACTGAGGGTCGCCGTGTGTTTTCTGTATTTTGCATCGGTCCTTCTAGTGTACATTTCAGTTTTGATTGCTCCCCTTCTAACTACAGTTAATCGTGGATTACTGGTGCAACGAAGGGCACCTAGTGACTGGGAAAAACGCAGTCCACTCTCGTTTTCAAGAAGGACCGCAGGACAGATGCACACAATTATAGACCTATATCATTCTGTTGTAGAGTAATGGAACATGTTTTATGCTCAAGAATTACGACGTTTTTGGCGAACGAATACCTTCCCTAGAAAATTCAACAACGATTCAGCAAACAGCGATCGTGCGAAACTTAGCTCCCCCTTTTCCTCCAAGAGATCGATAGCACTGTAGAAAACGGTGCTCAGGTTGATGCCGTGTTCCTTGACTTCAGCAAGGTATTTCACACTGTCCCGCACTGCCGTTCAGTGAAAAAAGGTGCGAGTTTACCGAGTATCGGACCAGATTTACGACTGATTAAAGTATTCCTTCGCAGACACAACTCACCACGTCGCTCTTAACGGAACAAAAACAACAGATGTAACAGTAATTCCGGAGTACCACAAGGAAGTCTGATAGGACCGTTACTGTTTACAACGTATATAAATGATCTAGTAGAAAGCGTTGGGTGCTGTTTAACACTGTTCGCAAATGATGAAGTTGTCTATAAGAAAGTAGAAACACCAGAAGGCACTATCGATTTGCAGGATGACGTGCAGTGGAGCGGTAAATGGTGCAGGCTCTGACAGTTGATCCTGAACCGAAGTAAATGTAACATATAGCACATATACAGAAAAAAATACGCTACTGTACAACTACACTGGCGATGACAAACTGTTGGAAACAGTGTACACCGTAAAATATCTAGGATTAACTGTCCAGAGTGACCTTAAGTGGTATCACCACATAAAACAAATAGCAGGAAAAGCAGATGGCAGACTAAGGAAATATAACTCATCCATGGAGAAAGTGGCTTACAACCGCTTAACGGCCGATTCTTGAGTTTATTTTTCATCAGTGCACGATTGTTAGCAGGCAGGACTGATAGAAGAGATAGAGTAGCTCCAACGAAGAACGGCGCGTTTGTGATGGGATCGTTTATTGTGATGGGATCGTTTAGTCGGTGCGACAGGTGCTCAACAAACTCCAGTGGCAGACGTTACAAGAGAGGCGCTGTGTTCCACAGAGAGGTTTACCATTGAAATTTCAAGAGAGCACTTCCCGCGAAGAGTCGGGTAACACATTGAATCTTCTCACATACATCTTACGTAATGACCACGAAGAGGAAATAGAGGCAATACAGAGACTTACCGGCCGGCCGGCGTGGCCGAGCGGTTCTAGGCGCTTCAGTCTGGAACCGCGCGACCGCTACGGTCGCAGGTTCGCATTCTGCCTCGGGCATGGATGTGTGTGATGTCCGTAAATTAATTAGGTTTAAGTAGTTTTGAGTTCTAGGGGACTGATAACCTCAAACGTTGAAGTCCCATAGTGCTCAGCCATTTTTTGAACAGACGCTTACCGACAATCATCCCTTCCACGCAGCATTCGCGGGTGGAACAGGAAAGGGGAGATCAGTTAGTGATACCTGAAGTACACTCCCCAGCCACCGCTTAGCTACACTACTGGCCATTAAAATTGCTAAACCACGAAGATGACGTGCTACAGACGCGAAATTTAACCGACAGGAAGAAGATGCTGTGATATGCAGATGATTAGCTTTTCAGAGCATTCACACAACGTTGGCGCCGGTGGCGACACCTACAACGTGCTGACATGAGGAAAGTTTCCAAAAGATTTCTCATACACAAACAGCAGTTCACCGGCGTTGCCTGGTGAAACGTTGTTGTGATGCCTAGTGTAAGGAGGTGAAATGCGTACCATCACGTTTCCGACTTTGATAAAGGTCGGATTGTAGCCTATCGCGATTGCGGTTTATCGTATCGCGACATTGCTGCTCGCGTTGGTCGAGACCCAATGACTGTTAGCAGAATATGGAATCGGTGGGTTCAGGAGGGTAATACGGAACGCCGTGATGGATCCCAACGGCCTTGTATCACTAGCAGTCGAGATGACATGCATCTTATCCGCATGGCTGTAACGGATCGTGCTGCCACGTCTCGATCCCTGAGTCAACAGATGGGGACGTTTGCAAGACAACAACCATCTGCACGAACAGTTCGACGACGTTTGCAGCAGCATGGACTATCAGCTCGGAGACCATGGCTGCGGTTACCCTTGACGCTGCATCACAGACAGGAGCGCCTGCGATGGTGTCCTCAACGACGAGCCTGGGTGCACGAATGGCAAAACGTCATTTTTTCGGATAAATCCAGGTTCTGTTTGCAGCATCATGATGGTCGCATCCGTGTTTGGCGAGATCGCCGTGAACGCACATTGGAACCGTGTATTCGTCATCGCCATACTGGCGTATCACCCGGCGTGGTGGTATGGGGTGCCATTGGTTACACGTCTCGGTCACCTCTTGTTCGCATTGACGGCACTTTGAACAGTGGACGTTACATTTCAGATGTGTTACGAATCGTGGCTCTACCCTTCTTTCGATCCCTGCGAAACCCTACATTTCAGCAGGATAATGCACGACCGCATATTGCAGATCCTGTACGGGCCTTTCTGGATACAGCAAATATTCGACTGCTGCCTTGGCCAGCACATTCTCCAGATCTCTCACCAATTGAAAACGTCTGGTCAATGGTGGCCGAGCACCTGGCTCGTCACTACTCTTGATGAACAGTGGTACCGTTTTGAAGCTGCATGGTTAGCTGTACCTGCACGCGCCATCCAAGCTCTGTTTGAATCAATGCCCAGGCGCATCAAGGCTGTTATTACGGCCAGAGGTGGTTGTTCTGGGTACTGATTTCTCAGGATCTATGCACCCAAATTGCGTGAAAATGTAATCACTTGTCAGTTCTAGTATAATATATTAGTCCAATGAATACCCGTTTATCATCTGCATTTCTTCTTGGTGTAGCAATTTTAATGGCCAGTAGTGTAGCTTGTGCAGTATGAGGTAAAAGTAAATGATTTCTTCACATTTTTAGTGCAGCCATTTCACCTTAGTTTCCGTGTACTTCCTATTTATTTCATTCTAGGTAACTTAATTTCCTGTATTTCCCTGAATATTTTTATATTTTCTTCTATTATCGATCAACTGACGCCTTTCTTCTGTTCCTCAAGGCTCCTTCTCGATTACTATTCTCACCCCATTCAAACGACGTTATTAGCAGACGACGACTCGTGGCTGCTCAACATCGCACAATCCACAGATTGTGACGAAGCAATCAGTTTCGTTTTTAGTTTAGTCGTTTCTCAATCCGAGCCTGATTTCGGTCTCTAATGACCCCGTTGTGACCTGACGTTGCTTTCCTCCGAGCTGACTGCGAGCCACATCCACGTCACAGATACCACGTCCCGCTGACGACCGCCTGCCGTCGTCAGCAACCAGTACGTCATGTCGTTGCCGCAAGCGAGCACCGTCCATTGTTTTGGCACACATCGGCAGCCGAGACTGCAAGCAAGCACTGCAATCGTCCGTCCAGAGCCATGTTTCTCCACTTACGCGTTCTCGACCTAAAAACAGTGAGAGATGGTTCCATTATAAACGAGTCAGCCATGCGCGTACACGGGAAAATTTTCAAGAGGGGAAAGTTTAAATATTTAAAAGAGTTTGGAAAGGCGATGTGTCCTAAGAACTAAATCTGATAAGTGCACAAATTTTATTGTATCACAAAAGACTGCTAGTAATCTACTTTGTATTTTTAAGGTAAGCATATTTCAGTAGCATGTGGAACATACAAGAAAAATTGACAGAGCACTGAAAGATCTAAGCCGAAACAAAGCGACAGGAGTAAACGAAATTCTATCAGAACTACTGATGGTCTTGGGAGAGCCAGCCATGGCAAAACCATTCTTCCTGGTGTGGAAGATGCCTGAGACAGGCGAAATACCCTCAGACGGCGAGAAAAATATAATAATTCCGATACCAGAGAAAGCAGTTGTTGACAGGCGTGAATATTACCCAACTATCAGTTTAATAAGTCACGGTTGCAAAATGTTAATACAAATTCTTTACAGAATAATGGAAAACTTATAGAGGCTCACCTCTTAGAAGATCAGTTTGGATTCCAGAGAAATGTTGGGACACATGAGGCAATACTGACTCAGCGTCTTCTCTGAGAAGACAAGTTAACACAAATCTATGTTTATAGCATTTGTAGACTTGCAGAAAGCTTTTGACAATGTCGACCGGAACACTCTCTTCAAAATCCTGAAGGTAGCAGGGGTAAAATACAGGGACTACCGAAGGACTATTTATAATTGGTACAGAAACCAGACTGCAATTACAAGAGCAGAGGCGCATGAAAGGTAAGCGGTACTTGAGAAGGGAGTGAGACAGGGTTGTAGCTCATCGCTGATGCTATCCAATCCGCACACTGGGCAATCAGTAAAGGAAACCAAACAAAAATTTGGAGTAGGAATTAAAGTGCAGGGAGAAGAAATAAAAACTTTGAGCTTTGCTGATGACATTGTAATTCTGTCAGCGACACCAAAGGACTTGGAACAGAAGTTCAAGGGAATAAACATCGTCTTTAAAGAAGGATGTAAGATGAACATCAACAAAAGCAAAATAAGGATAAGGGATCCTAATCGAATGAAGTCAAGTGATGCTGACGAAATTAGGTTAGGAAACGAGGCACTTACAGTAGTGAATAAGTTTTGCTACTTGGGTAGCAAAGGAACTGATGATGACCGAAGTAGAGAGGATATAGAATGTAGAATGACAAAGGCAAGGAAAGCATTTTTGAAGAAGAGAAATTTGTTGACATCGAATACATATTTCAGTGTTAGGAAGGTTTTTCTGAAAAACGACGTATTTTATTTCAAGTGCTTGCATGTAGTGTAGCCAAGTGTTTAAGTGAAACACCGACGATAAACAGTTTGGAAAAGAACAGAAGAGAATAGAGTCTTTTGAAATGTGGTGCTTCAAAATAATGGTGAAGATTATATCGGTAGATCATGTAACTAGTGAGGAGATACTGACTAGAATTGGGGCGAAAAGGAATTTGTGGCACAACCTGACTAGGATAAGGAATAGGTTGATAGGACACATTCTGAGACATCAAGTGATCACCAATTTAGTACTTAAGAGAAGCGTGTGTGTGCGTGTGTGGGACGAGGGAGACTTGAGGAATCATAGATGGAGACCAAGATATGAATATAGAAAGCAGATTCAGAAGGATGTAGGTTGTTGTAGTGACGAGGAAATGAAAAGGCTTACACACCATAGAGTTAAATGAACAGACCAGTCTACAGACTGAAGATCACAACAACAACATAGAACATAAATCCTTTTATGCTATTAACATGAAAATGGATGCCACGTTGATTCAACGATCTGAAATTACATTTTCATTTGATTAAATTCAAGGTATTTAACGAGTTACGAAAGAAAGCTGGAAAAATTATCGAAAACAATTTTTTATACTCCCTTAAGGTTAGGTTGAAACTGAAAATTGAAATTCTGAAACAGGAAAAAAAAGTCAGAATGATTCACAAAAACCTGCTGCATATCAACAAAAATCCGCGTTAATATCCCTCGAAGAAGAGAAACGGGATATAAAATTTTAAGAAAGCTTTTTCAATTCTGGACGTCATCTGTAACACAATGGTTGCTTATAAGTAAAATTTCACGCCTGTTCACGTTAACTGGTTTATTGGATTACTTTCATAATTTCTGTTTGTTGGAGTCGGCTGGCGTAACTAAAGTTGAACAAAATGTGTTTTGAAAGCTATGTTTGTTTGGCTTGGTTAGGTAAAATGTAGTCCAGGGCCAATATTCGACTAGATGAATGTGGGAATCCTCCAAAGCCATCCTCATATTGAATTGACTTTTAGCAGCCTAGGACTGCACAGACAACCTCGTCTCTCGAGTTTGTGTCATTAGTATGCAGCATGCTATCTGAAATGTAGAATTTGTAGCTATGTGATTGCATGTGGTGATGTGTTGCGGCCACAGACTTTGAGAAGGCCCCAATCCTGAAGAGCATTTTTTTCGACCTTGAAAGTTCACAGTTTTTTCTTTCTCTTCTAAAGCAGAAAATAATATTTTCTTTTTTCGGCTAACGTCTTTGGGATTAAGTATAGATAAACATACCCAAATATAGACTGGCTGTGTTCTTCAGAGTGTATTACAGTAGCCCTGCCGTCTAAAACGCAATACAGGAACAGCAAGCCATTATATGTAGGGACTGGAAAATTTCGCGAAAACGATAACGCGAAATTGGTGGTTTTTATGTGAAATAAAGCGAAATCGGCGTTTATGCGAAATATCATGAAATTTTTGATTTTCCTGTACAAAAAATGTTATAAATCTGAGGACAACAGTTCACCAATATCCAGAACTGATAGTTATTGAATGTTCAAATGGTTCAAATGGCTCTGAGCACTATGGGACTCAACTGCTGAGGTCATTAGTCCCCTAGAACTTAGAACTATTTAAACCTAACTAACCTAAGGACATCACAAACATCCATGCCCGAGGCAGGATTCGAACCTGCAACCGTAGCGGTCTTGCGGTTTCAGACTGCAGCGCCTTTAACCGCACGGCCACTTCGGCCGGCTTATTGAATGTTGAAACATAACTTTTTCTTACTCCTTCCCTCGCTACTGAGGTTCGTGCATAGCCTTGGATGGCAGTTCATTTCCTGCGTAACGAACTAAATTGGCAGAAAATAGCACCGAAATACGCAAAGAATATCATCGAATTTGGCAAAAAGTAGTATCGAATTTGGCCATAAACTAAAACGATTTTGTCCTGTCCCTAATTACGAGTTTTCTTTTTTCCACAGACAAATGTTCCACTACCGTGGTGGCCCCGTTGTGCATCAAGAAGAGGAAGGGTCTTTGTTGGTATTGGTAACGGATGACCGATACGTTTATTGCTACCATGTTTATGTATCGCGAATCGGACACGGAATCCGTGCGCCAGGATGTTAGACCGGCTACTTGCTGCAGCTTGATAAGGGCTGCACGAGGAAGCGACAGGAAAAAACTGAAGACGTTGTATCGGCACGGTTCCATAAAAGTTCGTATCATTCTGACCGCAGACCGGCGCCGAAACTGCAGCCGCACCAAGGAATCGGCATAATTTATCGTGAAATCAAAATATTTAGTGAATGCCAAAAGCTGCAGTATTTCACGCCACGGTGGGGAATGTTAAATCAACGGATTAGCGGAGTCGTAGGCAGTGATTGCTAGAGGATCGAGAGAATTCTGTAATGAATAAGAAGGCTCCACTCAGATTCCAGGAGAGGACGTGTGCCACAACTTGTTTCCCTTTCATCCCCTTCGACTCTTGCAACTGCTGTCTGGGTTTCTGTACAAGTTGTTAACAGCCTTTCACTCCCTCTGTTTTACACCTGCTACCTTCAGAATTTCAGAGTATTCCCGTCTACACCATCACAAGCTTTCTCTTAGCCTATAAGCTTTCTCTAACTTAAAGTAGGTTTCACTTTCCTTAACCTATCTTCTAAGATACGTCGCAGCATTAGTATTATTTCACGTGTTCCTACGTTTCTCCGGAATCCTAACCGACCTTCCCCGGGGTCGGCTTCGACTAGTTCTTCCAGTCTTCTGTAAAGAATTCGTGATAGTATTTTGCGACCACGACTGGTAGTTGGGTAGCTTTCCCGCCTGTTGGCACCTGATACCTTTGGGCCGGCCGGAGTGGCCGTGCGGTTCTAGGCGCTACAGTCTGGAACTGAGCGACCGCTACGGTCGCAGGTTCGAATCCTGTCTCGGGCATGGATGTGTGTCATGTCCTTAGGTTAGTTAGGTTTAATTAGTTCTAAGTTCTAGGCGACTGATGACCTCAGAAGTTAAGTCGCATAGTACTCAGAGCCATTTGAACCATTTTTTGATTTCTTTGGAATTGGAATTATTACATTCTTCTTGAAGTATGAACGTATTTCGCCTGTCTCAGACATCTTGCACACCAGACGGAAGAGTTTTGTCATGGCAGGCTCTCCCAAGGCTATCGGCAGTTCGGACGGAATGTCGTCTATTCCAGGGGCCTTGTTTCGACTTGGTTCTCTCAGTGGCCTGACGAATTCAATCGCACTATTAGATCTACCATATCATCTTCATCTACGTCGTCTTCCCTTTCTATAATATAGTCTTCAAGTTCATCTCTCTTGTATAGACCCGTCTGTATATTCCTTCCACAAGCTTTCCCTTCTTTTCTTGTTACTGGTTTTCCATCTGAGCTCTTGATATTCATCCAGGTGGTTCTCTTTTCTCCAAAGGCCTCTTTTCATGTAGGCGGTATCTGTTTTACTACTATCGATATATACTTCCAAATCCTTACATTTGTCAAAAAATGGTTCAAATGGCTCTCTACTTAAACCTAACTAACCTAAGGACATCACACACATCCATGCCCGAGGCAGGATTCGAACCTACGACCATACCGGTCACGCGGTTCCAGACTGAAGCGTCTAGAACCGCACGGCCACACCGGCCGGCTTTCATTTGTCCTCTAGCCATTCCCACTCAACCATTTTGCACTTCCTGTCAATCCCATTTTCACATTTGTATTCCCTTTTGCCTGATTCAGTTGCTGCATTTTTATATTTTCTCCTTTTATCAGTGAAATTCAATATGTGCAGTTATTTGGTCCTCTGCTGCCTTCATTATTTCAACTTTCAAAGCTAATCATTCATCTTCTATTGTATTATGTTCCCCTGTTGTACTCAACCATTGCCACATGCTTTCTCTGAAATTCTCAACAACCTCTGGTTCCTTCAATTTATCCAGACTCTATCTCTTTAATTTCCTATCTTTCTGCAGTTTCTTCAGTTATAGTGAACCGTTCATAACCAGAAAATTATGGTCTGTCCATAACTGCTCCCAGAAATATCTTGCAGTTCAAAATCTAGCTCCGACATTTGTCTTGCCATTATACAATCAATGTGAAATCTATTGGTGTCACTGGCCGGAGTGGCCGAGCGGTTCTAGGCGCTACAGGTTCGAATCCTGCCTCAGGCATGGATGTGTGTGATGTCCTTAGGTTAGTTAGTTTTAAGTAGTTCTAAGTTCTAGGGGACTGATGACCTCAGATGTTAAGTCCCATAGTGCTCAGAGCCATTTGAACCATTTTATCACTCACTACAATTTTGATATTAAAGAAGTGAAACTGCCAGAGCAAGCATGACCTTTTAATGTATTACGAAATTGCAGAACGAAATTTGTTAGAGATATAAGCGAAATTAGGGAGGATGATGGTTCAAACCCACATCCAACATTCCTGATTTAGGTTTTCCGTGATTTCCTGGGATGGTTCCTTTGAAAGGACGCAAACAAGTTTCCTTCCCCATCCTTCCCTAATCTGATGGGACTGATGACCTCACTGTTTGGACCCATCCCCCCATCCCCCAAATAAACCAATGTACCTTACTATCCGGAAATATATACAGTGAGAGTAAGAACCAACAACATCCTTTTAGAGTGGGTATGATATTGTGGAGAAATGATGAGGTGGGAGGGGATGGACAAAGAAAGAGTAGAGGATCAGATGGACAGACAGAGGGGAGTGGAGGAGATGGACTGAAAGCCAGGAGAAGGAAAGATTGACTGACAGAGGGAAGAACAGAAAATTAACTCAGAGAGGGGAACAGAGTGGCGACAGAAGGAGATGGGCAGAGAGAAATGAGAGGACCAAAGAGACAGAGAGAACGGAGAGGAGGAGATGGGTAGATGGAGGGGAGGCGAGGAAATAGAGTGATGGGAAAGGAGGAGCTTGGCAGAGAGAGGGGTAAGGAAAAAGAAGTCACAGAGATGGGAAACCATGAGATAGACACAAGAGGGGAGAGGAGGAAGTGCACTGAGAGAGGGGAGAGGGGAAGATTGACAGAGAGAGGGGGAGGAGGAGATTGACAGAGAGAGAGAGGAGAAGAGATGGACAGGGATAGGGGAGTGGAGGAGATTGACAGAGAAAGGAAAGAGGAGCAGATTGACAGAGTGAGGAGAGAGGAGTAGATGGACAGGGGGTGGGAGAAGAGGAGATCAACAGAAAGAGAAGAGAGGTGGAGATTAATAGAGAGAGGGGACAAGAGAAGAGTGACAGCGAGAGAGGAGAGAAGGAAATAGAGAGAAGTGAGAGAAGGAGGTGGCTAGAAATAACAGGAGAGGAGGAGACAGACAGAGAGAGGCGAGAGGAGTAGATTGACAAGCGAGGGGAGAAGAGGAGATTGACAAGGAGAGAGGAGTGGTAAAGACAGTCAGGGAGAGGGTGGGGGAGGTGGTGGATGGGAGAAAAGGAGGTGGACAGAGAGAGGGCAAGGGAGGAAATAGAAAAAGAAGAGAGAAGAGGATATGGACAGAGAGAGGAGGAGATAGATAGAGAAAGGGGAGGGGTGGACACAGAGAGAGGGTAGAGGAGGGGATGGACACAGAGAAGGCAGAAGAAGTGATTGACAGAGAGACAGGAGAGGAGGAGATAGACAATGACAGGGGAGGGCAGGAGATCGACAGTGAGAGGCCAGAGGAAATGATGGACTGATAGAGGGGAGAGGAAGAGAAAGAGTACAGGAGGAGATGGCCAGAGAGAGGGGAGAATAGGTGATGTACAGAGAGTGGCGAGAGGAGGAGACAGACTGAGAGAGGGGAAAAGAGGAGATGTACAGAGAGGGGTGAGAGGAAGAGATGGAGAGAGAGATGGGAGAGGAGGAGACTGACAGCGAGAGGGGAGAGGAGGAGAAATACAGACAGGGTAGAGATGAACAGAGAGACTCAAGAGGAGGAGATGGACAGAGAGGAGCAAGAGGTGGAGATTGACAAAGAGTGCAGATGAGGAGCTGGACAGAAGAGGGGGGAAAAGAAGATGGACAGAGAGGGGGAGGATGCGATCGACAGAGAAAGGCGAGAGGAAGAGATTGACAGAACAGGGGAGATGAGGAGATGGTTAGGGACAGGGGAGGGGAGGAAACAGGCAGAGAGATGGGAGAGGAGGAGATGCACTGGGAAAAGGGAGATGAGGGGGCAGACAGAGAGAGTGGAGCAGAGGTGTTCGACAGAGGAAGAGGAGAGTAGGAGGTGGAGAGAGAGAGAGATGAGTGAAGGAGAAGGACAGAGACAGAGACAGAGTTTCGCTATCGCAGCGTAAATGTATACAGATTGTGCAGAAGTGTGTGAAGTGATGTGAGAACTGGCCATCAAAATGGAAGCAGGGAGATAGACACTAACGAAAAAAATAATTAAAAAATAAAAAAGGTAACCCATTCTGTCGCAAGCCAGCACCCAGTATAATGCTATAAATAGTGACGTAACTCCCAGAAAACCATCTGAAGATGAACCTGAAAAGGTTCAAAAACCAGTTCATGGAACAATAAATAATTATTCAATAAAGTGACTAGTTGCAGTTTTTTGCATACATCCAACAGTCACTGGTTCTAAAACAACAGTAGTGGATAAGCATAAGCAACATATAAACCTCAGTACTGCATGTTTTGCGTGGATGGGTATTTCTCCAAAAATGAGTCACTCTTCCAAAAATAATTTAAAATATTTCCTAAAATTGAATTTATTTTATTAAATACTGTTCAGTGCAAAAAGTCACTTGCATAATGCCAGAACTGTGCTATACTTTGTGTGATACAAAATATATGTAGTTAATATATCATCTAAAACTAGTTCATTGGTAAACCACTGTAAATGTACAAAACGAGAATATGATTGTCAGTCTAGCAACACTGTTGATCTTAGATAAGATCTGAATGGACGCCAGAAAGAAAAACTTTGCTCATTAGACTAGGATGATCCAGGAATTGTAAAAAGCAAGCGAGCAACGTGTGCTAACTCTAGAATTAGTCCTCTTGTCCGTTCATACTATTAAGAACCCCACAACTTCCAAGTTTTTTTCCTACTTATTTTGTCTTTTCAAAAGTTGCAAAAACCTGTCGCTATTGCGTATCAGCCTCTCTTCTTTGTGAAATTTCACTTTCGCCAGTGGGATGTCCAACAGGAAATTTTTCAATGATTTAAAAAATTTTGCAGAATCATTGTCAAATATATTCTCGAGTGACGTAATCAACTTGTTGAAAATTTTAGAATACGATTTACTGAAAAATTCTTGAAACATTTCCATAATATATTCTTTATTGCCTTAATCGAAACGTTTTCAACTTTTTTGCTGATGCAGACAATTAGGTTGATCAAGAACAGTAACAGCTTGATCACTTTTATGCTAAATTACCTCAAATTTAAAATCATGAGAAGTACTTAAAACCTCGGTAACTTCTTCTGTTTGTTCATAAGATTCGATGACACATAGATTAGACTTCTGTAATTCTGTGTTTCAGATTCCTACTCAATGAATAACTTCAAGAAGTATTGTTAAAATAGCACTCAAAACTTTGCAAATAATAATAGAATTTTGATGCTTTTGCTGATATTATACATGTTGTGTTCCATATTTTATTTTCGACAATGGTGGTGCCTGATTATTTGCATGTTCTAACTGTATATACATATTTCCTACTGCTTTTGCTGTTGACAGATTTGATCTAAAGTCAAACTGGCTTGTATTCAATAACCAGTTTTTTTTTCAGAATAGCCATACAGTCAGTTATGTGTACAGCTTTCTATTATTCTTGATAGAACTGAGATCAGTCTATGATTACGACAGTGGTGTCTCTCTTCTTTCTTAAACACAAAGAGGGTAACAATTCTTTTAAGAATTTTTCGCTACATAAAGCAATGGCATTTAAATTTCATTTGCTACGATCTTTCTGACAAAGTTACGCATTTCACTATACTCCTCTGTCTTAGAATTTCCAAGCTTGTTAATTGCCTTGCTAATGTTGTGGAGAGTAGTTTTAGACCACAAGAAGATAGTTACATTCTTTATTTGAGATACATGTGTGTCAGCAACTGGGTTGTTGTTGCAGCTTGAATGACGACAGCCTGTACAGTTTACAAAGTGTACATTTAATACATTAGAGTCTATGGGAATGGTATCGTATTTTTTTACGTTCGTTTCCTGCACTTTTAATGACATCCATGCTGCTTTATGACTATTTCTAGATTTCAGAATGTAGCTATTAGTTGTTTCGCACATGGCTATTTTAATACCAGTTTTGCAGACTTGTTTGAGTTTTGCATATAGTTTCTTAACTTCACCGCTTTTAAGAGATATATCTTTAGTTACAAGAAGCTGTATTCTTATTTTATTCAGACTTGAAGTGTACCGTATTTTAGTATTTTATGATTAATATTAATTAGTGTTATTAATGTTTTTCTTATAGATGGTTGGACAGCTGCTATTTAATATACTCTGAACAATGTCAAGAAACAAAGTTGTGCATTCATCAATACTTCTCTGTGGTCAATTTACAGGACCAATCCATTGATTTTGGTTCCCTTATTATATTTTTCCATGCGATTTTTATTTAGCATCCTATAATTTACAAAACTTTTGGTACATTCAAAGTGTGACTGTTTTATTTTTAGACATAGTCGTTCAAGATCAGATAGTCATAATTTAACACTACATTCTACATAGTCTGCTCCTAACCTTGTGGGTTGTTCACTTATGCAATAGATATTAAGTGACTTCATCACCTTATTAAGTCAGATACCTTATTTCTTTTTTCCTTTATGTCTTTATGCTTTAAATATACCTTCTAGACACAGCTACTGATGTCTATAACTGAGTACTTTATATTTAGACTGTTTCTAGCATATATTGATACCCCACTGTGTGCAATATTTGTTCTACAGTTACTTGTGATCAGAAAGTATCCCAAGTGGGACACACAATTCTGTATGTGAACTACTTAACCAATGTTTGTTATTACATAGTATGTTACAGATGATTTGTTCAAGCCAGTAATGTAATTAGTTGAGTTTGCTCCTGAGTGATTGCATATAAAAGTGAAGTAGAAGCTAACTATAGTGGTAATTCCCAACCACAACCACGTCTATTACTACCTGAATTTTTTTATTAAAAGTGAAAGGAAGCACAACTTCACATTTCCATAGTGTACAGGATTTCATATCTTTTCTGCCATATTAATTAAAATATCAGCAAAATTTCTTTCAATGCTTTATAAGGAATAACAACATATTATACATAATAAAACCAGAATTTTGGAATACACTCAGCTGTGTTATAATTCTTATGTCTGGTTGAGGATGCTTATATAATTTGTCTCTTGCCAAGTTTGATAGTTATCACATAAGTGAATCTTAAAGTGTTTTGTTATTAAGAATTACTTAAAATTTCTTGACTGTTATGCTACAATTAAAGAAATTCTGTTCTTCAGCCCATCATTTCATCCTGATCTGTCTCCATACAACATTTTTAGGAAAGGTAGGCCTTTGATTTAAAACACAATTGCTCTCTGCTGACTGCAGTGAAAATTATTTAATGCAACAGTAGGAAATATTTTGTTAAATAACACAATTATGTACTTTACATTTCATAAATTGAAAGTCTGAAGAAAAAATCTCTGCTAAGTGACATGCACAGTATTACTGGAACCTGCTTCCTACATTTTACTGATGCTAACAAGTAAGTTTTTGTTTTATGTCCACAAATATTAATGCAGATGTTTTTGACATCCAAATAATATTTGTTTTGAAAATAATTAACTCATGTGTTTGCTTTCATTCTGCCAAGGCTCACACTTAGGTTAGTATAAACAGGAGGCTGTTATTAGCTCAGCAATGTGTTCATCACACCCAAAGTTAAAGCAACGATATATTGTGGGGATTTCACGAAATCTGAAGTTTTCCCCGAGAGCTGTCCCTACAACTTAACCATCCAGGAAGGTCTTAAGCAACAAATAATGGTCGCATGTGTGATTTTTGGTTAAAATACAGGGTGTTTCAAAAAGAATAACCTGATTTTGAACGATAATAGTTCCAAAACATGGGATGTGATGGCAAAGAAACGTGTGTTGTTTGAATGTGCAAGACGTATAGTTTCAGAAAATCGCCAGTAAATCTGTCAATGTGTCTTCTCAGCTTGGAAGTCCAAAGCCATTCTAAAAATAACTGGGATATTTTGAACCTTTGGCTGGGCGCGATTTTGGTGGTAAGAGTCTGGTAAGTAGAAGTGGTATGTGGCTTTTATGGACAAAAATCGAACATTGTGTATTTATTGGAGGGGAGGGGGGGTGGTAGGTATTTACTTTATTTTGTAATTGTACTACATACATGTTGCAGTTCACGTAGAAAAAAATTGTGAAAAGTCGCACAGCATTCAATTGCACAAATAAATTCGATAAAGGGACCAATATAACCTTTCATAGCTTTTTTTAATGTTTTGTATATTGATGCACTTGCCTTATAAATGTTCCTACAACGTGATAGTCTAATAAAAGTGCATTTAATTGCAGGTTTCCTGTTTCAGAACCACACCTTTTAGAAAAATGGTAAAATGCTGTCTGGAGGCACGGTTTCCAACAGAAAGAAACCCATTTTCTGTGTTCGCAATAGAGCCTGTCGTGTTGTATTTTATCTAATAACTTGAAAAACATTGAAGAGCAAACAAGAGGAGATTTCGCGCCTAAATTTGCCACCACAGTGGCCGCCATTCAGTTTGTCCTTTGTTCACGACCACTCACGGGATTGTGGGACCTCATTAGCAGTCAGTCAGATGGCGAGCACTCAACAGACGGCGTTTTGTGCGATGCAGTCTGCAAAGAGCAAGTACGTGATGTCGGTCCAGTGAGCATTTCGTTGACGTATTGACACTGATCTGTCTGCACCCAAAAACATTCGTAGTTGGTTTCGCCAGTTTGAAGAGGTAGAATGCTTGTGTAAAGGTAAGAGTCCAGGTCGACCTCAGTCTTCTGATGACACGATGGAAATAACCCAGTAAACGTTCCAGCGTCCACGAAAGTCTACGCGCACCGCAAGTAGGGAACTGACAATGCCTCATACTTCTGTCTGGCGAGGGAACTGACAGTGGATGCGCACGCTTCTGATTTGGGTGCCATCTATATACAGCGCTTAGAACTTGATGGCTCGGTTACACGGAAGTTAGTAGAATAACGTTTTTGTCAAATGGAGCCTGACTGACCATTCGGTACAGAACGTCTCAGTACCGTAAGATGACGTACGAGGGTAATCCTAAAAGTAAGGTATTTTTTTATAAGTACATGGACCTGTTTATTTCTACAATGGTTTACATCAGTTTACAGCTTGAACATGTAGCTATTTTTTGACATAATCACCATTTCTGTCGATGCATTTTTGTAGACGCTGTGGCAGTTTCTGCATGCCCATGTCACACCAAATCGCCGCCATGCTGTTCAGAAAGTTATGAACCTCTTCTTTCACCTCGTCGTCGGAGCTGAATCGCTTTCCGGCCAAATATTCTTTTAACCTAGGGAACAGGTGATAGTCACTGGGCGCCAAATCAGGACTATAAGGTGGGTGGGTGATTACTTTCCACTGAAACTGTTGCAGAAGAACGCCCTTGCTCAACATTCCTCTTCTCCGATTCCGAATTGCCCGTTTGAGTTTTTTCAGAGTCTCGCAGTACCTATCAGCGTTACTTGTGGTCCCAGTGATTCAGCTCCAACGACGAGATGAAAGAAGAGGTTCATAACTTTCTGAACAGCATGGCGGTGAGCTGGTATGATATGGGCATACAAAACCTGCCACAGCGTCTACAAAAATGCATCGACAGAAATTGTGAGTATATCGAAAAATAGCTAAATGTTCAAGCTGTAAACTGATGTAAGCTATTGTAGAAATAAACAGGTCTATGTACTTAAAAAAATAGATCTTACTTTTGGGATTACCCTCGTATTTTGTGGTTTCTCGTTTTCGGCAATGTGTATTGTTGGGTAGATCACACATAATGTGAAAACAGTGATACGCGCTCACTTCATCTTGTGTACGCCGTATGAGATAATGCAGGTTGACTGACGGGACGATTAATTACTTGAAATTTTGAGCTACAATGCCATGATCAGGTACAATGGGAAGCACCCTCTTCTATGCACTTCAGTGGTTTGTAAAGTAGTGAGAAATCACAGAGACAGAGGTAACTTTTATGCTCTGTTAGAAAAATACGATTCAATTCAATAAGCTGCAAAATGATGGTTGTGTTGTTGGGTCCTTGGCTTTAAAACTTTTCACAAGGGAAAGTTCTGAATTCATCCTTGCAAGCGCGATACGGGGATACACAATCTAGCTTAAGCAGTGTGTAATTACATGCCGGATAAACATCGGAATGGCGAAGAAACAGTATTTTTCATTTACGGAAGCTAGCCACATGCGAAATTCTAACAGAGTTCACATTTTATTGCTATTTTAATGCCCGAATAAGCTCCTAATTTCAGCTGTCACCTTGGCAACGGTCGTATTGAAGTCAACAACAGAGGAAACGTCATTTTTAGCACTCAACCATCCGACCACGCAGGGCCACCTGGACTCCCACGCATAAAAAGGTACGTAGAACTATTTCCTTTAGGTTTACTTCTCCAACAATCTGCGGAGCCAATGGAGGGAAAGATACGAGTTAGTGTCCTCTCGATTGAGCAGTATTTTGAGTTTCTTCAGTATCCTATGCCCAGCTATTCTTTACCTGTGTTTATGCGATTTCATAATCCTGGTTAATGTTTCGTAATTCTACGCATCTACTGTACCTGTATCTTAAATTTATACGATACCAAAAAACTAATCCGCAGTTCTCTCGTTAGAGTAAAAGTATCACCGTTCAGAAATTAAACCAGTCACATGTATTATAAAATTGAAGTACGCCCCAAATCAATGGTGTTTCTTACTCCGACCGTGGTCTCAGCCTTAATGTTTCATCAAAATATAATCATTCGCTAGAAGCCCTTAAAAAGATACAGTACAATAAATTCTCACGATTTCGGAATTCGCAACAATTTGGTCTGGTTCTTTATCAGGAAGTAAATCGCCCTTACTGTACCGGACTTCATTCGCATCAAGCTTCATTATTGACAGGCGTCAAAGGCATCCCCTCCCCATTTGCTTCACTTGTGGCCGATAATTAGTAACGTATATATCATTGTTGGAATATATAAATCGTTAAAATTTAAAAGATAAAACAAAATGCTTTATAAAATCCGTGCTGGTGCATCTACCAAGAGTTATGGCCGAGTTTGGCATTACCAACATGGGAACATTACCAAATATCAGTAAAAAAAATATATATATATATATATATATATATATATATATATATATATATATATATATATATATATATATATATATATAATCGTGTGTGTAGAAGGGACAAAAGAGCAATACGATTTCCTTTTATGCTCAGTTTCACTTTTAGGGGATAAAACAACCCGAAAAGTGAGTTGGCATTTTAGGTTTAGTGGGAATACCCCAGAACAATGATATACAAAAAAATGTTTTCTTATAAAAGTTGATATGTAATTGACGTTCTTTAAAATTGTATAATCAACTGTTGTAATTAGAAATTTTGCAAAAGATCCTACACCCATTAGTTAATTTTGAAAACTGAAAACTTTTGTTCCAACATAAATTTAAGAAGCTTTCAAGCCAAATATATCCCCTTGTAATAAAGCTGGTTAATGAAATACTATTGTAGGAAAATAAACTGTATTTATATTTTTTTTTTGCTTACCATTTCACATATGTGTATTTTGTTAATTGAAAATAATAAGTAACTCATCATGATACAGAATCACTACAATAACGATAATTTGCAAATAAATGCTCAAAACAGCGTTTCTTTTTACACCTTGCACATAAAATCAACGTAATTTCTTCAGATATTCGCGACCCAAAAGTAAAAATCCGGCAGACTTTCAAATTTTCATGGGTAATCCTCTAATATTCTGGTTTGTATCAGACATTATTACAGTACATTTCAAAGACTTGGTGAATAGAACTGCAAAAGCTGATTATTAAATTTTCAAGAACATTAATTACATCTTACCTTTTATATGAGAAACATTTTTTATATACCATCATTTTGAAGATATTCCCTCTAAACTTAAAATACCAAATTACCTTTCGGGGTGTGTCTTAACTCTTAAAAGTGAAACCAGGAAAAAAAAAAAAAAAAAAAAAAAAAAAAAAAAAAAAAAAAAAAAATGGGCATGTTGCACTATTTTGCCCACTCGACATACCCGCTGAGTTTCATCAGGATCGTTTATTGACACTTGGGAATGTCCTGTAAGTCGACATCTTGAATAATCATAATAAAACTTTGGATTTTTTTGTTTAAAACAAGATGAACTAGCCAGAAAAATGGAAATGGGCAACTGTGTCAAAACTGACCGCCACTGATGATGCTCTATGGGCCTGACACGTACAAGATAAAGCTCTGCAGGGCACCATGTAAGAGAAATCGAACTGCATGCTGCACTAAAAATATTTGCAGATGAAGTAGGTCAAGCAGGTGGGTGGCTCTTCAGATTCCATAACTGGCACAATATCTCTAACAGAAAAGTGTGTGGACAAAGTTTAAGTGCAGGTGTAATGACTGCTCAGTCACACTTTTACAACACAAATGAAAATGGTTTGTCTTGTGAATCCATTTCTGACAACACACAGGCTAGCAGAAAAGATAGTTTAATATGAAGACAAAGTGAGTAAGGAACAAATCACTAACCTTGTCTGTGCGAATTATAATGGTTCACACTGTTTAAAAATCTCTCATAGCTGAGAAATCTTTTGCTACTCAATAATTCCTAAATTTTATTCCACTGAAAAATCTGGTAACAGATTTCTCAATATATAGTTCAAACCTGTTTTGCCTTTCCATTGTGGTATTACGAAAGCTTCATGGCGTTAGAAGATATTTAAGTACAATTTCTAGGACAGATTCACAAGGTTAAATGATTACAGATGCAATTTTCAGTTACAGGTAGAATGGCCACCAGAGTGCATTAGTGTTGTTACCAGGCCTGATAGGGTATATAAGGTCATCAGGTGTCAAATGATGACTGTGAAGTCCATGAAGATGCCACATACTCGTGTGATACAGCATTAGCAGCAAGTGACCGTTTGAGAGGAGCCCCTTGTGGGTCTGGTCAAATCATGCAGTATACAGATTTGTAAGGCATTAGGATGTAACAGTGGGCCGATGTTGGATGTACGGGACCGTGAGAGCAGGCATATTTATCATCAAGGTTCTCGTCAGCCACCATATTGGAAGGTCACAGTGTTGTGTACCGAGCTCATTGTGACCCCTTCACATCTTTGCCTGCCGTCCAGGAACAGGTAATGGACTCCCTGCAACATTCTGTGTCAACCCTCTCCATTGGCCAGAGATTAGCAACAGCCAGACTGCAAAATTACTATCCAATGCCTAGGATGCCATTAACACCACAACACAAATGGCCACATTTGGTGTGTGACAACACTATTTCACAGACATCATGTGCCCTCATGTGTTACCTCTCATGCAACACTGTTGTGGCGCCATTTTTCAGCAGTATAATACTTGTCCACACATGGCACACACTTATGACCTGTCTGTGAATGGAGGTACTCCAATGGCTAGCAAGCTCCCCAAATATGTCCTCTATACAACGTGAGAGACCAGCATGAATATCAACTCCATACCAGCACTAGTATTCGGCATATCAAAGACCAGTTACAACAGTTGAGGGCTGGCTTACGTCAGGAGAAGATAGAATAGCTTTATGACACCCTTCCCAACAAAATCAGTGCGTGCATCCAGGTCAAAGAGGATGCGATGTCATACTGATACGTGGGTTCATATTACCAAACTATTTGTAAATTTGACTTGATATTACGATCACTGAAATAACAAAACATACCCTCTCTGCCTAATCTGTTCTTGGACACTGTAGGAAGTATTCCAGTCAGTCATGATGAAAGCTAAAGTGCGAATAAACAGTCACTGAAAATAATAATCAGAGTCAAATATTACATAATGGACATAATTTATGTTTTTTGCATAATGTAATTTTGTACAATACATCCTTTTTGTGGCACAAATTTATATTGCCCAAGTGGAACAACTATGCTGCTTCTGTTAAGTCAGCAATGTCCGTCATTTCTGTCCTAATTGTCACTGCCTTTAGTGTGCACTGTGGCATTGTCCCTACTGAACGAAAATAGGTTTTTTGACCAGTCTCATTTAGGACTGAACCTAACCGGATTTTTATTTCCTCAGATAGAGATAAAGAACTCAGCAGAGCACTTTAGACACACTTACTATGCAGGGTCATTTCAGAATATCTCCCTTCTTTGATTTTTGATAATTTACAAACTCGGATAGATAACAAACTGATTTTATCTTTATTTCATTAAAGTCACAACAGACAAATAGCAGAGCAAAAATATATTTTTTTCCCAGCAATTACAAGCTACTGTTCACTGATAAAAACACTGTGAAACATCAATGGAACAAATTAGTTTTTAACAAACATTTCTGCAGTGTTTATGGCATTTAACATTTATGTTGCTAGTCTCATAATCAATATCTGCTAATTTTACATCAGCTTCAAATATGTGTCTGCTCACCATGTTCAGGTCGTACGAGTGAATTTCTGTTCCTCCTGAATTGTTCTGTGTACCACTTTAGATGTTCAGAGTGACTAAAAAGTCCATTAACGTTTGAAAATGCACTAATTCTTGGAATAATGTAGGTAGAGAGGTAAAACTTGACTTACACATGCAACAAATGGCACTGGACAGCAAGATGACAGTGGTGACATCAAGTCGTGAATAAAATGAGCTGTAGTGAGAGAGGGAGTCTGATGCACCAGCAATTGCAGCATATTGACCCTTATATTAGTGAAGCTTTACTGTCAGAATGGAGAATTTTCAACTGCAGCTTTATGATCCTATCGCCAGACAAAGGGTATCCATATCGGTAAATATCCTGTGACAAGTGTCACTGTAAAGACAATGATAATGATGTTCAAAGCTACAGGCTGTTTAGGTGCTCGGCCCCATAGTGGACGACATGATATAAATAAATGCTGCTGCTGCTCAGACAGTTTAGGAGGAAATGGAGACTTTAGTGGGTTCCTTTCTGCATGGTGAAGTCAGCGCTCGTTAAGTTGTATGTCACACCAGCATTCTGCACACCATTGTTTGGAAAGCACTAAGGTGTACCCTCCAATGCTACTGTACAACATCCAGCATCATCATGAACTGTCTGCAACCAGTTTTGAGACACAAAGTGCATTTGTGGCGTGTGCACTTCAAAAAATGGGGGAAGGTGAGGATTGGTTGTCTGTGTTATGGACCAATGAAGCCCATTTCACTCTGTTGGTCTCTCAACACTGACAGATGCAGTATTGGGCTACCGAAACTTCTGCATCTGGGCAAGTAGTAACTCCTTGGAAACATCACTAAATACCTTATTTATCACACTTTTTGAGTAATCATCATCAGATAAAATATCCTTAGGAAAACTCATACAGGTGAGCAGTACAAGAAAATGTATTCTCTTATGTGCAATAGCTGTTGTACATATTTGAAAAAGATATTATTTTGAGAACCGCATGCCAGAATGGTCATTGAAACTCCTTTGCATGATGAAGTCTTCACAGTGCAGTGTGGATTTACCATATCAGTCGTGATTGGACCCTTTTCCATGGAGGAAACGGGGCCTGCTTCTTTAAAAACTGCCAGTGTTACAGGTGCGAGGTATGCCCATATGTTACAGAATCACATCATCCCCAGTGTGGCTCATAAACAGCTGGTGGAAGGTACAACTTTTATGCAGTATGGCACTCCACACATATTGCTACACATGTGAAAGATATCTTGTGCACATTTGTTTGGTCAGGATAATGCACTCAGCCGCAATTTCTGTCATCCTTAGCCTACTGGGTCCTCAGACCTCAATCCATGTGATTTTTGGTTGTGGGGTTACCTGAACTCACAAGTCTACCGATCTCATTAGAGATGCTAAAAGACAAAATCTGACGGCAATTTCTCACCATACCTACTGATTGAACATGATGTCAGAGCTCATCAGTCCCCTTCCTTTTCTGTGCAGACATGGTGCCAGCTCCTTCCAGCGACTTATCAAGGCCTCACTGCTTCCATGCCACGATGCATCACAACTATTATCCATGCCAAAGGTGGACATATTGGCTATTAGTTAGATGGTCATAACATTCTGGCTGATTGGTGTATACCTTACGCAGTAGATACCAAGATATCCACATTCAACAAATTTATTTCAAACTAATTTCATATGTCTGTCGACTGTCAGTAATAGCTGTTCTTTCAGACATGAAAGTAACTATTCTTCGTAAACCTACATGTGGACAAAATTCTTCGCAAGGCATGGCAAAGAAATCTGCCATAATGGGTCCACTACAAAGAATTGTGGCAATGAGTCAACAATGCATCACAGTGCATACTAAACTTCATGAGAGAAGTGCTTTAACATGAGCTAAACATGTAGATCACATGTGTTTTTTTTTCTTTTATTTGTGCAACCTGAGGCAGCCTCCAATACATATTGAATCACTCATATAACATAAAAACCCACAATTTGCATACAGTATTTGCATTGTTTGTAAATATACATGATCCAGTCACATCCATGTGATCACTGCCCATGTTCAATGTCAATGTGCAATAAGCATTGACGGATCACAGGCGGACACGAGCAGTGTAGGATATATAGAGCGCCTAGGGGTCGTGGGAAACAGTGCAGTCGTTGTCGTAATGCAGAAATGAAAAGATTTATCTGACATTCAAAAGGGCATAATTGGCTTTTGAGCCAAGGGCTGAGGTATTTCCGAAATTGCTAAGTTTGTGAACTGTTCGTGTGCTGCTGTGGTTAAAGTGCTCCATACATGGAAAAACAGTGCTATCGAAAACCAGAGTCAAGGCAACTGTGGAGCTTCATGGGCTGTTGATGACAGGGGGAGATTTGTATGGGGAAATAGATGTGCAACTGTTGAGTAACTGTCTGCCCAGATGAACAACGGGACTATCATGAGTGTTTCCTCAATGACCGATCAGCAAATGTTGCCGCGTATGGGCCTCTGCAGCAGGTGCCTGGTTCATACATCCACGCAGACTGCAGTTGATAGGTGATGAAGGATGGAATTTGCGCCACCAGTACTGCAACTGGACATCCACTGAGTGGTGACAGGTGGCCTTTTCACATGAATCACGTTTTATGCTCCATCGGGCAGATGGGCGTTGGCATGTTACGTCCGAAAGCAAACACCCTGTAATTCAATGAATCAACCCCAGTATGCATCTATCCTTGGGGACGCAGGACAATGCAATGCACATATTTCACAGAACTCATGCATTGTTAGAACAGCACCAGGACAAATTTAGGGTCCTCTCCTGGCCACCAAACTCTCCAGATTTAAATCCAATCAAAAATCTGAGAGACCACCTTGATTGATCTGTTTGTGCCATTGAGCCTCAACTTAGAAACCTTACCACTGGAGTCAGCAAAGATCCATATCCCTGTCAGTATCTTCGAGAACTTCATGGAATCCCTTCACGCACGTCTCACAGTTGTTTGAGTTTTTCAGGCTTTTGACAGATGGTCACATAAATGTGACTGGACAATGTATTACTTACATTATGATGTGCTCCCATCATTGCCATGAGATCTCACTCCAAACACCAGTTCAATATGGAACACACAACATTCTTGTCTCCAGACAACTTTCCTGGTGTGCACTGCTTACATTGCGTAATTTATATTAAAGAAATGTTATTGGTAAGCTTGATTTCTCCCAGTATCATATAAAGAATTCCAAAAATATAGAGCGTACAGTTCATTGTTGATAGCCACCTGAACTGGTCACTGTTGTTGCAATTGAGAATGGAGAAAATCAAGTTTCTTGCTGTTGGGTTGGACTGCCACACAAATCAACACAGAGCCTGATGAAGTTCATGTGAACCCAGCAACTCTGCATCATCACTATAGACCATTTACTTTTGGATTAATGAACTGAAATTGGACAAGCACAATATCGTGCACGGAGAATTGGCTATGAAGAAACTGCGGGTGAGGTGGGTGCATCCAGCACAACATTTCAGCATGATGTCTGGCAATGTACAATCAAAATCTGCACGACATTTTGCACTGATTTGTGACTGTTGAATAAACATGGATCCAACGTTACACACTAGAGTCAAAATGGCAGTCAAAACACTGGACAAAGGCTGATGAAAGTGCATCAAAAAAGGAAAGACCAATATGTCAGGTGATAAAGTTATGACCACTTTTTTTTTTTTTTTTTTTTTTTTTTTTTTAAATTCCTGACGAATAATCCACCTAGATTAATTGGAAAAAGGCAGAATCATAATTGGACCCTATTATGCTTCATTGTCAGACCGTCTGGAACTTGCGTTGGTTGAAAGAAGACCAAGGTTGCCACACAAACAAGTGCTCTTTCACCAAGATAATGCACCATCCCACACATCAGACATAACATAGGTGAAAGTGCATGAACTGGACTTCAAATTGGTTCTTCATACAGCATGTTCACCAGATGACTAAGCCACATGTAAAAAGGTCGACACAACATTTGAAATTTTGTTCTCGATTTTAATCATTAGAACACCCATCATGAAAAACCCCACTTTCATGTTATTACTGTTTGTGGTATGATATTCTTCCAATTAAAGGTAGTATCATTCTAACTGTGTTATAATACATAGCATACATTTTAGTTCACATAAGTGAAGGCTTACCATATGTCTGGGATTAGCTCAGATAATCCTGGTTTTTTAGTGCTGTCCGGGGATACCAAAATGTCCCACGTTTGAGAATTTTATGACTGGTGAAAATTTTTTTTATTTTAAATTTTAGAGCTATTTGTTGAACAACGCACTTTTAAACATTCTCTTTCCGAGTCTCTCTCAACATACCTTGGAGCAAGTGCTAACGTCAGTGGAGAGGCTTAACTACCAATTCTGCCACAATTTTTCACTTAAGGAATTTGGCGACAAAATGGGTAATGTGTTTGTATTGTTTTCATGCATGAAGTACTAATCTAACAGCAGAAGTAAATGAAATACGCATCTGATAAATTACCAGCTCAAATAAGCCAGCTTCATCTGGTTCACTAAGAACCACATATCAGAGTGCTGTGTTTTGCAACTGCAGTCAGTGTTTTAAACAGGTATCTGTTGGAGGTTGGTAGTTGGCGATGGGGGGAACAGGCAATGGAGTGAGGTTAAATGGAAGAGGAAGTGGGGAAAGCAGGCTGGGAGGGGGTGGTAGGGATGTCAAGAGTTTAAGAATTATAGAATGTATAACTGTTCGATTCTCATTGAAACACCGGTAGTGTAGAACAATAGGTGCGTAAAATGCAAATAGCATAAATATTGAATTTATGAAATAGAGTGTGGGGGAGAGTGGGCAATGGAAAGGGAGGGGGGAGAGTGGCAGAGTGCTATGGGTTTAACAAGAGATAGTCTTATATTAAAACTGCAAGAAGTCAGTAATGCAAAAAACCTTGTTATGATACCAGAGTGGATGTAGTGTTGTTCTTAATATGTATGTTGTTGTATTCTGTTGTATATATCAAGTGGTGCGCTTTGTGTGTACACATGTAGTTCATTTAATGGTATGATTTGTAGGCACGTATACATATACATATAGTTACTCATCAAACGACGCCACACGTGCTAAGGTGACAACACAACTTATCAGGGGCAAATTACACAGTCTTTTTTTAAGGAAATATTATTTGACAGTTTAATACCCACAATATGAAACACATAAAGAGCAGTGTGTAGCCTGTATGTTAACAAAACATCTCAGATCCTTTTTGCATTGCAATTTCATTGAATACTGCTTTAATGTCACGGGTTGTGGTGGAAAAATTTTATAGTGTGGCATGTTTGTCAATGATCATTTGGAGTAAGTTAATTTCTGTGAATTTATGTAGCTGGGATAAAAGATAGCTGTTATGTGGCAACCACAAGAATTTAATGAAAACTGCTATTAATATTTGGAAATAAATTAAAATGCAAACTTTCAAAGTTATTTCTGTAGCTCTGTGCTGCTTAATATTGGCAATATTCAAATAAAATGTTGTGGCTGTGCAAATGGCGCTGTATTGCACTTTCTGATACTCTGAAAAAATAAGTTATTAGTTTCTTAACATGTAGGGGTGCTAAAGATACATAAAGGTTTCAAGAGTAAATAAATACGTATATTTTACCAAAATGCAACATAAGTACACTTAACAATGTCTCTCACATCTATCCTCATCAAAAAACATGACCACCACAGAAAGTAATTACATCAAATTACTTGGCTGTTTCACAGTCATTAACATTTTAAACATGGAACGAAGGATAATGTACATAATAAATCAATGTCATTCTTAAATACAATTAAGTTGAATGATAACTTTTTTTTTTTTCTTCAAGAATCATGAAATCATTGCACCGTAATTCCGTATGGAAAAATGTTGTTCTCCACAGGACAACCAGTACAAGGCGTAAAACTGTAAAAGGAGAATAAAATAGTAGATTATAAAATTGGAAATAAAGTAGCAAAAACTAAATTAGTATCTGTAGTTATTCTAAGTGTGATACTCTGAAAGTTCAATGTGATAAGTTTTTACTCAGAAAGTGTAAAAATAAAACTGTGTATTGTTTTCATTAAAATATTAAAAGTATAGGCCTAGAACAATGGACACATAAATAGTGAAAGATATAAAGGTCGTAAAATTACCAAAATGGGATTATGTTGAGTATCTAGAATTGCATTTAGTGCCATTAAACATTGTCAATTTTAAAAAGCATGGAAACCGATTAAAAAAAAAAAACATTAAATTATAAAAGCGAAACAGCATGCAGCAACTAATGTTATAGGGGACAGGGTGTGACAGTTACGGTTACCTGCATTTCCTTCTGTTTGGTGACACTGTATGGCGCACACTGTTGCAGTATGTACGGAAGCCAGTCAGCACTTGTACACCCACCTACTGCTAGGGGGTTGGTGTGTGAGCCGTTAATAAAATCATTCAACTGATTTAATGTGTTGCCAGGCTCTTGTAGATGGGGTGAAAAAATCTCAATCCCTTAGGTTCATTGTGCAGTACTTTCAAGTGCGTATTGATAGTTCCAATGGCATGCCTCCATGTTAGAAGATGCTCAGCAAATGCTGTTTTATTACAATGAATTGAAGTGTGCTCTTTGATCCATATTTCAAACGTGCTGCCTGTTTGACCTGTGTAAGGTTTTTTAGAGATTCCACATTTTAATTTACATACACCTGCTGCTGTGAATTTTGAGGCTTTTTCTATTCACATGCTACCTCAGGGTGAAGTGAATAATGTCATTAGTTTTAAACCCTATATGCAAATTGGTATTACGAAATTCTCCAGCAGTAACATCTGAAACCTGTCCTTTATAATTCACAGCCATGTACACTACTTCCTTGTCTCCCTGTTCACCTGTTAGCGTGCTGCCATTGATTTTATGCTGTTGTTGTCTGTTAATTTTATGAACCTCTCTGGTCATTTAGGTAATCCCATTTATACAGAAAAATTTCTTTCAATTTCGTTAGCATAACCTTTTCTCAAAACGGGATTAGTGAAGTGGCTAGAGATCCTACAAAAAAGTTCCAGGCATAACTAATGGGCAAAGTTCGAAAATCAAATTTTCTGTTTTCTGATGGGCAAAAAGCGATGTATAATCATAAGCCCATGAATGCCAGACGCACATGTGCAGGTTAAGCTTCATAATAAAAAAAGTAAAAAGTCCTCATGCCGTGATAAATGCAGTGCTAGTACAAAGATTGAAAATGCTATACACTTTCATGAGCAGTATAGTTTGCGGACAAAGTCATACCACCTGTTTCCATCTTTTTATCCCTAGATATGGTGAATTTGTATATTAACATGCCTGTTTGCAAGCCATTAGAAATAGTTAAGAACAACCGTGAATTAATGGAGCTTCGAGAACTGATGTTTTCCTATTTTAGGTTTAAAGGTAATATATTCCACAAACCCGGGAGGGCCAGCCATGGGAAATTCCCTCATCGGCATTATGACTGAGATTTACCTTAATCATTTAGAAAACTAATTTTTCACTAAGAACCCTGCAACAGCCAGTAAAGTTGTCTGCTATTACCGCTACGTTGATGATGCTATTTTGTAGGTTAAAGGAGATCAAAGCGATTTTAATGACATAGTGGAGAGAATGAGTGCCATTCACCCAAAAATTAGATTTACAGAAAATAAAGAAGCCATCAACTATTTCGACATTACGGTTATAAGTAAGGTGGGTAAACACCGTTTTAGCGTGTACAGAAAACTGACCTGTGCAGACATTATCACTAAGTCCTGGCACCCTGAAAGGATGAAGATGGCATATTTTCAATCCAAGATTAATAGGTTATTAAAACTGCCACTAAGCAAGCACGAGAGGAATAAGAAATCACTGTTATAAAGCACGTTGCAGAGAGCAATGGTTACACGGTCTCAACAGTAACTTAAGTTATTACAGAAAATTAAAAAACAACAATAGCGTGAGATCAATAGTAGCAAGCTAACAGGTGAACAGCAATACAAGAAAATAACACATATGCCCTTGAGTTACAAACGACAGGTATCAGATTGTTGACTTCCATAACTCATTTGCCACTGTAAGAACCATCTAGTGGCAGTTTGAAAACTGGGCAGGCCAGACTGTCAGGTGCAATCTGCTCCTTTTTGGGAAACATTCTAACTGTGTGCTCGGAAGTGGACTTTCCAGATCATCTGTTCATGCAAGTAAGCTGGTCGGCTGCTGTAAGTGGCTAGCTGGTGACCCGGGGACTGCAGCAATCAGATGTATGTCTTGTCCAGCCAAGGGCCGCAGTTCATGGGCACATTGTCCAGTTGTTAGATATTGCTGAATAGCACCTGTAAAGTAATACAGAATTATTGTGAGAGGAAAAAAGGGGAAAACAGTGAGTCCTCTTGCACTACATGCTCAAAACAAATGTACTAACGCAGGACCAGAGGCTTGAAAGTGAATTGCGCGCACAGATGTTATTGCTAGACAATTTTACAATACCAATTTGCATATGGGATTTAAAACTAATGACATTACTCTCTTCAGCCTGAGTATCATATGAATAGAAACGCCTCAAAATTCATGGAAGCAGGTATATATAAACTAAAGTGTAGAAACTGTCGAAACATTTACGTACGTCAAACAGGCAGGACGTGTGTGTGAAATATGCATCAAAGAGCACACTTCTGTTCACAGTAATACAACAGCGTTTGGTGAGCATCTTCTAACATCGAAGCATGCTGTTGGAACTATTGATATGCACTTGAAAGTGCAATGAACATAAGGGACCACCTTCTAACAATGTTGGAAGCAATCGAGATTTTTACACACTATTTGCAAAAGCCTGGCAACACATTAAATCAGTCGAATGATTTTATTAACGGCTCACACACTGTCCCAGAAGCAGGCGGGTGTGCAAGTGCTGACTGACTTCCGTACGTAATGCAAAACTGCGCGCCATACAATACTGCCAAGCAAATGCAGGTAACCATAACTGTCACACCCTGTCAGGGCTTAGTTGCTGTATGCAGTTTCACTTTTATAATTTATTGTTTTATATTTTTTACTGCTTTATACATTATCTGCTTTTTAAAATTGACAATATTTAATGACACTTCATGCAACTCTAGGTACTCAACATAATCCCACTTCTGTAATTTTACTGTTTCACTATTTATATGTCAATTGTTCTAGGCATTTACTTTTAGTATTTTAGTGAAAAAGAATTATAGTTTTATCTTTATGCTTTCAGAGTAAGAACTTATGACCTTGTGCTTTCAAAGTATCACAGTTTGAAAATAGCTTCAGATATTAATTCAGTTTTCACTACTCAATTTCCACTTTTATAATCTACTATTTTATTCTCTTTGTACAGTTTTACATATCCCATCTAGTACCTTAACAGAAGGTTTTTTTTTATGTTATCGACTTTTTGCAGTTTCAGTATAAAACTCACTCTTATTAAACCCATGTGATGCTAGGTATGCTCCCTTTGGTAAAAACTGTGCTAGAAATAAATATAAATGATGCTATTCACACTCATCTGATATTATGTTCAATAGTGTGACATACTGAGAGTTATTGTGTGTGTTACACGAGGGATCTCCAAAATACGGTCTAAAGGTTGCATCTGGTACAAGCTTGAACGAAGCCTTTTAAAATAGTGTGAGAGTCTTCCTGGCTTGTTTAATTCAATTGTAATTTCAAGTTTTCTTTCTTCTGAATGCATGTGAAATATGTCTATTCAAGCTAAAAAGAGGAAATTGAATGTAGGTGTCCTATCTTCAGTACAACGTGGCCATGAAATATTTTGTTATAGAGAAAGCCAACAAATTAATTAGTGTTGTTTGTAATGAATTTATTGCTGTTCTTATGGAATACAATAGTCAGTGCCACTATGAAAAAATGCATGATGCACATTTCGATAGCAGTGCATTTTAATTACAGCTAGAGAGGTGTTTTCTTTACAGAACCAAATGATGTAAAGCTACTCTTTTAGCAAATACAGTGACATGTTGAATTGAAGAAATTGTCTGTAATTTATCCAAACAGTTACAAGAAAAGACATAAGTTTGCTTGGTACCCAACAGACCTGGATGAATCACAGACATCTCTGTTGTCACTCAATTGAGGTATTAACACAGACTTCGAAGTTACTGAAGAACCAGCAAATCTTATTTCCTTGCAGGGTACAGATGGGTGCAGGGGATTGTGTGCCAAATATACAGGTCTCATTGGAACACCACACTACATTCAGTGTGAAGCCAGTGGTGTATCAAACCCTGGAAAACACACTGCACTATTGATCGGGATGCACTTTGGGCAAAATCAGTGGGTGTGTCTTGTGTGAAGAATACTGTTGTAATTTTGGTTTTTAATTTCATTCGATGTCATAGACTCGCTACCGCCATCAATTCAAGCCTTTCCTTCAAGAGGTAGAATCTTTGTCAAGTATTCTCTCATATCACATGGCAGTGAGATGGTTAATGTGTGGTAAAATTTTGCAAAGCTTCCTTTCTTTGAGAACAAAGATGAAATATTTCTGAATGAGAAAAACCATCTTGAATGAAATGAATCAAACTTCAAGAGGAGGACAATATTATTTTTTGTCTTTACAAGCATGTTAAAGATTTTAATCAAAACAAATACTTTCTGAACACAATATCACACAGAAACATTCCTCACATTTTGCCAACTCCCAGTCATCAAATGGTGAACATGTTTAAAGTTCTCCATTTTTGTTCACAAGGTAATTTCTTGGTGATCTGAAGGAGATCTCTTCCAGGTTCTTGTATTTAGACGCTTATTCCAATGAGATCGAGATTTTCCAGAACCCCTTTTCTTGCAAAGTGGAAGATGTCCAGGCACACTGCAAATGGAAATCATTGACCTGCGAGGTGATTATTCCGTGAAGGACCAGTTTAAAGAAGAAACTGTGTTGAGTTTTACAAGTTTCTTCCAGAAGGAAACTACCCCAAGATCAAAGATTTTGCACAAGATTTGTTGTCTGCATTTGACACTACCTATAAGTGGGAACAAACATTTTATTTAGTGAAATTTAGAAAATCTAAACACAAAAACAACAAACATTTATGAAATAGTTTACTCATACAGCAGATTAAGTTAAGAGCCACATTTTCAGAAAATTATGGGTTCCAAAGCTAAAATTCTAAATTTCATTCCTTTCACTAAGTGTGCAGAGGAGAGAGTTGTGCCAGGAGGATACTGCAGTGAAAAACACAAGTTTTTTGGTCAGTACTTCAGTCTAATGACTTGATAATAGAATCGCATGCATGAGTAAGTACTAAAGACTGCCAGAAGCAATTTCCGTCATGTTATGCAGTTTTTGTAGTTATTGTATACGAGATCGTGTTTTGTGCAGCATTTGTAAATATTTCGAGTTCTACACATTTAAGCTATGTATAATAAAAGGAAAGTCTGTAAAGTTTGGCAGTGGCTTCAGAAAATAAAGGAAACAAAAATTACAAACAAAATACCTCTACTAGTCTTCAAAGTAAGTAGTTGTCAACGGCACATAGTTGTTCATCTTCCACACTTTCCAAAAAAGTGGTCTGACAAAATCCAAGATTAAGACAATGTTGATTGCCTTTTTTGACAGCATGGGCTTGATCCATCATGAATATTTATCCAGGGAGATGGAGGAGATAATGAACGGCACGCCATTAACTGTCACTTGGTCTCCAGATCGATTTGGTAGCACTAGGTCCCATGACCTGTAATGACATGAATGTCCAACAAGGCATGACCACACGTGCTTTGAGCAATTCCACAAGAATCGTTTGCTGACAGTTTACTATATTTTTACAGCTGATGTCAAAAGTGTGCTACTACTAGTAGTGATTACTTTGAAGGACACTAAAGGTGTTTTGTTTGTAACTCTTGTTTCCTTTATTTTCTGAGAACTCTGACCAAATCTTTTCGGCACACCTTGTATATTAAAGCTATTTGGAATATATTGTTAATTCTTCAGTTAGAGAATCTTAATGCAAGCAAAAATTAGTTACACAAAGTATGGATGGATAATCCATAAATCTGAGTTTTGCTAATGTTTCAACAATTTCATCTGCCTTGAAAAATGAAAATGTCTGTTGTTTCCAACTGCTTCCATTTAAAATGTATTTTACTTGTAACTGGTTTTTGATAATACTTTTGTTTAATTTGACTTGACATGCTGATTATTAGTGCGCAGTAGAGTAATAATGTAACTAAGAGGTGATTAACAACAGATTGGGAAGATTTTCTGAGCTGCATAGCTTTTAAATTTCAACAGAATATTTGTTTCTAAGTACATGGCCTTGTTGTACATTGGAACATGTTTTCACATTTGGATAACCCTTAATTTTCCAGAGTAATTTTTGTAATTTCAAGAAAAAAACTGCAGCACACAAAAAGTCAATTGGGCTGGATAGAGGCGAAAATCTGAATTAAGGGTTCCAACATACATCACTCTCCTCTACTAAAGATTTATAAAGTGTACCTGAGGTTTTCACTTAAAATTGTGTTTCTGTCAAACAACAATAAATTTCGTTGTTATTTCCTTCTTGGATTTCTAAGAACAGTGTGTTGTTATCTGGTGCCTAATAGGATTCAAAACTTGATGTGTGGCCCTCGTGCTCTGGTAATTTCGAGACCCATGTTAGACTGTGCTTAAAGTTTGTGAAAGTCCAGTCCTTCATTAATTTGCAACACAGCTGGACAGTAATTTTGTTGTCTTTATACCCCCCTCCCCCCAATAAGAAAGACCAAATAACATTTTTATGGGAATTGGGTTGTACTCTCACAGACGTCTAACAGTAACTGCTGTAGGATATCTGTTAGTAACTATATTTACTTCTCACTATTGGCAGACCCATCAATAAAACAAGGACCAACAATGTGATTCACGAAAGCCTGCACCCCAAGTTGACACACTGAGGGGGTTGGTTATCCACTTCTCTCAGCCAATGTGGCTTTACAGCTGACCTGTAGTGCGCATTGTGAAGATTCTTGTGCCTGTGGTTTGTAAATGATGCTTCATTTGTAAACAAAATCTGGTGCAGCTGTAACTGATTTTAAAAGCTATTTCCGTGAAACTGTTGAAGTGAAATGTGGGAAATATAAAATGTGTTTGACTGTAGTATTCACAAAATACTCCCCTGGTTGATCTGACTAGCACATTCTAGCTGCCTTGTAGCAAGATGTGTATTGTAAGTAACCGCTGCTAAAACTTTTGTTTGATTGCGTTCAGATGTTCTGTTTTTTCCAGTGGTGTATTTTATTCTTTATAGTACCAGTTTTTGAATGTTACTTATATGTTTGCAAAGACAGATTGTGAGGGCTTGGCACAATCAGGATATATTTTGGTATATAAATGGACAACTTGTTCTAAGAATTTGGTGACATTTCCCATAAATAAAAGCCTAATCCTCTTTTTTGACAACCCCATGAAACTCTGAATAACTTCATGAGCTAGTTTTCTGATACCTACAACAGCAGAACACATACTGATGGATTTCAAGTGCACAGATAAAACACAAGAACTATACTTATGTAAGGTATAGTAGCCAGATGTTTGTGGGATCTCTTCTCCTGATTGTGTGACAATGTTTTTTGGTGCTGTTACCTTGCAACTATTTGAAAAATTTTTGCACAGTAACTGAAGTCCTCTATGAAGGCTATTTCCAATGCCACAGAAAAAACTGTACAGTCCCACCTTAAAAAAATCATAATTCAGCTGCTATAAATATTAAAAATTGCTTGAATGTCTGAAAATTTGCCACACTGTCTCAACTCAATTTGGTGAAAATCTCGTCTCAACATATTTACTCGTTCTGCAAATGTTTGGAGTGGCCTGTCTTTGCTGCCCTCACTCTGTAGTGAGTAATGTGGTAGTACTGCAGTCCAACGATAGTGCTTTAGTATTTGGCTTTCCTTAATTCTTTTGCTGCTACAGACATGCTCCTTGCATTCTGGTGGCTGTGCTGAGACTGGGCACTTCTGCCAATATGAAATACTTTTCATCCGATTTTTCAAAAACTACACTCCTGGAAATTGAAATAAGAACACCGTGAATTCATTGTCCCAGGAAGGGGAAACTTTATTGACACATTCCTGGGGTCAGATACATCACATGATCACACTGACATAACCACAGGCACATAGACACAGGCAACAGAGCATGCACAATGTCGGCACTAGTACAGTGTATATCCACCTTTCGCAGCAATGCAGGCTGCTATTCTCCCATGGAGACGGTCGTAGAGATGCCGGATGTAGTCCTGTGGAACGGCTTGCCATGCCATTTCCACCTGGCGCCTCAGTTGGACCAGCGTTCGTGCTGGACGTGCAGACCGCGTGAGACGACGCTTCATCCAGTCCCAAACATGCTCAATGGGGAACAGATCCGGAGATCTTGCTGGCCAGGGTAGTTGACTTACACCTTCTAGAGCACGTTGGGTGGCACGGGATACATGCGGACGTGCATTGTCCTGTTGGAACAGCACGTTCCCTTGCCGGTCTAGGAATGGTAGAACGATGGGTTCGATGACGGTTTGGATGTACCGTGCACTATTCAGTGTCCCCTCGACGATCACCAGTGGTGTACGGCCAGTGTAGGAGATCGCTCCCCACACCATGATGCCGGGTGTTTGCCCTGTGTGCCTCGGTCGTATGCAGTCCTGATTGTGGCGCTCACCTGCACGGTGCCAAACACGCATACGACCATCATTGGCACCAAGGCAGAAGCGACTCTCATCGCTGAAGACGACACGTCTCCATTCGTCCCTCCATTCACGCCTGTCGCGACACCACTGGAGGCGGGCTGCACGATGTTGGGGCGTGAGCGGAAGACAGCCTAACGGTGTGCGGGACCGTAGCCCAGCTTCATGGAGACGGTTGCGAATGGTCCTCGCCGATACCCCAGGAGCAACAGTGTCCCTAATTTGCTGGGAAGTGGCGGTGCGGTCCCCTACGGCACTGCGTAGGATCCTACGGTCTTGGCGTGCATCCGTGCGTCGCTGCGGTCCGGTCCCAGGTCGACGGGCACGTGCACCTTCCGCCGACCACTGGCGACAACATCGATGTACTGTGGAGACCTCACGCCCCACGTGTTGAGCAATTCGGCGGTACGTCCACCCGGCCTCCCGCATGCCCACTATACGCCCTCGCTCAAAGTCCGTCAACTGCACATACGGTTCACGTCCACGCTGTCGCGGCATGCTACCAGTGTTAAAGACTGCGATGGAGCTCCGTATGCCACGGCAAACTGGCGGACACTGACGGCGGCGGTGCACAAATGCTGCGCAGCTAGCGCCATTCGACGGCCAACACCGCGGTTCCTGGTGTGTCCGCTGTGCCGTGCGTGTGATCATTGCTTGTACAGCCCTCTCGCAGTGTCTGGAGCAAGTATGGTGGGTCTGACACACCGGTGTCAATGTGTTCTTTTTTCCATTTCCAGGAGTGTATTACGTGAAAAAATTTTAATTGTTGCACACCTTACAGTCTGATACCTTCACTCAATAAAGAACTGAAATTCCTTTCGTTATCCATCATACACACTGCATTACATTACATTAAACAAATCATTTGCACAAAATTTTAAAGATTTTGCAGTGGTAAAAATGCATTGTGTAAACTTTGTCTATGGTTCATTTTAGTTCATATGCTGCAGTGAATGGAGTGTAAACAACATGTTGTTGTTGTTGTTGTTGTTGTTGTCGTCGTCGTCTTGAGTCCTGAAACTGGTTTGATGCAGCTCTCCATACTACTATATCCTGTGCAAGCTTCATCATCTCCCAGTACCTAGTGCAACCTACATCCCTCTGTATCTGTTTAGTGTATTCATTTCTTGGTCTCGTATTGGTGATCCCTTGATGCCTCAGAACATGTCCTACCAACCGATCCCTTCTTCTAGTCAAGTTGTGCCACAAACTTCTCTTCTCCCCAATCCTACTCAATACCTCCTCATTAGTTATATGATCTACCGGTCTAGTCTTCAGCATTCTTCTGTAGCACCACATTTCGAAAGCTTCTATTCTCTTCTTGTCCAAACTAGTTATCGTCCATGTTTCACTTCCATACATGGCCACACTCCATACAAATACTTTCAGAAACGACTTCCTGACACTTAAATCTGTACTCGATGTTAACAAATTTCTCTTCCTCACAAACTTTTTCCTTGCCGTTGCCAGTCTACATTTTATATCCTCTCTACTTTGACCATCATCAGTTACTTTGCTCCCCAAATAGCAAAACCCATCTACTACTTTAAGTGTCTCATTTCCTAATCTAATTCCAGGAGCATCAGCCGACTTAATTCGACTACATTCCATTATCCTCGTTTTGCTTTTGTTGATGTTCATCTTATATCCTCCTTTCAAGACACTGTCCATTCCGTTCAACAGCTCTTCCAAGTCCTTTGCTGTCTCTGATAGAATTACAATGTCATCGGCGAACCTCAAAGTTTTTATTTCTTCTCCAAGGATTTTAATACCTACTCCGAATTTTTCTTTTGTTTCCTTCACTGCTTGCTCAATACACAGATTGAATAACATCGGGGAGAGGCTACAGCCCTGTCTCACTCCCTTCCCAACCAATGCTTCCCTTTCATGTCCCTCGACTCATAACTGCACCTGGTTTCTGTACTAATTGTAAATAGCCTTTCGCTCCCTGTATTTTACCCCTGCCACCTTTAGAATTTGAAAGAGAGTATTCCAGTCAACATTGTTAAAAGCTTTCTCTAAGTCTACAAATGCGGTCACGCAGTTCCAGACTGAAGCGCCTAGAACCGCACGGCCACACCGGCCGGCCGTTTGCCTTTCCTTAATCTAGCTTCTAAGATAAGTCGTAGGGTCAGTATTGCCTCACGTGTTCCAATATTTCTACGCAATCCAAATTGATCTTCCCAGAGGTCGGCTTCTACCAGTTTTTCCATTCGTTTGTAAAGAATTCGTGTTAGTATTTTGCATCCATGACTTATTAAACTGATTGTTCTGTAATTTTCACATCTGTGAGCACCTGATTTCTTTGGGATTGGAATTATTATACTCTTCTTGAAGTCTGAGGGTATTTCGCCTGTTTCATACATCTTGCTCACCAGATGGTAGAGTTTTGTCAGGACTGGCTCTCCCAAGGCCGTCAGTAGTTCTAATGGAATGTTGTCTACTCCTGGGGCCTTGTTTCGACTTAGGTCTTCCAGTGCTCTGTCAAACTCTTTACACAGTATCATATATCCCATTTCATCTTCATCTACATCCTCTTCCATTTCCAGAATATTGTCCTCAAGTACATTGCCCTTGTATAGACCCTCTATATACTCCTTCCACCTTTCTGCTTTCCCTTCTTTGCTTAAAACTGGGTTTCCATCTGAGCTCTTGATATTCATACAAGTGGTTCTCTTTTCTCCAAAGGTCACTCTAATTTTCCTATAGGTAGTATCTATCTTACCCCTAGTGGAATAAGTCTCTACATCCTTACATTTGTGCTCTAGGCATCCCTGTTTAGCCATTTTGCACTTCCTGTCAATCTCATTTTTGAGATGTTTGTATTCCTTTTTGCGTGCTTCATTGACTGCATTTTTATATTTTCTCCTTTCATCAATTAAATTCAATCTTTCTTCTGTTAATCAAGGATTTCTACTAGCCCTCATCTTTTTACCTACTTGATCCTCTGCTGCCTTCACTGCTTCATCCCTCAAAGCTACCCATTCTTCTTCTACTGTATTTCTTTCCCCCATTCCTGTCAATTGTTCCCTTATGCTCTCCCTGAAACTCTGTACAACCTCTGGTTCTTTCAGTTTATCCAGGTCCCATCTCCTTAAATTCTCAACTTTTTGCAGTTTCTCCGGTTTTAATCTAAAGTTCATAACCAATGGATTGTGGTCAGAGTCCACATCTGCACCTGGAAATGTCTTACAATTTAAAACCTGGTTCCTAAATCTGTGTCTTACCATTATATAATCTATCTGAAACCTGTCAGTATCTCCAGGCTTCTTCCATGTATACAACCTTCTTTTATGATTCTTGAACCAAGTGTTAGCTATGATTAAGTTGTGCTCTGTGCAAAATTCTACAAGGCGGCTTCCTCTCTCATTCCTTCCCCCCCAATCCATATTCACCGACTATGTTTCCTTCTCTCCCTTTTCCTACTGACGAATTCCAGTCAGCCATGACTATTAAATTTTCGTCTCCCTTCACTACCTGAATAATTTCTTTTATCTCGTCATACATTTCTTCAATTTCTTCATCATCTGCAGAGCTAGTTGTCATATAAACTTGTACTACTGTAGTAGGCGTGGGCTTCGTGTCTATCTAGGGCACAATAAGGCGTTCACTATGCTGTTTTTGTAGTAGTTTACACGCACTCCTTTTTTTTTATTATTCATTATTAAACCGACTCCTGCATTATCCCTATTTGATTTTGTATTTATAACCCTGTATTCACCTGACCAAAAGTCTTGTTCCTCCTGCCACCGAACTTCACTAATTCCCACTATATCTAACTTTAACCTATCCATTTCCCTTTTTAAATTTTCTAACCTACCTGCTCGATTAAGGGATCTGACATTCCATGCTCCGATCCGTAGAACACCAGTTTTCTTTCTCCTGATAATGACGTCCTGATTATTCCCCGTCCGAAGATACGAATGGGGGCTATTTTAGAACCAGTTGTACAGAACATCTCAGAGCACTGAAAAGTGATCACTCCTAATCAACATCTGCTGACCATCTAAAAGCATTGAATCACCATCCAACAAACACAGAAACTAATTTAAAAATTCTTAAAACTACTAACGGCCTATACCAAAAATTAACACTAAAAAAAAAATTATCATATTCAAAAATCAATAGCCGCAGGAAAGAAGGTACTAAATAAATAGACATCACAATGCAAGAAAACTGCATATGAGCATCCTCCAAAATTGAATTCCCCTCCACCACATACTCCACACCATTCACTCTACCCGTCTATCCATAACTCCCTCATTTCCCTCCTCTCCTGTCCCCTTTTTCTCTATCTTTGACATTCTACCCTCCACCCCCACAAAAGCTATGCATCACAAACATCAACAACACTTCAAATGATGTGTGTGCCATGTCCCAAACATACAACAAAACAAATGAACACCATACAGCCACACCTACATGTAATGGCAGCAGAAAGTGAAGGAAATAATTGTGTTAAACTGACATAAATATGGGAAAAGCACCACAACATCAAAAACTAACCTATTAAATAACCAGTATATAGTGATTCTGTTGGAAAATAACAATAAAATACAAAAGGTTTTGTTGATTGCAGATGACAAGCTGTAGATTGTGTAGAAGATGTAAAGCCACCAGCATAAACAACCAATAGTTTCATGTGAGGTATGTAAAGAAATGAATACACTTACTTTATTTCCAAATTCACTATAAAACTAAAACCTGTAGGCATATCGTAAATGGGCACTGAATGCCTCAACCCTATAATCTGTGTCCTAACTCCGTACTGCACGCAACCCAACGTAAAATATTTGACAATAATCGGTCCTTTTACAAATGTAAATGTTCTGTGCAAAAAGTTCAAATAACTCACACAAGAGGGTAACATGTAACAATAATTTTGCAGAAAGCAATGAATAAACCCACTGAAGATAGCACAAAAAGTGCAGAAACATATCTGGGTGAAAACAAAACTACAGAATGGTGTTTTGGACAACATGGAAATCCTCTCCAATAATATGTACCATTTCATTTGTTAGTAATGGGCATGTCTACTACTGGACAGCATATCAACCAACTTTAAGATTGAAGAATAATACACTTTTTGTTGTTGTTAACAGTATTCCAAACTTCACTGTTGGCAGTAAGCATGACTTTGTTCCTAGTTCATGATACTAATGCTATTCCTTCAGCACATTTTGGCAACTGACAAAATAGATGTAGTTCAGTTTTAGCATTTACTTTTGTTTTCTTCTCGATCCTATTGTCATATCCTGCATCACTTTCCAGTTTTAGCAGTCACGTACCACTTATTGCTGATTTCTTAGTACCAAACTCTCCTTTATTCTTCACAATCTATTTTTCAGTAATGCTTCGTAATTACAAATGGTTATTGAGCTGCTCTGCCCTTATATGTATCTACTGAATTTCCCATAGACAGCAATTCACAAACTCGAACTCATACTAAGTTTCTTCAAAAGGAGTCTTGAAATTCAGTATTTACAGAGCAGTTTCTGCTCCTATAAGATTTCTTATATTCAAAAAATCTGAGCTCCATTTAATATATACTTGGGTCAACAGTTAAAATGTCAGGAAGGCAGAAACTGAGCACAACTGGTCACATTCATGGCATCCTGTCAAAGCCTCAGCCACTGACATGGTAAATCATCATTCTTGTGGCTGTATTGACCAAAGGGTCAATTAATAACTGAAGTTCATGTGAAGAGAGGGATCAAACTCAAGAACTGTTTCCAATGTCTGACTAGAACCCAAAAGAAATCTTGTTCCAACATGACATTGCACATCCACACACAAATCTCACATTGTTGTTGTTGTGGTCTTCAGTCCTGAGTCTGGTTTGATGCAGCTCTCCATGCTACTCTATCCTGTGCAAGCTTCTTCATCTCCCAGTACCTACTGCAACCTACATCCTTCTGAATCTGCTTGGTGTATTCATCTCTTGGTCCCCCTCTACGATTTTTACCCTCCACGCTGCCTTCCAATACTAAATTGGTGATCCCTTGATGCCTCAGAACATGTCCTACCAATCGATCCCTTCTTCTAGTCAAGTTGTGCCTCAAACTTCTCTTCTCCCGAATTCTATTCAATACCCCCTCATTAGTTATGTGATCTACCCATCTAATCTTCAGCATTCTTCTGTAGAACCACATTTTGAAAGCTTCTATTCTCTTCTTGTCCAAACTATTTATCATCCACGTTTCACTATCATATGTGGCCACACTCCATACAAATACTTTCAGGAACGACTTCCTGACACTTAAATCTATACCCGATGTTAACAAATTTCTCTTCTTCAGAAACGCTTTCCTTGCCATTGCCAGTCTACATTTTATATCTTCTCTACTTCGACCATCATCAGTTACTTTGCTCCCCAAATAGCAAAACTCCTTTACTACTTTAAGTGTCTCATTTCCTAATCTAATTCCCTCAGCATCACCCGACTTAATTCGACTACATTCCATTACCCATGTTTTGCTTTTGTTGGTGTTCATCTTATATCCTCCTTTCAAGACGCTATCCATTCCGTTCAACTGCACTTCCAAGTCCTTTGCTGTCTCTGACAGAATTACAATGTCATCGGCAACCTCAAGGTTTTTATTTCTTCTTCATGGATTTTAATACCTACTCCAAATTTTTCTTTTGTTTCCTTCACTGCTTGCTCAATATACAGATTGAATAACATCGGGGAGAGGCTACAACCCTGTCTCACTCCCTTCCCAACCACTGCTTTCCTTTCATGCCCCTCATCTCTTATAACTGCCATTTGGTTTCTGTACAAACTGTAAATAGCCTTTCGGTCGCTGTATTTTACCCCTGCCACCTTCAGAATCTGAAAGAGAGTATTCCAGTCAACATTGTCAAAAGCTTTCTCTAAGTCTACAAATGCTAGAAATGTAGGTTTGCCTTTCCTTAATCTTTCTTCTAAGATAAGTCGTAAGGTCAGTATTGCCTCACGTGTTCCAGTATTTCTACAGAATCCGAACTGATCTTCCCCGAGGTCGGCTTCTACTAGTTTTTCCATTCGTTTGTAAAGAATTCGTGTTAGTATTTTGCAGCTGTGACTTATTATACTGATAGTTCGGTAATTTTCACATCTGTCAACAACTGCTTTCTTTGGGATTGGAATTATTATATTCTTCTTGAAGTCTGCGGGTATTTCCCCTGTCTCATACATCTTGCTCACCAGATGGTAAAGTTTTGTCAGGACTCGCTCTCCCAAGGCTGTTAGTAGTTCTAATGGAATGTTGTCTACTCCCGGGGCCTTGTTTCGACTCAGGTCTTTCAGTGCTCTATCAAACTCTTCACGCAATATCATATCTCCCATTTCATCTTCTATTTCCATAATACTATCCTCAAGTACATCGCCCTTGTATAGACCCTCTATATACTTCTTCCACGTTTCTGCTTTCCCTTCTTTGCTCAGAACTGGGTTTCCATCTGAGCTCTTGATATTCATACAAGTGGTTCTCTTTTCTCCAAAGGTCTCTCTAATTTTCCTGTAGGTAGTATCTATCTTACCCCTGGTGAGATAAGCCTCTACATCCTTACATTTGTCCTCTAGCCATCCCTGCTTAGCCATTTTGCACTTCCTGTCGATCTCATTTTTGAGACGTTTGTATTCCTTTTTGCGTGCTTCATTGACTGCATTTTTATATTTTCTCCTTTCATCAATTAAATTCAATCTTTCTTCTGTTAATCAAGGATTTCTACTAGCCCTCATCTTTTTACCTACTTGATCCTCTGCTGCCTTCACTGCTTCATCCCTCAAAGCTACCCATTCTTCTTCTACTGTATTTCTTTCCCCCATTCCTGTCAATTGTTCCCTTATGCTCTCCCTGAAACACTGTACAACCTCTGGTTTAGTCAGTTTATGCATGTCCCATCTTCTTAAATTCCCACCTTTTTCCAGTTTCTTCAGTTTTAATCTACAGTTCATAACCAATGGATTGTGGTCAGAGTCCACATCTGCCCCTGGAAATGTCTTACAATTTAAAACCTGGTTCCTAAATCTGTGTCTTACCATTATATAATCTATCTGAAACCTGCCAGTATAACCAGGATTCTTCCATGTATACAACCTTCTTTTATGAATCTTGAACCAAGTGTTAGCTATGATTCAGTTGTGCTCTGTGCAAAATTCTATCAGGCAGCTTCCTCTTTCATTTCTTATCCCCAATCCATATTCACCTACTACGTTTTCTTCTCTCCCTTTTCCTACTACCGAATTCCAGTCACTCATGACTATTAAATTTTCATCTCCCTTCACTATCTCAATAATTTCTTTTATTTCATCACACATTTCTTCGATTTTTTCGTCATCTGCAGAGCTAGTTGGCATACAAACTTGTACTACTGTAGTAGGCATGGGCTTCGTGTCTATCTTGGCCACAATAATGCCTTCACTATGCTGTTTGTAGTAGCTTACCCGCATTCCTATTTTTTTATTCATTATTAAACCTACTCCTGCATTACCCCTATTTGACTTTGTATTTATAACCCTGTATTCACCTGACCAAAAGTTATGTTCCTCCTGCCACCGAACTTCACTAATTCCCACTATATCTAACTTTAACCTATCCATTTCCCTTTTTAAATTTTCTAACCTACCTGCCCGATTAAGGGATCTGACATTCCACGCTCTGATCTGTAGAATGCCAGTTTTCTTTCTCCTGATAATGACATCCTCTTGAGCAGTCCCCGCCCGGAGATCTGAATGGGGGACTATTTTACCTCCGGAATATTTTACCCAAGAGGACGCCATCATCATTAACCATACAGTAAAGCTGCATGCCCTCGGGAAAAATTACGGCTGTAGTTTCCCCTTGCTTTCAACCGTTCGCAGTACCAGCACAGCAAGGCCGTTTTGGTTAGTGTTACAAGGCCAGATCAGTCAATCGTCCGGACTGTTGCCCCTGCAACTACTGAAAAGGCTGCTACCCCTCTTCAGGAACCACACGTTTGTCTGGCCTCTCAACAGATACCCCTCCGTTGTGGTTGCACCTACGGTACAGCTATCTGTATCCCTGAAGCACGCATGCCTCCCCACCAATGGCAAGGTCCATGGTTCATGGGGGGTACAAATCTCACAACTGGGAATATATCATCAAATTGGGTTGAATATCACTGTCTCATCCACCCTGTAGCCCAAACCTAGAGGCTTCAAAGTTCCAGCTATTTGGACCACAAAAGTATTATCCACATGGAACACTTTGAACGTCACCAGAGTGTAATTCATGCAGTGAAAATATGGTTACATGCACAGGCCAAGTGCTTTTACCAACAGGGAATACATACCCTTTCACAACACTGACAAAAGCCCATAAAACATGATTAAGATTATGTAGTGAAGGAATACATATAAAAGAAATATTAACTGTTATTGTTACCAAATTCTAACTCTTAAGAATGAATTATGTTCTGAGAAGAAGACTGTGGACATTATTTATTGAACAACCCTCATTTTATGTATACAGCCAATTGTTGATCTTGGCAGCTGAGACATCGCACTATGGCTTAGGAATAGCACTGTTTCAATAGAACACTAATGGGCTTGAACACAGAATCTATTCAACTTCAAAAATTCTAATACTTGCCCAGAGGAATTACTCCCAGATAAGACGACAGGCCTTTGCGATATAGCCAATGGTACCATGAAACTCCTCATCCTCTCTTTATGGAGCACACTTCCATCTCATCACTAATCATAAGCCCTTGGTGGTAATATTCTTTGGTCTGCGCAGTAGTCAACTAGAGTGGACAGCACAGCTCCCGCACTTATTTCTGGTACTGCAATTTAAAAATTCATCAGAAGTCCGCAACTAAATATGCTAATGCCAATACATTGCCCCACATGCCCATGGGTCCTGGCATCATTTGACAGAAGGGCACAGGTCGGCATCCAGATCGACTTGTCAGCCCAGTATGTTGTGCAACAGCCACTGAGCGAGCGGGTCCCACAAGACATCAATGCTTCAGCATGTCCTGTGTGTTGCCTGTGGGGTCTGTAGAGAAGTGTCAATGACGGAATGGTGGGCTGCTTGGTTTAACTGTGCTTGGGCAGGAAGAGAAAGGAAAGGAGAGTAGCACGGAGAGGGAAAGGACTATGCTGGTGAGCCCGGGGGAGGGAAAGGTTTGTTTGTTTTGTTTTGTTTTGTTTTAGGGCACAAAAAACAACTGGGGCCATATGCTCCCAAGTCAACACTACAGGACATGAACACAGTGAGGAAGGAAACGACTATACGTTAGTCCCAATGGACAGAATAGGAGACAGCTAAAGACAGGCATGTGGAAAAGGCCTAAAAAAAACCATCAAAAATGCAGGTCCAAAACTAAAAATTAAGTGGTTTTCGCCATATTGCTTCAGCCAATAAAAAGTAAAATACAGTTGACAGCCTGCGTGTCATTCGCTAAAATGGCTGATAAATCAGACAGGAAACCCAAGCTGGAACATAAATTGTTAAAAAAAGGGCATTACACAAGGAAATGGTGAGCAGTTAAAATTTGGGCGCAATGCCTACAAAGTGGCGGGGTAGCGCCACTGAGCAAATGACGATGGCTAAAAAGGCAGTCCCCAATATGCAGCCAAGTTAAAAGAATCTCTTCCTGGCAGGAGGGCCGAGAGGAGGTCGTCCAAGGTGCAGAGAGAGGCTTAATAAGCCAAAGCTTATTCCTGTGAATCGAGGACCACTGACGATGCCAAAAGGAAACCACCTCCTGACAAATGGCAGCGCAGAGATCATCAGAGGGAATATAGGTACTTGTGGGCTGAGGTACAAGGACAGCAGCCTTCACAGCAGCATCAGCAGCCTCGTTTCCTGGCAGACCAACATGATCAGGGACCCACAGAAACATGACATTGGCTCCACCAAGAGTGAGCAAGTGACAGTTTTCCTGGGCTTGCTGCACTAAGGGATGAGTTGGGAAGGCAGTGTCGTACTCCGTGGCCTGATACAAGGCGAAAAGCTTGGCTGTAAATACTGAGGAATGTGCCAGAAGTTGATATTGAAAGACACAGGTGCCAATGACGAAGGCACACCAGACCCTATGGTCAGTCCAAGAGCCATCAGTGTATACAAAGGTACTATCGCAAAGTCCCATGCGAAGGTCGTGAAACTGAAGGCAATAGACTGAGGCTGGAGTAGTGTCCTTAGGAAGCGAATGAAGGCCAAGGTTAACATGGGCTGGTACAAACAGAGGAGGGTGGTTCGATCGGAACACCAGGAAATACCATTGAGGACATGTAGGACATTTGAGGGACTGTGTACCGTGGCAGGCTGCCAGGTAAGATACATGGGAGGACCATGAGAATTTCTTTTTGAGCAGGAGCCCCAGGAATTTTGTGGTGTCAACTAAGGGAAGGGCAAGCAACAGGCCCAAGATAGATAGATGGTGGGAGAAACCATTTTCACTGCCAGAAATTCACACAGATGATTTTGTCAGGGGAAAAGCAAAAGCCATTGTCGATGCTCAAGGAGTGAAGACGATCAAGACAGCACTGAAGACTCCGCTCAGTGAGACAGGTCCTTTGAGAACTGCAATAGATGGCAAAATCATGGACAAAAAGGGAGCCGGAGATGCCCGGTGGGAGACAGGCCATTAGAGGGTTAATGGCAATAGCAAAGAGGATGATACCCTGGATGGAACCCTGAGGCACACCGTTTTGCTGGGTAAAGGTGTCTGACACGCACCTTGAAAACTCAATCTTGTAAGTGCCCGAAGAAAACAGGGCGGGCGCCCACAGAAGCCCCACGTGTAAAGAGTATGGAAGATACTAGTTCTCCAGCAGGTGTCGTACGCCTTTTCCAAATCAAAAAACAGCCAGTCTGGGATTTCCACAGAAAACCAATCACGCCATGGGTGGACAAAGTAACAATATGGTCAACTGCAGAATGCTGTGCTCTGAATCCATGGTGTGCAATCGTTAGTAAATGGCGAGACTTGAGCCATGAAACCAGCCGAGCATGAATCATATGATCCATCACCTTGCAAACGCAGCTGGTAAGAGAGATGGGGCAGTATAGCTAGAAGGAAGGTTTTTGTCCTTACTGGGCTTATGTATGGGTATGACGAGGAAATGTGCCCTCAGCTCAGACACGCTTGTACGTGTTAAGCAGAAAGTGCTTGCCTGCAAGAGAGAGGTGCTGCAATCTGAATGTGGATGGCGTCTGGCCTTGGGGGCAGAGGATCGGGGTGAACTGAGAGCATGATCTAGCTCCCTCATAGTAAAGGCGGCATTGCAGCACTCACTATTCTGAGAAGAGAAGGGTATCGCCCGAGCCTCCTCCACTTGTTTCCAATGGATGAAGGCAGGGTGATAGTGGGAAGAGCTCAAAATTTCCACAAAATGGCGGTCAAAGGTGTTGGAGATAGCTATAGGGTCCACGATGACATCGTCAGCTACTGTCAGGCTGGGAATTGGGGACTGGATCTTGGGTCCAGAGAACCGTCGGAGGTTGGCTCACAGGACAGAGGAAGGTGTGGAACTGTTAAAAGAACTAGTGAATGAAATCCAGCTAGCTCTTCTGCTATCCCGAAGAACTCAACAACACTTTCCACGCATTGTTTATAACGAATGCAGTTTTCCAGCGTAGGGTGATGGTTAAAAATGCAGAGAGCATGTCTCCGTGCGCGAATTGTGTGCCTCAGTCCACCAAGGGACTGGGACACAACGTGGCAAAGAGGTGCGAGGAATGGAATGTTCTGCAGCAGTAAGGATAACGTTGGTGAGGTAGTCCACCGGTCGTCACAACTGGGGAAATCTTGTTCTTCGAAGGTTGCCAGGGAGGAGTAAAGCTGCCAGTCAGCCTAAGGTAAGCTGCCAATTGGGTGTGTGTGCGGATGGGGTAGGAGCAGCAGAGGGAGAGCACATGGGAAATCGTCACTCGAGTAGGCATCAGAAAGAACGGACCACTCAAGGCAATGGGCAAGCTGGGTAGTGCAAAAGGATGGGTCCAAATGGGAATAGGTGTGCGAGGAGTTGTAAAGGAAAGTGGGTGCTCCAGTGTTAAGGCAGAAGAGGTTAAGTTGGTTAAGTAGGTCAGCCAAGAGGGCACCTCCCTGACAGGTCCTGGAGAACCCCAAAGGGGATGATGTGCATTAAAGTCACCGAGTAGCAAAAAAGGGAGGGGGAGGGGTAGCTGCACAATAAGCTGAAGGAAGTCTGCCCTAGTGACACGCGATTGACAGAGGGACGAAAATGGTACAGAGGAAAAAGTCAGGCAGGGAAGGAAAAGACGAACTGCAACAACTTGAAGATAGGTATTCAGGGAGATGGGTTGACTATGAGGGTCATCCCGTATGAGCAGCATGATGCCCCCATGAGATGGAATGCTGACCTCAGTGGGAAGTTCAAAATGAATCGGTAAGTAATGTGAAAGTTCAAAGCGGTCGTGAGGGCACAATTTCGTTTGCTGAAGGCAGAGTACAAGGGGATGCTGTGCTGCTAAAAGCAGCCATAAATCCTCTTTGTGGGACTGAAGGCCATAAATGTTCCATTGGAGGACAGTCATGAGGAAGAAGAGATGTAGGGGGTGTCAACTAGGCGGCTGCCAAGTGACAGCCAGTGTAGAGTTGCTACTATAGGGCACAGAAGCAGGAGGATCCTGCTCCATGGGGTCCACAGAAGCATCGGCATGCTTGGGTGGTCGGTTTGTGGAGTCCAATGCTCAAAAACTGTTGGTGGTGCGCACAGGCGAGACACAGGCCAGCCAGGCTATGGGACCACGTGGCGACACCATTGAGCAGTATCTTCGAGTTGGCGAAGGAGAAGACCACTTATCTTTAGCAGACTTCTTCGAGCCCTTCTGGTTAGAGGAATACTTGGGTGTTGTTTGGCTGGAGGGATGGAGGAAGACTTGGGTGTTGTTTGGCTGGAGGGATGGAGGAAGACTTGGGTGTTATTTGGCTGGAGGGACAGAGGAAGTCTTCAAGGGAGTAATACTTCTGTCCTTTCCTGCCTACTGGTTGTGTAGCAGGTGGCTTTGCCCCTTGAGGTGAGAGTTTAATGGTTTGTTGCACAGCGGGACGGCGATGCTACCTTGACACTGGGTGATTTCCCAACCTCTGAGCCGAATTTGAGGTCACGTGTCTGCATGGCCATGTCCTTCATGGAGCGAGGGGTACCAAGACCAGAACTATAGGTGCCAGACGCGAGAACACAGGTTTTGCGACTAGCCAGTAACTTGAGAGCTACTGGGTAAGGCACTTCTTCCTTTAACTGAACCTCTTGAAGAGCCCACTCATCTAGATATAGGGAACAATCCTGAGAGGCGGCATGGCAACCATTACAGTTGATACAGTGGGGAGAAGGAGGCAGACATTCACCCTCGTGTGCATCCCTGCCACAGGTTACCCATTTGGCTGGGTGTCAACAAGATGTTTGAGTGTGGTTGAAACGATAACACTGGTAGCAGCGCATTGGATTCGGAATGTACGGCCAGACTGTGACAATTTCATAACCTGCTTTGATATTGGACAGCAGCACCACCCTATCAAAGGTGAGGAAAAGAGTGTGGGTGGGCACCAAGGAGGAATCGACCTTTTTCATCACACAACGGAAGGCAATGACACCCTGATCAGAGAGGTAAGATTGTATTTCAGCCTCAGTTAGACCGTCAAGCAGCCTGGTGTAAATTACACCGTGGGAAGAATTCAAAGTTCTATGTGCCTTGACATGAACAGATTAGCCTTGGAGAAGCGAGGCAGCAAGCAATTGTGTTTGAGAATCAGAAGCCGTCTCCCAAAGCAAATTGCCATTTCATAAATGAGAGCAGGATTCCACACAGCCAACAACTGCATCAACACCTTTCTGGATAATAAACAGATTGACTGCGGCAAATGACTGACCGTCATCAGTATGTGAGGCCACAAGGAACCGCAGTGCAGTGGGAGGGGTCTTCGAATAAGTAGCCTCGTTACATTTACGTTTCATAGACGCCAATAGGGGAGAATGATTGACTCATAACGAGGAAATACCCCATAATTGCCCGCATCTCCTATGACGCGCTCCTTCCAGCTGCGGGCCACCTTCACAAGGGGGTGATTGTTCACACCTCTCGAACACCTGCCGGAGGGACCAATCGGCAATTTGGAAAGGTTACAGCTCAGGCAATCAGCCCTCCCTGGGCCTGGCCTCTACCAGGAGGTCTGTGTGAACCCAACCTGTTGACCCGGGGCTGGGAATTACGCATTACTCAGTCACCTGTTACACATCAGACACATTGGCCGGCTTTCAGGAGCACACAGGGAGGAAGAAGAAAAAGAGGATCCTCAAACGCCAAAGTGGAGGAATGAGAGAAGAAGGGGAACAAAGAAAGGAAAAGGGAGCCAAAAATAAAATTGAGACCGTTCGCACGTCAGCGACAGAATGCAGAACATTCCCAATAATACCCCAGACATGTTCCCCAAGGGAGGGCAAAAAGAATAGCAAGAGGATAGACGAGCAGCCCGGAAGGGAAAAAGTGCTGCAAAGGCTGGGGCCCCGTGGTAGCCAAGTACAAACCCACCAAAGAGTGGCGAGCCCAGGAGGGACACACACACACACACACACACACACACACACACACACACACACACACAAAGGCATGTATGAGGCTGGTGTGGGAGCAATGAAGGATATGAGACCAGAGGGATTATGGGACCAAAGGGAAGGTTGCGAGAGTTCCCACCTGTCCAACTATCTCTTGGCCACAATTGGGTAGTGGCCTTTTATGCAACTAAATGAATAGGCTACTGTATTTACTTGAATCTAAGCCTCACTTTTTTCCAGTTTTTGTAATCCAAAAAACCACCTACAGCTTAGAATCGAGTGCAAAGTAAGCGGAAGTTCTGAAAAATGTTGGTAGGTGCCACCACAACTAACTTCTGCCGTCAAATATATGTAGCGCTACACAGGCATGCTTTGCAGGCACGAAGATAAATACTGGCGCCAAAACCTCTGCATCAGTAAATAAATTGAAAGAAAAGGCAGAAGAATGTAAACATTATGTCACGTATTTTTTCGCGTTTGCTGTCTAATAAACTATGAAACTAGAGTGAGACAACAGCAAACGCGGAAGAATATACATATCATGTCATATTTATATTCGTATTAGTCTTATGCTGAATAGTGATACAGTCAGAAATGAAGCACGGCAACTGACTAGATTTTTAAATCTAAGATGACTAATTTCTGTGCAGAATGTAATGTACTGAAGAGGCGCCTGCAGAGATTTTCAAACGGGGAAACATTTTCGCTAAAGTCTCGTTCAGATCATCATCTATCATACACAGTCTATTATTTGGTTCTTGTTGATCATTATCAAAGAAAGTAGCAGTGTAAGTAACAACAAATAGCAGTGACTTGCCATTGTTCTGCTTATGAGAATTCCTCTTTTTTATTGTAAGCGGCGGTAGCGCACACAAAAGCAAGCCATGTCGCGAGCGGCGACAGGTCATAAACACTCATTATCAGAATGCAACAAACAATGCATTTTCAGCTTAGAGTGACGTAAACACCCATAACAAACAGAACGGCACTTATAATATTAAAGCAAAATTAGCAATCGATTCAAACCAGACGAAGCACGTGAAAAAGGAAGGGTACCCGTATAAATACGGACGGAGCCTGACACATAGCAATGGCTACTTGGTGAAGCTTAACTGTTAAGCTTATGACTCAAACCAAACTACTGTAGCTGTATCTTTATCCATTTGACCTAAATTGTGTTTCATGTTACAACAGACCAACTTTGTTTCGATTTGGAGGTGCGGTCTAAAACGTTTCTCCCCCCCTTGAATTTCGAGTCTCAAATTTCAGGTGCGGCTTAGATTCGGGAACATTTTTTCCCCTTGATTTCGAGTCTCATTTTTCAGGTGCAGCTTAAATTTGAGTGCGGCTTAGATTCGAGTAAATACGGTACATGGTTGCTTTAAATGGTGGGTCTGCCTTTGATGCATAAGGAAATTCCTGTGACCCAATCTACCCAATATACTCATCAGTTCCCATTTCACCCCCTGCTCCCAACCTCTTATCCGTGTCTCATGTCCCTGTAAATGACCTGGATACAAGACGTAGGCCATACATCTCCCCTCTCTATTGCAATCCAGTCACTGACATTTTCTACCCCATCAAACTGGCCAAGAGACACTTGGACCAACAAGTTACTGGGCATGCTGCACAACTCAATGTGCTTGACTTCTATGACTGCTTCATAGCCCAATGCCATCTAGATTCCTCTCACAACCAGCACTTTTTTAATAGTTCAATAGGAAACTCTCCCTGTAACATATCATTTATTCCCGTAATCCCCTGTGCTCAACCTTTGCAGCCATATCTTGCAACTGCCTCATCTGCTCTCCTGCCCCTACTCCAGCCTTACACATGCCTTCTCTCCTCCAGCTCACTTGGACAGTCTTTCCTTCTATCTTCTTCTCCACTATCCCTCTCCTTCTCTACCTCCCCCATCACCGCAGATCTTCTGATGGCACACTGTAGATCCCACTAACCTATCCCTGCTAAGTCTCTGCACACTCTCACAGGCAGCACTACAGCATCATCCCCCGCCCTTTTCCTACTACCCATCCTTATCTCTTTCATAACTCTACTACCCACTCTTTCTGATGAAAGAATTTGTCCAAAAGCTGAATAATGTAGGAATTTGTCCCAATTCATATTGTTATTATTCTTCCATTCCTGAGTTTTTCCACTGCTTATATATTACTAAGTGTGTGTCATTACTATAGTACGAACTCTGAGTTTATTTACAATAAATAGTGTTTCTTAGCATTTATTATAAACTTTCTACACACCAAAATTCTATATCTGTTGCTGAACTTTGCATTTGGGGCACTCGTATACACCTGACAAAATTTTTCTCATTTTGTCCACACATCGTTTGTGACACACTACACCACATTCACAGACAATTCCCTGGAAAAGAGAGAAACAATTAAAAAGCATTTTATAAACCACATTTTATAAACCAATATTCAAAAAATTTCATACATAATCATAAATTTCTAAAATGTTATAGAATTATGACAGAGAGATTTCCTTCAGGGAGTGCTATAACAGTAATAATGGGAATGCAGGAACATAATCTGTGAGAATGGAAACCACCAACAAAGATTTTAGAAACATATTAATCTTGGAAACCAGCATTGTTGCATTTTTTTCTTTTTTTTTAACGCACATGCATTTACAGAGGTGTGAGTTGGGGTTGTCTCATTAGTCTTCTGACAGGTTTCATGCTATCATATAAAATACAGCTAACTATCATATAAAATACAGCTAACTAATATATAAAATACAGCTAACATTTCTTGGGATCACAATTTGTCCATAGGTGTAATTTTCCCAAGTTCAAGTTCCTTCTTTAATTTGATTCAGCAAGAAGACTGGAAATATTTTTCATATTTTGTTTCTGCAGTCATACGCAGGACTAATTTGATTACTAGTATGAATTAATGCTCATTTAAGGCAACAGATAACCACTATTAATAGTTGTGATGCAAAACTTTGTCCCTTTAAAAAAATTCTTCTGTACACAAGTACTTTAATTACTACAAATTTAAACAGTATACCTACAATTACCAATTTTCCCTGGCTTATTTCACAGTGAAAGAGGGTTTGGTGAGGTCAGATCACTACAGCAGACAAGCAAAGTATTTTAGCAAAAGAATGCATTATCAACAAGTGCATTGATGGTTGGAGCACAAGTTGTCCCAGAAAATGATACACTCAGATTTTATGTGGCTCTCTTACAGACTATGACAAGGCATGCACCCCAAAATTGGGAATATTACAGTTCCAACACACCAGTCAGCAAAGAACTTAAAGTCACTGTCAGCAAACATTCACTCCATGCAAAGACCACACAAACAACTAACTGAATTTTGTATAGCACCCAAGACAATTTTTGCTTACAGACTCTGATATTCTTGCAGACTTTGATACTAGAAATCTCAAATTAACTGGCAAAAAATGCAATGAACCTGTTCAGGCAGCTTCCTATCACTTCAGTGAGTATTTTTGAACGCAGACCATCAGCATAACTGTGGGCAGCACCACTTTCCTTGTTATATTAGACAGGTGCACAAGTAAGTTAGTGGGCTTCAGCACCCAGCCATCACTGACAAAGTGACAAATTGTTCTATAGTTCATATATTTTACATGTCTGCCTCAATATAGTAATTTGTCCATGAATTATTCTATTGTGATGGGGTGTATCATAATTAACACAAAAAATGGGTAAAATTTCTTCTTCTCTACATACATAAATTTAAGTCCCCTGCCCACTTCTGCCTGTGTATTCAGGCTAATCTCAGGAATGATTGTTCATATTATGATATTTCTTTTACCAACAGGTACACCAAATTATGAGAAAGGCTTGTGTATTTAACTTATAAATATTTTGTGCAAACTGGCAGGACTATTATGAAAAATTCAACAGTCACTGTGAAAATGATGCCGCTATCATCTAGCAATGAATGGTGCAACTCAGAGTGAGGGCTGCTATTATGCGATCGAGAGCTTCCACTGGGCTGTTACTGTGTGATCGAGAGAGTCCATTTGATCTTCACTGTTCTCACTCACTCCAAGACACTACTGTCATGATTGTGTGACGTATTTTCGTTTTCCATTCTGGGGTTTGTACATTTTGTGCTGTCTGCATATTTTCCTGGATCAGGCAGTGGCAGATACAGAAAAACCCCAAGAAGGGAGTACTAAAGATATCTTGAGCTACCTTTACTTTTACCGTAATAAAAATAATTAACTCACATGCAAAGTTTAAGAAAGTTTTATTTGAACTGATTATAAACATATACAAGACAATGCCATCTTATGATATAAAAAAGTTACAGTTGTGGTTCTCTTTCTTAAATGATGAATTCTAAGTGCCTATTCTTCCTGGCAAATTGGTTAATTACATTATCAATAGGACAATCAATGTCAGGGTGAGTGTTCAACAGAGCTAAGCCATTAAGTCGATCCTCCTCGACTGTTGACCTCAGCCATGTCTTTGAATGCCGCATTGTTGAAAAACTTCTTTCTGCTGTAGCAACAGATGCAGATACACAAGCAAATATTTTGCATAGTGTGTGCAAAGTAGGATAGATAGATCTAGGACAAACAGACAACACTTGCATAACAGAATCATGATCATTAAGGGCATTTTTGTCCTAGGTATGTATAAGATATGATGATGCGGACGCGTTTGCTACATAGGAAAGCACAACAACTTGATTCAGTCAAGGCGACTGATGAAAGAAATGAACTAAAGGCGTGCGGGCCGAATGGCAGGGGTGGCTCAGGTGGCAATGTATCCGCTTCTGGGATCAGGGCAATGTTGTCTAATATAGGCATGAAGTGGTGTCTCACAGAAAGTCTTGCACTGGGTCACTGAGCTACACAAAACTATTATTATCACATACTGTGCATTTCTTCCCATTCTTCTTCTATACATTTCATAAATTAAAAAGTCCCCCCCCCCCCCCCCCCCCCGGCCTCATTTTTCACTAATAGATAGACTGGTTCAGGGCAGTAGAGTAGCTCACAGCTCCAATCACTGCCAAGAGATGTCACTCCAAATACGAATTAAATATGGAACACACAACATTCGTGCTGCCTGACAACTTCCCTGTCATGTGCAGCTTAAATTGTTTAAGTGATATGAATGTGATGTTATTCATTTTAACCTTATGCAGTGGTCCATAAATAAAATTACTGGCAGACCACACAAATCACCTAGCCGCAGACACTTAGTGCTTGCATTTGGATGCAATACTGTGCTCTTCTTCATGGTACATTACGAATCCTTTCAAACATCCTTTGACCCTCTCCTAATATCGACAAAACTGCACATCTTGTTGCTGCAATTCTTAAACCATATTAATGGAAATGCTCTACACTTCACTTTTAGGAAGACCCAAGACAGTAAGATCCACAGCATTGAGGTCAGGTGATTCTGCAGGCCATGATACAGGATCTGCTCTAGTTGTACTACAAATAGTTGTACTAACTATAGACAATATTTCATATTGAAGTCAGTGATGACCTATAACTATCCATTTGAATTAAGTTGAAAAAGTTTGTTTGCAGAGCAATGATTACTAGAAACTTTTGCTTCTATTATACATTTTTACCTGTGTCAGTTTCCACTATATATTGCCATACACTTTGTGTAATAAATGAAGGAAGATATGCGATGGCAACAGCCATACAAAATGACACATTAAATTGGTAAACTCAGTTTCATTTATGGTGGAACAGATTTGCCAAATTTAAAAATGTGCAATTGTGTGTATCACACAAACTCACACTTACCACAAAAACATAGTCTTTGCACAGGTGACAGTTCGAAACACAATCTGCATATGCTTCTGCAATGTATGGTGCCATTTCAGCAATGGTGCGAACGCCTATGTAGATCTTGCCTTCCTGTGGATAGCAAACACAGATTTAATCACCCTGTTGTTTAAATGCGCCATAGAAATACAAATTTTCTCACTCTAAAGTGCAAAGTTTATTAAAACAGTTGAAAAAATGATAAGGCTAGTATTTAACCCTTCAGGTGGTGTAATACTTAGTACTGTCTATTAATGGGGAAAGTTAATCAGGAAGGGCATGTCACTTAGATCTCAGGATGAAACAGATCAACCTGCTGATGATGGAAGGCAAATATGCAGATGGAACTGTCAAAGACAGTACACTGGTAAGCACTGTGCCAGTTTCAGTTCAGATAAGAGGGCAGAACAACAAGTAAGGATAAATTAGCAGAAGAGAAATGGATAGTGTAATTTGCCCATCCCCACTGGGGAAAAAACTAATAGTTGTGAAAGCTAAGATAGTATATGCACTTTTGTGTGTGTTTATCAGCAGTATAGAAAGCACCTACTGAAGGTAAGGACTGCCTGGTGATTCTCCCCCTCCCCCCCACCCCCCCAATAAGCAAACGGTTTTTCTCTGATAACAGTGTCTTCAAATACACTTATTTGCACAGAACACTGTAGATTACAGAAGTGACAGAGCTGTAAATTGTGCAAAATTTTACAGCCTTCGTAAGAACAGCAACTGGTTTAGTTTGCTGAATGAACCTGAGATGGCAAGTGATGATTGGAAACCATTGCCCCTGAAAAATAATGAGATACACTGCCCTGGAAGAAACATACCACACTCTACACACAAATGGTTTCCATTTTCCTCTCATTGTACTGCATTAAGCTACAGAAATATACCGAGTTTCATCATATAAATGGCACTTTTGGACAATGTGCTGAAGTGTTGCTCAGTTTGAAGCTTTATTCACTGAAAATTCCTGCAAAGTTATCTTGTAACACACACACAAATACTTCTAAATAAGAATTCTTAATTACTAGCATCAGCTTTGCACAACTGGCTGTCTTAGTCTTGTGGCTTCAGTCCAGCTTTACACAACCAGCTGTCTTAGTCTTGTGTCCTGACCTCAAGGGTTCGGAGTCTCTATGCTCTTCTGGGACAACATCTCAACACAGATAATCCAAGCACTTCAACTAGAGAATTAAAAGCTTGCTTCCTAGTTATAGTCTCAAAATACAGATTTGGTGCATTTGATGTGGACATCCTTGATATCACATGTACAGAGGTAAGGACTAAATCAAAGGAAAATATTAAGGAACACTTTAAATTCAAGAAAAGAAAGTCTTAGCAAAATTAATTATTATATACAGGAGAGAAAGCGATCACCTCCATAACAATGAAATTGGAAAAAAGACCAATCAGTTATTATGGTTAGTTTTCATTTGTAGTAAATTTACTTGTGTAGCAGCAAATTTAAGGTCTTCCTTTACTGAAATCTGAGGCAACAATGACATCTCATTAACAATGAACACCCTACACTAATTTCAAGTACTCCCATCCTTAAAATGGTTGGATCTGTCATATTAAACAATACTGTCAGATATTAATGAACAACCTTTTTGCAGAACCACCCATCATTAATGAGTTTCTCTGCAATATCCTGGAGATGCCCTTTTGTTATATGAAAAGGCATATCTTGTGACATATTCAGCACATGGGTAGATGACACACAGCCCAAAGTCTCTGAAGTCATAATTTCTGCCAGAATCCTTTTGTAGACCTCCCTGTGTTCCTTTGTGTAACCACCTGTCAGAGTCCTGTAAAAGCAGATGTGATATATTTATCAATGAATTGCTTTAGAAAACAATATTCCAATACTTGCAAAAAATTACAATATGCTACTCCTACCAGAAGTGTTTAAAAACGCAGGAAATAGAAGACTCCAACAAAATATTACAAGGGGTGCTAAAAAAATTTCCGTTTGAGGGCGCTGCTGCAGTGTATATGCAACATAGTGTGACTCTGATGCGGGCGCACAAGAACTGACGTGTACAGAGAGGGTTAATGTGGCATTTGTGTCTTTCCTATGTGTGTGCAGTAACTGTGGGGACATTATTACTGAATGCATCCAAACAAGACCAACATGTTATTTCCTTGGCAGCCAAAGGACAAACACCAGTAAACATCCATCAGAGAATGAGGAATGTGTATGGGAAAGCATGTCTGTCAAAAACCACCACTGTGGAAATCAAGGCAAAACACTTGGGGAACTGCTGCTGCTTCGTGTAAATGCATGTCCCCATGTTGCAAATGTCATAATATAGACTGGTTCACATCTGCTTAAAAAGTCCTTTTTTCAGCTACTAAATTTTAAGGGCCCTTAGAAGCTGCTTATTTTTATGTCTTCCAAAATTACTATTGTTTCACATGTAATTTCATGGGATGACAAGGACAATTTGGTCCATGAAGTTTACATACTACGCACGTAGGATGACTAATTTAAGCTACCACAGAAAACCTTATACACACTACACAAAGTCCTTACAAATTCCAAAGAACTTTTTAAGAAATTTTGAGTAACAGATCTCCAGCATTGTGTACAATGATGCCTACGTAAATGCAAATCATCCATGCTTTTACAAGTTAAGACTGTGCTGTGTGCTGTTAATTTTGTTTTATCAGTTTGTTCTGTGCACAGGGAGGTCAGTTTGTTTTTTACATATTATGGAGTACAAAAGAAGAATAAAGAATGCAGATAAAGCCTCATTCTGGCAAGACAGTGAGAGCAGAGATGACTACGGATATTGCACTTTGTTGCAGTCAAACACTTTCCAACGAACAGTTACAGAAAAACTGAAGGAAATAAGTGAAAAAAAGGATTCTAAAGAAGCAAGAGAAATCATTTTATGCTGCTACTCCACATTAAAGTATATGCGTTAAGTCAAAAATGAAAAGTGACTAAACTTCCATATATTTTTCTCAACAATTTTGTAAAGTGTTAAATATAATTTGTGTCAAAATGAGTGTAATTTGTGTCAAAATGAGTGGTAATTAAAATTTTATCTATTTTATGAGAAAAATAATTTGCTGAAACCCACTGTTTATGAAATTATATGAAAAAATGAGAAAAACCATGACAGAAATTATGCCAACTCAAGTGGGAAACACTTGTGCACTCATCCAATAGTACTGATCTCTCTCTATGCGATTATCACACCTTTGTTTGCACAAAAAAGGCCTTGAAAGGTCGATGATTCCCTTTTGGATGAGGATGTGCAGCAGGCATTTAACAGATTTCTTCACGCAGCAGGACACTGTTTTACCAATCAGGTATCTTCACAATCTGGTGCATTGGTGGGATGACTGCCTCAATGCTCACAGCAATTTCGCCTGATTGGCATACTGATTCTGGACTATAAGGCCTTCCAACAGAAACATTCTGACTGCCCCTTACACATTCACCTTCAATTCATGATGGGTATAATGTGCTTTTCGTAACATTGACTGGAAACCGACTGAACCAATAAAAATATTAGTATCACACATCAATCAACCCAGCATGACTTCAGTAGTTGCCTATCCTATTGTGGACTGGACTCATAGCATCAGGTCTCTTTCCTATGTTGACTTCACACAAAGGGGATCTCAGTGTAACATGTCTGTGAAATCTCCAACACGAAATAATGAAGGTCTTACAGTCCAGAATCATCGGTATGCCAAATTGGGAAAAATCACAGTGAGCACTGAGGCAATTATCCCCCTGATGCACCTGGTTGAAGATACCTGTTTGATAAAACACTGTGTCCTGCTCTGTGAAAAAGTCTACAGCTGCCTGCTGCACATCCTCATCTGATAGAAACCATGACTGAAGGTGTCATAATTGCATGGGGAGAGATCAGGACTCTAGGACGAGTGCCCAAGTGTTTCCAACTTGAGTTGGTATAATTTCTACCATGGTTTGTACACTCTTTCTTTCCTTAAATTTCATAAACAGTGGGCTCCCAAGTACGTACAGGTTTTTGTGAACAAAGACATTAACAATCCTGTCCTTGTTAATCTCCAAAATCAAATAGGCTTTCAACAAAACACTGCTACTAACAAAGCAACCTCTGATGATGTTGGTTTGCAGTTGGATCATGCAGGCATCTAAGCACAATATTTCCTTGGTCCGTCTGGCCCCTTTCAGGTGACAAGACTGTTTGTTAATCTCACCAGAATTGATTCGTACCACAAATGGCAACCAATTATACTCTTCAGAAGACCAACAGTGCATGCACCATAAATCATCACTGCTGCCCCCTGATGCAAGTGTAGGTATAACCCCATGGAGGGGGAAAAAAAAAAAAAAAAAAAAAGAAAATGAACTATCAAGTATCACTGTCAAGACAGTCTGTCACCTGAGTCAACAACCATTGTGTTTTAATGTCAGTTGAAATATGGTTCCAGATCTTATGTACTGGGTAACCCTAATCTCTGTTTACAATTTGGTCCGACAGTCCAATTTTAATTAATTATTTCAATACACAGCCCCAAAAGAAAGATGTAGGAGCAACCATTTGCGCCTTATCATATAAAATACTCCATGCATCAGCAAGACAGTTTTCCACCACCACAGATTTCTCATGCTGCAATAATCGTGTGGCGACGGTGCTCAATACACCTGTCATAGTGATGTGTTGTGACCCGTGTGCTGGGGTAATGCGTGGAGTGAGGGTGAGTGGTCTAGTGCATGCCCGTGGCCGTAAGTGAACCGCGGTACTTGTAATAACATTTATTTATTGTGCAGAGCACACAAAGGTATATGTGAATTCAGGGTTGCAGTCGGTGGCTGGGTGCAAACACATGTGCTGCACATGAGTGCTGAAGTCTCAACAGTGACTGCCACAGGTCAGTGCCATGGCTGTGTGTTGTGCTCATGGCAGTGGCAGGACAAGGAAGGCTCTGCCTACCCAGATGTTTCACAGTGTACGAATCTCACCTTAGGGCTCTCAAAGACAGCCCGTTCTCTCAAAGAAAGCCTGTTGTGTGTTGAGGTGGAGACTGCTGACTGTATTCCAGGATTCCAGTTGTTGTGAAGGCTATGCCCTGGTAAACAACCATGAAATTACAGACTACAGCAGATGCTCACCACTCAGACAGGAGGCTGGGCAGACACGCCTTGCATGGTCAGAGCGAAGATGGCAGCTTGCAGGTCGTCCATGATGCCCCATTAGCGGAGGAGGGCTGACCACTTACCAGTATTGTCATGCGCAATGATTCAGTAGATATCAACAGCAGACCACCACTATGGTATGCATTTGGTTGGCTGCCTCTCTGTGTTGAAGTCAGCAAGTAAGTAGTAGGTTTGCCATGGTTTCACTGAAACTCGACAGGCCGTCATTCTCTCTGGTTCTGGTGACACAGACAGAATAGCAGCTTGACAAAATGTGTTCTTGAGCTCTGAAAACCTCTCTATTAAAAGGACTGGGCCTAAGGTGCTGTGGCTCTGAGTGTATTTGTCCTCATTTATCAGACCTGTCAGCACTCCTTCACTGTGGTAATTTAATAGCAATTCTGGGTCAGTGAGCTCCATTATTCTTTTCTGTCTACATTTGATTTTGATTTTGTAGTGTCACTCAGGTGGTGGAGTTATATAGTGTTACCTCAGAGTGTCTTGTTAAATAACAGTACTTGTGTTTCTGTCCACACTGTTCTGGGGTCTGTTGCAGCAGTACACCTTGTTGGCACACTGATTACCACATCAGCCCAGTGTCAACCTTGAGCTCGCCTGGTAGAAACTTAACAAAATTTTAAAATTGCACATTAAAATTATTCTCCTGCTTAACTGATGCAAATAGTTCAGCCACACTGGCAAGGGAGTTTGTAAACTACACACTAGCTCAATCCTAGGTCATCTTTTACCAAGCCAAGGTGCACTTTACTGCTTGCTGGGAGGGGGACTCAAGGAACGATGGATCTGTTTGTCTGTGAAGCCATTCTGCTTGAACACAAGCTTAAGACATTCCATCTCGTGTTACACTTAAACAACGAAGCCTTAAAAAACTTTGTCCTGTTGCTGTTGTTCCATTGAGATTTTAGGATATGCCTGAACTTCATAAAGAAAGGATTCCACTACATCCCATTATAATCTGGGTGTGTCCACTTACAACTTGGCCAAGGATTTATTAGCACTGTTCTTCACCCTCATGTCGGAAAATGTAAACACTACATTAACAACTCTACGATTTTTACCCAATGGTTGAAGTCCTTGTGTCTTCATCCCTTGGACTTGCTTGTGAGCTTTGAAGTGAGTCTTTTTTCACAAAGTCCTCTTGAAGAATCCTTGATGTTAATTAGGAAACTGGACATGGAAAGGGCAAAGCTTTGCCATCATCTGCTGAAGTCTACATATTTTTTTATTCAATGACAAAAATTTTGAACATATTGACAGAACAACTGGGAAATCCATTATCCTCCAGTCACCAATTTATTTATGGAAATTTTGAAGGCAAGGCACTGCGGATGGTCCTTTTAAAACTACTTGTTTCTGGCGCTATATTAACGATACATTTATGGTGTGGCCACATGCAATAGATGCTCTGAACCGTTTCCTTCAGCCAAGCAACAAGTTCACAATGGCAAGGGATGGAAGGTTTCCGTTTTTAGACATACTGGTTTGCAGAAAGGACAATGGGACTCAGACAGTGTTTATAGAAAACCAATGCACACAGACCAGTATTTAGATGCAAAGAGTTGTTGTCCACTGCACCGATGCACAGAGGTCCTGCGGTGTTTATAAAGAGGGATTACATCATCTAGAATATGCCAGTAGATTAGAGGCTTTCTTACCATTTTCTGGGGGCATATCTTCAAAACTGGACAGATTTTAAAAATACATAATATCAAAAGTACATTTCATTCGCCAGCCAAGATTACAGTGCTCATGGCTTGGTAAAATCTGACCTACAATTAAGTGAGACTTGGTGCTTATAAAATCCCTTGCCATTGCGGGAAAACTTATATTGGCCGAACTATCTGCATCATTAATATACTGAGCATCATCACTGCATATGACTGTTGCAGCCTGAGGAATATACGATGACAGAGCACTGTCATATTGAGGAACTCGGAAGTTATATGATAAGGAACAAAGGGCTGCTCCTGCAACTAGCTTTTGGGGCTGTGTTTTAAAGGAATCAGTTGAAATTAGACTGTCAGGCCAAATAATAAACAGAGAAAACGGTTAAACAAACGCAACGATTGAAACCGTATTTTATAAAACACAACGATTGTTGCCTCGGCCTACAGAATGTATCGTCCATGGTACTCGATAGTGATTCATTGTTTTTGTCAGCTTTCACCACTGAGGCACTGTATCTACACTAGAGTAAGTTGGCAGCAGTGACAATTTACGAAGGAAGTTTTGTTTGATTTCTGTGGCTTATAAATGGTCTGCCACTCACAATATATATCATTTCCAGCAAGATTACCAAACGGTATTCTCGCATGACCATGGGAATATTACATCCAGATGACTGCATGATCTGTTTACAGACAAGATAAGATTATCACCAGTTAATATGTTGGGAAAAGTTTACATAGTTGCACCAAAACAAACTCTGTGTAACTGTTCTGTGTGATTTTGGTTCAATTCGATTTTGGGTGACTACAAATGGGACGTCTTGTAACTTTTACGTCCTCCCTGCAGTTCAATAAGTGAGAGAGAAGCTGTGTTAGCTGCTATATGGCTTCAAAATAAATCCCCAAATCTTCCACTCTGTGAAGCACAGTTATCGTAATTTTTAAATGATACGTGCACCACGTAACATGTTATTTTTAAACTGAGATCAATGAACATTAGTCACTGGGCCATTTCCTGCCAAGTGGTCTAATTTAGGAGAAAGTTCCTGCAGGACTATCATGGGTTTTGCTGAAATTTTGTGTGATAATTCATATATTTTCCAAGGAATATTGGTGAAGTTTTACTTTCACCAATATAATACTGATAAGAGATACAGCTGTTTGTTTGACCCCATAGCGCAGCTATCAACAGCTCTCCCCCGATTTTTCGGCAACTTTGAGGCATGTTATCTCCAGTAACATTTTCTTGAAAGAAACAAAACTAGGCTATCTTGTACAACTTTTTGCATTCAACTGCAACTGAATGAAGATACGTACATTGTATAACACCAGAATAAAACATTCAAAAAAAAATATTTGTAGAAAGCTTTGCAAATAATAATCAAAACTAGTTTATATTGGGCTATAAACTTTACCTGGCCTTATGAAGTACATAACAGCTACACTCAGCTGAAGGAAAGCACCCACTATGCTGAGAACCCAATAGTAAAATGCAGATAGTTTGAACAAATTCCACAACAATTAAACATACAGAAGCATAAGTGATAGTTAAATAATTACTGACATGACATTTTCTATACAATGTACCTTGTGGTATTTTCCACGTGAAATTAGTCAGTTAAATAGTTACTGGTAGCATGCTTTATAAAAGTCCAGAAATACAATCTTTCTTTTAAATTCATAGCTATTTAATACACTAATTTCACATTACAAAATCACAAGGTAGATCCTATACATTTTAGAGAGACTTAAATAATGTATAGTATTGATTATGAACATTTTTATCATGCAACACAAGGTTCAAAACACATGGGCTAACTGGGAAGTACTTTTGATACGGCAGAACCTAAAGAATCACACTTTTTGAATGTGATTACCTCAAATTAATAGAGCCCCAAAAGAAGAAAACTATTGTTTTATTGGCTTCTTTATTCCATTTCATTTTTTATAAAAATAATTTCGTAGACGTAAACACTATAGAGGTGTTTAAAAGGAAACAAAAAAGATTACTTATTTGAAATTTTCCTGACAACCTCATTTCCTAGTTCTCAGGGCTTTCAATATTACCTTTCCCAGAGAGCACCAAACAATTGTCAAACAGAATAAAAGATGTCAGATTTAATTTGAGTACCATCAGAATATGATGTATTTTCAATGCACCTCCACCATGTTGACTTTAAAGCTGCTTGCATTGCAAAACCAAATCCAGTTTTTGAGGTGGTGTAGAACACGGTCTTTTTAATGAGAGCAGTTTAATGGAGTTTGCTGAAAACTCTCTTCATAAAAGTGGATTAAAAATACCCACTTTTGGCATTTTTACAAAAATTGTCAACTTTCCCCTCAATTTGTAAGCTACTGGAAAACAGTGAGAGAATGGAATTTTACGTTCTAAGACCTTGTAGCGGTAAGTTATTAGGTGCAAGATGTCAGGTTTATCCTGCAATTATTTCTGGAGATATAAAAAGCTAGAGACTAAATTTTGTTAAGCATCTATTTTTACAGCCCACTTTGATTCAAATTGTCCACATGAAAATAGCTAAAGAAATCTTTTTTCAGTATGTCGCTTAAAAGAGCACAAAAAGTTGTACAAGATGTCAGCTGCCCTCAGCTGCTAAAGAAGTTTCGAGGGCACCCTCGAAATGCTAAAGAAGTTTTGCCACCTTCTTCTTATTTAATTGATATCAGCGATTGCTAATAATGAACTGTGTAACCATTCTGAAGAGGATTGACTTGCTAGGTGTCATAAGATGGTTGACCAATGTGTGGGAAGAGATTCTGAACATATTATTTGTGAGGTCTTGGTAAATTCTTTTATACCATGATGTGGACCTTTAACTTTGACCCCACATGTGAAACCAAAAATGTACCACACTGTGAGGATGTCGACACATAGGACGTCACAGAATGACAGGCAAGTGATGATGATATTATGGAAATGGTGATGCAGGAGGAAGAGAAATATCATCCCATATTTGGGAAGGTTAAAGATGGCTGAGGCAATGCTGCAAGTACATAAGTGAGCAGGAGGAAGCAATGCCAGTGGATATCATCTGTTTGCTTAAGTGGAAGGATACTACAATGTGGGAAAGGGCTAAAGGAGGGGAACAGTCACCTACCAAAGGCTTTCTTAGAACCTCAAATCTTTGTGTTTCATCTTTGTTGCTAGGCCTGGTGTTTCACACGTAAGTAATCATACATTCATACTTTACCATGCAGATCATTTTATTTTTTCTTCAACATTTTTTGAAGGGCGCAGTACATACATAACAAACATATGTAACTAGCATGTATTACGTACGAAGTGAGAAAATGTTAATGCAATTAGGTTTTGGTATAAAAAAGGTGTTTTGTATAGTACAGCTAGGGTCAGAAAAGAGAAACTATAGAACTCCAGCCTATCCAATGTGACCTTCTGTCACATTGCCCGAATAGTTGAAAATTTACTGCACTGACAAATTATTTAAGGAAGAATGGGAAAACGTAGAAACCAACCTCGGGAACCATTCTGGGCATCTACGAAAAGTACGAACATAAAAGGCAATATGGGCCCTACAACTTCCATCAGAAAATAGGTTTAAGGAAAGTAATTAAATAATTTTATAGATTTGGAGAGTTTCTGACCACACTGACTACACTATTTGAAATGCTGAAGCTAGCAGGGGTAAAATACGGATAACAAAAGGTTATTTACAAATTATATAGAAACCAGAGAGCAGTTACAAGGGTTGAAGGATACAAAAGAAGCAGTAACTGAGAAGAGTCCAACAGGGTTATTGTCAATCCTTGATGTTACACAATCTGTACACAGAGCAAACTGTGCAGGAAACCAAGGAGAAATTTGTAAAGGGAACTGAAAGTTCAGGAGAACAATTAAAAACTTGGGGTTTTATGAAGGCATCAAAATTCTATCAGAGACGGCAAAGGACAAGGAAGAGCAGTTTAATAAAAAATGGATACAAGAGAAGATTAACATAAACAATAGTAAAACATGGGTAATGGAAGGTAGTTTAAGCTGGATGATGCTGAGAGAATTAGACTAGGAAAAGTGAGACTCAAAGTAGTAGATGAATTTTGCCTTTTGGGCAATAAAGTGGCGTATGTCAAAAAAAATAGAGATTACACAAAATGCAGACAAGCAGTAGAAAGAAAAGTATTTCTGAAAAAAAGAGGAATTTCTTAATGTCAAACATGAACTTAAATCTCGGGGAGTCTTTTCTGAAGGATTATCTGAATTACGGCCTAGTATGGAAGTGAAACGTGAATGATATACGCAGTTCAGACAACAAGGGAATAGAAGTTTTTTAAATGTGGTGCTCCAGAAGAAGGCTGAATATTAAATAGGTAGACTGAATAGTGAAGGAGAAGGGACTGAACTGAATTGTGAGTGGAGTGAAAATTATGGTACAACCTAACTAAATGAAGGGAACAATTGTTTGGACACATTCTGAGGTATCAAGGAATCGTCAGTTTGGGAGTGGAAAGAAGGGGAGGGAGAGTTTTTTTTAGGGGGGGGGGGAGGGGTTGCTAAAATATATAAGCAGGTTCAAATGGATGTAGGCCTAGTTTGCAGTTATTTACAAGAGATGAGTCACTTTGTGCAGGATAGGCTGGTGTGGATATATGCATCAAACTAGCCTTTGAACTGAATATACTAACAACAGCAAAGCAGATAGATTTAATAATTACACAAAGCAACTACACACATTGTCTGTGAGCGAGCATTGATTTAAATCAATAGGGAAATTGAAAATTTGTACTGGACAGGGAACTGAACTTGGGTCTCCTGCTTACTAGGCAGATGCTCTAACCACTAAGCCATCCATACACAGTGCTTATCGTAAGTACACCGACTGCCTTCCATCAGACCCAAATTTTCAACGTAATCACACATCACTAATGTAGTGCCTCTACCCATTATTCTGATTATGGTATCTGCGGTATTTTGCTGATTCCCATAAGAGTTTGAACCTGGATCAAAATGGTGTCTGTTCTTTCTGACCTGCCCAAAAGAACGAACACCACAAATATCGAATTAGGGCAAAGATGGCCAATGATCTCTTCAGTATGGATACACACCAGATCGAACTCTTATGGGAATCGGCGAAATGCCGCAAGTAATGACAATAATGGGCCGGGCACTATCCTAGCAGTGTGTGAATAAATTGAGAATTCGGGTCTGATAGGAGGTGTGGTAGGGTAGTCTAGGAGTTGCAATAACAGCTGTGTCCAGATGGCTCAGTGGTCACAGCATCTGCTTAGTAAGCAGGAGACATAGGTTTGATTCCCAGTCCAGCACAAATTTTCAACTTTCCTCTTTGAATTAAATTAATGCCTACCCACAAACCATGTCTGTTAGTCCTTCGAACATTAATTAATAGTATCCAAAAGAACAGACACCACATACATAGGTTTAATTATAATTACAGTGGTATGGAAGAAAGTGGTAGATGTGCATATCCCTCGTGTTCAAGAGTTAAATCTGACCAGGTGAGGCTCAGACCAATTAAACAGGAGGTGGTATAGACACGTGGTTGACTGGTCAGCCAAAGAGTGTCAGCAAGAAACCCACAATGCCCGAAGGCCTAAGGAAACACTAAAAATGATCATGTGTAAATACATGCTCAATCTTGAAATCAAGCCACAGTGTTTACAATGAAATAACATAAATTACATGTACCAGTAAGCTAATGTACTACAAAGTTCATATAGCCATTTAGTGAATAACAGTGATGGTAGGCTACTGCATGGGTGGAGATTAAATTCACAACATGGCAACTAAACTCAAACCACAGCCCACTATCAGAGAACAGTTCTATGTTTTTGACCTACTAAGTATCTGAAGCCTTCTACAAAGCAAAGGCATGGTAGTTTTTACACCATGTGTACTTTTCCTTGCAGTCTAACATGCTGTATTTGGGATAAGCAGTGTGTAATCTCCTGAAGGATAAGAAGTTGTCCATTTATGGCCTACAATACACATTTATCACTGGTAGAGTGTGTGTGTGTGTGTGTGTGTCTGTGTGTGTTTTTTAGGAGCACTCAAAGACTATGGAAATGGGAATGTGAACTAACATTGCGAAACTGTCATAAAACACAAGCTTATCTTAGACTTAATTATAGGCCCTACCCAAATGGTAGTAGTAGTTTTAGATAAAGAACTACCATGGTGTTTGTAAACAACTGATGAACGAGTGGAAAATATTATAGCCATGTAAAGTATGCAAAAGCCCAATTAAAATAGAAGGCAAGTTCTGGAATTAACGATCATTCTTTCAAACCGAACTTGCGAAATGATTACGCTCAAAAGGTAAATAATATCAACATACTGAATAGCTGCGTTGTTGCTCGTACTGAATAAGATGAGATATTCATTTTCTGTGATTTCACAGATCTGTTTAGTTAACTGCTGTCCGTGTCGATTCACATGCCGATTTATCTGGTGAATAACACTGTCTAAATCAACCGCCACTGTTCTTCTGTCTAAAAAAGAACGAAGGAATGGCAATCAAAATGACATTCATGCTACAGGTAAATTAATGAAACAGGTAAAAGACGATTGCAAGAGAATGAACTAAGAAATATGGACACAAAGGCAATATGGCAACGACAGAAGGCAATAACATTTTTACCATTCAGTTCCGATAACAATTCGGTGACATTTTTCAGTTCCATTACAGGCTGAAACATGAGAATTTGCAACACTGATTTCCACACTTCTTTCTCGATTTCCATGCTGCTTATGAAGTTTTTATCGTAATATATTTTTTTCCTAATACGTCTAGCACGAAACGCTTTTATATATCCCGTCAGTACTGATACCAATGGAACTGCGAAACATCATGACATGATGCTATCAAAATAATACCGCGTCTCCTGCTCTCCGGCTCTCGGCAACTGTAAACACTAAACAACTTTCAAACGACACACACGCTAGAACCATAGACTATAGAGCGGCAAGAGAAGAGCCAAAGACGTATTTTAATTGTACCAAAGTTGATCTTGAAAACATCACATCGCGATGATTCGAACTATATATAACACGCTGCGTTAATGTATATGAGACTGAAACACGCCGCGTTAATGTACCAGACAAAATTAACGCCATGCTGATGTATGTAGAATGTTGTATGCACCCACCTCTCTCCCCCCCCCCCCCCCCCCCCCCCCCGCCACACCGACTAACTGCACCAAATCCGTTCACCCGTGGCAGATAATTGGGGAGTGTCTCCCGACAGTACGTACTTGGCTGTTTTGACGTTTACTGACCGGAAGTTGGTCTCACGTGACGAGGCATCCTGTTCGAAGACGCCATTCATGTTGATGTTTATTGTGCTGATAACTAATGTTTACACAGACACAGTAAAATTGGCTTCACTTCTATAAAGAGTGATAACACACTAAGTTTAGTTCTAAGACACAGGCACTGCTTGGGATTATGGGAGTAACTTTCTGAGCAGTATGTGATCCGTTTACACTTAATTCTTCTTTCTGTTTGTCACAGAAAAGATTATTTCACAGGAATATTGGCGACTCTCTGGAATAAAAAAACGATACATCACAGTATTTTTGGGCCATGTAGCATTATCCATTACGTTATATCTAAGCTCAGAGTAAACACTTTAAAGCTTTTCAGCTGTCAAGTTGTTATGTTTAGGGAAGTTTTTTTTTTTGTTTTGCTGGAAGCTAATGACGTTTAATAGAGTTGTACAAATTATGACTCTGTTCAGGTGTAGTCATGATCTTTTTTCACCATACAGCATTCCTTGTGCAGGTTCTCAACAGGGCTGGAACTATACTATGGCTAATTAAAAGCCACTTTTCGTCGTCCAAAATATTAAAAATACTTGATATTCCCCGGTTTGGTCACCCTACATGTGAATGCGAAATAAACCGAGGTAGCAAACTTAGGAGCAGTATAGCCTTGTGTTAACTTTTTAACCACATTTATTTTCCATATTTAACGCACATTTCGTTGTAACAACTAAGATCCACAGAAAAAAAACCGACACTAATCGACTGAATATTTCGGCGTATCTGTACGCACATATATCAGTTACGTAAATTTCAATATGGGCCTACTGCGGAACTTTTACACTATTCTGTTTATTGAACATGAAGGACTAAAACATAAGATAGAAATTACTTCAAGCTTAACTCATTCCTTCAGTCTTCACGGGTGCAACTGTATGAAAACCGTCCTCGCAGCCAAGTGTTTACTGAAGGGACAGTCACGTAACTTCCGGCAGCCAAACGTCAAAACAGCCAAGTGCGTACTGTCGGGAGACACTCCCCAGATAATTGTATCATTGCTGGTCACAAACAAGCAATCACAGTCACGCAACAAAGTCGAGCTGCTGAGTTCTGCATATTGAAGGGAGCATAACGTAGAAGGATAAAATGTGGCTGTTTGATACAATTCAAATCAGTGTTTTGTGACAGTTTGGCAGTGTTAAGTCGACTTTTTGCGACATTAAGAAAAATCGCAACAACGCTTGGTTAGTAATTAGTTGATCCATGGATCGTTTTGCACGATAAATCGTAATGATGTGGAACGAGTTCGCTTCCCGAGTTAAATTGTCAGTATTTTTTTTAAAGACAGATGTGAGTCAGTAATTTCCACTCACCACACTTACCTTATAACTATAATAGAAATTCTTCTATGCAACAGAAGGAGTTGTGAAGGGAAACTTTTTCAGTTTGCTTTCTGTCAGACATTTTACATCCCCAGAATAGTGATGAAAAATTTTAGTTGTATTGTGCACCCCATTTTGTGCTAAAAACAATTCTAATGTGGAGTGGTGAATGTCATTTTTCTCTTCTGGTATTGTAACTATGTACATCATTATGCTTTTGAATTCAGTGGATTACTAACAAAAAACTTCATCAGGAAATAAATATACAGGGCTATTACAAATGATTGAAGCGATTTCATAAATTCACTGTAGCTCCATTCATTGACATATGGTCACGACACACTACAGATACGTAGAAAAACTCATAATGTTTTGTTCGGCTGAAGCCGCACTTCAGGTTTCTGCCGCCAGAGCGCTCGAGAGCGCAGTGAGACAAAATGGCGACAGGAGCCGAGAAAGCGTATGTTGTGCTTGAAATGCACTCACATCAGTCAGTCATAACAGTGCAACGACACTTCAGGACGAAGTTCAACAAAGATCCACCAACTGCTAACTCCATTCGGCGATGGTATGCGCAGTTTAAAGCTTCTGGATGCCTCTGTAAGGGGAAATCAACGGGTCGGCCTACAGTGAGCGAAGAAACGGTTGAACGCGTGGGGGCAAGTTTCACGCGTAGCCCGCGGAAGTCGACGAATAAAGCAAGCAGGGAGCTAAACGTACCACAGCCGACGGTTTGGACAATCTTGCGGAAAAGGCTAAAGCAGGAGCCTTACCGTTTACAATTGCTACAAGCCCTGACACCCGATGACAAAGCCAAACTCTTTGAATTTTCGGCGCGGTTGCAACAGCTCATGGAAGAGGATGCGTTCAGTGCGAAACTTGTTTTCAGTGATGAAGCAACATTTTTTCTTAATGGTGAAGTGAACAGACATAATGTGCGAATCTGGGCTGTAGAGAATCCTCACGCATTCGTGCAGCAAATTCGCAGTTCACCAAAAGTTAACGTGTTTTGTGCAATCTCACAGTTTATAAAGTTTACGTCCCCTTTTTCTTCTGCGAAAAAAACGTTAAAGGACACGTGTATCTGGACATGCTGGAAAATTGGCTCATGCCACAACTGGAGACCGACAGCGCCGACTTCATCCTTCAACAGGATGGTGCTCCACCGCACTTCCATCATGATGTTCGGCATTTCTTAAACAGGAGATTGGAAAATCGATGGATCGGTCGTGGTGGAGATCATGATCAGCAATTCATGTCATGGCCTCCACGCTCTCCCGACTTAAACCCATGCGATTTCTTTCTGTGGGGTTATGTGAAAGATTCAGTGTTTAAACCTCCTCTACCAAGAAACGTGCCAGAACTGCGAGCTCGCATCAACGGTGCTTTGGAACTCATTGATGGGGACATGCTCCGCCGAGTGTGGGAGGAACTTGATTATCGACTTGATGTCTGCCGAATCACTAAAGGGGCACATATCGAACATTTGTGAATGCCTAAAAAAACTTTTTGAGTTTTTGTATGTGTGTGCAAAGCATTGTGAAAATATCTCAAATAATAAAGTTATTGTAGAGCTGTGAAATCCCTTCAATCTTTTGTAATAACCCTGTACTATGAAGCAGTAGACAGAACGTCTAACTCTATAAACCCGTGTCTAAAATATTATATTTGTTGAGCAAGTTTTTGAACTATGAACCATTGTGAGGTCGTGAGGCTTTTCGTAGCGTTAATAGTCGCTCAGGGTGTTGCTAACACACCAAATAAAAGCGGCTATAATGACATTCTTGTGCAGCCTATCACTGGTATGAATATGTTTACTTTACAAATGGCTATTTAGAATTATTATCTCTGAGTACATTATCCTTTTATTTAACATTACTTAATTCATTAGATAATAAATTAGTTACTACTTAATTCATTACATAATAAATTAGAGGCTACTGGCATTTTCTGTAACCTGTCAAAAGCCTTTGACTGTGTGAACCACAGCATTCTCTTGAGTAAATTAGAATATTATGATGTCACTGGCAATGCTGCAAAATGGTTTGGGTCTTATATAGATAACAGGAAACAAAGGGTGTCATTGCAAAATACCTGTGGAGTAAGCAGTCAGTCTTCATCTGACTGGGAATTAATTACATGTGGTGTTCCTCAAGGTTCCACCTTGGGTCCATTTCTTTTCTAGTGCACATTAATGATCTCTCATCTGTTACATTGCCAGATGCTAAGTTTGTTTTGTTTACAGGTGATGTACATTGCAATATGTAGCAAGTCAAGAACATGTTTAGAAATAGCTGCTAATCAAATTTTCACTGACATTAATAAGTGGTTGAAAGCTAATTCACTGTCATTAAACTTTGAGGAGACCCACTGTATGCAGTTCAGAACCTGTAAGAGATTTCCTTCCAGCATGTATAACATATGAAGACATGCAGAAAGAAAAGGTTGACAGTGTTAAATTTCTGGGATTACAACTTGATAATAAATTCAGTTGGGAAGGGCATACCACAGGATTGCTTAAGCGCCTAAACAAGTCTGTATTTGCCATGAGAATGATCCCAGATGTAGGAGATACAAAAACAAAATAACTTGCATACTTCGCTTACTTTCATTCTATTATATCATATGGGATCACATTCTGAGGCAACTCATCAAACTGAGCAAAAGATTTTAGGGTGCTAATGTGTATGATAAGAATCATTTGTGGTGCAAATTCAAGAACATCTTGTAGAAACCTGTCCAAAGAACTTTGTCTAAGTAATACATCTCTATTTCCACCAAGAGCTCAATACATAGTATCAATACTAGGAATAAGAGCATTCTACATAAAGACCTAAAATCACTTACCTTGGTCCAGAAAGGGGTCCAATATTCAGGAACACACATTTTCAATAAATTGCCAGCAACTGTAAGCAAACTTGATTGCAGATAAAGTATGGTTTAAACAGAGTTTGAAAGACTTTTTGATAGGCAACTCCTTCTACTCCATAAATGAATTTATGAACAGAGACTCTTACGCCAGCTTAAATAAAAATATCTGTTAGATTTCAGTTTTGACGACACTTGGTCATAACAGTCAAGATTAGGTATTTTGTGTATGATAAACTTATTAATAGTGTTTCAAATAACTTCCGGGAATTCAGCCAGGTAACACTTTCAGCGACCGCCGATATTTCGGCGGGAGAACACCCCGCCATTTTCAAGGCCTTGAAAATGGCGGGGTGTTCTCCCGCCGAAATATCGGCGGTCGCTGAAAGTGTTACCTGGCTGAATTCCCGGAAGTTATTTGAAAGTTGTATACGCCAGGAGAAACTCAGGTCTTATTAATAGTGCATAACAGTGTTTCATTCTGACAGTGTGTTAATTCTGTAAATATTAGCTGTTCCAGTTTACTGCATTGTATTAACCCATTTCAACTATCTCCTGACAAATGATCAGGGTAGTAAGTATTACACATATATTCAAATATTTTATGTTATAGTTTCTGACATGTTCCACACCCACGAGAATCATCTCATTTTTTGGGTCTATGGAACGAAAACTGAATCTAATCTAATCTAATCTTTAAATTGAGTTTATTGAAACAAATGCAATAATTCCCACTTTCTTACAATATTTGGTTTAATTATTTATTTCTGTTATTCTTCATACTGTATTACATTATACATATTATTAAACATTTGTTCAGTCAACTGATACAAACATTTTATGAAATCAGTCACTATCACTGGCTGCCAGGGGTGCGTTATCGTAACACTTCTCACACACATTTCTCATGTCATTTACACACATAACTTTCAAGTGTCGAGCACAGTGCGATTTAACTTTTATATCTTTACTCTGAGGACAAACTGTGCAGCACCTGGACTTAAGTAGTCATTGTTCAGAAGGTAGTGCATTGTTGCTGTCTTCAATTCCCGGCATTTTAGCAGCTTTCTGTCTAACTTGATTAGGCATAGAGTGGATGGCTGCTCTCTTGCACACTATGGGATTTGCTAACAACCTTCTGACATTATGTAAAAACATTCTTCAGGAAATCGTCTTATTGTCATTATTTGCATATATTATGAAGGCATTAATGCAAGCACTGTCAATCATTCGGAAAAATAGGCAAGTGGCCAGCGTCTAGTTTTTACTGAGGTTGAATAAGTAGTGCACATTTCATCTATTGTGTCAACACCTTTTTTGGTATTATTGTACATTGTTATAATTTCTGGTTTCTTTTCCTCTGCAGTATTAGCGTCAATGGCACCGTCATGATTCAAAGATGAAAGGAGAATAACAGTTTTGCCCTTCTTCGGCGCATATCAAAATATGGTGATATCCTTTCTGAATCCAAAACGGCTGCTTCTAAGTTCACGACCTCTCGTGCAATCAAAGTCTGGAGGGAGCTCCCTCTTATTCTTTCTAAGATTTCCTACGACTGTAAGTTTCTTTTTCAGGAGCTCTTCAGCCAGTGGTATGGAACGAAACCAGTTGTTTAGTGACACATTGCTTCAGCCAGTGGTATGGAACGAAAAAAATTGTTTAGTGGCACATTGCGTCCTGTACCATCGATAGGCCGTACAAGTCTATTTACTATCTCCTTAGGCGAGTTTGACAGTGCAAAGGGATCCTCCGCCTGTTCCCCAACATAGCTTTCCATCCTCAAAGTATACCATGTTCTTGCGTCACTTAAAATTTTCAAACCATATTTCACAGGTGTGCTTGGTATATACTGTCGGAAACTGCATTTGCCGCTAAATGCAACCAGTTGTTCACCGACTGTCGTATATTTGGACGTAGTCAGTAATTATTTACTGACACAGCTTGACTTGAATTATTCAAACACTTCTATGAACGCAGCTAGGCGATCAAGTTCTCTACACTGTGGTCTGTCTTGAATATCATTGAATCTCAAACAATGCAACAAGAAACGAAAGTGCCTTAAACTCATTGTTGCATGAAATACTGCAATTCCGAAATTTGTGTCCTTCCATATTTTGGTCTCCTGCCTTGTAATGCCCAGCCAATATCGACAGACCCAGAAGAGATTTAGTTTCTTCCTCATTTGTTGGTTTGGCATCACAGTCTCTTGATGCTATGTGTTGTATGAAAATAGTTTAGCACGGTGTAATCATTCTAATTATTATGTCATTTATACGAGGATAATCCCAAAAGTAGGGCCTCCTATTTTTTTATAAGTACATAGACCTGTTTATTTCTACAAGGGTTTTCATCAGTTTACAGCTTGAACATTTAGCTATTTTTCGACATAATCACCATTTCTGTCGATGCATTTTTGTAGATGCTGTAGCAGTTTTGCATGCCCATGTCATACCAGCTCGCCGCCATGCTGTTCAGAAGGTTATGAACCTCTTCTTTCACCTCTTCATCGGAGCTGAATCGCTTTCCAGCCAAATGTTCTTTTAACCTAGGGGACAACAGGTGATAGTCACTGGGCGCCAAATCAGGACTATAGGGTGGGTGGGTGATTATGTTCCACTGAAACTATTGCAGGAGAGGAACGGTTTGCCGAGCGATGTGTGGGCGAGTGTTGTCATGGAGAATGTGTACAACCTTGCTCTAAATTCCTCTTCTCCGGTTCAGAATTGCCCATTTAGGGTTTTTTTCAGAGTCTCACAGTACCTCTCGGCGTTACTTGCGGTCCCCGTGACAGCTTTCACACCCGGGAGATGAATAATGGGGTCTTGTTGGGGTCCTCCGCCGACAAATTGGTAAAATTTGGTATTGCTTATAGTAGCTTTTTGTAACTATTGTGGAGTTCCGGGAAAAGAAACTTATTTTCACATGGGAGATTTTATAACTTACATAAATCATGAAAAAGGTCATCTTACAACAAATAAGTTTTCATTAATTTTCTGGATATAGAAGGTGACAAGAATGTAAAAACTTGAACTTGACATGAATATAAAAAAAAGTCTGTGACAAAGTTCACTGTATATTTCCGTCTTCTGCCCAATTTGTCATGCTCATTTGCCTCTGTTTCTTTTTACTGAATATGTCAATGATACTTTCAATGTCCACATCTCTTCCTTTATGTCTAAGAGCCGATCCATTTAGTCTGACCTGCCCCATTGTGTTACGCAAATAAGTCTTTATTCTTCTCAAAGTAGAGAAGCTTCGTTCAGAAGTGCTTGTGGTGACAGGAATAGTCCCAAATATTTGAAGTAAAACATATACATTTGGGAAAAAATGCTTGTCACAGTTCTTTAATGTTTCAGTTACTGTTTCAGTAACTTTTCTACCATAGTTTCAGTTCTCCTTCCACTAAAAGTTAAGAACGCTCCAAAAACTGTTCATATTTCTCAGATGCCTGGATCACTTCATCCTCACTGTATTTTAAACAGTGTGCGTTAATAAGACCTTCAAGTGGTTAATATGGTGCGAAAATCTTGGGGAAAAACTTGCTTCTAGCTTGGCAATAAAACGATCCACAACAAGTAAAAATACTGTTCGCCTGAAGTATTCCTCGGCGTTTGTAGTAGGAACGTTGTCTCTTTTGGTTTGTGTTGAAATAGTTCTTGGCATTGCTTTTACACTTCCAATATCTTCTGCCAGTTTAACAGCGTCTTCAAAAACACTTACGAATTCTATTTCCGAATCCGTCCTTATACTGTCGAATACCTCAAGCACGTCGTTGACATGATTTAAGGCAGTTGTTAAATCAATTTTAGGACTTTGGAGCTGTTCGCTTACTCAAAGAGAAGCAAAATGTCGCAGTTGCTAAAGCTACTACGAAATATCCTCTTTGGACAGCAGAACTAAACATACAAGCCTTACTAGCCGTTTCTGCGTTGGTTTCACGACTACTTGAAAGTTCGTCAAGCAAGGTCACGACTGGGACAAACAGCTCCTTGAAAGTAATAGGGGTAACGTGTCGTTCCTTCCATCTTGTTGAACACATTGCTTTCAAATTTGTTTTCTTTGACTCTGTGAACGGTGGTCGTGATATTACTTCCTCTAGGGCACTTTTTCTGTTTGCAGAGGCAGACAAGAATGCTGAAAGTGATCCTTCCTACAATTCCCATCATATTTCTAACTATTGGAGTATCACAAGGCTTAGAAATGCACAAGTTCAAAAAGTGGCTGAACTAATAGGTATAAATAGCCAACGGTTGTTTACTTAAAATAAGACACTGAACACCTTTAAGTCTCTCAGCTATGTTTGAACTGCCATCATAGCCGTGTCCACAAAGATATTGATAGCTCAGCCCTAGTGTCTTGAGTTCTTCATCGATGGCTTCTGCAATCGAAGTGCCAGTAGTTGATTTAAGCTCAATAAAACGCAGAAAGTCTTCTTTGGTAACAAAGGTCTCTATGTCAATGTACCTAATACAAATATCATCTGTTCCTTAGTGGTGACATAATTTGTTTCATCACATATAATGCTACAAAAATTAGCCTTTTTTACATCCTTCGATACTGAGGAGCGAATAGCGTCACCAATGCAATGTATGACTTCGTTTTGGACTGTTACTTATCATAGAACTATTTCGGCCACATCTACTGAAATGTTTTAAATATTCATCTCCAACATCCACACGAAAAGCCAAAAGACTCTGAAACACTCCATGCTTTCCCTCTAGAAGATCACCAGTTTTTTCTTCTTTTAGCTGAGGTATTAAACCATGATCACGATGTCCTCGTAAAGGTAGGTTATTTCTAGCGCATAGGACTATAGTCCTTATAATAGACCTCAAGCGTTTCTGGTTTTCTTCAATAACTGAAGATTTTTTGGTATCGAGGACAACGGCAAATACTTTTTTTGCTCGATTCCATAGACTTAGTGAACTCTGTAGCCTTCTCCAAGGAAAATTTGTGATTTTTGTGTTTTCATGATGGCGAATTTCTTCTGTAGCCTTTTTGTATTTGACAAATGGTTCTTTTACCAGTGTTTTCAACGCCTATAAAAATAAATTAATGTCTTTGGTAAAGAATTAAGTAAAGAAAAAATAATGCAAACACAAAACCTTGTAAGCACTCGAAATGTTATTTATGTTTTTTACCAAGTCAGTTAAAGAATGGTTCAAATGGCTCTGAACACTATGGGACTTAACTTCTGGGGTCATCAGTTCCCTAGAACTTAGAACTACTTAAACCTAACTAACCTAAGGACATCACACACATCCATGCCCGAGGCAGGATTCGAACCTGCGACTGTAGGGGTCGCGCGGTTCCAGACTGTAGCGCCTAGAACCGCTTGGCCACTCCGGCCGGCCAGCCAGTTAAAGGTTTCAATTATTTAGAATAATGGAAAGCTGTAATAAGTACCTGGGAGCCGATTCCGGCACTTGGAGGAGAAAACAGAACACATGCAGTACAAAATCCACCACGTAACATTTTACTGTATGAAATCCAGTTGTACTGGCTCATCCATTCATGCTTAAATCTTAGGTTTTGCTTCCCTTGTAATTGATTAGGAAAAGAAAAGTTTGCAGGAGGCTTCCAAGTAGTCTTTAAAAACTTAAGCTCCTCATCATCACGTAAGGCCCCTTTAACAGCTCTTCCTATATCATAATATATTTCAGTCCTTTCTGGACTTTCTTCCTGTGAATTAAATATGCTTTAAACGTCAGTATTATGTACAAGTGGCTCAACACAAAAGTATATAGCGTTATTTATACATATAAATAATTTTAATTCATTATGACCACTAAAAAGTCACCATTTGTCTTCCAAAACATTAGCATTACCCCATACTCCTCGGTCTTGCCCCCTCCCCCTACAAACATTCGTATGGGCGCCATTGGTAAACAGTATTGAAATGATCCTGTGTATTGACATGCTTAATGAAGGTACTAACTGCAGCAATAGCAGAAGAAACACCATCAGCAACAGCAGAAGCAACTCCTCCAGCAGTAGAACCAGTTCCTATAGCAGCAGCACCATCTCCCACACCAGCAGTAGCAGAACCAACTCCTTTACCAGTAATAGCAGAAACAACTCCTCCACCAGCAGCAACTAAACCAACTTCACCAACAGCAGAAACAGTACCATCTCCTCCTCCATCACCTTCAAGAGTAGCAGAAAAGAATAGACCAGTCACAGTAAGTAAAGTATCATCTTTGTCTCATGATGAAGTGATACCAAATGATTTGGGAAAACATGTTCCTATAAAACTTGTGGACAGTAAAGTGAAACAAACTTCCAACCGTGTTTCAAACAGACCCAAAAAATTACCAAAGAGAAATGAAGATTTTTTATGGTTTATCCCAAGGAAGTCCAACCGCCACCTAACACAGATTCCAGGGCTGAAAAAACAATTAAATGTTCTCCATTGCCCCATAATACTGTACTCCTCCCCTCCTGTGACAGTAACTCTATCTTATTTCTGCACTTAAATGTCAGGTCTCTGAAAAATAAAGCTGATGAGCTTGGTATACTATTAAAAAGTAACAAAAGAATGATTTTATGTATAAACGAACATTGGTTGAAGGAAGAGGATATAAAACTGTATGTACCATCAGGTTTCAGATTAGCTACATACTTCAGCAGACCCACTGAATCCTATGGGGGTTCATCCATATGTATTAGCAATGATCTAGACTTAAAGTTTTCTGTTCTTGAAGTTAGTGACCTATGCATTAAAGGTGTTTTTGAAGCATCTGCTTTTATTATACCTAGTATACAGCTCATAACTGTGTCTTTATATCACACTCCTGAAAGTAATGTAGAACAATTTATAGAACGTTTAGAAAAACTTGTGATCAGTATACAAAAATATACTAAATCCAAAATTTTAATCTTTGGGGATCTAAACATAGACATTAGGAAAATGACAGCTAGAAATGTTAATTTAGTAAACATGTTAAGATCCTATAATCTCTTTTGTGCTAATGAAAGTCCTACAAGGGACTCCTCCTGTCTTGACAATCTAATAACAAATGTATACAAATGTAATTTTGAGCTAGGCTTATTTAATGTCGATTACCTGTCAGACCATAGAAGTATATGGGTGAAACTAATTACCAAAAAACCAAAAGAAGACGAGGAACAAACTCAGTGTGTCAGACTATCTACAGATACAAATATTAGCAAGTATAGAGAAGAACTTAAGTCTATAGATTGGAATACTGTTATACATTCCTCCAGAAATGTTGATGAAGCCTTCAGCATATTCCTCTAAATCATTTCTGAATCTTCCACACATGCTGTCCACTGGTTAAAAAACAAAAAAACAAAAAGTTGGGAAACCTAGCCACTCAACTTTACAGAAGTGGTTTTCACCCCAATTACAAAAACTGAGACTATTGGTAATTACTTGTCACGATAAGGTCAAAAAGGGAGCAGTAGATAAAGAAACTTACAAAAACCTGAAAAGAAAATATAGATCTGAAATTAAAATAGCCAAGTGTAAGGCAAATGGTGATTTCATTAAAAAATCGCACAATAAATGTAAGGCTCCATGGAAAGTAATAAAAGCAGAGCTAGGTATGGATATAAACTACAAAGACAACACAAATGCTGCTAACATCACTGCTGATGATTTCAATCACTTTTTTGTCAACTCTGCCAATCTTAGCCTTCCAACCCACAGCAACCAGAATTCCAATTCAACACATACACCTATTTCTCACCCCATATCTGGCAGAAATTTTCAACAAAACATTACAAACATAGTGTCAGCTTGTAAATGGAGATAAGTACAAGTAACTGATATAATTAAAGCAACCTCTAAATTAGGATATTCTAGATCTGAAGATGTGTATGGCCTGTCAAACTATGTAATTTAAAAAGTTGTAGATCTCATAACATATCCTCTTTGCATACTGATAAACTGGATGCTCTTGAGTGGACACTTTCCAGAATGTCTCAAAAAACAGTTGTCATACCATTATACAAAAAGGGTGACAAGTCCTGTATCAATAATTATAGACCAATTTCACTTGTGCCTATTCTCTCAAAAATAATAGAACATTGCATACTGCAGCAAATATGCATACACCTATCAGACAATAATATATTAAATGATTCTCAGTATGGATTCAGGTCAAACTTATCAACAGTCAAAGCAGTTGAAGACCTTATCTCTTTTGTACTAAGGGCATGTGAGTCAGAATTGTCTGCTGAAGCCATTCTAATTGACTTGAGTAAGGCTTTCGACTCGGTTAACCACAAATTATTATTATATAAACTGTGTTGCTATGGAATCAAACACTTGGAACTTTCATTAATTGAATCATACCTCAGCAATAGAAAACAAATAGTAAAGCATAATGACCAACAGTCACAGACTTTAAGTATAAAACGAGGTGTTCCTCAGGGCTCAGTGCTTGGCCCTCTACTATTTATATTGTTTGTAAATGACTTTCCGAATAACTTACCCTGTAAATCTATCCTCTATGCTGATGACACATTAGCTAATTCTGGAAAGGATATAAACGTATTGAAGGATGAAAGTGAAGAGTGTCTCAAAATATCTAATATCTGGTTTAAAGCTAATGACTTATCTATGAACCATGAAAAGACTGTCAAGATATTCTTCAGTTTATCAAACAGTAACATGGAGTTATCATCTGTTATACTACTAGGAATACACATTGACTCAAAATTAACTTGGGACACACATACAGATTATCTATGTCGAAAGCTATCATGAGTTATCTACCTACTAGCCAAACTATACACATGTGTTACACAAGATTTATTGCTTCAGTCATACTATGCCTTCTCTCATTGCCATCTACAATATGGCATTCTTTAATGGGGTAACTCTCCAGGAGCCAAAAAAATTTTCACTTGGCAGAAGACAGCAATTAGACGTTTTTACGGAATCACTGACAACAAGACCTCATGTAGACCTTATTTTAGAGACTTAAAAATTCTCACAGTCCCATCTCTTTACAGATATTGCTGCCTATTAAACATACAAGAAAACTTAAACCACTACACTATAAGGAAATCAGTTCATCAACACAATACTCGACAAACAAATATGATTGATATACCCACAACCACGCTTAAGAAAACCCAATCTAGTTATGAATAAATAGGCATAAAATTATTCAACACATTACCCGTACAGGCTCAGTTGGTTTCAATGGATATTTTCAAAACTAAAACCAATGTGTGGATGAAGAAAAATACTTTCTACAGTGTAGAAGATTTTCAGAATAGTTGTAAAGATGATCTAATTTATTGATAAACTAAGGCTTACTGTTATGTATAGTTATGGATGTAGAGACAGCTAGCTATAAGCTAATAGGGTACAACACTGTCTTTTTTTTTCCATGTAATATTTTTGTTATATGAAACATAATGTACAAATAGCTATAATACTTCTAACAACATTGATTGCATGTTAATGCTGATAAATTATGGCTTACTGTTATGTATGGATCTAGGTGTAGAGGCTGTTGTAAGCTAATAGTTTACAACATTGTTATATTTTTACTATGTAATATTTTGGTATGTAAAACATAATGTACAAATAGCTGTAACTCTTCTGACGACATCGATTGCATGTTAGTGCTGAAAGATGGATAAAATAAATAAATAAATAAATAAATTCTGTACAGTAGTGACAAGGTAAAAAAACTCAGAACAATGAAGCAGTAAAGAGTAAGAAAGTAGACAACAACGGCTACTTCAGACAGTGTGTTAACTACCTAATGTTACCGGCAGCCCGGAACAAGTGACTGCCAGCACCCGCCTTCTACTAATTGAGGACTATCAAGATACAGTTCACACACTGGAACTCTTATTTGTTTGTAAAACTGGCCCGTAACGGTATTTATGAGCCCAAAGATACATAAAATCTAAGTTTATCTTAATTTAGTGGCATTTGCCTGGAAGTTTTGTTTGCAAATGTTGCTACAGAAAGACTTCAAACTTTAACACATCATTAGCGATCTATGTCAGTCAAAATCGTTGATTGGTTTCACCCTGTACCATCAGTTGGTCGCAGTCAGATTAATAACAGAAAAACCAGGAAAGATTCAGCATCACATTACTTACTGCAGGTCAATAAGCTTCCTTCTAGTAGTCTGAAAAGCTTTTAGAAACTTCTGAAATTCTCTCACATGTTTATAGACTATTACTGAAAGTTGGTAGATATTGTTGAGAAAGAAAGCTTTGAATAATTTGTGGAGTGACCGAATAAATGAAGGTAAATTTCGCACCTTACATAAGAGCTTTATGTATCATAATAGGAAGGTGAATATGACACCTAACTTAATTCGGCAGTAATGAGCAAATTTGCCTGAAAGTATGTAACACAAAAGGGATGACACTCAATCGACCGTATTAACACACCAATCATATAATGCATGTCTATGAGCAGTAGGTGAGACAAGCAGCAAGAGGAAACTTTTTGGTTTGGAGGCAATCGCGAGGAGAGGTGAAGGCCGCACCACAGGGGGTACCATGGAAAACACTTAGGGCGCATCCCAAGGCGGGTGTTACCGACCGACCAGGTGACTCAGAACCTATTGGTCGAAAAAAGCTATGACACGGAGAATGAAAGAACCCAGGTGGGGAAACAGTTCAGCTACGAGAAAGACTCTTCTCTTAACAGGTGTGAAGTGCAGAATGGTGTGCATAATGCTCTGTACGATGCAGAGGAGAAATTTGTGTGAACACTACATTCACAGCGGCTGACATCCAGCTAGAAATTAGCTGTAGCATCGTTTAGCTCCAACAGCGGATAAGCGAACCAGCCAGTTAGATAATTGTTCTTGAGAGAACTGAGAGGGCATTATAATACGCACACTACTACAGCCATGCGGGTGTATATAGCCATATTCCCAAACTAGGGATGAGTACTTGTTTTCTCACATAACAAGAAACATAGGGAGAGTTTCTGCTGGAAAATTCAGCAAAGGTTAAATAAGTTTTTATAGGAATTTCAGAGGAAGAGAGTGGCCGTGCATACGATAGTTCATCACAGCTAAGGTAAATACCGCGTGCAGAGGTGTAAACTTGTTGGTTCACCAGCTTGTGTCCTCTGCAAACTCAAGCGACCTTGAGTAATCTTATGCACAATTTGTCACAAAACTAACCATCCTCCGTAGACTTGATTGTCATCCTAAATACTACCGAACTTTGAGCTGGAATCGGATGATTTACCGTAGTACTAACCAACATCATAACGAAATTGTAAGAATAATTTTGTAAAGAAACTTCTAATATGAATTTTACACTCAGTGTCCGAGTTTGAGTTATTTTATTTACATTCTCTTTTGGACTTTTCGGCTATCATATCAATTTTTGGTTGGTTTTTAAAATTTAATATCAGATGCTGCCCTATATATATATATATATATATATATATATATATATATATATATTCCCCCTAAGGTAAGTCTTTCCGCTCCCGGGATTGGAATGACTCCTTACCCTCTCCCTTAAAACCCACTTCCTTTCGTCTTCCCCTCTCCTTCCCTCTTTCCTGATGAGGCAACAGTTTGTTGCGAAAGCTTGAATTTTGTGTGTGTGTTTGTGTTTGTTTGTGTGTCTATCGACCTGCCAGCACTTTTGTTCGGTAAGTCACCTCATCTTTGTTTTTATATATATATATATATATATATATATATATATATATATATATATATATATATATGAACCATCACCTTGTAACACGTTTCTGAAATAGCTATGGTCAAAGTTGTAAAGATCGTTTTGGAACACCCTGTATTCCCCTTACTTCTTTATTGAGATAATGAGAAGCCGCCAACAATCGGCGATCGTATACACCGCGACGTCGCCCCGCTCGCAGACAACTGAATAATTTAAATGTTATTTGCTTCTACTCATTGAGCTATATTAAATCGGACTTAACTTACGTTCATATTCCTTACTACAAACGCGTACTACGTTTCAACATGAACGTCCCTACAATGCGCTTTCACAAATTCCTGTAACTCTCGTTTGTAGTTTATATCTATTTGTCAGTCGGTGGCGCGCGCCCGCTGGCGTTGCCAGCACTGCAACGCGTCTGCAGAATGTATATGCCCGGGAAAATAATACGATTAGACCCAGATGTCCGGCGATTTCGAAGTTTTTTTCTGGGGTTAGCAATTTAAGTGTTGGTAGGCATACCCGGCATATTTAGCTTTCTTGATAATTGTGAGTGGTACATTAATATACATCCTGTGTATAATAATAAATAACAAGACACCCATTTTAAGTTAAATGATATTTATTGGTTTAGATAGTAAGCTTTTTGCCATTCCTATTCTTTTGTTAATATGTGTTTGAAATACACTGCAACCCATATTGCTACATAATTATATTAAAAAAATGATTGAAGCTGTTGAAGTAATATATTCGCTGATTTCTGAAGTCATTTTATCCAGTGTAAAACGGTATTCCATGAAGGGGGGGCTATAGCCCCCATGCCCCCCCCCCCCCGTTTCCGCCGCCCCTGTCTACACTTCTAGTTCTTAGGGCGCGTCTTGGACAACTTTTCATCCATTTTGTAACTTTATCCTTTCCAACAACAAAAGTCATGCTTGCTTTCATGATCCGCTGCACTTACTTGCGGTTCCAGCTCAAGGTTATCTTCATCCTCCGTTTCCGTGTCACAGTGATGAGAGAGACCTTCACAACTCCCTCTTTGACTGTTCTATGATGATGTCCACACTTATCATGCTTTGCAGTGCAAATAACATGCTTAAAAATAGAATTAAATCACTTAACACACTTTACACTACACAAACTTTTGTTAGTTATGAGCTGAAAAAATTAGGCCTACAGGCTAGTGCTTCACCAATGTATTGTATAATGTAACAAAAAAAACCAACACAGACAGAAATCTGGACCAAAACTGGTCACCATTATTTGATGATGCTGTGTAAACCTGGCACATACAGCAACATTCTGTTGGAGTTCCTATGATAGGAATCATACTGTGGGTTGCACTGAAAAGGTTTGCAGAAAAATTAGCCCAAACAGGTTTCAAGTCTAATACACTGTGGCTGTTCAGAATCCATAATTGTCACAATAGGTGATTTTTCCACAGAATAGTGTGTGGTTATAGTTTAAGTACAGATGTTGCAAATATTGAACCGTTTGGTAAAGAATTACAGTCTACTTCAGAAGAAGGAAATTTGTCTTTGGTGTAGGTCTACAGTTCAGATGAAACTGGCTTGTTTTGGAACTCCATCCTCTACAGTACACAAGTCATTAGGAAACAGTTCAACACCTATCCATCACTGGTATTTTGTGTGCTAATTCTGATAGTTAATACTTTTTAAAATCATTCAGAATGGGGAAATCAGAAAAAACTAGGCCAATGAAAATGTTAACAGCATGTTACAGTTGTCTAACCAGCTAAAAAAAAATAAAGGGATGAGTTACCACACAGTAATTCTCAGTTCTCAGTAGTTGATGGTTTGTCACTGAATTTCATACTGAAACCTGAAGAAGTAAAAGTGTTATTTATTTTAGACAACATCCCTATTCATGTCTCTGATTGTGTAGTGATGATGGGATGGTTAAGTGTATATTTCTCCCAACAAACACTGTTTTGCTAATCCAGCCTATGGATCAAGGAGTGACCTGGTTTGTAAGCATCTTTACAGACGCAAACAGCTTGATGAATTATTGGTGTTCTTCTGTGTTGAGGACAATATAGGCGACAGGTAAGATCAAAACTGAAAGCTTGTGATGTCAATAATGACAATTTTATCTGGGCAAGCAACTAAAGTTAAAACTGTGACCCACGTGGAATAAACTTTCATGCAGTAAAAGAAGCAGAGTTTTATCTTCAAGGAATATAAGGTCCAGAGTTCCAGGATGTATTTGTAGCAGCTACAACCATGATGGATATTCATGACTGGCCAGACAAAGGTGAAGATTATGGCAATCAAATCCTGAGGGCGAAGTAATGGATCAGGCACGTGGTGTTCTCAGCAAAGTTGAGGAAGTCACAGATATCAGTGAATGTAAAGGTAATAGACTAAAAATGTTAAATTTAAAGAAAATTGCTTATCAACTTTATCCACATTCCAGGCTTCCTTCCTGATTTTCAGTGCTGTAATCTGCATATCTGTGAACTCCTGGCTTTCCTTTATACTTGTACCACATTAAAACAAAATTAATCTCTTAGCAATGTTCATTATCAGTTGAATAATATTCAACCAGAGCTGAAGTAAGACAAAACAAAGTAGAGAAAATAATGTGTTGCTACTTTGCTACACCTTGTTAGTGGAGCAAAGTTTCCCCAGTTTTCTCCAAAAATAACATCCACAGATCTCCTTTGATTATACAGAAATAAATAATATAGATATGTGTGTGTGTGTGTGTGTATACTTGTCCTTTTTCCCTCTAAGGTAAGTAAGTCTTTCCACTCCTGGGATTGGAATGACTCCTTACCCTCTCCCTTAAAACCCACATCCTTTCGTCTTTCCCTCTCCTTCCCTCTTCCCTGATGAAGCAATCTTGGGTTGCGAAAGCTTGAATATTTGTGTGTTTGTTTGTGTGCTTTTTATTGTGTCTATCAACATACCAGCACTTTCTCGTTTGGTAAGTTACAGCATCTTTGTTTTTTAGAAATAAATAATTTTTAGAAATAAATAATGAGTTGATTATGATTTTGTGGGTATGACTTAGACAAAGGCATCTACACATAAATAAATGGAATTTATTTATGTGCACAGCTGACTTCCTTCCCCATCTTTCCCTAATCCGATGGGACTGATAACCTCACTGTTTGGTTCCCTCGTCCCATATCAACCAACCAAATATGCTAGCAGAGTGTTGGCTGTCAGACAATATCCAAGATAGTTGAGGGCAGAGTAACCCCAACATTTAAGTTAATAGATGCTGTCGACAGTTGGGCAGAATCGAAACTGTTTCAAAGTGTTTATTAGCATAAGAGCTAAACTGTACTGAGTGTTTTCCGAAGTTCGTACAAAGTTGCCACTGTAGACACAAAGTAGTCCCAGTTTACTATTACATATTTGTGCAATAGTGTACCCTGTACTGTGTATTGGGGTACTTTAATGTAACCTTTGAAAATATGTAGTTGGAAAGTTATGGCAGAGTGAAAATATTTACAGAGTAAAGGAACTACTCACAGAAAAACAGAAACGTCGAGTCATTGACAGGGACACAAAAAGAAATAAATCCTTCAGAATAAACCATTTCTTGAGCTAGAGTACAAATACACTCACAAAGAATATGCACATACACACCATTGCCCCTACATAGTGCCAGCCAGGTGCACAATGGAGTTCACAGTTGGACTAAGGTAGGGTGAGGGTTTTGTTGGGTAGGGTGGGTAGAGGGAGAGGAAGGCAAGAGGTAAGAAGGGTTAGGGATGGGTAGCTAGTAGTTTGTAAAGAGACAAGCGGTTTGCTGGCTGGTAATGTGGGAAGAAGGAGAGGCATGTACACAGGACAGAATTGTGATGCGTGGGTAGTGAAGATACTGGGGAGCAGTGCACCATGAAGGTGAAGTGAAGCATTAATTGGGAGGTAGTGATGGAACACAGGGAGGGGAAATTGTTGGATGGCGGGTGTGAGTGAGTGAGTGAGTGTGGTGATTGAGGCCAGCAGGGTTACAGGAGTGAGGGATGTGTTGCAAGGATAACACCCATCTGCGTAGTTCAGAAAAGCTGCTGATTGAGGGAAGTATCTGGATGGCCTGGGTTGTGAAGCAGCCATTGAAATCCAACATGTTGTGCTCAGCTGCATGCTGTGCCACCATATGGTTGACTTTGTTCGTTGCCACACTTTGGTGGTGGCTGTTCATTCTGGTGGACAGGTCATTGGTAGTCATACTGGCATAAAAAAGCTGTGCAGTGATTGCAGTGGTGGTACCTAACATAACTGCTTATACAGTTTTCCTTGCCTCTAATGGATAGGATAAGCCTGTGACAGATCTGGAGAATAAAGCGCTGGGTGGGTTAATTCAACAATTCTTGCTCTTAGGTCTTCCACATGGAGTGGGAGTGACATAGGAATTGACGGGAATGTTGCGAGGTATAATATTACTGCTCAAAAGAAGAAATTAATGTTTTAAGCTGGTAATATTAAACTTGTTATTGAACTACCATGTGTTGTGTCTCTTTTTATATGTCTGTGAAGGACAATATCTCGATCGGCATCGACTACTCCCACAGCATACGTAATTTCATACACATAGGCAAGTTACTCTCATGGTGTAGAAGCAGCTGCCAACCCCGGCGGTTGCCTGTAAAATTCTTGAAATGTAAGAGAAAGAAAACTCCTATAGAATCTTCTCAAATGGGAACACTGCCATTTGCATTTGGTCATTCAATGATTGTCTGCAAGTGAAATGAGTTCTTTTTAACAGAGGTGCTTTTGACCGAGTTATTGAAGCAGGTTCTACAGCAAACATCGACCACCAAATGTTTAAAGTCGTATACAAGCTTGTAGTAAATAACAGTTCATCACAGAATCCTTTGATAAAAATCAAATATGCGCAATTACCTTTGAAATGTAACAGACTGTATTATGGCCATTACTAAACTCCACATTAATATTACATATTGCTTCTGATTCTCAAGAAACACAAATTATACAATATGGTGGCTATCAATGACTGTTTAATTGCACACACTTCATACAAATCCTCTCGTTATCCTGTCTGAAATTTTGTTTACAATTTTTCACGAACCCACTCTGTACTAGCTGTATGCAGTTATCTTTATCCAGGTTCGACTATGTTTATTAAACACTGTTGACAGTAGGCGGTTGGTAGGGCCATGGCCTTTTAAGATTTTGGGCCTCTCTATTTGGGCCATGGCCTTTTAAGATTTTGGGCCTCTCTATTTGGGCAAACCCTCCACAGGAAACCATGGAAAACTGAGAGTCAGGTCAGCCAACCTGGTTTCAAAATCCCATTATGCATTTTTCTACTTTTGACTAAAATTTCTAAATTTAAATTACAGTCTTCTTGTTCAGTTTTTTTAACAGTTACTTACTGCAGAGGCTGGGTGACATCGGTTGATCTTGCAGGGAAGCTGGGCGCTGCAGGGCGGCTGGCCTCGAATGATGACTCTCTCCCACAACTGCTACGAGGATGTGTAGTCAATGGATCAGGATAGGGTTGTCTCTCATGGTGGACCAGGTGGTTACGGGCTCGCGTCAGGATCAGGAATGGGATGTGGTGGACATGAAGCACAATAACCAGTGTGAGCCTTCTGACCCCTTACTCTTAATTTCTTCTTGGCCCTGAAATTGTAAGTAGATTGGTATGCTAACATGTTTTTACACTGGCATCATAGATTCGGATCGAGTTTTCCTTTATTAATTTTTCACCATTCTTTCACATTTATAACACTTCTGTTAAATGTCACTGGTTTTATATCCAATTTTCAATGAATTAAAACCATGGATCAGTCTCAACACAATGTGAATTCTCATAATGTTCCTAATTATGGTGCATTCATACCTAATTTAATCAGTCATTTATTCCCTTATTTACAATGTCGTATTACTTTGCTTGCTTCACTGTAAGTCCATTTTGCTGAAGTACTACAAACATTAACCACTAATACATGGTAATTTCTCGCTAGCTAACTCAGCTCAGACACCGTTAGTTTACCTTTTACATGACACTGAAAATTTGGTTATGTAGCAAAGGTCCACCTAATTGTAGTAAAGCATGCACACTCCTGCTCTTTGTTGTCTAGTATCCCCCCCAAAATTATTCTGCCTTAGCATACTTCTCAGACAAGTGCATGGAGTTCAATGTCCAGAGCTACTTGGACTCATTTCCTGTAAAAATATTTGCTTCTAGTAAGTACTGACACTGTTATTCATGAACTACATTACTGTTTATACTTAATCGAGAACATGAACACATACAAAATTAAAATTCATTCTGGAAATAAACACAAAAGTTAATCACGTACATGTAAAAGTATACAATCAGCATCAGCTCTCCTTCTGTTTTTCTGCTGAGAAAAAACATAATTACGCTTACATATATACACATATCAAAAAAAGTTTTGCATCACCTTGGTTCCGAGAATTCTGGTACCTGTACAGAAAATTGGAATAGAGATCAACATAAACATCACTTCTGTCCTTTTAATTGCTCATGAAAACCACACATTGCATGTTGTACCGCCATACAGTGAGACCTTCAGAGGCTGTGGTCCAGATTGTTGTACACACCAGTACCTCTAATACCTAGTAGCACATCCTCTTGCATTGATGCATGCCTGTATTCATCGTGGCAGACTATCCACAAGTTCATCAAGGCACTGTTGGTCCAGATTGTCTCACTCCTCAACAGCAATCAGCGTAGAGCCCTCAGAGTGTTTGGTGGGTCATGCCATCCATAAATAGCCCTTTTCAATCCATCCCAGGCATGTTTGATAGGATTCATGTCTGGAGAACATTCTGGCCACTCTAGTCGAGTGATGTCATTATCCTGAAGTAAGTCACTCACAAGACGTGCATGATGGGAGCGTGAATTGTCATCCATGAAGATGAATGCCTTGCCAATATGCTGCCAATATGGTTACACCATCGGTCGGAGGATGGCATTCATGTATGTTACAGCTGTTAAAGTATCTTCCATGACCACTGCATACGTCAGCCCCACATAATGCCACCCCAAAACAGCGGGGAACCTCCATCTTACTGCACTTGCTGGACAGTGTGTCTAAGGCATTCAGCCTGACCGGGTTGCTTCCAAACACGTCTCCAACGATTGTCTGGTTAAAGGCATATGTGACACTCATTGGTGAAGAGAACATGATGCCAATCCTGAGCAGTCCATTCAGCATGTTGTTGGGCCCATCTGTAGTGTACTGCATGGTGCCATAGTTGCAAAGGTGGACCTCACTGTGGACGTTGGGAGTGAAGTTGCGCGTCATGCTGCCTATTGCGCACAGTTTCAGTCATAAGACGATGTCCTGTGGCTGCACGAAAAGCATTATTCAAGATAGTGGCATTGCTGTCAGGGTTCCTCCGAGCCATAATCCGTAGGTAGCGGTCATCCACTGCAGTGGTAGCCCTTAGGTGGCCTGAGCGAGGCATGTCATCGACAGTTCCTCTCTCTCTGTATCTTGTCCATGTCCAAACAACATCACTTTAGTTCACTCCAAGAGGCCTGGACACTTCCCTTGTTGAGAGCCCTTCCTGGCCATCTAGGCATGGTTGAACTAATAGGTCATCGGACTTTCTTACATTTTTGTTGAGGCTGCAGGTGGTGGAGGACTCCAGGGCACCGGCACGGGTTGTAATCATGAAAATCCTTGTCCTATAATTTTCCTCTTCACTTACTTCAATAAATAAAATGCTTGATATGGTTCTTATACATTGTATTATTCACTCACACATATAATACATCGAGATCGCAATACTTCATCTCTAAAATTGCACATCCTCATTGTCCTTCTACCTACGAGAGAGTCTGACTGTGTCTGTCTCAAACAAAAAAACTGTACAACAGGGTTTCGCACTGGCTGATTTGGTGGCAAGAACGAGTTGCCAATGGTCAACATGCTATATGCTACCGTTGCCTGTGTGTGCACTTGTTTTCTTGGTGTTGATGTCACATTGAGTGTCACTCTTCCACCAGAGTGCGACGTATCGAAGAGTTTCTGTGGTGTTTGTCTTCATTCTGGGTGCAGTGAGTGTGTGCTTATTGTTCAAAATCCAGTGTTGTGCCAGAAGATCTCTATTTTTACGGCCTGGTTGTCATTAATACCTGTCATACTCGCATTTTCAACAGAGAGAACCCTGACCAACAGCATCCATCGATAAGGTGAATACCTGCTCAAACAACTATAGTTCACTTGTCCATGTATCAAGCACTGTGACCAACGATATTCATAAGTTATTTCATTGCACACATGTATCTATGTCACCATACTTGACCGTGCAGTTGTTGAAAGACACATATAGCCATCCAAAACATTGTATAAATTACTTGTCTTTGAAGTTCATTTCTTCATATAGAGTTTGGTTTCCAATGAAAATTCATACAAGTATTGAGTTACAACAATATACATAACATTATAGCTTATGCCTGTGGCTGACATTCCATCCATTGGTTATATTATGAACACACATATCACATAAAATGTCATAAAAATTTTCGTTAACTGGGTTCTGTTACTACAGTTTGTTTGTTAGTTTCAACTTATCTTCGTTCACATTAATTACATATCACACTTTTATGACACAATATGAGCATATGGTACATTTTTGCTTCACTTTATAGATAGGATTTTATCATTTATAGGAGCTTATTTCTTTCTTAGGTAGCGGAGGGAGAAAAACATTGGAAATAGGACTAAAACAACATGTACGTACATCATAGGTTCCTGAGTTCTTAGACAGTAGATGTATTTATGTAGTATTTCTGTTTACTTTGTATTTAAGTTAGGTACATATTGCATTCCTATTTTGGCTGCGCCTACAGCCAGTCTGTCGTGTATGTGCACAGGTTAATATCTCCTATCCTGCTATTAATGTCAATGTGTGTTGTTGAGTACACGACAGCTATTGTTGAGTACACAACAGCTGAAACATAAGCTAATTTCATTTATACTTTTGCTCCGATGGAAGCAGTGTGTTACTTCTCATTGCTGATAATTTTTGTGCCTATGTGTACAAATCAAAAGAATCACTTATGTCTATACACATTACTTTATCTTAACATACACTCTAGAAGAAAAATTACACTTAGAATTATGTACACTATGTACAATTATCTTCTAAAAAAAAATGTTACCACTCTTCATCTTTCTATAAAGGCTTTTATATCTTTGTGAGGGTAGAGACCCTTGTCTCTTCCTGTTTTCTCATAGGCTAATGTGTACATCCCAGGATATGGTATTTTGGAAATTACATCTACATCTACATTGATACTCCGCAAGCCACCCAACGGTGTGTGGCGGAGGGAAATAGAGTAATTGCCACTTCTTATTCAGTTTGCCAAATTTTGTCAATTTAGGGCGAGTCTGTAAGAGGAATCATTGCCCTACAAAAAACTGTGTAACACATTTCAGTTTCTTGTTATAAATTTTCCTTCTATACTTGGCCCTGTTTTCTAGAGTAACTACAGCTTGTTTGGTTTTATCTTATAGTGTCATTTATGTAGTGGATACGTTTGGTATGGGCGACTCCCACTCATTCATTTGCTTTGTCTGGAACATCAATTCATTAGGTATGAAACCTGTCGAAGAATGTGGAAGTTTATTGACAACTTGCATGAAAGGAGTTACATATTCTACCCATTGGGTATGTTTCTGAGGGGCATATGTCCTAATAAACTGGTTAAATTCTTTACACACTTGTTAAACTGGGCTTGGTTCTGAGTGAAAAAAGCATTATGCCCCTTGAGGTCATAAATTGTTTCCACTTCCGCCCAATGAAATATGAAGCCTTATCAGTTAGTAGTACCTTTGGTTTACCTACTCTTCTCAAATAGTCTTCCTCAATTCTTTTTCTGATATTTGTGGCTGTTGCATTTTTAATGGCATACAATTTGATATGTTTCAAGAAAATATCCTATAGTGCTACTACATATCTTACGCCTCCTTTACTTCTTGGATATGGACTAGCTATGTCCAAGGATACTACATCTAGGGGGCTTTTTGTGGGTATTGGCTGTAGCTCAGTATATTCTGAAACATTGGACTGTTTTGATTTATGACATATTGCATATTTCTTAATATCTGTAGGACTCATCTTCTCAGATTTGGAAAATAACAAAGTGTGCAATTTTTTCAGTACATTTGCCTGCTCCATAATGTCCCTGTATTTCATGTGTGTGTCTTTTAAATTTGTTGGTATAATCTTTAGGAATACCTACACACCATTGATCAGATTTTTCATGTTTCCTATGAAACAAAATGCCCTTGTACTTCTGATACCATTTACTTACCTTTCCACCTTCATCTTGCGTAAGGTTTTGCATGAATTTACTCCATCTGCAATGTTGCTGTTGTATAATTTTCATATGCTTACAAAATGTATGCTAATCAGACTGTTGTGTTGTACCTTGCATTAATAACATTTTGATTTCTGCATCCTGCTCTGTTAATTCACCAAATTCCTCTAAACTTGTGGTAACCTAGGGAAGGCACCTGCAATAACATTTTGACTCCTTTAATATAAATGATCTCAAAACTGAATTCTTGTAAATATAGACACCACCTAGCTAATCTATGATGCAATAGTTTACCTGTTAAAAGGAATGACAGTTACTGGTGTTCACAGTAAACCATGGTATTCTCATATTACAGCTAAACTCTCCAATTCTGACACAGAGTAAGATCTTTCTGCTTCTGATAATGTGTGACTAGCAAAACTGATGACCTTGGGTACTTCTTTACTTTCTTATCCCCCGAGCACCTGAGATGGCATCTGTGCAAAGACAAAAATTGTTGGACATATCAGGGTGGCTAAGAATATTTGCTTTTACTAATGCCTGCTTAATGTTATAAAGTCCTCCTGACACTTATCGTCCCATAACCAAGGCCTATTTTTTTCATAACAAGTTGAGCAATGCATCACCGTTCATCAGTTGCTGTGGTACGAATTTACAAAAAAAAGGTGCTAGTCCTACAAAGGGTTTTAGTTGTTTTTATTCCTCGGAACTGGTCAGTTGCATATGGCATCAAATTTTTTTCGGATCAGGTAATACACCTTGTTCTGACACAACATGTCCTAAAAATTTGACCTGCTCCTTACCAAAACTAGACTTTTTGAAATTGGCTGTTACTCCGTAATATGCAAGTTGTTGAAGTACCTGTTCAATCAGCCTGATGTGTTCTAATCTTCAGTCCAAAAGGTAGAACACAGAGTTCATAACTCCTGCCACCACAAACAAATGCTGTATATTTTCAACTTTCTTCATGGTGCTTTATTTGCCAGTAGGACATCTTGAGATGAAGTATATTGAAGAATTTTTTATTGTAAAACTTAAGAAGCTGTTTATCCAAGTTGTCTAGTCTTATGCATGCTGGTACTATAACCTCTATCATTAAGAACTAATACTTACTGAACTGTGTGGTTTACTTACTGGTAATATAGGACTGCAATAGGGTGAAAATGAAGGTTTTATAATTCCCCATTTAATCATATGATTGTCCCTTACTGCCTCTCATTAGCCCATGGAATAGGAGATGACATTACACAAAATGTTTCATGCGGATAGATTTCAAATTTATATTCAGTCTTTGATTACTTCTGGCTCGTTACTGAAAACCTTTGCACACATTAGAAAGTTCTTGTCATTGCATATCATTTAGTGTCTGCGATTCACTTAGGTTCTGTTCTACCATTTTGTAACTAACCTCAGTGTTTATTTCTTGCTCAGTATCCAATCTGTTTGTGAAATATACAGCTAGAAAAGAATATTGCACTACTACATTTGACTCTGGTTTGGTTTTGTTACTATCATCAGGTGTTTTGTTTAAATCAATAGAAAAGATCTGATCATTAAAAAAAAAAAAAAAAAAAAGTGGCATTTACCATTACCTATGTGAATCTGTGTTTTGTTTGTTCCAAACGTGTTCATGCCAGTAAGACAATTAACTAAAAGTTTGTCAATTATAAGAAAGTTGCACTTCACTGCAAAATGTTCAGTTTGTACTGAAATAAATGCTTGATGCTTAACCAATTTAATCTTACTGCCTGTAGCAGTTTGCACCTTGCAGTTTTGTCCAGGAAATATTGGGAACTTTCCTCTCTTCTTCAATTCACAAAAAAATGCATTTGACATTAGGTTGGTAGTTGAACCTGTATCTAACATTAACTGTAAGTCAATGTTAAATATTTTCACGTTAATGATTGCTTGTACTTGTTCTTCCTGGACTTTATCTACTATACCTAACTCATGCTGATGCAAATCATCCTTGATGTCATCTCGTTTGTCAAATCTCATGAAACATGTTTGTAGTTCTGTCTTGCCCCCACTCCCTGAGAGGTCAATAGCCAGGGGCTTAACTACGACCAGTTGGTGTTTTCCAATGGCGTAATGGACTTAGTTCATTACCTCGAGAAATTTCAGTGAGTTGCACTGTGTGTGTACTTTGCCAATTTGTGTTGTTAGCTTCTGTGCAGTTATTTTGCTGCCCAAAGATCGGCTGTGGGTGCAGCATAAGGCATGGCATTGTTGCCGTGCATTGGCCACTGCTGCAGCTGACTATTTCTATTCATATTTGGCATAGGGCCTTGTGATGGTGAATTGTAATTCGCTCATGCATTGAAATTACCCCTGTTGTTTTGGAAATTTCTCTTAAATAGCTTGTTTTTACCGTTCCCGTTACTGTACTCATTACCTCTGGGTATGTAGTTTTGCTGTTGTGTGTACCAACCTTGCTGTGTGTTTAAATCACGTTTTACTGACTGGTTTACATAATTATGTTGTTGTTGTGCCTTATTTTCTGTTGCTCTATGGGGTACCAGTCTTGCCTCATAGATTAAGTCAATAGAATCAAGCAATGACAGAAAATATTCAGTGTCGTGCTCGGATGTTGTGACTAATTTTTCTCTAATGTGCGATGGTAAACAACTTCTCAAAATTTTTAGCACGTCTACCTGTGATATTGAGTTCGTCCAGTAGTGTGTCTTGTTAAGGTATTTTTCAAAGTATCCACGGAGACTACTGTATTTGCCATTGAATGATGCAGGGTTGAAAACCTCACGTCTGAGTTTTTCTTGCATTGCCTCAGACCAGTATTTATCAAGGAAAGCTTGTTCAAATTGGGTATAAGTGCTGCAATGGTCAAGCACTTCAGTTGCCCATAAGAGCACATTGCCTTGTGTATATCCCAAGACAAATCTGATTTTCTGTGCTTCCATCCAATTGCATGGAAATACATGACAAAAAGCACTAATAAATACTATGGGATTCATTCTTTTACCTTCAGTAGTAAATGTAGGAAATTGTTGATGCCTCAGCAAACCTGTGTCTGAAAAAATAGTTGATAGACTAGTTGCATTTTTTATCATATTTATGTTGTTATTGTAGTTACCTGTAATTCCGGCCGGTAATTATTCAGGTATTAGAGTTGTTGGTATGTTTACATTTTGCAACCTACAACTGTCACTGGTACCTCTATGGGACTCATGACAATTTGTGAATAGATACCAACAGGTTGTGGTTTGTTCACTGTAGCCTGTGTATTATTTGCATATTATTACATATTACATATTTTGCATATTATTATTTGTTTATTTCGAGATTCAGTAATATTTTCTTCTAAAAGATTGCAGATCCTATTTTCCGCTGCTTGTAGGTTAATGTTTACTTTTTTCACGATTTCATCTTCTTTTTCTGAATGGCCTTTTCTACTACATCTGTGTATAACTTACAATTGGTTACTAACTTCTCTGCAATGGTGTTACCCTTATCTAGTGTACCTGCATCAGCTTGACTAATGATATCACATAGATTTTCATTAATCTTCTCTCTCTCCTTCTTAGCACATGCTGAGTTAACTTCTAATGTTGCTACCCTTAAAGTAAGCTCTTCTACAGCTATGGGTATGCCTTTGTAGTCTTTATTTAGTTTGTTAATGACAGTGGTTACCTTTTTTACTGTCGAAACCAAATGGTTTTGTGTGGCTTCAATGTTTGTGTTTGCGTCTGTTATTTTATTTATCTATTGTTCTACTAGATTGCGATGGCCATTAAAAGAATCTACCATCTGTTTTACCTCCATAATGTTACTGTTAACTTCATAAAGTACTTCATGCTTTACCTGTGTTTTCATATCATTCAATTTTTTGTCAATTTCAGTGCGAAAATTTTTGAATAAGTCATCAAATTTCTGTGAGACTGTGTCTTGCAAATCCTTGAATACTTGTTTTTGTTCTTGCTTCATTGCATTTAGATCTTTTGTAACAGTGTTTTGTTGCTGTTTTACCATGTTCATATCCTGTGTAACAGTGTTTTGCTGCTGTTTTGCTATGTTCATATCTTGTGTCAAATTACTGAAATTTGTGTTTATATTGTGTTTCATATCATCAAATTTCACATTTATGTTAGATAGTAGCAGCCATAGCAGTGTTCCAGTTGTACTACTGTGGTTGCTGTCTGTTGTACTTCCCTAGTTAATGTTTGTGTTGTGACCAAGTGATGTTTGTAACGTGTTGCCAAGATTCATATTTAGATCCCTCTCTAACATTTCGAATTTTTGCCTTTTTGTAATACTTGTTCCCCATCATGATTAATGCAAACAGAAAATACAGGCAATTAGTTTTAATAATTCATAACAATGTCGTAGAAATTTCTTACTATAACAGTTGTTAACAAACACTACTAATGACCGGTGCCCAGAAGTCCTGGCACACAGGTCGACAGTTTTAAAATTCTTTACAGTTTTGTTGAAGCTGCAGTTGGCAGAGGGCTCCAGGGACACCAGTGCTTGTTTTAATCACAAAAATCCTCTTCCTGTAATTTTCCTCTTCACTTACTTTGATAAATAAAATGCTTGATATGGTTCTTTAAGATTATATTATTCAATCACACACATAACACATTGAGATAGCAGTACTTTATCTAAAATCGCATATCCTCATTGTCCTTCTACCTACGAGAGTCTGACTGTGTTTGTCTCAAATAAAAAAACTGTACAACAAACTGAATGAGAAAATGTTTTCACTTGTCTGCGCCTTACCGCACATTCATAATTAATGTCTTTGCCAACCTTCTGGTTACTCGGAGTTTCATACTTTTTTTTTTCTTTCTAAATATATAAATCTTAATTTTACAGCATCCTGGGGGCCTTTCATCATGTACTTATACAAAAGACTGGAACTGATTGGCTGTCGGACCCACTCTGTTTAATAGGCACTGCTCATCCATGGTTGTATACATCTTTGGGCAGGTTTAGTGACATCTCTGAACTGTCAAAGGGACTGTGTCTGTGATATAGTATCCACAGTCAACGTCTATCTTCAGGAGTTCTGGGAACTGGGGTGATGCAAAACTTTTTTTGATGTGTGTAACAAAACCTACCTACACCTAAAAATTCAATGAAATAAAATCTCTGTAATATATACAATCTTTATTAGAGATGGGACTTATTCTAATTTTTACTTTGCATAGTACTTTTTAATATAATGGTGAGGATAGAGTCCCTTCACCTTTCCCCTTTCACTGGGTAGGTCAATAAATATGCCCAAGGATGTGGAACCCTTATTATTTCAAATAGTCCAACAAATAACAGTTGCCATTTCTCGTTCCTCTTCTTCAATAAAGATGCCTGTGGATGAGTGCACAACAACACTCTATCACTTACAGCAAAAGTTTGTACCTTCTTTGACTTATTGTCATATTTTACCATTCTCCTTCTGGTCTTTTTGGCCATGTTCACTAAAGCCAACTTAATGTTTACTTCCCAAGAGGGCTTATCATGTGACACCTTTGGTAGACTGTTCACCCACTCATTCCTTTCTTCCTTTTGAAACATCATTCCTCTGGTGTAGGTACAACTAACAGCAGACTGCAGTATGGACTGATCGATGGTTCTATCAGGTCCCAGTTTATCATCCTATTTATTTCTTCATTTACTGATTTCTTCAATTTCCATGGAATTGGATATGATTTATTACAATATGCCTCACGAGGAAACACCTCCAAATGGTATGTAAATCCCCTAATAATTCCTGGCCTTTCTTCAAAAACCTAGATATATTTCTCCAAATGGTCAATCAACTGATAATTTTCTTTGTTTTCCAATCCATCACCTTCCTTTGACTTTGCTTCCACTTGTTCTGCTATCCCAAGTATCTTGCTTCCTTTTACCTCTTCTGTGCATTTTTATCTCCTTTCTTTACTAATGAGCTTAATACCATGCCCAGTACAGTAATTTCCAATGCTTCATCGTGTACTTATACAAAAGACACATCCAATGATCAGATCAGCTTGTGCCATTTCCCCATTATCACAAAATCTGACTTTATCGGTCAAGAAGTCTATTTTTAAGTCCTTCTCCCTCATAGTCTCTAATCTGATGATACAATCTTCTATTAATTTTTGAATTAGTAGGAACACACACCTTATCACTGTATTTCCTATTCTTACATCTAGCAAATATTGTATCCGGACCAGTTGCGAGCGGGTACCTAATGCTCCTATGGTCTTACAGTTTCGTATTGGCAACATCGGTAACTCTGTCTTCTGGGATAGCCATTTAAATAAATTGTTAGAGTTTGCATTTATCAAAGCTCCAGTATCCAAGATTACTCTTATAAGTATGTCTACTATTTTGGGATGGTTTGCTGATACTGGCACCTTATTAGAAACTTGTTCCCCAGAATTTACATCTTCCATTAACTTCTCAATGATTGTCATTCCTTTGTAGTATCTAAAACAGTTTACAGGTGATTGCTTGCCCCCAATTACTCTTTTATTGACTGAACCTCTGGGGCGTAATCCAGTCAGATTCAGTTTAAATTGCTTGGTCTAGCCTGTTCGTTGTTGTTAGCATTGATTGCTTCGACTATTACCAGTGGTTGTTCTTGCCAGGCTTGATTATTTGCTGGCCTTGGCCTCACCTCGTATATGCTTTGATTGCTTTGTTCTTGATTTCTACCAGCATTATATACAGGATTGTACCTCCTCTCAAATCGCCTCTGTCTGTTTCTGTTCTGCTCATAATTTCTTCCGTTATGCTGCTGTTCCATACAATTTACTCCATTGTTGCAACCATTATTCGTATTGGTTCAATGAAAATTATCCATTTGTCTTCCATTCATTCTTCCATTATTACTGTTATAACCTATCTGCCTATTTTCTAATTGACATGATTTATTATAATTATTTCTTCCTCTTTGTTCCTCCTGTAGCAAATTGATTGAGTCTACTGCAGACATGAATTCTTCCAGATTATCTTCTAAAACATGCAGCAGTTTTTCCCTGATCTCCATCAGGAGCTGAGCTTTGATGATCATTATCACACTTTCATGATCTATTAGTTGATCCTAATGTCCTGCTTTATTCAGATATTTTTTGAAGTATTTCCGTAAGTTCCTGTTTCGGTAAGAGAAGGGTTCCGGGTTATGTACTTCCTTCTTCAATCTCTCCTGGATGCCTCTTGACCAATATCTCAAATTTTTCGTAGGTGTGACACTTGTCTAATACGTTGGTCACCCACAGACTACCATCAGCTTGGATGTATCCTGATACATATTCGATTCTCTGTTGATCAGACCAAGCTTGTGGTAACACTCCTCCGAATCGTCTGATAAATATGACAGGATCTAATGTATTCTTTTCCAGAAAAAAAATATTTGGAATTGCCTATGCTTTAACATTTTCTATTCCATGATAGATCTGGTATAATCACTCATAGGTGACATGCGTCCATGTATCTGTTCAATTTGGGTTTGTATGTGGGTACTGCTCATCACCCCCACAATTATACATCAAACCCTGATTTCTACCTTTATATCTCCACTCTGGGCTGGCTTCGTTTCTTTTTTCAGTAACCGAGCGGGGTGGCGCAGTGGTTAGACACTGGACTCGCATTCGGGAGGACGACGGTTCAATCCCGCGTCCAGCCATCCTGATTTAGGTTTTCCGTGATTTCCCTAAATCACTCCAGGCAAATGCCGGGATGGTTCCTCTGAAAGGGCACGGCCGACTTCCTTCCCAATCCTTCCCTAATCCGATGAGACCGATGACCACGCTGTCTGGTCTCCTTCCCCAAACCAACCAACCAACCTTTTTTCAGTAGTGGTCTCCCTCGCAGTTCTTCTGTCCTTTGAGTGCATGTTTGCAGATTCTGTTTAACTTCTCCTTCCCATCTTTGGAACTCTGTTCGTATCTGCTTGCAAACTTGCTTCAACTCTTGATCTATTTGGTGAGGTAACGGTAGGCCTTGACTCCCTATATTCTCTACCTTGATACCTTTATTAACAGACAATATCACCTGCTGTTTCTTATCCACTACCCAGTCATCTAATTGTTGATTGAACTGCTGGTTTTTTCCTTGGAACTTTTGTTCCATTTGCCCTTCACATCCGGGCGCTAATTCATTTACTGTTGAGGCCAGGTTTTGTACCTCTATTTCTACCATTTGTTGTCTCCCCTGCATGATTTCAATTTCACTGTTTACACTGTTTATTTCAATTCGAAATTGTTTGTGGGTTTGCTTCATACTATTTATTTCCTTGCTGATTTCTGTCTGTTCATTTGTCAAAGTACTCACGTCAACTAATACTTTGACAAAATCTTCTCTTGTGGGCTGTTCATTCACTTTATTGGTTATAGCACTTACTTTCGCAGCTAACTCTGCCTGTTCTGTAACTAAATTACTCACAGTGGTGGTCGGATTTGTTACTTTAGCCACTATATTTGCCTGTTCCACAGCTATGGTTTCTACATTTGTAGAAACAGCCGCCTGCACTGCTGACATATTCACTTGCTCAGCAAACAGTTTTGTCTGAGTAGCAGACATGTTGGACTGTTCTGAAGCTAAATTTTCAACTGTTGTTGAAATATTTGCTTGCATAGCATACATAATCATTTGAATAGCAGAAATGTGAAACTGTTCTGCGGCTGAACTAGCTATGGTATTCATCAAATGTTTAATTTGATTTAAGAGCTCAGCTGTAGGATCTTTGGATTCTCCTTGGCCAGCATCTACCATTTACTGACAGTTTACTGTAATGCCTGATTCTGGCAGTAGTGTCACTTACTGCATGTAATGTAGCATCCAGTCCTCTATCTTCTGTCAACTGAATGTCACTATTATCTTTTTTCTTTTCCTGTGTCTGTGTTCTATTATCCTTTTTATTGCAAATATCTGTTCTATACAGTTCCCACCTTTTCTAAAGCTACTCTGGTACTTTCCTATTGTTGGCTCCAGTTGTTCTTCCACTCTGTTCAGTAAGATTCTTGACAAAACCTTGTACCTTATGTTTACGAGAGAGATGCCCCTGTAGTTATCCAATACTTTCTTGCCCCCTTTCTTGTATAGTGGTATTATAATGGCTTCTTTCCAGTCTATGGGTATTTTCTTATTTCTCCATATATCCATTATTGTGTTGTACATACTTCCTTCTATTTCAGGCCCATCCCACATGATCTCTTCAGGACAGATACCATCATTGCCTGATGCCTCGTTGTTTTTGAGGTTTTTAATTGCCTCTGCTACTTCTGCCCTGGTGGGTGCATTGTCTAGACTACCCTGAGTTTTGTCCCTAGAGCATAAGTGTGTCTACTTTATTGTCAGTGCTTCTGCATTCAGCAAAACCCTAAAATACCTAGCTATTTCCTTGCACCGCTCTTTCTTGCCAATTTTTATTGTGATGTCTTGTCCTATTATGAAGGGTTCTTTTGCCTCGGAGCCTTTAATTCTGCTTTTCATTTCTCTGAAAAAGACTTATGAGTTGTGTTTCTTGAAGGCTGTGTTTCCTTCTTCAAGTTTCTCATTCCATCTTCTTCTCTTGCCATTTCTGATCATTTTGCTAGCAATTTTTCTCGCATTCTGGAAGTTCAGCCAGTCTTCTTGTATTACTTGAAAATCTATTACCATGAAACCCACGTTTCTTAAAAGCACTTCACTTTAGCATCATACTTTACTTTTTGAGAGTTTACCAATCTGGACACCACCTGTGGATCCGGGGGTTAGAATTGGCTCAAGGTATTCCTGCCTGTCATAAGAGGCGACTAACAGGAGTATCACACTTTCTGGCCCTGTAAGTTCAGGTCTCATTTTATGATTTAACCTGCCACTTTCCAAATTCTACAGAAGTGTGGGCCATATGGGAAGGATGCCTTATGTGGTGCTTGAGTTATCCATAGTGCCCTTAGATTCGATCTCCTGAACCTCTTGTCATGGCTTTGCATCTCTACTTGCAATTCAACTATTTGGGTGAGGACACTTTCCAGGATATGCTATCTTATTCCATTGTCTCCTGTCCTCCTTCACCCCCATGAAAGTACTGGATTTCTCTGCACCCAATATCCAGCACGGTGGCCAGTCCTTTGTGCTGGGGTTGTCATGTACCCATTTGATGGTAGCCCCCTGACAGAGATCACACTGCTGATGTCTGAGCTGTAAACTCCCCACATATGCCAAGGAGTAGATGCCTGTCTTCCTGGGGCATTATGATTCCCGGCAATGGCCATCATGCCAGGTGGCCTTTGCTGTGGCTGGGTGGCGCCTGTGAGGAGAGCCCCTGATCGGAGTGGGTGGCATCAGGGCAGATGACCCACAATGAAGTGGACTGAGTCATCTCCTGTTGGTGACCGCATGGTGCCAGCAGTCTCTTAGAAGGGCAAGATTGAGTACAATGCTGACAGATATGAACCTAAATTGTTTCCCTCCCGCTACACAATGTAGGGCTACAGATAGAAGAGAGCCATATTCACCTCGGTATCTAGTCTGTAGCAGAATGGATGGGGACTCCTTTCTACCTATGAAGCCTCAATTTTTTGTTGAACATTTTGAGGATAAATTTGGAGAAGCAGCACTGTCCAAGATGAAAAGCAGTGCAGTCTTGATTCAGACAGCATCCCCAACCCAATCACGGGTGTTACTCGCTTGTGACTGGCTGGGTGATATTTATGTTTCTCTCACTCCCCATAAAAGCTTCAACATGGTCCAGGGGATTATTTTCCATTGTGACCTCCTCTTGCAGTCTGATGATGAGCTCCATGCCAATCTAGAATGGCAGGGTGTTCATTTCATCCCACACATTTACAGGGGACCCAAGAACAATAGGGGTTCATTGCTTGAAAAGGTCAAGGTGATGGTTTATTGATGTGATGTTAAACCATACATCACTTACCCTATGTGGTGCTTTAAGTGCTGGAAATTCAGCCAAATGTCTTCCCACTGCACTTCCAGTGCCACATGTTGACTGCAGATGTCCACTGCATCCAGATACTCCCTGTATGCCTCCTCTCATTTGTATAAACTGCGGAGAGCAGCGCTTCCCCTGCTCACCAGAGTGCACAGTGCTCCAAAAGGAGTGGAAAATCAAGGAGTACAAGACTCTGGACCAGTTGACTTATGAAGAGACTAAACATAAATTTGAACGATTGCACCCCATTCAGTTGACATCCACATACACTGCAGATACATTACCATCGCAATCACAAGTACAATTGTACCACACTCTGTACCATGAACAGTGAACCCTCGGGGTCTCCAGAATACATCTGCCCCCTTGGTGGTAGGGGGAAAATCTCCTTTTGTTGTCCCCAAAGAACCTACTTTTAGCAAAAGCCCCCCCCCCCCAAACACAGGGGACATTGGTCCCATCCCATCAGCTGGAGGAGCAATAGCCTCCTCTCATGCAAAATGGGTCCCCTGGGGCCCTCTCTCCCACAGTTTCCACTAATGCCACAGCAGACACTCACCAGTGGCTAAAGGAGCCAAAAGCTGCTGAACAATGAGCTTCACGCTCTTCCTGCGTACCTAAAGCTACTTAGAGAAGTCCTCCCAGCAAGCCCCTAAAGAGAAGCGAGAGGGCAAGCAAACAAAGAAGTCTGTTAAGAAAAAGGACCCTCCAGTGGCCCCACCGTCTCTCCATACCAATTATGCACCTGCTAATGAGGTCGAGATCTCAGCATCCCCTGAGCACCTGCAATCTCACTGATGCCTCATCCACAGTAGGATTGGATACAAATACTCAATCGGTGGCAGCAGGTGACCCTCACGTGTAACCTGCCTCCTTGCATGCTTCATAGCTTCCCAGCCTCATGATAACATCATCCTCCAGTGGAATTGCTGTGATTTTTTCCACCACCTGGCTGAGCTATGGCAGTTGTTAAGCTTTACACCTGCTTTCTGCACTGCCTTCCAGGAAATCTGGTTCCCAGCAATGTGGACCCCTGCCCTTCACTGCTATAGGGGATATTACAAGAGCTGTAGCAATTATAATAGAGTGTCAGGTGGAGTTTGTGTCTATGTCCTTAACTCAGAATGCAGTAAACCTGTGACCCTTCAAACCCCTCTTGAAGCTGTGGCTGTCAGGATAAGGACGACACAGGAAATAACTGTCTGCAAAGTATATCTTCCTCCAGATGGTGCAGTACCACTGAACACATTCGCTGCACTGATTGATCAACTCCCTAAACCTTTCCTACTTTTGGGACATTTTAATGCCCACAATCCTTTGTGGGGTGGCGCCATGCTTAATGGCCGAGGTAGAAGGTCGAAAATTTACTGTCACAACTTGACCTCTGCCTCTTAAATACAGGTGCCCTCACATATTTCAGTGTGCCACATGGCACATATTCTACTATTGATCTCTCAGTTTGCAGTCCTGGCCTTGTCCTGTCTATCCACTGGTGAGCACATGACTACCTGTGTGATAATGACCACTTCCCCATCTTTCTATCACTCCCCCAGCATCATGCCCATGGACGCCTATCCAGGTGGGCTTTAAACAAGGCAGACTGGGAAGCTTTCACCTCTGCTGTCACTGCTGAATCTCCCCCACATGGTACCATCGATGTGGTAGTTGAGCAGGTCACTAGAACGATCATTTCTGTTGCAGAAAACACGATTCCTTGTTCTTTAGGGTGTTCCCGGTGAAAGTCAGTACCATGGTGGTAGGCGGAAATCACTGAGGCCATTAAAGAGCTTCGGCGAGCTCTACAGCAACATAAGCAGCACCCTTGCCTAGAGCATCTAATAGCTTCTAAATGTCTCCATGCCCGAATTCACCAGCTTGTAAAAAGATGGAAACAGGCGTGTTTGGAGAGGTACATCTCGACCATTGGGTGCCATATGTCACCTTCCCAAGTCTGGACAAAGATCAGACGTGTTTGTGGGTACCAGGTCCCGACAGGTGTTACTGGCATTAACATCAATGACATGTTATCTGCTGATGCAAGTGCAGTTGCCTAACCCTTTGCTGAGCACTATGTTTGAGCCTCCGTGTCAGAGAATCATCCACCAGCATTTCGCACCCTCAAACGGCGGATGGAAAGGAAAGCCCTCTCATTCACTGAACGTCACAGTGAACCCTATAATACTCCATTTACAGAGTGGGAGCTCCTCAGCATCCTTGCACATTGTCCTGACACAGCTCCTGAGTCAGATTGGATTGAATCCACAGTCAGATGATCAAACATCTCTCATACGACTACAAGCAACATCTCCTCATCATCTTCAACCGTATCTTTTTAGTTGTAATGTTGGGTGTTTTTGCGCTTTGAGCCTTGCTTGCATCAGGAAAAAGGGCTGATGATGCTCTAGTTTGGTCCCTTTATACCCTAAAGCAACCAACCAACCAACCAACCAACCAATCTATTCATCACTTTTCCACAGAAAAACATTAACACTTCAACATACAACGTGTGTTTATACTATGAAACAATAAAGTACTGTTTTTGCCAGTGCTACCAATACAAACACGTAATTTAACATTTATAACACAGCAATCCACAGCCTTCTATATAAAAAATTACCAGTTTTATTAGATCTTGAAGTAATGCACATAAAAATTTTAAAATTAAAATCTGGTGTAGATTATATTTAAAAAAATGAAATAAAATACTTCCAATGTGAGTTTATAAGTTATATGTATATATCATTTTATTTGGAAAATTGCAAATTTTATAATGAGATAAAAATCCAAAAATGTGAAAAAATGTTTTTCTGTTTTAACTGCCCTTAAGGATTTCAGTAGGGATTGAAGGTTATGTTGGACTTCAGGAATGGGAGGACGATGGCAGAACTTGTAGGTGGACAAGACAGGTAGTTGGTGGAAACCTTCTGTCAGGTAATCATTGTGAATCATTGCCTGTAGGGAGGATATGTCTCTAGGTTAGAATGTGTTTTGAGTTTTTGTATGGCTTTCCTTTCTTGTGTTAGATGGTGGTATGAACTGGGAGAGGCAAGGCTAAATGTTGGTATTAGGTTGGCCTTGATTGGAGGGACTGGTGGCAAAGAAGTGTTTAAACTGTAGGGATCAGGAGAAGAAGAGCAGGTCATTAAAAAGTCTACCAAGATAAAACTTGGGTGTTGGGATAAAGATGAGGCATTTGGATGGGACTGAATCTTCTGTGAGATTGAGGATTTTGTTGGAAAGAAGGAATTTGCAGACCAGCATTACTCCTCTTCCCCCAAACATAGTCTACAAACAGATGTCCCATACCATACTCTCTCACACACACACATGTAATCCTCATACCATCCCCAAGAACCAGCTTTGAAGGAGCACATCTCTCATCATCCAGTATCACCCTCAACTGGAAGAACTGAACTTTACCCTCTGCCAGGGGTTAGATTCTCTATCATCGTGCCCTGAAATGATGGACAACCTACCCAAGATCCTTTTCACCCTTCCTGAAGTGGTGTTCATTTGTGCTCACATCCTACCCAGCTTCCTAGTCCATCCTTATGTCACTCTCACCCCCAGCCCCTGCCACAGGGATCATATACCTGTGCAAGTCTCAGGTGCGAGACCTGCCTCATTCAGCTACCCTGCACTTCCTACCCCAGTCCCCACGGGCTTATCATCCTCCATTAGAGGCAGGGCCATGAAAGCAGCCATGTCATATGCCAACCCTGCTGCAGTCACTGCACAGCTTTTTACTGGTATGACAACCAACTAGCTGTCCACCAGAGTGAACAGCCACTAGTGAACTGTGACCAAGAATAAAATTCAATACCTGATGGCATAACATGCAGCAGAGCTAAATATGCTCAATTTCAATAACTGCTTCACAACTCAAGACCATCAGGATCCTTCCTCCCACCACCAAAGTTCCTGAACTATGCAGATGAGAATTAGACTTGCAACACATCCATCACTCCCTTAACCCTCCTCTCTTCAATCTCAATTAAGCCACTGTCTCCACGCCCTCCACACAGTAGTTTCCACTAGCTCTGTCCTATAACCCATTACAAATGATGTCTCCAAATCACCTTCATAGTGCACCACTCCCATGAGCTGTGACATCTGTGCATCACTAGCTCATGCCTGTACCACCCCTCCGTCCCATATTACCAGCCAGCAAACCCACTACCTCCTTTTGAGTCACTAGCGACCCATCCCCAATCCTTATTCCTGCCTCCCACCTCTCTCTATCCCTCTACCCACTACCCACCCCACCCTAGTCCTTCTGCCAAACTGCAGGGTGTTGAGGGCAAATGCGCAAAACTTCTGCAGTAGATTCACTAACATAGGAGTGCTGCAGCTAGTTCTGGTAACACCTGTGCAGCCCAGAGGAACTTTGCATGACATAATGTGGATTAGCCAAAAGTTCTGTGATGACACTGTGCTCCCAGTGACATAAACTTTAAAGAAAACTTTGTCCTGTGGCTGAAACCTTGTCTTAACCTGTGGAATGAACTATTTTTGTGGCAGCTGCAGAAGATGCAACAGGATACAATGATGATGACTGTGTAACAATTTTGCTGGTGATTTCTCGTCATCTAGCAAGGATTGATAGGAAGGAAGAAAAATCTTTAAATGTTGCTCTCATGCATGAGAGGGATGGAGTTTCTCCATGTTACTTTTAAATGATTCAACAAACCATCCAGCTTCACCATTACACTGAGGGCAAAAAGGAGCAGTAGGGACGTGGTGTATGCTATTGTCAGCACAAAATTGCTGAAACTCGGCTGCCGTGAACTGTGGGCCATTGTCAGAAACAACAACCTCAGGAAACCTTCAAGACAAAAAATAGAAACCAAAGCCGATACAGTTTTGGCAGTAATGATGGATGTCATGGGGACTACACAAGGAAATTTACTGTATCTGTCGGCCATCAATGACGAACCATTGCGTGTCCCAAAATGGACCCACAAAATCACTATGTATGCATTGCTGCAGTCCAGACAGATATGCACACTGAAAAAAAAAAATCAGTGTGGTAGAGCGGACTGAATCTCCACACAAACATTCCAATGAGAAGTCATTTGCTGAAATTTTTCTTCCATCCTCTGTCAAGAACAATAAAGTCAAGTGAGCTGCTTTGTGCAAACTAAGTCCTAGTGATTTTGGTGCAAAAATGACAAAACTTCCCTGTGGATGGAATAATGAATGGCGAGCTGGCATCATCATTTCTCTGAATGCAGCAGCAGAACACCTGATCACACCTGATCATGTGGATAGCACATGATGATGCAAAAAGTAGTGAGGTGCTGCTGGGTTGGGAATTTCTGTCAAACATCGGAGCCACCTGTGATGCACATGCTGCAAAACTACCCAAAGAGCTGGATCAAAGGCAGTTGCTCCAGTAACACACCAAAAGTCAGGAGGAAAATTTTGAAGAATTTCAGAGTCTTGAGTATCAGCTTGATAACATGATTTCTCAGATGCATCAAATGCTTTGTCAGTATCGGCTGGTAACCAAGACAACAAATCTGCATTCAAATGTTATTCAGTGGACCTGTACAACAACTTACATGGATAATTAGCCAACGGCAGAGCCCAGTGTTGTAATTTTTGCACTGTCTGCAGTGGGACAGGACTGGAAGAATTGAACAAAGCTGTTAAAAAAGGCTGTTGATCTGTGTTCAAGTATAATTTCTGATTGTACAAATACTGATGGATCTTGGTAATGCCATAGATAATGGCAAGTACGTCTTTTTGAAGTTGACTATAATTGTGCTGTACTTTGTTGAGAGTTTTTGAGGCAAAAGCAATGGGCCTATCAGATGAACCAGTTTGACGGAAGAGCACAGCTCCAATACCATAAAAAGCTGCATCCACAGCTAAGTCAACACGGTTATGTGGATCAAAATGAATCAGGTGATGATGACTTAACAGTGCATCCTTTAACAGCTAAATTGCATCTGAACGTTCTTGGGTCCACACAAAGGAAATACCCTTCCGGCGCAGCTGGTTTGGTGGAGCAGCAATTTGCACAGCATTTTCAATAAACTTAATGCAGTAAGTTCCCCATGATGGCCTGTAGCTTCTTGATGCTATTTGGTACCACCAAATCTTTAATTGCTGACAAGTGCAAATGAGCAGGATGAATACCCTGTACATTTATGACATGTCATAAATATTCAAGTTTTTTTGTGGAAAAAGAAGCACTTTTTCTTGTTATATTTAAAGCCACCAGCAACAAGTGCATTAAACAAACATTCTAAATTTACCAGATTTTCAGCAGGCATACAACCTGCAACAACCATATCATACAGGTAGTTTGGATGTGAAGGGATTTCTGCTGTAAATTTTTACAGGAAACATTGAAACATAGAAGGAGCAGAACCTCTTCCAAAAGGTAGTCTTTGAAAATGGAACAATCCCAAGAGAGTGTTGATCATAAGATATTGCTTTTGGTGGCAGTAACTGTAAGTATGAATCACATAAACTGATCATGGAAAAGAATCTACTCTGTCCCAATCCATCCATTAATTTCTGCTGTCATGTGAAAGGAACTGAATTCACAGCAGTTTGTGGGTGTACTGTGTCTTTGAAATCGGCACATGGATGTATATCTGCTGATGGCTTCTTAAGTACAACCAAGGGGGATGCTCACTGATATGCAAAAATGGATGTTTCAACCCATTGTCTTTCCATTGGTGCAGTTCTGGAGCAACCTGCTCAGCTATAGTGTGGTAGAGAGGCCTAGCACAATAAAATCATAGTCTTGAACTATCTTTAACAAAAATGTGCATCCCAGAATCTTTAGCCCCTCCTAACTCTAATTCAGGAAGTTCTCTATACTCAGCACACAAGTCAAAACATTAGTATGAGGCACTGAAACACTGATTTGTAACATGTCGTCTTGTATCCAGAAGTTTAACAAATCAAGCAAGCATGACCCAAAAATGTTTGCACTGTCTAGAATATGGCACGTGAAAGAAACACTCTTTGTTACATCACGAAAAGCTGCTGGCAAACAGCATATGCCAAATACTGGAATTTTGTGCACTTTATTTGCAGACGAAACAGTTCAAGTATTACTGACACCATTTCTAGTGGTACTCAAAGCATTTGTGTCAAGCGTGGGAACCTTTTCGTCGCTATGTGAAATATATGGCAGATAGGATAACACGCTGGAATACAAAAGCAACCATTACCATCACCAGTGTGTCATAGCTAGCCTAGATTTACTTCTGGGGGAAGTTGAGTGTACTACATCACACACAGAATATTAGCTTTTCTTATTAAAATTTGAACAATCTAAAATACTCAACTTGGAAACAGCCCATATCCACAGGAATGTCACTATGTATTTGTTATTGCCACTGAACACTATAGCTATCATCACCTGATACAATACAGAATGATAATCAAATCTGAATGTTCAATTGACTATAAACTTTGATACCACAGTTCTGATTAGTAGTTCTGTTAGGTAAGAAACCAAATCAGAGCTGTCATTTTAGATGATGATTACAGAGTGGACTGATGTAAGTAAGCTTGAAGCAGTGGTGGCAGATGGAAACTTTGAGTGTGTGTCTATGCTGACAGCTTTCATCTGTCACTGGTCTGGCAGTGACTGTCTGTAGCTTGTGGTGCTGTTATGATGAAGCAATCTACTAATCAATATTCTAAGAATTTGATCTAAGCTGTTGGCATTGACAGGCCTGGGTGTGTGAGGTGTGCTTGCTTGTGTGCATTTCTCTTTTTTTTCTGTCAAAGGCTGTGACTGTAAGCTAATGTGTAACTGTCTGCAACTGAGCATGCCATCTTTATGGTAAGTAGCAATCTATCTTTTCCTACATTGTTGTTATTTGAATTCCATTTGTTCATAAGCTTACTGGATTTATATTTATATTTGTAAGTTTTATACTCTATGATTCATTTATTGATTGTAAAATTGGTTGTTTTATCATTGGATGCTCATGTTTGATTCAAATGTTACAGATATCTGCTTAACAACATCCAAGTGAAGTTCTAATTTCAAAATGGTGGGTAGACATAATGAGTATTTTTAATATTTGAACTTGTATATATTTTTGCTAAATGATTGGACCTGAAATATCATATAAGAGGCTATAAATATTCTAATATTCACAAGTATATTTACTGAGAAACTGTTTAGAAGCTGGCTTAATAATGTGTTTTTCACATCTAGCCTCCCAAATTGTCAAAAAAGCAGAAGAAGATGTTGGCACTGGAAATGGCTGATAAAAAGAAACAGGAAGCAGAGAAAGAAAGGTAAATAAGACAGTTCTTTGTCATGTCCCAAAAATCGTATTCTATGTTACCATGTCCATTTTAGAAGTCTAGAATATATGCATATGATTGTAAATCAAATTTTTGCCTCTATTGTTGGGTAACATATCATTCGTTTTTGTGTAATTATTTGTTTTTATTGAGCTTTCTGCTATACAGTAATAATGTTTCGTAAGTCATTGTCATTCCCTGTCAGAACAGTTTTTGTTTGATTTATTATTTTATTTTTAAAATTTTGGTATATTTGTGCCACTCAATAGGATGTACTCATGGCTTAAAATCTGTTATTGAAAAATTTACATTATGTATAATTTTTTTGGTGGTTCCAGCTGTTGAGAGATATCCAGCCTGGATTTCCATTGTTGATTGTAACTTTGAAAGTAAAATAGAAACTTGAATTTAGGAATTCATGAAGTAAAAGGGGATAAAATTACTTATCATCAACAAAATAACAGCATGATGCCGTGAATGTTGCATTTGGCATTGCCTGTGGTGGAGGAGCCAGTTGTGGCTATCAAGCAGTAAGTAAGTGCACTGAGGTAGCGGAATTTTGTGGCAGCATAACAGAAGCATGCAACAATGGTGGCCTTCCTGAAGCAAGCCAGGTGTCAGCTCCATAGTGCAGCAGCCATTAGTTGGCATGCACTGCATGAGGCCCAAGGCAGCTGGCTCGAATGTGCAAAATGGCTCTGAACACTATGGGACTTAACATCTGAGGTCATCAGTCCCCTAGAACTTAGAAATACTTAAGCCTAACTAACTTAAGGACATCACACACATCCATGCCCAAGGCAGGATTCGAACCTGCAACCGTAGCAGTCGCGCAGTTGCGGACTGAAGCGCCTATAACCGCTTGGCCACCAGCGGCCGGCTTGAATGTGCAGATGCCCAAGTTGAAACCAGGAGCCTCAGGGACTGGCTCAAGCAATAGACAAGGGCATCCAATAGTGGACCATGTTTGAAACCTGCAACGATCAGGACTACCTGTGCCTCATAGACCAACGACCAGCTGCTGTACATAATTAATGATGCTCCTTAGTGGAGCTGTAGCTGCTTGGCTGATGACTTGGATGGAGACGGTGCCAATCAGATGCACAGCACTGTTGAAATGGAGCTAATGGCTGAACAGGGAGCATCTACAGTGAGGTTACAGAAGTCATGGGATACTTCCTAATGTCATGTCAGACTTCCTTTTGCCTGATGTAGTGCAGCAACTCTATGTGGCATGGACTTAACAAGTTGTTGGAAGACCCCTGCAGAAATATTGAGCCATGCTGTCTTCTTAGCCATCCATAATTGTGGAAGTGTTGTCAGGGCAGAATATTGTGCACAAACTGACCACTTGATTATGTCCCATAAATGTTGAACGGCAGTCATGTAGGGTGATCATGGGTGGCTTGAATTTCCAGAGTGTTCTTCAAAAGTTAGATCTGAACTATTGTTACCTTGTTACGTGGCGCAATGTCATCCATAAAAATTCCATCTTTGGGAATGTGATGTCCATGAATGGCTGCAAATGGTCTGCAAGTAGCTGAACATCCAGAGGACCCAGGCCATACCACATAAACACAGCCCACACCATTATGGAGCCACCACCAGCCTTTGGTGCCACACTTCAACCCTACCATCAGCTCTTACCAGTTGAAATTGGATCTCATCTGACAAGGTCAAGGTTCTACAGTCTCCTAGGGTCCAGTCGATATGGCCACAAGTCCAAGAGAGGTGCCACTGTCAATGTCACGCTGTTAGCGGAGGCGCTCATGTCAGCCATCTGCTGCTGTAGCCCGTTAACGCCAAATTTCAGTACAATGTCTTAACGGACATGTTCATCTTAGGTACCACATTGATTTCTGCAGTTATTTCATGCAGTGTTGCTTGTCTTTTAGCACTGACAACTCTGACAAATGTTGCTGCTCTCGGTTGTTAAATGAAGGCCATTGGTGACTGTGTCATCAGTTTTGAGAGATAATGTCTGAAATTTGGTGTTCTCAGTGCACTCTTGGCATTGTGTGCCTTTGAGTACTTAATTCCCTAACAACTTCTGAAATGGAATGTCGCACGCAACATTCTGAATTCAAAGTCTGTTAACTCCCATCGTGTGGCTGTAATCATGCCGGAAACCTTTTCACACGTATCACTGGAGCACAAATGACAGCTCCTCCAAAGCACTAACCTTTTATACCTTTTGTATGTGGTATTACCACCATCTGTATATGTGTATATCACTATCCCATGACTTTTGGCACCTCTGTGTATACTTGCATTTACCAGGGATTTTATTACATCAGCTTGGTTTCCATCACGTATTTGGCTGTGGAAATGCTACTCGGTGCCACAGAATGAAACAGTCCTTTACAGTGCTGACGATAGAATGTCTAATTTCAGAACGTTATGCCAGCCTGCATTAATGGAACACACAGCTGCAGAATTACAAAGGTGGCTGATATAAACACTCCCAGGCTGCTCAGGACAGCCTGCATGGGCCCAGTGTCACAATAGTTCCATGGCTAAAACCCACACTCTCAACTATTTAAAAAATTGTTCAGATTCTGATTTTCACACTTTGCGGGTCCCATATCTTCACCACTTTTTTAAAAGGCAATCCACACCCACAAATGACAGAGATTATTCACAACAAGAGGTATATGTGCAACGTGGTACTGAGAACAGTGCAATTTATCGTAACTGTATATTTCTGAGTGAAGTCCAAACTGAATTGAATCAGGCTTTGTCTTTTACAGATAAGGTTCACCAGGGTAACACCATCAGGAACATGATAACACTCACACTGTGCACTGCTCTGCTCGCATTGGTATTGTCTTTGGCTGGCCTTGAGTTACCTTAACCTTTAAACAAAAATATAGGTTGATAGTACATAATAAGAAGCATAGTCTGACAGTCCTGATTTTACCCTCATCATACTTATTTACAGATTTATCATTTTAAAAAAAATTTATGTGTTTAGAATGACATTCTTATTCCTTTTGTATGAAAATCAACCCTCCCATGAACCATGGACCTTGCCATTGGTGGGGAGTCTTGCGTGTCTCAGAAATACAAATAGCTGTACCATAGGTGCAACTACAATTGAGGGGTATCCGTTGAGAGGCCAGACAAATGTGTGGTCCCTGAAGAGGGTCAGTAGCCTTTTCAGTAGTTGCAGGGGCAACACTCTGGATGATTGACTGATCTGGCCTTGTAACACTAACTGAAACGGCCTTGCTGTGCTGGTACTGCGAACGGCTGAAAGCAAGGTGAAACTACAGCCGTAATTTTTCCCGAGGGCATACAGCTTTACTATATGGTTAAATGATGATGGCCTCCTCTTGGGTCAAATATTCCAGAGGTAAAATAGTCCCCCATTCGGATCTCCGGGCGGGGACTACTCAACAGGATGTCATTATCAGGAGATAGAAAACTGGAGTTCTACGGATCGGAGCATGGAATGTCAGATCCCTTAACCAGGCAGGTAGGTTAGAAAATTTAAAAAGGGAAATGGATAGGTTAAAGTTAGATATAGTGGGAATTAGTGAAGTTCGGTGGCAGGAGGAACAAGACTTTTGGTCAGCTGAATACATGGTTATAAACACAAAATCAAATAGGGGTAATGCATAAGTAGGTTTAATAATGAATAAAGGGCAGGTAAGCTACTACAAACAGCATAGTGAACACATTATTGTGGCCAAGATAGACACGAAGCCCATGCCTACTACAGTAGTACAAGTTTATATGCCAACTAACTCTGCAGAAGATGAAGAAATTGATGAAGTGTATGATGAGATAAAAGAAATTATTCAGATAGTGAAGGGAGATGAAAATTTAATAGTCATTGGTGACTGAAATTCGAAAGTAGAAAATGGGAGAGAAGGAAATGTAGTAGATGAATATGGAATGGGGGTAAATAAAGGAAAGAGGAAGCTGCCTGGTAGAATTTTGCATAGAGCATAACTTAATCATAGCTAACACTTGGTTCAAGGTTGTATACATGGAAGAAGCCTGGAGATACTAGAAGGTTTTAGATAGATTATATAATGGTAAGACAGAGATTTAGGAACCAGGTTTTAAATTGCAAGACATTTCCAGGGGCAGCTCTGGACTCAGACCACAATCTATTGGTTATGATCCGTATATTAAAACTGACGAAATTGCAAAAAGGTGGGAATGTAAGGGAGAGCATGAGGGAACAATTGACAGGAATGGGGGAAAGAAACACAGTAGAAGAAGAATGGGCAGCTTTGAGGGATGAAATAGTGAAGGCAGCAGATGATCAAGTAGGTAAAACGGTGAGGGCTAGTAGAAATCCTTGGGTAACAGAAGAAATATTGAATTTAATTGATGAAAGGAGAAAATATAAAAATGTAGTAAATGAAGCAGGCAAAAAGGAATACTAATGTCTCAAAAATGAGATCGACAGGAAGTGCAAAATGGCTAAGCAGGGATGGCTAGAGGACAAATGTAAGGATGTAGAGGCTTATCTCACTAGGGCTAAGATAGATACTGCCTAAAGGAAAATTAAAGAGACATTTGGAGAAAAGAGAACCACTTGTATGAATATGAAGAGCTCAGATGGAAACCCAGTTCTAAGCAAAGAAGGGAAAGCAGAAAGGTGGAAGGAGTATATAGAGGGTCTATACAGAGGCGATGTTCTTGAGGACAATATTATGGAAATGGAAGAGGAGGTAGATAAAGATGAAATGGGAGATATAATACTGCGTGAAGAGTTTGACAGAAAAGTGAAATATCTAAGTCGAAACAAGGCCCCGGGAGTAGACAACATTCCGTTAGAACTACTGACAGCCTTAGGAGAGCCAATCCGGACAAAACTCTACTATCTGGTGGGCAAGATGTATGAGACAGGCGAAATACCCTCAGACTTCAAGAAGAATATAATAATTCCAATGCGAAAGAAAGCAGGTGTTGACAGATGTGAAAATTACTGAACTATCAGTTTAATAAGTCACAGCTGCAAAATACTAACGCGAATTCTTTGCAGACGAATGGAAAAGCTGGTGGAATCCGACCTCGGTGAAGATCAGTTTGGAGTCCGCAGAAATGTTGGAACATGTGACACAGTACTGACCCTACAACTTATCTTAGAAAATAGATTAAGGAAAGGCAAACCTACGTTTCTAGCATTTGTAGACTTAGAGAAAGCTTTTGACAATGTTGACTGGAATACTCTCTTTCAAATTCTGAAGGTGTCAGGTGTAAAATACAGGGAGCAAAAGGCTATTTACAATTTGTACAGAAACCAGATGGCAGTTATAAGAGTCGAGGGACACGAAAGGGAAGCAGTTGCTGGGAAGGCAGTGAGACAGGGTTCAAATGGTTCAAATGGCTCTGAGCACTATGGGACTTATCTGCTGAGGTCATCAGTCCCCTCAAACTTAGAACTACTTAAACCTAACTAACCTAAGGACATCACAGACATCCATGCCAGAGGCAGGATTCGAACCTGTGACTGTAGCGGTCGCGCGGTTCCAGACTGTAGTGCCCAGAACCGCTCGGCCACTTTGGCCAGCAGACAGGGTCGTAGCCTCTCCCCAATGTTATTCAGTCTGTATAGCAGTAACGGAAACAAAAGAAAACTCCGGAGTAGATATTAAAATCCATGGAGAAGAAATAAAAACTTTGAGCTTTGCCGATGACATTGTAATTCTGTCAGAGACAGCCAAGGACTTGGAAGAGCTGTTGAACGGAATGGGCAGTGTCTTGAAAGGAGGATATAAGATGAACATCAACAAAAGCAAAATGAGGATCATGGAATGTAGCCGAATTAAGTCAGGTGATGCTGAGGGAATTAGATTAGGAAATGAGACACTTAAAGTAGTAAGGGAATTTTGCTATTTGGGGAGCAAAATAACTGATGATGGTTGAAGTAGAAAGGATATAAAATGTTGACTGGCAATGGCAAGGAAAACCAATTCTGAGGAAAAGAAATTTGTTTCTGAAAGTATTTGTATGGAGTGTAGCCATATATGGAAGTGAAACATGGACAATAAATAGTTTGGACAAGAAGAGAATAGAATCTTTCAAAATGTGATGCTACAGAAGAATGCTGAGGATTGGATGGGTAGATCACATACTAATGAGGAGGTATTGAATAGAATTGGGGAGAAGAGGAGTTTATGGTACAACTTGACTAAAAGAAGGGATTGGTTGGTAGGACATATTCTGAGGCATCGAGGGATCATCAATTTAGTCCTGGAGGGCAGCATGGAGCATAAAAATCATAGAGGGAGGCCAAGAGATGAATACACTAAGCAGATTCAGAAGGATGTAGGTTGCAGTAGGTACTAGGAGATGAAGAAGCTTGCACAAGTTTCTCTTCATCAGAAATGCTTTCCTTACCATAGCCAGCCTACATTTTATATCCTTTCTACTTTGACCATCATCAATTATTTTGCTCCCCAAATAGCAAAACTCATTTACTACTTTAAGTGTCTCACTTCCTAATATAATTCCCTTAGCATCATCTGATTTAATTCGACTACATTCCATTATCCTCCCTTTGCTTTTGTTGATGCTCGTCTTATATCCATCTTTCAAGACAGAGTCCATTCTGTTCAGGTGCTCTTCCAGGTCCCCCCCCCCCCCCCCCCTTCCTCCTTCCACCACCTCTCCCTCCCCCTGCCCCCTGCGGGTCCGGGTGTTAGAATAGGTCCGAGCTATTCATGCCTGTTGTAAGAGGTGACTAAAAGGAGTCTCACATGTTTTGGCCTTTATGTGGTACCCTGTAGGATTTGACCTCCATTTTTCAAAATTTTTCTGAAGAACGAGCCAATTGGGGAAGGGCACCTTACATGGAGCATAGTGTCCATCATGCGCTGAGACCTCTCTGATCCTTCATTGACATAGATCTGCACTCCCACTCATTCTCCAACTGTTGGGTGACATCACCGTCCTGGGTGCGTTTTCCTCCATCCTCTGTGCAGTATCGCTTTCTGCACTGTCAACGATAATTGACTTCTTAGCTCGTTTGTGCCTGATCTCCAACATGGTAGCCAGTCTGTTTTGGTGGGGCCACCATGTACCCTATTGGTTGTAGCCCCCTGACCACACAGGTATCACTCTGCTGATGCGTGCGCCATTAACTCCCCATGTAAACCAAGGAGTAGATGCCCATCACCTGGGCATCAGGAGTCCTGGAAATGGCCATCCTGCCAGGTGGCCTTTGCTGCAGCTGGGGGCACCCATGGGGAGGGCCCTTGGTCGGAGTGGGTGGCATCAGGGCAGATGCCACGCCATGAAGTGTAGTACGTCATCTCTTGCTAGTGGTCAGACACCAGCAGTCTCTAAGCGGTCAAGGTCTAATTTAAATTCTAAGAAATATGACCCCAAATCACTCCTCCCCCACCTCCCCCTGGCCACACCATGGGAGGAATGCCAGGCTAAGGATGGCAGCAAAGCTTATTCACCCCAGTACCTCGTATGTATGAGAGTTGATAGGGTATCTTTCTTGTCAATGAAACCTCAATTTTTTGTGGACCATTTAGTGGACAAGTTTGGGGAGGTGGAGGACTTGTCCAAAATGCAGTCAGTGTTGGTCTTGATCGTAACAGCATCCTCTGCCGAGTCACAGGCACTACTCGCCTGGACAAGCTGAGGGGGAGGGGGGGGGGGGGTGTTTCTGTTTCCATCATGCCCCATAAGAGCTTACATATGGTCCAGGGTATCATATTTCACAGGAACCTTCTTTTGCAGTCTGCCAATGAGCTGCACACCAATTTAGAGTGAAAAGGTGTCCATTTTACCCAGTGTGTCCACCTGGGTCCAAGGGATAATCAGGTTGCCACTGGTGCCTTCATCTTGGCCTTCGAGGGTGACACATTACCTGAGAGGGTCAAGGTGATGGTCTACCACTGTGACGTAAAGCCATATATTCCTACCCCGATGCGGTGCTTTAACTGCTGAAAGTTTGGCCATATGTCTTCTCACTGTACTTCCAGCATCACCTGTAGGAATTGGTGACATCCTTCACATCCCAATACTCCCTGTGCCCCACCTCCGATCTGTGTCAACTGTGAAGAACACCATTCGCCTTGCTCACCAGACTGTAGGATTCTCCAGAAAGAAAGAAAAATAACGGGATACAAGACCCTGGACTGACTGACCTACAGCCGGCCACTCTGGCCAAGCGATTCTAGGCACTTCAGTCCGGAACAGCACTGCTGCTATGGTTGCAGGTTCGAATCATGCCTCAGGCATGGATATGTTTGATGTCCTTAGGTTAGTTAGGTTTAAGTAGTTCTAAGTCTAGGGGACTGATGACCTTAGATGTTAAGTCTCATAAGGCTTAGAGCCATTTGAACCATTTGACTGACCTACACTGAGGCTAAGAAAAAATGAGAGGCTACACCCTGTGTATATGATGTCAACCTTTACTGCCGCTACGACAGTGCTTCTACCATCTTCTGTTCCACTGCTTACTGTTGGCTCTCAGACTCCACCTGCCCCCTTGATGGTGGGGGGCACTTCCCTGTTGCTCCTGCACAATGTACTTCAGAATGTACTTCAGTAGCAAACACCCGCCCCCCCCCCCCCCCACCCACCCACCCCCGCAATCATCGAGGACGCCAGTCCCCACTTCTTCTAAACTGGAGAAGTGTAAGTCTTCTTCAGCTCCTCTCGCCAGGAAAGGATTCCTTGGGCCACTCCCTTCCCAGGTTTCTACCAGTGGCAAGGCTGACACCCGCCAGTGGCTGAAGCAACCACAGGTAGGCTGGTCATAGGGCTTCAAGGTCCTCCCCAGTCTCTGAGACTGAATCAGTGAAGCCCTCCCAGCCGGACAAACCTAAGGAGCATTGAGATAAACCTAAAAGGAAAAAGACCCCCAAGAACTGAGGCACTGTGGTGGCACCCACACCACCACTACCTACAAGCTCTGTGTCTGAGGATGAGGTACAGATTCTGCCGTCTGCTGAGGACCTAGATCTCGCTGGGCCCTCAGACACAATGGACACTGATCGCACAGGTACTCATCTGGTGGCAGCAGGTGACCCTGAGGCGTAGAATGCCTCACTGAATGTTTCATGCCTTCCTAGTCTCATAATCACGTAATCCTCTAGTGGAATTGTGGCAGTTTTTTCCGCCACCTAGCTGAGCTACGGCAACTGTTAAGCTTTACACCGGCTTTCTGCATTGCCCTCCAGGAAACGTGGTTCCCAGCAATGCAGACCCCTGCCCACCAGGGCTATAAGGGATATTACAAGAACCGTAGTGACTATGATAGAGTGTCAGGTGGAGTTTGCATCTATGTGCTGAACTCAGTATGTAGTGAACCTGTGCCCCTTCAAACCCCTCTTGAAGCTGTGGCTGTCAGGGTAAGGACAATGCAGGAAACAACTGTCAGCAAAGTATATCTTCCTCCAGATGGTGCAGTACCCCTGAAGATATTGCGTGCACTGATTGAACTACTCCCTAAACCTTTCCTACTTTTGGGAGATTTTAACTCACGTAACCCCTTGTGGGGTGGCGCCAATCTTAATGGCCGAGGTAGAAGGTCGAAAACTTACAGTAACAACTTGACCTCTGCCTCTTAAGTACAGGTGCCCCCACATATTTCAGTGTGCCACATGGCACATATTCTACCATTGATCTCTCAGTTTGCAGTCCTAGCCTTCTCCCATCTATCCACTGATGAGCACATGACTACCTGTGTGATAGTGACCACTTCCCCATCTTCCTATCACTCCCTCAATATCATGCCCATGGACACCTACCCAGATGGGCTTTAAACAAGGCAGACTGGGAAGCCTTCACCTCTGCAGTCACTGCTGAATCTCCCCCACATGGTGCCACTGATGGTGTCATTGAGCAGGTCACTACAACAATTGTTTCTGCCGCAGAAAACACGATCCTTCGTTCTTTAGGGTGCCCCTGGCAAAAGACAGTCCCTTGGTGGTTGCCGGAAGTCACTGAGCCAATTAAAGACCGTTGGCTAGCTCTACGGCGACATAAATGGCACCCTTCCCTAGAGCACCTAATAGCCTTTAAGCACCTCCATGCCTGTGTTCGCCAGTTTATTTTTATAAGCCAGAAACAGACGTTTTGGGAGAGGTACGTGCCAACCATTGGGAGCCATACGTCACCTTCCCAAGTCTGAATGAAGATCAGATGACTTCTTAGGTACCAGACCCCAACAGTTGTCCTTCGAATTAACATCAATGGTGTGTTGTCTACTGATGCAAACGCAATTGGCGAGCATTTTCTGAGCACTATGCTCGTGCTTCTGTGTCAGAGAACAACCCCCCAGCCTTTTGCACCCTCAAAGAGCAGATGGAAAGGAAAGCCCTCTCGTTGACTGAGCATAACAGTGAACCCTATAATGCTCCATTTACAGAGTGGGAGCTCCTCAGCGTCCTTGCACATTGTCCTCACACAGTTCCTGGGTCAGATCAGATCGGATCCACAGTCAGATGATCAAACATCTCTCATCCAATTACTTCTTTCCATCACAATGGCAGGAATGTACCATCAATCTGGTGCTCAAAGCTGGTCAAAACCCGTTTGAAGTGGATAGCTACCAGCCCATCAGCCTCACCAACTTTCTTTGTAAGCTGCTGGAATGTATGGTGTGTTGGCAGTTGGGCTGGGTCCTTGAGTCACATGGTCTACTGGCTCCATGTCAGGGCAGCTTCTGCCAGGGTCGCCCTACCACTGATAGTCTTGTGTCGCTTGAGTCTGCCATCTGAACAGACTTTTCCAGATGCCAACATCTGGTTGCCATCTTTTTTGACTAATGAGAAGCATACGACATGACCTGGTGACATCATATCCTTGTTACATTGTATGAGTAGGGTCTCTGGGGCCCACTCCCGAGTTTTATCCAAAACTTCCTTCATTTGTGTACTTTCCATGTCCAAGTTGGTGCCTCCATAGTCCCCCCCCCCCCCCCCCCCCCGCCCCCTTCCATATTGAGGAGGATGGCAGGCTCCGTATTGAGTGTCTCTCTATTTTTAGTGGCTATTAACAGTCTAGCAGCAGCTGTAGGGCCATTGGACTCACTTTCTCTGTATGCAGATTGGATCCCACCTTGACTATGGGAGTGTGGTTTATGGTTTGGCGGAGCCCTCAGTGTTGCATTTACTCAACTCAGTGCACCACTGTGGCGTTCGCCTAGCAAGAGGAACTTTTAGAACAAGTCCCGTGACCAGTGTCCTGGTTGAGGCCGGAGTCACTCCATTGATGGTTAGGCATGCACAATTGATCACCAGTTATGTTGCACACATACTGCTCGTCCCATACTGGTGTTGCTGAGTGGTGCCCACAGAGAACCATTCACAAGGTGCAGTCATGGGCTCTACCCCACGGCTTCCAGTTTTCGGCTGCAAAGTCGTGTGACATGCATTTCTGTTGGTGTCGCAGCGTTCATCCAGAACCAGAACTTTACCTTAATGACGATCCACTCACTGTAGTGGAGACATATCAATTCTTGGGACTGGTTTTTGAAGCCTGATTGACTTAAGCTTAAACGGAAGTGCTGGCAGCACCTTAATGCCTTACACTGCCTGAGCAACACCAACTGGGGTGCAGATCGCTCTACGCTGCTGCAGCTCTACAGAGCTCTTGTTCAATCCCACCTTGACTATGGGAGTCTGGTTTATGGTTTGGCGGAGCCCTCAGTGTTGCATTTATTCAACTCAGTGCACCACGGTGGTGTTCGCATAGCAACAGGAGCTTTTAGAACAAGTCCAGTGACCAGTGTCCTGGTTGAGGCCGGAGTCCCTCCATTGATGGTTAGGCATGCACAATTGCTCGCCAGTTACGTTGCACACATTTGTAGTTCTCCTGCACATCTGAATTACCATCTCCTTTTCCCAACCACGGCAGTTCATCTCCCACATCGGCGGCCCAGGTGAAGGTTTATAATTGTGGTTCATGACCAGTCCCTTCTGTCTGAACTGGATTCCTTCGTGTTACCACCTCTCCTTGAGGTCCATTCACGTGCAACTCCATGGTGTACACCTAGGCCACAGATTCTTCTGGACCTTTAGCATGGCCTTAAGGACTCTGTTAACTCTATGGCTCTCCGCTATTACTTCCTCTTGATTCTCGACATCACTCCTTGCCAGATGGCTGCAGTATTTTCACTGCAGAGCAGGTGGCCATATATTGTGCTCTTGAGGACATCTGCTCTGGCGAGTTATTGCTCCTGTGTATTGTCTCCTTGAGCAGCCTACAAGCTATCGACCAGTGCTACCCTCGCCACCATTTGGTAGCGTCCATTCAGGAGTCCATCTATGCCCTGGAACGGACCTGTCATTCAGTGGTGCTTGTGTGAACCCCAGGACACATTGGAGTCCCAGGCAACAAACTTGCTGACAGTCTGGCCAAACATGCTTCGTGGAAACAGCTTCTGGAGATGGGCATCCCTGAAACTGACCTGCATTCTGTCTTACGCCACAGTGTTTTTCGGCTTTGGGAGACGGAATGGCATAACAGTACACACAACAAACTGCATGTCATTAAGGAGACTATGGATGTGTGGAAGTCTTCCATGCAGTCCTCTCACACGGAATCAGTTGTCCTCTGCTGGCTGTGCATTGGCCATATGTGGCTAATGCATGGTTACCTCGTCCTGTGTGAGGATCCACCTCAGTGGCAGTGGCTCATAAATGACAGTTGTCCACCTCTTGCTTGACTGCCAACTGTTAGGTGCTCTGCAGTGGACTTTTAACTTTCTCAGCAGCCTACCTGCAGTGTTAGGTGACAATGCCTCAACAGCATATTTAGTTTTATGTTTTATTCATGAGGGTATGTTTTATTATTTGTTCTAAGTTTTAGGGCATGCCCTTTGTCCCACTGTGTCCTCCACCCTAGTTCTTTTAGGATGGAGGTTTTAATGTGTTGCAGAGTAGCTGGCTCCTTCTTTTAATTCTCATGGTCATCCAGCCATGGTAATCTACTCTCTTGTTTTGATCTCTTCTACATGTTTCTTGCATCTCTCTGTGGTTTTCTTGTCCGATTTTGTCCATTTTAGTGTTTGTTGCCCTTCTGTTATTCTTGTGGGTTTTTCCATTCTTCCATCTGTGTTTTGTATGTCTCAATTATTTTACTCCCACCCTTGTGGAATTATTTTAATCAGAATGAGGGACCGATGACCTAGAAGTTTGATCCATCCCCCTCTTTTACACCAACTAACGAATCTTCCAGGTCATTTGCTGTGTCTGACAGGATTACAGTGTTGTCAGCAAACCTCAAACTTTTTATTTCTTCTCCATGGATTTTAATTCCTGCTCCAAATTTTTCTTTTGTTTCCTTTACTGATGGCCAATATACAGATTGAATAAATAGGCTTCAAACCTGTCTCACGCCGTTATCAACCACTGCTTCCCTTTCATGCCCCTTGACTCTTATAACTGCCATCTGGTTTCCATATAAATTATAAATAGGCTTTCACTCCCTGTATTTTACACCTGCCACCTTCAGAATTTGAAAGAGAGTATTCCAGTCAACATTGTCAGAAGCTTTCTCTGAGTCTACAAATGCTAGAAACGTAGTTTTGGCTTTTCTTAACCTGTCTTCTAAGATAAGTTGTAGGGTGAGTATTGCCTTGCATGTTCCAACATTTCTATGGAATCCAAATTGATCTTCCACGAGGTTGGCTTCTACCAGTTTTTCCTTTCATTCGTAAAGAATTCGTGTTAGTATTTTGCAACCATGACTCATTAAACTGATAGTTCAGTAATTTTCACACCTGTCAACACCTGCTTTCTTTGGGACTGGAATTATTATATTCTTCTTGAAGTCTGAAGGTATTTCATCTGTCTCATATACATCTTGCTCACCAGATGGAAGAGTTTTGTCATGGCTGGCTCTCCCAAGGTTCTAATGCAATGGTGTCTCTCCCGGGGCCTTGTTTTGACTTAGGTCTTTCAGTGCTCTGCCAAATTCTTTGCACAGTATATCATCTTCCATTTCATCTTCATCTACATCCTCTTCCATTTTTCTAATATTGCCCTCAAGTACATTGCCCTTGTATAGACACTCGATATACTCCTTCCACCTTTCTGCTTTCCCTTCTTTATGTAGGACTGGTTTTCCATCTGAGCTCTTGATATTCATACAGGTTGTTCTCTTTTCTCCAAAGGTCTCTTTAATTTTCCTGTAGGCAGCATCTGTCTTACCCCTAGTGTTATATGCTTCTACATCCTTACTTCTGTCCTGTAGCCACCCTTACTTAGCCATTTTGCACTTGCTGTCAATCATGTTTTTTGAGACGCGTATTACTTTTCCCTTACTTCATTTTTCTCCTTTCATCAATTAAATTCAATATCTCTTCTGTTACCCAAGGATTTCTACCAGCTCTCATCTTCTTACCTAGTTAAACCTCTGCTGCCTTCATTATTTCATCTCAGGGCTCCCCATTCTTCTTCTATTGTATTTCTTTCCCCTGTTTTTGTCAACTGTTCCCTAATGCTCTCTCTGAAACTTTCTACTACTTATGGTTCTTTCAATTTATCCATCTCCTGAAATTCCTACCTTTTTGCAGTATCTCCCATTTTAATCTACAGCTCATAACCAATAAATTGTGGTCAGAGTCTACGTCTGCCCCTGGAAATGTCTTACAATTTAAAACTGTGGTTCCTAAATCACTGTCTTACCATTATATAATCTATCTGTGTTTCCAGGCCTCTTCCACATATGCAACCTTCTTTCATGATTCTTAAACCAAGTGCTAGCTATGAGTAAGTCATGCTCTGTGCAAAATTCTACCAAGCAGCTTCCACAGAAAGAGTAATAGAAAAAATAAATTACATGTATGGGAATGGGATACGATTATCAGTCGAATGCAATAACTATCCCCATTAAATTCCACATAGAGATACATTTCATAGTTAGTTATAAACGTGTACACAGTTTGAAATACAGAACAGAACTAAAAACTAACATGGAGGCTTGGCAGAGCAATAAGAGTCCAAAGAGGGTGTTAGTTGTGGTTCGATACAACCTATCGATGGCACACAGCCCTCAAAAATTGGAACTGTCATAAGATTGAGTTGATGAAACATTGCCATGTTTGTGCCACGTTTTCAGGCTGAATGGCATGAAGTTTTATTGGATAAACGGAGCGGTGTGATAATAGCTGTCTTTGGAATGTCTTCCAGTGCTGCGGGAATCTGGTGATAGGCACGTTTACAGTCAATAACACTGTAGATTGTAGTGCCCGATAACATACGAGTGAAATCGTTTATGTTCAGCACTGGGTAACTGTCCATGATGGTATGAGCGTTTAAGCATCTGTAGTCACTGCACGTTTGGTGACAAGGTGAATCGGTGAAGACCAGTTGCTGTCCAATGGTTGCAGGATACCTGCCTCCAAAAGTTCGTTACTTTGCTGCCGGGCCACATACAACTTAATGGGGTTGAGACGTCTAATATTGTGCCTCATAGGATGGCCAGCAGTGGTAACTATCTTTTGTGTCATTCTGTCAGTGACGGAGGAAACTGAGAACTGCACACGAGACTGAGCAACGTCCTGACGTGAAGTTTTTCGACTAGTGGGGCGCGACGAGGCGTAACCATTATTTAAAGTGGGAAAAGGCAGCACGAAAGTCACATGCCTATTATGTGAGCGTGGCATGCACTTGTTTGGAGAGGTTGGCTGTGCACAGAGTGCGAAGAGGGTTGGGACGCGCAGCAACTGTCTGTTGTCAGCCTTGCCTTGGGCAACCAGCATGGGTGAGAGAGGTGTTGGTGTCACGCGGGGAACAGCGATGGCCTCTGAGTCACGTGGCTGGTGTGCGAGAGAGGGGGAATGTTAATAACATGCGGGGCAGCTGCCTGCGCAGTGGGTGCGGTCGTATCGCGTGGACGACTGTCATTAGAAGCACTGTTTGAAACACATGGCACTGAACATGGCGAGCACGTCGGGGGTGCGGTTTCTAATGGACACAAATCGTCACACGCAATTAATGTTTTTAGACTAACCTGCTGAGTGTCCGAGCTGGTGTCTGCTGGAGAAACACGATTAGATGGTGGCACTGTGGACTGCAGTTTCAGCAGTGAGGTACAAGCCGCGACAAGCTCAGTGTAAGAGTGCAGTATTCGTTGTTTCAGCTCGTATTTTCTGGGCAGAGTTGTGCTGCCGAGTCGTATTCTGACAGTAGATTAGCGATGCAGGTCACAATGTTGCCCGCGAGGGCAGAGCACTCACGTACTAACTCACATGTCGCAAGAGAAACAGAATGTGGAACACAAGTGCGGGAGCACAGTATCTGAGTGTTGGTGGGATGGTGTAGCACTGAGCTCTGAACCACATTCAGAGAGAACTTGTAATGTGACAAAAAATCCATACCGAGAATTGGTCCATCGATGTCAGCAATGTAGAAAGTCCACGGAAAACACAGAGAAGGAGATAGGTGCACCGTAACTTTGACAGCGTCTGAGGTTTGTAACATTGATGCGTTGACAGCTTGTAGAAGTGACCTCGTCGGTGAAAAGGTGGGCAGAGCCAATGATGTGGGTACGATAGACACATCAGCGCCTGTGTTGACTAGGAAGATGAGCCCTGACAAAATGTCGGTTATGTATAAACGACCCCTTGTCCAGGTGGACGAGTGGATGGAGTGCAATGTGTGAGGATGCCTGTGAGGTTCCCCGCAGGACTCGGTGTCTTCTAGATCCTGTGGTTGGCGTTTAGGTGCTGGCAAGGTAATCAACATTTTTTGGCATCATCACTGAAAATCTTGTGGTACCAACAATACAGATGAGCCGGATGTGGTGGTGGTGGCGACTGCTGCAGTGGAGGAGGCTTGTCCTCATTGATTTGTTCCGGGATGTATACTGGCACATATGGTGCGTGGGTGGTTCTTGAATGCTTGGATGGAGGAGAGAGTGAGCGGATACTGCCAGGTGGTGTATTCAGTGTTGAGGTGAAGCGAGCTCTGCCTCTGACCGCATACGGCCGGTAAACAGGAGCAGTAGTGCCAACCTGTGGTGAGTGGTGTGCTGGTTGGTGTGGTCGTAGCAGTCCATACAGCTGGTCTGCAATGTGAAGACAAGAGCCGATTGACTCAAAGGAGTGCAGGAGCAGGTGAATTTGTAGGTTTGTAGATAACTTGGTGGACAATACCGCCCACAGAGCAACGTCCAACATTGTATGTTCACTCACAAGTAATTGAAGGTGGCGCCAGAGTTGTGATAGAGTTCGGTCCCCAGGTGCTCCTTGTACATGATCTTGATGATTAATTCTTGTGGTGAGCAGGCGAGTCGGTCCATTATTGTTTTCTTTGTGGACTAGTACTTTGGTGGAGGCGATGGCGAGAGGAGTAGATCAGAAATTAAGTCTGAATGATCGTGGAGATGTGTGACGAGACATAGGAGCTTAGAGTTGTCATTGGACACATGATGTAACTCAAACAGATGCTCCACAAGCGCAAACCATGATACGGGGTTGTCCTCGTCAAGGGGGGGGGGGGGGAGGGGGGGATGAAGGCGGCTTCGATGTATCTTGGAAGGCCTGCTGGTCCGGGGTAGGAGAGGCTGTACTGCAGTCCGGCACCATAGACGTAGGTGTGTTATTGGTAAGCACGTCCGAAGCAGCGGCGGGTTGCATTGTCTTTGACGTGTTGCGAAAACATGACGCTGCTGGCACAGTTGGTACCATGGGAACGAGCGGTTGCGCAACACGTGTGGTGGTCCCATAAACTGGACCGGAGGTTAGAGGTACAGATTTGTTGTCCACTTCAGAAATGACGCGGAAGGCTGGCACAACAGACACAGGTGGAACTGTGGGAGAGGTGAGTGGCTGAACAGTCAGAATTGTGGACCCCCGTGTGTGTGGAGGGGGGAGGGGGGTGGGGTGGTTTGGTACTTCGTGTGAGATAACAGTGTGAGTTTTCTGGGCACATCGGGAATACACTCCGTGTGGTCGGACTATAAATTACCGGTGAAACTTGTTGAAGATCACATTGTTGCAGTAAAACATTCCTGGAAGGTGAAGTGTCATAAGATGCGATTTGGCCCACTTGGTCGAAAAACTGAGCAACAGGTCTGGTGGGCGAGCAAGGGGAATTTGGTGCATGAAAATGTCCATCGTTAGTTTGTGAGTGAGGTAGAACCAGATTAGGTTGATAGCGGTTAATAGCATGTGTGTTTTGCACAAATGGCAGTGTTGCACATGGCATGACTGTAACTGATGTTGCGGCCCGTTAAGGGTCAAAGCACGTGCGCAAACGTAGATCGCTTTGAACATTACAAGATCGATACGTAGTTATACAGTTCTGAAAATTATCCACTTCACATTTTATATGTTGGCGAGCACAGTCCAGTGACATGAAACCTGAGTCCACTCTTTGAGTTAACAGTGTAGCACAAGACCATAATATGAGGTTAACTCGGTTGGAGATCGCAAATCACTGTTGATTAGTGGAGAGCCGGCCATTGGTGAAGGATTGGAGTGGTCTGGTTGTCGTATTTGGGCATCCAGATCTTCAAACAAAGCATTGGGTGAGGTAGCCATGGCATCGTGCGCATAACCTGTTGATTTACAACAACCGGCGTGGAAGTTGAGGAAGACATAGAAATTTCGGGGTCACCAGTATGGGAATGGGATACACTTATTGGCTGAATGCATATAACTATTCCCATTAAATTCCACATAGATATATATTTCATAGTTAGTCATAAATGTGTACACAGCTTGAGATACAGAACAGAACTAAAAACTAACATGGAGGCTCGGCAGAGCAATAAGAGACCAAAGATGATGTTAGTCATGGTTGATACAACCTATCGACACCACACATGTAATACATCCGGTCAAACAGACTGAGCCATATCATATGTAATTTGAATCACCCATTCAGACAGACCTGTATGTTTTATAAAATTAATACATTCCTGACTCTGAGAAGCCACAAACTGAACTGATATGCTTCTGCCACGTAAATGACATGCCAATGAAAAGGTGCTTTGAAGGGGATAGTGGCAAACAGAACATTGTTGCCACACAACATATTTAAAAGACCCAATAGGTCTCTCAGACCAGTGCTTTGATTTAGAGGTTAAGTACCAGTGTCTGGTGTGACCCCATCAGATGGTGCACATGTGGATCAACACCATCTGAGTAGTGGTGTCACTGTTGTCAATAGTAGAGCTTTACCAGCCATTCAGTTTCTGTGATGTTGTCTGGTGGTGCCAGGGAGATCTTCTTGAATCTTGTAAAATCTTATGATCTGCGTAGAAAACACCGTCATCCAAGACAGCCTTAAACAAAATTCTTGCCAAATAATTCAGGAGTCCATGGCCACCAAGCTCTCATGCAAAATGTTGAGATTAACTAAGGTTCCTCAAATCCATTTCCAAATAAAACCTTTGTGAGGTACTTTACTCAGAATAAGTTAAACAAACACAGTATAAGTTAAACAAGTCTTCTATGCAAAGAAAAGGGGACAGAGATGTATGCAGCAGTGATGTCAACAAAAAATTTAAAATATTTCTTGACACAGTGGTCCACCACTTCGAAGAAACATTAAAAAAAAAATAAAAAAAAAAAAAAAAAGCGCAATTAAATAACAGTAAAGGGAACAAGAAATGGATGGCTGTAAAAAGCTCAAGCCAAAATAACACACATCACGCAAATAAACTAATAACTCTACTCAATTACTCTTATACTATAGATGATAAGCATGGATCCTAAGGAGGGTGATAAGACAGGCTAAAAAGATGCAAAATGAACACATTGACAAACCCAACCACAAAATAAAAACGGTATGGAGTAATACAGGGTGGGGCAAATAAAAAGTGACCTGGATGAGTGGATATGATTAGACATGAATATATGCATATAACCAAGCCCTGTGACATACACACCACCAGTACACCAACCACGTAATCCACACCAGTTTAGAGCATAGTGCAGGCTCTGTCAGTGTGAGTGGGGCAGTGCAAATGAGGCATGGTACTCACACTGGAGAGCAGGTGTTCATTGTGGAAAGTTGCATGACAACAAAGTCGTGGAAACAGTGTGATCAGTTGTCTGCTGATAAGTTTAATAGTGTCAAAGCACAACCAAAGAGTGCCATGCAATACTTAGTCTGAAAATGGCATCAGACAGAATCTGATTTCAACAAGTCAAAGAATATTCCAAAATGTGCCTGCACACCAGAAAATGTGGTTGCAGTTCACTAGAAAATACTTCAGGGCCCTATCAAATCAACCTGACACCTATCACAAGAGACTGGTATATCACGTCAGTCATGCAGACCAATACTCCACCTGGCACTGCATGTGCACCCCTACCAAGTATCGGTTATTTTTTTCATTAAAACCTGCAGAAACTCCTCAGCACTTCTGGTTTTGTGAGTGGATGTTCACCAAGATAACAACGAAAGGATTGGATATGGATCTCTTCTTTATGTCTGATGAAGCCTGGTTTCACCTGAGTGGGTTTGTCAACGCATACAATCACAGGTTCTAGGCAGTGGGGAATCCGTATAACTTCTATGAAACACCATTACATGATCAGAAGGTTGTGGTTTGGTGTGCTGTATCTGCATGCTCCATTATTGGTCCCATCCTTTTTCATCATATGCTGACTTCAGCGTGTTGCACTGCCAATATTTTAAAATCATATGCTGCAGCATTAATGGATGAGAAAAGATCTACAGTTACTTCCAACAGGATGGAGCAACTGCCCGTACATCCAACTGAGCCTTGGAGCACATTTACACCATCTTCACACATGACAGGTTTGTTAGCAGATATCAGTCTGGTTGTGGCACTAGCTGGCCACCCAGGTAACTTGACCTGACCTGTCAGTGTACAGTTGCTTTGTATGTGGAGCCCACAAGTCTAAAGTGTATTGCAACAACCCTCGTAGTGTTCAAGAACAGCAGCAGAACATTTCAGATGAGACTGCAGCAATTCCAGCATTCCAGCTTCAATCTGCCTTCAGAAACTTGCTGACCAGGACCCAAAAGTGCCAAGAGATGAATGGCAGCCACTTTCAGCATCCGCTGTGCTTCTTTGTACCATGGAACTCTGCTCTCCAGGCCACTTATATTTGTCCCACTCTGTATGAAGAGGGAAAGAGAGAGAACAAAGTAATGCATATATACATACAAATTGAAAACAAAAATGAAGCAATAACTAATACTCAAGTTGCAGTGACAACTTTTTAATGCGTAGCTGAAAAATTGGTTAAAATAACACATACTTAAAATATTAACCAATAAAAGAGAGTATTCACATATGTATAGAGTCAACATTTATGAGCACAGGCACTGAAGATATTGCTGTAAAGGCCCTCAGAGGGTTAATAAATTCTTATTTAGTTGGAATTGATGGTATTCCAGCAGATTTCATGAAAAAATATATGCATACTATTGCTGAACCGCTACCTCACCTGTGTGTCTGCTCTTTCCAGGCAGGTACTTGCCCTGTCATTGAAAATGCCAAAAGTAATTTTCAATGATAAAAAGACATGAACAATTATCAGCATATCACATTTTCATCCTGCTTCTCTGAAGTATTTGAAAAATTTATACACATAAAGCTGACGAGGTTCAGTGACAAAAATGATGTACTGGATGGTCATGGAAGAATGATAATTGCTTCATTAATGGTGAAGAAGTTTGGACAAGAAGAGAATAGAAGCTTTCAAAATGTGGCGCTACAGAAGAATGCTGAAGATTAGATGGGTAGATCACATAACTAATGAGAAGGTATTGAATAGAATTGGGGAGAAGAGGAGTTTTTGGCACAACTTGACTAGAAGAAGGGATCGGATGGTAGGACATGTTCTGAGGCATCAAGGGATCACCAATTTAGTATTGTAGGGCAGCGTGGAGGGTAAAATTTGTAGAGGGAGACCAAGGGATGAATACATTAAGCAGATTCAGAAGGATGTAGGTTGCAGTAGGTACTGGGAGATGAAGAAGCTTGCACAGGGTAGAGTAGCATGGAGAGCTGCATCAAACCAGTCTCAGGACTGAAGACCACAACAACAACAACAACAATTGTGAAGCCCCATGTGGAAGTGATAAATTTGATCATGTTGCCATGAAGAAATTTTTAATAAAAGGTCAAACATTTACTTGTAGAGTTTAAATCTACTGCACTTGTCTCAACATGGGTCTAGACAGAACAAATCTACACATACATCCGTATATGACTACATTAATCAATACTGTATCATATGAATACAAAGCAGACCATAACAGGAATATTTCTATAACTGCCAAAGGCATTTAACACAGTGGATCATAAAATATTCCTGATAAAAACTGAATAGTATATTATCAGAGGATGGGCTAATATATAGATTACATCAGTGCAAAGCAGTCACTTACATAAATCGGTATGATGGAAACAGACAAATTAGTAAATTCAGTAATGTAAATTCTGTCTGGGAGTAGAGCAGTCAAGCAATGTGTGCCTCAAGATTTAGTGCTGTCATCTTTGCTATTACTTCTTTGCTTTTACTTCTTGTAATAGTTACATAATTTAACTTTATCTTAGGATTTGTTGCTAGTTTCCCATTTAGTTGGAAAGACATTTGTTTCATGTATTGCCAGCATCAATTTGACCCTTCTACACCATCCTTTAAGCTCATGGAGCTCTGCATTACATTTATCTTCTATAGTTCTTCGGGTGTCACTGCTTACAATGAACAGCGCATCATCTGCAAATGCTACCAGTCTGCTTACATTACTGTTCTCATGTAACTTCTGTAGTATGGGTTCTGACATCATGTCCCAAAAACTCGAACACACACTGATTCCTGTGGACAGCCTATTGTTATGATCTTCATTATTTCCTTTCTTGAGCATATTAAAGTTTCATGTCTCCTGCAGCCTCTTGGGCAGTTGTACAGCACCACTGGACACTCCAACTTCAGAAGGTGACAAAAGAAAGACATTCACCATAGCTTATTCAAAGCACCAGTAAAATCAACCATTATCACTAGACTGTACATAAAATCAGTACCTGTCACTAGGGAGAGCACTTTATAAAATGCATCTTCATTTACCTAGCATCTTCTAAATCCATTCTGGTGAGCGCTGTTTCCTTGTAGTAATCTATTTAGCACAACAGTTTTTCAACTATCTTACCAAGAATGTTCGGAAGACAAATTGGTCTGTAGGATTTGGGTATAATCGGATCCTTGTCTTCCCTTTTATTGATTCTTTCATGGTGCATGAATGTTTATTGCAAGATGTTTGAACAATACACACAAACAGATATCTATTTTGTCACATAAGGTTTCTATTACTTTAGCAGGTATCCTATTCAGTCCTGGAGATTTTTTCTTATATTTGCCTAATTTCTTCTTGTTTAAAGTCATACACCAGCTTATCGTTTCTGTAGTCTTCGCATAACATAGTTCATAATCTATGCTGATCTTATGTCATATCTTTTCTTCTTTGCCATCAGTAAGCAGAGTTTCCATTAGCAGGGTAGCTGCCTGTTCCCAACTTTCTGTTACTGTCCCGTTACTTCTTCTGAACATGGATAAGACTAATGATGATGGTATTTTCTTGAAGACTATTTTATATGGTATTCCCCATGGATCAGGTTCTAAGTTAGTCTCCGTTATTCCATTTTTGTTTTCCATAACTCTTTTCTTAAAATGTTGTTTAACATGCTTGTCTCTAAGCAGCCTTCGGGTTCTTTCTCCTTGGGTCATGCTGCTCTGGTACAGCTTCCTGATTCTTGCTTCACATCTTAATTTTTCCAGAGTCACCATCCAAATGCAAGGTACTCCACTAGAAGGATGTCTCTCGACAGGTATCAGTGCCTTCTTTGAAATATATATGGCTGCTGACAGTCTTCAGTTGGTCTAGGCCCTTCCATACTTGGAAAATCCTTTATGAGGTGTGATCAAAAAGTAATAGGAATTTTTTTTTAAAGCTTGTTAGTACACATGTTCTGGATGTATGTTTGATTTTTCAGTTGTTTTGAATATTCAATTTATTGTTGACAAAAACGCAATAAGGTTATATGTGTTTTCGAGTGTGTGGTGAATTTTTACTTTTGATGAAGATGGATCAAAGAATTTGCATTAAATTTTGCTTGAACAAAAAAAGTGCAGCATCACATTTGAAATGTTGACTGTGGCTTTTGGCAAATCTACTGTGATAAAGACAAGATTTTACAAGTGGTATAAACATTTCAAAGAGGGTTGAGAAGATGTTGAAGATGATTGCCCTTGATGCCCTATCCCATCAATTACTGATGAGTGTGTGGAGGTACTAAAGAAAATGGTTCTGGGAAATCACTGAATCACCATTAGAGAGGTTGCTGATGATGTTGGCATATTCTATGGCCCATGGTATGCAATTTTTTTTTTTTTTTTTTTTTTTTTTTTGCATGGAACATGTAGCAGCAAAGTTTGTTCTGAAATTGTTGAATTTTGGTCAAAAGACACTAAGGAATCGCTGACTGGAGTTGACAATGAGCCAGAACTGCTAAAGAAGGTTATAACAGGTGACAAAACATTTGTATATGGCTATGACGTTGAAACCAGGGCCCAGGGCCCAGTTGTCCCAGTGGAAACTGCCTGAAGAGCAAAGACCGAAAAAAATTTGACATCTTCAACCTCATGTGAAGGTTCTTCTCACAGTTCCTTTTGATTACTATGGTTCCTGCATTATAGTAATATGGCCAATAAGGAATAATACCTGGAAGTTATCTGTCATTTGTGTAAAACAACCTGAAGAAAACTACGAAAATTGTGGCAAAACCACTCATAGAAATTGCATCATGATAATACTCCCGCTTGTTCATGATTATTTTTTGGTAAAAAACAAAACAATTATGTCACCTCAGCCACTGTGTTTTGCTGAACATGGTCCCCTGCGACTTCTCTCTAGTCCTGAGGCTGAAGGGAACCAAGAAGGGACGTCGTTTTGCCACCATTGATGAGATAATGACAGAAGCACTGAAGGAACTGTACACCATAACGAAAAATCAGTTCAAGTGCTTCCAAGATTGGAAAAAGCACTGGCATAAATGTATTTATCTGAGGGAGTTACTTTGAAGGGGTCAGAGTTGATGAATAAAAAAAAAAAATTCTTTAAGAAAAAGAAAAAAATCCCTGAGTGAAATGAGTATTTGGAAAGGTTGCATTTATGACAATGCTGTGAAAGTATCTCACAATCAAGTTGCAAATTTTTCAAATGTTTGACATTCATTTTATCTTTATTATATTATCAAGGTAATAGAGACATAGTGCAGAGTATCTTTTGTAATTTTTTCTAGATATTTTTGGAATATGGTGGTGGTGGTGGTTATTGGGATGTATAAGGGGGACTAAACAGCAAAGGTCATCAGTCCCCCATATTTTTGGAATATTTCAGAGAAACTGATGACCCCAAATTTTAACCTGTTATGTTGAAGCAGTTCATAAGGGGTGACAACAACATGTATTTTTTGAGATTCTTGGTGTATTGGGAGCTGGAAACAGGCATTAGACAAATCTGTATGTAAAAGTATTGCCATCCAGAAAGCTTTGCAAACAGTTCATTGGTTCTAGATAAAGAAAGTCTCTCCTGCTGTTTGTGCTCTTCCCATTGATTTAAAATTGCCACAAATGACAACTTTACTGTTGGTTTGCAGATGATTATCATTGATGAAGTTGACTGCAGTTATCAAATGTTCCATACACATAGTACCTACTAATTTTTTTATATGGCATAAAGAACCTACAGTATTGGTCAGGATCGATAGAAATGAGCCTCAAAGGAGCTTTAAGTGTAATGGGAGCATCATAATCTGTTGTGATTCTTAGTCCCACATTGAACAGAGGGGCAAGGAATAGATTTCTGGACGGAACGATCATTCTCCATTTCTTGAAAAGGAAATCCGAACATTATATATGCATCAAATGTGGTGCAATGACAGTCCACCACAGCTGCTCTTTTATATCTTTTTTGCTACTGGCTTCAAGCACAGCTCATTTCCAAGCAGTACCTAAATATAATCCGTACATATACAGGATGTCCATAATTAAAGTTGCAGTTTCAAAATGGTGCAGAAACACTGCTCAGAATAACATCATATTTGAACAGCATGTTATTGAACATCATGATAAGAAAAAAAATTAGGGAAATAGATGGCACTGTAAGTGCCAGAATATTCACACCCACAGATGTGCAGCAAAAGGTTGTTCCTCATTTTGTGTCCTAGATGCCCACAGCACTTTCTGCATGAAGGACAACATGCTGCTGGTACTACCCTTTTACAAGAATGATGACTGTGCACCACTAGCCCTGCAGAAGTTCCAGATGCTCGAGAGTAGGAAAGAAGACATTGGTCTGATGTCTGCTGAGGGTCTGGAGAAAATTATTACAAAATTTGAAGTGCAGTGTGGCAAAGAGAGGACAACAGTTGATGTGAATTCTGTCAAAGATGTGGCCACAGCATTGCAGGAGCAGTCAAGTGATGGTAGGCAAACATACATTGCTTTGATAAGTGCCTGAATGTTGACATGCCTGCAAGCATGGTTCATCAAACCTTACTAAACATCCTGCACTGCTATCCATACAAAATCATGCATGGTCAGGAGTTGCTTTCTGCTGGCCTACCACCAAGACAAACATTCACTGAAATTTCTTGCTCACATAGAAGTGGACAGTGAATGACCATGGAACTTTCTGCAGACAGAAATAGCCCATTTCCATCTCCAAGGGCACATCAATATGCAGAACTGCAGGATGTGGACAACAGAGAACCCGCAAACACATCAAATGGTACCACTTCATTCTGCAAAGGTGACTGTCGGCTGTGGACTGACGGTATATCTTATATGGTATGACTCTATTTTTTTGAAGAGATGATTCCTGGGGTCCTGTACCCAGTCTTGTAACAGGTAAATGGTACGAGAGTCTTTTGCACATCAGCATCATTCCGATCCTTCAGCAGGGTAGATGTGTGGTTAGGATCATTTTTATGCAAGATGGCACTCCCGCACACAATGTATAGCCAGTCAAGCAGCTGCTGCAGAGACTTTTGGAAATGCTAGAATTATCCGTCATCATTTCCCTAAAGCCTGGCCATCCAGATCACGTGATCTTAACCATTGTGACTTCTAGCTGTGAGGTTATATAAAAGATGTGTTCACTGAACATGACCCTTGAGATGCACCAGTTTGTTGTGAAACATGCTGTTTCTTGGTTTTCAACTTGCGGCAGAAAATGGTGGACAGCACATTGCACATGTCTCGGGTCAGTCTCAGGACAATTGGAAAATATTGTCATTTTGGTTTTTATGAAGTTTTTGGCCCCAGGACAATTAAAAACCAATGTTGTTTTGCTTTTTGTGCTGTTTTCGGCCACAGGACAATTAAAAACTGATTTTACCCATGCGATGTGGTATGACCTTGCTGTGGTGGAGGATTTGCCTAACTAAATGTGCCAGAACTGTTGTTGAGTGTCGAATCTGTGCAGTCATGCACATTGAACAGTATGGATGGTGTAACATGCAACTCAGATCATAGCCATCATATCACACTTCACATGGCTCTAAGCTAATACTCAAAAAAGTTAAAATCCTAACCTTCTACAATATGTACACTACTGGCCTTTAAAACTGCTACACCATGAAGATGACGTGCTACAGACGCAAAATTTAATTGACAGGAAGAAGATCCTGTGATATGCGAATGATTAGCTTTTCAGTGCATTCACACAAGGTTGGTGCTGGTGGTGACACCTACAACGTGCTGACATGAGGAAAGTTTCCAACCAATTTCTCATACACAAACAGCAGTTGACTGGCGTTGCCTGGTGAAATGTTGTTGTGATGCCTCGTGTAAGGAGAAATGCGTACCATCACATTTCCGAGTTTGATAAAGGTCAGATTGTAGCCTATCGTGATTGCAGTTTATCGTATTGCGACATTGCTGCTCACGTTGGTCAAGATCCAATGACTTCTAGCAGAATATGGAATCGGGGGGTTCGGGAGGGTAATACGTAATGCTGTGCTGGATCCCAACAGCCTCATATCACTAGCAGTAGAGATGACAGGTGTCTTATCCACACGGCTGTAACAGATCATGCAGCCATGTCTTGATCCCTGAGTCAACAGATGGGGACGTTTGTAAGACAACAACCATCTGCACAAACAGTTCGATGACGTTTGCAACAGCATGAACTATCAGCTCAGAGACCATGGTTGTGGTTACCAATACTGCATCACAGACAGGAACGCCTGCGATGGTGTACTCAATGACAAACCTGGGTGCACAAATGGAAAAACGTCATTTTTTTTGGATGAATCCAGGTTCTGTTTACAGCATCATGATGGTTGCATCCATGTTTGGCGACATCGCGGTGAACGCACATTGGAAGCATGTATTCAACATCGCCATACTGGCGTATCACCCGGCATGATGGTATGGGGTGCCATTGGTTACACGTCTCGGTCACCTCTTGTTCGCATTGACGGCACTTTGAACAGTGGACGTTACATTTCAGATGTGTTACGACCCATGGCTCTACCCTTCATTAGATCCCTGCAAAACCCTACATTTCAGCAGGATAGTGCACGACTGCATTTTGCAGGTCCAGTACGGGCCTTTCTAGATACAGAAAATGTTCAACTACTGCCCTGGCCAGCACATTCTCCAGATCTCTCACCAATTGAAAACATCTGGTCAATGGTGGCTGAGCAACTGGCTCATCACAATACTCCAGTCACTACTTGTGATGAACTGTGCTGTCGTGTTGAAGCTGCATGGGCAGCTGTACCTGTACACATCATCCAAGCTCTGTTTGACTCAATGCCCAGGCATATCAAGGCTGTTACTACAGCCAGAGGTGGTTGTTCTGGATACTGATTCCTCAGGATCTATGCAGCCAAATTGGGTGAAAATGTAATCACATGTCAGTTCTAGTATAATATATTTGTCCAATGAATACCTGCTTATCATCTGCATTTCTTCTTGGTGTAGCAATTTTAATGGCCAGTAGTGTATATACACAAAATATTATTTTTTTGCATGGGGAGATACAAACAAATTCATTAAACGTGAAGACATACATAGCCATGCTACCAGAAATATAACACAGCTAACTGTGGAAGAAACACTGGTTTTACAGCAATAAAACTGTTTACCACTTCATATTTCAAAAATCTGTTTGAATGACAAATTTAAACAAACAATAAAACTATTCATTCGAGAATGTCCTTTCTATTCAGTCAAGAGAATTCATGCTACATGAGAATAATTCAAAATATGTGTATGGTGTAACAGAATTAAAATGTGTGTAGGAAAAATGGCAGTAGATTCAAAATGTGTGATTATTTAGGGTGTTATTGTATTTAAAAAGATATACCTGTGATAATTAAATAGTGTACCTGATTATTATTTTGTGAAACTGACAGTGCACATATATGCTTGGATCAGATCCTTATATGCACATCCAAAGCTGCTCAATACAACAAATAAGTAGTAATAAACAGATAAAATATTCACCCCACAACTCTAAGAAATTAAAACAAACAAAATCTCAGCATGAAATGAACAGTACCACAGGACAGAAAGCCACCTGACTTGGCAATTTAGTGCATGCAGAAAGCATTGTAACTTTTATGGTAAGGTCTGGAAACCATGTGTGGTCGCTGTGGTTACAGATTTCTTAGGATTGGCTGATTGTGTACTGTGCCTTCCTTGCAAGTCTCATTCCACTACTTACTTTGTCGCATGTAATTTTGAACAGACTATAGTTGATTGTGGTATTTTCAAAGGAGCCTCCCAGTATTTGCCTTAAACTCAAAAAAACCTAAATCTGGGTTAGGGTTTGACCTACATGCCTCATGCAAGTAAGCCCAGTGACTTATTCACTGTGTCATCTTACTCACTTCTCTTGCTTACAACCCAACTTCCAGCAAAGTGGCTGATACTCGAGGTGCAGCATTGCTCTTAATTTGTTCTTTAGGTGCTATGCTATCAGCTGTACCTGCTCTTTCAAATTGCTAATCCAGATATGAATCTGTATACTGCTGTCATCTGGAATCAGGACAATGAGCATGTGCCATTTAATTGAACAAACAACTCCTTTGCCATCATGGCATGTCTACAATATTTATTAATATAGCACATCGGTCAGAACAGTGGCCCATTCTTTTAACAAGTGAGGTACTTTTGTTGCAATGTAGCCTCTTCATCGTTAGTACATTACTGCCCCAGTACCCTTCATAAGAGCCTTATGCGTATGAAGTTTCTACATCATGTGTTTAGAGATATATATTTTCATTTTTAAGTTGTGTGTAATATTTAAGATTACTATCCACCACTATTATTAAAACACTAGAAAGTTCGTTTTGGAATACAAAAATGGAAAGCAGTAAATATAAGCACCCTCCTTGTAGCTGAGCCATAGTAATCAACAGAAATCATTACTGAGCTTTTGAACCCTGTCCTTCTCCAGACCTAACTGAATAATAAATGCAGACACCTCAACTGTATGGGCAATGGTTACCTTTAATCTTTCTGTTATTGGCATCCAAAGAATTTTTAAGAATCTGATGAATGACAGTCTTGCAATTGATGCCTTCTGTTATCATTTATACATTAGATACCAATGTCCAAGCAGCTTGATGTCTCTACACGGTGGAGAAATGTAACTTGGTAATAAGGTCAGAGCAGGGTAGGGGACTTTGAATCGAGAAATATTTTCCAAATAACCTTAGATCGGAAATGACCTTTTTGGAGATTGTTGATGATTGCTGCCAGCCATAGCTTCACAGTGGCACATTATCAACCTATGTTTAATGTTTAACTAGAAAATTTGCTCAATTCAACATCCACTACCTTGGTCTGACCTTATTGTCAGGTTGATTTTCTACTTCCCCTCCACGCTCCTTCTTTCACCTATAGTATATTAGGCTGTGGCAAGTAAACAAATTAAACTGTTTATTTGTTCAGACTTGGTAATTTGCTAATTTCAGCAAAATGATAAATCATACTACATCAGAAATTACTTAATGAAATCAAATGACATTTATTTCATATTCAGTAAAAAGTGTTTCTATAACTTATCTAACTTTGCACTGCAGCAGCTGTCATAGCATTGTGTGAATAAATCCTCCACCTAATTCATCCTTAAAGGAAGGATCTGTAGAGGCTATTTCAAAACAGGTTATGAAAGTAGTTCAATAAATTAAAAATAATATGGAAATAAGGAGCTTCATTGTGGATTTGTTACCTGTTTGAGGGAAACACATTATTAATTCAGCCAATTCATGCATTTTTCTTACAAACAAAATTACTTTTCCTGTACAGTTTTCATAGATGTATGAGAAATATAGGTGTCTGCTTTGTGATACACTCCATTTGTAGGATCATGCTTATACAGAATGAGAAGCTGCGTATTGAGCAGGATAAGAAAGCAGCAGAGGAAAAGGCAGTGAAGGACCTGGCAGAGCAGAATGTTCGCCTGACACAGCTGAGTGATACACAGAGCATGTTTGCTCACTTTGAGGGACAGACATGGCTTGCAGAAACCAGGGCTAAAGAGTTGGATGAGGTAAGGACTGTAAACTTAAATTACAAGAATAAATATGAATTCTCCTGACATGTGAAAGTGCCTTCCTAAACCTCTTATATGAGTTTGGTGAGACTTTGGTGAGTTATTGTGTGCATGCCCATGAATGTCTCTGAATTAGTACCACCATTTTACATTAATTGGGATGCAGGTTGTTTCAGCAATGAAATATTGGTGAGTTGTGTGAATTTCTGTGAAAGTTTATGAATTAGTACATCCATTTTACAGTAGGCGGCACCTGAGTCATTTCATTAAATGTGTGTGTATTTCATGTAGTGCAGTGGCAGTTTATAAATTTTTTATGTATTAATATGCATTCATGACATGATTGAATTGAATAAAGGGTGAACAGCAACATTTCAGTTCATGTGTGATGTAACAGGTAATGTTGATTGTGAAATTCTAATTGGCAGTCGATATAAAATAATATATGTCACACACAATTTCTTTTCATTCTTCAAATAGATTTGTAACAGTTATCTCAATGTGTTACTTTCACTGTCAAATCAGTTATGCCACCGAAACAACAGGTGACTAGTCAGTCTATGCCTCTAGCACCAAAGAAAAAGGTATCATGTGCTTTACAGACCAATGAGCAATGGGAAGCAATACTGGAAAATGTTTGAGTACACTTTGCTCAAGCTCATTAATCTGAAACAAATGAACAGTGGGAAGCAAAAAAGGATACCATTTGAGTATGCATTGCTTGATTTACACTTAGGTGCAGTCTGTTGTGATGTAAATTATGATTACAATCTTCGTGCAGGAGCAGTTATTTCAAAAATGGATAAATTATGGATGAATTTCAGTGCACTCAAATTTAAGAATGGAACACTAGGTATATGCCGCTTGGATGGCAGAGTGAAACTGCCTGAATACATCCACCAGCGAAATAATTATCAATGTTGTTGCAAGCCAGTAGAAACATTTCTTGGCAGATGTACACAAGTAGTAGTCATGTTTCAAAATGAGATTGTTTCATGGAACAACCATGCACAAGAATTACATGACAACATTCAAAGGGCAAGGGCAAAGTCATCATTGTGTAGGATCACTTCTACCACTACTGAACACAGATAACAAATTCCTTTAAATTTATGTTTTGGAAAACACTGATGAACAAACTGATCAACATTGTTGATTCAGTAGTACTGTCCTTGAACAAATATCAGCTGATGGATACTGAGTTCTTTTAAAATGAGCTCAAATAGTCTCAAACACCAAAAACATATATTTTGGGGCAACCAGTTTTAGTCAGTTTTTGACCATTTTCAGACCTCATGCCATAATGATAGGCAGTAGCAGTGAATGGAGTAGCTTTTGTAACTCCATGAATGTCAGATAGAAGTTATAATAGTCACTGCCTACCATCATGGTATGAGATCTGAAGAAGATAAAAAACTGACCAAAACCAGTTACCACAAAATGAAGGTTTTCTTGCAATTGAGACTGGTTTGTGCTCATTTTTAAAGTACTTTTTGCCAGACCACTGTTCGCCATGAGAAATGTTCGCAAATATTATGTCTACAAAGTTGCAGTTAGAGCAGGCAAAACACGTGTCAGCCAGCACAGAAGCCAATACAGTGCACCAAGTGATGATTGTTACAGTTGGCAAAGAATTTTAACTCACATGATGTAATCCTTCATACAAGAAATGATGTTCAGTGAGTCTCAGAAACTCATCACTCACACAGCAAATTGCAATTGCTGGCTGGCACATGTTTTGTCTGCTCTAACTGCAGCTCTGTAGCCGTAATATTTGAGAACATTTCTCATGGCGAACGGTCAGTGTTGGTTTGCCAGAAAGTTGACAACCAGATTCCAGTAGCACATACTGATGTAGCAAGACAGCAGTTATTTCACCTTTTGGCTTGTTTGAGTTCTTGTTTATGCCATTTGGTCTTACAAATGCAGTCCAAATCTGGCCTTAACTAGAAGGTAAGGTGGGGACAAGTTGCTTACATTTTTACGGTCATAGATTATTACCTAGAGCATTGAATGATCTATCAGCCATAGGATTGTTTGGGCCTTAACTAGAAGGTAATGTGGGGACAAGTTGCTTACATTTTTATGGTCATAGATTATTGGTGCAAATATAGATAGTTATATCGCATTTAACTTGCAAATTCCATTGCTGGGATCAATTGTTTAAAGGCCATTTATAAGGTGGTAAATAAGCACAGGAAAGACGAGAAAGAATGGACGCTGAGAAGGTAATGCTATAGAGAAGAGTAACAAAGGAAAACACCACAGGATTGTAAGATAGAAGAAAGCCGTTTGGCAAAAATCAAACAATGGAAACTCCAGGTAGGAATATCAACAATGAGGAAAATACATATTTCTACTTATCATAAAGAAGATATATCAGGTTGCACATAGGCACAACTAAAAGACACATGTATAAAGCTGTTGGCCAGAGCCTTCATCAGTAAAAGGGAGATACACATCACTCACACACACAAGCAAGCACACCTAACACATACTTGACTGACAACTCCAGCATCTTGTCACTTTGTCACAGATGTACATAAAGAGTCATATGCTAACCAAATGGTTCGTGATGCAATCATTCTGTTGGCCCCCAATCGTGAGGTTTGTGAGTGGGCCCTTCATTGTGACAACTCCACCCTTTCTGACATTGTGACTATTGTACAGTCATTTCAAGGGCTGCAGGTATCCAGATAGTATCATGGTGTGAGGTTGCAGAAGCTCTACCCACTTCCCCCCTCTGTTTGTCAGACAGTTTAGCCTTCGATGATATGGTGGCAGTGGTCTGCATGCGAGCAAAACATCCTGGTGGCCAGCCCACATCATTGCAGCAGTCAGGCTGCAGCAACAGCACAGTGAGCCTGCTAATGAACAACAATGCTAGGACTCAATGCTTCTCTCTTGTCCATCGTGTTTTGTCACTCATGATAGGATGGATTGCCCTGAGTGGTGGGCTGTGATAAAACAGGCCACATTGCTCCTTTTTGTAATGCAAAATCCCAACAGCCTATTGCAGACACTGACTTGGATGTGAATTGTGTATTGGCATCTTCCATTGCACCCCATAAGCTTTTTATTGATGTCAAGGTTTATCAGAAGGTTCTGTACCTGCAAGTCGACTCTGGTGTGGCCACATCCTTACTCAGCTTGAAAAGTATGTGGCCTTGGGTTCTCCCCCTTTACCACCAGTGTCACATACATTAGTCAGGTACAATAAACAAATCATTCTGATATTAGTTAGTGTCTCAGCTCCAGTCACATACAAATCTGTGATTCATCTGTTGACTTTTCTGGTGGTGAACAATGGACGCACTGAAATTTTCTTTGGTCTGGATGCCTTTAACCTTTTTGGGTTTACTATTTCGCATAAGGTTAATCTCATCTCTGATCAAGCACCTTGTACACAACTTAATTCTTTATTATGTGAATTTTCCACCCTGTTTTCTGTGGGTTTGGTTTGTGTCAATAATTTCAAAACCCACATCACTGTGACACCTTCAGCCAGACCCTGTTTCTTTCAGGCTTGCCCGGTGCCGATGGCACTCTGTGACCAAGTCAAGGTGGAGACTGACCACCTCAAGGCAGGTGTTGTCCAACCAATTGCAGCCAGTGAATGGGCTACCCCTTTAATCGTCAAGAAGCCGTTGGGACGATTATGCCTTTGTGGCAATTGCACAGTTTCTGTCAATGCTCATTGACACATATTCCTTGGTGTGCCCTGATGAACTTTTTGGTAAGCTCGCTGGTGGTCAGAATTTTTTCAAGATCGACCTCTCCAGTGCTTATTTGCAGCTTCCTGTTGATGCTAACTTCCAACGGCTTTTGGTCATGAATATACCTTTTGGCTTATATCAATACTTGCAATTATCATTTGGTGTGACCAACATCTCATCAATTTTTCAGTGGTTTCTCGAAAAACTCACAAGGTCTGTGCCTGGCTGTTCCAGCAATCTTGATGATATTGTGGTCTCCAGATCCTCCACTGCTGAACATCTCAACAACTTACATACACTCTTTTTGGTGCTACAGGCTGCTGGGTTAAAATGCAATTAGGAAAAGTGCCACCTCTTTCAGCGTCTGTCATGTATTTTGTGTCTGAGGTCTCTGGTGCTGGTATGAAACTGCTTCATCAGACTGTCTCTGCTGTACTGCTCTTCTGCATCCTACATTGATCAAGGAACTCTAGCTTTTTTTTAAAGGTAAGATAGCTTATTGTCATAAGTTTTTACCAGGGGCTGCATTGGTTGCACAATGATTACATGCCATGCTGCACAATGGGGTGTCTTTCAACTGGTTGAAATTGCCTGAAATGACATTTTCCAAACTGAAGTCTGTGTTACAGTGTGTACCTTGCCTCGTAACCTATCAACCGGGTCAACGTTTAGTGTTAGCAATAAATGTGTCTCAGCATAGCCTGGGAATGGTGCTAGCTCATAAATATTCTGAGAGCTCAGAGTGGCCTATTGCATACACGTTGAAGATGCTTAGTTTGATTCAGACGAGATATTCACAGATAGGGAAAGAAGCCCTCGCAGTTGTTTGTGCCTTAAAGAAGTTTCATGTTTTCTTGAATTTCATCTCATCAAGGATCACAAGCCATTAGTTTCACTGTTTAACCTTTCAGCATCATTGCCAGACAAAGATGCGCATCACCTCCAAAGTTGGGCGCTGTCCCTCTCTTGGTACATCTAAGAGATTCACTTGCACTTCACAGCTAAACATGCAAATGCTGATGCACTCTCCCAACTTCCAGCTGGTCCAGACCCAGTTTTTCATTGGGAGGAGTTACTCTGTTTCCACATTGATGAATGTGCTCAACAGACTGTCAGACATTTTTCAGTAAGTAACATGCACAGGCTAGCGCTACCAGTCTGATTTTATGGAAAGTGATACACTGCATATAACATGGCTGCATACAACATGGCTGGCCTGAGGCACCTCCATAACTACTATATGTTTCAGCACTGTTCCCCTGTCATTGACGGTGTTCTATTCCTTGATACAGACCATTCAGCTCCTCGCCTAGTGGTTACCTCAGCTCTCCGTTTTGAGATCCTGCGATTGCTACACGCTGATCACTGGGAGGGGAGGGGGGGGGCGGGGGGGGGGGGGCGAGGGGGGGGGGGATGTCATGCACCAAGACGTTAGCCCACTGTTATGTATTTTGGTCTTGTTTGGATAGCAACCCCATGGGCAACGTTATCCCCTTGGCCGCGACTTTCACAGGCCTGGGACAATCTCATCATTGATTTCACCGGCCCTTTCTTTAATGCATACTGGTTCATGGTAATTGATGCATTCTCTCAATTCCCATGTGTTATTCTTTGCTAGCAGGAGTCTCAACAAACATGAATTCAATTATGCAGCAACAGAAAAAGAATTATTGACCATAGTATGGGGTATACAAAAATTCCAAACACTAATATTGGGGTCTGAAATATATGTCTATACGGATCATCAAGCTCTGTCATTTTTTATGAATAGTCAATTACTACATAGTAGATTGATGTGATGGATGTTGTTTCTTCAAGAATATGTCATTAAAATCCAGTATATAAAGGGTTCGGAGAATATTATACCCGACGCTTTGTCTCGGCTACCAGTAGGCATGAAAGAACTAAAGCGTATGGAAGGACCTGGCATAATTTTTGCAATTAATTTTTTAACACTAGAATATCCACTTAATAAGGTGCAAGAAATGGCTCAGGCTTGATTCGTTGCACACCTACGATATGTCCCAAGAATTTTTGTTTAGACAATTTTATTGTAATACCTTTTTCCTTAAATCATTTTAGGGTTTTCCTCAAGGTTAGGCAATGCTCGTCCCAGGTGTGTGAGTTATCAGTATATAATCTATGTATATTATTAAATCTTTTAATAAATCTCTTCCTAACATTTTGTTTAAGGCATGTAGAAATACTGACACTGAGATATTTAGTCCAAGTGGTAACACATTAAAATTATAGGGTTTTCCATCAAATAGAAATGCTGTATATTTCTTTGAATCTGGATGCAACCAGATTTGCCAATATCCAGCAGTCAGGTCCATACAGCTAAATATACTGTGCTTTCTTAAATTTGGAAATTAATCATCAATGTTAATAGGTCTATCTCTTTCAGTTTCTTTTTGTTTATTTAGGGTGTGTGCATCCAGTGCCAACTGCGCACCTCCTGTAGCCTTATTCACTACTACCAAAGGATTATTTACAACGCTTGTGCTGTGTTCTAATATTTTTTTGTCTATCATTTTATCTGTCTCCTCCTTAACCACTTCCTTTAACCTTACCAGTATCGGGTAAGGCTTACAGAAGAATGGAGTATTATCTTTGATCTTAAATTTACATACATAATCACTAATGCTACCTAGATTATCAGAAAACACCATTTCATATTCTAGTAGAATCCTGGATAAATCTAACTTTTGGTTGTTTGCTAATATTTGGGATTCAAATACTTTGTTTTGTATGTCCACCCGGTGTGACGTATGACTTACATTTTCAATCTCTGGTGACAATTGTGCAGTCACTGTTAATTTCAAACTTTGAACCTCTGCTGTTTGTTTACCCATAACGTTGTCTGCTACAAACGGTACACAAGTTTTATAGTCTCCTTTTCCACAATAAAGCAAATTTTCCTCAAAATTTAACATGACGTTAAATTCTGATAGCCAATCTAAGCCAAATAACACCCCCCTATTAATATTTTCTACTACTAGCAGTGTTTGACGGAACGTAATATTGCCAATGTTGCAATTTACTTGGCTTTCATATTTGACAACCGTGCTTTTAGTTCCAGCTATACCAATTATATACACTCTTGTTACTGGTAATATAGGTAAGTCGTGCTTAGTTCTTAATGTGTTAAAGAAAGCCCAAGAAATAAGTGATATTTCACTAACGAATCTATAAATATGTTAACGTTAAGATTTTCCACCCTTCCAATTATAATTAGTCATGGATTAATGCTGTAATGGTATTTTCTTCTAGTAACAACCATTCTTTGGTGGGTACCTCATGCTTAAAAGTAGCATATTTATTATGCTTTAGGCCTCATAACGTATTTCTATGACCTGGGCCCCGACCATGGGTCCAGATTGCACTACGTTTTCCTCACTATTTGTAATCACAGGCTGGTTACCAAATCGAGGTATCATGTTCCCATTTTGTACTCTATTATTTCTAGGTGCAAATTCCTTTGTAGTTACTGGGCCCATATTCTAAGGTAGATGGCTTTTTGATAATTTTCGTTACCACTATTCTGATTATACCGGTGTACTCTAGCCAAATTAGTTTCATGTCTTTTAAAATTACTATTGTTCTTGTTATTATTATTCCTTCTGTAGTTCTGATTCTCATTTTGATGTACATACTCATTTTGGTTCTTATTTGTGGCATCAAGTGTGTCTACAAAGGATAACAGTTCTACCGTCTTCCACCCACTACATAATATGTCTTTTGTAGCATAAATGGGTAATCGCCTTATCAAAATTCTTACCAATCCCTCTTCCTCCATGGGTTTATCTAAATATTTTGTTCATGTTAAATGCCAGTCAAAATATTTCCTCATTGGACCCCATGCACTGTTATAATACTTTGGGTCCCACAAATGAGATATTAACTTTTCTTGGGCACTTGTTGACTAATATTTCTCCTTAAACCTTTTCTGAAAGTTGGCCCAAGATGAGAAACTCTCAATGATTACTGTTCCCCATTCTGATGCTTCTCCTAAAAGGTAACCTACTGTGAATTCTATTTGTTTTAGTCTTCCCAGATCTTAGGCAAGGTTTGGTTAAATAGTTTCAAAAAATGAGTTGGCTGTACAGCCCCATCTGGCTTAAATTTTGGGAACTGCCTGGAGAATCCTGAATTTGCTCCTCATTGTAAATCTGTCATGACTTCAGTAGTTAATACGACATTAGGAGAAGTCACCCTGTTACTTACTCTACCCTGCATAAGTTTGAATTCTTTCTGTAACTCATCAACATTTTTATTAGTGTCATTGAGTTCATAAGAGAGAGTTGTAGACAAGTTGTTGGAGGTTAGCTTTGCAGAAACTTTTCTGTCTCTCATTTCCTCTACCTGTTCCTCCAGACCACTTATATTTAGGGTGTCAGAAGTTGCCAGTTTTTCCTTAAAATTTCTCTCTACATCATCAACTCAAGTGGTGATGCCTGCAATTTGCGGTTGGACAATAGGCATCATCTTATCCTGTCTTTCTACACTGTCTTTTAAGGCATGCAACATTTGCTTTACTGTATCGAATGTAACATTGCATACATTTTGAAATGATCTAAATTTTTTGACAAGTCCTGTTTCTACGTTCTTACATTTATCTTCAATGTCAAATTCTAATTATTTAGTTAAATCCTGAAATTGGTCATCCTATGTTTAGTTAAACTCAGGAAATAGTTGTTCAGCATGAGTATTCAAAGAACTGGTGAGTTTACTCTTTAAATCTAATTTAAGATTTTCTACCTTATTATTTAAAGAGTCAAATTCAGTCTTTAATAGAACTATATTAGCTGCCCGACTGTTCAAGGTTTTGCTTTGGTTACTTAGAATTTCACTCTGAGCATCTAACTTGGTGTTCAATTGTGTATTTACTGAATCTAACTTAAGACTTTGATCACGTAGTTCTTGTCTTAAAGAAGCACTTTGATCACTTAGTTATTTTCTTAAAGAAGCATTTTGAGTATTTAAATCTGCTCTTTGAGCATCTAACTTAGCATTTAGTTCTTTTCTTAAAGACACATTTTTATGACTTATTTCTTTTCTTAAAGCTGCTGAATCTGCTCTCTGGGCTTTAAGTAAATTCACTACCTCAGACCAATCTGGTTCCTCTTTACTTACTGTCATAGCCGTGGCTGGTTCTGAAGTTTCCCCTGTTTTTTGAATGCTGTCGATATCCTTATTGATTTTAGACCTAGTGATCATCTAAAACCGCTTCACTTCTAAAGGTACTAGCTACAGTATTATAGTCTTTGAACAGTTTTTTTAAATTTTCTACTTGAACAATTATTGTCTTTTGCTCACCTGGAGTAGAGTTTTATGCTGCCTTGGTGAGTAGGTGTAGAATCGGCACTGGTGGATAGCACAGGTGCCGGCAGCACTGAATGTTGGTTGCGGCGTCAGCATCGGCGTCGGCGAGTGGACTTGAAGTCAGCAACAGTGAACAGCAGCCATTGTATTCAGCAATGTGGTGGGTTAGTTCGTCGGCGTTGGCGGCTGGTTACTGAATCAGCATCAGTGGCTGGTTACTGCATCAACGTCAGCTGGTTACTGCGTTGACATTGATGGCTTGTTACTGTGTGTGTGAGAATTGCTTCCTTCCCACACCCAAATCTTCTTATCCAAAGTATTTTCTTCATCTTCTTTGGTGTAGTATTTATTAAATCATTCACCCCTTTTTCTGTTTGGGCTGCACCCAATTCTGTAGGACAATTTCTCAGTCTTGTTACTAGTGGTTGCTATAGCAACCCCCAATATCTTCTTGTCTCAATTTACTTCAGAAATTTCTCCTTTTCAAGTCCTGTCATGGTCACCAAGTTCTGGCAGTTTCTGGCAACTATAGGAAGTCATGTGGTGCTGGTGTACAAGACTCACACGTCCCCTTCATCATTGGATTTACTTGGAGGTGCTTTGCCGATCTTCTTTCCAGGATAGCCGACTGCGTCAATCTCCCCAACTTCTTCTCTGAAGATATAATGCTGTTTGGAGGAATTTTCTCTACTCTCAAAATGATTCCAAACACTCAAGATACTTTTAAATCAATCCCACCATATTTTCACTTCCACAAAGAGGACACCACATAAATGTTTTCACATAAATAAACAGTATTTCGTAAGCCCAGTGACTCACTGACCATCAGAACTATGAAGTACTTTTACAATCAATTCAGTTCCAGAAATCTCTCAAAGTTCTCACAAGCCCACCATCAGACTTTCAAGAGAGTAAGTAAGTGAGTGAGTCAGTGTCTTTTCTTTTGTCTTAACATAATTCATCTGTTCACAATAATGACTGATATAGCACTGTCACGGAGTAAGGCACGCTTGGTTCTTGTGCTGGGCATATAGCTTCTGCGGGGAGTGCAGCAACCACTTGCCCACATTGATCAACCGTCCACATTGTAGCATTCTCTTGATACACGTCCACCCTGCGCACACAGAAAACTGGCACGAGGCAGACACGATCCCGTCTCTCACTCTTGTACATAAAATATCGGGTGTTCGAGATGGTGGAAAGCTGAGGGTATGTAGAATTTGCATTGAAATTCTTGAGGCACTACAAAATCAACTATCATCATACTTTCAAATGTGTAGATATTTGCTATTCATATATAAAAATGACACAAGCAAACTTATGGGATCACTGATTTCCACATGGCAGTTTTGCGTAGTAGAACAGTGATAACAATGTACCTCACTTTTGTGTCAAGTGTTTTATATTATCCCAAGTTACTGCAAATTTTATGGTTTTATTAATTTGTCAGCCCAGGTTTAAATTTTCTGTAGTATCCATGTATTGTTTAAAGCGCACTCTAGGCTACTTTGGAAAGGACAGGGATAAGTTCTTTCTTCATTCTTTTCTGATTTGAGCCTATTCTTATCAATGCACAGAGTGTATACGCTTCAGGACAACTGGCAAATCTGGGAAAAATCTGAGAAATTTTTCATCCAGGAGAAAACTGGGAAAAACCTGGAAATGTTTTAGGATTCCGGGAATTTTTCATTGTTTTAGTCTTCAATTAAATTTTTGTAATTTTGACTGGTAAGAACTGCTAAACAGTGAAAAATGTTCTTGTAACATATCCACTTCATTTCATTTTATTTATTTATTCAACTAGGGATCATCTTACAGTGATATAGGCTTTGTCATCCAAAATACACTGAAAGTAAATTGCATAATAAATATACACGCACATAGAAGTTAAAGGTAAGCTCAATGAGGATAGGATAAGTGGTGAGCCATGGCCTTGATGAAGGAACTGTCACAGCATTTGCCTGAAATGATTTAGGAAAACCTAAATCATGATGGCCAAATAGAGAAAAAACTTTATCCTCCTGGGAATGAGGTCAGCTCCAGCACCTTAACAACTTCTCTGTCTCATTTGATTAGTCTCTATTATAAAATGTTCTTTCTGTAGGGCCACTACTATTTTATGGGCAAATTTGCAGAAATATGATGGAGGAGTACTGAAGCAGCCACTCCTGGTGAGTGCAGGATCTTGGCATTCTGATTAGAGTAACAGAGCTGTTGATTTATTATGAGACGGGCCAGGCTTGCCTTAGTGAAACCTGTCATCTCTGCACTAAGATAGCATTCTTGCTGTACAGACAAGTGGTTTTTTTCCACCAACAGCTTTCATTAGTGTAGATAAAAACAGGATCAGAAGCAGTGCACTGGTATAACAGGAGCGCTGCTATTATGTATAAATAGCTGTTATTTTGATATCAGATTAATTCAGAATCTGGCAGCTCTACCAGGGTAGTGGGTCTACACCAGATGATCGGGAAACTTGGAACCATCAGCAGCAGTCACATGTCCACAGCTCATTGTCTAGGGGCTGGCGTTGCTGCCTCCAGATCACTGGGTCCTGGGTTTGATTGCTGGCTGGGTTGGGGATTTTCTCTGCACGAGGACTGGGTGTTTGTGTTTCCCTCATCATTTCATCATCATCATCATTTGTGAGAGTGACTAGATTGGATTGTGAAAAGAAAATGGACTGTGTAAAAATCGGGACTTTGTACAGGTGCTGACAACCATGCAGTTGAGTGCCCCACAAACCAAACATCATCATCATCATCAGCGGCAGTCATGAGTTTGGGTCTCCATCATGATACATGCCTCCTGCAATGAGTGTACCTCCCAGATTTATTGCCACAGTGCCGTAGGGCTATCCCAGACTCACTCCCTCAGAATCCCAGACTCCTGCCTATGATGGTCGTACCCTGGGCATAGCAGCTGCCATTCACCAGTGCAGTGTGGATGCCACCGCATTGCCTTCCATCAGCCACTGGGATGCAGCCATCCTCTGCTGTGTCAGCTACCACTACAGGATCCCTGGCCATCTCTGAGCACCATTGAAGCAAGGTGCTTGAGGTGTGTGGGTTGCATGCAAAGCCGGGGGTGCATGTTGCAGCCAACTGGCTGGGTAGAAGTCATCATCTGACAGGCTATGTGGGCCTCTCCATGTGCTATGAGCTGTGTGACCACTACCATGCACTGGCGTAGTGCGGATGTATGCATATAAATAAAGTATTTAAATTTATAGCTGAGTCTCTCTGGGCAACCACCATAAGCAACCACCGACCTGCCGCCCTGCCTCAACCCTCTGGTGCTAGCTGACCTGCACTTTAGTCATGCTGTGATCTCCTGAGTCAGGTGCAGTTGGAGTAAGAAGTGGTGGCATTGTCTTTGGTGAGCAATAGGTTGTTGTTGTCCACACAGCACAATGCCTAACTAAACAAGGTCTGCAGTGTCCTCATAGTGGTATAAATGAGAGAAGTGTCAGCTTTTTTGGTGTATGTGACAGACATGAGATCACTGTAATTTAAAGCTTATTTTGTTAGGCCAGAGGTACTGGCTGATTGGTTGGAATTTTGGGGAAATTGCAGGGAGCAGTAATTTGAACTTGTTAGATGTTCACAGTCCAGTTTGCTTGGGCATACTGCACCTAGTGTAGAGTCAGTGTCAGTAAAGTGTTTTATGTGCCACAATTATGGTCATGTTGTGAAGCAATGCACGGGGTCCAGGTGGTTAATGATAATATATAAGGTGTAATTTATTGGCAGTTTTCTATCTGTGAGTGGTTGAGTATTTATATCATGTGTATTGTGTATGAATGAGGGGTAAAGGCATCATAATGGAAGAGTCAGGGACACTGGACATTCCAAGCCAGAGGCAACACCTTCTTTGATGGAAAATGTAGCACAGATGTCAGCAGAGAACATGGAGTTGCAAGGATGAATTGTAGTTAAGGATGAGCAAATAGTATTGATCCAAGTGCCAGACAATGTGGTGAATCCAGCTGCCACCAGCATAATCCCCTCCATTTTCTTAAAGGTCATCTGAGGATTTGGTATTGTTCATGGAGAACCTGATGATGTCAGCATGTATATGTGGTTGTTCCAATAGTAGACACTTTCCTGAGGGGATTATCACATGTCAAGACGGGAATGCACAGGCGCTCCAAAGGGTCTACAGTAAGGTTAGCAATGGGATGTGAGGAGAGCAGTGCGTCAATGGGTGTACATGATAGGCATGGCATGTTCTTCATAAATGTAACTGTGGATGGAAAAGGCATTTGCAGAGGCAGTGTCGCCAGCCTCAGTGGAGTATAAGAAATGGGTATCAACAACAGAATTTTGTAACAGTGATAGGGGTAGACAGGGAAGAAATGGGCAGCCATTAAATGGAACAGGGAACTCCAAGTCCTCCATAAGGTGTTCCTGTTAGAGTAAAATGCAAAAAGTAATATGGAGAGTCAGAATGTGCAATAATAGGCATTGTAGGATGTAAGAAGTGTAAGATTTTGTTGAACTCAGGGGAGCGTGTGTCAGTAGCCATTAGAGATCTAGTGCGTCAGAGGCAGTGGTGGATACACATGGGTGGAGTGCAGGGCGCGCGCACCTCCCTAATGAGGCTAACCACAATTCCACCTGGGCCGCCCCCATTGGTCAGCCTTCATCAGTCAACTTGACTGAATCGAGTTATCAAGCAGTTGTACTTTTCTATGCAGCACGCGCATCCACATCATCGTTTTTTATACATCTCTGTCTGGCTCATAGATATCTAACACATTCCTACGAGAAAAGTCGTGACCATTCTAGTGATCTCAATACGTTATTCTGTCTGCCATTTGTTCAAGAAAAGTCATGAATATTCCACTGTTTTCTTGTACAGAAAACCTTAGAAATGTAGCGTTATAAATAGGGGCTATTCACTGAATAGGAAGCTAGTTTTCATTCAGAAGCAGAAATATTAAGACTTAAGAATGAATAAGTAAAAAGTCCTGGTTCTAGCAAGTGCAAGTGTAAAGATATATCAAGAGTGAAAGTGATCAGTTGATTGTGAAGTATTAATAATAGTAATTCATACTAATTTCTTAGTAAAAATATTGTTGCGACACTCATAAAAATATTTTTACTTATAATGTGACAATATTTTCTCACACCCAACTTGTAATAAGAGTTAGATATGAGAAACTATTGATGTGTATATCTCTGATAATAGTGACTTTTGAGAAGATTCCTAAAAAGGCGTTGTTACCATATAGGCCCCCTGTCAAATGCACTACTAAGGAACAAAATTGACAGTAAAAGTTCCACATACATAAAATGCCAGTCACATTGCCAGATGAGATGGGTTGAGCAACATGATGTTGTTATTCAATTTGCAGCTGATCTTGGAACAGTTTGCAAAGTTCTTAAAGAAATGCAGTGTTGGATGGATAGAACAACAGCTGCCAAAGCCAATATCCTCCATCAAGCTCTGTCTAATTGCGAGTTTATTATCACTCTGTTTACATTGAATGACATTATGAGCATAACATATCATCAACAAAATCTTACAAAACCCTACTTTTGATGCCACGATGGCAAAAGCAAAATTAGATTTGACACTCAAGGTGTACGATGGCATGGGAGCTAATACTGATAGCTACTTTGCTCATATTCTTGAAAAGGCGAAGGCAGTTAGGGAAGAGTCAGGCGTGAAGATGAGTGTTCCTCATCTTACAGGCAGACAAAGACACAGGGAAAGCTGCAGTCAAAATGATGATGCTATGACATATTGGATAAGAACTGTTTTTATTCCAACACTGGACCGTGTTATGACTGACATGAGAGAACATTTTGCTGAAGAAAACATTTATCATTTAAAATTCAACATACTTTGCCCTCACAACTACTGAAACATGACGGTAATGATCTGGAACATAAATTGAATTGGTGCTTAACTGAACTACTGTTCTTTGAAGAAGAATCAGAGACTAATGGGAGAGATTCATAAATACAAGCAAACGAGTATAAACACCCTTAATGATCGTTATGCAAGCTTCATCTGTTTGTCTTAGATCTGACTATCCTACTTTGCACATGCTGTACAAAATATTTGCTTGTCTATCTGCATCTACCGCTACAGTAAAAAGAAGCTTTTCAACATTGCAGCCTACAAAGACATGGCTGAGGTCGACTTAATGGGTTATCTCTGTTGAACACTCACCCTAACATTGATTCTCCTATTGATGATGTAATTAACCGATTTTCCAGAAAGAGTAGGCACATAGAATTCATCAGAAGATGACATTGTCTTGTATATGTGTATAATCAGTTTAAATAATATTTTCTCAAACTTTGCATGTGACTTGATTATTTTTTATTATGGTAAAAGTAAAGGTAGCTCAAGATATCTTTAGCGCCGCCTCCTTGAGGTTTTTCTGTATCAGAGGTGATGAAACTCACCACGCCATAGGTGCATTGGGTAGGGGTTAGTGACGTAAGGCCATTGTGATCAGTGGAGGCAGTTTGGTTTAACGAGTCTGCGGAAATGGTGTCTCATTTGAGGAGGTTTACTGCATGATCCTAGGTTGGGACATTTTATGTCAATATCGTGCCAAAACTGCCTTTAGATGACAAGTGGTGTTGCTTTGTGTGAAAACATTCCAGCTAGGGGCATTTGTTTGCAGCTTGTGATCTAGTGGCTAGCATTGCTGCCTCTGGATCACAGGGTCCCAGGCTCGATTCCCAGCCGGGTTGGGGATTTTCTCTGCCCAAGGACTGGGTGTTTGTGTTGTCCTCAACATTTCATCATCATCATCATCATCATCATTCATGACAGTGGCCAGATTGGACTGTGTAAAAATTGGGACTTTGTACGGACGCTGATGGTTTCGCAGTTGAGCACCCCACAAACCAAACATCATCTTATGGGAATTCGTCACCAATATAGAACTGTCATGAGGTGTGTCTATAGTATTAAACTGTATGCCAATACACCAAGTCTTAATTCACATGATTGTATGCCAGTTGGCACCAGAAAGTTGCTTTGAGTGAGTGCACAGCAGAACTTCACTGTCAATGTGTTGTGTGTAATAGAGTCAATGGAAGGGAGTGAAACATTAGATTCAATAAGTTGTTTTGTTAAAAGGAGTGTTGTATGAATGCAGGAGAGAGATTGTGAGATAGTAGTGCCCGTGAATGGGGATAATTTTGGCACTGAAGAGAAGAAGTTCATGAAGGAGATGTTAGTAGCAAATTTGGACATTCTGAAGGAGGAGGTTTGTTGTACAGAGCGTGTAATCTGTGGGCAGCCACAGGCCATGGCTAAGGATGCATTACTTAAGAAGTTGGAGCATCTAAAGGGAGCAGAAAGAGTACAAATGGAGGAGCTGTTGTTGGAGTTTGAAGACTTGTTTTTTCCTCGGGATCCATTGCTGGTGATGCCCATTACATAGCGCCAACAGGAAATGAAGCACCAGTGTACCAGAAATCTTGAAATTTATAAGCGATTGTGGAAGAGTTACTGGTAATCAACAAGCAGTTAGCAGAAGGGATAATAGAAGAGAGCAGTAGTCCATGAGGAGCAGATGCTATGGCTGTGCCTAAGAAAGTCTATGGTATGTCATCTTAATAGTAAGCCAACAGTGATGGATTTATACCCATTACCCAACATCACGGGAGCCATTGATAACTTTGGACAGTGCCAGTATTCCTTTATCATGGATTTAAGAAATGGGCATCAAGTGGAAGTGGTTCTGGAGGACTGACTGAAGACAGTAATCTTGGTTCTCTGGGGTCAGAATCAATATTGGAGGATACCATTCAGGATGAATAATACTCTTACAAATTTTCAGCAATTGTTAATCAAATGAATGAGGAGATTAAAGCCTCACCAAAGTCTTATCTACCTGGATGAGATAATTATGTTCTTGAAAGACATGAAGGTACCTGGGCAATGACTGAGGGAAGTATTAAACAAGTTTTGGGCTGCACATCTGACATTAAACACTGAAAAGGGTCATTTTGCTGTGGAGGAAGTAGTTTATTTAAGACATGTGATTAGCAAAGTTGGGGTGCAAATGGATTCAAGACTGGTGTGCATAGTACAATATTTCCCAGTTCCTAAGTCAGGCAAAGAGCTGCAGTAATTTTTTTGACTCTTGAATTATTGTTGGAAATTTTTGAAATGGTCCATTGATATAGCATGACCACTCAGGCAGCTGTAAAGAAAAGCTGCAAAGTTTGAATGGCTGGAGGACTGTCAGGGCATATTTTAAGAGTTGGAGAAAGTTTTAATGTTAAGTCAAGTTATAATTTTTCTTGATTTTCAGAAGTAATTTATGCTATCATCTAACAACACTTTGGGAAGTGTTCTCAGTCAAGAGATCAGTGATGAGCAGCATCCTTTGGCTTTCATATTGAGACAACTTAATAAAGAAAAAAAATTTTTTTCACTACAGAGAAGGAGTTGCTTAGTGTCATATATGGAGTCACATATTTTTGGTGTTACCTTAATGAGAAGGAGTTTTAAGTAGTGACTAACCATGCCACTCTGGAATGGTTTCTGGTGTTAAAGAACCCATACAACAGACTAACAAGATGAGAATTAGGACTCAGTAAGTTTGATTACAAAGTGGTGCACAAGCCAGGGAAGAAATGCGGAAATGCAGAAGCTTTGAGCAGAAAAGTAACAGCAGTACAAGTACTGCTGTACAGTGCACAGAGCAGAATGCTAACAGTAATTACAAGCTATGCAGAATATAACTGCAATTCAACATGTGTGACTACATGCTGTGTTAGGGAGCTAGGTTGGGGCCATGGGTAGTGGTGCTGGAGGAAGGAAATCCTGAGAGAGGAGCATGATCATGTGCTGTCTGGTCATGAAGCTTTACAGAACAAAAAAACTGGTGTGACTGAAAGATATTTTTAGAAGGGAAGAAAGGGAGAGGTGAGTCAGTATGTGAAAAATTGTGTGCAGTACCCAGATTTGAGTTATAAACAAATGCCATTACAGATACTACCAGAAGCATCAAAGCCATTTGAAATGTTGGGATGGGTATAGTCAGTCATTTAATCAGAACCCAACATGAGACCATTTTGTGTTGATAATAATAGATTCCTTTTTTTGGTGTGTGGGGATGATCACTATGCTGAACCACCCAAGCAGCTACACTCACACAACCAGTGCTCTAAAATTGAATGCTGTAGTGTGGGATGCCAGATTATGGCCAGAGACCAATGGACAAATTTTTTGTTGCTCTTGGTAAATGATTTATGTCACTTATTACATGTGAAAAAACCAACAACTAGTCCGCTTCACCCACAGACAAATGATAGAATGGAACAAGTGCACCCTATGATTGGAAGGATGTTAAGTTGTTATGTGAACTGACATCATAATGATTGAAACATGTATCTCTCATTTGTTGTGGCAGTGTACTATTTTTCCAGATAAGGCCCAGGAAAAATTATATGCATTTTACGTAAACACCAAGTGAAAACCAGGGGTTTATCAGATACCTTGCCAATGTGGTAGTGTATACGTAGGGCAGACCATTCGTACCATTGAAGACCGATGCTGAGAACATCAACAGCACACTAGACTGCAACAGCCCAGTAAGTCAGCAATCACTGAGCATTGCCTGTCAGAACTCCACAGCATAGATTATTACCAAACCAAAGTCCTGACACAGACTTCCAAATCTGGGACTGTGTCATCAAAGAAGCCATAGAGATCAGAGTAAGGGAGCCACAACTAAATCGTGACAGCGGTTACATCCTTAGCAAGGCATGGAAACCCACGATCACCCGGATTAAGAAGTAAAAGGATATTTCCCAGAGTGTACCAACTTCGGGGGAGGAAGGAAGAATAATAAGAGCGGTGCCGGCAGACCCTCTTGAACGAGAAGACCAAGGACGCAGCACCCAGATGGCAGGAGAATGGATGCTGTACCTGGACCGCGCACAGGGCGCGGACCGCACCAACTCATAGGAAGCACCTAAGGGAGGAGAGGGAGGGGGATTGTCCTATATACATGGCACCGGCCCACCACCGGTCAGTACATCAGCGCACCTGATGATGGCAACATGGTTGATTGCCGAAATATTGTGTCCTATGCACACTCATACCAGGCTGTTCACCCGAGATTCATTTTGTCATAAAGTACGCCTGGAGAAATTGAAGAATCACATCACATAGCTCTACAGGGAGGAGATGTATTGCAGCATGAAAAGGATCAACAAGCTGCATAATAGGAGAAGTCGTCTACTAAGTTCTTTTGTTTTTCTTATGAAGTGCCTAGAAGAACATGTGGTACCAAATTTTGCTAAGGTCAAGCATCACATTGACTCAACGGCGGCCAGAAGAATCAAGAAACGTGCCAGCCTAGCTTTGGTAGGAGAGAGAGTTCGCTTCATGTGGTGGTGCTTGGACACTACCAACAAAGAACTCCTACAGTTACATCTACCACTGGCCAGCCGGTTCAACCCCGTGGATATGGGATTGGGTTGATGGTGTCACATGGGCCACAGCGAACTCAACCCAGAGGAAGTCAGCCAAATGACAGGCATCCAAGTTCGAACGTATATCAGAGAAACAACCTTCTGATGGTAGCAGAAAGACCATCATGAATCCCACTAACAAGGAACTGGATGATGATGCTATTTCGGTTCTTAAGAAAGGATTGAATTTCACTCTGACTCATAAAGGTGTACCCATTCCTGACATCATTAGCACAGTGGAACAAACAGCTGCTCGACTTCCACCTGAATCTGCTGAAGAAGTTCACCATGAAACCTGCAGAGCTCTAACCAAAACAAAGCTGATGAAACCGAACATCTCCTACAGGTAGAGGGTCACCATATGAGAGCTAAGAGAAGATCCAGACATAGTAATATTACCTGCAGACAAGGGCAATGCAACAGTGATCCTATCCCGACAGGATTATGCTGAGAAGATGCGGCGCCTACTTGATGACAGCGCATACCACAAGATTGACACTGATCCTACCAAGAGGGTCAAGAGGAAGACTCTGGCGCTTCTCAAGGATTCCTGCTTCCCTGACAAGATTACCAAGAAGCTACACCCAAGGGCTGCTGTTCCTCCTAGACTTTACGGACTGCCAAAGTTGCACAAGGAATCGATTCTGTTACATCCCATTGTCAGCAGTATTGGTGCCCCAACGTACCTTCTCGCCAAGCACCTCAAACAACTGCTTAGCCCTTACATTGTGAGATGTACACACCATATCCGTAACTCTGTGGATTTCCTGGAAAACATCAACAACCTTGTGCTTAAGAAATCTGACATACTGGCGAGCTTCGACGTGGTATCTCTATTCACTAAAGTTCTGTTACAAGAATCCTTGGAACTCATCAGCCAGAAATTTGATGAAGAGACCACTAAACTTTTTAGACATGTTCTGACATCACGTTAGTAAATGTCTGACAATGGCCTTGTAAGCCAAAAACTATTTAACAAAATAAAGATAATGCTGTAGAGCGAAACCAAATTTTCTTTAATTATTTCATGACTCGCTCATATAGATGCCTCTTCCCTTCATAGTTTAAGTGGTTAGTCTTTAGATTACATGGCAGGTTACTTGTATCCACTATAACACATATTGTGTATTGAGAACAAAGTTTTTCAGAATGAGATTTTCACTCTGCAGTGGAGTGTGCGCTGATATGAAACTTCCAGGCAGATTAAAACTGTGTGCCCGACCGAGACTCGAACTCGGGACCTTTGCCTTTCGCGGGCAAGTGCTCTACCAACTGAGCTACCGAAGCACGACTCACGCCCAGTACTCACAGCTTTACTTCTGCCAGTACCTCGTCTCCTACCTTCCAAACTTTACAGAAGCTCTCCTGCGAACCTTGCAGAACTAGCACTCCTGAAAGAAAGGATATTGCGGACACATGGCTTAGCCACAGCCTGGGGGATGTTTCCAGAATGAGATTTTCACTCTGCAGCGGAGTGTGCACTGATACTGGCAGAAGTAAAGCTGTGAGTACCGGGCGTGAGTCGTGCTTCGGTAGCTCAGTTGGTAGAGCACTTGCCCGCGAAAGGCAAAGGTCCCGAGTTCAAGTCTCGGTCAACAAAGTTTTTATTTATTTATTTTCAATATCCCTAATTAACAAACAAATTGTAAGTTAGATTGTGTCTTTGAGACACTGAATTAGGTATTGTTGTTGTTGTTGTGGTCTTCAGTTCTGAGACTGGTTTGATGCAGCTCTCCATGCTACTCTATCCTGTGCAAGCTTCTTCATCTCCCAGTAACTACTGCAACCTACATCCTTCTGAATCTGCTTAGTGTATTCATCTCTTGGTCTCCTTCTACGATTTTTACCCTCCACGCTGCCCTCCAATGCTAAATTTGTGATCCCTCGATGTCTCAGAACATGTCCTACCAACCGATCCCTTCTCCTAGCCAATTTGTGCCACAAGCACCTCTTCTCCCCAATTCTATTCAGTACCTCCTCATTAGTTATGTGATCTACCCATCTAATCTTCAGCATTCTTCTGTAGCACCACATTTCAAAAGCTTCTATTCTCTTCTTGTCCGAACTACTTATCGTCCATGTTTCACTTCCATGCATGGCTACACTCCATACAAATACTTTCAGAAACAACTTCCTGACACTTAAATCTATACTCGATGTTAACAAATTTCTCTTTTTCAGAAACGCTTTCCTTGCCATTGCCAGTCTACATTTTATGTCCTCTCTACTTTGACCATCATCAGTTATTTTGCTCCCCAAATAACAAAACTCCTTTACTACTTTAAGTGTCTCATTTCCTAATCTAATTCCCTCAGCATCACCCGAATTAATTCGACTACATTCCATTATCCTCGTTTTGCTTATGTTGATGTTCATCTTATATCCTCCTTTCAAGACACTGTCCAATCCATTCAGCTGCTCTTCTAGGTCCTTTGCTGTGTCTGACAGAATTACAAAGTCATCGGCAAACCTCAAAGTTTTTATTTCTTCTCCATGGATTTTAATACCTACTCCGAATTTTTCTTTTGTTTCCTTCACTGCTTGCTCAATATACAGATTGAATAACATTGGGGAGAGGCTACAACCCTGTCTCGATCCCTTCCCAACCACTGCTTCCCTTTCGTGTCCCTCGACTCTTATAACTGCCATTTGGTTTCTGTACAAATTGTAAATAGCCTTTCGCTCCGTGTATTTTACCCCTGCCACCTTCAGAATTTGAAAGAGAGTATTCCAGTCAACATTGTCAAAAGCTTTCTCTAAGTCTGCAAATGCTAGAAACGTAGATTTGCCCTTCCTTAATCTAGCTTCTATGATAAGTTGTAGGGTCAGTATTGCCTCACATGTTCCAACATTTCTACGGAATCCAAACTGATCTTCGCTGAGGTCGGCTTCTACCAGTTTTTCCATTCGTCTGTAAAGAATTCGTCTTAGTACTTTGCAGCTGTGCCTTATTAAACTGATAGTTCAGTAATTTTCACATCTGTTAACACCTGCTTTCTTTGGGATTGGAATTATTATATTTTTCTTGAAGTCTGAGGGTATTTCGCCTGTCTCATATATCTTGCTCACCAGATGGTAGAGTTTTGTCAGGACTGGCTCTTCCAAGGCCGTCAGTAGTTCTAATGGAATGTTGTCTACTCCCAGGACCTTGTTTGGACTCAGATGTTTCAGTGCTCTGTCAAACTCTTCACGTAGTATCGTATCTCCCATTTCATCTTCATCTACATCCTCTTCCATTTCCATAATATTGTCCTCAAGTACATCGCCCTTGTATAGGTATTGTATTTCTTGGTTTATTCTGTTGCCAAAATTTCTGCAGGACTTTCCAGCAATCTTATTATTATTGTTATTATTATTATTCCCCTCCCCCCCCCCACTCCCCACCCCCTCCCCCCACCCCCACCCCAATCACAAAAAAATCCCTCTCAACGTCATTCTAGTCTGTTTTTCAGATTGCATAGTCAAATATTGTCATGTTTTCATTTGAAGGGAAATGTCTGCAACATGGGATGGAATTATACTCTCTCCACAGAGATTCTGTTATTGGTTGTGTTGCTTTATTTATTATGATGTTGTGTGGACCACAAAAGCATAACAGAAGATGGATGGAATGGTAAGGAGATTAGTGCAAGGGGAGGCAAGCCAATGGGTTCCTTCAGAATGTAAGAAACTGGTCTGGAGAAAGGATAAAATTTCAAAGAAGCAGAATAATCTATCGCTCTGATGACTTAAAGTGTGAGTGTGGGTGTGTGTTCTACTGATTTATTAACTACATTCCACTTCTTTACAAGGTGACTTACTTGGAATTTTGCAGCCCCTCATCTTTACAGGATAGCTGGTTGCATAGAACTAGGTACAGGAACTTTTAAGCCTCTTTCTACTTATAAAATGAGTGGACATACAAACTTTCCTTTTCGTCAGTTAATATGTATTTGACTTTAATACACAACATAATTCACACTTTCAACATACATATGCAACTTTCTGCAGGTACCTCATACTGTTGAACATGAGGAACAAAATGAGTTACAGCTAAAATAAAGTTGGCTTGACCACCCTGACTTTATTTAAATGAATCCGAAAATACATCTTGCCTCTACCAAGGCTGAATCAAGAGTCTATATGAGTACTTTTTCAACTGTTCTTGTTTCACATAACAATAGTCAGTGACACAATAAGCACAGAGCAGCATAAAAACTCCATGGTTCTTCCTTAAACACACACTGAAACATCTATGGATTGCCCGACAGGTACTTGTCGGTGCCATTTGACCACTGCATCTACTTTCTTCTTGCGACTGATTTTAAACATGCACACACAAACATGTGATGAGCAGTAGGTAGGATTTTACCACCCCACACTTGTATCTAGAATATCGTGTATTTGAGACAGTAGAAGGCTGAGTGGTTCTAGAATTTACACAGAAATTCTCGAATCACTACAATAGGACTTAACTAGAATGAGATGCTGAGAGAAACAGCAAAAAAGATATCCATGCAGGAGGCCATAGAAAAGACAAGATTAAGATTACACGAGCATGTTAAAAGAATGAGAGATGGCAGGATATCAACACAGGCCCATGTAATGACAATAGGAGGCAAGAGACCTAGAGTATAACTGAGAGACAGGTGGATTGTTGAAGTGAAGGAATGTGTGGTGATGAAAGGAGAAGACTGGGACAGAGTAGAGAGAAAATTTAGTGAGAGAACAGGAAAAGATGGAAAGGCTAATGTTCTAAACATATGTAGCCAGCAGCTGGAAGCTGGAGATGAAGATGATTATGATGCTTTATTATAATTTTTCATGATGTAATTACATGAATATTTCACCCACTCATAATCAGTCTTGACCAGCCCCTAATCATCTTCAGGCTGAATAGTATGTGTTGCAAGTGGTTCCCATTGAATTGTCAATAATGAGACCTGCTTTACAATGCCCCTTTAGTCTGAAGATTAACACTGATTGGTCAAAACTGGTTCAGCATTGTGAAATGCTCTTGTTGTAAAATAAAATGCTATATATTTTTTAGTTCTTCCTCCAGGTTTCACCACCTGGTAACTCAGTGCCTTGATTTTTCTCTTGGAAAATGCTAGACAGTTTTCTGCCAGTACTAATATATTAGGAAGGATGCACTATGCTATTTAATTGATCTCTGTTCCTTACTATCATTTTTCCAAAATTACTGTTTATTTTCTGCATATTAATTTTTGCAAATTTACAATCACTTGTGTAGTCCTTATCACAGTAATTTGAATGTAATACATGATATTTGTTATTATCCATAAATGTACTTACTTTTAGAAAGTTTGGTGGCATTTTTGTGGCTAAAGCGTTACCCTTTTTGTCTAACTTCCTTCCAGTTGTATGATTTATCATTTTTGATTTGGATCACTTTGCTTGATTTTTGCTATGAATTCAGTTTCTGATTTTCTTTCTTTAGAACATTGATGTCTCTTCTTAAGACATTGCCAGTGAACTACAAGCTTGAAAGCTATTCAATTAACATTCATGCATCACCATTATAATACTATCAAACTCTCTTTTTAATTGCTCAAATGCAACATTTTCTTGCATTAAAATTGTGTAGTTTTACACTGATGGCAATGTTATTTTGTATAAAATTTTCTGGCAGATTAAAATTGTTTCCCAGGCTGGGACTCAATTCAAGGGAAGGCTAGGTTTCATGTTCAAACCTCAGTCTGCCACAAAGTTTTAATCCTGTCAGAAAGTTTTGAAATGCCACTGCACAGTGACAAGTTTGTTCTGGAAACAATCTCCTAAGCTATTACTAAGCAATTTTCTTGGAATGTTCTGTCCTTCAGATATCAGATAAATAGAAAAACTTTTGTAAAATTTGGGACATAGGATAGGTAATGACAAAAATAAAAGACAGATTGTGATTCATGCCTGGATAGATCAGTTGATAAGAGCATTCCTCAGAAAAGGCAAGCTTCCATTTGGAGTCCTGGTCACATACACAGAGTGAAACAGTCATTCTGTTATTTTATATAGTTATAGCTGGGCAAGTAGTTCAACTGGAATACTGGGTGAATGAGCCTAGGAAAAATTACAGCATAAAAGAAGAAAATCTTGACACTAAATTAGAGACAGGGTTCAGAAAACTGAAATAGGAAATTGTTCCTTTATTAATAGGACACATAGAGAGTGGAATAGATTGCCTGCACAAATCCTTGTCCCATTTCCAATAGTTATGTGTAATTTCAGAAACAGACACTTTAAATACTGTTGGTGTTGCAATCTTCACCGAAAGACAGTTTTGATGCAGTTTTCCACCCAACTCCATCCGGTGTGAGCCTCTTCATTTCTCAATAACTACTGCAGCCTACACGCAGCTGAATCTGCAACACTCCTCCCCCTCTCCCCATACTACCAAATTGCTTATTCTGTGTACTGTCAATTAATGCTTTCCTGTAATCAGGTTGTACCATAAATTTATTTTTCCCTTTTTGATTTAGTACTTCCTCATCCGATGATAAAAGTATAGCTATCACACCCGACAGACAAGAATTAACTGGTGGAATTGTAAACGATGTTTTTCAGAAAATCATTAAGTGGTTCTCTGCAAATGGGCTCTCATTAAACTTTGACAAAACACAGTATATACAGTTCCACACAGTAAATGGAATGACCCCATTAATAAATATAGACTTCGATCAGAAATTGGTAGCTAAGGTAGAATATTCAAAATATCTAGGTGTATGCATTGATGAGGGGTTGAACTGGAAAAAACACACTGAGGATCTGCTGAAACGTTTGAGTTCAGCTACTTATGCTATTAGGGTCATTGCAAATTTCGGTGATATACATCTGAGTAAATTAGCTTACCATGCCTATTTTCATTCACTGCTTTCGTATGGCATCATATTCTGGGGTAACTCATCATTGAGTAAAAGAGTGTTCATTGCACAAAAGCGTGTAATCAGAATAATTGCTGGAGCTCATCCAAGATCATCCTGCAGACACTTATTTAAAGAGGTAGAAATCTTCACTGTAGCCTCACAATATATATATACTCACTTATGAAATTTGTTATTAACAATCCTCACGAATTCAAAAGTAATAGCAGTGTACATGGATACAACACTAGGAGAAAGAATGATCTTCGCTACGTAAGGTTAAATCTAACTTTGGCTCAGAAGGGGGTAAATTATGCTGCCACAAAAGTCTTTGGTCACTTACCTAATAGCATCAAAAGTCTGACAGATAACCATATAGCATTTAAAAGGAAATTAAAAGAATTTCTTAATGGCAACTCCTTCTACTCATTAGATGAATTATCGGATATAGTAAGTGGGTAATTTCCCAACCTGACAAAAAAAAAAAAAAAAAAAAAAAAAATTATATATATATATAATTATAATAGAGGGAAACATTCCACATAGGAAAAACATATCTAAAAACAAAGATGATGTGACTTACCAAATGAAAGTGCTGGCAACAGACACACAAACATACACACAAAATTCTAGCTTTCACAACCAACGGTTGCTTCATCAGGAAAGAGGGAAGGAGAGGGAAAGACAAAAGGATGTGAGTTTTAAGGGAGAGGGTAAGGAGTCATCCAATCCCGGGAACGGAAAGACTTACCTTGGGGGAAAAAAGGACAGGTATACACTCGCACACACACACATCCATCCGCACATACACAGACACGAGCAGACATTTGTAAAGGCAAAGAGTTCGGGCAGAGATGTCAGTCGAGGCGGAAGTACATAGGCAAGGATGTTGAATGACAGGTGAGGTATGAGCGGCGGCAACTTGAAATTAGCGGAGGTTGAGGCCTGGCGCATAACGAGAGGAGAGGATATACTGAAGGGCAACTTCCCACTAACACCAACCTGTCAGAACTCCGGAAATGGGAACTTGCCCATCTCATATATATATATATATATATATATATATATATATATATATATATATATATATATATATATATATATATATATATTGCCTCTCAATCCTTCTTAAAAAAACCTTAATCCTACTCCCAACATCACCACTGCTGAAGCCCAGGCTATCCGTGATCTGAAGGCTGACCGGTCCATCATCATTCTTCCGGCGGACAAGGGTTCCACGACCGTGGTACTTGATCGTCGGGAGTGTGTGGCTGAGGGACTGCGTCAGCTTTCAGACAACACCACATACAAAGTTTGCCAAGGTAATCCCATTCCTGATGTCCAGGCGGAGCTTCAGGGAATCCTCAGAACCTTAGGCCCCCTACAAAACCTTTCACCTGACTCCATCAACCTCCTGACCCCACCGACACCCCGCACCCCTACCTTCTACCTTCTTCCTAAAATTCACAAACCCAATCATCCTGGCCGTCCCATTGTAGCTGGTTACCAAGCCCCCACAGAACGTATCTCTGCCTACGTAGATCAACACCTTCAACCCATTACGTGCAGTCTCCCATCCTTCATCAAAGACACCAACCACTTTCTCGAACGCCTGGAATCCTTACCCAATCCGTTACCCCCAGAAACCATCCTTGTAACCATTGATGCCACTTCCTTATACACAAATATCCCGCACGTCCAGGGCCTCGCTGCGATGGAGCACTTCCTTTCACGCCGATCACCTGCCACCCTACCTAAAACCTCTTTCCTCATTACCTTAGCCAGCTTCATCCTGACCCACAACTTCTTCACTTTTGAAGGCCAGACATACCAGCAATTAAAGGGAACAGCCATGGGTACCAGGATGGCCCCTTCGTACGCCAACCTATTCATGGGTCGCTTAGAGGAAGCCTTCTTGGTTACCCAGGCCTGCCAACCCAAAGTTTGGTACAGATTTATTGATGACATCTTCATGATCTGGACTCACAGTGAAGAAGAACTCCAGAATTTCCTCTCCAACCTCAACTCCTTTGGTGCCATCAGATTCACCTGGTCTTACTCCAAATCCCATGCCACTTTCCTTGATGTTGACCTCCACCTGTCCAATGGCCAGCTTCACACGTCCGTCCACATCAAACCCACCAACAAGCAACAGTACCTCCATTACGACAGCTGCCACCCATTCCACATCAAACGGTCCCTTCCCTACAGCCTAGGTCTTCGTGGCAAACGAATCTGCTCCAGTCCGGAATCCCTGAAGCATTACACCAACAACCTGACAACAGCTTTCGCATCCCGCAACCACCCTCCCGACCTGGTACAGAAGCAAATAACCAGAGCAACTTCCTCATCCTCTCAAACCCAGAACCTCCCACAGAAGAACCACAAAAGTGCCCCACTTGTGACAGGATACTTTCCGGGACTGGATCAGATTCTGAATGTGGTTCTCCAGCAGGGATACGACTTCCTAAAATCCTGCCCAGAAATGAGATCCATCCTTCATGAAATCCTCCCCACTCCACCAAGAGTGTCTTTCCGCCGTCCACCTAACCTTCGTAACCTCTTAGTTCATCCCTATGAAATCCCCAAACCACCTTCCCTACCCTCTGGCTCCTACCCTTGTAACCGCCCCCGGTGTAAAACCTGTCCCATGCACCCTCACACCACCACCTACTCCAGTCCTGTAACCCGGAAGGTGTACACGATCAAAGGCAGAGCCACGTGTGAAAGCACCCACGTGATCTACCAACTGACCTGCCTACACTGTGACGCATTCTATGTGGGAATGACCAGCAACAAACTGGCCATTCGCATGAATGGACACAGGCAGACAGTGTTTGTTGGTAATGAGGATCACCCTGTGGCTAAACATGCCTTGGTGCACGGCCAGCACATCTTGGCACAGTGTTACACCGTCCGGGTTATCTGGATACTTCCCACTAACACCAACCTATCCGAACTCCGGAGATGGGAACTTGCTCTTCAATATATCCTCTCTTCCCGTCATCCACCAGGCCTCAATCTCCGCTAATTTCAAGTTGCCGCCACTCATACCTCACCTGTCATTCAACAACATCTTTGCCTCTGCACTTCTGCCTCGACTGACATCTCTGCCCAAACTCTTTGTCTTTAAATATGTCTGCTTGTGTCTGTATATGTGTGGATGGATATGTGTGTGTGTGCGAGTGTATACCCGTCCTTTTTTCCCCCTAAGGTAAGTCTTTCCGCTCCCGGGATTGGAATGACTCCTTACCCTCTCCCTTAAAACCCACTTCCTTTCGTCTTTCCCTCTCCTTCCCTCTTTCCTGATGAGGCAACAGTTTGTTGCGAAAGCTTGAATTTTGTGTGTATGTTTGTGTTTGTTTGTGTGTCTGTCGACCTGCCAGCACTTTCATTTGGTAAGTCACATCATCTTTGTTTTTATATATATATATATATATATATATATATATATATATATATATATATATATATATATATACGAGGGCCGTTCGGAAAGTAACCTCCGGTTGATTTAAAAAAATACACCAAGTTAAATAAAAATATTTTAATATATACATCTTACAACTACATCTTTGCACTATTTTTCTACATAGTCTCCATAGCGATTGAGGCACTTATCGTATCTCTTCACAAGCTTTGAAATTCCTTCTGCATAAAAATCACCCGCTTGTGCCTGGAGCCAGCCTGTGACCGCATCTTTGAGCTCTTCGTCGTCATCAAACCGCTGTGACCCGAGCCATTTCTTCAAATGCATGAAGAGGTGATAATCACTTGGCGCCAGGTCTGGGCTGTAAGGTGGATGGTTGATAACGTCCCACTTGAAGGATTCAAGAAGGGCCGTTGTTCTGCGAGCAGAGTGAGGATGGGCGTTATCGTGCAAAAAAATGATACCGGAAGTCAGCATACCACGGCGTTTGTTCTGTATAGCCCGTCGTAACTTTTTTATTGTTTCACAGTACACGTCTTGATTAATGGTCGTACCACGTTCCATGAATTCAATCAACAACACCCCTTTGGCATCCCAAAACACCGTTGCCATCAGTTTTCTGGCAGAAAAATCTTGTGAGGCTTTTCTTGGTTTGGTAGGCGAATTTGAATGTGCCCACATCTTTGATTGTTCTTTTGTCTCAGGGTTCACGTACTTAATCCAGGTTTTGTCACCGGTCACGATTCTGTTTAACAATGGTTCTCCTTCGTCCTCATAACGTGACAGAAAGTCTAATGCAGAGACCATTCTTTGAGTTTTGTGGTGGTCGGTAAGAATTTTGGGCACCCATCGTGCACAGAACTTACGGTAACCCAATCTTGCTGTCACTATCTCGTACAAGAGAGTCTTAGAATTCTGTGGAAAACCAGTAGACAACTCCGACATTGAGAAACGTCGATTTTCACAAACTTTTGCATCAACTGTCTGAACGAGTTCGTCAGTCACCAATGATGGTCTACCACTCCTCTCTTCATCATGAACGTTTTCTCGTCCACTTTTAAATAAACGTACCCATTCACGGACAACTCCTTCACTCATAACTCTTGGTCCGTACACGGCACAAAGCTCACGATGAATAGCTGCTGCAGAATATCCTTTGGCTGTAAAAAACCTTATGACAGCACGCACTTCACATTTGGCGGGGTTTTCTATTGCAGCACACATTTCAAACTGCCACAAAAACTAAACTAGTGCAGGTACGATGTTCACTCGACCACGGCTTGATGCCGACTTACCTGTTGAGTGCGTGAACGGACAGATGGCGTCGCTACTCCCCCCACAACCCGCACTGTGACCAGTCGGAGGTTACTTTCTGAACCGCCCTCGTATATATATATATATATATATATATATATATATATATATATATATATATATATATAAAAAATAGAGGGAAAAATTCCACGTGGGAAAAATATATCTAAAACCCGGACAGTGTAACACTGTGCCAAGATGTGCTGGCCGTGCACCAAAGCATGTTTAGCCACAGGGTGATCCTCATTACCAACAAACACTGTCTGCCTGTGTCCATTCATGCGAATGGACAGTTTGTTGCTGGTCATTCCCACATAGAATGCATCACAGTGTAGGCAGGTCAGTTGGTAAATCACGTGGGTGCTTTCACATGTGGCTCTGCCTTTGATCGTGTACACCTTCCGGGTTACAGGACTGGAGTAGGTGGTGGTGGGAGGGTGAATTGGACAGGTTTTACACTGGGGGCGGTTACAAGGATAGGAGCCAGAGGGTAGGGAAGGTGGTTTGAGGATTTCATAGGGATGAACTAAGAGGTTACGAAGGTTAGGTGGACGGCGGAAAGACACTCTTGGTGGAGTGGGGAGGATTTCATGAAGGATGGATCTCATTTCAGGGCAGGATTTGAGGAACTCGTATCCCTGCTGCAGAGCCACATTCAGAGTCTGGTCCAGTCCCGGAATGTATCCTGCCACAAGTGGGGCATTTTTGTGGTTCTACTGTGGGGGATTCTGGGTTTGAGGGGATGAGGAAGTGGCTCTGGTTATTTGCTTCTGTACCAGGTCGTGAGGGTAGTTGCGGGATGCGAAAGCTGTTTTCAGGTTGTTGGTGTAATGGTTCAGGGATTCCGGACTGGAGCAGATTCGTTTGCCACGAAGACCTAGGCTGTAGGGAAGGGACCGTTTGATGTGGAATGGGTGGCAGCTGTCATAATGGAGGTACTGTTGCTTGTTGGTGGGTTTGATGTGGTCGGATGTGTGAAGCTGGCCATTGGACAGGTGGAGGTCAACGTCAAGGAAAGTGGCATGGGATTTGGAGTAGGACCAGGTGAATCTGATGGAACCAAAGGAGTTGAGGTTGGAGAGGAAATTCTGGAGTTCTTCTTCACTGTGAGTCCAGATCATGAAGATGTCATCAATAAATCTGTACCAAACTTTGGGTTGGCAGGCCTGGGTAACCAAGAAGGCTTCCTCTAAGCGACCCATGAATAGGTTGGCGTACGAGGGGGCAATCCTGGTACCCATGGCTGTTCCCTTTAATTGTTGGTATGTCTGGCCTTCAAAAGTGAAGAAGTTGTGGGTAAGGATGAAGCTGGCTAAGGTGAATAGGAAAGAGGTTTTAGTTAGGGTGGCAGGTGATCGGCATGAAAGGAAATGCTCCATCGCAGCAAGGCCCTGGACGTGCGGAATATTTGTGTATAAGGAAGTGGCATCAATGATTACAAGGATGGTTTCCGGGGGTAACAGATTGGGTAAGGATTCCAGGCATTCGAGAGAGTGGTTGGTGTCTTTGATGAAGGATGGGAGACTGCATGTAATGGGTTGAAGGTGTTGATCTACGTAGGCAGAGATACGTTCTGTGGGGGCTTGGTAACCAGCTACAATGGGGCGGCCGGGATGATTGGGTTTGTGGATTTTAGAAAGAAGGTAGAAGGTAGGGGTGCGGGGTGTCGGTGGGGTCAGGAGGTTGATGGAGTCAGGTGAAAGGTTTTGCAGGGGGCCTAAGGTTCTGAGGATTCCTTGAAGCTCCGCCTGGACATCGGGAATGGGGTTACCTTGGCAAACTTTGTATGTGTTGTTGTCTGAAAGCTGACACAGTCCCTCAGCCTCATACTCCCGATGATCAAGTACCACGGTCGTGGAACCCTTATCCGCCGGAAGAATGATGATGGATCGGTCAGCTTTCAGATCACGGATAGCCTGGGCTTCAGCAGTGGTGATGTTGGGAGTGGGATTAAGGTTTTTTAAGAAGGATTGAGATGCAAGGCTGGAAGTCAGAAATTCCTGGAAGGTTTGGAGAGGGTGGTTTTGAGGAAGAGGAGGTGGGTCCCGCTGCGACGGAGGACTGAACTGTTCCAGGCGGGGTTCAATTTGGATGGTGTCTTGGGGAGTTGGATCATTAGGAGTAGGATTAGGATCATTTTTCTTAGTGGCAAAGTGATATTTCCAGCAGAGAGTACGAGTGTAGTACAGTAAATCTTTGACGAGGGCTGTTTGTTTGAATCTGGGAGTGGGGCTGAAGGTGAGGCCTTTGGATAGGACAGAGGTTCCGGATTGGGAGAGAGGTTGGAGGAAAGGTTAACTACTGAATTGGGGTGTTGTGGTTCCAGATTGTGTTGATTGGAATTTTGAGGTTTTGGAGGGAGTGGAGCTGGAAGTGGGAGATTGAGTAGATGGGAGAGACTGGGGTTGTGTGCAATGAGAGGAGGTTGAGGTTTGCTGGAAAGGTTGTGAAGGGTGAGTGAGTTGCCTTTCCGGAAGTGGGAAACCAGGAGACTGGATAGTTTTTTGAGGTGGAGGGTGGCATGCTGTTCTAATTTACGGTTGGCCTGTAGGAGGATGCTTTGAACAGCCGGTGTGGATGTGGGAGAGGAAAGATTAAGGACTTTTATTAAGGATAGGAGTTGACGGGTGTGTTCATTGGCTGAGTTGATGTGTAGGTGAAGGATTAGGTGGGTGAGGGCAATGGATTGTTCAGTTTGGAACTGGTATAGGGACCGATGGAAAGAAGGGTTGCAGGCAGAGATGGGAACTTTAAGTGCGAGGCCTTTGGGGGTAATGCGAAATGTCAGACAAGCCTGAGAAAATAGAATATGGGAGCGTAATCTGGCTATGGCGAAGGCATGTTTGCGGAGGGAATGTAAATAAAACTTAATGGGGTCGTTGTGGGGGTGTTGTGAGGGTGACATGGTATTAGAAGGTGGAAAGTGTAACATGAGGCTGAAATGAAAATGAAAATAAAAATATATGGGGAGAGATAGAGGTGAACTGGAAAGTAACTGGAGATCTGGTGTGAAAAAAGGCGAGAAGGTGTTGGTTATAGCTGGGATATGTTGGACTTGGGTTGGTAGACAACGATGTCCACAAAGGTTAGGTGGTTGTGTTGCCGCCAAAACACGTTAAAGGACGGAGAAATTCGGGAAAATTTCGAAAAAACTGCGTGTAATATATTAAAAGGAGTGGTTTTGTGGTGGCAGATTATGAAAATGAGGCTAACAATTGCCTGACGAAGAAATAATGACGTTAAAACCTGTGGGAAGCGGCTAAAAATTATCAGTGATGTGGGAAAAACGGAAATGGAAATAAAGCGAAAGTTATTAGAACTAGCCGAAATGGTTGTTTAAAAGGTGAAAGGATCTGTTTGTGAACTAGAAATGGTGGATATTATAGCAGCGGTAGTGTTGAAAGCGGCAAAAAAATTTTTTTGGTTATGGTTTGGAAGTGGGTTACGTATTATTGAGTATATATAGGTGGGATAAAATTGTATAGCAGATTACGGTAAAAAGGAGAAGGTGAATACAAAGTGAAACTACTGGCAAAAACACAAAGAGAAAATAAGACGACAGGAAAGATTTCGAAATGCAACAGTGACAATAACAAACGTAATTGTTGGGTTCAAATTAATGATATTAATATAATAGAGGGAAACATTCCACGTGGGAAAAATATATCTAAAAACAAAGATGATGTGACTTACCAAACGAAAGCTCTGGCAGGTCGATAGACACACAAACAAACACAAACATACACACAAAATTCAAGCTTTCACAACAAACGGTTACTTCATCAGGAAACAGGGAAGGAGAGGGAAAGACGAAAAGATGTGGGTTTTAAGGGAGAGGGTAAGGAGTCATTCCAATCCCGGGAGCAGAAAGACTTACCTTAGGGGGAAAAAAGGACAGGCATACACTCGTACACACACACATATCCATCCGCACATACACAGGCACAAGCAGACATTTGTAACGGCAAAGAGTTTAGGCAGAGATGTCAGTCGAGGTGCAAGTGAAGAGGCAAAGATATTGTTGAAACAGAACATATCTCTGGCTATGTAGATCAACACCTTCAACCCATTACATGCAGTCTCCCATCCTTCATCAGAGACACCAACCACTTTCATGAACGCCTGGAATCCTTACACAGTCTGTTATCCCCGGAAACCGTCCTTGTAACCATTGATGCCACTTCCTTATACACAAATATTCCACACGCCCAGGGCCTCGCTGCGATGGAGCACTTCCTTTCACGCTGATCACCTGCCACCCTAACTAAAACCTCTTTTCTCATTACCTTAGCCAGCTTCATCCTGACCCACAACTTCTTCACTTTCGAAGGGCAGACATACCAACAATTAAAGGGAACAGCCATGGGTACCAGGATGGCCCCCTCGTATGCCATCCTATTCATGGGTCGCCTAGAGGAAGCCTTCTTGGTTACCCAGGCCTGCCAACCCAAAGTTTGGTACAGATTTATTGATGACATCTTCATGATCTGGACTCACAGTGAAGAAGAACTCCAGAATTTCCTCTCCAACCTCAACTCCTTTGGTTCCATCAGATTCACCTGGTCCTACTCTAAATCCCATGCCACTTTCCTTGACGTTGACCTCCACCTGTCCAATGGCCAGCTTCACACGTCCGTCCACATCAAACCCACCAACAAGCAACAGTACCTCCATTATGACAGCTGCCACCCATTCCACATTAAACGATCCCTTCCTTACAGCTTAGGTCTTCATGGCAAATGAATCTGCTCCAGTCCAGAATCCCTGAACCATTACACCAACAACCTGAAAACAGCTTTCGCATCCCGCAACTACCCTCCCGACCCGGTACAGAAGCAAATAACCAGAGCCACTTCCTCATCCCTTCAAACCCAGAACCTCCCACAGAACCCCAAAAGTGCCCCACTTGTGACAGGATACTTTCTGGGACTGGATCAGACTCTGAATGTGGCTCTCCAACAGGGATACGACTTCCTCAAATCCTGCCCTGAAATGAGATCCATTCTTCGTGAAACCCTCCCCACTCCACCAAGAGTGTCTTTCCGCCATCCACCTAACCTTCGTAACTTCTTAGTTCATCCCTATGAAATCCTCAAACCACCTTCCCTACCCTCTGGCTCCTACCCTTGTAACCGCCCCCAGTGTAAAACCTGCCCCATGCACCTTCCCACCACCACCTACTCCAGTCCTGTAACCCGGGAGGTGTACACGATCAAAGGCAGAGCCACGTGTGAAAGCACCCACGTGATTTACCAACTGACCTGCCTACACTGTGAAGCTTTCTATGTGGGAATGACCAGCAACAAACTGTCCATTTGCATGAATGTTCACAGGCAGACAGTGTTTGTTGGTAATGAGGATCATCCTGTGGCTAAACATGCCTTAGTGCACTGCCAGCACATCTTGGCACAGTGTTACACTGTTCGGGTTATCTGGTTACTTCCCACTAACACCAACCTGTCAGAACTCCAGAGATGGGAACTTGCTCTTCAATATATCCTCTCTTCCCGTTACCCACCAGGCCTCAATCTCCGCTAATATCAAGTTGCCGCCACTCATACCTCACCTGTCATTCAACATCATCTTTGCCTCTGCACTTCCGCCTCGACTGACATCTCTGCCCAAACTCTTTGCCTTTACAAATGTCTGCTTGTGCCTGTGTATGTGCGGATGGATATGTGTGTGTGTGCGAGTGTATACCTGTCCTTTTTTCCCCCTAAGGTAAGTCTTTGCACACCCGGGATTGGAATGACTCCTTACCCTCTCCATTAAAACCCACATCCTTTTGTCTTTCCCTCTCCTTCCCTCTTTCCTGATGAAGCAACCGTTTGTTGCGAAAGCTTGAGTTTTGTGTGTATGTTTGTGTTTGTTTGTGTGTCTATCGACCTGCCAGCGCTTTTGGTTGGTAAGTCTCATCATCTTTGTCTTTACATATATTTTTCCCACGTGGAATGTTTCCCTTTATATATATATATATATCTGTGTGTGTGTGTTACTAAAAGGTATGGCCAAACTTTGAGGAAACATTCCTCACCCGCTGATAAAGAAAAGATGTTATGTGGACATGTGTCTGGAATCGCTTACTTTCCATGTTAGAGCTCATTTTAGTTTCGTCAGTATGTTCTTCCACCTACGCTAAATGGATCACATTATCATGATTTCATATGGGATACTCTACCTGTGCTGCTAGAACATGTGCCTTTAGAAGTATGACACAACATGAGGTTCATGCATGATGGAGCTCCTGCACATTTTAGTCGAAGTGTTCGTACGCTTCTCAACAACAGATTCTGTGACCGATGGATTGGTAGAGGCGGACCAATTCCATGGTGTTCACGCTCTCCTGACCTCAACCCTCTTGACTTTCATTTATGGGGGCATTTTAAAGCTCTTGTCTACACAACCCCGGTATCAAATGTAGAGACTCTTCGTGCTCGTATTGTGGACTGCTGTGATACAATACGCCATTCTCCAGGGCTGCATCAGCGCATCAGGGATTCCATGCGACGGTGTGGATGCATGTATCCTCGCTAACGGAGGACAGTTTGAACATTTCCTATAACAAAGTGGTTGAAGTCATGCTGGTACGTTCTGTTGCTGTGTGTTTCCATTCCATGATTAATTTGATTTGAAGAGAAGTAATAAAATGAGCTCTAACATGGAAAGTAAGCGTTTCCGGACACATGTCCACATAACATATTTTCTTTCTTTGTGTGTGAGGAATGTTTTCTGAAAGTTTGGCCGAGCCTTTTTGTAACACCCTGTGTATGTCTGCTTATGTCTCTGTATGTGTGGATTGATATGTGTGTGTGTGTGTGTGTGTGTGTGTGTGTGTGTGTGTGTGTGTGTGTGTGTGTGTGAGTGTATACCTGTCCTTTTTTCCCCCTAAGGTAAAGACTTCCTAAACTTACATTTCTATTGATTGTTAATATATTTCTCTTTTTCAGAAACTTGTTCCTGCTATTGCCAGTCTGCATTTTATTCCATCTCTACTGTGATCATCATCAGTTATTTTGATGACCAAATAGTAAAACTCATGTACTCCTTTTAGTGTTTCATTTCCTAATTTAATTCTGTCAACATTGTCTGATTTAATTTGACTATGTTCCATTACTTTTGACTTAGATACATTGATACTCATCTTATAACTTCTTTTCAAGGCATTACCCATTTCATTCAACTGCTGTTCCATGTCCTTAGCCATCTTTGACAGAATTACAATGTCACTGGAAAATCTCAGTGTATTTATTTCTACTCCCTGAATTTTAATTCCCTTTCCAAATTTCTCCTTGGCTTCCTTTACTGTTCTCTCAATGTACAGATTGAAAAACATAAGGGGATAGGTTGCAATCCTGCTCACTTTCATCTCAACTATATCTTTCCTTTCATGTCCTTTGACTCTTATGATGGCAATTTGGTTTCAGTACAAGTTATAAATGGGCTTTTGCTCCATGTATTTTATTCTTTCTGCCTTCAAAATTTCGAAGAGTGTATTTGAGTCAACATTTTCAAAAGATTTCTCTAATTCTACGGCTCCTACAAATGTAGGTTTGCATTTTTTAATCTGTCTTCTAAGGTAAATCATAAAGTCAACAAGGCCACATGTGTCACTACATTTTCATGCAAACCAAACTAATCTTCCTTGAGGTCAGGTTCTTCTAGTTTTTGCAATATTCTGTAAATAATTCGTGTCAGTATTCTGCAATCATGACTTGTTAAACTGATGGTTCAGTGGTGTTCATACCCATCAGCACCTGCATTCTTCAGAACTGATGTTATTATGTTCTTCTTGAAGCCTTATGGTATTTTGCCTCTCATACATCTTGCATCCCATGTGGAATAGTTCTGACATGGCTGGCTTTCCCAAAGATCTCAATAATTCAGTGGATGTGCTGTCTACTCTGGGTGTCTTGTTTCTACTTAGATCTTTCAGTGCTCTGCTTTCTTTCTCACAGTGTCATATCTCCCATCTCCTCTCAACCTGCTTCCTCTTCTCTTTCTATAATATTGTCATCAAGTTTGTCTCCCTTATGTGGACATTATATGTTCCTTCCATTTTTCATACTTTAAATAATATTATCTGTAATAATTTTCTTTCCATCTTCTTTCTTTCTCAAGCTTGTATCATGTTTTAAACTAAATATTTTTATGGAATTTCCAGGCAGATTAAAACTGTGTGCCAGACCAGGACTTGAACCTGGGCTATTTCCTTTCATGGGAAGGTGCTCTACTGACTTAAGGAGGGTATGGAGATTGGGTTTAATATCCTGTTGACATGAAGTTCATTAGAGACAGCACAACCTTAGATCGTGTCAAGAATAGGCAAGGAAATCAGTCATGCCCTTTCACAGGGCTATCCCAGTATTTGCATGGAATGATATAGGGAAAGCACAGAAAACCTAAATCTGGATAGCTGGACATGGGTTTCAACCATCATCTTCTTGAATGCAAATCCAGTGCACTAGCCACTCTACTGATCCTCTATTGACCAAGCTATCCAGCTATTCAAGCATATCCCTGACCCATCCTCACAGCTTTACTTCTGCCAGAACCACATCTCCACTCTGTCTTCATTTTTGGAATATTTTTGTGTCATTTTATAAATAAAAAAGAGGTTGTGTTACTTTTAAGTTTAATAATGGAAATCATCTCTGGGGTAAGGTTCCTACTATGTCTGTAGCACTAAACAAATGAAATAAAATATTGTCACCCATTGTGCTTCATGCTTGTATTTACAGTGGGAGCAGTACATGAAATGTGATGGTCTACCAGATCCTGCTAATGTCCCACAAATGAATACATTCCTTTATTTGTGGAAGCAGGAAGATGATGACATAGAAACTGTTGTCAAGAAGACAGACATCATTCTTGCTGTAAGTCAAATGCCTAAAATTACTGTACCATGCTCATTTATAATTATGTTGCTTCCTTATATAAAATTTGGAATTCATGTTTCAGCTCCTTAATAAACTTGAAGAACTGATAGACATGCCTACTGGAGTTAGCGGTCGCCAAGTAGAACACTGGAAAGAGGTATTGTATCACATAAGGCAAAAATGTTTTAATATGTCACATATAATTTATAAAGTGATGGGTCCAAAAATTAGCAGTGCATCTGCTTCCACTGCTGAATTATTATTAACACTGGGTTTGATCTCACTTTGCTCTTTGTTCACTTATTATCCAAATAATATGTGGGTGAACATATTATTGGTGTTAAATGGTTCATTATAAACATATAGAATACAAAATAAAGGATACCAAAAATCTCCCATTGGTGACCTGTTTAACATCTAAGCGGTAAATCCTTTCTGTCCCAGGAGACCTTCCTACCTTTCAACTGACTGACTCTTTTGCAGGCAGCAAGAAACACACTTACGACCATACTGTGTTCACAGAAATACGCTATGCTGTTTTTATGTGTTGCTGGGACATAGCATTAGTTTGCTGCACCGGCTGTAGTTCCTGGTTGTTGTGAAATATAGCCTTTAATTGACATGAAATGTCAACATCTCTTTTGGGGCCATACATTTATATGTTCTATATTGAATCTTATTATTTTTTCATGCTTTTCTTTTCTTATATATAAGTTACATGTAAACTGAGTGAGTCATAGACACCACCAAAAGTAAATTAACAAGTTGTTTTGTGGCAAGGATAATGTTTTCATACATCATTAAATACCTGTATGAAACAAAGTAAGAAATGCACTCTTCATTTTATTAATTCATGGATCTTCACCCTTTTGTTTAGGTAAGTGATAGCATACGGAAGTATGCTTGGATCTGTTGTACCAGCATTGAAAAAATGTGTATTTTAACCATTCATTAAAAGTGTTATAAAAAGTTATTAGAAAAGGAATATTTATTCACACAGTTTGAGATGAACTCCTATCTGTTCATCATTTCACTCGCTACCATGATTCTGCATCAAGAGGTTCAGTACAGACAAGAATAATTTAAGCGGTATCCGGAGGAGCATTCCTGCATCAACTTTGTCACGATCAGGACTAAACATTATGGAATTAATTGAAGATCAATAATGTCAATGGTTGCAGTGATTATTTGGTACCACACACTACTGGAAGCAGCAGTATGTAATGTAAATTATATCTATTGACCTTGAATGTAATGATACTGAAGGTCTGTTGATATTGGTATCAGTTAAAGTTCACCCAAGATTGTGCTCAAATTCGTAAATTACCATCAAATTTCTTTTCAGCTATTCTTCCCAATCAATTTTCCCAATTATTCAAGCAATTATTAACCCATTTCCATTGCCACATACCTACTCAATGCCAACTGTTTAAAGGACGACGCCGAGCAAAATATGAAAAGACCTTCCAATTGTTGAGATAAAAATTTTTGAGATAAATGATTCATATTATTGTTACAAGGAACTAATGCAACTTTCACTGTACTTGTTACACATCCACGAGATTGGGAATGATAAAAACATTGAAGGAACAAGTTAAAATTAAATTCTGCATTCAAACGAGATGAGCCAGGAATGCTGATTTCAGCAGTAAAGGAAGGAAGCTGCTACACTGTATGCTTATGCAACTGCACTTGGCGCCCTCTCTCTGTCAGTAGATAATCTCTTTTCTTCCAATTAATATCCTTTATGGAAAGTTAAAGTGCCTTATTTACCAAGGTACGAAGTACCCATTCACACTGAGCCGGATGGTGACAACTATTAGCCAGTAAATACAAGTTGGTGTGAGTACATTTTCTGTAAACTGCACATTCAAATGATCCATCAACCTTCCTTCTAACCAAAACATCCACCTCCATCGTAAAATGAATGTTCAGGTGGATTGAGTTCAGATATTCTAAAAGGCATTCAAATTCTCCTTACCATGAGGCCAAACAAAAAAGCATCATCAGCATATCTGAAGAAACAGGTGGGTTTCTAAGGCACCAACTCCAATGCACTTTTGTCGAAGTCTTCCATAAACAAGTTTATGACCACAGGAGACAACGGACTACCCATTGCAACCCCATCTGTCTGCTCATAATGCTGGTCATTGAATAAAAAGTAGGTGGATGTCAGCACATGCCAAAATAGATTAGTTAGTTCAGCACCATACATAACTGCAATTAATCACAACAAATCAGACAGAGGATAAAGAGTGAAGAGAGAGACCACATCAAAACTTACTAAAATACCAGAGTCATTCAACCGCATTCCCTCCAGATGACATAAGAAATCTGCTGAGTTCCTGGTATGATGTTCACACCGACCAACTTGTGCACTCAACAGAGAAGTAAGTTGCTTGGCCACACGATATGTCAGAGTGCTAATATTACTCACTATAGAATGGAAAGGAACCCCTTCCTTGTGTACTTGTGTACTGTAAAGGAGACCGCTTATAAAACACTAATATGACCTATTCTTGAGTACTGCTTGAGCATTTGGGATCCCTATCAGGTCGGACTGAGGGAGGACATAGAAGCAATTAAGAGGTGGGCTGCTAGATTTGTTACTTGTAGGTCTGATTATCATGTGAGTGTTACGAAAATGCTTCAGGAACTTGGGTGGGAGTCTCTAGAGGAAAGGAGGCATTCTTTTCGTGAATCGCTACTGAGGAAATTTAGACAACCAGCTTTTGAGGCTGACTGCAGTACAATTTTACTGCCGCCAACTTACATTTCGTGGAAATACCACAAAGATAAGATAAGAGAGATTAGGGCTCGTACAGAGGCATATAGGCAGTCATTTTTCCCTCGTTCTGTTTGGGAGTGGAATAGGGAGAGAAGATGCTAGTTGTGGTATGAGGTACCCTCCGCCATGCACCGTATGGTGGATTGCGGAGTATAGATGTAGATGTACCTTTGGAAGGCCATATAACCTAGGTGGAAACAGCACTATAGGTGTTAAGACTCTTGATAGTGTCCTGCGACAAACCACTTTTCTTCAGGAGGCTATTGGTCTTTCTCTCCAGGCCAGTATGGATCCTGCGATATGCTGAATCAGATAATAAATGTTGCATCTTTTGTACATAATCCTGTTTGTTTAACACAATGGTGGCATCGTCCTTATCTGCAGGTAAAATAACGATATCAGGATCTTTGAGAGAGCGTAAAGCAGCCCTCTCTACTGCTGTTACATTACTCTTGGGTGGACGAGCCTTAGTCAAAAAACAGCATGCATCCCTCCTAACTTCCTCTGCAGTGTCAGGAGGAAGTCTGCAAACTGTCCGTTCAATTGAACTAATAAAATCAACTATTGGCAAGCTCTTTGGTGTGGGTGCCAAATTTAAACCCTTCCCTAGCATGGATAAGGTTGCATAATCAAAAGATTTCTCTGTGAGATTCATCACAGAACATCGAGATATAAAATCAGATTCTGAGCGATGAAAATGTTCAAACTTTGCCAAATGCCAGGCAGTAACAGAATTGTATTCCCAATCAGATTGAGTCCATGCCCGTCCAACCAATCCCAAGTGAAATCAGACAGTTTTGAAGCAAACATTAAATGGGAATGAAACAGTTCTTTTGAAGCAGAATCCAAACATTGACGAGTAAAACAAATCCTTTCAAGCACAAGAGCGAAGCCAGCATGTTGCTTGATGCAATTGGTGGCAGGAGAATTAATATGGTGCACAATCTCAGCAAATGTTGGGCATGATTCTCATCATGACACCTCAATAAAAATAACAAAATGCTTTACAGTCTAACTCCACAGCTACAAAGTTTATCCATCTTTCCTAAACACCGATACATTCCCCCCCCCCTTCCCCCTCGTCCCCCCCCCCTCCCCATGTAGAGGTAAACAAGGTGAGATCTGAGTTTCTCCTGGTGTACGCAATTTCAAACAACTTATTGGAATTTAACCAGATAATATTTACAGTGACTGCCGATATTTTGGTGGGAGTACACCCCACCATTATCAAGGCACAAACTGCAATGGACGTGCGATGTACAGTCAAATTTAAAACCTCGGTTCTTGGAGTAATTCAGGAAAGATAAAACACACACACACACACACACACACACACACACACTGAACACTAGGGACACCAAAGATGACCAAACTCAAAGGTATTGATAGTGATGAAAGACTACGAACTAGCAGGTGAGGTAACATTTACTCTGTTCCTCTGTTTTTTTGACAAGAGAGAGAGCAGGATTCCAAGCAGAGTGTAAACAAAATCCTCCATCCCCATTTACAAGGTTGCTTGCTAATTTAATCTTAACAGCCCCTTTAACAACACTGCCCCAATAGCTTGACATGCATGACAATATCTCCTTGTAGCTGTTTAGATTAGATTATATTTACTTTCATTCCAATTGATCCGTAGTGAGGAGGTCCTCCAGGATGTGGAACATGTCAGAAAAACAACAATACATGACAAATATTTAAACTAAAACAAATAAGCTAATGTACCATTCCACAGGTCCCAAGTGGAATGATCGTCATTTTTTAATGAACACTAAGAGTCATTTTACAAATACTATTGCACTGAATTTAAAATAAAAAAGTTTTATATTTATTTATAAGGTAAGAAACATGTAATACAACTACTGTAATACTTATTTACAATGAACACATTACTGCACTGAAATGGTGCAGAAGTTAGATTATACTTACACACACACACACACACACACAAATTTTCAGTGAACACATTACTGCACTGAAATTGTGCAGAAGTTATGTTGTACTTATATACAAATCAGTTGGTTTTCCTCAGAAATTCATCAATGGAGTAGAAGGAGTTGGCCACCAATAAATCCTTTAGGCTTCTCTTAAACTGAATTTCATTGGTTGTTAAGCTTTTTATGGCTGCTGGCAAGTTATTGAAAATGTGTGTTCCTGAATAATGCACACCTTTTTGTACAAGACTAAGTGACTTTAAATCCTTGTGAAGATTATTCTTATTTCTAGTATTGATTCCATGAATTGAGCTGTTGGTTTGAAAAAGTGATATATTTTTAATGACAAATTTCATTAAGGAATAAATATATTGGGAAGCTGTAGTTAGTATCCCTAGTTCCCTAAACAGGCTTCTGCAGGATGTTCTTGAGTTCACACCACATATAATTCTTACTGCACGTTTTTGTGCCCGGAAAACTTTAGCTTGGCTTGATGAATTACCCCAGAAAATAATCCCATATGACATTATGGAATGAAAGTAAGCATAGTATGCCAGCTTTTTCATTTTTATATCCCCTATGTCTGACAAAATTCGCATTGCAAACAGAGATTTGTTAAGACGCTTCAGCAGTTCTGTGGTGTGCTCCTCCCAGTTGAATTTATTATCAAGCTGTAATCCCAAGAATTTAACACCGTCCACTTCTTCTATCTTCTTGTCATCATATGTTAGACATATACTCTTGGGACACCCCTTACAAGTTCTGAACTGCATGTAGTGTGTTTTTTCAAAGTTTAGTGACAAAGAATTGGCTAGGAACCAGTGATTAATGTCTACAAATATTTTATTGGCTGATCTTTCTAAGACTACACTTGATTTGCCATTTATTGCAATGTTTGTATCATCAGCAAACAAAACAAACTTGGCATCTGGTAATGTTACTGATGAAAGGTCATTGATATACACAAGAAAAAGTAAGGGCCCCAAAATGGAACCTTGTGGGACCCCACATGTAATTAGTTCCCAGTTGGATGATGCCTGATAGCTTGATACATGTCTCTTTCCTAATAACACCCTTTGTTTCCTGCCAGAGATATAAGATTTGAACCATTTTGCAGCATTTCCTGTTACACTATAATATTCTAGTTTACTTAAAAGGATATTGTGATTTACACAGTCAAATGCCTTTGACAGATCACAAAATATACCAGTTGCCTGCAATTTTTTGTCTAATGAATTAAGTACATTTTCACTGTAAGTGTAGATAGCCTTCTCAATATCAGAACCTTTTAGAAATCCAAACTGTGACTTTGACAGTATGTTATTTGAGATAAGATGGTTATAAAGACGACTGTACATTACTTTTTCGAAAATTTTTGAGAATGCTGGCAACAGTGAAATTGGACGGAAATTTGATGCTATTTCTTTATCTCCCTTCTTAAACAGTGGCTTAACTTCAGCATATTTCAGCCATTCGGGAAATATTCCACTGATAAACGACTGGTTACACAGATAGCTTAATATGTTACTTAGCTCAGAATCACATTCTTTAATTAACTTTGTTGATATTTCATCATACCCACTAGATGTTTTTGATTTTAATGATTTTATGATGGACATTATTTCTGTTGGGGTAGTGAGGGTCAAATTCATATTATGGAAGTTACTTGAAATGTCTGGTCTAAGGTAATCCATAGCAGCATCTACCGAACCTGACAACCCCATCTTTTCAGTAACAGTTATAAAATGTTTGTTAAAAAGTTCTGCAACACTATACACATCTGTCACCAATGCATCATTTACTCTTAATGCTATTTGTTCCTCTTCATGTCTGGTTCTACCGGTCTCCTCCTTCACTATATCCCATATTGTCTTTATTTTGTTATCTGATATGACTATCTTTTCCTTGTAATATATTTGCTTTGACATCCGTATTACAGTCTTTAATATTTTGCAGTATTTCTTATAATGTGCTATAGCATCAACATTGGAAATGTTTCGGATTGACAGATACAGTTTTCTTTTTGTTTTACAAGATACCCCTATTCCTCGAGTAATCCATGGCTTCTTTGTAGACTTTGCTCTAACCTTGGTAAGTTTTGGGGGAAAGCAGTGTTCAAATAAGGTAAGCACTTTATTAGCAAAAATGTTATATTTTTCATTCATGCCATGAGCACTGTAAACATCAGTCCAGTGAATGTCTCTGAGGAGTGTCCTAAAATAATCAATTTTTGGCTTACTGATTACCCTCTTGAGCTCAGATTTAACAGATTTTATATCCTGTTCAGTATTAACATTTAACAGAAGGAACTGCATGTCATGGTCTGAGAGGCCATTGACTATTGGTTTTGTAATATAATTTTGTTCATTTGACTTTTCTATAAAGATATTATCAATGGCTGTTTGTGAGCAAGTGGTTATCCTAGTGGGGAACTTTACTGTGGGAATTAAGTTGAATGATAGTGTTACTAACTCAAATAGGTTCTTATTGGGAGAGTCTTTAAGGAAATCTACATTGAAATCACCAGCAACCACTATTTCTTTGTTTTTGGTTGTTAAATGGGCCAGTACAGCTTCAAGGTGGTTTACAAACAGATTAAAGTTACCTGCAGGTGCTCGATATACACTTAATATTATGAAAGATTTTTTGTGAAAATCTAATTCTGTTGCACAAGCTTCCATATGCTGTTCTAGGCAAAATTTATGAATGTCTATGTTCTTAAATTTATGACAGTTCCTGATGAATGTGGCAACTCCTCCTTTCTCCATTTCTGATCTACAATAGTGAGATGCTAACCTAAACCCTGTAACACTTAAAAGTTCTATGCCAGTGGTCACATGATGTTCAGAGAGGCAGATTATGTCAGCTGGGTTTGAAGACTCTAATTCATCTATGCAGATAGTTAATTCATTAATTTTATTTCTCAGTCCTCGAATATTTTGATGCAATAAAGATAGCTGACATTTCACATTGACTGACTTAAAATTGGATGGAGTTAAAATATCTGCTGACAGTTGAAAATTCTTAACCAATGGCTGTTTATGTTGATGTAATAAGCTGGAATTATGTTTTTTGATTTCTTTCTCAAACTGAAGGTTTGTCTCAGTTCTAACCTCTCTTAAAATTTGTTTTCTTTCTGTCCTCCCTACCCTAAAAAAGGGTCTTTTCTGAATCCTATAACCACTGGTATTTTACCACTCATGACAGTGCCTCCCCCCTTTAACTTTCCTGCTATTTCCCCAGCCAATTTACCCTTCCCCTTCCTGTTGAGGTGAAGGCCATGCCTAGTATAATCCCACCTACTGACAGAATCAACATGAACCACACCAATGTGTGACCCCGCACCCGACATGAGCAGCCGTTCCAGCTCCAAATTAACTCTCTTGACAGAAGAGTTCAAATGAGGTCGGTCATGGCGCCCAAGAACAGATACAAACTCAACACTGGTATGCCTCGATGCTGATGCAATCTTCGCCAGGTCACACTCTATGCTGTACCCAGGATCTCTGTCAATACTGTTACCTGCCCCACCCACTATAACCACGGTGTCTTCCTTAGTGAAATCTTTGCAAAGTGATCCTAAATCCTCTGTCACCTGCTCCAGACCAGCACTAGGTTTAAAAAAATTGGTGACCTGGTATTCTGATCCTAGTTCATCCTGCAAGAGTTGGCCAACACCTCTTCCATGGGAACTACCTAACAACAACACTTTCTTTCTCTTTACTGATTTCCCTACATTCTTACTTTTCAATTTGCTGCTGAAAGTTTGTTGTGCCCTGTCTACACCTGTAACTGCTTGAGGCTCACCAGCTTCTAACTGAAGCAACAGGTCAAATCTATTTTCCACATTCACCATAAAGCTGTCAGACAAAGTTCTAGGCCTGTTCCTCCTGTTGCCTGTTGCCACTTCCCACCTCTCTTTACCCTTCTCCCTCCTTAACCTGTCAAGATCTCCCCTGGCCTTGTCAAACTCAGCCTGAAGGGCAGCAATTTTCCCCTCCTGTTCCAGTATCTTCCTATCTCTACTACAAATCCTACAAAACCACTGATGAGTCTCATTTACTTCCCCTATTCCCACGCCACTACAGTCACCCACATGGAAAAAACTACAGCACCCATCACACCAAAGCTGTGGCATGGCATATATTGGTCAGACTATTGTGACAGTGGAGGACCAATGTACTGAGCATAAATAGCACACACGATTACAGCAGCCAAGTAGATCTGCTACTGCCGAACATTGTTTGCACACTGGTCACCCTATGTTATATAACAATACCGAGATCATTTAAAGCGAGTTCTTGCAACTTTGTTAATAGACTTTCTCAGGATATCTGTATTTAAGAGTCTGCCATTCCAGTTCCTTCAGTATTTCTGTGACATTCTTCCATGGATTATATGAACTTGTAACCATTTGTGCTGCTCTTCTCTGTTTATGTCCAATATCGCCAGTTAGTCCTATCTGGTATGGGTCCCACACACTTGACAAAATTCTAGGGAGGGTCACATAAGTTATTTGTAAGCAATCTCTTTTGTGGACTGCCTGCAGTTCTCCAGTATTCTACCAATAAATGGAAGCTTACACCTGCTTCACCCATGACTGATCCTGTGTGATAGTTCCATTTCATATCCCAACAAAGCGTTACACAAAGGTATTTGTATGAGTTGGGCAATTCCAACAGTGACTCATTGATATTATAGTCATAGGGTACTACATTTTTTTCATTTTATGAAGTGCAAAGTTTTTACATTTATGAACATTTAAAGCAAGTTGTCAATGTCTACTCACATTGAAACCTTGTCAAGATCTGACTGAATATTTATGCAGCATCTTTCAGATAGTACTTCATTATTGACAACAGCATCATCTGTAGAAAGCCTGATTTTACTATTAATATTGTCTTAAAAGTCATTAATATACAATGTGAAGAGCAAGGGTCCCAATACATTTCCCTGAGGCGCACCTGAAGTTATTTCTACATATGAGAATCCATCCAAGATAATATTCTGTGTCCTCCCTACCAAAAGGTCCTCAATCCAGTCACAAATTTCACTTGATACTCCATACGATTGTGCTTTGACTTTGTAATCTTTGTGTATGTATTGCCATGCAATAAATAAATAATAAGTAAATTACTGGTATGCTGCAACTACACCTTTTTCCATATTTATGTGGCACTGAGTCAAATGCTTTATGGAAATCAAGAAACACTGCATTTAACTGGCTGCCTAGATCCAAAGCTTTCAATATGCCATGTGGGAAAGGAGGGAGCAGGGTTTCACATGATAGATGTTTTCAAAGTCCATGCTGGTTGGCATTGAGAAGGTCACTTTGTCCAAGATACTTCATTATGTTTAAGTTCAGAATATGTTCTAAGATTCTACAACAAAGGATTTCAAGGATATTGGACTGTAGTGTTGTGCATCACTTCTACTACCCTTCTCACAGACATGTGTGACCTGCCCCTTTTTCCAAGAACTGGGCATGGTTCTGTGTTCGAGGGATCTGCAACAGATTAAAGGTAAGAGGGTCCAACTCAGGCACAAATTCAGTATAGAATCTGACAGGGATTCCATCAGGGCCTGGAGCTTTGTTAAATTTTAACGATTTCAGCAATTTCTCAACACCACTGACACTAATACTTATTGCATTCATCCTTTCTGTGGTCCAAGGATTGAATTTCGGAAATTCTCCTGGGTTTTACTTTGCAGAGGAACATTTGAAAAAGGAGTTCAGCATTTCAGCTTTTGCTTATTACTCTCAGTTTCATTTCCTGTATCATTCACTAGGGACAGGATACTAACTTTGGTGCCACTAATAGCCTTTACATACAACCAGAATTTCTAATTTCTTTGGATTTTGTGAAATGCCTTTTGATAATATTCTGCTGTGATTGTCATTGAAGGCACCACACTTTGCTCTCTTAACAGCCAAACATGTTTCATTCAGCATATCTCTATCTATAGCCATATGCTTTGTTTTATGCCTGTTATGCAGTAATCTCTCTTTTTTTAGAAGTTTCAAGGTCTTTTACATATTTTATAACATCACTTGTCACTGTGAGGAGATCCTTGAAAGGACCTTTGTAGGCACATGCTGGACATTTCGATACAATGTAAGTAACTGTCCGTCATTCTGCACCACAGTCACATGATGGTGATGAAGATTTGCCCCACTTGTAGAGAGTGTCTGCACATCATTCATGATGCATTTGGATGTGGTTCAAGGTAGTACAAATTGCCTGAGGCTGGTGGAATCCAGGGGTTTCTTCTGGATGCAAGGCAGCTTCTGGCATTGTGGAGAGCAGTTTTGTTGCCAGCAGTGTTTCCATTCATCGATGACATTGAATTGAGTTTCCATGAGAGTCCTGGCTGTGATGAGAGAGTGGGATGTCTTGAGCTTAGCCTTTTTCACTCTGCAGGGAATTTGTCATCCATTATTGGAAGATCAGTGTTATTAGCAATATTTTGGTATTCACACAGTAGTGTGCTCTTCCATCTGATATCAGGAGGTGGACTGTGGCTCAAGATAGGTAGCCAGTATGTGGGAGTAGATAGTATTGACCTACTAAAAATGTACATGGCCTTGTTCAGTTATACATCTATCTTTTCTACATGTGGACTATTAAGCCATTACTCTACTGCTGAGTATACCAATCCAAATGCTAATACTTGGAAAGTGTCTGCTAATGATTCACAATGAGAAACACAGAGTTTATGGAGGAGGTTGTTTTAGGTTTTGAGATTAGCAGATATTCATATAATGGGCTCCTTAAAAGAAAGTGTCCTATCTAACATGATCCCAAGGCATTTTTTGGATGCATATTGTGGCGAAGTTCGTCTCCTTCAAAATAGACAACAAGTGCTCTGTTTGCGAATCTACTGGACAGATGAAAACATGAAACTTCTGTTTTATTTGAATTTGGTTGTAACCTCAATTTATGGAAATAGTGGCGTAAGATGTCTAGATCAGAAGTTTGGATTTCTTTAGTTGTTTCAAAAGTTTTATGTTCGGTAGCTATCGCCCAGTCGTTTGCATGGCCAAACTTCCTGGACTGTGTTGGAGGGATATCAGACATATGAAAGTTAAACAAGAGAAGCAAGGACAAATCCCTATGATAAACCATTATTCAATACTTTTGGGCAGCTTGTCTCTTTTTCTGTAGTTACAGTAAATGTTCTTCCAGTTAACACATTGTCAATCAGTTTTGTTGTCCACTTGCATGGGACAAGCTGCAATAATTTGTAATGCAGTCCATGCCTGCAAACTGTGTCATATGCTGCACTTAGATCAGTGAAAGCAAATAATGTTCTCTGCTTCATTTGGTATCCTGCTTCAATAAATGTTGATAACATAAGACTTGATCAATGCAGGTCCAGCCTGTCAGAATTCAGCTTGTCCAATAGGAAGGTCGAGAAAGATTATACTGGATTAATCCAATTGTATAGAATTCTTTCAAGAAACAGTAGTGCTTAGTAGTGCAATTAGAGATTCTTAGGCTGGTCTGGTGCTTGCCAGTCTTGAGTGTTGCTATTGCTATGATTTTTGATTGCTTCATTTTTTGTGGGACTGAACTAGATGTAATGTCAGAGAAGAAATTCACTAGCCATCTTTTTGCTTAGTTCCCACTATGCAGAAGAAATTCTGGGTGGATTCCACTGCTTCTGGTGCGTTTCTGGATTTTCGAGTTATAAGAGCAGCGGAAATTTCAGGTATAGAAAAAGTTCTTGAGAAGTCAGATTGTTCGCTAATGTTCTTTTTGAGCAATGTAAGTTTGCATCTGATGTATCTTGTATGAGTTTTATCCCTTGGTGCTCTTGATGTGGACAGTAAATGTGATGCAATTCTATTAGCTGATATATGACTGTTCCTTATTTAACTTTGTTTCCATCCAAATGCCTTAGTAATGACCATGCTTTACTACTTGATGTTTGGGAACTGAGTGAAACAACAGTCTCTGTCCAACTAATACATCTGGCTGTACATCTACATCTACATCTATACTCCGCGAGCCACCTTACGGTGTGTGGCGGAGGGTACTTATTGTACCACTATCTGATCCCCCCTTCCCTGTTCCATTCACGAATTGTGCGTGGGAAGAACGACTGCTTGTAAGTCTCCGTATTTGCTCTAATTTCTCGGATCTTTTCGTTGTGATCATTACGCGAGATGTATGTGGGGGGTAGTAATATGTTGCCCATCTCTTCCCGGAATGTGCTCTCTCGTAATTTCGATAATAAACCTCTCCGTATTGCGTAACGCCTTTCTTGAAGTGTCCGCCACTGGAGCTTGTTCAGCATCTCCGTAACGCTCTCGCGCTGACTAAATGTCCCCATGACGAACCGCGCTGCTTTTTGCTGGATCATGTCTATCTCTTCTATTAATCCAACCTGGTAAGGGTCCCATACTGATGAGCAATACTCAAGAATCGGACGAACAAGCGTTTTGTAAGCTACTTCTTTCGTCGATGAGTCACATTTTCTTAGAATTCTTCCTATGAATCTCAACCTGGCACCTGCTTTTCCCACTATTTGTTTTATGTGATCATTCCACTTCAGATCGCTCCGGATAGTAACTCCTAAGTATTTTACGGTCGTTACCGCTTCCAATGATTTACCACCTATGGCATAATCGTACTGGAATGGATTTCTGCCCCTATGTATGCGCATTATATTACATTTATCTACGTTTAGGGAAAGCTGCCAGCTGTCGCACCATGCATTAATCCTCTGCAGGTCCTCCTGGAGTACGTACGAGTCTTCTGATGTTGCTACTTTCTTGTAGACAACCGTGTCATCTGCAAATAGCCTCACGGAGCTACCGATGTTGTCAACTAAGTCATTTATGTATATTGTAAACAATAAAGGTCCTATCACGCTTCCCTGCGGTACTCCCGAAATTACCTCTACATCTGCAGATTTTGAACCGTTAAGAATGACATGTTGTGTTCTTTCTTCTAGGAAATCCTGAATCCAATCACAAACCTGGTCCGATATTCCGTAAGCTCGTATTTTTTTCACTAAACGTAAGTGTAGAACTGTATCAAATGCCTTCCTGAAGTCCAGGAATATGGCATCAATCTGCTCGCCAGTGTCTACGGCACTGTGAATTTCTTGGGCAAATAGGGCGAGCTGAGTTTCACATGATCTCTGTTTGCGGAATCCATGTTGGTTATGATGAAGGAGATTTGTATTATCTAAGAACGTCATAATACGAGAACACAAAACATGTTCCATTATTCTACAACAGATTGACGTAAGCGAAATAGGCCTATAATTATTCGCATCTGATTTATGACCCTTCTTGAAAATGGGAACGACCTGCGCTTTCTTCCAGTCGCTAGGTACTTTACGTTCTTCCAGCGAACTACGATAAATTGCTGATAGAAAGGGGGCAAGTTCTTTAGCATAATCACTGTAGAATCTTAAGGGTATCTCGTCTGGTCCGGATGCTTTTCCGCTACTAAGTGATAGCAGTTGTTTTTCAATTCCGATATCGTTTATTTCAATATTTTCCATTTTGGCGTCCGTGCGACGGCTGAAGTCAGGGACCGTGTTACGATTTTCCGCAGTGAAACAGTTTCGGAACACTGAATTCAGTATTTCTGCCTTTCTTCGGTCGTCCTCTGTTTCGGTGCCATCGTGGTCAACGAGTGACTGAATAGGGGATTTAGATCCGCTTACCGATTTTACATATGACCAAAACTTTTTAGGGTTCTTGTTTAGATTGTTTGCCAATGTTTTATGTTCGAATTCGTTGAATGCTTCTCTCATTGCTCTCTTTACGCTCTTTTTCGCTTCGTTCAGCTTTTCCTTATCAGCTATGATTCGACTACTCTTAAACCTATGATGAAGCTTTCTTTGTTTCCGTAGTACCTTTCGTACATGATTGTTATACTACGGTGGATCTTTCCCCTCGCTTTGGACCTTAGTCGGTACGAGCTTATCTAAGGCGTACTGGGCGATGTTTCTGAATTTTTTCCATTTTTGTTCCACATCCTCTTCCTCAGAAATGAACGTTTGATGGTGGTCACTCAGATATTCTGCGATTTGTGCCCTATCACTCTTGTTAAGCAAATATATTTTCCTTCCTTTCTTGGCATTTCTTATTACACTTGTAGTCATTGATGCAACCACTGACTTATGATCACTGATACCCTCTTCTACATTCACAGAGTCGAAAAGTTCCGGTCTATTTGTTGCTATGAGGTCTAAAACGTTAGCTTCACAAGTTGGTTCTCTAACTATCTGCTCGAAGTAATTCTCGGACAAGGCAGTCAGGATAATGTCACAAGAGTCTCTGTCGCTGGCTCCAGTTCTGATTGTGTGACTATCCCATTCTATACCTGGTAGATTGAAGTCTCCCCCTATTACAATAGTATGATCACGAAACTTCTTCACGACGTTCTGCAGGTTCTCTCTGAGGCGCTCAACTACTACGGTTGCTGATGCAGGTGGTCTATAGAAGCATCCGACTATCATATCTGACCCACCTTTGATACTTAACTTAACCCAGATTATTTCACATTCGCATTCGCTAATAACTTCACTGGATATTATTGAATTCTTTACTGCTATAAATACTCCTCCACCATTGGCGTTTATCCTATCCTTGCGGTATATATTCCGTTCTGTGTCTAGGATTTCGTTACTGTTCACTTCCGGTTTTAACCAACTTTCCGTTCCTAATACTATATGCGCACTATTTCCTTCAGTAAGAGATACTAATTCAGGAACCTTGCCCTGGATACTCCTGCAGTTTACCAATATTACGTTAACTTTTCCTGTTTTTGGTCTCTGAGGACGGACGTTCTTTATCAACGATGATAATGTCCTCTCTGGTAAGCCGTCAGGTATTTTATCGTTTCGCCCAAGGGGGGGTCCCTCTAACCTAAAAAACCCCCGTGTGCACGCCACACGTACTCTGCTACCCTAGTAGCTGCTTCCGGTGTGTAGTGCACGCCTGACCTGTCTAGGGGGGGCCTACAGTTCTCCACCCAACAACGGAGGTCAATGAATTTGCAACCATTATAGTCGCAGAGTCGTCTGAGCCTCTGGTTTAGACCCTCCACACGGCTCCAAACCAGAGGACCGCGATCGACTCTGGGCACTATGCTGCAGATATTAAGCTCAGCTTGCACTCCGCGTGCGATGCTGGTTGTCTTCACCAAATCAGCCAGCCGCCGGAAGGAACCAAGGATGGCCTCAGAACCCAAGCGGCAGGCGTCATTCGTTCCGACATGTGCTACTATCTGCAGCCGGTCACACCCAGTGCGTTCAATAGCTGCCGGAAGGGCCTCCTCCACATTACGGACGAGACCCCCCGGCAAGCACACCGAGTGCACACTGGCATTCTTCCCTGACCTACCCGCTATTTTCCTGAGGGGCTCCATAACCCGCCTAACGTTGGAGCTCCCTATAACTAATAGGCCCGCCCTCTGTGACTGTCGGGACCTTGCCGGAGAATCGGCCACTGGCCCAACAGGCGAGGCATCCTGTGGTGGCTCGGAAACGATGTCATCACCACTAGGAAGCACCCCGTACCTGTTGGAAAGGGGTAAGGCAGCTGCCACGCGGCCAGATCCCACCTTTGCCTTTCGGCCAGGCACGCGCGAGCCCACCACTGTCCGCCATTCACCCTGGAGTGATGGCTGACCGGTAAGATGCTCACTGCCGGAAGACGCAGCGACATCAGGGGTTCCATGCGATTCCAAGGCCACCGAAGTAGGCATAGGTCTCACCACAGTTGCCCCAACGCCACTACGAGCCGACACCTGCGCCTCGAGCTCGATGAGCCTAACAGACAAAGCCTCCACCTGCCCCCGAAGAGTGGCCAATTCTCCTTGCGTCCGCTCACAACAACCACAGTCCCTACACATGACTATGTTTACCCTACTCTATACGGTGACAAATTCCCAAGATAATCTTCTGATGAGCTACTCTGATAATCAAGAAACACTCACTGAAATACGAGACGCGAAAACTACGCTAGGTTTTCCCGGAAAAACTATTTAAAAGCTAAGCGCAGCAAATAAGTACAAAAACGCTTTATACAAACAGTACTCGCTGCTGCTGGTGCTCTCGCTCTGGCTGTCACAAGACAACTGCTGATTCAAGTGACTAGTGGCTAACGGCCGCGAAACAAACAAAAGACGGTTTTAGGGCGCTGTATTGAGGTTATGGAGTATGTTCTCCACTAGTTGTCCCATTCCAACCTGGAATGTATTGTTTCCAGCAGCCCCTAGGAATATGTTTCTTTGCTGCACTTATCATATTGCCAACAAGCCTCTCATAGCTTTTTGCTTTTGGGGAAATCCAACCAAGACATTTGTCCAAATTTAAAGGATGAAACCAGCGGGATATTTGCCCCTTCTTCGATTAAGATTGGATGGTGTTGGATGTGTTGGAAGTCTTGTAATATGAACAGTGAATTTTGGAGTGATAATTTATTTTCATTAATTGTTGCAAAGCATAAATCGAGATTATACTCATGTCTCCAAGCTGCTGATACGAATGTTCATTTGCCCCTTGCATCGAACACCAAATATCAACTATTGTCTTATGCCAAATTTACAACAGATTCACCATTTTCATCACTTTCCTTGCACTTCCATTGAGTATGGTGGCTGTTAAAATCTCCAAGGTATATGGTGGGGTGTTGTGATCCCAGGATAATCTGTGGAGGCCAAGAGATAGCTGGAGGTTTCTATACATTAATTAGTGTTAGTTCGCCTATTTTTACTGTAACTTCATGGAGATCATTGAGATCAGACACAGAGCATAGATGCACATTCTTGACTGACAATCGTATGTGTGTTACCACATCATAATCACAGTGGTACATTGCCCTAGTAATTCAAACCCAGGAATTTTTCCTCTCTGATTCACTAGCTCTTCATTATTCAGATTCAGATTCAGATTCAGATTCTTTATTAGTCATTCAGCATTGTTACATGCAATAGACTTCGTCAGTTCACTTAACCTATTAATTTTACAAAAAAAAATTTTTACACATTTAAGTTGATATTAGGCATTTCTAAAAATTCTTCTAATGAATAGAATGGATTGGTTAACAAGAAGTTATGAACATTGTCTTTAAATAATTTGTCAGGCTTGATTGACCCATTTTTAGACAATTTGTTATATATTTTAATTGCCATATACTTATGACTATTGTTAGTTTTAGCTAATCTATTTTGTGGCAACAGCAGAGAAGTACACGTTCTTGTATAGTAGCCATGTCTTTCATTTGTTACACTTAAATTAGGTAGTTCAGCAAGTATGTAGTTAACACTGTCAAGAATATATAAATTAATTACTGTTAAAATTCTATATTTAGTGAATAATGGTTTACAATGTGTTCTATTATCTACCTTAGCCATTACTCTGATTGCTTTCTTCTGGATCACCATAATTTCATTTATTTTTCTGCTGTTTCCCCAGAGTATTAACCCATACCTTAAAACAGATTGAAAAAAGGCAAAGTATGCTGTCCTTACGTACTCAAATGTCACACAACACATCAGTCTCTTCAACAAATATATAACTCTTGACAACCTAACCACTATGTGATCAACAGGAGAGTTCCATGTTAGACTGTTGTCAAGTACAATACCTAAAAACTTTGCCTTTTGTTTTTCTATTTTTGTAGTCTTTGATAGACTGAACCACATCAGTATGCATTTCCTGAAAAACAACTACATTGATGTTAAATTTTGATAAAATCTTCTGTAGGACTTGGCGTTTTGATATACTTATGCCTTCAGTATTGATTTGACATATCTTGATGACAGGTCCAAAGTTTATGGCTGGAGAGTCCCGAGAAGAACCATGTGAGTCCTTGTCTTGTGACAAATTAATTTTAGCAAGGAGATCTCTGAGGTTATTTGGCAGCCTCTGCTTCTTGGCATTAGATATTTGCCTTGAAGTGACTGCTCTGTAGCATCACCCAGAGGATATGGGTGACTTATGATATGTCATGGATGCACACAGTCATAGCCTCCCACCAGTAATGTCAAAGTTGGAGACAAAGTCAGAATACTGCAACAGGTTGTTTTTATGTTGTTCAGTACCAAGAATCCTACATTTGTCAGTTTTTGCTGCAGAATACTTCTCTTCTAGCTGTAACAGTGTACAAATCCCCTCTAGGAAACTTCAGCTGTCTAAGAGATATCTAGATTGAGTATTTAACTGCCTGTCAGCAAGAACAAACAGTTATTCAGGAGTTTAAAGATTTCATTGCAGATTTCTTAACATATTGTTATACAAAAAATGAAGTGCAATCATTATTTGGCTGCTTCAGTCTGATTTCAGTAGTGTTATGAAAAGAATAGTTGCTACTCTCTATATAGCAGAGATAATGAATGAGTTGCAGACAGGCGCAACATAAAGACTGTTGGAAAATGAGCTTTCAGCCAACAAGGCCCATGTCAAAAATAGACAACACACACACACACACACACACACACACACACACACACACACACACATATGCGTGTGCTCGTGGTTGGAGCCAGTCAGGCTCAGTTTCCAGAGACTGCGGTCATGTGTGTGTGAGTCACATATGTGTGTGTGTGTGTGTGTGTGTGTGTGTGTGTGTGTGTGTGTGTGTGTGCATGTATGCTGTCTATTTTTAACAAAGGCCTTGTTGGTCAAAAGCTCCCTTTCAAACACTCTTCTTGTTGTGCCTATCTGTGACTCAGAATCTTTGGTATATGATGAGTAGCAATTATTCTTTTCATAATATTGGATATTCCATCCTAGATTTTCCATTGTTTGCTTTCAGTAGTGGATTTTTCAACTTGTATGGAGCAAAACTCTGACTGATAACATTTTTATAGACAGAGCTTGGATTGAAACAATTAATGTACATCTAGTTTTTATGGACTGTCTGATTATGACATAGAATTAATGAAAATAAACAATGCAGCACCATACAGATCTGAGATATTTTCATAAAAAGCACTGGCACTTATTAATGATACTAGGATATAGTGCCTTAAGATGGGTTAAAGAGGTAGTATGGTGTGAGGCATATATGGAAAGAAATGCTAATGTGAAATTCAGTGTATTAAATAGCAAGTGTGTGTCAATATTTGAAAGTAACTTTCCTAAAAAATCATCCAGAAACTCCATTTAAAAGAAAAAATAAGTTATGGATAACTAAAGAGGTTAAAAGAACATGTAAGAGAAAATGGAAAATTTATTTAAATGTCGGAACAACGTAAGATCTGACATTACTGACATTACACAAAAATACTGTAATGGTTACGGAAAATCATTAAATGTTCACAGATACCCATGGGTGATAAGACTAAAATTGTTTGCGATATTGTGAAACAGGAGACAGGACAGCCAGTTAATCTGCAAGATACGATCACAGTTAAATTGAATAACAATGTTGTTTCAGATAATTCACAAGCTGCATATAATATTAACAGTCACTTACTACATGCAACAGCAAAATTTAAATGGTTCAGATGAAGAAGGTTGGGAATATGTTAAAAATAACATTCTACAAAATTTTAAGCAGTTGAAAGTAACACAACATTTTTCACTGAAATTAATAGAATTAAAGAAGTTCTGAAAAACAGAAGCTCACTTGGTGTTACACAATTAAGCAATAAATTGCAGAGAACTGTTGAAGTTGCAATATTAATTTTCTGGATTACTTGATGACTAGTTTTGAGCCTAAGCTCATTATCATATCATGCACCGCACATCATTCACCTCAATGAAGTGCAGCCCTGTACTACTTTCAAGATGCGTTTAACTAAAACAAACAGTCATGATTGTTGTAATGGATGGTATTGCATAGCTTAGTGGATGATTTGATTATGAGTTTAGGCTAAAAACTAATCAGCAAAGGATAAAGAAAATTAATATTGTGCCTTCAATATATCTCTGCAATTTGTTGTGTAATTTTGTAAACAATACAGTTGCTGATGTCATGCCTTCCAGAGTCCTGGAAATTAGTTCTTATGGTGTTGATGGATCCTCAGATAGAATTCTGAAGGACTGTTGTAACTGAATAATTAATGTCCCTCATCATGTTTGTGATGTATCACTGAAATAGACTATTTTTCCAGACAGATTAACAAACAGTAGTGTGAAAACTAATTGGGACAAGCTCACATATTACAAGAAATTGAAGTTGGTTAGCTGTAACTAATTTTATCCACCCAACTGTTTGACTCTTGGTGGACTATTATTGCCTTGGCTGTGAACAACAATTGTAGGTCCCCTCCACTTAAGTACTGGGTGATCAAAAAGTCAGTACAAATTTGAAAACTGAATAAATCACAGAATAATGTAGGTAGAGAGGAACAAATTGACACACATGCTTGGAATGACATGGGGTTTTATTAGAACCAAAAAAATACAAATGTTCAAAAAATGTCCGACAGATGGCGCTCCATCTGATCAGAATAGCAATAATTAGCATAACAAAGTAAGACAAAGCAAAGATGATGTTCTTTACAGGAAATGCTCAATATGTCCACCATCATTTCTCAACAATACCTGTAGTTGAAGAATAATATTGTGAACAGCACTGTAAAGCATGTCCGGAGTTATGGTGAGGCATTGGTGTCGGATGTTGTCTTTCAGCATCCCTAGAGATGTTGGCCGATCACGATATACTTGTGACTTCAGGTAACCCCAAAGCCAATAATCGCACGGACTGAGGTCTGGGGACCTGGGAGGCCAAGCATGACGAAAGTGGCATCTGAGCACATGATCATCACCAAATGACGCGCGCAAGAGATCTTTCATGCGTCCAGCAATACTTTGTTTTTTTTTTTTTATTTCTAGTAAAACCCCATGTCATTTCAAGCATGTGGTTCAATTTTTACCTCTCTATCTACATTATTCCATGGTGTATTAAGTTTTCAAATTTATACTGACTTTTTGATCACCCGGTATAAATGTGTGTAGAAACAGTGTGCCTTGTTTCTATGTTCTCAACAGGAAAACTTTGTATTTGTGTTAAAATAGACATTTTACCTAAGAAATGGGCAAGAATAGTTGTTCTTCACTATTACACATCTATGACCATAAGAGAAATTGACTCTGCTGTTGGTGTGGAAAGCCTAGTGTTTCAAGAGTTATTAGGGCATATAGTGATACTGCCTCATTGTCTCTAAAGAGACCACTCATAGTACTGACAAAACTCAACTTAGAAACAGTGGAATTCATCCTTAAAAGACAAGTAAGGACCTAGGAGAGATTATTGGCTACAGGGGTTCAAATGGACTCTTCAACAATGTGGTGTAAACTTTTTGATTAATGGCAGAAAAGTCAATAAAGAAGCCATTTTTAACATATAGTATAAAGAAAAAACAATTGGCGTGGTACCAAATAAATGCATCTTGGACCTCCAAGGACTGGAAATGTGTAATTTTCAGTGATGCATCACATTTTTTTGTTTAAGGATACAGAGCAAGTGTTGTCCGACATGAGGCATTGAGAGCTGAACTTATTGAACAGACTGTAAAATACCCTCCCAAAAAATATTTTTGGGTTTCTTCACTGCAAGTGGCCCTGGGGCACTAGTTCCAGTTGATGGCAGGATGAATTCAGCCAAATACATTGAAACCCTCAGATCAGGATTGTGCAATTCCTAAAAACCTTTGCAGATGATGAAGAAACATTTCAACATGATCTGACCCAATGTCACATTTCTAAAGCAGTTCATGGGAGAAAACAACATTAATGTGCTTCAGTAGCCTGGTAATCCAGAAGACTTAAATCCACTTAATAATTTGTATAATATTGTGAAAAGGCATCTTGGTAAAGAAAGAGTGAAATAATTATTGCCCAGTTTCCATACTAATATCTTTTGCCAAAATATTTGGAAAAGTAATTTACTCCAGAGTGGTCTCATATTTAAATAAAAACAATTTACTTAGCACATCAGAGCTTGGAGTCCAGAAGGGTTGCTTGACTAAGAATGTGATTAAAACATCACTCTAAAATATTAAACACCTTAAGAAATAAAATATTGCTTGTTCATATTTTTGTGACCTTTGCAAGGTGTTTGCATAGATCATATTACTCTCTTCAAAAAACTTAAATTTTGCAAATTGATGGTTTTACAGACACTTGTTGCCTTGCAGATGGTGCTTTTTAACAATGTTTGGTGGTAGAGGTTGCTATGTACCAATGTTGCAGATGGCAGATGTTTCTGCATATCAGTCTTGTGAGGTGGCAGATGCTTCTTATCAATATTACATACCATAAGGTTCTTTGTACTACTCTCATGTACCAGAAGACGCTTCACATCAGTGTTGCATGACAGAGGGTGTTTTGTACTGAAGTCATGTGGCAGAGGTTGCTTCATATTAATGTTACATGGCTATGTGCCAAAGCTGCATGATGGGGGGTACATCGTACCTATGTTATGTGGCAGAGGATGATCTGTGCCATTGTCGCTTAGCAACAGGTGCTTCGTACCGATGTCGTATGGCAGAAGGTACTTTGTGCCAATATTGTGTTGCAGTGGGTGCATCCTAACAATTTTGCATGGCAGATGGTTTTTTGTACAAGTGTTGCGTAGCAGTAGGTACTTCTTACCAATATTACAAGGCAGAGGGTGCACTGTACCATTGTTGTGTTGTAGAGGATGCTTTGTGGCGATGTTACATTGTAGAGTGTGCTTCATACCAATTGTGCATCTCACTGATTTTATGTGGCAGATGACGATTTGTATCAGTGTTGCATGGTAGAGAGTGCTTCTTGCCAGTTTACATGGCAAAGGGTACTTCTTACCAATGTTGTGTAGCAGAGGTTGTGTTGTACCAATTAAACATTGAAAAATGGGCTCCATACCAAAGCTGCATGACAGATGTTGCTTTGTATCAATGTTGCGTAGCACAGGACACTGCACACAAGTTGTGCATGACAGAAGGTGTACCCTACCAATGTTACATGCCAGAGAGTGCTTTGCACCATTGTTGTAGTATGGTAGGAAATGTTGGAAAAGGGCACACAAAAAATGTAGCTTGTGTCAGACATGCACTGGTTTTGGGCAGCCAGCAAGTGACCATAGGCTGTTCCAGAATTTTAATCATAACTCTATGCAGTGTACTACAGTATTGTATGGCTAGTGCCTACAATCTAACTACTCTTCATGCAGACGCGTATCATAAATGGCTGCCTTCCTCACCTGCTCAGTTAAAGGTCTCTGTCAATCACAGGGAAACAGTCAAACCCATACATAATCAGGGGGATTGTTTTCCCTCCAGTCTCCATTGGCTGCCACACATCTTAGTGGTGAAGGCTTGCCACAGGTGTCATTGCCAGCACTGGCACTACATTACTGACACCAGTCGCATGCCTCAACGTGTTGATCACTGGGTCCGCAACCCAGCTGTATAGTTCACTCCATGGCCATGCAATAACTGACTGGTTCCTCAGTACAGAGCTCCCTATGCTGAGCACAGCAGCAACTCTTCAGAAATGATCTGTGGCCAAGTTCTGACTGTCCACAGTGCCTCAATATGGTGCTCCCATTGCTGAGCACACCAATCTCCCCGTATTGACCTTTGCTCTCATCCAAAGATCAATGAGCACGTCACTGGCCACACATTAATAGTGCTAGGCCATTACTGAGTGCCTTCTCTGCACCACTTCATGTTTTGTCACCTCCATCATCATCCCAAATTGTCTACCTCGTGGGATTTCATCCTGAAACCTACAACCATTTCAAGGATATTCCATTGTACACAATCGACTCTAAGCCTTCATCACGCAATGCAGCTAAGGGACTACTGTTATTGGAAACAAACATATCAAGCTCCTAACATATTTTACATAGGTCCATTCATTGATGTCTTATGGAATAATTTTCTATGGTAACTCATCACTTAGAAAGAAAGAAAGAAAGAAAGCATTGATAGTACAGACTGCACAAAGGCAAGCAGTAAGAATAATATTAGCAGTTCACTTACTTTCATATTAGAGGTACTTCTTCACACAGTTAGACACTTTAACTGCACCTTCACAATATACACTGAAGAGCCAAAGGAACTGGTACACTTGCCTAATATCGTGTCGGGCTTTCGCAAGCACACAGAAGTGTTGCAACACGATGTGGCTTGGACTCGACTAATATCTGAACTAGCGCTGGAGGAATTGACACTATGAATCCTGAATCATTCGGGGCTGTTCATAAATCCATAAGAGTATGACAGGATGGAGATTTCTTCTGAACAGCATGTTGGAAGGCATCCCAAATATGCTCAATAATGTTCATGTCTGGGGAGTCTGGTGGCCAGCAGAAGTGTTTAAACACAGTAGAGTATTCCGGGAGCCATTCTGAAGAAATTCTGGATCTGTGGGGTGTCGTATTGTCCTGCTAGAATCGTCCAAGTCCGTTGGAATGCATAGTGGACATGAATGGATGCAGGTGATCAGACAGAATGCTTACATACATGTCACCTGCTAAAATGTCGTACCTAGCTTTATGAGAGGTCCCAGATCACTCCAACTGCACATGCCCCATACCATTACAGAGCCTCCACCAGCTTAAACAGTCCCCTGCTGACATGCAGGGTCCATGGATTCATGAGGTTATCTTCATACCTGTACATGTCCATCTGCTTTATACAATTTGAAATGAGACTCGTCTGACCAGTCATCAACAGTCCAATGTCGGTGTTGATGGACCCAGGCAAGGCATGAAGCTTTGTGTCATACAGTCATGGTCTTTGTGTCAGCTCAGAAAGCCCTTATCAGTGATGTTTTGTTGAATGGTTCACATGCTTACACTTGTTTATGGCCCAGCATTGAAATCTGCAGCAATTTGCAGAAGGGTTGCACTTAGGTCACACTGAATGATTCTCTTCAGTTGCTGATGGTCCTGTTTTTGCAGGATCTTCTTCTGGCTGCAGCAGTGTCAGAGATTTGATGTTTTACTGTATTCCTGGTATTCATGGTACACTCATGAAATTGTCTTATGGCAAAATCTCCTCTTCATCACTACCTTGGAGACGTTGTGTCCCATTGCTCATGCACTGATTATAACTCCATGTTCAAATTCACTTAAGTCTTGATAACCTGCTGTTGTAGCAGCATAACTGATCTAAGAACTGTGCCAGTTACTTGTTGTCTTATATAGGGGTTGCCAACTGCAGTGCCATATTCTGTCTGTTTATGTATCTCTGTATTTGAATATGCATTCCTATAGCAGTTTCTTTAGTACTTCAGTGCATATTTGCTGATGAAATTGCAGTAAGCAGTATGAGAAAATTAGTAGTGTCTTTACCTACAATGCTAGAAGGAAAAAACACCTTTATTACCCATTAAACTTTCTGTGGCTTAGAAATGAGTTCAATAGACAGTAGGGCACCAGTAGATCAAGACCGAGTATTTTGAGGTTCCATGTAATATGAGCTGGTATTAAGAAAATTAAAATTTTTTGTGAAATTAGAGTAAAATCTCATTTTAATATGTTGTCAAACAAGTATATTTTACACATTTTCAAATTTGTTACATTTTGAGCTTTTTTTCAATTTCTGTGGTAACTCATCACTTTGAAAGAAAGGAAGCATCAATTGGACAGAATGCACAAAGACAAGCATGAAGAGTAATATTAGAAATTCACATGCATTTCTATTACAGATGGACAGGTACCATTAGGTTTCAAGGAGTGTGCTTGCTCTTTCTTTGTCAACCCTTCACTAACAGGGACTGCCTGACAATCAGCTGTATAGTGCATCCCATTTTTATTGTTACCCCTAGGGTTGTGTATACTCAGCAACAATAGTTATTAAAATACAGTAGTACACCTAAGTAACAATGCAGTACACATTTTACAATATTGGCTGACCAATCTTCTATGTACTGATGTACTGTAGTTGGTTGTGTAGTAACATCTGTCCTATAGTGAGCCCACCTGTGTTCTAACGTTCTGATGACTTAAAGTATGAAAGTGGATCTGGGTTATATTGGCATATTCCCCCGAACCAACTTCCACTTCTTTACAAGACGACTTACATGGAATTTGCAGCCACTCTTCCTTACAGAATAGCCGGTTGCTGGAACCCTCTTGACTTCTTCTCTGTTGAATAAGTCTAGGTACAGGAATTTTTAAGACTCTTTCTACTTATGAAATAAGTAGACATACAAACTTTAATTTTCATCTACTAACAATGTATTTGACCTCTGTACACAATAAAAATCTCACATTTCACGTGAATATGTAACTTCCTGCCAGTCTCTCATACAGTCGGACGTTAGAAACAAATTGGGTTGCAGTTAAAGAAAGTTGGCCTGGATACCATGACCTTTCTTAATATGAATCGTAAAATGAGTCTTGCCTCTAACAAGGTTGCGTCAAGAGTCTACAAGAGTACTTCTTCAACTGTTCTTGTTTTAATAACAATAATCACAATAATCACAGAGCTGCTTATAAACTCCATGGTTCTTCCTAACAGACTCACTAAAACATCTATGGATTGCCTGACAGGTACTTGTTGGTGCCATCTGACCACCGTGTCTACTTTCTTCGCATGACTGATTTTAAACCTGCACACACAAAAATGTGATGTGCAGTAGGTAGGATTCTACTATACCACACTCATATCAAGAATATCATGTGTTCGAGATGGTACAAGGCCGAATGGTTCTAGAATTTACACAGAAATTCTCGAGTAACTACAGTGTCATGTTAATTTTAAAATGTTACATGTATATACAGTGTACTGTACATATGAAACTGTGTGTTTCATAATGTTTTAATGCATGCATTACAGTGAGTGGTAGGAATAAGAGTGAAATTGTGCTATAGAATGTGAAACAAGGCTTTGAAAATACTAGACAGTGGAGAAACCCTAAAAAAAGTTGCTGCTGAGCATGGAGTTGATAATGTGAGAGTTAGAGATTGGCATAGAAAAAGTTTTCTAGTTTGTCATTTGAATGTAAGTCATTGTAGAAATCTGAGTACGGAAAATTGAGTGAAGCTTTGTTTGTTTGGTTTATTCTACAGAGACAAAAAGGAAATCCATTTTCAGAGTCTGCTCTGCAAAAAAAGCTGTATTTTTAGTAAAGAGTTAAAGTAAGGTGTGGACAATTTTACTGCAAATTGATAATAGTTAGATAGGTGAAAAAACAATATGTCATAAGGTAGCTTGAAATTTGCAGGTCAAAAACTTTCTGCAGATTTCCAAACTGTTACATAATTCTGTGAGAAAACAAGTAAAAATATATAAGAAGAAAATCTTACTCCTGATGAGCTGTGTAACTGTGATGAAACAGGGATAAACTATAAAATATTGTTTTTCAAAGATATTGTTCCAGAGACCAAAAGATACCTAAAGAAAAAGGGCTTGCCTTTTAAAGTAATTTTAACACTTGACAACACTGCCTCACACCCTGATAAGAAAGAATTACAATGGTGTTTCCGCATCGTTCTTACCCTCTAATATGATGAGTTTAATATTGCCTGTGGACCAAGGCGTTTTGCAGTGCTTTGAAAGAAAGGTATTGTTGTTGTTTGCTTCAGGCACTTCTACAAACAACAAACAACAGAAGGTGAAGGTCTGGAACAAGATTTTACAGAATGAAATGGATACCTACAGTACAGACAAAGATGACCTACCATTGGCAGAATAGATGAAAAAGCTTGCTAGATGTGAAAATGCAAATGTGAGTGATGTTTCAGAATGGATTAATTGTGGTGAACAGTTTTAAGTGACTGAACTTGGAATTGTTGAAATAGTGAAACCGCTGAGGATAGTGACAATGAGGAATTTCCTGAAAAAGTGTGTCAGTGATCACTCACACTGAGGGTTTAGGAGCCCTAGCTGTGGCATTGCGCTATATTGAGCAGCAAGTGGAAGCTACTCCAACTGACACCATTCTTCTTGGCAGATGTCATTACATTGCTGCTAAAAATGAGGTTCTATTGTAAAACAAAGTACCATAGTTAATTTTTTAAAATGTAACTTATGTTTTTGCAACTTGGAAATGTGTGCCATGTATGTATGTATAACACAGGTATGTATTATATTGTTTCTTATTTATTTTTTAATCATCATTGTGCTCATTAAACATTTATTTTTGATTTACCCATTGATCTAGTGAGATTTCCATATTATCAGAGTTTTTTGTAATTCGAGATAGCCTCATCCTCAATTACTTCAAATTACCAGGGCTCTGTTGTACTTCAACAAAATTTTTTATCATTTAACCAACTTCAAATGTCTGAAATTAGCACAGGAAATTTTGAATTTAACATAAATCTGTTTCATCTGCATGACTCCTGTTTCATAGATGAATTTTTATTAAAAATACTATTTTGAGATATAGCTGCATGATAAAACTGAATATGTTCATTAGTATTAGAACTACCCATGTATACTTATCCTGTACACTAATTCATTCCACATCACTTCAGTAAAAAGTTAGTCAAATGATCTATGCAATCTGTAACTAGCTAATAGCAGAACACTTTAGGGGTACTGTCCCAGAAGATAATACTGTAAGACAAGGAGTGAAAGTACATGCAAAACAAGGTAAAAACTCTTGACTTTAAGTCAATACTATGAATGACACCTCTAAGGGCAGAACATGATGAAATGGATTCTAAATTAATTTATCTCTGTGTTGACTCCATTTTCCAACTACACACCAAGGAATTTTACATGGTTTTTTTTATGATCATCAGTGGGTACTTCTGGTGCTAGCAGCTCATTTTTTCTCATTAGAGGTCACATAATATGTCTCTTCATGTCTTTAAGAGTTAAATTGTTAACTGTGGACCACTTGCAACCTTACAGACCTGCTCAGATGTCATTTGAGCTGTCTCTGTAAGGTTGAGATTGAACCCTTGGTTAATATGTTTATGTCACCTGTGTACACAATACTTTTTTACACAACCTTTAAGTCATTGTAAGATCACTTACGTTGATTTGTAAGGAAACTGGGCCTAGACTCAATCCTTTTGGGACCCAACATTTTATGTTTCCCCATTTTGAGGTTAGTTTCAAGCCTGCAACACAATCTGTCACTAAAATCCCCCTACATTTTGTTTTGATACTAAAAAATAGATGTCATTAATGCTATAAGACTGCAGTTTTCCTGGTAGAATTTTGTGATGCACACAGACAAACACTTGGGTGAGATCAAAAAACACACAGCTGGGAAAAAATCACAACTAGAAGGAGTTGTGCAATGTGAATGAAAGTTGGTAGATATCGTTCTACATCTGAAAGTTGATATCTATTCAAATTTTGTGCCAGCTGTGAAGATGCAAATCAGGTTTGCTTTAAATGCAAATGGTCATGAGCATTAGTTACCTTTGAGATTGGTCACGGTGAGTTGATGTTAGTCAAAAATGCCTTTAAGGGGACTAAGACACTATTATCAACACCAAACTGAGTTTGAATGAGTTTGTGTAATAGGGCTATGTGAAGATGGATGTTCCTGCTATGCAAAGCTGGATGCTCCCTCTGCAATATTGTAGAAATACTTGGCAGGAATGTTGCCAATGTACATGACTGCTGGAAGCGGTGGTCACGAGAATGTATGGTTGCAGGAAGACCGGGCTCTGGATGGCAATGTGGCACTACTGAGAGATAAGACCATCATGTTCTGTATGGTTGCAGGAAGACCGGGCTCTGGATGGCAATGTGGCACCACTGAGAGATAAGACCATCATGTTCAGCATATGACTGGTGCGTCATACTGCACCTACAGTAGCAATTTGGGTAGCTATTGACACCAAAATTACAAATCAATTACTTGAAGGACAGCCCTCAGCAAGGTGACCTGCAGAATGCATTCCACTGACCCCAAATCACTACCATTTGTGACTTCAATGGTGTCAAGCGAGAACTCATTGGAGGGTAGGGTGGAGGTCTGTTGAGTTTTCTAGTGACGGCTTTTCTCTCAGTGCCAATGATGGCTGTGTGTCAGTTAGGAGGAGGCCAGTTGAGGGCCTACAACCAACCTATCTGCAATCTCATGTGACAGCAGGAGCACTCTCATGGTTATGCCACTTACCCTGACTGCAAGTTTGTTCATCAATATGGCAGTCTGACCAGTTCTGCTGCCATTCATGAACAGCATTACAGGGTGTGTCTTCCAACAGGTTAATGCTTGCTCACATACTACTGTTGTGACCCAACATGCTCTACAAAGTGTCAATATGTTGCCTTAGCCTGCTCAGTCAACAGATTGGTTTCCAGTCAAGCACAAATGGGACATCATTGTACAACAACTCCAATGCCTTCCACAAACAGTGGTAACTGTCATTGTATTGACTGACCAAGTACAGTAGGCATGAAGCTTCATCCCACAAACTGACATCCAGAATGTGTGTATTTGCATGCTCACATTCAATATTCTGGCAGTTACACTGATTATTAATGTACCAGCGTTTCTCATTTGCAATGGTTTATCTCACACTTATACTAACCTGTGATCTTGCAATGTCAATCACATAAATGTGTTACCTAGACAAATGTATTCCTGAAATTTCATTACTCTACATTAATTTTGTTTTGGTGTTGCAATGTTTTTCCATCAGTTTATATACCAACAAAATAATTTTCTTGTTTACCTCTGCCAATACTTCATTTGTGGAGCCTCATATTGCTCTCTCTGTGAAGAATCCTTTACAAAGGTGAAGAAAGTTCTGCTTAGTTAAATGCACCAGTATTCTGTCATAGAGCACTTTTTCAAACAATTTCATAAATTTGGAAGGGGTGAAGTAAATCTGTAATTTGAGATGGTTTTTTTTTTTTATTTCCAGTTTTATTGATGGGTGATACTACAACATATTTAAGTATATCAGGATATACACTCTGAGTCATTGATTTATTAGAAAGATAACCTAAGTACAAACATATCAAGTCAGCACAAGAATGTAGAAAATTTTCAAGTAGGAACACCATTATGCCCAGCAGAATTACTACTTTTTAGTGACATAGTGAATTGTCTTTCAGTGTCCATGCAGTGCTTGGACCAACAAGAGTAGTGCATCTGTATGTGGTTGTGTATTAGTGGATGCAACATTTTCTTTCACTGCAATGAAGTAATCATTGAATTTGGTTCCCACTTATTTGAAAGTGTCATTTTATTATCTCCATTACTGGACATCACAATGAAGGCAGGTGAGCTGGTATGAAAAGCTCAATGGAATGGTTTGGAAACTGGCCATGGAGAGTGCATGCAATGCTTGGCATATACAGATATGCAGATTGCAGATTTGATTTACACACTTGCTCCAGCTGTGGCAAGCCAGTTGTCCATTGTGCAGATTTCTTCCAAACCTCTGTCAACCCTGATGCCATGTGGCAGTTTGAATGAATCTACAGGAAGATGGGAGAATGCCTGTGCCAGTTCTTTAGCACTATCAGGTAAGGGGTATCATCTGTCCTGGTGTACAGCAGCATGGGTTTATACAAAGTTGTCCAAAATGTGAGAAGACAGTGATGGTGAGAGACCTCTTTTCTCATAATTGGAAGGTAGCTCAATTAGTTATTGGTGTCTATGGTAAACAGGCCCTGGTGTCCTGTGTGGTGCCCCGCCATTGATGATTCTGGTGCAGTGATGTCATGATGCTCCCCCTCTTCACCCACACTGAGCTCAGTGGGTTCACATCAGTCAATTTTTTTGTAATTCCTGTCCACAGCAGTTTTATACCATTGGATAGGCCATTTGGCAATTGTTTGTGACAGTTGGCAGGCCACGGGTCAGTTGGCAGTGCCCCTTTGTTTTCTCTGGACTCTTGGGATGTTTCTGATGCCCAACATTTGTCACCCCAGTGCATTTTGCTGATGTTTGTGGTGGATGTGCGACTGTCAAATTTCATGTCAACATGGGAGTGACAGCCTCATTAATTTGGATACGTACAGGCTCTAGGGGTGCTTGGAGCTGCAGCAGCCACTATGTCATATTGTATCTTATAGTAAACTGTGCATTCCATTATGTGCCAACTCTCTATATCCCATGCTGTACGAATTTGGAACAGCAGTTTACATTGTTAGCAATCAATTCACCACTGGCACAAAATATTTTTGGTCTAGACATATTTCTGTTCTTGGTTTCCAGATTGTTGATGAAGTGCATTTTGTGTTCCAATCCATTCCTTTTCATGAGTTGGGCTCCTTACTGTTGTGTTACAGCCTACTGTTTGAGAATACCTTGGGTTGGGCAAAAATTTCAAGGCACATGTTTCTATTAAGCTGTTGGCAGTATCTAAATTTTGTCACCCTTGCCCCATTCCCTTCATCATGTGTGACAAGGTAAAGGCTGAGTTTCAGTGTTGGCAGAATCAAGACATTGTTTCTCCTAGTTCATCAAGTCAATGGGCCACCCTTTTAGAGGTGATTCAGAAGCCTGACAGCCATGTGAACCTTTGTGTTGATTTTAAACTGAGGGTCAATGTGCACTTTGCCACTGATTCATATTCAGTTCTGTAGCAGGCAGAGTAATCAGAGTTGTTGTGGGGAGGCCAGTATTTTTCATGAATTGACTTGTGTGGTGCCTACCTGTAGAAGCCATTGCATGCAGTTTCTCAGACTTCCTTGGGCCTCAGCACCCATTTTGAACTTTACCAGTTTAATCATTTGACTTTTGGAAGCTCATCTGCATCTGGAATTTATTAATGGTATTTGAAACAGTTTATTCAGGACATTTGCTGTCGTGTCAATTACCTTGATAGTATCTGGGTAATAGGCCCTACTTGGAAGGACCATTTACGAATCCTTCAGTTGATTTTCCAATGCCTCCTGGAGAATGGCCTTCATTGCAAGCTGAAAAAATGCAGTTTTTTTTCTCTCCAAAGGTTCTTTTTTGAGTCTTGTGCTTTGTACAGATGGTCTCATCTCTCTGGATGACCACATCAAAGTCATCGTCAGCCTCCTACCACCCACGAACTCAAAGAAGCTTCAGTCTTTCTTGTGCAAGATTTCATATTATTCTCATTTCATTCCCCAAGCTGCACACACCTCCCAGCCTCTTAACTGGCTTCACCAGAAGGGCATTAAGTTTGTCTGGGCTGTGGACTGTCAAAGGGCTTTTCAGTGTCTCAACCAGCATTTGTGTTCTGTTCCCTATCTGGCTTCTTTTATGTCAGATAAACTTTTAACACTTACCGTATTTACTCGAATCAAAGCCGCACTTGAATCTAAGCCGCACCCGAAAAATGAGACTCGAAATCAAGGAAAAAAATTTTCCCGATTCTAAGCCGCACCTGAAATTTGAGACTCGAAATTCAAGGGGAGATAAAAGTTTTAGGCCGCACCTCCAAATCGAAACTAAGTTGGTCCATTATGATACGAGACACAATTGAGGTCGAATGAACGACGATACAGCTACAGTAGTTTGGTTCGAGTCGTAAGCTTAGCAGTTAAGCTTTACCAGGTAGCCATTGCTATGCGTCAGGCACTCCATCCGTATTTATACGAGTACCCTTCCTTTTTCACGTGCTTCGTCTGGTTTGAATTGATTGCTTATTTTTCTTTGATCTGATAAGTGCCGTTATGTGTTTACGTCACTCTAAGCTGAAAATGCATTACTGTACTGTGTCATGCATTGTTTGTCGCATTCTGATAATGAGTGTTTACGGCCTGTAGCCGCTCGCGGCTTGGCTTGCTCATGTGCGCGGTTACTTACACTGCTGCTTGCTTTGATAATGATCAGCAAGAACCAAATAATAGACTGCATATGATGGAAGATGTTCTGAACGAGAGTTTAGCGAACATTTTTCTCCGTTTGAAAAATGTTTGCAGACGCCTCTTTAGTACATTATATTCTCCACAGAAATTAGTCATCTTAGATTTTAAAATCTAGTCAATTGCCGTGCTTCATTTCTGACTGTATCACTATTAGGTATAAGAATAATACGAATACAAACATGACATGATTTGTGTATTCTTCCCTGTTTGCTGTGCTCTCGCTCTAGTTTCGTAGTTTATTAGGCAGACAGGATTTAAATGAGACAGCAGCAAACACGAAAAAATACATGGCAAAATGTTTATATTCATATTATTCCTATGGTGAAGAGAATACTGCATGTGATTCACAATTCATAAAAGTTCCTAGTAGCAACCATCTCTTCTCACAGGTAGGAAAAAATTCAGGACGTAAAGTTTCCCATATTCACAAACATCCCAAACAGTCTTGCCAGTCGGATTTTCGTAGTACATTGAAATGCTGCTAGAAGATGAACAATACGAAATTTCTATTTACTTTGTTGGATAATGTATGAAAGTGCAGTGGTCGAAACTTGGGGCGGAGAAAAAAGCTCGTTTTCCACCTTTTTTTTTTTAAATTTATTTACTGACGAAGAGGTTTTGGCGCCAGTATTTATCTTTGTGCCTGCAAAACATGTCTGTTGTAGCGCTACATATATTCGATGGCAGAAGTTAGTTGTGGCGGCACCTACCAACATTTTTCAGAACTTCCGCTTACTTTGCACTCGATTCTAAGCCGCAGGCGGTTTTTTGGATTACAAAAACTGGAAAAAAGTGCGGCTTAGATTCGAGTAAATACGGTACCTTTGACACTAATGACATCCTGTCTCATCAGAACCAGATGGTACAGAACAAACCATTGCTTATACATCAAGGACAGTTTCTGTTGTGCAGTGTAATTATTCAAAGGTGGGAAAGATGGTGCTGGCTATTATTTTCAGAACTAAGAAGTTTCATGTTTTCCTGTATGGGGTGAGGTTCTTCACAAGCCACCAGTTTCCTTTTTGGCCCTTGTTCCAAGCTGCTGGATAAGACTGTCCACTGACTGCAGAAGTGGGCCTCTCTTTCTCAGTAACTATTGGTATGATATTCATTACCATTCCATTTCCAGCATGCCAGTACAGATGCACTATCACAGCTACCATTGGGGCCCAATCTATAGTTTCATGGGCAGGAACTCCTCATGTTCACATTGGATGATACCATACAGCAGATCGTGTTGGATTTTCTGTTGACAGCGTGAGAAGATGACCCCACATGGCTGCTGAAGCACTTTTCTGAAAAATCATTTCAGCTGTCCATTTAGGTTGGACAGAACGCATCTCTTTGAGTGCAGATCCGGTGTGACATACACATTTCGTCCTGCATACTCAACTTAGAGTTGTCCAGGGGGTCCTCATGTTTGCCATGGAGGAGTAATGCTATCAAGTAGTCTCTTCCCACTGGTGTTGCATTGTCACATACTCCAGTTGCTGCATGTGCCACACTGAGATATAGCTCCTACAAATGTGTTGGAACAATATCACATCTGCTGCCTGGTGATCAATGATGATATTGAACCTCTGGTGTGGGCTTTCGGGGGCTGTACACAGAATCAGGCTGGACCATTGCACCAGTTCTCTCTTTGCCTGGTCATAGAGCACCCCTGGGACAGGGTGCATGTCAATTTCATGGGTCCACTTTCTTGCATCATCTGGTTGTTGCTGATCAAAGCATTGTCCATTTTCATATACATTGCCAAGATGTTGTCCCTATCATTGACTGCCACTCTTTGTATGTGTTTGATTATTTTTGCCATTGAGGGTTCCCTTAGAACTGTCATGTCTGATAGTGCTAGGCAATTTTTGTCACAGTACTTTGAAAACTTTTTACATTCACAATGTTGCCCATCCTCTGACTACCACCCCATTTCATGCGGCTTCTATCTCAGCAGTGGAGCATCTTCTGCATGCATTCAGTACCCAAATGAAACAGTCCATGTCTGCCTCTTCCCATGACAGTGCATTGTCAAATTTTCTGGTTGCATGTTGGGTGACACTGGAGGATGCATGCAATGCATATTGTGAGCAGCCCCACTGACAGAAGTGTTTACCTGTAGATGGTTGTAAGCCAAGTGGACCAGTGCTTAAAATGTGTTCAACACCTACAGCTGACCCCACCTTACACTTTGTGCTGAGTGTTGTTGCTGAGTACTGAGTTGTTAGTTGTCCATGCCATTTGTGTACTGATTTTATCACCTTGCATGTCTGTACAGGGTTTTGGACACTCTGCTTCCTGTTTATCAACTTGCACAGAAAGTTTCATTTCATCTCATGGGCTCTGCTACCTGATTATTATCAAGCCACCCTCGATGACCTGCGCCAACAGTATGGTGCAGCATGTCATCATTTTTGCCAGAGGTGTTTTCTGGGGCCTCAGTTGCGTTAGAATCACTATTTTTGTTTGTTTCACGTTAAGGGTTTCAAATCTTTACTACAACTTGTTTTCTGTATTAGGTTGAAACCTACTGTATCTTCCAAGGATAAGGTGCTTTATTTGCAATAGTTAACTATCCAACATCTTTGCCTCATTTTGATCTTACCCTTGCTTGCTTTAGAGAAAAGTAAGGCTCTGAGTAGTAATATGTTTGAGAAAGTGTTAAATGTTCCATTTACGCTGTTTGGTTTATAAATGTTACCTAACATTCCTCTCATAATTCCTTTCTTAACACTATGATGAGACATTGTTTACAATTCTGTGATACAATACTTTTCTTCTATGATCTGTATGTAACTGATCAGTATATGTCCCTATTAGAATTTGACTATCACAGTCATATAAACAGCTGACAGCAATATTCCATGTTCTGACAAGAGTTAACTGCCCAAGATTTCTATTCTGGTGTACAGAGCAGATTAGAGCGTACACACACAACAGACACACAAAATCAGCAATACACATACTAACAAGATATACATTTTGACACTAATGGAGCACAGTGTTAAAGTACTCCACCAACTAAAGAAAGATCATAAAATGAATGTGTTGGAAGAACTGGAGATATTTTAGCATTACAAGAAATATGAAGATAAAATACAGAAGAAAAAACCTGAAAGTGTCTCACTGAATTTATTCTGATGCTCTGGTGGTATTCATAAGTAAGAAATAAGATAACATGGAAAGTTCTGGTAGAATATAATGTTTGCAAATGTAATGTTTGGGGTTTTGGGAGGCTAGGAAGGTTCAGGTACATTGATGGTATCTCCGTTATCTGGACTCATTATCAAGACAGTCTTTCTTTATTCCTCCATTGTCTCAGCACATTCTCCCACATCAGCTTCATCTGGTCCTCCTCAGCCCACCGTACCACTTTTCTGATGGCTTGATCCACATTGTTGTTCATATAAAGCCCACAAACCATTAACAGCATTTGTGTTTGGACAGCTGTCACTGCTCCCAAACCTAGTCTTCAGGCAGATTTCTCACACAATATCCTCAAACACTGCTAATCATCTCACCACCCCCAATAATCAGCTAAAAAGACAATATCATACTGGACTGGTACAAATAAATGATTCCTTCACCAGGGCTTTGGCTATCTAACATTATGCCCAGAAAAGAAGAACATTGTATCCACAAACCTTCCCACCCCTTCTAAAGTGGTATTCTGCCACCCACCTAAACTATGCAGTATCCTAATCCACCCATATTCCACACCTACTCTCAACCCCTTGCCAAATGAGTCATAAGCCTGTGTAACACTTGTATACATGTGAAAGCAACCACTTTACATACCAACTCTGCTGCATTGGTGCACATCATTTTAAGTGGGCATGACCATCAGCCAACTGTCCACTTGAATGATCAGCCACTGACAAACTATGGCCAAGAACAGATATGACCACCCAGTGGCAGAACATGCTGCTGAGCGCAGCATGTTTAGTTTCAATGACTACTTCAAAAGCTGTGCAATCTGGATCCTTTCTCCCAGTACTGGGTTTTCTGAACTATGTATATTAGAGTTATCCTTACAACATGTCATTCAGTCACATAATCTTCCTGATCCCAGTCTCTGCTAACCCCTTGCACCTACATCTGACTCCCCTCAGGCTCCCCTTTCTCTATTCTGTCACCTCCCTACTAATCCACTCCTACACATCGTCATCAGTATGCACTGCATGAGCTTAGTGGTTCTGGTGTCCATGTGTCACATTTCTAAACTATGCACCTGCTACCTCTCACTCCCACATTTCCATCCTGTACATGTCCTGCCTCCTTCTAAGCTGTCAACCACCCAAGCCTAAACCTTTATATTTTTTTTTTTTTTTTTTTTTTTTCATTTATTGAATTTCAATTCCCCCCGAAGGGGGCGGGCTGGCAGCAGCTTAGTATGCCGCTCTTCAGCCGACAGATTTTGTGACAAAGATCAAGAGAACAAATAATAAAAAACAGGTGATAAAATCGGAAACTTAGAGAGTAACAAGGCGAAAAGAAATCGTGGAACTTAAAACAACAACACAGGGATGATGACGCTAATAAAAATACATACGAAGCAGACAGGGAAAACAATAGACAATTAAAAAAAACACGGCGACAGTCTGGATTCTGTTCGCAAAGGACATAAAATTCACACCTAGCGACAGCATGGTTTCTGTTCACAACACGAGAAAGACAAACAACACTGAATAGTCACTGGAACACTGCACTAAAAAGTTGGCAAATGTGACACCACAGTCGAGAGCAGGTGGGGGGAAACTGGACAGAAGATGGGAAAACAAAAAAGGGGGGAAAGGAGAGTAAAAGCGAAGGGGGGAGCCGGGAAGGGAGCTGAAGGAGGATGAGGACCCATAAGAGGGGTGGGGGGCAGACGCGACAGGGAGTGGGGTAGGCAGAGGAGGGGAATACAAAAGGACTGGGGGGGAGAAGGGAGGTAGGGAGAGGTTTAGTGGGGAGAAAAACAGGACGGAAGGGGGGGGGGGGGAAGAGGGAGCCCAGGGAAAGGACAGAGGAAAGGAGGGGGATTGAGGATCAGAGTTGATAGGAAGGATAAATGGAGGGAGAGAGGGCATCATCCGGGAGGGGGAGTTGACGGAAGCCACCTCGGGAAAGGAGATGGAGGGTGTAGAGATGGAGGGTAGGGGGGACACAACGGTGAAGACGTGGCAGGGGGCGGGGATGGGAGAGGAGAGGAGCAACCAGGGGGTGAGGGGGTACCTTTCTACCAATCCCCACAACTTTTATCCCCTCACTCACTCACCCCGACAATGAGAACCAAATTTCCCTGATGTCATTGCCATCTCTCTTTCAAGTCAAGATATTTTATTTCTTTCCCTAGTAGTGGATGTCAGTTTTATTATCTTGAGCCTTTACAGTTTTCTGTCACACACTAGCAAAATTAATGTGAATACTGTTGCAGGTGAGGAATGACTTCCGTGCAGAGCAGCAGCGCCATCTGGACAATGCCTGCTACAAGCTGTTGAGCAACATGGAACAATCGATGACACTGACAGGGCTGAATGAGGCAAGCTTCCGCATCAAATCAAGTCACTTGCTACTGCTCCTGTGGGCTCTGCTGCCATTGCCACGAGGTCACGCTCCACCACCAGATGAGCCCAAGTGAGTTCATGGCAACATAACATAGTACATATAATATACTGTAATTATTCTCTTGTAATAAAGTACATGTAAAATGTTTATTTTTGCTGATGTTGCATGTAAGTGAGCAGCCCTGTATTAACAATGTAACTGCATAATAAGAAAGACATCATCATATTTTATAAAAAGTAGTTTACTTAACTTTAAAATGGCTTCAGTATCTAGGGGTCTGCATCATTTTAATTCCATCAATCAGGTCCTGGATCATTTGTTAGACAACTTGAAGCACTAGTTCATATTTTCAGAATATGTGGCTTTATTCACATTCAGTGTGAAACACTCCACAATCACCAACTCTGTTCAGTGTCTCAAGAAAGAACATAAATTCAGAACAAACATAAATACTTGAGAACAGTTTCATTGTCTTTCTAAATCCCACAACTCTGAAGACTTTCCATGATAATAACCTTTTCAACAGCTGGTTTTTGAAATAACAGTTGATGATAAAGTTTTTACATTATAGAAAATATTCTAAAAGTTGTTAACGCCAGGTTATAATGAAACATTGGTTGAGTATCAATAGTGTCATAATAAAAATATAAATAGTACATTTGTTTTGTCTAATGTTGTAATTACATTGTAAAATAATAATAAATTATGTAGTTATGTTTTATGAGCATTTGCAAACTAATCTTCACAGTGTAGCATCACAGTATGCTAAAAAGTTGATATAGAAATGAAAAATTATATTTGTGGCAAATTTGCTTCTAAGGGCCAGAAAACTTTTCAAACATCCACAATCATGAATTACATAATTTATAAATAACAATGAGTTCAAATCTGGCCAGAATTTTTGTAGTATTTCAGATTCCTGTAACTGAGAAAAGTTCCATCAGGTCTTGATTGGAAATTTTCCAACTACTTTTAATCTGTTGTAGATAGGAATTATCATAGATAACTGGAGTTTCCTGGTCAACTCTAGCCCACTCTCCAAACCTAGAAAGCACTACACATTAGAAAAATGCTAAAAGAAAAAAATTAAAATTTTAGACTTGAAAGAAACAAGATTGACAAATAATAACACCATGGAGTTTGGACATTACAGACTGATCAAAAGTGAAACATGCAAAAGAATACTAAAAATACACTTCATGTAGGCGTTTTGTTTCCAGTTTTGCAAGGCTTTTTCGGTTTCATGGCTTGCTTGATGCTTTTGAACAGCAGGTTAATGTCCATTTCATTGAAATGTGCAAATAAGATGTACAGGGTCATAATTCCAGCTTCTCACTAGGATATGGAATGAGTCAGTGACATATGCCAATCAAGAAACAAAATAAAACAAATTGAGAAAAGTAAATAATTCATGGAAAGTGTCAGAAAAAATCTTTGAAATTCCACAAAATCATGTGAAAATTCTAATGGGCTCTTTTTGTATATGGTTTCAGAAAGACAGAAAATTTAGAAAAACTATACACGAGGGAGTGGGGGGGGGGGGGGGGGGGGGGGAATGGCACTTAACAAGATGTAGAAGAGGAAGACTCTACACCTTTCTCAATAGTGGTCTGTAGGCCCTGTTCTTTTTCATTACAGCCATGATTCTCACCATTCTTTTTTGCATTCTGAAGAGTTTTAGGCAGGATGATGAGTAACCCCAGAAAGTGATCCCATGTTTCAGAACAGAATGTGTATTAGAATAGTAAACAGTCATTAGACAGTCCTTATGACAACAGTTTTCAAAAACTCTCACTAAACAGCATATGGTACTTAATCTCTTAAAAATGCTGTCAGTGTGAGTGCCCTGTCTGAGCTTATCTTGGATCCAGAGCTCAGAAATTTTGTGTTAGTTACACTTGCTCTATCTGTGTTGATATCTAAATTCTTATGTCCACTTTACTGTTTCTCTTGACATTATGAAAATTAAATACTACTGTTTCACATTTATGTATTTATTATTAGTTTGTCTTTGATAAACCCCTTTACAACACTAGTTAAAATCTCAGAAAGTGTTGTCTGTAACTTTCCTGCTCTCTTCCCACCAACTAAAATGCTAGTGCCATCTGAAAACTTGGTAGTGCTATGATGCTGTTTGGTTAATGCTATGTAATTTATATATATTAAAAATAAGATGGGACGCAGTACTGAACCCTGTGTTGTGACACACTTTACTTCTATGTAATCAGAATAGTGTCTGGTTGATTTATTATCTTTTTGAAATTGTATTTCAACTACGTGCTTGCAACTAGTAAGATATGATTGAAACTAATTGTTACAGTATTATTAAAAAGATAGTTACTACTCACCATATAGCGGAGGTGCTGAGTCACAGCTAGGCACTACAAAAAAACTGTCAGAAAGTGAGCTTTCGGCCATCAAGACCTTTGTCAAAAATAGAGAACGTACACTTACACACACACACACACACACACACACACACACACACACACAAATGCAATATACCCATATTAGTACACACACACACACACACACACACACACACACACACACACACACAAATGCAATATACCCATATTAGTTGGGGAGAGAGATATATGCATCAGTTATCAGAAAGCTGCACCAAAAATTGTCTTTCCAGTAGCTCATGCATGTATGAATGCCTGCACGTTAAGAATGTTGTGGCAAATCTGAAACATTACTTGAATGTTGGTTCCTGTAATTTTTATGTGTGCAGCTTGGCATTTAACTTTTTCTCCCCACTGATGTTCAACAATGCTGGCGTGGGTGTGACAGCTATTCTTTTTTCGAGTTGACTTCCTCTCCGAAGAGCTGAATTTTAAAATGAATGTCCTCACCCCATCGGGAGAAGGAAATTAGGACTTAGCTTGGTAGTAGAATGAAAAACTCGCAACTCCCACACATTAGAACCATTACTTAACACAATACTGAGACAACTTGATCACATACGTCTTTCTCGCATCAGATAAGAAGACTGACAGACATCAAATACAGTGAAAAAGAGCAAATGAGTTGCATAACATAATTGCTATTTCTGTACTTCAAATTTCTGTAAGTTTAGATATAATCATACATCCCTATGATATCTTTGCCATATGGAGATGGCGCAAATATTTATTTATCTGCATAGGCCATTTAAAGAACCTACCCCTTTTTATTCAGTCGCACAAGACCTAAGTTCAACCATTTTATGCATGTGGTGTACTGTAGCTATTTCATACATGCATTCACACCATCACACTCACACATAGTTTTATACATACAATTATTTATTATCGGTGCAGCCCTTATGCTTTGGTACCAAACACCTAACTATTGTGTTCGCTATTTTACACAGGACATGACTCTACATCGTTTGCTGGAAGGACACTTAAATACTAACTTAAAACTAAGTTCATAGTTGCTCACTGGCTACTAATGCATCATGCTTCCAGTATTCATATTTTCAATTTCTATTAGTATGCAGTTCATATTTTATCAGTTTTTTATGAGTTTTAAGAGTGTACATGTTAGTACTGAGGTTGTTTTTACTTACCTTTTTGCACCTGGAAAGAAATGTGTTGCCTTAGGCGGGCCACAATACTATCTCTCACAGCATATTCAAGGCTTAATTTATATTCCTTCAGTCTTCATGTAGATATCCCTTTCATGTAGTGTGTAAATAGCCACATGTATCAATTTAAATAATGTGTACATAGTATGGTAGTATGTAACTAGTCTTCTGTAAACTGTGTTTACTTCATCCTCTGCATGTGTGTGTGTGTGTGTGTGTGTGTGTGTGTGTGTGTGTCGGTGTGTGTGTGTGTGTGTGTGTGTGTGTGTGTGTGTGTGTGTGTGTATCTTAGTTTAGTTCTTCCTAATTTCTTAATGTTACTTTAGTTCCGTAGTGTAGACATTTTATTTCCTTACTAGTCAACTCACATTATAAGATTTCTCTAAATGTAGATTGCTTGACATTTCTCTGCTAAGCTATTGTCATCTGTGATCCATCAGCTTATGCTGTGCTGTGCGCATTCGCGAGGTTGTCAGGCTTAAGGCTAGGTGCTGCATGTGCGCAGTTCTGTTCACCCCATTTTGCTACTTACATGTGCTGTGTCTCAACTGTACACCTACAGTGTGTTTACACAGTATAATGTTAAATAAAACAATTTCTTGCATTCGGCAAAGGCAAAGATTTCTGTTCTGCTCTTGCTTGTAAACATATAATAAAATCTTACATAATTAAAACTTATATCCTAATAAGGCATCACACACAAAATAGGCAAAAATGAAATCTTTCCTTAATATTAAACATCAACTGCAGTAAGTTATTCAAGCAGACAATATGTCATCTCTTATACACACTTATATACATTCCTCCAAGCCATGCCTGATCAGTGTCAAATTCCATTTAGTGCACAAATTCATGTAAATCTTTGTGTGTGTAGAGCCCTTTTTCCTTACCGCTGTTTATGTATACTAACTTATAGACTCCTGGGTGAGGGATTTTTGATATATAAATGGCCCTATGAACAACAGTTGCAACTTGTAATTCAATTTGCCATACTTTGTCTGTCTTGGATGGGTCCTAATAAGTACTTGCTGTCCCACTTTGTACTCTACAGTAGTCCTAATTTCCTATCACACAGTTGTTTTCTGCAATCAGCCTTTCCTTCAATGTTGACCAGTGCCCAACGTATTTTCTCCTTATGTGATATTTCCTTCCTAGGGTGCATGGTTAGAGGTTTTTCCCAATCATCTATTCATCTTTTGTCAAAAGTAATTCCATAGGTCTAAAGCCATTTGAGCTATGTGGGAGATTAATTATAACTTTCTGGACTGAAGTAATGTATTCGATCCAACTTGTGTGTTTGTGAGGGGTGTAAGTCTGGATAAATCTGTTAAATTTGTTAAATATCCTCACTATGGGACTTCCTTCTGGGTGAATCCTGGATAGAAGTATATATTTAATGTTCTGGGTGTTTATGTACTCTTTCCAATGGTTGCCTGTAAAGTATGGCACATTGTCCATCAACAATATGTCTCGGCTTTCCCACTCTGGGTAGATAATCTGTTGTAATTCTTCTGATGATGGAGCTGGCAGTCACTGGCTGCACAGCATACAGTTTGACATACTTGGAGAAAATGTTGTATAGCTCAACAACATAAAGCACATTTCCTTTCCCTTGCAGATACGGTCCAAGGAAACTATCTTGAAGGGTCTTTTAGTCAATACCTGGTATGGTTCAATCAGTTTTAACTTGTTTGTATGCTTAGCCTTCTGACACACCACACATTTCCATACTATCTGCAGAACTTTTCATCTTAAATTTGAACAGTAGGAATAAGTATTTATCTTACTAAGGCCATAGTATCCCCACACATTGTGTAATATAAAGTCATTAACATGATCCTCTGGTAAACAAACACGCCACTGGCTCTGAGCTGGTTGGTGTTGATGAAACAATACACCTTGGTAAAGCATAAACATTTTTTTCAACTTGTCATTGTTCTGCAGCAGTTTTAGCCTTACTTTTTGCCACTTGAGATCTCTCTGCTGTAGTTGCTCCATGCTTTTACACGTCCTAACATAGTATGGTTGTTGTGTTTTATCTTTTATCAACAGAACCCTGATTCCTGAATTGTTCTCCACGAATACCAAGAATTCATCTAGACCTTCTGGAAGTCTTGATAAGGTGTCAGCAATTACGTTTTGATTACTTTTGATACACACAATTTCAAAATCATATTCTTGTAAATACAAACACCACCTAGAGATCCTGCTGTGTAAGAGTTTACAAGTGAGAAGGAAGGACAAAGACTGATGGTCACAATACACCTTGGTATGCTTTTCCCATAGGAGTACTCAAACTTTTTGAAGGCCCATATTACCATGAGAGCATCCAATTCCGTCATGGAATATGCTCATTCAGCTTCAGATAGGGCCCTACAAACAAAATTAGTTACCCTGGGGGTAAACTACCTATTCGTCTCAGTGATTAGGAGTAAACAAGCCCCAAGCCCTTGTGAGGATGTGTCTGTACAAAGACAAAAATTCTGAATCATGTCAGGATGATGTAAGATTGTGGCATTCAAAAGAGCTTCTTTAATGCTGTCAAAATCAGTTTGGCATTGCTTGGTCCATAACCAAGTGTGATTCTTCTGTAGAAGATTCAATAGAGCATCACTATTTAAAGGCTGCTGTGGAATAAATATTCTGAAGAAAGATACTGAGCCAAGATATCCTTTCAACTGTTTCTTATTTTGATGTACAGGACAGTGTCTGATAGCATCAAGCTTCATAGGGCCTGGAAGTATGCCTGGAGGTGATATTATGAGTCCAAGGAATTTAATCCTTTCCTTATGTAATGTGACTTCATTAGGTTGGTTGTAACTCCATATTCTGAAAACTGATACAAGACTTGAGCCAAGACACGTAAGTGTTTTGACCACGTGAGGGTAGCAATCAGTAAATCATCAACATACACAGTGACTCTACTTAATAATTCAGGTCATAAGACTCAGTCTAAAACACAAGTAAATATGCCTGCACTGATGTTGAAACCAAAAGGGAAAACACAGAACTCATAGCTTCTGCCCCACATACAGAAGCAGTGTACTTATTGCTATCTTCAAGTAGTGCAATTTGCCAGTACAAGGGTACAAGATCTATTATGGTGAGGTACTTAATATTATGGAATTTGAGAAGTTGTTTTTCCAGGTTCTCAGGCCATGTCCTGATAGGCACAGTAAATTTATTTATTCCTCGTTCATTGAGCACGAGGCAGACACTACCATCTGATTTGCTAATGGCCAAAATGGGGCTACAGTATGGAGATAAGGATGGTTGTATTATTTCCCAGTTTAGCATTCTATTGATCTCTTTCCTTACAGCCTCCTTCTTGGCCCATGGGATGGGGTAAGATGAAAAATAGAATGTTTCATGTGGATACACCACAATTTTGTATTTTGTCCTTTGTTTATGCCAGGATGTTGTTCTAAAACATGAGAGATATGCGTTAAAAGCTCCTGCAGTTCTTCCCTTTGTTCTTCTGTAAGACGTGCTCAGTCACTTACTTTGTTGTGCACAATCTCAGGACCTATTTCCTCTTCCTGTGTTTGGTTAATTCCCTGTGTGTTTACAAATATGACTGTAGCATAGAAAAATTTTATTCAAATGTCAGCAGTGTGTTTTGGTTTGCTTTCTCTGGCATTTTACTTGACTAGGTCTACTGAATATTGTTGGTCATTCATAATGAAATGACACTTCCCCTTACCAATGTCAGTTTATGCTCGGTACTTGCTAAATGTGTACATGTCGATAAGGCAGTTGACTATTAGCCTTTCAATCACAAGAAAAATGCATTGTAAAGAGAAGCTCTGAATTTGAATAGGAATCTATGCCTGGAATTTTATGCCTTTAGTCTTACCTCCTACAGCTGTTCAGATTTTACAATTTTGGACTGGAAGCATCGGTATGTGCCCTCATTTTTGTAATTGGTCAAACAGATCCTGTGACATTACATTTGTGGTAGCTCCAGTGTCCAATACTACGGATACCATTAAACCAAATATTTTCCCACTGATTACTGCCTGTACTGTGTCTTCATTTTCATTTACAGAGTTGGTAATATCCTCCTGATACAGGTCATCTTTGATATCACCATTGTTGTTGTATCTAAGAAAACAGCTTTTAACTAGTTCCACACCCACACCCCTATTACTGATCATTGAATGGGGGCCTATTGAGACCGGTTCGAGTTTTCCAAATTGCTCTGAGCACTGACCTCTTCGTTTGGGGTATCCTCAACTATGTGCGCATTATGCATCTGGCTTCACCAGTTAGTATCTTGTGTGGTTCTTCATTCAAAATTTTGTTGTCCCTGGCCACTATTTGAAACATAATTTTGATTTTACTGATTGGAGTGAGGCAGTGGCAGATTATTTTGTTGCCCATTTGCATTCTGCACTTGCCAGTGGCCATTTGGGTCATTGTCACCAGTCAGCGGCACATTGTACGCTTGCTGACTATAACCCCTCTGGCCATTAAATCATGCCCAACTGAAATTCTGCCCTTGGTTATTTTATATCCTCACTTGAATGTTTGCCCCTTTCTGTTACCAGTTTGGTTTCTGTTGGTATTGTTGTAAGGGTGATATGGCTGCCAACTGTGTTGGATGTTACCATAAAGTGGGGTGACTTCGAACGGCGAGGTGACTTTGAACAGCAATTTAGCGTCTTTTTAAAGTAAATGCTGCACCCTAGCATGTAAATATGGAACTAAGGTCAGAGTCATTAAATATTGCCAACAATTGATAATTTCAGATGATATGACAGTCGATATGAAATAACGTTTTATACCAATGCCAGAAAATAAAATAATTTTTCTGGAAATGTAAGTTCCTTCATAACCACAAAAACATTTGCCTATTATTAGAACCATTTTTGAGTTTATGATTTTAAACGAATTTTTGTGGGCAAGGTTAACATTTGAATGAACATTTACAGAAATCATAAAATGTTACATTTAGTTTTTGTTGACGTAAATAAATAAAATGTGAAGGCTTGTCTTTCAAGGGGTGACTTTGCACAGCACCATCCATTATTCTTTGATTCATCACCTTTATGGAAGTTTTCTTGAAATAAAAGTGTAAAATATTGTGATGGACATGTTATCACTGGTGATCAAATTACATTTCTGAGGAAATGGCATTCCAAGCTGGAATCAGATGAAGTTTTCTTGAGTGGCCTGATGTTCCTAATGTGTCAGGTTTTGAGAAAGGTGATACTTGTGGGATTCTACCTGATCCTAAGGTAGATAGAAGGAGAAGGCTTCATTTTGATTTTAAATTTGATGTCTATGACATCTGCTAGAGTAGGCACTCTGTCCCGGTAACTTCCTTTCATATAGTGTTTAAAAATGTATTTCCTTAAAATGTGATAACTTTTTTTCATTACTTTTATAAAAGTTACACAGACTGTTTTGAAAAGATGTGTTTTTAAATAGTTTTCTTATTTCATAAGTAGCTCACACCCATTTCCATTATTAGCAAAATTAAGCCGTAATCATACGATAAGTTTCAGGTGATTAGAGAAAACTCATAACAAATACTCATATTTTCCTAAATAATTTACTTTCAAAACTACATTTATATACAAATACCATGCTGTTTCATATGATAGGGCTGTCATTTAACAGTAATTGAAATGACTCCCACAGAATAAGCAAATGTTTCCATGTTCAAAGTGACCCTGTTGCATGGGGTGAAATTGAAGAGTGAAGAATTAAAAGAAAATAAACTAAGCATGGGGGATAAAAATGTATAATGTGTTTTATCATAGTCAGCAACCCCTCTTGCAACTTCCCAAAACGTTTCATGTCAATATCAAGAATTTTCCGTTCAATTTACAAAAATGAATTTACAATTTTGAAAGTCACCCCACTTTACAGTATTGCCATTCCCACTGTGTTGTGCATTAGCTCATGTGGGGTCTGACTGTGTGTTATTGCTTTGTGGTTGTGCAGGTCACTCTTTGTAAATAAGATCAATGGAATTGAGAACTAAGAGGGAATTCTCTATACTGTGCTCAGGAGTGGTCATTAATTTCTGTCAGCTTTTCAAGATTTCTAGGGCATCTACATGTGATATTGGGTTTGTCCAGTAACAGGTTTTCTTTAGATACTTCTTGAAGTTTCTTCTGAGCCCTCCATTCTTACAGCTGAATGGTACTGGGTTAAACACTTTATGCCTCATTCTCTCTTGTAGTGCAATGGACCAGAACTTAACTAAGAATGCATTTTCAAACTGTTCATAGGTGTGACATTTTTTCACCATGTCAGTGGTCCACAGCAAGACGTTACCCTGTGCATAACCTACCTCAAAGCGTATCTTCTGTGCTTTGGTCCAATTCCTTGGCAAAATGTTCCGGAAAGCTCTTATGAACATGAGTGGGTTTGTATGCTTACCATTGGGGGGGAGGCGGCAAAAAAAAAAAAAAAAAAAAAAATACCTCTGCACCACATGGACAGATGTCAGCAGTATGTGCTGCATGTTATAATGGTGATCTATTTCACGTGATAGGTTAGGGTTCAAGTGTGGATAGATGTTTGGATTATCAGTCCTGTCAGCTGACACCTGATAAGCTGGGGTTGAATGTTCCCTTTGCTTTTCAATGGTACTAATGATGTTAGTCCAGAATTTTTCCTCCTCTGCTCTCAACCTCTGATCTATTTCAGCTTTTAGTTCTGCCTTCTGTACCTTCATTGCTTTCTCAATTACATCTACATAGCCCTTATGTTCCTGGACTACCTTCTGTGCCAGGTTATTGCCTTGGTATAGGATACCAGCCTCAGCTCTATCCTTTATTTCTTTTATGTCTTTATCTATCGTTTCTTTCAAAATGAGTGCTTGACTTTGCTCATTAATCTTCTTGAATTTTTCATTTTGTTGCTTCAAAAAATCATTGAAACTTTGTTTAAGTAACTGTTGTAACATTTGCATCATGATTGGGGTTTCCAGTGTGTACAATACACCCTGTCCAATCATGTTTGCATCGGACATAAGTGTGGTAGGCAAAGAATGATTTAACAAGTCCGCACTGTCATACGTTACATTTTTGCCATGGGAAAAAATACTCCCTGTCTCATCTACTGTCATCATTGTATCATTTTGAGTGATAATGTTACATCATACGTTTCCACGTTAATTGAAAAGTGTAATTGGTTGTTATCATTGTGGCTGACATTTCCAGTTTTGATTTCATTTGTTGCCACATCCATTTTGGTGACATCTGGTGCCTTGTTATCCAGCAATGGACCAGCAACAATGGGTCTGTCATGTGTACTCATTTTTTGATACTTTTACAAGATGAGAAAACAAATTAATACTTTTGAAAATGAAATATTCTGTTTGTAATAGTGGGGATACCACTATGAAACCTATTCAGTGATGCCTCGCTAGCATTTATCAAAGTACATTGTCAACGCAGCTCAACTGTATGCACACATTTCTCTCCATAAAATTAATTTTCTGTCCAATTGTCATCATATTTTGCAGGAATGATTCAATTTGGAAATTGGATTAGGAAAGGTACTACAATTGCTGTAATTGCTGTTGACAGAGCTGCCACTAAGTGCAGTCATGCACATAATGGTCGTGAATTTTTCTACCTTTTTGTTGGCTTTTTTTCTCATTCCAGAATTAATTCTCCAATTGATTATATTTAATCTTTTGCACAATGTGTGATTTCCTTTTCTTTTCTCATTGCAATAACAAAGCATCCCATTCATGAAACAGAGGAAGACAACAATTAGTATAATAGAAAATTTACAAGATTATATCATTATTTTAAATTATTACAGATGTGCTAACTCTCTTTCAGTGGCGACATCCTTCTGTAGGTCACCAGATATGTTGGTTGGGGACAGTGATATATGAATCAATTATCGGCAAACCAAAAGTTGTCTTCTGAGAAACATATGCAGGTATAGATGCATGCATATTAAGAAGGTTGTGACAGTTCTGAAACATTACTTAAATTTTACTTCCTACAATCATTTGGTGTGCAGTTTGGTATTTACCTTTTCTCCCCAATGATGTACAACAATGATGGTGGCTATTCTTCTAGTTGACTTCCTCTCCAAAGTGCTGAAATTTAAAATGCAGGTCCTCATTGCATTGGGAGATGGAAAATAGAATGTAGCTCTTGGTAGTAGAACGAAAAACTTGCAACTCTCACGCATTAGAGCCTTTACTTAACACAATACTGAGACAACTCGATTACATACATCTTTCTTGCAACAGCTTAGAAGACCGACAGTTGCCACAGTCAGTGAAAAAGAGCAAATGAGTTACACAAAATAATTGTTATATCTGTTCTTCAGTTTTCCGTCAGCGTAAATATAATCATACATCCCTACAATGTCTTTGCTGTGTGGAGACAGGGTGAAGATTTATTTATATGTGTAGGCCATTTAGTCTGTAGCTCGTGGTCTTGCAGTGATGTTCTCGCTTCCCACGCATGGGGTTCTGGGTTGCAATCCTGGCTGGGTCAGGGATTTTCCCTGCCTTGAAATGACTGGCTGTTGTTGCATCATCTTCATTATCATCATTCATCCCCATTATGGTCGGAGGAAGGCAATGGCAAACCACCTCTGCTAGGACCTTGCCTAGTCAGCGGTGTGGGTCTCCCACATTGTCCCCTATGCTCCTCAGAGTATGAGGCATCATCATCATCATCAGGCCATTTAAAGAAACTACGCATGGGGGAAAGAGGGGGGTAGCAGAAAAGGAGAGAAGTAAAAAGCCTGGGTGTATTGATGGGAAAGAGGGCTGTGTAGTGCTGGAATGGGAACAGGGAAATGGTTAGATGGGTAAGGACAATGGCCAATGGCAGTTGAGGCCAGGAGGGTTATGGGAACATATGATGTTCTGCAGGGAAAGTTCCCATCTGTGCAATTCAGGAAAGCTGGTGTTGGTGGGAAGGATACAGATGGCACAGGCTGTGAAGCAATAATTAAAATGAAGAACATTGTGTTGGGTGGCGTGCTCAGCAACATCCAGTTGTCTCTTTATGTCTCTTGGCCACAGTTTGTCAGTGGCCATTCATACAGACACAGCTTGTTGGTTGTCTTGCCCATGTAGACTGCAGCACAGTGGTTGCAGCTTAGCTTGTAGATCACATGACTGTTTTCACTGGTAGCTCTGTCTTTGGTGGGAAATGCTATGTTTGTGACTATTCCAGTTACTTTTCCTCTACTATCAAGTTTTTGAAGCAATTCATTCAGAAAGTCAAAATTATACTCTTTCTATCAATTGGCCTTTTTGGAAATTGTGTTGGACTGTGCATAATGTGCTGCATTTTTCTAGAAAATATAGCAATCTGTTATGAAAATTTTTTGTAGTATTTTTGAAAATACAGATAACAAAATGGTAGGCCTATAATTGGCTATGTCTTCTTTCTTATCCTTTTTGAATGAGGGCTTGAGAATCACTATCTTTAAGCAGGAAGGAAAGATTCCATTTGTGAATGAACTGTTGAAAAGGTGGGCTAATTTTACTGCAGTGAGGTAACCTGAAATTTAATGTATTTAATGACATAATCTGAAATCTCACCCATACCTGTTGAAAATTTTTTTCTTAAGTTAGTATTTGCTCTTAGCTTACTGATTATGAGTGTAAATTATTTAGGATTGGTTGGAGGAAGAAATAGGGAGTCAGAGTTTCTATTTAGATTTGCTGAAATGCACTAGATTTTTTTTGTGGCATAGAGTAATTGTTCATTTGCTATCTCAGTCTAACTGGAGGTTGTCTGGGGGTTGGGGGGTGTTCATTACCTGTTGTTTGACTATCTATCACCTTTCATTTTGCTCCTGGTCATGGTGATCAGTTGCCCTTTTTTATTTTGTAGCTTCATTTATGACTCTGTGAACCACTGTCTTATTATTCTTGAAATACACCGAAAACACCATCTTGTGTTTTTGAAATTTCATTAAGTCTCTTGTTTCCAGCACTTTAATGCATGTTATCAGCCAAATTACATCTCTTGTACTGGTTTTTAATTTTTGTCTTTAATTGGAAATGCAATATTGAAATAATATGGGAATATTTCCATGAACAAGTCTGATTTTTCACATGTGCCCTCACAGTTGTATATGTCATTCCATGTTCCATGTTTCTTTTTTTGTGCCTGAAGTGCATTAAATTTTGCTTCCTAAAATTTTTACATTTTCTTGTTATTTGTGTTTCAGTATTGCCAGTGGTATGTATTGGGAATTCAATAAATTGTGCATATTGATCACTGAAACCTGTGTTCATGTTTCCAGTTTTCTTAAATATTTACCTGTATTTACTAGCACAGGATGTGTACTACTGCTGGATGATTTGGTGACTGTTAAGGGATATAATGGTTGTGTGTCTGTTGTAAGTTTTAATAAGGCCTCAAGGTTTAATCTCCCTTTTGAGTTATTTTTGAAATCCATGTTAAAGTCACCACACATGGTAGCTCTTTTACTAAATACTTTTAAACTATTAAGATTTTCAGGGAACATAGTTATGTTTCCAACTGGGCTTCTGTATATTCAAATATTGATTCTATTTAAATTAGTCAGTTTTGCAGCAGAAACTTTGAATGCATGCTCTTCCCCTAAGTGATTAATGAACTGTGTTTGATGTCTTGTCTAACATATAGGCATGTTCCACCACGCATAGAGATTTTACTACAAAAATGATTGAAGGTTAAAGCCCGCTATCCTTATATATGATAACTTATTTCCTATTAACCAATGCCACGCAGGATTAGCTGAGTGCTCTAAGGTGCTACAGTCATGGACTGTGCGACTGGTCCCGGCAGAGGTTCGAGTCCACCCTCGGGCATGGGTGTGTGTGTTTGTCCTTAGCATAATTTAGGTTAAGTAGTGTGTAAGCTTAGGGACTGATGACCTTAGCAGTTAAATCCCATAATATTTCACACACATTTGAACATTTTTTTATTAACCAATGTTCACTAACACATATAACTGATAATTCTTTTAATTCATTTGATAACAATATTTCCATCTCACAGACTTTATTTGATAATGAATGCAGATTTGGTGAAGGCTTATTTATCTGGTTGCTTAGGCCTACCTTACATTTAACAGCTGCAACATTACATATCATTCACTACAGTTTTGCTGTTGTAGTTACCTTTCCAGTGTGATGTTTTACAAGATGATTTAATATTTATCTGAAATAATTTTCCACAAAAATGTGGTTCTTTCCTGTGGGGCTAGTTGAAACATAGTGTTATGTTGTTTCAGCTATAATATTTGAAGTTGTAACTTGGGTCTCTGCAACTAATCGTGATGGAGATGCTCTTCTTGATGTTTCAGCTTTGTCCGGAATCTGTCTTGCCAGTCACACAACAGTCATCTGCTTATCTCCTTTGGTCTAATATACTCTGATTAAAACTACTCATTACTTAATGTTTGTCACATGGCATTACAGTGATGTGACACTGGTTGCCAGTTCTGCTTTGATTACTACACTGACCATAGGAAGTAGTCTACCAACACAGGCAAATTGTGTTTACGTATGCTGCTTCTAGCAGTAGTTCAGTGGCTGCCAGATGTATTCAGTAATAGACCATTGAGTACACCATTACTTGATGACTGCAGCTGAACTGACACTTTGTTATGGCAATTTGGCAATGACAACAGTGATCATGTGATAATGCAAGCTCTGATTGGAGAAAATACTCTGTAAGCTGTGAACTGCTAGCTAACAAGTTACTCTAATCAGACTGTATTTGTTAATTTAATAGCATATGCCCATTACTTTTTCTTTTCGCTATGAACCTCATTTAATGAAGCCTGTACAAACATAATAGGTAGCACAGCATACTCTTTAAAATACCATTTTGTGCTTTTCTGTATCACATATGGTTACTGTGATTTGAACATAGCAGTGGAAAAATGCCCCTGTCAGAGCACAAAAAACTCAGACTGAAATGTAAAGTATGAGATGCCTCATTATGCCTTTCTCAGCACCTATAAAAATTTTCTCAAAAATTTTGACATGTGAATGCATTCTCACTCTTTTTAACGTGCAACTCACCTCTCACGTCCACAAGCTTTCATAACTGTAGCTCTCTCACGCCCATTGGTCCATTGCTGTAAGTTGCTCAAATCCATCCACTCCTACTTGCCCAATCTAACTCTTTCATTCAGTCCAACTCACTGTCATTATCTCTTTGCGTCTCTCCAACTGTCACTATGTCCTGTCTCACAACCACAGTCTCCTTCATTCTTTCCTACTACTACTGTCTCCACTCACTGTCACCTGCTTCTTGCTCTTTGTTACTGCCACTATCTCATTCATTGATTGCTTCCCACTGCTGCTGTCTCTTCTCTCTCTCTCTCTCTCTCTCTCTCTCTCTCTCTCTCTCTCTCTCTCTCTCTCTCTCTCTTTCCTCCCTCATTGTCATTGTCATAGACTGTCTCTCATTATCACTGGCTCTCATCCACTTCCACATTCTCTGTCTCTTTATTGCTCTCCCACTGGCACTGTCTCCTTCCCTCTTTTCCTACCACTGTTCTGAAACTGTCAGCTGTGTCCATCTTCCACTGTGTTCCTGTTTTTCTCTCATACTGCCATTGTCTCCTTCACTCTTTCTATGCCATAACCACTGCCCACTATCTTCTAGCATTTATTTCTTTTCTTTCTCTTTCCCAGTGCCACTGTCTCCTTCTTTCTCAGCATGAAAAGGGAACATGATTGCATGCCAAACTTTCTGTGAAAATTTTTAAAGGTGCTGCGAAAGGTGGGAAAAGTCAACTGGTACCCCACTTCTGAATCAGTCATTTAATCAATATCATACTTTCCTCTTTGTGTGCTGGTAGGAGCATTTTTCTGCTGGTTCCCTTCCTTTCCCTGCCACAGCAGAGCATGGTATTCATATGGAAATAACTTTATGGGTCAGTACAGTTTGATAGTTCACTTATATGAAATTGAAATAATGCAAAACTAATTTAATACTTCAGATGGGATTTTACATGCACAAAAATGTTGCATGTGATTCAGAACTACAACATGGGATTCCCAGAACCCTTCTGATGATAACAGAGACACTTTACAGCATATTCCTCTGTGCTACATCACTTTATAAACTACATTGTTGCTTCACGCCAGATTTTACATGCATATTTTATGTGCACATGTTAGGTAACTTGGAAGGTTGCTGTCTTGGAAACAGAGAAAGATATCAATAAACTTTTCAAGCTTGTTTGAGATCAGGATTTTAGAAATACATCAGAAAAATTACACTCATTTGCTGTGAATAGCCATCTTGGAATCTGCAGCTCTGTTTTGGTAACCAAAAATCATGTTTTTGGGGTGTTTCTTGATAACAGATAAAGATTTTTGGAAACAGGAAGTTGGTACATCTAGATAGATACCTAGAGAATGTAATGTTAAAATTTGAGCAATTTGATGCAGTTATTTATTATTTAGATTTTGTTTCACACAGGATTTTATGTGCACGTATAAGGTAAATTTGAACCTTTATATGTTGGTAATGGATGATGATATCAAGAAAATTTTTAAGGTTGTTCAAGATCAGGATGTATATCAGAAAAATTTCAGCCATTTGCTGTGCATAGCCATCTTGGAATCCATGGATCAGTTTCGATACAAATAATGGAAAAAATCTTTTTTGGGGTATCATAAGGAACTGTCCATGAATTAATTGGAGCCACCAGTAGTACCTTAAAGTCCACCATAGGCAACATCAAATGCAAAATAATAAATAAATAAAATAAAAATAAAAAAAAAATTCTCCATTTGCCAAAGTTAGGAGAAGTGTGTAATATTCATTGTTTGATTGTGTGCTGTATGATAGTGAAACTAAGTGGATTCTTCTGTTGGGTTTATGAGTGATCCCTGGCCCGAGGGGTATCCAGAACACTTAATCTGACCTTTCTATAACTAACAGAACTTTAAGATATCAACCCCTGAATAATTCCATTTTTATGTGCAGCATTTTGGAAAATATTGGGTAGTGCCTGCTGTTGTATGCATACTAATATTGATGTTACAAAAGACTAACAGCCATACATGATCAGCAGTAGGTACCCTCGTAGTCCATAGCTTCTGGTGGTGGCCAAATCTGACAGGAGCATGTGTAACAGAAGTCACCCATCTCAGTGGAACCCAGACTCAGATACACAGCTGAAGTTATGCTGTCATATTCTGAATCACAACCACCTTAGATGGGAACATTCTGAGTGTAACACCACATCTTCAAGTGTGGGTTCAATAGGCATTCCTTCATCATTGACAATTTAATCCTTTGCTAGCAATATATCATACTGGTAATTTTTTTTAGGTCTAGACAAACCCTATGATGCTACCAAAAAGGCATAATATCCTTGGAATCTCCACAAATATTGTTCCTGGGACCATCTTCCCATGTTCATATGGACATTTCATTCCAGATGATTTCTACAGTATCTCATTAATAATACCTAATCAGCAGATGAAAATGAGGATATCAATTTTGCCCTTTTGTTTACCAGCAGTAAATATTTGTTATAATTGTTAATTTCATAAGACAAGTACAATCAAATACTTGTCACATCAACAGAAGTAGAAGTATTTTCTGAAAAAGTTTTTCTACAGTATTTTTATTGTGTGTTTTTGCACAGTGAAACCACTGGTAAAGAAGGGACAGTGCTCTTTTTGTAGTACTCAGCAAAATTTTTCTTATTATGATTCACATGAAGTTCAACACTACACATCTAGTAAACCCATTTTGTATGTTGGGTTTTGCATGTTGTGCTAAACAATCCATAACTTGATTTTACCATTTTCAGGCATATATGCTGCTTCATTTACCCATTTTGCTTGCAGAATGTATTTTTTGTAACTGTTGATGCAGAGTTCTTTACTTGCTTTTGTTGTTGGTGAAAAATGTTGGTACCCACACAAGCCCTGGAATTACAGCATATCTAAACTTCAAACTCACTCTATCTTCTCCATTAATTTTGCTGAAGATTATACTAACGTAAGGCGCCACTATTTCACTTTCATTGTCATTGTTGGAAGTTACTGAACTCAGCCCATGAGATGATTCATCTTAATGCTGTCATAGCATGTGACTGATCATGCGGGCTCCATGTTTCCATTGCTGAAAAGCGAAGATGACTCAACCCTTATTGACAGTGGATATGGACTGAAATTATGCAAGAGCAAGTTGTGTAGTGAAAGCTGACATGTTGTTGTTGTTGTGGTCTTCAGCCCTGAGACTGGTTTGATGCAGCTCTCCATGCTACTCTATCCTGTGCATGTTTTTTCATCTCCCAGTACCTACTGCAACCTACATCCTTCTGAATCTGCTTAGTGTATTCATCTCTTGGTCTCCCTCTACGATTTTTACCCTCCACGCTGCCCTCCAATACTAAATTGGTGCCGGCCGAAGTGGCCGTGCGGTTAAAGGCGCTGCAGTCTAGAACCGCAGGACCGCTACGGTCGCAGGTTCGCATCCTGCCTCGGGCATGGATGTTTGTGATGTCCTTAGGTTAGTTAGGTTTAACTAGTTCTAAGTTCTAGGGGACTAATGACCTCAGCAGTTGAGTCCCATAGTGCTCAGAGCCATTTGAACCATTTGAACTAAATTGGTGATCCCTTGATGCCTCAGAACATGTCCTACCAACCAATCCCTTCTTCTGGTCAAGTTGTGCCACAAACTTCTCTTCTCCCCAATCCTATTCAATACTTCCTCATTAGTTATGTGATCTACCCATCTAATCTTCAGCATTCTTCTGTAGCACCACATTTCGAAAGCTTCTATTCTCTTCTTGTCCAAACTATTTATCGTCCATGTTTCACTTCCATACATGGCTACACTCCATACGAATACTTTCAGAAATGACTTCCTGACACTTAAATCAATACTGGATGTTAACAAATTTCTCTTCTTCAGAAACGCTTTCCTTGCCATTGCCAGCCTACATTTTATATCCTCTCTACTTCGACCATCATCAGTTATTTTGCTCCCCAAATAGCAAAACTCCTTTACTACTTTAAGTGCCTCATTTCCTAATCTAATTCCCTCAGCATCACCCGACTTAATTAGACTACATTCCATTATCCTTGTTTTGCTTTTGTTGATGTTCATCTTATATCCTCCTTTCAAGACACTGTCCATTCCATTCAACTGCTCTTCCAAGTCCTTTGCTGTCTCTGACAGAATTACAATGTCATCGGCGAACCTCAAAGTTTTTAATTCTTCTCCATGAATTTTAATACCTACTCCGAATTTTTCTTTTGTTTCCTTTACTGCTTGCTCAATATACAGATTGAACAACATCGGGGAGAGGCTACAACCCTGTCTTACTCCCTTCCCAACCACTGCTTCCCTTTCATGTCCCTTGACTCTTATAACTGCCATCTGGTTTCTGTACAAATTGTAAATAGCCTTTCGCTCCCTGTATTTTACCCCTGCCACCTTTAAAATTTGAAAGAGAGTATTCCAGTCAACATTGTCAAAAGCTTTCTCTAAGTCTACAAATGCTAGAAACGTAGGTTTGCCTTTCCTTAATCTTTCTTCTAAGATAAGTCGTAAGGTCAGTATTGCCTCACGTGTTCCAGTGTTTCTACGGAATCCAAACTGATCTTCCCCGAGGTTGGCTTCTACTAGTTTTTCCATTCGTCTGTAAAGAATTCGTGTTAGTATTTTGCAGCTGTGACTTATTAAGCTGATAGTTCGGTAATTTTCACATCTGTCAACACCTGCTTTCTTTGGGATTGGAATTATTATATTCTTCTTGAAGTCTGAGGGTATTTCGCCTGTTTCATACATCTTGCTCACCAGATGGTAGAGTTTTGTCAGGACTGGCTCTCCCACGGCCGTCAGTAGTTCCAATGGAATATTGTCTACTCCGGGGGCCTTGTTTCGACTCAGGTCTTTCAGTGCTCTGTCAAACTCTTCACGCAGTATCATATCTCCCATTTCATCTTCATCTACATCCTCTTCCATTTCCATAATATTGTCCTCAAGTACATCGCCCTTGTATAGACCCTCTATATACTCCTTCCACCTTTCTGCCTTCCATTCTTTGCTTAGAACTGGGTTGCCATCTGAGCTCCTGATATTCATACAAGTGGTTCTCTTCTCTCCAATGGTCTCTTTAATTTTCCTGTAGGCAGTATCTATCTTACCCCTAGTGAGACAAGCCTCTACATCCTTACATTTGTCCTCCAGCCATCCCTGCTTAGCCATTTTGCACTTCCTGTCGATCTCATTTTTGAGACGTTTGTATTCCTTTTTGCCTGCTTCATTTACTGCATTTTTATATTTTTCCTTTCATCAATTAAATTCAATATTTCTTCTGTTACCCAAGGATTTCTACTAGCCCTCATCTTTTTACCTACTTGATCCTCTGCTGCCTTCACTACTTCATCCCTCAAAGCTACCCATTCTTCTTCTATTGTATTTATTTCCCCCATTCCTGTCAATTGCTCCCTTACGCTCTCCCTGAATCTCTGTACAACCTCTGGTTCTTTTAGTTTATCCAGGTCCCATCTCCTTAAATTCCCACCTTTTTGCAGTTTCTTCAGTTTTAATCTACAGGTCATAACCAATAGATTGTGGTCAGAGTCCACATCTGCCCCTGGAAATGTCTTACAATTTAAAACCTGGTTCCTAAATCTCTGTCTTACCATTATATAATCTATCTGATACCTTTTAGTATCTCCAGGGTTCTTCCATGTATACAACCTTCTTTCATGATTCTTAAACCAAGTGTTAGTTATGATTATGTTGTGCTCTGTGCAAAATTCGACCAGGCGGCTTCCTCTTTCATTTCTGTCCCCCAATCCATATTCACCTACTATGTTTCCTTCTCTCCCATTTCCTCGAATTCCAGTCACCCATGACTATTAAATTTTCGTCTCCCTTCACAATCTGAATAATTTCTTTTATTTCATCATACATTTCTTCAATTTCTTCGTCATCTGCAGAGCTAGTTGGCATATAAACTTGTACTACTGTAGTAGGCGTGGGCTTCGTATCTATCTTGGCCACAATAATGCGTTCACTATGCTGTTTGTAGTAGCTTACCCGCATTCCTATTTTCCTATTCATTAGAGTATTGATTTGCTGCATGCAAAACATAATGTTGAAGTCTAATCAGAACCATAACAAAAACTGAAGTTCGCCTGACTGTGTAATCACAAACAAGAAACAACGGAAAGTGAAAACCTTAAGATGTATGAGTGACAGCAAAAACCTCAAAGACAGGGAAGGTGGTAAACATGTGCTAATCAACACTGTGAGCTAGAGATGGCCTGCAAACATCATGGTTATGCTATGATGTCACTGATAAACAAGGCTTTTGACCTAAAAAAGGTCAATATATGCAGTAACCACTGGTAAGGACAGGGTTAAGTGTTACAGTGTTTTCTATAACAGCTGCTGGGATCGAAACTGCAGCATTGATCATTGGTGCAATATTAATTTTTTGTGGATGATTTTGCTGTTTTATATTCCTTACACATCCTTGCAGTGACTATATTGTATTTGAAGATAAGTTGCGTACAGGACTGGGAAGAGAGACCTGGCTTTAAATACTCCATAGAGAAGTCATTGTGTATAGGTTTAAAATACTCATGAAGCCTTTTTGAAGTGTTTGTAATTAAAATGAACAGCACAGTTCTCATATTTGAGAAATCAGTGAAGTTTCAAACCCTCACTTTCACAGAAATATGACTTACCAGTTCCATGTGCATTGATTGACAAGATCAAGGTATCTGGAGATGACCGATACTGTCTCATCATGTGCAAACTAGAATAGATGCAGGTGCTTACAGAAGAAGCCCATAACTATCCACTCCATTAATGTTGGTACCCTTAGTAACCACCTAAAAGGAAGACCCCAGGCTTTATCAGGAACTCAGCTTCTTGTCTGATAAAAATCACTCAAATACTATGTGGTTAAATTTCCATGCATGGAAACAGGTTTCTCTGGTGACATATATGCTGCAAAGCAATTTGGAATTCATCTAAAACACAATTTATGAAGGGAGTCAGTGACTGGGACCTCGGCTTTTGAAGCATACAAAAAAAAACACATGTAAGAGACCATTAACCTAGTGTGTCTGCTAAATTGTAGGTAATTTACTACCAATTTTTTTTTTACAAAATACATTTAACTGCTTAAATTTGAAAGTGGTTCTGGCATTGTGAGTTTTCATTTACAGTTACATCTCACTGAGAGGAAAATAACAGTACAATAGGTAGTATTTTAGTTTAAAGCTGATAATTTATTTAGTAAATTAGGTCACATATTTCATCACTGGGTTGTGTCATTAGCACCAATCCCAAATGACCACAGTACTCTCAGATGTCTAAATTAAACAGTTTCATAATGACAGGCATCTCATACATGTAATCAAATCTTTCACTAATTTTGAAATAAATAACTGCAAATGGTACATCATATTATCATGTTCTATACCTCCTGTTACAGGCCTGTCAGATTGAGTTGCTTACTGCCTGACCGCAGTGGAGGCCAGTTGCTGCTTCAGTGTCAATGACACAGCACAGTGCCAAAACACATAATATAGTTTATTAAATAAACTATTGTTCCTAGAATTATTATACTTTCTTGTTCATATTCAGGAAATCTGTCTGGGACAGAACTTCAAGACACAAGATGACTATTTTCAAATTTAGAAAATTAAACATTAAATCATAGATAAGCCACTGGCAGTAAAAGCCTACAATTGCGCAGACACATTCCATTCAATACTCACCGACCAGTTTATTTTTTAAAAGCCAAGGTTCATTTGTAGACTCCCCTTGATACTGATATTTGATCTTCTCCAAGTATCAATCCTTACCCATGGATGGAACCAACTACCACCCCAGTTAATTATGAGGCCTATAGTTATTATAAATGTACCACAGTTTATGTAACATAGTGCTCTTGATCTTGTTTTCAGACTTATAACATGTTATAGTAGAATGCTAGTTATATTCCTGTCTACACTAAAGAGCCTAAGCAAGTGGCCAACAGTGGCTACTATGTAATTGTAGCTGAACACACCTCCATATTGAATGAATGCACCATCACTGATGCTCAGATATATGTTATCTTGAAATCACTGGACCAGATAAGAATATTAGAACTACAAAATTCCTTATTTTCTCTGACTTTCTGAGAGAATGTGGGAATGTCAAGCCACCCTTTTCAAGCAGTATGCATGTGTTTTAACTTGCACAGAGTTAGAGAGTGGTGCAGAGGAGAAACTATGTTCCACCTTGAATAGAGACTGCTGCAGGAATAGATCCAACAGCAGGCTCAGTGCATTGTAATCACTATACGTACTCATTTTACATCACAGTGGGTGTTTACCAAAGCAGAAATGAGGCACAGAGTTAACAAACACATAAATGTTTCATGTAATGAAAACTAAAATATGGTAACATTTACAGTGATGGTGCACTGTTAATGATACTTATTGTTAAAAATTACATTTCCAAAAATAAACACAACACTGAACAATGACTACTACAATGATAATGCACACAGTATTGGTTGTTAGCTAATGTTGACAGCAACAGGGTACAAAACAGTGTCAGTTCGAAGTCTTCCAATAGCTATCAATTCAGAATGATGGAGTCATAATGCCACGATAAAGTGTACGTGTGTTACTCAGCAGAGAAACCAGTCCATTACACTTAGGAGACCCACCTTTACTACTTAAACATCTCAGAAAGGAGGTGATACTCTGCTGACTATCAGAGATTGTGTAGCAGATATGATGCATGGATTCCTCCTCCAATAAGAGTACCTCAACACTGTGTGATACTTCTAGCATATGACAGTCTGTATACAGTATTTTAATAGAGTGTATCACTTTACAGGAGAGAGGTCACCCCATTACTTTTAGGAATGTGCCCTTTATTTTAGATGGCAGTGCACATATGACAAATTTTTGTTAACCCCAAATTTTTGACACACTGTTGGCAAGAAACACTTAGGATTGTTCTTGTAAGCTTTTCTATCCAAACAACTCTTCTATTTTGGATGTTTTATAATTAATTATGATACTTTTATGCTACTATTTTCTACGGCATTTTCCTTATTGTTCTTCCTGACTAATTTTTGTGCATGGACATACACAAACACATCATGATCACTGATGACTGTGTTATGGTTTCCTTTTCATGCAAGTAAGAGCTGTCATTTAAATAGGTCATGTAGACAACTAGTATTTCTAGCAGTTGACAACATTTGGCAATAGTCAGAACACTACTTCACCATTAAGGTTGTACCACCTAAATTTTCACCAGCATTAGGATGTGCAGATGATTTGGAGGCTTGTATTACATTAAAACAGATTGCCATCTCGTGGTTTTCTTGAACATTACTTGTTCCATTAGGAACATGAGTTAGACATGAATTAGACAAATTAAAAAATTCAGGGTGGCATATCAACAATATTATGAAAAAAATAGATTCTTGCTCATTGTAAAGATGATACAATGAGTTGTAGACAGAAACAAAATTAAAGAGACTGCTACACATTGAGCTTTTGGTCAAAGCCTCCTTCAGAAAGAAAAACACACACATTCACACAGGAAAGCACACCTCATGCACACATAACCACTATCTCTGGCTGCAACAGCCAAAAGTGCAACTGCGTCAAGTCTTCCAGAAGCAGCAATCTGAAGTGGGGCACAGAGATGGAGGGATAACAAGATGCAGGCGATGGGACGTAAGTCAGAGCTGCCTGATGCAACATGCAGGGAACAGTGGTGGCAGGACAAGGCTGCCATGCACAGTGTCGGTAGGCTACAGTTGGGAGGGGGTGGGGGTTAGTGGAAAAAGAGAGGAGCAGAGAAGGGGAAAAGACCAATGGGTGCATTGGCAGAAAGCAGCACACAATGAGGGTGGGTGCACATGAATTTGGAGGAGATTATAGGAGAGAGTATGTGGAAACTGTTGGGTGGAGGGTGTGAGGCAGAGGTTACTGTAGGTTGGGATGATTTTGGGAGTGGAGAATATATTGTAAGGATAACACCCATCTATGCAGTTCAGGAAAGCTGATGGTGGAGGTGAGGACCCAGATGACTAAGGTTTTGAAGCAGGTATTGAAATCAAGCGTTTGATGTTTAGCTGCATATTATCGCAAAGGATGGTTCACATTGCTCTTGGCCACAGTTTGGTGGTGACCATTAATCCTGGTAGTCATACCAATATAAATAGCTGTGCAGTGATTGGAGCAGAGCTGGTATATGACATGGCTGCTTTCACAAGTGAACTAGTCTTTAATGGGATAGGAGAAGCTTGTGGCAGAACTGGAACAGGAAGTGCTGGGTTGGTGAACTGAGCAGGTCTTGCATGTATCTCGGGTAGGATGTCCCACATTTTAGGGCACCATGATAGGTATTCAAAGCCCTGACAAAGGATGTGGTTCATTTGTTCCTGTATGGGATGATATTAAATGACAAATGGTGTGCTCCCCTGTAGCTGGTTCTTGTAGGGTGGTGGGAGGATGTATGGATATGCCATGAGAATTTTGTTTGCAGATGAAGTCTGTTGGTAATGCTGGATTGAGGAGGACCAGGTGATGTGATTGCGAGGGAAGGTGTTGAGTTTTAGGAGGAATGAGGATATGGTGTCTTGGCCCTGAGTCCAAATCCTGAACATATCGTCAATGAACCTTAATCACACCAGGGGTATATGAATTTGTGACGCTAGGAAGGTCTCCTGTAGATGGTCCATAAATCAATTGATGTTGGGTGAGGCGGGGGCGGGGGGGGGGGGGGGGGGTGCCCATGGATGTGCTGATGTGCTGCAAATTTGTTTGTAAATCTTCCTTTCAAAGTTTAAAGGAGAAGTGTTTGTGTGTTAGCATAAAGTTAGTAAGGTGTATGATGAATGCGGTAGTGGTTTTGGAGTCAGAAGAGTGTTGCAAGAGGTAGTGTTCATTAGCACCAAGACCATGCATGTGAGGGATGTCAGTGCGTAGGCAAGTGGTATCAACAGTGACTAGTAGGGATCCAGCAGGTAAATGGGTGGGGCTGGTGGAGAGTCGGTGAAGGAAGTGGTAAGTGGTTGGTATCTTTGAAACAGGAGGCTGGATTTCGGGCAGTTGGTTGGAGGAGTTGGTGAATGAGGGCCAAAATTCTTTCAGTGAGAGTACAATGAGGTGTCCAGAATTGTTGAGTTGTAGATTTTGGGGAGCATATAGAAGGTGTGTGTGTGAAGTGTCACAGGTGTGTGAAAGGAAATGTATTGAGGGGAGAGGTTGTGGGAGGGGCCTAAGGCTTTCAGCAGGGATTAGAGCTTATGTTGGACTTCTGAGGTGGGAACACTGGCAGAATTTATAGGTGGAACATTCAGACAATTGGCAGAGGTCTTCAGCCACATAATCACTGTGATTCAAAATGATAGTAATAGAACCTTTATCTGCAGGTCAGGAGCTGTTTTGAGACTATATATGGCTGTCCTTTCTCCTCTTGAAATGTTGGTAATCTTAAGAAGAGAAGGAAGGTGAGGCCTAGTTCGAGGTAAGGAATTCCCGGTAGGTGAGCAGAGAATGTTTACATGGGAGGTGAGGGACGGACATAATCACAGTTAGATGGTGGTATGAAGTTGGAGAGGTGGAGTTCAGTGTTGCAATTAGGTTGGCTGTGGTTTGAAGGACTGGTGCCAAACAAATGTTTCCTTTGTGGGGATTGTCAGAAGGATAGTAGGTCTCTGACAAGTCCAGCTTGGTTAAATTTGGGTGTAAGTCTGAAGGTGAGGCTTTTGGATATAATTGAAACATCTTTGGGGCTGAGGATTTTGGTGAAACTCCAGGGCTCATACAGCCATTGGGATACGGCATATAGACTACATTATTACTAGTGATGCGAATAAAAAATAGTTTTCTCCAATTATGTGGCAATTCTGTACCAATTATAAATCTCAGCCTCAGAATAAAGCATATTCTATTCCAGGGGCTTGGAGAAATTGCTTTGTAAAGCAGTGAATATTGTTCTAAAGTAGATGTTAGCTGATGTTTACTTACAGTTCCCTATGCACGAAATTTCACAGGAGTTTGTAATAGCTAACACCTCTTTCCTTTTCAGCATAATTATTACTCACCATTTTGCTTAGATAGTGTCCTATTACATTTTGAAGTCCCTTAAAACAGTTAATTTTATTTATTCAATCATTTACCATTATCTGGATTGCATAATTGTCACCTGGACATCCTGCCAAGAATTTTTATAAAATTTGTGTATACTGTTTATAATGTAGGTCTAGATTGTAGGTCGGTTGAGTGTAAATTCTTTTTACATGTGGTGGACTACTTGGTTGACATTTGGAGTTAAGATGGAATTTTTCATATGTGGAGCATTGTTTTGAATTGTTTTATGTGCACAGATCCAGATTTTACAGAAAGCGAAAAAAACATTTCACTTGCTACACAAACGAAATACTTCAAATTTCTTGACAGCAGGACTTAGGTATTTAGACTGTGTTACAAAATTAGTCATTATTGAAATCATTTACAAATGTGTGAAGGCACCATTTTAGTTTTTAAGTTGCACCTAACACATTTTAAACCAATTCGCTGAACAAAATATGTTTTGATCCAATCACTGTTTCACATAATACAATTTCAAACATTCCTTTCAATTTTTTGTTGATTTTATTGTTGACGTAATCCATCACATAAGAAGATAAAGTTATTAACATGTTGTTGACAGTAGATCAGTGTGTCACAGTCTTGTACATTGTCCTTCTTCCTTGTGCAAATAGTCACTGTCGTCATCCTCATGAATCAGTCTGAGAGTTTCAACTGATGGTGTGTCAATGTTTAGTGCCAAAAAATAAAACTGCAAACTATCAGCCTCCATTGCTTTCAACAGGTAATCGACATCCAGTTTCTTAGCATCAGGTAACACTCTCTGTTTGTCATTTATGGGAGTTTCATGTACCTGGTCAACACATGTGCCTCACTTAAGTAGGGTTGCACATTGCCTTGATGGGTCATTGAACCTGTATATCAGCTTCATCTTTACTCTGATGTGATATTGCCCACCTTTCTTTATTTCTTTAATCCAATCCAATATCTTAAAATCCGTGGCAAGCACCTTGTAGTGCCTTAAAGACCTTTTATTTTTTAAAAGCTATTTGCTTTCAAATTGTTTACAAAACAACCTTATGCCCTTCAAAATACCCTCCATTACAATAATACATTTGTCCCACCAGTGCTCCCATTGTTCAAAACACTTTTTGTACTTCAGTGTTGTCAAAGCAGTGTCCTTTGATACCCCTTTTCATGCATCAACATAAGAAAAAGTCGTATGAAGCCAGATCAGGTGAGTAAAGGTTTTTAGTCAAAAGCTGTCTAACAAAGATGGCTGTGTGTGCAGGTGCATTGTCATAGTGGAACAAATCTTCCATTAAAATTTGCAGAACTGAGCTCCAAGATAACCCACTAATCTTTCATAGTTGGTAGTTGGTAGTTGGTCAGTTGTTTATTGACAGTCTGTGAGCTTCACAAGCTCACGAATTTTTGTCAATTCGGGCAGTTGATGAGAATGAGATTTGTCATTGGAGGGGGGGGGTTGCTAAGCATGTATAGTGGACAAGTGCAAACCTGTGAAAACATACGTAATTAGGCACAAGATACTGATGCCTATAGGAAAATTAAAGAGATCTTTGGAGATAAGTGGAGCAACTGTAAGAATATCAAGAAATCAGATGGCAAACCAGTACTAAAAGGGAAAGCTGAATGCTGAAAAAAATTTGTAGAGGAAAACATGAGGCAAACCTATGATTATTGTATTTGTAGATTTATAAAAACTGCTAACAGTGTTGACTGGACTATACTCTTTGAAATTTTGAAGTCTGAAAGAATGAAATACAGGGCTCAAAAGGTTATTTACAATATATACTGGGTTCAGTTCTTTCAGACATATCTGAAGGATCAGGCACCATTTTGGTCCTGCAGCCACTTAGAAACAATGAACAGAGGAATTAAAGACATTAGCGGCCAGTGGGCACTGATTTATATCAATGGGACAAGTTGAAAATTTCTCCCAGACCTTGATTTGAACCTGGGTCTCTTGCTTACTAGGCAGATGGGCTGACAACTACACCATCTGGACACAGTGGTTACGCTAACATCAGGAACATGTTGAAAAGAACAGACACCACATAATAAGGCCTAATGGCCAATGATCCTTTCAGTTCAGATGCACACCATGGTCTAACTCTTATGGGTATCAACAAGATGCCGCAAGTAATGAGACTAATTAAGAGTGATGCTACATCAGTAAAGTGTGGTATCAGTTCAGAATTTGGGTCAAACAGGAGGTGTGCTTGGGTAGTCTGTGTGTTTGTCATGACCACTGTGTCCGGATGGTATAGTGGTCAGTGCTACTGCCTAGCAACCAGGAAACCAGATTTGAATCCTAGTCTGGCACAAATTTTCAGCTTTCCCTATTGATGTAAACAAACGCCCACTGGCAGCTAATGTCTCCAATTCCTTTGTGTCTTGGTTATTTACAACTTGTACAGAAACCAGACTGCAATCATAAGAATTGAAGGACATGAAACGGAATGAGACAGGATTACAGCCTATTCTGATGTTATTCAGTCTGTACACTGAGAAAGTTGTGAATTAAAGCAAGGAGAAATTTTGAAAGGGAATTAAAGTTCAAGGAGAAGAAATAAACACTTTGAGATTTTCCAGTAATATTCTAATTCTGTCAGAGAGCGCAAAGGACTTTTAAGATCACTTAAGTGGAATAGACAGTGTCTTGAACAGAGGATATAAAATGAACGTCAAGAAAAGCAAAAAAAAAAAAAGGCTAATGGAGTGTAAGTTAATTAAATCAGGTGATGCTGAAGGATTTAAATTAGGAAATTAGACACTAATAGTTGATCTGTTTTGCTATTTTGGCAGCAAAATAGATGGTGAACAAAGTAGGTAACATACTGAAGCTGGCAATAGCAAGAAACATATTTCTGAAAAAGGGGAATTTGTTATCATAAAGTACAAATGTAAGTATTATGAAGTCTTTTCTGGGAATATTTGTCTGGAGTGCAACCTTGTATGGAACTGAAACATGGGCAGTAGGAACTTCTGACAAGAACAAGATAGAAGCCTGTGAAATGTGGTACTACACAATAATGCTGAAGATTAGGTTGTTATATTTGAATGACAAATGTGAAGGTACTGAACTGAGTTGTATAAAAAGAAATTTGTGACATGGCTTGACTAAAATAAGGAATTGGTTGATAGGAGGCATCCTGAGGCAGCAAGGAACCATCAGTTTTGCGATAAAAGGGTGTGTGTGCACTTGTGTGTGTGTGTGTGTGTGTGTGTGTGTGTGTGTGAGAGAGAGAGAGAGAGAGAGAGAGAGAGAGAGAGAGAGAGAGAGAGATGTTGGGGGCTGGGATATAGCTGTAGAGGGAGAGTAAGCAAGTTCAAACAGATGTAGGTCATGGATGTTATTCAGAGATGAAGAGTTTTGCACAGGATCGACTAACATGGAGAGGGGTGTCAAACTAGTCTTTGGACTGATAACCACTACAGCAACAATGTGCAGGTGTTATATATGTAGCCCAGACTTACATCATTTAGAGTGTTTCAGACTTTCCTTGAAATTGTAAATTCTTCTTTTTCTTCTTTCTTCTTTTTCTTCCTGAAACATTTCTGCCTATTCAGCTCATTACCATAGCTTCTTCAGTGGTAAACTGCTTTGCCAAATTCATTCAAAGGCCCATGCACATCATGCATCTTTAAGCCACCTTCAAAATTAAGATGTCCCATTTCATTTGTTCAAGGAAAGTGAGAAAGATTTAATCAGACTGAAGAACTTTCTAAACCAAAGTTCAAGCAACTAATGCCACATAATATCCCTTTGGCACAGTAAAGCAGATGACATAGAACAGTCACATTCTAATCAAAAACACTGTCAACTACATAATGGTTTTCATTACAGATTGGGAAGGAGATTTTGGTAATTCTGTTTTCAGTAAATAAATTTGTTGTGCAGCCATTTGTTTCAAGATTACATCTTATAATGGACCATAAATAATTAAATACACTACTTGGTCCATATTCCTGTTTGACCAAGAAAATGTTCAGTGGTTATGAAATTAGGACTTGTATCTCATTTCATGTAGATATGAAATTCTACACAAAATTATGCATTAGCTTGCCATCACAAAGACTGTATATAGGTCCTGATGTATTCATTACATTATGTGATCCAGCTTGTAAAGGGACACCCTCATCTAGCATTACTTTTCTTCAACAGAAGTTATTGACACCAAAAATACTTCCTACCTTTTAAACAGGTTAATATTATTTCAGCTGTTTAGCTCAAAGAATTTCATCTGATTTGGTATACAATTTATTATATTTCAGGTTAAAATGTTTAAAAATAAATCACTTTATTTTCTTTGTTACAATTGATATGGACCATCTCTGTATGTGCCGTTAAAATTACTCTTCTTTTAGAAACATTTGAAATTACATAATATGTGGCACACAATAATTTCCTATTATTAATTGCACAGTCAGGTGCTAATTATTAAATTTATTTCAGGATCCACTTATAAAATAATAATACAGATTAACAGAACATAATTTGTTAACACAATTTGTAAACTCTTTAGAAAATTGTTAGAACTACACAATGAAGTAGTTATGGGTATGCCTCTGGTGTGATCAAATGGGTTTTTACGTTTGGCATTAACAATGTAATTTTTGATAATGAAGTGGAAATTCTAAAGACAGTGTGAGATAGAAAAATGTGAAAAAATAAAAATCACGATAAAAACAGGCAATTCTTCAGTAGTCATTACGCCAATTGGAACCAGAAGAAGCAATAATATCAAAAATTTCAACCTCAAGAATCAGCCACCAGATGTGAAGAAGTGGAGACAACTTTGAGAAAAGAAGACAAGTAAAAAAGATTATTGTAAATCTTACTCCTGTCAAAGCTTATTAAAAGAGTTTATTTTGAAGATTGACAATTAACAGATAATGTGAGCGAGATTACAAGCTTCTATTAGACAGAAGACCATCATTCCATGGTGTGGCATGCTGTTCACATGGGATGTGAAACACTCCTAATAGTGAGAGTGACTTTTGTGCTAGCAGACATGTTTAGGTTTGTATCCTCTTGTGGTGGCTTCCCAGAGCTTGATTTTCAATCTCAAAGAGCTTGTTTTCTTCTTTGTTAAATTTTTTGGCCTTTTAGAAAGTTAGCATACATATATATCTTTTCATGTGCTGGAGAAAGAAAGATTTAAGCTGTATTAAAATATGTCTGAATAAGTTTGAGAATTTGATGTTTCAGCTACACAGTCAGTAAATCTTGTTGCATGCTTTTGGATGACTGTTAGTGTCCATCTCTGAAAATTGCCAGGTTATCTGGATTGCAAGATTCTACAGGAAGAGTAGCAGGGTTCATAGTAAACAATTTTTTTTCCTGGCCCAAAGGGATCTCTTATTCTCTGTTGTCCTGTTGGTGTTAAGAAAGTGGTAGAGTAACATCAGCTATTTAGTACAACTAAGAAAACAGTAGTGTTTCTTAAGTAGTAGAGTTTGTGTTAATTTACTATCTGAAATTCAGAACAAACAGTGTATAATAAGATAACAGTATTTAAACACTTATGCAGTTTCTAGCAGATGATTTACTCTGTTAAAATATGCTTTGATTTGTTCCACATCACATAAAATTCAGATCCATAGTGAATTTCCCATAACATTTGGAATGAGTGGCAAAGATATGTTCGTCCTGTAATTGCAGGCCCATAAAGACGTGCGAGATGAGTGAGCTCGGGTTGCTAGTGCAGTTGCCAGGGTCTTTGGCAGATGTGGACCTGGTGGTGCGGGGCTTGCATGTCAACTACGACCACTATTCTGACCTGAGTCCTTCCTGTGAGCTGAAGCAACAGTTCGATGTTAAGCCTAACGGTAAGGAAATTAAACTTAAGGCCTGGCGCTACAACCTGCCTGGGCTGTTGGGCTGCAGCATCAGGAGAAGTTTGTGAATTTACTGACCTGTCAGTTGGGCTTCTTGGAAATCTTCTTCTTCTTAATTTAAATTTGTAATTGCTACTAGGTGGAAATGAAAGAGGATGTAGATGAAGATGAAATGGGAGATACGATACTGCGTGAAGAGTTTGACAGAGCACTGAAAGACCTGAGTCCAAACAAGGCCCCCAGAGTAGACAACATTCCATTAGAACTACTGACAGTCTTGGGAGAGCCAGTCCTGACAAAACTCTACCATCTGGTGAGCAAGATGTATGAAACAGGCGAAATACCCTCAGACTTCAAGAAGAATATAATAATACCAATCCCAAAGAAAGCAGGTGTTGACAGATGTGAAAATTACCGAACAATCAGTTTAATAAGCCACAGCTGCAAAATACTAACACGAATTCTTTACAGACGAATGGAAAAACTGGTAGTAGCCGACCTCAGGGAAGATCAGTTTGGATTCCGTAGAAATACTGGAACACGTGAGGCAATACTGACCTTATGACTTACCTTAGAAGAAAAATTAAGGAAAGGCAAACCTACGTTTCTAGCATTTGTAGACTTAGAGAAAGCTTTTGACAATGTTGATTGGAATACTCTCTTTCAAATTCTAAAGGTGGCAGGGGTAAAGTACAGGGAGCGAAAGGCTATTTACAATTTGTACAGAAACCAGATGGCAGTTATAAGAGTCGAGGGACGTGAAAGGGAAGCAGTGGTTGGGAAGGGAGTAAGACAGGGGTGTAGCCTCTCCCCGATGTTATTCAATCTGTATATTGAGCAAGCAGTAAAGGAAACAAAAGAAAAATTCGGAGTAGGTATTAAAATCCATGGAGAAGAAATAAAAACTTTGAGGTTCGCCGATGACATTGTAATTCTGTCAGAGACAGCAAAGGACTTGGAAGAGCAGTTGAACGGAATGGACAGTGTCGTGAAGGGAGGATATAAGATGAACATCAACAAAAGCAAAACGAGGATAATGGAATGTAGTCGAATTAAGTCGGGTGACGTTGAGGGTATTAGATTAGGAAATGAGACACTTAAAATAGTAAAGGAGTTTTGCTATTTGGGGAGCAAAATAACTGATGATGGTTGAAGTAGAAAGGATATAAAATGTAGACTGGCAATGGCAAGGAAAGCGTTTCTGAAGAAGAGAAATTTGTTAACTTCGAGTATAGATTTAAGTGTCAGGAAGTCATTTCTGAAAGTATTTGTATGGAGTGTAGCCATGTATGGAAGTGAAACATGGACGGTAAATAGTTTGGACAAGAAGAGAATAGAAGCTTTCGAAATGTGGTGCTACAGAAGAATGCTGAAGATTAGATGGGTAGATCACATAACTAATGAGGAAGTATTGAATAGGATTGGGGAGAAGAGAAGCTTGTGGCACAACTTGACCAGTAGAAGGGATCGGTTGGTAGGACATGTTCTGAGGCATCAAGGGATCACCAATTTAGTATTGGAGGGCAGTGTGGAGGGTAAAAATCGTAGGGGGAGACCAAGAGATGAATACACTAAGCAGATTCAGAAGGATGTAGGTTGCAGTAGGTACTGGGAGATGAAGAAGCTTGCACAGGATAGAGTAGCATGGAGAGCTGCATCAAACCAGTCTCAGGACTGAAAACCACAACAACAACAACAACAACTAGGTGCTTGAGGTAATTGGAATAATTTTACACAATGCCACTGAAGTAGATTTCCATTTTTATGCTGTTTTATTTTCACTGTCTATGTTGATGAAAATCAACTTTTATATAGTAAATTCACACCTGTAATGATACAGGTCAGGAAATTCAATAAAATTAGTCTAAATTACAGGGACAAGTGGTGTTAATGCATGATTCAAACTAAAAGTGTTCCAGTTAAAAATTTTTACTTAAATAACTTTCATTTACTGTTACTCAGCATGTGATTAATCATATAGATTTGAGTGCATTTACTTTTACTCATAACTAACTGAGAACTAGAGACTGTACTCTATAAATGATGGATGCTGACTGACTGTGCTTTTGTTCACAATGTTCATTTAAAGATGTGCATAATACTGTTTTTACAAAATTATAAACTATAGAATTATTACATATTCAGTAACAAAATAAAATACTGAAATAGTAGTTAAAATATATACCTTAGAGAAATAAGTTATTTTGTTTAACAATAAGCTAAGTATTCTTCAGATGGCAAAAATGATAGGTTCTATTTTACATAACGAAATGTTGGGTCTGCAGTTTTGTCCCCAATATGTAGCAAAGTCTTCCAAGAAATGTCTAAAAACTCTCTTCTGATTGAAATATTGCATAGAATAACATATAATTCCTGTAAAATTATACATTTCTGGAAACAGGAAAATTAGGACTACAGGACAATGATGCTGGATTTTTCAAAGGAATGCATTTTGCAATTCAAACATTCTGGAAACCAACAATTACTAATAAAGATAACTTTTTTAAATACACATTTTTTCAAAGGAATGATAAGGTGTTGTTTAGAAAGGAGAGAATAGGTCTTTCGAAAACAAGCAACTGTTATTAGGCTTACATTTTGAAATGCATGTGGTTTTAGTGGATTGTAAATTTTGAATGCTTCATCGAAAAAAATGTCTGCATGAACACTTTATGTTGTTAACATCAGTGGCCTATAAACTATACACCAAATAAGATTTTGAAAAATACAGCTTGTATAAGAATTTGGATATTTCACCTCTAAACATCAAACCTCAGCCCCTCACGACTTACACCTCAATCCATAGAACTTCTTACTCCGCATAAACCATAACCCCCCCCCCCCCCCCACCTACCTTTTACCTTCTTCTCAAGATCCACAAACTCAATCATTCTGACCATCCTATAGTTGCTGGCTTCAAAGCACCCACCGAATGTATATCTGCCTTAGTTGATCAATACCAGCAACCAATAGTACTATATAAATGACATCTTTGCCATATGGACTCATGGTGAGGCTGACCTGTTAAAATTTCTGAAACCTCTAAGTACCTTCTCCCAATTAAATTTCACAAGCTCCTATTCCAAATCCCATGCCACTTTTCTTGATGTTGATCTCATCCTCACTGAAGGCCAGCTACACTTCTGTCCACATTAAGTCTACTAACAAACAACAGCACTTACATTTCGACAGTTGCCATCCTTTCCATGGCAAACATCCCCTCCCATACTGCTTTAGCATTTGAGGCAAATGTATTTATTTGGATGCAGACTCTTTACAACAAGACACTGCCATTTTCACCTCAGTCTTCACTGGACATTAGCCTAGTTCAAAATCAAATTTCCCAAGCCATCACCTCCAATCCTGATATTGCTGATCCCTCCAAAAAACAACTTTGGAGCACACCACTTGTTACTCAGTATTATCCTGGTCTTGAATGTATTAATGAGCTACTTCCACAAGGCCATGAATTCCTAAAGTCATGCCCTGAAATGAGATCCTTTCTGTCTGAGTTTTTTCCCACCACAGCTAGAATTGCTTTTCATCACCCTTCCAATTTCCACAATATCCTTGTTAGACCCCATGCTCCTTCTGCACCCATCTCCCTACCCTATGGCCTCTACACTTGTGACTGTCCCCACTTGAAGACTTGCCCTAAGCACCCTCCTGTCACCACCTATACCAGCCCTGCAACTGAAAAAACATACATCATCAATGGAAGAGCCACCTGTGAAATGACATGTCATATACCAGCTGTTATGTAAACACTGTTCGACCTTTTACATCAGTATGACTAGCATCCTTTTATCAGTTAGGATGAAAGGGCATAGGCAGAGGGTGTATATTGACAAGAGACAATATCCTGTTGCAAAGCATGCTCTACAACATGACAGTTGTGACCCCAGTGCCTGTTTCACCATACACGCCATATGGATTCTTCCCTCAGACACCTGTCGCTCAGAACTCAGCAGGTAGGAACTAGCGCTACAACATGTCCCTGTTTTGCACCACCCACCTGGCCTTAATATACTTTAATTCCTTCTGTCTCAGCATTTCTTCACAGTAAATACTCCTTTCTCCACTCATTTTCTTACCTGTCTATTTTTAACTACCTGTGCTATTCACTCTTATTATTTCATGCATGATGTTCTAGCAGTAATGTTGTCTTGCATATTACCCTGTCTTCCACCTTTAATCTCTCAGATTTTCAAAACTTGTCCAGCACAGTCCCCAACAATCAGCGTTTCCTTCTCACCCCATCTGGTAAGTCTCCCCTCATCTGTGGTTCTGGGTAACTTTTCCAAACTGCTGCCATTTTCCTAAACCTCTCCAGTCCTTTTTCTTCACCCCTCTTCCTACCCCTTCAACTCTTCTGCTGGAAGAAGAAGCCACTGGCTCCAAAAGCTTGCATAAGTTAAACCTTTTTGTGCGTGTATGTTCTCCTGCCACCACTTGGTGAGTTGATGTTTTGTTATCTATCCATTTACATTATATTGTCAAAATTTGATTTATGGAACCTGGCAAGTGCGATTATGACTCACACTCTGAGGGTTCTGTACAAATTATGTATGTAGACAATAATAATAATTTAATGGTAAAGATCATTGTACTGGATGCTACTTTGGAGAATTGTGTATCCTTAATCTACCTCGATTATCCAGCTGGGATAAGGGCACCTATGGTTTAATGTGGAATTGAAACGATATGTTGTTTCTGATGGCTCCTTACATCATTGAGAGGTAGAGAAGGGTTAAAACAAGGGCTGAAAAATCCAACATGAGATTCCATCCTGTGATATTTCAGTTTCCAGGCACGCACTTTACCAATAGATCACCAGAACTGACTTATATGTAGATAGTTCATCTACAGGTGTTGATGGATAACAAATCACAAACAAATATTTTTTTATGTGATATAATTACAAGTTAACAATTGTTAGATTGGGGGGGCAGGGACATTCTGTTGGCTAGTTCCAAAGATGTTTATTGTCCAACTGACCAGCTATGTTTCCAATTTTGTTTAGATGCATTTTGACCACTCAGCACCTCACCTGTATCATGAGTAGTTCCTTCATTCCTTGCATTGTTCAAGGATAATTTTTATGCATGCATAGGAAGGTCTTGTTATTGTTTTAAGTGCATGACTATGCATAAATAGGTCGGTTGTATTATTGTTTGAGTCTGAGCAATGAATCAGTAAAATATAATAACCATGAAATATGTAGAAGTATGTATCCAGAGCGATTGAAAATCCAATGACCACATAGAGCTAATTGAAGGAAAGCAAGATGTCATAGTGATATTTACTGAACCAATCCTAAGTGTGCTTGCAAAACTCTCTTTTTGCTGATTCATGAATGTTGCTAAGCAGTATGAGACCTTTAACAAGTAGGATTAATAGATGACATTAGGATTTTTTAAAGACTATGAATGTTTTTCATCACAGGTTTGTAGTGATAGTGGAAAATTATCTTGCTGCAAACTGCCACTTGTCGAAGAACTTTAAGAGGTGTTAAGTAGTCATAGTTTTGTTTATTCTTTGTTTTTACTTTTGATCACTATTTGTAATTAGAGATGTATTTTATATATTGTCTGTGTAGTTGTGCTTTGTAAATGTTGGAATAAATATTGTCAAGTACCCAACATTTAGTGATGACCCCAACGTGATCATGTCACCTAATGAGTTAAAGGGCTGTGTTGGCTACAGCATACACATAAACCTTCCGTGCCATAACATATACGCATAATGACTATGCCAACGTGTACTTCTCATGCAACTTACGGAGGAGCCTACACTATACTCAGGCCAAAACCAGCAGCCACCAGCAAGATGCCAGTGATCCCGACAGTCATCCGCACATCTGTGAAACTACCTCCCTTTGGCAACAAAACCCAATGCTTTGGTTTGCGCAATTGGAGAGCCGCACGTCACTGCCAGCAAGACAATGCACAGCTGTGTCATTCTGGCACTAAATGATGAGGTGGCCAGCGAAGTACAGGATATTATAGCCATGCCCCCAGCCCTGTAAATGTAAGTGACAATTAAAAGCACACTAATCAAGTACTTGTCACAGTCAGAGACCAAGAGACTAGAGAAATTTGCTGGGCACAGAAGAGCTTGGTGGTCGCACTCCATTGCATTTATTACATCGTCTGCATGCTTTGGCAAATATTGCAGTCAGTGATGACATACTGAGGAGCATATGAATGTCATGACTGCCCACAGATATGCAAAAGATATTTACAGTGTGTGTAGGTAATTTAGATGTCCTCACACAGATATATAGTGGAGATGTATCCATCTGCAACTGTGACAGGCATCACACCACAACTAGAGTCCCATCAGAGCAACATTTTCATTGCTACAGGTACAAATGGCAGAGCTTACCACACAGGTTGCGGCTCTGCATGCAAGTACCAACCAATGTTGGCACTGTAGTTCAACATAGGTTGTAGTTGCTCGACATCAATCATGAGGGTATGTTGGTACCACAAATGATTCAGTATGGAGCCCAAGAAGTGTAACCCACCATGTGAAATGGGAAGCAGTCACAACAAGGTTATTTTCCACGACCACTCAGTGATGATGGCAACTGACTCAGCAGATAACAGATGTCACCTTCTGGTCACTGTACAATACACGAAACAGCCATTCTTGGTGGTCCCAGAGCAGATGCGTCAGATTACATGGCCAAATGCCTATCTTGCCATAGTCGTGATCATTGGTACCTGTTTGTCGCCAATGGCTCCACCATTAAAACATATGGACAGGTGACATTAGCTCTCAACCTGGGTCTCTGATGTCGATTTGAACGGCAATTCATAATCAGCGACATAGTGCGTCTAATACTAAGAGTAGACTTTTTGTCATGCTGGGGACCAGACCTCAGATACCACCATCTTTTGGAAATGACAATCAACCTAAACAGCCAGGGTCAGTTTCATTACAGTGACTGTGCGGGACTATGAACAGTAACAGGTGATTCACTGTGTATCGTACTCCTTCAGCAATATCCAGATGATATGCAGCAGTGACTGACACTTGCACCAGTTCAGCACAATACGGTGCACCACATATTGAAAAGTCCTAGTCCAGTGATCTATGTACAGCCATGTTGTTTGAAACTGGATAAGTTTAAAGTAGCAAGACAGGAGCTTACCTTCATGCTGGCAAAGGGAATCTGCCAACCATATGATAGTAGCTGGTCTTTGCCTCTCCATGTTGTGCCACAGAAAACCAATGGATGGCACCCCTGTGGTGATTATTGTCAGCTAACAAAAGGAATATTCCTGATCGATACCTTGTGCCTCACATTAAGGACTTTGCACTCAACATACATGATAAATGCATCTTCTCTACTATAGATCTAGTGTGGGCTTACTATCAGATACCATTTGCACCAGAGGAGAGCCACAAAATGGCAGTGTGTACTCCATTTGGACTTTTTGAATTTAACAGGATGCAATTTGGCCATGAAACACTTCCCAAACTTTTCAAATATTTATGGATGAAGTTATATATGATCTTGATTTCTGTTTCATCTATATTAACAATCTTTTGGTGATGTCCAGATCAGACACAGAGCACCTAGAGCATTTACTCCAGCTTCTTGACCATATTTCTGCACACAGTTTGCTTGTGAATCCAGAGACATATGTTTTCAGAGCACCAGAGGTGCAGTTTCTTGGCTACACTATTGGCACCATCTCCACAAGAGATGGTTTAGATGATTTTGAATTACCCACAACCAATAACAACATGTGAGTTACATCAATTTCTATGTGTCAAAAACTTTTATAGGCATTTAGTTTGTAACCATACTTTATTGGTGGCACCTTTAAATGAGTATCTATGAGGGATGCATAAACCTGATGAATAAATGAAGTGAATTGATGCAATGCTAGCGGCTTTTGTGAAACTAAAATTTGCTATCAAAGACACCACACTGTTGATTCACCCAGCTCCACAAGCATCTCTCGCCCACATGGTCAATGCCTCTGTGACAGCAGTGGGTGCCATGTTGCAACAACAGATAATCCATTGCTGGCAACCATTAGCATATTTAAGCAAGAAACATCTACCGGCACAACAATAGTGGTCCACATATGACCGGGAGCTGTACACTGCACACACCACTGATGAGAAGTTCCGGTATGTGCTTGTGTGCTTGAGGGGCAACAATTCGTCCTGGTTATGGACCACAAAACTCTCGCATATGCATTTCAATAAAAAACCTGACAAATCCTCTTCACACTAGCTTTGCCGTTTAGATTTCACTGGACAATTCACAACAAGGATTATACACATCGACGGTGAGAAGAATCTGCCGGCTGACACTCTATTTTACATTCAAGAGATCACAAGCACTATGGACTATGAAGCCCTTGCAGCAGCATAACAGCTTGATACAGAGCTGTGAGAGATTTTGGCAGAACCCACTGGTCTACAGCTCCAGCGTCTTTCGTTCCCAGCAGCAGCATGTCCTTTTGAGACAAAGAGTTTCTGTCAGCAAGACATTATTTCATTGCAGCAGCTGTCACAACCAGGAGTCCATGGAACCACCAAGCTTATCAAATGAACTTTTGTGTGGCCAAGTTTGAATGTAGACTGCAAGGTTTATGTACCTCAGTGCACTGCATCCCAGTGCAGTAAAATTTCATGATATGTTCTTGCACCACTTGGCACACTTCTGCCACCCAGTTAAGGTTTCGAGCATATACATTTGGATGTAGTTGGACCTCTACCACCATGTGAAGGGTTTACCTACTGTTTGACTGCAATTGATTGGTTCACATATTGGCCAGAAGTTTTTCCCATGGTAGACATCACAGCAGAGCTACCACTATTTTTCGCAGGTGAATCATCCATTTTGGCATTCCCTATGCATCGTGATGGATCAAGGTAGAAAATTCACTTCACATCTATTCAGACTGCCACTTTGCTTCTAGGAACAAAGAGGGTTAAAACCACAGCATACCACCCAGTGGCCAATAGACTTGTGGAACAACTGAATTGAGAGTTAAAGGTGTCCTTAAATTGTTACAACTCACAATGTTGGACTGAGTCCCTACCTGTCGTTCTACTGGGCATCTGTGCAGCTATAAAGGAGGATGTGGGAGCCATGATAGCCGAGATGGTGAATGGACAAACAAAGATGAATTTATGGCAGTACACTGGGTGATGTGATCAAGGCTCCATCTTTGTTATGAAACTGTGGTTGCACATATGGCAATTGCGCCCCATGGCACCAAGAGAAAGACAGTCTCACATTCATTTGTATTTCATGAGTTGTCAAGATGCAAATAAGTTTTTGTTCAGTGCTTCACCATGCATATACCATTACAGCCACCTTATGATGGACCCTACAAAGTGTTCAGTAAGGAGACAAACAATTTAAGGTGGGCATTGATGGTAACCTTAAAACAATTTTATTTTACGGACTGAAGCCTTTTACAGCACCATCTCCACCATCTGCGACAAGGCAACAGGACAAGCCAATACAGACATGTCAGCACAGCTTCCCATCCCACACTGGAATGCAGGAGCTTTGCAGCTGAGGTTAACTAATGGTGTCGGTGATGCCAAAGGAAGTGACACAACTGCAAACACTGCAAAGCAAGTGGTTACATGGTCAGGGCATCATGTGCAATTCAACCAACTACATCATTGACACTGGGGGGGGGGGGGGGGGGGGAGGGGCGGGGGGTTGAATCCTGTGGCAATAGTGCAAAATTATCTTGCTGCAAAGTGCCACTTGTCAAAGAAGTTTAGAAGACATTATGTAGTCATAATGTTGTTTACTTCCTGTTTTTGCTTTTGGTCTCTATGTGTAACCAGAGATGTATTTTTCGCATTTTCTCCATAGTTGCACTTTGTAAATGTTGGAATAAACCTTGTCAAATACCCAGCAGGTCCATTCAATTCATAGGATGTTTATAATTAAACTTTCACTTCTTGAGAGAGCCCTTAGGAAAATGAGCGACAGTAGGACAATGAAAGTTCATGGAAACAGCTCTTCTTACCTTGTACAGACCCATGTTGACTCTCTCCCCATGTAATGCTCATGGATACTTGTGTTTCAACCCTGCATCACCATACCAGTGTTGGCACATAATGCCAAGTCAAGACAGTAACACTACCAACAATACAAATCCTGGAGGTCACAACCTCAACATCATTTTTATAAAGCTGGGTACTCATATTTCAGTGTACACTGGCTCAGGTAGCAAAAGTTTAGTTAAAAGTACCCCATACTTCCTCCTTTAATTTCATGTAATATGCAGAGGTTCGAAAGATTCAAGTGGATATAAAATGCAGGTTCTAGCACAGTTTTAGAAATGCTCCTCCCCTGAAAAAGCATCAAATTCCCTAGTTTATACCTAACTGTCACAATTTTTTAAACAAAATAAGGTAATATAAAAAAAAGAAGAAAAAATAAGGTAGCGTATTTATTACATTCCCCTCTTTTTTACATAAACTATCCTCAGTTTTTAAAAAACAAAAACATGCACAGAAAGTACACAAAAATAAAAATATAAAAATGTACAATATGTTGACAAATTCAGTTTAATGCGTAAGCATCTTATTGTTCAAATTTTTACATTTGTATGTTAAGAAAATAGATTTATCATTTCGTGCTTCCAAAGTACATTCATTCTTTTAACTTACCTATCAGCTGAGCAAATTTTATGTTTATTATCTAAAATATAAAATGTAACAGCTCATATTTCATACAATTTCAAAGCTGGGATCACTTGAAGAAATATTATGTCATTACGCAGGACCCATATATGTAATTTCCCCTTTGAGCTCCGCAGTGTGATTTTGAACACCTACATGTCAAAGCATTTGCTCGTAGTACATCCAACCATTTATAGGAACATTTATCAATGATTTGTTTATTGCAGGCACTATTCATTTACAAACAATTGTATAACCAAAAAATAAAAAATATACTGTATTTTATAATGTTAGAAACCTGCAACTATTCTATTGGTCATACTGTCAACTTGATATAGTGTTTTACAACATAATGACATCTAATTATTTTGTAATTACTATAATTCTCAATACAAAACTAAATTGAGAATGTAAACATAGTGTTTAATTAGGCTACAGGATTATATAATGAAATTCAGACTACACTAAAAAATTATGTATTATTATTTGAAGTGGGGAACATGCTAGGAACACTTGGGATAATGGAGTTTCTGCGCACTTAACAAAAATGTAATCAGCATTATTTATTTGAGTCAGTTCACTTATTTTCCCATTTAAATGATAGATATGTATTTGACCTTGTATCCTATTTCATGTATTTTAGTTGTAACCACTGGATGATAACATTTTGAGTAATTTTGAACTATTTCTGTGATTGTAATTAACAAAATTACTATATGTAACAATGTTCTGATTGCCAGTGAATGTGTATAAGGCCCACAAGAAATAACTCAAAGGTTCCAGTGCAGTGTGAGATTTTGATGTGTGACATAACAACAAGTCAAGAAATAAACAGCATTCAAAGTTCTAAATCTGAGTGGCTCTGTATCACTTTTTGACTTTTCACATTACTAGAGAACAATGGTGATCTCTGACCTGTCCTCACACATGGAGATTACAGGAAAAATTAGTTGCAGCGGAGCAATGAAAAGAAATGAAATTCCAACCAACAAGTTTTTTCAAACAGTCTGTGTTAGATATATAAAGACTTTTACTTTCATTTATTTATTTGACAATTATTATCCGCAGCAAAATCATATGCCACAATATGGCAGAGGAGCTGGGATTTGATTTAAATTTCAGTATAAGTGCAAAAGTCAACTTGTGAGTTTCATGTGTAGTATTTTAACATCTCAACTGAAAGACGATTTTATTTGGGAAGCAAAATTTTGGGCTGCATGCTGAAAGATTCTGGAATTAAAAAATTATAAGGACAAGGAAATAGGATTGTGCAGCTATGAGTAACAGTTGACTACAATCATCTTGGATATCGCAAAAAGTGAGGTATATCATCTACCATTAATTCATCTTTTCTTTGATGGTGTTATTTCAGCGGGCCATGTGAAGAGGTATTTTTATTCAGGGAGTGTTTTTCTCTATTCAGACTGTGGAGACACATCTACAAATTAACCAGGCAGTTGTAACGAGACTCCATTCACTATTTCTGCAGAGGAACCGTCTAGACCTGGGTTGTATGAGTTTTGTAAGCCAAGCAGGACCATGTGGAGAGCTTCTGTCCACCTGGTATAGTGGCACATCAAGGCTGCTTTCAAAGTACAGTGTCAATACTCTATCATGCCATTACTGACTGGGTGTTAGCTGGCTGTGTTGTGGTGGCTTATCCCACAGAACGCTGTTAGCTTTGTGAGCAAATCAGATTCAGATTGTTTACAATGATCTGTAGTGATGTGCAAATGACAGCCAAATCGAGATACCCAGTTTAACGTGAAGGCATAAACCAAGGTTTCTGCTGAGACATTGTCCACTGGGGCCGCTTCTGGCCACTGCATGAATCAGTCAATCATCGTCAGCTAATATCGATGGCCATTTGATGGCGGTAACAATCCCACAATGTTGACATGTACATGTATAAAACAGGTGGTGCTTTCAAGAAAGTTTTCGATAGGTGCATGCACGTGCTGACCGACCTTACTGCACTGACACTATGTACAACATTAGTTCACTCACAGCAGTCTTTCTTCATCCCTGGCCACACAAAGCGATTTGAGATTAGGCGTATTGTAGTTCATGCTCCAGGATGACACAGGTTATGCAAAGATGTAAACACATTTTTCCTGAATCTTGCAGGTAAAAACTGTCGTGGTTTGGCTGTGGACACATCACAGTACAACCTGATACCTCTGTCAGGAGTGATGACTAACTGCAGATCCATTGTAGACTTGTTTTCCTGCAACAGCTCTTGTAGTTCTGGGTCTGTAAGTTGTGCTTCTGCGAGTTCTGTGTAGTCTATGGTGGAGTCGCTGCTGACATGGGAGAGACAATCCTCTACTACATTCTTGATTGCGGATATATGCTGGATGTTCATACTGAACTGATATACAGTAGTTGGTTGTGCTGCCTTGGTGAACAGTTCATATCATTCTGTTGAAAGGCATATGTCAGCATCTTATGATCTGTGAATATGGTGAACTCACAGGCCTCCAGCTGAGGACAGAAGTATTTGATTCCCTCATATATCACTAAGAGTTCTCGATCATAGGTGCTCCACTTACATTGAGATGACGACAATTTCTTCAAATAGAAGGCTAGAGGTTGCCACACATCATTGTTGTGTTGTTGCAACACTGCACCTGCAGCTGTCTGGCTTGCATCTACAACCAATGCTAATGGTGCATTTGGCTCAGCATGTGCCAACAATGCAGCATCCACTATTGCTTGTTTAGCCCATTCAAACGCACCTGTCATGCAGTCTGACCACTATATTGTTGTGTTCCCTTTGCATTTCAGGCCTGCTAGCACAGCTGTTGATGGTTCCTGAATATACACTGCATGTGGTAAATGTCTGTGGTAAAAATTACACATCCTCAAAAATCATCGCAACTCCATAACTGTGAATGGCCACAAAATCTGTAGGATGGCGTCCACTTTGTCAGGTAATGGTAGTGAGTCAGAGAGAGAGATTCGGTGGCCAAGGAAATCTTCTGGTTGACCAACAATACATTTTGCTGTGTCCAGAATGACACCATATTAGTCTAGCCATTTAAAAACTTGTATGTGATGCTAGCAATGTTCTTCTGGCAAGACCGAAAATACCAATATATCGTCAAGGTAAGCAAAACAGAATGGCAGACCTTGCAACACTGAACTGATATGTCTCTGCCATGTCTGTGCAGCGTTTCTGAGGCCAAAAGTCATGAATTTACTTTCAAACAGGCCAAATGGCATAATTATTGCCATCTTCGGGATGTCTTCTTCGGTGACAGGTATCTGTGTGTATGCCTTGGTGCAGTCCAACACACCGTACAGGTGGGCACTGGTCAACACTTAGTTGTAATCATGGAGCAATGGAGCTGGGAACGATCAGGCACTTTAAGGGCATTAAGTGCTTTATGGTCCCTGCACAGATGCCACGCAGCACACTTCTTAGGCAAGAGATGTAGCAGTGATGACCAAGGGCTACTTGATGGTCACATGATACCCTTTTGAATCATACTATCAAACTTGGCCTTGGCAATAGCTAACTGTCCCGGGACTAACTGTTGGGGTCTGCAGGATAATGGTGGCCCCTTCGTGATCTTTATTTAGTACACTGTGCTATGCTTCACTTCCTTAGGCATACCTGCAGGTTTTGTCAGTGCCAAAAAATCCTGAAGTAAGGCAGCATACTCGCTGTCTGGTGCTTCAGCCAGCTTGGCGGATTGGATGGTTGTTTGGCACTGGAACCCTACAACCATCAGTCCAGTGGTTTGGTCTACAGGCATGTGTTGGCAATGTCAGACAGGAAGTCCACTCCTGGGTATGTGCAGGAGTTAGTACAGTGACAAGCTTGATCACCAAATCTTCTGTGAGACCAGTATATCCCCTGCTATGTTTCAGTCACAGGCACAAATGAGGCAGTTGATGCTCTGCTGCATGAGTACTTCAGGTATCTTGGTGGCCCTTAATCACTGTTGATGTTACATTGAGACATCAATTGGCTAATGTGTTGTGTCAACATATTGATGTTTTCTGTCAGAGCATCGTAGTCAGCACACGAAACTGTGGCTGATGTGCCCACACATTGCACAGTTGCTATGTTAATAGGTGCAGGTGAGATAGCGTCCTGTACCGTGTCTGTTAGCTCAGCCACTGTGTCTAAAAGCAGTTTCGATGGTGAAGCTATTATTGCTTTGATGGCAGTTGGCAACTGACTGCTCCAGATGGTTCTCAGCAGGCTGTCAGGTACAGTACCAACATCAATCTTACTTCGGAGGTGCCGCAACTGCGACAGTTTACAATCTCCTATGTCCTCCTGCATCATAACTTGGTGGAGGCACTCTTCTTGCAAAGCTGTTACTCTGCAGATAAGTTCTGCTTTGAGCCGATCATAGGCATTACTCTCTGGCAGTGCGGTAATGATGTATTGCATTTCACATCAGAACTTGGTGGAGGCATTCTTCTTGTGAAGCTGATACTCTGAGGATAAGTTCTGCCTTGAGTTGGTCATAGGAATTAGTCCCTGTCAGTGCGGTAATCACGTATTGCATTTCAGCCACATAGTGATGACTGAGCTGGTCCATGACCAGTGCAAACTTGGTAGTGTTGGCAGTTATCCCAGAGTAAAAGAAACTAGCTTCAACTTGCGCAAACCATGGTGCTGGATTGTGAGGCCAGAAGGGTGATAGTCTAACAGTGAGTCTGGACACAGAAGGGTTGGTCGTGGTCAGATTTTCTGTGATCTTACAGTATCACTGTATTTTGTGCATCAGGCAGGCGATAAATCATGTAGGAGTCACCAGTTTGATCTTAGGGCTAGGTACTGGCCTGTCTGACCAGTTGGCCTGCTAGCTTCTGATAGATAATGCACGACGTTATCTCCAATGCTGAGATGAAAAGATCTTTATTCATTCATTTGGCAATTAATACAGGATTTCTTTTAGATGCAGTGTACGTCAAGACAAGACTCACACAAAAACGAGTAAGTGACTTGTTGACTGGTTACTCAAGAACTAAGTATGAAAAAGGTACTTAAGAACTAAAATGGAGAAAAAAGAACATGTAAAACACTATATACTAAGAGTAAATGGCACGAAGTAACGGACAAAACACAGCGCTCCTAGCGGCTGGCATAGAACTAATTTATCCATGGAAAATAAAATACTTGTGGTGTGGCACATGGGTGATGCATTCATGAACCAAACTGCTCTGCACTGCAATGCTAATTGTGGTTGCTACAGATATATCATAGCAACACATTAAATGTACAAGAAGGTTTATAGCACTTTTGTACATACAAATTCTATTGGAGCACCCAGTTCTATTGGAGGACCCAGTTCTGTCACAGAACATCACAGAACATTATTAGACATGGACTGCACAGAAACTGACTAGATTCACTGCCAATATCAAAAGAAAAGAATGATGCACCAGCAGCATATGAGAAAGATGCATCTCAGGCTACAACTCATGAGGAAGAAACTACATTATAAACAGCTTGTGAAGGATCATCTTCACTGACAGCAGCAGAAGCACCAATCGAAAATGAAGAAACACTAATGCAACCATCAGTATCGTAAACAAAAGAGCAAAAGAGACAACATCAGCAGTCGATCTTCTGGCAGCTGCTGGGACAGTACCTACATGTATGCAACAAGCATCATATCAGACTGCTTGCTCTCCCCCCACCCCCCCTCCACCCCTCCCTAGTTCACCCTCTCTCTATCTCTCTCTCTCTCTCTCTCTCTCTCTCTCTCTGTTCTCTCTGGGATACCCACATTTTCAATGTAGCCTGTTTTAATTTTTACTTTTTATGCTTATACTGGCTGCTTTATTTATATATCTTTACAAGATATAACTTTATAAATTTAGAAAATATTTCTATCATAACAAAAATGTAACTGTAATCTCCTTTTGCCTCTGGAGATTAACCAGAGAAGCCAGCTCTCACCAGTTCCATCTGTTCCTTTTCTTTTTTTTTTTTTCAGAATTAAGTTCCCTGTGTACTCTATACATGTTTGGTTTCTGACTTTCACACACTGCCATTTGTCATGAGTGGCTCATTTTTCCTAACTCTTCTCATATGGTTGTAAAAATGTAAATGTTCCTGAATCTTTTGAATGTACATTAAGGTTCCACAGCACCCAATATATTTGTGTACATACATTATCAGAATATCTTATACTGCTCTGACTAACATAACTTCCATGTATCATTCTGTGGACTATTTCTCCTAAATAACACTCTCTTGTGAACCTTATAATGTTGTGCTGCCTTGTCCTTTCCTTTCTTTCTCAAATAACTCTTTACAAGTCTGCAATTCTCATCGCGGTTTTGGTTTCTTCTTACTTCATTACAAATTTTCCCAATTTCTTTTTTAATCTCTAAGTACTTTCATATACATAATTTTTAAACATCTTCCTTCTTCTCCACTGCTGTCTTCACCTTCACCCCCATGGTTGTTTATACAGAGCATCTGCAATGAGATTTTCCTTTCCTTTTACATATTTCACTAAATAATCAAACCGTTGTAAGCAAAGTGCCCATCTTTTGATCCTAGGTTGATGCAGTTTACATCATGTAGATAACTTAAACATTTATGATCAGAGTATGCAGTGATTTTGTGCCCCAGTAAATAGTTCCTAAATTTAGTAAAAGCCCACTGAATCGCCAAAAGTGCTTTTTCAGTGACAGTGTAATTATTTTCATGTTGTTACAGTGTTCTGCTGGCAAAAGCTATGGACTGCTCCTCTACTTTACAACTACTTCTTTCTCTTGAAATAAATAAGTTCCCAGTTCTGTTTCCTCACTGTCAGTCAAAAACAAAATGGGAATGTCAGGTCTAACTTATATAAAATTTTGCTATCACAGAAGTGTCTCTTTATCTCATACAGAATTGTTTATGTGGTTTTAGTTTAAGTTTGCACTGGTAAGTCTTTACTCTTCCAAACTTCTTATTAAATACATCATAATATTTCCACAAAAATTTTCTTAAATCCTCTTTCTGTTTCTGGTCTAGTTTTTCTGCACTTTCTGCTTCAGCTTTCACAGAAGTATGGTACTGTTCATCATCTTCCCTTTCCTTAAGGCAATACTCCTCTTCTTCATAGCAGCCTCTCTTATCTGCATATTCCAGCCCCCTGACTTTATTAATACTGTTTGTGGAGTTCAATGTGATTAATTTTGTCTGGGAAGAAACCTCACTTCTAGATGCTGTAAAAATTACTTCCTTGTTTGTCTAGTAGAATCCTACTTTTGCTTGTATAATACAACCCCTGCCCATAATAATATTCTTTATCAACTCTGGGATCACAGGGCAACCTAGTAAATTGCTACGCAGTTAGTTCTAAATTGCAGTAATATTTGTTTATTCACAATTTTGCTATATCTCCCAGTGGCTCCTCTTATTTTAATCCCTATCAGAAGTGACTCAACAAAATTTGAATTATGTTTAATTCTATCCCTAGTTTTTCAGACACTCCACAAGTTCAACTTTCAGAGCCAGTTACATACTTACCTTCCCACAGTGCTTAAGCAATTTCTAAAATTTGAGGCACCAGAATGCACCTCTTCAACCACGGTAACTCAGCCTCCCCCTCCCCCCCCCCCCCTTTCCACCTGGGCATACAATAAAACTACAAGATTTCATATAAACAACACATACTACCATCTGTTACTTGAGCAGTTACACTTTGCTCCCTAGCTCCGCTTTGTACATATCAACAAAACTCAGTAGTCATCCTGATTATGATGTCACATTTTGAACAGCTTCTGGCCACAATGTTCAAATGTTTCCACTGTAACATCTCACTGAACTTATCTTGTGACAGCCAGAGCGAGAGCACCAGCAGCAGCGAGTACTGTTTGTATAAAGCGTTTATTTTGCATTTTGTTTACGACCTTCCACTAAGGAAGGGATTCTATTTGTGTTTATCTGCTCTGCATAGTAACTAACAGTTCTTGATAAAACTTTACGTAGTTTTCGTGTTAGATTTCTTAGTGTTTTCTTGATCGTTTAGAACAGAAAGCGCCCTAAAACCGTCTTTTGTTTGTTTCGCGGCCGTTAGCCACTAGTCACTTGAATCAGCAGTTGTCTTGTGACAGCCAGAGCGAGAGCACCAGCAGCAGCGAGTACTGTTTGTATAAAGCGTTTTTGTACTTATTTGCTGCGCTTAGCTTTTAAATAGTTTTTCTGGGAAAACCTAGCGTAGTTTTCGCGTCTCGTATTTCAGTGAGTGTTTCTTGATTATCAGAGTAGCTCATCAGAAGATTATCTTGGGAATTTGTCACCGTATAGAGTAGGGTAAACATAGTCATGTGTAGGGACTGTGGTTGTTGTGAGCGGACGCAAGGAGAATTGGCCACTCTTCGGGGGCAGGTGGAGGCTTTGTCTGTTAGGCTCATCGAGCTCGAGGCGCAGGCGTCGGCTCATAGTGGCGTTGGGGCAACTGTGGTGAGACCTATGCCTACTTCGGTGGCCTTGGAATCACATGGAACCCCTGATGTCGCTGCGTCTTCCGGCAGTGAGCATCTTACCGGTCAGCCATCACTCCAGGGTGAACGGCGGACAGTGGTTGGCTCGCGCGTGCCTGGCCGAAAGGCGAAGGTGGGATCTGGCCGCGTGGCAGCTGCCTTACCCCTTTCCAACAGGTACGGGGTGCTTCCTAGTGGTGATGACATCGTTTCCGAGCCACCGCAGGATGCCTCGCCTGTTGGGCCAGTGGCCGATTCTCCGGCAAGGTCCCGACAGTCACATAGGGCGGGCCTATTAGTTATAGGGAGCTCCAACGTTAGGCGGATTATGGAGCCCCTCAGGAAAATAGCGGGTAGGTCGGGGAAGAATGCCAGTGTGCACTCGGTGTGCTTGCCGGGGAGTCTCGTCCGTAGTGTGGAGGAGGCCCTTCCGGCAGCTATTGAACGCACTGGGTGTGACCGGCTGCAGATAGTAGCACATGTCGGAACGAATGACGCCTGCCGCTTGGGTTCTGAGGCCATCCTTGGTTCCTTCCGGCGGCTGGCTGATTTGGTGAAGACAACCAGCATCGCACGCGGAGTGCAAGCTGAGCTTAATATCTGCAGCATAGTGCCCAGAGTCGATCGTGGTCCTCTGGTTTGGAGCCGTATGGAGGGTCTAAACCAGAGGCTCAGACGACTCTGCGACTATAATGGTTGCAAATTCATTGACCTCCGTTATTGGGTGGAGAACTGTAGGGCCCTCCTAGACAGGTCAGACGTGCACTACACACCGGAAGCAGCTACTAGGGTAGCAGAGTACATGTGGCGTGCACACGGGGGTTTTTTAGGTTAGAGGGACCCCCCCTTGGGCGAAACGATAAAATACCTGACGGCTTACCAGAGAGGACATTATCATCGTTGATAAAGAACGTCCGTCCTCAGAGACCAAAAACAGGAAAAGTTAACGTAATATTGGTAAACTGCAGGAGTATCCAGGGCAAGGTTCCTGAATTAGTATCTCTTATTGAAGGAAATAGTGCGCATATAGTATTAGGAACGGAAAGTTGGTTAAAACCGGAAGTGAACAGTAACGAAATCCTAGACACAGAATGGAATATATACCGCAAGGATAGGATAAACGCCAATGGTGGAGGAGTATTTATAGCAGTAAAGAATTCAATAATATCCAGTGAAGTTATTAGCGAATGCGAATGTGAAATAATCTGGGTTAAGTTAAGTATCAAAGGTGGGTCAGATATGATAGTCAGATGCTTCTATAGACCACCTGCATCAGCAACCGTAGCAGTTGAGCGCCTCAGAGAGAACCTGCAGAACGTCGTGAAGAAGTTTCGTGATCATACTATTGTAATAGGGGGAGACTTCAATCTACCAGGTATAGAATGGGATAGTCACACAATCAGAACTGGAGCCAGGGACAGAGACTCTTGTGACATTATCCTGACTGCCTTGTCCGAGAATTACTTCGAGCAGATAGTTAGAGAACCAACTCGTGAAGCTAACGTTTTAGACCTCATAGCAACAAATAGACCGGAACTTTTCGACTCCGTGAATGTAGAAGAGGGTATCAGTGATCATAAGTCAGTGGTTGCATCAATGACTACAAGTGTAATAAGAAATGCCAAGAAAGGAAGGAAAATATATTTGCTTAACAAGAGTGATAGGGCACAAATCGCAGAATATCTGAGTGACCACCATCAAACGTTCATTTCTGAGGAAGAGGATGTGGAACAAAAATGGAAAAAATTCAGAAACATCGTCCAGTACGCCTTAGATAAGTTCGTACCGACTAAGGTCCAAAGCGAGGGGAAAGATCCACCGTGGTATAACAATCATGTACAAAGGTACTACGGAAACAAAGAAAGCTTCATCATAGGTTTAAGAGTAGTCGAATCATAGCTGATAAGGAAAAGCTGAACGAAGCGAAAAAGAGCGTAAAGAGAGCAATGTGAGAAGCATTCAACGAATTCGAACATAAAACATTGGCAAACAATCTAAACAAGAACCCTAAAAAGTTTTAGTCATATGTAAAATCGGTAAGCGGATCTAAATCCCCTATTCAGTCACTCGTTGACCACGATGGCACCGAAACAGAGGACGACCGAAGAAAGGCAGAAATACTGAATTCAGTGTTCCGAAACTGTTTCACTGCGGAAAATCGTAACACGGTCCCTGACTTCAGCCGTCGCACGGACGCCAAAATGGAAAATATTGAAATAAACGATATCGGAATTGAAAAACAACTGCTATCACTTAGTAGCGGAAAAGCATCCGGACCAGACGAGATACCCTTAAGATTCTACAGTGATTATGCTAAAGAACTTGCCCCCTTTCTATCAGCAATTTATCGTAGATCGCTGGAAGAACGTAAAGTACCTAGCGACTGGAAGAAAGCGCAGGTCGTTCCCATTTTCAAGAAGGGTCATAAATCAGATGCGAATAATTATAGGCCTATTTCGCTTACGTCAATCTGTTGTAGAATAATGGAACATGTTTTGTGTTCTCGTATTATGACGTTCTTAGATAATACAAATCTCCTTCATCATAACCAACATGGATTCCGTAAACAGAGATCATGTGAAACTCAGCTCGCCCTATTTGCCCAAGAAATTCACAGTGCCGTAGACACTGGCGAGCAGATTGATGTCGTATTCCTGGACTTCAGGAAGGCATTTGATACGGTTCCGCACTTACGTTTAGTGAAAAAAATAGGACCTTTATTGTTTACAATATACATAAATGACTTAGTTGACAACATCGGTAGCTCCGTGAGGCTATTTGCAGATGACACGGTTGTCTACAAGAAAGTAGCAACATCAGAAGACTCGTACGTACTCCAGGAGGACCTGCAGAGGATTAATGCATGGTGCGACAGCTGGCAGCTTTCCCTAAACGTAGATAAATGTAATATAATGCGCATACATAGGGGCAGAAATCCATTCCAGTACGATTATGCCATAGGTGGTAAATCATTGGAAGCGGTAACGACCGTAAAATACTTAGGAGTTACTATCCGGAGCGATCTGAAGTGGAATGATCACATAAAACAAATAGTGGGAAAAGCAGGCGCCAGGTTGAGATTCATAGGAAGAATTCTAAGAAAATGTGACTCATCGACGAAAGAAGTAGCTTACAAAACGCTTGTTCGTCCGATTCTTGAGTATTGCTCATCAGTATGGGACCCTTACCAGGTTGGATTAATAGAAGAGATAGACATGATCCAGCGAAAAGCAGCGCGATTCGTCATGGGGACATTTAGTCAGCGCGAGAGCGTTACGGAGATGCTGAACAAGCTCCAGTGGCGGACACTTCAAGAAAGGCGTTACGCAATATGGAGAGGTTTATTATCGAAATTACGAGAGAGCACATTCCGGGAAGAGATGGGCAACATATTACTACCGCCCACATATATCTCGCGTAATGATCACAACGAAAAGATCCGAGAAATTAGAGCAAATACGGAGACTTACAAGCAGTCGTTCTTCCCACGCACAATTCGTGAATGGAACAGGGAAGGGGGGATCAGATAGTGGTGCAATAAGTTCCCTCCGCCACACACCGTAAGGTGGCTCGCGGAGTATAGATGTAGATGTAGATATTAAACACACACATGTGCACACGCACACTCACATTCATTGATGCCAGTGCAGTGGCAAATTATAGGTTGTTATGATTTAATATACATGTACTATTTTAGATCACGGGTGCCAACTCATTGCAATGAGTTAAAAAAAAAAGTCCGTAGGAGACGCCAGAATGCTGTTCTGACACATTCTGGCCAAACTTAAGCTTTGCCTTTGTATATCACAATCAGTTTTTTTCTTAGCTTTATACAATAGATATTCCTCTATTTCTTCAAACCCCATAGCATTCACCTCACCATTGCTTATGTGTGGTTCCAGTTTTAGTTGCATAGCACCCACATGCATATGAGATATTTCTAATTTGCTCAAATCATTTTTCATCTCTTCCCATAATTCTGGATGCAAACTTTCACATACCTTTTCTAAGGTATCTTTAATTGCACATTAAAGCAATAATTACTATAAGGTTCCCAAGCTACCCTCAGGATTTTATTATTTATACATTCTTCATGGTCCCTTTCATTTCTACAAGTGCTTACTGTTTTACTGATACCAGCTGCCAAAATTTCTCATTTTTTAAACTTCCCAATCACAGTTTTGGCCTCCCTGAATATGTTCATTACTCTTCTTGTAACTATATTACTCGATTGGATCTGCTTTAATTTCTTCATAAATCATACCACCTAATTCCTCAAAAAATCACTTTCACTCCCTAGCTTTCTTCAATATCTTCAACATCATTATTCTCACGACCATTTCCTGGTACAACCTCCTTAATAATTTCTTTGGAATAATCTTTACTTTTCTCATTACTGCTGCCTGGTATTTGTTCTCTGCTACGTACATGATTGTCACATTCACCAGTCTCAGAATCAGAAACAGCAACTTTGCCTTTTATTTCTACTACCTACTCAGCCATAAGCGTATGTATATCAAATTCATCAAACTCTTTATTGGTCATTTCTTCTCCCAGCAAAACTTCATTACTTGATACTGTTGAAAGATTTGTTAGTGAAACTCAGTCCAGTTTTACTTCCTCACTGTGAGTAACTTTTATCTGTCTTTCCCCACACAAATCACAGTTGACTGCCTTCAAAAATTCCCTATCAAAATATATCCCATTCATTTGATATACTCCTCTATTTTGTTGCTTGTATGATCTGAGGTTTCTCCTTTCCTGGTATTTTTTCTGCTGGTCCTTAAACAAAATGTGCATTGGCAGCAGTAGAATCATTCTGTAGTCAACCTCAAATACCAGTGCTCTAAATTTCTTTAATGTTGTCATCCCTCCAGGGATTGCCATGTAAGTTCATGAAGCATCTCCATAATACTCACATTCTGATTGCAAATACCACCAACAAAGTAGCAGCACACCTTTGAGAAGCTTCCATGTCTTTCATCTGAGCTGATGGTGATCCTAAACATTAGAGAAGTACTCAAGGATGGGTCATACTAGTGTTCGGTATGGAATCTGCTGTGTAGATGAGCTACACTTTCTCAGTATTCTCCCATACACATTCCCTGCTATCAACCTGATGTGTTCTTAATATTTCATATCGATTTGCAATCTTTTGCCTAGGTATGTAATTGACATGACTGTGTCAAGCTTGCTGTATTCTATTGTCATGAGACTGTTTTTCTTACTCATCCACATTAACTTATATTTTATATAAAAACAAAGATGAGGTGAGTTACCGAACGAAAGCGCTGGCAGGTCGATAGACACACAAACAAACACAAACATACACACAAAATTCAAGCTTTCGCAACAAACTGTTGCCTCATCAGGAAAGAGAGAAGGAGAGGGAAAGACGAAAGGATGTGGGTTTTAAGGGAGAGGGTAAGGAGTCATTCCAATCCCGGGAGCGGAAAGACTTACCTTAGGGGGAAAAAAGGACGGGTATACACTCGCACACACACACATATCCATGCACACATATACAGACACAAGCAGACATATTTAAATATGTCTGCTTGTGGCTTCTGTTCATCACACCAACTACAAATTCTTTCTCAGTCATCTTGTAATCTCCTACAATCACTCAGCAATGCCAGCTTCCTGTACACCACAGCATCATCAGCAAACAACCAGAAATTGCTGTTCACCCTGTCTGTCAGATCATTTATGTATGTAGAGAATAAGAGTGGTTCTGTAACACCTCCCTGGAGCACCCTTCGCAGTACCCTCATTTCTGATGAATTCTCACCATCGAGAACAATGTACTGGATTCTGTTACTTAAGAAGTCTTCAAGCCACCCATATATCTGGAAACCTAATCTGTATGCTCAGATCTTCATCAATAGTCTGCCATGAAGCACTGTGTTACACAGTTTCCACAAATCTGGGAGTACAGAATCTGCTAGTTGCCCCTCATCCATGGGTTGCAGGATATCATGTAAGAAAAGGGTAAACTGAGTTACATGCAAGTGATGCTTCCTGAATCTGTGCTAATTTGTTGAAAGAAGCTTTTCTATCTCAAGAAAATTGATTACATTCATGTTCAGAATGTTTTCAAAAATTCTGCAGTAAACTGATGTTAAGAATATTGACTGTAATTATGTGGGTCTGTTCTTTTACCTTTATTATATATACACAGACATCAAAAAGAGTATTGTATCACCTCGGTTCCAAGAGTTCTGGAACATGTACAGAAAATTGGAATAGAGATCAACATAAACATCACTTCTTCACTTTTTATTGCTCATGAAAACCACACGTTGTATGTTGTACCACCACACAGCGAGACCTTCAGAGGTGGCTGTCCAGATTCCTGTACACACCAGTACTTCTAATACCTGTAGCATGACCTCTTCTATTGATGCATGCCGGTAGTCGTCATGGCACACTATCCACAAGTTCATCAATGCACTGTGGGTCCAGATTGTCCCACTCCACAATGACGATTCAGCGTAGATCCCTCAGAGTGATTGGTGGGTCACGTCATCCATAAACAGCCCTTTTCAATCTATCACAGGCATGTTTGATAGGGTTCATGTCTGGAGAATGTGCTGGCCACTCTAGTCAAATGATGTTTTTATCCTGAACGAAGTCATTCACAAGATGTGCACAATGGGGGCGTGAACTGTCGTCCATGAAGACAAATGCCTCGCCATCATGCTGCCGATATGGTTGCACTATCAGTAGGAGGATGGCATTCTTGTATCATACAACTGTTACGACACTTACCATGACTACCAGCGGCATACATTGGAACCACATAATGCCACCCAAAAACAGAAGGGAACCTCCACCTTGCTGCATGGGAAGCATTATTCAACATGGCAGTGTTGCTGTCAGGGTTTGTCCGAGACATAATCTGTAGGTAGCAGTCATCCACTGCAGTAGTAGCCCTTGAACATCCTGAGCGAGGTATGTCATCGACAGTTCCTGTCTCTCTGTACTCCTCCATATGTGGACAACATCACTTCGGTTAATTCCGAGATACCTGGACACTTCCCGTGTTGAGAGCCCTTCCTGGCACAAAGTAACAATGTAGATGCAATCAAACCATGATATTGACCATCTAGGCATGGTTGAACTACAGACAACATGAGCCGTGCACCTCCTTCCTGGTGGAATTACTGGAATTGATCAGCTGTTGGACCCCCTTCATCTAATAGGCGCTGCTCAGGCATGGTTGTTTACATCTCTGGGTGGGTTTAGTGACATCTCTGAACAGTCAAAGGGACTGTGATGCAATATCCACAGTCAACGTCTGTCTTCAGGAGTTCTGGGAATTAGGGTGATGCTAAACTTTTTTGATGTGTGTAGAACTCATGTGCTCTTTTTTTCCAGTCACTTGGGACTTTACACTGGGTTTCATGATAAATGCAAGCAAATAAGGGGCAATGACACACAGTAAACCCAAACTGGTGACGATTTTGTTTTCGACTCATTTAGTTGCTTCACTATGCCAGGGATGCTTATTTCTATGTGTTACATGAATGAGTTTGTGTGACAGTTAACCTTTAGATTTCTTCTATTGACACCTCAGTATGATTGATGAGTGACTTTGTAACGGGACAGCCTCCTCAAGCATTACTATTCCTCAACACTAGTTGTCAATATCAGTAATATTTTTCTAATCTCGGACAGGTTAGTAGTATCTCCGCTGCTTTTCTGAAAGAATTTCATATAATTTTATAGACAATATTTTATGTTTCAAGCTAAAATTTATAAATAGAAATTATTATTTTATTATTATTTTGGATACTGTAACTTATTAATACTAGTTCTGAATATACAGTTAAAATTATTCTTTTTAGAAACATTTGAAATTATGAATTATTTGGCACATTTAAAATTTCTACTATTAATTAGACAATCTAGTACTGTTTATTATGTTTATTTTTGGATCATTTACGAAATAATAATTGAAACTAACAGAAATTCATTTGTCAAGAAAAACTGTAAACCCTCTGGACTATTCTTATTACCCCAGAGTGAAGCAAACAATGTAATTTTGGCTTTGTTAATGTGAAAATTCAAAAGACTTGATATACAAAAGTGTGACATAATTAATGTAAAAACAAAAATTCTGCAATGACAATCTGCAAAATTATTTAGATCAATCCAATCATGAGGACCTAAAATGTGAGGATTTCAGCATCAGCAGTCTTATACTGACTAACCAGAGTATCCATCTGTATAACACAAGGAAAAAGCAAGACATACATCTTCAACATGCATACACAACAATAAAACAGAATGGGCCACTGCAAACAGGGAGCATACTGTGCAATAAGCTATCTAATAACACTGAAACAATAAAAGATGCTTCAAAATTTAAAACTGCTGTTCATAAATATTTATTGCAAAAGTGTTGTTATAATACAGATGAATATCTTGAAACAAAAAAAATTTTTTGTGTGTACTATGTACATTGTATGTAAACCCAAATGCCTTAATGCAGAAGTGTGTCATCTTTACTCTTTTACTTTAGTAATAGATTTTCATATGTATATAGTACTTTTGAATTTCCATATTAGTTGCTTATATGTTTCTTTCCATTAATAATGTGAATGTCTTTAGAAATAATGTGCAATTATGAATTTTTCACAAGCTATCCACCTATACACTTTTGTGTTTCTTGGCATTACACACATATCATCTCGTCTCCATTTTTGACTTGTCCTGTATCATCATGTGCTTCTCTGCACACAATACGTGATCTACAGGATAAACGAAATTACAATTACAATTACAAAACTAGAGAAAAATGAAGATAGATAACAATAGCAAATTTAGGGCAGTTAATGACCAGTTAACTGAAATAAGAACTGAAAACAATAACAGAATGGACAGAGTACAATATCCGATAGATCAACTTATAATCATGTTTCAGAGTTCAAAATAAATTGTCAGAGGGATTAAAAATGGTGAATGAAAAAGTTGATATTTTAGAAAATAAATATATTGTTTTGGAAAATGTGTTTGTAGCTGAGTCAACAAAACAATGAAAGAATGCTGATGACATCAGAGCTCAACAGAAGACCATAAGGGAAAAAACTCAACAAGATATCGCCAGTTTAAAATACAAAATTTTAAAGTATGCTAACTAATGTAACTGTTTTGATAAAAAATTTCAACAGTTCAGGAAATTTGCATTCACAAAAATCTGTGTGCAAACAATGGTATTGCATGGTCCAACATTCCTATCAAAAGTTTTCCATCAGAAAACTTACATCAGTGGATTTTCTGCACCACTCCAGAGATACTTTTGTGTCAAGCATGAATGACAATCAAAAAATTAAATTTGTTAAAAGATTTCTTGAAGGTAATGCTCTGTCATGGGTAAATTTAAATGAAGTGAGAGGAAAACATATCAGAGTTCCGAGAAAAGTTTTTTGAATAAATTTTGGTTGGAATCTGAACAGGGGAGAATCAAAAGTGAATTTTTGAATGGTCCTAATTATAGGAATAGGGACAGCACTTTGAAAGAGTTTTGTAAGAACAAACTTAAAAAATTAGCACATCCTGGCAAACCATTTGAGGAAACGACCATGATTGATGCACTTAAAAGGAGATTACCAGAAATATAGCAGTGGGATTTAATACACGGACCTGATGATTGTCTTGAACAATTTTTATGATATGTTGACAGGCTGGATAGGGCAGTAGAAAGAAGTATGTACCATACTAATCAGAATGATAGAAATCACAATGGGAGTAATCACAGAAACAGAGATAAAGGTAACTTCTATCAGGATCAAAGTGTCAATAGAGAGAGAAATTCTGAACATCAGCAGGCTAGAAATAATGGGGATAACCATGAGCATTTTAATAGAAGAAACAATCATAGAAGTAACTACTCGAGAAACGGCAGTTCACCACAATGTAGGTGCACTGTTTTGGGGCAAGGAAACGTAACAATCACAGGATCCCCAAGCTACACTTGCAATTAGACAATAATAACAGTCCCCAACAATCAATCTTTCCTTCTCATCCCATACGGTAAGTCTCCCCCGACCTGTGGTTCTGGGTAACTTTTCTAAAATTTACACCTCTCCCTAGACCACTCCGGTCATTTTACTTCACATCTCTTCCATCCCCTTCAACACTTCTGCCTGCAGAAGGAGCCACTGGCTCTGAAAGCTTGCCAATTTCAACTGGCTTTTATGTGTGTGTTCTTCCACCATTTGGTGTGTAGATTTTTTATCTAAGCAGTTAAATAATTTTGTCAATAACTGAGTGTTGATGATACAATACACAGATCTGAAACTGAATAGAAGGAACATCAGATTTCTCATTTATGTTTTGATCAGAAGTTTTGGGATACTATGTTTAATTATGGTGATGTGGATGCTAATCACAAACTACACTGTGGAAATAATGGGAATTTTGATGTAGTATTTACTAATGATTTCTTTTCTTGGTTGGATTGCAGTATTGTTGATATATGTAAACCAGATGATGACTGTATTGGATCTGAACTAGGTGATATTTTTGATGCAGATGTGAATGTAAGCTTTGAAATATCTGAGGCTGGTAAGATGCTGAGTCACAGATAGGCACAACAAAAAGACTCTCACAAGTAAAGCTTTTGCCTATTAAGGCCTTTGTCAACAATATATTCATAGACACACACACTCATGCAAATGCAACTCACACACATGACTGCAGTCTCAGGCAACTGAAACCACATCCTTCATTTCAATGACTGCTTTACAGCCTGTGCCGTAAGGATTCTTCCCACCGACACCAGCTTTTCTGAATTGTGCAGGTGGGAACTTTGCTTGCAATACATCCTATGTTCCCATGATTTTTCCCAGCCTCAACCTTCGTTAGTCACTGTCCTCACCCATCCAGCATCTTCACTGTTCCAATTCCAGCACTACACAACCATCATTTCACCACCACACCCAGTCTTTTTATTTCTTTCCTTTCCCACTACTTCCTGCTCTGCCCCCCACCTCCCACCTTCCCTCTGTCTAACTGTCTAACCTGCAGCACTTCACTTTCTGCCACCCCCACCATACTATCCCTCTCCCTCCCCAACCCTGCATCCTCTTTCCCCCCCACCGAGTCGCCACTCCCATCATGCACTGGTGCTGCTGCTCACAGTGTGGTTTCAGTTGCCTGAGACTGCAGTCGTGTGTGTGAGTTGCTTTTGTGTGTGTGTGTGTGTGTTTATTGTTGATTAAGGCCTTAATGGCTGAAAGCTTTAATTGTGAGGGTCATTTTGTTGTGCCTATCTGCGACTCAGTATGTACGCTATATGGTGAGTAGCAACTTCCCTTCTCATAATATTGAGGTTAGTAAGTCTGAGACTGGTGACATCTTGCAAATGAATGTACGTTAGATAACTGACTTTGATGGAGGTGAGACTTGTATAGTTAGTGATGTTATTGATTATGTAATTTGGGAGGAATATGATGATCAGTATCAGGTATCTGCGGAGTATAAGAATAATGAAGTTTCAGAGTTATTTGTAAATTATGTTGACAACATGCGTAAGGTAAGCAATGTATGTGATGTTGTAAGTGAGGATCATGGAATACCAGTCCAGTTAAAACAGTTTCTGATTAATGTCATGCAGAGTAATGACCCAAACAGTAAAGGTGGTGTATCTGTGAGCCTGGAGAATGAAGGTGAAGAATTTTTTGAAGTTTGTTTGGAAGCAGATTGATGATAAAGGTGCATTCTGGAATAAGTTAGTTATGGTTAGTCAGGATTTGTGTCCCAATTGGTGGGATGAAGTGAAAAAGGATATATACAGGAAGTGTAATTTTGACAATAAGGTGTTCTGTGTTCCTTCTGTAACAAGTAAGTTAGTTGTGCCATGGAATCTGTTCATTGTGTTCAATCTTTATCTCACAACATGAGTAATCAGAGTAATGTTACGATACCTGTAAAGTTGATAAAACCTTATGAAGACAGTGGGGATGGAGCATTTGATGAAATTGAAAGTGATATTTTGCATGAAGTGTCTGACAACAAAGAAGATGATTGAGTTTTGGGTGTTCTTGCATTAAAATTAAGACTGATCAGTGGGAAGGTATCAGTCTGATAAGCAGCCTGATTTGTGGTTTATCTGAACACTTAGGGAAAAAATCAAGCATAGTAAGAATTTCATGGAAATGTCCATTGTAGGTGTAAAGAGAAGAGGCACTACAGATAAGCAAAGCAAACTGGTAAAATCTCAGGCACTGTTAATTATTAGTGTAGAAGACAAGACCTTTGAACATGGAGCATAGTGATCCCTTGTCTGGAAGAAAATATACACTGTATTTGCAGGTTAATAAAACTTCCGGTATAAGAAGTCACCCCTCATTTTGCCAATGGCCATGCCAAAGAGGGCGGAGAAGTGGATAGAGGTTCAGGGCACCCTCTTGTCCTTGGGGTGGGAAACTGCCCCTAAACGCAGAAGAATCAGCAATGATCAATGGCATGAGGATGCAGAAGGCACTGGAAAACACTGAATTTAAGACACATAATGTGTATCCACAGGACATGTGGCCTGGAATCGAAGAAGTGTCTTGATAATCTCTCCATTGGCAAAAGATTCCAGAATAGTCCCTCATTCGGCTCTCTGGGAGTGGACTGTCAAGGTGGAGGTTACCATAAGTAAAAGATTGAATAATCAATGAAAGGATAATGTTCTATGAGTTGGGCCTGGAATGTCAGAAGCTTGAACATGGTAGGGAAACTAGAAAATCTGAAATGGGAAATGCAAAGGCTCAAACTAGATATAGTAGGGGTCAGTGAAGTGAAGTGGAAAGAAGACAAGGATTTCTATTCAGATAAGCATAGGGTAATATCAACAGCAGCAGAAAATAGTTTAATTGGAGTAGGATTCATTATGAATAGGAAGATAGGGCAGAGAGTGTGTCACTGTGAAATGATCAGTGATACGGTTGTTCTTATCAGAATCGACAGCAAACCAACACCAACAATGATAATTCAAAGTATACATGCCGCCACTGCAAGTTGAAGATGAAGAGACAGAGAAAGTGTACGAGGATATTGAAAGGGTAATACAGTATGGAAAGGGGTATGAAAATCTAACAATCATAGGAGACTGGAATGCAGTTGTAGGGGAAGGAGTAGAAGAAAAGGTTACAGGAGAATATGGGCTTGGGGAAAGGAATGAGAGAGGAGAAAGACTAATTGAGTTCTGTAAAAAGTTTCTGCTATTAATAGTGAATACTCTGTTCAAGATTCACAAGAGGAGGAGGTATACTTGGAAAAGGCTGGGTGATATGGAAAGATTTCAGTTGGATTACATCATGGTCAGACAGAGATTCCGAAATCAGATACTGGATTGTAAGGCGTACTCAGCAGCAGACATAGACTCAGATAACAATATAGTAGTGATGAAGAAGAGGCTGAATTTTAAGACATTAGTCAGGAAGAATCAATACACAAAGAAGTGGGATATGGAAGTACTAAGGAATGACAAGATACACTTAAAGTTCTCTATGGCTATAGATACAGCAGTAAGGAATAGCTCAGTAGGCAGTACAGTTGAAGAGGAATGGGCATCTCTGAAAAGGGCCATCACTGAAGTTGGGAAGGAAGGCATAGGTATAAGGAAGGTAACTGTGAAGAAACCATGGGCAACAGAAGAAGTACTTCAATTGGTCAATGAAAGGAGGAAGTACAAAAATGTTCAGGGTAACTCAGGAATAGAGAAATACAAGTTGCTGAGGAATGAAACAAATAGGAAGTGCATGGAAGATGAGAAAAAATGGCTGCAGGAAAAATGTGAAGACATTGAAAAAGAAATGATTGTCAGAAGGACAGACTTAGCAAACAGAAGAGTCAAAACGATCTTTGGTGACATTAAAAGCAAGGGTGATAACATTAAGGGTGCAATGGGAATTCCACTGTTAAAGGCAGAGGAGAGAGCAGATAGGTGGAAAGAATACATTGAAAGCCTCTATGAGAGGGAAGATTTGTCTGATGTGATAGAAGAAGAAACAGGAGTCTATTTAGAAGAGACAGGTGATCCAGTACTGGAATCAGAATTTAACAGAGCTTTGGAAGAGGTAAGCTCCAATTAATCAGTAGGGATATATAACATTCTACATCTACATCTACATGACTACTCTGCAATTCACATTTAAGTGCTTGGCAGAGGGTTCATCGAACCACAATCATACTGTCTCTCTACCATTCCACTCCCGAACAGAATGCAGGAAAAACGAACACCTACACCTTTCTGTTCGAGCTCTGATTTCTCTTATTTTATTTTGATGATCATTCCTACCTATGTAGGTTGGGCTCAACAAAATATTTTCGCATTCGGAAGAGAAAGTTGGTGACTGAAATTTCGTAAATAGATCTCGCCGCGACGAAAAACGTCTTTGCTTTAATGACTTCCATCCCAACTCGCGTATCATATCTGCCACACTCTCTCCCCTATTACGTGATAATACAAAACGAGCTGCCCTTTTTTGCATCCTTTCGATGTCCTCCGTCAATCCCACCTGGTAAGGATCCCACACCGCGCAGCAATATTCTAACAGAGGACGAACGAGTGTAGTGTAAGCTGTCTCTTTAGTGGACTTGTTGCATCTTCTAAGTGTCCTGCCAATGAAACGCAACCTTTGGCTCACCTTCCCCACATTATTATCTATGTGGCCGCGAGTGTAGAAGTGTGTGAATCTAACTTGAGAAATAGTTATAATTATGCTGTTAAAAAGCGTGTTTGTAAGAATTGTAACACTGAAATTACAACGCTAAAAGAATGAATTGCTAGCTTACAATTCATAGTTAGTTCCTTAAGAAGCGATATTGACTCACTCAAGAAAGAAAATCGGGATCTGCGATCGAAGCCAACACTAAGTGAAGTGATGCAAGACAAAAGTAATATATCGTCCGAGTGGGTAAAAGTGCCGTACAAAAATAGTGTTCCAACTACAAAAAGAACAACAAAGTCTGCTAAAACTGTCACATTTTCGGAGAAAAACAAATATCATGTTTTGCAAACAAGTGACTGTGATAACGACTCTCCAAATGATCGTAAACTTGAAAAAGACAGTGAACTGAAAATGAATAGCATTTTTTCAAATAATGTCAACAACAAACACAGATCATCAGGGAAAAAGAGTAGTGTACTATTACTAACAGACAGTCATGGCAGGAATCTATCCAGCATGCTCCATGAGAAAAATCGCGACATAGCAGTGACTAGTGTAGTGAAACCGGGAGCAGGATGTAAAAATGTTGTAGACATTAACTCTCAGATGAAATTAATGCAAGAAAATGACTTTATCGTCTGTATAATGGGTTCAAACGATGTGGCAAAAAATGAAGCAGAGGTTTGCGTGAAAACGCTACAGAATTTTTTACAAGCTAATAAATGCAGAAACACAGTAGTTGCCACACTTCCTCATAGGCATGATCTGATTTATAGTTCGTGTGTAAACAAAGAAATTCGGAAAACAAACATTAAAATAAGGAAACTGTGTTCTCAATACACTAAGTGCGATGTACTGGATATAAGCAAGCTACATGGAAATCTGCACACGAAGCATGGAATGCATTTCAACTATGATGGGAAAAGATTTGTTTGTGATCGTGTTAGTGAAATAATCAAAGAAAGACTTGTAAGGGATAGAACAATTTATGAGCTTCCTGAACATCCTTCCAACAGTGAGGAAAACAAAATAAACAAGAAAGAAGAACGAAAATACAACGCTGCTGACGTTCCTAATTTAATCTAGAGGTATGTGATGCTGTAAATATGATTCCCAATTACCAAATCGTGAATACGCCCGAACTAAAAATTTATCACCATAATGTGCAATCCCTGCATAATAAGATCGATGAAATTAACGTTCTATTAACACATGAACTTAATGATATCTCAGTGTTATGCATTTCTGAGCACTGGCTTAACCCAGAATTAATCCAGAATACGAAAATAAACAAATTTGTCTTGGCTGCATACTACTGCAGGAAAAACAGCAAACAGGGTGGGGTAGCAATTTACACAAAGGATAATGTAGATTTTATTACACTACCTGACTTAACTAGGGCAAATGTCAAAAAGGATTATGAAGTTGCAGCTATAAAAATTACTCAGTTCAACCTGGTTATTGCTACAGTTTACCGATCACCGTCCGGGAATTTTGAACTTTTCTTAAACAAAATGGAGTCATTGCTAAATAAAGTAAATAAAATGGATTGTGAATTGATAATCTGTGGTGACTTCAATATTGACTTCCTCACGAATAGTGGAAATAGGGAGACCATCTTGAACCTTGCAACGTCCTACAATTTAAAGGCTGAAGTAAAAGCAGCTACCCGAGTATCAGAAACTTGTCAAACAGCTCTTGATCAGTTTCTAGTAAAGAAGAGTTTACACAACACCTCACTAAAAATTTTCAATGCAGGTTTTAGTGATCATCTGGCTCAAATATTAAGCATAAAAGTACAAGGCAGTATTATTAACAACATGTCTTTTAGAACAAAATATCGAAGCTATAATCAGCATAATGTGAACTACTTCAACAACTCATTACAGAAAGAAAAATGGCTAGGAGTGTACAAAATGAACGATATAAATGAAAAATTCGACACTTTCATTGATACATTAACCCATTTCTTTGAACTTGCATTCCCACTGAAAACATTAACCATACGGGGAAACTCTAGAACAAACAGCTGGATCACAAAGGGAATAAGGGTTTCATGCCAGAAGAAAAGACTACTTCATGAAATATGTAACTCGAAAAATTCCTCACCTGTAGTACGCTCATACTATAAAAAATACTCCACAATATTAAGAAAAGTAATAAAAGCAGCAAAAATAATGCATAATGATGAAATCATTTATAATTCAGCTAATAAATCAAAGGCTATGTGGAGTGTTATAAAAAAAGAATGTGGAGAATACAGACAACCTTGGAAAAATATAACACTATCACATAAAAATAAAAAAGTAACAAACCCCTTAGAAGTAGCTAACACATTTAACAACTTTTTCACAGGTGTTGCTGAAAATATGTTACAATCAAACTTTAAGAGCATCCAGGCAAATGAATATAAAATAAGTACATGTAGAGGATCAATGTACATCAGTTCTGTTTCACAAGATGAAGTAGCTAAAGCAATAAAAGGACTAAAAAATTCCAAATCGGCAGGTATTGATGGTATACCTGCAACAATGTTAAAGAAGAGCGCATCAAACCTAATTAAGTACTCACACATTTATGCGACTGCTCACTTCAGGCAGGCACTTTCCCTGATGTGTTAAAAACATCAAAAGTTATTCCTGTATATAAAAAAGGGGATAAAGACAATGTAAATAACTACAGACCCATCACAATTTCCTCCTGCATCTCTAAAGTACTGGAAAAAGTTATGTATGAGAAACTTATGAAATTTATAAATAAAAACAGCATCCTATGTAATGAACAACATGGATTCAGAAATAAGAGGTCAACGACAACTGCTGTCTATGAGTGCATCAATTCTATCCTAAACCTGATGGACAAAAAACAGGAAACAATAGGAGTCTTTATTGACTTGTCAAAAGCTTTTGACATGGTGGACCATAAAATTCTGCTATCAAAGCTAGAAAGATATGGTATTCGAGGTCTGTCCAACAAGTGGATCAGTTCCTTCCTGACAAATCGTATGCAGGCAGTGTGCGTCAAGCACACAAATATTGAACTAAAAACTATATCTAATCACTTATCTGACTATAAACAAATAAAATGTGGTGTACCCCAAGGATCCGTATTGGGACCCCTTCTGTTTCTTCTGTACATAAATGATCTAAGCTTAAATATTGATGCACACAAATCAATCATATTTGCAGATGACACCACGATTCTACTAAATGGAGACGACGATGAACAGTTACAACAGACAGTAAACATGGTCACGAAACAACTTAGCAGCTGGGCACAGAGTAATCAGCTTGTAATAAACAGTAAGAAAACCGTTGCTCTAAAATTCCACAATGTTCCTAACAAGGACATGTTTATCCCATCAGTCTCTATCAATGACGAACCAGTTGGTAACAGTACTGAAACCAAATTCTTAGGACTTTGGCTGCAGAGTAACATCAGATGGAATAAGCATATTGAATGTCTCAAAGCAGAACTGAGCAAAACATGTTATCTTCTTTGTTCATTAAAATCATGCTGTAGTGAGAAAACAGTATTGAATGCATATCATGCGTACTTTCATTCTCGTCTTAGATATGGGGTCACCTTCTGGGGAAACTCTAAAATAGCTAATAGCACTTTTAAACTACAAAAAAGGGCCATTAGAATCTTGTTTGGGTGCAAGCCTAGAGACTCTTGTAAACCCCTGTTTAAGAAATCTGGTATTCCCCCATTACTGTGTGTATACATTATGGAAACCCTTTTGTTCTTTAAATTAAATGTAATACGCAAGGACCAGAGGCTACAAAAAAACTGTGATATACGTGAGCACTTTACCAGACAAAACAGGAACTTACATATGACTCAAATCAGCACAGCACTGTGCCAAAAAGGTACTTTTCACATGGGAGTTAAGCTTTAAAACAAACTTCCTGAAAACATAAAAGCTATCACTGATGTCAATACATTTGGAAAATCTCTAAAGTCATATTTACAGCATCACTGCTTTTATTCCATTGAAGAATATTTAAATTTATGAAATGTGTTATATAAATACTTGTGTGTAAAGTGTATTATTGTAAGCTTAAATATGTATGCCTTGAAATTACTTTCAGCCTGTATATTTATAACTTGACTTGTCCAATGTCTTATGCATAAGCTGCTATGTAGACAACAGGACCAATAAAATACAATCTACAATCCAACTGAAGCTGTTCGTAATTTTAACACCCAGGTACCTAGTTGAATTGACAGCCTTGAGAATTGTACTATTTATCGAGTTATCGAATTCCAACAGATTTCTTTTGGAACTCATGTGGATGGCCTCACACTTTTCGTTATTTAGCGTCAACTGCCACCTGCCACACCATACAGCAATCTTTTCTAAATCACCTTGCAACTGATACTGGTATTTGGATGACCTTACTAGACAGTAAATTACAGCATCATCTGCGAGCAACCTAAGAGAACTGCTCAGATTGTCACCCAGGTCATTTATATAGATCAGGAACAGCAGAGGTCCCAGGACGCTTCCCTGGGGAACACCTGATATCACTTCAGTTTTACTCGATGAGTTGCCATCTATTACTACAAACTGCAACCTTCCTGACAGGAAATCACGAATCCAGTCGCACAACTGAGACGATACCCCATAGGCCCCCAGCTTGATTAGAAGTCGCTTGTGAGGAACAGTGTCAAAAGCTTTCCGGAAATCTAGAAATATGGAATCAACTTGAGATCCCCTGTCGATAGTGGCCATTTCTTCATGCGAATAAAGAGCTAGCTGCGTTGCACAAGAACGATGTTTTCTGAAACCATGACAATTACGTATTAATAGATCATTCCCTTCAAGGTAATTCATAATGTTTGCATACAGTGTATGCTCCAAAACCCTACTGCAAACCGACGTCAATGATATAGGTCTGTAGTTTGATGGATTACTCCAACTACCCTTCTTAAACACTGGTGCGACCTGCGCAATTTTCCAATCTGTAGGTACAGATCTACCGGTGAGCAAGCAGTTGTATATGATTGCTAGGTAGGGAGCTATTGTATCAGCGTAATCTGAAAGGAACATAATCGGTATACAATCTGGACCTGAAGACTTGCCCGTATCAAGCGATTTGAGTTGCTTCGCAACCCCTAAGGTATCTAAGAAACTCATGCTAGTAGCTGTTCGTGTTTCAAATTCTGGAATATTCCATTCGTCTTGCCTGGTGAAGGAATTTCAGAAAACTGTGTTCAATAACTCCGCTTTAGAGGCACAATCGTCGGTAACAGTACCATCGACACTGCGCAGCGAAGGTATTGACTGTGTCTTGCCGCTTGTGTACTTTACATATGACCAGAATTTCTTCGGATTTTCTACCAAATTTTGAGACAATGTTTCTTTGTGGAACCTATTAAAGGCATCTCGCATTCAAGTCCGTGCCAAATTTCGCATGTCTGTAAATTTTAGCCAATCTTCGGGATTTCGTATTCTTCTGAACTTCGCATGCTTTTTCCATTGCCTCTGCAACATCGTTCGGACCTGTTTTGTGTACCATGGGGGATCAGTTCCATCTCTTACCAATTAATGAGGTATGAATCTCTCAATTGCTATTGCTACTATATCTTTGAATTTGAGCCACATCTCGTCTACATTTGCACAGTCAGTTCGGAAGGAATGGAGATTGTCTCTTAGGAAGGCTTCTAGTGACACTTTATCCACTTTTTTTAAAATAAAATTATTTTGTGTTTGTTTCTGGTGGATTTGGAAGAAACGGTATTGAGCCTAGCTACAACGACCTTGTGATCACTAATCCCTGTATCAGTCATGATGCTCTCTATTAGCTCTGGATTGTTTGTGGCTAAGAGGTCAAGTGTGTTTTCGCAACCATTTACAATTCACGTGGGTTCATGGCCTAACTGCTCGAAATAATTTTCGGAAAAGCATTTAGGACAATCTCGGAAGATGTTTTCTTCCTACCACTGGTTTTGAACAAGTATTTTTGCCAACTTATCGAGGGGAGGTTGAAGTCCCCACCAACTATAACTGTATGAGTGGGGTATTAATTTGTTACGAGACTCAAATTTTCTCTGAACTGTTCAACAACTATATCATCGGAGTCTGGGGGTCGGTAGAAGGAGCCAATTATTAACTTAGTTCGGGTGTTAAGTATAACCTCCACCCATACCAATTCGCACAGAGTATCTACTTCGACTTCATTACAAGATAAACCACTGCTGACAGACACAAACACTCCACCACCAATTCTGCTTAATCTATCTTTCCTGAACACCGTCTGAGACGTCGTAAAAATTTCTGCAGAACTTATTTCAGGCTTTAGCCAGCTTTCTGTACCTATAACGATTTCAGCTTCTGTGCTTTCTATTAGTGCTTGAAGCTCGGGGACTTTCCCAGCACAACTACAACAATTTACAACTACAATTCCGACTGTTCCTTGATCCAAGCACGTCCTGTATTTGCCATGCAGCCTTTGAGATTGCAGCTCATCCCATACTTTCCCGAGGCCTTCTAACCTAAAAAACCACCCATTCCACGCCACGTAGCATCCGCTACCCGTGTAGCCGCCAGCTGAGTGTAGTGAACTCCTGACCTATTCAGCGGAACCCGAAACCCCACCACCCTATGGCACAAGTCAAGGAATCTGCAGCCAACACGGTCGCAAAACCGTCTGGGCCTCTGATTCAGACCCTCCACCCGGCTCTGCACCAAAGGTCTGTAGTTGGTTTTGTCAATGATGCTGCAGATGGTGAGCTCTGCCTTCATCTCATAAGCAAGACCGGCAGCCTTCACCAAGTCAGGTAGCCACTGGAATCTAGAGAGAATTTCCTCAGATCCAAAGCAACACACGTCATTACTGCCGACATGTGCCACCACCTGCAGGTGGCTGCACCCTGTGCTCTTCATGGCATCAGGAAGGATCCTTTCCACATCAGGAATGACTCCACCTGGAATGCACACGGAGTGCACACTGGATTTCTTCCCCTCCTTAGCCGCCATATCTCTAAGGGGCCCCATTACGCGCCTAACATTGGAGCTCCCAACTACCAATAAGCCCACCCTGTGTGATTGCCCGGACCTTGAAGGCTGAGAATCATCCTCTGAAACCGGGCAGGCAGCTGCATCTGGCTCAGCCAGAGACACTACCTGAAACCTGTTTCTCAGACGCACCGAGGAGGCTTTCTGATCAGCCTCCGGGGACGTCTTTCGCTGCCTGCCATGCCTTGGAACGACCTCCCAATCAACCACAGGCGAGGGCTCAGCCCCACTGCGGGCAGCAACCGGGGCAAACACAGCGGCAGACCGATCTGTGGACAGATGGGACGAGGTTGACATCCCCGTGATACCCAAGTCCGGCTCTCCATAGTGGTGCCCATTGGCAGCAGCCTCAAGCTGCGCCACCGAAGTCAGCGCCGCCTGCAGCTGTGAGCGAAGGGATGCCAACTCATCCCTCATCCAAACACATCAATCACAGTCCCTGTCCATTCTAATCAATGTTGAACAACAGTTACTGAAACACGAGTCCGTGCCTAGATAATGCAAGGGAAACACGCAAAGAATGTATGAACTAACCTGTACAAAAGCCTAACGACTGTGCTACAATCTGCCTGAATTTACGATTACAGTAACTAAAACTCGAAATTACACCTACTACACGAAACCCACATGCAATTTAAGTAAGAATCTACAAAGTAAACGCAGAGAAGAAGCTATATACGTATCTTTCTGCATTGTCGATGTGCACCAACTGGGAGCTCAGGCCACACTGGTCTCTGAGAGCCTACTAGACAGACAAGTGCCACTGACGTACCAAAACAAAACAAATGCCTAATGACTGCACTACAATCTGCCTGAATTTACGATTACAGCAACTAAACCTCGAAATTACACCTCCTATACGAAACTCACACGCAATTTAAGTAAGAATCTACAAAGTAAACACAGAGAAGAAGCTATATACGTATCTTTCTGCACAGTTGATGTGCACCAACTGGGAGCTCAGGCCACACTCAGAATTTCTAAAATCATTGGGATAATTGGCAACAAAATGACTGTTCATGTTGGTGTGTAGAATGTATGAGTCTGACAACATACCATCTGACTTTTGGAAAAGCATCATCCACACAATTCCAAAGACGACAAGAGCTGACAAGTGTGAGAATTACTGCACAATCACCTTAACAGCTCATAAATCCAAGTTACTGACAAGAATAGTATACCGAAGAGTCACTCACTCACTCACTCACTGGTCATACTGGACTCAAGTCCATTACCGCAGCAACGTATTTTCGCCATCTGTCCCTGTCTTGGGCTATTTCCTTCCATTCACCTTCAATACCTAGGCTCCTCAAATCAGCCTTCACATTGTCCTCCCATCTATGACCTGGTCTCCCCACAGGAGGGAAAACTCCCTCTAAGTGCCCTATCAGTACTCTGCAGGCTGCCCTGCCCTCATCCATTCGAGCTACGTAACCCACCCATCACAGCCTATGTGATTTAATAATACTGATTATGTCAGGACTTGAATAGAGTTCGTGAACTTCTTTGTTATGCAGTTTTTGTCACTCTCCACTAATGTTATCCCTTTTTGCTCCAAAAATTTTCCTCAAAATTTTGTTTTCAAATACTTGAAACGGCTTTTCATTTTGCACAGTGAGAGACCAAGTCTCACACCCATGTAGCATAACTGGTAGAATAATAGTCTTGTATATTCTAATCTTTAAATTATATTTAAAAAAGCTTTGACTTACCAAACAGGAAAGTACTGGAAGATAGACACATAAAAAATAAAAAACACACAAACACACACACAAATATCAAGCTTTCGCAACCCACTGTTGCTTCATCAGGAAAGAGGGAAGGAGAGGGAAAGACGAAAGGATGTGGTTTTTAAGGGAGAGGGTAAGGAGTCATTCCATCCCTAGAGCAGAAAGACTTACCGTAGGGGTAAAAAGGGACATGTATACACTCTCACACACACACACACATATCCATCTGCACATATACAGACACAAGCAGACATATCAGTCTTTCTGCTCCCGGTATTGGAATGACTCCTTACCCTGTCCCTTAAAACCCACATCCTTTTGTCTTTCCCTCTCCTTCCCTCTTTCCTGATGAAGCAACCGTGGGTTGCGAAAGCTTGATATTTGTGTGTGTGTTTGTGTGATTTTTATTTTTTATTGTGTCTATCTACCAGTGCTTTCCCGTTTGGTAAGTCACAGCTTTTTTTAATATATTTTTCCCATGTGGAATGTTTCTTTCTATTATATTCATATCACTAATCTTTAAATTCCTAGACAATATCTGTGATGAAAGTAATCTATTCAGTGAGACGTAGTATGCATTTCCCGCCCGTAATCTCTTCTTCAGTTAGGATTCACTCTCATTTCTCGAAGCGATGTCCACGCCTAGATACTTAAATGTATTCACTTTTTCAAACTGCATGTCTACAACTCTTAACATTTCCTGATCTGCTGCTATTGGCATTCTAGTGGTAACCAGGTATTTAGTTTTGTCTTCACTTATCCTTAGACCTACGTCTTCACTAGCTTTGATTAATGCATTCGCATTTGCTGTTACAAATTCTTTCCTAATGATGTTTAGATCATCTGCATACCCTAATATCTTAATATTTCCATTTAACTCCACACCCTCTGAATTATCTGCTGCCATTCATGCAATATATTCTAGGACTAAATTAAAAAGTTGCGGAGACAGGGCATCTCCCTGCTTAAGTCCATTCTTTATTACAAATTCTTCTGACTCCAATTTCCCCATGTGTACTCTACCTTTTGTGTTTTTCAAACTTGCTTCTATAAGTCTAACATACTTCTTTGGTACTCCAAGTTCCAAAAGAATTCTGTACAATTTTGATTGCAATACTGAATCATATGCTTTTGTAAAATCTATTAAAAGATTATGAACTGTTTTATTATATTCCCGTTTCTTTTCCAAAATTTGACGCAGTTTCCTCCGAAAGCCAGCTTGGTAATCCCCCACAATTTGATCTGTGTATGGTGTAAGCCTGCTTAGCAGAATATTTGAGAAAATTTTGGAACATACTGGTAATAGCGATATCCCTCTATAATTACTACAATCCATTTTGTCACCCTTCTTAAAAATTGGGATCAGAATCGACTCCTGCCACTCTACAGGTATCATCTCTGAGTTCCATACTTTAGTTATCACTTTGTGAACTACTTCCACCAATTTCTGACCCCCATTTTTAACTAATTCTGCAGTTATGTAATCTGATCCTGGTGCTTTATGGTTTTTCAATTTGTTGACTGCATCTCTTACTTCCTTTAATGTTGGCTCAGGTATCTGGGGTTCTGCTGTATGTATTTCGTATGCCTGCTCATTTCCTGCTTCCTGGTGTACATTTAATATATGCTCAAAATATGCCCACCATTTACTTAATATAGCACTGGATTCTGTCAGTATTCCCTCGGCATCCCCTCAAAGTGCATTTGTCCTAGCCTTGAACCCCTTCCTATACCCATTTATGTCTAGGTAAAGTTCCCTAATGTTTTTTGTTTTACTGTTTGTTTCCATTTTTTTAATTTGATTGTTCAAATAATCCCTCTTCTTTGGCCGTAGCCTACGACCAATGTCCCTTCTCATGTTCTAGAACTCCTCTCATTTTCTGTCTCCCATTATATCCCAATCTAATCGTACTTATCTCCTTTCCTCTACCAATTTCTTGCATTCTTCACCAAACCACAGTTTCCTCCTGTTCTTCTTAATTGTACCTATTGTGACCTTCGCTGCCTCTTTGATATTATTCCTCACAGTGATCCACTGATTATTTACATCCTCATCTTGATCTTCATGTGTCTTGAGAGCATCAAACCTATTTGAAATTTATATCAAGTACCTTCTTCTAAAGTTTTCATCATTTAGCTTGTCAGTGTCGAATCTAACAAGTTCTGCATTGTGACACCTTGATGTTGCTGTAGATATCCATTGGTGAACTTTAACAACTGCAAGAAAATGATCAGAATCGCAGTCTGCTCCCCTGAGAATCCTAACACTTTCTGTACTAATGTGCCATCTCTGATCTACAAGAACATGATCAATTTGATGTTTGGTGTGTCCATCCGGAGAGACCCAAGTTGCTTCATGAATTTCCTTTCTTTTGAAATATGTGGTCTCAACAGTCATGTCTTTTGAAACAGTAAAATTAACCACCCTTGTGCCATTATCATTTGAAATGTTATGCAAACTTTATTTCCTAATTCTAGGCAGGAATGCTTCCTCCTTCCCTATCTTTGCTTACCGAAGTATGGAAAAGAAAATCGAGGACGTGCTGGATGACGATCAGTTTGGCTTTAGGAAAGGTAAAGGCACAAGAGTGGCAATTCTGATGTTGCAGTTAATAATGGAAGCAAGATTAAAGAAAAATCAAGACACATTCATAGGATTTGTTGACCTGGAAAAAGCGTTCGACAATGTAAAATGGTGCAAGGTATTTGAAATTCTGAGAAAAGTAGGGGTAAGGTATATGGAGAGACGGGTCATATATAATGTGTACAAAAGCCAAGAGGGAATAATAAGAGTGGACGAGCAAGAACAAAGTGCTTGTATTAAAAATTATGTAAGACAAGGATGTAGCATTTCACAGACCATTGTTCAAGCTATACATTGAGGAAGCAATGATGGAAATAAAAGAAAGGTTCAGGAGCAGAATTAAAATTCATGGTGAAAGAAAATCAGTGGTAGATTCGCTGATGAAATTGCTATCCTGAGTAAAAGTGATGAAGAATTACATGGTCTGCTGAATGGAATGAACAATCTAATGAGTACAGAGTATGGACTAAGAGTAAATTGAAGAAAGATGAAGGTAATGAGAAGCAGTAGAAACGAGAACAGCTAGAAACTTAGCATCAGGATTGATGGTCATGAAGTAGATGAAGTTAAGAATTTCTGCTACCTAGCAGTAAAATAACCAATGATGGACGGAGCAAGGAGGACATCAGAGGCAGACTACCAATGGCAAAAAGGACATTCCTGGCCAAGAGAAGTTTACTAATATCAAATATCAGCCTTAATTTGAGGAAGAAATTTCTGAGAATGTATGTCTGGAGTATAGCATTGTATGGTAGTGTAACATGGACTGTGGGAAAACCGTAGTAGAAGAGAATCGAAGCATTGTGATGTGGTGCTACAGATGAATGTTGAAAAATAGATGGACTGATAAGGTAAGGAATGAAGAGGTTCTACGCATAATTGGATAGGAAAGGAATATGTGGAAAACACTGATAAGGAGAAGGGACAGGGTGATAGGACATCTGTTAAGACATGAGGGAATGACTTCCATGGTGCTAGAGGAGCTGTAGAGGAAGACAGAGATTGGAATACATCCAGCAAATAATTGAGGACATAGGTTGCAAGTGCTACTCTGAGATGAAGAGGTTAGCACAGGAGAGGAATTCGTGGCAGCCCACATCAAACCAGTCAAAAGGCTTATGACAAAAAAACAAAAGAAAAACAGAAAAACCTCTTTTATAATAGATTTGTGCTTTACAATTTGATATATATATGCCATGTGATGAAATGGGTTTATCCTTTAACAATTTGTCAATGGGACAATGCCACTAAATATCTAGTAATAAATTTCTTCTTATAGAATGCCATTAGTGTTAAATATTATTATTATTATAATTATTGTGTTCTCTACAGAGAATAATTAAATTTATTTGTCGTGAATTCTTTTGGGAAAGTCATGGATGTTATGCTAAACTGAGTGAAGACTAGTTTTATTCATGTGTACTGCAAATATCAGGAATAGTATCTTCAAGTTTCATATGTGTATGTGTATATATTACCTTACTGGTTCATTTTTTCATTGTGTTTAGCTCTGTTTATTAATGTATTATATAGGTGAACACTTTTTAATCCATTCTGAAGTGAATCCTGTATACTTATTTTTTCAATATAGGAAGAAAAATCTTATGCCATGTATACCATGTACTACAGCCACTGTAACTCAACAATTACCAGGTTGATTAATGTCTGTGTTCATAAGCATGAAATTCAATATGAATCCACAAAAGACTGGAGGCCCATGCAAACTCACTTGGACACTTATTCCATTCTTCATACTAGTAGCAATATTATCAATAGCTTTCTATACTGTAAGGCACGAACACCTTCCCCTCCATCATAATGTGTCATGACTAGTTTGTGTCAATGCTGCTGAAAGTCCAGCTGCTCGATGACTGACACCGTCTTACTCAATCTATTGTTGTTTTGGTCTTCAATCCAGAGACTGGTTTGATGCAGCTCTCCATGCTACTCTATCCTGTGCAAGCTTCTTCATCTCCAAGTACCTACTGCAACATTCATCCTTCTGATTCTGCTTAGTGTATTCATCTCTAGGTCTCCCTCTATGATCCTTACCCTCCACACTGCCCTCCAATACTAAATTGGAGATCCCTTGATGCCTCAGAACATGCCCTACCATCTGATCCCTTCTTCTAGTCAATTTGTGCCACAAATTCCTCTTCTCTCCAATTCTATTCAGTACCTCCTCATCAGTTACATGATCTAGCCATCTAATGTTCAGCATTCTTCTGTAGCACCACATTTCCATAACTTCTTGTCTAAACTATTTATTGTCCATGTTTCATTTCCGTAGATGGCTACACTCCATACAAATACTTTCAGGAATGACTTCCTGACACTTAAATCTATACTTGATGTTGACAAATTTCTCTTCTTCAGAAAAGTTTTCCAGTCTACATTTTATATCCTATCTACTTTGACCATCATCCCCAAATAGCAAAACTCACCTTCTACTTTAAGTGTCTTATTTCCTAACCTAATTCCCTTAACATCACCTTATTTAATTCAACTACATTCCATTATTCCGATTTTGCTTTTGTTGATGTTCAGCTTATATCCTCCTTTCAAGACATTGTCCATTCTACTCAACCGCTATTCCAGGTCTTTTGCTGTCTCTGACAGAGTTACAGTGTCACTGGCAAACCTCAAAGTTTTTATTTCTTCTCTATGGATCTTAATTCCTACTCCAAATTTTTCTTTTGTTTGCTTTACTGCTTGCTCAATATACAGATTGAATAACATCGGGGAGAGGCTACAACCCTGTCTCACTCCCTTCCCGACCACTGCTTCCCTTTCATGCCCCTCAATTCTTACAACTGCCATCTGGTTTCTGTAAAATTGTAAATAGCCTTTCACTCCCTGTGTTTTACCCCTGCCACCTCCAGAATTTGAAAGAGAGTATCCTAGTCAACATTGTCTATAGCTTTCTCTAAGTCAACAAATGCTAGAAATGTAGGTTTGCCTTTCCCTAATCTATCTTCTAAGATAAGTCATAGGGTCAGTGTGGCATCACATGTTCCAACATTTCTTCAGAATCCAAAATGATTTTCCATGAGGTCAGCTTTTACCAGGTTTTCCATTCTTCTGTAATGAATTTGTGTTAGTAGTTTACAGCCGTGACTTATGAAACTGATAGTTTGGTAATTTTTGCACCTGTCAACACCTGCTTTCTTTGGGATTGGAATTGTTACATTCTTCTTGAAGTCTGAGGATATTTCACCTGTCTCATACATCTTCCTCACCAGATGGTAGAGTTTTGTCAAGGCTGGCTCTCCCAAGGCTATTAGTAGTTCTAACGGAATATTGTGTACTCACGGGGCCTTGTTTCGGCTTAGGTATTTCAGTGCTCTGTCAGACTCTTCATGCAGTATCATATCTCCCATTTCATCTTCATCTGTTTCCTGTTCCATTTACATAGTATTGCCCTTAAGTACATTGCCCTTGTATAGATGCTCTATATACTCCTTCCACCTTTCTGCTTTCCCTTATTTGCTTTGAATTGGTTTTCCGTCTGGACTCTTGATATTCTCCAAAGGTCCTTTTAATTTTCCTGTAGTCAGTATCTATCTTACCCCTTGTGATATATGCCTCTACATCCTTACAATTGTCCTCTAGCCATCCCTGCTTAGCCACTATGCACTTCCTATTGATCTCACTTTTGAGACATTTGTATTCCTTTTTGCTTGCTTCATCTACTGCATTTTTATGCTTTCTCCTTGCATCAATGAAATTCAATATCTCTTCTGTTACCCAAGGATATCTATGACCCCTGGTCTTATTACCTACTCAATCCTCTGCTGCCTTCACTATTTCATCTCTCAAAGCCACCCATTCTTCTTCTACTGTATTTCTTTCCCCCATTCTTGTCAATCATTCCCTAATACTCTCTCTGAATCTCTCTACAACCCCTAGTTCTTTCAATTTATCCAGGTTTCATCTCCTTAATTTGCCACCTTTTAATTTGCAGTTCATAACCAATAGATTGTGGTCAGAGTTCAAATCTGCACCTGGAATGTCTTACAATTTAAAACCTGGTTCCTAAATCTGCCTTACCATTACATAATCTATCTGAAACTACCAGTGTCTCGCGGCCTCTTCCATATATAGAACCTTCTTTCATGGTTCTTAAACCAAGTGTTAGCTATGATTAAGTTGTACTCTGTGCAAAACTGTACCAGGCGGCTTCCTCTTTCATTCCTTAACCCCATTCACCTACTACTTTTCCTTCTCTTTCCTTTTCCACTATCGAATTCCAGTCCCCATGACTATTAAATTTTTGTCTCCCTTCACCATCTCAATAATCTCTTTTATCTCGTCTTACATTTCCTCAATCTGTTCGTTCTGTGGAGCTAGTGGGCATATAAACTTGTACTACTGTGATACGCATGTCTTCCTGTCTATCTTGGCTACAATAATGCATTCACTATGCTGTTTGTAGTAGCTTACCCATGCTTCCATTTTTTTACTCATTATTAAACTTACTCCTGCATTACCCCTGTTTCATTTTGTATTTATAACCCTGTATTCACCTGACCAGAATTCTTGTTCCTCCTGCCACTGAACTTCACTAAGTCCCACTATATCTAGCTTTAACCTGTCCATTTCCCTTTTTAAATTTTCTAACCTACCTGTCCAATTAAGGGATATGACATTCCATGCTCTGATCTGTAGAACACCAGTTTTGTTTCTCTTGATATCGACATCCTCCTGAGTGGTCCCCACCTGGAGATCCAAATGGGGGACTATTTTACCTCCAGAATATTTTACCCAAGAGGATGCCACCATCATTTAACCATACAGTAAAGCTGCATGCCCTCTGGAAAAGTTACAGCTTTAATTTCCCCTTGCTATCAGCCATGCACAATACCAGTACAGCAAGGCCGTTTTGGTTAATGTTACAGGGCCAGATCAATCAATCATCCAGTCTGTTGCCCCTGCAACTACTGAAAAGGTGGCTGCCCCTTTTCAGGAACTACACATGTGTCTGGCCTCTCAACAGATACCACTCTGTTGTGGTTGTATCTACTGCACAGCTATCTGTATCGCTGAGGCACCCAAGCCTCCCCATCAATGGCGAGGTCCATTGTTCATGGCGTGGGGTGGGGTACGTAAAGCAGTTGCATTAATCTACTGGAAGTAGAAACACACAATATAAATGAGAAAGAGCTGGTAGATAGGCACAATAAAAAACACACAAACACACACACAAATTTTAAGCTTTTGCAAACCAAGGTTGCTTCATCAGGAAATGGGGAAGGAGAGGGAAAGACGAAAGGATGTGGGTTTTAAGGGAGAGGGTAAGGAGTCATTCCAATCCCTGGAGCAGAAAGACTTACCTTAGGGGGAAAAAAGGACAGGTATACACTCGCACACACACACATATCCAATCACACATATACAGACACAGGCAGACATATGTAAATGCAAAGAGATTGGACAGAGATATCAGTCGAGGCAGAAGCACAGAGGCAAAGATGTTGTTGAATGACAGGTGATGTACGAGGGGCAGCAACTTGAAATTAGCAGAGGTTGAGGCCTGGTGGGTAATGGGAAGAGAGAATATATTGAAGGGCAAGTTCCCATCTCCAGAGTTCTGATGGGCTGGTGTCAGTGGGAAGTATCCAGATAACCTGGACGGTGTAACACTGTGCCAAGATGTGCTGGCTGTGCACCAAGGCATGTTTAGTCACAGGGTGATCCTCATTACCAACAAACACTGTCTGCCTGTGTCTGTTCATGTGAATGCACAGTTTGTTGCTGGTCATTCCCACATAGAAGGCTTCACAGTGTAGGCATGTCAGTTGGTAAATCACGTGGGTGTTTTCACACGTGGCTCTGCCTTTTATCGTGTACACCTTCTGGGTTACAGGACTGGTGTAGGTGGTGGTGGGAGGGTGCATGGGACAGGTTTTACACCGGGGGCAGTTACAAGGGTAGGAGCCAGAGGAGGGGGAAGGTGGTTTGCGGATTTCATAGGGATGAACCAAGAGGTTAAGAGGTTATGAACATTAGGTGGATGGTGGAAAGACACTCTTGGTGAAGTGGGGAGGATTTTATGAAGGATGGATCTCATTTCAGTGCAGGATTTGAGGAAGTTGTATCCCTACTAGAGAGCCACATTCAGAGTCTGATCCAGTCCCGGAAAGTATCCTGTGACAAGTGGGGCACTTTTGGAGTTTTTCTGTGGGAGGTTCTGGGTTTGAGGGGATGAGGAAGTGGCTCTGGTTATTTGCTTCTGTACCACGTCAGGAGGGTAATTGCGGGATGCGAAAGCTGTTTTCAGGTTATTAGTTCAATGGTTCAGGGATTCAGGACTGGAGCAGATTCGTTTCCCACAAAGACCTAAGCTGTAGGGAAGGGACCGTTTGATATGGAATGGGTGGCAGCTTTCATAATGGAGGTACTGTTGCTTGTTGGGGGGTTTGATGTGGACAGATGTGTGAAGCTGGCCGTTGGACAGATGGAGGTCAATGTCAAGGAAAGTGGCATCGGATCTGGAGTAAGACCACGTGAATCTGATGGAACCAAAGGAGTTGAGGTTGGAGAGGAAATTTTGGAGTTCTTCTTCACTGTGAGTCCAGATCATGAAGATGTCATTAATAAATCTGTACCAAACTTTGGGTTGGCAGGCCTGGGTAACCAAGAAGGCTTCCTCTAAGCGACCCATAAATTGGTTGGCCTACGAGAGGTCCATCCTGGTACCCATGGCTGTTCCTTTTAATTGTTGGTATGTCTGGCATTCAAAAGTGAAGAAGTTGTGGGTTAGAATGAAGCTGGCTAAGGCAATGAGAAAGATTTATTGATGACATCTTCATGATCTGGTCTCACAGTGAAACAGAACTCCAGAATTTCCTCTCCAACCTCAACTCCTTTGGTTCCATCTTATTCACCTGGTCCTACTCCAAATCCCATGCCACTTTCCTCGACGTTGACCTCCATCTTGTGCCAGCACATCTTGGCACAGTGTTACACCGTCCAGGTTATCTGGATACTTCCCACTGACACCAACCTATCAGAACTCCGGAGATGGGAACTTGCCCTTCAATATATTCTCTCTTCCCGTTACCCACCAGGGTTCAACCTCCGCTAATTTCAAGTTGCCGCCCCTCGTACATCACCTGTCATTCAACAACATCCTTGCCTCTGTACTTCCACCTCGACTTACATCTCTGCCCAACCTCTTTGCATTTACATATGTCTGCATGTGTCTGTATATGTGCGGATGGATATGTGTGTGTGTGTGCTTGAGTGTGTACCTGTCCTTTTTTCCCCCTAAGTTAAGTCTTTCTGCTCCAGGGATTGGAATGACTCCTTACCCTCTCCCTTAAAACCCACATCCTTTCGTCTTTCCCTGTTCTTCCCTCTTTCCTGATGAAGCAGCCTTGTGGTGCAAAAGCTTGAAATTTGTGTGTGTGTTTGTGTGTTTTTTATTGTGCGTATCTACCAGCATTATCTCGTTTCGTAAGTCACAGCATCTTTGTTTTTGTATATATTTTCCACACGTGGAATGTTTCCCTCTGTTATATTCTTATCGTTAATTTGAACCCAACAATTACGTTTGTTATTGTCACTGTTGCATTTCGAAATCTTTTCTGTCATCTTACTTTCTCTTTTTGTTTGTGCAAGTAGTTTCACTTTGTATTCAGCTTCCTTTTTTACTATAATCTACAATACAATTTTATCCTGCCTATATATACTCAATAATATGTAACTTACTTCCAAACCATAAGCAATAAATTTTTACCTCTTTCAACACTACCACTGCTATAAAATCCACCATTCCTAGTTTACAAACATTTCTTGTGTAATCTCGTGAATACTATTTCACAGCTTCAGTTCCTTTCACCTATTAAACAACCATTTCGGCTAGTTCTAACAATTTTCGCTTTATTTCCATTCCCGTTTTTCCCACATAACTGATCATTTTTTAGCAGCTTGCCACAGGTTTTAACGTTATTATTTCTTCGGCAGACAATTGTTAGCCTCATTTTCATAATCTGCCACCACATAACCAGCCCTTTTAATACATTTACAAGCAGTTTTTTCGAAATTTTCCCAAATTTTTCCACCTTTTAACGTGTTTTGGAGGCAATACTACTACCTAACCTTTGTGCACATCGTTGTTTACCAACCCAAGTTCACCACAGGATAAACATAGTTCAGCTTTAACCAACACTTTTTCGACTTTTTTCACACCATAACTCCAGTTGCTTTCTAGTTCACCTTTATCTCTCTCCATATATTTTTATTTTGACTTTAGCCTCATGTTACACTTTCCACCCTCTAATACCATGTCACCCTCACAACATCCTCACAACAACCCCATTAAGTTTTATTTACATTCCCTCTGCAAACATGCCTTCACCCTTGCCAGATTACGCTCCCATATTTTATTTACTCAGGCTTGTCTGACATTTGGCATTACCTCCAAAGGCCTCACACTTAAAGTTCCCATCTCTGGCTGTAACCCTTCTTTCCATCAGTCCCTATACCAGTTCCAAACTAACAATCCATAGCCCTCACCTGCCTAATCCTTCACCTACACATCAACTCAGCCAATGAACACACCCATCAACTCCTATCCCTAATCAAAGTCCTTAATCTTTCCTCTCCCACATCCACACCGGCTATTCAGAGCATCCTCCTACAGGCCAACCACAAATTAGAACAGCATGCCACCATCCACTTCAAAAAACTATCAAATCTCCTGGTTTCCCACCTCCGGATAGGTAACTCACTCACCTTCCACAACCTTTCCAACAAACCTCGACCTCCTCTCATTGCACACAGACCCAGTCTCTCCCAACTACTCAATCTCTCACTTCCACTTCCAATTACCCAGGCCTGCCAACCCAAAGTTTGGTACAGATTTATTAATGACATCTTCATGATCTGGACTCACAGTGAAGAAGAACTCCAAAATTTCCTCTCCAACCTCAACTCCTTTGGTTCCATCAGATTCACCTGGTCCTACTCCGAATCCCATACCACTTTCTTTGACATTGACCTCCATCTATCTAATGGCCAGATTCACACCGCTGTCCACATCAAACCCCCCAACAAGAAACAGTATCTCCATTATGACAGCTGCTACCCATTTCATATCAAACAGTCCCTTCCCCACAGCTTAGGTCTTTGTGGGAAACGAATCTGCTTCAGTCCTGAAACCCTGAACCATTACACTGATAACCTGAAAACAGCTTTCCCATCCCGCAGCTACCCTCCCGACCTGATACAGAAGCAAATAACCAGAGCCACTTACTCATCCCCTCAAACCCAGAACCTCCCACAGAAGAACCCCAAAAGTGCTCCACTTGTCACAGGATACTTTCCTGGACTGGATCAGACTCTGAATGTGGCTCTCCAGCAGTGATATGACTTCCTCAAATCCTGCTCTGAAATGAGATCCATCCTTCATGAAATCCTCCCAATTCCACCAAGAGTGTCTTTCCACCGTCCACCTAACCTTCATAACCTCTTGTTTCATCCCTATGAAATCCCCAAACCACCTTTGCTACCCTCTGGCTCCTATCCTTGTAACCACCCCTGATGTAAAACCTGTCCCATGCAGCCTACCACCACCACCTACTCCAGTCCTGTAACCTGGAAGGTGTACACAATCAAAGGCAGAGCCACATGTGAAAGCATCCACATGATTTACCAACTGATGTGCTTACACTGTGAAGCATTCTATGTGGGTATGACCAGCAACAAACTGTCCATTCGCGTGAACAGACACCGGCAGACAGTGTTTGTTGGTAATGAGGATCACCCTGTGGCTAAACATGCCTTGGTGCACAGCCAGCACATCTTGGCATAGTGTTACACCATCCAGGTTACCTGGATACTTCCCACTGACACCAACCTATCAGAACTCCGGAGATGGGAACTTGCACATCAATATATTCTCTCTTCCCGCTACCCACCAGGCCTCAACCTCCGCTAATTTCAAGTTGCCGCCCCTCGTACATCACCTGTCATTCAACAACATCTTTGCCTCTGTACTTCCGCCTCGACTGACATCTCTGCCCAACTTCTTTGCATTTACATATGTCTGCCTGTGTCTTTATATGTGCGGATGGATATGTGTGTGTGTGCGCGAGTGTATACCTGTCCTTTTGTCCTCCTAAGGTAAATCTTTCCGCTCCTGTAATTGGAATGACTCCTTACCCTCTCCTTTAAAACCCACATCCTTTTGTCTTTCCCTGTCCTTCCCTCTTTTCTGATGAAGCAACGTTGGGTTACAAAAGTTTGAAATTTGTTTGTGTGTTTGGTGTTTTTTATTGTGTATATCTACCAGCACTTTCTCGTTTGGTAAGTCACAGCATCTTTGTCAGTGTTTGTTGGTGAATCGGTTTCTGGATGACTTGGGATGGGCTATTCACCATGACACAACAGGTTTCTTATTTTGCTGTCTGTATTATCTGTAATAAAGTTATTTTTAATGTTTTTTGTTTTTAATTTAAAAAATCTCTCAGGATATAATCAAGCGATAAGTGCTTCATATCAATTTCTTTGATAATGTATCACAGCACCAACAACTTTAATCTTGCTTCAATTGAGAGCTCGCGTCCATTGTTTGTCAGGCCACAGCTGCGGCTGGCGCGCCGCCAAGATAGCCTTGAGACGCCTTATCGGCGGGGTCAAAGGTCATGCGCTCAGAGAGCTGACGTAACATGCTGTTACCAACTCTATGCCGACAGATTCGAGATGTATGCGCCCCAGTTCTCAGCTACGCTACAGATCACTTTATTTGTGAAAATATAAAGTACAATCACCAACAAACTTTACATATTCACAACATCGTTTTCCTTTAATCCAAATAAATACAGTTTCGTTAACAGATATTTTACGTCTACTACGGGTATGAAGGGAAAAAGGTGAGGGGGAATTATATACAGATTTGCCGAAGTCTTTATTTGCAATTTCACAAACATGGTAGGTCCTGTAGGCGATGATGTCTCTATCCACAAAACTCTCCAGTCCAGATACATTAGGTACACCACTTCCACCACGTACAACAGCGACAGTTAACCATCCATTCCCATGTGAAAATGAATCGTTGAGATCAATACTAAAGTTCAGTCTACATCCACAAAAGACAGCAGGTCCATCAAGTAGGGAGTGTGCAGCAACAGATTTTACAGTGTTCTTCTTCTTGTCAGCGGCTGAAGTAACAGCATGTTACGTCAGCTCTCTGAGCGCATGACCTTTGACCCCGCCGATAAGGCGTCTCAAGGCTATCTTGGCGGCGCGCCAGCCGCAGCTGTGGCCTGACAAACAACGGACGCGAGCGCCTAGTACGACTAGTGCTCGCGTCCGGGATAACGCGCGGCTGGCACTGTGAAATATTCTAAGTCCCGCGCAACTGCGCGGCCATATAAGCGAGCGATCCCGGCGGAGCCGAGCAATCGCGCTGCTGCTGCTGCACAGGCAACTGCATTGAACGCTGCCCAGATGCCTTACAGGAGATATCGTCGTCATGCAAGACAGACCATTTATAGGACAATTGAAGACATTGAATTGACTACTTCAGCCGCTGACAAGAAGAAGAACGCTGTAAAATCTGTTGCTGCACACTCCCTACTTGATGGACCTGCTGTCTTTTGTGGATGTAGACTGAACTTTAGTATTGATCTCAACGATTCATTTTCACATGGGAATGGATGGTTAACTGTCGCTGTTGTACGTGGTGGAAGTGGTGTACCTAATGTATCTGGACTGGAGAGTTTCGTGGATAGAGACATCATCGCCTACAGGACCTACCATGTTTGTGAAATTGCAAATAAAGACTTCGGCAAATCTGTATATAATTCCCCCTCACCTTTTTCCCTTCATACCCGTAGTAGACGTAAAATATCTGTTAACGAAACTGTATTTATTTGGATTAAAGGAAAAGGATGTTGTGAATATGTAAAGTTTGTTGGTGATTGTACTTTATATTTTCACAAATAAAGTGATCTGTAGCGTAGCTGAGAACTGGGGCGCGTACATCTCGAATCTGTCGGCATATTTATAGGACAATTGACATTTATAGGACAATTGAATACATTGAATTGACTACTTCAGCCGCTGACAAGAAGAAGAACGCTGTAAAATCTGTTGCTGCACACTCCCTACTTGATGGACCTGCTGTCTTTTGTGGATGTAGACTGAACTTTAGTATTGATCTCAATGATTCATTTTCACATGGGAATGGATGGTTAACTGTCGCTGTTGTACGTGGTGGAAGTGGTGTACCTAATGTATCTGGACTGGAGAGTTTCGTGGATAGAGACATCATCGCCTACAGGACCTACCATGTTTGTGAAATTGCAAATAAAGACTTCGGCAAATCTGTATATAATTCCCCCTCACCTTTTTCCCTTCATATCCGTAGTAGTCCTTTAAACCATACAGATACAGACTCTGACTCATTTATTTTATGATGATTCCTCATTCTGAGAGCCAGTGGCATTGTAGGCATATACTAAGACGTACCAATGTTGCTGTTATACTCCTCACAAATCAGAAATAATCTCTTTTCTGTTAAAAGTCTCAAGGCTAGGTACAGTGTCTACTTTAGTTTCACGTACTACAGCCACTGCAGCCCAACCATTACCATGTTGATTAGTGTCTGCATTCATAAGTGTGAAATTCAATATGCATCTACAAAGACTATAACAGAGACATTGGTACATCTTACTATATGTCTGCAATGCCATTGGTTCTTAGCACGAGAAATCATCGTAAAATAAAGGAGTCAGAGTCTGTGTCCATATGGCTTAAACGAGCTCTTAAGCATAGCAAGATTGAAGGTGTTGGTGATGTGACACATTATTACAGAAACTGAAATAAACTAGCTATCCTTTCCTTATCTCCTGTGACTTTTTTTAAGCCAAAAAATCTACATATTGATATTGCCGAAAGGCAAGAAGTGACTGATGTGAAATCTAGTGAGGAAACTGAAGGATCCAGTCCCACGCTCCTGTATGGCTGCACCCTTGCTAGTCCAGTTGACTCACGTGTCTGTCAACTGCATCAGTCTTGTGGCTAAAATTTGTAAATTGTTAGCCAAGAAATTATCCTATACGAAGAATTTGTGGAACTATTTGTTTAGGAAAGTATAATGCTGTGGAAGGTTGATGTTCTATGAGTGCTGATTTGTTATGTTCAGTAAAGAAATGTGAAAACTTAAAAAGTTCAAGAGTACATTCTATGAACCATGTTGTAAATAATTATCAGAACCTGAAAAAATTAAGCACTGTTAAGTTAGTAGTTATACATTTCAATGAGTTTTCTTATCTCAGCATTTAGTAAGTAATTTTTATCAGTTGTAAATGAACTTTCTAGGCTTCTATATATGTAGGTTAGTTTGTATGAACAATTAGCAAATAATGTGGAAGACACCTACGATTGTGATCATAAATCAAATATAGACTGTATAGCAAGATTATGCATTTCTGATTTCACAGTCTGATTTTGGTCCTTTAAGTTACTCAATTATGTCATCATTCAAAGCTAATTATGACTGCAATATTTTATCTGATTGGAACTCAAGTTGTGGGCAGACTCTTGTGGTTTTGACTCTCTTTTGAGTACCCCTAGTCATCATGACTTTGTGTGTGTACTCAAGGAGAGTGTACAACTATTGATTGAGGCTAGATGTTTCCTCTAATTATTCTTTACATATGATTGAACTTATTGGTACATGAATATGATGTTTATTCATTTTGTTGTGTTAAAACATTTCTACTGCTGTGTACCCAGTGTGGTTTTGATTTGTGGGTTGGTCCCCACATCATAAGCATAGACCCTAATTTTTTTTTCTTTATTTTCTCCTTTCATGAGTCAACATATCCTTAAATACTCTGTTTCATGTGGCTGATTGATATTGTGCTATACTCTTACCTGTGTCAGAGTATATTCTTCTGGTCTCTACGTGTCATTGTGAGTTTTTCGAATCAGCCCACTTGCCATACACTTAGACTCTGAATTTTTTTCCTCTTTTTTGATGATCTTGAAGATGTGACTGTATAGATGTAAACTTAACAATTTGTAATTCTAGTAATTTACATTGCCTCGGGACTTCTCTGTATGTTTTAGTGTTGAAATGATGTGGTTTTGATTTTGTATCATTTATCTTGAGACAGAATGTTCCACAAATCTGAAAATCTGAATGTCATGTCTTCATATATGTATGGATTATGACTTGGATAATTGATATTTTTCTTATGTTTTTTTGTAATATGCTATGTGTCAGATACTCCTATACATCTGTATTCTATCTTTTGCCATCATTTTGTACACCATTTGCCAAACCTTACAGTATGTCACAAAATATTATAAACACATTGTTTCCATATTATGTGAGGGTGATATTGTAACGGGACATCCCCCTGTAGCATTACCTTTCCTGAACAGTAGTAGTCAATACAAGTAACATTTTTCGAATTTTGGACAGGTCAATATTTTCTCAGCTACTTTTCTGAAAAATTGTGTGTAATTTTATATGCAATATATTATACTTCAAGCTAAAATTTATGAATAGGAATTATTATTTTGGATGTTATAATTGATGAATACTAGTTCTGAATGTATAGTTAATTTTTTTTAGAAACATTTGAAATTACGAATTATTTGGCACACTTAAAATTTCTGTCATTAGTTACACAATCTAGTATTGTTTATTATGTTTATTTCTGGATTCATTTATGAAATAATAATCAAAACTAATAGAATTTCACTTCTGAAAAAAATTGTAAACCATTTGGAATATTGTTATTACTGCAGAGTGAAGTAGTAGTAAGCATGTCTCAGATGTAATCGGATGCATTTTTGTACTTTGGGAGAACAATGTAATTTTGGCTTTGTTAATGTGAAAATTCAAAATATAAATTAATGTAAACACAAAAATTCTGCAACAATTTCAAAATTATGTAGGTGAATTCACGCATGAAGACTTAAAATATGAGAATTTCAGCTTCAACAGTCATACCCCTAGACAAGAAGAACTGGAGTCAACTCTGCAAGAAAAGATAAGTAAAATAAAAAGTAATTGTAATCTTACTCCTCCTGAATCTTCAGAAAAGATTTAGCTCCAATAGCTGCAATTGGGAAGGAGGGGGTAGATTACAAGTTGATAGAAGCCTTTGATCCACTCAATGGTTTTACTTACAAACAGAATTTTCTTGGTATCTGGCAGCATCTTTCACTAAACTATGATGTGGAAATAGTTGTATGTTTGCGCATTTAACTTCTTACTGACATAGGCATTTCCACTAACTTTGCCTGTCAACATTTGCTCATTCTTTTTTGAACTGAAAGTGCAACAATCTCTGCTTCCTCAGCATTTTCTGAATTTTATTACTGAACCACACAGGGTCTTTTCCATCTTTAATCCTCTTACGTAACATACATGTCTCCAAAGCATGATTTACAATAGTCCATAATTTGCCTTCATGCATCATATTGGAATTAAATTATGTTCATTCATTGCCTCAGTGGTATGCTAACAACTGCTCATCTGCTCTTTCTAACATTAATACCCCCTAGCCTTCTTAATGGATTTATTAACTTTATTAACCATTATAAGTATAATCACATGATTGCTAATCCCTGTCTCTATACTGACTCTGTTAATTAGATCAGGCATGCTTGTAGTTACAATGTATAAAATATTTACACTTAATGTGGGTAGCCTAACTATTTGTTAAAGGCAGTTTTCAGAAAACATGTTCAAAAGCACTTACAATGGAGCACTGCAATGGACCTATTAATGTCCTAGTCTATACTCAACAGATTAAGGTTGCCTCCAACTAATATTGCATGATCTGGGTATTTCTGCGCTGCTGAGCATAGATAGTCTTTGAATGATTCCAGTTTTTGTACACTTTACTCTCATTCCTATTTATGTCATTCCACTGTGATTCTTTTCTGTTACCCCTGGTAACTGTTTATGTAATTTCTTCCTTCTCTCCTCCCATGATTCCACATGTTACTATAATAATGATTCCACCCTCCTACACTGCACCCTCCATGTATATTCTGAGTAAAATTATGTCTGTCATTCCTTTCTAATGCTCTCCCCAGTTTGTTTACATGCTTCAAAAATTGTCTAGTAGAATCAGCTGAAAAAAAAAAACCCTGTTCTTTCCTTGATGATTTCCTTTTTAACGCATCTATTTGTGTAAGTTGATCAAATGATCTGTCTGAGTGGATTAATTTTCTTCATTGCTTCTCATAAAATTCCTAAATGCAATCATTCCCCTTCCTGTAACATAGTCCATTTAAAAATTCACTTTTAATCCGTGTTTTCAGTTCCTGCCCAGAATTTATTCAGAATTTTTGTTTCTTCAAAATCACAGCATGATGTGTCCATATTAGTTTACTGTTTAGCCAATGAAAGTGTTTCTCCATCCAAAACATTTTTTATAAACTTTATCTTAATTAAATCAGTTGTACCAGCAAAAAAATTATCATGAAGTGTTGTAAAAAATAACTAGATGAAGTTTATTATCACCAGGGAAACTTTTACAGGCAGATTGGCCCATATCCCAGTATAATTACTAATGAAACTCCTAGAAGCAAAATTCTCTAACAATTTAGTGAGGTTTTTTTATGAACATTACCCACATTACTATTAGATGCATCCACATTGCTTGTTACAACTTTCTCTACCTCTACAACTTTGCCATTAATTATAGAAATATGATTACCTGTTTCCACCTCTAATTTATCAAACTTTTGTTCAAGAGTCCATATTTTGACACATATTTGATCTCAAAAAGTTACTCTCTTGTTTTATTACATTGTGAACAATTTTGATGTTCTTAGTTATTTTTCTGCTGTGTCTGTAAAATTTGATGTCACCTCCATGATTTCAGTCTCTATTGGACTAACCCATGCATCGATTTGTTTATGCTCTGACTCTACAATCAATTTCTATTTAGCAACATGTTTTTTATCTCTATGACCTGTGCACAATTATTTAGAATTTTATTCCTCAACTCTTCACTCCATTATTCAAAGCAGCTATCCTACTACCCATTAACTGTTCTAGACTGTTGCTTAGTTCTCTTTTTGTTTATTCTAAATTGTTATCTGGTTCAGTTTTTGTTTGCTCTGAGCTTTTATTTAGTTCAATTTTTGATGCTTTCAATTCTGCCACCCAAATATATAAAGTTATCCATTGTTATCCAAAACCGTTTCATTGTTGGACAGTAACTAACTAATTAATCTTGGCTTTCTAGCTAACCTTTCATGTGGCCCAGTCACTGTCATACCAACTGCAAAAAAAATGTAATACTTAGCTATTTGGTGTTCATGATGACAATTTGCTGTTTAATGTATCAAACAAAGTTGCCTTATTTGAAGAACAGGATGATTACTGCAAAGAACTTCTTTCAAAATTTCCTTATTGAACAATCAGATACCGTCCACAGACCATTATCAAATTCATAAAAGAATTTACAGCATCATAATGGGTGATACAAAATCATTGGTGTCAGATAATAAAATCCGTGGTTTCATCACCATTTTCACATGATAATATATTACATAATCAAACATTAGCTCTGCCAGATAGTGCACTTATTCATGTCACATCAACAGCCAGTATAATTACTAGTAACAGACACATTCTCCATAAGTAAGTAATGTTTAGTAGTATGCATAATGCCTCTGTACCAAGCCTAACTGTTGATGTAGCATGCATGGAGCACTGTCTGGTACAGTTTATGATTGATAATGTAATTTATATTTCCATGTGTCAGCAGTGACAAATTCATGGATTTTATTATCTGATACCAATGATTTTATATCACCTTATTTGATGTTATAAATGCTTTTATGAACCTGATGATGGTCTGTGGACTGAAATAAAAAAAATTTTTCAGCATCTGTTGGCAGTAGTCATGACATTCCTCAAATATTTATGAGCTGTGAGATGCCACCTTTTGAAAGTTATCGTAATCTGTGAATTAAATGCCATTAAAGACATTTGTATGAATGAAAGTGGCTGTGTAGTTCTTTCTGTGCAGAGAGAGTAATAGAATACTTTGATGTCTCCAGTTTCTTCTACGGCCCATATGCTCCTAGGTTCATACCATATGCTTCAGCTATTGACAGGTGTGCCTAATTTATAACAACATTGGAATGCTGCATGGGGAGATTTAAATTCTGCTTCTAATGGTTTTGGAAAGTTGATATACAGAGAATTATGTTCTCCTAATTTGTTGTTGTAACACTTGACATAATTCCATTGCATCACTTTTTATAGGTCCTATGATGGTAAGACAATAATCTGCTCAAATAGATGAACATGAAAATCAGAGATAATGTTAACATGTGCCTAAAATATAGGCAAGAAACATAGACTGCAGAATGATCTGTTACCAAGTCAACAATGAGGCATTTCTTCCCACTGTGCTTTACCCCTTACCAACTGCATATGTGATGTTCACATAAGTAAAGTTCATCAGAGTAGAGAATTAGTGGAAATACCCAGAAAGACCATTTACTTTGCAGATTTTATTTTTTAACATTTATGAGAAATCAGGTTGTTTGCTTCTTAAATGTTTATATGATTAATGGTGACAAATGATAAAAACTAAAATACGGAAAATCTTTATACATGCAATTTCATCCACTGCAGATCTCCTTTCTGTGGTCATTCAAGAATGGGAACAAAAAGCTGCACTGCAGCTGAAAGTGGATGAAGATATGGCAGATCATACTAAGCAACGCTGTGAGTTACTAGCTAAAATGACAGCTGTCCCATCACCACCAAAAACACCATCTTCTGGCAAAGGATCAAAGTCAGCTCCTGACCCTCAAGTAGACCAGCCTAACTATGTCAAGATGCTCCAGGAGATGCCTCCAGTAAAAACAGCATCACAGCGCTTCCAGGAAGCTGAAGGTTAGTTGCAGAACAGATGTACACGAGATTGTCTTATACTCCACACGTCTCTAATACAGGAACTTACAGTTTACAAAATACTTATATAGTGTAACCCTGCATAATTTTTAAAGAAAGATAGTTTATGTCTCAGAAAAAAAGCATTGCTTAATTTATTCAGTGTTTTTGTATGTAAATGCAGCTTGTTGATTTATGTTCAAGAAGTAATTTTCAAGTAAAAAGAATTTTTGTTTGAAGAGAAGAACAAGTCAGCTCTTATAAATGTTTGATGTAAACCACATTTCCTGATAAGAATAGTCATTCTCATAAGTAGTTATTCTTTCACATGTCAGATATCAAAAAAGTGTCAAAGAGAGCAAGTTTCTCACTGATAAAAGGTCTCTCTAAATAAAATAAACAAAATAAAAAACAATGGCAGCCACTCACCTGTAGATGACTGAATGGTTTCACATGGACACATGTAACAGCTCAGAGAATTGTACTAATTTTTGAGCTTTCATTTCAATGGGGTAACATGTTAAGCTCTCAACAGTGGTTGTAAAAAGAGGATATAATCAGTAGAAACAATAATGAACTTATGGAGTGGAGCATGAGAAGGGAATGGGTGTAGTAGTAAGAGTTGGAGGTGGGAGTGGGTGGTCTTGTAAATAAGAAGAGTTGATAACTGTGAGTATAATGTTTGGATGGTGGAGGAATAGAGTGGAAGATAACAGCAGAGGAAAGAGTGAACGCAAAGATGTGAGAAGGGGTTGTGTAAGTTTAGGCAAGGGGCATTTCAAGTGCAGTAGACCTGTTACAGGCACATTTTCTGTCTATACAGAAAAGCTGGAGCAATGAGTGATGGGGCAGGGATTAATGCTTATGACTCAGATAATGAAACAGTGCTTGCTGTTATTTTTGTTGCAGTCTGTGGCATTTTCAGTAATTGTAATTGGGTGGTCAAGATTTAGGTTATCCATGGTTCAGCAGAGGCGATTCATGCAGACAGGTAGCTGATAGTTTGTCACACTCACATACAATATGCACAATAATTGTAGCTTAAATGGTATACAGTGTGGCTACTTTCATATATGCCCATCTCTCAAAATTAATAGAAAATGCCTATGACTGGACTGTTGTGGTGAATGTAGGATTGGTGTACATGACAGGTTTTACATCCGGATTACCCAAAGATGTATCACCTGTGAGATGCTTGATTGTGATAAAGATTTGTTTGGTGATGGATATGGATAATTTCTGGGTTGAGTTGTGATGTAATACCACTTTGAGAGATGAGAGCAGGCTGTGTCCACTGAAAGGAGCCTGGATAATGAGAATATCAGGTGTCTGCAATAGGTCATATGAATGTGGAGAAGATTATGCAGGGAAGGTGATCCACACCATAACAGAGTACTGCCGTGGACTTACATGGCAGATCAAGTATAGAAATCTTGAGAAATCAGCAATAGCAGAACATGACCTTACAGCAGGACACAAAATCTACATGGAGAAAACAAAGGTCTGTGCCCACACATCGTCCTACTGGGATTCCATAATGAAAGAAGCAGTAGAAATTTGCATGTGCAGTAACAATTTTAACAGAGACAGAGGTTTCAAACTGACTTGTGCCTGGAGACCAGCCCTGAGATGAAGTGTCTTCAATATAATGCAACAAAAAATCATAATTCCTAAGGGGACATGTGATACTGGGGGTGGACTCCATTCTCCTTCTGCCCCTAAGTCACAGCCTTATGGGGAAGGGATGATATATACTGTGTGATCAAAAGTATCCAGACACTCCCAAAAATATATGTTTTCCATATTATGTACATTGTTCTGCCACCTATTGCCAGGTACTCCGTATTAGCGACCTCAGTAGTCATTAGACATTGTGAGAGAGCAGAATGGGGCACTCTGCGGAAATCATGGACTTCGAATGTGGTCAGGTATTTGGGTGTCACTTGTGTCAGATATCTGTACGCAGGATTTCCACACTCCTAAACAGCCCTAGGTCCACTGTTTCCAATGTGATAGTGAAGTGGAAACATGAAGGGTCATGTACAGAACAAAAGCATACAGGCTGAACTTGTCTGTTGACTGACAGAGACTGCCAACAGTTGCTGAAGGTTTTAATGTGTAATAGGCAGACATCTACCCAGACCATCACACAGGAATTCCAAACTGCATCAGGATCTACTGCAAGTGCTAGGACAGTTAGGTGGGAGGTGAGAAAACATGGATTTCATGGTTGAGCAGCTGCTCATAAGCTACACATCATGCCGGTAAATGCCAAATGACACCTCACCTGGTGTAAGGAGCATAAACATTGGACGATTGAACAGTGGAAAAACTTTGAGGAGTGACGAATCATGATACACAATTTGGCGATCCAATGGCAGTCTGTGGGTATGGCAAATGCCCAATGAATGTCATCTGCCATGGTGTGTAGTGCCAACAGTAAAATTTGGAGGTGGTGGTGTTATTGTGTGGTTGTGCTTTTCATGGAGGGGGCTTGTGCTCCTTGTTGTTTTGCATGGCACTGTCACAGCACAGGCCTACATTGATGTTTTAAGCACCTTCTTACTTTCCACTGTTGAAGAGAAACTCAGGGATGGTGATTGCATCTTTCAACATGATCGAGCACCTGTTCATAATGCATGGTCTGTGGTGGAGTGATTACTCGACAATAACATCCCTGTAATCAACTGACCTGCACAGAGTCCTGACCTGAATCCTATAGAACACCTTTGGGATGTTTTGGAACACTGACTTCATGCCATGCCTCACTGGAAAACGTCAATACCTCTCCTCAGTGCAGCACTCCATGAAGAATGGGCTGCCATTCCCCAAGAAACCTTCCAGCAGTTGATTGAACGTATGCCTGTGGGAAAGGAAGCTAACATCAAGGATACAAGTGGTCCAACACCATGTTGAATTTCAGCATAGAGGATAGGACAGCTATGTGCAGTTGGGAGGTTAGACGGAGCGCAGTGGGGAGGGAGGGATAGTGGAAAAGGAGAGAAATAAAAAGACTGGGTGTGATGGAGGAGTCACCACTCCCATCATTCTGCTGCTCATAGAGTGGCATCAGTTACCTGATACTGCAGTCATGTGTGTGTGAGTTGTGTTTGTGTTAGTGTGTATGTGTGTGTTTGTCGTCTAATTTTGACGAAGACCTTACTGGCTGAAAACTGTATTTGTGACAGTCTTTTTGTTGTGCCTATCTGCAACTCAGTATCACCACTATATGGTGAGTAACCACTTTACTTTTCACAATATTGTTACAATCCATCCTGGATTTTCCATTGTTTCATATTTCTCAACAGTATATCAACAAAACAACAGTAGCCAACTGAGAGGAATAACAAAGAATGATCAAGTTACTGTGTTCAAATAGTAATGCTGGGAACCAGAAAGCTCATATACATCAATACAACTGGACAAGGAAAGCATGTGTCCTTTTTTTGTAGTACATGCCATCAGAGGCTCTTTCCACCTGAGGTGAAGTCCCTGCCACAGTGGGGCTGTGAAACCAAACAACTGTAGATGGCCAACACTAGTGTTCGTCCTGATATTGGTGTCAGAGTCCAGCTATGAACTAAAGGAAATGTTCATTTTTCTTTTAATTTGTATTTTTTATTGTGGGTGTTTATGTTTTCAATATTTGGAAAGACAATGTAGTAATCTAATGAGCAAGCTGAGGGGGTGTACAAGACACATGAAGGAGCTATCTACAAGATCAGTGCATCTGAGGAGGTAGAGATACCATTACATGATTCTGTACATATATTAATTAATTCAGCATAGTGTGGTACCACTTACATAAGTAGTTTACAGAAAGGACTTCTGTAGTTCGAATTAGTGTCCATCTTGAATATTTAAGAACAATCACACATGGCTGTTAAGAGAGGTTCTCATAGCTGTAAGTTCTTGGACAGGGTGTGCACTGTGAGTAATAATTGTTCATTGCATTAATAAATGTTACTGTAAATTAACATTGTTCATTCTTAAAAAATCTGGTTTCATTTTTGGTTTCTGCTACAATTCTACAATCATTGAAGTGGTTTGTTCTCTGAGTTGCTAAACAACTTTGAGCAAAACGATCTTCACCATGAAGAAGCTCCAGCAATACTTTAGTGATGAAATCCAGTGAGCAAGAAGAAATAAAACACAATCATATTTAAATATTTCATACCAATGTCAATCAAATTATTTTGGGTATCAGGCCCCATCCTTATGAAACAGCAAAACATCTAAAATGCCAACTTTTCAACCATTTTGTAGCAGTCTCTCTTCTGAGCAATTAGTTGATTGCCCTGGAGAGTACTGCTTCAATATTGGTAAAAATAGTTAACCATCATTAAAAGGACAACTACAAAGATAGTCAAAATGTCAGCATTATAGTTTTTTTAGTGTTTCATAATGATGCAGTCTAGTACCGAAAATAATTCTTTTTTATTTATTTTATTTCAAATTGACACTGGCTATAGAAACCTACTTCTATTCTCATCAACAGTTTTGACATGAATTTGTTAAATCTGACAATTCTCAGATTATGATAGTGAGTAAGGATAGATTGCCTGTCAAGAAGATAAGATTTTTGACACATGGTCCACAAAAATTTCATGGTTCTAAAGAATTAATGAATTATAATAGGTTTTCTACTGACTTTTCATTATATGACAACAAAATAGTAATCTGCAGTTACCCATTTAGCAGCCATATTGTGTGTCTCATCTGTTTTCTTTTTATTGTGTCATAGACAATGTCTTTCATATAGTGTAAGGTGACAGCAACTAATGGTTAAAGATAATTAAAAGAACATATCAAGATGAGTCATCTTAACAAGTCTGCTCATACTCCTTTGTTAATTATAATCTTGTCAAGTGGACACTCGACACAGTCTGAGACGTAATTAGCACATTTTTTAGTTCTGAACATTTATAAATTTGGTAATAGAAGTTTTACATTGTATTATTTGTTCTATATATGGGATTGTTATATTTGAATCTACACATTCTCTGATCATTATGTACTTGAAGGATTAAATCTTAAGACTAATGTGTCTTTTAATGAAATAAATAAATAAATTTAACTAAAATGAATTAAATGGTAACTGTTCATGTGAATTTTTCACATTAGATTTTGTAATGTGATTCATTATTTAGACGAGGACGAAAAAATGATGAAGGAGAGTCTTACATATGTGGGACAACCCAGTGAACTGAATCTTCGTAAGTTTGTCATTCTTTCGGGAGTGCTACATGTTGATGTCATTAAACAGTTACCTCAACCCCAGAAACTGCCGCATGGGTGGAGTATTCATATAGGTAAATAGTTCAAAATCTCTACAAATGTATTATTTACTGTTCACATTATTCATACACTAAAAAATACCATTTTGCCTTTTTCTCACCATTAGCACACTATGTGTACTCTAATGTGATATTCATTGTCTGTTATATTGATTTTATGTGATCTCCAAGTTACTTTTGCATGTTAATATAGTAAGCCTTCCCACTGGCAATTTTATTAAGTGAATATGATCATATTTCTTCCCTGAGCAATTGCAAGCAACCCTGTAATGTTAATTTGACAACTGGAAATCTCTAACTTTCCTGCTGAGGACTTCCAAAATCTTTTCTGTGAAATAATGGGAGCTATAACTTAACACAATACACACTTTTCCTTGACATCACTGATTATGTGCTGCCAGCCTTCAGAATTAGTCATTCATCTATATTGGAGATTCACTAATCATCTCTAATACCTACTTTAAAATTTATCTTCTTTCAGGTTTCACTGTCAAAAATTTAAAGTAAGAAAGAGTAACAAGTAATACTTGCAGCTCACATGTAAATGCAACTAAGGGATGATTTTTTTTTTTTTTTTTTTTTTTTTTTTTTTTTTTTTTTTTTTTTTTTTTTTAAAGTGTTGGATAAGTACTACTTTTCTCACATAAATTAAGCGGTAAAGTATTTAATAATTTTCTGACTCATCCTTAAAAGTCATGTAATTGTTATCATTTCATACATGTGACATCTACAGTGTATAATTCAAGGCTCATATCTAGAATCAAGAACTTTTTACAATGAAATAGGTTTCATCATTGGAGTATAATACAGGATGTAGTAATACGTACATAATAATGTCAGTCCACTGTCAATGACCTGACCGTTATATAGCTGGCTAGCCAGCAGGCTTTCCTATGTAAACAGCATTGTATAGGTACAGTCCTTGGCATCAGTAAGGTGTACAGTACTGCTTGGAAACACAGTTTTCTAGGGTGTCTCCACCAGTGGGGCTTCTGGGCCATCTCCCCATCTACATTTAGTTGTTCTTATCAGAGCACTTTTTCAGTACCAAGTTGATGTGCTGTCCAATAGTTTTGGGCAGAAGAATAGTGTTCCTCAGCACAGAGTTTTAAGTGTTACCCTCTTTGCCATAGCCATAAACAGCATAATGTCTGTGGTAAGGTCATTCTCCTTATTTGTGGATGATTTTGCAGTTTTTTGTTCCTTCTCCAGCACAGGCAACAGCATATTGTCTGTTGCAGTTTATCATGAATAGGTTAGAGGAATGGGCTGCAAAGACAGGTTTTACATTTATTTCAGGTAAGTGTGTTCATTTCAATCATTCTTATAATATTTTTAATTTACCTGCCGGAGGGGCATTCTATCTTTTAAAGATTCTGTGAGGTTTCTGGACCTCATTATAGATTCCAACCTGTTGTGTTTTTGCCATAAATGAATAACATGTTGGCCAAGGCCCAGAAGGCACTGAACATCTTCAAGTGCCTTTGCCACAGGTCTTCAGGAGCAGACAGGACATGTCTTCTCCAGTTTTATACGGCTTTTGTGTGATTGCTGCTAGACCTTGGGTGCACAGTGTGCAGATCAGCAAGGCCTTCTTACCTGATGATCATTGCACTATCTGCCATGTGGGATTAGGCTGGCCACAGGTGCCTGGAAGACGAGCCCCATGCCATCTCTGCATTGAGGATTGGGAACTGCCACTCATCATGCGGCAACAACTCCTCTTCGTGAGTCAGACATTTAAGTTCCTCACTGCTCCAGTTCACTGGTGCTTCATAATGTTGCTCATCCAGTTATGGAATGCCTTTTCTGCAATTGTCCATGAGCAATGATGCCATTTTGGATCTGTGTGACAAACGTGCTGAAGTCACTTAGTGTGGAGCAAGTACAATCCCAAATCTGGGGTTTAAACTGTCTGCCACGCTGGCTTACTGCAGTGGCCTAGAGTAATTTTAGATTCAGTGCAGTAAAGGAGAGGCTGCACTCCTGCTTATATTATATATTATTTTCTGACATTTTAACTGAGCGCCACAACTCTGTAACTGTATTTACGGATGGATCAGAACAGGAGGACACCGCTGGTTGCCCTGCTGTTTTCCCTAACCATGCCCTCAAGATCCAATTGCCCCAACAGTTTACTGCCTCTGATGCATAATTACATGCAGTCTTGTGTGCACTGAGTATATGAGATGAGTTGCAAATGATAAATTCCTCATCTGTTCTGATTCTCTGAGTACCCTTCACTCTTTACAGTGTTTGCACCCAGCAGATAAAGGAATCCAGAATATCCATGATGGCCTCCAAAAGGACACCTACACACCTACAAAGGAGGTACCTTTCTGCTGGATACCAGGACACATGGACGTTATGGGGATGAAAGGGACAAAGGAGGTACCTTTCTGCTGGGTACCAGGACACATGGACATTATGGGGATGAAAGGGAGGATGTAGCAACCAAGGAGATGTGTTCTGATTCTCAGATAGTTTTGTGTACCATCCCCCTAAAGGCTATCACCTTGTTGTTGAGGTACAGAGTCATGCATTGATGGGAAGAAGAGTAATTGGAAGTGATAGACAATAAACTGAGTCTGCTACAGTCCACAGCGCAGCCATGAAGTACCTCCTTCTAGCTGCACTGGCAAGATAAGATTCTTTTTTTTTTTGTCTTTGCGTACAACACAGCCATATGACACATGGCCTCTTTCTCCAGTGAGACGACTCCCTAGTTTGTGGTGCTTGAAATGTGCAGATCGCACTGTGCCACATTTTATTTAACAGTTTCTGCAGTATTGTACATTTGGGTGTCTGTGTGGTTGTGTGTGTGAATGTGTGTACTTTTGTTAGAAAAAGAATATGAGGTTGAAACATAGCATGAAAACTGTTTTCTGTTACGTGTTTCTCTGCTTCACACAACAGTCCACTATAGATGAGCAGTTGCTTGTCCCTCATTTTACATTTTTAAACTCCAAATTGCTTAAGAATATTTAACAGATGAAACTGTTTGCTCGTTTTGAACTCTTTAAATTGTACATTGCTAGAAATATTGTTGAGCATTGCACTGGATTAGCAGTTTCCATAATAACTCTCCTTAATTTTAGGAATTACTGTCTTCTTGTATCAAACTTGAATCAGTGTGAGGCTTAGAATATTGTTTCACCTTGGATGGCTTTTACACGCTAACAATGGAATCCTGAAATTTTGAAGTCAGTTCAGCTGTCTGATGAACTTCTTGTTCCTGCAAGATTAATAGAGACTGAATTAAACCCAACTCAGGTTGCAAGTGTTTGCATTGTTTTACATCCTTTTAGGTGAAATGAGAAAGTTTCAAATCCATAAGTCCTTGTAATTTCCTTTTTGAATTTGGTAATAACTCTTGTCTTTCACTTGTTTCCATGCAGTTTATTGTTCAATTTGCAATTTTTTCACACTTTTTTTTACTGTTCAGTTTTTTGTCCATCTGTTTCATACACTTCAGGATTACATATTACATAACTGTTACCAACTTTCCTAACAGCAGAATTGTTCGTTATGGGGTATTGATTCAGCACACTAGAATCTTAATCTACAATCTCTATCACAATTACATGTTTGGGTTCACTGTTGATACCAGTTTCACATTTTACCTACTCTACATAATTTTTTGACTTTGACCATCCTTTCTAACAATTTGATGACCATTAATACTTTCATCAGCCATTTTTGAAAGTATGCAGAAAATTGAAGAGACATTAAAACAGTCTATTTTTCATTGGATCAGTGCAAACAATGCATACTATTTAGCATATTCAATACTGCACAACTAAAACTGTGAGGCACCACTGAAAATTTAGTTCACATTCACCATTTCTTCCTGTCAGAGATAGGGCCATGCATATGAAGACTGCTTATAGAGTTCTCATCCTGGAGTCAGTATCACCATATCTAGTAGAATTAAAATATTGACATGATGTTTCTCCATCATCATAGCTTTGACTCTCAAGTTCAGTTCCAATCATAACCTATTTCTCCATAGATTATATATCACTAGTCTTTGTTTGCTGTGTAACAGACACATCAAACTTTTGTAACTAGATTGTGAGAGTTAATTCAGGTTTACATGACTGCCATGGAAAATAGAAAGCTGTAAGTTAGAATAGTCTTCTTCATATGCCACAAGCTATGTTATTTTGGATACTCACAGGCTTCTAACCAGGCAACAAATATGCAAAATAATGCAGATCACAGATTACAAAGAAGATGACTGGGTTGATTATAAAAAAGTCATCCTGAAAAATCGATTTAACAACTCAACCTAATATCCCAAAGCACACTGCTTATTATGCTATATGTGTTACTATAGAGACACAGACCAACACAGGTACTCTGCAGTAGTTTGTATCATTAACAAGAAAACTAAAGTTAAAATTGTTGATACTGAAAGAATGTCAGACAGAACAGCTAGTATTAAAAACAAATTATACTCCTTGGAAATTGTACAATTTTATCCCAAACAGCCTCAGGCCCTTATGAGGAAGTTGGAGATGTATATGAAGAGTTACAAGATCTCGTAAACAGAAGTAATCCGCATCATAAAACATTAACAGGCAACTTTAATCTAAAAGAGGGGAATAAGCAGAAAAATTACTCCTCAGAAGAAAACACAGAATTCAGTACCTGGAATGATAGTGGAGACATGTTAAATAAATCACTCTCCTGAATCTTTGTGACCACAGCCTAGTAAGATGCTAAATAAAACTAGACACTAAGTTAGAATGAATTAAACCCATTAAGCACAAATGCAGTTTCATTTATTTAAAAAACTGACTGTAAAAGAAGGGGAACAGATTAAAATTAACACATGGGTTTAAGGCTCTGGAGAATGAAAAAGATATAGACATACATATGAGAATTGGTATTTTAATGACTATTACTGTGGAAACAGCTAGATATGTTGTAGGAACCAAGAGGAGTAAACAAAACTATATTTCAAAGGACACAAGACAGCCAATCAAGAAGGGAAAAGATTAAAAGTAAATAATGAAAGAAGTAAGATAGATTTAACTGATCTAAATATAACTGCTCAAAAACATTTACAAGAATGTGTCAGGAAGCTTAGCAATAAGATTGTAAAGGAAAGAGCTTAAGTATGAAAGAAATAAAACAGCTAGAGGGTCTAGACAAGGGCGATCCCGATGTTATTCAGTCTGTATATTGAGCAAGCAGCAAAGGAAACAAAAGAATAATTTTGAGTAGGAATTAAAATTCATGGAGGAGAAATAAAAACTTTGAGGTTTGCTGATGACTGTAATTCTGTCAGACAGCAAAGGACCTGGAAGAGCAGTTGAATGGAATGGACAGTGTCTTGAAAGGAGGATATAAGATGAACATCAACAAAAGCAAAACAAGGATAATGGAATGTAGTTGAATTAAATCAGGTGATGTTGAGGGAATTAGATTAGGAAATGAGACACTTAACATAACAGATGAGTTTTGCTATTTGGGGAGCAAAATAACTGATGATGGTTGAAGTAGAGAGGATGTAAAATGTAGACTGGCAATGGCAAGGAAAGTATATCTGAATAAGAGAAATTTGTTAACATAGACTATAGATTTAAACATCAGGAAGTCATTTCTGAAAGTATTTGTATGGAGTGTAGCCATGTATAGAAGTGAAACGTGGATGATAAATAGTTTAGACAAGAAGAGAATAGGAGCTTTTGAAATGTAGTGCTACAGAAGAATGCTGAAGATTGGATGGGTAGACCACATAACTAATGAATAGAATTGGGGATAAGAGAAACTTGTGGCACAACTTGACTAGAAGAAGGGATTGGTTGGTAGGACATATTCTGAGGCATCAAGGGATCACCAGTTTAATATTTGAGGGTGGCGTGGAGGCTAGAAAACATAGGGGGAGGCCAAGAGATGAATGCACTAAGCAGATTCAGAAGGATGTAGGTTGCAGTAGGTACTGGGAGATGATGAAGTTTACACAGGATAGAGTACCATGGAGAGCTGCATCAAACCAGTCTCTGGACTGAAGACCACTACAATAACAACATATGTTGGATAGACATCACATCAGACATGGAGTCTGATGGCATTGTTATGATGGACCAGTGCACATAAGGAAACAAACTGTCAAATAATAGACTGTGAGAATGAATGCATTCCAAATGAACTACTAGATGAAGTAAGGAAAGCTGTTCATCTCAAGAAAGGTGATGTTTAATATTTTTATAACAATCATTGCTAACTGTCTGAACACAGTTTACACTTTAACCAAAGAAATGAGTATAACACAACTGACCATCTAAAGGTTTGAGTGAAGCTATAGGCAGAAGCAATGAAATGCTAGGTACCACTTTGTATTATGCTTATAGACTACAAAGTAGTGTTTAACACAATCACAGTAAGGTCTGTGCATGCATAACATGAGAATAAAAAAATTATATCTACTGACATCAGTTTGTTGAAGGATATTTACAACAAGACTACTACTTCCATTCACATATGTTAAGAGAGAGAAAAGTCCAGAATTGTCAAAGAGGTTGAGAAGATGACTCTATTTCAGTTAAACTGCTGCAGCTTTGGAGGAGGTCTTCAAGTCAATAAGCTGGCATGAAGAAGGGATGTACATCAGTAGATCTAATCTGAAGAACTTTCAGTTCATAGATGATTGTATTTAGTTTGTTTTGGATTTAAAAGAACTTCAGGAAATGGTGAAGGAACATGACAGATCAAGTTGGCAGCCTTAAGATTAATTACAGTAAGAGCAAAATAATGTACAATCTGGATGTCAATAGGAAAATAATAAAGATTAATTATGAAATTTAGAAACAGTTGACAATTTTTGCATACTTAGGACAACTGAAAACAAGTGGATGAATATTTAAAGAAATAAACATGATGACAAAAATGGCTTTAAGTTCATTTGGGAAACTAAATGCAGTATTCAGAAGTAAATCCCAATGTTCTTCAGTCAACAACCAGTGTATGTTGTCATTACCAACTTACTGTTTGAATAGTGGTAATCAGTCAAGAGACAATTTTCTACCTTAGTCTGTCCTGTGTAGTTTCATCTCTGCATAGTTACTGCAGCCTATAGCCATCTGAAAAAGCTTACTATTGTCAAGCCCTGGTCTACCTATACAATTTTTACATTGTGCAATCCTTCCATTACTGAATGAATGATTCTTTGATGCCTTATAATGTATCCTATCAAAGAGTCTCTTATTTTTAGTCAATTGTGGCACAAATTCTTCACCTCAGTTTCATTTAATATCTCTTCATTAGGTAACGAGTCTACCCATCTACTAATGTAATATTCACCATTCTTCTGTAGGTCAACATATCAGAAGTTTCTATTTTCATCCTACTTGAACTGTTCATCATCAATGTCTGCACTCCAGAAAAAGGTCTTCAAGAAAGACTTCTGACCACTTTAATTTATATTCAGTGTTATCAAATGTATCTTTTTGAATAAAGTTCTCTTGCTATTGCTATTCTGCATTTTCTATCCTCTCTTGTTTGGTCATCATCAGTTACTTTGCTGCCAAAGTAGGAAACTCATTTCCTAGTTTCAGTGTGTTATTTCCTAATCTAATTACCTCAACATTGTCTCAAATAATTCAAGATAATCTGTCTCTCTTGTTTTACTGTTGTAGGAGTTCATCTTTTAACATGTTTCCAAAACCCTATCAATTCTGTTCAACTGTTCTTCCAAATCATTTGATGTCTTTGACAGGATTACAATCACAATGGCAAAACTTAAAGTTTTTACTTCATTTCCTTGAACACAATTCCTTTTTCAAATTTATCCTTGGTTTCCTTTACTGCTTGCTCAATGTAATGTTTGAATAACATCAAGGATAAGCTACAGCCATGTCTCACTCCCTTCACAACTATTGCTATCCTTTCATGTCCTTCAGCTGTGTGTGTGAGTTGCTTTTGTGTGAGTATGTACGTGTGTGTTTGCCGTCTAATTCTGATGAAGGCCTTACAAGCCAAAAGCTATATTTGCGACAGTCTTTTTATTGTGCTTATGCTATTTGGTGAGTGGCGACTTCCCTTTTCACAGTATTGTTATATGTCATTCAACTCCTATTAGTGCAGTCTGGGTTCTGTACAGCTTATATATAATGTTTTGCTCCCTATATTTTATCCCCACTATCTTCAGAATTTTGATGAGTGTATTCCATTCTACATTGTCAAAATATTTTCCTAGATTTACAAATGTTGTATATGTAAATTTGCTTTTGTTTGGTTTATCTTCTCTAAGATAAGGTGTAACGTAAGCTTCACTTATTCCTACATTTCACAGGAATCCAGAACAATTTTCCCTGAGGTCACTTTCTACCAGTCTTCCCATTGTTCTTTAAATAATTGATGTCAGTATCTTGTAGCCATACCTTATTAAACTGATGGTTCTGTAATGTATGAACTTGTCAAGGTCTGCCTTCTTTGGGATTGGAGGTATACATTCTCCTTGTAGTCTGAGGATGTTTCACGTGTCTAGCATTCTAGATGAAGTAGTTTTGTCATGTTATGTTTTCCTAAGTATCTCAATAATTCTGAGAGGATTTTGTTTACTCTAGTTTCTGATTTCAACTTAGATCTTTTCAATGCTCAGTGAAATTCTTTTCGCAATATCATACCTTGCATCCCATTTACATCTACTTCCTCTTCCCTTTCCATAACACCGTTTTCAAGTTCTAACTTATGGAACCCCTTAGCTACATGGCTGCTAAGCTGAGGAAGAAAGCCAGTGTACACTCCATATGCATACTGGATGGAGTCATTCCAGATGTGGAATTGGTCCTTCTGGATGCCGTGAAGAGCACAGGGTGCAGCCAACTGCAGGTGGTGACTCACATTGGTAGCAATGATGTGAGTTGTTTTGGATTGGAAGAGATTCTCTCTGGTTTCAATTTGCTTTCAGAAGTGTTAAAGGCTGTCAATCTTGCTTGCAAGGTGGAAGCAGGGCCCACCATTTGCAGCCTAGTTGATACGACAGATTGCAGACCTCTGGTACAGAGTAGAGTGAGAGTCTGAATCAGAGGCTCAAACGGTTCTATGTCCATGTAGGCTGAAAATTCCTTGACTTGCTCCACAAGGTGGTTAGGTTTCAGATTCTTCTAAATAGGTCATGAGTCTACTACACACAGAGGCAGATATACAGGTAGCAGGGGCTGTATGGCATGGGCTGTGTGTCTTTTTGAAGTCAGAGGGTCTTGGGAAACAAGAAAAGGGCTTCAGGGTTCAAGTCAAACACAGGAAGAACATAAATCCAGGAACCACCAGTATAACAGTTGTAAATTGTCACAGCTGTGTTAAGAAACTACCAGAGCTCCAAGCACTAATAGAAAGCACTGATGCTCAAATCATTATAGGCACTTAAAGCTTGCTAAGGCCAGAAATAAGCCAAAATTTTTGTGAAGGACCTAATGGTGTTCAGAAAGGATAGGCTATACACAGTTGGGGATGGCGTTTTTGTTGCTGTTAGAAGTAGTTTATCTTGTAGCAAAACTGAAGTAGAATTTGCATGGATAGAGGTCAGAGGCCAGATATGGCTTGAATTTAAAGAAATAGTATCAACAGCAACTGAGATATTTATACCAAATAAATTAACAAATGATGGAGTTTATCCACCTTTGTATACAAAATATGAACATACAGAGGTAGTTGATGCACCACCAAGAGGAGATTTCTCAGATGACTACCATAGTTCATATTGCTGGGAGGCAGGGCTGGCAGAGGGCACACACAGTTCTTGAGGCCACTGCAGATGCCAATTGTGCTGAGTAAACACTCTGGTATCAAGCAATCTATAGGTCCACAACAATGTATGCTAATGCAGATAATTCAGCTGCTTTTCAGAGTGTGCCACACAAATCCCAAAAAGTGGTTCTCAGGTTTGAATCCACAACCAGCAAACACCAATGGATTAACAGTAAAATGTAAAGATTGTATTTATAGTTCTCAGCTGCCCAGGGATGAAATCAATTGACTTTGATGACCTTGTGTACATGGATTTCTCTTTGGACGGCTACTGTTTATGAAACTTACTGCATTTGCAGAATGATTAGCTCACAACTTCTCCTTCAAAGTCAATTGATTTCATCCCTGGGCAGCTGAGAATTATGAATATAATCTTTACATTTTACTGTTAGTCCATTGGTGTTTACTGGTTGTGGATTCAAACCTGAGAACCTCTTTTTGGGGCTTACGTTCTGTTGATTGTGTACCTGAGTCCAAGCATTGCTTTGCAGGAGTCTCTATCTGGTCATGTAATGGACATTGTTTGTTTGTGCTTTGCAGAAAATTAAAAATGGGAAAATAACTAGTTGAGATGGTGATAGCAGCTGTTAAAAAAGTGAAATGGAGATGGTTTGAGCATGTAGTGAGGCAAAATGATCGGAAACATCTACAGAAATTGTGTGTTAGTTTTCCCATGAGAAGAAAAAACTCTGAAAGTTATCTAATTCTTGACATAAGGAAACAAGAAAGTCAAATTCAGATGCAAAAGATTAAAACTGTAATTATCTGGAAGAGGCAGTTGATGGTAAATTGTTGTTGATGATGATGAGTGATACACATTTAGCTCAGGTGATGATAGTCATTTGGTAACATTACAATTGCCATTTTTTTCAATCTGTATGCAGAACTTTCAATTCCCAGTACATTTTATGCCACTGTGTCACTCTCTACAGTACCAATATAGGCCAGGTCAGTCACTTTCTGATTCCAAAAAGTTTGTCATAAACATAATGAAATACTGTAGCAGAAATTTATCTTCAAATGGGATCACTGTTTTCCTGGACTTAATTTTGATTCCACAAATTCACATTTAAATGGCACTCAGAAAACTCTTCTGGAATTAGTTTGTGACATCACATCTCATGTGAGGTCAGCACCACAAATTCCAACTTTGCAAGCAAACTAATAATTTAAAATTAATTTACTGCATATCAGTTCACAATGTTCTCATCAATATAGAAACAGAAAAGTTGTCTGCTTCAAGATCATTTCTGTACTGTACAGTTCTATGATAATGATACTATGTTGTTATAAATGAAAACACTAACCACATATTTGGTTGTACTCTCTTGTTTATTAAATCAACAGAAATTGTGTGTTAGTTTTCCCATGAGAAGAAAAAACTCTGAAAGTTATCTAATTCTTGACATAAGGAAACAAGAAAGTCAAATTCAGATGCAAAAGATTAAAACTGTAATTATCTGGAAGAGGCAGTTGATGGTAAATTGTTGTTGATGATGATGAGTGATACACATTTAGCTCAGGTGATGATAGTCATTTGGTAACATTACAATTGCCATTTTTTTCAATCTGTATGCAGAACTTTCAATTCCCAGTACATTTTATGCCACTGTGTCACTCTCTACAGTACCAATATAGGCCAGGTCAGTCACTTTCTGATTCCAAAAAGTTTGTCATAAACATAATGAAATACTGTAGCAGAAATTTATCTTCAAATGGGATCACTGTTTTCCTGGACTAAATTTTGATTCCACAAATTCACATTTAAATGGCACTCAGAAAACTCTTCTGGAATTAGTTTGTGACATCACATCTCATGTGAGGTCAGCACCACAAATTCCAACTTTGCAAGCAAACCAGTAATTTAAAATTAATTTACTGCGTATCAGTTCACAATGTTCTCATCAATATAGAAACAGAATAGTTGTCTGCTTCAAGATCATTTCTGTACTGTACAGTTCTATGATAATGATACTATGTTGTTATAAATGAAAACACTAACCACATATTTGGTTGTACTCTCTTGTTTATTAAATCAACAGTTTCACTTTAAGTAAAAGTTATAGAATATTTTACCATAATAGATGATGCTGTGTGACACAAAGACATCAAATTGCTTGACACAAAATCATATTTGTCCTCTAAAATGCAAATACCAACACCCTGACTGGTGTCCAAGTAACGAACAGGGTGGACATATTTTGGAGTAAACGCATCAGTTACTTTTTAACATTTGACGCAGTTGTCAAATAGAAGACAATATTTATGATGAAACCTAAGTAGATGATGGTGATTTGCTTGTAATAATTCTTCTTATATGCAATGATCATTAATTACACAAATACAAATTATAGTTCCTGTATTCTGCAGTGTAGTCGAAACAATCTTGGCAACATGTAGGCCAGTAGGAAGAATAATTCTTTAAATGCCTCTGCATGAGCTGTAATTAATCTTATCTTGTCCACACAATCCCTATGTGAGCTGTACATAGAGGCTGTAGTATATTCTTAGAGTCACCATTTAAAACTGTTTCTTGATACCTTGCAAGCAGGCTTTGTTGAAATAGTTTGTGTCCATCTTCAAGAGTCTGCCAGTTAAGTTTCTTCAGCATCTATGTGACTCTCTCCCAAAGGTCAAACAAACCTATGACCATTTGTGCTGCCCTTCTCTGAATATGTTTAATATCCTCTGTTAGTTCAATCTGGTAGGGGGGTCCCAACCTCTTGAGCAATATTCTAGAAAGTGTTGCATGAATGATTTTGTGATCCATCTCCTATGTAGACTGATAGCATCAAAGTCATATCTGTTAGGGGTTTATTAATTTAAAATCTGGAAGAAATCGTAGGATACATTTTTTGTTTATAATTTCTTTATAGCGTATTGGTGAAGGTCTTTACATAATAGCTGTAGGATGAATGGAATATTATTGAATGTGGTGTGTGCAATAACATAGCCCTCTTGGTGTTTAACACTGTGAAGTAGACATTAACTGTAATAAACAGATAGGCCAGTGCATCAGCATCTTTGCACATGTGCCATATATTAAGACTAATTAATCATTGAAACAAGGTCAAGGATAGCTATTAACGTTATATTAAAATTATAGCTGCCATCAAATGATATCTTGCCTTTCACATCCTTTAATTGCAAATAACTGGGCTTTCCTACTGATTACTTTTCAGCCATTTAAGTTTAATCTACAGTCTGATGTGATACCTAAACCATGCAATGCAACATATTGCATATAACAACAAATTTTGTTCAGCATACAAAAATAACAACAGCCACAGGTGATTGGTGTTACTACATCAGAGAGATGCTGCATACTGTAACACAACTGTTACTTACCCCTCAGAATAGAGTACAATACATATTTGTTGCAATTTATCATTTCCCCCACCTCTTACATTAAGCGTCTTTTACCACTGGTTAATATTGTTCATGATCAGCACTAAGAGGTGGAGCATCTTCAGCTGAACATGTAATGCCAATGTTCTTGGACTCGGCATCTGATTGTAGATAGTGATATCTGTTTGGTAAGAATGACTGAAATTTGAGAGTAAGGCTTATAGATATTGAATTTATCTGCTAGACACTGTCAGTTGACCTAAAAGAAATGTCAGAAATAATCACAAATCCACAATATCAGCATGTTTTTGGAATTGGTATTGAAACTGTTAGAGGGTGTGTTAAGATGGGCTGCACTTTTAATGTCTACTAGAGAGAGTAGTGCAGTTATATTATAAAATGGAAAATAAATATTAGTTTCAGTGTAGAAAATGGGAGAAGCTTGTGGGAACCTGAACAAAGAAGTTCTTTTAGCCAGCATATCAAATCAGACAAGAAACACACTGTGAACATCATTACCACAAATTTAGCAGTACACAGAGCTACATTACCACCATAGAGTCTAGAAGAAGAGTAGGCGCTAGGCATTTCTACCATCGCTTAGTGCTGGGTGAAGAATATTTCGGTATATGTACTAGTCAGATCTTACACAATTTTAAAACACTTCATTTGACAAGATTAAGACAAGTCAATTTAACTATGCTACCTGCATTGAAATATAAAATGTTGACATCCTTTAAGGCAATTATGAAACTTCAGGTCACGTATAATAAGTAAATAAAATATACTGATGAAGATCAAAATATAGCGCAACATGCAAAAAATTATCTATAGAGGCACATACCTAACAATAATGCAGACTAAAACATAGGAGATAAAAGATAATATAAACTCACCATATAACTTGAAGATATTAATTGTCAGAAACTTTTTAAAGCTTGAGTGATGTCTTCACAGAGTTTGCTGATAAGACCTCTTTGCTGATTTCTTTTATGTGAAAGAAAAAGCAGCACTTCATGAAATGGAAAATTAATTTACTGGCAAGGTCAAGTTTATGTTCCAACAACATCCTAAATCACATGTTCCTCAAACAGTTTCATCAGTGTTGTCTAAACGCTCATAAAATATATACCCCATAGTGTTGAGATGGAAGACAATTTCTTTTCAAGGTAGGTAAGTCAAATGAAAAGGCTACTTATTGAGCCAAAGTCCTTTATTGCAGTGAAGGTTGCAACTTTTGAGTCATACAACATTCCTTTCACAAGGGTTTGAGCACACTTAACACACCTGCTCTGTTTATTAAGCTTTTTGACAATGTAACATGCTATGTGATAAACTAAACATTGTTTTGGAATATTGTCTTTGTACAGAGTAGGAAGGTCATTCTCCTAGTCCACTATCACCATTTTATCCTTAATTTTGCCCTAAGTAGATAAATTAATGCTTTTGTTTCATACCTCCATTTCTTTAGAACATAACCACATCTGAATTCGGTTCACAGTTCCCAGGTGCAGATACAGCATCTTAACTGGGACATACATGCATTGTAACATACTTAAAAATCTACAGTCGATGGATGCTCTTCACAACTTATAGACCTCAAAATTCCAAAATGATGTTCCAGAGGATCTTGGTTGAATTTTCCTGTCATTACATACTTAAAACCTTTGGAGCATAAATACTGATAAATTTCCAATGTACTCTTTAATGTGACAGAGATTCCATTGTACTGTGTGAGAAATTGCGTTGTTTTCTGAGCAGATGATTTTGTAAAAGTCAGTCAATATTTCGTATGAGGGGAAATCTTTGTAGAGTGAGTTATTTGGTATTCAAGAGTGGAGTGCATCTGATACATTATGGTATTCATATCTCTTGTGAATAGTGCCAAGTTTTCACTGCTGCTAAAATTCTTGAGATAAGTTTTGTGGAAAAAATGTATAAACACACTCAAAAATATTACTCTACTGTTACTTTTTGATAAAAAATTCCTTAACATTGTGAAACACCACTAAACACAACAACAATTGTAAATGTGTCTTATGAGCTGCACCATTAGAAATGTACTTCAGCCAGTCATAAGCAACAGCTGCACAGTCTGTCGGTGTGTGCAGCAGCTACTGTTATAAAAGCTATCACAAAAACAGAAGTAATGACACTTCTCCTTCTAAGCACTATGGTATCACTACAAATTTAAGAAACTATGTGAACTATTGGAGGTTTATATGTATTATATAATTTACAGGTACTATGTCTTTATTGGTAGTTTATTTTCAATCTCAATACATTATATTGTTCAGCATAATTTATTTTGTTCTTGCAATGACATTCATATGTAGCATCAAAACAGTAGCACATTGTTTCAAGTACTTCTGCAATAAAATATTTGTACTCAGTATAGTATACTGTGTGACAGTGACAGATCACAAATAAAATACACATCACAGTTAATAAATATTGTAAGTATACTATTGTAAACACTTACAAAGGACATTTTGCTTATCTGTGAGCTGTGTTGTTGTAAATCAAAAACCATATTGCTATGGTAATGGGTAGTACTTGGTTGAAAGAATTATACTAACCACTCGCCTTGTAGTTGAGGCATTGTCTTTGATTGCCATATGATGACTGAAAACTTTGCTGAGCTATCATTCAAACATTCAGCAATGTTCTCAGCATAGTTTATGTGCCTATGAATGATTCCAAGCCTCAAATATATGGAAACTTATTGTTTTACTGTTTCCATTATCTAAAAAGCACATTCTCTAAATGAAGAGAGGAGAACAGTTCAGATATGTAAGGATGACAACAGAGTCATGAAAATGTAACTGATGGTGACAATGGAAATTTGTGTAGTACATATCCTACAGTCAACTGAAAAGATCCATTAGGCATTTCCAAACAGTGATAAGTCCAGGCTGTAATATCAACAATTTGGAAAAGTCTGATTGCAACTCACCATAAAAATAACACAGTGTGCTGCAGGCAGGCACAACAAAGAGACTGTTACACATTAAGATTTCAGCTAAATCCTTCACCAGAAAAGAAAAACACATGTGCATTCACACAAGCAAGCCCCCCCCCCCCCCCTCTCTCTCTCTCTCTCTCTCTCTCTCTCTCTCAAGAAAAACACACATGCATTCACACAAGCAAGCCCACTCTCTGTCTCTCTCTCTCTCTCTCTCTCTCTCTCTCTCTCTCTCTCTCTCTCTCCCTCTCTCTCTCTCTCTCTCTCACACACACACACACACACACACACACACACACACACACGACTGCTGTCTTGGCTCCTCAAAGACCAGAGCAGCGAGAGATAGCAGTCGTGTGTGAGGTGTGCTTGCTTGTTTGAATTTATGTGTGTTTCTCTTTTCTTAAGAAGGTTTTGGCTGAAAGCTTAATGTAACAGTCATTTCATTGTGCACGTCAGAAATTCAGCAAGTCATCATTACGATGAGTAGCACTCTATCCTTTCCATAATTGTTGATTTTCCATTAGGCATTTGGCACTTGACAACAATTTCACTGTCATCATGAAAACAACAGCCTGAAAAGCATCATGCAGAATAGCTATGAATGATGTTCAGGATAGATGGGAAGAATATGTACTGTTCTTAACAAATTAAAACTCACTACATCAAATAATATAGTTGCTATGTTCTATTTTTCCTCAAACATAATTCATCTGTGCTTCTGTACAAGTGCTCTCATTGATGTGTTTACTATGTCATTCTGCTGCTTTCAGTATTGCAAATTGCATTTCTATTCCTTTTATCCATATTTCTAATTTGGAAATATTCTTCAATACATCTTAATTATTCAGTAATGCTTCAGAAAGTTACATAGCTAGGCATTAACTCAGAATGGAGTTAACTGATTAGTATTAACTACCATAAAAATATAACAGCTTGCTTCAACATTTCACTTATGCAGTATCACATTCTAATCTAACTGCACCTCATGAAGCACTAATAAAATCTCTCCAGAAATCAATCAAATTTTAATCTATCTCCTTTTCTGGGCTGACAAGCCTCCCCAAAACCAGCTGTATTCCAATCTATCTCCTTCTTTTTGGCTGTCATCTCAAGCCTGTGCATCTTGAATTTGAATCACACGTGGCAGCAGTACTGCGCGACGCAGTCTCTTCCAGAACAACTGCACATATAATGTCACAAGATAATTTTTTAAAATAATTATTCTAAATAATCGACATGTTATCAGTGAAATTTGAAACATTTGATCACTTTTAATATTTTTGCCTCATCACTTGAGAAACATTAATAAATTTGGTAAATCACTTCTAGTGGTGTAAATTATTTAAATGCAGGATATTAAAATAATTATAAACATTAGAAGCAATGAAGAGAGGTAGTCCAACATTGAATTCAGTATTACTTTTGCAGGTACAACATTTGCAGTGAACTAAAAAAAGGGGGTCCAAATGACAGTCATTGAAAATGTGTTGTGACCATTAAATAATGAATTAAGTGAGCAGGAATGCATGTGGCAGAGTTGAATTAAAAAGAGGATACCAAAAGACGGGAATTTTCAATAAAATATTGAAGAGAGAGTAAAGAATGGCCTGTTGGTGCTTCATTAAACCTCAAGACAGATCATAAACAATGTCCCAAAATTAGTTTTGCTGAAGAAACGAGTCAGATATAGTGGAAACCTGATGCAATGAGGGACCAGTGTGGAGGTATTATTAATACAAGACTGTGGATTAATTACTGATATTATTAAGACCAAATAATTATAAAATTCAGCAAAAAGTTGAAGTAACAGATTAAGATTGTCCTGTGGCATAATATTCTGTGTTAAATCACACTTTAAAATGGAAATCATACATTTCATTGCTCTTATTGGTTGGTACCAATCAAGAAGGAGAACATTCACGGATGTGAAACAAGTCAGTGTATACTTCAACAAAAGAGAACCAACCCTCAGAAACTTAATCTGTACACTTTTAACAACAAAACTATTAATATTATATTTAATATGTTTTTGTATGGAAAAGCTGAAAGTAATTTCTGTTAGTAAATTAGCACGAAAGCTGTTCCTTAAAATAAAGTTGACACTTCATTAGTTATATTAAAGTGCTCTGTTTATCTTCTACTGGTGGCTCATAGTGGTAGTTTTCAAAGAAAATAGTTACTCACACTTGAAACAACAGATGCTTGTTTAAAGTGAAGCTTCTCACTTAACATGCAGCTAACATGAATTTTCAGTGGCTGAATCTAGATAATGTAATCTGCAGAAGAAGTGGCTAGCAAGATACATTCTTAATCTGCTTAACTGGTATTGATTCTAAATTTCTTGTTTTCTTAGTCGCTAAACTGTAGAAGACCTTTCCCAAGAGTATATAACTCCATTCCGAACGACAGACAAGGAGGAAATGACTTCATAATGTTTTTGTCTTGAGTTGTGAATATGTAAAGCACAGTTCTCAAAAAAATTATATTTTTAACAGTAACAGATAACTTTAAGTGGTGAAGTTCTACAAGATGGCACCCTCTTAAGTGCAATATTCTGAAGCTAAAATAGTTACCCATTTGGAACTCAAGGTGGAGAACACTCAGGAGGATGTTAGCACAAGGAAAAAGCAATAATTAAGGCATCAGTAGACAAAGGAAATTATTCAGATATTGAGGGGAGATGAAAATTTATTTGTGGTGGTGTACTGCAATTCATTAGCAGGAAAAGGAAGAGAAGGAAAACTAATAGGATTTCATGGACTGATCTGAAGGAATGAAAGCAGAAGCCATCTGGTATAATTATGCACAGATCTCAGTGTAACCATTGCTGAGTCTTGGTTTAGGAATCATGAAAGAAAGTAGTATACTTGGAAGTGACCTGCAGGCGCAAGAAGGTTTCTCATAGATTATATGATAGTGAGATAGAGATTTCAAAATCAGATTTTAAAATACAAGACATTTCCTAGGGCAGATGTATATATTATGGCCTTAATTTATTGGCAATAAACTGCAGATTAAAACTGAAGAAATTGCAGAATGATACAAAATTAAGGAGATGGAACCTGTATAATTTGAATTTACAAGAGGTTGTTGAGATTTTCAGAGGGAACATTAGATAATGATTGACTGAAACAGAGAAAAGAACTACAATAGAAATCAAATGGGTAACTTTGAAACAGTAAGTGGTGAAGGCAGTAGAAGATCCAATAGGCAGATAGATGAGGCTCAGTAGAAATCCTTGAATGACAAGAAGATATTGAATTTTGTTGACTAAAGGAGAAAATATGAAAATGTAGCAAATTAAGTAGGCAGAGGGGAATACAGATGTCAGAAACTTAGACTGACAAATAGTGCCAAATGGAAGACAACTATGGCAGGAGGACAAATGTAAAGCTGTAGAAGCATGTATTACTAAGGGGAAGATAGTTGCCAATTTAACAAAACTAAAGGGAGACAGTAAGCGAGTACTAAGCAAATAAAGAAATGATTAAAGGTGGAAGGAATATATTTAAAGGCTATACAAGGGATATCTGCTTGAAGACCATATTATAAAAAGATAAATGAAGCAGATCAAGATAAGATAGGAACTGTGTTACTGTGAGAAGAATTTGACAGAATGTAGGGTAACTAGAGAAGATGATATTCCCTCAGAAGTATTGAGGTCTTGGGAGGAAACTCAATGAAAAAACTACTCCAAGTGGGATGTGAGATACCCCGATAGAAAAAAATTGGAACATCAAAAAAATAATTAACATAGAATTATGAAGTATCAGCAATACATTTGTCTAGGTAACTTATTTAATTGATCAACATTGCAAGATCACAGATTAATGTAAGTGTGAGATAAGCCATTGAAAACATGAAATGCTGGTACATTAATAATCAACATAACCCCCAGAATGCTTAATGCAAGCATGCAAACATGCATGCATTGTGTTTTGCAGGTGCTGGATGTTAGTTTGTGGAATGGAGCTCAATGCCAGTTGCACTTGGTTGGTTGATACAGAGACAATTAATGCTGGTTGTGGATGACGCTGGAGTTGTCATCTGAGATTGTCCAATATTTGCTCAGTCAGAGGAAGATCTTGTGATCCAGCAGGCCAAGGCAACATGCAAATATTCTGTAGAGCATGTTGGATTACAACAGCAGTATGTGGTATCTTTTATCCTCTTGGAAGACAGCCTGTGGAATGCTGTTCATGAATCACAACACAACAGGTCACATCACCAGATTGAAGTACAAATTTGCATTAAGAGCGCATGGGATAAGCACAAGAGTGTTCATGCTGTCATATGAAATCACACTTCAGATATAATTCCAGGTGTAGGTTCTATTTCTGTAGCACACAGACTTGTTGGTAGAAAGCTCTCAACTGGCCTCCATCTAATAAACAGACATCCATCACTGGCAGCAAGGCAGAAACAACTTTCATCAGAAACCACAACAGAGCTCTACTTTGCCCTGCAGTGAGCTCTTCCTTGACACAGCCGAAGACACAAGTGCTGGTGGTTTGGAATCAGTGGAATGGACGCTACAGAGCATCTGGCTCAGAGCTGTCCTTGGAGTCCATTGTGTCACTGTTGTGCCAACTGCTGCTTAAATCGCTGCTGCAAATGCACTATAATGCACCGAAGCCATATGCTGAACACAGTGGTATTCCCTCTCAGTAGTGCCACATGGCTGACTGGAGCCCATTCTTGTTGCAACTATACAGTCCCACAACCACTGCTGCCAGCAATCATATACAGTGGCTGCATCCCTGCCAACTCTTCCTGCAGTATTGTGGAAGGAACACCCAGCTTCTCATATTCATATTACAGAACCTTGTTCAAACTCTATGAGGTGTTGCTAATGACATCTTTGATGTCTTAAAGGCATTCTTGACTAACATCAACTTACCATGTCCAACCTCTAAGGTAATTAATGCTCACATCTGTTGCAGCATATATTTTAAGCAAACCTGATTTGCACACTTATAGTGGCACTGCTATTCCCACTCTTATGTAACTACTGCAAAATTTGAATGGACATCATCTTTCAGATGTTGAAACATGACTACCAGCTTTTGTTTATATTGCACATCTCCTTCTTGGTTTTCTTTCAGTGTGTATAAGAAAGGTGTGTATATTACTCTACCATCAATTTAATAAATCACAATTGCAAAATACTGACATTGAAGTCAGTCAGGATCCTGGAGAAATCTAGGAACATGCAAGTCAGTATTGACAATAAGATTATCTTAGAAGATAAGTTGAAAAACTGCAAACTTATGTTTCAAGCATTTATAGATTTAGAAAAAGCTTTTGTCAATGTTGACAGGAACAAAATCTTTGAAATTCTGAAGAAAGCAGTGATAAAATTCAGGAATGAAGGGCTGTTTACATCTTGCAGAAAAATGAGACTGCAGGTTGTACGAGTTGAAGGACATGAAAGGCTATCTACACATACAGTGAAAATGTACTTAATTCATTAGACTATAAATTACAGCCTACTGGTAAATTTTGAGATCTGTTATTTGACTCTGTAAATCACAATACCTTTCAAGTAAATTAGTGTTGTGGTGTGAAGGTTCAATTCGAATAGCTCTGAGAGCAAACAAAGGGTGTCATTAGGAAAGAGCCATGTATTAAGCTACCTGGCATCATCCAACTGGGAACTAATTATGTGTGGCTTCACACAATGTTCCATCTCATGGGCCTTACTTTTTCTTGTGTATATCAATGACCTTTCATGAATAATATTACCAAATGACAAGCTTATTTTGTTTGCAGATGATACAAACATTGCAATAAACATCAAATTAAGTGTAGTCTTTAAAAAAACCAGCTATTGAAATTTTTGTGGACATTAATAAACATGTAAGAGGGTTCCCACCAGTATATGCTTAAAATATGATGGCAATCAGATTGAAGTGTAAAACGTTAAATTACTTGCTATTACAGCATAGTAATAAATTCAGCTGGGTGGATTACACCAAATAACTGCAGAAGCACCGATGCCAATCCCTATTTGCAATGTGAATGTTGTCTGACATAGGGGACATAAAAATGAAAAGTTGACATACTAGCCGTACTTTCATTCGATAATGTCATATGGGACTATTTTTTGGGGTAGATCGTCAAGCCAAGCTAAACTTTTCTGGGTACAAAAACATGTAATAAGATTTTTTGCAGTGTAAACTCAAGAACATCCTTCTGAGACCTATTTAGAGGCTAGAGATATTAACTTCACCTTTAAAATATAGGCATGCCTTAATCAAATTTGTCATTAAAAATATCTCTCTATTTCAAACCAACAGCTTACTTGATGGAATCAGTACTAGAAATAAGAATAATCTTCACAAATATTTAAAGTCACTTAGTTAAAAGGTGTCCATTATTGAAGAACACACATTTTCTATAACTAGCGAGCAGTCATGAAAAGTTTAACTAAAAGTAAAGTTCAGTTTAAGAGGAACCTAAAGGATCTGTTGGTGACCAGCTCTTTTTACTCCATAAATGGATTTCTTATTAAAAACAACTGATGTGTGCATGTATGTGTGTGTGTGTGTGTGTGTGTGTGTGTGTGTGTGTGTGTGTGTGTGTGTGTGTGTGTGTTTTACTAATAATATAAAATAATGTGAATATCAGTACAACTGAACTTCTCTAAAAGTTCAATCAATAATGTGATCATTGTAAATCAGTCTTATAAAATGATTTGTCTACTCAGTACATATTACCTCATAAATAAAAATATGTTTAAAACTTTTTTCACTAATTCCCTTTCCATCATGATTATTCTACTTGGGATCTGTGGAAGACACATTAGCATATTTGTTTTTCATGCTATATATTTTTTGTTCTTCTGACATGTTCTATATCTTGGAGGAACTCTTCACTATGGATTAATTGGGACAAAAACTACTTCTAATCTAATCTAAGCTAATCAAGAGGGAAGCAGTAGTTCAGAAGGCAGTGAGACAGCATTGTAACCTATTTCCAAGGCTATTCAATCTGTACATCAGCCAAGCAGTAAGGGAAACCAAAGTGAAACTTGGTAAGGACTTAAAGACTGGGGGGGATAAAAACTTTGTGGTTTGTAATTCTGTCAGAGATGGCAAAGACCTTGGAAGAACATGGATAGTACCTTGAAATCAAGTTATGAGATGAGCATCAACAAACATAAAACAATGGAATGTAGTCAAATTAAATCATGCACTGCCAAGAGAATTAGATCAGGAAATGAGATACTAAAAGTAGTAGAAGAATTTTGCAAATATTGACAAAATAACTGATGATAGCCAAGATAGAGAGAATATTAAATGCAGACTGGCAATAGCAAAAAAAACATTTCTGAAAAAGATTATGAAAAGGAAGTTGTCACTCAACATGTAGCAGAGATGCTGAGTTGCAGATAGGCATGACAAAAAGACTGTCACAAATAAATAGAGCTTACAGCCAGTAAGACCTTCATCAAAAATAGATGACACACACACACACACACACACACACACACATATACACACACACACACACACACACACACACACACACACACACACACTCATGCAAACACAACTCACACACACCACTGCAGTCTCAGGCAACTGAAACCACACTGCGAGCAACAGCACCAGTGCACGACGGGAAAGGCAACTGGGTGGGAGTAAGGAGGAGGCTGGGGCAGGGAGGGGGAGGGATAGTGTGGTAGGAGTGGCAGACAGAGTAGTGCTGAAGTCTAGATCAATGGCAGGGAAGAGGTGGGGTGGAGGGAGTACTGGAAAAGTAGAGAAATAAAAAGACTGAGTGTGAGGGTGGAATGATGGCTGTGTAGTGGTGGAATGGGAACAGGGATGAGGCTGGATGGGTGAGGACAGTGACTAATGAAAGCTGAGGCTGGGAGGGTTATGGGAACTTAGGATGTATTGCAAGGAAAGTTTCTACATGTACAATTTAGAAAAGCTGGCATTGGTGGGAAGGATCCTTATGGCACAGGTAGTGAAGATAAGTGAAATGAAGGATGAAACGTTTGGCAGTGCGCTCAAAAACAGGGTGGTCCACTTGTTTCTTGGGTACAGTTTGCTGGTGACCATTCATGCAGACAGACAGCTTCTTGGTTCTCATGCCCACACAGAATGCAGCACATTGGTTGTAGCTTAGCTTGTAGATCACATGACTGGTTTCACAGGTAGCTCTGTCTTTGATGGGATAGGTGATCTTTGTGATGGACTGGAGTAGGTGGTTGTGGGAGGATGTATTGAACAAGTCTTGCATCTAGGTCTATTGCAGGGGTATGTGTCATGAGGTAAGAGGTTTGGAGCGGGGGTTGTGTAAGAAAGGGCGGGTATATTGTGTATGTTCAGTGGATGGCGGAATACCATTGTGGGATGGGTGGGAAGGATAGCGGGCAGGACATTTCTCATTTCAGGGCATGAAAAAAGGTAGTAGAAACCCTAGCACAAAATGTAATTCACTTACTCCAGTACTGGATGGTAATGGGTTGCGAAGAGAATGCTCCTCTGTAGCAGGACGGTGGGACTTTGAGAAGTGGTGGGAGACTGGAAAGATAAAGCACAGGAGACTTGTTCTTGTACAAGATTGGGAGGATAGTTACAGTCTGTAAAGGCTTCAGTGAGACCCTCAGTATATTTTGAGAGGGACCGCTCGTCACTGCAGATGCAGCGACCACAGGTGGCTTGGCTCTATGTACATGTACCTGTAACCTTCCTGGTTACAACGTCGTTAGTTATTGTTCTCACCCATCCAGCCCCTTACCTTTTCCCATCCAGCACTAAACAGCCATCATTCCACCATCACACCGCATCTTTTTACTTCTCTTCGTTATCGCTACTCCCCTCCTTCCCCTCCCCCATGTCTTCCCTGCAGTCTGTCTAACCTGCATCACTACACTGTCTACCACCCCTACCATACTATCCCTCCACCTCCTCACCCCAACTGCCTCCTTACCCCCACCCATTTGCCTCTCCCATCATGAACTGGTGCTGCTGCTTGCAGTGGGGCTGTTGTCTACTTTTGACAACGGTCTTACTGGCCGAAAGCTTTATTTATTTGTGACAGTCTTTTTGTTGTGCTTATCTGTGACTCAGCATCTTCACTATATGGTGAGTGGCAACCTTCCTTTTCATAATATTGTTACATTTGATCCTGGATTTTCCAATGTTTGATTTCTAAAAAGAGAAATTTGTTAACATTGAATATAAATATAACTATTAGGTAATTGTTTCAGAGGGTGTCCAGCCTTGTACAGAATTGTAATGTTGAGAATAATAAGTTCTAACTAGAATAGAAAGGAAACTTTTGAAATATGGTGCTATAGAAGAATGCTGAAGATTTGTTGAGAAAACTGGTAGCAGAGTTTGGCAGTAAGCAAGGAGCATTAGTTTTAAAAGATTTACTCACTGAAGGAAAAGAGCAATACATGTCACATCTAAAAACAACAAGAACAACACATACAAGGACACCTAAACAGTAATAACAAGAAAAAAGTCTCTTCATCAAGAAAAATGAATTCAAGGCAAAGAAATCACAAGCAGCAAGATATGGAATTGCTATTCCTTCACTCAACCTCCATTCTCTGTAATCTTAATCTACTACTTGACATGTTCTGAATCCTTGTGACAGTTTTTCATATTTTTTGTTTGCACACTGATTTTCTGTAACAATGTGCCTGACATCTTTTCTCCTTTTCAAACATATCTCATCCATAAATATTTTACAACACAAATTCTGCTTCTGTAGAAGACCATGCTACAGCATTTTGTTTCTTAGCTCCCCAACTGACAGTGTTACCAAACAGCTTGATAGTATAATCTGTTGATTTTCTATCTGTGCTGTTGGCTCAGTTGGCATCATATAAGCTATTATAGTCAATTTTATAATGCATCCTGTTACCTATCATGTCTTTTATGTAACACAATTTCTTTTTAAATCTTTCCAGTGTGATTCCTTTGCAGCACTTTGGTAACGACTGAAATAATTAACAGCATAGCTTAAATAAGGTCATGTTGTTTCAGTTAAATAAAGCAAACATCCTATTGGTTACCTGTAAGGCAATTTCTCATCCAATCTTTCTCAACTTCTCTGTAGTTCAGTTCCATGGATGTGTTAATTGACTTGCATTCATTCATATCAAACCTCCTTGACAGATTTTCGAAATCAATTTCCTGACTCTAAATCATTCCATCCTCCCTCTTATCTACATAATTCCCAAGAACAGTCTCAAATCTCCCAAATTTTTCATTTTAAATGTACATCTTAAGGCCAATTTGAAATCTTGAATATTCATCTTATCATTTCCTAAAAGGATAATGCCATCTACATATAACAAAATATTAACCTTAGTCTTTATGTCCCTATAAGTATAAAGATAACCATCAGCACTGCTTTGAACAAAGCCTAAAACCTTAACAAACTTCTCAGAGATTAAATTCCGCAGGCCGCAGTGGTCTAACGGTTCTGGCGCTGCAGTCCGGAACCGCGGGACTGCTACGGTTGCAGGTTCAAATCCAGCCTCGGGCATGGGTGTGTGTGATGTCCTTAGGTTAGTTAGGTTTAAGTAGTTCTAAGTTCTAGGGGACTTATGACCTAAGATGTTGAGTTCCATAGTGCTCAGAGCCATTTGAACCATTTGATTAAATTCCAGGATATTATTGCTTTGGTTAGTTTACCCACAGTTTCTGCTTCGGCATTAATTCCTGCTGGTGCAATTACATAAATTTCTTCATTAAAATTTCCATGAAGGAAAGGTCTCTCTGCATCCATTTGATTTGCAGTTTTTTTGTGATTCATAACAGCACATATTGTTCTCAGACTGGTCAACCCTGCTTCAGATGCATATGTTTCATTATAGCCAAATCCTTTTCTTTGAAAATAACCACAAGCAACTAGTATAGCTTTATAACTATTAATATGGACTACATCATCAATTTTACTTTAAAATCCCATTTACTGTCAACAGCCTTCTTGTTTTAAGATAATATATACACTGCCCAGGTCTCACTTTCATTTATTACAGCCACCTCTTCTGCTTCAGTGTGAGACCATTATTCTTTATCTGATCTGCCATAGATGTCACTGGAAGTTTCTGGAACATCCTCAACATTACATATCCACTTTCAGTGTTAATACAGCATCGTCTTCCACCCAAAGTGGATATTTTCATCCTTTCATGCTTTTGTGGATTTCAGGAGATCTTGCATTTTCAGCTTTATTATCACATCAGTAGTCACTGACATTTTCTTCATTAATGATAGCCTCATCATTTTTGTCATCATTGGAAGAAAACCAGTCTTCATTATCAAAGTCAAAATGGTTTTCATGCAACCTCTCATTCAAGAATGATGTGTGTCTCTTTGGCACCATCGCTGATATCTGTTAACACAATATTCAGCCATGAAGCACTTCTTTATTGTGGAATTCAACTTTCCAGCGATCACTTCTCCAGGAAGTCATAAATATCTCATAACACAAACACTCTCATTTTCTGCAACTATCCCATTTGGCCATACCACAGAGTAACAGGAACTGTCATTTTAATGCACACTTGTTTTATTTATCAAGCGAACAATATTCTGTCCTGCTTGTAACCAAAAAGATTTTCATGTTTACTATTCAGCAACATGTAGTGAACCTTGTTTATAATGTTCCTTCATCTTGTTGTGGTGTATTTCTTATGAGGTAGCTTGCACCTGTACCCAGTATTAAATGTGCATACACTGAGGAAAGTAAAACACAACTTTGCTTACCCTAAATGCAATCTCACCAAATGAAAATGAACCAATTGTGATGTACTCAACATGTACAAAAACTAGACCAAAGAACAAGAAAACAAAGAAAATTATATTTTCTAGAGAATGTTTGCAGATGTCTGCAAAATCATTAGATGCAAGGGAAACTAATATGGCCTGAAGGGGGTGAAAAATCACACACTCCAGCTGGAAAAGAAAAATATAAGCACCATACAAAAAAAGACGATACTAAAGAATTTGCCTCAGAATACAGCTCACAACATGTAAACCAACAAAAGAAAAATTACATAAGAGTACTTCATCAAAATATTCAATACTTTGGTAACAAAAAATTAGAAGCAGAAGTACTCCTGAGTGAAGTAAGACCAGACATATTATGCATAAGTGAACATGGACTAACTGAAAGTAAAATACATAATGTGGCAATAAAGGACTACAAACTAGCTAGTTACTTCTGCAGATCTAAATATAAGGGTGGTGGCGTTTGCATATATATTAAAACAGGTACTCTATCAAAGAATGTAAACAGTGAAGCTGCTACATTTCCCACAGCTAGAGAAAAAGACTTTGAAGTTACTGGTATAGTGGCAGAGGATTTTAGAGTGTTTTGTGTGTACAGGTCACCATGTGGCAATATTAGCATCTTTCTAAAAAAAATTGCTAGCTTATTGAGAATGAATATGAAGAGAAATCTTATTGTATGTGGAGACTTCAACATTGATATGGGAAAAGAAACAAAAATAAGACAGGATTTTGAAGAATTGTTAATACAACATAACATGAAAGTGACAATAACTGCACCAACAAGAGTGACTTCACAAAGTGAGACAATTATTGACAACATAATTACTAATATGTGTGACTATGAGTCACATGTAGTTCAGACAGAAATATCTGATCATCATGGACAACTAATCAGCTTTTGCAGAAGTAATGACAGAGTATCAGAACCAAAACAAACAACCAAAGAAATTAGGATCATCAGTGAACAAAATATCAACATCTTTAGAACAGTGTTAAGTAAGGAAACCTGGAATGAAACCCTACAGGCCCAGAGTGTAAATGAAAAATATGATGCATTTATTTCAACAATTAAGTACCATTTTAATGTAGCATTTCCCAAAGTAAAGAGACAAGAAAGGCAGCAAAATCAAACACAGTGGATTACCAGTGAAATACTAGAACAGCGAAGGAAGCTTCAGGACGTGAGACGGATGGGCGAAGCTGAAAAATATAAAATGTTAAAAAGGAAGTATAGAAAAACAATAAGAGAAGTGAAAGCAAGAGCAATTGACACCACTATAGTGAACTCAAAAAACAAGGCAAAGGCAGCTTGGAATGCAATCAATGCTGAAAGAAAGGAAAAAGATGGGTCAAACAAAGAAGAAGGTATTAGGTCAATTAAAATAGACAACACAGTGGTCACAGATGGTATGGAAATAGCAAACATACTGAATAATAACTATATCAGTGTAGTAGAAAACCTAAAATTGGAAAGAAATAGTCAAAAACAGAAGGGTATTAAGGTACCAAAAAGATCATGCAGTACTATGTTCTTAAGACCAGTCACGGAAGATGAATTGCGGAAAACTATACAAAAACTGAAGTCCAAGAAATCAGCTGGTGATGATGAAATATCAAATCATGTAATAAAGCTGGTATGTGAGGAGATAATAACACCACTGCTGAACATAGCAAACTGTTTTTTCATAGATGCAATTTTTCCAGAAAAACTGAAGATAACGAAGGTAGTGCCAGTGTACAAGGAAGGGTGTAAGGATGATCCCAACAACTACAGACCAGTTTCACTGATATCAGGTTTCTCAAAAATCCTAGAAATGCTTATGTATACCAGATTAGTTAACTATTTGGACAAACATAACATTCTCATGCCCTCACAACATGGCTTCAGAAAGGGTAAATCTACAGAATCAGCAATTGTCAGTCTAACAGAATACATTTTACAGTCCTTAGATGAGAAAAAGGTTGTCTCTGCAATGTTTCTTGATCTTTCAAAGGCATTTGACACCATTGACCATGAAATGCTGATACAAAAATTAAGCAACTATGGCATTCGGGGACAACCAGGTGAATGGATAAAATCATACTTGTGCAACCGCAAGCAGTATGTATCATTAGGAAACTCGTACCAATCAGAAACCAAATCCATCAAATATGGAGTGCCGCAGGGTTCGGTAATGGGGCCATTGTTATTTAATGTATTTGTTAATGATATAGGTGTTGAGGAGGAAGAAAAGAAAATATTGTATGCTGATGACATGACAATACTAAATAGTGATCAAAATATGAAACAGCTTGAGAGAAGAGCATATATATCTGCAAATATCACAGCTCAATGGCTGTTGGAAAATGAACTGGTTATAAATCTAAAAAAGACTATGTATGCAGTGTTTAAAAACAAGGAAAAGGCTGTAGACATGGATTTAGAGGTTGATGGAACAAGGCTGGTAGAAGTAGAATCTGCTAGATTCTTAGGTATTCTTGTGGATAATGACCTGAAATGGAAAAAAACATGTTAATAATGTCTGTAAGAAACTGAGCTCTGTCATATTCTTAATGATGCAGCTATCACAGTATTCAGACAAGAACCTTCTGTGTACAGTGTATCATGGACTTTTCGAACCATACTTACAGTATGGAGTGACTGTGTGGGGAAACTCAAACAAACAAGAGACAAAACGAGTGTTCACATTAAAAAAAAAAGCAATTAGGACCATTTTAAGAAGAAAGACCTCTGAAACATGCAGAAACTGTTTCAAGAATTTAGGTATCTTAACTTTTTCATCGTTGTATATATACAAAACAATAATGTACATCACAAAAGGTAGTGAGGACTGGATTACAAATGCTAGTGTACACACCCACAATACAAGAAAGAAGAATGAAGTACGGAGCATACCCCACTGACTGGCAATGCTAGAGAAAGGACCCCATTACTCTGGTATCAGACTACTAAGAAGTCTGCCCAGAAACCTGCAAGATAGTGTACTTCATAATGACTTTCCAAAGAAACTTAAAGACTACCTCATTGAAAAAGAGTTTTACAGTGTTGCAGAATACTTATGCCATTAAATTTGTATATATTGTTACTCTTTATCAGTGATGTAAAAGTGTAAGCTAAAGGTGTAGAAAAATAAGTGATAAAGAATGTTAACACTTTGACATGTCCTATATTACACGTACATTTACTGTACGCAATGTAATCTTACAGGATCAAATAAAATTCAATTCAATTCAAAGATGAGTCAATATTAAAATGTTCAGTCACAATGGTGTTGATGTGGTATTTATCGAAGTCTGCAGGTGAGGATGTAAGAAAGCAATGGAGTGAATGGATGCTTCATATTTCTCTGAATAATTTTGGTGGAAGTGACGAAAACAAACACAGCTGGTCACACACTGTGCGGCAAGTAGGGAATAGAGTTGGACTCTCTGTGACACCAGTTGCAGCCACCTGTGCACATGTTGCAAGGTATTGTTGCATGGTATTGGGCAGAATGTTTGAGCTGTCTGATATGGTCAAGCTTCTGACCGAAATCTCTCATTGCATAATGAGGGGCATCTCTAGTGAGCAAAAATTTGCATCTGCCTTGCCTACTGGAACATGTGAAAATTAGAGGCCTGGGAGGTGACACAGCCTTTGGTACTGGATTGTGTAAATCTTGTGACAGTTTTGAGGAATCTGTTTTCAGTTCTTGTGAATGAATTGTTGGTGGAAGTGGAGTGGTAAAGAATAAGGGTGCTGCATTGGCCTTACATGTATATTGTAAGCATTCATTTGATATGATATATTGCTTGCCTCTTCTCTTCACAACTCAAAAAGAGTCCTGAATAGGACAGAGAGAGTGGATATCAGATGGCATCATCTCGGAGCCAGACAAACTCACAGTTGTGTAAATCTTTATGGATGAAAAACTTTCTGTCACCGTGCCTGACTGGGTTGAGTGACATGAGATGGTGAATGTGTGAACACATCTGACAGTTGCAGGTTGGAGGATCTCCCTGAGTCAGTGGAGGAGATGAAGCTGAGAACAAACTGCAACTGCTCACCATACATTATCTGCACGGGTTAACAGCATGCGTCTGCCTTAAATGCAGTGCAAGATCCCAGCAGCACCAAGGGTAATGCATCAAACAAGGCCTCCATACGGCATATTTATGCTGCTTTTAAGATGTGATGTATTTGCTCTGTCATCTCATTGCTCGCAGGATGGTAGCCAGTAATGCAATTGTGCTGCTTGCAAAGAGTTGGAATAATTCCTTGAAAAACTGTCTGTCAAATTGTCATCCTCTGTCAGTTGTGATCATTTGTGGGATGCTGAACCTTGTGAACCAAGATTTCACCAAGCCTCAAGCTACTGACTCAGCTGATATTTCAGGAATAGGTACTGTTTCTGGCTGCCTAGTGAAATGATCTATCATCATAAGTAAATATTGGCATCCCCCTGGGTATGGCAGAGACCCTATGATATCAGTGTGACTGTGAGTGAACTTTTCTGTAATTGTGGGGAAGCAACCCACCACTGTGAAAACATGTCTAACTACTTTGCTGCATTGGCAGCTGTTGCATGTCCATGCTCTGTTGTGACAATCCTTTTGTATATCAGTCCAAATTACCTTTGCAACCACAAGATTGGTAGAATCTCTGATTTTTGGGAGCACAAGGTTGTGGCAGACACTGAAAAACTCCCATCACTACTGCATAGTGATGAAAGACCATTGCCTCTCACCAGCTGTGTCTCACCAAATTCCTCGGTGCATGTCCTGCATCCAGGTGCTCTAACAGTGGGGCCATTCCTGATTAGCAACGTTGAAGGAATGCATCTTTATTTGACCAGTCACCACATCAGCCCAATTGATCACATTTAATCCTGCACAGTTATGAGACATCACAACACTGTTTTGTCTAGCTATGTGTTTTATGTCAGTAGTAAACTTGGTGATGAATTCAGTCTGCCTGCATAAGTAAGATGAGTTGAGCTCAGTCAGATGCTGAAATATCAAGGTGAAGGGCTTGTGGTCAGTAAGTATCTCCAAATGTTGACCTTCTGTGTAGGGTCTGAACTGCTTAATGGCTAAGTAGATGGTGGATAAGTCTCTGTCGAATATGCCCCATTTCTGTTGTGATGCAGACAAATTTTTGAGAAGAATGCCAGTAGTTGTCAGTTACTACACACACTTTACTGCAATGCTGCGCTGATGGCCATCTGACATGCATCCACCATCAGTGAAAGGGAAGCAGCTGGAGCTGGATGTGCCAGCAGAGAAGCTTAAGCTAGTGCCGCCTTTAGATCATGAAAAGCAATCTCCACTTCCATCATCCACAGTAATTTTCTGTACCCATACATGTTGTTTTCAGTCAGCAATCTGTTCAGTGGTTCCTATACTACAGCAAAATGGGGTAAATGTCACCTGCTGTAGTGTAATATCCCCATGAATCTGCAGAGACCTTTGAAAGCAGTCAGTAAACACATCCACTCAATCACTTTCATCTGCCCAGGCAGGGGTGAAAAACCTGTGTGAGAGACAAATGCACTTACATTTTAGCAATAAGACACTTACCACTGCAGGTGACAATAGCGTAACACTAAGTATTTAAACAACAGTCATAAGTGATCTATCAGGTATGGTGCAGTTGCTTGAGGTCTTACAGTCACCACACAGTCTCCAAAAACCATCGTTCTTTTTTACCATTTGGAGGAGTGATGCTCACACACTGCAAGATCTTGTGAGGGTACCATCAGTAAACATTTTTTTGAACTCCACTTGTCCAGCCAGTAGTCTATCTGCGGGTAACTGACACAGCCAAGCAGAAACAGGCTGCCCCTGTGAGGTCCTCATGCGATATTGCATAAAATGGCATTCCTTGTTTTTTGTTGCAACTGAGTCAATGAGTGCAGAGAATTCCTGAAGCAGCTACTGAAGAGGTTATGATCTGCACTTGTACCCTGGTATTCAGCACTGTTATGCTGTTACAATTATTGCCATGTGGCCCAGAAGGGTGGCACATCTGTTACAGTACATATTTTGTATTGTTCAGCATAGCCTGTGTATCAGCAACACCAGCTGTAATGGCCATGTTTTTTTCCTTGCGCAGTTTAGCCGTTAACATTTGTACTCCTTTATGTTTCAAGTTGATATCACAAAAGTTTGCTTTAAGTGATTGATACTCAAGTTTTCCTCTTCAGAAATTCTTCCATTTCTACCTTTTGTTAAGAATGGCAGTGAATCTTGAAGTACTGATGCAGATGCCACACTATGCCTGGATATCTCCATGCATTGTACAATATGTGACCCAATGCAGGAGAGAGCTGTGGAGAGGATGCCACTTTCACTAAACATTTGATTGTTAAGTGTGGTATTTGGCAAAAGTGACAGAGAAAGTCAGTGCTGTTATAAGCAGTGGCACACATCAGCCACTACAAAAGAAATCATAGAATTATTCACCACTATGATCAGAGAAGTGCTGTATTTGCTGGCTGCTCATACAGGTCCTTATGGTAGACACCAATTTCTTATCCAGTGTCAGTAAGAAAATGCTTACCAGTCATAACATCCTGTATGATACAAACCATTATTTGCTGAAATTGTGACATTCTTGTAGCTCATAAGGTGCTTACTCTTCATTTGAAAAGTGTGCACACATTCTATCACTCCTTGTTGAAGTTAGGGTATTGGCAAGTCAACTATATTGTCTGAGAGCATTTTTTAAAAGTCTACAGTACCAACATCAGCTGAAGGTATCATGCTTATTACTGTTTCCCTAACACTGAGCTCTGTTAACACCTTGACCAGTTAGCTGACAGATTGCTCTGTGTTTGAAGCTAACAGCTGTGCTGATATATGCACTTCAAGGCCGGTTGCATCTGTGTGCATGGATATGTGTATTTCTGGATGACCCATCACAACCTCCTTAATTACTGCATATGTGCACTCTTTTCTGAATGCAATTGCAGTCACATCAGCTGTGCACTTTATTTTATCTGGAGGTAGGACAGCAGTAGCAGAACTAATTTCCTAATATTGGCCAGTAATTTGCATAGCCAGAAGATTCACAGTGATTGTTCAGATAACTGTCGGTTGATAGCCAACACACATTGCACCCATAAAATTTGGAAATTGGAGCTACCAACTTATTCTCTACCCCTATAAGTTTGTGCAGGGTTGCAGAACAAAGCGCTGCAACAAGGTCTCTCTGCATACATTTTATAACAGTTGTGGCAGTGTGTCATCATGTGCTCGATCTCATTAAGGTCCAGCTGTGACATAAGCATTGTATATTTATCTGAACTGACACAAATTCCCTGCTGGCCAAAGGTGGCAACCAGTTTTGTGAGCCACAGTTGTGTTTTTGTGGGTCAGAATGCTGGCGATTCACGTTGTTGATCCTGTGTGGGCAGTGTGCATCTTGACTGTCATTTGATGTAGATGGCGATGACAAGGCTTTACTTGCTGAAGGTAAACTTGCCTTCCCATGTTTGATCACTGTGTTGTTATGATCCTCCTTTGTTTGACACATTCAGGAATAACAACAGAATGTAGTTTTACACAACAGTTAAGTTTTGGGTCATCACTATGGGGTAGTTTGCACATGCCCCCATTATTAAAAGCATACAATGTGAGTAAAGTATAATACAACTTTTTTTTACATTAAATACAGTCTCATTAAATGTCACACATTCTCAACATACACAAGAACTAGACCAAAGAATAAGGAAAACAAAGACAGTTGTATATTCCAGATATCAAACATGAAGAATGATAAAATGTTCACACTCGCACTGACGTCAATTTGATATTTACCAAAGTTTCCATTATCTCATCATCAATTCATACTGGACTCCCTTCTCTTCAAAGAAACTTGTCATTTTGTTTGACAAATATTCACCTCCATTATAGCAGTGGAATGCACTAATCCTCAAATGGATTCATTCTGTTTAACATATTTCAGTACTTCAGATTTATTTTGCTGCATATTGACTATAATCATCTATAAAGGCAATAATGTAGCTCTTTCCCACATACGTAATAGAACTCATGATGTCACTAGGAAAGTCTCAGTGGATGTTTCATTCTTGCCCTCTTCAGCTTTTGTGGAAATCTTGTTTACTTGCCTTCTCTGCAGATGGTGCATGTCTCTTACCTTCAATATTCATTTCTCCCCCATATTTCAGAAGTACTTTTAGATTTATATAATTTGAGTGTCCTAAACTTTGATCCCAGTTTGCAATCTTTCAATTAAAACTGCTGTGCAAGAGTTTCTGAAAAATTTTGTAGCATGCATTTTCACCTAGCCCTCTCTCTCTCTCTCTCTCTCTCTCTCTCTCTCTCTCTCTCTCTCTCCATACCTCTGTCTCTCTCCATACCTCTGTCTCCAGACTGCACTGACAGTAGTTTGTGAACAAATAAAATATTTTAAATCAAAACTGGTACTGCTTTTCCAATGACATATCTGACAACATCTGTTTCACTGAACTGTGTCACATTTAAAGAAGCTCCAATTTTTGCAATCTTGACCACTGAACTGTGTCACCTTTAAAGAAGCTCCAATTTTTGGAATCTTGACCACTATCTGTCTTTTAAGTGTTTGCACTTTTTTAGAGTTTGCACATTTATTTCCACAATCCATTAGCCTTTTTTTTTACAAAGCTGAACTTCAGATTTTCTGTAGTTAATGTCTTAATTGCAGTTACAATGTCATCACAGCCTTGTGCATTGTTAACAAAAGATGACACCCAACATCAGTTTCTTCACTGGTGTGTCTGTTGACCAAAAATTGTCAAATTCTATGAAATGTTTACTCATTGTACTTTTTGATGGATTGAAATTTAATTGCAGTAAATGTTTATGTAGAAATAACTGACTGCAATGCTTTTTCTTTCAAATGGGACACAAAAGTTTTTCCACATTTGAAATGCACTGCTGCAGTCTTTCACATATTTCAGGTGGTTGTATGTAATTCATTCCATTATTTTTTAGCAACACTTTGTATCATGATTTGAGAGATTTTTGAGTATTTTTTTTTTTTTTTTTTAAGTATCCTCCTTTTCCATGTCACTCTCTAGAACTTCACTTGCTCTGTCTATTTGTTTACAGTAAGATCCAACAAATCTAATTCATCTGGCCTGCCTCATGTGCAGAATTTCCAGATTTCAAAACTGTTTTCAACTTGATATTTGCTTTCATATTCTTCTGACATCTTGATATTCCAAGCTGATTAACCAGAAATACAAAAATGTTTGCACAATAGTTACGTTTTTAACTTCCAACTTTTACTTTCTGTATCTGGACCCATAGGTCATTGACAAAATGTGTAGCAGAGCATGGTTGCAAGCAAGAAACATTAGTTTTAAAACATTTGTTCTCTGACAAAAAAGAACAATATGTGATATGTGTAACAACACATGCAAGCATGCTCAGAGAGTAATAACAAGTCAAAGACTCGACATCAGCAAAGATGAATAGAAGACATCAAAATCATAAGGAGCACAATACAGAATTTCATATGGAATATCAAATAAAGAGATACTGAATCAAATCTGAGCGAAAAATACTTTATGGCTCAACATGACTATAAGAAGTGATAGGCTGAATGGACATATCCAGAATTATCCAGGAATAGTTAATCTGGTAAGGGAGCAAAGTGGGGGAGGTAAAACTTTTAGAGGGAGGCAGTGTTTGAATACTGTAAGCAGATTCAAATGGGTGTAGGTTGCAGTATTTGCAGAGGACAGATTAGTTAGGAGAGCTGCATCAAACCAATCTTTGGACTGAAGACAACAACAACAAACATATTATAATTCTTACTTTGAGTTCTTCTGCTCCAGCATCATATCCAGGCCACTGTATGTAAGTTTTGGTGAGCATAAGGTAACGCAGCATTTTGGGTCTTCTGCTTGTTGGTATCTCCTCAAGGAGAACAAGAATCAAATCCTCACGTCGAGTCTCAAGCAAGCGATGTTGTGCCATGTGTAATTCAAATTGACACCACTGACTGCGAAGAAAAGCCTGTGAGATGACCAGCAAGATACTTCTGCTCTGATCCATGCATGAGATAATGTTCTCTAGTATGCTCAATCCAACCTGGGAAAATTGTTATTACTAAAACAATCATCCACTTATATCATTTGTTGAAAATGATATAAATATAGAATACTACTGTTCCATGAGACTTACTTGTTACTTGTAAGCAACTTATAAGTGTGTTATAGTTCTTGTTAATGGAAAGTATTATTTATGACTTATGGCACAGGATCTAGAGGCTTAGTGATTGGCCAGGTTGTAAGTTACATATCAAAGCTAATTTACAATAAAACAAAACAGAAAACAAAAGTACATACAAGAACAAATTTGTTCTCAAAATTATCTTAGTGAGTAATATTGTGAAATATGCTAAGCATTTATTCATAATCAACAAGCAGCATCCAATTTAAATATAGAATAGTAACCCCAATTAATAAAAGAATTAGTGTATATGTGTGTTATCTTAGCACAGTAGAGTTAAGTTATGTCCTAGAGAAATGTGAAGTAGTCAGCTCCACTTAGAAACTTGATAAATAAAGTTTATAGTATCGCTATTTCACTCACTCTTTCTTCTAGAATTGATGTCAGATTTGTTGTTATTGTAATTTGGAGCTTTGCTTTTTATATGTACTTTATTCTTTAACATCATGGATATGAAGGACAACACAGTACATTATACATCCAGATGTAGTTGAAAGTAGGTTGAAGCAGAATATTAGCTTAAAGAAAAAAGACAGGTCGGGATCAAACCAGAATAGGAAAAGAAGAATTCTGCTTATAGGCAGCAGTCAAGGGAGGGGTGTGGGCCAGCAGCTTCAGTAGAAATTAGGTGCAGGGTTCCAGGTCACAAGTTTTGTGAAACCAAGTGATAGCCTTAGCCAGGTGACAGAAAACGTAGGTCAGCTATGTAGGGACTTTGAGAAGGAAGATCAGGTAATTATAGTTGGGGGAGCATGAAACAGCCTGGCTATGAATCCAAGATACAATATTAGGAGTGACCTGGATAAAATAGGAGCAGAAACTGAGCACACAAATGTGGGGTTTGTGGAGGTCTTTCAGTGCCATGATCAACCCTGGGTAAACACTACTGTAAGGTATGTTAACACTGAGTTGAACAGGATGCTCCAGACATCGGCAAAATCTCACGTAAGTGTTGTTCCAGCAAATGCTATTGGTAGGTGGGGATACACTACACATGGCCTGCATCTGAATAGGATGGGGAAAAGTAAGTTAGCTTCTCTATTAGCAGAAACTGTAAGGGGGTCCACAGTCACACAAGGGGTGATCCCTGTGGTTAACAGGTCCAGGCAGACAGGTTTTTTAGGTTAAAGTCAAAGTCCAGACAGATGACAATCAAGATAAATAGAATAAAAGAAACTTCATGTACAGTTAATAGGGCTAAAGTCAAGGGCAGTATCAACGTACTTCATCAAAATATCAGGGGAATAAAAAATAAAGTAGATGACCTATTAGTGTGTTTAGATGATCTCAAAAATAAGAATGAGACTGATATACTCTCTCTGTCTGAACACCATGTAACTGTGGGCATGGGTAGTGTCAGTATAAGTGGGTATAATTTAGCGTCTCACACTTGTAGATCTAGGATGTATAAAGGAGGAGCTGCCATTTTCATAAAACAAGGGTATAAATGCAAAACTGCAGAAGTAAGCAAATTTTGTGTTGATCAGTACTTCGAGGTTTGTGCATGTGAACTTCAGCTAGATAATGTAGTATTGACAATAGAAACAGTGTACAGGTTCCCATTAGGAGACTGGGAGCTGTTCATAAAAAAGTTTGACTCCCTATTATACTGTCTGTCAGACAAAAAGAAGTTGTTAACCTGTGGTGAATTCAACGTAAACTTTCTAAGTAATTCTGATAGGAAAAGTGAACTAGAAGTGTTATTAACAACATATAATTTAGAATCAGTGATCAATTTCTCTACACGTATAGCTCAGGACAGTAGCATGCTAATAGATAATGTATTTGTACAGAAAGAGTATGTAAAACAAACAAATGCTTTCCCTGTGGTAAATGGATTTTCAGACCATGATACACAACTGATTAACTTACAAAACCTAACAGGGTGTACAGTTCAGAAACCATTAAGTAAAAGTCTGAGGTGCGCTTAACCTGGTATCTACACAGCACTTCAGAGACAGCTTAAGAAATGTTAATTGGGGAGATGTATATAATGAGAGAAATGCTAATGATAAGTGCAACATATTTCTTGATACATTTATATCCCTCTTTGAACATTGTTTCCAAAGAAAATTATTAAGTGTAACACCACACACTTTTTAAAAGAAATCTTGGATTACTACTGGTATTAAAGTGTCTTCAGAAAGCAAGAGAAAACTGTATGAGACAGCAGAACTAGTAAAGATCCAGAATTAGTTTTACACTTTAAAAATTATTGTAACATACTGAGAAAAGTTGTAAGGAAATCAAGAAGTATGTATGTTAGAGAAGAAACTAACAACTCTGGCAATAAAATAAAATCAATGTGGAATGTTGTTAGAAGGGAGACAGGAAAAGTAACCATGAGGGTAGGTAGTATTACTGTTAAAGAGAACAAGACCATCCCAACCAACAGCACACAAGTAGCTAATGTATTTAACAACCATTTATTAAGTGTAGGAGAAAAAATTGGTGAGAACAGTTCAAAAGAAAAAGCTAGGTAGTAAATGGAAGAGTCTGTTTTGAAAAAATTTAGTTAGATTAAGTTTCACCTAGCAACCTCTTGTGAAATAAATAAAATTATTAAATCTCTGAAAAACAAATGTTCTGTTGGAGTAGATGACATCTCTAATAAGATATTAAAACAATGTGGAGCAATTACAGCTGATGTTCTGAGTCACAAATGTAATGCATCACTAACACAAGGTATTTTCCCAGACAGGTTAAAATATGCCATTGTCAGGCCTCTCTACAAAAAGGGGACACCACAGATGTCAATAATTATTGGCCAGTATCCTTGCTTACAGCATTCTCAAAAATCTTCAAGAAAGTAATGTATTCAAGAATGGTTAGCCATCTCAACAGTAATGGCATACGCAGTAAATCACAGTTCGGATTCCAAAAATGCTGTTCCACTGAGACAGCACTATACAATGTCACTGAAATAGAGTTTTTAAGTAGTAAAATGTCACCAATAGGAATTTTCTGTGACTTGTCCAGAGCATCTTATCGTGTGAAGCATGACATTATGTTACAGAAATTACAATGCTATGGTATAAATGGAATAGCATATGAGTGGTTCAAGTCATAACTACAGAACAGGAAGCAAAAAGTTTCCTTATATGGGTCAAGTGATTTAAATAAGTTTGCCACTTCATCTAACTGGGGTGAAATTACATTACGTGTTCCACAGGGTGCAATCATGGGTCCCCTTCTGTTCTTGATATATGTGAACGACCTCCATTCCTATCTGAAACAGGAAGCTGAAGTGACACTGTTTGCTGATGATACAAGCATAATTATTAATCCAGTAAAAGAAAGTTCAATTGAAAATGGTACAAATAAGGTCTTTGGAAAAGCCGTTAATTGGTTTTCTGCAAGTGGGCTTGCTCTAAACTTTGAAAAAACACAGTACATCCAATTTTCTGCTGGAAAAAGTACAGATCCTTCAATACATATAACACATCAACAGAAGTCAGTAGACAGGATAGAGCATACTAAGTATTTGGGTGTACATGTAGATGAGAATCGTAATTGGAAAATTCATATTTTGGATCTTCTAAAAAAATTCATATTTTGTATCTCCTAAAGTGACTAGGATCAGCAACTTTTGCGATCAGAATAATTGACAATTTTGGGGATATAGAAATTAGTAAGCTAACATACTTTGCATACGTTCATTCTCTGATGTCATACAGAATAATATTTTGGGGTAACTCAACATTTAGACAAAAAGTATTCAATCCTCAAAAGAAAGTGGTTAGAATAATGTGTGGGGTACGTAGTTGCACGTCTTGTAGGCATCTTTTTAAGAGATTGGGAATTCTTACTACAGCCTCACAGTACATCTACTCACTAATGAAATTTGTTCTCAACGACACGGACCAGTTTAAAAACAACAGTGACATTCATGATTATAATACCAGAAAAAAGAAGGACTTGCACTATCCTTTGCTCAACCTGTCTTTGGCACAGAAAGAGGTAAAATATGCTGCTGTAAAAATATTCGACAAATTACAAGATGAAATAAGGTGTCTAACAGACAGCAGTAATAGCTTCAAAAATAAATTGAAATCATATCTCCTTGACAACTCCTTCTATACCATATATGAATTCTTTAATAGAAATACATAAATATATAAATATAGTATATGCATTTTGTATCATTTAAGGGAATGGGGTAAATAACAGAAATATTAATCTTCAACTCTGTATTGCAATATATATATTAAAAAATTTTTGTTTCATATGTGCATTTCTTGTGCATTTGACACGTTCCACATCATAAGGGCTACCATACCGTGGGATTGATCAATGGAACATGCAGCCAACTAACTAACAATGAAGCAACTGTTATAAACTGATATTAGACTCAACATTCACCTCTGCTAACACTAATGATAGTTTTACATGTAATTTATACTTTAACATCATGAATATGAAGAACAGTAACACAATACATTACAACATTGAAGCAACTATTATAAACTGCTAACATTAATGATAGTTCTATATATGTCATACTAAAAGGGTCATTAGCAGCCTCTATTTATATTGATATATTTTTGCTCTATACCAATATTTGATGCCCTTCTAGGAAGGTACATTTATGTTGTAAGTCCATGAAGAAAGGATCAGTGAGTGTGAAGGTTGATTTTACTAGGTACTTGATAAAGTATAGCTGGAAATCTTCAATACCCCAATCTAGATACTCAGAAAATTTCTTCAGGGGATGTATGTTCATGAATAACTGGCAGTGGCTTCTAAAATGGGAATAAATTTATATCTGAATATTTTGTCATCCACGTGTTGTTTTATGTCTGTAAATATCTATTGCATGCATTTATTAACGCAAAAGTGCTTCAGTTCGCTGGTCAGAGACTTGTCCATAGCTGATTAGTGGACAGAAGAAAGAGAGCTATGGAGATTTATTTTGTATCTTGTTCAAATGCTCAAATGTGTGTGAAATCTTATGGGACTTAACTGCTAAGGTCATCAGTCCCTAAGCTTACACACTACTTAACCTAAATTATCCTAAGGACAAACACACACACCCATGCCCTCTGCCGGGACCAGCCACACAGTCCATGACTGCAGTGCCATAGACCGCTTGGCTAATCCTGCATGGCTTTTGTACCTTCTCAAGTTATGAAATGATTCATTCTATAAAAAAAATGGTTCAAATGGCTCTGAGCACTATGGGACTTAACATCTATGGTCATCAGTCCCCTAGAACTTAGAACTACTTAAACCTAACTAACCCAAGGACATCACACAACACCCAGTCATCACGAGGCAGAGAAAATCCCTGACCCCGCCGGGAATCGAACCCGGGAACCCGGGCACGGGAAGCGAGAATGCTACCGCACGACCACGAGCTGCAGACTCATTCTATAAAATGCTTCAGTTAGTAACTGTCTTGTAATTTGAGATTAAAAATTGTGACACTCCTGTATGTTGATTTGCCACTTCAGCTAACATCTGAAGAAAAAACTAAAATCAAAAGATACCAGATCAAAAGTGATGGAAAGCTGAGTGCTAGCCTTGGCTGGGTGACATGGGATATTGAGACACTGACTTGGGATGTGAGTGCAGACAACCAGATATTAATAGATGGGGAAAGGGTGGGGGGGGGGGGGGGGGCAGGAACAGTTTGGTCAACAATAGAGAATATGGTATCAGGAATGACTGTAGAAGCTAAGTGCAGCAAAATCACACACAAGTGTGGGCTTTGCTGAAGTTCTGCAGTGGCACATTCAGCCCTGGATGAACAAAGCTGTCAGGCGAGTTAACCATCAATAGTCAAAAGCTGCTGCTGCCTTTGAGTTGAGTTCTGGTGGTGCTGCAGCAGTTGTTGCTATTAAGAGGAAGAGATACACAATACATGGCCTATAACTTATCAGGATGAGAATAGACAGATTACCAGAACTACTAGCTGATGATACAGGGGGTAGGGTTTCAAACGATCACCAGTTGCAGAATTCCTGTAAATTCTTGTAATTGAAGGGGTGGGAGGTAAGACTTTTTTTGGGTTAAATACCTCATTCAAACAGACTTCCTTAAAAAAAGTTCCAGATAAATGACACATTGCACACAAAAGAAACTCTTATGGTTAGCCTTATTATTATGCATAAGAATGTCAAAAATGAACTTCATTAACTTCTTAATTGTTTATACTAAAACATCAGAAGGAAGTTGATGTATTAGGTCTGTCTGAGTGCTATGTAATTAGCAGAATAAGTATGTTAAATACAGAGGATTATAAATTAGTAGCCCATTTATGTGGGGAAAATACAGAGAAAGAAGGAGTTATCATGCTTGTAAAAAAATCAGTTGCTCCAGTCCTGGACTCTTATGAATTGCACAGGTAGGAACTTTCCCTGCAATACATCCTATATTCCCATAACCCTCCTGGCCTCAACCTTCATTAATTTTTGATTTCACAAATCACATTACACAAAAGTTAACAATGGAAAATTCAGAATGGAATGTAACAGTATTATGAAGGGGATAGTAGCTACTCACCATACAACAGAGATGCTGAGTCGCAGGTAGGAACAACAAAACATTGTCAGAAAGTGAGCTTTTGGCCAACGAGGCCTTCACTGAAAATAAACAACATACAACATGCATTTGTGTGTGTGTGTGTTTTGTCTATTTTCAATGAAACCTTGTTGGGTGAAAGCTCACTTTCTGACAGTCTTGTTGCTGTACCTACCTGAACCCAGCATCCCAACTATATGTTTAGCAGCAGCTATACTCTTCATAATATTATTATACAAAATTCTATGACAAAATATTACCCAACTGGTGTTTACTGTGACTTGTCAAAGCATTAGATTGTGCAGTTCACCATATTGTCCTGGAGAAGCTCAGATATGATGATATCAGTGAACTTGATGGTAACTGGTTTTCATCCTGTGTTACTAAAAGGATGCAGTAAGAGAGTCAAGGAGTGTACACAGTGAAACAACATCTTAGAAATGGGAATAATCACTTATGGTGTCAAGAATACTGAAAATCTCATGCAATGTGGATACATTGTTGCTTAAGTAGTTTTTTTAGACCAATATGAGGCAGTTTTCTGACTTTATAGACCACAAGTGTCATACAACAATATTAACCATTCCTCCTGGAACACCCTGTATACCAGCATATGTGACCTTCCATCACATATCCAAGAGGCAAAAACTGTTCTCCTTGCTCGCAATTCAAATATTATAATCAAGCCCAAATTCAGAAACTGAAAATGTAAATAATATTTTCTTGAAAATTGATATCTAATTCCAGAATGAAATTTTCACTCTGGAGTGGAGTGTGTACTGATATGAAACTTCCTGGCAGATTAAAATTGTGTGCAGACTGAGACTTGAACTGTGGACCTTTGCATGTGCTCTACCAACTGGGCTACCCAAGTATGACTGATGGAAGTAAAGCTGTGAGAATGGATCATGAGTCATGCTTGGGTAACTCAGTCAGCAGAGAACTTGCTCACATAAGGCAAAGGTATCGAGTTTGAGTCTCAGTCTGCACACAATTTTAATCTGCCAGGGAGTTTTAAAATCTGATTCTCTGCTTATACAAGGGCGGTTCAGAAAGTAACCTCCGATTGGTCACAGTGCGGGTTGTGGGGGGAGTAGCGACGCCATCTGTGCGTTCACGCACTCAACAGGTCAGTCGGCATCAAGCCGTGGTCGAGTGAACGTCGTACCTGCGCTAGTTTAGTTTTTGTGGCAGTTTGAAATGTGTGCTGCAATAGAAAACCCCGCCAAATGTGAAGTGCGTGCTGTCATAAGGTTTTTTACAGCCAAAGGATATTCTGCAGCAGCTATTCATCGTGAGCTTTGTGCCGTGTACGGACCAAGAGTTATGAGTGAAGGAGTTGTCCGTGAATGGGTATGTTTATTTAAAAGTGGACGAGAAAACGTTCATGATGAAGAGAGGAGTGGTAGACCATCATTGGTGACTGACGAACTCGTTCAGACAGTTGATGCAAAAGTTCGTGAAAATCGACGTTTCTCAATGTCGGAGTTGTCTACTGGTTTTCCACAGATTTCTAAGACTCTCTTGTACGAGATAGTGACAGCAAGATTGGGTTACCGTAAGTTCTGTGCACGATGGATGCCCAAAATTCTTACCGACCACCACAAAACTCAAAGAATGGCCTCTGCATTAGACTTTCTGTCACATTATGAGGACGAAGGAGAACCATTGTTAAACAGAATCGTGACCGGTGACGAAACCTGGATTAAGTACGTGAATCCTGAGACAAAAGAACAATCAAAGATGTGGGCACATTCAAATTCGCCTACCAAACCAAGAAAAACCTCGCAAGATTTTTCTGCCAGAAAACTGATGGCAACGGTGTTTTGGGATGCCAAAGGGGTGTTGTTGGTTGAATTCATGGAACGTGGTATGACCATTAATCAAGACGTGTACTGTGAAACAATAAAAAAGTTACGACGGGCTATACAGAACAAACGCCGTGGTATGCCGACTTCCGGTATCGTTTTTTTGCACGATAACGCCCGTCCTCACTCTGCTCGCAGAACAACGGCCCTTCTTGAGTCCTTCAAGTGGGACATTATCAACCATCCACCTTACAGCCCAGACCTGGCGCCAAGTGATTATCACCTCTTCATGCATTTGAAGAAATGGCTCGGGTCACAGCGGTTTGATGACGACGAAGAGCTCAAAGATGCGGTCACAGGCTGGCTCCAGGCACAAGCGGGTGATTTTTATGCAGAAGGAATTTCAAAGCTTGTGAAGAGATACGATAAGTGCCTCAATCGCTATGGAGACTATGTAGAAAAATAGTGCAAAGATGTAGTTGTAAGATGTATATATTAAAATATTTTTATTTAACTTGGTGTATTTTTTTAAATCAATCGGAGGTTACTTTCTGAACGGCCCTCGTAGATCATTACTGAACTTAAATAAAAGGCGATACATGCATTTCAGAACTGCACAAAGCTTTACCACACTGTTTGAAATAATGCATGAGGGTAAATCTGAAAATGAAACAGAATAGTCTAACATATTTGGTGTCTACATTGATAAGAGTTTTAACTCGAAGCTACATGTTACAGACTTTCTTAAACATTCTGCAGCTTTGCTTCATGGATAGTATCAAATTTTGGAGATGAAACTGTAAAAAACTGACTTACTTTTCTTATTCCCATTCACTAGAGTAGCGTTGAGGAAAGAGTGATACTGCACAAAAGTCTGTAGTAAGGAAAATATGTAGAGTCCAGTCTACAACCCCTAATGAAAGATCTTTAACCAGTTTAGTATTCTGACAACATCACAGTACACTTACTCCCTGATGAAGTTTGTTGTCAACAGTCAACCACAGTTTGAAAACAACAATGATATTCATAAATATAATACTATAAGGAGAAAATATTTAGATTTTTCATCTATCAAACTTAGTGTGGCACAAAAAGGACTGTAATATTCAGCTATTAAAATCTTTGAACACCTACCCATTTATAGAAAGAATTTAACTGATAATAAAATTAACTTCAAACAAAACAACTAGAAACTGGAGTCACACCTGCTTGACAGCTCTTTCTACTGTGTTTAAGATTTTCTAAATGTGTAGAAGTATGTAAATGGTCAGCCTATTTTCTGCAAAGAAGATGTACTATATTTGTAAATTTGACTCATTTCATATCCTAACAAGAGGTCACAATTATGATCCATGGAACATGCAAATAAATGAGACAGGAGACGGGTAGCAAGGGTTGTGTGACGTGGACTGGGCAGTTTTTTAGGTTAGATGGCCTTGGGCAAGTACAGAAAGGGCAACAGCCTCAAAGAGTGCAGGGCAAAGTCAGGACATGCGGGGACCGAGCAGCAATTGGTATTGTAATTGTAAGCTGTCAAAGCTGCAGTGGTAAAGTACCGGAACTTCAAGCACTGATAGAAAGCACCGAAGCTGAAATTGTTATATGTACGGAAAGCTGGCTGAAGCCAGAGATAAATTCTAGTGAAATTTTTACAAAGGCACAGTGGTGGCATGTTTGTCGCTGTTAGTAGTAGTTTATCCTGTAGTGAAGTAGAAGTGGATAGTTCCTGTGAATTATTATGAATGGAGGTTACACTCAACAACCAAGCTAGGTTAATAATTGGCTCCTTTTACCGACCTCCCGACTCAGCAGCATTAGTGGCAGACCAACTGAGAGAAAATCTGGAATACATTTCACATAAAATTTCTCAGCATTTTATAGTCTTAGGTGGAGCTTTCAATTTACCAGATATAGACTGGGACACTCAGATGTTTAGGATGGGTGGTCAGGACAGAGCATCGAGTGACATTATACTGAGTGCACTATCCGAAAATTACCTCGAGCAATTAAACAGAGAACCGACTCGTGGAGAGAACATCTTGGACCTACTGATAACAAACAGACCCGAACTTTTCGACTCTGTAAGTGCAGAACAGGGAATCTGTGATCCTAATGCCGTTGCAGCATCCCTGAATATGGAAGTAAATAGGAATATAAAAAAGGGAGGAAGGTTTATCTGTTTAGCAAGAGTAATAGAAGGCAGATTTCAGACTACCTAACAGATCAAAACAAAAATTTCTGTTCTGACACTGACAATGTTGAATGTTTATGGAAAAAGTTCAAGACAATCGTAAAATTCGTTTTAGACAGGTACGTGGTGAGTAAAACTGTGAGGGATGGGAAAAACCCACCGTGGTTCAACGACAAAGTTAGGAAACTACTGAGAAAGCAAAGAGAGCTTCACTGCAAGTTTAAACACTGCCAAAACCTCTCAGACAAACAGAAGCTAAACGATGTAAAGTTAGCGTAAGGAGGGCTATGCGTGAAGCGTCCAGTGAATTTGAAAGTAAAATTCTATGTACCGACTTGACAGAAAATCCTAGGAAGTTCTGGTCTTGCGTTAAATCAGTAAGTAGCTCGAAACAGCATATCCAGACACTCCGGGATGATGATGGCATTGAAACAGAGGATGACACGCATAAATCTGAAATACTAAACACCTTTTTCCAAAGCTGTTTCACAGAGGAAGACCGCACTGCAGTTCCTTCTCTAAATCCTTGCACAAACGAAAAAATGGCTGACATCAAAATAAGTGTCCAATGAATAGAAAAGCAACTGGAATCACTAACAGAGGAAAGTCCACTGGACCTGATGGGATACCAATTCGATTCTACACAGAGTACACGAAAGAACTTGCCCCCCTTCTAACAGCCGTGTACCGCAAGTCTCTTGGGGAACGGAAGGTTCCAAATGATTGGAAAAGAGCACAGGTAGTCCCAGTCTTCAAGAAGGGTCGTCGAGCATATGCGCAAAACTATAGACCTATATCTCTGACGTCGATCTGTTATAGAATTTTAGAACATGTTTTTTGCTCGTGTATCATGTCATTTCTGGAAACCCGGAATCTACTCTGTAGGAATCAACATGGATTCCAGAAACAGCAATCATGTGAGACTCAACTCGCTTTATTTGTTCATGAGACCCAGAAAATATTAAATACAGGCTCCCAGGTAGATGCCATTTTCCTCGACTTCCGGAAGGCATCCAATACAGTTCCACACTGTCGCCTGATAACCAAAGTAAGAGCCTACGGAATATCAGACCAGCTGTGTGGCTGGATTGAAGAGTTTTTGGCAAAGAGAACACAGCATGTTGTTCTCAATGGAGAGATGTCTACAGACATTAAAGTAACCTCTGGCATGCCACAGGGATGTGTTATGGGACTATTGCTTTTCACAATATATATAAATGACCTAGTAGATAGTGTCGGAAGTTCCATGCGGCTTTTCGTGGATGATGTTGTAGTATACAGAGAAGTTGCAGCATTAGAAAATTTCAGCAAAATGCAGGAAGATCTGCAGCGGATAGGCACTTGGTGCAGGGAGTGGCAACTGACCCGTAACATAGACAAATGTAATGTATTGCGATACATAGAAAGAAGGATGCTTTATTGTATGATTATATGATAGCAGAACAAACACTAGTAGCAGTTACTTCTGTAAAATATCTGGGAGTATGCGTACAGAATGATTTGAAGTGGAATGATCATATAAAATTAATTGTTGGTAAGGTGGGTACCAGGTTGAGATTCATTGGGAGAGTCCTTAGAAAATGTAGTCCATCAACAAAGGAGGTGGCCTACAAAACACTCATTCGACCTATAATTGAGTATTGCTCATCAGTGTGGGATCCAAACCAGGATGGGTTGACGGAGGAGATAGAGAAGATCCAAAGAAGAGCAGCGCGTTTCATCACAGGGTTATTTGGTAAGCTTGATAGCGTTACAGAGATGTTTAGCAAACTCAAGTGGCAGACTCTGCAAGAGAGGCACTCTGCATCACGGTGTAGCTTGCTGTCCAGGTTTCGAGAGGGTGCATTTCTGGATGAGGTATCGAGTATATTGCTTCCCCCTACTTATACCTCCCGAGGAGATCACGAATGTAAAATTAGAGAGATTCAAGCACGCATGGAGGCTTTCCAGCAGTCGTTCTCCCCACAAACCTTGCACGACTGGAACAGGAAAGGGAGGTAATGACAGTGGCACGTAAAGTGCCCTCTGCCACACATCGTTGGGTGGCTTGCGGAGTGTAAATATAGATGTAGATGTAGATGTAGATGAGAAGGAAAGACCCATCCCATCCATCATCCAGCAAATCTGCATCACCTGGCATTCTAGGCCACTTTTCCATAATTCTTGTCATTTTGTAAACCTTACCAGTCCTTTTCCTTCACTGCCCTTCTTTCTGCCAGAAGCTCCGGCATTTTCAAATGTTTTAAATATTTTCTCCTGCTGGAAGTTGGTGAGTAGAGTTTTTACCTGTCGATATTGCATTTCAGACATTGATTACTTTCACTGATCCATTATAAGGTGAGATATTCATTGATCATTTTTGCATTATGAATGCTGTTTATTTGTAATTTGTGCAAAATAATTCAAGTCTGATTTTGGGTTATTCAGTTGAATTCAGTAATGGGAAAAAGGGAATCTCCTCTTCAAAAGAAAAATGTTCATGTTTCAGTCTCTCAGTAAGAGAACAACGAGTTTCCCAAAGAACTGAGTGACATCTGTGCATTAATAAAATCTGTGCATTAAAAAATTTGCATAGCAATAGAAAATATGAATAAAGTTAAGTTGTATTAGCATTACCGTAAAACATCATTATGACCTATATATCTAACACTAAGAACTTATCATATATACATATCTTAAGGAAAAAAAATTATGGCTTACCTGGAAATCTCTTTCATGCAGACATACTTTGAGATCTGAGTTTTCCTCAAAATTTGGCACCAGCTCTTCAAGTACCCATTGTCTATTGGGATCACTGTATGATATAAATACGTCATAAGAGAATGCTGATCCAGCACCGACTTCTCCATTATTGGGACAATTTTTTTCATCATCCAGCAGACGGAGCAATGTGACACTGCGTACTGCTCGACCAAACTGATATATGTATTTCCATTTCCAGTAGCATACTCCCAACATCAGTACTATGACACAGCTCAGTACAATGACAACAATCTTCCACGTTGCCATTATTTGCTCTTCCTAGAATATAATTGTCAAAAAGTCACAAATATTACAGCAGATAAGATATTTACTAGTATTATTTTTTCATTATTTATAGGCTGTGGGCTGATCAGAGTCAGCTGATATTTTGTTGATATGAACTTCAAGATGGTTTGTGATGCTTACAGTCTACAATTGGAAATCTGATATGATTTTTCCCGCTATTTATTAAATGTTCATGAAGGTACTGTATATTATGAATATTACAGACTGTAAGAGAACACAAGCTTTATAAATGTGGTGCTACAGAAAAAAACGTGCAGATTAGATGGTCAAGTAATTAATTAAGAGGTACTGGATTGGATTGGGGAGAAAAATAATTTTACACACACCCTGATGGAAAGAAGAGACAAGTTTATTGGACACGTCCTGAATCATCAAGAAATAGTTAATTCATTTGGTAGTGGAGGAAAGAGAGGAGAGTAAAAATTGCAGTGGGATACCAAGGATTGAATACAGTAAGCAAATTCAAACATATGTAGAGTTCATTAGCCATAGAGTTGAAAAGACTTTCACTAGGTGGATGAGCTCAGAAAGCTATAGCAAGCCAGTCTCCATAGTAATGACTGAAAAAAAAAAAAAAAAAAAAAAAAAAAAAAAAAAAAAAAAAAAAAAAAAAAAAAAAGGACATCATCGATTTAAAAAAGTAATGAACTCATTGCAGAAATATGAATACTAAAATGTTGGCAGCATTTTGAAACAATGAATGAACTAATAATCAAGGAATAATCTCTTATATAATCATTATCTTCCATAACAAGGTTTCATATAACATAACAAGTTGTGGAATATAATTATCAACTTTGACTGTAGGGTTCAGTTAATGTCATATGTTTTTACATGACTACACAGCAGTGAGAGCTGTTAAATTTTTACTGAAGAACACTAACTCTCTTACCACATACATATAAACTTACAGTTCTGAATTTCTTTTTTCATAACGAAAAAGCAGAGACATAGGACATAATATATAATTGAATGAAAATGTTGTAGCATCCTAAATCAGTTTTTTGATGGCCGTTTCCAAAGATATATGCATTCGCAGCTTTCACAGGTGATTACAATGACTATTACTTTATGCCACTATACCATGATGCCAATGAATATATATTCATGGAGTCCTGAAAATCTGTTGTGCCACATTACTGAATAAATGTATTGTAATTAATTCCAAAAATGGGTGTTCATCCCCACTGAGAAACCAATTAAAATTGGTTTTCATAAGAGAATTCTCATTAAAATATGAGCTATTGTAAATATCTACTCCAAAATTTGAGGATCTGAGCAGTTTGTTAATCATCACAGGACACTGTCAGCCTCATACAAAATGTACACTTCAAAACTAAATGTTAATGTCACATCACCAAAATATAAAAGAAGTTATAATGAATATACAAGGTCTGTTGTTTACAGGCTAACAAGCTACTAAACCACCAATATGGAACAAACTATGTGAAAGAAAATACAACGATTGCAGAACTGTCAGTGATATAAATCAAATATGTTTTGATCTTCTACATGACTAGTGCAATGGTAATGCATTTTACTACCAAGCAAACCTTTGGATGTAATGCATACAGTGGACAGCAGATGTCTATACTACAGGAGGTGCACAAAAATGTGGAAACACCAAACACACAACATATTAACATCCACAATATGGTGTAGGAAAACTACTGGCATTCCGAACAGTTCCCAATCATCTCAGAATTGATAAATACAGGCTCTTTATGATTTTCAAGGGAATCTTGTATCATTATTCCTGAAAAATTTGGCAGTTTGAGGTAACAATGATGGAAGTGGATAGCAATCACACACCCTTCTTTCCAAAGTAGATGACAGAGGCTCAATAATCTTGAGATCTGGTGACTGTTGTAGCCAGGGGAGGTTTGACAATTCATCATCATATTCACAAAACTAATTTTGGGTGAAGTCAGCTGTGTGAAGAGCAGCCCTGGCATTTTGGAACACAACGTCAACACTGGGGAACAAATGTTGAACCATGTGCTCGATCTGATCAGTGAAAATGATCACATAATCCTTGGCAAGAAGTTCATCCTGCTGAGTAGCCATCGGGCACATGGAATACCATTATATGTCTGCCCAAATCGTCACCAAACATCTACCGTTTTTCACTATGGCCGCATGCAGTCTGCATTGTAGGCCCTGGAGGGCATATGCCAGATCAAGGCAAACAGTGTGGAATGAGAATCTTCCAGCTGAATACCATTCTTATATTGGCACATAGTCCAGATTTTATGGCTTTGGCTCCACAATTTCTTGTTACAGAATTTGCATCACTGGTATGTGGATTTGGAACTCCAGTTCAACCAGTAATTTCCAGCTCCCTTGTGTTGCTTTGATGCTGACATGGTTCATAACTGAAACATTCAGTTCTGCAGTGGCTTGCAACTGTTTTCCTAACAATCATCTTCAGCAGCTATCTGTCATCACACAACACACACTTGTGTCCATGTTGTGGCTTAGTGAATGATGTTTTTTCACTTCCCCAGTGTGTGATATTAATCTTTGATGTGGGGCCTCTTGAAACAAAAACCACTTTGGCCACCTTGGTTATGGAAGCACCCACTGTATGAGGACCAACGATGTGCCCACATTCAAATTCATTTAGCTGTGATGTAAAGCACTCACTACAAAGAACACTGTTCTGACCATGAGTGGCACTTGCAAGATATTGATGGCATTGTACAGGTGACTTTCATGATAAAATACAACAGCACCACCAGCAGGCTTGGCTAGCATCTGCATTTATGTTCAAGGATGCATTTCTCAATGTGTTTCCATATTTTTGTCGAGCCATGTCTCTGAGAAAGATGAGAGAGTAGTATATATTTGAAGAGAGAGAGAGAGAGAGAGAGAGAGAGAGAGAGAGAGAGAAGAAAAAATAAAAAAACAAAAAATAAATAAAAAAGCAGGAAAAATTGTACTTTATAGCCATTAAGTTCTGTAAAACCCATGCAGAAATATATATTACCTAAAAGAAATATTGGGATGGTAGACAACAAAGTTCATGAATTACTACAAAAATATATAATGAGATTCATTGTTGACAACCCAAAACAATGACTGATGATTGGGTATTTTGCATGGCTAGATTTGTGTGATAGAAAATTATGTGGTATATAGGTGATAGGAAAGAGCAGTAGTTGAGAAGGGAGTGGAACAGGGTTGTAGTCTATCGTTAATGTGTCCAGTCTGTATACTGAACAACCATAAAGGAAAACAAGGCAAAATTTGGAAGGGGGACTGGAAGTTGTGGGTGACAAGGTTGGTGAAGGGGTGAGAAGAAAAAAATAAAAATTTTAATATTTGCTGATGACTTCATAATTCTGTCAGAGGCAACAATGGAATAGTGTCTCAAAAAGAATTTATAAGTTGAATATGAACAAGTATAAAGCAAGGCTCACGGAATGCAGTTTAATTAAATCATGCAGTACCAGGAGAATTAAATTAAGGAATGAAACACTAGAGAAGAGAATAGAAGCTTATGAAATGTGATGCTGCAGAAGAATGCTGAAGATATGATGGTTAGATAGGGTAACTAATGATGAGGCTGTGAATCAAATAATGACAAAAATAAATGTATCGCACCACTTAACTAAAAGAAAGGATTTGTAAAAGGACACACCCTGAGCATCAACAAATTATTAATTTGGTAGTAGAGGGATGTGTGGGGGGGCTACAAAATCTAGAGGTAGAATAAGCCTTTATTGCAGTAAGCAGGTTCATATTGGTATAGGTTGCAATAATTATGCAGAGATGAAGAGGCTTGCATAGGATGGACTAGCATGAGAGCTGCATAAAACCAATCCTTGAGCTGTAGACCACAGTGAACAGACAATATGAAAACATTTAATGAAGTCTGAAAAAGTTTTGATTGTAACATATGTGAATATAAATGTGTTATCTTTGTACATTTTCATTAAAATATGTAATTGTAATACTTTTGGATTAGAGGAGAGCACTCATTGAAAAGCAGAAGTGTAGAGTTATTGAGAGATGCAAACAAAAGAAAGAAAACTTGCCAGCATTCAGAGTCACGCTTTGACAATCTAAAGTAAAATACGCACAAAAAACACATACACATGCATATATACACTTATGCCTGGTCTAACAGTGCCAAGGTTTTGTTTCCAAAGGTAGACTGGTCGAGGTGGGGCTAGTGTTGGGTGGGATAGGTAGAGGCAGAGGGAGGCAGGGATAGGGACTGGGGGTGTAATTAGCAGTTTGGAGGGAGCAACTCATTTACTGGCTAAGAATGCAGAGGGAGGGTGGTAGGTATATGGACTAGGGATGTAGTGCGCTGGTGGGGAGTATCACACACTGAAACCAATGTGGGGACATGAATCAGGAGGGGATGACAAGCTTAGTTTTTGGATGAAGCTGCAAGGGCAGTGGGTTTCCTGAGACTGAAGCCAGACAATTATGGAAGTGGAGGGAGTGTTGTAAGGATAACTCCCACCTGCATGGTTCATTGAAGCTGGTAATGGGAGGGAAGAATCCAGACAGGCAGGCTGAAATTGAGCATGTTAAGCTCACCGCATTTGTGCAACCATGTGGTCAATTTTGTTCTTTGCAGCAGTTTGGTAGTGACCATTCATCCTGGTAGACAGCTGGTTGGTAGTCATACAGATATAAAAAGATTGGCAGCGGAGTTGGTATACAAAATAACTGCTTTCACAATGGACCTGACTTTTGAGGGTATAGGATAAGCCTGTGAAAGGACTGGAGAAGAGGGTGCTGGGTGGATGGATGGAGCAGGTCTTCCACCTTCGTCTGCCCACAGGGATAGTGTCCCTGTGGCAAGGGGTTGGGAGTGGGAGTGGTAAAAAGATGGACCAGGATGTTGTGTAGGTTGGACGAGTGACAGAACGCCTCTTTCAGGTGGTTGAGAAGCATCTTGGATAGAATGTCCTTCATCTCAGGGCTGGATGAGAAATAATCAGAGCCCTGGCAAAGGATATGGTTCAGTTATTCCAGTCCAAGGTGATACTGGGGGATGAGGAGGTGCTCCTTTGTAGCTGGTTTTTTGGGGTTGTGAGAGAATTGAGAGTGAATGAGGATATGGTACAGAAAATCTGTTGGTGGACTAGGATTGGGGGGGGGGGGGGGTATTGCCTGTCTGTGAAAGTTTTTGTGACCTTCATCATACTGGGCAAAAAATTTCTAATCACTGCAGATATGCTGTCCACAGTTGGTTAGGCTCCATGACAGGGATGTTTTACTGTGGAAGGAATGGCAACTGGCAAAATGCAACTGCTTTTGATTGGTGGTGGGTTTAAGGTGGACAGAGGTGTGGATGGAGCCATCAGAGAGGTGGAAGTCAATGTTCAGGAAAGGGGTGTGTTGGGTAGGGGAGGACCGAGTGAAGAGAATCGGAGAGAATGTGATGAGGCTGTGAAGAAATATGGGTAGGGTGTCTTGGTGCTGAGTTCAGATTATGCAGATATTATCAATGAACCTGAACCAACTGGGTGTTGGGATTTTGGAAGGCTAGGAAGGTGTCCTCTAGACAGCTCATGAATACGTTGGTACCTTCTCTTCAAAGGAAAAGTATTTGTGGGTCAGGATATTGTTTGTAAGATTTATGAGGAAGGAGGCAGTGCATTTGGAGTCTGAAGGAAGTTAGGAGAGGATATGTTTGATAATGGCAAGACCATGGGCATGAGGATTGTTGGTGTATAGAGGGGTGGTATCAACAGTAGTGTGTAGGGATCCGGGAGGTAAATGGGTAAGGATGGTGGAAACTTGATGAAGGAGGTGATCAGTATATTTGATGTCTGAGGCTAGATTTTAGGCAGTTATTTGTAGGTGTTGGGTCAACGAGAGTGGAAATTCTTTCAGTGGGAGCACGGCAGGCAGCTACATTGGAAGAGTATAGCCCAACTTTTGTTCCTATATATATTCAAATTTTGTGGATTTAGTCACAAAATTAATTAAAATTGGTTAGGAACTAAGCACAATATGACCCCAGAAAGAAACTAAAACTGTCCTTGAAAATTCAGTTTATTTATTTTCTTAAGCATCATTGAACACCCTGTGTACCCTTCAACTAGAAGGCTTCTGTAAAATTTAGAAAGTGGAAAGAGGTACTGCAGAAGTGTGAAGCATGAGAATGGATTGTGGGCTGTGTCTGCGTACCTCTGTTAGTAAGAGCATTGCTCACAAAATTCTAGGGCCTGAGTTGGAGTCCTGGTCTCGCACACAGCTTTTATCCTTCTGGAAGTCTTAAATTAATTCTGATTGTTGTAATTAAATTTGCAACCAAAAATGTACATCTAATATAGACTGAAGTGAAAGGCAAAGCTTATGATCAGGATGTGTTGTCTGTAGGCACATTTAACTATCACATTTATTTTTCCCTTTGATTTGCATGATGGTTTTGAATTTGTAGCAATATCATTTATTGTGTTGGTGCACACTCAGCTCATATCAACTTATGTGAAAGTCTTCTGCTTTGTATGTCCTCTTTCAGCTCTTCCCTTTCCCCTATTTCACCCCTTATCCATTAACTTCACATCTCTTACTGTTTCCTCACTGCCCAACATTACTTATTTTCACCTTTCCTTTTACTTTTATACCTTTTCTCTCTTCCAACTCCATCCCTATTTTTATTACTGTATTCAATTTCTCACATTGTGTTTCATTACCATTGTTTGGTTGCTAAAGTTTTTTTTGTGATTATGCAGACAACAATTAAGGTGAAATGTTTTTCATTATCAGCAAAAAATGCTTATGAATAAATACACTAGAAATAAGTGTAACTATTCAAGATCATTAAAGGGGCCTCTGCAATCTTTAGGTAATGTGGCAGAAGTGAAACTGGGCATACCTTGCTGTGTATGTACTTGGATCCATCTGACATTACATTTGCATTGGATCCATCTGACAGTACATTTATGAGCAGTAAGTCAATATTCTCTCACCCTTCCTCCATGCCCACAAACTCACACACACACACACACACACACACACACACACACACACAGACAGTTTTTAGGAAATGTTACATAAATGGCAAGAAGTCAATACTTTTGTCCATTAAGATGTATCATTCTTATTATTTTACTTGAAAGAGCTTTAGAAGAATTTTCATCCTTACCGGTGATGAGTAACCTATCCTGTTAGGAAAACATTGCCAGTTTTCAAACTGAAAATTCTGAATATTTGTCCTGCCAGAATTGTCTAAACATTGATATGTTCCTTCATGCCACCCTTTAATTTCCAGCGTAATCTCTTCAGCTTTATAACTGACATTGACATTATCAATCATTTGTTGTAAATCTTTGTTATATTTGCTTTCCTTTCTACATTTTTCGAGACATGAAGAATTTTTTTGATGCTGTATACCATTAGTCATTGCACAAAACTTCTCACAGGTTTTCTTTCGTTCGCTAAGTAATTGAGCAAACTTATTGAAATCACTTAAGCTACAGTAACAGAGATATGGATTGTTTGATGCATCCAGTGTGTTCAATGTTAAGAAACCCTTCATCATTCCTCTACTGATGCCAGTAATTTGATTTGAGGCAATAAATACATTTTTCAACTTTACAGTACTGAGTAAAACATCATTATCCCATGAAACTAAGTTGTTTCCATTTAGATTAAGTGTTTCCAAGTTATTTAAGTCTCCTATAAACTTTAATGCATGTATGGAAGCGAACTTATTTCTTTCAAGAGAAAGAAATTTTAGTTGTTTCAGGTTTCTTACAAACCCAGCAATTGATTCTTCCTTCAAATTATGATACTCACAGTCAGACATTCCTAATTTGGTTAGGTTCAAGCTTTCATTGAATATTTCATAAAAGTGATCACATAATATTTGGTTACCAGACAGATCTAAAACTTCCAGATTTGTCAAACATTTTGAAACTGCTGGGTCATAGGTTAGTACTCCTGATTCTTTAAGTTGTAATTCTTTTAAATTTGGTAAGTTACAAAATGTATATTCTGTCACTGGAAGTCTGGTATGAGTAGCATCAAGAACTTCAAGTTCATTAAGGCCTCTAAAATCTATTTCCAAATCCTCTTCTGATGCAATATAGCCCATATTCAAGTACTTAAGCTTCTTCAAATTTTGAAATATCCCTTGTTCAAACTTGCTGTATGCGTTTTGGTGTATGGACAGTTTTCTCAGATTTTCTAAATTATGAAAGGTATTTTCTGGAAACACAGTAATATCACAGTTTGCAAGACTAAGTTCTCTGAGTTTGGGCATATATGGAAAAACATCCTGCAGCATCCTCTCATTTTGCCTTTCTGGTGGAGCATGTTGGGTTGGATCACATTTCCTGAAAGATAACGAGATGGAAGTCAGGAACCTGTATTTCTTCAAACAAATAAAATTTGTACAATGCAATTGTAATTTCTTGAAGTATCAGAAATTTGTCACAAACAATAATTTATGAGTCTTATTATTGCAAATAAATCTGTAGTAATGGCTATTACGCATCATCATTCTGAAAAAGAATCTTACAATGCTTATCTTCTCTATTAAGTCGAAACTATCATAATTTTTAGAATCTTGATGAAATAATGAACCACTTCATTTCCAAAGAATAGTTTGAATATAATTAGTTATTTATAAAAATTTAATAAAACAGTCATTTCAATCAATAGAGAACGTCCATTCAGACATGTAAGCCATGAAAGGGAAAAGGTAGCATACAACAGATTAATGCAGTATTATCTTGGATAGAGTTACTTCTGTCTCAGCAACAGCAGTTTCCCTTAATTGCACAATACTGGTGAACATCTAAACCCACTAGGCAAAAACACAAAGTTCATCATGGACATTACTGAAAAATCCATTAATTTCTTAGACCTTAACATAGATATCACTACAAATACACACAGTTTCAAAATTTACAGAAAACCCACAACAACAGACATTGAAACACCCTCATGTTCACAATGCTCAGTAGCACACAAACATGCTGCCTTCCATTCCATGGTACAACATATTACTTTTTTTTCTGGTCATCAGTCTTCTGACTGGTTTGATGCAGTCAGCCACGAACTCCTCTACTGTGCCAACCTCTCAAACTCTTCATCTCGGAGTAGCAATTGCACCCTACATCCTCAATTATTTGCTGGATGTATTCCAATCTCTGTCTTCCTCTACAGTTTTTGCCCTCTACATCTCCTTCTAGTACTATGGAAGTCATTCCCTCATGTCATAACAGATGTCCTATCATCCTGTCCCTTCTTCTTGTCACTGCTTTCCACATATCCCTTTCCTCTCTGATTCTGTGAAGAACCTCCTCATTCCTTACTATATCAGTCCACCTAATTTTCAACATTCATTTATAGTATCACATCTCAAATGCTTCGATTCTCTTCTGTTCCAGTTTTCCCACAGTTCATGTTTCGTGACAACAATACAGTGCTGTACTCCAGGCGTACATTCTCAAAAATTTCTTCCTCAAATTAAGGCTTGTCTTTGTTACCAATAGACTTCTCTTCGCTGAGAATGCACTTTTTGCCATTGCTAATCTCCTTTTGCTGTCCTCCTTGCTCCATCCATCATTGGTTATTGTACTACCTAGGTAGCAGAATTCCTTAACTTCATATACTTCATGACCCACAATCCCGATGTTAAGTTTCTTGCCGTTCTCATTTCTGCTGCTTCTCATTACTTTTGTCTTTCTTCAATTTACTATCACTCCATATTCTGTACTCATTAGATTGTTCATTCCACTCAGCAGATCATGTAATTCTTCTTGATTTTCACTCAGGATAGCAATGTCATAGTGAATCATATCATTGATATCCTTTCACCTAGAATTTTAATTCCGCTCTGAACCTTTCTTTTATTTCCACCATTGCTTTTTGGATGTACAGATTGAACAGTAAGAGTGAAAGACTACGTTCCTGTCTTACACCCTTTTTAATCTGAGCACTTTGTTCTTGGTCATCCACTTTGATTATTCCCTCTTGGCTATTATACATATTGTATATTATCCATCTCTCCCTATAGCTTACCCCTATTTTTCTCAGAATTTTGAACATCTTGCACCATTTTCTGGTTCTGTGATGGCCCTTTTTGAGAGATGTCCATTCCTCTTCAACTGTACTGCCTGCTTATCTATTCGTTATTGCTGTATCTATAGCCTTAGATAACTTAAAGCGTTCCTTAGTGCTTCCGTATCCTACTTCTTTGTGTATTGATTCTTCCTGACTAATCTCTTAAACTTCAGCCTACTCTTCATCACTACTATATTGTGATCTGAGTCTATATCTGCTCCTGGGTATGCCTTGCACAATCCTATATCTGATTTCAGAATCTCTGTCTGACAATGATGTAATCTAACTGAAATCTTCGTGTATTACATGGCCTTTCCAAGTGTACCTCCTCCTCTTGTGATTCTTGAACATCATATTTGCTATTACTAGCTTATATTTATTATAGAACTCAATTAGTCTTTCTCTTCTCTCATTCCTTGCCCAGGCCCATATTCCCCTGTAACCTTTTCTTCTAGTCCAGCCCCCACAACTGCATTCTAGTCCCCCATAACTATTAGATTTTCATCTCCCTTTATGTACTGTATTACCCTTTCAGTATCCTCAAATACTCTCTCTATCTCTTCATCTTCAGCTTGCAATGTTGACCTGTATACCTGAACTATCGTCATTGATTCAATAAAATTTTTCTGCGTATTTGACCATATTGACAATATATATAAAACATCCTGAAGAACCGCATTTTCAAACAAATCAAACAATGGAAAGACCAGGATGGAATATAACAGTAAATGAAAAGGAAAGTTACTACTCACCATAGACTGGGGATGCTGAGTCTCAGACTGGCACAACCAAAAGACTGTCACAAATAAAGCTTTAGGCCAGGAAGGCCCTCATCGAAAATAGATCTCACACACACACACACACACACACACACACACACACACACACACAAACACACACGCGCGCGCGCGCGCGCAAATGCAACTTACACACACATACCTGCAGTTGCAAGTAACAGAAGCAACAACGAGAGCAGCAGCAATTACATTCCATCCTAGATTTTACATTGTGTGATTTTTGCTTGATGGCTTTTCTTTGATCCTAACCCAGTGATGTTTTCCTTTGTTACTATTTTCTAATGCATCACTATACTCAATGTCCATCATTCTGTCTCTTCTTTCCTGTGATTATCTTGTCACCTTACAAACAGCACTGCATGTTCTACTTACGAGCCTCACTGTATCAACCATCTTAGCCACACACAACAGACGGCTGCAAGACCACACTGATTTTTAGTGCAACATCTTATGTCCCCACCAATATCATTAAACCTATACCTTCAACTTGATCACTGTCCCTGTGCCACTCTCCCATAATGTCTTGTGTTATTTCCCGCATGTTTCTGGCACCACACGATCTTGTATCTCATTCTATGAACCCCTCCCCACTCTCCACTCTTTCTTTGTTCTATCCCAGTCTGTCCCACTATTCCACCTCATCCAGTCACATCTGCTGTCCCCCTTCTTAACACTTATCCACCCTCAGACCTGCTACACGCAGTAAAATATATTTATATATTATTTATATCTTTTATTTGATCTCATTGTGCCTTCCTGCTAATTTTAGAGAGTTTTTACCTTTTGCTATTGTTGACTCCCACAGATTTCTTCTTCTTCCCCTCTTTTGCCTCCATTTCATCCTTCTCGTGATTTTTCACACGTATTTGGGTACCTTTTTGGTGAATTTTTTCAGGCATAATTCTATATTATTTATGAAATTTTTCACATTTTTTCCACCACCATGGATCCTTGCTCCTTCCATCTGCATTAATTCAGAAAAGTTTCCTTATCCATAGCCAGAACCCAGTCCCACATAGTGTCCCTGCATTGTTGCTTGGCCCCAAATGCCCTTACCTTCAAATTACCCGTCTCTGGCTGCCACTCCTCCTTCCATAATGACCTCCACCTATTTAGATTCCTCCAATCCTAAGCCATCACCAACATAGCCCTGCAAAACCATATCAACCAAGCCCTAACCTCCTTGCAGTGCCTTCTCTCCATCCACAAAATTCTCCTACTACACAATCCCAATTCCTGAAAAACATTGAAACTCTTGCCCTTCAGGAATGAGTGCAACATGCACAACACCACCTCAAAAGCTCTCCACCCTGCTCACTTCCTGCATCTGCCTTGGAGTACCACTGCCCACCACTACTACAACAACCTCCAAACGTCTCCCACATCCCCTCTCGCAGACCTACTACATTTATCCCACCCTCCAAAACTCCCTCCCACTACTACACAGAATCCAGAACCTAAATGGACCCAAAACACAGTCTTTCCTCCAGAAGCCTTAATTCCACAAAAATATCAGTCCTTTCCAAAGGCCTCACCTTTTGCCCCACTCACAAATATAATTGTACACGACTTGTTCAAGACCTTCTCTCCTTCTCCTGGTCCCTACAATGGAAACACTTTTTTGCCACTGACCCTACCAATCAGACTCAACCAAAGGCCAATGTTGAACCCTGCCTAACTCAGTTCACTCCTCCACCCAACTGTGATCCACCTCCACTGACCCCAAACCACCTACTGTTAACTTTCCAGAATTTCTTAACCTCGAACCTTGCCTCACCATCATTCCCCAAATTTCTCAGCATGCAAACTGACCTTAATCTGCAGAAAGAACCAGTCCACCATCTAGAAACTGAGCCCTACCTTATAATCCTACCTGCAGACAAAGGCTCCAGCACTGTTGTTTGAACCGCAAGGGTACCTGGCAGGAGGACTCTGCCAGCTGTCAAATAAATACACCTACAAACCTTGCCACAGTGACCCAAATCCATAAGTCCAGCAGGATCTCCAGTCAGTCCTTAAATCCTTAGGCCCATCCCAGAACCTCTCCCCGGAGTCCATCTCTCTGCTCACCCCTACCACTCCCCGCACTCCTACCTTCTACATGCTTCCTAAAGTCCATAAACCCAACCACCTAAGATCTCCCCAATGTGGATGGTTACTCTTCCCCCACTGAGAGAATCTCTTCTTTCATAGATCAACACCTTCAACCTATTACTCAGAACCTACCTCCTATATAAAAGATACCAACCATTTCCTCCACCGACTCTCCACTGTTCCTGTCCCTTTACCACATGATGCCCTGCTTGACACCATTGATATCACTTCTCTTTACACTAACATCTGTAATGCTCATGGCCTTACCACTGTTGAACTCTACCTTTCCCAATGCCTGATGGATTCCAAACCAATAACTTCCTTCCTAGTCACCATGACCAACAGTATCCTTACCCACAATTACTTCTCCTTTGAAGGCATTACCTAAAACCAAATCTGGGTTATGGCTATGGGAACCAGCATGACACCATCCTATGCCAACCTATTCATGGGCCATCTAGAAGAATCCTTCCTAAACACCCAGAATTCTAAACCCATCATCTGGTTCAGATTTATTGATGACATCTTTGTGATCTGGATCAAGGGTGAGGACACCCTATCCACATTCCTCCAGAACCGCAACACCTTCTCCCCTGCTTCACCTGGTCCTACTCAACCCAACAAGCCACATCCCTAGATGTTGACCTCCACCTCAAAGATGGCTATATCAGTACCTCCATCCATATCAAACCTTTTAACCACCAGCAATACCTCCACTTCATCAGCTCCCACTCGTTCCATACAGCCTAGCCACCTACGGTCATTGCATCTGCAGTGATGAGTGGTCCCTCTTGAAAAATACTGGGGGCTCACTGAAGACATCAGAGACCATAATTATCCTCCCAACCTTGTACAAAAACAAATCTCCCATGCCTTATCTTTCCAATCTCCCACTACTTCCCAAAGTCCCACAAAAATATCAGTCCTTTCCAAAGGCCTCACCTTTTGCCCCACTCACAAATATAATTGTACACTACTTGTTCAAGACCTTCTCTCCTTCTCCTGGTCCCTACAATGGAAACACTTTTTTGCCACTGACCCTACCAATCAGACTCAACCAAAGGCCAATGTTGAACCCTGCCTAACTCAGTTCACTCCTCCACCCAACTGTGATCCACCTCCACTGACCCCAAACCACCTACTGTTAACTTTCCAGAATTTCTTAACCTCGAACCTTGCCTCACCATCATTCCCCAAATTTCTCAGCATGCAAACTGACCTTAATCTGCAGAAAGAACCAGTCCACCATCTAGAAACTGAGCCCTACCTTATAATCCTACCTGCAGACAAAGGCTCCAGCACTGTTGTTTGAACCGCAAGGGTACCTGGCAGGAGGACTCTGCCAGCTGTCAAATAAATCCACCTACAAACCTTGCCACAGTGACCCAAATCCATAAGTCCAGCAGGATCTCCAGTCAGTCCTTAAATCCTTAGGCCCATCCCAGAACCTCTCCCCGGAGTCCATCTCTCTGCTCACCCCTACCACTCCCCGCACTCCTACCTTCTACATGCTTCCTAAAGTCCATAAACCCAACCACCTAAGATCTCCCCAATGTGGATGGTTACTCTTCCCCCACTGAGAGAATCTCTTCTTTCATAGATCAACACCTTCAACCTATTACTCAGAACCTACCTCCTATATAAAAGATATCAACCATTTCCTCCACCGACTCTCCACTGTTCCTGTCCCTTTACCACATGATGCCCTGCTTGACACCATTGATATCACTTCTCTTTACACTAACATCTGTAATGCTCATGGCCTTACCACTGTTGAACTCTACCTTTCCCAATGCCTGATGGATTCCAAACCAATAACTTCCTTCCTAGTCACCATGACCAACAGTATCCTTACCCACAATTACTTCTCCTTTGAAGGCATTACCTAAAACCAAATCTGGGTTATGGCTATGGGAACCAGCATGACACCATCCTATGCCAACCTATTCATGGGCCATCTAGAAGAATCCTTCCTAAACACCCAGAATTCTAAACCCATCATCTGGTTCAGATTTATTGATGACATCTTTGTGATCTGGATCAAGGGTGAGGACACCCTATCCACATTCCTCCAGAACCGCAACACCTTCTCCCCTGCTTCACCTGGTCCTACTCAACCCAACAAGCCACATCCCTAGATGTTGACCTCCACCTCAAAGATGGCTATATCAGTACCTCCATCCATATCAAACCTTTTAACCACCAGCAATACCTCCACTTCATCAGCTCCCACTTGTTCCATACAGCCTAGCCACCTACGGTCATTGCATCTGCAGTGATGAGTGGTCCCTCTTGAAAAATACTGGGGGCTCACTGAAGACATCAGAGACCATAATTATCCTCCCAACCTTGTACAAAAACAAATCTCCCATGCCTTATCTTTCCAATCTCCCACTACTTCCCAAAGTCCCACCATACTACCACAGAGGAGCATTCCCCTCATAACACAGGACCACCCTAAACAGGAGAAACTGAAATGAGAAATGTCCTACCCATTATCCTTGTGACCCCTCCCATAGTGGTATTCTGCCTCTTAATGAACCTACACAATATACTTGTCCATCCCTACACAATACCTGCTCCGAACCCCTTACCTCATGGCTCATACCCCTGTGATAGACTTAGATACAAGTCCCATTCCATACATCTTCCCACCACCATCTACTCTAGTCTGGTCACAAACATCACCTATCCCATTAAAGGCAGGGCTACTTGTGAAACCAGCCGCATGATTTACAAACTAAGCTGCAACCACTATGCTGCATTTTATGTGGGCATGACAACCAACAGACTGTCTGTTTGCATGAATGACCACCGACAAACTGTGGCCAAGAAATAAGTGGATCACCTATTGCTGAGCATGCTGCCAAACATGACATCCTTCATGTCAATGATCTTCACAGCCTGTGCCATATGGATCCTTCCCACCATCATCAGCTTTTCTGAATTGTGCAGATAGGAACAATATATCCTATATTCCCATAACCCCCCTGGCCTGAACTTTTGTTAGTCATTGCCCTCACCCATCCAGCCCCTTCCCTGTTCCCATCCCAGCACCTCACAGCTCTCATTCCACTATTGAACCCAGTATTTTTATTTCTCTCCTTTTCCACTACCCCCTCCCCGCCACTTTCCAGTCCTCCATCTAACATCCTGCCTGCACATAGCCGCCCTACCCCCTCTCCGCCTCATCCCTGCATGCTCCACAGCAGCACTTCACTGTCTACCACCCCACCCTGCTACCCCTCCCCCTCCCTGCCGTAGCCTCGTCCTTACCCGCACCCAGTTCCGCTTCACTGTCCACCACCCCATCCTACTATACCTCCACCTCCGTGCCGCAACCTCCTCTTTACTCCCACCCAGTTCCCACTCCTGTCGTGCACTGGTGCTGCAGTTCACAGTGTGGCTTCATTTGCCAGAGACTGCAGTCATGTGTGTGTGCATTGCATTTGCATGAGTGTGTGTCTGTGTGCTTGTGTTTGTGTGTGTGCGTGTGTGTGTGTGTGTGTGTGTGTGTGTGTGTGTGTGTGTGTGGTATATTTCTGATAAAAGCCTGTTGTTGTACCTATCTGTGACTCAGCATCTCCACTATATGGTGAATAGTGACTTTCTTTTTCACAATATTGTTAATTTTCAGACAAAATTAGACACTGTTAAATGTATTGCTTCTAAAATGGCAAGTCAAGTTTTCAAAGGAAGCACCTGATAGTTCGCAAAATCCAGACGCATAGGGCCCCATTTTGATTATTTTTGAGGGATGTATATGGAGTCTGAAGATGGCATAATGAGTTGCTGAAGCAGGTAGCAAAAACAAAATAAAATAGCTGCTCAATTGCACGACTCTTCGGTGAATTTCATTTTTAGAAAGTAAACTAATTGATCGTTTCCTGAAGATGGCCCAATAAGCTGACAGCTAGTTAGAAGTAAACAAAAATCAGTTGAACAAATACATTTTGTTTGTTATTCAACCATAAATATTGAATTGTTCTACCAATAAGTGATCCATAAAAAATAACAATGATAATAATAAAACTGAAAAATTGTATAGGTTTCCAATAAAACTTCAACTCTAATTTAGTGAATTGTTCATAATATTTGCATTGCTCAAAATTTTCAATTTGTAATATTTTCTGTAGACTATGGCATTCTGAGCAATTAGTTCCATTGCTCACAATACTCAATTTTTAATATTTTCTGTAAAGTTGGCATTTTGAGCAATTAGCTCCATGTGTATGAAGAAGCTAAAAATCTGTATCAACCAGATGCATTATCATTGTACCAATAGATTTCAAAGCTGTCAGAAGATAGGGTAGCTTTATTAGTTATGTATGTTTTTGTTGCTCCAGACTGTCAGTTCCACATATACACTCAAGAGGGCTGTTGCAGTACATTGTTACAATCTTCCATTACACACTGTAATATTATTCATGAAAATCCATATTTTCGATAATTATTGAGTAAATTAGGTTAAAATTTGCCATCGTGTTTCTGTGCAGGGTGCCAGTTGTCTGACAGATATATTTATCTCAAAATCCAAAAGCAAAAAAGAAATGTCATAAATTAACAAACATGATTTTTAAACCATGGTTACGTACTACCAAAGAGTCATAATTATTTGTGTTTTTGCTTTTTGAACACATCTGACTGATGTCAAGCAGACTTAATTTGCCCATGTTCTAAATATAAGCATTTCAGCTCAATAGGCTGGCCAAGGCTAGTCAGTTTTTGATCACTCTGAAATGCTCACCATGTATCGTTTGTCTTTGAAGGGAAAACTGACCTTCAAAATTGATTACCATAAAGTTTCTCATTTTGAAAGCATAGGAATTGCTTCAATTGATGACATAGCTGGTATTTTTGTGGCATTAACAATGAATGGCTCTTTGCATCTGACAAGGCCATATCTTCAAAACGTTTAAGGCTTCCTTGAGCTTTGCAGAGAGAAATGCAGAAATTTCAGAAACTACTTGCAGCATGAGGGAAGAGCCAACAAATGAACAGGAAGTGTTAAAAGTGATAAAAAGTCTAAAACCAAAAATGTAGGCAGCACTGTAGGAGGTGCTGGTATCCATCAGAACAATGACAGCTCTAGAAATTTCTAGGTTCTTGGCATACATAGCCAGCTCATTATTTAGCAAAGACGTATTTCTGGAAAAGATGACAATCTCAAAAGTCAAATCATTATTTAAAAATGCCAACAAGTTATAAGTAGAAAACTACTGGCCAGTATAACTTTTTCTGACATTTTCCAAAATATTAGAAAAATTGATTAAGCACAGAATCAACAAATATCTAAATGAACATAAACTGCTAAACAGAAAGTGGTGTGGGTTGTAGGCAGGTAAAAATATAGAGACAGCAATAGTGTCCTACACTGAACAAATAATCAAAAATCTAGAAAAAGACAGTAGTTTAGTAGGAATAAATTTAGATCTCTCCTAAGCACTTGATACTCTTAAACATATATTCCTTTAGAAAAATTGGGTGTATTGGCTATTCAAGGGACAGGGTAAAAGTGGTTTGAATCATACATATAATACGGTACACAGATTGTAAGACTGATGTCAGCTAACTTGTCACAGAATAAACATAGTATCAGGTGCCAAAAAGTGCAAATAGGAGTACTACAAGGCAGTACCATAGATCCCATTTGGTTTCTTGTCTATATGAAAAAACACCCACACATCAGATGGTGCAGAAAATGTCATACTGTTCACAGATGTTACTAGTGTGAAATAAGTGCACCAAAGCAACAGCAGCAAACAACTACTGATCAAAGGCTAAAGAATGTCCACTCTTGGTTCAATGCAAATAAGTTGACCATAAATGTGAAAAAAAACAAAATACATCCAATTTGAAAAAATAAGCCAGAATGTAAACCTTGATCTGGTGTTTGGTGACAAAGCTGTAGACAGAGTGACATATACAAAATTTCTAGGGATGTATGTTGATGAAAACTTTTATTTTAATGACCATGTAATGAAACTTTCACATAAACTTAATTCATCCCATTTGGCTCACATAGTTATTTCAAATGTTTGTACTTTAGAGGATGCCAGGATGGCATATATTAACTATTTTCAGTTTCTTGCAACACACAGAGTAATATTTTGGGGTTCCATCATTTGCCAATTAAAACAATTTTTTTGTTACAAAAGAGGGTTTTATGAATAATAATACAGTCATCCATAGACACACTGCAAACCCAAATTTGAAAAGTTTATTTATTTATTTTATTTATTTATTTATCTATCCGTAGACAAGCAGGATTGTATGGATGTTGTCAGCTTAAGTATATACAACAGGTACACAAATTTATAATTATCATAATCAGAAATACATGAATATTGTAAAATGAAGATACATTGTTAAACCACTTAATAACACAGTTGATAATTTTTACATATACAAGGGTAATCCCAAAAGTAAGATCTCCTATTTTTTTATAAGTACAGAACTCTGTTTGTGTGGCAATTGGTCACACTGTTATGAAGAGTGCTTCACAAGCACTGTGTGTAAACATGCGCACGCTGCTCTCAGTCTCGACTTGGCAGCCATTGAGAATGGAGCTCCTGTTGGATGTTACCATCCAGTGCGAATTGCGCGCAGTTATTCAGTTTTTGAACGCAAAGGGCACTGCACCAATTGAAATCCATCGCCAATTGATGGAAGTGTATGGTGAGTCGTACATGGATGTCAAAAATGTTTGTAAGTGGTTTAGAGAGTTTGCAGCTGGTCGGACCGAAATTCATGACAAACAAAGGAGTGGGAGACTGTCAATTTCTGAGGGGACAGTGTTGAAGGTAGAGCAAAGCACGTGTGAGGGTTGGCGGATCATGGTGGATGATCTCTGCACATTGGTTCCTGAGGTTCCCCAAAGCACTGCTCACAGAATTTTAACGGAAACATTGAACTACCCAGAAGGTGTGCGCAACATGGATGCCACGCATGCTGACTGAAGACCACATGCACCAACGAGTTCATGCTTCCCGCACATTTCTTTACCACCTTGCAGCCAAACAGTCCTGTTCATTAAGCTAAGGTGCTTGAGGATTTCAGAGAATTTCCTTATCGCATTGGTTACCTAGCTGTTGTTGTTGCATGATTTAGTGATTCTTAGAACTTTAGGAAATACTTCTTCAAATCTGAATTTAAATATTGACATATACTTTGAAAACTTCCCATTTATAGTAGTTTCTCTGTACACTTCTTCCCATATTTCACTGTTAATTAGTGAGGGAAATAGAGCTCTTTTTGGCTTAGAGAAAACCCTACTGTACTTGTGTATTTTAGTGTTATTATCTAATTCTATGCCTCATTTTAATAACTAACTGGAATGGTCTGAGATGCCAAGGTTGCCTATGACAATGTCAAACCTATCTTTCTCTATGTCCGTTAGCATATGGTCAATACTTGATGCTGAATGCCTAGTTATCCTTGTGGCAGTGTTAATTAATTGTGATATACCATAGGTGTACATAATGTTCAGAAAACTGTTGCATGACATATCTGGGTTCATCATGTTAATGTTTAGGTTTCCACAAATGATGATTTTGCCTTTGGGGTTGGAGACCATATCTAATGCTTGTGTTAACTTTGTAGTGAATGTGTCCCTGTCACCATTGGGAGCACAATAAATACATAGTACAGTTAGTCTTTGGAATATATCTAGGTTTTTTATCTCTAAAGCTGATATTTCTATGTTTTTATCCTCACTTAATGCCAAAACGTCATTTCTAATTTTATAAATAATTCCCTCCTTCAAATATATGCATGATCCACCACATTTCATAGTGTTTCTACTGCTAGACTGTATGAATTTAGTGCTACATTTGTTAACTCTGAACCATTACACCAATGTTCTGTTATGCAAACAAGTGAGCTGTCAATAGACTGCAGTTCCACTTCTAACTGTTGCACTTTGTTTCTTATGCATTGCATATTTTGGTGGAAGATTGAGAACCACTGAGCACTGCTTATCTTTTAGACTTTATGTTTCACTTGCCTTGGTCTAAAAAATCCTTTTGGTGATGAGGTGTTGCAGTTATCCTACCGATTGATGCACTGCCACTGTTACTTCCATTGGACCCTCACCGTTTCTTGCTGTTTTCGCTGAAGATGATTCTGATGATGCCTCTTCTTGTTCAAGTGATGATCCTGGCTGCACTGATGCTGTGGCTGTGACTGACTTCCTTGTTATGGAGCTGTTATGGCGTTTTTGTATTTCCTTGATCGAAACTGGCTGTAGAGCAATTGTATTTCTTGCAGCGTGGTCATCTTTTGAGTATTAGTTTTGCCAGCATTTTGGCGATGTATGACTTCCTAGTGTTGTTATAGTGTTGACCATGTTTCATGAACAGATCTCTAGAGTTTGGAAGCTCAAAGATTGTTATGTTATAATATTAACAATACCTTCATTATATATACATATACAAATATCATTTATATGTCAGGGCCCACCTTGCAGATTTTGCAAACAAATGCCAACTTCCACAACAATAATACTCAAAATATCAGGGGATCCTATACTCAGAAAACAAAAACAACCAACAATCCAAAGCATGTGAATCATATTCGTACAAAACTATACAATAGGCTGCCAATCAACATCATAAAATTAAAAGATGAAAACAAATTTAAAGCTGAAGTTAAACAATTTCTACTCAAACAATATTTCTACTCAGCAAAGGCCAATAAACATTTTTTAATAATGTTTATGTTATGGGAAAACTGAAAATGCTGCCTTTTCACCCTAAACTTTTTATCATATTTGCATATCTAACAGATAGCTGTGGTGTGATATAAAATCTCTACTTAATTATTGTAGCATATATGACTTGCTGTCTAGGGAGGACAAAAGTAAAGTCCTATGGAAAACAGACTGTTGTTGTTGTTGTGATGGACTTCAGTGTGAAGACTAGTTTGGTGCAGCTCATCATGCTACTCTATTCTATCTCTGAATAATTACTGCAATCCACATCCTTCTGAATCTGCTTATTGTATTCCTCTCTTGGTCTTCCTGTATGATTTTTACCACCACACACTTCCCTCCAGTACTAAACTGATGATTCCTTGATATATTTGAATGTGTCCTATAAATTGATCCGTTCTTCTAGTCAGGTTCTGCTGCAAATTTCTTTTCTCCCAAATTCTACTCAATACATCCTCATTAGCTATTTGATCTATTCATCTAATCTTCAGCATTCTTCTGTAGCACCTCATTTTCAAAAGCTACTGTTTTCTTCTTGTCTGAACTGTTTAGCATTCATGTTTCACTTCCATACTTGGCAAAATTTCAGTAAAATACTTTCAGAAAAGTTCTTCCATGCACCTGAATTTATAATCTGTGTTATTAAACTTCTCTTCTTCAGAAATGGTTTTGTGGCTATTGCCAGTCACATTTTATATCCCCTTTACTTCTGCCATCATTAGTTATTTTACTGCCCTAGTAGCAGAATTCACCTGCTACTATAAGTGTCTTATTTCATAGTTTAATTTCCTGAGAATCGCCTGATTTAATTTGACTACATTCTGTTATTCTTGTTTTGCTTTTGTTGATGTTCATCTTATATCCTCCTTTCAAGACCATGTCCATTCTGTTCAACTGCCCTTCCAAGTCCTTCACTCTCTCTGAGAGAATTACAGTGTCACCAACAAACCTCCATTTTTATTCTTTCTCCCTGGACTTTAATTCCCACAACAAAGTTTCTTTCGTTGCCTTTACTACTTGTTCAATGTACAAACTGAATAACATCAGCAATAGTCTACAACCCAGTCTCATTTCCCCTTCAACCACTGCTTTCTTTTCATGTCCCTCAACTCTTATAACTGCCATCTGATTTCTGTACAAGTCATCAGTCAACATCATCAAAAGCTTTCTCTAATTCTGCAAATGCTATAAACATAGGTTTGCCTTTCCTTAACCTGTCTTCAAAGATAAGTGCCTCATGTGTGCCCACAATTCTCCAGAATCCAAACAGATCTTCCCTTACATTGGCTCCTACCAGTTTTTTTCATTCTTCTGTAAGTAATTTAGTTAGTATTTTGCAACCATAACTCATTAAACTGTTAGTTCAGTATATTTACCCCTGTTAATATCCACTTTCTTTGGAATTGGAATTACTACATTCTTCTTGAAGTCAGAGGGAATTTCATTTGAGTCATATCTCTTGCCCCCAATGGAAAAGTTTTGTCATGGCTGGCTCTGACAGAATGTTGTCTACTCACATGGTCTTGCCTCAAATTAGGCCTTTCAGTGCTCTGTCAAATTCTTCTCACAGTATTATGTCTACCATCTCCTCTTCATCTTCATCCTCTTCCATTTCAATAATATTTCCTGCAAGTTTATTTCCCTTGTATAGACCCTTTATATACTCCTTCCACCTTTCAGCTTTCCCTTTTTTTTAGGGCTGGTTTTCCATCTGAGCTCTTGGTATTCATATAGCTCCTTTTTTTTCTTCCAAAGGCCTCTTTAATTTTCCTGTAGACAGCATCTCTTTCTCCCCTAGTGATATATGCTTCTATATTCTTCATCTGTACTCTAGCCATTCCAGTTTAGCCATTTTGTGCTTCTTATCAGTCACATTTTTTAGACATTTGTATTCCATTTGATCTGCTTCATTTTCTGCATTTTAATATTTTCTCCTTTTATCAGTTAAATTCAATATCTCCTTTGCTATCTAAGGATTTCTACTAGGCCTTATCTTTTTACCTATTTGATATTCAGCTGCCTTCACTATTTCATTTCTTAAAGCTACCCATTCATCTCGTACTGTATTCCTTTCCCCTGTTCTACTCAGTTGTTGTCCAATGATCCCTCCAAGAATTGCTACAACTTCTGGTTCTTTCAACTTATCCAGGTCCCATCTCCTTAATTTCCAACCTTTTGCAATTTCTTCAGTTTTAACCATAACCAATAAATTGTGGCCAAGAGTCCACATCTGCTCCTGGAAATGTCTTACAATTTAAAATCTGGTTCCTAAATCTGTCTGAGCATTATATAATCAATCTGAAACCTTCCAGTGTCTCCAGGTCTCTTCCATGTATACAACCTCCTTGTATAATTGTTCAACCAGATGATAGTGGTGGTGAACTTATTCTCTGTGCAAAATTCAGCTAGGCTGCTTTCTTAATGATTCCTTTCCCCCAGTCCATTTTCACCTATTATTTTTTCCTCTTTTCCTTTTCCTATTATCAAATTCCAGTCCCCCATCACTGTTAAATTTTCGTCTTCCTTAACTACTTGAATAATTTCTTTTGTCTCATCATACATTTCTTCAATCTCTTCATCACCTGCACATCTAGTTGGCGTATAAAATTGTTCTACTGTGGTGGGTGTGGACTTCGTGTCTATCTCAGCTATGATAATACATGCACTATGGTGTTCATAGTAGCTTACCCATATTCCTTTTTTCTTATTCATTATTGAACCTGCTCCTGCATTACCACTTTTTGATTCTGTATTTGTAACCTTGAAATTACCTGACCAGAAGTCCTCTTCCTCGTGCCACCACACTTCACTAATTCCCACTGTGTTTAATTTCAAGCTGTTCATTTCCCTTTTTAAATTTTCTAATGTACCTGCCCAGTTAAGGGGTCTAACATTCCAAGCTCTGACACATGGAACACCAGCCTTATTTTTTTTCTCCTGAGTAACCCCTGCCCGGAGATTCGAATGGGAGCTATTTTACCTCTTGAATATTTTACACCAGAGTGTAAGTGAACCTTCATCATTTAACCATACAGTAGAGCTGCAGGCCCTTAGCAAGGCTATTTCATTTGATGAAAAAAAAAAAAAAATCTGTCAATCATCCTTACTGTTGCCCATGCAACTAGTGAAAACTCTCCTGTCCCTCTTCAGGAACCATACATTTGTCTGGCCTCCCAAGAGATACACCCCATGTGTAGTTACATCTAAGTTATGGCTATCTGTATCAATGAGGCATGCAGACCAACCCACCAATGACAAGGTCTATGGTTCATGGGGGGCAGGAGTGGGGCGCAGACTATGCAATTATGATGCCATAAGCATACATGTACATAAACAGAATATGCAGCTATAATACCATAAGCATGCATGTACATAAAGTTGTGTTACTATGTACTGTATGATCTTGCATTATTCTGTGTAACCGTGTATTGTATGACCCTGTATTATTATTTTTCTACTTTTTTATTTACATTTTTGTATGTTCATTTCTTTGAAATGGTTTCCTATAAATTAACATGTACATCTGGACAACATACATACAATATTTATTGTCTACAGATGGGTACATAATGTCAGTGAACATAAAGACCCTCTGCTGATGGCTGCCTTTTCATATGTCACTGTCTAAAGGAAAGAGTTCATAAAGGGCAATTTTGAAGCTTTGGTGAAAATTGCATCTTTCTCAACATATTTAAGAAAATTCAAAGTCTAGTAGTATTCAATGAATTTCAAAGGTAAATTTGCCAGCCAATTTGACAAAAATACCAAGAAGTTATGGTCCTATGTGAAGTCAGTAAGTGGTTGGAAATCATTTATGCAGTAGCTCAGTGACCATGTGGCACAAAAGTAGAATGCAACAAATAAAAGGCAAAATACTGAATTTGGTCCACCAAAATTACTTCAGGATGGGTGACCATAATATGATTCCTCCTTACAATGAGGGCATGAAAGTCAAAAAGGCAGATCTTGAGATAGTGATTCATGGCTTAGGAAATGAACTAAAATTGCTCAACACTGGTAACTATCTTCAAGGTTCTGCACAGGTTATGTGAAAGAACTTGCTCCCTCTTTAGCAGCAGTTTATTGTAGGCCACTTCAGCAACAAAGAATACCAAGTGATTGAAAAAAAGTAAAGGGCATTCCTATTTTCAAAAAGAATTGTTAGTGAGATGCACATAATTATAAATCTATGTTGCTGAAGTAAATATGGAATACGTTTTATGCTAAGGCATTACAATGTTTTTGAAGAATGAAAATCTTCTTTCTAAAAATATTCATTGCTTCGATAAACACAAATCTACACTATTGGCAATAAATCTCTGGAAACAGTAACTAGTGTAAAATATGTGGAAGTAGCCACCTGAAATGATTGAAAGTGAAATAACCATGTGAAACTAATGTAGAAAAATCAGATACCAGACAGTGATTCATTGGCAGAATTTTAAGAAAATGTAATTCATCAACAAAAGAAGTGGCTTACAAAATACATGCAGATGGATTTTTGAGTATTGCCCATCAGCCTGCTCTGCTTATCTGGTTACAGTAAGAGAAGAGACAGAGAACATTCAGTGGGGAGCAGCATGTTTCATCACAGAATCATTTGTAAACACAATAGATGCAGACAGTATAAGAGAGGTGTTATTACTATGTGGAGGGCTACTGTTGAAATTCTGGGAGTTTGAGAGTCAGACAACATACACCAACTAAAATGGAAAGTGTTACACAGTGAAGTATGAGTCTGATATTTATCAACATTTATGCAGATGTTCATCAAACAACAGGTTTAATTGATTAAACTTTCATTCCATTCAGAACTCATATCCATAATCAATATTAGTATGAGGTGTGACCCACACAGGAATGACTTAACTCTCATATTCATTTTCATACATCCTAGGAACGTTATCTTGAGAAATTTAGAAATTTCTTTCCATTCCTGAAACACATATTGTGTCAGTTCATGAAGATTGCCGGCTGAAATGGTTTGAAAGTATCCATATTGTCATCACATCCCAGATAATTTTTATCGGTAATAAATCAAGGGACCAGACAGACCAGCCAAATGTATGTCTGTCCCTGAAGGTATGAGAAGATAGTTTTTCATGATATCATTCTTGGATAAATGTTTCATGGATTTTTTGCCACATCAGATTTTTTTTGAAATCTCATGATTTCGGTGGCTTTCTCTAGCATTCTGGCCAGGAGTTATCAGTAAACTATGTAGTACTTCTATTTAGTTGATCTCTGTGACGTAATTTGCCCAAATAAATAAATGCTGATGATAATGACATAGGAAGTCATTGAAAAGTAGTTAGATAGTTAGTTACTTGTTTCACGGATCAAATTCACTGTGAACATTTTATGAGGAAAAGTCAACAGAACAAACATAGAACACTCACATACAATTAAATAAAAAATAAGAAGTAATATTTATATGGCTGCATGCTGACCATTAACAGTTTTTTTTAAAATTTTTATTTATTTATATCCATATCAAGTTGTGTAGGACCATATTGAGGAGCAAATGTCCAAGGCCATGGGAAGTGTCAGTAAATGCAATTACAACATAAAAGTAATAACAGATAAAAATAAAATGTTTATGAACCCAAAAAAAGTCAGTTCACAAGTTTAAGTAAACACAATCAACAATACAACAAGAAGAAGCTTAATTTTTCAAGGAACTCCTTGACAGAATAGAAGGAGTGGCCCATGAGGAAACTCTTCAGTTTTGATTTGAAAGTGCATGGATTACTGCTAAGATTTTTGAATCTCATTAAGTCTTTCAACAAGATCCCGAATAGGGGCTTTCCACAACAGTTTACTATCTGTCTGAACATCTAAAAATTTGAACTGTTCAGTTTCACTAATCATATACCCATTCTGTGAAATTAAAATGTCAGGTTTTATTGAATTGTGTGTTAGAAACTGTAAAAACTGAGTCTTACTGTGATTTAGTGTAAGTATATTTTCAACAAGCCATGAACTTAGGTCATGAACTGCACTATTTGAGACTGAGCCAGTGTCGCACACAACATCCCTTACTATCAAGCTAGTGTCATCAGCAAACAGAAATATTTTAAAGTTACCCGTAGTACTAGAGGGCATATCATTTATATAAATAAGGAATAGGAGTGGCTCCAATACTGATCCCTGTGGCACCTCCCCACTTGACCCAACCCCACTCAGACCCCCACATCACAGCCATTCTCAACATTGCGAATTACGACCTTTTGCTGTCTGTTGCTAAAGTAAGAGATGAACCAATTGTGAGCTACTCCCCATATTCCGTAATGGTCCAACTTCTGGACAATATTTTGTGATCAACACAAACAAATGCCTTAGTTAAATCAAAAAATATGCCAAGCGTTCAAAACCTTTTGTTTAACCCATGCAGTACCTCACAGAGAAAAGAGAATGTAGCATTTTCAGTTGTTAAATGATTTCCAAAGCTGAACTGTACATTTGATAGCAAATCGTGTGAGATAAAATGATCAATTATCCTTACATACACAGCCTTTTCAATAATTTTAGCAAACATTGATGGCACAGAAATAGGTCTTAAATTGTCTAAATTACCCCTTTCTCCCTTTTTATAAAGCAGCTTTACTACTGACTACTTTAATCGTTCAGGAAACTGACCATTCCTAAATGAAAACTTACAAATATGGCTAAATACAGGGCTAACATGTGCAGCACAGTACTTTAATATTCTGCTAGGCACTCCATCATGACCATGAGAAACCATCTTCAGTGATATAATTATTGACCCAATCTCCCCCTTGTCTGTATCACAAAGGAGTATTTCAGACATCAGTCTTGGAAAGGCAGTTGCCAAGTTATATGATTCCCTGTAGAAACTAAATTTTTATTTAATTCACCAGAAATTCTCAGAAAATGATTGTTAAATACTGTACATATATCTGATGTATCAGTAACAGAAATATTTTTACTACGAACTGACTTTATGTCATAGACCACAACTGACCATATAGTGTTAATTTTATTCTGTGAATTAGCTATTATCTTTGCATACCACATACTCTTTGCCTTCCTAATAATATTTTAAGCACCTTACAATACTGTTTATAATGGGCTAGTGTAGCTTGATTGTGACTACCAACATTTTGATATAATTCCCTCTTTGTTTTACATGATATCCTTAACCCACTAGTCAGCCACCTGGGCTGCCTATTACTGCTAGTGCCCCATTTAGAATGTTCTAATGGAAAGCTGCTCTCAAAGAGCATGAGAAATGTGTTAAGGAAAACATTATATTTATCATCTATGTTATTGGCACTATAAACATCCTGCCCCTCTTGTTCCTTGACAAAGTTTAAAAAACTCTCTTTTGCTGTTGGATTAACTTTCCAACATAGTTTGTAATTACATGTGACATTTGAAACATCCTGGCAGAATAAAACTGTGTGCTGGACCGAGACTTGAACTCATGACATTTGTTTGAGTACAAAAGCCTTTTAGTGTTAAAATTTATGCATCACAGTCTGAAAGGCCATTCACCCTTTACTAACACAATACCCATCTAGTAATGAAGAATGAATAAAAATATTGTCTATGGCTGTTCTACTGATCCCCTGCACCCTAGCTGGAAAAAACACAGTCTGTATCAGATCATATGAATTTAGGAGATCTACCAACATCCTTTTTCTTGCACCATCATATACAAAATTTATATTGAAGTCACCACATATGACAAATTTCTGGTACTTCCTACAAAGTGAATTAAGAACCCTGCTCACACTAGAGCACGAGCAGAAATGTTCTGAAGTCATAGTTAGGGGACCTATAAACAACAACAATTAGAGGTTTAGTTTTCCTAAATTCAACTGCCCCTGCACAACATTCAAATATCTATTCAGTGGAGTGCTGTGATACATCTGTGGACTCTAATGGAATACTGTTTTTTTATGTCCATAGCCACTCCCCCACCTTGCAAGGAACTCCTTGAAAAACAGCCAGCTAATCTATATCCTGGTAAAGGAAGCCTCTAAATTGTCAAATTATTTAAGTGGTGCTCTGATATACCAATAATTTCAGAGTCAACATTTAAAAGCTGTTCACTAACTTTGTCTCTAATACCTCTTATATTTTAATGAAATATGCTAATTACTTCTCTACTTGGAAACATTACATCCTCTGAAGGTGAGCCCTTTGTTAGAGGGATTTTCTTTAAGCAGGTATACCTATCAGCTGACTTCAATCTAAAAAAGGTGCCAGGCCTTGCCTAGTGAAACCCAGTCTACTGATAGACCCAACTGGCACCACTGAATGTGACCCATTCCCTCTGCCATCAACACCCCCTCCACAACCATGTTAACACACCTAAAAGTCACATTAAGGGCACAGATGTTATGCTCCTGCTCGATATCAACTTATTTCTACAACAGATTCTGAATTCCCAGGAGAGGATCTGGTTAGAATGCCCACTGGCTTCTCCATAGCATTCTCTCCAATGAAAATACTTTGAACAAATCCCACATTGTAGCCTACTACTCACAAACCAATATCAGAGCCTACACTTTTCACTCATGGTAAAGTTTTACATTTACTGAAAGAGGGAATTTTGTGTGTGTGTTTGTCTTTGTTAGTGTCTCTATCAACATACCCACACTTTCATTTGGGAAGTTACACCACTTTTGTTTTTAGATATATTTTCTCACATGGAATGTTTCCCTCTATTCTGTGATACACCTGTAATTATTATTCCCAGTCTGAAGATGCCGTTTCATTGAGTATACATGTGACCAGGTTCTACACATGAACAAGGGGGGGAAAAATCCATATTTTTCCTGGTAAACATACACTATTTAAGAGGTAAATATACACTTTTTCCATGTTAAAGGACAGTATACTTTCCCTCAATCCTTTGAATGGTGAAGGTCTTATACACTGGCACAAAATGTCCGAGCACCTCTTTTGATGTGCAGAGTCATTTGAATGGTAAAGGTTTTATACACCAGCATAGAACTTTCCAGTGCTTTACGAAATGTTTGAGTGCCAATAACACGGAAATAAGATAAAATCAGAAAACTGAAACTAATAACATTTTAGTCTTCCATAATCAAGCGAATGTATTTTAATTCACCTGATAGCTTCCAGGTGCAGAAATCCACTGTGATATTAGAGCTTAAAATGAAGACAAAGCAGAAAAATCACAAAATATGGGTCACGTGGAGACTCCCCCTCCCTTGCCTCCACCACTGCCCCCTTTCAACTCAGACTGCTCTGCATATGCACAAACATGGCAGCTTGGGCATACTAGAATTTTTTTATTTTCAGCTAGCATCTGCCTGCTTGCTGCTAATGCTTTACAGCTAACAAACATGCTTCCAATAACCAGAAGTTGGTGAAGGTGCTTCTTGTATGCAACTTCAGCTCTGCGTATGCACATGAGCCTGCAGGCAACTGATCAAACAAAACTAATGTTAATAGTTGTGACATGATGCTCATTGAAAGCATTTGTTGTTGTGAAGTACTGCATGGTTTTCATCCTAAAGCCTTTGACACATTTTGCTGTCACCAGATTCTTGTGTGTGCACTGTGTTTTGTTGTTGTAAAAGGTGCATTTTCTTTGCAACTTAACCTTTATTTTGGTTTTTCACCTCATTTATATTCATTGCTGCAGTATTATTCTGCAGTAGTGGGCTAAAGAAAAATTTATTGTTAGAGTAGTAGTTCTTATCAATCAAAATTACAAAAATTTAACTGAAAACTAAGACACTAAAAATTTCTAGAATTCTAAAAAAATTCCTTGCTTTTCCCCAGTTTTCTCCCAGATGAAAATTTCTTGGTTTTTACCATTTGTCCCAGTGTGTATACACCCTGGTAAGTTTCTTACTGCAAAATTCTGCACCATTTTAGTAACACAGGATGAAAACCAGTTACCAGCAACATCACTAATATCACAATATTGGAGTTTCTCTAGGAGAATATGGTAAAATAATATGGTAAACTGTGCAATCAAATGTTTTTCACGAGCTGCAAAAAATACCAGCTGGCAATATTTTATCATCAAATTTTGTATAATGTGATTTGTGAACAAGATATTGTGTTGAGAGAACCTTTCAATCCAGATTTACAACAACTAAATATCTAACTCTGGGAGAGCATAACAATTAATATTTGACAAAATAACTTAATTGGATAGATAAAAAGTCTACTCAGCAAGAGAGGACAGAAAACACATACACACACACAAAAGTTATAATTAGGTGTAATTATAACTTCCTTTTGTGTGTGTATTCTGCTGTCACTTGGTGAGTAGATTTTTTTATCTATCAAATCAAATAATTTTGGGAGAGGTGTGAAATGATCCTTGAAGATATAATTTTTTCCATTACTTTTAAGAAGGAGGTAAGTGGCGGAACTGCATGGTGATTATTAATATCTGCCTTACTACCTTTCTTGCAAAGGTGTCTGACAATATCATATCTCATGAAATGTATTTACAGTTGCAAATGTGGACAACCATCAGCTGTATAATCAGATGACAGCAATTAAAATTTGTGCCAGACCTGGATTTGAACCCAGATGTCCCACTTCCCACAAGCAGTTACCCTAGCATTAGGCTATCCGAACACCTTTCACAGCCACTCTCAAACTTCCACATGTCATCAACCATATGTCTACAACCTGCACTTGTACATCTGTTATGTATATACCCGTGCCGGGGAGACATCTTAGTTCAGAATCACAAGCCCTGTGTCAGTGGATAAACATGATATTGTAATGGTTTTGTTGTTCAGAAGTATGATGCAATGTTCCTTTGAACACACGTGCACCTGATCACTGTATTGTACTTCTGAACAACACAGGCATTTCAGTGTCATATATCCTCTCGAAGCACCTCTGTGATAGTCATGTGTTGCATATATGACTGAATACATTTAATGTATGTGAGATATTGTCAACTATGTGAGAGGTTTAGATTTTGAGGTAGTTAATTACATTCTTAATTTCCTTGCAGAGCATGGATTAGTTGTAATATGCTTGTGTGTATGAGGCATTACTTCTTGCATGCAATCTGTTGCTTTATCCTTGAATTGTCCACCCCAATCTTCTGATTTACTTCAAGGAAATAATCTTTAAAACTTTGGCTACCTGACTGCACCACTTCTGTAGCTTATTGGTCAGCATGTCTGACTGGCATGGGAATGACCTGGATTTGATTCCTGGTACAGTCAGGATTTTTTTCTGGAATGGGGTGCACTCAGCCTCATGATGCCTGCTGAGAAGCTGCACAAATGAGCAGTGATGCTTCCCTGTCATGAAAGCTGACAACAACCTGGAGAGCAGTGTGCCCCTCCATACCATGTCCAGTGAGACCAATGGCAGAGGATGACACAGTGACCAGTTGGTCCCAATTGGCCCTCATGGCCACAGCATCTGCATCTACATCTATACTCTGTGAACCACCAGTTATTAGGGTTTCTTCTCATTCCATTCATTTATGGAACATGGGAAGAATGATTGTTTGAATGCCTGTGTGTGTGTGTGTGTGTGTGATTATTCTAATCTTATCATCATAATTCCTACATGAATGATATGTAGGGGATTATTCTGGGAACAAAAGTTGCTACTCACCATATAGCGGAGATGCTGAGTCGCAGATAGTCGCATCTATCTGCGGCTCAGCATCTCCGCTATATGGTGAGTAGTTCTTTCCTTCTCAGAATATTGTTACATTCCATCCTGAATTTTCCATTATTGGATATGTAGGGGATTGTAGCGTATTCCTGGAATCATCATGTAAAGCCGGTTCTCGAAACTCTGTTAACAGACTTTCTCAGGATAGTTTATGTCTATCTTCAAGAGACTTCCACTTCAATTCTTTCAGCATCTCTGAGGTACTCTACAATGGATCAAACAAACCTGTACCCTTCTCTGTATATGTTCAACATCCTCTGTTGGTCCTATTTGGTATGGCTCCTACAGACTTGAGCAATATTCTAGAATGGGTTGCATGAGTAATTTGTAAGCAATCTCCTGTGTAACTGATTCCAAATCTCCAATATTCTACCAAAATCAGAAGTCTACTACCTGCTTTACCCACCCCTGAGCCTATGTTAACATACCATTTCATGAGTGTTACACCCAGTTAGTTGTACAAGTTGGTCAATTCCGCCAGTGCCTCACTGATATTATTGTCATAGGATACTACATCTTTTTTCATTTTGTGAAGTGCTTAATTTAACATTCATGAATATTTAAAGCAAGTTGCCAATCTTTGCACCACTTTGAAATCTTATGAAGACCTGACTGGATATTTATGTAACTTCTTTCATCATAGATAGCTGCATCATTTGTAAAAAGTCTGAGTTTACTATTAATATTGTCTGCAAGATCATTAATATACAACATAAAGAGCAAGGGTCCCAACACACTTCCCTGGGTGCACATCTGAAGTTACTTCTACATCTGATGATGACTCCATTCGAGATAACATGCTGCATCCTACACACAAAAAGTCCTCAATCCAGTCACATGTTTTACTTGATATCCCATATGATCATACTTTTCACAATAAGTGTTAGTGTGGTACTGAGTCAAATGCTTTTTTGGAGTCAAGAAATACTGCATCTACCTAACTGCAGTGATCCAAAGCTTTCAGTATGTCATATGAGAAAAGTGCAAGTTAGGTTTCACATGATCAGTGTTGTTGGAATCCATGCTGGTTGGCATTGAGGAGGTCAATCTGTTCAAGATAACTCATTACAGTTGAGCTCAGAATATGTTATAAGATTCTACAACAAATCAATGTCAAGGATAATGAACTGTAGTTTTGTAGATCACTTCTACTACCCTTGTTGTAGAAGCCTATAACCTGTGCTTTCTTTAATGAACTGGGAATGCATTTTTGTCCACAGGATCTATGTTAGATTATAATTAGAAGAAGGGCTAACTCGGCCACAAATTCAGTATGGAATCATATAGGTATTCCATCAGGCTCTGAAGCTTTGTTCAATTTTAATGATTTCAGCTGTTTCTCAATATCACTGACACTAATACATGTTTCATTAATTTTTTCAGGTGTATTAGGATTAAATTAGGGCAGTTCTCTTGGGTTTTCCTTAGTAAAGGAAAATTTCGTAATGGAGTTACCGTATTTACTCGAATCTAAGCCGCACTTTTTTTCCGGTTTTCGTAATCCAAAAAACCGCCTGCAGCTTAGAATCGAGTGTAAAGCAAGCGGAAGTTATGAAAAATGTTGGTACGTGCCACCACAACTAACTTCTACCGTCGAATATATGCTTTGTAGGCACAAAGATAAATACTGGCGCCAAAACCTCAGCGTCAGTAAATAATTTTTTTTTTTTAAAAAAAGTGGAAGACGAGCTTTTTTTCTCCGCCGCGAGTTTCGACCACTGCATTTTCATACATTATCCAACGAAGTAAATACAAATTCCGTATTGTTCATCTTCGAATGTAGCACAATTTCAGTGTACTACGAAAATCTGACTGGCAAGACTGTTTGGGATGTTCGTCAATATGGCCAACTCTACGTTCTTAATTTTTTCCTATCTGTGAGAAGAGATTTGGATCACATACAGTATTCTCTTCACCATAAGATTAATACGAATATAAACATTTTGCCATGTATTCTTTCGTGTTTGCTGCTATCTCATTTAAATCCTGTCTGCCTAATAAACTACGAAACTAGAGTGAGACTACAGCAAACGCGGAAGAATATACGTATCGTGTCATGTTTATATTCGTATTATTCTTATGCCTAATAGTGATACAGTCAGAAATGAAGCACGGCAAGTGACTCGATTTTTAAATCTAAGATGACTCTAATTTCTGTGCAGAATTTGATGTAATAAAGAAGCGGCCGCAAAGATTTTCAAACGGAGAAAATTTTCGCCTAACCCTCGTTCAGAACATGTTCTATCTATTATTTGATTCTTGTTGATCATTATCAAAGAAAGCAGCAGTGTAAGTCACGTCTCTTGCCATTGTTTCGCTAATGAGACGATTCCTCTTTTTTTTTTTTTTTTTTTTTTTTTTTTTTTTTTTTTTTTTTTAAAAAAAATTGTACGCGGCGGTAGCGCGCACAAAAGCAAGCCATGCCGCGAGTCGCGACAGGCAGTAAACACGCACTATCAGAATGCGACAAACAATACATGACACAGTGCAGTAATGCATTTTCAGCTTAAGAGTGACGCAAACACCTATAACAAAGAAAACGGCACTTATCAGATCAAAGCAAAATAAGCAATCGATTCAAACCAGACGAAGCACGTGAAAAAGGAAGGGTACCCGTATAAATACGGACGGAGCGCCTGACGCATAGCAATGGCTACGTGGCAAAGCTTAACTGCTAAGCTTACGACTCGAACCAAACTACTGTAGCTGTATCGTCATTCATTCGACCTAAATTGTGTCTCGTATCACAATGGACCAACTTTGTTTCGATTTGGAGGTGCGGCCTAAAACTTTTCTGTCCCCTTGAATTTCGAGTCTCAAATTTCAGGTGCGGCTTAGATTCGGGAATTTTTTTTTTCCTTTATTTCAAGTCTCATTTTTCAGGTGCGGCTTAGATTCGAGTAAATACGGTATTCATTTCAGCTTTTACTTCACTACACTCAGTTTCAGTTCCTGTCCCATTCACTAGGGACAGGACACTAACTTTGGTGCCACTAACAGCTTCTAGATAGGACTAGAATTTCTTTTGGTTTTTTGAAATATCATTTGAGAGTATCGATTCTGCTATCAATACAACATCAATATTACTGCCAACGCTGACCTTCCTTTTAATTTAACATATATGGTCATTGTGCACACAGCACTCCATGGAGTCACCAATCAATAGAAACATTTATATTACTGATTAAATGTCCACCTATGTAAATGCTATCCATAAGGTCCATTCAATAAATAACCAGAAAAATGGTTGTTGTTGTTGTGGTCTTCATTCCTGAGACTGGTTTGATGCAGCTCTCCATGCTACTCTATCCTGTGCAAGCTTCTTCATCTCCCAGTACCTACTGCACCCTACATCATTCTGAATCTGTTTACTGTATTCCTCTCTTGGTCTCCCTCTACGATTTTTACCCTCCACGCTGCCCTCCAATACTAAATTGGTGATCCCTTGATGCCTCAGAACATGTCCTATCAACCGACCCCTTCTTCTAGTCAAGTTGTGCCACAAACTTCTCTTCTCCCCAATCCTATTCAATACTTCCTCATTAGTTATGTGATCTACCCATCTAATCTGCAGCATTCTTCTGTAGCACCACATTTCAAAAGCTTCTATTCTCTTCTTGTCCAAACTATTTATCATCCATGTTCCACTTCCATACATGGCTACACTCCATACAAATACTTTCAGAAATGACTTCCTGACACTTAAATCTATACTCGATGTTTACAAATTTCTCTTCTTCAGAAACGCTTTCCTTGCCATTGCCAGTCTACATTTTATATCCTCTCTACTTCGACCATCATCAGTTATTTTGCTCCCCAAATAGCAAAACTCCTTTACTACTTTAAGTGTCTCATTTTCTAATCTAATTCCCTCAGCATCACCGACTTAATTCGACTACATTCCATTATCGTTGTTTTGTTTTTGTTGATGTTCATCTTATATCCTCCTTTCAAGACACTATCCATTCTGTTCAACTGCTCTTCCAAGTCCTTTGCTGTCTCTGACAGAATTACAATGTCATCGGCGAACCTCAAGGTTATTATTTCTACTCCACGGATTTTAATACCTACTCCAAATTTTTCTTTTGTTTCCTTCACTGCTTGCTCAATATACAGTTGAATAACATCGGGGAGACACTACAAACCTGTCTCACTCCCTTCCCAACCACTGCTTCCCTTTCATGTCCCTCGACTCTTATAACTGCCATCTGGTTTCTGTACAAATTGTAAATAGCCGTTCGCTCCCTGTATTTTACCCCTGCCACCTTCAGAATTTGAAAGAGAGTATTCCAGTCAACATTGTCAAAAGCTTTCTCTAAGTCTACAAATGCTAGAAACATAGATTTGCCCTTCCGTAACTAGCTTCTATGATAAGTCGTAAGGTCAGTATTGCCTCACGTGTTCCAATATTTCTACAGAATCCAAACTGATCTTCCCCGAGGTCAGCTTCTGCTAGTTTTTCCATTCATCTGTAAAGAATTCGCGTTAGTATTTTGCAACTGTGACTTATTAAACTGATAGTTCGATAATTTTCACATCTATCAACACCTGCTTTCTTTGAGATTGGAATCATTATATTCTTCTTGAAGTCTGAGGCTATTTCACCTGTTTCATACATCTTGCTCACCAGATGGTAGAGTTTTGTCAGGACTGGCTCTCCCAAGGCCGTCAGTAGTTCTAATGGAATGTTGGCTACTCCCGGGTCCTTGTTTCGACATAGGTCTTTCAGTGCTCTGTCAAACTCTTTACACAGTATCATATCTCCCATTTCATCTTCATCTACATCCTCTTCCATTTCCATAATATTGTCCTCAAGTACATCGCCCTTGTATGGACCCTCTATATACTCCTTCCACCTTTCTGCTTTCCCTTCTTTGCTTAGAACTGGGTTTCCATCTGAGCTTCTGATATTCATACAAGTGATTCTCTTTTCTCCGAAGGTCTCTTTAATTTTCCTGTAGGCAGTATCTATCTTACCCCTAGTGAGATAAGCCTCTACATCATTACGTTTGTCCTCTAGCCATCCCTGCTTAGCCATTTTGCACTTCCTGTCGATCTCATTTTTGAGATGTTGGTATTCCTTTTTGCCTGCTTCATTTATTGTGTTTTTGTATTTTCTCCTTTCATCAATTAAATTCAATATTTCTTCTGTTACCCAAGGATTTCTACTAGCCCTCATCTTTTTACCTACTTGATCCTCTGCTGCCTTCACTTCTTCATCCCTCAAAGCTACCCATTCTGCTTCTACTATTTTTCTTTCCCCCATTCCTGTCAATTGTTCCCTTATGCTCTCCCTGAAACTCTGTACAACCTCTGGTTTAGTCAGTTTATCTAGGTCCCATCTCCTTAAATTCCAATCTTTTTGCAGTTTCTTCAGTTTTAATCTGCAGGTCATAACCAATAGATTTTGGTCAGAGTCCACATCTGCCCATGGTAATGTCTTACAATTTAAAACCTCGTTCCTATATCTCTGTCTTACCATTATATAATCTATCTGAAACCTGTCAGTATCTCCAGGCCTCTTCCATTTATACAACCTTCTTTTATGATTCTTGAACCAAGTGTTAGCTATGATTAAGTTGTGTTCTGTGCAAAATTCTACCATGCGGCTTCCTCTTTCATTTCTTAGCCCCAATCCATATTCACCTACTATATTTCCTTCTCTTCATTTTCCTACTACCGCATTCCAGTCACCCATGACTATTAAATTTTTGTCACCCTTCACTATCTGAATAATTTCTTTTATTTCATCATACATTTCTTCAATTTCTTTGTCATCTGCAGAGCTAGTTGGCATATAAACTTGTACTACTGTAGTAGGCATGGGCTTCATATTTATCTTGATCACAATAATGCGTTCACTATGTTGTTTGTAGTAGCTTACCCGCATTCCTATTTTTTTTATTCATTATTAAACCTACTCCTGCATTACCCCTATTTGATTTTGTGTTTATAACCCTGTAGTCACCTGACCAGAAGTCTTGTTCCTCCTGCCACCGAACTTCACTAATTCCCACTATATCTAACTTTAACCTATCCATTTCCCTTTTTAAATTTTCTAACCTACCTGCCCAATTAAGGGATCTGACATTCCACACTCCGATCCGTAGAACGCCAGTTTTCTTTCTCCTGATAATGACATCCTCTTGAGTAGTCCCCACCCGGAGATCTGAATGGGGGACTATTTTACCTCCGGAATATTTTATCCAAGAAGACACCATCATCATTTAACCATACACAGTGAAGCTGCATGCCCTCGGGAAGAATTATGGCTGTAGTTTCCCCTTGCTTTCAGCCGTTCGTAGTACCAGCACAGCAAGACCGTTTTGGTTAGTGTTACAAGGCCAGATCAATCAATCATCTAGACTGTTGCCCTTGCAACTACTGAAAAGGCTGCTGCTCCTCTTCAGGAACCACACGTTTGTCTGGCCTCTCAACAGATAGCCCTCCATTGTGGTTGCACCTATGGCATGGCTATCTGTATCGCTGAGGCACACAAGCCAACCCACAGAAGAGAAAGATGCTTCAGTAGCTGATAAGAAATTTTTTTTAGGATAAGGATCTTTATTAAGAATGATAATATACAGTAATGTCACCTTGTACTTTAATATAATGTGATAACACACCATCAATCTTGGCTGTGTGAAGTAGCCTTATGCTGCTGTGTAAGGCGTGTGACCTTGAAGCGGACTTAGCCGCTGAGCGAGGCAGCCGGGCAACACGGGCCCTAGTATTACTAGCACCGTGTTGCTGGAAAATCAAGATTGCGCAACACTGATAAAGCGCGCTGGTGCTGCGCGCACGGGTGGGAGGCAGGAAGTACATCCTGTTCTGAGGCAGCAGCATGCTCATTCGACTCGAGGCAGCCGCACGAAGCACACAGCCATGCCGTACAGGAGGAGAATGTATAGAAAAAGGACCAGATTGCCAGTGTACAAGACTGTGGACACCTTCAGTTTTGTTCCTAATAATGTTTCTCAAGAAGAACTACTGACTGGTCCTATCACATTTGTTGGATGCAAGATTAACTTTTTATGTACTAACACAGAACTTGTTCCTGGTAATTCATGGTTGACTCTTGCTATGGTACGAGGTAGTGATAAAGCACTACAAGGATTGGAATCGTACTATGACAGAGACATCATTACCTATCGTACCTTTTCTATTGGTGTACAAGGTGATAGAAATTATGGTACAGGTGTCGTACACACTGATAAACCATTTTCATTATATACAAGAAATAGGAGACGTCTTAATGCTAATGAAAGAATTAATGTTTGGGCCAAGATTGATGGTGTGTTATCAAATTATAATAAATTGTATAAAAATCAAAACTGTATGAAGTTTGTGCTTCTTTGTTATTTTTGGTGGTGTCCTAGAACTGTTATCAGATGGGGATGAGATGACTGTCTCATTAACAGGGAGCTGGAAATCACTGAAACAAGATGGCAGCAGCCTTGCAGATTTGCACCAATGTGGAGCAAGGCAGAGTAATTTGATTTCTGTTGGTTAAAGGGCTGTAACCAACTGAGATTCAAAAATTGATTGGTAGTGCTATATGGTGAAAGTTGTTTGAGTCAAACACAAGTATACAAGTGGGCATATAAGTTCAAACAGGGCGTAAAAAATGTTACCACACCCAGGACGCTCTTTTTGTGCAGTCACAGAGCACAACATTGCAAGAACTAGTGAGTGACACAGGAAAACAAACATACTACAGTGAGTGACACTGCAGCAGTGATGAACATTTGTATCCGATCAACCCACCATCTTGTTCATGATGTACTGATGTTCAAGAAAGTGAGTGCATGGTAGGATCCAAAACATTTGACATCAGAAATGGAAAAAAAAGCACATGGATACATGCAGGGAGACCTGAAGTTCATTTGTTTGCTGCATGCTGCATATTCCCCAGATCTGGCCCCTTCAGATTATCACATTTTTAACCCACTGAAAGAAGTTCTTAGTGGCTCAAAGTCTCCTTATGATGAGAAAGTCCAGGCAGCAGTGGTTACACACACATACCCTAGAATTCTTTCCACGTAGAATTGAGAATTTTGTTCAGCACTGGCATAAGTTCATTGAACTATATTGAAAAATAAACAAATGTTGTATTCCACTCTTGTAACAGTCTTTAGAAAAGTTTCCGGTTTTTTATTGAATGACCCTTGTTTTGTTATACTACTTTCCTTTGTAGTTCAGATGGGAGAATCAATCACATCACTCATGTTGTAAGTGATAAGTAACATTCTAAAACCTTTTCTTTTGTCTAAATCTCTCAGAAAATTAATATTAAAATCTTCACAGACTATAATCTGCTTTCATTCATCTGCTAGGTTTCATAAGAATGATTCAAATTTGTTGGGACAAATGAATTGATTCCTGTGTCATCACAAGCTAGGGCATATGAATTGCAAAAGTATGCTGAAATTGGATTAAATGAGGATATTGTGGTCAAGGGTACCTGTTAGTTGTGCATCATGGGAAAATGGTCACATCTTCTACATCTACATCTACATTTATACTCCGCAAGCCACCCAATGGTGTGTGGCAGAGGGCACTTTACGTGCCACTGTCATTAACTCCCTTTCCTGTTCCAGTCGCGTATGGTTAGCGGGAAGAACGACTGTCTGAAAGCCTCCGTGCGCACTCTAATCTCTCTAATTTTACATTTGTGATCTCCTCGGGAGGTATAAGTAGGGGGAAGCAATATATTCGATACCTCATCCAGAAACGCACCCTCTCGAAACCTGGCGAGCAAGCTACACCACGATGCAGAGCACCTCTCTTGCAGAGTCTGCCACTTGAGTTTGTTAAACATCTCCGTAACGCTATCACGGTTACCAAATAACCCTGTGACGAAATGCGCCGCTCTTCTTTGGATCTTCTCTATCTCCTCCGTCAACCCGATCTGGTACAGATCCCGCACTGATGAGCAATACTCAAGTATAGGTCGAATGAGTGTTTTGTAAGCCACCTCCTTCGTTGATGGACTACATTTTCTAAGGACTCTCCCAATGAATCTCAACCTGGTACCCGCCTTACCAACAATTAATTTTATATGATCATTCCACTTCAAATCGTTCCGCACGCATACTCCCAGATATTTTACAGAAGTAACTGCTACCAGTGTTTGTTCTGCTATCATAGAATCATACAATAAAGGATCCTTCTTTCTATGTATCGCAATACATTACATTTGTCTATGTTATGGGTCAGTTGCCACTCCCTGCACCAAGTGCCTATCCGCTGCAGATCTTCCTGCATTTCGCTACAATTTTCTAATGATGCAACTTCTCTGTATACTACAGTATCAGCCACGAAAAGCCGCATGGGATTTCTGACACTATCTACTAGGTCATTTATATATATTGTGAAAAGCAATGGTCCCATAACATTCCCCTGTGGCACGCCAGAGGTTACTTTAACGTCTGTAGACGTCTCTCCATTGATAACAACCTGCTGTGTTCTGTTTGCTAAAAACTCTTCAATCCAGCCACACAGCTGGTCTGATATTCCGTAGGCTCTTACTTTGTTTATCAGGCGACAGTGCGGAACTGTATCGAACGCCTTCCGGAAGTCAAGAAAAATAGCATCTACCTGGGAGCCTGTATCTAATATTTTCTGGGTCTCATGAACAAATAAAGCGAGTTGGGTCTCACACGATCGCTGTTTCCAGAATCCATGTTGATTCCTACATAGTAGATTCTGGGTTTCCAAAAATGACATGATACTCGAGCAAAAAACATGTTCTAAAATTCTACAACAGATCGACGTCAGAGATATAGGTCTATAGTTTTGCGCATCTGCTCGACGACCCTTCTTGAAGACTGGGACTACCTGTGCTCTTTTCCAATCATTTGGAACCTTCTGTTCCTCTAGAGACTTGCGGTACACGGCTGTTAGAAGGGGGGCAAGTTCTTTCGCGTACTCTGTGTAGAATCGAACTGGTATCCCGTCAGTTCCAGTGGATTTTCCTCTGTTGAGTGATTCCAGTTGCTTTTCTATTCCTTGGACACTTATTTCAATGTCAGCCATTTTTTCGTTTGTGCAAGGATTTAGAGAAGGAACTGCAGTGCGGTCTTCCTCTGTGAAACAGCTTTGATATTTCAGCTTTACGCGTGTCATCCTCTGTCTCAATGCCATCATCTTCCATTCAGAGATAGCAAAAAGTATTCCCTACACACCATTGGCCACTGGAGATAGCATCTGTTAGTGGAAATCGTTGTTTTCTATCATGTACGGATGATTTTTCAAGATCCAAGTTTGCCTATTTTTTGAAGAAAAAAGTCTGAGATCACACAGATGTTTATAAATTCTAAAGGCATAGACAAAATGCAGACAAGCAGAAATATCAAAAAGATCCTGTCTGACAATGGTAAGGAATATGTCAACAATGAACTAAAAAGATTTCTGACTTTGTAGGTGTCATCCACCAGCCTACTGTACTAAACAGTCCACAGCAAAATAGTGTTGATGAGAGACATTGATTGAAAACCCCATACCATGACATTTGTTTCCAGATAACCAAAGCCATGTCTTCAGCTCCATGCCTATCGAATCAATCTCAGTCCACCACACTTGGAGATAAAATGCCATATGAATTTTGACATGGGAGAAAGTCTTCTTTATCATACTTGAGAATTTTTTAAACAGTGCAATGATTCATATTGTGAAACCCCATCACAAGAAATGGAATAAAAAATCACAGAAAATGACATTTATAGGCTACTGCCAGACAACCAAAGATTATCGATTCATCAATAGGGAGGCTTTCCAGAGAGTATTTTTTTATCATGTTTGAGAATTTCTGGCTTCAGTGCAATGGTTCCCATTCTGAAACTCCATCTCAACAAGTGGGATAAGAAATCACAGGAGCTGATATTTGTAGGCTACTGACAGGCAACTGAAAGCCTTTTCATTCCATGATAGGAGACCTGCCAGATGGCTGTCACCAGGAATGTAAATTTCCTACAGCATGTACGTTTTCCAAGTTCAAAGACAGAGGAGTCAAACAACACCATTGTCTTAAGATCAGAGCAAGAACTTGTTTTTCATGGTATCTATACTTCAGGCACTGAAGAAGAAATTGTTTCAGCAGACAGTCTTAATGAGTCTTCTTATGGTCCTGACCATGATCCAATGGAAACTGAAGCTCAAGATGAGGAACATTAGAATAAAAAAATGGATTCTGTAGTTCAACAAGTGTTTATGCCTCAATGGTGAAGCAAGAACAAAACCCCTAGGAATTACCTGGCCATTTTACTTACTACTTGCAAGAAGGATTTACAGAAAAGACATTGATGTCAAAGAGGCCTTGAAAGGAATAAATAAGGAAGGTTGGGTAAAAACTATGAATAAATAATTATCATCTCTAGTTCATAATGACACATTCAAAGAGATAGCACTCAGGGGACACAAGCTTCTAAAGACTAAGTGGGTACTAAAGGTAAAACCTGGGGCTGGCAGTACACCTGAAACATTTAAGGCATGCCCTTTTCAATGTGTTGATTATCAGGAAAACTTTACAATGGTGGCCAGACATGCATCCATTAGATATCTCTTGTCTATGGTAGCTTAAGAGAACATGGAGATTAACCATTTGATTTCACAACTGCATATCCCCGTGGAGGCCTAAATGAAGAAATTTGTCATTCCACAAGAAAATTTTGCAGTGCCTGGAAAAGTATGGATACTGAAGAAACCTGTACCTGTTTATGACTTAAACAGGCTGATCAGAATTACTATCAAAAAACTGATGAGGTGTTAAGAAAACTGAAGGTGACCATGTCAAAAACTGATCTGTTTTCATACAGAAGGCATAAAACTAGTCACCACAGCTTTGTATGTGGATGATGTGCTATTATTCTCATATGCCATAAGTGTTTTGAGTCACATCAAAAATTCTTTGAAGAGATTTTTTGAGATAAAAGACATATGAACAGTATGCCAGTGCCTAGGTATGGAAATTACATGGAATCATGAAAGAGGAAAAATTTGGATCTCCCAGGAATACTATGCAAGAAAGTTCTGGAGAAATTTGCAATGAGTGAAGCTAGGCCAGTGTCAACACCACTAGAACTTGGTTTGGACTTTGAAACTGTCAAATTAGGTTATGTAAGTGTACTTAATCATGTTATCATGAGGCAATATCATTTCTTCTATATATGTCCTAAATCTCTAGACTTGAAATATTTTGCTATCAGTTCCCATAGCAGAATTAATCAGTATTTTAAAAAGGTCAGTTTGTTGTCAGTGAAGAGTGTTACATTTAGATACATAAAGAAAACCCTGGGCTATAAACTAGAATTTTATAAAGATGGAAATATAGAAATAAAAGCATTCAGTGATGCAGATAAGGGAAATAAAATCAATGGCAGATGCTCTGAAGTGATTCATAGATAAAAATGAAACAATATTTCATTTTGGTCTAATAAATAACAAAATAATAATGCACTAATTATGAAGCTTAATAGACGACTTTGACATTGACTGTTCAAGATTTACTGTGGTTAAGACAATTTATGTCTGAGGAAGAGGCAAGTAGTGTCACAAAGTCACTTAAAATAACACTGATAGTTTTTCCATCGTTTCTTGGTAGGATATTTTACACATAATGAATGAAAGCACTCACAACAATGGTTTAATATCCTACAGTATTTATTACTTATTTCACAAACCATTTTCGGGCTGTTATACCGAGCAAGGTGGCGCAGTGGTTAGACACTGGACTCGCATTCGGGAGGACGACGGTTCAATCCCATGTCCGGCCATCCTGATTTAGGTTTTCCGTGATTTTCCTAAATCACTCCAGGCAAATGCCGGGATGGTTCCTCTGAAAGGGCACGGCCGACTTCCTTCCCCATCCTTTCCTAATCCGATGAGACCGATGACCACGCTGTCTGGTCTCCTTCCCCAAATAACCAACCAACCAACCAACCGGGCTGTTATGCCATCATCACATACAAAAATAAATTTGTGGTGCAGTGAAATTTTGTTGGCTCAAAGATTTTAAACTAGTACATCTACAGAGTGTCTCCACTTCCAGACATGAAAACTGTTAATGTTAGATTTAGGAATAAAATAAGAGGGACTATTTTAGTGTTAATGCAATGTAAGATTATTTAACAAAACAAAATATTGATGCATTAGCTAATGAACTACATACAAATTACAACAGCTGTTCATAGAATAAAATAAATTCAACAATAAACTTTGGTGCCATTTTCCAACAATGTGGCTGAACAAAATAATCTTGTCTTTAATAGTTACAAACAGACAATCAATGCTAGTGATATTAAGCAGGTAAGAAAAGTGGCTGTGGTTATACAAAGCAAGGTTTTTTAACATAACAAGAGAAATTATAGTAACTGAAATAAAGGAAAATGGCGCTTCTGAGTAAGAGGAGTAATTTAAAACATGGCCTGGATGGGATTATCTGCAGTTACAAGCAGTGAGTAAGGGAACTATGTGTGATCAATTAGTACTAATCTTGAGCTCATTGATATATGTTTATTAATTTCCATTATTTCAAGATAGTTCATCTTCCTTCCTTTATGGATGTGATATAATACTTCATGTTTCATCTTCTTTAAGCAGGTGGTCTTCAAAAGTAGAGTCTGCTTTTCTAAGTTTACACTTTATGTGGTGTTCCTTCAAGCAGATACATATAGTCCTGCCAGACTGACCTAATGAAATTTGCCACAGTTGCAAGTAATTTTATATATTTCACTCTTTTCCAAACCTGGAGTGCTGTCTTTACTATTCGTCAAAAAATTTCCAACATTGTTGTTCACATAAAATGATGTTTTAATATTATGAAAATGGTAGTTGCTATTCACCATATAGTGGAGATGCTGAATCGCAGGTAGATACAATGAAAAACACACACACACACACACACACACACACACACACACACACACACACACACACACATTCACTCACACTCAAGCAAGCGCAACTCATGCAGACATGACCACAATCTTCAGTAGCTGTCAGAGACTGTAGTCATGTGTGTGTGTGAGTTGCGTTTGTGTGAGCATGTGTGTGTGTATGTTGTCTATTTCTGATGAAGACCTTGTCGGCCAAAATCTCACTTTCTGTGTGCCTGTCTGCAACACAGTATCTGTGCTGTATGGGAATAGTGACTATCCTTTTCATAATATTGTTACGCTACATCCTGGATTTTCCACTTTTTAAAATGATGTTTTTATGTTCCTGGATTTAAGGTTTCTATCTACATCCAAGGAGGCTTTTCCTAAATATTAAATGTGGCACCATTTATTGCATTCTAGAGGTGGTTGGTCAAGAAGAGGTTAAAGAAGAGAGTACACTTCTTGTTTCTGCTTTTGGTGTATTACGGAATCTGCAAAGGTAGGAGGGTAGCCATTGTTTGACACTAATTGTTTGATTGCATTTAATTACATCTGGAAGTTGTCTTTACTCATGGGGATGGGTATTAAATGATGTTTATGGGTCACTGGGTGTTGAGCAGGTATTCAATATCTGTGGTGGTAGGTTTTCTATAAATCTTGAAAGTATGAATATGGTGACTGAGATCTATTGTTAGACGTAAATAATCTATGCTTGAGGAGCAACTAAATTCTAAACACAACAGTATAAAATTCACAATGGAATGGACCTTTGGGTAACTGTATGCAGAGCAACTAAATTCTAGTTGCAACAGTACAAAATTCACAAAGGAGTTTGGGGGGTAAGTGCATGGAGAACAACTAAATTCTAAACACAACCAGTACAAAATACATAATGGAGTTTGTGAGTAACTGCCACTTCTAATTGCAGATACTGTTCATAATCCCATCCTTACCATGTTGTAAATTACCCCCGTGCACGCATGCCCCAGTTTCCTTCATTTCAGTTACTATAATTTCTCTTGTTATGTTTAAAAAATTTCCACTGTATAATCACAGCTGCATCCCATACATGCTTAATATCAAAAGTATATTTCATCTGTTTGTAATTTAGGACCAATTACAGACAAGATTATTTTGTTCAGCCACACCTTTGAAACATGGCACCAAGGTTCACTGTTGAATTTATTTTCTTCTATGAACGACTGTTGTAATTTGTATATGGTTCATTAGTTAATGTGTCACATATATCTACATCTACATCTGCATGAATACTCTGCAAATCACATTTAAGTACCTGACAGAGGGTTCATCGAACCACCTTCACAATTCTCTATTACTCCAGTTTCGTACAGTGCGTGGAAGGAATGAACACCTATATCTTTCTGTATGAGCTCTAATTTTCCTAATTTTATTTCAGTGACACTCCATCCCGTGTTTTGCAGTAATATAAAACATGCTGCCCTTCTTTGAACTTGAAGGAGATATCAAGGTGGTAAGGTAATGACCACGGTTCTCTCTTCTAATCTTCAATACTTTTATTACACGACAAACGTACAGGTCAAAGGCTAGGATGGAACTGAGGTCCTGGATGTATACAAAACAAAGATCAACTTGAAGACATAATACACATATGATGTTCTGGCCTATTGATCCATGGATCGATGCCACAAACGTTTTTGATGTACTCGAGCAATCCTATCTGGTAAGGATCCCACACTGTGCAGCAGTATTCTAAAAGAGGATGGTCAAGTGTAGTGTAGGTGTGTTACATTTCCTAAGCGTCCTGCCAATAAAATGCAGTCTCTGTTTAGCATTCCACACAACATTTTCTATGTGTTCCTTCCAACGTAAGTTGCTTGTAATTGTAATTCATAGGTATTTAGTTGAATTTACGGCCTTTAGATATGACTGATTTAAAGTGTAACCAAAGTTTAACCAATTCCCTTTAGCACCCATGAGGATGACCTCACACTTTTCGTTATTTAGGCTCAATTGCCAATTTTTGGACAATACATATATCTTTTCTAAATAGTTTTCCAATTTGTTTTGATCTTCTGATGACTTTACTAGGCAACAAACAACAGTGTCATCTGCAAACAACCTAAGACGGATGCTCATATTGTTTCCCAATTCATTTACATAGATAAGGAACAGCAAAGGGAATGCTACCTTGGGGAATGCCAGAAATCACTTGTGGTTTTACTCAATGACTTTCCATCAATTACTAGGAACTGTGACCTCTCTGACAGGAAATCATGAATCCAGTCACATAACCGAGATGATATTCCATAGGCAAGCAATTTCACTACAAGCTGCTTGTGTGGTACAGTGTCAAAAGCCTTCTGAAAATCCAGAAATGCGGAATCAATTTGAAATCCCTTGTTGATAGCAGTCAACACTTTGTGTGAGTAAAGAGCTAATTGTGTTTCACAAGAATGATGTTTCTAAATCTGTGTTGACTGTGTATCAATAGACCATTTTCTTCGAGATAATTCATAACATTCAAACACAATATAAGTTCCAAAACCTTGCTGCTCATTGATATTAATGATAAGGGCCTGTAATTTAGTGGGTTATTCCTACTACCTATCTTGAATATTGGTGTGACCTGTGCAACCTTCCAGTCTTTGGGTACGAATCTTTCGTCAAGTGAACGGTTGTATGTGATTGTTAAGTATGGAGCTACTGCAACAGCATACTCTGAAAGGAAGCTAATTGCTATACAGTCTGGACCAGATGTGATTTAAGTTGCTTCACTACTCCGAGGATATCTACTTCTACGTTACTCATGTTGGCAGCTGTTCTTACTCATGTTGGCAGCTGTTCTTGATTCAAATTCTGGAATATTTGCTTCATCTTCTTTTTTGAAGGTATTTAAGAAAGCTGTGTTTAGTAACTCTGCTATGGTAACACTACCTTAGATACTATCTCCATCGCTATCATGTAGAGAAGGCATTGATTGTGTCTTGCCGCTAGCATACTTCACATACAACCAGAATCTCTTTGGATTTTGTGCCAGGTTTCGAGAGAAAGTTTCATAGTTAAAACTATTATAAGCATCTTGCATTGATGTCCACACTAAATTTCGTGATTCTGTAAAAGATCACCAATCTTGGAGATTTTGTGTCTGTTTAAATTTCACATGTTTTTTTCATCGATTCCGCAACAGTGTTCTGACCTGTTTTGTGTACCAAGGTGGATCAGCTCCTTTGTTTGTTAATTTATTTGGTATAAAACTGTCAATTGCTGCTGACACTATTTCTCTAAATTCAAACCACATCTGATCTGCACTTAAATTGTTAATTCGGAAGGAGTGGAGATTGTCTCTCAGGAAGGTGTCAAATGAATTTTTATATGCTTGTTTGAATAGATATATTTTTCGTTTATTTTTGGAGGATTTGGGGGTGACAGTATTCAATCTTGCTATGGCAACCCAGTGTTCACTAATCCCTGTCTCTGTTCTCATGCTCATTATTAACTCAGGACCGTTTGTTACTAAGACGTCAAGTGTGTTTTCACAACCATTCACTGTTCGCGTGGGCTCATGAATTAAATGTTCAAATTAACTTTCAGAGAATGTGTTTAGTACAATTTTGGATGATGTTTTATGTATATCTCCAGAATTAAACATGTATTTGTGCCAACTTATCGAGGGTAAATTAAAGCCACCACCAACTATAATTGTATGAGTTGGGTACATGCTAGAAATCAAACTCAAATGTTCTTTGAACCTTACACCAATTGCATCATCTGAATCTGGAGGTCGGTAAAAGGATCCAGTTATCATTTTATTCCAGTTTCCAACAATGACCTCTGTCCATACTAACTCACAGGAACTATCTGCTTCAATTTTGCAACAAGATAAACTATATCTAACAGCAACAAACATGCCACCACCAGATGTGTTTAGCCTATCCTTCCTGAACACCATTACATTCTATGCAAAACTTTTGGCTGAACTTATCTTCAGCTGTAGCCAGCTTTCAGTGCCTATAATGATGTGAGCATCAGTGCTTTTATTAGCACTTGAAGCTCTGGTACTTTACCAACACAGCTATGACAATTTACAGCTGTTATACTGATGGTTCCTGTATCTATGTTCTTCCTGTGATCAGCTTGCACCTTTTTTGACTGAAGCCCTTTTAGTTTTTCCTGATATCTTCTAACTTAAATTTCATTTTAGTTAAATAATCTTACATTGCATTTACTTATAACAGTCCCCCTGTTGTTTTTTTCCTGAATCTAACTTTAACATTTTTCATCTATGGAAATGGAGATAGTCTTTAAATGCACTAGTTTAAAATCTTTGAGCCAACTAAATTTCACTACACTACGTATTTATGTTTGTACCTGATGATGGCGTAACAGCTCAAAACTTGTTTTTGAAACAAATAATAAGTATTGTAGAATCTTACACTAGGGTTGTATGTGTTTTCATTCATGTAAAATATATTGCGATAGTAAAGAAGGCATTAAGTTAGCCAAGAACTAGCTACAAATTCTAGATCAAATTATACAGATATAAAATGTGTTTTTGTAAGAAGGGATGCTGAGTCAGGTGTTATTGATATTGTGCATCTGTCATCTGAAAAAATGTTAGCTAATGCTTTCTTAAAACCCCTAGGTAATGCTAGACATGGCTCTAAGCACTATGGGACTTAACGTCTGAGGTCATCAGTCCCCTAGAACTTAGAACTACTTGAACCTAACTAACCTAAGGACGTCACGCACATCCATGCCCGAGGCAGGATTCGAACCTGAAACCGTAGCAGCAGCACGGTTCCTGACTGAAGCGCCAAGAACCGCTCGGCCACACTGGCCGGCTAATGCTAGACATGAAACATGTGTAAGAAAGTGTGGCCTTGTGAACTAAGTGAATGAGTGATTAAGCATGACTGAGCATTTCAACTTCATATTTTATGTTGACGCCAATAGAAGGGGATGTATTGGAATATGTAAAATGTTATTGACAGTTTTCCATTTATTCCTTTACAATGTGACCTTTGTGTATTCATATATGTGTAGTCACTGTACTGCACATAAGCCTTTTTTCGTGTAATAAAATGTTCTTTTACAAAGACTTCACGTTTATAGTAAAAATGCTCAACAAAGTGCTTGTAAGAATCCTTGAAAGTTTCCCTGTGTGGATCTTCCTACTGTAATAATTATAAATGACTTTTCTGGTAGCAGTAATTCACAAGTACATGCTTCAAATTGTTGATGTAAGCAGAAACTGCTGCTATCAATATATTTAAAGATGACTGTATATTTTACCTACGTGACAATTGCTCCTTTCTCTGTATTTTTCCTACATAAATGGGCAGGAAATTTGTATTCTTCTATGTTTAACATACAGAGCCCTGTATTTATATGGTGCTGACATAATATACCAACCTTCATTTCACATTCAAGATCTTGTTAATAGATAAGAAGTTTGTGGGGAATCAACAAATAACGATGCTGCAACAAGGATAAAATATGTCTCTGGTTTCAGGCAGTCAGGTCCTGCATGGACTGTATCTTAACTGCCATCATAGCAAGGAAACAGACTGGTGATCTGCAATGACTGTGTCTGGTTACAATTTCTCATCATACAACAATGCTGATAACTATACAGTACCAATGCAATCATTTTTGGAATCCAGAGCTCTGCAATTATTACGAAAACACAGCTAATTTCCTATTACTTTGTGCTATGTGTTGTAATACAGTACCATGCAACCGAGTGGGTCTCTTTAGACTGTCCCTGAGGATGTGGGCCAGCAGTGCCCTGCACCAAATGTGAATAATTCTGATCTCTTGCTTGGACAATGATATCAAACATACATTTTGTCAGGTATACACAATGTATCCACCTCACCCATGAAATTTCTGGCATTTCCTGCACACTGGACTGTGCAGTATTCTGATCCATTTTCTTCACTTGAGTATGTCATGCCTACTGCATCACATGTGTCTTTACTGCCAACTGAACAGCTGTATCAGACAGACATTTAGTTGACTGCTACAATATTCCTACTGCACTCATGACTTTTCTAGTGTTTTCCATGAAACAGACTGTGTAATATCCATAACTGTTTACCTCGCCCATTGCCCACCGCATTGCACATGTCCATGATTCTGCTGCTCATGTTGCAACAGTTGATACAGCCGTATGACTTGCTGGCTAATGATACTGCTGCCGTACCTACTACATTGGGTTTCAGTATGCTGGGTTCTGCATGCACACCAGCCTACAACCTTGGGACTACTTGTCTATTTACTGTTCAACATTCAAGCTTCCATCATTCTTTGCTGATCAGTCTGCAGTGTGGTTCACCGCCAGTGAGTACATCATAACCACACATGGAGCAATTTATGACAATGATAAACCAGTCATTCTCCTGAGCCACCTCAAGGGGCGGGCAGATTTGATTAGTAACTTATTTTTCAGGTCACCCACTGCAAACAAGCATGACACAATTTGTCGTGGGCACTGGGTAATGACATGATTTGTCATGGGCACTGGATCAAACAGGTTACTTACGAGGAAGCCATTGGTGACTGCATGGTTTTACAGCTATTGCACCACCTCTGAACCGTGGTAGATACAAACCTAATGCCTGACTGGACTTGTGGACTTTGTGAATCACTAAACTGCCATCACAGATGTAACTTTTGATAATTTCACAATAACAGCAATGACTCAATGTGTAATTAGGGCTCATCGATAGAGTACACACCATAGCCCAGCACCAACAAAGCTAACAATGCACAAATCACTGACTTACAACCACCTTGCTGTACGATCTACCCTGATGCTGTCCAGGCAAACCAAGTTCACCTGATTCTGTCTGAGTTACCATCACCAGCTGCCAAGGACAATAACTTTTTGTTTGTTTACACACAGCCCTGCTCTTCACCTGCTTCCCCAGCCTCCCCATCATGCTACTGCTGATTTTATTCACAGTTCAGGGATGTGGCATATAACTGTCAGCCTTCATGTACATTTTCAAACTCCAACATCAGCACATAGTAGGGGCTCCAGGCTACTCTCATCAGTCAAGATGCCTCACATGCATTCTGCATGTGTCATACAAGCACCATGGTCATGGCCTTCTGGTCTCGCCTCTATCTATTTGACCGTACAACACAAAGCTACCTTCTTATTGATACAGGCACTGACATTAGCACCACACATGTGACTGACTTGGCCTTTCCTGCCGTGACTCACACATTCAACCTCATGTGCTGAATGACACTACAATCACTGTACATGACCGAACAACCATCAGTGTCAATCTGATTTCCTACAACCTGCTACTGTGGATCTTCCTCATTGTTACTGTCACAGAATGTGTCCTCAGTGCAGATTTCTTATGATACTACCAGCTGCTACCAGACCTTCCTCACAGTGTTTTCCTTCGGCAGGATGGTGGTTGACCCATCATTCGTGTTGTTAGCTACAAACTGGCCTCACCCGGTCGAGAATCTGTGTCATCTCTGCTAGCCCTCCCACCCCCGATCGTCATGAATACTTCTCCCAGTGCTTCAACATCCTCAGTGAGAGTCTGTCAGTCCAGACTCAATATTATAACACACTCCTCAGGAAGGCCTGTATGCTTGATAAAAACAATGTCCTTTGTTAATGCATTGCTAGAGATACTGCTACACTGCAAGATGCGTGATGTGATCTCAACAATTTACATTGAAGTTTCGCATCCGAATCTGTGTCGAGTTCAACCTATGAGGCATCAATGCCATTCTCTCTCTCCTGACAGAGCCATTATGCATCTTGCAGTCTGGCTCAGCTGGGCCACTGGATATCATACACAAAGATAGTGAAGTGCCACTGTCAGATACATGATGTCCATAATTAAAAGTTCCAGAAAGTTCCAGTTTCAAAACACTGTAGAAGGTGTCATACTTGAACAGCATACTATTGATGCAGGGGGAAACATCATGGAACAAAAAGTAACAAAAATTTGATCAACAGATGGTGCCATAAATATGTGCACCAACTGACATGCAACACACAACTGTTCTTCAGTCTGGGACCAAGATGCCAAGATGAGTGTCTTTATGAAGGACTGCACATTGTTGGTAGAGCTCTTTTACAAGAATGGTGACTGTGTGCCAGGAGTCCTGCAGAAGTCTGGCAGAAGTTCTGAACATTCAAGGGTGCAAAGAAAAGCACTGGTTTGACGTCTGCTAAGGGTGTGGAAAAAACTATTACATAATCCAAAAAGACAGGTTCTTTTGAAGGGTATTGAGGCAGAGGAAGGAAAACAGCTGATCTGACATCTGTCCTGTCAAGAAGACAAATGTTGCTCTGGAATTTGCTGCCCCCATGGAAGAGGACAACAAATGGCCATGCAACATTCTGTAGACAGACAAATCCTATTTCCATCTCCATGAACATGCCAGTATGCAGAATTGCAGAATGTGGGAAATGGAAAAATCAGCTCACACATTAAATGGTACTACTTCTTTCTGCAACAGTAACATCATGGAGCATTTATCATACCCGTACCATCACCAGTAAACTCTATGAGAGCCACAAGTTTGTTTGCATGGCCATCTTCTGCACCAAGCATAGAAATACTTGTTTTGTAAATAAAACCACCTTTTCCTTCTACCATTTAATTTATTTATCCCAGATGCGTTTTGCCTTTTTCTTGCTCTAAGGCATCATCAGTGGGATGATTTGCTGATCTGCTAATCTGCATTTCCTCATGAGAGGAAATGCAGCTCAGCAAATCACCCCACTCATGATGCCTTAGAACAACAAAAAGACAAAACATGTGTTGGTTAAATAAATTAAGTGGCAACAGGAAAAGGTGGTTTTATTTACAAAACAAGTATTACTATGAGAGTCTTTAGCACACCAACATCATTCCAGTCCACCAACAGTGTGAATGTGTGGGTAGGATAATTTTTATGCAAAATGACACTCCTCTCCACATTTCACAGCCAGGGTAGCAACTGCTGCACAGGCATTTTGGAAATGCTAAAATTATCAACCATCATTTCCCTACAGCTTGACTATCCAAATCACCTGATTTTAATCTGTGTGACTGTTGTCTGTGGGGTTATTGGAAAGATGTTGTGTCCAGTGCTCCAATTACAAACATAGCTGAATTGCACAATGATTTGTGAATGTGATCCCCAAGACATTCCAATGTGTTGTGGAATGTGCTGTTTCTGGATTTCAACTTGTGGTATAAAACTGGACAGCATATTGAACATGACTTGTGCCAGTCTCACAACAAGTAGGAATTGATATCATTTTCCTTTTTACACAGTTTTTGACCCCAGAACAATTAAAAGCTGATGTCATTTTGATTGTTATGTGGCTTATGGATCCAGAACAATTAAAATCAGATGTCGTTTTGCTTTTTATTTGTTTCTTGGTCTAAGGATGATTAAAATCTGATTTAGCCCATCTGAAGTGGCAAGACATTGCCATGATGTATGGACTTACCTAACTAACAGTGCCACAACTGTTGACTGGCAAACTTGTGCAGTCATGCATATTGAAGAATACAGATGGTGTAATGTGCAACTCAAATCATAGGCACCATATGGCACTTCCTCTGTCAGTTGCAGCCAACCTCATTTATGTTAATAAGCTTACAGCACCACCCATTGGTAAAATTTTTGTCAACTCCCTCCTCCCCACTCCCCGCTCCTCTCCACCCCTCTCCTACCAGTGCCAGTAATGTTTACCTCTGTGTCAATAACATGCTGTTCAAATTTGATGTCATTCTGAGCAGTGGTTCTCTTTCTACGATGTTGTGAAACTGGAACTTCGATTATTTACACCCTGCACTGTGCATGAGCCTGCCTGTGCAACCAATACACCACCCTCACATACCCCTACATCCCTTGTGTTCAGTGCTGTCTGTAATGAAACTGTACATTGGATTGTCACCACCCTATGTGTGCCTGTTTGATTCCAACCACGCTGCCTACTTCCACATGAACTATGTGTGGCAAAGGTCACCGTAGATGAGCTAGTAAAAGCAAGGATCATCTGTCCCTCTCATAAAGTAGGACTTTTCACAATCTCTCACAGTTGTATCAATTTTCAGTGTGGTAGACTGCAAGAAAGCATACTACAAATTCCTATGAGTGTGAAGGATGTTCCAAAGACCATTGTCATTACATCATTTGGCCTTTCAGAATATCTGATCATGCCTTATGGACTTAAAAACACCGCACAAACTTGGCAGTGTTTTACTGATGGCATCATGTCCTAACTACAATCCTATTACACGTATCTTGATGATTTAATCATTTTCTCCACCGCACCAGTAGAGCACGGGCACCACCACAAACTAGTTTTTGACATGCTAGCACAGAACAGAGTGATCATTAATGATGTTGAGCATCAGTTGCAGCAGTGCAACATAACCTTCATCAGTTGCTTCATTGATGCTAAAGTATCCACCTTACTCCCAAAAAAATGGAGCAGATCAAATTGCCACCACCACCACTACCAATGGACTATCATGAATTATGCCATTTATTAGTGATGATCAGCTTATACTGATGCCACCTCCCTAATGCTACCACCAACTTTCTACCTCTAACCGAAATACTAGCAGGGGGAAAAAATCAACATGTGCCAGCTTGAGTGGACTCCATGTATGCAATAAGCATATCACAGCAACAAAGATGACCTCACCAAAACTGCTGCCCTAGCCCAGTCTTCTCCTAGTGCTCACTATCAGTCACCAAGGATGAAATCAACTATCTTTTCAGCAGTCTAAAACAGGAACTTGTAGGTGTTACGCAACTCAGTTGTCACAGAAACTGTCTAATTCACAACAAAAAGAGCTAAAAATATAAGTCAAAAGTGGTGTAGCGGTGGGGTGGGATGCACTGCCACCCAAGACAGAATTCCAGTAATTGCAAGTATGACAGGTAAGACTTTTGACGCACAATGCTAAAGTAGTCTGTCATTGAGGTAGACTATTTTGAAAGAAATCCAGAGAAGTGAAGTGTCACATACAAAAGAAACTTGCTTGAATAACCTTACAACTATGCTTCAGAATATTAGAGGACTAAAAAATAAATCTTGTGAATTTGTAGTTCCCTGCTACAGTGTCAGTTAAGGAACATAATCCATAAGAATATATCTGGTATAAACAGTGATTTTTGACACATATTGGAGCTTACATAAATGTGACCAGCATATTACATGTCAGAGAACAGACTGTCATATGAAAGAGATCCACACAAGACCCAACTATCCAGAAGCAGAAAGTTATTTCTCCATCTTGGCAGCAGTATTATCTGTTGAGTCTCCACAGAAGCCCCTTCCGTCTGTAGTGGGGTGCATAGGCAGCAGTGAGGAAAATCTGCTCTAGCCAGTGGATGATGCTAAGATGATAATCTTGTAGACATTGGGAGAAGTGGTGAGATCATCCGAACTGAGATATACCACTGTCAGGCAGGGTCAGGGATGTCACTGTGGGAAGTGTCAGCTGTCTCATCTGAAGAAGTGGATGGAAGAGATAGAATCCTCAGCACTGTGATGTGTAGAATACCATTGGTGGAGAGGCATGATGTGAGTCTGCCTGCGTTGACGTTGGATGGTGTGAGAAAACTGGTGCATGATAGATTCTTTGTCCATCTGATAGTTGTAGTGACAGGTGTCAGTGATGAGGTGTTCACTAACTAACTTGATGGAGATGTCTTGCTTAAGGAGACCATGGACCTCGATGCTGAATTTGAAAGCACTGGAAATGCTTGGCGGTGGAGGAGGCACATCAGGTGTAAGCTTGGCACATACAGTGTCTGATAGTGTCGATGTGGGCTTTAATCTGTTAATGGAGATAGTGGAGCATTTACAGTTAACAACAATGTTAAATGTGTTCACGCCACATTGGACCAATATACAGGCCAGAATACGAGGCATGTAGGGCAGGCTCCCATGTCACAGAGTGTGACATGGAAGTAACGACCAGCCTTTAACCCTTTGTGTAGTATGCTGCAGTGTGGTATCTGCTGGTGGGATCGGTTGCACAATTCCATGAATAAGGCGGACTCAAATTGGCTTCCCTGATCACTCATGATGGAACCCAAGATATCAGTGAATGCTTTGGCAACTGATTCTGCCATGATGCCTCTGATCAAAGTGGCTACCACCCATCCCACAACTATGTCTATGATGGAGATGGTATACTGGAACCCTTCTGGCTCTGGGAGAGGCCCAGTGGACATGTTGAAAGTGGTCATGTATAATCTCGAATCTGCCTAGTGGAGGCTTTGTCTTGGGGCAACTTTACTCCTTTTGCGGGCAGTGCAGGTGTGAGCACAGGTCTTACAATCATTTTTACATTTGACCAGATGAACCATTCTATTGCAAGGTTGAATGACATTCGAATCTTGGGGTGTGAAAGATTGTGCATGGTGTCAAACGCAGCTTTCCAGAAAGGACTGGGTATGATTGGACTGAGTCTGCTCTGGGAAATGTCATAGAGCACTCATTTACTACTACTACTAGTACTAGTAGTAGTAGTAGTAGTAGTAGTAGTAGTAGTAACTTTATTAACCTGTAGATTTCTTTTTACAAGGATATAGGATATGTCAAAGTATTTACAAGTTTAAATTAATGATATGAATATAATAGAGGGAAACATTCCATGTGGGAAAAATATATCTAAAAACAAAGATGATGTGACTTACCAAACGAAAGTGCTGGCAGGTCAATAGACACAAACAAACACAAACATACACACAAAATTCAAGCCTTCGCAACCAGTGGTTGCTTTGTCAGGAAAGAGGGAAGGAGAGGGGAAGACGAAAGGATGTGGGTTTTAAGGGAGAGGGTAAGCAGTCATTCCAATCCCGGGAGTGGAAAGACTTACCTTAGGGGGAAAATAGGACGGGTATACACTCGCACACACACACATATCCATCCACACATATACAGACACAAGCAGACATATTCAAAGGCAAAGAGTTTGGGCAGAGATGTCAGTCGAGGCGGAAGTGCAGAGACAAAGATGATGTTGAATGACAGGTGAGGTATGAGCGGCGGCAGCTTGAAATTAGTGGAGATTGAGGCCTGGTGGATAACAGGAAGAGAGGATATATTGAAGGGCAAGTTCCGATCTCCGGAGTTCGGATAGGTTGGTGTTAGTGGGAAGTATCCAGATAACCCGGACGGTGTAACACTGTGCCAAGATGTGCTGGCCGTGCACCAAGGCATGTTTAGCCGCAGGGTGATCCTCATTACCAACAAACACAGTCTGCCTGTGTCCATTCATGCGAATGGACAGGTTGTTGCTGGTCATTCCCACATAGAATGCGTCACAGTGTAGGCAGGTCAGTTGGTAAATCACGTGGGTGCTTTCACACGTGGCTCTGCCTTTGATCGTGTACACCTTTCGGGTTACAGGACTGGAGGTCCCATGCACCCTCCCACCACCACCTACTCCAGTCCTGTAACCTGGAAGGTGTACACGATCGAAGGCAGAGCCACATGTGAAAGCACCCATGTGATTTACCAACTGACCTGCCTACACTGTGATGCATTCTATGTGGGAATGACCAGTAACAAACTGTCCATTCGCATGAATGGACACAGGCAGACTGTGTTTGTTGGTAATGAGGATCACCTTGTGGCTAAACATGCCTTGGTGTACGGCCAGCACATCTTGGCACAGTGTTACACTGTCTGGGTTATCTGGATACTTCCCACTAACACCAACCTATCCGAACTCCGGAGATGGGAACTTGCCCTTCAATATATACTCTCATCCTGTTATCCACCAGGCTTCAATCTCCACTAATTTCAAGTTGCCGCCACTCATACCTCACCTGTCATTCAACATCATCTTTGCCTCTGCACTTCCACCTCAACTGACATCTCTGCCCAAACTCTTTGCCTTTGAATATGTCTGCTTGTGTCTGTATATGTGTGGATGGATATGTGTGTGTGTGCGATTGTATACCCGTCCTTTTTTCCCCCTAAGGTAAGTCTTTCCGCTCCTGGGATTGGAATGACTCCTTACCCTCTCCCGTAAAACCCACATCCTTTCGTCTTTCCCTCTCCTTCCCTCTTTCCTGACGAAGCAACCGTTGGTTATGAAAGCTTGAATTTTGTGTGTATGTTTGTGTTTGTTTGTGTGTCTATCGACCTGCCAGCGCTTTCATTTGGTAAGTCACATCATCTTTGTTTTTAGATATATTTACAAGTTTAGATCAATTTAAAATAAGCTAATTCATATACACGTATATTTACAGACTTCTAGTTAGAGACAGTCATTAGATTTACTCCTGGTATACAATACTTTGTTTATAAATAACTTATTAAATAATGTAATGCCACAAAGCAAATAATGTTATGCCCTGAAAGCAGTGGTGTTCAGGGCTTAGTGCAGTTTTCAGGTTGTGGAGTAGGACTGTGATCTGCTGATTGTCAGATTATGCATCAGTGAGTTGGTCATAGTCATATAAGATCTTATATGATCTCATAGTTGTGATGTGGTCATCGATATTCTGGACAGGTGGTCAACAATGATATTTTCTGCACCCTGAAGATGTGACATTGACAGTAAATTGGGTGATATAATCCAGCTGGTGGAACCAGGGACAGAACCAGTTGATGGGTTTTTGATGGGGACAATGAGCTGTGTAGACTAAGATGATCAGCCATTGTCCTGAAAGTAATGCAGGCCTTCATATATGGCAAGCAGTTCACTGTCTGAATGACAGACTACTTTAGCACTACAGTCAAAAGGCTTACCCCTCACACCTGCAATTACAGGAATTTTGCCTTGGGGGATAGTGTTTCCCACCCCACCCCCACAACTCTTTTGCCTTACATTTTTAGCTATCAACTCAGGTAATCTATTTATCCCATTCTTCATCATTAAAAGAGATTTCTGATGACATGAATGTGATGACTGTATAATGGCATCATTTTTCATTATAAGATGTGAAAAGCACCAATGGCATGTAATATGCTATATATATAAATGCATACATATGGCTATCACTCACCCACACTTGTTGGTTGTACTGACTCTTCTGTGTTTCATTGTTATTTTCAACTACATAACTTATGTGTATGTGTTTTCTGTAGATTCATAAGTGTAGCGAATAATGCAAGACAACACAGTATATTTTAGTTTATGTAACACTGTTTCAAGTCTTAACTGCATTATAAATCTTACAACAAAGTATTTAATTCTGGTCAAATTGCAGAAAATTTACTTACCTACAGACATATGTTAGAGGGTTGCTTTGGAGAGAAAGTACTTCAAGTGAACCATTCACCATTTCAAGTGCACTTCTTGGTACATCTTGCAAACCAAGTGATTTCAAACCCAGTGCTTTTAACTCTGTCAAGTTAGAGGACAGAATATTTGTCAGGTTATGTTCATTCATATTGGTATATGCTAGCTCCAGAATCCACAAACTGTCTTTGACTGGAAGAAGAACTCCTGAAAAATGTTTTATTATTTTGCTACTGTGAAAATGGACAAGCTCAACATGGAATTGTTAAAGACATTTTCATTTTACTACAGCTTCTGCTTGCATTTCATCCAGTTATAGGAATAAACATAAAAATTGTTATAAGAATTTGCTAGATTATCCTACGCATGCAATTTCTCTTACTGCTCTATGTATCAGTACTTTGCATTTTACAAATGCAGTATTTCCTTGTATTTGTTTAAATGGCATTTTTAGCATTGCTGTAGTAAGGAGAAACACAGTGGAAAGGAGTAGTCTTGGTCTGTATAAGCAATCATCCTTTATTTATGGAAACCCTGAAAAATTAAAATCTGGTTGATTTAATGGGAATTTTAAACTTGTGCATTCTTTGACATTTCCAGTACATCAGTCAGTACATCAATTTACTCATTTTACAGGCTAACATGATAATAAATGTAGCAGTTTTAACTGAAGAACATTGGATGTACTTGAGATGTGAAATTCTTCATCTACTGTTGATTCACTGGGTGTTCTGCAAACCATCCAGTGCATATACCCAGGAGAGAAACCAGTCTAGTCCATTAATGAAATCCTCCTTTCTTACAGTGTCAAAAGAAGGAAGTGATGTTCTGCTTTGTGCCTGTGCATGTATAAATTATAGGGAGCTAATTGGCAGATGCAACAGCCCAGAGGACATGCATCATACAAATTATGGCACAATGCAAGCTCCCCATTACAGCCTGCATCAAATTTACTTGCGTTAACTCAGAACAATCTTGAATGATAGAGAAATATCCTAGTAAATGCTACTGAGTCCACATAAAAAGAAACTATGAAGATGTCAAATGGTTGCCCAGTTTCAACTGCTCACATCTAAATATTGACCAATCTAGTTTTTATTTATCATTTTCGTTTTGATGACAGTGACTTTGCAATAAATGTGCATCTCACAGTCAGGTGACAGAAGTTTGTGGAACTTTCTAAACTGTCTCCAAGTGGTTTTCATAGTTCCACTACTTTAATAATTTCTCTTCTCAATATTCAGTAAGTGGTAATTTGAGTGTCAGCTCTCCTTTGCAGTGGTGAATCATTGGCTGACTCCTGTACAGTTCCAACTATGATACATTATAAGAGGAACCATTTTAGTCTATATATACGAAGACAGTAACTGTTCTCGAAAGAAATGAATACTGTTGATGACTGTGCAGCTTTTCCCTGGAATAAATGATAACTAACTGAAACTCTCAGCTGCCAACAGGTATTGATGTGGACGGCTGAAAATGTGTGCCCCGACCGGGACTCGAACCCGGGATCTCCTGCTTACATGGCAGACGCTCTATCCATCTGAGCCACCGAGGACACAGATGAATAGCGCGACTGTAGGGACTTATCCCTTGCACGCTTCCCATGAGACTCACATTCCCAACCGTCTACAATTCTACATATGTAATGTACCTTATAGACATTTGCCCACCCACCTGTTGGCAGCTGAGGGTTTCAGTTAGTTGCAAGGAAAACTCTTTGTTATGTATCATAAATCATAACATTTTATTCAAGAAACAAGAAAAAATTTCAACTATGGCACACTGGCATCAACTCATTGCTGTGGCAACAATGTATCAAAAAATTTTGTTGAGCATGTATTGTAAAATCTCTATCACCTGATGTCTGTGAGAAATAAATACTGGTTTTTGATGTTCTTACTTTAATATCTAAATCTTGACATATACAGCATGAGACTCATAAGATGTAACTGTTATTTTATGAACAGCTCCAGATATCAAAATGAGTTTTTACACAACTGATAGCATGCTGAGGGGCGCACAATGTGTTGTATGAATAATGCTCTGAACTCTGGTATCAACCAAGACATTGGAACAAGGGCATTTTTTAAACTGCATTCATTAGTTGTTGAAACTACAATTTCAAGTGCTTGTTTATACTGACACAGAAACATATCATGAGAAAAAAGCTAGTAATGTACCAACATTGGAAAGAATTGAGGCCAGAGTCACCTATTGTGGTGAGAGTGTCACCATGTAGAGCTCCGACCCCAGGCTCCATCATTGGAAAGGATGAACTACTGCATACAGTGGCCAACCACGTCCCCTGGTTTGACTTCTCTTGATTTCTTTCTAATGCCCAAATACACTAGATTATATATGCCATCAAATTGCCAAAGCATGTAATGGCACACAATCCAGTATACTTTCATTTGTTCATTTATCTCTCAAATGGTGACTGTATATGTGCCTTGCCGTTGATGATAAACAATTTGAGCATATACTTAAGTAAAGTGGAAAATTGCATTTCCTTAAAAAGGTATTTATTATGTGGGTGACATCTTGCAAGCATTCTGAATATAATTTTTAAACAATGGATAGAATGTAACAATATTATGAAAAGAATAGTTGCTACTCACCATATAGTGGAGATGCTGAGTCACAGATAGGCACAACAAAAAGACTGTCGGAAAGATCGCTTTTTGTTGTGCCTATCTGCGACTCAGCATCTCCATTATATGGTGAGTAGCAATTATCCTTTTCATAATACAGAATATAATTTTTTGTTTATTTAAAGTGTATGGGACCTAATTACAATTTCAAACAGTATCTATAGAAACATTTGTCTGACAGCAAGCATTTTAGTTGTATGAAGCATTCAGGCACCTCTAGGGAAAGGTAAGTCAAGTCAGATGTCTCTCTCTCTCTCTCTCTCTCTCTCTCTCTCTCTCTCTCTCTCCCTTTATCTCTCTCTCTTAGACACACACACTCAGGGTGGGGCAAATAAAAGTGCTCAGAAGAGTGGATGTGTCTATGTGTCTGCATGTGAGTGGATGCACATAACCCCATCCTGTGGTGCATGCATCATGTGTATGCCCGTCACATAATCCACATTGATTCAGAGCGTAGTGCAGGCTGTGTTAGTGTGAGTAGACCAGTGGAAAGGGGATGAAGGTACAGTGGAGCAGAGGGAATTCACTGTGAAAAGTTATGTGACAACGAAGTCATGGAAACGGTGTGTCACGTGTTTCTTGAGAAGTTTAATGGCATCAAAGTGTCAATAAAGAGTACCATACAAGCCTTAGTCCAAAAACAGCATCAGACAGAATCTGTTTTGAACAAGTCAAAAAACATTCCAAAATGTCAAAGTTTTAAACATGGCTGCTTGGTTCAGTGACCATTTCTAAATTTAAACAAATGAGATCTTGGTCACTATTGTTTTTAGTCTTATTGACCAGGTTTCAACACTTCTAAGAGTTCCTTCATTAGAATTAAAACAATTAAAATGGCCTATAACATATGTAACAAAATATTGCTTTTTACATTATGCACTGAACAATATTCATTATAATTTTCATCTGTCTCACTTGAATGTTAAGTAGCCAAGTTGTACCTGCAGCTAGTAGATGGCATTCTTGATGCAATGTCAGGTTCACCTGGCCGCACTTGTTAATGCAGGCACCTCAGTCCATTGCAACCTGTGACTGTACAGGTACGAGCAGCCCATAGTGGCTTGCCTTCATGCATCCTTTTTATATATTTTGTGACTAATGCCCTTCTGGCCTGTTAATTATTTTATATGTGACATGTAAGTACTGCCTCTATCTTTTATTGTTAGTCAGTACTTATATCTTCTTTTAAATAAAAAATGTCTTTTCCTATACATTTGTAACTATGTTATAGGCCATTTTAATTGTTTTAATTCAGATGAAGACACTCTTAAAAGTGTTGAACCCTGGCCAATAAGACTAAAAATAATTGTTACCAAGGACTCATTTGTTTCAATTTTAACTCCAAAATGTGCCTGCACACCAGAAAATGTGGCTGCAGTTGACTACAAAATGCTTCAGAATTCTACCAAATCAACCTGATACCTGTCGCACGAGACTGACATGGCACATCAACCATGCAGACGTATTCTCCAGCTGGACTTGCACATGCTTCCCCACCAAGTGTCTGTTGTTCATGCATTGAAATCAGTAGAGGTTCCTGTTTTGTGAGTGGTTCTTCACTGAGATAACAATGAATGGCTTGTACATGGATCTATTGATTATGTCTGATGAAGCCTCATTTCACTTGAGTGGTTATGTCAACTCACAGGTTCTGGGGGGTGAAGGATACACATAACTTCCAATAACTTCCATGAAACACCACTGCATTAGCAGAAGATTGGAGCTTGGTGCATACTATCTTCACATCACATTATTGGTCCCACCTTCTTTTATCAGATGCTGACTTCGACACATTACATTGCCAACATTTTGAAACCATTTGTGGCAACATTAATGGAGGAGGAAAAGATGTACAATTACTTCCAACAGTATGGAGCAACTGCCCATACAACCTGTCAAACCTTGGAGCACATTTACACAATCTTCACATCTGACAGAGATGATAGCAGAGGTCAGAGTGTTCGCTGCCCTAGCTATCCACCCAGGTCACCTGATCTGTCAGTGTGCAATTACTTTGTGTGATGGGCTCTTAAGTCCAAGACATATTGCAACAACCCTCATAGTCTTCAAAAACTGCAGCAGAACATTTCAGAGGACATTGCAGGAATTCTAGCAGTCCAGCTTTGAACTGCCTTCAGCAACTTGCTGACCAGGGCTGAAAAGTGAAAAATGATGAATGGTGGTCACCTTCAACATCTGCTATAGCCAGATTAGTACTGTATTTCCTTTTCTATGCTGTATTTCTTTTTACCCTGGAACTCTGTTCTCTGGGCCACTGTTATTTGCCCCACCAAGTCTAAGAAATTTAATCAGTAGGCTTTTGTGAAAAGAAAAAATAGGACTCTTTTATCATTATGAAGTATGAAAACCAACATTTCTGTTTTGGTTTTCAACAAATAAGCAACAACAGGGAGGATTTAAATGGAAAATTGCCTGAAGTAACTGTAATTCTTTCCACAAAAACCCAGAAATATATAGATGTTTGAAATAGTTTTCATAAGTCCCATATGATGTAACAAACGCTAACAAGTGCTGCAACAGGTATCATAGCTGACCCTGTATCTGTGTCATATAGGAAATAAGGTTTTATCTTGGTAGATAGGCCTGTTTTTCTGCATACAGTGGCAGAGACTGGCATGAGAGCTCTGCTTGGTGGTGTTTACACTTCAATAGCTGACTGTGGCTGCATTGCTTTCCAAATTTAGTACATTTCTCAGATATTTTTGTGAAAGGTTTCAAGGTCAACATTAACAAGTGCTTATCATGAAATTATATTTCCATGAGCTACTGATGCAATAATGAAAAGTATACAGTTCCATTAAAAAAAAAGATACTTCTTGCAATATCTCAGTCGATATTAAAGTTTACAGCATTATCTGTATAAAACATTATGTACCCCTTAGCTTACTGTCAACCATCAAAAGCCTCATTTTGATACCTGGAACAGTTCACAAAATAAAAATGGTGCTACCTCTTCTGAGACTCACATGGCACATGAAGAAGTTCTGAGCATTACTTTACCCTTAGATTTCTGAAAGTGTTTTATGAGTTAACAAATAATGTGCCTCCAAAAATTTGTGGAAAATCTTTTCCATTTGCAGCACCATAGACAATATGCACCTGGTTTTATTTGTAAAGGGACATGAGTTTTGTGTATAATGATAAGTTTGCTCAGACTGAAGTACAAAATGTTTCATAACACAAAAATTAGCTATATTTGGCAATAAAGACAATAATTCAAAATGTGTGCTCTAGGTTCCATTAAAAAAATTCATTGAACATAAAAATGTGTACCTCCTAACAAGGGATTTTTGTGCAGTTGCTCAAGGAAGGTTCACATTATCTTTGCACTCACTGGAGGTGTCAGTAGCACATAAATGTCCACTTCAGTTGGTGGACCTGATGAGTAGACATTGCTGCTTTCACATCAACTGCACCAAAAATTAGGAGCCATGTTGCACGTAGAACGTTAACTTGGTCCATATTCTTTAAAGTAGACTACATGCATAGTGGAAGCCTGCCAAGAATCCTCTCACTACTTATCATCAATCAGCCTAGTGAATAGGATTTAATGAAATACACAGCTGAAGAATTAATAATTTATGCAAAGTTTTGTTTAATGATGATGGTAGATTCTGCCTTCTCTACAATGATGTCCACTTGTGAGTGTACTAACAACCAATAGAATCCATCAGGCACTGATATTCAGAACCAACTCCAGGCATCATAGCACAGGGATCTTACTACATTTCATTTTGGAAGCATTGTATGAGATATTATTCTCTAACCCTTGTCTTGTTCTTCATATATTGGTTGTTGGTAAAGATACACACATCAAATACTGTTGCTCATTTCTGGAACAAATAGTTACTTTATTTCTAGAACAATTTACAGAATTTTAGTCTATCTTCCATACTTATTTATTACTAACTGATCCAGTAACATATTGTTTTCTTTAATATATCTTGGAACATATAATGCAACAGTTCACCTGCCAGTTGTTAATGCTTCTGTTCACCTCAATCTTGAATTATCACATCAGGCCATTACATGCAATTTTACTGTGTAAGTATAAAATAATTTCTATTTTAAGCTATTCCTGTTATGTACTGCTTCTTCTATCAATAATAAATACATACTTGAAAAGTCTTCATCAGCCTACTTGCATATAAAATTCACTTTCTCTTCTCATGAAAATTCTTCGATTGCTGTGTCAAAATTTACAATGCTTATACACCTCTGATGTTATGTGAGAGAACACTGAAAAGTATCCGACACATTTAGAACCTCATCTAGCCCACTTTCTTCCCATTCGTATGATGTCAGGCACATATGCAATTCTATTAAGACAATCATTGTGCATATACTTCTCACATTACCCAATTGTTCTTTCCAGCTTGTTAATTATCTTCCCTACCAATCACCATCACCAGAACCAATCCTCAATAAAACTGTGTGCAGAATACTGGATGGCATCTGATCCATTCTGCATGACAGGCTGCATGTCTTGGTCATTTGCACAGTGTGTTGAAGTAGTGTTGAACACTACCTCTTTACTTCTGTAATCCTCTCCATGCACAATTGCTGCACTGCAACGACGAGGCTTGTCAGGACACAGAAATTGTTGTTCAAGACAGTCTGCCCACAGGCATAAGACCCTGTGATTATGGTCATATATGATGTACAGTTAGTATAAAATGTAAATAAAAGTTCCTTCATATCTGGCCATAATTTCCGTGTATTCATTTTTCATTTGCCACTAAACCATAGCTGAACTCAAAATTTATACAAAGTAAATGTCATGTCGAGCAAATCTTTGTTGAGTCAGTTCATTTGCCTGTTACATTTTTTAAAAAGTTATGTTATAGTTGTGGCAGATCATGTATACAGTTTCTGGTTCATTTTGTATAAGATATTCTGATACTTTTTAATTTTAAACAGTGATTACTTTTGTGACATTCAATCCCTGTTTGCGTGCAACATCTTACTTCATTCCATAGCACATTCTTATGGGGAAACCTAACTAAAGACACACCTAGATCTTCTACCAATTACTTTCAACTTTTTTCACAAAAAATCCGATCTTGTGTCACTTATTGCTGATAGTAATACCAGTTTCAAGTACATTATTTGTAGCAAGAAACTTGAAGTACTGTTTATCATTACCTGTAGTGCATCTTCTATTGCACTAAATCAATACAGAAATTTTGTGATGCTTAGCCAGAGAACTAGCTTTTGAAACAGATGAAACTGATACAGTTCTAACCCAAATATTATAATCTTCATGCTGCAGAGATAAAGCTAACATTTTGTTGGTTATAATGAATTCTAATGATAGACAACAACAAATACATTTTGAAATATGGGAATCTAACTGGTCATGGTCTCAATGAAAGTGTTCCATTGGAGTGAATGAAGGAAGCTACAAAATCCCTATATGATGATAGCCATATTAATAGATTCCACTTTTTTTATCAATGTGCTATCAAACCTGATGCAAGAGAAAGGAGGAGTGTGTTTAATGCGTGAGTGTCACTAAAAAAAAACTTATTTATTGGGAAGGGGCATACTCTTAAAAAGCTGAAAACCCAGAGACAGGTCTTCATTACTGCCATGACATCACTCAAGAAACGTGATTTCCGACTTCCAACATCTCTGAAGATATAAGATAAACTTCAGAAGGAATATTGTCTGACGGAGAGTAGCTCTGAACCAGTGTTACAACTAGAGGAAGGAGTGCCACCATTTGTGAAGGCCACTAAAATCATTTAGACCCCGTATCAAATAGAATAACAGAAGCTGATCCAAACTCACTTCAAAACATTCACACTACATCATAGTCTTGAAATTGCCACCACTACAGATAAAGGCTACATCTGCATATATGTTCCTTCACTCCCAGCCCGCAATCGCACCCTGCATCTACCCCCTTATGAGTTGTTCAGTTGACTTGTTCTCCTCCATTTCATTAAAGTTTTTGGTACTGAATCACTTGTTGGTGGTTTCTATCCTCTCCCATATCATCATTATGACTGGAATTACCACAACTCCATGTAGGTCCCTGGTTCAGCCCCTGGTCAGTCTTCAGATTTTTGTATCTCACTTATCACTTCTTTCACCTCTGGCAATGGCTGTTAATGGATGATACAGGAAACCAGAATCAGAAATGCTGACCTTCAAAAAGTTTCTTGACTAAGGAAGATACACAAGTAATGCCACAGTTCCCCTCTCACACCTCTACAAATATCAGTAATATAACTATTAATGTCAGTGACACTAAGAGGCAGATACAACTGCTAAAATTAAACAAGGCTCCATAGGATAAGGCTCCACAGGATCCCCATCACATTCCATAAAGAATTTACAAATGGGATAGCTGCCATTTTAATCATATATATACCATAAGTCTATTGAACAGAAAACTGTCCAGTATAAGTCACACTGTTCAACAAGAAGAATAGTCAAAGTAATCCATAAAACTACTGACCGGTACTCTTGATATCCATTTGTTCTAGAAACTTAGAACATACTCTAAGCTCAAATGTAATGAGATATATCAAACAGAAATTTCGTCTGTGCCATCTAGAATGGATTCGAATAACATCAATGATGTGAAACCCAACTCATGTTTTTCTCATACAGAATCCTGAAAGCAATGGGTCAAAGCAGCCAGAAAGATGCAGTAGTTCTTGAGTTCCAATACACATTTGACTCAGTACCACACCTATTCTTATTACTGAAAACATACATCTGGGATATCAAGCAAAATTTGTGACTGGAGTGAGTATTTCTTGACAGGGAGGAAAGAGCACATTATCTTGGATATTGATAGTAACTTCAGACTTTCACAGTTTATGGAGTTATCTGTAATGAAGTCTGTCTGATAAAAGCTGTGCAAATATTCAGTTATATAGTTACAAGATTCAAAAGTGGTGGAAATCTAGGTAACTTGCCTTAAATATTCAAAAATATAAAATTTTGTGCTTCAGAATATGAATGAAACATTGTTTCCTATGACTACAACCTCAGTTAGTGTATCACAGCTGGAATCAGTCACCTAGACACCCCCAAAATACCTGAATGTCACAGTTTGTAGGGATTTGAAATGGAATGATCACATAGGTTCGACTGCAGGTAAAGTATGTAGCTGGTTTCAGTTCATTGGGAGAATACTAGGAAATCATTCTACAAAGAAGGTTGCTTACAAAACTTTCATGTGACCCATACTAGAATATTGCTCAAGTTAGTGGAACCTGTACCAAGTAGAACTAACAAGGGATATCAAGTGTGTATAAAGAAAGGCACAAAAATGTTTACAGGTTTGTTTAACCCATGAGATACTGTCAAGTGCTTGAGGATAAGACAACTGTCCCATGAAATCTCACTTACAAAGTTTCAAGAACCAACTTAAAGTGATAAATCTGTGAATATACTACAACTTCCCATGATTACTTCTGAAGGGATAGCAAATACGAGATCACACTAATTACAGTGCACTTAGAGACAGTTGAGCAATCATTCTTCCCACACTCTTTAAGTGAATGGAATGGGAAGAAGCACTAATAACTGATACACTGGGAACTACCCTCTTCCATACACTTCACAGTGGTTAGCACAATACGGATTTAGGTGTAGATGTATATTAGAGGAAGGCAGCCTGACCGAGAGATGGAAGTTGTTGTTGAAAAATATCTCTGGATTAGAAATTATGTGATCTATGAAGCATATGTTTCAAGTTTGAAGAAGCCACATTGTTTAGTATTTGTTTGGCAGCCATAAATGGTGAATATTGTGAGCGAACTTGTGAAAATGGAGAAAATTGGCCATTGTGATGAGATACAACATTTTTTTTTAAAAAGCCTCAGCACAACCAATATTAAAGCTGAGCTAGATTCTACTTTAGGAGAGTCTGCTTCATTGACAGCAGTAAGATATTAGGTAGCTGAGATTAAATGAGTGATTAACCAAATCAGGTGATGACTCCAGAAATGGTGAAGAAAATCCGCAAAGTGGTACTGGATGAACATCAACTGACAGCTAGCAGAAATAGTAAGCATTTCAAAAAGTGTGATATGCGAAAATTTGGACATGAGAAAACTGTGTGCAAGGTTTGTGCTGCGATTGCTCACACTCAAGCAAAAACAGTGTCACGAAGATGTTTCAATTCAGTGTTTAGCAAAGTTTCACAGCAAAAAAGCTAATTTTTTGCATTGTTTCATAACCATGGGTCCACCACTTCACTCCTGATCCAAAAGAACAATCAAAAGAATGGACACCAATTGGAGAACTGACCCCAAAGAAGATGAAGACCGTTTCATCTGGTCATGATGCCAGTTTTTTGCAATGCGGGTCGGATAATTTTCATTGACTACCTTGAAAAAAGAAAAGCTATCAATGGTGAGTGTTAAGTGAACTTATTGCAATGTTTTGGTGAAGAAATCAAGCAAAAATGGCCGCATTTGGCAAAGAAGAAAGTGTTATTTCTTCAGCACACTGCACCAGCTCACAAGTCTGTTATTGCAATGGCCAAAATTAATGAATTTAAAGTTTGAATTTAGCGCCCTCAGACATTTTCCGTTCCCAAACTTGAAAAAAATGGCTCGGTGGTCGAAGATTTTTAACAAATGAAGATTTTCAACAAATGAAGATGGGATGTCTGCATTTAATGACTATTTAGAGGAGTTAGACAGTTCTCATTATAAAAGGGGGATCAAACTTATTGAACATTGCTGGGAAAAAATGTATAGAGCTGAAAGGAGGTTATATTGAAAAATAAATACATTTTTTTCCAAAATTTTTGTGTTTCCTTTGTTGGGTCAGGTACTTATGGGACCACCCTCATACTACTCCCAATAGGCCCACGTCTAGTAATGACAGCTCTACCTTCACATTACACTCCATAATGCAAAGAATCCATAAAGTGGCAGAAGTTTTGTTTGTGAAATTATGTGTATCTGCAGGCCCAATACAGCAATTACCAAATCAACTATTGAAATGACATCAGAATTTTTCTTCGCAGCCAATAAATGTCATGTTTTTCATATATCCTACAAGACTATTGCTTTAAAACATATGATAGATCAGCAACATTATTAGTCAGTTGCCAAGGAGTGCTTCATACTTTCAGATTCTTCGAAGGCCATTTAGAAGACTTACGTATTCTCCATATTACATGAATGTTCAATAAATATAATTATAAATTCACTATTCAAGTGCCAAAGGTTTTGTGAATATGCCAGAGAGAATATAATGCTCATGGGTTTCCAAATTTTTCATTTCAAAATGTGCACTTTTGTCAGTTCAGTGTCATTCAAGGGTTTGGGCTTTGTCATGGCAGAGTAAGATGTAGACTCATGAAATATATGAGTACCTTATCCACTTAATGCTCTTTGTAAGAATGAAGTGCTTATAACAAATTAAGAACAAAATGGCTGCAAAAATAACAGCTTAACAGATATAAGGTTTTCGCAAATAAGAAATACATGTGAGCAAAGAACACTTGCAGTAAGTGGAATGACAGTCACAGTGCCTAATAATTAATTCTACACATCCATAATTAATGTCTGGGTAATTGACACTTAGTGCAATTAATGTTATGTAAAGTTACCTGGTTGGTTACTAGAAACCAAGATCTTCCAAATTCCAAAAATTGGAGGTTGTTCTCCTACATGCGCTGCATCTTTTCTCTCACTTCTGCAGGAGGAATTAGGACCAGAATACCAGGTCACAAATTTTTTCAAACCAAGTGCTAGTCTGGATCAGGTGACAGAGGATTTAGGTTCACTCTGTAAAGGATTTACCAGGGAAGACACCGTGGTTATTGTGGGAGGGCCAGGGAACAGCATCGACAGAGATCCTGGGTACAGTATAGAGTGTGACCTGGTAAAGATTGCGTCGGCATCGAGACACACCAATGTTGAATTTGTATCTGTCCTGAGATGCCATGACCGGCCTCATTTGAACTCTTCTATTGGGAGTGTTAATTTGGAATTGGAACGGCTGCTTCGGTCGGGTGCGGGGGCTCATATTGGTGTGGTTCCTGTTGATTATCTCAGTAGGTGGGACTATACCAGGCACGGCCTACATCTCAACAGGAAAGGGAAGGGGAAACTGGCTGGGGTAATAGCAGGAAATTTAAGGGGGGGAGGCACTGCCATGAATGGTAAAATACCAGTGGTTACAGGTGTTGGAGCAGCACCGTTTTTAGGATACCGGTAGGTAAGACAGAAAGATGTCAAGTTCTACGAGAGGTCGGGATTGAAACAAATCTTCAGTTTAGGAAAGAAATTATACAGCACAATTCTAGCACATTGGATCACCAATCACAGCTATCAATTATAAATTTTCACCAATCACCAGAAATTTTATCTCCACCATGTTGTATCTCAGTCCTAGGTAATTGCATTGATGAATTAAAGTCACCCAACCCAATTGACATAATCTGCCTCTCTGAACACCATGTGACCACTGGTATAGGAACTAGGCCTAAGCACAATGAGAAACTCAGACAGGAGAGTACTGCAAATGTTAGAATAAGGAAAGGTTCTCATAAAAGTATAATTGAAAATAATGTAAGTATATTTCATCAAAATATTGGGAGTTTAAAGAATAAAGTAGATGAGCTTCTGGTTTGTTTAGAAGATTTAGAAGCTGAGAATGAAATAGATATACTATGCCTGTCTGAGCATCACATTGTTACTGATATGGATAAGGTAAATGTAAGTGGTTATAAGCTCTCTGCACATGTAATGAGAGAAAATATGGAGAAAGGAGGAGTTGCCATATATGTCCAAAATTATCATTGTGCAAAAAGTATAGAAACAAAAAAGTTTTGTGTAGAGAAACATATAGAAGCATGTGCCTGTGAGCTTAAATTAAATAAAGGCACATTTATAATTGTAACTGTATATAGGTCCCCATCAGGAAATTTTCATCTATTTCTGAAAAATTTGGAGTCCTTGTTGTGCTATCTGTCAGACAGGGGGAAGCAAATTATTATTTGTGGGGACTTCAATGTAGATTCTCTGAAAGAGGGTAACAGGAAAAATGACCTTGAAGTATTACTCGGTTCTTTCAATTTGACACCCGTTATTGATTTTCCTACTCGGGTGGTAAAGGATAGCAGCTCACTGATAGATAACTTCTTTATAGACCAAGATAAGTTTAACCAGATAAATGCTCAGCCTGTTGAGAATGGTCTTTCTGATCATGGTGCACAGCTAGTTACAATATATGACATAGCTCCATTCAGCAATACTAAACAGTCCTCCAAAGTAGTACGTTCAGTCAACGATTTAACAATTGCAAATTTCAGGGAAAGCCTACAGCAGTTAGACTGGGATGAGGTGTACCGTGAACCTGATGCCAATTTAAAATATAATTTATTTCATGACATTTTTGTAAATGCATTTGAAAACTGCTTCCCCAAGAAAATAGTTAAATATACTCGTAAGAAACCTTGTAACAAACCATGGCTTACTAAGGGTATAAAAATATCTTGTAACCGGAAAAGGGAAATGTATCTGACAGCAAGAAAGAGTAGAGACCCAGAAACTATCAAAAATTATAAAAACTACTGTGTTATATTAAGAAAAGTTATTAAAAAATCCAGGAGTATGTGTATCATGTCTGAAATCAGCAACTCTGATAATAAAATTAAAACAATTTGGAATATTATTAAAAGAGAAACAGGTCAACCAGGAGCAGAGGAAGACAGTATTACCATCAAATTGAATGAAAACTTTACGAACAAAAAGTCAGAAGTTGAAAATATTTTTAATAATCATTTTCTAAATGTTGTGGATATAGTAGGATCCAGGTGTTCATTAGAAGATGCTAGGCTGTTAATGGAAGAGGCCATACCTATGCAATTTGATACAATTGAAATCTCACCCACTTCTCCCTCTGAAATTAGGAAAATAATAAACTTGCTTAAAAGCAAAAACTCACATGGAATTGATGGCATTTCCAGCAAAATACTAAAAGCTTGTTCTCAACAGATAAGTAAGATTCTCAGCCACCTGTGTAATAGCTCTCTGGAACAGGGCATTTTCCCTGATAGACTGAAATATGCTATTGTTATACCTTTGCATAAAAAGGGGGATAGATCTGATGTCAACAATTACCGTCCAATCTCCCTTCTAACAGCTTTATCCAAAATTTTTGAGAAAGTAATGTATTCAAGAGTAGCTTCACATATCTGTAAAAATGAAGTACTAACAAAATGTCAGTTTGGTTTCCAGAAAGGTTTTTCAACAGAAAATGCCATATATGCTTTCACCAGTCAAATTTTGAATGATCTGAATAACCGAACACCACCCATTGGGATTTTTTGTGATCTCTCAAAGGCTTTTGATTGTGTAAATCATGAAATTCTGCTAGACAAGCTCAAGTATTGTGGCATGAGTGGGACAGTGCACAAATGGTTTAATTCGTACCTAACTGGAAGAGTGCAGAAAGTTGAAATAAGTAGTTCTCGTAACATGCAAAGATCAGCACATTCCTCAAACTGGGGAACTATCAAAAATGGGGTTCCACAAGGGTCAGTCTTGGGTCCTTTGTTGTTCTTATTATATATTAATGACTTGCCATTCTATATTCATGAAGAGGCAAAGTTAGTTCTCTTCGCTGATGATACAAGTATAGTAATCACACCTGAGAAACAAGAATTAACTGATGAAATTGTCAATACTGTCTTTCAGAAAATTACTAAGTGGTTCCTTGTAAACGGACTCTCACTGAATTTTGATAAGACACAGTACATACAGTTCTGTACAGTGAATGGTATGACGCCATTAATAAATATAGACCTTAATCAGAAGCATATAGCTAAGGTAGAATATTCCAAATTTTTAGGTATGCCCATTGATGAGAGATTAAATTGGAAGAAACACATTGATGATCTGCTGAAACGTTTGAGTTCAGCTACTTATGCAATAAGGGTCATTGCAAATTTTGGTGATAAACATCTTAGTAAATTAGCTTACTACGCCTATTTTCACTCATTGCTTTCATATGGCATCATATTTTGGGGTAATTCATCACTGAGGAATAAAGTATTTATTGCACAAAAGCGTGTAATCAGAATAATAGCTGGAGTCCACCCAAGATCATCCTGCAGACATTTATTTAAGGATCTAGGGATATTCACAGTAGCTTCTCAGTATATAAACTCTCTTATGAAATTTGTTATTAACAACCAAACTCAATTCAAAAGTAATAGCAGTGTGCATAACTACAATACTGGGAGAAAGGACGATCTTCACTATTCAAGATTAAACCTAACTTTGGTACAGAAAGGGGTGAATTATACTGGCACTAAAGTCTTTGGTCACTTACCAAATAGTATCAAAAGTCTGACAGATAACCAACAAGTATTTAAGAAGAAATTAAAAGAATTTCTGAATGACAACTCCTTCTACTCCATAGAGGAATTTTTAGATATAAATTAAGAAAAAAAGAAAAAAAAAAAAACAAAAATATTAAAAAAATTAAAAAAATAAATAAAAAATAAAGAAAACAAAAAAAAACAAAAAAATAAAGTTGTTATATTAACTTAAGTATGTTGTTAAATTAAGCTAATGATGTCATGTATTGGAAAATTCGACTCGTTCCACATAATTACGAAATATCGTATTCATGATCCATGGAACTAGTATTAATCTAATCTAATCTAATCTAATCTAATCACCATTTACCTGGCCTTTATTCATTTAATGTCTTCAGTCATACACAGTTTCCATATTAATTTAGGTAAAGACACACATTTATTTAAATATATACTTTTTGTTTTATCTATACTATCCTTTAACATTGCCAGTGTGTGATTTACAGGATATGGATATATGGTTAATGTTAACACTAATGAACACATTATGATTTTATTCATACTTATGCACCTAAAATTTAAAAAAGATTTTTTTCACTTGCTACCAGTTTTCAAGTAGAAATTTGTCAGTGGTGTAGAAGGAGTTGTCCATATTAAATGATTTTAATATATCTAAAAACAAAGATGATGTGACTTACCAAATGAAAGTGCTGGCAGGTCGACAGACACACAAACAAACACAAACATACACACAAAATTCAAGCTTTCGCAACAAACTGTTGCCTCATCAGGAAAGAGGGAAGGAGAGGGAAAGATGAAAGGATGTGGGTTTTAAGGCAGAGGGTAAGAAGTCATTCCAATCCCGGGAGTGGAAAGACTTACCTTAGGGGGGAAAAAAGGACGGGTATACACTCGCACACACACACATATCCATCTATATGTGTGTGTGTGCGAGTGTATACCCGTCCTTTTCTCCTTTTTTCCCCCCTAAGGTAAGTCTTTCCACTCCCGGGATTGGAATGACTCCTTACCCTCTCCCTTAAAACCCACATCCTTACGTCTTTCCCTCTCCTTCCCTTTTTCCTGATGAGGCAACAGTTTGTTGCGAAAGCTTGAATTTTGTGTGTATGTTTGTGTTTGTTTGTGTGTCTGTCGACCTGCCAGCACTTTCATTTGGTAAGTCACATCATCTTTGTTTTTAGATATATTTTTCCTACGTGGAATGTTTCCCTTTATTATAACCATATCATTAAATGATTTTCAGTCAGATTAAAACTTGCATCACTATCTATCAGACATGGTTAAATGGTCAAAAATTTCTAATGGTACATACTGAACTCCTCTTTGAGCCACTGATAGCTTTAACAGTGGGTAATAAAGGTCATCTAGTGTTGTAGGTGTGGACATCACTGTTCTTCTCAAATTGTGACACGTTATTTATGACAAATTTCATTAGTGAAAATATTGTTGTGATGGTCCACCTAAAATGCCTAGCTCTTTGAAGAGGTACCAACATGGCATCTGTTGGTGAACACCACAATTTATTCAATTGCATGTTCTAGTGCAGTCAGTACTTTCTTTCTGAGTGATGAGTAATCTCATAATGGGATTAATTTTCCTGAACTTTGCCATCTTTTTCACCCACTGACCTTTTCTCTCCCATCACCTGGATGCTGGATCGTCAATGGTGTAACTTCTGTTTACTATCTCCTTCTAACTTTCTGCAGTAGAACCTGTTCTTTCAGTCTCTCCAAAAGAATAAGTCTGAATACTAAATCCTTGATACTAAACATCATCTGCAAACTTTTCTGCTCACTATAAAACATGACATTTTTTTCATGTGATTCCCTTTCTCACTGCATATCTTATTATTAATTTTTTTTTCCTTATCTTCTGTTTGTATATAGTATGTGTAGTGAACAGCATTCATTGATACTTATAGATAAACTAAATAAGGGAATACTGATATTAGACAATATCATATAGAAAGCTAGTAACTGAAAATATTCTGCTTGCTAAAAATAAACAGAAATTTTACCTGGATCAATCTTCACAATTTTATTACAACCCTCAAGATTTAGGTATCTCAATGGGGAGCCTTCCAGCCATTCAAAGAAATTACTCCCTAGAGTTTCAAACAAATTTCTTTTGAGAGAGAGAACTTCCAATGATGGCAGCATTTGCAGACTTTTATTTGAGTTAATGGCATCTGTTGAAAGATGAAAAATGATGATTAGTCTTTCTTTTGCAGTATGTTACTTCCAATAGAAACTGCCAATTTCAGGCTTATTTAGCATAATTTGACTTCCTGTCATTTTACACAATTATTGTATCTTCAGAGGAAAAGCAATTAAAGAGAACATAAACAAGCACACATCATGCAGAGGAATCTTCAAATATGATGGAAATCTTGCCCATCTACCGATACATTTTCTCCTTTCTGCATATATACCTACACTCTGATAATTTCTGCGAAGTGCATAGGAGATGATACTTTTTATCATTTATTATGGTTACTTCCTGTTCCATTTGCTTAGCAAGTGTGAAAAAATGATTAGCTGTACTCTTCTGTGGCAGCTGTTATTTGTCTCATTTTATCACCACAACCTCTATGGAATAGATGCATAAGAGGCTGAATGATATAGTTTCTGCCCTTAAGGATGGTTCTTAAAATTTTCCCTATAGGTTATAATAATATGTGTGGTATCTTTCTTTGAGTATCTGTCAGATAAAATTTTTTATTGTTTGTCTTACACTCTCTTGCCTGTCAAACAAGAATGGCCTTTTGCATCACCCTCATTTGTCAATGAACCGTGCTAGTCTGACCTGATTTTTATCCCAAACACTCAAGAACAATTCAGGTACAATGGCATTTGTTGTTAGAGTGCTTTAGTAGTAAAACATGTTTTAGTTCAATTGTGGTCTTCACAGCTATAATACAAGACAAAAAAATAATTTTCCCAAGACAATGACTCCTTCTCTACGCCCAAAATTGGGTTCTGTGTTTTATTATGAAAACCCTGAACTATCTTCCATATGTAATAAGCCAGGAAACTGATATTTACTGTAAATCCAAAAGAAAATTAAAAGCCTCTTAGTTTCTAAATTTTTCATACGATTTCCCACATATCTTACAAAATGCATGTTCCTTGCTCAAGTCTTGGTCTGTTCCACAGTTTCAATGTACGAGGAAGCTTCAAAATGGTGATCCTCTCTGCTGCAGGACAGAATTGGAAACAACCCCTCAGCTATGTCTTAAGATATTTCTCCACAATACCCTTTCTTCCTGAAATGCTGGTGTCACGAGGTATGAAGGGGAGTATCAATGGGGTCTTGGAAGTATAAAGCTGGTACTGTTAGAACTGAAATTATGGGGATGTGAATTTACCAAGATAGATTAACCAGTATGTGCAATGACTATGAAAGGTAAGGTACTGGATTTGAGTATAAGTCCAGCACATTTCAATATGCTAGAAAGTTTCAAAGCAGCACACACTGTGCTGCAGAGTGGAAAATTCATTCAAGGTAGCTATTGTAGGTCATCTAGCTTTAAGGATAGCAACACCTGTATGTAAACTGATACAACAGAATATTTTATGGGGGTTAAATAGTATGTACATCTCAGATGCCATAAAAAAATCAAAAGATGTGAGGCAGATTGTCAAGACTGAAGTATGTGCTGAAAAAACAGCTCATTTTAAATATAAATTAGAAATTGATGGGGACACTATTACAAACCCGAGACAAATCTGTGAAGAAATCAAAAGGTACTTTGTAACTTCAAATAAAATGCACTATGCACTTCTCTCTTCTTCACTTAAATCCCAATATAATGCAACATAGGTCTGATAAATTTAAATTTACTCATGTATCCTGTCATTAAGTGGTTGGTGTTATAAAATACTTTTAAAAAATCTTAAATCTGTGGGATGACATGAAATTCTAACAAAAATAAAATGCTCTACTATATAACAAATCAATCATTTGATAAAGACTGCATTTATAACAGGCTGAAATATACAGAAGTTTAATTATCCACAAAAGGAGCAGACGAGATGAGATAGAAAATTTCCACCTAGTATCAATGTCAGAGCAAACAGTCTGTAATCAGTTAAAAATGTATAACAAAAAACATAACATTATCCAAAATAAGCAACATGGATTTAGGAAGGGGTCACACTACTGTGCACATTATTAATAAACTAATCACTAAAATAAGCAAATCTTGTAAGAATAAGAAGTGTATATGCAGTATATTTTGTGAGCTCACTAAAGAATTTGATAAGGTAAACCATAAGCTGCTGCTTCACAGAGTAGCTGCTTATGGTTTCGTTAGGAAATCCTAAAGAGGGTTCTCATCATGTCTCAAAAACAGAAACCAGAGGTTAGTTATAAAACAAAAAGGTGTGAGAGCCCAATGTAGATGGAAGGAGATACAAGCAGGTGTACCCTAGGAGTCCATACTAGGCCCATTACGGTCCCTGTATTACATAAACAACATGTCATGTGAGATAACCTCATAAATAGTTCTATAGGCAGAGAGCAGCAGTAGTTCACTGTAAAAATTTAAGGGTAACTAGCACAGAATACAAAATAAACACTTCAAAAACTTGAAACTTGGATAAATAATATTGCTATGTAACTGAACCATACAAAAACACAAATTGTATGTTTCAGAACCAAACAAACTGCTGAATGTACAGAGTGTCTACACTGAAATGATCTATTTATAATTTGCTCCTAACACAAAATTAAATGAAATAAATTTATTTCCTTCTCAAACTTAAGTGATACGTCAAGTTAAATTTCTGAGAAAAAAAAAAAAAAGAAAAGAAAAAACATCAAATCAAAACATTTCAGCATAATCACTTTTGTGACACAAAGAATGTCAAGTCTGCATTTGATTTCCATCCAGATACACTGCAATTTGTCCAGAGGTATGGTACCAATGTATTCCAAATCAGAGTATGGAGATCCCTCACTACAGTGGCAGACACCCTGTCCTTCATGTAGCCCCAGAGAAAAAAATAAAATGGTTTGAGAACATGAAGATCATTTTACAGGTCCATCATGTCCAATCCAACATATTGGATATGTTTCATTCAGAGTTTCCTAAACATCCAGTGACCAGTGAGGGTGAGCACCATCTTGTCAAAACCGAAGATCTGGTTGCAGGTGTTCTGCAACATTTATAGGTACATTGTTCCTGTGACTGTCTCCTTGGCAAAGAGAAATGGCCCAGTTTTCTTGTTGCACATGAGGCCACACCAAACATTCACTTCTCACTTCTGGGCTACCTCACACCTTTTTCCTGATACTGTGTGAATTCTGTGACCCCTACATGTAAATGTTGAGTGTGCTGGTGTAAGCTGACACCAGCACAGCAGGCAGCAAAGAGGTTGTGAGAAGATTGATAGTGGGTGCAAGCAACCTGCCTATCAGGAGAGAGGCCAAATAGACTGGCAACCAACACGCCACTAACACCCTCTGGACCATTAGTATTTAAATTGTCCCCATGGACTGGAGGGCCCAGTCACTCATCCAGTGAGTAAGTAGTTGCATCCCAGTGGAAGTCACAGTCACAGTTAGCTCAACATCTAGCTCTGTCGTTACCTAGCAGCCAGAGTAGAGTGCACAGTGGGACTTCTACTTCAACAGCAGTGAGGCTAACATAGACTATTACAGAAGAGCTTGTACCACAACAACTAGCTTCAGTTAAGTAGCTTTCTTATTCTTATGAATTAAGAACCCAATTAATATATGTGTGCAGTTGTGTTCTAGAAATAGGATACTGGCCACCAAACAACATCCTATCCTTTCTTCCCATGGTACAGCTCTACAGGGACAATGAGACAACACAAAATTTTCTTATTCACAAATCCAAAGAAATGAAATTTAGTCATCATAGAACATTATGTGTGACTAGACAGTAGGATTCTTGTCAATTCTGCTAAGCATTTCACATGCAAATCTGTATCATCGTTGTTTATCATTAGGTTTTATGATCAGCAGAATCTGCACCTTGTATCAGTACAGATGCAACTGCTTTTTGAGGATCTTATAAGTAATTTCACATGGTATTTGAAGTTAGTGTGAAACCTGACATATTGATCTGTGTGGACTTCACTGGAAATCTTGGCAGACATTCTCAGCTTGTTCTTATGCCAATCCCTCTGCATGCTGCTTCAGAATGCTGCCAGTGTTCAGAAACTGCACTTTCCATATTTTTATCCACTTGGTATCTAGTTCTACTTTCTTGCAAACAGAACAAACTGTCTTTGCATCATAACAACTGATTGTAACTCTGTGTAGCAAACCACAGTTTGCAGCTATGCCTGAACTGACACCATTTTCTCTTGAACAGACAATAAAACAAAACAAAAATGCAACAAACATTGGCAAAAATTAGGCAACAAATTTAGGTCCTTCTACACCCTATGAACAAGTTAGGCCTAAAACAAAAAAGAATTACTGGTTTTAAACTGCCTCAAAAAGTAGGGCATTTTGATGCAGAAACCCTGTATATCACAATTAATTATCATGGCAAAGGATTGAACACTACAGAACCTGTTAAATTTCTTGGAGTTACTATAAACAAAAACTTACCATGGACTGGTGACATGGATCATTTAGTGAAGTTATTAAACAGTTTTGTTTTTGCAGTGAGTATTATTAGATATGATATAATTTTAGGGGTGCTGGAAAAGCAAACTCCTCAGAGTGTTCTAGCTACAGAAAAAATCATTGGAACTGTAATGGGAACAAACAATAGGCAATCATACCAATCATTATACAAAAGCCTTGACTTATTGACATTTCCTTCTATATTTACATGGACACATGAAATACAGCTCTATTAACCTAAAAAAGTGAAACAAGGCATAGATTACAGTATGGAAAGTCCAGGATGGAATAACAGCAACATTACAAAAAGGATACAATGCTGAGTTGCAGACAGGCATAAGACAAAGGCTACTAAACATTTAAGCTTTCAGTCTTTGGAAATAGAAAACATACACACATTCACACAACCACAATTCAGACATACATGGCCACTGTCCCAGCTGCAGTAGTCTGACTGAACAGCTACTGTGTCTGATGTGAGCAGCAGTCTGGGATGGGTAGTGGTGGTGGTAAGGAGGTAGCATGTGGTGATGTGGAGGAGGAATAGTAGGATAGTGATGGGAGGATGGTGTTGTCCTGTCTATGAGAGAATGCAGGAATATGTTGGAGACAGGATAGGGCTGCTAAGTGCAGAACCAGGAGTCATTTTTAGGGAGGGGAAAGGGGGGCAGGTAGCAGAAAGGGAGAGGAGAGAAGTACAGGAGGGGAAAAGACTAGACTGTGTGCTGGCATGATAGAAGGCATGTGAACTGCTGGAGGGGGAGCAGGGAAGGGGATACATAGGTGAAGAGCAGTGACCAGAGAAGGTTGAAGCCTGGTCGGTTACAGGAACAAATGCTATGTCATAGGGAGAATTACCAACTGTGAGGTTTAGAAAAGCTGGTGTTGCAAGAATGTGAAGCAGTCACTGAAGTGAAGCACATTGTGTTGGACAGCATGTTCAGCAGTTGAATGGTCCAGTATCTCTTGGCCACAGACTGATGGTGGCCATTCATGTTGACAGATAACTTGTTAGTCAAAACTTCCTGGCAGGTTAAAACTGTGTGCCAGACCGAGACTCGAACTTGGGACCTTTGACTTCTGCGGGCAAGTGCTCTACCATCTGAGCTACCCAGGCACAACTCATGCGCTGTCCTCATAGCTTCACTTCTGCCAGTACCTTGTCTCTGAGTCATGCTTGGGTAGCTCAGATGGTAGAGCACTTGCCCACGAGAGGCAAAGGTCCTGAGTTTGAGTCTTGGTCCGGCACACAGTTTTAATCCACCAGGAAGTTTCATATCAGCACACACTCCGCTGCAGAGTGAAAATCTCATTCTGGAAATTTGTTAGTCATCATACCCATGTAGAAAGCATTACAATGGTTGCAGATTAGCTTTCAGATCATGTGACAGGTCTTGCATCTAGTACTGTTGCAGAGATATGAGCCATGAGGCAAGAGTGTGGAGCAAGGGTGGAGTAGGGATGGACAATGATACTGTATATGTTTGGTGGGTGGTGGAGTTGCACTGAGGTAAGGGTGGAGAGGAGAGTGGTTAAGACTTCCTTATTCCTAGGCAATGCAAGAGAAAATCAAAACCCTGGTGGAGAATATGATTTAGTAGTCCAGTCATCGATGGTACCGAGTTATGAGAGAAGTGCTTCTTTGTGACTGGATGGTGAGAATGTGGGAGGTGGTATGTAACTGGAGCCACAAGCCAGGAGAAATCTGTTTCTGTAGAAGCTTCAGAGGGTAATTTCAGTCTTTGAAGGGCTCAATTAGACCCTTGGCATATTTGGGGAGTGACAACTTGTCACTAAAGATGATTGGTTCTTTGGTTGATTTTGGGGAGGGAGCCAAACAGTGAGGTCATTGTCCCATTGGATTAGGAGAGGATGGGAAAGGAAGCTGGCTGGGCCCTTTCAAAGGAACCATTCCAGCATTTGCCTGAAGTGATTTAGGGAAATCATGGAAAACCTAAATCTGAATTGCCAGAGGTGAGTTTGAACCATTGTCCTCCTGAACGTGAGTCGAATGTGCTAACTACTGTCCCACATCACTATGTCACTAAAGATGCAACATTCATCAATGAATAGACTATATGGAAGGTACACTTTGTGATCAAAGGTATCTGGACACCCCCAAAAACATATATTTTTAGCTGCATTGTGCTGCCACCTACTGCCAGGTACTCCATATCAGCGACCTCAGTAGTCATTAGGCATCATGGGAGAGCAGAATGGGGCACTCCACGGAACGCATTCATTTCAAATGGGGTCAGGTGATTGGGTGTCACTTGTGTCATATGTCTGTACATGAGATTTCCACACTCCGAAACAATCCTAGGTCCACTGTTTCTGATGTGATAGTGAAGTGGAAACATGAAGGGACATGTACAGCACAGAAGGGTACAGGTCAACCTCGTCTGTTGACTGATAGAGATCGCCGACTGTCGAACAGGGTCATAATGTGTAATAGGCAGACATGTATCCAAGACCATTACACAGGAATTCCATCCAAACTGCATCAGGATCCATTGCATGTACTATGACAGTTAGGTGGGAGGTGAGAGAACTTGGATTTCATGGTCGAGAGGCTGCTCATAAGCCACACATCATGCTGGTAAATGCCAAACAATGACTTGCTTGGTGTAAGGAGCTTAAACGTTGGACAATTGAACAGTGGAGAAAACTTGTGTGGAGTGACAAATCAAGGTATACAATGTGGTAATCTGATATAGCAGGGTGTGGGTATGGCAAATGCACATTTATATATACCTATTTAGGCCTACAATTGTAATCATTGACTAGTCACCAGTGTTTCACTGTATTTATTGTGTATTACATGCCATGTAGCAATAAAGGTTCTGTTCCATTCATCAGTTATTTAACATAACTGAATATGAAACAGCTTCTTGTTTTGTTTAACATAACTGTATGTGAAGCATCTTTTTCTTAACAAGTGACTTGTAATCCCCACAATAGAGTTGCATGTATTTTGAATTCTAACAATAGTGAAATATTAATTTAGTTTCTAACATATGCTATCTTCACTCATTTCACATCTCTGAGAAGTTCTCTTTCATTGTGAGAGCTGCAGACCTAAAAAGGAAGATTAATCTTAAGGTCCTATTGGATGACGAGACTGTTAGGGAAGGAGTGCAAGGATAATGATGGGGAAGGAAATCTGCTGTGTTTTTTCAAGGAACCATCCTGGCATTAGCTTTAATCAATTCCCGGGAATGATGGAGAACATCATTTTGCCTTACTGGATGGGGATTTGAATCCTGCTTCTTCCGAATATGAATTTAGTACCTTCTATTGAACACAATGAATCAATGACTTGACTTCTATTTGTGTGAGGTGTCACATGAACAAATGCAAATGAATGAATGTATGATTTTGTGCTATATTTGGAAAACTTCTAAGCAATAATTGAAGACAAAAGTTGAATTAGTAAAATACTGGAAAAAATTACCAGTATCAGTGGTATCCCATGTTGTGATTCCATTGTTATCCAAATACAGAGCTTTCAGCTTATGAAGACCTTCAAATATCAGATCCATCCTTTTCATATGCCCAAAATGGCTGTCTGTTATATCCAATGTTTCAATATCCTCTGAGCCCTTGAATGCACCTTCTTCAATTGTAGCTTGAAATAATTTAATATATACTGCTCTGACAGTTATGTTCTGGAATATATGGTCAGTTCTGACATTCCAAATTTGCAAATACATTGTTTCCACTGGAGCATTTCTTACAGCTTCTCTTGATACTGTATTGCTGCAACACATCAGAACTGTGCCACCTGTAATTATATTAAGAATTTAATCATGCAAATTGAACAATACAAAAATGAGTGATCAAACTTAGAAATGCAGTTAAATATAAAAAGTGCTTTATTTAAGTAATGAAATAAAATTAATGAAAATCAGAACAGGGTGCCAAAATACATCAAAAAAGTTTTTCATCATAAAAGAAGAAGTATAAAATAAAATACAGCACATGTGGCAGAATGTGCCACTATATAGGCTGAATATATACAGTTGGTAATAACAACTACAGACCATCTGAGTGAACATGAGTTTTACAGTATTTTAGGTCACATTAGCCTGTCATAAGCAGAAAAGGTGATTGGTTGTGATTTAGTAGTAGTAGTGGTGGTGTTAGTAGTAGTAGGTTTATTCATCTATGGATCACATTTAGGATAATAGACACACCGTGGTGTTACAGTTTAAGAACAAAAATCAAACAACAACAAAATCATAATTCATATACACTATGTAACTATCTCACTTATCTCACGAGGGGTAAGATAGATACTGCCTACAGGAAATTTAAAGAGACCTTTGGAGAAAAGAGAACCACTTGCATGAATATCAGGAACTGAGATGGAAACCCAGTTCTAAGCAAAGAAGGGAAAGCAGAAAGGTGGAAGGAGTATATAGAGGGTCTATACAGGGGCAATGTTCTTGAGGACAATATTATGGAAATGGAAGAGGATGTAGATGAAGATGAAATGGGAGATATGATACTGCGTGAAGAGTTTGACAGAGCACTGAAAGACCTAATTCGAAACAAGGCCCCGGGAGTAGACAACATTCCATTAGAACCACTGACAGCCTTGGGAGAGCCAGTCCTGACAAAACTCTACCATCTGGTGAGCAAGATGTATGAGTCTGGCGAAATCCCGTCAGACTTCAAGAAGAAAATAATAATTACAATCCCAAAGAAAGCAGGTGTTGACAGATGTGAAAATTACCGAACTATCAGTTTAATAAGTCACAGCTGCAAAATACTAACGCGAATTGTTTATGGACGAATGGAAAAACTGGTAGAAGCTGACCTCGGGGATGATCAGTTTGGATGCCGTAGAAATGTTGGAACACGTGAGGCAATACTGACCCTACGACTTATCTTATAAGAAAGATTAAGGAAAGACAAACCTACATTTCTAGCATTTGTAGACTTCGAGAAAGCTTTTGACAATGTTGACTGGAATACTCTGTTTCAAATTCTGAAGGTGGCAGGGGTAAAATACAAGGAGCGAAAGGCTATTTACAATTTGTACAGAAACCAGATGGCAGTTACAAAGAGTCGAGGGACATGAAAGGGAAGCAGTGGTTGGGAAGGGGGTGAGACAGGGTTGTAGCATCTCCCCATTGCTTTTCGATCTGTATATCGAGCAAGCAGTAAAGGAAACAAAAGAAAAATTCAGAGTAGGTATTAAAATCCATGGAGAAGAAATAAAAATTTTGAGGTTCGCCGATGACATTGTAATTCTGTCAGAGACAGCAAAAGACATGGAAGAGCAGTTGAACAGAATGGACAGCATCTTTAAAGGAGGGTATAAGATGAAAATCAACAAAAGCAAAACAAGGATAATGGAATGCAGTCGAATTAAGTCGGGTAATGCTAAGGAAATTAGATTAGGAAATGAGACACTTAAAGTAGTAAATGAGTTTTGCTATTTGGGGAGCAAAATAACTGATGAAGGTCAAAGTAGAGAGGATATAAAATGTAGACTGGCAATGGTGAGGAAATCGTTTCTAAGAAGAGAAATTTGTTAACATCGAGTATAGATTTAAGTGTCAGGAAGTCGTTTCTGAAAGTATTTGTATGGAGTGTATGGAAGTGAAATGTTGAAGATAAATAGTTTAGAGAAGAAGAGAGTAGAAGCTTTTGAAATGTGGTGCTACAGAAGAATGCTGAAGATTAGGTGGGTAGATTACATAACTAATGAGGAGGTATTGAATAGAATTGGGGAGAAGAGGAGTTTGTGGCACAACTTGACCAGAAGAAGGGATCGGTTGGTAGAACATGTTCTGAGGCATCAAGGGATCACCAATTTAGTACTGGAGGGCAGCGTGGAGGGTAAAAATCATAGAGGGAGACCAAGAGATGAATACACTAAGCAGATTCAGAAGGATGTAGGCTGCAGTAGGTACTGGGAGATGAAGAAGCTTGCACAGGATAGAGTAGCATCGAGAGCTGCATCAAACCAGTCTCAGGACTGAAGACCACAACAACAACAACAACAACAACAACAACATGTAACTAAATGTCCAATAAAGACACTGAGGACTTGTAGTGGAAACCCAGATTTTCAAATTTAGCATAGAAACTCATGTGCAGAACTGTACTTTTTTCCTGCTATGAGCAAAATGCCACAACATAAGTTTGATGCAACTGACTATATTATTACAAATGTTACCAACCACCTATTGCCTGATGTCCCACACCCATTTCAGGTTTGTTTACCTGCCATTCAGTTGAGTTTGCGATCTCCCCAGAGAGGTTTGTACCTACTGTTGTGCTTGTGGTCTTTCTTCATACTTTGCTCACCTATAGAGGTTTGTACCCAGTCTTGTGCTTGCGATATTTGTTCATACTGTATAACTGTACAGTAGTAATCATTCACTACAGTACAGAATGCAAGCTGTATGTACATTTCATTTTCAATGTGTTGCTGCTGACCTTGATGAACTACAAGTTAGTGCAACATGCAGATATGATGTGCTTATATGATGAAGTTCAGTGCAATTGGAGGGGGGGGGGGGGGGTACTTGTAAGTTGTATGCAATGCATTTTCCACATTTCCAGATATGTATGCACTCCCTCTTTAGTACAGTGTACCAATCGGCCCCAGGGCTGAGTATATTCACCATCAGCAGAGTTGACTGTGGTGCTCCAAGGCAGCATCATACACCCAAGGCTGAAGATGCCTTACTCCATGTAGTGGAGGAGGATGTGACAATTAGGACCAGAAACATAGTAGGTAGACTGAATGTGAATCACCTAACTGTCTGGCATATTCTGCATGAGCAGCAGCTGCCTCTGTGCCACTACCATAAGGTACAGCAGTGCAGCCACAGGAGTTTGCATCAAAAGCCCCATTCTGCAGGTGGTTCTTGCACTGTTTTATGTATGGGCCCAACTTCCCATGGCAGATTCTTTTCACATTTGAAGCCAAGTTCTCCAGGGAAGATGTTCTCAGTTCCCACAACAGTCATGTTTGGGCTCATGGAAACCTGCACACTGCACACTCCCATGGGTTTCAGGAATGATATGTTCTGAATATTTGGGCAGAGTTCCCAAATGGACATGTGATTGGTCCATATCTTCCACCACATCTCATCACTGCATACTTGCCTTGACAGCATACTGCATGGGCACTTGGAAAGTGTGTCACTGCATGTGGTTTCGACATGATGGCACACTACCACTTTTTCCATGTGTGGTCTGAGATCATCTGGACCAAAAGTTTGAGCAAGTAACGCATGTGTTTGGTCTGTACATTCTCCCAACTTGAACCTGGTAGATTACTACCTGTGGGTTCACTTGAAATATTTGATTTATAAGACCTCTATGGGACTTATGGAAGGTGTACTGGCACAGTTTATTTGTGTGGTGGATGCTGGAGGATCTGAGAACAGTGTTGTGTGTACCAGAATACAATAGAGAGCTATCGGATCTGTGTTAGTGTCAGTGGTTGACACACTGAGGCCTACTTGTAAGTGGAGCCAGGTGACAAGCAACAAGAGTCGTGGAAGCAACATGTGGTCCACACTATAAGGTCTGAAAGCTTGCAAAGGGAATTTAGTAACATCCCTTATACTGGGATTTTCATATCTTTTGATCTATTTTGACAAGGTTTGGGCTGATACTTCATTATGATCTTATAGCAGAAACAATCCCAGCATTACCAAACACTGTGCACACAACATTTACACACAGACATTATGTCATTATGTAACACTTAACAAACTTTTAGCTGAAATCAGGACCATGGCAATGATGTTGTTTCCATTTTGTCTACTGCAGATTCCTTTCCTTTTGAAGGAATGTTAATCTTGAACTGTTTCCAGAAGACTTTCATACAATTTTGCATGCAGTGAAATGTTTAATTTGATTTGCTGCTGCATGTATAGTCTGCAAGCCACTGTTTATTGCATACCAAGGAATACTTCAAACCAGTATTAGATTTTCCTTGTGCTGTTCTGTTCATATATGGTGTGATGGAGAAACAGAAGTGTGCTTTTATTTTACATTCATGTTTGCTGGGTAAGGTATATGAAGGAGGTAGCAGAAATTTTGCACAGTTCTCTAGCATTATCCAGCAGCATTTTAGGAGAACATTGTCCCCTTTCTTGCACAGATTCCCTTTTAAGTGACCTGAACATGTCTTCTGCATACACTGTGTGATCAAAAGTATCCAGACACCTGGCTGAAAATGACTTACAAGTTTGTGGCACCCTCCATCGGTACTGCTGAAATTCAATATCGTGTTGGACCACTTGTAGCCTTGATGGCAGCTTCCATTCCCACAGGCATACTTTCAATTAAGTGCTGGAAGGTTTCTTGGGGAATGGCAGTCCATTCTTCATAGAGTGCTGCACTGAGGAGAGGTATTGACGTTTTCCAGTGAGGCCTGGCATGAAGTCAGTGTTCCAAAACATCCTAAAGGTGTTCTATAGGATTCAGGTCAGGACTCTGTGCAAGCCAGTCCATTACAGTGATGTTACTGTCATGTAACCACTCCGTCACAGGCCGTGCCTTATGAACATGTGCTCGATCGTGCTGAAAGATGCAGTTGCCATCTCCAAATTGCTCCTTAACAGTGGGAAGCAAGAAGGTGCTTAAAACATCAATGTACGCCAGTGCTGTGATAATGCCAAGGAAAACAACAAGGAGTGCAAGCCCCCTCCATGAAAAACATGGCAACACCATACCCCACCACCTCTGAATTTTACTGTTGGCGTACACACACGGGCAGATGACGTTCACCGTGTATTTGCCATACCCACACCCTGCCATTGGATTGCCACATTGTGTGCCATGATTTGTCACTCCACACAATGTTTCTCCACTGTTCCATCATCCAATGTTTAAGCTCCTTACACCAAGCAAGGCATCATTTGGCATTTACCGGAGTGATGTGTGGCTTATGAGCAGCCGCTCGACCATGAAATCCAAGTTCACTCATCTCCCACCTGACTGTCATAGTACTTGCAGCGGATCCTGATGCAATTTGGAATTCCTGTGTGATGGTCTGGATAGACACCTGCCTATTACACATTACAACTCTCTTCAACTATTGGCGATCTACGTCAGTCAACAGACAAGGTCGGCCTGTATGCTTTTGTGCTGTATCTATCCCTTCACATTTCCACTTCACTATCACATCAGAAACAGTGTACCTAGGGATGTTTAGGAGTGTGGAAAACTCCCGTACAGATGTATGACACAAGTGACACCTAAATACCTGCCCACATTAGAAGTATGTGATTTCTGCAGAGCACCCCATTCTGCTCTCACGATGTCTAATGACTACTGAGGTAGCTGATATGGAGTACTTGGCAGTAGGTGGCAGCACAATGCAGCTGATAGGAAAAAAGTATGTTTTTGGGGGTGTTTGGATACTTTTGATCACATAGTGTATAAGCTACACAAACTTGTTATGATCCTATAAGTTTGTCTCAAATTTCTTCAAAATCTTGTCACATATCGACCATATATGGGCATATTAGTGTGAGCCTGAGCAGTATATAGCAACAACATTGACAGCAGGTGAGTGTGGGATAATGTCATCTAATAATTCAACAACATGAATACAATTTTGCAAGGCACATTAGCTTGCTGAAACAGCAAACTCAGAGGTACTGCACAGATTAGCACAGCAAGCAGTGAGACACATTTCCACTCTGACAGTAGCATCATGTTTTAGGATACGCGAGTGGTAGTGACACATATGCACAAGTGTGCTGCTGCAAACTGTAAGTACTGGATATTTTTGTAATAAAATGATTCTTAGTCTCTCAGCTCTAAGCAGACAATAGGGCTGTGCCAGACAAGGACGCCACATGGACCTGCCAGCAGAAGCCAAGGAAGGGCAACAGCTCTACACACCAAGACCCCCCCCCCCCCCTCCCCTTTAGTGCTATGATGCAGCTTTCTATTCTACTTCAGCTCCAGTGGCATGGCCAGTTCCTGTCCAGGTGGCAGCTGGTCGCATCTCATGCACTCCACTCATTGTTTCCCATGGTACATTTTGTTAACCAGTAGTCAGCTCATGGAATAATAGAAGAGAGTAGCAGTCCATGGGGTGCAGGAACCATGGTTATACCAAAACAATCTATGGATAGTCTGCCAGTGCAAGTTCTGCTGTGATTATTGTCACCTGAACAGTGAGATCATAACCATTACTGAGACCATTGGTTACTTGGGACAGTGTTGATACTTTCTGACAGTGAATTTGAATTCTGAAGACCAACAGAAGACAGCATTTTCAGTACTGTTGAGGCACTTTCAGTTCAAGTTAATGTCATTTGGATTGAAAAAATGTGCCTGCGGCATTTCGGAGTTTACAGACAGAGTGTTTAGAGGTTTGAAACTGTGCCAATATCTAGTTTACTTAGACGATATCACTGTATTCTCAACAGACATCAAGCAGCATGTATGAAGGAAATGTTTCAGAAGTTGAGTACTGTTTGTCTGACACTGAGTGCAGAGAAGTGTCATTTTGCATTGGAAGAGGTATGGTTTTAAACCATGCAATTAGTAAAGAAAGAGTGAGAACAGACCCAAGACTAGTGCAATCTGTATGAGAGTTCACAGTCCCTAAATCAACTGAGGAACTGCAATCTTTTTTGGGATTCTCAAGTTACTACAGAAAACTGTTGAAAGATTTTGCTGACATACCACAACCACATAGACAGTGGCTAAGGAAAGGTGTGGCATGCATATGCACAGAAGTATGTCAGTGTACATTTGAAGAATTAAAAAGAGTTTTGACATCCAGGCCTGTTGTAGTATTTCCAGACTTTGTAAAGGAGTTTATCTTCTCATGTGACACATCTTCTCGTGCTCTGGGGTATGTTTTAGACCAAGAGATTAATAATGAAGAGCATTGTGTAGTCTATACAACAAGACAGCTGAATGCAGGAGATGTTGAGCCTCATGTATGATGCCACATATTTTAGATGTTATCTTCATAGAAAAAATTTCAGGTAGTCACTGACCACATTGCTCTGAAGTGGTATTGAGACTGAAGGACACACCTATCAGACTGACAAGATGGGACCTAACACTTAGTAAGTTTGACTATGAAGTAGTACATCAGCCAGGGAAGATGCACTTGATTAAGCAGGGAAGTAGCAGTGTTGAAAATTCTGGGTCATAGCCTTGTGGATTGGTAGGCAGCAAAGAACACTGACAGTGACTGTAAACAGTAGAGGACACAATTGCAGCTTAGCAGTTTAGCAGATGTAATGGACTGTTCTGCCACCAAACAAAGCTAGGGCTATGGATAGTGGCACCAGTGAAGTTTAAGGAAGGGACTCCAAAGGAAGCACATGATTACAAGTTATCTGGTCATCGAGGGTGCAGAGCAACAAACCTGGGAGTGGCTGAGAGATACTCATGGAGTGGAAAGAAAGCAGATGCAGATCAATATGTGAGAAATTCTGTACCGTGTACCCATCGAGCTGAGTTGAATCGTAAACAAGTACCATTGCACAGAATACCAAAAGCATCAAAACCATTTGAAACATATGGGACTGATGTATTAGGACCATTCAGCAGGAAACCGATCCTTATTAACATTAATAGGTCTTTTTTATAAGTATGTGGAGATGCCTACTACACTGAACCAGCAGGTAGTGACAGTCACACAAGCAATGGTTAACAACTGGATGTTGACATTTGAAGTACCAGACATGATAATAGACTGGCCTGCAAATTTCATGTCTGACATATTGAAGAAGCTGTGTTGGTTATTGTACATGAAGAAGATAAGAAGAAGTCCTCTTCATCCACAGGCCAGTAGTAGAACTGAATAGGTACATAGAATAACAAGGAAAATGTTAAATTACTATGTGAATGCACATCATATTGACTGGAATATACAAGGGTTGACTGAAAAGTAATACCTCCACCTTCATAACTCTTCAACAGTTGGCAGCATTGGTATGTGGCAGGTACTGGCTTTTTCTGTAGCCTCTTCTCTATAGCTCCAGTTGGCACAAAGCCTTAGCATTGAACGGTTGTGTAGTTAGAGTGTAAAGTATGGGAACCTGCGCAGACAGTCTGTAATGCGATTTAAGCAACGTGCAGTCATTGAATTCTTGACAGCAGGAGGTGTCATCCCAAAGGAGATTCATCAGAGAATGAAAGTAGTTTATGGTGATTGTGTTGATGTGAGTACTGTGCGTTGTTGGGCAAGTAAGTTTAAAGATGTTGGGATGTGAACATCTGACCTGCATGACAAACAAAGAGTTGGATGTCCTGTGACAGCAACCACCAAGTTTCACAAGCAAAATGTTGACAGATTGATTCAGGATGATTGTCATATCACTCAGAGAGAGACAGCAAGCACAACTGGCATTTCACAAGAATGTGTGGGTTTCATGATTGCTTTGCTTGGCTATCGGAAGATCTGTGCCTGATGGGTATCCCGGATACTGACTCCTGAAATGAAAGCGCACAGGCTTGAAATTTGCCAGGAACTCCTCTCACATTATGAGAATGAAGGTGACGCCTTTCTCCATTCAATTGTGACAGGAGATGAAAAGTGGGTACACCACTATGACCCAGAGACAAAATGTTGGCCTATGGAATATCTGCACAAACACTCACCCCCAAAAAAGAAATTCAAGACGCAGCCCTCACCTGGAAAAATTGAGGCCACAGTATTCTGGGATGTAGATGGTGCTATCCATGATGATTTCCTTGAATGTGAAACAATGATAAATTCAGAGCATTGCATCACAACACTGCAAACTCTGAAACAACGGCTAACAAGGGTCTGAAAGGAAAAGGGAAATGTTTTCCTGCAGCATGACAATGCCAAACCACACACTTCATGTGTCACCACAGCAAAACTTCAGAGACTGAATCTCACCTCCATACAGTCCAGATTTAACACCGTCTGACTTCCATCTGTTCCCGATAATGAAAGACGATCTGTGGGGATGTCACTATGTTTCTGATGAAGACGTTGAGTGAACTGTGAGATTGTGGTTGCAGAAACAGAGTGTCGACTTGTTCCATGACAGCTTCAGAAAACTTGTTCATCATTGGCAGAAATGTATTCAATTGGCTGTTGATTATGTGGAAAAGTGAATATTGGTAATTAAAGACCACATTCTAAGGATTATTTCTGCATTTGATTTATTAAAATATTCCCATCCAAACCCAATTACTGAAGTTGGTGACATTACTTTTCATTCAACCCTTGTATATCTACACCATATTGACTGGAATATATATCTAAAGTATTTTGTGTCAGCCTATAATTGAAAAGTATACTCAAATAATGGGTTGTCCCCTTGTGAGGTGGTGTATCATCATACAATGTTATCAGCATTTGATATGATAAAGGCAAAGAAACATAAAGCTGGAGAGTTGGTATGCGAGTTGTGATGTTACCTGAGGGCAAGTGCACAACCTGTTAGATCACATATCTGCACAGGAATTTGGTTGTTCCCATTACTTTGAGTCCTATACTAACCCAATAAATAATGCACCAGCTTATAAACACTCAATTAATTATTTAAAGCACATATGACTATGAAAACATCAATTAACCTGAATCATATTGGCCTGCTACATGTGATTAAGTGTAGCACCAATTGAATATCTGTCATTATTAAATATGCCTAATTTCTACTTGTGCCAAAACATGTGTATGGTAATTATTGTGGTAAAATAAAAAACACTGCACAGATTAAATATATGCATAAACATAAATGACACTCACATGAACTATCTCTAAATCAAATCATTCAGTTGTTGTTGTTGTTGTGGTCTTCAGTCCTGAGACTGGTTTGATGCAGCTCTCCATGCTACTCTATCCTGCGCAAGCTTCTTCATCTCCCAGTACCTACTGCAACCTACATCCTTCTGAATCTGCTTAGTGTATTGATCTCTTGGTCTCCCTCTACGATTTTTACCCTCCACGCTGCCCTCCAATGCTAAATTTGTGATCCCTTGATGCCTCAAAACATGTCCTACCAACCGATCCCTTCTTCTTGTCAAGTTGCGCCACAAACTTCTCTTCTCCCCAATCCTATTCAATACCTCCTCATTAGTTACGTGATCTACCCACCTTATCTTCAGCATTCTTCTGTAGCACCACATTTCGAAAGCTTCTATTCTCTTCTTGTCCAAACTATTTATCGTCCATGTTTCACTTCCATACATGGCTACACTCCATACGAATACTTTCAGAAATGACTTCCTGACACTTAAATCAATACTGGATGTTAACAAATTTCTCTTCTTCAGAAACGCTTTCCTTGCCATTGCCAGCCTACATTTTAGATCCTCTCTACTTCGACCATCATCAGTTATTTTGCTCCCCAAATAGCAAAACTCCTTTACTACTTTAAGTGCCTCATTTCCTAATCTAAATCCCTCAGCATCACCCGACTTAATTAGACTACATTCCATTATCCTTGTTTTGCTTTTGTTGATGTTCATCTTATATCCTCCTTTCAAGAGACTGTCCATTCCATTCAACTGCTCTTCCAAGTCCTTTGCTGTCTCTGACAGAATTACAATGTCATCGGCGAACCTCAAAGTTTTTATTTCTTCTCCATGAATTTTAATACCTACTCCTAATTTTTCTTTTGTTTCCTTTACTGCTTGCTCAATATACAGATTGAACAACATCGGGGAGAGGCTACAACCCTGTCTTACTCCCTTCCCAACCACTGCTTCCCTTTCATGTCCCTCGACTCTTATAACTGCCATCTGGTTTCTGTACAAATTGTAAATAGCCTTTTGCTCCCTGTATTTTACCCCTGCCACCTTTAGAATTAGAAAGAGAGTATTCCAGTCAACATTGTCAAAAGCTTTCTCTAAGTCTACAAATGCTAGAAACGTAGGTTTGCCTTTCCTTAATCTTTCTTCTAAGATAAGTCGTAAGGTCAGTATTGCCTCACGTGTTCCAGTGTTTCTACGGAATCCAAACTGATCTTCCGCGAGGTTGGCTTCTACTAGTTTTTCCATTCGTCTGTAAAGAATTCGTGTTAGTATTTTGCAGCTGTGACTTATTAAGCTGATAGTTCGGTAATTTTCACATCTGTCAACACCTGCTTTCTTTGGGATTGGAATTATTATATTCTTCTTGAAGTCTGAGGGTATTTCGCCTGTTTCATACATCTTGCTCACCAGATGGTAGAGTTTTGTCAGGACTGGCTCTCCCACGGCCGTCAGTAGTTCCAATGGAATATTGTCTACTCCGGGGGCCTTGTTTCGACTCAGGTCTTTCAGTGCTCTGTCAAACTCTTCACACAGTATCATATCTCCCATTTCATCTTCATCTACATCCTCTTCCATTTCCATAATATTGTCCTCAAGTACATCACCCTTGTATAGACCCTCTATATACTCCTTCCACCTTTCTGCTTTCCCTTCTTTGCTTAGAACTGGGTTTCCATCTGAGCTCTTGATATTCATACCAATCGTTCTCTTATCTCCAAAGGTCTCTTTAATTTTCCTGTAGGCGGTATCTATCTTACCCCTAGTGAGATAGGCCTCTACATCCTTACATTTGTCCTCTAGCCATCCCTGCTTAGCCATTTTGCACTTCCTGTCGATCTCATTTTTGAGACGTTTGTATTCCTTTTTGCCTGTTTCACTTACTGCATTTTTATATTTTCTCCTTTCATCAATTAAATTCAGTATTTCTTCTGTTACCCAAGGATTTCTACTAGCCCTCGTCTTTTTACCTACTTGATCCTCTGCTGCCTTCACTATTTCATCCCTCAAAGCTACCCATTCTTCTTCTACTGTATTTCTTTCCCCCATTCCTGTCAATTGCTCCCTTATGCTCTCCCTGAATCTCTGTACAACTTCTGGTTCTTTTAGTTTATCCAGGTCCCATCTCCTTAAATTCCCACCTTTTTGCAGTTTCTTCAGTTTTAATCTACAGGTCATAACCAATAGATTGTGGTCAGAGTCCACATCTGCCCCTGGAAATGTCTTACAATTTAAAACCTGGTTCCTAAATCTCTGTCTTACCATTATATAATCTATCTGATACCTTCTAGTATCTCCAGGGTTCTTCCATGTATACAACCTTCTTTCATGATTCTTAAACCAAGTGTTAGCTATGATTATGTTGTGCTCTGCGCAAAATTCTACCAGGCGGCTTCCTCTTTCATTTCTTCCCCCAATCCATATTCACCTACTATGTTTCCTTCTCTCCCTTTTCCTACACTCGAATTCCAGTCACCCATGACTATTAAATTTTCGTCTCCCTTCACAATCTGAATAATTTCTTTTATTTCATCATACATTTCTTCAATTTCTTCGTCATCTGCAGAGCTAGTTGGCATATAAACTTGTACTACTGTAGTAGGTGTGGGCTTCGTGTCTATCTTGGCCACAATAATGCGTTCACTATGCTGTTTGTAGTAGCTTACCCGCATTCCTATTTTCCTATTCATTATTAAACCTACTCCTGCATTACCCCTATTTGATTTTGTGTTTATAACCCTGTAGTCACCTGACCAGAAGTCTTGTTCCTCCTGCCACCGAACTTCACTAATTCCCACTATATCTAACTTCAACCTATCCATTTCCCTTTTTAAATTTTCTAACCTACCTGCCCGATTAAGGGATCTGACATTCCACGCTCCGATCCGTAGAACGGAGCGTCTATTATAATTACTAGTTCATGATATGAATATAATAGAGGGAAACATTCCACGTGGGAAAAATTTATCTAAAAACAAAGATGATGTGACTTACCAAAAGAAAGCACTGGCAGGTCGATAGACACACAAACAAACACAAACATACACACAAAATTCAAGCTTTCGCAACCAACGGTTGCTTCGTCAGGAAAGAGGGAAGGAGAGGGAAAGACGAAAGGATGTGGGTTTTAAGGGAGAGGGTAAGGAGTCATTCCAATCCCGGGAGCGGAAAGACTCATCTTAGGGGGAAAAAAGGACAGGTATACACTCGCACACACACACATATCCATCCACACATATACAGGCACAAGCAGACATATTCCCTCAGCATCACCTGACTTAATTCGACTACATTCCATTATCCTCGTTTTGCTTTTGTTGATGTTCATCTTATATCCTCCTTCCAAGACACTGTCCATTCTGTTCAACTGTTCTTCCAAGTCCTTTGCTGTCTCTGATAGAATTACAATGTCATCGGCGAACCTCAAAGTTTTTATTTCTTCTCCATGATTTTAATTCCTACTCCGAACTTTTTTTGTTTCCTTCACTGCTTGCTCAATATACAGATTGAATAACATCGGGGATAGGCTACAACCCTGTCTCACTCCCTTCCCAACCACTGCTTCCCTTTCATGCCCCTCGACTCTTATAACTGCCATCTGGTTTCTGTACAAATTGTAAATAGCCTTTCGCTCCCTGTATTTTACCCCTGCCACCTTTAGAATTTGAAAGAGAGTATTCCAGTCAACATTGTCAAAAGCTTTCTCAAAGTCTACAAATGCTAGAAATGTAGGTTTGTCGTTCCTTAATCTTTCTTATAAGATAAGTCGTAGGGTCAGTATTGCCTCACATGTTCCAACATTTCTATGGAATCCAAACTGATCTTCCCCGAGGTCAGCTTCTACCAGTTTTTCCATTTGTCTGTAAACAATTCACGTTAGTATTTTGCAGCTGTGACTTATTAAACTGATAGTTCAGTAATTTTCGCATCTGTCAACACCTGCTTTCTTTGGGATTGGAATTATTATTTTCTTCTTGAAGTCTGAGGGTATTTCACCAGTCTCATACATCTTGCTCACCAGATGGTAGAGTTTTGTCTGGACTGGCTCTCCCAAGGACGTTAGTAGTTCCAATGGAATGTTGCCTATTCCCGTGGCCTTTTTTTGACTCAGGTCTTTCAGTGCTCTGTCAAACTCTTCACGCAGTATCATATCTCCCATTTCATCTTCATCTACATCCTCTTCCATTTCCATAATATTGTCCTCAAGTACATCACCCTTGTATAGACCCTTTATATACTCCTTCCACCTTTCTGCTTTCCCTTCTTTGCTTATAACTGGGTTTCCATCTGAGCTCTTGATATTCATACAAGTGGTTCTCTTTTCTCCAAAGGTCTCTTTAATTTTCCTGTAGGCAGTATCTATCTTACCCCTAGTGAGATAAGCCTCTACATCCTTACATGATCATTTAACCATACAGTAAAGCTGCATGCCCTCGGGAAAAATTACGGCCGTAGTTTCCCCTTGCTTTCAGCCGTTCACAGTATCAGCACAGCAAGGCCGTGTTAGTGTCACAAGGCCAGGTCAGTCAATCAGCCAGACCGTTGCCCCTGAAATCCTAGGAAGTTCTGGTCTTACGTTAAATCAGTAAGTGGCCCGAAACAGCATATCCAGACGCTATGGGATGATGATGGCATTGAAACAGAGGATGACACGCGTAAAGCTGAAATACTAAACACCTTTTTCCAAAGCTGTTTCACAGAGGAAGACCGCACTGCAGTTCCTTCTCTAAATCCTCGCACAAACGAAAAAATGGCTGACATCGAAATAAGTGTACAAGGAATAGAAAAGCAACTGGAATTACTCAATAGAGGAAAGTCCACTGGACCTGACGGGATACCAATTCGATTCTACACAGAGTACGTGAAAGAACTTGCCCCCTTCTAACAGCCGTGTACCGTAAGTCTCTAGAGGAACGGAGGGTTCCAAATGATTGGAAAAGAGCACAGATAGTCCCAGTCTTCAAGAAGGGTCGTCGAGCAGATGCGCAAAACTATAGACCTATATCTCTGACATCGATCTGTTGTAGAATTTTAGAACATGTTTTTTGCTCGAGTATCATGTCGTTTTTGGAAACCCAGAATCTACTATGTAGGAATCAACATGGATTCTGGAAACAGCGATCGTGTGAGGCCCAACTTGCTTTATTTGTTCATGAGACCCAGAAAATATTAGATACAGGCTCCCAGGTAGATGCTATTTTTCTTGACTTCCGGAAGTCGTTCGATACAGTTCCACACTGTCGCCTGATAAACAAAGTAAGAGCCTACGGAATACCAGACCAGCTGTGTGGCTGGATTGAAGAGTTTTTAGCAAACAGAACACAGCATGTTGTTATCAATGGAGAGACGTCTACAGACGATAAAGTAACCTCTGGCGTGCCACAGGGGAGTGTTATGGGACCATTGCTTTTCACAATATATATAAATGATCTAGTAGATAGTGTCGGAAGTTCCATGCGGCTTTTCGCGGATGATGCTGTAGTATACAGAGAAGTTGCAGCATTAGAAAATTGTAGCGAAATGCAGGAAGATCTGCAGCGGATAGGCACTTGGTGCAGGGAGTGGCAACTGACCCTTAACATAGACAAATGTAATGTATTGCGAATACATAGAAAGAAGGATCCTTTATTGTATGATTATATGATAGCGGAACAAACACTGGTAGCAGTTACTTCTGTAAAATATCTGGGAGTATGCGTGCGGAACGATTTGAAGTGGAATGATCATATAAAATTAATTGTTGGTAAGGCGGGTACCAGGTTGAGATTCATTGGGAGAGTGCTTAGAAAATGTAGTCCGTCAACAAAGGAGGTGTCTTACAAAATACTCGTTCGACCTATACTTGAGTATTGCTCATCAGTGTGGGATCCGTACCAGATCGGTCTGACGGAGGAGATAGAGAAGATCCAAAGAAGAGCGGCGCGTTTCGTCACAGGGTTATTTGGTAAGCGTGATAGCGTTACGGAGATGTTTAATAAACTCAAGTGGCAGACTCTGCAAGAGAGGCGCTCTGCATCGCGGTGTAGCTTGCTCGCCAGGTTTCGAGAGGGTGCGTTTCTGGATGAGGTATCGAATATATTGCTTCCCCCTACTTATACCTCCCGAGGAGATCATGAATGTAAAATTAGAGAGATTAGAGCGCGCACGGCGGCTTTCAGACAGTCGTTCTTACCGTGAACCATACGCGACTGGAACAGGAAAGGGAGGTAATGATAGTGGCACGTAAAGTGCCCTCCGCCACACACCGTTGGGTGGCTTGCGGAGTATAAATGTAGATGTAGATGTAGATGTAAACTACTGAAAAGGCTGCTGCCCCTCTTCAGGAACCACAAGTTTGTCTGGCCTCTCAAAAGATACCCCCCATTGTGGTTGCACCTACGGTACGGCTGTATCACTGAGACACGCAAGCTTCCCCACCAACGGAAAGGTCCATGGTTCATGGGAGGGGGGGAGGGGGGGGGGACAGCAGTAATAGTAATAATAATCACCTTTTTTTACTTGTACCAGTTTCATCTCTAAGTTCTTCTATAATCCCTTTTGTAATATTCACTCTACTGGTGTTGCATCTGATTACTTTCTGGGTTTTCTTTTTGTTGTAGATTAGAGAAATTGTATTTTAACATTATAGATAAAATGATCTGAATGAAATTCCCCAAATCTCATCAGTTTAACATTCATAATTTCCTTGATACATCTTTTGGATATGGCTGTGTGATCCAAGTGAAATTCTCCTAGATTTGGATTTGGTGGTATCCAATTTTTGACTTTTCTTGGTAGTTTGAAAAAAATGTGTGAACATCTATTTTAACTGGCATGTTTTACACATATTGACTTTCATCATTTTTGTTTGTTCTAAAGGATGCTGAACACTGATCTATGGTATAATTTAAAATTTCTCTTCCTTCCCAGATAGCACACTGGAGTCACCAAGAAATATTTTAACATTGTTTGTAGATATGTTGGACATTTCAGATCCTAAAAGATCACAAAACTAATTTACTTAATGCAGAGCTGTTTCATTGTTTTCAGTTATGGCAGTTAATAAATGTATAGCTTTTATTCTTGAAATTTCTTGTTCACATGAACATTATTTCTAATTTTCTCTTAAAATCTGTTATACTATCTACATTTTTTTAAAACTGCAAACAATGTTCCAGACATTGACACCTTTTCCATTATTCTTACTGCTGACTTTCCTTTATAAATTCTGTAATGATATATATCAACGAAATTCTGATCTAAGAATTTCATTTCCCGCAGAGCTAAAATTTGTGTGAAGCTCTGTTGTAGAAGTAATTCCAATTTTTTCTGCTTTCCAATTTTCAGAAGAGAATTTACATTTAATATTCCAGAATAGAACTTCTCCTTATTATTATTATTGTTGTGTCATAACATCCCATATACCAAGTTAAAAATGCATAGATTACACTCACAATTTCACTACATCAGCAACACCGTCCACTGCTTGAAAAAGTTTACCTACTGTGCAAGGAGTTGCTCATGATAGAAGGCTACATACTTGCTTCATCTACAAGTACATGATCTTGCTGCAATATGAACATATAAAATCTTTTCAAAGTTCAGACTAAATTCATACGACTAAATTTTTGTGAGGTTTAGGCCAAGTACTACTCAGCCTGAGTGCCATCTATTCGGTGATCTTGTACTTATAAAATTGCCTTATCCATAATTTCTTGATCCATGGGCTGAAGTACAGTTGAATATCATAGGCATGACCTTTGAGGCTTTTTATCGTTTTATGCTTAAATACTTCAAGATGCGAGATAAACTGAGTTCCTATTATCCAAATTTGTCTTAGATTCATTTACTTGCACAGCAATTTTGTAAGTGTTTAAAGTAACATGGATTTGTAGCCTCACTGATGGCCAGAAACTTATTTTTCTTCGTCCTGCCAGAGTTTGGTGCACATGAGTATTGTATATTGTCTCAGGTTCTGAATATGGGAAGTTTCATTTGATACTTTAAAGGAATTTCCTAACCATGAGTTGGAAAAAAATGTTCATTTTATTGATACCATGCTATCAGAATTGTAAGAACATCATTCTACTGGTTGTTTGTAGATGGAATTAAATTTTTGGATTAACTGAATTCTCTTACTACTGCTTCACAAACTAATAACCAAATGGTCACCTGTCAGCCTAAATTAAGACTCAGTCTGTGCTTCCTGCCACCATAGCCTACATTCCACAAAATAATATAGATTAGAAAAAATGTCTGTGTTCTGTTCTCTTCCTGTAAGTAAGTGAATGATGTCACACACCACAGTATCATTACTTCCCAAGATGAACCCAATGTCCAGTATCAACAGACTAAATGACCCAAATTTTCTTCTTAAGTAGTGTCACTTCTTAAATTATGCATATACTCAAGAAAAGTTAGATTGTGCAGTTTCAACTGAGATGCAATATCACTAATGTAACATCCTAAATAACATTTAAACTAATGAAACCTACCACCCAGAAATATTTAAACTTGAGAAATGTTGAACAAAGGCTCAGTCTAAGCAAAAATTGGTTCTTTAGAGCAGTATTTATGGATACTGAGAGTGTTTACAAAAATTTTTGACTGAGTTAATTGAAGTGAAGATTGATTGCTCTGTTACCAAGGCTATCCTGCAGAAACATACAAAAATGCCAGGAAACTTGGTAAGGAAACAGTCACAGACATGTACCATTACTTTAGTTATATGCAAACACATAAAATGAAGTTTTAGAATCTGGTACTTACTTTCAGGCAACAGGGCCATTTGCTCATGCTTTGCTCACATTTTGTAGTCCACTGCTATGTTTATGAGTGCAACTTGTAAAACTGTTTAGGTTGTAATAGTGTTATTCATTATTTGCTTTCAGTGTTAGTAACAGTTTATGTACAATTTTAAACGAGGCTCTCTTATTGTAGGGCTTACTCCTCTGAGAAAATCTGAGATGATTTCTCTTGTTTTTATTTCAGTTTATTCTCATTCATTTTGTATATTAGCTAGTTCAAAAGTCTGTAGAAATAGGTTTTGAAATGACCAATTTACATTCATTTCTTCCCACATTTAGCACTCCTGTAGACGTTACCAGAGACATTTCCCAAATATCTTCAAACAGGTAATAATTGTTACTACCCTAAGGAAATATACTACCTGACAACTACTGCTACATGTAGAAACATATAAATAGTTTTCTTTTTAATTTCATATGCAGCTTCAGACATTTTGGAGTGTTATGATTTTATTGCACACTATATTCATTATGTTTATGTAATAGTAAATTAATGAACAGTTAGTTACCTGCACATAGTTTGCATAAACTATCATTTGTGGAGGAACATGTCTCACTCAGGTATTTTACCTCTGGATGTCCTTTTGGACATTCATATGGCCATAAATGTGAGCCTGGCTGCAAGGGAACATTTGTAACTGCATCTGTGCTATCTCCTTGGGGCTCTTCAGAATCATCAGCAAAATCATCCTCTTGATCAGCATCTGGAGGATTGTCCATTTGCTCATCCATAGGCTCATCTGGCTGGTCAGGAGGAGGCTGAACTGGTTGCCCATCTGGGGGTTGATTTGATTGCTCAGATGAAGGTTTATCTTGGTGCTCGTTTCCAGGATGATCTGGTGGCTCAGTTTCAGGTCTATATGGTTGTTCACTTTCAGGGTGATCTGTTTGTTCACTTTGTGGCTGCTGCGACTCCTCAGGTTGAAGTGATTGTTGTGGTTTATTTGGATGCTCGCCATTACCTCCTGCAGTATGAGATTTTGTTTTCTTAGAAAACCATACCTGTCCTTTAATGTAACCCCTTAAGTCTATTGCAGAACCTCTGTAATAATTCTGTTGAAATGGTACATCTCCAGCCACTTGTGATGTCAAAACAAGAGCCAAAACTACTCCCAGAATAATGCTGACCCAGGTGTTAATGTTTGGTCTCAAACACATGAGCTGCATTTCAAGTCTTCTCCCTGTGAGGGAAAAAATTAAAACTGATTTGTATATAAGATAAATAACAACATAAATTCAAATTAAGATCATTTTTTGTAGACACTGATAATGAGTGCATTTAATAAATCCCATCAAAATCATTATTAATACAAAATTTTTATTGTATAATACTGAAATACTTTTAAGGGTAACATTATTATAGGTTATGTGTAAGTCAAAAATTAACTTGAAATTTTTCAGGAAACTTATACAAAAGGTTTCTAATTACTTGAAATAAAATCTGAGTGAGTCTGAATGAGATATAAAAATTGTTGGTACTTAATTATGTAAGTAATTATAAATGTGAAGAAGATGCATATATTTTATAGTATCAAAACAGCACAACAAGCAACTTTATTGTGTGCATTTTAGGTTAGGTACTGTTCTGGTATCATTTTATCCCCTTAATATTTCATTTGCTGTTGCACACCAAAAATGACTGATGTCACACTTTCACGTAAGCCTGAACTATAATGTTATTGTGATGGTCAGTATGTGATATATATGTGGGAGGAAGTAATATATATTTTTAGACTTGTCTTGAACCACATATTCTTGGAATTTCAGTAGTAACTGTTTCTTTAATGCATAACACACTTTTGTAGCATCTCAGGTGGGAAGTTATTTAGCACTTCTGTGAGGCATGTTAAAGTATCCACAAAACTATTATAAATTGCACTGCTCCTCTTTGAGACAAATTTAAAATTCAATAGACTAGTGATTCCTGTTCAAGAATCAGCAGCTTGTGCTATGGGTTAATTACACTTCCTTAGGATTCTTCTAATAAATCTCAGTGTGGCATATGCCTTTGTAATCTTTCTATCTTAAATAATTCATGATGGGTACTGTGGATATTTAGAAAATGATGTAGCATAATAATAATGTATTTTTTCATATAAACTGGTGTCCAGAATTGAAGCAACAAACTGCTATTTCCCCATCCTGTGTCTAATTCATGATATAATTGAACAAACTGTCGAAGATCACCGTACAACCGTGTTCTCCATGGAAGATGGCATTCCAGTCATTGCACAACCACAACATTGATGACATCAGGGCACCTATCAAATGGGATAGTGTTACATCCACAATCACTGTGTACACAGTCACAGATGGTGCAGACTGGCAGAGAGGAGACATCTACCAGACTCTTTGCTGTAGAGGGCCATAGGAAGAATGGAACCAGGACATACGTAAACTGATGTGCCCTGATGGTTTAATGTGAATTGTTCTGTTGTTTCTTGGATGTGGCAACAGTTTACAGAGAACAAAACCGTATCCCAAAGACCAGGGCAGGTTCAACCATATGTGACATCAGAAACAGAGGACTGTTATTTGGCTGTAAGGACACAACAGTTCAGCCTTAGTACTGCATGGAAACCAGCATATGACCTTGAAAAATCTTCTGAATATGTCGTAGCAAGGCAAACAGTGTTTAGAAGGCCTCAACAGATTGGCCTTCATTGTCAGAGACCTGCTGTATGTGTACCTCTGACGCATCTTCACAGAAGGGAATGACTAGAGTGAACTTGTTAACATACCACCTGGATGGTCAAACAATGGGCCAATGTTCTTTTCACAGATGAGTCCCAATTTGGTCTGAAGAGCAATTCTCAATGGATTTGCATCTGGAGGAAATGTGGAACACTATTTTGAGACCAAAATATTGTGGAAAAAGCCCGATATTGAGGAGGATCCCTAATGGTGTTGGCAGAGATTGAATTGAACACTCAGAAACCTCTTCATAAAATTCTGTCGGTGAGTCGGCAAGCATTAACTGCTGTCAAGTATCATGATGAAATCATGGGACCTTATGTGCAGTTTTTGTGAGGTGCTAAGGGCCCAGACTTTGCACTGATGGATGATAATTCTCGACCTCATAAGAGGCACGTGTCCATAGAGCATGTCTGGGAGCACTATGGAGACAGGTTACATCACATCAGCATCCACTGACCACTCTCCAAGACTTGTGAGCAGCTCTGTAGGAATAATTGGTGTTATTACCTCAAAAAAAGAGTGATGACATCATTCACAGCATGCACCATCATTGTCAGGTCTGTATTGCTGCCAGAGGTTGCCACACCCAATATGGAGCACATTAACCAGGTATTGGACTGTTTGTACAAACCTGTTAAGTTGAAAAAAGCGAAGAACAATTTTGTCTGTCATTGCACATGTTGCAGTTGCTTACATCCTGTATTTTTTACATTTTTTCTACTTTACTGTCATCTGTTTATACTGCCCTGTGGCAAAAGAAAAGTAATGTTTCGAAATTTCCCTTTGTTGCTTTAATTTTGGACACCAGTGTATTTAGATACATTGTGTCACACTTGGTCATAGTGAATGTCTTCTGACAGTCTTTGTATCAAGAACTGGTCAGCTCCAAATTTTCCTAAATCTTCCAGCAGTTTTATGGGTTTGGAAAGAAATTTTCATGTGATAATTAAAAGTCCTTGTAGTGACTTTTCATTATTGCAAGTTACTAGTAAAACCTGAAGTCACTGATCACCACAACATAATTTTCTGCAATTGTAAAACACTCATCTTAGCACAGGATGAGTTTTGTATGCACCTGCCAATTAATTCTTTTACCTTCCATCTTAACAATGATCAGTGAAATCTTGATACTCCACATAATCTGCAAAACACTGTAATGATGACTGTTTCTTCATATTAGGTAAAAACTAGTTATTTGTTTATTTGTTGATCTTTTGGTCACTGTTTAGAGCAATACTGATTATATCAGCATACATTTACATTACAGCTACGGGGTAAATTACAATCTGAGCACATACATTATTATTTTATGATAGACTAATACATATATGGAAAATAATTAATGAAAACATTGGCAAAACAAACATTTTAATATTAATTTAATTTACTACATATAGGCAACCAATTTCAATTTCTGTTGCAATGGATGAGACATAAGAAGAATTTTAAATTTACTTTTCTTCAATAGGTGAAAATCCAGGACTGTAAAGAGGTTAATGAATCAACTCCTGTTTGATGCTGTTAGTGTTCTCAAAATTTTATTGGCTGCATGTAGATGAGTGTTGTCATGCAGCGAAATGATGCAGAGATTCAAAAATACCACATCAATTGTTTTCAATTGTTCATTTAAAAAAAAAAAAAGATTGCTGTACACTGATGAATTGATTGATGTGTTTCAGAACTAAATTTGCAGTATGCCTTTTCTGTAATGAAATACAGTGATCATAACCTTCCCCCAGAAAGATGTCTAGCTGCAGTTCAGAGATTTCCATATTAAATAGGTATAAGCCCACTTCGTAGACAAAGTTCTCATGCAGAATCCATGTCTGATCACTTGTAACCCTGTATCTGAGGAAACATCCACCTTCCCCTGTGTACTGTAGCAAAAATGTGAAAGGTGAGCCCATTCTGTGGGTCTTATATTCACCATAAAGAGATTTCACCATTCAGCAATTGCAAAGCTCTCTGAAGCCCAATCATATCACAAATCATGAGAAGAATGGTGTTACAATTCCACAGATGTGAATAGACATTTAATCCATATTCTTCACAAATCCATTGGGCCCCTCTAATGGTCATGCACTTCATGTTTGATTGTGCACATCACTTCATCACTCAGAAACATGTGTCACCATTATCACATAGCACAATCACACATTTCCTCCATAAACCTCTCTAATACTGCACTGAGAATGTCAAGGGCATCTTTTTTCCCCATAAAATGAGTTATTATGTACACTTAGCAGCTGCTGCAGTTTGTAGCAGTATTGAACTTTTCAAACCTTCATAACACAAGGAAAATGTCACAGTAACATTCCCTCTTAGGCTAACGTATATTCCAAGAAGTTCTGTGTCCAGTAGTTGGAAGATAGTGCAGGTAACATCCATCTTCAAGAAGGACACCAGTATTGATCCACAAAACTACTGTCCAGTTTTATTAACATTCACCTACTGTAGAACCCTAGAACATATTCTAAGTTCAGACATAATGAGCTATCTGAAACAGAATGATCTGCTCCATGCCAACCACAATGTGTTCTGAAAACATTAGTCGAGTGACATTCAACTGATGCTTTTCCACGTGACACTAGGAAAGCCATAGATCAAGGAATTCTTGTAGCTACAGTACTTCTTGACTTACAATAAGCATACGACTGAGCACCACACCAAAATTTATTAAGAACAAATTATTATATGGTGTATCAAAAAAAAAAAAAAAAAAAAAAAAAAAAAAAAAAAAAAAAAAAAAAAAAAAAATATATATATATATATATATATATATATATATATATATATATATATATATATATATACCATTAATCATTAATTTGAATCCAACAATTACGTTTGTTATTGTCACTGTTGCATTTCGAAATCTTTTCTGTCGTCTTATTTTCCTCTTTCTGTTTTTGCCGGTAGTTTCACTTTGTATTCACCTTCTCCTTTTTACCGTAATCTGCTATACTATTTTATCCCGCCTATATATACTAAATAATACGTAACCCACTTCCAAACCATAACTAAAAATTTTTTTGCCGCTTTCAGCACTACCGCCGCAATAATATCCACCGTTTCTAGTTCACAAACAGCTCCTTTCACCTTTTAAACAACCATTTCGGCCAGTTCTAAAAAAAAAAAAAAAAAAAAACCTCTTTCCTGATGAGGCAACAGTTTGTTGCGAAAGCTTGAATTTTGTGTGTATGTTTGTGTTTGTTTGTGTGTCTATCGACCTGCCAGCACTTTCGTTCGGTAAGTCACCTCATCTTTGTTTTTTTTATATATATATATGTGTGTGTATATATATATATATATATATATATATATATATATATATATATATATATATATATATATATATATATATATATATATATAGTTATAATAGAGGGAAACATTCCACGTAGGAAATATATATCTAAAAACAAAGATGATGTGACTTACCAATTGAAAGTGCTGGCAGGTCGATAGACACACAAACAAACACAAACATACACACAAAATTCAAGCTTTCGCAACAAACTGTTGCCTCATCAGGAAAGAGGGAAGGAGAGGGAAAGACGAAAGGATGTGGGTTTTAAGGGAGAAGGTAAGGAGTCATTCCAATCCCGGGAGCGGAAAGACTTACCTTAGGGGGAAAAAAGGACGGGTATACACTCGCACACACACACATATCCATCCACACATATACAGATACAAGCAGACATATTTAAAGACAAAGAGTTTGGGCAGAGATGTCAGTCGAGGCAGAAGTGCAGAGGCAAAGATGTTATTGAATGACAGGTGAGGTATGAGTGGCGGCAACTTGAAATTAGCGGAGATTGAGGCCTGGTGGATAACGGGAAAAGAGGATATATTGAAGAGCAAGTTCCCATCTCCGGAGTTTGGATAGGTTGGTGTTAGTGGGAAGTATCCAGATAACCCGGACGGTGTAACACTGTGCCAAGATGTGCTGACCGTGCACCAAGGCATGTTTAGCCACAGGGTGATCCTCATTACCAACAAACACTGTCTGCCTGTGTCCATTCATGCGAATCGACAGTTTGTTGCTGGTCATTCCCACATAGAATGCGTCACAGTGTAGGCAGGTCAGTTGGTAGATCACGTGGGTGCTTTCACACGTGGCTCTGCCTTTGATCGTGTACACCTTCCGGGTTACAGGACTGGAGTAGATGGTGGTGGGAGGGTGCATGGGACAGGTTTTACACCGGGGGCGGTTACAAGGGTAGGAGCCAGAGGGTAGGGAAGGTGGTTTGGGGATTTCATAGGGATGACATAGGGATGAACTAAGAGGTTACGAAGGTTAGGTGGACGGCGGTAATTTTTCCCACATGGAAAAATAGAGGGAAACATTCCACGTGGGAAAAATATATCTAAAAACAAAGATGATGTGACTTACCAACCAAAAGCGCTGGCAGGTCAATAGACACACAAACAAACACAAACATACACACAAAATTCAAGCTTTCGCAACAAACTGTTGCCTCATCAGGAAAGAGGGAAGGAGAGGGAAAGACGAAAGGATGTGGGTTTTAAGGGAGAGGGTAAGGAGTCATTCCAATCCCGGGAGCGGAAAGACTTACCTTAGGGGGAAAAAAGGACGGGTGTACACTCGCACACACACACATATCCATCAACACATATACAGACACAAGCAGACATCGTCTTTTCCTCTCCCTCCCTCCCTCCTGACGAGGCAACAGCCCGTCGCGAAAGCCTGAATCCTGTGTGTATGTTTGTGTGTCTATCGACGTGCCAGCGCACTCGCCCGGCAAGTCACATCATCCTTGTTATTAGATATATTTTTCCCATGTGGAATGTTTCCCTATTATGTATAAAAAAAAAAACAAAGATGAGGTGACCCACTGAACGAAAGCACCAGCAGGTCGATAGACACACAAACAAACACAAACATACACACAAAATTCAAGCTTTCGCAACAAACCGTTGCCTCATCAGGAAAGAGGGAAGGAGAGGGAAAGACGAAAGGATGTGGGTTTTAAGGGAGAGGGTAAGGAGTCATTCCAATCCCGGTAGCGGAAAGACTTACCTTAGGGGGTAAAAAGGACAGGTATACACGCACACACACACACATATCCATCCACACATACAGACACAAGCAGACATATTTAAAGACAAAGAGTTTGGGCAGAGATGTCAGTCGAGGTGGAAGTGTAGAGGCAAAGAAGTTGTTGAAAGACAGGTGAGGTATGAGTGGCAGCAACTTGAAATTAGCGGAGATTGAGGCCTGGCGGATAACGAGAAGAGAGGATATACTGAAGGGCAAGATCCCATCTCCGGAGTTTGGATAGGTTGGTGTTAGTGGGAAGTATCCAGATTACCCGGACGGTGTAACACTGTGCCAAGATGTGCTGGCTGTGCACCAAGGCATGTTTAGCCACAGGGTGATCCTCATTACCAACAAACACTGTCTGCCTGTGTCCATTCATGTGAATGGACAGTTTGTTGCTGGTCATTCCCACATAGAATGCATCACAGTGTAGGCAGGTCAGTTGGTAGATCACGTGGGTGCTTTCACACGTGGCTCTGCCTTTGATCGTGTACACCTTCCGGGTTACAGGACTGGAGCAGGTGGTGGTGGGAGGGTGCATGGGACAGGTTTTGCACCGGGGGCGGTTACAAGGATAGGAGCCAGAGGGTAGGGAAGGTGGTTTGGGGATTTAATAGGGATGAACTAACAGGTTACGAAGGTTAGGTGGACGGCGGAAAGACACTCTTGGCGGAGTGGGGAGGATTTCATGAAGGATGGATCTCATTTTAGGGCAGGATTTGAGCAAGTCGTATCCCTGCTGGAGAGCCACATTCAGAGTCTGGTCCAGTCCCGGAAAGTATCCTGTCACACGTGGGCCACTTTTGTGGTTCTTCTGTGGGGGATTCTGGGTTTGAGGGGATGAGGAAGTGGCTCTGGTTATTTGCTTCTGTACCAGGTTGGGAGGGTAGTTGCGGGATGCGAAAGCTGTTGTCAGGTTGTTGGTGTAATGATTCAGGGATTCCGGACTGGAGCAGATTCGTTTGCCACGAAGACCTGGGCTGTAGGGAAGGGACCGTTTGATGTGGAATGGGTGGCAGCTGTCATAATGGAGGTACTGTTGCTTGTTGGTGGGTTTGATGTGGACGGACGTGTGAAGTTGGCCATTGGACAGGTGGAGGTCAACGTCAAGGAAAGTGGCATGGGATTTGGAGTAGGACCAGGTGAATCTGATGGAACCAAAGGAGTTGAGGTTGGAGAGGAAATTCTGGAGTTCTTCTTCACTGTGAGTCCAGATCATGAAGATGTCATATGTCTGGCCTTCAAAAGTGAAGAAGTTGTGGGTCAGGATGAAGCTGGCTAAGGTAATGAGGAAAGAGGTTTTAGGTAGGGTGGCAGGTGATCGGCGTGAAAGGAAATGCTCCATAAGGAAGTGGCATCAATGGTTACAAGGATGGTTTCTGGGGGTAACAGATTGGGTAAGGATTCCAGGCGTTCAAGGAAGTGGTTGGTGTCTTTGATGAAGGATGGGAGACTGCATGTAATGGGTTGAAGGTGTTGATCTACAGGCCAACCGTAAATTAGAACAGCATGCCACCCTCCACCTCAAAAAACTATCCAATCTCCTGGTTTCCCACCTCCGGAATGGCAACTCACTCACCCTTCACAACCTTTCCAGCAAACCTCAACCTCCTCTCATTGCACACAAACCCAGTCTCTCCCATCTACTCAATCTCCCACTTCCAGCTCCACTCCCTCGAAAACCTCAAAATTCCGATCAACACAATCTGGAACCACAACACCCTAATTCAGTAGTTAACCTTTCCTCCAAACCTCTCTCCCAATCCGAAACCTCTGTCCTATCCAAAGGCCTCACCTTCAGCCCCACTCCCAGATTCAACCGAACAGCCCTCGTCACAGATTTACTGTCCTACACCTTTACTCTCTGCTGGAAATATCACTTTGCCACGAAGAAAAATGATCCTAATCCTACTCCTAATGATCCAACTTCCCAAGACACCATCCAAATTGAACCCTGCCTGGAACAGTTCCGTCCTCCGTCACAGCGGGGCCCACCTCCTCTTCCTCAAAATCACCCTCTACAAACCTTCCAGGAATTTCTGACTTCCAGCCTTGCATCTCAATCCTTCTTAAAAAACCTTAATCCTACACCCAACATCACCACTGCTGAAGCCCAGGCTATACGTGATCTGAAGGCTGACCGATCCATCGTCATTCTTCCGGCAGACAAGGGTTCCACAACCGTGGTACTTGAGCGTCGGGAGTATGTGACTGAGGGACTGCGTCAGCTTTCAGACAACACCACATACAAAGTTTGCCAAGGTAACCCCATTCCCGATGTCCAGGCGGAGCTTCGAGGAATCCTCAGAACCTTAGGCCCCCTGCAAAACCTTTCACCTGACTCCATCAACCTCCTGACCCCACTGACACCTACCTTCTACCTAAAATCCACAAACCCAATCATCCCAGCCGCCCCATTGTAGCTGGTTACCAAGCCCCCACAGAACGTATCTCTGCCTACGTAGATCAACACCTTCAACCCATTACATGCAGTCTCCCATTCTTCATCAAAGACACCAACCACTTCCTTGAACGCCTGGAATCCTTACCCAATCTGTTACCCCTGGAAACCATCCTTGTAACCATTGATGCCACTTCCTTATACACAAATATTCCGCACGTCCAGGGCCTCGCTGCGATGGAGCATTTCCTTTCACGCCGATCACCTGCCACCCTACCTAAAACCTCTTACCTCATTACCTTAGCCAACTTCATCCTGACCCACAACTTCTTCACTTTTGAAGGCCAGACATACCAACAATTAAAGGGAACAGCCATGGGTACCAGGATGGCCCCCTCGTACGCCAACCTATTCATGGGTCGCTTGGAGGAAGCCTTCTTGGTTACCCAGGTCTGCCAACCTAAAGTTTGGTACAGATTTATTGATGACATCTTCATGATCTCGACTCACAGTGAAGAAGAACTCCAGAATTTCCTCTCCAACCTCAACTCCTTTGGTTCCATCAGATTCATCTGGTCCTACTCCAAATCCCATGCCACTTTCCTTGACGTTGACCTCCACCTGTCCAATGGTCAAATTCACACATCCGTCCACATCAAACCCACCAACAAGCAACAGTACCTCCATTATGACAGCTGCCACCCATTCCACATCAAACGGTCCCTTCCCTACAGCCTAGGTCTTCGTGGCAAATGAATCTGCTCCAGTCCGGAATCCCTGAATCATTACACCAACAACCTGACAACAGCTTTCGCATCCCGCAACTACCCTCCCGACCTGGTACAGAAGCAAATAACCAGAGCCACTTCCTCATCCCCTCAAACCCAGAATCCCCCACAGAAGAACCACAAAAGTGCCCCACTTGTGACAGGATACTTTCCGGGACTGGACCAGACTCTGAATGTGGCTCTCCAGCAGGGATACGACTTCCTCAAATCCTGCCCTGAAATGAGATCCATCCTTCATGAAATCCTCCCCACTCCGCCAAGAGTGTCTTTCCGCCGTCCACCTAACCTTCGTAACCTGTTAGTTCATCCCTATTAAATCCCCAAACCACCTTCCCTACCCTCTGGCTCCTATCCTTGTAACCGCCCCCGGTGCAAAACCTGTCCCATGCACCCTCCCACCACCACCTGCTCCAGTCCTGTAACCCGGAAGGTGTACACGATCAAAGGCAGAGCCACGTGTGAAAGCACCCACGTGATCTACCAACTGACCTGCCTACACTGTGATGCATTCTATGTGGGAATGACCAGCAACAAACTGTCCATTCGCATGAATGGACACAGGCAGACAGTGTTTGTTGGTAATGAGGATCACCCTGTGGCTAAACATGCCTTGGTGCACAGCCAGCACATCTTGGCACAGTGTTACACCGTCCGGGTAATCTGGATACTTCCCACCAACACCAACCTATCCAAACTCCGGAGATGGGATCTTGCCCTTCAGTATATCCTCTCTTCTCGTTATCCGCCAGGCCTCAATCTACGCTAATATCAAGTTGCTGCCACTCATACCTCACCTGTCTTTCAACAACTTCTTTGCCTCTACACTTCCACCTCGACTGACATCTCTGCCAAAACTCTTTGTCTTTAAATATGTCTGCTTGTGTCTGTATGTGTGGATGGATATGTGTGTGTGTGCGAGTGTATACCTGTCCTTTTTTCCCCCTAAGGTAAGTCTTTCCGCTCCCGGGATTGGAATGACTCCTTACCCTCTCCCTTAAAACCCACATCCTTTCGTCTTACCCTCTCCTTCCCTCTTTCCTGATGAGGCAACGGTTTGTTGCGAAAGCTTGAATTTTGTGTGTATGTTTGTGTTTGTTTGTGTGTCTATTGACCGGCCAGCGCTTTCGTTTGGTAAGTCACCTCATCTTTGTTTTCAGATAATAATCAGGTTCGTTAGTGAATATGCAGATAAATCTACCTTAGTTGAAATGAACTGATACAGACAAATTTTCATTTTCTGAGAAAATAATTTTTTAAATTTTGTTCAATGCTATTCACAATGGAGTCAAAGGAAATGGCTATTGTTGAAAATTCATTACAAAATGCAGTATACCAAGATCTCAGAAATCCAAGTTTCACAACAGTTGAAGGTAACGCGCCAGTTCGTGAACTGGCTAATGTCTACCAAAGCAATGCGCAAGGATGGTGGTGTCCCACTGTCAAAAAAGGTTGATACTGGTAATATAACTAATCAAGATGTCACTTTTATGATACTCAATGAGACAATTTCTCATTTCTCACCGGGAAACTTTTTTTTTTTTTTTTCAAATAGTGAAACTGAAGCGCGCAACAACGAAACTTCCCTTGTTAATTTGCTCATGATGTTGCAAACGCAAGAATAGGAAACAGTTCATGAAAGCAATGTAAATACTAGTGAGACAAACAATTAGACACAACTCATGCAACTAATAACACAGCAGTTTACATAACAACAGGAATATCAGGAAAGTGTAACACAGCAACTTAAGGATGTAACACAACAGTTTACAAAACAACAGGAATTTGAGGAAAGTGTAACACACCAACTTAAAGAAAATATAGAACAACAGTGTGCAAGGCAAAATCAGGCATTTAATCATTTCAAGAATAGTATTAGTCAACAGTTCCATGATGTGAGAAAATTATACACACTGAATTATCTGACATGAACTATTCGGGAAGTTGACAGAGCTAGGTAAACAACTAAAACAATAAATAATTACTGATATATCCTGCAATATAACTATGTTAATGGAAAGAGTCTCATCCATAGACAATAAATAGGAACAACTTGCAGGTGATGTACAAAACCTTAGTGAAGCATATCCTCAAATTCAGGAAAAACAATCCCAAGCGGCTGTGTGGGTAAAAATTGCGACAGATGCAATCAGCGAGCTGCAAGATGTATGCAAAAACTATAAAAGTCTAAAAGTAGTCCAGTTAAGTTTCGAGTCAAAATTGCCAAAAAAACAAAGAGATAAGATACGTGCAGATGTAAAGGAAATAACTGAAAAAGTTGAAGCCTGGATGCTGGGTAAGGGCAGCATCCTTGCTGAAATGATTGTGTCAGAGTGCAAAATTTATGTAGATGCTGTAGAAAAAGCTTTAAAGGAGAAAGAAAGTCAGCTTCTAGCTAAAACAGATTCAGGTTTAAAGGAAGCAGAGGAAAGGTTATGAGGCAGTATTGCTAAAACTAGTGACATTCCAAAACAACATTTGACTGAAAACAAACCCATGCTTTTTGAGAAGTTAGATACTTTCACTGGTTACCCACAACATGGGGCTAGCCCATCGCAGGAAAATAGTGATGGTAGCAGAATGCAACAACACTTACAGCTGTAGCTATTGAGCACGCACAATTTCTATGACCTACGCCACAAGCGAACACAAAAACACCTGTCACTGACAGTGCGGTGTGTTTGTCAACATTATTTGCAGATGAGGGATTACTTAGGCATCAACAATTCCCATTGACAATTTCCAGAATTTACCTCTGAAGGGAAAAGAACAAACCCCACGGTCTTTATCATAGAATTTTGAAATGTTTTACCTTGTACCTGGACTGAACCCCAGGAAATTAGATTTGTTGTTGGATACACACAGGGTGATGTTCTGCTGTGGGCTAAGGACATGGCAGAATGTTGCCATTAATATGAACAGTTTGAGAGAGCCTTTCTGGATAAATATTGGTCTGTGGCCATACTAGAGAAGCTCAGACATGAAGTACTCAACCCAGCTCCATCCAATAGCAAACACGGAAGCTTAAGGGGCTGTGTTGAAAAATATTTGAATAAAACCAGATACAGGATGAACCTCTTTCTCAAGTAGATGTGCTGAAAATTTTTAAGAGCCATTTTCCTGCCCACATTAGGGAAAAACATTACCATTCTGGAACATGACACCGAATGCTTTCTATTTGTACTGGACTCAACAGATTTGATATATGAAGAGAGGCCAGTACAACCCAAGCCTGTTAATACACAAGTAGTCCTACAGATATTTACAGACTAACAAGTAAACAATAGATTCATAGTACAACAGGGATGGCAACCTTACCCCACACAGACATATGGTGATGGCAATGGTAATCACAACAACAATGGACAAAGCCATAAATTCAAGGGTGGATATAAAAGAAATGTGCACAAATTTAACAAAAACAACTACAGTGGGCAAGCAGCATATGGCAAGCCTCTACAGTATGTACAGACACAAGCTACCAGCAATAATCAACCAATGACATGGCAAACACAAAACAATACCAGACAGACAAATAATCCACAGACAGTGGAATTTGGCCATCAAAGTAATGCACATATGCCAAATAATGCACAAAAGCAAAGATAATTTCAGTCATGAGCCTCATAGGATATTAATTGGCATAATCAAAACACCAACAGTCCATATAGTACAAGTTATGTCTAACCCAGTCACCAGTGATAACGTGATGCTGGAAAACATGAACTGGTCATGGCAGGCCCTCATTCTGTGACCGAGGAGAGTGGGCGCACGAGCTTGATCAACACTTGCTTTATCGGGTACAATCATGATAGCGATGTGAAACATGATCTGTATCAAAGTAATGAGGATACATAGAAAAGCTTGACTGAGAGCAAGGTACAATCTACTATTAAAGCCAAAATATTTGACCTTGATGTACCCATTGTGCTCAACACAGGTGCTGCAACTAATTTGATGTCACAGGTATTCTTTCAAGAACTGAAGAAACATGGACATATACCCACACTGCCAGTGCAAAATTGCAAGGTACAAACTGCCACTGGTCAGAAATTGAAAGGAGTCAAAATACAAACCTTAATTTCCATGCAATTAGGACAGTTTTCTGTACAATGCAATTTTTTGATAGTAGAGAAATTAATAGTTGATTGTTTAATTGATATGGATAAACATAGGACATACCAAGTACAAATTGATACAGGAAATGGCTAATGACATTTCACTGTAAAAAAAAAAAAAAGAAAGAAAGAAACAATTATATGTAATAGACCTAATCAGGTAAAGTACTGGTAGACATAAAACTGAAGTTACTCACAACTTTGAAGTTCAGTTGGTAAATCCCACAGTTATGTTTGTCAAAACATACAGTAATGAACAGTTGGCAGCAAAAGAAGTAAATGTTAGCACAATAAGCTCAAAGGTAAGTGAATCAAAGCGCTTGTCTCAAGAACAGCAAGCAGAACTTAGGGAAATGATACTTGCTTACATATGTGCATTTAAAAAAAGACCAGGTTTCATTAATGATTTTGTGTACAAAATGAAAGTATACCCTCACGAAACTTTTTGCTCTACCTCATATGCTATACCATGGACAAAGAGGGAAGCAGTAAGAAAAGATATTAACAGGATGCTTTAATGGGGCATAATACAACCATCATTTTCCCCCTTATTGTAGTTCTATTTTGGCTGTGAGTGAGCCAGATGGCAAGGTGTTCTTGGTCTTCTACACATGTAACATTAATAAGACTATTGTCCCGGTCCAAACACGCCCAGACAATTTAGAGGAACCTTATGAAATTCCATGATACTAAATTTCTTACTATAATCAACCTCCAGTCTTCATATTGGCAATAAAACTACATGAAGAAAGTTGTTGGAAGTATACTGCCTTCATATGTGAGGGTGGGGGGTGTGGTGGTGGTGGTGGGGGGGGGGGGGGGGGGGGGGGGAAAGGTCTGAAATTCAAGTATTACCATTTGGATTGAATGTAAGTGCAGGTGTATTATGTCTGCATTGGACAGAGCACTAGGACATGAACTTTTGAGTAAGGTAATAGTATACTTGAACAACCTTTTAGTCACTGAACCCACTTGGGTAGAACATTTAAGATTGACTGAACAAGTATTGAGCCACTTTTCCAAATATGGAGTAACAGAAAATCTCAATAAATCTAATTTTGGACAAGAAAAGGTAAAATTTTTGGTACACTTAATTTCTTCAGAAGGCAGATTGAAAGACCCTAAAAAACTTGATGCCATTAGGAACTGCCCTGTTCCTCAAAACAAGAGACAATTAAAGGCATACTTAGACCTAACTTCATTTTTCAGAAAATTCGTCCATAATGAACTTATGAACAGTGATGCTTTACTCAATCTTTTCTGGAAAAACAGGCCTTGGTTATGGGACAAGCACTGTCAAAACAATTTTGAGAACATCAAACAAGCATTTTTATCTCAGCCACACATGAAGAAGGATTTTTGTTTAAGCATTGAAACATCTTCTCAAGGTTTGGAGGCATGGCTTTTTCAAATGGTGGAAGAAGAAGGATACCTCATCCCAAAAGTAATTAGCTTTGGAAGCCACACCTTATCTGAAGCTGAACATTCGTCTTCAGTTACGGAGTTGGAGGGTTTTGCTGTAATTTGCTCCTTTAAAAATTTTGAATATATCCTTGGGAGTAAACACATATCAGTCCCTATCAGTTTTGTTAACTTGTAAATTACTACACCAACAGATAGCCATGTGGTGTATGTATCTTCAACATTTTGATTTTAAAACAGTACACATAAAAGAAGACTAAAACATAATAGCTGATGCTCTTTCTCAATTACCACAATACTTAGAGGAATTCAATGATCTCTAAGAGCAGGAGGTGAAATAAGAGCTATGTTGATGGAAGGCAAAACACTCTGGCCATACTATGTCCATATGTGTAAACAGATGGATAATTAGAGCAGGAAGACAAACAATGGAGTAAGGTAAGAGTGAAACTTATGTAAAATGGTGATGAAAAGTTAAAAAGGTTTTTCACTATTCACGAAGGTGTTCTGTTCCATAGGAACCATTCTGAACAAGAACAATGGCCCATTTGTTTGCCAGAGGAATATGTGGATGATTTTATCTTATACATCTCTTTACAGTCAGTACCACCATTTGACTGTTGTTTATTTACAGTGTTACATTTACACTTACACAATCATGATTTCGGCTTCAAAGTGCCATTATGGAGTGTTTTAAGTGTTATAAATTGCCTAAGATGACATACTGTCGTATTTTAATACAACAGTATTTTAATACGACAGTATGCCATCTTAGGCAATTTATAACACTTAAAACCCTTGATAATGGCACTTTGAAGCCGAAATCATGATTTTGTAAGTGTAAATGTAACACTGTAAATAAACAACAGTCTAATGGCAGTACTGACTTTAATGGAATATATTATGACTGTGGCCCCACATTATGAAAAAATTATTATCTTACACACACACAATACTAGGGGCCATTATGGCACTGAAAAATGCACTGACAAAATAGGTAAATATTGTTATTTCCCCAACCTTAGATGAAGTGTACTACAGGTGGTAAGAAAGTGTATTGTTTGCCAGAAAGTGAAACTTTCTAACATCTCCAAACCTCTAGAAAAGGTACCCTTAAATGTGGCTGGACCCTATTCCATAGGTGAGGGAGGAGTAAAATATATAATAGGTCTGTATGATATTTTCACCAAGTACGTAAAATTGTATGCTGTAAAGAACATTACAGCCTGTTCAATTATAAGATGAATCAAAGAAAATTATTTTTCAAGAGTAGGAAAACCATAAGTTAGATGTAAATTTAAAGAGTTTGTAGAGTCCAATGAAATCAAACCCCTTTAAGTATCCAAATTTCATCCCAAAGCATCCCCCGTAGAAAGGGTGTTTAAGGAATTAAACACATATGTGAGGACCTTTATACCCCCCTTGTAAATATACGAAGTGGGATGAATATGTCACTGCCTTCTTACAAGTTGTTAACAACCTTCCCCATACATCAACTGGGTTTACATCAAATGTTCAATTGCAAACAAGTAGATGAGTGGGAGAAACCTCTGCCCAAGATACCGATACTGGTATTATCACTGCATGATAAAATATGACAAGCAGTAATCATCCGTGAAACCAGGGCTAAATATAGGAAAGGAATCTATGACAGAAAGCTGTAACATACAACATAATTTTATGTAGGATAACAGATGTTCCGTAGAGCACATCCCAAATCCACAAAAATTGGATAACTGAACTGTAAGTCGCAACTAACATACACCAGACCATACATAACTACTAAAATCCCCTGCCTGGTAGCATACAGATTTGTACACACAAACACGGGTAGAGACAAGGGCCTTTACCCACACAAAGACTTGAGAATGTTTATATATTGAGGAAGGGCTGTGTACTATCTAAATTGTACATATGTATAATAAAATTTGATTTAGGATGTTGTAAAATCACATTCCATAATTTATGTTGCTAGTTGATAAGGAAATTTTTTTTGTATTTCTTCTTGTATGTAAAATGTTTAACAATATAATGAGTGGCTGTAGCAAAGAATAATTTTATTTTTATGTGTTAGAGATGACAATACTTTAAATACAGTGCTTCACCCTGCACATAGCCCAGTTGTAAACAAATAAACGAACTTGTGAAACACACAGTGGCTGGATGGGTAAGGACAGTGACTTAGGAAGGTTGAGACCAGCAGAGTTAAGGGAACGTAAATGTATTGCAGGGAAAGTTCCCACCTGCGCAATTCATAATAGCTGGTGTTGATGGGAAGGATCCACATGGCACAGGCTGTGAAGCAGTCTTTGAAATGAAGGATATCATGTGTTCAGCAACAGGGTGGTCCGCTTGTTTCTTGGCCACAGTTTTTCGGTGGCCATTCAGGTGGAGAGACAGTTGTCATGCCTAAATAGAATGCAGCACAGTGGTTGCAACTTAGCTCTTAGACCACATGACTGATTTCACAGTTAGCTCTGCCTTTGATGGGATAGTTGATGTTAGTGACCAGAGTGGAGTAGTTGGTGGTGAGAGGATGTATGGGACAGGTCTTGCATCTAGGTCTATAACAGGGGTATGACCCATGAGGTAAGCGACTGGGAGTGGGGTTGTGCAAGGATGGACAAGTATACTGTGTAGGTTCAGTGGGCGGCAGAATACCAGTGTGAGAGGGGTGGGAAGGATAGTGTACAGGACATTTCTCATTTCAGGGCACGACGAGAGATAATCAAAACCCTGGTGGAGAATGTTACAAGGGCAATGCTCCTCTGTGCTGGACGTTGGACTTTGGGAGGTGGTGGGAGACTGCAAAGATAAGGCATGGGACATTTCTTTTTGTACAAGATTTGGAGGATAATTACGGTCAATGAAGGCTTCAGTGAGACACTCAGTATATTTGGAGAGGGACTGCTCATCACTGCTGATGCAGCAACCACAGGTGGCTAGGTTGTACAGAAGGGACTTCTTGGTATGGAACGGGTGGCAGCTGTTGAAGTGGAGTTACTACTAATGGTTAGTAAGTGTGATATGGGCAGAGGTACTGATGTAGCCATCTTTGAGGTGGAGTTCAACATCTAGGAAGGTGGATTATTGGTTTGAGAAGGACCAGGTGAAGCAGGTGAGGGTGAAGTTGTTGAGGATTTGGAGGAATGTGGATAGGGTGTCATTATCTTCGAGCCAGATAGCAAAGATGTCATCAATGAATCAGATCCAGGTAAGAGGTTTAGGATTCTGGGTTTTTAGGAAGGATTCCTCTAGACAGCCCTTGAAATAGGTTGGTAGAGGATAGCCATACCCTAGATTTGTTTATAGATAATTCCTTCAAAGAAGAAGTAATTGTGGGTGAGAATATAGTTGGTCATGGGCTAGAAAGGAGGTTATTGGTTTGGAATCAATAGTGGTAAGGCCATGGGCATTAGGAATGTTATTGTACAGGGAGATGGCATCAATAGTGACAAGCAGGGCACTGTGTGGTAAAGGGGCAGGAGAGTCGGTGGAGGAAATGGTTGGTATATTTTATATAAGAGGGTAGGTTCCGGGTAATAGGTGTTGGTCTATGAGAGCAGAGAGTCTGTAAGTGGGGGCACAGTAACTGGTTACAATGGGGCATACTGCAAGGTTAGGTTTATGGATTTCGGGAAGTATATAGAATGTAGGAGTGTGGGGAGTGGATCTGGGATGGAACTAAGAATTTGAGTAGTGATTGGAGATCTTACTGGATTACTGCAATGGGGTCACTGTGGCAAGGTTTGTAGGTGGAAGTATCTCACAGCTGGCGGAGTCCTTCCTCCAGGCAAATAAATAAATGTCGTATGACTAGGGCCTCCCAGCAGGTAGACCGTTTGCCGAGTGCAAGCCTTTCGATTTGACGCCACTTCGGCGACTTACACGTTGATGGGGATGAAATGGTGATTAGGACAACACAATACCCAGTCCCTGAGCGGATAAAATCTCTGACCCAGCTGGGAATTGAACCCAGGCCCTAAGGATTGATATACTGTCACTGTGACCACTCAGCTACCAGGGGTGGCATTCTCCACCAGGTAATCCTTGTGGTTCAAAACAACAGTGCGGGAGCCTTTGCCCATTGGTAGGATTGTAAGGTTGGGATCAGTTTTTAGATGGTGGAATGCAGTTCCTTATGCAGAGGAAAGGTTTGTTTGCATGTTGAGGAATTTGGGGAACAATGGTGGGGCAAGGTTCGAGGTCAAGAAATTCTGGAAAGTTAAGAGGGGGTGGTCTGGGGGCAACGGGGGTGGATCACAGTTGGACAGAAGAGTGAACTGAGTTAGACAAGGTTCTATATTGGTCTTTGATCAAGTCTGATTGGTAGGGTTCATGGCAAAAGTGTTTCCACTGTAGAGACTGGGAGAAGAAGAGGAGGTCTTTAACAAGTCCTGCGTGATTTAATTTGGAAGAGGGGCAAAAGGTGAGGCCTTTGGAAAGCACTGATATTTCTGTGGGGCTAAGTCTTCTGGAGGAGAGGTTCATTACTGTGTTTTGGGTCTGTTTAGGTTCTGGATTCTGTGTGGTAGTGGGAAGGATTTGTAGAGGGTAATAAGTGTAGTAGCTCTGCGAAACAGGCTTTGTCAGCTATGAGGGGACATGGGAAGGTTTGGGGATTGTTGTAGAGGTGGTGGACAGTGGTACTCCTAGGTGGGAGTAGGAAATGAGCAGGATGGAGAGGTTTTTAAGGTGGTGTTGTGCATTTTGCTCAAGTTCCTGCAGGGCAAGGGCTTCAATATGTGTTATGGGTTCCAGGAATTTGGGATTGCATAGCAGGAGAATTTTGCAGATGAAGTGAAGGTACTACAAGGAGGTGTGGGCTTGGTTGATATGGTTCTGCAGGACTATGTTTGTGAGGGTTAAGGTTCAGTGGAGTCTGAACAGGTGGAGGTCATTGTGGAAGAAGGGGTGGAAGGCTAGAGGGGAGTAATTTGATGGTAAGGCCATTAATTGGGATTCCATGAGCCAAGCAGCTATGCAGGAACAGTATGTGGGACTGGGATCTTTTTGGTATTGACGTAGATGGAAGGAGCAAGGATCCATGGTGGTGAAAAAAAAAAAAAAAAAAATTGTAAATAATGTAGAATTACTGGACCACCCTATTGCTGTATGTTGCTGCCAAACATGATATCCTTCATTTCAATGACTGCTTCACAACCTGTGCCATATGGATCCTTTCCACTAACACCAGCTTTTCTGAATTGCGCAGGTGGGAACTTTCCACATCCTACATTCCTGTAACCCTCCTGGCTTCAATCTTCGTTAGTCACTGTCATTACCCATCAAGCCCCTTCCCTGTTCCCATTACAGCACCTTACAGGCATCATTCCACCACCACACCCAGCCTTTTTATTTCTCTACTTTTCCATTACTTCCCCCACCCCCTCCCCACCTCTCCACTGCCCACCATCTAACCTGCAGCACTTCACCATACTATCCCTCCCCCTCCACTCCCCAGCCTGCTCCTTATCCCCACTCAGTTGTCACTCCCATCATGCACTGGTGCTGCTGGTCGCAGAGTGGTTTCAGTTGCCTGAGACTGCAGTCATGTGCATGAGTTGCATTTGCATGAGTGTGTGTGTGTGTGTGTGTGTGTGTGTGTGTGTGTGTGTGTGTGTGTGTGTGTGTTTGTGTGTATCTATTGTTGATGAAAGCCTTAATTGCCTGAAAGCTTTAATTATGGAAGTCTTTTCGTTGTGCCTATCTGCAACTCAGCATCTCCACTATATGGTGAGTAGCAACTTTCCTCCTCATAATAATGAAACAAAATTGTAATTTAACAAAATGTTCTAAAACAAAATGCAGACTATAGTGTATATAAGTGATGATAATGTCTTGTCAGCAGATGAATATGATAAGTGTATTTTGTAATTGTATTTTTTTTATGTGTACAGTATGTGGAAAGGGCACTACAGAAACTTGATGTAATGCAACTGTATGAAAGATGCTCAAAAACAAAGCTTAATAACAAACAAAACCTGCTGCAAAGTGTTAAGTGTGCATGTGATATTTGTGACTGTGGGCGTGATAAACTAGAGATGGAAAGCTTTGTGTAACATGAATTTTCTGTGCTCAGCAACATAGCAAAAGTAGCAAGAAACTTACCTTGTCAACAGATGTTGGATGTGTGGCTGGTTTCCCCACTGAATAAGTCAGAGCAAAGAGATGAAAATAAATTCCTCAGGATGCTGATATGCAACCCAGTTGTCACCGCATCAAAGATTTCACTAAGGATCGCACCACCGAATATGAGCTTCACAATTTTGTGCAGTTAAAGCTATTGTAAACGCATAACATGGACATTCTGGCTTTGTACTAAACATGTGAGTGTGAGCTGGGATGATAACAGACACATGCTCCGCAAGCTAAACACTGTGCAGATGCTGAATGGCAATGGGATTATGCAGTTACAGTGAGCACTTTTTTAGGAAAGAAAACTTACCTACATATGTGTTAAAAGAAGCTGACATGACCATATAAACTGATAACCTTATAGGATAACTCCAACGGCCGAAAATAAAGGGCTATGCCCATACTGGCCAGGGTTATCAACCCTCAAAAAGAGAAATAAGCTCAGACACTGTGCACCTCCATAAGACATCAGTGCATAGTGGGAGGCAATTATGATGATTCACAGTGGGAGGCAATTACGATGAATCATTATTTTTCTTTTTTTCTTTCTTTCTTCATTCTTTCTTTTTTGTGCATGTAAGCTATGTATATATAAAATTAAAGTAATGAGTCGTTTTGTGGCAGAGATAATGTATTGATACAAAAAAGAGAAGAGATACTCTCTTCAATTGATTAATTTCTGTATCTTCACCTGTTTGTTTCTATAAGTGGTAGGGGGCGGACATACGACTGCCTCCATCGTACCAATATTGTTTAAAAATGTGTACTCCAAACATATATTAAGAAGTGTTATAAAAGTTATTAGTAAGGTCAAGTTTATTCATATATTTACATCAATCACACCTGTCTTTTCATCATTTTGCCCACACTGAGAATCGTGCATCAGGAGGCTCGAAGCATACAGGAGGAAGGTGCGATCCTGTATCAGTATTATCATAACCAGTGCTACACACAATGGTACTAATGTGAAGCAGTACATAACTCAAAATCTGAATATTGATCTTAAATGTATTGGCATTGAAGGTCTGTTGACATTAGTGCCACTTAAAGTTCACCCAGGATATGCGTACAGATTTATAAATTACCTTCCAATTTCTTTCAGTTATTCCTTCCAATCATTTTTTCAATTATTCAAGCAGAAATAATTAATCAGTTTCCATTATGTGCCTGCCCATCTATATGCCACTATTCATGGTGCTCACAATCTGCCCTGTCATGACTGAGGAAATAGTGAAAACTTTGGAAATCAGTCATGGATCGATTTTCAACATCTTACATGATGAAACTTTCATTCTGCAGCATAGTGTGTGCTGCTATGAAACTTCCTGGCAGATTAAAACTGTGCTGGACATGACCCATGACCCATCCTCACAGCTTTACTTCTCCCAGTCCTCATCTCTTACCTTCCAAACTTATCAGAAGTTCTACCATGAAACATGTATAACCAGCACTCCCCCCCCTCCACCCCCCTCCCAAAAAAAAAAAAAAAAAAAAAAAATTGTATTGCAAACATATGCCTTAGTTTCATATGGGATGTTTCCAGAATGAAATTTTCATTCTGCAGCAGAGTGTGCACTTGTATGAAACTTCCTGGCAGATGAAAACTGTGTGCTGGGCCAGAACTCGAATTCAGTACTTTTGCCTTTCCTACACAAGTGCTTTACTGTCTGAGCTACCTAAGCATGATTCACGACACATCCTCACACCTTTGCTTCACCAGTACCTCATCTCCCACTTTCTAAACTTCCCAGAAGTTCTAGCACTCCTGCAAGTTTAATGGGAGACCTTCTGGTGAATTTGGGAGGTTGGAGATGAGGTACTGATGAAAGTAAAGCTGTGAACTCTCCTGGAAGAAAGGAGTGCCAGTCCTGCAAATTTTGTGGAAGAAACTTCTGACAAGTTTGGAATGTAAGTGATGAGGTACTGGTGGAAGTAATAATGCTGCGAGGACAAGTGTGAGCCTTGCTGGAGTAGTTCACTCAGTAGAGCACTTGCCCATGAAGGCAAAGATCCTGTCTCAGTCCAGCATACAGTTTTAATCTGCCAGGAAGTTTCACCTCGTATGATACTTTGAACATGAAAAAGCCTGATGATATCTGAGACTCTTCACAACTACTAAAAAACATCAATGAATTAAGACAGCAGCATATTGTAGCTGTGTCAGGCCAATCAATAAGACTCCTTTAGATGTCATGGACAGGTCATGAGTGTATCAGTCTGACCATGGAACAAAACAGCAAAACAAGCACTAGAAATGTGTGGGTTCACCACCATTAAAAAAGAGAAAGTCACAGCCCTCAAGGCGCGAGGTAGTGTTGACTGTTTTTTGCCACTATCGTGATGTTAATAGATTATGCATGTAAGGGGCAAACATCATATGAGCATACTGTTGAAATCTGATGGGGTTATGGGAGACTGTGATGAAAAAGCATCACAAAACTGTCCAAGGGAGTGTGTTTGCTCAGCAAAAATGTTCTGGGTCTTTCTGCGTAGGACATAGTCACACACATTGTTTCTTTATGTTGCCAAATTTTGTCTAACCCCCCCTCCACCATCCACACCCTCCCCCTACAATTTTCCATACATTTCACTCACCTCTATTTTCTCAGATGATGAACCCATTGCACGGTGGTCATTCCCAGTAAAATGACAAGGCTATTTTTGAGGTAGAACATTTCCTGAACAGACAAAATGCAGACATGTACAACCAAGTTTTCTCTGAAATTACAATCATAACAAAAAATGAGTCACATTGAAGGGTGAATACACAGAGAACTAACACTATCACAAAAAATTTTATTGTTGCAGCTTGATTTTTTTCGAGGTTATGATTATATCTCATAGTTTCTATGGTTAAACAGGCCTCTGTTGATGTAGATGTAGTTAACTACACTACTGGCCATTAAAATTGCTACACCAAGAAGAAATGCAGATGATAAACGGGTATACATTGGACAAATATACTAGAACTGACATGTGATTACATTTTTACGCAATGTGGGTGCATAGATCCTGAGGAATCAGTACCCAGAACAACCACCTCTGGCCATAATAATGGCTTTGATACGCCTGGGCATTGAGTCAAACAGAGATTGGATGGCATGTACAGGTACAGCTGCCCATGGAGCTTCAACACGATACCACAGTTCTTCAAGAGTAGTGACTGGTGTATTGTGATGAGCCAGTTGCTCGGCCACCATTGACCAGAAGTTTTCAATTGGTGAGAGATCCGGAGAATGTGCTGGCCAGGGCAGCAGTAGAACATTTTCTGTATCCAGAAAGGCCTGTACAGGACCTGCAACACACGGTCATGCATTATCCTGGTGAAATGTAGGGTTTCGCAGGGATCGAATGAAGGGTAGAGCCACAGGTCATGACACATTTGAAATGTAACATCCACTGTTCAAAGTGCCATCAATGCGAACAAGAGATGACCGAGACATGTAACCAATGGCACCCCATACCATCATGCCGGGTGATACGCCAGTATGGCGATGACGAATACACGCTTCCAATGTGCAATCACCGTGATGTCACCAAACACGGATGTGAACACCATGATGCTGTAAACAAACCCTGTATTCATCCGAAAAAATGATGCTTTGCCATTCATGCACCCAGCTTCATCGTTGAGTACACCATCGCAGGCGCTCCTGTCTGTGATGCAGCATCAAGGGTAACCGCAGCCATGGTCTCCCAGCTGATAGTCCATGCTGGTGCAAACATCGTCGAACTGTTCGTGCAGATGGTTGTTGTCTTGCAGACGTCCCCATCTACTGACTTAGGAATCGAGATGTGGCTGCATGATCCGTTACAGCCATGTGGATAAGATGCCTGTCATCTCGACTCCTAGTGATACGAGGCCTTTGGGATCCAGCACAGCGTTCCATTATTACCTCCTGAACCCACCGATTCCATATTCTGCTAACAGTCATTGGATCTCGACCAATGTGAGCAGCAATGTCGCGATATGATAAACCACAATCATGATAGGCCAGAAACCGACCTTTATCAAAGTCGGAAACGTGATGGTATGCATTTCTCCTCCTTACACAAGGCAGCACAACAACGTTTCACCGGGTAATGCTGGTCAACTGCTGCTTGTGTATGAGAAATCAGTTGGAAGCTTTCCTCATGTCAGCACGTTGTAGGTGTCACCACCGGTGCCAACCTTGTGTGAATACTCTGAAAAGCTAATCATTTGCATATCACAGCATCTTCTTCCTGTCGGTTAAATTTCGCATCTGTAGCATGTCATCTTCATGGTGTAGCAATTTTAATGGCCAGTAGTGTATCTTCATTGAAAAATGCTGATGCAACCAACCAAACATCAACAGCAGCTGTTGAAGAAGCAGCAGTTTTTATTATATTTATTTATCTATTTACTTACTTTTAATAGCAATGCCTGAGATAATTTACAGTATTAAATTTATGTGACCTAATCAATTGTAGCATTAATCAGCACAGAGGTAATTTATTGTTAATGTTTTGTGCAGAATAAGTTTCTAAGAGGTGCTTCTCTTTTGTTAATATATATCACAACACATTCAGCATTCCATATTCCACCTTTTTCCTTTTTGACAGAATGTAGAATAAAAGTATGGTTTAACAGCCAGATGCAAGTCTTTCAACTGGATGCCACTTTGGCAGCTTCCATGTTGCTAACCTATCCCAGTAACCCTACCAGAGAAAGTAGACCTACTTTTTAATGTGGAATCTGAACTGTGTGTAATTCCTGCTGAATTTTCATATCATTGAGAGGTGAAGGCTAGGTGAAATGGAGCTGAAATATTTCCATGACTTGACTGTGCTTTAATCCCAGAACCTTTAGATTTCCTGGTGCATAGTTTACCACTAAATCACCAGGATCTATGAAAGATAATGAATAAATTAATTAATGAAAACTGATCTAATTCCAGATGGGTGGTGATATCACATGCAGTTTGGTGGAACCGCCTAATGCCTGATAAGATTACTTCAAACAATACCCCCAGCTGCATAAAATAAAAGTCGCTCTTGCTTTTTAAAATAATGGTATCAACAATATTATGAAAAGGATAGAGTGCTGCTAAGAGTTAAGACTACAAGTTGAAGACAGATGCAATGGAAAGACTGTTTCATATTGATCTTTCCGTGAGAACCTTATTCAGAAAAGAAAACACACACACAAGCAAGTGCACCTTAAACACAAAAGATTGTTATCTATAGCCACTCTGTCCAGAAGGTGTTTTCTTTTCTGAAGAAGTCTTTGTGTGAAAGCTCAATGTGTAACAGTCTTTTTGGCGCGCCTGTCTGAAACTCAATTTGTCATCATTATGGCAAGTAGCAGTCTATCCTTTTCATAATATTATTGGTATTTCAATCAGGATTTTCAATTGCTTAATATAATAGTATTATTTTTGTTGTTTGGTATTCTTTATTGTCAGTGGAAATTTATCTAGAACTCATGAAGATTTATGAGTCTGGTCCTTCATTTGCAGTGGTTAATAAATGAATGATGTTAGGCCAGTATGGTTGTGGTTCTTGAATATGATGTACATGAATGGCACACCAAAACTGCAACTACACATGAAACAATATGGAAATTCACACCATGCATGTCAACTACACAGGTGCTATGAGCTCAAGCAGTCACATAAATAATCTTGTGGCTGTGCCACTTCATTTGCCATGATCAAAATATAATGTGCAATTAAAAAATTGAGATGGACTTTAAAATTTCTAACACTGTAAAACATAACGGTTTATTGCAAATGTGTTTATACAAAGGCAACCCACAAAACATTCCCCCCTTTCTTCCCTGTCTCTGGTCGAGTCAGTGGCGGTCCCCAAAATAACAGTGCAAGTACAGGGTGGTCAGTGTTTTAACACAGCTGCTCCCGTGACGTGTGGCCAGTTGGCAAGTCCAGTTGCTGTGCCTGTGGCATGGGTAACAGAATATTTTCAGTAAATATACAAGTAGTATGCTTTGTCTCATATGATATTTCTGGTATGCATCACATTGTTGTTGTTGTTGTTATTGCCTTCAGTCCAGAGACTGGTTTGATAAAGCTCTCCATGCTACTCCATCCTGTGCAAGCTTCTTCATCTCCCTGGGGATGGGCTCTGATCATGCCTGAGAAATGCACGACGTGAAGGCAATTTCTCAAGACTGTCTCAGGTATGCTCGAGAAGTTTACAGTGCTGCGCTCTCTGAGAAATTGCGCAAACCTTCAGTACACGAAGCACTGAGCTGCAATGGCCGTATTCGTCATACATACGTGCACGGAAAACTTTGAAATTCTATGATTGATATCAACTGTACTACCATTATTAATGTCCACTGAAGTATTAGTATATGTCTCATAAGACAAAAATCATAGAATTGTTGTTTAAAACAAAGCACAGAATTTGCATGAAACAGAAACTTTATTCTTACAAAATAAATTACCTTGTACAGTCTGCATATATGCATGCATGCTTAAACATAAAAGAGAACTGCTATAGCCTTTTATGTACAGAAACTGCATACATGCGTTTACTTACTGAAGAAAGAAAGGAAACAAAAGTTGTTCAGGAGAAGGCATTTTTGCATCCCATTGCTGCACTGCCGTCGATTTTTGTTTAGAAATATGATTTTATTAACCAATTGGCCTTTTAGTCTGCTTCTTTGTTTGTTTATAAGGAGTCCTGTTTTCGAAAATATTCTTTCACTGGGAACAGAAGTTGCAGGTATTGCAAGATATTTTTTTGCCACGGCAGCTAGATCTGGGTAACTGTTTTTTATTTTTTTCCCAGTAGTGTAAATGATTATCCATTGTAGGTACGGTTCTTCCAAATATCACTGTATCTCCAGGTCTATGCTAGCACAACCACTTTTCATTAGATTTTTATTGGAAACCTCTTCATCGAAAGAAGCCCATAAGGAACTACTGGCATTTTGTGTGAAATGGTACTCATGGCTAGCGTCGTTAGCAGCTGAATGAGTAGATTGTACGGTCTCTGCCACGTTTGTGCACTCTGCAATTAGGCTTATATTGGCATGTTTTGAATGAATGGGAGTCGTAAATGGTAACATTTTGAATCTTGGGTCGAGAACTGTGCAACGGCATGTACTTTGCTTGTTTCTATTAATCCTGGCCAGGCTATTAGTGAGTTGTGCAGATGTTGCTGTAGCTCTTGCACTGTCATGGTAGCCCACTTCCCATTGCATATGGTTAGGATTAGCTGTCTGATTATTGGAATAGCTTTCAAAAGAGAGGTCTAATTTTCAGTTGAGATTTCACTTGTTACCACTTCAAATGGCTCCAGTACACATAAACATTCGCTCAAAATTCGCCACTCATCAGCTCTACATCTGAATGCAAAGATGATAAACAGGTTGCAATGCATTCCTTTTGCTCCACTAGACATTGTAACATATAAAACAAACTGTTCCATCGAGTTTCAGTTTCCTGAATCAGTTTATGAACAGGTTTTTTCGTTAGATCCTGGATCTATGGAGTTTTTCATTAGCATTGCAACTTGTTTTAAAATAGCTAACAATTTTTCTGGCGTTTCCCGCATTATGCAGAGCTTACTGTTGCTTTTCAAAGAACTTTCAACTAAATTGATGCTGTGTGCTAAACCAGGCACATGTTGCATATCTATGTTGCTACTATGAATAAGTTGTACGGCTGCCGTCATGTTACTGGCATTGTAAGTTGTGATGCTTACAACTTTGTTTTCAATGTTCCATTTTGAAATCACGTTATCTAACGCCTCACTAATATTTAGCGCTGTATGCTTTTCTGGGAAACGGAATGTCTCAAGAGCTAAAGCTTTCAGGCATCAACTAGTGTTAATGAAATAACCAGTTAATATATGCCTCACTATTGAGTGAGGTCCAAATATCGCTTGTTAAAGAAACACAAGTAGAGTCTTCCACAGCCAAGTTTACAGCCTCTTTCTGTTTACGGTTGTTGTTGTTGTGGTCTTCAGTCCTGAGACTGGTTTGATGCAGCTCTCCATGCTACTCTATCCTGTGCAAGCTTCTTCATCTCCCAGTACCTACTGCAACCTACATCCTTCTGAATCTGCTTAGTGTATTGATCTCTTGGTCGCCCTCTACGATTTTTACCCACCACGCTGCCCTCCAATGCTAAATTTGTGATCCCTTGATGCCTCAAAACATGTCCTACCAACCGATGCCTTCTTGTAGTCAAGTTGTGCCACAAACTCCTATTCTCCCCAATCCTATTCAATACCTCCTCATTAGTTACGTGATCTATCCACCTTATCTTCAGCATTCTTCTGTAGCACCACATTTCGAAAGCTTCTATTCTCTTCTTGTCCAAACTGGTTATCGTCCATGTTTCACTTCCATACATGGCTACACTCCATACAAATACTTTCAGAAACGACTTCCTGACACTTAAATCTATACTCGATGTTAACAAATTTCTCTTCTTCAGAAACGCTTTCCTTGCCATTGCCAGTCTACATTTTATATCCTCTCTACTTCGACCATCATCAGTTATTTTACTCCCTAAATAGCAAAACTCCTTTACTACTTTAAGTGTCTCATTTCCTAATCCAATCCCCTCAGCATCACCCGATTTAATTTGACTACATTCCATTATACTCGTTTTGCTTTTGTTGATGTTCATCTTATCTTTACGGTACTCATCCTCAATCATGAGGTGCAACTTTTTTCAATTTGGTATCGAGTATCGTGGGTCCAACAGTGAAACAAAACGTCGAAAACCAGTGTCCTCGACGATTGAAAGCGGTTGAAAATCGTCTGTTATCATGACCACTAGTGCTTCATCTAGCTGTTGTTGCCGTTTACTTCCCTCTATGAAGATAAACGTAAGATTTAGATGAGTGCTCGTCAAAGGGGATATGTTATGCTCGACAACTAGTACAATAACATTTCGTATCGTATCATGCAAAAGCTAGGTTTGATTTTGGGGTATGTTGTATGTTATCAGAGTATGATTAAAAAATTAATATTTATTAAGCGTAGCGGACTGCTTTGGACACTATCCAAACTTTTGCACGGAATTCACCTTTTGTACCATACATACCTGGATATTTTGTCTGCCTCACACTATTGGAAGAATGAGCCTCTGTATCCACGGACATCGCTGTTTTATTGCTCGATAAATTATGCAGTTTAAGATGTCTAATGTAGCCCGTTGTATTTTTTGATACATTATGGAGATTTTTACGACAAATGTTGCAAGTAACGTTATCTACATCCTCCGTAAAGTATTGACAGCACCATGATTTTCGCTTTCGAGTGTCCATATTGATTTGAATAACAACTTTACTCGAATGAAACCTGAGACATATGATTTACGAGTGCAGCGAGCAGCGAGCGTGTTTGTCTAGCGGTGGCATTCAGTTCATAAAACAACAGCAGCACAGCGTATGTTGTCGCAGCCACCTGGCACGCAGCGGCACACACCGTCAAGCCATTTCTCATGAGTTTCTCGAGAATTGCTTTAGAACTAGAGGCTCGAGGAAGACTGGGTGTGCTTGAGTCGCCACGCCTCATTCCCTTAACTGCATCTCCCATTTTACTGCAACTTACATCCTTCTGAATCTGCTTAGTGTATAAATCTCTTGGTCACCCTCTATGATTTTTACCCTCCACACTGCCCTCCAATACTTAATTGGTGATCCCTTGATGCCTCAGAATATGTCCTACCAACTGATCCCTTCTTCTGGTCAAGTTGTGCGACAAATTTCTCTTCTCTCCAATTCTATTCAGTACTTCCTCATTAGTTACGTGACATACCCATATAATATTCAGCATTCTTCTGTAGCACCATATTTTGGAAGCTTCTATTCTCTTCTTTATATATGCTTGACATAAATACTACAAAAGAGAAGTCAATTTCTCATGTATACTAAGCAAGCAGATGCTGGAACTGCCTCCCTTCATTGTTCAAGTATTTCTGACACCTATTCAGGAAACTGCTCATTACACTCTGCAGTTTCCTCTGAGAAATGGCAGCAATTTCTTGATGAATGTTAATGGTTCATTCATTGGTTAGTGTTTAACGTCCTGTCGACAGCGAGGTCATTAGAGACGGAGCGCAAGCTCGGGTTCGGGAAGGATTGGGAAGGAAATCGGCCGTGCCCTTTCAAAGGAACCATCCCGGCATTTGCCTGAAATGATTTAGGGAAATCACGGTAAACCTAAATCAGGATGGTTGGAGACGGGATTGAACCATCGTCCTCCCGAATGCGAGTCCAGTGTGCTAACCACTGCACCACCTCGCTCGGTAATGTTAGTGGTAAGGTGATATAAGTATGTGAATTTGATCTGTACACTTTCTCTTTTAATGCATTCTGAGATAAAAATTGCAGGGGGTTAAATTGTCAGAATGAGGAGGTTGCATGCTGTCAGTGATAACACTCTCTTGAAACATTTAATGAATTTCTTGTAATGAGAAGTTGGCCATATGTGCTACCACACAGCCCTGCTGAAAGCTCATGAAAGCATGCTCCCTCTCAGCTAATTGGCCAAAAAAGGCTGCAAAATGTTCTCCACATATCCATTACTGTCTGAAACTGTTGTTTCATGGAGAAAAAATAAGGCCTACTGTTCACTCACTACTAACAGAGCACCACACTCCTTTTTTTCTTTTTTTGAACCTGCAGGAGTACTTGTATATTATGTTTAGCTTTTCACAACTTAGGTGGAACCATGATTCATCCAAAAACAAAGTTAGGTGATGGTCAGTTACTCCGACATGCACCCTATTGAAAAATAATTCACAAAACTGCAACCTTTTTGCAGGGTCACCCAGTTTAAGTCTTTGCACTGCTGTTTTTTTATAGCTCTCTAACTTCAGTAACATTTTAGCCATCTGAACAGACCCATTGGAAATTCCCATTTTTTGAGAAAGATTTTGAACTGATTTTCTAGATCTTTCCAGAGCATGCCCAGTGTTATCCAGAGTATCTTCTGTGAGTATTAAATGTGATTATTTATGTTTCCTGTCAAGAACACTTTCCCTTTCATGAAATTTATTTATTGATCAAAGAATCATACTCCAATTTAAAACTTGATCATCAGGAAACTCCTCTAGAAATAATCTCCCTACTGCATGCGCTGATTCTGTATGCACATATAAATCATACATCAGTACTCTTTGGAGAATAAAATACTTGTATTTCGCCATTTCACTTGAAACACTTTCACCCCATACACTTTATTGCATCACCTAACAAACACGTGCTCGCTGTGCAAGATTTCTACACAAACAAAAGCCTCACAGAAGAGGGGAAATACAGTTCCCACCAATGCAGCCACTGGCTGTCTGCTGGCAGGATAACAAAATCCCTGCCTGGCACTTGCATAAAGGATTTATCACCTTGCATATTCAGAACAGAATTCAATATTTTGGGCTTCCTTTTATGTTTCCTTAGAAGTGATACATCACAATATACACTCCATTTATCAGCAATCATTTTAAAGTAACTGCTAGCCAATATTGAGCACTAATAAAGAAGAAACTGAAACACAAGGAAGCCAACTGTGAACAACTACCTTGCACACTGGCACTCTGTCTTCAGGCCACAAGTGGCCCATCAGGACCATCCGAATGCCGTGTCATCCTCAGTGGAGGATGCGGATAGGAGGGGCGTGTGGTCAGCACACCGCTCTCCCGGTCGTTATGATGGTTTTCTTTGACCGGAGCTGCTACTATTTGGTCGAGTAGCTCCTCAATTGGCATCACGAGGCTGAGTGCACCCCAAAAAATGGCAACAGCGCATGGCGGCTGGATGGTTGCCCATCCAAGCGCCGGCCAAGCCTGACAGTGCTTAACTTCGGTGATCTCACAGGAACCAGTGTATCCACTGTGGCAAGGCCGTTGCCTGAACAACTACCTTGATAGTTGATTTTTTTTCTTCTTTTGTTTGTTTCAGTCAGATTAGAGCACTGTGCTGTACAATTTCAGTGAAGCTGATTCCATGTAAACTGAATTGTTATCATTTTGTTTGTTCTCTGAGAGACAGTGGCTTGGAAGGACACTGGATACATACTGGGAAGTTATCATTTTCAGTAAAAAGGAATGTTACAATGTTAACAGTCAATTCAAATAGGAGCATCTACTGACCAGATCCACGAAGTAAAATGTCTTTATTAGCGAAAAAATTTCACAATTTTCAAATGTGCCCAAATTTCTGAGTGCATGTAGAAAGCTGAAACACAGCATTGAATAGTATTGCTTCGTTATACTTTGAATTTGAACACTAGGTTTGCTAGTTGTGACACTGAATATAGTGTGAAGGATATTCAGACAGGAATAAGATACCTGAGAATATGTCTTCTGGCAGTCCCTGATGCACATTAACAACAGGTGTCAAGAAATTAATATTTTTTGAGTTGTGTGATGAAACGACGAGGAAAGCAGAGGAACTGAACGTTGCTGTGCCAGTATTGCATAGAAAAAGGAAGATGCCAAGACACTATGATGAAGGTAGTGACCCTCCTATGTATGAAATGCGGGAGGAACTGTATAGAAAAATATTTTTTTAAATAATTGATGCAGACATGGATTCACTAAATTTTAAATTTCAAACAAATGTTTTTGAAGTATTTCAGAACTTCAAGCCTTTGCATCTGTCAAACTGATGCTGATCAAATTCTGCAGTTCTATGTGACAAACTTTGATAAAGAAAAGTTAATGCTGCATAGGGACATGTTTCTAGATGTGTGCAGAATGATGAAAGAAGAAGTGGCTAACTTGTCAGACATCACCGATATTTTAAGCACAGAAAACAGTGAGTGGTTCCATGTGTGAGTGAAATGCTCACAGAATTTGTGAATTTGTGCAGATGATTTTAACTGAACCTGTTACTTCTTATATCTTTGAGCAGTAATTTTCAACACTTTGATGAATGTAGTCAACAAGTACCCAATAAAGGTTGAGTGATTGGACAATTTTGCATGTTCATAAAGAAATGACTAAAAATATTGACATTACCAACACTGCAAACAAACTCACAGTGAAAATGACAAAGAAGGAATGTGTTTTATATTGAAAGTTAACATGTCGTTTTTATTATTATTATTATTAGTATTATTATTATTTAATGCATTAAATTAGTTATTTTGTAGTTTCTGTTCACAACAAAATAATATAACATTGCCTCTTACTTTCATTGTGCATGAAAACTGTTTAAAACATAGAATACTTCATTACAGTTCTAACAGGTATTTTACACTGAAGCTCCAAAGAAACTGGTATAGACATAGATATTCAAATACTTAATTACAGTTCTAACAGGTATTTTACACTGAAGCTCCAAAGAAACTGGTATAGACATAGATATTCAAAAATAGAGATATGTAAACAGACAGAAATACAGCACTGCAGTTGGCAATGGCTATATAAGACAACAAGTGTCTGGCACAGTTGTCAGATTGGTTACTTCTGCTACAATGGCAGGTTATCAAGAGTTAAGTGTTATAGTCAGCGCATGAGTGATGGGACACAGCATCTCCAAGGTAGCAATGAAGTGGGGATTTCTCGTATGATCATTTTATGAGTGTACTTTGGGTATCAGGAATCCAGTAAAACATCAAATCTCCGACATTGCTGTGGCCTGGAAAGGATCCAACAAGAATGGGACCAACAATGACTGAAGAGAATCATTCAAATTACTGCAGATTACAATGCTGGGTCATCAACAAGTATCAGCATGTGAACCATTCAATGAAACATCATCGATATCTGCTTTCGAAGCTGAAGGGCCACTCATATACCTTTGTTGACAGCACGACACAAAGCTTCACAACTTGTCTGGGCCTATTAACACCATCATTGGACTGTTGATGACTGGAAACATCTTACCTGGTCATATGAGTCTCATTTCAAATTGTATCGAGCAGATGGACGCCTTGCAACGTGTTGTTCAGAAGAGATCTCCAACCCCTCATACTCTTATGGATTTATGGACAGCTCTGCAGGATTCATGGTGTCAATTCCCTCCAGCACTACTTCAGACATTAGTCAAGACCATGCCACATTGTGTTGTGGCATTTCTGAGTGCTCACTGGGGTCCGACATGGTATTAGGCACGTGTACCAGTTTCTTTGGCCCTTCAGTGTATTTGTGAATTAAAAGTAGAAAAGGAGAATAATAATTTATGCAGAAAGAATCAATTAATGTTATGATTACATATTCTGAGTACATGCATTACATTAACTTATCTTTGTAATCCAAACCCATCCAACACAGCCCTTCAGGCCAGGACCTGTCACAGAGGCCTTTGTCTGGGTGAACATTTCGTCAGCGTATTGCTTTGGTCCCAGACTTGCTCCCAGTATTCATTTCAGACTGAGTTGCCCACAGAAACATATGGCCTTTGGGGCTATCCTAGTACATTTGCATCCAGGTTTGAAACCATTTCTCTTGCATTTAAACAATTTAAAGTCCAGGTGGAATATAAACAATTATGGAAAGGATAGATTGAGACTCAAGCAAGACAGCAATCAAGTGTTCAAGGTGTGCTTGCTTGTGTAAATGCATTAGAGTTTTTTCTTTTTCTGATGAAGGCATTGGCCAAAAGCTTAGTGTGTAAGAGTCTTTTTGTTGTGCCTGTCTGCAACTCAATGTGTCATCTTTAGGGTCTCTTGTGGTTAAGTCAGCCAAATTATTGACTGAGCTAGGGCCTCAGCCTTATTATTGTAATGTGGCAAAAACACTGTATTAGAACTACCACCAATCAACTTTTAATTTGCTTGCACATAAATGCAAATACAGACACAATGATGGTCATTATAATAAGAACATGCACACGAAATTATGAGTTATATAAATCCACAGTTTAACCATGAAGTCCTCCTTAGTCACAAAAACATTAGAGTAGCTGAGAGCCCAGCATGCTGGCATATAGTCAGCTGTTTGCACACAGTGCAGCAGTTGCTGCTGCCTCTGTACTTAGTGAGGCAGGCTCTTTAGGCCAGCCATGCACCATCACTGTATAGGTTTACAAGCCCCACCTTCACACTGGAGATGTTCATGTCTTCATCAGAAGGGAACAATTACTGGAGCAGGTGTCATGCTGTCACAGGAGAACATGGTCTGAAATGGTGCAGGCATGGACAGGCACAGTGGCCACTTCCCTGTGACAGAGTGTAAGGGAGCACCAGTGATGGAGGTGCTGCACCCATGTCCACATCTTGCCAGGCATTCAGCAGCAGAGGTGGCAGAGAAGACAAAAGCAGCAGCAGAGGCCATGGAGATGGAGGTGGTCCAGTGATAACTACTCTATCCAGCAGTAGTGGCATCGATGGTGAAGACAGTAAAGGAGCCAGAGGGGGTGCTGGAGTCAGTGTGGATGGCGGAGGCAGTCACAGGGGTCTGTGGTCAATCACATGTGGGCAGAGCTGGTCATAGTGTCGAGACACCAAGCCATCAGAGGTCACATGATAGAGAGTTAGTGGCCTCCCCAATGACCAACAACTGCCAGTATCCACTTTGGACACCGTCCAAACTCGTGGGCCCAGATGGCGGAGTCCAGACAGAACTGTTGTGAGATGGGTGCTATCAGGTGGCTGCGAATTAGCCAGAACATATGAAGCAGCATACGGGCTAGCAGCTCTGAAGCAGCTCCACTGGGCTACGGTTGTCGACTGGAGTGAACTGCTGGGAGCTCAAGAACCTATCAAGTGCTGCCTCAGAAGAAGAGCGCATGATTTGGAAGTGTAGACCACCTGCTCCATCTCACCATTTGACCATGGGTGCTTCCCAGTATGGCCTGGGAGTTGTTCTTGCACAAAAATGTGAGGATGATTCTAAACACCCTATTGTGTATGTTTCGAAACCCATGAATCAGGCGTAACAGTGCTACACCCAGATTGAAAAAGAAGCCCTTGCTGTTGGGTGAGGGGCCATAATATGTTGAATGGCACTCTTCACACAAAAATCTCCAAAATCCCAAGGCACAAATTGCGGTCCATTGTCTGTTAAAAGCGTGTATTGTAATTCTTCCCAGGAAAAACCTTTCCGAGGGCTGTGACCGTAGTCCCTGTGGATGTGGATAGGCAACAAACCACATAAGGAAATTGCTAGAAAGCATCAACTACTACAAGCCAAAAGGAGTTAAGAAAGCAACCCCCAAAATCAGCTTGAATACATTACAAGGGGCACTGGAGGGCCGGCTCCATGGAAAGACAGGCATGTGGTGCTACCTGCTGAGAAGCACACTGCAGGCAGGCTGACACAACTTGTGTGATTTAATTGTCAATACCTGGCTAAAACATGTGTCAGTGGGCTGGCAATTTTGTATGATAAATACTCCAATGGTCCAGGTGGAGAAGGCACATGATGTCCTGATGCAACATGGATGGAATCACAATGATGGGAGATGATGATAGAGAGCATACTAATTGTGCAAAGGATCTAACATCCAGCTTTGTAGTTTAGCTAGCCAGTTGTGATGGATGAAGTGAAAAATCTAACTCAAGACAGGATCAGCCATGACAGCTAGCAAAATTCAAGAACTGGTGATGGAAAAACCATCCACAGTGTTTTGGTCTTTAACATCTAAATAGAAACACAACAATTCATCCTGATTAAATACTGGATCAGGGCTAATCAGCAATTGAGTAAGCTCATCAACATTAGCACCTTATGCTGTGGGGCAGCAGTGAATCTCATAGTTATAGGATGACAAAAACTTGGCTGTACATGTATTTACTCTTGTAGGCCTAATATCTGATTTAACTTTGTGCTCATATCTTTAACCTTTATTTGAAACTCCTTTTTCTGTCAAATGGTAGTTATGTTATCTAGCTGACATTGTATCTGTTACTGTATTTATAGTATGTCTTACTTAAACTATGTACAATTTGCAATTGAAATGCCCTTGTATTTATTGTAAGTTTAAATTGAAACCTGTACAATTTGACACGTTCCATATCCTTGTGATTGACTCACTAACTGGATCTATGGAACAAGAAATAAATAAATAAATAAATAAGAGCCCAACTTTGCAGGTGATGGGCCACTTTGCCAGAAGAGATGTTGTAGGATGGAAAAGAGAAACCAGATACTTATGATAAGTAATCAAATAAAATTTAGAACCACAGAGGAAAACATGAAATTTTTTTGAGAGTGTACACAATAGCGAGGACTTCTTTTTCGATGTGTGAGTAGCACAGTTGTGCCTGATTCACGGGTTTGGAAGCACACACAATAGGGCATTTGGAATCATCCTCATATTTGTGTGCAAGAACAGCTCCAAGGCCATACTGGGAAGCACCCATGGTCAAAACAAATGGAAGATAACTAAGTAAGGTGTCAAATGTAATTTTGACTTTGACAGAATAAAAGCACACTTGCTGGTGGGGTGACCAGAGAAAAGTAACAAACACCCTTATAAAAGAGAGCTTAAAGAAGCTGAATCACTGTGGCCACATCAGAAAGAAATTTATGGTAGTACACAATCTTTCTGAAAAAGTCCTGCAACTCTTTGACATCCGTAAGCAGTGTCAAAGCTACAGTAGTTTTGACATGCTAGTGTAAAGGCTTGAAGCCACCATGCAAGACTTCAAAAGTGAGACAGACGATAGATGGCTGAAAAAAATTGCAATTTTTCCAAGTTACATTTCAACCTGGCAGCCTAAAGCACCATGAACAAGCCACAAAGGTTCTGAAAGTGCTCATCTGTAGAGGAACTGGAGACCACAATATCATCCAGGTAGTTAATGCACCCCAGCAGGGAGGCCATGAGTTGCTACAAAAATCATTGGAGAATAGTAGAGGCACTAGCTATGATGAATGGCACATGCTGGTGTTGGCATAACTCAAAGAGGATATTCACCATAAGGATATGTTTAGAATCATTATCCAGAGGCAGTTGCAAATAGGCTTTAGACATGTTTAATTCTGGAGGAATATTGGCCCCTACCCTGGAAAGCCAAGCTAAGAGTTCATCCTCCTGGGGTAAGGGGTAGGTATCAATAGTAGCCTGGGAATTTGAAGACTTTTTAAAATAACTACATGTTTTGTGACAATTACCAACTGAGTAGACCTCTCACTTGAGGAAACAGGCATGACAACACCCAAGAATGTAACTCGATCAAGCTCCACTTTGACTTGCTTCTGTAAGGCAATGGGGATGGGGTGGGTTCAAAGAAAATGGGGGCATGCCACAAGTTTCATTGTGACGTGAGCCTTGAAATTAGTAGTTCAGCCTAAACTGTCCAGACAGTGATGAAAATCCCAAGCGTAGTGTGCCCAGTTGTTGGTACAAAACTACTTCCATTAACAGATGCACTTCGTCAGAAACAGAGAATCAAAAAATTTTGAAGGTGTCTAACCCAAGTTAGTTTTTAGTGTTGGCATATCTACCACTAGAGAGGTCAAAGGTCAAACAATTGTTTTATACAAAATGGGAGTAGAAAACTTTCCCAACATGGGTATGTGTTGTTAGTTGTAACTCACCAACTAAGAAGAGACAGGGGACAATGCCAATGACCCGAGATTCATAAAAGTTTGATAATTTAACAAAGTTACTGCCACACTCTTGTCTATTTGCGTTTGTAGCATCTTGTCCCTACACATACATCAATATAAAGATTTTTTGGGGCTACCATCATTTGAGAAACACTGTTACATCCATGTTAATGTCTGATGCAAGAGACTGAGAGATGCACACAGATACAATATGACCCCTTCCCGCTATGACTGCACATTGCCCAATGCTTTGGTCATGCAGTCCACTCTTTTGAACATAGCAATGATGCAAGATGGGAGAGGGGCAGCCAAATTGTTTAGTGCCACAGAGAGGGCCTGCTGCTGGCTGATGAAAGCTCACAGCTTTTCGGCGATGAATCAAAGAATTTCTTCCATTGACATGTTGGCCATAGCAAACCAAGAAATGAAACACATGGAGTAGAATACCATACTCATCACCAAAATAATTGTAATGTTGCACAAACACAATATTAGAGTTTCTATCAACCAACTTTCAATTTGCTTCCACATAAAGGCAAATACAAAATGGTTCAAATAGCTCTGAGCACTATGTGACTTAATTAGAACAAGCACATGAAATGATGGGTTACATAAATGCACAGTTTAATAGTGAAGAGTTCACAAAAACATTAGAGCAGACAAGGGCCCAGCATGCCACCTTATAAACAGCTGTTTGCACATGGCACAGTACTTAATGTGTCATCTGTGTGGAATGAGGCAGCCTCTTTAGATTGGCTGTGAAGGCGCACACTGTTTAATTATGTGCACTCGCTGTATAGGGTTACAATGCTTGTAGTACCAGTATATTTTACTTCTGCACAGCACAGTCCTTTATGGCATAGACAGTGTTCTTAAAAGATTGTAAATAGAAAATAATCATTTTAACAATATTGAGACTCCCCTGAAAACATACACAACATTCCACCATTGATATGCACTATCCATGGTGTGCAATGTTGTTTTGGATGATTAACAGAAAGAATTAACTATAAGAAATATTTGTATATGATGGGTGCCAAAATTGTTGAATGTTACCTAAAGCAGTCATAAAAACAGAAAGAATTAACTATAAGAAATATTTGTACATTATGGGTGCCAAAATTGTTGAATGTTACCTAAAGCAGTCGTAAAAACAAAATTCTCCAGAAGAGAAAAAGAAGTAGAACAGTGTTTCATATGTTATTCAGATGTTGTAGATGAACAATTTCTATATCTAGGAAAGTATATCCATATACCTAAAAACAAAGATGATGTGACTTACCAAATGAAAGCGCTGGCACGTCGATAGACACACAAACACAAACATACACACAAAATTCAACCTTTCGCAACAAACTGTTGCCTCATCAGGAAAGAGGGAAGGAGAGGGAAAGACGAAAGGATGTGGGTTTTAAGGGAGAGGGTAAGGAGTCATTCCAATCCCGGGAGCGGAAAGACTTACCTTAGGGGGAAAAAAAGGACAGGTATACACTAGCACACACACTCATTTCCATCCGCACATACACAGACACAAGCAGACATTTGTAAAGGCAAAGCTTTGCCTTTACAAATGTCTGCTTGTGTCTGTGTATGTGCGGATGGATATGAGTGTGTGTGCTAGTGTATACCTGTCCTTTTTTCCCTCCTAAGGTAAGTCTTTCCGCTCCCGGGATTGGAATGACTCCTTACCCTCTCCCTTAAAACCCACATCCTTTCGTCTTTCCCTCTCCTTCCCTCTTTCCTGATGAGGCAACAGTTTGTTGCGAAAGGTTGAATTTTGTGTGTATGTTTGTGTTTGTGTGTCTATCGACGTGCCAGCGCTTTTGTTTGGTAAGTCACATCATCTTTGTTTTTAGGTATATTTTTCCCATGTGGAATGTTTCCCTCTATTAAAGTATATCCATATTTACTGATGAAAAGAGATATCACATGCCCACAAAACACATTGCATGGGCTGCAAGTGAATGTTACAAATGTGAGGTTATTTCCACATCTAATTTCTAGAAACATTCAATGTAACCAGAACACTATTTATTCAATCCATATAGTTTTCAGTATTTTCACTAGGCATTTTTTGTTACAATAAATGTTTTCAAAAGACAGATCCATCTCAAAACTACAGACATAGCTGCAACAACCTGTGAAGAAATAAAAAATGGCAGCTTGGACAGCTCAGTGAATAATTGTTATAAAACATTCAGACTTTTTGGTGGAAACACAAGAACCTTGTTAAAGAAGAAAAATAAGCTTCTGATATCACTAAAAGAAACTGAAAATCTGAAGGTATTTCCACACGTGTGCTTTGCATAACAGAATATCATTTGGAAGCCAAAGTAATTGTATTTATCTGGGTGCATCTACTAAAGTTTGCATCACTTTAGTGTAGACATAATATGAGGAAATTAGTAGAATAAAGTCCCAGTCCATAGACATCAATGATTACAGTGTTGAAAAGCTCATCGAGTAATGTACTTCAGTAACAGATTTGGAAATATGCCAGACCACAGTTCTGACAGTCTACTAACTACAACTCAAAATGTTTTAAAATTTTGTTAATCAATTGAAAAGGGTAATAGTAAGACCTAGTAGAAACAATTTGGAGATGATTATATGTCAAGATTTCACTATTGATTTCATCTTGGAGAGCTCTGATCGAGGGCACTTACAGTTACTGATGCCCTGCTTTGGTTTTATCCTTACAGTAACAGTCTCAACAAGAGTAGAAAGACATAGTGCAACAACAGCCGATAATTTGTTTCTAAATCTGTCTTTTATGGAACAGATATGAGTCACATAATAATTGGGTTGTCTGGCCATGATAGTCAAAAGGCAGCAATAAATTATTCCCATCAATCAGGTTAACCTAAGAAAAGAAAAGTACAGTTTCAAAGAACTGTAAATGTTGAGTCAATTACACTATTCAGGGAGAATTTATAGGATCAAAAATGGGAAGAAGTCACTTAGGAAACATGACATATGAAAAATTTAACTATTCCCTTTACAATGAGTCAGAGACAATTATTGTGAAAGCTGAGTGAAAGAGTTGTTAACATCTAATATCCACATATCTTTTGTTAGGAAGAGAGAGCCTTATTTATTGCAGCAGACTAGCACTAATCAAGACTTGAAGATGCTCTATAAGCTGTATTTAAAATTCTCCACTCTTACATCAAAAAGGCAAGAGCTTTGCACTATGTCCAAACAACTAAACATTCTAAGCAAAAGACAGGGACAACCTGGAGAGTCATTAAGAATGAAATAAGTAAACTTGGTTAATACTCAACTCCCTGATAAAATTAGCAGCAAAACAATGATATTAAATTCAAATCATTGGCCACTAAATTCAACAAGTTGTTCCTGACAGTTACTGAAAGCACAGGGACAGGAAATAGTCCATCAAAGGCAGACCCTCTAGATTTACTTAGATAGGTATTGCATAATCCACTATCAGACAGCAGTTTTGCCAGATCAGTAGTTAGAGATCACAAACCTTACTTGGTTACTAAAATCCAGTGACACGTCTGGCTACGATGATGGTATTTTAACCAAAGTACAAAATTTTGCATTGATTTGGCTGCCAAGACCTTCAACTTTATCAGTCATAAAATTCTAATAGGGAAACTCAAATTTTATGGCGTTAAAGGCATCCCTCCCATGTGGATGGAGCCTTATTTTAGCAACAGAAACAGAGGATCTTATTAGCAAATGAAAAAATAGGAATAAGAGTAATATCAAAGTGATGTAACATGAAATATGGTTGCCCACAAGACACAAGATTTAGTGCTTGCTTCGATCCTGTCCTTGCCCTACATAAATGGTTGTGTGAGATGTTTGAGGTTTCTTCAAAACATGTAATTCTTGTTGATGATACAAGAACAGTATTTCAGTATGGGAACTAAACAGTCCACACTAGGCACAGCCAGGAGAAAAACAGAACAGGATCACAGCTGATTCACAATTCATAGTTACAAAAAAATGTATTATGCAGTTCCAAACAAATAATCATACTGAATTTTCTCATTTTGAGAATATTCAAGGAGTAATCTGTTTTACTTGCTAAAAACATTCAGAAGTCTAGATAACACAAATGTTTATTTAAGACAGCCAGTTTCATCAGACTTCATTGTCATCTTCAGGTCTCAAAACTCTTTTTGTTGTGAAACACATTCTTGTACATTGGACCTCATGCCAAGTTGTCATGTGGATAAAAATCAGCTACATAAATTATCTTGTATGAATAACCATGTGCATATGTATATCACTCATGATGCTTGTATGACAAAAACACAGAACACAGTAGCACATCTGTTTACATAAACTGGACATCATGTCCATATGTGCTACTGTGTACTGAGATTTTGTCATGTAACATGTGCTGTATGTTTCTAAATATTTTAGTTATGACAAATATTTCACAATGTGCTGGTTTTTATCCACATGACAATTTGGCATGGGGTCCAACATAAAATGAAGATCTTTTGTTTTCAATAAAGAACTACTGATGCATTCTAGGCTGTTGAATTTTTTTTTAGCAAATAATGATACTTACAGGTACCAGAGGTAGAGATCAATGGGTATACACGTGATGAAGGTCCATGTATGAAGTTCCTAAGTATCCAGATGGATAATAAACTGGCACCCATGGATAAGTTAACCAAATACCTCAATTTCACTTAGAAATAATCTCTCATTATGTTGTCAGACATGATTACTAGCAACACTTTCATTCAAAAGTGTACAATCTAGGACAATGCAGCTAAGATAAAAATGTATTTAACCTTCATATCTGTGCTATAAATATTGTGTAAAGCTGATAACCAAACATATCGCATTTGTGTCTAGGGCTCAGACTAGAGTTTGATACATTGTTACAAAGCTCAATAATAAGTTCTGGTAGACATCAGGCAGGATTTTGAAAATTCCCAGATATTCAAAAAGAAAGTAAAAGAATACCTCATTATCATTTCTACATTTTATCAGAATATTTGGACTCTTGCATGTAAATTCCACATAAATTTAATGGTGGTATTAAATAGATCTAGCAATTTGTCACAGTACAGAAAACTAATAGTAGACTGTGAAAAGTAAATCTGTTGTTCAAAATATTAGATAATAGCAGCTGTGACTTTTTTCAGAGCAGCTGTTCTTCTTGTAATATACACATATCAAGTAACCAAGAAGTAATCTTTATAATTGACAGGCCTGGAAGTATAAAAATAGACCAATAGTTTCCCATGTCTTCCCTCAACCCTTTTTTGAACAGGGGTCTGTCTTCAACATACTTCAAAACATTGGGAAAGCATCCCTGTTCAAAAGACTGGTTGAATATTTTATTTAGGGAGGCGCTATTGTACCACACGCTGTTTTAATCACTTTAGTGGGTGTCCCATCCCATACAGCAGAGTTTTTTATTTTTTAATGATAATATAATGTTTTCCACATCCTTTATTGTGACTTTTTTTAAATCCATAATATACTCAGCTTCTTGGTGGATTCCAAAGGGATTTACTTTACTCTGATACTCTGCTGCATCAACATCTGACTTTGCCACATTTATGAAGAATTCATTTAAACACTCTGATATTTGAGCCTGCTTTACAATAAAGCTATCATCTACTTTAATCCTAGATATTTCATTACTTCTAACTCTAACACATAACTCTGATTTGACAACAGACCACACTACTTTTGTTTTACTTTTATCTTGTACAATGAACTTCTTCTTTACCATTTGTTTAACTGTCTTCCCGACTTTTAGTAGCTTTATAATGATGAACATACACAGTAAAACGTCTGTTTTTATTATATTTCAGTTTATTGTGGAGTTTCCTCTTCCTGGCACTAGAAATTTTTATACCCAGGGTTATCCATTAGTTGTTTTGTTGCATGTCATTCTAAGTGGAAAAGTTTCATTAAATATTACTAGAAGGCTACTTAAAAATTGTTAAAGCTATTATTACTTGAAATAAAGCTGTTGGAAGGCCATTCAACCTCTCTTAACTTATTTCTAAATGTAATTGGATTTTTTCACTGAAGTGCCTTTTCATGTGGCATTTATTACATGAAATTTCTTTCTTAATTTTTGGTGGTCCAACGAATAATGCAGAGTGGTAAGAGATTCCTAAATCCAAGCAAAATTTAGTCTAGTGTGTTGTATGAAGTTTTATTTTGAAGCCAAAGTTTTTTTAAGTCAGTGAATTTGGACACATCATTGCTTTCAACTACGATATTAATATTGAAGTCAGCAGCTATTAATATCTTTTTTCTTTTTTATTTACTAACTTTTTGAGCAAGCAATGAAATTTCACCAGAAAAGCTTCAATTGTAGCTTTCTCTTGTACTCTATAAACAGAAACAACTTTGACATTTAGGTCCCTCAACTCGATACAGCAGCTTTCATATACACACTCTTCATTCCAATGATTAAAATATTTCTTATTTTACATTTTATATCAGAATGAGTAAGTGTGCAAGAGCCTCCATGTGGTTTCTCTCATCTACAAAAGCTATTGACTAATTCAAAATTTTCAATTTTATTAAGAATTTTAATGTTATCAAATGGAAGCCAATGTTCATTGAGGCAAATATATATTCAGATAGAATAATTTGTAATTCGCCCACTTTATGACTGTTGTTTGAAAAGTCAGCACTCAGACTGTTTATATTCAAGTGCATTATGTAGGGATCTTTTTTTCTGTTTGTGGTCTTAGGCATACAATACTAATTCAGTATTGCCATTTTCATTACCAAACACCGTTTCTCATCCCCATCATTTTGTATAAGTCTGGTACACAGCTTTTAATCTGCCAGTAACTTGTAATTTGACTTATTCCATACCCATCAAGGCTCTAATGTGTGATGGTATTTAGAAACTGCAATGTATGAATAGATGAAAGAAAAGGATGATAATCTTCTTCATTCCATACTTCCTCTCTGGTTTGTGATGAGTAACTTTTCCACTGAAGTGTGGAATTCAACTCTAAAACTAACATGTATGTACTAAGCTTACATAAAAATTAATTTTATATCTTACACTGGCATTTTGTGTACTCATGTTCTTCTTAAATTAATTATATCTAAAAACAAAGATGATGTGACTTACCAAACGAAAGCGCTGGCACGTCGATAGACACACAAACAAACACAAACATACACACAAAATTCTAGCTTTCGCAACCAACGGTTGCCTTATCAGGAAAGAGGGAAGGAGAGGGAAAGACGAAAGGATTTGGGTTTTAAGGGAGAGGGTAAGGAGTCCTTCCAATCCCGGGAGCGGAAAGACTTACCTTAGGGGGGAAAACGGACGGGTATACACTCGCACACACACGCACATATCCATCCACACATATACAGACACACGCAGACAGAGTCCACAAACAGTTCCTTTCACCTATTAAACAACCATTTCGTCTAGTTCTGATAACTTTCGCTTTATTTCCATTTCCGATTTTCGCACATCACTGATAATTTTTAGCCGCTTCCAACAGGTTTTAAAAATGAAACTCTTTGCCTCTGTATATGTCCTTGTGTCTGTATATGTGTGGATGGATATGTGTGTGTGTGCGAGCATATACCCATCCTTTTTTCCCCCTAAGGTAAGTCTTTCCGCTCCCGGGATTGGAATGACTCCTTACCCTCTCCCTTAAAACCCAAATCCTTTCGCCTTTCCCTCTCCTTCCCTCTTTCCTGACGTTTGTGTTTGTTTGTGTGTCTATCGACATGCCAGCGCTTTCGTTTGGTAAGTCACATCATCTTTGTTTTTAGATATATTTTTTCCCACGTGGAATGTTTCCTTCTATTATATTCTTAAATTAATTATAATTATTAGTGAATTTTAATGATTACAACTGATTAATACCAAAAAAGAATTAATGTACTAGAGTTCAACTCTACAGACTGTGTAAGTTCTTTAATCGATTCCTACAAGATATTCAGCTGGAACTGAATAGAAGTCTTGTTTCTCATTTTTGCAAAAGAAATATGTAATTCATTCCCATGGAATATGAATTTTTTCACAGACAAAATGAGTGTAGTCACTAAAATATACTGACTGCTTATGTTTCATCCAGGACCTTAATGAACATAATCACAAATTCCTACAAACTCCAAACTATGAGGGTTGGAACTTAAATAGTGGCAACTAGCTATTCACAACCAATACAAAATAATATAGTGGAGATGCTGAGTAACGATAGGCAATATAAAAAGATTCACACAATCATAGCTTTCGGCCATTAAGGCCTTTGCCAGCAGAAGACATACACACACTCATGCATACACATCTGCAGTCTCAGAGAGCTGAAACTACACTCTGAGCAGCAGCAGCAGTATATGATGGGAGTGGCGACTGGGTGGGGGTAAGGAGGAGGCTGGGGTGGGGAGGAGGAGGGATAGTATGATGGGAGTGGTAGACAGTGAAGTGTTGGAGTTTGGACAGAGGGTAGGAGAGAAGGTGTGGAGGAGGGGGGGGAGGGGGAGGGGGGTAAGTAGCGGAAAGGAGAGAAATAAAAATAAAAATAAAAGAAATTAAAAGACTGGGTGTGGCAGTGAAATGACAGCTATGTAGTGCTGGAATGGTAACAGGGAGGAGGCTGGATGGGTGAGGACTGACTAACGAAGTTTGAGGCCAGGAGAGTTACGGGAACATAGGATGTATTGCAGGGAAAGTTCCCACCTGCGCAATTCAGAAAATCTGGTGTTGGTGGGAAGGATACATGTGGCACAGGCTGTGAAGCAGCCATTGAGATGATGGGTATCATGTTTGGCAGTGTGTTCAGCTACAGTATGGTCCACTTGTTTTTTGGCCACAGTTTGTCGGTGGCCATTCATGCAGATAGACGGCTTGCTGGTTGTCATGCCTACATAGAATGTAGCACAGTGGTTGCAGCTTAGCTTGTAGATCACATGACTGATTTCACAGGTAGCCCTGCCTTTGATGTGATAGGTAATGATAGTGACCGGACTGGAGTAGGTGGTAGCAGGATGATGTATGGGAAAGGTCTTGCATCTAGGTCTATTACAGTAGATGAGCCATGTGGTAAGGGACTGGGAGCAGGGGTTGTGTAAGGATGGGCGAGTATATTGTGTAGGTTTGGTGGATGGCAGAATACCACAGTAGGAGGGGTGGGAAGGATAGTGGGTAGGACATTTCTCATTTCAGTGCATGACGAGAGGTAATCAAAACCCTGGCAGAGAATGTAATTCAGTTGCTCTAGTCCCAGATGGTACTGAGTTACGAGGAGAATGCTCCTCTGTGGCCGGACTGTGGGACTTTGGGAGGTGGTGGGAGACTGGAAAGATAAGTCACGGGAGATTTGTTTTTGTACAAGGATGGGAGGACAATTACGGTCAGTGAAGCCTTTAGTGAGACCCTCGGTATATTTAGAGAGGGACTGCTCGTCACTACAGATGCGACGACCATGGGTAGCTAGGCTGTATGACTTCTTGGTACGAAACGGCAGCTGCCAACCATTTCATACCAAGAAGTGGTGGGAGACTGGAAAGATAAATCACGGGAGATTTGTTTTTGTACAAGGATGGGAGGACAATTACGGTCAGTGAAGCCTTTAGTGAGACCCTCGGCATATTTAGAGAGGGACTGCTCGTCACTACAGATGCGACGACCATGGGTAGCTAGGCTGTATGACTTCTTGGTACGAAACGGCAGCTGCCAACCATTTCATACCAAGAAGTGGTGGGAGACTGGAAAGATAAATCATGGGAGATTTGTTTTTGTACAAGTATGGGAGGACAATTACGGTCAGTGAAGCCTTTAGTGAGACCCTCGGCATATTTAAGAGGGACTGCTCATCACTACAGATGCGATGACCATGGGTAGCTAGGCTGTATGACTTCTTGGTACGAAATGGCAGCTGCCACCCATTTCATACCAAGAAGTCCCTTCCGTACAGCCTAGCTACCCATGGTTGTCGCATCTGTAGTGACGAACAGTCCCTCTCTAAATTTACCGAGGGTCTCACTGAAGCCTTCACTTATCCTCCCATCCTTGTACAAAAACAAATCTCCTATGACTTATCTTTCCAGTCTCCCACCACCTCCCAAAGTCCCACAGTCCATCCACAGCTGAGCATTCTCCTCGTAACTCAGTACCATCCGGGACTGGAGCAACTGAATTACATTCTCCACCAGGGCTTTGATTACCTCTCGTTGTGCCCTGAAATGAGAAATGTCCTACCCACTATCCTTCCCACCCCTCCTACTGTGGTATTCTGCTGTCCACCGAACCTACACAATATACTCATCCATCCTTACACAACACCTGCTCCCAATCCCTTACCTCATGGCTCATACCCCTGTAATAGACCTAGCTGCAAGACCTGTCCCATACATCCTCCTATCACCACCTACTCCAGGCCGGTCACAAACATCACCTATCCCATCAAAGGCAGGGCTACCTGTGAAACCAGTCATGTGATCTACAAGCTAAGCTGCAACCACTGTGCTGCATTCTATGTAGGCATGACAACCAGCAAGCCGCCTGTCCGCATGAATGGCCACCGACAAACTGTGGCCAAAAAACAAGTGGACCATCCTGTAGCTGAACACTCTGCCAAACATGATACCCCTCATCTCAATGACTCCTTCAGAATCTGTACCATATGGATCCTTCCCATCAACACCAGATTTTCTGAATTGTGCAGGTGGGGACTTTCCCTGCAATACATCCTATGTTCCCGTAACACTCCTGGCCTCAACTCTTGTTAGTCTCTGTCCTCACCCATCCAACTCCCTCCCTGTTCTCATTCCAGCACTACACAGCCATCATTTCACCATCACACCCAGTCTTTTAATTTCTTATATTTGTATTTCTCTCCTTTCCGCTATGTACCCCCTCCGCACCTTCTCTCCTATCCTCCATCTAAACTACAACATTTCACTGTTCGCCACTCCCACCATACTATTCCTCCCCCTCCCCGTCCCAGCCTCCTACTTACCCCCACCCAGTAGCCACTACCACGATGGGTGGGTTGTCCAGAAAGTGTCGCAGCTTCTTTCGCAAAGCTGGTCACAGGTCATGCTCCAAAAACGAACAGTAATGCTGTGTATTGACAGTCTGCCATGGGGGAATGTAATGCATTAGGATAACATCATCACAGTCATACACAAGAATCACCATAAGTTTCACCATACTGGGGCTCTGACGCACTTTCAACTTCCTCGGTGACCCATAATGACGCCATTCATTGGATTATCGTTTCAGTTTTGGCTTGTATGGTGTGGCCCATGTCTCATCCAGTGTTATGATATGGCATAAGAAATCCTCTCCTTCGTGCTCATAGTGCTCGCACTGCATCTGAGCAGCATTGTAACGCATCAATTTCTGCATTTCCGTCAAGTCATGTGGATGCAATATTTTGCATGGCCAGGTGTTCCTTCAGGATGCAAAGCACAGTCATATGAACTAATCTGGTTTTGTGAATGAGCTCACAAATCATATGGCATCAACCACTGTCCACTAACAAGGTAACAGCATGCACGTCTTCTTCAGAGATGCTAGGACAACCTGCCTGATGCATGTCTGCCACAGTTTGCCACCTTCATTGAAGGCTTTTCCCCAGCATGCCACTGTTCTGTGCGGCAGTGCCAGTTCCCCACACACCTCTTGAAGACCTTGGTAACACTGTCATGCTGTATGACCTCTGGCTCATTCAATCTTGATCCAACTCCATTGTTCCTGGTTTGAAGACATATTGACACTGTTACATTAGACCTCTTGCTCACAAGTGACTGTGTTTCCCTCGATTGTGTGCACGCTGGTGATGTGGGACAAGTGAAACCATTTGCTTGGAGGTAAGGTAGGTATGTCAACAATGTGTGCTATCAGCGACAATAGTAGATTCCATTGCATAGTGTCTCCACAGCAGTTTTGGCACTATGTAATTTCCAACCTACATATTTTCTTCAGTTGCTGCAGGTTGTACAAAATACAATGCACACAGATCAGCACCTACTTAAATTTCTAACTGACCCCTAAACATGTCCTTAGCTTGGCGACCATACAAATATAAAAGTCCAAACTGGAGTGAGGGGACAATGTGAGCAATCATGACAGTGTAGCTATCTCTCCCTCTCTCTCTCTCTCTCTCTCTCTCTCTCTCTCTCTCTGTGTGTGTGTGTGTGTGTGTGTGTGTGTGTGTGTGTGTGTGTGTGTGTGTGTGTGTGTATGTGTATGTGTATGTGTGTGTGTGTGTGTGTGTGTGTGTGTGTGTGTGTGTGTGTGTGTGTGTGTGCATGAGCTGATTTCACTCTGAAGAAGGACATTGTCTGAAAACTCAGCATCATTTTCAGTCTTTTTTATGAGTGTGTATTCGGTACCTTAGCTATATGGTAAATAGTTACCTTTAATCCTTTCACTATTTGTATTCAACCTGGCATATTCCCTTATTGTACTGATAGTGGAAGATAGTGTTGAAAGCTCAAAATTTCATACTAATTATCACTGAACATTTCACCAACAACATTTTATGCAAAAAATTGGATCAAATCATTTCTTGGTCGTGAAGGTTGACATCACATGAAAGAGATTCAGCTGCTGAAGGTATGAAGCCATATTAAAAATATGTCTGTAAGCTGAAAGTAAGGTACCCAAAGTTAATGTTCACAGGGTTCTAAGAATGATATCTCATGGTATACCTCAAAGCCAAATGTAAAAAGTTCATTAATTAATTAATCATGTTTGTAGATCCCATTAAGAAAGAGAACTTCCACTGCTGAGGAATATCAACAAAAACCAGTGACTTATAGAAACTTAATCTGTAACTTGCATTAACAAAAAATTATCACTCTACGGATTAATATTATTTATGAGGAGTGTTCTTTAAGTAAGGTCCGTTTGAACATAGGTACACAATGAAAGGTTATTTCAAAAAAGTAAATTTATTTTCATAAAGTATATACTTCACTCTATTTTTCAACATAGTTGCCAAGTTTGTTCAAATACATATAATACCTCTCAACCAATTTTAAAATACCCTCTTCATAAAAACTTGCCACCTGCTCTGATAACCAAGAGTTCACTGCTGTTTTCATGTTGTTGTCATCATTGTAATGGTTACTGAGGTGTTGTTTGAGGTGGAGGAACAGATGGTAATTGCTTGGTAAAAGATCAGGACTGTAGGGTGGGTGGTCTAAAAGTTCCCAGCCAAAACTCTCCATAAATCACGGGTCTGACCTGCAGTGTGAGGTCTTGCAATGTCACGGAGAAGGACAATTCCCTTTGTCAGCATGCCACTTCTTTTGTTTTGAATCACTCCGCATAGCTTTCTCAGAGTTTGGCAGTATGCTTCTGTATTGATAGTGGTTCCTCGCTGCAGGTAGTCGACCAACAAAACACCATGCCTATCCCAAAACACTGACACCATGATTTTGCATTGGGGCAGAGTCTGTTTGGCCTTCACCTTTACAGTGTGTGTGCTTCCATTCCATGCCCTGTTGCTTTGATTCGGGTGTGATACGAGAAACCCATGTTTCATCTCCAGTTACAATCTGACTCAAGAAGCCCTCACCTTCTTCATAATAACGAGTCAAGAACTTCTTCGTACAATCTTCGGTTTTTGTGGTTCTCTGTTAGGAGTTTCAGGATCAAATGGGAGCTCAGTTTCCTAAACTTAGGTGTTCAGAAGCAATGTTGGAGAGCACTGATCGTGACACATCAGGAAATTCGTTTGAGAGACCTGTTATTGTGAAGTGCATGTTATCATGAATCCTCACTTCAACTGAAGTCACCAAATCGTCTGTAACCAAAGAAGGGTGACGGGAACGGTCCTCATCACGGACGTTGTCACGGCCATCTTTGAATTCTCATACCCGTTTATGCACTTTGCTTTCACTCATAACAGTATCACCATACACTTCGTAAGTACTGTTGATGAATTTCTGTAGCAGACAGGTTACTTGCTGACAAAAACTGTATCACTGAGCGAACCTCACACACGGTGGATGAGTTGATAGTCTTAAACATTTTGAAAGTACAGAATGGAACCATACTGGTTAGCTACAGAGCTGAAACTGAGCACAGTTGTTCCCGAGGCATGCTGGTACATGACGCATGCACTCGTTGTGGTATGCACGTGAACTACTAGTGTCTACAACAAAATGGACCTTACTTAAAAAACATGCCTCATAGTTTATCTTGGCAAAATTTAGCTTAGTAAATTAGAAGGGAAAAACTGTTATATTAAATAATTGCCATTTACCTCATATTTGCAGCTTAGTATTTTCATGATTGCATTCGTGTGTTTCAGAGAAAATAGTTACCTACCCATGAAAGTTTTAGTCCTGTTGTTTACAGCCACCTGTTATGCAGCTTTAAAACGACTGCTGCTAATTTCCATGTAGAAACAGAACTTTTCTATCCTTGACTCTAGATAATTTAGACAATGAGCTCTGTTTTTAATGTTTTATTTTTATTTCATCATGAACATTTTACAGCTATTGATGTTAAAAGTGACTACAAATTGAGTAATATATATATATATATATATATATATATATATATATATATATATATATATATATATATATATATATATATATATATATATATATATATATATATATATATATATAATGGAAGGAAACATTCCACGTGGGAAAAATTATATATAAAAACAAAGATGAGGTGACTTACCGAACAAAAGCGCTGGCAGGTCGATAGACACACAAACAAACACAAACATACATACAAAATTCAAGCTTTCGCAACAAATTGTTGCCTCATCAGGAAAGAGGGAAGGAGAGGGGAAGACGAAAGGAAGTGGGTTTTAAAGGAGAGGGTAAGGAGTCATTCCAATCCCGGGAGCGGAAAGACTTACCTTAGGGGGAAAAAAGGACAGGTATACACTCGCACACACGCACATATCCATCCACACATACAGACACAAGCAGACATATTTAAAGACAAAGAGTTTGGGCAGAGATGTCAGTCGAGGCAGAAGTGTAGAGGCAAAGAAATTGTTGAAAGACAGGTGAGGTATGAGTGGCGGCAACTTGAAATTAGCGGAGATTGAGGCCTGGCGGATAACGAGAAGAGAGGATATACTGAAGGGCAAGATCCCATCTCCGGAGTTTGGATAGGTTGTTGTTGGTGGGAAGTATCCAGATTACCCGGACGGTGTAACACTGTGCCAAGATGTGCTGGCTGTGCACCAAGGCATGTTTAGCCACAGGGTGATCCTCATTACCAACAAACACTGTCTGCCTGTGTCCATTCATGCGAATGGACAGTTTGTTGCTGGTCATTCCCACATAGAATGCATCACAGTGTAGGCAGGTCAGTTGGTAAATCACGTGGGTGCTTTCACACGTGGCTCTGCCTTTGATCGTGTACACCTTCCACCTACTCCAGTCCTGTAACCCGGAAGGTGTACACGATCAAAGGCAGAGCCACGTGTGAAAGCACCCACGTGATTTACCAACTGACGTGCCTACACTGTGATGCATTCTATGTGGGAATGACCAGCAGCAAACTGTCCATTCGCATGAATGGACACAGGCAGACAGTGTTTGTTGGTAATGAGGATCACCCTGTGGCTAAACATGCCTTGGTGCACAGCCAGCACATCTTGGCACAGTGTTACATCGTCCGGGTTATCTGGATACTTCCCACCAACACCAACCTATCTGAACTCTGGAGATGGGAACTTGCCCTTCAGTATATCCTCTCTTCTCGTCATCCGCCAGGCCTCAATCTCCGCTAATTTCAAGTTGCCGCCACTCATACCTCACCTGTCTTTCAACAACTTCTTTGCCTCTACACTTCTGCCTCGACTGACATCTCTGCCCAAACTCTTTGTCTTTAAATATGTCTGCTTGTGTCTGTATGTGTGGATGGATATGTGCGTGTGTGCGAGTGTATACCTGTCCTTTTTTCCCCCTAAGGTAAGTCTTTCCGCTCCCGGGATTGGAATGACTCCTTACCCTCTCTCTTAAAACCCACTTCCTTTCATCTTCCCCTCTCCTTCCCTCTTTCCTGATGAGGCAACAGTTTGTTGCGAAAGCTTGAATTTTGTGTGTATGTTTGTGTTTGTTTGTGTGTCTATCGACCTGCCAGCGCTTTTGTTCGGTAAGTCACCTCAACTTTGTTTTTATATATAATTTTTCCCACGTGGAATGTTTCCTTCTATATATATATATATATATATATATATATATATATATATATATATATATATATATATATATATATATATATATATATATATATCTGCATACAAATATACAATGAGTGTATGTTAAAAGTTGAATGTATATTTAAAGTTTAGATCTCCTTTTGCAGAATCCAAAAGTTCCCCTATGGCATGGCATGCTTTCTTTTAAGTCAGTTTTGTAGAATGTTTCTGAAATTATTTAATGAGGTCGTTTGTGCTCCTGGTGCCTCCTTAAAAGAGTCTCTGCAAGATGTTTGACTGTATCCTTTATGCAATATTCTTACTGCTCACTTCTGTTAAATAATGCATTATTTTCTGTGCTGCCCCAGAAGAAAATTCCATGTCTGCAGGGAGTGAACATATACAAAAATAAACTAATATGGTACTTTTGTCTTCAGGTCAACACAATTAGAAACTCTTCTACGGCCAAAACGTGCTGAACTGAGCTTCTTCGATAAAGTATATATGTATCTGTTTTGATTTCAGCTTGTAATACAGAAATGAGAACAGTGAGAAACTTGACATCAAAACTAGTGATCACGTAGTAGGCAAAGTTAAGAAATTCTGCTACCTAGGTAGAAAAATAATCCATAATGGATGAAACAAGGAGAACATGAAAAGCAGAATAGCATTAGTAAAAAGGGCAATTTTTACCAAGAGAAGTCTACTAGAATCAAATATGGGCCATAATTCGAGAAAAAAAATTCTGAGAATGTATGTTTGGAGCACAGAATTGCATGGTAGTGAAACAGGGACTATGAGAAAACTGGAACAGAAGAAAACAAAAAATCTGAGATGTGGTGCTACAGACAAATGTTGAAAATTAGGTGGACTGGTAAGGTAAGGATTGAGGAGGTTCTCCACAGAATCAGCAAGGAAAGGAATATACAGAAAACACTGACAAGAATAAGGGATAGGATGAAAAGATATCAGTTAAGACATCAGGGAGTAACTTCCATGATCCTAGAAGGAGCTTTAGAGGTTAAAAATTGTAGAGGAAGGTGGAGATTGGAATACATCCAGCAAATAACCAAGGTCATAAGTTGCAATTGCTCCTATGAGATGAAACAGTTGACACAGGAGAGGAATTTGTGGCATACTGCAGCAAACCAGTCAGAGGACTGAGGGCTCAAAAAAAATATCCAGTTACAATCCCATGAAATTTTGCACCCAGAGTTTCATTTAGTTTATGACCTTTAATGCCTATTTCTGGAGCTAGAATGTTATTTTTGCTTGTGTGAAATTGAGCCTGTGTGAGATTAACTCTTAAACTGTTTGCTGTGAAGCAGCTCCCCGGTATATACATACATGTTCAGCTACCCTCTGTAATGCAGCTGGTAAAACTGAGTTTGTATTCCTATGTCTTTAGTAAATGTTATAGTTTTTTAACCATTCTTTAAAGTCAATTGACTATCACTAACAGTATGAAAACTGTTCCAAAACCACAAGGCTACAAGTCTAAGTCACAGATAAATATGCCAAGTTTAAATTGATTCAGATTTCTAGTGCAGAAATACTGAACTGTGTAAACCTCTTAGGGAAATTGCTGACTATTGTAGTGGGTGGCATTAGCACTTATTTTCAGCAAGAATTTAAATGAATGGACCATGAATTAACTGAACAGTCCAAATTCAAATGAATGGACCATGAATTAACTGAACAGTCCAAATTCAACAGAAATACTTACTCTGACCATTGCTCCAGATGAGATGATACCATTGTGAATTATTTGCAGAACTTCAAATAACGCCCTTTTATCCTAAAAGCATGAAAGTTAAGTAAGTTTATGTCATTTTTAATTAGGAGTATATCCAAATTTTTCATTTTTTCTAACTGTAACCAGAAAACTTCAGATTTTGAGTCCTATAAGTAATTTGAAACATTTACATTCAGGTAGAACATGACACTAATCAACTCATAAATGTATTGAATATGCATTGCATAGTAAAAAGTGAGGCATCAGTTTCCTGCAGTGGCTTGTCAGACACTGAAAATGTGAATCCACCACAATGTCTGTACCACTTTCAGTTAATGTTTTTCCACATTCCTTCGTTCCAACCTTTGTATATGTGTTAAGACCTACCATTAAGAACTTCTTGGATTTTTCATTAAATGGAAAAGGTCACATTTTTACAAATCTTGTCCTTCATGAGTAACCAGCTGGGCATATGGACCAAGCTTCATGCACTATATTTTAATTAGTTATTTTCTTCTCATTGTGAATATATGTGGTATGGTATGAAATGGCAGTCACCTATTGAGTGCTAGATCATGTCAGTTAGCATTCCAGCTTTACCTTTTTCTCAAACACCTCGTGAATACTGTGATTTTTTTCTCTAATCTTACTGGAAGTGCTGATACTATCACCAATATTTTGAAACTTAGATTTTTGTGCCTTTATACAATATCTGCTATCATTAACTTCCATCATGATCATTATGAGCCAATATTTTAAAAATTATATTACTGTAATTATTCAGTCTTGATTTTCTTTCAAACACCAAGTTTAAACCAGTTACATTCCTAATCTTGGTTTGTATTATTGTCTTTGTTCAACTTGTAATCCTAGGCAACACCTATCTTGTTTACCATGGATGTTCATTGAGAAGCAACACCTATCTTGTTTACCATGGATGTTCATTGAGATTAAATAAACTTTTCATTCTGAAACTGAGTCTTTCAATTTGTATAAGGATACAACAAATTGTTGATGAAGATTTTGGTGCCTAGTAAGGCAGCTATTTTGTTTCAAACTGAAATCAGTTTCATTCCACTTTCATTATGGAATAGCCATTTCTGCAAATTACACAGAAGCAACAGAAACAGTTTGAGAAGCAACACCTGCAGAAGCAGCAAACACTTTACCTTTTACAGAAACAAGCAGAACAGCAAGAGGCACAGTGTTGGTAACAACAGCTGCAACATCAACAAATGGTTCAAAATGGCCCCTGAGCACTATGGGACTTAACATCTGAGGTCATCAGTCCCCTAGAACTTAGAACTACTTAAACCTAACTAACCTAAGGGCATCATACACATCCATGCCTGAGGCAGGATTCGAACCTGCGACCACAGCGGTCGCGCGTTTCCAGACTGAAGTGCCTAGAACCGCTCAGCCACTCCGGCCGGCGCAACATCAACAACTTCATATTAAACAACTTCTATTGGTACATACACTGTTGTCCAGTTCCTGATTTTAAGCCCATCAGTCCTCTCCCCATTTATTACCAACATCTAATAGTGTCTGCAATGCCAAGAATGACTATGTTGCACGTTTATAATACCAACTCATTGTGTCTTAACTCACACTTGTGCTGTGAATATTTCCTTTTCCAGTATGGTCCAGATACCTTTTGACTTATGTAGAAATTTTCTCCTCAGCCAGAATCTTCATCTATCAACTCAAAAGCACACATACCGATATTATCCCATTATTTTGACCAGTGAGTGAATGGATGTCAATATTTTTGTTTTGCCAGTTTATTACTCAGCCAGGCTAATCTTCTACAGAAGGACCATTGAGATGCTAGGCATAAGTCAACAATTCCTTTTCATATACACCATCCTGAGATGCAGTCAACCTACATGAGACATCATCATAAAAGACTGTCTTCCCAGGAAATGCCAGAATTGCAATTACATGTTGAAAGTCTCAACTGGATGACTTGCCATTTGAGGAAGTGCTCTGATTTGCTCAAACACTAAAAATGTTGAAAGTTGCAAAAAATGTTATATCATAGGACACTGAATTTATCACATCATCTGTCCACTGACACAGACAGTTGCTGCACTGTGATTACCTCATCAGCACCCATATCTATCATGTGCTGACTTTTTCAAACAATACAAAAGATGATATAACTGATGGAAAAAGAAACCACACCACCAAGACAGAGCTGCATGACATAAACAAAAGTTGGTTAGCATGTTCTGCATCTCAAAGATGATGTTTATTCAAATTTCTTGCCAGTCGCATCAGAGTGGCACTAGTAGTTCCGCTCTGAGATGCAAATCAGGTTTGCTTTAAATACATGCTATAATGGTTGTGGAAATTAGTTACCTTTGAGATTGGACAAGAGGAGTTGATGTTAGTCAAGACTTTAAGGCAACTAAGATGCCACTATCAATACCTCACTGAGTTTTAACAAGGTCATGTAATAGGGCTACAAGAAGCAATATTGCAGAAAGAATCGGCAGGTATGGAGTCACTGTATATGATTGCTGGCAGCAGTGGTTATGACAATGTATGGTTGCAAGAAGACTGAGCTCTGGATGGCCATGTGGCACTACAGAGAGCAAAGACCATGGCTCTGGTGCATTGTGCTGCATTTGCAGCAGCAGTCTGAGCAGCACTTGTCACCACAGCAACACAATGAACTGTTACAAATCAGATACTTCAAGGACAGCTCCAAGCCAGACACCCTGCAGAGTGCATTCCACTGACCCCAAATCACTGCCATTAGTAACTTCACTCATGTTCAGCAAGAGCTCATCAGAGGGCAGGGTGGAGGTATGTTGTGTTTTCTGATGAAAGCTGATTCTGCCTCAACGCCAGTGCTAGGAGGAGGACAGTTGGTGGCCTAAACCAACTTGTCTGTGTGCTGTTCGTACTTGGAGTTATGGTCTAGCATGTGATTTAATATGACAGCAGGAGCCCTCTTGTGGTTATCCCAAGCACCCTGACTGAAAATTTGTACATTAATCTAGTGATTTGACCTGTTGTGCTACCATTCATGACCAGGATTCCAGAGAGTGTTTCCCAACAAGGATAACGCTCACTCACATGTTGTTGTTGTTGTGGTCTTCAGTCCTGAGACTGGTTTGATGCAGCTCTCCATGCTACTCTATCCTGTGCAAGCTTCTTCATCTCCCAGTACCTCCTGCAACCTACATCCTTCTGAATCTGCTTAGTGTATTCATCTCTTGGTCTCCCTCTACGATTTTTACCCTCCACACTGCCCTCCAATACTAAACTGGTGATCCCTTGATGCCTCAGAACATGTCCTACCAACCGATCCCTTCTTCTAGTCAAGTTGTGCCACAAACTTCTCTTCTCCCCAATCCTATTCAACACTTCCTCATTAGTTATGTGATCTAGCCATCTAATCTTCATCACTCTTCTGTAGCACCACATTTCAAAAGATTTTATTCTCTTCTTGTCCAAAATATTTATCGTCCATATTTCACTTCCATACATGGCTACACTCTATACAAATACTTTCAGAAACGGCTTCCTGGCACTTAAATCTATACTCGATGTTAACAAATTTCTCTTCTTCAGAAATGCTTTCCTTGCCATTGCCAGTCTACATTTTATATCCTCTCTACTTTGACCATCATCAGTTATTTTGCTCCCCAAATAGCAAAACTCCTTTACTACTTTAAGTGTCTCATTTCCTAATCTAATTCCCTCAGCATCACCTGACTTAATTCGACTACATTCCATTATCCTTGTTTTGCTTTTGTTGATGTTCATCTTATACCCTCCTTTCATGACACTGTCCATTCCATTCAACTGCTCTTCCAAGTCCTCTGCTGTCTCTGACAGAATTACAATGTCATCGGCAAACCTCAAAGTTTTTATTTCTTCTCCATGGATTTTAATACCTACTCCGAATTTTTCTTTTGTTTCCTTCACTGCTTACTCAATATACAGATTGAATAACATACCAGTGTTATAACCCAACATGTCCTACAGAGGGTCAGCATGCTACCCTGGCCTGCTTGATCACTAGATCTGTCTCCAGTTCAGCACATATGGGACATTGTCAGACAACAACTCTAGTGTCATCCACAACCAGCATTAACCACCCCTGTATTGACTGACCAAGTGCAACTGGCATGTAATACCATCCCACAAACTGATATCCAGCACCTGTGCAATACAATGCATTTACGTTTGTAAACTTGCATACAACACTGTGTCAGTTAAACAGTTATTAATGTATACCAGCATTCCACATTTGTAGTGCCTTATCTCACACTTACATTAACCTGTGACCATGCAATGTTAATCATGGAAATACAACACTTAGAAAAATGTTTTCTCAAAAATTCGTTACTCTGTATTAATTATATTTTGGTGTTCAATTTTTTTCCATCAGTGTGACTGAATCAATAAAAATCCACTCACGAGCTGGTGGCAAGAGCAAACACAAACAAAAGTTAAGGGAATGTGCAAGCTTTTAGAGCCAGTGGCTCCTCCTGGCAGAAGGGTTGAAGAGTAAGGAAGGGGCATTGAGGAAAAGGATTGGTGAGTTTTGCTTTTCCTTCCCCTCTAAGCCTTCTGCCAGAAGGAGCCATAGACTCCAAAAGCATGCACATTTTGGTCACTTTTGTATATATTTGCTCTTGCCATTGCTTGTTGATTAGATTTTTATCCATACAGTTATATTATGTTTTCAAAAATTAATTATTTTTTTAATACAAAATATAATAATTTCTGCATCTCCAAGACTATTTTTTCTGTCTATAACTAACAAGGAGATATTTATAAAGGTAAATAAACATTCTTGAAATTTAGCAGTTATTTAGAGGGGGTAAAATAATGCAATACGTAGTTTTTTATTTGAGCCCAATTTCACTTTTAAGAGGTAAAACACATCCCAGAAGATAATTTACCATAATATTAGGTTTAGATGGAATATCTTAAAAATGACGACATATAAAAAATGCTTTTTGTATAAATGTTATGCAATTAATGTTCTTGAAAACTGTATAAATCAACTTTTGTAACAACATGCAATTTTGCAAAACACTGCACTACCATTAATTAATTTTGAAAAAAGAAAACAAGAATTAAAGAAGCTTTAAATGTAAAGAAGCTTTAAATGCTATATATCCAAGAGTAACAATGCTGGTTGCTGAAGTAACATTTTGATTACCAGATTTCGATGCTGTCATGAGGACATTTGGGTCTCCAAAAAGAAATCCTCAAATTCGCACTCTAAAATCACCATTAGTTCCTTTTAAAACTATGAAAAAGGTGGGTTGTTAGTGTTAAAAAACTGTTTTGAGCAGTATGCTTTAGAATAATAACCTTGTACATCCAGTGCTCCCAAATTGCTTGGTGACATGACTACAGCCATAGGACATACAAGGCTTTTGATATGGGAAGAACTTTGTGAGAAAATGTTCAGATCTAGTTCTGTTGAATGAGTATTATGTTGTTTTCTGCTTGAGAAACAATGTAATCAAGTCGCAGTCACCAGTTCACTAGATTGTATATATCAACTGAAATAATTTCATTCATTTTATGTGCATGGTTTAAAAAATTATATTTTAACCATTTCTTTACATATTATCATTACTGTAATGAGTTTGGATCATAAAAAAGAGCTACATTTCACTTTAAAAAAAAAAACATGTGTATATGAAATGGTAAACTAAAAAAATTGAATGGAAGACATAAAGTAACAATATAACAAATAAAACAAATATAAGTAAAATTAATAATTAAAATAATAATGAATTTTTAGACATTTTAATTAAGTATGTTGAAAATACTCTGACTGCACACTGTGTACATCTTATTTTTGAAAAATGGTTTTCCGGAAACCAGCTTCATTACACCTAGATGTAGGTGACATGAAAGTGTCTTTATGTTATTATTAGAGTAGTAATTTTTTTTTATTAATTAATGGTGGTGGGGTACTTTGCAAAATTTTATATCATTACAAAAGCTGATTGCACAGTTTTCAAGAATATAATTACATATAAACTGTTACATGAAAAACATTTTTTGTGTATCATCATTATGAAGTTATTTCCTCTAAATCTAATAGGCCGAATTACCTTTTTGGCTATGTTTTACCACTTAAAAGTGAAACTAGGCAGAAACAAAAAATTGCATATTGCATTATTACGCCCCTTCTACATACCAGCCAATACTTCATATGTTCAAGGAACCTCACCAGCAACATTTCTGTTAAAACTGATGTTACCAAGTGTATTACTAGAACACATATCATTCAATACAACCTTCATGATACATTATGTGATAAACTTAACTTTCTTGTCCAGTTAAGTGAACTCTGCCATGTTCTTTACTGTACTAGGGTAACCAACATTATTTTCTGTAAATAACTTGGGTCTCTGCTACCTGTGGCCTTGCCACTGTGGTCCCACAAATTCCTATCAGATCAGCGAAGTTAAGTGGTTTTGAGCTAAACTTGGGTGGGTGACACCTGGGTCTGCTGAGTGTTATTAGCAAGTGGGATGCACTCAGACCTTGTGAGGCCAATTGAGGAGCAATTTTATTGAAAAGTAGCAGCTCCAATCATGCAAACCAACAATGGCTGTGAGAGCAATTTGCTGACAACATGTCCATATCGACATCCAGTGATGCATATGGGTTGAGAACAATATGATGGTCAGTCAGTGCCATTCCACCTTCAGCACCTGTTTTCCTCCCTGGCAGTGGGTCACTTTGTCTGAACGATTGATCTACAAAAAACCTATTTTTAGCTACCCATTGATGACAAACTACAGATGTTCATGATGTTTAATGCCTGATTTGGATTATAACAATATCATGGATTGCTTTTTCTAACAAAGTTGTATATTTTCAACAGTTTCTGGAGAAGAAATTACATTGATGACACCTTAGTTATCAGGACTAATGTAACCAGCCGCTTACAATATCCATGAACAATCCCTGTCATTCCGTAACTTCATCAAATTAGAATACGTGTTCCATATGATTAGCATTTATCCACAGTTTATCCTGAATGCTACCACAGATACAGAATTGCTGAATGAACTGGTAATGTCAACATTTAATTCATTTTGACTCCACTATATGAATAGGTTTTCATTTGATTATACATATGGTGTCTCAGGCACTTCAAGTGAATAAGTTAGAACATACAACTGTACAAACTTCAAATATTCAGTTTTCACTTCATAAGAATTATTCCCAAATAGAGAAAGAAGTATTAACCATCACCTTTGATCCTATGACTGGTTTCCTGTATAATTTCCTGTCACACTGACTGTGTACCATAAGAACCATCTAGCAATTTTTAGGGACTGAAGGCACAAAAAATGGGCACAGTTTTTAAACTGCAGAGAAAAGCCTAATAATAATACCTAGAAGTTTTAATGGGGCTCAATGTAAAGAACTGTTAGAAAAACTGAGTATCCTGCAAGTGAGTACCTCATTCTGCCAATCTATTATGCATATCAGTGAAAACATGACTAAATATTTCACTAATAGTTCTATACATAATCATGGAACAAGAGTTAGTTTGAACTTACATTTTCTATTAGAGACCAAAAAATGTATAATAAGTTGCCCAAGGAAATGAAAAATATTTCTAAAATATGCCTGTTTTAAAGGCAGCTAAAAATTTCTTCATAGGTAATGCATACTATATGATCAATGATTACTTAGAGGACTCAGACTAATGGTTAATAATGAAAGGAGGTAACTGCAAAACATTGTCACATTACTGTTTTGTCATTCTTCTGAGTTCAACATCTCACTCATCACGGGGGAGATGCTAATGCAGTTGTTCAAGTGGATTGAGGGGAGGACATGAACACATGCAGGAGAATAAGGGCATTTATATGAACCTGGAATGAGGTTTCTGAATGGACTGGTGTTAGAGCAAGGGGCATAGCAGAAAGTTCAGGTTCTGGGGACAGCAGTGGGTATTCTTGATGTGTGATGAGTATCCTTGATGTGTGTAGTGATAAAAGGCAAAAATTTGTTTAAATGAAAGAACATTTGATATCAGGGACCAAACAAATGAGGCAATGCAGTTGTTAAGACACTAACCTCATATCAAGGAGTGTGGAGTTCACCCTGTCCAGCCATCTTGGTTTAATTTTTCTGTGGTTTTCCTAAATCATTTCCAGTAAATGCTAGGATAGTTCCATCATAAAGGTCATGGCCGAATGCTTGTCCTACCCTCATAAAGAACAGTTATGTATATTCTGTGTATATGTATATTTTTGAGCTATTTATTTTCATTGTATTTTGATGTCAAATCAAATATCATTGTAAGATGATTCCTGTATGTATCAATAAATAAATATGTTTCCCTTACATAGTCATGATGATTTTCTTGACATATGTCTTTACCATAGGAAGATTACTATACATGATAGTTTTAACAATGGGTCTCAATTATAGGTTCACGTGTCTACCTTGATAATTTGCAAAACCATTTAGAAACCAGCATACGTCAGTGCAAGGCAGTATTTTTGATGCAGAATAGCGTGAAATGTGACTTTCAAAGCAGTAACTGATAGTGAAAAAGATAGACAGTGAAGGTTTCTATTAAACAGTGAGAGTAAGGGTTGTGGCTTGTTTTGCTTTAATGGACAAGTCCATGTTATCAGTCAAATGTCATTAGTTGAATCTGCCTACAACTGTCATTGTTGGGATTAAAATAAGAGCAGAACATCATCATCTTCTCTATATAGATGGAGTGACAGTTGTATTTATATTTTGCTCCAGTCCAGTCATTACTGAAGTGAACAATTGAATAACATCATCTAGATGTTTAGTATACATGTTTCGATAGAACTACAACAGCTGAACTGTGAAATACCTCTAATGACCTCCTTGAATACCCTCCACATATCATGTCAATGGCATAAGCCAAGGTGAAATTTTACACATGAAACGTCTGAGGAAAGTGCCTTGCTTCCTCTATCCTAAGAATCAGCACGTACCTTCTGCATTGTAGGCAAGTTTGGCCCCAGGATACTGAACTTATCTATGGATATACCAAACAAACTGTCCTAAAACTGATTCAACTATTGAAAACACTGAGCTGAAATATTTTATATTTGCTGTCTTATTATCTATCACTATCTTCATTTAATTAATAATCTCAGACAAAACATAGTTAGCCTTGTACTTTTGGAGGAAGCTGAATAAAATTGTTACCTCTTCTGTGTTCTCAGAATTTGGGCAGATGCAAAATTCATATCTGTTAGCCTCAAAAGCTGTTTTTCTCATGTAAAACTGTTCACAGTTATTCACAGTAGAAAAGTCCCAGTCAACTTAAATATTATAAAGTCATTCTCAGATCACTGATTTTCTGAAACTTTGCAAGAGTCTCTGTGATCAACACAACACATTACAGATGCAGCACTTTCTGCAAAGATGTATCCTTGAGACATACTCCTGCCAAGACATATAAATGCAGATGACATTCCAATCATGTGGTAAGATACATAGAATGGTACAAAACCGTTAACAAATGCTGTGAATTCAACCTGAGAGATCTCCTAAAGTTCCAAATTCAAGTCAAAATCAGCTTTATCACTTATGTTAATTGTATACTATGCTTTCATGTCAGAGGTACAAATAGTACATTCCATAAGAACTATTAGTACAGCAACACACTAAAGGAAAATTTCTCCATTCACAAGATGGGTACTAAAACAATTTACGTCAAATTCGCTATCTGGCAGCAAGAGAGACACAAATGATGATTGATTAGAATCCACAGTTACTTCACTTATTAACAGGAGAAAATTAGACTACCCAATTATAAGGCAGGAAAGTTGTCAAAGACCATCGGTCAAGGCAGACGTAGCAGGATGGCATGACAAAAAAACCACTAGTTTCTATGAACCCTGTGACATTCATAATAGATTCTGTGTTCTTCTATAACAATGTGTTAGAAATTATTCACAAACACAATATAAGTAACAGAGGTTTTCCCAGAAACCTGAAAATTAATTAAAAATAATAAATACATCATACACTTTTTCTCTTAATTATCTGGATTCTAAGCTTAAAAGTTACTTTTAGTACTGTTATAAAATTATTTAATTGGATAGATGAAAATTCTACTTACCAAGCAGCGGCAGAACACAGACATAAAAGACTGTTATGATAGGCAAGCTTACGGAGCCAGTGGCTCCTTCTTCAAGCAGAAGGGTAGAAGGAGAAGGGTGAAGGAAAAGGACTGGAGAGGTCTTGGAAAAGGGGTAGATTTCAGGAAAGTCACCCAGAACCATGGGTCAGGGGACACATTGTACAGGATGAGAAGGAAAGACTGAATTCCCCTTCAACCCTTCTGCCTGAAGAAGAAGCCACTGGCTCTGAAGCATGCCAATCACAACATCCTTTTATGTGTGTGTTCTGCTGCTGGTTGGTGAGTAGATTTTTCATCTATCCAATTAAATAATTTTATCATAAATTGGTTGTTTTCATTGTTATATTTTAGTACAGTGAAGAATAATACAAGGGGCATTCAATAATAATGAAATAAATTTTTTTCTTGACCAGCTTCAGTTGAAAACATATAGGATTTGCTGTGGGACATTATGAAATATTCCCATTTCAGCCCACAAAGTTCCGTGAAGTTCTGACAGGTGGCAGTGCTACGCATATTCTTCAAAATGCTGTTTGTAATGTATAACGCAGAGAGCTGTCATTGAGTTCCTCTTGATGGAAAAACAAAGCATTACAGGTATTCCATAGGCACTTACAGAATGTCTACGGAGACCTGACAGTGGACAAAAGCATGGTGAGTAGTTGAATGAGGTGTCTGTCATCATATCTCTCTTGTGCCAGCTGCCACACACAGGTCTGACTCCTGCAATCTTGGAACAAGTGGACACTCTTGTTCAAGGTGATCAACAGATCACAATCAAACACCAAATTGCTCAACTGAATGTCTCTGTTGGGGGTACTGACACTCATCTACCGCTTGGGGTATTTGAAGATGTGTGCCCGCTGGTTTACTTGCTGCCTAACAGGAGACCACAAAGAGCATCTGTGTAGCCCAATGAAGGACGCACTCTGTGGGAAGCAGTACATGGATGATGGGGAGTTTATTGGTGCAGCAAGACGTTGGCTCTGACAGCAACCAGTAGAGTGGTACCATGTGAGCATAGGGGCCCTACCAGTAAGGTGGCACAAGACGATCACATTTAATGGAGATTATGTTGAAAACTAACGTTTTGCAGCTAAAAGAGTTGGGAATAATATGGTGTACTGGAATCCTGAACAAACCCAACCAGAATGTTGACCAGCCCTAGTATTTACACTGAAATATGCTTTGTGTTTTTACCATACATAAATAGCTAAGCTTTTACTCACATAAATTAACATTTCAGTAGCATATAAATAGGCAAAACTGGAAAAGGAGAAGTTTAATAAAGGTGTTGGACTGAGTGGAAAGACCAGTTATACTCGTTTTAAGCTCAAATAAATCTCAATGCCCCCTTTTTTTCAGTAATAGACTAGTCTCAATTATACTAGTTGCTGTAGTACACAGAAGTAAATACTTATCTTTATATGTTCTTTGCCTCATTATATACTCTGCTGACAAAAAAAGTGAAGCACCCAGAAGTGAAGGAGCAAACAAAATAAAATATCAGGGGGTGAGAGGATGTGTGATGTTATTTCAGTGTTTACAAACTCAAGTCATATTCACAAAAAACTTGGAAGCATGAGTCCACTCATCAGAAAGACATTGCATTCCCTCTGACTTGACGCAAGCCCTGATACAGTTGGAAAGGGTGTTTTAGAGGTGTTTTATCCTCCCCTGAGGCAAGCTGACTTACAACAGTTGTACTGGTTTTTTATGTCCTGGATAAAGACACTGGGCTGGAATTGACATCTAACCTGGTCCCAAATATGTTGTAATGGGGATAAATCTGGGGATCTTGCTGACCATGAGAAAATACTTCAACATGATGCAGACAATTCACAAGACATGTGCCATGTCTGCACAAGCACTGTCCCACTTCACTGTGATCCTGTTGCGTGAGACGTAACACATAAGAACATATACCATTGCGCCACCAATGTTGTCTCAGTCATATCCAGCCATGACCTCAACTTCTACTCGATGGCTCCCTACATTATGGTACCAGGAATAACACAACTGTGCCTCTCCAAAACATTGGAAGAATCAGACTTCTCTCTAGGTTGCTGCCATACTTGCCGAAGACAGACATTTGGGGTAGTGCAAAATAGCAATTCATCAATGAACACAATGCAACACCATTCCTCAGTAGTCTATGGTTTCATGTCCTGTCACCACTCCAAATGTTGTAGTATAAATGGCAGCCTACACACGGGATGGTAATTCCATAGTCTGCCTGCTGCTAATCTCTGATCAATAGTACAGGATGACACAGAATGTTCTCAGATGGCAGAAGCAGATGTGAAGGATTAAAATGTTCTTGGCATACAATATGGTGATCCTCCCTTGTGGTGGCCAGATGCAGTCAACCAGAACCTTGACAAGTATGCCTGCCCTTACATTTCCATGCAGTCCAGAGCTGAGGCATTATCACATCCAAATACCCTAAAAATCTCAATATTGCAAAATTCAACTGGCCAACCAAATAGTGACACACCAAGACATCCCTTTCAAACATTGTCAGATGCTGATAACACTGTCCCACATAAGCACATACCATCTCAGTATCCTTCACAGTGATTGCTTAACATGTGGCACTGTTCGCACCCCTTATATACCCTAGCAGGCCTGGTGCCAACAGTAAACATGGACAACTCTAATGCAATCTGGTTGCCATTCTATCTGTCACAGAGAACTGTAGCTCTAATCCCTATGTATCCATGGTGTGTGCATGTATGAAGTGATATTGACATTTGACCATGTCTTCTGGGTGCTTCACTTATTTTGTCAGGCACTCGTTTCCATCAAAAAAATGGTGGAATAAACGCAAATTCAAGAAAACTTGTATCCACTAAAATATGCAGCATTTATCTTTCTCACTATTGCATCCCTAACACATATACAAACAAATAATAAAAAAATGCCACTTGAATATGTTACTTCCACTGTGTCAGAAGGCATTTTTTTCAGATTCGTATGAATTAAATTGTGCAGTAAAATGAAAGAAAAGTCTTAATAATGTGACTTATTTAAATAGACATGAAGAAAATAAAAAATTGATATATAAATGAAGCTAAACTGGTGACATGTCACTTTAGACTGTTTCATGTAAATGAAATTTGATGTTCGTCAAGGTACATTATTTTAACAGAACGTAACAGTTTCAAGAAATACACAATCAATTTAAAATATTTTCTCAGAAAAGTCAACCCCAATTTAACAGACATCCTATACATTTACATTCACTTTCTGCAGTGTCAAAGTTCCAATACTGAGTAAATATATCATAAATTATGTTCACAAGTATAATTTGAGTGTTTTTGTGTGCACATTAGTTTAGAATTATCTGTGTCTCTTAAGTTGATTGTGATATATATTTAGTTTACTCACCACATTCTATTCAGCTGTTTTCTCATCAACTGAACATCAAAATGATTAGAAGTTGATTGACTTATCTGTTATCTGTATCTTTTTATCTCCTTTCTCTTTTGCACAAATCTTATCTGTTATGTAGATAGGACAAGAACATCACATCCAGATAAAACAGCCTGATGGTACTGTCATGTATTTATATTTGGTACATCTCCTTCAGTGTGCTCTTAATAACAGTCCTTTAATTAAGAGCTATAATGTAGTTCTAAAAGAGATGTAGTGTTACATATATCTTTAGGTACTTGGGTAAAGTATTTGCAAGGCTAAAATCCATCATGTGACTTCTCAGGGTACCAAAAACATTACTTTGCATGTATAAACTATATTATATTTTATATGTGTTATACCTTTGCACATTTTAGTGGACATAATAATAAAGAAAAATAATACATATAGTAACAAAATTTTGGAACGGGAAAACATAATATTAAATATTCTGCATATTGATAACAACTTGATGTTTAGGCATTTGACTCAGTCTGCAGTTTCTAATCTTCCTGGTAGCAATTCTTCACCATTTCATGGTCTATGTATGAAACAGTGTAATATGTCACTCCCCAATAATTTATTGAAATGAGACACTTTGTTTAGTTGTACAGTGCATCAGTGCCATTTGGTGACTATTTAAAATGACCCACACTGTGCACATTCTTCAGAATGCCCTTTAGTTCTGCTTCTGAGATAATCTTGTGACGACTTTAGATTTATATTTTCACTCTTGTAATGGACTAAAACTGCTTGTGACTTTCTGGGTGACATTGTATTAATCTTGCAGGGCATATGATAATTTCTTGAGTACTAACTGACATTGCTAAGTTAGTTAGTTTCATGTTTAATGGATCACTCTGTATGATATATTCTAATGATGTGGAACAAGTCATTTTACATTCACATCACAAATTAATTTGTAAATATGGCAACATACTGAACATTCATAAGATTGTTAGCTGACTGACTGTTCAACTCATCATCACCCAGGCCAAACCACTCAGGATAAAACTTGAAATTTGGAGAAGGTGTGGGTCTTATAATATTCATTTAAGAATGGACTTTTCAAAATTCCAATTCCAACACTAAGGGATGAAATAGGGGATGAAGGTTTCTTTTTTTAAATGTTGCTATTAAGGCAATTTTGAAGCTAGACCTATGAAAATGGGTATATGGTTTCCCAGTCAGAAATACAGACAGGTGTGTTTCAGCATTTTTGGACAATTTAACCCTATGGGAATGAAATGACAGGTGAAAGCTTTTTTTGAAGGAGATTTCTCTCCCTGTAAAACCAATTGTTTAGAAGGATTAGGGAAAATCCAGCCCTCCTCTTCAGGCTACTCATCTCGGAAGGGAGTACAACAGAGGACGAAAATTTTTAAGAAAATATTTCTTTACATTAAAAAAATTTTAAAGCTAAATTTATGAAAACTGGTACTTCACTTCTCAGTTAGATATTAAGAAAGATTTGTTAGGAGAGGAAAGTCGCTGCAAAAGTAGCTCCACAAGAAATCAAAAGGTGTAATTAGCAAAAACTTTAGACTCCAGTTACCAGAACTGTGTCTTGATCAGAGGTACATTCAGAAAAGACCACACTTATGTGGCCTTAATTCATGAGAAAAGCTTAGAAGATATTGGAATTTGTGAACAACAAAAAAGTTCGATTAAATAAAAATAAAAATAAATGTATGCAGGCCATACAGTCCACACGAGCTATATTTTTCTGATCTAGTAGAATTTGCTGAATGACAGGGTAGACTCATGCATGTTTGTTGGTATTATTTCTGTAGGTTCTGGAACAAATCATGTTTTGCCTACTGGTGCATGGTATTTGTTGTTGGAGTAACTGAAATCTGATGTTGTTCTTTTGCAGAACTACAAGAGATGTTAAGATGCTTTGTGATTTCTCAGCTTCTGTGTGTGTTCATGAGGTTCTATTTGATGCATAATATACAATACAATATCATCCACTGATCCACTCAAGATTATTTGTGATGAAGAGTTTTATCTCTTAGTTTCACATTTGTATTGTGTTAGAGTTAAGTGATTAAGTGAACAAAAAACATGACATTTATGTCTTCCACCCCTACTCTCCCATCCTCTTTTTTTACTCTATGTACTTGAGAACATCTGTTTTCAGCTATTCAAGGTGTAAAACGTCATATGCAATTGTTGTGGCAATCAGATACTATGATTGGACTATACCTGAAGGACACAAAATGCTCAGAACATTCCAAATTAAAGTGGTCTACATCATCTTAGATTTTAAAAATGTTAGTAAACATTATAAGGGGCATTCATTAGAATTGTCAAGAACATGAAATCACAGAACCACTGAATATCATTTTAAAGATTTAAATGAGTATAACCCTTGAGCAGCCTCTCAGTTTGGCTTTCATAAAGGATTTTCCAAACAATACAAAAATTAAGTGCTGTGAGAACTAAACAATGAAACTTATCCTCTTGGTATAACTTATGACCTCACCAAATCCTTTGATGGCATGGATCACAAAATTCTCCATGCCAAAGTTAAGTATTATAGCACCAAAATCATTCCCGTTATATTGATGGAGTCTTACCCACATAACAGGTAGCAGAGGGCGTCATTGACAGACTGTGTTTCATATGCAATTGTTGTGGCAATCAGATACTATGATTGGACTATACCTGAAGGACACAAAATGCTCAGAACATTCCAAATTAAAGTGGTCTACATCATCTTAGATTTTAAAAATGTTAGTAAACATTATAAGGGGGCATTCATTAGAATTGTCAAGAACATGAAATCACAGAACCACTGAATATCATTTTAAAGATTTAAATGAGCATAACCCTCGAGCAGCCTCTCAGTTTGGCTTTCATAAAGGATTTTCCAAACAATACAAAAATTAAGTGCTGTGAGAACTAAACAGTGAAACTTATCCTCTTGGTATAACTTATGACCTCACCAAATCCTTTCATGGCATGGATCACAAAATTCTCCGTGCCAAAGTTAAGTATTATAACACCAAAATCATTCCCGTTATATTGATGGAGTCTTACCCACATAACAGGTAGCAGAGGGCGTCATTGACAGACTGTGTTATAGGTGTGAAACTAACCTAAGAATGGGAAAACATAGCATGAGGGGTTCCTAAAGGACTGATACTGGACCCACTCTTGTTCTTAACCAATGTAAATAATCTTCCAGTTACTTTAAAGGGCACTTCAGACTCTGTTCTTATTTCTCAGAATGCAAGCGTACTATTGAAGAGTGAAATTCAATTTTAGGAGACACAGATAAGACAATAGTTGAAGAGGCATGTGAGTGGTTTCCTGTTAACAGTTTAAATCTTAACCTCACAAAGACTCACATTATGCAATTTCAAATGAGCAATAATGATGGGTTAGCACCAAAAGTAGTCATTTATAATCATACATTAAATGAAGCACACTGTGTAAAATTTCATCAGGTCAATTGAATTGCAAGCTAAAATGGAATCAACACACATAAACTAAGCAAGAAGCTTGATTAGCATGTTTTGCTCTCTCACTGCATTGCCTTCAAGACCAGTATTGGCTTAGTTTACATGTTTTCAATTCCTGTTGTCTTAACATTTGTCATCTAGGGCAGTGCATCTAAAGTAAATGACATGTTTGTTTAATGGAAATTGGCAGCAAGAATATTGTGTAAAGTAGATAAACATACTTCTTGCAGATGCATTTTTAAGGGTCTTGGAATTCTTACACTCAGTTACTGATGTGTTTACCCCTTACTGTTTTTTGTTACTGGAAATGAATTCAGTTTCATTTGAACTGTGATTTCAGTTGAATTGTGATTTACACAATCTTTATATATGATCAAAAATAACTTTCATGTAGATTTTGCCAGCTTTCCACTGTTCAGAATGGAGTTATGTAGTATGGTGCAAAGATATTAAACAAATTCCCACCTAATATAAAAAGTAAGAAATTGAGAATTCCTCCCAATTCAAAAGGAAGTAAAAAAATATATATATACCTTGTTAGCCTCTCCTTCTAAAAATTATTTGAATGTCTAGATCCAGCTACTGAAAACTTTCTGTTAGGTATATGTCAAGTAATAGTGTCTGTAATAATCTAGCATCAAAGGTATTTATTTATTGTAAATAAGACTCACTATTTACAGACATAGGTAACTATTTTCCTTGATAAAATACCAATGTTATTAAGTAAGTATTAAGCTGCCAGCAGCAGATGAACAGCAGCTATTTAGAAAAACTGAAGAAACAGAAACTCTTTTCACAATCAGTAGATTTCTTTGTAATTTACTTAAATAAATTAAGCTGGTATAACCATCAATATCATTAGGCAGTATAGTGATAGTTTATTGTTAATGTAGAAAAGATTTAGGTCTTTGATTTGATTGTCTTTATATCTTAACCCATTCCACATCCCTGAAGGGACACCTCATTGATTGGATTTAGGAAATATGATGATTGAATGAATAAAGAGGTTTCCAGATGAATGGTATGGTACAGTAAGTTATTCATCCAAGGATCATTTTACAAATGTTACACACACTAGCTTCTTACCTGCGTTTTTGGCTCTATATGCATATGACAAATGTGTAAATAATTAAGTAGTAAAAAGGCCATTCATCAAATTGCAAAAGTGCTAAGTTGTCACCAAACACAGAAAAAAGAGAAATAAAACTAGCTTTTGGAATAAATCCTTTGTCGAGCTACAGTACAAATACATACAACACACACACATACATGCATGAACACACACAGACACCTGTGGCCCTGGTGGCTTGAATGACAATGCTGGAATTGCATTTTTGCATGTGGACAAGGGTGGAGTGGTGGTTGTGTCAGTTGGGCAGGTAAAGGGAGGTGGGAAGGGGGACTGAGTTGGGTTGCTAGTAGCTCACAGGGAGGCAGCAGGTTTGCTGGCTAGGAATGCAGGAGGGAGGGATAGCAGATGCATTTGGTAGGCATGTGATGAAGTGGGACCAGAAATGGTGTGGTGCAGCACAGTACGAAGCTGACATGGAGACATGGATTGAGAAGAGGTGACAGCACAGAGGAAGTGGAAACTGCCGGGTGAAAGATGTGTGGACATATTGAGGCCAGGAAAGTTATAACAATGAAGGACGTGTTGCAAGAATAACTCCCAAATGTGTTGTTCAAACAATCTGGTGGTGGAGGAAAGATCCAGATGCCCTCGGTTGTGAAGCAGCCATTGAAACTGAGCACATTGTGTTCAGCTGCATATTGTGCCACTGATGGTCAACTTGGTTCTTGGCTACAGTTTGATGATAGCCAGTCATTCTGGCGGACAGCTGGTTGATAGCCATTCTGGCATAAAAAGCTGTGCAGTGATTGCAGTACAGATGGTATATGACCTGACTGCTTTCACAGGTTGTCCTATCTCTGATGAGGCAGGATAAGCATGTGACAGGGCTGGCATAGGATGTGCTGGGTGAGTTGATAGGGCAGGATATGATCCTTATGACAAAGGGTTTGGAGTTAGCGTGGCATAGGGATGGACCAGGACGTTATGTAGCTTGGGTGGGTGACAGAAAGGAAAGGTCGGAATGATTTTGTGTAAGATGTCCCTCATTTCCAGGCATGACGACAGATAATCAAAGCCCTGTAGAAGGATATCGTTTCTTTTGCAGGGGGATATTTTGTGGTTAGGTGGTCACTCCTTTGTAGCTGATCTTGGGGCTAGTGGGATGATTAGGGATGTATGAGGATATGGCAATGGAAATTTGTTTGTGGACAAGGTTTTTTTCGAGGGGGGGGGGGGGGGGGGGAGGGCGCCTGCCTATCCATGAAGACCCCCAAGAGACCTTCAGTATATTGGGCAAGAGAGCTCTTGTCACTACAGATATACAGATACACCAGTCATTGTTGGCCAGGTTATGTGGCTGTATGGGAGCAGTTTTTTTGGTGTGAAAGGGATGACAGCTGCTGAACTTCAGGTACTGTTGGAGGTTAGTGGGTTTAATATGGACAGAGATGTGGGTGGAGCAGTCTGAGTGGTAGAGATCAATGTTGAGGAAGGTGGCATGTTGGGTTGAGAGAGCCCAAGTGAAGTGGATGGAAAGAAAGATGTTGAGGCTGTAGTGGAATGATGATTGGGTAGCTTGGCCCTGAGTTCAGATGATGAAGATCAGTGAACCTGAACCAGACAAGCAGTTTGCAGTTTTGGGAGGTAAGGTTTCCTCTTGAGGACCCACAGAAATATTGACATAGGAGGCTACAATGCAGGTGCTCATGGCCGTCATGGCTGTGCTGTGGATTTGTCTGTATATCTTCTGCTCAAAGGAGAAGTATTTGTGACTCAAGATATAACTGTAAGGTGTATGAGGAGTGAGATAGTATGTTTGGGGTAAAGAGGGTATTAGTAGAGGTAGTATTTGATAGAGGTAAGGCCATTGGCATAAGAAATGTTGGTGTGTGGGGAAGTGGCATCAACAGAGTCGAGTAGGGATCCATTAGGTAAAGGGGTGGGAATGATGGAAAGATGGTGAAGGAAGCAGTATCTTTGATGTGAGGGGTTAGGTTCTGGGCAATTGATTTGAGTTGTTGGTCAACAAGAGCAGAAACTCTTTCAATAGGAGCACAATAACCAGCTACAGTGAAGCATCCATGGTTGCTGGGTTTGTGGATCTTGTGGAGCATGTGGAAGGTAGGTGTGCAAGGTGTAATTGGGGTGACGAGTGAGTGGGGTGATGAGTGAGATGGTCTCGGGATAGATGTTCTGGGATGGGTCTAAGGATTTAATTAGGGATCTGAGGTTATGGTGGACTTCTGGGTAGAATCAATTTGGTAGCGTTTGTAAGTGAAGGAGTCAGACAACTGGGGGAAGCCCTTCTCTCAGGTAGTTTCTGCGATTTCATCATGACAATGGTAGAGCCTTTGTTGGCATGGAGGATGATTAGGTTAGGATCCGTCTTGAGGTTGTGAACAATCATCCTTCCTTCTTCTGAGTATTCTTAGCAAGAGACCTGGAAAAGGACGGCAGGCCAAGCTGGAGGTAAGGAATTCCTGGAAGGGGACCTGGCGACAGAAGGTCATGGTTGGATGGTCGTGTGAACTAGAAGAGAGAGTGTTCAATGCTCAGATTAAGTTGAGTTTGGTTGGAGGGATTGATAACAAAGAAGTGTTTCTACTGTATGGATTGGGAGAAGAATAGTAGGTCATTGAGAAGTCTAACATGTTTAAACTTGGGCTGATACCTTTGGATAAGACTGAAACATCTGTGGGATTGAGGCCTTTTATGGAAAGATTAGCAACAGTGTTTTGGGTTTGTCTGGGCTCTGGATTTCGTTGAATGTTCAGGGCAAGTTCTCAAGGAAACAACAAACTGAAAAGCTCAGCTAGGCTGAGTTTGGATGCTATGAGGGGTTGATGAGAGGGTTCACTATGGGTAGGATGGGTGTTGATAGGTAGTGGTGCTCGAATGCAGGAGATGGGAGCAACAGGTTGGCCAATTTGTTGAGGTGGCACCTGGAATTCTCTTCCAGTTGTTAGAGGATAAGGGTTTCAATTTTGGAGATGTGGTTGGTATATTTAGTTAGGATAGCACAATAACAATATGTTACAGATACAACAGAAATGGTTATGGAATACATGTGTCATGGAGTTGCATTTCTGCATTACCATGTATGTGAGGGACTGGCAGAATGTGAAAAGTTTAACAATGTTGTGAAAGGAAGTGGGATCCAGAAATGAGAATTTTTAATGTTAGGTCCTTGGGGGAGGGAAGGGGTGGATTTCAAGGCTTAGGCAGAATTTAGGAAACACGATGAGGGACTGGTTTCTAGCTAAGGAATTGAATATTTTTATGAACTGGTGCACACAGATGGAGCAGGGGCCCATTTTGGTTGGGATGGCAATAAAAGAAACATGAAATGGCATGAGAAATAGAAGGATGAAAGTGTTAGGTGGCTGTAAAGTGAACTACACAAGAAAGTCTGAGTTTGGGGAGTGAAAAGGATGGAGTAAACTGTGCTGAGGACAATAGGATAGTTTTGTAATGTAAGGATATTTGATTACCCATAAGTTATTGTGACACATGGAAAGAAAAAGGAAAGACATATTATTCTGATGGGAGCAATGTGTGAGGAGGTGTGGGTGGATTTGGAAGTGAAATATAGTGGTTGGTTGCTAGGAGAGTGTTTTAACTGTCATCCAATGGCTGTGCAGTTCGTAGAATAGCATGCAATGAAATCAAAACAGATGGGACCATTGCTACTGGCTGTCACAAAAGTCATACGCAACTACTCTGGTCAGGGCCAGTGAACAAATTGCATAAGAAAGGCAAGAGGAAAGTGCATTAAACACATGGCTGGACAATACAGGAGAGACAAAGCAGATGTAAATTATGTTGATTGTCGGACAAGGTTTATGGTGGAAGGGAACCGCTAGTTCATATAAATATAACAGAAAAGTTCTGGTAGAACATAAATAATTTAGAAACAAAGGGACAACCAGTTACTGAATAGCACAAGCATTGGTTCATTGAGAGGGACATACAAATGAGAAAGAAAACTCACTAGTTTTGGAATAAATCCTTTGCTGAGCTAGAGTAAAAACACCCACACACTCACATGCACACACATACTTCGTTGTGCTAGTTGGAAATGCATTTCAGCATGTGGACTAGCCTGGAGAGGGGGTTGTTATCAGATGGGGCAGGTAGTGGGTGGCAGGAAAGGGGACTGGAGTGGGAAGCTAGCAGCTCAGAGCAAGACAGCAGTTTTGTTGGCTAGGAATGCAGGATTGAGGGATGGCAGGTTCACAGGCTAGGCATATGATGAAAAGGTACCAGAGGCAGTGAGATGAGGTACACAATGAAGGTGATGTGGAGACTTGGATTGGGAGGTGGTGACAGGACAGAGGTATTGGAAACTGTTGGGTGGAGAGTGTGGCAACAGTGAGTAAATGAAAATTGAGGCCACAAAGGTTATGGGAGTGAAGGATGTGTTACAAGGATAACACCCATCAGCATTGTTCAGAAAAGCTAGTGGTGGTGAGAAGGTTCCAGATGGCCATGGTTGTGAAGCAGCCATTGAAATTGAACATGTTGTGCTCAGCCGAATGTTGTGTCACTGGTGGTCAGTTTTGTTCTTGGCCACAGTTTTGTGGTCGCCATTTATTGTGGTGGACAGCTGGTTGGTTGTCATATCAACATAAAAAATTGTGCAGTCATTGCAGAAGAGTTGGTATATGATGTGAGTGCTTTCATAGGTGATACTGTTGTGATGGGGTAGGATAAGCCTGTGACAGTGAAATATTCATTTTATCCATCCTAGAAGCTTCTGTGACATTGCACAAAGTCATACTCACAGCTGCAGCTAGAATCCACATACTCTTTCTGATGTACCATGGTGTACTGGTTTAATTGGAAATGTTTCTGGTGTACCAGGATTAATTACATTGCTGGTGTACCAGAATTAATTAACTAGTGTGCCACACTATTCAGTCATATACAGTAAGGGTTGTCAGCCTCACTTTAACCTGCAAGTCAGTGTTAAATTCTCACAGTTTTGAAGACAATAATTACAAAAATCTATTGCTAACTAACTACTTTCAGGTAAGACTCCAAGATCTGATCACTGCATTGGAAATGTTTACCACTAACAATTCAATAAATCACGATTAACTAGCTATTGACAATTATCCTACCAACCAAATAGAGACACAGTTGAATGTCAACAGGAAAAAGGTCACTAAAAACTATCACTTTCAGATCTGCACAGAAAATGGTAAAATTTTTGACAATAATTAACCCAGTCCATCTTGTCCACTAAAACCCTACTGCCTAGCTAGCTACTGGCTCCACAAAATGTTTTGAGGTCTCCCTTTGTAACATCTGAACACACAAGACATTCCAAGAAAACAGAATGCTGCCTGTGCAGAAATCAACACCTGAGTCATGGAATGCTCTTTGATTTCACTCAATCTTTCATATGACACTCCATCACTTTGTAGATCATTCAAGATCACCTACTCTTGACTGCAGAGGTTCACACTTTGGCACCTTAACTCCATGAGGCCTCCTGTCAGACTTCTCCAATTTTGAGAGCTTCGCCTTGTACCATAAAGATGTTTAAAATACAGTCCTCTCAGACCCAATCAAAAAACAGCAGCAGAAAGTTGGTATTTTCACTGTACATTCCCTGGATTCTACTTACAACATTCCTGTAATGTGCTGCCTCCTGTTTGAATGTTCAGACAGTTTCAGCAGTGGCCAACATGAGGAGATTTCTCTCCCTGTAAAACCAATGGTTTAGAAGGATTAGGGAAAATTCAGCCCTCCTCTTCAGGCTCATGTTACACAAAATTACTGAGCTATCTATGTAGTATAATTCATTTATTTGGTTTAGGAAAGTTCGATTTTATTTACAAGGAAATTTTAATTTTAATATCCCACTGACATCAAAATGAATATACAAAGACCAGTGGCTCATACTGAAATAAATGGAAGAATAAAATATGCAGTGGACTGTGTTGTTCATGGCGTCATTTACATGGCAGGGGATATTTCCAAGTTTACCATACATGGGGGTTTCCTCCCATTCACTTGTCTACACAGTGCATGAAGATTGTATTGTAATTTCACATCTGGATGTTCTCTGGACTAATCATGTGATTTGTTCGTGACTGATGTGCCTGCTTGAGATATGAGTATAGTAGCATCTGTCTATTGCTATTAAGTTCTCCTTTGGCAGACTGTGATACCCTTTTGGCCAAGTGATTGACATGGGCCTCACCTGTGAGATGTTCCCACCACTTTTAATTCAAATTGTGCAAATTCCATTTTTCCTCATTTATAGTCCTGGAAAATCCACATGATCAGTACCTCTTATGAATTATGCATAATTTACTCTGTGTTTCAGTATAGTCTGTAGCACAATAATAATGACTTTTGTGATCTGAACTGATGACTACAAAGAAATGACTGCTTAAACATTAATGAGTCTAATCTTGTCTTTGGGGTTCCTTGGCAGTGGTACATGAGGAATTGTGTATACCCTTCGATTCCTTGTCTGTCTTCAAGTGTCTGCCAGTTCTTGTTTTTTTAGTATTTTTATGACATTCTCCCATGAGTCAAACAAAGCTATCACCATCCATACAGACTTTTCTTCCTATATGTTCAATATCCTCTATTAAACTTGTTTGTAATGGGTCCCCTACACTTGAAAAAAATTCTGTGTATTTTGTAAGTAATCTCGCTTGTAGACTTTTTGCATTTTCTCTGTATCCTACCCCTGGATTGTCCACCATTTGGTACTGAGTCTTTGTGATCTGGCCATTGCATACTCTCACAATTTGATATTCAAAGGTAGTTCAATGTCTAGACTGATTTCAGTTGTGGGTCATTGGTATCGTAATCATAAGATTCTCCTTTTTTTTGTGAAGTACACTACTTGACATTTCTGAATATTTAATACAAATTGGCAATTTTTGCACCTTTCTTAAATACTGTTAAGATGTGCCAGAATATTTGTAAAGTTTCTTTTCAGGTAGTAAATACTTCATTATAGAACGCATTATAAAAACTAACCAACCTGAATGGAATAGAGGGAGAGTGATTAGGACACTGGACTCACATTTGGGAGGATTATTGTTCAAATCACCATACAGCCATCCTGATTTTAGTTCCTTATGATTTTTCTAAATCACTCTAGCAAAATGGCAGGATGGTTCCTCTGAAATGACATGGCCAATTTCTTTCCCCATTCCTTAAAAAATGATAATATCTTTAAGGAGGTCATTGCCAACAGAATGTTAAACTCGAGTCTTCCTTCCTTTCAACTTGAATGAATTCAAAATAAAGATTACCAAAATGCTAAGGAATTCCTTTTTATCCACTTGAATAGAATAAACACATCATGACTATTTTAAAAAGGTGTATAATAAATTAAACATCTAATTGACACTTTCCTGTTTTTATAGTACAACATCTACATGAGTAAAAATATAAATGTCCATTTGTTCAGAATCTTAAATGTTCAAAGTTCTTCATATAACATTGAATTCAAATGAGCATGTATTTTTGTATACCTACTAGTGCACCACATATAATATATAAATATATAGGTAATGGTTAAAGAGGAAATCAACAGAAATTAAAGTATTCATTTGAACAACACAGTGAATCTCTTAATGTTTTTCACTGGTTGCTTTGGAATTTTGACACAACATTGCATTTGAAAACACACATCTTTTTATGTACCTATTGGAGTATCTTATACACACCCCAGGTGCAAATGTGCCCAAAAAACAAAAATTGAGTTAGAGCTCCCATCTTGTAAGGTTTTGCTGTGGCTGTCTGATGCTATATCATTTAGACTGTAAACATGACTCTTAAGATATTTAAAATGAGGTCAGAAAATTGTTTACAGGTGTGAAGGTGGCCATGCCTGCACAGTGTCGGGTGGCAAACCTAGCCATATCCTAATTGCTTGCAAAACAGCCAAAGTGTTAAGGAATTGCGGCCACCAATAAAGGATATGAATGCAGAACTGGACATATCATCTTACCCCACTTTACTCTTTATAAAAGTTGCAGTTTTGAGAATCCTGTGAGTAAAATGTTAAGGTCGGCAGTATTGGAAAGAATCTCATACGATTTTGCTTCTAGTGCTCACTTGCAAAAAGGAGAGCACAAGAAAGCATTGTTTTATGATGAACTTATCAAATGGAATGCTTGTTCCATTGTTGAATTTAGAAATACTTTGTGGTTTCAATAATGAAGAAGAAACTTCCACTATTGAAGAATGTCAACAAGCCTGATGAGAATGGTGCTGAGACAGGGAAGAGGCCACAAGAAACTTTAGTTCCAGAATGATATGAAGAAATATCCAGCAACGGAGGTGAAATGTCAAAAAAAGAAGAAGGAGGAAGACCACATCTTATAGTAATATTCAAATATTTATAAGTTACAAGTTCAATATTGTTGGAATTAATAACCTAAAAGCATTACTTCATATTACCCTCTTCATTGCCATGTAGCCTCTGCAAATCTAAAATATAATTCTCCCTTTGAACTCATTTTATGTTAATTCAACTTACTTGAAAACAGAAACACTGAACTTCTGATTGCATCAACGTACAACTATTATCTGTTGGGTTTTAATGCTGATACCCAGCATAGAGCACCTGTAACCTCCTTCTGGTTGAGTTTCAGTTAATTTTATTTTTTATCTATTTTTAGGTAACAAAACTGCAAACATCCTACTGAAAAGCTGAAATGGGTGGAACTCACCCTGCAGGACATACAGCAGATCCATGAAAAGTTTTATGAAGGAAGTAACTGAGACAGGCAGAGCAATTATATTTGGCAGCATCACATTATGTTGTCTCCTCAAAAATGAGCTTAGAGAGGACAAAGCATCAAGAATGCAACTAATTACAAACTTTGTAATTCAAAGAAACTTGAACAAGTTTCTGAAAAGATAAGGGCATGCAGAGTGGCTTTCATGGGGATCAAACTTAACAAAATCTGTCAGATTTTAATATTGGCTTCTGAGCACCTTGCTGACACATGCTCATCCCTGAAAAGAAAGATTTCCTTGTAAAATTGACCAACTGAATAGAAAAATTTAGAACATCAGGATCACAGCTCACAAGACTGAAGGAAGACATCAACAGTCAACTTATTTTACCTGATGACTGCAAGAAGAATTTAGTCCTTTCAAAAGTGTAGATTTGGTGGCCTTCTAAATGCCCTGATTTGCCGTGGTTCCTCAATGAACACTCAGATGTAAGAGAATGTGACCTTGTATGTTCAGCTTGAGAATGAGTTTGCAAAGGGGACATATCAGATTGCTTCACCTCTTCATCATCAGCTGCTTCATGCTGATTTGGATGATGTCAACAAACTACACTACTTTTCAGATGGATTTTGGGGGCAAAATAAGAATACAACAATGATTTGGATGTTGACATACTGATTCCTCTTTGATGATCCAGTTCACGTAGAAAGCATGGAAATGTGGTTTCCAATCATTGGTCATTCATTTACAGCTCCCAACAGAATTTTCGGAAACAGAGAGAGAAAATTTTCCAGACTGAGAGTAATTGAAAATACTACAATCTATATCAACATAATGGAGAAATTCACCACAGTAATGCCCTCAGGGTTGGATGACTGCAAAGTGAGAGACTAGAAGAAGTTCACCAATGACATCATCAAAGCTGTTGCATATTGGCACAGCCAGTTTCAAGAGTAAAAAAAAAATAATTATCTTCATGAAGACAGCAAACAGAAAGTCATGCTCTGTGCAGGGAGAATCAGTCTTCAATTTTGAGAATGGAGACCTGAAATCTCTTTTGAATAGAATAAACATTTCAGGAAATAAACTTTTCCTAAGGAGATTCCAAAGTGGATCCCACTGGGAAAAAGTTAAAATTATGGACTATTTTGCAAATTTGTGGTAAGTTCCTATGGGAGCAAACTGCTAAGGTCATCAATAGCTAGGCTTATACACTGCTTAGTCTAACTTAAACTAACTTATGCTAGCTAAGGACAACACACTCACCCATGCCCAAGGGAGGACTCAAACCTCCGGCGGGGGGAGCCATGCAAACCGTGACAAGGTGTCTCACACTGCGCGGCTACCCTGACAGCATTATGGACATCCAGCAGCAACTAGCACTTCGCTAGGAACAGACGTGGCCCAAGGAGGAAAGTTAAAATTCTACACTGAAGTTTATGAGCAGTAGGGGCTTGTGGAAATGGGCAAAATTCAAAACAGTAAGGTTGAAGAACCTGATTTGGTTCATTTGGATGATGACTATTCCCCAAATGTCATTTAAGTCATTTTACCTTGTGATTTTGCCAGACATTTCTTTTTCAAAAGTTTTTTATTTCCCAAGATTTCCCACTTTCATGAAAGGCATTATTAGCATGAAGTCTGAACTGAATGATTAGTACTGACCAAGATCATTACTGTAGCTTGTGACTGGTCAAGTTTCATGTCTTCATGTATGAGTTTAAACAACTTTAAAGATTTGCAATATAATGATGTTTCAGTTTTGTTCATTTAAGCTTTTCCCTGTCACATTATTTTAAAATACCTCCTATAGTCTACCATAGTTTCCAACATAGCCACATATGCATCTGAATTACTTTTGCAGCCAGTTTTGCAATTTATTGCATTTCTATAATGGCCACTGATGCTGTTGCATGACTGTTCAGTTGGTAATGGACTAAATCCAAATTTTGATATAAAATGTGTCATTTAGTGGTTAATGAAGTATCTTAAAGACATCACATTAGGTCAATATGATGGTTTTCCTTCCCTTTTCTTTGTAATACTGCTATGAGAGCATGGGTATGTTTTTCCACTACCAAAAATCTTTCAACATCGACTCCACTACATTCGCACCTGGTCTGCTAACGAACAAATAAAAATGTGATATACTAGTGAACCTGGCTCTCTTTCACAGTTGCTAAATATGTGTGAGAGCTCCTGTAAAGTTTCGAAGGTAGGAGATGAGATACTGGCAGAAGTAAAGCTGAGAGAACCGGGCGTGAATCGTGTTTCGGTAGCTCAGATGGTAGAGCACATGCCCGCGAAAGGCAAAGGTCCCGAGTTCGAGTCTCTGTCGGGCACACAGTTTTGATCTGCCAGGAAGTTTCATGTGTGAGAAATGTTTATATGTCCCAACCTCCACCTTTCCCTTCTTTCTGTGTTTTTCTCCTCTCCCACTCCTTGTTCATCTTCACTTCCCTTCTCTCTCTGATCTGGAGCCTTGTTATTGCAAACAACAGTTTTGAATTTGTTGTGGAATTGTGTTTTCAAAGTACTATGATGTAGTTTATCTCTAGGTCAGTCATCAATCCTTATCAAGTTATGTCAAATGCATAACAGTTATCCTTGCCATACCACTTGACAATGAATGATGGTTGTTTGTGGGACTTTGAAAGTACAATCTTCTGCTTACTTTACAGGCCTGTATTCTGCCTTTCAAAAAGGAAGTCCTGTATCAAAACCTGACAGCCTAACAGTGTTAAAAAGAGGGAACAGTATAATTTTTGAAGCCACCTTACAGTATGTTGTGAAGTGTACTTCCTTTGTTACTAGTGCAAATGGAGTGCAGGAAAAGCAACTGTTGATTAGCCTCGGTGTGTGCTGGAATCTCTCTAATTTACCTTAATGATCTTTTAATGACATATATGTAGGAGGAAACATTACATTTGTTAACGCTTCTAGGAATTCATGTTCTTGAAATTTCAATGGTAAACCTCTCTGCGATGCACCATGAATCTTTTTTAGTGTCTACCACTGTAGTTGGATTACCATTTCTGTAATGCTTTCACTCTTACTAAACGAATCTGACATGGAACATCTTGCTCTTTTTTGGATTCTCTTTATTTCCCTATCATCTTATCTGGTAAGCATGTCACAATGAGGAGCAATACTTATGTACTGGTTTAATTAGGTTTTTATAAGGTCTCTCCTTTGTGACTGTACTACATTTCCTCAGGATCCTTTCAGTGAATCTCAGTCTAATGTCTGACTTTCCTGCCATTAGTTTTATATGGTCATTCCACTTTAAATCACTCTGTATAGTTACTCTCAGATATTTATTGACTGCAACAGTTTCCAGTGATTGTTTAACAACAATTAAATTTATTTATGTTAAGAACCAGCTATCAGTTCCTACACCAACCATCAACCATCTGTAGGTCTTCTTGAATTTTGCTGCAATTCTCTATTGTTATGACTTGTCTGCTTGCAACAGTATCATCCACAATCAACCTCATGGTACTTTTGATATTACAGGTCTTTTAGGTCTTTCATATACATTGTGATCAATAATGGTCCTTTAATACTCCCCTGGCATACATCCAAAGCTACTTTTACATGTGTAGAATTCTCTTTACTAAGAACTACAAACTGTGTTCTGTTTGCAAGGGACTTTTCACTCTAGTCACAAAGCTGGTTGAATATTCTATACACTAATATTTTGTTTATTCAGCAATGGTACCTAAGGTCATCCTGTAGACTCCTTAATAGTAAACTAAGACTTTTGCAAGTGATGCAGTTATCAGTAATGAAGTCCTACACATAAAAAGAAAAACTCTCAGCTATTCAGTCAGACCTTCACAAGACTTTAAAATGGTGTAAAAAATTGTGGCTTGCTTTAATCATTTAGAAATGTAAAATTGTGCATTTCACAAAATACACAAGCATAGTATTCTACAATTACAATTTCAGTGAGTCACAATAGGAAATATTTGACTCATACAAATGAAGATAAAGTAGGTGGTAGACTTTGGTTCATTGTAAGCATACTGGCAAAATGCAATCATTCTAAAAAGGAGATTTCTTACAAAGACTCTCATCCGACCATTATACCAAGAAGGGCAGCAAAAATGGTCACAGGTTTGTTTGATCCATGGGAAAGTGTCACAGAGATACTGAAGAAACTGAACTGGCAGAAACATGAAGATAAACATAAACTATGCTGAGAAAGTTTACTAGCAAGGTTCCAAGAACCAGCTTTAAATGATGACTCCAGGAATATACCACAATCCCATACATATCACTCACATAAGGATCATAAGAATAAGATAAGAATAATTACAGCATGCACAGAGGCACTCATAAAATCAGTCTTCCCACACTCCATACATGAATGGAATATGTAGAAATCCTAATAACTGGTACTATGGGACGTACCCTCTGCCGTGCACTGGTCTGCAGAGTATAGATGTAAATGTAGAATATTGCTTAATTGTTGGGCCCTTATTTTACAGGACTAATGTACAGATAGGAGGTCAGTACAAATAGTGACATGTTTGTTCACCCTTAGGAGAGTTTCCCAGGTATTCTGAAAACCACAAACTGCTGCATCCAGTAAGATAAATGTCATTTATCCCACAAAAGCCCACTGACAAAGTTCCAAGAATCACAATTAACCCTCAGGTGCACAGTGCAGTTTACACTCATGTAAAAAATACCTTTTTTTATATTACCATGGTACACATCTACAAGCAAAATCACAGTTCAATCTTAGTTTGACTAAACAACAATAAAATGAGCTCAATCACATTTTAATTAAACAATAATAAACTTTCATTGCATTACTCAGTTGCCTTGTACAAGCATTACACCACAGTAGTGACTCAGTCAGAACATTAAACATTGCAGGTGGATCAGATCCAGCTAACCACTACTAATTATGTCTTAGACAATTGACTCATTGTGGACTGTGCCACTAGCTCAGAATCTGAGTCATTTTCTTGCATGAATCATAATTTTTTTTCTCACCTGGCTCACAGTTTATTTTATATTACTGCTTCTCACTTGGACATATGACAACACAACTACCATTCTGTTATCTGAAGCAATAATGAAGGAATAAATACAAGCCTGCAATTGTAAAGCAACAATGGAATGGTAGAGGACTATGTTATTTTATTTATGTTTCATCATAAAGGGTTAATAGGGATTATGACCACTATGTATCTTTCCCATATTGGTTATGTAGACAATATCACACTAATTACAGCACAGGGGCATCAAAGTGGTCATTCTTTCTCTGCAATATACACATGTGGAACAGGGAAAAATGCTAATACCTGTTTTCAGGGGGCGTACCCACTGCCAAGCACTTAACAACTGTCTGCACAGTATGAATGTTGTTGTAACCATCACATGGGTTCATTACCGAGTAAGGTTGTGCAGTGGATAGCCCATTGGACTTGCATTCAGGACAACGACTGTTTGAACATGCATCCGGCCATCCTGATTCAGGTTTTCTATGATTTCCCTAAATCGCTCAGGCAAATGCCAGAATGTTTCCTTTGAAAGGGCATGGACAAATTCCTTCCCTATCCTTCCCTAATCTGATGGTGCTGATGACCTCACTGTTTGGTCCTCTCATGCAAATCAACCAACCAACCAACATGTGATCATCAACTAATTAAATGACTAGTCACTGATGTCATAGAATCACATCACACACTCTTATATTTATCCTTGTACTTACCAGTAGATCTGTGAAATTTGCTAATTAATGTTACTGTCTCAACAAAACAGTGCAAAATTTAGAATAGGGCCATTCACTTAAATTTAGACAATCAATACAGTATGCTTACTATTTTTTTCATATTTCCACACACTACAATCAGTTCTACATGTACTAGTTACCTTTTAATCACTAAAATGGTAATTTATCAAAAATACATCAAAGAAATCAAACGTATCTAAACATAATTCTACTGATTAATATGGCATGTAATTCCCATTATTTGATTAGATATAAATATCTGTAGCTGTAGCAGGAATTACAGTTATATTGATTAGTGTAATATGGTACTTAGTTTATTTATCATAACTTTGTCATGTTTCATCATAAAGAATGAGGTGAAGTGTTAATGAGCATGTCAATACAAATATAAATGTGTGATTAGATTTTACCTATTATTAATTAATCATACATAACTTGATTCTCTTTACTCTTTGAGAATCGTTTTAGGTAAATTGTCAAACATTTTCTTCATTCATGCCTATGCATATTCATTTTAATAAATTTGTATTCAGCATAAAATTTCTTCAATATTTTTCTGGGCATGTTTGCTAATTTTTTTAAAAGAAATGTTAGTGATAAAGATTTGTCCAAATAAAACAATTTCAACAAAACATACTACATAAGACATATGAATCATTCAATGATTTAATTTTTAGAGCTGAATGTAGAATAGGGCCAGCGGTCTACAGCACTGACTTTATGTGACATTTTGTCACATTTATGTCACTGATTATTGGGATCTTCTTGTTAGTGCTTCTGCAGTGGAGATGATGCTGTTGGAATGTTTTCTCACTTGTGCACTCAATGTGAAACAGAGAAACAAAGAGATTTATTAAATATTTGTTTCACATAATAACATAACATAAAAATAAAATCATCTGAGCACTGTACAATCACTTTAACATACAATTATTTTACTTTTATTTTACCATGTGTGTAATCACTTAGGTGAAAGTACAGCAGTGTGAAAGATCCACATCACACATTTCATTTGCAACATCTCTGTCCATTTGGCACACACAATCAAATTACATTGTATTTTATTGTTAACTGCAGTAATAAATTGCATCTTTACTACTGTCTTCCAAATCTGTTATTTTCATGTCAAAAACAGATGTAATAGCTTGTGGAGTACGTTGTGACAGTAGAGTTCTATATATAAACACCCTATTCATATGTAGTTTAGATAACACCACTAAAATAATTCTACAGCCAGCATGACAGTGCATAAAAATCAAGATATGTTACCAAACTATAAGTGAAAAACATGTCCATATAACTCCAGCTTGAATTAAAGAAACATTACTTACATCTAGCATACAGAGAAATTTAATATTTTATGTGGATGATTATTTATATCTGTTTGCTTTGATATTTGTCACACACAAGTGATAGAGCTGCAGCTGTATTTTTGTTGGTTTATTCTTCAAATTAACGTCAACAAGCATCTTGCATTTCTACGTCAGACCATTAATTACACCACTTTTTATCCCCTTTTCCTTAGTGGATGGATTTTTTTGTGTGAAAATATGAAGGCCCCCCACATGTCAGGTAAATTTTTCCCTATTATTTGATGACAACCTCACTGATATTGCAGCTTTTACATTGTAAATGAGAAATTTGCTCAAATTTCCCTTAACACATTTTTTAAACTTGCATTCACATGATATTTCTCTCTATCAAATTTTAGGTAGATCTAGGTGAGAATATCAACAACATTGTGAAAAAGGATATATTGATACTCACCATAAAGGTGACACATTAATTGCACAAGCAAAAGACTGTTACACATGGAGCCTTTGGCCAAAGCCTTATTCAGAGAAGAATACACATACACATTCATATAAGAAGGCACATCTCATGCACACATGACTGCTATCTCAGGATGCTACAACCAGAATGCCAATGTGGTGCAAGTGAAAGTATTCTCGCTGCAACAGCCAGAGATAGTGGTCAGTCTACAAATTACAAAGCAACTTACATTAAACACATAACAATCACAGCAAAATTTCCTCGTGATTTGCCCAAAACCTCTAGTCACCATTTTTATTTTGACACCCCCCCTCCCCCCCCCCCCCCCCTCCCAATCCTCTGATAACTGTATAACCTGTTTTCCTTAACTTACTCACATCTCAAACTTCTATGTCAATTGCAGTGTGTATCTATTCTTCAAATTCTCTCTTTAATTCTGTGTTTTCTTAAAAATTCATTTCTATCTCTTAACATTTAGTGATGGCTTCCATTACACAAATGTTGTTTTCCATAATGCTTCTCGCTCCCTTGAGGAAAGTTTCTTAAATACACCCACTATTTCCACTTCCCCCATTTTATTCTCACTTTCTCAAGTTACTTTAAATTTATTAAATTATCATCAAACAGATGAAAGAAAGTGTTGCAATTTTCATAAGAACTCCACCTTGCCACATTGAAATCTCTTTCTTCCTCTTTCAGCCATTCCAAAGTAACATCTCCATTCATATTCACATGCCTATCACCCTCTGCAAGAAACAAATGTGCTATCCCCTTGTTTACTGCAGTGGCTCCAGTACCTTTTACATTATTTGCCTCCTTAAAAAAAAATAGAAATGAGTGTGTGTCATTGTTGGCAGGTGGGCCCCATCCAGGGAACTTGAGCTGCCAAGGGCAAGTCTTATTTAAGTCGATGCCATACTGGGCAACTTGGGTGCCAGTGATGAGGATGAAATGATGATGAGGACAACACAACACCCAGTCCACAAGGCGAGAAAATCTCCAACCCAGCCTGGAATCAAACCCGAGCCCGCTGTGTGGGAAGCAAGCACATAAACACACAGATAAGCAGGCAGACTATATGCCTCCTGTAATTCTGTTGATTTATCCTCTGCCTTATACTCAACAAGAACATTATACACAAATTAAATTCAGGTTCTGCAGCCTACTCTTACTGATTAATGATTGTGGCAGACATGCATAAAGCCTAGTTTACACGACGACATTGGGTTGCGCCACTCATTCCGTGGATTGAGTTGCATGCAAGTGGTTTCATATATGACTGTAGACGCCACAACATCAGTATACACTTCAGTTTCATTGTTTTGTGGGTCCCTGAGTCATGTCTGAAATGAAAGTTTTGACAGCTGCACATCGCACGAGTTGTGATGGAATTAAAGATTGTTGCGTGGAATCGCTGCATTAGAAATAAAAAATAAGAAAGGTGTTTCAATTTGTAAATGGATGAAGAAAAGATGTCAGCTCAGTTGCTCAGCATCTTTGCTGAACTAATTTATAATGGAAGATCCAAGAAGTTCTTTTAATTATCTTAGAATGTCACCAGAACTGTTCATGTTCCTCCTAAATAGAGTTAATTCTGCAGTAAGGAATAAAGGTACTGTAATGCATGAAGCACTGTCACCAGAACTGAAATTACATATCATAATGCGTGCATTACAATCGAGAACACTCAGTATACTATAAGATACGGTTTTACTTGGTGATGAGGCTATTTCATTAACACCAATAATTAATAACATTAACAGTAATAATTATTAACATGAGCAACAATAATTACTCGAATCAGATCACATTAAGAAGAGAATGGTTTCCAAACTACTCTCTTGAAGATAGACCTTTACAATGGCAATATTTCAAAATTCTAACGTATGTGAACAGGGAGCACTGCAGCAACATTGCAAATAGATGAATATTGAATAAAGAATGCAGCTTCTTGAATCTGTATAGCCTTCCCTCCTGTCAATAATATTCTTCAACAAAGAGTTGACCAACTTGAACGATGGGATTTTAGTCTTGTAGATGAGAGCATTGCCACAGCTAGAATTACACTTGCTTGTATTTTTCTCAATTCATTTGTATTTGTGCTCCTAACTCAATAAATTTTGCCCTGCAGCTCAGATATTGTCAAACCACCCATGTTATGATCGCACATGATGGTCTCAGCGGCAGCAATATGTTGCTTATTTTTGTAATCAGCATCACTGAAATCCCACAAACACCTATGAAAAGCATAGATATCCAAAAATCGAACATTATCCTCCATTCCCCACTTCATATTTCAGTTTGTCTACACTCTACGAACACACTTAACCTCAAAAACTCATGCAACTAGTGTCGCCAAAGTTGGAACATGCCAAAAGTGTTTAGCTTGACCAACGAGTTGGGCAAACATGTGGTGCACATGAGCAGTGGCTGGTAGCGCAGTTGCCTGCAACCTAGTGCCGGTGTGTAAACTAGGCTTTACACACCGCCTATTTTTATCACTCGCTGCTACTTCTTTTCTCTACTGTCATCAAGGCTACTGTCATTGTTGCCACTGTCAGAGTTCACAGTACACTCATTTCTCATTTCAGTCAGCTCCATGTCCCTATTTTTCTTCAGAGCACTGTTCACTATAGTTGAAAAAAGGTGGGAGTGTAGGTAGAGGCACAGACAAGGGTTTCAGCATTATTGATTGCACACAACAAGTATGATGTCCATATAGAAGATGCACACATCAAACAATATGTGAGGTAGCATGCAAGGGAGACAGTTAAGTCCACTCCATCAAATGACTACCACTGTCAGATGACCAGAGCGGGGTGCGGCAGGGGGGGTGGGGATATAAATATGGAATGTTGACTGGCATTGCATGTGCATTTTGTGCTTTGCCCCGAGCATCTACATACATGGAAGGTGAACACTTGTGTCCAACAGCAAAATTAAAGTATGCAGATAACAGTTTTCATAAAATATCAGAAGGCCAATAATCTGTAACACTCCAAGAATACCGCAGATGGCAAGCCGTTTGGGTTACATGTTTCATTGTCACCTGGCTTCTTACACAGTGTCCCGTAAGCTTCTGTACTTTACAAATACTACCATCAGTCACACCAGCAATGGCATATTCCACTCTTCATTTGCTTTTAGTGTATTCATCTTTACTGAGAAGCCCTTCTGGTGGCTGCGGACTCCCTCTTGAATTTAACATGTGCCTCTCACCACCCAGACCATCTCTCCCATTACACCAATATCATTGACATTACTCCCTCCCACAAATATTCTATTACTTCCATCAAACTGTATGGGGGCCACACCATCTCTATTACCCTCCTGTGGCTGGTGGCACTGTCTTTGCATGTGTCCTCCACAACCACAATTAAGCTTATATTTGATGCAAATATGCCCCTCCAATCCCTTATCTCTGAGGAAACATCCATCTTCTTCTACTGCAATGCTAGCCTAACTTCTGCCAGGAGATCTTTCAGCACCCCAGTGCACATGCTCCTTTACATCTCCAATGCGAAACCTCTCAGAAAAGCATCAAGTCCACATTGCTCTGCTTCTTATAGCAATACTTTGTTCACCTCCTCACTGTGTGTAAACTCATAAGTATGCATGTTTAGTCTCCTAACCCAAATTTCCAAAACCCTCAACTCCTCTATTGTGCCCCTTGGAAAACATATCCAATCACTCATAAAAAAAAAAGAAAGCATTGTTTTGCTTCCTATACCTTTGCTCTAGCTTGTACCTGAGTTGGCAAAAAGTCTGCACATTGTATAATGCCTCTGTGCACCACACAAATGACTTCACTTCCCTTTCTACACATAAATTTATTATCTGTAACAACTGTTCATCCCCTATGTTAGCCGATAACCTGAGACCCTCCACGAATCCCAACACATCCTCAGATGCTCTAACTGAGAAGGGAGAAATGAAGTTAGCAGCCACCGGGTCCACACCTAGAACCTGTGACACTAACACCTCTCTTTTGTGATCTTTCTCTGCCAGTTTATAGTCTGTGGCCAATTTATCTTCACTTATTGAGCCAACTGATTCTCCAACTACTGTAGAAGTATAGACTGCTCACTAGTGACACCTTGCATCTCCTATTTTGTCACTGTGTCATTCTTACTTATTGATGGCTAAAAAAAATATCTCAAAACAACACAAAATAACAATCTACTAATAATGCAGACAAAACAGGTAGCCATGAAACACTCTACTAAACTACTTTTACTGTCTATGAGCCACCTCGACTCTCTACATTACCTGATCATGTGTTCAAAATGATTACTCATGAGGCTAACAACAGCTATAGACCCAACACAAGGGGCAGAATTCCTAAGTAAATTGCACTGCTTACAATGTACAGGTACTAACGGTTCATCTTTACAATGTGTGCTGTGGCATGGGTTATTACTTACTCCCCTCTGGCAAGTGTCAGATGATGACCTTTGCTGTGGCCAACTCCCACTAGGAACTCAGTATCGGTGGCAGTATGCACGGATAGTAAGTCGGCAGGGCTGTGGCACCAAGTCCCCTGAGGAAATTAGTGCTGGCAGCAATTGCAGCCTGGTCTCAAACCCATGGCTACTGCTGATGATGCCCAGTTGTCTTAGTGTCTAGTGTAGCTTTGATGTTGTGGTGGTGCTACTGGTTTTCAATGATAAGAAGTGATCCCCTGCCTCAAAATTCATACTTATTTATAAACCACTGCCATGCATTTGTTTTACTAAAGCCTGGAACCTAGCCATTTTGCCCATAACAAGAGACTTTCCCTGATGTTGTAACACTGTCCCACTGGCTACAAGGTTATTGCTGTGGGGCAATCCACTGGCATGTCTGATATTGTGACCCACAAATCACTACATTGGCGGCTACCAACTCTCAGCTGTTAATGCAGTGATTCACAATGACTTCCACTTCTCATTACTTTTCTAAAGACACAGTGTTAACTCAAAGACTAGCTGTAGGCACTACAAGTTAAGCAACCAGTTCTGATCCTGCAGATGGTACAGTTCCATTTAGTGCCTGCGACTGCCTCAGTACAGTGTTTGCAATTACACTACAGAGCACAGTTGTATGAGCTCCTTTGAATAAACAATATTCTGACTTTGCAGTCACTAGTTTTGGAGTAATAGGACAACTCATAGTGTCTGCATAATTATATTCAGTCATAGTGATAATATCATTGACTGCTAAGAGACAGCAAAGTTACTCAGATATCATGGTATTAGGTACAGGACACCCAGTGCCACACATCAACTACCACATTGCTTCATAAGTCTTAATTAGTGTTATGGGTTACATCTCATTGTGCTGCCTCATTTTTGTTCTAGTGTCATCCTGTCAAGCAAGCATTGTATTTTTAAGTTAATTAGCTAGCAATCTGTCACCTTTAAAGGAATATAGCTGTAAAACTACCTTTCTGCTACTGTGGACCTAGGGGCCAAATTCAGTTACAACTTCCCTACAGAATACCATACATTACATGTTAGATAATGTCCTGAAGGAAATAATTTAAATGCCACAAAAATAATGTGTGCATATTCAGATGTATTCTGTCTTTTGTGACATTATTTATCCTGGAACCATACTGCCTTATTTTAAAGCAGTTTGATCAAAACATGAAATGAAACGTGCAAGAGCAAATTGTGCATTTATGAAAAAAGTGAATATTGAAATATATGCATTGTGCTGAAAATTGTACATATTTGTGTGTGCATGCCACGCAAAAACAGCAAATATTTTCTAAAATATAGATCAGTCAACACAAACTTTGAGTATGATGCTACCACAGCAGCCAGGTGGCTCAGCCTCAGCAATGTCGCAGCCAAGAAACGGACCACTGAAGTTGCTTCAAATAAAGTGAAATGCATCTGGTCTAAATAAGAGCTTTATTACATTCAGAAAAGACAGAATATATTCCAATATTACTTGTTGAACTGTGACTGCATTAAAGAAACTATAACAACAAAAAAGACAAAATGAATATTGCATGTGTCATTTGTGTCTTACCTTTCACTGTTCTCAATTGCTGTGATTACTGACATCCAGGCCTGTGTCAGTGTCTGATTCATTGGTCTTAGAGTAATGATAATGGGAGGAAGCAGATTGTTAATTAAAATTTCCCTCCCTGTGTCCTCCTCTTGTAGCCATTCTGTATGTTGAACACTTTCAGCTCATGCTGAAGGAGATATCCTGGCTAGAGCTCCATGCAAAAGCATTTGTGTGACAGCAGTTTCTAATGTCATGTTTCATTCTGTGATGTACCCTTTCACATGGACCCATATGAGCCCTGTCCAATTGTACTGGAAATGATTTGGTGGCAAATGAAAAACTGTATGTCCACATTCCTGTGCTATACAATAGATTTCATAAATTTGTTCACTAAGTGCTTATGAAGCATTACAAGATTCAACAATTCAGCATTAGTTTGGTTAGCAGTATGCTGTAGCTTTACATTTGGAAGTCACAGCATGATTTCAGCTTGTTTTTTGTACATATTGTGAATACGTTGTTAACTACAACTGAGTGCTACTTCCCATTGCCCATAACAGTCACTAAGTTTACAGCCAAGTAAGGTAGAAACTGTTTCCTGAAGCATAATTTAAATTCCTCTGAGTTCATTTGAGAACGATAATCCCCTGAATTGCTCTTTTTTGCCTGGAACACTAGTTTGTTTACTGGAAGGAATCTAGAAGCAGAACCTGCATGAATCACAATTATTTGTGCACCTTTACCAACTGGCACTGTAAAGCCACTTGAACTATCATATTCCAATAAGCTTTCCTTGCATGATTTAGGTGTACCCAGGTGTCAAGCACATAAAAAAATTTACATTTGCAGCCATACTCTGCAAATGACTGTTGAGTGGCACAGGGTACATCCAGCTCATACCAGTAACTAGTGTTTCTTTCTGTTCCAATTACATGTGAATCATGCAAAGAGTGATTGTTTGAATGCCTCTGTGGGTGCTGTAATTAATCTAATCTTGTCCTCATGTGATCACTATGTGAGCAATATATAGGGATGTGTTGTATATTCCTAGTCATCACTGAAAGCCTTTGTAAGTAGGCTTTTTGGGAACAGTTTTTGTGTCTTCCAGTTGAGTTTCCTTAGCACCTCTGTGACACTCTCCCATGTGTCAAACAAATGTGTGATCATCTGTGGTGCCCATCTCTGTATACATTATTAGGAACACAAAGAGTATGTGCTACACTAATAGAAAAGCTAATTCACAGGATAAAATTAAAACTATATGGTCAGTCATGAAGGAAGTGTCTCATCACCAGCACAAGGTTTACAATATGGAGACAGTTCGTAGTAAAAATATAAAAATATTTCTGTTACTGATAAATCAGATATATGTACAGTATTTAGCAATCACTTTCTAAGCATTTTGGGTGAATTAAATAAGACCTTAGTTTCTATAGGGAGTCATATAACTCTCCTGGAAAATGGCTTTCCTAGACTGATGTTTGAAATATTCCTCTGTGATACTGACAAGGGAAAGACTGAGTTAAATAATTAAATCACTGAAGACAAAGGACTCTCATGAATATGATGGAGTGCCTAGCAGAATTTTAAAGTGCTGTACTTAGCCATATTTGTAATTTTTTCTTTAAGAATGGTAAGTTTCCTGAATGATTGAAGTATTGAGTAGTAAAGCTGCTTTATAAAATGGGAGAAACGGATAATGTAGACAATATTAGGCCTATTTCTATACCATTGGTGTTTGCTAAAATTATTGAAAAGGCTATGTATGTAAGGATAATTGATCATTTTATTTCACATAATTTGCTATCAAATGTACAGTTCAGCTTTAGAAGTGGTTAAACAACTGAAAATGCTGTATTCTCTTTTCTCTGTTAGGGATGGATGGATTAAACAAAAGGTTTTGAATGTTAGGCATCTTTCTTGATTTAACTAAGGTGTTTGATTGTGTTGATCATAAAACATTGCTCCAGAATTTGGATCATTATGGAGTACAGGAAGTAGCTCACAATTGGTTCACCTTTTACATTATCAGAAAGTAAAATGGTTATGATGTGGGGTCTGAGTGGAGCACGGTGAAATGGGGCAGGGATAATTGCAGGGGCCACTCCTGTTCCTTATTTATATAAATGATATGCTCTCTAGTATTACAGATGATTGTAAAATATTTCTGTTTGCTGATGACATCAGGTTGGTAATAAATGATGTTGTGTGCAATGTTGGCACTGCTTCAAGTAGAGCAGTTCTTGACATACATTCATGGCTTGTAGAAGATAAACTAACACTAAATCAAGTAAGACTCAGTTTTTACAGTTTCTGACACACAGTTCAACAAAACCCTATGTTCTGATTTCACAAAATGGACAAATGACTACTGAAATTGAACAGTTCAATTTTTAGGTGTTCAGATAGATTGTCATGAAAAGCCCACATTCAGGATCTTGTTCAAAGACTTAATGCTACCATTTTTACTGTTCAAACAGTATCTGAAGTAAGTGATAGTTCAACACAAAAAGTAGTCTACTTTGAATATTTTTATTCGCTTATGATGTATGGTATTATATTTTGGGGTAACTCCTCCCATTCTCAGAAGATAATTTTGGCTCAGAAATGGGCGGTTCGGGCCACAAGTGGTGTACATTCGTGAAGCTCTTGTCGATCCCTGTTCATTAGTCTGAGTATTTTACATTAGCCTCTCAGTATATATATTCTTTACTGTTGTTTCCTGTTAACAGTATCAGCTTGTTCCCAAGAATTAGCCAGTTTTCACTCAGTTAATAATAGGCAGAAATCCAGTCTGCAATATACTGCCACTACCACAAGAATTCAAAAATCTTAGCAGTAATCCACACACTTTTAAATCAAAACTGAAGAGTTTTATCATGGATCACTTCTTCTATTATGCTGAGGAGTTCCTTGAAAAATTAAGCTGATTCCTGGGTTATATTGTTGATTGTGTTTACGTAAACATATGGGTTGTCTGTTTTTGGGTTCATAAACATTTTATTTTATCTGTTATTACTTTCAAGTTGTAATTTCATGTACTGGCATGTTCCATGACCTTAGAGATTTCCTCTTCAGTTTGCTCATAGTGAACTAGACTTGTAAAATAAAATAAAAGCCCCTGTTAGTCCTATTTGGTTTCTGGACCTACACACTTCAGCAGTATTTTAGAATGGGCCCTACAAGTTATTTGTAAACAATTCCTTTGTACGCTGATTGCATTTCCCCAGTACTCCACAAGTAAACCAAAGCCTGCCACTTGCTTTACCCACAAGTGAGGCTACTTGTTCATTTCATTTCACATCCCTATGAAGTGTTACACTCAGAAATTTGTATGAGTTGATGGATTCTAGCTGTGACTCATTGATATTATAATCCTAGGATACTACTATTTTAGTTTTGTGGGGTGCACAATTTTACATTTCTGAACATTTAAACCAAGTGCCAGTCTTTGCACCACTTTGGAATCTTATCGAGATGTGATTGAGTTTTATGCAGCTCCTTTCTGATTGAATATTTGTGGCATTATCTGCAAAATGATTGATTGATTTGTTGATCCATTTCATCTACAGCTGCACAATGTGCTAGAGATATTTGGATTTTTATGTTAATATTAACAATATTATATATAATTATTCCTTTGTACATAATAACACACATTAATATATTAATTAATGATGAATACTTAGATAAATGTTGTTATTCTATATGCAGAAAGATAATATACAAATGTTCTTTTGTATGAGACTATATTGAGTTAACACAGTATAATTTTTTTGGTAGCTATTCATTTACTGTGTGAAAGCAGTGATCAGCCATGTATGACTTGATTTAGATTTGAAGTGATCAATGTTCTGTATGTGTTTAATAGTATCTGGTAATAGTTTGATACTAGGATGGATAAGACTGTTTTGAAATAACTTTGTGTTGGCACTTTGAACATGTAAATCCAGTTTTTGTCTTAGCTGTGTATTGTGTGATTTTGAGTGATCAGTTGTCTTTTTGTGTGTAAGTTTTGTTTTAAATACTTTATATTTTCACGTGTGTGTGTACGTCTATATTCCACCCCTTCCATTAATTTTAATTTTTTTTTCAATGTTTCGATGGTATCTCCAGAATTTTCCCAGAACATAACTCCAGAACAGAGGTGAGATTGTACGACTGCATAATATACAAACTGAAGAATGTTGTAACTGGTACAGTTTCTTAATGTACTCAACACAAAACAAGAAGTACAAGGTCCTGAGTTTGAGTCTCGGTCTGGCACACAGTTTTAATCTGCCAGGAACTTTCATATCGGCACACACTCCGCTGCAGAGTGAAAATCTCATTCTAAGAAGTACTTAATTTTTTGTTCATTTGCTCAATAGGTGTTTTCCATTGCAAGTTGTCTTGTAGATGAATTCCAAGAAATTTGGCCCAGGATGTTTTGGTAATCGTCTGCCCTATAGCTCTAGATTGGGTGACATCAGAGTTTTTGTTTATGCTGTGTGTATATCCATAGCTACAGTTTTTGTAGTTTTTATTATTACAATAAGTCATTGTTATCCAAGTAACATGTTAGCCTGTCATTGGCTTCTCTTATGTTTTTTGCAAGGGTTTCTTCTGAGTTTGCCGTAATTAGAAAGCTTGTATCATCAGCATGTTAAAATATTTCCCTGTTGTCATTGCTTATGTTTAGGTCATTTACATAGAATAAGAACAGAACAGAACCCATTACTGATCCTAGTGACACACCATATTTAACAATCAGTAGCTTGGAATTATATTTCCTGATGACATTATCCCTTTCCTGATATATTTCCACATATTGTTCCCAGTACTTAACCCTAGGACGCCTAAGGAAGGGGGGAGGGGTGGGGGGGGGGGGGGGTTCGTTGAACCCACAGTTTTTTTTGTCCCTGCTTTTGTCCAAGTAACTTTCATACTACATATTGCCTTTGAGTTATTGTTTGTTGGCTATTTTATGAAACGTTAGTGTCAATATATTTTATAGAAAATTCCTGCTTTGAAAGAAAAAGTAAATAAACTTATTATGGGTCCACCCCCCCCCCCCCCCCCCCCCCAACCCTTAGGCTTACATGCTATAGAAAATTTCCCTTAGTTGGATTTCATATTTCTCATCTCTACAGCAATGCAAGTTAGTTTCTTGAGGGCAGTATTCTTGATATTCACAGCAATCGATTTACTTTCAGAGGAAGTGATTGTTGATGTCAGCTGTTATTTATCTTGTAAACTTGCAGTGAGTTAGTGAGTTCCCAACACATAGGCCTGCAGTAACTTTGGTGTCCTACACAGCAAAAACGAAATCAAGTAAAAACTTACTGATGTTGTCAATAATACACCAAGATAAGGCACTGTTGGAGGAGAGAAGAATACAACTGAGATAAATGCATACTATAATTCCACTAAAGGTGGAATTGATACCATTGATCAAATGGCGCATATGTACACCAGCAAGAGGGGAACAAAGAGATGGACTCTATCTGTATTTTACTCTCTCATCAACATTTGTGCTATCAATGCAACCACCATATTCATCCAGCAACATCCAAGATGGAATGAAAAGGAACACAACAAATGGAAACTTTATCTTCTGCTAGCTGGGATGTAACTAGTGAAATTGCAGGTAGAAGAAAGAAGTGAGAATGCAAGAGGGTTATCTAACCAAATTGTTCAATCAATGGAGACTATTCTACAAAAGAAAATCAAAGAAGTGACAACAGAAGCACATCACCCTTCTGCAGGGAAAGGTCGGTGCCATATTTGTGTAAGAAAAGCTAAAACAAAGAAGCAGAAGTACAACAATCTAAGTAAACCAAAACAGTATTGTGGACAGTGTCATAATTCAGAAAAAATTGTGAAGTGTGTCTCTTGCCTTGAAGTTGAGGACTCAGAGTAGTCTATTGTATATGAACACATCTGTATTTTGCATTGTAATATGTCAATTTTTCATTCAGTCAATCCAATATTTATAACAATTAACAACATTTATAAACTGATGCCTTAGTTAAAATACATAAACCATTTTGAAAGTTGTAATTTTTCGTCAGTAAACTTATTTAATACCTGTGGGCTCGCTGAACCCCCCCACCCCCCACCCCTTAGGCATCCAAGTTAGAAAAAAATACTTGGGAGTCCTAGGGTTAAGATAAGAGCTGGACCAGTTGTTAGCTGTTCCTCTGATGGCAATACTTTCTAGCTTGTATAGCAATTTATCATGATTTATGGTGTCAAATGCCATTGACAAATCTAAAAATATGCCCATGGTAAGTTTCTTGTTGTCTAATGCTAACAGTGCCTCAAATAGAAAGGAGTGAACTGCTAATTTGGTTGATGGTTTGCTCTAAATCCATGTTGAGATTCTGACAGAATGCCATTATCCTCTAAGACGTCTGTTAGTCTCTTATTGTACAATCTTTCTAATATTTTTGAGAAAACAGACAAAACTGCCAATGGTCTGTAGTTTGAAATATCATCTAGGTTTCCTTTCTTGTACAATGATTTTACTTTTGCTATTTTCAAACATGAAGGAAAAATTCCCATAGCAAAGGATAGGTTACATAGATGAGTTAAGCCTCAGTAATCAGGTCCCCACAATTCTTTATAATGAAATCAGGTATATCATCTACTACTGCAGAGTATTTCATTTTGAGACTTTTTATTGTAAACTGTACTTCTACATTTGTTGGGTACAGAAACATTGATTTGCTTGACACTTTTTACCGTGTTTTTGTATGCTTATGCTGTTTTCTATTGGGAGTCCATTGTAGTAGTTCTCTGTTACATTTGTATAATAATTATTAAATTAAGATTACCATTAATATTACTGAGAAGGTCATTAATATGCAACATGAACAGCAATGCTCAGATCAAATTTCTCTGGAGCATACTCGAAGTTACTTCTACACCTGACAAAGGCTCATCATCCATAACAGACTGTGTCCACCCTACCAAAAAATTCTCAATTCAGTCACAAATTTTGCTTTATCCCCATATTATTGTAGTTTTGACAATAAGCATAAAAGAGGTACTGAGTCAAATGTTTTCGATTTCGAGAACTCAAAAAATACTGCACATATCTGACTTCCTCGATCCAGAGCAAATGTGAATTGGTTTTCAAATTATCAGTGTTTTCCAAATACATCCTGGTTGGCATGCTCAACACAAACACACACCTCCACTACATTATACCTGTGGACAAATCCATCTCCTCATACTCCAGTACTAGCCTAACCTCTGCCAGGAGATCTTATGGCACCCCAGAGCACATGCTCCTACACATCTCCAGTGCCATATCTCTCAGAAAAATATCAAGCCCACGTGGCTCTGCTTCTTGCAGCAATACTTCGTTCACCTACTCACTGTGTGTAAACTCATTAGTATGCATTTTTAGTCTCCTAACCCAAATTTCCAAAACCCTTAACACCTCTATTGTGCCTCTTGGAAAACAACCCAACCACTCATCAGAAAAACCAAGCAACGTTTTGCTTCCTATACCTTTGCTCTAGCTTGTACCTGGTTTGGTAAAAAGTCTACACATTATGTAATGCCTCTGTGTGCATACAAACGACTTCACTGCCCCTTCTGAAATTCACTATGTTTAACAATTGTTGATTGGACCAATTCACTACGTTAGCCGATAACCTGAGACCTCCACAAATCCCAACACATCCTCAGATGCTCTACCTGAGAAGGGAGAAACGAGGTTAGCAGCCACCGGATCCTCACCTAGAACCTGTGACATTAACACCTGTCTTTTGTGATCTTTCTCTGCCAGTTTATAGTCTGTGGCCAATTTATCTTCACTTAACGAGCCAACTGATTCTCCAACTACTGTAGAAGTATAGACTGCTCACTAGTGACACCTTGCATCTCCTATTTTCTCACTGCGTCATTCTTACTTATTTATGGCTTAAAATCAATATCTCAAAACATCACAAAATAACAATCTACTAATAACGCAGACAAAACAGGTAGCCATGGAACGCTCTACTAAACTAATTTTGCTGTCTAACTATGAGCCACCTCGACTATCTACATTGCCTGGTCATGTGTGCAAAATGATTATTCATGAGGCTAACAACAGTTATAGACCCAACACAAGGGGCAGAATTCCTAATCAAATTTCACTGCTGACAATGTACAGGTCCTATCCGTTCATCTTTATAATGAGTGCTGTGGCATGGGTTATGAGTTACTACCCTCTGGCAAGAGTCAGATGATGGCCTGCACCATGGCCAACTCCCCCTAGGAAATCAGTATCGGTGACAGTAAGCATGGATAGTACATCGGCAGGGCTGTGGTACCAAGTCCCCTGAAGGACTTGGTGCTGGCAGCAAGTGCAGCCTGGTCTCAAACCCATGGCTGCTGCTGACGATGCACAATTGTCTCACTGTCTGATTTTTATTCCTCCTCCATGCATTTGTTTCACTAAAACTTGGGACCTAGTCACATCATTCATAACAAGAGACTTTCCGTGGTGTCGTGACATCGCCCCATTGGCTACGAGGTTACTGCCATGGGGTAGAGTATACTACTTTGCTCAGCTCTTCCTGCTTTGCAATCCACTTGCATGTCTGGTATTGTGACCCACACGTCACCACACTGGTGGCTACCAACTCATAGCTGTTAACGCAATGATGCACACTGGCTTCCACTTCTCATTACTTTACTAAAGACACAGTTTTAACTTAAAGACTAGATAGCAGTCCTACACGTTAGACAGCACAGTTCCGATCCTGCAGACAGTACAATACCATTCAGTGCCTGCAGCCACCTCAGTAGCCTATAGTGCCTGAAACTACGCTACAGAGCAGAGTTTCAGGAGTTCTACTGGGATAGACAACATTCTGACTTCGCAATCACTAGTTTTGGAGTAACAAGACAATCATGAGTGTCTGCATGATTATATTCAGTCATGGTGCCAATATCATAAACTGCCAAGAGACGGCAGTGTTATTTATATTTCACTGTATTAGGTGCAGGACTTCCAGTGTCACGCATCAGCTGGCACATTTTACTAATTTTGACCGAGATAAGTATTCTTCTTCAGCACGTCAGTGTTTAAGTGTGCACAGGATCAGCTAAGTGAAAAATCCGTGCAATACGCACGTTTGTTTTTGCATATAAAAGTCGACTTCGGAGTTTTCCTTTGCGCTAGAGCGTGCGTACAAGATTAGTGCGCCAATCTGAAGTTCTAGATTGGCATACTTTACTCTTTGCCTTGATTCTGCATAATCTTTCATTGATGGTATGAATCTATTGTGATGTATTGTGAAATTTGAAAGATTCGCGAGGCCGCAATAAACTGGTTCTGTTATCGTCAATTATATGACTAAACTTTATTGTGCTCATTGAAAATTTTGGAGAAGAGTAGGCCTACCCTCCTTCAAAGTAGTCTTTCTCTAATTTCATTGTACAATTACGCGAGAAATAGGCTATTTTTGAGAATTTTCGGACGCTTACAAAACTATATTCTCGTAAGTTACCAGCACGAGGGTTTTGAATAGTACCTAATTTATTTCGTTCAAAAAATTGTTCAAATGGCTCTGAGCACTATGGGACTCAACAGCTGAGGTCATAAGTCCCCTATAACTTAGAACGACTTTAACCTAACTAACCTAAGGACATCACACACGTCCATGCCCGAGGCAGGATTCGAACCTGCGACCGTAGCAGCCGTGGGGTTCCGGACTGAAGCGCCCAGAACCACTTGGCCAACGTGGCCGGCGTTTTTGACATTTCTACAAATGAATACATCACTCCCGAATTTCATTGTACGTGTATCAACGCCAATAAACGTGCATTTTTGAGAATTTTCGGAATCTACCATTGTCCTTTGTATAATCTATGAGAAATTTGTAGTAACTCGGCGTTTGTGATTTACTTACTATACCAGATTTACAAACGTATTGTGTTACATCTATTTTCACCTTTAAGACGAGTATATATTGTCTGCATTTATCGTAAATTAACTCTGTTTCCGTGTTAGGTAACAACTATACTTAACCTCAAAATGTTTTAGGAAACCATTTATTTATTTACTTAGAATCCTTGTATCTCATCATTATAAAAAATGATATAGGATTTGTCATACATTACCTTACATAGAAAATATGACATGAACAGATTTAAAAATTATATGTCCATAAATAAAATATTATTACATATAACATGAAAACATATGCATGTTGTTGTTGTTGTGGTCTTCAGTCGTGAGACTGGTTTGATGCAGCTCTCCATGCTACTCTATCCTGTGCAAGCTTTTTCATCTCCCAGTACCTACTGCAACCTACATCCTTCTGAATCTGCTTAGTGTATTCATCTCTTGGTCTCCCTCTACGATTTTTACCCTCCACGCTGCCCTCCAATACTAAATTGGTGATCCCTTGATGCCTCAGAACATGTCCTACCAACCGATCCCTTCTTCTGGTCAAGTTGTGCCACAAACTTCTCTTCTCCCCAATCCTATTCAATACTTCCTCATTAGTTATGTGATCTACCCATCTAATCTTCAGCATTCTTCTGTAGCACCACATTTCGAAAGCTTCTATTCTCTTCTTGTCCAAACTATTTATCGTCCATGTTTCACTTCCATACATGGCTACACTCCATACGAATACTTTCAGAAATGACTTCCTGACACTTAAATCAATACTGGATGTTAACAAATTTCTCTTCTTCAGAAACGCTTTCCTTGCCATTGCCAGCCTACATTTTATATCCTCTCTACTTCGACCATCATCAGTTATTTTGCTCCCCAAATAGCAAAACTCCTTTACTACTTTAAGTGCCTCATTTCCTAATCTAATTCCCTCAGCATCACCCGACTTAATTAGACTACATTCCATTATCCTTGTTTTGCTTTTGTTGATGTTCATCTTATATCCTCCTTTCAAGACACTGTCCATTCCATTCAACTGCTCTTCCAAGTCCTTTGCTGTCTCTGACAGAATTACAATGTCATCGGCGAACCTCAAAGTTTTTATTTCTTCTCCATGAATTTTAATACCTACTCCGAATTTTTCTTTTGTTTCCTTTACTGCTTGCTCAATATACAGATTGAACAACATCGGGGAGAGGCTACAACCCTGTCTTACTCCCTTCCCAACCACTGCTTCCCTTTCATGTCCCTCGACTCTTATAACTGCCATCTGGTTTCTGTACAAATTGTAAATAGCCTTTCGCTCCCTGTATTTTACCCCTGCCACCTTTAGAATCTGAAAGAGAGTATTCCAGTCAACATTGTCAAAAGCTTTCTCTAAGTCTACAAATGCTAGAAACGTAGGTTTGCCTTTCCTTAATCTTTCTTCTAAGATAAGTCGTAAGGTCAGTATTGCCTCACGTGTTCCAGTGTTTCTACGGAATCCAAACTGATCTTCCCCGAGGTTGGCTTCTACTAGTTTTTCCATTCGTCTGTAAAGAATTCGTGTTAGTATTTTGCAGCTGTGACTTATTAAGCTGATAGTTCGGTAATTTTCACATCTGTCAACACCTGCTTTCTTTGGGATTGGAATTATTATATTCTTCTTGAAGTCTGAGGGTATTTCGCCTGTTTCATACATCTTTCTCACCAGATGGTAGAGTTTTGTCAGGACTGGCTCTCCCACGGCCGTCAGTAGTTCAACATATGCATAACAACACTCATAATATGCTAAATTAGGATAATAGATGAACACAATTTAGTTTTCAATGAGCATTTTTGGTCATTATAATGAAGGATTTAAGTTACTGTGTATTGAATGCTGATGAATTAAGTATTCCTTGACACTATAAAAACTCTTGCTAACTAATATGTGGAATTTTGGTATACTTTTAATTTCCTTTGGTAGTGCACTAAATAAGATTTTTGGCTGATAAAGAACACATTTTTGATACATAACTTTTGTGACTTTCTCTATGAATGTCGTCTCTATTACTCGTTTTGTAATTATGAACTTGACTGTTTAGCAAAGACTGTTCCTGGTGTGCCTTCATTAAATATATACTTTCATAAATATAGATAAATGGGAGAGTCATGATTTGCAGTTCCTTGAAAACTTTTTTATACGATTCACTGTGTGTCATACCTCTGAATATCCTTATTGCCCTCTTTTGAAACACAAACGAGTGTTTGGCCAAACTGGTATTCCCCCAAAATATGATACCATATCTTAGTGTGCTATGCATGAGTGCAAAGTATGAACATAACTCTGCATCAGCACTACAGGAATTTTTTAGTATTCTAAGCACATAACAATACTGACTTGATTTTTTGTTTAACATTTCTGTGTATTTCTCCCACGTTAAATATTCATCTAGCCAAATACTAAAAATTTAGTATGGGAGGTTTGCTCTATCTTACTCTGCCCATGTTCTACAGTTAGGTCAGACTTTACTTTGTTTGTTATACGTCTGAAGTTCATCCAAACTGTTCTTTTGTCATTAACAATTAATTTGTTGTTTGTAAACCACATGTTTGCTTCTTCTGTGGCTACTGTGACTCTCTCCAGTAAGTCAGTTTCATTCGTAGCTTTCACAAACAGACTGGTGTCGTCGGCAAATAATACTGCAGCTGCTTTTGATGTATGGCTTGGCAAATGACTTATAAATATTAAGAACAGCAATGGCCCTAGTACAGAGCCCTGCGGCTCACCAAACCTGACTCTGTGGTATGCTGATCAGTAGACTTTACCCGCACGCTGTGTCTCTGCCTTCTGATACTGATTAGAAAGATAGGATTTGAACCAATCATGTGCTACTCCACGAACCCCAGAGTAATATAGTTTCCTGAGCAGTAAATTATGGTCAATGACATCGAAAGCCTTAGACAGGTCCAAAAACAGGCCACAGTTTAATTCATTTTTGTCAACAGAATTCATGATCAGTTTTAAAAAGTTATAAATTGCTGTGTCAGTTGACCTGTTTTTCCTAAAACCGTTTTGCCCATTAACTAGAATTTTATTTTTATTAAGAAAATGAGACAGTCTTTTATGTATTACCCATTAACCTTTACCATAGGTTTTTCCGTTCACTTAATAGAAATCTCGTTTTGTGTATTTGCTTCAGTTCTTATAGGGAATTAGCAACTTTTTAGCTCAACAGATTAAAAGATAATCAGTGGGCTTAATTTAAACTTATTTTTTCCCTGCCCTGTAATACATTGCACTGGCCAAAATGCAGCCCCACAGTGAATGCTGTTCTGGATTAGGGGATGAGTTTGCTGACCCTGACTGCTGTCAAAAGATTGGCAGCTGCTGCAAATCGGTGCATTGGAAGAGTTCCAGAGAGTCGTGTACCTGTGATACTTGTACTAGAGGTACGTCAAGTACTATCCTCTCCTGTGGATCCTGCCTCCTCTGCAGAGGAGGCAAATGTAAACGGTTAGTGTCTATTAATCGTCATTAGTTCAAATATTCGGTGAATGATGGTACCCTTCAGGGAAAAGGCACCAATGAACAGGAAAGGACACCATGTGCACTCAGTGTATATGCCTGGGGGCCTAATTCAACATGTTGAAGAGGTTGTTCCCGCAGACATTGACGGAAAAGGGTACGACCAAACTTCAGATTGTTGTGCATGTTGGAACATTTGACGCATGTTATCAGGGCTCTGAGTCCATACTTGGGTCATTCCAACAACTGGCAGAGAATGTTGAGAAGACCAGCCTAATGCATGGAGTTTCAAAGAAGCTCATAATTTGTACAATTTTCCTCGGAACTGATTGTGGCCCTTTGGTTCTGAGTTGAGTGGAGGGACTGAACCGGAGACTTCGGAAGTTCTGTGAGAAGTTAGGCAGTGACTTCCTGGTCATTCGCTGTAGGGTCGAGAATTGTAGAGCCCCTAAATGGGTCAGGTGTGCACACATCAGAAATTGCTACTCAGGTAGCTGATTGTGTGTGGCATGCACACAAGAGTTTTTTGTAGATTAGGCCACACACTATCCAATCCAGATAACGATAGCTGTCAGAAACCCGGAAGTATCAGTGTAACGTCAAAAGAAATGCATTCCACAGGAGAGAGTATTATAATGGTAAACTGCCAAAGCATTCGCAACAAAGTGCCAGAGTTTGTGCTTATGAAAAGCAGTGAAGCCCACATAGGACTGGGTACAGACAGCTGGTTGAAATCTGAAATTGATAGCAGTGAGAATTTTTGGGAATATTTTAGTGTATGGTGTATCGAAGGGATGGGCAAACAGAAAATGGAGGTGGGGTATTTGTTGCAACAGACAAGAAACTCAAACCCAACGAGGTAGAAACTGAAGCTGCATGTGAGATTGTTTGGGCAAGACTCAGTATCAGGGATTTGCCTAAAATGATAATTGGATCCTTCTATCGCCCCCCGGACTCATCTCCTGATGCAACCAGAAAATTTAGAGAAAACCTTAGTTCACTTTTACATAAGTTCCCCAATCATCCTGAAATCCATGGTACACATTCACTGTAAATAAACAGATAGAGGGATGCTGAATGAAACGCATCTGGCTGTCAAGAGAGCGATTTGTGAAGCCTTAATTAATTGCTGTAGCAGAATATTGTCAAATGATCTTACATGCAACCCAAAGGAAGTCTGCTCGTATGTAACGGTTGTCAGCGACATTGAAGTTAGTGTCTAGTCCCTAACGAATGAGACAGCAACTGCAATTGAGAGTGGCAAAGCTAAAGCTTAAATTCTTAATTCCATTATCATATGTTCCTTTACAAAGAAAAATCCAGGAGAATGTCCTCGTTTAATGTTCGTACCACTGAAAAGATGAATGAAAGACGAATTAGTGTCAGTAGTGTCGAGAAACAGATGAAGTCGTCAAAATTGAACAAAGTTCCAGGGTCCGATGGAATCCTCGCCAAAATCTGTATTGTATTTGCGGCTGAGCTAGCCACTCTTCGAACTATAATGTATCGTAGAGTATATGCACTACTACTGAAAGAAGTGGTGCAAAAACTGACTACTTGCTTTAAATATAAAGTGTAAATTCAAATGTAAAATGTAAATATAAAATTGTGCACTTCCTAAAACGAAAAGAAGTAATATCCTACGACTATGACATCAATGGGTCACTGTTGGAAACGCCAAACTCCTACTATAACTGAGTGTAAAAGTTTGTACGGATATAAAATCATGTAGGTTCAGTCATGGGTAAGGTAAATGGTAGACGTCAGTTTATTGGCATAATACTGGGGAAGTACAAGCAGTCTACATAGGAGATTACTTACAAATTATTCGTGCATCCAGTTCTAGAACATTGCTCAAGTGTGGCGGACCCATACCTGATAGGACTAACAGAGGATATGGAACACGTACAGAGAAGAGCAGCACGAATGGTCACATGTTTGTTTGATCCGTGGGAAACTGTCACAGAGATAGTGAAGAAACTGAACGGGCAGTTTCTGGAAGAGAGACGTAAACTGTCCTGAGAAAGTCTATTAACAAAGTTTGACGGACCAGTTTTAAATGGCGATCTATGAATGTATTACAATCCCCTACATAACGCTCACATGGGGATCGTGAGGATAGAATTAGAATAATTATTACACGCATAGAGGCGTTTAAACAACCATTCTTCCCTCACTCCATAAGTGAATGGAACGAGAAGAAACCCTAATAACTGGTACGATGGGACGTAACCTCTGCAATGCACATCACTGTGGCTTGCAGAGTATAGATGATAAATGTAGATGTTGAAGCTAATCAGTAAGCATGCAATATGCTACCTTTAAAGGACTATAACCGTAAAACTATTTTCCTCAGGAGGGCCAACCAAGAACTCTATCAATCAATCGAAGCCAAATAACTGCTTGCATAAGAGTCGGAGGTGTACCAATGCGTTACTAACTTGCTGAATTTGTGACGCTCTTTCTCTGGAATAAATCATCCAATTTTTCTAGAATTGTATTTGTGTGTTTTTCTGTACAAGTAAATCACGTCTACCGATTTCTGTCCCATTGGGATAATTCTTTCGTGGTGCGTCGTTTTTGCCTTAAAACGTATCACTGTTCTCGTGATTTTTTTTCTCTTGGTAGCGGGAGTAGTAGTAGTAGTAGTAGTAGTTTATTCATCCAGAGACAATTTACATTGCATGGATTTCGTCAAAAAATACATAGTATATATATATACACACATATAGGGTGAACAATACTATACAAAATACAGATGTGCATAGCGGACTACATAACATCAGACCACATTGAAATAGCATGTACAACTTTGATTATTTACATTGATGTTTGAGAAAGACTTTTTACATGGAATACACAGTTGACATTTAGATATAACACATACAATTCTAGCACTTTTGTACATATTATTTATTTAGATCATAGCAACAGTCAGATAAAAATTACTATTGGCACAGAGTACATCAATATAATTGTTTAGTATGAAGCTATTCCAGGTATTCTTTTACACTATAATAGCAGTTGGTCATTAAAAATATGAATACTGCTTCTTTAAATGAAGACAATTTTTTTATTTCTTTTATCTTTACCGGTAGTTTGTTATACAATCTGCTTCCTTGTATGTTTGTTTGTTTCTGCGCCAAAGCCTTGTTAACTCTTTTTATATGAATGTCATTGCACTTTCTTGTGTTGTAAGTATGTAGATCCGAGTTGGATTGGAAATTATTAATATTTCGTTTTACATTAATTACGCTTTTTTGTATATAGAGGCATGGTAGGGGTAGAATATTCAGCTGTTTAAATAATTGCTTTGAAGGAGTTAGCCTTGAACTGTTGGTAATTATTCTAACAGCTCGTTTTTGTAGAGTGAAGATGGTTTTGAGATTTTTCTTACTATGACCCCAGAAGATGAGGCCATAGGTAATAGCAGAATGTATATAAGCAAAGTAAACAGCTCTGCTACATTCCCTACTACATACAAAGCTAATAACGCGTAAAGCAAAGCAAACAGAGCTTAACTTATGCGAGAGATACAGGATATGGGATTTCCAGTCTAAATTTTCATCTATATGTACACCTAAGAATTTTGTGGTAGCAACTCTCACAATTTCTTTATTTTGTATTCTAAGATCTAGATCAGAGTGTGACTTTGCTTTCCTGTAATGGATATCATTAGTTTTAGAGATATTTATGGTTAATTTGTTCTCTTCAAACCAATTTTGCAAATATTCTATAACTCTGGTTGCAGATGTAACACAGGGCGCGACAGAACCGACTAAGCAGTTTCTATTGATTACCGCTGAGGCTGTGGTGGGGGTAGGCAGTTGCACCTGGTATGCCGTTGTCCATTTCAGTAGCCAGTATGGTTTGGACCGGTGCACATCGAGTTTTTGCCGTTCGCGCTTATTATGAAAACAACAGATCTGTGATTACTAAACAACGAGCTTCTCGGCAACAGTTCAACATTCCAAGCAACAATGCCGTTCGTAATGCAAACGCAATTCGGTCCTGGGTTCGGCAGTTGGAGGAAACTGGTAGCACACTACGAATAGAATGTGCAGCGGGTGAGAACATCAGTTCAACAATCGCCGCAACGTTCTGCTCGACGACATGCTGTTGAATTTGGGATTTCAGACTGCAGATTGAGAAAGATTATGGAATCCGATTTGAAGTTCCATCCTTTCAAAATAATGTTTGCTCATGAATTACGCCCAGCAGACTGTGCCAATCGTCAAAATCTGTATGAGCGAATGCTTGCTCAGATCCGTCCGAATGTAGCTTTCTTCAGTAGTGATGAGGCACATTTTCATCTTAGTGGTTGTGTGAATAAGCAAAACTTTCGCTACTGGGCTGAAAATAACCCCCGAATTATTCATGAAAGACTGCAACATTCTCTTAAAGTAACAGTGTGGTGTGCCATATCACAATTTGGCGTGGTAGGCCCTTACTTTTTTGAGGAAGAAGTGACCGTGACACTGAATTCCACACAGTATGTTTCAATGTTGCAACATTTTCTGCAACCCAGAATGGACGAGACTGTGGAAGAACTTAGACTAGGGGACTTGTGGTTCCAACAGGATGGAGCTACTGCTCGTACAGCTCGAATTTCGCTTGATGTTTTGAGAGAAATGTTTCCAGGACGCCTTGTATCTTTCAGGAGTGATGTCAGGTGGCCTGCAGGGTCACCTGATTTGAGCATTTGTGACTACTTTCTTGGGGGATATCTGAAGGAAAAGGTTTTCAAAAGCCGCCCTCACACCCTACCAGGGTTAAAAGAGCGGATTATCGACGAAGTGAACGCCACATCCCGCGATATGTGTGCAAGAGCTGCTCGAAACTTCAGGGATTGTCTACAACAGCGTATTGATGCTAACGGCCGCCATCTTGAGGACATTATTTTCAAAACTAAATGAATGTAAAATGGTATATTGTACTAATTAAGAATTTTTTTCTCTATACCTACAGATTTACTTTTTATTGCTCCTTAAAACTGCTTAGTCGGTACTGCTGCACCCTGTATAACTCCAACGTTCTATGTTTATGAAAGAATCCAAGGAGTGCTCAGATTCTAAGCTAAGGGGTGAGAGATAGGAGGCTACTCAGATGGCTTTTGCAAGGAATGATGAATATGGTAGGGCTAGCTTAGTGCCTGCTGCTTGGTTCGCATAGACTGTATGGCCTGCAGATAGTTTTTTTGTTTTTATTTAATCGAATTTTTATGTTGCTCACGAACTGTAACATATTCTACACTTTTCACGCTAATAAAGGCCTTATAAGCATAGTCTTTTCCGAATGTACTTGACCAAAAAGAGATTCTGGTAGCGGGAATCCAAAGCATTTCTTAATCACGTGTTTTGCGTTCTTTTGGAGATATTTCCATGTCAACTTTCATCCCCAAACAAATATTTCTTTATTTCTAACTGAGAAGTGAAATACCAATTTTCATAAATTTACATTTAAATTTTTTTAGTGTAACGAAGCATCAAAATTTTCATCCTCTACTGCACTCCCTTAGGGACTGAATTCCCAGAAACACTGAAACACGTATTGTTTTATTTCTTACAGAGAAATCAAATACCGACTGTCATAGATGTAACCTTAAAATCCTGTGGTGGCTCTTTTTCAAAAATACTTTCACCCACTATTTTACCCCCTTAGTGGTTGAATTTCCAAAACTCCTGAAACACTCGTAATTCGAGCCTGAAAATTCCCTTAATAGTGATATACTTTCCAAAAGCCTTTCATATCCTATTTCACCATATTGGGAGTGGAACTTTGGACAATCCTTCTTAAACAATGCCCACAGTATAAGATCCGCACCCTCTCCAAACTTCAAGTTTCCATCAGCAGTTTTATCTGGGCGATAATGAGTCAGTAACTCTTACACTATTTCAACCCCTTAGGGGTTTAATTTCCAAAAACAGTGACATTTTTATGTTTTATTTCTAACAGAGAGGCCAAATACAAATTTTCATAGACTGAGCTTCAAAAACGCTTGCACAATGTAATATTTCCATAAAATCTTTCATCCCTCATAGGGGTTGAATTTCCAAAAAACAGTTGAACACGTATTTTTTTTATTTTCAGCTGAGAAGTCAAACTGAAAGTTTTAAACATTTTTCCATAATAAAGTATTTTCATAAAAAATCTCATCTGCTGTTTCACCCCCCCCCCCCTCTGAGCTTTAATTTTCAAAAACACTGAAATACATAATTTTTATTTGAACCAATGTACACAGAAGTAGCTTTAAAATACTTAAGTAGTTGATTTAATAACGATATATATTTTTAAAAACGCTATTTCACGCCCATAGGGCTAAATTTTCAAAAACGCTGAAACAAGTATTTCTTTATTTTTGATCGAGAAACCAAGTACCAGTTTTCATAGGTCTGGCTTAAAAATTGCCTCAATAGCGACATTTCATCCTCTCTTTCACTCCCGTAGGGTTGGAATTTCGAAAACTCCCTTCTAAAACGACGCCTACAATATAAGATCCACACCTTCACATTTCAAGTTACTATCCTTGGCGGTTTTGGCTAGGCGATGATGAATCAGTCAGGATAGTGCCTTTTATGCATAGAGGTGATTTCACGGCAAGTGGTTCCGGGTACATCAGCTATCATCGGCAAACCCATTACATGTTCAATCCTACTTCGAACTGCTACTGAATTCAAATATCTGTTTGTTTAGCGGGGGAGGATGCAAGTTTGGATTGTGAAGATTATTTTTTCACTGTTGGAAGGAGGGGGAGGAGGTGCAGTTGCCACCCATCGCGCCCCCTTCTCCCGCTGGTTATGTCAATAAAAAACTATAAAAGCGGAACTAAAATGCCTCTTGAAGACTAAATTACTTTTCCAGACAAAATTTTTGATGGACGATAGATACTAAATTCTTCCTTAAACTTAAGATCTCTTTGAAAACCAAACCAGAAGGAAGATAAACTCTTCTCGAAAACTAAAAATCTTCGATATAGCAGCGTTTGATGTTAAGAAGAACGGTGCAACTTTCCTCCGGACATGGACGCCTTTATGTATGTCTGAAGGGGTGGGCACTGCAGCAACTAAAGCTGTTATGAAACATGTGAAATTTATTCATCGTTGCGAAAACGAACTACCATCAGCTTTACAAGGGAATGACAACAGTGGAAATTCGTGCCTTACCTGGACTCGAACCCAGATTTCCCGCTTTATGCAAGCGGTCGCCTTAAATGAGAATATATTTCATAACGGATGTAGTCTTTGCGCGTCCGAAAGAACATCATTGCATCATTCTTTTTAAAAAAAATTAGGCGCTGCAGTGGCGTATTGATCCGCTGAAAAAGGACAGACGACTTTCAGTTAAATTGTCTCCCTTGCACAGGAACATACGTAATAGATGTACGAGTGTAGGTTGCAGACACGTGGTTGACGACCTACGGAAGTTTTGGGCTGGTCGTGAAGCGAATATAGATAGCCTAATGATTAGACGACCGATCGAGATTCCCTTATACAGCTGATGGTTGTTCGTATTCGTAATTGCGGATGCATATCATGTACCAAAAATATCCTTGAAACTAAATATTCCCTTGGCTCCGGGAGATTTTGGAGAGTTTTCCCTCATTAATGGCCAAGCATATTTTATAAACGACTATTCCGGGGCACGGAACCTGGATCTAGTTGCAGGTTGGTTGCCTGTCTAATAGTTTCCAGGGACAACAAAAACATCTGATTTTAAATATTTCAAAAAATGGTTCAGATGGCTCTGAGCACTACGGGACTTAACATCTGAGGTCATCATTCCTACTACTTAAACCTAACTAACCTAAGGATATTACACACATCCATGCCTGAGGCAGGATTCGAACCTGCGGGTCTTACGAACTGTGCATGTGTTTTGGGGCAGCAAACTCACCGCGCACAAATACTCAGACTATATTCATAAAGTATTTGAGAATGAGAGCACTTAGTGACTTGCAACAAACTTTGCCATAGTTTCAAACCTTTGCGAAACTTTATATCGTTTATATGCTTGACATAGAATATGTAACACATTAACTCTTTTGTAAAGTAATCAGAAGTGAGACTGTTTTATACACTGAAGTAACAAAACAATTATAAGATACCTCCTAATGTCGTGTCGGACCTTCTGCGCGGTGTAGTACAGCAACTTGATGTGGCATGGATTCGACAAGTCGTTGGAAGTCCCCTGTAGAGATATTGAGTCATGCCGCCTCTATAGCCGTCCATAATTGCACAAGTGGTGCTGGTGCAGGATTTTGTGAAAGAACTGACTTCTCGATTATGTCCCATAAATGTCCGGTTGGAGTCATGTCAGGAGATATGGATAGCCAAACCATTCGCTCGAATTGTCCAGAATGTTCTTCAAACCAGCTGTGAACTACTGTGGCCAGTGACACAGCACATTGTCATCTATAAAAATTTCATCGCTTGTTGGGAACATGACGTCCATGAATGACTGCAAATGGTCTACATGTGGACAAATATCCAGACGACCCAGTCTAGTCCATGTAAACACAACCCACACCATTAGAGTGTCACCACCAACTTGCACAGTGCCTTGTTGACAGCTTGGGTCCATGGCTTCGTGGGGTTTATCCCACATTCGAACCCTATTATCGCCTATTACCTGCTGTAATTGGGGCTCATCAATTAAGCCACCGTTTTCCAGTCGTCTAGGGTCCAACATCGTCATGGGGCCCAGGAGAGGCGCTGCCAGCGATTTTGTGCTGTTAGCAAAGACACTCACATCAGTTGTCTTCTCCTTTCACCGTTAACGCCAAATTTCGCCACACTGTCATAACGAATACACATTGGTTTCTGCAGTTATTTCACCCATTGTTGCTTGTCTGTTAGCACTGACAACTCTACGCAAACGCCGCTGCTCCCTGTCGTTAAGAGAAGACACTGCGTTGTCTGTGGTGAGAGGAAATGCCTGAAATGTGGTATTCTCGGCACACTCTTGACACTATGGAACTCGGAATATTGGATTCCCTAACGATTTCTGAAATGAAATACCCCATGCGTCTGGCTCCATCTACCATTCCGCGTTCAAAGTCTGTTAATTCCCAACGTGCGGTCATCCATCAGAAACCTTTTCATATGAACTACCTGAGTACCCATGACAGCTCCGCCAAGGCACTGCCCTTTTATACCCTGTATACGCGATACTGCCGCCATCTGTATATGTGTGCATCGCTATCCCATGACCTCTTGCCACCTCAGTGTACATGGGGGTTCGATTATTTAAGAAATAGGGGGTTTACTAGTATCCCATGACTTCTTGCCACCTCAGTGTACATGGGGGTTCGATTATTTAAGAAACAAGGGGTTTACTAGTTTTGTGCTATCCACTGTTGTTGAAGAAGGTAATGACATCACCCTCCAACATTGTGGTTCTCTGTTAGTAAAACGTAGGATGCAAAATGTCTGCGAAGCAATTTGTAAATACGGTTTTTGCCATGGAAAAGTATGTATAGCTTATCTTTACCTGAGTGCAGATTTTCCCATGCGTGTCTAAAAGACCCACAAACCCTGGTAAAGTAGAGGGTATCCCAAAAAGAATGACCCAATGTTAAATAGAATTTTTTATTAGGAAGAAGAGCTTAACAGCAACAAATTGGATACTAAATTACTCAGAAAAGGCAGAAGTTCATAAAAATCCATCATAAATGTTCAATATGTCCTTTGGCTGCACGGACAACGTCTAGCTGATAGCCGAATTCATCCCAAACTGAGTGTAAGGTGTCTTCTGTCACTAAAGCTGATACTCTGGTTTTTAGTTCATCAATGCCACTAGGTAAGGGAGGAACGTGACACATTGTTTAACATATCCCCACAGTTTGAAATCACATGGTGTTAAGTCAGGGGACTTAGGGGGCCAAGAGTAAGCCTGGTCTCGCGGTCCTGTGCGCCCTATCCAACGTTGAGGCACGTTGGCCTTGAGGAAACTGTGCATGTTGTTGTGCCAGTGCGGTGGTGCTCCATCTTGCTAACAGATGAAATTGTCAGAGTCAAGATGTGGGAATAACCAGTTCTGTAGCATTGCAAGATATGAGTGTCCTGTTATGGTTTCTTCCCCAAAATTGTAGGGTCCATAAACCTTGCTTTGCGAAACAGCACAAAAAACATTCACTTTTGGTTAATCACGTTCGTCATCAGTTGTTTCATGAGGATTTTTGAGCCCCCATATACGCACATTATGATGGTGAAGCTTGCCGCTAATGTTGAAAGTTACCTCATCGCTGAATATCAACCGTGACATAAAAGTGTCATCTTCCACGTTCGCGCTTCATGTCACCGCTCTTAGCGACATCTAGCGGATTTTTTCTGAAACTGTAGACCATGCCGATTACGTCTAGCGCTGTTTCAGTTACCTAGTGAAGTGACACTTGTATCAATATTATTACAAGTTAAAATCGGGTCATTCTTTTTGGGACGCCCCTGTACTGTTGCGTTTATTTTCACTGCAGATAGCTGTGTGCGAAAAAATGCCTAATTTGGCTTTTGATTCCTAAGTCATGCGAACAACGTTTCTGTTAGGAGACCGAAAGTCTACCATCGACTGACCCGCTACCGCATTGGCGTGATTTGACCCCACATTATGAAATGTGACATTCTTGTTTGCTAATCAGGTGCGTGTAGATCTTGAATTCCACATTTAGTAACGTGACAGGAGAGCAGGTTCTAGGTTAGACGTGCATTAACGATTTTTCTGTCCGCCGACTACATTCGACAAATCTGCGTGCAATGATGTTTTGGAAGACGGACTCTAGTAGGTTAGACGTGCATGAGCGATTGTTTAATATGCCGACTACACCATGTCGAACATCGCGCAGTAACGTTTTTAAGTCAAGTGATGGTGGTTCTCACGTATTAACGATGCATGTATCAGTTCAAAATTTACTTAAATACGGATTTGGAAGTAGTAGCAAGTGTTTGTGTTCTGCTTATAAAACTGAAGCAGTAGAAACAGCGGACAAAGTATTGGGTACATATACTAACAAGTGAAATCAGTTAACTGGTCGTGTTAAGAATTGAGGATACATTGTTCGAATTTTTGAGATTACACTAGAATTTCGGTCAACAGCTTTAATAAGTTACTTGCTATTACTTCATCTTATGTTACGTGTCGGATTGTCGTTCGTGATACTGTATCAAGTGTAGTAAGGCTTTTAGTTATATACAGAAAAGTATATACATGAAAAACAATGTCGGTTTGGAAAGTGAGATTTTATTTAATATTTGCTACATAAGCTCCTAAAGTAATTAAATTACACTCATCATCATTATTGCTGTTTTCCACTCCTTTAACAACGTGAAATTCTACTGGAATGTAAACACAAACAAATGACGACACGCATATTTAGGATTCTGAATTAGTGCATGTACGTTTCGTAGTGGTTCCTGCAGGGGTTACATGCTCAACATCATATGACGCTTGTGAAAATGTCATTTTTACTTGTAATTTTCAGGAATTATTAAGACTTTGAAGGGAAGAAGGTAACGATGACATAAAACGTATGTCTACTTCGTAGTTTTCCTCCTCCAACATCTCCATTACAAATCCTAATTTTAGTGAAAGCATTATAAAAACACATTTTGTGTTTCGCAAAACATGCTTCAGAACGACATGACGGTAAACGGTTTTTCAGTGATGTTATTTTCATCCCTTTTATGTAGTCGTGACATCTACATCTAAAATTCAAGTTTGCACGCTTTCTGATTTGTACGGTACAAATTGCTACATCTTGAAAGTATCACTGTGATAGCTTAACAGTCCTATTGTTATTATCTGAGATAGATATCGTCACATCCTATAATATTGGCAATAATATGAATTGTATCTAAAGATACATTAAAAATGTGATGGTACATACTTTTAAAAAGGCTAAGTTCGTGCACCAAAAAGCTCACTTGAAAGAGACAGGTTGTTGCGACTCCGAAACGCGTGTTACTTTGATTCAAAATCACTTTAGAGGTGTTATTCTTTGACAGTTGACATTGCAGTAACGCAACAGTATCTGCCGTCAATGTTAGAATTTAGAAACAGCGTTTGCTCGATACTACTCGAATTACCCCGTAGTTTTTTTTTCTTTTCTTTTTGTATTTAGCGTATGAAACTGGTAATAGACTGCGATTCGAGTCGCCACCATAATGCTTGCTCAACATATGGCTTTAGAAATGTAAACGTCAGTTTCAGGAAAAGATTTGAATGAGATAGGGTAGCATGCGGAGTTACAGGGAGGAAGGATAGATCCCTTACCAGACGTGACACAGATTGCAAAAATTCGGAATCTAGCATACTTGTGTGAATTTTCTTCTGATCGTGGTCTGTCTACACGACATGTTAGAAAACCAATAATATATGACAAATATTTACAACTAAAACAAATAAGCTAATGTACCTTCCACAGGTCCCAGATCATTTACTAAGATCTCATTAATAAATAATAAAAAAGGTTTTTTTAATTATAGGGTGATAAACATATAATAGAACTACTAAAATACTTATTTACAATGTACACATTACTGCACTGAAATGGTGCAGAAGTTAGATTGTACGTTATGTACAAAAATCAGTTGGTTCTACTGAGAAATTCATCAATGGAGTAGAAGGAGTTGGACACCAATAAATCCTTTAGGCTTCTCTTAAACTCAATTTCATTGGTTGTTAAGCTTTTTATGGCACTTAGCAAGTTATTGAAAATGTATGTTCCTGAATATTGCACACCTTTTTGTACAAAAGTAAGTGCTTTGAAGTCCTTGTGAAGATTATTCTTATTTCTTGTATTGATTCCATGAACTCAGCTGTTGGTTTGAAAATGCGATATATTTTTAATGACAAATTTCATTAAGAAATAAATATATTGGGAAGCCATACCTAGTATCCCTAGTTTCCTAAACAGCCTCTGCAGGATATTCTCGAGTTCACACCACATATAACTCTTATTGCACGTTTTTGTACCCAAAAAAACTTTAGCTTGGTTTTATGAATTACCCCAAAAAATAACCCCATATGTCATTATGGAGTGAAAGTATGCGTTCTATGGCAGCTTCTACATTTTTATATCCTCTATGTCTGACAGAATTCTCATTGCAAATAGACATTTGTTTAGACGCTTCAGCGGTTCTGTGGTGTGCTTCTCCCAGTTGAATTTATTATCAAGGTGTAATCTTCTTGTCATCATATGTTAGGCATATACTCGTGGGACACCCCTTACAAGTTCTGAACTGCATGTAGTGTGTTTTTTCAAAGTTTAGTGACAAAGAATTGGCTAGGAACCAGAGATTACTATTCACAAATATTTTATTAGCCGATCTTTCTAAGACTACAATTGATTTGCTATTTATTGCAATGTTTGTATCATCGGCAAACAAAACAAACTTGACATCTGGTAATGTTACTGATGAAAGATCATTGATATACACAAGAAAAAGTAAGGGACCTAAAATGGAACCTTATTCGACCCCACATGTAATTAGTTCCCAGTTAGATGATGCCTGATAGCTTAATACATGTCTCTTTCCTAATAACACCCTTTGTTTCCTGCCAAAGATATAAGATTTGAGCCATTTGCAGCATTTCCTGTTACACCATAATACTCTAATTTACCCTAAAGGATATTGCAATTTACACAGTCAAATGCCTTTGACAGATCACAATATATATCAGTTGCCTGCAATTTTTTGTCTAATGAACTAAGTACATTTTCACTGTAAGTGTAGATAGCCTTTTCAATATTAGAATGCTTTAGAAATCCGAACTGCGACTTTGACAGTTTGTTATTTGTGATAAGATGGTTATATAGCCGATTATACATTACGTTTTCTAAAAGCAAAAAGTGAAATTGTATCGAAATTTGACGCTATTTCTTTATCTCCCTTCTTAAACACTGGATTATCTTCAAAATATATCAACCATTCACGAAATATTCCACTGATAAACGACTGGTTACACAGATAGCTTAATATGTTACTTAACTCAGAATCACAGTCTTTAATTAACTTTGTTGATATTTCATCATACCCACTAGATGTTTTTGATTTTAAAGATTTTCTGATGGACATTATTTCTGCTGGGGTAGTGAGGGTCAAATTCATATTATGGAGGTTACTTGAAATGTCTGGTCTGAGGTATCTCATGGCAGCATATTCAGAACCTGACAACCCCATCTTTTAGTAGCAGTTAAAAATTTCTGCAACATTATACACATCTTTCACCAACGTATCATTTATTCTTAGTGTTATTTACCCCTCTACATGTATGGTCCTATCGGCCTCCTCCTTCACTATTTCCCATATTGTCTTTGTTTTGTTATCTGATATGACTATCTTTTCCCTGTAATATATTTGCTTTGATTTCTGCATTACAGATTTTAATATTTTGCGCTATTTCTTGTAATGTGCTATAGCATCAACATCGTAACTGTTTCGGACTGACAGATACAGTTTTCTTTTTGTTTTATAAGATGCCTCTATTCCTTGAGTAATCCATGGCTTCTTTGTTTTGGGGGAAAACAGTGTTCAAATAAGGTAAGCACTTTATTAGCAAAAGTATTATATTTTTCATTCATGCCATGAGCATTGTAAACGTCACTCCAGCGAATGTCTCTGAGGAGTGTCCTAAAATAATCAATTTTTTGCTTAGTGATTAACCTCTTGAGTATAGATTTAACAGATTTTATATCATGTTCAGTATTAACATTTAACAGGAGGAACTGCATGTCATCGTCTGAGAGGCCATTGACTATTGGTTTGATAATATAATTTTGTTCATGGACTTTTCTATAAAAATATTATCAATGGCTGTTTGTGAGCAATTGGCTATGCTAATTGGGAACTTTACAGTGGGAATTAAGTTGAATGATAGTGTTATAACTCAAATAAGTTCTTATTGGGAGTGTCTTTAAGGAAATCTACATTGAAGTCCCCAGCAACCACTATTTCTTTGTTTTTGTTGTTAAATGGGCCAGTACAGGTTCAAGGTGGTTTATGGACAGATTAAAGTTACCTGCAGGTGCTCGATATACACTTAATATTATGAAGGATTTTTTGTGAAATTCTACTTCTGTTGCACATGCTTCCATATGCTGTTCTAGGCAAAATTTGTGAATGTCTATGTTCGTAAAATTATGACAGTTCCTGATGAATTTGCCAACTCCTCCTTTCTCCATTTCTGCTCTACAAAAGTGAGATGCTAACCTAAATCCTGTATCCCTTTAAAGCTGTATACCAGTGGTCACATGATGTTCAGAGATGTAACCCTGCACCCGATATAAGCAGCCGTTCCAACTCCAAATTAACTCTCCTGACAGACAAGTTCAAATGAGGTCGGTCATGGCGTCCAAGAACACATACAAACTCAACACTACAATGTTTCGATGCTGATGCAAACGTTGCCAGGTCATACTCTGCACTGTACCCAGGATCTCTGTCGGTCCTATTACCTGGCCGACCCACTATAACCACGGTGTCCTCCTTAGTGAAAGCTTTGCGAAGTGATCCTAAATCCTCTGTCACCTGCTCCAGACCAACACTAGATTAAAAAAAATAAATAAATAAAACTGGTGACCTGGTATTCTGATCCTAGTTCATCCCGCAAAAGTTGGCCAACACCTCTTCCGTGGGAACTACCTAACAACACTTTCTTTCTCTTTACTGATTTCCCTACATTCTTACTTTTTCAATTTGCTGATCAACGGAATCGAACGACCGGTGGTCGAACTGAGACAGTGCTCGCCTTCACAGTCTCATTGTTAGTTACATCAGTTATTCTTTCATAGGGATGTAACACAAAACATTGGGTGACATTCATCTTTTACTTGTCCAGACAGTAGACTATGTTAATGGACCTACTAAAAAGTAAACTATGCAATTTATTTTTAGTGTATGAATTCTTCATTATACAGTGTGTTTGAAATTCGCGCTACAAACTTCTAGGACTTTTAGAGGAGAGTGAGTGTACAATATATTGAATAGGAACCCATGTTGGAAACGTCATCCAAAGACGCTAAAGAGCGTTAAAGTTGTAGGCGCCGGTGTCTGTAAATGTACGTATATACAGGGTGATTCCGTGGCGAAGTTACAAATAAGAAGGAAAAATGTATCAATTTAAGGTAGGAGTCATTGTACCGGAGACGAACGAGTCGAAAGTTATAAGCGAAAATCGTTCTGATACCTCTGGCAGTGGAATACATGTAGTGATACAGTTGTTGTTAAGACTGTAAGACAGGCAACCTTCAGAGATGGTGGTATGGACCAAAACAAGGAAAAAATGTCCAATAAACATGGCCTCTAAAATGCATACCTGAAGAGATATGAGCACTTGTTCATCTTCGGTACTGTGAAATACATCTCCTCTGTTGAACAAGTGATCCTAGCTCTTAAGATGCATTTTAGAGCCCATGTTTACTAGGCATATTCCTTGTTTTGGTCCATATTGTCACCTCTGAAACTTCCCTAATCTCCAGTCTTAACAATAACAGTACCAGTATGCGTATTCCTCTGTCAGAAGTATGAGAACGGCTTTTGTTTACAACTTTCGACTCGTTCGTTTCCGGTACAGCGATCCTTATCTCAAATTGATACATTTGTTCTTCTCCATCACCCTAGACAGTTTCTAACATCGTCATCAGAATCACCCTGTATATACATGTACATTTGCGGGCGCCTGCACCTGTAACTTGACGTTCTGTGGCATCGGTGAATGACGTTCCTGGACATGGGTTCCTAAAATAACGTATTACGTACGCGCCACCCTCTACAATTCCTAGAAGTTTGCATCGGGAATTTCCGAACATCCTGTATATGTAAATCAAATATTATGTTAAAATATTTGAGTACTTACTGCTGAATAAGGCTCCACGGTGCTAAGGGTCCCACCATACCTTAAATCGGCCCTGGCTAAAACCTATGTCTGCGCATGGGGCCTGGTCCTCTCGGATACCACACGGTTACCAGCTGATTAACGGTCCTCCACAGCGATGCACATTATCATCATTTTCTATTCTTCTATTCCATAGATGTTCGTGTACAAGATTAGAAATCAGTCAACATTTCCTCACATTTGGTTATCAGCGCTCTTACACCTTCGGTGATTCCCATTTTATGGGCAAATTTGAGAAAACAATTTTTTTTGCCACCACTGTAATTCTAAGTAGTATTCTAGAAGTCGAGCAGAACCGTGGCGTCAGGACATCGTAGTTGTTGTTGTGGTCTCGTGTCTGAAGACTATTCTGCTGCTGCTATCCTGTGCAAGCCTGTTCATTTCTGTAAAACTACTGCAACCTACATCCATTTGAACCTGCTTACTGTATTCAAACCTTCGTCTCCCTGAACAATTTTTATTCCCTACAGTACCCTCCACTGCCAAATTGCAACTTCCTTGATGCCTCAGGATGTGCCTTTTAACTGACCGCTTCATTTGGTCGTGCCGTACATTTCTCTTTCCCCCTGTTAGATTTAGTACCTGCTTATTAGTTATTCGATTTACTTATCTAATCTTCAGCACTCTTCTCTAGCACCACATTTGAAAGGCTTCCATTCCCTTGTTGTCATCCACTTTTTCAACTGTACAAGACTACAAGCCTTTCAAATATATTCAAAAAAGATTTAAATTTAAATTCGATGTTAACGAATTTAACTTTTTCAGAAATGCTTTTCTTGCCATTAGATTGCAGGGCGCTGATAACCTCGCCGTTGAGCGCCCGTAAGCACTGAACACACACCCTCTTACCATTGCCATCCTGCGTTTTATACCGTCTCTACTTTGGCCATTGTAAGTGTCTCATTTCCTAATCATATTCTGTCAACATCGCCTAATGTAATTCGACTACATTCCATTACCATTGTTTTAGCTCGGGTGATATTCATTTTGTAAATTCTTGTCAAGTACAGAAGCATATCATGGTATATCTCCTCGCGTGTTCTCCATGGGTCCTATAAGCGGCACAGTTTAACTTCTAACTCTGATCAGTGATACTACAGGCAGAGGAGACCCGTCTGTAGTAAACAGCAGGTAACTGAATGAGTTTTTCAACATATTTGCTGCTGTTGTTGGGCAGGGCATGGAAAATAAATATTGTTCGGAAATGAAACGTAATAGCCAATTAATAGCTCATATTTATATGATTTTGGAGTAAATTTGGTTTGCATGATTAGCTATTATGTCATTAAGTTGAACTCATATAAGTAATTTTGGCCTTTGAGCTGTATAATATAATTTTCTACAACTTCATGTCAAAGTACACACTAACATTTCTTCCATCCATTGCTACGAAAATGTATTGTTAATTTGTTTAAATGCAAATTTGGGCTCTTCATTTATGAACAACTGAATAAGAAAAGAAATACCAAATATATAGTAATTAATAACTTTCAAACCTATAACTACTCGGTTTTTCATATTGTCAGTTTACTTTGCTATTGGCTAACTAAAAACATCTGAGTATCTTGTATAGTAATTCATGAAACAAAACCAGATTAACAATGTAAACAAAGTGCTTATTTGGGCTGTTGTATTATATATTGAAATTCTGTTCACACTAAAAAAATAATGTACTCATATTTGAAACAGAAACATGGTAGGAACATCTCGTATAACGTTATTTTAGTGTAATTAGCTAAAATCTAATTATCATTGTTTAACAGTGTCATTTCACGTATTTTTCCATGAGAACAAGTAATCTGTAATTGTCTTTGTATCTTATTCCATGCATTTCAACTGTAACCAGCGGATCATAACTTTTTTTGTAATTATCAACAGCTTCTGTTATCGAATTATACGCAACAATACATCAGTAGTTAGGAAGAGTGTATAAGAACCGCGAGAAGTCGTGAGGGGTGGGTGGAGGGGGAAGAGGGCAGGGAGGACCAGCAGGATGAAAAATCTTGAGCAGCACTGTATAACGTAATACATTGTATCAGCCCAATAAAATTGACGAGGAAAAGGTCGATGCCATCGACACCTTCATTGCTGAAATACAAACAGAACTAGAAGCAAAAAAAGTGTCACTGACCATACTGTCAGCATTTAGAAATAAGCTAATCGGCAACGCAGTGACACAAGCTAGGTTAGAGGGACAAATTCAGGCCCTAGAAAAAGAAAACGCAAGACTAAGACAACAAGTAGAAATACAAACAATTGCAGCAGCCAGACATGACCTTGAAGCAACAGACTCGCTCATACATGCGAGACTGAAGGGCCAGATTGATATTCTCAAAGACGAGAATAACAAGCTGTCCGTCCAAGTAGAGGAGTTCAGGCTAGAAAATTTTACTCTAAAAAGAGACAACCAAGAACTACAGAAAGAACTGGATGAGGCAAAAACAATTAAACCAGAGACAATACTCCCAGCAATACCAACTTTCGCCAGTATCGCCAAATCCCAACCGAAATCCAAAGAAACACTAAAAATAGAACACGCCAAAGCAAAACAAGCGACAACACTCTTCATCACCTCGACAGAAAATAAGGACCCAAAAACTGTGCGACAAACCCTTACACAGAAACTTGACCCAAAAAAGGACAAGATAAAAATTAAGGCAGTCAAAACTACAGCAACAGCTGTCATAGTTGAGACTGCAACACAGGACGACTGTAAAAAACTGCTCGAGTCAGCAGAGAACATTAACACAATCAAGTGCGAGCCACCACGGAAGAGACGACCGCTAGTGATCATACACCACGTGCCAGACACAATCAGCGACAAAGACTTTCTTGAAAGCCTCTATGAACTGAACCTTAGTGAGGAAGTTGAGAAAGAGGCTTTCCTGAAAGAGACAAAAATCAAATTCCGAACAGGACCAAGAGGGCGGGGATACAATCATCAAGTTATTGAAGTCACGCCGAATCTGCACAAAATTTTGACAAAACGGGATAGAGTCTATATAGATTTCCAGTCCCTAACTGTCAAAAATTTCGCCCAAGTCCCCACCTGCTACAAGTGCTGTGATATTGGACACACCACAAAGCAGTGTAAAGACACCGAAATCACGTGCTCCAATTGCAAAGGGAAGGGCCACATAAGAAATCAGTGCAAACTAGCAGAACAAGACATCTGCATCCCCTGCAGAATCCGAGGCAAATTGTGTGCCAGACGAAGAGGTCTTGATTGCCAAACACATAAATTCCTCCAAGATCGACTGCTACAGAGCTTCGATTATGGAGAATGAAAGCAGCCCAACACTGCCCCAATCAAGAATGCAAAAAACCAACTATAAATCACCATCGACCATTAATCGAAACCACCAAAGAGCTATAAGCTGGCGCAGGCAGATGGGACTGCTTCCCACTCACCCCACACACACAGACGATATCCCATCTCTTCAAGGCATGCACGCATTACATGACAGTTATATAAATACCATGGACTTCATCGACGACATGGTACTTAATGGAGCTATACATTACAACATAGCCAAACAACTTAAAAAACAGATGCAATACTGGGTCAGCTACCAGCAATCACTGCAGGCGAGAATTGACGAGCTGGAATTTGAAGTGCTATACAATGCACACAGCAACACCGATCAAATACAAAACAATAGCACACAAACAAACACGAACACAGACAAGTCTGTAAACCTAAACAAACACACGGAAAACGAACAAATGGACAATACACAGAAATCTCACGCAACACCTGACTATGCCAAAGCTAGCAGCGAAGAAAGAATAAACGACAACACACCAAAAAGGTATAATACAAAAAGATGTATAGGACATATAAAACCAGTGAATTTTGTATCTGGAGGGATAATTAACCCTGCAGATCATACACAACAACGCATAACACCTCAACAACATAATGAAACACAACAGATGACCGCATGCAACGAGACATATAAGAAAAAGGTAGTAGTCCTTGACACAAACCTACTTACGGGTGATCACGATAGTGACGATGAGTGTACAGATAGTGATAGCAAAAAGAAAGGTGACGACAGTGCAATAGGTAGTGTAAACATAAGAAAAAGTAAAGGTGAAAGAAGAAGAGCCGCAGGTAGCAGCTCATCAGCCTCACCACCATTGAAGACGGAACAAGACACCACACCGGTGACATCTGCACTTCGAGATAAATATAGCGGAATCATCCCATATGTAGAAAAAGAGCAGAAGGGAAAAGTCGGCCAAACACCATGGCATGCTGACTACAACAATGTAGAACTAAACTTAAGACTAAGTAGGCTAGAATATAAGGATATTTCATCACAGCACAAAGACTACTAACCAGACTACTTCACCCACTAGGCAGCTATGTATGCTTCCCGACCACTGAACAATCTGACAGAATGACTTTAAAGACCGCAAACATACCTACAGACCCAGCAGAGCTAGAAAAATTAGTCATACTAGCGTGTAGTCGGAGGGGGGAAACATATAACCCACACCAAGTGTACAAGGACCAAGTGAGGGCACATGGCAGAACTGACTTTGACTACTCGCAAACAGGACACAAATTCTATCTTCATGTGAAACACCCATGAAAATAATACAACTTAATGCTAATAGAAGCACACTCGTTAGTGCAGAACTGCCGCGAGTAGCTCTGGACTTGCAGGCGGATATTCTCTGCCTGCAAGAACCTTATGTGACAACCCAGGGAAACTTAACTAACCTACCCTGGGACGCTGTCACAATCTCAGACAGACGAAACTACAAGGCTGCCATAGTTGTCCTCAACAAAACTTTAAATATCACTAAGATTACGCAGCTATGTAACAGTCATCTGGCCACGGCAGAAATAACTAAGGGTCGAGACACATGGGTGGTCTCATCACTATACACACAGTACAGTGACGACATAGAGCCATACCTACATATGATACAAGACATTGCTGAGTACTCTAGAAATAAGAACCTAATTATATGTGCAGATATCAATGCTAAATCCACACTATGGCACTCGGACAGAACGGACGACAGAGGACGGAAAGTCAACGACGTCATACAGGAGACACAATTACATATTATAAATGAAGACGGACCTACACCTACATACAGAGGTGCAGGCGGATCTGCCACCAAAATCGATATTACACTGGCGAATGACAGAACATTAGGACGACTGCAAAGATGGACCATACATGACTCTCTGACCACAAGTGATCACAACATAATTGAAATAAGTCTCACAACAAACAATTATCGCACCACACACAATACAACACACTTCAACTTTAAAAGAGCGAATTGGGACAGACTACAACAAATTGTTCAAAATGAGAATATATATAACATACAGGGAAGCGTGGACTACAGAGCACACAAACTGACACAAATCATCCAAACAGCACAAGAAACAGCAATACCTACGCACACACACAGCAAACAACGGGAAACACCATGGTCAGACGAATTAACCAGACTCAAACGTGACATGACAAGGAAACGAAAACTATACCAGAGGACATGGATACAAAGAGACAAACTACTAAGACTAGCTGCATATAGGGAAGCCAAAGAACTCTTCAAAAAGACATTATTTCAGACCAGGAAACAACATTGGGAGAGCTACTTGACCACACACACACAACAGAATATCTGGGGGGAACAATACAAGATCCTGACAGAAAAAATAAAGACCCCATTGGCATTAAGCACGCTACGGCAGGATGACGGCACAATGACAGTGGGATGGAGAAACACAGCACAATATCTGCTGAACAAACTCCTCCCGGAAGATGCCACAGACTCAGACACACAGGAACAGATCACACTCAGACAAGAACTTCATGAACAGTATAACACTGACGCCGTCACCTGTCCCTTTGCGCACGAGGAAGTTGCGGTAGCGATAAGAGAGCTAAAGAATAAAAAAGCACCTGGACCCGACAGGATCCATGCAGAAGTGCTTAAGAGGCTAGCACCACAGATCACCCCATACTTAACAGAACTACTAAACGACGCCTTAAGGCTAGGCCGTGTACCGACAGTCTGGAAAACCTCAAATGCAGTCATCATACGAAAATCATCAGACAGAGACCAATCAGATCCGAAATCCTACAGACCAATATGCCTCATAAACACCATGGCAAAAATCCAAGAGAGGCTACTGTGTGACCGCTTGCAGGCTCACAGAACCCTACTTGGAATGAATCCCCACCAGTTTGGATTTCGGAAAGGGAAAAGCATCGATGATGCAATAAACAGAGCATTAGAAATTACACAAAACACAGATAAAACATACTCTTTGGCAATCATGATAGACATCGCAGGAGCATTTGACAACCTGTGGTGGCCAGCACTGTTTCTGAGGTTACGCCAGATGGAAGTACCCGCAGCCCTATACAACAGTCTTTTAGACTACTGCAGAGACAGAATAGTGGAATGGCGCGTGGGCAACCGGAAGGTAATAAGGAAAATTACCAAGGGATGTCCGCAGGGATCGATCTGTGGACCCATCTTCTGGGACATAATTTTTGAACCTCTCCTGCAACTCCTGGAGGAGGATATGAGGACAGACGGTGCTGTCGCCTATGCAGATGACCTACTGGTGGTCATCTCAGCAAATACCAGAGCCCAGCTAGAGGAGAAGGCGAGTGGCACACTGCAAACAATAACACAATGGTGCAACACAAACAAGCTCAAGATAGCGGGCAACAAAACAACATACACACTGCTCAAAGGGCAACTCAGACGCAATCCATCTATTAAAATAGAGAACAACAACATAAAGAGAATGACGGTAACCCGCTACTTGGGCGTATACATAGATGAGAAGCTGAACTTCCATGAACATATCAGAATAACAACAAACAAGGCAGAAAAATTACTACATAAACTGGCAAGGATTAATTCAGGACAATACAGACTTCCTCTGTCAGTCACACGAACTTACCACTGCGCACTCTTCGAATCAGTGCTAAGCTTTGCGGCCAGTACATGGGCGCACAGACTCAACCTCGCCACAAACAGAACAGCGGTTAGGCGAGGGCAGAGAAGCGTCCTTCTGCGACTATCGGGAGCCTTCGGCACTACATCAGTCGAAGCACTGTGTGTCGTGCTAGGAATCTTCCCGATAGATATCACAATCAAATATCGGGCCGCTCTGTACTGGTTAAAGATGGGTAGACTAGACCAGGTCAACATATTGACTGGTTCCCCGCTGAACAATAAGCGGGACCTCAAAAAATGGAAAATCGACACATGGCAACAGGAATGGGGCACAAGTGATAAGGGACGGAGAGTCTATACATTTTTTCCGAACATAACGGAAAGGTTAAGAATGAAACATGCCGATCCTAGCCGCGGCATGGTGCATTTCTTGACTGGCCACGGACCTTATCCCACGCACTTAAATCGCGTGAGTCTTAGAGACACATCAACGTGTACATGTGGAGGTATGGGAACCCCCGAACACACAATCCTATTCTGCGGGAAATACAGACAGCACAGGAACACACCTGGGATACAACACTTACAGACAGAGGAACACATATACGATGCGATCAGAACACCTGAACTTTGGGACATACTGAACGCACTAACAGACAAAATTTCTGACCAATGCCACAAAGAGTACAGGAACAGACGACCACACAGACAATAAACCTATATGCAGCACCCAGACAGACACCATAGTGTGGAAGAACTAAACTAAGTCTCAATATAAAACAACTGACATGCAATAGACTTACATAAGTAGACCTAAAACTGACAATAGATTAATGTATAAAATTAGACATAAACAGTGTCGGCGCACCGTCGCAATTGCCATCAGCTACCACGGCACTCTAAACCTGTATACAAGTAACCAGATAGAACATAAATAGAGATATCAAACGCCATAAATAGAATAGAATAGAACTTCCTAGGCTAAGGTTAGGAGACTGAGGATCAGAGGCTTGAAGATAAATCCCAAGGCGCTCATCCTCAGTCCCCTACGGTGGTGGGACGATCATCTCTTCCTTTCCTATCGTCTTTTCTCCTCTTCAGACTAAACTATTCCTTGTATTTCCTTCTTCCAATTCAAAATTAATTTTTGTAAAAATTTTATTAAATCGGTTTTGGGAAAGCTGCCAAAGTAAAGAAAGAAATAAGAAAAAAAAAAAAGCACAGACCCGCCTCCACGTGGCGGGACACGGGCAACGGTGCGACCGGATGCGGGAACTGGTGTGAGTTTCATCAACTACATCAGTGTCCGCACACCGGTCGTAGCGGCCAAGTGGTCAAAATAGACCCACCTTAAGCACTTAGGTGGTGGGTCGTAAAATCAGGGCGGCAAGTGAAAAAAAAAAAATACATTGTATACCTGAAACACTACCTGAGTTTTACGTATTTTGAAAACCAGGGTGTTATCAGATCTGATCTGCTGCGAATTTTATCGCAATGTAGATAAGTTCTGGTCAACGTTTATTATTTTGACCAAGCTGAGTTACACCCACCCATTTTTACTAATGACAAAATTAATATTTCTTAAAGACGTTTACTTTGAACTATTTTTATTTGACAATATGTATCCCCCACAACGCAGTTGCACCGTAGAAAGAAGCTCCTTAATATTACATAGCGTTACCTAACCTTTGTCTGCAACTTGCCCACTGCATACAGATATAGACCACACACGCATTAATCCTCTATCATTTCCATGAAAAAAAAAAAAAAACACCACACAGTTGCTACTTTTTAATCTGCTGTCAGAAGCATTTAGGTTTTGACGAGACTGAACTCTTTATCAGCAACACGGATGAAGAGGTTTCCATCACTCTTGGGATGATGAAGTTGCCATCAGCCATGGTGCAACCTATTAAAGTGTTTCATCATTCTAGTGCTATCGCGAATGAAAATAGTTTCATCTTTGTTTGGTTTTAACAAAATTCGTGTACAGTGGACGTTGTCTCACTGACGAACTTCCGGCTGTTAGCTGTAGGTCCTACGTTATTATCACGAACAGAACTGAGTTCAGCACTTACAGCCGTTGCAGTCCTGTAACTTGAATTCAGACCTTTGTTTATAAGACCTTTCTTTTAGGATTTGCCCACATTGCCACATCATCACAACTTTTTTGTTCACACTAAATAACATACAGATCAATGTATTTCATAATTGTGGTAATTTTAAGATCTGTTGTCAGATCTTCTAAGTATCGTTTCTAAATACAAAATTATTTGCGTCTGGGAGACATAGACACATGGATAAAAATATTCATAGAGGGGACGAGTATGTCTCACAAAAGTGTCACATTCACTTTGAAGGAAACCCGTTTAATCTATTTATCCATGATTCGTAGTTGCATAAGTGATTGTACTGAGTGCATTGGAAGTATAATGTAAAGTGCCTTAAATCACAAACATTCGAGCTCTGTTGTGTTACACTCATTGTAGTAAAAACTGTAGGAGCTTACATGGTGACGTTCGCCATCTTGCTTGTCCCAAAATATTATCTTCAGGTGATTTAATTTCTGTCCAAAACAGGATCATAGAATACTTTAGTTAAGGCACAGAGTCGGTCAAAATTTCCGAACAGAAATACCACAACACTGAACACACTTTATCAGATCCTTTTGTGAAGTGTATCGTCACAGGTATAAAATACACTTTTACCAGAAGAAAACAAATGAACTTTGAATAAATTAATAGCTGCTTGTAGTAATATGCTTCATTGGTTGCACTATTAGCAAGTGGAAGATTCTTCTGGTAATCCATAAAGGTTGCTTTTAGAATCACAGGATTTCTGAACTTAAGATTTTCAGAAAATTTAATGTCAGCTTTCCTTTTATGTATCTCATTTTAAGTTGTTAGATGTTGTTTCTGCTTATTCAACGATTGAGTTGCATCTCCCTCGTTGTTTATCTGGAAATCAAGTTTAGAACAGGTGGCACCAAATTTGTCACATAATGAACTGGGTACCCAAAACTTATGTTGTAGCTAGTCACAAAAATCGGTTTATATTAAACTTCCTGGCAGATTAAAACTGTGTGCCGGACCGAGATTCGAACTCGGGACCTTTGCCTTTTGCGGGCAAGTGCTCTATATTGTTCGTATGACACACTGTTCACATGATTTTTCTCTGAATGTGACAGCTGTAGCTTTCGAATATTCTTCTAGTAAATATACCGGATTACTGTCACGAATGCTATGATGTGTCTCTCAGTGGCTGTATATATGGATGGACTTAGATATGGTTTTACCTATAAGTTTGTCTGGTGTAGTGTTATGTTTTCCTCTGGTCTCTACATGTGCTTTCCCTGTAGTACCCAAAGACTTTAAGAGTAATAAGGCGCCTGTTGGTGATGCCGCGCAGTGCCGAGAATACTGGCTAACATGCCACAACGTCCTGTATTTGCCCATCTCCATTAATGCGCACCTTGAGAATATTCCTTCATTCACAATGTGGTCTTTTGCACTAATATAGTAGGTATTACTCTAAACGCTCATTAATACCACATAACTGCCTACTATGGAGGCAATGAATTATTTATTGAATTACAGATTGCTGGAACATCCTTTCAAAAATAAATTTATTGTTTTTTGGCTATTATTGGCCATATACTGAACGACAGTTCATAGGTAAGATTTCAAAGCGAGAAGATGTGAAACTACACAGACACTGATGTACTCCCAGTCTATTAAAACAAGAAGCGCGATATACCTCCTCCCCCCCCCCCTCCTCCCAATGTAGTTCTGTTCCTTCGACATTTCAAGAATCTTTCACTATGTTGACATCCACAAGTGATGATAGCATCTCTTGCTACTTCTTTCCTCATTGGACACATTTATGGGCTAACAAAGAAAATTTAGAGAAGTTTCTTGGAAACATGAAGATTAAACACGTTGTACATCTGAACTGAAAGCTGAAAATGTAACGAGTACCAATCAGTCAATGTGTCCAGCGAGCTCTGAACTCTTGACAACCTGGAAAAAGATGGGAATTTTCAAAATCGGTAAAAACCGGGAAAAAACCATAAATTTTATTTCAAACTGTTGATTTTTAAATTTTTTTCGGCACCTTTCCCATGTTGGTATGATATCAGTTTAAACCATCTGTGATACTTCAAATAGCATTCGAACATTCATAGGGGAATCTACATGTTACGAATACCCATTGGTGATCCAGTGTTTACACAATGATTCGTAATTGTTTTATTCTCATCGACCTGTCGTATGAGATGGAGATTAAAGTAAGCTGGTTGGTGCTACAGTGTAAGGGGTGGGGAGAGACGGGTGAATTCGATGTTGGCATAAAGTACAGCTCAGTTACTAAGGTAGAAATACATGGAAGTAATAAGTTTTGTAAAAGCGCTTTATAGAGAAGTTCATATTCAGTTTAGAACAACGTCCGAAAATGTCCGAAATTACGTTAATGCTTGCTATATCAACTATCAGGTACGGATGTAGGTGCGGGAGGGGTAGGGGCAAACCGGGGGCGTCAAATTCATATTCTTGAAGAAAAAACCTTGTTTCACAAAGCGCCTAGCATCCAGCATAAGTTGGTCTATCGATCGTTCATATGATTTGGAAACTTATCCTTGTTAGATTTTCGAACATTTTTGAACACATTCTAAGTTGATTTCTGAACGAATCATAAGTTGATTTTTGAACGCGTGCATAGTGTACGTGATGTCTCTGCCAGGGGAATTCCCGTTGCATCAAGATATAATAAACTTCCTGCAGACAAAAGGGGACGGGGCTATACGAGATACGCTGATTAAACCCGAACGGGTAAATACTAATCGTGTTTGTTTATGTGGTTGATTGGGTGTGCGAATGATAAGCGTTGTTATAATAATTAACGAAATCTATAGATTCAGACTATCACAGTGGAAATAAACGGCTAACAGGAGGAACAGGGAAGAAAGATAACGTATTACCTTCTCGGTGTAAAGATTACGTATTATCTTCTCGGTGTATCCAAGAAAATGAAATTTTCACAGAAAGTTTTTGCCAGATGGCTACACTACTAAGGGCCAGTTGCACAGTCCCGGTTAGCAGCCGCTTAAGTTTAGTTCTCGGAATAGCGCGGGAAACGCGTTGTACGAACACGTAATAATACGGGGAACTAAACCGGTGACTCTGGTAGGGTTAGTGAAGTTAACCAGAGAATAAGTTTTGACAATGGCAGAAATAGTTACAGAATTAGTGGTGGCGAGATTCTTCGTTAGAATAAGAAAGGAGAAGAAACGTGGACATCACACAAATTATTTGGAAGAAAATGAAGATTTCAAATTTGTATAAGATTTTTCATACCGCTACTACTTTTCGATCTCATGCCTGAAAAACTGGAGCGTATGAGTGAAATGTGAAACTATTTCCTAACATAAAACTTTTTGCTTGTGATGGGCCTTATAGGGATTTGATATTGATACTTCGTGAATTGTATTCTGTAGTGTTATTTATGTGAACGGGGTACACAAAAATGGCCATTTGTGCCTAAACAGTCTCGCTTATTTGGCGTGTGTGACAATTGCAGCAATATTAGAAAGGCCTATTTCGTTTTATCTAACAGACAGTGACAAAATAGGCATAATCAAATCGAGAAACCACGCCACTCTTGGGTGCTATTCGTATTAACAGCTTTTTCAGTATTAGACAACGAAGTTTCGATTTTTCACATAGCAAAACGTTTGACGAATTTTGATGAGGTAATACATTCTTTCACAGGAAGCAAGATTAGACAGAAAAAATGCAGGGACCTAAGGATTGAAGAAATGTGTACTGCCCTGCTTGTCTCTTGTCTTTACCGGTTTTATGTTTGCTATACTTAATTTTATGTCACACAAAAGAGAAAGTTATTAGCTGATAGACAATACAAAGTGCAAATTTCTGAAGGGTTCTTATTCTCTCTCTCTCTGTCTGTTCTTTTTTTTTTTTTTTTAAGGGGATATTTTTAATGGCTTCCTTTACAAAATATACATGTTTGAACTCCACAGAGCTAAATGCAGTGATGTGCGATAGAAAAATGTCGTGTGAAGAGGTGTTGCACTGCACATTGGCACACTTAAGATTAAATATCATGTCTTACACTTCCTCGAACATATGTGTTTTATATTTATATATCAAACTCATCAGAAAGATGTGCGCTATAAAATGAACATATTTTTGAAAAACTTATTTTTTTTTAATTTTTGACGTCCTATGTCTAACGCTCGAGTGGGAGGGGGCTGACACTGACAAGTTTTTTGTCCTGGTTCGGAAATATTGTAGATCCGACGCTGCCATCTGTTAAATCGTTATTGTTGGCAGCAGTCCCGAAAACAAGGCGTCATAATCACAAAGAGTAATGCTTTGCACGATATGATCGAATAGATCAATGGGGCTGAACAATGCGCGATGCTACAGATTGAAATAATATTGTGACTGACGAAGTTAAAGCTAGCCGTCAGTTTTACCGTAGGGTAATCCGAAATCTTGTGTCGAAAAATCTGTAGCTTGTGAATTCTTGATTGGCCATTTCGTAAAGCGGAGCGGCAATGACCTTGGGTAGTGATGAGGTGGGAATTTTATCCCAATTTTGAAAAATATTGTGAACTATTTTTTAGTCTGAAGTACTAGTTAATAAAGCGTGACACACGGGGGACAAATGGTTTTGAACTGCGTAGTACTGAGGGAAAGAGTTATAGAAGCAAGATTACGCAAGGAGACTGTGGTGTGTGAAGAACAGTTTGGGTTCATGCCTGGAAGAGGAACGATTAATGCAATACATGCTTTAAGGCGGACAGTGGAGGGACACGGGGAGCTACAAGCCGATCTACATATGGCTTTCATTTATTTGGAGAAAGCACATGACAGAGTCCCAAGGGACGAAATATGGAGAAGCATGAGAGAGCAGTGCGTGCCAGAGAAGTATGTGACGTTAGTGAAGGAAATGTACAGAGGAGCAATGACACAGGTGAGAAGTAGTGTGGGCATGACAAAGGAGTTTCCAGTAAAAGTAGGGTTACATCAAGGGTCTGCGCTTAGTCCCTAACTCTTTGACCTGATTATGGATGTGCTGGTGAAAGATGTGGAGAAGGAAGCACCGTGGAACATGATGTGGTTCTTTGTGAGCAGAGCATCGACAGACTTGAGGAAAAGCTGGAGGATTGGGTCGTTCGTGGGTAGGTTCGTCGGTAGAGCACTTGCCCGTGAAAGGCAAAGGTCCCGAGTTCGAGTCTCGGATCGGCACACGACCCCACGTCACGCGAGTTGCGGATGCGCAGAAGCTCCTTAAAACGTGCAGTACTCGGTGTGCTCGCGATCCTGATGCCACGTTCCACGGAGTCTAGAGGAGCAGTAGCGCGGTAGATTTAAGTGCCGCATCTTTCAGATTGCAGTATCTACGTTACACTTAACAGCATTCAAAGAAAAATAACCAGTAAATCCACAAGGTGTCGTAAAGTTAGGGTCTTCATATGCTCTTGTGTTCTTACATAGCAGCCGCCACTGTCGGTAGGGTACGAGAGTTGTTGACTGTGTCTGTGAATGAATTTACCACTCAGTGACAGAGTCGGTACGCAGTTTGGCAGCCGGTGCCGTGTTTTAACTTGTCACTCCAATCTCAAACCCGACAGAAATATTTAATAATTGTTTGGGGGCGAGGAGAAATTCTTTGATACAAATGGTTCAGTAAGTAAAATAAAATATTAACGATTTTGTAAACAGCTTTTATGATTGGAAACAAATTGGTAAAAGTCATTTTTATAAATAACATAGTTTAAACGACTATTAATAAAGCAGTACAAGTAACCGAAGATACACTACTGACCATTAAAACTGCTACACCAAGAATAAATGCAGATGATAAACGGGTATTCATTGGACATATACATAATACTAGAACTCACATGTGATTACATTTTCACTCAATTTGGATGCATAGATCCAGAGAAATCAGTTACCAGAACAACCACCTCTGGTGGTAATAACGGGCTTGATACCCCTGGGCATTGAGTCAAATAGAGCTTGGATGGCGTGTACAGGTACATCTGCCCATGCAGCTTCAACACGATACCACAGTTCATCAAGAGTAGCGACTGGCGTATTGTGACGAGTCAGTTGCTCGGCCACCATTGATCAGATGTTTTCAATTGGTGAGAGATCTGGAGAATGTGCTGGCCAGGTGAGCAGTCGAAAAATTTCTGTATCAAGAAAGACCCGTATAGGACCTGCAACATGCGGTCGTGCATTATCCTGGTGAAATGTAGGGTTTCGCAGGGATCGAATGAAGAGTAGAGCCACGGGTCGTAACACATCTGAAATGTAACGTCCACTGTTCAAAGTGCCGGCAATGCGAACAAGAGGTAACCGACACGTGTAACCAATGGCACCCCATACCATCACGCCAGGTGACACGCCAGTATGGCGATGACGAATACACGCTTCCAATGTGCGTTTACCGCGATGTCGCCAAACACGGATGCGACCATCATGTTGCTGTAAACAGAACCTGGATTCATCCGAAAAAATGACGTTTTGCCATTCGTGCACCCAGGTTCGTCGTTGAGTACACCATCGCAGGCGCTCTTGTCTGTGATGCAGCGTCAAGGGTAACCGCAGCCATGGTCTCTAAGCTGATAGTCCATGTTGCTGCAAACGTCGTCGAACTGTTTGTGCAGATGGTTGTTGTGTTGCAAACGTCCCCATATGTCGACTCAGGAATCGAGACGTGGCTGCATGATCCGTTACAGCCATGCGGATAAGATGCCTGTCATCTCGACTGCTGTTTGTGTATGGGAAATCAGTTGGAAACTTTCCTCATGTCACCACGTTGTAGGTGTCGCCACCGGCGCCAACCTAGTGTGAATGCTCTGAGAAGCTAATCATTTGCATATCACAGCATCTTCTTCCTGTCGGTTAAATTTCGCGTCTGTAGCCCGTCATCTTCGTGGTGTAGCAATTTTAATGGCCAGTAGTGTAAGTATGTAGACATGGAGAATAAAGATGAAGAATGTTAATGAAGCTTGTTTTAAAAAAGCTTTAAGAGGTTTCACATTTAAAAAATTCGGAAGCTTTCCTTTTCAGCACGCCCTCGCGTAAGTTAACGAATTCTAATTGTGATTCATTGATAGTACGGTCGTAAGATACAACGTTTTCTCGTTTTGTGCAGTATTTAATTTCACATTTAACTAAATTTCCAATCTTGGCAGCATTTTGAAGTCCTATCAAGATCTGCAACTCTTGACTTACGAGATGTGGTCTCTCAGACCGCTTGAAAATTTTCGAACTCGCTCTCCAAGGCCATTTGTGGCGGAATGCTTCTATATTCCTCCTTAAATTGCCAAGCCTACTACGTTTTGTTGTCGGTTGCGTTATAGCCTTCCGTGTTTATTGCTGAAACTTGTTATTGATAGGTGTTTGAGTCACTTAGAACGCGCCTCGTGAACTTCGTACCTGTTGTCTTCAGTACGGGAACGTATAGCTCAAAATGTGTTGGCACGAATGTATCATTTTTAACTTTCCCGAATTTGATGAAATTGTTAGTCGGTCTATGGAGAAAGGTGTCAGTGGTATAGATCAAGAAATAAACGAAAAAGGCGACGATTTTACATTAGCCATTGATCACAGTTCTGCTAGCGAACAAGAGTATCATTCAGAGGAAGAACTTAAGGAAAGTCTGTTCTTCAGTGAAATACTTAAAGTGTCTGTTAAAAGCGAATGTGTTCTGAGTGGTGATAAGAAAAATGTAATTCCCAGCAATGAATGTCAATTTGACAAACTTTCTTTTTGTACCTGTCGGCTGGAATTTTTATGCACAAATTTTAACCCTGGAATCTAGTTTCGTTTGGAAATTTATTTGTTAGAGACATTGTAAAATTTTACAGAATGTAAAATTCAGTATTCTGACGATCTATTTATGTGTACAATTTAAAAGAACCACACATAATTACGTGCTTTAGTATGATAAATAGTAAAATGTTGCAGACTTTGTTTAGTGCAATAAAATAAACTATAAGCATTTAAACAACACTTAAATAATTGTAAAAATAAGTGCTATATAGCATAAATTAAAAATTTCAAATGATTTTTGCCTTAAATCTCGGTTTAAACGTAGGGGTCCCAGAGACCCCACCTCATGGTATGCTTTACAGAAGTCACCTGGCGAGTTATGGGTTAAAGATTTCTGCAGTATTTTTTTTCAGACAGTGTTCATTACAGGCAACTGCATAATCTACCAAAAGGCCGAGCTTACTATGAACTTTTCTGCCAAGTTATTAATATAAAACATGAACAACAACGATCCAAACACGCTTCCCTGGGGTATGCTTGAAGTTATTTCTACTTTCGTCTATTGACGCTCCGTCCACCATAACATACAACGTGCTCCCTATCAAGAAATCCTCAATCCTGTCACAAATTCAATCGTTCATGAGTGCGTGGGCACTAATTACAGCGCCACTGACAGTTCTTACATATTTCTTTGAGTTTTTTGAGACATCTTTCGATAATACTCTATTACAGTAGTCATTGAAGTCTTCACTCATTGCACTCTTGACAGCCAAATGATTTCATTCAGCACATCTCTATCTTTAATCCCTACACTTGGTTTTGAAGTTGTAAAGGTTGGAGGGAAATACGATATTAATTATGAACTTGCTATATATATCTCTAAGTATCTAATGCCGGGCATCAGTTATCCAACAGGGGGAAAGAGGACCTACAGTTTAGCGTCGAATCCGAACCATGTGTAGTTTCTTGTGGATCTTACTCTTTTTGGGCATGGCTCTGATTTTATTGTTTAGCCTTTAGTTTCCCTGTACCTTCTTATGATTCTGGGATTCGTAGAAGGTGAACTTCTCAACATTACTTCAACGTAATACATGCTGCGACCACCTTTCACCAAAGCATCAGCTTTCGCACCGTCTTGAGGGCTTAACCGCATATTTACTTGTCTTTGCACCATCTTCAGGGCTAAACAACATGTTTAGTCTACAAAGGTGACCACGGTAATCATAGAAAGATCCTAAGGGACACAGACTATAAGAAAGATCCTACAAGCACGTGTGACAGAGGGAAACAATAGAAGGCACAACCATTAGTGGTACTAGAGCGCGAACACATGGTCCAGCAGAGACTTCGACCTGTAATGTAATGGGAACAGGCCTGGACCAGCAAAATTTTGGCTGAGCATTGTCTTTCAGCGTAATATGTGCAACAAAATTGTTAGCTTTGCCTAAACCTTCAGAAAAGAGTTCCAGGAATTCTTTGAGCAAGCTAGCTACACTGTCTTTTGTATTGAATGCAGACACTGACACTGACAACGCATTGTCCTGAATGTTAAAGCCAAACAAATCAAAAGAATCAAGACCGAATATGTTCTCACACTCGCGTGATTTTAACACTGTAAAAGTTACTGGTTGCATATGCGAGCGATACATGGCAGGCAAAGTACATGTTCCAAGAACAGGAATGTCTCTTCCATTATAAGCCGTCAGTTGCATGCTCGTTTTAGACAGGCGTGGGGAGCCTAACAGCTCATATGCGTGACGATTATCGATGTGACAGAGGCACCCATGTCCAACTGAAATTTCACACGTTTTCCATAAATAAGAAAATGAACAAAAAGTTTGTTTGACTGACGTATCACTGTAAGAACTGCATGCTTGCTAGTTGCGGACTTGGAATATACTGCATTAATGAAATGGGCCTTCTGACGAGAGTTCTGTGAGTGGGCTGACTTCTTATGCAAACATATGGATTGCACATGTTCTTTCCTACCACAAGCGTAACACTGAGCTTGTCGAGAGGGGCAGTCTTGGCATTTGTGCACTATACAACAATGAGGGCAAGACGTAATTCTGTTCACCTGAGTAGCCGCCTGTTTGGCGAACTGCTTTCGTGGCGTGGAAGGTTGTTTTCTTGGCGTGGTTAGTGCATGCCGCCGGTGCGGAATGGGCCATCACAACTACTGAACTGAACCCAACAAATAGCTGGCTGTTGAAATGTATGAGCCGACAAGGCACCGGAATCGTACTGATCTAGTGCTTGCACTACCAGCTGAAATGATGGATTGGACTGTTCCAAAATTTGTTCTTGGATTTTGACATCAGGCACATTGTACATAATCGCATCACGCAACATTATGTCTGAATATAAAGAATCGCAAGCACATTTAAATTTGCATTTCCTCGTCATATCCTGCAGATCTGTTACCCACTCATGATATGTTTGTTCAGACCGTTTTTTGCAAATAAAGAATTGATACCTAGCTTCTACTACATTCACTTGGTGGTCATAATAGTTTTTTTAGTGTGTCTATCACTGCGTCGTACGACAGTTCACACGGAGTGGTTTTAGGAAATAGTTTTTGAATGAGGCGAAATACTGCACTTCCTACCGTTGATAATAGATGGGAAAGTTTCATAGCACCTGGCACGTTGTGGGCGATGATGTGTGCCTCAAACTGGGCCAACCATTCGAGCCATTCTTCGTCTTGTTCACTAAACTTTCGAAAAGATGGTATGGGAGCTGTATTCGGGTGCTTGTTGTGTCGGGCACGTAGCGTTGGTGAGTACCTGCTGCACCATGTTGAGCAGTGTAGAAATCTGGGTTGTCTGAAACTGAAACATCTGCATTAGCTATGTGGCGCCAGAGCAGGGGGCGGGACGGGATCGGTGGGCATGTTGGAAGACACAAATGCAATAAAAAGACAAAAATATGTACAACAAAAGTTTCTGCAATGCCCACCTGAAAACACTTATTAGAAAAAACAACAAGAAATGGGTAAAGCAAAGCGAGCGTCCCTGCAAAGTAATGACAGGGAGAGAATAAAAGCGCCGGCAACAAAGAAACAAAAGTTTGTGGCCGTCGGCACATAGCTCAGTTGATAACTCGTCACCAGTTGAGGGGTCTTGCCCACTAGTCGCTAGTAGGCTGGCTACGGGATGCAGCGTTCTCGGAATGCTCTACAACAATTTCAAACAAATAACATCAGTAGTTTCATTTCTAGAAATCAATTGACAATACTTTGGAGATACACTAAATATCACTAGCAGGAGGCGACATGCCCCGCCAAGGCTAGCAGGAACGTCGCTTTTATTCACGTCTTGCAGGGGGTGTGCCTGGCGCAGCATGGTCCAATTTCACGTACCATTGGCCGCCGTTTCCTCACCGCCTTCTCTGGTCATGCGTTCCGCATCTTTGTTCCGGCGTTTTGGTTATGCCAGAACAGGGAGTCAGATAACAAAGGACAAAACATTTTTTTCGAGTGACATAATTACAAATTTACAGTTTTCGGATTTTTTCCTTAGGTTGTGCTGTGAGTCCTTGCTTTTTGTCAAATTTCATGATTATAGGCCAATGGGAAGTAGTCTTTAGGTTGTGATCAGTGTGTTTGCTAGTATTAAAATATGTGAAATAAATAACAGTATTCTTTTAGCTGCGTTGACTTGGAACAGTGGTTCCCGGTCTGGGGGGCAATTCCCCCCCCCCCCCCCCTTTCCAGTCCCGTGGAAGAAGGCCCAGCTCATAGCAATCTATAAAAAGGGTAGAAAATCGGATGCACATAATTACCGGCCAATTTCACTGACATCGATTTGTTGTAGAATCATGGAACATATTTTGTGTTCAGACATAATGACCTTTCTAGACTCTGAGAAGCTCATCTGCAGAAACCAGCAAGGTTTTAGGAAACAGCGCTCATGCGAGACACAGCGGGCCCTCTTTGTGCATGATATACAAGAGGCTCTAGATACCAGCTCCCAGGTTGATGCCATATTTCTCAACTTTCGAAAGGCGTTGGACTCAGTTCCGCACTGTCGCTTACTACAAAAAGTGCGCGCTTACGGTCTATCCAATGACATATGCGGTTGGATAGAAAGTTTTCTAACAGAGAGGGAGCAGTAAGTCGTCCTGAACGGGGTAACTTCAACAGAAACAAGAGTAACTTCAGGTGTGCCCCAGGCCAGCGTAATAGGTCCTCTGCTTTTTACGATTTACATAAACGATCTGGTTGATGGTATTGACAGCTGCCTTAGACTGTTTGCCGATGATGCTGTAGTCTACAGGAAAGTAGTATCACACGAAAGTTATGAACAAATCAATGCGGATTTGCAGAAAATAAATGTGTGGTGTAATGACTGGCAGTTATCTCTCAATATTAGTAAGTGCAGCCTACTGCATATAACAAGGCGAAAATCCCCATTAATGTATGAGTACAAAATAAATGATCAGTCCTTGGAAGCGGTAACATCAGTCAAGCATCTGGATGTGACTGTTCGAAATGATCTCAAATGGAATGATCAGATTACACAAGTAACGGGTAAGGCGAACTCTAGATTGCGGTTTATTGGTAGAATCCTGAAGCGATGCAGTCCTTCAACAAAGTAAATAACTTACAATACGTTAGTTCGTCCAGTCTTAGAGTACTGTTCGTCTATGTGGGACCCTTACCAGTTGGGTCTGATTCAAGAGATTGAGAAGGTCCAAAGAAGAGCGGCAAGATTCGTGACTGGTACATTTAGCCATCGCGAGAGCGTTACAAATCTCAGAGAAAGTTTGAAGTGGACACACTTGCAGATAGACGACGCACTAAACAGAAGGGGCTGCTCTCTAAATTCCGAAATCCAATCTTCACCGAGGATGTAGAGCACATATTATTACCACCAACTTTCAGATCGATCATGATCATCATTCAAAGATAAGGGAAATAGGAGCTCGTACCGAGGCGTTCAGACAGTCGTATTACCCTCTCGCGATCCGCGGATGGAACAGAGGGGGGGAAATATGACCTTGGCGCGAATTGTGCCCTCCGCCACTCACCGCTTGATGACTAGTGGAGTATATATGTAGATGTAGATGAAGTTGCTGATAATGTGGGGGAGGGTGATTCGGGCAACAGACGGCGCGGGGGGGGGGGGGGGGGACCGGGGAGGAGGGTCGAGGGTACTGGCTGATGTCTTATTGCACTAGAGGGTTATGGTCTAAGAAAGGTTGGGAACCACTGACGTATAAGCGTCAACTTTTTGCACCGCCAAGGGACCATAGACCTCAGTATGTGACATAAATTTCAACGTGATATGTCTACCAGTTCCTGAGAGAAAAGGAGTCTTAACAGATGGTCGGACAGACAGACAGTCATATAACAAATAACAAAAAGAATTATTTTTCGTGTGAGGTGATTACAAATTTACAGCTCTTGGATTTTTACCTTTGGTTTTATTGTGAAACCTTGCTTCCTGGCAAATTTCATGATTCTAGGCCAATGGGATGTACCCCGTAGGCTTTGATGGGTGAGTCTGAGAGTATCAAAATATGTGGCGTAAATGACCTTACCTGTTGACTGCATTGACTTAGAAGATTCAATTTTGTGCACCGCGAACGGACCGTGTGCTTTAGTATGTGACGTAAATTTCAAATTCATACGTCTACTCGTTTCTGAGAAAATAACCCTAAAAACATGGGTAATCTGAGTTTCAGTGTCAACTTGTATTACGACTCTTACGAGGCCAAAGACGGCTCCATTATCTGCTATTTTCTGATATAAGAGTCAGGTGCAGTGTCGTCACTTGGGAGCAGAAAAGATTGGTGACAGCGGGCCGCGATAAGATGAAGTATGATGCAACAAATGATTTGCATTGCACAGCGATAAGAAGAAGTATGATGCAACAAATGATTTGCATTGCACAGAAACAAATTTAGATTGCAAGGTTCGATTTGTATAAGCGGAAATGCCTGCATGATAGTCTGCTGATGGCGCGCAATTGGTACATCACCAAACCAATCGCTTCCCATCGTTTTTAAACATCTGAAAGACTAACGAACACAATATACATTAGTAGTAAAGAAATATGGACCAATTTCCTCTAAATAAAAATATAAACGAACTTAGATAACATTATTACTATAGATAGAATTTAAGAAAACAGGGAAATGCATCCTTACATGAAGACAATTGTGAGACAAAAGATAATAAGAAGGAAACTTTACGTGCCTCACTTATTTTGATTTACATGAAGACTTTTGTGAGACAAAAGGTAATAAGAAGGAGAATTTACGTGCCCCACTTATTTTGAAAAATGAAACACAAAATCACCGAACCGGTGCTAATCATGTGCAACGCTACAGTCTGCATTCGCAGTCTCTGATATAACGAGGTGTATTAATGTATTACGCGGCCAAATGTTATGAGCACCAACTTATTGTTGACCGCTCTACTATATGACGTGATAACCTCTCTTCAAACTGTACTGTTTACCTGAGTTATCTAGAAACCTGGCCAGCTCTCTATGCCTTGAACGACTCATTTTCTTGTAAGTTTCTACCCACTATGATAAGTTTCTTCCATTGTAGCGCAAACAAAGTCGACGAATCAGACAGCCGTCTGTTTTCGGGATGTTCAAGTTGATTGCGAATGCGTACTCATTTATGATCTAGTATCGTCTGAAATATTTGTTTCTAATGTCGGCTCCATATCTCAAAATTCTCGGTTTCGGATCGTCTGCTGTTTGTTTTGTTTTGACCCCAAGGGTTTGGGACACCCTTGTAAGTGATTACCAATTGTAAAAAGATTCTGTTTGTACCTTAGGTAAGAACAGCCAAAAGAAGTAGCATATTCCCCATTGAAAAGTAGTATATGTGTAACAGTTATTTGAAGCATTTTTCCATACCTTCATGTTTGCCATAATGTATTTAAGATATGCAAGCTCAGTTCAGTTGTTTTTGGTCTCTTCAATGGGTTTCGATGGATGGTACTGATAAGTTTCTGTGTAATACTTTTGTACATAAAATTCACACAGATCATTACAGATTTATTTTTGAAGTATAGTTTGTGTACAGGGTGTAAATTTTAAGTTGACAAAGCAGAATAACTCGAAAAATAAGCTTCAAACGAAAAAATGTGTAGAATCCAAAGTTGATTATTTTCAAGGGGGACATCTGCTGGTGCTAAAATTAGCCCGCCACCCCAGCCCCTTAGGAGAGGGGCGGGATGCAACTTTAAAATTTCAAATGGGAACCCCCATTTTTTATTGCAGAATCAGATTCTACATAAAAAACTACGTAAATTTGTTTCGATTCTTGGTAGTTGGCGCTGTAATTCAAGAAAATCCATGTTTTCATTTTTGCGTGGAAAATGGTTACAGATAAATAAAAGATACTTATTTACTTCGTAAATTTTGATTCGCTAAAACGAAAACGCTCCCTCTCTCCCCACAGGGTGGGGTTTGAGAGAGAGGAATTAGATTTTTCCAAATGTGGACCCAAATATTAATTTTTTCCGCAGATTCGGATAAGTTTTGTTTGTATCGTGGTCATGAGGCCACACAACTTTTAATTTCTCCCCTACGGGGAGAGAGGGAGAGTTTTAGTTTTAGTGAATCAAAATTTACGAAGGAAATAGTATTTATTATTTATCCGTAACCATTTTCCACGCAAAAATGAGAACATGGATTTTCTTGAATTACAGCGCCAACTTCCATGAATCAAAACAAATGTTTAAGGACAAAATGTATGTAACTTTTTATGTAGAATCTGATTCTGCAATAAAAAATGGGGGTTCCCACAGGAAATTTTAAAGTTGTCTCCCGTCCCACCTCCAGGGGGCTGGGGTGGCGGGCTAATTTTAGCACTAGCAGATGTTCCCCTGGAAAATAATCAACTTTGAATCCTACACTTTTTGTCGTGTGAAGCTTATTTTTCGAGTTATTCTGCTTTGTCAACTTAATATTTACACCCTGTATATAACGATTATGCATGTGATCCTGTCGCATCCAAAATAAGCTATTAGTAATTTTCTTATTTATTTATTTCTAATTACTGCAGTGGGGTTAGGATGGCTTCGGTATTTTTTTGACCTGATTGCAGGTCATGATGACAATGCGGGGTGGTTGGCAGGGGGTGGGTACATTGAGCCACTCGGATGGTTGGTAGAAGTCCTATAGAAGCAATGAGGAAACAATAGTGTATTTATTCATCTCAATCAATATATCAGTCGAACCGGTGTCTTGCCATGGTCAGTGTCCAAGCGCGCGGACTGGCCCCTGAATGGTGAAGTGTGCTTAGCTCAGCCCGCAGCTTCAGGAGGCAACCAGCACACAGAGTCGCCAAGCTGAGCAGGCAGCAGTGGTGATGAGGCGATGTCAATGCTATGTCGAGTGGAGGGCTGTATCACGCCTGAGCAGGTGGCAGGCACACAGCGACAGCAATCTCCATAGTAAGCCGATCACGCCAACTGGTGTGTATGCCTGACCAGCTAACAACCTGTGACAGGCACTGTGCAGAGAGCGCACAAGTTCAGATGGACCAAGGGCCACAGTAAAGGATACAGGAGATCATGTATGCTAGTCTGCAGTAGCAGAATGCATGTACGTGGGGCATGTGGCACCTTGGCAGCACGTCAGGTGCAGCTGCAGACCCTTGATCCTTGTGTAGGCGCCCTGAAGTCAGTTGAAATCAGTCGGCAGATGGCGCCAGTTCAGCTTCCAGCAGCATCAGGATTAAGCGCAACCCACAGTCCAACGGTTAGTAGAGGTAGCGTCTAGTAGCAGTAAGCTGGATGACACACGTAAGTTCGATGGTTGCCTGGAGCACCTCTCATACCTGGCTGTGGACAATGACTGATACTGCTAGGCTGGGGCACACGTTATTTATGGTCACTTGTCCCAGCCATTAGTGTAGGTTAGGACATGTTATAATCTGGTCACCATTGCACCATTTTGCCTCCCATAGCACAACATTGTTCCAGCCCTTCCAACGGCAATGGGCTGGACGTATGATAACTAGTCTCACTTTGGAGCCACAGGAAAGACTTCCACTGTATCAGTGTGGCCTCTCTATAGCTTCTTGAATCACAATGCAATGGCACCTTTCTTCTTGCTTGGCCACAGCTTTCAGTCACCAGGCTGAAAGGCCATTGCACAATTCCCCTTTGAATGATTCAGTTCACCAGATAGCAATCTGAGAGCACTTATAAAAATTGTTTAACAAAACATCTTACATTTTTACATTGATATTCATTCCATTCAAGTTTCGCTTACATTAAATTAGCCTGAATCACAATGTCAGATGGCTAGTTTACTTGATCACTAATTATTTCCCTAGGGAGAACCACTCAGCCAATACTTGGTAAACAGGGAATTCAGAAATTGGGGAAGCTTCTGCTGTGAATAGTTATAGGCTGCACAGATCAAAGTTGTACCTGAGATTGAAACGCTAGTCGCCACTACTTTCTGGTGGTGATCATTACAATACTGTTGCACATGCTGAAAAATTTACTACATTCTAATACATCCTTTTGATGTTGCTATCAACACATCCAGACAGTTAAGGAAATTGGGTTCTAGGATACTGTTTAGGTAGGTCAAGCTTTTGGCAGGTAGTGTATCTAAGGATTTGGCAGGCCAGTGTACCAGATGTGTTTAGTTTAAAACTGTAGAACCAGTTATGATAGCTAGAAGACGAAACATTTATCCTGAAATATGACAAGTTGTTCCATTTATCGATAGTCTGCTCCCTTGCAGCTTCAACCATTTATACTCTTAGGTCGTCCTTGGTTGTGGAAGCCTGCAATAATTACTACTACTTCATACACAGAATATAGCAGGCCCACTTCTTCAAAATGAGGTAATGGGGCCTGTATGTCCTTCTGCTCCTGCTCCTCCTCAGAATAATTGTATCTCACAGGCTCCTGCAGCAGTCTGGCTCACATGCGATGGATATATGGTGACTTGTTCTTTTTGGCATAAGTAAAGTTCGTCCACCAATATTAGTGCATAAAGTTTCCCTCCTGACGAAATCAGTAGCATCTCTTTTATTTAGACTTGCACACATTTCCCCAGAGCCTCCAATCTCACCAGATATGAATAGAGTGCATACAACTCATACTGGGCATTCGTGTTTTTGACTGAGAACCAGACAACCACATGTAATCGAAGATAGTCAGTGTCGATCTTTACTGTCGTGAAGTGGTAAATCAGTGATACAGTTTTCTTGTCTGTAGGTCTAATAATGTCTAACGTAGCTAGTATCTCCTTTTATTTCTTATGTAGGCCAGACAAAAATTGTTTTGGTGGCAGTGGGGTAGGGGTGGACTGCCCATGCACTGCCTCATATATAGTTACTTGTAACTATGCTTTCTCAAATCGAGCGTTCCCTTCACTGTTGGCCAGTGTTCGTAAAAGTCATGCTACAGTTAACCAGGTTCACAGTAGCTCAAGTGAGGTCTGTACGACATGGAAATCTCAATTCACCATACTGTTGGCCATTTTTACATAACCGATTAGTTCCACTGTTAATCCTCTTACTATTCTGGTGTTGTTCTGAACTTCTTTCTCCAGATTCATTAAGTGACTCATGTGCCTTGCCATTAAAGTTTTAATACCTTCTACCTTCCTCTGTATTTGTACTAGAATGTCACTGGGTCCCCGTACATCATCGGTGTTTAAATCCGCCTCGATAGCTGAATGGTTAGTGCAACGGGATGACATGCAAATGGGCTGTGTTCGATTCCCGACTGGGTCGGGGATTTTCTCTGCTCAGGGACTGGATGTTGTTCAAATGGTTCAAATGGCTCTGAGCACTATGCGACTTAACTTCTGAGGTCATCAGTCGCCTAGAACTTAGAACTAATTAAACCTAACTAACTTGAGGACATCACACACATCCATGCCCGAGGCAGGACTCGAACCTGCGATCGTAGCGGTCGCCCGGGTCCAGGCTGTAGCGCCTAGAACCGCACGGCCACTCCGGCCGGCCTGGATGTTGTGTTGTCTTCATCATCATATCATCCCAATCAACACACAATTCGCATAGGTGGCGTCAACTAAAAAGACTTGCAGCAGGCGACTGGTCTATCCTAAGAGAGGCCCTTGCCACACAAAATTTCATCAGTGTTTGCAGTCCCAAATACTGTTTTCAGTAATCTGCCTCCCACATCTAACCACCTCCACTTCCATTGTTGCACTGTATATGGACACAAAGCGACAGCCTGCGGTAATTGATCCCAGGTACATTCGTAGGAGAGGCACGGTATTCGATACTCGCCCTACATCTCCACTAATACCCCCTTCTTTCCAACCTGAGAACGTCACCATAGCTCGTTTCTCACATCTCATGCATTATGCAAGAGAAAACTGCCCTTCCCTCCAATAGTCGGTCCTGCAATTTGCTCACCCTCTTGAAGCTGTGGAGGTTCAGTACTGCCAGAATTATGATGCATCCCATGGTCATCTTTGCTAGTGATGTTACCTGCAGGAAGTGAACTGTAATCATTCCACCTTCCTAGCTCTAAGTCCAGCATCTACAAATAACTCCTACGACGTCATTCCCTACAAAATAATAAAAACCTCTGCTCCCATCATCTGATGTAATTTGCAACATAACGACCCTCAAATAATCTTGACATCATTAATATACATAAAAATATAAACATCTTATAATACTACTAATAATTTCATGATCTTAACGCTTATGGGACTGTGTGTGCAGTTTGTGTGAGTATGTCTAGTTTTTCTTTTTTGCTTTGTACATCTGCCCCCCTTTTGAGGGAGTACCACCATTAGCAATGGAAACAAATCCGATGTACCCTAAAAAGACGAATATGCCAGACATGCCTGATTGTCATACACCTTGGTACTGCAGTTCGACATTCACTGGCAAAGTTATCTCAATAACCCAGTACGAACCTTGGTTCTGGGTACCGATTTTTTTTTTTTTTACCCTTTGGCGCACATGGACTAGGCATCATCACCCACTGACATATACAATACTCTGGTAACTTAGCATTGTACTGAGCCCCACTTTCTTAACACTCAAGTGCCTTATTGTTAGCTCTTTATACCCATTTTCACACTTCTTTGAAAGTTCTCACGAAATTTCGTACTAGTTCACCATTTTTCCCAACGTTTGGTTTGATTGGTTCGACCATACACCACCTTGTACCGTGATAGTCCTGTACTCTCCTGTTTTTTTTTTTTTTTTTTAATTTTAACTCACTATCATCTACAGAAAGAAAGTATCCCAATCATTGTGATGTCTGTTCTTGTAGCGGCTTAGCATCTTTCTGGCGCTCTGACCCATGAATTGTATATCTGGAACATTGACCCTTAGTAAGCAGTTATTTGTTGTTGATGTGGTCTTCAGTCCTGAGACTGGTTTGATGCAGCTCTCCATGCTACTCTATCCTGTGCAAGCTTATCTCCCAGTACCTACTGCAACCCACATCCTTCTGAATCTGCTTCGTGTATTCATCTCTTAGTCTGCCTCTACAATTTTTACCCTCCACACTAAATTGGTGATCCCTTGATGCCTCAGAACATATCCCATCAACCAATCCCTTCTTCTAGTCAAGTTGTGCCACAAGCTCCTCTTCTCCCCAATTCATTCAATACTTCCTCATTAGTTATCTGATCTACCCATCTAATCTTCAGCATTCTTCTGTAGCACCACATTTCGAAAGTTTCTATTCTCTTCTTGTCTAAACTATTTATCGTCCACGTTCACTTCCATACATGGCTACACTCCATACAAATACTTTCAGAAACGACTTCCTGACATTTAAATCTATACTCGATGTTAACAAATTTTTCTTCTTCAGAAACGCTTTCCTTGCCATTGCCATTCTACATTTTATATCCTCTCTACTTCGACCATCATCAATTATTTTGCTCCCCAAATAGCAAAACTCCTTTACTACTTTAAGTGTCTCATTTCCTAATCTAATTCCCTCAGCATCACCCAACTTAATTCGACTACATTCCATTATCCTCGTTTTGCTTTTGTTGATGTTCATCTTATACCCTCCTTTCAAGACACTGTCCATTCCGTTCAGCTGCTCTTTCAATCAGTTATTTACAATTGCATATTCTACCATGTCCACCTGGTGGTATGGGTTAGTGATCACTGTTCATAGTGTAAGAAATGATCCATAATAGTCACAATATAGTGGTTTTCCCGCCAGGGTATGGCTAAAAGGTCCTAAAATATTAACCCCATAACTTTGCACGGTTTAGTAGCTCCTGGCAACTTCTGTAACACTACATGTTGGAGACTTAATTCCACACATTGCACACATGACATACAGTTTTTAACGTTGCTCTACAGCTTTCCCCAGCAGGTAATGTCTGGGTACTCTTCATCCTGTGATTGTATTCCCTCCATGACCAGGTACTACGTGATCACATACTTGTTTCAATACTTCTTCCTGCAGCACTACAAGAACTACTATGTGAGGCCGAAGCATTCTTGTCCTATGCAACACGCCATTGTGAGTGGCAAAATGTGATTGCATTGTATATCATTTGTAATCTATGTCAGCATCTTGTGCTCTTTGGCACTTTGCACTGCTAGACCTACTGTTCATACTGCACTAATTTTTTCTGTTAAGTCCATCGTTATTGCCACATTTCTTACTGAGCTTGTGAACTACTTCAAAATCGAAATTACTTACTTTTAACACTCATCGTGTAAGTCTATCTGACAGAACCTTTAATCCCAACAACCACTTTAGTGCTGTGTGATCAGTTCATACCTTAAATTTTTTCCCATTCAAATAGCACTGAAGTATGTCAAGCTATATATTAAGTCTAACATCTTCTTTTCAGTGCTGGAATACTTCCTTTCTGCATTGTTCAATTGATGTGATGTGCAAGTCACTGAATGTCCCTTATCCTTCTTGGGTTAAAACACAATCTACAGCACAACTGCTAGCATCACATGATAGAACGAACCCTTTCTCATAATCTGGAAATGTCATTTGAGACTATTTGTTAACAATTCTTTTAATTTTTTTAAATTCACTTTTACACTGGTATCCAATGGAGTACCCTTCTTTAACGAGAGTGTGATAGGTCCTGTTTGTACCTGCAGATCCTTGGGTAGACTTCCTATAGCAATTTTCTGGCCCAAAGATGATTGTAATTCCTTACTCGCGTGAGGTATTGGAAAACTTCGTACAATATTCACTAATCTTGGATCTGTTCTTACTCCATTCTTACTGATTACATGTCTGAAGTCAGTACAAAATAACACTCCGCTGTACTAAGAGTTAGGTGTGTTGAACACTGTTTCATAAGAACTTGCCTCAGCCATATATGCTCCTTCACATCCTTCACAAACATAATAACATCATCTAGGTACACCCTATACTGTTTCAACTTTAATCCCTTTCAAAACTTGGCCAAACAATCATTGAAAAATGAGTTGTGCATTTTTCAAACCAAACAGCTTTCATTGATATTAGTAATGACAACAAGCATCTATAAATGCAGTTTTTGGGTGGCCCTCTGATACTACTGCAATTGATGATATCTACATCTACATCTATACTCCGCGAGCCACCTTACGGTGTGTGGCGGAGGGTACTTATTGTACCACTATCTGATCCCCCCTTCCCTGTTCCATTCACGAATTGTGCGTGGAAAGAACGACTGCTTGTAAGTCTCCGTATTTGCTCTAATTTCTCGGATCTTTTCGTTGTGATCATTACGCGAGATATATGTGGGCGGTAGTAATATGTTGCCCATCTCTTCCCGGAATGTGCTCTCTCGTAATTTCGATAATAAACCTCTCCGTATTGCGTAACGCCTTTCTTGAAGTGTCCGCCACTGGAGCTTGTTCAGCATCTCCGTAACGCTCTCGCGCTGACTAAATGTCCCCATGACGAATCGCGCTGCTTTTCGCTGGATCATGTCTATCTCTTCTATTAATCCAACCTGGTAAGGGTCCCATACTGATGAGCAATACTCAAGAATCGGACGAACAAGCGTTTTGTAAGCTACTTCTTTCGTCGATGAGTCACATTTTCTTAGAATTCTTCCTATGAATCTCAACCTGGCGCCTGCTTTTCCCACTATTTGTTTTATGTGATCATTCCACTTCAGATCGCTCCGGATAGTAACTCCTAAGTATTTTACGGTCGTTACCGCTTCCAATGATTTACCACCTATGGCATAATCGTACTGGAATGGATTTCTGCCCCTATGTATGCGCATTATATTACATTTATCTACGTTTAGGGAAAGCTGCCAGCTGTCGCACCATGCATTAATCCTCTGCAGGTCCTCCTGGAGTACGTACGAGTCTTCTGATGTTGCTACTTTCTTGTAGACAACCGTGTCATCTGCAAATAGCCTCACGGAGCTACCGATGTTGTCAACTAAGTCATTTATGTATATTGTAAACAATAAAGGTCCTATCACGCTTCCCTGCGGTACTCCCGAAATTACCTCTACATCTGCAGATTTTGAACCGTTAAGAATGACATGTTGTGTTCTTTCTTCTAGGAAATCCTGAATCCAATCACAAACCTGGTCCGATATTCCGTAAGCTCGTATTTTTTTCACTAAACGTAAGTGCGGAACCGTATCAAATGCCTTCCTGAAGTCCAGGAATACGGCATCAATCTGCTCGCCAGTGTCTACGGCACTGTGAATTTCTTGGGCAAATAGGGCGAGCTCTTCTTAGATCCACCTACATTGTCCGAAGTTATAAAGAGTTTCTGTTATATTCAGTATTGAATGTGCATCTGTAGTCATATAAATGTTGAGATATTTGAAATGACATCAGCATTAATACTTCTTTGTGCTGTCCGAACTTTAGTTTGGTATTATCATCACAGATGTACCCCATGGCCTGGTACTTCCCTCAATGATACCACCACGTAACTGGTGGTTGATGAATTTCTCCATCTCTGGTTGTAGGTGATGTGGCACAACATCACTGTCAGCACTTCTCTTCTTTCAAATTAGAATTTTACAGTGTTCCTGAAGTCTTATGGTATTTCATCTGTTTCATGTATCCCATACAGTGGAAAATTTGTGTGAAGTAGTTTTGTCACAATTGGCTCCCAATAATTCTGAGTGGATGTTGTTTACTCCAGGGACCGTGTTTCATGTGTGGTCTTTCAGCGATCTGTCAAATTATTTTTGCAGTATCATATCTCCCATCCAATCTTCACCTGCTGCCGCTACCCTTTTTATTATATCGCCTTTGAGATCATTTTCCCTGTATAGCCTTTCTATACATTGCTTCCACCTTCCAAGTTTTCCTTGGTTAGTATTGGCTCGCCATCTACGTTCTTGATATTAATATACGCTCCTGGAAATTGAAATAAGAACACCGTGAATTCATTGTCCCAGGAAGGGGAAACTTTATTGACACATTCCTGGGGTCAGATACATCACATGATCACACTGACAGAACCACAGGCACATTGACACAGGCAACAGAGCATGCACAATGTCGGCACTAGTACAGTGTATATCCACCTTTCGCAGCAATGCAGGCTGCTATTCTCCCATGGAGACGATCGTAGAGATGCTGGATGTAGTCCTGTGGAACGGCTTGCCATGCCATTTCCACCTGGCGCCTCAGTTGGACCAGCGTTCGTGCTGGACGTGCAGACCGCGTGAGACGACGCTTCATCCAGTCCCAAACATGCTCAATGGGGGACAGATCCGGAGATCTTGCTGGCCAAGGTAGTTGACTTACACCTTCTAGAGCACGTTGGGTGGCACAGGATACATGCGGACGTGCATTGTCCTGTTGGAACAGCAAGTTCCCTTGCCGGTCTAGGAATGGTAGAACGATGGGTTCGATGACGGTTTGGATGTACCGTGCACTATTCAGTGTCCCCTCGACGATCACGAGTGGTGTACGGCCAGTGTAGGAGATCGCTCCCCATACCATGATGCCGGGTGTTGGTCCTGTGTGCCTCGGTCGTATGCAGTCCTGATTGTGGCGCTCACCTGCACGGCGCCAAACACGCATACGACCATCATTGGCACCAAGGCAGAAACGACTCTCATCGCTGAAGACGACACGTCTCCATTCGTCCCTCCATTCACGCCTGTCGCGACACCACTGGAGGCGGGCTGCACGATGTTGGGGCGTGAGCGGAAGACGGCCTAACGGTGTGCGGGACCGTAGCCCAGCTTCATGGAGACGGTTGCGAATGGTCCTCGCCGATACCCCAGGAGCAACAGTGTCCCTAATTTGCTGGGAAGTGGCGGTGCGGTCCCCTACGGCACTGCGTAGGATCCTACGGTCTTCGCGTGCATCCGTGCATCGCTGCGGTCCGGTCCCAGGTCGACGGGCACGTGCACCTTCCGCCGACCGCTGGCGACAACATCGATGTACTGTGGAGACCTCACGCCCCACGTGTTGAGCAATTCGGCGGTACGTCCACCCGGCCTCCCGCATGCCCACTATACGCCCTCGTTCAAAGTCCGTCAACTGCACATACGGTTCACGTCCACGCTATCGCGGCATGCTACCAGTGTTAAAGACTGCGATGGAGCTCCGTATGCCACGGCAAACTGGCTGACACTGACGGCGGCGGTGCACAAATGCTGCGCAGCTAGCGCCATTCGACGGCCAACACCGCGGTTCCTGGTGTGTCCGCTGTGCCGTGCGTGTGATCATTGCTTGTACAGCCCTCTCGCAGTGTCCGGAGCAAGTATGGTGGGTCTGACACACCGGTGTCAATGTGTTCTTTCTTCCATTTCCAGGAGTGTATGATTGGAGTTGAAGAACAAAATCTTGGTAATTTAAGAAGTGGTCAATCGTATTTGTTAGGTGACACCTCTGTTGGAATGTGCAACAAATACCAAGGAAGCCCAAATATTTGTTTAAGCAATACTGAACGACAACCTGTTGTCATTTAACTTCAGTCCACTTGCACAAGAATATTAGTTTATTTATGTATGAGCAAACTATTATTTATATTTCTTGTTAATGGTTTGAGTGTGATTGAGTTCTTATAACCTCTATTTAAATATTGTTCCAATAGATTAGTTTAGTGCAGTAAGCGGTCAAGTGAAGTCAAAACTATATCTGTAGATCATAACTATGACATATTCTTGGTAGGGGCAGGTTTCAGCCTATGGAGAAGCAGACAGTGGCGGAACACTGCTGGAGTCAAGTGGAGACGGACACTTTTCTTGTGGTGTATTCAAGGAAACGATTCGAGACACTTTACATTGAGATCCTGAAGAAGAAACTTTTACTTTAATTCTGGAAGAAGAGAGACCTGCGTGAGGGGACATGTAAGATTCACTCACGTGGGTGACTGATCCTGGGTGTGAATGGCCGCTACAATACTTTACGTTCTGAGGGGACTCTACATTTCGTGAGGTCTGAAAGTGCTTCACTTGCATTACGGAAGAGAGGATAGACTGTATGAATTTCTGCTCATTACGTCTCTTGTTACTGTGCTTATTGTCATGCTGAACTTTGTGAATTATTTTGAGCTGTCAAACATTCCATGTACTGTGATCAACATATGGACGTAGTCCTTGTGGGTCTTGGATTACTTAGGGACTTAGAGATTTTGCTACCAGACGTGTAATCCTCTCAGTGCAACTTTACTGCACTTATTAAGATCGTAGGACTATTTTTCATTTGTTCAGTGTAAAATTTCATGAATAAACATTATTCAACAGAATTCTTTGGCGTCCTTTACATCAATTGTAGACTTAGAATAGAACACTTTTATCAATTATTCATTTATATATTTTTTTTAATGTTTCTGTATATTTAAATGCCTTTTTAGAAAATCTGAGCTCGATCCACCCGAACATTAGTTTTACGTTGGAGATGGAAGAGGATGGTTGCGTTCCCTTTCTTGACGTTCTGGTTAGGAGGTAGGTTGATGGATCATTGGGACATTCAGTTTTCCGGAAACGTACTCACAGTGACTTGTATTTACAGGCTGGTAGTTCTCACCATCCAGCTCAGCGTAAATGGGTACTTCGGACCTTGGTACACAGGGCACATGTCATTTCCGATGCTGAAACTTTGCAAGCTGAGCTGGCCTATCTTGAAGCTACATTTAGTCACAATGGTGATAGTAAAAGACAGATTGAACGTGCTTTGGGCTATCGGCCAACTGTGCATCGGGTGACTGATGGTAATACTGAGTCGACACCTAAGTCCACTGCCTTTTTGCCTTACGCAGGAAGCACTTCCAACAAGATCGGTCGTATTTTACGGAAATACGATATGAAATGTGTTTTCCGACCACCATACTTTTGAGTTCTGTTGAGGATGATCTTGGTTTGCATAAGGTGGGTGTGTATCACATTCCTTGTAGCTGTAGCATGGCATACATTGGTCAGACTTATCAGGACCGTGGAGGACCCATGTACTGAGCATAAACGGCAGACACAATTACAGCAGCCAAGTGGATCTGCTATTGCCAAACATTGTTTGGATATTGGTCACCCCACGTTATATAACAATACCGATATATTGATATGCACGTCCAGCTATTGGGGCAGTGTTATTAAGGAAGTTGTTGAGATTAAATTATCGAGCGACCTTGTAAACAGGGATAGAGGTTTCTCTTTGGGCTCTGCTTGAAACCCTGCTCTCTCCCTTGTCAAAAAAAGGGACAGAGTCAATGTTGCCTCACCTGCCAGTTCGTAGTCGTTCGCTATCGATACCTCCGACTGGTCATTTTTCGTGGCGCTAGTGTTCAGTGTGTGTGTGTGTTTTATCTTTCCTGAATTAATCCAAGAACCGAGGTTTTAAATTTGCTTGTACATCGCCTGTCCTTTGCAGTTTGTGACTTGCAAATGCCGGGGTGTACTCCCGCCGAAATATCGGCGCTCGCTGTTAATATTACCTGGCTGAATTCCCGTAAGTTGTTTAAACATCTGCGACAGGATGTTGTTATGGTGTTGATGCATCAAGGAAAAGGATTAGATGATTTAGAGATAATGGCGAGGTAGCGATACGACCAATACATTGAAAATCACGAGTCTCTATACGGAGACAAGATGAAGAATTGGTCAGGATGGCCCAAAATGCTCCTTTGTCAGTCATGCGGGAACTAAGAAGAGCGACACATTTCCCGGGCTCGTCGGGAACTGCTCTCAGAGATTAAAGGATCATGAAATCAGGTCCCAAAGTGAACGCATAAGTGTGAAATGCTGCGGCTGGATATCTTACATGTGTGCAGGAACTTTTCTACGTATCTAAGGCAAGTTCATTTCAGCATGCTATGAACATTTCCTTAAAAATTTAATCATCCCTGGAGCTCGACTTTGGTGCCCCGAAGGACGTCTCACCAACATTATAATTATCATAACTAGCATTAGGATTCTGAGCTGGTTTCCAAGGAGGGAGAATATTATTCAGTGCCTTCCGTGACCTCCAAAGTTACTTGATCTCAATGCCATACAGCGCATATGGGCTCAACATAAGAAGACTCTGCAGGACAATTGATCTGATCTCTGTCCAGGAACTGTGAATGCCCTATGGGATTTGGTTCATTCTTCATGGAAGAGAATTCCCATTGATGAGGACTTTTTCCATAGACTTGTAAATTCTAGGCCTCAAAGGATCGAACTTGCTCTTGATGCCAATGCCATATAGACAAAATACTGAAGCTATACGTAGTCTACTCTTCATTTTATTTTATTTCATTTTTCTGTGAAACGCCTACATAATTATCAGGCCAACAATATTAACTTCAAAATACAAATCAACTTGTTGTTATATTATTTGTATTCTTATGGGAGGTCAGATGAATATCACCTTCCAAGGAAGATTATTTTTAATTTTATGGAAGGTCAGATAAATATTATCTTCCAAGGAAGATTATTTTTAGACATCAAATTTCCAAACCATAATCACTTATTTACTGAAGAGAACACTGAAAAAAGAAAAAAAAGAAAATATAATTTAATAACAAAAATAAATAAAACATGAAATATTTGTGTTGAGATAAAAGGTAAGTCTTTGGTGAAATTCGATCCGACATATACTACAGCTACCAGTACAGTATGCAGACACGCTGTAAAGGAGCTATCGATCTTTTCTTTTTACCGCAATGGTCGAATAGGCCCACCATAGTTGAAGAACGAATATAATCTGGAAAAAACAGATACTAGAAAGGACGTTCATTCGTTCATGAAAACCACGTGTAAGGATAATATGCCAAACACCTGATACGTTTCCGTGAGCTGAAAACTATAGAGGTATCGAGACATTCACTCGTTCGTGTAAACCGCGTATAAGGACTTAGAAGAATATGACGATCAGCTGATACGTTTCTCTCAACTGAAAACTATAGAGGCACCAGGTGGCGGTCGGAGTAATTACAAATATATACACCCATTTTCAATACCTTACTATGACCATTTGTCTATTTCTTTAAATATTAAACTATTATAAAATGGATTCTTTTGAAAGAATGTGGAAACTAAGAAAATCTATGGCTGCACAATTTGTAGCGAATCAAGGTTTAAAATATTATCCAAACAGGTCTAAAAAAAGTGACAACTGTCTCAAATTAGATTCAAAAGCTCGTCCTTTTTTTCGAGTCGGGCAGTCTTTTTGCATTCTCTTACTGCACCTCAAAAACCAGAGTTTAGCGTGAATGCGGCAATAATAGCATTGGATGCTCAAAGAAGGGCAAAAGTTCGTCTGGATCGATGTGTCTCGGTACACGTTATTAGATGGCCAAGATAGCTGAAGAAAATGCCAAAGCTGTATGTCAGATACTCTGCTTACCAATAGATCGCCGTCCAAACAGATGGTAGAGATTTTATCGTATAAGGCATGTTTGCCCAGAATGGAACGGGGCTTATTGTCCATGTAATGTCGTATCTCCCATGTGAAAGGTGCAGGAATCTTTATCTGATGTAACACTCCTCTCCCTCTCCATATAACCTATTTAAAATATTTTTTAGCACTCGCAAGTTCAGTCATGGTCCTCGGAAATAATTTAACTAGGGGAGAATAACTGGAAAACGAGAAAAGATTAAGAGCATTGACCGTGTGCCTATTACCATTACCATGACCCTGCTCATTCAAATAGATAATGTAATGTCATGGGTTGTTTTCAGTAATTAGTAAGAAATATCTGCAATTGTAATCATTGTTTATTAGACGACAGTATCAATCTAGTAACAGTAAAATGCATTTTGATTATCAGCTGTCTTTTTTATTTAAAACCCAAATATCGATTGCCTTCCAAAGTCCTGTGTGTTATACTAGAATTCATGGTATGCCCTACATATGAGATGTCGCCGTTTTAATCCTAATCCGTGAAGATGGTCTGTGACTGAAACTGGTCGATATTTAGGTTTTAAATAAAAAGGCAGCTGATGGTCAAACATGCATTTTATACATTACTTGACGACCGTTAATAGTTACCTTCCAAAAATGTTCAGTCTAACAATAGTTTAGTCCATACTCAGCATGTTATTGTCTTTCCAGTCGCACGTTGCCTAACAGGTATTTTGCTGAGTGGTAGCTTCTCTATTCAGAATTCCATATGAGCAAACCAGTTGCGGCCTTGCATACGGTTCCTCGTACCATGGACAACTGGGCAACGCATGGCTCTGCTTAAAAAGAACAGCTCGTCAATGTCGTAGGGTCGCGGTGCACACGTCTGCTTTCATGCCCAACAGCTAACCCGCTGCAAATAGTAATCTGTAGCTGTGATCTTGCAGTCAAATAGTCTATGCATAGGCTAGAGTTGCGAATTAATAAAATATACAGAAACATTTTAAAAAATATATAAATGAATAATTGATAAAAGTGTTCTATTCTAACGTCTACAATTGATGTAGAGGACGCCAAAGAATTCTGTTGAATAATGTTTATTCATGAAATTTTACACTGAACAAATGAAAAATAGTCCTACGATCTTAATAAGTGCAGTAAAGTTGCACTGAGAGGATTACACGTCTGGTAGCAAAATCTCTAAGTCCCTAAGTCATCCAAGACCCACAAGGACTACGTCCATATGTTGATAACAGTACATGGAATGTTTGACAGCTCAAAATAATTCACAAAGTTCAGCATGACAATATGCACAGTAACAAGAGACGTAATGAGCAGAAATTCATACAGTCTATCCTCTCTTCCGTAATGCAAGTGAAGCACTTTCAGACCTCACGAAATGTAGAGGCCCCTCAGAACGTAAAGTATTGTAGCGGCCATTCACATCCAGGATCAGTCACCCACATGAGTGAATCTTACATGTCCCCTCACGCAGGTCTCTCTTCTTCCAGAATTAAAGTAAAAGTTTCTTCTTCAGGATCTCAATGTAAAGTGTCTCGAATCGTTTCCTTGAATACACCACTAGAAAAGTGTCCGTCTCCACTTGACTCCAGCAGTGTTCCGCCACTGTCTGCTTCTCCATAGGCTGAAACCTGCCCCTACCAAGAATATGTCATAGTTATGCTCTACAGATATAGTTTTGACTTCACTTGACCGCTTACTGCACTAAACTAATCTATTGAAACAATATTTAAATAGAGGTTATAGGAACTCAATCACACTCAAACCATTAACAAGAAATATAAATAATAGTTTGCTCATACATAAATAAACTAATATTCTTGTGCAAGTGGGCTGAAGTTAAATGACAACAGGTTGTCGTTCAGTATTGCTTAAACAAATATTTGGGCCTCCTTGGTATTTGTTGCACATTCCAACAGAGGTGTCACCTAACAAATACGATTGACCACTTCTTAAATTACCAAGATTTTGTTCTTCAACTCCAATCATATTTAAGGAAAGTTACAGGCAAAATAATATCATATTTCTTAAATAACTACACAAGTATGGCAAAATATGAGGTATTCACGCTGCTTTCTGATGCTGTGTTATTGTAGAGTATGTGATGTTCTGACAAATATTTGCATAAGGAAAACGTTATATAAAATATAATAAAGCAATAAATTAAATAGATATAGATATATTGCTTTCGAGTACGATAAGTGCAACACTATCACCTGGGACAGCGTCTGTTCAGATCAGATGAATTGTTTAAAAGTTGCTAATTCTGAGGTTCATTGCAGTAACATTTAGCCTCGTGATGACTGGGTGTTGTGTGATGTCCTTAGGTTAGTTAGGTTTAAGTAGTTCTAAGTTCTAGGGGACTGTTGACCATAGATGTTAAGTCACATAGTGCTCAGAGCCATTTGAACCATTTAACATTTAGTAGCTGTAAATTATTAACTTTGCAGCTTTAAAGACACTGAAAATACTATTGTTTGATGGCATGAACCTCGCTTTTCTGTGACTGCGGTTGTATTCATATCTGCTCTATTTTTTACTGTTATTCATTATAGATTTTCTAAGAGGTGTAAGAAGGCATTTTCAAACTGTCTTATACTCCGCCATTGCTGCTCATCTTAAGCGAGTGACCATCCTTCAGATTCACCACACCAGGTTTTACCCATTTCCTGTTAGACTGACAGGCTTTGTACTTGGGCTGATCAGCAACATTCACACCGATTGGTTCAGCAATGACATGCTCTCAGCCCTGGGCCCACTGGCTGATCTTCAGCAGCACAAGCCAAAACACCTCCTACCAGTTCTAGACGATACAGGGGCTCGTCCACAGATGTGTTACATTACACACCTCCATTTATGTGACACATTAGCTTGCTAACTTGGCACATTAAGTCGCACAAAATTTGAAATACTTAAATAACATGATTAATTGAGTACATGGCATTAAATAACGAGAATATCCTATGTATGTTTCAGAATAATAGTAGAAGTATCTTTGTGATAGTGTATAAAATAGCATATACCTTCTAGAATACGTCATAATATATATTATCAGCACAAATTGCGTAAATCTAACTCAAATTATAAAAATTACTGCACATTAATTAAATACTCAAATAAAAAGAAAACATCGATTTTAAGAAACTTTCGAGTCAACTCGACTTTTAGAAAAATTTTTATTGCTGTTGCACTTACAGTATTTGTTAGCACTTTCTCAGTTGACGATTTCAGTGTAGCGCTTCACTATCATGATTTTGGACACAACATACGATCGGTGCATTTTAGACTGCAATTTAGACTGTTGCATTCCAGCCACCTTTGCAGAAACTCATGGCTCCGTTGGCCACATGTTGTTGTTGTGGTCTTCAGTCCTGAGACTGGTTTGATGCAGCTCTCCATGCTACTCTATCCTGTGCAAGCTTTTTCATCTCCCAGTACCTACTGCAACCTACATCCTTCTGAATCTGCTTAGTGTATTCATCTCTTGGTCTCCCCCTACGATTTTTACCCTCCACGCTGCCCTCCAATACTAAATTGGTGATCCCTTGGTGCCTCAGAACATGTCCTACCAACCGATCCCTTCTTCTGGTCAAGTTGTGCCACAAACTTCTCTTCTCCCCAATCCTATTCAATACTTCCTCATTAGTTATGTGATCTACCCATCTAATCTTCAGCATTCTTCTGTAGCACCACATTTCGAAAGCTTCTATTCTCTTCTTGTCAAAACTATTTATCGTCCATGTTTCACTTCCATACATGGCTACGCTCCATACGAATACTTTCAGAAATGACTTCCTGACACTTAAATCAATACTGGATGTTAACAAATTTCTCTTCTTCAGAAACGCTTTCCTTGCCATTGCCAGCCTACATTTTATATCCTCTCTACTTCGGCCACATACTGTGCTGAAATATTTGTCAATCCACAGCCATCATCAGTGTTCAACGACGATAGCTGTCACAATATGACAGTGGCATAGTTAACAGTAATCAAATGAATGTTCGAATCCCCATAGATACGGCACTAAGCGAACTCTCCAGTGGAACTGATACATTCACAAACAGGATAGGAAAGCAAAGACTGATTATAGCTTCAGCAAAGTACATTTCAGTCAGCTCGACATTTCGAACACTCTCCCACTAGAAAACATATCTTTTGCACCACGAAATTTGTTCGACACCAAAGTCAATTGACATTTTATCATTTTTGCTCAATTTTACTGCCTCTAATAAGAAACTTAAAAAAAAAATGAAACTACTCTCGGCAGAATTCTCCCATTTAATTTTCTTTTTGGCTCATCAGATAACTTCATTACAAATTCATCCAATATTTGTTCATATTTTTACCATAATATCATTTATCTCCTGAATTTATTCTCACGAAAATATGCAAGACGCTTCCAGAATAACATATAATATACCCCAAAAACCTCAAAGCCCGAAATTGTATGTAAACAATAACCATAATTAAACTACACATATCTACATGAGTAACCCACCCAAAATAACACAAATAACACATTTCAATAACCCCTTGAAATTTCTCCCTAGATCTTATGTACAGCACAATACACATTTCTTTCCTTCGTATATGTTGAAATTATTCACGTTCTGCCAATCTACATGCTCCAAGATTTGGGCAGCCAATGCATACTCCCACCTTGCACTAAATTATGCCTCCATACTTTATTACATACACCTTAAATTCATCAACAACATTCCTTATACAAAGCAGAAATAGCTCCCAAAATTCTTAAATAGAACCCATGAAAATACACTTGTTTATTCACAAGTTTTTCACTTTTCTTTTTCTATGTGCAATTGCTGGTCTGTCGTTCTCTATGTGGAATTGCAGTTCTGTCATGTTTTGTAAGCCCAGTTACTTTCTAGATACAGAGTACTTGAGCCTATAAGGATTGGGGTGTGAACTTTATGCTATAACGAATGGTCCGTAGTATAATTTGAATCGCTTTTTTATTTCTGCATCTACTTCACTGGATTTTTCCGTGGCTTTCACCAAGACACAGTCTCCCCTTTTGGCTGCCGTTACTCCTAGGCATGATGGAAACTCCACAATCTCTGTCAGGAATATCTTAAGCTTGCTTACCATCATTACTTGCAATGTTGCATTACTTTTAACACTATTTAGAAAATCTTCAAGTGATTTATAAGCTCTGTCAACTTGGAGTGTTTGTTGCTTGCGTACATCCTACATAGGCGGCCAGTTTGTCACATTTAGCGGCTCAAAATGGTTCATATGGCTCTGAGCACTATGAGACTTAACATCTATGGTCATCAGTCCCCTAGGACTTAGAACTACTTAAACCTAACTAACCTAAGGACAGCACACAACACCCAGCCATCACGAGGCAGAGAAAATCCCTGACCCCGCCGGGAATCGAACCCGGGAACCCGGGCGTGGGAAGCGAGAACCGCATTTAGCGTTCACATTGTTTACTTGCCAAATGAAATATTGATATCTTTATGTTTGATGCTTTGCTTGTTCATGAAATCATCCCACATATTAGAAGTAAACTGTAATCTTCAGACAAAAGTGTCTCTGGTTTTATTACTTTAGTAAATAAATCCTTTCCCAGTATGGTGATCAGAGTTTCGTTATTAGCTTACCATATCAGGTACAATCTACAAACCTTTGAAGTACAACAATCACAAATGTATACTTCACACCATCGCAACCATGTGGGAGAGGGCTGAAGTTATCTACTGCCAATAACTTACCATCCTTGCTAGGAATGATACTTTGCATTTCTCCCTGGTGCGAAATAGTGCAGTGTTTCACTTGCTGGTATTTCTCACATGCAAACAACTGAGCGCACACCCGTGTCGCTAGATTGTTTATGTGCACATTTTCTTCTGTGATCTTTACACACTTATTGCGGTCCGTGATGCCCATAACGTAAGTGAATGTAATCTGTCAGCATCTCAACATACTTTCCTGGGAAGCACAGTCTTCATAGTTCCGTTTCTTCATCTTTCCTACAAAGCAGAACACCCTTATGTACACTCCTGGAAATGGAAAAAAGAACACATTGACACCGGTGTGTCAGACCCACCATACTTGCTCCGGATACTGCGAGAGGGCTGTACAAGCAATGATCACACGCACGGCACAGCGGACACACCAGGAACCGCGGTGTTGGGCGTCGAATGGCGCTAGCTGCGCAGCATTTGTGCACCGCCGCCGTCAGTGTCAGCCAGTTTGCCGTGGCATACGGAGCTCCATCGCAGTCTTTAACACTGGTAGCATGCCCCGACAGCGTGGACGTGAACCGTATGTGCAGTTGACGGACTTTGAGCGAGGGCGTATAGTGGGCATGCGGGAGGCCGGGTGGACGTACCGCCGAATTGCTCAACACGTGGGGCGTGAGGTCTCCACAGTACATCGATGTTGTCGCCAGTGGTCGGCGGAAGGTGCACGTGCCCGTGGACCTGGGACCGGACCGCAGCGACGCACGGATGCACGCCAAGACCGTAGGATCCTACGCAGTGCCGTAGGGGACCGCACCGCCACTTCCCAGCAAATTAGGGACACTGTTGCTCCTGGGGTATCGGCGAGGACCATTCGCAACCGTCTCCATGAAGCTGGGCTACGGTCCCGCACACCGTTAGGCCGTCTTCCACTCACGCCCCAACATCGTGCAGCCCGCCTCCAGTGGTGTCGCGACAGGCGTGAATGGAGGGACGAATGGAGACGTGTCGTCTTCAGCGATGAGAGTCGTTTCTGCCTTGGTGCCAATGATGGTCGTATGCGTGTTTGGCGCCGTGCAGGTGAGCGCCACAATCAGGACTGCATACGACCGAGCCACACAGGGCCAACACCCGGCATCATGGTGTGGGGAGCGATCTCCTACACTGGCCGTACACCACTCGTGATCGTCGAGGGGACACTGAATAGTGCACGGTACATCCAAACCGTCATCGAACCCATCGTTCTACCATTCCTAGACCGGCAAGGGAACTTGCTGTTCCAACAGGACAATGCACGTCCGCATGTATCCCGTGCCACCCAACGTGCTCTAGAAGGTGTACGTCAACTACCCTGGCCAGCAAGATCTCCGGATCTGTCCCCCATTGAGCATGTTTGGGACTGGATGAAGCGTCGTCTCACGCGGTCTGCACGTCCAGCACGAACGCTGGTCCAACTGAGGCGCCAGGTGGAAATGGCATGGCAAGCCGTTCCACAGGACTACATCCAGCATCTCTACGATCGTCTCCATGGGAGAATAGCAGCCTGCATTGCTGCGAAAGGTGGATATACACTGTACTAGTGCCGACATTGTGCATGCTCTGTTGCCTGTGTCTATGTGCCTGTGGTTCTGTCAGTGTGATCATGTGATGTATCTGACCCCAGGAATGTGTCAATAAAGTTTCCCCTTCCTGGGACAATGAATTCACGGTGTTCTTATTTCAATTTCCAGGAGTGTATTTTATAGTATCGAGGATTCTTTTCGTAAAATTTCGTTTTAGACAAACATCAAAAAAAATGTTTGCATCATCTCGGTCCCGAAAGTTCCGGAACCTGTACAGAAAACTGGAATAGGGATCAGCATAAACATCATTTCCGCCCTTTTTACTGCTCATGAAAACCACACATTGCATATTGTATCACCATACAGCGACACCTTCAGAGGTGGTGGTCCAGATTTCTGTACACACCGTACCTCTAATACCAAGTAGCACGTCTTCTTGCATTAATGCGAGCCTGTGTTCGTCGTGGCTTACTATTCACAAGTTCATCAAGGCACTGTTGGTCCAGATTGTCCCACTCCTCAATGGAGATTCAGCGTAGATCCTTCAGAGTGGTTGGTGTGTCATGTCATCCATAAAAAGCCCTTTTCAATCTATCCCAGGCATTTTCGATAGGGTTCATGTCTGGAGAACACGCTGGCCACTCTAGTCTGGCGATGTCGTTATCCTGAAGGAAGTCATTCACAAGATGTGCACGATGGGGACGCGAATTGTCGTCCATGAAGACGAATGACTCACCAATATGCTGCCGATATGGTTGCACTATCGGTCGGAGGATGGCATTCACATATCGTACAGTCATTACTGTGCCTTCCATGACCACCAGCGGCGTACGTCGGCCCCACATAAAGCCACCTCAAAACAGCAGGGAACCTCTACCTTGCTGCACTCGCTGGACAGTGTGTCTAAGGCGTTCAGCCTGACCAGGTTGCCTCCAAACACGTCTCCAACGATTGTTTGGTTGGGAGCATATGCGACGTTCATCGGTGGGGACAACGTGATGCCAATCCTGAGCGGTCCATTCGGCATGTTGTTCGGCCCATCTGTACCGCGCTGGATTGTATCGTGGTTGCAAAGATGGACCTCGCCATGCACGTCGGAACTTTAGTTGCCTATTGCGAACAGTTTGAGTCGTAACACGACGTTCTGTGGCTGCACGAAAAACACTATTCAACATCGTGGCGTGGCTGACAGGGTTCCTCCGAGCCATAATCCGTAGGTAGTGGTCATCCACTGCAGTAGTGGCCATTGGTCGGCCTGAGCGAGGCATATCATCGACAGTTCCTGTCTCTCTGTATCTCGTCCATGTCCGAACAACATCGCTTTGGTTCACTCCGAGAGGCGTGGACACTTCCTTTGTTGAGAGCCCTTACTGGTATAAAATAACAATGCGGACGCGATGGAACCGCGGTACTGACCGTCTAGGCATGGTTGAACTACAGACAACAGGAGCCGTGTATCTCATTCCTGGTGGAATGACTGGATCTGATCGGCTGTTGGGCCCCCTCCGTCCAATAGGCGCTGCTCGTGCATGGTTGTTTACATCTTTGGGCAGGTTTAGTGACATCTCTGAACATTCAAAGGGACTCTGTCTGTGATACGATATCCACAGTCAACGTCTATCTTCAGGGGTTCTGGAAACTGGGTTGATGCAAAACTTTTTTTTATGTGTGCATTTTTCACTTGTGGGTCGTCATTTTGCGCTCGTCACATTTACTTACAGACACCACGAATCTCTCTATACTGTTCTACTTATTTCATATATGGGAGCCAAAACTCTTCATTTACTTCTTCCTCATTACTGCCTTCTTGCCCAACAAGTAGACGCGACAGTGCACAAGCGATGCAGTTTTCATTTCCATTTATACATCTTATGTTATAACTATATTCCGGCAAAAATATTTCCCAGCTCATAAGACGATCATTTAGCAACCTGCTATCCTGCAGAAAACTAAGAGCCTTATGATCAGATAGCACAGTCATCTTGTGACCCTCCAGATACAGTCAGAACTTTTGAAGCCGTATCCCAATAGGGAGTACTTAGTTTTCGGAAATTCTGTAGCTGTGTGTGTGTTTATTTAACAGATAGAAGGCAAAAAAAAAAAAAAACACTCCTGTGTTCTATCTGTCCTCCCATCAATTTCTACTGGAATACCTCACATCCGATGCCGTAATCTGAACTGTTCGTAGCTAGACAGAACGGCAACAACATGTCAGGGAAGTATAGCTTTTTACTACTATGTAAGTTGTCCTGTAACTCTATGAATTCCCTTACACATTCATCACTCTGTATCCATGTAGCATTCTCCTTTAATAGTTCACATAAGTTTGGAGTATTCTTTCTCTCACTATCCAGAAATTTTCGGTAGGAAGCCCATACCGTAAGTGCGACTTGAACTGTTTCCTGGTGTTGGGGTCTCTTGCATTCCGAAATTGCTTTAAGCTTCTCACTGCTTGGCAACCTACCTTTGGACGAGAGTTTAAGACCTGAAAAGTGATTTTCTGCTCTAACTAATTCATATTTAAAAATTTTTAATGTCATTTCTCCCCTTCTTAAGGCCAAGAGCACCTCCTCCAATAACTTAACAACGCTTTCGCCAAGATTCCATAGCAATAAAAATATCGTCCACATGGACAACAAGTTTCCTCATTAACAGATCTCCCAGTACCTGGCTTAGCACTTCCACAAAAACCGCAACAGATAGCATCAATCCAAAGAGCACCACTCTGAAACCATAACTTCGAGCACATGAGCCTCCGCTTCCATTTTGATCCCCAGTCTTCAAAGAGAGATGGTGTGCGACATGTATATGCAAACAAACAAAAAATTAATTACACAACTTAATTTTTCACGGTGATGATAGAAGCTTTACGTCTAACTCTCGTAGCTTGTACTTCAATAATGACAGAAACTTTGGGTACAATTTCAACTTATGCACCGGAACTAGAAATATACTTGGACATCAGTTGTAAGTTTCCGGCTCATATTTTCGCCAATAGCAGTCTCCCTGGTGCAGCTATAGTCGACATAGCGTAAGAAAAACTCCGAGAGACTGCAGTGGTGTTGCCAGCTTTCAGATGGGAAGCGCTAATGGTACACAATACCCACCTACAGAGCGGCATTAATACTGACGCGCTACCATAATCTGGTGTATACACTCTTTAGTGCTCGCCCAATACCACTGTGATTCCCGCACAGGTTGAGACACTTTTTGGCGATCGTGACATTGCCCTGCTATGGTGTTTCGTACGAGTCCGAAGCAATGTTTCTTTGGATATACAAGTATGTCTCAAGGAACAGATACTGCGTTGACGAATTGAGAAATGATTCAAAAATTGCAATTGTCATTCTACTTCAGCTATAGAATATTTCAGAACAAATGAAAATTTGTGCTGGACCAGGACTCGATAGGGATTTGTGGCCCGTCACGAGCAGTCGCTTTAATTGCTTCGGCTATCCGAGCATACTTTGAGGACCGACTCAAACGTCCATCCGTCCTGGTGTCTACACACTCTAGTGCTCGCACTGTACTAGCCTGATTCCCCCATCGATTTCGATCGTCACATAATGTTCTCTGACTTTGGAAACCCTCGTCGCCAGTTTTGTAAAGACCTCGTCACTATGTTACAGTAGACCGAGCTTGTGGGTTCGTGAAACGGTTTCGGGTGCAGTGCACCGCTAAGACAATTTCTCTCTGCCATTATAACGCAGCTCTGCCCCATGGTCAGGTAACAGGATAGGAGAACGAAGGTCCTACAACACTCCGAAAAATTAGTAACAAAGTCACACATTTGAGTTAAAAGGCTTACTTATCTTTATGGCTTGTCGAATGATTAAATCTGCAACACTGTATGTAATATAACACAAAAAAGACGCTCGATGGCTAAGTGCAAATAATCGTAGGTAAACTTTAGAGTACATAGCAAGTTCAATTTACAACTGTCTGTTCACTTGCAAGAGTTCACTAAACGACGTTCCCTGTCTAAGTCAGCCCTAGAGGATGACCTACATCCAAGTGGGCGAGAGCTGCTCTTGCATCTTCCGAGTAGGCTTCTGTCCATTTCGTCCGGCCGTTGGCGATTGTGCTCGGCCGGAAATTGGCCGAGGCGAAGTCGATATCTTCATCCTCAGCGCCGTCCTTGGCGCTGGTGGATCTCGCGCAAGCGGCGAGCCACTATGGCACTGGCACCAGCTCGTATCTTTGCGCCTATGGTGCTTCTGCCCTGGCTGTGTCTTGTTCTGACGACACAGCACTCGTCATTTGCAATAATCTTCTTCCTCCCCTATTTTCTTCATTATTTCTTCATTCTTAAGTCTTTCAGTCCATTTCACGTTAAGCATTCTCCTCCATAGTCATGTTTCAAAACTTTCTAAACATCTTTCTTCTTTCTTTTTCACATTTACTAAATCTTTTCCTCAGCTCTATTGGAATTCTTCTAGGTGTTACTGTTTCAGGTTTTCAAATGCTCTCTTTCCCATAGGTATCCTCCTTATTTCTTCTGTACAGTTTCCATTCCATGTCATTAAACGTCCCAGTTACAAAGAGGATTTTAATTGCTCTATCTTTTTTTCGTCTGGGAATACGTTCACTAGAGCTTCCTTCTTGCTTATGCTCATCACTTTTGTCTTTTCTTTATTTATCTTCAGTCCACACTCCTTGTCCATTTTTGCAATACTTTTCAACGCCTTTTGTAGCTCCTCTTGTGATTCCGTCAACCATCACCGTCAGAAAAAGCTTGCTGCAGTTGAATACCTGTATGATTGGAAACACAAACACCGCAGAAAAACACTTTAGACACATGAGGAATGGATAACGCTCAACAGCCACGACGACGAAATCCTGTGGACGACGTGCAAGACTTTGCTGAATGCGCTGTACGTGTTGAACGAGCACATGGGTGCGGCCAGTGGGTTTTCTCTTACACTAAACAACCATCGTCTCGAAAATGCTAGTGCAGTTGTCCAATGCTCTGAGATGTAGGAGGCGTTGATCCGAATTGTCCAAGAAAAACAGACCTTACAGGTGTAACAACTGTATCTGTTGAAATGGAAAACACAAAACAGCTTTTGTTGTTACGTTTATGACCTTGGTTTTAACCATGTTGGGAAACAAACGAGCAAGCGAGCTTTGTAGTCCGTTTCACGAACAATGGCGGTTCACGCAGTCGAGGCACAGACGGGGCTACATTGTTGGCGGTTCCATGCGACAGTTGCAGTACACGCTACAACATCCTCTGAAGGAAGAAACTGTGTATTGTGCGAATTAGGTCTCTCGCATACACTGTAGAATTTGTCACTTACCACCACCATCAGCGATGACAACTTGCAACAAATTGAATAAAGATTAATTAATTAAATAACGCTGCTATTACGTTTAATCCTGGCAATGGCTACGACATTCATAGCAGTCAGAGCTGCAATCAAGACAGCGTGGGAGGTCCCTGGCGGTTGCAGTGAACTGGGCGCGGCAGGTTCACGCGTTACCTCAAATGATCGCGTAAGGTACTGTATTGTAATGCAGTACCTGTGTTGTACTATATGTACTGTGTTCATCACAAGAAAAAACCTGATGTAAATATTACACAACGTATTTGTTCACGTTTGTTTGAATATCATTGGATTTTGTTTCACGTGGAGCGGAAGCCAAGCTGTTTACCTTACAGTCAAATACGGTTATAAAGGTACGTTTTATGCTGTGTTACATGCAGTTAACCCTTGACCACTATCGACCGTCTCTCAGACGGCTGCTAATTTTTGTGTCGAGATATTTCTCACACCCCTGCAAAGCCAAATGGACTCTTCCATGTACCTTCCTATTGGCTGTCAAGCTACACGTGCCAGCATTCTTGCATTGTTGCTGCTCTTTGTTAGCCTTGAGAGGTCTCACAGACGTACCATAGTGTTTGCGTGCCGCGTTTTTATTGCCTGCTACTGTTTCTCCATGGCGGGGAAAGCTGGGCCTTCTGTGCAACGTGTGTTATGTGAGACAGATGTCTTCACTTGCAAGATGTGCCTCAGACACCGAAAGAAGAATTCGAAAATCGAAAAACGTGCACCTTTTGCCCTCCTCGTCTGAAGAGGGAAACAAGGTATCCATGTCAACAGCGTGGTGTTCAGAATTGTTTGGAGTGTTCCAGGAAGGTCTGCGTGAAGTGTTTGCAGGTTGAAATTGACTAAAGTATGATTCAGTGGCACATGAAAACAAGTATTTAGTTTTTATTTGTAATTTTAGAAGTAATTCATAGACTTATGGACTGAAATATTCGCTCTACATTGCAAAGTGAGTCGTAAACTGAAAACTGACTTCGCATACAATTTATCGTAAGTCATGTCAGATTTTTCCACCTAGTTATATTGCCAATTTGTAATATAATCCCTCTGATGAAAATCTATGTGTGGGTAGAGAGCTAATTATTGGCTGTTATTTTCGTAAATCATAAAATAAAAATATATTCCAGATTTCGCTTTTTTTTAATTGTCGAAGTGTTTAAAATTCCACAGTGTTTAAAAAAATCAAATTTCTACAAATGTCACCTCTAAGAAGTGTAATGAATGGCTGCAAGTCAAGAAACTATATATATTCAGCAAAATTCTGGTTTGATATATAAAATAGAAAAATGTGGCCTGTGAGACCCCTCCATAGTAATTGTGTTCCTGTGAATGACCATAGTAGTTAGAGGATAAACTGAGCGACAACGCAGCTGGCCCAACTAACCTGCAGTGATGTGAGCAAACGTAAAAAGAGACGAGCAGGGAAACAATATAACTTCGCATGTCACTTAATTTTTACAGAGAATGAAATTAAATTCGTCAAAACTCTAGCACTACCGCACGCTTCTTAGGTGACTAAGCGAAAAACATAAAATGCTCTCGTTCTCACCGAACGTAATATTCTAATTACAAACAAGAGTGACGAAAACAGGGGGTAATTTTTCTGAGTGAGCTATGTGTGATGCATTTCACCACATTGGTTAATATTGAAGCCACTGAATGTATTAATTTCAGCCAGTCGTCTGGTAATCTCTTGGCTTCTCCCTTATCCGAATCTGAGAAACTCATTTCAGTTCTGGAACTGCTACGGAGATAAAGAGTCGATCAACAACAGTATCCACGAAGCCAACCAGGCGTCGCATTTTCTCCTCTTCTTTTATGACGCGCCGTTCTGCATCCCGCCAGCTTTCAGTAGTGACATGTGATAAAGCTGCGTCCTTTAGTTCCCGTACGTCGGGAAGCTTAACGGTCTTATTATTTCTGAAGAAAGATTTCTCACCTTGGATCCACATCGGTTTCTGTTGGGTTCGTATTGTATTGGTACACTGGCAATTGTAAAAATGCAGGATTTGTATGTGCTCGGTGGTGTGAAAATGATTATTTTCCATGTTTCTACGACATTTATCACTACGGTTCGTGTGGGACTACACCTGTGGTATAGAAAAATAAACATAATCCAAATAAAGAGTACTTGGTTATTCATTTTTGTCCTAAAAATTGAATTGTTATGTTTTCTTAATTTAAGCAACCTTTATTAAAAATCTTTCTTAAAAGATCGATAATTAACAGTTTACATTGAAATGAAAACATCAATTTCGCGTGCAATATGTAATTTCAAACAAGAAGAGTGTATTATTCACTAAAAAAATGACGATGAATTTTACAATTACTAGTGTAGGTATTTGAAATTGAATAAAAAAAAAAGAATAACCAAGGCGAGACTTGAACATGGAATGATAGATGGTATTAGAAGAAGACGGACATACAAATAAATGATGGAAGATGTTCAGAAACTGTCACGACGGAGGGCCTCCAATTGAAACCTGTCATAAGATAGATGCACTACATAAGAAGAAACAAAAATTCGAAGAGTTTTGTGAATTCATTCCGGACGTGGATATGGAAAATAAAAATTTCCTAAGTTCAGTGCTGAGGGTACGTGACGTTTAAACGCAGAAGTGAAATATTACTGCGCAAGAATATGGGAGATCCAACAGCTACATACCACGGTCGAGCACGAGAGGTATCTCCGGTGTTTTGTGTGTTTTGCGCCGTTTTCTGAGAAATCATTTGCGGTATACATTTTTTTAAAGAAAAGACGGTTAAAGGAATCAAGTATCTGGATTTGTCTTCTCCCTCAATTGCGAAATCATGTGGAAAATTTAATTTTTCAACAGGGCCCATACCATTGCTGTGGCGCCTTGATAAAAGGCGTAACTATGAGTGGTTGTAAGGAACTCGCAGATCTCGGATTGCACCACTGACCTGTAAGGTCATCTGATCTCTCTGCATGTGACTTTTTTTTTGCGTGTGTTTTCCATATATCTACCTCTCCTTGCAACCACCTAGCAATAGCAGTGATGCGAGACATACTGTCAAATGTATGGAACAATTTTGACTATCACCTTCATGTTTCCCGTGCGTGCAGTGAAAGGCGCATCGGAAGAGATAAATGAATACTTTGGTTCTAAACGTTATTGTAAAAAGCATCCAAAGATTGTATATTAATGTGTCTAAAAGATATCCTCTCGTAAAACTGGATCGTGCTTATGGAAATAAAAACCCTGTAGACCTATGAGTAAGTTAAAATTCGCCCAGTTCTGTCATCAACGTGAAGAAAATATAGACTCGTGAAATCCGATGAATTCACACTAGTGTGCAAAACTTACGGACGAAACTAACTTTTCATGGTGTGTCACTGTCAAATAACGTAGCTCGATGAAACGTCGACCATACATATAAGGAACTGCTACAGTATAGCAATATAGTACAGAAGGTAATGAAAGAAATACGCGTTGAAACGAACAGAAATGATACTTTTATTTAAGGACAACAATTACGCTGAAGTCACCGTGATTTGTTACGGTTTCCCGGATATTTCAAAGGACGGGACATGCTTCTTAATAGGGTGTGTAATCAGAACGGACGGCAGTGCATGCTCTGCAACGTGCTCCGTAAGGAGCTCTTCAGGTAGGGCAGTCCCAATTTTTACACAGTCCCATGTTTTTGTCCGCGCTCGTGGTCTCACAGTAGCGTTCTCGCTTCCCGAGCACGGGGTCAGAGATTTCCACCTGCCCCGGAATGACTGGGTGTTGTTGTGTCGTCTTCATCATCATCATTCATCCCTATTACGGTGGGAGGTACGCAACGGCAAACCACTTCCATTAGGACCTTGCCTAGTACGACGGTGCGAGTCTCCCGCATCGTTCCCCTACCCTCTGTCAAGAATCATTGGACTTCATTTCCATTCCCATTTTTTTAAACAGTCCAATATAGCCACAGACACAAATGATGATGAAATGATGAGGACAACTCAAACACCCAGTCCCCGGGCAGAGAAAATCCCCAACCCGGCCAGGAATCGAACCTGGGACCCCTTGATCCAGGGGCAGCAACATTAGCCACTAGGCCACAAGCTGCGGACATCAGGTAGGTCGTTTCATTCCTCCAGCAAGGCGGTTGAAACTGCTGGATGTTCGTGGACGGGTTGCAATGCGTCTCCACGACGCATTCCACACGTGCTCGATGTGATTTACAGGTAAGTCGTGGGAATGGGCAGGCCAGCCTATTCGCCGAATAACCTCTCGTCCCGAGAGCTCTTCCACCTGCGCTGTTAGATCCGATCGCACACTGTCGTCCATAAAAATGAAGTCTGGGCTGAATGCATTCCTGTAACGACTCGCATAGGGAAAGAGTACAAAGTGAAAATGGCTTACAAGGGGAGGCCACGACGTTTGGAACGCGGATTTACTGCAAACTTCGTACACTCGTAGTACTCCATGAGGACAACAAAATGTGTAAGCAGTAGCCCGTACTTTTCAAGCGTTACTGAGAAAATCGTAAGATAATTTCGGTCGTCAAGTATATTTCTGTGCGTGGCCATTTTAACCATGAAGCGGCTGCAGCTAAGTGTTGGCGGCACGGCAGCTCAGCGTGTTCGGTCAAAGCGTTAGCTTTCCTTTCTAATAAAAGAACAGAGCGAGCGGATTATCGTACAAACTGAACGGGTGTCATTGAACATCCGCCCTGAACAAATTCAACGAATAATACAGAACAAACCTTTAAAAAAAAATGTGGTTGGCGTTCAAGTAATAGTAAAGAAAATGACTTTGTTGAAAAAAAAAAAAAAAACTGACGAACGGAACTCGATCCAGCGATCTAGGGGCTTGAAAGCCAACCACTTAAAAAAAAAGTTCTACATTGTTCGCTGAATTTGTTCAGGGCGGACGTCCGATGACACCCGTTTAGTTCTTTCTTTTTCATGAGAAAGGAAAGCTAACGCTTTGGCCGAACACGCTGAGCTATCGTGCCGCCACCACTCGGCTGTAGCCTCTATATGGTTAAAATGGCCACGCACAGACATATATTTGACGACCGACATTATCTTACGATTTTCTCAGTAACGCTTGAGATGTACGCGCTACTCCTTACACAGTTTGCTGTATTCATGGATTAATACGAGTGTACGAAATGTACAGTAAATCCACGTTCCAAACGTCGTGGCCTCCCCTTGTTAGACCAGAGAGTTTGCCATGTTCAAAGATTTGGAGATCAGTAAGCCCTTGCATTATTACGCTTTCCCACACAATAACGCTTGGGCCATCAGTGGCATCATGTTCGACAGTGCTGGACGTAACCTCACAGGGAGCGAAGTGGGAACACGTAATGCACCCAGGAACATTGTCGAGCGTGGTAGTTTTGGTGATCCAGGTGTTACGGTGTGGGAAAGCATAATGTTGCTTCAGTGTACTGACCTCCAAATCTTTGAACAATGTACACTCAACAGTTAACGTTATTGTGACTCTGCACTCCTCTCCATACGCTTCTATTCATGACTTCATTGTAATGAATGACAATGCGTGAACGCATCGGACAGCGCAAGTGGGGAGCTCTTTCAGCGAAAGGATATTCGGCGTACGGATTGATCTGCCTATTTCGCCGATTTGAATTCCACAGAGCACGCGCGTATGCGTTGGAGAAACGTATTACAGCTCGCCCACATGCACCAGCAGTTGTCAATAGCACTGTTGGAGGAATGGAATGCCCTATCAGAAGAACTCCTTACCCATCTTGAGGCCAGCATGGAAGCATGCATAGCCCCCTTTAGTTCAAATGGCTCTGAGCACTATGCGACTTAACTTCTGAGGCCATCAGTCGCCTAGAACTTAGAACTAATTAAAGCTAACTAACCTAAGGACATCACACACATCCATGCCCGAGGCAAGATTCGAACCTGCGACCGTAGCGGTCGCGCGGTTCCAGACTGTAGCGCCTAGAACCGCACGGCGACTCCGGCCGGCGCCACCTTGAGTGATCAGACACCCTATTAAGAGCCATGTCCTGCCTTTGAAACGTCCGGGGTCCATCATAAATCGAGGTGACTTCAATAAATTTGTTGTCTTTGAACAAAAGTGTAATTTGTGTTCGTTTCACTGCGTACTTCTTTCAGTTACCTTCTGTGCTATACTGTAGTAGTTCTTTCTAGGTATGATCGGAGTTTCATCGAGCTGTATTACTTAGAAGTGACATGTTGTAGTTGTTGTGGTCTTCAGTCCTGAGGCTGCTTTCATGCAGCTCTCCATGCTACTCTATCCTGTGCAAGCTTCTTCATCTCCCAGTACTTACTGCAACCTACATCCTTCTGAATATGCTTAATGTATTCATCTCTTGGTCACCCTCTACGATTTTTACCCTCCACGCTGCCCTCCAATGCTAAATTTGTGATCCCTTGATGCCTCAGAACATGTCCTACCAACCGGTCCCTTCTTCTTGTCAAGTTGTGCCACAAACTCGTCTTCTCTCCAATTCTACTCAATACCTCCTCATTAGTTATGTGATCTACCCATCTAATCTTCAGCATTCTTCTGTAGCACCACATTTCGAAAGCTTCTATTCTCTTCTTGTCTGAACTATTTATCATCCATCTTTCACTTCCATACGTGGCTACACTCCATACAAATACTTTTAATAACGACTTCCTGACACTTAAATCTATACTCGATGTTAACAAATTTCTCTTCTTCAGAAACGCTTTCCTTGCCATTGCCAGTCTACATTTTATATCCTCTCTACTTCGACCATCATCAGTTATTTTGCTCCCCAAATAGCAAAACTCCTTTACTACTTTAAGTGTCTCATTTCCTAATCTAATTCCCTCAGCATCACCCGACTTAATTCGACTACAGTCAATTATCCTCGTTTTGCTTTTGTTGATGTTCATCTTATATCCTCCTTTCAAGACACTGTCCATTCCGTTCAACTGCTCTTCCAAGTCCTTTGCTGTCTTTGACAGAATTACAATGTCATCGGTGAATCTCAAAGTTACTTATGGAGTAATAGAAGAAGTGACATAGCATGCAAAAATTACTTTCAATATGGTTCAAATGGCTCTGAGCACTACGGGACTTAACTTCTGAGGTCATCAGTACCTTAGGCCTACTTAAACCTAACTAACCTAAGGACATCACACACATACATGCCCGAGGCAGGATTCAAACCTGCGACCGTAGCGGTCGAGAGGTTCCAGACTGTAGCGCCTAGAACCGCTCGGCCACCCCGGCCGGCAAAAATTACTTTCGTCCTTAGTTTTGCACACCAGTGTGTTTGAAACATCCTATACATTACATTTCCTGGCTTTTCCCAAACTGATCCTGGATCAATACGTCTGTGTATTTGGCAGGATACGATGTTAGTTCGTCTTTCTTTTTTTTCCCTTCTCTTTCTCTCTCTCTTTCTCCAACGGTGACCAGCCGCTTACGATTGGCTACTACCCCTCCTTTGACCATAGTAACTCTGGTTGGTACAGCAGAATCGTGCTCTTTAGCCTAGAGTGCTACAGATACATCCGTTTCACACGGTTTATCAAGACTGGAAGCGAACCTCTCGAGCGGACATGATAACGCAGACGGGAGCCTTGCCACCTGTTGAGATACAGACGTGGCAGAATGATAAGGATCGATGTAGCCTCGCGTAGAAGAGCATATTGTTAAAGTCACGTAACCTCCGTAAGTGTCTTACTTCCAACATTGTAAGGTTTCAACGCCGTTGAGAGGCTCTCTCAAATGCGATTATAACATGCATAGATGACGCACATTGCTGTTCATGTTTTGATATCCTATGCAGGATTCTCGTACAGGTGGTTTCCCTTTGATTTGCTGTGACTTATTATGAACGGCCGTTGTATGTATTGTATCGTGCGGTTGACTGAGGTGTGTAGTGTTGAAACTGTGTTGTTATAGCATTGTGATTTCCAGCCCCCATTGAGGGGGTAAAATTTAGTTTTCTGATAGATAAAAACAAAAGGGTTTAATTTCGTTTCCTTCACAAAACGAAATTATTTTTAAAATATCATTACTATTGCTACTATTTCCTAAGACTACAATACTGATAAGTTACCAATAATTACATTTTTTTAAAACACTAGCATTACACTGGAGTGTCATAAGTCATGGCGTACCTCCTAATATCATGTCGGACCTTCTTATGCCCATCGTAGTGCAGCAACTCGATGTGACAAGCGCTGAACAAGTCGTTGGAATCTGTCAACATTAAGTTGACAGTTGATGGTTGGAGAGATAACATCGCTGTTACAGTAGTCTGTGTAAAACAGTTGTACATGTTGGCCATTGATGCATTGTGAATACAGAGATGTTAACCCATTCAGCGTCAGCTAAGGCCTGAGGATGGTGCACTGAAACACCGAAACTGGTAGCCATACGATAAATGACATCATAAGGACGGTTACTGGTAAATGGCTGAAATCCTCTAATCACATTGATGGGCATACAAAAACTTACCTATTTCCTCCCTATTTCAGATTGGGATGCACTGGGCTTGACGAAATCTGTTGCGCACACAGTTTCTGCCACTTAATTTACATAAGAATTATTCTGATATATCACACATAGTTTCATGATGGTCCTCTTGCTATAACCACCTTACACGGTCCACGTTTGCATCAGTATGTCCTGTAGACGGGCGACCAGCTCTGGATTTGTCTTGTTCCCAAGCTCTGCCTTCACGAAATCTTTTGTGTCCCTCGAAAACACGACTTCTTAAGAGTACCTCGACTGCATACGCTAGCTTAATCATTGTCTACTTTTCATTAGGGGTTGTCCTGGACTTGACGAAGAAGTCTTTACTCATTATCAGCATCCATTGTGTCACTGTAACTAATATGCCAAGAACCCAAACATTGTGTTGCTAAGCACTGCCCTGCCACCTGGTGACTTGGTGCAGAAACATGGCCAAGGTCATTTCAAGAACACACAGATACCAGGTAACATAAAAACAACGTTTGTTCCTTTTTAGTATTGCAAACTCAGAAATAAAAAATACCTGTCCTGAAACTTTTCTGACAAAGGCAATGTATTTTGAGCCTCAATTGGGACTAGCCCAAAATTTGCCTAAATAAGCGTCGGAAACCACCCAGAAACCATCCTCAGACTGGGTGGTGCACCAGCCATTGTCAGTAATCTACTGAGCGAATTCGATCTCGGTCCGACTCACGTTCCTGTTTTGCAAGCATGTACATTATACAAACTTGCATTTCATCTGTTTCTGTGAATTAAAAATGGTGTTTATGTCTTAGTCTTCTGTCCGAAAACTGGTTGATACAGCTTACAGGACTACTCAGTCTCAGCACCTCTGCAGAACTAACTGCTCGCCCCATACTTCTCTCCATTACTAAATTAACTTTTCCTCAATTCCTCAGAATGTGTCATATCAACATATCATTCCATTATATATGAATATGAAGATGGTATCTGTTCTTTCGTACATGTCCGAAAGAATAGATACCATCTAAATATACATAAGGCTTACTGGCCCATGACCTTCTTCAGTGCGGATGCACTCGCACTGCTCAAACTCTTACGGGAATCGGTAGATTGTCTGCCGCGAGTAATGACTATAGTGGGCAGGGGCACTACAAGAGTAGTGTGTGGACAGTAAGTTGGAAATGTGGGTCTCACGGGAAGCGTGCCAGAGACAAGTCCCTGCAGTCGCACTATGTGCTGTGTCGTCGATGGCTCTGTCAGATAGAGCATCTGCCATGTAAGCAGGAGATCCTGGGTTCGAGTCCCGGTCGAGGCACACATTTTCAACGCACCCCCATGATATTCATCAACGCCTGTAGGAAGCTAATGTTCTGAATTTCATTATACCTCCATTAGTCAGTTTGTGCCGAAAAACTCCTTTCTGTCTTCATTCAGTTCAGTACATTTCACTAGTTACTCAGTCTACCCACCTAGGGTAAGGTTGCAATCGATGGGCTGGCTCGATTTCTCTGTGGATAATGAATACAGGCGTGTAGCACCGGTCATTAGGTGTATCCCGTGTTGCCAAAGATTCGCCATCTTAGTCTTGAGTAATTACACGAGAACACAAAGCAAGAATCAAGAAAAGTAGGAGTTGAACTGTGTTCTTTTAATTGCCTAGTAGTAATTTAAATATTGGGAACTGACGTCATGTTGTCATATATCCACAATATAAAGTTACGTGCTGTGGGTGGAGACTAGGTGTGGGTAAGCGATGCAGCCTTGAATGAGCCGCCTAGAATTCTGTCTAATCTTAGGCCTAAGGGCCCCGATATGATCAAAATTTAAATAATGGTTTCCATTATATGTTTTCTAATACTTCGTTAACGTTTTTGTAATCAGTAAAATTGGTGTGATTTTTTTCTTTTACCTTCGAAGGCTATATTCCTTCTTTTAGCCACTTTAGTTTTGAAAACATTTTATTCGGCTTTAGATGTCAAAATACTCCTAAAATAAAAAAATAGGAAATACATAGAGTCTTATTTAGATTTGTGTAGTATTTAACAGCTCTTACAATGTAGTCCATTTACAGAAACTGCCTGACCAATGAAGGGAACCAGCCGTCTTGACTGGACCCATGACACATGTTTTTATTTTTCAAATGCAGGGCTATTAAAAAAAGGAACAGATATTAAACAATTTATTGCTTACAAATTACAAAAGATAAAAACACAATTTCAACGTTTCTGGGAAGAGAAAAGTTCAAATTCTTATGCTTTCAATGTGAGCAGCATGTGTTACACGACACCTATCAAAACGATGGCGCAGTTCCTGCCACACATGAAGCAGTTGGCCTCTCGTTATCGAATTCAAAACTTCAACAATATGATGTCACAGAATTCCAAGTGTGTCAGGTATAGAGGGGATAAAAACGGTCTTTTACGTACCCCACAGATAAAAGTCACAAGAAGTGAGGCCTGGGGCGTCGGATTGGAAGAGCAGGAGCAGAACATGAACTTCATCGTCGGTGGCCTCCTGGGTTTCCAGACCTCACTCCTTGTGACTACACTGAAAATAAAATATTTATTACTATATCTGAGGATTTTACATCTTTCCTATAGGTGGCCCAATGATAGCAACCTTTCTGTAATCTTCACTATTCTTCAGGTGTGTCAAATTTTTTGAACTTTTCGTCGTCCACGTTCCACTTCAATTCTGTTCAACTGCCATCTCAGACAAAATGTCACTGTCATTAGCAAATCTCGAAGTGCTTATTTCTTCTCACTGAACATCAATTCCCCTTACAATTTTCTACTCGGTTTCTTGCAGTGCTTCCTCATTGTACAGACTGAATAACATCGGGACAGACTGCAACCCTGTTTCATTCCCTCCTCAACTATGCTTCCCTTTCATGCCCCCCTACTTATAACTGCCGCCTGATTTCTGCACAAGTTGTAAGCAGCTTTTCGATGCCTGTATTTTACTCCTGTTACCTACATAATTTCAAAGAGAGTATTGCAGTCAATATTATCAAGCCCGCCTGGTTAGCCGAGCGGTCTAACGCACGGCTTTCCGGAGCGGCAAGGAGCGCCTGGTCCCCAGCACGAATCCGCCCGACGGACTTGTGTCGAGGTCCGGTGAGCCGGCCAGTCTGTGGATGGTTTTTAGGCGGTTTTCCATCTGCCTCGGCGAATGCGGGCTGGTTCCCCTTATTCCGCCTCAGCTACGCTATGTCGGCGATTGCTGCGCATACAAGTTCTCCGCGTACGCGTACACCACCATTACTCTACCACGCAAACATAGGGGTTACACTCGAGCGGGGGGGGGGGGGGGTGGCGTGGCACCGGGACCGGGGGCCGAACCGCACAATAGCCCTGGGTTCGGTGTGGGGCGGCGGAGGGGTGAAGTGGACTGCGGTAGTCGTCGTGAGGTTGGTGGGGTTGTGAATCAATGCGGCTGCGGCGGGGACGGCGCCTCTCTGTCGTTTCTAGGTCCCCGGTTAACATACATACAATACTATCAAATGATTTCTCTAAGGCTAAAAATGCTATAAACATAGGTTTGCCTTTCCTCAACCTATCTAGCTGCCTAAGAGAACTTGTAGGGTCAGTAATGCCTCGCGTGTTTCTATATTTCTCCGCAATCCCAACTGATCTTCCCTGAAGTCAGATTCTACCAGTTTTTCTATTTTTCTACAAGGGAGATCCGTGCTAGTATTTTGTAATCAGTATTTATTAAACTGATAGTTTGGAAATATTCACACCTGGCGGCATCTGCTCTTCTCTCAAATATCTTTCATATTAGATGGAGTAGTATTTTATGTCTGATGAATTTAGAATATCTAAGTGTGTAATCCAATTAATATTAGTGAATAAAAATAGATTGAACCTGCAAACTGCTATTATTTTTTTAGTATCCATTTATGTGTGTGTGTGTTTAAATTTAGATCTAGAAGTACATTCAGTATTAGTACGAGAACTGACATAAAGAAATGAGGATAATGGCGTTACTTAGAAACATTTGTGGTGGTGCATCATTGCGCAATTATTGCGCAAAATTTTACCGTTCATTGCGCAATTATTGGGCAAAATTTTACCGTTTCGCGAAAGTCTTATCATCTCAGCGAACGACGGCTTTCAACAGACGTGTGACTGGCCCAAAATCAGATACTCAGTAACACACCACAACGAATAGTTCCTTAGAAATGCGAGAACTTGAGCTTCTTTGTTTTGATATATGTATGCAGCCCCGACATTTGTGTTAATTGTTAGGACGGTTGCTGACAAAAGAGTTATTTTTGTAATCGGATGAAGGCGTTGCACATTCTTACGACATGTCATTCGTGGGATCTATATGATACGGAAATAGTAGTTAATTACGAGTACCTTACTGATCGCTAGCTTCAGTTCCTGCAACAGAAGATGGTACATCTTGTATACGATTGAGCGATGTACGAGGTGCATTCAGTAAGTAATGATACACATTTTATTCTGAAAGCAGACTGGTATCATTCAGATTTTCGATACACCATATTACTCCCCACTCTCAACATAATCTCCGTTCAATGCGACGGCCTTATGCCACCTAACTGGCAGGGCCCGTGTGCTAGCACGATACCAATCTACTGGTCGACGTCTGAGACAACATCTTGCTGTATCAGTAACCCCTTCATCATCCACGTACTGCTTCCCGTGGAGTGCTTCCTTTGTTCATCCGCACAGACAGAAGCTCCGTAGGTGGCGAGGATCCCAGCGACCATATACCTCTGAGTGCTTGTGGACGAGCGGTTCAGTACTAGCAACAGAGACGTCCAGTTAAGTAGCGAAGTGTTTGATGCGTCGATCATCACGAATGAGAGTGTCCACACGTTGCTACATGACAGCTGCGTGTGGACGGCTAGCACGCCAGAGATCGGTCAGCTTTGTGCGACCTTGTTGCGATGATAACAGACCCTTTGCCCAACGACTCTCCATGCTTTTGTTTACTCCCAGGTTTCCGCAGATATTCTGCAAGCGCCTATGGCAATATGCGATGCTCTGGTTTTTCTCCAAAAGAAGCTCAATGACAGCTATCTGCTTGTGACGCACCTCCATACAGACGCTGTTTTGAAGGTTACGTGTAGAGCCACAACCTGTTGGAACCTCACGAAACTATAGAAGCTGAGGCGGAACGATTTCACGATGTTCCACAACAAATTCCGCGTTTTTTCAACCAAAATTGGCCGAGAAAAAAATGTGTTGCATCACTTATTGAAAGTCCCTCGTATATAGCATTCCACCATTCTAGAATTAAGACGGTGTGTGTGGTCGCCTGAAGTTGCTCATTACAACTACGGTGCTACAGGATAAAGTTTTCCATGTCCCCTGCCGGCCCCTGTGACCGAGCGGTTCTAAGCGCTTCAGTCTGGAACCGCGCTACCGCTACGGTCGCAGGTTCGAATCCTGCCTCGGGCATGGATGTGTGTGATGTCCTTAGATTATTAGTTAGGTTTAAGTAGTTCTAAGTTCTAGGGGACTGATGACCTCATATGTTAAGTCCCACTGTGCGCAGAGCCATTTGAACCATTTGAACCATGTCCCATATACACAGTGTTGAGTAGAGGAGAGAGTAGTACTTCGATAAATTTTTCAGAATTCCGACCCTAGGGAGCCCCGTAATAGATATTTAATATATTCTCTTATTCCGTGTTTAAATGACAATATTTTCTTTTTATTTGCTCGAGCTTTTCTCTGAAATTACAAAAATTACTCCGGAAAATTAATGTTTTTCCAAATGTGAAAACGTTTTCCAAGGTACAACATGGTCATGTAATTAGGAGCAAATATCCGACTGAGTTTCCATAGCTTTAAAATGTTGTGAATACTTCATTTAATAGTTTATCTGTTACAGTATTACTCTCTACACAGCAATAATCAGTAAACTAAATCAAATTAAGCAGCAGTAGTATCAAAAACTAGTTACAAGTTAAATACATTTTGAAATAGAAGCTATTGGGAACCAACACAAATTTTAATTTTCGAGACAAGCAACATTGTTAAGACGTCAAAGAAACTCAGTTAAACTGCAATTATCACTAAATGTTTCATGGTAAAAAATCTTCTCTTCAAAGGTGCAGGGTGTACGCGACCGAAGAAGTGTGGCCTAACTGACTACATGTTATATCAAAACTTCTAAAAATAAATAGCGTTTTACTCACCATAAAATTCTGCAGGTGAAAATTAATAGTGTATACCAAATACCACGAAGGAATTATCTGACTGGGACCGATATCAGTAGATGTTATGTACATGTACAGACAAACAAATAATTACAGTGTCAGAAAAATTGGATGATTTATTCAAGAGAAAGAGCTTCACAAATTGAGCAAGTCAGTAACTCGTCGATCCCTTATGAAAGTAGTTGTTTGGCTTGGCATTGTTTGATAGAGTTGTTGGATGTCCTCCTGAGGGGTATCGTGGCAGATTCTGTCCAATTGGCGCGTTGAATCATCAAAATCCCGAGAGTGTTGGAGGGCCATGCCCATAACGCCCCAAACATTCTCAGCCGGGGAGAGATCCGGCGACCTTGGTGGCCAAGATAAGGTTTGGCAAGCACGAAGACAAGCGGTAGAAACTCTCGCGTTGTAGGGGCCGGCATTATCTTGCTGAAATGTAAGCCCATGATGGCTTGCCGTGAAGGGCAACAAAACGAGGCGTAGAATATCGTCGACGTACCGCTGTGTTGTAAGGGTGGCACGTTTGATAGCCAAAGGGGTCCTGCTAGGAACAGAAATGGTAATCCAGACCTGGTTGTCGGGCCATAAGACAGGCGACGGTCGGGTTGGTATCCCACCGCAGTCCAGGGCGTCTTCGTACACGTCTTGACTGGTCATAGAGACGGGCTCAGTTCGAAGGGGACTCATCACTGAAGACAATTCTACTCAAGTCAATGAGATTCCAGGCCGAATGTGGCCGATACCACTGCAAATGGATTTGTTGGTGTACAAAGGTCAATGATAGTCAGTGCAAAGGGCGCCGGGAGTTCAGCTCACTTTCTGTGAGCCGCCTGTTAATGATCCTTGTGGCCACTAAAGCACCAGTTGCACTACGGATCGATGACAGTGATAAATCCGGGTCTTTGAATGTCTCTCAACGACCCTGCCCTCACGTTCTGTTGTCTCTCTAGGCCGCCCGCTTTCTTCTTGACGTTGTCGGCCATGGTTCATCAATTTCCGGCAGCATCGTCGAATAGTGGCGTCGATTCTATCCAAATATCGAGCGATTCGCCCATTACTCCAACCAGCTTCTTTGAGCCCTACTACAAGCTCTCTCTCGAACGTTGACGTCTCCGTATATTGTTCATGTGCCCGTCTGACAGGCACAATTACTGTCCAAGTGAGTCACGGAATTAAAATCGCAAAGACTTTATGTCCTGGCATCGACAGGTCCCCTGCGTACTATTCTTGGCACTGCGGGGTGAAATAGCGCTGCAACATCGAACATTCATCTACTGGCCGCTGAAGTTTACAATTTCGCATTTTCCGTCGGTGCCTGTATAAACATCAGTTTGTAACTAATTTACACAACTCCTTCGTGGTACGTCGTTTTTGTCTTAGAGTGTATTTACAAATGTTGCACGAAACCGAACTTCGTGTCAAAAAAAAAAAAAGAAACCTGTAGAAAATGGCAGATACTGCTTATGAAAGTCTCTAGAGCGCATTCCTTCATCTGATTCTAAACTCAGCAAGCACTGAACAGCAATCATCGTGTGTTCCTAGCTATACTATGACCCAGTAAAAAACTCAGTTCGGGCGGACGACAGTTCAAACCCATGTCCGGCCACCCTGATTTAGGTTTTCCATGATTTCCCTAAATCGCTTAAAGCAAATTCCAGAATGGTACTTTCGAAAAGGCACGGCCGCTTTCCTGCTCCATCGTTCACTATTCCGAGCTCTTGCTCCGTCTCTTATGATCTCGTTGTCGACGGGGCGTTAAATATTAATATCCTCCTCCTCCTCCTAAAACACAGTCCCCTATAGAGCGAGAGGGTACAGTAGTTACATTGGACTGTCTTGTGCAAAGAGAGTGGTTCAAATCTATAATTCACGAAATGCATGTGCTAGGATAATTCTTTGAAAAAGACACCACATGTAACCTTGTGCAATTCGACCTTTTGGTCGTTGAGACGTAGTCCATTCTTTTTCCATCCCCTGTTTAACATCATAATGTGTTTTATCTTGCGTCGCTTTAAGATTTGGTTCTCTAAACGGCACTTGAGAATGACGTCGATTTTAATTTTAAAGTTGCACAATATCATGACGAGATAACTGTGCGTCATTGTCAAGTAGCATCTTGCTCAGCAGTTAATGCGTTTCCGCGCCGACACTCGTTTATTCCGTCACGCACCGAGTTAGAGAAATTCTCGCTTGCAGTCGTCCGGTTTTATGCTCTTACACTTTTTTCATTTCGACACTAATCCGGTCGAGCAGAAGCACCGAGACAGACTTATGATGCCGCGTTACTACAGGAGGAGGAGACGATCTCGTCTAACAGTTTATAAAGCTGTAGATGATGTTGGAGTTGAATGCTCAACCAGTGACTGGACAACCGTTTTTGCACGGCCCTTCAGTGTTTTGTGGAGCTGTGTTTAATTTTACTTTCGATAACAGTGAAACATACGATCATGGAAACGGTTGCATGACCGTAGCTATTGTACGGTATCCAGGAGACAAAGTTTCCAGTGTTGGAGGATTGGAAAGTTTTAATGAAAGAGACATAATTGCTTATCGCACCTTTCAAATATCTGAAATTTTCAACAGAACACGAGCAAAATCTTGTTCCATGTCATCGATGCCGTTGGTTCTCCGCACGAGGAACCATCGCAAAATAAGTGAGCGTGAGTCTGCCTGTATTTTTGTTAAAGGTGGAGCTAATTGTGCAAAAATTAAAGTAGTGGGTGATATCACTCATTACTACAGAAATTAAATAAAATATGGTACAGCCTGTATACGATTGAGCGATGTACGAGCGGCATTCAGTAAGTAATGATATACATTTTTATCTGAAATCAGATTGGTTTCATTCAGATTTTCAATACACCATATTACTCCCCACTCTCAACATAATCTCCGTTCAATGCGACGGCCTTATGCCACTTTACTGGCAGGGCCCGTATGCTTGCACGGTACCACTCTCCTGTCGACGTCTGAGACAACATCTTGCTGTATCAGTAACATCCTCATCATCCACGTACTGATTCCCGGGGAGTGCTTCCTTCATTCAGCCGCACAGACAGAAGCTCTGTATGATCTGTTAGGTAGCGAGGAACCTAGCGAGCATATACCTCTGAGTACTCCAATTCGTGGACGAGTGTGTCAGCACTAGCAACAGAGACGTCCAGTGAAATAGCGAAGTGTTTGATAGTGATGCGTCAATCACCTCGAATGAGAGTGTCCACACGTTCCTACATGGCACGCTGGAGATCGGTCAGCTTTGCGCGACCTTGTTGCGATGATAACAGACGCTTCATCCAACGACTCTCCATGCTTTTCTTTACTGCCAGGTTTCCGTAGACACTCTACAAGCTCCTATGAATATATGCGATGCTCTGGCTTTTCGCCAAAAGAAATTCAATCACAGCTCTTTGCTTGAGACGCACCTCCATACAGACACAGTTTTGAAGGTTACGTGTAGAGCCACCATCTGCCGGAACCTCATGAAACTATAGAGGCTAAGGCGGAACGATTTCACGATGTTCCACAACAAATTACACGTTTTTTTCAATCAAAATTGGCCGACAAAAAAATGTGTTGTATTACTTATTGAAAGCCCCTCGCATATGCCATTCCGCCATTCTAGAATTAAAACGATGGATGTGGTCGCCTGACGTTGCCCATTGCAACTACGGTGCTAGATGATAAAGTTTTCCATGTCCCCTGTACACACTGATGAATAGGGGACAGAGTAGTACTTCGATAAATTTTTCAGACTGCCGACTCTAGCGAGCCCCGTAATACGACGATATTTCCTTTTTTTTGCTCCAGCTTTTCTCTGAAATTACAAAAATTACTCCGGAAAATTAAGGTTTTTCCAAATGTGAAAACATTTTCCAAGGTACAAGATGTTCATGTAATTAGGAGCAAATAAAAATAGTTCAAATAGCTCTGAGCACTATGGGACTTAACATCTGAGGTCATCAGTCCCCAAGAACTTGGAACTACTTAAACCTAACTAACCTAAGGACATCACACACATCCATGCCCGAGGCAGGATACGAACCTACTTTTCACACCTTTCCACACAATCGGCTTCTAATAATATTGCGTGCCTATGGAATTGCGCGACTGGATATGTAATATCATGTCAGAAAGGTCACAGTTTGTAATAACTGACGCGAAGGCATATATTGAAACAGAAATTACATCTCTGGGTAGTCACAAGGGAAACTCCCCATTGAAGCCTCCTCAGGTTTGGTGGTAAAATTACCCAGTGGATAGCCCGTCAAAAACCGAACGCAGATCAAGCATGAAAACAGGAAGAAAGTGTATTGAACTGCGAGAAAAGAAGCAAAATAAAAACAGTGAACGGTCCAAGCTCAAGATGTGCAACACTGAGCGAGTTACTAAAGCCACAGCGTCGTGGTTGTGTGGTCACGGTATCGGATTACAAAGCGGGAGATCCATGTTCAAATCTCCCTTGGACCCCATTTCGTTTCACAAAATTATAAACTTTCCGTCCTGTCACTGACGTGTCTGTACTCGTTCTGGTAGTCTTCGCAATTGTCATACTGTACATTCGTTATAGAATATGAGTCATGTGCTAAGAATATACACTACTGGCCATTAAAATTGCTATACCACGAAGATGACGTACTGCAGACGCGAAATTTAATCGACAGAAAGAAGAAGCTGTGATATGCAAATGATTAGCTTTTCAGAGCATTCACACAAGGTTGGCGCCGGTGGCGACACCTACAACGTGCTGACATGAGGAAAGTTTCCAATCGATTTCTCATACACAAACAGCAGTTGACCGGCGTTGCCTGGTGAAACGTTGTTGTGATGCCTCGTGTACGAAGGAGAAATGCGTGCCATCACGTTTCCGACTTTGATAAAGGTCGGATTGTAGCCTATCGCGATTGCGGTTTATCGTAGCGCTACATTGCTGCACGGGTTGGTCGAGTTCCAATGCCTGTTAGCAGAATATTGAATGGGTGGGTTCAGGAGGGTAATACGGAACGCCGTGCTGGATCCCAACTGCCTCGTATCACTAGCAGTCGAGATGACAGGCATCTTATCCGCATGACTGTAACGGATCGTGCAGCCACGTCTCGATCCCTGAGTCAACAGATGGCGACGTTTGCAAGACAATAACCATCTGCACGAACAGTTCAACGACGTTTGCAGCAGCATGGACTATCAGCTTAGAGACCATGGCTGCGGTTACCCTTGACGCTGTATCATAGACAGGAGCGCCTGCGATGGTGTACTTAACGACGAACCTGCGTGCATGAATGGCAAAACGTCATTTTTTTCGGATGAATCCAGGTTCTGTTTACAGCATCATGATGGTCGCATCCGTGTTTGGCGACATCGCGGTGAACGCACATTGAAAGCGTGTATTCGTAGTCGCCATACTGGCGTATCACCCGGCGTGATGCTATGGGGTGCCATTGGTAACACGTCTCGGTCACCTCTTGTTCGCATGGACGGCACTTCGAACAGTGGACGTTACATTTCAGATGTGTTACGACCCGTGGCTCTGCCCTTCATTCGATCCGTGCGAAACCCTACATTTCAGCAGGATAAAGCACGACCGCATGTTGCAGGTCCTGTACGGGCCTTTGTGGATACAAAAAATGTTGACTGCTGCCCTGGCTAGCACAGTCTCCAGATCGCTCACCAATTGAAAACGTCTGGTCAATGGTGGCCGAGCAACTGGCTCGTCACAATACGCCAGGCACTACTCTTGTTGAACTGTGGTATCGTGTCGAAGTTGCGTGGGCAGCTGTACCTGTACATGCCATCCAAGCTCTGTTTGACTCAATGTCCAGGCGTATCAAGGCCGTTATTACCGCCAGAGGTGGTTGTTCTGGGTACTGATTTCTCAGGATCTATGCACCCAAATTGCGTGAAAATGTAATCACATGTCAGTTCTAGTATAATATATATTTCCAATGAATACCCGTTTATTATCTGGATTTCTTCTTGTTGTAGCAATTTTAATGGCCAGTAGTGTATTACAGTCGCAAGCTAAAGTGACGAATAGTGAGAACTAGCGAGATGTCGCGTATATCTGTCACAGAAATGAATACAACAAATAATCGGATATGAACTATGATACAAAAAAGTAAGTCGAGAGCCAAAACTCCCGAAACGGAACACAAGAATTATGACAAGTGGCGCTTGTGTAGAATAAACAGGAAATACGTACGTCTGTAGGTCCCTTCCTTACACCTTGCGATTGCAAACGGACGTTGCACCACGACACGGATACAAATCTGAGTACACCGAACAGACACATCAATGGCCAGACGGACAGTTCATATTTTTGTGACAAAAAAAAATAAAAATTGGAGTCGACGGAGATTTGAACACATACCTTCTCTTTCGCAGTCCAACACCGTGACCATATAACCATGACCTTGCGGCTAGCCAAATTCGTTCGATGTATATCTTGAGCTTCTACTGTTCACTGTTTCTTTTTTCACAGTTCAGTACACATTCTTCCTGTTCTCGTGCTTGACCCTTGTGCAGTTTTTGACAGCCCATCTTACCACTAAATCTGAAGGGGGTGCCACGGGGAGTTTCCCTTGCCAGGTCAGCATTATAGATCTTCTACTGTTCTTAATCTACATAAACGATTTAGGAGACTATCTGAGAAGCTATCTCACAATGTTTGCAGTTGTTTCTGTCTTTGACCGACTCCTAAAACCATGAGACGATCAAAACGAATTGCAAACTCATTAGACAAGCCACTCGTATGGTGCAAAAAATAGCGGTTGACCCTAAACAATAAAATTGATAAGTGCTCCACATAACAACTAAGAGAAGCCCTTTAAATTTAGGTTGCACGACCAGTCAAACAAATTTGATGATTGTTGATTCAAAAATGGTTCAAATGGCTCTGAGCACTATGGGACTCAACTGCTGAGGTCATTAGTCCCCTAGAACTTAGAACTAGTTAAACCTAACTAACCTAAGGACATCACAAACATCCATGCCCGAGGCAGGATTCGAACCTGCGACCGTAGCGGTCTTGCGGGTCCAGACTGCAGCGCCTTTAACTGCACGGCCACTTCGGCCGGCTAATTGTTGATTCATCTTAGGGATTACAATTATGAACAATTCAAATGGAAACCATCGCATAGAAAATGTTGCGAGGAAAACAGACAAAAGATTGCGTTTTATTGGCAGAACGCTAACAAGGTGCAACAAATCTACTAAAGACAGTGACTGCACTACGTTTGGCCATCGTCTTCGGTATTGAAGAATATCACCGTATAGTTAAATATTGAAGCCACCGAAGGCATTACTTACAGTCAGTTGTCTGGCAACCTCTTAGCTGCTTCCATATCCGAATCCGAGAAATACATTTCAGTTCTGGAAGTATTACCTGCTACATTGATGAGCCTATCAACAACGGAAACCACGAAGCCAACCAGGCGCAGCATTTTCTCATTTTATGACGAGCCGTTCTATATCCCGCCAGCGTTCGGCAGTGACGTGTGCAAAAGCTGCGTGTGTTAGTTCCTGTACATCTGGCAACTTAACAGTCTTGTTACTTCTCGGGCCAAATCCCTCAGCTTGGTTCCAGATCACTTCTGATGGGTTCATTTGTAATGGTACAGTAGCAAACGTAAAAATGCAGCATTTGTGTGATGTGCTCGATGCTGTGAAAATGATTGTTTTTCATGTTTTTACGATATTTGTCTACCTCTGTGATATAAAACGATGGACATAGTCCAAATAAAGAGGATCTGGCTTTTCAATTTTGCCTTAGATAATGAAACTGTTATGTTTTTTAATTTAAACAAGTCATATGAAGTCTTTCATAAAACATCGATAATTAAGAATTTTTATTTGAAACGGAAACAGGAATTTCGAGTCCATTGCATAATTAGAAACAAGAAGATTGCATTTTTCATAAAAAAGGATGATGTGTTTAATAATTACGAGATGTAGGTATTTCAAATTGAACGAGAAACAAAAAATTATACTGAAGCTACGCACAAACAACAGCATTTGGTTCCCATTGTATTAGGCTACCGACTGTGCTACACGTTCTATGTGGATTAGTTTATGAACTGCAGTATATACAACGCTGGGAAAACTTCAAAGCCGATTATCTCCGTAAATTTATGAAAAATATTAAAAACATCTCATTTCTTAACCGTGTTAACGGCGCATGTTTCACTACAGAACAGAAAGCACCCTCAGCCACTTTCATACTCCGCATTAAAGGGCGACAAGCAGAGCACAACGCTGTAGAGGCTGTGAGTATACACGATTTTTAAAATGAAAACTACGTAGCTAAAGCGTGATTGATGGCTCTTAATACATTTGAATATCTTAACATTTCATTTAATGTAACTTAGTAATAAGATATCTAACACATAAGTAGGATCTACTTCCAAGAGCATAACAACACCAGTGTATGTGTGCTTCAGCTTCTGACCAATCATCGCGTTTGTGTTTGTTTACATCAGGTTTATTCTTTGATGAACGGATTATAGCAGGCAGACTTGGACCTGCATGGGGAATAGAAGCCCATGCAAGCTCAGACTGGCATGAGGGCTGGAGAGAACCCAGGAAATCTGGCAACTATGCGGACTGCACCAATATCCCTGGTCAGCCATCGTGGGTCACCACTTTAGGTTGTGACATTATAGAGCTGTGCCAGTATAGCTGGTCAGCCATCTTTCATTCCCATTTCGAATTTTTTTTGAATTTCACACCAACAGAACAATATACCATCTGGGATTTATTAATTTCCTACCACTTAGGATGACAGACCTACATCCACTATGGAGTCTCAAAATAGGAGTGGGGGAAAAGCGTTAGCACTACTGGGGTATATTTTAATTTTCCTTCATTTTATATATATTGGGAAATTGGCCTGTATCAGAGAGGGTGTGGGATAGGCTGGGAAGGGAGGAAATCTGGCAACAGCACATAACATAATTGATGGCAGTATTGTAAATCTGGCAACAATGCAGAGGTTACTCATTCTCTCTTTGTTATACTACTTCCTTAACCAAAGTACCATGTTTTCTTTGATTTATGTTCATAGACATAGCTACAATATATGCTGCTGTAGTATCAATAGTAATACACACTGGATTCATTTTTTCATAGAACAAGGCTGCAGCTTAAGTACTTGTGCAAGTTTTCAGAACTGGCCAACTTCACATGCTATACAATCGTGCTGCCTTCAGCACAGGTTCACGTTTAATTGCAAACTTGCATGTGGCGCTTCTGAAAGCTGAGTTGCCTGTGTATAAGAACATGTCCCTAAACTTCTCCCTATCTCCCTGAGCGCCACAAGTATGCTTGCGTTCAGGCAGGCACACGGATCTGCCCCCTCAGTTACAGAGACATTGCTGTGACATTAACACATCTCAGATAAATTTGATTTCGTCAGTGTATTAAACATGGTGGAATAAATACGGAACAGTAACAATAGCAGTTTGCATAAAAGCAACAAAATATCCCTTCGTAATTAGCACTGAAACTACACTCCTCGAAATGGAAAAAAGAACACATTGACACCGGTGTGTCAGACCCACCATACTTGCTCCGGACACTGCGAGAGGGCTGTACAAGCAATGATCACACGCACGGCACAGCGGACACACCAGGAACCGCGGTGTTGGCCGTCGAATGGCGCTAGCTGCGCAGCATTTGTGCACCGCCGCCGTCAGTGTCAGCCAGTTTGCCGTGGCATACGGAGCTCCATCGCAGTCTTTAACACTGGTAGCATGCCGCGACAGCGTGGACGTGAACCGTATGTGCAGTTGACGGACTTTGAGCGAGGGCGTATAGTGGGCATGCGGGAGGCCGGGTGGACGTACCGCCGAATTGCTCAACACATGGGGCGTGAGGTCTCCACAGTACATCGATGTTGTCGCCAGTGGTCGGCGGAAGGTGCATTTGCCCGTCGACCTAGGACCGGACCGCAGCGACGCACGGATGCACGCCAAGACCGTAGGATCCTACGCAGTGCCGTAGGGGACCGCACCGCCACTTCCCAGCAAATTATCACGCCCCAACATCGTGCAGCCCGCCTCCAGTGGTGTCGCGACAGTCGTGAATGGAGGGACGAATGGAGACGTGTCGTCTTCAGCGATGAGAGTCGCTTCTGCCTTGGTGCCAATGATGGTCATATGCGTGTTTGGCGCCGTGCAGGTGAGCGCCACAATCAGGACTGCATGCGACCGAGGCACACAGGGCCAACACCCGGCATCATGGTGTGGGGAGCGATCTCCTACACTGGCCGTACACCACTGGTGATCATCGAGGGGACACTGAATAGTGCACGGTACATCCAAACCGTCATCGAACCCATCGTTCTACCATTCCTAGACCGGCAAGGGAACTTGCTGTTCCAACAGGACAATGCACGTCCGCATGTATCCCGTGCCACCCAACGTGCTCTAGAAGGTGTAAGTCAACTACCCTGGCCAGCAAGATCTCCGGATCTGTCCCCCATTGAGCATGTTTGGGACTGGATGAAGCGTCGTCTCACGCGGTCTGCATGTCCAGCACGAACGCTGGTCCAACTGAGGCGCCAGGTGGAAATGGCATGGCAAGCCGTTCCACAGGACTACATCCAGCATCTCTACGATCGTCTCCATGGGAGAATAGCAGCCTGCATTGCTGCGAAAGGTGGATATACACTGTACTAGTGCCGACATTGTTCATGCTCTGTTGCCTGTGTCAATGTGCCTGTGGTTCTGTCAGTGTGATCATGTGATGTATCTGACCCCAGGAATGTGTCAATAAAGTTTCCCCTTCCTGGGACAATGAGTTCACGGTGTTCTTATTTCAATTTCCAGGAGTGTATATTCATCAACACTGCCGTGGTAGTATATTTTTTTTGAGTTTTTTGCTTTTTGATGGAAATAATGTTATTTAGAAATGTTTTTAAGGCTAGGTAATACAGTTAAATTTCAAGTAGAGTTATTCTATACATCCATAAATTTACAAATGTGAATATAGTATCTCATATGGCCATTTCCTTCAGGTTACCCGCTATTACACTAATTTCTGCTTTGACTCATTATTAGTTTTAATGTATTTGGCAAGGGAATCCACATTTTGCGAGGCTTTTGCAAAAATGTATTTCGGTGTGGAGGAAATTAATACATCTCAAAACGCCGTGGTTCAAGTCTTCATCGCCTTATGGAAGTTCGTTGCAGCGGAAGTGAGTATCACTTCGAACTTGTACAGGTGCGTAGCGAAACATGTCTGCGAAAATCTTATTCGAACAATTGATGTTACGGGTCTTCTCGAAAGTTGTTCTGGCTGTACCATATTTTGGTAGTATGGTACAGTGGACTGGAGCTGCTACGATAGCCACTGCTTTGCCCGTTGGTGGACTGACTCTGCTTGAAACGTGAAGGAAGACGACATACAGAGGCTGTGTAAGCAGCCTCTTCCTTTCATTGATGCTGTATTTTCCAAACCGACCTATTATTTCTCTGTGAGCGTTCCACTGACTACTTCATTTCAACGATTTTATTTTCCCTCTTGGCTTTCATTATAAACAGCACTACTTCCAGCGTTGGTAAGAACCGTGCGGTAATGTTAGCAGGCGACCATGTTTTGCTGCTGTTGTTTATAACAAATGTACGCCGTGCGAAAGCTTTTGACTACGGAAGGTCTTAAAAACCTCTTTTTTAAATGGGTTCTTAACGCTGGTGCTTCAAGACAATGAAAACAGTCACGCTTGTAATGATAAAAATTGATCACACTGTCGCCTAAAAGATCTGACATCAGTCACAAGCTTATCAGCAACTCTTTCTGAATTGTTTGTATAGCTCCTTAATCTCCATAACCTTGAACGTGTCTTTCTGGAGCGTCATTATGATACTCGTCGCTTCTGGAACGTTAAGAGATTGTCGATTCCCACGATTCTTTAGAAGCTTATTTCTGGATGTTTTGCTCAAAGCTGATCGTATCTCGGAGTTACTTGTGTGTAACATCAGCTTATATTAAGTCCGCTAGTAATATTTCTGCCTCGGCAATTTTTGTTGTCATGTACTGTTGTCTGCAATCGCACACTAGAGTCCAAAAGTTAAACATGATAGGGATAGGAGAAAAGTGGAAAGACAGAAGATAAAGCAATAGTGAATGTTGGTCAAGATTTTCCCTTAAAACAAAGTCGTGCTTTCCGCATAAGAAAGCAGATCTCTACAGCTACATACTATTTACATGCCACTGTACAGTGAAATGATGGATACTGCCTTATTGCAGTTATATCGATTTTCTGTCCTTCTCCATCTGTGTGTTGATCCAGGGCAAAATTGCTTTGGGCGTGTCTCTGTGCGCGTCCGCCTCTTCCTTATCTTACCAGTAAACAGCCGATTCTTAAAAAGAGTTGAACTCCGCTGTATAAAACAGCTTCAAACGTCTCATTACAAATGATTTTATTTGTAAAATAAATGACGTTAGCAGGTTAAGCGAGAAAAAGTTTGAAATCATGCTTAAAGTTTGTTGGTAATCGCTAAGTGCTCTCATTATGAAAATGCTGGCTGAGTGAGGTTGAGGTAATTTGAGTTCCATTTTAAGCAAAATTAAGGTTTTTACGTATCTCAACGTAAATGACGCCGTATTTCCTGAACCATGTGATGTACAGTGGTATTATTTTGCAGGTACATTCAATGCAAATGGTAAACGGGTATTCATTGGACAAATATATTATACTAGAACTGACATGTGATTACATTTTCACGCAATTTAGGTGCATAGATCCTGGGAAATCAGTACCCAGAACAACCACGTCTGGCCGTAATAACGGCCTTGATACGCCTGGGCATTGAGTCAAACACAGCTCGGATGGCGTGTACAGGTACAACTGCCCATGCAGCTTCAACACGATACCACAGTTCATCAAGAGTAGAGATTGGCGTATTGAGGCGAGCCAGTTGCTCGGCCACCATTGACCAGACGTTTTCAATTGGTGAGAGATCCGGACAATGTGCTGGCCACGGCAGCAGTCAACATTTTCTGTATCCAGAAAGGCCCGTGCAGCACCTGTAACATGCGGTCGTGCATTATAAAAAAAATTGGCTCTGAGCACTATGGGACTTAACCTCGGAGGTCATCAGTCCCCTAGACTTAGAACTACTTAAACCTAACTAACCTAAGGACATCACACACATCCATGCCCGAGGCAGGATTCGAACCTGCGACCGTAGCGGCCGCGCGATTCCAGGCTGAAGCGCCTAGAACCGCTCGGCCACAGAGGCCGGGTCGTGCATTATCCTGCTGAAATGCAGGGTTCCGCAGGGATCGAATGAAGGGTAGAGACACAGGTCCTAACACATCTGAAATGTAACGTCCACTGTGCAAAGTGCCGGCAATGCGAACAAGAGGTGTCCGAGACGTGTAACCAATGGCACCCCATACCATCACGCCGGGTGATGCGCCAGTATGGCGATGACGAATACACGCTTCCAATGTGCGTTCACCGCGATGTCCCCAAACACGGGTGCGACCATTATGATGCTGTAAACAGAGCCTAAATTCATCCGAAAAAATAACGTTTTGCCATTCGTGCACCCAGTTTCGTCGTTGAGTACACCATCGCAGGTGCTCTTGTCTGTGATGCAGCGTCAAGGGTAACCGCAGCCATGGTCTCCGAGCTGATAGTCCATGCTGCAGGGATCGAGACATGGCTGCACGATCCGTTACAGCCATACGGATAAGATGCCTGTCATCTCGATTGCTAGTGATACGAGGCCGTTGGGATCCAGCACGGCGTTCCGTATTACTCTCCTGAACACACCGATTCCATATTCTGCTAACAATCATTGGATCTCGACCAACGCGAGCAGCAGTGTCCCGATACGATAAACCGCAATCGTGATAGGCTACAATCCGACCTTTATCAAAGTCGGAAACGTGATGGTACGCATTTCTACTCCTTACACGAGGCACCACAACAACTTTCCACCAGGCAACGCCGGTCAACTGCTGTTTGTGTTTGAGAAATCGGTTTGAAACTTTCCTCATGTCAGCACGTTGTAGGTGTCGCCATCGGCGCCAACCTTGTGTGAATGCTCTGAAAAGCTAATCATTTGCAGATCACAGCATCTTCTTCCTGTCGGTTAAATTTCGTGTCTGTAGCACGTCATCTTCCTGGTGTAGCAATTTTAATGGCCAGTAGTGTAGTACTGCCTGCAAAGTGAGTTGTGAATAGAGTTAGTAGAAAAGAAGTAATAAATTATAACGTCTTGCCTGATTTTGAAGTTTTACTGCACGCTATTTTAAACACAGGCTAGTTTTTTATGCATTAAATCTCTTTGACGTCATATCTCGTCAATTATGTGTCGCACAGTGATATAGCGGGTTATTCAAAAAGATGCACCCAATTTAATTGATTTAAAGAGTATAAATTGTACATGAACAGACTACGTACGGAACCAACGAAAGGAGGAATATTCCAAGTATATTACAAAAAAAAAAAAAAAAAAAAAAAAAAAAAAAAAAAAAAAAAAAAAAAAGAAATTATAAATGTTGCTGCACGGCAAACATCTAAGCAGTAACCAGATTCATTCCACACACGAATAAGCATGCCGAGTTGTTGGTAAAGGTAAATGTGGGTCGTAAACGGCCCCCGGAACATAGTCCCGCTACAAAAAGTCACAGGGTGTGATATCAGATCTCGGTGGCTAGAAGTGTAAAACTAGGTCTCGTTTCCCGTTTCACCTATCCATCGCTGGGGAAGGGATTGGTTTAAAAAGCCTTGGACATAAGGTTGCCAGTGGCGCAAAGCTCCATCCTGTTGGAAAATGAAGTGCTGCGAATGTGAGGAAAAAGCTGTTGTTCTAACATGTCCAGGCACTTTATTCCACTTGTGAAGGACCAGTCCACAGGCAAGTAGTTTGATGAAATTGCTTAAACCAACGACCTGTGGGTTTCCTAGTTGGTGGTTCAATGTGGTAGTAAAGTAGTAACAAATTAAAACGTCGTATCTGTTGCTGAAATTTTCCTGCATGAGCACTGAAAATGTAATAAGCGATGAACTCTTTCCCTTTCGTCATTTTGTGAGGGGCTGTCAACAAGAAAAAGCTTCGTAAAGATTTGAAATTAAGTGTAAAGTTTGATGGAAGTCTCTAAGTGATCTCATTCGCAAATACTGTATGAATAAAGCCCATGTATTTGCGCTCACTCATTTACGCTGCCTACATCTAAATCTATATATATGCTCTGTGAACCACTGTGAAGTGCATGGCAGAGGGTACGGTCCACTGTACCAGTTATTAGGACATTTTCCTGTTACATTCACATCTGGAGCGTGGGAAAAATCGTCGTTTAAATGACTCTGTGCGTGCTGTAATTAATGTAGTCTTATCTTCAAGATCCCTATGCCAGCAATATAAATGGTGTTGTAGTATATTCATTTAAAAGCAGTTCTTGAAACTTTGGCCGGGCGCGGTGGCCGTGCGGTTCTAGGGACTGCAGTCCAGAACCGCGGGGATGCTACGGTCGCAGGTTCGAATCCTACCTCGGGCATGGATGTGTGTGATGTCCTTAGGTTAGTTAGGTTTAAGTAGTTCTAAGTTCTAGGGGACTGATGACCTAAGATGTTAAGTCCCATGGTGCTCAGAGCCATTTGAACCCATTTTTTTTAAACTTTGTTAATATACTTTCCCAGGATAGCTTCTGTCTACCTTCAAAAGTCTGTCAATTCAGTTCTTTCAACATCTCTGTGACACTCTCGCAGGTCAGACACACATAGCAAAAGTGATTGAATCTATCATGAAAAATGAGATCCTAACTTATTTTGAAGAAAACAATCTCTTCAAAGATGCACAACACGTGTTCTGGAAGGGAAAGTCCTGTACCACTGCAGCATTACACTTATTAAGAAAAGTAATGCAGGCATTCGAGGAGAGAGAATTTTTGACACTCACACTGTGTGGTCTAAGCAAAGCTTTCGACTGCATCCCCCACAAGATCTTGCTCAAAAAAATAAAATGCTATGGTGTGGGAGGTACAGCCCTAGCTACACTTCAGTCTTACTTGGAAAACAGAAGGCAAATTGTTTCAGTCCAAGGAGCAACATCCCAGGAACAGAAGGTAGAACATGGAGTGCGACAAGGTTCGGTCATAGCCCCACTCCTCTTCCTCATTTTTGTAAATGATCTAAGTGAAGTTCGTGAGACACTACAATTTGCGGACGACACCACTCTTATTGCCAAAGGGGTAAATTCTGCCCAAGCAGTCATTAAGTCTGATGTACAGTTCGAAAACGCTAAAAAAATGGTTCATCGCCAACGAGATGCAAGTAAACAAAGAAAAAACCCAGCGTATGGTATGCAGCCTTGGAAAAAACACATACTCTGAACATATAGAATCTGTGAAATTGTTAGGCTTCACCATATACCACAAACTCTCATGGAATGGACACACTGTGGACGTATGCAAGAACCTCTCTCGTGTAATATACCTCCTACGAAGATTAAAAAAAGTGATCACAGACCAGTTTCTGATAACTGTCTACTATACTTTGTTCCATAGCCACATTTTGTATGGATTACAGTTATGGGGTCATTCGGCAGGCTGCAAGGATGTGCTGCTACTGCAAAAAAAGGCAATAAGAATTATAACATCGAGCAGCAGCCAGGAACTCTGCAGACTGCTATTCAGAACATGGGGAATAATGACTGTTTGTAGCCCCTATGTATTATTATGCCTCATCCACATAAGGGAAAACCTAGATACCTACAGCAAGAGGCATAATATCCACAAACATAATACTGCAGCAAAGAAGACATAAATCTACCAACCTGCCGACTGTCCAAAACAAGAGACAGTTTCCGATGATCGCTGTGAGTATGTTCAACAAACTACCTGTTGAATTGCCGACCCTGCCACTGGACAACTTCAAGAAACAAATTGCTGAAAGCCTAAAACAATACCCACTATACTCGGTCCAAGAATTATTTGACTGTGAAAAAAGCGAATGGACACAATGAACATTACGTAGTCTATACACATTATCTGTATAAAGTTTAGATGTTATTCTGTAATTCATTATATTGTAAATCACTTGACTGTAACTTTGACGCAGTCTGTCCAGCCATGGCTGGGGAATGATGAAGACCTGGTAATAAATGCTAATAAACTGTAACTATCGATGGCCCTTAAAAATTAAATTCTTTCACTGAAAAAGTCTGTACTTATTGGAACAACACAGTAGATAATGAAGTTTTACATAATAACGATATGGTAAAATACTCTCCTCACTGTGTGTTATCATTTGCCAAAATCTCATGTCGATATCTCAAACCATTTGTGAAATATGAGGAATGTTGTTGACATTTCACTCTGGCTTTATCGCTGGCGCGGCGCGACTGCAAATGAGTGTGCTACATCAGATTAGTTTTCTCGAGATTGGTGACACACAGATGCACACACTAACCAAGTCTATAAAAAAAATCAACATGTTAGCTAAATTTCATAAACAACAACATATTATGTAATATGCACCAAATGCAAAATTAAAGCGACCTCTATATTTTTCATTGGACACTCTTCCGGATATCGCGCAGTGTCTTAGTTTCACGTAAATATCACAATAACTATGACCAATAACGAAATGATGGGCACATCGTGTGTAACCTGATACATGAAGCTATAGGTAAAGCAAAAATGAAACTTTTTTACAGAATAGTTTCTGCAAAATCGTTTGAGAAAGATTGCAGGGTGCGCGCCTCAGTTCTGTCATCGCTGATCAGCGGTAAGGTGAGAAACACTTATCGGCCTCCCCTTCCGAATAAGTGAATGAACTCAACCAGTGCTTTGGACAAAAACTGGTCACTGTAGATTGGCCACCATATCCTACGCTAGCTATACGGATCCCACACACTTGAACAGTATTCTAGCATGCGGCACACGAGTGATTTGTGAGCGATCTCCTTTGTAGACTAATTGTATTTCCCCAGTTTTCTACCAATATAACGAAATCTGGGGTGCCTGCATTAGCCATGACTGAGCGTTTCTGATCGTTCCATTTTCATATCGCTAATAAGCGTTTCACACAGGTGTTTACCTATGTCTTTTCACGATGCCATATGAGAAAAGTGCGAGTCAGGTTCACATGATCTGTGTTTTCAAAATTGATGCTGGTTGGCATGTGAGGGGTCGTTCTGTTCAAGATACCTCATTATGTTTCAGCTCAGGGAAAACACATGGTTTCTGATTATACCACTTGTCTTATTGTGTTAAACTTTTAACATAAGATCGGAGTTCTTAATGGACAGATTATGACAGCATTTTCAATTCTGCCAGTAACTATGTGAAATGTTGAAAGTCAAATGCCTGTTGCCCCTGGATGCCATTAGATAGGCAACCTTCAACTGGAATTGGATCCCAGGACAGTCGCTTAGTAATATAGATTCACGTAGTTCCTACTGGAAGTACATGATGGTCACACAAATTTCTTCTAGTACAGGTTGAGTAACTTTACCAAACAGGTGTCTTTAGCACTAAGTATTCCTTCTTTCAAGAATCCCTCTTTAAATTCCCCTGGTGTTACTATTACATTTTGTATTGGCTATGCAGTTACTGACATTCTTACCACAAGAAGGTTGTGTTTGGCTTGCAAAGTCTGAATCAGATGTGAAGGTTGGATGGATACATTACTGTGAGTGAGTTGCCAATTTTTTGCTTCTCACATATCCTATCGTTTGCATTGTATGACATCACAGAAGCCTGGTAATATTCTTTGGTAATGATTTCGTCTTATGTCGCGTTCTTGTGATACAGTACCGCATGAGAGCCAAAGAAAACTGTCAACTAGACATTGACATTGCTGCTACCTTCTGTGCTCATTTTGGCCTCGGTGATATGGGATATTTTCACTATGACGACAGTATCTTGGTTTCTAGGTCAAACCCATAAAACCATGTCTCACCGGCTGTGATCCCTGTTTTGAAAAGACTGGGGTTACAGCTTGCATTCCCTAGTATGTCCTGTGCGATTTCCAGATGGCCCTGCGTCTGTCCATTGTCATCATTTTTGGTATGAATGTGGCTGACACTCATTTCATGCACATATCATTGGTTAAAATTAAATGTATCAATCCAATACTTACAAGTATATCGTTTGCAAGTTCTCATACTGTAAAATGACGGTATTCCATGACCAAAATCCACATTTCCTCAATTAGCTAAGTTCATGCACTCATAAACTTTCTTCAGTAGTATGAGCAACATACCAAAAATCCTGACTGTTGGTGCGTGAGCAAGGGGACTGGGGTTATTTAAAGATCATTCTTTAATGTTTTCCTTAAATAACTCTAAAACCACGGCTTACAGCGAAAATGTTTCCCAGTACAAAACTGAATGACATTAAATTTCCTACTCAATGGGACGTATTCACTTTTTCTGTAGGACTAATACCTTCCACGTTTGATGGGATGGAAAAATCGCAGATTGGTAAAAAGAGAGTTTTAATGGTATAAAATTAATGTTTAGTGATAAATGAAGTGGGTTAGGAACAAATATTGAATTTGTGTATCACACCTACGTAAAGCAGGACCGTATTAATCGATAAACTGCATTGGGGTGTTTCGGGCTCGAGGGAGAGGGGAGTGTAGTGTAGATGAGTCAGTGAAAGTAGGTCACCAGATTGTAGTTTTGCCCTTCCCTCCTTCGCAGGACTGCAAACTGATGAGCGAGTATGCAAGTTCCTGCTCTCTCTACCCACTACGTCACAAGAAGCAACTGTAGGGTGTTTGACAAAGTTGTACCGACCTTTCCACAGCTCGCCTTATGACTCACTGGTGACACAGAATGCAGAAGTGCCCACATGGTGTCTTCCTAATAATTGTATAGGAAAAACGCATATGGACGATTCTACGTAAATCTCTCCACACTGTTCTACAGTGCTAGAGAGACCATCCTGTGCCTCAGCTGTAGCGTCCTTCTGGAAAAAATGACTTCTCCCACTGTGAGCGCTGCTTTTTTTTGCAGTTTACAGACAGAATATACACTGATCAGCCAGAACATAATGATTACCACCCCGCTATCGACACAAACTCGTGCAGGAGATAGCAGCATCACCTGGCGACCAATGATTGCTACTCAGACAAATGCACAATTCATATAGTATCAGTGAGCATGCTGTCCATGTGTAGAATGGGGAAAGCACACAATCTGTCTGCATTTGACCGAGGGCAGATCATGATAGCCTGGAGGCTCAGCATGAGCATTACAGAAACTGCATGAGTTGTCAGATGTTCAAGGAGTGCTGTGATGACTGTCTTCAACATGTGGCAAAAGTAAAGTGAAACCAAGTCCAGAGATCATGGGATTGGGCAGCCACCCCTCATTACAGATGGTAAAACACGACAGGCAGCGAACTGTGGTGGAACACATCATACTTCAATGCTGGCCAGAGTAAAAGTTTATCTGAATACACAGTGCACCGAACACTCCTAACAATGGATCTCGTCAGCCGATGACCCATGCATATACCTATGTTATTACATTGGCAACTATTACTGTAATGGGCATGTGACCGTCGGCTCTGGACGTTGGCATAATGGCAGTGTGTTACATGGTCTGATGAATCCCAATACCTTGTTCATCATGCCAATGGGAAGGTGCGAATCTATTGTCTTCCATGGGACAGCTCCTTGGCACTTGTACTGTGTGACGGAGACAAGCAAGTGGCAGTTCCATTATGCTCTGGGTAACATTCATGTGGACATCCATGGGTCCAGTGGAGCATGTACATGGCACCATGACAGCCAAGGAGTATCGTACACTGGTTGATGGCACTGCCATTTCTCATCAAGATAATGCGTCATGTCACAAGTCCAGGAGTGTGATGGAGTGATTCAAGGAACACTGTGGTGAGTTCCATTTGATATTCTTGCCCCTCCAAATCGCCAGATATGAACCTAATCGAATATATCTGGGATATAGCTGAACATGGCGTCAGAACTCCCCTCCCCTTAATCTATGGGATTTAGATGACTCGTGTGTGCAGATGTGGTACTGACTCCCTCTAGCGACCTACAAAGGCCTCATTGCATCCGTGCCACGATGTCTCGCATCTGTTATCCGTGCCAAAGGTAGACATTCCGCCTATTATGTAGGTGGTCATAATGTCCTTGCGGATCATGTATCTCCCCAGAATTTCCTGTCACATACACCTATCTGAGTGGAATAAATAACTTCACTGAGCTCGTATTTATATAGTGAAGTTATTTTCAGTTTATTAAGTGAGTACTTATTTGGAGTTTCTAAATGGTTCAAATGGCTCTGAGCACTATGGGACTTAACATCTGAGGTCATCAGTCCCCTAGAATTTAGAACTACTTAAACCTAAATAACCTAAGGACAACACACACATCCATGCCCGAGGCAGGATTTGAACCTGCGACCGTAGCGGTCGCGCGGTTCCAGACTGAAACGCCTAAACCGCTTGGCCACTCCGGCCGGCTGGAGTTTCTAAGGGAGCTGAGAAGCGTTTAATTTGTAACTGTTAAGTCGTCAGTGGACTATATAGTCTTGGTGGGAAAGGAATTGAATTGATAAATGTGGTATCTTGCTACTGTCTATCTTTAGAGTGTGTTGTCAAGCTTTGTAACGGCGTTATAGCCAGTTGGTGGTGAATTAATGAATAACCTGGAAGTTATTGCACTTCTCACATCTTCAACTATGTTATGGTAGACTGCACAAATCTCATCCATTCAGAAACTGCTGCCACTTGTAGAGCAGGCTGCAATACGTGAAACCATTTCCCACACATCCATAGAACATCTTGCAAGGTGGGCAGAAATACGTCTAATGGAAAGGACAGATAATGTGCATTTCTAGAACAGCAATCTGCTGTAAAGCATTGCTTGCTTTATGTTGAAATATCTGAAGTTTCATAAGTCCTAGGTGACCTACTTCTTTTTAGAAGGAGCCAAATTAAGTCTGTGAAAAATATTCCAGCCACTGATAGTAGAGGATATGAAACTGACATTTCCAAACACATGCTGACAGCATGTTTTACTTGCAGCAGGCACTTCAGTGTGGTAGACAGATGACAGCTCCAGCTGTTGTGCTTTTAAACATATTAACTCACTGAACAACAGGAAATAACTATTCACTTAATAAACTGAAAATAACTTCAATATAGCCGGCCGGAGTGGCGGAGTGGTTGTAGGCGCTTCAGTCTGGCGAACCGCTACGGTCGCAGTTTCGAATCCTGCCTCGGGCATGGATGTGTGTGATGTCCTTAGGTTAGTTGGGTTTAAGTAGTTCTAAGTTCTAGGGGACTGATGACCTCAGAAGTTAAGTCCCATAGTGCTCTGAGCCATTTGAACCATAACTTCAATATACAAATGTGAGTTCACTGAAATTTGTGGTAAGGCCTTACGGGACCAAATTGCTGAGGTCATCAGTCTCTAGGCTTACACACTACTTAATCTTACTTAAAATAACTTACGCTAAGGACAACACACACACCCATGTCTGAGGGAGGACTCGAAACTCCGACGGAGGAAGCCGCGCGGACCGTGACAAGACGCCCTAGACCGCGCGGCTACCCCGTGCGGCACTGTAAATTACACTCCTGGAAATGGAAAAAAGAACACATTGACACCGGTGTGTCAGACCCACCATACTTGCTCCGGACACTGCGAGAGGGCTGTACAAGCAATGATCACACGCACGGCACAGCGGACACACCAGGAACCGCGGTGTTGGCCGTCGAATGGCGCTAGCTGCACAGCATTTGTGCACCGCCGCCGTCAGTGTCAGCCAGTTTGCTGTGGCATACGGAGCTCCATCGCAGTCTTTAACACTGGTAGCATGCCACGACAGTGTGGACGTGAACCGTATGTGCAGTTGACGGACTTTGAGCGAGGGCGTATAGTGGGCATGCGGGAGGCCGGGTGGACGTACCGCCGAATTGCTCAACACGTGGGGCGTGAGGTCTCCACAGTACATCGATGTTGTCGCCAGTGGTCGGCGGAAGGTGCACGTGCCCGTCGACCAGGGACCGGACCGCAGCGACGCACGGATGCACGCCAAGACCGTAGGATCCTACGCAGTGCCGTAGGGGACCGCACCGCCACTTCCCAGCAAATTAGGGACACTGTTGCTCCTGGGGTATCGGCGAGGACCATTCGCAACCGTCTCCATGAAGCTGGGCTACGGTCCCGCACACCATTAGGCCGTCTTCCGCTCACGCCCCAACATCGTGCAGCCCGCCTCCAGTGGTGTCGCGACAGGCGTGAATGGAGGGACGAATGGAGACGTGTCGTCTTCAGCGATGAGAGTCGCTTCTGCCTTGGTGCCAATGATGGTCGTATGCGTGTTTGGCGCCGTGCAGGTGAGCGCCACAATCAGGACTGCATACGACCGAGGCACACAGGGCCAACACCCGGCATCATGATGTGGGGAGCGATCTCCTACACTGGCCGTACACCACTGGTGATCGTCGAGGGGACACTGAATAGTGCACGGTACATCCAAACCGTCATCGAACCCATCGTTCTACCATTCCTAGACCGGCAAGGGAACTTGCTGTTCCAACAGGACAATGCACGTCCGCATGTATCCCGTGCCACCCAACGTGCTCTAGAAGGTGTAAGTCTACTACCCTGGCCAGCAAGATCTCCGGATCTGTCCCCCATTGAGCATGTTTGGGACTGGATGAAGCGTCGTCTCACGCGGTCTGCACGTCCAGCACGAACGCTGGTCCAACTGAGGCGCCAGGTGGAAATGGCATGGCAAGCCGTTCCACAGGACTACATCCAGCATCTCTACGATCGTCTCCATGGGAGAATAGCAGCCTGCATTGCTGCGAAAGGTGGATATACACTGTACTAGTGCCGACATTGTGCATGCTCTGTTGCCTGTGTCTATGTGCCTGTGGTTCCGTCAGTGTGATCATGTGATGTATCTGACCCCAGGAATGTGTCAATAAAGTTTCCCCTTCCTGGGACAATGAATTCACGGTGTTCTTATTTCAATTTCCAGGAGTGTATTTAGTCTACTCAGATAGGAGAATTGGTCACGAAATGCTGGTGAGGTCTTTAAACGTAAAAGCGAGCAGCGCTCGTGGTGAGGAAAGTCGCCTTTCCCAGAGGGATGCTACAACTGCAGTACAGGATGACTAAGAATCAGTTTCTTCTATAGCAGTGTGGAGACATTTATGTAGAATCTGTCCATATGCATTTCTTGTGCTAGTATTATTAGTAACCCCTAGCTGTATTTCAAGTAGTGTTAGTGGACTTTGTGGAAAATCATCATCCTCCTGGCATGTCTGCACACTGTGTGACAAGTGGTTCATAAGGTGAGCAGCCGAAGCCTCGGTATAAGTTCGTGAAACACCTAGGAGCTGTTGCTTGTGATGTAGATGGGTGGAAAGACTGGGGACTCGTCTTCTCCCTCTTCAGCTTGGAGGCGTACGAAGGGAGGAAGAGCATGACCACTATCCAGTGACCTGCCTTCTCTGATGTGTCTAGCCTCCATTCCCCTCCCCCTCCAGTCCGTCATACCCACGGAACACGATTTATTCCTTAATACGGTTCAATCTCACTCAGTTGTCGTCCACACATTTAATATTTGTTCGTAACTCACTTCCTCCACCACCAAACATTAATTTTATACCATTAAAACATCTTTTTTTCTTAACCTGTGATTTTCTCCATCCCCTGAAACGCGGAAACTATTAGTCATAGAGAAAAAATGAATACATCCAATTTCGTACGAAATTTAATTTAGTTTAATTTTGTACTGGGTAATATTTTCGCTTGAAGCCGCATTTTGATAGTTGTGGCCCCCCCCCCCTCCCCCTCCCACCTTACCCCTCAAGCGTTTGATATAGGACGTCAGAAAAAAAACGGTTTTTCAAAAATATGTTCATTTTATAGTGTATATCTTTTTGAAGAGTTTGACATACAAAACATACTGTATATGCTCGAGAAAATGTAAGACATGCTATTTGGTCTCAAGTGTGCTAAAGTGCAGTGCCACGCCTCTTTACACTATCTTCTTCTATTGCGCTCATTGTATTTCTCTGTGTGGAATTCAAAAGTGTATATTTTGTAATGGAAGCCATCAAACCTTATTCACAACAGTGGTAACTAAAATGTGCTGTGGTGTGTCTCGTGCTTCCCGTCAGCCGATTTTTTTAAAAATCCCTCACAATTAATACTGGGTGGGATTACTTGTGACCAGAAGAATAAGAACTGTTCGGAAAATTTCAACTATTTATTGCCTATTAGCTAATAACTTTCTCTTTTTTGTGCGACATAAAATTAAATATAGGAAACATAAAAGCAATAAAGACAATAGACAAGCAAGACAGTACACATTTCTTCAATCCTTAGGTCCCAGCGTTTTTTTCTCTCTAATCTTGCTACAGCTTTTTACCGCTTTTTTCTGCGAAAGAATCTATTGCTTCACCAAAGTTCGTCGACCATTTTGCTACATGAAAAATCAAAATCTCGTTGTCCAATACTGAAAAAGCTGTTAATATGAATAGTACCCAAGACTACTTCGGGTCCTCGATTTGATTACGTCTATTTTGTCACTGTCCGCTAGATAAAATGAAATAACTGTTTCTGATATTGCAGCAATTGTAACACACGCCAAAAAAGCGAGATTGTTTAGGCGCAAATGGTCATCTTCATTTACCTCACTTACATAAATAACATGACAGAATACAATTCACGAAGTACAAACATGAAATACCTATTAGGCGTACTACGAGCAAAAGGTTTTATGTTAGGAAACAGTTTTACATTTCATTCATATGCTCCAGTTTCTCAAGTATGAGATCGAAAAGTAGTAGCAGTACGAAATTTTTATACAAATTTGGAATCGTCATATTCTTCCATATAATTTGTGCGATGTCCCCATTTCTTCTACTTCCTCGTTCATCAAACACTCTCATCATCACTAATTCTATAATTATTTCCACCATTGTCAAAACTTATTCTCCGATTAACTTCCCTAACACTACCAGAATCATCATTCCAGTTACCGCGCAATAATTCTCTGGTTAGGCGTAATTACGTGTTCGTACAACGCGTTTGCCATGCTATTCCGACTACAGAATTAAGCGGTTGCTAATCACGGACTATACAAGTTCCCCTTGGTAATGTAGTGATCAAACAAAAATTTTCTGTGAAAATGTCATTGTCATTTTTGTGGATACACGAAGAAGATAATATGTAATTATTTTTTCCATACTCCGCAAGCCACCTGACGGTGTGTGGTGGAGGGTACCTTGAGTACCTCTATCGGTTCTCCCTTCTATTCCAGTCTCGTATTGTTCGTGGAAAGAAGGATTGTCGGTATGCCTCTGTGTGGGCTCTAATCTCTCTGATTTTATCCTCATGGTCTCTTCGCGAGATATACGTAGGAGGGAGCAATATACTGCTTGACTCTTCGATGAAGGTATGTTCTCGAAACTTTAACAAAAGCCCGTACCGAGCTACTGAGTGTCTCTCCTGCAGAGTCTTCCACTGGAGTTTATCTATCATCTCCGTAACGCTTTCGCGATTACTAAATGATCCTGTAACGAAGCGCGCTGCTCTCCGTTGGATCTTCTCTATCTCTTCTATCAACCCTATCTGGTACGGATCCCACACTGCTGAGCAGTATTCAAGCAGTGGGCGAACAAGCGTACTGTAACCTACTTCCTTTGTTTTCGGATTGCATTTCCTTAGGATTCTTTCAATGAATCTCAGTCTGGCATCTGCTTTACCGACGATCAACTTTATATGATCATTCCATTTTAAAACACTCCTAATGCGTACTCCCAGATAATTTATGGAATTAACTGCTTCCAGTTGTTGACCTGCTATTTTGTAGCTAAATGATAAGGGATCTATCTTCCTATGTATTCGCAGCACATTACACTTGTCTACATTGAGATTGAATTGCCATTCCCTGCACCATGCGTCAATTTGCTGCAGGTCCTCCTGCATTTCAGTACAATTTTCCATTGTTACAACCTCTCGATACACCACAGCATCATCTGCAAAAAGCCTCAGTGAACTTCCGATGTCATCCACCAGGTCATTTATGTATATTGTGAATAGCAAAGGTCCTATGACACTCCCCTGCGGCACACCTGAAATCACTCTTACTTCGGAAGACGTCTCTCCATTGAGAATGACATGCTACGTTCTGTTATCTAGGAACTCCTGAATCCAATCACACAATTGGTCTGATAGTCCATATGCTCTTACTTTGTTCATTAAACGACTGTGGGGAACTGTATCGAACGCCTTGCGGAAGTCAAGAAACACGGCATCTACCTGTGAACCCGTGTCTATGGCCCTCTGAGTCCCGTGGACGAATAGCGCGAGCTGGGTTTCACATGACCGTCTTTTTCGAAACCCATGCTGATTCCTACAGAGTAGATTTCTAGTCTCCAGAAAAGTCATTATACTAGAACATAATACGTGTTCCAAAATTCTACAACTGATCGACGTTAGAGATATAGGTCTATAGTTCTGCACATCTGTTCAACGTCCCTTCTTGAAAACGGGGATGACCTGTGCCCTTTTCCAATCCTTTGGAACGCTACGCTCTTCTAGAGACCTACGGTACACCGCTGCAAGAAGGGGGGCAAGTTCCTTCGCGTACTCTGTGTAAAATCGAACTGGTATCCCATCAGGTCCAGAGGCCTTTCCTCTTTTGAGCGATTTTAATTGTTTCTCTATCCCTCTGTCGTCTATTTCGATATCTACCATTTTGTCATCTGTGCGACAATCTAGAGAAGGAACTACAGTGCAGTCTTCCTCTGTGAAACAACTTTGAAAAAAGACATTTAGTATTTCGGCCTTTAGTCTGTCATCCTCTGTTTCAGTGCCATTTTGGTCACAGAGTGTCTGGACATGTTGCTTTGATCCACCTACCGCTTTGACATAAGACCAAAATTTCTTTGGATTTTCCGCCAAGTCAGTACATAGAACTTTACTTTCGAATTCGTTGAACGCCTCTCGCATAGCTCTCCTCACACTACATTTCGCTTCGCGTAATTTTTGTTTGTCTGCAAGGCATTGGCTATGTTTATGTTTGCTGTGAAGTTCCCTTTGCTTCCGCAGCAGTTTTCTAACTCGGTTGTTGTACCACGGTGGCTCTTTTCCATCTCTTACGATCTTGCTTGGCACATACTCATCTAACGCATAATGTACGATGGTTTTGAACTATGTTCATTGATCCTCAACACTATCTGTACTTGAGACAAAACTTTTGTGTTGAGCCATTAGGTACTCTGAAATCTGCTTTTTGTCACTTTTGCTAAACAGAAAAATCTTCCTACCCTTTTTAATATTTCTATTTGCGGCTGAAATCATCGATGCCGTAACCGCTTTATGATCGCTGATTCCCTGTTCTGCGTTAACTGTTTCAAATAGTTCGGGTCTGTTTGTCACCAGAAGGTCTAATATGTTATATGTTTCAAATAGTTCAGGTCTGTTTGTCACCAGAAGGTCTAATATGTTATCGCCACGAGTCGGTTCTCTGTTTAACTGCTCAAGGTAGTTTTCAGATAAAGCACCTAAAAGAATTTCACTGGATTCTTTGTTCCTGCCACCCGTTATGAACGTTTGAGTCTCCCAGTCTATATACGGCAAATTAAAATCTTCACCCAGAACTATAACATGGTGGGGAAATCTACTCGAAATATTTTCCAAATTATCCTTCAGGTGTTCAGCCACAACAGCTGCTGAGCCAGGGGGCCTATAGAGACATCCAATTACCATGTCTGAGCCTGCTTTAACAGTGACCTTCACCCAAATTATTTCACATTTCGGATCTCCGTCAATTTCCTTCGATACTATTGCACTTCTTATCGCTATAAACATGCCTCCCCCTTCACTGTCCAGCCTGTCTCTGCGGTATACATTCCAATCTGAGTTTAGGATTTCATTGCAGTTTACGTCTGGTTTCAGCCAACTTTCTGTCCCTAGTACTGTACGGGCGTTGTGACCGTTTATTAATGAGAGCAGATCTGGGACCTTTCTATAGACGCTCCTGCAGTTTACTATTAGCACATTAATATTGTTATTCCCTGTTGCATTTTGCGTACTCCTACCTTGCCGCGTCTCAGGAGGCGTCTTGTCGGGCCTAGGGAGGGAATTCTCTAACCTAAAAAACCCCCATGTGCACTCCACACGTACTCCGCTACCCTTGTAGCCGCTTCCGGCGTGTAGTGCACACCTGACCTATTCAGGGGGACCCTACATTTCTCCACCCGATAGTGGAGGTAGAGAAATTTGCACCCCAGATGTCCGCAGAATCGTCTGAGCCTCTGGTTTAAGCCTTCCACTCGGCTCCAAACCAGAGGACCGCGATCGGTTCTGGGAATGATACTACAAATAGTTAGCTCTGATTCCAACCCGCGAGCGAGGCTTTCCGCCTCCACCAATTCCGCCAACCGCCTGTACGAACTGAGGATGACCTCTGAACCCAGATGGCAGGAGTCATTGGTGCCGACATGAGCAACAATTTGCAGTCGGGTGCATCCAGTGCTCTCTATCGCCGCCGGTAGGGGCTCCTCCACGACTCGGATGAGACCCGCCGGCAAGCAGACAGAGTGAACACTGGCCTTCTTCCCCGACCTTTCCGCTGTTTCCCTAAGGGGCTCCATCACCCAACTAACGTTGGAGCTCCCAATCACTAATAAACCCCTCCCCCCATGTGACTGCTCGGACCTTGCTGAAGGAGCAGTCACATGTCCACTCACAGGCAGAGCGGGCGATGCCACACGGCCAGCCTACACATTGACCCTCCGCCTCGTGCGCCGCGAACGCCGCTGAACCCGCCACTCCCCTTGGGGAGAGGGTGGCCCAACCACGCCCGGTACCCGCGAAGATGTCTCGACAGCAGGGACGGTGGGTGAAGCATGTAACACCTGGGGTGTACCTTGCGACGCACCAGACTCCCCACTGCCGCTACACTCTGAGGCAGCAGCCTGAAGACGGCTGACCGCGGCCATCAACACGCTCAGCTGTTCGCGAACAGTGGCCAGCTCCTCCTGCGTCCGTACACAGCAGTCACACATCCTATCCATCCTAAGGAATCAATTTACTGAAGAGGGTTAATCAACATTTAACTAGACCGCTAATTCACTAAAGGCGGCTGTTTATTGACTAAACTGTGGTTGCTAGCCACTTCTTGTAGAAAACAATGAAAATAGCACTACCTGCCTCTGGACTGTATTGAAAACAAACACTAGCACTACTGGCACTATAGTTGACTAAAGGGACTCTCTCTGACTGTATTCAAAACAAACACGAAATCTATGGAACACTATTAATAGCACCCGACAATTAAAGCTTCCTAAAAGCAAAAACACACGGAAGAAGAAATGACAAGTAAGAAAAATACAGTTAATACTTAAATTAAGGTAGCTCGCTGCACAGCAGACGTGAAGCGGACGGCGGTTAGGACGACACTGACACTATTGGCAATATGTTACTTGTTTCTTTCGACTCTGGTAGTCTGAAACTATGGATTTCGCAAATAATTATAAAAATGCTCTCATTTGCACACCCAATCAATCACATAAACTGACAGCCGTTGGTATTCAACTGTTCGGGTTTATTCGGCTCAGCTCATACAGCCCCATGCCCTTTTGTCTGCGGGAAGTTTTTCACTTCTAGATGCAACAGGGAGTCCCCTGGCAGAGATATCACCTATACTATGGGTGTATTGAACAATCAACTTATGATTCGTTCAGAAACCAACTTAGAATGTGTTCAAAAATATTCAAAACCCAGCAAGGATGCGTTTCAAAATTATATGAACAATCGATAGACCAATGTGCTAGGCGCTTTGTGAAACAAGGTTTTTTCTTCATGAAAATGTATCTGGCACTCCTTGAAATTGCCACCCGGGGCAGATACTCTGGGACAAAAACTTGATAGTGGCGCCCTCCCCCCTCACTCAAGCGTTTGAGACAGGACGTAAAAAAAAAAAAATTTCAAAAATATATTAATTTTGTAGCGTACATCTTTCTGAAGAGTTTGATATATCGCTCGACTAGAGTGGCCAGCATGTTCTCCAGATATGAACCCTATTGAACATGCCTGGGATAGTATAGGGTTCTGGCAAACATTTTCTGTCAAAATTTCATTTTCTTGGATACACCGAGAAGATTATATGTAATCTTTCTTATCTGTTGTTCCTGTTAGTCGTTTTTTCCACTCTGGTTGTCTGAATCTATGGATTTCCTAATAATTATACCATATCTATGTTCATCATTTGCACACCCAATCAACCATATAAACAGCGATTTGCATTCACCCGTTTGGGTGTATTGTGCCCAGCTTGTGTAGCCCCATCCCCTTTTGCCTGTGGGAAAGTTTTTTATTTCTAGATGTGACAGGGAACTCCTGGCAGAGACATCACATACACTATGGATGCATTGAAAATTCAACTTATAATTTGTTCAGAAATAAACTTACAATGCATACACCAATGTTCAAAAGCCAGCTGAGTTAATGTATTTGACATGTATGCTTTATGCCACCCTTAATAAACTCTACAGTGCTGAAGTACCCTCACTGTGCTAAATGAACATGAAAATCAATGTCAAACGCACTACATGCATACTGAAGTACAGGACAAGTTTAAGGCCCAAATGACAGAACCCATAATTCGGTGAACCAAACTGAGAGAGATACCAGTCCCCCCCCCCCCCCCCCACAAAGTGCAAGATTTGTGTACAGTGCCTATCTTCATTAGTAGCAAAAACTGCCACAGGTGCAATGTACTAAGGAAATGACTGGTGGTGGTGGGGGGGGGGGGGGGGGGGGGGGGAGGTAGCTTGTGTTGAAAAATGTTTTTGATCCAGCCTTGCCGAAGGCATACTACAGACAGATGGAGCGGAATGATGCTACTGGAGTCATGTAGTGCTCCTTCCTGCTGCACAAAACTCCACCATCTGCCTTCTGATATGCAGATGACTACAGAAGTGACACATCTCGGCCGTGTTCTAAGGGTGAAGTCTCCGATGTTAGGAACATTATTACAGGCACCAAATAGGGCTACCCAGATTAGTGATTGTTTCTGAATGTCTATCACGCCAATCACTCATTTTTCTTGGGAGGCAAAGAGACTGGAAGACAGGTTGTTCTGTACCTGTTGTACATCATATCATTTATGGGCCAATAACATACACTACAACACTATGTAGGATCAGTATTAAAATGACATACGAACTATCAAAATTGGTAGTCAAGCAGTTTGATGTAGCTGTTCTCATTCAATATATCTGTCATCTTAACTAAATGATTCACTTCTGTGTCATTACAACAGCATCAAAGCTTCCTCCAGTGTTATTTTTTTCACGCAGTAGTCCCATCACACTTCCTGAGGTAAAGCGTATTCCCAGTCAGCTGTGTATTTAATGATGAGATGCTCCAGACATTCACATGTGGCCTCAACTCTATGGGTGGGGGCAGGGGTTGGCGGCTGGAAGCAGGGAGTAAACTTCAGTGCAATGTTAAACTGTTTTTAGACACCAACTTTGTTTGAAACTATTTATTTATTGTGAAGAGGTAGTCAATAAATGTGAAAGCAAGCTATACTGTCAATCTGCATCAGTGATTTCTTCTTGGTAAATCACTGAAGTAACATTTTTTGTGTTAAAAGTATTTCCTATTAAATAATTCAAGAAAGGCCCAGTTATTTATGTTGGTTCTCATCGTGTTTTGTAACAGAACAGTTATTTTATTTCCTCTTAAATTTATTTTTGTATGTACATATTGCATTTTCTCCGACTTTGAGACACCCATCAGTGTATTCAAAAACTGGCAGAACAGTTTTGACAATGACAGAAACCAAAGAGCAGTGGTAAAATAGCAGCAGTAGCAACAATCATTTAGTTTGTTCAGTGTGTGACATTGCAAGCAGTAAGCAGTACATGTAAACTGACTGAGCAATGGGGGGTTTTAGTTGAGCAGCATATAGAGGGCAGATTGCAAGATGATGGCCTAGCCAGGGAGCTAAATGAGGACCCTGTGGCTGCAGAGTGCCAGAGGATAACATCCTGTTTCTTCTTTATTAAAATGCTCAAGAGAGGTAATCAAGCATTGGAAAATGCATGGGGAACTTCATGCTTTCATGTATGCAATTGAGGTACCACAGAAATTCCAGTAGGATTTCTTCGCCAAGTGGCACAAAGGCGTCATCCTCATAACAGTGCGGTGAGATGAGAAAAGTCATGGGACATCTCCCAATATTTTGTCAGACCTCCTTTTGCCCAGCCTAATGCAGTAATAATAATAATAATAATAATTTTATTGTCGTTCAGCTGATAACAGCAATAGACAAAGTCAAGAGCATATATTTCTACATAAACTACTATATCGATGTAAATTGGCTTACATAAAATAGGTACACGTTAGAATACAGTATTTTCATCTTCAAAGAATTCATCAATGGTGTAGTAGCTTGTATAATTTAGCTTTAAAGATATTTACAGGCAGTTCTGTAAAGTCAGCACTTAGTCTATTAAACATCCTTGGTCCAAGAACTAGGTAAGAGTTAAGCGATTTTGATAATCTATGATATGGTACGTCTACAAATATTCTGTTTCTAGTATTATGGCTATGAATATCACTTCTCAACACAAAATTAGACACATTGTTTCTAATGTACATTAAAACATTGTTGATGAATAAGTTTACTACTGTAAGACACTGCAATTTAATAAACAGAGGTTTACAATGTTCTGTGTTATCAGAATCCGTTATTATTCTTATTCCTTTCTTCTGTAAAAGTAAAATGTCATTTACATGACAGCTACTACCCCACAGTAAAATTCCATAAGAGATGATGCTTTGGAAGAAATCAAAACATGCTGATCTCACATAGTCACTGGGAACATGTCTTTTTAAATTTCTAATTAGATAAATAACTCTTGAAAGCCTAGCCAATATATTTTTAATGTGTGGTTCCCACGTCAAATTATTGTCAATAGTAACACCTAAAAATTTAACAGTTTCTAGTTCCTGGTAGTTAGGAATCTCTTTGAGGCTAAAGTAAAGTGTCTGGGTTTTGTTTTCATTTAGCAAGAAGCCATTAGCTTTGAACCATAATGAGGACTGAGCAAGCGTATTTTCGGTCAGTGTTTTCAGTGTACCTAGATCAGAGCTTTTATGTAGAAAAGTTGTGTCATCAGCATACAGTATTGTATGAGAATTTATGAATAAGGGAAGGTCATTAATCCTTAGTATAAACAGTAAAGGTCCAAGCACTGACCCTTGAGGCACTCCGTACCTAACATTAACCAAATGTGATTTCTCCCTACCAATGTACACAACTTGTTGACGGTTCTCTAGAAAAGACCTGAACATATTTATACTGTTGTCATGAAAACCATAGTAAACTAGCTTATTCAGCACAGTGTCATGCTCTACACAGTCAAAGGCTCTGCTCAGGTCACAAAATGTAGCCTGGGCATAGTCCCTAGCGTCAAACACATCTAGGACTAATTTTACGAGGGAGTCCATTGCATTCGTTGTGGATTTACCTTTCCAAAATCCAAACTATTTATCACTAATTATATTTAGTTTACCCAAGTAGGCACTAACTTGCTCATACATAATCGTTTCTAAAATTTTTGAAAAAACTGGGGTTATGGATATAGGTCTGTAACTAGCGGGATAGTTCTTTTCCCCTTTTTTGTATATGGGTAAAACTCTAGAAATTTTTAGTACGTCGGGGAACTTACTTTCAACTAGGCATTTGTTAACACAAAAGGTTAAAGGATAAATCACACAATCAATAACATCTTTCAACAAATTACATTACATATCTTAGTAATCAACACTAACTGAAGGTTTGAAATTTTTCACTATTTTTAGGATATTATTTGGGCTCACTTCTGTGAAAGTGAAGGTGCTTGGGGGAAGCTTTTCAAAGCAGCTGTCCATAATACTAAGTGCATTTTCAGGTGGTTTGATTATTGAACTACTAATTTCTTCAATGGACTGAATGCAATATTTATTAAATTCTTCTGGGGTAATGGCAATTTCCTCTTTTTGTTTAGTTTGTGCAATGGAGTTTATTACACTCCAGGCCTTCTTGCATTTATTGTTAGATTTTTCAATGTTTACTATGTTATGCAGTTTCTTTGCTTCATTTATTGCCTTCCTATACTTGAATTTAGGTTTAGCATACAGGTCTTTATATAGTTCTGATTTACTGGTTTTGTACAGACTAGAATACAGCATAACAGTATTTTTCAGTTGCCCTAACTGTCGAGTATACCATTCCTTCCTTTTCCTTTTCTTGTAATTACTACTAATATTCACTGTACATTTTTTCAGAGGGATGTTATTTTCAAATACATTTAAAAAGACGGAGAAAAACTTTGTGAATACAATATCAGCTGAACAGTGTTGAAGCCTAATAAAACACGTGTCCCAACTGAAATAAGTGAGGGCATATCTAAACCTATCCATCCTCTCTCTGCTCACTAGTCTAGTAATCACAGTTTTAGATTCTAGTTTGGTGCAGTCTGAAGTTACATTATTAAGACTAAGATATACTGCATCATGGTCTGAGAAAGGGAAACAAATTACATCAGTGGACATACAAGTTCTCTTAATATTTGTAAATATATTGTCTAGACAGGATGAGCCTCTTGTAGGTTTGCAGTTAACATCGTACAGGTTAAATTGTCAAAGCACATTTTTGAGCTCTGTCACAGTTTTCTGTCCTGCAGGACATCAAAACTTAAATTGATATCCCCTCCAATGACAACATTGTATTTTTTCCATTTCGGTATACATATGTACATTAAGAGTTCCTCAAGTTTCTCCAGAAAGATATGAGGGTCACCACTAGGTGGCCTGTACACTACTACTACCATTAGCTTAAGGCTCTCAATTACTACACCTGACATTTCAAAATGCATTTCATCACAGAGGGTATTGAGATCTATTCTGTCACAGTTTGGTGCAAGAGGTGCTTTTGCATATATTGCTACCCCACCACGCAAGTGCTGTTTTCTGCAATAGCAACTAAGTAGTGTGTAATCATCCTATACTTTGTACCCAAGCTCATCCTCTTTACACCAATGTTCACTTAAACATACAATATCTATCACGTTTTCATTTGAAAATTCGTTGACAATTAAGTTTTTATCTGCTGTGCCCTGAATATTGAGGTAGCATATTTTAAACTCTACTTTAGGCATTTAATTTTTGACATATTCTCTTAGTTGACATGACCTACTGTTACTGCATGAAAGTTGACCAGGTTGTTTCCTTATGTTACTCGAACACCCAACCTGGTCTATGTATACAAGTTTTTTGTCATCTCAGTTGAAACATAGTCCAAACACATTACTGGTCTTTTTTCCTTCTCTAGCTTCTCCAATACTATTCCAATAATTGTATCATTTAAAACACGTTTACCTAGATAACTGAAATGTTGACCATGCTTGGTATGCCATTCTCTGCTACAACTACTGGTGTTAATTAAGGAAACATTCTTAAAGTGCTTACAGATAGCTTTGTACTCCTTGTTTGTCTGTTCCACTTCCTTATTCACACATGACCACTGGGGCAAATCACGTCGAAGTGGCACATTAACAACAACCACGTTGGTGTGGGTTAACATTCCGAGAGTCTTCTTCAGTGTCGAAGTAGCAATCTTCCTTTCGTTTCTGCTGACGTCGTTCGCTCCGGCCATTAACACTACAAAGTCTCTGTCTGCGAGGCCTGTGCTTTCTTTCTTGATTGATGTTGAAACATCTCATAAACCAGCTCCTGATTTAACGGTACCTTCTATTTCAAACTCGTTAATCACACGAGTACCTAATGTGGCATGGTCTCAACAAGATGTTGGAAGTACCCTGCAGAAATATGGAGTCATCCTGCCTCTATAGCCATTCATAATTGTGAAAGCATTGCTGGTTCAGGATATTGTTCATGAATTGACCTCTGAATTGTCCCATGAATGTTCAGTGTGTGGCCAAATCATTTGCTTGAATTCTCCAGAATGTTCTTCAAACCAGCCACAAACAGTTGTGGTCCATTGACATGGCAGATTGTCACCCATAAAAATTCCACCATTGATTGGGAACATGAAGTCTGGGAATAGCTGCAAATGGTCTCCAAGTAACCAAACATAATCATTTCCAATCAACGATAAATTCAGTTTGACCAGAGGACCCAGTCCATTCCATGTAAACATACCCCACAGCGTTATGGAGACACCACCAGCTTGCAGAGTGCCTTGTTGACAACTTGGGTCCCTGGCTTTATGGGATCTGCTCCACATTCAAACCATATCATCAGCCCTTACCAACTGAAAGCAGGACACAACTGACCAGGCCACAGTTTTCCAGTCATCTAGGGTCCAACCACTATTGTCATGAGTCTGAGAGAGGCACTGCAGATGATGTCATGCTGTTAGCAAAGGCACTCACATTGGTCGGCTGCTGCCGAGGTCCAGTAATACCAAATTTTGCAGCACTGTTCTAATCGATATGTTCATCATACATCCCTCGTTGATTGCTGCAATTATTTCACTCAGACTTACTTGTCTGTTAGCACTAATAATTCAAAGCAAATGTAACTGCTCTCGGACACTAAGTGAAGGCCGTCAGACACTTTGTTGTCCCTAATGAGAAATTTGGTATTTTCAGTACACTCCTGACACTGTGGATCTTGGAATATTGAATTCCCAAACGGCTTCTGAAATGGAATGCCCCATGTATCTAGCTCCAAACTATCACATGACTTTTGTCATCTCAGTGTATAAGGACTTTGATTGAGATAAGCGATTTCAAATGGCAGTTACTGGAGCCAGGGGAAAACCCATTGATACCCTTCCTATCTGTCCATAAGTCTTGAAACTAAATGACAGTGACTGTATGTTGAAGCAAGCTGTACTGTGTCATCATGCTTCTCCAGCAGCTATCAGGGATGTTCTAGTGGGACCCACATGAAGTGCAATGTGATTTCAAAGTCAACTGCCAGATCTCTCCTTCCTTACTGCATATTTTAAAACAATGACACAAATTTTGTTGAGTCCTCAACATGGTGGGGACAGTGCCCCATCAGTAGCTTGAGTAGCTTCACTACATTCTTTTGCCAGATAACAGGTTGGAGATGGTATTTATTAGTTGTAAATAAAAATATATGAAAATCTAATGAACAGAGAGTGGCTTTTTACTGTCACCTTTGTGCATGCATAGCATTTCAATACTAGGAAACATGCGCTGTTTGACAGTCTCCTGAAACCTCACTGGTACATCACACTGAAATGTGCCTGTCAAGAAAATGGCTCAAAACAATCAGAACTATCAATTACTACAACTGTATGCTGCAAGCAACTTTCTGATGTGAGGTGGAGGATACTTCATTTATTTCTGTGACTTCCTCCTTTTTCTGTTGTAGTCACATTTGGTGCATTGAAATCTCTGTGAATTTACACTCATAGTCAGAGATATTGTAATGACATTACTGTCACTAATTACCTATTCTGTGTTAAGTGAATCAGAATGGGACTATTTGTAACCAGCAGGTCTATGACATTACCCTTGTGTCCAAGATGGCGCCGAATGAAACTTTGTTCTGTAACTATGTCTCAGTTTCCTTAAAAAGTGATAGTGATGCGTGTAAAATCTGCGTAAAAAAGGTAAAGAGAGGTATCCTATGCATCCAGTGCAGGTCGTGGTATCACGGCAAATGTGTTAAAGTGAATCTAAAATAGACGAACATGACTGGACATGCCGTCAGTGCATTGTGAGTGTCACGAAAAACGAGGTAATGGGAACGATAAAATCAAAAGAAAAAATAATAAGTGTGCTTACAGATGATTTAATGACTATAAATACGAAATATGAAGAACTTCGGCAGAAATATCAAGAACTGGAAACGAAATACAAAGAGATAGAGCGAGATCATCGTCTAGCACAAGACAGTGTTGTTAACCGTCGTTCTGCGCAAAAAACGTGGCGTGTGCCGAAAAAAACAAATAAACAGACTGTGAGTACAGTTCCGGCGATACCGCTATCAAAATAAATTCACAGGACTAGACGAAGACTGTGATAAGACAACGAACAATAACGAACAAAAATCAGTAACGAAACTTCCAAGCGAGTGCACAGTCAAGAAAACATCTAATACGAAAAATAAACCAGTGAACATCAAACGAGTTGTTGTACTTGGTGATAGCCACAGCAAGAAAATTGCCGAAAAAATAAATGAATACAGTACGTTATTCACGTTAACATGTATGACGAAGCCCAGTGCACCTTTGACTGAGATAGTTAAGAGCAGCAACTCACTTAATGAGCTATCTAAGAATGATGCCATCATAATCATGGGTGGAAGTAATGATGTATACAGAAATGAGGGTAAAAATGCGACCCAGTGTTTAAAAACTACATTACTTGATCTGAAAGTTCCGAACATCGTAGTTCTAGCTTGCCTCACAGATACGACCTGCAAGACAATTCCATTGTAAATCTGGAGCTTGCAAAAGTAAACAGACAGTTCTACAAAATATGCAAGTCCCAGCAAAATGTAACATTTTTTGATCTTCCTGATGGAAGAGATTTGTTTACGAAACATGGACTACATTATAATAATGCTGGCAAGTCATACGTTGACAAAATTCTAGTGAAATTAATACAAAAAGATGACGATGTTGCAAGACAACCAATTGCCATGCAACCAGTTTCGACCAAGGAAATGGAAAAAAGGGATAACAACTTCAAAATCACACACATAGTCGCAACCACAGCACCAGCTCAAACAGGAACATCACGTCAAGATGATGAGACGGTGCCAGAACCAACCTCAGAAGATACAGCAGAGATTGCAATTATCGTCAAGAAAACTGTACCTACTCATCATCCAGATGCTCACACACAAGGAAACTGATGAAGGGGGCCAATTCTTTCCGAGTTTGGCCCAATACAACGAATCCAGAACGAGCAGTCAACACTCAGGTGGACGTTCCATTACTTTATAGTCAAATTAGTTTTAAAGGCCCTCTACCTAATAATATATTCAGTAGTAATTTCATTATGCACTTAAACATCAGAGGTCTGTCTGAAGGAATGACCAGGAAGATTTATGATATAGAAATTTTACTAGAAAGTGTGAAACAACCTGTGAAAGTAATATTCCTTAATAAACATTGGCTAAAATCTGAAAATATGAGTCTCCTGAATAAACTCACAGGCTATAAACTGGCTACCAGCTTTTGTAGGACCAATGGGTATGGAGGCTCTTGCATACTAGTTCATTCCACGCTAGACCATGATATCCGACAGAATTTTCGCCATCTGAATGAAGAAGGTACATTTGAAAGTTGTTGTATAGAACTTAAAGAGTATAACATACTAATTATCAGCATATATCGCACCCCTGGGTACCATATAAGCTCTGTATTTTTAGATAAGTTTGATACATTGCTACATAAATTAAAAAGTGAGAAACTGTACAAGAAAGTGGTTATATGTGCTGACTTCAACATAGATGTAAGGACTGATGACAAATTTTCTTCACACTTAAAGAACCTGGTAGCCACAAATGGGCTAAATCTCAATTTTGATCAGTACACAAGAATTACAGCAACCTCTGCAACTTGTATTGACAATATTGTAAGTAGTTATAATTATTATGTAAAAAAAAGTTTCCTCTAGATTTAGGAGTATCAGACCATAAAGCGCTATTTGTATCACTACCGAAGCAAAATTCAGTCTGCACAACGAAAAGATGTAGGAATTTCAGTCAAGAAAATATGGAAGTATTTTGCAAAAAACTAAGCCAAACCAATTGGACAGTCAGCAAACACACTTCCACAAGTGACAATTACAATAACTTTTTAACTGAATTCTTGAGTATATTCAATGAACGCTTCCCTTTTGTAACAGTGAGGACCAGGTCCCAAAAAAGTAGATCCTGGGTAACAAAAGGAATTAGAGTGTCTAGTGCTACTAAGAGGAAACTGCATATGGAGGCAAAAGTAAATCGAAGCCCTCAATTTCTTAAGTATGTAAGCACATACAAAAAAAAAAAAAAAACCTTTGACAAAATAGTTAAACTAGCAAAATATACTGCGAATAATAACTTCATTTCAAATGCAAAAAACAAATCAAAAGCTGTTTGGTCTGTTAGAAGAAGCGAAGTTGGCAGGGAAAATGCCCTTCTAAAACAGTGATAAATGGTAGAGCTGTTACAGAACCCAGTGCCATTTGTGAATCATTCAATGACTTTGTCATAAACTGTAACAAATTTGGTGGCTGTTCACCACCAAAAACAAAGCCCAGTATGACAGACAGCAATTGCCCATGCTTTAAGTTTTCTCATGTTTCCATCTCAGATGTCATCAAAATCATAACGTCCCTAAAAAATTCAAAATCTGCGGGGTGGGATGAGGTCCCCACTGAAATAATAAAAATAGTCCGTCACAGTATTGCATATCCACTCTCTTTCATAATCAACCAATCTTTTGATGAGGGATGTTTCCCAAATCGATTAAAATATGCAGAAATTCGGCCCATACATAAAAAAGGCAAACAAGATGAATTGGGCAACTATAGGCCAATCTCACTGTTACCAATTTTCTCAAAAATATTTGAAAGAGCTGCATGTGATCAGATAGAAAATTACAATTCATCTAACAGCATTATCTTAGGCAATCAATATGGTTTCAGAAAAGGCCGCAGCACAATCCATGCAATAAATGAATTAGTCACAAAAAAAAGTCAGCAGATGTCTTGGTGACAGACTGTGTGTGTCAGGCATCTTTTGTGACCTGCCCAAAGCCTTCGACACAGTAAATAATGACCTGCTTCTCCAAAAATTGTCACGCTATGGTTTTCAAGACAAATCTCTTAGCTGGATGTCATCATACTTGGCAAACAGAAAGCAAATGGTACTTATTAACATCAACGGCAAGAAATTTCTTTCTGGCTGGAAATACATTCAATTAGGTGTTCCACAATGTTCAATATTAGCGCCACTGCTTTTTCTGTATTATATTAATGATATGCCATGTCAGGTCCAGTCTGATACTATCCTCTGTAGTCTGTTGTAAAAATGAGGTAGACCTAATTCGTCATATTGAACAAACACTTGGGGAAGTTGAGGCATGGGTCAAAAACAATAACTTAACATTAATTTTTACAAAAACAGAAATTGTTCATTTCACCACAAAAGAATCTGCGCAGTCAATAAGTGAAATAAGGTATATGGACAAAAAATTAGAGACTGCAGACTGTGTCAAATTCCTTGGTGTATTAGTCAATAAAAATCTGTTATTGAGTCACCATGTGGACAACAGACTGGGTCGACTAAATAGCCTTGTATATATTATGAATATCTTGAATAGTATTACTGATTTAGCTGTAAGAAAAATTGTAAACAATGCATATTTTGTTTCAGTCATTAGGTATAGTATAATTTTCTGGGGGTCTGAAAAAACAAATTTACTTACAGCTTTTAGAGTACAAAAAAGAATCATCCGAGCAATGGTTGGAGCAAAACCAAAGCAACATTGTAAACCTTTATTTGTAAAACTAGATCTAATAGCATTCCAAGCATATACATGTATGAAACTCTCACTTTCACAAAAAGAAACCCACAACTTTTTGAGGGCAACTTCTTCTTGCATCAATATGATACTAGTTAGAAGATTACATGAGTGGCAACAATGCATTATAATTGTAATTAAAATACCTCTTTGAAGATGTTACACCATGTATATTATTAGTTTATTGTCTATTTTTAGTATTATTATTATATATAGTGTAAAACTGTCAAGTCACCTATATGTCAAAATCTTTGATTGTATAAGGCATGTTATGTAATAATAAAAATTGAATTGAATTGAATTGAAAACTGAGTATCTAACTGCTGAAGATAAGTTTTGGTACGGTATTTAGAGCAAGATCACAGGACCCACACTCCTACTGTTAATATATTATCAGTAAATGTTCTGCCAACGTAGCTGCTGAATCAGAAGGTTTGAAAAAGCACCCAATTTATGTGCTTGATTCTCTTTCAACGTTGTCCAGATTATTTCAAAAATGGAATCTAAACTAACTTCACCAAATATTATTGCCTTATTTATACCTGTAAACATGTCTTTCTTTGTGATATACATACCAGTCATAATTAACCAAATTTGTTGCAATTCCTTTGCAGTACAGCACAGTGTTCAGTTTGTGACAAAGCAAGCTGGGATCTCTTTACTTCCTCTCTTGTTTTGCCATCTGCTCCCTTAAACTCATTTCTTTCATTTTTGACTAATTACTATTAACATACATGAATATAATCTGCATTTTCATAAAAGAGAAAGATTGGCCCTCAGTCTTAAAGAACATAAAACGAGATCTAATTTTGAGCTTAGTTTGTGTATGTAATCATTTTCTTAATTTATTTTGACTATTCCTATTTAATATATTTTATTAGAAGGTGAAATCAGTAATTGGTTCATGACATAAATTCTATTGTTGACTTAGAAACAAATATAAATTCTTTAATAATTATATACATTTGGAAGAAGAACTACTAGTATTCTTCAAGTATTTATTTCGCTCTATTTGAAAACATATTAGCAAAACCAGCCCTTAATTAGTTTCAAAATAATTACCAGGTTTGTCAAAAGTATTGTTTGTATAACTATATCTGTTAATTTCATTATTTAAACAAATAATTTGGCCTGACCTTTGTGATTGAAGGAACTGTTAAAGAGGAGGAATCTTTCGATATATTAAGTTAATTGAATTATGTTTTAATTGTAATTTCTGGAAATTAAACATCAAACAATGTGTAGTTTCAATATCCATTATTGTGAGGATATATAAAGACCCGACTTTTGGTCCCGAGACAGTCAGTCCATGGCTGATTTTGAGACGAGAAACCTGTATTGGTTAGGTCATCAGCAATGCATCAATTTAATGGTGAAATAAGTGTAACACAAATAGGCCATGTGTTAAAATAATGACAATGTCTGTTCAATAGTGCCACACGTACCGTATTATTCTGCAAGAACTGTGTGGCTAGGTTTTTACTACTCATAGATGTTCAACGGTAAACTATGTAGCAGTGTGCTGACATTTGCCTGCAAACAAATAATGAGGCTTATCAAAAGTTAACCAATAGTGAACTGGCCATATAACTGTGTAATATTGTGGGGTTGTGAACAGTGAAAGTAAAGAACTGTGAAAAGCAACTGTGCAACTGTCAGCTACATCATTTACGGTAGTCAGTGTTGAACTTCCACACCCCATTTTTCAGCCAGTATAAAAATGCAGTACGTCAACACTATCAGTGAAGAAATAACATCACAAGTTCCGCATCTACTTCCCTTCTTGGCAAACCACTATGAATTGCATGGTAGAGGGTACTTTCCATTGTGTCAGTTATTAGGACTTTTTCAAGTTCTGTTCACTCAGGGAGTGTGGGAAGAATGACTGTTTAAATGCTTCTGTACCCACCTGATTCATCACTTAAAACTTGTTTTTGAAACCCTTTATGTAGCTTTTTCAGGATAGTCTGAATCTGTTGACACATGTGTACCAGTATTGTTTTTTTGGCCTCTCTGTGACAGTCTCCCATAGGTCATAGGCCCATCATTCATGCTGCCCTTAATATCCACTGTTTGTCCTATTTGGTATGGGTCCCACACAACTGAGCAACATTCTAGGATGGATGGCATGGGTATATTGTAAGCTATTCCTTTGTAGACTGATTACATTTCCCTAGTATTCTATCACTGAACTCAAGGCCGCCACCTGGTTTCAGCAGGCTTTCTGTTACTAGTGTAGTTTGTAAACTGAGGAGCGAGCAGCACTTGCATTGAGGGGAGTGGTCTTTTCATAATGAATACTTCAACTGCCATACTGGATGATAACGAATAAATTTCCTGCCAAGCACTGTAGTGCAGTATTCAGTGATTTACATAGGTTCTGTAGGTGTGTGTTGCATCTATATGTTATATTAGTACCTAATTCTGTATTCAATGCAGTGTTAACACATTTACTGGAAAATAAACACCCTTTGTGTCTGCACACTGCATCACCACAGATCCTGCTGTGGCAGGGTTGGCACTACATCACCACTGATCCAAAAGATGTGCTGTGGAAGGATCATTATAACTTTCTAAAACAGGTTGTGATAGCTCTTTGTGGTGTAGTTAGAGAGAGAGAGAGAGAGAGAGAGAGAGAGAGAGAGAGGTGAATTGCCTGCTCACATGTAGTTTGGAGACAGACTATACTATGTGGGCATTATTACTACTTATAAGTGAGACTAGTTCTGGGATCTTCCCAAAGTCATTTCTGTGGTTAATAATACTGTTTTCTTTTTCTGGCCTACAGTGACAAATGCAGTAATCTGTAATTAGTAGATCTGATATCCTCCCTTCTCTGAAACCAGTGGATGAGTTTTCTACTGAGTCTGTGGAGCAGTTTCTACAGCCTAAAAAAATCTGCATGTACATGCCTACACGCCAAACATACTTTGCTGTGCTAGTAGCCATTACCTTTGTGTACCAAATTCTTACCTTGTTAAGATGTGTCCTACAATTCTCCACCCAATAGCAGAGAGTGTCACAGAATCATCTGAGTCCCTGGTTTAAGCTCTTTGGCTCCAAATCAGAGGACCACAATTGGTTCTGGGAACAATGCTGTAAAATACTAGCCCGGCTTTCATCCTTGCACCATATCAACCAAATGTCAGTAGAAATCAAGGATGGACTATGAACCCAGGTGGACACTGACTAAACTTCCTGTTCTGCTTTCCATCATCCACCTGTCTTTTAGAGTTCACAATGAACAGCCAATTCACCCTCTTCTTTTATTCAGAGCTTTAAAGGAGATTGACCTCGTTTGCAACAGGCAAAGCATCCTGCAGGGTCTTAAAGGTACTCTCAGCAATGGGCAAGACTCAAATCTGTTTTTAAGGCTTAAGGGAAAAGCTGTGTGGCCAGTACTCACTTCTGCCATCTGCGTAAAGATGTGTTACTCCACCACAATTGGCCATTCAGACTCAGGCAAATGTCAACCATCCAAGTCAGGCATATAGGAAAGCACTGCAATACTGGGAATACAGCATGACACTACAGGCTTCAGAGGTGCCACTGCCTTTGCAGGAAGCCCCATCATAGCCCAGGGCAGCTTGTACTGCAGCTTTATACAATGTGTGCATGCCCTACCCATCTGTACCAGCATTCAACTATACAACATATACACTACCAACACAAGCACACATTAGATGCATTAGAAGAATTATTACTGGGCTGCTCCTGGATGTCACTCATTCATCAAAGACTGGAGCGCTGCAAAGGCCACTTAATTCATACTGAGTCAGGTGACTGTTGCTCTTTGGTGGACTTAAACTACACTACAGTGTCATAATTTGACACGAACACCCACAAAATAACCCAACAACAAGAAAAATAAAAATCGCTACTCAGTAAGTAGGAGCATATAATGAAACAACTGAACTAAAGTTACTGAAAACACGATGTATGTAAGGATAATTGATCATTTTACTTCACATAATTTGCTATCAAATGTACCGTTTGGTTTTAGAAGTGATTTAACAACTGAAAATGCTATATTCTCTTTTCTCTGTGAGGTACTGGATGGATTAAACAAAAGGTTTCAAATGCTAGATATCTTTCTTGATTTAACTAAGGCATTTATTTGACTGTGTTGATTACAAAATATTTCTTCAGAAGTGGGACCGTTACGGACTACAGGAAGTAGCTCACAGTTGGCTCCCCTCTTACTTTAACAACAGATAGCAAAAGGTCATTATCCACAGTGTTGAGAATGGCTATGATATGGGGCCTCAGTGGGGCACGGTCAAATGTGTGGTGCCCCAGGGATCAGTGCTAGGTACACTCCTGTACCTTATTTATATAAATGATATATGCTCTAGTATTACAGGTGATTATAAAATATTTCCGTTTGCCGATGACACTAGCTTGGTAGTAAAGAAAGTTGTGCGCAATATTGGCACTGTTTCAAATAGTGCAGTTCATGACATAAGTTCATGGCTTGTTGAAAATAAACTAACGCTAAATCATAGTAAGGCTTAGTTTTTATGATTTTTAACACACAATTCAACAAAACCTGATGTCTTAATGTCACAGAATGGGCATATGATTAGTGAAACTGGACAGTTCAAATTTCTAGGTGTTCAGATAGATAGTAAACTGTCATGGAAAGTGCACATTCAGGATCTTGTTCAAAGACTTAATGCTGCCATTTTTACTATTCGAACGGTATCGGAAGTAAGTGATAGTTTGACACAAAAAATAGTCTACTTTGCTTATTTTCATTTGCTTATAATGTACAGTATTATATTTTGGGATAACTTCCCATTCCCAAAGGATATTTTTGGTTCAGAAATGGGCAGCTCGAGCAATAAGTCGTAAGTTCATGAACCTCTTGCTGACCGCTGTTCATTAGTCTGGGTATTCTGACATTGGCCTCCAAATATATATATTTACTGTCATTTCCTGTTAACAGTATCAGCTGATTCACAAGAATTAGCAGCTTTCACTCAGTTAATACTAGGCAGAAATCAAATCTGCATTTGGCTTGCACTTCCTTGACTCTTGTGTAGAAACGTGTGGTGTACTGCTGCATCCATTTTCAATAACGTACCACAAGAATTCAAAGACCTTAGCAGTAATCCATGTGCTTTCAAATTGAAACTGAAGAGTTTCTTCATAGGTCACTCCTTCTGTTCTGCCGAGAAGTTCCTTGAACATTAATCTGATTCTTGTGTTAAATTGTTGATTGTGTTTACGTAAACTTATGGCTTGTCATTTTATGGGTTCATAAACATTTTATTTTATCTGCTGTTACTTTTACGTACTGACACGTTCCACAACCTTGAATATTTGCTCCTCAATTTGGTCCTATGCAGGTGCGCCAACTTATAAAAAATATTGGGGGGAGGGGGTCCATACTGGGGTGGGGGGTCTTACTCTGGGAAATTTTCAAAATTTTAGATGAAAAATTGTGAGTTTTAAAGTTTTTTAAAGCATTTTAGATTCATATGATCAGTGTACATATAGCTATGAAAAGACTGAAATTGTATTTAAATAAATCCTAAACTATCATTAAAAGAATATAACATAAAATATTGCTGTTGCATAGTAGTAGCACTTTGATCAATAAGTGAAATAGCTAATTTAAGCTTACTTCAAATAAGGCTCAGGGTTCATTAAATAAAAACAATATCTCAAAGTTAATGCTTTAATACAGTTAATAAAGTTAATACAGTATGTCTAATACTTTCAGTCAAAAAATATGTAAATAGCGGGTTTTAATTGGGTCTTACACCCTAAAAATATTTAAGTATTTGAAAATAACTAATACAGTACTATAGTAATACAGTACTAAAATAATACTAATATTTCAAAACTGAAAATTTGACATTATGTATTATTTAATTCTCTATTCTATAAAGATTTTTGATATTGCTCTAAATGCTATTATTAGGGCTAGAGTGTCTTTAGAAAGGTGCAAATGTCAACTGTCTGACTGGATTACTGAATATGAAGTCGTTGATGACTGGTTTGATACCTAATTCATCAAAAACATCTTGGTGGGCATGAAGAACAGCCAAGTTGTTCAATCACTTCTGTCCCATTGTTGATGAGAGATATGACTTCAGACATCTAAGGGTGCTAAATGACCGTTCTGCTGATACTGCCATAATTAGAAATACTTAGAGAAGCTTAATGTACTTCACATAACATTTCTTCAACTGCAGGCTATTGTATAATGTACTTTCTTGCATCGTGCATGTTTTTTAAGACCAGTTGGTTTTTATTAGCAATATCGGCTAACATATTCAAGTGTAAGCACAGTCTCTCAATGTCTAGGCCATTCTTGAAAAACTCAGTTGATTTTTCCAAATTTGTTTCAGCTCTGTTTACTAAAAGCAAGCACTCTTGTTCAACTGCAATTACCTGTGTGAGTCCAGTTGAAGCAAACCGCTCAGTAATGCAAAATTGCACCATCTTACAAACTTCAATGTAAATAGCTTTGTAGTATTCCTTTGGGGTTCTGAAAGTGTGTGGTGAGCTAGCTTCATTGTTTTCATACTTCTTTGGTGTACTTCAATTCTGAGGAAACAAATGATCATCAGTTTGTGAAGGATTTTCTTTTAAACACAATTCCCAACAGTGTTCAAAACTGTCACACCTTCCATTCAATATACAAATCAAGCCCTCATATATTTTTTCCAGGTCAGCAACACTTAGATGAGGGCATTGAATTTTTTCATTGATATCCTCTACTGGGTTCATTGTAAAAAGAAATAAATCTTGGATTGTAGCATTGACTCAAGGTAGCCTGCACATTTGTAACCTGCCTCTGTTTTGTTCTCTGCAGAAAATGTTTCAAAAAGCTCTAGAAGTTATTCAAAGTTTTTCATTATTCTCAAGAGACTAGAAGCTCGCACAGTCCATCAAGGTGAGTAAAGGGGTCTTAGACCAGCTTGGTTGTTGGCGCTCTCATAGCGTATGCTTCTGAAAAGTCCCATCCTTTTGTTGGATTCTCTTATGGTGTTTATCAAGTCCTTGGCTAAAGCCATAATATCCCTCATAGATGTAAGATGGCGAAGACTGTTTACAGCTGCCAAGTTTAAAATGTGAGCAGTGCAGTGCATGTAATGTGCTTTTGGTTGTATATCCAAAACTAGCTTTTTTAGTCCTTTGAACTTACCTCTCTTATTCAAGGCACCATCATAGCACTGTCCTCTTGAATTATCCATTGACAAATCAAGGTGAGCAAAAACATCTTCTAAAATACTAAACAGAGTTTGTCAAACCGACTTTCCTAATAGATCAATGATCTAATTTTGAATATCATGGGACATCCACTTATACCCCAAACGCCCTAACCAGTCTTTAAACTCAGGTATGTCATTCTTTCGGGGTTCCACCAATTGAAAAAAAATTGAGTCTACATCTTCATGGCCTCTAATTGCTAGTCCTTATCGAAATAGAAATTCCATGGTAGTAAAAATTGTCTCAAGAACTAAATTACCTTTCTTCATATCACTATCTAACTGTTCATTCAATTGGGAGGCCACACTTCAGTTAGCGATAGAATTTAGTTTCAGAACACCTTCCTTATGTGTAAAGGTATTTTCATGAAGACAGAATTTTTCCAAAACCTTTTTTCATGTATATTTGATCAACCAAGACTTCTGCACTGATATTCCCTTACCAGATTGTTCAGGTTTCAGCTGTGAATGGTTCTTGCCTGAAGATGACAAAGCAATTGATGACACAATAATTGTTGGACATTGACTTGCAGTATCATCAACTTCCAAGTGCGCCTTTTTGGTAACAAATTTATCCATTGCAAACTTAATTTGCAATACACTAAGAGACTAAAGTAAACGAATAAAATATAGTCATATAAAATAGTCCACTAGACACTAAAGTTGGAAAACTAAACACATCTGCAGCATTCACTGAATGAAACTATCCTCACTGAATGACTGCGACAGCATGGGCTTTATATAGCCATGGCGTTGTAATGTCTTGAAGCGTCAAGGTGCCATTAGGGTTTCAGGAACTTCTGCTCCAGTCCTTTTGATGTGGCCGTGGCCGCAGCACTGGCCCAATGGCTCCAGACATTATCCAAAGGTTCGCACACCGGGACAAATTCTACGTATGCCCGCTGCACTGTAACACTATCATGATTCACGTCATTTGTTTTCAGTTAACCTGCTTACTACCATAATAATTATTTGTTTTAACTCATTACTGAATGTATTTTAAAAGGTCTAACGTTTTTGACGGTGATTTAAAGTGTGAAGTAGACGTACAAACTTCCCACTTCTTTTATACGAGGTGACTTACTTGAGATTCGCCGCCGATCTTCTTTGCTGGCTGGCTGACTGCTAGGAAACTCTCTCTTCATCTCCATAGAATGATGCTAGGTACAGGAATATTTAAGCCTCTCTCTCTCTCTACTTGTGAAATAAGTAGATATGCAAACTTTACATTTCGTTAACCAATGGTATATTTGAACTCCATACAGAATTAAATTCTCGCTTTCCACATACTAAAATGACTTCCAGTAAGTCACTTGCTCTATACTACATTAGAAACAAATTTAATTACATTTATAAAAGAGTTAGCTTAATAACCATGACTCTACTTCACGTAAATCATAAAATAGGTCTTTCCTCTAACAAGGCTGGATTAAGAGTTTTCAAGATTACTTTTTCAACTGTCCTTCTTTCATATAACAATAGTCAATGACACAATAGGCACAGAGCTGCATAAAAACTCCATGGTTCTTTCTCTAAAACATATATGGATTGCCTGACAAGTACTTGTTGGTGCTGTTTGACCACCGCATCTACTTTCTTCTCACAACTGAATTTAAACCTGCATGTGACATGCGGTAGGTAGGGTTTTACCATCCCACACTCGTATGTGGAATATCTTGTGTTCAAGATTGTAGAAGGCTGAGTGGTTCTAGAATTTACACAGAACTTCTCGAATCATAACATATGCCCCCTTCCAGATGGAACATGCTATATTTTATACGTAATCATTATGCAAGTAATATCATTCATAATAACATTTCATATCTTAACAATATACATATTTTTTACATAGGTTTCTATACATATCTCTCCTTTCTATAACAACAAGCTTTCTCTTATTGTATCTCTATTCTTTTCTTATTTTACTTTAACATTAAGACATGAGCATTCACTTGAGGTTTTAGTCAGCTTTTCTAACATTTAGGAATCCTGAGGACTTTTTCTCTTTCCTTTATTTTCTTTTTCAATTCAAAAATTCAGGCGTTTATGAGGCATAAGTAATCTATTTTCTGTTCTTCATCTTTTTGTACTACCTTTTTCCTAGTATGTACTATTTTCATTAGTTGTAGGTTGGAGGAACTCTGGGCGAAATAAAAGTGTTCTTTTGACACTCATTTATGTCTACAAAACATAATAATGGTAGTCGTTCACAGAATTTATACTTTCCAGAATAATTCCTATAAAATTTGTGACTTTTGTCACTATACTGTCCTCTTCTCCTAGGATCCGCAACTATTCCTTGCTTGTGGGTTGACCTTATGAGAGCACTTCCTCTTTCCATTCTGATAGGTATGCCCCTTACAAAACATCCCATTTTTTTAGGCCACAGGTCATCCTATCTCCATGTAGGTACACATGCCCTTTATACTGGGTACACTCCCCTTATCCTTTCTGAGAAGGCCTCATGATTCATTACCCTAGTATACATTTCTATGTGTAACATAATTAAGAATTTTCTGGTAAAGATATAAATCTATCTTAAGCTCCACATTTATTCTTTAATACATCATCTACTCCCTAGAGTCCTCCTCTACTTATCAACTTCCATACTCTCAACAAATACTATATCAACATTACTATTCACGTCCCACTATCCTTCAGTTCATTAGAGTATTTATTATACTGACATTTCTTATTGATCATCATGATTAACGTTCTCTCCTGCTTTCATTTTCTCTCTTTGCTCATGCCTCTTTCTTAGTGTATATACACCTTTTCTTGTGTATATTCGATGTAGAACCATCATTGCTTCCTATATATGTGTGCATGTACCCATATTTTCCCCTACAACACTTGGCGGTTCTCACATCATGACAGGCTTTCTAGTCTTTAATTGTATGTCTAAGTGTATACTTGTGTATATGCAGATGTATGTTTGTGTTGTCTAATTCTTCGGCTTTCTTATCTAAAGATAAGATGTAGGTTATTAGAAACCATGGAAATAAAGAAGGACTTCAGCGATACAAGTTTATGAATATGGAAAGAGAGAAAAAATAGACAGGTCCTCAAGATGAGAAGTAAGAAAGGAAAAAATAGATGTGGCTGCTAGGATCGAAGAAGAGAAAGAAGATAGCCCCAAAGATAGGAAACCCTTCCCACCCCCCTACCCCAGGATCCCTACCTCTCAGGTACTTAGTGAGATGCTGGAGGAGGTTTGGTATTAAATCATCTCTTACAGAATGGACTTGTCCCACCTTCACCCTTTGAGGTCCCTGGAGGAAATCCTAGCAATTCTATGGAAATGGTAAATGATGAAGCATCAGGCACACTTGTTTGTGAGGGTTGTTTGAAAGGTGTGCTGTGTATTTTGTGGTAGTCATGATTTATCTGTTCTTATCTATAATATCCACCCCTTTCAAAATTTATACAAACCCTCCCATCTATATCACATCTCATAAAAGGTATAAAATACTCTATCCAAAATAGAAAATCTATACACTACAGTATAAAAATTGTTCTGCTAGTCACATCTTATTATATTTTCCATAAATATAGCAATCTATTCAGTTTATTCTGTCTAGATATCACTTCTTTTTGGTGATTTTCTTAAGTTGTTCTCTATTTTATAGTCATATTCTGTTTTCTAAGCAGTAAGACTCCAGGATAGGTCTATATTTTAAAGGATAGATGACAGAATAGTTTAAGATTTTAAAGGAATTCAGTGCAGGAAGACTATTTTGGAAGAAACACCGAAAACAACAATGATGGGGGATATATGACTCCACCGGACCCCATGGATCTGATATTAAATTTTCTTGTGGCCCAGCAGACCAGTAATTTTCTTTAAATTTCTTTTGAAAGTCCTCCCAAGAGTAAAAATTCTCAATATTTAATGTACCCCAGTCTGAGGCTTCCCCTAGAAGGTACTCCACCACAAATTCAATCTTCTTAGAATTTTTCTAATTTTTTGGTAATGCTTGGTTAAACCTTTTTAAGAAATGGGTCACATGTACATCTCCATCTGGCTGAAATTTAGGGTATTGTCTAGATAACCCCTAATTAGCCCCCACTGTAAATCAGTCATAGCTTCACTAGTTAACTCCACATTAGGTGACAACATTTTTTCTAATTTATCCTGGATAAGCTTGAATTCTCTCCACAAGTCGTCTATACCCTTCCTGGCATCACCAAGTTCGGAAGACAGAATAGGCGATATGTTTCTGGAGGTTATTCTCTGGGTAACTTATTGATCTATAATTTCTTTAAATTGTTCCTCCAAACTACTTCCATTTATGATATCAGAGTTCATTATTTTCTCTTTGAAATTTCTCTCTACAGTATCTACACGAGTGCTGACACCTGTAATTTGCGATTGAATAATCGATATTAAGTCATTAATCTTATCTACACTCTCTTTCAAAGTATTTGGTCCCTGCTTTACAGCACTAAACTTAACATTGGACACATTTTCAAAGGATCCTAACTTTTCATTAATTTCGCATTCCACATTATTACATCTGTCCTCAATGTTAAATTCTAACTTTTTTGATAAATCTTGGAAATGGTCATTCTGTTTCTGACTAAGATCAGTAAACATTTTATTTACATGAATGGTCAAGGTATTAGTCAATTCGTTCTTTAACTCTATTTTTAAATTCTCTACTCTACTATTGAAGGCATCAAATCCAGTCTTAAGAGCACCTATGCCTTCACATAGATTACTAAATTCTTTGCTTTGCGAGTTGACTTTGGCATTTAGCGAAGCTAGATTTGTTGCTAGATTATTTAGAGTTTCACTCTGGGCATTCAAAACTTCACTCTGGGTATTTACTTGCAAATCTAATGAGTTTACCTTAAGACTGATCTTTTAATTGAGAATTTACCAAACATAGTGTCACACTCTGAGTTTTGATTAAATTTACCAACTCTGCCCAGCCATTCTTGAGTCACCTCAACTTGTTGTTGATATTGTCCATGCTTTTATGTGCTTTAGCTCTACTAAGCATTTAAAACTAGCTTTAAATACTATAATTACACAATAAAAGTTCACTCAACAGGATGTACCACTTCGCACTAACGTAATGAAGTTTTATTTCATGCTCACCTGGCATAGAAGTCTCATTGCATAGGTGAGCAGATGTAGAGGCAGGTCAGCACCAGTGAACAGCAGTTGATGCTGGTGGCATTGGATGTATGTTGGTTTCTGCGTCTGTGTCCCTGCGATGTGTGTGAGAGCTGTATACTCCCCGCATTGGATCTTCTTGGTTGAAGCGTTCTACGAGTATTTCTTCTTAGACAAATGCATCAAAATGTTCTTTGCTGTTTTATAGTTGTGAACTTTCCATGTCTTTCACCATTTTTCATTCAAATTTTGCTTCATTGGATACTTGAACATATTCCAATGTCTCAGAGTCTATCCATTGCCGTGTTATGTTTGGTTGATAGGGCAACACATAACAACTTCTTCCCTAGTTTTTGACTTAAAATTCCTGTTTTCCCGAGTTCTTTCACACAGGTCGCCATGTTCTAACATTTTTGATGGTGATTTAAAGCTTGAAGTAGATATACAACAAACTTCACACTTCTTTTATACGAGGTGACTTACTTGAGATTCGCAGCTGATTTTCTTTGCTGGCTGGCCAGCTGCTAGAGGACTCTCTTGACTTCATCTCCGTAGAATGATGCTAGGTATGGGAATATTTAAACCTCTATCTCTACTTGTGAAATAACCAGATATGCAAACCAATAATATATTTGGACTCCATACAGAATGAAATTCTCACTTTACACATACATATATGACTTCCAGTAAGTCACTTGCTCTGTACAATGTTAGAAACAAATTTAATTACATTTGTAAAAGAGTTAGCTTAATAACCATGACTCTACTTCACATGAATCATAAAATAGGTCTTGCCTCTAAGGCTGGATTAAGAGTTTTCAAGATTACTTTTTCAGCTGTTCTTCTTTCACATAACAATAGTCAATGACACAATAGGCACAGAGCTGCATAAAAACTCCATGTTTCTTCCTCTCAAACATCTATGGACTGCCCGACAAGTACTTGTCAGTGCCGTTTGACCAATGCGTCAACTTCCTTCTCGCGACTGACTTTAAACCTGCACACACAAACATCTGTCATGCAGTAGGTAGGATTTTACAATCCCAAACTCATATCTAGAATATCATGTGTTCAAGATGGTAGAAGGCTGAGTGGTTCTATAATTTACACAGAAATTCTGGAATCACTACAAAGGTAACTATTATCAAACAAGGAAAATAAAAAATTCCAACATAATTTTGTGATTTTATGAAGCATAATATAACTAATAATTTTCTTAAATAATTGGGGGGGAGGGGGGGGGGGTCCCCTGGGGCTCCATGGAGTTGGTACCTGTGGTCCTATGGAACTAGTCAAGTAAAATAAAAATAAATGCTCTACACAAACTGAATACTGCTGCTCATGACAAAGACAAGAGCACTACATCACAAAGTCAGCAAAATATGCAAACAGTACTCAACACACGAAGACAGTTACTATTCTCTTTTGGTGAGGCTCTGTGGATATTGAGGACATGATAAGCATGTACACATTTAGTGATTTATTATGACTTTCCACGTTGGTACACTTTGCTACATGTGGAAACATACACAATCCATATGGACGAAACAGAACTGAACAGAACAACATGTAGGAACAAAGATGTAAAAAACAGTCAAAGATAATACACACATAGCTCATCCCATATAAATATCACTTGAATGGGTTTGACCAGCTTGACACCTGCAATTCAGAATGTTTAAATGATTTTCTTAAAAAATACCTAGACCAATACAATTCAGAAATTCATATTGTCTTTTCTTTTCACAATACTTTTGTCACTATATCTGCAGGCATATCAGCTGTTTGTAAGTAAAGAGTTTTTACAGCTTAATTGAACACAGCTTCCCTTATATAATGATGTAGAACATGAGTGTGCTTTGACCTTTTATGATTTGAAGCATCAACAGGCAAATTCAAGGCACTCTGATTATCATTAAATAATGTGAGACACTTATTATAGCTTATATGTTCATGTAACAAGTTCCTTAAATAAATGGCCTCCCAACAAGCTTCATAAAGAGCCACATATGCGTCCTCTATGCTAGAAAGAGCAACAGTCTTTTGCTTAGCACTCTGCCATTACAATGTAGAATCACATAGCTTAAAAATAAAACCAGTATACGATTTTCTGTCTCAAAAACAATTTGCCCAGTCTGCATCTACATAATCACATAATTCTAAATCTCCTTCCCAAAATTTTAGAACATAATTCTCAGTTTCCTTCAGATATCTCAAAATTCGCTTAGCACATATCCAATGTATGAGAATTATTGAACTGGCATAAGTAACTCACACTGAAAGAGATATCAGGTCTTGTAAGTACTGATAAATACATTAAGCTACCCATTAGGGCTTGATAAGGTACCATATCAGTTTTAATTTCTTTTTGATTTAGAAAATCAAATTTAGTTTCAATAGGAGTCTTTACAGTTTTACAGTCTAGAATATTGAACTTTTTGAATAACTGATCAATATTGTTCTCTTGACTTAAAGCTAACACTCCATTAGCTTTATCATATTTGATTTACATCCTCAAACAATTTTTAGCCATTCCTAAATCTTTTACTTCAAACTCTGAACTTAACTTATTTTTCAAAAATTCAGTCTCACTTGAGTCATTTGAAAAATATATATGAAAGTCATCAACATATGAAGTTGTCATAGTAACTAAGCCTTCATCTTTATGTTTTGTAAACAAGCAAGGTTCTAAGTCAGATATTTTGTAATCTAGACAGCTTAAGACATCATTCACTCTTTGATCCCACATTCCGGATGATTGCTATGTTCAAATCTAGTTCAATGGATCAAGCTATTAGAAGTCTAAGGGTTGAATGCCTTACAACAGGAGAGAAGGTCTCATCATAATCAACTCCCAAGTTTTTTGAGTGAAGGCTCTTGCCAATAGTCTAGCACAAAACTGAGCTTCACCTTCACTGTTGACTTTTTTCTTAAAACCCACTAACATTGCACAACACTTACTCTTTCTGGAAGATTTGCCACCTCCCAAGCATTGTTATCTTGAAAAGCTTGTATCTCTTCATCCATAGCACATTTCAATTCTTCTGCATCAGATCTGCTAAGCATCAAGTCTTCTATTTGGTTTGAGCTGCCTTTGTGATCTTCTAATTTTTTTACGTCATCTTTTTGTGTAACACATCTTTTATCGTCAATATTATGAGAAGGAAAGTTGCTACTCATCATATAGTGGAGATGCTGAGTCACAGATAAGCACAACAAAAAGACGCTCACACTTAAAGCCTTTGGCCATTAGCCTTTGTCAACAATAGACACACATAGGCATTCACACATACTCATGCAAATGCAACTCACACACACGACTGCAGTCTCAGGAACTGAAACCACACCATGAGCAGCAGCACCAGTGCATGATGGGAGTGGCGACTGGGTGCTGGTAAGGATGAGGCCGGGCCAGGGATGGGGAGGGATAGTATGATGGGAATGGTGGACGGTGGGTGGGGAAGAGGTGGGGAGGGGGGGTAGGTAGTGGAAAAGGAGAAAAATTAAAAGACTGGATGTGGTGGTGGAATGACAGCTGCTTAGTACTGGAATAGGAACAGGGACGGGGCTGGATGGGTGAGGACAGTGACTAACGAAGGTTGAGACCAGGAGAGTTATGGGAATGAAGGATGTATTGCAGGGAAAGCTCCCACCTATGCAGTTCAGAAAAGCTGGTGTTGGTGGCAAGGATCCATATGGCACAGGCTGTGAAGCAGTCATTGAAATGAGGGATATCATATTTGGCAGCATGTTCAGCAACAGGGTGGTCCACTGGTTTCTTGGCCACAGTTCGTCAGTGGCCATTCATGCAGACAGACAGCTTGTTGGTTGTCATGCATACTTAGAATGCAGTGCAGTGGTTGGAGCTTAGCTTGTAGACCACATGACTGGTTTCACAGGGAGCCATGTCTTCGATGGAATGGGTGATGTTAGTGACTGGACTGGAGTAGGTGGTGTTGGGGGACGTATCTAAGTCTATTACGGGGGTGTGAGCCATGAGATACAGTATTTGGAACAGGGGTTGTGTAAGGATGGACAAGTACATTGTGTAGGTTCGGTGGACAGCGGAATACCACTGTGGGAGGGGTCGGAAGGACAGTGGGCAGGACATTTCCCATTTCAGGGCACAATGAGAGGTAATGGAAACCCCTGCGGAGAATGTAATTCAGTTACTCTGGTCCTGGGTGGTACTAAGTTATGAGGGGAATGCTCCTCTGTGGCCAGACAGTGGGACTTTGGGAGGTGGTGGGAGACTGGAAAGATAAGGCATGGGAGATTTGTTTTTGTACAAGGTTGGGAGGATAATTACGGTCAGTGGAGGCTTCAGTGAGACCCTCAGTATATTTTAAGAGGGACTGCTCGTCACTGCTGATGCGACAACCATGGGTGGCTAGGCTGCAAGGAAAGGACTTCTTGATATGGAATGGGTGGCAGCTGTCAAAGTGGAGGTATTGCTGGTGGTTAGTAGGTTTGATATGGATGGAAGTATTGATGTAGGCATCTTTGAGGTAGAGGTCAATACCTAGGAAGGTGGCTTGTTGGGTTGAGTAGGACCAGGTGAAGCAAATGGGGGAGAAGTTGTTGAGGTTCTGGAGGAAAGTGGATAGGGTGTCCTCACCTTCAACCCAGATAGCAGAGCTGTCATCAGTGAATCTGAACCAGGTGAGGGGTTTGGGATTCTGGGTGTTTAGGGAGGATTCCTCTAGATGGTCTGTGAATAGGTTGGCATAGGATGGTTTCCATACAGGTGCACATAGCTGTATTTTGCATTTGTTTGTTGGTGATGCATTCAAAGGAGAAGTAATTGTGGTGAGGATATAGTTGGTCATGGTGACTAGTAAGGAGGTTGTTGGTTTGAAATCCATTGGGCATTGGGGAAGATAGTGTTCAATAGTGATAATGCCATGGGCATTAGGAATGTTAGTGTACAGGGAGGTGGCATCAATAGTGATGAGCGGGTCACCGTGTGGTAAAGGGACAAGAACTGTGGAGAGTCAGTGGAGGAATTGGTTGGTATCTTTTATATAGGAGGGTAGGTTCTGGGTAATAGGTTGAAGATGTTGCTCTATGAGAGCAGAGATTCTCTCAGTGGGGGCACAGTAACCAGACACAATGGGGTGTCCTGGGTGGTTAGGTTTATGGACTTTAGGAAGCGTGTAGGAGGTGGGAGTGTGGGGAGTGGTAGGGGTGAGTAGAGAGATGGACTCCGGGGAGAGGTTCAGGGAGATCCTGAGATTGCAGTCATGTGCGTGAGTTGCATTTGCATGAGTGTGTGAATGTGCATATGTGTGTCTAGTGTTGACAAAGGCCAATGGCCAAAAGCTTGAATTGTGAAAGTCTTTTTGTTTTGCCTATCTGTGACTCAGCATGTCCACTATATGGTAAATAGCAACTTTCCTTCTCATAATCCTGTTACATTCCATCCTGGATTTTTCATTGTTTGGTCTTTTATCATTAGTTTCTTTCTCTGATGTAACTGCTCCTTTTGAGACACTGTGTAAGTCCTCTCTTAATACAGTATCAGACTTCTCATTTTTTCATCATCCTCCACTGAACTGGTGATTTTTTTTTTGTGATTATTTATTTTAGTTCCTGCATCATTAATATTTTCCATTATATCTCAGCTTATCACTACATAATTTGTTTCAGGGTCATAGAGTGTAGTATTGTAGTATTGCTATATCCCACTAACATCATTTCTTTTGCATTTTAATCCCAATTTCTTCTCTTGACTTTGGGAATATGCACCATGACCTTGCATCCAATTATTCGGAGATGACTAATGTTGGGTTTCTTGCCAGTCCATTGTTTATAGGGTGTTTTATTCTCTAACCTTGAACTCACTAACCTATTTCACATATATACAGTACTTCACTATTAACAGCTTCAAACCAAAATCTCTTATCAAGTTTATCATAAATAGTAAACATCTTGCCTTTTCTACAACAGTCCTATTCAACCTTTCTGCCAAACTGCTTTGTTCTGGTGTATAGCTGTTGGATAACTGATGTATAATGCCATTTTTTTCAACAAACTGTCAAAATTCAGACAACAGAATTCTTTTCCGTTATCTGTTCTTAGTGTTTTGATTATTTCTGGCTGATTCCCCACCATTTTATGAAATTTTTTTGAAGTCTCATTCTTTGACTTAAGAAAATACGCAAATCCCTTTTGGGTATAATCATCTTTCAAAATGAGAAAATACTTTGCAGCACCTAATTCCATAACTTCCATTGGTCCACATAGGTCTGCACATACTACTTCAACTGGTTTAGAGGCTCTGGTGTCTCCATGATGTGGTGTCACCGCCAGACACCACACTTGCTAGGTGGTAGCTTTAAATCGGCCGCGGTCCACTAGTACATGTCAGACCCGCGTGTCGCCACTGTCAGGAATCGCAGACCGAGCGCCACCACAAGGCAGGTCTCGAGATACGGACTAGCACTCACCCCAGTTGTACGGACAACTTTGCTAGCAACTACATGGACGAAGCATTGCTCATTAGCCGAGCCAATAGTTAGAATAGCCTTCAGCTAAGTCAATGGCTACGACCTAGCAAGGCGCCATTAGTAACATTGCATGTATCTAAAGAGTCTCACTTGTATCGCCACAATCTCCAGATGTACCAAAAGGATGGATTAAAGTTAAGTATTCCAGAAGCTACGTACTTTTCTTTATAGCATTCATTACGTCTCCTGTTTCAGACCTCACGCCCTCCAGCTTCAACTTAGCGCGTGCCTTTCGGCTTCCTCTCAATGTGTCTAGGCTGTCTTGTCTAGACACAACACATGAAATGTTACAATAAATGCCCAAATGTGTATGTTTATCATGTTCTCGATATCGTTTAAATGAGTTTAACCAACATGCAAGAAGATGACTAAACTAAATGCTGCACACAAACTAGCTATCACTCTTGCTGGCAACTGCTTGCTGATTTTGACAAACATTCCAATTGCAGTAACACAAGCAGACATGGATTTTGGAAGTAATAGTTTAGGATATGGTGTTTTTTTTTGGAACTTCAGCTGACTGAGAGCTATATCTGCAGAGGGATAAAATGGATTTGGGAACAGTTTTTTGTTACAAAATGTGCTGTGCTAAATAAACTATACATATAAATATAAAAGTGGCATTTGATAGAAAGTGTACTCACTATACCTGCCACTGATCACAATGTTGAGCCTCTTTCATACACAGGCAGAAAGCTGATTCATGATCACATTGCTGAGCCTCTTTTATATACAGGCAGAAAGCTGATTCATCCTGACAACATAATATGATTTTGGCTCTTTATGGTCCACTGAAGGTGACTGCAACTTTATGGGCAGGAGAGATGGAAGATCTTTTTCATGCAGTTATCCTCCATGTGTGCATGTAATATGTTTCCCTCTAGAATGTTTATTATGAATGGTCAGAAAGAACTAATGCTAATGCCCCACACTTCCTTCATCCGTATTTAGCCACAATCTTGGATACATGCTGGTGATTCCATATTATATTGCAGTCAAAATTCCACTGTGTTGTGTGGTTCTTTAGATTAGGATGTCTGCCACTGTCAAAAAGCTATTAGCACAGCATGTGACAATAAACATGCAAAAATGCCCTCTTGTTTCATAGGTAGCCATTTTGTAAACTAATATGCAATCATATATTTTGCCACTCTATCATATTAGTCTTGTGATTGTTCTCACATGAGCCAGCCAAAAAGTTCTCTGTGTAGCTATGAAACCTGTAATATCCAGTTCAGATATGCAGATCTATACTCTACCAACCACCGTGAAGTGCATGGCAGAGGATACTTCAAAATTGAATTATTCAACATGTTCTGTAGATCCCAGCAAGAAGATGTTTCAGATACAATATAATGTGGCAGATGCACACATAAATCGAAGATCGAATATGAACTTATGTAGCATGCTGGATGCGCCAGTATGTATTATTGTGATGTCTTTTGTTGATATATTGTAATGTTTGGTCACCAAGAAGTTTGTGAAGTTGTGCTCTGCATATGTGGCTATATATATAACTGTGAACAATAAAGGTGCTCACATCAGAATATGTGTGTTAGAGGATCATTGAATATTGTTCTCCAAATATGCAACAGATCAAGTTATACACTATCAGAAAGCAAGAAAACTGTAGAAACTTATTCTGAACACTGTACTAATAGTAAAGTATCACAGTACTGCTTAGTACTAATCATGCTAAAAAGAAAAAGTTGCCACTTCCTCAGTTATATAAGATAGCTGCTGTTTGTCTAACGTTGGTAGCTTAATATTTATTTAATTACACTGGCATTTTTCTCATAAAATAGTTAACTGTATCTGTAAATAATGAGTTCTGTGTGCAGTACATTACTACTTGTCACACAGCTTTAAAACTTTACCACTTGTCATCTATGTTTATCATTGACCACTTAGACAATGGAATAGGCTTCATCTGTGATTCACATTATCACTGTGCTTAATTATACACACAATTAGACATTTTTATACATTTTAAATTTTAACATATGTTCACAACTTGTACATCAGAAAATTCTTTTACATTATAAAATGTACTTCCAGCCAAAAAGTTATACAATTTTTCAGAATAATTTACATGACATAGACCATGCTGAATTGTTAATTTGTTAAAGATTCTTAGAGAGCTGACTGGTCGAGTTGGCTTCTTTACAAGACTGTGTTTTGGAATACCCATTTTAATTTTTCCGCTTGTGTTGTGTTAGTGTTTATCTCCTTTCATTTGAAATTATTTTGCATTTCGTTTAATGTAGAGTGACAAGACACATATGTACAGGTTTACAACAGTAAATATATTAAGCTTACTAAACAGAGGTTGACAGTGATCTCTTGGACCAGCCCTACATATTTCTCTTATGACTTTTTGTTGTATCTTCCGTAGCTCACTTATGTGTGTAGAGTGTTGCCATAGCAGCAGTCCATAATGGACCTGACACTGTTAGTGAACACCAGAACAAAAATTTTCAATCCTTGATTCCGTGTGCTCAGATAATACCAAATTTCTTGCCTTATGTTACATGGGAGCCTGTTGCAGGTCTTCAGGCCAATCCTAGACAAGAAGGCAAAATCTACTTGAAAATAATTTTTGTTTCTTGTATTGTGATTACGTATATCAGATTGAACTATCTTTTTATTCTTAACAATGGAAACCATTAAGGAGTAAATCCATTCAAAAGTGGGTGTTACTATCAGGAAAAGGAGCCATTGATCGAGTACAAAGATAGAATAAGTGTAATCCTATCAATTCAGCACAAGATTTCAATATTCTGCTAGGATGACCATCCTAATTAGTAGGCTTACTAATTTTGAGTGACATGATGAATTTTACAATATCCTTAGGAGGTGACCTTAAAAAACTAATGTCTGTTGCTGAGACATGCAGTGTCTGCACAAGTGAATGTAATTTGTCTGTATTTGATTTTTTATTAGAGAGTGAAAAGTTTTGTGCCACTGTAAAAAAATAATTATTGAATTTCATTTGAATCTCAGTTACCACCAGTCTGCTATGAAAAACAAATTATTTACCAGGAGATCATTTGATGTGGGTTGCTATTTTTGCTAGTTTCTTGTTTAATGATGTTGTAAATGTTTTTTGCTTTATTCTTTAAGTGTTTCATTTTTTGAGCATAGTACATAATTTTTACTTTTTTAATAGCAGACAGAAGGATTTCACAATGCTGGTGGCAGCTGAGTTTCAACTCTTTACAACAGCTTGTCCTCTGAATTAGGTAGCATTCTCTCTTCTTAGCACAAGATACTTTAAACTCAGTAAAAGAGCCACGGCACAGAAACTAGTTAATACTGTGTTCTTTTACATGGGTCTATGTGCCACATATTAGTTTGCTAAAGGTGAGCGGTTGCATTTCATTTATTTTACATAGAAGCTTTTTTTCTATTTATGAAGCTTTTAATATTTTGATGGAATGCATTAAATGCTTTTTATTATCTCCAAGCTGCAGTATCTTGTTGTGCCAGTAGCTGTTATGGCTGTAGCTATATATATTTTGCATCTGTAAGTTTTGAATGAATTTTCCCTAAAAGAAAGGCTTAGGGAACACATCAGAATCAGTGGGACTGGACAGTTACTATTTTGTGATGAGGTATATCTCTGGTAATTCACTACTAAAGTAGCCTCTTTTCAGAAACATTCATATACAAACCATGGAGGAAAATATATTAGTCATACACATGTATGAATATCCATCTCCCCTGAGCAGTTTCCCATCTCTGCATGAACATGTTCTACTGCCTTATCACAATTCTCAAAGAGTGATACAGTCTTCACAAAAATGCAAGGAGCATTCTCTACAGTGGATTTGATTTCATCCTTAGTTTTACAATTAAGGTTACAATCCAAACAGTTGTCTGCACCTCCTACTCTTATTACATGATCTTCCATTCCAATATCAGTCCCTAGTGAGCCTTAATTGCAGGTGGCATTGCTGAGACTTTATAAATGCTGATTACCTGGTAATCACATCCAAACAAGTTCTGTATTGATTCTGCCATTCCCCTCTACTGAGTATTATGAAGCAGTAAGACCTTCTTGGGCTTCTTAAAACATTCCTTGTTACACTTAGCTTGCACTTTATGTTCTGTATTGCAGAGTTCTTCTGGGCTTCTTCGTGGGTTATCTTAATCCTTTTGTACTTTTCTTCACTCTCTCTGAAACAAATAGAGTGAAGCAATCATACTTGTAGTGTTTCCTGGTTCTATTACTTATTTGGAACACTTGATTTAATCCAATCTTCTTTTCTAGTCCTGCTGTAGCTCACAAAGCTGCTACCTCTTCCTGCACTACTGGCAAATAAGTTCAAAGTTTCCAGATAAGCTGTTTTTTCCCAAGAATTGTGTAGTTGTTGTGTGAGCCACAGCATCTTGAGAAGCATCCATTAGCATTCCTCATGTAGGGCGTATTACAACATTCCACATGATAATAATGCTGGCATCCTTCTCACAGACTGACGTTTCTTATGATTCTATGGCAATTTGCACACTCATTCATTATGAGAGTCAAGGTATTCAACTACTAAGCTTTGATTGGAAAATGACATCACACAAGGCATTTCTAAATTTAATATTTTTATAAAATAGTTTGAAGGTGATGGCTGTTTAGACACAGTTGACACAGTTGTATTACATACCTCAGATGCAACTGTTAAACTTAATTACTTTGCACAGCACTATTTACTTATGAGAGAAAATGAAAATTCTTCCTGAAAGACAACTTTTTTTGAGATACAAAAGAGAATTCAAATTATTTATGAAAGATTAAGTTTGTGCAATTATGAAATAGTATGAATATAGTGTGTGTAATGTGTTATTGGTAGTGGTAGATGAATGAACAGAGTAGCCCAACTTTTTACATTACTAAATGACTTCTTTGCAAAACATTATTGTACACTAGAAATAAATTGAATGTAATTTCACTGGTTTAAACAGACTGGCCTTTTTTTCATAGCATGGAGGCTGCATCCTGATTAAGGTTTACAGCAGTTTCCCTAAATTACTTCAGGAAAATGTTGGCATGTTTCCTACCATATGACCATGGTTGACTTTGTCTTGTCCTTGTCAAACTAGACCTGCAAGTATGTAAATATCTGTATGCACTGTATGAATTACGCATTTTCCACTTAAACAGTAATACTATGACATCACAGTTTTTCAGTTATTTCCATTATTGCAGAGAGAACTTTACCATCACCATTACAGTAGCGACATAAATGTGGACTGTACTGTTTTAATTTTTATCAGGGCAAAATATGCAGAATACTATAAGCACCATGTTTATCTCATTAACCAGTACGATAAGTGCTTTAAAATTAATGGAAACTTTATTGAAAAGCTAAAATGTAACAGATGAGAATTGATAATTCTGTGATAACAAGTCCACATTAAGCATGGAAGAAAGGCAAAAACCTCAGTATGTAAGTCAGGTTTCTCACTAATGGCATCAAAGTTCACTCAAAGCTTACAGTAAGCTAGCAATATGAGTAGGGATTTATTATTGGCTTTTTGACTTGAGCTCAATTTTTTTTCTGTTAAATGAATAGCCCAGTGACTAAAATTTCATTTCTGAAAGAATTCCTACTGTTGCATGAGCAATCTGAAAGTTTGAATTGGCCATACATAAAAGGTGTTGGAAACATCTCTGCTTGCTTCACCATGAAGTTTGTGATGCTGACTTTTAGTAATTCTCTGAAGTTGCTCGAATGAAATATCCAAAAAGTGTAATAATTCCCTTCCTTGTTGCTGTTCATGCACTGAATATTTTTGACCAGGCAAGTGGAGGAGAGATGGCAGTCGGGCTTCATATCTCAATCAAGTCATCTTATTGCAGCCTTTGCCTTCAGTCAACTTAGCCTTACAAATTAAAACATGTTGTACTTCAGCTTCAGACTGGTACGATGATTAAAATCATGATCTGAGCTTTCAACAGTCCTCACTATTTGATCAGGAGGCAATTATCATAACATTGCCTTACAGCGTGCAGTTATATTTCTCTCATTACATGTTCAAATCTCGCTAGCATGGTGAAGGATGAGCTCTAAACTTGCTGTACCCATTCTTAATGATCCCTGATTTTATCTGTGAATGAAATCATACTGGATAACCGTTAATGAGATACATTTAGTAGAATTAGTAAGGGTAAACACACAGAGTACAGTGTATATGTTAAGCTGTGGACAGGTATTCAAACAAGAATTGCAAAACATTAATTAAGCTTACACTCTATATTTTTTCCTCAAAGCAGAAGGATGAACATACATATGTGGTTATTCTTGATATGCGGAGCGGCGGCGATCATTAAATAACACACCAACATACATTAATACAACTTTATTATGTGTGAATATTTACAACGTCTTACGAGGTGTGGCTAGAGAAAAACCGGACTAGTACTGGTGAAACAATAAAACGAATGCAATAAGGCTGAAAGTCGCGTGGCCTGTCACGTGACTCTCGCTCCGCCTACTGCTCGAGTTTCATCGGTCTCCTGCACTCAGTCTGCCCGTGGCGTCTGTTTTAAGTAGTTGACGTTTTGTCTGTGCGTTGGAAAATGTTGAGTGTACAGAAAGAACAGCGTGTTAACATCAAATTTTGTTTCAAACTAGGAAAATCTGCAAGTGAAACGTTTGTAATGTTACAACAAGTGTACGGCGATGATTGTTTATCGCGAACACAAGTGTTTGAGTGGTTTAAACGATTTAAAGATGGCCGCGAAGACACCAGTGATGACACTCGCACTGGCACACCATTGTCAGCAAAAACTGATGCAAACATTGAAAAAATTGGTAAACTTGTTCAACAAGATCGCCGTTTAACAATCAGAGCAATGTCTGAGTTAACAGGAGTTGACAAGGAAAGTGCTAGGCAAATTCTTCATGAAAGTTTCAACATGAACAAAGTGTGTTCAAAAATGGTTCCAAAGTGTCTCACAATTGAACAGAAGGAATGCCGAAGAATGATTTGTTCTGACATCCTGGAAAACATTGAAAGTGATCCCACCTTCTTACAAAATGTTATTACTTGTGATGAATCGTGGTTTTTTACTTACGATCCCGAAACTAAACGCCAATCGATGCATTGGAAAACTCCTGCTTCTCCACGACAAAAAAAAGCACGAATGTCAAAATCGAAATTCAAGGCAATGATGATTGTTTTTTTTTGACATCAAAGGGATTGTGCACATTGATTGGGTACCAGAGGGACAAACAGTGAATCAGCATTACTACATTAGCGTCCTGGCTACCCTACGTGAGTGAGTACGGAGAAAACGGAACGATTTGTGGAGAAAAAAGTCATGGATGCTTCACCAAGACAATGCCCCAGCTCACAGTGCGTTGTCAGTGAAGACGTTTTTGGCAAAACCCAACATTCCCATCTTAGATCATCCACCCTACTCACCTGATTTGGCCCCCTGTGACTTTTTTCTTTTCCCTAAAGTCAAGTCACCTTTGAAAGGAACTAGATTTGAGACTGTTGAAGCAGTAAAAGAAAAAGTGACGGAAGTAAAGTATGGACTTACCGAAAATGATCTGCAGCATTGCTATGAACAGTGGGAAATTCGTATGGAGCGGTGTAGAGACCGAGGAGGAGAGTACATTGAAGGAGATAACATGAAATTGTAAATAAATGTTTTTTCCAGCATCAGTCCGGTTTTTTTCTAGCCGCACCTCATATACAGTCGGCATCACAAAACAGAATGGAAAGCAATATGGCGGCGCACAATAGGTCCACATGGCTCAGAGAGCCTGCTATAGCAGAGATATATAACTCATAGATTTGATAGTCGCCACAGAGGCCCCTCCCCCCTCCCCCCCGCCACCCCCCCCCCCTCCCCTCCCTTGCAGTGTGGAGCATGGTGGTGCATCAAGTCCTGTGCCAGCCCGGTGGGGGTGGGACACTTGATGGTCACAAAAGCACTTGTCCATGGTGATATCACCCGCACAACACTTGGGAGTAGGTGTAGCAAGCTCGCCTGAAGCTAGGACGTAATCACTGTGCCAGTGGGGTGGAACCACCAGTCATCCGGCCCGTGATGTAGGCTGCAAGGGGGGAGGAAGGGGGATAGGCGTGGTGGGCCCGTCCAAATCATGATGGGATTCCTGGGAAGGAGGGCAGGTGTTGTGTACATCAGGGTCACTTGCAGAGTGCTCCTACAAGGTCCATGCAGGTTTCACCCGGTGGAGTGAAACAGTTACTGGTTTGCCGTTGTTAAGTATCAACAATGTGAAAGGGCCTCGGGACAGGACTTTAAACGGACCAGCGTAGGGAGGCTGCAGGGTTGACCGTACTGTGTCGTCATGTAACATGATAAATTCACATGTGGCCAGTTCCTTATGCATGAACACACGAGGCCTACAGTGGGCAGAAGGCAAGGGAGGTTTGATGAGCGCAATGTGCCCTCGGACGCTCTCAATGAGTGCTGGGAGCTCAGAAGAGCTTGGTAGCGGCGTATCCCCGCCAAATTCGGCTGGTAAAACCAGAGGCTCCCCATAAAGGGTCTCGGCGAGGGAGGCTTGCAAGTCCTCTTTGTATGCGGTGCGAAGGCCTAGTAAAACCCAGGGGAGAGCGTTAGACCACTGGCCACCGTGGCACATAAGTGCGGCTTTAAGCGTGCGGAGCCAGCGCTTCACAAGTCCATTGGCCTGGGGGTGATAAGCGGTTGTGTGAAACTTCGTGACACCACAGTACGAACAGAGGGAGGCGAACAGCTGTGATTCAAACTGCCTTCCTCGGTCGGTGGTCAGTGAAGTAGGGCTTCCGAATCGGGAAATCCAAGTGGCAACGAAGGCCCGAGCTACAGACTCAGCTGAAATATCTTCCAAAGGGACTGCCTCGACCCATCTAGTGACCCTATCAATAACATACAGGATATATCGAAAGCCCTTGGAGGGAGGGAGGGGACCTACGATATCAATATGTGCATGTCGTAGGTGTCGAAAGTGCCTGGCAGAGGAAGTGCATGGCGGCCCACTTTAGCTCTGACACGGTACGCAGGTGCGAGCCCAAATCCTACAATCATGTTTAACACCAGGCCAGATGTACCTTTCCGTGACCAATCTGGTGGAGCCTTTGATGCCTGGGTGAGCTAGGTTGTGGAATGCATCAAAAACAGAGCTGTGGAGAGCTGCAGGTATGAGAGGGAAGGGGCTACCAAACCGGTTCTGTGGTGCCAGGGAATGCACATTGTTCCAGTTGGAGGGAAGAGGTTGTGTCTTGTTGCAAGGCACGAATATTGGTGTCTTTGGTTTGCCGGTGGGCCAGGTCAGTAAGGTTAAGTGGGGTAGTGATGATGTTGATGTGAGACAGGTAGTCAGCGACTTCATTGTCAGTGCCTTGGATATATTGAGCATCAGTGGAATATTGGGATATGAAACCCATATGGCAGAAGCGTCGTGGGGGAGATCGCGTGAGGGATTACGGATTGCATCTGCCAAGGGTTTGTGATCTGTATAAATCATGAATGGGCAACCCTCGACATCGGCTCTGAAATATTTGACTGCCTTGTACAGGGCGAGGAGTTCACGGTCGAAGGCGGACCATTTGGACTGGGATTTGGTTAATTGCTAGGAGAAGAAATGGTGGGGTTGGGGGGTATCCAATACATGTTGCTGAAGGACCGCACCAATTGCAGTGTCACTCGCATCAGCTGTAATAGAAATGAGTGTGCCAGGAGCAGGGTGAGCAAGTGTGACAGCTTAAGAGAGGGCAGTTTTGAGATTTTTGAATGAATCGGACATCTCCAGTGTCCAAACGAGTTTGTGTTTGCCTTTAGTATCCTTACCCACCAGATCGTCGGTCAGAGGGATCTGGATAGATGCAGCATGGGGCAGGTGGCGCCTGTAGAAGTTCACCATGCCATGCAAAGTTCGCGAAGTCCTCTGGGGGAGGGAGGCTAAGTATGAATTCAACCCGAGAGGTGGTAGGGCGGACGCCCTCGGCCGTGACTGTGTGACCTAAGAAGGTGACCTCAGGACTGCCAAGCTGAGACTTCTCGTGGTTGATCTCCACTCCATTAGCAGCGAGCAGTGCAAGCACTCTGGATAGATGGAGAGTGTGTTCCTCAGGTGAGGGAGAGAAAATCAGTATATCGTCTAAGTAGGCATAGGCGAAAGGGAAGTCGAACAACAGTGAGTCAATGAAGCATTGCCATGTCTGTGTGGCGTTTTTGAGACCATATGGCATGGAACAGTACTTGAAGAAGCCAAATGGAGTGATTATGGCTGTCTTGGGGATGTCGTCGGGGAACATGGGAATCTTATGATATGCTTTGCTACAATCGAGAATGGAGAAGATCTGGGAACCATGCAACATCTGAATAAAATCTTGAATGTGGGGGATAGGGTAGTTATCAATGACAGTGATGCATTAAGAGCACGGTAGTCACCACAGAGGTGGAAAATACCGTCCTTCTTTGGCACGAGATGGATTGGCAGCGACCAGTTACTATCAGATTGACAGAGAATGTTGGAATCCAAAAGATATTTAACAATGTCTCTGCGCATTTAGGCAGCGTGCCTTATGTCGCACAGGGGGTCCTTCAGTCATGTTTATTCTGTGGCACGTGCCATTGGTAATTGCATGCAAAAACGTGGGAGAAGCAGAGGGGCAGTGGCAGGGGGGGTAGGGGCAGGGGGGGTAGTGGCAGGAGGGGTATGGGCAGGGAGGGGTAGGGACAGGAGTGGTAGGGGAAGGGGGGGTAGTGGCAGGGGGGGGTAGGGGCAGGAGGGGTAGGGGCAGATGGGGGAGGGGTAGAGGGGTAGGGACAGATGGGGGAGGGGCAGAAGGGGTAGGGGCAGAGGGGTAGGGGCAGATGGGGGAGGGGCAGAGGGGGTAGGGGCAGATGGGGGAGGGGCAGAGGCTGGCCAAACTGTTAATGAGGTCACAGCTGCAGAACAACGACCAGGCTGAGGAGACGTGTCCACGATTGCAAGAGTGGGTGTGTGGAGTTGCAGAAGCTGCTGTTGTGTCTGCAACAGTTGTGCATAGACTTCATCAATGCGAACATGCAGGTCAACATTCTGAGTGCGCAATGCATCGATGTCTGAACGCTTGCATAAGAAAGCTGAGAGAGCAGAAGAAAGGTTTGCAGCAAGTGACATACACTCTGAAAGGACAGAGTGTGAACAGTCAGTAGAAACTTTGAGCTGAGGGGGGGAATGTTGTGACGCACCAGGAACACTCGAACCGGAGACGTGAGTCAGACAGCCGACTTGCTGATTAGGGGAGAGGGTATAGTGATGAAGAAAATCGAGGCCCAGTACAGGCGCATCAACTTCTGTGACCTAAAATGTCCAGGGGAAAACCTGATCTCGGGCAAATTTAAGCAGGAGATGTGAGGAACCTAGCACCAGAATCAGGGAATTGTTAGCAGCTATCAGTGGCGGTGCAGATAAGGGATCTACGTTAGGGGTGAGGGAGGGCGGGATAACAATAATGTCGGCTCCAGTGTCCACTAGAAAATGAAGTTTGGTGTTGGTGTCCTCGACAAATAGGCGCGAAGCAGATGACAGTGCAGCAGGCGGCGGATGCCGGTAGGGGCCGTGAGGCAGCGCGGTGGGACGTGGCGCCTAGACGTGCCCGCCATAAGCATTTGTGAAAGTGCACGGGGGTTTGCAGCTGTGAGCCACATCACCAAAGTTAGCGTGGAACCAGCAATAAGGAGAGCCAGCTTGCGGTGCAGGAGCAGGGCTGGACGGTGAGGCGGCCAGCTGCACAGCCGGAGTGTACTCAGGTGCTCACTCGACTGTCTCCGATGACCTCTGGGGCGGCAACGTAAAAGTAGGTAGTGCAGTCAGGTGACCACGGGGTGGCAGGGCCGTTGCTTACACTGACAGCGAGGCGCATGTCTTGCCATGGCCGCAGGTAGGCTTGGCTTCTGTTACTGCATAATGCGTGGGGGCGGCGGATGCCGGACTCAAATGCTGGAGGCACCGGTGTTGAATGATGCTATAGGCACGGTCGGCAATGAACAGGCATGCTTCGAGGGGCTCAGAGACATGGGACAATAGCTGCAGTTGTAGCTCAGAAGGAAGTTTAAGTAGCCAAATTGTCCACAGTGCGACGTCTGGTAGAAATTCTGTGTCCACAAGTGGCGCCACAGCTGTGACGGGGTACGGTCATCGATGTGTTCCTCATGGATAATGCATTGGATCAGCTCAGCAGGAGGATGGGATAAGCGTTCAACGATACAAGTCTTAGCAAATATGTACTTATTCTGCACGGGAGGCGAAAGCAGCAGGTCACTAATAAGATCCGTGTGATCGTGCAGGTGACTAAGAAGGCACACAAATTGGGCTCCGTCATCTAGGACGTCCAACATTTTATCCACTAATGCAAACCATGTCTTAGGGTTCTCTGTTTGTAGGGCTGGCAGTTTTGGGAATCTGCTAGGCGCGAGGTACTGAGGAACTGTCGGTGCAGCAAACACACTACTTGGAGGTGCAGATGGTGTAGCAGTGTAGAGTGGTGCCAGATCGGGATTGTAGGCACTAGGAGACTGGCACACAGTAGCTGTACTAATCTGGTTATTAGGGACAAAACCACACGTTTTACAAGCAGCAGGAGTGCAAGAAGAGAATTCAGTCTTGACATGTGAATTCAGTTGCATAGTGTAGGCAGGTACAGTTGCTGGGGCCCCAGCTGGTAGGGGCACAGTTGGGTGCAGAAGACTCTCCAGTACCATGGAAGCTACTCTGCCCTGGTACAATGGCTTCACTGTTGTGAGAATTTATATTGGATGGTGTTAGTGCAGTAAATAAAGAAGTTGTTATGGTAAGAAAGGAGCAAAGGGAACTGAGGAGCAAGATCAAGGACATGGAGAGAAAGCAGGACAACAGTACAACAACACAGCACAAAAGAAAGTTTCACATGGCACAAGTAGAAGTATTAGGTCGTTCCATGCAGTGATATAAGAGTGGCAGTTTGGCAGTTGGGAGATGGATACACAAGTTTACCTAGGTTCTCAATATCCAGCTGTCTCTGCTTTTTCCAATTCTTACCCATCTCTTACCTTAATCCGTTTCTTACTATCACCCTTTTCTTGTTCATTTAACCCACTTCACTACCACAACCCACACCTTAGTCAGACCACAGTGCAGGGATAATATTAATGTTGTGTCTGTGTGCTCTGTGGCACAACACAAGTTACAAACTGAAGTACTGCGTGCTAATTATTATTCATGTGTTTTATGCCACCTCTGTATACTGAGCAGTTGTTTTTACTAATTCCAAAATTATGCTTGTCACATATGTATGCTGCCTTATAATGAATTGAGGATATGCAGCATATTCATAATGTTCTGACAAAGATGTGAACAGTTAGCAGTTCCTAAAATGTATAACTAATTTTTAAACTTCCTGGCAGGTTAAAGCTGTATGTTGGACCAGGACACAGACCTGGGAGCTTTGTCTTTCATATGCAAGTAATCTACCAACAGATCCATCCAAGCACATCTCACAACATGCTCTCACAGCTTTATTTTCGTCATTAAGTATAATCTGCATTTCAAACTTCACAGAAGTTCTGTGCATACACTGTTGGGCTAGCTCTCTTGAAAGAAAGAATATTGCATAGAAATGGATTATCCACAGCCTAGAGGGGATTGTTTCCAGAATGTATTTTCACTCTGCAATAAAAAAGGAGTGGAAGAAGATATCAAACAAATGTGATCTCCCTGTTCATCATCATTTCCACACAAACAATCAACTGAAGTTGAGGATGCATCTCTGGAAAACCATCCATAGACTAGAAGTTTTTGAGGAAGAAAGGGACTAGCAGAAACACTGGTGAAGAAACATCACACAAAATGGATTCCCTATGTAAGCATATAAGTTTCTGGTTTTGACCTTCCAAGAAGACTCCGGACAAGACTAAACAGAATAAATACTGGAGCGGGTTGCTGTGAAAGCTTAATGATAAATTGGTATCTTGCAGGTGACCCTTTCTGTGAGCATGGTGGACTTCAAATTATGGATCATATTATAAACTGTGTAATTTATGGTTTCAAAGGAGAAGGAACTGAAGGCATCCACAATGTCTCCAGAGGAGCCCTCCAATGGCTGAGTACTATTCAGAGTGTTATTTGACTGCAGTGCGTACAGCATTTTCTTTTTTCTTTTTTTTTCTTTTAGATTCATGTGGTTTTGTGCTTTTCACTTCAATATGCTACCTGCTTGCAGAGTGTCTAGTGTATTTTTCTATCTACTTAAAGTTGTTTCTTATACATTATCTGGTTTATTATGATTCATGTTTTTTTTTTTTCTTTGTGATATATAATTGTCTTAACCATGTTGAACATGTATATCTTCTCTGCAATGGACTGTGTGCTGATATGAAACTTCCTGGCAAATGAAAACAGTGTGCTGTACCAGAACTCCAACACAGAACCTTTGCCTTTCTTTGACAAGTGGTCTCCCAATTGAGTGAGAGAATGACTGAATGAATGTATAAATTTGTTATGACATTTCAGCTTCCTTCTTTGCCACTGCCATTCCAGGTTTTCAAATCTTGTCTTTTGTTAACATTTCATTGTAAATTGGTCTGATGTTTTCCTGCTGTGTTTGTCGTCTGTTGTTCCAGTGTATGTCTACTACTTGCAAGTAATTTGAAGCATAGAAATTATTTTTCTGTGTGTGTTGTTTATTACTTCCTACTCATTTAATGATTTCTGTTATATTTATGAATAACATAGAGAACTTTTGAGTGGACAGCATCTTTTGTAATAACAATGTTGCTTTATTTCAAATATAATCAGATCTTAACAGTCTTAATTGACATGTTATGAGCTAACATTGTTTTAAATATTCTCACAGTGCCCTTACCAGCACAGCTACAACCAGTGGACTTTTGGGCTAGGTACCAACCACCACCACCACCAGAACCAGGGCAGAAGCGACTTCCAGAAGATATTGAAGCTGAGCTCAGAAAGCAAGAGCAAGAGTTGAATGAACTTGCTCTCATAAGTATAGAGTAAGATGTGGAGCTGTCCATTTTCCGTTATGACTAGAGAAAGCTTTATTTGTCTATTCAGTATCAGATGTACAGGGGTTGGACAAAAGTTTGAAAACACTGCAACAAATGCACACTTGAACATAAACGGAGATGCTAATGAAGCCTGCAGAGTGTGCTGTTGTATTTGATCTTGAACCACAATGTCTTCAATACATTGTGAGTCTCAGTCATGATCAGAACATGGTTCTGTATGGTTTTGAGTGCATTATATTGGAGTTAAGTGAAATCAAACATGGGCAAATTATTGGTATTCAATAGTGAGTACTTCTTAACCAAGGGAGCTGAAGTGGCTGGTATTTCAAAAGGCACCATATCGAAGATTTACACCACATGCAAGCAAAGCAGAAAAACATCATTTGCTAAGTCACAATGTAGGTGAAAGTGTGTACTGAGTATTGTGATGGACAGTCATTGAAAGGAACTATGATAAAAAAAAAGAGGATGACAGATGCAAAAGTCACAGCAGAACCTAATGTCACACTTGCAAACTCTGTCAGCACCATAACAACATAAAGTGAGCATCATAAACAAGGAACTGCAGGGCAAACTGGAATTCAACTCATCAGTGGCGCAAATGCTCACAACAGGAGACTGTTCAGATAAGTCTTGTTTTGAAGTTTTGACCAAATTTACATCCCAAGAGTGAAATACAGCGGGGATTTTGGGATAATTTGGGCAGCCATGTCATGGTATTTCATGGACCACATGGTTATCCTGCACATGGTTATCGTGTTGAGGATTATGTGACCATTTTGACTGATCAAGTCTATCTCATGGTACAATATATGTTCCCCAACGGTAATGCTATGTTCCAAGATAACAGGACCACTGTTCACACAACTTGCATCATCCAGGACTCATTTCATGAGTGGCAGGATGAACTGTTGCATCTTTGTTGGCCACCACAGTCGCCAGAGCTCAGTACTATTGAGCCTTTGCGGTCTATTTTGGAGAGAAAGATGCATGATAGCTAACCACTCCATCATCATTACCAGAACTTGCCATCATTTTGCTGGAAGAATGGTACAATATTCCCTTGACAACCATACAGGGCCTTTCTGAAATGATTGGAAACTGCTTTGAATGCTGACAGTTTTCCTGCATCATTTTCGGCATGGTAATGTGTTATGTTTATGGTATTTTTGTCCACACCCTGTAATATCAGTTCTCCCACAGAGTTACAGTGGAACAGTTAACATATTATGACAAATGAAAAATCCAGTGTGGAAACCATATAAAAACAGGGTACAGGCAACCAGTCACCTGCTGATGAAAAATGGATTGTGTATAGCTGCAATTAAAAGATCATAATATTTGATTTTCCACTTTTCTTCTAGTTTTTATATACAGGTGAACTCAAATGCAAATATGGACACACAAATGCTCAGCTACACAGCAGTAGCTACGCATTGCATTGTCTTCCAGCTTTTGCTTAAACAGTGAGGAGGGGCGCAACAGCTACATATAAATGTGAGCACCTGCCTTGAGCTATAGTGCTGCACTGAAGATTAGCTGGTTGGTCCAGTTCACTCCCTGTTCTACTGTCAGTGCAATATCCTTGAGATACACTTCTTTGAAGAATACTATGTTTTGGAGATTTGAAGGTAGCATGAAAACAGTGGTCATCTTTTACCCAAACCATTACTTGACAGTATTTGACAGCTCCCTTGATGCTCTCCAAAATGATGTCTTTGAAGCTATATCAAAGCACATATGTAAGTTAAATATTAAAAAATAATAAAATACTACTACAATTCAGTAGTCCCCATTGCTGAAAAATTGCTACCGAAACAGTATATTTGGGCACAATATATGGTAAGAACAAAAAGAAAATCACTACAGTTTAATACTGTACACCAAAATTATGTCAGTTAAATGTGAAATTTAGTCAGTCTAAAGTATACGATACAATACCACTTACTTGAACTTTTCCAGAATTTAGTGAACTTAGTTTTAACTTCCTTCTCACTTTTGTATTTGTGAATTCATATTTCACTTCCTCAAGATCCAGACTGACTGTCATGCCTGATTCTGAGGCTAGTACTATGAGATTCACCAGTTGTTCTCAATGCCTGTAGGTAGTTCTTAATCAATTTAAAAAAAGAAAAGGACCTTTCAGGGGAACAGTTTGTTGCTCTGGAGAAAAGTTATAAATCTTGAGTGCTGTGTACACATTTGGACAGATATTGCCATTTTTTTTAAACAATATTCTACAGAGAAACAGAAGAGAGGACAACTTGTCACCATCTACTTTCTTCAGATGTCAGATAGCTTTTAAAATGTATACATTCTTCACCAAAGTTGTTCTAACGCTAAGTTTATTTGCAGCATCATAAATCTGAACACCTTCTAGTTCAGTGATGTTTGAGAGAAATTAAAACATTAAGTTATATATTCTCTGTAGACATTAACTCTCTTCTGTAACACATCTTGAGGAGTTTGTATTATCCTAGAATATGACTTTTTCATTCTTCTCCAGATATCAACAAAGTCTGATCCTCTTTCTTCTTCAGGGCACTGGGGCACTTCTTCTGAGTCAAATGACTCATCAAAGAATCTCTTGTGTTTAATCTGACATTTCCTTTTCTGATTCTCAGCAACTGAAGAAGGTTGAACTGATTCCAAATTCTGAACTACATACCTTAATTTTAACTTGAGAACCACATGGAATAATGTTGTGATGTGTATGGTGCCATCATAACAATGAATGTATGAAAACCTGAACAACGCCCCATAGGCATGATCTCATAGGCTACATTATTAGGTCGAGAGCTATCTCATACCATAGCCTGTAGGCTTGTACACAGGAGATTTTATACAAATGGACTAACAATAAAATACAAATTCAATGACAGATAAAAATATTTGCCAACACTTTGGCAATAAATTGTTGAACACCTGAGTGTTGATGCAATGCACATTAAACATATACTTAAAAAATAATTTTTTGATGCCAAAAGTTTGCTGCCCCTGTAATTTTGTTGCCCTGTCCAGATACACAAGTTGCACATACGTAAATAGCACCATGACCACACATACCACATTTTGTTGCTGTTGTCATGCAGTACTTAGGTAGCTGCAGCACTAAACAACTACAATTTAGGCATCTGGAGCACTAAACACCTATAAAACTTTAGCACTCTCAAATTACAAATTCTGGACTCCACCACTGATCATGGCCAATTGTCTCGTGATATTTTTCGGTTAATATGAGCTGCTACACGCAACTACAGAGTGACTGTGGCAGTGCACAAACCAGAAAAGACTGCACAATGATAAATATATGCTTACTGCACTTGAACATGTGATACAAGGACACTGCTGTGCCAGTAGTAATGAAAACAGAACACTGACCCACAAGGAGTCCAGAATCCGAGGTGGCACACATACTTACAGGATCACCTTATCCTTTGTTTAGTGACATAATGTCTCTTACAGCCTTATCTTTCCTGTCTCTGATTCTTTGTTGACTATTGTTTAATTCAGTTGGTGAAATCCATATAATTCTATCAATGTTGCAGGCTACCTGATAATGTTCTTTGGTTTGAACCACCAACTGTGGTCAGGTGGGATGGTGAGAAAGGTTTCTGGTCAACTGAAGACTGTCATGACACGAAGTTTAATGAAGATAAGCAGGTACAGTAATAATAACTTTATAATATTGTGTAGGTCCCTAGCACATGTTTGGCACGTTATGTGTGAAATCATGTTGCTGAATGTGAACACTGATTTATCTTGGATTATGAATCATTTTTCTTATCTGCTGCTATCTTTGCCAGTTCACTACATATTCCCTTCACTCCTACTTTGATTTCTTCAGTACCTCTGGACATGAATTTAGACAAGGAGCTAATGGAAAACCCAGTTGCTGGAGGTATCATCACACCATAAACAACAGTAGAGGAATACAAGGTGAACTAAGTTCATGACATAGACCTTACCACTGGCTTTAGTGATTCTCTAAAGATATATTTCAGAGCCCTTAGCAATTACTCCCTTGCTGCCTGCATGAGAATCTCTGTTAGCTGCCCAACTGCTTAGACAATGACACCTTTGATACTAAAATACTTCTACCTCTTTGGAGTTTACATGATCATGCTTATGATACAACTCTGCTGTGTTACTCGACTCTCTCAGGCTTCATTTACTGAACTCCATTTAGTACTACCTTGTACTTTCTGAGAAAGTAGTCTCCTTGTGTAATATATTCAATATGTTTAGTTTCATTGCTCTTCTTGGTGCAAAACTTGTCCATGCTGTATCAACATCTTTAATTTTAGTATGTGGCAAATAAATGTATTTCATTTATGTGGTGTCACCGCCAGACACCACACTTGCTAGGTGGTAGCCTTTAAATCGGCCGCGGTCCGTTAGTATACGTCGGACCCGCGTGTCGCCACTATCAGTGATTGCAGACCGAGTGCCGCCACATGGCAGGTATAGAGAGACTTCCTAGCACTCACCCCAGTTATACAACTGACTTTGCTAGCGATGGTTCACTGACAAAATACGCTCTCATTTGCCGAGATGATAGTTAGCATAGCCTTCAGCTACGTCATTTGCTACGACCTAGCAAGGTGCCATGTTCAGTTGCTATTGATATTGTGAATAATGTACAGTCAAGAGCGATGCTCATCTTTAATGGATTAAAGTTAAGTATTCCACCAGCTACGTCCGTTTCTCTAAATTCTAATTTCCTTGACCTGTTCCAAACCTCACGCCAGCCTGCGTGAGCTAAAACGCATGCCTTTTGGCTTCCTCTAGTAACCCGGTGTTGGCTCTCCTGCCATCACACAACATTGGCGACAATACAATACTGCATTCGTAACTATACTGCCCTGATTTACTTGTGTAATGGCTTCGCGGACATCTCCAGATGTACTGTCCGAATTTTATCGCTTACAGATTCAGCATACGCAGGCCTTACTGGATGCCCTGGGACAGCTCATCCAGGGTCAACGTGCAATGCAAAACGATGCGGCAGCCGCCGCCCCACCGCTAACGCAGCCACAACATGCAGTTGCACCACCTTTTCGTCCTTTTGATGCTGCACTGGAGAGCTGGACGGAGTGGTCACACCAATTTGGATTCCATCTCGCCGCCTACAGAATTCAAGGTAGCGAGCGGCAGCCTTTTTTGTTGTCCTCTGTAGGGGTGCACACGTACCGTGTGGTAGTCAAATTATTTCCCCGATGCGACATAGCAACTCTGTCCTATGACGAAATTTTGTCTGCATTAGATGCATATTTCAAAGAATCAGTCAATGTAGTTGCCAAACGGTATACCTTCTTTCATACAAAACGTACGGCAGGTCAGACTAATAGGGAGTGGGTTGCAACCTTGCAAGGCCTTACTAGGGATTGTGCTTTTGAGTGTCAATGTGGACTCCGTTATTCAGATACTATGGTACGTGATGCAATTGCACAGAACATTTCTGATGTTTGTATAAGGGAACAGATTTTGAAACTAGTCAATCCCTCCCTTCAACAAGTGATGGACATATTGGATTGGCAGGACACACTTGACTTTGCTCAGGAATCATTTGAAACTTCGCTACCCATGTGTCAGGTTAACCGGCCCGCTGGGCGAGCTGCATGGAACAGTAAACAGTCCTCGCGCCCTGCCGCGCCACTGCCGCCAGGCTCTCAGCCATGTGTACCGCGCCGGCAAGCAAATGCAGTGCTAAAAACATGCCCGCGGTGTGCTACTAGACATCCACGTGAGAATTGCCCGTCACGCCAAGCTATTTGCTTTTACTGTAATAAAAAATACATGTTCAAAGTGTTTGCCAGAAGAAGCTCGAAACAGAAGCTCAAAACCATTCCAGGCCCTTTGCTTCATGCTGGAATCGGCACCGAGCCAAGGATACTCAGGCTCGCGACACTTCACCCATGGAAATTCATATAGTTCATTCCACTCCACCCAGTGCCACTCTCTCTAACAGTTACTGTGTTCGTCCCACAAATAGTGTGTGTCGACATTGCCGGAACTCCCGTCAAGTCGCAAGTGATTTTGTACCAGTGTCAGTTCACGTTGCACGAGACAGTCACTCTTGTCGTCAGCAGGGCAATAAACTTTTGTGGACTTGGACATTAACGGCAAAGTGATACCATTCCAGCTCGATACCGGGGCTGCAATTTCACTGATCAATCAAGACACTTACAAACTGCTGGGCACACCTCTGTTGCGTGCCGCAAATGTTAAGTTAAGTACCTATTTAGGTCAAGAGATCCCTGTGTTAGGACAGTGCAACCTTCTTACAACATACAACGGACAAACAAAACTTGTGTCATTTTACATCCTTCGTTCTTCTTCTGCAGTGAACTTGTTTGGTTTCAATTTATTTCAGCTGTTTAACTTCTCTATAGTAAATCAGGTCCTATCAGTGAACCAGACTGTGCCTTCAGACAGTGTTTCTCGTCTATGTGAAGAATTTGCAGACATTTTTGCACCGGGCCTTGGTTGCGCTAAGAACTATAAAGCACATTTGGAACTGAAAGTAAACGCGCAACTGAAATTTTTCAGAGCTCACAATGTTCCCCACCCATTGCGTGATGAGGTCACAAAAACATTACACGATTTGGAATCACAAGGTGTCATTGAACGTGTGCAGGCTTCTCTCTGGGCATCGCCCTTAGTAATTTTGCCAAAACCTTCCGGAAAATTGAGACTTTGTGTGGACTTCAAGGCAACAGTGAATCCACAACTAGTGACTGCAACTTTTCCTTTTCCCCGCCCGGAAAATCTTTTTGACAAACTGTGCCTGGGTAAATATTTTTCGAAGTTGGACCTAGCAGCTGCATACTTGCAAATACCGGTGGATGAAGAATCCCAGTGCGTTTTGGTGGTTAACACGCATCTTGGTTTGTATCAATTCAAACGAGTGCCATTCGGGTGTGCATCCACCCCTGCATTGTTTCAGCAGTATCTACAAACTGTTTGTGCTTCAGTCCCTACTGCAGCAAACTATCTGGATGATATTGTGATCTCCGGAAAGACGGAAGAAGAACATTTAACCAATCTCAGAACATTATTTCAGGTCTTGCGACAAAATGGTCTTCACTTGTGGAAGGACAAATGTGTGTTATTTGCTCGTGACTAACCCTACCTGGGACATGTACTCAATGCCCAAGGCATACATCCCGGTCCAGAGCACCTCCCTGCCATACAAGACTTGCCTTCACCGCAGAATTTGAAGCAGCTACAGAGTGTGCTGGGCAAAATTAACTATTATCATCGCTATGTTCCCCATGCCTCTTCCATTTCAGCTCCACTTCATCGCTTACGCCGTAAAGGTGTTCCGTTCGACTGGATGATGGAATGCGAACGCGCCTTTCGCCAGTTGAAATCAGCATTGCTTTCCAATACTTGCCTTATGCCATTCAATCCCCGGAAGCCCCTATTGTTGATGGTGGATGCATTGGATATCGGGATCAGTACTGTGCTTGCACACAAAGATGGATCGCACAATCGCCCTATTGCCTTTGCATCCAAATTGCTCTCATCCGCGCAACGAAATTATTCACAGATTGAGAAAGAATCATTGGCTCTCGTATTTGGTGTTACAGAGTTTCATGATTTCTTGTATGGTCGTCACTTTACCATCATCATAGACCACAAACCTTTGACATTGCTTTTTCATCCGACCAAGCCTGTACCTCCACGTACAGCACAGAAATTCATTTGCTGGTCTCTTTTCCTCTCGCAGTACCGCTACGATATCTTGTATCGGTCCACTGCTAAGCATGGAAATGGCGATGCGTTGTCCCGTTTACCTGTTGCTGAGGATAGAGCATTCAATTCCTCTGAACTTGCTTGCATGTTCATTGATTCGGAAACCGATGATGTGGTCGAATCGTTTCCAATTGATTTTCATCATGTAGCTACAGCCACAGCTGCCGACCCTGTGCTTGCTACCGTTCTGCATTTTATTGCTACACAATGGCCCTTGTCAAAGTCATGGATCGGGGATCCGTTGGTTCGCCGATTTTATGCTCACCAGGAGAGACTTTTTGTATGATGTGGTGTTTTGCTGTTGCATTCTGATAATGATCAGTCCAGGGTCGTGGTATTACGTTCATTACAGTCTTCTGTCTTACAGCTTCTCCACCAAGGACATTGGGGTATAGTGAGAACGAAACAACTTGCTTGTCAGCACTGTACTTGGTTTGGAATCGATGCCGTGATTACGAATATATGCTCTTCTTGCGTGGTGTGTGCCGAACAAGAATCAGCACCGCCGTGGAAATTTTTTGCATGGCCAAAAGCCACTTCGCCTTGGCAATGCTTACACATCGAATTTGCTGGTCCATTCTGGAATGCTCGATGATGGTTGTGGTAGATTCCTTCAGTAATTTTCCTTTTGTTGTCTGGATGTCTTCCACGACGTCATCTGCCACCAAGCATTATCTGCTATCTTTTGCATTGAAGGTCTTCCACAGACTATTGTTTCCGATAATGGCACGGGATCTGCCGCTCCCCGTCTGCTTTCAGCGATGGTGCCGTCCGGTCAGCGCCCTGGGGACCTATCTACTGGCTCACCTCAGCCCCAGGTGTTACCGACGCTGCCTTCCATTTTGCCCCATGGCGACGTCCCACAGCCACCGCCGCCGCCGCCTGTTCTCCCGCTGGCGACGCCTGCAGTGGACGCGTCACTACAACTGCTGGGCGCCTCCCTGTGTCACACACCGCTGATCACTTCCGGTGACCAGTTGTCCTCCGACATGGAACTCTTGCCCGCTCCGGACCGTATGTTGTCTTCGCCTATCGGGTGCCCCGGCCCGATGGAGGTTGACCCTTCGGCCCCTCCTGTCTCTCTGCGGGCGCATACACCGCATGTTGGCGTGCACCCTGGAGCAGGTTTTCAGGCATTTCCTAGCTCCCTGCGGTCTGAATGGCAGGGTGCGGGTGGCACAGCCTTGCCTGTTATTAGGCTCCCCACCTTGTCGCATACGTCAACATGGGGTCCTCCCTACGGCGGGTGGAAGCCTTATGCCACAACCATGCGCCGATTTGTGGGGGAGGAATGTGGTGTCACCGCCAGACACCACACTTGCTAGGTGGTAGCCTTTAAATCGGCCACAGTCCGTTAGTATACGTCGGACACGCGTGTCGCCACTATCAGTGATTGCAGACCGAGCGCCGCCACACGGCAGGCCTAGAGAGACTTCCTAGCACTCGCCCCAGTTGTACAACTGACTTTGCTAGTGATGGTTTACTGACAAATTCGCTCTCATTTGCCGAGACGATAGTTAACATAGCCTTCAGCTACATCATTTGCTACGACCTAGCAAGGTGCCATGTTCAGTTACTATTGATATTGTGAATAATGTACAGTCAAGAGCGATGCTCATCATTAATGGATTAAAGTTAATTATTCCACCAGCTATGTCCATTTTTCTAAATTCTAATTTCCTTGACCTGTTCCAGACCTCACGCCAGCCTGCGTGAGCTAAAACGCATGCCTTTTGGCTTCCTCTTGTAACCCGGTGTTGTCTCTCCTGCCATCACACAACATTGGCGACAATACAATACTGCATTCATAACTACACTGCCCTGATTTACTTGTGTAATGGCTTCGCCGACATCTCCAGATGTACTGTCTGAATTTTATCGCTTACAGAATCAGCATACGCAGGCCTTACTGGATGCCCTGGGACAGCTCATCCAGGGTCAACGTGCAATGCAAAACGATGCGGCAGCCGCTGCCCCACCGCTAACGCAGCCACAACACGCAGTTGCACCACCTTTTCGTCCTTTTGATGCTGCACTTGAAAGCTGGACGGAGTGGTCACACCAATTTGGATTCCATCTCGCCGCCTACAGAATTCAAGGTAGCGAACGGCAGCCTTTTTTGTTGTCCTCTGTAGGGCTGCACACGTACCGTGTGGTAGTCAAATTATTTCCCCGACGCGACATAGCAACTCTGTCCTACGACGAAATTTTGTCTGCATTAGATGCATATTTCAAAGAATCAGTCAATGTAGTTGCCAAACGGTATACCTTCTTTCATACAAAACGTACGGCAGGTCAGACTAATAGGGAGTGGGTTGCAACCTTGCAAGGCCTTACTAGGGATTGTGCTTTTGAGTGTCAATGTGGACTCCCTTATTCAGATACTATGGTACGTGATGCAATTGCACAGAACGTTTCTGATGTTTGTATAAGGGAACAGATTTTGAAACTAGTCAATCCCTCCCTTCAACAAGTGATGGACATATTGGATCGGCAGGACACACTTGACTTTGCTCAGGAATCATTTGAAACTTCGCTACCCATGTGTCAGGTTAACCGGCCCGCTGGGCGAGCTGCACGGAACAGTAAACAGTCCTCGCGCCCAGCCGCGCTGCTGCCGCCAGGCTCTCAGCCATGTGTACCGCGCCGGCAAGCAAATGCAGTGCTAAAAACATGCCCGCGGTGTGCTACTAGACATCCGCGTGAGAATTGCCCGTCACGCCAAGCTATTTGCTTTTACTGTAATAAAAAATACATGTTCAAAGTGTTTGCCAGGAAAAGCTCAAAACGGAAGCTCAAAACCATTCCAGGCCCTTTGCTTCATGCTGGAATCGGCATCGAGCCAAGGATACTCAGGCTCGCGACACTTCACCCATGGAAATTCATATAGTTCATTCCACTCCGCCCAGTGCCACTCTCTCTAACAGTTACTGTGTTCGTCCCACAAATAGTGTGTGTTGACATTGCCGGAACTCCCGTCAAGTCGCAAGTGATTTTGTACCAGTGTCAGTTCACGTTGCACGAGACAGTCACTCTTGTCGTCAGCAGGGCAATAAACTTTTGTGGACTTGGACATTAACGGCAAAGTGATACCATTCCAGCTCGATACCGGGGCTGCAATTTCACTGATCAATCAAGACACTTACAAACTGCTGGGCACACCTCTGTTGCGTGCCGCAAATGTTAAGTTAAGTACCTATTTAGGTCAAGAGATCCCTGTGTTAGGACAGTGCAGCCTTCTTACAACATACAACGGACAAACAAAACTTGTGTCATTTTACATCCTTCGTTCTTCTTCTGCAGTGAACTTGTTTGGTTTCAATTTATTTCAGCTGTTTAACTTGTCTATAGTAAGTCAGGTCCTATCAGTGAACAAGACTGTGCCTTCAGTGTTTCTCGTCTATGTGAAGAATTTGCAGGCATTTTTGCACCGGGCCTTGGTTGCGCTAAGAACTATAAAGCACATTTGGAACTGAATGTAAATGCGCAACTGAAATTTTTCAGAGCTCACAATGTTCCCCACCCATTGCGTGATGAGGTCACAAAAACATTACACGATTTGGAATCACAAGGTGTCATTGAACGTGTGCAGGCTTCTCTCTGGGCATCGCCCTTAGTAATTTTGCCAAAACCTTCCGGAAAATTGAGACTTTGTGTGGACTTCAAGGCAACAGTGATTCCACAACTAGTGACTGCAACTTTTCCTTTTCCCCGCCCGGAAGATCTTTTTGAAAAATTGTGCCTGGGTAAATATTTTTCGAAGTTGGACCTAACAGATGCATACTTGCAAATACCGGTGGATGAAGAATCCCAGTGCGTTTTGGTGGTTAACACGCATCTTGGTTTGTATCAATTCAAACGAGTGCCATTCGGGTGTGCATCCACCCCTGCATTGTTTCAGCAGTATCTACAAACTGTTTGTGCTTCGGTCCCTACTGCAGCAAACTATCTGGATGATATTGTGATCTCCGGAAAGATGGAAGAAGAACATTTAACCAATCTCAGAACATTATTTCAGGTCTTGCGACAAAATGGTCTTCACTTGTGGAAGGACAAATGTGTGTTATTTGCTCGTGACTAACCCTACCTCGGACATGTACTCAATGCCCAAGGCATACATCCCAGTCCAGAGCACCTCCGTGCCATACAAGACTTGCCTTCACCACAGAATTTGAAGCAGCTACAGAGTGTGCTGGGCAAAATTAACTATTATCATCGCTATGTTCCCCATGCCTCTTCCATTTCAGCTCCACTTCATCGCTTACGCCGTAAAGGTGTTCCGTTCGACTGGATGATGGAATGCGAACGCGCCTTTCGCCAGTTGAAATCAGCGTTGCTTTCCAATACTTGCCTTATGCCATTCAATCCCCGGAAGCCCCTATTGTTGATGGTGGATGCATTGGATTTCGGGATCAGTACTGTGCTTGCACACAAAGATGGATCGCACAATCGCCCTATTGCCTTTGCATCCAAATTGCTCTCATCCGCGCAATGAAATTATTCACAGATTGAGAAAGAATCATTGGCTCTCGTATTTGGTGTTACAGAGTTTCATGATTTCTTGTATGGTCGTCACTTTACCATCATCATAGACCACAAACCTTTGACATTGCTTTTTCATCCGACCAAGCCTGTACCTCCACGTACAGCACAGAAATTCATTCGCTGGTCTCTTTTCCTCTCGCAGTACCACTACGGTATCTTGTATCGGTCCACTGCTAAGCATGGAAATGGCGATGCGTTGTCCCATTTGCCTGTTGCTGAGGATAGAGCATTCAATTCCTCCGAACTTGCTTGCATGTTCATTGATTCAGAAACCGATGACGTGGTCGAATCGTTTCCAATTGATTTTCATCATGTAGCTACAGCCACAGCTGCCGACCCTGTGCTTGCTACCGTTCTGCATTTTATTGCTACGCAATGGCCCTTGTCAAAGTCACGGATCGGGGATCCGTTGGTTCACCGATTTTATGCTCACCAGGAGAGACTTTTTGTATGACGTGGTGTTTTGCTGTTGCATTCTGATAATGATCAGTCCAGGGTCGTGGTATCACGTTCGTTACAGTCCTCTGTCTTACAGCTTCTCCACCAAGGACATTGGGGTATAGTGAGAACGAAACAACTTGCTTGTCAGCACTGTACTTGGTTCGGAATCGATGCCGTGATTACGAATATATGCTCTTCTTGCGTGGTGTGTGCCGAACAAGAATGCTTACACATCGAATTTGCTGGTCCATTCTGGAATGCTCGATGATGGTTGTGGTAGATTCCTTCTGTAATTTTCCTTTTGTTGTCCGGATGTCTTCCACGACGTCATCTGCCACCAAGCATTATCTGCTATCTTTTGCATTGAAGGTCTTCCACAGACTATTGTTTCCGACAATGGCCCACAATTCAAATCCGCAGAATTTCAGTCATTCTGCAAGGCCAATGGTATTCAACATCTGACGTCCGTGCCGTTTTCGCCACAGTCAAACGGTGCCGCTGAACGATTGGTCAGGACTTTCAAGTCACAGATGTTGAAGTTGAAAGAGCCGCATTCTCAGGAGGGCGCGTTATTGCTCTTTTTGTCCTCGTATCAGTCTCAGCCCCGAGATGGCCGCTCGCTGGCTGAGTTGCTTCACGGTCACCCTCATCACACCTTGATGTCTTTGCTACATCCGCCGCATCAGGTTCCTGTACAGCGGCAGACACCTGCTTTTGCCCCAGGCGACGTTGTCTACTACCGCCACTATCAAGGTTCACAGCGTTGGGTCAAAGGGCGCATTCTTTGCTGCCTCGGCCGTGCTATGTATCTGGTTTTGGGGGCCTCTGGTGAGGTGCGACGGCATCTCAATCAGCTGCGCCTCTGTCGTCGCACGGGATCTGCCGCTCCCTGTCTGCTTTCAGTGATGGTGCCGTCCGGTCAGCGCCCTGGGGACCCATCTACTGGCTCACCTCAGCCCCAGGTGTTATCGACGCTGCCTTCCATTTTGCCCCATGGCGATGCGCCACCGCCGCCGCCGCCACCGCCTGTTCTCCCGCTGGCGACGCCTGCAGTGGAGGCGTCGCTACAACTGCTGGGCGCCTCCCTGTGTCACGCACGGCTGATCACTTCCGGTGACCAGTTGTCCTCCGACATGGAACTCTTGCCCGCTCCGGACCGTATGTTGTCTTCGCCCATCGGGTGCCCCGGCCCGATGGAGGTTGACCCTTCGGCCCCTCCTGTCTCTCTGCGGGCGCATACACCGCATGTTGGCGTGCACCCTGGAGCAGGTTTTCAGGCATTTCCTAGCTCCCTGCGGTCTGAATGGCAGGGTGCGGGTGGCACAGCCTTGCCTGTTATTAGGCTCCCCACCTTGTCGTATACGTCAACATGGGGTCCTCCCCACGGCGGGCGGAAGCGTTATGCCACAACCGTGCGCCGATTTGTGGGGGAGGAATGTGGTGTCACCGCCAGACACCACACTTGCTAGGTGGTAGCCTTTAAATCGGCCGCAGTCCGTTAGTATACGTCGGACCCGCGTGTCGCCACTATCAGTGATTGCAGACCGAGCGCCGCCACACGGCAGGTCTAGAGAGACTTCCTAGCACTCGCCCCAGTTGTACAACTGACTTTGCTAGTGATGGTTTACTGACAAATTCGCTCTCATTTGCCGAGACGATAGTTAGCATAGCCTTCAGCTACATCATTTGCTACGACCTAGCAAGGTGCCATGTTCAGTTACTATTGATATTGTGAATAATGTACAGTCAAGAGCGATGCTCATCATTAATGGATTAAAGTTAATTATTCCACCAGCTATGTCCATTTTTCTAAATTCTAATTTCCTTGACCTGTTCCAGACCTCATGCCAGCCTGCGTGAGCTAAAACGCATGCCTTTCGGCTTCCTCTAGTAACCCGGTGTTGGCTCTCCTGCCAACCCACAACAATTTACACACTATGATTTCCAATTTCCTTTTGTACTTTCATGTTTAGAAGTCAGTGTGAAGGACTTTTTTCTATTTTCCTCAAGCGATTGCAGTTTGTAGTGCAGTCGCCCTATTGATTTGTACTCCTACTGGTACTTAAATACCGCACCTCTAGTTAATGTAAATGGGTGGAATATATTAGTAGATGCATTTTTAAACAGATGTTTGTTACCTTATATATGTTACAATGCTTCTGTTGTCCATCAGATGTTAGTATAGTGGTCAGCAGTGTTACCAATTCTTCAGGTTAAACATTAAAAACAACACATTTGAAAGAAATGTTTTGTCTTTGTAAAAGTGTTAGCATGAAGATGCTGTTATCATGTTTTCTGTCATAGTTATGAAACAGGCAAACATTAATGAGAAAAAGATTTATACAAAAGCTAGTGACCACATTAACAATAATTTAATAATGAATACTGGCAACATATTTATAGAAAATCGAAGCAATGAAAACATAACAGAAATGTTGTGTTTACAAAGAATGGTACGGGTGTTACATAATCAGTCTCTCCCAATCACCATCCATTTTCTTCAACCCTCCATCCCAGTCCCCAACTCATTCTAAAATATAGAAACAAACAGTTTGGATTGTTTACAGATATGAGTAATACAGTAAATTGGCACACATTCAGTTACAGTGAAGAACTTAGATTTAAGCAGATTTTAAAATGCGTGCCTCAAGAGAACAATTAGCATGAGATTTGAAATTCTGAAATCTTCACAGAAATTTTTGATTCGTATCATAGCTAATTGCGAACTGATACTGTAGGATAGTGAATACCTTTGCATACCATGCACACATACATGCACACACACATTGTGCCGCTTCACAGAACTGACCCAAAGCACAATACTGTGATTGAAGTTTGGCTGGTGGATGGGGGTGGGGTAAAGGTTTGGGTGGGGTGAGTAGATGGAGAGAGAGGTGGGAGACAGGATAAGGGGTTGGGGTTGGTAGCTAGCAGCCTGGAGGAAGGCAGCCGGTTTGCCAGCTAGGATGGGGGGGGGGGGGGGGGTGGCAGCTACACAAGCTAGGCATGTGATGCATGGGTGTCAGAGCTGATGGGTAGTGACATACGATATAATTTGGGGGGAGGGGGGGCTGATAAGGCAGAGGAAGGAAAACTGCTGCGTGGAAGGTTTGGGAACAGAGGGTTAATGCAGACTGCGAGGCCAGGAGGATTATGGGAGTGAAGGATGTGTTCCAAAGATAACTCCCATCTGCATACTTCGGAAAATCTAGTGGTGGTGGGCTGGGTGGGGGGAGGGTTGGGGAGAGCATCCAGGTGGCCTGGGTTGTGAAGCAGCCACTGAAATCGAGCATGACCACAGTTGGGCAGTGGCCATTCATTATGGTGGACAGATTGGTGGCTGTCATATCGACATCAAAAGCTGCGCAGTGATTGCAGCAGACTAGGTATCTGACATGGCTGCTTTCACAGGTGGCCCTGCCTCTGATGGGGTAGGATAAACCTGAGACAGGACTGGAGAAGGTAGTGCTGGATGGGTGGATTGGGCAGGTCTTGCATGTGGTCTTCCCCAGAGATATGCTCCCTGGAGCAAGGGATTGAGAGGGGGAGTGGCATAGAGATGGACAAGGATGTTGTTCAGGTTGGGTGGATAACAGAACTTCACTTTAGGAGGGGTTGGAAGGATTTTTGGGCATGAAGATAAATCATCAAAGCCCTGGCAAAGGGTGTGGTCCAGTTGCTCCAATCAATGACGATAATGGGTTACTAGAGGGACACATCTTTGTAGCTGATTCTTGAGGATGCTTAGAGTATAGAGGTGTGTGAGGAAATGGCACAGAAAATTTGTTTTTGAACTGGATTTTAGGTGTGGGAGAGAAGGTTTTGTAGTTGTGGAGGAATGAGGATAGGGTGTCTTGGCCATATTATCAAGATATCATCAGTGAACCTTAACCGGAATAACGGTTTGTGGTTTTGGGAGGCTTGGAACGTTTTCTGTAGATAGCCCAGAAAACGTTTGGTGCAGGAAGGTGCCACCAGTTAAAGCAACCATGCCTTATACCACATCTGCTGCAATCACTGCACAACTTTTTTGTTGGCATGACAATGAACTGTCTATCCACAAGAATCAACGGCCATCACCAAACTGAGGAAAGAATAAAGTTGCATACTGTGTGACACAACATGCAGCTGAGCACAACATGCTTGATTCCAGTGACTGCTTCACAACCTGGACCATCTGGATCCTTCACCCAATCACCAGCATTTCAGAACTATGCAAATGGGAGTTCTCCTTGCAACACTCCTTCACTCCCATAACCCTGTTGGCCTCAGTTTTCTTTAGCTCACTTTTCTCATACCCTCCATCCACCAGCTACCCTTTCCTCTGTCCTATCATTCCCTCCCAATTCATGTCCTCACATCATCATACCTAGCCTGTGCACTTGCCATCCCTCCCTCCCACCTCCCACATTCCTAGCCAGCGAATTGACTGCCTCCCTCCAAGCCACTAGCTACACACCCCAAACCCTCTTCCTTTCTCCCACCTCTCTCTCCATCTACCCACACTACCCAACATAAATCTTGCCCCATCCTGTGTGTGTGTGTCTTTTAGACATGTATTAGTACTCTCGTTTGAGAAACGAGTCACTCCAAAAGCAAGCAAACTTTCCTTCTCTTTTGTGTGTGCTCGTCAATGACTCAACATCTCTGCTACTTGGTGAGTGGTTCCCTTTATGTCTAAGTTATTTACTTTTGACCAAAATTTTCCTGCTATATTTAATCTTCATTTTGTAAGGTGCTGAACATATTGCCTAATTTGATCTCTTATACCTCCCTATTCTCAAATAAATAACCGTATAATCATAATTTGTATTTCTGCCATCTTGCCTGATGAGTCTATTTTTCCAAGGTTTGTATTTATTTTTAGCCTGCATCCTATGGATCTACAGTCACTTGAAACTGTAACATGGTGAAGGTCTGTCACATCCAATTAAATTTAATTACTGTTTGATAAAATATTATCAGCTTTATTTTTAGCTCCACTTGGTTCTTGCCTAGCCTGTGATTAACATAGACTGTGTAATGATGCACATGTTTCATATCTGTTTCAGGTTATAACATTTAGGCTTGGGAGGTTTGGTCCAATAGGCCTTGCTGCTTATCGTTATTTTAACCTCCCATACCAGTCTTGGGAAATGAAACCTGACCTCAAGAATGGAGGAATAATATTGAGCATAACAGCTACAGTTGTCATTGTGGAGTTTCATATAAAGGTTAGAAATGTGGTTGTATGAAATAACATGCAGTGTATGTTTATTTTATGACATAGAGGCAAGTTCCAACAATGATGAGGTACTTTCAAGTTTCAGTTGTGTAAATTGGTGTACTGTCTCAGATAACTACTTGCATATGACAAGTAAATAATATTATGGCAGTAGAAGATGGTGTTGCTATCAATTAAACTTTGCTTTTAATACATTTATACATGTGGCATACAGTACTAACATCAACTTGATATACACATTAGTTTTTTTATGTGGCTTTTAAAAGTAGTTATGCTGCTCATATTTTTCTTTAACTGTGAACTTAACTAATATGCCATTATAAAAGTCATTGTTTTGGATGATTTATCACCAAAAAAAATTTAACCAAAGCTGGTGAAAATATATGAAAAGGCTGTTTGCGTCATTTGTAATAGTTGATTAATGGGCAGATAAATTTAAATGTGATCATATTTCTCTTGAAGATGATCCATATGAAAGACACCCCAAAACTTCAACAAAGGATGAAAATGTAAGGAAAGTGCACAATATGGTACTGAGTGTAGAAATTAAAGGTTTCTGAATAGTTTACAAGCATTACTTGAATATTGATCACACATGTTTGTGAAAATAAATTTCTCAATGTTCACAATGTTTTGAGAAGAGATCAGTTTATTTGTTGCACCAGTTGGTTGTTGTGTAACAAATGGGTCCACTACAGAGAAAAGATAATCAGATGAGTGGGTGACATCTGGTGGCACTGCACCTAAAAGACCAGAGTCAATTTCATGTGCCACAAAGGTTGTGATGACTCTTTTCTGGGATGAAAGCAAGATTTTCTTATTTATTACCCTTCAGATTATGATGTTTATTTAACTGGTGAATACAGCACTAGATGCATAAACAGACTACATAAAAAATATGTTTGGAATGGCTTGGAAACAAAAGAAAATTCTTCTATCATCAGAGCAGTGGACCTGATCACAAAAGTGCTTTGACAAAGGGAAAACAGAAGGATTTGAACTACAACAGGTTGTAATATTAACCCAGTTTACCATATTTGGCTACCTCTGGCTACAATTAACTTAATTTGAGTATTCCTATGTTCCATAGATCATATTTGTGATAACCTGCTGTCATACTGAACATGTGAGTAAACTTACAGATGTTACACATTATCACAGTAAAAATTGATTTTTAACTTAATCTACACTAAAATTTAGTCAATGGAAGTCAACTACATATGAACATTGTCTATTCAGAGATTAATCCATGGAGTAGAAATAATTATAAAACAGAAATGATTTTAATCTGTTTTTAAGCTGTTTTTATTGTCTACCAGCATCATAGATTCACGAGTGGAGTAGTGAAACTGTAATCATTTGTTTGTCTTAACATGTGCATATCATCTGTTGATGTGCATCCCATTAGATAATTCCTTCATGACGCCTCACTTTTATTTGTCTTAGAGTGTATAAATATAAAACAAATACTAACAAAGAGATAGAGGGGCTGGCCAGTACTTACCTCAGCTCAGTACAGCCGATAGATACACACAAAACAGAACTGAAAATTTACATTCCTAGCTTTCGGAACTTTGTTCCTTCATCAGGGAGGAGAGAGGGGAAAAAAGGGAAGAAGGGAAAGTGGATTCAGTTACTCACAACCCAGGTTATGAAGCAACAGGGAAAGGTAAACAGGGAGGGTAGCAAGGATGGAGGCATGGTTGTCAGAGGGAAGCCAAAGATATTCTACTGTAAGTACTGTGCCAGCTTCAAACCAAAGAGGATGCATACAGAAGTAAAGAGGTATATAGTATAAAGATAAACACAACTATGTAGGATGAAAAGATGCGTGAATGGCTAAAGAGGAAAGGGAAAGAGGAGAAGACTGAAGAGTGAATGGGAGTGAGGTTGTTTAATGTAGGTTCAGTCCAGGGGGATGGCGGGATGAAAGGATGTGTTGGAGTGCAAGTTCCCATCTCCGCAGTTCAGAGGGACTGGTGTTGGGTGGGAGAAGCCAAATGGCACATACGGTGTAACAGGTTCCTAGGTCCCTAGAATTATGCTGGAGGGCATGCTCTGCTACTGGGTATTGGGCATCTCCTAGGCGGACAGTTCGTCTGTGTCCGTTCATGCGCTCAGCCAGTTTGGTTTGTGTCATGCCGATGTAAAAGGCTGTGCAGTGCAGGCATGTCAGTTGATAAATGACATGTGCAGTTTCACACGTAGCCCTGCCTTGAATTGTGTATGTTTTACCAGTAGCGGGGCTGGAGTAGGTGGTTGTGGGGGGATGCATGGGGCAGGTTTTGCAGCGGGGTCGGTTACAGGGGTAGGAACCGCTGGGTAGAGAAGGTAGTCTGGGAATATTGTAGGGTTTAACAAGGATGTTACGGAGGTTAGGGGGGCGACGAAAGGCAACTCTGGGTGGTGTGGGGAGAATTTTGTCAAGGGATGATCTCATTTCAGGGGTTGACTTGAGAAATTCATATCCCTGGCGGAGTAATTTGTTGATGTTTTCGAGGCCAGGATAATATTGGGTGACAAGGGGGATGCTTCTGTGTGGTCTGGGGGTAGGAACATTGTTGTTGGAGGGGGAGGAATGTATTGCTCGGGAAATCTGTTTGTGGACAAGGTCTGCAGGATAGTTGCGGGAGAGGAAAGCACTGGTCAGGTTATTGGTGTAGTTGTTGAGGGATTCGTCACTGGAGCAGATACGTTTGCCACGAATACCTAGGCTGTAGGGAAGGGAGCGTTTGATGTGGAAAGGATGGCAGCTATCAAAGTGAAGGTACTGTTGTTTGTTTGTGGGTTTGATATGGACAGAGGTGTGGATGTGATCTTCAACAAGATGAAGGTCAACATCCAGGAAGGTGGCTTGGGATTTGGAGAAGGACCAGGTGAAATTCAGATTCGAAAAGGAGTTGAGGTTATGCAGGAAATTAAGGAGTGTTTCTTCACCATGAGTCCAGACCACAAAGATGTCATCTATAAACCTATACCAGGCCAGGGGAAGCAGCTGTTGGGTCTTCAGGAAAGCCTCCTCCACGCGGCCCATGAAGAGGTTGGCATAGGAGGGAGCCATCCTGGTTCCATGGCCGTTCCCCTGATTTGTTTGTAGGTCTGGCCTTCAAAAGTGAAGTAATTATGGGTGAGGACAGACTGAGCTGCAAAAAATCCTAAAAATCCAAGGTCCCTCACAAGGCCTCACAACGGCTTCCATAGACTTACTCACTCCACCTGCGCCACGTACCCCTACCTTCTACCTATTACCCAAAATCCACAAAGAGAACCATCCTGGCCGTCCCATTGTAGCAGGCTTCAAATCCCCAACCGAACGTATCTCAGCTGTGGTAGACCAGCACCTACAACCTATCACCCGCAGACTCCCATCCTACATCAAAGACACAAACCACTTCCTAGAATGCCTCAAATCCATTCCCACTCCTCTCCCACCTGAAACCTTTCTTGTCACCATAGATGCTACATCCCTTTACACAAACATCCCACATACCCATGGTCTCTCTGCCCTTGAGCACTACCTCTCCCAACGCCCACCCGAAGATCTTCCAAAAACCTCGTTCCTTATCACACTTACCAACTTCATCCTCACCCATAATTACTTCACTTTTGAAGGCCAGACCTACAAACAAATCAGGGGAACGGCCATGGGAACCAGGATGGCTCCCTCCTATGTCAACCTCTTCATGGGCCGCGTGGATGAGGCTTTCCTGAAGACCCAACAGCTGCTTCCCCTGGCCTGGTATAGGTTTATAGATGACATCTTTGTGGTCTGGACTCATGGTGAAGAAACACTCCTTAATTTCCTCCATAACCTCAACTCCTTTTCGAATCTGAATTTCACCTGGTCCTTCTCCAAATCCCAAGCCACCTTCCTGGATGTTTCACTTTGATAGCTGCCATCCTTTCCACATCAAACGCTCCCTTCCCTACATCCTAGGTATTCGTGGCAAACGTATCTGCTCCAGTGACGAATCCCTCAACAACTACACCAATAACCTGACCAGTGCTTTCCTCTCCCGCAACTATCCTGCAGACCTTGTCCACAAACAGATTTCCCGAGCAATACATTCCTCCCCATCCAACAACAATGTTCCTACACCCAGACCACACAGAAGCATCCCCCTTGTCACCCAATATTATCCTGGCCTCGAAAAAATCAACAAATTACTCCGCCAGGGATATGAATTTCTCAAGTCAACCCCTGAAATGAGATCATCCCTTGACAAAATTCTCCCCACACCACCCAGAGTTGCCTTTCGTCGCCCCCCTAACCTCCGTAACATCCTTGTTAAACCCTACAATATTCCCAGACTACCTTCTCTACCCAGCGGTTCCTACCCCTGTAACCGACCCCGCTGCAAAACCTGCCCCATGCATCCCCCCACAACCACCTACTCCAGCCCCACTACTGGTAAAACATACACAATTCAAGGCAGGGCTACGTGTGAAACTGCACATGTCATTTATCAACTGACATGCCTGCACTGCACAGCCTTTTACATCGGCATGACAACAACCAAACTGGCTGAGCGCATGAACGGACACAGACGAACTGTCCGCCTAGGAGATGCCCAATACCCAGTAGCGGAGCATGCCCTCCAGCATAATTCTAGGGACCTAGGAACCTGTTACACCGTATGTGCCATTTGGCTTCTCCCACCCAACACCAGTCCCTCTGAACTGCGGAGATGGGAACTTGCACTCCAACACATCCTTCCATCCCGCCATCCCCCTGGACTGAACCTATGTTAAACAACCTCACTCCCATTCACTCTTCAGTCTTCTCCTCTTTCTCTTTCCTCTTTAGCCATTCACGCATCTTTTCATCCTACATAGTTGTGTTTATCTTTATACTATATACCTCTTTACTTCTGTATGCATCCTCTTTGGTTTGAAGCTGGCACAGTACTTACAGTAGAATATCTTTGGCTTCCCTCTGACAACCATGCCTCCATCCTTGCTACCCTCCCTGTTTACCTTTCCCTGTTGCTTCATAACCTGGGTTGTGAGTAACTGAATCCACTTTCCCTTCTTCCCTTTTTTCCCCTCTCTCCTCCCTGATGAAGGAACAAAGTTCCGAAAGCTAGGAATGTAAATTTTCAGTTCTGTTTTGTGTGTATCTATCGGCTGTACTGAGCTGAGGTAAGTACTGGCCAGCCCCTCTATCTCTTTGTTAGTATTTGTTTCACATCTTATATGAGATTTTCCATTAATCATTTAGATCACCTATATGGTTCACATCCTTCATTGTTTTGTCCCTTTTGTCAGCTATCACTTACGTCTGTCATCTTAACACTTTCTCTTCTTCAGTGTTTTATATATACAAAAATAAATATTTTCGTCACCAACTGTGCTAGTTTCATCTTCCTCCTATTATCTTGTTCCGTTTATAGTCCTCTTCTCTTTTTATTTATTTATTTATTCAACATTCCATAGTTTTAACGTTCGTTATTCGCTGTTTCCCAGCCAACAATCACTGCCAACAATCTCTTCCACACCTACCAGTATCATCCATTTCCGTCGATTTCTTGTTGCTGGCGATATTTTTGTGCCATTGGCTATCTTTCTCTGCCACAAGAAAAATTTTTTGGGACATTTCTGCCCCACCCGCGATCTTTTTTGCGGCACGCGCGATCTTTTTTGCGGCACGCGCGATCTTTTTTGCGGCACGCGATCGCTTTTGCGGCACGCGCGATCTTTTTTCGCCATTCGCTATCTCTGTTTTTGAGCTACGTGTGTTCTTTTTCCCCTGATCTGGACATACTTGCTTGGTCTGGTCAACTTTTTCCGTATTTTTCTTATTTAGTGGTCTTCCTTTGGTATTGAACATTACCAACACAATTTCTTTCCTTCTCGTCCTTCCCTCCGTGTTTTACTCCTTCTTATGATTACTATTTCAACTTTAGTTATTTAATTTCCCTACCCACCAGTTACCCACTATGTACCCTAATCCTATACCACATTATTTACATTCATTCCGGAAACATGCATTCACCGTAGCCAAACTGCAATCCCACATACTTTTCCTCCAGTCCTGCTTAACCTTTGGAATTACCCCTAAAGGGCTTACCTTAAAAGTTCCCATCTCCGGGTGCAATTCCTCCTTCCACCAGTCTCTCCTGGACTTCCAGAACCTTCAATCCTTAGCCCTTACCCAACTTGTCCTGAATCTCTACACTACTTCATGTAACCACCACTCCCAACAGCTCCTATCTCTCTTCAAAGTCCTCCACCTCTCAAACCCTTGCTTGGAGAACACACTGAGGAACATCATCCTAGAAGCCAGCTGCAAACTTGAGTTCCATGCCACACACCACCTGAAAAAACTATCCACAGTGCTAGTGCAACACCTAAGAAGTGGGGTCCCTCTCCCTATCCCTCACAAACACCAACCACAACAGAACCTTCAACAAACCCCCCTCATAGCCAACAAACCCAGCCTAGCCACCCTACTCAATCTCCCCATCCCAGCACATACCCCACACAGACCAAATCTCAACTATAACCACAGTCAAATGCCACATATCACCAGTCCCAATTCAGTCCTAAACCTCTCATCCAGATCCCTCTCTCCTCCAGAGACATCTGTTCTATCAAAAGGCTTAACCTTTAGCCCCACACCTAAATTCAACCACACTGCCCTGGTTAAAGATCTCCTCTCATTCACCCGGAACCTCAACTGGAAATATCACTTCACTACCCAAACACAGCCCCCAAGTACTAGACCCAGTGTTGAACCCTGTCTAGAACAGTTCCGACTGCCTTCTGAAAGGGATCCTCCTCCCCTCCCCCAAAACCATCCCTTGCAGACATTTCAGGAATTCCTCACATCCAGTGTTGCCTCCCAGTCCTTCTTGAAGAACATCCCGACAACCCCCAACATCACCCCAGCTGAATCCCGTGCCATTAAGGAGCTGAAAATTGACCACTCTATTGTCATCCTCCCGGCGGATAAAGGCTCCACAACTGTCGTACTTGACCGTGTGGAGTATGTGGCAGAAGGACTGCGTCAACTCTCTGACACCTCAACCTACAAAGCTGTTACCCAGGATCCCATTCCCTCCATCCAGACTGAGCTGCAAAAAATCCTAAAAATCCAAGGTCCCTCACAAGGCCTCACAACGGCTTCCATAGACTTACTCACTCCACCTGCGCCACGTACCCCTACCTTCTACCTATTACCCAAAATCCACAAAGAGAACCATCCTGGCCGTCCCATTGTAGCAGGCTTCAAATCCCCAACCGAACGTATCTCAGCTCTGGTAGACCAGCACCTACAACCTATCACCCGCAGACTCCCATCCTACATCAAAGACACAAACCACTTCCTAGAACGCCTCAAATCCATTCCCACTCCTCTCCCACCTGAAACCTTTCTTGTCACCATAGATGCTACATCCCTTCACACAAACATCCCACATACCCATGGTCTCTCTGCCCTTGAGCACTACCTCTCCCAACGCCCACCCGAAGATCTTCCAAAAACCTCGTTCCTTATCACACTTACCAACTTCATCCTCACCCATAATTACTTCACTTTTGAAGGCCAGACCTACAAACAAATCAGGGGAACGGCCATGGGAACCAGGATGGCTCCCTCCTATGCCAACCTCTTCATGGGCCGCGTGGAGGAGGCTTTCCTGAAGACCCAACAGCTGCTTCCCCTGGCCTGGTATAGGTTTATAGATGACATCTTTGTGGTCTGGACTCATGGTGAAGAAACACTCCTTAATTTCCTGCATAACCTCAACTCCTTTTCGAATCTGAATTTCACCTGGTCCTTCTCCAAATCCCAAGCCACCTTCCTGGATGTTGACCTTCATCTTGTTGAAGCTCACATCCACACCTTTGTCCATATCAAACCCACAAACAAACAACAGTACCTTCACTTTGATAGCTGCCATCCTTTCCACATCAAACGCTCCCTTCCCTACAGCCTAGGTATTCGTGGCAAACGTATCTGCTCCAGTGACGAATCCCTCAACAACTACACCAATAACCTGACCAGTGCTTTCCTCTCCCGCAACTATCCTGCAGACCTTGTCCACAAACAGATTTCCCGAGCAATACATTCCTCCCCATCCAACAACAATGTTCCTACCCCCAGACCACACAGAAGCATCCCCCTTGTCACCCAATATTATCCTGGCCTCGAAAACATCAACAAATTACTCCGCCAGGGATATGAATTTCTCAAGTCAGCCCCTGAAATGAGATCATCCCTTGACAAAATTCTCCCCACACCACCCAGAGTTGCCTTTCGTCGCCCCCCTAACCTCCGTAACATCCTTGTTAAACCCTACAATATTCCCAGACTACCTTCTCTACCCAGCGGTTCCTACCCCTGTAACCGACCCCGCTGCAAAACCTGCCCCATGCATCCCCCCACAACCACCTACTCCAGCCCCACTACTGGTAAAACATACACAATTCAAGGCAGGGCTACGTGTGAAACTGCACATGTCATTTATCAACTGACATGCCTGCACTGCACAGCCTTTTACATCGGCATGACAACAACCAAACTGGCTGAGCGCATGAACGGACACAGACGAACTGTCCGCCTAGGAGATGCCCAATACCCAGTAGCGGAGCATGCCCTCCAGCATAATACTAGGGACCTAGGAACCTGTTACACCGTATGTGCCATTTGGCTTCTCCCCCCCAACACCAGTCCCTCTGAACTGCGGAGATGGGAACTTGCACTCCAACACATCCTTTCATCCCGCCATCCCCCTGGACTGAACCTACATTAAACAACCTCACTCCCATTCACTCTTCAGTCTTCTCCTCTTTCTCTTTCCTCTTTAGCCATTCACGCATCTTTTCATCCTACATAGTTGTGTTTATCTTTATACTATATACCTCTTTACTTCTGTATGCATCCTCTTTGGTTTGAAGCTGGCACAGTACTTACAGTAGAATATCTTTGACTTCCCTCTGACAACCATGCCTCCATCCTTGCTACCCTCCCTGTTTACCTTTCTCTGTTGCTTCATAACCTGGGTTGTGAGTAACTGAATCCACTTTCCCTTCTTCCCTTTTTTCCCCTCTCTCCTCCCTGATGAAGGAACAAAGTTCCGAAAGCTAGGAATGTAAATTTTCAGTTCTGTTTTGTTGTATCTATCGGCTGTACTGAGCTGAGGTAAGTACTGGCCAGCCCCTCTATCTCTTTGTTAGTATTTGTTTCACATCTTATATGAGATTTTCCATTAATCATTTAGTGTATAAATATACATAGTTTTGTGTTTTGGTAAAGTTGAGTAGGAAAGTCATTTCAAGAATTAGAATTATCTTTATTACATATGAAGGTTTATTATGGAATGCATTCTGTCATGGTTGGTCTAGTTATTTTCATGGGGTATTACTTAGGGGCTTCATATGTTGACAAGGACTGTAGCATGGTGTTTGATGACATCATAAGTACAGCAAAGGGGCTACTGTGCTATGCACAGCTCTAAGGAGTATCAATGTCTTGAACATAATTTATAGCAATAATTTCAACCATTTTGTTTGATTGATTGAATACTATAATCAGAACTAGGTGCCAGTTTAACAAAAAGACACATGTTAATTGTGAATTGGGTTTTATTCATCTCATGACGTACATTTACAATCCATTTGGTTTGCATACAGGAGACATGTCAAAAGTTTATAAAACAGCTACAATGATTTTTACATTAATAAATAATAGCACTATAATAAATATTAACACCATAAGGATATTTCTCAGAATGTGTAACACATTGTATCCAGCTCAAACTTCCAGTTTCTCCCACATTAATTCATTCACTGAGTAATAACACTTCAGTGTCAGTACCTCTTGTACTCAGTAATCTCTTGTCTCATGTATAGTCAATGTATAATAAAGTATGGTTGTAACTCCATGATGTCATAATATTTATTTAGTAGCCATTGGTGTTGAATCAAGACTTAAGAAGATTGTCAGGTGTTTGACAATTTCTACAGGACACATGTGTAGTTTACTGGTAACACACATATCGTATAAACTATTACAGCTTCTATATGTGGAGCACTAATTATGGGCACTATGGCACAGCAAAACACTGATTTTCTGTGCCCTTTGCGTATGGCTCCATCAGATCACCAACCTCTCCTACCCCCCAACCTCCTCCCTACCAATGACTCCCACCTGCAAGCAACCTGTAGGATTTTATCAGTCTCTGTGCAGAGATCACAGGGATCACTGCCACTCAGATGTGAGCTATCCCTTCAGTATTCCAGATGGTGTTGACCTTTGCTCACCTTTCACCATTCAATGCCTGTGATCTGTGATCCCCAGTTGTGGTTTTGAGACCCACCACAGTCCACCAGTTTTTGTGCATTTAATGATACTCTGATATCATGATTAAAGAAGCAGCACATGTGGGCACTGTTTTCATCCAAAGAATGTGCTGACATGCACCCCGCACAGGTTCTCCAAAACCTCTGTGCTCTCACCAAGCTCAGCTTAGTGCCTGAGCAGCTATTATTCCCAAAGTGCTTTGACAAAGGGAAAACAGAAGGATTTGAACTACAACAGGTTGTAATATTAACCCAGTTTACCATATTTGGCTACCTCTGGCTACAATTAAATTAATTTGAGTATTCCTATGTTCCATAGATCATATTTGTGATAACCTGCTGTCATACTGAACATGGGAGTAAACTTACAGATGTTACACATTATCACAGTAAAAATTGATTTTTAACTTAATCTACACTAAAATTTAGTCAATGGAAGTCAACTACATATGAACATTGTCTATTCAGAGATTAATTCATGGAGTAGAAATAATTATAAAACAGAAATGATTTTAATCTGTTTTTAAGCTGTTTTCATTGTCTACCAGCATCATAGATTCACAAGTGGAGTAGTGAAATATTTTTATGGCTGCATACTTAGCTCCTTTCTGTGCAAGGGTAATATTAAGTGTTGCTGGGAGGTTATTTTTATTCCTAATATTGTTTCTTCACATAAGTAAATTTGTAGATGGATAATATTCTGTCTCCCATGAGGTGAATATAGGAACCATAGAATGGCATCGGAAGATCCAGAATAACACTTCAAGGTGGAATATACTTCCTCCAGAAACATTGAATAAAGCGCACTAACCTAAAATTAGACTAATTTTAAAAGTAAATACTTTTAAACTACACATATGTCAAACAATGGAAAATCCAGTATGGAATAACAATATAAGCATGTTAGATTGCTACTCACCACATAGACAAGACATTGAGTGGCAGATGAGATGTTGAGTGGCAAATGTGCACATTGAAAAAATACTGCTGAATATTATTTTGCTTCAGAATAAGTTCTTCATCAGATGTAGACAAAACAAAGTACAAACACATTCATAAGTGCATAATTGACATACACATGGCCACTGTCGTCTCTGGACTATGAGGCCTAACTGCAACTTCTTCTGAGATTTGTAGCAATATTTGCTGGGGTGGACAGTGAGGGTAAAGATAGGGGTGTGAGCTGGGGAGGGAGAGATATAGCAGGGTAGGGAAAGATACTAATGCTGCTTGTGGGAGGGTGCAGGAATGTATTGGAGACAGGATTGTCTGCTGCAGATGAGCAGGATCAAAAGGTTGTGCTGGAAGTGTGTGAGAAGGATGAGAGAAAAGGGAAGAGGAGAGTAGTAGAGAAGCAGAAAGGGCCATGCAGGTGTGCAGGCAGGATAGAAAGCATGAGTGGGGCTTGAGTTATAGCAGGGAAAGGGATAGGTAATTGGAGAACAGGGTTTAGCAAAGGTTGAGGCCAAAGGGAGGTTATGGGAACAAAAGATATGTTACGAAGAGAGTTCCCATCTGTGCAGTTCAGTAAAGCTGGTGTTCTTGGGAAGAATCTAGATGGCACAGGCTGTGAAGCAGTCATTGAAATTGAGCACATAGTGGTGTTAGGCATGCTCAGCAAACTGATGATCCAACTGTCTCTTGGCAGAGGATGTGCCATTTGGATTGTTCCCACCAGCAATAACTTTTCTGAATTTCACAGGTGAAAACTCTCCCTGCAACTTATCTCTCATTCCTGTAACCCTCTGGTCTCGCCCCTTTTCCCCAACTGCCTCTATGCTTTTTCTTGTTTCCACCACAACCCTACTCATGCCTTCTATCCTGACAGCACACCTGCTACATCTTTTTTACTTCTCTCCTCTTCCCTTTGCCCCCTCCAAGCCAGCACTTGCCTCCCAATGCTGCAGCTAGGAGCCCAGTATCCTGTGCCCACCATGTCCCTGCACACTCCTACAGGCAGTACTAGCATTTTCCCCCCAATACTATCTTGCTATCCCTCCCCCTCTTTACAACACACCTCATCTGTATCCCCACTACATGCGCCAGCAAAGATCACTGCTCACATCAGACACAGGCAGGCCATAGTACACAGGAACAACAATGAGCCTGTGTGTGTGTGTGTGTGTGTGTGTGTGTGTGTGTGTGTGTGTGTTTTGTTTTGTCTATGTCTTATGAAGCACTTAATCTGATTGCTTATGACATCTAGCAGTCTTTTTTTTTCTGTGCACCTTTCTACCACTCACTGCTACCTCTATGTGGTGAGTAGCAATCTATCCCTTTCAAAACATCACAAATGCTTTCCTTATCTAAAGCATGATGCATTTCAATCCTTGAACACCCATCTTCAAGTGCTTAGTATGAAAACCAGTTCGTGTTTGAAAGGTGGGGTCCTTCCCTTTACATTTATGAATGTAAATCAGTCACAGTGTGCAGCAATAGCTACTATGGATAAAAGTAAAAAAAGTGAATACTTTTATATGTCTACTGGCAATGCTAAGAATCTCCTGAAGGACGGTGGTTAATTCTGATATGAGATTGTAGTACTCTAGGAAACACAGTTAAAATAACTTACCAAAATGAACAGCACATAATGAATAAAACAGAGCATTAGAAGCTGTACCTAAATGAAAATAAACTTCTTGCCTTCATGGCAAAGGAATTGAATTGCAAGAAAGACGGAGCATATGGTTACAGGATAAAAAACTACGACTCATAAAGAACTGGTTCAAAGTGGTTGAGGATGAATTAGAAAAGTTACATATAATAATACAAGAAATTGAAAGGAGAGAAGAAAAGACAAATCTGAAGAATAAAAACATGAGACTTACATCAAAAACACATAAATGAAAATTTACATTATAACAAATGAAGAAAAGAAAAGATAAATTGGAGAAGTTTCGTATGGTATTCAGTAAACCATTAAAACAAATATGTCTTGTAATAAAATAACTATAAAAAAGCTCTAAATTAAAAACCTGAGATATTTCCTCCTGAAATTGTTCAGCTGACAGAGAAAATGAAATAGTGTTATACACTCCTGGAAATGGAAAAAAGAACACATTGACACCGGTGTGTCAGACTCACCATACTTGCTCCGGACACTGCGAGAGGGCTGTACAAGCAATGATCATACGCACGGCACAGCGGACACACCAGGAACCGCGGTGTTGGCCGTTGAATGGCTCTAGCTGCGCAGCATTTGTGCACCGCCGCCGTCAGTGTCAGCCAGTTTGCCGTGGCATACGGAGCTCCATCGCAGTCTTTAACACTGGTAGCATGCCGCGACAGCGTGGACGTGAACCGTATGTGCAGTTGACGGACTTTGAGCGAGGGCGTATAGTGGGCATGCGGGAGGCCGCGTGGACGTACCGCTGAATTGCTCAACACGTGGGGCGTGAGGTCTCCACAGTACATCGATGTTGTCGCCAGTGGTCGGCGGAAGGTGCACGTGCCCGTCGACCTGGGACCGGACCGCAGCGACGCACGGATGCACGCCAAGACCGTAGGATCCTACGCAGTGCCTTAGGGGACCGCACCGCCACTTCCCAGCAAATTAGGGACACTGTTGCTCCTGGGGTATCGGCGAGGACCATTCGCAACCGTCTCCATGAAGCTGGGCTACGGTCCCGCACACCGTTAGGCCGTCTTCCGCTCACGCCCCAACATCGTGCAGCCCGCCTCCAGTGGTGTCGCGACAGGCGTGAATGGAGGGACGAATGGAGACGTGTCGTCTTCAGCGATGAGAGTCGCTTCTGCCTTGGTGCCAATGATGGTCGTAAGCGTGTTTGGCGCCGTGCAAGTGAGCGCCACAATCAGGACTGCATACGACCAAGGCACACAGAGCCAACACCCGGCATCATGGTGTGGGGAGCGATCTCCTACACTGACCGTACACCACTGGTGATCATCGAGGGGACACTGAATAGTGCACGGTACATCCAAACCGTCATCGAACCCATCGTTCTACCATTCCTAAACCGGCAAGGGAACTTGCTGTTCCAACAGGACAATGCATGTCCGCATGTATCCCGTGCCACCCAACGTGCTCTAGAAGGTGTAAGTCAACTATCCTGGCCAGCAAGATCTCCGGATCTGTCCCCCATTGAGCATGTTTGGGACTGGATGAAGCGTCGTCTCACGCGGTCTGCACGTCCAGCACGAACGCTGGTCCAACTGAGGCGCCAGGTGGAAATGGCATGGCAAGCTGTTCCACAGGACTACATCCAGCATCTCTACGATCGTCTCCATGGGAGAATAGCAGCCTGCATTGCTGCGAAAGGTGGATATACACTGTACTAGTGCCGACATTGTGCATGCTCTGTTGCCTGTGTCTATGTGCCTGTGGTTCTGTCAGTGTGATCATGTGATGTATCTGACCCCAGGAATGTGTCAATAAAGTTTCCCCTTCCTGGGACAATGAATTCACGGTGTTCTTATTTCAATTTCCAGGAGTGTATGTGGTTTAGAGATACTAAGTTACAATATCTCTTAATGAAGTAGTAACTACTCAGGAAAAAATATAAAGACTTTAACCATCATAAATTTGCTTATAAAATAAGCATCTCCAGTAGTATTAATCAGCCTATTCTGTCAGAGCTCCTAGACATCAATCTTCATAATAAGGAGATACAATATTGCATGTTAATACGTGGTCAAAGTAAACCAACTATGCTTTATTGAATAACGTCTGGCAATATTTGGGTTCTTGCAATCATAGAACCTAATTCTACTCCTCAAACTAGGGAAGGACCATATGCACACAAATAGCTATAGCAATCTTACTATCTGCATGAGAAAGATTTGAATTTCATGATGAACTACTGGGTAAATGAATTCTAAAGCCAAGAAGCTCCTTACTTACCTCTAGTTTTAGCTGAAGAGATATTATTCTTTTAATGATAATCTGACCCTGTTGGAATTGGCTACACAAAAGTTTCCAGTGCAAAAGAAACCATCCATAAGGTGTCATTTTAACAGAGAGAAAGTGTACAATACTACTTGAAAGGAAAATATCCTTGGACATCTACATACATACGTACTTCAATCCTTGTTCCATAAATCATGAATATAACTTTTCATAATGATGTGCCAAAGTGAGATTTAATCCAGAATTGTGAAGATCACCTATTCTTATAGTATTGTACCTATGCACTTTGCTGTTATTTTTATTTGGGATGGGTTATTAATGATAAATTTCATAAGTGACTATATGTATTGCTATTATTCTGATTACATGCTTTTGTGCAATGAATACTTTCTCTCTTAATGACAAATTAATTGCCCTAAAATATGTTGCCATATGAAGGCAGTGAATGAAACTAGGCATAGCAGGCTAATTTACTGACATGTTTATCACCAAAATTTGCAATAACCCTAACAGCATAAATAGTTGGACCTAACCGTTTCAGCAGATCATCAATGTATTTCTTCCAATTCAATTTCTCATCAGTTCACACACTAATAAATTTTTATCTTCTGCCTTAGCAACAGACTTCTGTTCATAGTCTCTATTTATCAATGGTGTTATGCTTTTTATTGTACAAATTGTTTAAACCACTTGCAGAGAACCACTTAATAATTTTCTGGAAGAAGAAAGGAACAAACTGTTGCCTCGTCAGGAAAGAGGGAAGGAGAGGGGAAGACGAAAGGAAGTGGGTTTTAAGGGAGAGGGTAAGGAGTCATTCCAATCCCGGGAGCGGAAAGACTTACCTTAGGGGGAAAAAAGGACAGGTATACACTCGCACACACGCACATATCCATCCACACATACAGACACAAGCAGACATATTTCTGCTTGTGTCTGTATGTGTGGATGGATATGTGCGTGTGTGCGAGTGTATACCCGTATACCCGTCCTTTTTTCCCCCTAAGGTAAGTCTTTCCGCTCCCAGGATTGGAATGACTCCTTACCCTCTCCCTTAAAACCCACTTCCTTTTGTCTTTCCCTCTCCTTCTCTCTTTCCTGATGAGGCAACAGTTTGTTGCGAAAGCTTGAATTTTGTGTGTATGTATGTGTCTGTTTGTGTTTCCATCGACCTGCCAGCGCTTTCGTATGGTAAGTCAAATCATCTTTGTTTTTAGATATATTTTTCCCACGTGGAATGTTTCCCTCTATTAATTCATATCATTAATTTGAACCCAACAATCACGTTTGTTATTGTCACTGTTGCATTTCGAAATCTTTTCTGTCGTCTTATTTTCTCTTTTTGTTTTTGCCAGTAGTTTCACTTTGTATTCACCTTCTCCTTTTTACCGTAATCTACTACGGTTTACAATTTTATCCCGCCTATATATACTCAATAATACGTTACCCACTTCCAAACCACAACCAAAAAATTTTTTTCCGCTTTCAACACTACCGCTGCTATAATATCCACCGTTTCTAGTCCACAAACAGTTCCTTTCACCTATTAAACAACCATTTCGTCTAGTTCTGATAACTTTCGCTTTATTTCCATTTCCGTTTTTCCCACATCACCGATAATTTTTAGCCGCTTCCCACAGGTTTTAACGTCATTATTTCTTCGCCAGACAATTGTTAGCCTCATTTTCATAATCTGCCACCACAAAACCTCTCTTTTTAATACATTTACACGCCATTTTCTCGAAATTTTCCCAAATCTCTCCATCCTTTATCGTGTTTTGGCGGCAACACAACCACCTAACCTTTGTGCACATCGTTGTCTACGAACCCAAGTTCACCACAGGATCAACATAGCCTAGCTTTAACCAACACTTTTTCGCCTTTTTTCACAACAGATCTCCAGTTACTTTCTCCAGTTATTTTCATTTTCATTTCAACCTCATGTTACACTTTCCACCTTCTAATACCATGTCACCCTCACAACACACCCACAACGACCCCATTAAGTTTTATTTACATTCCCTCCGCAAACATGCCTTCACCCTAGCCAGATTACGCTCGTATATTTTATTTTCTCAGGCTTGTCTGACATTTGGCATTACCCCCAAAGGCCTCACACTTAAAGTTCCCATCTCTGGCTGCAACCCTTCTTTCCATCAGTCCCTATACCAGTTCCAAACTGAACAATCCATTGCCCTCACCCACCTAATCCTTCACCTACACATCAACTCAGCCAATGAACACACCCGTCAACTCCTATCCTTAATAAAAGTCCTCAATCTTTCCTCACCCACATCCACACCAGCTGTTCAGAGCATCCTCCTACAGGCCAACCGCAAATTAGAACAGCATGCCACCCTTCACCTCAAAAAACTATCCAATCTCCTGGTTTCCCACCTCCGGAAAGGCAACTCACTTACCCTTCACAACCTTTCCAGCAAACCTCAACCTCCTCTCATTGCACACAAACCCAGTCTCTCCCATCTACTCAACCTCCCACTTCCAGCTCCACTCCCTCCAAAACCTCAAAATTCCAATCAACACAATCTGGAACCACAACACCCTAATTCAGTAGTTAACCTTTCCTCCAAACCTCTCTCCCAATCCGAAACCTCTGTCCTATCCAAAGGCCTCACCTTCAGCCCCAATCCCAGATTCAACCAAACAGCCCTCGTCAAAGATCTACTGTCCTACACTCGTACTCTCTTCTGGAAGTATCACTTTGCCACGAAGAAAAATGATCCTAATCCTACTCCTAATGATCCAACTCCCCAAGACACTATCCAAATTGAACCCTGCCTGGAACAGTTCCGTCCTCCGTCACAGCGGGACCCACCCCCTCTTCCTCAAAATCACCCTCTCCAAACCTTCCAGGAATTTCTGACTTCCAGCCTTGCCTCTCAATCCTTCTTAAAAAACCTTAATCCTACTCCCAACATCACCACTGCTGAAGCCCAGGCTATCCGTGATCTGAAGGCTGACCGGTCCATCGTCATCCTTCCGGCGGACAAGGGTTCCACGACCGTGGTACTTGATCGTCGGAAGTATGTGGCTGAGGGACTGCGTCAGCTTTCAGACAACACCAAATACAAAGTTTGCCAAGGTAATCCCATTCCTGATGTCCAGGTGGAGCTTCAAGGAATCCTCAGAACCTTAGGACCCCTACAAAACCTTTCACCTGACTCCACCAACCTCCTGACCCCACCGACACCCCGCACCCCTACTTTCTACCTTCTTCCTAAAATTCACAAACCCAATCATCCCGGCCGTCCCGTTGTAGCTGGTTACCAAGCCCCCACAGAATGTATCTCTGCCTACGTAGATCAACACCTTCAACCCATTACATGCAGTCTCCCATCATTCATCAAAGACACCAACCACTTTCTCAAACGCCTGGAATACTTACCCAATCCGTTACCCCCGGAAACCATCCTTGTAACCATTGATGCCACTTCCTTACACACAAATATCCCGCACATCCAGGCCTCGCTGCGATGGAGCACTTCCTTTCACGCCGATCACCTGCCACCCTACCTAAAACCTCTTTCCTCATTACCTTAGCCAGCTTCATCCTGACCCACAACTTCTTCACTTTTGAAGGCCAGACATACCAACAATTAAAGGGAACAGCCATGGGTACCAGGATGGCCCCCTCATACGCCAACCTATTCATGGGTCGTTTAGAGGAAGCCTTCTTGGTTACCCAAGCCTGCCAACCCAAAGTTTGGTACAGATTTATTGATGACATCTTCATGATCTGGACTCACAGTGAAGAAGAACTCCAGAATTTCCTCTCCAACCTCAAGTCCTTTGGTTCCATCAGATTCACCTGGTCCTACTCCAAATCCCATGCCACTTTCCTTGACATTGACCTCCATCTGTCCGATGGCCAGCTTCACACATCCGTCCACATCAAACCCACCAACAAGCAACAGTACCTCCATTATGACAGCTGCCACCCATTCCACATCAAACGGTCCCTTCCCTACAGCCTAGGTCTTCGTGGCAAACGAATCTGCTCCAGTCCGGAATCCCTGAACCATTACACCAACAACCTGACAACAGCTTTTGCATCCCGCAACTACCCTCCCGACCTTGTACAGAAGCAAATAACCAGAGCCACTTCCTCATCCTCTCAAACCCAGAACCTCCCACAGAGGAAACACAAAAGTGCCCCACTTGTGACAGGATACTTTCCGGGACTGGATCAGACTCTGAATGTGGCTCTCCAGCAGGGATACAACTTCCTCAAATCCTGCCCTGAAATGAGATCCATCCTTCATGAAATCCTCCCCACTCCACCAAGAGTGTCTTTCCGCCGTCCACCTAACCTTCATAACCTCTTAGTTCATCCCTATGAAATCCCCAAACCACCTTCCCTACCCTCTGGCTCCTACCCCTGTAACCGCCCCCGGTGTAAAACCTGTCCCATGCACCCTCCCACCACCACCTACTCCAGTCCTGTAACCTGGAAGGTGTACACGATCAAAGGCAGAGCCACGTGTTAAAGCACCCACGTGATTTACCAACTGACCTGCCTACACTGTGACGCATTCTATGTGGGAATGACCAGCGACAAACTGTCCATTCGCATGAATGGACACAGGCAGACAGTGTTTGTTGGCAATGAGGATCACCCTGTGGCTAAACATGCCTTGGTGCACGGCCAGCACATCTTGGCACAGTGTTACACCGTCCGGGTTATCTGGATACTTCCCACTAACACCAACCTATCCGAAATCCGGAGATGGGAACTTGCCCTTCAATATATCCTCTCTTCCCGTTATCCACCAGGCCTCAATCTCCGCTAATTTCAAGTTGCTGCCACTCATACCTCACCTGTCATTCAACAACATCTTTGCCTCTGCACTTCCGCTTCGACTGACATCTCTGCCCAAACTCTTTGTCTTTAAATATGTCTGCTTGTGTCTGTATATGTGTGGATGGATATGTGTGTGTGTGCGAGTGTATACCCGTCCTTTTTTCCCCCTAAGGTAAGTCTTTCCGCTCCCGGGATTGGAATGACTCCTTACCCTCTCCCTTAAAACCCACATCCTTTCGTCTTTCCCTCTCATTCCCTCTTCCTGATGAGGCAACAGTTTGTTGCGAAAGCTTGAATTTTGTGTGTATGTATGTGTCTGTTTGTGTTTCTATCGACCTGCCAGCGCTTTCGTATGGTAAGTCACATCATCTTTGTTTTTAAATATATTTTTCCCGCGTGGAATGTTTCCCTCTATTTTATATATATATATAAAACAAAGATGAGGTGACTTACCGAACGAAAGCGCTGGCAGGTCGATAGACACACAAACAAACACAAACATACACACAAAATTCAAGCTTTCGCAACAAACTGTTGCCTCATCAAGAAAGACGGAAGGAGAGGGGAAGACGAAAGGAAGTGGGTTTTAAGGGAGAGGGTAAGGAGTCATTCCAATCCCGGGAGCGGAAAGACTTACCTTAGGGGGAAAAAAGGACAGATATACACTCGCACTCATGCACATATCCATCCACACATACAGACACAAGCAGACATATTAAAATATGTCTGCTTGTGTCTGTATGTGTGGATGGATATGTGCGTGAGTGCGAGTGTATACCTGTCCTTTTTTCCCCCTAAGGTAAGTCTTTCCGCTCCCGGGATTGGAATGACTCCTTACCCTCTCCCTTAAAACCCACTTCCTTTCGTCTTCCCCTCTCCTTCCCTCTTTCCTGATGAGGCAACAGTTTGTTGCGAAAGCTTGAATTTTGTGTGTATGTTTGTGTTTGTTTGTGTGTCTATCGACCTGCCAGCGCTTTCGTTCGGTAAGTCACCTCATCTTTGTTTTTATATATAATTTTTCCCACGTGGAATGTTTCCCTCTATATATATATATATATATATATATATATATATATATATATATATATATATATATATATATATATATATATATATATATATGTGTGTGTGTGTGTGTGTGTGTGTGTGTGTGTTTTCTGTCCTTCATTAGCATCTCCTTCATTTAGCTCCCCTCTATTGTCAGTCTACTTCCTTCTCTTATGTTTTTTCCCTCTCACCTTTAAAACGCACTCCATAATGGCCATTACACATGTGGTCATATGTCACTTTTGTTACACCCTGAAGCATCAGCCGCATGTATTGTGGACTGCCATGTGTGCAGATCTACATGCCATATGCCCCCAATACAGGTGTGCAGGTGTGTGCTATGAGTGAGTGCTTGTGTGTTTGTGTGCATGTTTTTCTTGCAGCTAGAGAAAGGAAGTACATTCTGCAAGCTAGTCAAGCTCTGTACCTTCTGTTTGTGTGCCTGTCAATGATGCAACGCTTCTGCCTTTCAGAAGGGTATGTTTATCATTTCTCTGTGACCAATGACGTCATTAGGGGTTTATAAAAATCATGACCTGGTGGCGCTAAGAGTAAGACATGCACCATGCATGCTATTGAGGAGCCCCCAGAGGAACCACAGATTTACAAGAGTAAAATCAAAAATATTTCAGAATGTTTAGGGATCTACGTTTACTATAATTTTAAGTGAGAACCACATTTATGTGATAACTGACACTGATGGGCTTGAACAGGGTGCTCCCTTGGCTGCTCATCTATATTTCTTGGTGGTTCGATGAAGATTAATTCAACAAACAGATTTATGCCATATACATAAGAATGCAAGGAGGCAAGATGGTGTTCTTTTAGTGAAAGACTGTTGAGAAAATTTAGAGAACTGGCATTTGCAGCCGACTGCAGAAATATTTTACTGCCACCAACATAAATTTTGCACGAGTACTATTCACTCCATTTGTGAGTGGAGCAGGGATATTAGCGACTGGTAGGGTACAAGGTACCCTTTGTCATGTATCATGTGATGGATCGTGGAATATGTATGTAGATGCAGGCGCAGATGAACCTCATATGCACGTCAATAGTGTCTAGAGAGATTAAATTTAGCTATGGTATGCATTGAAGAAACCAGTGATGTTCTTTACAGCAAGATAGTTTGTCATGAATAATCAGATCACTGATACAGTCAAGTTCTATGTCTACATATATACTCTGCATGTTACTCTACAATAAATGGTGGATGGTACATCACATGAATAGTATAGATCTTCTGTCTTATACCATTTGCTATTCACCATTAGAAAGTCTTTTCTAAATGTATTTGTTTGGAATTTAGCATTGTACAAAAGTGAAATGTGGTTGAAAAGCAATTCAGACAAAAAGAGAAGTGGAGCTTTTAAAATATGGTGCTACAGAAGAATGCTGAAGATTAGATGGGTAGATCAGATAACTAATGAGAAAGTATTGAATAAAATTGGGTAAAAATGAAATTATGACACATTGTGGCTAGAAGAAGGGATCATTTGACAGAATATGTCTTGTGACATAAAGAAAACTTCAGTTTGGTAATGGAGGGAAGTGTGAGGGGTAAAAATTGTGAAGGGAGTCCAAAGCATGAGTACAGAAGCAAATTCAGAGGGATGTAGATTGTAGTAGTTATGCAGAAATGAAGAGGCTGGCACAGGATAGAGTAGCATGGAGAGCTACATCAGACCACTTTTTGGACTGAAGTCCACTACAATGGCAACAATAACAGCAACAACCATTCTCATATTCCTTGATGGAAAAATGATTTTTTCTATGTGTCTGTATGTGCTGTAACCCCTCTTATCTTACTCTCATCACTCCTAAGTGAGATATGCAATAGTGACAACATAACAGTCACTATGGGTTCACTAAATTTTCTCAACTGGGTTTTGCAAGAATAAGTTGTCTTTCTCCTAAGGATTCCCTTTTAAGTTCTCCACTCATTTCTGTTACAGTTTCATATGGGCTACATCAACCTATTAAGATCCTAGTAGCACATCTTAAAAATTGTTTGTTCCCTGTTGACACGCCTACTTGAGAAGGACTCAAAACAACACTTTAAAATTGGTCACACTAGCATCTTGTATGAAATTTCCTTTACAGGTGTGCTACATTTTCCCAAAACCTAAATCTTCCATCCACTTTCTTAATACCAATTTTACTTGAACATCCCATTTCATATCACTTCATAGTATTACTGCTAAATACTTATACAATATGACACATTCAAGATATTCAAACTAATCCTTTAATCAGATGGTGTTGGGTTCTTTCTCTTTGTTGGCACAATTTTCCTGGAAGGATACAGCTGTCAGTATACTCTTATGGCAACACACTACCAAACATTCGCACGTGCCACACATTTTCCCTAGCAGATGATGCAAACGTTTCAGCATCAGCAGTAGATGTGTGTGCATGCACCAAACATTATAGTCATCACTGAGACAATTCTACTCCATTCAATGAAATATCAAGCTGAAGATGTGTCTTCCTATAAAAAGAATGCCACACCAGACCAGGCTGTATGATGGACAACAATCAGGTTCGTATCCACCACTGTTCGGGGAATCTCCAGGTATGTATTCAATGGTCATCAGAGCTCAGTTCAAAGTGGTACTCATCACTGTAGATAATTCTACTCCAATCAATGAGATTCCAGGCTAAAGATTGTCTGGAGATGTCCCAGACAGTGGGGGTACCAACGTGAATGCCACCGACCATACAGTAGTGATGGTCTGAGTTGCCATTTCTTTTCACGACAGGACCCCTTTAGTTACCATCTGTAGCAGCCTTACAGCACAGCAGTATGTCAATGACGTTCTACACTCTGTTTTGCTGCCCTTCATGGCAAATCATCCTAGTCTTACATTTCAGCAAGATAATGCCCACCTGCACACAACGAGAGTTTCTATTGCTTGTCTTCATGCTTGCTAAATCCTACTGTGACCAGCAATGTCACTGAATTTCTCCCCAATTGAGAACATTTGGAGTACTATGGGCAGGGCTCTTGAACCACCTCAAGATTTTGATGATGTAACGAGTTAATTGGATGGAATATTCATCAGGAGGATTGCCAACAACTCTTTCAGTCATTACCAACCAAATAACTGCTTACATAATGGCCAGAGATGATCCAACACATTATTAACTTGCTCAGTTTGTGAAGCTCTTTCTGTTGAATAAATCATCCAATTTTTATGAAACTGTAATCATTTGTTTGTCTTAACATGTGCATATCATCTGTTGATGTGCATCCCATTAGATAATTCCTTCATGACGCCAATTTTTTTTTTGTCTTAGAGTGTATAAATATACATAGTTTTGTGTTTTGGTAAAGTTGAGTAGGAAAGTCATTTCAAGAATTAGAACTATCTTTATTACATATGAAGGTTTATTATGGAATGCATTCTGTCATGGTTGGTCTAGTTATTTTCATGAGGTATTACTTAGGGGCTTCATATGGTGACAAGGACTGTAGCATGGTGTTTGATGACATCATAAGTACAGCAAAGGGGCTACTGTGCTATGCACAGCTATAAGGAATATCAATGTCTTGAACATAATTTATAGCAATAATGTCAACCATTTTGTTTGATTGATTGAATGCTATAATCAGAACTAGGTGTCAGTTTAACAAAAAGGCACATGATAATTGTGAATTGGGTTTTATTCATGTCATGACATACATTTGCAATCCATTTGGTTTGCATACAGGAGACATGTCAAAAATTTATAAAACAGCTACAATGATTTTTACATTAATAAATAATAGCACTATAATAAATATTAACACCATAAGGATATTTCTCAGAATGTGTAACACATTGTATCCAGCTCAAATTTCCAGTTTCTCCCACATTAATTCATCCACTGAGTAATAACACTTCAGTGTCAGTACCTCTTGTACTCAGTAATCTCTTGTCTAATGTATAGTCAATGTATAATAAAGTATGGTTGTAACTCCATGATGTCATAATATTTACTTAGTAGCCATTGGTGTTGAATCAAGACTTAAGAAAATTGTCAGGAGTTTGACAATTTCTACAGCACACATGTGTAGTTTACTGGTAACACACATATCATATACACTATTACAGCTTCTATACGTGAAGCACTAATTATGGGCACTATGGCACAGCAAAACACTGACTTTCTGTGCCCTTTGCGTATGGCTCCATCAGATCACCAACCTCTCCTACCCCCCAACCTCCTCCCTACCAATGACCCCCACCTGCAAGCAACCTGTAGGATTTTATCAGTCTCTGTGCAGAGATCACAGGGATCACTGCCACTCAGATGTGAGCTATCCCTTCAGTATTCCAGATGGTGTTGACCTTTGCTGACCTTTCACCATTCAATGCCAGATTCAGCCAAACAACACCCAAGAGTTCTGTGCGCATGGTGCATGTTACATTCATGACACCTACACACTTGATGGAAACCTGCCTGGTGTGGCCACCCCTCCCCTACTCCCACACCCAACCCCTGGGAATTACCTAGATTTTTTTGGTGTGGGTGTCTTTACTGGTACCATGAACATTTTGGCAGCAATACACCAAATTGTTAAGCACTGTGCTAATGGCCCCAAACATCAGCAGCAACTGGCTCTAGGCACCCCAAGTAGCTCTGCAATCTCACAGTACCTATTTGTACATGATCATTGTGACCTTTCCTTCCCCATAGCATACCTAGTTGATACTGGATCTGACCTATCCATTTTTTCCCAGTAAGTTGTTACCCTCTTATGGCCACCACCCATCTTCCCCCCCCTACTCCTCGCTGCATCTAATGGCTCAGTCACCACCAATTACTTCTCCCATACCTGTTCCATTGGCATAGGAATCAGTCGAGATTTCTCACGGCCTTCCACTATCTTCCACTAACATGGACCCTGTCCTTGGCAATCATTTCATTTCCCACAATGGCCTGCTTCTCAATCTGGCAAATCACTGCATTATAAATGGCACATCCCCTATTACATCCCCATACATCCTGCATAGCCACTCAGTCCACCACCATGCAGGTATCTTATTTTGGCCATTTTGCTGATCTCCTTGAAGAATTCCCTCTTGTTGTGTATAACTCTGTACACAGTGCTAAGGGAGAGGTGGACTACAGAGTGGCATGGCTGCTGTCATCTAGGAAAGTGGGACAGGAGCAAAAACGATTAGTGAGCAAGTTAACACAGAAAAACTAAGATTTACTTAAAGTGTGGAGCAGCTGGAGGTGAGTCTCCCTGGGTGTGCTCCATTGAGTTTGCCACATTTGGCATAACCACTATCAGCATCTCACAGAAACTTGCAAATTTGGGGTGGTATCAATACATGATATCACATTCCTTCCCCACAACTGACCTCAACCTTGTTGTCAGTGTAGTTGAGTGAACAATGATTGGAGGGGGGGGGGGGGGGGGGGGCGGGGGCTGGGTGCAGGTGGCAATGAGAGGAGCCAAAACTGAGGCCAATGCTGAGCTTCCCTATGCCCCGGCATATGCCCTGAGCTTGTCCAATCGTGTGCACCCACATCCAGAGGCAGAGCAGCAGACAGAGTCAGAAGTATCTTGATGACTGCAGAGGGACCTGATGCAGCACATGGAGCAGTGACCAGGAAGAGGGGCCCATCCCCAGAAGACACTGTCTGTCAAGACAGCAATGACCAGGAAAGGGCATCAACTTCCATCAGATCTGGGACTGGCACTGATCGGCTCACAAGACCTAGTGGCACTGGGAACTGTTGCATCCAGGCAGGCTCAGAATTCAAAAGCACAAAGCTTGTGAAAGGATCACACATATCCCAAGGACAAATTTGATCCTGGTTGTGCTGCAGTAGAAATAAACATCCAATACATCATACAACTGTGCCTCGCTCTCACCACCGCCATCTGCCATACAGTCTGTAAAAGACTAAATCATTAGTGTGAAACTTTGCTTGTCTGGACGGAGTGTGCACCACCCACTGTGAAGGGTGCAGCAACAAAAGCAAGGTGTGGTGGCACCCACCCATGTAACAACTCCTCCAGTAATTATCCGTCACCTGGCTGGTAGCAGTAGGAAGACAAGAAGAGCTACAAAGTTTGTCCATCTGTTGCTTAAATGTTCATTCAAAGCTTTCAGATTCGCCATTGGATTGTGAGTGGCATGGTGCACACATAATGTGCTTGATGCAGGGAGCAGTGCAAACCCATGCAAACTTGATGGCAACAAATTGAGGCCTGTTGGCAGTCACTATCACTTCACACAATCCCTTGAGGTAAAAGATCGATGACAAGGCCTGGATTGTGGAATGAGCCACAATAGAGTGCATAGGAACCATGAAGGGGTATTTACTGAAACTGTCAACAATGATGAGCCAACGTGTGTTCCAGTAAGTACCAATGAAATTCAAGTGCAAATGTTGCCAAGGTGCTTGAGGTTTAGGTCATTCAAAGAACTGCTGAAGTGGGGCTGACTGATGTTCAGTACAGGCTTGGTAATGGAAGTCAACTGTTCAGTTTCCACATCCAGACTGTGCAAAGAACAATGATGTTGCGCCATCTGCTTTGCATGAATGATGCCCCATTGACTGTTGTTAGTAAAAGAAGCATGTCAGGCTGGAGATCCTGGGGAACCATAACATGTGACTGGTCATTATTAGCCCAAAACAAAATGACACATTGTAGAATTGCAAGGGCATGCTGACAGTCAAAATATCAGCAAACCACAAAGCTACAAAAGTCTCTGACAAGACAGCCAACCAATGCAGGCATAGTGCAACAGAATTTGTGTATCAAGATCCACTGCTGTGGATAAACCCATTGGCTTATACAACTGGCTCACAGTTGTTCACAGGTCTAAAGTCTGTTACTACATTTGCTGGATGTGAGACAGGTGAAGCATCTGTAACACTTTCTTAGTGTTTCTTCTTTTCTGTCAATAGATGGCATGACATGTTATATAACATTGGAAATCTGAGAAATAGAGTTGTTTACTGGTGTATGTAATACATTCTATTTCTTTTGATATTTTTCGAGTTATAAGCAATCATTTTCAGGATTTTTCACCAACTGTGTAGGAGTAAGCAATACTGTGCCATTAAAAGTTTCTATAACGAAGTGGGAAGTCTGTTGAATAAAAGTGACAGTGACATTTCTGTAAGTGATGTTTTTGAAAGTGGTGTTTCTGATAGTTAAGATAAAGGAGACCAACGCTGCAACAGGTGGGATTTTGCTAGAAAACAGAAGGTAGATAAAAGGAAATGGGGAATAAATCAGGATAGACCTTCCTGGTGGCATCAGTCCTAGGGTTCAAAGACAAGTCCCTCAACAACTAACCCTCTTAGATATGCACAGAAAAATCATTAATTTGTCATTCTGGGAGGATGTAGCAGTATAAACAAATACATATGCAACATATTGTTATAAAAGTAGTCCTGCTTCAGAATCAAACTGATTTGTTTCCTGCTACAGTTGATGAAATTCAAGCATATTTTGCTTTATGTATGCTTAAGGCACAGTTGAAGAAGCCAACACTTCAGTGATACTAGTCCCTAAAAAAATCAGCTCATAGTCCTTTCTTTTCTGCCACTGTGCCATATAGAAGATTCTTACATATTTCTAGTTTCCTTCATTTTGCATACAATGGAAATGCTGCCCCTGCAAATCATCTAAACATCTCAACAAGTTGCAACCTTTTACTAACAATTTCCAACAAAATTCCCGGAGTGTTTATTATCCTGAAGAAGATACTGAAGTTGATGAAAGCCTCATGAAATTCAGAGTAGACTCTGCCACATCCAGTTCAATCCCCAAAAAAGGGGCACATTTCAAAATAAAGTTCTTCAAAATTTGTGAGTCAAATAGTGGCTACTGTTGAGAATTTGATATTTATACAGGCATGAAACATGAGCCAAGTAATAAAGAAATCCTGATTACTGATGCTGTTATAGAACTAATGCAACCATATTTGGGACTGTGAATTGTGGTTGATTTGCCTCATAATGCACATAATCTAAATCATTTGATTCAGACCTAGGAGACACATCAAATTATCGTAAAATTTTACCAAAAACAAAGAACAGCTGATGTTAACAGACAGCATAATAATAATAATAATAATAATACGATTTTGTTATACATACAATAAAATCTAATACTTACTTACCCATTGCTCAAATGATCATTTCATCCTCTACGATTTCTTCTATTGAATAGTAACATTTCTCCCAAAGAATCTGCTGTAGACTCATTTTTAAAATTTATGGCTTCATATTAAATATGTTTTGCCAATTAACTTGTTATATATTGTCATCCCCATGTACTGTGGAGTCTGTGCATACAGTTTCAACAGGTGTGTGGGTAGCATATATATAAATATAATAAAATTCCACGTGGGAAAAATATATCTAAAAACAAAGATTATGTAACTTATGAAACGAAAGCATTGGCATGTTGATAGACACACAAACAAACACACACACAAAATTCAAGCTTTTGCAACCAACGGTTGCTTCATCAGGAAAGAGGGAAGGAGAGGGAAAGATGAAAGGATGTGGGTTTTAAGGGAGAAGGTAAGGAGTCATTCCGATCCCGGGAGCGGAAAGACTTACCTTAGGGGGAAAAAAGGACAGGTATACACTCGCACACACACACATATCCATCTGCACATGTACAGACACAAGCACACATTTGTAAAGGCAAAGAGTTCGGGCAGAGATGTCAGTCGAGGCAGAAGTACAGAGGCAAAGATGTTGTTGAATGACAGGTGAGGTATGAGCGGCAGCAACTTGAAATTAGTGGAGGCTCAGGCCTGGTGGGTAATGGGAAGAGAGGATATACTGAAGAAACACAGAAAGCTTCACAGTGTAGGCAGGTCAGTTGGTAAATCACGTGGGTGCTTTCACACGTGGCTCTGCCTTTGATCGTGTACACCTTCCGCGTTACAGGATTGGAGTAGGTAGTGGTGGGAGGGTGCATGGGACAGGTTTTACACCAGGGGCAGTTACAAGGGTAGGAGCCAGAGGGTAGGGAAGGTGGTTTGGGGATTTCATAGGGATGAACCAAGAGGTTACGAAGGTTAGGTGGGTGGCGGAAAGACACTCTTGGTGGAGTGGGGAGGATTTCATGAAGGATGGATCTCATTTCAGGGCAGGATTTGAGGAAGTCATATCCCTGCTGGAGAGCCACATTCAGAGTCTGATCCAGTCCCAGAAAGTATCCTGTCACAAGTGGGGCAGTTTTAGGGTTCTTCTGTGGGAGGTTCTGGGTTTGAGGGGATGAGGAAGTGGCTCTGGTAATTCACTTCTGTACCAGGTGGGGAGGGTAGTTGCGGGATGCGAAAGCTGTTTTCAGGTTGCTGGTGTAATGGTTCAGGGATTCCGGACTGGAGCAGATTCATTTGTCACGGAGACCTAGGCTGTAGGGAAGGGACTTTGATGTGGAATGGGTGGCAGCTGTCATAATGGATGTACTGTTGCTTGTTGGTGGGTTTGATGTGGACGGATGTGTGAAGCTGGCCATCGGACAGATGGAGGTCAATGTCAAGGAAAGTGGCATGGGATTTGGAGTAGGACCAGGTGAATCTGATGGAACCAAAGGACTTGAGGTTGGAGAGGAAATTCTGGAGTTCTTCTTCACTGTGAGTCCAGATCATGAAGATGTCATCAATAAATCTGTACCAAACTTTGGGCTGGCAGGCCTGGGTAACCAAGAAGGCTTGATGATTATCAAAAACAATTTTCTTCACAGCTTCAATGCTATCATCTGTTGTTGAAGTGCTGGGGCATCCAGAGTGAGGTTCATCATTGGCATGTTCTCAACCATCCTGGAAGAGCTTCTACCACTTGTAAACATTTTTTTTTACTTAGAGCACACTCACTGTATGCCTCTGTCAATGTTTCAAGTGTTTTAAAGCACTTGATTCCATTTTTCACATAAAATTTGATGCAAATTTTTTGCTCCATTTTTTTATAATAATCGAAAATTGCCGAGCACATTAAAACACATCTAACCTTTCCATCTGTTAAAAAGAAATGAAGTACGCTGTACACTTGAAACTGTGAACATATGTTTGGTACATATGTACCAACTTAACAAAAAAAAAAGATCAATAACTGAATATAAGTTGCCCGTGCCATTTGAATAGTCACCTACTTTTTGAACATCCCTTGTCTAATACCAACAAAAACTTCTAAAACAGTATTATCTTCATTCCTCATCACTTAAATAAACAGTAAGGTAAGAATTATAAGGAATTACTACCAAAAAATAAGAGTGTGTAAGACAAAATATGTTGATTTTCATAAATTTAAACGGTAAATGTAGGGAAAAATATTAGTAAGTCAATGGATTAAGTTGAATGCTATGCAAACATCTGTGTCTTGTGCATTTGTGTAGCAACAAGAAGCAGAGGACTTGAAATATGAATCTGGGCCAACAGATAGGGAAAGAAGAGCACCTGCATTAGTATAATTATAGGTGGGCTGATACATGTCATATCGATAATTTGGCGAAAGAAGAGTCCACTGTTGCAACTTCTGCACTGTGCAAGTTGGGACTGACTAAGAAGTGATAATTGAAGATTGTAGAGATTTATGGTTAGCCACCACATGAAATTTTCTGCCAAAAAGAAACTGTGAATCTTAATGACATCACTAACAATGATGAGAGCCTCCTCTCCAATTTGTGAATAATTACAATGAGCTTTGCTCAATAACTTTGAAGCAGAGGCAGTCGGTCTGTCAACAGAATCAAATGTATGTAATAAAACTGCACCAATGTTTTAAGAGGAAGCATCTACACACCAGATCATAGGTTTGGGTGGATCAAAATGAACAAGGCATTGATCACAAGAGACATTTTTCATTCACAAATGATGCAAGGGAGCTGCAATTTGAACAGCATTAAGAATAACCTGGATGTAATATGTGAGCTTCACTAACAAAGGCTGCAATTTCCACAGATTGCCTGGGGACAGAAGGCCACAGATAGCAAGCAAATGTGATTGCAAGGGGTGAATACCCTGACTATTAATGACACGTCCTAAGTGCTCAAGTTCAGTCAGAAAAAACACACACTTGTCTCTGTTATTTTTAAAACCAGCTGCAGACAACACTTGGAACAAAGTGTGAAGATTGCTTATGTGTTCTTCTGGAGTGTGTCCTGAGATGACAATTTCAGCAAAAAAGAATTTTTGCAGTGAGCTACTCCAGAAAGCATTGAAATATGGCGGGTGTGGAAGCACTGCCAAATGGCAATCTCAAAAATTGGAAATGACCTAGATGAGTGTTAATACAAAGATCCATCAATCCAGAGGGATTTTTGAGTGCCACACAAATCAGTCTTAGAAAAGTGACGACCAGCACCCAGTATGTAGCAAGGCATTACCACCAATGACTGTTTGGGGCTTCACAATTTCCTTAAAATTGGCACACAACTGGAGTCTGCTCGATAGGTTCCTCAGAATGACAAGAGGGGATGCCCACTGACTGGCAGTAGTGAGCACTATGACCCCTCTGTCTTGCAAACTGTTAAGTTTCTGAGCCACCTGTTCACAAAGAGTGTGATGGGCAGGAAGAGCTCAAACAAGATGTGACTGTGTAGTGGCCTTCATTTTGACATGGGCGACAAATTCTGAAATTCTGCACATAACTTAACAACACTCTCCCAAGGATCAAAGTAAGAAACAGGATGTTCATTATCCTGTATACTTAGCCCAAACAAATCAAAAGAGTCTAGACTGAAAATATTATTACTGTTTTCATAGGAAAGCACTGTGAATGTCGCTGTCTTTGACAAATTTTGGAAAGCTGTGGGAAGGATACAAGTACCTAAGATACTAAGACAGGAATGTCTTGGCTGGTATACACAGTTAGCATATGGCATGATGTGCACAACTTGGGTTACCCTAACACTTCATAAGTGCAATGGCTGAGCAAAGTCACTGAAGCTCTAGTGTCAAGTTGCCAATTGACTGATTGTTCAGCAATAGTGAGAGACACAAAATGTTTTTTGTCTTCATGTAGCATTATAAATGAGTTGGGAGCCTTTTCTGAATGGCTACCACACTGTTGGGGCTTCAAAAACACACTACACACATGTTGTGACCTAAACTTGCAGAAGGAGGTGTTTTATGTTTCTGTAAGCACACAGCCTGTACGTTGTACATGTCCTCATTTGCCACAAAAAAAAAAAAGAAGGGCACTTCATGCAAGGGCCAAGATCAGTGAACGTGCATGAGTTATGAGTTCACACTTGTGCCTGCTGCGACACATATTCATTAACACTGTCTGACTGTGGCTGACAGTACCAGTGGTGAGGCCGTTTTGCCACAGCTACCTACAGACAAATAGGTGCTCCCCCAAAATTGTCTTCTGTACTTTTGCACAGACACTGATAGTCTGCAGAACCTGTTGTAAGAAAGAGTGGGCATTACTTAAGAATCTGTGCAGTCTGCTACAGTGCGTATGAGGGCATCAGGAACCATTGCATCACTGTAGTATTTGCCACAGTTACATTTGAATCCAAACTATCTAGTAAGGCTTTGCACTTCAGTCACCCACTGATGGTATGTCTGTCCTTGTTGCTTAAACAACCTAAAGAAATTGTAATGGGCAGTTGTCACTTGAACACTATCCTCATAATATTTAGTAAGTGCCTGCAATAAGTTCTCATGGTCTACTAGGTCAGGGTGGGATATGGGAAAGAATCTGGTGCACAAGTGATATATACCACTCCTGCCATGGAGAAGAAATAATAATGTTTGGCAGTACCTGATATGTGTTGTGCTGCAATATGTGCATTGAGTAGTGCAAGGTACTCTGTCCAGTCTTCCTCCATCTTGTCAAACTGGTGAAATGACGGCACATACACAGGCAGTGCAGGTGGTGTTACACCTATTGGGCCTGGTGTCTTCTGTGAAGTCACCTGTACTGTTGTGAAGCAATTCATCACTTCAAGCAGCTGCACAATTTGTGGACTCTGAAACTGAATAAACTAAAGTAACTGCAGGTGGTGCAGCAGGCAAGTGCAGTTTAGTAGCCATAATAAGTAAACAATGTGTAAGAGAACAAGACAGTTAATCAAGGCGCAAAGACAAACAGCGGAAATCAAAAATAGTAAGACAATGAAGCACAGAGAAAATAGAAAAAGGGGGGGGGGAGGCAAAAGTGACAAATGCCAAGCCTAAAACCTAGAACATAAAGAGCACAAGCAAAGCAAGCATTGAGTAAGCAAGAGCTACAAAAACCAAACAAAAAGATGACAGAACAGGAAGAAAGCAATTATGATTGATGACTGTCACACATAAGCTCGATGTCTCATCACCAGAAGTTGTGTATGACTTCATACACAATAGTAAGTGGAGGTGGTCTACAGATTGGTGGGGCAACTGTCATCATAGGAAAGCTGGAAAGGAAAAAAAGTGATTAGCGAGTACTGTAACACAGTAAACCGAAGATTTACTTAACTTATATGTTGGCAAATATAAGAAGAACCATTACAAATAGTGTAGCAAGAAACAGAGTCCAACTATCACAATGTCCACAAGGAAAAATGTCTCTGTACTAAAGCATGAACAACAATGATGGGGCAGTGACCAGGCAGCATCTGTGTAACATCTTATCGCAAAGTGGCTCTGAGCACAAATGAGGTGAGCAGCTGCTATTGGCTGTCCTTTGTTGAAGTGGCAGAGGGTGCTCACAGCTACTGGAGGTGTGGGTCAGTGAGTGTGCTCCATTTGGCCCACAAGATCTCACACAACTGTGATCATCATCTGATGGAAACTTGAAATTCCGTTGCTATGATGCCTGTGGGGTGGTACTGAAATGTGATACCACACTTCCTCTCATCACTTGTCCTTTCAGCACCCACCTCCCCCCCACCCCCCCAAACCCTCTCTCCTAGATGGTGCAACTAGACATGGTACACTACCTAGCAACAATGCAGGGTCATCTGGTTTTCTCCAGTGCCTGCCATCTTCCACTATACAAGCAAGGAGCCACTCAGGGTAAGATTGAGGCAGTGATCACTGCCAGTGTGCTCCACCCCTGTAAAAGCCCGTGGGCCTCTGCCCTTCACATGGACCTCAGAAAAGATAGGAGTGGCACCCTTGTGGATACTATCAGGCACTAAACGTGTGGACAGTTCCCAACTATTAACCCGTGCCCCTCTTGTGCAGCTACAGCAATGACCTCTCCAGTTGTAACACCCCTGTTTAAATTCCTTTATTGGGTTTTGTATAATTTACCGAAGCCACCTAACAGTTAGTTATTATGATTATATGACCGTGTGATTAATGGATGAAAGGCTATCAGTTTTTCTTCTGTAGTTTGGGGGGTATTTCAACCGAATGCGGCTGTTCTGAGACTGAGTAGTGGAATGATGAAAAGTTTGTCTATTATTAAGGACCACAAAAGTTGTGATGTACACACTGATATGTATTTTCTACTAACACACATGGACGATAACCAGTTTGGACAAGAAGAGAATAGAAGCTTTCGAAATGTGGTGCTACAGAAGAATGCTGAAGATAAGGTGGGTAGATCACGTAACTAATCAGGAGGTATTGAATAGGATTGGGGAGAAGAGAAGTTTGTGGCACAACTTGACTAGAAGAAGGGATCGGTTGGTAGGACATGTTTTGAGGCATCAAGGGATCACAAATTTAGCATTGGAGGGCAGTGTGGAGGGTAAAAATCATAGAGGGAGACCAAGAGATCAATACACTAAGCAGATTCAGAAGGATGTAGGTTGCAGTAGGTACTGGGAGATGAAGAAGCTTGCACAGGATAGAGTAGCATGGAGAGCTGCATCAAACCAGTCTCAGGACTGAAGACCACAACAACAACAACTAACACACAAATTTTGAGGCAGTTGCTACCTTCGCCTTACACATTTAGTTACGGTTATGTCTTTTATCACTTGGTGATTTTAGGTACTTCGTCACACGCAATGATGATGGTTATCATTCACAACAATCCTCACTGCAATCCATGGTTGTTGCTGGCCGATGCGGTTGACGCGAAACACATAATTTGGCACTTGGCACTTTAGGATTCATATCACTCGCGAATCGATATAGATGAGGGTCCACCCCACGACGATCAGGGGGGACGCGCTCATTTTTCATACTCCGGTGAATTTACCATTTATTACTCACTCAACACCATTCTTGCCCATCTCTCCATCACCACTGCTCACTCAACACTCGTCTCACTGCCTCCTGCAGCACTCGACAATCGACTCCTGTCTGCTATTGACCTGGGTGTCAGATACTAGCATCTATCTTCGTGGGATCACGATCCCTTACACAGTGCAACAGTCTTCAACTAGATAGATTGCCTTAAAACATTCATGAAAATTTTGGTCTGCCTGGAGGACATTGAGAAAACAGCAGTTATCACATCTTTTGGCCTCTCTGAAATAATTTTTATGTCATTCAGGATCTGCAATGCTGCCCAAAACTAGCAGTGCTTCTAGACAGTGTTCTCCACGGCCCTCTGGGATGTTTTTCATACCTGGATGATATCCTAAGCTACCCTTGCAACCTCGCAGATTCCAGGAGTTATTCTTCTGCCTCCAGAGGGCAGGGGCTGTAATTAACCTGGAGAGCATTTTTGATGCTAAAGAGATCGAGTTTCTGGAACATGCTATATCCACTGCAGGCTTCCAACCACTTGCTGAGAAGGTCCACACAATAACTGACTTCCCACACCCCACAACCTTCAAGGAACTCTGCCGGCTGCTTTGGATGGTGAATTTTTTCTGGCACCACCTTAGAAATGCAGTGAGCGTACGTAATCCCTACACTGCCACACTACAAAAGGTGACCACACAAAAGGAAACAAATCCTTGCCCTGATGTGTCTCAATGACAGACAGTTTCAAGCACACAAAGTGTGAACTAGCTGGTGCTGCCCTTCTGGCCCACCCCCATTTTACTGCCCCACTCACAATCATCACTGATGTCAGGCAGCCTACCTTAGGTGTTATCCCCCAGCAATGCATGGGGACATCTGGCCTCATTCTACAACTGCAAAAAGTCCCTGGTACCAACTTCCACATCTGGAGTGACCTTCTTACAAACCCTGACCACCCAGATGGTTCAGAATACTGCATCTGTCCCTACCTCCGCCATATGCCGGACCTCTGCAAACCAGCCTTTGACAACCACCATGGCTTGTCACATCCCAGCATCTTTTCATGTGTGATGATCATGTCAGAGCATTTCTTCTAGCCCAGTATTCTTCAAGATTGTACTAACTGGGGATGCACCTTTATACCATTCCAATGCACAAAAGTGGGCCATCATGTGCACACTTCGATTGCTGCTTTCCCTGCAGTGGAACATTGTTTCTGGCATCTACATGTCAACATTGTAGGCCTCATTATATTGTCTAGTGGCTACTGATACGTACTCACCACATCTGACAGGTTCACTTTGTAACGGGACATCCTCCTTTAGCATTACTTTTCCTCAACTGTAGTTGTCAATACCTGTATTATTTTTTGAGATTTGGACGGGTCAGTTTTATGTCAACTGCTTCTCTGAAAACTTTCATATAATTTTACACACAGTATTTTATATTTCAAGCAAAAATTTATTAAAAGCAATTAATTTATTTTTGATGTTACAATCGATAAGTACTATCTCTGAATGTACAGTTATTTTTTTTAGAAACATTTGAAATTATGAATTACTTGGCACAGTTAAACTAGTACTGTTTACTATGTGTATTTCTGGATTCATTTATGAAATAATAATCAAAATTAATAGAAATTTATTTGTTAAGAAAAATTGTAAGCCCTTTGTAATATGGTTATTACCACAGAGTGAAGTAGTAGTAAGCATGCCTCTGATGTGATCGGACGTATTTTTGTATTCAGGTTAAACAATGTAATTTTGGCTTTGTTAATGTGAAAATGTACTAAAACGTGACAAAATATATTAATGTAACAACAAAAATTCTGCAACAACACTCTTCAAATTTATTTACATCAGTTCAACCATGAGGACCAAAAATGAGAGAATTTCAGCTTCTAAGAATCAGACTCCTTGAAACAAAGAACTGGAGCCAAATCTACACAAAGAGCTAAGTAAACTAGAAAGTTAATTGTAATCTTTGCTCCTCTCAAAATTTTTTATAAAAGACTTTGCTTATTGTGGGTAATAGCTAGAATTAGAAAGGAGGGGACAGATTACAACTTGCTGGCTGAAGGCTGTGCCAATCCTGGACATCTCAGTGCACACCTTTGCTAGGGCTTTTGTTGCCACAAGGGTATCACATTTCTGTTGCCCCCACCAAATAACTTCAGCCCATGGCACTAATTTACATGCTGCCTTTTCAAAACTCTCACCGAGAATTGTGGCACTTTCATTCATGTAACAATGAGCTAGCACCCTGCCACAAATGGCACGGTGGAGTGGTTTCACAGGACTTTAAAAGCTGCCCTCACTTGCCAAACTGTCACATGGTCTGCCGCCCTGCCACTGGTTCTCCAATGTTTTCAAGTGACCCACAAAGTCGACTTGGGATGTCCACTGTTGAGTTTGTATACAGTGAGCCTCTCGTTGTGCCAGGCGGTTTTGGTGAGCCACTGCCCTGCTTGCTCGCTTGCATTCCCACTTTGGAGCAGCAGCCACCACAGCGCCATGGTGCGTGCAGATCATTTGTCCACTGGGACCTGTGGATGTGCTCACATTCATGTGCTGCAAAGATGCCTGCCAGCCACCTCTCATCCCACAGTACTTGGCCACTCACTTTGTCCTCAAGCACAGAGGAAAGACCTTTTCTCTGCATCTCAACGACACTGCAAATCTCATTCTACTCAGCCCCTGTGCACCTCTAGTGATCAACATCAAGCTGGCACCAGACAACGCTGACGCCCTTACAGATGCCACCAACCTGCTGGTGTCACTGATACAGCATCCAGTGCATGGGACCCAGTTCCAGAGCCACCCATTCCACTGGTACCTGCCCCTGAGGAACCACCAGCAGTGCTCATCACCTTGCCCCTGCTGCCAGACCCAACCCCAGACACACTTTCCATGACACAACATGTTGCCTCTGCACCCTCAGTGCCAGTGGATCTGTAGCTTTCTCTGCAGTGCCAGTTGCGCCTGTTGGCACCCCAAATCCAATGCTCATATGCAACCCTGTGGTGAAACGGAACAAGATGCTCCAGCATTAGAAAACTGCAGTGAAATGCAGGAAGATCTGCAGTGGATAGGTACTTGGTGCAGGGAGTGGCAACTGACCCTTAACAAAGACAAATGTAATGTATTGTGAATACATAGAAAGAAGGATCCTTTATTGTATGATTATATGATAGCAGAACAAACACTGGTAGCAGTTACTTCTGTAAAATATCTGGGAGTATGTGTACGGAATGATTTGAAGAGGAATGATCACATAAAATTAATTGTTGGTAAGGCAGGTGTCAGGTTGAGATTCATTGGGAGAATCCTTAGAAAATGTAGTCCATCAACAAAGGAGGTGGCTTACAAAACACTCGTTTGACCTATACTTGAGTATTGCTCATCAGTGTGGGATCCGTACCAGGTTGGGTAGACAGAGGAGATAGAGAAGATCCAAAGAAGAATGGCGCGTTTTGTCACAGGGTTATTTGGTAACCGTGATAGCGTTATGGAGATGTTTAGCAAACTCAAGTGGCAGACTCTGCAAGAGAGGCGCTCTGCATCGTGGTGTAGCTTGCTGTCCAGTTTTCGAGAGGGCGCATTTCTGGATGAGGTATTGAATATATTGCTTCCCCTACTTATACCTCCCAAGGAGATCACGGTTGTGAAATTAGAGAGATTCGAGCGCACACGGAGGCTTTCCGGCAGTCATTCTTCCCGCGAACCATACTGCCACATTAACATTAGTGAGGACAACAGCCCTCCCCCCCCTCCTAGGACCTGCCAAATGATGCAGTCTGTGTGCCCTCATGAGCATATTTGCAATTTGTGAGTCCTTCAATACTTTCCACAAGTCACCTACCCATGTGCATGTGTACTATGAGCATGTGAAATAACATCATTGTATTAACACTTTCATGTGAACTTATAGTTAGATTCATTCACTATCTAATGTTGTTATGGTTGATCATTTGATCATTGTGCTCTTTTCCTTTGTGAAAATATAAATTCATGTAGGTATGACCCACCTAAAATGCTGGGAGTGAAATATTGTATATAGGGTTTTCAGTGTGTTGTTGTAAGTCATGGACAGAACTCTTGTGAGATGCAGTGGTTTTGTTCTCTGCCCTGTGAGAGTGAATCTGTCACTGTGCATCTATTTTGGCTCATTACAGGTGTTTTGTTTCAGGCTGGGACATTATAACTCAACCACTGTACATATACTTTCCCCTACATTTTGAAAAAACTCACTGAGATCACAGGCAGCATGCCCATATGTTAATTTGTTATATATTCCCTATCATAAATTTATGTTTTTCTGTAGATACCATCTGCATTTCAATGCACTTAGTTTGGTTTTCCTCCTTCCTTCACTCATGTTCACCCCTCAGCACTCTTATCTATATTTCTAGCAATGTTAGCACATAGAAAACTAATTCCGATACTGACAACACTAAATATCTTTCCTATGGTTCTTTGTTGTAGTTTCATAAATACAGTTCTAATCCCAAATGTAAAATTTGGTCTATTCTTGATCTATTAGTGATGCTAACAGACTTTTAACTCATTAACAGTTTTATATTTGTCCATTTATGTACAGGGGGACAAGGTGTGCTTAAATGCCCTGCAGAATGGTGCAACTAATGCTCTGCAAGATATTGTTGGGACATACTTCAAACCATATTTTCTAATTAAGGTAAGTTAAAAACACTTTAAAATGAATTTATGGTGCTAGAGAACACTTTACTTGTGAAACAATTATGAGTTAAGATAGTAATGTCATAAATTTGAAAGACCTCACTATGGCAAATGTTGGTATTGTTCCTTGAATATTTCAATATAAACAAAAGAAAGACAGATGTGAAAATTGGATAACACCTAATACTTTGTTACAGAGAATTCTCTGCAACACAGTACCCATCATCTTGATTTCTGCTTCACCATATGGGTGATTTGAAATCTTATTTTCAGGACCACCTCAGAAATTTTGTTGTAGGAACTTTATCCAAAACTTGTTCCTAATCCCTGATACCCTCCTTGCCTATACTTACTGAAATTTCCAACTCTTGTTCCATCACGTCTTAATATTTACTTATTTACACTGAAGCCCCAAAGAAACTGGTGTAGATATGCATATTCAGTTACAGGGATATGTAAACACAAGCAGAATATGGCGCTGAAGTCAGCAACACCTATATAAGACAACAAGTGTCTGGCACAGTTGTTAGATTGGGTACTGCCACTACAATGGCAGGCTATCAAGATTTATGTGAGTTTGAATGTGGTGTTATAGTCAGCACACAAGCGATGGGACACAGCATCTCTGAGATAGCGATGAAGTGGGGGTTTTCCTGTACGACCATTTCACGAGTGTAACATGAATGTAAGGAAAAGCCATATCTTGATATTCCATGAGCCCCATGGTTACTCTGCAAAGCTGCATTACTGTCAAGGATTATGTGATCATTTTAAGGTGATTATATCCATTCCATTTACAGTGTTTGTTCCCCATGGGTGATGCTGTGTTCCAAGATGACAGGGCCCCTGGTCATACAGCTTGCATTGTCCAGGGCTGGTTTTGTGATCATGAGGATGACCTGTTGCATCTTCCCTGGCCAGCACAGTCACCAGATCTCCATATTATTGAGCCTTTGTGGTCTAGTTTGGTGTGTGATCATTATCCATTTTCATCATTGCTACGTGAACCTGCCATTATTTTGCAGAAAGAATAGTATAAGATTCTCTTGGAAAGCAAACAGGACCTGTATTTATTCTTTATGGGATGACTGAAAGCTGTTTTGAATGCCAACAGGTTTCTGACACAATGTTAGGCCTGCTGCTCTGTTGTGTTTTTTGATATTTCTGTATTTATGTCCAACCCTTGTGTATTGAATGCTTTAACATTTACTATGAGAAGTAATATTATCAGTAACACTGTTGCTGAACCACTGCTCTGATACATGTCTTCATTTATAAATGAGTCACAGGCAATAGTATATAGCTCAGACTGCACTTCTATGTCCTCCACTGTTAATGTCAATATTAGTATTGTAGATGCTACTGTTTTCTGGTTAATGTCTTAGACCTATGATGTTTACTTCAAACTGATGATGTGAGTTTCACCTGTTCCTGCTGTGACCATAAGCTGCTGGTGCAATTGAGTCTCGCCTGTTACTGGTATCACCATAAGCATCCTGGGGTGATACAACCAGAATTGTAGCAATAAAAATAATTTGTGTTACAATGTGGATAACAGCTTTGTGAATGAAGCTGGAAATAAATATACTGCTATTGACTGCTGTTCACTTATTTTATATTTTAGAGTTAGACTAACCATTGGTTTAAAAATGTCTTGTAGTTGAATGCTGGGAGGGCACAGAATAGGAAGATGAGGAAGATAACAAAGAATACCTATCCTTGGGGCTATCATTTTTGTTGTAGACAATGTTTCTTGGGTTACAGCAGAATTTCATAAACCATTGCAAAAGCCACATTGTTGGCTTACTGAAAGAACTTAGTGCAGCTGTATGATCACTGTACATGATTACAATTATGTATGATTTAAATTTAGTAAACTAGTTATGTAGCATTGTTCCACTCACTAATGATTTATTAAAATTTCTTAATGTGGTGTTAAAATTATATATGTTGTTATTTCTTGGACATACTGAAGAGATATGTATTATGAAAAGACTTATGTAAAAAGTTGGTATTCTGGCAACATTGTCCTCTTCCATTATCATTAAATAGTTAAAATATCATTTTATGCATCTGAAATGAAAGACAATCTCTAAAATATACTAAAAATGTGCCATTATCATAGAAAAGAGAGACATATATCTAAAAACACAGATGATGTGACTTACCAAACGAAAGTGCTGGCAGGTCGATAGACACACAAACAAACACAAACATACACATGAAATTCAAGCTTTCGCAACAAACTGTTGCCTCATCAGGAAAGAGGGAAGGAGAGGGAAAGACGAAAGGATGTGGGTTTTAGGGGAGAGGGTAAGGAGTCATTCCAATCCCAGGGGCGGAAAGACTTACCTTAGGGGGAAAAAAGGACGGGTATACACTCGCACACACACACATATCCATCCGCACATACACAGACACAAGCAGACATTTGTAAAGGCAAAGAGTTTGGGCAGAGATGTCAGTCGAGGCGGAAGTACAGAGGCAAAGATGTTGTTGAAAGACAGGTGAGGTATGAGCGGCGGCAAATTGAAATTAGCGGAGATAGAGGCCTGGCAGGTAACGAGAAGAGAGGATATACTGAAGGGCAAGTTCCCATCTCCGGAGTTCTGACAGGTTGGTGTTAGTGGGAAGTATCCAGATAACCCGGACGGTGTAACACTGTGCCAAGATGTGCTGGCCGTGCACCAAGGCATGTTTAGCCATCGGGTGATCCTCATTACCAACAAACACTGTCTGCCTGTGTCCATTCATGCGAATGGACAGTTTGTTGCTGGTCATTCCCACATAGAAAGCTTCACAGTGTAGGCAGGTCAGTTGGTAAATCACGTGGGTGCTTTCACACGTGGCTCTGCCTTTGATCGAGTACACCTTCTGGGTTTCAGGACTGGAGTAGGTGGTGGTGGGAGGGTGCATGGGACAGGTTTTACACCGGGGGCGGTTACAAGGGTAGGAGCCAGAGGGTAGGGAAGGCAAACTGCTACAGAACAAAAATGTACACAACTATAGTACCAGAGGGAAATCAAATATACATCAAAAATATCACAGAACAACCACCTATCTGTGGCGTTTGTTGATCTAACTGTCGCCTTTGACACTGTGTGGAGTGAAGACCTTATCTACAAATTTCTCCACATCATGCCCTGCAGAACAATGGCTCAACTGATTAACAGCATGCTAAGCGATCGGAAGTTCCAAGTAATCACTGGAAGTAACATAAGTAAGGAGAGGAAGCTGAACAACGGATCACCTCAAGGATCAGTTCTCTCACAATTACTGTTCAACCTATATCTATCTGATCTACCTGACACTTCGTCCAGAAAATACTGCTGTGCCAATGACCTGGCACTAGCTGTAAAACACCAGTACATGAAGACAACAGAAGGATTCTAACCAACAACCTGTCTGCAATAGATAATTACTTCACAATCTGGAGACTCCAACCCAGTGTGAGTAAGACAGAAGTGTGTTGCTTCCATCTAAATAATCGGTTGTCGAATGTAAAACTGCAAGTAAGTTTCAGAGGCAGAATTCTTCATCGTAATTGGAACCCAAAATATCTTGGTGTCATCCTGTATCGTACACTATGCTTCAAACAACACTTTCTTAACTTAGCTGAAAAGTTGAGGACTCGAAACAATATTCTCCATAAGCTATGTGGAACTACCTGGGATCTTCAGCAACCACCCTGAGATCTTCAGCTCTGGGCCTGGTGTACTCAAGTGCTGAGTATTGTGCACCTGTTTGGACGAACAGCCATCATGCAAGGCTTGTAGATACCCAGCTGAATTCAACAATGTGCATAATATCTGGCACAGTCAGATCTACTCCAGTTTATAGGGTTCCACTGTTAACTGGTATAATGCCTCCTGATCTACGTAGATGTACTGCCCTTATGAGAGAATTCCACAAGATCTCCAGGAATTCTAACCTACCTGTGCATAGCGACCTGCCACTTTTAAATCGAAAGAGACTGATATCACGCCATCCAACTTTGTGCGAAGCTGCTGACATGGTTGCTAAGGATTTCAAACCTCTTGAAGAATGGAAAGGTCAGTGGGAAGCAGTGATGGATGTGCACCTGGATAACATCTTCTCAGGTGCTAAACTTCCAAGTGGATTCGACCTACCACGCAAGACCTGGACTACTCTCAACAGAATCCATACCTGCCATGGCTGATGCAGGGATGCTCTCTTTAAGTGGAAGAAGCTGCCTGATCCAGCCTGTGACTGCGTGGCTCCATACCAGACTGTTCACCACATCGTCAGTGAATGCAGGATTCGAGCCTATCACGCCGCCAAAGAGCACTTCCTGCTACCAGCTCCAGATGCAGTGCGCTGGATTGAAGGACTGGATATTCAGTTGTAAAGACAAACTTAAGTTTCTTGTGTGTCAATATGTACATATGTATATGTAATTTAATTTCATGGTATGTCTGTATTAGCCATACATTAAATAAAATAAAACCACCTATCAGAGGAGTATAATTAATGTTGGTATAATACTACACAGTAAGATACCAGAGGAAATAAAAAATGCTACTCATCCAATATTTAAGCTAAACTAAAGGCATTTCTAATAAAGCACTGTTTCTATTCTGTCAGAGAATTTATGAATAAGTGACAAAATTAATTGTAATAGGTACCTATTTTTAATTTGTCTACTATTTTGCTAATACTATGTATTATTGTAACTTATCTTTGACTTGTCCAATTTGTGCTGTATGATAAAACTGGACCAATAATGTATATGTAATTTAATTTCATGATATGTTTGTATAAGCCATATGCTAAATAAAATAAAACAACCTATCAGAGGAGCATAATTAACATTGGTGTAATACTACACTATAAGATACCAGAGGAAATAAAAAATGCTACTCATCCAATATTTAAATCTAAACTAAAGGCATTTCTAATAAAGCACTATTTCTATTCTGTCAGAGAATTTATGATTAAGTAACAAAATTAATTGTAAGAGGTACCTATTTTTAATTTGTCTACTATTTTGCTAATACTATGCATTATTGTAACTTATCTTTGACTTGACCAATTTGTGCTGTATGATAAAACTGGACCAATAAAAAATTAAATCAAATCAAAACCATATGCCATCTTTGTGTATAGGTCCAAATATTTTCCTGAGAATTTTGCATTCTATTTTTTCTGTCTCTATAATGCCTGATGCTTCAGTTGTGGTTGTTTCTGATGCATATAGTGCTTCCAGTAATACAACTGTTTTGTAGTGTCTAATTCTGGCCTGTCTTGATATGCTTTTCTTATTATAATGTCACCATGTGATTTTGTATGCTTTCTGGAGTCATTCTGTTAGTTCTATGTTGGATGTATTGTTTGATACTCCTATTTGTATGTATTCCCATAAATATTTAAATTTTTTGACTCTTTTTTTAAGGATCCATACATCATTTGCATGATGTGCCACTGTTGGTTTGTCGTTCCATGTATTGAGTCTTCTAATACGATATCTGTAGATGTGTTTTGGCAGCTATTTCATGTGGGTAAAAGCTGTCCACAAAACTGTCAGCCAGTATCTTTGACATCCATCTGTTCCAGACTTTTACAACATATATTGAATCAAACATAATGATATGTTTAAAATGTAATGACTTCCCATGTACCAAGCAGCACGAATTTTGCAAACACCTTCGTGCAAAACCCAACTTGCACTTTTCACACACAACATCCTGAAAGCCACAGTTGAAGGCATTCAGCACTTCTGAAAAGCAAAATTTAAAAAAAAAATGAGTCATACCCCACCAACACTTATTAACAAAAGTACAGTCCTATCGAGGCATCAAGTGAAATGTATGACTAGACTGAGGACTTATTGGCAGAAAAACATAGCATGTTGTCTTGGATGGAGAGTCACTGACAGATGTAGAAGCACTTCTGGTGTGGGCTATGGAAGTGAGTAATGGAGGTAACTGTTCATTTTGTATATTAATGACCTGGCAGACTTTTTGCAGATGAAACTGTTTTCTATAATGAAGTACTGCCTGAAAAAAGGAGCACAAATATTCAGTAAGATTATGTTAAGCTTTCAAAGTGTTGGACAGAGGTTGGCAACTTGCTTTAATGTTCATGTTTAGTTGTGCTTATCACAAAACACACAAACATAATAATTTATGACCACAATACTGATGACTCACTATTGGAATCAGTGAATTACTTTAGTGTAACTGTTTGTGGGGATATGAAACTGAATGATCACATAAACTCTATATCAAGGTGCAATGAGTGTACAAAAGACATTGTTTTCAAAACAGTTATGAGACACAACCTAGAATACTGCTCAAGTCCATATTCTGCAAACCACTGTGGAGTGCATGGTAGAGTGCACTTCCCAGTGTATCAGTTACTAGAACTTATGTGTGATTCATTCACACATGGAGCATGGAAAAAATTATTGTTTGAATGCCTCTTTGTGTGCTGTAATCAGAATCAGAATTTTTACCATCCCATATCATACAAAGTCAAATCTCAGATTTGATCTACTGGGGACTCGTCAACATTACATTTACATTACAATTACAGTTTGTATATACAGTATTACAAAAACAATATATCAACACACCAGTTTACAAAGTAATATATAACAACAGTGTTTACTCAGTGAACATATTTTTACAATCAATTGTTTGACACAAAACTGCTAAGCTTAATTTACAGGTGATGTTTTCTTGCTCAGATTTCCACATCATCATTCATAAATTCTTCTACGGAGTAATAACATTTCTCCACTAATAACCTGTGCAGCTTTAGTTTCAGTTACCCTAGCTCCTTGCTGTTTATTTGTTTCTTTTTTTAGCATGTTGTAGATTTTCATGCCCATATATTCTGGGGTTTGTGCATATAACTTTAGCATGTGAGTAGGAAGCATGAAGTTTGTCTTATTCCTAGTGCTGTATTGATGCTTAAAATTGCTGTCTGTGAATAACATAGGACTACTATATACAAAAATAAGTTCATAGATGTACAAACAGAGGGCACTTAATATTTTTAGGTTTCTTAAGAGTGGGTGACAAGATTCTTTTGGTCTTGTGTTACACATATTTCTAACGATTTTTGTAATTTTAATATTCTAATGATTTTGCTTGTATTACCCCAAAAGATAATGCCATACCTTATAACAGCTTCAAAATAGTTGTGATAAACTACTTTTCTTATCTCCATGCTAGTTGAATATGACAAAATCTTCATAGCAAATGTCAGGCTGTTTAACTTATTTGCTAAGTATTCTATATGTGAAGACCAGGATAAATTTTGGTCTAAATGTATTCCTAAAAATTTAACACAATCTGATTCTTTCAGGTCCTGGTTTCTGCAGGTAATATGAATTTCATTAGTTTTAGAGTTTTTAGTTTCAAACTTTAGTAAATTTGTTTTTCTAATATTCAGTTTTAACCCATTTAGTTGGAACCAAGTTTCTAAACTGCCTAGTAGATTTGTGACAGTTGAGGGAATTTGTTCGGAGAAATTGCTTTCGATGAGGCCAACATGTACCATCATTGAATAAAACTGAGTGTGAATTTATGTTTAGTGGCAGATCATTTATGTAAAGTCAGAATAAAATTGGACCCAGAATTAAGCCTTGTGGAATGCCTTGTGAAATAATCATCCGTTCAGAGTAGAAATTTCCCTTGCTTGATGATATAACTACTCTTTGTTTTCTCTTTGTGTGATTTACACAATCAAATGCTTTCGTGATGTCACAGAACAATCCTGCAACTTTGCTAGACTTGTCTAAGGAAGAACAAATTTTTTTCACAAACTCATGTATGGTGTCTATTGTGTTTTTGCCTTTCTGAAAGCCGTATTGATTATCTGACAGTATGTTTGATTTTTCTATAAATCTTTTGATTTGCATTACTACTAATTTTTCAAAGATTTTTGAGAAAATTGGGAGAATAGAGATTGGGTAGTAGTTGCCCATATCTTCTCTTGAACCTTTTTTGAACAAAGGTTTTACCTCTGCATGCTTCAAGGCATCTGGAAAGTGGCCTTCTTAGAGTGATTTATTGATTATTGAGCAAAGGGGATGAGCTATTATCCTGGCAGCTGATTTAACTACTTTTGTAGGTATGCCAGCCCACCCTGTGGAATTTTTGTTTTTGAGCTGTAATGTAGTGTTCTCTACATCTTTGGCTGAATTTTTTTTTTAATTTTTTAAAGCATTCTTCCACCTTCTGACCTAACTGTACTTTTTTGGTATAACCATCTACATCCGCAAGTGATTTTGATACATTTATAAAAAAATTGTTAAAAGATTCTCAAGTCATAGCAGGATTTGTTATAGTTTTATTTCCCACCTTAATTCTGGAGATAACTTTGCTGTTAGTTCTCATCCCCAGTTCTGATTTTATGACAGACAAGACTGCCTTTGATTTGTTTTCATGAGCCAAGATGTATTTATTATTTACCATTTCTTTTGCAGCTTTCACTACCCTTTTAAATAAGCCTTTATACTGTTTGACATAATTTACGAAAACAGGGTCTTCATTGTATTTCAACTCCTTGTGCAGTTGTCTTTTCTTCCAACTGGATATTTTTATTCCAGTGGTGATCCAATTTAGATTACATCACACCTTTGTGTGGAATACTGTAAGTGGAAATATTTCATTAAGTACATGTTAGAAACTTTCTAGAAACCTGCTACAAACACACATTTCTAGAAACCTGTTAAATTGTACAGAGAGTGTAGTATCATCTTCTACTTGCCACTCTACCTCTTCTAATTTAGAGCAGAACTTCATGTATTTTCATTTTCTCTTGTGATTTCCATGAAGTTTACCTTGAAAGCAAATTCTTGGATTAAGTCCATAAACTTTATCTAGTCATTTGTTTGATTTAATAAATTTATATTGAAAGCAGCTGCTATTAATGCCTTTTTCTTTTTCTAATTGATGACTTACTGTAAAAGATTTTTTAATTTTGGTAAAAATAATTTTGCTATCTCTACACGTGGGATTCTATATATAGAAACAATAATAATATTTTTTGTTTCTAATTCAATTGAGCAGCTTTCAAATACTCCTTCTTCATTTAGAAAATTGAAATCATCTTTTACTTTATACTCTACAGAGTTATTTACGAGTATGCATGAGCCCCCATGAGTACTATTTGTTCTTCAAAAACTTGAGGCTACATTGAAATTTTTTAACTTATTTAAAATTATGATACTATTTTTTGTAAGCCAATGCTCATTTAAACAAACAATTTTAATATTTTTACATTCTGAGAGTAAAATTTGTAGTTCATTAATTTTATTCATGCTTTCATTTTGATGGGTTGTAACCATGCCATTTATGTTCAAGTGCATTAAAAAAGTGCTGTTTTTTGCCTAAGGTTTCAAGAATAGCTTTCTTTATAGGATTTTTACACTTCCTATTAGCGTAATCTTGTCCCTTGAGCATTATGGGAACAATGTGCAGTATTTGTGGTATATTCATTATGTAAAGAAAATTCTTGAAAATTTGTAAGTATGCTTTCCCACAATAATTTGCATCTATCTCCAAGTGTCTGCTTGTTCCGTTTTCTCAGAATCTCTATGACAATCCCATGGGTCAAACAAACATGTGACCATTTGTGCTGCCCTTATCTGTATACTTTCAATATCCCCTATTAGTTGTATTTGGAATATGTCCCATACACTTGAACAGTACTATAAGATTGGTCACATGAGTCTTCTGTAGGCAACTTCGTTGCAGACTGGTTGCATTTCCCCAGCATTCAAACAATGAACTGAAGTCTGTCACATGGTTTCAGCAAGCTTTCTGTTATAAATATAGTCTGTAAACTGCATAGTGAGTAGTGCTTGCAGTGGGGGGAAGTGGCCTTCTGTGTATGAATGATACATTTGCCATACTGGATGACTAAGAATTAAGTTCCCACTGAGCACTATAGTGCAATGTGCAGTGATTTATGATGAAGCCTACATGATGGTTCCAGTTCATATCTCTATAACAGTGGCCAAGTTTGTGTGAGGTTTGCATGTGTGAATGTGTGTTTTGACTACATCTGACGAAGGACTTAGTCCACTAGCTGATAATCTCTAAGAGTCTTTTATCCAATGTGCCTATCTGTCAGTCAATGCCTCTTCTACCCAGTGAGTAGAAATCCATCCATTTCATATAATTTTTAGGTGTTTGTATGATATGAGAGATTCCAAGAGTGAGTCGTTGATATTGCAATCATAGGATATGTTATTATTTCTGTCTTTTTTGATGGAGTGCACAATTTTATATTTCAGAACATTTATGGCAAATTGCCCATCGTTACACCACTTTGAAATCATACCAAAATCTGACTGGATATATGTAGAACTTTTTTCATTATAGATAACTGCACAAACTGTGAAAAGGCTGAGGTTACTGTTAATGTTTTCTGGCAGGTCATTAATATACAACATGAACAGCAAGGGTCCCAACATGTTTCCTGGGGGATGCCTGCTGTTACCTCTACATCTGTCAATAATTCACAAATTTTGCTTGATGTCCCATATAACTGTAGTTTTGATTATAAACATACAGTCAAACGGTTTTTGGAAATCATGAAATACTGCCTTGAACTGTAGCTTTTAGGATGTTACCTGAAAAAACTGCAAGTTAGGTTTTGCATAATTAATATTTTTTGGCATTTGTACTGGTTAACATGGAGGAGCTCATTCTGTTTGAGACACCTAACTTGGTTTGAGCCCAGAATATGTTCTAAAATTTCAAGGAGAATGGACAGCAGTTTTGTGGATCACTTCAGCTACCTTTCTTGTAGATGTGTGCAGCCTGCATTTTCTTCCAACTACGGGGTAAGGTTTTTTGTTCAGAGGAACAGTGGTAGATTATGGTTAAAAGAAAGGCTAACACAGATGAAAATGAGGTATAGTGTCTGTTAAGGAGTCCATCAGGCCCTGGAGCTTTGTTCAATTTTAGTGATTTCAGAAGTTTCTCAACACTATTGACATTAATATCTACACTATTCTTCTTTTCAGTGGTGCAAGAATTTATAGTAATAATAATAATAATAATAATAATATTTATTCAACATCAAATAATCAAATACAATACCTAGAAATAATACAATTTCAGGACATCATACAGATTATTCTTCTGAATAGGTCAGTTAATAAATTACAAACTAAAGATTTGTTTGTATTAATAAATTTTACATTTTGATACATTTTACTTTTGGTAGTATACAATCACAATATTACTAATATTGTTGTTATCAACATTATATTAGTTGTAGGCTACTTAAAACTATGAGCTTGACATACTTATGAAGCACTTTTCATACAGATATAATACTCATCTAGGGAATAAAAAGGGTTTTCAATTAGAATTCTTTTTAGTTGATCTTTTAATTTGTTAGTAGTAAGGGTTGTGAGACTTTCTGGTAGGGCACTGGCTAACTTCAGCCCAGCACGAAGTGCATTTTTTTCATATAAAGCTGTTCCGTGGCTATTGACATGGTATCTGAACTTTTGCCTTGTATCGTAATGGCGCAGGTCACAGTTGAAATTTGGATTTATTGTTTTCACAAGCAATATAACTTTCAATATGTATTCACCTGTAATGGTAAGCACACCTAATTTTGGGAACTGATTCCGACATGATTCTCGAGGTATGACACCACAAATAATTCTGATAACTGTTTTCTGTAGTATTAATAATGTGGTTAGGTTGGCTTGAGTTGTTGCACCCCATATTTCTACAGCATAGTTTAAATTTGATGAGAATAGGGCATGATAAGCAGTTTTTAGTACACATATGTCCTTACAATATTTACTAATCATATTTATAGCAAACACATTCTTCGACAGCTTACATGCTAAGGAATCGATATGCATGTCCCATTTGAGGCTGTCCTGGATTGTAATTCCCAAGAACTTTGTCCATTTTTCCTTTTTTCCAATGTCATTTCCTATGGATAATTTCATGTTAAATTCTATTTGTTTCCTTTTGTTAAATTCCACTATTCCACTATTGAAGCACTTACATTTAGATGGCTTTCAATAAAATGCTTGACTATTTCATTAGTTACACTGTTGCACAGCACCTCCAGACTCTCATAGTCTTTGTGTTTACACACTATTGACGTGTACTCTGCATACAATATTTTTGTACAGTTAGGAAAACAATACTGTATATCATTAACATGAATCAAGAAAAGAAGGGGCCCCAAGACAGAACCTTGAGGCACTCCATATTTGATATCAGTAATTTTAAATTTGTAAGACCCACTGTTTGTTTTAAGCAAGACAAATTGTTTTCTATTGCTCATATATGATTTTATTAGCTCATAGCCAGTTCCTCTGATACCCAGGTTCCATAGCTTGTCTAGTAATATGGTGATGTTGACACAATCAAAAGCTTTTTCTAGATCAAGGAACACTCCAGTTACATACTCCTTGTTCTCTATGGCCGATATTATTTTGTCTATTAATTGTGCTGCTGCTACTGAAGTTGACTTGCTTTTCATAAAACCATCTGATTTTCAAATATTAAATTGTGTTGACTCAGGAATGTCATTAGTCTAGTATAAATAACTTTCTCAACTACCTTAGAAAATGCAGGTAAGATTGAGATGGGGCGGTTGTTTTCAATTTTAGATTTATCACCTTTCTTGTAAATCGAGGTTACTTGTGCTATCTTTAGACTATCTGGGAAACAACCTGATGCAATTACATCATTTACTGTTGTGACCATGGCATCAGATATGTTGTCTATGCATCTTTTCAGTGTACTGATAGACAATCCATCATAGCCTTCTGATTTTGTATTTTTTAATGACATTACTATGCTTTTGACTTCCTTGCTATTTGTTGGGGCCAAGTATATGCTTTGTTTGGTTGGAATGCCCTTATATCTATGCTGAAGATTCTTAAAATGGTCATTGACATATTTTTCAACAGAAGAAAAGTATTCATTAAAAACATTTGCAATCTGACATTGACATTTCATGATATGCCCTTTATGGTTTATAGTAAAATCACTTGTTGATCTGTCCTTACAATCCCTAAAGCTATTTATTACTTTCCAAACAGCTAAACCAGTGTTAGTAGAGTTTCTTAACATTGTGGCTACATATTTACTTTTACTTTCTAGCAGAAGATCTTTATAGTAATCCTTATAGTTCTTAAATTCTACCTTTAGTCTATTATTATTGTTATTATTTATCATTGCATATTGGAGAACTCTAAGTTTCTCTCTTGCTGTTTTTACTTCATGATTTATCCAGTTATTTTCTTGTATCTTTTTGCGGTGATTTACTGTAAAGGTCATTTCTGGGAATGAGACATTGAAGCAATAATAAAAATCTGATGATAAATCGCTAAAAGTAATGCTGTTTTTTTCACCCCATTGTAAGCTTTTCAGCAGACTGTTGAAATCTTTAACATTGTCATCCCTCGTGATTCTTTTTGTCACATTTTGTTTCTCTTTTCTATTGACATAAAGATTTTCAGCTTCTATCAATACCTGCATTGTGTGGTGGTCAGAAATGGCAAGCTTCAGAACTGATGCGCTGCATGTAAAGTGGGACATGTTAGTTATAATGTTATCAATGCATGATTTTACACTATTGACCTCTCTAGCGGGCTCATTTATCAGAAATGTTAAGTTAAATTGAGCTAGTATTAGCATTAGTTTTTTAGATACAGAGTCATTGGACAGGAAGTCAATGTTTATATCTCCAGTTAGTATTATGTTAACCCAGCCATTTTTATTGCAGTGTTTACTGTCAATGTCAACAAGCAGGTCATTAAGAACATCAAAGAAACTATCTAGGCTACCAGATGGAGGCCTTTATATAGGCCTATAATAATTAAGTTCTCTTTCCCCCACTTATAATTAATTGCTGCTAGTTCTATTACACCCTCAATGCTGAAAGCACTTACATCTATTACACTATAATTACTACCACTGACTGCAAACATAGCTACCCCACCACCATGTTTCTCTTTTCTACTGAAGGCAGAGCAAAAGATCATGGAGAGTGGCTTACATACACTAATTAGCACATCTGTGTACCAGTGTTCACTTATAACTAAAACATCAGGGTTATCAATTGCTGCAATGGTATCCAACTCGTGCTTATTGCCAAGACATTGAAAGTTCTGCTGAATTAATTTGAAAGTGAGTTTGGATTGTTGAACACTTGATGGACATGTCACCCTTCCAGACTGGTTGTTTTTAAGAGTACAAGGGTTCAACTGTATGATATTAGGGCTAAGTTTCTCCTGCTGGACCATACAGGGAGATTTAGAGCTACCAGGCTGTCCAGCAGAGTTTACAAGTTTCCCTGGCTTGTCAGCTGTAGCTGTGGCATGTGGCAAATCCTGTTTGGATGGGTTGTGCCATTACATAGCAATCCGCTTATTTACACTGATTTGTGTGATGTTTCATCTGATTTCATCAATAATTAATATACTCACAATCTTTTTACCTCTCTTGTTCACGTGCATACTATGAGTTGTGTGCAGGTTTCTATCTAGGTTACTGACATTTACCAAAGACACGTTGTGAAATTTGTTACATATTGTTTTAAGCTGAACATTTGTTTTATGCACTTCCAAGTTCACAATAGATTGGTCCATTAGATCATGTCTCTGTGGAATGTTAACGACAATTACTTAAGTCCAGTCAACTTACCGAGTGTTGCTTTCATGTGCCTGATAGCGTCATTTGCTTCATTTTTAGCCACATCATTTGTACCACCAACGATAACAACATAATCATTTACTGAGAATGATTCACCAGGTTGAATGTGAGTCACAGCTGTGAAGTCATCTTGGATATTCACGATGTTTTGAGCTATTTCGCGACCATGACTGTCTCCATATATAAGAATCCGGCCCTTCTTGTACTTCTCGCTTCTTCTACTGCTAGTTTGGAACAGTTTCTTGCATGCACTTTTGTGGATTACACTGTCATTTAATTCACAGATTTCTCTGTCGTTACATTGAACATTTTGTTTATGTTCACTCATTAGGTTAGCATTAATACATGAGCTTGGGACTTGGCGTTTTTTGAAATTATCACTGGCAATATAGTTGGATTTCTCTTCGTAAAGAAACCTTGGAAAACAGCATTCAGCATTTCTGCTTTTGCTTTGCTACCTTTAATTTCAGTTCCTGTTTTGTCATTGAGTGAATGGACACTAACTTTGGTACCATTGAAGGCTTTACATATGACCATAAACGCCATAAAGCCTTTAGTTTTCATGAGATATCTGTCATTAATATTCTGCTACAGTAGTAGTTGACAGCACTGCACATTTCTCTCTTGACAATCGAATGTGTTTCGTTCACCATCACTCTGTCTATAGACTTTTGCTTTGTTTTGCACCTTCTATGCTGTAATCTCTGTTTTGTCAAAAATTTCTGTGGAGAGGCTGTGTACCACAGAAGGTTCCTTCCGTCATGAACTTTTATAGTTGATACCTTACTGCCACTAAATTTCAACAATGTAGGAAAAGATAAATTGCTACTTACCTTAAAGAAGACACATTAATTGGCAGACATATAGAATTAAAAGACAATTGCACTAAGCTTTCTGGCTCAAGCTGTTGGAGTTGGTGGTCATACGTGCCTGAGGTGTGCTTGCTTGTGTGTATGAATGGTGCGTGTTTCCCTTTTGCTGATGAAGGCTGTGGCAGAAAGCATTGTGTAAGTGTCTTTTAATTGTGCCTGTCTGCAACTTAACGTCTTCTTTATGGTAAGCAGCAATCTATCTTTTCCTACATTGTTGATATTCCTACCTGGAGTTTCCATCGTTTGATTCTGTCATTACATTTCTGTATTCTATTTGTGCTTACTCAGGCTATAGCCACAACTCTGAGAAACACTGCTGCTTCCTCAGTTAAATCTGGAGTCCATTCATCCTAAATATGAAGCCAGTGTCTTAACTGCTATACAACTTCACATTGTAATTCATGTAATTGTCTGAAGCAATTGAACACCACCAGAAGCTCCTTTGGACACCTCTAAAAGTGGTTCTCATGTACCAGGTTCTGTGGGTGAACTGCAAAAGAGCTCTGAATGAAAATTACATACGCTGTTGGACATTGTATCTAAGGGCTCGAGAAAAATGATTAAAATTTAGCTTAGTAACATATAAGCCCAAAAAACAACCTAACTCATGTTATCATGGAACAATGTGCATTTACCTTTCCTTGTTTTTTAGCGGATGAAAAGAGGGGGAGTTGACATCTTCCCACCAGTTGATGCCTTTTGTTATGTGGAAGGTTCTGCACCCAAACACTGTGTGGCAGAGGACCACCTGTATCACTGCATGGCACATGCTTCTAGTGTTTACAACTTTGCCTGGAGTCGCTGGAATCTGTTAGCTGGGAGACGTAATATGATATTACAGATGCGAGAGTATCTTGACCGTAGGAGACTAGTAAGTATGGACCTTTCCATCCACTGAAGTCACTGTTGTTACATATAACTGTACAACAATACAAATAATTTCTTGTTATCTGTGACTGTATCTTTTTGTTGAACAGTTTCAGAAATATTGGCTGTAACAAATTCATGTAATATGTTTCTTAATGAGAAACGGTAAGAGACAATGGCTATCAGGTAAAGGTAATATTTGCTTTTAGACTGTGAACCATTTCACTTCAAATATGACAGAGAGATAATATACTGTCAGATTAAGAAAAGAAGTGATTACCAGACTTTTATCCCTGCAAGGAAAGGCAAGTTGTTGGTTAGGAAGAAAGGGAACTAGAAATTAATTTACCAATTCCCACTGTAAAAAAAGCCTAGCCACCAGGTGAAAATCTTGTGCTGTACACTATCCATATAATATCCATGCTGTCATTTGACAAACTATAATGTGAGTGAACAGTATGGTTAGGGAAACTGTTTTATGTTAACAGCAGCAATTATAGTGCTGCAGTAAGAGAGTACTGCTGATTGAAAGGTCTGAGGAGAGGCTTGATGTCATTAAATGTTTTAAAGAGATGATAATGTAATTTGAACACATAGTTGAGTTTTCTGTGGGACCTGAAAGAAGAGGTGGAAGTTACTGATGAGGTTGCTGTTGTTGTAACTAAATATGCAGCCCATGCCCCTGGTTGTGCTAGGGCTCATGCAGTGTCACAAGAACTGTCCACCCCATAGTCAACAGTATGGAAAGCTTTGAAGTGTGTTTTACACTGGTACCCATAAAGACAGTGCAGCAACTGAAACCTCATGATTGACAGCAACATTCTGACTTTGTTCTGGCATGGACCAAAATTGGTGACTTGTGGCTGGATGATGTTCTATGGAATCAAAAGCACGTTTTATACTGTAGGGTGTAGTGGGTACTGTTAATTCACCTATTGCACATGGAGAGCCACTGCACTCACCTTATGGGATTGTGCACTGTGGATTCACAAGCGCCTTTATTCTTGATTCATATTTCTTTGAAGGGAATAGACACAGGTCAAGTGTACCATGATGTCTCTATGTTACTGTGACCTTTCCACAGGGCATATGATTCTTCTTCGGAGGAGCACAACTGCATGGAAATCACTGTTTTCATGCAAGATGGGGGAACACTTCATGTCACTCATGCAGTGGAAGGTCTGCTTAATGCTACCTTCCACAAACATGTTATTCCCAGAGATTTTCCAGATGTACCTTCCATGAACATGTTATTCCCAGAGATTTTCCAGATGCATGGCCTGCAAGATCACCTGATCTGAATCCATTGAAAATCGAAATAAAATAATGACAATATTGTGAGAAGGATAGATTGCTGCTCACCATATAGCAGTTACAGATGTTCTTGTTGTTGTGGTCTTCAGTCGAGAGACTGCTGTGATGCAGCCCTCCATGTTACTCTATCCTGTGCAAGCTTCTTCCTCTCCAAGTAATTACTGCAACCCACATCCTTCTGGATCTACTTCGTGTATTCATCTCTTAGTCTCCCTCTACAATTTTTACCCTCCACACTAAATTGGTGATCCCTTGATGCCTCAGAACATATCCCATCAACCAATCCCTTCTTCTAGTCACGTTGTGCCACAAATTCCTCTTCTCCCTGATTCTGTTCAGTACCTCCTAATTAGTCACATGATCTACCCACCTAATCTTCAACATTCTTCTGTAATGCCATGTTTTCAAAGCTTCTATTCTCTTCTTGTCTAAACTAATTATCATCCATGTTTCACTTCCATACATGGCTACACTCCATATAAATACTTTCAGAAAAGACTTTCTGACGCTTAAATCTATACTCGATGTTAACAAATTTCTCTTTTTCAGGAATGCTTTCCTTGCCATTGCCAGCCTACATTTGATATCCTCTCTACTTTTACCATCATCATTTGTTTTGCTCCTCAAATAGCAAAACTCATAAACTCATCTACTACTTTAAGTGTCCCATTTCCTAATCTAATTCGCTCAGCATCACCTGACATAATTTGACTACATTCAGTTATCCTCATTTTGCTTTTGTTGATGTTCATCTTATATCATCCTTTCAAGACACTGTCCATTCCATTCAACTGCTCTTCCAGGTTCTTTGTTGTCTCTGACAGAATTACAATACCACAGGCAAACTTCAAAGTTTTTATTTCTTCTCCAAGGATTTTAATTCTTACTCTAAATTTTTCTTTTGTTTCCTTTATTACTTGCTCAATATATAGACTGAATAACATAGGAGATAGGTTACAGCCTGTCTCTCTCCCTTTCCAACCACTGCTTCCTTTTCGTGCCCCACAATTCTTACAACTGCTATCTGGTTTCTGTACAAATTGTAAATAGCCTTTTGTTCCCTGTATTTGATCCCTGCCACCTTCAGAATTTGAAAGAGAGTATTCCAATCAACATTGTCAAAAGCCTCCTCAAAGTCTACAAATGCTAGAAATGTAGGTTTGCCTTTCGTTAATCTATCTTGTAAGATGAGTCATAGGGTCAGTATTGCCTCATGTGTTCCAAAATTTCTACGGAATCCAAACTGATCCTCCCCAAGGTCAGCTTCTACCAGTTTTTCCATTCATCTGTAAAGAATTCGTGTTAGTATTTTGCAGCTGTGACTTATGAAACTGATAGTTCAGTAATTTTCACACCTGTCAACACCTGCTTTCTTTCAGATTGGAATTATTATATTCTTCTTGAAGTCTGAGGGTATTTTGCCTGTCTCATACAACTTGTTCACCAGATGGTAGAGTTTTGTCAGTGCTGGTTCTCCCAAGCCTATCAGTAGTTGTAATAGAATGTTATCTACTACTGGGGCCTTGTTTTGACTTAGGTCTTTCAGTGCTCTGTCAAACTCTTCACGCAGTATCATATCTCCCATTTCATCTTCATCTGCATCCTCTTCCAATTCCATAATATTGCCCTCAAATACATCATCCTTGAACAGACCTCTATATATTCCTTTCACCTTTCTGCTTTCCCTTCTTTGCTTAGAACTGGTTTTCCATTTGAGCTCTTGATATTCATATAAGTGGTTCTCTTTTCTCCAAAGGTCTCTTTAATTTTCCTGTAGGCAGTATCTGTCTTACCTGTAGTGATAAATGCCTCTACATCCTTACATTTGTCCTCTAGCCATCCTTGCTTAATCACTTTGCACTTACTGCTTATCTCATTTTTGAGACTTTTGTATTCCTTTTTGCCTACTTCATTTATTGTATTTTTATATTTTCTTCTTTCATCAGTTAAGTTCAATATCCCTTCTGTTACCCAAGGATTTCTACTAGCCCTCATCTTTTTACCTACTTGATCCTCTGCTGCCTTTACTATTTCATCCCTCAAAGCTAACCATTCTTCTTTTACTGTATTTCGTTTCCCTGTTCTTATCAATCATTCCTTAATGCTCTCTCTCAAACACTCTACAACCTCTGGTTCTTACAGTTTATCCAGATCCCATATCCTTAAATTCCCACATTTTCACAGTTTCTTCAGTTTTAATCTACAGTTCATTACCAATAGATTGTGGTCAAAGTCCACATCTTCCCCTGGAAATGTCTTACAATTTAAAACCTGGTTCTTAAATCTCTGTCTTACCATTACATAATCTATCTGAAACATTACAGGAAAGAGGGAAGGAGAGGGAAAGAAGAAAGGATGTGAGTTTTAAGGGATAGGGTAAGGAGTGATTCCAATCCCGGGAGTGGAAAGACTTACCTTAGGGAGAAAAAAGGACAGGTATACACTCGCACACACACATATCCATCCGCACATATACAGACACAAGCAGACATACGTAAAGGCAAAGAGTTTGGGCAGAGATGTCAGTCAAGGCGGAAGTACAGAGGCATTGGTAAAAAGGAGAAGGTGAATACAAAGTGAAACTACTTGCACAAACAAAAAGACAAAGTAAGATGACAGAAAAGATTTCGAAATGCAACAGTGACAGTAACAAATGTAATAGTTGGGTTCAAATTGATGATATGAATATAATAGAGGGAAACATTCCATGTGGGAAAATATATCTAAAAACAAAGGTGATGTAACTTACCAAATGAAAGCGTTGGTACATTGATAGAAACAATAACAAACACAAACACACACATGAAATTCAAGCTTTCGCAACCCATGGTTCCTTCATCGGAAAAGAGGGAAAGACGAAAGGATGTGGGTTTTAAGGGAAAGGGTAAGGAGTAATTCAAATCCCGGGAGCGGAAAGACTTACCTTAGGGGAAGAAAAGCACAGGTATACACTCGCACACACACACATATCCATCCGCACAGGCAGACATATGTAAAGACAAAGAGGTTGGGCTGAGATGTCAGTCGAGGTGGAAGTACAGAGGCAGAGATGTTGTTGAAAGACAGGTGAGGTATGAGTGGCAGCAAATTGAAATTAGAAATTAGCAGAGATTGAGGCCTGGCGGATAACGAGAATAGAGGATATACTGAAGGGCAAGTTCCCATCTCTGGAGTTCTGACAGGTTGGTGTTAGTGGGAAGTATCCAGATAACCCGGATGGTGTAACACTGTGCCAAGATGTGCTGGCCGTGCACCAAGGCATGTTTAGCCACAGGGTGATCCTCATTACCAACAAACACTGTCTGCCTGTGTCCATTCATGTGAATGGACAGTTTGTTGCTGGTCATTCCCACATAGAAAGCTTCACAGTGTAGGCAGGTCAGTTGGTAAATCACGTGGGTGCTTTCACACGTGGCTCTGCCTTTGATCGTGTACACCTTCCGGGTTACAGGACTGGAGTAGGTGGTGGTGGGAGGGTGCATGGGACAGGTTTTACACTGGGGTCAGTTACAAGGGTAGGAGCCAGAGGGTAGGGAAGGTGGTTTGGGGATTTCATAGGGATGAACCAAGAGGTTACGAAGGTTAGGTGGACAGTGGAAAGACACTCTTGGTGGAGTGGGGAGGATTTCATGAAGGATGGAACTCATTTCAGGGCAGGATTTGAGGAAGTCATATCCCTGCTGGAGAGCCACATTCAGAGTTTGATCCAGTATCCAGTCCTGGAAAGTATCCTGTCACAAGTGGGGCACTTTTGGGGTTCTTCTGTGGGAGGTTCTGGGTTTGAGGAGATGAGGAAGTGGCTCTGGTTATTTGCTTCTGTACCAGGTCGGGAGGGTAGTTGTGGGATGCGAAAGCTGTTTTCAGGTTGTTGGTGTAATGGTTCAGGGATTCCGGACTGGAGCAGATTCATTTGCCACAAAGACCTAGGCTGTAGGGAAGGGACCGTTTGATGTGGAATGGGTGGCAGCTGTCATAATGGAGGTACTGTTGCTTGTTGGTGGGTTTGATGTGGATGGATGTGTGAAGCTGGCCATTGGACAGGTGGAGGTCAACGTCAAGGAAAGTGGCATGGGATTTGGATTAGGACCAGGTGAATCTGATGGAACCAAAGGAGTTGAGGTTGGAGAGGAAATTCTGGAGTTCTTCTTCACTGTGAGTCCAGATCCCGAAAATGTCATCAATAACCCTGTACCAAACTTTGGGTTGGCAGGCCTGGGTAACCAAGAAGGCTTCCTCTAAGCAACCCATGAATAGGTTGGCGTATGAGGGGGCCATCCTGGTACCCATGGCTGTTCCCTTTAATTGTTGGTATGTCTGGTCTTCGAAAGTGAAGAAGTTGTGGGTCAGGATGAAGCTGGCTAAGGTAATGAGGAAAGAGGTTTTTGGTAGGGTGGCAGGTGATCGGCGTGAAAGGAAGTGCTCCATCGCAGCGAGGCCCTGGACATGCGGAATATTTGTGTATAAGGAAGTGGCATCAATGGTTACAAGGATGGTTTCTGGGGGTAACGGATTGGGTAAGTATTCCAGGCATTTGAGAAAGTGGTTGGTGTCTTTGATGAATGATGGGAGACTGCATGTAATGGGTTGAAGGTGTTGATCTACGTAGGCAGAGATACATTCTGTGGGGGCTTGGTAACCAGCTACAATGGGACGGCCGGGATGATTGGGTTTGTGAATTTTAGGAAGAAGGTAGAAAGTAGGGGTGCGGGGTGTTGGTGGGGTCAGGAGGTTGATGGAGTCAGGTGAAAGGTTTTGTATGGGGCCTAAGGTTCTGAGGATTCCTTGAAGCTCCGCCTGGACATCAGGAATGGGATTACCTTGGCAAACTTTGTATGTAGTGTTGTCTGAAAGCTGACGCAGTCCCTCAGCCACATACTCCCGACGATCAAGTACCACGGTTGTGGAACCCTTGTCCACCGGAAGAATGACGATGGATCGGTCAGCCTTCAGATCACGGATAGCCTGGGCTTCAGCAGTGGTGATGTTGGGAGTAGGATTAAGGTTTTTTAAGAAGGATTGAAAGTCAAGGCTGGAAGTCAGAAATTCCTGGAAGGTTTGGAGAGGGTGTTTTGGGGAGGAGGAGGTGGGTCCCGCTGTGACGGAGGACAGAACTGTTCCAGGCAGGGTTCAATTTGGATAGTGTCTTGGGGAGTTGGATCATTAGGAGTAGGATTAGGATCATTTTTCTTCAAGGCAAAGTGATATTTTCAGCAGAGAGTACGGGTGTAGGACAGTAAATCTTTGACAAGGGCTGTTTGGTTGAATCTGGGAGTGGGGCTGAAGGTGAGGCCTTTGGATAGGACAGAGGTTTCGGATTGGGAGAGAGGTTTGGAGGAAAGGTTAACTACTGAATTAGGGTGTTGTGGTTCCAGATTGTGTTGATTGGAATTTTGAGGTTTTGGGGGGAGTGGAGCTGGAAGTGGGAGGTTAAGTAGATGGGAGAGACTGGGTCTGTGTGCAATGAGAGGAGGTTGAGGTTTGCTGGAAAGGTTGTGAAGGGTGAGTGAGTTGCCTTTCCGGAAGTGGGAAACCAGAAGATTGGATAGTTTTTTGAGGTAGAGGGTGGGATGCTGTTCTAATTTGCGGTTAGTCTGTAGGAGGATGCTCTGAACAGCCAGTGTGGATGTGGGAGAGGAAAGACTGAGGACTTTTATTAAGGATAGGAGTTGACGGGTGTGTTCATTGGCTGAGTTGATGTGTAGGTGAAGGATTAGGTGGGTGAGGGCAATGGATTGTTCAGTTTGGAACTGGTATAGGGACTGATGGAAAGAAGGGTTACAGCCAGAGATGGGAACTTTAAGTGTGAGGCCTTTGGGGGTAATGCCAAATGTCAGACAAGCTTGAGAAAATCAAATATGGGAGTGTAATCTGGCTCGGGCAAAGGAATGTTTGCGGAGGAAATGTAAATAAAACTTAATGGGGTTGTTGTGGGGATGGTGGTAGGGTGACATGGTATTAGAAGGTGGAAAGTGTAACATGAGGCTGAAATGAAAAAGGAAATAAAAATATAAATATATGTATATGGGGAGAGATAAAGGTGAACTGGAAAGCAACTGGAGATCTGGTGTGGAAAAAGGCGAAAAAGTGTTGGTTATAGCTGGGCTTGTTGATCCTGTGGTGAACTTGGGTTCGTAGACAACGATGTGGTTGTGTTGCCGCCAAAACACGTTAAAGGGTGGAGCAATTCGGGAAAATTTCGAAAAAACTGCTTGCAAATGTATTGAAAGCAGTGGATTTGTGGTGGCAGATTGTGAAATTGAGGCTAACAATTGTCTGATGAAGAAATAATGACGTTAAAACCTGTGGGAAGTGGCTAAAAAAGATCAGTGATGTGGGAAAAACGGAAAAGGAAAAAAAGGCGAAAGTTATTAGAAATAGCCGAAATGGCTGTTTAGTAGCTGAAAGGAATTGTTTATCAACTAGAAACGGTGGATTTAATAGCAGCGGTAGTGTTGAAAGCGGAAAAAAATTTTTTGGTTATGGTTTGGAAGTGGGTTATGTATTATCGAGTATATATAGGCGGGAAAAAATTGTATAGTAGATTACGGTAAAAACGAGAAAGTGAATACAAAGTGAAACTAGTGGCAAAAACAGAGAGAGAAATTAAGGCAACAGAAAAGATTTCGAAATGCAACAGTGACAATAACAAACGTAATTGTTGGGTTCAAATTAATGATATGGACATAATAGAGGGAAACATTCCACGTGGGAAAAATATATCTAAAAACAAAGATGATGTGACTTACCAAACGAAAGTGCTGGCAGGTCGATAGACACACAAACAAACACAAACATACACACAAAATTCAAGCTTTCGCAACCAACGGTTGCTTCGTCAGGAAAGTGGGAAGGAGAGGGAAAGACGAAAGGATGTGGGTTTCAAGGGAGAGGGTAAGGAGTCCGCTTTTCGGGCTTTCGCGGCCGACGGTTGATTCGTCGGGGGGGGGGGGTTGAGTTTTGGGGGAGGGGGAGGGGGGGGGAGTCGTTCCGGTCCCGGGAACGGGGGTCTTGCCTTGAAGGGGGGGGGGCAGGGGGGGGGGGGGGTGTGCACTCGCACACACGTGCATGTCCATCCGCACATGCATGGACGCAGGCGGACATTTGTGAAGGCAAGGAGTTGAAACTCTTTGCCTTTACAAATGTCTGCTTGTGTCTGTGTATGTGCGGATGGATATGTGTGTGTGTGTGTGTGTGTGTGTGTGTGCGGGTGTATACCTGTCCTTTTTTCCCCCTAAGGTAAGTCTTTCCGCTCCCGGGATTGGAATGACTCCTTACCCTATCCCTTAAAACCCACATCATTTTGTCTTTCCCTCTCCTTCCCTCTTTCCTGACGAAGCAACCGTTGGTTGCAAAAGCTTGAATTTTGTGTGTATGTTTGTGTTTGTTGTCTATTGACCTGCCAGCACTTTCGTTTGGTAAGTCACATCATCTTTGTTTTTAGATATCTTTATTTATTATATATACTTTTATGTGTGATATATATTAAAAATATATAGCCTATTTGTATTTGAATGTTTATTAGAGCATTGTTTAAAAATTTAAGTAAATTAACCAAGATCTTTTGGAGATATTTGGAAATAACATTAAACAAAGTTTTGTCTTTTTATATTAGTTTAAATAGGTACATAAATTTGTAAATTATACATATAGCCTTTGTCTGTCCAAATGTTTCTTAGAGAAACCTGTAAAAATTTGAAGTAATCTGTCAGGAACTTTCTGAGATTATTAGAAACAATATTTCCTCTTTATATATTATTTATATATCTGAGTACAAATTTGAAGTAAATTGGTCAAGTACTTTTCAAGATTTTTGGTGATGATGTTAAACAATAAGTTGTCTTTATATAGAAGTAAAGATAAATTGGACAGAAATCAAAATGTTATCATAGGCTGTAGGGAGCACAAGTAATTTGAAGTTGTGGCCATCCAGAATCACCTAGTCCAGCCATCATTATGAACTGTAGCCATCACAATAAGACACAACCATACTCACTAACAGCTGCATAAGCCCTCCATTGCCTCACAGGCATCACCCTTGCCTCCTATTATACAGCAGAATGGCACCCACGCTCATGCTCATCCAGTGCTGCAACTACAACTCACAAGGAGTGATCTTGTGGAGATTGAGGTACACACCACACTCAGCTATGACCTCCTCTCTTACACAGGTAATTGGAAGTAGGGAGGCAGGCCTCAGCACTGGCCTCCCAAAAAAAGTGGCCAAGTGCCACCCGCAATATTGCCTATAAATGGCACGGGTGTCATCACCATACTTGTCTCCCCCCCCCCCCCTCCCCCCTCCCCGCCCAAGATGCAGACTGTTGACTTGGATGTCAGGCAAAGCACTGACCAGACCACTTCCAGCCTGACATAATCCTGGCTAATGGGGGGAGATATTGTATACTCATCTGGCAATGACGAAGATGCAGACATGTTTGATCTGCCACCAGATGAGGATATTGATATGACCCTAATAAGGCATATTGCTGGGAGGTAGAGCCTTATGGAGGCTATGCCCAGTTGTAGAAGCTACTGCTGAAAATGATTGTATTGGGCAAACCAGCCAGCCTATAAAGTGTACACTATAGCAGATGACTCCACTTTATGAAGCTGTTTGGAATGCACCGCACTTACAGCCTCATTGTGTACTTAGATTTTGCTTTAGATTTCTCTTTAGATGGCTAACACTGTAATGTTGATGGATTTTATTGTGTTTATAGAATGACTGACTTGCAGGTTCCCTTTTGAAGTCATGCATCCCTGTCTCCTGGTACAAATTCTGAATGTAATCCTTACATTCTGCATCTAATCCATCAGGCTTTAGTGGGTGTAGACTAGCACATACTTTTGCAGAACTTTCATTCAGCATGTGTAATGGACAGTTTTTGTTTGTATCTTGTGGGATACAGAAATTATACAAAGGCAGTGAATCACTGAGCATGATGATGCAATGTGGCTTTCACATAAATATTCACAAGTTGCTCTGTGGAATGCAGCACAAAACAGTATATGGGTTTAAAATAGAACCATTGATAATGTTGACAGAAATATTTGAGATTCAAAACAAAAATTTATCCAGCTTTAACTATGACTGAATTTTTGTTGGAATTCAAGAGTAACCTGGAGGCATAAGCAATTCTTCTTTCATCGCCTTCTACATGTTTGACATTCAAGTCTGGTACTTTAGACCATCTGAGTTCCATATCAACAGACAGTATCAACCTCCATATCTCACCTCTTACAATTTTCTGTGTTACCGATGTGTGGTGCTGAAGGTCTTCCATGAAATTTAGCCATTCAGTTAGTTATATGCATATTTTGTCAATCATAATTTCAATCTCTGCCTATCATATGGAACAAGTCAATTTTACATTTACATTTCCATGTGCTGTAGTTACTCCATTAGGTTTTATAATAATACTTGCATCATCAGCAAAAATATATTTCTCCTTATTGAGTTATGACGGAATATCATCCATATATATCAAGAACAAGAGTGGATCCAATATCAACACCTGTGATATACCCTTGATGGTTAATCCCCATTCTGAAGATACTGTTTTATTGTGCACACTCCCTGTGCTTCTTAATACAACACTCTGCAAAATCTTAATAATACAATACCAAAATCTGTTACCTACAACACCTCTGATAGCATTATGTTTCAGCTTCAATAGGAGAACACTTCGAACTGCACGATCAAATGCTTTTCACCAGTCACATCACAGAAAATTCATGAACTGAAAAGTAACACATTCTGTGATATGGGTCTTGAAAATATAATGTTTTCCCACACCTTCAAGGAGAACACAACTATCAAGACAGGTCATACTAATTAATATACACTACTGGTCATTAAAATTGCTACACCGTGAAGATGATGTGCTGCAGATGTGAAATTTAACTGACAAGAAGAAGATGCTGTGATATGCAAATGATTAGCTTTTCAGAGCATTCACACAAGGTTGGTGCCGGTGGCGACACCTACAACATGCTGACATGAGGAAAGTTTCCAACCGATTTCTCATACGCAAACAGCAGTTGATTGGCGTTGCCTGGTGAAACATTGTTGTGATGCCTCATGTAAGGAGGAGAAATGCATACCATCATGTTTCCGACTTTGATAAAGGTCGGATTGTAGCCTATCGCAACTGCGGTTTATCGTACCGCAACATTGTTGCTCACATTGGTCGAGATCCAATACTGTTAGCAGAATATGTAATCGGTAAGTTCAGGAGGGTAATACGGAACGCCAAGCTGGATCCCAATGGCCTCGTTTCACCAGCAGTCGAGATAACAGGCTTCTTATCTGCATGGCTGTAACGGATCGTGCACCCACTCTCAATCCCTGAGTCAACAGATGGGGCTGTTTGCAAGACAACAACCATCTGCACAAACAGTTCGACGACATTTGCAGCAGCATGGACTATCAGCTCGGAGACCATGGCTGTGGTTACCCTTGACACTGCATCACAGACAGGAGCACCTACGATGGTGTACTCAACAACGAACCTGGGTGCACAAATGGCAAAAAGTCATTTTTTCGGATGAATCCAGGTTCTGTTTACAGCATCATGATGGTCGCACCTGTGTTTGGCGACATTGCGGTGAGCGCACATTGGAAGTGTGTATTCGTCATCGCCATACTGGCGTATCACCCGGTGTGATGGTATGGGGTGCCATTGGTTACATGTCTCGGTCACCTCTTGTTCACATCAACGGCACTTTGAACAGTGGATGTTACATTTCAGATGTGTTACGACCCATGGCTCTATACTTCATTTGATTCCTGCAAAACCCTACATTTCAGCAGGATAATGCACGACCGCATGTTGCAGGTCCTGTACAGGCCTTTCTGGATTCAGAAAATGTTCGACTGCTGGCCTGGCCAGCACATTCTCCAGATCTCTCACCAATTGAAAACGTCTGGTCAATGGTGGCCGAGCAACTGGCTAACCACAATATGCCAATCACTACTGTTGATGAACTGTGGTATCATGTTGGAGCTGCATGGGCAGCTGTACCTGTACATGCTGTCCAAGCTCTGTTTGACTCAATGCCCAGGCGTATCAAGGCCATTATTACTCCCTGAGATGGTTGTTCTGGGTACTGATTTCTCAGTATCTATGCACCCAAATTGCGTGAAAATGTAATCACATGTCAGTTCTAGTATAATATATTTGTCCAATGAATACCCATTTATCATCTGCATTTCTTCTTGGTGTAGCAATTTTAATGGCCAGTAGTGTATGTACTTTCTCCAAAGATCTCTTTAATTTTCCTGTAAGTGACAATTATCTTTCCTCTGGTCATGCATGCTCCTACAGCAATGCATTTATCCTCTAGCCATTCCTATTTAGCCAGTTCACATTTTTTGTCAAATTCGTTTTTTTACCATCTGCATTTCCTTTTTATTTAATGTATTTTCATATCTTCTCCTTTCATCAATCAGATTCAATTGTCTTGTGTAAATTATGGGCACTTCATGCTTAAAGCACATTTATGTAGCATGCATGAATGTATAGATGAAGTTGAACTGTCTGCCTCATCAGAGAATGTTCCTCTTTTCACAGACATAGAATGTTATAGAAAATAACAATTTTCCAAAAATAAGTAAGTCCCAGAACCTTCCAGATATAATGAAGCTTAAGTAACAAATAATTTCAGGATATTGGAATCAAATCAGCAACCAACACATCACCAGCCAGTGATTATAACCATTACACCCAGTGGTAACATGTCACCAGCCAGTGACTGTAACCATTACACCACAGTGGATGACCACAGCATGAGGCAATATAAGGATGAGCAATACATTGACATGCATGGAAGGAAGAAATCAGAGGCATCTCCCTGAATAAAGTAACACAAAAAATCTCAAGAGGGGCACAAAAATATTTTGTGTGTGTTTAGATTAAAGAACAAGAATGATGAGGTGAATATAGCAGTAATCATGTGAATTATTGATGGCAAGCACCAGAAAATGAATGAAGAAGTGAAAAGAATGTGAATGAATGTGTAATACAAATAAAAATGGAAATGGTAATATTGCATAAGAGAGAAAAAGTATAAATTAAACATGAGACCGGAGTGAATGTGAGGTCAACATATATACAGACCCCACTGCATAAATTTTGATAGCTATGGCCTCCTTCATCAGGAAGGCAAGAGAAACAGTATCAGCAATTGTAGAGAAAGTGTACAATCCATCCTGGCCATAATTATAAATATTTTGTGATGCTTTTCCGTATTGAATGAAGAGAAATGATCAGAAGTTTATTTATTCATTTATTTATCCAGAAAATCATGTTCTTGATAAGGGGTGCATCTTAATGAAATTCTAAAAAAGCACAGACCTTTCTGTTACAATAATTTTACATACAGTCTTGCATGTTCTGTAAAGAATATAGTAGGCTATAAATGCCACATAAGGATTAATTTTAAGTTGAATATTATTATATTTTATATGAACTGCTCTCTATAATCACATCAATTAAATGAAAGAAATATAAGACTTAACTGTAAGTGAAGCATCACTGTAAGCAAGATGTGAATTATGTTTGTCATGAATTGATCTCCAGATATTCAACAATTGAATAAAAGCAATGCTGGAGCAGTGTGTTGGTGATGTTTCTGAAATATCCTCCCATCTATAGGTGCACATAATATTTAAAAGTGCTTCTAAATATATATAATTATTCTAGCATATAATTTCGCATCTGGAGGGGTCTGAAGTACTTCAAAATTTGGCTCACTGTTATGTGTACGTAGAGGTCCAGAGATGCTTACCAACTAAGCAATGAAATACCATCTTCCTTGTCACATAAAATTGTATCATAGCATAAAAAACACAGCATAGATTGAGTGCTGAATCTGTGTAAAACAGCTGCCTTTGGTTGTAACTGGCACTAATGTGAACACAGCATTATTCCTTAATGTTATAATGCTAGGTACAAACAATAAAGTGGCCACAAACAATAAGAGTTTATTTATACACAGTCAAGTAAGCAACAAATATAAAAAAGTACAATAATCAGTAGAACATAATCTGAGGGTGGGTATCTGACACACTGTCGTTATGGAGGCAATCTCCAGTAGATGGTGTGGCAGGTGCTGCACCATGTGCACAAGTCATAGAGGGGCTCTGGTGGCTGGCCTGTCCAGATGCCATTAGTGGGGTATTAGTGTTGCACACCAGCAGCCTGGTGCCATGTATGAGGTACAGGGTCATAGCACCCTCTCCCTTGGGGTAAGAGTGCTCCTCTGATGCAGGCATCAAAATGACTGATGACACGTCCATGGCCCCTTTGGTGGGCACCGCAGGTGATGATGGGAGTGGTGGAAGGGCCAGAACTGGTGAGTAGGGTCAGAAGTTGTGTGCCCACTGACATGCATAGCAGCTGCCCCCACCCCACCCTCCCCCTTCTCCCTATGAAGTACTATAAGGGAGGACGGTGATAATGGCACTGGTAGCATCTTGACATCCAAGTCCTTGAAGTGACGGAACTGCACCGACAATGAAGGTGCCCAGGCAACTCTGGTGGTGGTGCCAGGAATGCTGATGTGAAGGACCCAGTGGTGCTGGCCCAGGTGATAGCAGAAGTGTAGGTGGTAGAAGAGCATCATGAGAAAGGTCAGCAGCATGCATCGGGGCCCTAGAGGAGAGACAGGATGCAGTGATGTCCACAAGGAAGGTGGGTCCACACCACTGTGGTATATCCTGTAAGGCTGGGAAAGGCACGTAGGGAGGAGGCAAAGGCAAAGGCAGTGGCAGTAGCAGCAGACCCTCAGCCCTTGTCCTGTGTAAGTGCTGACTAATTGGTGGATGATACCCTATGTTCAGGGTGTCTACAGTGAAAACATACTGGCATGTTGTTTTCTTTCCTTGAAATGTCTGTTCCTCTGTGGGGCATTTTATTTGGAAGAGGAGTTGGCTGTACCTATGTTGCTCAGATACTGGGTTGTCATTAACAGCTGTAGCGTAAGACCAAGTTGGCCAAGTCCATTTTTCATGGTACATTTAACTGGTCACAGAGGTTGGTGCTAAAGATTGATATATCTCTTCCTCAACATTCTCTGTTACCTCCTGATATGTGGGGTTTACACCAGTGGTTGCTTTCTCTAGTTTATTTGGCTGACATTTCTACCTGCTGCAACCCTTCTCTTATCACCTTGCACATGAAAGAGGTGAGCTCGTGGTGGTCTTCCATGACTGACAGAGGGACCACATGCGGGAGTCAGTCATACCAGCTGATTTACTGGTGTTTTGTTACCCATGGATATCCTGAATCCATAGACAGTAGGAAAGATGCACTGCTTGTGTTTTGACACTTATCTGTGTAAGTGACAATTTTTACATTTCCTAATTGGAGCCACCGTGATGTAGATGTTTTGAAGTACCTGGCACCTTCACCAAACAATTTGAGCTTGTAGCCAGAATCAATTCTAAATCCAAAATCATCAGTGAAATACAACACTTATCACTGAAAGCATATTTATTAAGAACAATAGCAGCAGTGCCATTGATCCTAACTGCTGCACCAAAAGGCACACAGCCCAGCTCACAGAAATATTTTAAATGAACTGAAAATTTGTATTTTATAATGTTTAACCAATATAAGATGTTATACACTTAAAATCTTAAAAATTGAAAATAAGAAAAATAAGACATCCATATTATACAGGTATAGTTAGTTTAACAAACTGCAGCATTCCACTGCAGATGTCATAATTCATGATGATAGAATTATGGTATAAAGTAAGAGTAGTGCACAGAATTAGCAATAAATCTTGTGAGTTCTCAAACTTCATGGATACTGAGGTAAAATTCTTATGGAGTTTTTGGGTGTCCTACAAGGGAAATCATATGAGTCACATGGTATTTCAAAACCAGATGGTGATGATATTGCCAAGGAACATGAAATAACTAAAGCAGCATAGAATGTGTGTAAGGAGTTACCAGTCCAGGTAACATACCACAATAAAATTAAAAGTGTTAACCTTGTCACAATAATGACAATTTCAGAGTCAGTTCCAAAATCAGCTGCTGCTCCTGACACTCCCTGCAAAAAAGTTCAGGTTGATATGGTGGACTACTATGAGACAGGTAGGGTGGTAGAGGATGAGAGGCAGTAAAAGCACAAACTTAAATAAGTCATATAATTTACGACAAATTAATTCATGTCAGTGTCCAGAGGCCCCAACATTTTGGTCAACAACTGTTATCCTCAGTTATGTTGATGAACTGACCACCTCAGTTTGTGCGTATATCTCTCTTCTGCTTCCCCCCTCCCCCACTGCAACCACCAAATTGTTGAGCTGTAGTATTCAAGTATGCCATTCACATTCAGTGCAATGATTTCAGTGGCATATACCATTTGCCCTTTGTATGTCATGCTGCATTAGCAAAGGATTTGACAGATATTGGAAGTCCATAGTTTCAGATCACTTTTGGTGCTGTAAGATAATGTGTTGTGATCAGTGGACAGATGACATTCTTTACAATGCAGTCTCTAAGAATTCATCCTGTTTTCCTGGATAACGTGCCTCTGTATGGAATGAACACAGTAGCTTCTCTCTACTCTCTTAGGAGGACCACATTATATTTTCCAGTACACTCCATCTTCCAGCAGGGCCCACTCTCTTGTTGATCAAGTATAAACTGGTATATTTTCTCAGTCTCCTAACTTTCACTGAGTACAAATGATGCATCACTTTGGTGAAAATTTGCACCACATATTCATAATGACATCTCCTGATAAACCTGGAAGTACTCAGACAATAGCTTCTCTGATGGAGTAGCTTGTATGATTTCTTCATACAGTAATTCATCTCCTCCCTGCAGAGGTATGTAATATAGTTCTTCAGGTTCTTCCAGCAAAACTGGTAAAAAGGAGAGGAGATGGTACATTGGGCCACAATGTATTCTATAAGAAGATGCTCACCAACTTGTACTTGCACCTAGACAGATGTCACCATCCAGTGCAGAGGAATTGGAACATCAAATCATTGGTAAACAGGGCTCACACCCTTTAGGATATGGAGAGTTTCATTCAAGAACTGAAATGCCTATACACAGTGTTAGTTTTGGAGAGTCCTTTGCCCTATGCTGACAGTAAAACTGCAGAAATGGAAGAGGAGCCTGAGGAGGATGCAGCTACTGCATTTATCACGTACAATAGTATGTTATCGAGGATGAATTCTCAGGAAAAATCATGTGATGACTTTTCTCTACCCACTGGTTAAAGAGGGATTCTCCTTGGTCGTCTCAAAGATTTTTTTGAACTATGAAGTCTCATATTAACAAATACTCTATGACTTTGGCATAGCAAACATGGAAGGGATTGTGTACTGTTGAAGTCCACTGCTGTGAACACCTAAAGCATACTCAATTACTGAACTTCAAAAAGTTGGCATTCACAGTGTTCTGTCTATCAGAATTACATGGAATTATAGTATAACTGGATGGATAAAAATTCTAGTCACTAAGTAGCAGCAGAAGAAAGTATGTATAAATATTAAAGAAATGTGCAAGCTTCTAGAGTCAGTGGCTCTTTCTTCTGACAGAAGGGTTGAAGGGAAGGAAGAGGGATGAAGAAAAGGGACTGGTGATCTTACCTAAACTGTTGAACAAAAACTGAATAAGGTGGTACAATGGTAAGACACTGGAATCACTTCCAGGGGGACAATAGTTTTAAATTCCCATCCACCCATTCAAATTTAGATTTTTCCATGATTTCCCTAAATCAATTAAGGGAAATGGCAGGATGGTTTCTTTGAAAGGGCATGCCCAATTTCCTTTCCCATCCTTCCCTACTCCAAGCTTGTGCTCCACCTCTAATGACCTCATTGTCTGCATCTACATCTACATCTACATTTATACTCCGCAAACGACCCAACGGTGTGTGGCGGAGGGCACTTTACGTGCCACTGTCATTGCCTCCCTTTTCTGTTCCAGTCGTGTATGGTTTGCGAGAAGAACGATGTCTGAAAGCCTCCGTGCGCACTCAAATCTCTCTAATTTTACGTTCGTGATCTCCTTGGGAGGTATAAGTAGGGGGAAGCAATATATTCGATACCTCATCCAGAAACGCACCCTCTCGAAACATGGCGAGCAAGCTACACCGCAATGCAGAGTGCCTCTCTTGCAGAGTCTGCCACTTGAGTTTGCTAAACATCTCCGTAATGCTATCACGGTTACCAAATAACCCTGTGACGAAATGCGCCGCTCTTCTTTGGATCTTCTCTATCTCCTCCGTCAAACCGATCTGGTACGGATCCCACACTGATGAGCAATACTCAAGTATAGGTCGAACGAGTGTTTTGTAAGCCACCTCCTTTGTTGATGGACTACATTTTCTAAGGACTCTCCCAATGAATCTCAACCTGGTACCCGCCTTACCAACAATTAATTTTGTATGATCATTCCACTTCAAATCGTTCCGTACGCATACTCCCAGATATTTTACAGAAGTAACTGCTACCCCTTCTTTCTATGTATTCTCAATACATTACATTTGTCTATGTTAAGGGTCAGTTGCCACTCCCTGCACCAAGTGCCTATCGGCTGCAGATCTTCCTGCATTTTGCTGCAATTTTCTAATGCTGCAACTTCTCTGTATACTACAGCATCATCCGCAAAAAGCGGCATGGAACTTCCAACACTATCTACTAGGTCATTTATATATATTGTGAGAAGCAATGGTCCCATAACACTCCCCTGTGGCATGCCAGAGGTTACTTTAACATCTGTAGACGTCTCTCCATTGAGAACAACATGCTGTGTTCTGTTTGCTAAAAACTCTTCAATCCAGCCACACAGCTGGTTTGATATTCCGTAGGCTCTTACTTTGTTTATCAGGCGACAGTGCGGAATTGTATCGAACGCCTTCTGGAAGTCGAGGAAAATAGCATCTACCTGGGAGCCTGTATCTAATATTTTCTGGATCTCATGAACAAATAAAGCGAGTTGGGTCTCACACGATCGCTGTTTCCGGAATCCATGATGATTCCTACAGAGTAGATTCTGGGTTTCCAAAAACGACATGATACTTGAGCAAAAAACATGTTCTAAAATTCTACAACAGATCGACGTCAGAGATATAGGTCTATAGTTTTGCGCATCTGCTCGACGACCCTTCTTGAAGACTGGGACTACCTGTGCTCTTTTCCAATGTCATTGATACATTAAACATTAAACATTAATTGTCATTCCTTTTGTGTAATTAAAGAATCTGCTGAGAGGTGCAGAAGGGGACCTCATCAGCACACCTAATGATGGCAGTGTGGTCGTTTGCTGAAATATTGTGCTTGCTGGACACCAAGACCTGGCTCTACACCATGTATTTTGTTATTAGTATTGCAGGATAAACTAAAAAAAAAATCACATAGAATTATATGTCACCTTTTATTTATGCCAAGTCAGGTGATAATGGCAGACTGATATACTGCTGAAACATTGTGGGACTTCTCAAATCTCACCTGGCAGAACACTCAAAAACCATTAAGACAAATAATGTGCCTTGGGTACTGAGTGTCACTTCTTTGTTCAAGGCAAACCACAGTACTCTGCATGCAACACCTTTGAAAGCCACCCTTGTTGACTGCACCGAGTTCAGCCAGTCATTTGTATCAGAAGTAGTTCCTGGCCTAAAGGTAAGCTGAATAATATTCTCAGGTCATGCAAATCATTATACTGTAAAGATGGATAAAGTATTTTGTGAAGTTATTACTCTTATTCATATTAAGACCTCTTATGTTTAGTTTTTTTTGAAATGACAATAAAGTGGTAATGAAAAGAATCATAATTTTCACTCTTATCCATACTGATTTTAATCACACATTTTTAATTCCTAACATAGACTGCTGTGGCAGACACTTGAAATGAAACCTATTTCAGTTTCACATTCTAGTTTGTTACCATAATTTAATTCCACAGCAGCTCCCATTAGCTGTGTTGGTTCTTATTTTTTATTTCAAAAAGGTTTCTCAAGTAACTTTTTCTAGAAGAAGAATTGTGTAACATGGTAAACTTCCTATCCCAAGCATGTAAAATATCTGTATGAGTACATCATTACTGATGCTACAAATTTGGTAAATCTTAATATGTGGTTCAGTGTGAAGTTCCCTCTACCATGCACTTCCCAGTCATTTGCAGAGTGTAGATGTAAATGTGGAACCACTAGAATGTGTTTATTTTAAAGATTTTATAATGAACTTTTTATGGTGACACATCATATCAAGTTACTTGTGAAGATTGCACTCAGATATTTCAAGACAGTACTTACTTAACTTGATAGGCACGTGTTATCAGTAACACATTTAAAATAATTGTTAAGATGTTTTTCTGCACTACATACCTATCATAAATGTACCATTTACCGTTAAAGCTTCCTGGGCCTCCTCATTTCTGACTCTACCTGACTCCTATTTCACTATGTCTTTTACCACACATCTTGTTGGGGTATTAATTGGTGCCAGTGTATCAAGACATCAACACTGGAATCAGTCACAGGTAGTCTGATGTGTTAGCTAGCTCATCTTGAGTTGTCTATGGAAATCTACTACCTCCCATTAACATTCATAATTTTAGTGCTTTGAACTATTAACACATTGTAAAACATTAAATAAATATTCCAGGTTGTATTTTTTGCTTGGGACTGGGGGTTACTGTGTGTTATTTCCATAGCTGTGGTCATTAGATCTGATATTTTCGTATTGTAAAATGATAGTCATAATTAACAATATTTTGTTGTTTTTAATAGCTGTCTCATTTTTACATATTTGTAGTCAGTTTCTGTACATATTAATTCTTGAAACAGTAACATGTTGTTTTATTTTATAGTTTTATGCAGATCTTTATCACTTGCTGCAACATCAGGCGTCACCACAGGCCAAAAAAATAATGAAGGATGTTTCCTATTCTCAAGTGCACACGGTGCATGAAATGCTGCAAAAAACAAGAGTGCTCAGCTATTCATGATTAATTATAAATGATTTACATTTATATTTGTTTTATGTTTTATGTAATGTGTAATGCAGTATATTTGTACAGCATTTTATTATACAGTCTTGTACTTTATTGCTCATCTGAAAAAAAGGCCTATGAATAAATTGTGCAGTAATTTTGGAGTGTTTGTTTTCAGTTTATCTTAGAATAGATCCTGTACCTCGAATACCTTTATTTTCAACTTAACCAGGAGATTCAGTATGATGAGTAACATAGCTTATAACTGCTTCTGAAATTACAAATATGTGAAACAATTTTAACCATATATGATTTCATACTTATCAGAAGCTACTACTGAAAGAATAAAGTGTATAAACCACTATCAGCTATTTCATGATTCTGAAGAGCACTGCATACCTATACGACATTTAACCCAGCTAACTCACTCACTCACTCACTCTCTCTCTCACTCCCCCTCTCTCGTGTGTGTGTGTGTGTGTGTGTGTGTGTGTGTGTGTGTGTGTGTAAGCAAATCTGTATGCCACCTGCCAACAGTAAGTTATTTGTGTACAAATATCAAGCATGATATTCTCATTCCTTTCATTTATGTTATAATTCATCCTAAACAATAAAACACTATAATTTCTTGTTTTATAGTTTCTTCCAGAAACAGCCCAAAATATTTCCAAAATCAGGCACATCCTGTGTGACAGAAATGAATTTTCCAGGCTTCCTGTATCCTATACAATTTAAATAAAAAAATTGTTTAAATCAGCAACTGATGAAATATGTATCAGCTATGGAAGCTGTAACATTACAAATTTTATTTTATTTCTTGCAGAGCTTTAAGGCCCAGTATTGGTTCTGCAGAAACTGACATCCACATATAAATAAAACAAATGCTCTTTGTATATTTTTCTCTGTATATAACTCCACAGATAACGGTAACATAGTCATCCTGGTATTGCATGTACCATGCACATTTCTAGAGGAATGTCGATAGGATAACCTCACCCTTGATCCAAATCATGTAACTATCATCAATTAATGTGAAGCTAGTGAGGGAGCTGTGATTCTAGGTGACTAGGAAGGAGTCCTCTTGATGGTCCAAGTGTATGTTAGTATGGGATGTTGTCATATGGGAGTGCATATCAGTACTGTGGATTTGTTTGTTTGTGCGGCCTTCGAAGGAGAGATATTTGTGAGTGAAGATGTAGCTGGTCATGGAGATAGATTTGGAGTCATTCAGATGTGGAGAAAGGCAGCATTCAGTATTGGCAAGGCCATAAAAATGGGCTGTTGAGAAAGCATCCAACTTTTATTTATAAAATCAATCTCTTTTTCAGATACAATTGTTTGACACATTCACTTTCAAAGTAGTCACCTTCAGCTTCTAAACACCTCCCCCAACACTGCTGCCACTGCTGGAAGCATTACTGTAAAGCCTCTTTTAGTGTGTTGCAGGGCTGCTCTCTCAAATTCTACATAACGATGACTAGAACTACGTTTTTGGGTCTTACCCATAAACCAAGGTCTCATCGCCAATGATCACTGTGTTAAAAAAAGTTAAGATTATGGTTCACAGTATCTAGCATGTCATGTAGGGTCTCTGAATGATGTTGCTTCCGCTCAGTTATTGGCAACTTTGGAACACATTGTTGTGAGATCCTCCTGAGGTCCAAATGTTCCATTAAAATGGAATCAATTTTAACATCATCTGCAACTTCTCTGCTTGTGATTCTTTTATTCTGCCTATCCTGCATCACCATGGTCCTTACGTGATCAATAACAACCTTATTTACAGATATAAAGGGCCTATCTAAATGAACCATGGAGCCTGCTGTTGGTACGGAGGCTTGCATGCCTCAGTGATACAGATAGCCGTACCGTAGGTGCAACCACAATGGAGGGGTATCTGTTGAGAGGCCAGACAAACATGTGGTTCCTGTACAGGGGTAGCAGCCATTTCAGTAGTTGCAGGGGCAACAGTCTGGATGATTGGCTGATCTGGCCTTGTAATATTAACCAAAATGGCCTTGCTGTGCTGGTACTGTGAACAGCTGAACGCAAGGGGAAACTACAGCCATAATTTTTCCCAAGGGCATGCAGCTTTACTGTATGGTTAAATGATGATGGCATCCTCTTGGGTAAAATATTCCAGAGGTAAAACAGTCCCCCATTTGGAACTCCAGGCAGGGACTACTCAGGAGGACGTTGTAATCAAGAGAAACAAAACTGGCATTCTACAGATCACAGCTTGGAATGTCAGATCCCTTAATCGGGCAGGTAGGTTAGAAAATTTAAAAAGGGAAATGGATGGGTTAAAGTTAGATATAGTGAGAATTAGTGAAGTTCGGTGACAGGAGGAACAAGACTTCTGTTCAGGTGAATACGGGGTTATAAATACAAAATCAAATTGGGGTAATGCAGGAGTAGGTCTAATAATGAATAAAATAATAGAAGCATGGGTCAGATACTATGGAAAGCATAGTGAATGCATTATTGTAACCAAGATAGACACAAAGCCTACACCTACCACAGTAGTTCAAGTTTATGTGAGCTCATTTTTCCCAGTAGAACAATTACCCAAGGGGAAGAAGAAAAAGAAGACATAAAGCACAAAACAGGAGGAACGAAGAACCAGAAGAATGACAGAAGGGCAACAAACACTACAATGGACAAAACAGAACAAGAAAACCAAAGAGAGACACAAGAAACAGGGAGAAGAGGTTAAAGAGTAAAAAGCAGATTACCATGGCTGGCTGACCATGAGATTAAAAATGAAGAAGCCAGCCACTCTTCAACACATTTAAACCTCCACCCTAAAAGTCCTACAGTGGAGGACACAGAGGGACAGAGGACTTGTGCTAAAACTCAGATCAAATGATATAACCCACCCTCATGAACAAAACATAAAACTAAAGCTGCTGTTAAGGCATTGTCACCTAGCATCGAAGGTAGGGTGCTGGGAAAGTTAAAACTCCACTACAGAGTGGCTAAAAGTGGACAGTCCAGCAAGAGGTGGACGACTGTCATTTGGGAGCCACAGCGACACTGGGGTGGTCCTCGTGACAGAGGAGGTAACCATGTGTGAGCCACATGTGGCCAATATGGAGCTGACCAAGGACAACTGATTCCCTGTGAGAAGCCTGCAAGGAAGACTTCCACACATTCGCAGTCTCCTTAATGACACGCAGTTTGTTGTGCATACTGTTATGCCACTCCATCTCACAAAGCCAAAAAACCTTGCAGCATAAGGCAGGTCCGTTTCAGAGATGCCTTTCTCCAGGAGCGGTTTCCACATAGACTGTTTAGCCAGTCTGTCAGTAAGTTCGTTGCCTGGGATTCCGAACATGTCCTGGGGTCCACACAAACACCACCGAACGACTGGACCATTCCAGGGCAGAGATGGACTCCTAGATGTTCACTACCAAAGGATGGTGAGGTTAGCACTGTTCAATAGCTTGTAAGCTGCTCAAGGAGTCAGAACAGAGAAGAAATGACTCACTAGAACAGGAACAGATGTACTGAAGTGTACGAGATATGGCCATAAGCTCTGCAGTGAATACACTGCAGCCAGTGGGCAAGGAATGCTGTTAAATATGGCATCTGTGGACATAGGCAAAGCCAACATTACCATCAGCCATCAAACTGTTGGTGTAAACAACTTCAGAGCCCCAGAACATGTCAAGAATTGAGAGGAAGTGACAGCGGAGAGCGGCAGGGTTAATGGAGTCCTTAGGGTCATGCAAAAGATCCAGATGAAGCTTCGGTCGAAATGTACACCTTGGAAGCGTACTTGGACTTCAAGTAGAGGTAGTAAAGGGAAGGACTCCAGTTCAGACAGATGGGATCACACGTGAACCGCAATTGGGAGCCCTGACCTGGGGTGCTGATGTGGGAGATGACCTGCTGCAGGTGGGAAAAGGGGATGGCGTTTGGTACCAAAAAAACGTCTGAACTTTGTCCAGACTTGGGAAGGTGATGTATGGCACCAAATGGTCAACACGTACCTCTCCCAATACTCCTGTTTCCATTGTTTTATAAGGAGTATGGGAACGAAGTTTTTAATGATGGCACTTATATGTAAAACATTCTTGGTTTTCTTGCCGTGTCAATTGTGGATAAAATCCCAAGCTTTTGATGATTACCTCCATCGTCATCGTCAGAAGCAAATGACTGTCTTCACTGCTGCTGTGGTAGCCTTTTTATAGCCTGTGGACGGCTTCTGATTGGTCAGCTTCTGATTGGTCGGCAATTACGTACTGCTGTCACAGACGGTGCCAATGTGTGCGGCAGTGCCGCCACTACTTCCGTTGGAACGTAAACCTTGGAAGGAACATCTCGGATGCTTCTCTGAATCAAGTGCTCGTTTCCATGCACAGCTCAGATGGTGTATGCTATTGCAGTTAAAGTTCTTTTAGCTCATTCTTATTTCAACAGCCTCCTTAATAACAGAATCCCAGTGCATTGAGGCATGGGACAGAAATTTTGTTTCATCGAACAATATTTTACATTTGTTCATGATGCTGTGCTCTGCAACTGCCGATTTCTCCAGTTCTCTATTTTTAATATGGCGTTGGTGTTCTGCACAGTGGTCAGAAACAGTATGAATGGTCTGACTTATATAATTGCTACCGCACTCACTGGGGATATTATAAACTCCAGGAACCCTGAGGCCGATATTGTCCTTAACAGGCTGCATCATCTCCTTAATTTTCTTAGGAGGCTGAAAAATCGGTCTTATACCTCATCTACGCAGGACTCTTCCTATTTTGCTGGAGATCACAACACAAAAAGGAAGAACCACAATCAGTGTTTCATCCTGTGAGTGTGCAGCATTTTCACATTTCCATTTTTTGGAGAACGCTGCCTTTATATCGCGCACCATAGCCATTCTTTTGAAACACGTACTTCAGATGGCTAATCTCAGACCTTAAGTGGTCCTTGTCAGAAACAGTTTTTGCTCTACATAACAACGTGTTCAAAATGGCTCTCTTCTGAGCAGGATGATGGAAACTTTGTGCATTCAGGTATAAATCGATATGTGTCAGCTTAAGGTATAGAGATTGGCCAAGATGCCCGTCCCCCTGTTGTTGTACTAAAACATCTAAGAAAGGCAGTCTCCCTTCCTTCTCCATCTCGACAGTGAACTGGATGTTCAAATTTATGCTGTTCATGAGTTCCATGAATTGTTCAAGAGCTTCTGTGCCATGTGGCCAGATCATAAATGTATCATGAACGTAACGATAAAATAAGGATGGATGGAGGGGAGCCGAATTTAATGCACGTTCCTCAAAATTCTCCTTAAAGAAGTTAGCCAGTGATGGATACAACAGAGAGCCCATCGCCATACCATCCATCATTTCACAAAATTTGTTACCATACAAGAAGTAGGTGGTCGTCATCACATGCCGGAACAACTTTATAGTTTCAGGAGGAAAAATACCCACTAGCATTTTCAATGTGTCTTCCACAGAAACTTTTGTGAACACCGATGCCACATCCTGGCTGACAAAAATGTCTTTTGGACCAACTCTAATTTGTTTGATTTTCTCAATGAACATCTGGGAGTTTTTGATGTGATGTTCACACCGACCGACTATAGGAGTCATCAACTTTGTTAGGTATGTGCCAGCTTATAAGTAGGAGAACCAATTGCACTGACAGCAGCTCTCATGGGAACATTATCCTTGTGGATCTATGGTAGATAATACAACCTGGGTGGTCTAGGAGCTCGGACTCTGAGATTTTTTGTAACATCATCTGGCAGCCCAGAATTCTTCATTAACTTCATGGTTTTTCTGCTGTACGTCGAAGTCGGGCCCCATTTAAGACATTTATACATACTGTCCTCCAACAGTGATGTCATTTTACAATGATATTCAGTAGTATTAAGGACCACGGTGACATTTCCTTTGTCACCTGGTAATGTGACAAGATCTTCATCCTTCCGAAGTAAACAGAGGGCCCTCCCTCTCCTCTCTACTGATATTAGATCTGGGAAACTTAGCTGAGGCCAAAAATCGACTGGTAACAAGTCTCACTTTGTCGGCATCATCCTGTGCAAGATGGCGTACCATTTGCTCTACTCCACTGATAAGATCCACAGTGGGTATAGTACATGGTGTAGGAGGAAAATTCAAACCTTTATTAAGGGCCGAGATGGCTCATATGTCCAGGTTCGTGCCCGTCAGGTTGACGACACTGCATGCTGTTTCATACAATGACTCTGATCTTTGCATAGCTGCAAGACACTCAAATTTCTTTACTCGTTTAGCTGATGTATTGCTAAGTTGAGCTCTCTGATGAGCAGCCATTGTCATATCGACCCACTCCCAGTCAAATGGCAAGTGAAGTGTAGATAATAAAAGATGACAACTATATAAACTTCGTGCATTAAGATCCAGTCCGTACCTTGTGTGTCATAACCTTTCTCTGACGATTTTCTGGCTTGTCCTCTGTAATATATTGTTCATTCCAACTGACTTGATATGGTGTTTTACCACAGCAAACTTAGGCACAATCTCCTTATTGTGACAGCTTTACAGAAATGCCAAATTACTGTGCAACTGTGTATATTTGATGCGCATCTTCTCCAGTTGATGAACCTGGCATGTGATGTCCTCCCCGTGGAGGAAAGTAAAATGGGAATGAAGTTTTTCGCAATGGCACTTATTTACAGCACTGATTTATACCTGAATGCACAGAGTTTCCATCATCCTGCTCAGAAGAGAGCCGTTTTGAACACATTGTTATATAGAGCAAAAACTGTTTCTGACAAGGACCACTTAAGGTCCGAGATTAGCCATCTGAAGTACGTGTTTAGAAAGAATGGCTACGGTGCGCAATATAAAGGCAGTGTTCTCCAAAAAAAGTAAATGTAAAAACGCTGCACTCTCACAGGATGAAACACTGATTGCAGTTCTTCCTTTTTGTGACGTGATCTCAAGCAAAATAGGAAGAGTCCTGAGTAGATGAGGTATAAGACCGATTTTTCGGCCTCCTAAGAAAATTAAGGAGATGATGCAGCCTGTTAAGGACAATCTCAACCTTAGGGTCCCTTGAGTTTATAATATCCCCAGTGAGTGTGGAAGCAATTATATAGGTCAGACCATGCATACTATTTCCAACCACTGTGCAGAACACCAAAGCCATATTAAAAATAGAGAACTGGAGAAATCAGCAATTGTGGATCACAGCCTCACGAATAAACATAAAATATTGTTCGATGAAACAAAATTTCTGTCCCATGCCTCCACGTACTGCGATTCTGTTATTAAGGAGGCTGTTGAAATAAGAATGAGCCAAAAGAACTTTAACTGCAATAGCAGATACCATCTGAGCTGTGCATGGAAACGAGCACTTGATTCAGAGAAACATCAGAGACGTTCCTTCCAAGGTTTACGTTCCAACGGAAGCAGTGGCGGCATCACTGCATACATTGACACCGTCTGTGACAGCAGTATGTAATTGCCGACCAATCATAAGCTGACCAATCAGAAGCCATCCATGGTGTATAAAAAGGCTACCACAGCAGCAGTGAAGACAGTCAGTTGCTTCTGATGATGACGATGGAGGTAATCATCAAAAGCTTGGGATTTTATCCACAATTGATGCGGCAAGAAAACCAAGAAGGTTTTATAAGGAGGCAAATGCGGGCATGCAGCTGATTAAAGGCTATTAGGTGCTCTAGGGAAGGGTGCCACTTATGTTGCTGTAGAGCTCGCCAACACTCTTTAATTGCCTCAGCGACCAACAGAGGACTGTCTTTCGCTAGGGGCACCCTAAAGAACAAGGGATCGCATTTTCTGTCGCAGAAACCTGCTCAATCACAACATCAATGGCACCAGGGGGGGGGGGGGGGGGGAGAGATTCAGCAGTGACAGCAGAGGTGAAGGCTACCCAGTCTCCCTTGTTTAAGGCCCATCTGGGTAGATGTCCATTGGCATGATGCTGGGGGGAATGACAGGAAGATGGGGAAGTGGTCACTACCACACAGGTCGTCATGTGCTCTCCAGTGGATAGATGGGCGAAGTCCTGGGCTGCAAAGTGATAAATCAATCGCTGAGTAACTACCGTGATCCACACTGAAATGTGTGGAAGCCCCAGTATTTAAGAGCCAGAGGTCGAGTTGGGACAGTAAATTTTCAACATCTCTGCCACAGCCAGTAAGCACGGTGCTACACCACAAGGGATTATGTACGTTGAAATCTCTCAAAAGTAGGAAAGGTTTACGGAGCTGATCAGTCAGTGCAGGCTATACGTTCAGAGGTACCGCACCATATGGAGGGATATATACATCGCAGACAGTTATTTCCTGTGTTGCCCATATCCTGACAACCACAACTTCAAGAGGAGTCTGAAGGGACACAGGTTCACTACATACCAAGTTCAAGACATAAACGCAAACTCCACCTGATATTCTGTTATATTCACTACGGTTCTTGTAATATCCCCTGTAGCCATGAAGGACAGGGGTCAGCATTGCAGGTTTCCTGGAAGGCAATGCAGAAAGCAGGTCTAAAGCTTAACAGCTGCTGTAGCTCAGCCAGGTGGTGGAAAAGACCCCAACAATTCCACTGGAGTATGACATGATTATGAGACTGGGAAGGCATGAAACACTCAATGAGCCAGTCTATGCCTCAGGGTCATCTGCTGGTTTCGACTTATTTCCTGAACAGGCTATATCCATTGTGTCTGAGGGTCTGGTGAGATCTAGGTCCTCATCAGATGCCAGAATCTTCACCTCATCCTCAGATGTTGCAGGCAGCAGTGGTGTGGGTGCCACTGCAATTCCTTTGTTTTTGGGAGTCTTCTTTCTGGATTTCTCTTGCTGATCCTTGGGTTTCTCTGGCTGGGAGGGTTTCACTGATTCTATCTCTGAGACAGAGGATGATCGTAAAGCCCTACGACCAGCTGCTTTTGGGCACTTCAGCCACTGGCGAGTGTCACGTTTCTCACCAGCAGAAACCTGAGAAGGGAGTGACCCAAGAGACCTCTTCCTAGCAAGAGGAGACGAAGAAGACTGATGCTTCTCTGGCTGAGAAGTGGGGTCTGGTGTCCCCGATGGTTGGGGAGACAGTGCTCCCAAGGCAGGCGGTGCGGTAGCAACAGGGAGAGAAGCACCATTAAGGGGGGCAAGTGTAGTCTTCCGGCTTTGAGAGCCGATTGGAACTCGTGGCACTACAACTGTTCTCATAGCAGCGGCATAAGAGGAGGTCATAGACGCAGGATGTAGGCACTCAAATTCCCTCTTAGCCTCAATGCAGGTCAGTCAGTCCAGGGTCTTGTATTCCATGATTTTCCTTTCTCGCTGTAAAATCCTGCATTCTGGTGAGCAATGGGAATTATGCTCTCCAGAGTTGACACAGATGGGAGGCGGGGCACATGGAGTATTGGGATGGAATGGATGTCCCGACATGTGATGAAGTACAGTGGGAAGACATATGGCCGAACTTCCAGCACTTAAAGCACCGGTTTGGGGAAGGGATATATGGCTTGACATCTGAACAGTAGACCATCATCTTGACCTTCTCGGGTAATGTGTCACCCCATGAAGGCCAAGATAAAGGCACCAGTGGCAACCTGATTATCCCTCAGATCCTGATGGATGCACTGGACGAAATACACTCCTCGTCGCTCTAAGTTGGCGTGCAGCTCGTCGTCAGACTGCAAAAGAAGGTCCCTGTGAAATATAATACCCTGGACCATATTGAAGCTCTTATGAGGTGTGATGGTAACAGAAACATCCCCCAGCATGTCACAAGTGAGTAATGCCTGTGACTGGGCAGAGGATGCTGTTTTCATCAAGACAGACTCTGACCGCATTTTGGACAAGCCCTCCACCTCTCCAAACTTGTCCTCTAAATGCTCTACAAAACACTGAGGCACCATCAAGACAAAGGAGTCTCCATCAACTCTCATACATACGAGGTACCAGGGAAAATAAGGTTCACTGCCATCCTTAGCCTGGCGTTCCTCCCATGGTGTGGCCAAGGAGAGGAATGATTTATAATCATACTTCCTTGCATTGTACTGAGACTTGGAATTCTTAGAGTTTGCTGGCGTTTGATCACCAGCAAGTGATGACATGGTGCACATCATTTGTCCTGATGCCACCCACTCTGACCAGCGGCCCTCCTCACGAGCAACACCCAGCCGCAGCGAAGGCCACCTCGCAGGATGGCCATCGCCGGGAGTCCCGATGCCCCAAGGTGACAGGCATCTACTCCTTGGCATATGTGGGGAGTTAACAGTGCAGGCATCAGCAGAGCAATCCCTGTGTAGTCGGGGGCTACAACCAACAGGGTATATGGTGGCCCCACCACAATGGAGTGGCTACCATGGTGGATATGAGGAGCAAAGAATTCCATGGTCATTGTTGGTGCAGAAAATGACACTGCGTAGTGGGTGGAGGTAAATGCACTTAGGAAGGTGTCCTCACCCAAGAGATGGAGGATGAGGGGGAGTGCAATGCCATGATGAGAAAGTGGGCTAAATATCTCAATGCATGTTGAACGTGATGCACCACGTAAGGCACCCTCCACAATTGGCTCGCTGTTCAGGAAAATTTTGAAAAATGAAGGTCAAACCCTACAGGGGACCATTGCATAATGGTCAAAAGCTGTGAGACACATTTTAGTTGCCTCTTACGACAGGCAGGAGTACCTTGGGCCTTTTCTAACCCCTGGGCCCACAGGGGAAGTTAATATGCCAACTAGCTAAGCAGATGACAAAGAGATTGAAGAAATGTATGATGAGATAAAAGAAAGCATTCAGATAGTGAAGGGAGTTGAAAATTTAATAGTCATGGGGGACTGGAATTCGATAGTAGGAAAAGGAATAGAAGGAAAAGCTGTAGGTGAATACAGAATGAGAATAAGGAATGAAAGAGGAAGCCGCCTGGTAGAATTTTCCGCAGAGCACAACTTGATCACAGCTAACACTTGGTTTAAGAATCATGAAAGAAGGTTGTATATGTGGAAAAGGCCTGGAGACACTGGAAGATTTCAGATAGGTTATATAATGGTAAGCACAGATTTAGGAACCAGGTTTTAAATTGTAAGACATTTTGAGGGGCAGATGTGGACTCTGACCACAATCTATTGGTTATGATCAGTAGATTAAAACTGAAGAAACTTCAAAGAGATGGGAATTTAAGGAGATAGGACCTGGATACACTGAAAGAACCATAAATTGTGCAGAGTTTCAGAGAGAGCATTAGGGAACAATTGACAATAACGGGAGAAAGAAATACAGTAGAAGAAGAATGGGTTGCTTTAGAGATGAAATAGTGAAGGCAGCAGAGGATCAAATATGTAAAGACAAGGGCTAGTAGAAATCCTTGGCTAACTGAAGAGATATTGAATTTAATTGATGAAAGAAAAAAATATAAAAATGCAGTAAATGAAGCAGGCAAAAATAATAATAATAATAATAATAATAATAATAATAATACAAACATCTTAAAAATGAGATTGACAGGAAGTGCAAAGTGACTAAGCAAGGATGGCTAGAGGACAAATGTAAGGATGTAGAGACCTATGTCACTACATGTAAGATAGATACTGCCTGTAGGAAAATTAACAAGACCTTTGGAGAAAAGAGAACCACTTGTGTGAATATCAAGAGCTGAGGTGGAAAACCAGTTCTAAGCAATGAAGGGAAAGCAGAAAGGTGAAAGGAATATATAGAGGATCTATGCAGGGGTGATATACTTGAGAGCAATATTATGCAAATGGAAGAGGACGTAAGTGAAGATTAAATGGGAGATGTGATACTGCATGAAGAATTTGACAGACCTTAGTAGAAGCAAGGCCCCGGCAGTAGACAACATTCCATTAGAACTACTGATAGGCTTGGGAGAGCCAGCCCTGACAAAACTCTACCATCTGGTGAGCAAAGATGTATGAGACAGGCAAAATTCCCTCAGACTTCAAGTAGAATATAATAATTCCAATCCAAAATTAAGCAGGTGTTGAGAGGTGTGAAAATTACGGAACTATCAGCTTAATAAGTCATGGCTGCAAAATACTTACACGAGTTCTTTACAGACGAATTGAAAAACTGGTAGAAGTTGACCTTGGGGAAGATCAGTTCAGATTCCATAGAAATGTTGGAATATGTGAGGCAATATTGACCCTACAATTCACCTTAGAAGATAGATTAAGGAAAGGCAAACCTACATTTATAGCGTTTGCAGACTTAGGGAAAGCTTTTGACAATATTGACTGGAATACTCTCTCTCAAATTCTGAAAGTGGCAGGGGCCAAATACAGGGAGCAAAATGCTATTCACAATTTGTACAGAAACCTGATGGCACTTATAAGAGCCAAAGGTCATAAAAGGGAAGTAGTGGTTGGGAAGAGAGTGAGACAGGGTTGTAGCCTATCCCCAATGTTATTCAATCTGTATATTGAACAAGGAGTAAAGGAAACAAAAGAAAAATGTGGAGTAGGAATTCAAATCCATGGAGAAGAAGTAAAAACTTTGAGGTTTACCAATGACATTGTAATTCTGTCAGAGACAGAAAAGGACCTGGAAGAGCAGTTAAATGGAATGGACAAGTCTTGAAAGGATGACATAAGATGAACATCAAGAAAAGCAAAACAAAGATGGTGGAATGTAGTCTAATTACATCAGGTGATACTGAGGGAATTAGATTAGGAAATGTGACACTTAGATGAGTTTTGCTATTTGGGGAGCAAAATAACTGATGATGGTCGAAGTAGAGAGGATATAAAATGTAGACTGGCAATGGCAAGGAAAGCGTTTCTGAAGAAGAGAAATTTGTTAACATCCAGTATAGATTTGAGTGTCAGGAAGTCATTTCTGAAAGTATTCGTATGGAGTGTAGCCATGTATGGAAGTGAAACATGGACGATAAATAGTTTGGACAAGAAGAAATAGAAGCTTTCGAAATGTGGTGCTACAGAAGAATGCTGAAGATTAGATGGGTAGATCACATAACTAATGAGGAAGTATTGAATAGGATCGGGGTGAAGAGAAGTTTGTGGCACAACTTGACCAGAAGAAGGGATCGGTTGGTAGGACATGTTCTGAGGCATCAAGGGATCACCAATTTAGTATTGGAGGGCAGTGTGGAGGGTAAAAATCGTAGAGGGAGACCAAGAGATGAATACACTAAGCAGATTCAGAAGGATGTAGGTTGCAGTAGGTACTGGGAGATGAAAATGCTTGCACAGGATAGAGTAGCATGGAGAGCTGCATCAAACCAGTCTCTGGTCTGAAGACCGCCACTACAACAACAACAACAACCTAAATGTACTTCAATCTTCAGTGATGAGCAGCCATCTTTGAAGCAGTTGTACTATTCCTTTATTTGTGTGGTACCCATTACTTTGTCCTCATACATTTGTTGAACCTTGTGCATTTTTTCAACTTGAGAATCCTCAAGTTTAAAACAAAATTTGATATGATAATGTTGTTTCCCTTTGTCTTTCATTTTGCTTACAACACAGAATCTGACAACTACCACTTACGTGCACTCACTTGCCAACAAATAGCCAGTGACTGACTGTTTCCACAGCTCTGAAAATAACATTTCAGGCAAACACACTACAATGCATGTGCCCTGATACTACTGTTGCTTTCAACAGTAAAAAATAAGGTAGGATACATTTTCAACAGCCCTCATATATTCATGGCCCGTATAGAATCTCAGTCTGCTCACCTGATACATACTCAGTGGACTGAGAGTGAGAACAACCTATCCACATTCCTCTAGAATGACAACACACTCTCCCCATTCACATCATCCAGTCTTCCTCAGCCCTGCAAGCCACTTTCTTTGATGTCAACTTCCACTTCACTTGTGGCTCAAACAGTATCTCCATCCACATTATACCTACCAACCACCAAGAATTTTGACAGCTGCCACTGCATCAAGAAATCCCTTCCATTCAGCCTACCAACTTTTGGTTATTGCATCTGAAGTGATGAGCAGTCTGTATATATGTGCTGAGGGTCAGACTGAAATTACCTTCCATACTTGGTTCAGAAACAGATCTCTCATCCTTTGTCTCTTCATTCACATACTATCCTTCACATGCCCACTGAATGGCCACAATGGAGTGTCCACCTCACAATTCAGTGCTACCCAGGACTGGAGCAACTGAACCACATTCTCCACCAAGCCTCCGACTACCTCTCGTCATACCCTGAAATGAGTAGTTCCTCCCTCCCCTCCCACTATGGTATTCTGCCACCCACCCAACCTATGCAATATCCTCATCCATCCCTATTCCATCTCCACTTCCCACCCTTTTTCCTCTGACTCAGTCTCTGTAGAAGATCTAGATGCAAGACCTGTTGGATACATAATCTCACTACCATTTACTTCAGCCCTGTCACAGGCATTTTCTATCCCATCAAAGAAAGCAGCCACGTAATGTACCAACTTAGCTGTGACCACTGTGCAGCATTTTCTACAGGCATGAGGCATGACCACTAACAAGGCATCTATCCGCATTAATGCCCACTGCCAAACCATGGCGGAGAGAAAACTCAGCCATTAAGTTGCCAAGCATGTCATGTGGCATGTCTGCTAGACTTCGACAACTGCATCACAGCTTAAGACATCTGGATTCTTACCCCCAACTCCAACTTTCCTGAACTGTACAGGTGGGAACTCTCTCTGCAACATATCCTTTGTTTATTTAATCCCCCATGGTGTCAATATTCACTATACCTGCCCCCACCTGGCTCTATGCCCTTCCCTCCTCCTTTCCAGCTTCATGTATGCCTTCTATCCCCTCCCCAAAAATCCCCTAACTCACCTCAATAGCCCTTCTTCTTCTACGTTGCTATCCTCTCCCATCCACGCCCCCTCTGCCAGAATAGCATTTCGACGCCACATTAGCAGTGCACTATCCTGTCCCTGCAACATCCATAAACACTTCCCCAGACAGCACTACAGCTTCTCTCCCTCCCCCCTCAAACCCTGCTATCCCATCCCCCGCCCCTCCCCCCACACTACTTCTCTTCTGAATCCTCACTACCCATCCCAATTGAGATCGCTGCTCACTGTAGTCAGATCTCTATGCCAGGAAATGACAGAGGACAAGTGTGTGTGCGTATTTTTCTAAATCTGAAGGAGATCTTTGTCCAATACTATTTATTCACAGTGCTGTGAATGATGGCTCCCTAGCTTTGGATAGGCTGAAGCTGGTCAAATTTGGGCCAATAAGTATTTTGAATCTGCCCACTGCCAATATTGTGCATCTAACAATACAGTTTGCAAGTGTATTGTATTTGTTGTGAAGTAATAGTCATGCTACGGTGCGCCAACCAGTAGGCACACTTGTAGCACCGGCACTGTGTGATGAAAGAGTGGCTTGTTTCTCCTGAACCATCTCTCCCCCTCACATGTACTCATGTACTGGGAGCTGGTGTGCAGAGCTTGCTTCCTCCACTCCCTGCCCCACCCTGAGAATTCATTTGAGACACAGTGAAAAAACTATAGCTTAGTCTGCTTTGAAAATAATCTTTCTGCTGCACAATGATTCCCGTATGTGGTGAGTAGCAATACATCGTAATTCATGTTATTAAAATATAGTTTTGGTGATATGGTGCTGTAACATTTTTTCTTTCTCTGTAGTTAAGTTATTAATTGTTGATGTCTGGGTTACTTCAGAGCTCAACAAAAGACAAAATTAAATGAAACTATTTTTTTCTATATATCTCACTCTTCACAAATAATAAAATCAAAGGAAAACAGAGAAAATTCATTGTGACTGTATTACACTATTGCAGTTGAGACAGCTTTAACAGAAATAATGTAGCAATTTCATTAATGTTGCTTAGGAATCAAGTAATTTAGCTCAAACTCTTATTTTATTAATACTATTTCAGCTAAAGCTGTAGTTCAATGCTCCAGTGAGTACACTGTCATGGCTCCAGAAATGGCACCAGAAATTTCAGTTTTCTGAATCATGGCTGGTGCTACTAGTCAGCTTTCATGCAGTCTAGTGTTTAATCTTCATCACTGATGGAGTGTGTAAGACATTGTTTGAAACATGACCTAGCCATTCTTTAGCTGTAACACCATTCCTAACTTCAGTCCAGTCTCTGCAGTGCGGCAACTGTCATGACAAACCTAATCACATATCTATGCATTCAACTTTATATAGTTACTATTGGTAACACATATTTACAATATTTCACATATTTATTCATATTTAAGTTTTAAATGTTTGTGTTATGGGTATATTCATTTCCAGAAAGTGATATTGTATCTACAGGGAAGAAACTTAATGTCAATCCAGTGCCAAATAAAAGTGAAATATGTATATTAGGAGATAGCCATGCCAAAGGAGTAGCCAGTATAATGATAGCTATGCAATCTCGCTACAAAATTACTAGTGTTGTGAAATCAGGTGCACCTCTTGGCGAGATTGTGAAAAACTGTGAAAAGCTAACAAAAAATTCCTCTGTCTGTGTCATAATAGGTGGTGCAAACAATGTTTATCGTAATGAAAGCCATCATGCAACAAGAGCACTCAAAGAAACTTTGGAAAAACTCTTACATATAAAAGTTTTCGTGCTTAGTGTTCCACATAGGCATGACTTAATAAGTAGCTCGTGTGTTAACCTAGAAATTAACAAAGTCAACAGGAAAATAAGAAAACTCTGCTGCAGTTTCCCACAGGCTACCTTTATTGACGCAAACAGCATGGAGAGAGCTCACTTTACAAAGCATGGTATGCACAGGAACACACAGGGAAAGGAAGCTATGTGCAAACAATTGTTAAATTCTATTAACTGCAACACAGTGGAAGGTCGTGCTGTAATCCCTCTGCCAGTATGCTTAATAACAAAAACGAAGAAAATGAATGGATCAGAAGTTTCAGTACCTAGATGCACAGATGATTCTGTTTCTTCACCAAACAGAGATAACTCAATGGTTACATGTACTGCAGAAGAAGAAAAGGCAGCATTTCCACTCTGTGAACCTACAGCAACACCACTTGTGCACCTGCCTACATGCAGTTCGTCAAAAATATCACTGCCAGCAGAAACACCAGCTGCAACAGCAGTACAACCCCTGGAGCCTACAGCAACAGCAATCTTATCCCCACCTGCAAGCAAGTCAATAGCTTCATCATCTCCAAGGGAATTGACAGCATCAGCTCAAGGTAAATCAACAAGGAAGTCATCAGTTTCATCATCTTCAGTAAAGAAGGAAGCATCTACTGAAGAAAAATCGACATCATCACAGAGAACAGGAGGTAAACGTAAAGTTGTGTGTCCTCCTCATCTGAAGGATTTTTTAACCACAGGCACGAGAAAGAAGAAACCACCAAAATAGGTAATAATCCAAACAACTTCTCCATTTTTCATCAAAACATAAGGGGAATAAGAAGCAAACTAGATCAATTAGAAGTTAACATAAATAACAAAAACTTTATGAACAATGCTCATATCTTATGTTTCTCAGAACACCATATTACAGAAGGAATTGAAATGTTACATATAGACAGTTATAGCCTTGCCACCTACTACTGTAGAGATAGCATGAGAAAAGGTGGAGTAGTAATTTTCATTAAGAATAATTTAACTTTTAGATCTGTAGATGTAAGGAAATATTGCAGTGACCAACAGTTTGAAGTGTGTGCAATAGAAGTGACATTAAACAGTTCCAAATTAATAGTAGTTACAGTGTACAGGGCACCAGGAACCAATTTCACAGTCTTTATGGTTCAGTTAGAATTGTTACTATCAACCTTATTTTCTAAAAATAATGACATTATCTTACTTGGGGACTTTAATGTCAACTTCGCAATGGAATGCAACAACAAAGTAGAGCTCCAGAATTTGCTGAGTTCCTACAATCTTACATCAGTGGTTGACTTTCCTACTAGGATCACACCTGACTGTCAATCTCTGATAGACAATATATTTTTAGATGTAAATTTATACCAGAACTTCACTGTCACTGCAATAGTAAATGGCGTATCAGACCATGATGGACAGCTCCTCACTCTACATGACTACAGACCTGTCAAGAAAGCAGTCCCATCCTGGAAGGCAATCAGACTTATGAACAAAGAGACCCTGGAATTTTTTAACCATAAGCTGCAGCATGAAGATTGGAATTCAGTTCGCAGAGTAGATGATGTTGATACAAAGTTCAACATATTCATAAATGAATTCCTATCACACTTTGAAGAAGCTTTTCCTAAAAAGTTTGTTAGGAACAATATTTCCTCGTCCTTAAAGAAGCCATGGATCACAAAGGGTATTCGAGTGTCATGTAAATATAAGAGAGAACTTTATGTTGCAACCAGAGGGTCAAGGGACAGAGAATTAATCAGCCATTATAACATGTATTGTAAAATCCTAAAGAAAGTTATTCAGACATCAAAAGCACTGTATTATGTAAAAGAAATTGATAACTCCAATAATAAAATGAAGACTGTCTGGCAAATAGTTAACAAGGATACAGGGAACAATAAAAAAAGAGCTGTAGAAAACTTCATAATCAAACATGAAGGGAATCTTGTGCAAAATCCTGAGATCATAGCTGAAATCTTTAATAAACACTTCCTGTCAGTGTCTGAGCAAATAGGCTGCAAGGGTTCTGTGAATGATGCCCTGACCTTTTTGCGAAATGCTTTCCCTAACAAAATCATCCAAATGCATATTAGACCTGTTACAGTATCAGAAATTGAAAGAACAATTGCCTCCATGAAAACCAAGAACTCCTGTGGAGTAGACAATATTTCTAGCAAATTGTTAAAGCAGTGTTGTACTTCTGTAAGCAATATACTGTGTCATATTTTCAATGCCTCTTTGCAGCAAGGAATTGTTCCTGATAGACTAAAGTATGCTATCGTGAAGCCTCTCTTTAAGAAAGGGGAGAAAACTGATGTTAAAAATTTCAGACCAATATCTCTCCTGACTGTGTTTTCAAAGGTACTAGAAAAGCTCATGTATTCTAGAATTTTAGAACACCTACATAAATTCAATATTCTCAGCAAACATCAGTTTGGTTTCCGGAAAGGTCTGTCAACTGAACAAGCAATATATGTTTTTATAGATAAGGTTTTGGAATATCTAAATGAGAAAATGGTGACAACAGGGTTATTTTGTGATTTATGTAAAGCCTTTGACACTGTGAACCACCAAATACTGTTACTGAAGGCAGACCATCTAGGAATAAGTGGTGTAGCAAATAACTGGCTGCAGTCATACCTGACAGAGAGGAAACAGAAAGTAGTCTTAGATAAGTCAGACAATTTGTGTGGTGGAATGATTTCATCGGAATGGAGAGACATAAATTGTGGAGTTCCACAGGGCTCTATTCTTGGTCCTTTACTGTTCCTGTTATTTATAAATGATTTACCTTATTCTTCAATGATTCAGTGCAATTTTACCATCTTTGCAGATGATACTAACATAATGGTTAATGGTCTTAAATGTGAAAATGTTCAAGAGTCTGTTAATACTATTCTTATAGATTTAATGAAATGGTTTACTGCAAATGGTCTTTCACTTAACCTGAGTAAGACTAATTATATTCAGTTCACCCCAACTGCCAAAACTGAGGAAGAAATGACTGTTAAATATGCCACACAGGTCATAGAAAGAGTGGAAGTAACAAAGTTTCTAGGCGTGAAGATTGACTGTAGAGTAAACTGGTCCCATCACATTTTAGATCTTTACAAGAGACTCAGCTCTTCAGTTTTTGCAATGCGAATCATCTCTGTCAGTGCAAACTTAAGCATTAAAAAAGCTGCATACTATGGTTACTTCCATTCTTTGATGGCATATGGAATTATTTTCTGGGGAAATCAACCTCTTGCAAAGAAAATATTCATTGCTCAGAAGCGTGTTGTAAGAGTGATGTCTGGTGTAGATCCTAGATGCAGCTGCAGAAGCCTATTCCGGAATCTGGGAATTCTTACAACTACTTCTCAATATATATACTCACTTATGTGTTTCATAAGTAAAAACACTGATTTATACAAATGTAACAGTGAATACCATCAGTATAACACAAGGAGGAAACATGATTTCCACACTGAAGGTAAAAATTTGAAGATTGTGCAGAAGGGTGTACAGTCCTCTGGTATAAAGATATTTAATGCTCTTCCTCCAGAAATCAAATGTGAAATTGCCAACAAATCTACATTTAAAGAGCTTCTGAGGCAATTTCTTTTAGCCATGTCATTTTACAGTTTGGAAGAGTTTATGAAACACAGTGAGAAACGGCCTTAAAATAAGATGTATTATCATATAAATTGAACATTAAGCTGAACATTCTTGTCACATATGTAACTCTTTTAGTGTTAACTGCTTATATTTAACAGTCTGGGTTATATGACCTTTTCAGGTTTAATTTACTTTGTTTTATACCTGTAATCTGTAGGTCTAAGGATTCTCATTCTATTATATTGTGTTATGGATCATTGTAGTGGTTAAGTAACTTTATATTCTTTACCTGTAAACATAGTGTACAAGTACTTGTCATTGACAATGTAAAAATTGACACACACTACATCCATGTGAAATTGTCACAGCTGGATCCATGGTGTAAGAAATAATAAATAAATAAATAAATAAATAAAAATCCTGAAGAGATCCTACAGCTACTAGCAGAAATTTGGATGATGAGTTGATGTATGATGAATCTGATGACATTTTTGGTATGGGAGAGAAAGTTACAAATGCTGATGACTTCAACAGTGAATTCGAACAGTTCATATCGGAAGAAGACAGTCAGGAAATTGCTGTACATGATGTTACAGTAGGTATAGTTGAAAACGTGATAGAGACATTGTAACTCACACCAACAGATGGAATAGAAAAAAATCATAGTGATATCAACTACTCTCAAGCTGGAGATTGTATAGAAACTAAAGCTGAAGGAAATTGTGCTCTTTTTGGTGAATTGTTTAAATTGGTACAAAGAAAAGGAAACCCTGCAAATTTCAGAGGAATGTGGTCAGCCAGTGGCACTGGTATGACTATCTTCAGACCACTTTTCCATTACAAATGTTTCCATTTTCTTCTTAGGGCAACTAGGTTTGACAACACAGAAGCAATAATTGAAGAAAAACCTACAAATAAATTGGAACCTCTTCACGAGTTTCAAAAAAGTTGCAAATAACTATATTGCTCACTTTAAAGTCAGATAATTTGTTACAATTGATGAGATTCTGCAAGTTTTGAAAGGCCAATGTGAATTTGTACACTACATTCCAAATAGCCTGTGAAGTATGGTATCAAAATATATGCCCTTACTGATGTCAAAACATTTTATACTCTAACTTTTGATGTATACTGTGGCAGATACTTGGGTAGACTATGCCTAAAATCAAATAAAAATTGAAAATGTCGTCAAATGACTGATAACATTCATCAAGAGCACAAATAGGCATGTCATCACTGATAACTGTTACACTTGCCATGGTCTAGCTCAGAATCTTCTGGATAAACAGTTGACAACTATCGGCATTTCGCAGGGGGGAAGGAAATTCCACGTGAATTTCAGCCTCGTAATCCACATGGACTCAGAGTGACAATTAGTGGCTTTCAGTATGATTTTGGCTCATCTTAGACTGCCACTAGGAAGAAACTGTGATCCCCCCCCCTCCCCCCCCCCCCCCCATCTACTGTGGGTGATAAAAATGAAATTGACATCAAAAGTGGAAAATCAACAGTAAATTGAGACTACAGCTGTACCAAGGATGGTGTGGATACTGTGGATCATATACAACAGCCAGAATAACCAAGAGATAGACACTCATATTATTCTGTTGACATCTTGATATCGCAGGACTTAATTCAATCACCATCTTTCGGAACAACCACCCAGATAATAAAGACAGGTGTCAGCTGTTTCTAAAAAAACCTCTTGTGAATGCTCATCTAGAACAAGCGAAACTAGCCAATTTTCCAAAAGATATAAAAATATATCTAGAGAGATTCAGGAAAGGTGGACCAGTTCATGACAAACCTAAACCTGGAATAAATCATACACGCAACTATGGCATTCGGGGGCAACCAGGTGAATGGATAAAATCATACTTGTGCAACCGCAAGCAGTATGTATCATTAGGAAACTCATACCAATCAGAAACCAAACCCATCAAATATGGAGTGCCACAGGGTTTGGTAATGGGGCCATTGTTATTTAATGTGTTTGTTAATGATATAGGTGTTGAGGAGGAAGAAAAGAAAATATTGTATGCTGATGACATGACAATACCAAATAGTGACCAAAATATGGAACAGCTTGAGAGAAGAGCATACATATCTGCAAATGTCACAGCTCAATGGCTGTTGGAAAATGAACTGGTTATAAATCTAAAAAAGACTATGTATTCAATGTTTAAAAACAAGGAAAAGGCTGTAGACATGGATTTAGATGTTGATAGAACAAGGCTGGAAGAAATAGAATCTGCTAGATTCTTAGTCATTCTTGTGGAGAATGAACTGAAATGGAAAAAACATATTAATAATGTCTGTAAGAAACTGAGCTCTGTCATATTCTTAATGATGCAGCTATCACAGTATTCAGACAAGAACCTTCTGTGTACAGTGTATCATGGACTTTTCGAACCATACTTACAGTATGGAGTGACTGTGTGGGGAAACTCAAACAAACAAGAGACAAAACGAGTGTTCACATTACAAAAAAAAAAAAGCAATTAGGACCATTTTAAGAAGAAAGACCTCTGAAACGTGCAGAAACTGTTTCAAGAATTTAGGTACCTTAACTTTTTCATCGTTGTATATATACAAAACAATAATGTTCATCAGAAAAGGTAGTGAGGACTGGATTACAAATACTAGTGTACACACCCACAATACAAGAAGGAAAAACGAAGTACGGAGCATACCCCACCGACTGGCAATGCTAGAAAAAGGACCCCATTACTCTGATATCAGACTACTAAGAAGTCTGCCCAAAAACCTGCAAAGATAGTGTACTTCACAATGACTTTCCAAAGAAACTTAAAGACTATCTCATTGAAAAAGAGTTTTACAGTGTTGCAGAATACTTATGCCATTAAATTTGTATATATTGTTATTCATTATCAGTGATGTAAAAATGTGAGCTAAAGGTGTAGAAAAATAAGTGATAATGAATTTTAATACTTTGATATGTCCTATATTACACGTACATTTACTGTACACAATGTAATCTTACAGGATCAAATAAAATTCGATTCAATTCAATTCAACACAGAAATGTCAGAATGAAGACAATGTGAAACAGTTATGGAAACATTGTCCGCAAGAAGCATTTTCAACAGAACATTATAATTTCTCCTGGGAAGATTATGAGCAAAAGATGGAAATTTGTTATGATTGAAGATGTTTATTGATATAAACTATTTTAGCAATGTGACTGCTTTCCTATTTATATTTACCTGAAATAAATAATTAATGCAATGACAAGCTGTTTTATTTCAATTTTTACTCTCCAGTCTGTATAAGGACGACAATCATGTGAAGATGAAATAGTGGTGTAAATGCTGTGGTGTGCTCACATTAATTTTGAGGGGGAGCTCAAAAAGTAGGTTACACATGATCATAGCAGTACAAGTAACTTTCATTGAATGCTTCACTACTGTTCAAAGTGACACAAGTACGTGACACTAGTTTTCAATGTAGTCACTATGTAGGTACATGATGAAAGACCCCTAAGATATCGTAAAGTTAATATTTATTCAAAAACAAAAAATGAAACAACAATTGACCAGAAGGATTGGCAAACACATTAATTATGAATGTGTGGTAAAGGCAGAGACAAAAGAAAAAACATTCATTCAGTTATTTGTACTGGTTTTTGTTTTTACACACACTGTCTCTCATACGTAGAAGGACGATGAAGATCTGAGATTTTAAGCTTGAAGTATTATGAGTTTTATGTATTGTATGTGTGCATGAATAATAGTATACTGAACAACAGTATCAAAAATTTTTTATTATTGAAGTGAAGTGAAGACCATATAAGGAGGATTTCCTTGATTATGACAAGTGTTGGTGTTCTCAGAGTCCACTGCCCACAACTTCAATTGAAATAAAAGTGAAGTCCGATAGAAAAAAAAATCAAATAAGCACACAACATTTCTAATAGCACAATTGCATTATATCCTACAAAAGTGTGTGTTAATATGAATATTCAACAATATTTAGTAATAGTAATATTTATTTTATATTTATTTATCTTTTGTATTACAACACAAATGGCGAACTGTGTGCTAGGACTTCAGGGCACCGGTTGTGTGTAGTATTTGTTAACAATTGTTATAGTAAGAAATTTCTACGACATTGTTATGAATCATAAAGACCAACTGTCTGTATTTTCTGTTTGCATGAGTCACAATGGGGAGCAAGTATTGCAAAAATGCAAAAATTGAGGAGAAATTTTGGAAAGGAATAAGAATTGGACTCAGATTACATAAAAATTTTCAGTAGTAAAATGTTTTGTTTGGCACAGCAAATGTAGGACGGCTACGCAAGTTGCTTGCATGGTTACACTTGGTAGCGTTTTTTTTGAAGTAGGCAGAAATCTTTTCCTCACTATTCCCTTCCTTGAATTTTATTGCGAAAAATTTACAGAAATTTTTCAGTGTGATACGCATTGTCAGTATAACATAAATAATTGTGACACAATAGTTTGCACATCATAATTGATATAAAACAGGCTTTGACATCACGTAAATTACAATTGTCAAGTACAGGGTTATTACAAATGATTGAAGTGATTTCACAGCTCTGCAATAACTTTATTATTTGAGATATTTTCACAATGCTTTGCACACACATACAAAAACTCAAAAAGTTTTTTTAGGCATTCACAAATGTTCGATACGTGCCCCTTTAATGATTCGGCAGACATCAAGCTGATAATCAAGTTCCTCCCACACTCGGCGCAGCATGTCCCCATCAATGAGTTCGAAAGCATCGTTGATGCGAGCTCGCAGTTCTGGCACGTTTCTTGGTAGAGGAGATTTAAACACTGAATCTTTCACATAACCCCACAGAAAGAAATCGCATGGGGTTAAGTCGGGAGAGTGTGGAGGCCATGACATGAACTGCTGATCATGATCTCCACCACGACCGATCCATCGGTTTTCCAATCTCCTGTTTAAGAAATGCCGAACATCATGATGGAAGTGCGGTGGAGCACCATCCTGTTGAAAGATGAAGTCGGCACTGTTGGTCTCCAGTTGTGGCATGAGCCACTTTTCCAGCATGTCCAGATACACGTGTCCTGGAACCTTTTTTTTTTTTTTCGCAGAAGAAAAAGGGGCCGTAAACTTTAAACCATGAGATTGCACAAAACACGTTAACTTTTGGTGAATTGCGAATTTGCTGCACGAATGCGTGAGGATTCTCTACTGCCCAGATTCGCAAATTGTGTCTGTTCACTTCACCATTAAGAAAAAATGTTGCTTCATCACTGAAAACAAGTTTCGCACTGAACGCATCCTCTTCCATGAGCTGTTGCAACTGCGCCGAAAATTCAAAGCGTTTGACTTTGTCATCGGGTGTCAGGGCTTGTAGCAGTTGTAAATGGTAAGGCTTCTGCTTTAGCCTTTTCCGTAAGATTTTCCAAACCATCAGCTGTGGTACGTTTAGCTCCCTGCTTGCTTTATTCGTCGACTTCCGCGGGCTACGCGTGAAACTCGCCCACACGCGTTCAACCGTTTCTTCGCTCACTGCAGGCTGACCCGTTGATTTGCCCTTACAGAGGCATCCAGAAGCTTTAAACTGCGCATACCATCGCTGAATGGAGTTAGCAGTTCGTGGATCTTTGTTTAACTTCGTCCTGAAGTGTCGTTGCACTGTTACGACTGACTGATGTGAGTGCATTTCAAGCACGACATACACTTTCTCGGTTCCTGTCGCCATTTTGTCTCACTGCGCTCTCGAGCGCTCTGGCGGCAGAAACCTGAAGTGCGCCTTCAACCGAACAAAACTTTATGAGTTTTTCTACTTATCTGTAGTGTGTCGTGACCATATGTCAATGAATGGAGCTACAGTGAATTTATGAAATCGCTTCAATCATTTGTAATAGCCCTGTATAATAATTAGCATATGAAATTTTAACATTTCTGTGAAATTTATATTTTTTGCATATTCATACAACATGGCCCCGAAAAATATATGCTCATTGTTAATAGCAATAGCGAAAATGTCATCAGCCAAGATGGTGTAGAATTTCATGATCAAACAATTGAAGTTCAGGCACCATGCATACCTACTGCAGAAAGTTTAAATATATCATAAATGAGTGTCATAGGAGTGACAAATGATAGTGACACTCCACAGCAGAACAACCTAGATGACACAATGTTTACAATTGATGAGGCAATGTCATGCATCTCCCAGAGTGACATACTGCTCATGAATGAAACATTGGAGAACAATTCCAATATGAATTTTGACAACTTGTTACAAACACCACTTGGTCACAATACAAACATTAACTTGGGAAGTACAGCTGACAGCAACAACAGTAGTACAAGTGAAGCACAGCTACGGCAGTTACTATCTAACATAAATGTGAAATCTAATGATATGTAACACTATATGAACACCAATTTCAGTAATTTCACACAAGATATGAACATGGTAAAACAGCAACAAAACACTGTTACACAAGATCTAAACGCAATGAAGCAGGAACATAAACAAGTATTCAAGGATCTACAAGACATGGTCTCTAAGAAATTTGATGACTTAGCCAAAAGATTTCGCACTGAAATTGATGAAAAATTGAAGGATAAAAAAACACAGGTAAAGCTTGAAGTACTTTCTGGAGTTAACAGTAACATTATGGAGTTAAAACAGAAGATAGATTCTTTTAATGACCATCACGGTCTAGTAGAGCCACAGATAAAGAAAATCAGTGACCCAAACAGAAACACTGAAGCCACACAAAATCACTTGGTTTCGACAGTAAAAAAGGTAACCACTGTCATTAACAAACTAAATAAAGGCTAAGAAAGTGTATCTCTAGCTGTAGAAGAGCTTACTTTAAGAGTAGCAACATTAGAAGGTGATTCAGCATGTGCTAAGAAGGAGAGGCAGGATCAATGAAAATCTAAGTGATATCATTAGTGAAGCTGAAGCAGGTACGTTAGATGAAGTAATACCATTGAAGAGAAGTTAGTAACCAATTGTAAGATATCCACAGATGTAATAGAAATGGCTATTCAGAAAAAAGAAAATGAAATCATGAACAAGGTAAACATTAATCTACAAGCTGCAGAAGATAGGATCCACAATCTTTTAGAAGAAATTATTACAGGATCTCAAAATATGCATGTAAATAATACACAGGCTACAGTGAACAAACCACAACCTGTCAGTATTTATCCACAAATTGTCATGAGTCCCACAGCAGGTAGCAGTGACAGTTGTAGAGTGCAAAATGTAAACATACCCACAACTCTAATACCTGAATAATTACAAGCCAGAATTACAGGTAACTACAATAACATCATAAATATGACCTAAAATGTCATGTGTCTATCAACTATTTTTGCAGACAAAGGTTTGCTAAGACATCGGCAGTTTCCTACATTCACTACCAAAGGTAAAAGAATGAATCCCGTAGTATTTATCAGTGCTTTTCATCATGTATTTCTAAGCAACTGGACGGAAGCACAGAAAATTAGATTTGTTATGGGATACAAGCAAGGTGATGTGCTTTTATAGGCAACTTATATCCAATCTGAACAAGCTTTCCTCGACAAATACTGGTCTGAGGCAATGCCAACACAAAGCTATTTCAAAACAGTCTTATCCATCCTAGTATCAAACTGTATAGTGCCTTGCCAGATACCATTAAACACATACAAAACATTGGTCACTTCAAATCTAAATTGAAGTTGTACTTGGTTGATCACTGATTTTACACAGTAAATGAATATCCACAAAAATAAATTTTTCTATGTTAACTCAATGTAGTCTCATACAGAAGAACATTTGTATATTATCTCTCTCTATATATATAGTGCAACAACATTTATTTAAGTATTCACCATTAATTGATATATTAATGTGTGTTATTATGTACGAACATATATTATATGTAAAATTGTTAACATTGACATAAAGATCCAAATATCTCTTGCACATTGTGCAGCTGTAGATGAAAATGGATCAATAAATAAATCAAAATAAATCAAACAATGGAAAATCCAGGATGGAATGTAACAATACGAGAGAAGGAATGTTGCTACTCACCATATAGCAGATTCACACAATCATAGCTTTCGGCCATTAAGGCCTTTGTCAGCAGTACACACACACACACACACACACACACACACACACACACACACACACACACACTCTCTCTCTCTCTCTCTCTCTCTCTCTCTCTCTCTTTCACACACACACACACACACACACGCACGCAAGTGCAACTTACACACACATCTGCTGTCTCAGAGAGCTGAAACTACACTGCCCAGTGTAGTTTCAGCTCTCTGAGACTGCAGATGTGTGTGCAAGTTGTGCCTGCATATGTGTGTGTGTGTGTGTGTGTGTGTGTGTGTGTGTGTGTGTGTGTATGTGTGTGTGTGTGTGTGTGTGTGTGTATAAAGGCCTTAATGGCCGAAAGCTATGATTGTGTGAATCTTTTTATTGTGCCTATCGCAGCTCAGCATCTTCAAAATAAATCAAGAAAGACTCAGCTGTGACATTTTCAACCAAGCACCATTCAATGGTGGATGGATAACTTGAAAAATACATGAAGAAGACACGCTACTGGATGAACACAATATCACAGGTAGACATGTTAAAAATTTTGAAAAGTCATTAACCATTGCACATTAGAGAAAAATTAGTCACAATGCCAGAGCACAACACTGAATATTTTCTGTCATTGCTTGATTCTATCAACTTAATCTACGAGGAAAGACCTGTACCCAATAGAGCAACAGAAAATCAGTCACAACAACAACATAGCTACATAAATCAGTCAGTAAAATGTGATGTAAACACACAGGAAGAATGGTACACACAGCAGCAAAATTATGTACCCAGAGGTAACGAGTACGGTAACAGGAATGGAAAAAACGAAAAATTTTTAAAAAAATATTCAAAACAGCAGGGGTAATTTCAATGCATGAGTGAATTACAATTCACCATCACAAGGCCCTATGCCGAACATGAATACTAAACAGCCATGGGAAAAACGAGAGGCAGTAAGGGAGAGTTCAATCATATGATTAAATGGGGAACTATAGAACCTTCATTTTCACTCTATTGTAGTCCAATATTACCAGTAAGCAAATGATATGGTTCTGTAAGATTAGTTCTCAATGCTAGGGGTATCAATACGTTTATAGTACCAGTACACATGACACCAGACAACTTGGACAAACTGCTTCTAAAGTTTTAAAATACAAAATATTCCGGTATACTCAGTCTCAAAATGTACTACTGGCAAATAAAGCTCCACGAAGAAAGTTGAAAATATACAGCATTTATTTGTGGTGGCAGAAGTTACGAATTCCATGTTCTACCTTCTGGACTGAACATTAGTGCAGGAGTGTTTATATCTGCATAGGACAAGGTTTTAGGACCAGAATTGCTTATCAAAGTGACTGTTTATGTAGACGACATGTTAACAGCTACACCCACTTGGTTGGAACCTATCAGCCTCATTGGACACATGCTTCAATGATTTACAGATTACAGAGTAACATCCAATTTTAAAAAAGTCTAGTTTTGGTAAGGAGCAAGTCAAATATTTAGGACATATTGTGTCAGAACAAGGAATATTACCTGATCCAAAAAAACTTGATGTCATATGCAATTGTCCAGCTCCAAGGAATAAAAAACAAATAAAAGCAGTTTTAGGACTAGCTTCATTTTTTCATAAGTTCGTTCCAAAACAACTGATGAACAGTGATGCATCACTGAACTTGTTATGAAAAAATAGGCTTTTGTTACGGGATGATATGTGTCAGAAAGCATTAGTCAATGCAAACATTCTTAGCCACCCTGATATGTCCAAGGATTTTTGTCTAAGCACAGATGCCTCATCTCAAGGGCTGGGGGGCATTCTTGTTTCAGATACAAGAGGAAGAAGGTAAAGAAGTACCCAAGGTCATCAGTTTTGATAGTCACACATTATCAGAAGCAAAAAGATCTTTCTCTGTGTCATAATTGGGAAGTTTAGCTGTAATATGGGCATTTAAAAAGTTTGAATATTTTTTGTGGGTCAAGAATACCAAAGTTTACTGTGACCATCAGTCACTGTCATTTCTTTTAACATGTAAACTGTTAGACCATTGATTAGCTAGGTGGTGTCTATATTTACAAGAATTCAATTTCAAGATCATTTACATTAAAGGAAGTCAGAACGTTATTGCAGATGCCTTGTCCTAGTTCCATAAGGTTTAGAGGAATTTGGTTAATTAACAGAGAAGTATGCAGAACTCAGAACATTATTAATGCAAAGTACAACACAACAGTCTGATTACAATAAGTTTTGTAAGCAAATTACAATTATACAACAGCAAGATCGTGGATGGAGTAAAGTCATGCAAAACCTTAAGCAAGATAAAGGTAAAAAGGTAAGTAAATGGTATCAAGAGTACAAGGGTTTTGTTTCATAGAAAACAATAAAAATCTGATCAATGTGGTGTGTGTGTATTCCTGAAGATTATATCGATGAATTTATAAGACACACACATAGGTGCTTTATGGAGTAGGCAAATGTGTTGAAAAAATTGCAACACATAGTTACTTTCTGAATTTGAGAAGGCAAGACCTACAGATATTAAGAAAGTGTGCAATATGTCAAAAATCAAAACAGTCCAATGTGTCAAAATATACTGAGCTACACACAATATTCACAAAAAAACCCTTTATATATAGTATCCCTGGACATAACTGGTCCATATCCAAGAAGTAAAGGAGGAGTGAGATATTTAGTAGCGCAATATGATATTTTCTCGAAACATATGAAAATGTATGCCATTAAAAATGCAACAGCCGCAAATATCAGAAAAAGAATTGAGGGAGACTATTTGAGAAGAGTAGGTAAACCAAAGGTACTACTAACTGATAATGCTTCATATTTCATTGGGCAAAAAGTGTAAACAATTTATGATCACACAGAGCATGAAGCACATATTAGTAAGCCTTTTCACCCAGAAGCAAGTACAGTGGAATGAGTCTTTAAAGAATTTAACTGGTTTATTAGGACATACACCCTTCACAAACACACCCGATGAGTAGAATACATAACTCCTTTCATGCAAGTTGTCAATAACCTTCCACATTCTTCAACAGGTTTCACATCTAACGAATTGATGTTCCAGACAAAACAAACGAATGAGTGGGAGTTGCCCGTACCAAAAGTAACCACTACAGAAATGACACTGTAAGACAAAATCAAACAAACCATGGTTACACTAGAAAACAGGGCCAAGTATAGAAGGAAAATTTATAACAGGAAACTGAAATGTCTTACACAGTTTTTTGAAAGGCAACCAGTCCTCTTACAGACACACCCTAAACCGGCAAAATTTGGCTATCTGAATAAGTGGCAATTACTATATTCAGGACCATATATAATTTTCAAAATACCATACCCTGGTACATACAGAATAGCCTATGAGAAAACAGGGAGAGACAGGGGTCTCCACCCTCACAAAGATATAAAAGCCTTTATAGAACGATGAAGCGTGGTAACATTTTTTCTTTTTTTTTTTTTTTTTTATCATAAGATAATTGTAAATAGAGTACATAATTCTAAGAATAATTTTTCTTCTGGAGTGTATTTTAAGATAAAGTAATGTTTATATGCATAAGTAATTCTTTTTATTTGTACAGGTAGGCATAAAAATTAACAGTAATGAGAAGGAATACACTGCTTCATACGAAGTGAAAGTATAAACAAAATTAATGTAGGGGCTCAACTGTCTGCACTTGACAATCAGCAGGAGAGGAGACATTGACCTGTGCACACCCACATGTGTGACAGACCGGTAGAAGGAACCGAAATAGGAATGCAATGTTGTTGTTGTTGTTGTGGTCTTCAGTCCTGAGACTGGTTTGATGCAGCTCTCCATGCTACTCTATCCTGTGCAAGCTTTTTCATCTCCCAGTACCTACTGCAACCTACATCCTTCTGAATCTGCTTAGTGTATTCATCTCTTGGTCTCCCTTTACGATTTTTACCCTCCACGCTGCCCTCCAATACTAAATTGGTGATCCCTTGATGCCTCAGAACATGTCCTACCAACCGATCCCTTCTTCTGGTCAAGTTGTGCCACAAACTTCTCTTCTCCCCAATCCTATTCAATACTTCCTCATTAGTTATGTGATCTACCCATCTAATCTTCAGCATTCTTCTGTAGCACCACATTTCAAAAGCTTCTATTCTCTTCTTGTCCAAACTATTTATCGTCCATGTTTCACTTCCATACATGGCTACACTCCATACGAATACTTTCAGAAATGACTTCCTGACACTTAAATCAATACTGGATGTTAACAAATTTCTCTTCTTCAGAAACGCTTTCCTTGCCATTGCCAGCCTACATTTTATATCCTCTCTACTTCGACCATCATCAGTTATTTTGCTCCCCAAATAGCAAAACTCCTTTACTACTTTAAGTGCCTCATTTCCTAATCTAATTCCCTCAGCATCACCCGACTTAATTAGACTACATTCCATTACCCTTGTTTTGCTTTTGTTGATGTTCATCTTATATCCTCCTTTCAAGACACTGTCCATTCCATTCAACTGCTCTTCCAAGTCCTTTGCTGTCTCTGACAGAATTACAATGTCATCGGCGAACCTCAAAGTTTTTATTTCTTCTCCATGAATTTTAATACCTACTCCGAATTTTTCTTTTGTTTCCTTTACTGCTTGCTCAATATACACATTGAACAACATCGGGGAGAGGCTACAACCCTGTCTTACTCCCTTCCCAACCACTGCTTCCCTTTCATGTCCCTCGACTCTTATAACTGCCATCTGGTTTCTGTACAAATTGTAAATAGCCTTTCGCTCCCTGTATTTTACCCCTGCCACCTTTAGAATTTGAAAGAGAGTATTCCAGTCAACATTGTCAAAAGCTTTCTCTAAGTCTACAAATGCTAGAAACGTAGGTTTGCCTTTCCTTAATCTTTCTTCTAAGATAAGCAATGTACCCAACCTAAATACAAAGTAAACAGAAATACTACGCAAATACATCTACTGTCTATGAACCAAGGAACCTATTGATATATGCACACAGAGATTTAATTAAATACTAAGCTATGTACAACATATTTACAACCAAAAGGAAGCATAATGAAAAACTTTATAGGACATGTAAGCTAAGGACTAATGGCACAATACCATGAGAAATGTCAAATAATTTTCTTTGCAGAGTAAATGGCGATAATGGGTAAGAAAATAATCGAATGTTTATGAATTTAAACAAACTATGGAAATATCTGTGGATGTATGCAATGACCACATTTATCAGTGGCCACTGAGCTACATAATGCAATTAGTTTTAAGTTAGTTTCAAGTTTTTATCTTTCAGTGACCAGTGCATCGTCACAGTGCAGAAGAAGAGAATTACGTCAAGAGTAGCAAGTACCAAATGAAGAAATTGGCCATACCTCAAGTAAACAATTTAGTTATAAGGATATTTATACAAAGGTCGTAAGGCAAATGAAAAATGAAATATACATTGTTGCAGTGTGTCTCTGTGACAATTATCAATACCTATTCACTGCAGGGTACACATAAATATTTAGGTGTGAAATTTTACAAAAACCACTTAACTTTTATCGTGTCACATGAAAGCTTCAATAATGACATTTCAAGGTATTTTAAAAAGATAAGCCTACGATGGTTAAAACATCAGATTTCACACTAACCTACATGTGAATTGAAGTAAACAGCACTAACACATGAAGAAACAACATGATACTACATGGGTGATTGGTTGGTACACATTATTTCAATGAAGCAAATGTTCCTTGGCAAATAGTCCATCATTCTACGAGTAACATTTCCTCATAAATCCTTGAACCAGTAGATAAGCATTTCCTTTCTTCCCTCTCAAACAAGGAGGAGGGGCCAAGCACAGTTAGATCAGCAATGAATGATGATTAAGTCCTATTTCCAATGCTTTCCTCCCTCTTCTATCCAAGGAAGAAATGAGTTCCCATAAGTGATAAAAGCCTATCTATAAAATGAAGTATTAAAGTATCATATGCTTGTATTGTGTTGTAATAATGTGATATGTAATTAATTTGTATATGTGATGTGAACGAAGATAAGACAAAGCTAACAAACTGTAGTCACAGAACCCAGTTAATGAAAAATTTATGACATTTTAAAACTTAAGAAATTTATGTTCATAGTATAAGCAATGGATGGACTCTCAGCCATAGGTATAATCTATCATGTTATGTATATTGTTGTAGTTCAATACTTGTATGAATTTTCATTGGAAATCAAACTCTATAAGAAGAAATGAAATTTGAAGACAAGCAATTTATACAACGTTTTGGACAGCTATATGTGTCTTTCAAAAAGTGGACAGTCAAGTGTGGTGACATGAACATGCATGTGCAATGAAATAACTTCTGAGTCTTGTGGCTCACAATGTTTGACACTTTAACAAGTGAACTATAGTTGTTCGAGCAGATACGGATGCTGTTGGTCAGGGTTCTCTCCACTGAAAATGCGAGTATGAAGGGTAATAATAATGCCTGGGCTATAAAAATGGATGTCTTCTGCCACTGCATCAGATTGTGAACAATAAGTGCACACCCACTACACCCAGAATGAAGACAATGTTGTTGTTGTGGTCATCAGTCCAGAGACTGGTTTGATGCAGCTCTCCATGCTACACGATCCTGTGCAAGCTTCTTCATCTCCCAGTACCTAAAGCAACCTACATCCTTCTGAATCTGCTTAGTGTATCCATCCCTTGGTCTCCCTCTACGATTTTTACCCTCCACGCTGCCCTCCAATACTAAATCAGTAATCCCTTGATGCCTCAGAATATGCCCTACAAACAATCCCTACTTCTAGTCAAGTTGCGCCACAAATTTCTCTTCTCTCCAATTCTATTCAGTACCTCCTCATTAGTTATGTGATCTACCCATCTAATCTTTAGCATTCTTCTGTAGCACCACACTTCGAAAGCTTCTATTCTCTTCTTATCTAAACTATTTATCGTCCACATTTCACTTCCATACATGGCTACACACCATACAAATAATTTCAGAAACGACTTCCTGACACTTAAGTCTATACTCAATGTTAACAAATTTCTCTCCTTGAGAAACGCTTTCCTTGCCATTGCCAGTCTACGTTTTATATCCTCTCTACTTCAACCATCATCAGTTATTTTGCTCCCCAAATAGCAAAACTCATACACTACTTTAAGCATCCCATTACCTAATCTAATTCCAGCAGCATCATCTGGTTTAATTCAACTACATACCATTATCCTCATTTTGCTTTTGTTGATGTTCATCTTATATCCTCCTTTTAAGACACTGTCCATTCCGTTCAGCTGCTCTTCCAGGTCCTTTGCTCTGTCTGACAGAATTACAATGTCATCGGTGAACCTCAAAGTTTTTATTTCTTCTCCATGATTTTAATTTCTACTCCGAACTTTTCTTTTGTTTCCTTCACTGCTTGCTCAATATACAGATTGAATAACATCGGGGATAGGCTACAACCCTGTCTCACTCCCTTCCCAACCTCTGCTTCCCTTTCCTGCCCTCGACCCTTATAACTGCCATCTGGTTTCTGTACAAATTGTAAATAGCCTTTTGATCCCTGTATTTTACCCCTGCCACCTTCAGAATTTGAAGGAGAGTATTCCAGTTAACATTGTCAAAAGCTTTCTCCAAGTCTACAAATGCTAGAAACATTGGTTTGCCTATCCTTAATCTATTTTCTAAGATAAGTCATAGGGTCAGTATTGCCTCATGTGTTTCAACATTTCTATGGAATCCAAACTGATCTTCCCTGAGGTTGGCTTCTACCAGTTTTTCCATTCGTCTGTAAAGAATTCATGTTAGTATTTTGCAGCTGTGGCTTATTAAACTGATAGTTCGGTAATTTTCACATCTGTCAACACCTGCTTTCTTTGGGATTGTAATTATATATTCTTCTTCAAGTCTGAGGGTATTTCACCTGTATCATATATCTTGCTCACCAGGTGGTAGAGTTTTGTTAGGCCTGGCTCTCCCAAGGCTGTCAGTAGTTCTAATGGAATACTGTCTACTCCTGGGGCCTTGTTTCGACTTAGGTTTTTCAGTGCTCTGTCAAGCTCTTCAAGCAGTATCATATCTCCTATTTCATCTTCATCTACATTTTCTTCCATTTCTATAATATTGTCCTAAAGAACATCGCCGTTGTATAGACCCTCTATATACTCCTTCCACCTTTCTGCTTTCCCTTCTTCGCTTTGAACGGGGTTTCCATCTAAGCTTTTGATATTCATGCAAGTGGTCCTTTGTTCTCCAAAGGTCTCTTTAATTTGCCTATAGGCGGTATCTATCATACATGTAGTGATATATGTCTCTAACTCCTTATATTTGTCCTCTAGCCGTCCTTGTTTAGCCACTTTGCACTTGCTGTCGATCTCATTTTTGAGAGGTTTGTATTTCTTTTTGCCTGCTTCATTTACTGCATTTTTGTATTTTCTCCTTTCATCAATTAAATTCAATATTTCTTCTGTTACCCAAGGATTTCTGCTAGCCCTCATCTTTTTACCTACTTGATCCTCTGCTACCTTCACTATTTCATCTCTGAAAGCTACCCATTCTTCTTCTACTGTATTTCTTTCCCACAGTCTTGTCAATCGTTCTCTAATGCTCTCCCTGAAGCTCTCTACAACCTCTGGTTCTTTCATTTTATCCAGGTCCCATCCCCTCAAACTCCCACCTTTTTGCAGTTTTTTCAGTTTTAATCTACAGTTCATAACCAATAGATTGTGGTCAGAGTCGACATCTGCCCATGGAAATGTCTTACAATTTAAAACCTGGAACCTACATCTCTGTCTTACCATTATATAATCTATCTGAAACCTTCCAGTATCTCCAGGTTTCTTCCATATAAACAACATTCTTTTATGATTCTTGAATCAAGTGTTAGCTATGATTAAGTTATGCTCTGTGCAAAATTCTACCAGGCAGCTTCCTCTTTCATTCCTTACTCCCATTCAATATTCACCTACCATGTTTCCTTCTATTCCTTTTCCTACTATCGAGTTCCAGACTATTAAATTTTTGTCTCCCTTCACTATCTGAATTATTTCTTCTATCTCATCATACATTTCATCAATCTCTTCATCATCTGTGGAGCTAGTTGCCATATAAACTTGTACTACTGTGGTAAGTGTGGGATTCGTATCTGTCTTGGCCATAGCAATGCACTGTAGTTGTTTACCCACATTGCTATTTTCCTATTCATTATTAAACCTACTCCTGCATTACCCCTATTTCATTTTGTATTTATAACCCTGTATTCACCTGACCAGCAGTCTTGTTCCTTCTGCCCCCGAACTTCACTAATTCCCACTATATGTAACTGTAACCTATCCATTTCCCTTTTTAAATTTTATAACCTACCTGCCTGATTAAGGGATCTGACATTCCGTGCTCCGATCCGTATAAAGCCAGTTTTCTTTCTCCTGATAACAACATTCTCCTGAGTAGGCCCCACCCGGAGATACAAATGGGGGACTATTTTACCTCTGGAATATTTTACCCAAGAGGACGCCATCATCATTTGACGAGAAACTTCCTGGCAGATTAAAACTGTGTGCCCGACCAAGACTCGAACTCGGGACCTTTGCCTTTCGCGGGCAAGTGCTCTACCATCTGAGATACCGAAGCACAACTCACACCCGGTACTCACAGCTTTACTTCTGCCAGTGTCTCGTCTCCTACCTTCCAAACTTTACAGAAGCTCTTCTGTGAACCTTGCAGAACTAGCACTCCTGAAAGAAAGGATACTGCGGAGACATGGCTTAGTCACAGCCTGAGGGATGTTTCCAGAATGAGATTTTCACTCTGCAGTGGAGTGTGCGCTGATATGAAACTTCCTGGCAGATTAAAACTGTGTGCCCGACCGAGACTCGAACTCGGGACATTTGCCTTTCGCGGGCAAGTGCTCTACCATCTGAGCTACCAAAGCACGACTCATGCCTGGTACTCACAGCTTTACTTCTGCCAGTATCTCGTCTCCTACCTTCCAAACTTTACAGAAGCTCTTCTGCGAACCTTGCAGAACTAGCACTCCTGAAAGAAAGGATACTGCGGAGACATGGCTTAGCCACAGCCTGGGGGATGTTTCCAGAATGAGATTTTCACTCTGCAGTGGAGTGTGTGCTGATATGAAACTTCCTGGCAGACCATACAGTGAAGCTGCATGCCCTCAGGAAAAATTACGGTTGTAGTTTCCCCTTGCTTTCAGCTGTTCGCAGTACCAGCACAGCAAGGCTGTTTTGGGTAGTGTTACAAGGCCAGATCAGTCAATCATCCAGACTGTTGCCCCTGCAACTACTGAAAAGGCTGCTGCCCCTCTTCAGGAACCACACGTTTGTTCTGGCGTCTCAACAGATACCCCTCTGTTGTGGTTGTACCTACGGTACGGCCATCTGTATCGCTGAGGCACGCAAGCCTCCCCACCAATGGCAAGGTCCATGGTTCATGAAGACAAATGCCATGGCATATCTTTGATATGTGACATTCAGATGAAGAAAAAAAAGAAACTGTACATCTCCATATTATGTCATTATTTGCACATTTTTTTGTTTTTACATTCTCTCTCTCATTTGTAGATGGTTGGTTGGTTTAAAAGAAGTGAAAGGGGGGGGGGGGATGGACCACACTGTGAGGTCATCAGTTCCTTGTTCCTGGTAAAATAATTACAGAAGGGAAAGAAGAAAAGAAAGGAGACAGCACAATAACAGGAGAAAGGAAGAACTAGAAGAATGACAGAAGGACAACCAACACTACCGTGGACGAAAGCCACAGAGAGAAGCAAGATACAGGTAGAAGGTGTAAAAACGAGAGAGCAGATGACCGTGGCTGGCCAACCACAAGAATAAAAAGGAAAAGCCAGTCACTCTGCGACACATTAAAACATCCCCCATCCCCACTAAAAGCATTAGAGTGGAGAACACAAAGAGACAAAGGACATGCACTTAAATTTATATGGAATGATAAAACCCACAGTCATATATAAAATGTAAAACTAAATTAGCCGATGAGGTGTTGTCAGCTAAAATTAAGGGCAACGAGTCTGGTAACTGAAGAGTCCATCGCAGGGCAGCCAAAGAAGGACAGCTCACTAAGATACAGGTCTCTGTCAGCCGGGCATCGGACTGACACTGAGGTGGGCCATCACAGCACAGTAGGTAGCTGTGTGTCAACCAAGAATGGCCAATGCGGAGCCGGCAGAGGACCACAGAGTCCCTGCGGGAGACCCACGTGGAGGACTGCCACACATTCGTAGCCTCCTTAATGGCACACAGTTTGTTGTGGGTGCTGAGGTTATGACATTTCATCTCCCAAAGCTACAAAACCTTGTGGCGGTGTATTGAACGCAGGTCAGTTGCAGAGAAGCCCATCTCCATATGCGGTTTCCGCATAACTTCTTTGAACAGCCTGTCGACAAATTCGTTGTCTGGGATTCTGATGTGACCTGGGGTCCACACAAACACCACTGTATGTCTGGACCGTTCCAGGGCATAGATGAACTCCTGGATGGTCGCTACCAAAGGATGACAAGGGTAGCACTCATTGATAGCTTATAGGCCACTCAAGGAGTCAGTACACAGAAGAAACAACTCCCCAGGGCATGAACGGATCTGCTCACGAGCACGAGATGTAGCCACCAGCTCAGCAGTGAGTACACTGCAGCAATCGAGCAAGGAATGCTGTTGATATTGTGGGGCGGCGAATAATTTTGTAAAAATATAATTTGCTGTATAAATGCTTGCATGTTGAATCAGTTTTTGGCTTTTAGAATGTTGTTAATGCTGTCTTTCGCCGTTCTCAACACTGGCTCTCTATTTACTTTTTAGCACCCAGAAAGTGATTTAACAAAACGTGAAGCCTGTAAATAGAGTTCCTAGTGCCCACTTCATCTGAGAATACCATTATAGCTGCAGCTTATAGCTCTGAGGAATTAGGAGATTGTCCGGGATTTCTAATCAAAAAACGATTTTCCAAAATAGTTGAGTATATTCTGAAATTCACTGATAAAAAACACAAGTATCCCTACAACCTAACTAACAGAGCAGTTCAGAGTCTAATGCGCCGATGCAACTATAAATGTCAGAATTAAATGTTAAAAAGAATGCTCGCCATAATTTGATGAAAGTAATTCATCAAACGCCACGCTAAATAATTGGTAGAATGTCTGTCCCGCGACGGCACGTGAAAATACGACAATATGCAAACTGAAGCTAGATAATGAAAATCATCCCAGAATTAACCCTTCACTTGAAATGATTTCATGGTTCCGCGTATCTCTAGTAACTTAATACGGCACCCGAGGCTGTTTGTAGCAGTGATACCTATGCGACGCGACTCCCGACACAGATGGCATGTTATGCAGCGTCTGGAGAGAACTGGGGCCTTGCTTCCTCGTGCAACATTCTTATATATAAAGCCGCGGTGCAGACGGCTAAGGGAACGCCTGATCAAATCGGCTCTCCCGACTAGCCGCTGGGCAGGTAACGCACCACTTCAAGTTACATAATAATTTATAGCTTCTTTTGCTGATGGCCGATGAAGCTCTTAATTTAAACGTGCATTCAGCACGCAGGTAAGTATTGATAATAAAATTTTGACGTGGCTAAGTTAAATATTTTGGGCGAGAGAATTAATTAAATTACACTGCACGCAGTAGATGAGCTCTGAACTGGCCCTTTTGAGACCCGCTATCGCTATAATTTTATAGGTATTCAAAAGAAACTTTTCATATCTTCATAGTCATAGCGGACCTCCAACCTATTTAAATCTAAACATCCTAGCCTTATTTATTAGCCTACTTAATCTATCTTGCTTCCTTCACTTTTGAGATGAAAACCAGAAAATCATGAATTTCCACTAAAATCTTAATTTGTGAAATCCAAAGTACTGTTTTTATTAAATCATTATGAAAGATGAATCTAAATATAAATTTTGAAGTCTCTAGCTCTTTTCTGTTGCGCCAAAGATTTTTTCAGAAAAACGTCCAAATTTCGAAAATGGCTGAAGTTATCGAACTGATATTTAACACACATTAATTTAGTATTATTCCTGACATGCTAGAAAAGTTTTAGGTCATTTGCTTGATTTTTAAGGTATTGCGCAACATTTATGATGTCAGAGCTAGTTACAGCAGACTGGCTGGCACACAATGGAAACTGATGTGAATTTACTACAGCATGAGTAGGCTGCTTCCCTACATCACCCTCTACTTAAATTTTTTGTTTATGAATGTTAATGAATGAAAAAAAAAATTAATTACAAAAAGGGAAGCAAGAGTACAGTTTAAATCCCTATGAAAAATCAAAATTGAAATATAAACATGTAGAAACATTAAAGAAAACTGATTACCTAAATTAATTATTTAAATTGTGGGCAGGTTCACTGCCTTTTAAACAACGTCATTACTCAAAATTTTAAGCAAAGTCAATGAAATATTTTGGCATACATATTGCCTTAGACAAACAAACACATACAAATTGAAAAATTATGAAAATCTTAGACCCATTAAATACATTAAATACATTTTTACATACACAAATTCAAAGAAAATAACATGATACATAACCAGATGATTATCTCTTAGCAGTCTTTTCTAAACCTGAAAGAAAAGTTCACAAATTATTTTTACACACGTGGTTGTAGCCGCTTTGGCTGGCGTCCTACTCTTCCATTCACAAGGGTAGAGGAGGGGAAGTTGCTATGGTGTGCGTCCTTCACGTTCTCTCTAAATTACATGGGGGAAAGGGGAGGGGTCACTGTGAGTTGTGTCCAAGTCACTCCACGCTTTCACGCAGCTACCAGGCTGCCATTATCTGGTTTGTCCTGTAGAACAAACAAAAAGAGTGCCTCAGACTCTGTTCACTTAATATCTATGGGCGGGTCACAATGAAATGGGGATATATACATTTTATCCTTCAATATTTTGCTGGAACAAAGTTAACAGAACTTTTCCAATTTTACTCTCGTGGTTACTTAATTGTCATAAAATCGGTAAACAAATGGCTCGAAACGCCGTTAGTCACGTACTAGAGAAAATCTATGCTCAAGGCATACAATCATGAATCCTATTTAACATCAATTTATTATTTCTGGGCCGGAACACTGAACCAATGCTCGGTACATTCCTGATACATTTGTATTTTAAGCACTTAACTGACTCATCTTTGATTACCTTATTCTTAGAGATAGTATGAGTATGATTAGTGGTTGTTTTCTCAGCTTCTTTGTACATGTGAGTAACTTTTGGTAATAGTACAGTTGTGAGTGTTCAAAACACACTACGTTTAGTTGACTACTAAATCCACTTATTGGTCCTCTGCTGTTGTCAGTTCCACATCTGCAATTAGGTACTTACTTACTTTGAAGTGTATTTATGCTGAGCTAAAATAATGTTTCACGTCTGTCAGTATGTTATTTATTTATTTTGCTAGTGTATGTACTTATTTAACACTCACTCTATTAATATTTAAAGCATAGGATAGCACATTTATTTCATATTCGTAGTGTATTGCAGCTGATTAGTTTGCTCACGTGGCAATCCATTTCCACTCGATCGGACGCTGAAACCTCAGGTAGTCTCTCTCAGACCTACCACTAAAGTGCATTAAGTAATTATGGACGAGCGTAATGCTAAATTCCTTAAACCTATAGGACACCATGAGCTGCTCTGTCTCATCTAACATAAGGGTACCTATGGTCGCATTCACGCCTCCAACTCATAACCTCAATATGTGTAGGTGTATCCTGTCACACACTACACTAAAATAATGGCCAGCTCCAACCTTATAAATACTTCAGGGACGTGTCCTTCATGTCTCAACCACAAACACTGCTTAATTCTATTACACTGCCTTTCCTTGCTACACCAGGTGAGTTTAATCTTACAACTTATCTGCATATTTTTCCTAACACTAAGCAATCTCTTTTACTATTTCTTAGTTAGCTCTAATGCATACACTATGTTTCACTACCACTTCAGATCCTGCTTGTACATGAATTCATATATCTTTTTAAATTACTGTTGGTGGACCATTTCCAATAAAACAAAACTTTGTAGTTACTATATTACCTGGGTTCTATACATACTTGTTACTCAAATACATTTTATATCTTAATTACGTCATACTTCTCTATTGTTTGTCACTATTAGGTTTGTCACATTAGGTATTTTTCTTCACTAATCGGTAGATAGAATGGTTACATAACTCATGGCTTGATAGCCATGACAGAAAATTTTCATGTCTGGAAAGAAGAGGTCGAAATTTTTGTGGATAGGAAAGATGAAGAATGAGTGAGACCTGAAATGGAAAGAAGATCTCACACAGCTGGGACTGCACAGCTGCCACACTGTGTAGAGGTTACAGAACAACCTCCTCCCTACAGCATTCATGAGCTTAATGCTGGCTTGATAGTCATAACGGAAAATTTTAGTATTTGAAAGAAAAGGTCGAAATTTTTGAGGACAGGAAAGAGGAAGAATGAGTGAGACCTGAAAGGGAAAGAAGATCTCACACAGCTGGGACTGCTCAGCTGCCACACTGTGTAGAGGTTACAGAACAACCTCCTCCCTACAGCATTCATTGGTTTAATGCTGTATTGATAACCATACCGGAAAATTTAATGTATGAAAGAAGAGGTCGAAATTTTTGAGGACAGGAAAGAGGAAGAATGAGTGAGACCTGAAAGGGAAAGAAGATCTCACACAGCTGGGACTGCACAGCTGCCACACTGTGTAGAGGTTACAGAACAACCTCCTCCCTACAGCATTCATTCATAACCTTTGACCACGCCACGTAGATCTGAAAATACTTTATGATGCCTTTTTATAACCTGTCTCAGTTCTTCCTTCTGATTGGCTGAAATCTTATCGATTTCCTGCAATTTAGCTTCTATTTTGTCTAAAATAATTGCTTCTTCTTCTTCTTCTTCTTCTGTGTTCAGCTTATTGTTACTAAGATTAACACCTTCGTCCCAATATCTCCTATTTTTCAGAACTCGTATAGGCAGCTCCCAAGTTTCATCATCAGTTACTACATGTTTATCACTAAAAGGTACTATAATTACTCCGGTCATTGGCAAGACCATTTTTAACTGGCTTCTTTCAAAGTCAACAACACTCTGATATTTTGACAAGAAATCTATGCCAATTAAAACCTCAATACTGAGATTGTTTACAATTAAACATGGATGATCAATTAAATTACCATTAATGTTAAAGGGTAGTAAAGCTTCTTGCTTTACCATTTTTGAAACCTTGCCAGTAGCACCAATTATTCTTAGTCCTGATACCCTCATTATTGTAAGCTTGTCTTTACCAGGTAATGCATCAAAGAAGGACTGAAATATTGCACTCACCTCACTTCCACTGTCTAAGAGACAACGTACATTGATACCCAACATATTCACTATTATTATAGGGTGGCTTATTCTAGGTTGTACAGGTGGCTCCTCAAACTCATCCAATAGTTCCTTTTGGATTTGTCTCCAACTAAAGTGATCGACATCTGTCTTCATTACATTTAGGTCACAGTGTGTAGGGGTTTCCTGAATTACATTTTCAGCTGCCTTTTCCAGTCGGTCTATTAATTTTAAATCAAAACACCGCATGACTTCATTACATTTAGTTTGCTGAACATAACCCAAATTACTGTAGTCTGAGCGATTCCGCGCCTCCAGACCGGGCATAACACTAGTTACAGCTAAACAACTTTCACCATTATCATCGGTTTCCTTCTCAAGTGACAACTGGTCACAGCTACTGGGTTCATCGACCCCCAACAGCCTACCCTCTACATTCTCACTTATCTCCTGTCCTAAATCTATTAGTACATTATCAACATCCTGCACAGGCACTTTAGATAAGAGCACATCATCTTCATCGTAAATATAAGCATGAATTTCTTCTGCTTCTTCACCTGTCAATTCAGTATTTTGTAGCTCCTCCCTATCGTTACACTGCTGCGCCTTCTCTTTCTCTTCCCACTTAGAAAGCGTCTCTAACACGTTATCTATCAAATACTGTGAGTGATCTAATATTTCCGCTGTATTCTTAGGTGCTACCGACTCTTCATCCACATGTTCAGTTTGAGTATTCTGATCTGTCTTACCAATTCCCTTAACTACTGGCATAGGAAAAGTAACCGCCTGGTGAGCGCCAGTGTCCTCATAGACGGGAACTAGTTTTCCTGCCTCGGCCTACTACTGTTTCCTTTATTTTCATTATAGTTGACTGGCACAGCATTACTTTCTGTACTGTTGTTTACATGCATATTTCTGTTTGGAACAAAATTATTATCCCTTGGACGCCATTGTTGGTTCTGATAATTATTTCCCCAATTCCTACCTCTCTTAGGATGGCGAACACCTACTGTTCTGATGTTTACATTGCCATTTTGCTCGTTCCTAAAATTACTACTATTGTTATTAGCATTTTTGTTATTACGTGCTTGCTCCTCATTGGCAGCAACACGTTCTACACATTCCAGATACTCATTGAAACGATCCAGATTGTCTCTAGGGGCAGATATAATTCTAGTTTGCCAGTACCAAGGCAGTTTGGCTTCAAGACCCAGTATTATCATTTCAGGTTTCAGCTTTTCGTCCAAATGCGATAAACGTGAAATCCATGACCTAGCAAACTCTTTAATAGATTCCTTGCCTGCATTGAATCATTTTCCACTCCAAAATTCTCTCAACACTTCATTTTGCTTATTACTAGACCAATATTCATTAATGAAAGCTGTTTTAAACTCCGCTAATGTTTTACACTTTAACATAACATCAGCTGACCAACGCATGGCGTCACCTGCTAAATGGCTTTTAATAAATGAGATTTTCTCTCGTTCAGACCAAGTTGGTGGAATCACATCTTCAAAATCGTTCCAGAAATCTAGCGGGTGGATATTTTTGTCTGGATCAAACCGCAAGAACTGCCGACACCCAATAAAAGCGGCATTTGCAGCTACAACTTGCTGTATACTACCATTACCAGAAGTTACTGAAGCTACTTTACTATCAATGTTAGCAATGTTAGTACTTATATTTTCTACTTTCATTTCCACATTATCTACTCTTTGTACAATATGAGTAGTATCAGTTTTGATTGCATCTATGTCTGCTTGACATATGTTTACTTTTATATTAACATCTTTAAATCTATCTGAGCACAGTTCAGACTCCGCCTCGATCTTTTCTATTAACTTGTGCTCCAGCTTCACATCTTCCATTTGGAAGTCTTTGCGAACCTCAGCAACTTCGGATTTAACTGTTTTATACATTTCAGAAAACTGTTGAACAACCTTTTTCTTAATATCTTCATGATTGTAATCAATTTTATAATTCAAACTGTCTAGATCCTCTTTCAACTTATTGCAACCAGCCTTGAAGGTATCGTCCATTACCTCCAATCATTTATTAAAATTAGTTTGGCTGGCCATAATCTCATATTTTAATTCAGCATTATTGGATTCTAATTTATTGTCCATTGCCTCAAACCGCATATTAAAATTTGTTTGACTGGCAGCTATTGCTTGTAATATAACATTTAGATCAACAGCCCCAGCATCTTTGGGTTGCTCACTAGCTGGCTTTTTATCACACTCAGGTGACGAAAAACTAGCTCCAATACCAGAATCGTCAAAACTAAATGAAACTTCTGATTGATTAGTCATATCTAACTTCTCCTTCTTAAACTCTACCATCTCTGAAGACTGTTTCATTTTTAATTCATCAGAGAAACTATCATCCAATAAATTTACAATTTCTACTTTCTGCTTTACTACAGGGGTCTCTATTATTGAATCATTGCCCCTTCCCACACTACTGTCAGGAGACAATACTTCATATTTCACTTTAACATTACTACTTTCATGCATATTTACACTTGAACCGTTGTCTGGATTTACAGTTCCCTCAACAGACATAGGTTCTGATTTAAGTTTAACCTCAGCTTCTTTTGGCGGTTCCATCGCCGACAGTTTTTTAGTGCAGGTTAGTAAAATTTTTAACAGCTTTTCACTTAACTTAGTTCCTTCTGCACGACGTATGGCGTTGCCGGCGCGGATTACCAGGATTCCTGATGCGACGTGGCACGTTGAACTGCAGACGGCTCTCCGACGGCTCTTGTGTGTTTGTGTGGCCCGCAATTGCAGGCGCTGCGCCGGCTGCTCCAGCGGACGACTGCGGTGCGGCAAGACTGGCTTCTCGCGATGCCGGCAGCACCGCTAGACTCAGTGCCAGCTCCGCCAATCCAGATGTGTTGTTAATCCAATTGCGTCGTCCACATGCACACGTAACACATTCCCTGTTTTATACTCAGTTGCGTGTCGCATTTCACTCGCGAATCCGAATAGTTATAAATCACTTTCACTTAGTTGATTTCCCGGCCGAGGCACCACATGTGGGGCGGCGAATAATTTTGTAAAAATATATTTTGCTGTATAAATGCTTGCATGTTGAATCAGTTTTTGGCTTTTAGAATGTTGTTAATGCTGTCTTTCGCCGTTCTCAACACTGGCTCTCTATTTACTTTTTAGCACCCAGAAAGTGATTTAACAAAACGTGAAGCCTGTAAATAGAGTTCCTAGTGCCCACTTCATCTGAGAATACCATTATAGCTGCAGCTTATAGCTCTGAGGAATTAGGAGATTGTCCGGGATTTCTAATCAAAAAACGATTTTCCAAAATAGTTGAGTATATTCTGAAATTCACTGATAAAAAACACAAGTATCCCTACAACCTAACTAACAGAGCAGTTCAGAGTCTAATGCGCCGATGCAACTATAAATGTCAGAATTAAATGTTAAAAAGAATGCTCGCCATAATTTGATGAAAGTAATTCATCAAACGCCACGCTAAATAATTGGTAGAATGTCTGTCCCGCGACGGCACGTGAAAATACGACAATATGCAAACTGAAGCTAGATAATGAAAATCATCCCAGAATTAACCCTTCACTTGAAATGATTTCATGGTTCCGCGTATCTCTAGTAACTTAATACGGCACCCGAGACTGTTTGTAGCAGTGATACCGACGCGACGCAACTCCCGACACAGATGGCGTGTTATGCAGCGTCTGGAGAGAACTGGGGCCTTGCTTCCTCGCGCAACGTTCTTATATATAAAGCCGCGGTGCGGACGGCTAAGGGAACGCCTGATCAAATCGGTTCTCCCGACTAGCCGCTGGGCTAGTAACGCACCACTTCAAGTTACATAATAATTTATAGCTTCTTTTGCTGATGGCCGATGAAGCTCTTAATTTAAACGTGCATTCAGCACACAGGTAAGTATTGATAATAAAATTTTGACGTGGCTAAGTTAAATATTTTGGGCGAGAGAATTAATTAAATTACACTGCACGCAGTGTACTGGCTCCGAACTGGCCCTTTTGAGATCCGCTATCGCTATAATTTTATAGGTATTCAAAAGAAACTTTTCACATCTTCATATTCATAGCGGACCTCCAACTTATTTAAATCTAAACATCCTAGCCTTATTTATTAGCCTACTTAATCTATCTTGCTTCCTTCAGTTTTGAGATGAAAACCAGAAAATCATGAATTTCCACTAAAATCTTAATTTGTGAAATCCAAAGTACTGTTTTTATTAAATCATTATGAAAGATGAATCTAAATATAAATTTTGAAGTCTCTAGCTCTTTTCTGTTGCGCCAATGATTTTTTCAGAAAAACGTCCAAATTTCGAAAATGGCTGAAGTTCTCGAACTGATATTTAACACACATTAATTTAGTATTATTCCTGACATGCTAGAAAAGTTTTAGGTCATTTGCTTGATTTTTAAGGTATTGCGCAACATTTATGATGTCAGAGCTAGTTACAGCAGACTGGCTGGCACACAATGGAAACTGATGTGAATTTACTACAGCGTGAGTAGGCTGCTTCCCTACAATATGTCCTCCAAGGACATACATGAAGCTGACGTGAGCAGCAGCCATCGAGCCATCGATGTAAACCACTTCGTGGCCTCGGTAAACGTCAAGAATTGAGATGAAGTGGCAGTGGAGAGCTGTGGGGTTAACTGAGTCCTTAGGGCCATGTGAAAGGTCCAGGCAAAGCTGTGACCTAGGTGTACATCATGGAGGTGTACGTGAATGGACCACAAGTAGGTGTGGTAAAGGCAAGGACTCCACTTCGGAAAGAAGGGATTGGACACAAACTGCAATTGGAAGCCCCGACCTGGGCCGCCAATGTGTGAAATGAACCGCCATGGGTGGGAAATGGAGACGGTAATTCGGATGTGCAGGAGAACTACAAATATGTGCAAGGTAACTGGCCAGCAGTTGAGCACACCTAACCTGCAATGGAGGGACTCCGGCCTCCACAAGGACGCTGGTCACCGGACTCATCCTAAAAGCTCCTATCGCTAGGTGACTGCCACAGTAGTGCACTGGGTTGAGTATACGCAATGCTGAGGCGCCACCAAACCATAAACCAGACTTCCATAGTCAAGGCGGGATTGAACAAGGGCTCTGTAGAGCTGCAGCAGCGTAGAGCAATCTGCACCCCAGTTAGTGTTGCTCAGGCAGCGGAGGGCATTGAGGTGCTTCCAGCACTTCCGCTTAAACTGAGAAAGGTGAGAAAGCCAAGTCAATTAGGTTGTGAAAACCAGTCCTAAGAATTGATATGTCTCCACTACAGTGAGTGGATCATCATTAAGGTAAAGTTCTGGTTCTGGATGAATGGTATGGCACCGACAGAAGTGCATAACACACGACTTTGCAGCCGAAAACTGGAAGCCGTGGGCTAGAGCCCATGACTGCACCTTGTGGATGGCTCCCTGTAGGCGCTGCTCAACAACACCAGTACTGGTGGAGCAGTACGAAATGCAGAAGTCGTCTGCATACAGAGAAGGGAGACGTACAGCCCTACAGCTGCTGCTAGACCATTAATGGCCATTAAAAATAGAGACACACTCAATATAGAGCCCTGCGGGCCCCCTTCCTCATGGATACAGGGGGAACTATGGGAGGCACCATCTTGGACATGGAAAGTACGAAAAGACAGGAAATTTTGGATAAAAATTGGGAGCGGGCCTCAGAGACCCCACTCGTATAATGTGACAAGGATATGATGTCGCCAGGTGGTGTCATACACTTTTCGTAAATCAAAAAAGATGGCAACCTGATGTTGGCATCTGGAAAAGGCTTTTCAGATGGCAGACTCGCAGACTTGAGGAACACAAGATTAACAGTGGTAGAGCAACCCAGGTGCAAGCCACCCTGACATGGAGCCAGTAGGCCAAGTGACTCCAGAACCCAATGTCGGTGATGCTGATGGGCTGATAGCTATCCACATCAAGCGGGGTTTTACCGGGTTTGAGCACTGGAATGATGGTGCTCTTCTGCCATTGTGATGCAAAGATGCCATTGCATCATATCTGGTTCAAGATAATGAGAAGATGTCACTTGTAGTCAGATGAGAGATGTTTAACCATCTGACTGTGGATCCGATCTGGCCCAGGAGCTGCGTCGGGGCAATGTGCAAGGGAACTAAGGAGCTCCCACTATGTAAATGGGGCGTTATAGGATTCACTGTGGCATGTAGTGAATGAGAGGACTTTCCCTTCCAACCGCCGTTTGAGAGTGTGAAAGGCTGTTGGGTTTTCTCTGACACAGAGGCTTGAGAAAAGTGCTCAGTGAAGTGCTCGGCAATCGCGTTTGCATCTGTAGATAACACGCCATTTATGTTAACACTGGGAACACCTGTTGGGATCTGGTACCTGAAACGATGTTTGATCTTTGCCCAGACTTGGGAAGGTGATGTACGACACCCAATGGTCAAGAAACATCTCTCACAACACTCCTGCTTCCGTTGTTTGATAAGCTGGTGAATGCAGGCACAGAGCCATTTAAAGGCAATGAGGTGCTCCAAGGAAGTGTGCACTGTAGAGTTAGCCAACGCTCCTTAATTGCTTCAGTGACTTCCGGTGACCACCAAGGGACTGCGTTCTGCCGGGGGCACCCTAAAGAGTGAGGGATCATGTTTTCTGCCACAGAAACGATTGTAGTCACCTGCTCAACCATCACATCGATGTTACCGTGTGGGGGAGATTCAACAGTAACAGCAGAGGTGAAAGTTCCCCAGTCTGCCTCGTTTAAAGCCCATCTGGCAGGCATCTGTGGACCTGACACCGGGGCAGTGACAGGAATATGGGGAAGTGGTCACTACCACACTGGTCATCATGTGCTCTCTAGTGGATAGGTGGAGACGTCCTGGGCCGTAAATTGATAAATCAATGGCCAAGTAACTACCATGAGCCACACTGAAATGTGTGGCATCCCCAGTATTTAAGGGGCAGAGGTCAAATTGTGACAGTAAAGTTTCGACATCTCTGCCTCAGCCAGTAAGCACGGTGACACCCCACAAGGGGATATGGGCATTAAAATCTCCCGAAAGTTGGAAAGGTTTAGGGAGTTGATCAATCAGTGCAGTTAATACATTCAGGGATACTGCACCATCTGGAGGAAGATATACATTGCAGACAGTTATTTCCTGTGTCATCCTCATTCTGACAGTCACACTTCAAGAGGGGTTTGAAGGGACACAGTTTCAATACAGACTGATTTTAGGACATTAACGCAAACTCCACCTGACACTCGATTGTAGTCGCTATGGTTCCTGTAGTATGCTTATAGCCATGGAGGGCAGGGGTCCACATTGTTGGGAACCAGGTTTCATGGAGGGCAATGCAGAGGGCAGGTGTAAAGCTTAACAGTTGCTGTAGCTCACCAGGTGGTGGAAAAAACTTCCACAATTCCACTGGAGGATGACATCATCTTGAGACTGGGAAGGCATGGAACATTCAATGAGGCAGTCTGTGCCTTGGGGTGACCTACTGCCACTGACGTTTTGCCTGAGCAGTCTATATCCATTGAGTCTGAGGGTCCGGCGAGATCTAGGTCCTCAGTGGATGCCAAAATCTTCACCTCATCCGCAGATGCAGAGCGCGCAGGTAGCGGTGGTGTGGGTGCCACTGCAGTTCCCTTGGTCTTGGATACCTTCTTTTTGGCTTTCTCTCAATGCTCCTTGGGTTCCCCAGGCTGATTCAGTCTTCACTGATTCAGTCTCCACGACTGAGGATGATCATGAAGCCCCACAAACAACTGCTTTTGGGCTCTCCAGCCACTGACAGGTGTCATCTTCCTCACTAGCAGAAATCTGGGAAGGGAGTGACCCAAGGGACACCTTCCTAGTGAGAGGGGCCGAAGAAGACTTACGCTTCTCCAGCTAAGAGGTCCCCGACGGTTAAGGGGGGGGGGGGGGGGGGGGGGAGGTGTTGCTCCTGAAGTAGGTGGTACGGGAGCAACAGGGAGGGAAATGCCCCCCACCATCAAGGGGGCAGGTATAGTCTTCATGTTCTGAGAGGTGACAGGAATGCGAGCAACTGATGGGGCGGCAACTGTACTCGTAGCGGCAGTGTGAGAGGTGGTCATAGCCACAGAATGTAGGCGCTCAAATTTTCTCTCAGCCTCAGTGTAGGTCAGTTGGTCCAGTGTCTTATATTCCATGATTTTCCTCTCTTTCTGAAAAATCCTGCAGTCTGGTGAGCAAAGTGAATGATGCTCTCTGCAGTTGACACAAATGGGAGGCAGGGCACATGGATTATTAGGAAGTGATGGACGTCCTCAATCTCGACATGTGACACTTGAAGTACAGCGGGAAGACATATGGCCGAACTTCCAGCACTTAAAGCACCGTTCTGGGGGAGGGATGTATGGCTTGATGTCACAGCAGTAGACCATCACCTTGACCTTCTCGGGCAATATGTCAACCTCAAAGGCCAAGATGAAGGCACCGGTGGCAACCTGATTATCCCTCAGATCCCGATGGACACGCCAGGCAAAATGAACACTGTAATATTATTGGTATTTCCGTCCTATGAAAGCTTTGAGTAATCTTTGAAAGACATTTGTTTTGTATAATTTACATAACTGTAAAGATGCGCATCTAGCGCGGACGCTAATACATCGATTGCGCAGTCAAAGAAACATTTTAACAGAAGCTGAACTGTCGTTCCGCTTCGATCTAAATAAAAGATGACAGTAAAAAAACTTTGGTAGATCTTCAGATTTTTTAATGTACTTCTTGATGTGTTGGCAAATGTGCCAACACCTTGTAGATAGAGGAGGCCGAAATGCACGCTATCTAACGCAGACGGGCGTGAATTCTGGAACAGGATAAGTAGTGAATGCTAATAAGAAAAGTATGCAGCTCCTCGAATACTTAACTTTTATTCCTTGTTGTATACATTGTTCTTGATGAGACATTTCATACTATAACTATCAAACTATGTAAGGCTAATGGCGCCTTGCTAGGTCGTAGCCATGGACTTAGCTGAAAGCTATTCTAACTATCTGCTCGGCTAATGAGCAGTGTAGTCGCTAGCAATGTCGTCCGTACAACTGGGTGAGTGCTATCCCGTATCTCGAGACCTGCCTTGTGGTGGCGCTCGGTCTGCGATCACACAGTGGCGACATGCAGGTCCGACATGTACTAAATGGACCGCGGCCGATTTAAGCTACCACCTAGCAAGTGTGGTGTCTGGCGGTGACACCACATTTCTGCTTGTGGTGTGAAAGCGTGAAGAAGGTCGACTTTAAGCTAAAAAAGTGAGCGGTCTTTTCAGCGTGCAGACAACATTATTAATTAATAACATTCAAGTAATTTATGTTAGAAACTGTAACTCGGCAAGCTATTGTTATCGGAGGTGTTGAACAGTGCAAGAATTGTCTTTAACGAAGGAGAAAAGTGACTGTAATTTGTGACAAAAACGCGAACATAGGAGCTAGTACAGGACAGGCTGAAATCTGATCGCACCACAGAGTTAGATTATTACTTATGTAAGTTATGCTGTCTATAAAGTAGCTCTAATTGCTTGTGAGAATTATTAGAATATATTTAGTGTTTACCAGATTTCTTATTCTATTCTTTTCCTTTATACTTTTTTAACTTCCATGCCATATTATTTTTAGAAATGTCAAACAGCTTTTACTACAGCAGAAAATACTGCGGCACCCTGGTCGTGTACAGAAGGCCACTCCTTGTCTTCTATACAACTCATAGCTGCCCCATTTATGAATGATTTCATTTGCAAATGCAATTTGTTTTTACTATTCATTGTTAAAGGTCCCTTAGGTAATTATAAAATTCATACTGATTACGTAAAGAAATCCGGGTTGTTCTTTTCCAAATAATAGAAGTCTTTGCGTAATCAAAAACTAGCCTCCTTCTGACAACGATCAGGAGCCGACCAGAAGACGGACGTCTTTGACCGCTTTCGTGTGTCCTGTGGCAAAGCTGTGCCAAACTGGGAACATGACATTCTAGTATGAAACACAGATTTAAATTGATAGAATTGAAATATATTTAACCTAATAATAGTAATAATTTTTTTTATCGTAATAGATGTGGCGCCCGAACAGGGACCTGATAAAATTTTTTAATCTGGTCTGTTATTCTTTCATGACATCATCCGGTGGACATCGGGAAGCCATAAAGGAAGTACTGAACGAAACCGTGGAATTATTAACAAAAAAAAAATTTTCGAAAAATAACAGCAGTGCGCAAAACGACTGATGTAAGTACAGTTTTCATTATGCATAAAATCTCGCGTCTTGTATTAAAAAAAAAAAACTGATTTCCGAAATTTCTTTCCTTACTGCTTCATTTTATCCTATCGCTGTTATTTCCTTGCAGAGTTGCTTATTTATGTAGATAGAATTCATTTCTGATCATCTCTTCATGCAAAGTTTATTTGTTAGTATTATGAGCATCTTCATTGTTGCTACAGTTAAGAACACAAGATGGATGCCATAATAGCTGGATTCAGTGTCTTTAGGTGTTTGTCATTTATTTTGAAAGTTAGCTGCCATCTTGTCTTCTACTCGGTATGTTGTTGTTGTTGTGGTCTTCAGTCCTGAGACTGGTTTGATGCAGCTCTCCATGCTACTCTATCCTGTGCAAGCTTTTTCATCTCCCAGTACCTACTGCAACCTACATCCTTCTGAATCTGCTTAGTGTATTCATCTCTTGGTCTCCCTCTACGATTTTTACCCTCCACGCTGCCCTCCAATACTAAATTGGTGATCCTTTGATGCCTCAGAACATGTCCTACCAACCGATCCCTTCTTCTGGTCAAGTTGTGCCATAAACTTCTCTTCTCCCCAATCCTATTCAATACTTCCTCATTAGTTATGTGATCTACCCATCTAATCTTCAGCATTCTTCTGTAGCACCACATTTCGAAAGCTTCTATTCTCTTCTTGTCCAAACTATTTATTGTCCATGTTTCACTTCCATACATGGCTACACTCCATACGAATACTTTCAGAAATGACTTCCTGACACTTAAATCAATACTGGATGTTAACAAATTTCTCTTCTTCAGAAACGCTTTCCTTGCCATTGCCAGCCTACATTTTATATCCTCTCTACTTCGACCATCATCAGTTAGTTTGCTCCCCAAATAGCAAAACTCCTTTACTACTTTAAGTGCCTCATTTCCTAATCTAATTCCCTCAGCATCACCCGACTTAATTAGACTACATTCCATTATCCTTGTTTTGCTTTTGTTGATGTTCATCTTATATCCTCCTTTCAAGACACTGTCCATTCCATTCAACTGCTCTTCCAAGTCCTTTGCTGTCTCCGACAGAATTACAATGTCATCGGCGAACCTCAAAGTTTTTATTTCTTCTCCATGAATTTTAATACCTACTCCAAATTTTTCTTTTGTTTCCTTTACTGCTTGCTCAATATACAGATTGAACAACATCGGGGAAAGGCTACAACCCTGTCTTACTCCCTTCCCAACCACTGCTTCCCTTTCATGTCCCTCGACTCTTATAACTGCCATCTGGTTTCTGTACAAATTGTAAATAGCCTTTCGCTCCCTGTATTTTACCCCTGCCACCTTTAGAATTTGAAAGAGAGTATTCCAGTCAACATTGTCAAAAGCTTTCTCTAAGTCTACAAATGCTAGAAACGTACGTTTGCCTTTCCTTAATCTTTCTTCTAAGATAAGTCGTAAGGTCAGTATTGTCTCACGTGTTCCAGTGTTTCTACGGAATCCAAACTGATCTTCCCCGAGGTTGGCTTCTACTAGTTTTTCCATTCGCCTGTAAAGAATTCGTGTTAGTATTTTGCAACTGTGACTTATTAAGCTGATAGTTCGGTAATTTTCACATCTGTCAACACCTGCTTTCTTTGGGATTGGAATTATTATATTCTTCTTGAAGTCTGAGGGTATTTCCCCTGTTTCATACATCTTGCTCACCAGATGGTAGAGTTTTGTCAGGACTGGCTCTCCCACGGCCGTCAGTAGTTCCAATGGAATATTGTCTACTCTGGGGGCCTTGTTTCGACTCAGGTCTTTCAGTGCTCTGTCAAACTCTTCACGCAGTATCATATCTCCCATTTCATCTTCATCTACATCCTCTTCCATTTCCATAATATTGTCCTCAAGTACATCGCCCTTGTATAGACCCTCTATATACTCCTTCCACCTTTCTGCTTTCCCTTCTTTGCTTAGAACTGGATTTCCATCTGAGCTCTTGATATTCATACAAGTCATTCTCTTATCTCCAAAGGTCTCTTTAATTTTCCTGTAGGCGGTATCTATCTTACCCCTAGTGAGATAGGCCTCTACATCCTTACATTTGTCCTCTAGCCATCCCTGCTTAGCCATTTTGCACTTCCTGTCGATCTCATTTTTGAGACGTTTGTATTCCTTTTTGCCTGTTTCACTTACTGCATTTTTATATTTTCTCCTTTCATCAATTAAATTCAGTATTTCTTCTGTTATCCAAGGATTTCTACTAGCCCTCGTCTTTTTACCTACTTGATCCTCTGCTGCCTTCACTACTTCATCCCTCAAAGCTACGGTATAGCTCTGCAATTGTCACCTACCGCGGTGTGACGTTTGACTATCAGCGCGCGCATCTGAGAGTTGACGATCGGCGTGCCGCGAAATATTTCTTTGAGCAGTTACGTCACAAACTTGAAAATAAACATGGCAGATGACAAAGGAAAGCCGACAAACAGTGTGGATGACGGTGATGACACAGTTGTCAAGTCATACCAACTACGTTCGCGAACGGGAACAGGCAAACCCGATTCGCGAATGGAGAGAACGGCAGACGATGGTGATGTACGTGACGTATCGTCACAGCAATCATCGTCACAGCAAGCGGGAGAAAATTTGATGGTTGAAATGATGATAATTTTTTTTCAAGAAAGAGAACAGGAGAAACGGGAAAGGGAAGCTTATAAATTACAGAAACAACGAGATAGAAAAGAATGGGAACAAAAAGAAAGGGAAAAGGAGCGGGAGACAGAGCGAAAATGGTTTGACCTAAATACCATGATTGGTACAATGAAAAATAGGTTAGATAATATTGATGCCAACTTAGAGGCAAGAATAAGGACAGTCACGGTGGAATATATCTCGGAATTAAGTACTAAAGTTAATGAAAGGATAGAAGGTATTCTGCAGAAGGTAGATGCATGTGAGAGCACAGTAGGTAACGTGCACAAAGACATCAAAGTACAAATCGAAAGTTGCCAGGCAGTTACAACAGAAGTTTCAAAAAAATCCGTTGAGGTCGGAACTAAAGTAAACAAGCTTGCAGACCATGTCGTCACTCTGCAAGGCCAGGTCAATGACCTGACACAGACGCTATCCGAAATAAACACTGAAAAGAGGGTGAATGATGCTGCAGCAAACGTACGTTCCACGATAAGAAAAGAATTTGTAGAATGGGTCGAGACTAAGGAACAGTACATAGGAAACAAGGTTCAACACGACTTAAAAGAAGCCGTTAAGTCAGCCACAGTTGAAGTTTTAGCTGCTCCAGGTACATCAGGAGATACGATTCTCACTGAATTAGGAGAGATTCGTAGAGTTTTTCACAGAGATCTTCCCGAGTGGAAACGACACCTCACTAAGGAAATCGAGCAGTTGAAACAACAAGTCAATGATTTTCCTAATGACAATAGAAGTGAGCATTCACATTTGCTTTCTTCAGAACATGAATACAATAATAATCCCGTGTCTCATGTAGAATTCTCTCCACTTGTACATGGACACAGCAGTAAGAATCCGTTAGTACTCGACCAGAATGATCAAGTAACTCTTGTCGAGCTAATGAAAGAAGAAAGCGTTCTCAAGCACCGATTGTTCCAGCCTTTTCTGTCAGAGAAACGCAACATCCACCCAATGGTTTTTCTGAAGTCATTTAATGGTATTTTTCCTGAGAGCTGGGATGACAAGCAACGTATGCGCTTTATAGTAGGTTACATTCAAGGAGAGGGTTCTGTCTGGGGAACAGAAGTAATTGACAGATGTAATAATTACGCTGACTTCGAAAAGCAATTTCTGAACAAATTCTGGAGTTCAGGCATACAACAACGCCTTAGAAAGGAAGTATATAATGCTGAACCGTTTAACACGAGAAGTGCTGGTCTCCGTAGGTACTTCGAGAAATACCTGAAAAAAATACAATATTGGGACACGCCCATTTCCACGAAGGACGTAATTATGATCCTTAAGTCAAAGCTACCGGTATCAATCAGGGAGAAGTTAGTAAATGTCAGTGACGACGACACGAAGGCTTTTCTGTCAGTACTTGACAACCTTGACATGATTCAAGAAGACGTGCGTGCTAGTGCGCGGAGTAATTGTAATCTTGGCCTGCACACTACACAGCCGCACGGTGTAGGCGCAGACTCAGGTATGTCATACCAACCCAACAACAGTAAAGAACACGACGTTCCGTGCGATAATAACAACTACTATCGCCGTAGCGGGAAGCAGAAACATAAATTCCAGGATCAAAACAGGTACCACCCCATATACCAGACAACACAACAGCAATACAGTAATTCAACAGTTAATTACAATGATCGCTATCACTACAATAACGATCGCCAAAATAATAATAATTTCAATGGAAAGGGACGTTGGATTAACACCAACAGTAAACAGCAGTATGGTAACCAGCCTAGATTCCAGCACTGTTCTCAAGGGAGAAATGCTCCAGATCCTTCCAAGCAATACAAACAACAGTATGCTCCAAACTTTAGGAATAGTCCTCCACCTTTTACTAACTATCAAAGTCAAAATCATGAACCTCAAAATTCTCGCATCTATTATGCCCGAGCAAACCCGCCAACACACACCATCTCGACTGAAATTCCGGCAAATAGCTCGCAACTTGGGTGGAATACGGAAGCAAACTTCGTACCGAGCGTACCGCCCGGTACTTCAAAAGTAATTGTGAGCGAAATTCAATCTAATGAACATGCGGAAAACTAAAAGCAGCTTCTTTTTCTTGCCTCCTTGGGGAAGCTGTGGAACATGTTGGGGGCGATTTCATTAGAGGGCAAATCAACCTTATACGATATGACAATGACTGTGACTTACGAGATGACTTGCTGAAGGAGAACGACTTTTTGAATGGTGAGGATTTATGGGAAAACCAGGTTCAGGCATCCACTGTGATTCATATTCATGATGTACCACTTGTCGCCATAATAGATACTGGTGCCAATATCAATGTTTTGTCTTTATGTGTATATAAGAAAGTGTGTTCTGTAGCAAAAGTTCTGTCATTGCCAGTACAAGGGTGTACCATATCCGGAGCTGTAGGCTCTCTAGTTCAAAAGGTGACGCTACAAATTCATGTACCAGTGAGATTTGCATCAGACACCGTACCATGTACTTTTCTAGTTGTTAAAAATCTGTCAGTACCTTGCCTCCTAGGAATGGAGTTTCTACGTAAGAATCGTGTCATCATAGATTTGCATGAAGGTACATGTACTCTCAGATGCAGTGATAAGAGTATAGTGATTCGACTTATGAGGACCAAAGTTAAGTTGTCCAGCCAAGAACATAAAGTAAAGCTCCGCAACCTCACATCTCGGCAACAATATTTCAATTATTTAGACGAGTCAGGAGATGCGGACGAAGACTTTGACTTATTACCGACACATGAAGAATTACTGATGAAGGCAAATGAATCTGATGGATTAGGTGACCGACAAAGAAAGGAACTATACAACCTGATGACACAATTTACTAATGCGTTTTCTAAGAGACCGGGAATCATAGCCAACTATGTATTTGACATGAAGGTTAAGCCCCACAGCACCTACTGTAAAACCACCTATGCAGTTCCGCAATCCCGCAAGGAAGCAGTACGACAGGAAATCCGAAAAATGTTAAACTGGAAAATAATTGAACCCTCTGACTCTCCACATTCGAGCCCATTATTGTCTATATTTAAACAGGACGGAAGTGTTAGGCTTGTTCTAGACGCTAGGAACATCAACAAAATTATTATTCCTGTGTGTACCCGACTGGAAGCATTGGAGGAGCAACTGCAAAGGTTTTATGGTATCAAATTTCTAACCTCCATCGACCTTCGAAGTAGCTATTGGCAAGTGAAGTTGCCTTCTTCAAGGAAGTACACGGCCTTTATCTTTGCGGGTCGGTCATATCAATTTCATGTCGTACCCTTTGGCTTGAATATTAGTTCAGGTGTCTTTATTACCGCACTTGACCATGTCTTAGGTCATGATTTACTGGACAAAATAACTGTCTATGTCGATGATATCTTAGTAGCCTCGACTTCATGGGAGGAACATCTTGTCTTGATTCGGAAAATCTTCGTGAGGTTTGCTAACTTTGGCGTTACTGCCAATTTACAGAAATCAAAGTTTGTAAAAAAGGAAGTAAAATTCCTTGGTCATATTATCTCTTCTGAGGGAATCTCTCCCGACCCTAACAAACTGTCTGCAATAAGGAACTTCCCTGTGCCCTGCACCAAAAGACAATTAAAAGGGTTTCTAGGGTTAACGTCTTTCTTTCGTCACTTTATACCAAATCAATCCATGAACAGTCCAGTGTTGCACAATCTATTAAAGAAAAACGTTCATTGGGTATGGACCTCTGAATGTCAGCAAGCCTTTGACAAAATCAAACAAGCTCTTCTGAATAGCAATATCCTCAGTCATCCGGATATGAACTCCGAATTCTGCATTTCTTGTGACGCCTCATTTCAAGGCTTGGGCGCTTGTTTGTTCCAGCTAAAGAAAACTAGAGATAAAGAAGAGATTAGGATAGTTAGTTTCGCCAGTCATGTGCTGACGGAGTGCGAGAGATCGTACTCTGTTACAGAGTTAGAAGGATTGGCAGTTGTATGGGCGTTCCGCCGTTTTAATTATTACATTTATGGCCATCCGATCAAAGTGTATTCCGACCATCAAGCTCTTAGCTTTCTCCTTTCGTGTAAGCTCTATCATCAGAGGCTTACTTGCTGGTGCCTATTTCTACAGGAGTACAATTTCGAAATTGTTTACGTGAAAGGCAAGAACAACATCGTTGCAGATGCACTGTCACGCATGCCGGAAGGTATGCCGGATCCTACGGAACTTGTAGAACAGATTTCCAATCACAAGATACTTCTTATGAAAGATCCCTTGAATTGTAGTTATTTTCTACGTCTTTGCCGACAGATGGGTACTCTGCAAGAAAGTGACCGAAAATGGAAGAGTCGAACAGATTCTACAAGACAACCCCAATCATCGTTTGTCGAAATTTTATAAGTCACACAATGGTGTTTTATTTCATCGTACATTTATGTTGACGGAGCAATGGTGTGTTTGTATTCTTGAGGAGTATGTTGAATATCTCATATGGTACACTCACCTATCCTGGGGACACTATGGCCCCGAGAAGTGTAAAAGAAAGATTTCTGCCTATTGCTACGTACCCAATCTGCATAAGAGAATTCATAAACTTCTAAGCATTTGTTTAATCTGTCAGAAGGCAAAGCCCTTCAATTTTTCGAATGTCATACCTTTGAATCCTATATACACTGAGCGTCCTAACCAAATAGTCAGTCTCGACTATGCGGGTCCACTTCCTAGAGGAAGAGGAGGTGCTAAGTACCTTGCTGTTTTGCTAGACCTCTTCACTAAGCACGTGCGTTTATACGCGATGAAGTCTTCCAGTGCAAAATCTTTAATAAGATGAATAGAAAAGGATTATTTTCCTCGTTTTGGTAAGCCGGAAACCATGTTGTCTGATAATGCTTCGAACTTCGTTGGAAAGGAGTGGAGACAGTTTCTTGCGAATAATGGTATTAGACAGATTCTAATCTCAAGATTTAGACCGCAAAGTAATCCTACAGCACGAGTCTTCAAAGAATTTAATCGTTTTATTCGCACCTATGTACCGAACCAGCAAACACGGTGGGTCGATTTCGTTACTCCATTTGAAGAGATTGTAAATAATCTTCCGCACACTTCGACCTGTTTCACACCTTCAGAATTAATCTCCAGGCAAAGGGAAAGCAATGAATGGACTGATCCTATCCCCAAGATAGAAGGTCCAGAAGTCAACCTAGATAATAAGTTAAGACAAGCCCTGATCTCTCTCACAAAAAAATGGTTCAAATGGCTCTGAGCACTATGGGACTCAACTGCTGTGGTCATCAGTCCCCTAGAACTTAGAACTAATTAAACCTAACTAACCTAAGGACATCACACACATCCATGCCCGAGGCAGGATTCGAACCTGGCACCGTAGCAGCAGCACGGCTCCGGACTGGAGAGTCTAGAACCGCACGACCACCGCGGCCGGCATCTCTCTCACAACTCATGCCAATTTAAGAAAAAAGGCATTTGACAGGCATGTCAATAAAGTTCTGTCGTATCGTTTGAACGAGCGTGTTCTTCTAAGGACACACTTCAAACCGTCTCTCATCTTACGTAAAAATCGTAAGTGGCAACACCTATACGAAGGACCATTTGTTATAGTCAGGAAGCCGCATATTGGTTGTTACGTTTTGGCAGATCCTGTTAGTGGACAAATAAAAGGACTTTACCACCATGTAGACCTAAAGAAGTACCATGAAAAACATTTAAAAAATATATGATTTATTATGTTAAGCTGCAACTTGAAACAAGAGTGTGATCTGTTTGAGAAAGTATATGAGTCAACAGCATGTACATGTATTCTGCAGGTGACGTAATCATTTGAGTGAGGTGGACACAAAGTAATGATGGAGCTTGAAAGATATGAAGTGATTGAAGAAGGTACTCTACGTATTTGGAAAATAAGATTTGCTTTAGTTTTAAGGTAGTTTTAAGTTTCTTGAGCAATAGAAGACTGCAGTCGTTGAATTGAGTAAGGGATGTGCCAAAGTGCCACCTGCTACTTTAGTTTTAAGTTATGGCAAATCTACTTTTTACCAAGTAGTAAAGGTTTCCTTTAAATCCCTCATTCAGACCAGAATGTTCGTATATGTGAAGTATTAACCTAAGTTAAGCTTTCAAAGGATAGATATTTTAAGACGCTAGAACCATGTACGATGCAAAACTGATACATTGTAATCTGTAGATTACACCGAGTATAAGCAGCAACATATAGTTAACGTACAAAGAAATGAATAATGGTACCCGCAACTGGAGAGCAACTTTAATTTATTTATTACTATGAGTCAACCAGTTAAGAAATTTTCATTTATAATAATAATTAGGTCCTGTATTGGAGAAACTTAGAGAGACTATTCCTATGTCACGAGTATTATACAGAAACCTTCGATATTAAGACACCTAGTTGAGGACTGAGATAATCTGCTTATATTCTTCTGCTATGTCCGCATGCCGTGATTTTGAGATATATTTGAAGATGCTTTGGAAGCGGATTTGTGCGACATTTTAATACTGAAGTCAAGTTATGCCACGTGGATGACATTAAAAATGGTGGAGCCGAAGAATGAATTTGCTCAACTGATTATTTCACCTATTATCTATCTTCGTATCTTTTATTTCCTTGCACTATCCTATTGTATTTTTCTTCTTTAGCATTTTTACCTTTCTACCCTACCCGGTAGGGGAAGAAATTTGGAAATTGGTTCAAAGGACTTGACGTGTGTATATTGTGTGTATTGACGATCGTGGCTCGTTGGTTAATGCGTATCTGCAGTTAATTGTCGAAACGTGATGTAAATCTGATTTGCTGTGAGCAAAAGCATCCTAGGAAATAGGAATAATTTTCCCGATTTCTGTTACGGTAGATGAAGTTTTGAACGTGAACTGTTCAGCACGCCAAAGTGGGTATATTTTACTGATTATTGATGTAACTGAATAAATGAACAAAGAAAAAAAAGGGCTGTTATAGAACAATAAGAAAAGGAAAAGAATCAGATTTAAAATATATATAAAATCAAACGTGCTTCAGAAGCACCATTCAGAATAGCAAACACGTTTTTCGTTAGGTCTTGGACAGTATTTAAAAAAAAAAAACTATGTATATTTTGTAAATGATCCTTTCATGATAAGTAATTTTAGCATTGCCTGTGCTACTCTGTGGTATAGAGACACCTATATGGACACGTATGGATTGCTGCGTGTGACTCAGTGACAAAATAATGGACACGTGTATAAAATCGTAATTTGACACATGTATGGACACGAAAAACTAGTTATCTCTTGTGTGAATCAAAACTGTAATAAACTTATGGACACGAGTGATGTTCCGCGTGTGAAGTAGCATTACAAGTATTCTCGCGTTGCAACGACGATACAGTGACTATCAGTCAACGGATAGACAAGCTATTATACTCACTGAAATAGGTGACAGTAGTCATTTTCATCGATGACTGTTCTTCGTCGCTGGTGCAGTCAATTTACCGTCCAGGTTGACCATGTTACCTTGACGAGCTGCTCCAGTACCCATGATTCAACAAAGTGCAGAAGTTATGAAACGATTGGTAGCCACTGAACTATCTGCCTCGTGCAGGACGCGGACTACCAACGCTGTCAAACTGCCAGTTCCTTACCACGTGACTGTGAAGCACTGTGGCACCATTCAATGACTGCTCGCTGGCTCGCACTCAACAATAAGCATTCCTCTCTATAACGGGCGCAAGCGTGCTCAAGATTTGAGATGAAAATGGACATAAAAATAATAAAACGTTGATAAACTACGCACAATTTTACTATATTTACATTAAAAGGACACTAATGATGACTTTTCCGTAACTATGAAAATTGCTACGGCAATATTACTAAATACATTGCTTAAGAAAGACCTGTACAAGACGAAACGTGTTTTGCTAATATTTGCTAACGAAAGAATATAAAACCTAGACACAAAATATGAATAATATATATAATGTATATGTACATAGTCTATGTAGTAATTTTTATTGTCTTAAATTCTTACTCTGTACTCCCTTAGATTAAGATGCTAGTTAATGAGCAAGTCCTAATACAGATTTTTTTTTCCTGTATTTTCATGTGCTGAAACATGAATTGGAATGAGATTAAGACAGCCACCAAACTGACTCATTCGTCATTGAACCAGTCATCAAGTTTCCTGATTCCCGACATGACCCGATGGATCGTCGAGTCAAGAAATATCACTTCCCCCTTCACATAGTGAAATCCCCAGTGTTTTCCACCAGAATGTGAAAAGGTGATCCCCAGTTTTAGTGCAGTGAAAAGTGACAGGTGATGAAAGAATTCCCCTGTGAAAATAATCCGAGTTCATAGGAAATACTACCAACTACAAAGTGAAGAGTGGCGTCGCTACGAGAAAGACTGATAAAAGTTTTATGTTCTGTTCACAATTGGCGGAAATGCACCTATACTGTAATAGGATTTTTTTTCTTCTTGTCAATATTTATGTATATATGTATCTGTACGTGTATTTAATTTGTACTGGTATCTATGTTAGTATTTCAATGTTTCAATTGACTGAATGAGAGTAATTCTTGAGAACACGCAGAAAAGGAACCTATGTTAAATCCTTGAACACTTATGATGGCATCATGCTACAACCAAGTTTGTTAATGATCAAGTAACTGTGATTAGTTTTGACGACTTAGTGTGAAACGTATATAATTCTATGTGCCTTATGTCATGTTTGTTTTGCTCCCTACAAGGAGAGATCCTTAAATACTTCATTCACTAAGTACGTGAATCCAATAATATTACGATTGCGCGTGAGTCGTAACGATCTTTCAGACTCATTACTCCTCACGCGGGAAGCGATGTAATATTATTGGTATTTCCGTCCTATGAAAGCTTTGAGTATTCTTTGAAAGACATTTGTTTTGTATAATTTACATAACTGTAAAGATGCGCATCTAGCGCGGACGCTAATACATCGATTGCGCAGTCAAAGAAACATTTTAACAGAAGCTGAACTGTCGTTCCGCTTCGATCTAAATAAAAGATGACAGTAAAAAAACTTTGGTAGATCTTCAGATTTTTTAATGTACTTCTGCTTGTGGTGTGAAAGCGTGAAGAAGGTCGACTTTAAGCTAAAAAAGTGAGCGGTCTTTTCAGCGTGCAGACAACATTATTAATTAATAACATTCAAGTAATTTATGTTAGAAACTGTAACTCGGCAAGCTATTGTTATCGGAGGTGTTGAACAGTGCAAGAATTGTCTTTAACGAAGGAGAAAAGTGACTGTAATTTGTGACAAAAACGCGAACATAGGAGCTAGTACAGGACAGGCTGAAATCTGATCGCACCACAGAGTTAGATAATTACTTATGTAAGTTATGCTGTCTATAAAGTAGCTCTAAATGCTTGTGAGAATTATTAGAATATATTTAGTGTTTACCAGATTTCTTATTCTATTCTTCTCCTTTATACTTTTTTTTAACCTCCATGCCATATTATTTTTAGAAAGGTCAAACAGCTTTTACTACAGCAGAAAATACTGCGGCATCCTGGTCGTGTACAGAAGGCCACTCCTTGTCTTCTATACAACTCATAGCTGCCCCATTTATGAATGATTTCATTTGCAAATGCAATTTGTTTTTACTATTCATTGTTAAAGGTCCCTTAGGTAATTATAAAATTCATACTGATTACGTAAAGAAATCCGGGTTGTTCTTTTCCAAATAATAGAAGTCTTTGCGTAATCAAAAACTAGCCTCCTTCTGACAACGATCAGGAGCCAACCAGAAGACGGACGTCTTTGACCGCTTTCGTGTGTCCTGTGGCAAAGCTGTGCCAAACTGGGAACACGACATTCTAGTATGAAACACAGATTTAAATTGATAGAATTGAGATATATTTAATAGTAATAATTTTTTTTTCTCATACTAGAACACCTCGCCACTCTAAATTGGCATGCACATTGTCGTTAGACTGCAAAAGAAGGTCCCTGTGGAATATAATACCCTGGACCATGTTTAAGCTCTTATGGGGTGTGATGGTAATGGAAACATCCCCCAACTTGTCACAAGTGAGTAGATGCTGTTTTTATCAAGACTGACCCAGAGCGCATTTTGGACAAGCCCTCCACCTCCTCAAACTTGTCCTGCAAATGTTCTACAAAAAACTGAGTCTTCATAAACATGAAAGATTCCCCATCAACTCTCGTACATATGAAGTACCGGCTGAATAAGATTCACTGCTATCCTTAGCCTGGCTTTTCCTCGCATGATGTGGCCAGGGAGGGGTACAATTTGGGGTCATATTTCTTAGCATTGAAGTTAGACTTTGGCCGCTTAGAGATTGCTGGCGGCGGACCACCAGCAAGAGATGATGTACTACGCATCATGGTGTGTCATCCGCCCTGATGCCACCCACTCCAACTAGGGGCCCTCCTCACGGGCGCCACCCAGCCTCAGCAAGGGCCACCTGGTAGGATGGCCACTGCCAGGAGTCACAATGCCCCAGGGTGACAGGCATCTACTCCTTGGCATATGTGGGGAGTTAACAGCACAGACATCATCAGAGTGATCCCTGTGTGGTCAGGGGGCTACAAACAATAGGGTACATGGTGGCCCCACCACAAGACTGGCTAATGTACTGGATATGAGGTGCTAAGAAGTCCATGATCATCATCCATGCAGAAAGCGACACTGCATAGTACATGGTGGAAAATGCAACCAGGAAGGTGTCCTCTCCCAAGAGATGGAGAGTGAGTGGGACTGCAATATGACGATGAGAAAGTGGACGAAAGATCTCAATGCATGGACATGATGCACCATGTAAGGTGCCCTTCCCCAATTGGCTCATCCTTCAGGAAAATTTAGAAAGTGGAGGTCAAACCTGACAGGGGACCATCAGATAAAGGCCAAAATGTGTGAGACTCCTTTTAGTCATCTCTTACGACAGGCAGAAATACCTCAGGCCTATTCTAGCCCCCGGACCCACAGGGGGACATATGTAGGAGGACGATGAAGATGTGAGATTTTAAATATGAAGTATTACAAGTTTTATGTATCATATGTGTGCATGAATAATAGTATACTGTACAACAGTAACAAATATTTTTTATTTTCTGAAGTAAAGTGAAGACCATATGAGGAGGATTTTCTTGATTATGACAAGAGCTGGTGTTCTCAGTCTGCTGCCTGCAACTGCAATTGAAATGTAAGCGAAGTCTGATAGAAAAAAAATTCAAATAAGCGCAGAACATTTCTAACAAGATAATCATATTATATCCTACAAAAATGTGTCTTCATATGAATAATCAATAATCTTTAGTAATAGTAATATTTATTTTTTATTTATTTGTTTTTATTACAACACATCACCAAAACTGTACACAATTGTGGGAATATTCTACCAGTTGTTCAATTCTTGATAATAGAAATCTGCTCCTTAGTCAAGCAGACTTTTGAGGACCACTGCGTGAATGTCTGCATCATTGGAAATTTATCCCCCAACTCAGATGCTTTTTCAGCTTCCCAGAAAGATTGCTTCGACACTGTGATCTCTGGTTGATGGCCTTCCTTTCCAATCAGCATCACCCATTTCTGTGCTGTCTTGTTCAAATTGATGGCACTACTTCACTATGGTTGGACACAGTGTTGCATTTTGTCCATAAAAACAGGATTACACAGTGAACCTATGCGATTTAGACATTTTGTACCCAAGAATCATTGTGTTCCATATACTTCTACTTTGGAGCACATCTCCAGTTGGCACGCCATTCCACTCCCACACTGTGGTGCACCTGTTATCAGTAATGCACTGAAGAGCCAAAGAAACTGGTACACCTTCCTAATATTGTGTTGGGCCGCTGCAAGCATGCAGAAGTGCTGCAACACGATGCAGGATGGATTCAACTAATGTCTGAAGTAGCAATGGAGGGAACTGACACCATGAATCCTGCAGGGCTGTCCATAAATCTGTAAGAATATGAGGGGGTAGAGATCTCTTGTGAATAGCACATTGCAAGGCAGCCGAGATATGCTCAATTATGTTCATGTTTGACAAGTCTGATGGCCAGCAGAAGTGTTTAACCTCAGGAGAGTGTTACTGGGGCCACTTTGTAGCAATTCTGGATGTGTGGGGTGTCACATGGTCCTGATGGAATTTCCCAAGTTCATTGGAATGCACAATGAACATGAATTGGTGCAGGTGATCAGACATGATGCTTATGTATTTGTCACCTGTCAGAGTCATATCTAGACATATCAGGGGTCCCACATCACTTCAACTGCACATGTACCACACTATTACAGAGCCTCCACTAGCTTGAACCGTCCCCTGTTGACGTGCAGAGTCCATGGATTCATGAGGTCACCTCCATATCCTTACACATCCATCTGCTCAATGCAATTTGAAATGAGGCTCATCCAACCACGCAATATGTTTCCAGTCATCAACAGTCCAATGTCAGTGTTGACAGGCCCAGGTGACACATAAAACTTTGTGTTGTGCAGCCATCAAGGGTACATGGGTGGGCCTTCGGCTCCAAAAGCCCATATTGATGATGTTTAGTTGAATGGTTCACATGCTGATACCTGTTGTTGGGCCACCATTGAAATCTGCAGCAATTTGCAGAAGGGTTGCACTTCTGTCATGCTGAATGATTCTCTTCAGTCATTGTTGGTCCCATTCTTGCAGGTTCTTTTTCTAGCTGCAGCAATGTCGGAGATTTGATGTTTTATCAGATTCCTGATGTTCACAGTACACTTGTGAAATGGTCATATCAGAAAACCCCTACTTCATTGCAACCTTGCAGATGCTGTGCCCCTTCACTCATGTGCCCACTATAACACCACATTCAAACTCACTTAAATTTTGGTAACTTGCTGCTGTTGCAGCAGTAACTGATCTAACAAATGTGCCAGACACTTGTAGTCTTATACATGCATTGCCGACCACTGTGCCATATTCTGCCTGTTTATGTATTCTTTATGTATTCTGCCTGTTTATGTATTCATGCCTATACCAACTTCTTTGGTGCTTCAATGTAATTGTGTCTGCAAGAAACCTGGAACTTATACTCTCCTCTGACCATGTCCTTGCTGTCATCGTGCAATGGTCTTAGCATGGAATGACGTGTAAGTCCCTACAAGCATCAGATATATGTAAAGTTTGTGTTAGGACCTTTTTACTGTTAATGTTGTATGTAATGACCTGGCAGACAATATTAATAGTAATGTTGCCACTTTTAGCAAATGTTACAGTAATTTTTAATGAAAACCTATCAGGAAAAGACTGCATACATATCCAGTAAACATGGGGCAAACATTGGCAATTTTATTTAAATATTAAGAAATATATAACAGTTAATAATTTATGAGTTAAAGAAACCATTCACTGTGTAATAAGAGCATTGGTTGTCGACAGGTATAGAGAAAAGAATGAAAACTTTGCTTACTTTCAGATTGCACATTTAATGGTGAGTGGTATCCTTTATCCTTAAGTTATTTACATTCCACAAGATCTTTCCTTACCATATCTAGAAATATGTAATTGTGCACTTCCCAATATGCAAAATACTGGTATCTCATGACTACTATGCCAATGAGTCACAATTGGACTTAGTCATCTCACAAAAATAACTGGATGTCAGTCTCTGGTTATATGAAATGAAAGAAAACATATAACCTGTAGTGTAGGTAAATCATGTAATAGACCTCATTTCAATGGTAGGATGCTGGGAAAATAAGTCTGAAAAGGAAGCAGCTACAAAAAGTAGTGTCACCCATTCTAGGATACTGCTCTAGTGTGAGGCATCCATTTCAAGGAGTAACAGGGAATACTGAACATGTACAAATACGTGCAGCACTAATGAACACAGGTTTGTTTGACTCATGGCAGTGGCTCAAGGAAATGATGAAACATCTTAAGTGTCAGAAACATGAAGAAAGACCTGGAATATCCTGCAAAAACTAATTAAAAAATTTGAGAAAATTATTTAATTGGATAGATAAAAAAAATCTACTCACCAAGTGGCAGCAGAACACACACATAAAAGACTCTTGTAATTGGCAAAGCTTTCAGAGCCAGTGGCTCCTTCAGGCAGAAGTGCTGAAGGGGAAGGAAGAAGGCTGAAGGAAAAGGACTGGAGAGGTCTAGGAAAAGGGGTAGATTTCAGGAAAGTCATCCAGAAATGTTAGTCAGGGGAGACTTACCGTACAGGATGAGAAGGAAAGACTGATTGTTGGGGACTGCATTGGACAAGATTTGAGAACCTGAGAGTTTAAAGGTGGAAGACAGGGTAATATGCAGAGTTAACAAGAGTGAAAAGTTAAGTGCATTGTATGTAACAGTGGTGGGAGGGGGGCAGTGAAACGGATGGGAAAGACAATGAAAGATGTAGAAAACTAAAATGGAGTGAATCAAAGAGTAGTTACAGTGAAGAAATGCTGAGATGGAAGAAATTAAAGTAAATTAAAGCCAGGTGGGTGGCGAGAACCAAGGACATGTTGCAATGCTAGTTCCCACCTGCAGAGTTCTGAGAAACTGGGAACTAATTGGTTGTTTTCATTGTTACAAAAATATTGGTGACTCACAGAATAACATGTGGACCATTATAGCCTCTTCTTTGGCACCATCTCAGTAATTTATACTGTACTTCATTTTGCTCTGACCCATCTCTGATCAGTGCACAATAATGTGGACAAAAACTATTCTGAAACATGCTGTACTCTACCGCATTTGAAATAGTGTGCTCAAATTGACACTGCATCTGTATGGGGACTTCCCCATAGTGCAGTTGTACCAAGTGGCTGGAATTCAGCCATTTATCAAAATATTCCAGGATGTACACCACCAGTTTGTCTGACTTATTGGTAGGTGTTCAAGCTGACATTAGTGACACTGTAACAAATACTGCTCCTAGTACAGATATACTTATATTGCTAAAGATGTACATGCACTAAAATTAAACGTCTGTAACCATTAAATTGTAAACAGCAGCCTATAAGCTTTCAATGTAACTAATCTTTGAGGCAATCCAATAAAAAACATTCCTTAACCACAACAATTGCCAGTGGTTCAAGCAAGAAACAAACATACAAAAATAATGTATGCCGTTACGTATGCATCCGTATGTGACAAAAACATGAAGTTTTACACTTCATGACAATCATGGGGAGAAAAATACCAGTGATTCACTCAGAACACAAAACAGGCAGATAGGGTTGTCAAATGTAGTGATGACATAGGATAAAAATGTAGCAACAAAAAGCCAAAATATTTCAGGACAAGTTCAAGATAAAGTTCTTGCATTAATATTAGTGAAAAACATGAAAGGTTCTTGGCATCAATGATATTTTATGTTTGTCATGAAAGTACTCACTTTGAAATAACAGAAGTCCAGTTTCAGTTTGATTTTTGGAATATACTTCATTTTCAAGTCTTTTTTTTAAGCAGTTGAGTGTTCCATTCAAATGGATTTAACAGAATAAGAGATAACAGAAAATACTGTTTTGCACAGTTTATCTTCAGCACAAATTAAATCAAAGTTTATGAAGGTTCATAAATAATTTGCTTCTTTATTTTCATCAATTAAGAAATGGGCTGACAAATTCAGGGGTGCCCATTCTTCTTGAGGATGAGCCTCATGGAGGATGTTTCAAAACTCCAACCACAGACAAGAACATCAAGAAATGCCAAAACTTCTCAATTAACATCTAAATATGTACAACACCACAAGCATACCAGAAGTAAGAGGTGCACATAAAGAATTGCAGATAGGAAACATTGCACTAAGTGGATGTTGTGTTTTTTGCATGTTGGCTAAAAGGAATTTTGAATATGTATATATCATCCACAACCTCGAAAAGAATCTAACTGATTTTTCATTCCAGTTCTTATTACTCTTGATAAGACATGGGACCACATCATTATGTTAGAAATGGAACAGCAAACAGCAGTATGGAAATCAGTGATCCAAAACCAAAAATGTTTATTTCATCTGCTGCCCTAGTGGTTGTTTCCTAGCACTGTTAAACAAAAGAGGCAATAATTCTTTAGTGGCACCCAAAAACGATTGCTACTGCAGTCTGCAGTATATACTGGTGGAGCCAAAACAGTGAGCAATGAAACTTGCACTCAACACCTGAGGGAAACAACTAGGAAAGTTGTTGAAATATCTTGTAACAAGAAAAACGACAACTTGCCTACAAACCCATAGTATATAAGCCATCAGTTTTACAGAGAATGTGTTAAAAAACACATTTTAATGGGGGCAATACACTCATACACAAAGGTTCTTACAGAGTATGAAAACTAAGGATCTTTAAGTACAAAGTTGTTGGAACCTCCACCTTATTCACAATGTTTGTCCCATTTATACTTCGACCTCTTATAGCATTTTAGAGCTGGAAAAAAAAATTGAATCCAATGAAGAGATTACAGCAGCTGTATATAAGTACTCTGCATGATTTTCAGAGTTCTACTAGAGGTGGAAAAATATGATGATATTGATTTTCTTATCATTGATCTATGCAGAGAGGTTAGAACAGAAAAGTCTGTGGTGTCACCGCCAGACACCACACTTGCTAGGTGGTAGCTTAAATCGGCCGCGGTCCATTTAGTACATGTCGGACCCGCGTGTCGCCACTGTGTGATCGCAGACCTAGCGCCACCACAAGGCAGGTCTCGAGAGACGATATAGCACTCGCCCCAGTTGTACGAGGAGATTGCTAGCGACCATACGGACGAAGCCTTCCTCTCATTTGCCAAGAGCCAGTTAGAATAGCCTTCTGCTAAGTCCATGGCTACGACCTAGCAAGGCGCCATTAGCCTTACCTACTTTGAGAGTTATAGTATAAATGTCTCAAGAAGATGCTGTAGTCATCAAATAATAAAGTTAAGTATAAAGCAGCTACGTACTTTTCTTGCTACCATTCAATAGTTATCCTGTTCCAGAATTGACGCCCTTCGGCGTGAGTGTGTACGCGTGCCTTCCTTTCTTTCGGCTACCCGTCACTGTGGACTGGCTGCCTTGTCAGTCCACTTCATTGGCGACGAGTCTACAAAGGATCTTGTGTTTTGCTTTGCCCTAATTTATTTGTGTCATGGCTTCGCCAGATGTACTGTCCGAATTTTATCGCTTGCAGAATCAGCAGACGCAGGCGTTATTGGATGCCCTTGGACAGCTCGTCCAGGGTCAACGTGCGCTGCACACCGATGCGGCCGCCGCCGCTTCACCGCTACCGCAGCCACAACCTGCCGTTGCACCGCCTTTTAGGCACTACGACCCGAACCTGGAGACGTGGCAGGAATGGTCCCGACAGTTCGCCTTCCACCTCGCCGCCTACAAAATTCAAGGTAATGAGCGGCAGCCGTTTTTGCTTTCTTGTGTCGGTGTGTCCGCCTACCGTGTGATAGTGAAATTGTTTCCCCGACGAGACGTAGCAACTCTGTCCTACGAGGAAACTTTGTCTGCATTAGATGTCTATTTCATAGAAACAGTTAATGTGGTTGCCAAACGGTATAAGTTTTTTCGTACAAAACGTACGGCCGGTCAAACTAATAGGGAGTGGGTAGCAACATTGCAAGGACTTACTAGGGACTGTGCCTTTGAATGTGACTGTGGTCTTTCTTATTCAGATACAATGGTGCGTGATGCAATTGCACAGAACGTTTCTGATGTTCGCATACGGGAGCAAATTTTGAAACTAGTTAATCCCTCCCTTCAACAAGTGATAGACATATTGGATAGACAGGACACACTTGACTGTGCTCAGGAATCTTTTGAAACTTCGCCAGCTGTGTGTAACATTAACCGGCCCGCCGGGCGCTCTCGAGCTGCGCGGCCCGGTCAACTGCCCTCGCATACGTCCGCACAGCTGCCGCCGCGCGCTAAGCCAGGTGTGCCGCGCCACCACACAAATGCAGTGAAATCATGCCCGCGGTGTGCTACTAGACATTCGCGTGAACATTGCCCGTCACGCCAAGCTATTTGCTTTTTCTGTAATAGGAAAGGACATGTTCAAAGTGTTTGCCAGAAAAAGCTCCGATCAGACAATCACAATCATTCCAGGCCCTTTGCTTCGCGCCGGAATCGAACCAAGGACACTCAGGATCGTGGACCTTCGCCCATGGACATTCATGTCGTTAATTCGTCTTCGTCCAGTGACACTTTCTCTAACAGTGACTGTGTTCGTCCCACAAAAAGAGTGCGTCAACGTCGCCGGAAATCACGTCCATTAGCAAGTAATTCTGTACCAGTGTCTGTTCCAATTGCACAAAACAGTCGCTCTTGTCGTCAGCAGAACAATAAACTTTTTGTGGACTTAGACTTTGAAGGCAAAGTGATACCATTCCAGCTCGATACCGGAGCTGCAGTTTCATTGCTCAATCACGACACGTACAAACAACTGGGCAAACCTCCGTTGCGTTCCGCAAATGTTAAGCTAACCACATACTCAGGACAGACAATACCTGTGTTAGGACAGTGCAGCCTTCTTGCCACATACAAGGGACAAACAAAACTGGTGTCATTTTACGTTCTTCGTTCTTCTACGGCAGTGAACTTGTTTGGCTTAGATTTATTTCAGTTGTTTATAATGTCTATTGTAAATCAGGTCCTCTCAGTGAATCAGACTGTGCCTTCAGACAGTGTTTCTCGCTTATGTGACGAATTTGCAGACATTTTTGCACCAGGCTTAGGTTGCGCTAAAAACTATGAAGCACATTTGGAACTGAAAGTAAACGCGCAACCGAAATTTTTCAGAGCGCGCAATGTTCCCCACGCATTGCGTGATGCGGTCGCACGACCGTTAAAGGATATAGCATCACAAGGTGTCAGTAAATATGTGCGCAATGCCTCTTCCATTTCAGCTCCGCTTCATCGCTTACGCCGTAAAGGTGTTCCGTTCGTCTGGACGACGGAATGCGAACGCGCCTTTCGCCAGTTGAAATCGGCGTTGCTTTCTAATACGTGCCTTACGCCATTCGATCCCCAGAAACCCCTTTTGTTGATGGTAGATGCATCGGATTTCGGGATCGGTGCTGTGCTTGCGCACAAAGTTGGCTCCCATGATCGCCCTATTGCCTTTGCGTCCAAATTGCTCTCGTCTGCGCAAAGAAATTATTCACAGATAGAGAAAGAAGCTTTGGCTCTCGTGTTTGGTGAAACTAAGTTACATGATTTCTTGTATGGTCGTCACTTCACCATCATCACAGACCACAAACCTTTGACATCGCTTTTTCATCCGACCAAGCCTGTACCTCCACGTACAGCGCAGAAATTCATTCGCTGGTCTATTTTCCTCTCGCAGTACCGCTACGATATCTTGTATCGGTCCATTGCTAAGCACGGAAACGCCGATGCGTTGTCCCGTTTGCCTGTTGCTGAGGATAAAGCATTCGATTCTTCCGAACTTGCTTGCATGTTCATTGATTCGGAAACCGATGAAGTGGTCGAATCATTTCCGATTGATTTTCGTCGTGTAGCTACAGCCACAGCTGCTGCCCCTGTCCTTGCTACTGTTTTACGTTTTGTTGCTACGCAATGGCCTTTGTCAAAGTCTCGGATCGAGGATCCGTTGGTTCGCCGATTTTTTGCTCACAAGGAGAGACTTTTTGTTCGACGTGGTGTTTTGTTGTTGCGTTCTGATAATGATCAGTCAAGAGTCGTGGTCCCAAGTTCGTTACAGTCCTCTGTTTTACGGCTTCTTAACCACGGACATTGGGGTATAGTGCGAACGAAACAACTTGCTCGTCAGCACTGTACTTGGTTCGGAATCGATGCTGCGATTACGAATATGTGTTCTTCTTGCATGGCGTGTGCCGAACAACAATCCGTACCGCCGCGGAAAGTCTTTGCATGGCCAAAAGCCACTTCCCCTTGGCAACGCTTGCACGTTGATTTTGCTGGTCCATTCTGGAATGCTCGATGGTTGGTTCTGGTCGATGCCTTCAGTAATTTTCCTTTTGTTGTCCGGATGTCTTCCACGACGTCCTCCGCCACCATCCAAGCGTTGTCTGCTATCTTTTGCATTGAAGGTCTTCCGCAGACTATTGTTTCCAACAATGGCCCACAATTCATGTCCGCAGAATTTCAGTCATTCTGCCAGGCCAATGGTATTCAACATCTGACATCCACGCCGTTTTCGCCTCAGTCAAACGGTGCCGCTGAACGATTGGTCCGGACTTTCAAGTCACAGATGTTGAAATTGAAAGAGTCGCATTCTCGGGAGGACGCATTGTTGCTCTTTTTGTCTTCGTATCGCTCTCAGCCCCGAGATGGTCGCTCGCCGGCTGAGTTGCTCCACGGTCGTCCTCATCGCACCTTGATGTCTTTGCTGCATCCGCCGCATCAGGTTCCTTTGCAGCGGCAGACTCCTGCTTTTGCTCCAGGCGACATTGTATTTTATCGCAACTATCGCGGTTCACGGCATTGGCTCGCAGGGCGCATTCTTCGCTGCCTCGGCCGCGCGATGTATTTGGTTTTGGGGGCCTCTGGTGAGGTGCGTCGGCATCTCAATCAGCTGCGCCTCTGTCGCCGCACGGGTTCTGCCGCTCCCCGTCTGCTTTCAGCGACGGTGCCGTCCGGTCAGCGCCCTGGGGACCCATCTACTGGCTCGCCTCATCCCCAGGTGTTACCGACGATGCCTTCCCATTTGCCCCATGGCGACGCGCCGCAGCCGCAGCCGCCGCCGCCGCCTGTTCTCCCGCCGGCGCCGCCCGCATTAGACGCTTCGCTGCAGCCGCCAAGCGCCTCCCAGGGTCACGCACCGCCGATCGCTTCCCGTGACCAGCTGTCCTCCGCCATGGAACTCCCGACCGCTCCGGACCACATGACGTCATCGCGCGTCGGCTACCCCGACGCAATGGAGTTAGACACTTCGGCCCCTCATGTTTCTTTACGGGCGCATACACCGCATGTTGACGTGCACCCTGGACTAGCTTTTCAGGCGTTTCCTAGCTCCCCTCGGACCGAATGGCCGGGTGCGGGTGGCACAGCCTCGCCTGTTGTTAGGCTCCCCACCTCGTCGCGTACATCAACATGGGGTCCTCCCCACGGCGGGCGGAAGCCTTATCTCACGACCGTTCGCCGATTTGCGGGGGAGGAATGTGGTGTCACCGCCAGACACCACACTTGCTAGGTGGTAGCTTAAATCGGCCGCGGTCCATTTAGTACATGTCGGACCCGCGTGTCGCCACTGTGTGATCGCAGACCTAGCGCCACCACAAGGCAGGTCTCGAGAGACGATATAGCACTCGCCCCAGTTGTACGAGGAGATTGCTAGCGACCATACGGACGAAGCCTTCCTCTCATTTGCCAAGAGCCAGTTAGAATAGCCTTCTGCTAAGTCCATGGCTACGACCTAGCAAGGCGCCATTAGCCTTACCTACTTTGAGAGTTATAGTATAAATGTCTCAAGAAGAATGCTGTAGTCATCAAATAATAAAGTTAAGTATAAAGCAGCTACGTACTTTTCTTGCTACCATTCAATAGTTATCCTGTTCCAGAATTGACGCCCTTCGGCGTGAGTGTGTACGCGTGCCTTCCTTTCTTTCGGCTACCCGTCACTGTGGACTGGCTGCCTTGTCAGTCCACTTCAAAGTCAGCAGGAAATTTCACAGCAGCTATCAACAGGAGAAACTCTACTTCTACAGCTCTATACACTATGTGATCGAAAGTATTCAGACACCCCCAAAAACATACGTTCTTAATATTAGGTGCATTATGCTGCCACCAATTGCCTGGTATTCCATATTAGTGACCTCAGTAGTCATTAAACATTGTGAGAGGTGAGAGAGCACAATGTGGCACTCCACGGAACTCACGGACTTCAAATGAGGTCAGATGATTGGGTGTCACTTGTGTCATAAGTCTGTATGTGAGATTTCCACACTCCTAAACATCCTTAGGTCAACTGTTTCTGATGTGATAGTGAAGTGGAAACACGAAAGGACATGTACTGTACAGCTACACTATTGATGACAAACAGCTGGAGACAGCACCTGCTGTAAAGTTTCTGGGCATAACTATTGAGAGTGACCTTAAGTGCAATGACCACATAAAACCGATAGTGGGAAAAGCAGACACCAGACTCGTATTTATTGGAAGAATCTTAAGGAAAAATGTAAATCACCCACAAAAGCAGTGGCTTATAAGGCACTTGTTCACCCGATTCTTGATTATTGTTCATCTGTCGGGGATCACTATCAGGTAGGACTGACAGAAGAGATAGATAAGATCCAACAAAGAGCAGCACGTTTCATCTGGGGATTGTTTAGCTGGAAAGAGAGCGTTACAGAGATGCTAAACCAACTCCACTGGCAGACATTAAAAGAGAGGTGTTGTGCATCACAGAGAGATTTACTATTGAAATTATGGGACAGCACTTTTCAGGAGGAGTTAGACAACCTATTACTCACCCCACCCATCCCCACTCCCCACATACATCTAAAGTATTGCCCATCAGAAGAAAATTTGAGAAATTAAATTAGAGCCAATACAGAGGCTTCCCAACAATCATTCTTCCCATGCACTATTCACGAGTGGAACAGTGTTGGCGGGATCAGACAGCGGTACCAAAAGTACCCCCTGCCACACCACATTAGCTGGTTTGCTGAGTACGATACAGATGTAAATGCAGTGAAAGCAAGCTGCCTGTCTTTTTACCACTTTCAAAACTCAAGTATTTGAATAGATATTTGTGCAGTTTTCTTCAGATACTACTTCATTATAGATACAGAGGCATCATCTGCAAAAATTCTAAGTGTAGTATTAATACTGTCTTCCAGCTTATAACGTGAACAGAGAAAGTCCATCGAACTTCTCTGGGGCACACCTAAAGTTGTTCTACTTCCACTAATAACTCACCATCCAAGATAACATGCTGTCTCTTCCGTACAAAGAAATCCTCAATCCAGTTATAGCCCATAACTTCACTAACTTTATTCCAGAAGAGTGTCCATTATTCAGGTAAACATATCTTCAACAACTTGCCAGCAGCCATAAAAAGTTTAACTCCTAATAAAATACAATTTATTACAATGGCTGAAACAGCCTAAGAATCATCAGTGCATTGAACATTTACAAGTTTTGTGATAAGTTATTCATTATCTTTTAAACAAAAATAATAATTTTATTAAAGTATAATGTAACTGGGTACATAAAAAATCTAGTCACCAAGTAGCAACAGAAGAACACGCATATAAAACTTATTATAGTTTGCAAACTTTAAGAGCCAGTGGCTCCTTCTTCTGGCAGATGGGTTGAAGAGAAAGGAAGACAAGTGAAGGAATAGGACTGATGACGTTTAGGAAAAGAGGTAGAGCTGTGAAAAGCCACAGAAAACCCTGGGTCAGGGGAGACTTACCAGACGGGATGAGACAGAAAGACCGTTTGTTAGTGACTGTACTGGACAGGATTTGAAAACCTGAGAGCTTAAAGCCTCACCAGTCCTTTTCCTTCACCTTTCTTGCTTCCCCCTCAACCCTTCTGCCAGGTGGAAGAGCCACTGTCTCCAAAAGCTTGCAGACTGTAATACCTTGTATATGTGTGTTCTGCTGCTGCTCAGCGTGTAGATTTTTTTTTATCTATCCTTTTAAATAAAAATATATCTAAAAACAAAGATGATGTGACTTACCAAATGAAAGTGCTGGCAGGTCGATAGACACACAAACAAACACAAAAATACACACAAAATTCAAGCTTTCGCAACCAATGGTTGCTTCATCATGAAAGAGGGAGGGAGAGGGAAAGACGAAAGGATGTGGGTTTTAAGGGAGAGGGTAAGGAGTCATTCCAATCCCGGGAGCGGAAAGACTTACCTTAGGGGGAAAAAAGGACAGGTATACACTCGCGCACACACACACATATCCATCCGCACATACACAGACACAAGCAGACATTTGTAACAGCAAAGAGTATGAGCAGAGATGTCAGTCGAGGCGGAAGTAAAGAGGCAAAGATGTTGTTGAAAGACAGGTGAGGTATGAGCGGCGGCAACTTGAAATTAGTGGAGGTTGAGGACTGGTGGATAACGAGAAGAGAGGATATACTGAAGGGCAAGTTCCCATCTCCGGAGTTCTGACAGGTTGGTGTTAGTGGGAAGTATCCCGATAACGCAGACAGTGTAACACTGTGCCAAGATGTGCTGGCCATGCACCAAGGCATGTTTAGCCACAGGGTGATCCTCATTACCAACAAACACTGTCTGCCTGTGTCCATTCATGCGAATGGACAGTTTGTTGCTGGTCATTCCCACATAGAAAGCTTCACAGTGTAGGCAGGTCAGTTGGTAAATCACACGGGTGCTTTCACACGTGGCTCTGCCTTTGATCGTGTACACCTTCCGGGTTACAGGACTGGAGTAGGTGGTGGTGGGAGGGTGCATGGGACAGGTTTTACACCGGGGGCGGTTACAAGGGTAGGAGCCAGAAGAGAGTCTTTCCGCTGTCCACCTAACCTTCGTAACCTCTTAGTTCATCCCTATGAAATCCCCAAACCACCTTCCCTACCCTCTGGCTTGAATTTTGTGTGTATTTTTGTGTTTGTTTGTGTGTCTATCGACCTGCCAGCACTTTTGTTTGGTAAGTCACATCATCTTTGTTTTTAGATATATTTTTCCCACATGGAATGTTTCCCTCTATTATATTCATATCATTACTTTTAAATAAAATATGTTTAAGAATGTTTTGGCATATTCTACTTTAATGAGAACCATTTTACATGAAATCTTTGGAAGGAACATAGCATATTTATTTTTCTTATAAATATTTACTATGTATTCTTGTTTTTTCTGACATGTTCTACATCCTGAAGGATCTCCTCACTTTGGATCTACTGGAAAGAAAAGTACAGCTTATCTAATCTAGTCTTTGAAGATAAACATTTATGTGGTACCAGTTTAAATCTACATCTACATGATTACTCTGCAATTCACATTTAAGTGCTTGGCAGAGGGTTCATCGAACCACAATCATACTATCTCTCTACCATTCCACTCCCGAACAGCACGCGGGAAAAACGAACACCTAAACCTTTCTGTTCGAGCTCTGATTTCTCTTATTTTATTTTGATGATCATTCCTACCTATGTAGGTTGGGCTCAACAAAATTCGGAAGAGAAAGTTGGCGACTGAAATTTCATAAATAGATCTCACCGCAACGAAAAACGTCTTTGCTTTAATTACTTCCATCCCAATCGCGTATCATATCTGCCACACTCTCTCCCCTATTAAGTGATAATACAAAACGAGCTGCCTTTTTTTGCACCCTTTCGATGTCCTCCGTCAATCCCACCTGGTAAGGATCCCACACCGCACAGCAATATTCTAACAGAGGACGAACGAGTGTAGTGTAAGCTGTTTCTTAAGTGGACTTGTTGCATTTTCTAAGTGTCCTGCCAATGAATCGCTACCTTTGGCTCGCCTTCCCCACAATATTATCTATGTGGTCTTTCCAACCGAAGTTGTTCGTAATTTTAACACCCAGGTACTTAGTTGAATTGACAGCCTTGAGAATTGTACTATTTATCAAGTAATTGAATTCCAACGGATGTCTTTTGGAACTCATGTGGATTACCTCACACTTTTCATTATTTAGCATCAACTGCCACCTGCCACAGCATACAGCAATCTTTTGTAAATCGCTTTGCAACTGATACTGGTCTTCGGATGACCTTACTAGACGGTAAATTACAGCATCATCTGTGAACAACCTAAGAGAACTGCTCAGATTGTCACCCAGGTCATTTATATAGATCAGGAACAGCAGAGGTCCCAGGACGCTTCCCTGGGGAACACCTGATATCACTTCCGTTTTACTCGATGATTTGCCGTCTATTACTACGAACTGTGACCTTCCTGAAAGGAAATCACAAATCCAGTAGCACAACTGAGACGATACCCCACAGGCCCGCAGCTTGATTAGAAGTCGCTTGTGAGGAACGGTGTCAAAAGCTTTCCGGAGATCTAGAAATACGGAATCAACTTGAGATCCCCTGTTGATAGCGGCCATTACTTCGTGCGAATAAAGGGTTAGCTGCGTTGCACAAGAACAATGTTTTCTGAAACCATGCTGATTATGTATCAATAGATCATTCCCTTCGAGGTGATCGATAATGTTTGAATACAGTATATGCTCCAAAACCCTACTGCAAATCGACATCAATGATATAGGTCTGTAGTTCGATGGATTACTCCTACTACCCAATCTGCAGGTACAGATCTATCGGTGAGCGAGCGGTTGTATATGACTGCTAAGTAGGGACCTATTGTATCAGCGTAATCTGAAAGGAACCTAATCGGTATATAATCTGGACCTGAAGACTTACCCGTATCAAGCGATTTGAGTTGCTTCGCAACCCCTAAGGTATCTACTTCTAAGAAGCTCATGCTAGCAGCTGTTTGTGATTCAAATTCTGGAATATTCCATTCGTCTTCCCTGGTGAAGGAATTTCGGAAAACTGCGTTCAATAACTCTGCTTTAGCGGCACAGTCATCAGTAACAGTACCATCGGCACTGCGCAGCAAAGGTATTGACTGTGTCTTGCCGCTTGTGTACTTTACATATGACCAGAATTTCTTCAGATTTTCTACCAAATTTTGAGACAATGTTTCATTGTGGAACCTATTAAAGGCATCTCGCACTGAAGTCCGTGTCAAATTTCACGCGTGTGTAAATTTTAGCCAATCTTTGGGATTTCACGTTCTCCTGAACTTCGCATGCTTTTTCTGTTGCCTCTGCAACAGCGTTCAGACCTGTTTTGTGTACCATGAGGGATCATTTCCATCTCTTACCAACTTATGAGGTATGAATCTCTCAATTGCTGTTGCTACTATATCTTTGAATTTGAGCCACATCTTGTCTACATTTGCATAGTCAGTTCGGAAGGAATGGAGATTGTCTCTTGGGAAGGCTTCTAGTGACACTTTATCCACTTTTTTAAATAAAATTATTTTGCGTTTGTTTCTGGTGGACTTGGAAGAAACGGTATTGAGCCTAGCTATAATGACCTTGTGATCACTAATCCCTGTATCAGTCATGATGCTCTCTATTAGCTCTGGATTGTTTGTGGCTAAGAGGTCAAGTGTGTTTTCGCAACCATTTACAATTCGCATGGGTTCGTGGACTAACTGCTCAAAATAATTTTCAGAGAAAGCATTTAGGACAATCTCGGAAGATGTTTTCTGCCTACCACCGGTTTTGAACAAGTATTTTTGCCAACATATTGAGGGAAGGTTGAAGTCCCCACCAACTATAACCATATGAATGGGGTATTTATTTGTTACGAGACTCAAATTTTCTCTGAACTGTTCAGCAACTAAATCATCAGAGTCTGGGGGTCAGTAGAAGGAGCTGATTATTAACTTAGTTTGGGTGTTAAGTATAACCTCCACCCATAGCAATTCGCACGGAGTATCTACTTCGACCTCACTACAAGATAAACCACTACTGACAGACATAAACACTCCACCGCCAATTCTGCCTAATTTATCTTTCCTGAACACCATCTGAGACTTCGTAAAAATTTCCGCAGTACCAATAAAATGATTTCTGCAAGTCAAGAAACACTTTGTCTGACTTCTTTTTAGGATGCTATGTAAGAAAATCACAATTAAAGTTTTGGATGATAGATACATGCTAGTTGGGATGGAGGAGATAATTCTTTTTGAGGTACCTCATCACTTTTGGACATATTAGATGTCATCGGATTCTTTGACAGATGGATGTCAATGAGATAGGATGACAGTTTTTTGAATCAGTTCAGCTTCCCTTTTAGCAGATGTGTAATCTGTGGTTTCCTCCAATCACTGGGCACAGTTTGTTGTTTTGGGACTCTAAGGAATGTTGTGGTTAAAGTAGAGGCTAATTCATATGCAAATTTCATGCATCCATCTCCAAATTCCATACATAAAATGAGGGGATTGTTTAATTTCAGTGATTGTAACTTTTCTCAACACTACTGACATTGATAACTCAAACAATGGAAAATTTATGATGGAATGTAACAGTATTATGAGAAGGAAAGTTGCTACTCACCATATAGCAGAGACGCCGAGTTGTTGATAGGCACAACAATGACTGCAGTCTAAGGCAACTGAAACCACACTGCAAGCAGCAGCACAGTGCATGATGGGAGTGGCGACTCGTTGGGGGTAAGGAGGAGGCTGGGGTGGGGACGGGGAGCGACAGTATGGTGGGGACAGAGGCCAGTGAAGTGCTGCAGGTTAGGTGGAGTGCAGGGGAGTGGTGGGGAGGGGGAGGCGGAAGTAGCAGAAGTAGTGGTCGTCGTGTCTGCAGTAATAAGCAGTCCCTCTCGAAATATCCTGACTGTCTCACTGAAGCCTTCACTGACCGTAATTATCCTCCAAACCATTTACAAAAACAAATCTCCCATGCCTTATCTTTCCAGTCTCCCACTGCCTCCTAAAGTCCCACCATCTGGCCCCAGAGCAGCATTCCCCTCATAACTCAGTACCACCCAGGACTGGAGCAACACCCCCCCCCCCCACTTCCCCTCCCCCCCTCCCCACACACACACACACACTGGTATTCCACTGTCCACTGAACCTACACAATATACTCGTCCATCCTTACACAACCCCTGCTCCCAATCATTTACCTCATGGCTCATACCCCTGCAATAGATCTAGTTTCAAGACCTGTCCCATACAACCTCCCACCTCCATCCAGCCCAGCAGGGCTACCTGTGAAACCTATCATGTGGTCCACAAGCTAAGCTGCAACCACTGTGCTGCACTCAGTGTAGGCATGACGACCAACAAGCTGTCTGTCCGCATGAATGGCTACCAACAAACTGTGGCCAAGAAACAAGTGGACCACCCTGTTGCTGAACATGCTGCCAAACATGATATCCGTCATTACAATGACTACTTCACAGCCTACGCCATATGGGTCCTTCCCACCAACACCAGCTTTTCCAAATTGCGCAAGTGGGAACTTTCCCTTCAATACATCCTACGTTTCCGTAACCCTCCCGGCCTCAACCTTCATTAGTCGCTATCCTCACCCATCCAGCCTCTTCCCTGCTCCCATTCCACCACTACACAGCCCTCATTCCACCACCACACCCAGTCTTTTTATTTATTTCTCTCCTTTTCTGCTACTTCCACCCTCCCCCTCCCCACTGCCTAACCACCTAACCAGCAGCACTTCACTGTCCACCATTTCCACCACTCTATCCTTCCCCCTCTCCACCCCAGCCTCCTCCTTACCCCACACAGTCGCCACTCCCATCATGCACTGGTGCCTATCTGCAACTAGCATCTCCGCTATATGGTGAGTAGCAACTTTCCTTGTCATAATATAGACATTGATAGCTATCTCACTAATCTTTGCAGTGATGAGAGAAGTAAATTGGGGTAGTACTCCTGTATTTTCTTTAGTCCAGGAACATTTGAAAATGGAATTCAGAGTTACTGCTTTCTCTTTGCAACCCTCAATTGCAGTTCCTGTGTTGCTCATAGATGTCTGAACACTTAACTTTGATTTGGCTGGCAGTCTTTAAATATGACCAGAATTTCTTCAGGTTGTGTGAGAAATCTTGTTTTATAATCCTGCTACAGTGGTCATTGAAGGCTTCTTGCGTTGTCCTCTTCACAGTCAAACATGTTTCATTCATTCAGTATAACTCTGAGTGTCGCCTTGCTCAGAGGTAAATGTTTTTGTTGCAATTACTCATACAAAAAATTATAATAAATAAATGATTTACTTATCCATAATAACTTTTACAGTAGTAGACATAGTCTGATTGTAAATATCTGAATATTATTAATAAGAGCTTAAAAATAAAGAGTAATTATGCACAACAACATTAAAAATCCTTGATGGAGTACAAACATTTCTCAATTAACAATTGCTTTAATTTTGTCTTAAATATGTTCACATTTAACGGTTTTATATTATTTGGCAATATGTTATAAAAATGTCTTCCAGCAGAAAATGGACTATGATCTGTTGGTCTTTTATTACTAAATTTTATGTGGTAATCCTCTCTTTTTCTTGTATTATAATTATAGATTTCGCTATTGATTATACTATTCTCCATATTTTCTTTTACAAACAGTATTGTCCTGTGCATATATAATGAATACACTGTTAGTATGTTATACATAATGAAGTACTCTCTTCAGGACTGATGTTTACTAATATTAGCTATTATCCTAACTGCTCTTTTCTGGACTCTGAAAGCCCTATCCATGTATACCATTTGTCCTCCACCCCAGATCTCAATACCATATGATTCCAAAATAGATTTGTCTTAACACAGGTGGTGCTACACTCCTGGAAATTGAAATAAGAACACCGTGAATTCATTGTCCCAGGAAGGGGAAACTTTATTGACACATTCCTGGGGTCAGATACATCACATGATCACACTGACAGAACCACAGGCACATAGACACAGGCAACAGAGCATGCACAATGTTGGCACTAGTACAGTGTATATCTACCTTTCGCAGCAATGCAGGCTGCTATTCTCCCATGGAGACAATCGTAGAGATGCTGGATGTAGTCCTGTGGAATGGCTTGCCATGCCATTTCCACCTGGCGCCTCAGTTGGACCAGCGTTCGTGCTGGACGTGCAGACCGCGTGAGACGACGCTTCATCCAGTCCCAAACATGCTCAATGGAGGACAGATCCGGAGATCTTGCTGGCCAGGGTAGTTGACTTACACCTTCTAGAGCACGTTGGGTGGCACGGGATACATGCGGACGTGCATTGTCCTGTTGGAACAGCAAGTTCCCTTGCTGGTCTGGGAATGGTAGAACGATGGGTTCGATGACGGTTTGGATGTACCGTGCACTATTCAGTGTCCCCTCGATGATCACCAGTGGTGTACGGCCAGTGTAGGAGATCGCTCCCCACACCATGATGCCGGGTGTTGGCCCTGTGTGCCTCGGTCGTATGCAGTCCTGATTGTGGCGCTCACCTGCACGGCGCCAAACACGCATACGACCATCATTGGCACCAAGGCAGAAGCGACTCTCATCGCTGAAGACGACACGTCTCCATTCGTCCCTCCATTCACGCCTGTCGCGACACCACTGGAGGCGGGCTGCACGATGTTGGGGCGTGAGCGGAAGACGGCCTAACGGTGTGCGGGACCGTAGCCCAGCTTCATGGAGACGGTTGCGAATGGTCCTCGCCGATACCCCAGGAGCAACAGTGTCCCTAATTTGCTGGGAAGTGGCGGTGCGGTCCCCTACGGCACTGCGTAGGATCCTACGGTCTTGGCGTGCATCCGTGCGTCGCTGCGGTCCGGTCCCAGGTCGACGGGCACGTGCACCTTCCGCCGACCACTGGTGACAACATTGATGTACTGTGGAGACCTCACGCCCCACGTGTTGAGCAATTCGGCGGTACGTCCACCCGGCCTCCCCCATGCCCACTATACGCTCTCGCTCAAAGTCCGTCAACTGCACATACGGTTCACGTCCACGCTGTCGCGGCATGCTACCAGTGTTAAAGACTGCGATGGAGCTCCGTATGCCACGGCAAACTGGCTGACACTGACGGCGGCGGGGCACAAATGCTGCGCAGCTAGCGCCATTCGACAGCCAACACCGCGGTTCCTGGTGTGTCCGCTGTGCCGTGCGTGTGAACATTGCTTGTACAGCCCTCTCGCAGTGTCCGGAGCAAGTATGGTGGGTCTGACACACCGGTGTCAATGTGTTCTTTTTTCCATTTCCAGGAGTGTATTATGCATTTTAGCAAGTAGGTGTTACAGGAGATTTTTTTACACATATAAATAATGTGCTCCTTCCATGTAAGGTGTTCATCTACTATAATACCCACAAATTTATGTTTATCAATTGTTTCAATTTGTTTTCAGTGGGATATTCTGTGATGAAGCTAATGTTCTCTGCATTATTTTGCACTAACTGTTTTGTAGATCTCCAGCTTATGAAGGAGGTATTGCCAGCATAATTTTCTAGTTTTGAATTTTGTGAAATTATTATACCATCTATGTACACAATAAACAAAAAAAGGCCCGATAACACTTCCCTGAGGAACTCCACATATAAGAATTTTATAAGATGATTTTACTGTTTGTGTATGTCCCCCAGTTGTATGATACAGCTTAACGTATTGTCTTCTGTCAGCAAGGTAGGATTGTAACAAATCTAATACCACTCCTCTGACTCCAGGAGTTTCTAATTTTTTTTGAGCAATGAAATGATTCACAGAGTCAATGGCCTTGGACAACTCTAAGAAGGTGCCAGAAACTTTTGTTCCCATCATCAAGCTTACCCAATACCACTTGAAAAAATGTAGCTACAGCTGTTACTGTAGGCCTGCCCTTCATGAAACGATGCTGGCAGCTTTTTAGTAGACTGTACTCACAGAAAACTGATTCAAGTTGAGCAAGAAGTAGCCTTTCCAACAATTTACTAAGTATTGATGTTAATAAAATAGACCAATAATTCTGTATATCGGTAGTTATTCCCTTCTTTGCATCAGTCTTACTTCAGTGACTTTTAACAAGTCACAATATGACCTCTGACTGAAAGAGCTGTTTATCAAATGTTGTGGTGGCTTTATTAATTCATTACTGCATTCTCTCAGAAATTTGGCTGAGATGTCATTCCAGCCACTGGATGTATTTGCTTTTAAGTTGGAAATGGTTTACAGGATTTCCATTTTTGTAACACACCTCAGGAAGATTGAATTACTGACATTACTGGGACTTAGCACCTGTGGTGGCTGTCACATCCTTGCTACTCATCTTACTGAATTGGTCTATAAATCTCTCACATACTTCCTTTGAGTCATTCAACAATTTTTCATTGCCTCTTATGTTATTGCACACTGCATTGTCACTTCCCTTGCTTTCCTTGTTTACTACATATACAATTATGGCATCTGGAATCTGCTGGGTGCAAGGTTCGTATAGCAGAAGCGCAAAGTAAAAAGAATATACATCGTAACAACATTATTACAGAATAATTGTTTAAAGCATTTGGAGGTGTTTGTTTTGAGGTGTCGAATATATGTGTGTGTACTTCAGGTGGCCTGTAAATCCAATTTTGACAAGTTAAAACAGCTTAACATTCCTAGACGTTAATACACTCAGGTGAAATGTTAAAATGGCTTAAACTTCATGCTTGTTAATAACAATCAGGTGAAATGTTACAGACTTGAAGTACAATAATCATATTGGCTACAGCAGTAAAATCATACATAGATGACACTATTTATTGGGATTAATAGACAGATGTGAGAGGCTGGAGCCAGAAGGAGAGGAACAGAGAGAGAAAAAATGAGAGAGAAAGAGAGAGAGAGAGAGAGAGAGAGAGAGAGAGAGAGAGAGAGACAGAGAGAGAGAGAGGGAGGGAGGGAGAGAACACTTAAAAACACAGCAGAATGCAGGCAATATGTCAAAAACTTACAAGTACCTGATGGAGCCACAATTGTCTCATTTGGCATAAAAACCTTTATTCCTCAGTGCCAATAAATCCCACACTACAGATAATCAATGCCAACACACACACACACACACACACACACACACACACACACACACACACACAAATTATCCCTTCAACTAACATTACTGAACTAATGGACCTGCTTGAATTCACACAACTATTTTAAATTTAACAATAAAATCTACAAACAAACAGATGATCTGGCAATGGGCTCAAATCTTTCCAGATTGCTAGCAGAAATATTTATAAGTAACGTAGAAGACAACAATCCTGAATTTCAATCACCACCTCCTCAAAAATATCATCTACTACTACAGATATGTAGATGATACCATCATTTTAATCAAAGGCACTAAAGATGACATCAGTGAGTTGAACCAGTTTGAAATCAGTTTGAAATTTATCAGAAGCCTACCTCAACACATACCACAATCCACAACTCCTCTTGTCACACCGCAGCACACACAATGCCAGCATTCCAGTACATGATTAATAGAGCTATCCAACTACCACTCTCTGAAGACTAATGTGATCAAGAAATTGAAATAATAAAACAAACAGCTATTGAAAATGGTTATAACAGTTCCATGGTAGACACCCTAAAACACTCAATAATGGCAAAGCAATCACAACACAAAAGACAAAAAGAAAATAACATCTTCCATACAATTCCCTTTCTAGGTTACATTTCATACCAGATTGCCAATGCCTTCAAACGAAAAAACATAAGCATATCCTTTACAACAGACAACAAGATTGGACACAAGTACGCCACAACATCAGCACACAAAACCCACTTCATCACACAGGTGTGTACAAAATTGAATGTTTGGATTGTGACTGCTGCTACATACGCCAGACAGGCAGATCATTTGAGATTAGATTCAAGGAACACATGGCAGCACTAAAAAACAAAAAATACCACACATCAGCAATAGCTACCCACCTGCATGAAACTAAACACCATGTTAACAACACAAGTATTAGCATCCTACACATCCAATCAAAAGGCAGAAAACTAGACATCCTTGAAACACTCCAAATACACAAACACCAAACAAAACAACCGGAATCCATCTCAAATGACAAAAATGACAATATTTACAATAATATCATCTCTGTTTTCAGCAACTGCTTACATTCTTAAAATGCATGCACACACACACACACACACACACACACACACACACACACACCTTAATATTTACCATAAATATTGACAGCCACCAAGAGTACAAGACATTGACATCGTTTACAGATAATTCATCACACCAACAGCTTGTACCCCTTGTCAGCTTGAAACTGTGTGTACATCAACTACTGGCACAAATTGTATATCTATCTGCACATTTTATAGCATTAACCAATGTATTACCCCAACCTTTAGGCAGCTAATATATGTAACATGTAATCTTAAGACCCCTTGCCATGTAAATGTTTGCTCTCATATAATCACTCTTTCCACCCTCTCTCTCTCTCCCTCCCCCCACCCCCCACCCCCCACCCCCTTCCTCTCTCTCTCTCTCTCTCTCTCTCTCTCTCTTACTCTCCTTCTGCCTCCAGCCTCTCACATCTGTCTATTAATCCCAATAAATAGTGTCATCTATGAATGATTTTACTGCTGTAGCCAATATGATTATTGTACATTAAGTCTGTAACATTTCACCTGATTGTTATTAACAAGTATGAAGTTTAAGCCATTTTAACATTTCATCTGATTGTATAAACAAGTACGAATGTTAAGCTGTTTTAAATTGTCAAAATTGGATTTATATGCCACCTGAAGTACACACACATATATTCGACACCTCAAAACAAACACCTCCAAATGCTTTAAGCAATTATTCTGTAATAATGTTGTTACGATGTATATTCTTTGCACTTTGTGATTATGTCTTCTCTTCTGCTGTACGAACCTTGCACCCAGCAGATTCCAGACACCATATTTGTTTACAAATGTGACAGTATATACGTGATGTGGTACGACAGCGAAAGGAACCTGTGACCACTGGAGGCAGTGCCACAATTTCCTCCAAAAGCGTAACACAACACACACACAAATGTCAAACTAACTAATGTAAATCCACCTGATGATGGAGGTTTAAACCTTTGAAACGTGTCATGGAAATAAATAAAATGGTGACTGTTAACAGTAAACTTGTTTCATTTAATGCCAATAACAGTCATGGTAAAGCCTAACCTAAAATGTTTGCATTTAAAGCTCTGCAGTACAATGCCAGCTGCCACTGGAGGTGCCAATGCCAGCATGGGAGCCATGTGGATGTCTGGCTCCTCAGGATCAGGAGCATGAATGTGATGGGGAGAGTCCACCCAGCAGGTCTGCCCGTTGAAGGACCTCAGACACCATCGGCCCCTGGTGATCCAGCAGGGGGCTGGAACAGACAAGGAGGTTGAGAGCAAGGGAGGGGGTGGGGGGGGAGGTCGTCATCACAGTGCAAGGCATCACAGAGGAAAGAGGAGGTGCCACAAGAGGCAGTGGAGAAGACAGTAAATCAGGTTACAATAGGTGGGTCAGCTCAGAAGGAGCACATGGGGGCGGCAGAGACCAGTCCCCACCTGCAGGCGTAATTGGTTGTGATAGCGGGCCACCAGCCTGTCAACCATGTATAACACATAAACACACCAACCCTGTGACTGTGAATGACCACGGGAATCCAACACTCACAGAAACCGAAAACTTGTTCTCAGCTAGGACCCCTGGCACATAGTGGGTAGTGGGGTGCCTAATGAGCACAAGGTGGGTGGGGGGTTGTCAGCAGAAGGGGCAGCACTGTGTGCAACTGGCACTTGTGCACCAACTTGGCAGCCTCCCTGTTGGACTGTGGATTAAATGGGGGCACTCTGATGTATTGGATGCCATGCTGCAAACAGAAGTCTTGAAATATCTGAGAGTTGAATTGTGGCCTGTTATCCATCATGAGGCACGGTGCAAGGAAGGTCTTCAGTGGAGAAGATCCAGGTGAGGGTGTACAGCTTTGTCATTGCCATTGTACAGCAGCAGTTAACGAAATATGGGCAACAGGAGTAAGCATCAACAATGAGTGAGCAAAATGCGTCCAAGCAGCAGCCCACAAAGTCCAAGTGGATGGGTTCCTGTGGCTGTGCGGGTTCTGGCCCAGCAAGTAACCTGCGGGCAACCTGGTGACCTACACAATTGGGCCAGGCAGCAATGATGTGTTCAATTTACTTGTTGACACATGGATAGTACATACAGCAGCAAGCAAGCATCTTCATCTGTGAGCATCGGCCCCCCAGCGGCTGTGATGTAAAAGTCAGAGTATATCCTGTTGGAGAGAAGCCAAAATGAGCACTAGTAGCGCAGAATGTTCCATCATCAACAAGATCACCCCACAGAAAACATCAGTCTGCTGTGTAGCACAAAATAATTTCTGATGGTGTTTGACACTTGGGCTGGAGGCCATTCAGGCCATGTTGCTGGTTATGTTGCTGCACCTAGCAGAATGTTCATAACAGGAAAGCCATCCACTGCCTTCTGAGCTTCCCCATCAAGATAAAAGCAAATGATTTCTTCCTGGGTGAAACCGGAATCAGGATTCTTAGGAAGACAGAAGAGAGCATCTGTGTTGGAGTGCTACTCAGTCGTTGAGTGGAAGTGAATATAATAATGGTAACATCTGAGGAACAGACTATACAGTTGCAGGGTGTGGACTGCCTTATCCAGCAGATATTCAGCAGGGCTGGAGAGAAAGAGAGAGAGAGAGAGAGAGAGAGAGAGAGAGAGAGAGAGAGCAAAGGCTTTTGGTCTACATCTACATCTACATCTGCATCTACATTTATACTCCGCAAGCCACCCAACGGTGTATGGCAGAGGGCACTTTACGTGCCACTGTCATTACCTCCCTTTCCTGTTCCAGTCGCGTATGGTTCTCGGGAAGAATGACTGCCGGAAAGCCTCCATACGCGCTCGAATCTCTCTAATTTTACATTCGTGATCTCCTCGGGAGGTATAAGTAGGGGGAAGCAATATATTCGATACCTCATCCAGAAACGCACCCTCTCAAAACCTGGACAGCAAGGTACACCGCGATGCAGAGTGCCTCTCTTGCAGAGTCTGCCACTTGAGTTTGTTAAACATCTCCGTAATGCTATCATGCTTACCAAATAACCCTGAGACGAAACACGCCGCTCTTCTTCGGATCTTCTCTATCTCCTCTGTCAACCCGACCTGGTACAGATCCCACACTGATGAGCAATACTCAAGTATAGGTCGAACGAGTTTTTTGTAAGCCATCTCCTTTGTTGATGGACAACATTTTCTAAGGACTCTCCCAATTAAACTCAACCTAGCACCCGCCTTACCAACAATTAATTTTATATGTCTGTGACAAGATGAAACTTCACACCATATAAAAACACATATGACTTCTTGATTGTACAAATAGTAGTGAGGGCAACCATATCAAAATTCTGTAATTCAGTTGTGCTGAATTGAGCTGCTCTGAACCACCATGATTGTGACAGGCCACCACAGGTCCAAGCCCAAACTGAGATGCATCAGTAGCCAAGACAAGCTGTTATTTGGCTGGAAAATTGTGAGACAAGGGGCTGAATGAATAATATCCATCAGTACCATGAATGCTTGGCCACACACAGTCTTCTAGACAATTGGTGTGCCTTTCTTCCGTAACTGGTTAAGAAGAGGCACAATGGCAGTTGCTCATGGAATGAATATAAGATAACAAGCAGCTTTGTCCAGAAAAGCCTGGAGCTCCTCGAGGTTAGTGAGTCAAGGAAGAGAATGGCAGTGACATGACTGTTCATCAGACATCTACATCTACATCTACATTTATACTCCACAAGCCACCCAACGGTGTATGGCGGAGGGCACTTTACGTGCCACTGTCATTACCTCCCTTTCCTGTTCCAGTCGCGTATGGTTCGCGGGAAGAATGACTGTCTGAAAGCCTCCGTTCGCGCTCTAATCTCTCTAATTTTACATTCATGATCTCCTCGGGAGGTATAAGTAGGGGGAAGCAATATATTCGAAACCTCATCCAGAAAAGCACCCTCTCGAAACCTGGACAGCAAGCTACACCGCGATGCAGAGCGCCTCTCTTGCAGAGTCTGCCACTTGAGTTTGTTAAACATCTCCGTAACGCTATCACGGTTACCAAATAACCCTGTGACGAAACACACTGCTCTTCTTTGGATATTCTCTCTCCCCTCCGTCAACCCGATCTGGTACGGATCCCACACTGATGAGCAATACTCAAGTATAGGACGAACGAGTGTTTTGTAAGTCACCTCCTTTGTTCATGGACTACATTTTCTAAGGGCTCTCCCAATGAATCTCAACCTGGTACCTGCCTTACCAACAATTAATTTTATATGGTCATTCCACTTCAAATCGTTCCACACACATACTCCCAGATATTTTACAGAAGTAACTGCTACCAGTGTACGTATCCCCCACTGGGAGATGACATGTTTCAGGTATACAATAGGGGGTAGGGAAATGTGATACTTAGCCAGATTGCACTTGAGACCTGCATCATGCAGAGTTTGAAAAAGAACCTAAAGGTTTCACAGATACTCTTTTGTAGAGGGACCTGTGGTCACAATACCTTTGGGATAGTCGATACAACAGGGAATACATTGTGTGAGGTGCTGCAAGAAACATTGGAAAGGAGCCGGAGAATTGGCTACCACAAAAACCAACCATTTTTACTGCACAGACCACAGTGGGCATTGACGATAAGCAACTGCTGAGATTCCTCAGCGAGAGGGAACTGCAGATATGCCTCCAATGTATCCACATTGGAAAAATGCTGTCCTCCAGCCAGTTTCAGCACCAATTCCTCTGGATGGGGGATGTGTCAATCACACTCTGTGTATCAATCATCCCCTCAAAAGCATCTCTAAGATGGAGCTTGCCAAATGGTTTCTTGATAATTACATGTGGCATAGCCCACTGACTGGACAAAATAGGCTCAATCACATCCAAAACTGTCAACCTAATGGGTTATTCCTTAACTTGATTACAAAGTAATGGCAGCTACTGCTTGCCTTGCCATAAAATCTTGAGTCTTGCCAAGCCCAAGTGAAAAAATGTCCAAAAAGTTCATCAGGTTCCTGATACTGTACATGACCTGAAAGCAGGTTAACAAAATTGGCAACTGTGAATCCAAAGGCCAAGAAAACATAAAAGCCAAACAAGTTTTCGTAAAAGTAGTAACCATCACAAGAAAAGTTAATGGGCTGTAAATCACCTAATAATGGGGATTTGTTGTCTGCTGAACATAACAAGATGACACATAGCTGGAGACAATGGTGGCGCACCAAAGTGTAGGTGTGAGAATTAATGGGAGATGCTGTGTCACCTGAACTGACGTGCAACTGAAGCTGCTTGCCAATGACACATACACAGATGAACAACTTGTTAGGAACAATAAAAAAGTTCTCACACGCACGGCTGAAAACATTAATGTCCATTGGCTGGGGGCACTGAGAGTTGAGGGGACAATCGTATACATCCAGCAGCAATGTGTCCTTTCTTCTGACAGTGGAGGCAGGAAGACCAAAACTTGTGGGCAGTCTGGCCAGTCAGGTGAACAAAAGAAGCAGAACAGGATGTAAGGGGCTTGTGGGAAACAGCTTGCTGTGGCCATGTTTGTGCAGAGCAAGGTTTACAGGCGGGCCACACCACCACGATTTCCACTTCAGAGGACAAGCCTGAACCTCAATGTCTACCATCATACGAGTACAAGTTGACAATGGTCACGAATCCAACTGGCAGACCACCACATGAGAAACTTCAAGTGATGGAGCTATAGAAAGGGTCTCTTCCAAGGAGGGATCTTCAAACTGTAGCACACCCACTGGCAGACTGCTTTATCAGAGTCTGACCCTCAAGTTAGCATGCCAGACCACAGTATCAGCACAAGACTCTTTATCATGAGAGGTAACAAAGTGGCACTTCTACATAGAACCTGCAATTCTGCAATCCAAGCATACAATAATTGATGAGGTTGTTTCCTGGACTGATAAAACTCCTCTCTTGAGGAAATAACATGAATATGCTAACAGTAATAAGACTACAAGTGAAACATTTCATTGAATGAGAGGGAAGCGTGTTCCTGAAAAAAGGGGAGAGGGATTATCATATGAAATGATACACGATGGGGTGGGAGGGGAGGGGTGGGGTGGGGGGGTGGGGGTGAAACCAAAAAAACGAAAAGAACTTTAATTGCATCAGTGCCCTTTACCCTGAAGCTGGAGAAGTGTTGCATAAGCACTTTTTGTATGCCTCCCAACCCTCCACAGACTCATCACACATAGGGAAGGGCTGCAGATGGGCTGGTAGTTGTTTTGACCTTGCCCGTAGTCCGGTCAACACCAATTCAATTCAATTCAATTTATTAGTGGCCTTGTGGTACATCGTCAAAATGACATAGGACTTGTCAATAAACATTACAATTTAAAATGCATGTACATGAAAATTTATAATTTAATTTACTTATCACTTAGACATTACAATTTTAATAGAACTATAAAAACATTAACATAAAAATATACAAGCAGGGTAACAACATACAAAAAAAAAGCTAGTGATTCTCACATCAAAGATTATTTCCATTCTTACATTAACACTGTTTCACACTTTCATAGAAATGGCAAGTATTTAAATGTGAGCAATTACACATATTTATTATGTCAGGGAAATATTAACTGCACTTTTTTTTTGTCAATGATTCATAAACTCTTCAATACTGTAAAAACTATTGCTCAATAACATGTTTTTTAATTCTCTTGGGGTGTACTAAGAAACTGCCTATGAACTAATAAAGGTTTTTGAAAATAGGAATATGGCCCTCCTAGACAAATGTCTAGAGAATACACCATTAAAATTTGAGCAATTTGCTGCAGTTATTTATCATTAGATTTCACCTCATACCAGATTTTACATAAATAATTTTTGTGTAGAAGCAGGGTAACTCTGAACCTTTGTGTCTCAGAAATGGATAAATATACAAAGAAAACTGTCAAGGTTATTTAAGGTCTTCTCTTAATGAACCGGGTGTCTGTTTTCTGTACTGTTACCATAAACAGGATGAGCTTGAGTAGGAAAGATTAACATGTTCAGTAAGCTAGATGAAGAGGCAGTCATGACATATCCCGAAGATGTATTAATCACATTTACTCTAGGCATGAGCTTGTAAAGGAATTGTGGCTCAAATATTAAGTGTTCAGATATGTAAACTGGTGCACTTCACAAAATACAGAAAACTTGTATTCTATGGCTCCATTGGTGTTTCACATTTAGGATCAATCAACACATACAAATACCATGATAGTGACAGTTTGTAGAAATATGAAATGGAATGATCACATAAGCTTATGGACAGTATTTTGTCTGGCACATTTTATGTGTACCATAGACTCTTTGATACTTGGCAGTTTTGTGATTACACAATATAATTATCTATTCTATGTTGTATTTAATAAACTGTATTTTATATGACATATGGTAATCCAGTGTTACCAAACTGCACCAGAATGACTGCACCACACACTGTAAAAACTGAATTGCGTGCCAAATCATAAAATATGCCTTACGTAAGTTTCTGTGTCAACCACAACACACAGAACTACTCGTAAAACAAGTGTGTCATGAAATCAACATCCACCATGACAAACATTCAGAATTCTGCCAACAGTGACTTACCAATAGCTAATGTGATCCTTAGTCCATTTGTGGCAGAACCTCTGCCCTTCTGGTTGAATAATCCAGGACTGTGGTTTGTCTAACTTGAGCATTAATTTGTCTTGGCTCACATAACCTCAGATGAAACTAAATGTAGTAACATGCTGGCTGCAGTTAACAAACTAACGGATACAGAAGTACAAGACAGCCTAGTTTTGCTGAAAAATATTGGAAAATACACCTCTATCATGCATGCCGCATGCGATTGTAATGCACTTGCTGCAATCAGAAGCTGAGCTGACTTAAATCTAAACTTCAATCTTCACATGGAGATTTGTTGCTACCAAAGTGCTATACATGATAGTTGGGAGCAAATTTTTTATCATTTTACCGGCTTCCTCCCAGATATTTTCCATCATTACCCACTTGACACCACAACATAGTTATTTCATTATGGACACCTACACCATGCAAAGCATGCTGGCATCAATGTGATTGCTACTGATTCACCATATGATGACTTGCTCCACCAGGTCCCTGAAGTCACCCTCTGCCACCTACTCCAGCACTGGTAAGACAGTCAATGGTAGTTCACATTGTCATCTCAGCAAGACCAGCAGTCTATGCATGGCTTTGTTTTCTGCCTTCACGTAAAGTCGAGATCGCAAAACAAGAGCTCTACCTCATGGTTGCACGCCACTTGTTCCTATGAAGAGCAAGAGGTGGTGCCCTTGTGGCGACTATCGACAGTTTAATGCCAAATAATACTTCATTGCTATCCTGTGCCACATATCAAAGACTTTGCTATGTAAATTCATGGCAAGACAGTTTTTTCCACAATAAACATGAATGTTTTTCATCATATATCCATTGCAAACTACTGTTTGCACTGTATTCTGACTTTACAAATTGCTTCAGGTACACGAATATGTCACTCACTTCACCAAAAGAAATAACTTCCATAATAAAATCTTTAAAAACAAAGCATTCTAGTGGTTACGATGAAATATCGACAAAGTTAATTAAGGCATGTTCTTGTGAGTTTAGTACAATTCTAAGTTACTTGTATAACCAGTCAGTCATAACTGGGACATTTCCTGACTGGCTAAAATATGCAGGTGTTAAGCCTCTATACAAGAAAGGGGATAAAGAGATACCATCAAACTACAGACCGATTTCACTTCTGCCAGCATTCTCAAAAATTTTAGAAAAAGTAATGTACAGGCAGCTGCTCAACCATCTGACCACAAATAACATATTATCAAGAACACAGTTTGGATTTCTGAAGGGTTCTGATATCGAGAAGGCTATTTACATCTACAGTGAAAATGTATTTCATTCATTAAATAACAAGTTACAAGCAGCAGGTATTTTCTGTGATTTGTCAAAGGCATTCAATTGTGTGAACCACAACATCCTTTTAAATAAATTATAATTCTATGGTGTCACGGACAGTGCTGCAAAATGGTTCAAGTCATACCTCACTAACAGGAAACAAAGGGTGTCAGTGCAAGGGACTAGTGAATTAAGTCATCAGTCATCATCAGAATGGGAAGAAATTACATGTGGTGTCCCACAAGGATCCATCTTATGGCCATTGCTTTTTCTTGTGTACATTAATGATCTCTCATCAGTTACACTGCCAGAAGCAGAGTTCGTTTTGTTTGCAGGTGGCACAAGTATTGCTATAAATAATATGTCAAGTGTAGTTCTAGAAATATCTGCTAATGATATTTTCATGGACATTAATAAATGGTTTAAAGCCAACTCACTGACATTAAACTTCGAAAAGACTCACTACATGCAATTCAGAACCTGTAAGAGGTTTTCACCCAGCATATGCATAAAGTACGAAGAAGAGCAGATAGAAGAGGTTGACAGTCTTAAATTCCTGGGATTACAACTTGATAATAAATTCAGTTGGGAGGAGCACACCACAGAACTGCATAAATGCCTTAACAAATCTGTATTTGCAATTCGAGTGTTAGCAGACGTAGGCGACATAAAAATGAAAAAGCTTGCATACTTTGCGTACTTTAATTCCATAATGTCATATGGTATAATATTTTGGGGTAACTCTTCAAGTCAAACAAAAGTTTTCAGAGTCCAAAAGCGTGTAATACATATTATTTGTTGAGTAAATTCACGGACGTCCTGAAGAAACCTCTTCAACGAACTGGTTATACTAACTACTGCCTTTCAGTATATTTAGTCCTTAATGAAATTTGTCCTAAATAACATATCTCTTTTTACAACAAACATCTCAGTTCACACATACAGTACCAGGAACAAAAATGATCTGCATAAGAACTTAAAAGCACTTACTTTAGTTCAAAAAGGGGTCCACTACTCAGGAACACTCATCTTCAATAATTTGCCAGCAAACATAAAAAATTTAGTTACAAATAAAGATCAGTTTAAAAGGAGCCTGAAAGACTTACTAGTGGCCAACTCCTTCGACTCCATTGACGAATTTTTTAATAGAAACAAATGATGTATTGTATACATTCATACTATTAGTATTGTTATTTCAACTTTAAAAAAAAAAAAGACGTTTTCCACATCCACGAGGATCTCCTCAGCACGGATCTATGGTACAAAAAACTAATCTAATCTAATCAAAGGAACTTATGTCAACACCACTCAAGACTGTGCAAAACCACCTCGACTTTCCAGGCTTCAGGTACTAAATAACTACAGACCTAAGACTGCTACTACATCAATGTTGACAATTTGCTTGTAAGGTCCACCAAGACAGAGCATCTAACACATCTACAGCAAATGTAACTGGACTACAAGAATATGGCTTAGCAATTAACCAGTTGAAAATGTGCCTTTGAAGAGACAGAATAAAATTCTTTGGGTCCATTATCAATGCACAAGCAATCCTACCACCTCTACGCAAACTGGAAGCTATTTCTGAAATTCAGAAGTCCACTGCATTATGGGAGTTACACTATTTTTTTGGCTTCAAAATTTTTATCGATGTTTTGTGAACAATCAAGCATTGTTGGCAATGCCTCTCAACTGAAAGTTTGGCTAAACCTATGGACTTGCTACAGTGGACTGATAAAAAGCAAGTGCCGGACAAGGCATTACTATGCCAGTTGTGGCATTTGGACTTCATTGTACAATTTACTGTGGATATTTGGCATACTGATGATTAGCAGAATGGACCAGCAGATGCAGTATCTCACATTGACACCACTGTGAAAAAATTTGACTTGATAACAGTTGCCAATGTTCACAAAAAGACAACAAACTGAAGGCATTCGTCGATATCATCAAGCTTACAACTCCAACATATTCAAATACCATGCTTGAACATGCTTCATCTTTGCAAGTGTGACCTTCTGTTACACTACATTTTTGCCAGCAGTAATTTCCTTTCTCCAGAGCCTCTGTCATCCAGGAGGAAGGGCTACGTACAACTAGTGAAAAAAGGCGTTTGTTTGGATAAACATTAAGAATTGGAATGCATTTGTTCACAAGTGCAATGCTTGATAGTGCAGCAAAAGAACTCTGCAAATTATAGGTGTGCTCTGTGTTTTCGCCCCACTAAGTCAACCATTTGAGCATGTCCACATTGAAGTTACTGGACCTTTATACCATCATCAGAAAAATATCAACAGTGCCTTACAGCAATAGACCATTCCTCCATTACTTGGAAGTCTATCCAATGAAAGATGCAACAGCTGCAACTGTAGCTATGACCTCCTTTTGTAAGTGGATTGGTCACTGTGGCATTCCCCTCCACCTCTGATCAAGGCAAACACTTTGAGTCATACATCTTTAAAGCACTTTCAAAACTGTTTGAGATGAGCAGATGTTGAAGATGTGCCTAAAATCCCGCTGCCAATTATCTCCTAGAGTAACTCTGTCGACAATTGAAGACCTCACTCAGATGCTACGCTACAGAGAATTGGACTGACAGTCTCCCTGGCTTTCAAATATCTTAGCATGACAACAGCAGAGATGCTGTACAAACACTTCAATTGCCAGAAACATGCTTCACTGACCCATCAAACAGTATTGTTGAAACCTCTGACTTTGCAAAACGTCTACTGCTGCAGATAAACAAGCTCAACCTGGCTGTTTCAAACATTTCCTATGATTTACAATCCTGAGAATAGTTTTTGTCTGACACAACATCACTGAAAAATCTCTCCAACCAACATGCACAGCATTGGCACACCAAAACAGAACAGTCAATGTTGACATCGATGGCTTTCTATCACAACATCCATCTACAGACTTAAGCCAGCCTTTACGCTAGCAGTGACACACAATGGTTAAGGGACATCAGCTTAACAGGTGTATATGAGAACAAGAAAAAAAAATTCCTGAATTTTAGCCACATTTCCCGGTTAAAATTACACTTTTCCCCGATGAAAATACACTTTTTCTGTGTTAAGTGACAGTGTACTTACCCTTGGGGAACTGTAAAACATCAGTCCTATGAATGGTTAAGGTTTTATACATTGGGATAGAACTTTTCAGCACTTCAGAAAGCGAAACTTGGAAAAAAAGCTGCATATTTTCATATTACGAAAGTATAAATTTGAATTCCATCAAATACAGCACGTAAGTTTCTGAAGCATTGAAATCGAGATTGTGATGTGCTGTTGTACGTCAATCATACACTATGTGATCAAAAGCATCCGGACACCTGGCTGAAAATGACTTACAAGTTCATAGCACCCTCCATTGGTAATGCTGGAATTCAGTGTGCTGTTGGCCCACCCTTAGGCTTGATGACAGCTTCCACTCTCACAGGCTACGTTCAGTCAGGTGCTGGAAGGTTTCTTGGGGAATCGCAGCCCATTCTTCAAGGAGTCCTGCAATGAGGAGAGGTATCTATGTTGGTCGGTGAAGGCTGGGATGATGTCACATCCAAAACCTAGGATTCAGGTCAGGAGTCTGTGCAGGCCAGACCATTACAGGGATGTTATTGTCATGTAACCACTCCGACACATGCCGGGCATTATGAACAGGTGCTCAATCGTGTTGAAAGATGCAACTGCCATCCCCAAATTGCTTTTCAATAGTGGGAATCAAGAAGGTGCTTAAAACATCAATGTAGGCCTGTGCTGTGATAGTGCCATGCAAAACAACAATGAGGGGAGGCCCCCTCCATGAAAAAAAACGACAACACCATAACACAACTGCCTCCAAATTTTACAGTTGGCACTACACATGCTGGCAGATGACGTTCACCAGGCATTCGCCATACCTACACCCTGCCATCAGATCGCCACATTGTGTACTGTTATTTGTCACTCCACACAACATTTTTCCACTGTTCAGTCATCCAATGTTTATGCTCCTTACACCAAGCAAGGCGTCGTTTGGCATTTACCAGCACAATGTGTGGCTTACGAGCAGCTGCTCAGCCATGAAATCTAAGTTTTCTCACCTCCCGCCTAACTGTCAGAGCACTTGGAGTGGAACGTGATGCAGTTTGGAATCCCTGTGTGATGGTCTGGATAGAAGTCTGTCTATTACACATTATGACCCTCTTCAACTGTCGGTGGTCTCTGTCAGTCAACAGATGAGGTCGGCCTGTACGCTTTTGTGCTGTACATGTCCCTTCACGTTTCCACTTAACTATCACATCAGAAACAGTGGATCTAGGGATGTTTAGTAGTGTGGAAATCTCGCATACAGACATATGACACAAGTGACACCCACTCACCTCACCACATTCGTAGTCCTTGAGTTCCTTGGAGCATCCCATTCTGCTCTCTCATGATGTCTAATGACTACTGAGGTTGCCGATATGGAGTACTGGCAGTAGGTAGCAGCACAATGCACCTAAAATGAAAAATTATGTTTTTGGGGGTGTCTGGATACTTTTGATCACATAGTGCAGCTCATGTCACGTGATCTTGCCAGCCGATGACAGCAGATAATCAGAGCTTAGGACACATGATGTAGTAAACATCATGCACATGTGCCACTAAAATTTTAAATAATGAGTAAATGTGTAGGCTTGAAATTCTTCTAAGTGGCTGATCCATAAAGTATTATGTTTTAAATGAGAGTCAAACACTCTGTGGGTTAAGAAATTCATCCAACATTCTCACACGTAACATAATTCATCTTGCGTAAAAGGAAATTTACTTTGGAACTAACGTTTCTCTAACCACTATTGGTCATGTTTTCCCTCATGACATTAGAAACAGGTTCATTTCAGCAGCTGCCAGAGAGCATCAGAAAATAGGTATTACTATGTGTGCGCAGCTACGATGATGTAGGAAGCCCGTATGATCGCACAAACTTACATCCATAAAAGAAATAGGACATCAGAGGCTATTCCAAGAGCATTGGAATTTTGGGGACTAGTGCAGCAGGGGATACAACCCGTCGGCTTTGGACAATGATGTCACAAGTGGCCAATCGAGAAGCGATTCTTCTTAGTGTTGTAGCTCCCTTCAGTGGCTGATAAGTGTTTTTTGGCTTTTTTTAAAAAAAAATCTCACGAGATAGAATAAACAGATCCACTTTATTAAGCAATCAGTAAAAAAACGAAACTGAAACATAACAGCAAAAGCGAAAATGGTAAACTGCTCTCTGGCGGCTTGTGACGTCCTTGTCCAAAGCCGACGGGTTGTATCCCCTGCTGCACTAGACCCGAATTTTGTAAACCACACTAAAATACGTAATTCTGCTTAAAGGGTACATTCTTATGCCCAGATTCACAATGACGTAGGCCCCAATCTGATATTAAGCTTTTCAGTGTGGTTTTTGGGGACATAAATTTTCTTGGAGTACCGGTATTATATTATCTCATGTTAGGTTCTTTATTATGCCATAATGACGTGTGTCAGAAGACAAAAACATGCATTTGAAATTCAGCGAACAGTTGAAACTAGCTAACAGTTTGTACTGAATCACTTTGTTTCAAATACATTGACTCCCACTGCAGAAAAGCTTAATAAAAGCCAAATTTCTTTACCAAACCAACAAAAATAACTTCATTGTTCTGCAAAACTCTTATTGCTTGAGAGCCAAAAATGTGGAAATAAAATAAAATCAGAAAACAAACTAATAATAATTTTAGCCGTTTGTAATTATGTGAATCTGTTTTAATTCACTTGATACCTCCCGGCGACAGAAATCCGCTTTGTTTTCATTTGACATGAGAGCTTGCAACTAAGAGGAAAAAGTAAAATCACTAACAGCCACTCTTCAAGTATCCAGAAGCAGTAGAAGGTACTGCTTCAGTTTGCTGTTATGAAGTATTGCACAGTCTTCGCCCTAAAGCCTTTGACACATTTAGCTGTTGACAGATGTTAGAGTATGAGTTCTTACCAGCCAAAATTGCAAAAAGTTAACTGAAAACTAAAATACTGAAAAACTTCCAGAATTCTAAAAAATTCCCAGCTTTTTCCCAAATCAAAAAATTCCCGGGTTTCCCGGAGCTTATACACCTGGATGTTCCCTACATGTGATTCTACGAGGGCACTGGATGCACACAGTCTTTCACTGCCACAGCCTGTGTCCCTGACTAAACCTCCAGTCACAACTCATTTTGGGTGCCATTGCCATGTACACTTCAATCCTGTATCTTTGACACCTGGGGTGGGAGGGGACAGCGGGTGATGTGGACAGTAAACTGTCTGATACATTTTATGTGCAGTGTAGACTCTGATTATTTGTGTCCTCTCTAAACTTTGTATAAACGAATGATATATAGATGTTCTAGACAGTTTTATGAGTACATGATATAATTAACTATTATTTGTTGTGTTGAATAAATTGTATTTTCATGACATGGTCAACTGCAGTTAGGGCGGGTGACAGACTTGGCAGGATACTGGGAAAATCCAGTCTATAAAGGAGGCTGCTTATAAATTACTTGAGCATATCATCTTAAAATATTGCTTAATTTTATGGGACTCCTACCAAGTAGGACTAAGGTGAGGTATTGAACATATACAAAGAAGGGCAGGACAAATGGGCATATATACTATAGTTGGAGTCACGAACGATGGCAGTTGAGTTGAGGCTTGTTTTGCGCACCCGCATGACACATTCTCCAACAGCCAATGAGCATTCAGTAGTGTTCTGAACACTCTGTTCTGAGTGCTGTAACTAATGTAAACAGTAGACATAATCATAACAAATTATTTAGTGAATTTTTATTCCATCTGTGGTGAGTAGTCATTGCTGATGGTGGTGGCAAGTGTTATATACCGCATAAAGAAGAGAAAGACATAATTTGCATGACATATTCTTTCTTCAAGAAGAAAACAGTGAATGCACATACTGCATTTGGTGCTTGGAATCGTCAACAATGCAATCCTCATCCGTGTCTCGACATGCACGAATCGCCATCGTTCGTGCATCTTTTGTGTCTGCATGATATTCTTTAAGTCAAAGAAAAAGAGACACATCACAAAGGAATTATCCAAATGGGATGGAAATTGGTAGATGCGATGAACATGAACAGACAAACAAATGATTATAGTTTCAAATGTTCTCATTTGGGGAGTGATCTGATGACCTTGATGGCCAAGGTAAAGTTTGTTAACCATGAAGACAAGCAATAGAAACTCTTGCCATGTCTGGGCAGGCAATATCTTGCTGAATTCTAAGTCCATGATGGTTTGTCATGAAGGGCAACAAAATGAGGCGTAGAATATCGTTCGCTTACTGCTGTGCTGTAAGGGTGTTGCAGATGACAACTATAGGGATCCTGGCAGGAAAATAAATGGCATCCCTGATCATCACTCTGGGCTGTCAGGCCATATGGCAGGCAACAGTCAGGTTGGTATCCCACTGCGTCCAAGGCAACTCCAGACACATCTTCGCTGGTCATCGAGGCTCAATTCAAAACAACACGCACCACTGAATACAATTCTACTCTTGCCAATGAGATTCCAGGCTGAAGATTTGTCTGGAGACACCCCAGAGAAGCAGGAGTGATGATCTGGAGTCCTATTTCTTTTCATAGCAGCACCCCTTTGGTTGTCATTCACAGGAGCCATACAACAGCAGTAAATTGATGATATTCTACATCCTGTTTTGATGCCATTCATGGTAAGCAATCCTTGGCTTATGTTTCAGCTAGATAATGCCTACCCACACACAGTGAGAGTTTCAGTTGGTTGTCTTCATGCTTGCCAATTCCTTGCTTTGGTCAGCAAAGTCACAGGATCTTTCCCCTTATTGAGAACATTTGGAGTATTATGGCCAGGGCCCTCTAACCAGCTCAGGATTTTGACAGTCTTACCAACTGCGCACAAAGCAAACATTGCACTATATCTATACTATATCTATAACAACAGTTGTCAAAAACTGACATTTCATCAGAAAGGAACCCAAGGAATTTCGCAGAGTAAGAAAGGAGTGGCAGATGAAATATTAGTGTTTCTGCAAGTTGAGTCAGTCGTATGTGTGGTGTTGTATATGCTTCATTGTGCAATGATGACGATATGTGCTTAACAAGTGAAAGTGATACTGAAACATATGTCGAGGCACGTAGTCCATCATCCCTGGACAGGAAGCCACAAAACCAGTGAAACGTGGTAGAGGACAATTATTGTCCAAGGAGGAGGTATTAAATATAATTATGTACATTGAAGATCCCCTGCAGCACTGAAGGGGGCAGGGGGGATTATGAATAGATTTTGAATAAGTCCGCAGCAATATGACAGTGTAGAGCATAAGAAAAACTATGTAAATTCAAAGGAGGACAAGGCACACTTGTTACCAAAAATGGTGTCTGCACATTTCAAAGATGCTCAGTACGATTTACAAGATGTGCATGATAGTTGCCGAGTACGCTGTGCACACCAAACTGCACACAACATGATTAGTGACTTCAATGGGAGCACTGGATGGTTGCATAACTTCAAACAGTTCTACAGAATTGGAAGATGTAAGATAACAAAATTTCAAATGAAGCATCAACTCAATGGTGCATACCAAATGCAGGATTGGGCCAAAAATTTGTAGATGAGATAAACAAACTTATCTCATCATTTAGTAAAGAATTTATTTTCAACTCTGACCAGCTGGAATTTCAAGATGAAATGCATATCAAAGGAACCATGGAAATCAGAGGTACCGGTGTTCTACCCCCCCCCCCCCCCCCCCCCGCCCCCCCACCCATGATTCTTTCTCAAACATGATCTTGCATGGGCAATAGGGAATATCTACGTCACTGAAAGTAAGAGTGGGAAAATGGGCATAAGAGAACTACAATTATGGTATGAGCACTGGCTTTGGTCAATAGCTGGTCAAAATAACTTGCTTTTGCTTGATTCCTGGTCTGCATTCAAAAATTACATTCCTTTACAGCAAACTATCCCTCCTGAAAAATGTATGGCACTGCAATTCACACCACCTGGAACCACCGGACACATTCAGCCCCTCGAACCACTGGTCAAATTCAGCCTCTGGATGTCTGTTTTTTCCTTGCCTATAAAACATATCCCACTACCTGCAGCTACACCTTAAAGGATAGTCAGTTCCGCAATAAGCTCCACAATAGACTGTTTCACATTCAGTTGCATGCCATCACATTCCATCAGTTCCCATCACCTCAAGACACCAATATGATTCTGTGTTGGTTCTTTAAGCGTGGGTACCTAGCTCAACGTCCTGCACATTTCTGATGATGGTGGTTAGTGTTTAACGTCCCGTTGACAACGAGGTAATTAGAGACGGAGCGCAAGCTCAGGTTAGGGAAGGATTGGAAAGGAAATTGGCCGTGCCCTTTCAAAGGAACCATCCCGGCATTTGCCTGAAACGATTTAGGGAAATCACGGAAAACCTAAATCAGGATGGCCGGAGACAGGATTGAACCGTCGTCCTCCCGAATGCGAGTCCAGTGTGCTAACCACTGTGCCACCACGCTCGGTCTGCACATTTGTAACTCCCAACGAATTCACCTGCGATCTTGATGGTGTGAACCTTCGTGATCACTGTGATGCACCATTTTTCAATTCGTATTCATGGTGCAAGTTAATGGTTTATTTTGAACATTTCTTGAATGTGGACAGTGTCCATTTTGAGAAGTATAATACATACATCCCACAGAAAGTTGAATCTGCACCTTCCAGACACTCATTTTCTGTCGCACTCCTGGTGCTCTTGGTGATTCATTAGCAGATAATATTTTTCCTGTCATAATTGTTAACAAAACACTTTCAAATGAGCCTTACTAAAGATTTAACTTAATGACCTCACACTCAAGGGGTTCCTTGTTAGAGTGTGAGTCATTATGAAGTGGTGGCGATGTTATCATGGTGAATGATTCTAATATGCAATTACTCAAAAAGAAAACTAGAAATTGGTTCTACTCTATGCATAAGAGATGTCAATGGTAACATTAGTGCAAATATACTTGAAAAAAGAGACAGCATTGGTCGTACATCTTTTACTATTGCAAAATCGATTTTCTGTCACTGAGTGACCATCTTCAGTGCTATATTGTATAACTTAAATTGGGATGCACTATTGTCACTAAGCTTACGGCAATCACATAGACTGAGCCTATGTGATTGCCGTAAGCTTAGTGACAATAGTGCATCCCAATTTAAGTTATACAATATAGCACTGAAGATGGTCACTCAGTGACAGAAAATCGATTTTGCAATAGTAAAAAATATATGACCAATGCTGTCTCTTTTTTCAAGTATACCTGTTATCTGGTCGTAGTGCACAAGACAACATGGAGTCGCCAATCAATTAGTGCAAATAATATGTAAGTTAATGCATTATGGATATGAGGTTTGTACAGAAAATATGTATAAAAGTTGAATAATAACTTTATTTTACAATTATTCAGGTATTACAATATGATCTCCTTCAAAGTACTCGCCCAGAGATGCGATACACTTCTGCCAATGCCGTTTCCACTGTTGATGGCATTGCTGAAAGTCTTCAGTTGTGATGTTGTTCAGTTGCCATGTCATTTCCGCCTTGATGGCTTCCACATCTCCCAAGTGCCGCCCCCGAAGCACCATTTTGCATTTCGGGAACATGAAGAAGTCACACGGGGCTAAATCGGGTGAATAAGGCGGGTGGTCTGTCACGGTGATTGAGCTTCAGGCCAAAAACTCGGGCACAACGAGTGACGTGTGAGTGGGCACATTGTTGTGATGAAGGTCCACCTGCCCCCTTTTGCCAACTCCGGTCAAACTCGGGCTACACGAGCTCTGAGATGTGTCAGAACTTCAATGTAAAAATTTTCGTTCACTCTCGGGCCAGGAGGCACAAATTCCTTGTGAACAATGCCCCTAGAATCAAAGAAAACAATCAACATTGTCTTCACATTGGACCTTGATTTTCATGACATTTTTGTTCTCGGTTCTCCTGCTAGTTTCCATTCCTTGCTTTGAGATTTGAGCTCCACATCGAATTTGTAAAACCAGGACTTGTCTCCAGTGATGACTCGGTTGAGAAAGTCCTCTCGTTCCTCTGCTTCCAACCAATCCTCACAGCACTCAACCCTCTCTTTTTTCTGTGCTAGCGTCAAGAGCTTCGGTACGATTTTTGCACACAATTTCTTCATTTCAGGTTTTTGTGTCAGGATTTTGTGAACAATTGTTTTGGGGATTGACAGCTCATTAGCAATCATTCTGACTGTCAATCTACGGTCTTCAAGAACACAAGCCCGAATTCGTTCAACATTTGCATTGGAACTCGATGTCGACGGGCGTCCTGGGCGAGGGTCATCATTCACTTCTTCTCGGCGATCCTGGAACCTTTTTAACCACTTGTACTCAGTTGGTTCCTTCAGAGAATCGTCCCCATAAACCTGTTTCAAACACTCAAAAATCTCACGGCCATTCTTGCCTAGCTTTGCAAGAAACTTGATGTTGACGCGCTGTTCCTCAATCAGAGAGAGCTCCATGCCGACGGCAGGTGATTCAAATGGTTCAAATGGCTCTGAGCACTATGGGACTTTACATCTTAGGTCATCAGTCCCCTAGAACTTAGAACTACTTAAACCTAACTAACCTAAGGACATCACACACATCCATGCCCAAGGCAGGATTCGAACCTGCGACCGTAGCAGTCCCGCGGTTCCGGACTGCAGCGCCTAGAACCGCACGGCCACCGCGGCCGGTGACGGCAGGTGAAAAAGGGTAACAGTCAACAAGCTGCCGCACACTCCCACCTTCACGCAGAGTGCTCTGACTCAAACTGAGTGTTGATGGGATTGATTACAGCAGTAGTCCCACATGGCGGTGACTGCAACCTGTAACATAAAGACATTATTCAACTTTTATACGTATTTTCCGGACAAACCTCATAGTATGAGAGTTGTACACTGATACGCATCACTAAAGCAACTCTATCACTAGTGTCTGCATAAATGGATTTTAAATTGCAAAAACAAAAATCTAAGAGTCTGCTGGTCCTCAGAAAACCAGTAAAATGAAGATCAGCCATAAAATAATGATGAAACAATCTGAAATAAGAAAATGTACGGAATTACAATATCAGCTACATCCATTACTCTGTTTTCTTATCTAAGCAGTAATTTCTGGGTGTAAATGGTATTTACACAATAAAAAAGCATGTTTTGGAAGATAGTCCCAAATAATATATTGCATAAATGCAGTGAACTGTGATTTATTCATCTCACAATGTACATTTTCAAACTATTTGTTTTGCAGACAGGAGACATCTCAGAAATTTTAAATCATAGTTACAATATTTTTTACATTAATAAGGAATGTAACATAGCTCTAAAATGATATTTCTCTGAACAGGTTCATTTATTCTCTCTCTCTCTCTCTCTCGCAACCAGTTTCATCCAGCTCAATGTACCATTTTGTCCTGCATGAATTCATCCTTTGAGTAACTGCATTTCTGTATCAGTGCATCATACAACTTAATCTGGATTAGAGACAACTTGTCAATAGGTGCACAAAAAAAAGACAACTTCTTAATTTTCAGAGTTATCCTTTGATAAGCTAGAGGGACAGAGGGGAGTGGAGGGAGGGGGGATGGAGGTGGGGAGGGGAGTGGAGAAGGCCAATGGTAAGCTGTTGAGGGGACTGGAGGGGACCCTACATGGTGCCTGCTGGACTAATAGTGCCAATGTTATTTTTGGGCAAGAAGACTCATCATGGTGGGGGTAGTGTTGGGTGCAGTAGGTAGAGGGACAAGGAGGCAGGAGGCAAGAGAGCAACTGGGGTGGGTGGCTAGCAGCTCACAGGGAGGTGGCCAATTTCTGGCTAGCAATGCAGGACAGAGGGGTGGCAATTATACTGGCCGGCACAATTGTAGCGACCGTTGAGATGTGGCACACACTGAAGGCAACATGGGAACATGAAGTGGGAAGGGAGATAGGATGGAGAAAGGGGAAACTGTTGGGTGGAGGGTGCGGAAACAGCGGGTTACCTGAGATTGAGGCCATCATGATTATGGGAGCAGCGGATGTGACTTAAGAAAAACTCCCATCTGCACAGTTCAGAGAAGCTCGTGGTTGAGGGAAGGATCCAGATGGCTTGGGCTGTGACGAAGCCACTGAAATTGAGCATGTTGCACTCAGCTGCATGTTGTGCCACAGGTCAACTTTGTTCTTGAAAACAGTTTGGAGGTGGACATTCATCCCAGTGGACAGCTGGTTAGTAATCATGCCAATATAAAAGGCTGTGCAGTGTTTGTAGCAGAGTTGGCATATGAGATGGCTGCTTTCACAGGTGGCCTGGAATACTACTGCACTTTCACTGAAAGAATTCCACTTTTCTTGAACAACACTTCCAACCAACTGTCTGAGACTTAGATTTTTACATCAAAGATTTGCAATGGGCAGGTTGGAATGCCTACAAAAAGAAAATGACAGTTACAGAGAAAATTCACAAAAACCAGCAAAAACATGTGCAAGTGTGATGCTAATGACACAACCACCAAACATAAAATATGTATAAGGAAAATCAAGCAAACCAATAATGAAGCCATCCTGGGAACTACTACACAAAGTGACACAGAAGATACTGAACAACAAAAAGGTGCAAGACACTGATTTGTGAACAGCCTAAGTAAAAGAGACCTTTACTGATAGTGTACGACATTCCAGAGAACACAGATGCAAAGACACTAAAAGATACACTATACATGCAGGATCTTGGTTTGGTGCTTATGGGCATTCAACAGCAAGGTTACCAGTGCAGCATGCAGAACATTGAAGTTGAAATGACCAAGGAAAGCTTACCAAGTGGCTTTTCAGTATGATTTAGGACAGCACCAATGGAAACAAAAGTGGTCCATCAAGTTATTGAAGTGAGCCCTGAGGTTAGAACAGCTCTCATGAAGCAACAAAAAGTGTATCTTGGATTTCGTTTGCTTTCAGTGAAAGACTATTTAGTAGTGAGGTGGTGCATTCAATGCCAAGACCTTCGTCATTTGGCAAACAATTGTGGCAAACAAGTAGTAATTTGTGGATGCTGCGGAGAAGAAGATCATATCTGAAAAGAATGCAATAAAATCAAACAAGCAGCAGTGTATGTGCCATATAAATACAGAGGTAAAAAGTGGTCAGGGAACTGAGGTGAATGTCACATGTATCACACCATCCCAACAAGGCAGATTTTAAGAATGGATTATGGACAGGCATCTCATAACAGTATAGAGCAATGAGGATTCTAATGATACCAACAAGTGCCATCCATATAAGAAACATAAATCACATTTGAGGAGGAGGGACACCGAAAGAGCAAGGAATTTCTGAAAAAAATGTGATCAGTAATTACCATAGTATAGTGCATGTCACATGGACCAAATTAGAGCATCATGCACCTATGCAAAATCAGTTAACAGATTTTTGGCAAAAATTAAGGACTATGTGGTATAACAGGGGAGCAAGATCACAGATGGATATGTGAGTGACATATGATACAAGTGATCAGAATATGGTGACACCAACAGGGCAACTGTACATGGAATGCAACAACACACAACCTGAGGAAAATACTGCACTGTCTACAGAAGTAAAAGAAGATTCCCAAGAGAGAGAAGTAAATAATCAAACACAGACTGGAACAGATCTACGACAGATTTACGAAGTCACAGAGAATGTTACGCAACTCATTTGGCTGTAAGAGCCAATGATGCTTACAGCAGCATTAAGACAGCTGGTAATGAAAATGTGCCCAGCAACAGAGTATGTTACTTTTGCTGCAGCTGATTTTGTAGACAGAATCCATCTCAAAGTGAACAATCTGCAACAGAAGTGGAAAAACTGACGTTATTGAAACAGGTTTCTGCATAAAAAATGAATAGTTCTCATTAGATATGTCGTACATATACTTCGTGATGACACACTGTCGTATAACAAGGGATTACAAATAAGAAGAGCAAAATTGTTGAATATATAACCCTCATCCCTAATGGAGAGAAAAATAGGACAGCTTAATGCCATCAGAAGTGTCAATGTGTTGCACGAGACTAGAAGAATAACAGAAGAGTTGCAGTTAGACATATTATGCCTTCAAGAACCATATACACTCCTGGAAATGGAAAAAAGAACACATTGACACCGGTGTGTCAGATCCACCATACTTGCTCCGGACACTGCGAGAGGGCTGTACAAGCAATGATCACACGCACGGCACAGCGGACACACCAGGAACTGCGGTGTTGGCCGTCGAATGGCGCTAGCTGTGCAGCATTTGTGCACCGCCGCCGTCAGTGTCAGCCAGTTTGCCGTGGCATACGGAGCTCCATCGCAGTCTTTAACACTGGTAGCATGCCGCGACAGCGTGGACGTGAACCGTATATGCAGTTGACGGACTTTGAGCGAGGGCGTATAGTGGGCATGCGGGAGGCCGCGTGGACGTACCGCCGAATTGCTCAACACGTGGGGCGTGAGGTCTCCACAGTACATCGATGTTGTCGCCAGTGGTCGGCGGAAGGTGCACGTGCCCGTCGACCTGGGACCGGACCGCAGTGACGCACGGATGCACGCCAAGACCGTAGGATCCTACGCAGTGCCGTAGGGGACCGCACCGCCACTTCCCAGCAAATTAGGGACACTGTTGCTCCTGGGGTATCGGCGAGGACCATTCGCAACCATCTCCGTGAAGCTGGGCTACGGTCCCGCACACCGTTAGGCCGTCTTCCGCTCACGCCCCAACATCGTGCAGCCCGCCTCCAGTGGTGTCGCGACAGGCGTGAATGGAGGGACGAATGGAGACGTGTCGTCTTCAGCGATGAGAGTTGCTTCTGCCTTGGTGCCAATGATGGTCGTATGCGTGTTTGGCGCCGTGCAGGTGAGCGCCACAATCAGGACTGCATACGACCGAGGCACACAGGGCCAACACCTGGCATCATGGTGTGGGGAGCGATCTCCTACACTGGCCGTACACCACTGGTGATCATCGAGGGGACACTGAATAGTGCACGGTACATCCAAACCGTCATCGAACCCATCGTTCTACCATTCCTAGACCGGCAAGGGAACTTGCTGTTCCAACAGGACAATGCACTTCCGCATGTATCCCGTGCCACCCAACGTGCTCTAGAAGGTGTAAGTCAACTACCCTGGCCAGCAAGATCTCCGGATCTGTCCCCCATTGAGCATGTTTGGGACTGGATGAAGCGTCGTCTCACGCGGTCTGCACGTCCAGCACGAACGCTGGTCCAACTGAGGCGCCAGGTGGAAATGGCATGGCAAGCCGTTCCACAGGACTACATCCAGCATCTCTACGATCGTCTCCATGGGAGAATAGCAGCCTGCATTGCTGCGAAAGGTGGATATACACTGTACTAGTGCCGACATTGTGCATGCTCTGTTGCCTGTGTCTATGTGCCTGTGGTTCTGTCAGTGTGATCATGTGATGTATCTGACCCCAGGAATGTGTCAATAAAGTTTCCCCTTCCTGGGACAATGAATTCACGGAGTTCTTATTTCAATTTCCAGGAGTGTACCAAGGCAAGAAAGATCCCCAGTGTGCCAATAACTGTACAGATTGTCACCCGAGGGCAACATCTTATGGCACCAATATCACATATTACAACCATGGCAAAATGAATGGGACACTTCAGGCATTCGCAAGACATTCAACCACTCATCAACAAGCTGCCCTCCTGGCTAGACAAGATATTCTGCAGATGGAGAGAAGACAACTGATGTTGGTGATCACCAAATGAAATAGTTTCTCAAGAATTTACACTGCATGGGTGCAAGTGACAAGGAAATGTGGACTTTTGCCATAACAGAGATTAGTAGAATTGCTTGTTACAGTGGAAATGCTGCTAACATGTTGCCTGACACCCAGAGACTTTAGCAGACAGTGGCTGTGGGTCACGATAGTATGAGGGCGAATCCAATAGTGGTAATAACCATCTACAGGTTAAATCCAGCAAAATAAATGAACAAACACAGAACAGATCTGTAGTGCTTAAGGTAACATTTGTAGTTGGCTAACTGATTAAGGGTTTTATTGTAGTTGTAGTATTAAAAAATTCAGTATCAGAAATATATAATTACAGAATATATGTATAGCCAACTCAGATGCATAAAATTGTTGTGAAATTGACCATGGTTTCGACAGCACTAAGGTGTTCTTTATCAGAATAAAAATTACATAGGATTACATGTAATCACACCATAGGTGAAAAACATCTGAGCAAAAATGCTCTTGTCAAATTGAAACTATAACAGGAATAAAATTAAACTGCAAAAATATAACATATTTGTCATTTGGAATAAAATGTTCCATCGAAATACAATGGCAGTCGCGAGGTCGCTTAGGGCAAAGAACTGCATCAAACTGCCGCTACCGTCACACTGCATGAAGACCATCTTAGTGCTGTCAAAACCATGGTCAATTTGATAGCAATTTTATGTAGCCAAGATGGCTATAAATACATTCTGTGATTAAGTTAATGCATGGTTGCTTGAATTCAGCCAATAACAATGTTTAATAATGGGTGGTGACGGTGGCACTCCATTGTAGCTGATTCTTAGGGCTGATGGGAGGATTGAGAGTTTGGGATGATATGGCACGGCAAGTATCAGAAGTAGTTAATACATAAGTTTATTATCATCATCCAAGAAAACATGAACTGTGTGCTCTATTGTAGCTTTTCAGATAATAGGCTGTAAGTGTGAAGAATAAATAAATAAATAAATAAACAAACATCAAAGATACTAACCACTTCTCTCACCAACCTCCCACCACCCCACTCCATTACCCTCCTGGATCCCTACTCATCACTGTTGATGTCACCTACCTATGCATCAAAATCCCTCATGCCCATGGCCTTGTTGCTATCAAACGCTACATTTCCCAATGTCCTTCAAACACCGGAAACACCATCTCATTCCTTATATACCTTACCAACCACATATATCCTAACCCACAACTACTTTTCCTTCGGAGGGAAGTTTTACAAATCTGCAGTAGAGCCATAGTCACCCACATGGCACCCTCCTATGCCAAATTATTTATGGGAAATCTAGAAGAACCCTTCCTAGCCTCTCAAAACTCCCAACGCCTAGTCTGGTTCAGATTCATTGACGATATTCTCATGATCTGGACTTAGGGCCAAGACACCCAATCCTCATTCCTTCACAGCCTCAACATCTTTTTTGCCATCTGCTTCACCTGGTCCTCCTCTACCTAATGCACAATCTTCCTGGATGTGGGTCTCCACCTCTCTGACAGCTCCATCCACACTTCCGTTCACATTAAACCGACTTGCCAACAGTACCTGCATTTCAACAGCTGCCATCCCTTCCACACTGAAAAATCCCACTCATATGGCCTAGCCACCGGTGGACAATGTATCTGCAGTGACAAAAGCTGCTGAAGGCCTCACTAAGGTCTCCACAGAGAGGCAACACCCCTCAACCTGATCCCAAAGAGGTTTGCCGTGCCATATCATCCCAAACTCTCAATCCTCCCATCAGCCCTAAGAATCAGCTACAATGGAGTGCCACCGTCACCACCCATTATCACCCCGGAATGGAGCAAATGAACCATATCCTTTGCCAAGGCAATGATTATCTCTCATCCTAGTCTGAAATGAGGGACATTCTGTCCAAGATCCTTTCCATCCCTCCTAAAGAGGTGTTCTGTCACCCACCCTACAAAACATCCTAGTCAATCCCTATGCCATTCTGACTCCCAATGCCAATCCCAATCCCTTACCACAGGGATCACATTCCTGTGGCAGACATAACTTACCTTATACACAGGCAAAGTAATTGAGGCCTAGTTTTTTCAAATAAATTTTATATACTGGCACAATCCATATCACTTCAGGCAGGAGGATTACCTTCATAGTCTCAGATATTATTGAATTTAGCATATGTTAAAATTCAGGGGTAAGTAAAAAATAAGTATTTTTTTTGTTTTCTCCACGAAACTTCCAGCCCCGAGATACAGGTCTCCAAAGATGACACTGGGAACACCATTTTGAAGATGAGAATTTTGGAAATTTTTTTAAAATGCTGTATTTCTGTAACAGTTCTAGATATTTTGTTAAAGTTTTTTTTATTTGAAGGGTAATTGCTTTATGATTACAATAGTATCCTTCATTTGGACATATTTGTCAAAGTTCTTTTACTGTTGCCTTTTGAATATTTTTTATAATTTACAAAATTTTTCTTTTCCAAGCATGCCAATCCAGAAACGTTAGATTTTTTTTATTAATACCATGTAGTACTCTATTCTCTGTAAAGGAGAGCTTCCAATTTTAAGTTGGGTAGGTTTTATTTTAAAAAATCGGGTGGTTTTTTTTTTTTTTTTTTTTTTTTTTTTTTTTTTTTTTTTTTTTTTCGAGGATAATGTATGTCTTCACTGGAGTTGTTTGTTACTGATTTCTTTGTGACACTGTTTCTATCTATTGTCTTTGTTGCAATTGTTTCTTTTCACTTTCATTGTTGCAGTTATTTGTTACAATTTATTGTAGTTTCTTTGTTGTGGTTGTTCATTGTAGGTTTCTGTATTGTAGTTGTTCAGAGCTAATTTGTTTAATAAAGAGGCTTCAAAGAAATCTGAGACCATCCATTGAGTTTTGTGTTTTCGTGAGGAATTTGTCAGTTGACACAGTTGCAGTGTGTTTTTTGAAAAGGTCTGTTTGAAATGTCTTCTGACAGGGCACAGGAGAGTGAAGTGTGCCAACTATTTGCATATCCATGAAAGAGTGTTATATAAGACACAAAAAAAACAGACTTTGTTCAGGTTGGGAATAAGTGTTATCATTTGAAGACTGTTTCAGTGAAGATGTTTCCAGTGACAACTTTTTGTGATTCTAAATATTTTGACAAAATAACAACAATGATAGTATCTAAACAAGGTGAAGCTTCCCATGGTGCAGATTATGCATCAATAGGGGAAGAATTAAATGGCCTGAATCAGTCAACTACAGAGGTCATGTTAAGAAACCATGGTGAGTGAAGTAGAGTCATAGCTCTATGCATCGAGAAAGTGCAGAGAAATTACTAAAGGTATGGATGAATACACTACAGCAAAACTGACCACACTCTTCAAAGTAGAAATTCCATCTTCAGAAGAAAATGAACCAAAGTACTCTTGCACCTCTTTCCAGGAATTTTTCACAAATATCAATTCAACTGTTGAATATTGTGCATCCTACAGTGAAAAGGCACAAGTTTTAACTATTATTCCAGAGAAATTTTCAAAGAAAACAATTGCAAACCATGTTCCATCAGTATCAAAGTACATGGTGGATAAATCAAGGAATGTGAGGTCCATAAAAGGAGTCTTTGGAAGACCAGATCCCTATTATGGTCATCCTGTAGAAGCAATTCAAGTTCAAATAGTGCAGTCATTTTATCTGAAAGATACATGGGACTTTTCGCCAGAGTGCCAACAAAAAAGACACTATAACTGTAACAGCTGAAGGTCAAAAAGTTGTGAAAGTGAAGAGATATATGACTCACAGTATTAAATAAACTTTTGCAATTTATAAGATTAGATTAGATTAGATTTACTTTCATTCCAATTGATCTGTAGTGAGGAGGTCCTCCAGGATGTGGAACATGTCAGAACAACAACAATACATGACAAATATTTACAACTAAAACAAATAAGCTAATGTACCATCCACAGGTCCCAAGTGGAATGATCATCATTTTTTAATGAACACTAAGAGTCATTTTACAAATACTAATGCACTGAATTTAAAATAAAAAAGTTCTTTATTTATTTATAAAGTAATAAACATGTAATACAACTACTGTAATACTTATTTACAATGAACACATTACTGCACTGAAATGGTGCAGAAGTTAGATTATACTTACACACGCACACACACACACACACACACACACACACACACACACACACACACACACACACACAAATTTTCAATGAACACATTACTGCACTGAAATTGTGCAGAAGTTATGTTGTACTTATATACAAATCAGTTGGTTTTACTGAGAAATGCATCAATGGAGTAGAAGGAGTTGGCCACCAATAAATCCTTTAGGCTTCTCTTAAACTGAATTTCAATGGTTGCTAAGCTTTTTATGGCTGCTGGCATGTTATTGAAAATGTGTGTTCCTGAATAATGCACACCTTTTTGTACAAGACTAAGTGACTTTAAATCCTTGTGAAGATTATTCTTATTTCTAGTATTGATTCCATGAATTGAGCTGTTGGTTTGAAAAAGTGATATATTTTTAATGAAAAATTTCATTAAGAAATAAATACATTGGGAAGTAGTAGTTAGTATCCCTAGTTCCCTAAACAGGCTTCTGCAGGCTGTTCTTGAGTTCACACCACATATAACTCTTACTGCACGTTTTTTTGCCCGGAAAACTTTAGCTTGGCTTGATGAATTACCCCAAAAAATAATCCCATATGACATCATGGAATGAGAGTAAGCATAGTATGCCAGCTTTTTCATTTTTATATCCCCTATGTCTGACAAATTTCGCATTGCAAACAGAGATTTGTTAAGACGCTTCAGCAGTTCTGTGGTGTGCTCCTCCCAGTTGAATTTATTATCAAGCTGTAATCCCAAGAATTTAACACTGTCCACTTCTTCTATCTTCTTGTCATCGTATGTTAGACATATACTCTTGGGACACCCCTTACAAGTTCTGAACTGCATGTAGTGTGTTTTTTCAAAGTTTAGTGACAAAGAATTGGCTAGGAACCAGTGATTAATGTCCACAAATATTTTATTGGCTGATCTTTCTAAGACTACACTTGATTTGCTATTTATTGCAATGTTTGTATCATCGGCAAACAAAACGTACTTGGCATCTGGTAATGTTACTGATGAAAGGTCATTGATATACACAAGAAAAAGTAAGGGCCCCAAAATGGAACCTTGTGGGACCCCACATGTAATTAGTTCCCAGTTGGATGATGCCTGATAGCTTGATACATGTCTCTTTCCTTATAACACCCTTTGTTTCCTGCCAGAGATATAAGATTTGAACCATTTTGCAGCATTTCCTGTTACACTATAATAGTCTAGTTTACTTAAAAGGAAATTGTGATTTACACAGTCAAATGCCTTTGACAGATCACAAAATATACCAGTTGCCTGCAATTTTTTGTCTAATGAATTAAGCACATTTTCACTGTAAGTGTAGGTAGCCTTCTCAATATCAGAACCTTTTAGAAATCCAAACTGTGACTCTGACAGTATGTTATTTGAGATAAGATGGTTATAAAGACGACTGTACTTTACTTTTTCAAAAATTTTTGAGAATGCTGGCAACAGTGAAATTGGACAGAAATTTGATGCTATTTCTTTATATCCCTTCTTAAACAGTGGCTTAACTTCAGCATATTTCAGCCATTCAGGAAATATTCCACTGATAAACGACTGGTTACACAGATAGCTTAATACACTCCTGGAAATGGAAAAAAGAACACATTGACACCGGTGTGTCAGACCCACCATACTTGCTCCGGACACTGTGAGAGGGCTGTACAAGCAATGATCACACGCACGGCACAGCGGACACACCAGGAACCGCGGTGTTGGCCGTTGAACGGCGCTAGCTGCGCAGCATTTGTGCACCGCCGCCGTCAGTGTCAGCCAGTTTGCCGTGGCATACGGAGCTCCATCGCAGTCTTTAACACTGGTAGCATGCCGCGACAGCGTGGACGTGAACCGTATGTGCAGTTGACGGACTTTGAGCGAGGGCGTATAGTGGGCATGCGGGAGGCCGGGTGGACGTACCGCCGAATTGCTCAACACGTGGGGCGTGAGGTCTCCACAGTACATCGATGTTGTCGCCAGTGGTCGGCGGAAGGTGCACGTGCCCGTCGATCTGGGACCGGACCGCAGCGAAGCACGGATGCACGCCAAGACCGTAGGATCTTACGCAGTGCCGTAGGGGACCGTACCGCCACTTCCCAGCAAATTAGGGACACTGTTGCTCCTGGGGTATCGGCGAGGATCGTTCACAACCGTCTCCATGAAGCTGGGCTACGGTCCCGCACACCGTTAGGCCGTCTTCCGCTCACGCCCCAACATCGTGCAGCCCGCCTCCAGTGGTGTCGCGACAGGTGTGAATGGAGGGACGAATGGAGACGTGTCGTCTTCAGCGATGAGAGTCGCTTCTGCCTTGGCGCCAATGATGGTCGTATGCGTGTCTGGCGCCGTGCAGGTGAGTGCCACAATCAGGACTGCATACGACCGAGGCACACAGGGCCAACACCCGGCATCATGGTGTGGGGAGCGATCTCCTACACTGGCCGTACACCACTGGTGATCGTCGAGGGGACACTGAATAGTGCACGGTACATCCAAACCGTCATCGAACCCATCGTTCTACCATTCCTAGACCGGCAAGGGAACTTGCTGTTCCAACAGGACAATGCACGTCCGCATGTACCCTGTGCCACCCAACGTGCTCTAGAAGGTGTAAGTCAACTACCCTGGCCAGCAAGATCTCCGGATCTGTCCACCATTGAGCATGTTTGGGACTGGATGAAGCATCGTCTCACGCGGTCTGCACATCCAGCACGAACGCTGGTCCAACTGAGACGCCAGGTGGAAATGTCATGGCAAGCCATTCCACAGGACTACATCCAGCATCTCTACGATCGTCTCCATGGGAGAATAGCAGCCTGCATTGCTGCGAAAGGTGGATATACACTGTACTAGTGCCGACATTGTGCATGCTCTGTTGCCTGTGTCAATGTGCCTGTGGTTCTGTCAGTGTGATCATGTGATGTATCTGACCCCAGGAATGTGTCAATAAAGTTTCCCCTTCCTGGGACAATGAATTCACGGTGTTCTTATTTCAATTTCCAGGAGTGTATGTTACTTAGCTCAGAATCACATTCTTTAATTAACTTTGTTGATATTTCATCATACCCACTAGATGTTTTTGATTTTAAAGATTTTATGATGGACATTATTTCTGTTGGAGTAGTGAGGGTCAAATTCATATTATGGAAGTTACTTGAAATGTCTGGTCTAAGGTAATCCATAGCAGCATCTACCGAACCTGACACCCCCTTTTCAGGAACAGTTATAAAAAGTTTGTTAAGAAATTCTTCAACACTATACACATCTGTGACCAATGTATCATTTACTCTTAATGCTATTTGTTCCTCTTCATGTCTGGTTCTACCAGTCTCCTCCTTCACTATATCCCATATTGTCTTTATTTTGTTATCTGATATGACTATCTTTTCCTTGTAATATATTTGCTTTGACATCCGTATTACAGTCTTTAATATTTTGCAGTATTTCTTATAATGTGCTATAGCATCAACATTGGAAATGTTTCGGATTGACAGATACAGTTTTCTTTTTGTTTTACAAGATACCCCTATTCCTCGAGTAATCCATGGCTTCTTTGTAGACTTTGCTCTAATCTCGGTAAGTTTTGGGAGAAGGCAGTGTTCGAATAAGGTAAGCACTTTATTAGCAAAAATGTTATATTTTTCATTCATGCCATGAGCACTGTAAACATCAGTCCAGTGAATGTCTCTGAGGAGTGTCCTAAAATAATCAATTTTTGGCTTACTGATTACCCTCTTGAGCTCAGATTTAACAGATTTTATATCCTGTTCAGTATTAACATTTAACAGAAGGAACTGCATGTCATGGTCTGAGAAGCCATTGACTATTGGTTTTGTAATATAATTTTGTTCATTGGACTTTTCTATAAAGATATTATCAATGGCTGTTTGTGAGCAAGTGGCTATCCTAGTGGGGAACTTTACAGTGGGAATTAAGTTGAATGACAGTGTTACTAACTCAAATAAGTTCTTATTGGGAGAATCTTTAAGGAAATCTACATTGAAATCACCAGCAACCACTATTTCTTTGTTTTTGGTTGTTAAATGGGCCAGTACAGGTTCAAGGTGGTTTACAAACAGATTAAAGTTACCTGCAAGTGCTCGATATACACTTAGTATTATGAAGGATTTTTTGTGAAATTCTAATTCTGTTGCACATGCTTCCATATGCTGTTCTAGGCAAAATTTATGAATGTCTATGTTCTTAAATTTATGACAGTTCCTGATGAATGTGGCAACTCCTCCTTTCTCCATTTCTGATCTACAAAAGTGAGATGCTAACCTAAACCCTGTAACTCTTAAAAGTTCTATACCAGTGGTCACATGATGTTCAGAGAGGCAGGTTATGTTAGCTGGGTTTGAAGACTCTAATTCATCTATGCAAATAATTAATTCATTAATTTTATTTCTCAGTCCTCGAATATTTTGATGCAATAAAGATAGCTGACATTTCACATTGACTGAGTTAAAATTGGGTAGAGTTAAAATATCTGCTGACTGTTGAAAATTCTTAACCAATGGCTGTTTATGCTGATGTAATAAGCTGGAATTACGTTTTTTGATTTCTTTCTCAAACTGAAGAGCAACTATACAACTTCACATATTGGAAGAGCAATATTTTATGCAAGTGGATAGTGCCACTCCCACCTAGACATGTCTGTTTATGTGTGTACTGCACAATTTTTTAACTTTGAAGACCTTACTGGAACACAAGATATATGACACCTTGATTGGGCACGTGAAGTCATTAGTAATCTGTGATGTAAAGCGAGAGACTTATTTGTTTCAAGAATGTGTGACTGCCCTGGAAAGGGAGGACTGTCTTTACAGACACTTGGCCTGTAGGACGTAGCAGATAACTCTGCAGAAATTATATATGCGACATGGGAGGAAAATAAAGTAATTAAGAAAACTGTTGCCTTTGACAGTTTCATTGATGAACTTGGTAAATGGTCAGTGAAAGCAGTAACACACCAGCATCTGAAGAAATTGCAACTACACATTGCAGAAGTGAAAGGGTGTGTACAAGCTGAACAACTATGTTTAGTGCATCACTGCGATTTTGCTGAAGACTGGTCTGTAATTCTCACACAAGCAGTACAAGGGTATCATTGGAGTAATGACCACGTTTCAATTTTTACAGGAGTGACATATTTTCAAAACAAGACCACAAGTGTTGCAGTTATAAGTAATGACACAGGACATGACTCAGCACATGCTTTACTAACAATGTGCAAAAGTCTTCAACTGCAAACAGGGGAGAAGAATATCATTACTTCTGATGGTGCTCCTAGTCATTTTAAAAATCGTTACAGTCATTTGTGCCAACTGACTGGGTATATAGTGCTACTGGCCATGTGAAGGGGCCTTGTGATGGTGTAGGAGGCCTGCTGAAGCACCATGCTACAAAACATAATCTTTCCAGACCAAATACAGCTGTGATTCAGAATGCTGAGGATTTTATGAGAGTCATGAAATCTTGCACATCCACAGCCCTCATTCTTTTGTCCAAAGAGGAAATCGAAGAATTCCGTGAGCAGAAAAAAGATCAATGATCCAAACAAACTACTCCTGTGAAAGGAATCCAGAAGATACATTTTTGGACTCAAAGTGATGGGCAAACTCGTACTGCACGTACTTAAAAGAACAAGAAAGAAGAAATTTCGTTCGTTCAGCCAACACCTCAGAAACAGCAGGATAATATTCAAATTCACAACCTGAGAAGATGGACGTTTGTGGCGTGTGTGTATGACTGTAACTGGTGGACTGCAGAGATTATAGACACCAGTTAGGAGTTAAACAAAATTGAAGTGAATTTTATGCTACCACATGGACCAGCTGCTGGATATAGGTTTCCAGCTGATGGACAGCAACAACACCATCAGTGCTCACTTCCTGTTCACAGTGTTTTGAAGACTGTAAGTGCTCCAGTTCCTAATGTTTCAACAGGTAGGCAGCACTCTACATCAAAGGAAGATACTGAAACAGTGGAACACATTTTTAGTTCATTTACTGGCTAATTTCAGTACAAAACAGAGTGCACAGAAGTTGTATAAATTGAAACCTTTAAGTCTTTGGACCTTTCACATACATTTTGGAACCATTTAAGGTGCTTGAAAAATGAGTCTCTTACTCTTCTTTCGAAATTAGAATTATGATAATAAGGCTGGGCTTTGATTTTTATGAGCCTGTTATGTGATAATGTGGTAATAAAGCAGGTTTTACGTATGGCAAAAATTTCAATTGTTTATAAAATCTGTTCAACCTAAAAGTGGAAGCTCTCCTTCTGAGGGAACGTAGAATTATATGGTACTAATCAACAGAAAAAAATTATGGATTGGCATTATGAAAAAAAAAATTCATAAAATGTAAAAAAAGCTCAGAACCCTAGAATAAAAGAGCTTTGACAGACAAGTCCAAGTGGAGAATTTCTTTGTAATCATAAAGCAATTCTCTTTCAAATAAAATAAAATAAAATAAGAAACAACAAAATGTCTAGAACTGTCCCAGAGTTACAGAATTTTAATTTTTTTTTTTTTTCCAAATTTTGCATCTTCCAAATGGTATTCGCTGTGTCATCTTTGGAGGGCTATATCTCGGAGCAGAAATATTTTTGGAGAAAACAAAAAAATACACATTTCTTACTTAGTCCTTCATTTTAACATAAGCCAAATTCAATAACATCTGAGGCTATGAAGGTAAGATTTTTTCCTAGCCTGCTTGAATTGATATGGATTATACGTACTACATTAAACCTAATCTGTTTCAATGACTTGTCTCATGAGATGCCGTACCATATACTGACAACAAAAGTACAAAAATGATAGAAGGATTTAGACGTGGAAGTCAAATGCCATATTATTTTATGTTACAGTAGGTATTAAAATTCATGGAGAAGAAATAAAAACTTTGAGGTTCGCCGATGACATTGTAATTCTGTCAGAGACAGCAAAGGACTTGGAAGAGCAGTTGAATGGAATGGACAGTGTCTTGAAAGGAGGATATAAGATGAACATCAACAAAAGCAAAACAAGGATAATGGAATGTAGTCTAATTAAGTCAGGTGATGCTGAGGGAATTAGATTAGGAAATGAGACACTTAAAGTAGTAAAGGAGTTTTGCTATTTGGGGAGCAAAATAACTGATGATGGTTGAAGTAGAGAGGATATAAAATGTAGACTGGCAATGGCAAGGAAAGCATTTCTGAAGAAGAGAAATTTGTTAACATCGAGTATAAATTTAAGTGTCAGGAAGTCGTTTCTGAAAGTATTTGTATGGAGTGTAGCCATGTATGGAAGTGAAACATGGACGATAAATAGTTTGGACAAGAAGAGAATAGAAGCTTTCAAAATGTGGTGCTGCAGAAGAATGCTGAAGATTAGATGGGTAGATCACATAACTAATGAGGAAGTATTGAATAGGATTGGGGAGAAGAGAAGTTTGTGGCACAACTTGACCAGAAGAAGGGATCGGTTGGTAGGACACGTTCTGAGGCATCAAGGGATCACCAATTTAGTATTGGAGGGCAGCGTGGAGGGTAAAAATCATAGAGGGAGACCAAGAGATGAATAGACTAAGCAGATTCAGAAGGATGTAGGTTGCAGTAGGTACTGGGAGATGGTGAAGCTTGCACAGGATAGAGTAGCATGGAGAGCTGCATCAAACCAGTCTCAGGACTGAAGACCACAACAACAACAGTACATACTTTGTAACAATGCGGAAGTCTTACATGAAGAGGGGAATAAGCACACTGACATTTGAAAGTGTGATAATCAGCTGCAAAGTAATTGTGAAATATAGCAGAAACATTGTGTGCAAGTTAGGAGAGAATTCACATTGAACTTTTTAAACCAAGGCCCAGCACTGGCCAGTACTAATCCCTGGAAGCCACATATTTCTGTTTAGCTATGAGCGTTATCCAGATCTGAAAACAACTGTGAGATTAAGGTTAAATATGTTCATTTATAAATGTATTACTGTGCCATTTTCTCTGATGTGTACCAATGAAGTTACTGTAACTCAGTACGATTTTTAGTACACTAAACATCGACTGAACATACTATACGTGTTGCAACACTTTCATCGCTTATGGAACTGCTCTTTATCAATTACAATGAGCGTCTTGGAGTTGTTTCATTCATCAAGTTCCATTGAGCCTACCATACAGAAACTTCAAGGATGTGGAGTGAAGTGAGTCAAGTTATAAATTAGCATCACATGAAGACATCAGTGAATCTGTAGCTATACAGAACATTTCAATCCCCGAATTTAGTTAATTTTGACAAAGTCCTTAATTTTCATTTATGTTGGTAGTTGTTGGTTTATAAGAGGCATGAGCTTGTTGAACAACGGATCTAACACCGTAAATGTAATTAAACACTCAAAATATCGAAATGATTTCCCTTAACACGCGGGAAAACAAGCGCTATTGTATATTTATAAAAGCCGCCACAACACTGTCCTTGCCATATTCGAACTTTCGCTTTCACTTTGCAATGCAATCATTCATATCCCAGCATAGCACAATCTTGACGTGATGTGCTAATGTCAAAATTCTAAGTAACGTATAAGTCGAACAATATTGTTATCGATACATATATCGAACTTACTTTCTAGCGCTACATCTAGCGTTAATTCAGTAAAGTTTTATAACAGTCAGCCATGACAGCTGAGTTGTTCATGCTGACGTGAAGATTATGACATTTTTTCGTTAACAGAACAAATGGCAGATTCTTTTTTTGGATTTAACACGTCCTTATCAGTTAGTATAATAAATTCTATATTCACTAATGTCCCAATTTTGTAGTTTGCTCTTAACTTAACCAAGTACAAACCGTATCAGTATACACAATGTATGGTGGAAAGAAAGATTTGATACATTAGCATGCTTGTTATTAGCCGAAATGACCGTTGAAAGATAAAAGCAATGAAGGCCTTTATACAGTTAATTGTCGTGCTTTTCATGTGTTTTGTGGTGCTAAAGTTATGTAACTTCAGAGCGGGTAAGTCGCTATTCACAACAACTTTAGAGGAGCCGCAGTTGTTACTCCAGCTTCCCTCGGGAATGAAACGTTATGTTATCTGTATCGTTCTCTTGCTTGCTATTTGCTGTCGGTTGGCCACAGTCATGGTTAACAGACGTTTTAAATTTTATAGCGCCCTCATTTGAACGGCCAACTTCTCAGATATATAGCTTTGTCACATGTTTGTAGGTTTGTCAGTTGTCCTATCACAAATCATATAATTGACGTGCGTGGCTAAATGACAGTTGTGATATTAAAGTTAACAGGATAAACCAGAGTTGTTTTTGTTAGTTGTAAACATTGGTTATGTATGCTATATGCACTGGAATACCTAAGATTTCTGGTTCTGGCTGCTGCATTATGTAGTTTTTCTTATGCTGAGGACCGTTTTCTTTTTTTTGTAATTGCAATTTCATCTATTTCGTTTCTAGTTATTCTGATTTTTGTAAAGTGTTGTCAGCAAAGATTATGTGGCTTTAAGTGATAATTGTAGTTGATTATATTGGGTGATTTGTAGTTGTCATCCATCTGGGCTCAGTGTGTTCCGCATTCCTAAAAGTTCTAGCTGCTGACTACCAATGTTTGGCCTGTGGATTAGCAGCATAGTCTGCAAGAAGCTGATTACTGCTTTCCACAGGGAGTTGGTGCGTGTGACATGTGTTTCTTTTTGTTTTTTTTTTTATTTCTGTACAACTGGTCTGCACTTTCAACTTTGAAAGAACACTGATTTTCACAATAAAATCTAAAACTTTTTGTGCTAGAGATCCCAAATTTGTTTTGGGAACTGTGGAATGTTATGTTTACACTCCAGCAACTGATGTTAACAGGTGGCCATTGTGAATGATAGTAGTGATGCAAGTATATGATATTCTTGTTAATTTATATTCTGATTTATGAATAATTTGTACATTGGAAGTCTTATAGATTAGGAAGATTTATAGAAGCGTAAGAAGGCCCACATATTCAATCCCAGTCATATTACCCTACCACCATTCCATCTCTCTTTGTTATAAATTCACTTATATGTGCATTTTATACAGAGGTATGAAGAGTTTTTCAATATTACATTTGAATGGGTGTTTCTATTATAATGCACAATGATTCTAGGCCTATAAGCAATTAATCAGTGTAAAGCAATAGTAGTAGGTACATGATGTTGTTAGGTCATCAGTCAGGAGACTGGTTTGAAGTAGCTCTCGACATTAGTATATCCTGTGCAAGGGTCTTGATGTCTGCATAAGTACTGCAACCTATTTCCATTTGAACATGCTTACTGTAATCATGTGCCCTTCCTGCCCACCATTAGTAAACTCAGCATACGTCCTATCAACATGTTCAAGTTGTACTACAAATTTCTTGTCTCAATTCAGTACTTCATCAGTTATCCAATATAACTCTGTAACCTGTAGCATTCTCCTGTACCACTAAATTTCAAAAGTTTCTATACCCTTCTCGTCTGAACTATCTACCATCCACATTTCATTTGCATACAAGGCTACACTTTGGACCTTGAAAGCAGACCTCTAGCACTTAAATATAAATTCAGTGTTATTGAATTTTACTTTTACAGAAATTCTGCTGTTGCTAGTCTGCATTTTATATCCTCCTCACTTCTGCTGTTATATTTTGCAATCGAAATGGGAGAATTCATCTACTTTTAGTGGTACCTTTCCAAATCAAATTCCCTCAGCATTGATTGATTTTAATTGACTACATTCAGTTACATTTGTTTTACTTTATGTCTATGTATAACCTGTCTTCAAGATACATCCTTTCTTTTCAAATGCTCTTTGAAATTCTTTGCTGTCTTTGACAAATTACAATTCCATCAGTGAACTTTGAAGTTTTTATTTCTTCTCTCTGAACTTTATTCTGTGTCCAAATTTCTTCCCGGTGTACAGATTGAATAACATTGGGAATATGCTAATTGTTAATCTTCCTATAGTTCGTGTGGTTATGAACATAATGTAAATGATGTTGAATGCATGGTTAGATGTACGAGAGGGCCTGATAACCCTAACTTGTGAGGATAAATAAATGAACTACAAAATAAACAGTCATTACCTTACCTCTGAACTTTATTCTGTGTCCAAATTTCTTCCCGGTGTACAGATTGAATAACATTGGGAATATGCTAATTGTTAATCTTCCTATAGTTCGTGTGGTTATGAACATAATGTAAATGATGTTGAATGCATGGTTAGATGTACGAGAGGGCCTGATAACCCTAACTTGTGAGGATAAATAAATGAACTACAAAATAAACAGTCATTACCTTACATAGCCCCTATAAAATTTTTAAATGATATTTTCTGCATATGACTGTAACTTTCTATTGTACTGTTGCAGTATGTAAGGATATTGTCAAGCATAAGATTTGATGTCATTCTTTGGCTTAGAAACAGATTAAAAATAACAGTGATTGTTGTTGATGGTAATAGGGACAATGACTCATTGACATGAGAAACTTGACACGTAGATTTGTGTTGTTACATTGCAGGTTGAAGTCTGACAGATAGTCTTCAAGCTTTGGTATGTGTCATTCAGAATAACTATTTGAATAATATATTCAGCCTATCATGAAAGTCGCAGTGTGACGATGCTTCAGTACATAAATTTTTAATACATCTATATGATTAGAATAGACTGTTATTGGAGCTTTCCTTTCTACTGGAGTTGACAGTTATCATGATTTCACTAATATTAATTTCACCAATATGAAATTGCTTAGTGTTTCATTTCTCTTTCATCTGAACTGTCTCTTAAGATAATTATACATATGACCCAAATACATTTAGGAAGCAATTATTTAAAAAATTTGTGCATCCATACCAACTGCCATGTACAAGTTGGCAATTTTCTTTAATATCTTAATTCATCACATTTGTTGACCAGCTTTTGAGGCCACTAAAAACTTCTTAGAAAAATGTGTCGGAACTCTGTATTAAGAGTATTTTCTCTCAAGTAATGAAGGAAATTGAAGAGAGTAGGAAGACTGGAATGTCTGTAATGAGAGTTTATGCTTTGCTCCACTTACGTAAATATGTGTTGCTACTAAATATTTGTCATTCAGGATATGAGCTGTGGGCCACTAACTAAATCACCAAGATAACTTACAGGTTGCATTAGGTCAAAAGTAAGATTTTTGGTGCTTCTAATAACTAGAATGATAGCCTATTTCTTTGCGATATGATGATTCATATAGTCTCACAAATGCGTTGTCTTCATAATCAACAGTAAAATATTGCCTATTTATTTGCAGTATGATGGTTCATGTAGTCTGACAAATGAAGCATCTTCATAATTAACAGTGAAATATTGAAACAGTGACTACTGTCTTTGATTTGATTAATATTGCTGCGATAATTGTTGGAAAAAGTTTGCAGGTGTCGAAAAGTTTGATGTGTCAGGAAGTGGAGAAACATTTGGTTTTCAGCTAAATATATCGGTTTTTTCTACCATTGTTGAAGCAATAGGTTGACCCCCACCCCCAAATTTTTTTAGACTGATACTTATTCATTTATGCTTTTGTTCCTTTACTGTTTGAAAATGTTACTGTACAAGCTACTTCTGTTAGTGTAATAATTGACACCTACAATTTTTAGGGCTATTTAGATGAAGAACTGCCTGATGGACCTGGACCAGAGTTGGAAGATGAAGAGGAGGAATATGATGCTCTCAATGATGAAACGTTTGGTGCTGATGCACTTGGTGAGTTCAGTTGACATATAACTAAATAATAATGTTCATTATAACACAATATTTGTAGAGTGTGGCATTTTCTGAAACAGAAAAAAATGAATTATTGTAGAAATAATGGTTTCTACTAGCTTATGTAAACAATAACAAATAACATAATGATGCCATGATGTGTATTAAATTAAAATTAATCGCCTGTGTGACACCAAATTTTGTTTGAGAAGGCTAACATAAAATACTCCTGTGGGGGGGGGGGGGGGGGGGGGGGAGAATCCTTGGCCTATGTGTAAAGACCTTGAAGTGCAGGGTGAGTGGAGTAGAAGGGTCTTTGGGAATGAGAGACCGATTTAAGATTTTGATTATAGAATGGTGTGAGGAGAGGGATGTAAGGCAAGTGGGGACAGGAACTAATGGAGAGCGAGACCAGGTAGTAGGTCTGGAAACGAAGTGTACATTGAAATTACACCAGAACAACAGATGTATTGTATGGAGAGTTCCATCAATGTAATTTAGGTGTTAGTAGGGAGTCTGTAAATGACACACTTGCTACCTCCAGCCACAAAACCTCTTTTGTGTTAACTATGACCAATTGCGGGGTGTTATTGCTGACAATAACTTGTCACTTATAGGCACCACCTACAGATAAATTAGTACTGCAATGGGCATTCTATACCAGCCTGTGGGTCATCTTCAGGAATCATTTCTTGTTGCCTAGAGCCCTAAATCTCTCCCTGGTACAGATTCATTGATGACATGTTCATGACCTGCACCTGTGGAGGGGAGGGGGGACATGTACAGGGTGGCACACGAAATGTGTTACCATTTTGTTTTTGAATATAAACTTCATTGTCAATATAATCTGAAAGGAACGTATACTACAATGAAGAGCCGTCCATGGAGATTTGTTCTAACTCTGCACATGCTCAATATGCCCACCATTTCGTTTTCTAACTTCCTTCAAACGAACACTGAAGTTAGTGATTACCCTATGGCACATGTCTTCCGCAATTTCACTTCAAGCTTGAAGAATAAGTCTTCTGAGCTCCATTAAATCACGTGGACGTTTCGAGAAAAATTTTCCTTTAGGTACCCCCAAAGAAAAACGTCACATGGATTGAGGTCTGGACTATTGGGGGGCCAATTTTGTCCGTCATTGAAGTGACCTGGAAACCTGAGTGAAATGATCTGCATGTCGAAATGCTCGTGTAAAAACTCCAACACAGTGTTTGCAGTACGTGGCCTTGCTCCATCTTGCATGAACCACTGGAAATTGCTGCCCAGGCTGTAATCCTCGGAACATAATGTTGTCGTTCATGAAGTACTTGTGGATTTTCTGTGGCCCAAAAGCATACATTTTGTTTGTTAACCACACCGTCTAAATGGAAATGTGCCTTGTCTGAAAACCAAATGATGAGAGTTTCTTCCCTATCCTCCGCCCACTGAGCAAACAGTAGTCTCTGCTGCTTGTGTTTTTCTGAGCTTCTGTGCACAGGTAATCTTGTATGGGTACATATGGAGGTCACTTTTAAGAATGCATTGAACGGAGCGTCTGGATATTCCCAGTTGCACTGCTGCCTTTCTACACGATTTCCCGGGTCTTCTCTGTACAGCAACCCGTACCGCTTCAATATTCTCTGGCGAATAAACAGGCTTAGGCCGAGGTCGCTTCGCTTCCAATACTGTTCTTTCCTGTACAAATTTATCGTACAACCTGTGAATGGTCTTCTTGCAAGGGACCCATCGTGTGTTAAACTGTTGTCGAAAACGCCTCTGAGTCACAACAAGGCTTTTCATTTCAATTGCTGATCGTTGCTGTGTTGTCAGTCTTTCATTGTCAGCCATTGCTGCTGACTAGTCTCCTAGTGGCAGTATCGTGAATTACGCGTCATTTCGTAACTCATTTGTTTTTCCAAGCTCTGCTGGTACTGCTGTAGAGATCCCAGCGGGATATCTAATGTGCGTCGTAAATTGTGAAAGAAACAATTGGTAACACATTTCGCGTGCCACCCTGTAGATTCTTTCAGATCAAGAGCACTGTCTTTGTCATTCATTTCATGTGGTTTTCCTCAGCTCGGGAAATGAATGTTTAACAACACTCAATTATGGCTTCTCAAGACCTTCAATCCATATGGAACCTATCAGTCACCAGGAATGCTTACATTTTCCCAGCTGTTACTGATGATGACGATGATGATGATAACGATGATGATGATGGGCTCTTCAGTCATAAGACTGGAATGATGCAACTCTCGACACAAGTCTGTCCTGTGTAAACCACCTTGTCTCTGCATAAACATTGCAAACTACACATATCCATTTTATCCTATAATCAAGCCTTGTTCTTCTGTTCAACTTTTACACCCACACCACTCCCCTCCCCCCCCCCCCCCCCCTCAACCCCCCCGCCCCCCCCCTCAACCCCCCCCCCCCCCCACACACACACACACCCTATTCCGTGACATCTTGTGATGAGTCTAATGAACTGATTCTGTCTTTTAGTTAGTTGTGCCATAAATATCTTTTTTCTCCAGTTCAATTTAATACCACTTCATTAGTTATCCAATCTACCCATCTAATCTTCAGCACTTTCCTGTGGCACATTTCAGGAACGTCCTATTTTCCTTTTTCCTGCACTGTTTATCAACAATGTTTCACTTCTGTACAAGGTTATATGGCAAGAGAGGAGGTGCAGTGGTTAGCACACTGGACTTACATTGGGGAGGACAATGGTTCAAACCCACGTCTGGCCATTCTGACTTAGGTTTTCCGTAACTTCCCTAAATTGCTTCAGGCAAATGCCAGGATGGTTCCTTTGAAAGGGCACGGCCGACTTCCTTCCTCAACTTGCCCTAATCTGATGGGACCGATAACCTCGCTGTTTGGTCCCCTCCCTGAAATCAACCAATCAACTTACAAGGTTATAGCCCAGATAAACACCTTAAACCTTCAGAGAAAAGTTCCTAGCACTTAAATTTATATTAGTTTTTAAAATATATCTATTTTTTAGAAAAGCTTTTTTGCAATTGCAAAATGTCTTTCATCGTCAGTTATTTTGCTCCCTTAATTAGCAAATCTAATCTATTACTTTTAGTGTTTTAGTCCCTAAAATAATTCCTTCTTCATCACCTGATTTAATTCAACTACTGTCTGTCTCTCTTGTTTTAGTTCCGTTGATGTTCCTGTTTCTTGGTAACAACTCTGTTTTCTGTGCTGACACTTTGTAACAGTTAATTTTTTTCCCATCCTTGGTTTCTCTTGCAGTTGATAATCAGTGTTCCTGGCTATATGGTCAGTGTGAATATAATTCATCAGTAGGTCAATAAGATATTCTATTAAACAGAAATTATTTCAAAACACTACCCCTTTCTTAATGTATGAGCCTGGCGACATATCATCTGACTTTTGGAAGAAAATCATTCATACAATTCTGAAAACTGCAAGAGCTGACTAACGTGAGAATTATCGCACAATCTCTTTAACAGCTCATGCATTCAAGTTGCTGACAAGACTAAAATACAGAAGAATGGAAAGGAAAATTGAGGATGTGTTAGATGATGGTGAGTTTGGCTTCAGGAAAGGTAAAGGCACCAGAGAGGCAATTCTGATGTTGCAGTTGACAATGGAAACAAGACTAAAAAAAATCAAGACACACTCATAGGATTGTTCACCTGGAAAAAGTGATCGACGATGTAAAATGGTGCAAGATGTTTGAAATTCTGAAAAAAAGTAGCTAGTAATGTGTAATATACAATATGTACGAGAGGCAAGGGGGAATAATGAGTGTGAGAGTGGACGACCAAGAACAAAGTGCTCAGTTTAAAAAGGGTGTAAGACAGGAATGTAGTCTTCCAACCCTACTGTTCATCTGTACATCAAAGGAACAATGATGGGAATAAAAGAAAGGTTCAGGAGTGGGATTAAAATTGAAGGTGAAAGGATATCAGCGATGCAGTTTGCTGATGACATTGTTATCCTGAATGAAAGTGAAAAAGAATTATCTGGTTTTCTGAGTGGAATGAACAGTCTAACGAGTACAGAATATGGATTGAGAGTAAATCAAAGAAAGACGAAATTAATGAGAAGTAACAGAAATGAGAACAGCAAGAAACTAAACATCAGGATTGATGGTCACAAAGTGGACGAAGCTAAGAAACTCTGCTATCTAGGCAGCAAAATAACCAATTGTGAATGGAGTGATGACATCAAAAGCAGACTAGCACTGGCAAAAAGGACATTCCAGGCCAAGAGAAGTCTTAATTGCAACAAAATGGTTCAAATGGCTCTGAGCACTATGGGACTTAACATCTATGGTCATCAGTCCCCTAGAACTTAGAACTAATTAAACCTAACTAACCTAAGGACATCACACAACACCCAGTCATCACGAGGCAGAGAAAATCCCTGACCCCGCCGGGAATCGAACCCGGGCGTGGGAAGCGAGAACGCTACCGCACGACTACGAGCTGCGGACTCTAATAGTAACAAACATAGGTCTTAATTTGAAGAAGAAATTCCTGAGAATGTTTGTTTGGAGCATAGCGCTGTATTGTATGGTAGTGAAACATGGACTGTGGTGGAGAGGAGAGGGGGGGAGAGGAGGGGGACATTATGTATTGAGTTGGTGCATAAGTTTGTAGAGTTTTTTGGTAAGTTTAATAAACACAACAGATACACATAAAAGACTTTCGTCATCAATAATACATTCTCCTTCACTATTTACAACTGTTTGCCGATACAGGGATAACTTTTCAATTTTGGGGCTGTAGAAATCACAAGCTCTACAGGCAAAGAACTTGTTGAGCCATGTTTGGAGTGTATTTTCATGTGGAAAGCAAGTTCCTTGAAGGTTGTTTGACAGAGAGCAGAAAAGCTGGAAACCTGAGGGTGCAAGATCAGGTGACTAAGGAAGATGTGAAATGACTTCCCAACCCAACTCCTGTAGAGCACTTTTTCTCAGTTTAGTAGAATGCAACCAGACATTGTGTGGAGTAGCACTACTTCATGCAGTCTTCTTTGTTATTGTTCTTGGATAGCATCGCCAAGACTTCTCAGTTTTTGACAGTAAAAGTCGGCAGTAATGGTTAGACCACATGGAAGCAGTTTGTAGTACACCACACCCTTACTGATTCACCAGATGCATCGCATTACCTGTAGTGGATACGTGCAGGTCTTTGTACAGTGAGTTGGTGCTTTGTTTGGGCTCAGCCATTCCTTTCTTTTCCTTGTGTTAACACAAAGAATCCATTTCTTATCACCAGTAACAATAGAGGGTAGGAATGGTTGCTTTTGTTCAAGAGCCAGTTGATGACGAGCAACCAGAGATGCACATCTAGCCACCCACTGATTTTTGTGATTTTGGCTTAGAGCATGCAGAACCCATACATCTGATTTTTGAACCTTTCCCAGTGCATGCAAATGTCACATAATGATTGAATGTTCGCAGTTCCATCACATTTCCAGCTCTTGAGTATGCTGACATGGATCACTGTGGATTAATTCATTTAAAATTATCTTCTTCAAGCCCCAAAGATTTTCTTGAGCATGGTGAGTCAGTAATGTCAAAATGATCTTCATTAAAACAAGAAAACCGTTTTCTTTCCATGCTCTATCTGATGGCATTACCCCCATACAAGGCACAAATGTTTCTGTCTGCCTACACTGCTGTTGCCCCCCCCCCCCCCTCCCCGTTCAGCTAAAATAGAAGAATATGTCAGAAATATTGTAATTTCTCCACTTGGCACTCCATTTTCTAGCATCCGCAGCTTCACTCACTATCTCCAGATGACAAAATGACAATATGTAAACTCAAATAACAACAGAATGACAGTTGATAAATAAACCCACATCTACAGGAATACCAACATACAAAACAAAAATGCTATGAATTTATGCACCAATCTAATAAATGGTCAGTATGTTGCCATATTTTTCTCACTGAGAAAGTGTATCACCATTCAAGAACTGACTTGTTCCACATCCTAGCAAGAGGTTGCAGTTATTTTCCATTGAACTAGCAACAAATGAAGTTATGCTTAACTGCTTACTAGGCAAAACAGTTTCTGTGTGATTGATTCCCCCAGGGGTTGAGGGATGCTGAAAAGTAACGCATCTGAATTTTTTCATATGAAAACTCTTGAAAGCTTTTAAGTAAAGTAAGTATTCACATTCTACACTTTGATTCTTCATTTCTACATATTTATTTCTCAATATTGTCTCCCTGCCATTGAACACAATGAGAAGCTAATTTGTTGATACCGTTGCTGTAGAAAGTGCGACTATACTGATAGAGCCACAATCTCACCTTTGCTTGCACTGTTTCATCACTATCAAAGTGAAGTCCTCGAAGGTGTTCTTTCAGGTTTGCAAACAGATGAAAATCAGATGGAACCAAGTCATTATGGTATTGAGAGTGATATCTGACAGTGAACCCAAGGCATCAGATTATTGCATGTGTTGCATGCTCTTGTGTAATTTTGCATTGTCTATATGAAGGAAAGGGTGCTCCATATGTTGACAAACTCTTTGAATTTGAAACTTGATTACAGCTTGCTGTTTCCCTTGCACCAAAGTAGTTACCGTGATGCCTCTAGTGCCAGAACACTGCAAATGTGTAGACACGGGGAATAAAGATGTAGAATGTTAATAATGTTTGTTTTATATAAAAAGCTTTAAGGTTTTTCACATAAAAAATTTAGGTGCACTATTTTTCGGCACACCTTTGTATCTCTGAGAGGAGGTCGTCTACTCCAAACCTCTTGTTTCATCTTATGTCTTTCAATTCTCAGTCAAACTCATCTTGCAGAAGCATATCTCATTACATATTCTTTACCTTTTTCATCTTCCAGTCGACAATATTTTCATAAAGTTCCTTTTCTGTTGTATATATTCCTTCCCACCTCAGGGAGTCACACCTAGTGATACGTGGCTGGCGACCACGGGGCCCCGAGTTGAGTCCTGGCATTGCTTCCACTTACTTATGCCAGGCTCCTCACTCTTATCTTTCCTATCTGGCCAGCCTAGGCCAGCTCTTGTTCTTTTCCGACCCTGACGCTATTAGGTTTCGAGGGCTAGGGGTCTTTCATTTTCCAACCTATACTTCTCATGCAGCGTCTGACCCGGAGCGGGCGGCTGCAAAAGGCGTCTGTATCCCATGTTAGGGGCGGCCTCCAGAACTGCGGAAGGCAACGGAATACCACCGCAGATTATCTTCCCTGCATAATGCAGTCTCCATTTTATGCACAAAAAATGGCTTCCTCTCATGTTAAATCAGTGTCCGGAGGTAAAATAGTCCCCCATTCGGATCTCCGGGGGGGGGGGGACAACTTGAAAGGAGGCAAAAAATCAAAACGAGAATTGGTACCTGGAATGTCAGAACTCTGCTACAAGCAGGAAAACTAGAAAACCTTAAAAGAGAGATGGAAAAGAATCATATGGACCTCGTAGGAGTTGCTGAAGTAAGATGGAATGGACATGGAGGGTTGCAGTCAGATGAATATGTATTCTACTACTCAGGAGGAGAAGTAAAAGGAATTAATGGAGTAGGAATGATTATGACAAAGGAATTGGCTAAATGTGTGGAATATGTAGAGTATGCAAATGACCGGGTTATTGGTGTAAGGCTGAAAAGAGCACAAAAAGATTTACTGATTGTCCAGGTGTATATGCCAACTTCAGAACATGATGACCAAATTGTAGAGGAAACGTACAATGTAATAGAGAGAATAATGGACGAAAATAAAAAATGCTGCAAAATAGTAATGGGAGACTGGAACGCCATTGTGGGAGAAGGGAAAGAGGGAAACATAGTAGGCAGTCATGGTCTTGGAAAGAGAAATGACAGAGGTGAATGGTTAATTGACTTCTGCAGGGAAAGGCAGCTGATAGTGGCAAACACATGGTTCAAGAACCATAAGAGGAGGCTCTACACTTGGAAATCACCAGGGGATAAATATAGAAACCAAATCGATTTTATACTGGTAGAAGAAAGATACAGGAATGGAATCAAGAAGGTGCACACATTACCAGGTGCAGATATTAATAGTGACCACAACTTACTTATGGCAGAAATAGAAATAAGAATGAAAAAACTGAAAAAGGCGACAATGGTGAAGAAATGGGATCTAGAGAAGATAAGGTCCAACAAAGAACAAATTACAGAAATGCTGTCTCAGGACTTTCTAAACACATTACGAGACAAAGAAGCACCTGATAATGCCAACGAGTACTGGAATATGCTGAAAGAAGGAATCATTAAAGCAGGACAGCAAAATATAGGATATGTAAAAGGGAAAAGGTCAAAAAAACCATGGGTCACACAAGAAATGATTTCCAAGATGGAGGAGAGAAGAAAATTGAAAAACAAGAACACTGAAGATGCAAGAAAGATATACCGAAGGTTAAATAACGAACTGCGAAGAGAAACAGAGCAGGCTAGGAAAAAATGGCTAAAAGAGGAATGTGATGAAATTGAAGAACTGGACAGGAAAGGAAGATACGACTTACCATACAACAGAGTAAAGACTATGACATGGGAACAAAACAGAGCAGGAAGTGCTACTATGGAAATTTTGAGTAAAGACGAAGAGGTAGTGTATAAAGATCATGACGATGTCCTCCAGAGATGGGAAGAATATATAAAAGAGCTATATGACACAAATAGCAAACCAGAAACTCTGGAACTTGAATCACACAACAGTGTAAGTGATGAAGAGAAAGGACCGACCATCGTAATGGAAGAAGTAAAGTCTGCTATTGCTGCAATGAAAAATGGCAAAGCAGTAGGTACAGATACAATACCGGGAGAAATACTAAAATGCTTGAACCACAATGGAATAAGAGAAATATTGAGGTTATGTAATAAAATATATGACAGTGGTGAATGGCCTGAGGACTTTTTGACAACAGTAATGATTCCATTGCCGAAAAAACAAGGAACCAAGAAATGCAGCGAGCACAGGACAATCAGCCTCATTTCACATGCAGCCAAAGTGATGTTAAGAATAATTAATAAAAGACTTGAAAAAGTAATAGAAGAGAATCTCGGCGAGGAGCAGTTTGGCTTTAGACGGAATATGGGCACCAGAGATGCAATAGGGCTCCTACGAATCTTAGGAGAAAGGTTTATTGAAAAAGGAAGAGACCTATATATGTGCTTCATCGATTTAGAAAAGGCATTTGACAATGTGGTTTGGGACAAGCTGGCGACTATTATGAGGGAAAAGAGAGTGGACTGGAAAACCAGAAGACTTATAAACTCATTGTACCTTAATCAAAAAGTTTCAGTTAAAGTGAGAGGAGAAAGTACAAACTGGATCAGACTAGGGAAAGGAGTAAGACAAGGATGCTGTTTATCACCTACTCTTTTCAACCTGTACTTGGAAAATATGATTGACCAATGCTCATTAGATGACAAAGGAGTAGAAATTGGAGGAAGAAGAGTAGGGTGCTTGAGATTTGCTGATGACATGGTCCTTCTAGCCACAGGGGAAAAAGAATTACAGGATGTGGTGGACACCATTGCAACTAACGGAAAAAAAAATATGAAATGAAAATTAACACAAATAAAACAAAAGTATTGGCAATAGGAGGAAATAAGGAACTAAAAATTGTGCTGAATGGAGAAAAACTAGAACAGGTGCAAAATTTTAAGTATCTTGGAAGCAGGATAGACACCGACTGAAAGTGCACCACAGAAATTAAAACAAGGATAGCAATGGCAAAAGAGGCGTTTTATAAGAAAAGGAGAATCTTCTGCAGCGGTATGGACAGAGAACTCAGAAAGAGACTCATAAAATGTCTTGTATGGAGTGTTCTTCTATATGGCGCTGAAACATGGACTATGAGGAAAAAAGACAGAGAAAGGCTGGAGGCTTTTGAGATCTGGACATGGCGGAAGATGGAAGGAATAAGTTGGATGGACAGAGTAAAAAATGAAGAGGTACTGAGAAGAGTGGGAGAGAAAAGGCAGTTACTAGATGTAATAAAGAGAAGAAAAAGAAATTGGATTGGGCATATATTAAGAAAAAATGACGGACTGATAAAAACAGTTTTAGAAGGTTATGTAGAAGGGAAAAGGAAGCGAGGAAGGAAGAGATTCCAGATACTGGATGACATGATGGACGGTACAACATACAGCAGCCTTAAGACGGAAGCAATGGATCGCAGAAAATGGAGAGGCAAAGGACCTGCTAATATAGCAGATAACTGATGATGATGATGATGATGATATTCCTTCCAGCATTCCCCTCTTTGTTTAGTATTGGCTCGCTGTCTGACCTTTTGACTGTCATACAGCTGCTTCTCTTTTCTCCAAATGTCTCTTTAATTTCCTGTAAGTGGCATCTAACTTACTCTCTGCCGCGCTTGCTGCTACAGCTTTGTATTATTATTATTATTATTATTATTATTTTTATTTTTTTTATAGTCACTGCTCTGATATTCTTGCACTTGTTGTCACTCATTTTTTATTCACCTGCATTCCCTTTTGCCAGCTTCATTTACTGCAGTTTTGTATTGTGTCTTTTTATTAGTTAAATTTAAAATTTGTGTGTTCCCAAGGACTGTTATTGGCCCTTTTCCCATTTTCCTCCTTTAATCCTATGTTTCCAAATCACTGGAATAGACTTTAATCTTCCAACAGTCAGATATAGAAAATTACAGTTTTGTAAATGGTGGGTGTGACAAGTTATCTTGTGAAACATTATTAAATACCATCCTTGAAAGCTGCCTACAACACAACATAATCACAATCAATAACCCGACAGTTTTTTGGATGTTCATATTGAAACTGGTATCAGTGGCCACGAGGCAATTGTAGCAACAGTGATTAGTAAAATACCAGTGACAACTGAAACAAGTAGATGGCTTTTCATGTCCAGTAAGCTAGAAAATAGGTAGCTATAACAAGGAAAAATAAAACATGTATCTTTTGACAAAAGTGTGTAGAGGAAGTGTGATGTGAGCCTAAAAGACTAGGTGAGAAGACCTATATAAATAATCACATAGTAGAACTGCTATGTGGAAGGAACCTTCCATAATTTACAGTCTCTGTGAAATAACTTTTTAAGAAACAGAGTCTGCTGCATAACAGGTATAAAAGAAAGCTAGATAGCTGTCAACAGAGAGTATTGAATGACGTGTTTGGCTGTCAGAGTCCAATGTATGAATACTTCAGTGATTATCACAGCAAAATCTTTTCAAAATATCTGTAATAATTTCCAAAGAAAATTTGGTCATATGTAAAGACTATCGCACCAAAGTGAAGTGTTCAGTCACTCAGGGATAGCATAAAAACTTAAACTCGGGCTAGCAGAGGAAAAGCAGTAGTGTTGAATTCCATTTTCAAATGTTCCTTTACTAAGGAATATATTCTGTTAAGATGTAATGCCTCAGTTTACTACTTGCACCATGACATAGGCGAATGATACAGAAATTAGTGTCAGTAGCACTGGGAATCAGCTAAAGTCACTAAAATTAAACAAGGCTCCTGTGTCCTATTGAATCTTGTCATTTTGCGTACAGAATTTGCAAATGATTTATCTCCCAGTTTATCCGTAATGTTCCATAGATCCCTCAATCAAAAAACTGAAAAACTTTTTACCCTGTGCCATGCAAACCATTATTAGCAAAAGTGCAATTATATGGAGTGTCCAACAAAATTTTTGGCTAGAGTGAGGATTTCTTGCTAAGTAGGGCACAGCACGTCATAATGGTTGGAGAGTTGTTTACAGAAGAAGAAGTAACTTGAGGTATAGGGAAGTGTGTTAGCACCCATGTTGTTTATATTGCATTTTCATGACTGGCAGACAGTACTCATAATAGACTTTTATCATATAATGCAGTTATCTATAATGAGATACCAACTGTAAAAAAACTGTGCAAATATACAATCATACCTTGATAAGATTTAAAACTGGTACAAGGATTATTATCTTGGTACAAATGTTCAAAATGTGAAATTTTACACTTCAGAAAACACTGTAAAATAATACCCTGTAACTACATCTATGTATCACAATCGAGACCAGTCAACCAACACTAATACCTGGCTGTAACAGTTTATAGGTATATTAAATGGATTGATTGCGTAAGCTCAGGTACAAGTAAGACAAGTATTAGACTGTGGTTCATTGGCAGAATACTGGGAAAATGCAGTCGGTCTTAGAACATTACTCAAGTGTGTGGCCTACCACACAAAACTGAGGGTATATTGAATGTATACGAAGAAGGGCAACACGTATGGTCACAGGTTTGAGCCATGGTAGAGTGTCACAGAAACATTGAAAAAAGCCTACTTACAATGTATCAAATACATGTATGAAGTGAAGAAACTAGAGATATTCTTAATTTTTATTCATATCACTCCCATAGGGGCCATGAACACAGGATTAGACTGTTTGCAACACTCACGGGAGCATGTAAGCAGACATTCTTCCCAAATTCCATATATGATTGGAATGGGAAGAAAATTTTAACCTTTGGTACCAAGCTACTTATTCACTGCCATGTTCTTCAGTAATTTGCAGAATATGTACATACAAGGTGATTCAAAATTCCTATTACGGGATTCTAGGGTTGTAGAGGGGACTTAGTAGATGAAATTTTGATAAGGAACCCATCTCTGGAAATGTGCCGTTTGGATACAGAATCAATTTGAGGATAAGATCACTGTCAAATCTGCCATTTCACAGTATGCACGCAGAGTATATTATTGAACTCTGGCCAGTGTGTTGTAGGAGTGCACGGCATGGGCAGTGTTTCAAATACTTGTCCTTGGGTTCTCTCCTATGTGACAAGGAATGGCCCATTTAAAATTGAGAGTGCAATGCATCCGTGGAACACCATAACCATCCCTCCCAGCTTTGAACGTACCAATTTCTTGTAGTTGTTGTTGGATTCAGATGAAGGTGTTACGTAAGGTCATAATTAGAACAGCGACTGACGACAGCACCCTTTTCTCAGCTTGCATGTATACTGCAAAGTGAAAGATTTCAAAGTGATCTGATCTTCAAACTGATTTTACATCCAGACAAGACATATCCAGACATTGTTTCCTTATCAAAACTTCATATGCTAAGTCCCTCTACAATCCTTAGAAGGCTGCAAAAGGAATTTTGAATCAGCGGTAGGTTGTTTTACATCCTCGCATATAATGGTTCCTCTTCCTGCCACACCAGCTTTTCTTCCCTTCACTTTTCTTCTACTGTCTACCAGCCCCCTTTTTGGAAAATTTTCCTACTTCCTGTCCCTTTCTCTAACTTTTTGTTGCTTCCTCTTTATTCTGCCACCTCCCTCTTTTTTTCTTTCCTTGTTCCTCCTAGTGGCCTATCCCAAACTTTTCCCTGCACCCAACTAATTGTACCACCAAAACATGTTTTTCTGTCCCAATCTTCTTCTTTCCTACTCCTCCTCTGAAGAATCCAGTCAGGCAGCGACAACAGGAGATGCTCTGACAAGACTTTCTCAAAGTTAAACTAGTTTCTGCAGTGTGCTGCTAACTCCCTTCTCTATTTGATGAGTAGAGATGTTTTGTTTTATGCATGTTTAATATAGCAACAAGTTCTTGTATGAAGATAAAATTGTATTTTTAAGTGATTGTAAGGTGAAAAGATGAGTGTGAAAGTATCAGAAGTGCTCCCTTTATGAAGAGGTGACATAGTAAACAACCATTTCGTGTTGTTTACCAAAACTGACTGGCTGTCAGCTAACCTGAAGTAGAAATGTTTGAAATCTGCCAGCCTAAACCCTCCCCCCGTATATAAACACACACACACACACACACACACACACACACACACACACACACACACACACACACACACACTTCTGCCTGTGCACCTGCAGTGTGCTGGCTGGACACACAGTGCAGGGAGTGCAGTTTGGCAGGTGGACTGGGGTGAAGGTTGTGTCAGACACATGGGTAGAGGAAGAAAGAGGCAGGAAGCAGGAAGAGAGAATTGGGGACAGGTGACAGGTGACCTCTTTCCAAGCTGCTAGCTACCCGTCTCCACTGTCTGTGTGTGCATGTGTTTACTAGCTCATCAAATGATTTCTTCTTGTTCTAATTTAATAAACCTGTTATATCACATACATTATATTTTGTGAAATACGAACTGCATCCACTATTAAAGCAGCAACAGAATAACACTATATGAACATTTTTTTTTTTTTTAATAACGTCAAATAAAATCCAGTCACATCATAAAAAGGAATGACTAAAATAAATAAAGGATCTCTTCTTGGCATGTTTGTCTCTTAACACTCCCTCCCTCAAAATGATATCTAAAAATAGCCACAGATATCATTTTGAGTAACATTTTCTTAATGACATTCATGAAAATTCTGGTTCAATGGCTTTCTTAACAAATATGCCTAATGTTTATCTGTCAAAATGTATCGAATGTCAGTCATTCCATCCATTACTTTCTCCCTGATGAAATGATGTTTTATGGCAGTATGCTTTGTTCTTGGTGTGTGTATATGATTCTTGAAGTGTACGATTGCTGCTTGACTATCACACCACACAGATGTTGATTCTCCAGTTAGTCCTTTAAGGTTAAGGCTCTTCAGTAATTCTCTTATCCATACCACCTCACTTGCATAGGTGCCACTGACATGTATTCTGCTTCCATTGTGCTCGGCACAACTGCAGTTTGTTTCATTCTCTGCCCAGTACGCTGGAGATCCTGTCAGTAATATTACATATGGAGTAATGCATTTGCAGTCGTCTATTCCAGTAGCCCAATTAACATCAGCAAATGCTTCAAGCATTTGACCGGTGGGATAGTGTGTGAGTTTGTAATGCAATGTTTCCTTCACATATCTTAGTATCTAAGAAAAAAGGTGTCTTGCATAAGGTGGAACTTCTCATCCCATCATCTTAGTACCCTTTTCTGTCGCATTCCAATGGTTCATATTAAATTTTCAACAATATTGTAACAACTTTACCACTGAGAAAACTATGTCTGGTCAGGTTCCCTGGAGACAGTGAAGAAGCCCACCAAAAAGTTCATGATATGAAGGATTTTTAACTTCCTCTTCACTCTTCTCATCAAAGAAATTGTTTCATTTCCACTGGGTCTTGGTGCCCTTACCCTTTTGAAGTCCAAATCTATCAAGTAGTTGATTAATGTACTCCTTTTGAGAAAGACTAATTGTTCCATCTTTTTGCTGTTCTCAAATTTCACTCCTAATGAGTGACACCAAGCCCATGTGCTTGATTTCAAAGCAACTTTCTAAAAGAATTTTTACCTTTTGCCTCATCTCTTCATTTTATGCAAATGTAAGCATGTCATCCATGTATACAGACAGAACAGTTTTCTCTTCCTTTTGCACTTAGCTTGTACATATGGATCTATAGCATTTTGAATAAATCCCAGATTTTCTAGTGAGTTACCTAAATGATCATTCCAGTATCTGCCACTTTTTGTTTCACTCTATATATTGCCCTGTTTAACTTGTAAACAAAACTTTTTTGAACCTTCTTGATGAAACCTTCTGCCCAGAGCATATATACATTTTCCTTTAATGTGGTACGCAGATATGTACTCTTCACTTCTTACTAACCAATATGTTAATTTTTCTCAACACATGAAACAGGCGCATAGATCTCTTTATAGACTACACCTTCTGTCTGATTAAATCCCTTTGCCACTACTTCTCACCGACTCTCTTCTTTCTAAATACGTATATGTTCTTTGCAGGACTTACCCGAGATTGTAGTGCAACCAATTTCCAAGCACCATGATTCTTCAAGGAGTTAATTTCTTCATTCGTTGCAGTTATTCATTCCACTGCCTCATCAGAATTAACTGCTTCATGATACAATAATGGATCATCAGTGTTCCTTCCTTGCATGACATTTGTTTATGCTTTTTCAGCGTAAGCCTTCTCTCTGGAATGAAGTGTCATCGGATGACTAGCTTAAACCTGTTGTTTCTTCCTTTTTTTGTATCTACTTAATGAAGTTTCAGCATGTTCCACAGGTTCCTGATTACCTTTAGTTTCTTCCCAATTTGAGAAACCATTAAATTCCTCTTCAGTGTTTTTTCCCTTAATATTTCATCTTCAAGACTTGGAAATGATAATGCTATGTCATTGTCATTGTACAGTTCAGTAGATTCCTTCTGTTTATTACTTTCAGTTGAGCATTTTCCACTGAAAAGTTCTTTTACTGTGTAGTCCCTGGATTTGAAAACCTTTTTTGTTTTTGACATCCAGATCCTGTATCCATGACTATATGGAGAATACCCTATAAGAACATCTTTTTCTGCCGTTGTGGGTAATTTAGAATGACATCTTTATTTTGGTACATGAACGAAAACTTAGCATCTTATCACACGTAACTGCCTCACACTAGGCTTTCTACCTGTTCGCAAATCATAAAGGTGTTTTTTTTTTTTGTGGCTGTTTGTAACACAATTCCTTATGTATGCTGCAGTGTACTCAGCTCAGCCCAAGAACTCTTCAATAAATTATTTCCTAGCAACTGTAACCTTACCATGACCGTTAATGTTCTGTTGAGGCATTCAGCTACACAGTTTTGCTGTGGTGTGTATGTTATTGTTATTTCATGCCAAATTCGTTTAGATTCACAAAACTTTGACCATTTGTGCAGAGTTCTGAATTCTTCAAATAGTTCATCCTTATTTTTTAAAAGATGCACAATTATATATCTGTTTGCATCGTCCAGGATACTCATTATCTATCTATTGCCTCCTAAACTTGGAACACCAGTAGGTCCTATGTGATCACCATAAACAAGTTGTAAAATGGTTGTTTGTTCCTTCGAATCTTGTGATACAGTTTTTAGAAATGGTCTTTGTGCTAATTTACCTGCCAAACAGCCTGCAAACGGGGTACTTCTTTTTCACAGTCTAGTCACAGGACTACTTCCTTTCTTATTATGTTGTTTACTGTACACTTACTATGATACATCATTCAACAATACCATAAGTCTAGTGATTTTGTGTTTCATACATTATTTCTCAAGATGTTTATTAATCTGTCGGCTGCCCATTTCTTGTATTTGTATGATATAAACAACCTTTCTCGTGAATTTTAATGAGCAGTCTTTTACATCTATCGTAGATCTTGCAATCTTCTGTATCATAAATACCTTTCAAGGACATAACAGAATGTTTATTTCATTGTATTCATGATGTCTTGCATCTTCAGCAAGTAGAGGCCTTTTAATTGTAGCATATGTAAAATAATTTTACTTGTAGCGCACTTAAAGTAATTATCTGGCAAATTGCACAAAGATGTAACAGCTAGAGCCCATTCATTTGGAAATCCACACAGAATAGTCGTTGCTAAATCTCCAATTTTTCTTTTTGTTCTAGATAATTTCTCATGTATTCACAATTCTTCATTTTTAGTGAATATAACTTCTGTATCAGTTGTGTGAAATTTGCTATCTCTTGTGCCACATATTTTGAAGTTCTTCCCATAATGGTTTTGGTTTTGAAAAATTTTGTATATGTATTTTTTGTGTGTTAAATATAGAAAGTACAACCTTTGCTGACACCTTACCATGATGTGTTATATATGCTTTATCAGCAGCTGATGCATCTTTGCCAGGTTCCTTGTACCAGACACATTATAGTCCACAAATCAGAATCTAGTAGAATCATTTTCATCCAGTATGACCAGGAAGTGTAATTCACTCCACTTGTTTTCTCAATGGTGTGTCTGTTTTCCATCATCTCTGTTTATTTTCCCACTCAGTTTAGTGTTGTTTTCTTTCCCGTGAGACCACAAACACAGCTCGGCTTTAATTAACATTTTTCAAATGTGTCGAACAAAAATAATGAGCCAGTATTGACAAATATTTTGTCTTCACCACACCAATGAGGTTTAGGTATGTTAATTGACACTAACACAGTTTTCTGTTTTCTTCATTAGCACAACAGGGTCCATAACCATTGTTGTAATGGAATAAAAGTGTTGTGTCACACACATTGTACTTATTGAGAGAGAAACTGCATACACCATTAAAGCAGTAACAGAGCAACATTATAACAACACTTTGTCCTTTTTTAAAATAATGTCAAAGAAAATCCAATACATCGTAAAAATGGGATAAATAAAGAATTTTTTTCTCTGTCTGTTGATCTCTTAACACTTACGAAAGCTAGCAAAGTTTTGTCTGTCTTTTCCATGTGCTTGTTGACAACTCAATGCTTCTGCTTTTTGGTGATTGGTCTCCTAAAGTTTAAAGTATTTTATCTGTTAACACTTGGATATCTAAGTGTTGTATTTTCTCCAAACTAGGCAGTGATCCAAAAGGATAGGTTATGTTTGGGTGTTTACAAGAGGATGATGCTAACCGTGAGGAGGAATGGTCATTTATTGTTTATTTGTGTGATTTTAAAATATGTGACAAAATTAATTATTCCACCAAGTGTGAAGTTTGTAGTGTAGTATGATTTGTGAATGCGATCAAAGTCTGCTGTATTGAAATCTACATACAGGTAATCAAAGCATATGGAAATGTAATGATGGAAACCTTAGTTCGAAAATGGTGCATCATGTTTTATGGGGACAAAAATATATTTGTAATGAAGAATATTCAGACCAACCTTCAGATATGACAGGTAAACTCAAATCAAGGATTGAGGAAAAACTACAACAGAGTAGAAATCTCATTGTTAGTGGACTGAACTTGTGCTTTCCTGAAACTTCATGATTAGTTCTTTATCAAATACTGTTAGTGTTGATTTGGGTTATGTATGCCACATGAATTCCTCGACTTTTGACAGGTGGGGAAAAGAAAACCATGGGGGCAGCACTGGCTTTTCTCATTCAGTACAAGGATAACAAGGAATATTTGAGACACAGCACTAGTCAGTGGCATGGCATCATTCATGATCCCCAACAAAACCAAACAAATTCTGAGCACTAAAAGGTTAAGGCCACAGTGTTTTGGGATCAAAAGAATGTCCTACTAATAGACTTTATGCCTAGAGAAGAGACCATAAATGCAGCACCCTATTGTCAGATCCTATGTTGTACCCTTCTAAACAAATGGCATGGATTGTCGTCCAGTGGCATTGTGCTTCTTCACAGTAACGCTCACCCACATTGTGCTGTATTCGCAAAGGATTTGCTTTGGTAGCTTAAGTGTAAATTTTTGACATCTGCTTGTAGCCTGCATTTTGCTCCAGGTGATTACTATTTGTCTTTGAAATTGAAGGATTTTTTGGGTGAAAAATAGCTTGGAAATGACAGTGAACTGAAAGAGCACATTAGTGTCTGAACAAACAACTTACCAGCAATGTGTACAGAATGTGTAGGAGAGATTGTAGAGTCCTGTGACAAGTATCTAAATTTGAATAGCATATGCATAGAAAAATAGCTAAGGTATAATTTTTTTCTTTTGCAGATTTCAGGAATAATAGTATTACAATAATCACACTTACAAAGTATGTTATCTATTTGATACACATAATTTACTGCTGCTGAAATGCTATAGCCTTAATCACAAACAGTGTCTTAAAATTCATTGAGTGAAAATGAACATTTATCTATTAGAAAATTTTAATTTTGTATGGTCATTCCCCATTTATATGTTCTCAGAGTTTTGGGTAGTTTGTTAAATCAAACCATTGATGTATGTGCTTTAATCTGTTGTTTTTAATTTGACTCATTGTTTTTATTTTATCTCATGTATGATAACTTCAGTTGGTTGCCCATAAAACATGAGTAATTTAAGTATGTGTAAAGAATATATTGTTAGATATTAATGCTGCACAAACACACATGATATAATTCTCTGTGGTCTATCCCATGTGCAAGTCTTATTCCACTTTTCTTTAACAGGAATATACTTCTTAAATGAACATCAGCTGCACAACCTCATAATTCAATGCTCTAGTTAAGAAAGGGATAAATTGTTCCCTGGTATACTATTTCTAATGCTAGGCTAGGGAGATATAAGCTGCTACTACTGCTTTTCCACAAACAAAATGTGATCAGATTTTCATCCACCTACACACCCAGAAATTTACTGTTGCCATATTTTGTTGCCAAAATGTTAATTCATTATTTACATTGGTGTTACGAGAATTGCCTGTCTGTGATTAAGATATGGTAACATGTTTGATTGGGATGTGATAAAGTACATTGTAAAATACCTTTTCTTTCACTATACATAAAATCAGGGACTGCTTGTGGTACACAGTCACATGTAACAGAAAACATTATTACTAACTGTTGGGATCTTGCTATTTTTCTAGCAAAAATACACACATTGCCACACAATGCAGACTCCTTAACTGTCACTCACATGACCATGATGATACTGATTATTTGCCTGGTTTGATGGAGGTGGGGAGGGGTGGTGAAGGATGCACAAGCAAGGAGCATGTAGCTAGATACTACGAGGCAGGTCTTTGGACAGATGACTCAGTAGCTGCACAACAAGACTTGAAAGGAGTTCAGAAGCTAGAGTGTGTAAGAGATATAGTAAGATGGATGGGAGAAGGAGGAGGTGAGGTGAAGAAGGAGGCAGAGATGGGGGTGAGAGAAAGGGAAAGCAGTGGAAAAGAAGAAGGTGGGGAGGAGGACGAGGGGGGGGGGGGGGGGGTGAGAGAGAGAGAGAGAGAGAGAGAGAGAGAGATTGGCAGTAGCCATTCATGTGAGTAGACGGTTGGTTACTTGTCATGTCCATATAGAATGCTGTGAAGTAATTGCAGCATAGCAGATATATATATATATATTAACATGGCTGCTTTAACACGTGACCCTGCCTTTTATTGGGCACGAAATGCCTGTGACTCAACTGCAGTAGGAGTTGGTGGCTGGGTGTATGGAACAGATCTTTCATCTGTGCCAACCACAGGGGAATGACCTGTGGGGTCCAGGTTGGAATGGGGATGGTCAAAGATATTCTGTAAGTGGGGTGGGTGGCAAAACATTACTTTCAATTATGTGGGTGGGATATTCCCCATTTCAGGGCAAGGTGAGAGGTAATCAAAGCACTGGTCAAAGATGTGGCTGACATTGGATAATCAGGGGATTGCAGGATGATGCCTGGTTACCAAGTCTACTTGTTGAGGAGGACAAAGCACAACAGATTTGTTTATGGATGAGCCGAATGGAATATTGTGGCCAATAAAGGCTGTAATATGGTTATTGGTGTATTTAAACAGTTCCTGCTTTCCACTGCAAATGCATTGTCCATAGTTAGTTAGGCTGTGAGGAAGTTCATTCTTGATATGGAACAGAAGACAGCTGTCAAAGCAGATTACAGAGTACCTGACGGCTCAACACAAAAGTTTTGTCTCAAGTACAGGTAGTGTTGAGGATCAGTGGACAAAGTTCAAAACCATCGTACAATATGCATTAGATGAGTATGTGCCAAGCAAGATCGTAATAGATGGAAAAGAGCCACCGTGGTACAACAACCGAGTTAGAAAACTGCTGCGGAAGCAAAGGGAACTTCACAGCAAACACAAACATAGCCAAAGCCATGAAGACAAACAAAAATTACGCGCAGCGAAATGTAGTGTGAGGAGGGCTATGCAAGGGGCATTCAATGAATTCGAAAGTAAAGTTCTATGTACTGACTTGGCTGAAAATACTAAGAAATTCTGGTCTTATGTCAAAGCGGTAGGTGGATCAAAACAAAATGTCCAGACACTCTGTGACCAAAATGGTACAGAAACAGAGGATGACAGACTTAAAGGCCGAAATACTAAATGTCTTTTTCCAAAGCTGTTTCACAGAGGAAGATTGCACTGTAGTTCCTTCTCTAGATTGTCGCGCAGATGACAAAATGGTAGATATCGAAATAGACGACAGAGGGATAGAGAAACAATTAAAATTGCTCAAAAGAGGGAAGGCTGCTGGACCTGATGGGATACCAGTTCTATTTTACACAGAGTACGCGAAGGAACTTGCCCCCCTTCTTGCAGAAGTGTACCGTAGGTCTCTAGAAGAGCGTAGCGTTCCAAAGGATTGGAAAAGGGCGGAGGTCATCCCCGTTTTCAAGAAGGGACGTCAAACAGATGTGCAGAACTATAGACCTATATCTCTAACATCGATCAGTGGTAGAATTTTGGAACACGTATTACGTTCTAGTATAATGACTTTTCTGGAGACTAGAAATCTACTCTGTAGGAATCAGCATGGGTTTCGAAAAAGACGGTCGTGTGAAACCCAGCTCGCGCTATTCGTCCACGAGACTCAGAGGGCCATAGACATGGGTTCCCAGGTAGATGCCATGTTTCTTGACTTCCGCAAGTCGTTCGATACAGTTCCCCACAGTCATTTAATGAATAAATTAAGAGCATATGGACTATCAGACCAATTGTGTGATTGGATTGAGGAGTTCCTAGATGACAGAACGCAGCATGTCATTCTCAATGGAGAGAAGTCTTCCGAAGTAAGTGTGATTTCAGGTGTGCCACAGGGCTGTGTCATAGGATCGTTGCTGTTCACAATATACATAAATGACCTGGTGGATGACATCGGAAGTTCACTGAGGCTTTTTGCAGATGATGCTGTGGTGTATCGAGAGGTTGTAACAATGGAAAATTGTACTGAAATGCAGGAGGATCTGCAGTGAATTGACGCATGGTGCAGGGAATTGCAATTGAATCTCAATGTAGACAAGTGTAATGTGCTGCAAATACATAGAAAGATAGATCCCTTATCATTTAGCTACAAAATAGCAGGTCAGCAGCTGGAAGCAGTTAATTCCATAAATTATCTGGGAGTAGGCATTAGGAGTGATTTAAAATGGAATGATCATATAAAGTTGATCGTCGGTAAAGCAGATGCCAGACTGAGATTCATTGGAAGAATCCTAAGGAAATGCAATCCGAAAACAAAGGAAGTAAGTTACAGTACACTCGTTCGCCCACTGCTTGAATACTGCTCAGCGGTGTGGGATCCGTTCCAGATAGGGTTGATAGAAGAGATAGAGAAGATCCAGTGGAGAGCAGCGCGCTTCGTTACAGTATCATTTAGTAATCGCGAAACCGTTACGGAGATGATAGATAAACTCCAGTGGAAGACTACAGGAGAGACGCTCAGTAGCTCGGTACGGGCGTTTGTTAAAGTTTCTAGAACATACCTTCACCGAAGAGTCCAGCAGTATATTGCTCCCTACTACGTATATCTCGTGAAGAGACCATGAGGATAAAATCAGAGAGATTAGAGCCCACACAGAAGCATACAGACAATCCTTCTTTCCACGATCAATACGAGACTGGAATAGAAGGGAGAACCGATAGAGTTACTCAGGGTACCCTCCGCCACACACCGTCAGGTGGCTTGCGGAGTATGGATGTAGATGTAGATGTCAAAGTGGAGGTACTGCTAGTGGTTAGTGTTCCCAAAACTATACTCCTGGAAATTGAAATAAGAACACCGTGAATTCATTGTCCCAGGAAGGGGAAACTTTATTGACACATTCCTGGGGTCAGATACATCACATGATCACACTGACAGAATCACAGGCACATAGACACAGGCAACAGAGCATGCACAATGTCGGCACTAGTACAGTGTATATCCACCTTTCTCAGCAATGCAGGCTGCTATTCTCCCATGGAGACGATCGTAGAGATGCTGGATGTAGTCCTGTGGAACGGCTTGCCATGCCATTTCCACCTGGCGCCTCAGTTGGACCAGCGTTCGTGCTGGACGTGCAGACCGCGTGAGACGACGCTTCATCCAGTCCCAAACTTGCTCAATGGGGGACAGATCCGGAGATCTTGCTGGCCAGGGTAGTTGACTTACACCTTCTAGAGCACGTTGGGTGGCACGGGATACATGCGGAAGTGCATTGTCCTGTTGGAACAGCAAGTTCCCTTGCCGGTCTAGGATTGGTAGAACGATGGGTTCAATGACGGTTTGGATGTACCGTGCACTATTCAGTGTCCCCTCGACGATCACCAGTGGTGAACGGCCAGTGTAGGAGATCGCTCCCCACACCATGATGCCGGGTTTTGTTCCTGTGTGCCTCGGTCGTATGCAGTCCTGATTGTGGCGCTCACCTGCACGGCGCCAAACACGCATACGACCATCATTGGCACCAAGGCAGAAGCGACTCTCATCGCTGAAGACGACACGTCTCCATTCGTCCCTCCATTCACGCCTGTCGCGACACCACTGGAGGCGGGCTGCACGATGTTGGGGCGTGAGCGGAAGACGGCCTAACGGTGTGCGGGACCGTAGCCCAGCTTCATGGAGACGGTTGCGAATGGTCCTCGCCGATACCCCAGGAGCAACAGCGTCCCTAATTTACTGGGAAGTGGCGGTGCGGTCCCCTACGGCACTGCGTAGGATCCTACGGTCTTGGCGTGCGTCGCTGCGGTCCGGTCCCAGGTCGAGGGGCACGTGCACCTTCCGCCGACCACTGGCGACAACATCGATGTACTGTGGAGACCTCACGCCCCACGTGTTGAGCAATTCGGCGGTACGTCCACCCAGCCTCCCGCATGCCCACTATACGCCCTCACTCAAAGTCCGTCAACTGCACATACGGTTCACGTCCACGCTGTCGCGGCATGCTACCAGTGTTAAAGACTGCGATGGAGCTCCGTATGCCACGGCAAACTGGCTGACACTGACGGCGGCGGTGCACAAATGCTGCGCAGCTAGCGCCATTCGACGGCCAACACCGCGGTTCCTGGTGTGTCCGCTGTGCCGTGCGTGTGATCATTGCTTGTACAGCCCTCTCGCAGTGTCCGGAGCAAGTATGGTGGGTCTGACACACCGGTGTCAATGTGTTCTTTTTTCCATTTCCAGGATTGTACTTCATCAGGTCCTTCCCAATTCAGTGAACCACCTTCCTAGACATCAATGTCCATCTCTTAGATGGATCCATAAATACTTCTCTTCATATCAAGCGCACCAACCACCAAAGTACCTCCACTTTGACAGCTGTAACCCAAACTATAACAAAATCTCTTGTAGTTATGACAAGTAATCATCTACTCACATGAATGGCCATGGGGTAAACAGTAAACTTGACCACCCTCTTACTGAACAGGCTGCACACCACAGCACAGTACAAATTACTTCATCAGTTGCTTCACTATTCAGACCATTTGGATACTCGCTTTCAGCACAATTTTCTCTAACTATGCAGGTGGGACTTCTCTCTCCAGGTTATCTTACACTCTCTTAATCCACCTTGTCTAAACCTGTGCTAACCTATTTCTCCTTACCTTTACCCTTTTCTCTTCTGCCCCCACCACTTCTTCCCCATCTAGATTGTGTACTGCCTTTTCCCACTAACCCCTCCCCCCCCCCCCCCCAACCATGTAGTCTCTCTCTCTCTCTCTCTCTCTCTCTCTCTCTCTCTCTCTCTCTGGTGTGTGTGTGTGTGTGTGTGTGTGTGTGTGTGTGTGTGTGTGTGTGTGTTTTGTGCCTGTCTGCAACTTGACTTGTCTTCTTTACAGTAAGGAGAAATCTGTCTTCTCCTTCATTGTTGATATTTCTACTGGAGTTTCCCTTGTTTGATATTTCAAAAATACCATATTTTACAATCTATGAGACACACCTTTTTGATTCAAAAAATTGCCTCCAAAATTCAAGTGCATCTTATACGAGAAATTAGAATAAAAATATCAAGTGTTTGACTTAAAACTCCCACCAGTCTTAAAAATGACCATATATTCGGTGCCACAGGAAACCTATCTCTTGTCTGGCAACATTGGACTCAACATGAGTTCCGGGGATTCACAAGTTTGCTAACACTGTCTCATCTCACCCCACCATCACAAACCCAGAACACTGTTTAGCCTTTGCTGTGTCATTGCAGTGTACAGTGCCAGTGAACTTGAATTTAAAGTGATTTTTGTTACCAGTAACAGTACAATATTTTTGTTAGTAGCTAGTTTTGCAATGGAAAAAAATAAAAGGTATTAACATGATGTGGGCTTTAAATTGAAAGTAGTAGCATATGCAGACCAACATGGAAATAGAGCAGCTGAGTGGCATGGCAGCTCTCTACCAACAGAAAAAAACCATTCACAATTGGCAGCCTAGTAAAGTAAAACCAAAATAAATTAGGAAGACTGAATGTGCCAAATAGAGGACTAAATACAAAATGGGCAAAACTAGAAAATGAGTTCAAGGACACCATCAGAATGCGGTTGGAATTAATATAAAAATTACGTAAATAGATGCTCGTAAGCTACTGCTGCAGTGGAACTTGATAGACTGTAAGGGTGGAGTAGATTGGTGCTACAGATTTATGAAGTGTCACGGACATAACATGCGAACGAAAACCAAAATATCTCAGAAAAAGCTACAAGAGTTTGAAGAGATAATTTTATCTTCCTATCATTTTATTATTCAACATTGAAACAAAATGAATGTGGAACTAAGCTGAATAGCAAATATGTGACATTTGATGTGCCGAGTAACTGAATGGTTGCTATGAAAGATGCTGAAACTGTAACTACAGACTAGTGGACATGAAAAAAACGCACTACACTGTTTTCTTTTCGTGTTGTGCCGATGGTACCAAACTTAATCCAATGATCATTTTCAAGTGCAAAAAATGCCGAAACCTTCTGAAATATCACGAACTGGTGGTGTCAATGTACGTAGACAGTCGTTGGCTGGATGAGGCCGGTATGAAATCGTGGATTAACAGAGTGTGGGAGAGAAGCAAAGGTGCTTTTTTGAAGAAGAGTTCTCTTCATGTGCCAGATCAATTTAGTTGTTTTTTGGAAAATTATGTGAAAGAGAAATTGAGACAGGGTAATACGGAGCTAGCTGTTATTCTGGGAGGACTTACTTCACAATTTCAACCTCTTGATGTGTTGATAAATAAATCATTTAAAATGTATATGAAAGAAGAATGGAACAAATGGGTGATGGATAAAACCTAACATGAACTCAAGCCAAAGGGAGCTTTAAAACGACCTACAATCAAAAAAGTGTGCCAGTGGATAAATAGTCATGGTATAGCGTGTGATAAGACTTTCGCAAAATCATTCAAGAAGTGCAGCATAATTAGTGCTTTCGATTGTAGTAGAGACCACTTTTTATATGAAGAGGACGAAGAGGAAGAAGAAGATAAAGAAGATTCAGCTGACAATTTTCAGGGATTTTAAAGGTCAGTTTGCTTTTAAAAACTAAGAACTTTTTTTAGTCTGGCTTTGCAGTTTAATAATAAAAATGGTAAAACTGTAATTTAAAAAAATGCTTAAAAATGAAGGTGTATCTTATAGACCATAAAATATGGTACACCAAACCTTTTCTACAGATAAAATACACTTGACAAGGAAATTTTTGGTGGTCATTACTGTAGCTGTCTGGTCAACCTGTAGGCTTTCTATGTAGGCAGACAGGATTTTGATTGTATGTTAAGTTGCAACAGTTCTTTTTCTTCCTTGTTGTAAAAGACATGTATTGTATGGAAAACGTTGGTCTATTCCTTTCATATGCACTTAATTTGCTGTATTAGGAGTGACAGTTTGTATGCTGCAAATCAATGAGGGTCACTTGTAGTGGCAAGTATGATCAAACTTGTGACAACATTTGCTGTCTTCTGTACACGAGTGTGATGTATTAATAACACGCAGTCGAACAAAGTGGCAAAGATGATCAAAATCAGGTTGTTCAGTCAACACAATAGCAGCAGCAAAACACTGAGGGATGGACCCATTGATGCACAGGTTTCAGTGTGCTGTAACATGATCATTGGGGACCACTGAAAAATCTCTCTGTAAGCCATGACAAGATACTGGTAGTTTGTTTATTCCTACTCAGTTTCAACTGACTGCTGGTGCTACTAAGTGACAAAGCTATGCAATGTTTTTGAAGTAAATACTACATTTGAATTAGAGGCATCAGTGCCTTTAACCAGTTATGGCTTGAAGACACTGATACCTCTGCCTTGAACGTTATGTTTACTTTGCAGACTTGTTGTGGTGTTTATCAGTTGTGTACAATGCCCAGGCCTAGTTACTACAGTGTTTTTGTAGAAGAGCTCTGTATATTTTCCCCCATCCAAATTCAAATACATTAAGCTCCTGAGTATTACCTATTTGATGTGTGACTAAATCATTTCGTAAGTTCAATGTGTGATGATGTAGTGGTCAGATGCATTGCTGAACTACTCCATTCATTAAGACGATTTGAATATTCCCTCTTCAGTTGTGGCAGATCAGTTATTCAATTATCTGTGGTGCCTGTGTTGATTTTGTTGATTTGTCTTACACTCTATGAAATCTTTTAATAATATTAGTTACCCATCTCAAACATAATTTGCTGAACTAATATGGCAAGGGAGAAAGATCTTGTGTCACATGCTCGGTGCAGAATAAGATGATAAGATACAAGTAAGGCATCCCAAATTACACACACACACACACACACACACACACACACACACACACACACACACACACACACAAACAAACAAACAAATGAGACATCCACAGTAAAAATTATCATTGATTAGTGCATAAATTTAAAGCCCACTTGTTCAACCATATACTGTGAACAACATACGGTGGACTAGAAGAATCTTTAACATTGATGAATCGTAGCCAAACACAACACTTTGCTCATAGATAAATTTCAAGAAAGTTGTTGCCGAAATTGTTAAATGATTGTAAGATGTGGATAACATACACTCCTACAATCAGTCTTGTGAAATTAACTGATGAATAATACATTGGAGATAGCAAACTGATAAAAAAAAGAGCTGGGTCAAAAGAAGGAGAACGAGAATAGCAAATAAATCACAATGTAGTCAGTACACCCATAGGAGAAACAGTTTTTACTCACTTTGTCAGCTGAATAACTGCATAAAAAATAAACAGTAACATTGATGTCAAAACTGGTGACCTGTTAGCAGACATGGACTTAGTCTGGCACTGAGGCACGTGTGTCTCCCTTTCCCCCATTCCATCTCTCTCTCCTCCTCCTCCTCCTCCTCCTCAGTTGTACCTTTCTCGTCAGTATTTATTATACAAAATTACAGAAAATGGATAAACATAATGAAAAAGGGTTGCTTTAGCATTAAAATTTCTCATTACTTTATTGCCAATTTTTGGAATGAGGGAATTGTGCCGTTGTAGAATTATTAATAATATTTTGTTTTGGTTTAAGTCAAATTCATAAACTGGAGCACAGATAATGCTTGCTACAATATTTATGTGCAGGATTTGGTTCTACATTCATCATGGGCTAATTTGTCACACATGAATATTTTTAAGTTCATAAGATGCAGGATTGTGTTGTTTTGTTTTGTAGCAGAAGGAGACTGGGAAGAAGACCATGAGAAACTGGCAGAACTGGCTGAGCAGTCTAGACTCGCTATTCATGGAAGTGAGGTTGCAGCAACAGGGCCTATGTCGTCGACACCTCGACACAACCAGCCCCTGTCTCGCACACAGTCGCTTCCTCATTCTGATTCCTCAGAAGACTTTGATCTTGAGGCTAGAGTTGCCCATCTTATGCTTGAAGAGGAAGATGAAGGTGATCTAGGAACAGATGATGTTGTTTTAGAGAATGGAGACCTAGATGCACCAGAATCTCATCAACACAATAATCATTTAGAGGTGAATATTAGATCTAAACTTCTGTTTGTATCCTGAGCAGTTCTTGCTATGCACAAAGATAGATGGCAAGTCAAAATGAAATTCTGCCAGTAATGTAAAGTCCAGATGAATTCTTTGTGTATCTGTTTGTTCTTTGATGCCAGAGTTTGCTTGTAAGTATTTTAGTTATTATTTGACACCAGAAAGTCCTGGGTGAATTGCAAACAGTGGGAGGAGAAAAGATAATTACTTGCCACATACTTCAAGCATGAGCAATGTACAGACATGAAACCAAAATTTATCTTGTTATGAATATAAAGAGAGAAATAGGGCAGATGAGGGATAGGAAAAAGATAATGCCAGGGTGGAACAAGTAGCTTGGTGCAGGGGCTGTATTGGTATAGTTGTCCTGCCAGGAACACAGAAAGTAGGAAGTATTAGGGGATTGAGGAAAGGGTGCAGAGTAGTTGTAAGAGATTGAAAATCGGGAAGAGTTTCGTGGTGGAAAGTTGATAGGAGTAGATGAGAGAAGAAATCAGGCATGAGAGGCTCATTCAGGGTAAAGGATATGGGACTGAGTAAACAGTAAAAGGGAAAGGAGGATGGAAAGAGGGCAAGTGAAGAACAGGGGTATTGTAGAAGCAAATACATGTTCTAGGAGCCGGCCGCAGTGACCGAGCGGTTCTAGGCAGTTCATTCTGGAACTGCGCGACCGCTACAGTCACAGGTTCGAATCCTGCCTCGGGCATGGGTGTGTGTGATGTCCTTAGGTTAGTTAGATTTAAGTAGTTCTAAGTTCTAGGGGACTGATGACCTCAGATGTTGAGTCCCATAGTGCTCAGAGCCATTTGAACCATGTTCTAGGGAGAAAATTCCCCTGCACAGTTCAGTGTGACAAATCCAGATTGTGTGGTTTGGAGGCACCCAGTAAAGTTAGCCATGTTATGTTCTGCAGGACTGTCAGTGTCATAGTTGCCCACAGTGAGTGATCTTAGACCAGCAAAAATTTTAATCCTTTCCATGATTTCACTGTTCTTAGAAACTGTTGTCCATATTTTTCCATATTACGAGGGCCGTTCAGAAAGTAGCCTCCGGTTGATTTAAAAAAAAATACACCAAGTTAAATAAAAATATTGTAATATATACGTCTTACAACTACATCTTTGCACTATTTTTCTACATTGTCTCCATAGCGATTGAGGCACTTATCATATCTCTTCACAAGCTTTGAAATTCCTTCTGCATAAAAATCACCCGCTTGTGCCTGGAGCCAGCCTGTGACCGCATCTTTGAGCTCTTCGTCGTCATCAAACCGCTGTGACCCGAGCCATTTCTTCAAATGCATGAAGAGGTGATAATCACTTGGCGCCAGGTCTGGGCTGTAAGGTGGATGGTTGATAATGTCCCACTTGAAGGACTCAAGAAGGGCTGTTGTTCTGAGAGCAGAGTGAGGACGGGCGTTATCGTGCAAAAAAAACGATACCGGAAGTCAGCATACCACGGCGTTTGTTCTGTATAGCCCATCGTAACTTTTTTATTGTTTCACAGTACACGTCTTGATTAATGGTCGTACCACGTTCCATGAATTCAACCAACAACACCCCTTTGGCATCCCAAAACACCGTTGCCATCAGTTTTCTGGCAGAAAAATCTTGCGAGGCTTTTCTTGGTTTGGTAGGCGAATTTGAATGTGCCCACATCTTTGATTGTTCTTTTGTCTCAGGGTTCACGTACTTAATCCAGGTTTCGTCACCGGTCACGATTCTGTTTAACAATGGTTCTCCTTCGTCCTCATAACGTGACAGAAAGTCTAATGCAGAGGCCATTCTTTGAGTTTTGTGGTGGTCGGTAAGAATTTTGGGCACCCATCGTGCACAGAACTTACGGTAACCCAATCTTGCTGTCACTATCTCGTACAAGAGAGTCTTAGAAATCTGTGGAAAACCAGTAGACAACTCCGACATTGAGAAACGTCGATTTTCACGAACTTTTGCATCAACTGTCTGAACGAGTTCGTCAGTCACCAATGATGGTCTACCACTCCTCTCTTCATCATGAACGTTTTCTCGTCCACTTTTAAATAAACGTACCCATTCACGGACAACTCCTTCACTCATAACTCTTGGTCCGTACACGGCACAAAGCTCACGATGAATAGCTGCTGCAGAATATCCTTTGGCTGTAGAAAACCTTACGACAGCACGCACTTCACATTTGGCGGGGTTTTCTATTGCAGCACACATTTCAAACTGCCACAAAAACTAAACTAGCGCAGGTACGACGTTCACTCGATCACGGCTTGATGCCGACTGACCTGTTGAGTGCGTGAACGCACAGATGGCGTCACTACTCCCCCCACAACCCGCACTGTGACCAATCGGAGGTTACTTTCTGAACCGCCCTCGTATTATCCAACAGTATTGACGTAATTTTTAATTAAAATTATACCCTCAAATGTGGTCAAGGGAATGTGTAGATGTTTCATCTCATTTTCCAATGTGTAGTATATAACTGACAGTTTGTGTTGAACATTATAGTAAGCTGTCATTAAGTCTTCATGTCTCATTTGTGTGATATAGTGTAACATCAATAAATTTATTTGGTGTAAGTAAATGAATCAAAACTAAGTCATTGGAGTCAATAACAGCTAACAGATTTGAAAATTTTGAAGAGCATAAGAAGTAATAATGTGATTTATCATTCAATCAAGTGAGCTCATTTCTTTAACAAGTAGCAACAGTAGGTTTATCCAGTGAGCCAGGAATTATTTATTTTGTTATAAAACCAGTCATGGTCCACAGGTGTTTATTAAGCAGGTTATTAATTTCAGTTATCAGTGACCATCTTTGCAACTGAGTAAATGCAGTATATTACACAGTTCATAACATTGGTACCATCAAAATGCACAGTGGCATGAACTGTGTAGTATACTGCATTTATCCAGGGCTGAAGATGGTCATCACTGACTGGAATTTTTAGCCTGATTAATAGACATTTGTGGTCCACGACTGGATTTGTAAAAAAATAAGTCAGTTCTTTAACTTATTTTTTTTTTAACTTGCGTATGATACACCAAAAATTTATTTAATTGGTAATCTGTCTGGAGAAGAAATATTATTAACCTTTGTCTTGAAAAGCCAAGATGTTCCATAAAAATAAATTTATGTAGTAACCAAAACAATCAGTTAATATTGACCATTAGTTATTTTGTTTTGTTTTCACAGAATGTTGCAAACTTTCCTAAAGTTGCAGACTTGGGTGCTTTCAATAACATGTCTCCATCAAGTTTCTCCATGTGGGGTGTTGGAAAGTTGGATGGTCTCACATTTCAAACAGCTACCACCACTGTTTCCCCAAAACCACTGCCAGGGGGGAAGGTAAGTAAGTTTGAAAATTCAAAATCGGAGTGAAACACAGACAATGGAGTGAACAAAGACAATCAATCACCATACAGTGGAGCCTTTGACAGTCACATAAACAATAACTTGAACATAATGTCTTAGCTGAGGAACTTGCATTTTTCTTCCTATCACACAGTTATTGTACCTGGAAGCTCAATCCCAAATGTTGTCCTAATTTGGACTGCGGACACGACGACAAGATTGCAGTGTTAAAAATAGGTAAAAACCAATCAAAAGCCAAGATTGCACAAAATATTTTTTATTTAAGACAGCTGGTTTCAAATGTCTTAGCTGTCATCTTCAGGTCTTAAACATTTTTTGTAGTCAAACTTGTTCATTGTACACTGACCTCATGCACAAGATGTCAAGTGGATAAAACTCAGCACATTATAAACATTTGTCATCGCTAAAATATTTAAAAGCACACAGCATCTTGTCCAAAAGCCCACGTCTTTATACATATTGCTGACAGATGCCTGTTACACAATACAAATATGTACACAATAGCATATCTGTTTACATATGTTGGACACACATAAGGGGCATTCAAAAAGAAACAAACTGGAGGCATAATTACAGAAACCAGTACCTGTATGTTAGAAGTATTGACCCTGGCTGTTGAGACACTTGTTCCACTGTGATACAAGGCGGTGAATGGCTGTCTCATGAAATTCCCAGGGCTGTGATGTTAACCAGTTCTGCGTGTACAGTTGCACATTGTCGGCCGAGGTAAATCATTTGCCCCTCACAGTTTTTTTAAGAGGACCAAAAATGGTGTAATCACAAGGCGAAAGGTCCGGACTGTATGGAGGGTGGCCGGGAACCTCCCATTTGAATTTCTACAGGAGTGCCACAACTGTGTTGGCCATATGAGGCTTTGCATTATCGTGGAGCAGAATGACCTCAGGAGTGAGATTGCATGGTCGTTTTGATTTGATCACTTCACAAAGGGTTTGCAGGTAACACTGGACATTCGTTGCTGTCCCGTGCTGCAGGAAGTGAATCAGAAGGGAGCCATCTTTGTCAAAGAAGAACGTCAACATAACCTTTCCTGCACTTTTGTGGATGGCCTTGAATATTTTGGTGGTGGTGACCCTGGATGCTTCCACTGGAGACTTTGTTGTTTTAATTCTGGTTCGAAGTGATGACACCATGACTCATCTCCAGCCACCATCGTGCCAGGAATGCATTCCCTTCCCGAGCATAGCACTGCAGATGAGCAAGACAGTGGGCCATTCAACATGCTTCCTTGTGTGGGCACACACTTTATGCATGTGCAGTTGTACCTTTATGAGGGCGTAAACACTTCTGACGCTCAATCTGACCACGTTGGCTGTGGCTTTCACTGTCACTCAGCAGTCCTGGGTACTGAGTGCATCCACCAGCTGGATGATATCATCGGCTAATGACATCCGTCCTTCCCAAAGTGCTTGTGCCACGCCTTGACCCTTGCAAGGGACGTGTAGTGTTTGCTGTACACTTATGACATTCATCGATGAATGTCTATTCCTCCTACTCCTTCCGCTATCAGAAAATGAACAACACCTCTTTTCTCTTCTGTTGATGCCTCCATGTCACTGTTTGCAATGCCACTGGCAACGTCGGACGATTGATGCATGCTGCTGCTAGTTCTGTATAGTCACGTAACGTGCACATGTGCCTTCTAGCGATGGGCTGTGCACTTCCACCCTCTGGTCGGAACCACACCTCGTTACACGCACCACGATATTACCCTCCTGTCACCGGTTTGCGATTTCCAGATTTGACTTGTTTCTTTTTGAATGCTCTTTATACTAAAAAGTGAAAATCCACTTTCAGAAGAAGGTGCTGAGTTTTATCCATTTGGCATCTTGTGCATGAGGTCAGTGTAAAATGAACATGTTTCACTACAAAAAATGTTTAAGACCTGAAGATACAGCTAAGACTGTTGAAACCAATTGCCTTGTATTAAAAGTATTTTGTGCAATCTCGGCTTACTAATGGTTTTTAACAATTAAAACAGATCGCCCTTCATACACTCATAATGAGAAAATTCAATTAGATTGCAGTGTGTTTACATGTCCTCTGAAAAATGCAAGTTTGTAAGCTGAACTACTGCATAAATGTTTTTGTCCCTAGCAATAGCTCAACATATCTGCAACATGCTATAAGGTTATTTTTACTGATACCAATCTTTAAATATTAGATTAAGTATAGTTATATGTACTTCTGCAAGTATATATAGCAGATCTGTAAAAAAACGCTATCACTTATGAAAATGTATTTCAAATTCACATGAAATTATCTTTTCTCCTCCTCACCCTCTCTCTCTCTCTCTCTCTCTCTCTCTGTATGCCAATTTTGCGACTAGCGAAGTGACCCATTGGTAAGGCACTGAGCTTAACATTTGAGAGGAATGGGATTCAAATCCACATCTGCAAAATTCCTTGAGACAAATAGGGATAATTCCTGTGAAAAGGACATGGAATTTCCGTATTTTAAACCTTAAACCTTTCCTTCTTTTTTTCCTTCGTTCCTTCCTTCCTTTTCCCTGTGATAGCTTTCCCATAAGTCTCACGAAACAATATTAAGAAGCTGAATACTGCAGTGATATTACTCACTTGCTACTGAATTTCTATTTTTGCTCTGTATTTATTATTATTATTGTTATCATCATCATGTTTTGGATTATTTTTTTATCTTTCCAAGATTCCGTACTTTTCCGAATGTGCGCCAGCAGTAACAGCATTTCTCCTCTTTTATTCACTATTATGCAAGCTTACTTCTATTCAACTGCTGCAAATTAAATCAGGAGTAACATCTATATTATTAAACGACTAAAATGTTCACCCAGCCCCCATTGCAAATTACTTGTCAGAGAGCTTCCAGGGACAACAGAAAATTGATTTTTAGTGTTTCATGCAAATATAGACCAAAATCAAAAATCTGAATTGCTGTCATCATCTGCTCATTAAGACATATAATCTTATGTTAAATGTTTAACATTGTGAGTCAAATATTAAAGTTACAAATTATTTTAATGTCTTATGGCAGTGTAACTCACAGCGCAGAAATTACCCAGAGTATATTCATTCATGGTACTGTGATTGAAGATCCAGGGAATATAAAAGAACTCTGGAGAGAACATTTTAAGAAACTCTTAAACGCTGAGGAGCAGGTACACGAGGAAACAACAAATAATCGAGATTTTGAGAGAAGTTGGGAAGCAGAATTAGGACAAATTACATGGGAAGAAATGGAAATAACTGTAAAGAACATGAATGGGGGGAAAGCCCCAGGACCTGATGAAGTATCAGTGGACATAAGAGCAGCAGGTCCAGTGAGAATACAGGGGCTGTATAGAGAAACTATTAAGTTTGTGGAGAAATAGTACAATGCCAGATGATTGGAGAAGAGGAGACATTGTTCCCATCTTCAAAAAAGGCAGTAAAGGACTTGGTAAAAACTACAGATGAATAACAATTAAGAATCATACAGCCAAGATTTTTGAAAGAATTTTACTAAATCGAATAAGTGAAAAGATAGAAAAGGAGCTTAGTGGAGAACAGCATGGGTTTAGGAACTGATATTTTCTGTCCATCAACTGATGGAAAAAAGTTGGTAGTATAACAAAAGGTTGATAATGGTTTTTATAGACTTAGAGAAGTCATATCACTCAGTTAACAGGGAAAGATTTTGGGAAGAAATGAAGTAGATAGATATAGAAGATGGATACATTGATGTAATAAAGACATTGCACAGAGGACACAATTGCAGAATTAGAACACCAATGAGGGACTTTTAATACTTCGTAATAAGACAAGGAAATGAATAGGGCAGTTAAAGATACAGTAAAAGAAAAAGACAAAAAGAAGAGTTTTGCAGATGATATGATAATATGGGGCAATAAAGAGGTAGATGTACAGTTACAACTTGATGCGTGGAAGGAAATAATGAAAAGGTGTGGATTAAAAATAAATAAAGATAAGAGTGAATTAATGGTATTTGGAAGAGACAAAGGGATCAACAGAAATATTACTTTGAATGGAGAACCCCTGAAAGTGGTTGACAGTTTCACTTATGTAGGGAGTGAAATATCTGGTGATGGAAGAATAACCAACGAAATTAATAGGAGGTTACAGAAGGGAGGCAATTTCTTCCAAACAATAAAACACCTGATTTTGAATAAGGAAGTTCCAGAAAAAGCAAAACTCCTTATGTATAAGACTTATTACTTCGCTATTGTCACCTATGAAGGAGAAACATGGACAATGACAGAAAGGGACTGGAGCATACTCCAAGCAGGAGAAATGAAATTTCTCAGTGCAGTTAATGGAAAAACAAGAATGGGCAGACTAATGAATTTAGATATTAGAAAGGACCTTAAACATGAAAGTATGAGATAAGAAATTGGAAAAAAAGAAATTAAGATGGTACGGGCATGTTAAGAGGATGCGTGGGCAGAGACTCCCCAAAATTATGGGAGAACTAAAGATGGATGGAAAAAGACCTAGACAGTGCCCAAGAACACGGTGGAAAACGGGACTGAGAATATCTGTGGAAAGGAGAAGTGTGATCTGGTAGCAAGTGGAGGAAGAAAAGTGTTGGGAGGACTGAGCCAAATGGAGATGACTCGTCAGCACCCAGATCCAACAGTAGCTTGAACGGGATCCGGATATAGGTAGATATTCATCCAGTATTTGAGAATGACAGCACTTAGCAACTTCCAGAAAACTTCATGCATGATTTCAAACATTTCCAAAAGTTTTTCATGCCAAGATCTGTCACAGATGATTGAAGGAAAAAGTTTAGCAGTCATTAAATTTTTGCAGTTTGTGCACTGAAACTTCAACATCAGGTATGATTTGATTACTTCTTTACTACTATCTCTGTTTGTAACACATTTTGCGCACGGTATCCAATATACCAATGAATGTACCTGCAAAATTATATCATTGTATGAGCATAGTCCAGGAGACATGACACCTTAAACATTTAGGTATGGTTTGGAATTTTTCATTAGTTTCTTCATGAATAATCCAAAACTAATAAAACCATCACCATAGAGGGATTTGCATCTTCAACCATAAAGGTCTTACATGCTTAATCTCCTCAGTCCTGAGAAAATTATTATTTAATTTTTTTTATATTCTCTTCCATAATTTGCTTATTAGCAATATTAGAAACACAAGGAAAATGTTTTTAAAAAAAATCATTGATTGCTACTAGTCCTACAAAGGGATGTCCCCCACAGGGATGTTAGGTCTCAAGGTGTAATGAAGTTCCACAAATCATATTTCATTAAGAACATTATTTTTAGTTTTATCGATGCATTGTTTATTTAAATTACTACAAAAATACATTTTATTGTTACAAAATTGTACTTAGGAAAAGTACGTTCTACATCTACATCCATACTCCGCAAGCCACCTGACGGTGTGTGGCGGAATGTACTTTGAGTACCTCTATCAGTTCTCCCTTCTATTCCAGTCTTGTATTGTTGGTGGAAAGAAAGATTGTTGGTATGCCTCTGTGTGGGCTCTAATCTCTCTGATTTTATCCTCATGGTCTCTTCGCGTGATATACGTAAGAGGGAGCAATATACTGCTTGACTCCTCGGTGAAGGTATGTTCTCGAAACTTCAACAAAAGCCCGTACCAAGCTACTGAGCGTCTCTCTTGCAGTGTCTTCCACTGGAGTTTATCTGTCATCTCCATAACACTTTCGCGATTACTAAATGATCTTGTAACGAAGCGCACTGCTCTCCATTGGATCTTCTCTCTCTTTTCAATCAATCCTATCTGGTACGGATCCCACACCAGTGAGCAGTATTCAAGCAGTGGGTGAACAAGTGTACTGTAACCTACTTCTTTGTTTTCAGATTGCATTTCCGTAGGATCCTTCCAATGAATTTCAGTCTGGCATCTGCTTTACCGACGAATAATTTTATATGGTCATTCCATTTTAAATCACTCATAATGCCTACTCCCAGATAATTTATGGAATTAACTGTTTCCTGCTATATTGTAACTAAATGATAAAGGATCTTTCTTTCTGTGTATTCGCAGCACATTACACTTGTCTACATTGAGATTCAATTGCCATTCCCTGCACCATGCGTCAATTCGTTGCAGATCCTCCTACATTTCAGTACAAGTTTCCTTTGCTACAACCTCACGATATACTACAGCATCATCTGCAGAAAGCACAAGGTTATATATATATATATATATATATATATATATATATATATATCAAAAAAAAAGTGCTGGCAGGTTGACAGACACACAAACAAGCACAAACATACACACAAAATTCAAGCTTTCGCAACAAACTGTTGCCTCATCAGGAAAGAGGGAAGGAGAGGGAAAGACGAAAGGATGTGGGTTTTAAGGGAGAGGGTAAGGAGTCATTCCAATCCCGGGAGCGGAAAAACTTACCTTAGGGGGAAAAAGGGACGGATATACACTCGCGCGCACACACACACACATATCCATCCACACATATACAGACACAAGCAGACATATTTAAATATGTCTGCTTGTGACTGTATATGTGTGGATGGATATGTGTGTGTGTGTGCGAGTGTATACCCGTCCCTTTTTCCCCCTAAGGTAAGTCTTTCCGCTCCCGGGATTGGAATGACTCCTTACCCTCTCCCTTAAAACCCACATCCTTTTGTCTTTCCCTCTCCTTCCCTCTTTCCTGATGAGGCAACAGTTTGTTGCGAAAGCTTGAATTTTGTGTGTATGTTTGAATTTTGTGTTTATGTTTGTGTTTGAGATGATGTGACTTACCAAATACACGCAAAATTCTAGCTTTCGCAATCAATGGTTGCTTCGTCAGGAAAGAGGGAAGGAGAGGGAAAGATGAAAGGATGTGGGTTTTAAGGGAGAGGGTAAGGAGTCATTCCAATCCCGGGAGCAGAAAGACTTACCTTAGGGGCTTAGGGGGGGAAAAGGACGGGTATACACTCGCGCGCGCCCACACACACACACACACACACACACACACACACACACACACACAAGCAGACATATTCAAAGGCAAAGAGTTTGGGCAGAGATGTCAGTCGAGGCGGAAGTGCAGAGGCAAAGATGTTGTTGAATGACAGGTGAGGTATGAGTGGCGGCAACTTGAAATTAGCGGAGATTGAGGCCTGGTGGATAACAGGAAGAGAGGATATATTGAAGAGCAAGTTCCCATCCCCGGAGTTCGGATAGGTTGGTGTTAGTGGGAAGTATCCAGATAACCCGGACGGTGTAACACTGTGCCAAGATGTGCTGGCCGTGCACCAAGGCGTGTTTAGCCACAGGGTGATCCTCATTACCAACAAATACTGTCTGCCTGTGTCTATTCATGCGAATGGACAGTTTGTTGCTGGTCATTCCCACATAGAATGCGTCACAGTGTAGGCAGGTCAGTTGGTAAATCACGTTGGTGCTTTCACAAGTGCCTCTGCCTTTGATCGTGTACACCTTCCGGATTACAGGACTGGAGTAGGTGGTGGTGGGAAGGTGCATGGGACAGGTTTTACACCGGGGGCGGTTACAAGGGTAGGAGCCAGAGGGTAGGGAAGGTGGTTTGGGGATTTCATAGGGATGAACTAACAGGTTACGTAGGTTAGGTGGATGGCGGAAAGACACTCTTGGTGGAGTGGGGAGGATTTCATGAAGGATGGATCTCATTTCAGGGCAGGATTTGAGGAAGTCGTATCCCTGCTGGAGAGCCACATTCAGAATCTGATCCAGTCCCGGAAAGTATCCTGTCACAAGTGCAGCACTTTTGTGGTTCTTCTGTGGGAGGTTCTGGGTTTGAGAGGATGAGGAAGTGGCTCTGGTTATTTGCTTCTGTACCAGGTCGGGAGGGTAGTTGCGGGATGTGAAAGTTGTTGTCAGGTTGTTGGTGTAATGGTTCAGGGATTCCGGACTGGAGCAGATTCGTTTGCCACGAAGACCTAGGCTGTAGGGAAGGGACCGTTTGATGTGGAATGGGTGGCAGCTGTCATAATGGAGGTACTGTTGCTTGTTGGTGGGTTTGATGTGGACGGACGTGTGAAGCTGGCCATTGGACAGGTGGAGATCAACATCAAGGAAAGTGGCATGGGATTTGGAGTAGGACCAGGTGAATCTGATGGAACCAAAGGAGTTGAGGTTGGAGAGGAAATTCTGGAGTTCTTCTTCACTGTGAGTCCAGATCATGAAGATGTCATCAATAAATCAGTACCAGACTTTGGGTTGGCAGGCCTGGGTAACCAAGAAGGCTTCCTCTAAGCGACCCATGAATAGGTTGGCGTACGAAGGGGGCAATCCTGGTATCCATGGCTGTTCCCTTTAATTGTTGGTATGTCTGGCCTTCAAAAGTGAAGAAGTTGTGGGTCAGGATGAAGCTGGCTAAGGTAATGAGGAAAGAGGTTTTAGGTAGGGTGGCAGGTGATCGGCGTGAAAGGAAGTGCTCCATCTCAGCGAGGCCCTGGACGTGCGGGATATTTGTGTATAAGGAAGTGGCATCAATGGTTACAAGAAATGGTTTCCGGGGGTAACAGATTGGGTAAGGATTCCAGGCGTTCGAGAAATTGGTTGGTGTCTTTGACGAAGGATGGGAGACACACAAACAAACACAAACATACACACATAATTCAAGCTTTCGCAACCAACCGTTGCTTCGTCAGGAAAGAGGGAAGGAGAGGGAAAGAGACCTTCTTCTGGAGACCTACGGTACACTGCTGCAAGAAGGGGGGCAAGTTCCTTTGCGTACTCTGGTCTTTCCCTCTCCTTCCCTCTTTCCTGACGAAGCAACAGTTGGTTGCGAAAGCTTGAATTTTGTGTGTATGTTTGTGTTTGTTTGTGTGTCTGTCGACCTGCCGGCGCTTTCGTTTGGTGGGTCGCATCGTCTTTGTTTTTAGATGTATTTTTCCCACGTGGAATGTTTTCATATATATATATATATATATATATATATATATATATATATATATATATATATATATATATATATATATATATGGGACTGCGTCAGCTTTCAGACAACACCACATACAAAGTTTGCCAAGGTAATCCCATTCCTGATGTCCAGGCAGAGCTTCAGGGAATCCTCAGAACCTTAGGCCCCCTACAAAACCTTTCACCTGACTCCATCAACCTCCTGACCCCACCGACACCCCGCACCCCTACCTTCTACCTTCTTCCTAAAATTCACAAACCCAATCATCCTGGCCGTCCCATTGTAGCTGGTTACCAAGCCCCCACAGAACGTATCTCTGCCTACGTAGATCAACACCTTCAACCCATTACGTGCAGTCTCCCATCCTTCATCAAAGACACCAACCACTTTCTCGAACGCCTGGAATCCTTACCCAATCCGTTACCCCCAGAAACCATCCTTGTAACCATTGATGCCACTTCCTTATACACAAATATCCCGCACGTCCAGGGCCTCGCCGCGATGGAGCACTTCCTTTCACGCCGATCACCTGCCACCCTACCTAAAACCTCTTTCCTCATTACCTTAGCCAGCTTCATCCTGACCCACAACTTCTTCACTTTTGAAGGCCAGACATACCAGCAATTAAAGGGAACAGCCATGGGTACCAGGATGGCCCCTTCGTACGCCAACCTATTCATGGGTCGCTTAGAGGAAGCCTTCTTGGTTACCCAGGCCTGCCAACCCAAAGTTTGGTACAGATTTATTGATGACATCTTCATGATCTGGACTCACAGTGAAGAAGAACTCCAGAATTTCCTCTCCAACCTCAACTCCTTTGGTTCCATCAGATTCACCTGGTCCTACTCCAAATCCCATGCCACTTTCCTTGATGTTGACCTCCACCTGTCCAATGGCCAACTTCACACGTCCGTCCACATCAAACCCACCAACAAGCAACAGTACCTCCATTACGACAGCTGCCACCCATTCCACATCAAACGGTCCCTTCCCTACAGCCTAGGTCTTCGTGGCAAACGAATCTGCTCCAGTCCGGAATCCCTGAAGCATTACACCAACAACCTGACAACAGCTTTCGCATCCCGCAACTACCCTCCCAACCTGGTACAGAAGCAAATAACCAGAGCAACTTCCTCATCCTCTCAAACCCAGAACCTCCCACAGAAGAACCACAAAAGTGCCCCACTTGTGACAGGATACTTTCCGGGACTGGATCAGATTCTGAATGTGGCTCTCCAGCAGGGATACGACTTCCTAAAATCCTGCCCAGAAATGAGATCCATCCTTCATGAAATCCTCCCCACTCCACCAAGAGTGTCTTTCCGCCGTCCACCTAACCTTCGTAACCTCTTAGTTCATCCCTATGAAATCCCCAAACCACCTTCCCTACCCTCTGGCTCCTACCCTTGTAACCGCCCCCGGTGTAAAACCTGTCCCATGCACCCTCCCACCACCACCTACTCCAGTCCTGTAACCCGGAAGGTGTACACGATCAAAGGCAGAGCCACGTGTGAAAGCACCCACGTGATCTACCAACTGACCTGCCTACACTGTGACGCATTCTATGTGGGAATGACCAGCAACAAACTGTCCATTCGCATGAATGGACACAGGCAGACAGTGTTTGTTGGTAATGAGGATCACCCTGTGGCTAAACATGCCTTGGTGCACGGCCAGCACATCTTGGCACAGTGTTACACCGTCCGGGTTATCTGGATACTTCCCACTAACACCAACCTATCCGAACTCCGGAGATGGGAACTTGCTCTTCAATATATCCTCTCTTCCCGTTATCCACCAGGCCTCAATCTCCGCTAATTTCAAGTTGCCGCCACTCATACCTCACCTGTCATTCAACAACATCTTTGCCTCTGCACTTCTGCCTCGACTGACATCTCTGCCCAAACTCTTTGTCTTTAAATATGTCTGCTTGTGTCTGTATATGTGTGGATGGATATGTGTGTGTGTGCGAGTGTATACCCGTCCTTTTTTCCCCCTAAGGTAAGTCTTTCCGCTCCCGGGATTGGAATGACTCCTTACCCTCTCCCTTAAAACCCACATCCTTTCGTCTTTCCCTCTCCTTCCCTCTTTCCTGATGAGGCAACAGTTTGTTGCGAAAGCTTGAATTTTGTGTGTATGTTTGTGTTTGTTTGTGTGTCTGTCGACCTGCCAGCACTTTCATTTGGTAAGTCACATCATCTTTGTTTTTATATATATATATATATATATATATATATATATATATATATATATATATATATATATATATATATATATATATATATATATATATATATATATCTAAAAAGAAAGATGATGAAACTTACCAAACAAAAGCGCTGGCAGGTCGATAGACACACAAACAAACACAAACATACACACAAAATTCTAGCTTTCGCAACCAATGGTTGCCTCGTCAGGAAAGAGGGAAGGAGAAGGAAAGACAAAAGGATATGGGTTTTAAGGGAGAGGGTAAGGAGTCATTCCAATCCCGGGAGCGGAAAGACTTACCTTAGGGGGAAAAAAGGACAGGTATACACTCGCACACACACACATATCCATCCACATATACACAGACACAAGCAGACATTTGGCCTTTACAAATGTCTGCTTGTGTCTGTGTATATGTGGATGGATATGTGTGTGTGTGCGAGTGTATACCTGTCCTTTTTTCCCCCTAAGGTAAGTCTTTCCGCTCCCGGGATTGGAATGACTCCTTACCCTCTCCCTTAAAACCCATATCCTTTTGTCTTTCCTTCTCCTTCCCTCTTTCCTGACGAGGCAACCATTGGTTGCGAAAGCTAGAATTTTGTGTGTATGTTTGTGTTTGTTTGTGTGTCTATCGACCTGCCAGCGCTTTTGTTTGGTAAGTTTCATCATCTTTCTTTTTAGATATATTTTTCCCACGTGGAATGTTTCCCTCTATTATATTTATATATATATATATAAAGACTTCTCTCCATTGAGAATGACATGCTGCGTCCTGTTAACTAGGAACTCTTCAATCTAATCACGCAATTACTCTTGATAGTCCATATGCTCTTACTTTGTTCATTAAACGACTGTGGGAAACTGTATCGAACACCTTGCGGAAGTCGAGAAACACAGCATCTACCTGGGAGCCCGTGTGTATGGCCCTCTGAGTCTCGTGGACGAATAGCGAGAGCTGGGTTTCACACGATCGTCTTTTTCGAAACCCATGTTGGTACTACAGAGTACATTTCTAGTCTCCAGAAAAGTCATTGTACTCGAACATAATACGTGTTTCAAAATTCTACAACTTATCGACGTTAGATATATAGGTTTATAGTTCTGCACATCTGTTCGACGTCCCTTCTTGAAAACGGGAATGACCTGTGCCCTTTTCCAATCCTTTGGAACGCTACGCTCTTCTAGAGACCTACGGTACACCGCTGCAAGAAGGGGGGCAAGTTCCTTTGCGTACTCTGTAAAATCGAACTGGTATCCCATCAGGTCCAGCGCTCTTTCCTCTTTTGAGCGATTTTAATTGTTTTTCTATCCCTCTGTCATCTGTTTCAATATCTACCATTTTGTCATCTGTGCAACAATCTAGAGAAGGAACTACTCTGTGAAACAGCTTTGGAAAAAGACATTTAGTATTTTGGCCTTTAGTCTGTCATCCTCTGTTTCAGTACCATTTTGGTCACAGAGTGTCTGGACATTTTGTTTTGATCCACCTACCGCTTTGACATAAGACCAAAATTTCTTAGGATTTTCTGCCAAGTCAGTACATAGAACTTTACTTTCTAATTCATTGAATGCCTCTCGCAAAGCCCTCCTCACATTACATTTCGCTTCTTGTAATTTTTGTTTGTCTGCAAGGCTTTGGCTATGTTTATGTTTGCTGTGAAGTTTCCTCTGCTTCCGTAGCAGTTTTCTAACTCAGTTGTTGTACCACGTTGGCTCTTTTCCATCTCTTACGATCTTGCTTGGCACATACTCATCTAATGCATATTGTACGATGGTTTTGAACTTTGTCCACTGATCCTCAACACTATCTGTACTTGAGACAAAACTTATGTGTTGAGCCGTCAGGTACTCTGAAATCTGCTTTTTGTCACTTTTGCTAAACAGAAAAATATTCCTACCTTTTTTTAATATTTCTATTTACGGCTTAAATCATCGATGCAGTAACCGCTTTATGATCACTGATTCCCTGTTCTGCGTTAACTGGTTCAAATAGTTCAGGTCTGTTTGTCACCAGAAGGTCTAATATGTTATTGCCATGAGTCGGTTCTCTATTTAACTGCTCAAGGTAGTTTTCAGATAAAGCACTTCAAAAAATTTCACTGGATTCTTTGTCCCTGCCACCCGTTATGAACGTTTGAGTGTCCCAGTGTATATCTGGTAAATTAAAATCTCCACCCAAAACTATAACATGGTCGCGAAATCTACTTGAAATATTTTCCAAAATTTCCTTCAGGTACTCTGCCACAACAACTGCTGAGCCAGGGGGCCTATAGAGACATCAAATTATCGTGTTTGAGCCTGCTTTAACTGTGACCTTCATCCAAATTATTTCACATTTCGGATCTCCGTCAATTTCCTTTGGTACTATTGCACTTTTTATCGCTATAAACACGCCCCCCCTTCACTGTCCAGCCTGTCTCTGCAGTATACATTCCAATCTGAGTTTAGAATTTCATTACTGTTTACATCTGGTTTCAGCCAACTTTCCGTCCCTAGTACTATGTGGGCATTGTAACTGTTTATTAATGAGAGCAGTTCTAGGCCCTTTCCTATAGAGGCTCCTGCAGTTTACTATTACCACATTCATATTGTTATTCCCTGTTGCGTTTTGCCTACTACTACCTTCTCGTGTCTCGGGAGGCTTCTTGTCGGGCTTAGGGAGGGAATTCTCTAACCTAAAAAGCCCACATGTGCACTTCACATGTACTCCGCTACCCTTGTAGCCGCTTCCTGCATGTAGTGCACGCCTGACCTATTCAGGGGGACCCTACATTTCTCCAACCCATCCCCCCTGCGGGTTTGGGGGTTAGAATAGGCCCGCGTTATTCCTGCCTGTCGTAAGAGGCGACTAAAAGGAGTCTCAACTGTTTCGGCCTTTAATGTGATGGTCCCCATTGGGGTTTGACCTCCATTTTTCCAAATTCAACAGAAGTACGAGCCTTTTGGGGAAGGACACCTTACGTGGTGCACCATGAGTCCTCTGTGCCCTCAGACCTTGGCACTTTTTATCGTCTTGGCGTCATAACTGCTCCCTCCATCCCTCATTTTGGGCTTACACACCTGATGGATTGTGTAAGTTGCGCCCTTAGTGCGTCACCATCTGCACCCACGATCATTATGGACTACCCATGGCACCCAAAATCCAGCACGGTAGCCAGCCCGTTGTGGTGGGGTCGTTATGTACCCTCTAGGTTGTAGCCCCCTGACAACACAGGGATCGTACTGCCGATGCCTGAGCTGACACCTCCCCACGTAAGCCAAGGAGTCGATGCTCGTCTCTCTAGGGCATCAGGACTCCCGGAAACGGCCATCCTGTCAGGTGGCCTTTGCTGTGGCTGGGTGGCGCCCGTGGGGAGAGCCCCTGGTCGGAGTGGGTGGCATCGAGGCGGATGCCCCGCAATGAAGCGGGTGAAGTCTCAATCTGGTGGTCGCACGACTGCCAACGTCTCTAAGCGCGGTAAGACAGAATTTAATGCTGTGACATATAACCCCAAATCGTTCCCTTCCCTAGCCATGCCATGGGAGGAACGTAGGGCTGCGGACAGACAGGAGCCGTATTCACCGCGATACCTTGTATGCAGCAGAACCGATAGGGATTCGTTTTTGGGGACTAAGCCTCTCTTCTTTGTTCAACATCTTGAAGATAAGTTTGGGGAAGTGGCATCTGTTTCCAAAATGAGGAGCGGGGCTATTTTGATACAAGCAGTTTCATCTGCACAATCACAGGCGTTACTCGCCTGTGAGAAGCTCGGTGACATCCCCGTTAATGTCACTCCCCATAAGTCCTTAAATTTGGTCCAGGGGATTATCTTTCATAAAGATCTTCTGCTACAGTCTGATGACGAGCTACGTGAGAACCTGGCACGACGAGGTGTGCACTTTGTCCGTCGTGTCTTTAGGGGGCCCAAGGATAATAGGGTCGCTACTGGTGCCTTCATCCTGGCCTTTGAGGGTGACTGCTTGCCTGAGAAGGTCAAGGTCATGATCTACCGGTGCGATGTCAAGCCCTATGTCCCGCCCCCTATGCGATGCTTCCAGTGCTGGAAGTTCGGACATATGTCCTCCAGATGCACTGCCAGCCCCACGTGTCGTGATTGTGGACGACCTTCACATCCTAATGTTCCATGTGCTCCGCCTCCCACCTGCGTTAACTGTGGGGAGCATCATTCTCCCTGCTCACCAGACTGTGCAGTCTACCAAAGAGAGCGGAAGATACAAGAAATTAAGACCCTGGACAGTTTAACTTACCAAGAGGCAAGGAAGAAGCTAGAACGGCTCAACCCTACATCTATGTTGAGGAGTTATGCTGCTGCAACTCTGCCGCCACCAGTTCCTGCAAAGACTCCCTTCTCAGTTGGCCCACAGAACAGTACAGTTACGCCTGCCCCCCCACTGGTAGGGGCCACACTCTCTTCCACTGCTCCCAAAACAACCGGTTTGGAGCAGTGGACCCCGAACAACAGGGGACATCCATCTCCACCTCTCAGCCGGAGAGGCACCAGCCTCCTCTGGCTGCTCAGCCAGAGAGGCAAAAGCCTCTTCCGGCTCCTCAGCTGGAGAAGCAACAGCCTCCTCCGGCTGCTCAGCCGGAGAGGCAACAGCCTCCTCAGGCCTCACTCGTTCGGAAGGGGTCCCTTGGGGGAGTCCCTTCCAAGGATTTTACCAGTGTCTCGCAAGACGCTAGCCAGTGACTGAGGAAGTCACCAGCTGCTGGTCACAGGACTTCACGCTCTTCCTCTGTTCCTGACAATGCATCAGGAAAGCCCTCCCAGCATGCAAACCCTCCTCCCAAAGACAAGAGAGAAAAGAGGAAGCTCTCTAGGAAGCCTAAGCACCCAGTGGTTCCCCCGCCAACACTTCCTGTCAGCTCAGCCTCTGAGGATGAGGTCGAGCTCTTTGCGTCCCCTGATGACCTCGATCTCACCGTCTCAGAAACGATGGCAGTTGCGACGTCAGTCACTCAGTCGGTGGCAGCATTTGACTCTGTGAAGTAATTTGCTTTTTCAGTACCTTAATGCCCCCACAGGACACGCTTTGTACAATCCTCCAGTGGAATTGTGGCGGTTATTTTAGCCATCTCCCTGAGCTATGACAGCTTCTCAGTATGACACCTGCTTTCTGCATTGCCCTCCAGGAAACCTGGTTCCCGGCAATGCGGACCCCTGTCCTTCGTGGATACAGGGGTTATTACTGCAACCGTAGCACTTACAATAGTGTGTCAGGTGGAGCCTTCGTGTATGCCCTTACCTCTATATATAGTGCTCCTGTGCCCCTTCAAACATCATTGGAAGCTGCGGCTGTCCACGTAAGGACTACCCAGGACATAACCGTCTGCAGTGTCTGTCTCCCTCCAGGTGGTACAGTCTCCCTGACCGAATTGGCTACACTTGTCGCCCAACTCCCCACGCCTTTTCTTCTCCTGGGGGATTTTAACGCCCACAATCCCCTGTGGGGTGGAATGAAGGTTACTGTCCGAGGCAGAGAGGTCGAGAATCTCATCTCCCAACTCGACCTCTGCCTCTTAAACACTGGCACCTCCACACATTTCAGTGTGGCGCATGGCACGTTCTCGGCCATAGATCTGTCGTTGTGCAGCCCAGGGCTTGTACCATCGGTCCAATGGAGAGTCCACGAGGACTTGTGTGGTAGTGACCATTTTCCCATCTTCCTTTCACTACCACAGCATCGCTCCCTTGAACGCTTGCCTAGATGGGCATTTAGCAAGGCAAACTGGGACACGTTCTCCTCTGCTGCCACTGTTGAATCTCTCCCCCATGGTACCATCGATGTTGCGGTTGAGACACTGACTGCAGCGATTGTTTCCGCTGCGGAACGTACCATTCCTCGTTCATTAGGGTGCCCCCGGCGAAAGTCAGTGCCTTGCTGGTCTCCAGAGGTCGCTGAAGCCATTAAAGAACGTCGGCGGGCTCTTCAGCGACATAAGCGGCACCCGTCTCTGGAGAACCTCATTTTATTCAAACGTCTCCGTGCTCAGGTCCGGAGGCTTATCAAACGGCGGAAACGGGAGTGCTGGGAGAGGTACGTATCCAACATTGGTTCCCGTACTTCACCCTCCCAGGTGTGGATGAAGATTCGGCGCATCTTTGGATTGCAGTACTCTACAGGTGTCCCAGGGCTTACCATCAACAGGGCGGTATCCACCGATGCCGATGCGATCTCCGAGCATTTCGCACAGCACTATGTTCGGGCCTCTGCGTCGGGGAATTACCCGCCTGCGTTTCGCGCGCTCAAATGCCGGGAGGAAGGCAAACGGCTTTCTTTTGCTTCTCGCCGCCCTGAGGCGTATAACGCCCCATTTAGTTTGTGGGAACTCCAAAGCGCCCTGGCGCAGTGCCCCGATACAGCCACTGGGCCAGATGGCGTCCACAATCAGATGCTCAAACACCTGTCCCCGGACTGTCAGCGATGTGTTCTTGCCATCTTCAACCGCATATGGGGCGATGGTGTCTTTCCGTCGCAGTGGCGAGAAAGTACCATCATTCCGGTGCTGAAGCCTGGTAAGGACCCACTTAATGTGGATAGCTATCGGCCCATCAGCTTGACGAATACTCTGTGCAAGCTACTGGAACGTATGGTGAGTCGATGGCTGTGTTGGCTGCTCAAGTCTCGGGTTCTTCTGGCCCAGTGCCAGAGCGGCTTCTGTCAGGGCCGTTCCACCGCCGATACTTCAGTCTTCCTTGAGTCTGCCATCCGCACTGCTTTTTCCAGGCGTCAACACCTCGTCTCCGTCTTCTTCGACCTCTCCAGAGCATATGACACTACGTGGCGGCACCATATTCTCGCCACGTTGCACGGGTGGGGTCTCCGGGGCTCTCTCCCCATTTTTATTCAGAATTTTTTATCTGTTCGGACATTCCGCGTTTTAATTGGCACATCCCATAGTTCACTTCATATCCAGGAGAACGGCGTTCCACAGGGTTCTGTATTGGGTGTGCCCCTTTTCCGTGTGGCCATTAATGGCCTTGCAGGAGCAGTAGGGTCGTCTGTCTCACCCATGCTATATGCGGGCGATTTCTGCATCTTTTTCAGCTCCTCCACCATTAGTGTTGCAGAACGTAGGTTGCAGGGACCCATACGCAAGGCGCAGGTGTGGGCCCTAGCCCATGGGTTTCAATTTTCTCCTGCGAAGACTTGTGTTATGCACTTTTGTCGGCGTCGAACTGTCCATCCCCACCCTGAGCTTTATCTTCAGGATGCCATGCTCAGGGTTGTTGACACTTACCATTTTCTGGGATTGCTGTTCGATGCCCGACTTACTTGGCTTCCACATATCCGTCAGCTCAAGCGTCAGTGCTGGCAGCATCTGAATGCCCTCCGCTGCCTCAGCAACACAACTTGGGGTGCAGATCGTAATACGCTGCTGCAGTTCTACAAAGCCCTTGTACTGTGGGAGTGTGGCGTATGGCTCCGCGTCACCCTCAGCGTTGCAACTGCTGGACCCCGTTCACCACTGTCGGGTTCGACAGGCGACAGGAGCATTCCGCACCAGTCCTGTTAATAGCCTACTTGCTGAGGCTGGGGTTCCTCCGCTCCACATTCGGCGTCTACAACTCTTAGCCAACTATGCTGCCCACGTTCGTTGTTCGCCTCGTCACCCTAACTACTGTCTCCTTTTCGCTAATGCGGCAGTCCATACCCCACACCGGCAGCCTCGATCAGGCCATACAATTGGGATCCGTGTTCGGTCACTCCTTAGTGACCTCGAGTCTTTGCCTCTTCCATCTGCTTTTCAGGTCCACCCACATACACCACCTTGGTGTATTCGTCGGCCACAGCTTCGGCTGGACCTCTCACAATGGCAAAAGGATTCAGTTCCTCCTGCAGTCTTGCGCCGCCAATTTCTTGCTCTCCTCGACGCATCCCGCGACTCGGAGGCTATCTATACAGATGGCTCGATGGTTGATGGCCATGTGGGGTACGCTTACGCTCATGCGGACTATGTAGACCAGCACTCCTTGCCGGACGGCTGCAGTGTTTACACCGCAGAGCTAACAGCCATTTTTCGTGCCCTTGAGCGTATTCGTACCAGCACTGGAGAGTCTTTTGTCATTTGCAGTGACTCTCTCAGTAGTCTACAGGCTCTTGACCAGTGCTACCCACGCCATCCTATTGTTGTTGCCATCCAGGAGTCCATTCATGCTCTTGAACAGCGTGGACATTCAGTGATGTTCATATGGACCCCGGGACACGTTGGGATAGCGGGAAACGAACACGCTGACAAGTTAGCTAAAGAGGCCACCCGCAAACTGCCGTTGGAGATCGGCCTCCCAGCAACTGATCTCCGATCGGTGTTACGCCGTCGGGTCTTTGGGATGTGGGCAGACGAATGGCGCACTCTCTGTACCCAACAAGCTGCGGCGTGTAAAGGAGACCACGACCGTGTGGGGTTCCTCCATGCGGGCCTCTCGCAGGGATTCTGTTATTCTCTGTAGGCTCCACATTGATCACTCTTGGCTGACGCATGGTCATCTGCTGCATCAAGAGGACCCCCCTCATTGTCGCTGTGGTGAAACCATGACGGTGGCCCATATATTGTTGGAATGTCCTCTTTTAACCGCCCTCAGGCAAACTTTTAATCTCCTGGGTGATTTATCCTCTCTTTTAGGTGACGATGTCTCTATGGCAGATCGTGTTTTAAGTTTTATTCGAGCAAGTAGCTTTTATAGGTCCCTCTAATTTTATTGCGTCACCCTCTTTTGTGCTGTATCTTTTCCTTAGTTTTGTGTTGTAATTCGACTCCACCCTAATCTTTTAGGCTGGAGGTTTTAACGTGTTGCAGAGTGGCTGGCTCATCCTATTATTTTCGTGATCAGCCCGCCACAGTCCTCTGCTGTGCAGTTTTAATTCCTTCTGCCTTTGTTCTCTCTGTTGGTTTTGTTGCTGTGCTCCGTTTTCCGTGTTGTTTTACCATTGACCATGGGGCTTTTCTTCCCCCAGAATTTTTATTTTAGCGCTTCGCCTGACTGGTGGAAAGTTTCACTGTGCTCTGTGTTTTTATGAAACAAGGGACTGATGACCTTTGCAGTTTGGTCCCTTTAATCTTTAAACCAACCAACCAACCAACCAACCAACCATCTCCACCCCATAGCGGAGGTCGAGAAATTTGCACCCCAAATTTCCGCAGAATTGTCTGAGCCTCTGGTTTTAAGCCTTCCACTCGGCTCCAAACCAGAGGACCGCTATTGGTTCTGGGAATGATACTAGAAATAGTTAGCTCAGATTCCATCCCACGAGCGAGGCTTTCTGCCTTCACCAACTCCGTCAACTGCATGCATGAACTGAGGATGACCTCTGAACCCAGAGGGCAGTAGTCATTGGTGCCGACATGAACAACAGTTTACAGTCAGGTGCACCCAGTGCTCTCTATCACCACCGCCAGGGCCTCCTCCATATCTCGGATGAATTAAAGCTTCCTAAAAGCAAAAACATGCGGAAAAAGAAGTGACAAGTAAGAAAAAGACAGTTAATACTTAAATTTATGTAGCTTGCTGCACAGCAGATGTGAAGCAGACGGCAGTTAGAAAAAAATCCGGAATACAGTAGGTCTATCATAATCATTTATTTGTGATGACAAATTTAATTCATTTAGTCTTCACAGCTGATGATAAAGCTTGAAGCAGTTGTGTTTATCATGCAGGCAGAGGAAAACTTTGCAGGTGGAACATCTTATGTGTGCCTTATTAGCTGAACACCCTGGAAGTCGACAGCAATTTTTGGAAACCAGTTGAGAAAATTGTGGTGGATGTAGAACATTTTTTGATCGAATGGCATCAGGAGGGTGATCAATTCTAGACTTTGAATGCTTTGGTGCTGGATTTTTGAAGTCAGGATCATCATCAGATATCGCTTCAGGTTTGTGTGTATGCCATAGGTATTCCTCAAACTTTTCTCTGAACTGGAGGCAGTCTAGAACGTCATTCTTCAATGTACCCAAGACAGCTTGATCATGTCTGTATTCTAGCTATAAAGCACAAATAACGAAATCAATGAAGTGCATAATCACCCTTACAGTCCACTTGTTAGTTTTTGCACTTATTCTGTAATAGCTGATCAATCTGTCGAGAAAGTCAGCACCTCCCATATTTGAATTGTAGGTGCTTATAACTGTGGGACGATCTACTTGAATGTACTTTTTTTTCTTTCCTGCACCAGCGGCAACATCTATCAACTGGGTTTACTCCTTCTCTACTGAATATGAAGATAGCAGGGAGATTGTCGAACCATTTCATTACACAAAGTTGGCCATCACTTCTCACTGATTGATCACTGGATCTCCTACCATTTTTCTCCATATCCTTGTCCAATGATAGTTTGGAAACTTTTTGAATTCTGGAGTTCTGTAATGTTCCAGTAGCTTGACACTCAGCTTCACTCTGCAGTTTGTCTAAAAGTGACTCCGATGTGAAATAACAGTCCATGTAAATGATCACTCCAGGAGGAAGAGTTGCTGTGAGTTTTATAATAGCCTTTCCACCTACATCAAAATTTTCAAATTGAGTGTCATTCACTATAGGATCACCTTTCACTTTGTAAAAGAAGAAATCTATAGGAAATCCATCAGTTACAGCCAATACAAAATTCTTTAATACACAAGGGTTTGGTTTCAATTTTATGACTTGTCTTGTTGGACTGTGACCCCAAAATGGAATCATAAGTTCATCAACAGAAATATTAGTGGGCCTGGAGTTCAATCTGCAACTATTCTGTACACTTTCAAGAATAGGTTGTATTTTCCAAAATTTATTATTTTGTTTTACTTCGTGGGACACTTCACCATCAACAAGTTTCAGATGTTTTGTAATTGTAAAATATCTGTCACGGCAAATTTTTTTTAGCAATACCTTCCACCCCACTCTTTTTGGCCCAATACGTCCTAATCCTAAGATAGCACAAGTATGACATCATCACTGTTGCAGAGATAAATCCTTTCATTTCACCTACAGTACATTTCAGTTCTCTCCCAGTATTTTTAAGATACCTTCTGTTTGTATATTCGGTAAGGATGCTAAAAATATTTTCTGGCCGATATTTACTCACGTAGTCATGAGGTGGTAAGTTCACACTGATTACCACTTGTTCTTCATGTTCAGATGCAAGTGGTTAAAGGGAAAAAATCCAGTCTTCTTCCAAAATGTCCTGTCGGTGGTAGATTGAATAGAGCAGATTTTTTCTGATCTGCTACTGTTTCTGTCTTCAGCTTCGTCTTCATCTTCGTTAGCTATATCTGATTCCTGTTTGTTTCTGACATGATAGTCTGGATCTGTATGGATATCATCATCATCATCATCATCATCATCACACCTCATCAGAGAGCTCCAATTCACTAACATCTCCATCAAATAATTCATTTACAAAATCTTCAAATGCATTTGAATCGGGGCAAAAAAAAATTGTAAAATTGTTCACCTGTAGATCACAATTTCCTGAAACATAATTAATATTAATCTAATATTCACCACAGAATATAAAATGAACAATTAAAATATTACTTTTGTAAAAAAAAAAAAAAAAAAAGATGAAATATATTTTGTTGACAAATCACGTTACACATTACACTAAGTCCTGGTGTCCCTTACAGGCTACACTCAAATTTCAATACTTTTTCAAAGACGATTGTAAAATTATAATTTTAAATAATTATTCTCTGACTATTCATTTACATTATCCCATATATGTTATATTGATTAAAATAGAATAAAGTAGTAATAAAATACTTACAAAGAGCCTCTCCTCTGACCCGCTTTCTTCTGTCAGCCATTTTCTATTCTGGCTGGCAACAATGTGATTCAACACAACAATGATGAACTGCTATTGCGGGAGGTTCTGCCATCTCTGAACTTCCTTCTAAAACACTTTTCAGTGTTGCCAAAATGATAAGAGCTCGGGGGAAAATTTTCAAATAATGCTACATGTTATGTCCCCCATAGGGGACACCAGGACTGGGGGGTTAACATAAAATATTTAACACACAAACTCATTGGTAAAGCAATGAACATTTGAAGCCTGTTTCTTACATTCTTCAATCTGGAGTGAGGCACTGGTTGTATACTAAATGAATACAGCAAAATTCCAGAAAAATGTCCATACAATGATAACCAACTGCCAGAAGCTTTCATAATGTTATATTTTCACCAGCATTGTTAAGAATATATTTTATCTAAGCATACCAGTCAAAAAATTAGTACCCCCCTGGAGGCCTCACACAAACCCTGTGTAATACCATCTCTTGTGGTAATAATGGTCCCAGTGTAAAGAAGAAAAGAGTTCACAAGTTTCTTCAGGTATGCCGTATCCAGCTGCAGCCACTCATTGATGGTAGTTGCTGTAGAGCTACCAAATTGTGCGGATGTCAGTTGCTGTGTTTCACCCCCTGTCCCATATTGTCCCAAATGGTTTCAGTGTAATAAAGATTGGATGATTTAGCAGGCCAGTTGAGTTGTGATATGATGTCCGAGTGTTGGTCAAACAAGGAATGTATACATACTATGAGCATGGCTGTCATTATCTTGGAAGATGGAAGTGTAGGCAGCATGCTCATTATGTAGATGTAGAAGAGAGTGCAACACTTAGTCACCACGAATGTTGAAATAAATATCCTGATTCACGTTCACGGTATCTTGAATGAGTGGACCCAACTCATTGTACATTGTAGAGGGGGGGGGATCTAACTGGCCAGAACTTCACCCTCCATTGTCTGTGAATCAAACACCTCATTGGACCATCAGTGCACTTGATGCCTTACGCCATTTGAAGAATTAGTCACAACTCTTCAAAACTGTGTGTGTATGTTTTGTCTATTTTTGACAAAGGCCTTGTTAGCCAAAAGCTTATTTTTGTGACAATCTTTTTGTTGTGCCTATCTGCTACTCAACATCTCCGCTATATGGTGAGTAGCAACTATCCGTTGCGTATGATTGTGAAATTCAATACTGAATTTTTAATTGTTTGATTTTTCTGTTTATATCTGTATTTTATGTTTTTCATTTGGATTCCTCTTCCTTTTTATTCCACATTTATACCTGCTGCATTGCTGCATGCATAGAATCGCCTTTCTTATTTACCTCTCTCAGGCCTGCCCCCCCCCCCCCCCCTCCCCTGTTTGATTGCCTTGTTTCTAGTTTCATTAAGTAAGGCTTGTATCTGATCCATGTGGATCTGTGGATGTTATTGGCACAAAAGTAACATTGAGTGAACTGTCTGTGTTCATTCCCAGAGTGTGTGCACAGTGGAAGAACTTGAGCGAGGTCTCATCCAGCAGTCGGCAGTGTCTTCAGCTTCTAGCCAACCACCTCCACCAGCAGCTGTGCTGCGTGTTGAAGACATCGAGCGGGAGCTTACTATGTCATCTGGACACAGTAATAGCAGTGGCAGCAGTGCAGGACACTGGTCTGTTACTACTACTAGTCCTGCTGCTGGGCCAATTGCTCAGCCTACTAGCCCTCCTCAGGTTCCACAATTTCCACCTCCTCCAATAACTGTGCAGTCTCAGGCAAGTTTTACCTTTAACTGAAGTTATTTGCAGAATTTGAATAACTTTAAACTTTTACTAAATAACGTGTTGTGAAATTGTAGGAAGCTGTTCGTGGTACCCAGGCAACTCTAGGGCGGGGCATAAGTTTCCCCCCTCCAGTGTTAGGACTGACTCGAGCAGCAAGTCATCCGAATGGCCCTTTTGTGGTGCCTCCACCGAGAGTAGTTGCACCACCTCCTGCCCAACCACCGCCTGGTATCCACCCAGTGCTGTTGCACCAGGCGAACCACCGACTAGGTGAGTACATAAAAAAAAAAAAAAAAAATGCTTTGTGTGTGTGTGTGTGTGGGGGGGGGGGGGGGGGGGGGGGGATGCAAGAAATGATTACATTTACACATCAATAACACAAGCGGTTCAGAAGTTCCAGGTATTGACCCATGCTGAAATACCCACATTTGGATGTGTTTTAGCTTCTGGTTCTGACATCCAGTCAAGTGTACAGATGGCGAATACTGTCCTGGGATACATTATACCACTCTTGCTCAACCTGTTGACATAGTTCCGTAAAGAGTTGTTGGTTGACAAGTTGCACGAGTCTTTTCTTGTCCCATCATATCCCACACATGGCTTGGCTAGCAACAAGTCCAGAGATCGTGCTGGCCAGGAAGTTACTGCATGTCTTGCAGAGCATGTCGAGTTCACTGGCAGTGTGTGGGCAAGCATTATCTTATTGAAATATCACCTCACCTCCCTGTTGCAAGAATGGCAAAAGAATGAGTCTGACAACAATCTGCATGTACCGAGCACTGGTTAGGGTCCCCTCCAAAAACACTAAAGATGAATGTGAGTTGTAGCTTATCATACCCAGACCATTAGGCCTGCAGTGGGGCCAGTGTCTCATGGACAGATGCACTCTGTGAGACAGTGCTCACAGCTGCACGTTGTGTGCACAAATGATCAGCTGACCATCACTTGTGTGTAGGCAAAATGTGCTTTCATCATTTTTCATCATTGAAGATCAAGGTACGCTATTCGATCTTCTGGGTGATTCTCTGACGGCACAAGTTGAGTTGTGCATATGGATGCTGTGGCGTGAGTGGAAGACGGACTAGAAGTGTGTGTACGTATAGTCCCATTGTAGACAATCAGTTCAAATAGTTCATGTTGACATGTCTGGCCTCACAAGCCCTCTTATCTGTGCTGTTGTTGCTGTATGATCTGCCACTGCTGTCCTTACAATATGAGGACCCTGGCAGGTGTCTGTGCTGTGTGGACATCCCAAAACCTCACCTGTGCATGTGTGAAAGTTCATGTGATCACTGAAAACTCATGTGGAGTTCTCCGAAAGGACCTTCCCGATCTCAGAAGGCCACAACTTGTCTCCTTTCAAACTCACTCAGCTGGCTGGGGAAACACGAGTGCATTTCTCTGGCTTGGTTGCCTGCTTGCTTCAAACATTTACACCACATTGATTAGACACAGATGTTGCTCTGTTAGCCATGGCACTACCC